>NC_139534.1:105476866-110794405 GCF_965153285.1 Podarcis tiliguerta
TCACGTCAGAGGTCTCGTGAGACCTCGGATGTGACCTCCAAGGCCTTGTGAGGCCTCGGAAGCACTGCTGTGGCACGCTGATGTCATGATGTCATGTTACGTCATGGGTGCCATTGGGCACCCATAATCTGGGGTCCAAGTCAGCACCCCTGCACCCTGATGTCTCCTAACTCTACCTAAATCATGGCTCCCTGTAGCAAGCAGATTGGGCACCTGGGGCAGTGGGCATGCCCTGCGCCCAGGGGTGGGACCAGCCGCCCGGGAGCAGGGCGAGCCAGGGCAGGATGCTCCGTGGGGCCACTGGGGAGTTTGCCTGCATCCTCCCACACAGCCACACTACAGCTTAGGGGGAGGTGGTGGGCAGACCGGTTGCGGCAATGCAGAGCCTGTGGGCACCCAAGCCACCGCGTCACTCCCACAAGAGACATGTGGCTCAGGCGTGTTGCAGGCCCCGCCGTGAGTGCTGCCCAGCATTTTGTCACCCCCCTCAGTGGTGGCACCTGGGGCGGCCCACCCCCACTGCCCCCTCTTCCTTCGCCCCTGCCCTGTAGTCTTCTAAACAATAATGATGGGGGTTGGTAATTTGAGCACTGCCGAGTACATCTGCTGAATTTTGTTGGTGAAAAGGATTCGAACCTAAGACATCCCACCTGCAACTTTAGCACTGTCTTTAGGGCCCTCAGGAATGATTTTTTGGGGGGGGGCAGGTGTATTCTGCAACATGTTCTTTACACAATAATAGTGTATTAGTGATAGATTTATTCTGCTCTGTTAGTTATCCAGCAATGATTCCACAATGCTACCACATTGTTGCTGTCTCAGAGGGCTACAGTGCAACAGATGTAGGCTGAATATAAACCAGTTCATTTGTGGAATAAAAAGTTACCAGGATTTCAGCAGGAAGTTGCAACATGCGCGCTGATTGGAAATGAAACTGTACTTCTTCTGGAGGTGCAAACAGTATTGAAAAACAGGATTGCTATTGACGTCCTTGATAGCATTATGAGCACAAATATTCAAGAATGTGCAGTAAAAAGGGCAGCTGGTCCTTAATCACCAATGATGGGCACAAAACTGAAATTGAGAGAGTTCAGATTATCCCAGTTCAGAAAACTACTTTTTGTACAAAACAAGGAAAGGCACAGAAGTGCTGTATTCTGTGCGTCTGGACAGCCAAGGAGGAAATTCAACTGATAATGTAGCTACCCAGAAGTAAGCTTTTAAGAGAAAACTATTTACCCTCTATATGTTCCTTATGTGAACTGGGAGGGGGGTGGTGAAGCCACGATTTGAAAGGACAGTGTTCAGGACCCGTTTCAAATCTGCTGTGATGACGAAGTCCAATCTCTAGAGATGAATGAGGTGTCTGCTTAGGTGCTCCTAACCCTTCTAAAAACAGGAACCATGTCAGACAAACTAATGCCCAGGGAAGCAGTAATGACATTATTTGCAGCCTCTGCGGTGCAGATCCTGTCAGCTGATTGTGCATCTGTTGTGCAGCCAACCAACAGCATAATGCAGATTGTGCAGGTTGGTTACACACTGGTGAACATTTGATGTGCAGTGATCCTCAGATTTGCACTTGGGCAGAACACCCTAGACACAGTGGTTCAGTCCCCTGAAGTTACATTGTTAAATAAAGCAACATGGCCTGCTTCCTATGGATATATGATGGGAACTTATACTGAGCCAGAACATTGTTCGATCTAATCACGGATTGTCTATGCTGGCTGGAAGAGTGATAGCATCTTTCCAAGGTCTCAGGCAAAGGACTTTCCCAGTCCTGCTATCTGGAATTTGAATATGGGCCCTGCCACTGAACTTCCCTGTGTCATACTATTCATTTATTTATATCCCATCATTTTCTCCAAAGAGTTCAAGGTGGCATGATGATTCTCCCCCTCATCACTTAATCATCTCAACAACTCCATGAGGTAGGTTAGGATAGCAGGCAGTGACTGGCCCAAGGCTACCCATTGAGTTTCATGGCCAAGTGGGGATAATAATATAATAATAATAATTTATTATTTATACCCCGCCCATCTGGCTGGGTTTCCCCAGCCATTCTGGGCAGCTTCCAACTGAATATTAAAAACAATACAGCATCAGACATTAAAAACTTCCCTAAACAGGGCCGTCTTCAGTTGTCTTTTAAAAGTAAAATAGTTGTTTATTGCCTTGACATCTGCTGGGAGGGTGTTCCATAGGGCGGGCACCACTACTGAGAAGGCCCTCTACCTGGTTCCCTGTAACCTCACTTCTTGCAATGAGGCAACCACCAGAAGGCCCTCGGTGCTGGATCTCGGTGTCTGGGCTGGATGATGGAGGTGGAGACATTCCTTCAGGTATACAGCACCGAGGCCATTTAGGGCTTTAAAGGTCAGCATCAACACTTTGAACTGTAATTGGAAATGTACTGGGAGCCAATGAAGATCTGCACCCTGGTCTCTCAGGTCCTAGTCTGACACTAGTCTGACACTACACTACATTGGCTCTCTTAATGAATGTCCTATGAAAAACAATAATAGAATCATAGAACTGTAGATGTCAGGCATGAGGAATTCTCTCTCTCCCCCGATGGCACCAAGAAGCAGTGAGGAAACAAGAAAGTTCTTACTTATGATGTATTTCAGTCATCACAGTGAAAGACGAAGAAGTACGGTCATTCCTCAATAATGGCGTTGCTCACACTGAGCTCCTCCCCTCTTCCCATTTAACAACAACACCTGCCTCTATGGCGTCCATCTGTGCACAACTGCCTGTGTGCCCTTTGTTCTTGCACCCTTAACAAACGCCACGTTTTGGGAGAAGAGGGGTCGGTTATGCTGTCCAGTTACATGTCAGCTAGCTGCTCTGCCTCCCCACCTCCTTCTCCCAACGCCTCATAACTCTGCTCTGCGCCTCTCTCTGAGCTGTCTTCTTCCTCAAAGCCCTGCTGTAATTCAAGACTGCCTTCCTCTTCTCTGCAAGCTACAGGAGAAGGGGGTCCCTCCACCATTCCTCCTCCTCTTCAGTCCAGTCCCTGGCAGTAGAGTTGGAAGGGACCCCGAGGGTCATCTAGTCCAACCCCCTGCAGGAATCCTGCCCACAGCTACCCCTGGGTGGGTTTTGAACCACCTTCTGGTTAACAGCGAGATGCACTGACCCATTGTGCCACACAGGCAATTTATTTAATTTGTATAAAGGTAAAGGGACCCCTGACCATTAGGTCCAGTTGTGACCGACTCCGGGGTTGCAGCGCTCATCTCGCTTTATTGGCCGAGGGAGCCGGTGTACAGCTTCCGGGTCATGTGGCCAGCATGACTAAGCCGCTTCTGGCAAACCAGAGCAGTGCACAGAAACGCCGTTTACCTTCCCGTTGGAGCGGTACCTATTTATCTACTTGCACTTTGCCGTGCTTTCAAACTACTAGGTGGGCAGGAGTAGGGACTGAGCAACGGGAGCTCACCCTGTCACGGTGATTCGAACTGCTGACCTTCTGATCGGCAAGCCCTAGGCTCTGTGGTTTAACTCACAGCGCCACCCGCGTCCCTATTTAATTTTTATATCACCCTTCAAATATACAGTAACAAATGTTCACACTGACAAGGATTTGTCACAAAGTCACAGGTATGAGATGGAAATCGCAGCTTGTGATTTTCTGTGGGTTGCACATAAAGGCAGGAGAGCTGTATGAACACACAAACATAGACAGGGCCCTGCTGGATTCATCTAGTTCAGCATTTTGTTTCCACAGTAGACAACCAACTGTTGTTCTCAGCAACATTCTATAGGAGCTTTTGCAAGAAGCTAGAGACTGAATTCATCTGCTAAAGAGACCCAGGAAATCATTGTCATTAGGGAGAGGCCATGAAATTAGTACAATAAAATTATTTATTAATTAATTATCCACCAATAAAATTATTTATTAATTAATTATCCACCCTTCACGCAAAGGTCTCTATGTAGGTACAACAATTTAAAATACAGCATTAAGAACAGTTTCAAATACTTACAATTACAATAATAATAATAATAATAATAATAATAATAATAATATATTGCAAATATGCATACTGAGTTGTCAAAAATCCAGGGTTAAGCTTTTTAATCTCATTTTAAAACAAGGGAGTTATTCTCAGTCTTGCCAGCATGAAGCCTTGTAAAAATAAATGTATTAGAAAGAGACACCCTGCATCTCAAACTGAAGAAACATAAGAATGGTTTCATAAACTTGCTGAAAATAGTGTTGACACCTTAGGTAACAAGCATAGGGATGAGGAAATGAATGAATAAGAAAATTGTCCTGTTGCAGCAGTCTTTAGTATGTAACCTCACAGCCAAATGCATTTCTCTACTATTAATTTTCCCAGTGCTTCCCCCGTCCCCCACGTTGCCTCTCATCATCATTGTATTTGTATTGCATTTTTAAATTACATGGGTGAAAAAATGAATGGATGAATAAATGAGTTTTATATATACATATGTACTGTATATACAAATATAGATTTGCTCTGATTCAACTGAGTGTGTGAGCAAAGCGTTCTCTTCCAAACCCAGTAATTGCATACTAAGTCATCTGTTTGTTGGGGAGGGAGGAACAGGAGGGAGAAAATCCAGCCCTCCAAACAGCACATAGCACCAGCTACTGGAGTACAAATATGAACCACACACACACATGGCACCGATTCACACATGCAGTTCCTCAACCAGAGATTTAGGTGGGGAAACACATGGCTCCAAGGGTAAAAAACACAATACATCTCAATTTATACTCGCTTACATCTCGGTTCTCTTCTACCTAGTAATACAAGTTATTAATATTTTAAAATAATATTTAAAATATAATGTCAGTGCAAAAAAGACACAGAGGTACAATAGAAAGAAGGAGTACGTATAGGAAAGGGATAAGGGAGAATGAAAACCTGGATGATGGAGGTCTGGGGATATTGTTTAAACTGGGAGTGGAGGGTATTTTTCAGCTCCATGACCAACCTTCCAGGGGCCACAGGCCAATGGAGGGCAGGGCCAGAGGCAAACATGGGTGGAGCAAGGGTTATGACTCTGCACAGTAGGCCACATTTCAGCCATGCTGAAATAAAAGCTTTCATACACACACTTTTTTATTTATTTATTGGTAAAAATATTCATATACTGCTATTCATTTAAAAAAATCAGAGCAACCAAACGAAATCTTTAATAAAAACAATTTTACAAAATCAGAGCAGGTTACAACAGTTGTACATACAACCATGCAATTAAAAAAAAATACACAGTTTTTAAAATCAGAAATCAACTACTACCGACTGATGTTTTTGACCGGTCCGGTTCTGTTCCACAGCAACAGAATTCCCGGACTCGTAGCAGAGCGGGCACAGTGCGTGCTTGACGTGTGAGTGAAGAGAGAGTCCACATGCTGTAGTTCTTCTAAACTAGACAGCTTTAAACACCCTGTAAACACCAAACCTTACAGTTTTCTTACTCACCGGCATTAGCTTAGTGGTGTAGAAATGCTGAAGACAGGAGTGCCTGGCGTGCTCTGGTCCATGGGGTCATGAAGAGTCGGACACGACTAAACAACAACAACAACAGAAATGCTTTCAAGAGATGCTGAAAGATTAAAACAGAAGGTGTTTGCTGAATCTCAATAGGCAGAGAATTCCACAGGACTGGGCCAATAACAGGAGAGGCTCAGTTTCTTGTTGCTGTCAAAGGAGCCTCACCAACTCTGGGGACAATCAGTTATGCTCCTGCAGATGATCTCAAGTGATCAAGCTGCAAATAATCCTTCTTCCAGGCAAGCAATAGGCTTCATCACACTTCAAATATGAATTCCAGCCAGGCAAAGTCAATGAGGAGAGTGTGGAGAAGAGCTGGTGAAGGCTACAGCCTGGTAAGAGTCCCAGAGTCCTGAGATAGAAAGTCCTGAGATTCCCCACCCATGGGATGCAGGAGCAGAGAACCTGTGGCTTTCCAGGTGCCATCAAATGGCAAGTCCCATCATCCCCAGCCAGCATGGCCATTGGTCAGAGATGATGGGAGCTGTAGTCCAATAGCATCTGGAGGACCACAGATTCCCCATCCCTGATTCAGTGCAGAGATTCAGGGTTGCCAACGCCATTTGCTCAGCAACCTCTTTTGCTTCTCCTCAATTAAAAACAAGTTCACCTTTAACTGCCTGTTCCAGTAAATCAGATGTTCTCTACCACCAGTGTGCAATTCTTCATTCTTCTGGCACTCAACGCTTTTCCATATGTACCTCCCGGAAAAGCCATTTCATGATTTGGCAGTGCCCAGATATCAAGTAATTATCCACTTAACATATACGTCCCATTCCTTTTTAAGCCAAGAGTACTTGTTGCATCTACACCTAATATACAATGTCCAACTTCCTAGTTCTTTCTTTCATTGTCCTGTGTTCTACATGGATTACTCATTTCATTGAAAATATTGAAAATGTTACTTCTTTCATGTCATATACCGTATTTTTCGCTCTATAAGACGCACCAGACCACAAGACGCACCTAGTTTTTGGAGGAGGAAAACAAGAAAAAAAATATTCTGAATCTCAGAAGCCAGAACAGCAAGACGGATCGCTGTGCAGTGAAAGCAGCAATCCCTCTTGCTGTTCTGGCTTCTGGGATAGCCAAGCAGCCTGCATTCGCTCCATAAGACGCACACGCATTTCCCCTTACTTTTTAGGAGGGAAAAAGTGAGTCTTATAGAGCAAAAAATATGGTATTTTCTTACATACAGTTTAAACTAGCAGATCCCTGATTTATTGAGCTTAGGAGCAGTTGTATCATAGAAATTCCCAATACTTACCATTCAGTTCCTGAAATTCATACTCTCTAGCTTGGCTTGAAGTTTGTTCCTTATTATGTGATCAGGTTTTAAAGGAGCTCAACCAGTCCTTGAACTACAGGTTTGGGAAGTAGGGAGAACCTTAATGAAACCTTAACAAAATCTTCAAGCTTGACCTCTTCGCTCCCCCTCTCAATGTTAGCCAAATCACAATCTCACTATAGCCCGTTATGGTCAGCCACCAACACCAAGGGAGACTTGGCAATCATTTTTTGACTCCCGTTCCTTCCAGACATCCTGCCAGCCAACACTAAAGCCAATCAGGCCTTTAGTGTTGTGGTACCTGCCCTTTGGAATGCTCTCCCCTTAAATAATAGGCAGGTTCCACCTCTGTAGTCCTGTTGGTGCCTACTGAAGACTGTTGTCTTGCAACAAGCCTTTTAAGCGTAGATCTTCCACAGTCTGCTCCTGCACTGGACTTGTTTTTAAGATGTTTCTTGCTTCTATCTCTTGTTTGCCACCCTGGGCTCCTTTGTGTTAGGAGCTCTTCCTACACTCGAGAAGGACCCTGGCAGATACACATGCCCGACTGGCATGTTCCCTCCCTCCTGGTCGATTGTTCGGGAGCTTCAAAAGCTTTCTTCTGCCCGAACATCACAGCGATCAATGGCAACAGACATTGGCACACTTAGGGATCCGCAGGGTCTTCTCAGCTTGCGGACAGACCTCAGCAACTCAGCATTTTGGCTAGTCTGCTTTATTTACATATAAACACACATGGAGCACTGCAACATGGCTCCCTCTCTCTCTAGCATCAGACAGCAAAGAGAAAAAACAAAGGACAATAGTCCCACTTCACAGAACACAGTAACACAAACATCCTGTCGCCGTCACTTCCCACTTTGTGGAGTCAAAATATACAGCGTCATGTGATAGACAAAAATCCCATGACTGCAATCATGGAGCGAGAATTCTAACACTTTGACAGGAAGGTCAGAATACAAATTTGACCAGTTAATTAAGGGAAAGTCTGACGATGCAGTTGCTACTTTCCATGGACATCACCAAGGAGCAACATTGCTAACTCCCCCCCCCCCCCCCGTTCCAACATTACTGGAGCCAGCCGCATGGGAATTAACCACTGCACTCAGCATCAACCACCCTGCTCCCAGCAGTCACAACAAGGTACCTTCATGATCTGGATCAGAGCCTGGGAGCCAAAGTGCTGCTTAATCAAAGAAAGGGGAGAATTGTGGGGTGGGAGGGTGGGTGGGTGGTTTCAGCCTGATCCCTTTAGCAAACATCTGTTAAGTGAATGGGATCCCTGTTTATATAGTATAAAGGTAACCCACTTCCAGCCTTCCTGGTGTGGAGGAGCATGTTCAAGCTGTCTTTCCACCCCCGCCTCCCCAAAACCCATGGCCTCTCCCTTTTGCCTGCCTGCTGTAGATATACAAGGCTAAGTTGATGAGCTGTTCAGCTTAGTGTGAAATGTGTTACATTTTCCCCCCAGCTGCTTCCTGATTGCAGTATTTACTTTTAATCTCCTCTGCCTCAATGCCCGATAAAAACTTTGTCACATTAGATGGTGACAGATGGGAAAGAGAAGGGGGGGATCACTGCAAGGGAACGTCCTGGCTTCCCAATAATTTTTCACAACGCCAATTATGTCCTTCAGTGCTTCCCGGCATGTGCACCCATGTCAGCAGAGAAGGAAATAGAAAGGCATAAATAAAGACAAAACCAGGCGCTGCGTGGGTTTAATCTGCAGAATAACATTTCTCATTTGGGTGAAATATCGTTGAATTCTCCCCCTGGACTACACACGAGGCACAGGCACAACCAGACTGGTTTGCCATCGGCCTGGAAAAGACCTAATCTGGCAAACGGCTCTTTGGCGCGATGGGTTTTAGAATATGCATGCGGCCTGCACTGCTGCAGTTCTTAATGTTTCCCTTTAGGGGATGCCATTTCCCCCAGGACACAAAACCAGCCGCTATCCATTGGCATGGGCCAAGTCATTAACTTTCATGTAAATTTAAAATTGGCCTTTGGACTCTCATGGCCTTTGAGCTAAGGAGAAAACAGTTCAGAAAGATGCCCCCTTCCTCTCCCATGCCTCCAAAAACAAACAAACCCCCTTGGCCAAGTTACAATCCAATTTCCAGCTGAGTCAAATTCAACAAGTTCCCACTGCCTCACCTTGATCTTAGCCAGGTTTACTTGGGGGGGAAAGTGGCACTGGTTCAAAGTAAGTAAGTGCAGCCGTTATTTCTTTCAACTGTGTCATGGGTTGGAGAAGCCACAGATGCTCAGGCCTGACAAGGGTGAGGAGATGCAAAAGCAGACAGGGCTCTTGCATCTTTAAATACAGAATACAGAATCTCAGCAGGTATGGCTTGGTGTGACAGGCTGATTCACTCTCTCTTCTACAGCGCTATTAAAATCGTGGGGGAACCTTGCCGTGAGTCAACCTTGCCAAGACTCACAGCATTTACAAGGGGACAATCGGACCAGAAATTATTAAAAGAATGGGGTTGTGCAAAAGAGTATATGAAAAAACATTGTTCTGGAGTAAGTATATTGGTATGTAATGAATGATGCTTTACAGGGTTAAAGGGGGAAAAAATGGTGTATATATATATATATATATATATATATATATATATATATGCGTGTACAAAGATGAAAGTAATCTAACCAGACACAACAATACAGTAAATTTATTGAGGTTTTAGAACAAAGGAAGGAAGTCAATATGTGTAAATGTACGTAATGATATGTTTTTTCCCCCCTGTAAATGTGTGCTTTTTCGTTTTCGTTTGGTTCTGTTTTGTTCCCCTTTTTTTCTTTTTCTTTTTTTTTTGTATGTTCCGTTTTGTTTGTTTGTATAGTATTTTTTTGGACTCAATGTTTGTATTTTTTGTTATGATTTTGCATTGGGAAAAATAAAAAAATAAAAAAAATTGTGGGAGAACCTGTCTGCTTTTACACCGGGCCACTCTAGGCCTGACTGACTAGCCCTATGCAGAAGTTTAGTGGTGTGCAGTGCCATACCCTGAATATGCGGGGGGGGGGGGGTGGAATTATGATGGTAGGCCCCTCCTTCTGAATGATGCCATGGCCTATGGCTAGTGCAATAAAAAGTTTAATTGGAATTGGAACCTGAAATCTTAAGGGAAGACACTTTGAAGCCTCTCCTCAGAAGAGGAAGACAAGAAGTATAACTAAAATATACCCAGAAAGCTAAAAATGTGTTGTATACGTTGTAGTAGAAGTAATAATAATAATAATAATAATAATAAATTATACCCCACCCATCTGCCTGGGTTTATTATTATATTTACTTTATTATTTATACCCTGCTCATCTCGCTGGGTTTCCCCAGCCACTCTGGGTGGCTCCCAACAGAATTAGAAGCACAACAAGCACATCGTCTTCTAAAAGTCAGATAGTTGTTTATTTCCTTGACATCTGATGGAAGGGCTTTCCACAGGGCGGGCGCCACTACCAAGAAGGCCCTCTGCCTGGTTCCCTGTAGCTTCACTTCTCACAGGGAGGGAACTGCCAGCAGCCCCTTGGAGCTGGACCTCAGTGTCCGGGCTGAATGATGGGGGTGGAGACACTCCTTCAGCTGTACTGATTACTGTAAAAGTCTGAAAATGGAACATCTTTACACTTAACAGTCAAAACCTGGGGAATGAAATTTACCTCATCACAGATATTGTAGAGAATGCCAAGCCCATGGAATGCTGAGACTTCAGTTGCATCACCAGGCCTAATTTGGGGAACAGGTTGGGCCCCCCCTGCCCCCTGCCAATGCTTGCAGATATATATAGATATCTGTTCTTGCTAAAGGCAAGCTTCATCAACTTGTATTTTTTTAAACTCTTGAAAACTTTGAATTAAGGAGAAAAACAAAAGGACCCTTTCTCTTAATACTTTTGAGAAAACCATCCACTGAGATCTTAGGATGGGGTCAGCAACCTTTTTTCAGCCGTGGGCCAGTCCACCGTCCCTCAGACCATGTGGTGGGCTGGACTATATTTTTTTTTTGGGGGGGGGGGGAATGAACGAATAACTATGCCCCACAAACAACCCAGAGATGCATTTTAAATAAAAGGACACATTCTACTCATGTAAAAACACACTGATTCCCAGACCACCCGCGGGCCAGATTGAGAAGGCGATTGGGCCGCATCCAGCCCCCGGGCCTTAGGTTGCCCACCCCTGGCTTAGGAAGCCTGGTTTATTCGCTTCCTGCTTTCTCTCGCTCTTGATGAAAGAAGCTGTAAAACTGACAACTTTACATTCATATGGTGTCTCCTTATTACTCAAGAGGGCTTCCCTGATGGAGGTGACTGTGTGTGTGTGGGGGGGTGCTTTTCCTTTGACGCTGATCTACTTAAGCTCCAGCTAAAAGGAAGGGCAGGGCAACCTGCATACCTGAAAGAAAATATGCCTCCGCCGTGTGTGTAAGCATGCATAAGTGAGGGCATATGGGAGAGATGGTGGGGATCACACACACTTTTGCTTAACCCATATTTTGATCATATTGTGTACCAATTAATTCCCCTGGGTCTGAGAGCTTTCTCCTTGTTCTGTTGTGATGCCATCAAAATATCCTATCTTACCCACTGAACTGGTGCTGAGTTAAGCAAGATCTCTCTTTGGATTTTCCAAGCATCCAATCAGATCTGATTCGGCAGGTAAGATCAGCGGCAGCCCTTGAGAGCTTGGCCACGCTTGCTAGGGCTGGTGAGAGTTGTGGTTCAGCAACATCTGGAGGGTCAAAGATTCCCCACACTTATTACAGACAGGTAGGCAGACGAAGCTGAGGTTCAGAAGACCAAGCCCTAAACAGTGAGCCTTTAGGTATTCAGTCATTCTGGACACATTAGCAATGTTCTGCAGCCAGAAGTCCTTACATATAGTAGTACCACATAAGCACAAGAAAGAGGTCTCAGCAAGGAGACTTGGTGGAACCTCAGGATATGCAGAAGTATGAAAAAATATGGGGGGCATTGGAAATAAGGACGCAAAAATTCAAAACAAACCCCCAAACAGCCCAATGACTCAATAAGCCTTTATTAATTGGAAATACACTTTTTTCAGAAGGTTCCACAATTTTGGCCACTAGTGTAGTCCTGTGTCTCTTTCCCCATACTGGCAGGGGAGCAACTGAATAAGCATATGTGACCATAACCCAGCAGTGTAGTCCAGGCTTAGCATCCAGCGTAACTGTGCATCTAATGCACCGTCGCCCTCCTTTTGTAGAACAATAGGCAGTAGCAGCCCGACGGAATTTCCCCCAGGATTATATCATTAGCAGAGTTTAAAGGTAGGCACTACAATAGAAGTTTTATGCCCCTACATGTTTGGTTTGATGATTTTCTTTGTATGTTCCATTTAGGCCTATCTGTGTACAGTGGTACCTCTGGTTACGAACTTAATTCACTCTGGAGGTCCGTTCTTAACCTGAGGTACCATTTTAGCTAATGGGACCTCCCCCTGCCGCCGCCGCCGCCGTGCGATTTCTGTTCTCATCCTGAGGTAAAGTTCTTAACCTGAGGTACTACTTCCAGGTTAACGGAGTCTGTAACCCGAAGTGTTTGTAACCAAAGGTACCACTGTATTGGTGTTTTTCTTTCTAAACTAAAACCTCAGTATTCAGGTTAAATTGCCATGTTGGCACTTTGCGATCAATAAGTGGGTTTTGGGTTGCAGTTTGGGCACTCGGTCTCTAAAAGGTCTGCCATCACTGCAACAAGGCAACTGAAAGCTGGAAATCTATTGGGAGGGTAGAAAACAAGTGGGCTGGAATGGAGTGTCTTGGAAGGGTGTATTCCTGCCTGGCTGGCACCCTGAACAGGTCTCATTGTTGTGTATTTTCAATACAGTTTTGAATGTAATTTATAATGTAATATTGGGCCACTTTGAGCTCTGCCACCCCGTGCCACATGCTCACACTTAGAAAATACCTACATGGTGACTTGTGAAGAAGTGTTTGGATTTGATATCCCGCCTTTCACTCCCTTTAAGGAGTCTCAAAGCGGCTAACATTCTCCTTTCCCTTCCTCCCCCACAACAAACACTCTGTGAGGTGAGTGGGGCTGAGAGACTGTGACTGGCCCAAGGTCACCCAGCAGCTGCATGTGGAGGAGCGGAGACGCAAACCCGGTTACCCAGATTACGTGACTACCGCTCTTAACCACTACACCACACTGGCTCTCAGTGTTGTGCTGCTGTTTACCTCTTTTTGCCAAAGCTGAAGATAACACCCGGACTAGTACAAGTGATTCAGTTCTGCCTGTAACACTGGAGGTGTGATGCCAACATTGGATTCCCTCCCTTTGACTTTTTCTTCCTCCCCCTCTGCCTCCTCTGTGATTACGAAAGCCCTGCCTCTCGTTTTGCCTCGAGTCACAGTGGTCCCAGGATGGCAAGGAGGGAGTTATGACCCCTTTGAGCGCCATTGGCTCAGCTTATTCATGTCACACAGGAGGGGGCTATTGTTCTCTTGGGCAGCAGAGTACTTAGGATCTAGGCAGTGGAAACTTTAAAATCTGTTCTCGTGATCAATGAGCATCCTCTGTGAAATAAAACCCCTCATCCATGGCAACATACTGTGGACTTTCAAATGACCCCTTGTTTGATGCAGAGCAACTGAAAGGTCTCTTTCACCAAAAGAGGCAGGCAACATGCATTTATAAACAAATAAATCATTATGCCTAGGTCATACTGAGGTACCGTTATTCGGTTCTTTCTTACAAGATGCATAAACCACTTTTGCAAAAGATTTTCAGAGCAGCTGAATCAATAATATTGCTAAAATCGAAATCAATAAAATACTATCCATACAAAATATGGCATTAAAATGGAATAACTGTATTTAAAAAGCTACTGTTTTAAAACTACATGATAACTACATGATAACTACATAAACTACATTTAAAATACATTATAAAAAAATGAAGCTGCATACTGTACTTTCGTTTTAAATGTTTTAACATTGTTGTTGTTTAGTCGTTTAGTCGTGTCCGACTCTTCGTGACCCCATGGACCAGAGCACGCCAGGCACTCCTGCCTTCCACTGCCACCCGCAGTTTGGTCAGATGAAAATAGGGATGTCCTATTCCATTATTATTATTATTATTATTATTATTATTATTATGCTTCCAACATATATAAAAACATAATAAAACTTTGACTCCATCAAAATTGGTGAAAATGAAAAAAAAAATCAGTAGTAAGTGTTGGAGGTGCAACCATAAGGATGGGAATCTATTCCACATGTGGTGGACATGTCCAAGAATTAAAGTATTCTGGGACATGATTTACGAAGAATGGGGGGGGGAAAAGGTTAAGAAGCACTTTAAAAAACAAACAAACCAGAGTTATTCTTACTAGGTATCTTCACAACAGACATCCCAAAAGATAATAATAAAAGTCTTTCTATATGCAATAACAGCTGCTAGGATTGTGATTGCAAAATAGTGGAAAAGCAACACAATTCCAACAAAAGAAGAATGGTTATTAAAATTAAGTGAATATCTTGAATTGGCAAAACTATCAGAATTAGTAAGAAGTTAACCAAGTGAAGAAATCAGGAGAGAACAGGATGTCTTTGCAAATTATATGAGGAAAGCAGGTTCCCAAAATTATGATTGGCTTAGCCTAGACTAAAAACTCCACAGGTAAACAAATTGTCTCTCCACAATGTATAAAATGATTACAGACAAGCAAGATATGAGATATAGGAACCGTATAGTGGTCGAAGGAAGTCAATCGTTTTATTTTATTTTCTTTCTCTCCCCCCCCCCCCTTTGATGTATTCTTTTTCTTTACTTTTTCTATTTCTAGTTCTGTATTTTTGTATTTTTTGGCATTTTTGTATTTTTGTATCATAATGTATTTTTTGTATGTATGTAATATGTATATAGCAAATAAAAATATTTTTTTTTCAAAAAAACCACACCCCATAATTAAACATTAAAAACTTCCCTTTACAGGGAGTCTTCTAAAAGTTGTATAGTTACTTATCTCCTTGGCTTGGGGGATGCATAACTATGTATAAATGCTGGTGCACATATCCAGAAACGGATGCTGCAAATATTTTTAAGATTAGGCATTAGTGGGTGAAGTCCACTATGACCAAGAACTCTCAAGTTTCCTTCCTGCTTTCTGTTTACTGAAAATATGGGTGTTTATATACCTGTCTACTTCCAAGGCCACCAACAAAAGCCTGCGGACACATTGCCCTTTCCATAACATTTTGGACCCCTTCCCAAAAGTTTCAGCTTTTTTAAAAGCCCTTAGGCTGAGAGAAAGTGACTTGCTCAAACCACGCATTTTGTCCATGGTTGAGGTGGGGTTTGAGTCTGGGATATTAGTGTTTCCTTGTGGTATATAAGAGACTTATGAGGAAAGCTTGAATCCCTTGGTAAAGCTCACGTTCAGAGATGAAACTGTGCTCAGGACCTAGTTTGTCCTGTCATCATCATTTGTAAAGGAAGTTTCATCCACCATTGCTTTGTTTATAACTACCTGAGATACATCTAGAGTGTGTACTGAGGGGTGTGTGTGTGTGTGTGTGTGTGTGTGTGTGTCGGGGGTTAGTGGTGCAAGTGGGGCTTTGGTTTGTGAAGGGGGAGAAGGGGGTTCCAGAAAGATTACCTCACAGCTAGAAGTTGTTAATGAAAGAAATAAATTAGCCAAGCTCATTTTTCAGGGAATTCTTGTGTAAACTGGAAATTTTCCAGTCTGTGAGCCCCGTACAGGCCTACCCCATAAATCACAGCAAGCAGGTTGTCTGTATAGCAAGAGCAGCCTCGTTCAGAGATGGGGAGGGAAAGAAGCCAGCATATGTTTGCGGAGAAAAGAAGCACAGAAGCAAAACGGAGAAGATGGATACCTCCCTCACCCGCTGCTAGGAAAGGGAAAGGATTGGCCCCGGGCACTGTGACATACGCCATTTCCAAAGAGCCCCTCCCCCCAAACCAGGGGAAGGCACCTGAAATGGGTCAGCTTTTAATTGAATACAATATTAATTACACCATGCACTATTAACGGTTTGTGGGATTTGACTAATTAATGTAATAGTTTCTGAGTCACGCTCATTAAATATGAAAATTACGCTGGCGAAAGGTATCGGTTTCATTATCAATCTTGTATGGACAGGAGGGGGGAGGGGGAGGTTGGGTTGAGGGGAGAAGATACCCACCTTGACTTATTGCGCAATTAGCTTCTCCCTTTCGGAACTCACCTGCGGATGACGGGAACAGAGCTAAATTCAAAAGGGAAGCGGTGATGAAAGAAGGAAGGTGGACAAGGCCATGGAGAAAGAGAGAACACTGCACTGCGTAGGGTGGCCCGGGCAGGTGGAGCTGTGGATTCTGTGGATATTATTGCCTGTTTGGAGATGCAAGACAGGGAAGCTAATTCGAGACATGGCTTTGGGAATAAAAATTCCTGGAGTCTGCTCCCATTTCTGGGACAGAGGATTCGTACATTCACATACTGTTCTGTCCCAGATGGTGGTCTCAGTCAGGTGACGGGTTCCATCCAAGAGTTCAGTAGGCCAGCCAAGGCAAAACTCAGTATAAAGGTAAAGGGACCCCTGACCATTAGGTCCTGTCGTGACCGACTCCGGGGTTGCGGCGCTCATCTCGCTTTATTGGCCGAGGGAGCTGGCGTACAGCTTCTGGGTCATGTGGCCAGCATGACTAAGCCGCTTCTGGCGAACCAGAGCAGCGCACGGAAATGCTGTTTAACTTCCTGCCGGAGCGGTACCTATTTAGACGTGCTTTTGAACTGCTAGGTTGGCAGGAGCAGGGACCGAGCAACGGGAGCTCACCCTGTTGCGGGGATTCGAACCGCCGTCCTAGGCTCTGTGGTTTAACCCTCAGCTCCACCCGCGTCCCAAAGCTCAGTATACTGTGAGGCAAAGTACAGTTTCCAGTAAGGCAAGGTAAAGTTCCAGGGAGCACCTTGGACAGCTCCATGCAGAGCTCAGACTGTAAAGCTACATTTACCATTGCCTCAGCAACATACAACCCCTGCCTGAGACCCAAGTAGGGCTTTCTGAGTGGTTAACCACCTCCACTGGGAATAATAATAGTAATATAATATAATAATAAAAATTTATTATTTATACCCAACCCGTCCGGCTAGTTTTCCCCAGACACTCTGGGTGGCTCCCAACAGATTAAAAACAGAATAAAACATCAGACATTAAAAACATGCCTAAACAGGGCTGCCTTCAGATGTCTTCAGAAGTTTTTTTTCGTTTTTTTTTGCAATGTAACAAGCTTTATTAATAGTCTTACAATACATTACATAGTAGTACATCTCGTAGAGTAAACTGAGATTTCAATCATACACACACACACAAAAACACCATATACTTGTCATTTCTTACATAGTTATAAACCTTAAGCTTCAGCTGTGTTTATGCTACTTTTTATGCGGTTATTAACAAAGATTATTAACAAAAGTTATTAACAAAAAATATCATAAAAACATTGGACTTCCTGTCAATTCCCGTTGTATGTTTTTATTCTAATAGTGAATGTACCTACCATTATTAATCTATTCTCTATATATTCTCTAATACATTCTTACAACAATTTGTACCGTTAATCTTATTTCACCTATATTTCTTTATCCAAGGTCATTCAAATGCTGCCATAGACAAAAAAACCATTGGTATATTTTTGTACATATCTCTTGTATTTATCCCATTTTTGTGCAAATTCTTGTCTTGAATTTAGGCTGTTGGTCAATTCCGCCATTTCCACATATTCTTGTAACTTATTCTGCCAATCCATTATAGTCGGAACATTTTCCCCTTTCCAGTTCTTTGCTCCTAGTGTTCAGGCCACTGCCGTAGCATATAGAAATATTTCTCTTAAGTTTTTCAGGATATCTTTACCAACAATGCTTAACAAAAATGCTTCTGGCTTTTTAAAAGATGTTGTTCAAAGATTTTTTTCAGCTCATCATAGAGGCCCCAGAATTCTCTTATTTTCCTACATGTCCACCACATGTGGTACATGTCTCCATTACTTTCCCCACACCTCCAACAGTTACTCGTGATATTTTTATACATCCTGAAAAGCCTTGAGAGGGTAAGATACCATCTATACTGCATCTTTAGCATGTTCTCTTTAATATTGTAACACACCATAAAATTCATAGTTGTTTTCCAAAGGTTTTCCCATTCTGCCAACATTATGGGATGACCGATATCTTGTGCCCATCTGATGTCTTCTAAAAGTCAGATAGTTGTTAAAGGGACTTTGCCTGCTTCAGCCGCCATGGACTCATAGGAGACTATGGCTGTGGAGCGCTTCTTGGAAATGGGGGCCACCCGGATTCAGTGTTGAGGCCTCTTTCCACTCTGACACATCCCCTAAAGTCACAGCCTCATTTCCTGAACCTGGGATGTCTGACCCTGGAATCATGACATGTACATCTTTCCGTGTCCCATCACCCAGTGATTTATCAGTCATTGGTTTGGAACTGAATGTATGAAGTGCCTCATTTTGGAAAGTATTGTCAACAATGTGATTTTTCATTATGCAAAATGAATGCTTCCCTCCAGGCTTTTCTACAGCCTGCTACTTGATGAGCAACAACAGTGTATTGCATTGCCTAATGTATTTTGATGGCTGGTGGCTACTGCAAGCTTTTGTGCATTCCCCGCCTATTTAAAACCAGATTTTGATGTCTGAATGTAAGTGGAAGACACAACAGCAGCAAACTTCAGAATTTTCTGGAGGAAGGTTGTTAAAAGGTATCTGGCGGACAGAAATAGCTCGGGGGCTATAGGGTGCTGGGTTTTTTGTTGTTAGGATACCATTTTAATGTTTTAATGTTGTATTTTAATCTTGTTTTTTAAGTTGTATTTCAATCAATTGTTTTTATATCTGGTGTTAGCAGCCCTGAGCCCGGTCTTGGCTGGGGAGGGCAGGGTATAAATAAAATTTATTATCATCATCATCATCATCATTAGCAGTCTGCATGCTTGCTCCCCATCTGGTCAACCTGTACATTTGAAAATAAGCAAATGATTATAAAAGGCACCAAAAGTCCCCAGTACACCTTGAGAAAACTGGATGTTTAAAAAACTGCCCTAAAATTTCACACATTTCAACACTTGATGTTGCAGTTGATGGTTGATGTTTTGCAAAGGGAAGTCAAAACTATTATTTGCTATATGCCTGCTCTTTCTGCCATAGCTTCTGTGCACTTAAAGGATTAATAATGTCGTTGACCAACCTCAAATAAGGCTGATATAAGTGTCAAGGAATGGATACTTTGGTCAAGGCAGAGTGGGGCTGAAGATGAGCTGTATCCCCAGCATTCTTCGTTGACCTGCTTCAGCCATAATGCTTCTGAAAAACAGCTGCTGGGAGCCACAGGAGGAGAGAGTGCTGTTGTGCTTGGATCGTGCTTGCATGTTTGCTGCAGGCATTGTCAGAGACCAGGCTGAGGAGTACAACTCTGATGAGGAATGGTGGGAGCCTACCCCTCCCCCTGCTCATGGCCAGGATCCTGAAACTCTACAGGAGCAGTGGAGTAGTGTTGATTTGGAACAATGGTTTGCTGAGGGGCACAGTTCGGAAAACAACAGTTGGGCAAAACTGAGAGGGGAACAGCAAGAAGAAGAACGGGAAGAGAGTGAGCTGGCAGACTCTCTCTAACTGGAAGATGTGCAGCCTCTCAGCCCCAAGGCTAGGAGATTAGATAAGGTAACTTTGCAAAAGACTCAGTGGCTGAGAAATCAGGTTGCTAGGAGATGAGAGGATGGAAGTGACTAGAGGGAAGCAGGAGGAACCTTAATTGAGAACACCTGCACTCTGAGAATGGTCACTTGTTCTTTTGCTGCGTTCATTAAACATTTCTGTTACTGGTAAGAGATTGCTTTCTCTTTGTACGGCTTATCTACGGCCAAGCGGGGAGGAAGCTGAGCCCCCGAAGCCTGACAGGCATCTGGTTGGCCACTGTGAGGACAGGATGCTGGACTAGATGGGCTACTGGCCTGATCCAGCAGGCTCTTAGGTTGGGAGCTGTAGTCTGCAATTTGTAGGACACCAAGATTTGTAGGTCATGCACTAGCACCACGGAGAGCTATGTTCAAATGCCTGTTCAACCATGAAGCTCATTGGGTGAGCTTCAGTCACTATCTCTCAGCCTTACCTTCCTTGCCCAGTTATTCTGGGAATAATGAAGGAGCAGACCCCCCCCCCCCACATACATGACACTGAGATTCTTCAAGTACTATGGGGATATAGGCCCCCTTTTAAAAAAAATAAAAATAGACCTTTCCTACACAGCTGGATTTGTTCATTCATACCGGGCAAAAGAGTGAGGAGCAGAAAATCTGTGAGATTCCAAGGTTCTCCTCACCACCACCACAAAGGGGAAATAATGAGGAAAATGTCTAGGTTGCTCACAGAGATTTAACAATGAAACTCATGACAGAAGGAGGCAACGGCTCGCGAGTGAGATAAAAGCCTAACATAACATAGAGGGAACATTTCCCAAGCACTGCAGAGGGACTAAGAGGCCCCATCCCTGTTAACAACAATGAATAAATGCTGCTCAGGGAGCCCTGGCAAAGCAGGAGGAGGGAGAGATGGTGCCAGCTCTATTATTTTTATTGCTGTCCTTTTGGCTGATTCCTGATGCACTTGGCGTGTTCTTAGTAGCAGTGGGGGGTGGCGGGGGGGGGGTGAGGTGGCCTTATGCCAAAGCTGCAGGCCTAGTTACTTTGCATTGTAGGTGCTCTGCAGCTACAATATGGTGATAAATACACAGAGGGGAGTAACAGAGGGCCCAGAAAGGATGGGTTATAGAAAGAATATGATCAGTCTTTAAAGAGACAAAGAGAAATGATCCGCAATTAACTTAACACACTCCGAAACTTGGAGGAAAACAAGATTTAAAAGAAATCTGACAATGGATGAGAAGAAAATACAGAAAGTGAGACACTTTGCCTCCAAATGCCCATCGCTGGGTATCACAAATGGAGAGAGCGCTGTTGCAATCAGGTCCTCTTGCTTGTGGTCATCCCAGTGAGATATCTGGTTGACCACTGAAAGATAAGGTTGCTGGACTACATGGGCCTTTGGTCTGATCCAGCAGATCTCTTCCTATCTTCTTATGTGCTGCAGTGAGCTGGGGTCAGCTTGTGAGTACCAGTTTGTAGAACTTCAATAAAGTCCGGCCCACATTGGTCTGCATTCAATTATTGGCATGAGATTCAGAAAGTCTACAAAGTTTGCTGCTTTTGCCCTCAGTTCTAGAAACAGGAAAGCTAGGCAGACAAGAATCTGGCATGCAGAGGCGAATCAGTGTCACGTGATCCTTCATTCCTAATTTCCATCTTGAATGGCAGCAAATGGATATGGTGTGTCAGGGGCCCCAGGTCCACAGCCTAGGCTGGAGCGATGTTCAGGCAGGGCCCAGAATATGATTTGCAGTAGTCTGAACTTCCTGATCTTATTCTCAGAATCTTTTGAGATAGTGCAGAGAAATGGATGCTTTTCAAAATGAGCAAGGGGAAATTTGCCCATCAATTATGACTATGCCCCAAAGTGACAAAGCAAGAGCCTTCAAAAACTGCCCTCTGGTGATGCCAAGGGTAGTTAAATGGACCTGACTGAAGAAGAAGTGAACTCAAAGCTTCTTTTCCACTTTGAAGAGGAAACAACACACCCGCTAAAGCTGGCCAAAGTGTTAGCATAGAGGAAGTAATCTTCCCAGTGGCAACCATTTGACAAAGGGAATAGGTTTTCTTTCACTGTATTCCATATTGCCTGCAGTTAGTTTAATGTTCCAAAGACCCTCTATTTAGAATAGTCCTGCGTCAAATCTTTGCCTCCACTTTCACGTTCCGGGTTGAAAATAACCCTTGCAGGGAGAATGACAACCTCTTGTTCATTGTCATTGCTCCCCCAAAATACGGATAACTTTTGCACTACTTTATGTCCTGGTTAGAGCTCCTTTCTCCTCCCTAGACCGATTCCAGCTAATCAGGGATGATGTCATGAACAAGATGACATTACAGCAGGATGTAGCCAATCAAATTTGGCTATGTGACAATATCACTGAGGACAAAGAAGCAATTTAGGAGTGAAGGTAACACTTCCTGCATAATCACAAGAGTTATCCCAGCCAGTCAGGTCACAGATTGCCCTCACTTTGATTGAGTTAAGTCTTTCAGCACAATCCTTAAAAAATGAAAAATAACTCTTAAAGGGGAGGGAGACTTATTCACACTGCTGAGAATGTTTGTGGAAAGTGCTCCCTTTTAGATTGCCCAAATTTCGAATAGTTCTAGGTGGAGTATTTGAAAATATGCCAAGTAATATATATATATATATATATATATATATATATATATATATATATATATATATATATATATATTTTCCAGTCTCCCACGCTTTTGTCTATTGAGATGAAGCTGAACAACTAATGCTTTTACCATCTGCCTCAATAAGTTTTTATTAATGGGCCTTTTGCAAGAGGTGTATATATATATATATATGCACTGCACTGAGGCCAACGAAATGGCAATTTGCCTAATAAACAAACAGTATACAAGCTATATGTTTATAGGTCCGTTCTTCCTGTGCTTTTGGCAGCTTTCCTGGCCGTGTGCTGCTCATTCAGCAGCCCTGCTCCAGCACGAGAGCATTAAGTAGATTGGTATCACTTTCAATGGTTTTCTCAGTCATTGACGTTGAAAGTTTAAGGTGCTGAGTTCATTGAGGAAATCTTTACTGTTACATCTATGCCTCAAGGAAAGCCAAAATGCGACAGGAAGAGGTTATAATAAAGCTGGTGGCAGCACTTTACGCAAAACTGCAGCTCAAGTTTCCCTTCGTATTTCTTTCCAAAATGCTGAAAGGTGAGAGGAGACCTACCAATGTGTTCTGTTCATTACTTCTCTATTGCACGTATAGTCCTGAAGTGCTCCTAGCTTCCTGTCCCTGCAGAATACACGGCTCACTATATTAAAAGCAATTAGTCAATCACGTAAAGATTTGTGTCTTTGTCACAGGTTCGTCCACCTCTGGACACTCGGCATAATCGCAATTCTACTGTTTATCCTGTTACTTATGCCTAAGGTGGAGCAAAGGTGGGCCCTCAACTATTGAGAGGCTCTCTACCTCCCTCATTCATCTTGCTTCAGGTTGATTCTGCAAAGTGTATAAGAAAGCTGATCGCCGAAGAATTGACGCTTTTGAATTATGGTGCTGAAGGAAACTCTTGAGAGTCCCATGGACTGCAAGAAGATCAAATGCATCCATTCTTAAGGAAATCAGCCCTGAGTGCTCACTGGAAGGACAGATCGTGAAGCTGAGGCTCCAATACTTCGGCCACCTCATGAGAAGAGAAGACTCCCTGGAAAAGGCCCTGATGTTGGGAAAGATGGAGGGCACAAGGAGAAGGGGACGACAGAGGACGAGATGGTTAGACAGTGTTCTCGAAGCTACAAACATGAATCTGACCAAACTGCGGGTGGCAGTGGAAGACAAAAGTGCCTGGCGTGCTCTGGTCCATGGGGTCACGAAGAGTCGGACACAACTGAACAACTAAACAACAACAACATAAGGGGTTTCTTAATATGCAGATTACTGATTGTATATACTATGGTTTGTGTGTGACTGTATGCACTGTGGTTTCTCAGGGCTGAGTCGCATGTGCTAGTAAGTTACTCGATGATGTATTAGCATTCAATGAATCACAACTGCCTCTGTTGAAAAGATGGATTATTGATATACTAAGAATCAATGGTGCAGCGGAGGTGGGACTGTAATGGAGTGCAGCTCTGGAACTTTTCTTTTTCAGAGCAGGAATGTTGATGTCATCTGCTGGAGCACAAAGTTAATTAATGGAACTTCATCCCACTGGCAAGTGAATGCGGAGCTACTGAGGCTTTTGCTTGTGACCGATTACCATAGAGGAATTCAGAGAACGAGGAAAACAATCAAGCAGAGGCCAGATACATCTTTCTGTTTCTTGGATGGGGTTCCTACTTCATGCTGACAGTTTAGATGGAAGCATTTCTTTGCAGGACTGTTCACATCAGATGAAGGCTGCAGATCTTTCAAGTGCCATGTGCGCTAAAAGCTGAACTTGCGCAGTCAGAAATTCAACGTAGCTCACCTGGGGAACTATATCTAGGTTGCAGTCATGCAGATTCTAATCACTTCAGAATTATGCTATGTACTGATGCGGTTTGGGGGGACAGGATATTTCTGTATATATGATGGATCCACACAGCTGGCCATATTTTTGGACTCTCCAGGGCTAGCGGTGATTATGGAGGCTGTCATGATAGTGCCTTTACTGACCACAGTTCCCCAACTAAGGATATACTGATGGTAGTCAGTGTGAGTCTTTATTTCTTTAGTAATTATCTTTCATTGGTTTGGGTATTCTACTTTTTATTGTCTATAGTTTTATATTTATTTTAAAATCCTAAGGCAAAATATAGCATCTGAGGTAGAATGAAAGCTTTGCCGGTGCGGTTTTATCCTGCAACAATTGTTCAACAGTCATCAACTATTGTCTCCTGGGTACAATATTTTTTGGTTGAGAGAATGATAAGGGTCCCATGAAGCATATTCCTATCACCCAAATGACAATTTCCAAGACTTTGGGAAACCACAGCAGTTAAATTAGTTACTTATTTGTTTAAGACATTTATATACTGCTTAATTATTTGCATTGCTAAGTGGCAGACATAAAAACAATCCACAGAAAATTGATCAATGCTGCTATGAAGAACATCAATAACTTTGATGTTGTCACTGAGCGATGAGCAGACTCGTAAGTTCAGCCCTTCGCTATTGCCTTTACTATATAAGGGTGCTTCCAGAGTGGTAGCTCCTCATGATATCCAAGCACCGCTCCTCCACAATAAGGTACAAACAGAATCACAATTGCCTTTCCACACTTAGGAGCTTATTGGGCTTTTCTGTGCTTGCATCACAGTAGGTTAGCTCAGTTGGTTAGAGCATGATGCTGATAATGGCAAGGTTGTGGGTTCAATCCCTGTATGGGACAGCTGCATATTCCTGCATTGCAGGGGGCTGGACTTGATGGTCCTCAGGGTCTCTTCCTACTCTAAAGGTAAAAGGTAAAGGTTAAAGGACCTCTGGACGGTTAAGTCCAGTCAAAGGCGACTATGGGGTTGCGGCGCTCATCTCACTTTCAGGCCCCCTGCCATCCTATGATTCTGTGTTTTGTACACAGTAGTCGGTGTGGGACACAGCAGGAAAAGGACAATTCTGAGCATGCCATTTCTAATACAAAATTTTAAAGTAAAACGTTTGATCAATTCCCCCCCCCATATGTGCTAAATCACATTTTCTAATTAGCCACTGTTTGTCCTCACTTGAAAGATTCACTTATAGCATGTTTTCTAAAAACATTCTGATAACAAAGTATCGGCTATAAAAAGGGCTCAAACGAATCTTTGAACCTTTAGTGAGTAATAGTCAACATCAGGCGGAGCAGGACTCACTGAAACTAGTGGGACATAGAATCGTAGAACTGTAGATTTTGAAGGGACCCTGAGTGTCATCTAGTCCAACCCCTGCAATGCAGGAATCTCAGCTAGATCATACATGACAGATAGCCATCCAACCTCTGCTTAAAAACTTCCAAGGAAGAAGAGCTCACCACCTCTCATGGGAGTCTGACCCATTGTCAAACAGCTCATGAGTTCATTGATTTCAGTGAGTCTACTCAGATTTTGACTAATGTTGGATATCATCCACTAGGTGATATCACCAACTAGGGATTGCCACTAAATGAATCTTCAAAAGTCCATCCCCCACCCTCAAACCATACTAATCCTTTCTGCCACTTCCCAAAGAAACAAGATCAGATCCATGAAATTGAGATACTACATGAAACAGTTGCCGAGTTCCTAGCCGATCATAAACGCAACTTAAACAAGCCACGGGTGTTTCCATTCAAAACATACCTTGAAAATCCCCCTGGTTCTCAAAATATGCTATCAATAAAGACTGCCGAATAAGTACATTACTGTTTTTACACAGCCGTTTAGATTCTCTCCCTCTCGCTGGCCTGGGGGAGTTATAAACCCGTAATTTTATGGGCAAAGCAAAGTTTCTTACGTGAAGGTTGCTGTTGACTGACTGACACAGCCCTTTCAGAAGGAGGCCCTGGGGAACAGACGTTTCTATGCCAACACAGGATTGGCTCAGCATGTACTGTGGTGGCTTATCAGACAAGATGTACACAATTATATAAAACGTAGCCTGCACGTTTTGAAGGACAAATTCAGCAAACTTCCTTTGCCACATTCATACTTGACCTCAGCTTTCGTTTTGCTTTAATTGCAGCATTCCCGCAACAATCCATTCTACAAATGTGCGCATTCGTCACATGCCGTGTGCAAGTTCCTGGATCTCATGATTCCTTGCATATTACTAAGCACCAAATGTGTTTGAGGTGAAAAGCTCCCAAATCATCCAGCCTGCAATTTTTCAGGGCCTTGAAAGGATTATTATTCTCCGAGGTGCCTGGTAGCCCTGCTCTAACATTAAGCTGAAGCTGTCTTGGCAGTTTGATTCCTTCTGGACATCTCCTGGGGAGGAAAAGGTTCACAGCCAGCTTAGCCCTCGCTGAATTCTGGCATCTCCACAGTGTACCTCTCCATTTGTCAATTTTAAGTGATAATTTCTATTCCATCAGATACATACTATAAGAATATAAACAAATGCCTCCTCCTGTATCCGCTCTGCGATCACTTTCCTTTATAGCCATCATTTGTTACACATGGACAGAAGGTCCTTCTGTGGAATTCCAAAGAGGCTATCACCTGGATGATCACCAGGAAGCAGGGGCGCATTTACTTTCCAACCAAAGAGGCAGCAGAAGAAAGCCTATGATTTATGCCAAAACTTCAACACGCTCCAAAATTTCTTCCCACTCCAGTCCCATCAGTGCAACTGGAAGACAAACAAATCAAAGTGGTTTGACAGCAAGTGGGAACAGGAAAGTTCCATTCAGGTGATTATTTGTTTTTAAGCTGTTTCCTCTTCTCTTTCATTTTCTCTTTCTTTCACATTTGCTTCTTAGCGCTGGGGACTACTGTTGCATGAACGTGATACCTGTACCCTTAAATGTTTGTTTATTTAAGGATCCGTAAACCACTTCCCGATGAATGTTTTCAAAGCAGTGTGAAGGGGACAGGGGGGCCCATACACAGTAAAAATCGAATCTTTTTTTTTAAAGTGTGTTTTTGTACTTTGGCTGCTGGCAATGGCACCAGCCAGCTCAGGGGAATGTGTAACTGGTTGCACAGTTCAGTGCTATGGTGGAGCAACACTTCCTATGCTGCACCCCAGTCTGAAGTATGAGTTTGAGTGTGGGACTAGGACTAGGGCAGGGGTCTGCAACCTTTAAGACAAAAAGAGCCACTTGGACCCGTTTCCGAAGGAAAAAAAACTGGGAGCCGCAAAACTCGTCATTATAAAAATAACTTTTTTGTCACTTTTTAAAATTATTTCCTTGTTTGACCCCTCAGAATTACTCCTCCTCATAGAAATAAATGTTAAATTAACAAGTTACCTTTTTGTGTGTGTGTGTTCTTCACTCCCCTTCAAAACAGTGACCAGCATACATGCCCCCTTTCAATGCAGTGACCAGCGTACATGCCCCTTACAATGTAGTGGGCGGGCGGGAAGGTGACGTCAGGACGGTGCGTGACTAACGCACGCACCACCCCCATGCGACGTCACAGCCAGTACAGCGCCCGCCACAGTGGGGAGTGTTGGGGCGCACAATGCGCCTCCTCCCCTCGCTAGTATCCGCCCCGGAGCCGCGGCAAAGGTGTAAAAGAGCCACATGCGGCTCCGGAGCCGCGGGTTGCTGACCCCTGGACTAGGGAAACCCAGACTGGTATCTCCCCTTATTCACAAAGCTCACTGTGTGGCCATGGGCCAGTAATGATCTTTCAGCCTAACATCACTGGGTTGTTTGACAGAGAAAATGTGGGCAGGAATCATGACTGCTCCTTTGAGCTCCTTTGGCAGGATACAAATGTATTAATAAAGAAGAACTGCTGGTTGCATCAGCCCTCTGAGCCCAACATTCTTTCTCCCATAGCTGTCAACCATATGCCTCTAGAAGCTCAGAAGCAGATCATGGAGGTAGTGATGACCCTTCTCCTTTTATTTGTCCCCAGCATCTAGTGTTCAGAAGTATACTGAAAGGTGTCCGGCTGCACCTTTTTGTGCATTACCATAGCAAAAGAGATGTCTGTCCACCTGCCTTGCTTCCACCCCACCCTGGCTTTTGCTAATGCCACGCAGCAATGGACCATCTCTCATTGCTGGGGAATGGGTGGCCACAGGGAACATCTAGGTGTAATTAACCTAACTACTGGAAGGAACCTGACTGTAATTAGCCTAATTAGTCCTGGTAATTGACTAACGGAGGTGGCGTTACTAGGTGGTGATGCATGGAATCCACATTCTCTCTGAGCTGCTTTGAATGCTCATGGCGTTTTCTTTTCACTTATACTTTGTGATGCTGAAAAAACATAAATGTGGAGTTTAAAACAAAACACACACACACACATAAACATGTGTGCTTATTTGCTTCTCTGCATACGGCCAGGGACTATCCTAAAGTGAACATAAATGGAGGGACATGTACATGGAATAAGTTCTCTCTGGTCACCAATTATTAGTACTGAATGCATCCTTGAGATACCGTATTTTTCGCTCTATAACACGCACCAGACCATAAGACGCACCTAGTTTTTGGAGGAGGAAAACAAGAAAAAAATATTCTGAATCTCAGAAGCCAGAACAACAAGAGGGATCGCTGCGCAGTGAAAGCAGCGATCCCTCTTGCTGTTCTAGCTTCTGGGATAGCTGCGCGGCCTGCATTCGCTCCTTAAGACGCACAGACATTTCCCCTTACTTTTTAGGAGGGAAAAAGTGAGTCTTATAAAGCAAAAAATACGGTATTTCAGACTCCCATCAGCCCCCAGTGGGGGTTAGGGCTGATGGGAGTTGTAGTCCCAAACATCTGGTCTCTTTCCTCTCAAGCAAGCAGCATGCTGGCTCAAACATTCGCTTAGTTTAAGGAAGAAAGAGAGCATGGAAAGAAGCATCTTCTACAGATATGCTGGCCAAAAAAGGCTCCTGTGTATCAGCATCAGGATGCCTTAGGGCTTGTCTGGATGATCAAAAATATAGATGCCTCCAACAACATGATTTTAGCCTTTGTACAATAAGTGATACTGTGATGTTCATCCAGGTTTACCGAAGTGTGGAAGGGAGGGGGAGAGCAGTGCTGCAGGGATAGCTTGATTCCTGTTGCCCTCTCTTTAAATGAAAAACCGGGGAAGACATGTACTGAAGAGGGGAAATTAGACTAGCCTTACCATGTTGAAGTAGTACAGTGCCTACAACTTTCACAATCCCTGCCTAATGGCCCTGGTGGGAGTTGTAGTCCAGAACATGTGGAGGGCACCAGGTTGGGGGAGGCTGTGATGGGGGCAAAGAGATGAGGTCCTTCCATCATATGTCCCAAACTGAAGGATACTTCCAAATGGCCTAGGCCATGGGTAGGCAAACTAAGGCCCAGGGGCCGGATCTGGCCCAATCGCCTTCTAAATCCTGCCCGCAGACAGTTCAGGAATCAGCACATTTTTACATGAGTAGAATGTGTCCATTTATTTAAAAAGCATCTCTGGGTTATTTGTGGGGCCTGCCTGGTGTTTTTAAATGAGTGGAATGTGTGCTTTTAAAAAAAATGCATCTCTGGGTTATTTGTGGGGCATAGGAATTCGTTCATTATTTTTTTCCAAAACATAGTCTGGCCCCCCATAAGGTCTGAGGGACAGTGGACCGGCCCCCTGCTGGAAATGTTTGCTGACCCCTGGCCTAGATTATGGAGGCTGGGAACACTATCTCCATGCAGAACTTCCTCAACGAAGTGCCTGAACCCGAGCCACTGTGGGAAAGTGCTTGGGTTGTCTTTGGACACTTCCTGTACAGTGGTACCTCAGGTTAAGTACTTAATTCGTTCTGGAGGTCTGTTCTTAACCTGAAACTGTTCTTAACCTGAAGCGCCATTTTAGTTAATGGGGCCTCCTGCTGCCGCCGCGCTGCCGGAGCATGATTTCTGTTCTCATCCTGAAGCAAATTTCTTAACCTGAGGTAGTATTTCTGGGTTAGCAGAGTCTGTAACCTGAAGCGCCTGTAACCCGAGGTGCCACTGTATTCGGTTATTATAGGACTCCCAGGCAGATTGGGAATCTGAACATGATTGAGGGCCAAAAGAGTTATTATTCGTGAAAGTACAGATCCCAACGTTAATATAGGCTGCATTCTACCTCCACTGTCAGTGGTTTTTCCTCTCAATAACACTTGCTGGGAATCTCAGGTGGGCAGAGGGCTGTTGTGCTGATGTTCAGCTCACAGGCTTCCCAGAGGCATCTGGTTGGCTGCTGTGAGAACAGGATGCTAGACTGAGTGGGCCATTGGCCTAATGCAACAGGCTCACTTCATGCTCTTATGTTATTAATGCAGCAGGCTGTATCCCTCCTTTTTCCTCTCCAAAATCCTTTCTTAGGCAAAATATGCATGAGGGAGAAGTGGAAAGGATGGGGTGTACACATTGCATTCAGAAGCCCGGGTGTAATTTTTAATGGACTGAGACGTAAATGCAACATGATTCACTTTGAACAGGGCACCTGGAATAGATGGAAGTTAATTAAAACAATCCCTCATTTCTCACCGAGCTTAAAACTTCTGAAGACTGTCTAGAGGAGGAGTAAGAGGAGGGCTTTTTTTTTATTACTCCTAGATGGTATTCAGAAGGCCCATAAATACATCTCATATAGCTGTGATCCCATTCATCTTGCTGCCTCTCCTACTCTTCTTTGCCAACAATCAGATCCCAGTAAACAACCTCAAGTGAAATTTGCAACTGTCAGATAAACATTAAAAATGCTTCCCTTGTCCTTTGCCACTGATAGTCCCATTAATATTGTAATGGAAGAAAAAGTTATGAAAATGAATGCACACCAGTTTGGGAAGTGGATGATGTGCACTGCTGCCAGGAAATACATAAACACACACACACACACACACACACATGTTTAGCATGGGAACATAGGAGTCTTCCTACTGGATCAGACTGGAGGTCCATCAGGTCAGAGTTGTTGTCAAACTTGTTTCTCATGCACTCCTTGAAATTGTTGGGGTCTCAATGGACCACTGAAGAACCTTTTCATTTGTTTGTTCTGCATTTGTACAAGAAATACTCGTTTTGCTTCTGGATTAAAAATGTGATGATGATGATGATGATGATGATGATGATTTATTGGAGGCCAACAGCATCTGGAGAGCCATGACTTCCCCATCACTGCTCTACTGCACAACTTGACAGGTTGGTCCAATAATTTTCCGCAAAACTTCCAGCAATGATTCAGTTAAAATCCCAAGAAGATAAAAATGACAAAGAAACAAAACAAGACATCTCTGTGAACTTAATGTTTTCCCGTCTTTTCTGCTCTCTGAGATTCCAGAACAAATCCAGAGAATGTTATTCTTTGATGCTGTTTCTGTTCATTTGGGAGCAGAAAGCAAAGAGAACTAAAACCTTAATGAGGTGAAATGTCAACCAAGAGGGTTTTTTTCTTTTAAAGGAGGAAAAATAAAAGGAAATGGATATTTTAACTTTTATCTCTGAGTAAGTTAATTTTCACACTTAACTGCTGAACTGGCTAAATTCTTTTCTTTTCTTAAAGACCTTTATAAATTTCATCATTAATAAAATCAGACATTCAATTAGCAGAGAATTTCTGATTGCTTACTGTGATTTTCACCAACTCCTTTTCATTTCCCCCATTCTTTCATTCCAGTCCTCCCTTCCACAGTTCTTTCTGCTCCTGCACCCCATGCCCGAAAAATCAGGGGAAAGTGAAAATTGATCCCATTAACCTCTGTCATTACCTAAATCCATCTCTTAATTAGTATGAGTTAATATGATTAATCAAAATAATGAGACAAACCTATTAAATTAGGGTGTTTAAATTACAAATGGAAGTGGTAAAGGCAAAGGGGCTGATAACAAATAGCTGCAGTTGGTGGTAGTTTTTCAAATGATATGTGACAATCAGCCCAATGGAAACCAACCTTATCTGTGAGAAAGAAACATCCAACACACCCAGAATAATTTCGTCAGGCTATTACTGTTGTATAAGAACCCGTAATAGGATAGCACTCCAGAGTCGTGTCATAATAATGTTTACCATTTTGATGGTGCATTTCTAGTACTCAAAGCACTTTTTGTTGCTATTTTGGATTGTTTATTCAGCTTCTAACTTCTTCTTCTTTGGCGATCACTCATAGCCAAGTAAGATTGTCTTCCATAAACATGGTTTAAACAGTGGGTCCGGAAGTGACTGTGGAGGCCAATTCTGGATCCACACATCCTTCCACAGTGGGGACATACGTTTCTGGGCAGGAGTTGATCACGGTGAGGGTTCACCAAGCGTGCCTTCCTCTTAGCACTTTCTCCCTTTTGTCCTGAGTTCGGGTGTCTCCAAAGCCCATTACACCTTTGGTAAAGGCTATTCTCCAACTGGAGTGCTTGCAGGTCAGAGCTTCTAACTAGAGTGGTCACTTCAGCATCACCAAGATGAAATTTGAACTGGGAACTATTTAGTTTAGGTTACTAGCCACGATGTTAAATGCTGGCCCCGTGTGCCTTTAAACCAGTATCTCCCCACCTGGTGCCTTCCAGCTATTTTGGATTAGGCTAATCCCATCCTCCCTGACCATTTGCCATTCTAGCTGAGACTGATTGGAGTTGTAGCCCAAGACCTCTGGAGGATGCTAGGTTGGGAAAGGCTACTGTGAAGGATACTGAATAATATCTATAAAATGCTGCTGTCTCATTGTCTCATTCCTCTCCACCTTCTTCATACACCCAAGGGCATCTGGTTGGCCACCATGAGAACAGGATGCTGAATCACCATATTTTCCACTCTATAAGACGCACCAGACCATAAGACGCACCTAGTTTTTGGAGGAGGAAAACAAGAAAAAAAATATTCTGAATCCCAGAAGCTAGAACAGCAAGAGGGATCTGGCTTCTGGGATAGCCTCTGGCTGTTCTGGCTTCTGGGATAGCCAAGCGAAGCCTCTTCAGGGCAGCTCCCTCAAGAGCTGCGTTCCCTTTAAAGAGCGTACAGAGCGTGTGTGCTCCGCACGCTCTTTAAAGGGAGTGATGAGCAGAGCCTCCCACCTGCATTTGCTCCATAAGACGCACACACATTTCCCCTTACTTTTTAGGAGGGGAAAAGTGCATCTCATACAATGTAAAATACGGTAACTGAGCCTTCAATTTTGCATGCTCGTCTCATATTCTTACTGCAGGATGTCACTTTCAGGATTTTCCCTCTCTTTCTCTTTTTGTTGCATTCCTGCACAGACCCTTTGCAGTTGTGAATTTACCATCCTTATCACTACTGGGCCACCAAAGGGCTTTGCCCATTCATACAACTATGCACCATCAAATGACAGGAAGTCCCGCCTACAATATATATCTGCACCTCTGCAAAACCAACTTTAAAAAATCTCTCACTTTTGACTCCCACATTTTCAGAACTTTAATTTCACCCAATGAGTCATTAAAACTCAGACTCTGGTGTGCTCCAGAAGTGATGTCAAACCTTTATTGAGAAAAGGGCTAGTGCTCACAATTCTGCATGTAACAGGTCTTAAGACACAAAATATTAATGAATAATGATACTTCTGTGATACTGCTAAATAAATCATAGCAAATTAGAAAAGGATGTCTCCAAATGGCCCCACCAAGATGATGGCTTTTCAGATACATGTCAAAATTTGATTTCACTGGCCATAGATCCACATTCCAACACCTTTTAATTTTGGTCATACTGAATATGGTGATCTTGTAATAAAGTATATCATAGCAACTGTTGGGTATGTCTTAGAAATATATAAATTTCCAGAGGCTCAGATTAAACACACACACACACTGTCCAGTGAACCAGTGTGGTATGAAGGATTGTGCCATTGGAACCTGTGTCCAAATGTTTGCTGAAGCATGACCCTCAGAGAGTGTGCCAAGTCCCACAGGCTAACCTATCTCACTGAGTTATTGTGAAGCTAAAACAGAATAGTTCCATGTATACTAGAGGAAGGATCAGACACAAATGTGATAAATAAATTTTGAAGTCTTTCTAGCTAAGCAATGGACTATAAATTAAAGTTCTATACTTTGGCTCTGACACTGAATGTTTCTGTGGACTTGGGCAAGTCTCTCATCTTCTCTTGTCTGAATTTCATAAATGAACTCAATGGCACATGCTGCATAATGGAATTTAATTCTTACTGACCAACAATCTTAAAATGTGATACCCTCATTCATTATAAGAGGGCAGGGGTAATATTCCAAAGCTGACCCTCGCACTTTTCATCAGAGGTCAACCAAAGGTTAGACATTCTTATTGGATTTCAATCATTCAAATGTCCTTTTGAGCTACAGTCAAGAAATTTGGTTCTTTCATTTGTTATGGGCCACTGATTAAAGGAGAAAGTGGGAAACAGATTTGACATTTCTGGCACAGGTCACCAAAAGGCCATCAGTTTAACAATTAACAAAAGCTACATTAATTTGTTTCAGGGGATAGCTCTACGGTAGAATTGAAGTATACAGTTTGGGGACAAAAAAATCACCAGGAGTACTTCACTAGGAATGGAGGGGAATTTCAGTTTGATTCAAACTTTAATGAGAACCATCCTAATTCACACTTTTCAAAAGAATATGCAAACCAAACCGCAATAATCATCAAAATTCACACTTCTCCAAATTTTGAAGTGCAGGTCTCCAACCAAATAATGTGTACAAAAATGTGTATTTATTAAAAATACAATGCATTTATTAGTGAAAACAACTTATAAGTGTGCATCATATTGGGGCAAATTGCTTGCAAAATTGTGTATATTAGGAGAAATTTGCACTGAAATGCTTATGAAATTTCATGAGGACTTAAAAAAAGAAATTAAGAAGTGCAGCAGAAATGTGGAGAACTGAAGAATGAGGGGGAAATGATTCTTTACTCTCTTATCAGTAAACAAACAAACAAACAAACAAAAAACCAATCCAAAAGAGACACACCCTCATAACTAGATCTCATTTTGAAAGCCACACCTCCATCTACCTTGGGAGACAAAGAGTGAGTGTTCTTTGGGGGGGGGGTGAAGTAGCAAATTATTGTCTGAAAGTCCATGTAAGCGGGTGTGGTTGTGACATTCACCAGTTTTAAGCACAGGTGAGGCAAGAGGTTGTGGCGTCTCAGGTAAGTTCTTTTGCCAATCCATCTTCTGTCTAGCAGGGCAGAACGTACCTGCAGGTCCTCCAACTTTCACAGGCAAATGTGTTCATTGCCTGTACAATGCCCTCCCCCTTTGTGAAGGAGGTTGACACCTTGCTGCAGCATCAACTCCACAGGGCATCATTTATTTTATACAATTCTTTATATGGGAATTCTTTATTTAAGCAGGGAGGGAATTCCACAAAACTGGTGCCACCAGTAAAAAAAATAATTAAAAGCACCCACCTATGTGTTACCACAAGCCAATAATTTTCAGTCCATGCAAAAAGCAACTGGGTTCCATTAGCTGACCAAATTGCCCTTACCAAGCAGCAGAGGGGAAGATGTTTTTTTCAGGTAATCTGGTCCAGAGTTATTTAGTAGCAGAACCTGAAAAGTGGCTCAGTGGCTAGTTAGCAGCCAGTGTAGATCCTTCGGAGCTGGTGTGATATGCAGTGGCGTAGCGTGGGTTGTCAGCACCTGGGGCAAGGCAAGTAATTTGCGCCCCCTTACCCGGGGCAAGGCAAGTAATTTGCGCCCCGCCCCCCCCCCCCCCGCTGCACTGTCCCTCCCCCAGATAGTACCTCGCTCTCTCTCCGCACCGCACCACATGCCTGGCACCCTACCTTACATCAGTGCCAAAGGGAGGAATCAAGTTTCCATTTTCCTCTGCCTCTTCCTCCCCCTCTGCAGAGTCCTCTCTGCTGGCCATGTCTCTGACACCAGCATTCTGCACCAGCTTCAGCCTCTGAACCAGCTGCATGTGAAGGCCGAAATAAAGCACCCTATGAGAGCCCACACCTGACTTTCTCAACACATGAATCTCTGTGACCAACTTATTCCTGTCTAGTAGGACTGTACACAGCCCCCAGCCAATCTGCCCTATGGCCCCAAACCATGGTGGAATTGGGTTGACCCTCTCAGGGCCAACCTGGGGAACCACCAACCGGTCTTGCTCCAGATTGAGCCCCAAATAAGTTCAGGAGGGGGACTGATGTGGGTCATTAAAACCTCAGTTAAACACATATTAAGTAACTTGTACTGGACAGAAATTTGGAAACGTTTCGCTGACAATGGAAATAACTACAGTTGCTTGGACTGTCCATCTCTTGAGTCTGATTATAAAATAGATCTTCTCCAATAAGCTCCACATAAGAGGAGTTCACTGCATTCTTACAGTCTGCTTCACTGTACTCATGGGAGCATCATTAAAATGTCTTCATTACGAGCAGAATTTGTGAAAAATATTTATGCAAGCCATATCAAAAGCAGAACCTTCAGGGTGTGTTATTATCTGCTGTATAAAAATTCAGTCCAGGAGCTGAAAACATACCTTTTGACCAGGCAAAGAGACATGCACTGGTGGGGGAGAAACAGCAATAATAAATCTGAACTATTTGACTAATAATGAATCATGATTACCAGGTTCTTTTCTCCACACATTCAAGGTTGTATCAAGAATGGTTCCTCTCTCCAAACTTACCACCAAAACCACATACAGTGGTACCTTGGTTTAAGAACAGTCCGGTTTAAGAACAATTTGGTTTACAAACTCCCCAAAATCAAAAAGTGTCTTGGTTTGAGAACTCTACCTTAGTCTAAGAATGGAATCCGAATGATGAAGGGCACCAGAGGCGGGAGGCCTCATTAGGGGAAGCACACCTCGGTTTAAGAACGGTTTTGGTTTAAGAACGGACTTCTGGAACGGATTAAGTTGTAAACCAAGGTACCACTGTGTAGCATTGATTTGTCACATTTCAGCTTTATTATCAGTGCCCTTAATCTGAAAACTGGGATGTGTGTCTTCTGGAACTGTGCTGCTACATGAGTCAGCCGGCTCACAATGAAGCATGGCACCCAAAAATGGGCAAGTCAGCTGGCCGTCTCCCCTGCTGCTCCCCCTACCTGGCAGCTGCTGGCTCCCTTCCCTCCTCTCTCGCTTTCTTCACCTGCCCTGCACCTCACGCCATCAAGGCAGCAGCAGCGGCTTTGGCGGTGGCAGAAAGGGGCTGTCAAGAGTGTTGCACACATCTGCCACCTCCGCTCTGGCAGGGAACAACCTTCCCTGCAGGTTCCACTTCAGGAAGGTTCCATTGCTAAGTACAAGTGCTGGCTGCAAGCACCGCTTCATCCTCCTCAGTGGAAGGCTTCTGTAATTCCATTAATGCCCCAGGAAATAAGGACAGTTGACAGGTATGGTGTGAATGTGGCCTTATCCGCCCATCAAATATGTGTGTGGAGGGGGAAATCATTCAAAAAGGCTGTAAACCTCAGCACAAAATTGACAGGAGTGGCCCTTCTGACCAGTACATTAGCTATAAAGTAGGAAAGCTAGCATTAGATTTGCCAGACATTAAGGATGCATCTGCCAGATTAGCCAAGAGGACTCACTGAGGATGAAAGGTAGAGACACTTGGGTGTTCAGCTAACATACTAAGCAGGATGCAGCTCAAGATGGTCCCTCTACAGAGCTAAGGGAATAAATAATGATGGAGCTGTACTTCCAGATCAGATGTGGCCATGGCACCCACAGCACATTTTGAACCACTTTGCCTGCCCATTCTAGCTATGCGCTGTTCTGACAGCCTCCAGTCCTAAAGATTTAGAAGCCTGGGGAACAGATCAAAGCAAGCTTTTTAAAATACACACAAGCCATTAAATTGGGACTAGTATTATTAAAAGGGGGAAGGGCAAAGGGCACGAGAGGAGTCACAAGGTCAGTGACCCCAGCCAATGGCTGGTCAACCTTTGTTATAGGAATGGAAGGCTGCAGCTAAGAAGGCATTGCTGATAGCCTAATGGGGGACAACTGTGCCCTGTATAGTTGAAATGCCCTGGGCCAAATCTGCCACCTATGCCACCACACACACATGCATGAACACACAGCACAAATTGTACCCCTTCTCTCAGTGCTGAGGATGCTCACCTGTACACATCCTCCCTTTGGCACTGATGTAAGGTAGGAAGAAGCAGCAATGAGGAAGCTCTGGAATCCCTGATGGTGTATTGGCTGAGGCTACTTTTTGGTTCTCCAATGAGAGGAAAGAGGTGGCTCAAAGCGGGTGGCGCTGTGGTCTAAACCATTGAGCCTAGGTCTTGCCGATCAAGAGGTCGGCGGTTCGAATCCCTGTGATGAGGTGAGCTCCCATTGCTCTGTCCCAGCTCCTGCCAACCTAGCAGGTGTCATGGACTTTGAAGCCGCTCAAACTCAGGATGAAAGGCTGAAACATGCTAAGAGGAAGGCACATTTGGCAAACTGTCACCATGATCAACTCCTGCTTGGAAACCTATGTCTCCACTGTGGAAGGACGTCTGGATCCAGAATTGGCCTTCACAGTCTCCTATGGATTCACTGTTAAGACCGTGGAAGACAATCTTACTCAGCTATGAGTGATCGCAGAGGAAGAAGAAGAAGAAGAAGAAGAAGAAGAAGAAGAAGAAGAAGAAGAAGAAGAAGAAGGAGAAGGGTATTAACCTTTTGCTGTTTAATTTAAGTTGGCATATTAGCTTGGCTTATTTATTTTTGAATAGGCATTATAAATAATTTTTATTATTTTTGTAGAAGACAAGAATACAGAACATTTTAAAAAATGAGATCAATCTCCAGAATTACAACCAATCTCCAGAATTACAACACACACACACACACACACACACACCGGTGTTCAGTCTAATTATCCTTTTTCTCTTTCCAGGTTCCTCAATGTGCATCAGAGAGTTCCAAAGATAGTGATCACTGATCTCCAGTGTAAAGTCTTTTGGCTGTTAAGACTTCCACAAACTCACATAACGTGCTGGTGCATTAGGGGCCATGCTCCTGCATTTATGACCAGATAAAAAGCAGCTTTTTAAAGCAACCCTCGTTGTTATTATACAATGATTATAATGAGTATGAAATTCTTATTCTTATTATTAAAGGTAAAGGGACCCCTGACCATTAGGTCCAGTCGTGGCCGACTCTGGGGTTGCGGCGCTCATCTCGCTTTATTGGCCGAGGGCGCCAGCGTACAGCTTCCGGGTCATGTGGCCAGCATGACTAAGCCGCTTCTGGCGAACCAGAGCAGCGCACAGAAACGCCGTTTACCTTCCCGCCGGAGCGGTACCTATTTATCTACTTGCACTTTGACGTGCTTACGAACTGCTAGGTTGGCAGGAGCAGGGACCGAGCAATGGGAGTTCACCCCTTCACCGGGATTCAAACCGCCAACCTTCTGATTAGCAAGCCCTAGGCTCTGTGGTTTAGACCACAGCGCCACCTGCGTCTCTCATTCTTATTATTACTATTATTATTATTACTTATTATTACTATTTTTAAAGTACCTTCTAAACCACTGCCTGAAGACAATTTACATGTAAGATAATTAAGAACAGTTAAAAATACAAAAAACCCAAATACAATTAAAACAAGACTGAAACATTAACAAGTGGATATTCATGGTAAAGACCTATCTATCCAGCTAGGACAGCCTGTCAGAACAAAAATATATTCAATTGTTTCCAGAAAGTGCCAGTAGTGAGTTCCCTGTCATATCTTGACAGGAATTTAGTTCCATAGAACTGGGGTGGCCACACTAAAACCATTAGTGAGGACTGGATTCTGAGATCTTTGGAACTGGCAGGAGAAAGCCTCACACAGACTGTGGCAATCTGCTTTGTGTGTAAGGAATAAAGTGGTTGCTCAAATAATGATTTTCTGTACTGAAGCTACCTCTGTAATTGTTTAGCTTCCATAGCTAACATGTCCATTAATTAGAAGTCTGGTGTATCTTCTCCAATACAGACCAGAAAGCAGAAAATATAGCATCATACTCCCTGTAAACAAGTTCCTCCAGACTTCCTTTTTATTACATGCCCTCCAACATTTCCCCAATGAAAATAGGGACGTCCCAAATTCCATAAGGATAATTTTACTATTTATACCCGACACATCTTACTGGATTGCCCCAGACACTCTGGGCAGCTTCCAACATATATAAAAACATTAAACATTTAAAAAAAAAAAAAAAAAACACCTTCCCTATACAGGATTGCCTTCAGACGGCTCAGGGGTCGGGTAATTCCGTACCTTCCAACATTTCTCCAATGAAAATAGGGACATCCTAAGGAAAAGTGGGACATTCTGAGATCAAATCAGAAATTGGGACAGCTTCTCTAAATCAAGGATGTCCCTGGAAAACAGGGACACTTGGAAGGTCTGTTATTACACATTCATGTTTCATGCCCATGATGCTTCCAGTGCTGTTTGCAGTTGCAAAGGTTTTGAGGCAAGCAACCACACAGCTTAATTTCCAGTCAGTGCATGTCCTGTAGCTGAAATCCCCTAACTTTTTGTACCACCAACAATTGTTCTGGCTTAATTTTGTCCCACTTTCGTTGTGCTATAGCCCTCCTGGACAGCAGTAATGTGGCCGTGTTGCAGAACAACTAATAAAGCAGAATAAATCCACCACAAATGCACTATTATTATTATTATTATTATTATTATTATTAATGAAGAGCAGGTGCTTCCTCCTTTTTCATGCACGCTGCATGGTGATGTGAGGAGTCTAACATGTGATAATAAGGACTGTGAGCATGGAACAAAGGAATGGCAGTAATTCAGGATTAAGTACTGTTGTTGACTAACCAAAGTGAAGATTTATAGAAACTTGGCTCAGGCTGAAAAAGCAGGCATTTGGTGCCCCCACGTGGCCAATGGGTCACAGAGTAGCTCATTTTGTTTTTTCTGGTCACAAAGCTGCGGAGGAACTAGGCATAAAAGACAGCCCTTCAGGTCATAACCCAGCCTGCCTTTCAGGGGTTAGATAGCAAAGCAGTTTTAAAACCTGAGTTCGTAGAAGATCCCATTCTAAGTCATTTCATGATGATGACCTATATGAAGAATCAGGATAGCTAAGAGCTATAAAGCTTACAGGCCAGAATAGGGATAAAGCATTAAAATATGGATTCAGGGCACTTCTAGGTTGTTGCTATTTTGGAGTGGGACTCAATCACAAATTCAAGTTGGAACTCCCCCCGCCAAAATAGATCCCAGCTTTTTCCCAATAAGTGACATGAAAAAGCACTGGAAAGTGTGGGAAAACCTGACCAAACATCACCTTCCATCATCACAAACATGTCAGAATAAACCCTTGGGAAATGTCTGGTGTTTTACAATTTTTTATATGTACTGTAGGCCACCCATAGTGGCTGGGGAAACCCAGGCAGGTAGGCAGTGTATAAATAATAAAATATATTATTATTATTCAATAAATAGCAACTGTTGTCTAACCTCCCCGCAAAGTATGTACAAATCAAATCAGGCTAAATCTACTTTATATTTTGAAAAGTTTTCTGCTCGTTATTCATTCAGACACTCCTTAAGGTGTCTTAATAATTATTATTGTTTTTAACAATACGAATTTTGCATGATGGTTCCTGAGTTCAAGGAGCAGTTTTTGTCTGTTTTGGGGTACAACTGGATGCCATACTGAATGAAAGATGGTGGACTGAACCTTTCAAAACCACTGATATCAAAACTGCACTGTTTTTTGTTTCTGTTTCTTAGAATTCCTGAGCAATGCTGGCTATGAAACTGCTAATGTTTAATAATCAAGTCCTCTGAAAGTGACCACGGTAACAGAGCTGATGAAATACTCAGATGATGATGATGATGATGATGATGATGATTAAAATTTGTATACTGTCCTATACCCACAGGTCTCAGGGTAGGTCACAAGATAAAATCGAAATATAAAAACACAAAATACATAATCAAAATAAAAACACAAACACAGACAACGCAATGCCACCGCCCCCCAACACATTTTAAAAGGGCATAGGATGTCAATCAGACAAAGGCCTGGTTAAAGAGGAACATTTTTGCATGGCACTGAAAGGTATACAGTGGTACCCCAGATTACATACGCTTCAGGTTACATACGCTTCAGGTTACAGACTCCGCTAACCCAGAAATAGTACCTTGGGTTAAGAACTTTGCTTCAGGATGAGAACAGAAATCGTGCTCCGGTGGCACGGCGGCAGTGGGAGGCCCCATTAGCTAAAATGGTGCTTCAGGTTAAGAACAGTTTCAGCTTAAGAACGGACCTCCGGAACGAATTAAGTACTTATCTCGAGGTACCACTATATAATGAAGGCGCCAACTGAACCTCACTGGGGAGAGCATTCTGCATACAGGGAGCCGCTGTAGAAAAGGCCCATTCTTGTGTTGCCACCCTCCAAACCTCTCATGGAGGAGCCACATGGAGAAGGGCCTTGGAAGATGACCTCAGGGTCCAGATAGGTTATTATGGAAAGAGGTGGTCCTTGAGGTATTGCAGTTCTGAGCCGTCTAAGGTTTTATAGCCAAAGCCAACACTTTGAATTGGGCTCGGAAACTAATTGGTATCCAGTGCAATCAGGCCAAGATCAGTGTAATATGCTCAAACCGTCTTGCTCAGACATTTCTGATGGAAATGCTTTGGAAAGTGTGGGTTGAATGAATGACTAATGAGAAGATATAACAAGCAAATCAAGATGAATGTTCATTACTATATGATCTCCCTGTAAACTAATCAGAACAAATGCTCAGTAAAGACTGGGTATAATCTAACCTCCATGCAAGCTTTGTGCAAGCAAGTCGGGATGAATGTGCAAGACATAGGTCTTCTGGAGGAGCCCAAAGAGAAGCAGACTCCCACACAAGTGTGGTCATAATTTGCCACTCCATTTGTGCAGCATCTCCTGCAGCCACGCTGGTGCCAAACACATTGCTCTGCTTACCTTTGGACCACATCAGTGAGGCTGAGAGTGGGGTGGGCAGCCCAGGACCTCCATACACACTGCCTAGGCTTGTGTCCCAGGGACTTCACCCCTGGAGGAGCACTCCATTGTCTCTCAAGACAGACAGAAGGCAACAATGGACAGGTGAAGCTTTGTTGCGTTGAGTCCCATCACCATTGGGAGGTACACAGTCTACGACAAAAGCATGAGTGTCACTTTTGTGTTTTGAGTGGCACTGATCTGCTCTGAGCCATCAAGAAATGTGTGGCCTTTTACAGAGAATATTATCACTTTGACAAATGAGAAAAGCAAGGCTGTGCAATCAATATTTTGAAAGGCAAAGCGTTGTGGACACCCTTCTCTTCCTAAGACATCCTAAAACTATGAGCCCAGATCAGCTTCCCTTGTGATCCTAGCTTGAGGCCCCATGCTTCTGAGCACTTAGCGGCCAACATGGACTACATTACAAATCCATTTAAAATGATATATTTGCCACTGGGTTCTAGCTTCTGATCTCTCCGGCAACTAGATTAATCCTCTATGCAATTCGAAGAGCAGAGATCCCAGCCTTTCAGGTAGTACAAATTCCCCACCCTCCCACTTTGATTACTGATCACTTGGCATCATAAATCACATAAGAAAAAAACAGCAGCTCAATTTCTAAGGATAATATTAAACGGCCATATTAAATGTAGAGAATGCGTAAAAATAGAAAATATGGATGATTGGTGGAGAAGCTGGTGGAAGTCCAAAAAGCTGAAATTTGTGAATAATGCTTGAGATGGCGAATTTGTAAAAGGAAAAATTTAATAAAAATTATTATAAAAAAGAATGAAAAAACAACAGCAATCAGAATGTATTTTATCCTCTCCCACTCCCACCCAAGATAAGGGATTGGATCTTGCAAACCATCTCACTAAGGCAAAGTATAAGATGTTCAGGTAAATCAGGGTAATGGAACCTGTGGCCTTTCAGATGCTGTTAGACTCCAACATCCCTCAGTCCCAGCCGGCATGACCAATAGTCAGGGATTGCAGGACTTGGAGGTCAACAGTACCTGGAGGACCACAGCTTCCTCATCCCTTATCCCTACAGTCAGTGGTGCAGCATGGGGAGCCACAGGGGTGATTGCCCCAGGCGCAAAATTGTTAGAAGGCACAAAATTTCAATACCCAATCCTGCTTCAATACAGCTGCATGCTCCTGTTGCTGGTCTCCATTGAAAACGGCTTCTCCACCAGAAAGTGACCTCTCCAGACAACGGAACGACTCTTCTTTTCTTATCTCTGTGGCTGCAATCTCCTGGGTGATGAGGAAGCCATTAGGCAGTTGAATGCGCACGCGTCCTCTATTCATTTGCCTCCCTCCCACCCGCCACCTCTGTGCAGCCCCAGGCGCTGGCATCCCACGCTATGCCACTGACTGTAGAGATTAAGCAAGCTTCAAGCTGATGTTAAGGGATGGTTCCCTTTGAATAATACATGTCTTAGGGGAGTTAGGTGAACTCATTTACGATGGATCTGTAGGTCCAGTGCCAAATGATTTTGCCTTTAGTTTAGCCAGTGTATGTGCATTAGAACTTTCTCATTCCCACCTACCAACACCACCTGATTTAGAGAACATCTGCTGATAGTTATATACATCAGGCATGTATCAGTCTGCAGGGTTCAGCAAGGACCAAGAGCTAGTTCTCATCAAGAAAATAACAGAGAGAGAAAGAGAGAGAGACCTTTTGCATTTTATTTATTTCAAAAAAAATCATCTCTCTAGAAAACTGGCCTTTTGTGTGATGGCCCCAACTCTCTGGAACTTTGCCTCTCCTTCGATTACATGTCAGAAAGGTGTCATCTCTATTTTCAGTGCCTCTTTATGACCTTCCTTTTTCCACAAGGCTTTTTTATTTGAATTGGATTTGAAATTGCTTTTACATACGGACTTGGGTTTTTGTTTTTTTTTTACAAATGTTTTGCTTTTATTCTGAAACAACTTCCATATATTTTATGGAAACCAATTCATAAATGAATTCAAATAAATAAGTAGGTGCTATGGAGGAGGTGCGGGATGCGGGTGGCGCTGTGGGTAAAACCTCAGCGCCTAGGACTTGCCGATCGCATGGTCGGCGGTTCGAATCCCTGTGGCGGGGTGCGCTCCCGTCGTTCGGTCCCAGCGCCTGCCAACCTAGCAGTTCAAAAGCACCCCCGGGTGCAAGTAGATAAATAGGGACCGCTTACCAGCGGGAAGGTAAACGGCTTTCCGTGTGCTGCGCTGGCTCGCCAGATGCAGCTTGTCACGCTGGCCACGTGACTCGGAAGTGTCTGCAGACAGCGCTGGCTCCTGGCCTCTAGTGAGATGAGCGCACAACCCTAGAGTCTGGCAAGACTGGCCTGTACGGGCAGGGGTACCTTTACCTTTACTTATGGAGGAGCTGCAGATCTTTAGTGTACTTGCAATATGCAGGCCTTCCCCCTGCCATCCTGACTGACACCGGCACATCTGCTCAGAAGTAAGACACTGGCGGAGTTCAAGGGAGGTTATTCCCAAGTAAGCATGCATCAGACTGCAATATTACTTTTTTTTAGTACTGTGCAACCATTCAATTCACCGCTCTTAATCATCCATCTAATGAAGGATACAAGCCACAATATCTATGTTCTCCCTGTGCTGTCAGAGGGAACATGCCTCTAAATATCAGATTTTGTTGGCTTTCAAGTCCCATCAGCCCATGGCCAGTGCATATCGTCCAACATTTCTCCAATGAAAATAGGGACATCCTATTCCATAATAATAATAATTTTCTTATTTATACCCCACCCATCTGACTGGGTTTCCACTGTGGGTGACTTCTAACATATATACAGTGGTGCCCCGCAAGACAAATGCCTCGCAAGATGGAAAACCCGCTAGACGAAAGGGTTTTCCGTTTTTCAATGCGCTTCGCAGGACGAATTTCTCTATGGGCTTGCTTCGCAAGACGAAAATGTCTTGCGATTCTTGCGATTTTTTTTCCGCTCCCCACCCCCTTTTTCTAAGGCACTAAGCTGCTAATAGCCTTTTAGCAGCTAATCTGCTAATCCCTTAAGCCTTTAATAGCCGCTAATAGCCGCTAAACCGCTAATAGCGCTAATCCACTAATCGGGTTGCTTCGCAAGACGAAAAAACCGCTAGACGAAGAGACTCGCGGAACGGATTCTTTTCGTCTTGCGAGGCACCACTGTATATATAACACACACATATATATATATAATAACGAAACAATCAGCATTAAAAAAACTTCCTTCAGATGTCTTCTAAAAGTTATATAGCTACTTATCTAATTGGCTTGTGGGTTGCATAACTCTATACCCACCAATATTTCTCCAATTAGGGACATCCTCAGGAAGAAGTGGCATATTCCAGGATCAAATCAGAAACTGGGATGGCTTCTGTAAATCTGGGACTGTTCTTGGAAAATAAGGGCACTTGGGCGGTCTGCCAGTGGTCAGAGATGATGGTAGCTGGAGTCCAACAATGTTTGGAGGACACCAGGTTCCCCCACCCCTGGTTTAAACCATGTAAGTATGTAAGGCCCATCCCTTATTATGATGTACACTCCAGGAATTCTACCTGGAGCAGACTGTCCAGATACATGAAGTCTCAGAATCTCCCATGGGTCTATCTTTTAGGGAGCAAGGAAGGAACATGTAGCAACACTACATGGCCAACTTTCCTTTATTTGTCCCTGTGAAACGCAATCAATATCTTCAGATTGATTAAGTGCATTTGCAAGCTCCTTGTTCTTGAATGTGGCCTGGGACAGGCCGTTTAGTATTCCCGGAAGACCGTGTCCCACCGAGAGCGAAAAATCAATGCCCACAACCTTCATGGCCTTTGAGGATATTTACTTATTTGCATGCTACGTTTTAAATTTTTCATTTCATAGTGAAGTCCATTTTTAAAATGATTTTCTGGGGAGCAGTCTTATGGGCTAAATGTTTGCTTTTGTCAGCTTCTCCCGAGAGCAGTTGGAGTTGAGCAACCGTATTCTTCAACATTTATCACATTCAGACTCAATATTTATCAACAAAGATTTTCTGTGGCTGGAGGTTGTATTCCCTATTGCATCCCTCTTACTTCATGTTTCATATAGTTATTACATTCTGCTTCAACCCTGAAATAAATACTTAAATATATAGATATGAATATAAGAACTGTAAATGTTTGACTAGATCTGAACCTTGACACCCAGCCCCAGTGAGAGCGGCAGCACTAAAGGGACAAGATTAGGACCAGAGGGAGAACTGGTTGACGTCCTTGTAGGCTCAGACCTTTGCTGCTGTGAGTGGCTGCAGCTTTGTGAGATCAGTAATAGAGTAAGACAAAGCCCTGTTGCCTTGAGAAGTGAAATCTACAATTGGCTTCTGGGGGATGACCTTATTCATTTGGCTCACCACCAGAACTGGTGGTTAACTACTGAAGGGATGACCCCAAAGGGAAGTTATATTTGCATTTGATTTTAAGGAACTGTTTGATAAATTTGACTGTACTTACGTGGGTTGCCATATGTCCTCTTTTTCCAGGACACATCCTCTTTTTCAGAATTAAAATTTCTGTCCAGGTGGATTTTTTTAATTTGGCAAATGCCTGGGGGGGGGGGGTTGTTTTTGTTTGTTTGTTTAAAGTACAGTGGTACCTCGGGTTAAGTACTTAATTCGTTCTGGAGGTCCGTACTTAACCTGAAACTGTTCTTAACCTGAAGCACCACTTTAGCTAATGGGGCCTCCTGCTGCCGCCGCGCAGCCGGAGCATGATTTCTGTTCTCATCCTGAAGCAAAGTTCTTAACCTGAGGTAGTATTTTTGGGTTAGCAGAGTCTGTAACCTGAAGCATATGTAACCTGTAATCCGAGGTACCACTGTAACCCAAGATCCTTTTAAAAAATAAATAAAAACTATTTTTAAAGCCCCATGCGTTGTGCTCCCATGCCTCACCATTTTTCATGAATGGAACAGGAGCGCTGCACATGGCCTATTCCTTGGGGCCAATGTGGAGTGGTGGCTGTAGGCCAATGTTGTGGTCGCGTGGGTGTTTGTAGTTGCGGCACCCGCAGCTCTGCTCCAGCGAACTCTTGCCTTTCCCAAGCCTTTTGCTCTTCTAAAGCTACTGATATAAAGCACTAAAGATGAGACTAGCAACAACTTTTCCTCCTTCACTTTCTCCTTCTTCTGTTCCCCCTTCACCAGAAGGCCCTAGGGCAGATTACAGCCATACACATTAAAAACCGTTTAAAACAAATTACAGTCACAACCGGAGTGGGTCCTAAACATATACATCTCAGGATGAAGAGGTGTGTTGTCAGCATTCAACAAAACCGTATAAGGAAGGTGCCAGATACAAACCCCTAATTTATTCCATTGCCCTGTACAAAATGTCCTTTTCCTGTGGCCACTCATGCTCATTCTATCAACTCACCTGAAGACCAGTTTGAGAACCACTGCTTTACCAGAGTCATTGTGCTCATCAGGGGTGCCAATTTGAATGAAATATTGGAGGGGTGGCAGGTAAGCCCCACCCTGCACAATCAATCACATGATGCTGCGTGTGCACACCATTCAAATGGCAATGCCCATCAATGGGGGGGGGGGCAAAGGGACCTTGGCCACTAGGGGTTGTCTCCTATCGTGCTCATAATGGTTTTGTACTGATATGAGAATGTGGTGCACAGCATTCCCCTTTGGGAATAGAAGGGCCTCTTCCATTTATGGAAAGGACTGAGATCCAGCAGACGCCACATTCGCACTATACAGTTAAAGCACTACGACACCACTTAAAACAGCCATGGTTTCCCCCAAGGAATTCTGGGAGCTGTAGTTTGTTCAGGTTTGCTGAGAGTTGTTCCCCTCCCAGAGATACAATTCCCAGAGTTCCCTGAGAAGGGGGATTGATGGTTAAACCACTCTGGGAACTGTGTCTGTGTGCTTTAAATGTATGGTGTGAATGTGGGCACAGACATATCAGAAGAAGGGAGAGAGGGTTTTCAATAATTTCCCCTCCCCGCTACAACCCTCTTGCATCATCTCCTAGGTTGTACCAAAAAGTGCCTCAACCCCCTAAGTGCAGATTTGGGAGTAGGGCAGGGGTCTTCAGGGGGGAGATGGAACTGACAAAAATCAGCTTCCCACCCACCTGTGCTCTAGCAGGAGTGTCCCATACACAGGAACTCTGGATCTGTCCCTATATACATCACCACCACTTCAGCTGTCTAAACTTTTACCACCTCTGTGCAAGGCTCAGTGTCATTGCTTTTATACTATCTGTGGCAGTCACCTTCCTGTTATCAGTTCCTACTAATTAAAAGATCAGGAGATCTGGAAGGTCACCCTGAGGGACAGGTTGCTCTTTGCTTGGCGAAGAGCTAAATAGCCCAGGCCCTCGTCCAGAGACATGGGGAACCTCACAACTCCATCTGAAATGCAAAGGTATTGCCTGTGTGCTTTGTAACAAGGGTGGCATTGCCCTAATGAACATGGATTTTTTCCCCCAGATGGGACAGCTAATTTTTAAATTTTACAAATTTTACGAACATCAAATAAGAAAATAAAATACAAAGCAAAGCACATGGATTTTTATTTTGGAAAAAGGGTTATGGGAAATGAGAAGGAAGGACACCCAAACACAAACAAGAAGATCACTAATGAAGGGGAAACAGAAGATAACTGGTCACAGTCCTTGGTATTATCATAGGTAAGCTTCTGGGGCAATCCAAGCAAAATCAGCCAAGGAGGTGCTACCTAACTAGAGAGAAAGTTATGGGATTGTAGTCATAAAGCAATTGGTTGTACCCAATAGTACTCATACTCAGAGTTTAGCCATTGGAATGAATGTTACTGAATTTGTAACTCATCACAGCCTCCCAGTTTGTATCAATCCATTGCTGTTAAGAAGGTTGCTTGGGAAAAGTAAAAAAGGTAAATGGTAAAGGAGCCCTGACAGTTAAGTCCAGTAGCAGATGACTCTGGGGTTGCAGTGTTCATCTCGCTTTACAGGCCAAGGGAGCCAGCATTTGTCCGCAGACAGTTTTTCCAGGTCACGTGGCCAGCATGACTAAGCTGCTTCTGGTGCAATGGAACACCGAAACCAGAGCAGCACATGGAAATGCCGTTTACCCTCCCACCGAAGTGGTACCTATTTATCTACTTGCACTTTGACATGCTTTCGAACTGCTAGGTTGGCAGGAGCTGGGACCGAGCAACGGGAGCTCACCCCGTCGCAGGGATTCGAACTGCCGACCTTCTGATCGGCAAGCCCAAGAGGCTCAGTGGTTTAGACCACAGCAGTATTGTGAATTGAGCCTAGAAACGTACTGGCAGCCCGTGCGGTCATGCCAGAATTGGTTTTATATGCACTGACCATCTTGCCCTAGTCATCAATCTGGCTGCTGAACTCTGCACCAGTTGCAGCTTCCAGACTACCTTCAGAAGCTGCCCCACATATAACCCACGGTGGTAATCTAACCTAGAGGTCACCAGGCAGCAGAAGTTAGGCTGCCACTGTTAGAGAGGGGTGAAGCTGATGGGAGGCGTTTTGCACTAACAAAGCTGATGGAGCTTCAAATGACAGTAATGGTACCCCCAAGCTCTGCACCTGCTTCTTTAGAGGGAGTGTAACCCCATCCAGAGCAGGTCATGCCCCACTCATCTGGTCTGTCACGTATGAGATTAATTTATTTTAGTGTTTTACTTTCTTTAAATTTTTATAGTGCACATCCTTATCTAATTTTCAAAGAAACTCAATGTGGCTCACACTCCAAAACGCAAAACAACAATAACACATTGTTGCTTGTGACACTAATTTCTCAGTGGTGAGAGACCTTGGGGGCACTGGCACTTACCCAGGATTCAGTATCCTTGGAATGAGGGTCAATGAAGAAGAATGTATGGTTTTATTGGCACAGATATACAACCTGAGAATAGGATGGAGGAGCTCACAGCATTACAATCCCCAAAGATCTTACTCCCCCATTAGGTTGCCAGGAGAGCCCAAAGTCACAGTTTTGGGTCCAGCACACAGCAGGCATATCTCAGCCCCCAAATATGCCCATACATGCCCTTCTTCTTCCTAGGATGCCATGGCATCTAGCCCAGTCAAGTGGGGAAAACGCTCACCCATTTGTCTCTATGGCAATCTCTATGGCAACAAGTACAAGTACCTGTAATCAGTGGTACTTAACTGGCTAGGGCCATTACTTTAATAAAGGAATTGGTTTTGCTGGCATCCACTTATGCATTCTAACCCCATATGCACAGGCTTGCAGGTTTGAAAGGGATCCATAGGCATCACCCACAAACCCATAACAGTATGTCACAATCCCCATTAAAGTCTACCTAGCATGCACATTGCAAGCTAATTCCTACATGGTGTGTTTTTCCATGCTGGAATGTAAGAGCAAGAAATGCTGCTGCTAAGGTTTTCCAGGCTCAGTCTTGCTTTCAACAAGCTAAGATGGAACATGTTAATGTGTGGATACAAGGCAACTGAGAAGGTTGTGCTGGTCCTGGAAATCTGTACCTCGGTCATTGGCTAAAAGGCAGTTTTCTTCCATATCCCTCCTATTGTATATCGCAATCCACTCTTTGTGCCATGTGGTGGCACCTGAGCCTTGCCCTGAGCCTATATTGGCATTCTGTGGTGAGGGGAGGCTTCTGTCCACAGCAGGCTGAGAAAGGAATGACACACTACCTTCGGGGGAATTTCTGAGCACAAAATGAATGTCATCCTTCCGGGGCTCTTGTTCTTCCACTCCCTCCCCAGCTTGTGAAAAACAAGTGCTTGTTATCTAACAGGGAGAGGGGACGAATTAACATAACCACTTCTCCACACAGCAATTAGTAAATGAAATCAAAACAAGGGAAATGTCCTCCATTTATCTCTTCCTGCCAAGGAGCACCTGACTGCCATATAATCCACAGCAATTAGCCAAATAATAGGACAGTAGGAGATTTATCATGATGCAGGAATTAGGGAGGGCTCGATTAATGTAATGTACATGAGCCGACAGAGCACAGCTACAGGGGGGAAAGAGAGAAATTTCGCAACGTGGCGTTGAATGCCTTGAGCTAATGCTTTTGTAGAAAGCCATATTTTGAAAGAAGGGGCGTTTGCATGCACTTGGGGGCCAGACTAGAAGCCCATGTTTGTTTCCATTGAAACACTAATGCAAACACTGAAGGTAAAGGACCCCTGACAGTTAAGTCCAGTCGTGAACAACTCTGGGGTTGCGGCGCTCATCTTGCTTTACTGGCTGAGGGAGCTGACGTTTGTTCACAGACAGTTTTTCCGGGTCATGTGGCAGCATGACTAAGCCGCTTCAGGCGAAACCAGAGCAGCGCATGGAAATGCCGTATACCTTCCCGCCGGAGCGGTACCTATTTATCTACTTGCACTTTGATGTGCTTTCGAACTGCTAGGTTGGCAGGAGCTGGGACTGAGCAATGGGAGCTCACCCTTTCATGGGGATTTGAACTGCCGACCTTCCGATCGGCAAGCCCTAGGCTCAGTGGTTTAGATCACAGCGCCATCTGCGTCCCAAATGCAAACACTGGGAGACATTTGCAGGGAAGGACATTCATGCAGGACAGGGCTTAAACCTCCCACCACCTTCTAATTCTACATATTTCATTTTTACTTTAAAATATTCATCTGCTCTCTCTCAGTGTGGCTTACATTGCAACAGCTTATTATGTTATTACAGAGGCTTCCCGCTTCTGCTGCTGGAAGCAATGTACTAGTTGCTGGGGAATCTCAAATGGGGAGAGTGCTCTTGCAGTCAGCTCCTGCTAGCAGGCTTTTCCATAGGCTGACCACTGTGAGAGCAGGATGCTGGGCTAGATAAACCATTGGTCTCATCCAGCAGGCTTTTCTTATCAGGCCTGGGGAGGCTAGATTGCTAGGATGAGGGGCACATTTGACTGCCAGCTCTCAGTTTCCCTATCCCTGGCTTAAAGACGCTTCATTATAATTTTTTTATTTCTCATATCTCTGATCCTTTCCCACAAAGTCCTCTTCTGCAAAGTCCTAGCATTGGAAATGTGTTCCAGCCCAGGCTAAGCAGGAGGCCTGCCTCAAATAAAGCCATCCTCTGGAGACTTCCAAAGTTCAATGGATTGAGCCGCTTCTTCTCATTCTAGCAGGGAGGCAAAAAGAAAGGGAGGGAACTATGGAACTACATCAGGCAGACCCAAATGCTTCTGAAATGTCAGTTAGAGAGAGAGAGCAAGGCTGGTAATTACATACTGCTCAATGCTTATGAATTATGGTGCTGGAGGAGACTCTTGAGAGTCCCATGGACTGCAAGAAGATCAAACCTATCTATTCTTAAGGAAATCAGCCCTGAGTGGACAGATCCTGGAAGGACAGATTGTGAAGCTGAGGCTCCAATACTTTGGCCACCTCATGAGAAGAGAAGTCTCCCTGGAAAAGACCCTGATGTTGGGAAAGATGGAGGGCACAAGGAGAGGGGACGACAGAGGACGAGATGGTTGGATAGTGTTCTCGAAGCTACCAGCATGAGTTTGACCAAACTGCGGGAGGCAGTGGAAGACAGGCGTGCGTGGCGTGCTCTGGTCCATGGGGTCACGAAGAGTCGGACACGACTAAATGACTAAACAACAACAACAACAGCCCCATTTTAAGCAGAATTACACCCCAGAATTACAGAAGCCATTGTAGCTTCTGTTTGGATCTTGGAATATCCTGCCTTTTGTTCTGACACACTGATGTTTGTTTTTTGGTCATATGCTCTGACGGGAGTCAGTTGGCCCATGCCAGAGCGGCTGACCAAAAAGTGAGTGTCCCAATTTGGATTCCCTCCAGAAGTTGGAGGTTATGTAATTAATACATTTGTAATTATTTCTTACAGATACCAAATTATGCTGAACCATAAATATTGAACGTTGCAAACACCTAGAGGGGTACCAGCATTGGTGAATTCAGCTTACCATGTAAATGGCATAGGTGATGTGATTGCAATTGTTAAGGTACCTGAGGAATTGTGTGCTCTGCCCCCTTGGCAGTGCAAAGGGGGATCTGCCTCCTAGTGGGGTGGTGGAGCTGGGGGAAAGGATAGGAAGGAAAGAGTTGTCAAAACAGCAGGGAACCAAAATGGCTTGTGGATGGGGGCAGGGAGGGAGGATGCAATAGGACTGATTTGTGTTGCAGCACCTGTACTGCCACAGGCACAAAATAAACAAGGTGCTTGTGAGACAGTTGCCATGCAATTTGTTCACAACAGGCATGCTGGTGAAAAGGGAGAAATGCAAAATCCCACACAAGCCCCATTCAGATATTCCTACCCCACAGGTAGAATCATAGAATCATAGAGTTGGAAGAGACCACAAGGGCCATCGAGTCCAACCCCCTGCCAAGCAGGAAACACCATCAGAGCACTCCTGACATATGGTTGTCAAGCCTCTGCTTAAAGACCTCCAAAGAAGGAGACTCCACCACACTCCTTGGCAGCAAATTCCACTGTCGAACAGCTCTTACTGTCAGGAAGTTCTTCCTAATGTTTAGGTGGAATCTTCTTTCTTGTAGTTTGGATCCATTGCTCCGTGTCCGCTTCTCTGGAGCAGCAGAAAACAACCTTTCTCCCTCCTCTATATGACATCCTTTTATATATTTGAACATGGCTATCATATCACCCCTTAACCTCCTCTTCTCCAGGCTAAACATGCCCAGCTCCCTTAGCCGTTCCTCATAAGGCATCGTTTCCAGGCCTTTGACCATTTTGGTTGCCCTCCTCTGGACACGTTCCAGTTTGTCAGTGTCCTTCTTGAACTGTGGTGCCCAGAACTGGTAATGTGAATGTGCGTATGGAGAAGAGGCGTCGTGACAATAAACCTTGTTCCCTAAGCATACGCACTCACTGGAAGATCTACATGATGGCTGTATGTTCATGCCTCCAGACTGTACACATGTAGGCTCGTAAGTGCAGTCGGAGGCGATGCTATTTGAAGAGTCCTTGACTCAGCATATCAGCCTATTCACAGAACTTTTGGTACATGTATAGGCACATTGCAGATGGGCAAATGAATGGGACGGCAGTTCCACTTCCCCTCGTGCACATTCACTGCACACACATAGGAATAGTGCTTTGGTAATACTAAATTCCGGGGCTTTTATACTTCCCTCTTCTGAGCTTGACCTAAAATGCCCTTCATGACACAAACCAGAGTCTGATTTTCGTATTTGTAGTGAAATATGGTAATAGGAAAGTGATAAGCAGCTGTTGAACTAGTCAACAGAGTCAAGGCTCAGGCAGAACATGCATGAGAGGAGCACATGGATATTTTCGTCCGAGGTTTGCTTTGTTCAAAATCTTAAACCCATTTAAAAACCTCAAAAGGAAAAATCTCAAAAGGTAAAAACATGATATCTGGCAGTAATGGCAAAAACCCTGCAGTATACACTGTAGTCTCCCGTGGGCACCACTGTGATATTCCAAACAGGACTCGTCTTCCACCAATGTGCCCCTGCACCCAGAGTGCCGCATTCAACCAAGCAATTCAGCCCTCTTTGCCCTAGTGTAAATGAAATGCTCCAAAGCATTTTCAGAAAGCAGATACTTTTCAATATCTGTTGATGCATTTAAAATACATCAAAGTTTGGGCTCATCCACAATTCTGCTTGTAAATGTCCTATGCTTAGAAAGCATGAGTCCAAGTGGCTTTCTAGGCACAGGACTGAGTGGTTTCCCCCTTGCCTCACTATTTTCCCAGGGGAAACCCATACTTTAGCTCTAAATCAGAGCAAACGTCAATCTGAAGAAAGTCCATATTGCTGTTTGCTCCAATTGAGCACTAAAGAGTGGATTCCCCCAGGGAAAAGCAGTAAAAGGAGAGTCAGGGTGGATAAGCATCAAGAGAGTACCAAATTCTCAGCAAGGGCTGAAATTTTGCTGTGAAGGTGTCAGAAGTGCAACAGCAGGGATCATCCAGTTGGTCACCTAAGGGTTAATTCTGCTTCCATTTGGACAGCCAACAAAAGAAAGGGTGAAAGTGTTGCCTAGCAACCACTCAAAATGGAATGATCTTTCTGAAGCGACTCAAGTGCTGACTGGCTGTGTGATTCTGAAGGATTTTTTTCTTTCTTTTCCATAGACCTTTCCCAACTAAGGCCTCGTCCACATTACCAGCTTAAAAGGCTGCTAGGTTGTTCTTTTTCACAATTTGGATCAAGGGTGGTTTGGGAGGAGAAACACACCGAAACACAGTATTTCATAAGAAAAGCCAGGTTAGATATGGATTGCGGCTAACATCATGAGTTTATCACTTCCCAAACCAGCAATGGGAGTGCACTGGATGCAGATTAAGCGGGAGGAAGCCTGGGAATGACAAAGCTCTTTGTTCCTTTCTCCTCAAGTTATACCCTGTTCTTGTTCAGTTTACCTCAGGAAAGTATTATCAGTTTCTTTTTTTCTCTGGACTCCATCTGCTTTATTCCAGTCATTCTGCCAACAGAAAGTTGTGCCCAATCCAAACGTGCATTAGGAACTGGGGAGTGAGAAGGGTGCTTCAACACAGAGACAGATGGATTTCTAAAGCAACCAAGACAAGAACCAGGTAAACACCTAGAAACAGATAACAACATGGGGAAAAATGAGCCAAGAGCAGCCCTGCTGGGCACAGGGTGGGAAGCCGAACTTGCAGCTATGAGGAGACTGACTTTAAGTTCGACCTTCAGTGGAACTCCTTAGCAGTGTATGCCAGGCAATCGCTGGTAAATCTTTATTAATTTTAATTGGCGGCGCCCATTTATAAGAACCATTAAAAAGGATAAATTGAGCCCATCCGGCGTAATGTCTTTTGTTAATTAGTTTGTCAGCACTGTTTTAATATCCCCTAATGACTTCATATTTCAGGCCTGACATTAAAGGAGACGCTGTGAGAAAGGAAATGGTCTTATCACTGTGTACCTTTTCTCTTTTTTTGAACAAAAAGTGTCCTTCCAGGGACTGACCAAGGTTAGGTGTCATTAACTCAGAAGCAGGTACTGTGGGACTCGGAGGGACACTCCTACTTGAGCCAAATGTCTCCTGTCACTCCCAGGTCAGGGTGTCGGATGTATCTCCCCATGAAGTTCTCTCTCACAACTCTGTCTGCCTGGAGTCTAGAAAACAGAGTTGCCGGAGAGAATCCATTTTGAAATGCTGGAGGCCTTAATCCACACTAGTCACATAGAATATTTACCTTCCAGCCCTTCTGCTCTGTGGGATGCCTTTACACACACATCCTTGGAAAGAAATTTCCTCCGAAAAACATGTTTTTCTTCTCAGAGGGAAAGCTCCAAAGACAGTTTGGCTAGTCTAGGGCAAGAGTGGGCAGACTTCAAGCTTGTCAGGTCTATTTATTTGCTTTTACCAGACAGTATTTCTCTTGCTCTTGGCTCTGGTTGATTGACCCAATCAGAGCCAGATGCAAAAGAGATACAGGCTTTGTCCACACACCCATTTATTGTGTATTCACTACATTTCCAGTCCTGTGTTTCTAAATGCATATTGTTGTTGGTAGGAGGGAGAAATTAATATTGTGCAGTTTGAAGCATAAAAACTGACTCCTTTTAGAATAAAACAATGTTCAAGCTTACTAACCAGACCTTCTTGGGAAAAAGGTGCAAAAGTAATCAAAAATGCACTCAAATTATTCCATGGCATATGCCTGTCCAAGTCATAGGTTAATCTTTGAAATAAAGTAACTTATAACCAGAGCTGATAAACAGACCTCTCTCATACATGGGCTCCATTAGTCTGCATTTCAGCCCAAGGATGTTGAGCTCCTTGGAGCGAGACATTTACACATCCTTCTCTCACAGAGCCTGGGAACAAAGAAAGACAGACACCACCCTTCCAAAATGACAAATTTGCAATTGAATACTTTCATCGCATGATCTAAACACTCAGTTTAAGAGCAGAGAACACCACAGTTAATTATCAACTAGACAGAGCTTAGAGAGCTCTCAATATGCAATACGCATTACGGCATTCTCCATTTCAGTGTCAATTAATTAAGTATACTTAACAGTGTCAGTCTGGTGATGCTCTGAGTTCCTTCCAATTCTTGGGGTCCTGTACCCAGGCATGGTTAGAACCTAACAGAGGAGTTTGCTGAACTGGTGAGATAAGTTTCTTTCTAAGACAACGGCCTTAGCTGGCCACTAATGTGTCCTCATCAGCATCCCAAAAGAATGAGCTATGTTGCGAGTGCTACAAATAGATGATGGTGCCCACCCGGCTAATGGGTGGGTTTTTCCTCCACCCTTCTCGCCTAGCTGCTGGGTGCATGGTGTGATTTACTGCTGGCTCGCTCCTGTCACTAATTTAATTGGGGGAAGTCAAAAAGCCTTGGCTATTTACTGCAAACCAGCCAGATATCTGACCGTAGATCTTGATCTATCTGACTTCTGCCCACACTAATGTAGGGGAGAGCTCAGAAGCCAATTATTTCCTGTGAGAAGCAGAAAACAATGCTAACTAGTCAAAGCAAACCCTGCTTGAATCTGTTCTTTAAGAAAAGCTGTTTTTTTTCTTTTGGGAACTATAGGGACAGAACTACCTAAAATGTATAAAAATTTATTCATGTATGCTACTAGAGTGGCTAGAATGTTAAAATGGAAAGAAGCAGAAGTCCCAGCAAAGGAAGAATAGACCCAAAAACTTATGGAATACGCAGAAATAGTGAAATTTACCGGAAGAATAAGAAATCAAGCTAACCAACTTTTTTTTTTTAATGGAAATGAATATTTACAGATTGAATATTGAATATTTACAGATAAATTGTAACGGATAAGATCATTGGCAGGATTATTGTAATAACTTGCAGTTTTATAAGAGTATATATTTAAAGTAGATGAATAAATGAGCAAATTAAGTTAATTTGGATATGCAGAGGATATTAAAAATTAATTTAAGGAAACGCAGAAAGAGGGGGAAGGAAGTCAAATTCTGAAATGTTGAAATGATTGTAAAATTAGTGAAATGTATAAACTTGAAAAGTATAAATAAAATTTGAAAAACTGGGGGGGGGGATTTGTTCTTTAAGAAGAAAATTGGGGGTTCCTATACTACTGTAATAAAGAAGAAAGGGAATCCAATTTCTTCAGATATTTATTGTCACTTTTACTGCTAGTCATACAATTGCTTATTTGTATAGCACTATCAAGATGCCTGGCACTGTAGAGATTTCCTGGACCCTCTGTGAGAGAAGTTCAAAATCACAAATCAATACAGTCATTCCTCGGGTTAAATATGCTTCGGGATGAATATTTTCGGATTGCGCTCCACAGCGACCCAGAAGTAACGGAGTGCCGGGTTTCGCCACTTGCGCATGTGCAGATGCTCAAAATAACGTCACGCGCATGCTCGGAAGCGGCGAATCGCGACCCACAGATGCGGGTTGCGTTCGCTTCAGGATGCAAACGGGGCTCCAGAACGGATCCCGTTCGCATCCAGAGGTACCACTGTATAAAAGCCAATGCAAGCATTGTTGTTGTTGTTAAATACATTTCTATCTTTCACACATGCACAGCAACAGATCTGGAGAGATGTTCTTTAAACACAAATCCTAGCAAAATAGCTAGGCTAGGGAAAATTCTATGGCTTTCCACTAGGTGGCAAAGTAAAATCTTGTTACTACGACATAAATCAGGTACAGGTGAAAGTGTGTCTAGTCTAGAGCCCAGCTCCTTGAAAGAAATAAAAAACAAATAAGAAAATAAGAATCATAGAATTGCAGAGCTGGAAGGAATCCCTGAGGGTCATCTAGCCTAACCCCAGAATGTTTTTAAACTTGTTTCCTTTTTTAGAATGCAAGCATCTGTGCACAGCCTTGTTCTTTTAAATGCCATGCATTGCTCATTATACTTTAAATGGGGTGGCAAACCTGAGGACCTCCAAAGGCTGCTAAACTAGGGCTGCCATATGTCTGGAATTTCTTGGACATAGCTGGGATTTAGCCATCAAAAACACGGGAGGAAATCGCTGAAATATCCAGGAAAATCCAGATGCATGCCAACCCATGTCAGAAGTATAGATCAACAACTTTTGTGTCCGGATTTTCACTTTTTGAAATAGCTAAACCCTAACTCCCTTTATCCCTAGCTATTGGAGATACTGCCTGGGACTGGTAGGAGCCGTCATTCAACAGCATCTGGAGGTTAGCCCAGGTTAGTCGCCGCCACTGTAAAATCTGTGACAAAACTGTTTCACTTTTTTGCCCTTCACTCCTTCGGTACTAATTGTTTCCCATTCATATCACCTCAAAAGTCATCACCACCTTCAACCATCATATAAACAAAATACAGTACTATCTTCTACAAGTTTCCTTTTTCGTCTTGGCTCTTAATATTTTATTTTATTTCAAGATTCAAAGTGACACATTGTCACTCAACAGTTATAATTCTAATCTACAATACTAATGATTTCCCGCCCACCCAACCTCGATATTTATAATTATGATGACATACAATTGCATTTTAAAAAATCCCGTCCTATCCAGTTTCATCTTTAACAAATTTCTTATGGTGGTCTGCTATTTTTTTGCCCTTAGAATTCAAACCCCACTGTCGACTTCGCATATGAAAAGCTACTTTTCAAATAGACTAGAAAAGGTTTCCAGTCCTCCTTGAACGATTCTCAACTTGTATCTTCTACAGGTTTCGATGGTCTTATTGTGGGACCACTTTGTGTCTCTCTTGTCCGTCTCAGAAAGATCCACCTCTGTGTTTCAAGAAGCAATTCTGCCAAAACACGGACGTTTCAGAATGGCTCCACCATCTTATTTCTTCAGAGACTTTGACAAATATGGGCCAAGACATTATTTAAAATGTTCAAATTTCATCAGGATGTGGTATCACAGTGACTGGCATCTCCTGCTGTTAACATAATCACAACTGGAGGCAAAGGAAATGTTGATTAATGCCAGTTCAGGCAGCTTCTAGAACAGCCCAAGAGAATGTGGCATAAGATGTATTAAATAATTTGTGGGAATCAAATCCACTCCCATTCATTACAATGACTGTTTGGCGAATATTATTCAATCTGTTCTAATCAATGACAAAACGCACTCGCAGGGCTGAGGCTCTGTGCCACTGCCACCAGCTAGGCAGACCCAGCAAAGCAAGAACAGTAAACTGTTTTGTAAATTGGAACTCCACCTAATTAAATGGAAGCACTTTGCTACAGCCTAAGCAGGCACATTATTTAAAGATATATTTGAAGGGGGGAATGAACAAGTCGCTTTCTTCCCTTTAAAAAGTTAAATAGTGTTCTAGATGACTGAGCTGCCCCCAAAGCCTTTCACAGACTTTTCTCTTAAAACCACAAATGCAATTTTATTTTATTTTATTAACAAGTTATGTAGCACAAGGACAGACTGGAGGGAGGACGGACAGTTAAAGGGTAGATCAACGTAAGGGATTCATTTAACTATTATTCAATTGCATTCTATTAAAAATGGATTTGTTCTCAGTGCTAAATATCAGGTCTGGAAAGAACTGTGCATATTATGCCTAAAAGACTTAATTTCCAAGTGTCCAGCTTTAGTTTGTTCTTGAGGACTGGTCTGTCTGCTGCAACAGAGAAGCCTCAAAGTAACCAGCCAGATCTCTGGTCCACGGGACAACTGGATAGGGTAGGGAAAGATGGAGAGAGCTCTAATATTATCATTCTTATGAAGGCTGGTGACATGAAAACCCCAAGAAGCAGAGGCTCATGACTGATGTGGGAAGAGATTGATTTGTCAGTCAAATCCACACCATAAATTTAAAACATTCTTATACCACTTTGGAAATGAAGGCTTTGCCCAAATAATCCTGGGAACTGCAGTTTGTTAAGGGTGCTGAGGGTTGTTAGGAGACCTACCATAGAACTACAATTCCCAGCACCCTTAACAAACTACAGTTCCCAGGATCCTTTGTGGGAAGCCATTACTGTTCAAGCGGTTTAAGAGTGCTTTAAATGTATGGTGTGGATGTGAACCCTGGAAGGCATGTTTAATAATAATAATAATAATAATAATAATAATAATAATAATAATAATAATAATTTATTTATACCCCACCCATCTGGCTGGGTTTTCCCAGCCACTCTGGGCGGCTTCCAACAAAACACTAAAAGAGAAGATGTATCAGCCAAACTTGGGAACATGCCGAATCTAACTGGGAGAAACTCTTAGTGAAATCCCTTGGCAAGCAGCACCAGGTGATCTCATCACGCATGGTTGAAAGCCAAAGTCTGAGTCAGGCAAGACTGACAACATCTGTGCAACAATGGCTTTTGCCTTGAAACTTTTAGTTGGGGTTGGGAATGCTTTTTGTTGGGGGGGGCAGAACCAAGTTATCTGTGATGTAATTGGTCAGTTAGTTAAGTATTTTTATTTATTTACTTGATTTAGAGGGGGTCAGCTGCCCCAACCCACCCCCTGGCTATATGCCCTTGGTCTACCTCCCCTCTGTCATCACTGTTGACGGCTGCATCCAGACTGCAAACCTCTTTATTGTGTCTTGTGACTTTGCTATCCCTCAAGCGCCCTGCTTCTAGAACTTCCCAGCTCGTCTCCTCCTCTGAGGTGTGGCCAGTTTCCCACCACCCGTCCCCAGGTTCGAAATCCTCTTCCTTTGCGCCTCCCCTGGGGTGCTCTTGGTTGGACAGATTCCTAGAGTCTGGGCTGTTGCCAGTCTGGGCTGAATTGACAAATAGCAGCCCAGTCACTACCACTCTGAGCTAGATGCCCTGGTATAAGGCAACTTCCTATCCTCACAGCTTGGGTGAGAGATCTCCAGGGAACCCTGTTTATGCCACCTTGACTTCTATTGAAGAACTGGTGGGCATAAGATAAATACAGTAAATAGATAAGTATCACCCACTGTCATATAAATCCTGCAAATCTTACACTCGCATTCACAAGCTTTTTGGCTGCAATAACCATAATGAGTCTCTGTGGGACTGTTTTCATAAGAACAGATACAGTTTATCATGGGGATCATTTCCAGTTAGCTCTGTTAGAGTTCTGCTCAAGCAAGCATTCCTGCGAGAATAAAAGGGGTCTGTTGTGTATTGTGTGCCTATTGTGTATTGTTTCCTTAGAATGAAGGTCAATGGAAACTGTGGTGTCTTTAGGATATATGGTTTATTTACACATATATACAACCTGAGCTCAGGATGGAAAGGTTCGCAGAATTAACACCCCAACAAATCTTGCTTCTCCATTAGGTTCCCAGGCAGATTCCCAATACAGTGGTGCCTCGCAAGACGAAATTAATTCGTTCCGCGAGTCTCTTCGTCTAGCGGTTTTTTCGTCTTGCGAAGCAACCCTATTAGCGGCTTAGCGGCTTAGCGCTATTAGCGGTTTAGCGGCTATTAGCGGCTATTAAAGGCTTAAGGGATTAGCTGCTAAAAGGCTATTAGCGGTTTAGCGGCTTAGAAAAAGGGGGTGGGGAGCGGAAAAAAATCTCAAGACTCGCAAGACATTTTCGTCTTGCGAAGCAAGCCCATAGGGAAATTCGTCCTGCGAAGCGCATCGAAAAACGGAAAACCCTTTCGTCTAGCGGGTTTTCCGTCTTGCGAGGCATTCGTCTTGTGGGGTACCACTGTACATAGCTTAGGGCCCAGCACAGAGCAAGAAAAGCCTCTGTGTCTCCAGCTAATTCCCACGAGCCCCAGTCAGGATTGCAAGGGATGATGGGAGCTCGCCTATATTAAGGTGAAACAATATAATCTGTACCAGGAGGACAAGACAAGCATCTCATGAGACTATGTACTGCAGCTATTATGCATGGTCATCTATACAGTACATAATTAACAGTGCTCACCATGAACTTTCATGGTATTATTCTGAACTTTTCAGCTAAGTCATGCCCTCTATAACAGTAAAAAAGGGGGGGGAGGCCAAAAGAAATGTATGGTTTTCAAAATGAAGTCTGATATTTTTCTAGTCCTTTATAATGTTATGGGATTTGGGTTCAGCTGGATGTCCTCTTGGGATACCTCCCAGTAAGGTTAAGCACTACGTGATGGTAAAACCACTTGAATGGCAAAACCTAACAAAGAGATCTGACTCTATTAAGTACAATATTTGGCCAAGTACAAGTGATTTGTTGCCAAGGGTGATTTCGTAGATCTGTAGGCTGGGACTGTATTGTAGACTGTATTGTGTGTAAAATAAGATGGTGGGTATCCACCGGGGATGGGAGCAGCATTGCCAACCAGACATTGCTTTAATGCCACTTGGAGGCCCAGCAAGGAAGACAATGAGTGGTGTTGCTGCCACCACATGGGCAGTGGCAGCAGAAGAAAAAATATGTAGCCACAATGGGGTGCATATGTTGCAGGGGGCATCAGCAACATCATGCCAGGGGTCTCCTGAAGTCTGGTGCAGCGCTTGATTCAATATCTGTTGTTGTTGTTGTTTAGTTGTTTAGTCGTGTCCGACTCTTCGTGACCCCATGGACCAGAGCACGCCAGGCACTCCTGTCTTTCACTGCCTCCCGCAGTTTGGTCAGACTCATGTTGGTAGCTTCAAGAACACTGTCCAACCATCCCGTCCTCTGTTGTCCCCTTCTCCTTGTGCCCTCAATCTTTCCCAATATCAGGGTTTTTTCCAGGGAGTCTTCTCTTCTCATGATATGGCCAAAGTATTGGAGCCTCAGCTTCACGATCTGTCCTTCCAGTGAGCACTCAGGGCTGATTTCCTTAAAAATGGAGAGGTTTGATCTTCTTGCTGTCCATGGGACTCTCAAGAGTCTCCTCCAACACCATAATTCAAAAGCAGTCAGCCTTCTTTATGGTCCAGCTCTAATAATAATAATAATAATAATAATAATAATAATAATAATAATAATTTATTTGTACCCCGTCCATCTGGCTGGGCTTCCCCAGCCACTCTGGGAGGCTTCAAAAAAAAAATATTAAAATCCTCTAATACATCAAACATTAAAAGCTTCCCTAAACAGGGCTGCTCTCACTTCCATACATACTGATCCAATACAGGGTAGAATAATGCATCTTCATATCAAGTCGTTGCATGACTGAAATGTGCCCCCACTCCCAGAAAATGCAGCATTCAAACCTTGTCTTGATTCCTCCTTAAAAATCTCTCCAGTAGCCACAAGATGGCCCCAGAGGCAGCCATGAATTAATACTGTATCGGGACATCTCTGGGGTTTATTAATTTTTTTAAATGGCAATCAGTTTTTGGCAACTGCTTTCTAAATGTGCTTAAAATCCAGAAACCAGAAGGCAGTTCTTCCAATAAGCAGTTCGAGAATTACGGGCAATGAAGCTATCCTTCTGGGAAGCTTGTGAACAAATGACTCAGACACAATCGCTTTGCCTTAGAAGCATTTATTCCTGTTTCGCTCTCTGTGACCAATCTCTTCGATGGGAAATGTCTGTCACATCACAAGTGAGATGACACCAGACAAAAGTCCCATCTAAACAGCTGGAAAAAACACCACAATAACTGAATAGAGAAACAATTTTCTTGCCTAGATTTTGAATTTGCGACTTCACAGTTTGCAGTATGAACGTTAAAAAAAATTGTGTGATGATTCACAATTTAAGGCTGCAGTGCTAGACCACCTTAACAGCTGGAAGCCCCCGTTGAAATCAATGGAATTTACATCTGATTAGATATGTATAGGATTGGCAGTCTACAGTTAGAGGTGGTCCCCCTCCCAGCTCCAGTGATTCATGATGAGTTGTCAGCATCCTGGAGTGCTAAAGTCTTCCACTGAGTATTTGCCTCTTATGCAGTTAAAGATACAGGAGCCTGCCAGGTGTGTGGTCATCTTGATGCATGGAGTTTGTCAGATTTTGAATTCTTATGATAACTCATTTCATCACTAGTTGTACTGAGTTGCCAACTGTTTCTTTTTGTTTATTGCCAGTGCTTGTTTCTGGGGGGGGGGGGGCGCAGGGGAAGGGGTACCCCTAAACATTTTGTGAATCTAAGTTTGGTCTCATTGAGGGGCAGCATTTCAAATATGAATAGGAAAATGAGAGTACCCCTAAATGGGTGTGTTTTTTTCAGAAAAGAAGCACTGCTTATTGCTTATTTATTGTGGCCATCTATCAATCTTGCTAGCTAGCTGCTGATGCCAAAAGTTGCCAATTTTTTACTAGCCTCTGCTCCTCTGCTAAGAATAGCTCACCATACAGCTTATTAGCGGGTAATAATGCCTGTGTCCATGGCATAAAAAGCTTACATTGCCAATTTATGCGAGTGAAGCTGCTAATAAAAACCTATGAAGAGGAGAGGGCATTTTCTGGTTAGTTGGCAACCTCATATTTAACCCTCCCTTTCACGTCTGCTGCAACCTCACCAACACCAAAGTGCCTTCCATTGACTCCAACGAGGAGTGGATTTCAAACCTAATTGCCATGTAAAGGGTCGTTTTTCGAGCTGGCAATAACATTCCCTGCACTGTGACCTCCCCAGTCAAAAATCACATGCAAACTCACACACATCACACAGTGCAGGAATTAGGCAACAACTTCCAGAGGTCAGTTGGTGGGAGGCGTAGCTAGTAGGAGCACCAGGGCAGCATCACTGCCTTTATCACATCTCAGGTGGCATGAATCCCCCTAGTTTCATGCAGAGAAGTGGAGGAGATGGTCAGTGCTTCCCAAGCTGTGGACTATGAAGCCTGTGCAAGTGTAACCAAAAATCAAAAAAAGACTAAAATCTTACATTTTAACACTTGGGAATGACAGCTGGCCACAAGGTGCTCATATAACCATATAACACCGGTCCTGAAAGACCTACCTTGGCTCCCAGTACATTTCCGAGCACAATTCAAAGTGTTGGTGCTGACCTTTAAAGCCCTAAACAGCCTTGGCCCAGTATACCTGAAGGAGCGTCTCCACCCCCATCGGTTCTGCCCGGACACTGAGGTCCAGCGCCAAGGGCTGCGATAAGTGAGGTTACAAGGAACCAGGCAGAGGGCCTTCTCGGTAGTGGCATCCACTCTGTGGAATGCCCTCCCAGCAGATGTCAAGGAAATAAATAACTATCTGACTTTTAGAAGACATCTGAAGGTAGCCCTGTTTAGGGAAGGTTTAATGTTTGATCTTTTATTGTGTTTTTAGTGTTCTGTTGGGAGCCACCCAGAGTGGCTGGGGAAACCCAGCCCGATGGGCAGGGTATAAATAATAAATTATTATTATCATCATATAGGGAGTTGTTTTAAGTGACTCTTACAGCTTGCTTGCACATTAGAAGAGAGCTGTAATAGTCATCCAAATAACTTCCTGGGTGAGTATCTTGTGGTGAGCTGTCACCGGATCTCCCACCAGGGTGAGTTAAGAGTTTAGCCAAGGGTGATTTGAAGTTTGCTTAATCAAGACTTGTCCACCGCTTTTCTGCGGAAGAAGCAGAGAAGTTTGAGCAGATGCAAAACTCAACTGCAGCAGTTGCCTGTGCAAAAAGAACAAAAAAATCATTGAAATGTCATGTGAAAGGACCCTCAAATATGCATTTTTTGAAGCGAAGTGTATCTGATTTTAGCTTCACATCACCAAAATTACTCAGTTACTATCTTGAACTTGCTGATGAAGTAGTAGCTGTGGCTGATGTCATTTGGCAATACATATTGTTACAGGTTTGTGGGTGCCCTGAAACACTCTGGATTCCTGGACCCTGGGGTTTTATTGGTGCTTTGAGAATTAAGATGAGCTGACAGATGTTGGATTCAGCAATGTAAAGATGCAGGCTAACCTTGTTTTTCCGGACCAGGGCATTTCCGAACCAAGGCTAATGATGGCCAGTCATCAACCTGCGGTATTGTATGTGGATAGCTTAGTTGGTTAGAGCATGGTGCTGGTAATGCCAAAGGTTCAATCCCCATAAAGGACAGCTGCATATTCCTGCATTGGAGGGGATTGGACCAGAGGATCCTCAGGGTCCCTTCCAACTCTATTACTCTACTATTCAACTCATCAGGGAAGCCATCAGTCTGGCAAAGCCTGTGCAAGGCAAGGAGAGGTGGGGCTCCTTTTCCAGCAGTGTGCAGTAGTGGACAGGGAAAGAAAAGGTTTAGGGTTTCAGCTTGGATGACATAGGCTGAAAGAAAATTGTGGTATTTTGCAAAAGGTTTGAAAAGCAGGGGAGAAGGCGGAGCCAGCAGAAGTCTTGGTAGGCTAGCTGGGACAAACCATTTTTCAAAGAGACCCACAGAAGCGGTTTAGCTGCCTTTGAAACCAATGTTGTGCTTCTGTAGAAAGCAAGCCCCTCTTGAGATGTAACTGCTGGAGATTCCCCCTCGGTAGACTCAGGTTGTACATGTGTGTAAATAAACCATGTATCATAAAGACACCACAGTCTCCACTGTGCCGCATTCCCGAAGGAAACACAAACTAAGCCCCGTTTGGAGATTGGGACGGCATCTCACAATGTATTTGTGGAACTTTTTCAGCAATGACTGCTATGAAAATGAAATACAGTAGCAGGCTATGTATCAATACTCATCTGAGGCCATATCTGACAACCATCAAACCCCACATTGACCTGCTTGTTGGCAGATTGTAAGCCCAGCCATCCAACTGATACTTACCTAAAGGTACATTAATGTGAATAAAACTATTTGAAATATTCCTAGCTCATTATATCTAGCGCTGCTTGTGTATCTGTATGTTTTTAGAATTGATCTGTATAGATTAGGAAGCAATATCCTGTAATCAGATAATTGGTGTTCTTGCATTCCCATTAAAGAAAAATGTAGGTAAATTTGTAAGTACTATAAATATTTCAACCAATTTTACATTAACAGCAGTGTTAAGTAAATTTTTGCTTGAATGCCTCAAGTAATGATTATAAAATAGGCGAACTTTGCAATTGAATGCATGTAGCTGATTGCCAATGAATACTTATACTCCAAAACTAATGTGACAATAAATCAATGGGTCACCATAGCAAGTACTGTAAATTTGGCCTTGTGGGTCGCCAAACCAAAAAGGCAAGGAACCACAACTTTAGAAAACTTGATCCTAAGCTGCTCAGGATTTTAAAGGGAATGGCCAACTCTTTGAATTGCACCCAGAGCTGGAAATGGGCCAGCAGAGCTGACCAAGACATCATGGTGCCTGAGGACAAGCAGAAAATGGCTCCTTAATCTACATATTTATTTATTTATTAAATTTACATATCACCCTTCATCCAATCATCACAGGGCAGTTTACAGTATAAAAACATAAATATTTGTAACATAATAACAAGCAAAACAATAGTCGTCGTCATCGTCCCCCCGCAAAGTTTAAAAGGCCACCAAATGAAGGTGTGTAGTCCTTGAGGTCAAGGCTGGTCAAGTGTTTTCTGCCACCTGAGGCAAAATAAATAAATTCCCCAGGCACCTCTTTTCCTCCCTGGCTGTGAAGATGCAATGATAAATTTAACTTAACAATTTGCTGCCCTTTTGTGACACCCACATTCAGCTGCCTCTGCCTAATGGGGGCCTAATGGTAGGGCTGGCCCTGTAGACCAGCAGATAGAGAATCATGTCAGAGTCCAGGGGATCCAAAGGTTTTTCTCTTAGACAACTGCACCATCACTTTTATTAGCAAAGAGTCCATGCCCTGCTTCTTAAGTGTCTCACAGGCACCCTTTGTGTAGAGTACAGGAATTTTTTTAATGCCCTTTGGACATTTGCAACTCTCAGATTATTTCACAGGCCTAAAAAAACCGCTGCTGCCCATTAAATAACAAAGCAGAGTCTCTTCTCTGGGATGCTTGAGGCTCCATTTTGTGAGGAGGAGACAAACAGCTGTTCTGACCAAGCAAATCTGTGACTGATTTTGTTACAATTGCATATTTGCTCAGGAATGCGTAACATACGTAATAACCTCTGTCTTCTCCCAAATATATTATTTTCTAAACCAAAAAACTCTCAAACATTATAACCTTTCCTCACAGGGGAAATCCTTCAGCCCCCTGATTTTGGTTACTTTTTTCTACAGCTTTTCCAGATCCTGACTTTTCCATTTACATCAACAATATGAACATATAAAAATGCATATTAATCATCCGTGTTCATAACCCTGTTCAGGCTACCACAGAAATTTCACTTTACATACAACATGGGGAAAGGGAATATACAGACATAAGAAATCATGAGTTGACTTATCTGTAAACGACCTGTTGTATTGAGACAGGCTTCCCCAGAAACATAAAGCAATCCCATTTCTCTGTCCATTGGTGTGTAACATGCGAAGTCCACAGATCGCACCCTAAGGCCAATGACAAGGTCATAGATCTGGGTTGTGGGTGAGTGTCTTCTCATCTGAGTGTCTTCTCATATGAACACACCACCCAGTGGTGGTGCTTCATGCTCCAGCACCGGGGGGTGGGGGGTGGGGTGGGGAGAGCAGGCAGGTGCAGGGCTGGCACACGTCCCGGGGTTGTGGCGTCCAATGCGGGTGGGGGGGCAGCCGCGATGGCACCCAACCAGGATCGCGCTGCCAGGGGTGGTGCGCTCCCCCCGCACTCCTCTTTCTCTGCCAATGACACCACCATATGAAAATAGCTTCTAGGAGCATAGGAAGATGCCTTACACTGAGTTGCAGTGGCATAGTGGGGGGGGGGGCAGAGGGGAAGTTGCCTTGGGTGCAAAATTATTAGGGGTGCAAAATTTCAACACCTGGTACTGCCTCAAGGCAGCTGTGTGCTTCTGATGCTAGGCTCCATTGAAAACGGCTTCACCATGTGAACCAGGAAGTAACCTCTCCAGAGAAGGGGAAAAAAATCTCTTATCTCTGTGGCTGCAATGACACGAACACCATTAGGCAGTTGAATGCACTTGTGTACTGCATCAGTTTCCCTCCCTCTCACTCACCCACCCACCCCCGGGCACTAGCAACCCATGCTACACCACTGGAGCATTGGGTCCATCTAGCTCAGTCATTTTTGGATTGACAATCAGTGGCAGTTCTGCAGGGTTTCAGGCAGAGGCCTCGCCCAGCCCTACCTCCTGGAGATGTTGGGGGTTGAACCTGGGACTTCCTGCATGCAAAGCAGATGCTCTGTCCCTGAGCTACAACCCTTCCCTATCCAGAAGAACCTTGCACAAGGCCGAGTTGCCCCCTGTTTGTAAGACCAGTCCTGAACTCCATGCCTGGGAGCGATAAGCCAACTTCAGATTGCTTTATTTGTGTGGACCAGGGAATTCCCTACACACACACCCTTGAAGCATGGTCACTAGTCACATGCAGTTGTGTATCATTTTCCAGCTGGGTGGGGGAAAACCCATTCAGTTATTGGTTGGGAATCTGAACTGAAACGCAAGCATTAATATGTATTTGTACAATAAAGGTAAAGGTAAAGGTACCCCTGCCCATACGGGCCAGTCTTGACAGACTCTAGGGTTGTGCGCCCATCTCACTCAAAGAGGCCGGGGGCCAGCGCTGTCCGAAGACACTTCCGGGTCACGTGGCCAGCGTGACATCGCTGCTCTGGTGAGCCAGAGCCGCACACGGAAACGCCGTTTACCTTCCCGCTAGTAAGCGGTCCCTATTTATCTACTTGCACTTTGAGGTGCTTTCGAACTGCTAGGTTGGCAGGCGCTGGGACCGAACAACGGGAGCGCACCCCGCCGCGGGGATTCGAACCGCCGACCTTTCGATCGGCAAGCCCTAGGCGCTGAGGCTTTTACCCACAGCGCCACCGCGTCCCACTATTTGTTCAATAGTGTAGCTCTTATCTTTTATTTCAGTTAACAAAATTTATATACTGCTTGATTGTCAGAAATTGTACAATAGTGTAGCTCTTATCTTTTATTTCAGTTAACAAAATTTATATACTGCTTGATTGTCAGAAAACCCTCTAAGCAGTGAACAAAAATATAAAACATTACAATTGTTGATTATAAAAACAATTAAAAACTGGTGTCTATAACATTTCAGCGATGGTTAAAACCAACATTACCCAAAAAGGAGATAAAACACATGTAATTTCTACATGTCTGGATAGGCGTGCCTGAACTAAAATGTTTTAAGCAGATACAGAAAAGAATAATTCATTCATTCATTCATTGGAAGATCAGAGGACAGTTTACAATATAAAATACAGTTTTACAATATAAAAACACAATTCTATATAGAACAATAACGAACAAAAACAATACCCGCCCCCATGCAGAAGCCTGTCCTCAATGCCAGCGAGCTCCGCCCTGGAGCAAGCGAAGTAAAACCTGAAGACAATTGCCTCTGAGCATGTACAGAGTGTCACTGTAACAACAGCCCGTTCCCAAAATCCGGGGCTAAGAATACGCAGCAGGGCGCGCGTCTTGCTTGCAGCTTTAGAAAGGGAAGGAAAGAAGGGGGCTTTGGGCTGAGAGACACCCCTCCCTCTCTCCTCTGCCGCTCGGGCTACAACCAAACTTGCAGCAGCCTGCCTGATTTGAGGCGGGGGGTGTCACTGTCCCTTTAACTAGCCGCGGCTGCCAGGAAGCAACGCATGCGCAGGGCGAATTTGGCTTCAGGGGTGGGTGGGATGGAGGGAGAGAGACCCAGCGGCGGCCGCCCCCCGGTGTCGCCCTCGGGCGCTTGAGCACAGCCAGCACCAGGCTGGTGCTTATCTATTTTTTGCGCGAGCGCTTGGGCCCGAGGCGCCGCCTGCAGGTTCCGCAGACCGCGGCCCTCGCGCGCCGGAGGAGCAGCCACAGCAGCATCTGCCCCGCCGGCTCCTCCTCCTCCTCCTCGTAGTCCAGCAGGCAAAGGGAGCCGCTGCCTCAGAGCGGGCGGGCGGGCCTTTGTCCCTCCGGCTCAGCCGCACACACGGCGCGCGCCCCTTCCCCGGCTTCTCTCCCGCGCGCGCCCGCCTCGCCCCGCAGCCGCGCTCTTGGCATTGTGACAGGAGCTGAGCTCACCTGCCTCGCAGCCGGCCGGCTTTGGGCTGCGCCTCAGAAGGACCCCGCGAGGGTGAGGAAGAGGAGGAGGAGGAGGAGAAGCACCACCCCGCCTCCTTCTCCCTCCCTCCCTCTCTTCCCTTCTGCAGCCGGCAGAAGAGCGGCTCCTCCGCTCGCCTGCGCCTGACTCCCGTTGCCGCCGCCGCCGCCGCCGCCTTTTGTTTGGCTTCTCTCAGCCGCCGGGCGGGCGGGCGGCGAGTCTCTCCGTTGGCTCCCTTGGGATGGTTTCGTGGACTTGCTGCTCTACCGGCTGGCGATGCCCTGCTAGGTGAGTGAGGAATTTCAAATTGAATAAGAATTAGGAACATTTTTTTTAAGTATGCATTTCTCCCACCCGCAAACCCCAACACCCAAATCCGCATCATTGCTGCGCCCCTGCATGTGAACGGAGGGCGATTTCGTGCAATCACTTCGGGGCTCCTCCGCCCTCCTGGTTGGCGGGCGGGCGGGCGAGTTCGGCCCTGGGCTCCCCTGGGCGCTGCGGGCTCCGGGCGTGAATGAGCCACACCCTCTTTGTCTCGTCTGTCTTCAAGGGCCTCGGCTCGCTAACTGCCATGTCTCCAGCAGCGGCCAGCTCGGGCCCCAGCAAGCGCCAGAGGCCCGGCGCTGCGGCGGCGCCCTAAGCGAGCGGGACGCCGAGCCGGTGGATGCGGCCGCCGGCATGTCGAGCGGCAGAGTGGACGGCGGGAGCGGTGCGGCCGCGCATCGGAGGTCCGAGGCCAGCGAAGGGGTGGCGCAGAGAGACGAGGAGCAGGAAGAAGATGCGGAGGAAGATCTCCGAGATGGAGGAGTCCCTTTCTTCGTCAACCGAGGCGGGCTGCCCGTCAACGAGGCCACCTGGGAGAGGATGTGGAAGCACGTGGCCAAGATCCACCCCGAGGGAGAAAGGGTGGCCCTGAGGATCCGGGGAGCCAGTGACCTGCCCAAGGTGAGAGGGAGCTGTTTTGTGCAGGACGAAGGCAGGTGTGAACTGAATCTCGGAGTTACAGGCCGGCGAATGAATGAAATGGGAAGATGGAGGGGGAGGGGGAATCTGGGATTGAAACCCGTCAATCTCAAGATTCTAGTTCATAGTGAGGAAGGAGGTGAACTGCAGAGTGAGCATGCAAACTGCTGGGTTCTGCCTTTGCATACCTGTGATGGTATCAACAGGTCTTTGATGTTTTTGTGTCGTCTGCATTAGCGACTTCTTGTTTGTTAATGGAGTCAGGATCTTCATAGCAGCACAAGGGAATGCAGAATTATTGGAACAATCTTTGGGAATGCTGCCTGTTTTGATGAGGAGTGTGCTCAGATTGGCTCCAGAAGTGCCCTTTGTGTGCATGAGTGATTGAGGTAACTCAAGTAGCCTCTGATAGCACTATCCGGCTTTTGAACAACTTTGTTAAAATATTAATGCTGAAAGCATATGAGGTTGGGACCTGTGCGGGGTAAAGTAACTGAATAACATGCACATCATCATCCAAGACTGTATAACTATGTGTTGAGAACTGACTTGCAAAAGGGCTACAGAATAGGCATACTGCAACTAGTTTGGGCTAGAAAAGGAACCGTTTTGAGGAAGAGACGGTATTAGGAAAAGTCTTGCCATAATTTTTATACTGGACGGATGAGGCTAGTATACTACTCTTGATGCCTACAGTATGATATGAAAAGGTCTCAAAGTCTCCCTTTGTCCTGCCACCAGGCACGCAACATTACAACAGTTTCATTTATTGAAAGAGGAGTGCAGAAAAGGCACTTCAGGCTCCCTGTTACACCATTTGATTCCACTGGAGACATTGTGGTTTTTAAAGGGCAACATATAGATACTACATTTTGTTAAAGGGCAACGTATAAAATAGAAAAGCTTCAAATCTGTTGACCTGCCACCATAAGACGTCAGATAATACGGCTTTTAGTGGGAAAAGTTTATAGCCATTGCAACATTAAGCCGATCAAAGCTTTGGGATTTTGATAAACTGTGGGGATTATTATTATTTTTAAATGCTGTGGAGGAAGCCAGCTCCTTTCCAGTTATACAAAGGAGAAAGAGTTATTGGTTGCTGTTTCCACCTGTGTTTTTAAAGGGCACAATCGCTTATTGGAGGCTATTTCTGCCCTTCCTTTTAAAGAATAAAATATTAGCGAAACCTATATGACTCTCCTAAGATTGAAGTATCAATATACTGATATATATTAGGGGGAGTGGGGCTAAAGCATGATCTCTGAGGTAGTCCAGGACACCGAATGGGTTGGGTATTTCTCAGACGAATCTCCATGAAAGTGTGGAGGAGTGGCTACACGAGTTAAGCCCCAAAACAACATACGGTGGTGCCTCGCAAGACGAAAAGAATCCGTTCCGTGAGTCTCTTCGTCTAGCGGAGCAAGCCCATTAGCGGATTAGCGCTTTTAGCGGTTTAGCGGCTATTAGCGGCTATTAAAGGCTTAAGGGATTAGCGGATTAGCTGCTAAAAGGCTATTAGCAGCTTAGTGCCTTAGAAAAAGGGGGTGAGGAGTGAAAAAAAACCCCCAGGAATTGCAAGACATTTTCGTCTTGCGAAGCAAGCCCATAGAGAAATTTGTCCTGCGAAGCACCTCCAAAACGGAAAACCCTTTCGTCTAGCGGGTTTTCCGTCTTGCGAGGCATTTGTCTTGCGGGGCACCACTGTAAAACCCTCCCCAAAAGGAGGTTGCCAGAGAAGGCGCTCTCAGCTTCCACACAAGAAATGCTTCAGAATGCATTGTAAAACATGCGACTACTTATAACCGTTCTAACCAAAAGGTGCTTACAAAACACCAAGAGAGCAGTATGTCAACTGTAGGATGGCAACGAAGTGTGTACACAGACCAGAAGATGCATCTGCAGAAGGCAAGGCAGCAAATGCACTTTACAGCTGTATGTGTGTACACACCCACAGACTAAGGATTGCTCTTACTTGCTGTGTGCTGAAGGTGTCTCTGAAATGAACCGACGTAGGAAACCACATTCCAGATCAGAGCAGCCATCTTATTATGTTGTGGCAAAAATGACTAGTAGCCGTCAGCATTTATCGTGGTCTGAGCTTGGTCAAGGTGCCTGAAGTGATCTAGACACTAAGTGCATAGGGAAGATTCAGGAAAAAGAGTTGCAAAAGAGCTGTAGGAGCCAACTTGTATCAACTTTTAATGGAGGCAGACAAAATGTGAATGCCACAAACCTTAACAGTCTCAGCCCTTAGTCCAGTGAGCTTGGGCGGTTGGGGTTTTTAATAGAATCCTGCAGTCCAAATCCTGAGGTGCAAAGAATGGATTCAGGGTGGACCAGATACCTCTAAGCACATGCTCAGCCCAGGAATTTGTGGCCAGAACCAGAATCTGGCACACAAGTTCTTTCACAAAAACATTCGCCCCACCTCAAGCATATCCCACCCCACCCAGAACATAATTGGAGGTAGGAGAGCTTTCTGGGTGTTCCTAGTGTTAGACAATTGGCAGTCAGAAGCTCTTACTGGAAATTGGGATGCTGATGAATTGCAACTGAAATAGAAACAGGAACAGAAATGGCCAAAGTTCACTTATTCACCCCATGTCCAAAGTAGAAATCAATCCAGTGAATACGATCAATATTCACTGCTGTGGTTTCTTTTAGTCCACAAACAATATGTATTGTGTTTCCTTTGCACTGAAATGAATGAGGCGTGATAACACAATGACAACATAACTAGAATAATTTATAATCTGTGTAAATTATGTAGCAGTTTTTGGCAGAAGGCAAACTGCAGTGGAATGGAAACAGTGCTGCGTGCGACTGATATGGGGCAGGATGAGAAGCAATGCCTTTGTACATCCCTAACTGCCAGTTGCCTGGAGAGCTACCCATACATCTTCAGCTATGTTCTCCACACCCTTGATCTAGGGAGATTCCTCAGTAGCATGTGACGGGATCCCTGTTGTGCACCAACAGCGGGGGAAAGTTTCCAGGGGTTTGCAACGGTAGCAAGCAGTTAAAGGTGCCAAAACCAGAAGGTTTGCCACATGGCTGCATTTTCAAGTAGCTTCCATGCTGAGGACTACATGCATGAGTGGGACCTTGGCTGCTGTTACCATGTATGGCAGATGATTAGCATGTTTGCCTCAGACCAAACATCTGTTAATAGTGAGTGCAAGCAGTATTAAGTGGAGTCCACTCTACTTCTCCATTTCAAGAGTGCTGGCTTTCCATCTGTCCTTGCTCTCCCCAGACTGCTGTCTCCCTTGGCTCACCCAACTCAGCCAGCTGGCATTGCAATGCACCAAATGCTGTCTTTCCTATGTCTTTCCTATTCTGTCTTTCCCTTCCTTATGCTCTTTAGTAAGGTTGGGTAGCTATCCATAATTTATTCATTATAAAAAAAATACACAGTTCTCTGGGTGATGTGTAGAAAGTTTTTGGACAAGTTTTTAAAGAAGAAGAAGAACAAAATAGATAAAATACCATCCAAATGCCACCATATCATCCATAATGAGCACAGAGAGCAAAATCTAATAACAGCCACAGCCACTTGTATCAAGTGGTCTTGATCTCAGAAAGCTAAAAACAGCCCAGCTGTAAAAGGCCAAAAAAAGTATAAATTGTTCAATGTAATTAATATTAAAATGTTAATTTAAAATGGGAGGGTGTTAAAAAGTTGTGGGAGAACAAAAAGTTGTGGTGTGCAGAAAGGCCAATTAAGTAGGTGCCATGGAGATGTTCCTTCGATGGGATGAAGTAGGGTCATGGCTGCATCCATGGAGTAACTCTGTGCTTGAGCTTGAAGGAACACTCGATTCAGGCCTCCATCAATTATGTTGAGGTTTAGAGAGGTCCATAAGGGGAGATTTGGGAATAATGGTTATAGAATATCCAGAAGGACTTGTTTATTATGAAAGAAGTGGACAAAAGTGCATCTCAGAGTTAGTACTTGGCTATATTATGTACCACCTAAGACCACATTAAAGGTACATGATACTTTATTATTGTATATTATTGCCAAATGTTTTCCCTAGATGCTTTGAGATTTAATGCTAGAACACACTAGACCTGCCAAATCTCCACAGTTCCAAAGCATCTCTGTGATATTTTTTCCTGCAGACTTCATATCTGGATGAGATCCAGTCCCAAGTTCTCAGAGTCAAACATGGGTGGCTGGCAAGTCTAGTAGTTCAATGCCAGGAATTCACACTTAGATTTATGGTTTTGTCTGTATTGCAAAATGCAATGTGAGTATTTTGTGTGGGAGCGGTTGCTGCAAACTAACAATGGTGTCCACTGTCCTGCCTCTGAGGAAATATATTGCAAATCTTCTACAATGTAGACTCTCCAGTAAAGCATTGTCTTTGTTGGGGCCCCTCTAAACCTTGACCACTTTAATGTTGCATTAGGTGCCCAGTTATCTCTGTTGGTATCCTACAGTGAATGCACACTGCCCGTCCACATGGAGACCATCTTATTACATGCAAACTTTTCTGCTTCTTTCAGATATTCCCCTGAATCTGATGAAACAATTCCTAATCCTGTTAAGTGGCTCAGGAATCAAACTTAAGAAGAGCAGGCTTTCAATCCTTGAAAAAAATCCAAAATGTCTAAGACCAAACAGCCATGCATTTAAAGGGGGAAGCGGAGGACATCGTGTGGACACCCCTACATTAAAGGGGAGAAAGGCAGGTGCAAATCCACATTTTTCTCTGATGTGGACAAGCACACTGTCTCTTCTTGGCTGTGTTGCTGACTTCACTGAGTAGCCATAAGCATGACACTCTGCTTTTCAAAGCTCTTCAGAAAGGGCTAGCAGCCACAGATTTATGTTTCCTTTTAGCAGTTGCTTGGATCAATTAAAGCTTTTGCTTGGACATATTTTGAGTGGAAAGCAGCAGGGCAGTGTCCCAACAAAGCATTAACACAGCTTATCAGTTAGCTCTGAGATAAAAGGGACAGATTACTGTCTCTCATTCTGCCCTCCCTCCCTTTCACTAAGTGAAGACTAGGATCCTGGATAAAGAGGAAACCTTAACCTAGTCTGGGCTCCAGGCCCAGGTTTGTGTAGAGTATACTGGGTTCCTCATCAGTTTAATTGCTTAAGTGAAGGACTAGTTATAGGTATTAGGAGATTCTTCTGCACTTTTAATTGGTTTCAGTTACACTGGGAATATTTCATATGTGCTCGAGGTAAAGCAGACGGGGAGAAGCAGCAACAGCAACTTCTGCTTCTTCCAGCAGAGGAGGAAGCAACCAAGAGTACTGTTTTTTAACATAGCTGCAATTTAGATAAGGCACAACTTCTGCATGGATTAGGTTGACTAGCAACTCTTCTAGTATTTGGAAGGTTGTGTGTGGAGGTTTGCTTGTTTTTAGGTTTTTGTGCCTCCACCATTCACTTGTTATCTGTAGCTTAGCTCCTTGGCTTAAGAAGTGTGTTGTTGATTTAAAAAAAGAAAAAACCCTGGAATCTCCCAGGCAGTTCTCTCCTGTACAGCTCTTACACCTTAAAAATGCCCAAGTGCCTGCACTGCATTTCTGGAAGCCCATCTAGCATTATGACTTTGCTTGGCAAATACATTTCAGCTCTCCGTTTTCTCTTTCTCGGGTGCACACCCTTTCTGGAGAAACTAATAACTGCTAAATGTTGCACCCACCTGAAGTCATAGACCTTTAATGGCTCTGCCTAAGGGCTGGTCTCTGTGTGTTTAGCATGCTTAGATTTTAGACCACGGATCATCATCTTGAATAGTAATGAGCGCTACAGCACTAGGAGTGGCTGTGGGTGCTCTAATTCCTACCCCTCATTTTAATCACCTTCTGCTAAGAGTGACTGCGTGATACTGCTAGCTGGGACTCCTGCACTGTTGTTCCCTAAGAGATGTGAAATGTGTTCCTCATTCACAGGAATAACCTGTCCATTTCACCTGCATCTACTTGCTGCTACTACTTATCATTGTTAATGCTGGCATAACGCTCCTTAAGTCTGTGATGCACATTTTTTATTTCAGCTGCAACTGCTTTCCAAATCACTTTGTGGTATCCTCCCAGCTCATCCTGCATATCACAGCTCTTTCCTTTTTTGAGAATTTCTTGAAATAATCAGACTTGTCTTTTAGCTTATCTGAAAATGGAATAATTCTCTCTTGCTTTCTTGCTCTGCATTACTAACCTCAGGTGACCGGTAATAAAAATGAGCTATTCCGTGTGGTTCTGTGGAACGATGATTCAATGTGCCTTCGGTGCTGTGTCTGGGTGTGGGCTGTGTCTGTAAGTTGATGTCTGTTTGGTGATCTCATACCTTGCCTCCACCCTCACCCTCTTATGCACAGATTCCCATACCAAGTGTGCCTACGCTCCAGCCGTCCACTCTTATCCCTGAGCGCCTGGAAGCTGTACAGCGTTATATCAGGGAGCTTCAGTATCCTTTTAACCTCTGCCACATTGCCAAGGAATGAAAAGGGAAGCTGGGCAAGTTCCCTGCTTTGACCACAAAAGAGAATTTCTGCCTGCTTGGCACTTTAGACCAACTGGGGAAAGAAGCCCAGTCCCCTCCCAAAGGAAACTGCTGTTTGTTACAGCCTGTGGTTTTGCCATCTAAAACTAGCTTCCTTTTGTTTGTTCCCTTGGCATCTCAGCATCCTCTGTGTAAGCAAGATGAAGTTAATCCATTGCAGGCTTCTGGTGTGAGAAATGCATTTTACTTGATGCCCATTGTGCAATCCAAAAGGAGGAACTCTGCATTTAATTCTTTGAGGAAGGTCAGAGACAGGAGATAATGTGCTGCTCTCCTCTGCCTAGCTTTGGTAAGGAAGAGGGATTTAACATGTTGCTGAAGGCTCTTGGCTATGCTAAAAGCCAACTGTGTAGGTGCCCATGACTGCAACTGGCACCAGTGGGAGCTTTTCTGTGGCTGCATGGCCAGAGAGGGGATAGAATTTCATCAGTATTGTGGCCAGAGGGAGAAGGGTTAAACTTCTCCATGCACAACTGCAGCCCTGATGAAAATTGGGAGCTATGGACTTGCTATTAAATCATAAAAGCAACAGCCTTGGCATGGCTTCTAATTACGCATTTAGCAGCACATCTAGTTTGTCCCAGAGCACCCAATTTCTCTTTTTGTTGTTTTTGTGCTGTTGATGCTTTGCTAGCTAGGAGTTTTGTGATTGTAGCAACTTTCCCCCCTTCAGTCACCTCTTCCAATCTGTGTGGCCCTTAATTCCTTGTTCCCAGGTACAATCACACTGGGACACAGTTCTTTGAAATCAAGAAAAGCAGGCCTTTGACTGGGTAAGTACTATCACTCTGAAGTCATCCCTGTTGGATCTTACCTTCTCTGAAGACTCTACTGAGGCTGGCCAAAAGGCCCAGGTTGAGCTCTTTGTTGGCTGATGTCTCAATGACTTGCCTCCCAGGGGAGGCACAGCACAAAAACTGAACTCTTTAAGTTGGATGCAGCTGCTTAGAGTTTTGACTTCTTGCCCAAAGTACAGTACAAGAGCACAGTACTCTTCCAGATGCTGAGGTCCTGGAAAGTATGCATAATAGTCTGTAAAAGAGCAAGGTTCTGTCTTTATTTTCTGGATTTATAAGCCTTACACAGTCCATATACTTCCTGCTTCAGTATCCCTGAACTCCATGCAGCATAGTATCTCAGAACCTCTGTCATTATTGATGTCTTGCTTATATAAAGACATTCAACTCATTTCACAAACACTGGAGCTGCACATTCCTGATTACACGTGGCTTTTTGCAGACCTCCGTTCCACCTTGCACTTGTTCCTCCTACCTTAGGACATCGAATAACAGAAGAGAAACACCGTGAGTTTGATCAAAATAGAAATTAATCCAAATATATGTTCAGGATGCAGTCTGGCTTCGAAGATGAATTGTCACTGAATTATTGAAGGGAAACCGTGTGTCAACAGCGAGGGAGAGGGTTGCGGTGAGGAACTGAGTCTGAATCAAGCAAAGGGTTTTTTCCCTCTGTCCTTGTGCTACCAGACCATTGTGTTCTCTCCCAGACCATTCTCTCTACCTACGTTCTGCTTGACACTAGCTCCCCCCCCCCCTAATTCTCTTGCTCCTGTCTTGTTCCATAGGCTGATGGATCTGGCCAAAGAAATGACAAAAGAGGCTCTGCCAATCAAGTGTCTGGAAGCTGTGATCCTGGGAATGTATCCTTTTCTCTCAGGGGAGTGTGTGCATATCAGTTCAAGCACAGTAATTTCAACAGGAGGGCTTTAATACTGTAGCATTTGAAGCCCACCATGTCATGTCCTGTCAAACCAGCTAGCAAAATACATCTGGTATTACCAAGCATTCCATTTAGGGGAACAAATTCTTGCCATAAAAAAAAAAAAAAAAATCAGGAGGTGTCAAAAGGCCAACATCAAGGAAGGGCATGGTGAGTTTCCTCAGGCAGGGAGTTCTCTTGTGTCTCAACCAAGAAGAACAAAATGAGCTTTGTACCAAATAGTCTTTTTGGTCCACTGATGCTTCAGGACTATGCCCAAGTGCATGACTGCATGTAGATATCACTTAGGGGAGAAGGTCCCTCCAAAGCAGACAGGTCTGTTCAACTTGTATCTTCAGGTGAGATCAATGGGGTTTGCTATCTAGATCTACCTATCTGCATAGTCCTAAGAGTTGGACATAATCAACCAAGGTGACTAAGATATTGTTGGAGATGTGGGGAAGGGCCCTTACTATATCCTTCTTTCTGTTGTACCACCTGTTTCCTGAATGCTTCACCATTCACAGTTACCTCACCAACAACATGCCAACCCTGGAGCGTTTCCCCATCAGCTTCAAAACCTACTTCTCAGGGAACTACTTCCGCCATATTGTGCTGGGAGTGAACTTTGGGGGCCGCTACGGTGCCCTGGGCATTAGTCGGCGTGAGGATCTCATGTACAAAGCGCCCACCTTCCGCACACTGAGCGAACTGATCTTTGATTATGAGGAGGCCTACCGGCGCTGTTGGCACACCCTAAAAAAGGTGAAGCTTGGCCAATGTGTGTCCCATGACCCACATAGTGTGGAGCAGATAGAGTGGAAGCACTCCATCTTGGATGTGGAGAAGCTGGGCCGTGAGGACTTCCGCAAGGAACTTGAGAGGCATTCCCGTGACATGAGGCTGAAGGTGAGAGGGTGGGAGATGCTCTTAGCTTGCGAGTGGTTTATTAATGCTGAGTTCTGTTTGCTGGGGTCAAGCCTTGAAGCCAAAAGCCCTCGGTTGAGTTTGTCTAGTTCAGGGGTAGCCAACATGGTTCCCTCCAGAGGTTGTTGGACAATTACTATCATGACCATTATAATCATTATTCATTAAATTCGTATACTGCTCTTCATCCGTAGATCTCAGGGGTGGTTCACAGCACAAAAATACAAGGTAAAAACGCAAAATGCATAATAAGAAAAAGAACAAACCAATAACCTCCTCTCCCCTCCCTACAACAGCTCCAACTATTGGCCATGCTGACGAGGTCTGATGGGATTTGTGGAGGACGCCGTGTTTGCTGTCCTTGAATCCTCTTACTTGGATTGCCTGTTAATGAATTTTATATGCCATGCTTTAGGGCAAAGTCTTTAAGAGTCTCTTGAGTGCTAGGCAGAAGTGGGCTAAGGAATGGAAAGGAGAGGAGAATTGTTTGCTTCTCCATTGATCCAGGTCTCAGATCTGTCTGTTTACTCCATTTTTATATTGTGTTTTTATTAACAAACTGATAGCCGCAGTATCTCGTTTATTCTGTAGATGTACCTAGGATTCCATCAGGCTGCAGCAGACAGAACCAGGGCTATTCTCTCAGCTCTGCTGAGAGAGCAGCTTGCTTTGGTTCCTCCTCTCCCTGAACTGTTTTATATTCCAGTTGGTCATTGCACAATAACTACTATATTTCTGTAAGAATTAGTGTATAATTTGCTTTCCCGCCCCCCCTTCCTATCTCCTTTTTGTTTTAGATTGTAAGCATCTGGGCAGAGACCAGTTTTACTGATCATACCTAAGCAACTCTGGGAGATTTTCTAGTGGAACAGCAAAATGCTTTAAATTCATAAGGTGTTGATGTGAGATGATTCAAGGCAGCTCACACTGTAGTAAAATGCATGCAGAACCACCAAGAGTTGGCACAGTAAAATGGCCAAGAATATGAGCTGGGCCATCCCTGATTAAAATCTCACTCCGCCATGCTCTGCAGCCATTCGGAAGCTGCGGAAGTCCCATCGGATGTTCGGCTTCCAAAAATAGTTCACAAACCAGAACAGTCACTTCCGGTTTTGCGGCATTCGGGAGCCGAAACATTTGAGACCTAAGCTGTTTGAAAACCAAGGTATGAATGTAAAACCAAGGCTCTCTCCATCCTGGTGCATTCCTTTTTTGGCCTATATCTCCAATCAGGCCCAGCCAGCGTGACCAATGGTCCTAGATGGTGAGAGTTGTAGTCCCAAACATCTGGAGATTTGCAAGTTGAAGAAGGTTGATTAATGCAACATATTGGTTATGTGCTTTGAACATTTCAGAAGGAGCTATGCATAGATGCTTAGTGTTAGCATTCTCCGCCGTAACCTCCCTCTCCTTGCTCTTGTCGGATGTGAATTTACATGGCTGCTGTGGGAAGAACCTAATGGCTTCAACTGCTCATTGCCACTTTCTTCCTCCTAGATCAGCAAAGGAACAGGGCCACCATCGCCCACCAAGGATAGGAAGAAGGATGTGTCATCCCCACAGCGAAGTCAATCCAGTCCACATCGTCGCAACAGCCGGACAGAACGGCGGTGAGCACAAAGGATGTCGATTCTATGTAGATGACCAATCCGGATGTGGGACTTTTGTCCCCATCTCTCTCCTCATTTATTCTTATTCATTTCACTTACGAATCACTTCCCCTGAGACCTTCCACAGCAATTTGCAATATAATAAAAATGTATTTGAAACAGTTGTCTATATAAAAACAGTTACAGCAATTGCATATAGAAAAATGATTTATATGAAACAGCAATAGCATATACAGTGGTACCTCAGGTTAAGTACTTAATTCGTTCCAGAGGTCCGTTCTTAACCTGAAACTGTTCTTAACCTGAAGCAACACTTTAGCTAATAGGGCCTCCCACTGCTGCTGCGCCGCTGGAGCACAATTTCTGTTCTCATCCTGAAGCAAAATTCTTAACCCGAGGTACTATTTCTGGGTTAGCGGAGTCTGTAACCTGAAGCATATGTAACCTGAGGTACCACTGTACATACCATTAATTAAAATCCAATAGCTGTAACAACTTATTGTAGTTTAAGCATGCAAACACATCTGCAGTACACACTTTTTGAAACTTATAGCTGGTTGTGAGCTGAGGCACATGTCACAAAAATTTACTTGCATCTTTTGGGTGCATACAGCCTCTGATCGCTACTTCAGCAACACCTCGCTTTCCATCTGTTTGGATGTTGTGATGTTGATCATAGCACCCACTAGCAACTTTGTTACATTTATTTCTTTGCCATCTTTGAACTTTTAAGTGCAGCTCCTGAGTGGAGCCCTCAGTCCTACAGAGCAATTCTGCAGATATTTATTTAGGCATAAGCCCAACTATGTTCAGCAGAGGTGTGGGGAATCTTTGGTCCTCCAGATGTTGCTGAACTACAGTTCCCATCATCCCTGGCTATTGGCCATGCTTGCTGATGCTGATGGGAGTTGTAGTCCAGCAACATCTGCCAGGTCAAAGGATCCCCACTTCTTCCCTAGCAAGGATGTGTTAGGATGGCAGCTTCAGTGTTGCACAGGTTTGGGGCAGACATCTGTACCTGCTTCTAAGTCAAGAAGGTCTTGTCTCCTTGATATTCATAGCAGAAAATAAATCCATGCCATCTGCAACCTCACCCACTCCCCTCTGGCTTGGCCAGATCACCGTGGGGAAGCTTAGCAAGAAGCTGGCACTACTTCCAGCCTTCCCCAAAGCTGCCATCATCTCTCCCGAGGTCCCCCGAGGGTAAAGCAGATGGATAGTTGGGGACTGAAAATGTGGCTGGCCAAGCCAAGACTTGGACCTCTGCCTGAACTTACTCTTTGAACATTCAGCATGTCCAGTTGGCTGAAAATCCCTCCCATCACTGTAGTATCTAGGTGGGGCATTGAGAGGTGTGTCTTCAACCCTCTCTCTAACAGTTGGAAAAGGTTCTGCACAACGATACTCCATTTCACTTTCCCCCTTTCTCTCTCCTACCCTTTAGACCATCTGGAGAGAAGAAGCCTACAGAGCCCAAAGCTATGCCAGATCTCAACGGTTACCAAATCAGAGTATAAAGAAGTCTTCTCACCATTCAAGGATTGCTTTCTGGACACTTGTTTGGACCGAGTCTGCCCACAAGGGGCGCAATGTGTGGGGAAAGGGGCACAGGGGGCATGAAGTTCTGGCTTCCTCCGAGGTATTTCTTGCAATGCTGACCCCCCAGAGCACTATTCTGTGGGGTACGGGGCGTTCTGGGAGTTCGCTTCTCTGACTTTTAAAGGGGTGATTTCCTCCCCCTTTATATATATATTTTGTAATCCAGCAGCTAAACAAACTGCACAAGCAGTGGACTCTGCCAGACAGTGTTGCGGTGTTGTACAGTATTGGTAAGAAAAGTCGTCCTTTTTGCTGAGTTGATGGGGAGACACTTGTGTTCCGCCAGCCCAACGGGAACTGAACTTCTTTTAACCCCTTTAGAGGGGCATTTTTTCCACCCTTATTTCTGAAAGAATCAATCTGGTATTAGGCCTCGGAGAAGGAGAAGTAGGGTCTGGAATCAAAAAGCTGAATCCTGTGGAAGAATTTTTGAATTTGTACCTTCGGAAAATTTTAATATTTTTATCGAGTTGGAGCCAGGAGAAAGCAAGCACTGTCTTTGCATATGCCCTGAAACCACCATCTTGTACTTCTGTTTCAAATGATGGAGTGCCTTGTATGATGAGAACAGCGCTCTCCTGCAGTTCATGCAGCAAGGTGAAGCCGGCCGCTTTGATGTCCCAGGAAGTGAGCCTTCATAGCGGGCAGCTCAGGAGACATTTCTTGCATGCAGAAGCCAAATGAAGGATAGTAGCATCTTAACTGGCCTAACCGTGGCCCTCGGCCATTGTGATGCATTCAAGAGATTGGTTGGAGACCAGTTTTCCATCTCTTTACTTTCTGGTGCTATTCTGGGGTCTCGAGTGCATTGGCAAAGCATCATAGCCTTTCAAAGTGGGAGTGTGATGTGGATGCAAAGAGCATATCCATATGACTTGACTCCATGAGTATTTCTCCCTTTTAAAGAAAAAAGGATGTGTTGCGCTCCCTCTCTTTTAGCAACACAACCCTTGCTCGTTCTCTTTATCAAGGTGTTGATTTGTCGTTGTCATTTAAAGATCACACACTGATTATTCTTAAGGTATACCCATAGCCTTTTTTTTAAATGCAGATAGTAACATATAACTGGGGTACCAGCCACATCACATCCTGTGGATCTATCACTGTTTGTGCCCTCTTTTCTGGTCCGTCTGTGTGCCCACCACCTCTGCCAATCATATTCTAGATAATGAAAAGTGTGGGGTTTTCTATGTCTGTCCTTGACTGAAGCCCTGTGTTGCCCTTCTGTCTGCCATATGTTTTTAGCGGAAAATTTGTGCCAGTGCACCTGTATATCCTTTAAAAAAACTTAAGCCACCTTGTTAATTAAATGTGGTAGCACGTCTCAGTGCTCCATCCATGTCCCTTTCTCAAAAAACATGGATGGATAGGTGGGCTGGTGGCTGTGGGTGCAGTCGGGACAATTTAAGCACTTATTTTAAAGGGGGGGGGAATCTCTGCATCTGGAATGGTCATTGCAGATAGTGTGTATGCAGAAGACATGCCCTGGGATGATAAAGGATGATAAACTGAAATGTGGGGAGGACTAGTATGGCCACAACCTTAAAAGGAGCCTGTTCTGCAAACAGGGCTGAGATGTCCCTCCCAGGCAGCAAGTGAATCTGAGATGCTGCTGCGACAAATGATACTCGCTCGTCACTCATCCCTGTTGATTAGCTTATGGCCTCCTTGGGCTCAATTGGCTTTCAGAGCAGTGTGAACTCGGCAGTAGCTGAGAGAGGGGACAGTGCACAAAAGGGCTCATGTATTATGTAAGGGACGCAGCTTAAAGCAGTGAAGGGAAACCTGATGCCCTCCAGATGGTCTTCTGACTCCCTATATTCCTAGCCAGCATGGTCAATGGCCAGGGATAATGGGAGTTGCAGCCCAGTAACATCTGGAGGGTTGCAAATTCCCCATCCCTGCTTCAAGAGTGCAAAGCACTTGCTCCACAGTATCATGTTTCCTAGTTCTCTTGTTCCATAGGATCTGTTCTGGCTGTGGATTTTCCATCATCTTTTCCAGGAAGTCTGATTGCCTTTTACCACTCTCCCACCCCCCAACAGACAGTATTTTCCAGGTTTTTACTTAAAGAAAAACAACAAGTCTTTTTGCTTAACTGCCTTTCTGTAGCAGGATTGAGCTGGTCTTCCTCTTGACTAGTGAGCTGCTGCAAAGTAATTAAACATTTCAGAAGATGGTGTGCTGTGGGTGTCTCTAGCTATAGGGCCAGGGAGTGTTGTCTGTGATCAGTATTTTATTTGTGAGTTGTGGACGGAGGAAGAGGCAATAAGGTGTGGGGCTGTAGGGCCCAAAGAGGAGGTGAGATCTACAGTATGTTAACATAATTGGGGTGTGGGGGTGTGGGAGTTCACACATGGAATATTTAACATGTCTTACTACAATACAGAATGTGTACAGACACTTATGAGCCAAATGCAAACATATCATGTTAGAAAATGTTCACAGATTTTTAAAAAAATAACACCTTTGGAGCATTGTTTAAGGAACCATCCAACATGCTTGTTGCCTGTCGCCTTTTGTGTCTCTACAATTAAGAAGAAAAAGGTTTTAAATATGACTGGATCATATTTATATTTAAAGATGGATGTTCTTTTTGTAGTTCACATCAAGCCTAATTTTAGGTAATAAATAGTGAAATTCTACTGAAAACGAAGCCTGTATTAATCCATTAGCAATTGCCTGTGTTGAAATGTCTGAAACATATTATTCCTCTTTAGAATAGTGGGTCCTCTCATCAAACTCCTCCAACTATCCCTTGTTTTTTTCTCTTTCCTAGCTTGTTAACTGCCAAGTTTATCTGCAAAAGAAATGCATCATGAAAGGGGGATGGGAGGGATCACATTCATTACTGGGGCCATGAACCTTTGGTGGCTGAGAGATGAGCCTTAATGTTTAGTCATCCTCCAGAGCTGGAGAAGTTGAGCCAAGTTTCAAGATTAGATGCAAAGGAGGTTGGAATCCATCATGTGGTCCTTGAGGTGAACTGATGGTGATATCTCTGCAGGAAGACCCTTATAAAGAAGCAGTCTAAGTTTGGTGGGTTGCATTGTTCGTGAAACTTGCAACTAATGAGAAAGTAAACATTACACACAATTGGAACAAGTGTTCTTTTGCAAAGCCATGTAGCAGTCTCTGCCTGTTTTTGTTTTTGTTTTCTTAAAAATAAAAGACTGGCTGTAAACAGAGAGAATGCTTTAGTTGGCAAGCTGGGACAGACTCTGAGGAAAGCTGCAACCAGCAATTCAGCTGTGGGAGAGGTGAGAACTGGGTATATTTGCAACAAAAAGGCACAAGGGGGAAACAGTTTTAGTGATCTTGAGAGGAAGAAGCTGTTTGCTGTCTCTGCTGAGCTTTATAATTACAGCAAAGTGGGCTGTGACAGAAGGTTAGGAAAGAACTCATCAGTTGTCACCAAACTCATGGGTGTGAGTGTTTTCAACCACTGGTCCCAAAGAAGGATGACAAAAAATGCCAGAATGACCAGTTCTAGTGTTTTATTAAAAGAATGGTATTGACTTACAGCAGTTGAGCCTGCCAGGTCTCCCTGCCTTTACAGATGTTGGATGGACATCGCAGCAAGGAGATGTCTTCCCCACACCCAAGCAAACATTCATGCCTTCTTTCTACACAGAGCAGCATATGTCACTCTGGCCAGGACTTCCCATCACTCCACCTGCCCAGATGAGAGCATAGGTGGCAAATGCCCAAGTCTTACAGATAGTTCCACTTTCTGGGCTCAGAGCCCACCACCCCAAGCTCACAGATAAGGGTAGCATCAAAGTGAGTCAATTAGCCTATATCAAAGCATGTGATTATAAATATATATGAGCTCAGGGTTACAACAACTACCAATTAATTGTGGGGTTACCTTGCTCCCCAGTTCAGGGGAACAACAGGTTGACTTAAAGCAGTTCTGATTAAACTCTCTACCTGGAGGAAACACAAGGCATTTGTTGGAGAACCTCTGCGTGTTGCAGACACCCTGGAGCAGGTCTGGAACCAGTTTGTACAACTGAGAAGCTGCTGTTCCCCTTGATGAACAGAGCCTGTGCCCCCAAACAAGCACCACCAAGCTGCCTATTGCAGAATATGATGCATAGTGGAAGGAAAGCTTGTTTGCTATTTCTGATTTCTACACTGGGGAACCTTTGCCTAACCTTTGGATTCCTGGCATCACTGCATCAAAAACAACTGCCTTTGAAGGATGGCCAGTAAACAAATCACTGCATATCTCTTGCAACACAAACCTATGTGTCTACACTTGTCTTCTGCTTGTGGAATGCTCTCCCAAGGAAGGCCCTTATTACATATCTTTAGGCACCAGGCAAAAAAAGTTAATATTCCCCAGGCCTTTGGATAATTCTAACCGATGGCCTTTTAAACTATGGAGGGGGTATTGTTTGTTTGTTACAATGGTAATTTTGAGTTTTTATATTATAAACTACCCTGTGATCCTCGGATGAAGGGCGGTATAGGTAATTAATTAATTAATACTAAATAATACACTTGCCTACTCTAAGATGTATGAAATGCACTTTGATTTAGTGCCTCGTTAATTGACTGCTGTTCCCGCCCTTTTAACAGGCCAGAAAGTCATCTCTGTGGCTCCTTGGGGAATCCTAAAACGAAGCATGATGTCAGTAGCAGATGTCCTGCATCTCACCAAACCCCTCTTCCCACTTGACATGGTGTGCTGACCACCTGCTTCAGACAACTGTGACTCCCTGTAAGCTGAGCAGAGCCTGGTGCGTCAGAAATAAGATGATGCTCAAGGCACCTTGGGGGTTTGCTTTGACACAATCAGTATGACTTACCCGGTTTTAGCAGCTAGGTTTTGTTTTCAGAGCTGTTGTCATAACAGCGCATAACTGAAGCAGATGGTTTGCTTTCTTCCGTGACTATTGTGTGTGCTCGGTATGGAAAACTAACACCATTTGTTGGATCTTAAGCAGATAACACAGACCCTCCTTAGGTCTGGCCTCTCAGTTCTGGTATTTCTTCCCAAAGTTCTTTTCTCCACCATTTGCACCGTGTAAGGGAACGGAAACAGCATAAATCTCTCCCATCTCATACATTTAAAGCACATAGCTTCCCTGCAGAATCCTGGCAATTTTTGCTTAAGCCTTATGGAGCCACGCTTCCCAGCCCCCTTTACAAACTCTGTGGCGGAAGCTATGTGCTTTAAATATAAGCTGTGGATGTGGCCTTGCAGGCAGTGATGGCCACCTACACAGATGACTTTAAGAGAGGAATGGACAAAATCATGGGAGGATAAGGCTATCCATGATGGCTATGCCAACAGAGGCAGTATCCTAGAAATTGCAGGAGAGCATACTCTTGTGCACAAAAGCTGTCTGCAGGTTTCCCACAGGCCACTGTGAGAGCAGGATGGAGTAGATGGGCCACTGGCCTGACCCAGAAGGTTCTTCCTATGTTCATAGTTCAATGGTGCTGCAAGGGGTTTATCACGAAAAGCTAAGCTCTGCTTTCTGTGGGCACTTTGCCCATTCTACCCAACTGGCAATAAAAAATTGTACTTCTGGGCTAATCATCATGACAGGGATACTATAGTCAGGGGGTGTATTAAATCAGAAGGCTGGCAACCAGGAGGACTCCCTAGTCAAAGGAATTTTCTTTATTTCTTTAATCATCATTGCTGGGTGCAGTTAATACTCATTATTCCAGAATCTAGAAGAGTAAAGCTATGATGAGCTGTACAATGTAATGCCAGAGGCCCTAGTCATTGCCCAAAGTTGCCATGAAGTAGGGTTCTTTCCAGTAAAGTTAAGACTCGGCTTTTCATTGCTGCTGCTAACTTTCTGGTGTGATGATGTGGCTGCTTGCCCTCCCATGCAAGCCAACAGCCAAATAAGCTTTGGCAATGACACGTATTCTAATCAAAGAGGTACATGGAGCCTTTATGGATTAGGGAAAGGAAACAAAATAATACATTTGACAGCCACTCAATATGCCTCACATAACATGGAAACTTGCCATCTTAACATTCCCACATTTGGAACTTAATAAACATCGCTCTAAGTTTCTGGCTCTTTGCACTGCAATTAAGTAGTCACTTCTATGTCCAAGAAGTTTCCTCATTCTTTACCCACCCTCCCCTTCAGGAAGCCTTTCACCATGCATTCCTAAAAACGACCACCACACTTCTTTGCAGGAAGATTAAATAAATGAAGGCAGAACTTTTCTCCAGCTGGGGTAAAAAAATGGGGCAACCTGTGCCCCTTCTCACAGAAATCCCAGAAAGTTCACTAGAAGTTACTTCCATGTAAGCGGACACAGGATTGCAGACCAAGTCTCTTCTGCCTTTAAGGTGAGTATACTCATACTCATATCTAGGGCTGTATGTGTATACTTAACCCACACTGCATCCCAATGAAACCTTAACCCAATGTAACCCAAACTCTGCAACTTGTATAGATTAAGCAACTTTGTTTGCACTTGCTTAATTTTGCTTCTGGAAAATTGTGCAAGAGAGGAGAGCAACAAGGGAGTGACACACTGTGCTGAATACCCCTCTCCCCACCCTTGAAGTCTTACTAGGCCTTCTACACTCCATTCTGACACCTGAGGCAGAGGGCCTTCTCAGTAGTGGTGCCCGCCCTTTGGAATACCCTCCCATCAGATGTCAAGGAAATAAACAACTATCTGACTTTTAGAAGACATCTGAAGGCAACCCTGTTTAGGGAAATTTTTAATGTTTGATGTTTTCTTGTATTTTTAATATTTTGTTGGAAGTCACCCAGAGTGGCTGGGGAAACCCAGCCAGATGGGTAGGGTATAAATAAATTATTATTTGTTATTATTACTGTTATTATTACTGAGCATTCAACAAGCCATGGCCCAGTGCCCACACACTTCCAAGCCTACTTTCATATCTGTAAGAGCTAGAAAGATGCATTTCTATTTCTATTGGCCAAATTCTACAGAAAGCCCCTATGAGCTGTTATACTCAGGTAATCACTCCAGAGAGGCTCAGTGTGCATAATATTATACTGGATTTCAGGATTCGCAAGCACCACACAGCAGGGTGCATCTTCAGCAGCAGTTCCCACCTTGTTCACCAGAGGGCTACACACAAAGTGCTCTCACAAAGCATCCTGCTCAGTTTCACCCATGCCATTCCAACCAACTGAATTTACAACTTTTCTGAAATTATAAAATTTTATTTTTTCAAATTTTAAGAAAACATTAAAAATACTGACAACTCCGAATGCGTTCCCTCCCCCCACAAAATAAAGTTGTGTCATGGCCCACACAAAGCTGAAGTTGATCCTGTGGATTCCATGTATATCAAGGAAAGGATGTGGGTTATTTAGAGGCTGGCCTTAACTCTGCAGCCGCATGCTCCTGTCACAATTCATTGGTGATAAAGGAAAAAATGAGCAGCAACTGCCAGGACCAGTTGAGGTACCCAGTACTGTGGCTTACAAGCTGTAACAAAGAACAAAGCAGCCCTCATTTGGGTTTTTGCCACTTTTAGTCCGTCTTTTTCTTCCCTGAAGTGCCACCAGAGGCAACAAAAATGTCACAAGTTGATGGGAGAGAGAAAACAGCCTTCTCAAGAACCTGAGCATAAAATCCAAGCGGGCTCTTAGAGCAGAGATAAAAGTCTGTTACAGTATGAGCAGCCGGCTTCCAAACGTTCATGCAGGAGAGCTGAATTTTGGCAAGGTGACCTCCACAGGGTACGGTTAGTTGACACGGGTTGATTTGATGCCACTTCCAAGCAGATAAGAGAAACAACATTTCAGTCAATAAGCACCCACCTTTGGAGGTTATGAACAGTACTAGCACTTCAAAAAAGCCCTATGTTTTGCACACTTGCAAAAATCATCAGCAGCATTCTGGTCTAGGTGCAACAGAAACAGTAATGTATGGGCCAACTGCTGCTTGTGATGAAAAGAAAAAAGAATGAAGCCCAGATTAGACTCAGGCTCAGATCATCTCTAGTCCTGCTAAGGTCTTTGTGGTGCACAAAGACATGCTCTGCTGACTTCTAAGCAATGGTGGCTAAGCAAACTTGCCAGGCTGACAGAAATCTGCTAATTTGCTGGCGGGATACACTTTGTTAAAAGAGAAAAAAAAGCTGGTGCAGCAGCCATAAACTGGCAGTGAAGCACTGTAGCATTCTGGGTGAACTCAGGTTATTTCCTCATGAAAAAAGAAGTGTGGGAGAAACGAACAAGGACATCTCAAAAAGGGGAGGGGTGAGGGTGGGGAAGATAAATAGCTTTTGCTTTTTTTTTTTTAAAGATAGCTAATGTAAACTTCAACGGCATGATTTTTCCCATTCAGACCAACTCTTGCGAGAGTCCTAGAGATCTGGCACATGATCAGAAGTCAGAGATCTGTAGGCCAAAGCTGGCCAGCAGACAAAGATGATCAGATGAACAGAAAGGGTTTGGCAAGCCATTTGCTGACCAAAGGATGTCTTCAGAGAGGAGGGAGAGGTGGCCAAGCAGCTTTAGGGCTCCATCTTGGTACATCCTGCGACCTGAAAATGAATCACACTTGCAATAAGAGGAGCACAGAGCATGCACACTCATTCCCTATGTGGAGTTGCGGAAGCATAAGCTCAACCACAGAAAGACTGCAATGAAAGTGTCAAAAAGTAAAAATACTGATATTAGCAACTGTCATGGGCACACACACACACACACACACACACACACAACAACAACAACAACAACAACAACAACACTGTTTTCAATAACTAAATAATGCACTAACCCAGACACACTTATACAGCCTCTCAAAATCATAACCAATTAGTTTTCTAATTCTACTACCATCTCTCCCTGACTGCAATATCCTAGATGTGTATTCAGCTCATATTCCCAAATCTTCCAGCATTCAATAAAATATGAACCAGGGAAACAGGAAAATGGCAATTTTGAAGCTGCCTTATACCAATTGTCTGCCTCAGTAATGTCTACACTCACCAGCAGGGACTTTCCATAGACAGGTCTCTCCCAGCCCTACCTGGAGATTCCAGGGATTGTACCTGAAACCTTCTGCATTTTAAAGCACATGCTCTACCAGTGAGAGAACATGTTGCCAATACATTTTGCAGTCATCACGCAAGTGATCACTAGCTTGGTAAGTATAAGCTTCATTGCAGGTTTTACCCTCTCAAATGACTCTCTCAGGCTTGAGACCTCAAATTAAAGTGGGGGGACAACACAATGTAGATGTTCAGTACAGTATCTCCCTGTGACAAATTGTGGACAGCACTGGACATTGACATTAGGATACTTTTCTTGAGAGCCTTCAGGAGCCAGATCAGAGATATGAGCATAGATTCTGCTGAAGAAGCGTTTGTGGGAGGCAAGGGGCATAGGTCAGAGCTAAAGTACAATAAGAAGGAAGAACTTATGGCAAAACAACAGGAAGTCAGCACTCTAGTCTGTTCCGATCACAATTAAAGGAACAGCCGTAAGAAGCAAAGCACTTACATGATCACCACTGCAACTCACTGCAGAGTAATAGCCAGATGAAAAACAGGGGGAGTTATGCATTTTATGATGACATAAGCTGCCATCCTCAGTGGCTCACTGAAGGGCTGAGGCTGAGATAGATAGGCAGTCCATCACAAAAGCTCTGATGAAATACACAAAGTTTAGCCATACAGGAGATTCAAGTTCTGTAACACTCACATTCTTCATTATCACTCTTGACAGGCTTTGCTGAATAGAAGATGTAATCAACTGTGGCCCCCACACCCATTGGCATGGTTGTAATCTCAGGGCAACCTCTATCAGGCAGGAAGTGGCTGTAGGCAGAAGTCAGGTTGAGGCCATGCTGGATACTGCCTGGATACCTGTAAAGGAAAAACAGCTCCTCATCCCCAAAACATGGGGAAGAGGAGAAGAAACGCAATTAATGCAAGAAAAGCACACTTTAAAAGTACTACTATTCAACTACTCAACTCTGCCTTCCACAGACATTTGCTTTGCTATTACTGTCTGATCCTGGGGAAACTCCCTTAAATTTGATTACAACACGCTATTTGATAAATGACTATTTTCAAGGGGAGTCTGCTCATCTTGCTAAGGTGGGACCAAGCTAGTGTAGCCTTTATAACTGTTGCACTATCCTGGCATATCTTTAATCTTATACAGTGGTACCTCAGGTTACATACGTTTCAGGTTACATACGTTTCAGGTTACATACGCTTCAGGTTACAGACTCTGCAAACCCAGAAATATTACCTCGGGTTAAGAACTTTGCTTCAGGATGAGAACAGAAATCGTGCAGCGGCAGCAGGAGGCCCCATTAGCTAAAGTGGTGCTTCAGGTTAAGAACAGTTTCAGGTTAAGAACGGACCTCCGGAACGAATTAAGTTCTTAACCCAAGGTACCATTGTACCTCAATTTGAGTTTCAAGAGAAGTTCTCACTTGGCCCACCCATGGTTGGTTTCAATTTATTTCATTGTAACAAATGAAAAGAAAAACTCCCTCCTGTGACCCAGAGAGTAACTGCAGTATGAAGATTAACTTGCTCTTGCAAACACAGCCCCCTTTTCTTGGAGAAAACCTTGACTCTAACATAGGCTTTGTGACAGGGATCATACAATCCTCTTCAACCAAAGGTGACTTCACTATGCTCTCAAGATAACAATCCTGGCTATGGAACTGTCTCATTCATGGGACCCAACACCCTTTCCCTTCAAGTTACCTTGAGTAACACAGATCTGGATCAGAGTTGTTCATTACAGTGAGCTCCTTAGGCCAATGTGCAGGACGGTCTGCAATGCACCAAAGAAAATTCAGATCAGATACACCACTGAACGTACAATTTTTGGGTTAAACTCACAATTAGTAACCCCATCCAAATTGCTGCTTCAACAATTGACATTGTCAAGACCAAGTGGCAAAATGGGAGAGAGTGGGGAACAGGTAAAGGTTTCAGCATTCAATGAAATATATTGGTGCATAAAGAGATTAGGAGGTGAGAACATCGACCACAGTTAGAAATGGCCCCGCCTGCTTTCTCACCTCCAGAACTGGGTTAAGCAGTTCATACGCAAACAGGAACAATAAAAAACCAAGACAAGGCTCAGGTGATGAGTAAAGGTGCTGCTCTTTCAAGTAATAGATTTTGCCCAGGATTGAAAGAACCACTTTAGGAATGCCCAAGAGTAATTGTAGACATTTTCGTAAAACAGCAAACCTGCATGACATACACAAGCTGCCTTTGTAACAGTCCTAAATTTCAAAAGTAATTTTGCCACATGGCATGGAAGGCTGATTGCTATTTGAAAAACACAAGCCTTGATGCTTATGTTTTGTGATCCTTGGACTTAACTTGCTGTTGGCACATAATGGACTATCATTACCAAACCGCAAAAGGCGAGAATAATCAACAAATATCTTTTAATCAGGAGATTGCATGAGGCAGATTTCAAAGAGTGGGGGAAACGTAATCAAAATTCCAAATTTGACACTCTTTTTGGAATGCAAGGTTTGCTACAAAGTCCTCAAAAGAGCCACAGGGAACCAAGAGAAGCATGTGGCCATGCTTCAGCCCACCAATGAACACCTTCAGCAGCATGGGCATAGCCAAGGGGGGGGGGGAACTGCCCCCACCCAATCAATAAAATTCAATAAAAATACATAGCAAACTGAGGTTCTGACCCCCTTATAAAAGGCCTGCCCCACTAACAAAAATCTTGGCTACACCCATGTTCAGCAGTGCCTCAAACCATTCAGTATTATTATTATTTTTTTAAAAATAATTTGTATCAAGTTTTACAATTTTATACTCAACACAATCAGTATTATCACAAAAAGAATGTATAAATCTCTACCTCACCCACCCCACCTCCCGTGACTTCCCTCAACTTCCTCTTCTTCTTTTTTTCCAAAAAAATTATTGGTTTTTACAATATCAACGACAAACAAAAACATGAGACAAACAAAACATAACAAACATAAATCATAACCTTATTGAAAATAACAGTTATTTACTTTGTAGGACGACTTCCTCGTTTCCCCTTAGTTGAATTTCATTGCATATCCTTATAACGGTTTTCCAAATCCCAATTTTAATACCCTTTAAATTAAACATTAACATCCTTAAATCTTCTCCTTCTTGTATTAAACATATTATTTTATCAGTTAACATAAATACAATCCTAAGCCCATTAAGTGTCTGGACGCTATTTCCTGTTATTTTAGTTTAACAAATTTAGCTAAATAATCATTGAATTTCTTCCATTCTTCGTGGTGTTCCTCCTCCTTCTGGTCGCAGACTCTTCCGGTTAGATCGGCTAGCTCCATAAAATCCATCATCTCTCAACTTCCTCTTCTGGTTCATTAATTATTTACTTCTCCTGCCTGTTTTTTCCTACTTTAATTTTATAATTATATAATCTTCAAATTAAATATTGTTATAATCTTATAATTTTTGTACCATATTTTCACATTAAATCTTACCCTTTATTATTTCCCCATTATTGCATCTTGACCTTTATACTTGTTTTCTTAATTGTAAGTGTTTACTCAAACCCTGCTAGTGAGTCCAAACCATTCAGTATTAAAAGTTCTGTTCCAACTAGGTGTATCATAGTTGCAGAATGAAGCGGTGGGAAATTTTGGATACCTGGCGTGGCATCCGTCACACCTTCCAACAGGATCAGATCTGCAGGTCGCTCACATGCAACATCACAATAACGGAACTGAAGCAGGAAGTCACGGCTGTATTTGCGCCTGTCTACAGGGAGAAAGGCAGATCAAAGGAGGGAAATAAAATGAAGCATTTAAGTTGATTTTGATTATTTTCACACAACCTAGTGTTGTTATTTGCATGAGGTGGAGGTACAAGTCCACACTGCACCCATACAGCCATCAAAATGCAATTTCAAAACTCAAATGCTGGTTAAAGCGAAGGAGGGGGGCCTTAACCCACAATTATGGATGACGGGAATACACACTTTTATGAATAAACATTACTTATAGGATAGTAACATTATATGTGGTTAGGCTCTTAGACAGTCTGATGGTTTTAGAGTGTAAAAAACTAGCAACTTTCAGACAGTACATTAATGGCAGAGAACAAGTCTCTGCAACACTTGTCCTCATTTCCACCATGAAGCTCACCTGACTTCTTGCTTTGGCATAGACTGACATACTGGCAGCTGTCCGTAATCCCCAGAGAGCTGGGCCACAGGGGAGTCAGCAGTTTCCGCTGGTGTGGGTTCTGACAGAAGTCTTCCTGTCCAGACACCTACAGGGGCAGAACACAAGCACACGCCAAAGTGTTTTGAAACACATAATCTTCTCAAATACAGCAAAATTTATAGTAGGTGCAGCCACACACACAAGCTTAAAAACTGGCACCTACATCTACGGTTTTGTGACTATGCTAGGAATTTACAAGCAAAGGAATTAGTCACTTAGTCAAAAGAAAGAAAACCCAATGAAGGGTGTGTATTATGGGATCAAAGGTGTTGTTGCATGCAAGTTTTTGAAGCACCGGTACAGTGCTGCTGTCATCAGAATGCCAGCATGTATCTCCCACCACCCCAATTTAATCTGAAGTTACGCTTTCCAAAAATAATACAGCAAAAGGAAGCCTGTTGCTAAGGACCCTTTTATAATACTATGCCTCTGTTTGGAAGCACCCAGTCTAGAATATTCCCGGGTAATCAAGAATGTTAGAAATCTAGCCTATAGCAGATGGGGGTTCAAAAGAAAACATGTGATTGTCTCAAGGAGAGAAAAAGGTTTAGAATCCAGTAATTTTAAACTGGTATATGCATGAGTTCTCAATGTGCATCCAATGCACACCCTTATCTAGCAGCCCACACATGCTGGTAGCTTCAGTTTATTCTGCTCCCATCTGACCATTCGGCAAAACCAGCATAGTTTGTGCCATTTGCATAACAGATTTCACATTTTCAGTATAGAATAATACACCCATTTGACTTTCTGCTTTTCATAAAGTTTATTATTTTCAAATGAAAAAAATAGAATACATTGGGGGCAGCTAGAATGAGGGGAAATAGTTTCTATCTGTTCTAAATTGAATGTATCATAATATCTGTTTGAACGTTTAATTTAACGTAGAAAAGTTTTGTTCTCAATAACTTCCTATTTCTGTGCCTGCTTTGTCCACCGCCCCAGCTTCATGTTTTGTGCTAATATACTAAAGCAGCGGGAAGCGGGTGGCGCTGTGGGTTAAACCACAGAGCCTAGGACTTGCCGATCAGAAGGTCAGCGGTTCGAATCCCTGTTCTCGGTCCCTGCTCCTGCCAACCTAGCAGCTCGAAAGCACATCAAAGTGCAAGTAGATAAATAGGTACCGCTCCGGTGGCAAGGCAAACGGCATTTCCGTGTGCTGCTCTGGTTTGCCAGAAGCGGCTTAGTCATGCTGGCCACATGACCCGGAAGCTGTACGCCAGCTCCCTCAGTCAATGAAGCGAGATGAGCGCCGCAACCCCGGAGTCAGCCACGACTGGACCTAATGGTAGGGGTCCTTTTACCTTTACCTTGACTAAAGCAGCAATGCAGGCAGCTGTCCTGCAGATAGCCTAAGTTTACATAGATTCTAGCATGGACTTCTTCCTGTAGCACCTATGACCCAAATACAATAATGGCCTTTTTATCACAAGAGAAATTAACTCATTCAATTTCTCTTAGTGAACTGACCAAAGCCACAGAAAAGGTGGTACAATGGTAGAAAATCTCAGAAGCTGCTAAGTCTACAGAGGAACGGCACGATACATTTTAAGCTGAGTCAAGAGATGTTGCCATCTATCCCCTTTCTCTGCTTACCTTCCAGGCTGGCATTCCATGGTAGTACAACTGGCCATTCCGAATGAACTTGTATAGCGGTGAGTCAGGCACAGAGTTCAGGTCCCCACATAAGATAATAGGGCAGTAATTGCCATCAGCCATTTTTGCAGTCTTGTCTACCTCGGCTAGGAGCAGAGCCATCTGAGCCAGTTTGATATCGCCCCGACGGGGATTATACAACACATGAGTGTTTGCCACACACAAAGGGCTGATTGATTTGTCTCCCAAGTTGTCTGGGAGTAAAGGTTGTAGCAGTAATACCAGACCCACATTGTCCCTGTTAAGGATGTCCAAGCCAGGCCGAAAGTATTCAACAGGACTAGCACTTATCAACTGAAACTTGCTTTGCTTGTAGCAGATTGCACAACCATCTGTCTTCCTGCCTGTCCTCCGCTTGTAGATGCAGGCGAAGCCTAGCCAAACAACAAAAGGCTTCATCAGATCAATTGAAACAACCAAGGACTTAAGGCTGCAACTCTAACACATACATGGGAATAAGCCTCACTGAACTATAAGTAAATCTGCATAGGATTAGGCTGCAAGTCTCTGTAGGCAAGATTAAATTATATCGAGATCTTACACTTCTGTTTTTACAAATGTTCCTCCTGTTCCTCTTGTGAAACCATGCCAAGCCAAACACATCCAACTTTCGCAGGAGTTGGAGCAGATTCAGGAAGGCAGGGAACCATGTCTGGGGTGAAGGTTCCCTACTATGGTACAAAAAAGGGCCAACCTAAAAGTCAGACGGTTCTAAACCTGGCATGATTTTATTCACAAAGCTCAACTAGAGGTTAGAGAGGAGATGCATACAACTGTCTCCTGATACAATTTTTCCTTGTTAAACTGATGAGATGCTACAGGAGCTCCCAGGTTTGAGCAAAGGAATGTCAAAGACTTCTTAATCCTTTTTGCGCCTGGATGTTTCCCTGCTCAAAGTCAGTTTCCCCAACTTGCTTTTCCACTAGTGGGGAGAAGGGTTGCTGGGATCCATATCCTGACTCACAGGAAAAGCAGCTTGCAGGTAGGAGCAGGATTTTGAGTGAGAAGACAGCAGGAGGGAGAGAAGTTAAGCAGCTCCTCCTGCATCAACCTCCTGTTCCTAACTGCAGCCTCCCATGGCTGCTTCTCATTTTTTATTTTAAAAGGAATGTTGACTTTAATCCCCAGCATTAGGCTAAAACCCGACTCCGAAAATCATGGGAGAGACAGACCAAGCCTCTTACTAAATGATGATATCCTAGTGTGACATTAAAGATAGCAGAGAAGCTCCAACTTCCCCACAACCATTCCTTCTATCAAACTCAGGGGGTAAAGCAAATCATCCCAGAAAAATTGTGGCCACTAAAACTGTGTAGAAAAAGCAGTGCTTGGAGGAATCCATAAGAGTATTCTTGAGCTAGTCTCCATCTCAAAAACTACCCATCATCGTAAGTGTTGGTTCCAGCTGTTCCCAATAGTGATTCTCCTGAACTTCTTGGAGACAAAGAATCTGGAAAGCAACAGAGAACATACTTAGCAGCAGCTCTCCCAAGGCAGCACAACAGATTAAGTTCCCTCACTATAACTAGTTCTGACTGAATATCTTCCCTATACCTATTTCCCCTACTACAGAGTGGGAAAATACAGCATCCTTTGGGACTACAAGCAATTACATATTCAAAAAACTACTTAAAATAAGGAGAGGAGGTGCAAAGAGTTCAAGGAGTGGGAGACTGATAGTGCTTACAGATTCACAGCCACTGAATAGTGCTACCTAAAGCCAGAAAGTTCTCAGTGACCCTTGATAGGAATCTACAGATAATCCAAACTAAAAGACAGGTTTACAGTCACATGAGCTATGTGCGAGAAGGACCCAAATTCCAGTTGCTGCAAGTGAGGGCTCTGGGGGCCATATTATCAGACACTAGCTAAGAGCAATATACCGTATTTTTTGCACCATAACACTCACTTTTTTCCTCCTAGAAAGTAAGGGGAAATGTCTGTGCGTGTTATGGAGCAAATTCCTACGGATGGCGGGGGGATCTGCTGCAGTCGTGAGCAGAGGATCCATGGTTCCCCTTCCTTCCCTCCTCCGTGGCTCGCTTTGAAACAGCAAAGCGGGAGAAGAGCTGCTGAGTGGGGAAGAGAGAGGGACAGAGAGCCTGCTAGCTTTAAAGGAACAAAGCGGGTGTAAGCAGCTCCTGTCCGGTTGGCTCCTTTAAAGCAAGCAGGCTCTCTGTCCCTCTCTCTTCCCTACTCAGCTGGCTAAATAGCAGCAAAGTTTTTCAGCAAGCTGGGGAGGAGGGAGAGAAGCAGAGCCTGTTTGCTTTAAAGGAGCAAAGCGGGAGAGGAGAGGAGCCTTCTCCTCTTATACCCCTCTTCTGCATTATTAACAGCATCCTTCTCCACCCACCCCATGTGTGTTCCTTGTCCCTTGAGTGCTTTTTCTTCCCTCCCCACTTAAAACGTGGTTACAAAGCACAGATCCACATGGATCCTCAGGATTTTTGCACTGGGTCACCCCAAATTCACCATCAGATCACATAGCATGTCCATGGCTATAGCTTGCACCAAATAAATCACACACCCACTGTTGCCTGGGGCCGCAGTGGTGCAAAAACGTGGTTACAAAGCATGGATCCACATGGATCCTCAGGATTTTTGCATTGGGCTACCCCAAACTCACCGTCAGATCACATGTCTGTGGCCACAGCATGAACCACAAAAATCATATATCCACTGTTTCGTTTAGAATATTTTTTTTCGTGTTTTCCTCCTCTAAAAATTATGTGCGTGTTATGGTCGGGTGCGTGTTATAGAGCGAAAAATACGGTACTTAGGATTTCCCTCTCCTCTCTAACTAATATAGTGCCTAATGCAAATGTTACACTCACTTCAGGATCCCAGTGCTGGATCTCCTGTAAGAGATTTGTAAAGCGATAGCTCCAGTTCATAATGTCTGGATGGCAATGCATATAAAGATGAGGGCTCTGTTCTATCAGGTCCTGGGCCAGAATGTTATACGACATGACTCTAAATTCAAATAAAGACCCAGCCTCTGAGCTCAACTCTGGGATGGAAGCCTGAGCAGAAAGATCTTCCCAGTCCCTCCACAGAATTTCTGCGTAATGACAAAGAAAGGAAAACAAATGTTAGAAATATGGGAGTGGGGGATGAGGGAATAGGCAGAGGAAACTGCATGAGGGAAAAGGCTTAAACCCCCTTCCAGAACCCCAATCCATTCCAAAAGTTCAAACAGGTGCTTTTAATTTAAATCTCTTTTAAATCTCCTGATCACAGATCTCCAGCATCACAAATAGTTTGACCCTATGGACCAAATCAGATGTGATGTTAAATGCACCCTTACATTTAATATGAATGGTTTTAAAAACTACAAATGGCACCATTCTGCCTCCCCCACAATGCAATTAGAAGTGATTTTCACCAGGACCAAAGCAGGGGATGAAAGAGTTAAATCCTCTCTAGCTGTGATCCTCATAATTACAATCTTTTAGAAGCTACTACTTATTTTAAAAGGTGCTTGTTAAATGCAAAGACACATTTGCTATCTTTACAGTTTGGCCCTAAGTTACCTCTGCTATGTGGGAAATGGATTAATCATTCACCAATTGCTTGAAGAATTTGAACTATGATATGATCGTTCAGAAATATTATTCAGATTGTAAAAGTACTCCACTGGCAGAGACGGATAGGCGACCAATAGATAAATGTATTTAAAAGCAACAAAGTTAGAATGGTGGCATCTTGAAGATTAACAGATTGTGGTATTTTATAGGCCTACTTCACAAGATGAATTTTTACAGCAACAGACTAAGATAGCTAGTCTTCCAGACTTAAATGTATTGAGGAAGAAAGATTCTGCAATGCTCACAAGTTTCAAACAAGCACTAGATTCATTTCCTTGCAACTGTACTCTGAAACGTCATCTGTTTCACAGATAGTAATACACCTTGAATAACTCTCCTTTCACTACTTTGCCATGCAATTCTGATGGCAACTGTTCACAAAACCTTCTGCCTATGCTTTTTGGGCTGTAATTTTGGTCATACTACATTAAACTAGTAATAACATATCCAAACACGAAAGGAGTTCAGCAATGGACTATGCTTCCAAGGCAAAGCTTTGAAGGAGTCTGCGGAAAGATAATTCAGCTCTTTTGCAGCCTCACACATGGCAAAGATCATACAGTCATATTATATTGGAAAGTTTTGCTCTATGAAAGCAGAGTCAAAACCAGAAGATGAAATACATTCATTATACTCACCATGATAAGGTATCTCTAGTGGAAGTGGCTGAAACTGACCAGCATTCTGAAAAGGCCATACTGCTCCCTCTGTTGGTCCCACATCTGTCTCCTGGGCAGGACTCCAGGCTAACACTGCAGGGTCTTCAATCCACACTTCTGTAGACAGAGGAGCAGCTTCAACCATCTGAGGATCAGCCTGTGTCCTTACTGCTGCCCATATAGCATTGTCCCCTAAGGCCTCCCTTTCTTCTGCGGGTAAACTTCCTGTCACTTCTACAAATTCCTGTAGTCCAGGAGACGTCTCAATCTGGACCTCACTTGGCAGCTGCTCCTGGCCACCAGATTGTGGTGATACATTCAGGTCACTTAAGCTTGTCATCAGTAGCTCTGGGCCTTCCAGCCACTCAGCATCTGATATCGTGGGCACCTTTTCTGGTTTTGAAGCACTCTCACTGGCATGGACCTCTCCAGCACCTTCCTCCAGCCACTGCTGCAGCAGGGCTTGCTGCTCCTCTGAGACAGGCTTCCCACTGATGGGAGCAGATAGGCCGTCTATATGGGTGGTCGTGCTCTTCGCCAGAAGCATGTTCTTTCGACATGTAAAGAAAGCATCTGCCAAAATAAGCCAACAGCAGATGCTAATTAAAACAACATGTTTCCAAAGGGTAGCAAAATTAGGTGCCACAAAATTATTAGAACTCAACAGTTTATGATACGAGGACAATTGAGAAGGATCAGCAAAAGGTTGGCACAGTAGGGCACACCTGCTTTTACCAACCCTGAGAAGGTGGGCAGGAAAGTAGTCCATGCCACTGTCTAAAGCAGTCCTACATTGTTGCAGGTTCATGATTTTGAACATTTGGGTTTAGCAATATCAAGACTTCCTTGATCACTTTGGCTGATCTCAAAATCTCAATGATTTTCCATTATTGATTTGAGTGCAAATATTAGTAACCATTAACATAACCATTCATTTCCAAAATATTCTTACCAGATCAGGAGGTAATGTTAAAACAGATATAAAAGTTAAACAAGTGATATTGGATTACCTCATGAACTGGAACAGAATGAAGTAGTACAGAATGTAAAGGTTTTAGCTATGTTATCTAGCTGGTACGTGTATTTAGGAAACAGTAGTTTCAGATTGGAAGGGAGCAAGAAAACAGGGCAGGGGAAGAGGTTTAAAAATCTCCCCCAAAGTCCCAATCAAAGATCCCAATCAAACAAACCAGACAGATCTCCTGCATAGGATCTAGCTTGGCTATTAGATGAATCCGCTTCTCTGGGTTAGCATGCTAATCCTTGTTCCCTCACATTTGTCTTTTAGTCACCTGATATTACATGGTAGCAAAATATTTGTCATCATGATGGGTAGAGTGCGATGCAGGATGATAACTTTATTGTGCAAGAAACTAAGGCGGGGGTTTGCAGAGAAAGACTAAGCCTTAAGAGTACTTTCCAATGTGCTGGAGCCCTGAAAATTAATGCATTTACCGTTGAAATAATTGAATTGTTAGAAAATTCTGAAATGGGACATCTGTACCCTTCTCCTTCAAAAGGGGGAGGGGGAGAGAATGTATTAAAAGCATACCTCAAAAAGGTACTTCCAAAGCCACATAGAAAATGAAAATTGGGCACATATCTAGCCCCTAACACTCTGGTTATTAGAGTCATACAAGGAGACAAGGTACTGCTAGGCTACTTAGAAAACTGAAACTATGCATTCTCACTCACGCTCAGTGTAACAGCGACCTAACTTAAAAGGATTACAACACAAATCTGAAGAGTTTTGAACAGTTCAAAAGGCCTATATGCTTCATTTATTATGATTACCACAAATACACGCGTTTGCCTACTTTTCCTACGCTCCCGCCCACACTTCGCTCCAAACCACCTGCCTCCTTAGTCTCTTTCCCCACTGCCATCATCCAGCCAAACCATAATTACTGTATTTTACGTACAGCAACATTTGGTAGAGAAACCGGGGGGGGGGGGGGGGAGGGGAGACAAACGCAGCTTCCCAGTCTTCTCCGTCTGGCCTTTTAGATTATTCCCCCCCCCCCCGGACGCGTGCGCATGCACCCACGCACACCTTAAAATACACCCTCTTTGAGCGCGCGTGCGTTTTCGTTCCGTTTGCGGCGGGATAGAGAAACAGCATGAGTAGAAGAAACCGGCCGACGGTACAAAGGCACTGTTTTGCATTCATTGCCCCGCCCACTTCTGCGTCGGGTCCCGCCCACAACTGGCACGCCTGTCCTGCTTCACCCCCCCCCCCCGCCTGCCCCTCAGTTTCCCATATGGGAAAGTGGCCATCTGGTTTTAAAATAACACAGTCCCCCACTGATGTTAAGCATTTTATTATACTGAAATAAAGCACCGGCGACAGATAATGTTGTCCCCGTGAATGTAGGGGCAGAACTGTTAACAACAACCACCACCACGTCCTTCGAGGGGGGGGGCGGACTCCGCAAAAAGGGGTCCCTGAGGCGGGGAGAAGGGGAGGCTTCCAGGCCGCCAACTGAGCGTCGTCCGGCCAGGCCTGGTGGAGAAGCGCGGAGGGGCAGCGGGGATTCCTGTCAGCTTTGGGCCTCGGCTGACAGAAGCCCCTCGCGTCGTGTGAGAAGCCGCCTCTTCTTTCTGAGGAGGCTTGTGGGGGGCAGGGAAACAGGAGGAGGCCGGAAAAAAGGAGGGACGGCGGCGCGGGAAGGGGGGGTTACCTCGGAAAGCCCGCAGGAGCCGCGCCACGGGCAGCAGCACGTAACAGAGCACGGTCCCGATCATGCCGCCCGCGCCTCCCCTCCCAGCTGTGGGCCACGCGCGAGCCCGACTCCGCCTCAGCGAGGCTCGAGCGGGCTGATTGGGAGCGGCGCGCGGGCGGGATGAGCCGTTGGGCGTCGCGGCGGCCCGAGGGCCCTCCTTGCGTTGGGAAGGCTGGCGGGCCCGGAGGAGCTTCCCCAAGCGAGCGGGGCTGGTGCTCAAGGACTGGCGCGAGAGGCTTCGGGAGGACGCGGCTCCGTATCCGCCGCCCGCTTGACGGAGGCTGTGAAGGGGGGACGGAGCACCTGTACAGATCCCGCTGCTGGATCTCCCCGGTGCCTGCTGCTAAATGCGGAATATCCCAAGCAGGCGCTTCTGTGGGAAACTCTGGAAACCACCCCCCTCAGCCCATGTTCATTTATTTGTCTTAGTTCATAAAATGTATACGCCCGCTTGGTTTTAGTAGCGGGGAGGGGGCACACTCAAAGTTAAAATAAAGACAAAACAATAAAATTACCCCTGAAAAGTTTGCAGCCGTCATTTAAGAATATGCGGATAGATAAGAACACACTACTATAGGATAGACTGAAGCCAAATTTAAAATCCTGCACGCATTCTAAACATCTGGGCAACTGACAGCCAATAACCAGGCCTTTTGTTGATCTGATTTACACCCTATGCCCTTTTAAAAGGCTTTTTTTTGGGGGGGGGTATGGGTGGTTGTTTTTATTTTTATTCTGTATTTTGTGGTTTTATATCCCGATTTTATTCTGGGAACCGCCCTGAGATTCCTCAGATACAGGGCAGTATATAAATTTAATAAATAATAAAAGGGTGACTTTCAGTGGGTCACTCTCTATCTCGCAGGCATAACTTTACCTCAGAGAATGGGCGAAGCCAGGATTTTTTGTTGGGGGGGGGCAGAACCTCTGATTTGTATTGATTTTGATTGATTTATGGGGGCTAGCTGCCCCCCCCCCCGCTATGCCCATGCCCCAGAGGGTTATTGTAAGGATGAAAGGGGAAGGGGAGTCTATTCAACAGTGGAACCATCTCCCTCAGCGGGTTGTGGACTCTCCTTCCTTGGAGGTTTTTAAGCAGAGGTTGGATGGCCATTTGTCATGGATGCTTTAGCTGAGATTCCTGCATTGCAGGGGGTTGGACCTTTGGGATACCTTCCTTAGTACTCTTACAATGCTATGATCAAATGTTGGCTACCTGTGGCTTCTTAAGAGGAAAGGCACAATACAAATGTAAAAAATAGTTAAAGGTAAAGGTACCCCTGCCCGCACGGGCCAGTCTTGACAGACTCTAGGGTTGTGCGCCCATCTCACTTAAGAGGCCGGGGGCCAGCGCTGTCCGGAGACACTTCCGGGTCACGTGGCCAGCGTGACATTGCTGCTCTGGCGAGCCAGAGCCGCACACGGAAACGCCGTTTACCTTCCCGCTAGTAAGCGGTCCCTATTTATCTACTTGCCCCCGGGGGTGCTTTCGAACTGCTAGGTTGGCAGGCGCTGGGACCGAACAGCGGGAGCGCACCCCGCCGCGGGGATTCGAACCGCTGACCTTTCGATCGGCAAGCCCTAGGCACTGAGGCGCCACCCACAGCGCCACCCGCATCCCCCCCCCAAAATAGTTGGGGCTTCCCAAATTTTCTAAGTGGGGAGGGGTGGGTACTGCAATGAAGCAACGGAATTGCGTTGGGAGACCATTCAGGTGCCCTGCGCTCACTGCACATCTCACTGCTTCGTGGTTGTGCAAATCAGCATAGCAGCCTGTCAGGTGCGCACCTTAGAAATCTCCTTCTGGAATATCACACACACACAAACACCCCACTTCAGCACACCCTTGTGGTTTATGAGGATTTTAATAATAGCATTAGCAGCACAGAATCAAGGTTAATAATTAGTATTGATGAATCTAAAACTGGACTGTGTGGTTTGTGAAGCATTCAGGAGCTCTGAATTAGTGCAGGCCATCACATCTTCCCAGAATTAAAGAAACATGAGACTTGTTTATTAGTGTTTTTAAAAAGTAAAATATAATTTGGAAGGGAAGGAGTTTCCTTCTGGTGTCTCATACTTAAAAAGTCAGATTCCATTTTCCCCCACAATCCAAAGGCTTAGAGCTTCTTTGAAAATGAAAACAGTTTATCGGATTTTAACTCCATTATTTTAAATTACCTAATTTAAGAAGGTCCTAAAAATAATAATAGTACTGCCAGCTGCTCTGATTAATTCCGCTCTTTTTTCATTATCTTTTTTGCCTTTTCCTGTCATGTAAGGCCTGGGTCATTTACTTGAACCATGTGGGTTGGTTTTACTAAATTTACCCCATGCTTGTCTGCAAGATCACTCCCAAAATAACCCTATCACCAGCTCCAGTCTTGGATTTATTTACATGCTCATGGAATAAATCAGAGGTCACATTAGGTGATAATTAGAAGCCTTTCTTCTTGTCTAACAGTTATGACTAGTGCAGCTGTCACTGAAAACAAGAAAACAGTCTCTGTTTGCTAATTAGAATTGTAAGCAGCTCACAACTTGCAGCAAGAAAACAGAGACTTGACGGGCACCCAAAATAGAAAGCAAGAGTGGGTGCTAATGGCCCAATCCTATACAAATTTAAGCATGTCTAAACATCAGTTCTCTTTACCTTGTCCATTGACATTCAATATATAATTTTTATGAGCCACCCTAATAATTGTATTTATTAATTGCTGTAACCTGTCCAAGGACCTTATGGTGAAGGGCAGGTAAGAAATCAAATAATAATGATCCCAATGAACCATCTTTTCAACAACTTTGTGGCGGGAAAGATGTCACTACCACATTCAGCTTGGTTTCCTTCTGTATTGTATGCTACTTTTGGATGGCAACAGATTTTACCATTTTTGCTGTCCCTTAAGAAAGGCTATTATTATGAAGACTCTGGCTTAGCACTACCTTACCAGCGTTCATGCCTATACAGTGGTACCTCGGGTTACAGACGCTTCAGGTTACATACGCTTCAGGTTACAGACTCCGCTAACCCAGAAATAATACCTCGGGTTAAGAACTTTGCTTCAGGATGAGAACAGAAATCACACGGCGGCAGCACGGCAGCAGCAGGAGGCCCCATTAGCTAAAGTGGTGCTTCAGGTTAAGAACAGTTTCAGGTTAAGAACGGATCTCCAGAATGAATTTACGTAACCAGAGGTACCACTGTATTATGCAATATTTTAAAGCTAATATTAATAAAAACTATGGTTAAAAATTTACACCTCGCTTTCAGATGTCTGCTATTTATGAAGATAGGAGTGTCATACAGATGGTACATGTCTAAATGTTGTGATTGGGAAGAATTCTCACAAAGGGGTCACCTGTGTCATGATTTGTTGTGATCTGGCTAATTTAATAGGCTTTAGAATGCCAAATCCATATGCTGATCTTAATCGGCCGCCAAGGTTGACTGTTGTAAAAAAAATCACCACATTTAAAGAGAGGGAGCTGAACTTGGGTTATGAAAAGTAGCAGCATTAGTACCCAAAACCATACATTATTTCTTAGAACCTCAACAGGTTTGGCTGCCCCTTAAGCTAAGGTTACCAGATGTCCCCATTTCCCGGGGACAGTCCCCGGATTTATACATCAACCCCCATACAAAATCAGTTGAAGTTGAAAAGTGTCCCCAGATTCATTGAAAAAAATCTGGTAACCTTACCTTAAGCAATCAGCAGCATCACTTTCTGAAACAAAATCTCTCACCTGAATTCTGATCCATTTTGATCCAGCTCAGCAAAGAAGACCCAATGCAAGTCTGAGCTATGTGACCATAGGAGATACTATATATCTTGAGTCACAATGTCTAGATGAGGTCATGGAATACTTGAGATGAAATTAAAGTGACCTGAACTCAAGAGGAGGCAAACAGCATGCACAACACTCAGACAGTCCCAGTGACTAGGAAATGTCTTCCTAATCAGAAACAATCCCATCTGGGATTCCACATCACCAGCTGACACCTGAGGTCATGGAAATGTTTCTGTGATGTAAAAAATTGTTATGGTTGGGTAACTCCAGTAAGGATTCTGTTTCGAAAAAATCTGAAATAGAGAGCACAATCAATTACATATAACACTATAAGAAAGGGAAGAATCCACAAGCAGACCGCCTGGTTCCTTAACAACACCATGGACTTTTTGAACTTTGACTTTGAGGAGGATGAAGGTGAGAGTGTTGTATGTGTTTTGTTTAAAACAGCAATCACTAAACAAATGCCCTTAGAGCTTTAGCAGAAATCACAATTATCTGTGTATGTATAAGAGCCAAAAATGGAAAGCAGGGCATTGGTGTCTAGATGAAACTCTGAAGTATTCAGGGTTAAGTGAGTCCAGAAACCAACTCTCCTTCCCCACAGCAATCTTTTTCACAAAAAGAAACTAGGAAGTGATGCTCACATGTGCCAGGAATTATAAAGAATCTCAGGTTGATGAAACAGGCAACAACAGTGAGGCTGAGGTAGAAGAACCAACCACTAGTATCACCAAACACACTACCACAACAGAAAGGTTGTCTGGACTGGTAGGACTGGGAGGAGGGGGCAGAATTAGGGAAGAACATCTGTGCAAGGCTGGCACAGTAAAGCAATTGCCTCGGGCAGCAGATGCTATGTAGGGGCAGTGGCAGCTTCTCAGTCATTCCACCTAAGCCTTCTACCTGTTCGGTTTTGCCCCATGGCTTGTCTTGCATCCCTTCACTTGCCTGCTGCCATCTGGTCCAGTGAGGGGACAGTATTGCATCCCTAGTGTTGAAGCAGCATTCAGCTGCCCATCCAGCTGGCTTCTGAATATGGAACCGGGGAAGGAGGTCACTACCTTATCCTTTGGTGCAAAAATTATTGGGCCAACCCTGCTTGGGTGGTCCATTTCGCTTTTCAAAATAAGGGGTTGAGCCTAGATGGCTTTTTTTGGATCCTTTATTCTAGATTATTTCATTTCATTTACGAGCCATTCATCCATTCCCAGCACCCACCAAAATCTTTGATTGTAAGTCAAGACAGTTTTGAAGCCCAGTTCATTCTGAATTGTGGTTATCAATTTTGTTATTTATTATTATTATTATTTATTAAATTTGTATACTGCCCTCCATCTGTAGACCTCAGGGCAGTTCACAACTCAAAAACACAAGATAGAAACACAAAATACATAATACAAGAACAAGAAAGAAAGAAAAACAAACCAATAAACCCAACACACACCTGTCAATGGCCTTGACTAGCACTCTTTTTTCCACCCATATCGATACCTGAATGGCTGAACTGGGGATCATTCGTGTCAAGCTTAAATATTGAATAACACTCAAGAAGGTTGCAGAAGTGCAGCTCAGTAACCCAATAAGTGGAAGGAAGAGGTTGAACACCCGGTGCAAAAAAAGCGATTGAATAAAGAGTAACACATTTTTTTTCTTTCCTTCATTTGGCTGGACGAGGTATAGCAACAAATCCCTTGTACAGTTTGAGTTGTCTTAAGGGGCAGTTTTCCAAAGCCGTTTCTGCCTAATTGTAAAATAAATTATGAATTGGAGGTGAGAGAGGTGGAATCACATCTAATAGCATCTAGTTACAAATCTTGCTTCCAATGCCTGTGCAGAGTGGCATTCAAACCATTTCATCTTATTAGAGAACAGCACAATCCCCACCCCCAACCTCCAAAGCCTTCTCTGCCTGATACAAAACACAGCTGGCGTGTCTTCCAAGTTAGCAACACAAGAAAGAGATGAAAGCAGTTGTCATCATTTTAGGTGGTAGGGTCAACAAAATGTGGGGAGCCCAGTCACTGTAAGTGATTGTAGGTGTGAGAAATGACAAACACCAAGAAAGGAGGAGAACCTCATTTGAAATGAGCAACAGCAGACCCATTGCAAGGCGAACATCACAAGACAGCTAGTGGTGGACTTTTCTGGATCTCACAGCAGAAAGCAACCATCAACCTCTGACAGCTTTTGGGTGAGTGTCATGCACACTGGAGAGAAGGGCAAAGATCCATGGCTGGGGAAGGAGAGAGAAAGCTCTTTAAGGCGCTTGGGTTCATGAATGGCTTCACTGATGGGCAACGAGGGCTTCTTGTGTAGTATAATAGGCATAGCAAGGGGGCTTGTATTCCTATTGCAGAATGTGTGCAATTAATCTCATTCCAGATGAGTATGGCGAGATGTCAGAAGGCAGCACGTCTGCAGAGATCCTGTCTGTTACTGACACCACTGACAAAGAAGAGAAGTCAAGGGATGAAAATTCTGACACAGACCTTGAGATAGAAGGTGGACTGTTTAGTATCTTGTCTTCCAGCCAAACCTTCCCCCTCAGCCTCATAATAACCTTGTAAGATAGTAGTGACTTTGTTGAAGACACTCAGTAGTCATGGGCATGGGGGGGGGGAGTTGCCCCACCCAAATCAAGCAAATCAATAAAAATAAACTAACTGAGGTTCTGCCCCCCAACATAAATCTCGGCTACACCCATGTCAGTAGTTGTCTGTTTAAAAGTATGGGTTTTGTTGCTAAACAGAGGAATGCCTCTATAACCTTCATTCTGGTTCATTAAGGTAAAACAAGACATGGGTCAGCCACAGATATCAGTGTCGAAGTTATTTGACAATAGTAGGCCTTGTCAATCTTATTTAACCGAAGGCTAATGCGAGTTGCTAGCCACAATGGCTAAGCTCTTGCTCCACAGTCAAAAGCAGTAATGCTTCTGAATTCCATTTGCTGCAAGCCTAAGGGGGAATATTTTTCTGCTCAGATCCTGCTTGCTGGTTCCCCATAGACAGCTGGTTAGCCACTGTGAGAACAGGATGCTGGGCTAGATGGGCCATTGACCTGCTCTTCTTATGTTCTTAGTCTCAAAATGTTATATAGGAACCACAATCTAGTTCTATTTGCACTTACTTGTATGTGACTAGTAGCCCAGCCAGTGAATGTACAAAGACATCTGTATCAGGAAACCATCAAATAAAATGTGGACCAGCCATGTACAAGAATGTGCACCTACATCAACCCTGCAAATGGATTTTCTTTGTTGTATTGGTTTACCTGGTTGATATTGTCTTGAACACAAATAGGATTGATTTAACTATAGATGCAGTGCATATTGTAGTGCAGGCTTGGTATAACTGGAAGGATAGAGATATTTGTGATCTTATGATTCTTTCCTGGAATCAGCGTGAGTTTTGCACATTTGCAAGGCATAAGGGAGAATTTCAGAGGTGTTCAGTTGCCTAATATTTTAGGGGCCATCAATTTAAACCTTTCCTTAGCGACTGTGCTACTGAAGTCTAGGTCAGGGCACGTCTGTTTTTGTTGTAGTGATCACAGGGAAATGCTATGCCAATCAGACTGGTTTGTTTTTCCAGATGTTGACCGATCATTTGCAACCATAAAGGGTGCAGAACTCTACATAGAGGCTTGCAAGCTGGTAGGAGTGGTTCCTGTCTCGTACTTCATTCGTAACATGGAAGAACCCACCATGAACCTTAACCATCATGGGCTTGGACCCAAGGGAACGAAAGCCATTGCCATTGCTCTGGTTGTAAGTACTTCAAAATAATAGTCCACACTATTTCACATCACGTTGATAGGCTTTTTCCCAGTTTGGGGAGAAAGAAGATTATTCTTAAATGTAGGAAGAAAGAGGACACTGTCTTATCACTAGATCTGGTTAACCGTACTGCGTAAATGGCAACTTCCCTGTCCCCATATTTCCCCTTCACATTTGGAGCTTTAACCAGAATTGTAATTGTACTGACGTTCTTTGTTTACACGCTGCAACTTGGTCCCACACTGTTTTCCCCATCAGAATCACATTTCCCAGCTCCTGCTAGCCCTGCTAGGGGAAAGGCTGGTGCCTGTATTATTAATTTTGTAAACCTAAGAGGTTCTATTTACAACCAAGATGTAAACAAACAAAAAAACAAACAGCCTGTCTTCCTCCCATGGTAAATACTGCCTTCAGTGTGTGTGTGTGTGTGTGTGTGTGTGTGAGAGAGAGAGAGAGAGAGAGAGAGAGAGAGATTTTGATCAAAGAATTAAAAAAAGTAAAGAGACCCCTGACCATTAGGTCCAGTCGTGACTGACTCTGGGGTTGCGGCGCTCATCTCGCTTTATCGGCCGAGGGAGCCGGGGTTAAACAGGAAACTATCCCCTCTACACACACACACACACACACACACACACACAACTATCCCAATATAATTCATCTGTCTCCTGTTTGTAAATTCTCCCTCTCCCAAAGCTGTTTTTCATCTGGGAGTAAAGATCCCAAAGGTGTCCTAATCTGCTCCTCTGCTTAGCTGCTGTTTAAACTTTAAAAACAAAGCCCATTAGCTGCATTCATCCAATTAACGTTAGCTGCAGTGCTAACTGTCCTGGCTTACAGTTCTTTGTGGTTTTGTGATGTCAAGCTGCAAAAACTAATATTTTGGGCAAACAGAGAACTTTTTAAAAAGCCTTTTCTGTCAGTCAGTTCTGCTGATTTCCTGTAGTTCTCTATCCCTCTTTGCATTCTTTAGTCCAACACAACCATCACCCACTTAGAGCTAGAAGATAACTGGATTCTGGGCGAAGGAACCACATACCTGGTGCAGATGCTGCGGGAGAACTGCTACATCCAGGAGATGGTACCCAATCTTTCCCTGTATGGAGGGTGAAGGGAGTTCACTTACTTGATGAGTTCATTCTTTTTTTGGTATTGATTATTATTGCTATTATTGATGTGCAAAGTGTTTTACAACCTTTTTCTTGTTTATCTCTGGAAACTGTTCACTGGCCTTCTCATTTCACAATAATAGCTTACATGTTTTCAATGCATGAAGTCCCATGTTCAGCCCACAACCCTTCAGTTATATGTTCTCGGATACAAGGGCTAGGAAGGACTTAGGTCTGGAACCCTAGAAAACCATCAGAATCACAGTAGTGGATTGATCTATTGGCCAAACCTATTTGGTGTTTCGCAACTTTCTGACTAGTTGCAGGACCTTAGCCAGACCTAGCAGAGTAAACGCAGAATCCGCGGAAGCAATTGGCTACTTGGCTGCAGACAGGATAGACGAAGCAGGAACCAGGAACTTGTAGTTAGGTGTTTATTATATACAGTGGACTATTTACAGGAACAGAACACGGATCTTTTGCTAGCTCTCTCATACACGACTCACAACTCCTACACTGACACACAGAACTCTGAACCTCTGAACTACTGAACTAACACATTCCAGTTAGTAGGCCATTAATTATCACTCCCTTGAGAGAGCCTGACCAATCAGGGAGAGGTCTCCATGTCTCTGTTATCACCAGGCAGACTTACTTCTTCAAATTGCCTTCTGGCTGTCTGCCAAACCTTAATTGACTCTGTCTGAGTAGCTGCACGTACACAGTTTCCCAACATGATCAGCTTCAGGATTTGGGGAGTCCCTGAGCAAGAGATTGTTGATATACCTCCTTATCTGGTGGTGAGAGCCTGGAGACCATCCCAGGGCCCCCTGCAGAAATGCCATGTGCAGCAGAGCTAAGCCCCACATCAAATTATTTTGAAAGCTAAATTTAGCTTTCTAAAATATACGTATCATTGTCCATATCAGTATTGCCCGTAAGTAGCATCTTCACACAGTCTCTTGAGTTCCATGTGTAAGTTCATCCTTTGAATTCTGCATTAGCCCCTAGAATAACATCATACTCCGGGCCCATATTCACACAAATCTGAAAGGCGGCTTATCCATAGATGTGCATTGAAATTGTAAGGGGAGGAGAAAATTTCACATTTTTTTGCAGTCCTGTTTGTGAATACAACAAGTCAGGGCCCAAATACCCATGACTTTAAATAAATTAATGCAGTCAACATGCAGGTTGTTTCAAATGCAAATAGGATCTAGAAGGAGGGTATAGTATAGTAGGGAACTACAGAGTGTGGAGAGTATAAACTTTTCCCTTCTGCCAAGGTCTCACCAAAAGTGCTGCCCCCAACAAATACTCCCTGCTGCTTGCACCAGGAGAGAAGCTTGCATCATAAACAATGAAACCCCCCCCCCTCCTCGTGCAAACAGCAGGTGGGGATGAACTTTCACCTGGGCCAGTGCAGCAGGGTAAAGGTTAAGATCTCCTTCCACGCATCTTACTATTTCAATGCTGCTCTCTCCTGCTTCAGATGAAAAATATGCACATTAAATATGCATTTTAGGTGCAATTAACATTGACATACATATTTATACTTTCTCTCTGTATTTTATTTAATAATACATTTAAATGCATATTTTGAGATGTTCAAACTGCGGAGAAGTGCATCACAGCATTTGGAGAACAGAAACATCAGCTAAATATTGATCCTCACCAGAGGTGCCGAGTTCTGTACCACAATGGGGGGGGGGGACACCTTCATTGTGTGCAAGATTGGGGGGGGGGGCCTCAGCTCTATCCCCACATATGGGGGGCAGCTAAGCTGTCCTCAGCCCCAGAGAGCTGGCATCTGTGATCCTCACATGAATCTGAGCAGTGTATACCATTTCATTTTGTATCTTTGCAAAGGTCCGACTCCACTTTCCTCAATTTGGTGCCCTCCAGATGGTAATGCCAATCAGCCAGTATGGCCAGTGGTGCAATGACATCTGGATAGTACCATGTTGGGGGTAGGCTGGTCACATTCCTCAAACGCTTCTTTATTCAGAACAGCTTCATCCTTTTAAGATGTTCGTCTTCTTTCCTTGCCTTATTCCCCTCCCCCATGCATTCCAGAATATTTCAAATAATCATCTCAACACAGAAGGAGCTGAAGCTATCTGCAGGATGTTCTACAATAATATTTCAAATATCCGGGCTGTTCAGCTTTCAGGTACGATTTCTACCTCTATAGACACAAGTGGAATTACTCAGCAACACTGATATTTCTGAATACTGTACACAGGAACACATGGAAGTAGCCTTCCTCAACCTGAAGTCCTTCGGGTGTTCTGGACTGAAGCTCCTTTCATCCCTCCCTGACCACTGACCATGCTGGCTGGGGCTGATGAATGTTGAAGTCCAAAACCATTTGGAGGGCACCAACCTGGGGAGGGATATTAGACAACAAGGCTGGGAAGACCTGTGCCTGAATTCTTGGCTACTTCCAGTCAGATCAGGCTATACTGGGGCTAGAAGAAGAAGTGAACCTGCAGATTTTCATGTTTTTGTTATAAATGAGTGAGGGTCAAGTGGGACCTGCAACAAAATGTTGCAGTGTGGAGTGCTTCCTATTCATGATGCCAGCCAACCATACCGTTTTCTAAGGGCCTGTCCACATTTCAGCAGTATTTAGCTGTTAGTCCGCTTTTACCCCATTTCAATTAGACTGTAGTCCCGACCTGCACATATTTGAATTTGTATATGAGGAGCAATTTTGGTCTTTGCCGTTAATATCAGTAGAAGTTCCCTTTTGTCTCCACCTTCTAATGTTCTGATTCTATTATGTGTTTGTGAATGTGAACGCCATGCATTACATCTGAGTCATTCCAAAGTAGGAAGTCCGTAAGCCCTTTGGAGGGAGCCATGAATAGGGATGGGAAAAGGAGGGAAGGAAATGAGAGAAACAATCTTAAACCTCTGCTTTGTTCTGCATTGTTTTGACGTGTGACGTTTGTAATACACAATCCATGTCTGGGGAACACATCACACAAGTCAATCTCTACAAAGGAAGGCTGTGCATGCATTGCACTGAGCAACAAGTTCACATAAAGCTATGGTCAGTGCTTTTTTCCTGGGGGTACACAGGGATATGTTGAATGGTTTCTTTAAATGTAAAGGTTCATCATTGTTCCACCCGATGTGTATGTCTTTAATGGGCCAGAGCAAGGGCCAGAGCAAACTAACGAGACCCAGCTTTACAGCTGTGAAACATAGCAGGTGCTGCATTGTATTGATTAAGCTGTGTCAGCATTTGGGTGTAGTATATAAGGAGCAGCACCTAGCTCTGCCATTCACCCTGGGGGATGGGTTGGTGGTTGGGTCGTGTTTGTTTGTTAATGTATTTAGTGTAAAAGGAGTTTTTGTTTTTCTTATTAAAACCTTGTTTAAGTTATTTTTGAGTCCCTTTTTAATGCATGGTCTCCCCAGCAAGCTCTCTGCAGCGTTACTATACTGCAAAATAGCCAACAGGATAAGCACACACCCCTCAACATTTTTTAGAAAAGAAAAGAAAAAGCACTGCCTATAGTACATTTATCAGGAGGACTCCAGCTCCAAATGCGGCTGTTTCAGTCATGCACAAAGGATATATGTACTTTGCATGTGTTGTCTATGTGATTTTCCTACATGGAGGTGAGGTCAATGTAGGTAATTGACTCGTGTGAAACAACCCTCTGTTAGCATCCTCTTTTCCTCTTCAGGAAACAACTTTAGGGAAGAGACAGCATTATATTTTTCGGAATCATTAATGGTGAGTAACATGTGAGCTGGGGAAACTCTGGGAGTCTGTGCAAAAGGCAGTAAGTGAAAGGTTATGATGCCCCCTTCAAAGTGAGGGATGGCAATGACCTGAGGCAGCGGGAAGAGAAGCTACTTCATGCCTTGTCTGCTCAAAATCGTTCTCGCCAACCTTTGTTTATTCATGCAGCAGGTGGGAGATGGGATAGAAAAACTGCGGTCTGTAGAAAAGTACGAGCAGGCGAATGGCAGGAAGGGAGGAGCCCCTCACTCCGCCCACCTAGTGGTCACCTGATTTTCTTTCGTTTTAAAATTGTCATAAGGAAGCCTAATGGAACTGCTTCTCATGTTTAATTTAGCCCTGAGAGGAAATGTGGGTTGCCAGAAAGGTGCTGTGGTAAGAGGTACCATTATATTCCATGCACTGGAGGACTGGGGAGGGAGAATCAGAGAATAAGAGACCAGAAGAAAAGAGGACGGGGAATATTTTCTTTCATGCTATATCGACAATGTACTCAGTACTGTGAGTAAAAAGGAAGAAATAGCAGCACACTGTGTTGAGCACAATTTGTTTCAGTCACACACACACACACACACACACACATTCTCCACTACAGGGAATGAATTCCTTCATGCTTGTTGACTTCCTCTTGGGTGAAATATTATTGCTGCTGAACTTTCTGTTGTTTTTTGGGGGGGTGGGTTTCTTTATGGGTCACTGTATTGAAATTTTGAAATGTTGAAATCTTAATCAGAAGCAGACTTTGGGTTAAGGTGTGCATTGAACCAGACACTGAGAGTATGCCAACTTATAAAAATACCTGCCGTGATGCTTCAGAATACCAGTTGCTTGAAACCGCAGGAGGAGATTGTTCTTGCGCTCAAATCCTTCTTGTGACTTTCCCACAAGCATCTGAGAACAGGACACTGAACTATATGGGACAGTGGCATGATCTATCAGGCTCTTATTTATGTTCTTTTGTCATCACTGTCAGTATCTTGGTGGACTAGGTTGATGCGCACCACAAATGGGTGTTTATGTGCACGACAAGCAATGATCATTAGATACTACAAATTAGGAAAACGGGATGTCTCAGTCCAGTGCTTGGTCTGAAGGCTGCAACTGAGCTCATAGGTCTGTGCACCATTTCTCTCTACAGGTCAATTACAGAGTGATAGAGCTGGACCTCAGCCACAATGAGTTTGCTGACAAGGGAGGAGAGCAGCTGGGACAGATGCTGGGTAACCCGTCTTCATTATTTCTACATGGCTACAAGTGGGACCAAAGAGTTATGTGCTCCCTGCTTCCACAAGCAGGAAGAAGTTCCAAGAGGCAACACTACCTGTTTGGTTTCCTTTTGGAGGAGAGACAGACCCTCCAAGTGTCCCTATTTTCCAGGGACATCCCTGATTTACAGAAGCCATCCCGGTTTCTGATTTGATCCAGGAATGTCCTGCCTTTCCTTAGGATAACCCTATTTCCATTGGAGAAATGTTGGAGGGTATGGAGAGATCGCTGGAGTCTTCTGCTGCTTTTGTAACAGTTGGCTTATTTGCAAATATATAAATATAGCACAGGTGGAAACTAGCACATTAAGCATTCTTAGCAGGCAGCAGATCCACTAACCCATTCATCATTTATTCTGCAAGAAGCCTATTGTGCAATGGCTCCTTCTGAAGCAGTGCATTGGTAAATTTATCATAACCATTTGTTTAAAATGGAAGAATTAAAGAAGACTTTGGGAAAGCTAATATAGCATTCATTTTAATGTTGGTACTCTGCCTTCCAAATACAGTATGATTCCTGACAATTTATAATATCTCTTGACTGTGTAATCCTAGTTTCTCCCTTGCAAAACTAGTTCCCAACACCCATAACAAATTACAGTTTCCAGGATTTCTTGGGGGAAGCCAGGTGCTTTCAGTGCTTAAGATGTATGGCGGACTGCCAAAACAAAGAAAGCTAATCAGAAGGAGTTTTTTGTGTAAAGACTGCAAGCTCGCTTCAGTTCTTATACTGAAAACAATTTTTTCGGCTCATAATGTGCTCAGAGACATTCTGCATCATTTGTTAACTGGCTCAGGTTGATAAATCTTTGAGTTCTAATTTTAAAAAACTTGGAGTGTGTCTGACAAACCTGAAGTCTGCTAACTCCTACTCTGGAGGCAGAAATGCAAAATAAATAAGCAGCCTCATCATTTCATGGATTTGAGACCATGTTGTGGCCAGGAAGCATTCCATAGGCGCCAAGTCTAGCACCCACAATGCGGGGCTCTGACGCGACTTCCGGTTACTTGAGGCCTCATGAGACCTCTGACGAGACTTCTGGTGGAAACCGGAAGTTGCTTTTGGAGGTCTTGCAAGGTCTTGGATGTAATCTCTAAGGCCTCGGAAGAGCCGCTGACCTGCCGACCCAAGTTGCTTTTGGAGGTCTTGGAAGGTCTCGGATGTAATCTCTAAGGCCTCGGAAGAGCCGCTGACCTGCCGACCCAAAGTGACATCATGACGTCACGTTACATTACAGGTGCCATTGGACACCTATAACCTGGGGCCCAAGTCAGTGCCTCTGAGGCATTCAGTTTACTTCTGGAATAGTGGATAGCTTTGCCCTTCCCTATTGTGGCAGGAAAAAAAGGCTGGCCTCACCATGAAAATTCAAGCAGTAGTTACCAAGGGTGGCCCTGTCAACTTGCTGTAGTCTTCTTTCTATCAGATATACAGTGGTACCTCGGGTTACAGATGCTTCAGCTTACAGACGCTTCAGGTTACAGATTCTGCTAACCCAGCAATAGTACCTCGGGTTAAGAACTTTACTTCAGGATGAGAACAGAAATTGTGTGGTGGCAGCGGCAGGCCCCGTTAGCTAAAGTGGTACCTCCGGTTAAGAACAGTTTCAGGCTAAGATCGGACCTCCAGAACGAATTAAGTTCTTAACCCGAGGTACCACTGTACGACAGACCGTATTTTTTGCTCTATAAGACTCACTTTTTCCCTCCTAAAAAGTAAGGGGAAATGTGTGTGCGTCTTATGGAGCGAATGCAGGCTGCGCAGCTATCCCAGAAGCCACAACAGCAAGAGGGATTGCTGCTTTCACTGTGCAGCGATCCCTCTTGCTGTAATGGCTTCTGAAATTCAGAATATATTTTTTCGTGTTTTCCTCCTCCAAAAACTAGGTGCGTCTTGTGGTCTGGTGCATCTTATAGAGCGAAAAATACGGTAATTTTGTTTTTTCACTTATTGGACAAATAAGCTTCTAATACTCTTCCTGGGAATAACACCCCAAACTTTTAGAGCATTTCCATTACACACAAACAACACACATTTTTTGGTGTTAAAATGGATGTCAGATATGTGATTTCTAACCAGATAAGAGTTTCCTTGAAATTAGTCTGGAGCTTACCCCCTTAGCAGAAATAGCATTTTCACAGAACCAATTCAGCATTGTTAATGTTATTAATCCAGCATGAAGGTCAGCGGATGCCTGCAAGAGGCAGATAAATCCATCATTATGATGAGAGCCAAAGGGGGTGGTGGATAGATAGCTTGATATGCTTATGCCTCCGTCAAAATCTGGCTTGGAAACGAAGGCTTGCTTCTAAAAAAAGGATGCGCCATCCCATCCCAGCAGCTGTGATGTGGTGCCCTCCACATGTTGCTGAATTCCAACTCCCAGCAGCCCCAGCCACTACGGTGGGAGTTGTAATCCAGCAACATCTGAGGGACACCAAATTGGCGACTTCTGTGAACCAAGAGGGAAAGCTTCTGGGAATGTGTAGGAATCCAACTGTTTTCTCAGATCTCTTTCCACCACAGCTCCGCAGAGGCACAATTGGGTCCCAGAATTAGAATCACCTTGGAAACTCTTGACTGATTATGTTTCAGTGTATCTGTGTGTGTGTCTGTGTGTGTCTGTGTGTGTGTGTGTTTGTACGGTATACACACACACACACACACACACATACATACACCCACATAGTGGTACCTCTGGATGCGAACGGGGTCTGTTCCGGAGCCCCGTTTACATCCTGAAGCAAACGCAACCCGCGTCTGCGCATCCGCACGTGCGCAGGTCACGATTCGCCACTTCTGTGCATGAACGTGATGCCATTTTGAGCACCTGTGCATGCTTGAGCAGTGAAGCCTGGAAGTAACACGCTCCCGAAAATGCTTAACCTGAAGCTACTTCAACCCGAGGTATGACTGTACTGGTTGCCCCTTAGAAGTCTGGCTTTAGAAGTCTGCCCCTTCAGAAGGTTGCCCCTTAGAAGTCTGGCCACATCCTTGGGAAAGAACCGTCACTGTTAACAACTGTATGTCATGACTGTATCATTGCTGCTGAGGCATTTGCAGGGAGTGGGGAAGGCAGAAGGTTGAAGGGGCAGGAAGGTTTTATTGTGAAAGGCAAAGAAAAAACCCTCAGCCACTTCATATTTAATGGCAAGAACACCCTCCCCCAACAAAAAAAATATTGTGAAAAGCAAAGAAAAGCCCTCAGCCATTTCATATTTAATATCAAGAACCGACCTGCCCCCAAATATGAACCCCACCACCCCTGAAATGTAGAAAAATCCCGGGGCCGTCCTAATTATGTCAATGCGAGTCTGGGATCATCACAGACCCAACTCCAGAGAGCCATTTATCTTCACCCACCCCAATCTTTTGCATCCTCAGCAAGTTTTTTTCTTTTCTTTTTTTCTTTCTCCTCAGCCAACAATGAATCGCTGGAGGTTCTGAACCTGAGTTGGAATCACCTGCGCATGAAGGGGGCTGTAGCCCTGAGTGCAGGCCTCAGGGTAAGACTCCGTTGGGCCTCCCCCTCGCGGATGCTGGGGAGAGGATCCCGGGAGCAAGGCGAGGCTGGAGACCAATTCAGGAATAATGCCTGAACAGGGCCGGCGTGTGGGGATGAAGAGGCAATGGTGGAAAGAGCCCTGTGGTGATTAAGAGCAGCAAACAGGGTGCCCTTGCTGCTCAAAGTACCTTTTACTGCTCCATCTCATAGATGGTTTGGGAGAGTGCTGTTGCCCTCAGGTCCCTCTTTCTGGTTTCCATGGGCATCTCCTTAACCGCTGTGAGAATAGGATGCCGGAGTAGACGCACTATTGGCTTCATCCAGCAGGCTTGTCTTATGCTCAGTGTGGCAGCAAAATGGGCACGCATAGGGAGTTGGCACATGTGCTTTTTTCCTGGGGGGACGCAGGGGTACGCATACCTCTAAATATTTTGTGAATCTAACGGGAGAAGAAACTAAAAATGTTAAAATTTTTAGTTTCTTCTCTAGCACGGTGAATTGTCAGTTCCATTGAATAGCACATTGATTGGTCAGTTTCGTTGTTACCACCTCCTATGGCAGCTTCATTTCCTGTCATGATGTTTCCTGAGTCTCAGACGGAAGTGAGCGTTTAATGTGTGAAGTAGTGTGGAATGTGGATGTGTGTTGTTTTGCTGATGAAAGTTTGGCCTCATTGAGGGGCAGTATTTCAATACGAGTCGGAAAATAATTGTGAGCTGTCAGCTGTGTAATATGAGACAATGCATGTTCTTCGTACTTTTGTCCATTTACTGTATTTATTTTTCCCGGTTTGAACTATAAAATAGCAATTCACTTGAGTCAAAATGAGAGTACCCTTAAACATTTTTTTTTTTGGGGGGGGGAGCACCTGGTAAAGCAGTACCATATCCACACCATCCAACTTTTTCAGATAAAAAACCGGGATGAGCGACATTCAGGACGCACTCCTGGGCAAGTTACGTGACCTGTGTGACTATCTCGCCCAAAAAAAGCTTTCTTTTTTTTGGGGGGGGGGACAAGGTAGTGTGTGATATCGTGGCACCCAAAAGGGCCACTGTAGTCTTGCTTAAAAAAACAGGACCCCCCTTTTTTTCTGGGACACACTGTGGGTATGCCGTACCTACCTTGCTGCACACTCCAGCTGAGGCCCCTCTAAGTCAACCCACATTCCAAAGTCCAAATTGGGCACTATTATTTATTATTTTCAAACACTTTTATATCCCACCAGTTTATATTTTAGAAGATTTCAAAGCAATGTACAGAAGTGATTTTTTTTAAAGCATAGCTAAAACCACAACCCACGAGCTTGGAATATAAACTAGCCCTGTGAGGAAAATTTTGGCTGGTGGGTTATAAGCTGGCACAATTGCCTGGCACCGCTAAAAGGATTAAAAATAATAATAAAATCACTGGTGTTTGGGCAGGCACCAAGAGGAAATCAAGTTACTTTATTGTTTGGTGGTGCTATTAAGGGTACAAGCTAGATACCATTATGCGAAAACTGGCACTGAAGGAGCAGACACGATTCTGTGACTTGCAGCTGATCCTAAAGGAATTTTGGAAGAGCCATTCACATTGTAATAAACTGGACTTTAACCATCAGAGAGCTTTACAGTGCCATCCTCAGCATGTCTTCTTGGAAGTAAGCCCCTCAGTTGGTACCCATCTGTCTCGGGAGACAATGGAGGAGTGTGCCTTGCTGGGGGGAAAGGTGTGTAAAGTCAAACCTTTGGGAGTTACAGCGCCTGCTGTGGCTGTAGGTAGTGATATGGGAGAGACATGGTTTGTTGCAGCTGGGCAGATGAAGGTGTCCGTTTGCACTCCCTTGGCGTTCCTTGTCTCTGTGCTCCTCCCGAAGAGTTCTATTTTTATTATTTCTGTTATGTCTCCAGAACTGGTTCCAGGGTGATTTACAGGGTTAAAAAGAACATATACATGAAACCACAAATAAACGTTAATTTCTCCTCTCTCTTTCTCTTTCTGGAGGCCAATGGAGCATTGAAGGTACTGGACCTTTCATGGAACGGTTTTGGGAATGAGGGTGCTCTGGCCCTTGGGGAAGCCCTCAAGGTCAACAATGTGCTAAATGAGCTGGACATCAGTAGCAACCATATCAACAATGAAGGGACGTTAAAGTTGTGCAAGGGGTTAGAAGTTAATGGTACCCTTAGAATCCTGAAGGTAGGATTTTATTTTCTGAGCTGGTTTGGAGCTTGGCAGCATATGGTATATGAATGATGTTTTGTTTTTGTAAATTGTTTATTCAAAAATATTTCTAAACCACTTAATTTTTTTAAAAAAAAAGTCTAAGTGTTCAACCACCCTACAAGTGAACTTAAAGAAACTAGAACAATATCATAAAAGCAGAAGTCAAATGGTACAAAGTCCAGCCTATTGATCAGGGAAAGCCAGCAGAGAAAGATACGTCTTTACAAGATGTTGGGAGCAAATAATTGATGATGCTTCAGGTATAGCTGAAGGAAGGGCATTCCAAACTGGAGGAAACGTGTTAAACCGAAAGGTTTTCGTTGTTGTTGTTTGTTAGCGGAAAGGCTATGTCTACATCTACAGTTCTCTAATCAGGCAGACATGAAATTAAAAATGAGAAACTCAGTGGAAAAAGTAAAGAAGAAATATCATGATTAATAAATCACACACCATTAAGAAGGGCAACATGCCACATAAAACTTAGGTTATAACTTACATTAAGTGACTGATTTTTGATTAAGTGAGAAATGTAGAGACAAACATATGATGAATATGCCAAAGGGAGTTCACAACCTATCTGAGACACTACCAAATGTCTTCTGTTGTTTTTGAATTCTCTCTTCCTCCACAGTAAGTGTGGCTGAAGAACCAAGCCGTACCCCCCCACCCACGTTATAATGGTAGTGAATAGGATTTGCCCTGACTAAATTATTATTGTTCACTTTAAATATCTGTTTATTTTTACTGTTATGATGTAGTAGATATAATCAGGACAATTTATTTATTTATGAATGCACTTTCATAAAAATATATAGCAAAGTGCAAAATATAAGAATAAAATCAACAAAAACATCAATAAATATAAATACAGTACATACTGATTTGTTAAAATTTTCAGGCAGTCCAATGTGCCACTGCTGCTCCCACCTCCCAGTCAGCACACCATGGATGGCAATAGATAAGCAGTGCGTTCCACTGCCCTTAGTCCTGTCACTATAATTCCCATTTCTCAGATCAAGAACTGAGGTAAAGCGTTTATGTATTGCCACACAATATCCATGTCAGAACTGGAACCATCCCCGACCTTTCAACTCAGTTCTTTAACCTTAGGACTACTGATGGTGCATTCCTTTCAAGCAAGTGAAATCTTTCCTGTCTTCAGATCATCTCTGATTTCTTTTCCTTATAGATGTCCCACAATCCCATTACAGTAGAAGGCGCCATTGCTCTCGTCTCATGTGTCAGAAAGAACACAAGCACCAAAATGGAAGAAATCAATATTTCGGTAAGAGGATGCTAAGGGAGAGTTCAGTAGCCCTCATAATTCATAATGCTGAAATCCTGCCTAGGCACAAATGCAGACAATTCCAGCAAGAAAGAAGAGCGTGAGGCATCTGAAGAAACTGGTGTGGCTGCATAAGGAGCTTACAGATGAGCTGAGATTTAAGAAGGGCATCTATTAAAAAATGGAAGAAAGGGGAAATCATGAAGGAGGAGTATACACGAGTAGCCAACAGTTGCAGGGAAACGGTCAGGTGGGCCAAAGCTCAGAATGAACTCAGGCTTGCAAGAGAGGTTAAAAATAATTTTAAAAGGTTTCTTCACCTATGTTTGAAGCAAGAGGAAGAGCAAGCAAGTAGTAGGTCCTCTGCATGGAGAAGACGGAGAAATGCTAGGAGGTGACAGAGATAAGGCGGAACTCCTCACCACCTACTTTGCCTCTATGTTCACCCAAGAGGAAAGTGCCCAGTCTGGTGATAACAGAATAAACAATGCAAGGAGGCAGCAGCAGCCCAAGATAGGAAAATAGGTAGTAAGGGAACACCTAGCTACTTTAAAAGAATTCAGATCTCCAGGGCCTGGTGAGCTGCACCGAAAAGTACCAAAGGAGCTTGTGGATGTAATCTCAGAGCCTCTGTGTATAATCTTTGAGAATTCTTGGGGAACAGGTGAGGTCACTGCAGACTAAGGGCAGGTAAATGTTGTCCCCATCTTCACAAAGGAGGGGAAAGAAGACCCAGGTGACTACCAACAAGTGAGCTTGACATCAATACCAGGAAAGGTCTTGGAACAGATAATTAAACAGTCAGTCTGTGAGCACTTAGAAAAGGATGCAGTGATTACTAACACCCAGCATGGCTTTCTCAAAAACAAGTCATGATAGACAAATCTCATTTCTTTTTTGATAGAGTTACCAACTTGATGGATCAGGGGAATGCTGTGGACATAGTGTATGTTGATTTCAGTAAGGCTTTTAACCAAGTCCCCCATGATATTCTTCTGGGAAAGTTGGTACAATGTTGGTTGGATGAGATAACTGTTAGATGGATTTGTAACTGGTTGGCTGACCAAACCCAAAGAGTGCTCACTAAGGTTCTTTGTCATCCTGGAAAAGTGACAAATGAGAAGCCACAGGGTGTTGTCCTGGGTTCAATCCATTTTCCATTTGTGCTGCATCTTTTTAGATTATAAACCTGAGGACAGGGGCTGTTTTTAGTGACTGGCAAATCACACTGGAGGCCTTTTTTGGATAAATAGCAGTGTGTGTGTGTGTGTGTGTGTGTGTAAATAGCAAAGTAAACAAAAAGTTAGAAGGGGGCAGAATCAATTATGCAAAATAAGAGCATTTGTTCTATTCATAGAATTCAATTTTTGGATTGCCTGGGCCCCAAATTTTGATTGAGATGGATTGCACAACGTACTCTCAGCCTATCCCCTGGACATTGAAACCAACCAGACAGGCTCCAGGATTGTCATCCCATTGTAACCGATTACAGTGGAACCTCAGTTGTTGAACGTAATGCGTTCCAGAAGCCTATTTGGCTTCTGAAACATTCGAAACTGAGGCTCAATGGGGCAGCCAGCAAGCCCCATTGAGAAAAAAGAGAAGCCATTCAGCTTCCGTTTAAAAATGGAACCATTCACTTTCGGTTCGTTGGAGTTTGGGAGCCGAAACATTTGGCTTCTGAGACGTTTGGCTTCCAATGTTCCACTGTATATGGAAATGGGATCTAGCCTGTCTGCCCTAAATCCAATCTGCTCTGCTTTAGAATGTGCTGGTGAATGAAGGCTTCATCAGGTTGCTGGATGTAGTCTGTGACATACGGCCTGAACTAGATGTTGTCTATGGAGGGGTTGGAGGCCACGTTGCCCATAAGATTCCACCACGGCCAGATGCAATGAAGCTGATTCAGGTGAGGTCCTCTTCTCGCATTTTTGTCATGTCAAAGAGAGAGAGAGAGTTTGCTTCTCTCTGGGTAGCAGCGGAGAACCCGTGGCATTCCAACAATGATTAGGCTCCCATCAAATGGAGTTCAGTAACTGACAGGCCACAGGTTTCCAATTCCTTTCTTAGTGGCCTTGCTGCACAGTCAGGCTTTTCAAACAGTGCATCCACCACTGGTTATTTACAGACTGCACATCTTATCTCAAGACTGCACTTGTACTACAGGAACACTGCATTACTGGAGAGAGCACACCCCTTAAAAGCCATGCTTTTGCTGCTCATCAAAATGAGGTTACTTAGGGTTGCCCTACGTCTGGTAAATCCCGGACATGTTCTCTTTTGGGGGGCCAACATGCCCATCCATGGGGAATTTTTACATTTTAAAGGAAATGTACAGGGGTTTTCATTTGTTTTTGGCACGGGTGCAAGCCACGGCTGCTGTCACCCCGAGCTTGCTTCCCTCATCTCTCCTCTGGAGCAATGTTATGAAGTGTGTAGTTTGCATGCAAGCTTGCAGTTCTGACATGTAACCTGATTCTCAGTTCTAGGGAATTTTTGATGTTGGAACCTGGATGTACTCAAGAGTTGGGCACCCCAAAAATTAACAGACAACAGAGATACATCAAAAGGGATTCGGCTTATTGTCTCAAAAAAGAGAATTAGCACTAAAATATTGTTAAACGTCAGAAAACAGCACACTTACACTAGCCTTGGTTTAAAGGTAAAGGTAAAGGGACCCCTGACCATTAGGTCCAGTCTGCGACTCTGGAGTTGCAGCGCTCATCTCACTTTATTGGCCGAGGGAGCTGGTGTACAGCTTCCGGGTCATGTGGCCAGTATGACTAAGACACTTCTGACGAACCAGAGCAGCGCACGGAAACGCCATTTACCTTCCTGCTGGAGTGGTACCTATTTATCTACTTGCACTTTGATGTGCTTTCGAACTGCTAGGTTGGCAGGAGCAGGGACCGAGGAATGGGAGCTCACCCTGTTGCGGGGATTCGAACGGCCAACCTTCTGATCGGCAAGTCCTAGGCTCTGTGGTTTAACCCACAGTGCCACCCGCGTCCCTTAACCTTGTTTTAGAAGAGTTTAAAACCAAAATGCCTTTTCGACATAACCTTTCACTGCCCAGAGTGGCTGCAGCAACCCAGTCAGATGGGTGGAATGCAAGTAATAAAAATACTATTATTAAAGGTACAAGAGACCTTTAATAATAATCTGGCCATGCTACACATAAACCAGCTTCCTAGTCGACTCCTGTTTTCAAAAGCATGCATTCTCTACAAGACTCAGTAGATGGTGCTATTGAATGGGAAAATAACATTACAGTACTTCTGGAGAGAAAGCAATTACTCTCCAACCTGACCTACCGTAATCCGTAAGGGTGGCATACTCCAGGGGTTAGGGACTACAACTCCCATCATCTCTGATCATTGACCACACTGGCTGAGCCTGATGGGAGTCCATCAGCTTTGGGAGGGTACCACATTGGCTATCACTCCCCTACATTTTGAGGGCATAAACTGCTGTGCTGAGACAGAGGTTCACAGGAGCCAATATAAGAGTCTCCTCCTAGCAATATGAAGACCCAGGCCTGGAGTCAGCCCAAATCTTCTTTCCACAATTCTGAAATATAAACACCCTAAAATTAGTTGCATTGTCTTCAATAGTGCTTGCTCCCAAGTAAATGTGCATTGGGCTGCAGGCTAAATTGCATGTGGCAGTGTATCAAGTTGCGAGAGACCTCTTCCAGTATCTTTTGATTTTGCAATTTATTACCAGGCCTTTTGAGTCGATAGCAAACATTTCAATAATAAATCCCATGGTGATAAAATAATCCAAGAGAATAAAAAAGCGCAAAAAATAATCTTAACTTCTTCCTCAGCAATGACATATTTATAAAAATCAACACTGTTCTTAACTGCTTAAAAGAGAAAATAGAACTGGCCTAATGAACATCTCTGGGGAGGGTATTCCATTAAGTGAGTGCCACAACTAAGAATCATGTACTAATCTTAGGGCCCATCCATACCATCCGAAATACCATTTAATGCCTTGAATATTCCTGCAATGGGCAGGTTTAAGTAAATGGATGATATTTTCAGTTAATAAAGAGCACCCAATAACATATTTGTGTTGTAAATGCTTAAAGATAAACAGGAAGGAAGCAAAAGAATAAGCAGAATCGCTTCAAGAGTGGTTCTATCTAGTGGTTTTGAGCAGCAGAAAATGTAGCCTCTGCATCAGAAGTCCAAGATGTAGATATAATCTGAATATATAAGAAAAACAGTAAATGCTATCCAGGGGAGAGGGATCCGACTTGTGGTCTCACATAGGTTTCTTCTATTTTCTATTCCTAGAACTATTTAGATGAACACAAGTTGAGGCTCTGGGACTTCTTTAGGAATATGGACAAATATGGCAACATGAAGATTCCCGTGGCGGAGTTTCGGAGAACCATGATGCTGGTATGTCCCAGAGGCCGACTATACTAGAATTTTTTTTTTTTTTTTTTTTTTTTGTTGAATGTGAATTTTAATTTTAAAGAGATTTGATTGGTTTAAATTATCACGGATTCTCTCAAAGACCCCTGGGTCTTGCAAGTTCACTGGGGTGTCTGCAATATTGGCTGGGAGGACTTCAGCCCTTTCCCGGAACTGCAGTTCCCATGTTTTCCATTGTTGGAAAGTGAAACAATCAAGCAAGTATGGAAGTAATTTAAACGTTTAGTGTAGACAGATGAAAACAAGACTTATTTTCTCACATTGGTACATCTCTAGCTACTCCAAGTACCTACCACAAACCCTGTGGTTTATTGTTACAATATTTCATTTTCATCCCCGTAAGTATTGCTGGTACAGAGAAGCAGATGGGAAGAGAGACAACTGGCTCATCAAACAGTCAGGAAAAGCTGTGACATTTGTTGGCAGGGGTCGTGGCTGTTTAGAGAACGAGACGAGTTGCAGAGATTGAGCCATCTGAACACATAACTCAAACAAATCAGTGTGGATGCGCTGAAACATTATCGGCCAAAATCTAGATGTGAGATTGGCAATGGGCAGGGGCGGGTGCTGAAATTAAAATTCAGAATTGGACATAAATATTGGAAGTGGTGAGCGAGGGTCATGAGAGTTGGGTTTTCCACCTTGTGTTTCAGGCCAGGAGTGCCAGCTTGGCTCCCGGGGCCGTGGGTGCCATGCAGTGTGCATGGCCATGGCACCGAAATTTGTGGGTTCCCAGCCCCTTAATTTTGTGGGTGCTTGGGCATCCGGGGCCCAGGGAGTTGGCACCTATGTTTCCGGCAGTTTGAGGTGTATTATTATAAACAGGATGTGTTTAGAGATGTTGAGTTAGGAGGAGTCAGCAGGCTCTGTCTGTTGCATGGTCCCTTTCTCAGCAGATAAGACAGGGAGGTGGGCACTATTACCTTACAGCCACCCAACAGAGGAAGGAATATATCAGGAGGGCGGAACTTCTGTCCCTCCAGATGTTACTCGACTCCAGCTCTGGCAAAGCCAGTGGCCAGGCATGACGGCAGCTGTAGTCCATGCACATCTGAAGGGTCACAGGTTCCCCATCTCTGGAATATGTAACTGTACTCCATTTCAATAATGTTATTCTTCTTGTATCACAAGCAAAAAAAGATCCCCTTGGACCGCGTACAGGTTGTGGAGCTGGTGCGTAAGCTAGACCAAAGCAGGACGGGGTACGTGGACTACAGGTGAGTAAACGGTAGCCAGATTTGGCCTGTTACTCTATTCTCTTCTCAATTTCTGGTTTTCCGTCAAGAGGTCAAATAGATCTCTCAACCAGGCCGCAGGTCTGCATTTTCCTATGGCATGACTTCCAAAATTGTTCACCTTTTACAAATCTGCTTGGAAAAGGGTGCACACACTGACCTCCATGGCGTTCTTTTGAGTTAGGAGGAGTCAACAGGCTCTGTCTGGACAACAAGGAGGGAGCCAGTATAGCTTCTCTAGGGAGGGAATTCCAAAGTCTGGGAGCAGCCACTGAGAAGGTCTGAAGGTGCTAAGGCTTGGACCTTGATGGTCTCTAAGGGGTGGAACGCGGGTGGCGCTGTGGGTTAAACCACAGAGCCTAGGACTTGCCGATCAGAAGGTTGGCGGTTCGAATCCCCGGGACGGGGTGAGCTCCCGTTGCTCGGTCCCTGCTCCTGCCAACCTAGCAGTTCGAAAGCATGTCAAAGTGTAAGTAGATAAATAGGTACCGCTCCAGCGGGAAGGTAAACAGCGTTTCCGTGCACTGCTCTGGTCCGCCAGAAGCGGCTTAGTCATGCTGGCCACATGACCCGGAAGCTGTCTAAGGACAAACGCCAGCTCCCTCGGCCAATAAAGCGAAATGAGCGCTGCAACCCCAGAGTCAGTCACGACTGGACCTATGGTCAGGGCTCTCTTTACCTTTACCTTTAAGGGGTGGGCAATCTTGTATGCTTCTTCCTTGTTCTTTCCTTTGTAAATTCAGTCTCTTCGTTGTTGTTGTTGGTGGTGTTAAAATTATTACCTTCCCTTCTGTAGCATGTCCCAGGATTGGTTACAACAATTTTAAATGTCAGAATTAAAAACAGTTAATATACTGCCTTTGGCCTCAACGCTTCCTAAGAGCCTGAATGTAGATTCATTTCTAAAGTGATAATAGAACTGTTTTAGTGATAATGCTATATGCTAAGGTTTCCCAAACTTGGGCCTCTAGCTGTTTTTGGACTACAGTTCCCATCATTCCTGACCACTGGTCCTGCTAGCTAGGGATGATAGGAGTTGTAGTCCAAAAACAGCTGGAGAACCCTGCTATCGGGTTTATTGTTTGGACAGCTCGCAACTTAATGGCCAGCGCATATTGCTTCCAGCCTCTGGCAGGCTGGTTATGTGCCTTCAGCATCATGTGCAGGACTGAGCCTTCGGCACACAGCCACACAGGGGGTAATTATGTGCCCGAAGCCGATTTCTACATGTGATGCGGTGGATAGATCTGACTGTTGGGTTTGAAAGCAGCATATGCAAAAATACTCTTGTTTGTTCTGTGCCCAGCGCTAAGTTCTTTTCAAAGGTCTGTTGGGGGATGAGGGAGAAAAAATCAGGTATGCATCCCATATCGCGTGAGCAAAAGGTAGCTTGTACAAGGCTCTGTTCTCCAATTTTGGGCAATTTCTCCCTCCCACTGCAGCCCTATATGACATAGCTCACCATGTTTGGTAGGCCCCCCGGCCTCCTGAGATGCTTTTCAGGGGGTAAAGGGAGCAGCATGGGGTGGAGGTGGAGAGAGTGGAAGTGAAATGAAAGATCCATTGTGCAACATTCTGCTTGTGCAACACTGGATAGAACTCTCAGTAAACTTTCTTTTTTCAAAAAACAAATCCTCACTGTTTTTTTCCTTCGCCTTTCAAATTAGTAATTATAAAGTTGAGGAGCCAGAAAAGAAGCCTGAGGAGGTGGAAGAGGAAGAAGGCTAATCAGGTCCAGGAGTGAGGTCAGCCAGTGAAGGATGGAAGGATAAGTTGTGTCAGGAAGCTAAGAAACATGTCCTGTGGGCTGAGGGAGATGTACTGGAAGTGGGGAAATAATCAAAAGTCTTGACTTTAGATCGTAAAATATACTGAAATATCAACTGATTTCCAAAAGAAAGAAATACAGAATCTAAAATATTCTAGGGAAAACACCGTACAACCCCCCCAAGCAGTGCATTTATGATTATTATTATCTTTACATTCCCATGTGGAACTGTATGTGTCATGGTCACCAATTAGACATTCCTGTCATGATTCTTCCACCTAGGCTCATGCCATTTTGCGAAATCCATTTCTTTTCAGACATCATCATCTAATATGCTTTATATTTATAGTGTGGCAGAAGCAGTTTTAGTGCTTTCTAGATCAGGAGATGAAAAGCCTCCAGGTGTTGACAGACTCCAGTTCCCATCAGCCCCAGCCAGCATTGTCAATGGTCAGAGATGGTGGGAGTTGTAGTCCATCGGGAGTGCGCTGGTTCCCCATCTCTGCTTGAAACAAAGACACATTTTTGCTGTTTCTGAAGCAAGCTCTTTTAAAAATTAGTCTGGCAAGTGATGAATAACACACACACTTCTCCCATTGTGTGATTTGTTTGTATTTCAACCCTTCAGCAGCCATGCACTTTTCTGCCATACAGCTCTGATGTGGAAGTAAATCCATATTGACAGTCAAATGGAATCTACACCCATTAAAAACCCGCTGCGAAATGTTTATTAATTTTTTTTTGAAAAATATATTGAATTTGCCATAGCTCACCATCACCATCTAGTGTCACATTTGTATAGTGCACTTTACAATACAGCTGAGGCCTGAGAATGGGCAATGCTGGGCTTGGTAGACATATAGTCTGACTTGGCATAAGGCAGGCACTGATGTACTTATGCTCCTAAATATTTGTATTCATTAAGATAGTATGCATAATTGTAGACTAAAAGCGAAAACGTTAAGATACTTCAAATTGCTGTGATTTAAGGATGAAGAGTAAGCGTAAAAGTTCCAATCAGTCTGCCTTCCTTGCACACTGAGTTCCTGTTTCTTTCAGAAGAGTGAATTTTAGCAGGTACAATATTTGCTTTACCTGCATAAATTTCCACTCCTACATGACTATGGGCTGTTTGTCCCACCGCTTTCCCCTGGAAAAACCCACACTTTAGTGCTGAATCGGAACAAATGGCAACCGGGTTTTTTGCAGATTGCCCATTTGTTCCGATTTAGCACTAAAGAGGGAGTTTCTGGTGGGAAGTGGTGAGGCAAAGGCAAAACCCATGCTCAGAACCATGCTTTCTAGACACAGGACAGGCAGAAGTGGGGATAAGCCCTAAGAAAGATTTGGAGGTTGTCTTTTGTGCTTCAGATTACTCCAGTCAGCACATTTTGAGGCATGCCTGTGGGATCTGGACAAATTTCTCAAAACAGCTGAGGCTTCCTAAGGAATTTTGCTCTTCTTCAAGAGCTGAGATCCTTCTCTTGCTTCACTGCGTGACAAAGGAGATTAGCTGTATTGCAAATTGCAAGGCACTGTTGTTTTGCAAAGTAGCAACACTGGGCTGTGTGATCTGCAGTGCCTCCCTTCTCAGTATTTTGCAGGAGGAATTATCATAATGTTAAGTTTGCACAAATAAAGCGGATTAAAGTGCTCTGTTAAAGTGCAACAAATCCCCCTCTTTAAAAAAAAAACCCACACCACCGACTTTTTGTAGTTTTGAAAGAAACAGAAATACATGGAAAACTCTGAAATGAATGAATGGTTCATTACAAGATGTACAAACACTCCACAACAGTATTAGGATGAATGCAGAATGAATGCTCATTGTCATATAACCACCCTGTAAACAAAGCAGAGGAAATGTGCAATAAAGACCAAACATAGTCTAACCACCTTGTAAGCTTTGTGTAAGCAAATCAGGTTGAAATGCTGCATAAACAGGTCATCTGGATGAGCCCTTAGCTAGAGATACAGAGAACCGTTGAGCGGCTGGGTCACCATGTCAAAAGTTTAAAGGTGAGTAAACTGAGTTCAGGGATGCGGGTGGCGCTGTGGGTTAAACCACAGAGCCTAGGGCTTGCTGATCAGAAGGTCGGCGGTTCGGGGTGAGCTGCCATTGCTCGGTCCCTGCTCCTGCCAACCTAGCAGTTCGAAAGCACATCAAGGGCAAGTAGATAAATAGGTACCGCTCTGGTGGGAAGGTAAACGGCGTTTCTGTGTGCTGCTCTGATTCGCCAGAAGTGGCTTAGTCATGCTGGCCACATGACCCGGAAGCTGTACGCCAGCTCCCTCGGCCAATAAAGCGAGATGAGTGCCGCAACCCCAGAGTCGGTCACGACTGGACCCAATGGTCAGGGGTCCTTTAAACTGAGTTCATGCGAGGCTGTTTTAGAGGAGCCCAAGATGCTTCTTGTGCACATCCAGCCTTTAGATGAGGTTTACCATAGTTTTCCGTGTATAAGACAATTTTTTTGTTATAAAATAATGTTAGAAATTGGGGGTCATCTTATACACTTATAGTACGGGGGGGGGCAGTGATTGGTTGCAGCCGTGAGCAGGAGATTGTCAGCAGCGATTTGGCGGGTGCTTGGTGGCTGTCGCAAGGGCTGCTGTCGATTGGCTGCTGCTGTGGCAAGTGGGCGGGTGATTGGTGGCTGTGACAAAGCCTGTTGATGATTGGCTGCCACTGTGGCAACTGGGCAAGTGGTTTTTGGCAAGCACCCACCCACACAAAAAGCTGAACAACTCTGGGCAATCTCCCCCCATTTTCTTAATTTGGAGTCCCCCAAAATAGGGGTCGTCTTATACATGGGAAAATATGGTAATTCTTGACAGAATGATCAAGTTCCATAGCAGTAGTTAATCCAGTAAAAGGCAGGTCTGTAACAGATATATGATTCTGTGATTCTATGAAATTTGTGCAACCATTTCTTTCTTAATACAGGGTACTTTGAATCTCACAATTGCCTCTCTTCAGGAATATGATATTATACAAGTTTGATAATAAGAAATGTGGCACACTGATAGTTCACAGTCTTTGAGTAGGCTAAGGCAAAAGAAGTCTTAAATCATTGAAAATATTTTTATTCGGTGGGTTGGGGGGATGCAAATGCAAAATAAGCTCAGGCATATAAGAAAATACACACCAAAATAGCATGCTGACTTAGCTAAAACTCTGACTTAGCTAGAGGATGAAAAATGCTTTGTCAGGACTAGATAATAAGTTTCCATAGTTATAAAAGAAGTTGCTGTTCCGTTTGCAGGTTGGCTTCTTAATCGCAGAGAACAAAGCGAGCCCAGGAGGACTGTATATTGTACTTATTTCAAACATCTGAATTGGCTCTTGGTTTCCCGGGTTCAAGGATGACGATCCAATCAAAGGGCTGTTCTTTCTTTAAAGGCTTTATCCAGCAGCCTCTGTAGATGGAGAGAAAGAAGGGCAGGAGCGGAATAAAATTGATGCATTGGCTAACTCTCCTGGGAAACCGAACTTCTTTTAAAATCCTAATACGAAATGTTATGTGCAGCAGACTGCATTATTCCTCTGTTCTGTACAGTGCCTAGCATCCTGTTTGTTTGCACATGTAAAAGCATTCTCTAAAAGCTTTCGCTTTGGCCAAAAGGGGTCTCAGAGCTGCTTAGAAGCTCAGTAGGGAGACAGTCCCTACCCTGCCCTCAGGCTTACAATCTGAAAGAAATGACACACTTAAAGAAAAATAAATGGGGAGGGAAGAGGGGAATGCAAGCTTAGGCAACCAGGTTAGAGTTCTTACGCAGCAGCAGCAGCAGCAGCAGCAGCAGCAGCAGCAGCAGCAGCAGGGGTGTCCACCAGGTAGGACAGAAAGTCAGGTCTCTGTGCCCTCCAGATTTAAGTACATACTAGTATTTTAGGTTTGCACAGTTAAAGTGCATCAAAACACCCTGTTGCCTGAGGGCAACAAATCCACAGACTTTTCGCAGTTTGGAAAGAGACAGGGAAATGCATTGAAAAGTGTCAGATGGACAAATGATTGATGGGAGGGCTAGAGATGGGGAAAACCCGGGAAAATTGGGAAAAGTCCAGGTTTTTCCAAAGCTGGTTTTTCCCCAGGAAAATGGGGGGGGGGTGGAATATTCAAACTATATCAAACTCTGTGGTTTTTTTTCATTTTTTTCTGGAAAAAAACAGCTTTGGGGGAAAATGGGGGAGAAATACCTGTCCCCCCCCCCCAATTTTTCCGGTTTCCCTCCAGGCCCTCCCATTTCTAGGGAGGGTGCATAGACACACCACAAGCAAATCAGAATGAATGTTCCTTGTTATGTAACCACCCCATAAACAAATCATAACAAATGTTCAGTAAGGAGTGCACATCATCCAGCTGCTACATAAGCAAATCAAGAAGAATGCTGAATAAACATGTCCCCTGGAGAAATGATGTGTCTGTTTCACACTCATATCCAGGACTGCCAGTCTATTGCAGTCTTACACCCCAATGATACCACTTTCCCCAGGGAGGTTGGATGTGAACACCTGATTACCAGATGACTCTCTGCTTCCAGAAGGCCCCATCTATTGATAGAAATCTTCTTCGCAACAGTTGCATGGTTGACTACTTTGCCAGTGCCATCAGGATGATCTCCAGCAGTCCTGCTGGTTCTACCATCACTCTCCTGAGCAGACTTTAGTTTTGCAATTATAGACAGGACTGGGAGTGAGCTCATCTAGACTAACCCTCCAACTGCAAAATAGTATCCTAGTAGAAATACTAGACAGGTTTGGTAACTGCAGAAAAGAAGCACTTGAAGCACAGTGATGATCAAAGCACCCTCAAGGAAGCGATACAAGAAAAGAAACCCATGCAACAGGACAAAGCAATACTATGTGCTGCGTACTAAGGCAGGGCCTTCAAGGTGGTGGTTCTGCTGCATTGCTGAGTGCACCAATGGATGGACTTCTCACCTGGAAGCATCCTTTGCCCCTGCATCCACCCAGCCTTGCAGCTCACTCACACAAGGCTCCTCTGTCTAACAGAAACGGGAAGACTTGCAGAATCTGCTTTATTTTTCACTGGAAGGTTGAGGTCCACCAACTGGAGCCACAATGAAAGACAGACAATTAGAATAAAATAATTCTGAGCCCAGGAATTTGGTCCAAGTACCAAAACTGAACTGATTGTACATTCCTTCCGCACACACAAAACACCTCCGGTTATTCCACCCTCTGTATCAGAAATGGGGAACTTCAGGCAGCTCTCCAGACGTCCCTCTCTGGCCCTTGCAACACCCCTCACTGGGGCCCTGACCCACATCCTCCGGTACTTTTGCCTGGGTGGAATAGATCCTTGAGCTGTGATTGCGGTGTGTACCCAACTCAGGCTGGCCCTCAGATCAAAAAAATTCCTCTTCCCTGCTTTACAGCTTTTTTCCTTTCAGCAGTGTAATTGGTGTGTGTGTGTTGCTTTGTTGTTGCCATTGATAAACAAATGGGAGGAGTCAGAAATTTTTGCCGATGCACTGCATATCACCCAGATGTTTATCTGCCAGTACAACCTTCTGTGCATCCCTGCAGTGTATGGAAATCATTGTACCGGTTGTTGTTGTTTAGTTGTGTCCGACTCTTCGTGACCCCATGGACCAGAGCATGCCAGGCACCCCTGTCTTCCACTGCCTCCTGCAATTTGGTCAGACTTATGTTAGTAGCTTTGAGAACACTGTCCAACCATTTCGTCCTCTGTCGTCCCCTTCTCCTTGTGCCCTCCATCTTTCCCAACATCAGGGTCTTTTCCAGGGAGTCTTCTCTTCTCATGAGGTGGCCAAAGTATTGGAGCCTCAGCTTCAGGATCTGTCCTTCCAGTGAGCACTCAGGGCTGATTTCCTTAAGAATGGATAGGTCTGATCTTCTTGCAGTCCATGGGACTCTCAAGAGTCTCCTCCAGCACCATAATTCAAATGACACTAGAAAATGGCAAATGAAGGAAATGACATTAGTAGAGACTTAGGCTGCACACCATACATTGAAAGCACATGATCTTCCCCAAAGTATCCTGAGAACTGCAGTTTCCTGGGAACTGTAGCTTTGTTGAAGTTGAAGTTGATTTTGATCCCAAAATGTCTTCAGCTCCCTCATTCCTGCTTTTTTTTTAATCCTCTCCTACCTATCCTCCCTGTTGCTTCACAGAGGCCTGGTGGACACGCGGAATCAGATGGTGCGTGACCAGCGGCGTCAGCTCAGGCTGGAGGAGTCGCAGAAGAAGAAGGAGAAGCACAAGAATGAGCGTGTGCTGCAGACATTCAGGAGTGCCGTGGAAGTGGCCACACCGCACAGCTCGATGGTGATCTCTCCCAGCCAGAAGTCAGTGGCGCAGGCGGAGCCTGATAGTCCTCCGCCCACCCGTTCCTCAGCCACCCCTCTGAGCTCATGGTATTACCCAGCGGCGACGGCGGCAGGAGTGTCCACCAGCAGCCAACATTCTGCTGGCCAAGCGCCCTCTTCCAGCAACCCGCTCTCCCAGAGCGAACCACATTCTGCCTCAAGGGGCATGCCAGCCTCCAACCTGGAAGTGAAATTCTACTCTGAGCCCAACCTAAGTTGCTCGGAAGCCCCCGTTCGTTCCCATTACAACATGGCCACCTCAGAACTAGAAGTGGATTCCAGTATCCAACCGAGCGACATGGCTAAGTCCTACCGAGTCATGCCTCTGGGGAACAAACGTGTTCCCCACAGACAGCACTACCAATGGGCCCAAGAGCATAACACTGTTGCCAAGACGCAACAAAGACTCAGATTGAAAATTGCAAAGAAGAACAGATAATTAAGTCTTTAGGGAGTTACTCTAGTCCCCTCAGTCATTGAACAGGAAATCTCCAAAGGAGATTTAGCACAGGGCAAATCAGCCTGGTTTGATTCCCACACCCTACAACACAGTGCAGTGTAAAAACTTCCTTAAGCGCGCATGGCTTTTGGGGTGGATATTTTACTACCTCAGAATACAGTGGTACCTCGGGTTACATACGCTTCAGGTTACATATGCTTCAGGTTACACACTCCGCTAACCCAGAAATAGTGCTTCGGGTTAAGAACTTTGCTTCAGAATAAGAACAGAAATCGGGCTCCGGTGGCGCAGCGGCAGCAGGAGGCCCCATTAGCTAAAGTGGTGCTTCAGGTTAAGAACAGTTTCAGGTTAAGTACAGACCTCTGGAACGAATTAAGTACTTAACCCAAGGTACCACTGTACATTGGAATCATAATACGACAACGCTAAACATACTAAAGAAAAGTTTCCTCTCCATGATTAAGAAAGTTAACCAGCTTCCAAAATTTTCAGGTCTCACAGCAAGATGGGATGAAATCACTGTGAACACATGAGGAGTAATGAGACACAAACTTATCACTCAGGTTCACTAGAAGGCAAGGAGAATTCATTGGGATCAGATATTTTGGTGAGTTCGGCAAGAGAGATCTGTGCTTGGAAACAGCCTTCCACAGACATGGCTGCTGAAGAAGCAGAGCTGGATGCGTATCCACATCAGTGTTATGAAAATTATCCAGCGCATGGAAGTATCTGGATGCATCTCTGAAGGAGGATTGGTTGAGGCAACCATTGCTATGTGCCAGGTCAGGACCATTTTGTACAGAAAATAAGACTGCCGGAGGAAGTTAAAACCCCTTGCTTTAATATCTATTTATAAATGATAAAGAAGTTTCTCTATACATCATGTATAGGATGTAGCTAAGCTTGTCAGTAATGTCCTGGTCTAGGAATGGGAGAGAGTTTTGATTCAGCTTGTGTGTAAAGGCAAACCTACCTAATTTGCAGTTTCTGAAACAATACGCAAATTGAAACCCAGCCATCCTTCAAAATCCTAACTTCTAACTTTGCAATGCAGTTCTCCAGCCAAATAACGTATGCAAAAATGCATATACTTGGGTAAAATGTGCATTAAAATGCACATATTGGTGAAAATAATATACATAAAAATGCATTGGGCTAGGCAGAATCGCATACAAAAGTGCAGATATTAGGAGGAATCTGCACTAAAATGTTACTGAATTTTCATGAGAACTTCAGAAAAAGTCATAAACTCATGTGAAAATGTGGATAACCGAACTTAAGATTGGAAATATTAGAAACTGAGAGAAATAAAAATTGACAGATTTGCCCATCCCTACCCAGGTGTGTCCCCAGTTTAAGGTTATGTCGTATTGTGAAATGGGGATGCCTTTTAATGGAGAGCTACCTGATAGGTTGCTTGAAAAAAATGGGTCCTTTAGCTGGAGAGTGGAGACTATAGCTCAGTGATGGAGCACAGGTGTTGTGTGCAGATGGGCCCAGGCGTAATACGGTTATCAGAGAGCAGGACTGGGAAAGATCTCTACTGGAGACCTTGACAATCGACTGCTAGTGAATGTAGAATGTATGGCGCTAAACATAGCTGTCAACATTTCCCATTTTAAAAGAGAAATTCCCTTATTCCGAATAGGATTCCTCGCAAGAAAAGGGAAAAGTTGACAGCTATGGGGCTAAATGGACGGTGCCTTAACTCAGTATATGGCAGCTTCTTGAGCTTATATGGCATGTCTCAGGAAGCAATGGAAAATAATTGGGAATATTTTATGACAGTTGCCTTACTAGTGGCATCCAGAATTTAAAAGTTTGTAGCAGTAGAAAAAATGCCAGCTGCGAGCAGTCAAGAATTATCAGCAATGGGCCCAAATGGGAAGATGAGAGAAGATTCTGACAACAGGATGATTGGATCTCTTGATTGTCAGGATTCAGTTCTTCACACTGCAATCTTGCATACAATTTCTTGGAAGTAAATCCCAAGCAAGTCCGTGGAAATGTTAAAAGTTGGAGTGGATTAGTCCTTTATCATGAAATATTGATGCCACAGAACTTCATTCCTCAGTTTGTTGCGAGATCTTGCTTTAGTGAGGCTATAAAATTTCTCTGTAAAACAAGCGCAAGACATAAGCTCATGTACTGGAAACGGCTATCAGAGCCGCACAACCAAATTAATAAAATAACTTAAGTTGTACTTTGTGTCAGGGACCCATCTGTGCTATTCCACTGAAAAGGAGAGACTTCCTGTAGCAAAGCAGTGAAACCAAAAATTCTGCAGCTGTCATGTTGAAACGAGCTTTGTTTTCCCATGAAGGTTTGCCCTCAAAATAAAGAGAATTTGTAAAACTGATAAAGTTTCCATATCAGCTTCATTCACCATACATGAAGTAGCAGCAATACAGAGTGCACTGCCAAATGATTCCCATTTTGTTTTGCCCTTCCTGTCTGCCAGCTCCATCTGGTACGCAGGCTGAGACCTTACCTGCCCGCAGACTGTCTTGCCAGAGTGGTGCATGCTCTGGTTATCTCCCGCTTGGGCTACTGCAATGCGCTCTACGTGGGACTAACTTTGAAGGTGACTTGGAAACTACAACTAATCTAGAATGCATCAGCTAGACTGGTGACTGGGAGTGGCTGCTGGGACCATATAACACTGGTCCTAAAGAATCTTCACTGATTCCCAGTATGTTTCTGAACACAATTCAAAGAGTTGGTACTGACTTTTAAAGCCCTAAACGGCCTCAGCCCTGTATACCTGAAGTATCTCTACCCCCATCATTCAGCCTGGACACTGAGGTCTACTTCTGAGGGTCTTCTGGCAGTTCCCTCACTACGAGAAGTGAAGCTACAGGACAGAGGGCCTTCTTTTTCGGTAGCGCCCTCCCTGTGGAATGCCGTACCATCAGATGTCAAGGAGATGAAGAACCACACAATTTTTAGTAGACATCTGAAGGCAGCCCTGTATCAGGAAGTTTTTAATGTTTGACGTTTGACTATGTTTTTATATTCTGCTGGAAGCTGCCCAGAGTGGCTGGGGAAACCCAGCCAGATGGGCAGGTTATAAATTATAATAATTATAATGATTATAATAATTAATAATTATAATAATAATAGAGGCAGGAACAACAAAGTATGAGCCTTGACTTGCCACGATGGGCAAACTAGCACTTGTGGTTTATTTCTTCCAAACAAACAGCAATGAGGAAAGCTTGCAACAATTGGAGCTATTTAGTTTAGAGAGAAAGGAGGGTGTGGGTAGAAAGTTTTCCTCCCTCTCATAATACTTCAACGTGGGGTCATCCATTGAAGCTGAAGAGTGGGAGATTAGGGCAGATAAAGCAAGCACATCTTCACACAGAGCATGAAACTGACCGCCTCAAGGTTCAGTGATGCCCCTGACCCTAACTTAGATGGCTTTCGAAGGGGATGAGATGTACTCAAGGAGGGCAGGGCTATCAATGGCTACTGGTCATGGTGGCTGTGTGCCAGAATCAGAGGCAGCAGGCCTCTGAAAATCAGTAACTAGGAATGACAGTGGGAGAAAGCTAATGCCCTCATGTCCCACTGATGTGGGCTTTGAAGTGGACTGTATGAGAAGTAAAGGAAGCTCCCTAAACGCAACAGATGTGGTAAACAGTGCTTTCTTTTTCTGGGGGTATGCAGGGGTATGCATACCCCTAAACATTTTGTGAATCTTTCTGCTTTTGTCCATTTACTGTATTTATTTTTCCCAATTTGAACTATAAAATGGTGATTTTCTGAGTTGAAATGAGAGTACCCATAAACATTTTTAGGGGAAAAAACACTGGTGGTAGAAATGAACAGACTAGGACTCATTCATACATCCCTGCAGTTTATTCTGTTTGTGCCATGATTTCCAGGCACAGGCCCAAGAGGTTTTTCTTTTGTCCCGCCATGTTCCCCAGGAAAACCCGTGGTTTACTGCTGAATTGGAACAAACGTCATTCCACAGTTAACCTGGTTGATGTTTGTAAAGCGACAGGGCAAAAGAAAAACCTCTCAACCCAACTGATATGTGCTATAGATGAGCAACCTTGACTTTGCTTATGCAACCACTTGGCCACTAGGTGTCAGCGAAGTTCCAAAATTAAAGAAAGTCTAGTCTCTCCATGTCACCTTACCTTTCTAAGGAGAAACTCACCCATGATGTTACCAACAATTGCCTGCTGAGTGAATCCATGGAAACAAGCTTCCAGCTGTTTTTATTTGTAGGCCTTAGCACATTATTCCACCATCCTTAAATTTCCTTGCTGGTTGTTGTCGTTATAACTTTATTTATGTGTCATATTATACCCAAAGGCCTAAACACAACTTACATAGTAAAGAAATAAATATTAAAAATATACAACAATAAATAAAATTGAACACACTCAAAAATTCCTGCAAGTACACATTTCCCACCATAAATTGATCTCTAGGGATTCCTTTAAAACACCAAGCAGCTCAAAACCATCCATGGAATGAGTGAAAGATAGAGAACAATATTGAAATACTTGGGTGCATTAAAATGTCTTAGCCTGGCCCCACAAAATATGATCAACTTAGCTCCAGATTCACCTGACTTTCTGTCGGGTAAATTTACCCAATTGCTGTCTACAAAACACTTTAGTTCTTCTGGTCCTGAGGAGGACAACTTGAGACAATAATCACATGTCCCTTGTAGATATCCAAAAATATGTGTTAACCCTTTTAAAGCCACTTCGGTAGGATTACTTACAAGCCTACTCAATATTCCAACAGAATAACTGATATCTGGCCTACTCCATTGAGAAATATACATCAGACTTCCAACAGTAGAATGATACAATTCAGAATCTATTTGAACATTCCCCCTCATGAAAGCATCAGGAATACACAGTTATGAAGGCATCTGGAGGAGCCCAGAGCCAAGAACAATCCTGCGTCCATTCTCTTCTTCCATATATCTGGCTGCTCACAAACAGGTCAACACCTTCCTGTTTTTATAACAGCAGCCACAAGTTTTACTTACGGTAGCCTTCCTTTACATCTTTGTTGCCCCGCATCCCACCCACCCAGAAGCCAGAGAGCTTTCCTGGCTTGTTCTATCAAGTGCCGTATCTTCCATCCAATTGTGATGTGAAAATCCATAGAGAAGGACAATGCAGTTTGCTATTTAAGACCAGAAGGTAGGCAAATTCCAAGACGAGATTGGAAATTTACACGGAAAGAACAAGAAGTAAACGTTTCCCATGCTTAAGGCAATTCCTGGCTTGTAGGAATCGTGATTCCTGTTTTGTGCTCGCCTGCTGGCACATGTGTTTGCAATTGGGTGTGCATGCGGAAAGCAAAAGTCAGTTTATCCACCTTCCATTCATTGCCTAGTTGATTGCCTAGTTTATTGCCCCATCCTTTCCCATACCATCACATGTACAAGGCTGGAGGGGTCATCACAAGCCTGTTTGGTCACAGCAGTTCTTGGACTTCTTGTTCCTGTGAAATATGGCAAGGAATTCCACGAATGTGTGCATCATATGGAAACTGTCCCTACTGAAGTGAGAGCATTGCATCTCAAATTAGGCCAGCTACATTGGGCAGAGCTTCAGATAACAGAAATATGGAAGAGGCCTGGGTATCATGTTGCAGAAAGAATCTTCTAAGAACATAAAAAAAAAACAGGATAGCTATCAATAAAGCAGCTTGTTTTTAGTATCACAATGCATTGTTTTGATTGCATAAAAGCACATTTCAGTGGTCTCTGCTAATTGCTGGAGATGAAATGTGCCCCTCTTTTTGTATTCCATGGAATTATTGCAGCTTTTAATCCACCCACCCCAAATTTTGCAAATACCTATGTAGGAGATACCTTATTAGCCAGGAGCCAAGTACACAAGCCACATATTTTGTTTAGGTGAATTATAGGTGAACAACCAGAGCTACTTCCTCCAGTCGATCTAGCTAATAGTTGAGCCTTAGGCTTGGCAAGACTCTCTTCAGATAATCAGCTGATTGCTGGTGCTTGCAAGTCCGCCGACCGACAGGACTTCAAAGCATCCTGCAAATGCCTTCCTGGTTCAATCACAACTTTACTTACCTGTGCCCACCCTATTCAGACGTCAGGTGTAGGGCAAGTTGTGTGGCTTTGCTCAGATGTCCTAGCAAGCCAAATATTTCCTCATTTCTTTGATTTACAGCCTGCACTTTGCTCAGAGGAGTCCAAGGCAGGAATGGGGAGGCCTGACTCGGCCCACCGCCCAGAGTTTCTCCACCCCTGCCTCAGAGAGCCCAAAGAAGGAAAGTTTGCAAGGACAAATGTGACCGCTTCCAGCACTGCAGATTATCTGGGCCATGCGATTGATGCTAATGTTCTTCGCAAGACAGCAGGAAAGGTCAAAGCCATAACGGATATCTCTGATAGTGTATAAATCAGACGAGTTCTTCTATTACAGATGACTCATTCCTCTTCTGGCTACAGTCCTAAAGCTTCTCTGTGATTTTGTAAGTCAAGGAATATCCTGAACAAGGAAAAGCTTTCTGAAAGTCATGTACCTGGAACTAGTGCCTTGGAAAAATCTCTGCTGGTAGTTTTTCATTACATATTTGTTCTTTGAGTTGTGGGGAGCATGACCTAGAAAACAGCTGCTGTGCACTTATTCCTGGTGGTAGGAGACCTCCCTGTTGGCAGATTTTCATGCCAAGTGTCATTCCATTTGCCCTGCAATGCTGTCCCTCTCTCAGAAACCAGAACCTCCGGCTACCAAGAGACTGACATACTATTGGGCTGTGGTTTCCATTGGGGCAATAACTTTCTGTGTAAAATGGAAAATGGACTTAAGCACTCACAGAAGCTTGGGCCCTTTATGAGTGCTTGCAAAAGAATTGAAAGGACCTGAAGGAGCTGCCGCTGACACCCAGCTCTACTGTCTCCACCTTCCCCTGCCCCAGCCTAATCCTGAACAGTTTCCTGTAGAGCTCTGGGGAGCAGGGGTGGAGTGGAGCAGAGGAAGGCTGTGTTGTGAGCCCTGATGTGATTGAGCTTGTGATGGCAGGCTCCAATGCGAGAGGAGGAAGAAATGGAAGTGGTGGGAACCTGGGTTGGAGGAGCGAGGCTCTCTGCTTTCCAACCTGACTTCTATCACTTTGGAAGGGGAAGCAGGGATACTGGCTCCCCCCATGACCTTCCTGTGGAACAGAGAACCTCATTGGAGGCTGAGGAGGGCTTTGATCAGGGAGCCTGAACAGGAGTCTGAACAATGGAATGCCTTTGCAGATGGAGCATGCACTTTCAATCTAGACATTCCCTTAAGGCCACATCTCATCTTTCAAAGCTGGTCGAAGGGGTGGTGAAACTTGTTGGGACAGCCTCATAACTTTTGTCCAGCTCTAAGCTGCCTGCCCTGCCCCTGAACTCTTGATCCATGACTCCTCGGCACTGTATCTGCTGCCGAGCCTGTACCTTCACTTTCCTGAATAAGGATCTCTTCCTTACTTACAAGTAAGAGCCTCTGTCTGCGTGTGTTGGGCAGAAGCCAGGACAGGCAGGAACAAAGCGCCACCACTTTTTTCAGAACAGATGAAGGACTATAATGTCATCTGCCAGTGTGCTATTTTCTGATCCGCTGCATGCCAAATAAGCCAAGTGGAGGAAGAGGCAGGTTAAAACACATAGCAAAGGTTTAGAGTGCCACTTTTATCTGGACAACTTTCAGCATTTTTAGTGTGTCCAAAACGTCACAGAATAGTGAGTAAAGTTTCCAACTCACCAGAACTTTTCATCTGGCTGTATGTGAAGCAATATGGGAGGCAGGAGGTGAGCACTGGGAGAGGGGGAGCGGGCTTAATATTGAAGTCATAATCTGTTGAAAATTTGGATGCAACACAGATTACACAAAAGCAAATTGAGTTGCACCCAACCTTCCAACACCCCTTCAATTCTTGAGCACCTGGATAGCTCACTATTCACAGGATGCAACCTAAGGTGTATCAGTCTAAAGTTCACAGGATAGAGAGGTCACCATAGAGGTGCAAGGTACAGGCATAGTATACGAATCTGGAAGTCCTTTATTCTGTCTCTTTTAACCCCATGCGAATGGCTTTCTGCAAGCTGAGTTGCACCCAAACTTACAATGTAAACTCTGCATTGGTAAAAAATCAATAGCCTTAGAAGGGCCATGCCTTCTATGGGATGTCCATTCAACACTCTGCAATCCCGTAGCCAATGTTTGTTTGGGTCCACGTGTCTCTTTGCAGCCACCAGAGAGCGCTCTGTTCTCACACATATCATTGGCAGCCTTAAGCCAGGAGTAGAGTTGAATGGCCAAATTTCGGAGTGTGTCTGTCTGTCTGTGTATCCCTCTCTCTCCCAGCCCTGCATACCCATGCCTCAGACGAACTCTGCTCTTGGAAAGTTTTCTTAAGCCTCTGGAAGTCCTGGCAGACAAACAGCTTGTGAGCCAAAGAAGGAGCATGACTCTCCCCATCACCATCCTGCCAGCAATCTGCAAAGCTGTCTTTGACCTTAATGTATCACTGTCTGGTACCAAGCAGGGATACCCACCCACTCTCACCTGCCCACAATCCCCAAGGGCATCATGGGGAGCCACGTCCCTAAAGCTTAAGATGCATTGTTTTCACTGTGCTGGAGAGAAGCAAACCTCTCTCTGGGAGGGCTGGAGACAGGTTGAAACGGAGCCATGGCTCAGATCCTTGAACCTACTGTGTCCTTTTTCCATTGAGAGGAGCATACTTGTGCCCCTTCCAGCCTGGCTTTTCATTCCCTGCTTTAGGCTGTAGGGAACTTTTCCCATCTTCCCCCGAAGGCCTGCTGCTTATCACAGGCTCCGAGGAGGAACAGGGAAGAAATTGATTCAGTTCACGGTTAAAGGGGATTCTCTCAAACCCACACCTTCTGAAACAATATGAGCACCAAAACACAGCCATTTGTTTTTAAAACGCATGGAAATTTACCCACATTTTAGTGTGGATTTAGTGTGAATATCTCCTAATAAACACATTTTTGAATGCAGTTTTGACAAATGTACACGTTTTTGCAAGCAATGTCACCTAATGTGGGGGGGGCATTGTGTTTGGCAACAGAAGAGGGATGTGTCAGCTGGTAGAACATGAGTCTCTTAATCTCAGGATTGTGGGTTCAAGCCCCACATTGGGCAAAAGATTCCTGCATTGCAGGGGGTTGGACTAGATGACCCTCGTGGTCCCTTCCAACTCTATACAATTCTATGATTCTATGCTTGTTCAAAATTCACACTTACCCGAATTTTGCAATGCAGTTTTCCAACCAAACCATGAATTTATCTAAATCCCATTGAGGATTATTTTATGTATCTCTAAAAGAAAAGGTTTTGTGGATTTTAGCTGTTTTATTGACAGTTTTATCATGCATATAGCTTAGAGGGTCTTGTGCTTAAAAGAAGGGGAATATATTTAGGGAGTGGCTTTGGGGCTTCTCCAGATATCTAGCAATGGGGAGGAAAGTCATTCAAAACCAGGCACCTCATGAGCATCATAGAACTGTAGAGCTGGAAGAGATCATGAGGGTCTTACAAAAACAGGAAGGAGGGATACTTCCTGTTTTCTGAGCCTCTCTAGAGGCTCCTGCAGACATCTTTTTTTTTTTTTTGGTGTATTTATTATGATCTGTGCTCCTGATACAAAGGATTTGAGGCAAACATGCTGCTTTGTTTCCAATTGGTCCATGTCCCATAACTTCCTACTGGAATCCTGCCACCACAAAGTTTCTGGCAGGGGGCTAGTGTTGTGCTTTCGTTGCACCATGGTGCAAGAGTGCCCCATAAGACAGCAAAAATGTTGGGCAGAATGACATGTGGATGGCCCAATATAAGATCACTACCAATGCACTGTTATTGCTTCAAGGGCATGTTGCAGAATACAACCACAAAAAGACACTGGTATGGCGAGAACCTTAGACCAAGTCAAACTGTGCCCATCTACTTAGTATCATAGTGAGGGCCACCAACGTGGACAATTTTAAAAGGGGATTAGGGGATTAGGCTATTAATAGCTGCCAGTCATGATGGCCATATATTTCCTCTGTTATCAGAGGCAAGACACTATTTTGAATGTGTAGCTCCGGTGCTGAGATAAGAACATAGTAACAAGCACGGCAAGACATCCTTCAACAAATATCATTTGTTGTGATTCCCTTTCCCTCTACACTTTAACTTTCTAGATCGCTTAAACGAAGGCCGTGTTTCTGATCCACTTCATTGACACCTTGAAGGTGGCAAAATACTGGTGTCTACTATATTCTATGAATGCAGCCACATAGCCTCCAACATTTCTCTGATGAAACTAGAGACGTCCCCTCCAACATTTCTCCAATGAAAATAGGGACATCCTAAGGAAAAGTGAGACATTCTGGGATCAAATCAGATCCCAGTTTCCAACAACCAGGGCAGCTTTTCTAAATCAGGGACGTCCTTGGAAAATAGGGACACTTAGAGGGTCGGACACTGTGCTGATCCTTCAAGTGCTGTGGTTGCCAAGATGGTGACTGTGGGTACAATCAGGCCCTATGGGACTTCCCATGGTGCCCAGAAAGGCTTTCTGCCCCTTCTGCACTGCCAACTATGCTATAGCGTGGCAAAAATTCCCTTCATAATAATAATAATAATAATAATAATAATAATAATAATAATAATAAATTTATTATTTGTACCCCGCCTATCTTGCTGGGTTTCCCCAGCCACTCTGGGCGGCTTCCAACAAAGACCAAAAATACACTAAAATGTCACACATTAAAAACTTCCCTGAACAGGGCTGCCTTCAGATGTCTTCTGAATGCCATGTAGTTGTTTATCTCTTTGACATCTGGTGGGAGGGCGTTCCACAGGGCAGGCGCCACTACCGAGAAGGCCCTCTGCCTGGTTCCCTGTAGCCTCACTTCTCGCAATGAGGGAACTGACAGAAGGCCCTCGGAGCTGGACCTCAGTGTCCAGGCAGAATGATGGGGGTTGAGACGCCCTTTCAGGTCAAGGATACTGGGCCGAGGCCGTTTAGGGCTTTAAAGGTCAACACCAACACTTTGAATTGTGCTCGGAAACATACTGAGAAACACATAAAGCTGAAAGAGGAAGAGTTTTACTCTTTCACACTTCAGCTCTATGTGCTTTTCAAGGCTGAGATTGACACCTGAAAGGTGGGTCATAAATTTAATCATCTTCATCACTGGCCCCTCTCCATTGCACTCTCTTCCTGCTTTCCTCTCTGGCACCTCTGGAATGAATGTATCCTTTTATAGATCTTGTTCATGTCTCCCCTTCCCGTTTTCTCTCCTTCCGTTCTAAATTAAATGATCACAAACGTTGTGGTAAAAGATGGCAGGGCCCCCTGATCATTTTGGTAAATGGAGCATCATCACATGTGGGAAATGTGTGGTGTCAGATTACATGATCGAGTAGGTGGATCAGCACATCAAAGGATCAGTACACTAGGTCATAAATCTCATGAATTGGGGCGGCAAACTGCATCAGCCATGCTGAGAGCATACTGCAGAATAATTGCATATGTATATTACATGACAATGTCAGCGACATCATCCCAAATGCAGAGCAACATTTCCAATCTAGCTCTGAACAAATCTCAAAACCATTGTTCCCTTCCTAGCAACGGCAAAAAATGAATGTGAGCATTTGTTGGCTAGGTTTAGCTCAGCTCTATTTAAAAGTCATTTCCTGGAAATATTATGAATTTTCTTTCTGAAAATGTCTCCTGCTAAACATGGACAGCATAGAAAATATTTGCATTCTCCACTAAATCCCATGTTTGAGGAACTTGTGTTTTGCATTACTTCTCTTCTGGAGGAGCACATCCATGGCAGAAATCTCACTCTCCAGAGCCAGGCAGCTCAACAGGAGAGCTGGAAAGAAAATCCTCACAGGAGAACATAAGAAGAGCCTGCTGGATCAGGCCAGTGGTCCATCGAGTCCAGCATCCTGTTATCATGGTGGCCAACCAGATCTCTGTGGGAAACCATTAAAGAATTCAAGCTCAAGAGCCCTCTCCCCTCCTGTGGTTTCCAGCACATTGCTGTCTCCCAGCATGGAGGCAGAGCATAGCCAACATGGCTAGTAGCCATCAATGGCCCTCTCCTCCATGATTTTGTCTAATGCGCTTTTAAAGAATGGCGTGCCATGCTTAAGTTTAGAGCAGGGTTGTTTATTTTAAAAAGTATTTTCCACTTAAAAAAACCTTTACAATCAGTGATAAAGACAGGTCAGAATGGAAATTGCAGCCTTCTCAGGGACACAGGTGGCGCTGTGGGTTAAACCACAGAGCCTAGGACTTGCCGATCAGAAGGTCGGCGGTTCGAATCCCCGCGACGGGGTGAGCTCCCATTGCTTGGTCCCAGCTCCTGCCAACCTAGCAGTTCGAAAGCACGTCAAAGTGCAAGTAGATAAATAGGTACCACTGCGGCAGGAAGCTAAACAGCATTTCTGTGCGCTGTTCTGGTTCGCCAGAAGCTGCTTAGTCATGCTGGCCACATGACCCGGAAACTGTACGCCGGCTCCCTTGGCCAATAAAGCGAGATGAGCTCCGCAACCCCAGAGTCAGTCATGACTGGACCTAATGGTCAGGGGTCCCTTTACCTTTACCTTTTATGTCCCTCGTGAGGGAGAAGTCTGCCTTGTTACAGATGCAGTAGGCTGAAATTCATCAGGTCTAACAAGTGATAGGGAAATTGCTGCAATAAAAATTTGGCCGATCTCAGGTGAGGGAAAGGCACCATTTTGTCTTCCATCTCAGGCAGGAAGATGGTTTTGGGCTGGCTCTGCACAGTTTGAAAACTGCTCCTTGAATAATGGAACCATGAGGAGACATGTCACAGACTAAGGGAAGATATAGATCAGAGAAGTCCTTAAAAGGAAGTCTGCCCTGTTGTGTTTCTCAAAGAGTTTTTCCTTTGCCTGCGCATGTGGAAGTGGCTTGGTGACGAGGAATCAGACCAGCTCAAATGGCCTCACTCCACTTTGAGTGTCAGGCATGGAGCCAGAAAGAAAGGGAGTCAATTCCATAGTTTGCTTTACTCTGGAGGGTCTGTGGGCCTCCCATGAAATACCAGAAAACCTCCTGAGTCAGCAGCTCACTCCTACTCTTGGAATAGTCAAGATTCCCGGACGGATGCAGTAACTTGACTCTGCTCCTGGCTCAGGGCAGCCACCAGCTGATAAAAAAAATCCCTGCCTGGACTATTAATAAAGCCTATTTTGGGTTCAGAAGAAACCAGCCTGACTGATGAATCCCCTTGGCTCAGAGGCTCCAAATGAGGGCTGCCGGGTTATTCTTTCTTTATTCAGTAGAAGCTGGAATGATGCTAATAGAGTATGTAGGAGAGGGAGGGAGGGAGGGAGGGAGAGAGCATGGTCTGGTCCTGTTATGAGGTAGCGTGAGGCAGCTGCCTCAGGCAGCAAATTCTGAGGGCTGGAAAGCAGCTAGAAAGCAATGCCATGTGTTCTGCCCTGCAGACCCTAAGTTAGCTTGCTGCCTTAGCATGTCTAATACACCAATGAGGCAACCTGAGGCAACTGCTTTGGGTGGCATGACCAGAACATGGGCCTGGATCTGTTGGTTAGGAGCACTGGTAGCACAGCTGGCCTCAGGGACCGAAAGGTCTCAGAGTGGCCCTGGTGGTGATGGATGGACTACAGCACAGTTGAGGCAAAGGCCCTTGGAAAATTGAGTCCACTCTCTTTCAGCCAGGCAACCTGGCTCAGCCAAAACGTTTTGCTGACCCAAACCATAGCAGGGGACATCCCAAGAATTCTCCCCAGCAACAGTACAGTAGCTCTCTGTTCAGTACAGTACCTCTGAGCTGAGATGTGTTGCATTTATAGCAGTAAGTCACCTCATATGCTTTGTAGGAAAGTGGCATATAAGTTCAACATCATCATCAGCTTCATAACAACAACTGCAGGCATTGCCAAGCACTTAAAGCAGATTTGGTTCACATGTGACGGCATTGCTACAGAATGGCTCAGTCCTGGACTATGGTTCTTTAAGTTATTAATGGCATGTTCAGTTAAACCAATGAGAATATAATCAGTGTGCATAAGGAGCTAACAATCTAAATTTTGGTACAAGTTGCTCCTAGTATATACACTAGCATTGCTCTTTGTTGTTTAGTCATTTAGTCGTGTCCGACTCTTCGTGACCCCATGGAGCAGAGCACGCCAGGCACTCCTGTCTTCCACTGCCTCCCGCAGTTTGGTCAGACTCATGTTTGTAGCTTTGAGAACACTGTCCAACCATCTCGTCCTCCTAGGACATAGTAATTGAATACCTTTACCAGCAAAAAAAAAAAAAAAAAGGTACATATGAATGTCCTCTCTTATATTGTCATTGTATAGAAACTAAATGAATTCCATTGGTGTTCAAATGCCTTTTGTCTTCCCTCTCACACAGCTAAATGAATTTATGAAGCTTATCTACCCATTGGGGGATTTCTTTTCTTCCTAAGGAATCTTTGCCTAAGACTTCCGCTGCTCCTTATTCTCACTCGAGTGGAGGTGGAATCTGTTGTGACTGAGACATTACTTGTTAGGCAAGTGTTTTTATCTAGAAGGAAAAGGGTAGCAGCCCGCATGCTGGTAAGCACCCGTCACACAAATGAAGTGCGACCTCTGTGCTCCTGCCAGTTTTCCATTGCAGCCTTGCATGAGACCACACTTGTATGGCCCTCGAGGTAAGCATGACTGGAAGAACAAGCAGTCGTTTCTTCTGCCGCTTCTCCAACAAGTGGGAGTTGATTACAGCCACTCAGCCTTGGATATGAAGAATGTGTACTATAAAACAAGGATTTCCAACAGTTATCTGATGCTTGCAGGTATCTCAATTTCTTCTTCCTTAAGAGGAAGCCTTTGTTCCGTCTTCAACCACAACAAGTAACAAAGAGGGTCAAACTATATGTTACACTTACAGTGTAGCATGTAGCTACATATCCTTCATTTTAGGCACATATCTTTACAGGGAAGGGAGGTAGTGGCAGAAAAGGCTTGTCTCTTTTCTTCCTACTGCAGTCAAAGCTAAACTCACTGTCTGTGGACAGCTGCAATACTTAGGGGGGGGGGGCAAATGTCTTACTGGCACCAATCAGAAGTTTTTTTCCTAAACATGAAAGCCACACAAAGGAAAAATGTTGGCTCTGACTGTGTCAGGGAGGGAAAAGTCTCCCTCCCCCATGTGATTTCTTTTGCTGTTTCTTGCAAAGGAAATGAGATGGAGATATAGGCCACTTCCAGACAACCTGCTTATTGAGCATACCTCCTCATTTGTTTTCAGGGAGGTTAGACTATCAGCTTGCCCATGCTGGAGCAAAATGTAGCAGCACTGTGGCTCTAAAACTTGACTAATCCTAGCCTATTGACTAACATTACGCTATCTGCAGTCTATTTATGAGTAGGCAGCAAGGATGGTCAGCTTTTGGGAGCCATACATAGGAAAATCTGATCTGCACACTTTCTGGTTTTCTTTAAGGGGGGGCATGCACACCTGCTCTCACACCCATGTTGGAAAAGGGCTGTGGAGAGCAGAGGAGGAGCGTCTGAGGGGAAGGAGAGGAAAACATTGTCCAAATGCATTCCACAAAGCTCCACCTACGGCTGTGGCTGGCAAGCGGCAGTGGAAGAGCAACAAGATGGAAATGTGCCCAATTTCCACACAGACAAAATCATATCCTTATGACCTGCGTGTGGAAGCATGCTTGGTCTGCCTTTTGGATGTGTAACTGCAGTTTTCTGACTTGACATTAATTCCAACATCTTTATCATAAGGTTTTAATCATACATTTTGAAATCAGCTAATAGGAGCTGAAAAAGTATCTGTGGAGGAGTTGGGAAAATCAGGCAACGAGCTCAAGAGTCACATTTTTAGGACTCTAAAAATAGAGAAATCAAACAAGGATGAGGGGAATAAAAATATACAAGTGAACAGCTGTAATTGAACACCAGTTGTTACAGTATTATTATTATTGTTTTTTTGTGGAATCTGGTTGGCTCGGGCCACTGTTTAATCTAAAAGATCCTTAGGAATGGAAGTCTTTTTCAGGCCAATTTGACTTGGCTGGGAAGGTCTGGAATGTGCTCCTCCCCACATCCCTCCCGCTTAAGCAAGTGGACTGCGGCACAGAGCCTGATCCCTCTGTCTCCTTCTATTGTTGCCATGTGCTGTCAGCTTCTCTTTTAGCACATTTGCTTGCTTGAGATGGAAGTGGAAACCGAGGAACAAAATAGCCAAGGCCTCTCTCTTTTGAGAATGCAAAACACATTTGCCATAAGGAGGAATCCATGTAAGGGCCGGGCCAGGAGGGGGTGAGCCCATCACAACAATGCCTTACATTCACATTTGAGTGTTAAATGTATTCCAAATGCCAGAATGGGGGGGGGGGTATCTTGGGATTCTTGGCTTTTGCTTCTCATTGGCCTTCCTTTTTTCTGGATACAGAGAAAAGCTCACCAAGTATGTGTCTTTTAATATTCACCATTGTTGTTTAGTTGTTTAGTCGTGTCCGACTCTTCATGACCCCATGGACCAGAGCACGCCAGGCACTCCTGTCTTCCACTGCCTCCCGCAGTTTGGTCAAACTCATGCTGGTAGCTTCGAGAACACTGTCCAACCACCTCGTCCTCTGTTGTCCCCTTCTCCTTGTGCCCTCCATCTTTCCCAACATCAGGGTCTTTTCCAGGGAGTCTTCTCTTCTCATGAGGTGGCCAAAGTATTGGAGCCTCAGCTTCACGATCTGTCCTTCCAGTGAGCACTCAGGGCTGATTTCCTTCAGAATGGATGTGTTTGATCTTCTTGCAGTCCATGGGACTCTCAAGAGTCTCTTCCAGCACCATAATTCAAAAGCATCAATTCTTCAGTGATCAGCCTTCTTTATGGTCCAGCTCTCACTTCCATACATCACTGCTGGGAAAACCATAGCTTTAACTATACAGGCCTTTGTTGGCAAGTTGATGTCTCTAGGTATGTTTTCCTTGTTTTCCCATGACTCCTCCTCTGTTCTTATGACCTCCCATTTCATGTGTGTCTCCGAAAGTGCTGTCGGTGCTGTCTCCCTCCCTCTACCATTGTGTGAAAGGCAGAAATGCAGTTTAAAATTCGCTTGTATCCAGTCTTTAAATCCTATCAGTGCAGTGACCATACAGGAAAGTGGATTTACAATCAACATTTTCAGCTGTCATGCATTTTTTGTATCTCCTGTGGGAGGGGCCTCTTGCATCTCAGCAGTGAAGACATTCCACAGCACTTGTGAAAAAGCTCACCTCTGTGCTACCACAAGCCAATCGTCTTCAGGCCATGGCAAGACTAAGCAGGTTCCATTAACACAGACTTGATTCTGGTGCAGTGCATGGCATTGGCAACATTTTAACCTGGGAAAGAATAACTTGTGAACGGGGAAAATGTTCATATACTGAAGCAAGAGAAAATTCACAAGTGATAAGTAACACATTTTAGAATGCACGTGAGATGTCTGCCCTCATTTTCTAACTCAGTGGTATCAAAACAACACACTTATGTCGACTACTGCCTTGGAAATTAGGTACTGATCTTTATCTGACTGTGAAGTGAAGATTTCCAATTCTCTCCCCCCCCCCCCAAATGATGTAAAACAAAGCTTACCTGAAAGGGGATCTGGAGCTGTACTCTAAAATCCTGATTATGGAAAATGAATGGGGAGTGGTGTGTTAAAAACAGAACATTATTTTCCTCTGATACCTGCACAATTGAATCTGTGGGATTTGTTTAACACTGCTCGACAACTGGAGGCTATGAAATTTTGTTCCATCTATATGCAATATTTTTTAATTGCGGCATATGATGGATACACAGTAGCTGAGCAGAAGAATATCAGTTTCAACTAGCAATGCACCCCGTCAGAAAGCTGTGAGGTTGATCCCAAACTGTACAATAAAGCATTTCTATATTGCCTGAGCCTGAGATGGTGGTTGTTGCTATCTGCTATTTGGTACATTTCATTCAAAGCTTGCAAGATAATTGCATCTGCTTTGCTGTTTCAGTCTGAAAATGAGGGTAGGGGAAGAGTTACTGCAACTCCAGATGTGGTATTGCTTTTCTTCTAACCATTCAGCAGAGAGAGAGAGAGAGAATCCAAAAAGCCTGGTTGTTATGGCAACAGCATCTCTGAAACTGATCTTGTGTCGTGGGCGGCGGCAACTTCCTAGCTGAGAAGATGAACTGAAGCCTAGTGACTATATTAGGTGCTGCTGTCAGAAGTCTATTTGTGAAGGAGATAACTCATTCAGTTTCACAGAGTTTGCTGAATTAGTTCAAAACTGTCTGAATTGTGGGAATTGGACTCTCATTCCCATTTGCAGAGGATGAAGAAGACAGGCCTGGGTCGTTTGATCCTTTAATTAGTTCTCTTTTCCCCCTCCTATAAAAAACTACGCAAGACATTCTCTTTCAAAGTTTAAAGAACAAACAATATTTTCTTAGTGTATTTGCAGTTGCCGATTAAAATATATACAATGCAGGTGAATGTTTCTTAAATTGCTAATGCGTCCTACATAGACTAACTCTGAGGCAGACAGCAGCACAACACATCTGCTGCTCTATTAAGACTGTTCTACTAACTGCCATAACTATACCGACTGAAAATAACTGCCACAGAGTGTATGACGTCATAGAGCTCTACAGCTCTTGCAATGAATCTTTTACATATACATGAACTACACCTGAAAGGAGAGAGAGAGAGAGAGAGAGAGAGAGAGAGAGAGAGAGATGGATGGATCTATTATTTTCAAATTTTCACGTTCTGTGGGGGGGAAATGGTGCAGTTAGGTAATTTTAGACTTTATTGTATTATGTTGAGGACTCTTCAGATGGTGTAAAGCGTAGGTAGGCAAACTAAGGACGGGGGCCAGATACAGCCCAATCGCCTTCTAAACCTGGCCCACGGACGGTCCAAGAATCAGCGTGTTTTTACATGAGTAGAATGTGCCCTTTTATTTAAAATGCATCCCTGGGTTATTTGTGGGGACTGCCTGGTGTTTTTACATGAGTAGAATGTGTCCTTTTATTTAAAATGCATCTCTGGGATATTTGTGGGGCATAGGAATTTGTTCATTTCCCCCCCCAAAAAATATAGTCCGGCCCCGCACAAGGTCTGAGGGACAGTGGACCAGCCCCCTGCTGAAAAAGTTTGCTGACCCCTGGTGTAAAGGAACAGCACTTCCGCTTCTGCCAAAACTGCCTTAGGTGTCAAGCCAAGTGTAAATGCATTTATAGCCTACCACCACCTCACCTTTAGTGCAAGGCAGAGAGGAGTTTCCAGGGTTATAAGCCAGGATTATTTTGCCTGGGAGGAGGGAGCAACCCCAAACAACTCCCCATCTCCACAAAAGCAGCACAGCTTGCTTTTCTAGTGAATCCCTTTAGGCTCTGCGGGTAGCCTGAGGCTGACAGATCTAGTCACATGGGAGGAACATAGTCCCTTGAGCCTGTCGCAGAATACAATCTCAAGCCAAGACAAAGCCAAATTAGAGGAGTGCTATTAAGAATAAGACTAAGAGGCACAAAGAAGAAAAACAGATTGGTACTACAAGAAAAGCAAATGTTAAAAATCTAGCTAGCCTATGGAAGAAGAAGAAGAAGAAGAGTTTGGATCTGATATCCCGCATTATCACTACCCGAAGGAGTCTCAAAGCGGCTAACATTCTCCTTTCCCTTCCTCCCCCTGTGAGGTGAGTGAGGCTGAGAGACTTCAAAGAAGTGTGACTGGCCCAAGGTCACCCAGCAGCTGCATGTGGAGGAGCGGGGAAGTGAATCCGGTTCCCCAGATTACGAGTCCACCGCTCTTAACCACTACACCACGCTGGGCCTATGGAAGACTAGCTGTGAACATAAGAACATAGGATCTAGTCCAAAATCCTGTTTTCACAGTGGCCAAACAGATGCCTGTGGGAAACCTACAAGCAAATGCAAAGCACAAGTGGACTCTTCCGTTCCTGTGGTTTCCAGCAACTGGCATTCAGAAGCATTACTGCATCCGAACATGGAAGCAGAGCATAGCTATCAGCCATTGATAGCCTTATCCTCTGTGAATTTTTCAGATTTTCCCCTTGTCCTTAAATGTAAGCAAAGTTTTCTCTCTCCATAATTAACCATAACTCTTCATCTGTGTGGTGGACATGCAGCTTAATCAAACCTTTCTGGAAAAATGTTTTCACAGAAAACAGCTCAGTAATTCAGCAAACTATGCTAGGTACTCCACAGCTTGCTTTTATTAATGATTTTTCACTAAGACTAGAAAGATCTTCAGCACAAGGAACTGTTCGCCTTCCTCTTGCTGGCAGTGAGACAACTCATAGCCCCTAACTGGAAAGACCTCTACAATTTACAAATTCACAACTGGGGGCAGAAAGTGCGGACAATCGCATTGATGGAGAAACCTAGGAAACAGGTGAGAACATTTAAAGGACAAGTCAGATGAAAACTTTATTGAAACCGGATGCCCGCTGATAACAGACATGAAGAAATATATTGGCATCCACTGCCTGACACATCTACAACTATGGAGCAATGTATTTCATGAAACTTTTGTTCAGCTGTGGGGAGAGACTTACAATTTTATTTAATTTTTTGTATAGTGATGCTGGAATATCAAAATCAAAACATTTCTTTTTTATTAAAAAAATCCATTTGTCATGCATTTGTCATCCACATTATCCCTATGCAGTGCCTGATGCCATCGCTGTGACACGATGCTGCTATTAATACTGTGCAACCTGGGAATTTAGAGAGGACTGACATCTCTTGCTCTTCCCTGGCAACTGGCAAGAATAGCATCCCTGTATACCTTTTCTGAATTTTGCATCTGGACTAACACTTGGCCCAGATTTATTCTCAGTGAAATGTAGCGCAGTGCTGCAGTTGTTTTGAAATCTTTGGAACAAAATGGCATTACACATAACCACTTTTTGATGTGAAGAGTTATAGTTGTGAGGACTCGTCCACACATCCCGCTCCTTCCCCCTCTAGGAAACCAGCTTTTTAGCGTCAGTGGGGTTTTCTACAGATTGACATTTGCTCCAATTCAGCACTAAAGAGTGGGTTTTCCCAGGGAAAGAAGGCAAATGGGGACAAGTGGAAGTGTTGATAATCCCTAAGCAAAGGAAAATGACACTTCTTGTTGTTTAGTCGTTTAGTCGTGTCCGACTCTTCGTGACCCCATGGACCAGAGCACGCCAGGCACCCCGTCTTCCACTGCCTCCCACAGTTTGGTCAGACTCATGTTTGTAGCTTTGAGAACACTGTCCAACCATCTCGTCCTCTGTTGTCCCCTTCTCCTTGTGCCCTCCATCTTTCCCAACATCAGGGTCTTTTCCAGGGAGTCGTCTCTTCTCATGAGGTAGTCAAAGTATTGGAGCCTCAGCTTCAGGATCTGTCCTTCCAGTGAGCACTCAGGGCTGATTTCCTTAAGAATGGATAGGTTTGAACTTCTTGCAGTCCATGGGACTCTCAAGAGTCTCCTCCAGCACCGTAATTCAAATGACACTAGAAAATGGCAAATGAAGAAAATGACATTAGTAGAGACTTAGTCTGCACACCATACATTGAAAGCACATGACTTCCCCCAAAGTATCCTGAGAACTGCAGTTTCCTGGGAACTGTAGCTTTGTTGAAGTTGAAGTTCTCAGGATCCTTGGGGCAGGCGCCATGTGCTTCAAATGTGCTTTAAATGTACAGTGTGTCCGCGGCCTTAAACTTGGGGTATCTATGTTTCTTGCATATACTGTAATGAGATTTTCTTGGCTTCGTGCAGTTGAGATGTCTTGGTAACCCACACAGCAAGAGATTAATTCTGCAGGAGAGGCCCTCCCCTTAGCACTGCCCATTTCTTTATATGTTTTCTTTTCTATCCCAGAGCAATTTTGCATCGTGGCTTCTGAGACAACTGAGAAGGGCTGTTGACAAAAAGGAGCCCTATTAGCCAAGACACCCTCCTGGAGGTGTTTGGGAAGAGATATTAGGCTGCTGTCGAAACCAAGCACTGATTCCGGAAGCCAGGGTTGATTCTGCCTGACATCTGCTTTCTTTCGAGGTACTGCCATGCGTATTAGATTCCATCAAAAGCCATTTTGCCACCTAGTTGTGCCATTTCCTGGGACACATGTTGCTGGAGGGGGTCTCTGGGGTCTGTCCAGTGGAGATGGCACCAATCACCACCCCAGAGGTTCTCATAGAGAGAGCACCAGAAGATCTGCTTTATCTCCGTCAATACACCCACTTGGCCTTGTCTGCCACCTTCTTCTGTGTAAGCCAGAATTATTTTCAATGCTCACTTGGTGGCACTAATGACCCTACAATCAAAACCCATGGAGCAGAAATATCCATAATGAATTAGTCCCTAATATCACAATGACTCATGTAAACATAAAGTTGCATCCAACTACATTAAACTCAGAGTAGACTCGCTGAAATCAATGCACCTCAGTTAGTCATGTTCATTAGCTTCAGTGGGTCTACTCTGAGCAGGACCAGCATCAGTTACAACTCATAAAAAATAAAATGTTGAGAAAATCCAAATATTAGATTCAGAATATAGGTCATAATCTAGAGAACCGAGTGATTCATTCCATATACACACCCGGAGGTGCCTTTGGCACTTCTTTTCCACAGCAATGTGCTTGTCCTGCTTTCAAGCTACTTTTGAAGTATGGGTGAAATTCAAAAGTGGCACAAAGGAAGCCGTTCAAAGGGTGAAAGCCTTGGCAGATCTAAGAGGCACGTTGAATTGTGGCCATGGTGGTCCAACAAGCACTGAGATTTCAGGATACTGACTTCATAGATGTAAAGAAGCAAATGGAGTATTGCAAACTCTTAAATTCTGTGAGTGTGATCCAGTGGGTGGACATTGGATGGGTTGTAAACACTTCGCTTTGCAGTGGACTTCCTGGATAGTCTTGGGTCACATTTCAGCCCCTGCTCCCCATATCTTAAAATTAACAGAACTGATGGAATGACAATCCACCTAACTTAAAGTACCTTGCAAATTAAAAATTCTACATACCTAATGTTTGTGCTGAGGCACATAACCAGTCCTGAAGAGGGCATTTAGATTAGCTTTTTCACAATGGGTGAAGCACAGTCTGTGGGCAGTCGTGGGTTCAAGCAGGCATGAATGTAGGGATTGATGTTCTGAACCGTAGGCCCAATGGAGGAGAGTGGTTGGGCATGGGTATACCGAGGAAGGATGCCAACAATGCCAGAGTGCTCAGTTCTAGTGCTTTATTAAAGAAAGGTGTGGACTTATAGTCTTGCCAGGTCTCCTAGCTGTTACACATGTGGGAAGGACACCGCAGCAAAGAGATGGCTTGTCTGCACCCAAGCAAACATATGTTTTTTCTACACAAAGCAGCATGTGCCACTTTGCCTGGGATTTCCCATCACTTCATCTGCCCAGATGAGGGCATAGATGGCAAATGCCCAAATCTTACAGATAGTTCCCCTTTCTGGGCTCAGAGCTGAGCACCCCAAGCCCACAAATAAGGATAGCATCAAAGCATGCCAATTAGCCAATATCAATGCAAGTGAATATAAACATATATGAGCTCATTGCTACAACAACTACCAGTTAATTGTGGGGTCCTCTGGATTACCAAAATGGTGTTTGCAGAGCTTCTGGAACAGTTCACCTTTGGTTCAACACAGTGGACCAGAACGGCTGGATAGGATTTCAAAAGTTAGGGGCATTTTGAAAACAGAGAAATTTCCATGGGTGTGTGAAGTAGGGGGAGGAAAGTGACAGCTAGTAACAGTCTAAAAACAACTTATTTCAAAAAAAATTTATGACAACTCAAATAAACAATTTATCATCACCATCATCATCACAATCATCAAAGTTGATGACAGGCCACATATAGTAGTCAATTTATTTATGGCAGAGAAATAAAACAGCAAAACCATATCTATCTATCTATCTATCTATCATCTATCTATCTATCTATCTATCTATCATCTATCTATCTATATCTATCTTTGAAGAGCAGGAGGAAGTAAAAGAAGCAACTGGGGAAGAAAGGGAACATGGCCTTTTCCAATTCTGCTTTATGAGGTTCAGAGTAATGCATAAGTCGCTTACTCTGCCCCAAATCGCATCGCTGACATTCCCGGCTAATCAGCCCCATCTGCAAGAAGCAAACACGCCACCCTTATGGTGGCATTTGAGTAGAGATACTTTCTACCCCTCTTAGAGGCCCGCATCTCTGAGCAAGGCTACAGTGACTCTTGTACCCTTGCAAAGCCTTGCTGCTCACTGTGTGCTGACCACATTCCCAAAAGAGTCTCCAAAAGATCTTATTTTTTATTAAGTAAAACATCCCATGCACATGTGGAGAGATAGTAGCCTTGCGGAAGCCAAGGCACCTATGTGAGCTGACTTAGTTTTAAGCCAGTTCTAGGTATCTGATTTATGGGGGCAGGAGCTGCCAGGGATGCTGCCGACAAGGATGAAAGGGCACTAGCAATGTTTTTGCTGCTGGGGATTTAGAACTGGGATATTTCGTGGAAAGGATACTAAAATAGAGGGGAATTGTTGCTGCCAATTTGGCATGGTCAAGTAAGGGGCCTAGAGCTGGTATTCAAAAGGTAAAAAAAGAAATGGGAGAAATCGAATGCTGGTTTTAGATGACTCTCCAAATGCAAAACAAGCCCTCAGCCCTAGTTAGGGAGCAGGCAATCTCAGCCTATGGGTGGCAATTAAAATACCTCCCTGTCTTCACCTGTAGCCTGGGATTGGAAGTGATTTTGATAGGCATTTGATTCATTCCCAGACATTTGTTTTCAAGGCAGCTGATGTGTGTTCAAACCATATGTGCTGCACTCAGAATGTCTTTTCGGTCTTTGATCACCATTGCTTCACTGATGTTGGTTTGGTTCAGTCAACAATGCCAGTGAGAAGGTTTTGGGTTTTGGGTTGTAAAGCCACAGATTTATGGAGGTGTTTGCAAAAGTGGCTACCTTCACTCTCGCTTCTCCATTTGCCAAATGGGAATTAAAAATATTCACATTTTCATAATACTGATGTCCTGCATCTGTGTTGTTCTTATTTCATTTAGATAATTTCTATGCCTATTTCTGGTAGGATTGGTGTGAAGCACTCAAACCGTCTCACCCTGGTGAGCAGTCTGGCTGCTGAATTCTGCATCAGCTGCAATCTCCAAACCATCTTCAGGGGCAGCCCTAGGTATAATGCATTGCAGTAATCTAACCTAGAAGGTACCAGAGCATATACAACAGATGTTAGGCTATCCCTGTCCAGATGCTGATAGAAGGCACTCTGCGCCAAGCGTTAGCCTCAAGTGACAGCAAAGGATCCAGAAGTACACCAAAGCTATGTGCCCATTCATTCAGAGGGAGTGTAACCCTATCCAGCAGGCCACCTCCCAACCATCTGGTCTAGGGAACTGCCCACTAACAGTGACTCAGGACTCAGCTATACAGCTGCAAATAAAACATTTTAAGTGCGTTGTAAAGTGCATTATACAAATGTGACACTAGATGGCGATGGTGAGCGACGGCAAATGCAATACATTTTTCAAAACGTTTTTTAAAAAGGCATTTTCACAGCATTTTTTATATGTGTCTAGATTCCACCTCAGTCTTATCTGGACTGAGGCAGCAAAGTATGCCTTCTTTGTCACCTTCACAGCCACTAAGTACGCTCGATAATGAGCCCTCACCAGTGTTCAGTTGCATTTATCAGGAGTTTTCCTCCACTTGTATTCAAGCCACCTTCCAGCTTGTTTCATTGAACTTGGAGTATACCAAGGAGCCAAGCAGGCTCTATGAAGATGATGGTGACTCAAAGCAACTTGGAAACACAACAGAGATACAGTTGTACCTCTGCTTACATATCCCTCCAGTTATGTAAACTTCGGGATACATAAGCGGCAAAGCCAGAAGTATATTTCCAGGTTTTTGCCATGCGTGCGTGCATAGAAGCGGTCTCTCCAGCTGCACAAACCTCGGGATCTGGCCGGACCTCCAGAATGGATCCCATCCGCAACCGGAAGTACCACAGTACTGAAAACTAATTACAGTGGTACCTCGGGTTAAGTACTTAATTCGTTCCGGAGGTCCGTTCTTAACCTGAAACTGTTCTTAATCTGAAGCACCACTTTAACTAATGGTGCCTCCCGCTGCCGCTGCGCCGCCGGAGCACAATTTCTGTTCTCATCCTGAAGCAAAGTTCTTAACCCGAGGTACTATTTCTGGGTTAGCGGAGTCTGTAACCTGAAGCGTATGTAACCTGAAGCATATGTAACCCGAGGTACCACTGTACAATAAACGCAATCAATAAGGACCTAAAAAAATCAAACACATCTATATAAACAAAAGACAGGTCTAGCAGCTTCCTTCAAAACAACAGCACAGAAAAACAGAGCAACCATCCTTTATCTCAGAACCCTGCGGCCCCAATAAAGCTCTGCAGGATGGAGCAGAAGTGACATGATCCCTCTATATATATATTTTTTTTCATCTGGCAGTCATAGCCCGGACAAGCTTTGGATGGTGAAGCTGAAAGTAGCCTGAGGAATGGGGCCTTCATATCAACTCATGTCACATTTTTGGAAACCTAAAGACCTACCAGGCAGAAGAGAGAGAGCTTGAGAATTCAAACCACATCAAGCTCGTGGGCACGCAGAACCCTCAAGAACCTGGCCTGAAACCCAACGCTTCTGATAAGTGAAAGCTAATTTAAGATGTTTAAAAAGTGTCCAAGTGGATCTGGAGCAGGTGCCAAGAGCCTTGGAGATAAGGAACTCTGATATATAAGTCCCACACACACACACACACACACACACACACTGGGCTGGCCCCTCCTGGTTTTCTTTTCTCTCGTTCCTTCTCTGCACTAAGAAATAAATTGTCTGCATCTGTCAAGTCTGATCCTCTCAGCGTTTTAATAAGAGGCAGCAGAGGACCGAGACGGGGATTGAAATGGATCTCCGAGTCATGATGAGGCGCAGATATTCCTCACTGCACCCTGCCCAGGTTGCCCTGTCATAAATCACTGTTTGTCAAATCCAATAAATCTTTGAACACACACACATGCCGAAATGACACCACCTCCTGGGATCTCCAAAGAGCTTTGAGCTTCCAAAGAGATGAAGGAGAGAGGAAGAAATGTTGTGCAAGGCAAAACCAAGAAAAGGCTTTTCACTCATTTTCCCATCATTCCTACACCTTTCAAATCTACCACATTCTGAGGTGAGTGCTCTGAGGTTGTGGGTGGGGGCCCAGAATGGGCTCACGTGAATGCAGGCAAAAGAGGGAGCAGAGCATAGGGGCCAGAGATTTCACTGCCTGAAATCTCTTTAGATTTAAAGCACCCTTATGAAAGCGCCACCCCCAGTTAACCAAGGAATCTATGTGCAGGTGGAGAGCCTATAATTCATACAGGCCAATGCACTGTGGGGAAGGGAAGGCTGCTAGGTCAAAAACTCAAGACTACAGGATGGTGTGCCGCAAGACACCGCAGAGTTTTCTACACAGCCTTGAAGCATCTTACATTCGGGGCAGTCTGTTAAAAATAAGAAAAGCAAAAACCCTTGCCATTTACAACGCCACTGTCCTCCTTTATTTGCTCTGTATTTGAGAGCTAGCATGTGGGAAATGGCATTTTGTCAGCTTTCAAAATGGCCTCGTATATTTATCACCTCACTCATGGGTACTGAGGGAATACGGTTTTAAAGCCACTCAGATGAATGCAGTAACATCTTCACTTTAGACTCTCTCCCCCCCCCCCCTCTGAAAAAGAGACGTGTATAGATGCACATGCTGTGTTAGGGTGCAATTTTCTATCTGTATGTGTGTGCACATTAAAAAATACATGTCTGTGGGATTGTATCTGAGTGAAACTGAGTGCATAAATAGCTATATATGAGGAAAGGATTGCGAGTTTTCTGTTGATTTGTGTTGGTGAAGTTTCATGCCTTTAAAAAAAATGCTTTTATGAGCGTAGAATGTGTTATGGTATTATGAATGCCATTGTGAGAGGTTGTGTGTGTGTCTGTGTGTGCCTACGTCACTGACGGCCTTTATGTTCTCATAATATTCACAGTCACTTCACTGGTTAGAAGATGAAGCAATGCAGCCCCTTTATTTCTCCAGAGTACTGGCGGGTTTTTTTCCTTGATGCAGTATTAATGAATACTGGTGAAGTAATTATAAGAACCCTCCAGGGGCCTGACTGTGAAAACAAAGTTTCGCATACCAGTTTTGGAAGGCTCCTGTGCTCTTTGCAGACTTTTCCAGGAAAGGAGCTGGTTACGACTGCAAAGAAAGCATTGGAAATGGCAGAGATGTCTGATTTTTCAGCCTGTGAAAACAGACACTCCAGGCTGCGGAAGGCACAAGGATAGGGAGAACACACCAGAGACCCAAATCCAGAATGTTAGCAAAAAGGGCCCTTTCTCCTCAAAGCTTTTTACTCAGCTGTCTTCAGGATGGCCTGTATCAGAAGTTCCCAAACTATCACCTGGGGAGCACTGGTCATCCATTAGCTCCATTCAGATGATTCACAGAGAAGTTCCAAAATAGTCCTAAACTTGATTCCCCCTCCCCACTCCACCCCATCCCAACAATGGAGATAGATGGCCATTTTTAATGTGGGCAGATTTATTGACCAGGCTAGCATGCATGTGACACACAACACGCACATGACCTCATGCACGTGCAATACCCGCCCCCAATCTTGAGCGCAAGATGGTGCCTCTGAGCCCTTGTGTCTTTGTGTGGCCTTAGGATTCACCTTTGAAGGAGCACAATTACGGTAACTTCCAGGCTACTTCTGTTTTGGCTGCCAAGAGATTCAGCTTGGATAGCTCCATTGGTTAGAGCGTGGTGCTGATAATGCCAAGGTTACAGGTTCAATCCCTATATGGGACAGCTGCATATTCCTGCATTGCAGGGCATTGATGATCCTCAGAGTCCCTTCCCACTCTAAAACTCTATGATTCTACCCTTGAAACATGAACATGCTGGTTCTTGCAGCTAGGGACATCCATTCCTGACTTGCAGTTCCTGTCCAGATGTTGGGTCCCAGTTCCCATCAGCCCTAGGAAGCATCTCACTGGACAAGAGACAATGGAAGCCATTGCCCAATAACTTCCGGAGCTCCACGGGGTCCATCGCCCGACCTTTAAAAATTGTTTTCTCCATAAAGGCATATTTCTGGTCTGACTTGCCCACACGTTCAGGCAGCAAAATGCCTTGGTTCAGACATCAAAATGCTTTGCACTTGGAGCAGGATTGGGGGGCACAATGAGCAGGGGGGGGGAGCTTCTAGGAGTAGGGCTGGCTGGCTGCATTTTTAAGTAAGTGAAATGCACATTGCCATCTAAAAAGATGGTCCCTGTAAGATCATAAGAGTCTTGAATCTACAATTGCCTAAGTGCCCGATTGCTTGAACATCCCAAATATCAAGTCGCTGAAGATGTCCATTATGCTCATAGCAGCTGCGTCAGATTACCAAGAGCGGAAAGCAGGAGAAAGATCTAACCCAGAATCAATCACGGAGGAGCTGCTTCTTCATCTTGAAAGGATTCCATTGCCCAAAGCTCGGAGGCAATTTTACAGTGTACTGTACACTTTGGAAGGCTTGCCAGGCTTGCCGTCCTGTTTTGCCACCAACTGTCCATTGGGTGGCGCTGTGGCTCCAACTGGGCAGCACTACGAGTCGGCAGGCCAGTTTTAGTACCAGATGCAGGGAAATTTCCCTTGCTGCACAAAGTAAAAATAAAAATAGTCAATCAGTAGTAGTAGCGGAAATGTAATAAATATATATTGAAGGGGAATTTTGAACCCTAATATTTCTGTACTTTGAAAGCATATTTATTCTATAATCAGTCCTGACTTTCAAATACTGGAACAATCTCCCGTGAAAACTTGTTATGCATCAGATATTGTAAGAGGACTTAGGGCTTGTGAGGTTTGCAATCCAGGTGAGCTCTGATTTGGGTGATGCTTTGGAGAGGTGACTCCAGTATTAAGCACTGTCACACTATGATAGCACCTAGAATAAGGTTACCAGATTTTTTTCAGTGAATCCGGGGACACTTTTCACCTTCAATGGATTTTGTATGGGGACTGATTTGTAAATCCGGGGACTGTCCCTGGGAAACGGGGACCTCTGGTTTGCTTGCTGTTCCTTCTTATACTCAAGTAATGATGAATTTGTGAACAAAAATGACAAAGAACATGGCTAGATTAGACTTTGGTTCCAACCTTTCAAACACATTTGCCTTAATTTAAAGTCATGTGTGTACCGGAATGTATTTTTAAAAATACAACTCCTGTCATTCTTCCAGGACAGTTTACACACATATTTAGCCTTAGTATAGAACTTCCATGCCTATAAACATTTACTAGAACAGGTTAAATGTCCCAAGACCTAAAACCTAACAGGATGGAGCTTTGATGGGGACTACTGGTCCATATTTTATTAGATTGACCAATTTCTCAGCCAAATACAGTTCTAAGTGGTGGTTTTAAATGCCCTGCATTGCCAAGGACCTCAAGGTCTAAATGATTTCTGCCTCCCATATGGACCTACCCATGCCCTGATAAGATCCTCAGAATAGGCTGTCCAAGGGTACAAAGGGTAGCTATGGGGAAGATGGCCTACGCTTGACTCCAGCTCCTGACAGGGGAATTGAACCCTGGTTTCCCAGGTCCTAGTCCAACACTCTAACCACTGCACCAACTAGCTGTTATGGATCCTGGTAGGGTGCAGCATCAGGGCCTCCAACATCACACCTGCACCAGGGCCCATAAATCCTCTAGGTGACCAGGCAAAGCTGACCACCAGGTGGGGAGGCACCAAAGTCACTTCTCACTAAGGGTGCTACTTCTCCTACGGCTGAGGTGAAATGGCCACACTGTCTGTGCCCCTACTTCTCCTACGGCTGAGGTGAAATGGCCACACTGTCTGTGCCCCTACTTCTCCTACGGCTGAGGTGAAATGGCCACACTGTCTGTGCCCCTACTTCTCCTACGGCTGAGGTGAAATGGCCACACTGTCTGTGCCCCTACTTCTCCTACGGCTGAGGTGAAATGGCCACACTGTCTGTGCCCCTACTTCTCCTACGGCTGAGGTGAAATGGCCACACTGTCTGTGCCCCTACTTCTCCTACGGCTGAGGTGAAATGGCCACACTGTCTGTGCCCCTACTTCTCCTACGGCTGAGGTGAAATGGCCACACTGTCTGTGCCCCTAGTTCTCCTACGGCTGAGGTGAAATGGCCACACTGTCTGTGCCCCTAGTTCTCCTACGGCTGAGGTGAAATGGCAACACTGTCTGTGCCCCTGGTTCTCCTATGCCTGAGGTGAAATGGCCACACTGTCTGTGCCCCTGGTTCTCCTATGCCTGAGGTGAAATGGCAACACTGTCTGTGCCCCTAGTTCTCCTATGGCTGAGGTGAAAAGGCCACACTGTCTGTGCCCCTGGTTCTCCTATGCCTGAGGTGAAATGGCCACACTGTCTGTGCCCCTAGTTTTCCTACGGCTGAGGTGAAATGGCCACACTGTCTGTGCCCCTAGTTCTCCTACGGCTGAGGTGAAATGGCCACACTGTCTGTGCCCCTAGTTCTCCTACGGCTGAGGTGAAATGGCCACACTGTCTGTGCCCCTACTTCTCCTACGGCTGAGGTGAAATGGCCACACTGTCTGTGCCCCTACTTCTCCTACGGCTGAGGTGAAATGGCCACACTGTCTGTGCCCCTACTTCTCCTACGGCTGAGGTGAAATGGCCACACTGTCTGTGCCCCTAGTTCTCCTATGGCTGAGGTGAAAAGGCCACACTGTCTGTGCCCCTGGTTCTCCTATGCCTGAGGTGAAATGGCCACACTGTCTGTGCCCCTAGTTTTCCTACGGCTGAGGTGAAATGGCCACACTGTCTGTGCCCCTAGTTCTCCTACGGTTGAGGTGAAATGGCCACACTGTCTGTGCCCCTAGTTCTCCTACGGCTGAGGTGAAATGGCAACACTGTCTGTGCCCCTACTTCTCCTACGGCTGAGGTGAAATGGCCACACTGTCTGTGCCCCTAGTTCTCCTATGGCTGAGGTGAAATGGCCACACTGTCTGTGCCCCTAGTTCTCCTACGGTTGAGGTGAAATGGCCACACTGTCTGTGCCCCTAGTTTTCCTACGGCTGAGGTGAAATGGCCACACTGTCTGTGCCCCTAGTTCTCCTATGGCTAAGGTGAAATGGCCACACTGTCTGTGCCCCTAGTTCTCCTACGGTTGAGGTGAAATGGCCACACTGTCTGTGCCCCTAGTTTTCCTACGGCTGAGGTGAAATGGCCACACTGTCTGTGCCCCTACTTCTCCTACGGCTGAGGTGAAATGGCCACACTGTCTGTGCTCCACACAAGGTACCATTTTTGACTGATAAAACAAAGAAGTGCTACATCTGCATTAGCCTGACTAAAATTAACTGGAATTTGTTGTCATCCAGCACATATTTTAATTACCATGAAATACTTATATTGAACAAACGCTGCATTGTTTTTGTCACACATTTCCAGAAGGGAAAAAATGAGTTCAGAGTGGGATGACTTCTTGTGGTTTGACATGCAATGTTGATGTTTATAATGCTGATGTTTTATAAGCCATCTTGCTTTTTTCTTTCTTCCAAGGAAGTCAGAGTGGAATTTTTAAAAGAAACAAAATCTGACAGCACTGCTGGGGGCTAATCTTGTGATCTGTTTGGGATGATACATTGTGGGAAGGGGGGAGGCTGAATGGCTGGCCTGGAAAAACTCCTGTTCTTGCACATCTTCAGCAGTAACACACAAAGGAAGTCGAGCAGCTTTGTGGCAGAATCTGATAACGCGTTGCTCCTTTGTGGGGAATACTCGTGCCAGAATATATGCACACTATGTAGTAATATGATATTACCTTGGAATGGAAAATCAACATGCATTTTGTAGATGCAAGAGGGTGAGGGAGCAGGCAAGAATGTGGACAGCTACTGCCAAAATCTAATATTTAGCATCCATTTGGAAGGTTGCATTCTGATACAAGGTCCATCACGTGGGGTTTGTTTGTTTTTTCCAGGTAGGGGCACTACTAACTAGGAATGAGCAATTTCAGTTCTCTGGGTTTCTCTTTTTTCCTATCTCAAATTTATTTCTCCACATTTGTGCAGCAATTTGCAATTTTTAAGAAATCCTCATGGAAATTCATCAAACTTTTAATGTGAATTTTTCCCAATAAACACATTTTGGTGTTACATATACATTTTGCAAACAATTTCCCCTAATATAAAGCATTTTAAAGTACATATATGAATTTTTCTATATACTGTTGGGGAACCTAAGTCGTAAAAATCTGAGAAGTGCAGATTTTGAAAGATATCTGTGTTTCATTGAAATTGGCCCATGGACACCATGAAACATGGTGCTTCCATGTTCACATTTAAGCTTTTGAGAGAAGAAATGTTCTAGCGAACTGCCAACCTTTCATGATAACCTCGCTCCTATTTTCCCACTAGAAGTGCTTCTTGTGCAGCAAAATCCAGTGTGACCCACTACTGGGGGCATAGCATCAGGGGTGCCAGAGGGGCCATGACCCTGGGTGCAGATTATTAAGGGGGCATGAAGCAGGCACCCCCATGCAGGCACCCCTGGCCTGCTACTCCTCTCCACAGGCATTGGTTCTGGACTGACTAGCCTCTTCCTGGCACTATGAAGTGTGGAGTTATGAAGCCCAAGGCTCAGGCCAGCCATTTCCTTAACCAGCAATCTGTCTTCATTGGGGCCAGCCCAACCATGAGGCAGACCGAAACAGCTGCCTCAGGTTGTGTAATACTCCACAGTATTCTGCCACGATACTCCACCACTGCCTCCACACAATCTTGTGGGTCTCTCATGAGATCTCACCAGCACCAGCTGCAGTCACTTCTTGCTTCTCCAGTGGAGACCCTCACTTAGGGGCTAGGGAACATCATGTGAGGCCTCTCATGAGGCTGTCATGAAATCTGGATGGAACTTGGAAGCCACAGCCACAAGGCTTCGGTGGAGGTGGCAAGGTGGAACATGTGCAAGGCAGCACCTTCCCATTTCACCTCGGGCAGCAAATGGGACGACCCATTCATGGTCCTGGTAGTGCACACCTGGTTCCTGTTCCCTGACTTCCTTTTTAAGCCTGTTGGTGTCTTCAAGTAGGTTTTTCAAAGCCACCCAGTGATTTCATGGCCAAAGGTGTGGGATGTAAACACAGGAGCAGTCAATGACAACATTCCTAGAGTGTACATGTTAGAACATGGGGAGGGATGTTAGTCCAGCAAGCAGGTAAACTTCCTGGGGACGGACTTCCTCCGCATGTGACCAGAGGTGGGTGTGGCCTCACCTGTGCAGGTAAATGATAAAAGCACAGGGCAGGCAGCCATCTCTCTCTCTCTGCCATCTTCCTTCGATGAGGAAACATCTAAGGATGCTCTCTTGGCTCCCAGCCAAGAGAGGAGATAAGGACTATCTTGCTACAAGATAGATTCTAAGTGTATGTAACCTTTTTAAGCTGTCTGCCTTCTGGGATCATATTGTGAACAGAACGTGAGTAAACTCTTTTATACTTTTATAAAGACTGTGTCGTGTCTTGTATTTTAAGAGGGAACAAAAGGGGAAATTACCAGAGTAATTATTATAGAGGTTCTAGCGAACCTGTGCAAGCGTTACCGTTGCGAACTTAAAGGGGAATGTCTATAAATTCTGCTGATATTTTGGGAACTTGTTAGCACAAGTTGGATAAGGATATAATTAGTCAATATATCCTCTCCTGCACCCCAGAACATTCCCACAAAAGGAAGATTTGAACCCTTGCCATGCCAGTTCAAGTGTCTTTCCACTCCACAGCAAGCCGTATCCCATTTCTACAATGACTCATTTAGATTGATTTACTTACCCGGCATATTTTTTTCAGAATAGAAGCCTTGTTTACAAAGCCACTGAAATCAGATTCTGCTTTGCATTCTTCCACTGGAAGAATACCACAAGTAATACAACTAGTATAAATTCTAAAAGTATTCTGTATCTTCACCAAGGGACCTGTGACTTGGAATTTTATGCAATCTACCTACAAATGGTTCTGATTACAAACCAGGATGCAACAGGCTGTGCCAAAAGAAAAAGAGAAAAAGAATGAGATGGTGTACAATTCAGCTTAGTTATCCACAGCACTGTTGTTGTCTTAACTTAGGGGTCGGGTGGGGGGCTAGCAGCAGTCTGTGTCAGCAGATCTGGCTGCTGGAATTCTTGGGAGACAGACAGAGTGGTTTTCCTTTGCAAAGGCAGAAGCAACATTGTCACCGACTTGTTTTGAAGGCAGTCACTGTCATCAGTTGAACATGACCCCTTGTTGCTGTGCCATGAAAATATTTATGTGTTGCATGGCTAGAGGTGGTTGTGCATGCTCAACACATTAATAGGCACCCATGTTTGAAATTATTTCCCAAGTTATTTGGTGGCCACTGCTCTGTTTTTCCCCTCTCCGAAAAGCAAAGTCACTGTCTTTGGAGATTGCTATCTGCCTTGGATGAGCTTCAGCACAGAACAAAATCTTTGAGTGCCTCAGTGACTGTACTCAGGGCTTCTCTCCACTCCCTTTACCCCACCCTCACCCTGTCTCTAGGCAAGCCATCAAAACAGTCAAGGCCGTGGTTTGCTGATCTTTTGACACCTAGAAGTTGCAGCCAAACTCTTAAGGAATCAAGGAGAGAAACACAGAATTGGAAGCTGGAATTAGATGTCATTTTCTAAGTAAGACAAAGTTTTGCTAAGTGCTTAGAAGTCCTCAATTTTAATTTTTACAAAATAGTTTTGGATTCTTAAAATTATTTCATGCATTGCATGCATTTGCATGTGATTGCAGTCCCTGAAACAATGGAAATCATGAGAGAACCTTTTACTTAAAGAATTAAAATGTGAAACTGCTGATCTTCTAACAAACAAAAAAAGCCTGTAACTTGTACCAGAGGACCGGAAAGGGGTCAACACCAAATTTTTTAATGGGATCTAGGGCGAATCTAGGAATTTACATGCTAGCTAGCTAGCTTTTTTGGGAAAACTGGTGGCAAGCATTGTTAAAGACAGAATTGCCAAATATATAGAAGAACAAGTCTTGGTGAAGCAGTACCGCCCTGGTTTCTGCTATGGTAAGTCCTGTCTCACTAACCTTAAGCATTCCCTGAGAGTGGCAACAAGTATATAGATCGAGGTGATTCCAGTTGGCGCCGTGTGCTTTGGGACCAACCAGTAAAGTTGCATGTTGGAAGATTCAGGACAGACAACAGGAAGGACTTCTTCACACAGCACAGAGTTAAACTATGGAGTTCACTTCCTCAAGATGTTGTGATGGCCACCAACTTGGATAGGTCTTTAAAAAAGGATGTGAGTAATTCTTGGATGGTAAGGCTATCAATGACTACTAGCCAAGATGTTCTACCTCCACGGTTGGAGAAGTATGCCTCTGAAAACCAGTTGCTGGAGAGCACAGGGGTAGAGAGGGCTCTTGTGTTCAAGTCCTGTTTTTGGGCTTCCCATAGGCATCTGGTGTGAGAATGTGATGGGCCTTCAGTCTGATTCAGTCTGTTTCTTAATATGTCCTTGGAATACAGTAATAGAGGGTATCTGTCATGGCATCACACAAGTTTATCAGAATGAGATAAGTTTTTATGTTACACATTTGGGTGGGGAAGACTCCCAAATAGAAAATTGTTGTGCTGAAAGGTTGGGGAAGAATGCCAGTATTTGAGATTCCATAAATGAAGGAGATGAACATATATCCCAATCACTAAGGTGGGGGGTGGGAGAGAATGCTATCGCATGGGTTTTCTGTTGCCTCTTACTATTTATTTGAGGCAATGTACTGTTTTTTATGGTCATTCCTTCAAAGAGTTCAAGAAGAAGGAATGTTTGTACTTCATCTAAAATTTAGAGGGGACACAGACTCCCTCAGTATTCCATCCTTAAATTGTTTTTGGTAGGTCCATCACATATACCCAGGATGTGGATAAACTGCTAAACCGAACTTAGGTTAGAAAAACATTATTCTGCAGTACTTGACTCCAAGCCCTTTGCAGCCCTGCAGGGAAATCAAAGACGACAAACAAAAAGATTAGGAGCAGGGGTGATTAATTTTATTATTAATTAGGCTGTTGGTTTATTTATGTACCAATTGGCGTGCATGGTTTCATAAAAGGACGTAAGAAGAAAAGCCTTTTTGCCCTAAGGCATAAACAGATATGGAGATGTCTAGATGTGCCCTGTGTGGCAGGGAAAGTATTTTCTGACTCCCCAGATCCAGCAGAGGAATGGGGGAGGGGCAGTAGGGGTGAGGGTCCACCTGGGGGACAAATGGGTAGGAGGTTTGAAATATTGGAATAGGCCAACAGCAGAGATGGGGCCAGATTACGTGCTATGCAGGAGACTAGAGTAACTTCCAGATGACCTGAGCATTTGTCCAGATTTGTTTGTTTGTTTGTTTGTAGGTTCCACTGCCAAGAAGGGCTTGTCTTCCATGCCCACCTGCCTATGTTTATTTGGAAAGGCAGCACTTACTGCTTGACATGGTCCTTTACGTATCCAAGCCCCAAATCATTTCATGTTTTAAAGGCAAACATCAGTACATTGAATTGAGCCCAAGAACAATTTGTACAGAATAACATTGCAGGCATGCATTCCATGCTGCAAGCTGCACTGAGGACTCGTTTTTTGCACCAACTGCACTTCCTGAGCCATCTTCAAAGGTAGCCCCACGCAGAGTGTGAAACGTTTTTCTCATCTGTGAATCTCTCTGCTCCCTTGTGATATCAAGAACAAAGAGACTGAATCTGTAGGGGAAATGAATAAGATGCTTTATAGCATCCAGGGTCAGAAAGGAACGGAATGCTAAGTATTACACCGTGTATAGCACATGAGTCAAAAGTATGCTACCATGCTCCTATATAAATCCCCAGTTATTTAAAATATAGAACCTTCATCAAAAGATACTATAGCATAGTAATTGCAAAGAACTTGATAGGTCAAGAGGCATGCATGCTGCAGGCCCTCCGACAGCAGAGAAAGTAATTTCATAAGGTACGCCCAGTTGACTTGAGCAAGACAAGGTAAGCTCCAGTCTACTGAGGAAAGCAAACTTATCAGAAGCTAACAAAAGCAAATAAAGCCAGCTAGCCTGGTCCAAGTTTCTCAGGCCAGATTTGGTTTGATCGGAGCATGTGAACGAAACTCACTAGTTTTCTGAGGTAAATGGGTGTGTATTGGTTCAGCATCATTTCATTCTGCCCAATATTAACATTCCACTACCCTTCTGTGACCTCAGCCAGCAATTTCCTGAAGCATCAGATCTGCATATCCAGTTTCAAGCAGAGCACTGTCCAAATAACTGTTGGTATGACAAAAGCCATACCAAAAGAAAGCGAGGGAAAACTGAAGCTAAGTCCATAAAAGAAACAAAGAGGCGATTGTTAAATGGCCACAGGAACACCTTTGCTAAAGGAGTCTGTGCGCTTTCCTATTACTTTTGCCTTTTAAAAAGCCAGGATTGAGCGATTTATCCTAATGACCCTATGGAATGCTGCGAGTCAATTCAAGTGTGCTCTTCCTTCGTGTGACTCAAGCCTTTTCCGAGCCTCTCACACCTCAGAATGTGGCAAGGATCACTTTGTCTGATCCAGCAAAGCATTTTTTCTTGCCCATCTCATATCCTTTCACTCATGACTTTTCAGATCTTCAGGAAACTTAACTGCATTCCATGACGCTCATGACTTGCCCAAGGCCACCCAACGAGTGGCCTTGGGAAAGTTATTATCCCTTAAATCCCATTACTGCAATGGAATTTGAACTCGGTCTCCCGAGTTCAAGGCTACCCTCCCATCTTTAGGCCCCATGTTTCAAACCAGCACTAGATTCAGTAGTCCCAGGATACCTGAGGGGGCGGGGGAAGAGCAGACAGAGATTGGCCAACCGTAGACAGCAAGCTGTTTCCTTGATGCAAGCCAAACCCAGCTGGTATTTTCTTACTCCTCTGACTTGCATGTGTGTTTTACATGACTATAGAAGGAGCAATCAGTCAGCTCCCAAGAATCTTAGCAACAGCAGCAGCAGCAGGAGCAGTGTCCCCTGGAAAGGCTTGCAGCAGCTGAAACAGTGATGACTCAGCAGCCTCTCCCTCTCTGGCCGCTTGCTGATCCCTGGCAAGAACTCCAGCCCAAGTCCTCCTGACTCCCTTGTTTGGGTCAGTGATTTCTTGCTGGCACCAGCAGATAAATTCCTGGATCCTGCTGCCCTTGGCACTAGAGAGTAGCCAAAAGGAACTGACAGCTGCAGCCAAACTGTGCACAGAGCGCGTGCTTTTCCATTCTTGTTTGCTTAAAAACAGAGCAAAAGAATTAAAAGCAAAACAAATCCAATGTGAAGTTAGTCAATGATTACAGAGCAATAACAGAGCTCAGCGTTAGCAGGTGCGGGGTGGAGATAGACTGTCTCTTCTGGCCTTTGGGAAGGAAAACAGCTCACTGGGTTTCAGGGTGGGCTGGGGACACGGAATTGCATCACCAGAGGCTTTGTTTATTTGGCTTAAAATAAAGTCTGGAACTTCAGCCTTTGGTTACGTGCATGAATCTTTCACCTGGTTTAAATTACAACTGGTGCAACAAGTTGGGCTGGTCTCAAGTCAGTGTCCCCCTTGAGCTTATTACTTTGACCACATTGCACCCAATAGTTCACTTGTCATTTTTGGTGAGGTCCGGTGGAAATGGTGTATATATAGATATAATTTTACATGCAGTCACTTTCACAACTGTTACAGAGGTCTGAGATCTGCAGATGATTTTTAAAAAAAATTATAGGCCACAGACTTGTCAAAGTGGCTTCCCTATACATGATTCTATGATATTATATATATATATATATATATATATATATATATATATATATATATGCAACAAATGCCACCAAAATTATCTAGAAAAGCCGTTCTTTAAAACAACAGTATTTTACAATAAAAACAAAAAAATAACAGCATCATATCTTTAAGAATAAACTACTTGGAATAAATGGAATTTTTAAAAATCTATTTAAAGGCTTGTATTGATGGAGCCGTCTGCACTTCAGTTGAGAGGGAGTGCTGTAATCATGGAGCCACCACTAATGAGACCCTGTATCTACTTTTGTATTTCATGACAAACACATCCCACCCCTTCCATTTTATGAATAGAGTGTAACCAGCTGAAGATAACATTTCACATACCTTCCAATTCACAAAAGGTCATGCCACAATGCATTTGTTAGTTTTTTCAGTGCTACAAGTTGCACTAGCCTTGCTAGTTGGCTCAATTGGTTAGAGCGTGGTGCTGACAACGCCCAGGTCACAAGTTAGATCCCTGTATGGGTGCATATTCCTGTATTGCAGTGAGTTGAATGAGATAATCCATGGGGTCCCTTCCGACTCTATGATTCTATCCTTTGGTATGAATGAGATTCTATTGCAAGGACCATGTTCCTTCGGGGGTAGTACCCCAACAGGGGTAATCTGTTAAGGGTTACATGCTGGCAGTGGGTAGTGTAGAAGCCAGATCAAAAGTGAGCATAACTACTGTATTTTTCCATGTATAAGTAGGGTTTTTTCCTTTAAAAATAATGTCAAAAATTGTTGTTGTTGTTGTTGTTGTTTAGTCGTTCAGTCGTGTCCGACTCTTCGTGACCCCATGGACCAGAGCACGCCAGGCACTTCTGTCTTCCACTGCCACCCGCAGTTTGGTCAGACTCATGTTTGTAGCTTCGAGAACACTGTCTAACCATCTCGTCCTCTGTCGTCCTCTTCTCCTTGTGCCCTCCATCTTTCCCAACATCAATGTCAAAAATTAGAGGGCGTCTTATATTCTGGGCCATCTCCCCCCATTTTCTTAAATCTGAGTCCCCCAAAATAGCAGGAGTCTTATACATGGGGGCATCTTATAGACAGAAAAATATGGTATTCCCTTTCTCGCTTTTGTCACCTCTTTCTGTCAGCAGGCAGGCAGACAAGCAGGCATGCTCACACAAACACATCAAGTCAAACCGAAACACACATTCAGACAGCACTCTCATTCTTCTGTTAACCAGCAGTGGAGCAGTGGAATCTCTGCCCTTCACTGTACAGCAATGGGAGGGGAGAGGGAACTAGGCAGGAAGTTCTCTTGTCGCCTTTAAAAGGAATCTCTGCTCTCTCTGGGGTGCCACCATTGCAAGAAGGTCTTAGAAAACTGGAAGAATTCCTGTTTCCTGAGCTGTAAGACCTTCTTGCACTGGTGGCACCCTAGAGGAAGAAGAGGTCCTTTTTAAAGACAAGAAGAGCCACCCGATTTGGGGACTGAACGAGTTTTGGGTACCTTAAAACACCTGAAGCAACAAGCAAGGACTGTGTGGATGAGGAGTAAGCAGAAAATCATTTTGGTCTTTAAAAAAGCTAAATGGGGTAGATATGGCACTTGGATAAACAATCCCTGATTTACAATCTGGACTTCCAAAATGCCACACACAGAGCTATACAAGCCCCGACAATCTGGGCTCAGGGGTGTAGGAAGGGGGGTGCTGGGGTGCTGGCCACCCCTGGTGCCATTGTGAGGGGGGGTGACAAAATGCCAGCTGAACTTGACGCTGCCTGTGTAGTGGAACCGAGTGGGGTTGAGTTGCATTGCAACGCCAACACGTCCCCTTCCCACCTCTGTGGCCGGGCGCATGCACAGTCAGCTAGACCCTGCTCTCCCTGCCCGTCCATGTCTCGCCCTCGCTCAGGTGCTGTGTGTGTATCTGTGTGGCCGTGCACGCCGTGGTCAAAGCTGTGCTGCTCACAGGGCAAAGCAGGGTCCTTCTGGGGCTGACGCAGACTCCCGAGAAGGGCGGGGAGGCGCCTGTTTTCGCCTTTCATTTAAGGGCCAAGGCACGCTGGTTTGGGGGTGAGGGAGGGAGGCGAGAAGGAGCTGTCTCTGATGAGGCAAGGCGAGATCAGGATCAGCAACAGCATCTTTAATGGGGGGTGGAGGGAGGAAGGGGGAGAAGGCAGGATCTACATCGTGATTGCCTGCACGGCTCTCTTTGACAGATTTCAATTTCAATGGGGGTTGACCAAAAAAAATCCACACCGGGTACCACCTGACCTTGCTACGCCACTGTCTGGGCTTTAATGAGATTTACTCCCAAGTAAGTTTGTACAGCACGTTTGCTCAGAAGTAAGTCCCAGTGCATTCAGTGGGGCTTACCCGCAGGTAAGTGTGCTAAGAATCATAGCCTAAAGACATTTAGAACTGGAGCGTGCCTTGTGCTGTTATGTTTCACTGCTGTTTCTTTGAAGAATTCGTCTGCAACAATGGTCGTTCCAACTGTGCTAGATGCTGCATGGTTTTTAAGTGTAAGTTTATTGCTTCTTTTATTTCTTATGTGCTGCATTTTATGGTATTCCAATTGGAATTCAAACTGTAATGCAATAAAATGCAATTTGTAACGCAAACAAAATGCAAACTTCAATTAAAAGTCAATCTGAATATTTAATGTGATGCGTGTGCCGTCTCCTGGCTTCCACCACAAATCCACAGACATGCCTGAATGGAGCTTATGGACCACTGGTGGTCCTCAGGCCACAGTTTGGGAACCTCTGGTCTAACATCTATACGGTTATGCTGCTGTCATTGAAAAGAGTCAATGTGGGGGACAGCTAGCATCTACTACACCTATTACTCCAAAGGAGGACTGCTGTCAAAACAGTAGGAATCCAAAAGGGGAAGAGCAGGGATTTCTATGATTTCTATGCTTGTGGTTCAGCAGGAGAGGGGGAATCTGCTTGTGGAGCTTTTTGGTGGCCTCCTTTCCTGCCCCTCCTAAAAGAAATCCCTCTGCAACAAAAACATGTATGTGCAGAATCTGCCTCCTCAGCCGCAATGGTGGCCGCACCTCAAAAGCTGGAGCCTCCTTCCTCTGAGCGGGAAATGACTGAAACATAAATAGCTTGGAAAGAGCCAGGAAGCGAAAGGCCTTTCTCCTTCACCCCCCCCCAGCCCCCGCTCCTTGGCAATAGCCGGGTATAGTTACAGTTTAATCTTGGAAATGTCAGACAGCTGTTCCCGGTTGCTAGGAGACCAGCGCACATTATGCAGATGTCGAGGACCTCAAATGTCTGCCGGAAATTGCAGCCTGAGCAGTGTGAGGAGAGATGCACATTTCCCTGTCTGGGGAGCCCAGCAGGAGTCTCCCCCCCCCCATACATGCACACACAAACATACAAATACCACCCCAACCTTGAAGAGTTTTGGACGGTGGGGGCGGCTACCCAGACAGTCGACTCAATACATTCTGGAAAATAAAACTGCACACAAAGGAATCTGGAGTAGAAGGTGTATCTCAGCTTCGTGCAGCAAGACAAGCAAATTGGGCCGAGGGGGTGTTGTGGTTTTACAGCACTGCTCTGTAGTAGAGCCAGCTGCTAAAAAAAGGTTGGAGGCCATTTTTGCAAGTGAAGATTAAACGGGCTGCATTTCCCATATCTATCATATGAAAGGAGCTCGTATGATCATCCAATTTAAGAACAGCTCGTTTCTAATTTCTATCTAGCATTATCAAACTTTGTTTTACTTAATGGGCCCAAGCAAGAGGACACTTAAAAAACGAATGAAGTGGCTGGGCCAATCCAAATCCTGGTGGAAAACCCAATTTCTGCCATGCATTAGCGGTACTGGCAAGTGGCAGTACTCAATGGCATTCTTGAAATGAAAAAAGCACACCCTGTAGGCTAGGCTTGAATGGGGCTTTGCTACCCAATAATATGCTATAGGCAGCATCCCTGCAGTGTTTGTAACGGGGAGGCTTCCAAGTGCCTATTGCTGTATGTCTCTGAGAATGCATTATTTGTAAGGCTCTAAAAAAGTACCCTTTTGAGGAAAGGGTTCAACAGAGACATCTAAAGAGCAAGCAGAGGAATCCTATGCACCAGTTAGGCTGGTGGGTGAGAATAGAGGCCACATGTCATCTAGGCTTGTCCCTCTCCTCATCACAGGTCGCAGAGTCCTGCAGGAATAGCAGAGTAGCTGGAGAAAGAGAGGGGGAGCTGCCCAGCTGCTCTCCACTGACCAAATGAGCAGCGCGGGGAGGTGCTTAACCCTTCCCTCTCCACTGCAAACCTGATGACAATTGCCCCACATGCTTCTACTAAGTTTTTCAGGAGGAAACAGTTAAATCTCTCTGCCCTGCCCCTCACAATCACCCTGCAGTCATCAGATAATTGGCAAGAAGAATCTGAGATATGTGGAAGTGGTGAGGTGGCTGCAGAGTCCCACTGCTCAGCTGAGGTGTGATTGTGTGTGAGAGAGAGGGGGGGGCTGTCATCACTCACTTTTGGCTTTGTAAAATGGGGGACACACACACACAATCATCCCTGGAAATGCCCACTTGTCAGGAAACATGCGAGTGATGATGCCCACATGCCACCCACATATGGAAGAAGCCAATGTCGTCCTGACAGAAACACCCCCCTGCAGCACAATATGCAAAACCACAGCACAGCACCCCAATCCATCAGCCAGCACAGCCAGTCCCGAGGCGCCTCTCCAGACTGGGATTCAAATCCCCTTATGCTGCTCGGAAGCACTGCTTTGAAATACAACCTACATAGGGAAGGAAGAAGAGCCCACATAACACAGCACACACACACACACACATATCTCTGAGCAGGAGGTCTGCAGAGAAGAAGCACAGGCCTGGGGGTGGGTGGGGGATGGATTCAAGACTCACCCAGGGAGGGAAGGACGCTTTTGCCAAGCAGGGACAGGCCAGGACATGTGACAAGGGCAGCCAGACACTCACAGGGCATTATCCGGTGGCTTACTGCATAGGCCTGGGGAGCAGAAGATGGGAGTTTGAGTCCCACCAGGAGGGAAGGCAGGAAGGCAATTTCAGGGACAAAAGCGAGAGAGCTCCTCCCTCATTTCTTAACCACTCAGCCACAGATGTGCCATGATAAGGAATTTCTTTCTCCCTTGCTCCCCGAGAACCAGTCACAGATGCCAGGAGCACAAAGGCTGCAGGGAGGCCCCAGCGAGGTGGGTCAGCTCCCAGTTTACATGCTGCAAGTCCCAGATGTGAATCCATCGTGGGGGCCCATGTGCAGGCATGGATCTGTCTGGTAAGAGCAACACATAAAGTTTACCTAGCTGCCTTGGAGATCATGATAGAGTACCGTGTGTTGTGATTCTAGTCTTATTCACACCCCAGTACCCAGGAAGCTTTTGGGCTAATTATAGGCTAATTAGGGAGGAGAGTTTTCTGGCCCATCCCTGTCTGGTGGGGATAGCCTAACAGGACCAAAACAAAATGATGAGTAAAGCAGACACCAGGGCAGCAGTATGTGTTTATAGAGGAACAGGTATGCCTCATGTAATTGGTAGGATTTGTCATACGTTGTTGCTATTTTCTCCAGTCCTGTTTCCACGTTTTTAATGGAACTGGGGTTAGTTTTTGAAATATGGCAACCCTAAAAGAAATGCCTTGGGCCCAAACTAAGGCCTTAATAACCGGCACTTTGAACCGTGCTGCAGAATGAACAGGGATCCAATGCAGATTGCAGAACAATAAACGACATAATCTACACAGGAAGAGGTTTCACAGGGAGTTCTGGAAATGCAGAAGACTGGACCAGGGAAGCTTCTGCATGCAAAGTAGAGGCTGTGCCACTGAACTAGGGCTCTTCCCTCCAAATAGTAACATTCTGTCCCGGTGAGACACAGAAAGAGTATATACAGACACTGCACCAATTTCACAGAGTCTTTTTTTAAAGACTGACTCTGCTGGCATGGGATCCCGGATCCAAGCTCTTAGGATCCCAGACGCCACAGAATGAACAGCTAAAAACAACACACACGCCCCCCCCCCACGCCCCCCATCTGCTGAGCACTTTGTCAAAATCATGCCAGGTTAACAGTAACTGAAGGAGTGGAATAGAGGCTGCTGAGGAGAATAAATTGAGCCAGGTAAACAGCACTGCGGTAGCGGCGGGGGCAGCAGCAGCGAGGGGTTGCCATGGCGACGGAGCGAGTGAGCAGATTGATCGATATGCCTGCATCGCCTCATCTGGCTGCAAGCCACGTGCTGCTACGGAGGGAGCAGGAGGAGGGGGATTTATAGAGGGCGGAGGGGAGCCACAAGCAGCAGGGACGTGGCCTGAGATCCGATATGCCGCAGCGGCGGCAGCAGATCGATCGATACCGTGTTGGAGAGCAAGTAATTGCCTCCCCTCCCAACGTGCCCTGGCAAAGCTGAGAAAGAAACGTGTCCCTAACTCTCTGCCCAGAGATACCCTGCTCCAGTCTATCAGCGAGGTTTGGTGTTCTGGTGGATTTGTTTACTTGGAAATCTCTCTCTCTCTCTTTTTCTGTTTCTCCCCCATCAGCCCCCAGCCCTTGGCAGACGCCGGAGTGGCTACCCTTGCCTTTCCTGGTATCACTGTTGCTGTTGTTGTCAGCCTTCTAGTCCTCTTTATGCAGGGCTGTCACTGCTCAATACAGTGGTACCTCGGGTTACATACGCTTCAGGCTGCATACGCCTCAGGTTGCAGACTCTGCTAACCCAGAAATATTACCTTGGGTTAAGAACTTTGCTTCAGGATGAGAACAGAAATCGTGCGGTGGCAGCGGGAGGCCCCATTAGCTAAAGTGGTGCTTCAGGTTAAAAACAGTTTCAGGTTAAGTACAGACCTCTGGAACGAATTAAGTACTTAACCCGAGGTACCACTGTACTGACAAAACCAGTGGCATAGCGTGGGGGGTGCAGGGGGGGCCGGCCGCACCGGGCGCAACATCTGGGGGTTAGGGTTAGGGGGCGCAAATCCACGGGTTAGGGGGCGCAAATTACTTGCCTTGCCCCGGGTGCTGACAACCCACGCTACGCCACTGGACAAAACATCCCCACCCTGGGGAAGAAAAAACAAAGCAAGCTTACAAGATGGGGGGAAAGCACTCTACCAGATATGACCATCGCAAACAGCCCTTCTCAATGAATTTCACCCTGAGGTGCAGAGAGATGTCACCATGAAGCCGAAGCAATGTAGAAGACACACACACACAATTTATTATTTTGTGTGTGTTTCATCATAAAGCATAGGGTGAATGGCTTCTGATGGATCGATGCTGAGGGTCTGATTTTGCCTTAACAGGCTCCTGCCAGGCCACCAGTGATGAGTGACTGGATGCTGAAATGAAAGAGAGAGGAGGGAGGGAGGGAGGAGAAGAGGAGCAGGTTGAGAGATTAGGTCACAAGCAAGGCGCTCCAGGGATGGAGCCAGGCACTGCAGGGGAGCATTTTGTAAATGGCAGCTGCCCGATATTGTTAAGGTTCTGCCTTCGTGCCAACAAGCTACTGCCTTTCCTCTCCTCCCTGATATATATCACAAACTGGGCTCGTTTTGCATTTGAGCCAGCAGCTCAAAGTCTAACCGTATTGAAGCAAAGAACATACAGCACATAGTAAATCGGGAAGGGAGGGTTTTATGGAGTTTCCTTCGAGGCTGTGCCTAGTTCCTGGTCACTAAAATCAATGAGACTGGGAGGGAACTATGTTTAAGACAGATACATCTTTTCTCCCCTCTTCATTTTCTGCACCTGTACAGTGGGTGTAAAATATGCACTAGCTATTAATGTCCATTCATTTGTAAAATGGTTCCCTCATCGCACTTCTGTGCAGCATTCGTACATGCACCTGACCTGCATGAGGCCAAGGGCTGATCGATGCACACAAGTCCGTCTTATCACTGGGTGACTGCAACATGCAGTTATTACTCGGGTGTGTGAATGAGCCAGATTTGGCACCGCAGATAGAAATTCTGTATCTTTTCAGGGGAGTTAGTTCCTTTTCTTGCTGGCCAGTCATTGTATAGACATGGAGAAAATTCAAGATGGGGCCGTGCATGTGTGAACTAGCTCCCCAGCTGTGACATGAATGAAAATGCCATCAGGCCTTCTAGGGTGAGAACCATCTCTCTCCACCCTCAAACGGCAGCGTCAACAGGAGCATGGTTCTGTGTTCCAGTTAGTGCTGAGTACAGGGCAGCCATCTGCAGAGATCGCAAGCACATTTTGAGACCAAGGTCACAATCACTGGGTCAGGAGGTGCTGAACCAGAAGTGTATAGAATTGCGATAGAATAAAATTGAAAAGAGGCATAATACAGTGGTACCTTGGGTTACAAACTTAATTCGTTCCAGAGGTCCGTCCTTAACCCGAAACTGTTCTTAACCTGAGGCGCGCTTTCGTTAATGGGGCCTCCCACTGCCGCCAGTGCGTGATTTCCGTTCTCATCCTGAGGCAAAGTTCTGAACCCAAGGTACTACTTCGGGGTTAGCGGAGTTTGTAACCCGAAGTGTTTGTAACGTGAAGCATTTGTAACATGAGGTACAAATGTACTGCACAATGTTTGCAGGATGTTCCCTTATTTGGAGGATGCCATGCCTGTCCTATGAAATTTATGCCAGCAGGAACCAGTACAGGGATAATAATAATAATAATAATAATAATAATAATAATAATAATAATAATTTTTTATTTATACCCCGCCCTCCCCAGCCAAGGCCAGGCTCAGAGCGGCTTACAAGCAATAATAAAAACAAGATGAATGATTACAACTTAAAAACAAAAATAAAATACAACATTAAAATAATGGAACATTAAAATATTAAAATGTAGCCTCATCGCAGGAGGAGAAGGAAAAGAAAAAAGAAAGAGAGGGAGGGAGGGAATCAAATTGGCTCCAAGCCAAAGGCCAGGCGGAACAACTCTGTCTTACAGGCCCTGCGGAAAGAAATCAGATCCTGCAGGGCCCTGGTCTCATGAGGCAGAGCGTTGCACCAGACGGATGACAGCCGTCTGCGGGTTGTGCCTCTCAGGCTGCATAGACGCTATACCTTTAAAGCACATTCAAAGCACATTTTAGCCTCAAAGAATTCTGGGTGTTGTAGTTTGTTAAAGGTTGCTGAGAAGTGTAACTCTATATGGGGTAAACCACAGTGACCAGAATTCTGTGTGTGTGTGTGTGTGTGCTTGGAATGTGCTTTAAAAATATAGTGTGTAAACAGATTTAGGTGTGCTGAGTTAGCATGTCTTAATACCGCAAACGGCTCTGTCTGGAAGCAAAGCTTTCCTGGAGGAAGAATTAGGTCACTCCCACAACCAGAGTGAAATCTGGAACTTGAAAACTGGCTTGAGAACTATAAAACAGGTAAAATGTTATCCTTTTAGTTAAACAATTTAAATTGGTCCAGTATAAGGCATCAGTTTATTTTGTACATCTGATTTGTCATGGCCAATATCACAGCATTGGAAGGTGTGAGACAGAATCTCTGCTAAGCTAGGAACAGTGCGAGTAGTCATCTTTTTCCAACAAAGAATTCTTCACTGTTTGTACAGTGTACATAGGATTTTGGGCAACCACTTGACCTAGGAGTGCCCTCATCCTGCAGGGCAGTACCACAGCTGGAGGAGAATAATTTGAATTGTAGGCTGTGATGCAGCAAAGAGGCATTACTGTATGATTAATGGATGCTATTAATTCAGGAGAGACACAGTTTTTACCGAGCAGTAAAAACTCAGGACAAATATCAGACAGCAGTCACTGTCTAGTGAACAAGCGAGCTTTGATACAGGTGAATTTTTATACTGTACTCAATTGACTTTCCCAGAATGAAGGAAGGTTACTTGGGACACAGCTGGACACTTCCAAAGTAAGCGAGCTAACAACTTTTACAGAATAAACGATAATAGCGCTTGCAGGCTGTCTGGCAATTAATAACACTCCAGCTTGCAAACCCATGCATTTAAAAGGAAGGAGCTGTCAGAGCAGTCACAAAGCAACATCAACCACCCTGTGCATATGTAGAATTGGAGATCTCCAGGACTGGAATGGATCTGAATACATCTTGTCAAAGCCTGTGGACTGAGCCAGCATCCGTACCATAAGCAAGGCTGCAGAGGCAGGGCAGAAACAGCAGGGAGTATTCTGGGCAATGTCTTTCCAAAGAACCCTTCAGGCATGTGGTTTTTTCTTTCCTGTCTGAGCAGTTCAGCAGGGGAGGGGAGGGGAGGGGAAAGGAGCACTGTGCATCTGTGCTATGGGACAGCTGCAGATTTCTATGCTCAGGTGAAGAATTCAAAGTAATAGGGGAAGATAGGCGTACTGGATGCCCAGCCCTGGGTGTTAAAAAATGGTTTCCAAATGGGAATGTTGCAAAGAGGTTCCTGGCTGATAGATGCAGCTGCTTTGGATCTCTGGAGCAAGCAGAGATTTTTCTCCCTGCTCCTTCAGCCTAAAGGGCTTTGAATAAACAGATACTACAAAATGCAATTTAAGTAGGGCTGCCATACATCCAGATTTTCCTGAACATTACTGGCCCTAAGGAAGTCAGACTATCCTCCACCAGGGCCAGGGCCTTTTCAGTGATGGCTCCGACCTGGTGGAATGCTCTGTCCCATGAGACTTGGGCCCTTCAGCATTTAACCTACTTCCGCCAGGCCTGTAAGACAGAGCTATTCTGCCTGGCCTTTAATTTGAATTCAGCCTGATCTTTTATTTCCCTTCTCTTCCCTCCCCCTTTCCTTTTATGAAGATTACCCGCTCTCAGACCCCACAACTAATTCTCCCCTGGCCTCCTCGCTGGCCCAAGTAGGACTAATTCAGCCAGCTAGCCCTGGTGACTATCTAATGCTTATTGGATGGATTTCCCCCAATTTGATTTTTGAACTTTGAATTTTATTGTCGTTCATGCTTTTATACTGTATTTTATGCTGCTTCTATGTTGTATTACAATTAAGTGTTTTAAATTTGTTGTTAGCCACCCTGAGCCGGGTTTTCTGAACTGGGGTGGGGTATAAATAAAAATGTATTATTATTTATTATTACTGGGATTTCAAAGGCAGAATTGATGTCCGGGGGGAATTTCCAAAAGGCGGTCTTGGATCTTAAGCAACTCAATTGATAAATTGCATGGGGGGCGGGGAAGGTTGGCGTTTTGTAAAAAATAGCTCAACAACTTTCGGGGTATCCTGGTTTTTACTTTAAGAAATATGGCAACCCTAATTTAAGCCTCCAATGTTCTCCCCTCCCCCTCCAAAATAAACTTCCCAATCTGGTGCCCTTCATACTGAAAGAGACTGATGGGAGTTTTTGATAGGAAAAACAAGCCGTCTGAAGGCAATCCTGTATAGGGATTTAAAAAAAAAAAAAAAGTTTACTGTTTTATTATGTTTTTATATATGTTGGAAGCTGTCCAGAGTGTCTGGGACAATCCAGTAAGTTCTGTGGGGTATAAATAGTAAATTATAAGTATGGTATGGGATGTTCCTATTTCCATCAGAGAAATGTTGGAGGGTATGCTTCATAAATCTAAAAGCACACTTCAAGAATCCTAGGCATGGTAGTTTGTTAAGGGTGCTGGAAACTGTGGCTCTCTGAGGAGTGAACTACAGTTTCCAATATTTTGGGGCAAAGGTAATGTGCTGTAAATGTGCAGTGTGTATGCAGCCTGAGACAGTGAAGCCGAAAGCACATCAGGGTTGGGAGAAGGTTTGTATAAAATGCTATATTGATTCCCCCCCCCCTTAACAAAGCTTTAAAAAGAGTGTTCAGAAAGGCCATCACTTTCTGATTCTGCCATCCGTATAATTCACTCCATATTTATAAGGGAACAGGCACCGTGTGGTTGCTCTGTTCCTTGCTCGATGTTTCTTTCAGCCATCTTGAAACATCTTTGCCTACTTACCACCAGCACAGAGCTGCAAACACCCTAAGCCTACTTCAAAAAGCAGCAAGGGACAGAAATCATCCAGGCTTAATGGTGCAATGCCCCAACAAAAGGCCGTCCTTTGGGACAACAACAAGCACGTGGTATGCATCTTCTTCGCGACGCAGCAGAAGCAGCCTCAGGGGTGAAATAACCAGCTGCTGATGTCACTATTAGAAACACAGACAGCACTGATTTCAATACAACAGATGCACTCCCCACCTGGCACCTGGCTAGATATTATACAACCCACATCGCACTCACTGCTGCAGCCTCAGCTACTACAGTAACCTCCAAGAAACATTGTTTATGTATCGAGAGAGAGAGGTTTGCATCCTTCTCTTATTACAGCGATCTAAATTGGGGGGGCTTCCCAAACTGGTTTGTGGACCACTGGTGGTCAGCAAGGTCCATTAAGGTAGCCGGTGGCCTGTCTGCAACAACACAAAATCATACAGCATCTGGCACAGCGCAGTGCAATTGCTACAAAGGCAGAGAATTCATTTAAGTGGCTGCTGAGACCCTTGGCAATTTTCAAGTGGTTTGTGGTGGGAGAGGGAGTTTAGGAGCCACTGATCTAAATTGTTCTGCCAATGGGGCTCTGCATCCCTTGATTGCCTTTTCTTAGTGCTCCCTACAAGAATGCAAGGGCAGCCCTGTTGAATCAAAGCAAAGGACAATCTAGATTGTAAGGCCCTTGGGAAACAGACTCCATTCTTTGTAAAGCCCAATATATATGGGTGGCGGTATATAATGAGTAGTAATGTTCTGTGGCTTGTTGTTTGTTCCGATTCAGCAGTGAACAGCGGGTTTCGTGGTGGGACAAAAAATCCAGCCTCTTGGACCCATGACTTGTTGTCATGGGACAAACAAATGTGTAGATGAGGCCACAGTTGTACAGAGTTCGATGATGCTTCTTCCCCCCTTGTGCTGCTAGGTGCTATGGAGAATTTAGAGCTTTTTTTCTGGCAGTTCAACCACACATCTAGGATTTCTGCAGCAATTGTGACTAGCTCCATAGGGAAATGTTCCGAGGGGACTGCACCATTTCCTGGGTCTCTGATTTCTTTGGGGCCTTATTCATGGACACAGCTGAAGAAAAGCTAAATAAATCAGAAAAGTAGCCACGTAGCATGTACACATGGAGAGAATCACTATTATTATTAAATATCTCTCCATAGCAGTAAAGGAGCTTCCACTCAAAGCAGAAGGATTACAGAGTCTGTGCTGCATCTTGCAACAATTGAGAAGGCAGCTCTCTTCTCTCCTGTGCAGGAAGACCTGTAGGCCCTGGATGCTTGTGAAGCTTTCGCATTTTCCCATGGGAGAGGCATAGAATCACAGAATTATAGAGTTGGAAGGGACCAGGGGATCATCTAGCTGAACCCCCTGCAATGCAGGAATATGCAGCTGTCCCATGCGGGAATCGAACTGGCAACCTTGGCACTATCAGCACCACACTCTGAACAACTGAGCTATCCATGCAAGTTCCCCTTTAACAAAAAAGCAGTAGGAAGTAGAAGGGTAAGCATTCTTGCAACATTCATTCTTCACCACTTCTCCAAGCAATTGAAACAATCAGATAAGGGATTGCCAGGTCATTGACGGCTAGCCCTGTTGACTATGCTGTGCTTCCATTGTCAGAGGCATGGATATTCAGAAGTGTCCATTGCTGGAAGCATCCTGGGGGAGAGTGCTCTTGTGCTTGTGTCCTGCTTGCCAGTTTCCTACAGGAATCTGTTTGGCTTCCGTGAGAACAGGATGCTGGAACAAATGGGCTATCGGGTTGATGCAGCAGGCTTGTCTCATGTTCTTAAGGTCAGTGATGGAGAAAGGAGTATTGACAGGGAAGTCAAGGGGCGCAAGGACAGTGCCAGACAGAACCTTCCCCTCAGCTCCTACAGCACTAAGCAGAAAGTAGAGCAGGGAAGGGACCTCTAGGAAGGACTACAAAAAGGTGTAGCACCACACTTGTTGATGTGGGTTGTGCCATCTTGCCCAGTTCTGCAGCACTCTGTTTGAACTAACAGCAGTTACCAAGGGGAATGGCACAGTCCCCCCGTGCCTTGCGGCTGTCAGGCTACCTCTTGTGTTTTTGTGATTTAATCTTTAATATAGCCAATCGTATGCCTTCGAACCTCGATCTGAAATGTCTCAACAGCCCCTGACTGCCTCTGCTTGGTCCCATGCTGTGCTTCTCAGATTGTTGATCCATAATGTTAAAAAATGTAGGTCTGCAAGTCCTGGGCCCTGTTCCCGTTTTGGACTTTAAGGATGGACAAACAGGGAATGAAGGTCTCTAGGAGAGAAGTAATCAGTGAAAAAAAGAAAGCAGAGCACAGTTGCCAGGTTGAACTGGGGCCGGGAAAGGCAAGCAAGAGAAGGCCACAATCAGTGCCGAAGAGTCACGTCTAATAACACTGCAGCATGGATGGGTTTAAAGCCGTTCCGCCGTTTCCATAGAAACAGCATGTGTAAGAGCTGACTTTGAGAGGCTTCAGAAGGTGAAAAGCAAGGAGAGGCATACTCGCCTCATGGGGGCTTTGAATTACAGATAACTATGCCGTCCCCAGTTTAGACGTTCTCCCTGAACTGAAGCCAAGAGAGACCCCTGCCAGGACATCCTACATTTCCCTCAACATGGAAGACGGTCCCAAGGAGAAATGGTTCTCCTCTTTCGCCTCACATTGCGTGTCTTGGGTTTCCTATCTCGTTAAATGGAGAAAGCACTGAAGAACACAGCCTTCTGTGGATGAGGGGAGGAAGCGGAGTCTGTTGAAAACCGCTTTCAGACTGTGACAGTAGAAAGCATTTCTCACCCTTTTCCCTTTTTCCCTTGCCTTCGGTATTTGTGCTCTCCGTATGCCTTCTTCCCAGGCTCTGCCTCATTTTGTTTTCCGGTAAATCATTTCCCCCACCTGCAGTCAGAAGTTCAATCAATCTTCTGCAGTACAATTTTATTATTTGCAGACCTTGATGCTTGATCCAAAACCATGCTCCCTAATTGGAGAATGGCTGCATGCACACCACACATTTAAAGCACATTGCTTCCTCCAAAGCATCGTGGGAGCTATCGTTTAGGCCTTAGACAATAATAATTCCTAGCACCCTTAACAAATCACAGGGCCTAGATTCTTCAGGATGCTCTAAATCAGGGGTCAGCAACCTTTTTCAGCCATGGGCCGGTCCACCGTCCCTCAGACCATGTGGTGGGCCAGACTATATTTTGAAGAGTAAGGGGGGGAGAACGAATTCCTATGCCCCATAAATAACCCAGAGATGCATTTTAAATAAAATGACACATTCTACTCATGTAAAAACACACTGATTCCGCAGGCCGGATTGAGAAGGCGAATGGGCTGCATCCAGCCCCTGGGCCTTACGTTGCCTACCCCTCCTCTAAATGTACACAGCCTCAGCATGGTGAAGCGCTTAATGTACCAGACAAGCCCTGGGGAGACCCCATTCAGCCATGAAGCTTGCCAGCTGAACTTAGGCCTGTTGTGGTCTCTCAGCCTCACCTTCCTCACATGGTTGTTGTAAAGTGTGTTGCCTTGAACCTTAACGGAAGGAAAACAGGATGTAAATAAGTTATCTCAGGTGTAATAATAAATAATCTCAGGTGTCATGGACTCACTAGCAGGGCTTTTTTTTCCTCCCCAGCCAGAACTTGACGGAACTCAGTTCCAGCACCTCTCAGGTGGGCGCCATTGCTGTTCTAAGAGAATGACATTCATGGTGAGTTCCAGCACCTCTTTTTATAGAAAAATAGCACTGCCTAGCTATGGTTTTTGAAGGTACTTCATGCATTTGGCAAAGGTGAACCTAACCTTCATCTAAAGAGTATGTGCTCAACTGAAATGGTACCAGAGACAAACAACCATTCATGAGTGTACCTATATGGTTTCATACATTTGTTGCATTCACAGCTGCATGTTTCAGTGGACACCAGAACATCTAATATGTATATCTTTGTGAAAAAGTGATGTTTGAAGCGGCCCTCAGTGGTGAAGAAAGAGCACCCTGCCCATACTTATAGAGGCAATTTTCTCCAGCCATGTCACAAAAGCAGAGAAAGGATTAAAAAAGAGTTCCACATAACGCATGGAAGCAAAGGTTCAGCAGCCTAACAGCATCTTTTGAAACTGGTTCCTGAAGTGATAGTTTGTAATTTAGAGATATTCTCTTATCTGGAACACTGCTCAACCTTTTCTCAGAAATTAGTAATTCGTGAACATGCCCCAGGTCAGTGGGACTGTTGGAGCAGAGGAAGGACTGAGATTGCTGACTGATTCCGCAGATTAAAGTTGTGTTTTATGCCTGTCCTCAATCTGTGATTTATATTTATAGACCCAAATCATTCCAATTCCAGGGCCTCTGATGAGCCCTGGTTCAGATTAAGCAGTGAAGCATCTTCTTCTGTTTTCCTAACTGTAAACAGGGCTTGATGGAAGATAAGCCATTTTCTCCTGGTGTGAGTATAAAAAGAAGTTCCATAAACCTGCATTATCTGTGTAAAATGAGGCTAGGTCTTTCTAAAAAAGCTGCTAGTGGAGGACTGAAATTTGCCTCTGTGGCCTCTTCCGGACATCTAGTCAAGCATCCTGTTCTCACAGTGGCCAACTAGAAGCCTGAGGGAAGCCTGCAAAGAAGGACTTGAGCTCAAGAGCCCTCTCCCCTCCTGAGGTTTTTACTAACTGGTATTCAGAAGCATTACTGCTTCCCACCAGGGGTGCCAATTCAAATGAAATATTAGCGGGAGCAGGTAAGCCCTGCCCTGCATAATTAATCACATGATGCAGCACACACACACATCATTTGAATGGCAAGGATCATCAACTTTGGGGATCCAGGCCCCCTCAAATATTTTATTGGGAGAGCCAAATGGACCTTGGCCCCTCAGAGTTGGCTCCTGTGCCTCTGACTGTTAGCTGTGGGGTGTATTATTACTAGAGCAGTCAAGTGCAACATTTTCCCGTTGCCTCAAATGGACACACAGGGGAATGTTGCTCCAGACAGGGAGGACTTCCTGTCATATCTACTCTGCAACTTCCTCCCCCTGCGTGTGACCAGGTAGATGGGCCTGACCCTAGCTGACCAGATAAAAGGGCTGGCCACGCAAGTATCTCTCTCTTGGTCTCTTACTCCCTTACTTTTGGAGTCTCCTGGCTCTTAGCCAGCACGTGGCTCGACCTTCACACAGGGTGGAGCCCACAAGAAGTGTCTGAGATGTAACTCAGACTTCTTTTCACTGTAGCTACAAGATAAAGCCTGCCTTCAGATTACTACTGTGAACTGGGTGTGAATAAAACTTAATTCTTACTTTTAAAGAAGACCATGTGGCGTTGTTATTATTTTAAGAGGGAAATAAAGGGGAAACTTACCAGGAACAATCCAGACTGGATTGCTTCATAAAAGGATTCGAGCGAATCATCAACTTGCTCCCAATAAGTGGCAAAGGGAATGTGCTCTGCTCTTTACTCACTCGCGTGAGTGAGGAAGGATAATATCAAAACAATACATCCTCTCCTACCTTCCTTGACGTTCCCACATTAGCTGCCCCTAGCACTTACCACTTTCTTAGCCCACATTTATATTGCACCAACAGACCTTTGGAATGGTACTTTTCCATTTGCATGAAAACACATGCACATTAAAAAGTAAGAAGGAATGTAAGAGAAAGCTTGAGAAGGAAACATACAAGCCATGCAATTTTTATCTTCAGGAACGTGGAAATGCATTAGACATCTGAGCTCAGCAAATCAAGGAAGCCCCATCCATATTTCATCTTTATATTCTGAACTGAAACTGCAGCAGACAAAAAAAAAGAGTCTGGAAAGATCGACAGTTAATTGGAAATGTTACATCTGCTTATATGCAGAAGGCATAAATATTTATACCCTGAAGACTGGTTTTGGGGTTTGCTCCTAAGTAGTAAAGAAAGAATTATATCTTGAAGAAAGAGTCCCCTTTCCTTTCCCCCTTTCTCTCCCCACCACTTTAGTAAATGTGAGTAGTTTTTTTATTCCCTTAAATGGGAGCACTCTGCTCTGTGTCTTCCTTTTATTTATTCATTCCCGCTGACTTCAGTACGGAATTGCATAGACTGTATAGGTACCACAAAGACCAAATGCGTTGGCTTCTCATTATGAAGTGAGAATGAGGGGAACAAGCCTGAAAGGAGCAAGTTGCAAGCTTTTGTGGGGGTGGGAATGGCTCAGAAATGCCTGCTGTTGTGCAAACTTTTTAAAAAGTCCATTTCCAGTCAGAATACAGGATGATCAGTGAAGATGTCAATGGACAATCTCAATGTTAAATGCAGCTTAGGAAAAACACTGGTAAACAAACAAGCAAAAATCCCCTGACATCTATGGCTGCTCCAAAAGGGCCTGTTTATTGAGCATTCATCCTGATTTGTTTGAAGAGAGATTAGACTACGGTGGCTACTTAATGTGCATTCATCCTGATTCCTTCGTGGGGAGATTTTAGACTGCAGTGCATAAAAGCAAGTGTCACCCCACATTTAGCAGTGCATTTTCCCTTCACTTTCCATATGGAAAAAATAAATCTCATCTTATTGGGAGGAGGAGTTTGTTTCAAATCAGCTCTCTTTTTGCAACCTGAACTTGCTGGTTTGTAATTAAATTCCATCTTAAAAATAGGAACAATTGGTGGTGTTTGGCTTTGCAAAGATGAAAAGGAAATGAGCTCAGTTGGTTGGAGCATGATGCTGATAATGCCCAGGTTGCAGGTTCAGGGACAGCTTCATATTCCTCCATTGAAGGGGGTTGGACTTAAATGATCCTCAGGGCCCTTTCCAACTCTATGATTCTATAGGAAATTTCTTCAGCCTTTTGGGATATTGGATCACAGGTAGATATTTTTGAGAAAATATTAATGTGTGGTGAAATAGGCGAGAGTGTTCTTGGGTGTATTCTGCCTAGTTGCTTGATGTGTGGATACCACCCTGTCAGCTACGATTTCCATATCTTCAAACAGCCAGGAGAGAAATGCATATCTTCTGGGAGAACTTCCATAATCTATTAAAAACATACAGAGAAGAACAGAGAAGAATCCTGTTGGAACAAGAAAGTCTTCCTTCACCTGCAGGCAGAAGGACAACAAAGAAGGAGTCAGTCACTCCAACTTCTCTAGGGACGGGGTTCCAAAGTCTGAGAGCAGCCCTCAAAAAGGCCTTCTCCTGTGTCCCCAACAATTTTGACAGATTGTGATTGCTATTCTTCATGAAATGTTTTCTCTCTTTGCTCATGCCGTTGTTCTCTACCTTTGTACTTTTATACATGAAAGAATAATAAATATATAATTTAAGGAAGAAGAAGGAGAAAGGAGACGGGTTTCATTCCCTTTACCAGTATGTCCCTGTTTGTGGCTCCCACAGCCATGCGCTTTGTATGTGAACAAGGCAGGGACACCCTGTTTCATCTCGTTTGGCTCCTGGCCCATTGCAAAGCCAGCGATTGTATAAGCCCACAAGTGAGCAAGGGGGAGACTGACGGTCCCAGCAAAAGCCCTGCCAAGAGGCCCAGGTTGTGGCAGGACCCCAGAGGCCACTGTGGAGAGCTTGGCCACACACACACACACACACACACACACACACATACCCACACAAATCCCGATCTGGATCTGACTGACACACCTCTGAGGAGGTAGGATTGACTTTTCGGAGGGGTAAGCAGCGGGAAATTACTTTCCAAGCATTCATAGTAATTTATGAAGGAAATTTCATTATGCTGTATAAGCAGGGCTGTGTGTTGGCTCTTCCCCACCCCCTCCTTCTGTTTTCTCCCCCTTTTCCCAATGCCCCAGGAATTGTGAACAAGATTTTATTTTTATTTTTGTCATAACAGATTTTCCTATGGGATTATTTCTTTGGCTCTCACTTTTCTTTCCGTTTCCACAGCAACTGCAGCTGGCTCATATGTGTAGTTGCCATGGCAACTCTGTAGTGTTGGAGATTTAGGAGGGTATGTGGGGTGTGTGTGTGTGTGTGTGTGTGTGCGTGTGTGCGTGTGTTTTAAAGGATGCAATGAAGTAAAAATTAGATTAGTATTCCATATGCTTCATGTGGAGCAAAACCTGTCTTGACTCTTGAAAACAACCAGATCCTTTCCCCCATTTCTCTCCTGCTTTTATCTCCCCAGCTAAAACCAGACAATGGCTTCCTACAAAGAGATGAGCACAGGCAGAGGAACTGGATGTTGGCATTTTACCAAGCCTGCCAACTGTAAAGCACTTTTCAAAGCGCATTGGGGGAAGGAGCCAACCTTTTTGAAATGACAGGCACATGTTAGTCTGCAAGGTACTGGCTTCCTTAAGTTCATGGCTCCCTCTCCGATGAATAGGTAGAGGTGATTAAGCTCTTTGGATATTTTAATGGCAGCTGAAGTGGAGCACAGTCTGCTTTCTGCACCTCTCACCCGTGCTTTGCTGTTTTCCTGTGGTGGACGGATCTCTATAGGTCCGGATATCTCATCTTAAGCACGAGAGCAAGTATTTCTTAGTATGCATGGATTTGTGCCATGTGTGCATTCAAGGTTGTGGACTCTCCTTCCTTGGAGGTTTTTAAGCAGAGGTTGGATGGTCATCTGTTTTGGATGCTTTAGCTGAGATTCCTGCATTGCAGGGGGCTGGACTAGACGACCGTTTGGGTCCCTTCCAACTCTACACCTCTATGTTTCTAAGATCTTAGTACACATACCTTCAAAAAGTGTCACCCAAGGAACTGCTCAAACGTCACTTCCCAAGGGGAACTTGATGGCACAGCCAATGCAGCACTGCTGAACTCACCTCCTAGCAGCTGATGGGTGGCAACCTCAGCCCTGCCTTCTGCTGGAATCAATTTAGCAATCACGTTCCCTATGGGACATTGGCTGTGCAGCTAATCCAGCGACATCTCTACCTGCACCACACCTGACATCACAAATGGGTATAGCTTTTGGGGGGACTGCCACACAGACCAAATAGGATCTGTAGTGACCCAGATTTGGCCCAGACTGGAGGTTTTCCACTCCTGATTTAAGGTAATGATTTGCCACTGGACTGGACTAGACAATCCCAGTCTGTGATGGGCTGAATCTGGTATATCTCCCCAGCCTCTACCACATATGACTACTGCCCCCCAGTGCCTGCAAATTCATCCACCAGTGGCTGCTTGGGGTGTGGCTCTTTATCCCCATCTCCTGCTCTTCATCCCACCTGTAACTGGGACAGGATTTGCCCATCGGAGAAGATGGGCAAAGCACTCCCTGCCCCCATGCCATGCTCCACTGCAAGGGCTTTATGTTGTGTCCTGTGGGTGCTTCACCTAGAATTAGAACTGTAGCACTGGAAGGGACCCTGAGGGTCATTCAAGTCCAACCCCCTGCAATGCAGGAATCTCAACATACGGTCTCCCATCCACTTTGAAACCATACCAGACCCTGCTTAGCTTTGCAAACGTGCTCACAGTTCTACTGCTACACCACCGGGGTGGCATCAAACAAAGTCACCCCAGATGGGATGCAAACCCACAATCCCTGTCTTAGGAGGCTGGTGCCTTATCCATTTTGTATAAATCTGGTGGGATAAGCAAGTGGCATTCAACTGGAAAGAGCAGTGCTGAGGACCAGCTGCCCATCTCATCTTATATGGGCCTCCTACCAGCCCATTCTGGCAGAGACCTTCACTAGCAAGGGGGGAAGCTAAATTAACCATGCCAAGAGGAGTACGTAAAGCATCTCTGTTGGCAGCAGCTGGCAGGGAAATGTGGGGCAACAGAGAAATCAAGTGATTGGCATAGAGAACATACTAAACTCAGCTTAGTCTGGATTGGAGTGGCTCTGAATGATCCCTTCCAGAGAAGGACCTGCATGGTGCACTGGGGGAAAACTGCATGAAAAGCTTTCCTTCTTCCTCATCTACTTTGCAGATTCTTTGTGCATTAATTCCCAGGTAGCGCACATCGATCCGCTGTCTGCAGTGTGCCTCCATTCTCTCTTCCTTGTATGTCAGATGCCAGCAAATTATTACTTCCGTCAGTAATGTGCCTCTTAACTCATGCGTCCTCCACTTATAGATTCCCATTGATCAATATCCTCTCATGAGCTCTCCTCCCAATTTTTCTCATAGCTTTGGTTAGGGAACTTTTTTCAGGCCAAGGGCAGCTGTCTATTTAAATTGAATTTTTTATTGGATTTTGAAAATTTTAACAAATTAAACTTCAACACAAATTTCCCTTAACGTTTCGACTTCCCACCCTTACCTCCATGATGTTTCTACTCCAGGCAGAGGCAAACTTGGACCTCCAGCTGTTTTGGGACTACAAACCCCATCGTCCCTGACCACTGGTCCTGTTAGCTAGGGATGATGGGAGTTGTAGTCCCAAAACATCTGGAGGACTGAGTTTGCCTGTGCCTGTTCTAGTCCCACCCTTTTTCTGCTGCATTATATGGCATATTTTTTATCTAATACATATTTCCTCTACTGTCATCTCCCCTCTGCTGCCCGTATTTCGAATCCTAACCACGACTTCACTTGACTATACCACTTTCTGAAGTAATCCAAAAAGGGTCCCCACTCTTCAGGGGCGGCTCTCCGAGGGCATTTGCCACCTGTGGGTGGGGCTGTAGGCAAAGTGGGTGGAGCAACAAATGTAAATCCCTCTCTCCTCCATCCACATAGGGAAGAGGCGTTATCAAGAGTTCGACACATTCCAGACAGGCAAAAACACCCGAGATATGAAGCAGGGTAGTACAAGCTATGGTCTGGGGGGAGCGTGTGTGTCCTACAACTAGTTCCAAGGGTCAGATAGGGAGGCCTGGACAGCCACATTTGACCCTGCAGGACCTGAGTTTAACCACCCCTGGGTTGCCAGCTTTCTACTGCTCCGGGTCCTGTGCTTTTAACAGTAACGAGACATGCAATAATTTAGCAGGCAAAGGTTTCACCATCGTGTTATCTCTTCACCAGAAAACGAATCCGCTTAATTTGCTTAAAGCCGAGGAACAGCACCAGCAAAGCAAAGTTGGCAGCCCTGACAATATGAATCCTCCGAAAGAAGCTTGCCTGCATGGTACTCATGCTCTCTCATGCTCAGACATGGCCACTTTTGATCCCTGCTGAGTTTGAGTCTATGAAGAGGAGACAACAAGCCTACAGGTCTACAGCTGCAAAGGTAGGCACCAAGGTAAGCGGAGGACTGCAGCCATTTCAGGCATCCATCTTGCAGCGAGCAACACAGGCCTTATCCTGGTCCCGGCCTCCTGCTATGTGAGAGGGATGAACGCTGTAGTTCTGGGCACAGTGGTTAAAGAGATAACAGCTGTTGCCCAGGAAGGCAGTTTACCTGGAGTTTTATCCCACTGATCATTGCTGCATCTGTAGTTCCTATTTTCACTGAATCTACAGCATCCAATTTATGTGGGGTTTTTTTTTTATAATAATAAAAAATAGACTCGTAATGTTTTTAAAATCCCCATTTCTTTTCTCCATCCCTGTTTATGGATTGTGGAGGGTAAGAGCAAATGGAAAGGAACGAGACAGTTGTTTTCTGCCAGTGTTTGACACCTTTATTAGCTAGGTTATAGCATGCTTCTCATAGACAGAAGATTTACACGATGGAATGCAGCCATTGTGCCTTCCCCATCCATGCAGCAACCGACAAGTATATTTCTGTCTCCGCCGCGTCTGCTGCAGTGTCACTGGCTCCCCCCCTTTCTTCTCCTATGCAATGCCTGTATTTAAAAGTGCATTTGTGTGATATGTCTCTACAATAAACTGCAGTTTTTACAGTCTGACCTTTCCTATCAGATTGGGCCAGATAGGTGAACCAAATGGAGAGAATTATTTGGATGCAGGCAGGCTGGTTTATTGAGGCGGGGGGGGGGGGTGTTCAGCAGTGAGCTCTGGTTTTGCTCCAAGACCTGATCACCATTTATTTCAGCACAGAACTTGGAGGACTAGACAGAGTATTCTTTGGAGAGGGAAACCAACCAACAGCTGCTTTTCTTCTTCTCATACTTTATCCTCTTCAAAACTTTATATCCATTGTCAATCCACCTCTCTTTGGCCCATTTCCTGGTTTATTCCCATTTCCTTCTTTGAAAATACTGTAAGGTTGCATACACACTCACCTGTTTGTATGCGGAAAAGTATAGTTTTTCCTCAATCCAGAATCGTTCGTGTTCGTCTTCAACATGCTGCTTTCAATCTAGGTTGTTTCTAGATCCTGCCACCCACATGAGTGGCTGTGGCTACTTGAAAACCCTCCTCTTGATTAGGATAGCTGCACCTTTTTCTCCCTGCACATGCCTTAGGTGAATAAAAAAGGAAGTGGCGATTGCGATCTTGGTATATGCCCAACCATAACATCATTTGACAGGTGTGGACACACTGCTGGATAGCGTGGAATCAAACTGCAAGGACATTTTAAGTTTGGAATGAAACTAGTTTCTCAATCAGAACTTTCCAAGGGCAGAAAATATGCCATAGATCTAGATTTTGTGTGTGGACCATGTTGGAAAAAACAAGTACTCTGTTTTCATTGATTCCAGAATAAAATGTTGCATGTCCGCAGCCCAAGCCAATGTTTGTTAAACAACCAGATGAGCTCTCCTCCTTCTGTCAAAAAATCCTTTATATCTTGACATCTATGCTGTTGGCTCAGTCAGCCCCATCATCTTATAAAGTGATGGATTATATCTCTTGCTGTTCTAATATAGCAGTAAATGAAAGATTCACACTCAGACACTCACACCATGCAACATCTCCTAATGTTCTCTGGGAAAATCTCTTAGTTATGCCTGAACAGGAGGGCTTAAGTTCTGTAGCTAGTAAACTACTGCTTTGGGGAAATCTGACAGACCCAATACCCATCAATGCTCCAAAAAATATGAGAAACAAGGATAAGTAAAAACAAGAGGAAGGTAGGCAGAAGCTACCCAAGAAAAGCAATGGGAGCAATTCAGCTATTCAGTACACCAACTGATCAAAATAAGGAAAGGAATAATAACCTTAAAAACTCAACAAAATAAGAATTACTTGAGCAGAGGATGCCAGGTACAATGAAGCTGCACTCTCTCGAGTCAGGAGAGGTCTCCATCCCTGATTTATTGCTTCATTTGCACCCACCCTGCTAGCTCAAAATATACTTCTTGAGAGGATATTCTTATGGCACAGAGACGTCAGCAAAGCCAAGGTATAAGTGGTGCAGATGGCAAAAGTCCTGTGTCACAAAACACTTCATCCTCACATCAGCTTTGTGAGAAAAGCCGAGAAAGGATGAGTAGCTCAAAGTCATACAATGACCTTCATGGCTGAGCAGAAATTTGAAGTCAGGTCTGCTTGTTCCAAATCAAGCATTCTCTCCCCTAAGCCAGACTGGCTGATGGTGTGTGTGTGTGTGCATTTATTGTCTCTCCAAAATTGCTGTGTGTCCCATTAAGGAAAATACATGAGTATGCATACATCTTCCCCAATGAAACAGCTTTGGAGAGGTGTGATCTGTGCCAAAAGAGAACGGCATGGGGAAGAAAGCTAAACCCCCATCCTTCCAGCTGTGTGCTCCATATTCAAGTTTCCTCTACAACTGCTTTTTAAGTCATTTAAGCCTGAGGTTCTCCAGCTGTGGCCCATAGACCATGTGTGGCCTGCAAGTTCCATTTAGGTGATCTGCAGAAAGGCTGAGGTTCAGTCATGTTTATCTGCACTCAGCCCTGCTAAGCCTAACAAAAAGCATAACTGACTTCACATAACTTTGCTTACAAAAGCAGGCATATCCGTCACACTATAGAGGCAAGACCATTGTTATTAAAATATGAGTTGGGGGTTGTTGTTTTTAAGTTTATTAAGTCATCCACCAAGACCGCCACCAATTTTCAAGTGATCTACAAAAAAGTTTGAGAAGCACTAAGAAACCAAAGACCCAATCAACGTTCCCCAGCATTTCCACTAATTTGGCCCAATATGGTTTTTCTCTTTTGCAGTAAGCCATAAAGTGCCGTAGTGTGAATAGAGTACATTTGGGGACAATTGTCCTCGTTCCCCTAACCTGTTTCAGTGGATGTGTCTGGGGTGGTGCATCTATGCACTTACATCACTTGATTTTCATCACACATTTACACAGCACGTGGGGACGCACAGCTAAATGTGTGAATGGCCTCGAGTGAAATGGGTTCAAGGCAATATGTACGTATGTGATGGTGCGTTCACATATGCAAACCAGCACTTGATGCTACAGCCACCAAGCAATGAGCTTGATTGTGTGAACCAGTCATAACTCACAGCTCTGACACAAATTATTTCTCTGCCTCAGGACGAAACTAATGTTCTGTGCTATGGGCTGGACTGTTAATCAAGTCTCATCCTCCGAAGGTGACAGAACAGACTTCTTCACCCTCCTTCCGTCTCTCCTTGATTTCACATTGAGAAGCTGCAAGCAGAAGACGGGACAGTGTGACAATCTACTTGATCCAAATCCTGCTCTGCATTATTCATGCATTTCTTTCCCATTGCTCACATTTTGGTTAGCCTTCATTCAGCCAAAAGCATGTTGAATGTTTCCCTGTTTTAGATGCTCTAATCTCTTCTGGGTTCCCTCCCCCCCCCCCCCACTTGCAGAAATGAGGTGTGTGCATTTGTGAAAGATCCTTCTATAACAGCTAATTCTCCCCTCCTTTACACCCCTTCCTAAACAATATATGTGCATAATCTCTTTACATAAGAAAGAATCAGAAAGGAAGAGCAACAAGGTAGGAGAGAGCCACGCCTACTTTTGCTACCCTGCACAATTTAAGCCAAATCCCAAACAGACAGAGTCAGTACACCGTATAACATTTGTCCTTCATGGGGCAGCTCTTGGAAGATGAATGCCCACGGATACATACACTAAAATATTTCACTGGCGTGGATCCACTTCAGTACTATTGCTCAGGCACATGGTTTATTTTTATTTATTTATTTTTTAATATATATATATATATATATTTAAAAAACCAAACACATGATACTGTCTGCCAAGAGGGCTTTGCCTTCTTCGTTCCCTCCACAGCCTACAACTGCCTGCCCCCACCCCCGGCCAAAAAAAAAGCAATGTATAGGTTCCCCCTTATTTTTTTGGTTTGCTTTGTAATCTCTACTCTTGGCAGTTATTTTGTAGGAAACAGAAAGCGTTGTCAGTCTGCAGCTTCTTCCTCGCTCTCGCTCTTCCTTTCTCTTATTAAATTGTAAAGCCCCATGGGCACTCAGACGTGCTTGGCTTCTATCTTCATCACTCAAGCAGTGATACTGCACTGCAGGGGTGGGGAGGCAGCGGCAAGAATCCCTGGAGGGACTCAACTGCTCATCAGAAGGACTGGTATCCAGGCAACCAGCCTCCCCTGCCTGAGACAAGCAGAAACAGCTGGGAGCTTTGAAAACTAGGAGAAGCTACTGTAAAATGAGCAAGAAGGGAGGAGGGTGGAGAGAGAGAGAGAGAGAGACGTTGGCTGCCTTCTTGTAGGCATAACATTTGCCCAGCTACAGATGGCCGCCATGGCCAAACTTCAAACGGCCACTTTTTCTCTCTGAACCATGCACCAAACTCCAATTAAATTGGTCTTGCCTACACACCCAGCAAATGATGGTGACTGGAGCTGATGGGATTTGTAGCCTAAAAACACCTGGAGGGCACCAGGTTGTGGAAGGCTGATTTCAATGTCAGGAAAGAAGTCCGGCCGTCAACCAGGAATAATGCTCCCAAGCATAGGAGCAAAGTTGATAGGCATTGCCATTCAAATGGTGTGCATCTTGTGATTGGTTATGTGGAGCAGGGCTTACCTGCCCCCTTCCCCAGTGTTTTATTCCAGATGCCACCCTGCTTCCAAGTGGATAAATGCATGAGGTTTAAATTCCACACCTAAGAGAAATAACGAGCAACTCAAACATTCGTAGCTAGGGGGGAATGACCTCCTTTTCCTCTGGCTAGCAACCAAGAGTCCTCCTCAAATCATGTCAGAGAAGGGCAATCCTGATCAGAGGTTGGTGTTTCCAGACAGACCTGAGTTTGTAGGCAACAGCAGAAGTGAATTTCTGTGAATGAATCCTTGTTTGGAGCCCACTTGTAATGGAAAGGCATTCGTGCTGAGGCTTTCTGAGTAAAAAAAAAACCCAAAACCCTTCGGCTTATCATAGGAAGTACATACTTGGATAGAAAAGATTCCTAGGCCAGCTAACTCAAGTAGTTGGAGAAACAAAGGCAGCCATGCTTGCTGTTTTGTTCTCAGGAGAGAGATCGCGATCCCAGATGACCTCGCCTTGAGGTCTGAAGGGAGAAGTGGGAGTTGCAACTTCAGAATTCCATTTCGCATCAAAGAAAAGAGGGTCACCCACTTCAAAAGGACAGCGACAGTTTAGGAAGCTGAAAGTCTGCTGCTTTATCTGTTTTCACCCCATGCAAAGCCTCTTATCTCAGCAAGCTGAGTTGTACCCCACTTCCAACACTCCCAGCATCTGTTTATTTCTCTCTTTAAAAAATCAGTTCCTCCCCTTGGAGAGGAGGGAATCGAAACACACAATTCATTTGGCCATCAAAAATCATTTGGCCAAGCCAGGAAGCAACTTGTATATATGACACACACATGTACCCATTGCATCTTCAGCGGCACCTAAGCTACTTGTAAGAATGATCTCATGGGGGGGGGGAGCAGGTTCCTGAATTGAGTTGTCTGTCATACGCCTCCCCACACTATGTTATCCCGTATGATCTTTGCCACAAGCACACAAGCTGTAACCCGATTCAATATCCCCCCCCCCAATATTTCTTTACAAAGAACTGAAACCTAAACAAAAGAATAGCAAGTGTTTTCTATTGCAGTTGATTTTAATTATATGAGTTTTAGTAGATTAGTCTATGAATTGAATGTGCTTATGAGGGGAAGGGGACAATAGTTCTGAAGCGAGATACTACCAAGGTATTTTCTTTTTCTTTTTGGATGATGCACATATATGTTTCATAGCTGGCATAATCTTATAAGAGGCAGCCCTCCCCTGTGTGTGAGGGAAGGGAGAATGGCTCCTAGGAAGGTGCAGATTTTATGAGTGCTTGTATTAAACAAATAATAACCGCAGCATATGAACTATTGCTATCAAGTGTTCTGAACACTCCGTGTGCATTATTAAGCAGTAACCCTCGTAAAAAGCCTGCAACGCACATCAGTATTGTTATTTGCTTCCAGACAACCTGTTTATTGAACATTCATCCTGATTTGTTTGCACAAAGTTTCAGGGGACTTAGATGAAATCAGCTATTTACCAAGCATTCACCCTGTTTGCAGGTAATGGAGGGGCTGGGGAAACAACGGAGGAAGAATGAAATGTGGTTCTTGATGCACCTCCCCACACGGCCATCAACTGTTTTGAAAACACCTGATGGAACTGCACTTAAGATTGCATCTCTGTCTTTCACATAAGCACAGCAAGAGCGGGAGAGAGGATTTATTAAAATCTATATGCTGCCTATCTGGCTGGATTGCCCCAGCCATAGTAGGCAGTTCCCAACAAAAATAGTAAAAACACAATACAATAGGGTTGCCATACGCCCAGAATACTGCAGCCGCAGTAAAAATCTATTAGAACAAAAAAATACCATGGTGGTTCTCCCCGTTAGAAGCAATATCTTTGAAAAAATGGAATATGAGGGCTAATTGGCCGACATACAGAGAGCTGTTAACTGAAGGTAAAATTAAAAGACTTTGAGGAGATAAGAGAATTGGTAACAGATTGGTTACAGTATCATCAATTAAATGATATATTTATGATAGATAAAAAGGAAGGTTTTAGTTATGAATCATCAAAATTTCAAAAATATGTTTTAGAAAATTATTGTTGAAAATGTATAATTTGCTCATGGAGTGGCATACAAAAGATGAACAGCTTAAATCTGTAATGATACAATGGGCATAATATACAAATGGCAAAGTGGGAGAAGCTATGGAAAACAGAATTGAAATTCGTGGCATGTTGTTCACTGAAAGTATATGAAAATGATGTATAGGTGGTATTTGACACCCGTCAAGTTAGCAAAAATGTACAGAACAAGTTCAAATATTTGCTGGAAATGTAAAGAAAAAGAAGGTACCATTTATCATATGCGACGGATGTTTAAAGTAACTAAAGATTTCTGGGCGATGATACATAATGAAATGAAAAAAATGTTTAAAATAACTTTTGTTTAAAAACCAGAAGTTTTACTAGGAATTATAGGTACTGAGATACCAAAGGATCAGAAAATGTTATTTATGTATGCGACAACAGCTGCTACTAGCCCAGAGATGGAAGGAAGAAACTATCCTGACAAGAGAAGAATGGCAAACCAAGTTGATAGACTATGCTGAAATGGAAAATTAACTGGGAAGCTCAGAAATCAAGAAGCCAAGAACTTTAATAAGGAATGGGAAAAGTTTATATTTAATTTACGAAACTGTAAACAGGTTAAAACATTAGCAGGATTTTAACCACACTTGTAAAGTATGGGTAATTTAGAAGGATTAAAAATTTGGATAAGTATTGATATGCAGTTAGAAAAAAATACCATTAGGACCCATGGAAGGGATGGGGGGGGGGGGAAGTCAGGAGATTCAGAGCAATCTTGACATGTGGAGTCAGAACTGTTTTTGTTGTATGTATATGAGGGAACCGCCAGCAGGCCCTCGGCGCTGGACCTCAGTGTCCAGGCAGAACGATGGGGGTGGAGACACTCCTTCAGGTATACTGGACTGAGGCCGTTTAGGGCTTTAAAGGTCAACACCAACACTTTGAATTGTACTCAGAAACGAAAAAAAGAGTGGCTCTAACTTCCATCTCCTGCTTGCACTGACTCTTTGAATACTTCTCCCTCCAAAGGGCAGCCCCATATGGCTCTCCTGGTCTTTTCTGGTAGCCTTCTCCCAACAAGCTCACACAATGCCACTTGCCAGGAGACAAGAAATAGACCCAGAGGGCCTTGGCAGGAGCATTCCAAAGCTAAAAATAACTATGGGTCAGCTGTGAAGGAGCCTGAGGTCCTTTACTGCCCCCTCCCTTCCTCCCTATACTTTACCCTCCCATGCACAGCTGGTGCTGCAGTCACCAAGAGGACAAACAGCCCCATGACAAATCCTGGGTCTGCCTCTTTCCATCAACAACTCCCTCCTCCTCTTCTCCTCCAGGCATCTCTGCTGCTAGAAGCCAGGTTGCTGCTAAATTATTACAGGGAGTAGGAAAGAAAGAAAGCACAACGCTGTTCTGGAAGCAAGGATGGGGAAAACCATCCATTTCCGTTTCTCATTCTTCCAAGTTCTTAAGTTCAGTTCTCCCCATTTCTACCTTGGTTTGCACTTAAAGGGGGCAATCCACCTGAAAATTCACCAGTGAATTCCCCCTAATATACAAATATGTGTGCATTTTTGCCTAATGTAAACATTTTTGCAATCTTCCCTGATATAATGCATTTTAAAACGTTGCTTTTGCTGGTACATTTGCATTCCTATGCACACCTCACACTAGTATAATTCCATTACAAAATTCAGAGAAGCGTGCATTTTGAAAGATGGCTGTGCTCACCTTTCAACATGAACTGAATCAAATTTCTCCCCCCGTCCTTAGCTGGAAGCAACCCTTTCATTCAGTCAACACTGACAGAACACCTTGTGGGGATTTGGGATTATAGCGAGAAGATAGTTATTGAGTCTTGTCCTGTTCTTATCAAATGCATTTCAATCAAACATTCCCTTTTAGGCCCCCGTAAATAATATTCCAGTATCTTTCCAGCAGCTGCATAATTTAACTTTGTCTGCTTTTCCTTTCAGTCAAGCTGCCATTCAATTAGCATTTGCTATAGTTATTTTAACAAACATTACCAACTTAAGTCCCATTGATTTTAGAAAGGAACATTTACGTATACACTTTATTCTCTGACTGTAATCAGTGGTGATTAAGACTGCAGCCCTATTCAAAAACAACAACAAAAATGTTGTTTTAAGTAGATTGGACTCCCTAGCCTCTTTGGCTAATTCAGATAGATGCTGGTCATGTTGATACTGCTTCTTGGAGGCAGAGAACGTGGGTGTGTCCTCTTTTAGGTCAGAAATTGTTCTTATTTTGCTTGGGGGGAAATCTTTGATATTTGTAGATGTTCATGACTTAAAATCCTATGATCTGAGGAGCAACAGATGGATCCCTTGAGCCCTTATGGTTTCAAAAGGACTTATACTTCAAGGTTGGAAGGACATAAAAAATAATTTTATTTACAAGCATGCACATTGTTGCAAACCGCCCTAATTTCTGAGCAGTGTGAGATTGCAGGGGTCCCAGACGCTTACGCAAGGTTTGTGTTTACTTTTGGAAATGAGGCACAGTGGAGACTGTGGAATCTTTGGGATTTACGGTTCATTTACACATATACGCAGCTTGTCAAGGGTGCTTGCAGCCAAAGGAAGGCACACATAGAATCAAAGAATCATAGAGTTGGAAGAGAACACAAGGGCCATCGAGTCCAACCCCCTGCCAAGCAGGAAACACCATCAGAGCACTCCTGACATATGGCTGTCAAGCCTCTGCTTAAAGACCTCCAAAGAAGGAGACTCCACCACACTCCTTGGCAGCAAATTCCACTGTCGAACAGCTCTTACTGTCAGGAAGTTCTTCCTAATGTTTAGGTGGAATCTTCTTTCTTGTAGTTTGGATCCATTGCTCCGTGTCCGCTTCTCTGGAGCAGCAGAAAACAACCTTTCTCCCTCCTCTATGTGACATCCTTTTATATATTTGAACATGGCTATCATATCACCCCTTAACCTCCTCTTCTCCAGGCTAAACATGCCCAGCTCCCTTAGCCGTTCCTCATAAGGCATCGTTTCCAGGCCTTTGACCATTTTGGTTGCCCTCCTCTGGACACGTTCCAGTTTGTCAGTGTCCTTCTTGAACTGTGGCGCCCAGAACTGGACACAGTACTCCAGGTGAGGTCTGACCAGAGCAGAATACAGTGGCACTATAACTTCCCTTGATCTAGATGCTATACTCCTATTGATGCAGCCCAGAATTGCATTGGCTTTTTTAGCTGCCGCGTCACACTGTCGGCTCATGTCAAGTTTGTGGTCAACCAAGACTCCTAGATCCTTTTCACATGTACTGCTCTCAAGCCAGGTGTCACCCATCTTGTATTTGTGCCTCTCATTTTTTTTGCCCAAGTGCAATACTTTACATTTCTCCCTGTTAAAATTCATCTTGGCAGAGACTTAAAATTCATCACGGCAGAGACTTCACTCTTAATGGTCAAAGTTATGCTTGCAGTCACTTCTACAGCTCTGGATAGCTGCACACACTGATCTAGAGTCTTGGTAGCTACTCCCAGGTGCGAGCTCCATGCAGCAGTTGCAGCAACTGGGCACCACTCCCCCTCCACCATTTTATGTACCTTCCCTTGACAGGCTAGCTGGAGACTGTGCCTGCGTGGAAACGTCCTCTGCTCTTCCTGCTTCAATTCTCTCCTAGTTCTGGGAGGCAGTGGTGCAGGCAAGGCGGGGAGAAGCACTTGGCCCTTCACTTGCCTGGCCGGCCTCTTCCTCCTCCCTTTCTGAGCCATCCTGTGCTCCACTCTCCAGCTTTGAAGCTTCCCCTTGCCTCCTGCCTGGTTCAGGTGCCCACAAAACCACTTCCCTCGTCTCCCGAGGGCACCTTTGCCCAGTTCCTGACACAACCTGAACCTACTTTGGAGGAGTTCACAGCATTAACAGCCCAAAAGGATCTTGCTTCTCCCATAGCCACAGCCTTGGATTCAAACAGAAATCAAACAACATGCTCTGCCTCTCCCGCTTGCTGATTTTCTTCTAGATCACCTTACTCCTAACTCCAACCTCTCTACTCTAAACTCTTGACTTTATCTGTTGAGGGAGGAAGCCCCCCCCCCCCCAATTTGCTGCCTGGCACAGAGCCCTCTTTGATCCTTGGTTCACTCAATGGACCATCACTCAACACAGGAAGCCAGTCTGGTTTAATTAGCTGTTAACACTCGCTGGATCCAGTGATTAGAGAGGCCAGGCAACCAGTTTAACACCCCCAAGCCTTGATTAAAGTCTAATACTTACTGGAGCCAGGAATCATAGGTCTCTGGCACCCGCAAACTTCTAACACTATTATTCTCCAAGTTCAGTAAAACAGTCGTGATATATTTTGTACTTGTTTAATGGATGCAATTTTATAGTTGGTATTTTTCCTTAATGGTGGTGGTATGAATTTTTTTGAAAACAAATATGTAAAAATAAATGTTATAAAAATCCTTTCACAAAAGGAAATTTAAAAATCTAGACTCCTAGCAGAGGGATCTTCCTACTCAAATCTTCTAAAGGAAGAAGTAACTGTTTTCATTTGTGTTTCTTCTACCTAACCACAGACTGGTGCTCCCAACAGGAATTCACAGTTTGGGGGACACCTGATAGGGCTCTCCAAGGTGCCACCCCTATTTTGCAGTGCCCTCCCCTAGGAACACATTTGCCCTCTTCCATTTACAAATTTAGATGGCCACTGAAGACGTTTTCATTTATTCAGTCTTTTGTAAACACAGGCTAGATTGTTAATACCTAATAGTTGCTGACTTTTTTGAGGAGCCGTTAATGATTCTGGCCCCTTCATGGATCACTTTGTCATGGCGAAGGGGCTTCAATAACTCCGAGAAGCTAGGTGCTTTATGCCAGGGGTCAGCAAACTTTTTCAGCAGGGGGCCGGTCCACTGTCCCTCAGACCTTGTGGGGGGCCAGTCTATATTTTGGAGGGGGAAAAGAACAAATTCCTATGATCCACAAATAACCCAGAGATGCATTTTAAATAAAAGGACGCATTCTACTCATGTAAAAACACGCAGATTCCCGGACCATCTGCAGGCTGGATTTAGAAGGTGATTGGGCCGAATCTGGCCCCCGGGCCTTTGTTTGCCTTGCCATGCAGGGCCACCCAAGACGGACAGGTCATAGCCGAGAGTTTAGACTAAATGTGATCCACTTGGAGAAGGAACTGACAAACCACTCCAGTATTTTGCCAAGAAAACTCCATGGACATAAAAAAGCAGAAGCTTTAAGAAGAAGGTGAGAGTTTCCAAGGCATGCTCTGGTTCATGGGATCACGGAGAGTCGAAGACGACTAAGACGACTAAAGAATAACAACGGTCCCGGGCCATTGTTATTTTTTATTATTATTATATGTATTTTGTTTTTTGTATCTTATTGTAAATTCTCTTGGGAAAGTGATCTAAAACTGTAACTAAGATGTAAATAAATTTGTAATTTTCTGAAAAGTGGAATATTGCTACCTGGAATCCTCTTTGGGTCTGGTGGCCCCACTGAATAGCTGGGGAAACACCTTTTACCAGGGGAAATATAAGGGTCTCCTTGGCAACAGCTTCCTGCTTTGCTGGCTTCAGGATTTGTGTTAGATCTGAAGTCCAAAAAGCGCTGTCTGCAAAAGAAAGAGGGGGGTGGAAATAAAACAGGAAAAAGCAACGTGAGATTTTATGCCTCAGAATTCTGACTAAAGCAACATTTAGAAGCTCTCGTAAGCTTCCTACAGAAACCAATGTCAGTTCCCTTCAAGGCTTCTGCTACAGGAAGCTCCTTTCCCTGTATCTCCCCCCAACAGCATTCATAACACATTCCTATTAGCGGTATGAAGAGCTATGAATGGATTAAATGTGCTCGCTGTGCTGTGCCCACATTTGCACTCTCCGTCTCTAGGCTGCTCGCTTAAGCTAAGCACGATTCAAGTGCTTGCAAGGGAGATCCCTCAAGAACTCTTTGCTGCAGCCAAAAACAGCAATAGTGAGGATTCCATAGCAGGAAAACTGGGGCACACCATGCCTTTGTGCTACCGGGGGCAAGAGAGTGCCCATCCAGGGAGGAGGGGGCGGGTGCTGCAGCTGCAGTCGACTGGCAAAATTCCACACCTCGATGTTTTATTTATAAGTGACAAACCCAACATCGATGGAATAAAATGAAAAATCCCTCTCATCTTCAGGAAACTGAAAGATAAACTTCCATTATTTACCAAGCACCATCAGGATGCTTGGGCACACAGCACAGGCAGAGAGAGAGAGAGAGAAGAAACAAACTCTGCAGCCTCAGCCACAGGAGGGCATCATTTCCTGACAGCATCTCCCAGCACCAAAGGTGGCGACAGTTTTACTATTTCCTCCAAGAATTGTAGAGGACACGTGAGATATGGAATGTCACGTATAGCACACCAGTTGAAACAGAAGGCATTTGGTGCACACAGAACTGGCAAATCCTCAGAATAGCTACCAATTTGGGAGCAAACTCTGGCACAGCTTGAGACTGGAGATATCAGCAAAGCTCACCGGGTTCAGACCCAGAAACAAGATTTTGGGAGTTGGGAAATGTTCATCTCAAAGAAGAGGCAAGAATTAGCAGCAGCTGAATTCTTCTCTAGCTCAAGTCAAAATCCAAGCTGGGGAAGATTTCTTGGTTTACCCTTCCTTTGAAGAGTTAATCCTAGGAAAACTGGAACAGGGGTGCAAAAGTTCACCCCCTGCACTAGACCTTATGCCAAGGGTCAATCCTCCCCCTCCCCCCCCCCAGCCTGCATCTCCAGCTGGGAGCGAAGCCCTGCCTGAAACCCTGGTTGCGGTTGTTTTGCTTTTTGACACTGGATGGCTCAGTTGGTTACAGCGTAGTGCTGATAATGCCAAGGTTGCAGGTTTGATCCCCATATGAGACAGCTGCCTATTCCAGCATTGCAGGGGGTTGGACCAGCCGATCCTCAGGGTCCCTTTCAACTCTACAATTCTATGACATATATTACATAATTTCCTACTGTACTATGTCAATGGTGGTGGAATCAGTCTTTTTCATGAGACAATGGAAGAGTGTGCCTGTGGGGGTGAAGTCAAACCACTGGAGAGTTACAGCGGTTGATATGAAGACCAATATGGAAGAGACATGTTTTGTTGCAGCTGGAGCAGATAAAGGCATCCAGTTGTGCTGATACAGGTGTGCCAAGATGTTTCTTCTTTCTACATTCCTCCCAGCCGTCATTTCTCTTCAAGTCACTCCTGTATATAGCTTTATTATTTTTCTTGCTTTATTTTAACTCGACTGTAGGCCATTGGTCGCTCCTGACCAGTCGACAGGACAGTAAATTTATTTATCATTTCATTTACAAACTGTATACTATGAAGCATCTCAAAGTGATTTCATGATGCAATAAAAACAAACACTAAAACATTAGGCTATTAATAATGATAATAATAGATATGACCCCTGTTATGCTCTTCAAGCACCGTCTTCCTCAACAACTTTGCAGCTTTAGATGTTGGCATCCATGGTCTGAACAGACAAATTTAGGGCCAATTCTCATAAAGCAACAATTTGTGTGTGCATGCCTAAGCTGTTTTAAGAATACTCTTTAAAGTGCAATTATTAAGCATGACGAACATTCATTTGCAAACACAAATGTATCATGCAGTTCCTGTGCACTCATCAGAAAGTCAGAGTCCTTTCCATTGTTTCCAGAGAGATAGCCACATTACTCTGTGGCAGCAAGAACAACTAAGAGTCTTGTGGCACCTTAAATGTATTATGGCATAAGCTTTTGTAGACTAGAGTCCACTCTTTCAGATGCATCATGACTGTAATTCCCTGTGCTAGATGCACTATTTATTGGCAAACCTGGATTTGGTGCTGTTATGTTATGCATGAATTAAACGTTTCCAGACAGGCTTTTTCGGGGGAGTTTTCCAACCAAGAGCCCTTTCACACAACAGCCTCTTGCCACCCATTTAAACTCCCTGTGCTCAAACCAAAGCGTTTCAGCTTTTGGCACTTGGAACAATTGAGGTTTGGCTTCAAGCACAAGTCTAAAATAGCAGGGACAAACCGCACGATCTGAAGTTAGCGAACATAAAGTTATGGAGAAGCTAAAGAAACAACTTCTCCTGCCCTTGACCTCTCTTGCTTCTGGGGCCTCTCATCCGCAGACCGCAGGCAATTTAGCATTCCACGCTGGGGAGAGAAATTCACACGACTCAAACAACAGCAGCAAAAGAATCAGAAGCTTCAAAGCCAACAGCCTCATTGTGCATCTCAGAGGTCATGATCTTAACAGAGCGCTTTGAGGAAATAACCTCAGAGCCCAACCAGAGACAAATCTCAGCTCGGAACATTTAACATCCTGTTCTGCAACCTTGCGGAGGCTTCGAATTGTGCACTTCCTGTGTCCAGGCCTGTGTTTTACAAGGGCACTTGTGTCTGCTTGAGCTGTAAGCTGCCTCTCCGGGCTGTTTTAACCCTTCACCATCCTCATCCCTTCCTGCCCTCATCCCACCTGGACCCTTAAGGATGCAGGCAGGGCTGGGAGCAAAGCCATGGGGCTGTGGCTGCCTGCCTTGGGATTGGAAATGTAAATTCCCAGCCTTTTCAAAGGAAGCAGCAGCAGCCACTGCTCCATTTTTCTCTCCCCTCCGTTCTCCCCTCTTGGCGGCTCTCCTCCTGCCTGGGAAGCGAGCAGGCGCAGAAGCAAACATACACACAGAGCTTTGTCAACGTTAATTACCAGAAGCCGGGAGCCCAGCAGTCATCCTGTTGACTAATTTGTCAGACGCTGCTGACTCAGCATCAGGGAGGCCAGCTTGCAGGGAGGAGTGCAATCGGGGAGCGGACGCCTTTATTCCTCCGGCCTTCCCTTCATCCCAGAGCCTTGTGTGGTGGCTGTGGGTGACCACCTCCATTCAGAAGATCTGTGTCTAGGACAGCTTTTGATCTAAAGGCTCGCCAGCCAGGGATAGTTGAGGAAGGGAGCAGATTGGTCAGGCTGAGCTTATGCTGGCTGTTGTTGTTTTCCTTCTTCAACTAGGCTTCCTCCGCTGTCATTTGACGCAGCCCCTGCCAGGGTGAGAGTAGGACGAGAGATGGCTGGGAAACAAGCTCTGCTCCTGATCTGAAGGACAAAGTGCCTTCAGGTGGGCCCTCACCTAGCAGTACTTTGTGCCCCAACACTAGCAGCGCTGTGTAGCTGCCATTTAAAAATTCTTGCAGTGCCCTGAAGCAATGCCACATCAGAACTGTGGGAAATTAAAATGGCAGCAAGACTTTAAAAGGCGGCTGGGGCAGGGGTCAACAGTTGACCGTTAGCAGTTTGGGTGCTGATGCCAGCCCTGCCGAGGACAAAGGCTGTGTAAACACTACTGATTTAAACCACACAGGTATTGTCAGGAGTTGTTTCATCTCAAAGTGCAGTTGTTCACTCACCTGTAGGCCATGTTTGGGTCTCCCTTGACCAAATGACAGGATAGCAAATTTATTCATTATTTCGTTTACAAATTGATTACTATGAAGCATCCCAAAGCGATTTCATGATGCAATAGAAGCATAACACTAAAACATTAGGCTATTAATAATGATAATAGGTATCAAGCGTTGGCATCCATGGTCTGAGCAGACAAATTTAAGGCCAATTCTCATAAAGCAGCAATTTGTGTGTGTACACCGAGGCTGTTTTGAGAGTACACTTTAAAATGCGATGTGTGAACATGACAAGCATTCATTTGACATGTCTTAAGGTAACATGCATGACTGCAAGCTGTAAACCAGTTTACTTAACAAAACAAATATATATATTAAAACAAAAGTGTAGAACTTCAAGTGTGAAGTTACTGGGCAGTTTGGCATATGTTGAGGGTGAGGGAGATACGGTAATTATTTTTTAAGAAGTAGCGAATATTTAAAATTGGAGACATGACCCAGATTGTCCCTGCCTGTGGAGAAAAGAGCACCTATCTTTGTGGCTCTGCAAACAAGAGAAAGGAAACAACCTGATAAAAGGTAAAGGTACCCCTGCCCGTACGGGCCAGTCTTGACAGACTCTAGGGTTGTGCGCCCATCTCACTCAAAGAGGCCGAGGGCCAGTGCTGTCCGAAGACACTTCCGGGTCACGTGGCCAGCGTGACATCGCTGCTCTGGCGAGACAGAGCCGCACACGGAAACACCGTTTACCTTCCCGCTAGTAAGCGGTCCCTATTTATCTACTTGCACCCGGAGGTGCTTTCAAACTGCTAGGTTGGCAGGCGCTGGGACCGAGCAGCGGGAGCGCACCCCGCCACGGGGATTCGAACCGCCGACCTTTTGATCGGCAAGCCCTAGGTGCTGAGGCTTTAGCCCACAGCGCCACCCGCGTCCCTAAACAACCTGATAGTGGAAAGCAAATTTCCAGCACAGGTCATGGAGGGAGTGCTGTTGTGCTCAGGTTCTGCTTGGCCACAGAACAGAATGCTGGATGGGTCTGGTCCACCAGGACTCGTCTAATGTTCCCACCTTCCTTCTAATGTTCTTACCTCCCAAAACTTCTCAGAAGACATTTTCCTGACAAACGTTTGCTGCCTCCTAAAAAAAATGACCACCTTACAGAATACTCTCCAAATATATTCTCCACCATTTTTTTTTGTGGAAGCTGCAATTTCCACCCCCCACCCCACCCCACCCCAAAGGCCTTGGAATGATGTGAGGTCTGGAGCATTATAAAAGAGACAAGATGGCAGCCAACACTGCTGCTCTTGCTATTTGCAACAGCAGCAAAGAACAAAAACCAAGCAATCCTTTGGAGAAGATAAAGCTGCTGAACTGCTGCCACTGTTGAATTGCAGCCCTCACCCCAAGAAATGGACACCATCTGTCCTTTGGGAAGGCAGAAGAGAGCAAAAAGAGGCAGGCAAGCAGCCAAAGACAACATCAGCCTGCCCCCCACCAACAGGAACAACTTTACATTTTATATAATGTATTTTTAAAAAATATTTTAAATTGATAAACTGCCTCGGGTGCCCTTGCCAGAAAAGAAGTATAGAAATGTAATAAATAAATAAGGAACTGTTAGGAGAATTTCTTATCAATGCAAGAGAAGTCATCCTCCCAGTTCCTCTCTCCACAAATAGGGAGAATTTCAAGAGGTTCCTGCTTGCAATATTGCAGTGATCATGCTAACACAAGCTCCCTCTAGGTTTGTGTGGCCACGGAGAGGGTGGAACCATGCTTTTGTCCAGACGAACGTAGAGCCAAAGGTGACAAACTAATTTGCTGGATAATTCCCAATCTCAGGCTTGCCCTTGGTTTCAGCCATGAGTCAGCCGCTCTGCTTGTCAAGGCTGGTGGGTTCCTCATTAAATCCTAATGGAATCTGAGCAAGCATCAAAGCAGGAAAAGGGCCATGAATGTGTGACCAGGACTTGGGAAACAGCTCGCTTGCATACAAGGCTAGCGGCAGCAACCGCAGCTGCGAAACTCGTGCCAAGCCTGAATTCCATGTGCAGGGGGAAATTGAGAGACATCACCAACAACTGGGCTCTGTCTGGAGAAAGCAAAGCCCAACGCTTTCTTGAAACGTTCCGACCTTTTCCTCATTTAGAGTTGCCAAAGCTTCGCTACTACTTCAAACAAAAGTTTTGGGTCTCTTCTCTGGCCAGACAGTAGTTCAGCCAAGAAAAGCAACTTCAGAGAAGTTGGAAAATATGCCTCCATCCAGATGAATATTATGCATGCAGCCTAAATATGTGAAACAGAGATGGTATGTGGTGAAGTGAACACCCATCTGGGAGACCTGGGTTTCAGTCCCTCAAGTAGGCAATTGTTTTTTGGAGGGTTTCCAGCAAGTTGTAGCCCCTCTCGCTTTCTATGCTTCAGTATATAGCCTGTAAAAATGTTCGTACTGGTAGTAACCACCTAGGGAATCACACAGAACCTAAACCTATCCTTAAAATCAGTTCAGAAAAGGTATGCTATCAGTTCAGAAAAGGTATGAGATGCTATTCAGTGACCAGGACTGAGCAGAAACCTGAAACCTCTTGACTGCCTTAACCCCGAACTGGAATTGGAACCAAATTGGTGAGGGTTCCTCTCAGCTCTTTCAAGGCTTTTTTCCAGCTCTATGGATCTGTCTTGAGTCTATTAAAAAGATACAATAGAATCAGAGAATTATAGAGTTGGAAGGGAACCCCTGAATGTCATCTAGTCCAACCCCCTGTACTGCAGGTATCTCAAGCAGATCATACATGACAGGTGGCCATCCAACCTTTGCTTAAAAACCTCCAACGAAGGAGAGTCCGCCGTCTGTTCCAATGTTGAACCAGCTCTTATGGTCAGAAAGTTCTTCCTGATGTTTAGTCGTAATATCCTTTTGTGTAACTTGAGTCTGTTGGTTCGGATCTTAGCCTCCAGAACAGAGATTTGCTCAAAAGTCTCTTTAAAAATAAAATTAAAATCAGGGGGTGGGGCATAGGTAAAAACCTCTCGATTTGTCACAGAAGACCTTCACATGAGGCTAATTAAAAAGCTCACTTCCGTGTCATTTTGCTGACTTCCAGCACTTTGTAAAGGAAGCTCTGACTACTATTTTGCCTCAGCGGCTCCCAGAAGCAAAAGGCTTCCTCACCACCACTTGACTGGTCAAGAGAACTATCCTGATTCCGCTTTGCAGCTGTGGTTGGACGACTGCCTATGTGTATGCAATAACTTGCTTGCAGAATTGCTGTTGCAGAGATGCTATTCAAGCCGGCTGAATAATTCATGTGTGAATAAATATTCTTTGTTGAGTTGTGTGGTTCTGCTGACTCAGTGTAAGTCAGCACTGCCAGAGCCTCATCCAATTTGCTCATTTAAAGAAACGTCCAGGCCTCCTTCTTCCTGTTTTCAGTTGGGACAGCTGATCCAGGGATTATCGGCATCCTCTGCCCTTGGTCAAACAGTGTGGCCGTGACGTATAGGCTGTGCTTACATGTACAGTTTACCAATGAATCTAGCACATAATAACTCGCTCATCTGAATAAAAATAAAAGCTGTTCTTGACAGAAGAGGCTTTGAATGGATTGTGGCTACTGTAAGAAATCAAGAACTAGCAACTCAGTCTGAAAGAAGGCCAACCCTGGGGTCGTGAATTCTCCTTACTTTCCCTACCCCCCCCCTTCCTCTGTTTTCTGGTTTCAATCCAGAAGTCACGCTTTGGTTATGCTGGCCTTAAAATACGGCTTTTCACACTTCAGTCAACACTTTGCTGCACAGTCGCTTAAAGGAAGCTGTCAGTAGCCATGTGAATGCAGCACTTGGAAGGAATGCCATCTTTTCCCAAGCACAACACCTCAGAAAAGCAAAACTCAGCGAGTTTTGTCAAGCAGGGCACCCTTCTGAGATGCCAAGTATTACTGATGTATGCCATCTTCTGTTGACTGAAAATGAAAAGTTTGGAATAATATATTTCAGCTGTAAGATACTTGTGGGAAGGACCTTGTCTCTTTTTTTGATGCTGCTCTGTAAAGCAAAAATACTGCATCATCAGCATCATTATTATTTATGAATAACAACAGCAACTTATCATATATCATTCTACACGTGCGGATCCTGAGCCAAAATGGTAGTATCCGCAGAGACAAGAAAGGTATTTGCAGGCTTGGAGGAATCCAAGGGGATTTGTGGGGTAGGGCATGTTAAGGTCTGAATCCCTGAAGAGAGCCCAGCAAAGACTGAGCATGCTGAGCAGCCACAAAATGCTGGATGAATGTTGGAAAAGGGGGGGGGGGGGATAAAAAACCAGAGGGGTTAGGGAACATAGTAGAATATCCTAGGAAAGAGCATGGGCGGTGGCTGGAACCTGAGCAGGGCTTTACTCTGCAAAATTTTGTTGCAGATCCTACATGCTACTTCTAATGTTAGAGGCATAAAAGGGGCACTTCCCTTTGCTTGCTTTTCTCCACTAAAGGGTACATACTTTATAAACCTTTTTAAAAAAAGATATAAATGAATTATAATAAATTTCCACTGTCACCAGCCCTGGATTGATTGATTGATTGATTGATTGATTTTTGGTAGCCTTAACATAGCTTCTCACTAGAGAATAAGGCTGATGTACCAACCGGGGAGGGTGCCTCACCCCAGACCAGTGCCGGATTTACATATAAGCTAAACAAGCTATAGCTCCTATAGGGCCTGTCTCTTGGGGCCCCCCAAAAAATTAAAGAAAAAAAACCTGGATGTACATTTCCAAAATATAAGATAAAAAACAAAAAAATAAAACCTACATACAGCAACAGTTCTAGATTCAGGTAGGTAGCACTGTTGGTCTGACGTAGTTGAAATATATATATATATATATATATATATATATATATATATTAGTTGAAATAAATATATATATATATATAAGGTCCAGTAGCACCTTAGAGACCAACTAAACGTGTTCTTGGTATACGCTTTCATGTGTGTGTATCTGAAGAAGTGTGCATGCGCACGAAAGCTTATACCAAGAACAAACTTCGTTGGTCTCTAAGGTGCTACTGGACAATTTATTTATTTATTTTCTAATACAGCAACAGTGTTATGTGTTGTGTAGGCTCCTAAGATGTAAGTAAAGGGTCCTGCCTGCTAGCCTGCTCCCTAAAATATCACCATATTCATATCACGTATCACATATATTCAACACAAAAAAGTGACTTGTTGTTGACAAAGGACAGCTGGACATATAAAGGGCCCCATTACCTTCAGAAGCTTAGGGCCTCATCGAACCTAAATCCGGCCCTGCCCCAGACTGTCACCATATTGCAGGAGGGATTCAAGCAGAATTTTAGGTTTGCAAGGTTAAAGCAGATTAAAGGTCTCTGTTGCCCTAGTGCAAATGACATATCCCCTTTTTTAGCATCATTTCAGGGTGTTGAACTATATGGTCCTCGGTCAGGGTGCCCTTCCAACTCTACAATTCTGTGATTCTGATAAGCACTTTTTTATTTTTTGCAAAGCGAGGGGGGAATGCATTGCGAACGAACGACTGGCAGGAAGATGGATAAAGTAACACCCCGCCCCACCTCCAAGCAAAGGGTTGGCGAATGCAGCAAGCAGTCCCAAGGAATGCTCGGCGAAGGCCGCCTATAATCGCCACATCAGCTTTGGGCGAGCAGATCAGGATGGCTGCGCCATCAAGAGAGATGCATGTGTGCAGGAGGGACCTGAGGCAACCCAATATCCGGACTCTTTCTTTCTCACCCTTTGGCAGCCATCCGGGCTCCCCTCAGGCTTGGGAGAGTTTTGTGCCGGGGACCAATTTCCCATTTACTGCATTCCCCCCCCCACCCCCCACCGGATTTCCAGTTGGGCAGGAGGGGGGATTTCTGCATGGCATCTCTCTCCCTCATCTGCCGCACTCGGCTCCATGTTTCATATGCCGGGAAAAAGGCGCGATGGCTCCTCCTTCCACGTCGCGCCCAGTTTTTCCTTGACAGGCGCTCCCGCCGCTACTCAAAGCCAGAATGGCGGCGGCTGCTTTTTTGGTTTGCTCAGCTGTTGTCTCATAATTCATTCCCCCCAAACACAATACGCTGCTTGTGAACTACTTTCATAAATACAGGTTTTTTTGGGGGGGGGCGTTCCTTTGGGATTGCTTGTTTCAAGCACACACAACACCGCCCCTTTAGGGTGGCTCGAGCCCCTGGAACTTGCCAAGTGCTTTCAGGCACCTCTAAATATCGTTTTCTCGCCACCCGAATCAATCCATCTGCTGAGCAGCCGCGGCCTCTGCCTGGCAAGGGAGCGTGGAGTTGCTCTTCTTTGGCCCGACACCTTTGTTTATTAGGAAGGAAACGTGGCCCTTGCCCAATTAATGCATCCTCGAGTCGCCCATAATATGCCTGCCCCCCCCCCCCCGGATAACCGAGAGGGGATGTTTGCATTTAAGAAGGTGGCAACGAGAAAACTGAGGCTCGGTTTCCTACACTTTCGATTCCAAATCAATTCTCGCCCAATCCTGGAGAATTAACATTCTGTTAATGTTGCCATGTCACAATCTGTCTCAGGATGTCACCTTCTTTCGCCTTGTAAAGGAAACCTCACATTCTGGCTGCATTGTGGATGAAATTATCAAAACCGAGTTGTTTTAATCCAGGATAATAATAATAATAATAATAATAATAATAATAATAATAATAATATCACCACCATCATCATCATCCAGTGTGTTGTTTGGGGATTGTATGACAGGAAAACAATGAGGGTTTATGTTCCCTTAATTATAGAAAATTCAGTGTGTTGGAAAGATGGGCCAGACTTAATTTATTCTGGTCTGGGGAAATTTTCAGCTGTTAAAATGAGCAGCTTACACCCAAAATCAGTTTTCTGCAGCAAAATATTCCAGTTGCTGGAAAAAGAAGCAAAATTAAGGGATAGCAATGTGCACTCCAAGCAGTGTGCAAACAGAAAGGATGTGGTTAACGGAATACAGTACAGTATATGAATTCAGAACAAAGCTTTGTTATGTTATTGTTGTCTCAAGGCTACTTACAGTAAAATGGAAAAAAAACACCTTTTTTCAAAAGCACAGTAAAGAACAAAGCACTAAAACGGGGTCATACACGACTTCTCAAGATAATAAGAAAATGCCTACCACCCTCTAACAATATAAGCATGATTGCCACTATAAGTTAACCAGCAGTAGTAACCTCCAAACAGCAGAGAAAATTAACAGTCAAATGCCTGGGGGGAAAGGAAAGCCTTTGCCTGTCACTGTTATTGTAGATATCAGGTGACTCTGTTTTGGGAGAGCATTCCTTAAAGAGGGACCACCATCTGAAAAGGCTGTCTCTTAGGCCTTCAGCAGGATCTTTCTAAATGCCTGATAATGGTCCCCTGTGTTGAAGTGTGGGATTTTGTACTTGGGGAAACTTACAGGAGGAATGTGGGTGAGACATGGGGAGCAAAGTATCCATTGTTGATTTTTTTAAGAGACTGGAAATCCATCAGACATGCCAAAAGAACCAACAGTGATCATTAATCCTTTTATCGCAATAATATGTATAAATAGATGCTGGGTGACATACAGAGTGTGTACACATATGTGTATGTATGCATTTGGAGTGTTTGCGTTATGTATTCTTTTAAACTCTATTTAAAACAGTAGAAAATAGCAATGGAAAGCTCCTAGGAAGCCATGTCAATTTATTAAAAGCACGGAGGCTGGATTTGTATATTGATTGGTTATTACTGTTGACTGCATTTTTCTCCTGCCCTTTTCTTCAAGCTGTTTCGGACCATCTACATGCCTCTCCGGGCCTTCTACCCTCCAAACCTTGTGCCACAGGAGGAGCTTCCTGACTTGTGGGACATTTGAACCTGGCTCTTTCCAATCCTGCTCTTAACATTTTAAACCACTACACCACGCTGGGTCTTAATTAATGATTCATACAACAGATGGGATCTCAGGACCCTCAAATTCTATTTTTATTCTTCCTTCTTATCAGAAACCAAGCACAGAAGTAGAGGCCGCTCTGCTGGCTCCCCAGACACAAAAATAGGGCTGTTGTTGACAACAGTCTGCGTGGTGTTTAAATAGCCAATGAAGCGTTCCTGGATCACTGGCGTTGCTTTGAAGCACCCAGGATTTTCTGCACTAAGGAGGAAACAAAGGGCATCCCCTTGGCAAGCATAAGGTAGCTAGATGGCACCGGATGGTACTTCCACTGCTGTGCTATGCCAGCTCAGGCCTTTCCTTGAGTGGCAGCAGCTGAAAAGCAGCATAGGATATAGTGCAGTCGTAAATCTGATTTAACACAGAATTACCTGCGACCAAGTGCCCACATTAAATCCACCGTAAAGAAAGCTTGCATGCTCAGATCATTCTAGCGCCACACCAGTGCTCCAGTTACACTTACATTAATGGAGTAGTGGGGAAAACGAGTGCCCAACCCTTAACAGACTGAGAAATCAATATGGAAGATTGACTCTACATTGGTAAGTTGTAGTAATGGTGCTAGGCAGCTTAGAAGGGCTGGAGGGAGAGAGAGAGAGAATTCTGTTTCTAATACAAGCTCATCCTTCCTTAGTGCTATCTCTGCAGAGTCAAGGCAAGGTTAAAGCCTAACACTAAGAGATTTAAGGGGTTTGCATTTTTATCCTACATTAAACTTTTGGCCTCACTCCTCCCAGCACCCGATTAGAGTTTTACCTTCTAAACTTGTCCACATGGCCCCTTGTGTGCCTTGGGGTGGGCAGGAGGGAGACACAGCTGTTTTTACAGGAAGGTTATTTTTGTTCTGCCTGGCCTTCCCCCTCTCTGTTGCTTTCCAAGCTTTGAGATCTTTTGGTCAGGGGCCATATGAAGGGTAGACTGCTCAAGCCAGAGCTGCCCACAGGAATTCGGGAGATCAAAGCCTTCAACAACACAAGCTGAAAAGAGAGGGGGGAGAGAGAGAAAGAAGAATGTATGAAGAGCACATTGTGGGGGAAAGTCCAACTGTATGGCCATAAGTCATATTTTGTAGTTTTTTTTTTTAAGCATCTCCTATGGTAGAGGTGGTTTTCAAAATTCCTACCTTCAAGGAAGCTTTAATCTGTTGACTTCCTGGCAATACCTTCCTTCAGGTCAACTGTTAAAGGATTCTGGGACGTCATTCTAGGGCACAAAGAAACTGGCCAGACCTATTGGTCCTCACTACTGGACAGTGAGCAGAAGGTAGTTCATTATCTGTCAATAGATATTTGGATGATTTGAAATAGATTGGCAAGGGTCTGTGGCTCCTAATTGTCTAATATGAGCAACAACCAATAAGCTTTCCCCTCCTAAATCAGGTGGCTGAAAAAGGAATGATTGGGGAGAAATCAGGGCAGGACTTTTGTGTGAAAGGACTTGTGAGCCTGGGCTGAGCCAAGAAACAGCCTGATCCTTCATGTTTAGCATAAGTCAGTCTTGCTGAGCCACTGTTTTGCACCTGGCCCTGGTTGGTAGACCTCATGGTTTTTAGTGGGGGGAAACCCAAGTAGACCCCACAAATCTGAAGCCTATCCAGTCTGTTCTAGGGCCCAGAGGATGCTGCTGCTGCCTATTGGTCCTCACCTTTATGCCCCTGAGTGAGATGAGAGGACCACAACAAAAATTTCCCTGAACTTCACCCATCTGATACCTTCTCCCTGAAGAAACTCAACATCAACATTTCAGTCTACACCTTGAAGAGGCAATGTGCAGAGATGGCCTATTTATAACATATGTCATATCTGCGATTCAACAGCCCCAAACAATGTGTGACCTCACCAGAATTATAAAGCCCAGGGTTTTGAAACAAACAAATGCTATCTAGGGCGCACTGATGGGTTCTGTCTGTTTCCTTCTCTTAATCTCAGAATATAAGAATGGTGCAGACAGAGGTGTATACAGTAAAGCAAAAGTCGTTCCAGCAACAGTCGGTCAGAGCCTTATAAGCAGGGCATGATGGAGAGAGCTCTTCTCTGTTGTTTGTCGCGGAGAAGTGAATGTCAAAGGTTTACTGCCTGTGAATATAGTTATTCTATTTTTAGCCATCATGGCTTATAGTAGCTGATAGACCTATCCTCCTCGACTGTATCTAATCCTGGCTAAGAGACAGAGATGACAGTCATATCAAAAAATTACCTGGGGGTAAGCCCAAGAGATTTTTGTTTACTTTATTTTTATTAGTTTTCAAATTACTATAAAACCACAAAGGCAGGTGAACAGAAGAAAAATCATAATACATACCAGCTAAAGGCAGGGCATACTAAACTTGAACTTATTAAATAATAATATAAATACCCGAGTTTAAATCTTGTGCTGCAATGAACTTTCTTGGAAGATTTAAGCAAGTTGTTGTTGTTGTTTTGCACATTTCAGTCCACCCAACCTCAGTCTTTAATATGGGCGTAGTAACATTCATTGTCTTTGTAGCCCTGGACTGAACTGCAAAGGAAGACTCTCCCTTTGGGACCATGGTTTGAATTATCCGAGACTGTATACCCCTCATACCTTTGAAGGCATATTCAGAGCCTTCAATTTTCTCCCTCCAAAGAATTCTGGGTGCTGTAGTTTGTGAAGGGTTGCTGGAAACTGTAACTCTGTGAGGGGCAAACGACAGTGTCCAGAACGCTCTGAGGGAAAGAATGTGCTTTGTGGTGTGTACACAGCCTGTTAGAGAGGGCTTCCAGTTCTTCCTTGACATTTAAATCCCCTGACATCATATGACATCGATTGATAGGTGGGTGCACAAACGGTTGGCCACCTCAGGATCCACTTTCCCACTCCTGTTTTAGTGAGGAAGTGAGCCAAATTTATAAGAGCAGCATTTACATAGATATATTCTTTTTTAAAACATTTAATTTAAAGACATTACGAAGAACCAAAGAAGAGCCTGATGGATTGGGCCAATGGCCCATCTAGTCCAGCATCCTGTTCTCACACTGGCCAACCAAATACCTGCAGGAAACAGGCAAGCGGGATCTGAGCACAAGATGAGTCTTCCTTTCCTGAGGTTTCCATCAACTGGTTCTCAGCCATTGATAGCTTTCTGTATGAACTTGCATAATCCTCCTTACAGCCATCACTGTCTCCTGTGTGAGTGAGTCCCATAGCTGAACTAAAAGGTTACCTCTTTGAACAGATAGATAACATGCAATATCTCTAATAGGGGTGGTATTTACACCTCGCGCTTCCTCTATTATCTCTCCATTCCCTTCGCTTTTCAGGCGGCTTTCAGGATCAGGAAAACGGTGCCGCGCAATATGGCAGTTCTCCCACCGGCTCTGCATCCCGGGACTCCTGGGCTGCACATCCTGCGGCCGCCTCCTCTCTCCCCTCACCCTACATGCTTCCCTCTGCTGATGAGCTTGGCACAGATAATGAGTGTTATGCAGCAACAGCTGCAGACAGTTTCCCATCCGTCTATTTCTGGTGCAACGTATTATGTGTTTGTGGTGCCGAGCAATATATATATATCTCAAACTTCACATGCTTTAATCTAGAGGGGTCAGGAAATACGAGCAATGAAGGCTCTTATTGTGGAAGGCTGGAATGTGCTGGAATGTCGGCATTGTCAGGCAAGGGGCCCTAGGCAGTGGAAGGTAATGCTGACCTCACTGTCTCACACTTGGTTTTGCCTGCCTCCAGAGAATGCAGCAGAACAGCCTGTAACCCTTTTGTGCCCAAGCCCAGGCTGCTCAGGCTTCTCTTTCAGAATGTGTTCCCTCGCTCACTCTCTCTCTCCATTTGTTCTAAGTGGGCACAGAATTTTCAAACCATCCCTTCCAGGTTATGAGGAATGACACTTTTGCCCATCATAGAACCAGATGGTGTTCCACATAGGAAAATTCCCTGGCACGCTAACTTGCTAACCTGTAAGAAATATTCCTCTCCTCCCCATCTCCCAATAAATACCTGTCTGTTTCCACTAGAGAGGGTAACAAACAAGGAAGAGAATTTGTCTTAATTTCACAGCAGCGTTAAGAATTGTATGGAGTGGGAGGCATTTATCATACGCAACTGTGCCTGCCTGCAAACAGTGGATGTTTCATGTGCACTAAATAAAACATATCCCTGAGATTCTCCATGCAGGTTAACCTAAAGGAAAATTCGTTTTGAAAGGTCTTGTTTAATCAATAGTCTATGTTCTGCTGGTAGCAGAGAACGAGATGTAAAATAGGTTAAGATAAATCCTTCTGTTGCACCAATCTGTGGTTGCAGTAGAAATATACAAGCTTACACTGAACTCTTAATCAGCTTGATGAAGAGTTATGCAGAGCTTCAGCTACTGCATGCCCCTGTGTTGATAGAAGTTAGTTCAATAAATGAGATTACTTCGCCTATTTAAATGAGGGAATCTGTTCCATCTAACGAAAGAATTAAGAACAGGTCCATCCTGTTCCTACATTTTCTGACATCTGTTCTCCAAACAGTGCCAGCCCTACCATTAGGCAAAGTAAATCAGCCACCTCAGGTGGTAGGTGCTGGAGGCACTGGTGACAGCCTCCGGCCTGTTCCTCCTAAGGGCCAGGGCATTCCCCTTTCCTTGAGAACAGAGCTGACCTGGACTTGCTAAACTAGCCTACTGCCTTCAGGGGTAGTGGAAGATGATGTTGTGAAGATTATTTGTAACCCGTCATTATTTATTTTTAGTTTATATCCTGCCTTTCCTCCAAGGAGCTCAATGTGGAATACCCGGCTCTGTTCCTCACAACAATCCTGTGAGGGAGGTTAGGCTGTGACTGGCCCAAGGACACAACAATTTATTTATATCTGAAGAATTAACAGCAATTTAAAACAAATACAATCAAGAGACTTTCTATCCCATCAACAGTGTTGAAGAAAGATTCGACTGGCAGCCCAGTTGGCTTCTGTATGAAGACTATGGCTGGGGTGCCATCTTGTCTGTGGTCACAGGGAGCAAAATATATTGGACTGGCCCTCCCTCTAAGGCCAGAGGCAGCATGCCAGTTCCTGAGGAAGGGCAGAAGAAGAGGGTTACTGCCTTTGTGTGGGCTTCTCACAGGCATCTGGTTAGCCACTGTGGAAAACAGGGTGCTGGACTAGTTAGGCCTTTGGTCTGATCCAGCAGGGATCTTATGCTCTTATCTTCACATACAAACAACTCCTACTGAGGGCTGAAATATTTCAGGTGTGTGTCCTAGGTAGGCATCGCATCCTTAAAAAGGTAAAGGTAAAGGACCCCTGACAGTTAAGTCCAGTTGTGAACGACTCTAAGGTTGTGGCGCTCATCTCACTTTACTGGCCAAGGGAGCCAACGTTTGTCCACAGACAGTTTTTCCAGATCATGTGGCCAGCATGACTAAGCCGCTTCTGGCAAAACCAAAGCAGCACATGGAAATGCCATTTACCTTCCTGCCAGAGTGGCACCTATTTATCTACTTGCACTTTGATGTGCTTTCGAACTGCTAGGTTGGCAGGAGCTGGGACCAAGCAACGGGAGCTCACCCCATCGCGGGGATTTGAACCGCCAATCTCCCAATTGGCAAGCTCTAGGCTCAGTGGTTTAGACCACAGCGCCACCCACACATCCTTAGAGCAGATCATTTAAAGGGGCAGTTGTCTGCTCTTGGGGTAAGCACTCTAGTGAAGCTTAGGCATCTCCAGGTTGCCTCTGGGATTCATGTAGTACTGAAGTCAGCTTCTCAGTTTCACTTACTCATTTTTCTAATCCATAGTTCACATTTCCATATCGTTCTGATTTATTTATTTAAGTCTCATGAAAATCCATCAACATTTCAATTCAAGTTTCTGCCAATCTACACATGCTTATGTGCAAGTCTTCCCAAAATGCACATTCTTGCAAAGCAATTGTGCATGGTGCAAGCTATTTTCAGTAATATATGCCTCTTTATGGACACTGCAACCCAGCATATGCATTTTTGTACATGTTGCTTGACTGGAGAAACACATCAAAACATTTGGCTAAGTGTGAACTTCAGAGAACGGCTGTGTTTTTGCGGTTCTCGTGTTGATTTGGCAGGTGCAAATTAGGTAGGTTTGCCTTTAAATATGAACTGAATCCCCTTTCTCCCCCATGCCTACCCTTTACCTCTTTAGCAGCATGGCAGGACAGCACAAAGGGAAGGAGAACAGATCTTTCAGCTCAAGGAATTACATTCATGCTTGGTGCTTAATTCCATGGCTGCCTTTTGGGTTCATTTCCTGGTCATCCAGAGCCTCACAGCACAATCCTGGCTTCCAGTCAGACTGGATTCCCCCCCAACTGGTTTCTGGCTGGCCTGACTGGATTTTGAATGCCCAGAACCTATTTATTGTTAAATTGTACACCTTTGGGCCTTTAAAAAAAAAAAAACAACCTCCAAGGTGATAACCCTAGAACTCTTGCACAATTGAATGAATGAAGTAAACAATTTGGTTGGAAATCATTCTCTTTTCCTATATTGCTGATATGTGTGTTATCAATATGTATCCTCTAACACTGGATGAAGAAAATTAGTATACGTGTTATATACTGGTTGTGAAAGAAGTCAGCAAGCTCTCCAAGGAATATTAAAAATTAGAATGCTGCAGCTTGATTCCTGACAGGAATGAGACTTTGTCATGACACCTGCGCTCAGAGATCTGAAATCTAGTTGCCGATCTGCTCCTAGGCCAGGTTTAAGATGTTGCTATTAGTATAAAGGTAAAAGGACCCCTGACAGTTAAGTCCAGTCATGGACGACTCTGGGGTTGTGGCGCTCATCTCACTTTAATGGCCAAGGGAGCCAGCGTTTGTCCGCAGACAGCTTCCGGGTCATGTGGCCAGCAGGACTAAGCCGCTTCTGGCGAACCAGAGCAGTGCACGGAAACGCCGTTTACCTTCCCGCCGGAGCGGTACCTATTTATCTACTTGCACTTTGATGTGCTTTTGAACTGCTAGGTTGGCAGGAGCAGGGACCGAGCAACGGGAGCTCACCACGTCACGGGGATTCGAACTGCCAACCTTCTGATTGGCAAGTCCTAGGCGCTGTGGTTTAGAGCACAGCGCCACACGCATCCCTTTGCCATTAGTATACAAAGCCCTTAATAACTTGGGACCAGTCTACCTACGAGATCACCTTACCTCATATGTGCCCATTCGACCACTTTGATCAGTGGAATTGGCACTACTCCAAGCGCCACATAATACTCATTCTGCATTGGTAAGAACTCAGCATCTCTGGAACTCCCTGCCTATTGATATCGAGCAGATACCTTCCCTGTATTATTTTCAATGCCTTCTAAAAACATTCTTGTTTAGACAAGCCTCCCCTTATGCTTAGAAATGCTCTGGATTTTAATCTGTTTTAGTACAGGCTTCCCCCCACTTATGCGCAATTGACTGGTATAGACGAAGCACTGGGAAATATATAAATAGATCCAAGCCAGGGTGGGTGAAATATGCACCTTTGCAGGGAGCATAACAGACTTACGAAAAATTTGCATTCATATGAAGACAAGAATCTTGGGTTGCAGGTGTGGTTGGGGGGATGGGGAAGGTCAGAACGAAAGAAATGGGCCTCAGGCTAATGAATCACACCTGGCCAGGTGAGTCAGCAATAATTAAAGCTAAGCTCTTTGAAGGTTTCCAGCATCTGCGAGCAAAGTAAAGCGGCAAAAGACCCTGGGCTGGTAAACAGGGCAAAAATGCACCTCCTCATGTGCAGTTGGCTTTGAAAAATGTTTCTGGAAAAGTCTTCCCCTTCCAGAAGGAAGGTAATCATGAAGATGCCAGCTGCCAAACTGCATGGCATTTTCTAGAAGTGATGAAAATAAATTTGGTGCCAAAAGTTTGGAGCTGAAAGTGAGACAGCCTGTACACTTTTGCAGAGGGTTGGACTAGTACACCCTGCTTATATGAGCATGTTAACGCAGTCGCTAGTTAAAAATCACACCACTTCAAAAAGATGTTCAGTATTACTCAAGGTTTCTTTTTTATGAAAAAATAAATTTAAATTATATTTTCATTCTGTCCTTCCTTCAAGGAATCAGGGCAGCATGGATCGACAAGTATAGGATTTCTTCCACTACCACAATTTGTCCTCACAACAAGCCTGTGAGGTAGGTCAGGTTAAGAGATAGTGGCTCTCCCAAGGTCACCCTGTGACCTTAATTATCGAGTGAAGGATATTATCATTTTTAAAATTTAGTCTCTGTGGTCCTAGCCTGATATTCTGACACCACACAGGCTGTCCTCAGTTAGCTTAAACTGATGGGCTGAGGTTGGCCGGCCGGGCCCTATAATTAGGCAGGGTGGGGCAGCTTTCTTCTGGCAGCAGTTTTTGAGATACTGTACTGATAAAGGGCAGCAAACTGCCAAAAGAATTGGTAGATCATAATGCTGTTTAAAATGTTTTTAGTATCATAGATGGTTTGATTTGGATTTTCAACCACTGGCGCCTACATTTATTGGACCATCTCTGGAGTTTCCGGATACTAGCCCCTCTCTGTATCTGGCACTCCCAGTGCCAGCGCAAAAAAACCCCAAACAACTCAGATCAATGTATTGGCCGCACAGCCAAGAGCAAAAAGAAAGGAAAGGTAGCAAATTGGCAGGCATAGTGTAGCTATAGATGGAGGGTCAGGGCAGCAAGAGTCTATTTCTCCACCACATTCATTTTTATAACAGCATGTACAACAATGTAGAGCTGCCACTGTTTGACTCTGCCCTTACAGCTAATTATTTAACAATACATTGATCTGCAGCTATTAGTGACTGTATTCATCTCCATACTGTGAGAGGGTCCATCTGCTTCTTTTTGCATAGCAAGGCAATGTAGAAGAACTCATGAGCCAGCTGGGCAGCTGTTTTGTGATCAGTTGGCAACCCTACAGCAAAGATTTGTGAGAATGTTCAGAGCAGTATGATGAAATGTACAGTAAGTGTAGGATGGCCATCTTTTGGCGAGCAAAGCTCATGAGCCTGCACGGCATACCAGAATTCAACAAAATTCTCCCAGGAATTGAAAAAGGGGGCACCTGGTTAAGTCTCTGTCTGCCACCTAACTGGTAAAGACACAGGAACTCCTGCCAGGCCAATAAAAGGTGATGACTTTAAATGGTTTCTTTTGTTCTTGCTGAAACCACAGTGTGGTGTGTTTTTATTTTCCACTAGGAAGGGGTTAACTGGAATGAATGTCCTTGTTGAGTTCCAAGTCTCCTTGCATTCCAGGGTAAATAGTGTTTTGCAGAGGCTGGTTACCTATGGCAACAGCTGAGGGGAATATTGCAGGCGAATTTTCTGAATCACAGGCTTTCACAGCCCATAAGTTTATTCTGCAGTGAAAACACTTCCAGCTCCCCACCTCTGATGTAAGAGGTATGGTTTTTTATATATAAAACACACACACACAACCATTTATGTTGCAAGCAAGAGGTTTTTTTTGGGGGGGGCAGGAGGCTTAGGGAGAGAAACCCTTGCAGAATTGTATACCACTGCGTCAGTTTATACAGCATCTTCCTTCTGACATAGCATTAACATGAGATGCATGAATCTGTAAAAGGGGAGGTGGGGAAATAAGAATAGTGAGTTGTTCCGCAGATGAACAAATCAGAAGTACAACCATTAGCTATAAGAGGCGGCTCTTGGATCAGGATTGTGTTTCGCCGTTGAATCAGAGCAAACAGCAATCTGCAGGAAACCCGATTGCTGTTTGCTCCAATTCAGTGATAAAATGTAGGACGCGGAAAAAAACCCACTCAGGCACAGAGCTTTAAAGCATGGACCTGTGCCTAGAAACACAGCATAAAAGGAAGTCTGGATGAGCCCTAAGGAAACCAATTTCGTTTTGGCTTTGTACCAAAAAGATTACAATGTCGGCATCTGTCATGTTTGCGGAATACCCTCCCCATACAAATAGGGGCGGTTGACTGCCTGTGCTTGTTACTATGCTGTGTATTTTTGTGTTTTTATGTTGTAAACCGCCTTGTGATCCTCAGATGGGCGATATAGAAATTTAATTAACAATAATAAGGATGCCACCGCAGAGCGGCTGCCAGGTTCTCTGCCTGCCTATACAGTGTATATAGCCAGTGTGGTGTAGTTGCTAGAGTGTCGGTCTAGGACCTGAGAGACCCAGGTTCAAATTCTGCCCCCCACTCAGTCATGAAGCTCACTGGGTGACCTTGGGCCAATCACTCTATCTCAGTCTAACCTACCTCACTGGTTGTTGAAGGGTTTAAATGAGGTGCAGAGGGAACCATGTACTTCCCCTTGAACTCCTTGGAGGCAAGGTGAGTTATACAGTAAGCCTTGTAGGATTGTGAAATATACTTGGAGTTGAGTGTGGATTTCATGCTGTTTATTCAGCTCATAGTAGTGAGGAATGAAAGTTCCCCCAAAATATCTGCTTTATATACATTATTTACACAATGGGCCGCATGTGATTGGCTAATTCTGGGATTCTCCTGTAGGCCAATCAGGTTGCGGATTCATTTCCACCTGGAGCTGGATTGGGTGGCTCCTGCAGACCAATCATACTGCTGCATTGTTCTAGGACCAATCAGACTGCTGCATTCTGGACCCTATTGTTCTAGGACCAATCAGACTGCTGCATTCTGGACCCTATTGTTCTAGGACCAATCAGACTGCTGCATTCTGAATCCTATTGTTCTAGGACCAATCAGACTGCTGCCTTTTGGATCCTATTCAACTCAGTACATAACAGATTGTATAGTGATCGCCGTATGGGAGAGCTGTCCATTCCTGCATTGCACTAGATGATCTCAGGGTCCCTTTCCAATTCTACAGTTCTGTGCTTCTTGGTCTCAGTCACATCCTCACATGCATTTAAAACATTCTTACACTGCTTTAACCGTCACGGAGAATCCTGAGAGCTGTAGCTTATATGACTGCTGGGAACTATAGCTCTGTGAGGTCAGCACCTTTCACAAATTGGAGTTCCCAGGATTCTTTTGGGGAAACCATGGCCATTAAAGCACTAGACTAGAGCTGCAAATGTGTGGTGTTGCTGCAACAACCGAATCTCTGAAATCCACACCGCATGAAATGATGCCAAGGGCTGCAAGTCCCGTCCCCCCCCCCGCCCCCGCAGCAAATTTAAAGGCTATTGCTACCACTGTGATGAGCTGGCTTAATGCATCTCTCTCTCTCTCTCTCTCTCTCTGGAGGAGAGAAAATAATACTATAGTGATCAAGATAGTTATTTTGATACAGAATACGTTGTAAGAAGGTCAATTAATTCTCAACGTCAGCTCAAATTCCTGCAGAAAGCGAAACATAATTTATGGCTATCTCTAACAAACAGTAGCTGACCTTGTATTCTACATCTCTTTACTGGGTGAGCTGTGCTCAGTGTTGTGCAATAACACGGCAAATTTCAAGGCTTGGGGGAAAGGGTTTTCTGAACAGCAAGAGAAGCAGGATATTATTAAAGGAATTTGCTACATTTATCCACCCGGGTTCACAATCCAGGTCATTAGAAAATTGTATTTGCTGTAACAGGAGGGATATCTCACCCACTAGTAAATATTTAACACTAGCTGCAGAGGACTGCTCCGAAAATGTCATTTTTGGAAGCTTTTTGAAAGATGCCATTGTTCATTGTTGAAGAAGAAACAATCTGCACTTGCAGAGTGGGGAGGAGTAAAATGTAACACATCTGTTCTTATCCCGGAGACACACACACACCAAAGACCTGGATTGTGGCTTTTTCCCCCTGTTAAACTTTCTTTAGCGAACAATGGATGTTATTTAAAAATTATGCACTTAATCTTTCTTTTTCTTTATTAGCTTCTTCCATCTCTGTACGAGAGAGAGAGAGATTGAATGTATTGATCAGAATGTGACACATTTGTGATTTCCGCCTCTCCCCCTCCACCCTCTGGCAGCAAATGGAGGTTAATGGGTTAGAATATAGTTATACAAATTACCTAATGAAGCAGAGGGAAGCTGTGGAGGAAGAGCCTAGACATTAGATGAGAAGGGAACAGAAAAGAGAGATCCAAAGTTCAGAAGACAAAACTGGGGACATTCTCCAGCTTTCTTAGGGCTGTCATCAGATTGGAGAAGTCTTGACTGATTAAATCAGATGAATTTTGGTCCGTTGGTCCAATATGCATAAATCCACATGTCAGAAATAATAGCTTTCTAAAGAAAGGGGGGAGGACACACAGTACTTTTGAATCTCAGCAGACGCCATTTTGGAGGTGTTTCTCCTCTGTCACACCGGAGGGAATGCCTCTTTTAAGTAGCGATGCTCTCAGGGCAGGAATTTGGAGTCGATGCCTAGTGCCCTACTCAGCAGAATGAGCAGGTGGGTCCACAATGCAGCAGGCAGGGCTGAGTCTACCACTGGGATGAGTAAGGCGATCACCTGAATACCACCCAACATTTTGAGTCCAAAAAAAACCCAGGATGCACATCTTCCTGCCCGTGTGAGTCATGGAGCCCCAAAGATACAGTTTTTCAGGGTCATGCAATATTGTGGCCCTGAAAAAACACCTTTTGAGGAGGCAAGGTCAAAATTGTGCAAGATCACAGCACCCAAAATGGCCGCTGCGCGCTCACATGAGAAAACGGGATGTCCCATTTTTTTGGGGGGGGGACACTTGCAGGATATGCTTGAGAGACAGACCCCTTCCCCTTCTTCCCATTTCTCCTGAGCCCTCCCAGCCATTCCTCTCTGTTGGAGATCAGAGCTATGCGTGCCACTCCATATACACCCCAGGCTAGCCTGCTGCACCGGAGCACAGTGCCCCATTGCCAGCGTTGAAGTCAGGTTCGACTGCCAGTTAGCTTCTGTAAATGGAACAGAGGGCGGCACCATCTTGTCCATTGCCTCAGGCAGCAAAATGGGTGGCCATATTTTAAAGTAAGCAAAGTGATCGAAAGAGGGAACCCATTATATCTAGAGTCTGAAAATACTTAACTGCGCTACTGCTTTTAAGCCTGTGGCCACATTCAGGCCATACATTTAAGGCACCATGGTAACAGTCATGGCTTTCCCCCTCTCACCCAAGGAATTCTGGGAGCTGCAGCTTGTTAAGACAGTTGCTAGGAGACCCCTGTTCTCCTCTCAGAATTAGAATTCCCAGAGTTCCCCTGGATGATGGATTGATTGTTAAACAACTCTGGGCAGTCCCGGGATGGTGTGGCAACAATTGAAACATTGGCGGAATTGTCGCTACCACATAATACCCGTTCTCCCCATCCACTGCCACAGTGTCCTTTCTCTTGGCATCTCAAGATGAACAGGTGACAGCAAAGGTTGCAAGGTTTTTAAACTGGGGCAATCAGAATAAGAGCCACGATTTGACTATTGATTCAAAACCCTAAAATGTATCTTATATAATTGACTTTTTATTTTTATTCTTTGTGTGTCATATTGTTGCTTTATTGCTATGGCCAATGGCTGACGCAAATAAAGATTAATTCATACCCATTCTGCATTTGCAATAACTTGATCATTTAGGCAGCACCTGCACTTTGGAACTCCTTGCCAATTGAGATTAAGCAGACACTTTCACTGTACTCTTTTCACCACCTGCTAAAAGCATTCTTGTTTAGGCAAGCCTACCCAGAAATTTAGAAAGTTGAGGTATGTTTTAGTAATTTAATTTTTGTATGTTTTAAAGAATGTGAACTTTTCTCAATTTTCTTGTTTTATCTTTTTGTAAACTGCTTTGAGGGTTGTTGTTTTTTACAATCAAGCAGTGTATCAATTTTATGAAACAAACAAACACATTTACTATCTATCCAGCCCATTTCTGTAGTATGTAAACGTCCCATTGTAAACACATTTGAGTATATTTGTCTATACATGGCAATGCCTCTCACAGGTCCTGATATCATGACATCACTGAGGAATTGCAGAAACACTGGGCTATGCGTTGCAAAAACCATTCATTTTTAGCATGTGCCACTCCTCTTCATTTAGACCACTGCTTAGTTTGCCCCAGTCTTTCCTTAGGCGAGATTTTAAAGGCACCAGAAGCAGAATGAACAAGAAGATAAGACTCCATTACAGATTTCCTGGTTGGAGCCTTAGAAAAGAAGAGGGAAGAAGAAGGCATTTTTTTGTTCGGCTGTGTGCATTAGGTTCTCATTTCCCACCAGTTCCTGAAAACAAGTCTTGCTTTGGGAGGGAGGGAGAGAAAAATCACACACAGACACATAACATTTTTCCATTAGCAGAGCAAGCAGGGAGAAGTAATGGGCTGGGGGAGGGGGGCAGTAATCAGAGAAAGGAAAACGCCTGGGCGCCTGCTCTGCCATAAATTGCATCTGGTGGTCGGGTTATTAAAGTGACTGCATTAAAGTCATAATTCAGCAGGTCAGCAGTGAGCAGACTCTGCAATCTCTCCTCCATCATCCCTCCCAAACGCATTTTCTGAGAGGACTAAACCCCAGTGGCCTGAATCAGCTTTTACTGTAGTGCTTAATGACTTTTCTCCCTCCCCCACCTTAAAGGACTTGGGAAGGGAGGGGAGACAGAAAGAGAAAGCCAGGCTACAGATGACATCATTGGCGCTCACAAAAGGATGCTGCTGCCCAGCCCAGCTGAGAGGAGAAAAAAGGAATCCCCACTTTCCATTTTCCCTTGCAAGGCAAGAACAAGCTCCAATCCACTCAAAGCCTTCTGCTTCATAAGATGCTTAATTGACTTGGATAAAGATGAAAAGTAAGGGCGAGATGTATTGTTGAGAGTCTGCTGCACATGTAAAGAAGACATCTTTTGTATTATTTTGATCCAGTTAAGCCAGGGATTCTCAAACCCTTTATGTTTCCCCTTCAGAAATTGCGGTGTTTTCCTGATGTGTAATGTTTCCATGCCCGCCCCATGCGGAAATCCACTGCAAAAGCTGCCAGTTGATCCAGACAGGATCTATTCAGTTTCAACCCTACTGCCTGCTTTTGCTCCACAGCACAGTTCCTGAAGTGTGTTGCTTTGTGTTAAAATGAGGGACAGAAATCTGGAGTCACTTCCAGAGCAGACTGGGAATTTTCCAGATGCAGATGTCAAGTAAGGGGACCCAACCACTACATATGAAGTTGCCTTTACACTGAATCATGTTATTGGGTCCATCTGGCTCAGAATTGTTTACTGACTGGTAGTGGCACTCCAGAGCTTCAGGCCGAACCCTTTCCCAGCCATACCTGGAGTACAGGACACTGAACCTGGGACCTTCTGCCTGCAATGCAAGTGCTCTATCATCCCTCTTATGTGTTATATGTTGATCTCACATTGCAGCCTTCCTATATTGCATATAAAAGGTAAAGGGAACCCTGACCATTAGGTCCAGTCGTGGCCGACTCTGGGGTTGCGGCGCTCATCTTGCTTTATTGGCCGAGGGAGCCGGCGTACAGCTTCTGGGTCATGTGGCCAGGGTGACTAAGCCACTTCTGGAGAACCAGAGCAGCGCACAGAAACGCCGTTTGCCTTCCCGCCAGAGCGGTACCTATTTATCTACTTGTACTTTGACTTGCTTTCGAACTGCCAGGTTGGCAGGAGCAGGGACCGAGGAACGGGAGCTCACCCCGTCGTGGGATTTGAACCGCCAACCTTCTGATCTAGGCTCTGTGGTTTAACCCACAGTGCCACCCACGTCCATATAGCATGCAGCATATACAGTACTGTACTGGAGGCTTGCGGCATTGTATATATCAAGGGAAGCACAGTTGGCATAGCCCAAACAAATGGCTATCGTACATGCAAAACAGCCTGTGATGTTGCACCTCTTTTCCCCAGGTACAGCTTTCTGCATTCCTAATTTGCTTCCCACATTCCTGCATTGTGGGATGCATTGTGGGAACCTGCTGGCTGCAAGCAGCCTGAATTACAACATCATCAGAATGAATCCTGAAACCGATACCGAGGGCTAGAAGCAGTTTAAGTGTTAGTGCCTTGAGATAGGAGTTTACTGTGAAATCGGAAGTACTCATGTATGCAAGGTTTTTTGTTTTTGCAGTATTGGCATTGCAGCATTGTCATCGAACAGCAGCCCATGCTTTTTACATTTAATCCACGTTTTCTCTTACAGCAGAAGAGCTGCTGAGTGAAATTAACTTGTTATATATGTGTAGTCGTTGCTAATATGGAAACTTGCTAATGCTGTTTTGCAGGGGACAGTTTTTCAAGTCTGTGGTGGCATTCAGAATGTGGTTTCTAGTAGTGGTAGCAGTAGGAGTAATAATAATAATAATTTATTATTTAGATGTCCCCCATCTGACTGCGTGGCCCCAGCCACTCTGGGGGGCTGAATAGCACACCAACACCCCTATTTCCCTTTGCTCCTCAGCTGAGAACAACTTGCCCATTTTGTTTCCATTGATCCCCAGTACCAAAGTGAGGGTCATCTATTTGTCAATTCATTGTGTTAGTTTTGATGTCTATATAGCCCTAAATGGCCAGGGACCCCATTACCTGAAAGAGCTTGTGTACTTTGCAATCGGCTGTGGAGGCACCTCTGGTCATTCCATCAACACAGGAGGTCAGAGGATCTATGACTTGCCAGAGGGCCTTCCTAATAACGTCACCCTGGTTGTGGAGCACGTACCCCACCAATGTTTGTCTGGTGCTGCTGTTGCCCATCTTTCAGCACCAGCTGAAGGCCTTTCTTTTCTGCCAGGCTTTCAGAACAGATATCAGTATGGCCTGAACCAGGAGACATTTATCAGTGTTTTGCTCTGTGCTTCCACTGTATTGCAATTTATTGTTTTTTCTCTTGTAACCATAGCTCCTATTTTATTGTACTGCAGTCTGTATTGTTAACCCACCCTAACCTCATATGCAATGAAGGAAGGGATATACATGTCAATCAATCAATATTTCCAGTAACTGCTGCATGCTAAAGCCATGACCAGATTGGAAGAGGTATTCTCTCAAGATCTCTGCACAGTAAATGCGAAACATTACCTGGGAGACGGTAAATGCAGTACAGCATATACAGTGGCCTTAAAAAAAATTAAAATGATGATGATGATGATGATGATGATAAAGGTCTTTAGCACTCTTGTGAGCCTTGCACAGAAGACCTCAGTAGTAAAAAGCAAAAGCAAAAATAAAGGTATATGAATATCCTCACCCAACCCCAAAAGCTTCCATTTTGCTCATTGTGAAACATGATACAGTCCCTGGCTGGAGAGAGCTGCTAATGTTTGCTCTTTCACACCCCCTGAGGATATTTCCCCCCTAAAGATGTGCAGGTACAGAATACCTCCCTGCATGTCCAGAACAGAAGAACAAATGGAGTCTGGGGGCAGGCATGATTGAAAGGAGAAATGAAAAAGCAAAAAATAACCCTGATACATTTCCTCCACTGTTGCTGGATGACAAGCAGGAGAATAGCAATGAAGATTACCACTGGGGGAAAATAGAAACGTATGAAATCTAACTTGCTCAAAAAACACATAGGAAAATCAGGTAGTATAATAATAATAATAATAATAATAATAATAATAATAATAATAATAATAATAATAATGTAACACCCCCATCTGCAAGCCCCATCTGACTAGCTGCAGCAAACATAGGTCATAAACTAATGTGGGGATTTTGGTATTTTTTTGCATTTCATTTTATTTATAGAACCAAAAATGTGCCAGGTTTCTTTTTACAAAAAGGGAAAAGAAACTCCTTCCTGCCTAGGCAATTTATAATCCAAACAGACAAGGAAAACAGAGGAGGAGAAAGAAAAGAAAGGGGAAAGGAATAAGGTTTCATATGCAACTCTGTATGTTCACTTGCAATATTGTAGCTACCTGCACAATCCTACTCAAAAGTAAATTCCATGGAATGCAAAAGATGTTCCTGACTACTTTATCAAAATAAAATCAACGAACAAAGTCTTTGTAGGGAGGAGAGATTTTTTAAGTAGATGCATATATAAAATGAATGTTTTGTGTTTGGTGCCCAGTGCATTGTATCAATGACACTGACTAAATATGAGTAGGGGGAGCTGCAAATATAGAGGGGGGGGATAATCAGGAGAGATTTAAATAAAATTTTACCGCAAAGTCAGTTTCTTCATTGTGCAAGCATAATGCCTGTCTTCATAGGTAGCTTGCCATCCCTCCATTTTCTGTTGTTTTCTACTGGCAAACGAGAGTGTGCTTTCTCTCAGAGATTGTGCTGTGATATGAAGATTCTGTTTACCAGGTCTTGCAAGATTCCTAAAGATTGCCACACATTTCCCTTGCTGTGTGACAACTACTTTCTCTCATGCACTTTGAAGGCAAGCAGAATGTCTCACTGCCTATTGCCTGCTGGGGTTTATTTCTCTCCTGAGAACGGAATGTAGCTTTGACGTCCCAGGAGAATGAAATCCACTGTGACTGAAATCTTCTGAAGAAATTATATCCAAGCAAATTTCCTATATCACTGCTTTCTGCCACTGTGACTCAGCCCTTGTGTGGATAGGCTAATCTAAGGGACAAGCAGGTGTGCAATAGACATGATCCATTCAGTAACTGTCCTTTCCATACACCAGGCGTAATCTGAACTCCAGCCTGTTATGGTTTTAGACAGAATGCAAATGGATTTATTTATTTTTAAAAAGGAGATATACTATACTTCTTTACTGCAGTCCTATGAATGTTTGTAAATTATACTTTCGACAAATAGCAAAAACCAAAACCTGATGGCTACATATCCAGTTTCAGAAATGTGCAGAAAATGTGAACCAAGTAGAGTTGGCCCTATAAGGAAGATATGTCCCATTCCATGTGATGCTCTTGCGGAAACAGGCAAATATTCATTGCAGGGTTAGGACTTGCACATGCTTCTGTGTAGGCATCACAGATCTCATGCAGACCCCATTGAAAGTGCTGGCTGAGACCGTGGAGGTGGGCAGGGATGTGTGTCCCCCATTTGTGGACCCAAGTCATGTGCCAGCACTTCGTTGCATGCCACGAGACCTAAATCAAAGCCATCATCTTTTATTTTTTGATAACTTAACTAGACAAGACAACAGTAAATAGTTTCACATAAATAGTTTCACTAAAACCTCTAAAAAACAACTTGAGGGAACAGACTTTCAGGCAGTCTCATTCACTGAGCCCTGTACTGACACCTCGAGTGGGCAGTGACTTTCCAAGATCTCGAGCAGAGAGAGAGAAAGCCCTTTCTCATCACCTGCTACCAGATAGCAGCTGCCTGATCCATTAACTGGAGAGACCAGGAACTGAACCTGGGACCTTCCGCATGGAAACGAGGTGCTCTACCACTGAGAGGTGATGCACCTAACATGTGCACCTAAACATGCAGAGTGTTAGCCCGTGTTTGCAAACACATTTTATACAGCCTGCCGCAACACAAAGTACAGTCATACCTCGGGTTGAATATGCTTCACGTTGAGCGCATTCGAGTTGCACTCCGCGGCAACCCGGAAGTAAAGGAGCGTGTTACTTCCAGGTTTCGTCGCTCGCACATGCGCAGACGCTCAAAATGACATCACACGCATGTGCAGAAGTGGCGAAAAGTGGCGTGCGCTTGCGCAGACGTGCTGTCGCTAGTTACGTTTTCTTCTGGATGTGAACGGGGCTCCGGAACAGATCCCGTTCGCATCCTGAGGTACCACTGTATTTTATAAATAAAATAGGTGATCAGAGCGCAAGAGCACTCTCTCCTCCTGTAGCTTCCAGCAACTGATATTCAGACGTATCGCTGCCTCCAAAAGTATCCTTTACACCAGTGGTTTTCAATCAGTGTGCTGTGGCACCCCGGGGGTGCCTTGAATGATGGTCAGAAGTGCCGTGGGCAACACTGGTCTCTGTTCCTATTTCCTTCATTCCCTTCTCTGATGTCCTCTTGTGTCTCTGCCTCCCAAAGGCTTGCACAGCTGTTTGCTGCAGCAGCTCTAGCTACAAGCTCCCCAGACGAATGGTGCCTCTGTGGCTGGCCAGGAGGTGCTTCTCAGGCCCCTGTGGGGTAGTATGAGAAGGTACCTCTCTTTGGGGCAGGGGGGCAGCTCAGAGACCAGGGGTGGCAGGTGCAGCTGCCCAGAGGACTCCCAGGGAGAGAAGAGAAGAGAAGAGAAGAGAAGAGAAGAGAAGAGAAGAGAAGAGAAGAGAAGAGGCTAAGGGAACACTCCACAAGGGAGGGTGTTCAAAAAGGGGTGAGAGGCTGCCAGCTCTGCAGGCAAAGGGTGACATAACTGGGTTCCTGAACCGCACAGGGGTGCAGCAGAAAGAATGTAGTTGGTCAAGGGACCCCTGGACCCCAAAAGGTTGAAAACCTCTGCTTTGCACAATTTGCCTGGCCTGTGGATAGTAAAGGTAAAAAAGGTAAAGGACCCCTGACAGTTAAGTCCAGTCGCGAACAACTCTGGGGTTGCAGACAGTTTTTTATGTGGCCAGTATGACTAAGCCAGGGTGGGACGCAGGTGGCGCTATGGTTTAAAGCCTCAGTGCCTAGGGCTTGCCGATCGAAAGGTCGGCGGTTCGAATCCCCGCGGCGGGGTGCGCTCCCGCTGTTCGGTCCCAGCGCCTGCCAACCTAGCAGTTCGAAAGCACCCCTGGGGGCAAGTAGATAAATAGGGACCGCTTACGAGCGGGAAGGTAAACGGCGTTTCCGTGTGTGGCTCTGGCTCGCCAGAGCAGCGATGTCACACTGGCCACGTGACCCGGAAGTGTCTTCGGACAGCGCTGGCCCCCGGCCTCTTAAGTGAGATGGGCGCACAACCCTAGAGTCTGGCAAGACTGGCCCGTACGGGCAGGGGTACCTTTACCTTTACCTTTATGACTAAGCCACTTCTGGTGAAACCAGAGCAGCGCACGGAAACGCCGTTTGCCTTCCCGCTGGAGTGGTACCTATTTATCTACTCGCACTTTGAGGTGCTTTCGAAATGCTAGGTGGGCAGGAGCTGGGACCAAGCAACAGGAGCTCACCCCGTCGTGCAAGCCCTAGGCTCAGTGGTTTAGACCACAGCACCACCCGCGTATCATTATGTAATTAAGTCACTAGGTGGCACTTAACTTGGTTGCATCTGGGTGTTGTTGCTCTGTTCTTGTTTAAAGGAGAAAATAAAGTTCTTTTCTAGCTTCCTGATTTTTTCCTCTGAACTCTCCATGGCGCCTGGAAATCATCTCCACTGAATATGTGTTGGGGGGGAGAATCCCCTCTGAGTAAATATGCTTAGCTGTGTAATAAATGCATGGAGTTAATTGTAAATTGTGAAGAAGCCCTTTAAGATAATAGCATCCTTTGTTCAGGAACCTTGCATTACTTCATTTTATTCTGCAGTAAAGAACATTGAATCATGTGCCACAAAAACGATTAGAAAATGTATTGATTGCATAATTTAAAAAACTCACTTCGTCTTTCTAGACAGACCAAGCACAGCCAGCTGGAGATTAAGGTGTGGTTCAGACGCACTGCTCCTGCAGAACCATATTTCTCAGTGAGTCACAGCTTTTGCCACTCTGCCTCTCACAGGAACTGCACAGGGAGAACTATTTTCCCCTCACCTTCCTCAACGGTGGATGTGGGCGATCAGCGCCACAAATGCTAAATCAAGCCCTGGTTCTGCTGCATAGGCTGTTTTTCAGGCAGCCTGATATTCTAGGCATATCCCCGTGGCAATAAAATGAGCATCACATCCCAGCCGTGACAGCAGAGGGAATCTAGAGCAGCTAAAAATACATCACTGGCTGCCTCTGAAGCTTCGCACGCAGAAGCCTTTTTCTTGTGACCTCTGCTCCCTCCCCCCGCCCCCCTTGCTCAGTTCAGGCACTGGAGGCGGATTGGGAACAGCTTCATCTTGGAGACACAAGTATGTGAAGGCGCAGGATGAATTCCCATGACATAGAGCAAACCAGGCTAGCATGCATTGTGTGTGTGTGTGTGTGTGTGTGTGTGTGTGTGTGTGTGTGTTAGCTGTGGAGTACAAACATGCTTGCTCCCAAAAATTCTCTTCGAAATCCTCCTGTGCAAATGCTGATGTAGAATAATCTTCAGCTTGTCTGAGTGCTCACATACCCAACACTTACTGAATATTTGTATGGGTGTCTGTGATTATCGATGTTTGATACCTGATCATTGGTCCCCTGCAAGTATTTGGAAGGGGACATGCAATGGCACGCAGTACCTGACATGCAAAGGTATGAATATCACAGCGATTCCCCACCAGCATTCGACGTGCACAGTTCAGTGGCAGACTTTGGGTTCTCAAATTTCACTGAGCCTTATGTGATGCTAAAATTTGGCACGCACCCCTGCCTCTCACGCTGCATTCTACACAATTCTTGTGGTGCCGGCACCCAGTATGACTGAACTGGTCATGCTACCCTAAAACCACCTCTGCACGCTTTTTACTTTCAGTAGGGCCAGGGCTAGGGTTGAGGTGGTCGTGGGCTACATAGAATCATACAACTACAGTGGTACCTCGGGTTAAGAACTTAATTCATTCCGGAGGTCCGTTCTTAACCTGAAACTGTTCTTAACCTGAAGCACCACTTTAGCTAATGGGGCCTCCCACTGCTGCCGCGCCGCCGGGGCATGATTTCTGTTTTCATCCTGAAGCAAAGTTCTTAACCCGAGGTAATATTTCTGGGTTAGTGGAGTCTGTAACCTGAAGCGTCTGTAACCTGAAGTGTCTGTAACCCGAGGTACCACTGTATAGAGGCATCTAAGAGCCATCTAGTCCAACCCTCTGCAATGCAGAAATCTCAAGCAAAGCATCCATGGCATATGGCCATCCAACCTCTGCTTAAAAAGTCTTCCAACAAATGAGAGTCCACTAGCTCTCTGTTCCATAGTCAAACAGCTCTTACATGTCCCTCCTTTTTCAGTGGGCCCTGCAAGGCTTACCTGACTGCAGGGGCATTGCTCCAAGCAGTGCTGGGTTGGGACCTGCCGCCCTTTCTGATTGTCCTCAATGTCCCCTACGGATGCCAGCACACAGGGGCAATGTAAGGAATTAAAAGCATGACCCGAGAGCTGATAGGAGTGTTAGGTCGGGGGGGGGAGAGAACTAAGAAGGCCCTGGCAGCTGCCCAAGGATGCCAATGCTGACGCCAGTGCTGACCTTCAGGGAAGACTCCCCACATTGCCAAGAAACTTCTGCATCCCACTCGCATTGCAGAGGATTCCTGGGCATGTGCCCACTAAGTTCACATGGAGCAGTGTCGGGCATCGCCAGAGCCCGCTGTGAATTGAGAGTGTGCCTTAGAAACAGCCAGCGTTCCCCAGTCACTGGCTCAGGGTGGAAGGAAATCAGACACATAACCAGTGACCAAGCTGCCTCTTAGCTGATCTTTACACAGAGGAAGCCTAAGGCGGATCAAATTGCACTTTTAACTGTGTCTTCAAATTCCATACTTGGGATTCCTTATATGTTAGGAATGTTAGGAAAAGAGAGAGAGAGAGAAAAGGCAGCCTGGGGCACACCAGGAACCACAATGGGGAGGTGTAACCCTTTATTCCCCACACTGAAAATCCTCCAGTCTAAAGCTATTGGGTGCCATATGCTCAGGGGAATGGTGCAAGGGGAAAGGATTACACCCACTTCCCACTCATGCACCCCACAGTCCGGATATGGATGGGACGACGACGACACTGCAGCTACTTTTAATTATTAATAATAATGAAAGTAAAGTAATAACGGCATTCAGACGCATGTAAAGCAACACAACTGGAACCTGCAACACAATGCTGCAGTCTGGAGTGCTTCTGTTCACAGTTCCAGGTATTCTGCACTCTGTCACGTCCTTCTCCACCATACTTTCTGGTCCAGTGTTCTGGTTTATTTGCCCCTTCCCATCAGCAGTTGGGCATTCATGCCCACTGAATATGTTCAGCTATAATTAGGCTGTTTTTCTGCCCTCCCCTTAGAGTTTTTTCTAAAAGCTTTTCTCTCTCTCTTTGTACTGCAAAGCTTGGAGTTTCACCACACCTGCTGTTATATCCCTCGGCTGATATCTCCTATTATGGATACATAAAGATCCATACTTTCCTATTCGTATGTAGGATGGTGTAATCTGACGCTAAAGAAACCAGGATTCCCCAGGAAAAGATTTTTCAAACCAGTGGTGTATCTAAATTTATTTTATTTTATACTTGCCATGCAATAGCATTTTTAATCGCAACATTTGCAAGTTATGCAGTGATATTTACAGCATTTGATAAATAAAGAAGAGTAATTAGTATTTGCTATTTGGCATCTGATAGTTTATGAGATTTCATATCTGAAGGCTACCAAAATTAAAACAATATGAAATCCTACAATCCTAAATGAATTGTGCTAAATGGCTCTTAAAGGATAAGGACTTTTATTACAGCATCACTCTGTGTGTGTGTGTGTGAGAGAGAGAGAGAGAGAGAGAGAGAGAGAGAGAGAGAGAGATTAAGGTGCTACCAGACTTCTTGTTTTTTATACCAAAGACTCCCTCTGGAAATTGCAACAAATTTATATTATTCATATTCTGAATTTTCAGTTCAAACATTTCACGTTCAAAACAGCAAAATTCAATTTTTCCTTCAAAGCTTCTCATTTTAAAAAACTTAAATGATGACATTGGAAAATGCAGTAGTTTATAGATTTCTGTTCCTGTTCTGTTCCTATTGCCCTCACACTCCAGCCTGGTAAATCAAGAAAGTCAGGTGGTCTCTGCTGCTGTTTGGCGGCCATCATTTCTCATTTGGTTTTACTGCACACAGTGAAACACCCCAAATATCTCTGGTATTAACATGCACTCTAGAATGCTGCAGCTGTGATTGGATCTATTTATAACTCTCCTCTTACATTACCATCTCGAAAACATCACATAAAAGAGGAAGGTAATGAAATCTCCCCTTCTCCAGCCATCTCTCTCTAATCTGAAATGGCATTTCCAGGAGCTATTTTCAGTGAACCAAGGAGTCTAGAAACAAAGGCATTTCTTTCTCGCCCACTCAGACAGCATTCAGGCTCATACAGAGCCACAAAGCGATCTCCTCAGTACCACTCACATACATATTTCTTCCACATGGTCCTATATTATTCATGTCATCTTCTTCACACAAATTTATCCTTTCTTGCCAAGACTTTATACACAAGTCCAAATCCTCTGACCTAAAATTTCCTTTCAGCTACACAAATATAAATCTTAAAATACTTCCATTTACAGTCCTTGATACAGTAATAATCCTCTAGAGGCAAACTTAACTGTCTCATCCACATCTATGTCTCCGCAGAGTTCTTTTAAGGCTGTTTCCTTTCTTTCCTTTGTTAATCACCCAAGACTTAAATTATCCACCCGCTTATGTCCCTCGCTCTTTCTTTTTTTCTTTTTCTTCATCAATGAAAATTGTTCCACATTAATGATCAAATTCATTTCCTACTGAGATTTTCTTGGCTTCTTTTAATCAGTGGGTGTGTTTATAGTCATCTTACCCTGTCTTCGAAAATATCCTCCGCTGTCTAGATTACTGAACACATGTTATGTGCCTCTGAGTAAAGAAAGACTTGATGAATGGGTGTGTATGAAATTGCAAATGTGAAACCTTGTGAATGCTACAGGAGATGAGATTGTCACTGTTCATATCTGGTGAGTCTATTAATGTTTGTACACATGAAGCTCTGATGTCTAGAAAATATTCAATAATATTTATATTATAGTTTTTCGTTTTTTAAAATCCTGCTTTTTTTGAAGGAGCTCAGAGCGGTGTACATAACTCAGACTCTTTCAATGTACACCATTTGAGCCTCACAACAACTCTGCGAGGTAGGTCAAGTTGAGAGATGTATGTATACACACACACACACCTATGCATACATATACCCATTCATCAAGTACTTAGGGCTGTGAGGAGTGAAGGTCGCTCCCTGCAAGGCCCTTTCCACCTGGCCTAGAGGGCAGGGCCCACACTCACCAGCCCCACTGAAGAAGCTCCTCATGGGGCTGGAGGAACATCGCCCGGCTATTGTTTTATTGATTTAATATGCTGTACACTGCTTTGAGGTTTTTATTTAAAAAATTAAGCGGTATAGAAATTGAATGAATGAATGAATGAATGAATAAATAAATAAATAAATAAATAAATTACAATACATATAAAGGTAAAGGGACCTCTGACCATTAGGTCCAGTTGTGCCCGACTCTGGGGTTGTGGCGCGCATCTCGCTTTACTGGCCGAGGGAGCCAGCCTACAGCTTCCGGGTCATGTGGCCAGCATGACTAAGCTGCTTCTGGCAAACCAGAGCAGTGCACGGAAACACCGTTTACCTTCCCGCTGGAGAGGTACCTATTTATCTACTTGCACTTTGATGTACTTTCGAACTGCTAGGTTGGCAGGAGCAGGGACCGAGCAACGGGAGCTCACCCCGTCGCAAGGATTTGAACCGCCGACCTTCTGATCAGCAAGTCCTAGGCTCTGTGGTTTAACCCACAGCGCCACCCGCGTCCTTTAAAACACATATGCCCATTATTAATTTACACAGCGACACTTATTGTGAATCTAGACAGCAGGGGATATTTTTGAAGGCATGGTAAGCTCACCCGTGAGAATCATGGCTGAGTGGCAATTTGAACCTGGGTCTCCCAAGTCCTAGACCAGCAGGATGACCACTGCGCCAAACTGGCTGTCACTCCCTCACTACAGAATGCTGGCTAGTGTTAATACATCTGTGCTCTCCTAAGACTGAAACATTCTATGCATTCCAGTCTCAGGGATGCTGTGTGTTCTCTTAAAGGGCCAGGAATCTACAGAAACGTTCTTTATATGCTCACAGGAAACAACAGCATTGATCAAGACTGTATGCTATAGAAGATGGTTGCTACATCATTCTTTACCACTATTTCCAGTGCGGAAGGTGCAGTCTAAGCTTTCCAGTATGAGCCTGCTTCCTTTCTCATCAAAAGTCAGGCAGCCGTGGCCACGATGGAGGAACATGCACAATCTTACCAGGGAACACTCAGTCTTTCACCATCTCCAGTTGCTTTCCCATTCATTCTCTGCAGCCCTGTTCTTAACATAAGTCAGGGGTCAGCAAACTTTTTTCAGCAGGGGGCCGGTCCACTGTCCCTCAGACCTTGTGGGGGGCCGGACTATATTTTGGGGGGGAAATGAACGAATTTCTATGCCCCACAAATAACCCAGAGATGCATTTTAAATAAAAGCACACATTATACTCATGTAAAAACACCAGGCAGGCCCCACAAATAACCCAGAGATACATTTTAAATGTATAAATGTTTAAATACTTTTTAAACAGTCTACTCATGTAAATACACGCTGATTCCCGGACCATCTGTGGGCCGGATTTAGAAAGCAATTGAGCTGGATCTGGCCCCCAGGTGTTAGTTTGCCTACCCATGACGTAAGTCAACAAGCTTAACATGAGTCAACAGTGTGATGCAGCAGCAAAAAAAAGATAACGCTATTTAGGCTGCATCAATAGAAGTATACTGTCCAGATCAAGGGAAGTAATAGCATCATTCTATATTCTGCCTTAGTAAGACCACACTTGGAATACCGTGTCCAATTTAAGAAGGATGTTGGCAAGCTGGAACGTGTGCAGAGGAGGGAAACCAAGATGATCAAGGATGTGGAAACTAAGCCTTATGAGGAGTGCTTGAAGGAGCTGGGTATGTTTAGCCCGGAAAGGAGGAGACTGAGAGAAGATATGATGGCCATCTTCAAATAACTTAAAAGCTGTCACATGGAGGAGGGAGAATGCTTGTTTTCTCCTGCTCTGGAGGGTAAGATTTGAACCAATGGCTTCAAGTTGCAAGAAAGGAGATTCTGACTAAACATTCGGAAAAACCTTCTGACAGTAAGAGCTGTTCGGCAGTGGAACAGACTCCCATGAGAGGTGGTGGACTCTCCTTCCTTAGAGGTTTTTAAACAGAGGTTGGATGGTCATCTGTCATGGATCCTCTACCTGAGATTCCTTTCTTGCATGGGGTTGGACTAGATGACCCTTAGGGTCCCTTCCAACTTTAAGATTCTATGATTCTATTGTATCCTGTCATACAGAACAGGTAGCATTGAAGTGTAGATGTGCATAAGCATTCTTCGTTCTTTCTTTCTCTCTCTCTCTCCCATTCTCCCTCTCTCTCTCTCTCTCTCTCACACACACACACACACATAGTGTGGGGAGGAGGTTTGGAGTGGAGGAGCATAAAACAAATAACGTTTCAAAAGGCAGTAGAATATCACCAAAATGGCAGGAAACTCCAACAGTTAGAAAGGTAGAGTAGCACTTGTCTCTAGTCTAAAGAGTCATATGAATTTCCCCCAACCAGCTGTTACAGGTGGAGAACAGGCAGCTGCTTTCTAAAAGTTAAAAACGAAAATCACAAAATGGTGTGATCACAGGAAAGGCAATTTACGCTAATCCCCAGCGAAAGAATGGGTACCATTTAAAGGTGCTTTCAACACTTATGGAAACCTATTCCAAACATGTTCCTTAGTACAATGGAAATATTAGTTGTGTGTACGGGGGGGGGGGGTGTATTTTTTTTTTAGATAGATACACAATTGAGTGATATTCCTGCATCAAATATGCTTCCTCATGAGAAATCACAATGACATTTGTACCAGGGCCAGCCCAATACAGCCCAATTCCCGAGTTAGAGCAGAAATCTTGCCCCCCATCCCTAAGTAAAAATGTGCAATGTGCAGCAGAACCCAAGGGCAGTCACGTTATTTTGGCAATAGAGGCAGAAAATCCTGAAAGCACCTCTTCCACTCCCTGGCAGTAAAAATATAATAATTAATTATAATTACAAGCAATTAAACATCTATCAATTTGCTGCCTGTTCATGACACCCAAAAATCTGCTGCCTCCCTCTGCTTAATGGTAGGGTCAGTGCTGCCAACTGTGAATTCATCATGCCCCTCGTAGTAACCTGGCAGGCTTTTAAATATGTCCAGTCCAGCACACTTTTGTGTGATCTGCCACTGAAAATAGTTCAATGACTTAGTCAGACTTCACCTCATTTCATGGTTTTTTACCAGTTAGGATTCCGCTTCCTGTTTCACACACCTTTGCAGCTCATGAAAGGTGTCTGGGTCTCATTAAATAGTTGCAAATCCTCCAATTATTAGTCTGAACAAATATTTTTCATCTTTCATTGTCGCAGGCCACCTTTTCATTACAAATACCTTCTTTTTAAAAAATAAAAATTAAAAAGTGCATTTTGCAGAAGAACACCCACTGAATCAGTTCACTAATCCTGAACATTATCGCTCTTTGATGTTTTCCAATATCCGTATACAATTCCACTGTAATAAGGGTCCAACTGTTACACATGAGCGATCGTTGTGCCATCACAAATCTCAGTAACAATAAAGACACGAAGCAAATGGAGGCTGTATTTTATAGTGGAAAACTTTCACTGAATGGATTCCACACACACATACAAAATGACAGAAAATCAATGCCTGTGTATGGAAGAGGTAAACTCATTAACCAAATATCCATTATGTTCACTTTTGCACATACTGCTTCAACTGTAAACATTTTAGCCAATTATTTTGAAGCTGGAATAAAGCGTTCCACGTTTTAAATGCTCAACACCCCCCCCCCCCCGGTTCCTTCATTATGGCAGAAAAACTGCATTCTGTATTCAATTCAGTGGGAATGGAGGCAATCAAGAAATAATTATTTCCTTGACAACCAGCTCGGTTATCATTGGTACAGAAATAGTGTGGGCCTTGCAGTTGTCAATCATGGATGAGACAGGAGGCACTCTAGGGAAAGCCTTCATGGGGGGGGTAGCTGGGGGGAGGGAGGGATGCATTGCTAAATAACGTCCTATATCTGAGTCAGGGAACTGGAGTGAATGAAAACACTAAGTCAATAGTGAATTGGCACAAGGCTTGAAATGTTTCCCCTTCTGTTTGACATGTGTTCTCATTAGCATGTTTCCAGTATGGTATATGGGCGGCTAGAAGGGCATCCCTCTGAACAAAGCCTCCTTTATCCTGAATAAAATCGCTTGAAGGGGAGGAGTGTTCCACTCTCAGTGCTATCCCGCCTGCATGGAACAAAATGTGTTATTATCAGATGACTTTTTCATCAGCAAATCCTCCTGCAGTGTCAGAGTGATGTGGCGCTTTGCGATGTTGCAACCGTTGCCACTTCCTCTTCAAAAAACACTTAAGACGCATCCACTGTGAGTCATAGGACTGGGTTGTCAACATGCCTTTTATTTCTTAGAGAGCATCTTAGGCTACATTATGAATTCAGGCAGAAAACATCAGTGCAAAATGGGGTCTGTGGGGTAAATTGACAGTTTCCCTTTTAAAATAAACTAGGAAATGAATGAACTAATTTAAGGATTGATCACGCACACACACACCAGTTCCAAAAAAATTCCATGTATTTTAAAGGGGAGAATAATTGTTGTATGTATGTACGTTGATATTTTGCATGTAGATTTCTGCATTCAGAGAGAAAATGTAACATGAGAGGCACTACAGTTTAGACACTTATGCTGCAAATTTTCCCTCAGAAAGTGAGACAAACCCTTGATTTTTAAAAGCTGTTTGTGATTCTAGGGTGTTCCGTTTCTTTATTTATCAAAAAGCTATACAAGAGTGGCTTGATTGGCTTGTAACTGACATGGTGTTTGTCTTTTTCTTCTTTGAGTGTGGAAGCAGGCTATGAAAAAAAGTCCAGCAGGCCTTTTAAAAAACCAACACCTTTACCAATCTGTCAGTGAGTGAAAGCCAACTAAGTCATACTCAGAGTAGACTCATTGAAATAAATGGGCATAAATACTTAAGATTTCATTGACTTAAGTGTTACTTAGTGGGATATCTCTTATATGGAACATCAGATTGGAATGTAATAATATAAATAAAAGAAATTCTAGCATTTATTGGAAACTGAAACTCAAGCAAGTTCCCACAGTAAATCACAACAATTCATTTTTGTTTCCTTCATACCACCAAAGAATATTTATCATGACTAGTTTGTAAATGTCCAAAATAGCAGCTTTGCAATAGCAAACATTTCTGACATTTACCATAACATATAGGCTAAAAATGGGTTGTTGTCAGTCTGTAATCTTCCTGTCTTCAGACCAAGGACACATGAACTCATAGGCCTCCCTGATACTGAGCAGACTGGTTCATCTAGCCCAGTCTACTCTCACTGGCATGGCCCTTCTAGGTCTAAAAGAAACCTTTCCCCAAAACTTTTACTTGAGAACATTTGAACAGGAGATACGAAGCACTGAGATGGTGCTGCAATTCAAATAGCAAAGCAATGAGCAATGGCTCATCCCTGACTGCAGCTGAAGGGGAAATGGTACACTGCTGAAAAATGGACAAGAAACAGAGTCTTTAGGAGGTTGGGTGGGCTTTTAAAGCTATGGAGAATAGACTACAGGTCTTTAATAATATGTACTCCAAATAATGACACATAGCTTTAGGACAGAAGTGCAACCCTCTGCAACACTTCTTTTCAGATGTTCCAGCCAGCCACCTTCATCCAAGAGAGATTCCACTGCCCACGCCACATCAGAGGACTTGGGCAATTAGCAAAAGAAAAAGTTTGAGCAACTTGAAACATGAAATCTGCTGCCCAACTTGTATGACATGGACAAAACAGCTGGAAGGATCAATGTCATGAAGATCAATGTCATGAGCTAAGACCTAGGAGCTGCTTTATGAGCTAACACCTGATTTCACAAATAAACATTGCAGGGAAGGCTTAATCCGTTTCACAATCAGTTCACCATCCCAACTGAAATGACAAATACATATACCAACACTGCTGGTTGTTGTTGGGAGAGAAAGCACTATAGATCCGAAGCAAATCTCCCTCCCCGCATGACTGCTAATAATTAGGGGGTTGCTTTTTGTTTTTGCTTTGTTTAAAGCAGCATATCCTGTTCACAAACTTCCTGCATCATGTCTAGTTTGTCTTTCAGAGAAGGGAGATGGGGGCGGAGGACAGGAGCCGGCATTAGGACAGAGTGGCTCTGTTCTCTGATTAATCAGCAGTTCTCAGGAAACTGCTGTGCTACTGTGTAGAATCATTGGAAATGAATGACTTCAGATTGTGGGTGGGATATCTGAGCACAAGCAACCGCCATGTTAAAACCTCACTGTATTTGTCAATATGGCGTCATACCCAAACGCGGATTGCCCTGCAAAAGCAAACAAGTGAGGAGCATCTCTGAACAATTCTGGCTTGCCCTGCCTACGCCATCCATTATTTAGTCACACTTCAGCAAGGTGCCATTTATATAACTGATTCATTCATACCTCTAAACTTTCATTTAATAATAGGCTTATTACTGAGGACCATGGAGTCTTAAAGTCTGCATTGCTATGATTTCACCAAACAGGGCAGACACTACCTAGTTCAGAATCTGGGGCATATACAGGATTGCCACCCGGCCAGAAAAAGGGAATGAAAACCCTGCCTGGTTTGCTCCTCTGCTTTTAACTGATTTGAGACACACAGCAACCCTTGGTTATCTCGCATGTTTAAGGTAAGGGGCAGTCTCATCCTGTTTCACCCCACAGGCTGAGTGCTGTGTGGAACCCCAGACCTCCACCTATTCATCTGGCCCTAGTGGTATCACTACTGATAGCCAGCTGCTCTGAAAACTCTTCATTCTTTTTTTGTGTGGACTTAAACTAGTGACAATAATTTGGAGCCACTGAAATTTTTGCCTCTTATTGAAATAAATTACTTCCCTCCTCACTCAGTCTCCACTCTCTGACACAGCCTAATGTCACTCTGAAATCTTTTCAAAAATAGGTCAGGTTTCTCCAACTGACAAGTACAGACAGGAACATCAACTACAGGAGCAGCAGTTTCGGGATGATTTACATTTTCAACATTAAACACCATGACCTTTCACAAAGGGAAGGAGGGCTTGCCTTTGCTGATATGAAGGCACTGGGCTGACACTCTCAAACTGAGCCCTCTGTGCTCAAAATCATTGGGAGTTAGACCCATTGCCTTTTGTCACAGTACACTTAGGTATTGTTTTTAGGAGGCTGGAAGCGGGTGGTGGTTCTGCTAAATTGGGCTTGTTGGTTTCAATGAAGACCTCCCTAATTTTCTCCTCAGAATTCAAGTATTGCTGACTATAACAGATAAAAAGTGTGCATTAACAATGTGAGCTTCTGCTGTACTGACTGGGAAAATGAGTGCTGATGCTGGGACTGGGCCCAGAGATCTAGAGGGATCAACTGAGCAGATCTGTCAATTTTGATTGCTTTCAGTTTCTCATTTTTCCATTCTTCAGTTCTCCACATTTTCCACATCAGTTTGTAAATTTTATTTTTTTAAGTCCTCAAGCATTGTGCGTGCATCAAATGTGCACAACTTGATAGTTGCCTGTATTTATATGCAGACTTTTACCCAGTATATGCATTTTTGTACCGAATATTTGCCTAGAGAACTGGGATTTAAACTTCAGAGAAATGCTAATTTAGAAGGATGTCTGTGTTTCAGTTCACATATTGTTCTGGGAAGTGTGAATTCGGTTAACTGAAACAAATTTCTTCCCTATTCTTACTAAGGGCATCTTGCCTAAGACACACACACACATACACACACACACTGGAACTTTCCATCCAGGCTCTCAGTATTGCTCCTTATAAATAGGCTTTTAAAACTAATTTTAATGTATTTCCATTCATTTGCTATTCTTTGCCATAGGGCTTTATGCATAGGCTTTGGGAACACAGTATCTAAAAAGATAACAAAAATAGTAAATAATAACCTTGCCAGAAATCAAAATAAATAACCCCTAGCTTCTCCTGAGGCACAGAACACCTACATCACCACTTGAAAATACTCAGTATTGCCCATATGATCCCACAGGAGAAGGGGGCCTGCAAAGGAGCAGCCAAGTTTGCATAAAAGCTAAAGCCCAGTCCAGAAAATGGAATGCAATAAAAGTTCAGCTTTGGCAATCCATGTCCCTGTGGAAAACTCAGAGCCAGCAAAAACAAAAACAAAACTACATTTTGCAGGACTATGAATGGCCCACACAAATAGAATCTCCATAGATGATTCTCATGATGAGTGGTACTTCTCTTTCAGCACCTTCTGGGAATGTTCACATCATTACCATGGCTAGATTTGAAAATAAGGTCCATATTTGAAGCACTGTTAAAGAGTCACTGTTCTTTAGAGGGGTAGGGAACTGCATTCCTTAAACAGGTGATTTACTATTGTCAGAAATGACCATCCCAATATGATCAGTGGAAAGGACCTTTTCAATAGTGGGCTCCTTCAGGCAGAAGGGCTGGAATGAATGAATGAATGAATGAAGTATATATTCAACTAAAGTCAGCACTGAGTGCAAATTTCAAGCTGTGTGTGTGTGAAAGAGAAAGTAGTAATGTCAGAAAACCCCCACATTTGACATTTGTTTCTCAGATTTCTCTGAGACTACAGCTTCCATCCACATGGATTTTCAGGAAACTCTGTGCCCCCACATATGCTTACTAGAGACTAAAACGCTTTTTTTTACATTCCTTAGCCAGTAATGAAAGAGGAGTTAATCAAGAGACTCTAGTTTTACTGAGGTTCCTTTCCTCTCTTTCTATTCATTTCAGCCTCTAATCCACCCATTGAATATGTAAACAAATCAGAAATTACAAGGCCATTGACCCAGGTTAGATGATCATGTTAATAAACCTTGGGAAGATTAGGAGCTTTATGGTCATGTTCCTATCACATAAACCAGCAGGTGCCCCTCTCAGTACAAAAATGGAGGCTGCCAAGGCTTTCTTTAGGTTGTTCTGTCCAAAGAGAACTGCTGATTCTTTCAGCCTAGGAAGTTTCACACGCCCTATAAAGACACCCATTACTGCGTGGAAGGTTAACTCCTGAGAGGATTCACCCACCTAAGCTAAAGAAGTTAACCATAATTGGTGTGAGGTAAAAAAAATTTAAAAGGGCTTTGCTCCATACCAAAAATATATTACTTTCAATTTTGGCAACAGCATTAAAAACAGCCTTCAATGACTCAACGAATTTCACAGAGATATAATTAAGCCTCCCAATCCTGTGGTGAAATCAGAGATATCCACATTTCACAACTGAAGGAAATTGAAGGAGAAAGCTTTAGCAAGTTGGCCAAAGAGAAAGCCAGCATTAAAACAAACACTGAAAAGTAGGAAATCCATTTACAGCGGGCACTGCCCTTGCCCTGGATTGTCTGAACATGACAAAAATCTGGGTCAGTCAAATATTTTGTACTTCTGTAGGATTCTGTTTGTTTAATGAATGGAATGCAGAAATAAATCCTCCACTGCAAGGAGCACATGGAGCACATTGGTGTGCAGCACCACACTGCATCTACACTTCTTTAACTGGCCCCCTACGCATGTCTAGACTTAACAGTGAATTGTGCATCATCACACAAAAGATGAAGGACACAGAAGAAGGAGTCTTTCAAAATGATAGAGCCTTCTTCAATAAAGGGGTTTCAAGTACTAACCTGTAAAACATGTGCAATTTGCTTTTTTTATGCAGCCATAAAAACTGGGAAAGAATTGAAAAACCTTGAGTATTGTTCTTTTAAGGACTATGGATGAAAGTAGGAAAAGAAAATAAGGGCATGGGAAGTGACATCCAGTTCCAGCTCTTATCTGGTATCTCAGGAAAGGCTTTCTGATACCTCAGTGCAACAGAGGTGAAGTTCTGGGTGGTTTGTGTCAATGTAACAGCAGCAGCATTCTACTGATCTCACTAAATTGCCTGTCAGCTGGAACCCCATTATAAAATGTTCCTGCCAAATATTAGGAGTGTCAGGTTGTGCCAACATCGCTTGCTCCAGGGTAGCCAGAGTGAGTCACTGAACTCTTGAGATTCACACTGCAAGTTCTTCAAAGAAGCAGCTGCGGTTTTTGTATGCAGAGCAGACAGCGCCTTATCAGTACTGAATAAATCATGAAAATATTGAAAACAAATGTTTTGACTTATTCCTGGTTAGAAGGTGTTAAGGGATGTCTGTTTATTTTCATACATATTCAATACTTTGACCTCTTCCCTGTGTCTTTGTGACATATTTACCTAGGGGTCTAGGCATATTAAAAACAAATGGAAATGAAAAGGAAGAGCTGCCTGGTCCTGCAGAGTTCTGGAGTGAACAGGAGAATGTTAAAGACCACCAACCAACGACTGAAAATTAGATTGAAACTAGCAGTTTATATTCAGTTTTTCTCCCCCAAATAACAGCCCAACTCTATATGCATGAAATTCTAAAGCTGTATGTTGTTTCTGTTTTACAAACTCATAGAAAATGTACCCTTTTGTGTAGGAAATAACATGCAACCTACTACACATGTAATTGTGCATACATGTAAACATTTTGTAACATATTACATAAACCCCAAGCTCCATCTCGGCAGTGGTTAGTAACTTGGGCCGCAATCCAAAGTGCACTTACTTAAAACTGGGTTCCGTTGAGTTCCTTGAGGCGTATATCTTCAAACTTGCAGAGCTTTATTCCAGGGTTCATCATTTGAAACATATCCCTTCTTCCCAATTCCTGGGGATCCTAACAAATGTGGCACAATACAGAATTGACAACTAGTTGTGGGAAGAATGTACTGCACAAGGAACAGTTCTGGTACTGCAAAGGATGCTCTCAGATGATAGTTCTGTATTTGCACAAGTACTACATTCAAGATAACTTATTGAACCCCGGACCAGCTGAATAAAGCTTTGTGCCAAATAACATGGGGGGGGTACACACTTTCATTTCATACATTATCATTATCATCATCATCATCACATGACCTGTTCTACCTTACCTTCCCCTACTTCCATGCACACAGCTGCAAAGGCAGCCATTTCTCTGTTTTGTTAATTCAACAATGATGTACCAGTCCACACATGATCATTCTTCTTTTTGTGCTATGCAGACTACTACGCTATTTTCAAGCTGCTCCCCTTTCACTTGATAAACAACCATCTGCTACAGTGGAGTTAAGAGAGCACAGGATCAACTCTCAGCCTTCACTCAGAAATGTTAGATCATTGTTACTACAGGCAGCAGAATTGGGATAGGATTCTTTTCTATATCATGCACAAAAATAGGGTAAACTACAACTAGATGAGAGGATTAAGTGCTTCAATGCCCACCTCCCACCTAATGTTACTGTTTAAGGCTCTTGATTGTGCATTGACAGCCATAGGCCTACTAGTTCCGTACCTGATGTCAGATGTGGGGCAGGGAGGCATGGTTTTGGGGAAACAGCCTCTGGGCCAAACTGTAACCTGTGCCAGGCTTACTTAGGACCACAGTTTCCCCTTCCCTGATCTAAGCATTGGAACTACGTATTTAATATTTCTGACAGTTAAGAACTAAAAATGTGCTTCTAAATGTTTTGAGCACAGGGGTAAATTACTGAGGCTGCAATTCTAAGCACGTATTTCTGGGAGTGAACTCCATTGAATATAGTGGGATTTACTTTTGAGAAAACATGCACAGGACTGCACTTCTTATCAAAAAATTGTTCTCTGCATATTGGTAGTGACAGGGGCTTCGCCTACAACAATTTAGCAGGGAGATGACTTCACTGGTGCTTGTCCCTCAGGTATTATGAAGCCGTCTCATGAGGATGGTTTCACTAACCTTACTTGACAGCAAATAATGCACAGCCTGCATGTACGCACAGCAGGGGCTCGTGGCAAATTCTAGCCCCTTGGTGCTTTGCACACCCAAACCACGCACATCTTGAAAAACAAGGGCTTCTCTCCTGGAGGTTTGGGGGGGTTTTGGTATGTAGCAGGGTCAACCCCACCACTGAGTATTCAGGCAACTGATTTGGGATTATCATGAAATGACAGCAAATTGTTAGCTCTTGTTCCTTATTAGTGTTGTTATTATTGAGGGAGAGCCGCTTACAGCATTTTCTACCTCAGGCGGCACAATAGATTTAAGCCTTCCCGAATTTTGGGTTGTGGAATTGCTGTTCTTCTTCAGGCAGCAGAATGCCTTCGGACAACCGTGTGACTAGCCTTTTCTAAAGCCCTGCAGGCTCTGCCTTCATTATGTGTATTTTGAAATATTGTGCATTTAATTGTTTTTATTTTACATCTCTGCAGTTTAAGGCACTGCGGTTTTAGACTGTTGTAAGCCACACGGAGAAGTGGATGAGGGGGTGGGGGAAGAGGACGAGAGAGACGCCTCGACGTGGAACAAAGCTAAGCTCTGGCAAAGCAGGCAACTTGGGTCCAGCCGCCCCACACAGCCGAGAGGAAAGAAAACCCTCCCAGAGTGCACCGCGGCGGCGGCTCCTTCTCCCGCCCCTTCCCGCTCTGCCTACCCTGAGTCATTCCATCGGAACTAGCGTAGTTGTAGTAACGGGACGGGGCGGAAGGGAGCGGAGCGCTGCGCGGGTGGGAGGTTACGAGTTGAAGCCGAGGTGAAGCGCTGGCCCTGCCTCTGAGCTCGCCGCCGCTTCCTCCTCCCTCTCCCTTGCAAGGGCACGCGGCTTCTTTTGTAGCCTTCCCGCACTTTCCAAGGCGCGCTGGATAAACCAGGAGATGGCAGCCCCATGGCTAGGGGATGGGAGCAGAGCCCAGGAGGCAGGGGGAGGCCCTCGGCCAGACCCTTCTCGAGGAGGACGCCCATGGGGACCCCGAGAGCCTGCAGTGCAAGGTTCAAGTCTCCCGTCCCCTCCTCTCCGACGGCCTGTCAGCCCGCCAGTGACGAGGACGCCTTGCAGCGCGAGATCGAAGAGCTGAAACGCAAAGACCTCGCCCTGGATCGGGAAATAGCGCAGCTGACAGCTGAAGGATACAGCCCGGAGGAATTAGAAACCCACATTTCTCTGCTCCATGAATACAATGAGATAAAAGACGCCGGGCAGATGCTGTTGGGCAGGCTGGCGGTGATCCGAGGGGTGACCACCAAGGAGTTGTACCCTGAATTTGAACTGGACGTGAACGACTAAGTGCGACACTTCAGACCCCTAGACTGTCAACGTTAAGGTCCCACAAGTCTTGCAAGTGCAGGTTTTCCTGGAAGCACTTGATGCAGCCAAAGCTGGACTATAATGATGCAGTTGCACCAGGGCCTGTGTCTGCAAGAAGCCCTCTTGCTGTCTGCCAGCTCACTGCTTTGCCTCTCCATCTACGTGTGCTGCGGTATACTCATACCGTACAATAAATGAATAAACTTTAATTCGATATGTGTTCTGTTTCATGCATTCCTTTCGTTGGAGTTTGTGGGAAAGGGTAACCTTTTTGGGGGGTGGGGACAGGGAAAGGCCCCCAACCATCTTTATCCAGCCTTGGATGAACCAACAGGGTTTAACACTTTTTCTAAAGTAATGGATGGAGAAGCTGTTGAGCCTATTTCTCTGCTGAGAATTGACGCAGACAGGCTTTTCCTGGCACCTCTGCCCTGGCTTTTGACACCTGAGACGTGCGTTGTCAGGAGCCACGCTAGTTGGGGGTTTTTTGTGTGTGATTTCATTGTAGCTTTAGAAAAATATTTGGAACCTTAGGGTGAAGAGGGCGAGTAATAATAATAATAATGGTTCAGGCAGGAATCGAGCTCCTTCCCCCCGCCCCACATGGGAGAGCCTTTCAGACCCGAGATTAATAATCCTGATGTGTTTGTTCAGCCTCGGTTAACAAATCCTGTCACGACAACGCCACGCCCCCTCATATCACTGGAACAATGGCGGGACTGTATCATCGCTGCAGCCTGGCTGGCGGGGCCGGAGCAGGGAGAGAAAAGGATGACAGCGGGGAATTCTGCCCGGGCTCCTCGAAGCCGCGCAGGCGCGTTGCGTGTCCCCATTCGGAGCCCTTCTCACTGTTGGGGGGAGGGAGTGTGCGGCGAGAGAGGGAGAGACACGTGACTGTCTAGTCCGAGGCCCAGTCAAGTGGAGTTAATTCCCTTCTGTGTTCGCAGGCCGCGGCATTCCAGGGCTGATTCTCCCAGGGTTTGGTTCTGCAGAGCAGCCAAAGGCGGAGCTCCCTGCGAAAGCTGCAACCCGAGCGGTGTTTCCAGCCGGAGCTCGCACTCTCTCCCTCCCTCCCTCCTCCCTCCCTCACACGCCACAGTTAAAGCTGCTTTTCTTTTTTTAGCCTGAAAACAAACCAGCCTCAGCAGCTCTAGGCATGGGGCAGGCAGGCAGGCGGAGGAGGAGGGGGAAATGTTGAACAGCTGGGCAGTCATCATCGCTCTGGGAAGGAAGGGCGGGAAGAGAGAGCGAAGGGAGAATCTGCAGTTAGAGAAAAGCCATCCAGAGATCACCCAGGAATGTGTTTTGTGTTTCGTTTTGCAGCCGACTTTCTCTCCCAAAATGGAGGACAGCAGCTGGGGGTGAACAGCAGACGTCGGCGCCGGGGGGTGAGGGGCAAAGGGGTTGCGCGGGGTTTCAGAGGCAAAGCTGACTGACCCTCCGAAAAGGGTCGCAGACCTCAGCAAGGATGTCGCCTTGCCCACTCGGCGCCAGCTAAATCGGGGGACATGCGCGCTTCGCCTTGGCTTTTCAGACGACCATCAAAAGCTGGAAAAAGCAGAGTTGTGCCAGTGTGTAACCACACAGACATACACAGAACGGGAAACAGGCCGTCCTGGCTGATAATATGGCCCCAGAGAGCCTAGCCAGGGGCTGTTTTTGATTCCCTGCCCCCCGCCCCCAATCCGCATTTTTGTTTATACTCCTCCCCTTGGTTGAAGCATCCGGCTAAAACACCAAGGGGCTTCTGAAAAAATCGTGGATGTCTCACCTAAAAGCGAAGGAGCAGAGAAAGGGGCTTGGAGGACTAAAGCGAATTTAACAGGCATTCTAACATTCACCCCCCCACACACACGTGTAGAGGCGAGGAGGGCAATCCATCCCATACTATTCGCCTCGAACCAAGCCACCTTGCTACAAACACGCACCATATTTTTGCCTTTAAAAAAAATGCACACCAGGGATATGCTCTTGCCTGGAACTGTTTTCGTATTTGACTACAAACAGATGCGCTTCTCCCCATGTGCTCTTAAAGGACTTCCAATCTAGCAGGAGAATTAATGTTTCACTGTAGGATGTCTCGCCTCCCTCCAAAAAGAAAAATGCCACCATCGCCCTCCATCCTGGGCTGCAATCCTATTTCCACCCAACCGTTAATCCAGAGGTAGTTTTATTTAAGAGACATGCAAAGAGTAATCACTGGCCTTCGGCTCTTGTAACTGATATGAGGAGATATGTGGCTTTGATAGAAGTTACATGCTGTAAATGGAGAATAATGGCTCGACGCCAAGGGGGAAGCTGCGCTGCTTTCAAGACTAACTTTGTAAGAGTCAGCATAACAGTGACACTCCAGTCCTCTAATGCAAATCAACAGGATGTGTCACTTTGGCACGGACAGGCCTGTCGGCACACAATACAAGCAACCCTGTTATGAATGGGGAGTGTTTTTTGGGGGGGGGGGGGAGAGAAAGAGAAACACATCAGCAAGAAGAAAATGGCCAGAAGCAGGAGAGAAGACTTGCTAACCCCCTAGCACACTGCTGCTCTCAGGAAACAACATGCCTCCCTTTAAAAACAAAGAACAGGCTAATTGGAAAAGAAAGCTCAAGGAGACTGACACGGTTGCAAATTGGCTCTCAGTGCAAAAAGCATGAAATCCAGAAACCTGAAGCACAAGGACTGGGCTTTATAGGATCTGAGTGACACTTGAGCCACATTTCTATGCAGGGCACTGCTTTGCTGTTTCCGTTTGTTGTAGCCAGAATAACTAGGACCACACCTCCTGATTCAGCACCACCACCTCAAAATTAGCCCATCCCTCTTTACTGCAGATATCTGGTGTGTTTTCCATAGCTTCTCAGCTAAGGAATTTCTGAACACTTAAAAAAATGTCTCCCCTGATATGCATGTTCTGCCTTGTTCCCGAAAATCCCCCAGCTGCTTTAGGACGTAGCAAGGAATAAGCTACTCTTGGAAAGCTGTATTTTCAAAATGTTTAGTTACCACCCCCAAGCAAAGAAACCCTTAGCATTGCAGGGGAAATGAAGGAATTCCAGTAACTGACACACGCACACCCTTCTCCACCAAAAAGAAAAGATTGTGGCTTGTCAGCTCTAGATGACTTTTGAAAAGCCTCTGCAGTGAGGATCAAAGAAAGCTGGCTCATATGCCCAGACTAGCTGCTTAATGGGTCAGAGTAAAATGAAAGGTCACATGGCTGCAGAAGACCTCCATACAACAAATGCCCTCCAGCTATGGTTAACTTTAATTAACTACAGTATTACAATTCACAGCAAGCTTGTTTTTCACACATGCCCACTGTCTCTTGACAGTCTCCTTGTCAACAGAAATAGGAGGGGGAGGGGGAAGGAGTCAGACTACCTTGAAAAAGATGAATAAAAGGGGAGAAACCCTGCAAATTAAAAAGAAGTCTCTGGGGAATATTTGGGTACAATAAATCCACCATAGGGAGGGGAGGAACTTGCTATATTTCTGAAGACATATTGTTGACTGATGCTATTATTTCTATTATTTAAAATTCTAGGATTAGGATAAACATACAGCACAATCCTATTCCTATTTACTCAGAAATACGAAGCATGTATTCAGTGAAGCTTACTTCCTAATAAATACCTGTATTTATGTTTGCAGCCTTACATATATATTGCTCATTGGTAACTTAAATAATTTCAATCCATATATATTCCCGTATGCTAATCACACATTTTAAAAAAACTTTTTATTTTTTAACAGAACAAAAATTAGGATTATTTTGTACATGTTTATTCCAATCTAAAAAGACTTCAGTAGGTTATGAGATTCATAGCATTAATATAATCCTTTGCAGAAAAAGTAAAAAGGAAGTTAATCTTTTTTTAAAAAAATAATAATAACATAGTAGTATCCAGAGGTGAATCCCAAACAGGCAAAGAAAAACACTACAAAGAGGCTCAGCTCTGGTAATCTAGGTACACAGTAAAGTCCTGAACCTTAAAGCTTCATTTATCACTACTGACAGGAACAGAAACCAAAACTGTAGTACTAGCAGTAACCAAATACAAACTCAAAGGCCAAGAGGGCTGTTTTAAAATGTCTTTTCACATCTGTTTTTCAGTGCACCAAAAGTGCAAATGCTACTGGCTGCTGGCAACCTATGGCACAATGGACTGGGGTCCTCAAAACATTGTTGATGTTTCGGTGTGAGGATTGTTATGTACCTTTTCTCTAGTTTGCTTCACTGAAAATACCTTTTCTCTAGTTTGCTTCACTGGAAAAAAGGCAAAGTTCAGGCAAGGTTTGTTTGCATTTTCCAGCCAGTCAGAGGGGCCTGTGTGTGTTTACTCTGCCTGTTGATCTGGTCACCCAATAGGCATTCTACCAATCCAGATCTCCTGAAAATGCAAATGTTACTTTCACAAACTTAGCAAGAATGAATGCATTTGTCCATTGCCAGGAGGAATGCAGTTTCATTTACTGAAGTCAATAAAAGCTCTCCAATGGGGTGGAGGAAGAGGAAGCAACTTACATCCCCTATTGCTTACCAAACACAGATAAGGATTTATTTGATTAAGAACTATTTTCAAGCTGTCAAGTTACATACAACTAAAATACATGCTACATAAATCTGGCATATCACCAATCCTCCTTGTACTTAGACTGGTGTGTATCATCAATGCCAAAATTCAGTGGAGACCTTTCCTGACCCCTCCTCTGCACTACCTAATTAGCTCGTGCCTAAAGGCTTTGTGATTTTTTTATGAAGTATGATATATACATGAAAATAATAACATCCACGATCACCACTGCCATCACCCCATGTATGTTTACTCAGCAATAGTTGACTAAATTCACTGAGACTTACTCTTAGATACTGTGCATAGGACTACCATTTTAGTACTGTGATGTTATTAGATACTGTTGTGTTATTCTTTTTAATGAAAAAGGCTTGAAACCAATTCATGCTATAATCCTACACACACTTATCAGGAAGTAAGCCGCACTGCACTCAGTGGGACTAACCTCTGAGTAAACATGCATGAAAATGTAGTATTAGTATTTAATTCCATTGCATTCCTCACACAAAAGATGTCTCTTGTGGAACAGAAAATCCTTGCAGCTGGGAAGGGAAAATGAAAGGCAAGAACGGTGAATAGGAAATGCTTAGTCAGCAACTGTTCTGTCAATATTAAAAGGTGAAATGTAAGCAGGCACAGTGCCAATGGCTAGATATGTTAGATAGCCTCATTAGGTAAATCTCTACTTGTGTATGTACAAATGACACAAAATAAAAAGCCGGTTTGAAGCAGAATAGTGAGGCAATCAAAAGGGGCAACATATTTTGGCCTCCCTATTGTCCAACTACTGGGAAAAGAAAAACTTACTCAGAAACTATTAATATCAATTGAATTTATTACAATTTACTAAGCTCCAAGGCACATTACAGTGTTCTGTTAACTACAGAAATGTATAAAGGACAAACAGAGCAAGTTTTCCATGTACAGCAATTTTGCTCTAGTGTTCAAAAGCTTTCGTGCATCAATAAAGCAAAAACAAAAACAACATGAAGATCGAAAATGTTCAGGTCAATAGAAACAAACTGAAACATTTTTTTTCTTTACAAAGTTGCAAAAAAAAAATCCCACCCCTATACCACTCCCACCATTTTGCAAACGAACAAAAAGAAATTAAAAAAAACAAACAAACAATAAAAGATGGAAAGTAAAAGTAAAAGACTAACACTCTGGGCTTTTAAAACATAAGCTGTCACCATTTTTGTAGCATTTTTTTAGGCATCAACACTGGCCTTGGCAAAAAGAAAAGGTTTTTTTTTTTTTTCAATTTTCTTATTTTAGAGAAGTGCATACATTTACAAAAATACACACCAGCAGCAGGTAATCGCTAAGGGCTATTTAACTGTGTACCTAGCCAACACACTGCCAAAGAAATGAGAAACAGGTATTATGTGGTAACCAAACAATATTATATTCTGTTTTAACAAAAACAAAACGAAAAAAGAACAGCTCTATCCTTCAAATGAAGAAGGGTACATACCTTTGTTTCAAAATATAGAAACATACGACGAAAATAAGGTCTATACATAAGACTAAACTTTTTGCAGTATTGTCCCGCGGGTTGTTTCTCAATATTCACAATTCTCCATCTTCAGGCGTCTGAAGGGAGTCGCCTTGGCTGTTCGGATTGTTTTGTTTTTTAAGGGTCTCTCTCCTTTTTCACTTTCACGTCCCCCGCTAAAATGGTCGCGATCTCGCCCTGCATAAATGCCCAAGGCACGTTGGAACCGACTAAGGGGCATTTCTCGCCGCTGGGGCAATAGACTTCGCCCGTGGCCCCCTGCGCCTTGATGCTCTCCCGGGAACACGGGAAGCAGAACTTGTGACTAGGCACCGAGGGGCACTGCACGAAGTGCGTGTCCTCCAAGCGTTCGTGGCAGATGGTGCAGCACAGGGGTCCGCTGTTGGCCATGGGCGAGTCGGGAATGTTTTGCGGGTGCACTTGGTCCATGCCCGGGTGGGCGCTGGGCGGCGGGGGAGCCACCTGCAGGTTCATGTCCCCGTTGCGCGACGCCAGGCTGCGGCGCTGGCCGGGCACCGAGGCGGGCGACACGGGGCTGCTGCTGTTCCTCCGCGTCGACGTGGTCGAGTGCACCGAGCTGCCGTCTTTGGGCGAGTGCGCGTTGCCCAGCGTGTCGGCCACCGACATGAGCGCCGCCATGGGCGACTGGCCGTTCTGCGGGGCCGACTCGGGCGGGGTGGTCCGGTTGGAGTGAGGCCCCAGCGGCGGAGGGGGCGGCGGAGGAGGCACCCCGCCGAAGCCCCCCGCCGACATGGTGAGCTTGAGCGCCTCGCTCTGGCTGGCCATCCACTGCTGCCGCTGCTGCTCCTCGCTCAGCTTCAGGCCGCCTTCCGAAGCCGAGTCCGAAGGCTCCGGGGAGGCCTTCCTCTTGCGCAGGCCGCCGCCGCCTCCGCCTCCCGCTCCGGGCCCGCGGCTGGAGGCCGGCCCGCCCGCCCCGCCGCCGCCGGAGGAAGAGGAGGAGGAGGAGGAGGTGGGGGTCCTGGGCAGGCTGACGAGGGCGGTGGGCAGGATGGGGCACGAGGCGTCGAGGTAGGGCTGCGGCAACATGTCGGCCCCCACCATCTCCTTGAAGAAGCGCACGGACTCGGGCAGCAGGTCGCCCAGCAGGCGCCAGTCTCCGGAGCCGTGCTTCTTCTCGTACTCGAGGTACTTGAAGCCCGACGACAGGCCGCGGCCGAAGTCCTTCATGCAGTCCTGGTACATCTGCTTGGCCACGCCCGAGGCGGAGGAGAAGACGGTGCCCGAGCCGCTGGGGTACTCGATGAAGAGCTTCAGCTCGTAGTCCAGGCCGGGCTTGGAGACGGCGTCGAAGGCGAAGACGCGGCCCAGCAGCGCGTGGTCCTTCTTGAAGCGCACCTCGTAGGGCGTGCAGCCGGCCAGCGTCAGCAGCGTGTCGCGCACCAGCTTGGGCTTGCTGGCCCACTCCTCGGCGCGGTTGCGGAGGCTCTCGCTCAGCTCGGCCAGCGCCTCGGCGTTGCGCTGCTTCTCCTTCAGCTCCCGCTCCTGGTCGCCGCTGCTCGACACCGAGCCGGGGCGCTTCCCGCACGGGTCGCCCGAGGAGGACGTCGAGGACGACGACGAAGAAGACGAGGACGACGACGACGAAGCCGGAGGGCCCCGCGGAGGAGGCAGCGCCACCCCGGACGAGGCCGGCCCGTTGAGCAGCGTCTGCGGCAGCAGGTTGGGCGGCACGTTGAGCTGGGCGCCGCCGCCGCCGCCTCCTGGAGGGAGGCCGCTCACCAAGCCGCCGTGCGCCGCTCGCCGCGACGACGACGACGAGGAAGACGACGACGAGGAGTTGGGGCTCTGGCGGTTCAGCTCGGGCGGCCCGTCGTCTGGCGCTTTGGGGAAGCCGTTGGGGCCGCCCAGGCCATTGGGCATGCGGCCTCCGTGACTGCCCGGCGGCGGCGGGTACTCGAAGCGGCTGCGCGGCTCGCTCAGTCCGTAGCGCTCCAGGCCCGACGGCGCTTTCGAGGAGGCAGCGTCCACATGGTTCAGCTGCTGCTGCTGCTGTTGCACGGCAGCCGCGGCTGCTGCAGCTGCCGCCGCTGCCGCCGCCGCTTCCTTAGCCGACAGCGCCACGGCTTTGACGCCCACGGGCGGCGGCGGCCCCGGCGATCGCCCGTCCTGGAAACAACCGTGCGCCCGCTTGAGCTGCCGCGCGGTCTCGATGACGAACTCAATGCGGTCGGCGCCCTCGTAGTTGACGCAGCCCCGGCACACGGGCTCGCTGAAGTCCCAGATCATGGCCCACGGCATGCGCGGCAGATCGCACAGGTAGCACGACTGCCGCCGGGACGACGACACCTGCGCCGCCGACATGGCTGCTGGGGGACGAGGAGGGCGGCTTCGGGCTCTGTCCGGTGCGCGGGCGCTGCTGCCTCAGCCGCTAACCTGCTCCGGCCACCCTGCGCTGGGGGTGGGACCGGCTCCCGGTTTCCCGCTCTTTGGAGGGGGCGGGGGGCAGCGGGCGAGTGAGAGGCGGGGGGGGGACCTTCCCTGCTTCTCCGTTCCTTCCTTCTCGCCTTCCTTTTACCTGGCCTGGCGGGAAGCGCTTCCGAGTCTCCTCGAGCGAGGGGCGTGAGGCGCGGGGAGGGGTTGGCTCCCCTCCCTCCCTCGCTCGCTCCCTCCCGCCTTCCTTCCTCCCTCCAGCAGCTGCTTCTGCCGCTTCTTCGGTGTCTCTAAGCGGCTCCTGCTGCTGCTGCTGCTGCTCCTCCTCTTCTTCTTTCGCGCTGTTGGCGGCGTGGAGGAAAGGGGTGGGCGAGAAGAGACGTCGCCGAGGAGGGAAGCTGAGCGCGGGGCGGGGGCACGGGACCAGCGGAGCTCCGCTACCTGCTGCTGCTGACCCGAGCGCGGCAAGGTGGGTGGAGGAGGGTTTTGGGGAGGGAAGGACGGGTGGACAGAGCGGGGTAGGGACCAAGGGCGCCCCCGGAGCGAGCGCCTCGGCGGTCTGGCGGTGGCGGGGTGCTGTTTTGGCAGGCGGGCGGGTGCGCGCGCCTCAGGTTGGAGGCGGCGGCATCCTCGCGAGTAGCAGCAGCGGCGGCGCCGCCAGCTCCTCCACTCACATCCTCGAGCGCCGCTCGGAATTCGAATCGAGGGGGAAGCCGGAGTGTCACTCTGGGCTGCTGCCGCCGCCGCCGCCGCGCGTTCCGAGTGCGGCTCTGCCCCTCCTCCTGGCGCGGCGCTCCATTGGCCTCTCGCTCGCTCCGCTCCCGCGCTCCCCCCAGCTCGGATGCCACCTGGGTGGGGCGTTCACGTCACCGCCGCGCGCTCGCCCCCCCCCCCCCAGCCTTTGCAGTTCCCCTTTCGTAGCACTCGCTGGCTGGCTGGCTGGCTGGGCAGCTCCCTCCCGCGTCTTCTCCTCTCCCCTCCCGCCCCGCGCTTCTTCTGTGTCTACGGACAGGGAGCCCACTTGTTGCGTGGAAATTGCGCATGCTCGGCAGCCTGCCCATTTCCTCCCTCCTCCCCTTGTGTGTGTACAACCGCTGAAGCGAGGCGAGCTGCCCCTTGGAAACCAAGGAAACTCTCACACACACGCACACCGAAGGCTATGTTTGGAAAATTAAACACTGGCTCTTCCCCCTCCTCCGCCCCTCTCTTCTTCCCGTCTCCTTCAAGGCAGCTTCCCCCAAAGGAAAAACGCGGCCAGGAAAGCACATGGAGGAGAATACTATTGCGCCTTCCTGGCTGAGTTTTCCTGCCTGCACGAACGTGTCGGGTTGTGGGTTGTTGGGGGGGGGGGTTGGTGAGGTGTTTTTGCCCTGTTTTGTTTTCCTTCCAGCTCTGGGCGGCGCTAAGTGCTCCTTCTAGGCTCTGGCAGCGGCACAATTCGCTGCTGTCAAAATGGAAGGCGAATATGTAGGAGGATTTGGAGACATTTCCTTTGGTACCCGGAGGCTGGTCTGCCTTGTTTATAACTTACATGAGGAGTGAGCTTGCTTGCTTGCTCGCTTACTAGGAGCAGAGCATCATTTTCAAAAAGCATCAAGTCGGAATGTTTCTCCCGCTTTGGATCTTCTTGTAATGACACACACACACACACACACACACACAAATATATTGTCAATGCTGCAGCCCCCTGCTGTTAAGGCTGGGCTCTCTAATGCAGCTCCGTTTCAAAGAGAGACTTTTTTGAGTGAAGAACTTCGGTGAGATCTATCTGTAAAATCAGGGAGCATATAGTGTGCCCATTTCCCTGCCTTCCACAGTCTGGGATTGCAAGGAACTGGAAGGCTCTCCACTGGGCCAAAGCAGGTGAGCGTCTCTCTGATGCTGCTTCTCCCTCGCCCGCCCCCCACCGCAAAGACCTAAGATACTGGGCCGCCCTTTTGCTTTGAAGTTGCCGCCCTTGCTGGCTCTGCATGCCCAAGCCCCTTTCCCTCAGCCAAGGCAAAGGGGTGACAGTGAGCCCGGTTTCCGCTCCCCGCAGCTCGCCGCTTTCCGTGCCTGCAGAGCCTGGAGCTGCTCTCCCCACGCCCCAAAGAACAATCCTCGTAAACTTTCCCTGCCGGGACTCGGGTTGCGAAGAGGCTTGCCTGCCAGGCGTCCCTGGGCAGGCTGCGATCCGCGTTGCGTCACCCACTCGCACTCCTGCCCTTGCAGAGTAATGAGCTGCCCGGGGGTGAGTCAACATTCCTCGGGGAGAAGAAAGGGTGCTGTCCGCGGAGAAACCGTAGGATATTATGAGCTGGGTTGGGATGGCTAACCCTTGCCTTGGAATAATATTTACTTAGCTCTTTGCTGAGGAGGGAAGAGAGGTGGGGGAAGAAACACTGAAAGAGCCTTTGTTTTTATTCAGAGTGCTTATGCATGCAGAGGGCCACGCCCTTCTGCTTCATCTCAATCCAGAATCATTAGGGCAACCTGCTTCTGGGTTTACAAGCATCACCAAGGAGGACCAGAACACACATTCATTCCCCAGTTTGCATAGAGCTTTCAGTCACCAACCCCTGTGTGTGTGTGTCAAGGATTCACCAATCCTTGTTTGGGCTCTTGAGGAAATAGCCTTCTTCTGCTAAAATTAGCACCACTGTCTTTCAAGTATTACATGCTTGCAGTCAAGATTTAAGCTGCAGTCCTATATAAGGCCCTGGGAGAAAGTCCCATTGAACTTAATGGGCATTGCTTCCAAGGTGATGTATAAAGGGGCTGCTTTGTTACAGCACAATTCTTTTCACATTCATCCGTGAATAAACCCCACTGTGTTTAAAGGGACTTACTTACCAATAGTAAGTCCCATGGGACTGCAGGGGACTCGCTTCTAAATAAGAGATGCATAGGATTGCACAGTCATCTCAAGTTTCAACCCTCCAATGTTGTTCCTGCAACGTAAACTGCTAACTCAAAGGTAGCCCCATTTAACATGGGTGAGTGTCCAGTAATGGAAGTTGTGGGAAAGACACTAGGCACCAGCTCTTCTCCATCCAGTTGCCTTCCAAAGTAAAGGCTTTCTTTTGGGAATATCACTGCTATAGCCCATTTCATTCGCCTTCTCAATAAGTTGCATGGGCTTTAATACTGCAGTATGGGAAAGGCAAAAAGTAGGCCCAGCCATGGAAAGGTCTGCTAGAGGGGGAAGTAGGCAACAGGAAGACAGGGTGAAATCAGCTGGAATAGAGATTGGGTCATTGTACATGTCACTGACATGGTCATCAAGGCAAAATGCTCACAGAGGTCTCTCCCAAGAGCCTTTTCTAGCCTTTTACAAGGCTGGAATTGCCTTTGGGCTCTGTATTTAAGAGCCTGGTTTCTAACGCACATCTCAGAATTCTGTCAAACGCAGTGGGAATCCCTTGACACAAGGTCAGAATCGGTGTGTTCTAAAGAAAGTGGATGAAAGCATTGTTTTGGACCACCGACAAAGTGTTTCCAAGGCTGCCTTTTCACCACCACTGCAGTGGAGTGATATCTTCTGAACTGGAGGAATTCCGCCTGGATTCTCCGAGCGTGACCTTGGACAAGAGTCCAGGGAGTGTCTGGCTACCTTTCACTGGATGTTCCCTGGATTGTCCAAGAAGAGCTTAACATCCCGGGTGCCAGCCAGCCAGCCAGCCTCTTGGCCCAGCTGGATGGAAGCAAAACTGGACCTGCGCCAGCTGAGTCCTGTTCTCGTCAGATGAAATTGGTTTCTGCCTGAAGGACTTTGGTGTGGCTGCAGGTTTCCTGCTGCGCTTTCCCTTTCCTTTGACCTGTGGGCTCTCTGTCCATTGAGATTTCTGTGAAGAGGCTGAATGGGAAAGATGCCTAACTTTGGTTCTGGCCTGAGACTTCCTCTTTCTGCTTGGCAGTTCTTGGAAGGGCCCACTCTTCTGCTGCAGCACTCTCTTGCTTGCCTTTCCGATTTCCATTGCCAGACACCTTCATGGTGAGGCACCCTCCGGATTAAAAGCACCCCGACCCCTCACTTGCCAAATAGAGCCCCTGGGGGAGGGGATAACCCTCACCTCTCTGGTGGTATCGGCAGGTTCCTTGGCTCCCCAGTGCAGGCATGAGCAAAGCCTAAGTCGAAATCCAGCATGCCTTTATGAGGCCAACCAAAAAGACCACAAAACAGCAAGCAAGCTTTCCATTTCTCCACAACTCTTCAACAGGCCAAGCAAAGTGTGAAGCAGGAGGGAGAAAAAGTTGGATTGGTTCTGAAGCCATAAAGTCTGCGTTCATATCAGTTAAGATAGGAGTGGCGGAAGAATATCAGAATATTTTCAGATAAGCACTTTCAAATGGGTGACTTAGAGAGTGGGGCCGTATTTCAGTGACAGGGCAAAATTGTCTTCTCATGTACCTGAAGGTTCCTATTTGTTTTTCCTCAATGACTCATCAACCTTGATTTCCAACTTTGGGAGCATGCTGCTGGCACCTACACTGGAGACCATTTATCTTCCTTGGAAAAAACCCCTCCCTATTTTTTTTGGGGGGGGAGGGAATGCTTTGGAAATAATGGTGATGATGGAATGAGAATGCCCTTGAACATGTACAGTACAAAGCGCCTGTTCACCGAAGCACTGAATAGTGCAATGTCACACCCATCATTAATACATATTTGGGTTAAGGGGGGGATGCTTCCAGGTCACAGGTAGTGCGTCTTGTTGGAGGGTTTAAGTCTCTTCACCTCGCTGCTTTAAAATATCATGCCCCCACACCAGGCAGAGCAAACCTTCTGAAGGGCGAGGAGCTGGCACAAAGCAAGCACAGTTGGTGCAACAGGCAAAAAAGAAACCAACAAAAAAGCGAGGCCACACCTCTCCAAGCCACCTTTGCAGGAGGAGGGTTGTGGAAGCAGGGAGGGGTTCTCGGTTTATCAGCAGCTACCGAAGATAAAAGGAGAAACGAAGGAGCTGGGGTCACGTCTGCTTTTGAGGAGTCTTTTCTGCGTCCTGCTGGCTCTGTAGCTGTGTCCGGCCTCTGGGATGTGCGCGTTTTAAATGGAAAAAGGAAAGCCCTCCGGTCCCCGGTCCTTATCATGGGCGAAGGCGGGAGGCGCAGCTTTCCCCCTCCCCCCCAAAAAATCAAGTAAAAAAAAAAACTTAACAAACTGACCAATTGCGTCGCAGATAAGTCGGTTGTGCCCCCGCCCGCCAACGTAAAGCCTCTCCTGCTTATAACATAAATCATGGCTACGCTCATGTTGCTTATTTAGCACTTGTGTAATCTGGGGATTTAAATAAATGAAATTAATAGTTATTAACAATGGGGCCATGCATCTGCCTGAATGGGTTTATAACACACAAAGAAAATCGAGGTTTGGGGGTGGAATAAAAGGAGAATAGAGTGGGGGGGTGGAGGATGAACAGGGGGAGAGAGGAGCGAACGAGCTAAGGCAGCGGGAGCAGCGGACCCACAAAGCGGTTCAGTCCTTTGAGTCTCGGGTTTAGGGCTCCAGCTCGCCCGCAGACCCCACGTCGCTTAGCCGGAGAAGATCCAGCTTTGTAGGAATCAGTCATCGCTAGAAAGCAAACTGCCCCCGCCAGCTCTTTCCCCACGGTGGAGCAAGGGGGACTCCTTACGAGCCTCTCCAAAGCTCCCGTTCATTCCCGCGTTGGTTAGCAGCAACTAACGGGAATATGACGATCACGGATGAAATATGGATCGGGGAGGGGATGGAAGAGTGCGCGGGCGGCGGCGGGAGGTGGTTGTTGTTGTTGTTTTGGCGAGGTTGAGTTGTCTGCTTCAACCCAAACCAGCTGCCACCTTTCCAAAGCAATTAGTGACTCGAGGAAGTAGAAATCACAATGCTCCATTAAGGAGTCATAAAACAAATGCACGACAGTATTAAATGCGTCTTAAGGAAAATATTTAATAAAAAAAAAGAGGATGGGGGAAACAGGACGGCTGTCTTTGCTTGGTATATTGGCTCCAGATTTTCCGCATCGTCGTAAATTTCGGAGCGAAAAGATGCTCTCCAGCCTGTTGTTCCTTATGACACACACACACACACACACACACACACTCGTTTCACATCTCTGTCTGAGTGCAGAGATCATTACGCAGTAGACCAGAGGCTCTCTGTTGGCTGTCTCCAAAAAAGGTGTCTTTCCATCTAATGGGGTCTTTCAAAACAAATCTCCCCCAACCAACCCCACCCCGCTCTCGAAATCTATAGCCAAGCCAGGTGAGTGTATGCATCTGGCAACTGAGGTTAGAAGTTAGAATGAAGGAAATCTAGTCCACAAAAGGCCGCGCCATCATCGGGGTGTTAGTCTTGATGCTACCATCCTGCCGTGTTTTGAAACTGCAACAGACGGACACCTCTCCCTCTCTGGAAACTAATGATAATAATAAACCCACACCAGTAAGGGGCGCCTGATCTGATCCTGTGGTCCTAGGAGAGGGTGGGGGGAGGGAGGGGGGCGGACAGCCCTTTCGATGGAGACAAATAGGTAGAGGGCAATTTCCGTGCAAGCCTATGGCTGTAAATAGAGACCCTCTGCCAAAGCAGCTGGTTTTGTTTTTCAAGCTCGGCGCGGGGAGGGTGGAGAGAAGAGTATGTCGCGGAGGGCCAGGGAAATGTGTTCCTGAATTCCACAAATGCTTCGGAGTAGGAACCAGTTCCAGATTGGTGTCAGATGAAAAGTTCTCCCCTCCGCTGCCAGGAGGTGTCTGTCAAAACACCCGAGTTATCCGCATAACAATTATGACGCCATTCTGTGTTTTTAAAATTTCGTTTCATCAGAGGTGCTCCCTTGTAAACTGCACAGACGGTGTTTTGCATCGCTTTAATTTTTTTTTTTTAAATAACCGCTCAAGTATTGGGCCCCTTTCAGATTTTAAACTTCTCTTTAAAAAAAAGGTCTTCGTGTTCTCTTTTCTGTTTAAGTGGCTCCGATGCTTTCCTCCCTTTGTTCCCTTCGCTCAGGTGACATTTTCTTTCCCTTCACAAGTTTTTTTAAAAGTTTTTTTTAAAAAAAAACAACAACGCAAAACCAAGACTTATTTATTCCCTTCCCCTACACCCGCATCTCCCCTTGAAACCTTATGCATTATTGCCTCTTAAAAAAAAAGAGAGACAAGAAAAGCCTCAGCAGTTGCTTTCGTTTTCGACACGTCGTACCAGCTGATGCCGGATACTGACTGCCACTCATTTAATAGCGCCAAAGAAATGACACAAATGAAGAACAGATTAGGATTCTCCCTCAACACACACACACACCATTGTGAGCACTGCGCTGCAGGACCCTTTAGGACAGCCTTCGCTAAACTGGTGCCCCCAGGGGATTATAGGAGATGTAGCCCAACAATCTGTGGAGGGCGCCACGTTGGCGAACGCTGCCTTAGAACACCATGAGCTTCTGCAACAGCTACCAGGGAGTTGAGGATCCTATTTTTTAAAAAAACCATTTTCCATCGCCACGGTTACTGCTACTCATTATTAGGATTTCAGACGTGACATTCAACTTCACGACAACTCCGTGGGGCGGAGCCGGTCACTCACTGCCCAGTGTCACCGAACGGGTTAAAAATACTAATAGGCAGCGTGGATTTGTCTCAGATGTTAGATTTCGGAAGGAGACATAACGATCTTTTTGGGGTTCTACTCCTAACTATACAGTATTTCCTTTGAAGCCAGTCCTAGTGGGCTGCTTTGCTTTTTTAAAACATGCAATGACCTGTCAACCAGCAAGCGCGCTTAAGATGGCAGGCTCATTTTCGATTTCTGGCTTGCGATCCAGCTGTCTACTTGCATGTGCAAAGGGCTTCTGCTGCTGGCGCTGAGCTCTTGGCTCGGTTCATGCACCCCTGGCCCATAAAAGAGGGCTCAAGGAAAATATAATGAAAATGATGTACAGATGGTATTTGACTCCTGCAAAGATATATCATAACTGTGACAATCTATGTTGGAAATGTAAAGAAAAGGAAGGAACCTTTTTTCATATGTGGTGAAAGACTTCTGGGAAAAGATTGATAATGAATTGAAAAAAATGTTGAAATATACATTTATAAAGAAACCAGAGGCCTTTCTTCTTGGAATAACAGGTTTGGTATTGCCCAAGAAAGATGTTTTAAAAATATATAATTTTCATTATATTTTCCTTTACACAGTACATGCGGTGAACTTGACCCCATAAAAGAGGGCTCGAGTGCGTGGCCCTTCTGCTTCGTGGCCTCCGCAGGTTGGACAGAGCCATTTTCCTGCTGAGTACTTCACAGAGAGAGAGAGGGAGCGAGATCGTGGCCTGCTCTTCCCTTCCTTCCCTGCTTGGCCTCCCCTCCCCAGCTGCTGCTCCTGCTCCTGCCCGCCCGCCCCGCTTTCACAGACTGCTTTCAGCTCTCCTCCTGGGAGCATAAACAATCAACACGACTAAATCAACACAATCGGTAATTTTTCTTCCCCAAGGCTATTCCCGCCGAGGGACCCTCGCTCGCAACTCTCGTGATGGTGCAAAATTCGCCGCACGTTATTAGCTTTGCGTTGCAAGCTCAGCCAGCAAGATGGGCGATCAGAACGAGATGCTGAGCGAAATAGGGGCAGCAGCTTCGCTTTGGCCTACATCCACGGCGAAGAAAAACCTGGAATGGAGAAAAAGGCTTTCCTCGTCGGTTTTTGTTTTTTAAGTGGGAATGAAACGGGTCATTTTGGGCGGAGGGGGATGATTTCTAAGAGAAAGCCAAGGTGCAAAAGGGAAAAGGAGGATCGGATGTGTTCAGCGAACTTGACCCAAAATAGAGTTATATTCATTACCTCCAACAACCTAAAATAATAGATTTGCTGATACGCACGCACCCGTCGTATGATTCAGTGGTATATTCCTCATTATGAACGCTCGCTTGCATTAGGAGGAAGAGCTGGCGGGGGGGGGGGGGACGTAAGGATGTTTGGAGAGGCGAATGTGGTTTAGAGAGGATGGTGTGGTTACCTAGGATGAGCGGGGCGAATTCGGAATGAAGATATTTCTCTGTTCGCAAGATATTGGGGAAATTGATCAGGATAAGGGAGGTGCACCCCTTTCTATTCCGGGGTCTTGCAACCAAACCGAACTGCTTGGGTTTAATTCACTTGCATTAAGGGAGACTTAGTTGTCAGCAAATTGTGTCAGGTTTCCTTGAAATCTAAGGATTCAGGCATAACCCCCTGCTGTGGACTATTAGGCCTTGTTCAGGAACGATTGCAGACGCGATTGAGTCGTCCTTCATAGCGCGTTTGGAGTCTGCGTCCTAAGAAGCTTCCTCGTAATTCATACCGACGTACATCTCGCGGCCGACTCGGACTCTGCTTCTGTTGGCGTTACTGGGAGAGAGATAAGCCTTATCTCGCCTGTTCTTCCGGGCAGCTCACTGAGTGACCTCAGCCTGACCTTTCAAGGTTGTTGTGATAATAACATGGGATTGCTCCATAGCTGCTCCCCTGACCACTTTGGAAGGCGTAGATCTCCCAGGTGGGAGGATTTAAGAAAGGGTTGGGAAACCTGTGTTCCTCCAGACCTTGTCGGACTGCAGTCTCAATCTTCCCCTTTACCATTGGTCATGGCTCATGAGACTGATGAGCGTTGAGCTAGGTGTGTGGAGACAAATGATCAAATCCCCACTCCACTCACTGGGTGATCTTGTACCAGCCAGCTCAGCCCAACCTACCTCACAGGGTTGTTATGGGGCTAAAATAGGGGCAAAGAACACTAAGCTCCTTGCAGAAAGATGGGAAATTAATGTAATGAATGAATGAGCAATAGCTGGGGGGGCCACAAGTTCCCCACCCTCAGTCTAAGGTGCCAATCCAGGAGTGCTGAGTGATTCTCACCCCCAGGAAAACAAGTAAATCTGTTTCTGATAGAGTTTTCCAATGTTTCTTCATGGAGGACTCAAGCCATGGAAGCTTTGGCCATACAGTGGTACTGCAGGTTAAGTACTTAATTCATTCCAGAGGTCCGTTCTTAACCTGAAACTGTTCTTAACCTGAAGCACCACTTTAGCTAATGGGGCCTCCTGCTGCTGCCGCGCCACCAGAGCACGATTTCTGTTCTCATCCTGAAGCAAAGTTCTTAACTCGAGGTACTATTTCTGGGTTAGTGGAGTCTGTAACCTGAAGCATATGTAACCTGAAGCATATGTAACCTGAAGCGTAACCTGAGGCTGCATTTGTTACCCTATAATGGCTAATGGCCAGCAGTGGAATATCTTCATCAATTTGGGTCATCCTTTTCTTTGTTTCTTTAAACCATATCAGCTTCTTCATCAATGGGCTGGTCCAATGCTATTATTTCATTTCCAACCCCCTTCTCTGTCGCTTGCTGTTTTGACTCCAAACATTCCGAAATATATGATTTATTCCTGGAGTTGTTTCTGTATTTGATTTCCGGATCAGTGTTGTTTTAAGAAAGGGAACTGAAGAATGTAAACGTAGGCTGACATCCTAAAAAGAGGATGTCCCCAAGAAACATCCATTGGATTGAGCTGCCAGGAAATGAAAAGAAAAAAATCTTAAAATATTAGCATTACAGCTGCAAGTTTATCTTTAACTAATTCCTCTGTGTGTTTGTGCACTGTACATAGATAGGTGATAGATTTAGAGCAAGAAGAATATTTGGACATGGATGTGTATGAATGATTTTATGCTTGGGAATACATTCTTTAGTAAAGAGTAGTGAAAACAGCTCTTGAACGGTGGGCTGAAGAGAAATGAAAACAGTCCGCTGACATTAATGGGGCTGGGACTGAACCAAACCTCCACTTTGGAATGAATGCCAGACGTTGCTTTCCTGAACTCCTTCCAAGCGCCTGAGCGTCGATTTTCATTCTGTTTGTGCTAAATGCTTATGACTAGCACTGGAAAATGGAGTTCCTCCCTTGATCATAGAGATTTAAAAAAGAAAAAGAAAGAAAGAGGCGGGGGGGAGCCGGAGAATTGTGCCAATTTGTTTCCATTGCCAGGAGAAGCCCTTGTGCTTTGAGTAATGCAAAACAATGTAAAGTTCCCATGAAAGCTGTTCATTGAGAACTTAAGAAACACACTCAAGAGCCTTTTCCCCCCACTGCGGCATTCATCACCAGCATGTTCCAGAGATTCTCACAATGTCAGCAAAACGCAGAACGAGGTCAGGGGGAGAAAATCCAGTTATATCAGGCACACTGCTGTACCACGACCCTGTTAATCCGCTGGCGATTCCTGGCCGTTTGTTTAGAATAGGTGACCCGGTTTACTTTTCTGATCTCCCTTGTCCTGCGTGACAAACTGATGTTCGGCAGTGTGTGTTGTCATAGGAGGGTCATATTTTTCACAGGTGACAGCTACATTTCAGACTCACAGGTAGCCGGAACATTTGATTTTGTGTCATATTACCGGCTCCTCTTATGCTGCCATCCAAACCCGGACACCGCACACATATATTCATACATGACTTTGCCTGATTCAAATCCAGGAAATATCAGGTTTCACTTTTAAAGAGAAAGTTTCTAGTTCTCATGGGCGGAGATTCATTCATCCTTTTGATGCAGCCTTCCACAACATGGTGCCCTCCAGATGTTTTCAAACAAACACCCATTACCCCGACCATTAACTATGCTGGCTGGGGGCTGACAGGGAGTTGATGGTGGGGGAGACTGATTTAATGCATGTAATGGATTTTCATTCACAGAAATCTTTCATTGCTCAGTCTATTGCTGTGCTTCCCTATCTCATACACCCTTCCCCAATCACAGAACAAATGCTTGCCTAGCATGCATTTAGAGACATGTTCCACCATGCAAGCGCATCGAGAGTTTGGGACATGAATAATGCTAAGCATTTATTGAGTGCATAAAGCATGCTCAAAACTGTTGACATGCATTCTCTTGAAGGAGTGTTCCCGTTTGCTGGCAGTCATTGTTTGAGTCCCTGTTCTAGATGCCCCTGACATCAGAAGTCAGATGAGCAGCTGCCTCAGGGCTTCTTCTATTGTGGCACCTTGGTGGTAGAATACGCTCGCCAGAGACATTTACACTCTTTACAGCCCAATCCTAGGCTTACTCAGAACATAGATGCACTCTGTTCAAAAGGACTTACTGCCAAGTGGGCATATATAGGATTACTGCCTAAGGATTGCACCTTTGATGGGAATTTGGATCTTCAGGTTGCTGTCGATTTTGCTGCTGCTTTATTCTTCTGGCTGCAGTATAATCGAAGTATGGAACTGTTTTGACTGCGATGTAAGCCACATCAAAGATATGAGAGTGGAAAGGTAGGCAATAAACACAAACTACCTTCCACACAGACTTTTACCTAGGAGAAACGCCAACTGAGCTCAATGGGATTTGTTTCTTAGGAGGTGCATTCAGGATTGTGCTGTAACTTGAATTCTTACAATGATCTCATCCAACCACCAGTGCTGTCATCTTCACCTTGCAGAAGCGGGCAGCGCTGGGGCTGCAATAATAGCGGCCTATCTCAGGCAATCTAGCAAGATTGCGAAATGCGAGGTGAAATTTTAGACAGGCTTTCTCCTTCCCCGGCTAATTTGCAGTCACACCACCAGGCCATATGTATAACAACACCCCCTTGAGAAAACAGAGAACATCATTCCCCTCTCCTTCCAAGCTTCCAGTCCTGGTGAAGCACACTGGAGCTGGTTCAGGGCTCATGAGTGTGTTGGCACTGAACTTCCACAACCACCCGTCCCCCCAATTACAGGGCCTGCCTTCCAGACATGCTTAGCATTCACCATGCAGATTCTCTACGTGACAACTGGCCCACCCATTAGGCCAGGTGAGGCAACTGCCTCAGGCAGCAGGATCCACGGGGGCAGCATATCCCCATGTAAATCTTTATTCCTTGCCTGTTACTGATGTCGATCTTCACTCACCCCTTCTGTGGGATGGGCACTATTTGGTGGTTTGACTTAGGTGCCAAAATGTCTTGGGCCGGACCTGCTGTACACACACACACACACACACACACACACACACGCCATACTGTGCAGGCAGCTACTAAGAGGTCATTTGCTAGTGTGTCCCTCTAGCAGCAGTGAGGGAAAGAAGGAAGGTGGTGGCTCTTCTGGCTTCCATTGTGCAGTCTGCCTTTGTGGCATGGCACATGTGGGAAATTTCTGAGCGCCCTTCCGCAGTGAATGGGCCTGGCTGATGCCTGGCTGCTCTCCCCGCTCGCTTCCGCTAAGGGCTTGGCAGGCTGCCCACCGCAGCCCTGAAGGATTCTGGGAAGATGAGAGGCTCCCCAGTTCAACGCGCCGGCATTAAGCAGGCCTGACAGCCCCGCTCCTTCCCCACTTGGCAGCGGTTCAAAGTGCTCTTTCATTTGAAAGGCTGGAAGGCTGCCATGTGCAATGCAGATTTGCTGTGCCTGCTCTCATAAGGAACTGATAAATGCAGTTGCCGTTGCCATGGCAACGGGAGGCTATCAGAATGGCCCTGTGATCTGCAGCCTCTCGGCTCTGCAGGGTTTTTCTCTCTTCCCTTCGCCAGTCCTCCCCCACCCCTCTCTCTCGCTCTTCTCCTTCCTCCTTTTCCTCCTTCCTGAGATGGTAAAATGAAAAATGCTCTTTTCGAAAAGATTAACCCATGAATTGCAGGAAGGAAGTGCACTTGGAAGGGGCTTGAGGCGCCACTCCAGCAAAATTAACTCGACATGCAAGCTTGCCTCTTTGGGCTTGGCTTTCTGTGAGGGTGTGCAGAAGGAAACGGGGCGTTTCTTGAGCAATGCCTTTTAATTGCCAGCTGTACGAGGTTTAAATCTCAGCACTTGAGTCGCTTCCATACGACATGCTTATTCAGTGTTCATCCTGATTTGCTTGTGCAAAGTGTGCCTGGAGGTTTTGTGGCACCCACTGAGGATTCACTCCGATTTGCTGGCAGGAAGGTTGGGCAAAAACACATCGAGCATTTGTTGCTCCATACTTTCCAGTGCATTTCCCTTGCCACTTTTCTTACTGCAAAAAAATCCATTTTTATTTTTTGAAAGCAGCTATGTTGTGCAGAAGCCCCAATTCAACTTTGTGTAACCGGAATTGACTGGCATGAGATTGAATTCCACCTGCAATATAGCAAACATTTTGGAGGCGGTCTTGGACCCCCTTGATATAGCAATGTTGGCCATCACCGCTTTTGCTGCCTCTGTCTCTAAACAGAGATGGGCTACTGATAGGATTTCAACAAGAGTATAATGGTACTGGTATGCTGAATCAGCCATTTGTAAATATCAGTTTTCTACCTGCCCTGAATCCTCCAAAATTCATCTTAATAGATGTCCATGAGTTCTAGAAAATGGCACCACACAATCCTTTTAACATTTCAGGGGCTGTACAGGGGAAACGAAGACTGTCCCCTTTGGGCAGTTCAAATGAAAAGATAGTTTAAATTCAAATATATGGTACTTAAAAATCTTGTATCAGTAGAGAGTGTTCATCTGAGTTTACAATGTTGGATTCCTAGCTCAAGTGAGCAAATTGCAAATAATAAGGGGATGAGTCCACACTAGGCCTTCACTAATCAAGGCCAGGCTTTTAGTGGTACTATCTAAAATATATATAGCTATATTTTTTAAAAAATCTGTCTGTGCCATGATGAACACACATAAAGAAGTAATTTCGGCATCTGTTTTGCCAGACGTCTTTCAAACCTTGAAACTGAGGACTGTTCCATATACAGTACATTACATTTGAGATTTGGGGAACTGATCCTGAGAACAAAATAAAGATGAGCAGAGCATTTCTGACTGGTGTGCTTCTGTGTAAAGGAGAGCTTTTGCCTGTAAAATACATGCAAGCTATGAGCATCCAGTAACCACTTTATGCCCAAGCTACTGCAGCTTTTACCTCAATTTATTAGGTATGTGTTTATACGACTGCCAAGTTCCTTCTCAATTGCTTTTTAATAAGTCCCTTAAAATTTCTTATTTTCAGTGTAAAAGTACTGCTGGGGAAAAAATGTTCGGTGATAAATCAGAAAGGAGAATGGAAAATTAAAATGCAATAGCTTCAAATAACTGAAACTGCAACGGACATACACATGGGGAGAGAGGGAGAGAAACTTCATGCATGTGCAGGTTATACTGTGTATTACTTGAAATCAGTTTTAAGGAGCAATTGTATGCACAGGAAGCTTGTGTAAATTGTGTAAGTTGGTGTAAATAAATTAATCCAGTATAGAGTTACACCAGATCCAAACCCCATTCAGCAGTGGGGGTACTGCTCTGCCTAAACCCGGCAGAGGGAAAATAAGCCTTTAAAATGGTGTTCTTTTCTAGGTTGCCAGTGGTGCGGGGGGGGGGGGGAGAGATAGAAAGGAGACCACAAACTTACAAACCCATCAAAGGCCAGGTTCATGTGCTTTTCCATACATCAGTCAGGAAAATTGCACAGGCAGTAAAACCTAGCTGAGTTACAAAGTGGCAAAATTTTCTATATTATTGGTATAGGAATTCAAGACACTGGTTGAGCCAGGAATCTGTAGGATGAGACACAGATCTATTGCATCCTAAACTACTCATTCTGGTGGATCTTGCCATAGGATTGCCCCTTTAGTTAAGTTCAAAATAATAATGTTCAAGGGTATGAAACAGCTGCATTTTTGTTTTTTTTACTGGAGACTCCTATTTGATATATGAAGATTAACTGCAATAATTTAGAAATCTACAGTATCTCTATACCACAAACGGAAGCATCACTGTCAAAGTGTCCTCTTCATGCCACTATACTGAGTCGAAGGAGATATTTCTTCACAACTGCAAAGGTTAAAAAAAAAAAAAAATCAGCCAGATTTTGTGAAGCTGCTTGTAGTCAACTGTAATTTTGTTACCTGACTCTCTGGGCTCTTGCTTACGGTTGCCATGGTAATCCTGGCCTGCTCTATACAATCTGTCTCACTGGAATTTCCTGATTATTCAAAAACTATTCCAAAAAACCAGGGCGGGGGACTCTCCTTTTATTATATATTTTTTTCTATTCTTTTAAGAGTTTGGCGACAATTTTGAATAAAAATCAGCTAAGGTGAACTTGTTTTGCTCCACTCACCTGGAAAGGAGATAGCGAGATAAACGCGGACTTTGAAATGTTCCCATAAATATTCTCTCGTTGCAGCTCAGGAGAGAACAAAAGGAGAAGGGGAAAGATAGGCTAAAAAGGCAATGGCATGTCGACAATTACAGTGTGTTGTTCACAGTGACTGAAACCTTTCCCAGGTGGTCGCTGGCTTGCTATTCTAGCTGTTTTTGTGAGCAGGGAAAAGTATGGCTTTAAAACTATTTTCTTTCTTCCCATGGGCTCTATATACATGTGAGTGAGAGAGCTAGAATATGTTTTGCAGAAAACATGCAGAAAAGCAGAGTTAAAGGGCGTTACAGCACCATTTCACTTTTGTGCAGCTCTTTCACTCATTTGTATATGCGCTTTGTGTGATAAGAGGGCACCTTCATAAGCCACCACAAAGAAAGTGGGTGCAACACAAGAAACAGAAACACTAACATAGTGTTCTTGTGTAGCAAATCCATTTCCAAAAGAACCCAAATTTAGACTTCGGCAGTAAGAAAAGTGACAAAACGTTGGAAGTAGTACAGCAGGGATCATTTGGTCAGTAACCTTTGGGTTAATTCTACTGACAGTTAATCAGCCAACCATGTGTATCTGTCTGTGTGTGTTGGTGTTGCCTAGGAACTAGTCAGTGGCATGATGCTTGCTGAGAACTTGAGCTCTGGTTGGCTGTGTCATTCAGAAGGTGCCTTTCCTCTGTATCTGCATCTCTGTGTCTCCCTGCTCTCTGTACAAGACATGCTATAAAATACAAGACCTCTCTGTTTCTTTCTCCTCAAAGTATACTCTGTTTCGTTAAAATTCTCTCATCAAGGTATTACCTGTTTCTTTTCTCTCTGGACACCATCTGCATTAATTAGAATAACTCTTCTAATACAAAAAACTCCGCAGGACGATAACAAGCACTTGACGACGGCATTGCATAACCTCTGTGCAACATCTGTGAAAACAAATCAGGGTGATTGCTCAAAAGTCCATGATTGTGTCACAGATTCCTAGTAAGGTATTGAAGTTAAGGAAACAATGATTGAGGTGCATCCTTCACCCATTATTGTAGCAAATTGCTTACAGCATGAAGGCAGGAATACTCCTTTATCATGTGCGAACCACTGGTTAAAAACAAAACAAGGACTCTGGTATTTGCTATGCATTTTGCAAAAATAAGTTCTCATTCCATGTATGGAATCAATCTGCTGGAATTGTTCCATTTTCCTTTGTATCTGAATTTATGAAGATTTCCAAATATTATGAAAATGATGTATAGATGGTACTTAACCCCTGTAAAACTAGCAAAGTTTTATCACAAGAGTGATAATCTATGTTGGAAATGTAAAGAAAAAGAAGGTACCTTTTATCATATGTGGTGGACCTGCCCCAAGGTGAAAGACTTGAATTGAAAAAAATGTTGAAATATACATTTATTAAGAAACCAGAGGCCTTTCTTCTTGGAATAATAGGTTTGGAATTGCCCAAGAAATATGTTAGACTGTTTTTGTATGCCACAATTGCTGCTAGGATTTTGCTGGCTAAAAATTGGAAAACACTAGAAGTGCCAACATTGGAGGAACGGCAGATGAAGCTGAGGGACTTTTGGGAGCTAGCCGACCTGACAGGAAGAGTCCATGACCAGAAGGAGGAGGCGTACCAGGAGGAATGGAAGAAATTTAAAGACTATTTAGCTAAATATGTTAAGATAATTTAACTAGAAATACTTGCAAGTACCAGGTTGGCCTAGGATTTAAATATGTGATGTTATAGAACAATATGTTTAAAGTTAAAATGAAAAGAAAGAAAGATGTTAATTGACTAAGTAAATTTTATGTGAAAATAGTTTTGGAAAACCGTTACGATGATATACATAGAAATTCAGCCAGGGGGATTCGAGGAAGTCACCCAACAATGTTAACAAAAATGGAACTATTACAGTTAGGATCTATGTTTGTTTGTTTGTTTTTGTTTTCTTTTTTTGGTGTTTGTTATAAATTTGGAAAATCAATAAAATATTGGGGGGGGGGAATAATTTATGAAGATTTCCTGGATACATCTGGATCTTACAAGTTCCTTTGTTTCTTCTGATTTTAATCCCTTCCCCTACCCACTCCCTCCTGTGTTTGTTGACTGGTTGATCTGAGGCACTTCAACTCTTACAAGACCATTTTGGTTCAGTGCCACAGAGTAGGAATCTGTTTAAGCATTATTGAAGCAATACAGCTTTGACATGCATTTGATGGGATCATCTGACAGTCCCTGGCATCACCTTGTAAACAGCATACCCCCGCCCCCAAATGGGCTGCTTCCCAGGCATGAGAAGGAAGTGTTTCACAGTTTTTGCTTTTAACTCCTAAACATTTTTCTTCAAAGAATGTGTGGTGCTGCCGGAGCTGACTCGAAAATGCTGACATAATACTGATAAAGTAATTTCTCAGGGTGAACGCAGGTTGTTACAAGGTCTCTGATGCAGGTGCATCACATTCATTTACTCATTCAGTTAAAATGCATCATTGTAAAGCATGGAAGGGAAAGGTAGGCAAGCTATCCCCATGGCCACTAACCCTGCTGGCCTGTCACCCACAATTCCAACACGCAGCACAAAACCTCCAGATAAAAATCTGGCAAGCCTCAGGTTTACGTTGTCTAAAAGACTTCTACAAAACCAACAAACCCATACCAACAGAAGAAATGCAAGACAAACTAGGGGACACCCAGCTACCTTGGGCTAACACATCATCAGTTACATGCCTTCTTAAACAATCCAGCAGTAAAATCAACAGCCACTAGGCCTTTGACCACCTTCGCCAAGGAATTTTTGTGTGCCTCTCCAAGCTCAATCTCTCCTGAGCTTCCTGGTGTGACTTTCCTTGAGGGTAGCCTGTGCATTCAAGACTGGAGGGAGAACCAGTTCATAGCTGCTTGTAGGGAAAGCAGGGAAGTGTCTGTCTTGGAATTATCAGCCTGGAGGCAAAGATCCTGCACACCTGGCAGTGCAGTGGAAGCAGCCTAGTTGTGGAGGGAAGGGCACTGCTCCCCACTCTATGAGTCGGCTCCATGCACTACTCTTGAGTGTGCCAGCCTTGTACACCTACACACTGCACCTAGAGACAGCTCTAGAAATGCTTTCTGCTGCTTGGTGGTGTTTGGAGGATCACATACCGTATTTTTTTCTCTATAAGACTCACTTTTTCCCTCCTAAAAAGTAAGGGGAAATGTGTGTGCCTCTTATGGGGCGGATGCAGGCTGCGCAGCTATCCCAGAAGCCAGAACAGCAAGAGGGATTGCTGCTTTCACTGCGCAGCGATCCCTCTTGCTGTTCTGGCTTCTGAGATTCAGAATATTTTTTTTCTTGTTTTCCTCCTCCAAAAATTAGGTGCGTCTTGTGGTCTGGTGCATCTTATAGAGCGAAAAATACTGTACATATTACAGAGCCAGCCAGGCAAGCCAGATAAAAATGGCCAAATGTCTCATGCTAGACATGTCTTTTCATGCATATTTATAAGCCTTTCCTGCACTTCTGAAAATACAAAAGAATATTGAGGAGGGGTTTGTCCAGTATTTCCCTTATTTTTTCATTCTGAACCATATTCTGCGAACCAGCTCAGATCGTACAACATATTATTGTTCTTCTCCCTTTTCTTTCCCTTGATTTTGGAGCTGCTTGCCTTTCAAGTGTCCAGTTAGGCTGCAAGAATGGCGAGGGAGAATCAAAAGTGTGAGCTATTTTAGCAGTCAAAGGCACTGTATGTGCAAGGTGCAATGTAGGAGACTGTCTGCTTCTGATTTCAGTTCTGTGGTTACTATGACGATGCAATATTAAGTATGGAAGCACTCCTGTATCCCTGTATCACAGGCAGAAAGAGAGCGGGGAGTAGGAGAAGCTGAGAACAGCTGTTTTACTGTAAACAGTAACAAGATTTGGTTTGGCTGGCAAACATTCAGAATTTGGGGCTAACCTTCCCTACCCACCCCCACCCATACTGCAGGAAATAGCGCTAGAGGCTTGCAGTGAAAAAATAAAGTGAAAAAATAAACTGGACGTGGTAATATCCTTTCCAAATGCAATCAGCGTTTTGGCACAGCGAGGTAATGCAGCAATGGAGGAAGTTCATGCCATCCAAGAGGATATTAGGGTATATATAAGCCTGCAGGCTTTCCTCCTAGCAGCCTCTGCTAAAAGGAGCTGAAATATTTATCTCCCTGAGGATCCCAACATGTGGAACTTTTTTAAAAATAGCAGTCCGTCATCCCTCTCTGTAGAAAACCTCCTGTGCATTGGCAATGCATTTGTGATGCAGTTACCCGGCAACTTGATAAAATGGAGCCACAGATGACTAGAGATGTGGGAGAGAGCAAAAGGCATAGGAAGGCTTCTTAGGGCAGGACACAGCTTCCTGGTCTGCCCACAGAGAGCAGAATCTGATGATAAATACAAACAAAGGCCCTTCAGAGGTTTTCTATTGCTTTGCCTTCTGCAACCTGTACAGTGGTACCTCGGGTTAAGTACTTAATTCGTTCCGGAGGTCTGTTCTTAACCTGAAACTGTTCTTAACCTGAAGCACCACTTTAGCTAATGGGGCCTCCTGCTGCTGCTGCTGTGCTGCTGGAACAAGAGTTCTGTTCTTATTCTGAAGCAAAGTTCTTAACCTGAAGCACTATTTCTGAGTTAGCGGAGTCTGTAACCTGAAGCGTATGTAACCCGAGGTACCACTGTATTATGCTCCTGCCTGAAAGCTCATTTTAGCTTTTCAGCAGTGACCATAGCTGCTCTGTGTCTGTACTAAACACACGGTTGAGCATGGGTCTGATTTTGCACAGGGTGCAAGGGGGAAGAAGAGTCTCTGGTGCACTGGTTTAGGTGCATCTAATCAAGTCATTCCCAAACTGTGCACTGTGATGGGTAAATTCATTCAATATAAGCCCAGAAGGATGTCTGCTGTGTCTCTCTGAGAGGCGATGGTCTTGCTTTGCATCCTAATCAGCGTCAGCCTCTGTGGGGTAACTGCATCAGCTGTGAATAGATCTGTCCATAACTCTCAATGCAGAGTTGCAGTACTATTACATATCCTCAGAGGAGAGTGCCCATCATATATCTGCATGAGCTATTTCTCTGGGCTTGCCTCCTTCATTTCAAGGAGCATCTTCATAACAGCAGTACAGAGACATGGAGTGGGCTTCTTTGAGGTTTGGCAGTCAGTTAGCTCAGAAGATGCCAGGTGACCTGGGGAAGAAGAAGAAGAGTTTGGATTTGATATCCCGCTTTATCACCACTCGAAGGAGTCTCAAAGTGTCTAACGTTCTCCTTTCCCTTCCTCCCCCACAACAAACACTCTGTGAGGTGAGTGGGGCTGAGAGACTTCAGAGAAGCGTGAGTAGCCCAAGGTCACCCAGCAGCTGCATGTGGAGCAGTGGAAACGCGAACCCAGTTCACCAGATTACGAGTCCACTGCTCTTAACCACTACACCACACTGGGGAGCCAATAAGAACCTCCCTAGCCATTTATATAAGAACTCTCCAAAGTTTGCTTCCTCTGTTTGAGCGCAAAGGTGCTAAATACTAGCAAGGGTGTAGCTAGGATTTTTGTTAGGGGGGCAGAACCTCAGTTAGCTATGTAGGTGTTATGTACTAAGCTTGGATCCTAGAACAATAGGCAAGTAGGATCCTAGAATGCAACAACTGATTGGCTTGCAGGAGAAGACCAATTAGGCTCCAGGAGGGAAGCAGAATCAGCCAATCAGATGGGACTCGTTGTGTAAATAATGTGTATAAAAGCCTGAGGTTTGGGGGGCAATTCAATCACTGTTTTACAAGCTGCAATAAAGAACATGAAATCACTACAGGACTCTGAGTATATTTCAGTATTTTAATTTATTTTTATTGTTCTTGGGGGGGGGACTGCCCCTCCCTTGGCCTACACCCATGCTAAACAGACCTCTCTTATCCTGCCTGGCTCCTGCTCGTCTTATGGCAGACCTCTTGATCGTCTCTTGCCTGCTTCAGAGCTGAACCACAGTCTGTTTGGACCATGCCATAGACTCTGACTTTGCTGGGCCCTGAAAGTGAACTATTCTTATGCATTTCATAAGTAAACCAATTTTTGTGTAAGAGTGACAGGATGCCTCTTATTTTAACTCAGGGGTGTGTACTCAGACATTTAGAGAACGCTTATCTAATCCTAGCAGGGCCCATCACACATGCCAGCCGTTGCAGGTTGTATCGTCTATACAAGGGATTGGCACACAAGACTCACTGAACGTGGCACCTTCTTAAGCCTGGCATTACCACAAAGCAGCCCTGGCAGCAGGTTTCATAGGGAAGGCATTATCTAGACTCTATTCTCCATTACTGTATGTCATTTTTAAAAAAATCTGAGCTTTCTAGGTCAAGAACAGGTGGTAATGGTCCATTTTTATTTTTCATTGCAGTCACAAGAATGGCTTAAGAGCAGCATGAATTCTGTGGGGCTTTTCAATACAGTATGTGATTTGATGATGTTGGGAAAGATGGAGGGCACAAGGAGAAGGGGACGACAGAGGACGAGATGGTTGGACAGTGTTCTCGAAGCTACTAACGTGAGTTTGACCAAACTGGGAGGCAGTGGAAGACAGGAATGCCTGGTGTGCTCTGGTCCATGAGGTCACGAAGAGTCGGACACGACTAAACGACTAAACAACAACAACAAGGTAGTGGTTACTCTGAATGCTAAAACAATGTGTTGGCAGAGCCTCAGATAAAAAGAGTCTGCAGGGCCGGCCAAGCCAACACAGAATGACCCCCATACAAATGTTATATTTTAATAAGTTTGTGTTTTTTCATGAGCTGCTTTGGGCACAGTTTTTACTGAGAAAAAGCAGAGAGTGAATGGTTGGTTTGGTTGCCACCTGTCTGTCTCGGGAGACAATGCAGGAGTGTGCTTTCGGGAGTTACGTCAAACTGTCGGAAGGTTGCAGCACCTGCTGTGGCTGTAGAGACCAATATGGGAGAGACATGTTTTGTTGCAGGTAGGGCAGATGAAGGCGTCTAGTTGTGCTGCTGTAGATGCACCACAGCGCTTCTTCTCTTTCTGCTCCTCCCAGCAGTCATTCCTCCTCTGGTCTCTGCTGTGGATGCACAACCTGACTGTCTGCCTCCAGGCACTGCGGTTGTCTGCAAGGAATTCACACATGACGGGGTTGATGCTGCTAACCTTCATGAGTGAATGACCCAATAAATAAAATAAACAGCTCCCATCTTTCCTCCGCCTCCTCCCCACTCACCTTCCAGGACCTCAGCTGAGCTCCTAGGGAATCCACCTTGTCCTTGCTGCCTCAAGCCCTCAAGTACTGCCTCTCATCCAAACCAAATTCCTGCTTCCTTCCCAGACAACACCTACCTCCCATTTCTTCCCCAATTCCCTCGTCATCAGAAACATGACTGTTGCCTGGCAACGAATATGGTGTTTTCCACCAGCTTCAGTCTTGGGGCTTCCCTGGCAGGGGACACAGTGTTTGATATCTGAATTTGTATATTCCCCATTGCATGTTATTCTGCCCACTCCTCCCTTTCCCTTGTCCTTTTTAGAGCTCCTATGCCCCATTGCACAGAAAGTCCTTGATGCTCTTTAGTTTGGATCAGTTCCTTAAAAAAACAGTGCCAATAATATTATAGGAAGTCACTTATTTTGTCTCCAAGGATTAGGAATTTGACGCTTTTGAATTTCTGAAGCCACCTCTGTGTTTTGCTTATGGTCGCCTTATTGGGAAGGTGCGAGTCTGCTTAGCTCCTTTGAGACTGGACACCAGGTCTGGCTCTTGTCATTGCTTTGAGATCAGGTTGACATGAACTAGTTATACCCGAGGCTGAATTACCCTTCCTGCATTGGAGCAGGTTTTTAAGGACACTGTGAATGCACTGATATTGAGCAATTTGGCAGGCAGTCTCAAGCAAATTGTTCCCTCTGGTCACCTGACCTAAAATGCCCAGGAAGGAGAGAGAGAGAGAGAGAGAGAGAGAGAGAGAGAGAGAGAGAGATGTAACTGAGTACAATGCTAGACACTCAGTGAAGTTACACCATTGTAACATCTGTATCTCAGAAAATGAAACCATCCAAGTCCTATTCTTGGGGTCTTTCTCTGCAATCAGACAAAATGGCCCCCGCTGGAACACTTTCAAACCTCAATCCAGTCAAGCAATATTAGTGCAATGTCTCAGCTACATTGAAAAGATTCAAAGACTGGATGGAACAGAGGGAAATCCTCACATTAGTAGTAGCAGAAGTTGTTGTTTAGTATATAGACCATTAAATGCCCAAATAGACTTCTAAGCAGTTTACAAAATATAACAACCAATTACACAACATTATTTAAATACATCATAATTAAAAATAAACAATAAAATAATCAACTTGAAACATTAAAACATAAATGTCCATAGTTAAAATATGCAGTAAAACAATCCCATTAAAACACAGTGATTAAAACAGGTCAAGGGATCAAGGGAATTATTGTTGCTGTTAAATTTATATACCGTCAAATGCCAAAATAGGCTTCTAAGTTGTTTATGAAATATAAAAGCCAATTACACAACATTATTAAAATACACAATAATTAAACACGCACACGCCCATTTCTTTAAAACATAGCTTCATATGTGCTCTAGCAAAGGAAGCAAAGAGTTCATGGCCTCCAAGTATTTCTTTATTTGCTGCTTCAGTGGTTATGGAAGAAAATTACAATTAAACTAAAAACAGAGGAACTAGCCAGTCAGCACCCGTGGCATTCCTACAACCCCATTTCACACAGCAGGTACAATATGTATGCAAGGAAGAGGTAACATTTTCCTCAGCATAAACCATTTAGCTTTTGGGAAATGTTATATCCACCCAAGAGAAGTGCAACCTGTGGACTGTGTTGAACGAATGAGTAATAACAAATGCACACTTATTGCAAAAAAACCAACAACACAAAACCCTGGATTTAATAATAGGGAAGAAATTGCCCTGTGGCAATTCAGTGATAAGAATGGCCTTAGAGAACAGCAACATGGCTCTAAGGTAGGAAATACATGTTTCAGAGCATCTAGTCCCAGAGTGCAGAGAGGCAGTGGCAAAGCTTCAGGCTCCGGCACCGGGGGGGGGGGGAGGGGTGGAGAGCAGGCGGGGGGGGGCTGGTGCGCGTCCTGGGGCAGGGCACACCACCCGCAGAGGCTTGGCGCTTGTCCTGGGGGTGGGGCACACTGCCTGCTGGGGTGTGGCACCCAGCGCGGGTGGAGGGGCCACCGCGATGGCACCCTACTGGGATTGTGCTGCTGGGGGCGGTGCACTCCCCTCACACTCCTCTTCCTCCACCAGTGAAGAGGCTGGGCTGGAGTGTATACAAGAAAAACAACTACTACTACCTCGGGTTAAGAACTTAATTCGTTCTGGAGGTCCGTTCTTAACCTGAAACTGTTCTTAATCTGAGGTACCACTTTAGCCAATAGGGCCTCCCACCGCCGCCGCACGATTTCTGTTCTCATTCTGAAGCAAAGTTCTTAACCCGAGGTACTATTTCTGGGTTAGCGGAGTCTGTAACCTGAAGCGTCTGTAACCCGAGGTACCACTGTACCTACTTGTACCCTGCCCATCTGACTGGGTTGCCACAGCCACTTTGGACAGTTTCCAAGAGAATATAAAAGAACACAACAAAACATCAGACATTAAAAGCTTCCCAATACAGTGGTACCTCAGGTTAAGTACTTAATTTGTTCCGGAGGTCCATACTTTACCTGAAACTGTTCTTAACCTGAAGCACCACTTTAGCTAATGGGGCCTTCTGCTGCTGCCGCGCTGCCGGAGCACGATTTCAATTCTCATCCTGAAGCAAAGCTCTTAACCCGAGGTAATATTTCTGGGTTAGCAGAGTCTGTAACCTGAAGCGTGTGTAACTTGAAGCGTATGTAACCCGAGGTACCACTGTACAGGGCTGTCTTCAGGTATCTACAGAACATACAAGCCTATACTGCTCCTTGCCAGTTCACATAGTTAACAAAGGTCATTATGTGATCAGCTTTGCCTGTACACATTTGGCTTTCTGCTTTGAGCGAAGGGGCCTCCAGCATGGAAAGGAAGCTGCTTTCTCCATGCATCCAGCCATCAGAGGCAGTTTTAGGGTAGCATGACTGGTTCGGCTACATAGGGTGATGGCACCACAGGCGATGCAACAACAATTATGTAGAACGGAGTTGCATCTTTTTAGCCTCATGTTCACATGTCATTGCAGCAGCTTTTGGGGCAGGGGAAAGAATGCATCGAATGGGTGCAGCTAATGGGTATGGGGGTGCTAGGGGATACCCTTAAGAATTTATTTTATATTGCCACTCTCCTCCCAGTCCCACCCACGTAAAATTAAACAGTGTGTCTACATAGCTCAATGTCCCTTTTGTGCAAAACCACAATATTAAAAAAAATAAAATGAAAACATATCTCGCTCCCACCCACCCCCAGCACAAACCCCCATTTATTTATTTTTTGCATATTGTGAAATGTAATACCTAAGTACTGGTAATGGTTGGTGCTGCCTTATTGTGTATTTCTGGTGCATGGGTGTGTTTTTGAAAATGCGCGATCATGTTTTAAGTACTTGCATGTATGCCCAGAATGGTAAAATGTACTGGAGGGCGGGGAGCGGTGATGAAGGGGAGGAACAAAATAAAACACAGCCTGGGTTCCTTCAAGCTGCGCCCGCTGATGATGAGCAGCAAATGGCGAAATGACAACCTCCAGGACTGATAAAACAGTATGGCTGTTTGTGATATAAAACCCCCATCTGGAAGCATATTTTCAGGTGGGGTGTCCATATCACAAAAGCTCAGATTTGGAATATTTTAATAGGTGGGCTCTTGGATCTCTCCACAATTACCATGTCAGAGGAGGAAGCGAATGGTGTGCATTTCAGAAGCCTCACACACAATTCATTTATATGCATTGTTTGCTCTCTTTTCTCTCCTCCCCTCCCTTTAAAAAGAAAAAAATTATGCACATGTGCTCCTATGTATATGTAAATGGAGAGTGGGAAGAGGGGAGGTAAACAGACAGGATGGGGAGGAGCGACAAGGGATAGTCGGTGCATTGATAAAACAAAGAAACCTTTCAAGAACGTGCTAATAGCAGCAGCAACTGGCTCCAAGGAATCCGCATGGCATCCATGTGGCTGTGGTGTCCCGACCGGCAAGTGAGGCGTTTCTGCCTCAGAGAAGAATGCTGTGGTAAGAGGCCCTCTCCTATGCAGCACCATTATTATTTCCACAAGACATGAATTCCTTCTCCCAGTTGCTGCTATGGTGAAGCACTACAGCTACAGAAAGAAGGGCAACCAAGCCCCACATAAAAATACAGTTCCCTTTCCAGAGCTGAGCTTGTGTGCCTATTGCTTATGTTTTAATCCGAAACATATTTCTAGGCTTACACAGAGATAATGCTGGGGGAACACAGCAAGGGGGTGATTCGCATGCTGGTCCACTTAAAAACACTGGGTGGGAGAAATGTATGAGGGGAGAAGGGGAGAAAAATCGCTACCTGGCTAATGAAAATGGATAAAATTAGGAGTGTAACAAATTCTATTTCCTGATCTCTGTTAGAAGCATAAAACCATTAAACAGCTGACAGTTTCTCTCTACTAAATGAGCATGTTAACATGTCACGGCAGCCTTCCTTTGATTAGTTCTGACCTGTTTGGAAGCAATTTATTATTTGGGTCAAGGCAAACGTAGTTGTGCAGCTGAAGTGCACAAACCTTCGTTCCCTACCTATCCGGCAAATGCCTCCTTTTAACAATGCGGTGAAAGCAGAGACGGTTGCCAAGCCGTGGAAGATGGCTGGGCTTCATGCCAACATATCCTTGAATAAGACCCTGCACATAACCTCGTCTAGTTCATTTTGCTGTCTCTTCATCTAAAATTCCAGGCCAAAAGAAGCAAAACAATAACAAAAAAAACCATTGGAAGATCGGCAAAGAAACAAGCGAGAGGAAACATCTTCAATAATGTAATAACAACAGTGGCAACAACTGTTATTATTATCTTTATGATAATAATAATTTGTTAATCACTTGATATTTAAGGAATCTAAGTGACTTGTAAACCTTGAAAACATAACACATAACATAAAACCATAAATGCCAAAGAAATTAACAACTATCTGACTTTTAGAAGACATCTGAAGGCACCCTGTTTAGGGAAGCTTTTAATATTTGATTAATTATTGTATTTTAATATTTTGTTGGAAGCCGCCCAGATGGGCGGGGTATCAATAAATTATTATTATTATTATTATTATTATTATTACACTATAATGTTACAAAAGTTGGGTGCTACCCCCACTCTCTGCCAAGCAATAGCAAGATCCCAGAGGCTTCCAGTCACTCACCCAAGGCCGGTGTTCCTTTGGAGAACTGAGACAAGGCGGAGACTACCATAGCTTTAAGAAATATGGTTTATTCACCTATTTACACCTTCAGTCTGCATGGAGGGCGTCCAGATCTTACAGCATGGTTGTTTCAAGAGGGGCTTGTCCCCCACAGCAGTGCAGCCCTGCAGTCCAAGGCATCTCTCTCAGCCAACCTTCAGCCAGCCTGCCCAAGATGGATCCCAGTCTTTATTCTTCCCTCTTCTTCCCAAAACACTGCTAAAACTCTGTTTCCCTGTCGCCTTACACCCAACCTTCCAACTCCCCTGTCTTCTGTTCAAAGGAGGAAGGACAATTCTCTTGCATTGTCAATGGCTCTCAATGGCCCTGTATTTTTTCTTAATGGCCCTAGCTTGGCCAGGTTGTTTTGCATAGACGAGCTCAGGAATTCCTCTGCAGCTTTTATTTCTCCCTTCACATTCCAAATCATCCACATCCTACTATTTATTAATTTCAACGGTTTGTGGGAGGGGTCTCCCCAAATCTATAACAATAATAAGTATGTGCAAAAATCTGTAGAACAGACTCCGTGAAATGGCAGCCAAAAAAGGCTTCAGCAGTAAAATATGTCATCAGCAGAATCACCATAATGACCAAGTAGAAAGAGAAGCCCCGTCCCCGTCCCCCACCTCGATCTCCACACATGTTTTTAAAAGGAACATGGTGTTGCAACTAGAGATGGACCTTGGGAGGCAATGACCAGGGCCCTACAGCCCCTCACCCACCCTATGATCACCCAGAGAGCAACAGGTGACGGACTACAGTGTCAAACAGGCATTCCAGGTTTTTTACTGGGATGCTACAGCATGCTTTCTTTCCTCTTCTTATTTTTAAAGACATGTTATATAGCCAGGGGGCAGCTGTCCACACATGTACTTGGTTAAAGATGCTCATTTTTTAATTATTTTCACTCTAAGGATAGGTTTTCCTTTTCTACAACCAAGCAGTGCTTATCCCCACGTAAATGTGTTCAGCATCAGGGCAGCAGAAGTAAACGCCATCTTATCCTTGCAGTCCCGGTGGGGCTATGATTGAAGTGAGTTTAACATGCAAAACTGCACACGCTCATTCCTTTTATCGAAATCAAGGCTGGCAAACTGCTTGTTGTTGTTTGTTTGTTTGCTTGCTTGTTTGTTGCTCTAACGTATCGAGAATACAGAAGCAGTAGTATAAAGCATGGAATCACAGTGGGAGGTGGGGAAGAGATATATTTTGTATGCTTTGCAAATGAAATAATACACATGGCTGCCTAAAGCATTCCCCTCCCCCCCATAAGACCCTTAAATCTAGGGTCTAAAATTACCTAGCTATGCTACTGAATTGATGTCTTTTGCATGTTAAAGTCTCTGACCCTGATCCAGCCTTAGTCACATGCAATTAGTCTCATACAGCAACCAGTAGCCCTGGATTGTGATGCTTATTTTCACTGGCATCTGAAGATGCATCGTCCGGCTGATTCAGTTGCACATCTGCATCATCTGTGCATGTACAAGCTTCCTTCTACATATGGATCCTCCTTCCTAGATTTGCGGTAGAGGCCAATCCCCCTCCCTCTGCGTGTTCAATTGACTCGTGCACAACTGTGTATACTTGCAGCACCAGAAAATAAATAGAATCATACTAGGAAATGGAGAGAAAGAGATGGAGAGTCCTTGCGGCTCATGAGGAGACCCTCCCCAGAGCGTGAAGAGGATGTCAGTATGGGCAGAGGAAGCCCCAAAGAGATCAGAAGTGCAGCAGGGCTTTCTTTAGGCTGCTCAGCCTCCCTGACTAACAGCTGGTGTGTAGGGTAACGCAGCAGCAGGTAGAGAGCAAGGGGGAAATGGGTGTTTTAGAGGCTTTTTAGATGGTGCTCCCCACTTTATATGTTGGGGGTGCTGGAATGTAACCCCTGCATAAATGGGGGAGAGACACCTGCATTTGAGTTGTGACCGTTCTTTATCCCTTACCCTCCCAGAGAAGTAAAACAAAAGTCCCCAAATGTAGTCATTTATTTACTATATCAGTACATCGCTCTTCCTCCATCAGGATCACAGGATGATTTGCCATATTCACATGGAAACAATAATAAGATAATAGATAAAATGATTGATGCAACCAATCAGCTAAAACAAGGATGACAACAATTATGCAGCAAGCACAATTTCCCACAATGCCGCTGATGTGGTATCCCTCCAAGGCAGCAGTTCTCAACCTGTGGGTCTCCAGATGTTGTTGGACTACAACTCCCATCATCCCTGAGCTCTGGCCTTGCTAGCTATGGGTGGTGGGAGTTGTAGTTCAACAAAATCTGGGGCTCCACAGGTTGAGAAAGGCTGCTCCAAGGTACTGTGGGATACAGAGCTGCAACACAAAATTTAAAGGGTCGGTCACCCTTTGCCCACCCCAATTAAATCAAGTCCTATTGCTCATTCTGTCCTGCCTTATTCCTGAGTTGTTGCAGTAGCAAAAATAGCCCTGGTGCGGGAGGCAAAGGAATGACACATGTGTCGTGTGAGCGTGGAGGAAAGAGTGAGAAACTTAGCAGACAAAGCAGATGTGAGAAGAAAAGCTGCTGCAGGGAGGGGGGGGGGGTGAAATCCCTGATGTCTTTGATTTGTTGGGAGTAGGAAGAACCTTTGTGCTTAATGTCAGGGGAGGTGTCAGCCGTTCCAGAATAATGAGTGCGCTTCATATCCTTTTATGGCTTAAAGATGAAAAGAGCGGGTGATCCAGTTTTGTGAGCCTCGGTCAATGCAGATAGAAAACTCACCTTCCTGCAACATCAACTAGTTTGTTCACAGGAAACAAAGGGCCAACTTCATGGTAAAGGTAACGGCAGCTAAAGGACCCCTGGACGGTTAAGTCCAGTCAAAGGCAACTATGGGGTGCTGCGCTCATTTCGCTTTTCAGGCTGAGGGAGCTGGCGTTTGTCCACAGACAGCTTTCTGAGTCATGTGGCCAGCATGACTAAACTGCTTCAGGCGCAACGGAACCTTGTGACGAAAGCCAGAGTGCACAGAAATGCTGTTTACCTTCCCGCCGCAGCGGTACCTATGTATTTATCTAATTGCACTAATATGCTTTCAAACTGCTAGGTTGGCAGAAGCTGGGCAGAGCAATGGGAGTTCACCCCATCATGCGGATTTGAACCGCCAACCTTCCAATTGGCAAACCCAAGAGGCTCAGTGGTTTAGACCACAGCGCCACCTGCTCCCAGTGGCCAACGCTGTAGCTCTGCAGGGACCAGAAGATTTCAGTGTATGTGACGGAGCTTCCTTTTCTCCTCCTATCTCTTCAAGCCACCCCACCCCAACACCCTAACTATCAGCACTGGAGGGGTGGGAGACTCTCAGGAGCAGCTTTTGTGGGGCATGCAAGAAGGGGAGGGCACCGTCTTGTCCTTTGCTTTGGGGCAGCCCTCGGTTTGGTTTCCTTAATCTGGGGCTGGCCAACAGCTGCATTGTTAGAGATCCGTCTTGTTCCAGATTGGTAACAATCTCTTCTTTCATTCCCACCTCAAAAGAGATGACCAAAAAATGTTAAGCAATTCCGTTTCGGTGGCAATAGATTTACAAGAGCTCGCCATGAATCACTTTGTAGTCGGATGTGGTTATACAAATTCTTAAATATTACTTTTGATCTTTTATCAGAAGATCGGAGAAATAAAGACAGCCAGGAATCCAATTTGGATACATCATCAGATGACAGTCACCAGACAAAACCGGTGTTTAGAGCTGTTTCACTGAACAGGACATCTGCGGCCTAAGTTAAATGAAAAATGACAATGCCTCTTCAAGCCTGTTATGAAAGAAGTATTTCATGTTCATATTGTGTGCAGCTGTATCTGCCTCATTCTTTCAGCATTACAGTGTTAAGTGCATAATGTTGACAGCATTCAATCATAATCACAACTGTCAGCAACATTCAGAACGGAGGGCAGCTTCTCAGTTGCTACCATCAGATATGCAAGCAGCCAAAGTTCCACTCTGGGGGGGGGGGGGCAAGGAAGCACCAGTGGGCGCTGGCCACTGTCCAATACTGATGCCTGCTATGATTAAAGGTAGAGCATCTGGTCACCCCAGAAGGAAAATGATGGGTTAAGTTGATGCCCATGTTGGTGGCAGACTGAAGACTATGAGTGTGTAAGAGACTAATGTTTGCAATACTGTATAGTGGGACTAGAGAACAATAGCAAGTAGTCAACAATGGACTCTCAGAGATCAGAACCTTGCTAGATCAGGCCAAAGGACTATCTAGGAAGCATCCTATTTTCCACAATGGCCAACCAGGTGTGTATAAGATGCCCACCAGCAGGACACATGGGCCCTCTCCCACTTACTATGTTCCCCAGTAACTGGTGTTCAAAGGTGTGCTATCTTTTGATCCTGGTAGCGGTACAGAGCTATCACAACTAGTAGCTATTGACAGCTTTATCCTCCATGAATTTCTCTAATCTAAAGCCATCTAAGTTGGTGGCTTTCACTCCTCCATCACCACGTCTTCTAGCAACTAATTTCATAGTTGAACTATATGGACAAGAAAACATCAAAGGGGGCATGACGGAAGCATGCATCATGGTTCCTTGGAGCAAAATTCACACAGCCCAGCATGTAAAACTACAACCTGTGAGATGTTGCACTAACCTTGAACTACTAACCTAAGGGGTCCCAAAAGCCAAGGTTTCTACAGCAGAAGTGCCACTGTCCTTTTTCCTATCTGTGCCCCAATAGCATTTTAGTAACAGCAGGAACTAAGGTTGCCTAAATGATATACTGTTCTCATAAACCTTACCTATGGGTTCAGGACTTTACTTAATGGCTCAGGACCGCAAAAGCTCAAGGACCGCCTCTTTCCATATGAACCCACCTGGACCCTGAGATCATCTTCTGAGGCCCTCCTTCGTGTGCCTCCTCCTCGAGAGGTACGGAGGGTAGCAACACAAGAATGGGCCTTCTCTGCAGTGGCTCCCCATCTGTGAAATGCTCTCCCCAGGGAAGTTCACCTGGCACCTTCATTATACACCTTTAGGCACCAGGCAAAAATGTTCCTTTTTAAACAGGCCTTTGGTTGACCTGATCAACATCCTATACCCTTTTAAAATGTGGCTCTTTTCAGGGGTGGGTGGGTGTGTTATTGGGTTCTTGTTTTTATTTATATTTTATATATTGTGATCTTTTCTGTGAACCGCCCCAAGACCTCCGAGTATAGGGCGGGATATAAATTGAGTAAATAAAACAAATAAAATAATATTGCTACACAAATCATTGCATTATTTCTCCACCTTGCCAATAAATTAATAAATAAATGGGCAAGGAGGGCCAATCCCAGTTCAGAGTAATCACAGGTCCTTGTCGATCCATTCACACAGAGTAGAACTGGCAAAAAATTATACCAGCCAAGAGGTAGAAATTTTTTATAGAGGCTGACAAGCAGCACATTGGAGTGATCAGTCCCCATCCTTCTCGCTAGTACCTTATATGAACAAAGGCACCCTTTGCTGTCCATGCTTGTCAAATGTAAGGCACAGATGTTCCATCTCTTGTCAGTTTCTGTCTTGTTGTGGAGCAATGACTGGCCTGCCTGGAGGAGAAACCTCCTCCCCTGGGACTCAGCCCAGGCCAGTGTCTGCAACAGCAGTCAGTCAAAGAGAGCTCCTCTGATCTCACATCCCCCTAGTTTCTGACTGTGCTGTCCTCAGACTTGGGAAACGAGAGAGCATTATATGCACCAGTGTTTTAAGTTGCCCAGGCGGTAGCAGCTCCTTGTCATCTTCCATAGCCCAATATACCCCAATCCTTCCTCAGTTCCCTTCCTGGATTGCCAAATTATGGTACCTCTTGCTTTCTATATACAGCAGTGGCGTAGCGTGGGTTGTCAGCACCCGGGGCAAGGTAAGTAATTTGCGCCCCCTAACCCGTGGATTTTAGCACTACGAGTGCGAGCGCCCCCCCCAGATGTTGCGCCCGGTGTGGCTGGCCCCCCATTCACCCCCCACGCTACGCCACTGATATACAGTAGCATTTTATGGCTTTTTTATTATGGGAGGGTGGAATAGCTGGCTGGCTGATATCAGGGGTTAATAACCTTGTATACTGTGGTTGAGATAAAGTCAGCTGCTTCAACATTTTGTAACTGTTAACTCTTAAATTTCCCTCAACCGCGAAAACCTCTGTAGAATATTTTTGACATGTTTGTTTGATCAGCTCTTCTTCATATAAGTTTAGCAGACAGTGGTGGAATCTGTTGTTGTTCTTTAGTTGTGTGTGTCCCACTCTTCATGACCCCATGGACCAGAGCACACCAGGCACCCCTGTCTTCCACTGCCTCCCGCAGTTTGGTCAAACTCATGCTGGTAGCTTCAAGAACACTGTCCAACCATCTCGTCCTCTGTCGTCCCCTTCTCCTTGTGCCCTCCATCTTTCCCAGCATCAGGGTCTTTTCCAGGGAGTCTTCTCTTCTTATGAGGTGGCTAAAGTATTGGAGCCTCAGCGTCACGATCTGTCCTTCCAGTGAGCTTCCAGTGGAATCTACACACATACAAAAAACATTCTGAAAATACTTTTTTGTTGTTGTGTTTTTAAAAATACATTGAGTTTTCCATAAGGCTCACTATCACCATCTAGTGTCACATTGCATATTGCACTTAAAACACACTTAACATGTTTTATTTGCAGTTGTATAGCTGAGTCCAGTGTATTTGAAAGGGGCGTGACCAGAATGCCATAGGAGGAGGAAGGAAATAAGATATAGGATCGGGAGGAAGCAAGTTGGGAAGTAGATTTGCATGAAACAAACAATGTAGTGTAAATTAGATAAAGTCAGAAAGAATAGGCTGCCTAACACCCCTAGAGAACATAGTTATGCATAAGCTACGCTGACAGGGGCTGATGGGAGTTGTAGTTCAGTACATCTGGAGAGCACCAGATTGGTGAAGGATGAATTACACTCAGGGTGTTCATGCTTTATATAATCAGAAAATATGGACTTATTTCAGCCCCACTCAATTTGCACTGACCATTATACAGCAACACATCAGGATATAAAATTGACACACCTACATAATCTCAGTTGTTGTTGTTAGCGATTTAGAGAATGAACTTAACAGTAAAAACTATCATGTTATTATCTTCTTTATGAAGTACCACAAATCAATTTCGCAATACAATATGATTCACATACATTATATGTGTATTATTATTTTTTTAACTGAAAGTAGTGGCAGGACATTTCTCCATTTGTAGTACATTTCTCCCTTTTTATTCGACAATGGGAATAACATTGACAAAGCTAATATTTAGGGGGGGAGACAGAAAATACAAAATCTGTTTTATAACTAGTCAGTAGCTTAATCCCAACAAACCTCAGCTCTGATTTCTCAGTCTCCATATATATGATGGTTTATAGTGTCACCAGAATCCCTTGATAGAATTACTGCCTTACATTACATGGGTAATTATCAACTGTCTGTATATAAGAGACTTTGCAAATAATTAAGGATTGTAATTCTGGATTATCATTGATTAATAGACAAGGAAACCTGGTACCTCCTGCGTCTTGGAAGGCTGATCTGCTCTTTTGTCACATCTGATTTTTGATTGGCCCATTTGATGATGACCTCTTCATCCTTAGCTCAGGAATGCTTTCACATAGCTGCTTATAAATTAAATAAAGCTGTTAAATGTTTTTCCCCTTTCTTTGTAGATTGAAAGTGGGGAAAGAACACCGGGTGCAAAACTAGCTTGACAATTTATAACATAAAATATATAGCTGTTGAAATCTCCTGGTTCCAAAAGTATTTGAACTCACCGCTACCTGTTATGATCAAATATTCTAAATCCAATTCTGTATTTGACATTTATTTTAAAATTCCCAGTGACACAAAGGAGAAGCCTGTCCCCGAGTATGTGAATGACCCCCCTGCGCTGTTTCATATTTTAAGAGGAGCCGCATGTGTCTCGACAGCCTAGCTAAACCCAGTCCTGCTGTTCATACCCTTTGTTTCACTGGGCAGTTTTAGAATTATCTCCTTGTTCTTGTTCTAAACTACAATGCAGAGTCATGGAGCACTGGGCACATCAATCCTACGCTCATATAATGCCAGGACCAGAGAAGATATGCTGCCTCTATATCAGCAGAATGGCCACCGTATCCGATGTGTGCATAGCCTGGTAAATACACGAATGATGTATTTACATTCATCCTCCATGATGAGGATTTGTCCCAGCACTCACACATCCCTACATCACCACACATGTACAAGATATGCCACAGCAGTGCCCATGCTCCATCAGCCCCCGTGGCACAGTGACCCACGGCACTGCAGGCATCTACCTAGGCAGAGATTCAAACCCACAGTCCATCTTTCGGAGCACAGCACATACAAAGGGGAAGCAGGGGAAGATGCACAATATTATAGCACCCACATAGCTTACTGGGGAGGATGCCCGCAAAAGAGCGCACACATCCCTCCCGGGACAAGGGTTTAAGGTTTCTCCTGGGCAAACCAAAGCAGTCAGAAAACGGGGCCATGAGATGCAACATGGACAGCTATTGAAGCACCCCAGAGATGTGCTCTGACTGTAGCAGATCTCCAATGGCTCACTGAATAGGGGCAGGGGGTTGGAAGCAGAAGGTGGGAGTTTGAGCCTCACTAAGAGGAAAGAGGCATGCTATGTACTGAAGTTCTCACCCTGGGCCAGCAGGGTGTAGATAGTTATGCAAATAAGGGATTGAAAGTGACGTTCAGTGATTGGGCAGTTTTAGAAAATTGTTACAGTTACGTTGTACTGGAGCTCTATATAAGCAGGCTGACTGAACCCTTCAGTTCAGTTCTGTTCTGGCCTTTGAATAAACAAGAGCTGTTTGAAGGATGCTGGAAGATTTGGGAAATATAAAAGGGAGTGCTTCTTCATGCAACGCATAGTTAAACTATGGAACTGCAGGAGGCAGCAAGGACCACCAACTTGGAAGGCTTTAAAATAGGATTAGACATTTTCCATGATGGCTAAGCTCTGCCTCCACAGTCAGGAGCAGCATCCTTCTGAATGCCAGTTATGGGAAATTGCAGGTGGGCAGCATTCATGCCCTGCATCTGGTTGGCCACTGTGGGACCAGGATGCTGGACTCGATGGGTCATTGGATTGATCTAGTGGGCTGTTCTTCTGTTCGTTTTTGTGTGCCTGGGGGGGGGGGGAATCCACACTGGGGCAAAAGAGAGGGAGTACCCCAAAATGAAACTGAGCCTGTGAGCACAACGGAGCGGTCCTCCAACCACATAGGTCACATTCACAGCATAAATTTAAAGCGCAATTGAATAAGGTCCCCCATGGAATTCTGGGTACTCTCGTTGGCCAAACATGCTGGGAGTTATACCGTAGTTCTGTGGTTGGGTCCCCGAACAACCCACAGCATCCTTAACAAACTATTGTTCCCATGATTCTTTGGGGGGAGCCATGGCTGTAAAATCAGTATGAGGGTGCTTTAAATGTACTGTGTGGATGTGACTGCATCCACAGACAGCAATCGGATGCACAAAGGACATTTTGGCTTCCCAGCCCTCAGCAGGCACTAGTGAAGTATAGTATTGTGCCCTTAAACTGTAGCTATATTTCCTACCTCAAGGGATCCTATTTCAGAGGTGAATCAAAACCCACTTTGTAAGAAAAAATGGTTTGGTTTTTATTTTTTAGGATGATAGACACAAACACACACGACCCTATATTTTTGGTGTCCTTCAAGATAAAGGGCTATTGCAATATGCCATATAGGTTGTTGGTTTCTTTGCAAGATCAAGAGAAACAATGGCTTGTATTCTCCCCTTCTCTCCCTAAAGGAGGACACACAATACGTTTAGACTTCTCTGACCTTGCCAAGAAGCCTTTTGCTCAAAGACAAAAGCAAGAGAACAATAGAAGGTTGTTCTTTGATGCTGGGCTTTGCCAAAATCTTTTCAGATAAAGGTCAGAAGCTGGCTGTTGTTGTTGCTACTATTATTATTGGTGTGTGCATGCGCTATGTTTTATTGGAAATAATAAATTCGCCCGGTAATTAGTGCCTTGCATTTTATTTTTCTTTGCTGACCCTTTGCTTTTTGAAAAATGCCCGTTAAGGAGATTCTCACTGCAGCGAATGGTAATATAAATCTCAACATTAGATCTTGGATAATATTTCCAGAACTGCTGAACATTTAAAAAAAATATATGCAAAGGAATCTTTTGAATTTCTCATCCTTCCCTGAGCCATATTAATCAGAGAAGTAGATCGAGAGCTGTCGCATGGAGACAGCGTCCTCGCCGTACCTGTGCTGCATACTAATGGGATGCTCCCACCCTGCAGATGGAGACGTGGAAAGCCTTTTTAATGTCAGCTCAAAGCTGAGGAGTTAAAGCAACAAATCTCACTCAGCAGAACAGGAGAGCGTCAATGTGGCTGAGAAACAGCGTTGCCATCAACCTCAAATTATTTCATTTTGTGGGGGAGGGAGGAAGGGAGGCCAAACAGATTGAGACTCATCCTTTAGGGCAGGATGAGGCCGGACCTATTGCCCTCCAGATGTTGCTGAACTCCAACTCCCATAATCCTCTGAGGGTTGGCCCATGCTGGCTGGGGCTGATGGGAGTTGGAGCACTAGCCTGCCCATCCTGGAGGTGTTAGAGATAAATGCATCTTCTCAAGCCTTGTTGCGTTGAAGCCTGAGAGAAGCCAGCTTCCATGAAACCAGATATAGCCTCTTAGTCCAGGCACAGCTCCAGTGTTGAGAGGGGGAAGGGAAGCAACCTGCTATCGAGCCAGAAAAGTGTGAAAAGATTCAGCACAGCCCCACATATTAAAACTGGTGGCAAAGCCCGCGTCAGAATTTCCTACAGTGAACACCAGACAGGTCAGCACCATACATTTAAAGCACATCCAACACACATTTAAATCACGTGACTTCCCCCAGAGAGTCCTGGGGACTGTAGTTGGTTAAGGATGCTGGGAAACAGTAATTCTGTGAGGGGGGAAACTACAGTTCCCAGGATTCTTTGGGGAAAGTCATGTGCTTCAAATGGGTGTTCGCTATGCTTTAATCAGGGGTCAGCAAACTTTTTCAGCAGGGGGCCGGTCCACTGTCCCTCAGACCTTGTGGTGGGCCGGACTATATTTTGAAAGAAAAAAATGAACGAATTCCTATGCCCCACAAATAACCCAGAGATGCATTTTCAATAAAAGCACACATTCTACTCATGTAAAAACACCAGGCAGGTCCCACAAATAACCCAGAGATGCATTTTCAATAAAAGCACACATTCTACTCATGTAAAAACACGCTGATTCCCAGACCATCCGCGGGCCGGATTTAGAAGGCGATTGGGCCGGATCCAGCCCCTGGGCCTTAGTTTGCCTACCCATGCTTTAAATGTACACTGTAGCTCTGCCCATAGGAATATGGGAAGCTGCCTTATACTGAATCAGACCATTGGTTCATCCAGACTCTGGAGTTTTCAGACAGGAAGTTTCCTCCTGTATGCTGTACAGATGCTCTGTCACTGAGCTACAGATATCACTCATGGGCATCACCTTCAACGAAGTGGGTATCCTGAGCCAAAATTTCTCAGAAATTTTCTGATAATTTAAAATATACTTTTGTCCCTTCTCCTAAAAAGAATTCTTGGAATATTCTATGCCTCCTCCCCGCCCCCCACTCTTTTGTTTGTTTGTTACCATTTCCCCACTCACAAAGCCCTGGAACAATGGCAGGTCTCAGGCATTGGGAGGAACACAAAACGTTGCCAAGTCTGCCAACTGAGTTGCTACAGCATAAAAATACATGGTTCTAGGTGGGCGGCAGGGATAAGCTGTGCTGCTGCTACAGCAGATGGGCAGCCTATCAACTACGGGGGCATTTCTCCTCCTTCTATATTCAGCAAAATGGTTCCCCCTGTTTTGCTGCCTGCAGACAGAGTGGAGAATTTTGGAAGGCCATTTTTGATCGGCTCTTTATGTGCTTGCTGCAGGGTACACACCAGGGTAACATTCAGCGCAGCGATCATAATGTGTGGAGCAAAAGCCACGAAGAGAGCCATCTGGAAGAAATGACGGAGATGAGGTTAAAATATGCCAGGCCTGTTAATGAGGTGTGCATAAAAAGGAATCATTTGTGTCAATATCATTTGGTGCTTCTATGCATTGATATTTTTTTTCTTGTAATTATCTTGTGATTAAGGAATATGTATGCTGGAGCAGGTTATCCACATAATATTTTCCAGTACAAATCTCATGAGTCACATTCGATTCACCCCACTGAAATTATGGACAGCCACTTCAAGTATAACTTTTTAAATATTTTTTTTTAGAATGCTTTGTTCAGTTCTGGTCTCTGCACTTCAGGGGGGGGGGGAGATACTGCTGCGCTGCAAAAAAAATAAAAATCAGAAATCAGAAAATGATTGAGGGAGCTGGTGAAACTCCCCCATGAGGAAAGTTTACAGCATTTGAGGCTTTTAATTATTTTTTAATGTACATATACTGTGGAAGGAGGAGAAAATGATAGCGGTGTATAAAATGTGCGCAGTGTGGAAAAAGTAGAGAGAATCCACCTTTCATAATACTAGCTCTAGGGTCATCCAGTGAAGCAGAAGACAGGGAGATTCAGGAGAAACAAAATACAAACAGTGGGATTTGGTGCCACAGGATATAGTGACGGCCATCAAATAGGACAGCTTTAAAATGGGCTTAGACTAATTAATGGAGGATAAAGCCATGGCTCTCAGTGGTGAGCAGCCATGTTGGTGATGCTCTTCTTCCACTGTCAGAAACAGTGGGCCTGAATTCCAGTTGCTGGGAAATGGAACCCAAAGTGGGCAGAGTACTATTGCACTTTTTGGCAACTGTGAAATTAGGATGCTGAGCTAGACGTGCCTTTGATCCTGTCTGGCTGCTCTTATGATCTCATGTTCTTATGTGCCTCCACAGGATGTTTCCAGGTCGCATAGGAATTGAACTCCTGAGCTGGAAGCTGGGAGGGAAACCTCCGAAAGGAGGTTTGCATTTAACATCTAACTTGAATTTATGGAAACCACAAAATGGGAACAACGGCCTTTTCTAATTCATATTGTGTGTCTTCCATTGTGACATCAGTGCTATGTTATTAACCGCAGCAGACCAGTGTTATGCCCCCCACTTTGCCCTTGGAATCAGCACTGAGAATGCCCCTTGCCTCATAGTACTTTGGCATTAAATGCCATTTACATAGCTCTGAATGATCCAGCCGTAGGTCTGAACCCTCAAGGAAAACCAATGTTCCAACAATTAATAGTTCCAGGATTTAGAATATGCCTTGAATGCAGATGGTCTCAGGTTCAGTCCCTGGTGTCTTCGGTTAATGCAACCAGGTGATGGGAAGGAACCAGGAGAGCCACTGTCAGAGCAGACAGACAGACATTCTGACCTGGTATAAGCTAAGGCAGCTTCCTGTGATCCTCAGGAACAGAAAGCAGAACTTTGCCCTCTCCTCATGGAGAGTGGGGCAGTGGCAGAGAAGCATCAGAAGGGGTGGAGCTTGGCAGCACCATTGTTATAACATTAGAAACAGACCTGGATAGAGCTAGTCAGTGTCTCAGTACGTAATACACAATGCTGTAATGTATTTCCATCAAAACCTCCTTGGGAATCAATCCCAATTGCATTACAATAGATGAGCACCAATTGAAAAACAAATGCAACACGCCTGGTTTTTATTAGCATGAATAGACAACAGTTAGACAACAGCCCTTATATACAGATAAAAGAGTGTTATGTGTGTTACCTGAGCAGCACTCTGTATAAACAGAAATGAGAAATGAGACAGCTCTGATCCTGGGTGTTCCATATTTTGAAGATGAGACGTCCGTTCCTTTACTTTAATCTACCACCCACGAGACTAATACTTGCAGGAGGACTTTTCAAGTTCTGCAAGGAGCCTTTTGTCTTTGTTTAGATGTTGCGTTCTTTCCCTATGTAGTTTAGGTGGCATTCTGAAGTCTAAACCGATTGAACCCAAAATATTCTCTCATCTCAATGTTAAATCATATTTTCATAATGTGAAAAAGTTCTATTTTGCCTGCTTTTCTTCTTCATTTCTGAAGGATACTTTCTGGAACCTGGGGCAACATTTTTTTGTGTTTTTTGTAGAAACGTAACAGTCCATAAAAGCTATATTTCCACAGGCACTCTGTGTAGGATGTACTTACAAATTCCTCCCTACATATTCAACCCTGTGTTTGTATAACTTCCATGACACTTGCCCTCTAGGACAGGGCCAGCGAATGTGGTGCCCGCCAGATGTTGTAGTCTACAACTCCCATCATTCCTGCCCATTGGCCATAACAGCTGGGGCTGTTGCCCTTGCAGCTCACAGCATGTGCAGGGCCCTGTGTCCGCTACCCCTTGCTTTAGGAGGCATCCATAACACGTTGGCCTTACAATTTGTTAGATGGGTTGGCATCCATCTGTCTCGAGAAACAAAGGAGTGCGCCTTCAGGGGTGAAGTCAAACTGTTGCGTTAGCAGCACCAAAGTGACCTCCCTGGGGAGCAAGCCTGGGCAGTGTGTATGGAGGACTTAGGCTGCCCAGACAAGACCCCGCTCTCGGCCTCACTAATGTGGTCCAAAGAAAAGCAGAGCAATATGTTTTGGCACCAGCTTGGCTGCAGAACCCATTGGAGCCAAAGGTGAGAGCTGAGGGGCAGGTGAGGACTAAAGGTGGCCAAACTACCCCAGAAGGAGCACAACGTGTCCCACACCAGAGGCACTACCCTTTCCTATACACCCCTTGTTAGATTACAACTGTTAAGTTGTGGGTGAACATATCAGACAACACAGCGATTCTTCAAACAGCTCTTGTTTATTCACAGGCCAGAACTGAACGGAACTGAAGGCTTCAGCTAGCCTGCTTATATAGAGCTCCACTACAACGCAACAGTAACAACTTTCTGTAACTATCCAATCACTGAACGTCACTTTCAATTCCTTATTTGCATATGTGGACCTTAGTGGAAACTATCTACAGTATCCCCCTGCTGTCCCAGAGTGAGAACTTCAGTACATAACAATAACTGAACAAAAACCACAGCAGTCAATCAATCTGCGCCTGTTACGGCATTTCTAATTTGTAACCCGCTCTGAAATGGCTTGCGTTGAAGAGCAGGATAAAAATGTTTTAAATAAATAAATAAATAAATAAATAAATAAATAAGTGCCTGATCCTATGCATGCTTACAGTGAACTCAGAACTTGCATGCCCCCAAAAAGCATTTGCTTGCTTCCCAATCTTTTATAGGAGCATGGGAAGCTGCCTTACATTTTATAGGAACATAGCAAGCTCTCAGGCCATTGGTCCATCTAGCTCACTACTGTCAACATTTCATCAAAATGTAGTACCAATGTATTCAAAAGGACTTACTCCCAGGTAAGCGTGATAGGGCTTCAATCCTTACAATCCTTACATATCCTTATTTAGGACCAACTTCTGTGTAAGCATGCATAGGACTGCACTATTAATCTGATGGGTTTTCCCTCTGTTCTTTCTTTTTAATACACAATAAACACCCAGAAAGTACACACAATTTAAATTATTTCTATATTTGATTTATTTGCTCATTTGTCTTAACACAACATAGCGGTTTCAGTAATAAATTAAAACTGCAGTCCTAAACGCACATACTTAGGAATATACCTCATTTATATGTCTACTTTTATATCATCCCAATATAAGTGATTTTCCTTCATTCCTATGAAAGACGACAATTGTGCCATAGTTGCAAGGTTGAAGGTTTTTACTATTGATTCTTTTAAACCTGGGCTTTCAGATGAATTCCCAGTGTTTTGTGTGTACTACTCTAGCATCTATCATGTAGCTAATCAATTTACTATGTTGTTGTTTTTTACATTTAAGATCTCTTGGTGCCCTGGATGAAGCCTGAAAAATATAGAATAAAGTGGAACTGTGACTTCTTGCAACTTGAAAAATCTGTTCTCTTAATGTATGTATTAAAATTGCATTAGCTATTTTTAAAGCCACGTCCTACTGCTGACATGCTGGTTCAGACTGAGATTGACTGCAATCCCAAAGTGAATTTCACATGTACTGCTTGCAAGCCAGGTATTCCCCATCCTATACCTACGCATTTGCTTCTTGTTTTTGCTTAATTATTTTCCTTTACCTCTTTTTCTGTGGCTGCATAGGATTATCTGGTAAAAGTGGGTGGTGGTGTCTGGTGAAACGCTCTGCTTAAACTCTACCCATGTAGTATGACATGAATGCACAATGTAACATTGCAGGGGGGGGGGTGCTATGCAACCCTGCACTCTCAGCCTGATACTATATTTATTTGATCGATTATAACTCTTCCTTTCTGTCCAAAGGTCCCCAAGACAATTTATATAAGCATGACCAAATGCAGTTTAAAATCTACATCAGGGGTCAGCAAACTTTTTCAGCAGAGGGCCGGTCCACTGTCCCTCAGACCTTGGGGGGGGGGGGCGGACTATATTTTAAAGGAAAAAAAGAACGAATTCCTATGCCCACAAATAACCCAGAGATGCATTTTAAATAAAAGGACACATTCTACTCATGTAAAAACGCACTGATTCCCGGACCGTCCGTGGGCCGAATTTAGAAGGCAATTGGGCCAGATCTGGGCCCTGGGTCTTAGTTTGCCTACCCATGATCTACCTAATCAATTTGGGATCTCTCTCTTGCAAGAGATCCCACTTCAAGATCCAATGCAGTTATGGAGGGAGCAGCCACCTTAAATGCTGTGCTGAAGACTTTTACTATGGAAAGGTTGCGGTGGTGGAACAAAATATAGGAAAAATTAGAGGAAGTCAAGATTGGGATTTGTAGATGTTATGAAGCACCTCCTCTACCTCCCCATCTTTCATCCTACATAGGAAAAGAGGCTGCTGCCTTTTACAGAATCAGCGCATTGGTCCATGCAGCTACACTAGACATGGTCTCTCCTAGTGGGACCTTCTACATTGAAGCATGTGTTCTACCACTGAGCTATGGCCCTTCTCCCCACCACACAACCACCCCATTAGCTCCTTGAACGATACTGAACTTATATGCAAATACTATCATTTAGCTGTAACAGTTTTACACCTCCATTGCAAAGGTGGGAATCATTACCCAAGGTGCAAAACAATGACAGTGTGAACCTTTCTATTTCCAGCGAGGGAGCAGGACAGGAATGCCAGTTGTTATGGTTGCCTGTGTTATCCTGGTAATCCCCTTGTGCCGAAGAGAATTCTTCAGGATAAATTGGGAATGGAATGGAATTGCCCCAAGTAGCGGGGGTGGGGGGAGAGAGAACCCAAGCATTTCTGTTCACCACAGAACCCCTTCCCCTCCACACAGATGGCGGATCCAGGTTGCAGAAAACAAAGGAGGAATGTCTCCCTCTCCTCTTGCTCAGAGCCCTCAGACAGCTTCAGAGTGTGCAAGAGGAAGCCCAGCCAAACAATACAAGAAGCAAGACACATTTTAATTTTAGATGCACAGCTGCCTCCGAGTTCTTTAAATATGCTCCTCTTTAAATGCTTTCATGTGCAAGGCTATCTGAAGTGCTGCAGGCAGACTCAAGTCCCTTTCCAAAACTAATCTCTGTTTGGCCTTGTCAAAGGAACTAAACGGGGTGGGTCAGATGCCTTAGCAGGGGCAAACCGATTCCCCTGGCAGACGCCTCCAGCCAGACTGGTTTCAAGTGATAAGTCAGTATGCCTTCCTTACTGGGCAGTGCATCCCAGCCTCTCACATCTATACATGCCCACATATATACACAAACATACAAAGCACAGGAAATCACTGCTGCTTCTTGCAGTAGTGCCAATGGGCACCATTATGCTTTTGTATAAGTGTGCAGCTGTATGGAGTGATCAGTACTTTAGCCTGTACTGGCCTGGGTGTTTTCTGGCTGCCTGGAATGCAAGCTACAGACTCCGAGATTTACTGGGAGAAACCTGAGAAATCCAGATCTTCAGCCAGAAACACTTGAGTGTGTGATCATCCTGGATTGTTTTTCCTCTTTCGGCTTCTTCCTTTTTTTCCTTTGGAAGGTAATTTCTGGTCTTCCAAGGATTTTTGCTGCCATCGTGTGGGAAAGGCCCACAATGCAAATTTTCTTGGGGTAAATTTCCCCACCTCTTCCACACAGAATGTATGTCATAGATGCATTCATGCATTATGTATGTTTGTATGTCTTATATGGGATTCCCTTCCCTCAAGACAAATAAAGTACCCCCTCACATCAACCAAAGCCATTCACATGGCAAATTACTTCATTAAATTATTTCACTTGCAGTTGCCACAGGGCTTCCTGAAAGGAATTCTGGATATCCTGGAAGAGCGCAGCTGGGGAAATGTTTGGCAAACTGGATGCATTTACAAGTAGGGACAGGAAAGAAATTTGAAGGTGAACCTACATAATCTGCCATTTCCAAAAGATACATGAACCAAAACACAGCCATCCTAAATTCACACAGTTCCAGTTTTGCAATGTAGTTCTCTAGACATGTACAAAATTGCATATACCAGGGCAAAATGTGCATAATCCCAATCCTTGACCATAGAATTGTAGAGTTGGAAGGGACCATGAGGATAATCTAGTCCAACCCCCTGCAATGCAGGACTCTTCTGCCCAATATGGGGCTCGGACCCATGACCCTGTGATTAAGTGACTCCCTGTAGTTACTCAGAGCTTAGGAAAAGCTTAGAAGAACATGGAGGAGACCAAATACCCAACTAATCAAGCACTCTATTTCCCACAGATGTAAAGCATGAAAGCCACAACCCTTTCCCACGCTTCTTCCCTAACAAGTAATATCAGATTTGGGTAGGTAGCCGTGTTGGTCTGATGCAGTCAAAATAAATTAAAAAATTGAAAATAAAAATTGAAAAATAAAGAATTGTCCAGTAGCACCTTAGAGACCAACTAAGTTTGTTCTGGCTATAAGCTTTCGTGTGCATGCGCACTGTGTATCTGAGAAGTGTGCATGCACATGAAAGATTATACCCAGAACAAACTTAGTTGGTCTCTAAGGTGCTACTGGACAATTTTTCAATTTTTAAAAGTAATATCAGGCATATTTCCTCTTATCATGGTGGTTTGGCTTGGCGAGTAGCCGTTGACAAACCTATTTCCATGAATTTGACTAAACCCTGTTTAAAGCCAAGTAAATCAGAAGCCACCACCACATACCATGGCTTCAAATTCTGCATATAAATTACACATTGCTGGAAGAAGTACTTTTTTTGTATGATGTGGATACAAACTGGGTTTAATTCATAGCAGGGCTCCGTAAGGCCCAGATGATGATGGGGAACAGAAGAAACCAATGTAGTGAGTTTCACAGTCACCAGCATCTCTTTTTTTTGGGAAATTCCCAGCTATCTTCTGGTTTCAAATGAAACTCAGCTGACATCCTATTAAGCACTCAGCATAATATAAATGGATCTGCAATTACAGTATAGATGACACCTAGTGGTCATTAAACACAAGGATAAATTCCAAATAAAATAAGCCACCTGTGGGTCACTCAAAGTCACTGTCACAGCAATAGATTCCTAAGAATTTAGTAACACAGAAAGCTGTCTTTCTCTGAGTCAGACCACAGGTCTAGTTAGCATAGTACTGTCTACACGGACTGGAAGTGGCTCTCCAGGATTTTGGACAGGGAGTCCCTCCCAGCCTGACCTGGAGATGCCAGAGACTGAACCAGAAACCTTCTGCATGCAAGACAGATGCTCTATACTTATGGAGCTTCAGCCCATCAGACCAAAAGTTAATACTATCTAGCGTTTTGATTGGCCCTGAGTCCTCACTGGAAGGACAGATCGTGAAGCTGAGGCTCCAATACTTTGGCCACCTCATGAGAAGAGAAGACTCCCTGGAAAAGACCCTGATGTTGGGAAAGATGGAGGGCACAAGGAGAAGGGGACGACAGAGGACGAGATGGTTGGATAGTGTTCTTGAAGCTACCAGCATGAGTTTGACCAAACTGCGGGAGGCAGTGGATGACAGAAGTGCCTGGCGTGCTCTGGTCCATGGGGTCACGAAGAGTCGGACACGACTAAACAACAACAACAAAGCGTTTTGATTCCCAGAGTGACTTGTAATATGCTTCAAGCGCCCTTACAATCATGGGTATCTGCAGAAATATTTCCAGGCGAGAGTGAAGTAAATACAATGGTACCTCAGGTTAAGAACTTAATTCGTTCTGGAGGTCCATTCTGAACCTGAAACTGTTCTTAACCTGAGGTACCACTTTAGCTAATGGGGCCTTCCGCTGCCGCCACGCCACCACTGCACAATTTCTGTCCTCATCCTGAAGCAAAGTTCTTAACCCGAGGTACTATTTCTGGGTTAGCGGAGTCTGTAACCTGAAGCGTCTGTAACCTGAGGTACCACTGTACACCATACAAACATGACTAGCGTGAGAGAATTGGTCTATCATTTCTGGTACATGTGATGGCTAGTGGCCAGGCCTGAGTAGGCATGGCCTTTAAAAAGCTAGATTTCTAGGTCTACCCTTCATTGTTTCCCAATGGGTAGATCAGCTGTTTATCCACAGATAAACCTAGCAATCAGACAAAATCCTTCCACTCAAGAGCTCAAACCATCAGTTCTTCCCCTGGCTTCCTCCAATCCTTAATTAACTGTACAGTTGCTACAATCACACACACACACACAGTTACACACACCCTGTATTAACCTGGGGGGGGGGGGCAAACACCAGGAAATTACCCTGGCATATGCTATTCTATCTCCCTACTCCAACAAAATGGATATAGGAACACTTGGTTACTTTACAGGGCTGGTGTAGCTTATGAAATGTCAGCCGCAGCCCTCAATTCCTGCAGTCCAATTATTTATAAAAACACATTTAAAACTCTTTCTATACTTTGGTTTTGTACTGAGTTGGATAATTGATAAAATTCATGTTAGAGTGAGCCATTGGACTGGGTGAGTTTTGGATTTTGGTGTAAGAGGCAAGAATCCAAATCACTGCTGGGCTCTGTACACCGAACCTGTGACGGTGGGAAAGTCACTCTGCGTACCATCCTGTGAAAGAGAACTAATTTAGTGTCCAATTGATTTTAACCCGAAAGGGTTGCAGCGCCGGTGATTTCACAACCAAGAATCCCAAGGCACCTTAAAAAATAACAAATGCATTGGGCTTTAAATTTCCCTGAAGCAGAGCCCGCTTCGCCTGAGGCATCAAGCGTTACCATCAGCTAGCAAACAACACTTCCGGTTGTCTACTGAACGTGCGGGATGTGACAGGGCGCCGCAGAGATAGGGCTAAAGCGGCTTTGCCTTCTGCCCGCAAATGGTGACATTCAGCTAGAAATCCGGAAGTGGAATGTAATTATTACCCCTACTTTCCTCTATGGTGAGATTCAGCGGAGAAAGGAGGAGGAACGCGAGGCGTGTAGTTCCTGTTGCCGAAATGGCTTTTTAAGGTGGCTCAGCGGTTTCTACTCCATGGTGAGGGGAAAGTGCTGGCTGCTGATCACGAGGCGAAGTGAGCAAACATCTCGTCCAGCTTACAGAGAGAGACTGGCGTGGCGGGTCAGTGAGGTGGGAAGTGATGGGAGCAGGCATTTGGGTAAATAAGTCAGGGATGGCTGTAGAAACAGTGGTCCTGGGTAGCAAGCCCGAGTTTGGACGGGGAGAAGCAAGTCTCATAGGGGGTTCCTGTGCTCTCTCATAACGTTAGAACTTAAGGACATCCAATGCAACCTTCAGGATAAATAAAGAAAGTACTTCTTCGCTCAGCACATAAACTATGGACATCCCTAGGCTGCAATCCCGCCACGTCTTGTTAGTACATTGGGACAGGCCCGGTTCTCCAAGCCTGCATTTGTTTATTTTAATACTTTCCATCAGTGAAGTCATCTGATCACTTGCAAGTTCCCACCTAAGATTAATTGCTCACAGGAATCAAAATTCATGGCTGTAACTCAGAACCCCAATGCAAGTTTATTATTTGGAAGTTCAGACCGTGGAATCTTAGGTGCCATAACAAATTTCAGATTTGCTACAGTCGGAATGAATTCAGGAAATCTAATATAAAGCAATCAGCTCCAAACATCAGGTCATTTGGTGCTAAAATCATGTTGGCAGTCCATTTTATTATTTCCGTTTGCCTTTGGCAGCTCCCCCACCCTGGTAAATCTTACTTTCTCCTATTGTCCCTATTAAAAACAAGGAAAAGCTGTCAAACTTCTTTTTGAAAGCTTACCTGCTAAGCCGTTCTGATATCTCTGTTTCTTTCCCTAGCTAGTTTTAATTGTGAATGTATTTCATTTTACTATTCTTCTCAGAGAAGAGAAACGGAACAAAGCAGAAATGAGCAATCTCTATATCATCAAGACATGCCACAGGGTTTGGGGGAGGATAACCAAAAAAGATGGGGAAATGGTAACGTATCTCATGCAACAAAAGACCATAGTATTAACAACAAATGTAGAAAGATCAACAAGTACAAGAGGTAATCTCCCCCCACAAAAATACCCCACCATCCCAGTTCAATGCTGAGTAGGCACTGACTGACAGTGGGAGAAATGGAATTGAGATGCCAGATCAAGAAACAAACACTCCACGCTGCCAAACATATATGATCAAATTGCTAACCAACTTTAGTACTAAGTAATTTTTCAAGGATCTCGGGTTTTCCATATTCCACGCAGGGAAATTGTTACAGGGTTACCCAGAAGCGATGAGCCCTGGGTCGTTTGTTTATTTATTTCACAAATGTATTTAGTGCTCTTTCATTTCAGTTACAGATGTGGGATGTAAACACGGGAGCAATCAATGACAACATTCCTAGAGTGTACATGTTAGAACATGGGGAGGGATGTCTGTCCAGCAAGCAGGTAAACTTCCTGGGGACGAACTTCCTCCGCATGTGACCAGAGGTGGGTGTGGCCTCACCTGTGCAGGTAAATGATAAAAGCACAGGGCAGCCAGCCATCTCTCTCTCTCTGCCATCTTCCTTCGATGAGGAAACATCTAAGGATGCTCTCTTGGCTCCCAGCCAAGAGAGAAGATAAGGACTATCTTGCTACAAGATAGATGCTAAGTGTATGTAACCTTTTTTAAGCCTGTCTGCCTTCTGGGATCATATTGTGAACAGAACGTGAGTAAACTCTTTTATACTTTTATAAAGACTGTGTCGTGTCTTGTATTTTAAGAGGGAACAAAAGGGGAAATTACCAGAGTAATTATTATAGAGGTTCTAGCGAACCTGTGCAAGCGTTACCGTTGCGAACTTAAAGGGGAATGTCTATAAACTCTGCTGATATTTTGGGAACTTGTTAGCACAAGTTGGATAAGGATATAATTAGTCAATATATCCTCTCCTGCACCCCAGAACATTCCCACAACAGACACCCTCATCTAAAAGCCTGTTGGAAGAAGTGCATCTTTGCTTGTGCTCTTCTGGATAGGCTCTCTGTGTTGGGAATAGTAGCGTAGTGATATGGCGACTCCACTCCTATCTGGACATCCAATTCCAGAAAGTAGGTGTGGGGGACTTCTGCTTGGCCCCATAGCATTTATGCAGTGGGGTCCTGCAGGGTGTTGTTGCTGTTTTCTTAACCCCCGTGATTTTAAACATTTACATGAAACACCAGTTGTATCAAATCATATGGGAAACAGCCTTATTAGAAAAACTAACCAATAAACTGGAACTGACATGGGAGCAAATGGAAGAAGACACCTTCACCCGGGCATGGTTACCCTTTATCACATACACAGCCCAACAAGACAACAAGAGTCTGCCAACAGCATACGAATCAATCTGGCTAACCTGATTCAAAAATACACACCCACAAGCCCACTCACACACAAAAACAATTCTCACTACAGCCAACCAAAAACCAACTACACCCTAAGCCATCCTGAACCTCTTTCACCACCAAGGAAATACAACAAGTGAATAGCAAGACAACCCATACAAGTAACGCTGACACAACCCGCCCCCCCCCACACTTAGAATAATAGAAACACAACTCACCACACCTCACCCCACTCACCATTCTCCACTTCCCCTTTTTCCTTCCTTTTCTTTATTTTTATTTTTCTTCTTCCTAATTGTTTAAATAAATTCATGAACCAAGAACTTACACATTGATCACTAATAATGAAACATATGTTGTAGATATTTTCCCAATTTTATTATGCTAATTTTCCTGTTATACTTTGGAGACATCATAGAACTGTAGAGTTGGAAGGGACCCTGAGGATCATCTAGTCCAACCCCCTGCAATGCAGGAATATGCAGCTGGTCCATACAGGGATCGAACCTGCAACCTTGGTGTTATCAGCACCATGGTCTAACCAACTGAGCTCATTTGAGGATTTGGAGCAAGGTGCCATCAGTATGTTCACAACACCCAGCTCTGTGTGTGTCTCTATTGGATTCAGCTGAGGCAGTGGAAATCCTGCGCTGGTGCTCAGAAACAATTATAGTCTAGATGAGGGTGAATAAATTGAAAATCCTGACAGCGTGGAGGATCTATAGGTAGGTGGCTCACCTGTTGAGAAAGTTCAGTCTCATCTGAGTGGAACTGCGCTCCCCAAAGGAATAATTTCATAGCCTGGGGACACTCCTGGATCTGCCACTTGGAGGGCTAGGTAAGTTTGTATGGTAAGGAGGGCTTCTCATCAGTTTATGCCATTGAACAGAGATAGTTTGGGCACAATTATCCATGCTCTGATAACACCTGGGATTGACTACTACAGTGCATTGCACTGTAACATTTTTAAAAATGTTTTTATGTTGCTGTATACCACCCTGACATTTTGTGAAAGGGCAGTATGTAAACAAATAACATATTTATCAAATCACCTGCATGCAATCTGGATGTCTTATAGTGTGTTCACGTTGGACCTTTTGGAGGTAAGCAATGATTTGATAGCGTGAGAAAGTTTATTTGAACATCATTCCTTTTTAGCTTTTTAGTTTTTAGGACTTTGTTCACAGCTGGAGAGGACTGGCTCTAGCCATTCAGATGAGCTTTTTGGAAATTGATAACAAAACAAAAGAGTTTGATGTGTTACTGATCTGAAGTAAGTGGTCTCTATGTGAATCACAAGCTCGTTAGACCAGCGGAAATGAAGGTTGCACGCTAGAAATGTTGCATTGCTGCATTTAAGCACTGGGTGTGTTTTTTTGAATCAAAATAATATTTCTTGCTAGAATTGGCATTATTATATTTATTGTATTATATTTCCACACACACCCTTGAATCTAGGAATTGGGTGAACTGTCAAAGAGTCTCCAGCAAACCTTTATATCCCTTAACCAAGTTTGTGATAACTACACCCAATGCTAATTCTAAAAAGTGAAAGTCTTCATCGGGTTTGGTTTGTGTTTATTTGGTACCTGAGGAAAAGGTTATAATTTTTTTTTTTTAAAAAAAAAGGTAAAAATAAGAGACTGTGTAAATATTGTATAGCATTAAGCATGTGCCTTATAATCCAGACACAACTAAGATAGAGAACCAGCCACTTTGTAAGGTTGAGACAGTTTTCTGGCCAGGGTATGACATTGGTATGCTACCTTCAGAGAATTTTGGAATCTGTAGAACACGCTGTGTTCTTGTCTATTCAGTAAAAGAGAACTGTGGGGAAGCCTATGCTTTCTGAACAGATCCTGCTGGCTTGGTAAATCCTTTTTTGTAGATGTGGCCTAACCTTAAAATGCCTAGCCACACTACCCACTTGAGTTTTGTGCACACTGACACTGAAGAAGAAGACAGGGCCTTGATTCTGAAAAGGTACAGCAGTCCTTTCTATTTGATGGAGGAGATGCTATCTTTGACTTCGCCAGTTCTTCACTTTTCATGTTGACCCCTCTCTCCCTTGAGCTTAGCTGCAGCCTGTAGGAGAGAAAATGAAATGGCACAAAGAAAACAAGCTGTTCTGGGTTTTTCTGTGGCAAACTGGTAGCTGGTCAGCAAAGCATTTGGGAAGAAGCTTTGTAGGACAGCTCTTTGAGCAAAACTGAGCAGTGCTGAATTCGACGTATCTCAATTTCAAAACAGCAGGAATGTTTCCTTGTCAGAAATGCAAAGTGATTTTTTAAAATTGCTTTAAATATAGGATGCTCACTATATTCCAGTGTTAACAGCCTGAGAAATTTAAACTTCAACAGAACCTCTTGCTAAGGCCCTGCATCTATTGTCTTCTGATCTGCAGTGCCTGGGGTTTGGGTAAGAAAACCTGTGTGTTTTGTTAGCTGCGTGTTACTATTTTGCATCAAGAACAAGGTTTTAAATATACTTAAATATAGTTTGATTCATAGTGCTACTGCTGCAGAAAATCTTTCTGCCTACTGTTCAAACCTTGCTTCCCTAGCTTAAGACCTGTTGAAAGGGAGGGAAAGAAACAATTAGGGATGGGGGTGAAAGTTGACTCAGTTTGCATTTAAAGGTATACCTGAGGCTCCAGTACTTTGGCCACCTTATGAGAAGAGAAGACTCCCTGGAAAAGACCCTGATGTTGGGAAAGATGGAGGGCACAAGGAGAAGGGGAGGACAGAGGACGAGATGGTTGGACAGTGTTCTCGAAGCTGCCAGCATGAGTTTGACCAAACTGTGGGAGGCAGTGGAAGACAGGAGTGCCTGGCGTGCTCTGGCCCATGGGGTCACGAAGAGTCGGACATGACTAAACGACTAAACAACAACAACACTTTTACAAAGGTTGTGCACTACCCCTCAGTCTCTGCCTAGTGTACAAAAATGCCTGTACAGAAAACTCCCCACTTACTTGGGGCTTATGTTCTGGGCCACCACGCGCATTAGTGAAAGAGATTTCACTTTACGTAGTTTTTCACTTATTAGACTATTTGCGGGGGCATATTGAATCTCTTCCATTGGAGATTTAATTTTTGTTTTTGTTTTGCTTGCTCCTCTGTTTTCTCCTCCAGGGATTCCTGACAGCCCGATGATGATGGCCCAATTGGAAGGTTGTATCTTTTCCTCAGTCACATGTCATAGGTTTGTTTGCCCCTAACAGAACAAATCAATACAGTGGTACCTTGGGTTACAGACATTTCAGGTTACAGACTCCGCTAACCCAGAAATAGTACCTTGGATTAAGAACTTTGCTTCAGGATGAGGACAGGAATCACGCCGTGGCAGCGGGAGGCCCTATTAGCTAAAGTGGTACCTCAGGTTAGGAACAGTTTCAGGTTAAGAACAGACCTCCAGAAAGAATTAAGTTCTTAACCCGAGGTACCACTGTATTCAGCTTTGTTGTTAGAGACTGTTTAAGAGCTGGAATATGAGAGCACGACACTGCTTTGTTTGTTTTTTAAAAATAGTTTATATCCATCATTAAGTCATCTCAGAGTAGACCCATTGAAATCAATAGGAAATTAGTTATCCAACAGATAGAACCCATTAAGTTAACATTGTGGAATACAGTGTACCCAAACAGTGTTCATGTTATACTATGTTTTTGGAGTGCAATACCAATAAAAATCTAGTTTTATGTTAAACTTGAGAAATTTTGCAACTAATTCTGTCTTTACTTCCAGCTAGCAAGTTAAAGGGGTCTGTTGGAATCCAATAGATTGCTGGTGTCGAAGAAGATCGTGTAAGAGGTTTAAAAATACTATCTGATGTAAGGTGGTTCTTGGAATGCTGCTGATAAGCAGTTAGCCCAAAACATCCTAGCAGCAATTAGTTCAAGGTCTGGCTTTCAGGTATTCGACATGCTTCTACACACAGCAGCATTCCAATTCCTGAAGAATGAGAACATCTGGAAAAGCTTTTCAGAGATGGGACACAACACTTAATTTCAAAAAATTGCAGCAATAGGACACCTGTGGCTTAGCTAAGAATTCCATTGAAATTTCCATTTCCTCAATGCTTTTTTTAAAAAAAGTTTGCCCCTCACTGTTCCTCAAGGAGAATGTATTGCCATACACCCAAAGGCTTGTGAATTTTGCAGACTTATTGGCCTGCCTTGCTGGGTGGGGGTCCTTTGGATTGGTAAACCTCTTGAGCTATCATCCTCAGGACCAAATTAAATGTATAACGTATCGTTGCATGTCCGTGGGAGAGATTGGTCTTGGGACTGCAGAGCATGGAGGGTAAACCTTCTTCCATGCTACATTCCCAACAAAAATCTGACACCACCACCCCAAGCATCAAAAGCTAGCAGTGTGGGGAGGGTACCTGTATATAGCTCTCCAATTTTGCTCTGTTTAATTGTTCAACATGAGCCAAAGGAAGAGCAAGCAAAAGACAAGCATCATTATGGTGCCCCACTTAATGATGTTTTTTAAAAAGACCAATGTACCAGCAGCTTTGTGGGGGCAGCTATTTTTCCTCTGGCTCACAGCACAGAGGGGGAAAGGTTAATCCCTGTCTCCTGATCTTCCCACCACCAACACAGCAGCTGCTACTTTAAAAGGGGAAAGCAGACTTAAAAGAGCCCAGCAGGATCAGATCAAAGGCCTGTCTCTTCCTGCATTCTGTTCCTGCAGTAGCCAACCAGATTCCTCTAGCAAACCCACAAACACCACATGAATGCAATAGCCATCTTCCACCATTCCCAGTGACTGGCATTTCAGGCCATATTTGCCTCTGATCTTGGAGGTTCTATGTGGCCATCATTTGCTGGACGAATTCATGGAGGAGAAGGCTCATCTCCTTTTGAAGCTGTGCAAGTTGGGGCCATCATTACATCTTGTGATAGGAGATTGTATGTGTGGCCTGAAGAAGTACTTTCTTTTGTCTATCCTCACTCTTCAATCATGGTTTATATTAGATTATTCAATTTCTGTACCACTTAATATATTAAAAATATCTCTGAACGGTGTACTGAAAACTGAAGCAACAACATTGGATGACCTTGAGTTTGAGTATTATGAGAGAGGGAGGAATCCAGTTTCTCCAAACCATGCATCTTTTCAAACAAAGACAGACATAGACAAATGAAGAATCTAATAAAATGTGCAGCTTGGCCCAGAGTCTATTAATATTGGAGCAAATAGATAATGTAATCTTTGTGGGTGGAATTCAACACCACACTTTCCCAATCGTTCTGTCTGTGCAAAACATTTCAGCTTGCCAGATGGCATCTTAATAATAATAATAATAATAATAATAAATTTTATTTATATCCCGCCCTCCCCAGCCGAAGCCGGGCTCAGGGCGGCTAACAACAGTAAAACAGCACAAACAACACTTTAAAATCATTCATTATAAAATTAATTGATTCAAGCCACTGGCAACCATTGGGCCAGAGCGCTGCGAAGATTGCCAATGGAGGGAGTCAGGCTGTGCCCTGGCCAAAGGCCTGGTGGAACAGTTCTGTCTTGCAGGCCCTGCGGAAAGATGTTAAGTCCCGCAGGGCCCTGGTCTCTTGTGACAGAGTGTTCCACCAGATCGGAGCCACGGCCGAAAAAGCCCTGGCTCTAGTTGAGGCCAGCCTAACTTCTCTGTGGCCTGGGACCTTCAAGATGTTTTTATTTGAAGACCGTAAGTTTCTCTGTGGGGCATACCAGGAGAGGCGGTCCCGTAGGTACGAGGGTCCTAGGCCGTATAGGGCTTTAAAGGTTAAAACCAGCACCTTAAACCTGATCCTGTACTCCACCGGGAGCCAGTGCAGCTGGTATAGCACCGGGTGAATGTGATCTCGCAGCGAAGACCCCGTAAGGAGTCTCGCTGCAGCATTCTGCACCCGCTGGAGTTTCTGGGTCAGTCTCAAGGGCAGCCCCACGTAGAGCGAGTTACAATAATCCAGTCTGGAGGTGACCGTCGCGTGGATCACAGTGGCTAGGTCAGGGCGAGAGAGGTAAGGAGCCAACTGCTTAGCTTGGCGGAGATGGAAAAATGCCGCCTTTGTTGTAGCTGCAATCTGCGCCTCCATTGAAAGGGAGGTGTCGAAGATTACACCCAAACTCTTAACGGACGGTGCTGGCACTAATTGCACCCCCGCAAGAGATGGGAGTTGCCCCCTCAATCCCATATCGTCCCGTCCCAGCCACAGGACCTCTGTCTTCGAAGGATTTAACTTCAACCGGCTCCCACGTAGCCATCCAGCCACAGCTTCCAGACATCTGGTCAGTGTGTCTGGGGCCGAGTCAGGATGGCCATCCATCAACAGATAGAGTTGGGTGTCATCAGCATACTGATGGCAGCCCAGCCCAAGACTCCGGACAAGCTGGGCGAGGGGGCGCATAAAGATGTTGAAAAGCATCGGGGAGAGTATCGCACCCTGAGGTACTCCACACACCAAGGAGTGGCGCGATGACAATTCCCCCCTAAGCGCCACCCTCTGTCCCCGACCAGAGAGAAACGAGCGCAGCCATTGAAGGGCTGTGCCCTGAATCCCCACGTCGGCAAGGCGGTGGTCCAGAAGTTCGTGGTCGACCATGTCAAAAGCTGCTGACAGATCTAGAAGAATCAGCAGCCCCGACCCACCTCGATCCAGCTGTCTACGAAGATCATCTGTTAGGGCAACCAGAGCCGTCTCGGTCCCATGACCAGCGCGGAAGCCAGACTGGAATGGGTCGAGAGCCGATGTTTCATCCAGAAACCCACCAAGCTGTTCAGCAACCGCTCTCTCAATCACCTTACCCAGGAACGGAAGATTCGAAACTGGGCGGTAATTGGATAGATCTAAAGGATCTAATGATGTTTTCTTTAAGAGCGGGCGCACCACTGCCTCCTTCAATTCTCCTGGGAATGTCCCCGTGCCAAGGGACAAGTTGATGATATCCCCCAGGAGGGCCCGCACCTCGTCTGGACACGCTCTAATCAGCCAAGACGGGCACGGGTCAAGAGGACAGGTGGTGGGCTTTCCAGCTCGGAGGAGTCTGTCCACATCGGCTGGGGATATCCGGTTGAAGTGGTCCAATACTGGACCCGAGGACAGTCGAGGGGCCTCCAGTTCCTTTATTGTATCCAAATTGGCAGGGAGGTCATGGCGGAGCAGCAAGACCTTCTCCGCAAAAAAGCTCGCAAATGCCTCACAGCTATGTGTCAAATTGTTATTTAAATTTGGCTGTCCCTCAAGGGACGTTAAAGACCTGATTATCCTAAATAATTGCGCCGGGCGAGAGCTAGCGGATGCAATGGAGGCCGAGAAGTAAGACTTCTTAGCAGCCTTCACCGCCATCTCGTAGGTTTTCATAAAAGCCCTATAAGATGTTCTTGAGGCTCCGTCACGGGCACCCCGCCATACTCGCTCTAGCCGTCTGAGGTCCCGCTTCATTTTCCGGAGCTCCTCGGTAAACCAGGGAGCCCGGTTTCTGCGGGGTCGCAGAGGGCGCTTAGGTGCGATCTCATCGATGGCTGCCAGGAGCTGGATATTCCAGCCCTCAACAAGCTCAGTCAATGAGTCGCCAGGGGGAGCAAGGTCCCGCAAGGCTTGGCGGAATCTATCAGGGTCCATCAGCCTCTGCGGGCGAGCCCAAATTGGCTCGCCACCTAAGCAGGGTGGGGGTGGAAAGTCAATCCTGGCTTTCAGAGCGTAGTGATCAGACCATGGTACCTTCATCGAAGGAGACATGATCACATCTATACCTACGCCAAAGATCAAATCCAGCGTGTGACCTGCTTGATGTGTGGGGCCCGAAACAAACTGGGAGAGCCCTAGTGTCGCCATGGAAGACACCAGGTCCAGAGCCTGTGAGGAGGGAGTGGCATCAGCATGGGTGTTGAAGTCCCCCAATACCAATAGGTTAGGGAACTCCAAGGCCCAGCCGGCCACCGCCTCCAATAGGCCTGACAGGGTGGCTGCTGGTGCGCTAGGTGGCCGGTACACCAGCCAGACAGCCAAGCTCTCCTCGGAGCCCCACACTAGGCCAACACATTCAATGCCGGGGATCGATGGCGATGGTAGAGCCCTGAAAGGACAATCTTCCCGGATTAATAATGCCACCCCTCCCCCCCGGCCCACAGTCCGCGACTGGTGGAGGACAGAGAAACCCGGGGGCGCCATCTCTCGCAAGGTAACTGTTGCCCCTTCGCGCACCCAGGTCTCCGTCACACAAGCCAGGTCGACCCCCTGCGAGATAAAGAAATCTCGCAGGGTGGCGGTTTTGTTGCCTATGGACCTGGCATTGCACAACACCAGTGACGGAGGTGAGTAATCCTTGCTCACCCTACCCTCGTCCCTCGGGATGAGGCGCAGATTGGAAGGGGTACGAGCATATCCATATCTCGATCCCCTTCGCCTATAATATCTGCCCCCACCGCCATACCTCCCTCGCCCCTCCACGGTAGGAATCCCAAGCCTCATAGTCGCCTCCATTGATGGCAATTAATGTTATTCTTCCGCAGCCTAACACAATAAAACCTTAAAACAATGAGTACAAAAAACAAAAACAGCCCAGAAACAATAAAACAATACAAATAAAAACTGCCAAAATTACAGATTCGTCAAAAACTAACAAATTCCCAAGCCCACCCAAACATCCATCCCACCCCCATATATAAAAATCTAAAGGGAAAGGGAGATTTAAAAACATGTTAAAAAGAACTCTGGGCCCCTCCGGGTCCTCCTGGGCAGTAGCAGCATCAGAGGCAACAACTGTCCTTGTGAGGCCCCACCCTGGGCCAGATAGCAGGTGGCAGGAGCAGTCCTTGTGAGGCCCGTCAGGCCCCGTCCTAGGCCAGGTGGTAAGTGGCAGAAAGGAGCAGGGCCCTCAGGCACTCACTCAGGGAAGTCCTCCTGGACAGCAGGCAGCAAGCAGTCCTTGTGAGGCTTCAGGCCCCGCCCCAGGCCAGATGGTAGGTGGCAAAAGCAGGGCCCACAAGCACTCACTCAGGAGAGTCCTCCTGGGCAGCAGGCAGCAAGCAGCAAGCAGTCCTTGTGAGGCTTCAGGCCTTCCCCCATCTTCTCCCCCTGTGTCCTGTTCTGAGGGTCCTATCGACTCCCCAGAGTCAATTTTGGGGGGTGCACAGGGGCAGGAGCGGGGAAAGCCCCATTGCACAAGCAGACGTCCTTGTATATGGGGCTGGTTATGTGAGTATCACGCAACGTATTTGAATGGGTCACTTTTTAGAATTGCTTCTCTTTTACTTGCTAATTTCCTCTCCTGAGCATCCATAAGCAAGAGCTTTAAAGGTGTCTTGGTCTCTGGTAGAGGATGAGCAGTTATTTTTTAAAAAGTAATTTGCACTGATTTCCATAAATGTGTAGCAAAACACGGAGCTGGTAAGCATTTATGTTCTTACAAATGGGACGTGGGTGGCTCTGTGGTCTAAACCACTGAGCCTCTTGGGCTTGCTGATCAGAAGGTCGGCGGTTCGAATCCGCACAGTAGAGTGAGCTCCCATTGTTCTATTGAGCTCCTGCCAACCTAGCAGTTGGAAAGCATGTCAAAGTGCAAGTAGATAAATAGGTACCACTGCAGCGGGAAGGTAAACGGTTTCTCCTTGTGCTCTGGCTTCTGTCATGGTGTCCCCCTGTGCCAGAAGCGGTTTAGTCTTGCTGGTCACATGAACCAGAAAGCAGTCTGCGGACAAAAGCCGGCTCCCTCAGCCTGAAGCAAGATGAGTGTCGCACCCCATAGTCACCTTTGACTGGACTTAAGCATCCAGGGGTCCTTTACCTTTACCTTTTTACCGTATGTTCTGACTTAGTATTGCTTTTCTTTATTCTTTTCCCTCCACAGGGTCCTCTCTTGGTGTTTTGTCAGTAGCCTGAGCGAATTTTGAGTGTGTGTATGTATGTTTCATTTAATTAATATATAACATGGCAGCTTAGAGAGATACATATACATATACACATACAGTGGTCCCTCTGGTTGCGAACGGGATCCGTTCCGGAGGCCCGTTCACAACATGAAAAGAGCACAACCCACAGTGGTGCGTCTGTGCATGCGCTGGTTGCGATTCGCCACTTCTGTGCATGTGCGTGATGTCATTTTGCGTGTCTGCACATGCGCGAGCGGCAAAACCTGAAAGTAACCCTTTCCGGTACTTCCGGGTCGCCACAGGACGCAACCTGAAAGAACGTAACGTGAAGCGGACGTAACATGAGGTATGACTGTACATATACATATAGATATATGAGAGAGAGATTCAAAAAAGTTGAAGCTGGCAGATTGAATGGTCTTGCCTGCCTGCTCCTCCCAGCTTCGAGGGCTCTTCATCAGTGGCTCAGTATCCCCTGCGCTGTGTATTGGAGTGATTGCCAGCCTTCCTGTGCTAACAGCTGGACGGCTGGTGCAGCATCAAAGTGAGCACCCAGAAGCTCTGCAAGGATTCGGCATTGTTTGTCTTTTTTGTAAAAAAAAATAATCAGCTACTGCAGGGAACTGACGTCAATATCAAGGCAAGCAAAAAGGCCCTTTGTTCTCCAAAATGCTTCAGCTTGGGAGAGTTTAAATATAAATTATTGCCACAGTTTGAGTGGTGTGATAACTGTTGTTGGGCTAATTACTTTTCTGAATATGGACTGCTGCAAATCATTGAGGGCGGGTTTTCTCTTTGTGAAAAAACAACATTGTCTAAAGGGCAGCCCCTCTGGAAATTTGCACAGCTCTGCTGCTATTGAAATCAAGTACAGACTCCCCAAACTGTTTGCTCACCTCAGGTGATCCCCTGGTACCTAAGTCAAAACTGGGGTGATGGGTAATACTGCAAATAGTGTGCAGTTAGGAGAGGAATGGCTGGATCTATTCTTTTTTTAAAAAAAAATTATTAAAGATTTCTTAGTTTACAAAAGTATGTGCAATGTCTCTTTTTTTCAAGCTGCATTTTCTGCAGATCAGTTTCATGCCAGATCTATTCTTTGAAAGGTGGGTAGCAATTGAAACATGTAACGTGCACTTAAAATCCATCTTGATTTGAACAACTGGAAAACAGAAAATAATTGTTGCAAATGTTGCTTTAAAAATAAAATAAAATGTAGTCGTGAAATAACTCAATAGTTTCTCTCAGGATACAGAGTCCTCCTTCAGTTTCCTTCTTTTAAAAAATTCGGTCTCTTTAGCTGCTTCTCTTGAAGATGTTTTTGCCTTAGAATCATAGAATCATAGAGCTGGAATAGACCACAAGGGCCATTGAGTCCAACCCCCTGCCAAGCAGGAAACACCATCAGAGCACTCCTGACATATTGTTGTCAAGCCTCTGCTTAAAGACCTCCAAAGAGGCCTTGTGGCTTTTCAGAATGTGAGATGCAGGTTCAGATGCTGAACATAAGAAGAGCCCAGCTAGTTTAGGCCAGTGGCCTATCTGGTCCAACGTCCTGTCCTCACTGTGACCCACCAGGTACCTGTGGGAAGCTTGCAAGCAAAATCTGAGCACAAGAGCACCCTCTTGCACGTGTCCACATCTCAAAAGAACTGCAACCAAAATCATCACAAATCTGAAACGCTACAGTTCCATCTTTGATAGCCGAGGCCTCTACACTTGAGGAAATTGTGCATTGTATTTGCACCTTGTATTTCTTTTGGCTGTCTTTTGAAATTCAGAATTACCTTTGGTCATCTAGTTTCAGGGCATTTCTAGGGCAAATTTGGCTGAGAATGGGTGATCCTCCCAACCCATGGAAAACCACTCTTTAGGGCTCAGTTGGAGCCAACAGCAATTCAGGTTTTCTCTGGATTGATGCTGGCCCAAATAGTAGGGCAAGGGGGAAACTGCTTGGACGTGTGTCTAGAAAGTGTGGGTCAAGTTGAAAACCACTTCCACATGTGCTTTCTAGGCACAGAGCAAGCAGAAGTGCGGACAAGCCCTAAGTGACTATTTTATATCCAGTTCAGGTCAGGCTCGTCCTCCCTTTCTGGTGTTTTTGCCTCAATAGCAGCCGGTGGCTCTTTATTGTTTGACTGGTGAAAGAGGCCACTGTCTTCTTTTCCCTTTGCATTGATAGTCTCAGGACAACAGTCAGAGCATGAACTACTTCTTTCTGGTAGGAAGAGGAGAGACGCAAGCTCCCTTCAGCTGACCTTTCTCTGATCAATACAGCTGTACCTTGGTTCTCGAACAGAATGCATTCCGGGAGTCCATTTGACTCCTGAAACCATTCAAAAACCAGGGCACGGCTTCCGAATGGCTGCAGGAGCGTCCTGCAGCCATTCGGGAACCGCATCAGACGTTCAGCTTCTAAAAATTGTTCGAAAACTGGCTCACTTCCGGGTTTCAATCGACCGGGAGCCAATTTGTTCGGGAGCCAAGGCTTTTGAGATCCAAGGTACGACTGTACTGGGACTACCGGTAGGTTGGTCTCTCCATTGCTATACAGTCATACTTCGGGTTGAATGTGCTTCGGGTTGAGCGCGTTCGAGTTGCACTCCACAGCAACCCGGAAGTAATGGAGCGCATTACTTCCGGGTTTCGCTGCTTGCGCAGACGCTCAAAATGACGTCACGCGCATGCGCGGAAGCAGCAAAACCCGCACACGCACAGATGCGCCATCGTATCTTACATTGTGATCAGGATGCGAATGGGGCTCCAGAATCTAACCCGTTCGCATCCCGAGGTACCACTGTAATGTTCTTCCTAGGAGGCAGCAGGAAAAGCACCCATTGACCTTTGGCTAATGGCAGAGACCAGTATCTTTTCCCTCTTGCTTCTGCAGTCTCAGGGGACTTGAATCTTGCTTTAAGTTATCTCTTTCAGCATCCTAATATTTACCATATACTGTCTGTGTGAGGGCCATAATTTCTTTATTATTTTTCAGTTTATTTTCTGAAATGTGAACTTCTTGCCCTCCTTTTCTGTCTATGGGCTGGATCTGCGGCTCTTATCATGCAGCAAGCATCCTCGTAATCTCATTTCCACCTTTTCTTTCTCATGAACATCTTATCCTTGTGGTAAATAACATTATTTTCCTCCCCCCCCCCCCGCCGCCACTGCCAGCTTCTGCCTCCCCCACTACATTGTTTTCAGTGTACCGGTAATTTTCCATCTTTCCGCCGTCTTCTAAAGAATTGCATCAAGTGAGAAATGAGAGCATTTTTGGGTAGGAGAACCCGGTAGCCACATGGCTCGTGTTTAAAATCTCAGCAATTTGAGAAGATGGAAGTGAGAGGGGAAATCAAGCAAAAAACACCATGAAGTTAATATTGTGAGTGGGTGGCAGCTGTTGGTAAATGGAGAGAAGAAATAAACAGAGGTAGGAGCTGAATAGAAATAGGAGCCAAGGACCTAGTGGGGTCAGAGTCTTCCTCACCTGGGAGGGTTGCTAAGAAGCAAGTAACTCTTTGATGATGCTTTTTTTTAACTTAAAAAAAAGATAATTTACTCCTATTAAGGAAGCAAACAGTTCCTCAAAATGGTATAGTGCACAGTGGATGCTGTGTTCTGCTCCTTTTTCCAAAGGGAAGGATAGTGAGGAACAGAGGAATCATCTCTTCTAAGAGAACTTGTGAACATGAAATGTCTCTGGTATCATCTTTCTGCATTGCAGATCATCCAGAACTGATTTGTTTGTCAATTAAGGCATAAGCTTTCATCAGATGCATGAAGTGTTGCACTGAGTGTGTGCAATATATGAGTGTATTATAAGTGTGAGTGAGTATCTCGCATGCACACAATGTTGGGGAAGGGGAATTACAAACACTGAGGTCAGAAGAAAATGAAACAGAGAAAATAAAGACTGGGATACCATATTTTTTGCTCTATAAGACACACCAGACCACAAGACGCACCTAATTTTTGGAGGAGGAAAACAAGAAAAAAAATATTCTGAATCTCAGAAGCCAGAACAGCAAGAGGGATCACTGCGCAGTGAAAGCAGCAATCCCTCTTGCTGTTCTGGCTTCTGGGATAGCTGCACAGCCTGCATTCGCTCCATAAGACGCACACACATTTCCCCTTACTTTTTAGGAGGGAAAAAGTGAGTCTTATAGAGCAAAAAATATGGTAATTAGGTTATTAGGTTATGTATACATGCACAAGCACACACACTCCAAGTACTCAGGGTAGCAATTCATGTAATGATGAAATGGGCCATCATACATAAAAGCTGTTTTTCTATCTGCTTTAGAGGGGAAGGGGCTAGTTCAGATGTTTCATTGTTAATGTCTGGTGTGTGTGGCAGTCTCTTACATTTCTGAATCTGCCTCCAGGCCCCAAAGGGATTCTTGGCTTGAGGTGGTACAATACCTTGTTGTTTTGCTGCAACAGGCTAATATGTCTGCCTCACTGGAAATCAACTGTTTAATAGACTCTTGCTGTTGCACATGAATTGCTGATATGGAAAAGGGCTGCAAGATGTGTCGAAACTTTTTCTGTTTTTACCAGATCTCTTCCCCTTTATTTGCCTGCTAGTCGCCTCCCCTGTAAGTTGGTGGAGCAACTTGCTCAATGGGTGGAATTGTGAGTACCACTGACTTTGTCTTTCTGCATTCGGGGCATTACATTTTGCAGGGAAGGCTGAGTTTATATTTTCGGTTTTCATGAGGAAGTGTATCTGCAAGGATCATTTCCTTGTCATCAGAGTCTTCCATAAATGTGCCTTGATGTGACGAAATTGAGATCTGCCTCTGTGAAATGCTGTGCTTCAAAACTAATGTTGCCTATAATGTGAATGAATCTTGGTTTCACCACATGGGGGTGCATTTGTAACATGCTGGCACATTGATTGTGAAATGGAAGCAGAGGCTGGCTTCTTGATGGAAAACCTGATTTTAAGGGTGGAAAATCATCCAGTAGTATAGCTGCACCCACACCGCACAATGCACCCTCACTGGTGAGCATGGACCTGCTTGTAATGCAATAATCTGCCCTATCAATGGTTGCAATATTGCAGGAGCCCAGGGAAGGGGCACACGGAAATACTTTGGACAATCTCTTCCCAAGCAAATCTGTGATAGCAACAGCCTTGCTTCTAATCCTAAATTCTTCTGTGAGATGTTGTCTGTCTCACAGAAGTCCACTTGGTGAAGGGGGAGAGAGAGGGGGGAAAAGATGTTGACCAAAAGGCAGAGGAAGGAATAGCGGCCCATTTTGCCTTAAGTCCCACCCACCACATGGCCATACAGCTCCCAACATCTCTGCCCCACTTCCCAAGGGAATGTGGACCTCAGCTGGAAAAGATTTCCCCGTCATTCGCAAAACTTTGGGGAAGTTTGCTTTTTCTGCCTAATGGAAAAAGCAATAACAGAGAGTGTGTGGGTAGATACACACACACACACACACACACACACACATTGCTGGCTATACTGGGATACTGAGGTCATTGGCCTCCATTTGAACTGAAAATTACACGTATGAACCACAGACCTCTGTCTTTCCCAGCTGTAAAGCCACTCTCGTGCTGCAACTAAATAAAATGCTTAAGAGATCTAAAGGATGTGCATACAAGATGGTTTACATATATTGCATTTCAGATTTAGTTCTGTGTTGTGCAGATGAAATGGTATATAACAACAGTCTAAACTGGGGGAGGCATAATTCTGGCCTCCATGACCTCCTCTGACCCCAACATTCTCTGATAGGGGACAGCCATGCCTTGACTTCCCTTTTCTAAACCTTTAGTTCCTTAGCTTTCAGTGTTTTCCCCTCTAGTCTTCCTTCCATTCACTTGGGCATCCTTTGGCATGCACAATGACTGCATCTCCCCAAGTCTTTCCCCCTTTCAGATTACAGAATGAGCTCCCTTTGTCTTTTCTCATAAGTCTTCCCTGAGCCTTGCAGAATTGTTGTTTCTTGTCAGATTTCCTTGTTGCTCTGTTTTCTTCTATCTGTGTTTTCCCCAAAGCCTGGAGACTAGCACGGCAAACAGCACCCAAAGGCCCAATTCAAAAAATCAGATGGAACCCTGTGGTTTTGAGAGAGACCTCTTTTTATGCTGCGCAGCAAACACAACCCTGGCTTGTCTTCTCATACTATGTAAAAAAAAGGACTGTGCCTGCTCTAAACAGTGTAATAGTGGTAGCACTATGGTGGTAGAATGTCCTGCATATGGAGAAATATATACTTCCTCAAGCTAAGCAAATGCACTTTTCCTATGCAGTTTTGCACTGTGTGGAGCAGAGCAGAAAGCAGACAGTGTGTAGGATATGTGAAGACTTCAAGAGATTGTCTCTTAAAGATGCCAAATCATGTGAGAGTGATGGGCAAATATAACATTGCTGCTGGGGGGGACTTACAGGAAGGCTTCCCTTCACAACTACATTGCTGGTAGACCTCTCTAGGGAGGGGATTCCACAGCATGGGTGCCACCATTGAAAAGACCCTGTTTCTTTTATGTGAGTTTTTGACGGTAAGGGTATTTGGAGCTTCGTAGGCTCTTCATTTAAAGACATACATTTCCTGTGCTTCTCCATGACCCCGGAGCAGAACAGTTTAATTGAGAGAAAGTTGTGTCTTGAGTTAATAGATAGTGACTTTTCTTCATCTCAGGAATTTCTGTGAATAGACCCCTAGATGCACACCCCCACCCCCTGCACTTCTTGTCATAGCTGAGAGCTTGATGAAACTAGGGAGTTTGAGCAAATGAGGCACTCTGACAGCTACGGCTCCTGTGGCGTCTACAACTCTGAGGCCTTGGGTGTTATTCTCTAGAGAGCTGACAAAGCGACAGAGAAATAAACTAACCTGAACATTACAAAGATTTCATGCTGAATCATAGAGTTGGAACATGCCTCAAAGGTCATATAGTTCAATTCTTGGTCGATGCTGAACACCCACTGTTACAGCACCCCTATTCAGCCTCAGATAAAGAACTTCTAATGATGGACTGTCAAGCAGCTGATACTATTGGGAAGTCGTTCCTAATTTTTAACTGATGCCTTGTAATATGAATCTGTTAGTTCAGATAATACGCTCTGGGCAAGAGAAGACAAATTTGCCCTGTCATCTATGTGACAGTCCTTCAGGTATTTGATGATGGGTGGATATTGCCTATGAATTGTTTTTTCTCCAGGCTGAACATGTCTGTACAGAGAAGCTATATTGGGTGGCTCCCCCCAGTCAAGAGTAGAATACCTAGCTAGAGAACAATGATCTGTCACTGTGTGGCTTCGTATGCATGTCAGAAAGGATCTCAAATGCAAAACTTCTCAAAAGGAAATCTATATTGACTGACCTTGAGGCAGTCACACAGCAACATAGCTGTGATTTATCTTTTGATGTGGGGCTTTTCATTTGCAAAGTGCTTCATATTCTTTTCTGCTTCACTGCAGTATCACAAAAGGATGAGGTCGGGGGTTAATATTTGCAATATGTGCACCCCCCTCCCACAAACACTGTCCCACCAAAATATGGAGCTGCTCTGACTTCCACTGTTGGCATATAATGGCATAAGAATCCCACATGACAAATGACAATTGGCAACCTGCAAAATATCCTTGCCTGCGACTACTGGTTCAATCAATATGAAGGGCAAAGGGCAAGAATCTCGTAGCTTAATAAGTTGTGTTGATACAAGAAAGCTACTGGCAAGGTATCTGGGAGCCTGTCCCTTTTAGAAATCCACAAGAAAACAAAAAAGGCAGCAGTGATACAAAACAGAGCATTTGGACCATATCCAAGGACAGGTACATTGAGGGGGAAGCTTATTCACTCTTCCACAAGGGTAGAACAACAATCTCAAGCTCTGGGTTTCTGAATATAAAAGGAGACAATGTCATTGCAAACTATCCCAGAAGGGGCATTGCATTCCACTAGGATGATTAGATGTGAAACATAATCACATTATCATCTCCTCCAGCAAGATTTCCATGAGAATATGAGAACTCACTGAAGACAAAGCTTGGGGGAAGTCTTTGTTGGGGTGGGTGGGGTTCGTTAAAAGAAGGTACCATATCTGCCAGGACATTAACAGTGAGTTTTTTGGTAAGGGTAGCAAGGCAGTGGTATTTAATTCCTCCCCCCCTGCAGATATATGGGAGTTGTTGTTGGCATCTGTCTGTCTTGAAACAATGGAAGAGTGTACCTTTAGGGGTGAAGTCAAACTGTTGGAAGGTTACAGCACTTGCTGTGGCTGTACAGACCAGTACAGGAGAGACTTGTCTTCTTGTAACTGGGACAGATTAAGGTGCCTGGTTGTGTTGCTGCAGATGCACCATGGCGTTTCTTCTCTCTGTGCTTCTACAGCGGTCATTCCTCCTCTGGTTACTGCTGCAAGACCTGGCTGTCTGTCAGGGAGCTGACTGTGATTATTTGGTGATGAGGGAAATAAGCACTTATTTAAGCAACAGCACCCAAGATGGCTTAAAAGATCAAATTGTAAAAAACACATCAAACACACACACACACACACACACACACACACACACCCCTTTGGTGATCACTCACAGCCGAGTAAGATTATCTTTCATGAACACGGTCTTACGAGTGAGTCCGCAAGTGACAATGGAGGCCAGTTCTTCCTTCCACAGTGGGAACATAGGTTTCCGGGTGGCAGTTGATCATGGTGAAGGTTTGCTAAACATACCTTCCTCTTAGCTCGCTTCTCCCTTTCATCCTGGCTTCGAGCATCTTCAAAGTCCATTACAGTACACCTTTGGTAAAGGCTGTTCTCCAAGTGGAGCGCTCGCAGGCCAGTGTTTCCCAATTGTCGGTATTTATACTACATTTTTTTAGATTTGCCTTGAGAGAGTCTTTAAACCTCTTTTGCTGACCACCACCATTACATTTCCATTTTTAAGTTTGGAATAGACTAGTTGCTTTGGAATACTATAATCAGGCATGTAAACAACATGACCAGTCCAAGGAAGTTGATGTTGAGGAATCATTGCTTCGACACTGGTGACATTTGCTTCTTCCAGTACACTGGCATTAGTTTGCCTGTCTTCCCAAGTGAGGTATAAAAATTTTCGGAGACACCATTGATGGAATCTATCAAGGAGCTGGCAATGGCATTTATAAGTCATTGTTTCACAAGCATACAGTAAGGTTGGTAGTACAATAGCTTTGTAAACAAGCATTCACACACACACACACACACCCTAAATAAACAATACGAAAAGAGACTAGGATAGCACACAAAACTCTGTAAAGAAAAATTCTTAAAAGAGAACATAAAAATAATCACGTGGCAGGCCAAAAGCCTGGTAAAATAAGACAGTCATCACAAGGTGACAGAAGACCGTCAAGGAGCAAGCAAAGGTCTCCCTTAACCCGGAGTTCTATAGTCTGCATAAGGTCATGGGGACAGTCCTTTTCTGCTACCCAGCCTAACTCAATTCACATGCTGATGGGAGAAATTCTGGAGGAGAGCCTCTCCAGAGGATCTTTATGAGCAAGCAGGGGTGGAGGAACTGGTGTGCTTCAGATGCTATTGGACTCCAGTTTTCATCATTCCTGACCATTGGCCAACTTGGAGAAGCTGATGGGGTTGTAATCCAAAAACACCTGGAGCCTAAGGTTCCTCAACTTTCCAGGACTGAACTCTCTGATGTTGAAAACGTAGCATGCAGTAGTTCATGAATCTTTGTTTCTTATATAAGAGATTTAGCATTAAAGATTTAAGGAGTCCAAAATGAAAAGCCAAGAGTAGTTACACAAGAGACACACATTGTAGAACCAGAGAGAAAGAGAAAATCAATAAGCTACATCATTTTATGGTTTAAAATTTTATGATGCTGGCATGACCCTTTTTGGCCTTATTTTTACACTGACCTGATATCTAATTGCTAGGCTAACTTGAAATATTTTATGTAATAATAAAACTAATGTTTATGCTATTTAAGAATCTAGCATCCTCATCCTTCCTCCCCATTTCCCAAAAGAGAAGTTAAAGATCACAGCACGGAAGAGACAATTTTTTTTATTTTTTAAAAAAATCAATACATTTTATTGTTATGTGTGAAAATGCAGCAGAGGAGATAGCTAGGTAAATAAAGGCGTTTTCATGCAAGCACATGTCTTATTTAGTAAGCCACTTCTCTATGTGTGCTACCATCTATCTAACCTGTTAGCAATTTCTTCTTTTGAGATGTTCTCAAGGTCAAAACACCTCTTCAGAATATGCTTATTTAATTTGTTTCTTGTGTGTGCATATTGGCACTACTATGTGACAAGGACATGGCCAAAGCTTATTGTCAATGGAAATGTGAGAAATATGACTTGGACAGTTCCTTGGACCACATCTCTCTACCAACCATGTTGTGAAAGGAAAAGATCCAGCACCAATTGGTAACTGTGATTCTTCCAGCCAACTCAAGAGCAGCATGAAGGTTTCCTTATGTTACTAATACAAATATGACACTTGCCCTAACTTGAATGTTGAGGAAATGTTGACTCTTCCGGGTGCCTCTGCCCTCTGAGGTGAGCTGGATGATGACTGGGGAGAAAGCCTTCTCAATGGTGGTGCCCTCTTTGTTGAACACTCTTCCCAGGCAAACTTTCCTGGTGCTCCTCTTTGTGTTGTTTTGGCACCAGCTGAATATCTCTCTCCCCCCCCCCCCACCTAGCCTTATAAATAGTCTGTGCTAATTTTAACTTCGGAGCTCCTGCTAGGTTTTAAATGCTGCTCATTTATTTTCTGTGTTTATTCTGCTTTAATTGTTTCAGTTGTTGATTTTGTCGTTTTAAAGCACAGGTACCGAAAGGGTGGGGTCAAGTTGTAAAAAATAAATAGGTGATTTGCATATGGAAAAAGGTAAAATGTGTTTTGTTTGTGGGGTTGTTCTGTGGGCAGATTTCAGCATTAGCGCATGTGCTTAGATTTCCATTTTCAAGATGTAAGTTCCTAATTAAAAAATAAATGAAACACAAATATCTATTTCTCAATTGTGGAAAAAGTGATGGATTTTCAACGTCTGCAAAATCCAATATGGGCACCAGCATAAAATGTGCTTAGCTGAAAGAGGCTGACAGATTTTGTTACCTTTTTTAAAAAAATAAGGCACCTTCCACTATAGGGTTCTGGTACAGGGCAATGGGTGTGTGTCCAAGTTGTATATCAGCTTCTCCACTGATCTGCTTAATCGCTGCAGTTTAGACTAAACTAAGTTAATTGCCCCCATGGAGTTGAATGAATATGTTGCTAGAAGCATCATTCTAAGACATCTTTCCCCAACTTGGTGCCCTCCAGATGTTTTGGACTATGTGGCTGGCTGTGTCTGATGGGAGTTGTAGCCCAAAACATTATGGGTGCCAGATTGGGGGAGGCTGTTTTAAGACAGAACAGGTTGGTGTGGCCCAAGAGGCAGTCATGATTAGGATAAGAATATGGAACAGAGCTTGGCTGCGGAAGGATGATAAAAATAGAAATACAAAAATGAGATTGAATGGTTTTCTTCCTTGAAATGTCTCTTATCGTCCATGTATGGTATGAACTCTTCACCCTATTAATCATGAAAGAATTATTTATTACAAAGTGCTAATTTGAGGGCCTGGCTTCAAGGGCTGCTACTTAGAGTCTTCCCTTCAATAATTCAGTTCACTATCTCACTTGGTTGCTCCCTGACACATGCAAAATTACATCTCATGCCCTCTTAAGTTGGAGACTGATGGGAGTTTTGAAGAAAGCTGAAAGGGGTGCAAGACGGGCATTGTTGCCCTGGGTGTACATACACATGTCATTGATCACAGTGAATTTTTTGTTGTTGTTTTTTGCAACACCACTAAAAAGCTGCAAAATGGGTTAACCAAAGGTGAAAAAGGAAGAGCACTGCTATAGCTGCTAGCCAACCATTCCTGCTCTTCCTTTTGTCAGGCAGATTGTACATTAGTCGGCCAGAATGGGTAGCAGATATTTCCTTATGGAAGCAACTTCTTGAAAGAGCCAGCCCTGCCATTAGACAGAGTTAGGAAGTTGCCCCAGGCAGCCGGTGCTGTGTGTCCTCAGGGTTAGCTTACTGCCCCATGGTGCCCTGGGTGACTCTGTTCCATCACCAGTGTTGAATAGGGAACTGTCAGTTTTGGCTCTCTTCATTTCTCATTTTACCCTTCTTAAACTGACTTCTCCACATTTGGAAGCAATTTGCAAAATCATCAGCATTTTAGTGCAAACTCTCTTAACACATTTTTATAAGCAACTTTGATTAATGTACACATTTTGACAAGCACTTTCCCCCAACATAATGCATTTGTGAACATTATTTTCACCAATATCTTCATTTTTATGCACGCGTCTCCTAAAATATGCATTTTTGTAAACATTGGTTGAAGAACCAAAATTTGGATAAGTGCAAATTTCAAAGGATAGCTTGTGTTTCAGTTCACATATTGTTTTGGAAAGTGTAGATTTGAGAGATCCAGTTTTAAATACATACTGAACCAACTTTCTCCTCCATTCCTAATGTTGAAGTAAAATTCCATTGCCATTCTAGTTGGCTTCTGTACATGCAATGGGGGAGGGCTGGCTACACGTAGAAGTACCTAAACTATGCTTCCTTCATTCCAACATAAGCATGACGGAAAAGAAACCCCTGTTAATTCTCATACACAACTCACTTTTCAAACAAGTCCCTCCACCTACACCATCCCATTCTTCTCCAGCCTCTGCTCATTCACTCCCCTCTCTCACATTCGCAACAATGCATTCTTTGGGTACACCTCCATGTGAGAGGTCCCTTGAGAAGGCAGGAGCCCATAGCCCAGTGACAAAGCACACAGCTTTGGTGCTGAAGGTCCTAAGTTCAGCCCCTGCCATCTCCAATTAAATGGGTAAGCTTTGGGGCGGGGGTGTCAAAGGCTGTGTTCCATCAGAAGAAAGTGATGGGGACACTTACTGGTGGTGAGAGGTCGGGCCAAAGCAAAAGGTGGAGCGGGGGGACATTGCTTCTCTCTTCCTTTCATCCATCCCTCCATTTGCACTCACACATCTGTCCATCATCCAGTAACACTCATCCCCTCCTTTTCTGAGCATGTACACAATGGGGTCGTTTCCACCTGCTGCATTTCAAGCCACCTGCTTACATCGCCATTTCCTGGCTTGTTTTCCCACACCTGCAAACCTTCCAAACTCCTATTCAAGGAAGCCAAGCTCTGTGCATGTGCTGTCCTCTGCGCATGTGCAACAGATGGCTGATGTGCAACGCATCTCTGCTTAACTGCGACTTACGTTTTCAAATTGGAAGGAAGCTGGTCTGAGGGGAAAGGCATTAAACGGCAGAAACTACAGGATGCGTATGGACTGTGACTAATGGTCGTGTGCACTCAGCTTCGAACACCAGCAATGAGAGTGCACAGGAGCCACAGTAATGTGCACACAGCTTCCCTCTCACCATCTTTTCCTCTTAAAGAGGAGGTGGAGGGCCATTTGTCGGCACCAAGCTGTGGGTTGCCAACTTGTGAGTTAACGGATTGAGCTTAGAAAATACTTCTTCTTACAATCATGTAGAGCAGGGGTCAGCAACCTTTTTCAGCCGTGGGTCGGTCCACCATCCCTCAGACCATGTGGTGGGCTGGACTATTTTTTTTTTGGGGGGGGGGGAATGAACGAATTCCTATGCCCCACAAATCACCCAGAGATGCATTTTAAATAAAAGGACACATTCTACTCATGTAAAAACACGCTGATTCGCAGACCATCCGCAGGCTGGATTGAGAAGGCAATTGGGCAGCATCCGGCCCACGGGCCTGAGGTTGCCTACTCCTGGTGTAGAGCCCCTGTAAGTCAGACAATCGTGGGCTCAGTGGACCAGTGCTCTGCCTCAGTATAAGACAGTCCAGAACTTTAATGTCTTCATACATTCAATCGCTCCATTCACATACGCTTGCCTGCTGTCCCTGCTGCCATCATTGTGCTCACCGCAAATAAGCTTGTTTCCTCATCCTGTTGGCAAGATGGGCTTTGAGCAGCTCTGTGTGTCAGGGATCAGGGCAAGTGGGTTGAAAACGAACCTCATCCTCTAAAAAATATAAAAATCAGCCAGCAGACCTGCTACCCTGGGCAGGCCACATGCTCAGGCTGTTAACTCTCGTTCCTGGATGTTGGAGGGGAGGGGAGCAACTAGAAATGGGCAGGGAAATGCTTGTCATCTCTGAAGTGTGCAGGCATATACCATCTGCCTCCCCAGCAGTTGTCATTCCTTGCACCTTAAAGTGCTTCACCAACCACATTCTGCTGTTCTTGTGAAACCGGCTCCTTGCTATATTGGGGTCAGTTGAAAAACTGCAAAAAAGAAGAAGAAGCAGCTTTCAAGTAACAGATTGGGCAAATCCCACAGGAGTATCTGCTGTGCTTACAGCCTACTCAGAGCAACGCACACTACCTTGAGATGGTGGGGGATGTTGTTGTTGCTACTCCTACGGCAAGTTAAGCATGAAAGGCAAGGTGGGAAGGGAGAAGATTGTGAGAAGGGGCACAGTGAGAAAATGATTCAGAGTCCCAAGGGTTGGTCTGATGAACGCTTTTAGCAACCCAGAGATTACTGCTGTAGCTTCATATATAACACGGGCCACAATTTCCCCTTCTAAAATACAGAATCAGCCCAGCTAGCTTGATAGTTGCCTCCCTTCCTGTAGGTGGCAAGGCTGAGATGTGGGGAGGGAAAGAGAAGTGCCTCAAAGTGCTGCAACTCCATTATGGCCCACACATGTGCATGTACGTGTGCGCACCTGTGTGCCGGACGGCGTCACTGCTCCTTCTGCCTGTGATAGTCGCTTCCTACGTTGAGCACGGGAATGAGCAGTCCGAGCAGCCACCTCTTCCCAAAGACCTCTTCCAGGTTCTTCTTCCAAGGACGGGCCCGGGCCGCCACCCCCTTCCGCACCTGGTACCGCGTCTGCCCTCGCAGGATCAGCAGCATTTGGTGGCAGCAGAAGCCGGCGCAGGCGAGTCCGATCCCCAGCCAGAGGTATAGCATGAGGATGACAAACATCTCCGAGCTTAGCAGAGCTCCTGCAGACCCAAAGGGGAAGGGAAGAGAAAATGTTGGGAGATTGGGGACAGATAAAAGAAAGTACATCTTCACACGTTGCATCGTTTAGCTATGGAACTCACTGCCATGGGAGGAGGCAGGGGTGGCCACCATCTTGGATGGCTTTGAAATGGGATTGGATAAATTCCTTGAGGGTATCAAGGGCTACTAGCCATCATGGCTATGCTCCAGCTGCATGGTCAGAGGCAGTGATGTTTCTGAATACCAACTGCAAGAAACTACAGGGAGGTAGATTGGTTTACCAGTTGGCCACTGTGAGAACAGGATGCTGGATCACATGGGCCATGGGCCTGATCCAGCAGGCTTTCCTTATGTTCTAATGTGGACATTCACTCATAGTGTGATGTCATCTGTCCATCCTGGAACAGAGAAAATGGTTTGTCTACACATATCATAGGATGGTATAAAAATTCAATAAGTAATATTATTAATAATAATACTTCTATACTGGAGGCAGTTGGCACAGTGCCCAAAGGAAGTTTGCTGTGAAAGTTTGTTGTGACATGTGCCAGGGCCTAGACCCTAGCAGAGAATTCATGGCTGCACCCCAAATCTCCCCCTGCTTCTGCTGCCCCTCTCACCCTTCCATCACTCTTGCTAACTGCTCTCTCCAAGCCTGCAAGCAAGGAGATGGAACTGCAATCTGCACTAGCTTCACTCTGTCCATGGGGCCCAGAAGACGTGATGGCAGTGACAAGGAGCAGGGTGTCCCTGGGGGCATCTTGCCAGAGCTCCCTACCCCCTCCAAAACCTGAAGCCAACATGGCTTGTTTGCAGTTAGTGGCTTAATCTGTAGCTAGTGCTTAGAAGCAGATTTTCAGCTGCCAAGAGCTAGAAGAAGCTCAGTAGCATTTTCAGGTCCCAGGTAGAATCTTCAGCATCTCCTGGGATACTGGTCTGGGAATGTCCCTGGTCTGGACCTCTGAAGGGCTGCTGCCAGTCAGTGTTGACAGAACTGAGCCAGGTAGGCCATTGGTTTCCCTCAGTATGAGGTAGGTTCTTCTGATTTCAGTTCTTTCACAGTGCAGCAAGTAGAGGTGAAATGTGGCAAACGTAGAAGGTTTGCTTTACAATTAAACAGAATCAAGGGGAGGAAGATGCAGGACTAAGGCTGGAATCATACTTTCTAGGGAATAAGCCTCACTGAACAAAGTAGGACCAACTTCCAAGTAGATTGGCATACATAAGATTGCACGGTTAAATAAATATTCCAGTTGTCTTTTTTCAGCAGCTCCTTAATTGCAGTATCAAGGCGGGGGGGCGGGGAGTTGAGTTAAAATCCAACATTTCTTTAGAGTAGTTTACATTGCGGCTAATTCTTAGTGACAGGGTCAAAATGGAAAATTCTGCAGAATATAAACAACATCCCAGTCATTAGTCTAAATGTCAGGAGATAAGATAAAACAATGCACCAAAATGAGCCTTCTAGGAAGAATTCGAATAGGAAATGTGTTGTCATATGACTTTGAGAGCAGGAGCTTCATCCCATATGAAGCTGTAAGAAAGCAGGAGGGTTTCAATGTTATTGTGCTTAATTCCTCTCTTTGGGAATCAACCATGTTGTCAGATGTGCCAAACATTGACAGTTTGAGGTTGATATATTAATCCGACCCCTCCTATGTATGTAGGCTAGACCAGAGGCTTCTGCCAGGATTGGATCTAGAGACATGTAATATTGGACCATTGGGACGTTAGCCAAAAGAAACGGACCTTTGCTGCCTGCTCTGGCAGTAGAAGTCAGCAGTTAACTGATCTTTCCCATCTGCTTATATTCTCTGCATTCCTAACCAGCCTCACCAGAACAGCTTCATTATAAACCTAACACTTTGCACTGAACCCAGGCAACCTTATTCTTGACCTTTCTTTACTGCCTACACAGGCTTCCTTCTCACTTAATAACACAACTCTTCTTTCAGTTCTCCAGGGGCACTCTGCTGCTGTCCTGAAAGTTGTGATTCTCCCACTAGGGGATTTCAAGGGGAGGCTCCTGTTCAGAAATACTGAATTGGAACTTACTGAGAATTTTGATTCTGTCTGGGAATACCTGAATAGGGGTGAAAGTGGTGCAGCAATAAATCGGCTAGCACATTTGCAAAGCTAAGCAGGATCCAGTAAGGTTTCAAATTGGATGGGAGACCATGTGTTGAGATTCCTACATTGCAGAGGGTTGGGCTAGGTGACTCTCAGGGCCCCTTCCAGCTCTATGGTTTTTTGTCCTTTTGTAGATCAGAGGTTTTCAACCTTTTTGAGTCTGCAGCTCCCTTAACCAACGACTTTCTTACTGTGGCACCCCTGTGGGACTCAGGAGCCCAGTTATGTAACCCCTTGCCTCACCCTTTTTGGAACACCCTTCCTTGTGGAGTGTTCCCTCCGGGCAGCTGCTTCTGCCATCCCTGGTCTCTGAGCTGCCCCCCACCCCAAAGAGAGGTGCCTTCCAGAGGCGCCGTTCACCTTCAGAGCTTATATCCAAGGCTGCTGCAATAAACAGTAGTGCAAGCCTTTGGGAGGCAGAGAGGAGAGGGCACATCAGAGGAGGGAGGGAAAGAAAGAGAGACAAAGGCCAATGTTGCCTGCAGCACCCCTGGCCATCATTCAAAGCACCCCAGGGTGCCACGGCACACAAGCTGAAAACCACTGCTGGAGATGTTTATTGACTTAGCAATTCTAGGTTGATTATGTTGTCAACAATTACTGTGGCTATGAATAGTCACTGTGTTTATTCTGCATGCATCTAAGCTTTAACTCAGACTGTACTTTTTACCTGTCACAATCATTTGAATTCACAGTTTACGTACAAATCCCTCCTTCCCTGTACCTAATACCTTATATCTTATAAGGATGAAATGGGCTGGCTCCACAAACATTTATGCCACAAGAAATCTGTTAGTCTTTTAAGGTGCCATGAGCTTTTATTATGTTCTCTTTTTGAGCTACAAACTAACACAGATACCTCGCTGGAATAGATAGAATCAGGACAGTGCCAATTTGTGTCACTCTCTTTCCCCCCGCCCCAAACCCTTGAATATATTTACTTTGATCAAGAAATATATTCACCTTCCTCAAAAGAAAAGCTGGTCTAATCTTTTCATTTGTCATTTATCATGTGAATTCATTCAGAAGCCCCAGAAAGCTAGTCACATCTCAATCCTGTTGAACTTAATGGGCTAAATTAGGGTGCTGACACACATTGCTCAAATTGACCACAGCCACAGGAAACCAGAAGTATGACAGGAAGCCTCTTGGTGCAAGACGAGAAGCCTTCGCTCATTGTACCCACAAGGGCATTGGCCCCTTGTCATAATTCCAGATCCTAGTTCTTATCTTTAAAGCAGGACTGAGGAACTTCTGGCTCTGGCTGTGGTTGAACTGCAACTTCCATCAACCCCAATCATTGGCCATGCTGGTTGGGGTTGCTAAGAGTTGAACTACATATGGAAGGCCACAAGTTCCCCATGCCTGCTTTAAAATGGCTTAGGACTACAAACCTAAAAACAACAACCCACCCCTGCAATAAATCTGCCTGCTCTAAGAGATCCACTAATGAGGCCCTCTAGTATATCTCTTTATCTTCCAAGGTTTGCACGGTGAGGATCAGAGAACATTGTAACATTGCGACAGACTGAACTTTAAGAAAAGATCTTTAGCCAGCTGAAACACCAGACTTGGCGTTTAACTACAATGTTCTATGTTCAAGTTATTTGAACATTTATGTTCAATATTTTGTTTTCCTTGCTGCTTTAAAAGTGTGTTTCATTTGACTTTTGTCTGTAATGTTTTGATACTCTGTCGTTCTTTATTTGATGCTTTAAGTTAAATTGTAAGGCGTTTAAAATACATTTAAACAATTTCAATGAAATAAACAATCTTGTAAAGAAGGGCCAGTGGAGCAGCTTAAATGTATGTAACAAAGCAGGGTGATAACACAGACATCCTGGCATTGAATGCCTGTAATAGGATAAAAACCCATTCTTTTGATTTACGCCATGGATGATCATTATTAAATTATTGATAGTTAATGAGTTTCATATTGTGTGTTACCAATAATGGTGCTACCGCTAGGTATTCCCCCTTACTTTAATGGTATGAAAATTGGAGGGAAATAATAGTTTGTTTTAAAATATTATATAATGTCTATGGAGAAGAAAATTGGACCCAGACTATTAGCTAGTTTTAATAGCTTCAGTGACTCATAGAACTATGTAACAAACTCATTTCTCCAAATAGCCTAAGAAGCATCCCAAACAGCTGGATAATTAGGCAGTGGGTTAAACAGGAATGCATTTACCTGTACTTAGATTGCTTCAGGGATACTCAGAAAACATGTACAAAACTCAAATATATCAGGAGAACTGAATAAAATGGACAGACATGACCAAAGATTCTACTATGCAATCCTTGATGCTGTTTAAAGAGTTTTTTATAACATTTATCAAGGTTTTTATATAATGATCAAACCTCAGCAAGTAATTCCTTCAGGGTTCTGTTAAAGACATTTGTAATCTTACTGTCTCAGCTTGAAGGAGATATTGTCAAGAGGTCAGTAGGAAAGATCAGAATTATTCTCCTCCAAGCAACAGGGAGAACCATACTAAGCAAAGCATAGCCAAGTCACAATTCTTCTGATCTCATTAGGAAAGCTACAGGTAATTTCCTGGTGAGGCCAGAAGGGTTATGGCTTGGTTGTTCTAGTGTTCTAGGTACAGTGGTACCTCAGTTTAAGAACAGTCCTGTTTATGAACGATTCAATTTATGAACTCCACAAAACCAGAAGTAGTGTTCTGGTTTGCGAACTTTACCTCGGTCTACAAACGGAAACCAAACAGTGGAAGGGCACCGGCGGCGGGAGGCCTCATTAGGGAAAGCATGCCTCAGTTTAAGAACAGATTCGGTTTAAGAACGGACTTCCAGAACGGATTAAGTTCGTAAACTGAGGTACCACTGTATAAGATACTCAGTGGGTCCTCCAGTTCCCATTGGCCCCTTATCAAAGCAATGGGCATAGCAGTTCTTTCAAAATAAACCACAGATTCTTATGAGTTCCTAGATGGGTCAAATGGAACATTAGCTTGAGATAAGAAATAATAATAATAATAATAATAATAATAATAATAATAATAATAATAATTCACACCTTTTCTCCAGCTCCTTTAGTGCTTTGATGGCTCAGACTATTATTATTATTATTATTATTATTATTATTATTATTATTATTATTATTATTTGTATACCACCCTTCATCTGTAGATCTCAGAACACAAAAACACAAAATGAATAATAAAAAAAGAGCAAAAACAAGCCAATAATCCCCCCAATCATTATTAAAGTGCAGTAAAATGAAAAGTGGGGGGAGAGAAATTCAAGCAGGAAGGGACAAACGACAGGCTAGGTAGCGCAGCCAGGAATTTAAGCTGTGCATGTGGCTGGCTATGCCAGGGCTCAGAGAAACCCCAGAGAAGCCACAGCAAATTGCATCCCACACCCTCATTCTTCTTCCTTCTCCTCCACCTCACCAGAAAGGGGCAACATCTAATCCATCAACCTATTTCCAACAGGAGCCAGCTCAAAGTGAACAATGGGAAACCTGCAATCAGAGTGTGATGGCAATAGCTCTCCACTGCTGACTCTCTTCAACATCTCATATTAAGGGCTATATTGCTTCTGAACATGACCGCTATTCAGAAGTTCTTAAACTGGATCCATGGACAGGCAGTGGCTCCATGCTCATGGGGAGAACTGTAAGAGTGGAATCCAATTAACCTTTACTGAGAACAGGCCATTTAAATTAATGGACCTAACCTAACCTTGTTCATTAATTTCAGTGGGTCTGCTCTAAGTGCTCTATGGGGAGTCAGCTTCAGGCACCAGGCCCATTGGCAGACCAGTGCTGCAAACAGTGACAGGAAGGCTGGCAACAACCAGCCTTGCCATGTGGAAATCCCTTGCAGACAACCGCAGTGCCTGGAGACAGACAGTCAGGTCATGTATCTATAGCAGTGACTGGAGGAGAAATGGCTTGCTAGGAGGAGTGCAGAGAGAAGAAGCATCTGCAGCAGCACAACCGGACACCTTCATCTGCCCCACCTGCAGCAAAACATGTCTCTCCAGTATCAGTCTCTACAGCCACAGTAGGCTCTGCAACCTTCCACCCCCCAAAGACACACTCCTGCATTGTCTCCCAAGGCAGAGGGATGTCAACAACTCTGAATAAGTTAGTTGCATACCATCCTAAGTGTGTTCAGCCAAACACATTTGCAATCAGCATTTAGACCTCCTGTTGGGGTTATCACGTGACTCTCACTGCCCATTCACAAATGCATGATGAGTAGCCATTGATAGACTTATTCTCCATGGTGACAAGGATGGGGAAACTACAGTCCTCCAGATGTTGTTGAACTCCAACTCCCATCAGCCCAGCCACCATGACCAATGGTCAAGGATGATGGGAGTTGTAGCCCAGCAACAGGTTCCTCACTCCTGCTTTTAGGATATAGTCTAATCTTTACTTTAAAAGCCACTTAAGCTAATGGCCATCATCACTTTCTGTTATCTGCCCTGAATTTGCTGCTCATCCATTTCATCAGTGAACTCTCCAATATGGCGGCAAGGGAGAAAGAGAGAGATTCTCTGCCACCACATTGTAGTGAATCCCCATGACAGCTTGTTACAGTATAAGGAGACGGTGGCAGCTGGTTATTCCAAGAGTCTTCTGTAAACTTGAAAGAGACGTTAAGGGGATCTGTTCAACATTGCTTTCTAAATGCAGTGTCATCCTTCCATCCTTGTCAGGTCCCATTAGTTGCAGGAAGGCATCATGAGCACTAAATAGTGAAAGAGAGACCAGGCTCCTTTGGAAAGCAAAAAACAACAACAGACATGTGTAATTTCTCTACTGTGAGATGGATTTGAAACAGTGGGAAGGGGGTCTGGAGGCAGACATTAATTGAACGCCTGTGCTATCTCCTTTCAATGCTCAGGCTGTAGCAGGAGATGTGCTGAGACATTTTCTCCCAGAAAAGGCTTCAAGCTTCATTTTAGGGGTCGCGTTTCTAACATTTGCAGAGGGAAAATTGTCAATTTCTTTGTTCCCGCTTCTAATTGAAATTCTCCCGGAAGCCACTTGCTTAAAAACACATATGGTTTCTTAATCTCCTTCTTGAAGCAAGCAGATACAGTAAAACAGCTGAAGTTGTTGTTTTGATTATTCCTTCTGAGCAAAGTTTGCAAAAGCTTTGAAGCAGGCAGGCTAACTCAGCTCCCCCACATTTCACCACCTGAATGTCTTTATTTTCTTCCAGGTGGACATGAGGTGATATGATGACAACACTATTGCTGTAACCTAATCATGTCAGAAATAGCATTTAAATTCAGTTGTGGGTTTTAGAGCATCTAGGAACCAAATGTTTTCCCTTTGCTGGCTTTTTAGGCTGGTGTTTATAATGATTCTGTGCTTCTCCATTTCTATGCTATCTTGAATCTGTTTTATGTTGGGTTCTGAGTTTTTATGTCATTTGTATTGAGATTGTTTTATTGATTGCATTGCATTTGTGTATTCTATTGATTTTTGTAAACTGCCCGGAGGACAGTTGAATGGGAGGTCTAGAAATGGGAAGGCTGCCTGAATGAATTAATGAATGCTGAAGCACGATGATGATTTTGCATACCAATCCAATTTTGAAATCCATTCCAGGCCACCTAAGGTGTAACACCTCTGGCCATAGTTGCTCATTTCAGGAAGGTTATTTTGTGATGGAAGCACCTATATAGCATGAAACGATTCCATCTTTCCCCACTTCAGGCTGTTTCCTATCTGAAGACGGGGCAACCCAGTCAGATGGGTGGGGTAAAAAGAATATTATTATTATTATTATTATTATTATTATTATTATTTATTATTATATTTATTTGGGGCACAGCGCCACAGGGGAAAGGGAAGATGGTAGCCCATGGCATAATTTTTCTCTCTTCATTCACCCTTCATGTTATTAAGCCCTTGGTGGTGATACACCAATGCCTTAAAATTAAACAACCCCATAAATCATGCAAGTAGGTTGTTCAGATTGAGAATGCATGGCAGGGCTTCCTGTAACAGGACTATCGTGGGGCAGCACTTCTACAACAAAGAGAGATACTCTTTATCACCATTTAGTTTTATTTTATTTGTTACATATATATTCCCACCTCTCTTCCATTTTGCAGCTCACATTGGAACTCATGCCTTAGCTCATGGGAGGACTGCTAAGGAATAGGCGATGGGATCAAGGAATCGCAACAAAGCACCTGACTGCAGTGGCCTTTCCTCTTCTTCTCCCTTTCCAGTTTATAAAAGCTGGGCAGAGTCCAAACATCAGAATGAACTTGGCAAGCTGTCAGCTTAAGAAATTGATCCAAGATTATTTTTTTTAAAAAAAACACAACCCCACTCTTCTCAGACACCACCTTAAAATAATATTGCAATGAAGGTCTACCTTCACACTACCATCTGAGTAAACTGGCGTTTGTGTGCTTATCAGCCATACAAATTTATCCTTTTATCTAAGGAACAAACTGGCTTCATTTAGCCTCAGTCATTATAAACAATAAAGAACAGACTAGAGCCAACAAGCCCGTGGATAATCTCAAAGCCAATAAATACACCCCTGACCTTTTCCCAAACCTTCCCTGGTTGTACAATGTTAGCAACAGGAAGGGATATTAACGCTTCCTTGTAAGTCGTTCAGTCTATAAACTCTGGAAACACAGTGCATTCAGACAGCAAGCCTGTCGGGTGGGAAAAATCACTTTCGGAACTGACTCCATCTGTGTGTGTGTGCCCATGACCCTAGCCCTACCATTAGGCAAAGTGAGGCAGCTACCTCAGGCAGCAGATCTTGGGTGTCAAAGAAGGGCAGCAACTTGTTATTTAAAGTGTATTTTTTCTACCAGGATAGAAAAAAGTTACTTGTGATATTTTCTGCTTCAGGAATCAGCATAACTTGACTGGCCTTGGGTACTGTTCAGCATAACTTGAGAGGTGGCATTTACTATTATGCCTCAGGCAGCAAAATGTATTGGGCTGGCTTTAGTGTGTGTGCTTCTCATTTTAATGATATTTTGTATGGTTCTTGAATTTCAGAAGCGAGAGCAGTAGGGGTGGGAATTGACAAATATGAGGAGGGAAAACCAGAAACTGGGCACAAACGGAGGTGTGGAGAAAAAGAAAAACAGCATGATGATGAGGCCTGTTTGATCTTGGCCAGAAAGGTCAGAATCTGAATCACATTTCAAATTCAGTCAGCAGAGCACTTGCAGGTGGGATGTAGCAGGGTGCCTCGCATCAATTCTGCTTTTTGTCTCCCTCCACTAGGAGACAATGACAGTGCAATCCTATGCATGCTTATTCAGCAATGGGACTTACACCTAGCAAGTGTGTTTAGAGTAGCAGCTTAGCAGTGCAATCCTATGCATGTTAATAAGGGCAGATCCACACCACACATTTAAAGCACATCCATTGCCCATTTAAAGCACAGGACTTCCCACAGAGAATCACAAGAACTGTGGTTTACTGCTAACAGAGCTACAGTTCTTAATACCCTTCACCGAGAACAGTTCTTAGGGTGTTTGGGGGAACGTCATTTGCTTTCAATGCAAGCTGGATATGTTTTTAATGTGTGATGTTGATCTGAAGGTTCAATAGAACTGGCTTAATTAGGGTTGCCGCCTAAATGAAGTATTAAATTATTAACTGTATTAATTTTCTCCATAACGAGTTCCTGTCCTTTTCACAGGAACGGACATGATGTTCAGAGCAGGAGGAACCAAAGTCCAGGTGATAACCAATGAGTTTCTGATAAAATAGGACTCTGGAAAAGGAACCTTTCTTGCAAGCCTCTACACTAACTTCCCTCGGTCACATAATACAAGAATGAAATGCTCCTTCCACCATCTTCCAACATGTACAAAACCTTTCAGACAATGGCCTTGGGCTGGTCCACACTGAGTCACCCATAGGACATTGCAGGGTGCTTTTCTTGGAATCAAATCAATTATACATAGACAGCATTGGACGGTAGCCTGGAGCAGGCCCCAACCTTTGTGTATCAAGGTGGCCTTTGCACAGCACCCTGGCTTTTTTATTTGCTGGCTATTCCAATAAGGAGCCCCGGCAATTAAGGCAAAAGATGGGTGAAGAAACATAGGAAATCCACATAGGCACAGACAGCCCCCTCCCCCGGGCTCCTGGCAATGCTGGAGGGACAGCTGTTGTGGGAAAGGAAGTCTTGTAAAGAAGGGTTGGCAGGGAGAGGGGGAGAGGGAAGGGAGCCACAGATCACCCCTTCTGCTAGAGGAGAAGACACTGACCTGAGAAGAACTGGCTGATGGACTGAGGCAGGAGAGTGAGGAATGCCAGTGGGTTGGCAAAGGAGGTGGAGAGCACAGTGGAAATGTAAGCCAGCCCTGCCACCAAGGAATCCAGGCAAGCCAAAGCGGTATACAGGCAGAACATGACGAAGTTCCTCATGTTCCTGCTCCCAATGCAGTTCCCTGTGAAGAAACAGTGGTGGTCATGCCTTTGGGTGACCCGGGCACACAGTCTACAGAAGTGAGTGTTGGGTAAGGCCGAGCCAGGGGGGCAGCTCCCATCGGGCCAGTCGGGGGCCACCCCATCGGCTCCTCCGACCCAGTTCAGGCCCTTGCTCAGGTCCTCGGGGGTGTTCTGGATCACCAGGATGTAGTTGCCCAGCGCGTTGGCCGAGAGGAAGAGGAAGAGGGCGCCGTGCAGCAAAGCGGAGGAGCAGAAGAGCGGGGTGGCGGAAGGGTCTTTGAACATGCTGGGGATGAAGAGGAAGAGCTGGAGGACGAAGGTCACACAGGAGATGCACAGGAAGTAGGCAGGAGCGACCACATTGAGGAACCTGAGGACTAGCATTGTGGATTACATTCCTGCAACGGGGAGCAAGAGGAGAGAGCAAGTGGTCACCAGCCTAGCCTGTGGACTTGCACTTTCCCAGGCACACAAGGATTCCCCATTCGCCCCTCCCCCCCCCCCCCCCCCGCTGCTGGAGAAAAAGAAGCACCTTCTCACAGGTCTCCTTGGCTCTTTATCCCTCCCAACCTGCTCCCTTCCCCAGTGGAATCTCTCACAAACACACCGCACACATTTCGCCTCCTAGCTCTGCTCAGCGGTGCACAGGAGGACAAACTCAAAGGTTCGCTCTCCATCGCTGAGCCTCAGGTCTGGCTCCAGGGCCCTGCCCCTGGCGGGCAGCATTGCCACTGAGATGCCAGGGGCCGCAGTCCCTGGAGTGTCTGTCTCAGGTTGCCTGCCTCTTGCCTGCCTGCCTGCCTATCTGCCTATCTGCCTGCCTGCCGGTTGCACCGCCACCCAGCTCTCTCTGCTCCTCGTGGCCCCCTGTTCTGGAAGGCTGCAAGACACCCTCGCCGGGGAGCGAGTCCCCTTCAACTCCGAGGAGGATTTGCGTGTGTGCTGAGCAGACCTGCCGAGGCTCGCCCTACAATTCAGGAGTTCCTCTTCTTCCATGCAGGGCGCCGTTATTATTTTATTATGCGCTATTAATTAGATAGCGGGGAGGCGAGGATCCGGGTGGCGGTCCTAATCCGCTGCAATACGGATCAAAAACGATGCTCTAATTTCGCCTGGAAAGCCACAAATCCGCAGATTACCGCGGCGGCTGTTGCCGTGACATGGGCATCATCAGGAAATGCTCCAAACAGCTGCTTAAGTGCTGCCGGGCACCAGCCGCCAGCGGTGCGCCAGCAAGGAACTCTGTCTGTGGCTTTCAGCCTGTCTGGCATCGCTGCTCCGTCAAGGCGCATCGCAGAACGAAGCAAGCCGACATCCACTCCCCACGCAGCCACCCACCTTAAGGAACGCGGGGGCTCAGACACCCAAACAGGGAGGTGTTGCTACAAGTCTACCTCCCCCTCGCCACACACACACACACACACACACACCCCTTCACTTTCCCTCTCCACCCCGCCTTCCTCACCCAGCTCTCCACGCTTGGCTTTCTCTTCCAAAACAAATCCATGTACGACACACGTACTTCAAATGTGGGAGAACATTGCTAACAAGGCGCCCCGGCGCCCCAGCCTGTTCTCGAGGGGCCGCCCCTTGCCTCTGTCCATGGTGAAGGCGAACTTAGGCGCTGCCTTCGTTGCGGAGAGGCGAGGAACTCTGTCCGCTCCCCGGATCTGATGGTCGCCGCTGGGAACTTTTCTGTGCTCCAGCCCTGCGGGCGGGTGACTTGGCGAGGGACCTGCCAGGAGTCTCCACTTCCCCAGTCAGCTCCGTCTGGCTATCTGTCTGGCAAGGAGCGTTGAATTCACCTTGAAGTCCCCTTGCTCGCTGCCTGGATAGGTCTTCCCCGCCGTCCCCATATTTACCTGGAAGCCTGGAGCGGAGCGGAAGCTGCTGTTCCTTCAGCACCAGCCAGCCCTGTGCGCCGCGAAGCCCCCGGGCCAGCTGCTGCTCCCCCCCCCCTCCGCCTGATCTCCGTCTCTCCACCCCCTCCAGCCGCCGCGGTGTGAACAGCAAAGGCGCTCGGAGAGTCCCCGTTAGCAGCACAGCCGCTACTACCGGCAGCCCACCCTCCCGCCCGGGCTCCGTGGGGAGCCCTCCTTTCCCCGGCTTTCCTAGGGGAGCTGTCCGCCCCTTCCGCAACCCTGTCGGGGAAGCGCTTCAGGAGCTCGGCGGGGAGCTGTCCCTTCAGCACCACCAGCCAAGCAAGCCGCCTATGGAGCGGCGGGGGCGGGAAGAGAACTCTCAGGAAATCCGAAAGAGGTGCGCTCCCACCTGGAGTCCCTCCGGAGAGTCTCTCCTGCGGATGACCCGGTTCTCTGATCCTGAAAACTAAAGAAGGTAAGGAGGGAGAAGGAAGTTGTGCTCACTGCTCCCTCCTGGCGTGCCTTAAGAAGAGGAGCCCTGCTGGGTCACACCAAAGGTCCGGCTAGTTCAGAGCTTCCCACAGTGTCGAAACAGAAGCCTGTGGGATGCTTAAGAGCAAGGCATAAGGGCAACAGTTGCCCACAACATGTGGTATCCTGGGGCTTATTGCCCCTGAATCAGGAGCTTTCAGTTGGCTATTCTGGCTAAAGGCTGTGTTTCCCTGCAGGTGTGAGATGCCGAAATACCTTCCCATAGCTGCCTCTCTTTAGCAACCCAAGGGATAGGTAACCTCTGCTGGTGCAAAAGAAATACGAGAAAGTTTGAGATGGCATTATCATATAATTTAGGGTAAAAGCCAGCACCTCCCAAAGGTGTTTGGTGTGCACTGGACATGGGCTTCTGGAAACAATACATAGGTGGAAGGCTCCTTCATCCAGAATGTCTCATAGTGATCTTCAGTATCAATTGAGAGTCTTTCACTGGAGCAATCAACTCTTGATGGTGGTGGCATATAAAAAGGACCAGTTGGTGACTTCACAGCTGTGTGACAATTCCCCCCTGCCATGGAGATCCACCAGAGCCAAGCATAAACATATTTCAGAAATTTTATAAAACCTTCCTGTTTGCCTTACTTTAGGGGTCACATACACCTTCAACCAAAGGTGAATAGATGACCTGTGAAGGTGGGAAGTGTCATGTTGGAAATGGAGCCACCAAATAAAAAAGCTCTGTGGTGTTTGGTGATTTCCAATGTGCAAATTATCTGGGCTTGTAGGGAGCTGTGGAGCCAGGAGCCTGGCACAGTGGAGACTACTGTTGTCCGGGCAAAGCCCTAGTCTGAGATGACTAGTATTTGCATTCATACAACATGTAGTCTGGCTTCACACGTAGAAGCATAGATCCTTCTGGACCTAGACCTCTGCAGTTTCTGATAAACACCTCTGGTTTATATGCACCTGGGAACTCTCCCAGATTGACTTGAAATGACCTCGGGATTATGAATATATGAAGCTACCTAATACGGATCAGAAAATTCTTCCATGTAGCCCAGCTATTACTCTGATTGGCAGTAGCTCTCCAGGGTCTCACGAAGAGGTCTTCCCCTTCACATGCCATGTGATCCTTTTAGCAGAAGACGCCAGGGACTGAACGTCAGGGACCATCTGCATGCAAAGCAGCTGAACCATTGCAACCTCTACTACAGAACCCTTAGGACCTCATCAACTGGGCTGATGTTTGCAAGATTTGTTATTGTTGAGAACTGACTGTTTAGTTTTGTGTGTTGTATGTATGGGGGGGTTGCACATCTTCTCAATTTAGTATGTTGACATCTGTGCTGAGCCCTAAGGATTTTTTAAAATCTAGATCAATAAATTAAAAGGCCTGTTAAAGCATTAAACCAGTTTATAATTACCTGTACAGTATTTTTACAGCAAAATCCAGACAAGGCTGTTGAGGACTGACCAGGGTCAAATGTGGCCTACCTGTATTGCAATTTGCTGATAACTAAATCATAAAAATGTATTATTTTTTCTGCATTGTGAGAGTATTTTATTTCACATGCATCGTCCTCCCCTGAGCAACTTTCTTCCCAGAGTCCTATGCAAAAGACTTACAGTTGTCTTGCTTCCCAAATCTAAAGGGCACTATACTTTTATACACGTATACATACATTTTAACTGTGCAACATTGTGAAAGACACAAATACAGTGGACGCTTGGGCAGCGAATGTGATCCGTGCAGGATGCACATTCGCAACCCACAGCATTCGCAACCCGCTGCAGTGTGTCTGCACATGTGCGGGTTGCGATTTGGCGCTTCTGCGCATGTGCAAAGTGTGATTTAGCGCTTCTGCACATGCATGACCACCGAAACCCAGAAGTAACCTGTTCCAGTACTTGTGGGTTTGGCGGGTCTGTAACCGAAAAAAACGCAACCTGAAGTATCTGTAACCCGAGGTATGACTGTACACAATTTTTGCAATAGCTATAAATACAGTTTCTCACAGTGATTGTATGCATCCATACACATAAGGCTTCACATAGAGACACCCCAAATGGATACACCTCTAGAGCTTAAACCCTGCAGTATGAAATCTCCTTCTTAATAGTCTCAACATTCTAAATTACTCTTCATCTAAAAGTTATGAATCCTAAACCACAAGATGGAAGAAGCAGATAATCTAACACCATTCCCCCTTCATCTTTTTCAAAAGCATTCTTAATTGTTGCCTGCCCAATTTTTCCCCCCTGGAAATGCTTCAAGGGAAGACGTTCTATGGTCTCCCATGGCATCTTACTCTCGTGCTGAACTACTTTTGTAGTAGTTATAAAGTCTTCCTTTCTGCTTAACTTACATCTGCCTTCTTTCAAATGAGCCTCAGGTCCTCACTGAGCAAAACACATTTCTCCATTTGGTCTCTTTCATAGCCACTTAACAATACAAAAATTGCTTTTCACCCACACAGCGTGAGCCGATGCATATTTAGCAAGATTTTTATTGATGTTTTTAATTATGTTTTATAGCTATCTAGAGACTAGTTTTATTGTATTTTATATGTTGCAAGCCACCTTGTTATATTTTATGAAAGAGCAGATTATAAATTTTCAAACAAATGAAGAAGCCGCATTGAGTTCCATGCAATTTGCTCCCAAATAAAGACCACACAATTCTTTTTTGTTCAAACTTGCCTTTAAGACCCTTTTTATCCTCAGCTATACATTTTCTGATCTTGCCAATGCCTTTCTATAATGGTGATTTCTCTAAGGCTGACTTTAGAGTGCAGTATACAATTCACCAAGAGGTGCAAGACACCTGCGCCTTCCAATGCACCAACATTTCCTCTTGAAATCAATGGCTGTACAAGTCCAGGGTACAATGGTGGCTGGTAGGGTGAAGGGCAGGGAGACCAACAGTAGGGGGGGCAGAGCCAATGACAGGCAAGACGAATCCCTGAGTGGGGGCAGATCCACACCATGCATTGGAAAGGCCCGTCCAATGCACATTTAAAGCACATGGCTTTCCCCAAAGAATACTGGGAACTGTAGTTCGATAAGGGTATGGAAAATTTGTGAGTGGGAAACTATAGTTCCCACAATTTTTTTACCAAAGCCATGTGCTTTAAATGTGTGTTGAATGCACTTTAAATGTATGATGTGAATCTGCCCTGGTTGTAAGACAGAAGGCAGGCAGGGGCTAGCTGAGCGCAGATTAAATTTGGTGAGCCAGTGCCCCATTTAGCCTACGTTACCCTGGTAGCCAATAGAACTTGCACAGAAAAACATCAAGGTAGATTGTGCCAGTAGTCTCTTTTTCATGACTATAGCAGGCAGGCAGGGTGAGGCTCTCTTAATATGTTGATTCAACATAGTGTAAGCCTTCAATTGAAGGGATGCATGCGACATACCAGCCTGGGAACTATTTTTAACGAAACAGTGCTTTCTCCATATTTTAACAGCTTTCATCTTTGGGGGAGAGGATGCATATAAGGCTTTTCATGTAATGACAGGTTTGCAGACGAAAGGGAATGACTAACATGAAAGGCATTAATCCTCCCCATATCAGCCGACCACAAGTTATAGTTTATTAATGAAATGTATAACAGAAATTGAACAGCTTTCCCCAAAGGAGTCATTACAGAGGCAAAGTAATTTGAGCTCAGCTCTCTCATTAAAATGGTCCTCTCTGTTTCGATGTCCATAGCTCAACTGCACGCGAGAGTGTCATAGTTTAGAACCAGGATGCGAACAAGGAGGATGTGCAAAAAAAAAAAAAAATGTCGCTGTGCAGAGTTCTCCCATCTCATTCCCCTCACATCCGTTTTTGCATCTGTGTCCCCTTCCCAACAGTCAGACATCATTGGGTGGCTACTGAATACACTCAACTCTCACTGGACTGTTTTGGGGATGTTCCTCCCACGCACAGCCCAGGGTGGCCAATCCCATTTTGCCGCCTGAAGACTGGTGCTCAGAAAACTGAGACTGCAACTGGTATATATGATTAGGGCTTGTTTTCAGTCAAAACTCGCCGGAACTCAGTCCTGGCATCTCTCAGATGGGCGCCATTGCCATTCTAAGAGCATGAGGGAGGTGTTCAGGGTGAGCTCCAGCACCTCTTTTTCTAAAAAAAACCCCAAAAAACAGCGCTGTATATGATCATATCCCTTCCTTTCATCTGTGAGAGGCTATGTAGCCTAGCATTCTGTTTCCAACAGCAGTCAGTCAGATTGCTTCTAAGCATACATTCTCATTCTGTTGCTTATCCCCAACATCTGGAATTCAATGGCATAATGTACATGAAAATTCAATTTCCCTGTCAGGGCTAATATCCAGAGAAAGATCTACCTCCGGTGATTTTAGCTAATTCTTTTTTCTAAAAAAAAATTCCAAAATAGCTGGCCTCCACCTCATCTACTGTTACTCAGTTCCATTAGTTAATTATATGATGAGTTCAGGTCATCAGCTGTATCACGTAGCCTTTAACCAATTACGAATGTGTGAAAATCATAAAGTGCTGGGTGTTTGACAATGGCATTTTAAAGATGGACAAATGTACTGTCGCTGAGCATTCATGGGTTACAGCCCTTTTTGTCTGGTGCTTATGTGTGCTTTGCTTCTGCTGTTGCTGCTATCTGCCACGAGCCATCTTTGGGGTCTGAGGCCATGGATTTGGAGGTATCTGAGTGGGGGAGTGCCCTCAAAAGCAGCCCCAGACATCAGTTTTAGCTGCCCCAGTTAAAACTGCCCCAGAAGCAGTTTTAGCAGCAGGTTTCCAGCCTGAAAAGGTTGCGTGGCCAGCCCATTCCAGCCCATCCCAGAAGCGCCAGTAGAGCTGCAGACTCTACTGGCAAGAGTCTTAATAGCACAAGGATGGAAGAATGAAGAAATCCCGACAAAAGAGCAGTGGCAAGGGAAATTGATGGGCTATGTGAAACTGGAGAAATTGATGCATAAATTACGCGACAAGGACGACTGTGATTTTAAAGAAGAATGGGAACCCTTTACAAAGTACTTAAAGAAACAACAAAATGAAATGATCTCCTTGGCAAGTTTTGAACCATCAGACACAAATTTATTATTGGTCACATATAGATAGATAAATTAAGGATCATTACAATTTTAGAATATGCAGAGAGTAACATGTTTTCAAAAACCAAAGAGAGGAGCTCAGGGAAGTCCAGGAAGGGATGGGAGGGTGGGTTCTTTTTAGGGAGGGGGGAGGGAAATTTATGGGGGGGGGATGAAAATTTGATAAATTGTTATGTTGAAATGTTTAATAATAATAAAAAAATTTTTTTAAAGAACTGCAGACTCTACCAAGCTCCTGGAGTCAATGGCCGTTGAAGCAAGCAGGGTCCTATTAATTTCACTGTATATCATTTCCCAGACTGAGAGAAGATATGATAGCCATCTTCAAATACCTTAAGGCTGTCACTTGGAGGAGGGAGGATGCTTGTTTTCTCCTGCTCTGGAGGGTAGAACTTGAATCAATGGCTTCAAGTTGCAAGAAAGGAGTTTCTGACTAAATATTTGGAAAAACTTTCTGACAGTAAGAGCTGTTCGGCAGTGGAACAGACTCCCACGAGAGGTGGTGGACTCTCCTTCCTTGGAGGTTTTTAAACAGAGGTTGGATGGTCATCTGTCATGGATCCTCTAGCTGAGATTCCTTTATTGCAGGGGGTTGGTCTAGATGACCCTTGGGTCCCTCCCAACTCTAAGATTCTGTGTTTCTATGATAGCTTGGTTTACTCAGGAGACCTTGATGAGGGAATTTATCAAAAGCACTTTGTAAATTCAAATACATAAAGCATACCAGATCACCCATATCTATATGTTGGTTGACAGTGACACTATGAAATAATTCTAAAAATCTGGTGATGCAGGACTTCCAATCATGGACACCATGCTGAGTTTTCCTCAAGAGGACTCATTACTCCACATGCTTAATAATTCTAGATGTACAAAGCAATCCTAAGTATAGGAAGCCTAAGTATATAAATCACTCCTATTCCAAGCTCTGTCCAGGAGCAAGATTACTGCTGGCTGAGCCAGTCTAATGGAGCACTCCAACCCCAGGATCTACCAGGATGAGGAATTTAGGATCCAGTGGGTCTCCAGCTCAGGCCACTGATCCCTGGTACAATTGGGCTATGCCAACATAAGCTCCACATCCCAGCTCAGCTGGAGAAACACCAGCATAACTCTCTCATCCCAGATCACATGAGTTCCTCTCAGCTTGCAGCGGCCCTGCTCCTGATCAGAGTTTGGAATAGGGATAATTTACACCAGTGTCACTTAAACCAGTGTAAATTCCACCAGCTTCCAACCAACTGAGATCTGCTGGATCCTAACTTGCTCATCCCAGTGAATCTTGCCTTTGGATTGCTTCCTTAACCTTGTTTTTCACTAACTTACCTTGGGTAGAAGTTATTTCCTGTATTCTTGACTGCATCCCTTTGAAAAACATTTAGTGCATTGAGTACCTTTCAACTGCCCAGTAACAAGGCTGATTTTGATAAGCTGCATATATTGTTAAAGATGTCAGGATGGCATTTACCCGAGAGTCCTTAAAGAATTCCACAAGTTCTACACAGACTCTTGGATAAATGCCACCCAGAATATAGTGTTTGTTAATTTTTAACTTACCAATTAGCCTCAGATTTTTATATGTTGTAATCCCGATAGACTTAGTCCATCAGAAGCTCTCGCCAAAAACAGTGTTTCAGGCAGGCCATGAATATTTCTCCAAATTTTACACATGGCTTTATCTGCAACCTGCCTATCCTCCTCCAGGAATCTTTCCACACCTTTATCCCTCAATGGTCCCACTGGTGGGGGAACATTCTACTTCTGCTGTCTTTAAAAGGGTGTGTATTGCATGCTTCAATGTCTTTAGCAATAGGTTTCCTAAGCTTCGAGATTTTTGCTTGCTTTGCTATCAACTTAGCGTTCTGCCAGATCTCATACTCCCTTTTTATTTTGCTCCTTTGGAAAAGAAAATTCTACTTTTTAAAAGGAAGCCATTTTGCCACCTTGGCTCTATTTGTTAATGACACGCAAGCTCTGAAGTTGCCACTATGGATGGCTCTGTGCCCATTTTACAAATGTGTTCCCAAGGACAGGCAAGGGGTACATCATAGGCAGCATTTCCGTAATATGTGATCTGCTCCCTTTGTTATTGCTGCATCTTTGTGACATTGATGAATGATGTCAACACTTATGACAAAGGGGAAGGAAGGAGAGCACTCCTTGGCTCTGATAGGCTCTTCAAAGGTACCACCTGCCTGAAGGAGGCAGGAAGGCAGAATGGAGCAGGCTGACTGGATGGCTGGGTGGGAGTGAGCAGAAGATGGAGGTCACAAAGGGAAGAGGCTGGTTGGGGGAATTTGTGGGGTGTGTGTGAACAGAATGTGGGATGGATAAATAAGGAGGGGAGAGAAACACAATGGATGTCCTTGCCCACTGGTTGTATGCGGCCCCTAACCACTTCCCCCTGAGAGAATGTGGCCCTTGACACCAACTAAGTTGCATCCTCACCCTAGGGTCTCATACGCTGATATATTTTTGTAACAGAGAGTCCTGTTCACCAACTACACCCTTGCATCTCTCCTCAATATTAAAATGTATGTTGAAATCTGTCACATTCATGCAGGACTTTCTTTCCTTTGTGGGCCAAGCTTAGGTCTGACATGTGTGTTTGTTGCCTGCTTGCAAACCTCCTGTTTTCCTGAGTTTGCAGCTCAACTGCGGAAATCTGCTGTGGGCAAAAATATGTCATCCAAAGCAGCTATCTTGGAACACATTATGTTCTGCATATTGCCACACACTGAAAATCAGTCAGGAGAGTTTTAAGGGACTCAAGTGAAAAGTTTGCATCTTTCCGACAGGCTGTTGCCATGGTGTAGCCCAGGTAGCCATGTTTTAGAAATAAGCTATCACTTTGACAGCATCGCTTGCAATATGTGAGACATCAGCTTGGACAGGAAAAGGGGGGAAAGAAATGCAAAAGAAAGAACTATCCAGAGGAACAAAATGCCTAGATGTTTGTATAATAATGCTAGAAACTTCAAAGTAAAAATGCTGGTGGTGCCCAGAATCCAGTTAGAGATGTAATTGTTGATAACAGCTTGGGATCAAGCACTCTTGAATTGAAATTATGTAAGTGGAAAATTGCCAAGAAAGTCCAACATGGTCAATTTTAATTTTAGAAGATAATTAAAAATAATATCTCTCTATATAACATATTTCCTAGTCTGTCATCACACTGTGATGGCACTCTGAACCTGTTAGGGGGCACAAGAGGCACACAGACTGAACCAAAACTTTCAGGAATCCACCTTGGACCCAAAATGGATCACTTAGGGAGGGGGAGGAAGAGGCACCACCATAACCTAATGTGGGGAGTTCTCCTCCCTCTCTTTCTCCCTGGCACAGAAAGGGTCTTTTTTGGACAGTGAGGAGGAAAAGATGCTGGGTGTGGGAGAGAGGATGGTTTTGGGGAAAGAGATAATTTGACACTTGTGTGGGTTTGGAATGTGAGGCCGAAGGAACTGGGGCATGGAGAGGGGAGACGTGGTAATGGAAAGGAGAACTCTGGGGAGGGAGACTGAGGAAAGGAGAAGGGCGTTGGCAAAATGAAACAGCAGGAGGGCACCCCCTAGTTAGTTAAAAGGACGTTATAGAGGCATGCCAGGAATGTCAAATTTCACCAGAAAGCTTGGAGGTGAACACCATTATACAGTGGTACCTCAGGTTAAGAACTTAATTCGTTCTGGAGGTCCGTTCTTAACCTGAAACTGTTCTTAACCTGAAGCATCACTTTAGCTAATGGGGCCTCCCGCTGCCACCACACCGCCAGAGCACGATTTCTGTTCTCATCCTAAAGCAAAGTTCTTAACCCGAGGTACTATTTCTGGGTTAGCGGAGTCTGTAACCTGAAGCGTCTGTAACCTGAAGCGTCTGTAACCCGAGGTACCACTTTACTAGGAGCTCAGATAAAATGTATATCACAGGTCAGAAAGGATATGAACAAGTTCAAGAGAACGCAAGCATGGTTAACTAGCATCAACAGAGTACTGTAATATAAGGTAAGAATTTCTGCAAGTGTTGTTTAAAAAGTGTCCGGCACACACACACACCGAGGCAAAACAAATGTAAGTTTATGATGAGGGAAACAAATAAAGAATGTAAGGACTGAGTTGCTAAAAACAACCAACGTGTATTTATTTGCATTCATTAGGTGCAAGAAACCAGTCAAAGAGGGAATAGGAGGACCTTTAAATGACAAGGATGTGAGAGGAATGCTGAAGAGATTGCAGAGAGGCTAGCCCATGAATTATTTGCCTTGGCATTTGCTGTAGATGTTAGAAAGACACCTGAACCATTGTTTTCCAAAAGCGTATCTCAGAGGTTAGGACAGTCAAAGCGAGGTGACAGCGAATGAAAGCTTACAGCTAATTGACAAGTTACAAATTCACTAGCCGCCAGATGGCACCAACCTGAGAATCCTTTAACAAATCTCAAATGAGAAATTGCTAATCTTTTCACAGGCATGCTTCTCTTATTATTAAAGCCATCCTCCTTATGAAAGAATTTTGAATGCCGCAAATTTTAAAGAGGGGAGGGAATCCAGGAAATTATAGAATTGCCACTGTGCTGGGTATATGGACAGAAAACATTATTAAAATTAGAAATGTTAAACATCTATAAGCAGTGCTATTTTTCTTGAAAAAGAGGTGTCAGAACTCACCATACACATCTCCCTTGTTCTATTATAATGGCAGGGACGGGGGTGGCGCTGTGGTCTAAACAACTGAGCCTCTTGGGCTTGCTGATCGGAAGGTCGGTGGTTTGAATCCCCACAACGGAGTGCACTCCACATGCTCTGTCCCAACTCCTGCCAACCTAGCAATTTGAAAGCATGACAGTGAAAGTAGATAAATAGGTACCACTGTGGCAGGAAGGTAAATGGTGTTTCCATGTGCTCTGGTTTCCATCACGGTGTTCTGTTGTGCCAGAAGCGGCTTATTCATGCTGGCCACATGACCCGAAAAGCTGTCTGCGGGGAAAATGCCGGCTCCCATGGCCTGAAAGTGAGATGAGCACCACAACCCCATAGTTGCCTTTGACTAGATTTAACTGTCCTGGGGTCATTTACCTTTACCTATTGTAATGGCAATGGCTCCCACCTGAGAGGTGCTGGAACTGGGTTCCAGTAAGTTCCAGGTGAGGGGAAAAGTCCTGTCTAGAAGGATAAACCTTATGAACCATGGCTTCTGAAATTCTCCTTACCAATTTTCTGAATTCTTTAAGCTTCAACAAGCATACACATTATGCTCTTGGGACTTCCAAAATACTTTGTCCAAGTCCCTCATCAAAGGCTCCTGAGTAAATTTAGCAATCATGAGATATGAAGCTCCTCATAAACTGGGCTAGATGTATTCTCTGTCTGATCCAGCACAGCTTTTTAAAATGTTGCTTTTAAATTGAAAATAAATATTCTTCCTCACCTGCTCCAGCTAATGTCCAGCAAAGCTATCCTGAAGAACTTAAGGTTTGGATTTAAAATACTCTTATGCAATGATTTAAGGTACTCCGAAGGAAGTCCCACTGTGGATAATGGGACTTAATACATTGAAAATGTGCCATTACGTACTCTTTCTGATCCAGCCTGCATGTTCAAGCCACACATCAGTCATCCATTGTGTCCTCAAATTATGGAGACAGACACTAGACTCTTTTAGGGAGATTGTGATATCACATGACATCACAGCCAAGTAAACAGATTCCTTTAACAATATTGTCTCGGTTTTCCCTAGCTGGCTGGCAGGCACGCTGCATTTGTCAACTGGGATGCAAAGATGAAGGTTTGCTCTTTATGAATTGACTAGCTAACTTTATGGATGTTGTAACTTTAATTATTATTATTATTATTATTATTATTATTATTATTATTATTATTATTAATACCCCGCCCATCTGGCTGGGTTTCCCCAGCCACTCTGGGCGGCTTCCAACAAAATATTAAAATACAATAGTCTGTTAAACATTAAAAGCTTCCCTAAACAGGGCTGCCTTCAGATGTCTTCTTAAAGTCTGGTAGTTGTTTTTCTCTTTGACATCTGGTAGGAGGGCTTTCCACAGGGAAGGTGCCACTACCGAGAAGGCCCTCTGCCTGGTTCCCTGTAAGTTGGCTTCTCGCAGTGAGGGAACCGCCAGAAGGCCCTCGGTGCTGGATCTCAGTATCCGGGCAGAACTATGGGGGTGGAGATGCTCCTTCAGGTATACTGGACTGAGGCCAGTTAGGGCTTTAAAGGTCAGTATTTATCTTGCTCTAAAGCATCTTAAACTGGAGCAAAGTCTTTGTATTAGAACGATATTCTATGCCTTTTTATATACAGTGGTACATCGGGATGCAAACGGGATCCGTTCCAGAGCCCCGTTCACATCCCGAATGGAACACAAGTTGCGACGGCGCGTCTGCGCGTGCGCGGGTCACGTTTCACCTCTTCTGCACACACGTGTGACGTCATTTTGAGCGTCTGCGCATGCATGAGCGGCGAAACCCGGAAGTAACACGCTCCGTTACTTCCGGGTTGCCATGGAGCGCAACTCGAACGAGCTCAACCCAAAGCACAGTCAACTCGAGGTATGACTGTACTTGAATGTTATTGACAAAAAATGTAACACAGAGCAGTATTCTGCTAAGGAACTGAGGTAGCAGAACAACTTCTGCTTGCACAATGGGCTTTCTCTCTTCTCCATGTCACCTGCGCTGTCCCCAGATCTTCTCCAGGGGGTTGGGGGAACCCCTAGAACAGATTATGAGGGTGCAGGAGAAAGGAGAGGAGAAGAATGTTTCCTTGCACTGATGAACCATTTGCCATTCCACCAATGAGCCCAAGCATATAAAAAGGCATAAAATTCTTTTATTGGAGAATGCTTTATCACAAATCAGGGTACAGGCAGTGAAGCAGTGTGTGTCATTTCCGTGAAAATCGAGTGCATGCAGAAGATGTTTTAACCAGTAATTGTAGGAAGCGTGTCTGGCAAGGTATGCAAGTCCTTTCTGGGGAAGGGAAGTGGCAGGTCAAGGTCCAATTAGTGAATATTGAGAAAGGGAGGTCAGGGCAGAGCTGATCTTGTCTTGCATGGGGCCAGCACAATTATTATTCAGCCATTCTTTTACTTGTCCCTGGACTATTCAAGCTGCTGTCACCCAGAAGCCTTATAATTGTTCAGCACATACAGTGCCCAGATCCCAAAAAGAAATGTTTGCACTCTGTTCTGCATTGGTCAGGCTGCCTCTGAAGTACTGAGTGTCCGGTTCAGGGCACCACATTTTAAGAATTACACTGACAAACTGGAGTGTGTCCAGAGGGTGGGGGACAGGATGATGAAGGGTGTGGAGACCAAGTCCTTTGGGGGAAAGTCAATAGAGCGGGACATGTTTTGCATTGAAAAGGAAAGATCAAGCTGAGAGACCATCAGGGTCTGCAACTATCTGCAGGGCTGTTGTGCACAAGATAAAGCAGACTTCTCTTGCTCCAATGGGTGGAACAAATAGACCCAACAGGTAGGAATTGCAAGGAAGCAGGAAAAGCTTCCTGACAGTCAGAACTGACCATCAGTAGAACAATCTGCCTCTGGAGGCAATGTGCTCTCTTCCACTGGTAGTATTTAAACAGAGTATAAAGAGCAACCTACACCATCTTTTAGAACAACGGTCGCTAAATCATAGCCTCCCCCCCAAAAAAACCCAAACTGTCATTTAAAATAGTTTTCTTAATTGACCACTGCCATAACTGTGTTCCCCACCCCTAATGTCATGAAGCCTGAAGGTTTGTGGGGCTCCCAATTTTCCCATCCCCTCACACGATCAATTTATTCTTTTTTCTTTTGCTGAGCACTCCTTTAGATCCACCAATTATGGGAGAGTAAGATTATCATTAATAATTAATAATATTTATATGCCACTTAATATGCAAAATCCCTCAGCAGTTGACATAAAACACAGGAAGATCATTAAAAAGGAAAGGGGGTGTGGAATGTATACACAAGACTTAAAACCGAAAGTACATAGAAATACATCAGCAAAAACAGAGAAGCCATCAATAAAAGATGCAGTTAAATGTCAATAAATAATAAAGTAGAATAATGTGAAGAAAGTTACGAGCCGGGGAATGCCTGCTTAAGCAGATGGATGGGTCTTCGAAGCTTGCCACTGAGCCTAGGGCTTGCCGATCGGAAGGTCGGCGGTTCGAATCCCCGCGACAGGGTGAGCTCCCATTGCTCTGTCCCAGCTCCTGCCAACCTAGCAGTTCAAAAGCACATCAAAGTGCAAGTAGATAAATAGGAACCACTCCGCTGGGAAGGTAAACGGTGTTTCCGCGAGCTGCTCTGGTTCGCCAGAAGTGGCTTAGTCATGCTGGCCACAGAACCGGAAGCTGTACGCCGGCTCCCTCAGCCAATAAAGCAAGATGAGTGCCGCAAACCCAGAGTCATCCACGACTGGACCTAACGGTCAGGGGTCCCTTTACCTTTACCTAACAGCAAGTGGAAGAGTGTCCCAGAGAGTGGTGGGATTCTGACCATTGGCCACTGTTACAGAACTTGGGGGGGGGTTCCCCCCAAACACCAAAATTTATAAATGCTAGGATTTTGGGTCATTTGTGATATAAGCTGCAAAGGGGTTCCTGGGTAGCCTGGCCAAACTAGGACTGTTAAGAGAGCCATTGTGGGTCATTAACAAGACAATGGAACTTCTTGCCCAGGTGTGACAAGAGATTGGAGAGTTGGAAGGTTGCCAGGGTAACTGCTGTGGGGGAGGACAAGGAGCTTCTGGGAAGAAGAAAGGGTGAGATCCATCTTGGCGAAGGAGAAGGAGAAGGAAGAACTGCCTGCAATGCTTTGGACCATCCTATAAGATCTGGACCCCCTCCATGCAGACTGAAGGTGCAAATAGAAAACCACATTTCTTGAAGCTCGGCTGTTTCCGCTTTGTCTTCCATTCTCCAAAGGGACACGACCCTGTGTGTGTGTGCCTGTGGCCCCCCACACTCCTGCCACTGTTTGGCAGAGAGGGGGAGTGTTATTGTCCTGTTTGTGAGCCCCCCAAGGTACCTGTGAGAAACAAGATGCTTTGGTCTAATCTACCTGGGCTCTTCGTGCCTTACTGTCTTCATTATTTCCCCCTGGCTCTTTCAGGGTAACACCACTCTCCTCCCAGATTAATTCATCAAAATGTGTCTTAACCTGGCTTCACTGTCTCAGTGAAAAACGAGAGAGAGTAAGAGAGCAGGAGAATGTAACCTTTTAGTTGTGATTAGGAAAGGCTGGAGAAAATGAGAGAAGGGTGAAATTAGAGGCAAATGTACCAGGCAGCAACTGGCTGAGCATCCTGATGTGTTAGGAAAGCTGTTGCTGAAATTAACATTTGAATCATTTGCTGCCGCCTTTCAAAGTCAAATTCCTTTCTGCATGCCAGGAAATATCACACAGGCAGGGAACAAATATTTGGAGGAGCTATAGAGATGGGAGAGGAGCTCTAAATGAAAAGAAAGATACCCGTCTTGTGCCTGCTCTGTAAGGAAGATGTATTACTTAGCATAATTGAGCATGAAGAGCTGTGTGGTGAAGGAGGGGAGCAAACGGATGATTCAGAGGCAGAAAGCAAATAGCACAGGGGGTATTTAGTTTATCCTAAACAGCTAGAGGAAGACATGGAATTTCCTAATAATGGCTGTTGGTAAGCATTCAGGCAAGGGTGACCAGGACATTGAACAATGATTGTGCAAAACAGCAGGATCCTCATTAGCAGTCACAGGGAGCCACAACAACACTTGTTAGTCTCTCATTATCTGAAGGTCTCCAAGCATCTTACAACCCATTTGTACAGCCCCTCTCCACAGCATGACTAAAAATTCATAAAACACCTTTTTTTACCTCAGGTGATGTTGGCTTACAAGTGATGTTTGCCAGTGTCATTTTCCTGATGTCACAGATGGATGGTCGAAGTTAAGAGAATGATGTCTTGCATAAACAGGGACAGAAATTCAGAGGCCCACTTAGCAGGAGGGTCCTCAAATGCAGCAAGGTTGGTGAACCACATTTGAAGTGTGGTAATATACAGTACCATCTAAAGGAGTCCCCACATGAAACCATTATGTTCAGAGTAAAAAAATTACTTTGCTACACCACTGCCTTGCATAAAAAGCTGCCCTTTGCGCTTCATGTTCCTGCCACTACCATTTCTCCAAATCTAAGTACCAGGCTGTCATTAGTTAAAGTGGATGTCTTGTATGCAGGAGCAGGAGGAAAAGACTTTCCTGGGGCAGGCTACAGTATGAGACCCTTCCTTGGAACCAGTGGGTATTCTAGGAAAGAAAATACATTCCTAGTGTCAGGACAGGGAACCATACGTATGTATCCGTAAAACAGTAATTATAAAAACACACAGAGAAAGCAAAAGCTACAATGGCCTTGCTACCTATCATAGCATATTTCTGCTAGTAAAGTGTTGTGCATGACTATGAAGCTCTATAAATAATAACACATCCTTATATTCATACATAACCCAGTTGCTGATTGTGTTTTGAATATTCAGCACCCAACAGACGGTCCTTCGTTTCCTCTCTTCAGAATGGAAATGACCAGTTACTAAAGATAAAATATTCATTCCCCTTTCATTCTCTTTTCCCCAAGGCTCTCCTTACAAAATGTGCTTCTGAGAAAAATCCACAATACAATTCGAAAGAACTGTCCTTGCATCAGATGGAACCACATCTTACAAACCAATCTGTGCAACAAAATTCCACTATGCAGCTGGGGAGGGGTAATTTACAGAGAGATGGCAATAGGGGGAGAGTGCTTAACCCCTCTTCCACCCACCTCTTCCCCCTTCCACACAACTGTCACTCAAACCTCCCTCTTCCCAGTGACATTCCAGATGTGTTTGTGAAGGTAAAGACTGGAGAATCCTGCTCCATATGTGCACGTTGTGTTATGACACTGCAAATGTTCCTGCGGTATAGCTCCTAGATCACTTATAGCATTCAGTGGGAGAGGGGGAGCCAGGTGAATAGGCCTTGCCTTGGTGAAGAGGTAGGACATTTTCACACATTACCTTTCAGCTGCCTTTGAGTCTTTAATGTGATTTGCATCTATGTGTTACTGTTAACAGGGAATAGGGAACTCTGGAGAAGCATTGTCTGCATATAGGTAGGTGATGCATAGCTGTGGTGTATGTATATAGGGATGTGGGTGGCGTCGTGGTCTAAACCACTGAGCCTCTTGGGCTTGTGATCAGAAGGTCGGCGGTATGAATCCGTGCAATGGTGGTGAGCTCCCATTGCTCTGTCCCAGCTTCTGCCAACCTAGCAGTTCAAAAGCACACTAGTGCAAGTAGATAAATAGGTACCACTGAGGTGGGAAGGTAAATAGCATTTCTGTGCACTGTTTTCCGTCATGGTGTTCTGTTGCATCAGTAGTGGTTTAGTCATGCTGGCCACATGACCCAGAAAGTTGTCTGTGGACAAACGCTGGCTCTCTCGGCCTGAAAGCGAGTTGAGTGCCACAACCCCATAGTCGCCTTTGACTCGACTTAACTGTCCAGGGGTCCATTACCTTTTTTACTTATAGATAGGTAACAGCGAAAACAGGAGTGCCTGGCGTGCTCTGGTCCATGGGGTCATGAAGAGTCGGACACGACTAAACAACTAAACAACAACAACACACCACAGGTAACAGCAAGTAAAGAAACAGCTAACTGGTTACTCTTTGTTTGCTTTTTTCATTGCATAAATTTTTTTAATAAGCAACCATGCAGATTTAGCAGCAGTCTCAAAACAAAGGAATATAAGCATACAACTTATTGTTCTGTAATTTGTTTCTAACAATATATATGGCTGAACATTTTCTTGTGTCTGATCTTATTGCGCCAATATATAAAATATACTAAATTTTTCAATGACTAAATTATCAAGTTGTCGGCATTCCTTCCCTTTTACAATATCAGTTAATTTGACCATATAAGCCAATTCCTATACTTTCTATCCAGTCTTCTAATGCTGGGATAAATATATTCTCCAGTTTTTACATATTGTTATGCAAGCAGCCATTATGTTGCCAAATCCCTTCCCATACTACTTCCAGGGTGTTTCATCTCTATTCCAATTATTTTGATATTTATTTCTGGTTATAGCTAAACTCAGAATAATATATTTTGCTCAGAAGTTGTTGTTTCTGTTCTTTTCACCCTTGTGTTTTCAAATTCTGTTAAATCTCCTGAGGGACCATGCTTCCTCAGTAAATGATCAGGGGTATGTCTTCTTTGAAAATGCTGAACAGAGAGCTGTTGCCCCAGTTAATCACTTACCTGTTGATATTGGTAGCTAGGATAAAGTGAACCTGAGTTAGTTCCTCTTTAAGGTCTGGGTGAGGCTTAAACCCTCTCTCCCTCTCTCTCGCTGCAGACCCTGGAGCCACAGCAATGTACCTCTTCTCTGAGTGCGCAATACAAGCAATTCCCCATTTACAGGGGGGTTACCTTTCAAGGTACTGTGCATTTTAAGTGAAACTGCATATATTGAGAACACCACTGAAAAAGCCTGAAAACACCCTCTAAACCTTGAAAAACACTTAAAAAAACCTAAAGTCACCCAAACCACCACAATCGCTTACTCCAAACCTGCTTGCTCAAACTCCAACTGCCTACAGGCCTCAAAGGTTGGTGTAAAGGCGCCTGAGATTGCCAAACGCTATTTTTGTGCCATTTTTACTGTTTTCACACTCTTTTAGGGCCATTTTGCCCCTTTTCATGGCACTCGGTCCTGTATACCTGAAGGAGCATCTCCACCCCCATCGTTCAGCCCGGACACTGAGATCCAGCGCCGAGGGCCTGCTGGCGGTTCCCTCATTGCGAGAAGTGAGGTTACAGGGAACCAGACAGAGGGCCTTCTTGGTAGTGGCGCCCGCCCTGTGGAACACCCTCCCTTCAGATGTGAAGGAAATAAGCAGCTATCTTCTCTTTAAAAGATATCTGAAGGCAGCGCTGTTTAGGGAAGTTTTTAATATTTAATGCTGTATTGTTTTTAACACTTGATTGGAAGCCGCGCCCAGAGTGGCTGGGGGGGGGCTCAGCCAGATGGGTGGGGTATAAATAATAAATTATTATTATTATTATTATTACTACTACTACTACTACTACCACTACTACTACTACTACTTCCGGGTTCACAGTGATGCACACAGTCACGGTCGGTCCTGAATGCCTTGAAACATGTAAATGGGGAGTTGCCTGTACAGTTCTTCAGGGGCTTGCAGTTCTTAAACAAACAAGCCTTTTGTTAAATTATGGGAATCTTTTGTGAGCCGTCTGGAGAACAGAGCTAAGGGATGGACTGCAAGTGAACTCAGCGCCTCCTACTGGCCATGCCCATGGATTACTGCATGGTGTCAGAAGTGGGTTGCTCTCCAAGTTTTGCTACCAGCTGCTTGTTTGCCAGACACGGAGAGGGAGAGGCAGGTGAAGAAGCAGGTTGTAATGGTGAAGAGGAGGAGAAGGTCCATGGGTCTCTTGTCAGTAGGCCCTTGTCTGGGAACACTGGCCCTGGCAGGTGTCCTGCTATGCCAACTCTTGATGCTGGCTTGGCTCACCTCACAAAGCACACACACACCCCGGGGTTTCTGGGTTCACAGCCCTGTATTGACAGGAAAAGACCTGAGCATTTCCAATCTTTCTCTGAGCTATGCTTTACAGTGGTATCTCGGGTTAAGTACTTAATTCATTCTGGAGGTCCGTTCTTAACCTCAAACTGTTCTTAACCTGAAGCACCACTTTAGCTAATGGGGCCTCCTGCCGCTGCCGCGCCGTCAGAGCACGATTTCTGTTCTTATCCTGAAGCAAAGTTCTTAACCTGAAGCACTATTTCTGGGTTAGCGGAGTCTGTAACCTGAAGCGTATGTAACCTGAAGCATATTGTAGTGGTTCTAGGGGTTGCTCGTGCGTAAGCCGGTGCAAACACCTGGCTGGGTTGCCTGAGTGAACCTTTTCTGTCCGGACAGCCACTCACCCGCGGCTGTCTCAATCGCTGGCAGAATCCGTCAGTGGGCGTTTCTTAAACTTCTTCCAGCAAAGAAGCTCTTTGACGCCTAGTCTTCTCCTACTCTCTCTGCGCGAAAGCCTTCTGCGCAAGGAGGGCGTAGGCAGCGGAGGACCCCTACTCTCCCTGCTGGTCCCCGGCAAGGAGTCATGGGACCGCCTCGCCGCTTCCCCCATCTGCCCCCCTTCTCCACTGGTGCTACGCTGATTCTCTTCCCCAGAAGATGGGCTGCCTCTCCCAATCCCGGGACGCTCTCCGGAATCCCTCTGGATCTTGCTCTCTCCCTCCGGCACTGATGGCAGTTCCCTGACACATATGTAACCCGAGGTACCACTGTACTGGGAACAGAGAATAGAGCTATAACCTAGCAGCAACAAAAACTGAAGGGGAATCAAGAGAATTATATAATTGTTGTGATGTTATGAAGCATTGCACGGCGGGGGGGGGGGGGAGGCATTCGTTCTAGGTAACAAAATCCCCAATTAAGCAGCTCCAGCAAACAAGACATCCTTAGGGAGTGTGAAGGTCTCAGGCAAGACATAATTCTGAAAGGCAGGACAGGTGAAGGACATCAAAAGCCTGGAGGAGACACAGAGAAAGTCGCTATTCTCTCTCATCCAATGCGTGTTGCTAAGCATCTGCCTTTATGTGCCTCCTGCTCCTCTTGGCGTTCTAAAGCGTATCTGAAAAAAATCATTCTCCACAGTCCCGAAGTGCAGTCACCTCTGGAGGAAGAACCTGGTATTTTAACTCAGCACAAAGTGAAAAGAGAAGATTTCTCCACACAGCCTAGATATCCAGATGAATTTGGAAAAGAAGGAAGCACAATTCAACAAGCTACCAATAACGACTAAGGCTGAACTCCTGGACATCCTTCATCACAAGCAAATTCTCACTATACTTACTTCTAAGTAAGCGTGCATGTGATCATTTGAGAGAACATTTTTTTAAAAAGTCATATTTACTCTGGGGAGACTGCCAGTGCATGACCTTTGAAATCACAGAGTCATCAGCATCATACACTGCGGTGCCCAAATTAGCTCTGGGACCCCCCAGACTGCTGCTTTTTGTGGGTGTATTCTGATCCTAAACCTCTGCTCCCTTGTGGCTCTACTCATTTGTGAGAAAGGCTTCGGGAATAATCCCCAAGGAGAAATCCATACCCCGCTGACTTGTGGGACATCTTCGAGAAAAGAAAAGGCTAAGAATTAAACTGTACACAAATCCAAAGTGGAGTCCTTAAGACTGAATCTGTATCATGTGGTCAGTAGAAACTCACCTGGAAATCAGGGGAAAACTTCTGCAGCCTTGCTGAGTTTTGTTTGTTTGTTTGGAATGGAAACTTTTACCAGGGGCAGACTTTGATAACCTTTGATAACATAACATGGCTTCTTGAGTGAGGCCAAAATTTGGCCCTTCAAACATGGTCGTACCCAAGGGGGAAAGCTGTCATCCCAAACCAAGTAAATAAATAAAAATACTTAACTCTGCCCCCATCATCCAGCCCAGACACTGAGGTCCAGCGCCAAGGGCCTTCTGGCGGTTCCCTCTCTGTGAGAAGTGAGGATACAGGGAACCAGGCAGAGGGCCTTCTAAGTAGCGGCGCCTGCCCTGTGGAACGCCCTACCAGCCGATGTCAAGGCAATAAACTACTACTTTACTTTTAAAAGACAACTGAAAGGGGGCCATGTTTAGGGAGGTTTTTAATGTCTGATGCTGTATTGTTTTTAATATTTGGTTGGACGCCGCCCAGAGAGGCTGGGGAAACCCAGCCAGATGGGCGGGTATAAATAATAAATTATTATTATTATTATTATTATTATTATTACTGACCAACCACATCACAGATAGCTCGGTTCTGCCCCCTAACATAAATCCTGCCCCCTAGGGTTGCCAGACCCTGAGCTCAAGCCTGAACCCGAGCCATCTGCGCACACAATTTTTTAACTCTCCCCTCCAAAAAACCCAAAAAACTACCCCAGATATTTGCTTACAATTGTAAAAAAAACAAAACCAGTTGGGCATGTAGTCCCCTCCCAAACAGGACATGTCTGGGATTTCCCGGACGTATGGCAACCGTATGCCCCCTCCCAACATAAATCCTGGCTATGCTCATGCCCCCAAATGGATCTTCTCAATTATGGATCTTCTCAATTTTGTGCCCACTTAGCTCAGCGCCCTGTGTGGGGGAAACACCCTAAATCCAGTTCTGCTTTGACCTTCTGCATGTATAGCTTCTGTTCTACTACTGAGCAACAACCGCTCACTAGAGGGGCTGAATAGGAATAGCACCTAAAAGGATTAAGTGGAGCCCTGAAGATGAAAACTTTCAAAAACCCAATGCAAGATGGAGACCCAGGTTGGACCATCTTCTGAAAGAGGATGAAACAAGACTTGGCCTTTAGGGGACTAGAAATTGATGGCTGACAATATCCAGGGAAGCCAGAAGATGGCAGTGCTGAATAAGCAAAAAAAATCCACTAGAGGCCCCCGCCCCCACCAGGAGGCAGTTTTCTGAGTTACATATGTAGATGCTGAATGTATTATGGACTACTTCAATCATAAAATGTCTCCTACACATGAGCATAGGGAAGCTGTGTACAGTTCTGGACACAATCATGTGTGAATAGTTCACAGGGGTAGACCTTATCATCCCCACATGGATAATCTCTTTTCTTCCCATGTTATGAAACAGACAGGTACCTTTCAGTCCACTCACATTCACATGTTCTTAACTTCAAAATGTATTCAGTCTTGGGCATCTTTTTCTCTTTTCAGTGGTGACACCTCGTATTTATGGAATGCCCTCCCTCAGGAAGTACATACAGTTATTTGTAAAAGTTTGCTATAAGCATTGTTATATTTATTTGAAATGTAGGGTTTTTTTGTATGTTGTTACATTTGCTTTTGTTCTGCTGTGTCGTTATGAAATTGTTTTTTTAGTGTTTGAAATGCCTTCCTCTTTTATTCTTTGTAAGGCGCTTTGAGCAGTTCTTGGAAACATCAGCAGTAACTCAGCTGAGGATTTAAAGAGAACATTGTTAGGCATCAGGACAAGTCAACTGGTTAAAATAAGCAACTTAGCAGCAGGCAGTATATTCACTTCCCACAATTGCTCCTCGCCTGTTACTGTGAAACTACCTTCCTCAGTGGAAGAAGCAATTACTGTAACTACCTGACAAAAGCTGAGAGGGATCTTATTTTCTCAAGCAATTGCTTCTTTTTCCTACTAGAGGAAATCAGATACGTATGCTGATGGAGATTATAAATATGGATAGAAGTGGTGTATTCAGTGTTTAAAATGTGCAGTTTGCTCAGCCCAATAATATGTCATAAGTCCATTGCTGGCCATTCTGGTTTTTAAAAATTTCAATTTGAATTGTCCACCTTACATACTTCTACAGTACATACCTAGGCAGTTTCGCAAATTTGCAGGAACCACCGTCAGTTTAGTATCATTACTACTCTGCCTCCCCAAGCTCCTCACAGCTCAGCACTTCCTCATGCAAGGTCTGAATATCCCAAAGCTCCTTCTGAGAGAGGTATCCTTCATTGTTTAGAAATGTATTATCTTGGAAGGCTACAAGGTTAACACGTTTTTGCACATTTGTAGCATCTCTTCTCCAAATTCTAGTCTCCCTGGAAATGCTTTTAGATTGAATTATCTTGACTTTCCAGATGTGCCTTATTTCCAAGGCTAGGTTTTGGCTTTTGTGATATTGGCAATGCTGGGTTCTTTTAGTAGCCTTGTTGTTGTTGTCATTGTTCATCAGAATTATGCCTGACCTGTTCTTAGAATGGGATTTTTTTCCCAATAGCAAGGTGCAACCATTGTTTTCAAGAGCTGGTTGAGGATAAGATTCGTAGTAAGAAGGCAGATTTGAAATGATTAGTTGGTACAGCATAGTAATTGATGGCTTTTGCAAGCTGATTATGTTCAGCAAGTTATTCTGTACTGGATAGGACAAGGCAGAGAGCTATTACATGTTCCGTTTCTGATTAATCTTTGCATTTTCTATGAGAGTCAGTATCTTTGGTCTTTGTAATATACTTTTTGATAATTGGTAGCAATTATACAGGCTTGAATAGCAGTGAAAAGCTGACCTGCTTTTTGCTCCATGCTGATAAGGCGTCATTCACATTTCCTCACTCTTAAAGCTTTCTCGGCATCCCCCCATGCTTGGCTTTGGGTATCCTTGTTTCAGTTATTGATTGATACTGAGTCTGACTTAAATGATTCCGAATCGTGGGGGGCACTTTCAGTTTCACGACGGAAGAAAGACCAGTATAAATATAATGCATGTATCATTCTATGTATACATGCATACATACACCCACCCATCCATAAATGACCTTAGAGTAGCAGCCCATCCTGGAGCAAAGGATCTTCAGAGAGAATCTGCAGCATGAATCCACTGCATTAAAGCATACCAAGAGTTTCAGTGCTATCACTTGAGGACTAAACTGAGAAAAAAATATTTTTAGTGCACTGTATGTGTTAATTGGCTAAGCAATGTGAGGATGTCTGTGTCATTAGCGACACTTTTGTGACTGACCGCTGTAAAGGATGTAATTATCACTGTCTGTACTTTTCTGCATTTTATTTCCTTGTCACCTCATTTTTCTACAACCCCCACTGCAACTCAAGATGAAATCATGCAGTTGGTGAAGTAGATTGCAAAAGGATGCCCTTGGGAAGAGAGGAGCTGGCAAGAGTGGGGGGCAGGGGGGGCCTAATCACAGTGGTTCTGGGCAAGTCTGAGTTGGGGGTTGGGGGCTCTGCTTTGCAGTGGTTCTGGTCCTATTTGGATGGTCATTTCCAGATGGTGATACTTGGGGAGTGTTCTTTAGCCCCATGAAGCCTTCAATGTGCACTTCCTCAGGATTCAATTTTATCCCCTATGCTGTTTAGCACCTACATAAAACCACTGATGGGGTCACCCCAAGTTTTGGAGCATGGTGCCAGCAATATGCTGGTGACACACAACTCTACATCTCCTTTACATCTGCAGGCGAGGCAGTCGATGTGCTGGACTGCTGTCTTGCGTCAGTAATGGCCTGGATGAGAGCCAACAAACTGAAGCTCAACCCAGATAAGACTGAGGTACTGTTAGTAGGTGGTTCCTAGACTGGATGGATGGGAGATTGCCTGCTCTGGATGGGGTTACACTCCCTCGTAGCTTGGATCCTTTGTTGGCCTTGGTGGTCTTGGTGGTGCAGAGTGCCTTCCATCAGCTTCAGCTGGTGGCCCTATCTCTATCTGAACAGATGTAATAATAATAATAATAATAATAATAATTTATTTATAACCTGCCCTCCCCAAGCCGGGCTCAGAGCGGCTAACAATAATAAAAGTAACAGTTTACATAAAATCACAATCAATTAATTGAAATGCATTCTAAAATCAATTCATTCTAAAATCAATTCAAAATCAAATCGCAACTATTGGGCTAGAGTTCTGTGCCTTGGCCAAAGGCCTGGTGGAGCAGCTCTGTCTTGCAGGCCCTGCGGAAAGATGTCAAGTCCCGCAGGGCCCTAGTCTCTTGTGACAGAGCATTCCACCAGATCGGGGCCACAGCCCAAAAAGCCCTGACTCTGGTTGAGGCCAGCCTAACCTCCCTGTGGCCCAGGACCTCCAAGATGTTTTTGTTTGAAGACCGTAAGGTCCTCTGTGGGACATAGTCTAACTTATATTGTCTTTGCTCTGGAGAGGTTGCAGGGAGGCAGGGCATGGTTGTCTTTAACTGACTGCAGCAAGATTTGTTGGCATGTGTGGTGTATGTTTAGATATAAGTCTCCTTGTGTTCACTGTGGTCCAGGTGCCCCAATATGCTGTACTATTAAGAATTTGTGCTGGAAACTCAAATTTCAAGTGATGTTGATCACTTAGTTTGCCCGTAATTCACACAAATGAATGCCCTTCAAATATTACAAAAAAAGAGACACTGTACCCCTGGGTGGAAATATAGAATGCTCACATTGCCTGTAGCGCAAGAAGTATCACAGAGCTCCTGAGAGAAAGATGGGGAAATAGATTCCAAGGGATGTATAAACCGGTTAAAATCACTGACTGTAAAATGAAGATTGTTTGACCAGTCAGTTATGTACCATATTTTTCGCTCTATAAGACGCACCAGTCCACAAGACGCACCTACTTTTTGGAGGAGGAAAACAAGAAAAAAAATATTCTGAATCTCAGAAGCCAGAACAGCAAGAGGGATCTCTGCGCAGTGAAAGCAGCAATCCCTCTTGCTGTTATGGCTTCTGGGATAGCTGCGCAGCCTGCATTCGCTCCATAAGACACACGCACATTTCCCCTTACTTTTTAGGAGGGGGAAAAGCGAGTCTCATAGAGCAAAAAATACGGTACTTTGCTCTCTCTCTCTCTGAAATCACTGGGCTTAACTTTACTGGATGTGTTGTGCTGGAACAGATTCCTTTATGATTGAAAAGCCAAGGAAGACCCCACCTCATGAGGCAATTGCACTGACATGAGGAAAGGTCAATATTTTGATTAAGGGGGTTAGATCTGGAATCAAAGGCAGACACCAAACATGGAACCCAAGGGTGCCATTCTTACACAGCTACTCTTCCCAGCCAGGCTGTTCTTTAACGATTGATTTGCATTTATGAATATTTTATATAGGAGGCTGGGGCGCAGATGTGAAGCCTAAGTGGTATGCAATATTTTATTATTGTTGATTCTTTTTTAAACTGATACAGTTTGGGGAATTAGTGATGTGTTATCCTTACAGTAACAGGCAAAAGCGATCAATAAATGTGATTTGGCAATATAGGATTCTGTATCTGAAACGAACAGGGAGTTTGAGGCTACATAACAGACTAAGCAGGCAAAAAAAAAGCCACAAACACAGCATCTGTGAATCTTCTTCTTAGTAACATCCCAATCGTATCCCAACTAGGGGCCTTCCAGACTGCAACTCTGATCAGTCCCTGCTGTGCTTATATAGAATTGAAATAAATGAATCTAGCAGTGCCTGATCTGGCCTGGGACCAGGATGTTTTGATCTTGTTCAGGTGGTTTTGTTTACTCAAGACAGCTAAGGAGGAGGGATGCACTTAGGAATGAGGACAAAGGAAGCACAAGCTGAGTCATGCTATGACTCATCAGATTTAAAGACTTGATTCTCTTCTATAACTCTTCTTACGATTCAGCTGAGCCATCTAGTTTTACCATTTAGTAGGATAAACTGGTACCAGCAGTTTCCAAGCAGATGATGGACTTCAAGTCGTTCACATTGTGCACCAGATAGATTAGGCACTGGATACCTCCTTTAGAACAAAGTACCTTGACAGATCATTGCCTCCAACTCACCTGATGCTGAACAACAGCTGTGGGGAACCTCTGTTCCAACAGGTCTAATTGGGCCTGCCAGTCTTCTCCATTTGGTCCATGGTGGCAAACAGTGCCCACCTGCCATTTACCTGCTGTCATATGGCATCAGATGTGGGACAGTTAAAGGATTATCTAAGCAACCTGGTGCTAATTGGAGATAAGTTCTCTTCCTGCTCTTTATGCTGTGAACTGGCCTGGGATCTACAGATGAGACGTGGTATATAAACTGAATAAATAATAGCAACAATGATAAAGGCAGCCTTCCTCCCCACTCTAGTACTTGGATTGGTAGCAGTAGAAATACTGCCTTTTACTCTTAAAGACTAGGCCAAAGGATCTCTGATCTGAGTACTAAGCTCTATCATTGGAGATAACCCCTCTGCCTGCTCACAGAGGGGTTATCTCCAGTTTTAGTGCTGTAGTGCTTACTGTCAAGATGGGAAGATAAAACCCCTATCTAAAGAATCCGTAGAGGGATCTTTCCCTGCCACCGCCACCAGCAATGGAGGGGTAGTTTTGCATATGTGTGTTTGTGTGCCTGCATCATCAGAGTTTATATGACTCTGTGCATGTGTGTGTGTGTGTGTGTGTGTGTGTGTAAAGGAGAGTGCTGTGTGCCCTGTGCTTATGTGTTCCTGACAATGGGGGAAAATCAAGGTGCATCCATTTGCGGGGGGGGGGGGGGTGTTGCTTTGTGGTTTTTGCCCCCGTCTACTTTTGTCATAGCCACCAAAGCAATGTGGCCTTCTGTAAGGTTGGGCAAATTCCAATTCATCGCTCATGCTGAAATCGATTCCTCACCCCTGCTGTACAGTTTCTTCATTCAGCCAGCACCTGTACACACGAACTCTAGATGTATTCAAAGCATTTTCATTGCAATTACTTCACAAGTTACATAACTTCTAAAACAGTGTGCTGAAGGATGAACTGCCTGATAAAGATGGTATCTGCAGGAGGCCCTCCTTTAAAAAAACACGAAATCATAGAATTGTAGAGTTGGAAAGGATCCCGAGGATCATGCAGGAATCTTAACTATTATTAAGTAGCTTATTAACTAGATACCGTATTTTTCGCTCTATAAGACGCACCAGACCACAAGACGCACCTAGTTTTTGCAGGAGGAAAACAAGAAAAAAAATATTCTGAATCTCAGAAGCCAGAACAGCAAGAGGGATTGCTGCGCAGTGAAAGCAGAAATCCCTCTTGCTGTTCTGGCTTCTGGGATAGCTGCGCAGCCTGCATTCGCTCCATAAGACGCACACACATTTCCCCTTACTTTTTAGGAGGGGGAAAGTGAGTCTTATAGAGCAAAAAATATGGTAATTCTCTGTAAATAACTCTGCAGAGAGCTACAGCGAGTCAGAGTAAACAGTACTGGACTACACTCTGACAAACAGCCTGACTCATAGGAGCCAACTCCTAGGGGCCGAGGTTCCTTCGTCTCCCCCCCTCCTCACTGCCCAAAAAATATCAACATCCCCAAAGTTGAGGGGCATTGCCATTCAAACGGGGTGTGTGCACCGCTTCTTGTGATCGATTATGTGGGGTGTACCAACTTGAATAAAATGGCAGGGGGCAGGTAAGCCACACCCCTTCTCTTGTGGGGCCCAATTAGTGCCATTGCCTTCCATTAGGAATTTGGGTGTAATCCTTGATGTCTCCCTTTCCATGGAGGCGCAGGTTACAGCTACAGCTAAGGCGACATTTTTCCATCTTCGCCGCATTAAGCAGTTGGTCCCTTACCTTTCCCACCCCGATCTGGCCACAGTGATCCATGCGACAGTCACCTCCAGGCTTGACTACTGTAATTCACTCTACGAGGGGCTGCCCTTGAAACTGTCCCAGAAACTCCAGCGGGTGCAGAATGCTGCAGCGAGGCTCCTCACGGGGTCTCTGCCATGGGAGCATATTCACCCAGTGCTTTTCCAGCTGCACTGGCTCCTGCTGGAGTATAGGGTCAGGTTCAAGGTGCTGGTTTTGCCCTTTAAAGCCCTTAGGGCCCTCGTATTTACGGGACCGCCTCTCCTGGTATGCCCCGCAGAGGACCTTAAGGTCCATGAATAACCATAGTTTAGAGGTCCCAGGCCCTAAGGAAGTCAGACTATCCTCCACCAGGGCCAGGGCCTTTCCAGTAATGGCTCCGACCTGGTGGAATGCTGTGACATGAGACTAGGGCCCTTCAGGATTTAACTTTCTTCCGCCAGGCCTGTAAGACAGAGCTATTCTGCCTGGCCTTTAATTTGAATTCAGCCTGATCTTTTATTTCACTTCTCTTCCCTCCCCCTCCCCTTTTATGAAGATTACCCACTCTGAGACCCCACAGCTAATTCTCCCCTGGCCTCCTCACTGCCCAGCTAGGATTAACTCAGCCAGCTAGCCCTGGTGACTATCTTATGTTTATTGGATGGAATTCCCCAAAATGATTTTTGAACTTTGAATTTTATTGTCATTCATGCTTTTATACTGCATTTCACGCTGCTTCTATGTTGTATTAGAATTAAGTGTTTTAAATTTGTTGTTAGCCGCCCTGAGCCTGGTTTTCTGAACCTGGAAGGGCGGGGTATAAATATTATTATTATTATTATTATTATTATTATTATTATTATTATTATTAACCTGCTAAAACTACGTTAAAAAAAACAGCTGATGATGCTCCCCCAACCGCTGCACTTCCGGGACAGAGAAAGGTGCACCTGTTGGGCTACAGCCTGCAACGCGAAAACCCCAGAGCAGGATCGCTGATAGGTTGCGAGCTACCCTCGTGAAGGGACCGACCCCTTGCCGCCGGCTCATGGGCATCTTTCGCGTTTTCGAAGTGCTTCGGCTTAGCTCGCAACTTGCAGAGAGTCCCTTCCTCGGGCATGCAACTCGGGAGCAAAGCGAGGGCCGAGGCGCGCATTCGCCGCCGCCGCCGCGTTGCAGGAGGGCAGGGCGGAGGCGGAACGGGAAGATCCCTTGCTGCCCGCTGCTGGCGGCTCTTGCCTTCTACCTCGTGGGAAGCCCGTCCTCTTTCTTCGAGCCAGAACTCCAGGCGCGGAGACCCCCGCTCGAGGAGAGGGGAGGCCGGGCTGGCGCGCCACCGTGGCCACGCCAGGATGCAGCTGCGCGGTCACGGCGCGCCGAGCGAACCCGGGAGGGGATGTGGGTGGGGCAGAGACCGGGTTTCTCTGCTCCAGTTCCTGAACGGCGCGCGTAGCCCTTTGCACTGATTCGGGAATTTAGCGACGGCCCCTTGCCTGGCGAAAAGTGGGTTTGTTATGGTCTCTCGCTGGGCGCCTGGAACAGCCTGACGCTGCAAACCGGAGCAGGTCTCCCCGAGCAAGTGTGCCGTTGATCTGGAGAGGGGAGACGCCGGGAAAAGCTGGCCCCAAAAAGTGTCTCCGGCGGCCGTCCTTCGGGAAAGCGTCCTTCAATTTCACGCCGGAGCAGGCGGGAGGGGAAAGCAAGATCTCGGCTACCTTTTTTTCCCAGGTAGGGGAGCAATTCTTTTGCAGCATGGTCCTTTCTATTTTTTTGCACGACTTCTGTGACCGGGGACTGCAGCGTCTCGTGAAGATGCGCGCAGAGACAGCCCGCCTCGGGTGGTGGAGATCCCAGAGGGGTTGGAGGAAGAAGGGAAGGGTTGTGTGCGCATATATTTCCAAATCACGAGGCAGGGATGGCTTGGGAGGCCGTCAGGATCCGTAAGAAACCACCACCACCGACCTAAGCTAGCCATAGGGATGTATGTTCTCCTTAGGGTCCGCGTTGCTGTGGCGAGAGATTCCCATGGGAAAGGAGAGGAGGGGCTTTGCACTGGGGGCGGGGGTGGTTTGCCTGCCTGCAATGATCTGAGGAGCAGACTGGGGGAATCTCCTTTGCTCGCGGACCCTGCTTAGGCTGGCAAGCAGCGGCGAAGATGGTCTTGTAGTTGTAGGGTAGGAAGCCTGAAGAAAACCCCAACCAAAGAGTAGGGCCTTTGGGCCTTGTTTTTGGTCTGGTGGCGACATCCGTACAGCCACAGTCGGAAACAGGATGGGCACCACAGAAAGGGCATGGAAATAAAAGCAGCTTCAGAAAGGAAAGAGATGCACATGTGTATGGTTTTAAAATAGAATAAAATTTGAGTGGGCCTAGTTGCTCCTTTATTGGAATTGTGGGCTTAGCCTTGTGCTGACTATTGATGAAAGAATGAAAACCTTGCCACTTGCATAAGTTTGGCAGAGTGATCTTAAACTACAATTTCTAAATGGTAATAGATTCTGTGCCAGCTGTCTACATATTTATGAGGCACCTGTGCTGAAATTTGAGGCTTAAAGCTGCAGTCCCACGAACCTGGGAGAACGTCCAATTTAACTCAGTGGGACATACTTCTGAATAAATGGCTTACACCCAAATATCTGAAAGAATGCCGCCTCTGTGGGTGTCAAGATCAGCAGTGGGGGCGGGTTGGGGGCACTGCCCTCAGGTGTTTGGGGTGTCGGCCCAGGAGAGCATTCTCGGTGGCAACCCCTAAATTATGGAATTTCCTCCCCACATTGATGCGACCAGTGCCTTCATTATGTAGGTTGCAAGAAGATGCACCTCTTACCCTGGCCTTTTGACTCCTGGTATTATGTGTGTGTGTGTGTGTGTGTGTGTGAGAGAGAGAGAGAGAGAGAGAGAGACTTTAAGACCTACTGCATTCTTTTGACTGTAATTTGTTTTGAACTGTTTTTAATATTTAATTTTAAAATTGCTGCAAACCATCCTGGATGGATAAGAAATCTAATGAGTAATAAAATAAACAAAGACAACAAGATGTATAGAATTGTACTATAAGCCTCAGGTACTATTTTGAAGGCCCTGGAGTATATTAATTAGTGATAGAAAGGGCAATACTGAGTCCATTTCTGTCACAAACAGCTAAGTTTCCCCACGTTAGGAGGGGCAAGGCTTCCCATTAACAGACTATGCCTTGTAGGCAGGTCTGATCATCACCATCTCCTTTTTCTTCTCTTCTTTTTAAAAAAGAAAGTAAGCACTGACAGAGGCCTAGTTGGGTGTCACCATTTTTGACTGCAGGTGTTGGGCTTGCACAATTGAGTGCTCCTCCCTTCAGAAACAAAAAGCATCTCAGAGGGAAAAGACTCAAATAGAACCCTTCTCCATGACTTCTAGTTTTTTGTATGGATGGATTTTTTATTTTTTTGGTATGGAAGAACAATCCAACCTGTGAGATCCTCACCTGCCCTCTGTGGTGGTACAGCTCAGACACAAGTTTACCATAATGGGAAGAATTTGACAAATCTATACCTAATCCTGAAGCATAACTATTACTGCACTAGTTGGGCTGCAATACGATCTAGGACCTTTGCTTTTATATGCTGATTTTTTTAAAAAATGCACTGACCCATAGGAGAGGAACTCCCAAATTATGAATTGGGATCTCCTGCCAGCTATGGAAACTTTTAGGGATGGTAGGCTGTGATCCAGGAATTTTCATTTCAGGGACAGTGGTGGGAAGTTAGTTCAGTACGAAGGTAAAAATTTTCACAGTGGTGACCTACAAAAGGAATTTTCAAAACCCACGTTTGATTTCAGAGCACGTAACACCCTACTGTACTATGCTTATAATACCTGGAACACATAGGAACCTATCTTATATCGAACCAGGCTATTTGTCTCTCTAGCTCAGTATTGCCTTTTTTCATGGATGGTCACAGGTGCTTTATTTGAGATTCCTGCATTGCCAGGGGTGTGTGGATTAGATTCCCCTTGGGAATCTCATCCAACTCTATGATTCTATAATCATGCGGACACATAATGCATTTTTGAGGGAGTCCTGTGGGCTTCCCTGCCTCTGTTCACTTCTCTCCCTCAAATCACACACACATCTGAGAGACAGAAAAAGAGAAAGCACATGAACACATATTTCACTTTTCCAGGAGATCGTCGGGGTAAAAGTCAGATCTAGCCGAATTAATCTCAGCCTTAAATAGAACATGAGAGATGAAAGAGGAAGTAGGGAAGAGTGCCACTCTTGCAGCTTCCTCCTGCAACTCTATGCACTTTTCAAGGGAGAAGAAGGTATCAACCCTCATCACCTCACAACCAAGAGAGCAGCAAAGGGGAGGGTCCCTCAGAGACTCTGTAGGAGAAGGTGTCAAGGGTGCATCTGCATGCTCACGAGCACAGTGTTGGTGATCCCTGGCCTGCTCTGACTGGCCGTTCCTCTACAACAGGCTTAGGCAACCTTCGGCCCTCCAGATGTTTTGGCCTACAACTCCCATGATCCCTAGCTAACAGGACCATTGTTTAGGGGTGGTGGGAATTGTAGTCCAAAACATCTGGAGGGCCGAAGGTTGCCTATGCCTGCTCTACAAGGACCGAGGCAGGAGTCCTTTCCATCTTTTAAACTGGAGAAGCCAAGGATTGAAGCTGGGATTTTCTGCTGATGCTCAGCTATTGATCTACGGCTTTGCCCCTACGATCACCCTGTTGTTCATAACTTCTATATCCTTGTATGACGGCCCTAATCATGAGTGCTTTGTGAGTGAATTCTATGGCTGCTGGAACGGGAGTAGCTTCTGCACTGGGCCTGATGAGCTAATCAGAAACACAGAGACCATAAAAACTGCCGAGCTCCTTTATAGTTTGCTTGCATAGGGAGCTGGTACTCTCAGAATGTCAGTATATTTTCTCCTGCGGAAACTCTTTGGTGCTGTTTGGCCTCTTCCTCACACCCACACCTCTGTAGGAATCCATTGAAGTGAACTACGTGGCACCTGCCTTTTCTTATCACTGCTCTTTATTCTGGGCCTGTATTTATTATCGCACCAAGTGCATGAACCTTCCTGGAAGAGGAGGAGGGCGTGTCTTGAATACACATCTCAGTCTACTGCCGCTGGGAAGCTTGGTTCAAGCCACTGGCTTCTGAGATGCTTCTTGCACAGTGTCAGTCGGCTCACCGTAGCCACCAGGACTAGAAATTTCCTCCTTGTTTCCTCCTTGTTTCTAAAATGGAAACTACAGTACAATTCTCCACTTGTTCTGGGATACAACATGGGTGTTTAAAGATATGTATGTTTGTAGGAAACCATGGCACACCAGCAGGGAACACAGTTGCTTTCCAGAGTGGTCCTGCTTAAACTCCAGGCCCCTGGGAAATCTGTGAAATGATATATAATGAACAGAATAAAATGTTTAAAATAACTTTAGTAAAAAAACAACAACCAGGAGCTTTTCTGTTAGGGATAGTGAATATAGAGATTCCGAAGGACCCTAAAAATTTGTTCATGTATGCCACAACTGCAGCCAGAATGGTGTTTGCCCAGAGGTGGAAAGAAGATGTTATACCAGCTAAGGAAGTATGGCTGATTAAATTGATGGATTGTGCCAAAATGGCAAAACTGACAGGTGTAATAAGAAAGCAAGAGGGATTTTTTTTAAAAAAAAAGAGTGAGGAAAATTTGTAGCATATTTGAAAAATTCTGGCATACAAGCAAGTTCATTAGCAGTTAAAATTGTACTAAGATAAATGGAAGAATAACTTTAAAACGTGGAATAAAGTGGAAAATGCAATGTTAATTTAAATTAGAAAAGGAACCACAAAAGGGGTGGGGGTGGGGGGAGGGAAGTCAAATATCCAATTGTATTGGAGATATGCATTTATATGGTGTGTATTTGTCAATTTGTGAAAAACTGAAAATACAATTTATATAATAAATAAATAAACTCCAGGCCCCTGGGGTGAAGTTCAGGGCTGGAAAATCCTCTCCTGGAAATAGGGTGTAGCGATCCAATTTTGCCTCCCCCGTACTACCTTGAAGGAATCTGTATTTCAGCGACGTGAGATTCTTGCTTGTTTCTGATTTGCAGTGAAAGAGAAGTGGCCGTAAATCACAATAAAAGCGACAAGGGGGATGCAGATGCCTGGGAATGCTTGCGCTGCAGGGTATGACGGGTTATATTGGTGCATTGTTGCCCAGCAGCATCTCTCGATGCCATGGCAACCTTATTGGTGGGCAATATACACTGTTTTTCTGGCCGGATGGTAAACAGATGGGAGGGGGGTAGTTGTTGGAAGAGCTTGCAGAAAGGGTGTGTTGTAACTGGATGTTGAGCAAAGACGTGGTCATCTAAATTCTGGATTAGCAAGCAGTTATCTCTTTACTTTCTTTATTAACATACAGTGGTACCTCGAGTTGCAAACGCCTCAGGTTACAAACGCTTCAGGTTACAAACTCCGCCAACCTGGAAGAGTTACCTCGAGTTGAGAACTTTGCCCCAGGATGAGAACGGAAATTGTGTGCCGGCGACGCAGCAGAAGCAAGAGACCCCATTAGCGAAAGCACGCCTCTAGTTAAGAACAGTTTCAGGTGAAGAACGGACCTCCAGAACGAATTAAGTTTGTAACTAGTAACTGTACTTCTAAGGTGTGTGGCAGCAGGTCCTGCTATATCTATCAAAGGTTTCATTTTTAAAAGCGTTGGTAGGGTTTGTTCCTGTCATGTTCTTAGCACTTTGTAGCGTTCTGCTAAAATGTACCATCGCCACGTGAGTAACAGGTGCACACACATCCTCAAAGCTGTTGTGGTGGCAGTCTATTACTACAAGTTAAGAAATTTAGGCCATGTCACCTTGCAGATGGGGAAGTCAGTTAACAGGAGAGTGCCTCCTTCTGGAAATCCATTGCCATGTTTGACATACTGCTCCTCTAGGAATATGCTTGTTTGGGAGAGAAGTTGCCCAGTGGTGTAGTGGTCCGGGGTTGCAGGGGACCTGTTCCTATTTGGCAGCAGGGTCCCTGTCTCCGGTATCCAAAGCTACAAGGTGCTTCAGTTTCAAGAGAATGGCATGCAGGTTCTGCTGTGCACAACGGAACTTTATGAAAAATGCAGTTTAAGTTCCTCTGAAAGAAGATATTGCAGCACTGCAAATCATTTGCCCATGTATGTGTGCAGAAAACAGTGGATCTGGCTGAAAGGCTAGATCTGTATTGATTGGTGCAATGCACCCCCAATATTTATTATTGTGTAATTATAATTTTATTGTATAATCTTAGACTGTGAAGGGACATGGCTGTAACTATCATGAAGGGATTTTGCCAGTTCACTACTGCTGAATCCAGACTGCTGGTGTTGCAGTGCATGGGAGTGTAATAATATTCAGATGTCTGCCACAGACCTACTGGTCTCCTGTGCTTTTTCATAGCCCCAAGAAGTTGATAGATTGGAACTGTCATCTCTTTTATTTAGGTCTTCAGGCCCTGGAGCTGCTTTGAGCTGTTCCTAGCCTGGTCGGAACACATCCTAAAAGCTTGGGAATGAGGCAGACTGTTTTGCGGTGGTGGTGGAGCTAGGATTTGAGCAGGGTTATGGGAGCCATCCTCCTTTTCATAGCAGCAGACTGTTTGGCAGGCAGCAACTGCAGCTCAACAGTAGAATTGTAAAGTTGGAAGGGACCACAAGGGTCATCTAGTCCAACCCCCAGCAATGCAGGAATCTTTTGCCCTACGTGGTGCTCAAACCCACAACTCTCAGACTAAGAGTCTCATGCTGTCCCCACTGAGCTATCCCAGGCCCAGAACACTTGCAGGTCACAGGTTCAATCCTTGGCACCTCCAGTAAAAAGGATCAGCTAGGCTGAGGTGGGAGAAACCTTTTCAAGAGACCCTGGAAAGCCACTGCCAGTCTGAGTAGACAGGGCTGAGCTTGCTAGATCAGTCGGCAGGTAGTATAAGCTACCAGCTTAAATTCATACAACAGAGCAGAAAGGAATTGCATTGGAGCTGTGCATTTCTTAATTCACCCATCCTGTCCCTCACCTTTGGCAGAGCTAGGACTTCAGCTCCAGCGTTCCTGCTTAGAAGTGGAGATTAGTTCCTTTGCTGCGGAAGAATAAATATCCTCCTCCCTCAGGTTTTCTCTTGGGAGGCTCAATTAGATTTACAGTGTTGTGCAGACTAAAACCGGGCCACAGACCCACATGCCTTTCCTTCAAGCATACAGAATTATGCATTATTCCAGTGATCTTGTTTTTCCTCCTCTCCTTAGCAAGGGGAGGACGAAGCCAAGTTTGAAAATGGTCTGTCAGTGTTTGTGGTTATTGTAAATTGCTGAGAAATAAGCCTCTTCACGGCTATTTTCACTGTGGATTGATGGGACTATGGCATGTTTTAAAATGGGAGCTGTAGTTTTTCATACAGACACAGTTGTTTCACAACAAATGCCTATCTTGATCCTTTAATCCTGTTTCAATCAAACTGTAAAAAGCGGAGGAAATGCTTGTTTTGGCAGGAGGATATTTCTGTCCATAATAACTGGCTTTGTTGTTACCACACTAAGAGACATCAGTTGCCTAAGACTATGTGATTGGATGGGAGCCAGGAGCCAAACATTCCTCTAGGCTTTAGGGCAAGGGTTGTGACTCGGTAGTAAAGCCACATGCTTTATGTGCCAAAGGTCCCGGGTTTAGTCCTTGGCATCTCCAGGAAGGACTGGGGGAGACTCCTGAATCCTGAAGAGCCACTGTTGGTCCACATATACAGTGTTAAATTACCGTATTTTTTGCTCTATAAGACTCACTTTTTCCCTCCTAAAAAGTAAGGGGACATGTGTGTGCGTCTTATGGAGCGAATTCAGGCTGCGCAGCTATCCCAGAAGCCAGAACAGCAAGAGGGATTGCTGCTTTCACTGCGCAGTGATCCCTCTTGCTGTTCTGGCTTCTGAGATTCAGAATATTTTTTTTCTTGTTTTCCTCCTCCAAAAACTAGGTGCGTCTTGTGGTCTGGTGCGTCTTATAGAGCGAAAAATACGGTAGATAGATTAAAGTACTGAGTGGCTCAGCTTCTTCCTGTATCTTCCTGTGTTCCCAGGAGCCAAGTGTACCTGCTGTGGCTGGATCAGACCAAACAGCTGCCAGCTGAAGCACACAGACTGGGCATGTGGACGTTGATGTTGTCCTTTTGTTTGTCGCCAGAATCTGGTCTTCAGAAGCATGCAGTGTGATTGCAAACCCAAGCTTGTTCAGGGGAGCTGAGCATGATTCTCGGCCACTTGAGAAAAGCTGTGCATTTGTAGATCAGGGGGCTAACTGAGCCGGCACTGAGAACCCGAGCTCTGATAGATTGCCTGTCCCTTGGAAAGGAAGTTTGCTTACCACTTAGGGGAAGTATGTAAACCTTGCTGTTCCATTTGGCAGGAAAGCGGGCCGGGATTTATGGGTTTGCACAGCCGTCACTGGAGCAGAGGGATCTTACACAGTCGAGCATTTAATGGAGTGATAAGGACTGCCTGTCTTCTCTGCGCTTGCTCTTGTTGAGGTGTCTGGAAAAGGTTGGAACAGAGCGTGCTGTTTGCATAACGCACGTCGGCAGCCCTCTCTGGGCTCATTTGTGAGCAGAGCCTCCCCTCTGCCCTTCCTGGTTTATTGTTTTTTAAATCCTTTTTTTTTTTTTTTTTTTTTTTTTTTTTGCTTTTCCTGGAAGCTGTGTGAGATGGAACCATCTATGCAAAACAAGGGATTGGGGCTCAGCTGAGTTGCCTCTTGTCAGTCTCCAAAAAAGGAGAGTTGCCAGATGCCTGCTCAAAAGATAGCTTGCTTTTATGGGCAAGAAGAATCCCAGAGCGCCTGGAAGCATTTCAAGGCTCTGCAGGGAAGGTGGAGCTGCTAGGGGGGAAAGGGTGCAGAAAAAGGCATGTTTCAATTAAATGCCCTCTTGGCAATCAGGGTGCTCTGTTTTATTTTTAAAAGGCATTTGCTTAAATAGGCACTGAACCTCTAGCACAGGGGTGGAGAACCTCAAACGCAGACCCCAGACCTGGGGGAGGACTGACCTGCTTCTATCCACCTGGCTTGGGGCGGGGCCTGACAGGCTCCATAAAGGACTGCTGCCGCTGTTGCTGGGCAGAGAGGGCTCCGTTTTTGTTTTTCAAATTGCTTTTATTTTTTATCTATGTCATTTTAAATTGTGATTGATATTAATGCTGTATTCCTAGTTTTAGATTTTATGATTTATGTGGAAATCGTTTTCCATTTGGTTGTGTACTTTTTGATGTGTTTTATTTATTGCTTATGACTTTTGTTATGTTGGTACAGTGGCACCTTCAGTTAAGAACTTAATTCGTTCCGGAGGTCCGTTCTTAACCTGAAACTGTTCTTAATCTGAAGCAACACTTTAGCTAATGGGGCCTCCTGCTGCCGCTGCGCTGCCGGAGCACGATTTCTGTTCTTATCCTGAAGCAAAGTTCTTAACCTGAGGTAATATTTCTGGGTTAGCGGAGTATGTAACTTGAAGCATATGTATCCTGAAGCGTATGTAACCTGAGTTACCACTGTAATTATGTAAATATTGTTTGTTTCTTTTTAAAGTATTTTTATTGGAATTTTATTTACAACATAACATAACCCCCCCCACTCCTCCCAATACAGAAATCCACCCTCATTAAACGTGAACATAACATAGTGAGCATAACATTATTATTATTATTATTATTATTATTATTATTATTATTATTAATTATTTATTTATACCCCGCCCATCTGAGTGAGTTTCCCCAGCCACTCTGGAGAAACAATACAGCAATACAAGCAACCAAATAAAAGACTTCCTTTATCCTGTAAATATGTAAATATTGTTATGTTGTAAGCTGCCTTGAGCATTGTTTTAACTATGGAAAGGCGACATACAAATAAAATGATGGTGATGACCTCTCAGTCTGGCCCTCAGAACCTTCCCTGGACCACACCCCTTACAGGCTCTGCTCAACACCCTCCTTCGTTTTTTTCCTCTGGCTGGAATGTGCCCTTGAACCCATACCAAGGCCTCTTCCTTGCTTGGATGGAAATATTTACATGTAGAAACCTCTAACTTTTGCAGGGCTGGACTGCAGATACTGTACAAATATAAGAATCACTCCTGTTGCCCAAGCCACCACTAGCATGCAGCTGCAGGCCTCAGAAGGTAGCACTCAGGGGAAGGTGGTTGCTGGACTGAAAAAGCTTGCCACCCCTGTTCTACAGGCTCTTCTCTCTCTGTGGAATTAGGCCTCCAGCCATGTCAGCCTGTTTCCTTCGTGATCTAGCACCAGTGCAGTGAAAAAATGTTCCCCCAAGAGATGCAAGTGAGTCTGTCCAATACCTCCAGGGCACCACCAGATTTGGAACTGCCAGCTTTTGGTGTGCTAGCCTTCGTAACTAGTCCACCTGCCAGTTGGATTATAGAATCATAGAGTTGGAAGGGACTCCAAGGGTCATCTAGCCCAACCCCCTTTAGTGCAGGAATCTTTTCCCCAACGTGGAGGTTGCCCAATTAATGGAGGTCAGCACGGGATTGGCCCAATCTGTGTGTGGCCTTCTCAGTGTGCGCAAATGGAATGGAATTCTTCTTCCATCCCTTCCACCTCTTTTGAGTCTGCTTTCCCCCCTGTTGATCTTGCACTGCTTTTAGAATGGCAGTAGCTGTGAAAATGTGGAGCCTTGCTTTGTTGCTCCCAGAGGGAGAAAAGTTGGCTAACTTTGCCCTTTACAGCAGCTACTACCTGATCACTTCCCAGTCTTGCTTATTCGAGCTTCTTACTTCCACTGTGCGATGGATCAGTCATACATGCAGTGAGATGTCTCTTTCCCAGGGATCTTGCATTTCTGTTTGCGAAGGCGTTGGCTGCTTTTGCTGGAGCTGCAACATTGCAGGCATAAAGAAGGGAGGGTTGGGATTTGTCAAATGCATGCTAGTTATTGCAGGCAGAGCAGAAACCCATTGCACAAATGCACAAAGCCATCGCTGGTGATGGGAGAGTGGCTGGTGGAGCGTGGACCAATTTCTAGGCCATGGGCCCCAACCTGCCCATGTAACCAGATGCTGGTGCTACCTGCTGCAGGTTAGACCTCCCTGTGAAATGTGTGGGCAGGTGAACTCCCTGCCGATAGGCGGGAGTCTGTTGAGTGAGTGATCTCCATGTAAAATATGGGCATTTACATGTCACCCCGCTGCATGGAGCATTGCTGTAAGGAACCGCTTTTCTGCCCTCTGCATGAGAGTTGGGACAGTGAAATGGACGGTAAGCTAAGACTTTGAAGACCTTAAGTGCTGCTTTATTACTGCGGCCCTCTGCAATTGCATTAGGGCAAGAGATGCTGGAATGCCTTGGGGCTGTGCCAGCCTACCTGGAAGCGAGCCACACATTACATTGCAAGGTCCACTCTCATGAGTTAGCAAAAGCAGCCCAGACAGTGCAGGACTCCACCTCTTGGTCTGCATTAGAGTTATGTTGCCCCAACCAGAAGTTGCTTTAGGAATGACCCAGGTAGGTCTGGAAAACGTACTGGGTGAAGATTACAGGTGCTTTCATTCCTAAGCTTACTCAGAGTAGACCCACTGAAGTTAATAAACTTGACTAAGTGCATTAATTTCAGTGGGTCTACTCTGAGTAGAACTTTGCTGGCAGGGTACCTGGTTGCATGGACAGCCCTGAATGGATACTGTTTATATTTTCATGTAGGGAAGGGGTGGGGAGCCTCCGGCCTGCAAGACCGTCTTGGCCCACCAGACTGTTTCTTGCAAACCACAGCCATCTGCCTGTCAAGGGCGCTTGCAGCCAAAAAAACGCACACAGCAGAGGATTCACTCTATGTTGTCAAAGATAACACTTGCTTCTACAGCTCTGGATACCGAAGCACACCAATCTAGCGTCTAGGCAGCTGTTCCCAGGTCTGCATTCTATGGAGCAGTTGCAGCAACTGGGGACCTGCCTCCCTCCACCAGTTTATGTATCTTCCCGCGATGGGCTGTGCGTGCATAGCCAGAGACTATGCCTGAGTGACAGCTGCCTCTGCTCTTCCCTCTTTAGCCCTCTCTTGGTTCTAGGAGACAGTGGTGCAGGAGAGAGGGTAAGTTAGCAGCACCCGGCTCTTCACTTGCCTGGCCTGCCTCTTCTTCCAGCTCTGAAGCTTCCCCTGCCTCTGATTCTTGCCTCCTGGTTGGCACAGGTCCCCCAAAACCCTGCCCCCCTCTCCCAAGTTAGACTCCAGCCCCACTTCCTCCCCATGCATGCTCAACAGCATCCTGCCAGTCCTTGACACTGCACATCAGATGACATGGCTGGTGATGTCAACTGGTGGGCGGGAGCGCAGGGTTGGCTGGGCTACCCTGTTCCCAGCAAGGAACAGGATTGGGCAGCCTAGGCAGCAGGATTTGATCTCTGCTCATCAGCCTTCTCTTTTAAGGGGGGGGAGAGATGGGGGGCTCCCCCCAAGCCCTTCTGCTGCCTCCCACTTATAGGAGAATAGAGCAGGTAGTAAGACCCAGTGACCTCAAAGACTCCTTCAGCTCTCCAGTTCTATTATTTATTTATGTAAAAAAATAATAATCATATCCCTCTCCACCTTAGTTCCAAAGATGGGTTGCAACAGGTTTTTTTAATCCATAAAACCAATAAAACTAAAACAAGACAGAACAGAAGTGGGGGAAAAAATTATCTAAAAAAAGTCGCAGAAGCAATAATAATAATAATACTAACAGAACAATAAGAGCAAAAGATCATCAGCATGCACCAGAGATTAAAATGTGCTGGGGACACACCTTAAAAGATCCTAGACTCCATTAAAAGTGTGAATATCTAGCTGTGTTTCTACATGGCTCTGAAGGACCATCCAGGACGGCACTGAGGAAGTGTGCAGGGAGAAGGCCTTGCATCATCCAAGCGCCACGACAGAGAGAACCTTCCTTTGTTACCACCATCTCACTTCTGATGGTTATCCCAGGACATGTGCTGCCATGGGGGCCAGATTAAATCAACCCGCGGGCCGAATTAGGCCCCCGAAATTGACTTTGGACATGCCTGGGTTAGAGTGTTGGACTGGGACGTAGGAGCCCAGGATTGAAATCCCCACTCGTCTATGAAACTCAATGGAAGAACTTGGGTCAATCAGTCTACATCTTTATCTAACTTATCTCACAGGGTTGGTTGGTTGTTGTGAGGAGGAGAATTATGTGTGCCACTTTGAGCACCTTGGAGGAAAAGTGGGATATAAATGTGATTAACATACATACATACATGACTTCCATAAATAAATGACTAGGTTTGGGGTCTGGGAGTGATTTACAGCTTCACCTTGGGCAGAAGGAAAGGAGAAAGCAATATCGGTATGTCCATACTTTACTCCACACAACCGTCGCAATTGCAACCATGGAATAAGCAGGGGAGAAATTTGTCCAGCTGTGTCTTGGCAAATGCAGTTTCCCTGCAGTCAAGGCACCAGCTGGAGTAAGGATATGTGGTTCTTCTCATATCAGATGGGCAAATTTTGGAGAACATTATCTGGGTTCTGCACTCCCATTTCGTTGCTGCAGTTTTTATAATACTCATCCAGAAAGGTCCACAGATGCTCTTCAATAATATTCCTGCCTTGGGAAGCCACTATTTGAGCTGCTCCAGGTGCCTGAGCCCGTCTGCTGAGCGCCATCCATTAATAAACATCAGGAAGGCTGATCTCAGTGCAAAAAGCCTCAAAGCTCAGTCCTGACTCTTGCTTTCATCTCCTGCTGATACTGCTGGGAAATTGTTGCTGCCTAATAAACCTGAGCGCTGCATATTCCCCTTGGAGAAGAAACAACAAAGCTGCAAGCACAACAGTAAGAGGCAGGTGTTTTGGGGTGGGGGGTGCGGTTTGCAGAGAAGGGAAGCGTGTGGAGGAATGGATGTGATCAATAGCATTGTAACACCGATTTCTGTTGAATTTTGCAAAACAGACTGTGATCAGAATATCCAGGCTGTGAATATTGACTACAAAAATCAACAAGAGTTTTGCATTCCAGCAAATCGTCTTCTCACTGATGTTCTTTAGTGGGGCAAAATGTTAAATTTGAATTGGCCCTTAGGTGAGAAGCAGCAACAGACATATTACCAGGGCAGGATATTCTTAGTGGGGGTGATGCCCTGGTGTTGAAACTCCACTCCCCGGGAGTCATGTCTCATTCCAGCTATCTCCTCCTCTGGATGAACCCAAAGTGGGAAGGAACACATCACAAAGAGGTGGCCCAATCAACCAGTGAGAGGGTTTTCTGCTGCAGTCACTGATTTGAACTCTGCCATCTGCCCTGATCCTTCTAAATCTGGGCTGGGAAACTTGTGGCTCTCCAGATGTTGCTGGACTACAACTCCCATCATCCATCGCCATTTGCCATGCTGACTGGGGGCTGAAAAGAGTTGTAGTTGAATAACAGAGGTTCCTCAGCCCATCCCTAGATTCTAGTGCACTTTGTTAACTTGTGACGGGGCTGGCCCCACCACTTTGCAGGCTGAGACAACTGCCTCAGGCGGCAGATGCTGGCAGCAGCCCCAGCCAGCCCCATGCCCCCGCAGTCCCTAAGTTACTCTGCCCTGTGCTCCCTAAATAGCCCCCAGGAACACTTCCTTCCTAAGCTGTCCTCAGGTGCAGTAGAGAAAGTTTCCCACCAGTGGTGTTGATATAAGATTTAACAGCTAGTTCAGTTGACTTCTCTATAAGAAGTGGTGGGGAAGGTGCCATCTTGTCCTTTGCTTTGCTTCAGGCAGCAAAATGTCTTGGGCCAGCCCAGTACAGTGGTACCTCAGGTTAAGAACTTAATTCATTCTGGGGGCCGTACTTAACCTGAAACTGTTCTTAACCTGAGGTACCACTTTAGCTAATGGGGCCTCCCACTGCTGCTGTGCCACTGCCGCGCAATTTCTGTTCTCATCCTGAAGTAAAGTTCTTCACCCAAGGTACTATTTCCGGGTTAGCAGAGTCTGTAACCTGAAGCGTCTGTAACCTGAAGTGTCTGTAACCCAAGGTACCACTGTATAATTTGGGCGGGGGAAGTTTCTAGGCTGTATGCATCCTTTATGCAAACAATCTGTTGCATCCATTCTCTTATGAGGTTGTGATTATCCCCGCTTAAAAAATGAAGCAACTCTGAACGTGCACACATAATTGGATCACCTCTATACTTTTTAGTATTCACCCACCCCAATTTGTGGATGTTTTGTTTTTAAGCCTAAGCTTTTAGCACACACCTGTTTCATTTAGTATTGCAGTGGATTAGTGGTATGTGGAGGGGAGCGGGTGGCACTGTGGTCTAAACCACCAAGCCTCTTGGGCTTGCCGATCAGAAGGTTGGTGGTTTGAATCCGCATGACGGTGGTGAGCTCCCGTTGCTCTGTCCCTGCTTCTGCCAACCAGTTCAAAAACATACCAGTGCAAGTAGATAAATAGGTACTGTTGTGGCAGGAAGGTAAGCGGCGTTTCTGTGCGCTCTGGCACTCATCACAGTGTCCCGTTGCGCCAGAAGCAGTTTAGTCATGCTGGCCACATGACCTGGAAAGCTGTCTGCGGACAAACGCTGGGTCCCTCGGCCTGAAAAGTGAGATGAGCGCCCACCCCATAGTCTCCTTTGACTGGACTTTAGCATCCAGGGGTTCTTTACCTTACCTTTACCTATGTGGGTTAGTAAAGGTACCCCTGCCCGTACGGGCCAGTCGTGTCCAACTCTAGGGTTGCACGCTCATCTCGCTCAAGAGGCCGGGAGCCAGCGCTGTCCAGAGACACTTCCGGGTCACGTGGCCAGCGTGACTAAGCGGCATCTGGCGAGCCAGCACCAGCGCTGCACAGGGAAACACCGTTTACCTTCCCGCTAGTAAGCGGTCCCTATTTATCTACTTGCACCCGGAGGTGCTTTCGAACTGCTAGGTGGGCAGGAGCTGGGACCGAACGACGGGAGCTCACCCCGCCACGGGGATTCGAACCACTGACCTTGCGATCAGCAAGTCCTAGGCACTGAGGTTTTACCCACAGTGCCACCCGCGTCCCGTCCCTATGTGGGTTAGTGCTCTCCTAAAGGTATCTGTGGCTTTAGTGCTCATTTCCAATGCCTTTCACAGGCATGTAGGTGAGGGATTGTGGGATGTGCATCACCTCCCCAAACCTCTCTGAAAAGGGATGTTTTTGTTGCCTGGATGTTTTAAAGCCCAGCTGCCTTTGTACATGCGAGAGGGAAGCTGGGAATGGCAAGACATTCTGCCTGGCGCTTCTTAGTCAGCCCACACCCGCCCACGCAAAAAGAGAGACAATAAGCCTCTCTACGTCAGCTGCTAGGAAGCAGCGTTGCCGAAGGCCAATTGTTGCTCCCATAAGCAACCTGTGGAGATCTGAATTGCCATGCCTACCCTTTTAGCGGAGATTTCATACCTCCTGCCCTGCTTTTGACAAAGCCCCTAGCAAATCCTTTCTTCTCTACACCCCGTTGGAAAGAGCGTGTGTCTGCATTCATGCCCTCTGCCCCGTGATGTTTGTTCCTCCTTGTTCTGGTACACATCAGGATTGCAGTGTGATGGTTGACGTTGGCTACTTCAGCAAGGATGGTAGTCTTTCTTTCTTATAACACTGTGTGCCACAATGCGATTTGCGGGGATCCAAGAGAAAGAAAGGGTATTTGAGTTGCAAGAAGAGTTACTAGCAACCCTGGATCTTCCAGTCCGGGGTGCAGAGGGGCAGCCAATATTTCATTACCTTTGTACAATTTTATGATACAATCACACCTGTTGTACTGAGTACAGTTCTGGCTACTGTGCCTCAAAAAGATATTGTGGAACTGGAAAAAGGTGGTGGGTGGTTTTTTTTTGGGGGGGGGGTTAAGGGCAATCAAAATAACCAGCAGGCTGGGACCACTCTTCTTTAAGGAATGGTTACAGCATTGGCGGCTCTTTAGTTTATACAAAATGGCAATGGGAGGAGGGGTCTGTAGATGGAGAGAAGTATTTCTTCCTCATAATTCCAAAACCCAGTGATGCTGAAAGGTTCAAGGTAGAAAAGCCCATACTAAAACTATGGGATTCAATACCTCAAGATGTAGTGATACCAACCATCTTGGACAACATTCAAAGGGGGATTAGAGAGCAGGGGTTTTCAAACTTTTTGGTCCACGGCTCCCTTGACCAACTCCAGTCTTTCTACAGCACCCCTGTGGGGCTCAGGTTATGTCACCCCTTGCCTGCAGAGCTGACAGCCCCTCATCCGTCCCATGTCTAGTGTGCCCCCAACCTCCTCTCCTCTCCGCTCTCCTTGGGAGTCCTCTGGATAGCCGCACCTGCCACCCCTTGTCTCTGAGCTGCCCCCCCCAAGAGAGGTGCCTCCTCACACTGCCCCACAGGGGCCTGAGAAGCACCCCCGCCCCAGAGGCACCATTCACCTGGGGAGCTTGTAGCCAGGGCTGCTGCAACACACAGCTGTGCAGGCATTCAGGTGGCAGAGACACAAGAGGACATCAGAGAAGGGAAGGAAGGAAGGAAGGAAATAGGGACAGAGGCCAGTGTTGGCCACGGCACCCCTGACCATCATTCAAGGCACCCCAGGGTGCCCCAGCATACTGGTTGAAAAGCACTGTCATAGAGGATAAAGCTCTCAGCGGCTGCTCTTCTTGTTATCTAGTGTCAGAGATAGGACTTGGACAAGTGTTGCCGCATTCACGTCCTGCTTGTTTGTGGGCTTCCCATGCACATCTGGTTGGCTGCTGTAAGAACAGAGCCCTGGGCTAGATTGGCCTTTGGTTTCACCCAGAGGGGCTCTTTTTAATGTGCTTAGGACTGTAGCAATAACATTGCCAGCAGGGAAGGAGGAAGGGCCTTGGCTTTGGGGAGGGCAGTGCAAACATTCTGTATCAATTGCTAATCAATCTGGGTGCTACTTCTGGGGGGTGCCAGACTCTGTGATGCTGCAAAAGAGAAACTCTGCATCTCTGCAATAGTCAGAGGATTAAGTTGTGAAGTCACAGGCAGAACAGTGCCAGGACCCTGCCATGGGGAGCTTGCCATCTAATTAGTTAATGTTTGCTTGGTGCTTTGCTGATATATCATGCAGCAGTTGTATTAGGCATTACTGTTGTCAAGGTACAGTGCATACACAGGAGGCTGTTAATAAACAAAATCAACAAACGGGGAGGAGGGGTTTCTAAGAAGCTAGGGGCAGATGGCTGTCCTCTATAGTCCTGCCTAGTGGCTGCTGTTGAAAGGTTTCGGGCAGAAGTCCAACAAACCACCTGAAGGCACCACAACATCCTTGGGCACATCCCATGGTGATTGTCAAGGTCCCCTGTCCCTTCCAATTGTTTATTTTTGCAATTGACTTCTTCTTGTTGTTGTTGTTGTTGTTTTGAATGGGTGCCTGCTTGTTTCTCCCTCTGTGCTGCATTTATTTTGGGTTCTGTGTAAGCGTTTTCCCATCTGGGGACTCGTGTTTCTGACCATCGCCCATTTTTCTTCTGCAAAATGAATGTTTCGTTTTGCCCAGCCCATGAGATTTTCTTTGAGGGTCATCTCGTCCAACCCCTCACAATGCAGGAATATGCAGCTGTCCCTTACAGGGATTGAACCTGCAACCTTGGCTTTATCAGTAGCATGCTCTAGCCAACTGAGCTATCCAGCTGCTTTTAAATACTAAAGTGGGGTGGGGAACCGTTGGCCTATGGCCTGATTAACCCACAAGGGCTGTTGGGCTGTTCAGGGCAGATTATGCCTGGCTTTCCCCTGCTCCCTATTCTTCCTCTCAGTGTGTTCCCAGTTATTTCTTTTCTTTGAATGAAAAGCTCACCAGCATTCTGATGCAAAGGAGCACACTTAGAGTGAATTCAAACTGGCATCCTTGGTGTAAATGCAGCAAATGTACCTGCTGTTGTGAAGTGTGAATCAGCCTCTAATTTGAGCCTTAGAGACTGCATTCTCTTAAGTCCTGGCCAAAGAAAAGAGGCGGAAGCATTTTGACTCTTTAAAATCAAAGGTTCGTGAACTTTCCTCCTGTTGGGATAGGTGAACAGGAACAAACAGTCTTGTTTACTCTGGGATGGCGGTGCTCACAGCTCCATAGAGAAAGGCAGCAGCCCATGAATGATGACCCAAGTTACTCAAGAAAGGTGTGAGGTTGAAATGCCCTTATTTGCATTGACAAGGATAATTATTCCAAGGAGGCAACCGGGAAATAATATCTGAATCAGGATTGGGTGAGCAACCGTAGGTGTGCCTTGGAGGAAAGATTGGGACCACGTCATGTAATCTTTAATAGGCAGCCGATTAAATTCATTGTGTAATCACTGTATTCATCCCTAGCTTGATGAATGAGATGCTTGTGCTAAACAACATGATGCCACACTGTTATTATGCAAATCTGATTTGACCATGTACAGTTGTGGTTGCAATACCTCAAAAAGGACACGGTAAAGCTGAGGAAGGATCAGGAAAGGGCCCCTCAAATGGTCAAGGGTTCGAGCAAGCTTCGATAGAGGTGTGGAAGATGGTGCAGAGAAAATAGATAGAAAAAGTTTTTTCTTCCTCAAAACACTAGAACTCAGGGCCATCCAGTGAAGTTGAGTGTTGGAATATGCATGACAGACCAAAGGAAACAGTGCATTGTTTAATTGTGGAATTTAGCCACCAATGTAGATTGCTTTAAAAGGCTGTTAGACATATTCATTGAGGTTATAAGGCTATTTTGTGCCTCCACTCCCTGAGACAGTACACCTCTGTATACCAGTTGTTTGGGGTCACAAGTGGGGAGAGTGTTGCTGTGCTCAGGTCTTGCTTGCAGGCTTCTTATGGGCATCTGGTTGACCATTTTGAGACCAGGATGGACTAGATGGCCCTTTGGTCTAATGCAGGGTTTCCCAAACTTGGGTCTCCAGCTGTTTTTGGACTACAACTCCCACCATCCCTAGCTAGCAGTACCACTGATCAGGGATGGTGGGAATTGTAGTTTAAAAACAGCTGGAGACGCAAGTTTGGGAAACCCTGGTCTAATCCAACAGGACAGCTCTTATGCTTTGTACTACAGTTCCCATCTGCACCAGCCGGCATGGCCAGTGGTCAGGGACGGTGAGAGATGTAGCCGAAAATGTTTGGAAGACATCAGGTTGGGGAAGGTGGTACTAAACTGAGATCAGAAACCAGGTGGATTTCACCACCTGGCTTCTACCTCTCCCCTCTTATTTGCTATATGAAAGGTAAAAATTTGCAGGCCTTTTCTCTGAAGAATCCGAAGAGGCTAGATGCAGCACAGCAGGACAAATGCCTGCCAGGTTTTTGGACTGGTAATACATCTCTGGTTGTGACACTTGACGGTCCCTGGGGGCAGAGGCACCAGGCAACTTATAAGGCCCACCTCTGCGCCCCCCCCCCCCCCGCGCTTGCAAATTGTGACCTAGCTATAGCCGACAGCCTTCCCACTCCAGGAATAACTGAACGGCAAGTGCTGAATCAGATGAAATTGATGAATTACTGCAGTGACAGGGGGATGGAGGGGTGGGGGAACTCTGTGTGTATGTGCCTGGCGTGTCTGTGTGTGCAGTCGTCCTCCCACACACTCCCTGGCTGATTCTAAGTGCCGGGAGCTGTGCTCCAGCTAAGAGCGTGGTGTCTAAATGGCAAAGCCGGGAGAGAACTGTTCTCCGATGGCAGAAGCCCATCTGAAGTGACGGAGGATGCTGATTCTTCTCCGGGGGTTTCTTTTTGGGGTCTCTGCTTCCTGGAGCAGGGTTGTGCTGCATTGTTAATTAGAAACCCTCTTCTGGCAGCTGAGCTTGACCCATCCTAACTCGTTCCTCCGCCCAACAACGCAGGGTTTGTTTCCAGTGCCCTAAAAGGCAAGGACTGGGGAAGGATGCCAATTCTTCATGCATCATAAGCTGCGTATACAACTGTAGAGGCCTCAGATGTACTGACAGCAGCTTCCCTCTTGTGTCTCCAGGGGGCTTAGGGCACAGCTGCCGCCACCGCCGCCGCTTCATAGCAAGAATCCAGACTCCAAGGCTGATTCTGGGAACTTCGTCAGGACCAACTGAGAGACAAAGCCTTGTGCGAACCAGGATCCAAGCATTCCCTTTTCCCCACCCGGTTAATCCCAGTGGCATTGTTATCTGTGTCTAAGCCTGCCTGGCAGTTTTCCCCAGGTATGTAGCAATTTTAATAAGCTTTTCTTTTTCGTGAGTGAGGTTTAAGCTTCCGAGTGCCTAGCCGTCTCTTAAAACTCAGTTGTTTTGTTTATCTTGAAGTCTCACGTCTAGTTTGGCTCCGGGTGTTTCACGCAGTTTAGACAACTGAGGATTTTGATGCGCCTTTCAGCCTTGTAATGAGGCAGTGCCAATCTTTTGACGTGGGCACCCATTACATTGAGAAGCTGACACACTCCACCCTTAGTAATATCCAAAGCTGGCTTATGCGAAGTCAGACCACTGACCCATCTTAGCTTAAAAAGTGCCTAGGCTGATTGGCAGGAGTTCTCCAGACAAGGGCCCTTGCTAGCCTTACCTGGGAACGACTGGGATTGTACCTGTCGCCTTCTAATGCAAAGCAGGAGTTCTACCACTGGGTTACGGCCTTTCCCCCCTAATGATGGTGCATGGAGTGAGGTGCATGGGAGCTTAATGGTGGAGAAGCTGCTTCCCGGAGAATTTTGGGCTTGGCAGGAGAATGTATTTTGGACTGTGTTTTTTTATTTCCCTTGTAATTTAGTTTTATGATTTGGTGTGTTTTCTGGTTTCATGTGTGGTCAGGCGCTTCAAGTCCACCTCAGTGGGGAAAGAGCAAATTGCAACTCGTAAAAAATAAAATGTGTGTTCTCTGGAAAGAGCTGATGATTTTCGTGCTTAGGAGAACGTATACTAATCCTACAGAATGAGTCTCAAATATACAAGTGTCGAGTTGTTGCTGTTTTAAAACGCTGATTAGTTGTTAAAAGGTACGCAAAGTTAAGAGAATTTGTAAATTATGCTTTTTGGGGGGGCGGGCCTGTAAACATAGTGTTGTTGCTCTTTCATTTGAAAATTACCATGTTTTAGTGGTGGAAAGGGCTGCTGCCAGTTAGTGTGTAGTGAGGTAGGAGGAGCAATCTTCTGGTTCAAAGGCAGCTTATTATTCATTTATTTATAGAATTTGATAGTCACTTTATCTTGCCCAAGGCAAACCAAAGCAACTTACAACCAATTGGACAATTTGGTTGCTCCAAGTCATAGGCAAGGCCAAACTTGGCCCTCCAGCTGTTTGGGGACTACAACTCCCATCATCCCTAGCTAACAGGACCAGTGGTCAGGGATGATGGGAGCTGTAGTCCCAAAACAGCAGGAGGGCCATGTTTGGCCGTGCCTGCTCCAAGAGGAGCTGTCTTGATCCTTTCAGTTCTGAAGAAAAATAGCCCACTGCTTTCCTACACTAAAGGAACCTCCTTCCTCCTCCAAAATAAAAATAAAAATGGGAGGCCCCCATGCAAAGGAAGGAGCTCACAGAGAGGCAACTAGCTGAGGACTCCCTCAGCCCTGGAGTCGGCCTAATGAAGTGTAGTCTAGGCGCTCCCTGAAGAACACAGCTCTTGCTAGATGAGTCCAAATCTCCATTTAGTCCAGCATTAAAGCTTCCAGCGAGGGCCAGGCAAACGCCTCTGTAAATGGACAAGCAAACAAAGAAGGTGTTGGTGTCCTCCTATGGCTATTCCTCAGAAGGAGCTGGATTTGAGCACCTAGAATGCTGAAGGCCAAAATACAGGCTTGCATGGGGTTGGGAGTTACCAAGGGAAGTTCTACGACTTCTTAACTCTAAAAACATTTCAGAATGGCAGGAAAACATTTGCAGGTCGTGATATATCATGGGTCACCAATGCAGGAGCTGGATTTGCACCTGCACCCATAGAACCCCCCCCCCCCCGGCTCCCATAGAGTCCCATTCCTGCCTCTCCTCCCCCACTGCCCCAGTCAGTCCCCTGCTGAAATTAGAAATTGAGAAGGTAAAGTCTTGTCTGCTCAGCTGTACTTTTGAGGAAGCTCACCTGCCCCCTTGAGCCGGAAAAAAGAGAAATGCCAGGCCTAAATGCTGGTAGGGAGGAGGGAAAGAGAGTGCGCATGTGTGTGCATAGTTGCAGGGCAAGTGTGTGTGTGGCTCTGGTAGATCTGTGATACCACGGAAGTTGTCCCATTTTGCAAATGTGTCCATGGCCTGAAAAAGTGGACGGACGATCCTTGTGGGTGCAAATTCTCTTCCCTGGGGTAATGGACCAGAGGCTCTTTAAAGTTCTCCTTTCAGCCCAGCTCCCCCTGCGGTTGCACCCCCACGTGGATCTCCAGTAATCATGCTCTAATTAAATGAAAATGGGCAGTTGCAGTTTGAGCAGTAGGGTTTTTTAAATTGTTCATTACTATTATATGGATGCTAACTACAGCTGCTGAGCTCATTTACGTCCCACATAAACAATTAGGCCTAATTGACTGCTAATTATTCCAAGAGAAATGTATAGCCTGGTGAATATCACTTAGTTCCTAGCCAACTACTTTTTTTTAATTAAAAAAAAATCAAGCTCTAAATACAAACTTGCACAGGAAAGTAAAGGGGTCCTGTGTCTTGTGTGTACACATAGTGTGGTGTAGTGGTTGGGACAAGGGAGACCTGAGTTCAAATCTCCACACTGTCTTGGAGCTTGCTAGTCAATACCTCTCAGGCTGGCCTACCTCACAGGGTTGGTGTAAGGATAAAATGATGGTGCGGAGAACCATGTACAGTGGTACCTTGGGTTAAGTACTTAATTCGTTCCGGAGGTCCGTACTTAACCTGAAACTGTTCTTAACCTGAAGCAACACTTTAGCTAATGGGGCCTCCTGCTGCTGCTGTGCTGCCGGAGCACAATTTCTGTTCTCATCCTGAAGCAAAGTTCTTAACCTGAAGCGTAAGTAACCTGAAGCGTATGTAACCCAAGGTACCACTGTATGTCATTTTATTTGTTTTGGGGGGGCAGGGGAAGGAAAGGCAGGTTATAAACACAGCAAGTAAATAAATTCACATTCTGTGCCTTGCTGAAATGCTCCCTTCCTGATCTCTTCAGTGCTAGCTTGGTTAAGGTATTCTGGAGCAATTTCAGGGAGGAAGCTACTGCTGGGAATGTGGGAAAGGCAAGCTGCACTGTGGATATAACGAGATCTCAGCCAGGAATTCATTCAACCAGGGCTAAATGTGCTTCTGCTAAGATGCTCTTCTCCTCAAAACAAAACAAAAACCTGCTGTTTTCTTGGAGAAACTGCCCTCTTAGCTGAGGCGTGTTAATGCATAAATAGGTGTATCATAAACAAACATGGGAAAATTTAGGGAAATAGACAGAGATCCTTTGGAGTGTTGAATCCTTTTGCAATTGAACTGTGCCATATGAAAAGAGATGAGAGATTATTCTACAATATCTTGTTTCATGTCCCGTTTTCGTACTTCTGTATCACTTGCAAGCTATTGGGTGTGATTTTTTGTTATGTTTATTTCTCCTGTGAGTTCATTCCTCTCTTAGGTTCAGAGCCAGCTCTTCAACATCCAGCAAGGTCTACCCCAGGCAAGTACACACACTACCACAACTCAAGTGTAGCTAAGCCCACGATCCCAGGCCCAGCCTCTGTGTGTTTTGCACAAGCATGACACAGCATTAAAGAGGATGTTCTTGATAAGCATACAGAGAGGGCAACTATCCCATTCTGTAGACAAGCCCAAAAAACATGGGATGGTGGGACCTTGTATGTAATGGGTTAGATTTATTACATTTCTGTATCATTTGCTACTAATAAAAAACCTCTCAAGGCAATTTAGAGCCAGGTAAAAAATAGAATGATAAAATCACATTAATAATGCCTGGGAAATAAAAAATAAAAAAACCAGCTTTGCCTGGTGCTGAAATAATTGCAAGGTTCTTCCTAGGGAGGGGGCTACCTCAGAGAAGGCCTAGTCTGTCATTGCCACCTTCCTTTGGAAGTAGCACACAGAAAAGAGCCTCAGGTGATGATCTCAGGGCCTGGGCAGGTTCATACTGTAACTTTATCTCATGTTTAGAATTTCACTTATGGCATGGGTGCCCAAATGGCCAAATGCCATGGGTGCCAATGCCTTCTTAGGCTTTGATTCTTTGTAGAGATGTTATGGGGAACAGCACTGCTTATTTGTACAATATCATCCATAAGTACGTTTCTCAGGGGAAAGTAAATATTTACTATGGAGAATGAGAAAGTGGAAGGATTCTCAAATAAGAGCAAGAGAGAACTGATGAGAGAAAACAGATCAAGTCTGGTTTGCCGACCTGGGAGCTGTCCACCCAAGTGTTAGATTGTGAGTCACTTGTCCTAAAGTGTTTTTGTGTACTGTTTCCAGTAGCCTAGCCCAGTGGTTTTCAACCAGTGTGCCGTGGCACCCTGAGGTGCCTTGAATGATGGTCAGGGGTGCCTTGGACAACACTAGCATCTGTTCCTCTTTCCTTCCCTCCCCCGTCTGATGCCCTCTCATGTCTCTGCCTCCCAAAGGATTGCACAACTGTTTATTTCAGCAGCCCTGGCTATAAGCTCCCCAGGCGAGTGGTGCCTCTGCGGCTGGCCAAGGGGTGCTGGTTGCCAGGAGCTGAGGCAGCCCGGGAGTAAGCAAGCAAGCTGGCAAGGGAGTGCAGCCAGCCAGCCCTTGCTGTTGGGAATGGACAGACAAGTGCCAGGCAGTGTGAGGAGCAGTGGCGTAGCGTGGGTTGTCAGCACCCGGGGCAAGGCAAGTAATTTGCGCCCCCTAACCCATGGATTTGCGCCCCCTAACCAGTGGATTTGCGCCCCCTAACCCCCAGATGTTGCGCCCGGTGCGCCCGGCCCCCCCTGCACCCCCCACGCTACACCACTGGTGAGGAGGCACCTCTCTTTGGGGCAGGGGGAGCTCAGAGGCCAGGGGTGGCGGCAGCGGCTGCCCAGACGACTCCCAAGGAGAGAGGAGAGGAGGTTGAGGGAACACTCCACAAGGGAGGGTGTTTGAAAAAGGGTGAGAGGCTGCCAGCTCTGCAGGCAAGGGGTGGCATAACTGGGCTCCTGAGCCCCACTGGGGTGCCGCAGAATGTAGTTGGCCAAGGGAGCCGTGGAATCAAAACAGTTAAAAAACCTCTGGCCTAGCCAAACATAGAACGTACACGTGGTGTCTGTACTGATGAGCGCATGATTGCATAAATCATGACTGTTTCCTCAGAAATGCATGCAGGTGGGAGCACATTCCTTTCAAAATCATGTGAGTTGTAATGGGGGGGGGGGAGAGAGCCATAGTCACACAAATGTGAGTAAATGTGAGTCATATTTTGTGTCACTGTGCAAGAAGCATTTTTGTGGATGTCAGAACCTGGGTAAAAAGCAGCCCTATGCAAGGAGAAGCTGTGGGGAGGAGGAGGAGGAGGAGGAGAGAGGGAGGGAGCATCAAAATTAAATGTCTAAAACCTCAGTTTCTAACACTGGTCCCTTCCAACTCCATAGTTCTATGATTCTATGAAACACAGGTTTGTTATGGAGCCCAGATCATATGCCACTGTTTGTGGTTCATTTCCTGTCTCGTTTCAATTTCCCTTTGCTCTCATTTGAAATCTCAAAAGTTATTGACCCAGTCAAGACCTGGTCGCGTTATTCTTTTCTTGGCAAGTGAAAGTGAAGCGTGCTGGAGGTCAACGCAGCCTTTATTCCCCCTCCCCCAGCTGCTGCATGTCATGACCTGATGTTTGTGCTGAGCTCAGTGCTGAGGCCTCCATTGAGACATCTTTCCCAGGCAGTGCTAGCTATCGATTTGTCGGCGGTGCTGAGTCAGTGTAACCAGCTAAAGGCTTCCCTTCCCTCTTTCCCTGGGGGTCTCCACTGACCTTGCGCTCTCAGCAACCCAAGTCATGCACACGGCTGAGCTTTATTCATTTGTCAATTTGGCTCTGGGCAGCAAAGAACAGCTAATCCGAGATGACCCCACTGCATTGCTACAAGATGGAGACCTCCCACTCAGGCATGTCGAAAGACCAGAACGGCAGGAGCAGTGAGCTCAGATGACAAAACCAAAGCATGAGGAGGAAGTTGAGCATATAACTGACATTTAGGGATCCTAAAAATCAAATAACATTTGTGCTGGGTTTTTGTGCTACCCTCCCCCCCCCTTGTAAAACCTAATTTAAACTGACTTTGATCTGCCATCAAATTACATTAATACTGTCTCATTGCAGGGGAGGACGGTTATGAATAGAATTAAGAAAACAAGCCAATACAACTTGCTTGGGCATATTCTTTTGAGTTTTCTTGTAATTAGCTTTTGTCACATCTTCCTATTTCTGTCATCACGATTATTTGTTGAGTCTGGTGCTAGGAAGACTTTAAAGTGGCTTTTGGAGGATGCACACCCACGACAGACTGCATGTTAACAATCACATTTGGAGGTTTGATTATAGGTATTTGCAATCCCCCCCAGCTGGAGATGAAAAATAAATTTACCTCCACTCAGAATAGCTCAGATTCTGTTCTAAAGCAATGTTTGCCTGAGGTTGTTTGTCAAAGAAGAAGCTTTGTAGAGTGGCTGGGGAAACCCAGCCAGATGGGCGGGGTATAAATAAATAAATTATTATTATTATTATTATTATTATTATTATTATTATTATTATTATCAACCTTATTTTGTTCATAAAAGCATGAGTTTTTCTAAAGTGGTACGAGCTACTTTGGCTTGTCCCATTATAAAGGTTGAATGCTAGAGACTGAAGCAATTTGCTGACATAGTACCTGTTTCCTAGAATCCAGCATCTGCAAGGATCTAAATGAGGAGGGGGCTTTGCCAAAATGAAGTGAATTGATGTGCATACATAACCTACACAAATGCATATTTAAAAGTTAAGATTTAATAAGGGCTGTGATATAAGAAAAGACTGTAGTGAGAGTGCCTTGCAAGCAAAAGATCCCAGATTCGATCCCTGGCAAATCCAGTTTGACACCATGGAGAGCTGTTTTCCAGTTGGTGTAGAGTTTACAGTGTAGACAGTAAAAAGCTAGATGGACCAAATTTCAGATGTAGTAGAAGGGCAGCTTTACTAGGTTGTTTCCTCTTTTTAAAATAACAGCCATGCCAACAAAAAATATTGCAAACCTGGGGGGGGGGGAGGCAATCCTTCTGTGAGTCATATAGGTTCTAGATGACATATATACTGTAAGGACCTCATTAAAACGCTTAATGAAAAGTGATACAGATTGATGACCATTTACACCTAGGGGGAGAATAAATGGTTAATGGGCAGTAATTCTGAACTGGTACTAGCTCCCTTCTGTTCTTAGTTTGTTATACTTAATTTTTGCAATTGTACACTGGTTACATGCACCAGAGTCTTGCTGATTTGTCATACTGCTTGAATCTAAACACAGCACTTGGGAAATAAGCTGTACTGTTTGTACTTAGAATTGGGACGCTAAGCGGGCGTAAAATTTGGCACAGGTTAGTAGGCGACCAGTATCTCATGACATCTGTCATGCTATTTAGGAAATGCTTCTTTAACAGTTTCCAGGTACGGTGGATGCTCGAGTTGCGAACATGATCCACGCAGGATGCACATTTGCAACCCGCAGCATTTGCAACCTGCAGCGGCGTGTCTCCGCATGCACGGGTTGAGATTTGGCGCTTTTGTGCATGCGCAAAGCGCGATTTAGCACTTCTGCGCATGTGCGACTGCCGAAACCCGGAAGTAACACATTCCGGTACGTCCAGGTTTCAGTGGTCCGTAACCCAAAAAAACGCAACCTGAAGCGGCTGTAACCCGAGGTATGACTGTATAGGGAAGTTGGCCTTTCTGGTGTTGGTGATTTGCTTTATTGTATTGTCTGAAACAGAACAGCTATGTGGTGCAAAGTGACTTTGGCCACATTCGCGCAATATATTCAAAGCACTATGATGCCACTTTAAGCAGTCATGGCTTCTGGGAGCTGTACTTTATTAAGGGTGCTGAGAGTTGTTAGGAGAACTCTTAATTCCCTGCCCTGCCCCGCCCCAGCTACAGTTTCCAGAGTAGTTTAACAGTCAATCCCTCATATTAAGGAACTCTGGGAATCATAGCTCTGGGAGGGGAATAAAATCTCCTAACAACTCTCAGCACCCTTAAACTACAGCTCCCAGAATTCTTTGAGCCATGCCTGCTTAAGGTGGTACCATAGTCCTTTATGGTGTGAATGTGGCCTACTGTTTATCAGTTCATGTGAGAACTGGAAGGAGGGAATAAAAAGCAGGACCTTGAGAAAATCCAAATGGAAAAGAAGTATAAATGGAAACTGTTGAGAGGAATCTTTGAGCCTGGCACAGTAGTGTGTTGTTCCCCTTGTGAGTGTCTGTGCACTTAACATTTTGGATGATTTTCCCAGTACTGATGTAGCTCTTCTGTTTGCATTGTTGAGGTAACCAAGGTTTTAGTTTAGGAAAAACTGAGCCAGAGGGATGCCTCTGCATTTGTTTTGTGAGAAGGGACGTAGGAGACAGATTGCTGTGAAACAGACTGGATATTGCAGGGAAGCAAGATTGGTATTCGGTAATATTGTTTGACTGACTGAAGAAAGAAGGTCAGTGCTTGTGGAATCCCCTCCAAGAACTTCAGAGCACAGATGGAGAACCTCATATTTGCACATTCCCCCCAGACTCTCATTTGAGCTAACTAGGAGTGCAGAGCTCCCAAGAAATGAGATTACATTCTTAAAAATCTCTCATTAACATAATTAGCAAGTGTCACCAACCCTGGTAGATCTGACAGGAAGGCTCAGTGGGAGTTCAAGGGAAGACAAAGAAAAGGAATATTGATGATGTGGCAAAGCTGTGTCTGCTTCAGCAGGAAGAGGCAGGAGTCTTGATATCCTGGACTAAAAAGATAAGAGACATCCCAACTCTTGTTTTCTAGTCCGTGCCTATGAGCATTTGGTTTTGATCAGATCTGTAAAGTAGGGAGAACGGGATGCACCTAAAATCAGAATAGAAGCTGCTATGTACGCCCCCTTTATTTTTCTACGCAAATATGCTTCTATGTGTGAAAATATGTGAAAATTATTAGTACTTCTTAATGTGTGAAGTTCCCACATACTTGTATAGGGAAGGTATAATTGGCTGCAGTTTCCCAGCATGTGTACATCACATGTAAACATTGTGAAACCTCAAATGTTGAGGCTGCTGAAGAGGCCAGAGCCCATGTTGGCTGAGAGTCCTGGAAGACCTGCTCTCTGCCTTGCAGGCCTTTTTCCACCTGGCCTGGGAGGTCGGGGCCCGGACTGACTCCAACTGCAAAAGCTGAGGCTGCTGAACAGACGCTTGGTCTGGGGTGTTATTTGGCAGTTTAGCGGGGTTGTTACCGTTGAGTTTTGTATCTTTATTTTGGATATCTTTCCATTTATGTGGAAATTGTGCAGTGTGGTGTGTCTTTTTTAATGTTTTAATGTTGCTTTTGTTATGTTGTAGTTATGTATTTTTTGATGTTACAAGCCACCTTGAGCATGGTTTGATCTGAGGAAAAGTAGCATAAAAATAAAATTATATATGTATGTAAACACACTTGAGCCAATTGGCCATTACTTCTCGGCCTAACATGCTTCATAGGATTATTGTGATGGTAACACCCATGGAAGTAGCTGTGGAGGGTGCTTTCTTGCACAGGAAAGCTATAAACTGTGGAAACAGCCAGAATGCTGACCCTGAAAAGCCTTCTCTGTGCCAGGGAAAAATAAACTCAAAGCTGCAGGTTCCTAGGAGTCTCTCTGGTCCAGACGCTCTCTCTGTGTGAGGGTCACTCTTGTTAACAAAAGGGGAATGAATTATGCAGCAATTGGCAGTGCCAGATGGCGACTTCCCTGCTGTTTACATAAAGAGGGGAGGAGAGAGAATACAGGCACAGGCAGAAAGGAGCTGCACACTCAGACAGAGGGCAGATTTCACTATTACTCTGCTGCCATTTTGAAAGACAAAAGAGACTTATTTCCACTGCCCATTTGAAGGAGGGAGTTGGCTTCCCTCTTTCTTGGGAGACAATGGAAGAGTGCGCCTTTGGGGGTGAAGTCAAACTGTTGGAAGCGCCTGCTGTGGCTTATAGAGACCGATAAGGGAGAGACATGTTTTGTTGCAGGTGGGGCAGATGAAAGTGCCTGGTTGTGCTGCTGCAGATGCACCGTGGCGTTTCTTTTCTGTGTGTTCCTCCCATCAGTCATTCCTCCTCTGGTCACTGCTATGGATACACAACCTGACTGTCTGTTGAAAGAGGGAGACTGTGGCCACACCTTCACACCATACAGTTAAAGCACTATGATACCACTTTAAACATTAAACATGGCTTTCCTCAAAGAATCCTGGGATCTGTAATTTGTTAAGGGTGCTAAGAGTTGTTAGGAGATCCCTGTTCCCCGCTCAGAGCTACAGTTCTCAGAGTAGTTGAACCTTAATTTCCAAATTAGGGTGCTTCACACATACTTATTGTTTTATTTCATTGTTATATTTTTTATTTTTAAAAAATATGGGGGCTTGGTTTTTTAACTTTTGTATTTTTAATAATTATTTTATATTGTTTCATGTAAATCAGAAGTTTTTGTTGATTAAAGAGTATGTAAATCGTTTGCATGCATGCCACTTTAAAAAAGTTTATCACATGCAGCATGCAACGAGTTTAGTGAAACGAATTTGCTGTGCTTCTTCTACCTCACTGCCAACCATGTCCTGTTTAGGTTGATCATTAGAAACAAAGGAAGTTGGCAGGTGAAAACAAATGCTTACAGGCCTGAGCAATTCAGTGGCTGCCAATTCAGCTGGATGTCTGAAGATCTAAGCAGGACACTCCTGCTTCTCAAACCAGGTGTTTGTTTTGCAAGGGTTGGTGGGGTGTGGCAAGACACGTTTCACTGGATTATTACAAAGAATGATGTAAAGAATACCTGAGGGCCTGTACAGCTCAAGTCACTCAGTTTCCAAAACTTATTGTTTGTTTTTGTTTTGTAGCGGAGCTCAGACGGACTCCACCGCAGTGGTGATGATGGCTGATCCTGGTGTCTGGAACGGAGTCTAAATCTGGGAATGACTCTTCTCGGGTACGAATAAAAAAGAAACCACAAGTGTAAAGAGGATAGAGGATAGGCTCCTAAGTCCTGGTCATAGAGCGCAAGGCAGAGCTGCACTCAGATCCTGCTTGTGAGCTTCCCACAGGCATTGAGTTGCCATGGAGGACAGGAGGCAGGACTAGATGGGCCTTTGGCCTGATCCAGCAAGGAGGGCTCTTCTTAAGTGAGTTCACTGCAACTGGTGCTTTGCCTCCTCCCCAGCATTGGGACCATTTAAGAGCTGGTGGAAAACAAATACAATAATTGCTTTGCTGGTTCAGGCTGAGGTCTATGTAATCCAGCAGCCTATTGTTCATTGTTCTTGGTGACTTCAGAGTGAACAGGGCTGTACCCATGTCTTAACAGTTGAACTCCAAATCCCATCCTCCCTGACCGTTGGCTGGGCTGGCTGGAGCTGATGGGAGTTAGAGTACATCAAGGTCCAGAGGGTCGTAGGTTAGCCACCCCTGTTTTAACAGATGGGAGACAAGACACAGACCAAACAGTTAGTGCAATTTCACCCATATTTCCAAATTACACCAACACTTTGCTTCTCCATGGTCTTTTGGCTGTGCTTCACTAAACTATGGTTTGGCTTATCTTGTCATCCAAACCTGAGCTTGTGCTTTAGCTCTTCTGGACAAACCAGAAGCTATAAACCATAGGACGAACTTTGCTTACAGCTTTTATTAGTCTGGAAATGGCTAAATCACAACCCCAGATTCAGATGACACACTGTGCCAAATTGTGGCTTAGCACAGTGCAGCAGTGGACTGACCACAGTGCAGAGTAGCTGCACTCTCCTCTACCAGGGACTGCATGTGTGCTAAACTATGGTTTGGTATAGCATGGTGTGCAAACCAAGCCAGTATCTCTTTAGTTAGACATTTCCTGGTGGATTGCTGGATCATATTGCTTATTAGTTCAAGGATTGTATTGCATTTGGGTTTTTTAAATGATGTTATTTGCATATGTTATCTGTATTTGTATACTGAGTTTGCTGCATATCTTAAAGTCCATGATCTTTTACTGTTTTTAAAGTCTTTGGCTCCTTATTGTAAACCTCTTCAAAATATTTTATATATTGTAAGCAGCATGTAAGCTTACTAAATAAATAGAGCTTTTAAAGTCTCCTTCAACCCTGCCCCTCTTAACTTTACCCAGGTATTTTGCAGAGTAAAGCTCTCTAGGAGACCACCAACTTCATAGATGGACAGGATGTACAGAAGTGATCCTCTGGCAGGAAACTGGAGCTCCATCTCCCTGGATGACTCCATATTCCTGGATGCCCAAAACAACAGCACAGAGCAGTGCTTCAACGCCCATTCCCGCAGCTCTGTCCTGCAAGGGCTGCCGTTTGGCGGTGTACCCACGGTGCTTGCCCTCAACTTCATCATCTGGTTGGTGAGTAAAGACGGGAGGTCCTTAATATCTCATTATTAACCATGCATTACTCGGGATCCACATTGCTTCACATTCAGCTGGGATTGGGTTGGCTTCATCATTATTACATGAGCCGTTTGCTGTTGTTTCAATTCTGCCCAATATCTATGCATACATACTATTTGTATATACTATCCACAGTGGCTATAATTTGCCTTGGGGACGCAGGTGGCACTGTGGCCTAAACCACTGAGCCTCTTGGGCTTGCCGATCAGAAGGTCAGCGGTTCAAATTCCCACAACAGGGTGAGCTCCCGTTGCTCTGTCCCAGATCCTACCAACTTAGCAGTTTGAAAGCACACCGATGCAAGTAGATAAATGGTACTTCTGTGGCTGGAAGGTAAACGGTGTTTCCATGTGCTCTGGTTTCCATCACAGTGTTCCATCACGCCAGAAGCGGTTTAGTCATGCTGGCCACATGACACGGAAAGCTGCTATGGACAAACACCAGTTCCATCCGCCTGAAAGTGAGATGAGTGCCACAACCCCGTAGTCGCCTTTGACTGGACTTAACCATCCAGGGGTCGTTTACCTTTTTACCTTTTAATAATTTGCCTCCATTGTCAGAGTCAATATGCCTCTGACTACCAGTTTCTGGAAACAGTAGCTGTTGCTCTCAGGTTCTCCTCCCTGGTTTCCCACAGGCATCTGGTTGGCCACTGTGAGAACAGGATGCTGGACTTGATGGGCTCTTGGCCTGATCCAGCAGGCTATTCTTACGTTCTTCTTTCCAAAAATACAAATCACTGTCTTGTTTCCAAAAAGGGAAGCAGTTAGAAGAGAACACACTAAAAATGTTCCACACTGATAATAAAAGGGTAAAGGTAAAGGGGCCCCTGACCATTAGGTCCAGTCGTGACCGACTCTGGGGTTGCGGCACTCATCTCACTTTATTGGCCGAGGGAGCCGGCGTACAGCTTCCGGGTCATGTGGCCAGCATGACTAAGCCACTTCTGGCGAAACCAGAGGAGTGCACGGAAACACCGTTTACCTTCCCGCCGGAGGGGTACCTATTTATCTACTTGCACTTTGACGTGCTTTCGAACTGCTAGTTGGCAGGAGCAGGGACCGAGGAATAGGAGCTCACCCCTTCGCAGGGATTCAAACTGGATTTGAACCGCTGACCTCCTGATCGGCAAGTCCTAGGCTCTGTGGTTTAACACACAGCGCCACCCGCATTCCACACTGATAATAGCTTACCTTAAAAAGTCATATGCAGATATTTCTCCATCCTGAGTTTGCCATGTTATCAGTGCTGCTATATGTAGAATAACACTTGATGACACTGCTGTACACAGTTCATGTTACTCTGCTTCTAAAGAAGGTTGCTTCTTCCTGATAAAGCATAGGGTGGAGCTTCATGTTACAACATAAAACAGAACCCCCAGCCCCAAGTTAGCCTTATAACACTAACGTTGTGTGGTGGTGGGAGACTTGCTGGGGAAACTGCAAGTTGGGTAGGAAATTTTTAGTCTCTCCTCCATATTTTTCGCCTTTTCCAAGTCCAGGAGTCAACTTAAAAGGGAAATTTGTCTTGAGTGTTTGTGTTCTTTGCAAGGGAAGACCAGCAGGCATGATAAAGGTTAAACACTCCCTCTTCCTTCCTGGCCATTCATTCTCCCATCTCACTTTGACAGTATCTCAGCAAATGCAGGTTTGGGCATGAATTTTTGTTTAGCTAAGATCTTGTGCTGCCCTTTAACAAAATACCAAAATGTGTGAAAGCAGAAGTGTTCAGCAAGACAAATGGTGGTGGTGGTGGGGACCACCCCCTCCCGCCACAGAAACATGGACCTAATATGTGTGGAATATAGCACTTATGGAACACTTAACTCGCCATGGGAGGTGATAAGAGGAATCACAAAGAAAGATGGGTTTGACTCTGTAGGGTCTCGATTTATATCGTTGATTAAAAATAGTACAGTGGCCTCCCCTCAGTCTCAGTCATAGCAGCGACTATTGAGAAATTATCTTAACACTTAAGACTGAAGTATACCCTGTGGATGTGAGTTGAATTTGTAATGGAAAAGATTTTCCAAGTTTGTTTTGATGCCATGCGGATGACTGCATACAAGGTTTATTATTACTATTATTATTATTGTTATTATTATTAATTGAATTTCTTGGTTGCTTACAACTAAACAAACAAAAAAACTGCACATAGATACATTAAAAACAAGATGAAAAAGAAACACCTTTTTCCTCTTGTTTTTTAGCATCTCACCGTTTTCTAAAAGGCCACATATACAGTGGTACCTTGGGTTAAGAACTTACCGTATTTTTCGCTCCATAGGACGCACTTTTCCCCCTCCAAAAATGAAGGGGAAATGTGTGTGCGTCCTATGGAGCGAATGCAGGCTTTCGCTGAAGCCTGGAGAGTGAGAGGGGTCGGTGCGCATCGACCCCTCTCGCTCTCCAGGCTTCAGGAGAGCCCCAGCGCCAGCCCCACAAGGTCGGGGGACAGCGGGGAGGCGGAACGCCGCCATCCCACTGTCTCCCGATGTGGTTTGGAGGCTGACGGCGGGGAGAAGAGCGCTTCTCCCCGCTGCCAGCCCCTTAAGCTCCAGGGACAGCGGGGAGGCGCAGCGCGTCTTCCCGCTGTCCCCGGACCTGATCCGAAGGCTGGCGGCGTGGAGAAGAGCGCTTCTCCCCGCTGCCTGCCCCGCAAGCTCCGGGGAAAGCGGGGAGGCGCAGCGCGTCTTCCCGCTGTCCCCGGACCTGATCTGAAGGCTGGCGGCGTGGAGAAGAGCGCTTCTCCCCGCTGCCTGCCCCGCAAGCTCCGGGGACAGCGGGGAGGCGCAGCGCGTCTTCCCGCTGTCCCCGGACCTGGTCTGAAGGCAGGCGGTGGGGAGAAGAGCGCTTCTCCCCGCTGCCTGCCCCGCAAGCTCCGGGGACAGCGGGGAGGCGCAGCGCGTCTTCCCGCTGTTCCCAGATCTGGTCTGAAGGCAGGCGGTGGGGAGAAGAGCGCTTCTCCCCGCTGCCTGCCTCACAAGCTCCGGGGACAGCGGGGAGGCGCAGCGCGTCTTCCCGCTGTTCCCGGACCTGGTCTGAAGGCAGGCGGTGGGGAGAAGAGCGCTTCTCCCTGCTGCCTGCCCCGCAAGCTCCGGGGACAGCGGGGAGGCGCAGCGCGTCTCTCCCACCTTGCCGGCACCCAGAAGCTTGGGGCGCGCGGAGCTCCGCACGCCCCAAGCTTCGGGATTGGCGCAGCGCTCCGCTAGCCGTGGGAGAGCCGCACGAAGCTGCGCGGCTCTCCCACAGCTAGCGGAGACCTTGCCGGCACCCAGAAGCTTGGTGCGCGCTGAGCTCCGCACGCCCCAAGCTTCGGGATTGGCACAGCGCTCCGCTACCCGTGGGAGAGCTGCACGAAGCCGCGCGGCTCTCCCACGGCTAGCGGAGACCTTGCCGGCACCCAGAAGCTTGGGGCGCGCTGAGCTCCGCAAGCCCCAAGCTTCGGGATTAGCGCAGCGCTCCGCTAGCCGTGGAAGAGCCGCACGCAGCCGCGTGGCTCTCCCACGGCTAGCGGAGACCTTGCCGGCAGCCCGAAGCTTGGGGCGCGCTGAGCTCCGCACACCCCAAGCTTCGGGATTGGCGCAGCACTCCGCTAGCTGTGGGAAAACCGCGCGGCTCTCCCACAGCTAGCGGAGACCTTGCCGGCACCCAGAAGCGGGGGGCTCGCTGAGCTCCGCACACCCCAAGCTTCGGGATTGGCGCAGTACCCCGCTAGCCGTGGAAGAGCCGCGCGGCTCTCCCACAGCTAGCGGAGACCTTGCCGGCACCCAGAAGCTTGGGGCGCGCTGAGCTCTGCACGCCCCAAGCTTCGGCATTGGTGCAGCGCACCTGGGGGGGAAATAAAAAAATTTTCCTTTATTTCCCCCCCAAAAAACTAGGTGCGTCCTAAGGTCCGGTGCGCCCTATGGTGCGAAAAATACGGTAATTCTTTCTGGAGGTCTGTTCTTAACCTGAAACTGTTCTTAACCTGAAGCACCACTTTAGCTAATGGGGCCTCCCGCTGCCGCTGCACCGCCACTGCACAATTTCTGTTCTCATCCTGAAGCAAAGTTCTTAACCCGAGGTACTATTTCTGGGTTAGCGGAGTCTGTAACCTGAAGTGTATGTAACCGGAAGCGTATGTAACCTGAGGTACCACTGTAGTTAAACACCAAAGGTCTGGTTTTGCCTGGTGCCTAAAGATACGTAATGAAAGAACCAGGTGAGCCTCCCTGGGGCGAGCCACCAAGACCTTGTTCTTGTGTTGCCACATTCTGGACCTTACATAGAGCAGGCACACGAAGAAGCATTGCTGGGTCTGGGTTGGTTCATATGAGGAGAGGCTGTCCCTGAAGTATTGTAATCCTGAACCATTTAAGGCTTTATAGGTTAAAAAAGAAAACCAGGCTTCTGTCATGATGTGAGGCCATAGATAAAGGGGAAGGACACTTCTTAAGAGTGGGCTCCTCTCAGTCCCATGAAGAGGGTCCCCTAAGCTGTTGCTTTTCTGTCTCCTACTCCAGTTCCTCCTCCTGGTCTTCTCCTGCCTTCGGAAAGCAGCTTGGGACTATGGGCGCCTGGCCTTGCTTATGGACAATGACAGGTAAGAATGCAGCTTTCCTAAAAGGATGGAGAAGGTGAGGGCCTGAGAGAATAATAGGAGGGCAGTTTTCTGTTACCCAAAATAAGAGCCCCGTGTAATGCTGACTGGTGCTGCTGGGCTGGCAACAAGGGCAGCAGCCCCAAGATGGGATCCCAGTGGGCAAAGATGTCCTAGAATCCGCATGGCTGAGGGAGTGTAAGAATGATTGAAGGGGTCCCTCCGGTCCCTGCTGTACAACATGCATGGAACCCGGATCAAGTCAGCTTTCTTACCAAGGAAACAAAGTTTGCTAGTGCACATGAGCATGTGTTCACTGCTCTGACGGCAGAAACCTCAGAATGCAGCACAGCAGGAGGAATTCAGCAACACACCATTTTGATATTTTGAAATGTTTGTCTGGCAAACATTTCTGCTTGCCAGACAGAATGGTCTCCCCTTCCCTCTCCCCGCTCACTGTTTGGGGGGAGTGTGGTTCTGCCAACCCTCCAGCGTGGATATGGGGGAAGTGTGGGGAGAGGAGAGGGGAGAAAGCCCTGTTGCACTAGCAGAAACCCTTGTGCTGGCTTCTACTTGTGTACCAGGTTTGTTGAATCCAGCCAATTGAGATAGATAGATAGATAGATAGATAGAGTATTTTTCGCTCCATAAGACGCACCCGACCATAAGACGCACCTAGTTTTTAGAGGGGGGATGCAAGAAAAAAAAATTCTTTGAAGGGAGCGCTGAGCAGAGCCTGTATGCATCCCAGGCTCTGCTCAGCGCTCCCTTTCATGAGCCGTGAGGAGTGTGTGTGCGGCGCTTGCAGGCTTTTCCCCGATGGGCTGCCCTTCTCCCTCCTCTGGGAAAAGCCCCCAAGAGCCGCACACACGGCTCGGCTCTTGGGGGCTTTTCTGAGAGGTGGGGGAAGGGACAGAGCGGCTAAGCCAGAAGCTAGAACAGCAAGAGGGAGCGCTGCGCAGCGATCCCTCTCACTGTTCTGGCTTCTGGTATAGCCACATGGCCTGCATTCGCTCCATAAGATGCACACACATTTCCCCTTACTTTTTAGGAGGGAAAAAATACGTCTTGTAGAGTGAAAAATACGGTAGATAGATATAGTATTTTTGTTATCTGTATTTTCTTGTGTTAAGTGCAGTGCTTTGACATTTTATGTTTGTTGATCAGAATAAACAAAAGGATGTTCTAGCTACCTCCATTGTGTTTTAGAACTCTTGCCTATCGCCTTTGATAACGTTGCTTGAAGCAGTTTAGAAGAACTGTGTGAATCCGAAGTAGTAGCGGTTGTTGTTGTTTATTATTATTGGATCTAATTATTGTTATGATTTCTCTCCTACCACCCCTCCCCCTTTTTTAAAAATCAGCCGTTTTCCTCCAAGCACATGGAACTCCTATGAGTAATGATATGATGGTGACAATGGGACTGAAACATTGGGAAGATAGGAATTCTTGTGAAAGAAAGGAACCCCCACTTCTTTTAAAGGAGAACTTGGTCCAGCCCCCACAAGGGGCAGAAGGCTTTCCCAAAATTACCTCACTTTCTCACCTGAATTTCTCACAGTGAAAAGGAACAACGTTGTGTTTCCCTACCTGTACTTGGAGCTCCCTATCCTTGAGGGAACCTTTTAAAAAATCCATTGGAGGCAGTGGAGATCTTATTTTTCTTGTACAAATGACCTGAACCTATACAAGTGAAAGAGAATTCCAAGAAATGTGTTAACAGGTTTCCGATCAGATGAGTTTGCCCTTCCTTCATTGAGTTGGATTAGGACTTATTCCTACTCAAAGTAAACCCATTGACTTCAATGGGATTTAAATTTTATGTTTCGGTGAGCTTTGAGTAGGACTAAGCCTCCAACCTAGTGTGGGTTTTTTTTAAAAAAAAGAAAATCAAAATGGACCCACCCAATCTTCACCTTACAGTAGCTTTCCTTTCCTTCACAAGACATTTCCTGTAGGGATTATACTCAAATGGCATGGAATAGCTTCTGGTCACGCTCTTCTAGAAAGTTCTCCTAATCCTTACTGTCTGGGATGTTGGCTATCTGGTGATGGTGGGATTGTTTGGTTATGGTTTTGTTCCCAATCAGGAGGTGAAAAAAATTACTTCTGGTGTTTACACGTGTGGGGCATGGGAAACGGTCAAAGTCAACATCTGACACTTTCAAATTTGTTTTTTACAATATCACACTAACGTTGTGGTTCATGATTTTAGTTGATTTCAAGTGCTGTCCTTCATTCTAAAATGACACACTTCCATTGTACACAGTGGGCATCTCTTATTTCAGACACCACAGCTCTGAAATAACCATTGTTGAAATTCTGATCCAGGATTCCTGTTCTAATGTCACTTGAGATTATTTCTGCTGCATCTTCATCTAAAGGGTCTGTCACTTTCCACTGGTAGTTTGATTTGGCTCTGGGTGTCATTTATCCCTTCCCTTTATAGTGCTCCTTTCCTAGATAGTAATAGCAAAGAAGCTGAGGTAAGTTTTTGTTCAAATCAGATTCCCCCCTATTGTTCATGAACTTTGGTTCTCCAACCGCAGTCCTAGGAAAGAGTGGCTGTTGATATGGATCCCGGCCTACTTGCAAAGTGCACATTGGAAGTGGGTGGGAGTCAAAATTCACAGTCTTAAAGAACCCCCACCATTCTGGTTTGCCAGGAAAATCACTGAGCAGAGCTCAGTACCATGTTGGCTATTATATGTGTTCATTTAGAGTGCTAAGTAGGTTGAGCAGCAGCAGGAGGAAGCAAAGTCCTGCTATATCCTCCACAAAATTCTGCCCTTGCCCAATTTCCTTTTCACAGGGAATTTTCTTTCCTCATCCCAGTACTGCAAACATTGGCTTTGTGCTGGATTAGTGAGGTCGTATCTGTGATGATGTAACAGATTCAATGATGTCACTTTCCTGGAGCAGAGGCAGGAACTGTGCAGCCATCTATAACCACTATAACCTCTAATAGTGAAAAAGAAATGGAGGAAAATGCTTGGTCTCCCTGTGGTAGCAGAATCCAGGCTGAATTCGGGTGATGGAGAATTGAAGGGCATAGAACATCTGCTTTGCACCAAGAGGGTCTCTGATAGCCCTGAGCTTCTAGCTGCTCAAAAAGAGCCTGGTACATTGGCATGATAAATATTGTCAAATATTTGTCAAATATTGTTGAAAGGTTCAAGTTGGTGGTCTGACAGCTAAAGAAGTCCATGGCTTTTGCAGAACCCCAAACTCATACAAACACATTTTTTCTGTTCCACCTACACGGACCTCTCCCTTGCCCTACACGCTTTGAACTTAGGAGGCTCTTTTGCTAGGAGCAAGCAGGGTTGGGGCAATGGAACACGTTTTAATAGTTTAATTGACTGATTCCATGCAGTCAGGAGCATGTGGCATATGTGGATATGTACATCCACAGTGCATTTCATTTAAGATGTTTCTGCTTTTGGCTGCCAGGGAGCCTCCTTCCCCTTCAAGCCAGTACACAACAATACTTGTGAAACTGAAACTGCTTCATTCATTGGAGAAGAGGAGACACTTGATCCCTAGTGGCTTTCTTGAGCTTTAACATAATAATGGAGTTCTGTTGGTGCAGCTTAAAAATGCCCACTTTGTCTTTCTCTCTCACCCTTCCTCTTGCGGTCCTCTCTGCTTTCCTGGGTTGTGGGGTGAAGGCACTTAAAAGTTGGTCTGATCAGAATAATGTTTTTCTTTCTCCTCTTTCCTTTTTCTTCTTCCCCAACTCTCATCCATCCTGACCTCCTCTCTTCTTCTTTGCTCCCTCTGTGCTTCTCCCAACCACATGCTCTTTCTTTCTGCCTCTCTTGCTGGATACATGAAGCCTCACATCGCTCTTCTATGGAGAGCAAAGTGAAAAGGAGAAATCCCCATCAGAGACCAGCCCACTGGACGCTGACAACAAAGATGTGGTAAGCTTAAGTGGGGAAATTAGGATGGAGCCTCATTCTGCTGAAAGGACCTACTGTCACTGTATGTAAATTGGGTCAACCAGACATTCAAGAAAGGGTGGGGGGAGTAGAGGTGACTAATGTTTTCAGAGTGAATAGTGCTTTTCTGGAAACCCGCCAATTACGCCATGATATTATTCATCATAAGGCAGACAAATAGGAGGTGATGCTTGGTAGCCTAATGATCTTTATGAATTGCTTTCACTATTTCTAATCCTGCCATTTTCTGAAAAACTGTTCATCGGATTACATTGTTCTTATCTGGAACGTAACAGTGAAACATTGGCTCCCAGTACATTTCTGAGCACAATTCAAAGTGTTGGTGCTGACCTTTAAAGCCCTAAACGGCCTTGGTCCTGTATACCTGAAGGAGCGTCTCCACCCCCATCGTTCTGCCCGGACACTGAGGTCCAGCTCCAAGGGCCTTCTGGCGATTCCCTTACTGTGAGAAGTGAGGTTACAGGGAACCAGGCAGAAGGCCTTCTTGGTAGTGGCCCCGCCCTGTGGAATGCCCTGCCACCAGATGTCAATGAAATAAACCATCGGACTTTTAGAAGACATCTGAAGGCAGCCCTGTTTAGGGAAGCTTTAATTTTTGATGTTTTATCGTGTTTTTAATATTCTGTTGAGAACCGCCCAGAGTGACTGGGGAAACCCAGCCAGATGGGTGGGATATAAATAACAAATAATACTAATTATTTATTTATTAAGAGCCAAGCTGCATCAGACAAATGGTCCATCTCTCCAAGTCTACTGCCTTTGACAGTGACTAGTACTGTACTGGGTTTTTCTGTGAAAATGCACAGGGAAAGCAAAGGGCACTTACTTGTGTGTTCTTTCTCTTAATGTTTATCTAGGATCATGCTCAGTTACATTGATCTGCACCATATAATTCCAACACAGTTGCAAATGCAGACATAGCCCTAATTTTTGGAGATTGGTAGGAACATCAATAGATCAGCGGTTCTTGCCTAATTGATATCTTTCTGTTTCTCCAACTTCCATTCTAGGGATTCTGTTCCTGGCTCCTGTCAGTCTACCAGATGAAGTGAGTACATGCTACTTTTGGGTGATGACTATTACATGTCTTATTCCAACTTTTTATGTAATTAAATCCTAACACCGTTGCCGTTTTTCGTCAGCCATATTACTCCGCTAGATGTGCGGACACGAATCCCTATCAAACATGGTTGTAAAGCCACTGCTTAGTCATCCATTTTGCATTGGACCTGAGAATGTGATGATCTCTGTTGTTTTGATGATTTCTTTCTCTCAAGAAAGGAAAGGAGGGGAAACAGATGGGATTTTGTGGCTCTGTGCTGACATGCCTTCATCTCTCTCTCTCTCTCTCTCTCTCTCTCTCTCTCAAGGGATGAGGAAATCCAAAGCAAGTGTGGAATCGATGCCACCACCTACCTCTCCTTCCAGCGGCATGTCTTGGTGCTGCTTCTGATCATCTGCGTGCTCTCAGTGGCTGTGGTCCTCCCTGTCAACTTCTCTGGGGATCTCTTGGGTACGTAGACTGCGCCAGGGCAGGGCACAGAAACCCCTCCAGTTGCTCTCCCACAATGTAATTAGTGGTGTGTGGCGACAGAGCTGCATTTGGACCCCAGGCCCGAGGGACCCTTGTCAGCATCCTTGTACTAAGAGCCCCAAAATGCTGTTGTTTGCATAATGTTGGAGGCATGGCTGTGGAAATGAGGGGATTTCTTTAAAGGCACCTCTTCTGACAATGCCCTCTGGTGTCTGTGACAACTCATATCTCTCTCTCTCTCTCTCTCTCTCTCTCAGGGAAGCATCCAGCTAACTTTGGCCGAACCACAATTGCGAATGTCCCCAAAGAGTACGTGATTTCTTTTCCTCAGAGTTCTGATGTTTTTGCTGCATGTAGTGATGACCGTTGGGAACAAATGAGGACCATTTACAAACCAAGAGTCCTTCATCAGCATGTCCTGGATCCATTTTTCTTGACATTATAATCCCTGTGTGTGTATGCATGTGGTAAGGTGGCCGCTGTGGTCTAAACCACTGAGCCTTTTGGGCTTGCCGATTGTAAGGTCGGCAGTTCGAATCCACGCAACAGGGTGAGCTCTCGTTGCTCTGTCACAGCATCTGCCAACCTAGCAATTCAAAAGCAAGTAGATAAATGGGTACTGCTGTGGCAGGAAGGTAAACAGTGTTTCCATGCGCTCTGGCACTCATCACAGCGTTCTGTTGCACCAGAAGCGGTTTAGTCATGCTGGCCACATGACCCGGAAAGTTGTCTGTGGACAAACGCTGGCTCCCTCGGCCTGAAAGCGGAGTTGAGCGCCACACCCCATAGTTGAATTTGACTGGACCAGGGGTCATTTACCTTTACCCTATGCATGTGTACCCATGTATGTACCTGGTCTGTGCAGTTGGTATGAGCAATAAGTATTTAGGTGGAAACCACAAACAGGAAATGTTTTTATCCTCCACAGCAAAGGGAATAATATCAAATCCGCCAGGGTTGGTCACTGGCTGCAAGAATTCTTTTGAACATTGCTACAACCTCATGGCCCCTTCATGGATCACTGCCTTGCCATGGCGAAGGGGCTTGAAGAACTCAGAGAAGCTATGAGCTATGCCGAGCAGGGCACCCAAGATGAACAGGTCATAGTGGAGAGTTTTGACCAAACGTGATCCACCTGGAGGAGGAACCGCCAAGCCACTCCAGTATCCCTGCCCATGGACAAAGGCAACAGGCATATAAAAGTTATGACGCTGGAAGATGAGCCCCTCAGGTCGGAAGGCGTCCAACATGCTACTGGGGATGTGGTCAAAAGTGAGATGGCAAGAATAAATATTGACATCCTGGGCATCAGTGAACTAAAATGGACGGGAATGGGCGAATTCAGTACGGATGACCATCATATCTACTACTGTGGGCAAGAAACCCGCAAAAGAAATGGAGTGGCCATCATAGTCAACGAAAGAGTGGCAAAAGCTGTACTGGGATGCAATCTCAAAAATGATAGAATGATCTCGATACGAATCCAAGGCAGACCTTTTAACATAACAGTAATCCAAGTTTATGCACCAACTACTGGTGCTGAAGAAACTGAAATTGACCAATTCTATGAAGACTTACAACACCTTATTGAAGTGACACCAAAGAAGGATGTTCTTCTCATTATAGGGGATTGGAATGCTAAAGTAGGGAATCAAGAGATAAAAGGAACAACTGGCAAGTTTGGCCTTGGAGAGCAAAACGAAGCAGGGCAAAGGCTAATAGAGTTCTGTCAAGAGAACAAGCTGGTCATCACAAACACGCTTTTCCAACAACACAAGAGACGACTCTACACATGGACATCACCAGATGGGCAGCATCAAAATCAGATTGATTATATTCTCTGCAGCCAAAGATGGAGAAACTCTATACAGTCAGCAAAAACAAGACCTGGAGCAGACTGTGGCTCAGATCATCAGCTTCTTATAGCAAAATTCTACAAGGAAGGCTCAAGCAGTATGTGGACCGAGAACTCCCAGAAGTGCAAGCTGGATTTAGAAAAGGCAGAGGAACCAGAGACCAAATTGTAAACATGCGCTGGATTATGGAGAAAGCTAGAGAGTTCCAGAAAGAAATCTCCTTCTGCTTCATTGACTATGCAAAAGCCTTTGACTGTGTCGACCACAGCAAACTATGGCATGTTCTTAAAGAAATGGGAGTGCCTGATCACCTCATCTGTCTCCTGAGAAATCTCCTTGTGGGACAAGAAGCTACAGTTAGAACTGGATATGGAACAACTGATTGGTTCAAAATTGGGAAAGGAGTACGACAAGGCTGTATTTTGTCTCCCTGTTTATTTAACTTATATGCAGAATTCATCATGCGAAAGGCTGGGCTGGATGAATCCCAAGCAATCCCAGATTGCTGGAAGAAATATCAACAACCTCAGATATGCAGATGACACAACCTTGATGGCAGAAAGTGAGGAGGAATTAAAGAACCTTTTATTGAGGGTGAAAGAGGAGAGCGCAAAATATGGTCTGAAGCTCAACATCAAAAAAACGAAGATCATGGCCACTGGTCCCATCACCTCCTGGCAAATAGAAGGGGAAGAAATGGAGGCAGTGAGAGATTTTACTTTCTTGGGCTCCATGATCACTGCAGATGGTGACAGCAGCCACGAAATTAAGAGACGCCTGCTTCTTGGGAGGAAAGCAATGGCAAACCTAGACAGCATTTTAAAAAGTAGAGACATCACCTTGCCAACAAAGGTCCCTATAGTAAAAGCTATGGTATTCCCAGTAGTGATGTATGGAAGTGAGAGCTGGACCATAAAGAAGGCTGATCGCCAAAGAATTGATGCTTTTGAATTATGGTGCTGGAGGAGACTCTTGAGAGTCCCATGGACTGCAAGAAGATCAAACGCATCCATTCTTAAGGAAATCAGCCCTGAGTGCTCACTGGAAGGACAGATCGTGAAGTTGAGGCTCTAATACTTTGGTCACCTCATGAGAAGAGAAGACTCCATGGAGAAGACCCCGATGTTGGGAAAGATGGAGGGCACAAGGAGAAGGGGACGACAGAGGACAAGATGGTTGGACAGTGTTCTCGAAGCTACAAACATGAGTCTGACCAAACTGCGGGAGACAGTGGAAGACAGGAGTGCCTGGCGTGCTCTGGTCCATGGGGTCACAAAGAGTCGGACACAACTAAACGACTAAACAATAACAACAACAACAACCTCATGGCAACAAATTCAGGGTCACTGTTTTTATGCACTGTGCAATTTTCTTGTCTACTGCTGGTCTTTGACCTGTTCCCCATATTTCCATCCCCAACATGCATGACTCTGTGATGATCTCAATGCGTAGAGAAAAAAGATCCAGAAACTAAGGTTCTACTTGGTTCCTTCTTTTACAACTATTGGGAAGCTTTTTGTGTGTGTAATTTGGGGTACTTCTGGGCTAGCCCTCTCTCCATGAAACTGTGATATTGTTATGTGAGGGTGGAACTTGTTGCCTACTTCCCATAATGAGGGATTCTAGGTGTTCCTCAAGAAACAGTTGCAGCTTCCTTATCTTCTGGCCAAGATCCCTTTTGGAAAAAATGTATTTCCTTTTGTCTCCTGTAGTGACCGTCTCCTGTGGCTGCACAGCATCTTTGCCCTCCTCTATTTCATCATCACTGTGCTCTGCATGGCTCATCACTCCATCCAACTTGAATACAAGGAGAATGAGAAGGTGAGAAATTCAGTGGCCCCATTCACGCCTTCCCCTTCTGCCCTCTCAGAGAAACTCTGGGCAATGAGGTGTTTTCATTGTCCTTTGCTAAGGGAGATCCTTGGGTCCAAAGCTGGTTTCAAGAAGTTCACACTGGTATGGTTAGACTGTTGGATTTTGCTCTGGAAGGAGGTGGGTTGAAATCCCAAGCCAGCTGTAAACTAATTAACCAGGTGGCCTTTCGCAAATTGCTCAGAAAACCAGTGAGGCAAGCGTCTTATGTAGGAAAGACTCCTATATAAACAGTAATTTTTTACATTTTTATTAATGTTATGAATTAGCTGCAAGTGGGAAGGTTAATTTAATTCAAAAGAGAGAATGGATCCCAGTATGTTTCAGTCAGGTCACCATCCACTGTTGGGGAATTTTGGAGTCTGGTGCCTGTGTCCTTAATGAGAGCTGTAGACCAAAAATGAGAACTCCCTCTTGGGTTCCATTTATTTTAATTTTCATGCCATCCCATAACAAAATTATTTGGGTGGGCTACAGTAAGTATAAAAAAAAATACAAAAGAAAGAAAGCCATAAAATAAAGCAGCATAAATATGTGTTTAACAGCTCTTAATGCCTTGGCAAAATTTCAGAATTAAGCTTTATCTGTACAGAATTCTGGATACCCTGCTTATTTGCTGGGTATCCAGAATGGTCCTGTTGCTCTCAGGTGTCTCCTTTTTTCAGGGACTTTCTCCCTTTCTTCTCCCTAAGGTGGCCCGGACCCTGATGGTTACCAGGATTCCCAAAGATATTATGGATCCCTCCCTTGTCATCAAACATTTCCAGTAAGTGCAACTATAAGCTGATATCCATGCCTCTAAACACATCCCCTTTCTTCTCTAGCTAGTAATAGTCACTCACTGAAGGTGGATGGGAGACTGCCTGGGTACCACTTATACAACATCCTGGGTCCCAAGATGGGTGAAATGTGGGATATAAATATACAAAAATAAAATAAATACATTCATAAGGTAATGTCCCATTTTTAACCAATCGCTGCTACAACAGCTTTCTAAAGAGGTATTTTGTATTTCATGGTACCATCCCAGTCTCCGTTCCCTTGTGACGCCAGGGATGGGATGGGCAGGATTGATCAAGCTCCATCACTTCCTTTTCACAGGTGAGCATGTTCCTTAAATATCTTGATTGTCTCTTCTCAACAGTGAGGCTTACCCAAGCTGCACAGTGACTGGTGTCCAGTTCTGTTCTGATGTTCGCACACTGATGAAGTTGGATTCAGAGAGGTGGGTGTGTTGTTTTTCTGCTGTGACCTGGATTTCTCTAATCTCCTTGGATTCTATTAAACAGATATCCTGATATCAATTTTACAGTGCAGTAGCAAGCACCTTTCAGCAAGATTGTTCTCACCCCGCCTTGAGAATTGCTTCAGGCACTTTGCAAGACACAAGGGAGAAGCTTGTGTCTGATCCTTTTAACATGACAAAGACTTGCATCTTGGCAATTATTTGCTGCATTTTATTTATTATTTTACTTAGAGCGCTTAGGCTCCCAGAGTGGTGTACCTTTGATAAAAACAAGATGGTCTCTGCCATCAGGTTTACAATCGAAAAGGCACAGTGCATGAGGGGAAAGGAACAGGGAAGAAAGGGGGGGGGAAGCAAACTCACATGTCAGTTCTTAATGTTGAATAGTACTTACAATGACCAGCTGGAATGGAAACAGTTAAAGGGCAGACCCCTTTCTGGTCTGTGTCACTTAAACATACCATTTTTACCCATAATTCCATTCAGGCCTCACATTTAATCTGCAATTTTAAATAAATTCCTCTCAAGATATGTCTCCAAATACACTGCCTCAAATCACAACTTTTTACTCCGTGAATGAAAGGAGATTTGAGGTCATGACAGGGTTTCTTCTGTGAGTGCAGCTCTTCTTCCATGAATGGAGGTTCCCATTCACAGAGCCAAAGGATCCAGGCCACACACCTTGATACCTATTTAAGCAAGTATTTTGTCTGCATATTTAAATAAATATGTAAATGTCAAGAGCTGCACTGCAATGTTATTTCCTAGGAACATCACAGATGCGGTTCTGAGGATGTAAGTCTGTAATGCAGGGGTGGGAAACCTCAGACCCAGAGGTTAAATGCGGCCTCCCAGTCCTCTTTATCTGACCCTAAGAACTGCCCCCAGTCCACACTCCTCACTGGCCTGGTTGGAAAGCGTCCCTGAACTATTTCTTGCCTCTTTTGCTTGTCTGGATGGAGCATGTATGGGTGTGGAGACACTAGAATGCTGTACGAAGGCAACGTTTACACCTGTTTTTCTGCCCACTTTTGTCCCCACTCACCACTGCCATGTGGCCCTCAGAAGGTTGCCTAGAAGGGAATGTGGCCCTTGTGGTGAAAAAGGTCCCCCACCCCTGCTGTACGGAATCCGAAAGCCTCAAACTTAAGCAAAGCAATCACAGTTGTGCATGCATGGAAATACACTTACCATATTTTTCCATGTATAAGACAATATTTTATCCTTCAAAATGGTGGGCAAAAATTGTGAGTCTTATACACGGATAGCAGTGGGTGGGTGGGCAGTTGGTGGCAGTAGCCAGCACGAGATTGTCAGAGGCAATTGGCCGTGTGATTGACCTGCTCAACAACTTTGGGCAATCCCCCCCCTCAAGGGGTTGTCTTATACATGGGGGCGTGTTATACACAGAACAGTACGGTAATTCTGAACACAATAATTCAATGGGCAGCCTTGTTAACTTTCCGCTCTGCTTCGTTTTTGCTGGCAGGCGCAAGGCAATGAAGGGGAGGCTTTACTTCACCACCAAGGCTCAGAAGGAGGGGAAAATCATGATCAAGATCCACCCCTGCTCACGCATCTTCTGTTGCCGCAGTTGCGGCTTTGAAGAGGTACAGAGTGAAATTCAGGGCCGGCACATGAAACTGACCATGGGCATTTATGATTGTCCATTACCCTGTTGATTTGTTAGTCTGCTTGCTACCAAGCTAAGCTAGAGACAATTTCCATGTGAAGTTTGATTGAGTGATTGCTTTTATACAGTGCTTTAAAAATATATATATATGTTTAGGGGTGCTCTCATTTTGACTCAAGAAAATCTCCATTTTATAGTTCAAATTGGGAAAAATAAATGGACAAAAGTACAAAGAACATGCATTACCTCATATTACACAGCTGACAGTAAAACACCACACATCTGCATTCCACACTGCTTCACATTTTAAACGCTCACTTCCATCTGAGACTCAGGAAATGAAGCTGCCATCAGAGGTGGTAACAACGAAACTGACCAGTCACCGTGCTATTCAATGGTGATGATTCACCATGCTAGAGAAGAAACTAATTTTTTTTAAAAATTAGTTTCTTCCATTAGATTCACAAAATGTTTAGGGGTATGCGTCCCCCTAGAAACCACCTTTTCGCCAAGGCGCCCAAACATGGTTTGTAGTTTTAAAATATGAAAACAAATGCATGTTATAAAACGCGGAGTGACTGACAGAGTCATCTCAGGCCACACAGGCCTCTCCAAGAGCTGATGGCAACAAGCTCCCTGGCTTGTGTTCCCTCATTCCTGCCTCCCCTCAGGCTGCACAGGCCTTTCTTGAGCAGCCCCAGGGAAGGTGGTGGGGGAAAGGCCTGCTCCAACAGTTCTCTCAGACCTCTTGATGGTTCTGTCAGGAGCTGATGGTTAGTGCCTGGCCCAAGTCTCCTAGCTTCTGCCTTCCCTCGGGGCACACAGGTCTTTCTTAAGCAGCCTCAGGGAAATGTCACCCAGTGACAGGGGAGAAAAACTTGGAAATGGGAGTGTGTGTGTGTTTTTCTTGAGCACTTGCCTGCCCCTAGACCCAGTTCATGACAGAGCTGAAATTGATCTGCTACACAACTGGCCTTCACCTGGTGAATTGGGACCCACAATTTTGTTAAGCCCAAGTCAGAGATGGGCCACACCAGTGGCACTCTTTCCCCCATTCTGCATGGACATTTTGTAAATGTGTGAGGAGGCTTGTTTGTGTCTCTCTTCCTCTGTGTTCAGAACATAGGAGATAAAGAAAGGATTGTATAAAGACAGACACACGAGGGAATTTATTTATTTTTTAAGGCCCAATGTTTCAGATTAGGACTAAAGGGGATTGTTTGAGCACCGAGAGAAAGCGCAGTGAAGACAATAATTTATAGAGAAATGGATACATGAGGTTAAAAATGGGCCCAGCATTTCAGATTGGGACAGAAGCGGGGATCATTAGAATATCCATAGACAGTGTGTCTGAGGGAGAGAGATATAGAGAAAGGCACATAAGGTAGTGAAAATTAAAAATGGGCCCAATATTTCAGGCTGGGACTAAAGGCAGGGCTTGGGCTGAAACTGTTACAAACTGTTTCACGGTTCTACGTCATCTCGGAAGACATGCTTCAGCTTGCACCATCTAGAGGCCTTGCTGGAATACTGTCTGGCAGCTGGCAGCTGTTATTCCAACTGAGACCATAGTCTCCTTGACATAGTTATTGCTGTTCTTTTTCAAGTAGTGTCTGCCTGAAAGGGCTAGAATGACGCAGTTAATCTCTCTCACTTGCATGCACACACCTTCCTGTGACAGCTGATTCACTCCAGTTGCAACTCCTGGGCTAGAATTTGGCAGCTGATGAATGTTTGCTTGGTACCAATTTTATTGCGGAGTCTGGCCTTGGACTTTTACTCCACCTCATTACAGCAAGTATAATCAGTTTACATTGGTGATGGAAAATGCCTAGATTAAACCAGTATATATCATTCTTGCTGTCTCACAAAAAAAATAATTGTGCGGTAGTTGGAGTTTCAGGGAGCAGCCGGTGAATGCAGCCTTTCAGAGAATGCGTGAAGACAGAAGATGATAGCTTCATTCTGCATTTACTCTCACAGGTATTTCAAAGCAGAACCAATAACTGAGCATGCTTCCTTTTCTCCCTGCTAGGTAGATGCGGAGCAATACTATGGGGAGCTAGAAGAGAAACTGACAGATGAATTTAATGCAGAGCGAAGCCGGATTGCGCTAAAACGCCTCGACATGGCTTTTGTCACATTTCAGGATGAGAGGATGACAGCCACGTGAGTATTCCCTGCTACTACTAATTTCTATAGGAGTTTGTTCGCACTGAACGTCTTAACTTGCACCGTATTTGAGGTCAGAAAGGATTATCTCCAAGGGGAATATTAGGAATATAAGAAACTGCCTTATGCAGAGTCAAACATTGGCCCATCTGACTCAGTATTGACTGATTGGGTGCTGTTTTCCAGGGTTTGGGGCAGTGATCTCTCCCAACCCTATTGGAGATGCCAGGGATTGAACCTGGGACCTTCTGCATCATCATCATCATCATTTATTACTTATACCCTGCCCATCTGGCCGGGCCTCCCCATCTACTCTGGGTGGCTTCCAACAGGATATTAAAAACACAATAAAACATCAAACATTAAAAAACTTCCCTAAACAGGGCTGCCTTCAGATGTCTTCTAAATGTCAGATAGTTGTTTATTTCCTTGGCATCTGGTGGGAGGGTGTTCCACAGGGTGGGCGCCACTACCAAGAAGCCCCAGCCCTTTTGTCCAAAATGGAGCTACCTTCTGTATGGGAGTGGTATTGGACCACCCTCCTCCAGCTGTTGCCTCTTCTCTCCCCCAGTATTCTGAAGGATTACAGCCGTGTCTGGTGTCGCAAGCATCCACAACAGTCTTCTGTTACCACAGTGGTGAAATCCCATTGCTGGGGGGTCAGCTATGCCCCCGCTCCCAACGACATCATCTGGTAAGTTCCCATGCTTCTGCCATCTTGGTTTTCAAGGGTGCATCAAGGCAAGGAGCAAGTTTAACATGTTGAAATTTTAAGATTCCGTGTTATACTTTTGGGTGTTTCAAGACTAGCAAATCCACCGCTTTAAACCCTAGGCCAGCCTTCTCCAACCTAATGCCCCCAAAATGTTTTAGAAAACATCTGTCAGCCCCATCCAGCACAGCATCAGGTTACGGGAGGCTGGCCTGGGCAGTGACATCAGGCAGAAAAGAGAGAGAGATATAAATGTTCCTTTGGGCACTGATGTTGAAAGGTGCTGGTGAGTCCAGAGAGTGTCTGGTTATTCTGGTGCTTTTTTGTAGCCACTGTTAAAAATTCACTACATAAAAATTCAGCAAAATTGATAAAACAGTAATCGAGGCAACTAACATTACATGCTGAAATGAATCCCTAGGGAAATTATTATTTATTACATCCGTATACCACCCTTCATCTGAAGATCACAGGGCATTTCACAACATAAAAATACAAAATGAGAATAGCCTAACTTCTGTAATCTATGCTCTGGTAAGCTATAGGTGGATCCATTAGACTCCAAGGGCAGACCTCTGCAGAGGGTAAAAGGTGCCAAAAGCCTAAATCTCAGCAGGAAGTGATCTGACCATGATAAGGGACTGATGTCAGTATCTCCCACTTTTGGTTCGCCTTCTTCCTACCCAGTTGAGAAAACAAGGTTCAGAGTGTAGCCTGCGTTGGGCTGATGACAATTGGGACAGCCCCATGGTCATTATGGCAGCCATGGAGTCCTGAGCTACCCCACAGCCAGTGCCTCAGGGAGATTTGGCTGAGTACAACTATACCTTCAAAGCACATTTCCCCCCTCAGGGCACTGCAGTTCATTCCTCAGAGTTAAAATTCCCAGCAGGCCTTCCCAAACTACAATACCCAGAATTCTTTGAGCAACAAAGTTGTCGTTGTTGTCGTTGTTGTTGTTGTTGTTGTTGTTGTTGTTGTACCACCACCCTCTACCCATAGATCTCAGGGCAGTTCACAATGAAATGCGCTTTGAATGTGTGATGTGTACGCAGTCATAGAGGAGAACCTTAGTATTCAGACACGTTCATGTGGCAGAAGGCAGATTTTTAAATATATTTCCACAGGGAAAGTTATGTTACTCTGCATTGCAACAAAAACAACAGTTTTGTGGTGCCCAAAAGACTAACCAATTTATTGCAGCATTAGCTTTTACAGACCACATTCCAGTTCACCAGTTGCATGAAGAATAATCCTCAAGTGCATGTATATACATAGTTGATTGGGGAATTGTAAGCAGTGAGGTCAGTGTCTGTAATTTTTGCATTTTTATTTCCCTCTGACATCACTGCTTACTACCCTTCCATGTGTAGATATACCTGCAACTAGGGTTTACACCGCACGCAACTGAAGAACTGGACTTGAGCCCACAAAAGCGTAGGCCGCAATTGATTTCTTACTGCACCTTAGAATCTTAGCTGTTTTTGTATCATTGCTTGTGGAAGAACTGGGTGAAACAACAGCACCATCTGCTGACTGCCATTAATACACTTCACAAAGGTGGTGTGGAAACTGCTCTCAAGGATATTGACAGGATTTTTGTAGCTTCCGCAATGACCATAGAAAACTGCCTTATACTGCCATCTACTCAGTTTTGTCTATACTGACTGGGAGTTTCTCCTAACCTTACCTGGAGACACCAGAGATTGAACCTTGGATCTTTAGCATGAAAAGCAGATGCTACACCACTTGAGTTATGGCCCTTCTCCTTGGCCACCTAGCAGACCTATCTGGCTGAAGTGAGTATTCATCTGTAGATGCTTCCAAACATCTGCATAATCCAGCCAACACCATGCTTTTGTGGGTACAGTGTGCCACTAATTGGTCATCCACAAAGCAAATAATCCTCAAGCCAGTGTTACCTTTTTAAAACAATCACTAATTTCAGCAGCCAGCATGTTGCAAACAACTGCAAACACTCTGCGCACAATCAGTATATTTCTAGTTAGATATTATGATTTATGCAGAAGTCCTAAACCCCAGAAGTGAGGGCAAGAGTGTTATAATGAGATGGGAACTTCTTAACTCACTAACCTGGTGCCCTCCATGTGTTTCGGTCTGCAGTCGTTCTGGCTGGGGCTGATGGGAGTTGTAGTCTTAACACATCTGGAAGGCATCAGGTTGACGGCAGCTGCTGTAACCTCTTGGCCGGCTGCCTTCCCTGCACGCCACATGCTCCTCATGGTTTCTTTCTTGTAGGGAGAACTTATCCGTCAGCGGTGCTTCGTGGTGGGTGCGGTTTGTCGTTCTCAACATCTGCCTCTTCATCCTCCTCTTCTTCCTCACCACGCCCGCCATCATTGTCAACACCATGGACATGTTCAACGTCACACGGCCTGTGGAGAGCCTCAAGGTGCGCACTGCCATCCCCTATGGGGTTCTTCCTTATTGGTACTAGAGCCCAGCTATGGGGAGGGTAACATTCCCACTCCCTGCTTTTCAGGGCTTGCCCATTCCATGCCCATCCACCCCCAAAAGAGAAGCATATACCTGTGAAAGTGTTGGACAGGGAATAAAATCTCTGCCTAATGTCCTGATAGTGGAGCCTTTAGCACTGCTCTGCCCAGGGGAGCCAGACTGCGCTGTTCTCTGTGCTATGGTACTTGGCATCTTCATCTTTGATCTTCAAATGCATCCCGATACTGAATAGGTTGTTGCACAGAAGGAAGAATGACACAGGTGATCCTCTGATTTAGAGAAGGAGCTGTGGCAGAAATCTCCCAGCACAGAACAGCCATTCATCCTTTTTCGCCTTTGATGTGGCATTATTTTTCCCCAAGCCGCACTTACAGCCAGTGACCGAATTAGGAGCAATGAGAGGGAACCTAGGCTATGCACTATCAAGGAGAAGTTGTATGCTTTTAGTCCTGTTCCCAGGGTGCGGCAGCGAGAGAAGCTGCTGAATTCTTAGTAAAAGTATTAAGTAATATTATTCCTCCTGTCTTATCTCATTTCCCAGAATCCTATTGTCACCCAGTTCTTCCCCACGCTGCTGCTCTGGGCTTTCTCAGTGTTCCTGCCTTTCATCGTGTACTACTCTGCTTTCTTCGAATCGCACTGGACGAGGTAACTCATATCCTTACACCTGCAACTTTTAAAATGGTTTTATGCTGGAAACAAACCCCAGGGGTTAAATTTTGTTGCATTACGCATTTTCAGAGTTTCTCTGGGGATCTACCTGGCTGTGACAGTAACAGTCAGTAAAATTCATTGCTGAATCTGGGAATCCTTTTATCTGGTTGTTTTAATAGCATGGTTTCCTAAGTTAAAAGGAAAAACCTGGTAAACCTTAAAAGAACCCCATGCTTTATTTTATTTATTCATATTGGAGTAAAAGGGTTTGTAACTCTCATTATTATTGTTGTTATTTATTACATTGATACACTGCCTTTAGCTCAAGGTGGGGTACATGTTTCTCCTCCTCCTCCCTATTTCATCACAACAACCCTGTGAGGTAGGTTAGGCTGAGAGTCGGTGACTGGCCCCAGATCATTCAGTGAGCTTCATGGCTGAGTGGGGATTTGAACCCTGGCCTCCAGGGTCCTATTCCAACACTATAACCATTAGGCCACACACAATGTATGCTGCTTTATTTAAACCAGATTTTATTAAGGCTTTTCATAATACAATACAAGAAAAAACAAACTAATCTAAACAAAAGCCAAAAAAAGAAAAATGCAAAGTCCTCATCAAAACCTCAAAGTGTGTTTCAGTGACATTCTGTGATATTTATTGCTGAATCTGAGGATGTTTTTATCAGGTTGCTTTAGTAGTATCATCTCGGGAGTTTTACTACAAAATTCTAACCTAGCTCCTGTTACGTTGCTGATTGTCTCTCCCCATGGGATAAATATGTGTTGTTGTTGTTGTTTTCCCCTTTTAGGTCAAATGAGAATCAGATCACAATGCACAAGTGTTATTTTTTCCTGGTGTTTATGGTTATCATCTTGCCCTCACTTGGATTGACCAGGTACAAAGCAACTTGCAGATGTTAAAACACAAATCATTCTTCCTTAGTTCAGGCCTTTTGTGAAGCCTCTTGAAGGCCTTTTGTTTGCAGATTGAATGCGTGCTTCCTGTCTCACAGAACACACTGCAGTTCAGCCCCCCCCCCCTCTGATAGGGAGGACCAGCAGTTATAAATAAGTAGTTGGCAAGATTTAAAGACAGACGTGAATTAGCAGCACTTGAGATTTGGGGGAGATCTGCACAAGTGTGTTTTCCATGTGGTAGCTCAAATTACCACATAAAACCTTGTTTTTTAAGTAATTTGTTGATATTAAGCTTACTGTCATATAAAAGGAAGGTAAATTGAATCCACTCCTTTCAAAAGAGAAAATTAAGCTCACTTTAGAGGTAAATTTATTTAGGGTTGAGACTTGAATTGGCACTCCGTTCTTCCTTTCTAAAGCAAAATAAATGCTTTCTCGGGCATTTTGATTTGCATGAGAAAGTAGAGACAAAGTAGTAGGTGGTATTTCACGACTTTAGTCTTTATCTGTGTAAGAGGGCAGTGTGTATGAAGGTCCAGAGAGGGGCAAATCACAGGGGCCTTGGGGCTACACAACAAAAATCCTAAAGGCTACAGTACCAGCAGCGGCTGTGGTGATGGAACAGAGCCTCCCCTCCCTCCCAGCACCAGTATCGCTATAGCTTCCATGTACAGGCTAGGGCAAAGTGCCGCTGAAGTTGTGAATGCACAGACACACTGGTGAAGCCAGCATGGTAGTCCTGCTGGCCTAGCCCCAACCTTTAGTGGGCTAGACTAGTGGCCTGGGGGCCCTGCATAAGTTTCCTTGCAAAAGAATAAGCCTCTGTTCCATTCATGCTCTCTGTTCTCCTTCCCCAGTTTGGATCTCTTCTTCCGCTGGCTCTTTGACACCCACTTTGTGGATCAAGCAGAGATCAAGTTTCAGTGAGTATTGCTCGGAACTGTGTGTGAGAGACAAAGAGGGCTCACCAGTTCTGCTGGCAGGATGGGTGCCCTTGTTTGTGTTTATGAGGTACGTCATGTGTGGCCTTGGTTCTCAGCAAAGGTTTCTGGAAGTGCCACTTTCTCCCGGTCTGCTTAGAGCATCTCTCTCCTCTCACTCCTCCGCCCCTGGTTTCTTCCCACCTAGGTGTGTTTTCCTGCCCGACAATGGTGCTTTCTTTGTCAACTACGTTGTCACCTCCAGCCTGATTGGGACAGCCATGGAGTTGCTGCGCATCCCTGGACTCATTGTCTATGCCACGCGGCTCTGCTTTGCCAAGTCTGAACCGGAGCGGCTCCACATCAAGCGGGTTTGCGGTTTCGTTACTTTCTCACTCACACTCAGCCACATGCCGTCCTGTCTTAGGACCAGAAGGCTGTCCTCTTGGCACTTCTGTGTTTTGTGAATCTCTGGCATTCCCTCTTGTTACGTTTTGTTCTGAAGCAACTCTGCCCTGTAAGGGTGTGGAAATGCCATCCACCCCCAACCAAAAAACTCACAAATGGCCAGGCTTGAGCTTCAGCTTCTCCAGAGGTTTATGAGAAACATCAACTTAGGGCAAGCTTCAGTCCTGGAGAGTTATTAGTTAGGATTATATATATATTCTATGTGTTTCAGCTGCATACTATGCAGTGTGTGAGTGAGAACAAAATTTCACTTCTTGAAAAGCTTAACTTTCTCTTTTCACAGAAGGGCACTTGCCTGTGCATTGTTGTTGCAGATAGAATATTGGAAAACAAGGACAGCAATCTTGGGAGAAAGGTTCTAGTGGCCCAGGTTCTTATGGAGCAGGAATCTCATGAAAGTCAAGCTGTATTTGGGAGTTCACTGTCATGATACTTATCATCCAAAGGGGACCCACCTCTTTTACTGCGTCACCATCTGCTGGCCCCACTGCCTTCCACACTTTGGGGGAGGGAGAAGGTTTGAAGTGGGATCTACACATGTCTAGGCTCCCTGTGTGCACAACCCTGCCTATACGATCCTGGTTGTGTGTGATGCTAAATAATGTAGAGAATCTCCCCACTCTAGACTTCCTCCTCCTGTGAGTGGAGGGTGGTGAGGCTGGGCAGCGGAGATGCAACACAGAGGACCTTAACATAATTTCAATCACATGAGTATTAGGCACCCAAAGAGGGCTTCTGATTGTCCCAGAGCAGACAATGCTTAACACATTGACCATGGTTAGCACTGTTGCCTAAACACTGCTTAACATCCCAAAGAAACATGGAAACCATGATGTAGCTTGTAAAGGGCATATCTAAGGAGATGTTAGCAAAACCTGATTGTTGTTTTGCAGGCAAGAGAAGCTCAGGGAGGCAGAAGCTGCCTCAGCCACAGTTTGCTCAGTGCAGGCCAATGCAGTGGTTTGCAACCTATTTGAACCATGATTTTGCATCCTGGTTTGCGGCCAATACCTAAGCATGATTTAGGTACAGAGATGTAATGCTTAACCGTAGCTAAGGGAAACAGATCGTACTGGCTCAAAGCTTTTAAGTGTGCTAACCCAGCCAACAAGTGTTCTTTTAGCTCTCCTCACGATGAAGTAGAAGACAACAGGATAAATGTGCTGCTGTGTTTTCCTTAGAACCAAGCTTATGAGTTCCAGTTTGGATTGGAGTATGCCTGGACCTGCTGTATATTTGCTGTTGTCATGACCTATAGCATCACCTGCCCCATTATTGTCCCCTTTGGTAAGTACCTCTGCCAGCCCCCCAAAGTTCCTGTCCTTGTCTAGTCACTTGGGAAAATCAATATCCTAGTCAGATTTCAGGATGCATGGGGAAGGATATGGGGAATAGAGATGGGGCTGCTGGGCAGGGCAGCTGCTGAAGTTTGCCTAATAGGATTCAGGGCAAAACGTGGGGCTCTGCTACCATGCAGTTGCGTTTCACAGCTGAAAGCAGCCTTACCAAAATCCACATGGCTGCCCTCCAATCCACTGGGCAAACACTGGGCTGCCATACTTTCTACATTTAAAAACTTTAGATCAGGAGTAGCCAATATGGTGCCCTTCAAATGATGTTGGACTCCACCTCTCATCTTCCCCAGTCGGGAATGATCCAACAGCATCTGAAGGGCACCATAATGCCTACCCCTGTCTTAGATGTTTCTATGCATTTGTGCTCAAGGCTGTAGCCTTGACACAAGAGGAAGGACCGTAGCTTAGTGGTAGAACATGTGCTTTGCACGCACAGAATCCCACATTCAGGCTCTGGGAAACTCATTCTGAGACTTTGTAGAGCTGAAATCAATTGGTAGAGACAATACTGAGCCAATTAGTGTAGATGCTGCTGCTCTGACTCAGTTATAAGGCAGCTTCCTGTGTTCTTCTACCAACACACACACCAAGATATTCCAGGCTCCTCTGAATTATTAGTGTTCTGGGTTTGGTTTGGTTTTAATAAAAAGCAAATCTCTAGCTCAGGGTTTCCCAAACTTGGGTCTCCAGTTGTTTTTGGACCACAATTCCAATCATCCCTGACCACTGGTCTTGCTAGCTAAGGATGATGGGAGTTGTAGTCCAACAGCAGCTGGAGGCTCTGTGTAAATAATGTAATAATGTGTAAATAATGCATATTAAGCTACCTTTATTTCGGTTTTAGCTCTTTCACATTGAATTATAATACCCCATTCCCAAAGTACACTTTCTGGACAGAAAATGACTATGGGCTTGTACTTTGCCAGTGTAAAGGATTTGTATTCCATTCTGCCCAGTACTCCTGGCTGCCAGCAACTCTCAACAGTCACAGGCAGGTCTTTCCCAGCCCAGCTACCTGGAATCCTTTTTTAACAGAAGAAGCTAGGGATTGAATCTGGGGCCTCCTGCATGCAGAGCACGTGTCCCACTACTAGCTAAGCTGTGGCCTCTCCCACTGAATCGTCTGCTGCAAAATCTCTCTTGACCAAGCCCCTTATCTTCTTGCCTACCGGCATCTCCTTTGACCATTCCTTGTCCTTTTGCTCCCATATCGGTGCCTGCAGGTTTGCTGTATATGCTGCTGAAGCACATGGTTGACCGCTACAACATTTACTATGTCTACATCCCCACCAAACTGAACCAGCGCATCCACACGGCAGCTGTGAGCCAGGTGGTGGTAGCTCCCATCCTCTGCATGTTCTGGCTGCTCTTCTTCTCCGTCATCCGACTAGGTAGGCAGGGGCTGCCATCAAGCATACCCTGAGCTGAACCTTCTTCCTCTAAGGCTGGGGCTTGTTGACATTTATTTAGGAAAGGTTGAGTAGTATCCAGACTGAGCGCATCCATTTACCCCCAGGAAGTTGCTTTGAATGTTGTGTTGGCTGGGGCTGGTGAGTCCAATAACATCTAAAGGGCCACAGATTCGCCACTGGTGATTTAGAGAGCCCTCATCCAGATGTGACAGGCCTTGCTCCTTACAAAAGCGGGTTTGGGTCTCAGGAGTTGCAGACTACTTTAAATTGTAGGCAGAGAAAGCAGTGGCACCTAATGTCATTTCCTGGTCTGTCAACACTGTAGGCTCCATCAGACCCATCACCATTTTCACCTGCGTGGTCCTTGTCTCCTGCATCCTTTCTTCCTTCTTTGGCCTTTGTCTGAAGAAGCTGCATCCAAGGAAGCCCTCCAGTTACCAGGTAAGAAAGGCAAGAATGTGCCCAGTTTACTGTGTGCTGTTTCTTACATTTGCTCATGACCACTTGTCACCTGAGCTACATGAGGAAAATCCAAGCATGGGGAGATGGTTACCACAATATTATTTACGATGCATGTACACACTTCTCAGACTAGCATGTTCCACCCACAACCACTTTTAAAATGTTGCGCTACATACATTTGCTTTGAAATGGATGGATGCGTGCATTAAACCTTTTACCAAAAAGGTGAAATGCTTGTCAGATCTACTTTAGAAAATACATATAGAGAATTGGATGCCTCGGAACACATTCTGAATGGAGGAGTTTATCTTTGGTACCAGAACTGATCTCACAGTCCTGTCAGACTAAAGTCTGGTCCTGGTTAGCATTCTTGGTTTCAGCAGCCAAATTTAGTCAGACAAAGTTGTTTTGTTGCTGTTGTTAAGAGTCAGGAAACCCTTGCTGATACACCGCAAACCAGGCAGAGATGTACTAGTAGACCTCAACTGACCTCTGCCCCACTCCTTCTGACAAATAACACAAACACAACATACAAATACCGGGGGGGGGGTGGAATCAACTCTCAAATGCTGACCAAAAGAATATAGTTCTGTCAAGCAGGTTTGGCTACTGTAGGTGAAGCTGTCTAATCTTGGAAGAATTATGTATGTGCCTATTGAATCCTGATGACTCCAATAAGGAATTGCATAGGACTTCAAAGTATCAGCGAGAAAACAGAAAAAGAAATGCTGCTGCAAGTCTTGCTGATATTTTGCATTGTGTGTCTTTGTTACTACTGGGTACCCCTTTTATGGTTTCCTGGTTATTTGGGGCATTCGTTCTCCCTCTTTATGGTTGCATTATTCTTCAGTGTTACATTTTTGTACCTCAAAAGGCACTATAATACACTGAGTCACACAACTATTTTTCACTTCCCCACAATCTTAGTAATTTCCCTTCAATAGCCTGAAAACAAAGAGAAGTGCATTCTCAGAGCGTAGTGACAGCTCATTTTGTGCCTTTTAGGTTTGTATCCCACTTTTTCTCCAAGGAGCTCCAAGCAGCATGTGTGCTTTATGGTCCATTTTGTCCTCACAATAATTTTGTGAGGCGTTTTAGCCCATGATCTTCGTGAATGAGTGGATATTTGACCCGGGGGTCTCCCTAGTCTAAGTTCAGTAGTATATCCCCTCACACGAGGGTGTTTTTACAAGGTGTCCACCTCAAAAATAGCCATGATCTATTGACCTACAGCAGGGATGGAGAAGTTTTGACCCTCCCATTGGTTCCAGCCAGATAATAGGAAATGTAGTCCAACAATATATGGAGGGCTCCAGGTTTGTAACACTTGCTTTTGGGAGAATCACCATTTTGGGAGCTGCGGGTCGAGCATCAATCCCTGTTTTCTGTCCCTCGCCCAACTTTATTCTCCTCTCCACCTGCAAGCAGATGTCTGAGCAATCTGAAGGTGCCTTCAATGATACAGAAAGGAGCAGCATTTCTTCAACCCCCAATTCAAATGTAAGTATATCTTCCATTTCCTGTATGCCTCCCTTCCTGGCCTTGCACACTTGCTTGCAATGTCCCGGTTCTCTCGTGCAGACTGGCAAGGTCCACGTGCCAGCGTTTCTGCAGTCACTGTCCTTTCACAAAAGGGAAGAGTTACAGGAGAAATTTGTCCTTTCAGCAAGATGCAAAGCAAAGGACCTCGGAATTGTAACTTCCTTGCTCTATGTGTTGTAGATGTTTGTGGCTACAGTGCTTCAGGAGCCAGAACTAAGCCTCACGCCAGCAGCCTCCCCAGCTCACCAGTCTTACGGCACCATGGGCAGCCGCCTGGAGCAAGCCGAGAACATGGAGGAGGGAGGCCTGCAGAGCTTTGAAACAGAGCTGGAGAGCACGGAGGGCGAATACAGAACCGGGCCGGTGCTGGATGACCAAACCCGCTATCATTGACCACCTGCTCTCAGAGTGACGAGACAGACCAGAGAAACATTTTGAGTATTAAGAGTGCCGGAGGGAAGCATTATGTCCCAAGGCCTAGATTGCTCTGAGTTGCCATATCAGTCCTGCTCCAGTTTTGAGCAAAGGTCTGGTTTTGCTACTTAGGCCAGAACCACTCAGGCTGATGCACAATGGGCCTTCAGTGCTGCAGTTCTCTTGGCCACAGTGTTGGGATGGCAGCTCAACTCTCCAGCAGAGATGGAACGAACAGGGAGGTTCTGCGTAGGCAGTGTTACTTCAGTTTTTTACTCCCAGCTGTTTAGCAGCAGCATGTTCCACATGTTGCCTCTCATCCTTCTGCTCCAGGGCTACAGACTGCCATTGCTTGACTCTTTTCGTGTCTTCTGACAAATCTTCCCTTCTCTCCATTGCCCCAGTTGGTCTCCCTCGCCTTCCCCTATTTTTGCTTTTCATTTATATTCTTTTTTTGGCAGAGGAAGATGTTTCTCTCGTGGGGGCAGCCTTCTCTGCTCAGTCCAGCAGGAGCAAGAGACTCTCTGGATTTAAATAGCATCATGCGCCCAGTAGCTACAAACCTTTCTATAAAACATTTGGGTGCAGGTGTGTGGAGTAGAGAGCAGAATGGTGACTCCCGAGACACATTCAAGTTGACTGCACAGCCCAGTGTGATGCATTTGTTGCAGAAGCAAAGTCCCAATTGTTTCCTGAATGCAAGAGGGGCATTTGCAAAAGACAGGTGCTTTAGCTGCTTCATTTTTTATATGCCCATTTGTTGCTGCTGCAGTTGTTGCTTTTGCCCAAATTCACTGCCTCCAAAAAAAGACTTTCTTTCTCAGTGTGGCCTAAGTGACAGGCCTGACTTGTCTCTGTTTTTCTAGGTTTGACTGGTTGTGTGCTTTACGCCCAGAATAATTGCCATGTTCGGATTTTTGCTTACCTTTTTTCCAACCGTGTTGGAAACTGCCTGGTTCCTTGTTTGAAAGCAAACTTGAAGGCGGAGGGGTGGGGTGGGGTGATGAATGAGATTGTGTAGAAGCTGAGCCCAAACCAGACAGGACAGCAGCAGAGCTGTGTGTATAAAACCAGATCTGATGCAAACCCCTAGAAACCGGGGGTAGAGTCAAACTTTTAAGGCAAAAGGAGAGCATGTGTGGGAGAGGAGCTAAACAAACAGCTAGTGCCCTGATTAGGGGGCTAGATAACTTTCTGCAGGGGGTTAATCCCTGGGGAGGGTTACGGGTTTGGTACACATCACTCATATGCCCCTTTTGCTCCATAAATTGGATCTCCACACCTGCTTGACTTTCAGCATCTTCGTTACAGATCCAAGTTTAAACATATGGTTACGCCACGATCACAGCTAATTTGGCACTGGCTTGAGAGCTGGGTGGGATGGCAGGCAAGCAGTGGTGACATCTCGACCCTTCTGTGACAATAACCCATTTGTACACCAGCATGTTCTAAGCTGCCAGTGCACAGGCTGCATGATATCACAGGCCAGCCCCCTTGTCTCCAAATGATAGGTGTGCCTGCCAGGATAGACTTGTGCATGGGAATGACTCCATTTTACTTCGAAACCTCCACTGTTGTATAGGACTTTCTCTGGCTCAACTGCATTATATACTAGCCCATTTGATCAGTGCTTCACCATCATTCATGTCAGTAGAACATGAGACGCTTAATCTATGATTCTGCAAAGTCCCTGGGATCAATGGAGTGAGATTTCTCTCGTGGGCTGCTGTGCTCGGAACCTGGGATGAGGCTGTCCAAATTTTTTTACTTAGGAGCTAAGTAAAAGCCGCAAGAGAGCAAGCAGGAAGGAGAAGTATTAGGTGATCTGCGTACAAATCAGAATTGCCATGCCTTTTTTCTAGCAGGACTCCTGTGCGCTGAATTACTGCCTGTCTCACAACTCTTAAGCAGGTGAAACTTTCCTAGCATGCTGGTGCTGTAATTGGGAAAGTTGTTCCCAAGCTACTCTGTCGCTGTTATAAGAGGTTTGCCTCTTAGATTTCTGCTGTCCATGCAACTGTCAAAAGGCACAGTAGGTGTGGGGAGAGAAGGTAGAAGAAGCCCTGTTTCCATCTTCAAGGCCTGTTTTGAACAGGGCAGATCTAGGTTGCCTACTGCTGTTTGAGAAACAGAAAAAGCACCTTGCGATTATAGCTAAATAAAAAGATGTATATTAAGCTTACCTGCAATTACTATCCAGGAAGTAAATCCCATTAAAAGCAGTGGGAATTATGCCCAGGTAAATCTGCTTCCCAGAATTTCCCTTTCTTCGCTGAAGATCATTCATACACCTTGCCACAGATAAAAATGCCTATAACACGGCATTCCTTCTAATATATAGAGGCTGCATAGGGACTTTATAGAGTAAGTCTCCATTCCTGCCCCCATGAAGCAAAAGCCCAGCATCAGAGGCAGCACAAAGGCTTGGTTACATCTGTGTCTCTAGGCTGAGCTGCCCACTTGTTTCTTGCTTAGTTACTCACATGTATGTAAGAAAGGCAAACTAGATAGAGTAGCCTAATGCAAATGAGGAAGGACAGTGGCACCTATAAGAGTTGTGCAGCAACTTAGATCTGCTGAAATCCCTCTTGTGTCCAGATATTAATGGTTGTGGGGCTCTGTCTTCTTTTGCATCTGGCTACCTTAGGACTAGTTAATTAAAAATTGGTCACTCTGCTTTTAGTTCACCCAGAGAGGAAAGGTTAAACGCTTACACCACCACCAGTGCAACAATCTACCGTATTTTTCGCTCTATAAGTCGCACCAGACCACAAGACGCACCTAGTGCGGAGGAGGAAAACAAGAAAAAAAATATTCTGAATCCCAGAAGCCAGAACAGCAAGAGGGATCGCTGCGCAGTGAAAGCAGCAATCCCTCTTGCTGTTCTGGCTTCTGGGATAGCTGCGCAGCCTGCATTCGCTCCATAAGACGCACACACATTTCCCCTTTTTAAGAGGGAAAGAGTCTTACAGAGCAAAAAATACGGTAATTCATGACCACTTCTGCTTGGTGTTTAGTGGAATATGTTGGGAGATCCAACCACAAATTTGCCACGGTCAACCCTGTACAGCCTAGAACTCTCTGCTGAGAGGTGGTTTCCAGAGTCTCATGCAGAGTACAAAAATATCCCCACCTTCAATGTAAGAATTAACAGGCAAAGTATAAGTCGGCTGGTGCGATGAGATACGTCTATTTTGCTGGATGAACACCATGTTGCTTGAGTGTACGTACAGTAAAATACAGTATATTAATGTGTAGTCCCATGGAGAATTTTTTTAATGTGTTTGGCAACCCTGAGATCCTTTTAACTGGGGAGTGAACTTCAACCTTATCTATGCAATACAGATTATCTTTCATTGCTTTAGCTTCTCTCATGTGCGGCCACGGAAGAGTCTGTAGCGTTATTCTCCACACTGCAGCCTTTTATTATGGAAAGAAAAGGCACCCTTTAAGTTTATTGCCTCAGTGTAGTAGTAAATGCAGCAGCCCAATTTCAGAAGCAGTTTGTGCCATGCAGTCACCTGCCCACTTTTTAAAAAACAGGCGAAGGGAAAAATGGACATGTTAGTGAACAAGTGATGAAGATACAGGGAGCCATAAAGCAATCTCCAGTTTAACCGAAGAGAGTTAAATTCATTTTTTTAAAAACTGGGTTGTGGATTGTTTAAAAAATAAATAAATGTTTTTTCCAGGGGCTGGGGGTTCTTGGAAGCTGTCCAAAGAGGAAACAAGCACATGCATAAGAGGAATGGTCGGTCTTCTTGGTGTTTTGAGGTTTCGCAGAAAATTGTGAGACAGTAAATTGTTTTTGCAGACTGTGTCTGCACCTTTTGATGTTGCTTGTGGCCTGCGACTGTATTAGTTATTCTGTTCCAGGAGCCAGTCCTGTCGCCTGTGACAGGTTTCAGAGTCAGAGGGTTGGAGTGTTGAGTAATCGTAGCACAGAAGGGGGGGGGGTGTACACATATGGAATAAGTCATGTGGTTACAAAAGAGGACTGGCTGAAATAAAGGCAACACACCACTCTGAAACTGGACTGGTGAGCTCCCATCCTCCAGAAGCTGGCAGGATTGCAAGGCTCCAGCTTTGTGGGTATAAGTTTACAAACCTTTCCTGTACCCTTTGGGGACTATCTGCCTTTAGCAACATTTGGTAATGTACATCGTTGCTCCTAATAATCTCACACACATGTCTGTTGCAGGATGTGTAGTCATATTGTCCCTAAAATAGTCATTTGAAAACTTGATGTGAGCAGTAGAGAACTGGCGATTCTGCAAGATCCAGCACCAGCTATGTCAGTGAATAGGTGGCTTGAAGTACTGTCTGTCTGCCTTGGTAAGATTGCTTGGCTCATCCTCCAATGCAGCAGGACTGAGCTAATGACACATCTGAAGCTATGCCCACATAACTTGGAGGAAGCCCTGCTGACTGCAGTGGAACTTCACATCTGAGAATATGCACAGGGTCAGGCTTCTGGTGTATTAGAGGTTAGGGCCTCCTTATCCAAATGAGTCTCTTTCATGTAGTATCAATAGTCAGGCATCTCTATGCTATTATCTGTTCTGGGTTTTTTCAACATTTCCCACAGGTAAGAAATTGCAGCCACTCGAGTCCTCAAAGAAGGGAGCAGCAGGCCCACATCTGCCAGAAGGAGAGGAAAGGTTAATACTTCATTGAACGCTGTGGCTCGTTTCTGAAAGGGGGAAGGTTGTGTATGCCTCACAAAGAGGCAGAGAGGTTGAGGTGTGGAACCCCAGAATGTGACTCAGTTGAAGGGACTCACCTTAATCCAGCACGAATGCCATCACAGGTTTCTCCCATCCTCTTATCAAGTGCCGTAGCTGGCTGCACTTGAGGAAGGGTGGTTGGGTCCAGTGCTGTAGTGTGAGTAAGTGGTTCCTGACTACTCCCTCCTTGGAACCTATGAAATTACCTTTGCCTAGTCACATGCTAATGTAGCAAACCTCGAGGCCTCCTGTCTTAGCTGCTTCTCTTTTATGGAGGCAAAGTGCCTGTGAGTTGGGTATGGTGTCTTTGGGAAGCTCTGGTCTTTTGTCTTTCCCTTGGCTGTTGCCCTCTAGGAATGTGCCAGAGTTATGTATCTTCTTGTTATATTTATTGCTATGACCGTGCCTTGAATAAAGTTACTTCGCCCAGCTGGTGCCTGGGGTTGAGCTGCACATGTTGACGCAGAGTGATGCTAACTCAAAACAGGAGGAGAAGGAGGCCCTTGCCAAGCATATCACAAACCTGAGAGGTCCCCTTTTGCTTTTGTTCAATGAGAGAGCAAGGTCTTGGGCATAATGAGAAGGAAAACTCAAGTAGTTTAGGTGGTGTGATAGCCACCTTCAAATAGCCAAAGGGTTGCCACATGGAAGATGGAACAAGCTTGTTTTCTGCTGCTGCAGAGGGTAAGACCCAAACCAATGGATTCAAATTACAAGGAAGGTGATTCTGCCCAAGCAATAGAGCTTTCTGACAGAGCTGTTCAACTCTGGTACAGACTCCCTCAGAAGGTGGTGGACTCTCCTTCCTTGGAAGTTTTTAAGCTAAGGTTGGATGGTCATCTGTCAGGGATGCTTCAGTTGTAATTCCTCACATTGCAGGAGGCTGGATAAGATTGCCCCCAGGAGCCCCTCCAACTCTGTATCAAAAACAGTTTAAAACAACTTGAAATCACAAAAATAAGGTGAGTCCTGAAAATATACACCTCAAGTGTCAAAAGGATGGCTGGAGAGTTGCATTTTCCGCATCCTCTGGAAGCTGTATAATGAAGGTGTTGGACACACCTCTGTGGGAACCGAGCTCTGCAGATTAGGGGCTGCCACAGAAAGTGCCCTATTCCAGGCCGCCACTACCCCAAGCCTCAGAGCAGAGGAACTCCCAAGAGGGCCCCCTCTGCCAATCTCAGCACCCGAGGGTCTGTAGCAAAGGAGCCTATCTTTCAGCTGTTTGGCCAGTGCATCCCTAGTCAAACTAAGAAATAGTATTTTTTTAGCCTCTGATAACCTCACTCCCACCCAGGACAAGTCCCCACCACTCTGGTAATGAGAAAGGATACCTGCTGCTGCTGCTGTTGTAGGCAGCCATCTGCCTCGACAAACTCCTGCTCTGGTTACTATGGAAATGGGAGCTCCCACAAAGCTAGCTTCCTCCTGCCAGGATTCTTATGCTTAGTATAAAACCATAGGGATGGTAAATTCTCCCACTTTCAGAGGAACTCTTGCAGTTCTAGTCACCTGGCCCTGACCCAGGAGAGCTTCCAGACATCCACCCACACCTGCAACCTTCTCAATGATGGCAGTGGAAGATGGCAAAAAGGTGATGAGGCCACTACACATGACTAAAAAGGAGCACGTGCTAATTTATATATAAAGATGCAGATTCAGAAATAATTACAACAAGTGAAATGCAATACAACTGACTGCAGTGGGGAGTGACTGTGACCCCGTGATCAGCGTGCCTTTTTAGTCTTTCCAGAGGAGAGAATAGCTCGTATAAGAAACCCTCCAGGATCAAATACAAAGAACCATATAGTCCAACATCTTGTTCTTACCATGACTGAGTGCATTAGTTCTTAAGCAGGACATTCTCCCCACTCATGTTCCCCAACAACTAGTATTCAGAAGCATATTGTTTCTAGTATTGAAGGTAGTACACAGCCATGGTGAGTAGCTATTGGTAACCTGAATGAATCATGTTTCAAACCTAACCAGGTTGGTTGCTATCACATCTTGTGATAGTGGATTCTGTGCTGTGTGGTGAACTTCCTTTTTTTCTGTCCTTAATCTCCCAGCGTTTCAGTTTCATCGGATGAAGTACTATGAAGCAGAAAACCTTCCCTTTCTCCACACCATACATAATAACACACACGCTTCACCCCAATTCACCTTTCTTCTAAACTGAAAAGCCCCAAACATTGCAACCTTTAGTCATAGGGGACTTGCTTCATCAGCCCCTTGATCGTTTGAGCTCCCAATTTCTGCATCTTTTGCAGCTCTGCAAGGCAACCAGAACTATTCCATATTGGTTCAACCACAGAATTTGTATAGCAGCTTTATGTATAGCATAAAATTTGCATAGCAGTCTTTCCAGACTGTTCCCAAGCCAGAATTTACCTTATTCACAGCTGCCACACACAAGACTGACATGTATAAGAGAGTGTTGAGATTATACTCCTCTCACGCTGCTACTTTCCCAAGTAAGTGAAATATAACATTTTTTACTTTGCAGGAGACCCACAACACCCCAAACAGGTCTGAGATACAGCAACACCATGTTTTTTATTTCTTTTGGAATGCAACAAAATATGGCACACACAAAACATGAAGAGAGCTGTGAAAAGCTTACAAAGGGCCCAGCTTTATACGCATGGGGTTGGGGTAAGCTATCCCCTTCCTCCTTGGTATTTAATTTTCTAGGTGCAGCAAATGTTTTTGTATAGAGAACAATTCAGTTTCATAAGTCTACCCTCCCTGCCAGAGTCTGAAGCAGTGGAACCCAGAAATAGGCTTATTTCCTCTCCTGCTGCTTCAGAGAACTAGGCCTCAGTCACAATGGTTATAAGACTGGCTTGCAGTTATATAATGTCATGGGACACACAACTGTTTAATACAAAGCTCTGCAAATAATTTCAAAAACCCTAGTTTGAGGATTCAGGTTCTCTTTTCTAGACAGCATGAAATCAGTGCATTTAAACACAGTTCTTATATTGTGAAGGATGAATGTGACCGTGTCTGGGTCATTAATATTTGTTTTCTCAATTGCTAATTCCGTGAAGCAACTTTCTGTTTGCCTCTAGGAATTTTACATTTTATCCAGCTACTAGCACTCTCACCACCACCATCATTCACAATAAGTTTGGGGTGAGGGATAACAAAGGAATCTGACCTACTTCCACAAACCTAGAGCTGTTTGAAAGTGTCCTCCTGAGATTGGGGTATTTGAGCAGGGAGGAAGAAGAGATAAATTGTCAGAGTATCTAGAGCCTCTGTATCCTCCCCACCTGGGTTGCGAGTATACAAAATATGTCACTTCCAATACACACACCCCCCCAAAAAAATTAAAAAATTGAGAAGGTTTGATCCCACTAGACTAGTGCTCAACACCTAGGGAGGAACTAGAATGGGGGGGGGGGGATCTAGAATTATTGGCTCTGCCTGTCATTGGCTCCACCTACAGTTGGGCCTCTCTGCTTTCTGCCCCAATGGGCACCAGCCATCCCTGCTGGCATTGCCCCTTTTGTGCAGCTCTCAGCACGTTTCAAAATAGCTGTCCCTAGGCTGCTGTGAAGTTTAAATAGAGAGACATGATAGAAAGCTCAGAAAAAGAAATTGCTCACAAAACAGAAAAAGGCATGCACCTCCCGACAAACACAAACTCAAACGCATCTCTGAACTAAGCTTTGACACACAACGGCTTCCCCTCACACCTGAACCAAATTCACGATCGCGAGCGGGCAGTTGTTGGCACTTCGTATGGAAGCTCACATATCGTATATAAATCACAAGATATGACCGGGTAGGACTTGCATTTGGTCTGTTGATCATGCGTAAAGCACAAGCAAAAAAATGGCTTCCCAGAGGCCCAGTAAATTGTTTGTCACTAGTTCTACTGGGACAGGGAGCTCCAGCCATGGGCCTAATTAGGGCTCCCAGGCCTTGACGGTTGGGCCTGCTAAACTGAACTTTAGTGGACTTTAGCTACCTTTCAGGGGCCCAAAGTCAACCACTGGTCATTCTGTACCAATGGTGACAGTGGGACTGTTCACACTGCCTAATCAGTTTTCCTAGGCCACCTATAAGATAGCAGATTAAGTGGAGGAACCACAACAACCCCTGTCAGTCATCAAGAAGTACTGTCCATACCAGGACAACGCACACACCCTCTGCCTCCTCTTGATACAACCAGACCACCCCTGGCCCACCTCAAGTTTTCCTAGGGGCCTTATCTGCACCTAGATTGAAAAGCAAGGGACGGGGAGTTTTAAATGTTCATCCACCACACCAAAAAAAATCTTTTCTAGATTTCCTACTCCCACCCCCACCTGGGTTCCAAAACAACCCCAAGAACTAAGTTGCTTTCATTAAGATTTGGGCAAATAGCAAGGAGGATTCTGTCCAGCACCTGGAAGGCTATACCAGAAATGCCTGGGGAAGGGAGGAATGGCAGCAAAGCAGTTGCCCAGAAATGGATTTTATTCTACAGACTCTCCTTTGGCCAGAATCCAGGATGAATTTTGGAAGCTTTCCCCAGGATAAAAGCTGCATCTGTCACTAATTTCACTACAAGATTTTATTTCCACATGCTCAGGGAACTGGCAGCTGCTGCATTCCCACTGGCTTTCAAGTTCTAACTTGTGGCCAAGCATTTCAAAATCCAACCATCTAGCAGCTCAGGCATGCAAACAGGAGCCTTACTGTAGAATTAACCCACTTTAAAAGGCAGGGGGAAGCTACGCTGCTTGGATAATCCCAAGGAAATGCACACACTCCCGCTTAGCTTCACTGAAACAATCGCAGGCTCACAATCTCAAGGGGGGAAAGCTAGTACAATCATCCTTCTTTGCTGAGAAATCTTTGTAATTACTCTTTGAAAGGCAATGGGGAAATAAAGAGAATGATAACATGCCTTTTGGAAGGAAAGCCGCTAGCTGCAGTTGGCATTTCAGCTTTTAATTCCGGCTTGGCTCTCTTTTGCCCCCTGCAAACAGATACGTGGAACTGCAACACTGAAATAGGGGAGCGTCGTCACATTACCACAAGAAAGATGGGGAATGCAAGAGTAAAACGAGAAAGAGAGACAGAAATGTTGAGATTACTCTGAAATACACAGAGCTAGGAAGGCAAGCTTGCTTTCTCCTCGGAGCTGTTCCCACTCAAGCATCCTGGGTCCAGGTTTATTCCACTTTTCTGGGAACATCCCAGCCGCAGCTCATGGCTTTTACCACAATGCTGTACAGCTTGGTCCAGGCCTCACGCACATTCACATTGAAAGCGGGACCGTGGCATTTTTCCAGCATATACAGCAAGGATTCGCCCACAGCCTGGAAATCAAACAGGAGACAGCAGAATCAGCATTCAAAAAGAAGCAGCTCTTAAGGAAGGGTTAGGGGTGATTTTCTACTATCTAAAAAATGTAACTTTACTTTCAGAGTGATGGTGGAGGCACACGCCCTCCAGGTTCCAAGTAATCCTCTCAATTTGGCTCTTACTGGCGCTGTCAACCATTATTTATCCCCAGTTTGCCTAACAATAGACTACCTTGCTTTTTACTTCTCTGCCTCAGAAGAACTTGCAAGTTTTGTTTGGAGCTGGAGGCTGAGCTGAGTAATGGCTAATGAATTTTTCAGAAAGCTAATCTCATCCAGTCTGCTCCTCCAGGACTATCTCAACTGCAGACGTCGTAGCTCTTATGTCACCCCAACTTTCCCTCTGCCATGCACCCCTCTCCTTCATCCACCCAGGTCTAAAACAGCTCAGAAGTCTGCTCACTTATTTTGTGACTTATTCAGACCATGTGACTCTTCACACTCTCCACTGGTTTCCCATCCGCTCTGGGATCCAGAGCAAGTTTTTTGTCCTCTCAAAACCCTTGTTCCTCCTCCTCCTCAATCTGTACTGATTTCCCAACATGTCCCTTCCTGCAACACAAACCTGGAAAGCTGAGGGAAGAATTCAAAACAAGTCAGCAGTGCCACAGAGACATCTCAAAACGAAAAGGCTCCTTACCGAAAAAGACTCCACCTTCACACCAACTGCCTGGTGTTTCTTACCCAGGTTGGCAAGGTATTCTTCCAGGCACTGCAAGTTCTCCAAATGAGTCACGGCTGCATCTATTACCAGCATTACCTACCAAGCAGACAGAACAACAAACAGGACAATCTGGTGTGTCCTTATGGAAGTAAAGGCTCTCTAAAAGCCTTCTGCAAATGTTATAAGAGACTCTGAAAGGCTTGTTCTGGATATCTCCATAAGCCTAAGAGCTCGGGTCAAGATGAAAGGGCATGCTTGGAGAAAATCTGTATTTAAACACCATTTATATCTGTCTGTTACGCCAATCCTGCCATTTAGGGCCTCCAGCAAATGTTACAAAACCCTTATGCAGAAAGCATGTGTGTGCAAGGAAAAACCTGGAAACCAAACCCAAATCACCTGTGTGTTGATCTCCCATACACTTACCTCTTCTAGTAGAGTTTACACTTGTTGAAAAGCTACAACAGCCAGTGTGGCCTGCCGAAACAGATTGACATGGTTGTCCATGCAGTTGTCATGCATGACACATCACAGTGATACATTATCTGGCAAGAAACCTTACTATCCAATTTTAAATTCAACCCTTCTGGCTGCTCTGCCATTCATCCCACCTGCATGTTTTGATTTTGGCAGAGGGGAAACCACAGCCATATAACTAAAGCTGATTTCCTTGGTAACAAGCCCCCTTGATATGAATGGGATTTACTTCCTAATAGGTGCGTGCCCATCGGTGATTTTGTAGCCAAATTCAATAGGGAAAGTCTACCACTGGCAATTAGCTATGATAGCTAAAAATGGAGCTTCCGTAGCCAGAGAGACTATAGATCTGATTACCAATTAATGGAACAAGCAAGAAGGGATGGTTCTGCTGTGCCCTGCCTCTAAAAGTCCTTAAGGGCATCAGTTTTGGAGCAGATGAGGGTGAACTAACTGGTGTTTAATCCAGACAAAATAAAGGCAATGGGTAGTTGAGGGTTTGGTGTTAGAAGCGCTGGTGTTCTGTTTCAATTGCACTCCTTTAAAAGTCAGCCCCACTTGGGAGTACTCCAAGACCCAGCCTGGCAACTGGATGATCTTGTGGCTGGAAGTACCTTTTTTCAGCATGTGTGTCAGCTGCATCCTTCCCTTGAAAAGCCAGGAGTAGCCAGCTATTCATGCTGCAGTCACTTCCAGATTGGATTACTCTAATGTGCTCCATGTGGCTCAGCCTTTGTAGTTCATAAGCTTTGACTGGTCCCGAATGCAGCTGCCAGACTGTTTACATGACCTGGCTTCAGTACAGCAACTACCAATTCATTTCTGGGCTCAATTCTAAGTGTTCATTTTAACTTTTAAAGGCCCAATTGACCTGTTACTAGAGCATCTGGAGAATTCTTTCCACCCACATGCCTAACCTTTATGATCATCTACAGACCCTCCAAGTGTCCCTATTTTCCAGGGACAGTCCTGGATTTACAGAAGCTGTCTCAGTTTCTGATTTGATCCTGCTTTTCCTTAGGACATCCCTATTTTCATCAGAGAATGTTGGAGGGTATGGATCTACTGAGGCTCTTGTTGGATGTCTCCTGGCCTACTTGAGTTTGAAGCCTGGCAGGGACAGGGCCTTTTCAGTGTTGGGATACAGACAGTTGAATCATAGAATCATAGAATCATAGAGTTGGAAGAGACCACAAGAGTCATCGAGTCCAACCCCCTGCCAAGCAGGAAACACAATCAGAGCACTCCTGACATATGGTTGTCAAGCCTCTGCTTAAAGACCTCCAAAGAAGGAGACTCCACCACACTCCTTGGCAGCAAATTCCACTGTTGAACAGCTCTTACTGTCAGGAAGTTCTTCCTAATGTTTAGGTGGGAATCTTCTTTCTTGTAATTTGTATCCATTGCTCCGTGTCCGCTTCTCTGGAGCAGCAGAAAACAACATTTCTCCCTCCTCTATGTGACATCCTTTTATATATTTGAACATGGCTATCATATCACCCCTTAATCTCCTCTTCTCCAGGCTAAACATGCCCAGCTCCCTTAGCCGAACACTCTGCCAAAAGAGGCTCACCTGGTCCCATGGCTGCTTGCTTTTCAACAAAGCAGCTAAGACTTTCCTTCTTCACCAGGCTTTTTAAAGATAGTGTTTTCTGAGGCTGATCTTTGACTGCTACTGGTTTCTGCACCAACGTCATCCTCTTATTTGCTTGTCCAACAGACTGTTTGTTTCAACTAAATTTTAGCTCATCTCTCCACAGTTTGTACTCTGCCACCCTATTTCGCAGAAAGGCAGGACAAAAATGCTGAGAAATAAATAAAACCTGACTAGCCATCCTTGGGGGTAGGGAAGAGCTAGACTAAACTTGTTCTCATTTAATCTGACAATCTAAACACCCTATCAAACCACCTCATTTGTTTTATTTCTATATTTGTATTTCTTTCCTGACTTTCCAACAAAACATTGTCCAATGCAGCTAATGAAAAGAAAATTCATCAAAAGGGACAAAGTAAAACAAATTAAAAACATGTCATAATCAAACACCAAACACCAGGCATGCAGCAGAAAACATTCTATTAAAACCAGCCCACAGCTAGGTCAAAAGTCAGTCCGAAAAGAAAGGTTGCTTATACCCCTGTAGGGTCCCTTGTCTCGATATTTTCTTAACACACCCTTGGGTTAAGCTCATACTTGTCCTTCCTGCTTGCTCTGCTAAGCTAAATCTAATTATTTAAATGTGATTAAACGCATTCCTAATCTAATACAGTTAATAGATTTATATTAGTTTTTAAAATGCATTTTCTGCACGCAGAAAAGTAATCAGGATAGATTCATGCACACAACTTTCCACCCCAGGTAATTTTTTTACAGGTACCTCTTAGACAACAGTGGTCCTTCATGTCATACAAGTAGTTCAGATCATCAAAACACTAGGCACCAATTAATATTTCCCCATTCCCTGGCAGTGTAAAATAAATAATAGCTTGTTATAATTTTACTGACTTTGTGTTAAATGATACTTCTTGGTGAAGAGGATACACAAAAGGCTGTTGGGGCAGAGCAAGAGAGTTTTAGGTTGAAGCTGCATTTGTTGACTGCAGTTTTTATCCCAAAATTCCTCCAAGCATCTCAGGAAAACGTGCAAGGTCACCTGTATACCATTTGATCCCCTGTAAGGTAGGTCCATCTGAGAGAGAACAACTGGCCCAGATTTACTCAACAAGTTCCTTTCACCCCAAGAGCTTCATGGAAGAGTGGGGATTTGAATCCATGCCTCCCAGGCCCTAGCCAAACACGCTAAGCAGGATACCCCACTGCCACTTGCCAGCATAGCCTTTGCTATAGTTGAAGACAATTACCAGAAGGACTCCTTTACACCTCTCACCTTTCTAATGTGTTCCAGGAACTCGGGTGACGAGAGGCACTCCTGAGGAGTAGAGAACTTCCTGCAGTTGTACTGGAAAAGGGGCAAGAGGTCAGGGTCCAAATCAAAAAGCCTGAAAGACATCAACCCAACAATTATTTGGCCTCCATACAAATCGGACAGACATCCCATCCCATCTCTCTTTCCCATCCTCATGGAACATCTTAGCTCCTGGGGAGGCCCAAGAAAGCAAGCCAGTCACAGGACAAGGCTGATGTCAGGGGAGGAAAGGATGTCTTCTTCCTCTCTTGTACAGCCTTCCCTCATGCCCAGCCTGCCTTCAGGAAAACAAACCAGGTACAACAGAGGACAAGGAGTGGTACTCACCTAGGTTTTATTCCAAAAGTAGACCTACTGAAATGAATGGGCTTTAGTAATATTCATTAATTCCAATAGGTATACATGGAGTAAAACTTAGTTGATTACCACCCAGGGCATTTTTCTTCTCTCGGTACAACTTCCCCTGTCCCTTTACAATTGGTTTGTGAGAAAGAAAAATGGAGCCCCAGCACAACTCTCAGGCATTATCTCTGTTGTCTTTTCGGTGCCTGCTGAAAATGTTCCCCTATCAACAAGCATTTCAGGTAGCCATCTTTCCCAATCTACATCTGTATTGGACTTGTTTTAAATAAATTTTAAAATGCTTTAATTGTTTTATCACTACTTCCCAGTCATTTGAGGTCTCCCTGCGAGCACAGCCTGCCCAGGAGGGGAAGGCAATGCAAATGGAGGTCTGCCACCGCCCCTTTCCCCTTGCTCATCTCATGGTGCTCTTATGCTTGCAGTGGGACTGAAGCCAGTTTCTCAGCTGAGCGTGTAGAAACGCCCCACTCAAATATGTGTTGAAGAAATGGGGAAGGGTCCATTCATTCCTGGTATAAACAGCAATCTCCATTTATCGTGCTGTAGCATCACACTGCTAGATCGTAGCAATGATAGGGGGTCGAAGACGCTGTTTTAGAGAGGCAGAGACAGAAAGACACGCACAGAGAGAAGGATGTGTGAAGTGACAAAGACCTGGATAGCAGAAAAATCTGAGAACATCATAAGTGTTTTGCAAGAGCACTGGAAGATCGCCAGCATCAAGCTTTTCTCTGAAAAAAAGGCTGAGTTTAGCACACACCATTTACTCCACCACAGGCGCTGTAAGTTACCACCCTTGCGCAAAAGAGCATAAGATGTGTTGAAAACATCCGCAGTTCTTCTCGTAGCAATGACTTGTTTTGTTGCCTGTTTCCAAACTCCCTTCAGTAGGATCTGTTCTGCCCTTCTGCGCCTCCCACCAACATACACCGTCAAAATACCCACTAACCACAGTCTCTTAACGCAACATTCAAAGGGTCTTCACCTCCAGACGGCATTGAGATTAGACTCTCCCTCCTTCATTCCCTGACACAGCCCAAAATCCACATCAGCTTTTCGTTGCCAGGTTGCATTTCACACATGCATGTCATCCCTGGTGCCCTTTCAACCCTGCCTGCCTCCCTAAGCGCATCTCTCTGGTAATTCACCTCCTAGATTGACAGGAACCCGTTTTTTCTATTTATATGGTACACATATCTCCTGACTAATAAGGAGGAACGAGAATCTGTTGCAATATCGTTCCATATACCAGCCTGCTCTCTGCTATTCGCTGAACAATTTTATACAGTGGTATAAAACATGTAATGGTATCTCAAAGAATGGTTTGCTCCATGCAGGAACTCAAAACTCGCAATCCTTCAAAGTCATGGTAATGCAAGAGACTGGTGTCGTCCATCAGACAGGGGCTATAAAGCAGTTTGCAAAATAAAAAATTGCTACAAAGACTTCATAATACTACCTGGCAGCATGAGGAGAATACTGGCTTACCTCAACAACATTTACAACAATTAGTAGGGTAGGCCGGTATTCTCCGCATGCTGCAGAAGGGAGGCTGAGAGTTATGAAGTAAGTAAAGAGATGAGATTTGAACCAGAGCGTTCCTCGCTCAAACTCTTAGCAGCTACGCCACAGAATGTAGACAGTCCATTTAGGCCATCATAGACAATGGTCACTGGTAGGCTTGTGCTTTGTCACTTTATCTGTTTTTTAAACAAACAACACCACATCTATGCTCATTGCCGTTGTAACATCCTATTAATAACTTTGTGTCATGCACAAGGTAGCTCTGTCACTGACTCTAGATAATTATTAAATAATCTAAACAGTACCAGCCTCACTCCATATAATTTGCTTTCCTCTGTGATGAAAAATGCCTGTATTCCTAACCACAGCTTTCTGGATTTTAACTAGAGGATGGTTAGAATGCATAAGAGGCTGCATTTCTGACTGTTGACTTTCCACAGAAAGGAGTGTTTGCTAAAAAGCTCTCTTAAAAACAAACACAAAGCCTATGTATGCAATGTTCGGCTAACCACCCCCTCTACATTTTTGTTGATACTTTCAACACACTTAAAGGGGTTAGTGAAGCAAGACATCTCTCTGGAGACACCAAGCCAACTCTTCTTCCACAAGTTTTGTTGTGTTACATATTCAATAGATAAACTAGCCTTAATAACGATTTCCATCATATTGCACAATACAGTATAGAATTGTCTGGAAGGGTTCTAATTTCCTGGTTCCTGCTGAAAATACAGGTGCTACAATGACCATTTCAGCAATTGCTGGAAAAGTTTGCTGATTTTAAATTACCGTACATACCTTAGTTAACAATTTTACATTTGACCTGTCGCTTTCTCATTTGCCTACTCCTTCTGAAGCTTTGTGCATCCCTTCCAAACTTTTAAGCACCCTCTGATAATTTCGTCTTCGTATTCATTGAGTGGGTCTTATTGCATTTGGCCCAGAGAAACAAAGTTGTGTGTTTATTAATTAACTGAATGGAGCAGTACTACAGCTATTCAGTTTCCCATAAGGCATTTTTTACTGAGAAAACAATAATCATAGAATTGCAGAGTTGGAAGGGCCCCTAAGAGTCATCTAGTCCAACCCCATGAAAGAATGTCTATATTTTTTTTTCTTTTTCTTCACCCTGTCCCCAAAAAGGCCACTTTGCATATCCCCCCCCCAATGTTCTCCTCTTTCTTTCTCTCTCTCACTAGTGTTTGTCACCCACCTGAGCCCTGAAACAACACCAAGTCCAAGTCATTGTGGAAAAAGCAAATGGTGACTTGACCAACACAGATCCTGCAGCCATTTGTAGTATCAGCAACGTGCGCACGCGCGCACACACACACACACACACACACACACACAAACCCTTAGTAGAAAAGAAAGAAGCTTTGCTTCCGTTCCTCACTGCCAATAGTCAGCCCCACCCCTGAAAAATTACTAAAGAATAATTTATCTTCCCACAGGAGAAATCTCCTATAAACATAGCAGAGAATTCCCAGAAGCTGTTTGCACACCACTTTAAAGGATACCTTACCTACATTGCATTGCCCATTTTATATTACCAGCTCCACCCATCCATATTCTACACCTGGAGCTGTGTTGGACTCACTGGCAGAGGAAGAGGAGTGCGAGGGGAGCGTACCGCCCCCAGCAGTGAAATACTGGTGGGGTGCCATCGCGGCTGCCCCCCTGCCCGCGCTGAGCCCCACGCCCCCAGGATGCATGCCAGCCCCGCCCCCACCTGCTCTCCGCCCCCCCCCCCCGGTGCTGGAGCATGAAGCTCTGCCACTGATTGGACTTGATTCTTGGAAACTAAAATCTAACAGTCCCAAAGTCAGACAAAGCAAGTGGAATTTCAATGGACAGGCTGCCATTCACCACACACAAGCAGCAGATAAGCAGTTCAATTCTCTGTGTAGGTGAAGGGATCATAGCTCAGGGGTAGAGCATGCTGAAGGCTGGAGGTTCGATTTATTATGTCTGCAATTAAAAAGAACAAAGGATCAGATAGGAGGCAGTGTGAGAGACCTCTGCTCGAGATCCTGGACAGCCACTGCCAGCCACGTGTTGACAAGTACACAAATGATCTGACCTTATATGAAAGGCAGATCTAGGGGAGCACAACAGGTTTGGTCACACCAGGCGCGAAGCTTCTGGGGCACCGCAACTATGACATCTAACAGAAGGCGAGGGGACACCGGATTTTGGCATTGCAAAGGGCACCCCTGAAATTTGAGATTCCAAGATCTGTCACTTGTTTCCTAGGTTCCAAATCCCATTCTCCACACTATAGACTCTCCTCAGTCCATGTTGAGAAAGCCACGCTTACCTGCCTCGGTTTTCCTGTCTATACAATGGAAACTTAAAGAGTGGCTGGGAGCAGGTGGGTGAACATTGGCTGCAGAGCAGCCTCTGCACAAACCCCTCTGTGAATGGAGAAATAAAGTTTGTTGCTTCCTACAAAACCAAGCATGGCCTTCCAGAGGCTCAAAGCCTTTGTCCCATCTGCGTCTCCCAGCTTTGTACTCCTCAACTTCAGGGTTAATGGCATGCACCCAGGCACTCAGCTGTTCTCTCACATGCACCATTTCCTCTGCCCTGGGACTGATCCCGGAATGAACCAAGCCTCTCCCCAAGGGCCAGGCCTGGCCTTGGCTCCCGTGATTGCCATGTCACATGCAATTAGGAAGCCGCTCTGATACACTCTGCAGAGCTGAGGACTGTGGAGCTACTCCCTTATTAAGAGAAAACTCTCATCTCTGCCACAACTGCAAGAAGATATCAAAGGGAAGACTCGGAGCTCACACAACCTTCTTCCTGTGTTCTTGGCCTGTCTTTTTAAACAGCTTGCTGGCCTTTAATCCTCATGGAGTTTCATATGAAAATCACATCAATACTTGCACCCTTCGAACCCATAGAGGTGCTATGTTGCCCAAGCTTACGCCAAAGTAAGCCTTCACAGGACTGCACAAGCTCTTTTCTCTGTCTGGACTCATCTAACGCTTCATTTTCTGAAATGAAAAAAGTCCTGCTGGAACTCAAGCCTGTCTAGGAGTCCCCTCTTTCTGTCCCAGAAACCTTGCAGCACAAGCCTATATGTGTCTGGGACTTACATTCAGGTAAGCTCATACAAAATTGCCACCTTAACTATTCATCACATATTTACATGGGTTTGTTGTGACTGACTGGTGTTTATTAAAAGGCGCTCAGCACATGCTCGGTGGCACTCATTACTTTGCATATTCTAGGGATACTCCAGGGAACTGAAAGCAAATACAGTATTAGCAACAAGCTGTAGCTCAAGTCAAGTCCTGGTGTCTTGGGGGGGGGGGGTGGAAGAAAGAGAAATTATTTAATTAACCTAATTCAATGCTGTTTTATTTATATTAAATGTAGACTTCAGTATCCTTTCTAAATAATGTTAAATATTGTCTGGGCTTTTGTCTTCTATTTATTTTATTGTATACAGCTCATTCCCCCCATATATAGATGTATTTTTGTTTGTGGTTTAAATTTTTATTTATAGTGGGGGGGTTAGAGAAGATGGAGGCCCCTCTCCCTCATTAGAAACTAACTGAAACCAGCCCTGCACTTCTGGGACAAGAAGAGCCCCAGCACAGAGGTGTTATGTGACCTGCAGGTAGTCTCTTCTCAAGCCTAGACAGCAGTCTTGTTGGGCACCGACATGAAACAGTGATATATAAATGTTTTTTTAAAAAAACAACACACACCAAGCTCATTTAGAAAGAGAGGCACTTTACTTCACCTATTACCACACTTTGACTGCACAGGAAAACACTTCCATGTTGGAAGCAAGTCTGTCACCTGTGTCATATATAAATCACCTGCAAATAACCAAACGGGTCTACACTCGTTCACCAATACACACGATCTGCCCGCTTCGCCGCCACCACTTTAGACGTCCCACCCCTGTGATCTGTGAAGAGGAACCAAACCCCTGCTATAAAGAGCTTGCTCGTTCCCAGTAGAGATTCACCACCAACAAATCTAAGCATGGAGACTCTGGAAATATGGAGCGTAAAGATCGTGGCGGAGAAGGTGGAACAAAGTTTCTCACCGGAGTCTTTCAAGCTGTGAAACCAAGTTGGGTCAAGGTGGTCTGCTTTGCAAAGGCCCGTCTCCGCTTCAGGCGTCGTGGAGACACACCTGGCTCTTTGATTCTCCCGGGCAGATCCTCGATTCCCCCTTACAATCTTCCTCCTTTAAGGCATCTGGCCTCGCACGTGCTCCCTCCAACCAAGCCCAGCCCAGCCTGCCCCTCTCCCTTCTCCCCCTTACCTGGTAAACAAGACCAAGCCGTGCTCGATGGGGCTGCTGTTCACTTTCTCCCAGCTCTCTCGGATCAGCTTCTGGTCCGCGCTGGAAAGTCCGTCGCTCTCCATTTTCCCGGAGAGGCGCAACTGGAGGCGCAGCGCCGCTTGGAAAGCAGGAGACGCAGCAGCCGCCGCCGCCGCCGCCCCCTCCCGGACGCGCAGCGAGGCTGGCTGTGCGCTCCGAGCAACAGGTGGCGGCCCGGATCCCGCGGCGATCCCAGGCGCTTGATCCGCTCGCGAGGCACTTCAGATCCCCCTTGCGCTCGAGACTTGCGCTCCCATGGCGGGATCGGTTGCGCCAGGCAGAAGCGCCGAGTCCGCGCCTTGGCTACTTACTCCTTAGGGCGCCGCGTGGTTCGCTTGAGGAAGATCCCCTCGCCTGGCCTGAAGAGGACTCCGAGTGCCCCAGGGGAACGCCATACCGTTGCTCGCAGCAGCCGCAGAGAGGGTGGGATCCTGCCTTCCTCAATCCCGGGTCTGATCTCCGAGGGCCAACTCTCGCCTCGCCGCCGCCGCCTCCTCGCCGCGGCAGCACCTTCCCAGCTCCCCAGCAGGAAGATCAAGGCAAGAGGAGAGCTCTTAAAGGGGCAGCGCCCAACTCAGGCTCCGACGTTGCCAGCCTCCCACCTTTAAGTCAAGGGAATCCAGCTTTCCCCCAGCCCCCACCCTGTGGTTTTAACAAGTCCGAAACACGTAAGTGAAGCTTCCTGCATGCCTGCCAAGAGAAGGCTCGAAGTCCTTCAGGAGTCTAAAGGGCGTGTTCACAAGTTCAGCTTCCACTGGCGCAAGCATCCTAGTGTTTTGATGCATGCTGCTATTTTTGAATCAAGGCTGCAGTCCAACCCTGTTTACTCACAAGTACGTGGATAGGACAGCACTTCACAGGCACGCATATTTCTGCACAGCGACAAACTACCCAGTATGTTGTGATCAATAAACTTTAATCTCTCTCCTCCAGTCAAAAAGGTCTTGAAATATTGCAGAAATATCTCCTTCCAATATTTTGGACAGAGAGATTTTGATATGCAAGTTGAAGAACTCCAAATGAAAAAGATGTCATCAAAACCTTGAACCCTGATCACGCTTAAAAGCTGAACCTGATCCCCAAAAATCAAATTATTCTATGGATGTATGTAACCACAGCTGCCCAAATTCTGGGGAGGACAAAGTACCACCATGAGAAGAATGGCACCTCAAAATATTAGAATATACAGAACTTACCAGCATGACAAATAGATTAAGAAATAAATATGATAATTTAAAAGAGGACTGGATATTAAATATAGATTACATGGGAAAATATTATAACAAGAAAATAACTAGCTGAAAAAAACAGGCTGACAAAAAGTACGCAGCAGTAGAGGTTACAACGTGGGATAATATAATGAAAACAACTTAGCAGAGTAAGAAAACACAGTTGAAAAGATAGCTGTTAAGAAACCAAGCAAAGAGTGGAAGGGGAGTAAAAGTGAAGGTTTATGAGAGTCAAATAAATTGGAGGAATACTGTTGCTACCCAGCAACCAGTATTGCCTCAGCACCTCTGAACACGAAAGCTTTTTTTAAAAAAAAATAAAATAATTCCCCTTCCAATGGCTAAAGAAAATCTTCTTTTTGTCCACGTAATCCATACATAATTATAAGGTGCTTGAGCAACAGGTCTTTTTTTAAAAAAAAAATAATTGCAAGTAGCTCTAACTGGAGAAAAATGCAACACATAAGTGAAGTGCCTAGCAACAGAACAAAGGCTTGAAACCAGTTCGCCCAGTACCCAGACTGCTTTTCCAAAGTATTAGACAATGCTTTTTTCAGTGCTGTCCACTCCCTCCAATATTTTCAACATAACATTTAAAGCTAAAGTGTCCTCAGGCCGCCGATCACTGTTAGCCAGCCTCTTACAGCTAATCCTCTGGATGCATGAACAGGACTTCAAACCTTCAAATTACTTAGCCTTGAGTAGGCCTAACAATACTACTGAATCGATTGCAAGAATGCCAGGCAAACCGCATGATCCAAACTGTGGTCCATTTAGGGTGCAAGGCAAATAAATAATGTCTTTTGTGTAGTACTTCTGAACAAAGTAAATCTTTTTTAAAATGCTTTTGCTGCTGGAACGAGAAGAGGAAAGCCTTCTCTTCTGCGGCCCCATTCTTCACCTGTTTTCACCTTCACTCTCAGGTCCATGCCTCCCCCTCCTTTTGTGCAACCCCCTCCTTGCACACAGCTCAACCCCAATGTAACCTCTTGCATCTTCCTCTTGCATCTTCCTTCTTCCACACATTGCAACTACCAGGCACCTTCCACCCAATTAGGAAGCCACCATCCTTCTGTACCCTTCCTTTCATCTTTACCCCGATTCGCTTTCTGCCTTTTCTCTTTTTTGCACCCCCCCCTTCTTTGGACCCACATTCACCCCACCCCCTTCCCCTCCCCCTTCCTTTTTTTGAGATTCCCCTTTGCACACAGACCAGTCACATTTCTGCGCCTCCTTTCCTCTCCTGTTCTGCAGTCCCCTTTGCACACCCACCCACTCCATGACAATACATGTTTAAGATGAACAGACTCTGTGTGAGCCTGTCAGTGGGCTTGTTCAGTCACAGTTAAGTTCAGTTGATGGATGTTGTACATATGTGGGTGGTGGTCTGCTTGTTCATAAAATACCCACTCTAAATTACAACACTGAATCTAGAACTTAACATTGAAGTAAACACCAGGAGTGAAATGCATTGTGTGAGGGTACTATGGAACATATGAGGTTCTGCATCCTTCATCTGAGGTAGCTGAGGAATAATAATGATGATCATTACTATTATTTTATTATTTATACCCACCCATCTGGAATGGAAGCAGGAGAAATTTGACTACAGCAAGGAGGAGGAGGCACAGACACATTCCCCTTTATTTCGCCCAATGCCCCTCTTCCTCCTTCACAGCAGTGCAAATGCCCCCTTCAACACCACCAACTTCCACCTGCCTCCCCAATTCCGCACCATCTCCAGTCCCCCCCCCATTAGGTAAAGGGACCCCTGACCATTAGGTCCAGTCGTGAGCAACTCTGGGGTTGCGACACTCATCTCGCTTTATTGGCCGAGGGAGCTGGCGTACAGCTTCCGGGTCATGTGACCAGCATGACTAAGCCACTTCTGGCGAACCAGAGCAGCACACGGAAACACCGTTTACCTTCCCGCCGGAGTGGTACCTATTTATCTACTTGCACTTTGACATGCTTTCGAACTGCTAGGTGGGCAGAAGCAGGGACCGAGCAACGGGAGCTCACCCTGTCGTGGGGATTCGAACCGCCGACCTTCTGATTGGCAAGTCCTAGGCTCTGTGGTTTAACCCACACCGCCACCCACCCCATTAATAGAGTCCTAAAAGTGTCCTACCCAGCAGCGGAGCATGTGCCTGCGCTGCCCAGGGTGGGCATGTTCCTGAGGGGGGGCAGAGCACGGACAGAGGGTGCCCTCCCAAGCACAGGATAGCTGCTCAGGTGCACGGAGTGGCGTGCACACCCTGCAGCCGGGGGTGGAGCAAGCCACTCATGGGGGCGGAGCAAGCCACCAATGGCGGACATTCAGCATGCCGCCTGCCCAATACTCCCAAGCCTCCCCCAGCTGTCAAAATGAAGGGGGAAGGTGGGATGCCGCCAGCAAAACGGCGCAGCTCCCCCCCTTCCCCTGAGGGCTTGAGGTTGGCTTGAGAGTTGCGGGCGGGTGGTGCACCAAATGTCACCCCCTCAGCGATGACACCTGGGGTGGACCACCCCCACCTTCCTCCGCCTCTGCTCCTTTCCTTGGCTTTTTTCTGGCCCACGTAAGACCACTGGATAGTTAGCCTTGGTGAAGACTTGACGTTTTCATCCCCAAAAAAGTTTTTGAGTTTCTGCTGAAATGAGGCTGCATTTTAATGTTGTATTTTAATCTTGTTTTTAAAGTTGCATTTCAATCAATTGTTTTATATCTGGTGTTAGCCGCCCTGAACTGGTCTTGGCTGGGGAGGGTGGGGTATAAATAAAAATTATTATTATTATTATTATTACCTTCCACACTACCTTCAATATTCTCTTTCATTCCTCCAAATGCCACCTTTACACCCAGCCAGCTCCAACTTTCTCTTCCCCAATTCCTCCTTTCTTTTTCCTACAGTTACCAGCAGACTAAAGCTGTCACACACGAGACCCTTCTCATCCCCTTCCCCACAAATACATTCCCTTAACCCCCCCCCCTCCAACCATTCACTACAGGCAATATTCCTCTCCTTCTTCCCCTGCCTTTAGAACCTTGGGAAACAGCCAATGAAAGCCATGCAATGGGAGACGAGTGCAAGTATAGTATGTACGGTACAGAGATGTATTTGGAGCCCACATGGCCTAATGCTGTTGCAAGAGAGACCCTCTTTTACAAGACAGTTGCTTTGTTCTCTGGCTGAGAGGAACAACACGTACTGCCAATGTAGTAGTAACGTCTTTTTTTATATAAAAAAAAGATGTCTCCCTTACCATGACATCCCCCAGCCCCTCCAGGGCCGGCTAAACTAGTGGACTGTTTTGTGTTTTATTTTATGGGTCTGATTTTATGTTCTATTTGATTTTCCTTAAACAAACCTCCCTTCATTGTTTAAGATTGCTGTTTTGCCCCAAGTTATGAAAAAGCCTCGGGTTTGCCAGTGGATCTTATGACTGCTTGCTTATGACACCCATGGGCTATAACATTCCTAACAGGGGAACACTGAAGTTGGAAAGGAATCCTGTATTAAACGTTTTTGTTTTTTTAATGGATGCACAGACATCATATTAGTTTTGGACTCTGCTTGTGTGTTCCCTTGCCTTTTTTGTACATGAAAGTGTGGTAGCAGCAAACCAAAGGTGAAGCAGCAGCATTTGATTTGATTTAATCTTTCATTCTCACCCCTGCCACCTAGCCCACCATGCTAGGTCTGTGTGATAGGAGCACTGAGTTCAGAAAACACAGGCCCTGATTCTGTTAAAGCTGGAGCCAGGGCCGTCTTAAGCATATGCGGCGCTGGGGTGCAAAGATCCGCCCGGTGCCCCTAGGTGATCCATGCACTCCTATTTATTGGGGTTTGTTGATGCCGTTGGCGCACGGCAGATCCTGTCCGGAGATGTTTCCTCTGCTGCCGCTTGCATTCCCCATCGTTCTGCACTGGCACCCCACGTTGGGCGGCGCTAGGAGCATGCGCCAACAGCGGAAAAGCCAGCAAAGGAACTCACAACTCAGCGCATTCAATAGGATGCATCACGCAGCGCCCACAACATTATACGGCACTCCGGGCATGGCCGAAACAGTTGGCCACCATGCAACTGGGGCAAGAGCCAACAGCAGAGCGGAGTAGAGAGGTGGCTCAGCGCAAGTTTGGGGATGAGCATTGGAGTCTGGGGAAGAGCCGCCCATGGCACTCCGACGGGCTCTGCTCCACTTGGCTGTCGTGGCTCTTCCCCGGACTCCAACGCTCAGCCCCGAACTCTAGGCCTGGCGCCCCTGAGAGCCTGGCGCCCGGGTGCCATGCAGCCGTAGCACCAACGGTTAAGACGGCCCTGGCTGGGGCAGCCTCACAGCTTAAGGTCCTGACCCGTTAGCATGACCACACACCTGTAGACATGGGTGTAGCCGGGGGGGGAGGGGCAGCTGCCCCCCTAAATCAATAAATCTCAAGAGAAATACATAACTGAGGTTCTGCCCCCTCCCCCAAACAAAAATCCTGGCTATGCCCATGCCTGCAGAGTTAAGGTTCAGAACTGGGTATGACTGAATAAGTCCACCAGCAAGCAATTCTGGACACAGCATTATTATCTAGGTCATTATATTGTTTTTTTTAAAGCTTATGGGCTTGAGAGAAGGGCATGTATCAGATTTCCACTTAGGTAAAATTCATTGTGTAGTGAATTTTAATTGCTATGGGAGAGGATTTATGTCTCAAAAAGTGGGCCAAAAATATAGAATAAAATAAATAAATCTCAGTGCAATCATTGTGTGGGTACTCTACATGCCTGGAAGATATAAATGGGAACATTACAACACATTTAATTTAAGGCAAACAGAACCCATTGTACAAGGCAAAGCAAGCATTTAATAATGGCTTTTAAACTACATCAAATCTATTCAAAGCCCTCAGCTTCTATCATTAAGATTAAGTGAAAGCTCTTACTTTAAAATGTTCTGTTGCTCCAGGCACCAGGGATGCAGCTTTAGAAAGAGGAAGCAATCAGGCAAAAATATTTAAACAAAAAGAAAGACTGGAAAAATTTTCAGAGAAAGAGAATCATATTTGCAAAAGTTATGTTAAAAATGTTGCAAACTCCTGCATGGAAGTGTATTGGTTTTACCAAGACAAATGTGCCATTTTAAAACCTAGTTGCATCAGAGTTTACATTATTCTCAGTTGATGCAGACCAAAAAATTCTTGAGCCTGCCCACATCAAATGTATATGAAAAGGTGCAGTTACAGAAATTACATGGCATTCTTTGCCAACTTGGTCTCCTATAGATTTTTTTGGACTACAACCCTCATTGTTCCAAGGCAGGTCACCTGTGCTAGCTGAGACTGATGGGAGTTGTAGTCAAAACATCTGGAGGGCACCTTGTTGGGGAAGTCTGAAACAAGGAATTTGGCTAGCTGTTTGAACAACCCATCCACTAATGCCATTACATATTTATTAGAGTAAGACCATTTTGTTTTCCCATTGGGTTGTCCATTAAGTTTTGTATTCTAACCTGTTTTAATTGGCCTGCTTGGTGCTGCTTTGGTTTAACATTTAATTGTTGCTTGTTTTATTGTATCTCATAGGCTGTTAGCTACCTTGAGCACTCCTTTGGTAATTGAAAAGGTGGTCTGTCTGTCTGCCTGTCTGTCTCTCTTATTACTTCTCTTTCTTTGCATTGTCAGATTTCAGAGCCATTCTCAGTTCCAAGAACCAAGGTAGTCAACTATTGGCTACTCTCCCTCTCAAATCAGATTAAAGGACTGTTTATTTAGACTGTGTACACATTAGCAGCTTAAAACACAGCTGGGTTGCTATTTTTCTCAGTTCAGATTGAATTTGGCTTAGGGGAAAACGTATAAAAAACCCAGAGTTTTTCATACAAAATGACAGGATACATCACTTCTCCAACCACTGGTGGGAGAAAGCTGGATGCAGAGTAAACAGGACTGTGCACACAGCCTTATTCAAACTTCTGTACCATGGCACCTTCCCAAGGGCTCAAAGTGGGTAATTGAGAAATGTAACAGAACAGAATCAGTAAGCACAAAATATCCACTTAGGCTTCCTAATCATAATGGAAGTTGGAATGCATTATGAAGGCAGCATGTTCCCATTTCATATGCAAATAGAAGCTTGACCCCATATATATTTACAAGAGGGTCAACAGCCTCTCGTGTTATCTAGTGAAGCACAGTGCTTTAGTATCAAAAATGACAGTCTGAGTGGAAAATTTCATACAGAGTAAGAGCAACCAGTCGGTAGAGCATGAGACTCTTAATCTCAGGGTCAAGAGTTTGAGCTCCACGTTGGGCAAAAGATTCCTGTGTTTGTATGTACTTTTGTAACCCAGAAACCATTTTTAAAAGCCATTTAACATCTCTCTCTCTCTCTCTCTATATATATATATATATATATTTACACACACACACACACACACACACACACACGAGATTCCTGCAATGAAGGAAGTGGGACTTGATGACCTTAGTAGTGAATGGAGCACAAACATTTAAATGGCTCCATTTCCCTACAGCAAAACTATTATTTTCATTACAAGCCAGCAGCTGGCTTTGAAAAGCTTTTGATCTCTATTATTTACAAACAGGAAATGAGAAGCTCCAACAGATATCCACATCATTTACGACTGTATCCGGAGTCTGGGATCAGGTCAGTAGCTCAAATGGCCACCTAGAGAAATTTTAGGTTTTTAATTCAAAAACTAACAGCTGAGGCACTTCTCTTCTTACTGCACAAGGGACTTTATAATTGGTCCCCATAACAGCCCTGTGAAATAGAATAGGTACTAAGTGAAGAAGGCACCTACAAACCTCTTGCATACTGTGGCACATTCCCTCTCACTCTTTACAAAAAAAAATAAATGCTCAAATTTAAATGACAAAATATACTCTTGGCACTATCACTTGCAAATACCGTAGTGCATACATATTTCAAGGGCTCAATTTCCCCACAGTAAAGTAATCAGCTGATCCAATTTTCTTCTCAGGAACATCTCACCAGAATATGTTGTGTCCTTCCTATGTGCTCTAGTTGCAGATGTCATTCACATTTGGGAAGAATATTGAGAGCTGGGGAAAACATTGAGATAATGTCAATGTCCCTCCACTCAAAACAGATTGTACCTTGGAAGAGATGAGGTGGGTGAGAGGAGTGTTATAACTATTTGTTTCCATGCCTGGGGCAGACTTCAGCTCCCCTACCCCCAAAAGTGGCAAAAGTTATGGACAGTTGCACGTCTTAAGGCACAAAATGAAAGTTCTCACTGCTCAGATGGACTGCTCCTGTTTGGTACTGTTGTAGAGGCACCCCATTGGCTAGTGCTGTCCCATATCTGGTCTCCAATTTTCCCTCTGACAGTGTTATTTATTGGCTCAATGTGCTTTGCTGTGCTAGGCTGCAGGGGAAAGGGTCGATGAGAAGCTACAAGCCTAAGAACAAGCAGATATCTGGCTTTTCCTCTTCCAGCCTAAAAATGGGACAGATTTATTTCATACACCTGAGAGCAGGGGAAAGGAACATAACCTTATGAAAACAAATGGCAACATATGACGTGATTTCCAATGGCCATTTTGTGTCCCTCTCCAAGCTGGGTCTAGAGTAGATACTACATAGTCTCACCACACTTGGGGTGTCCAGTTTTTTATCATTCTTCTGTCCTTCTCTTAAGGCCTACAATGAGAGTATGCCCTACACAGGATGTGAAGCACAAAATGGCCTATATTAAAAGTTCTCTGATCTCTTTGATGGATATTTCACCTCCAAGACCGTAAGCAGAGACGATCAAACAAACCTCCTGCAAATGGCATTGGCTCAAGTCAGCATCTTCCTCCCCTCTCAAAGATTGCCAGCCCCTAAGCGTTTGTAGATTTCCAGGTCACACCTTGTAGATCCTGGTGAGTGGCAAGCGTACACCACCACCTGAACCACCCACTCAGAATACTTTACAGTGTGTAATTACAAATTACCGGGGCATTAAATTAAAATCCTTCGTGCAGAACGGCAGCTTTACAAATCTGATCAAGCTTAATTTCTAAGGGTTTCATCTATTTTCTATCTGCTTTGTGTTCGTTTTTTGGGGGTTGCCAAATGCAAAGTCAAGGAGGCATGGTCTGCAAGTAGATTAGAAGCTGGTCAAGGTATGTGTGTGCCTTCTTTCGCCTGAACCATGCAACACATCCTTGGACCAGGCACCAATCAGTGCAGCTGCAGGATGTCGGAGCTGGCATATTCTCTCATCCTCACAGGATACCTGCCAGAAGTCCAAAGCAGCACCTTATCCTCTGCTAATGCCAAGCAAGGTACCACTGTTTCAGACTTGGCAGTTGGATGTGAGGGCGATCTGGCTGCGACATGTCACCCCATTGATAGCCAGGGTTGATTCGGCTGATCTGGCTGGCTAGGCGGGTGTCCCGTTCCTCCCTCACCGCTACATGTGCGTCCCTCCGGAAGCTGCGCGCTCGGTGGAAGAGGACGACCATCCCAGATAGGAGTGTGCCGTTCTTCAGTCAAGGGTATACAACTTGGCAATTATTCTATGCAAAGTGGCAGTGTGTTGGCTGGGTAGGCACATCCTTAAGTTGGAGGAGAAGGGGGCAGGGACACAAAGCATCAGGGAAGAAGCCATATGCTCCGGGCCATATGTAGGCCATCCATATTTGGAGGTACAAGTCTCTTAGTCTGTTTTATTCAAAGGATGGATAGGTAACAGTCAGCCTTACCTGCAGTGTACTTTGTGCCCTGGCAGCTGGAGCACTGAGGTTGCTGGTCTTTCCTTTGGATCTCGAAACGTGGGTTTTAGGCTGGTAGCAAAGCTAGAAACCACTTACCGTACTTTTGCAAGAAGGCAGATGGTTGCTCCGAACAACTCTGATCAGCTATACTCATCTCAAAGTGAAGGTACTTCAGAAACCTAGTTTATGTCCTCACTGAAGTGCTCCGTGTGGTTTATGATAAATACTTCTGCCTTGACCCAACTGAAGTTAGCCACTCTTCAGTCCTATTGAAATCAATGGGGTCTAAGTAGCCACAACCATCTTGTCCCTCTTATTTAAATGCAGCATAAGCACCATTACTCTTAGTCAGATCAGGACCAATACATTGAGGTAAGCAAGATAGAAGTGCTAATACTTTTGTCATTTTCAGGGTCGTTGCCAGCAGCTATGGCAACTGTCTATTTATATGATCAATTAACCTGTGAACTCACCTTAGCTTGCAAGCTGCTTGCCCATTTAAGATTTAAATCAGAAACTGGAGTGAGTTGCAAGATAGTCCACATCCCAGGGCAAGGTTTGGGTCTTTTGGCTAGTCTTTATTTGATTCTGGAATATATGATCATGTAAGCAAGAGAGAGACACAGTAGCCCGAGAATGACCAACAAGCATCTACATTAGATGGTAAGACAATTTGGGCAGGGTCTGTTTTCTTTTTCTTTTTTTACTGTCTGTAGAGCATCTAGCTTTTTTAGCTGTTTGACAAGCACACAGGTGTTGACCTCAGGTATATAATATTACTCCCTTGGGTCCAGGAACGTTGAGATATGCCTGCCTTACTCACTCACTCACTCACTCACTCACGGGTTATAAACTGGACTCCTGTGAGTACAGGAAGTGTAAGTATCATCCCAGCAAGTGTGAACAGGTATAACTCTCATATGAAGAGCTCTTGCAAAAGCTAGTACTAAGGAGTGGGGTTATGATTCATTAGATCTCCAAGGCTGGCTATATAGGTGTTACTTCAGGAAGCACAAATGCAGCTATTTGTGAAGTCCTGAGGACGTTGGCCACAGAAGCTCTCTCCCAGTTGCTGCGCTGAGCAACATCCTTCATAACTTGGGCTCTTTGCTCTTTTCTGAGCCTGCTCTCCTAACGGCTCTGCCTACATAGCAGTAGCCAGTGCTTTTTTCCTGAGGGTACGCATACCCCTAAACATTTTGTGAATCTAACAGAAGAAACTATTAAGAACAAAGTTTCTTCTCTAGCACAGTGAATCGTCAAGTCCATTGCTACCCCCGATGGCGGCCTCATTTCCTGTCACGGTGTTTCCTGAGTCTGACGGAAGCAAGCGTTTAATGTGTGTAGGAGGAGTTGGACTCTAGCACTGTGATTGGTCAGTTTCATTGTTACCACCTCCGATGGCGGCTTCATGTCCTTTCCTGGTGTTTCCTGAGTTTTAGACGGAAGTGAGTGTTTAATGTGTGAAGCAGTGTGGAATATGGATGTGTGATGTTTTACAGAGGAATTGGGAAGGCACACAACCTCATGCCAATGTGGAAGTAACTGTGAGCTGTCAGCTGTGTAATATGAGGTAATGCATCTTCTTTGTACTTTTGTCCATTTACTGTATTTATTTCCCCCGATTTGAACTATAAAAGGGTGATTTTCTTGAGTCAAAATGAGAGTACCCCTAAACATTTTTTTAAGGAAAAAAAGCACTGGCAGTAGCAATGCATTATTTGCAGCCTGGCCTGAGCCAGTATGAACTTCGGGATGAGTCACTCAGCAAATAATAAAGATCATTCTCTTAGACTTCTACCCTGAACTAGGAATCCTCTTTGCATGGTGGTGGAATGCCTGACCAATGAATTATTAAAAAGGGACATACACGCCAAAGGAACATTTCACTTTAAGGAGGAATGAACTTGAACTTTTACATGGAGGCCTCCGGCCAGCTGTTAAGTGCACTGGGCAAAGCGAGGACACTGCACCGCTGTGCAAAGTGTCTTCAGAACCCAGGTGACGACAGCATGAAATCCCCTCCAGGCAGAATTAGATATTGGAAAAGATACAGGGCTGCCACCATGTCATCCAGGTCTTTCTCTCCCCTCTCCTCAGTTCTGCATGAGGAGATATTACTCTTCATGTTTCCTACCGCAACAGACAATCAATGTGAGGCAGGGCCAGGGAAACACACAAACGAAATTAACATAATGCAGGGTTTAGCCGATGTAGTGCCCTCCAGATGTTGCCAGACTACAACTCCCATCAACCCATCAGCAGAGACAATGGGAGGTGCAGTCCAACATCTGGAGGCCACCTTGGTCACCCTGACTTAATGAACCATTTTACCAGGAAGATGGGAGAAGCTTGTCTTCTTTCAATGTGTTGTTCTACTCTAAGGAGATTTCTCAGCTAGGGCTATGCCGCTTTGACAGATGTCCCTTGATTGTCACACTTTAGCTTCATTTTGGGGTGTGGGAGCACAACCAGGAAGACTTCAGATCTGCCACTTAAAAGCTCCATGCAGTGGCATTTCCATTTCATATTCGAAAAGGGAGGGATAATGCCTCTCCTCCCTCTTATAAACAAGTCTGCCAAGCTCCAGATTAAAAAAAATAAAAAGCAAAAAAGCAATAGCCAGAAACAAACCCACGCAGCAGGAGGGTCAAGGCTGAGAGCCGATTAGACCTTCAGGGCAGCATGTAGCATCACCCAGGAGATGACAGATGAGCACGTTGCCAGGCACACAAGTGCCAGAGGAGCTTGACAGCCCCAGTCTCTCTCTCCGCTGCATATAGAGCAGACTTGCTCCCTGTTAGTCTGGTGTCAGAGGAGTTTCTATGGCTGCCGTTGTACTGACAGGATGAGGGTGACCTAAAGGGAATTGTCATAAGCAAAGCAAACACCTCTCTTGTCCCACCTTTCAGTGAGCATTCAAGCAGGCAATGCAACCTGCAGACATTGTGGAAGGGTCTCAGAACACACTTGCATGCTCCAAAACCTTCCAGCATCTTGGAACCTATGACAGCATCACCCCCAAATGGCTTGTTACGTAACCTTATCTGACTTTGTGTTAAACAGGCTAATGGAACAAGGCCTCAGCCTTGGCGCTTTACCAGGCCTCGCCTCGGAATATACAAAGTAGGATTTTGATACACTGGACTTTCTCCTGCTACGGAACACTAGACTCCCAGCCTCCAAAGATGATGCCAAGTCATGGTATCAGATACCTCTAGACATGTATTGTTCGTTCGTTACAGTTTGGCGAAGCTAGGCCGTTTGCATTAACACCTGTAGTGGTAACCTGGTTACTGGTAGAATTCCACACCTCCTTTCTATTGTAAGGCTCAGTCCAGATTTCACAATCTGGGGAAAGTTAAGCTCACCACAGCACACTCTTATGTAACAGCATAAGCCTATGTATATTTGCTTGGAAGTAAGGCCAATCTAATTCAATGGAGCTTACTCCTAGCACAAGATTGTACTGTAAGGCTGCATTCCTAAATCCACTCACAAGAATGTAAACATAACTGAACCAAGAGGGGCTTAATTTCAAGCAAACCTAATTCAGATTACTCTGCTTGGCTGCAGTCCTATGCATACTTACCTGGCAAGTAGAATTAATAGTGGGATTTAGCAGTAAACAAGCATAGGATTGCGTCCTAAAAAGAACACCTCTCGCTAGCTTTGGACACACGTAAGAAAACTGTAGAGATAAGTATTCAACATTTCAACAATAAACATTTCAATCAGAATGTTGTGGTTTAGCATACTGTTAGGAGTTGGTGGGTGCTAGACACCCTAAATTCCTGGGTCTAATAGGTCTTAGAACTTAATCAATGTTTGGAGTATTACAACTGGGAAATAAGCCAGAACCTGTGTATTAGACTCATGTGTATTAGGCCAGAGCTGCACTAAACTGTGTGCTGTACAATGCTAATCCTGTGGAATCAGCATGTTTTAAGGGTCAATTCAGCCAAGCTGGCTTCTGTGTAAGGTGACAACTTTGGGCTGAGCCATTAGGAGGATACAAAGCATCAAAGGGAACACTGTGTGAGACGGCAAAATGAGTGGGGTCTTTCAAAATGAGTGCAGTGATGTGAGTTAGAAGCTTGGGGAGGAGTTATGTGACCGGGGAGCAGAATGGAGGCAGGGCACAATGACTCATGTCTGTTTGGATCCTAGGTTGCATCTATGGGAGAAGAAAGACCCTCTTGGGAGTGTAATGCTGGAGGCTCAGGTTGCCTCACCTGGCCTTGTGGGTGGGCCAGCCCTGGTTATGGCCAGTAATATGGCCACTGCTTTTTGAACCAGCTGAAGTTTCCAAGTTGTCTGCAAGGGCATCCCATGTAGAACACCCTGAAATAACCCAATCTGTAAGTTACCAAAGCATGGAGTACCATGGCCAAGTTATCCCTGTTCAAAAGGGGCTGTAGGTGGTGAACCAGCTGTAGCTGGAAATAGGCATTCCTAGCCAATGGACTTGCTCTAACTGTAATTCAACTCTTGTCCAAATCTGAGCCAATTTGTCCCTAAAGTGCCTCGCAAATTGCTACAGCAGGGTGCTGTTGCAGACAGGCTGAGAACAAGAAACCACTTATAAATTGTGTTCTTGTCACTATGACTACGGACAAGTCTACCTCTACATGAGCCTTCCTAATCTGATGCCTTCCAGATTTTGTTGGACCACACCATTGAGGCCAAGAGTGGGGTTTTGTCATCTGAGCAGCCCAGGAGCTCCATACACACTGCCCAGGCTTGTGACCCAGGGAGCTCAGTTTGGTGCTGCTGATGACTTCACCCCAGAGGCGCACTCCGTTGTCTCTCAAGACAGATGGATGCCAACAACGAAAACAATTCCCTTCATCCCTGACTATTAGCCATGCATGCTGGGGTGGGGTGGGGTGGGGCTGCAGTCCAAAACATCTCAAGGGCACTAGGTTGGGGAAGGCTGTTCTATGCTTTGCTTCTGCACTAAGTAGCTTCTATCCTGCTCAAAGCTCCGGCTTGAGACCTCAGTGCACCATGACGATTTCTGGTTCCCATCTTTGCAATTGCACTTTGGAGCAATTAAAACAAACCCCCTCCAGACTGCTTTCCATTTCAAAAATTCAACTTCTGAATATCTTCATGAATAATGCGGTTCTGATCAAGCTCCCCTAGTCTCTTTGCTCATCTTTATGCCAGTTTCACAGGCCGGGTCCCCCACCCTCTCTTCCCTAGCGATAGGAATGAGACACCACGACAGTTCTTTCTCCATATCACGCTCAGGCTAAGAAAAAAGGAGCTCACAGAACTTCTCCTGCTCATCCCCTGCAGGCCACAATATAGCAAAGCTACTCTCAAATGCGATTGCATAACAAGCAGCAGAAAGGCTTGTTGAGGTGAACAATATTTTACATAAATGATAAGGGCTACAACTGGACCATTTTCCTCTTGCCATCCAGCTAAAGGGGAAACCAGTGGGGCAGCAATAATGACCTCAAAGGATCTGAGCCATGCAAGAACATTGCCATTAAAAAAACCCAGGCCATGTTCAGACTTTCCTTTGCACTGAACAGAGTGTGAACCTAAATGTCTCCTAATGCCCCGGCAGCTAGGGACTACTTTACAAAATGAAAGTCAAAAGGGCAGCACTGCATGACTCAGCCAAGGGAATCAAATGAAGAACTATGGGTTTCATTCCAGGCATCAGTAGGACGGACCTACATGAAACCATTTGTTCGGTACCCAAACACTTTGCATATTTCAACCATTTCATTACTTACCTTTGTTCTATTTGATTTAAAGACCCTGTTCATCAACTATGTAAGAAGAAAATGCAGTCAGCAGAGCAGGCTTTAATTTTCCTGATGCTGTAACATCTCTGACCAAAGTGTGCCTTAGGTATCTTATAATCTTATCCCATTGATTTCAATGGAAAAATCAAAGGTTCCTTAATATGCTTAGCTTTAATAAGAAACCTTTAGAGTAGCCAAGGCATAGGCAAACTCAGCCCTCCAGATGTTTTGGGACTACAACTCCCATGATCTCTAGCTAACAGGACCAGTGTTCAGGGATGATGGGGACTGTAGTCCCAAAACATCTGGAAGGCCGAGTCTGCCTATGCCTGGGGTAGCCTGTGGTTTTTCTAAGAGGAGGAAAAGACCTAACTTTGTTGGCCCAGGAAGGCCTTAACAGCCAAATTCCTGTAGCAGAAAGGAACAAAAATGGGATGGACGCTCCTTGCCGTTTAGTATCTGAAGACCATTCTTGTCTTTCTTCCGTGTACTGCTGTGAATTCCTGTCTGGTAAGGAAAAACAGAAATGGATAAACTTTTTTGCCAGTGGCTAACCTCTGATGAGAGACAGCGGGAGCACAACCCTGTTGACCCTCCTTGATCTCTTCACAGCTTTTGATAGCTTCAGCCCTGACATCCTTCTGCACCAGCTCTGCGAGTTGAGAATGGAAGGCTCAGCAGTTCCCTTCCTACTGCATATGGGGCTCTGGGAAGTGGCATTGAGATGGTTCTGATCAACCCCTTGTGCAAAGGGATCCCATAGTGTTCCAGCCTATCCCCGCTTTTGAATGACTATATGAAACTACTGGGTGAGCTTATTCCAGGATGCAAGATTTAAGTTCAGCCAGTATGCCGATGACATGCAGCTGTATGTCTCTATTTTAGTAAAGGCCAATAATGCTGTAAAAATGATGGTTGCCTGCTACCATGGAGTCCCTTTTATCAGCTACTGCTGGTTTGCCAGCTGCAGCCACTCTTAGAGTCTGGCATAATCATGCATCCATTTCCTTAATAAATTACATACAGCTGTCCTTGAGGATGGTTGAGAAGTTTCAATGAGTACAGAACACAGCTTAACCAGAATTGTGACTGGCCACCCAAACCTGGTTCACCCAAATACACCGATTTAGAAAGTTTAATTGGCAGCCTGTTCACTTCCAGGATTAATTCAAGGGGCTAGTTCTTACCTTTAAAGTTCTAAATGGCTTTGAACTCAAGTACTGTACATGAAGGAGCATCTACTCCCATATCAACCTGCCTGGTATTAAATATCATCTGCCAAAGTCCATCTCCATATACGTCCTCCAAGAGGTGCAAAAACAAAAGCTCTCGCAGTAGTAGCACCCCCAAATAAGTTTACCTGGCTTCAATGTTGCTGTCATTTAACTCCAAGAAAACACTTTTTTTTAAATTAGTTAGGCATACTGACATATTTTATAAATTTAATCAAGCAAGTGTTTTGTCTCCTCTTTTTGTTTTTCCCCTCTGGATCTGCTCTATGCTGTTCACTGTCCTGAAATCCAATATGAAGGGATGCATAAAAAGGTCTTAAAACAAACAAATAAACTAGCTAGCTAGCTCCAAGTCAGATGCTATTGCCTGCCTTCTATTGGCTTGCACTAGACATTTCTGCACCTTCAGCTTACTCCAACTCATCATTGTAGCATAATGAACATCTTTATATTATTCCTTTCCATCTCACCTGAATTCCTCCACCAACTCAACAAGAAGTAGAGGGAAATGAGAGGAAAAGCATTCAGCACCTTGCTAAATTGACACTATTGGCATCCTTGTGGAAAATGTCAAACAAGAGAGCTGATTACTTCCAACTTCCTGTGGTATTTGGACATGCTCATTCAGAATTTGGATGAATCTTGATTTATTTCACACAAACCATTAGATTCTAAAAGCCAATTCAAGCTTTAGAAGATGGCTATTTAACAAACCAGCTGGTTAAGGTAACACTAGCTGCACCGTTTCTGAATTGCTAGCCTACCCCATTCCATAATTAGCATATATTCAGTGACACTGAAAAGCAAATTTTCTAGGCAATCATGCCAGTGGTTTTACCATTAACAAAAAGGGCAAGTGTGTGGGGGTAGAACAAAGAAGAGCCATCACTGAGTTTGCCAATATACAATGTATTTTTTAAAATGATCCTATCACTTTCCCTCTGGAGTGAGTAATTAAATAATCTATAATGAAGTTTCTCACTATAAGCCTATATTGCAATAGCCCTCTTTATTGCTCTGACATATGGAATATTACTCTGCCAACTATTCCAAGCTCTCAGCTTGGTTCCTCAGCTGGATGCACAACGGTCAGATTACCTCATTATATCAGTGTTATTCTTGTTTTGAACTTGCTGTTCTACAGCAAGGGTCTCAATTTGCACGCACCTGCATTTTATGATACGGGCAGCACCCTTTTGATTTTGAGAATCCATTTGATGCAGTAATAAGGGCAATAAGCAACAGAAAAAGAGTTCAACAAACAGACTACTGTCTTCCCAAATGGATCAAGACCTGTGTTTTAACAGCAACTAAGTGCCAACAATGGGATCATGAGAAACTCCACTGTAGACCAAAAAGGCTACTGTTGACCTTCGGTATCAAACTTTGGCCAGTGAACACCAGTAAGAAGTGGCAGGAATCAAAGAGACTCCACCAAAACATGGCAAACCATTGCTGCCACAGGATCTGTATGTACAAACATATTTCCCCACTCCTCAACTCTTCGTCCTATATGTGTACATTTTTTAATCCAAGGAGTGGAGAGTTAAATTCCTGCTGGTGGAACTCAGGAAAAGCAAGCATGGCCATGAACTGTGGCTATACCATGACCAGCATTAGTGTTTTCTGCACTAATCTAGTCCATATCGCTTCAGGCTGATCCTGACGGCTGAAGTAGGAAAAATAATAACAATCAGCAATCAACAAGACACTGGAAAGAAAGGCTATTTATTACAAAAGTATGATGGAAATTCCATCCCATTTACAGTCAATCCCTTTACAAAAGCCAGTGCCAGTCCAAAGGCAAGTTATCCTTCCATTTAGTACCATTACACGGCAGTGCACTGAAGCAGGTTCAGTCTGAAATGCGTAGATGGTGATAATGTACAAAAGACACATACAACACACAAACACACACTTCAACATCAGCAGCATTAATAAGACAAATTCATAATGCAGGAATCTGCCCAGGAGCAGTAGATAACTACATCAGACACTACAGACACACAGATGCCGAGGGCAGAGACCAAATCACTCCTTCAAAGCAATCGCATTAAGAGATGAACTACAGATTCAGGAGCACTATGTGGCACGGTCCTCACTTCAGGGCAGAGGTGACGGGTGGCGCAAATGCTCTTCCACTCCAGGAACTTCCTGCCTGCAAAAAGCTCCCATGTCACAGAGAAGGGTTCTAGCCAGGCCTACCTGATATGCTAGCTGTATATGTGAAAGGTTGCTTGTTTTTAAGTAAAGAAACTTTTAAATATGTGATTGAGCCTCCATTTTCAGTTTGAAGTGATACGATTCAAGATGGGCTGGCCAATGTTTCTGAATGAGTAGTTCAGTTCTACTTACCTACCACTTAGGACTCTATGTAAATAACATTTGCGCAGTTTCTGAGAAATGTTATCTGCCGCACTCTGGACATGGGGTTCTTGACCATAATACACAGAACGAGAAACCAATACAGAACACGGTACTTGCCGAGGAATGAGCTATCATAGCGTCATTCCACAAGAAGAACATCAGAAATTTTTTATTGCTGATTTTTATTCCTTCCTTCCTAGAAGGAATACTGTAGAATAATACTTGTTAGTCCTACATTAATATGGAAGAAAAAAAACTGCCCAAGACACAAGTTTTATTTAGGCACATATTCCATCACAACAGAATTCTCTGGGTGCCAGTAAGACTACTGGAGGAGGGGGAAGGGGAGGCAGTTCTGATTACTAGATCTGGAGTCTAGGCCATGTAGATGCAGCCATTGGTAGAGAAGTCAATGATCCTATAAATGCAAACTTGATCCTGTAAATGTTATTACCCTTCAAACATAATGAATGATATCTGCAGAGCCACTGAGGTCTGCCTTCTACAGGGATATTTTGCACTCAAGAAAACACATAATCTGATCCATACCCTGTTTTGAGTCAAATACCGGTACTTTGGGAGTTTTTAAAGAAGAAAAAATGGGGGTCGTTCATTAGAACTGTGATGGAATAGGTGAGTTGCTAAGCTACGAAAGCCCTTTTATAATCCATGAACTGATTTGTGAAAAGACACTAATGGGTTAGAGACACCGACACCTATCAACACCATTTATCACATGGAAGGCCACTTGTCCACAGTGGAGTCATAACGGCTGCCCAGCTAAGGCACATTCACTGAAAACAACTCCAGACCACAGATCTTGCCCACAGAACCTACTTATTTGCTTACTTATATTGGTGCTACTCTTCCAACGCCTGAAAGCTCTATGTCATAGAGTGACATAGAGCTAGATAGTATTGGAAGACCAGTACCATAGAGTGACAGCTAATAGGAATGGCAAGCCTGACACTTGTTGACTTTTTTAAAGATTCTGATTCTATGTGTTTAGTATCCATGATCCCCTTCTACTGTGGTAAAGCAGTCCTGTCAGAAAAACTTCAAAAGAATTAGCTGTTCAGGACAGCAGCATCTTTCAGCTAGGGACAGCACTCATAGTGTAGGGATACAGGTGTATGTTGGGATGTGAGATTTCTCAGAATGCAAGGGAAGGCGACAATAAACAGTCACCCACTGGAGTACTGCGGAATCCAAGGATGAAATGTATAGATAGCCTTGCTGAATAATTGAATTAAGTAGCAGAAATATTACCTTGATCAATATCTCTTGATCTCAGGGGGTGGGAAAAGAAATGGGTTTCCCTTCTCCGAAAAGCAACAGCGGTTGCCAATATTTAACTGCTGTAGAAAAGTACAACAACATGGAATTCACTAATAAAGGCAAAATTGAATAGTTCAGTGACTACATGATGGGACCTAACCTCAGGGAAATCTAGTCAAGAGTAACACTCAAGTGCTTCGTGAAATACAAGACGGCCAAGTCCGCTTAGTAACAGCTGGCTATCATTGCTTTTCTATGATTATCAACTGTATTGTTACTGCTTATATTCTATTGTACTTACAATCTACTGTTTCTCCCAGCAACAAAGATGCAGAATAATGGGAAGTTTTCATGACTTCCCTTCTTTTCTATATATAATATCTGAGGAGTCAGGTCAGCCACACGAGCGTATTTCCTGCACACAGGAAACGGTAATAATATCAAAACCAGTAACTCATTTCAGCAATTTCCACCAGTTGTCAACAAGTGAGTTAAAATCAAAGGCTGGAACCCATCATCATCTCTGCTAACTAAAAGGCTGGTCACGACAATCTTAAACTAGTTAAGCCAGACCAGCTAAATCAGTCTTGTGTTTCCCTTCTTAATGGACCTGGCAGCCTGACAGCAGCCAACATGCCTCATCCAGCCTCTCCTGGGAATGTTGGCATATCGTCTCCATGCCAACAGAGATAGCCCTTTGATGATGGCACAGAGGGATAGGAAGTGGCAGGCTTCAAGCTTTAACACAGACACTAAAATGAATTACTGGGTGGCCTCAATTTCTGTGTCATGTACAAAAGAAAGCTTCAGGGGACCAATTTAACAGAAGCCAAGGCCGAATTTGCTCCAGAGAACAAGAGATGGAATTAAAAGAACGTTTTGCAGGGGAACGCCTTGCTCAACCTTTTTGTCAAACTTTTCTGACATCGCTGCAGAAGTGGATTCCCACTAAGCAACTGAAGAGCTCTATTCTGCTTATCAAGCTATATCCCTCCCTTTTTTGATAGCATATGACACAGAGGTTAATTCCTCCTAAAAAAAAAAACCCACATGCATTTATACAAAAAAAAAAAATCAACATTCCTGTACCATAGCAGTTAGAAGCATGTTCTGCACACTCTACATTCATTAAAGAGATACAAGCTTCCCCACAGGAAGAAGTGTTAGTAGGCAACTGAATTAGTAGAATGAGTGACATCACAGCTCTCAGCACAAGCTTTAACATTATGTCTTCAACTTCTAGCACGCATGCACGCACATGCACACACACACACACACACTCACTCAAAGGCACCATTCCTCACTGTCAGAGGAATTTAGGGCAGGAAACCTAAATAATAATAATAAAAACATCTTTCTCTACTTTGGAGCTTCTTAAACAAAAGGATAATCCGATGAATGGAATGCTGCAGCTTCATTTCTGCACGAGATCTTCCAGGTAACTGTTAAAGGCTATTCTGAATGGGTGTCTGTGCTCAGACAGCAAAGGCTTTATGCAAAAACAACTCATTGCCTTTTGTGTGACGGGCAGACAGAGCACTGGATCGCAGAAAGCTTTATGCTTTATGTCCAAGTCCCTGAACTTAGAAAAGCAGTCACAAGACTCTCCCAGGAGCACGTACCATATGTACACAAATACTTTTAAGTTCATGTAAAAAGAAGTTATTGGAGATTAACTATCCTGGTCTCAGAAGACTGTTTCCTCTGTTACACGCACTTGATCTTTCCTGAGCTCTGTTAAATCCCTTATGAGCAGAGACAGGCAGACATGAGAGATACCCTTGCAAAACACACACGTCCTCCAACTCACACAAAATGACACCACTGTGGAGCCCATGGCTGTGGGACAGTTAACATATTGCTTGGATGGTTCAAACTTTTAAGTAGCAGCAGGTTCAAGTAAATGGGGCTCTAGGACCCACAGAGAGGTTCTCCTTCATAGTTGCCGCCTCCTCTTCTCAGACCTCAAAGTTGACAGTCCACTGCTTCAGCGCAGAAATGCTGTTGGGGAAACAATCCTTCACAGCTCTTGTGCAGTGGGTTTCACCACTTGTCTTCTTGTTTATTCCCTTTCCCCCCCAGGCTGTATCTAGAACTCCCATGTTTCCAGCCACCTAAGCCCTGCCATTGGGCTGTTGAGATCAGAAGCCAGAGGTCCTATCATTCCATAGGAGAGAGGGTGGAAGAGGTAGAAGCTGTGGAAAAGATCTAAACATGAATCAAATTCCTAGAGACCCAACGTCACAACAGTAGAGCACATAATTGGGTGCAGTAGGTATAAGGTGTAGAGCTACTTGATATACCACTGAGGAACCCTGAAATATTCAATTGTTTTGGCAGTGGCAAACTTGCAAGGCAGATCAAAGTTCTTTCACACATATTAGAGGGTTGAACCAAATGGAGGACATAAGATGCACTGTCCACTAAACTCTGCAGTTAAAGGGGACAGGAAATTGTGAAAGAAAAGCTTGCGTCATCTTTGCCCTGGGACGTTGCAATGAGAGATGCACCTGAGCCATTATGAAGCTGCTAACTAAGATCGCTGCTGCCTAAGCACTTCGGGAAGAGGCAGTTTCTGAAGAGGGCAATGGGTGATTGTTAGCATTAGTCAATATCAAGAACCGTTAAGGTGACAGCAAAATGGGCCACACAAGGAAACAGTCTTGTAGGAGTTTCCCTACATGGTTTCCTGCTTACTTGTCAGCATTTTTCAGGGTTTGGTAATGATGCAAGGCCTTTCCCCTCAAAAATAACCTTCAGATGTGTGTTAACTATTCAGGAACCAATTCTCACCTGTAGATACTAAGCAGAATCAGCACCATTATTCCATAATTGTAAACCTTCCTAGATTGGATGCTGGCTGACAGAGCACCAGCACAAAATTTCAGAAATACATCCCATGTAATCCCTAAGGGAGAAAGAGAAAAAGGAAGATTGGCCAGGTACACTGAAACTAGAAAGCACAGTGGTACCTTGGTTTTAGAACGTAATCCGTTCCAGAAGACCATTCGAGTTCTGAAACATTCGAAAACCAAAAACTCAATAGTCGATAGCTAGGCCCCAGGATCTTGCACTCAGTGGAAGCTGCATGGCATGTTTGACTTCTAAGGCGTATTTGAAAACTGAAGCATTTACTTCCAGGTTTACAGCATTCAAAAACCGAAATGTTCGTCAACGGAGGCGTTCAAAAACCAAGGTACCACTGTATCAGTAATCACATCAATATGTATAGTCACAGCCCAGGATCAACCCATCAACCCCTCTCCCCAAGATAAATCAATTCTATTTCAATCAGATGGAGTTTTCCAGTGGCAGAAAGCTAATATTCTTTCTTTTACCAGGCAAAGCGAAGCATGTAAGTTAGTGCCTACTAAAATAAGCCTAAGATCAAAAATCACTCATCTTGAATTTCTCATGGCTATATTGATTCTAATATCCGTAACTTAATTTTCCTTTCTTTCAGAAAAGAATCATCAAGCTAATATAGAAACATTGATGATTATGCTAGACAGTGGCCAGCAGGCGTGTATTTCTGGATGGAGTTACTTTTCCCCCACTTGCTGATACCCTTAACATAAGAAGCAAAACAAAGAATGCTATAAAATACAGATGATTTCTATAGCACTTGTGGCAGTAGAATGTAATCTTTACCACACAGATTGTCATAAAAATCCTCTGGGTAGGTCATTCTTATGTCCATATCAAAAGGTACGGAACTGACAAGAATTGGGGAATAAGCTGCCCAAGGCTACCCCATAAGAATTGACTTTTGAACCCAAGTCTCCCAGATCAAAGGGTAGACCAAACTGGTCTTGCTGCTGATCAAGATACAGTGGTGCCCCGCAAGACGAATGCCTCGCAAGACGGAAAACCCGCTAGACGAAAGTTTTCCGTTTTGGAGGTGCTTCGCAAAACGAATTTGCTATGGGCTTGCTTCGCAAGACGAAAATGTCTTGCGAGTTCCTGCGATTTTTTTCCGCTCCCCACCCCCTTTTTCTAAGGCACTAAGCTGCTAATAGCCTTTTAGCAGCTAATCCGCTAATCCCTTAAGCCTTTAATAGCCGCTAATAGCCGCTAAACCGCTAATAGCGCTAATCCGCTAATAGGGTTGCTTCGCAAGACGAAAAAACCGCTAAACGAAGAGACTCGCGGAACGGATTCTTTTCGTCTTGCGAGGCACCACTGTACAGTGCACTGAAGAAACTTTCAAAACATCAACCTTAAACCAACTATGTGACAATGATCTTTTACATTCGTGTCCTTTCAAAAGTCTTAATTAACATTTCGATTCTGTTGAAACTTGATGAAACTTACCTGTCAACATAGAGGAGAAAAGCATGGCAGGAAAGTAATGATGAAAATAGAGCACTCTGCCCATCATGAAGAAGGGAAAGTAATGGAGGACCCATCCTAGCATAATCCTTCCTCCGCTATGTAGCAAGACTCGAGAAAGCTCTGGAACAGAACACATTTCTTGAATTCTTTTTATCCTAACCTGTATAAACATGTGTTCACAAGGCTTCCAGCAGAAATCCAGTTTTATGAAGTTTATAAAATGGTTTGGTTTCTACCCAAAAAAGTTGTTCCAGTTGCACAAGGACTTCTGATTGTGCAACGGAACTTCCCCTCCTTCTCCCTGTGTCCTCCCACCTCCCAAAATCTGCTCCAGAGGGTTGCAGGGGGGACCCAGAACAGGGCGGGCAAGGTGGGCAGCGGGGAGGAGTTCAGTTGGAAATCCTTGCATGAATGGGATAACTTGGTTGGATACAATTCTGTGTGTTTTTATTTCAACAGTTTAGAGTCTAGGAGAAAATATTACTACTGCTGCATGCCCAGTGCAATGTGTCCCCGACAAGCCAACCCGGCTACACTGTAAATTACCAGATCTAATTCCAGCATGTATGTTAGCAATTGCTGTAGCTCCAAACCAGCAGAGATTAAGAAAACTAGGTAAGAGAGCTGTTTCCTCATCTGATATCACAATTCCATGCAGAACAAAGAAGGTATTATGGACATTCACCTCACCAAGAAGCTCCAGAGTTTAAAGAGAGCATTCTGATTAAGACCCTCAGAATGTGGCTTTCCATAACTTTTGTTGTTAATGAAACATTAACAATATCACTGTGTGCAACAGAGAAGCCAATAAATGAAATAAGCAGCAGCTAACAACTCTCAAAGACCCAGTAGATAACTATCCTTCAGATATCAGGAAGACAGTAAAACCCAAAAAGAATAGTCCCAATCAGGAATTTCCAAGAATATGAAGTCTAAGAAGGAATTGCTCTCTCAGGCTATTTCCCTTGTCATGGGAACCCTAGAGCAGTAGCAGTAGCTTTTCCACTTCAAGTTTCTTGGATTTTCTTTGCTTGGTCAACACTAATCATCTCCCTGCTCCACATGCACAAATAAAAAAACTTTTATTGAAGGGAATGTGGTCTAATTGCCTCCTGCAATTAGAAAGGACCAGAACGTCTCTTTAAAAACTAGGCCAAAATCCAGCAAATCAACCTTTGTGAGCTGTTACCAGAGGCAGATTTAGGGGTGCATGGTGGTTCATCTGCACTGGGCGCCAAGCTGAGAGGGCACCACAAGGAGCATCGCAACAAGGACTAAAATGGAAAGTAAGAGGTAGGGGAGCTGCCGCTGAAATCTGAAAGCCCAAAGTCTTCCACTCCTGTTGCACTCCACCCATTGCTATCACGATTCCTTTGACACTGCACTCGGTGTCCTCTTATGGACAGTGGAAGTAGATCTGCAGCAGGAAGCCATAATGTTTATAAAACAGAAGAGAAGGTTATAGACCCAGAAGGTAGGAAATGTACTTTACCTCTGTGCTCAGCTTTTAGCCGAACTCCCCTCTTCATGGCCACAGAAACGAATATTGCCATTGTGATATACAATCCCAGAGTAATTAGGTTCAGCCACCAGATCACCTGTGAGGGAAAGCCTTGCAAGTAGACAAAGATGCACAAAAGGCGCCATAAAACTACAGGGAGGGGAATGAGAGGACCGATCTGGAGGGAAGGGAGGGAAGCCAAATTCCCTCATCCCACCTATGGAAACAAAAACTATATTCTCCTTACCGGATTTCCCAGCAAATAAACCCTGTAGTCTGTTTCATTGACTCCAGAAAAACGAAGGCCCTGTGGAGAAATCGATGGCCACCATCAGCATGTGATCCACACAGGTTTTTTCAGTCTACATTTTACCTTAAGCCTGAGGTTTCCATAACAATAAACATCTGTGTAAGAAAGAAACCGGAACAATGTACCATATGTGGTGGGAGTGTGGACTTATCAAACAATTTTGGAATAATATATATGAGGAATTAAAAAAAATGTTTAAAATATCCTTTATTAAAAAGCCAGAAGCATTTCTTCTAGGCTTAATTACAAATGATATTCCTGGTGATAAAAAGAAAGTATTCCTATATGCGACAATATATGCGACAAATTGGAGGGGGTGGGGAATTCCATCAGTATGAGAGTGGCAAATCAAACTATGTGAATACACAGACTTTGCAAGATTAATGGCAGTCTTAAGAGGACAATCAGACCAAAAATTAATAAAAGAATGGGACTGTGTTAAAGAGCATATGAAAAAACATTGTTCTGGAATAAATATATTGATCTGTGACAAATGAAGTTTGCAGGCGTAAGGAAAAGAAAAAAGTAAGTTATGAAAGGTAAAAAACCAGAAGTAATAAATGTACATATGCATACAATACAACGAAAAAGAAAAATTGAAAATGTGAAGTCGCTAAAGGATGGAAGGAAGTCAAAATGTATGTATGCATGTTTGGTTATGTTTTGTTATAGTCATTGTTTTTCTTGTTTGTTTTTCTTTCTTTTTTCTTTTCTCCCCCCCCCCCTTTGTTTTAGTTTTTTTATTAATGGTTTGTTTTATTTTTATCTTATGTTGTAACTTGGCATGGAAAATAAAAAAAATTAAAAACCCCAATAAAAATCCATAAGATCAAAGATTTCCATAGGGATCCTCCATTACAAGACAGAGAAGTGTCTCCAATGCAATAGTACAGCCCTACATTTAAAACCCACAATAGTGTTTAAAGCCCTGAATGACCCAGGCCCAAAATATCTGAAAGACGCCTCCCAACAGATCCTCTTGGGTGCTAAGATTGGCAGAGGAGACCCTTTTGGGAGTTCTGCCACTCTCAAAAGCTTTGGGGGAGAGGTGGCCCAGGCAAGGGCATGATCTGTGGCAGCCCCCTATCCTGCTGAACTCCCTCCCCATAGAGGTGAGTCTGACAACTTCATTATGCAGTTTTCTGCAAATGCTGAAAACACACCTCTTTACCCTGGCCTTTGACATTTGAGATGTGATTTTTTTGTGATTTTTTAAGTTGTACTAATACTGTTTTAAGCTGTGTTTTAATTGTTGTAACCTGCAAAGAATGGGTAATAAATTGAAATAAACAGAGTAACAATAGTGTAGCTTCTATAATCAAACCTCATAATTATATTAGAAACTATTTCAGTCTTTGCTGTTCCGATAGTCGCACAGCAGCAGCCCCTGTTGTCTGGGAGCCAATGGTTATTTAACATGTCGTTCCTTAGCAGCAAGAACCACGGGAGGGCAAATCAGAATTGGTTTTCTGCAAAAGCCATTTAAAGCAAGCCTTCCGAAAAATTCCCAGATACAATTGAAGATCAGCTATTCACAATGTTACCTTGAAAACAATGAGATACAACATGAAGTTAAACAAGTTACTGTGCCTCAGAGTTTGTTTTAACCACATACTTGGTAATTGATAGGCCAGTGCCAGGGTTTGGATGTCACTTCATTCTCCTTTGGTTTGAGGCCACTGTTCCCCTACAATTAAAAACAACAACTATATTCAGTTAACAGCTATGCTGCAATAAATATTCTCCCTCAATATATATTGATATACAAGCTTTTACATGTAAAATGAAAACTAAAAAGACCCTTGCTGTATCAGACAAAGTGCATAAATACTCCAGAATCCTGTTACACAAAGTAGGACGTGAGAGCCACAGCCCTCTCTGACTACTGTTCTCCATCAGCTGATAGACATACTGCCTTTGAATCAAGATAGCTATCAAAACTTGTAGCTGTTGATAGACTTATCCTCCAGATTTGCATCTGTATGCAAGTTATAGACCTCTCTTTTTGCAAAAAGTCAATATGTCTTTTTGCATGTCTAGATGAACGGCATATAGATCTTTCCTTGGGAAATTCACTCCCGTTACTGTAGTCTAGAAGTGAACGAATTTCCCGAGAAAATATCTAAATGCCGTTCACATAGGCATGCTAGGCTTCCCCAGATAGTAGTGGAACAGATTAAACCCAGGTGCCTAGGCTAAGGCTGCTGTGTCTCTCAGAGACCTGCTTCTTATTAGAAAAATGTCTGAGGGAAATAGCTTGTTCTAAGGTTAAGCAGCAGAAGTTCCATAGCCCAAACATTCAAAACCCTGAAATAACAATGCTGGATCAAATCAGAGGTTCTTTGCAGCAAAATCAGAGAAACACAAGCATTAGGTTCTGAGTTCACATGGCAGGGCAAGGGACTAGGTCTATAGCTCAATAATAATGAAAGCTAAATATGTTGCAAAACTTGATTTTATTCAGTATCTACAGGAAGGGCTAAGGCAGGAATCTAACAAGGGTATATACTAACTATTTATCACAGTTAACCACCTATATTCTAGCCAGATTGTACATTGAGGGCCTTTGTCATTTAATTTAAACTGGCTAAAAACCATTATGTATAACTGGCTGCTGGAGCTGGAGCACACAGCCTTAGACAGACACTCATGTTTACAAGAACAATTCTCTTTCCCCTGCAAAATATTTTCTTCAAATGTATGTTCTCTCTAGGCAGCCTCTGTCTCAGAGGGGAGGAACAAGAGATGGTTATCATAACCCTGTGTGTGTGAGCTTTGCAGGGAGATCAGGCAGAGCACCACTGGAGACAGAATGCTAGAACTGATGGACCTTTGGCAATCCTTATGACATTAACAAGCATTTGCTCAAAAGCTAGTCTGCGTTCATGCGTGCACACATGAACTTCTATTTCTTGTCAAATATATTCACATTGCCCTCTAGTGGAGGCAGCCTAAAAACTTTCACGCAACAGAATTTAATGAGATCACTATCCAAAGGGGAAGGCTTCAGAAACCTCCCTGAAGAAAAGATCTCTACAGTCCTTTATTGTGAAATCTCCCACAAGATCTCACCAGGTTTGCTTTCACTCTGGAAAGAAACTATCTTTAGTTTAGATAAATTGAATCATTCTTACAATATCAGTGTGGGAAGCTTTGAGGGTTCTGGGTTGTTGTTGTTTTTGGTAACTGCTTTTTAGAAAAAGCAACAAATATAAATAATATAGCTTCCTTGTCGAGAGGAACGTATTAATAGCATTGCTATGAAAGAGAGTTAATACTAGTTTTTTATTTCTTCAGCTGTTACGTTTGACAGCTTCAGATAAATTTTACACCTACACAAAGACAACGTTTCTTAACATCTCGGGAAAATTCTGACTCTTAGTCAGAATCAGGATGACAAAAATCTTGGACACAATGATAACTGGTGGTCTCAAATAGCAAGGAGCTGTCTGGACACAATACTCCAGGGGCCCAGCTCTTCCATAACATAACATAGCTGTCAACGTTTCTCTTTTCTTGTGAGGAATCCTATTCGGAATACAGGAATTTCCCTTAAAAAAAAGGGAAAAGTTGACAGCTATGATCCATAAGCATTCTCACGCACACATGAAAAATGCAGAAGAGCTGCACATACCTTTTAAAAATGTGTGGCTTTATTACTTATATCAGCATGCTATCAATAGCACACACAATATGTCTCTTCCTTCATTTATTGGCGCAGTCTTCCCCATATCTGATGGATGCCAGAGATTTGTGAAGTACCCTCACTGATCACACAAGATGTCTCGAGAACTGCACTATTAAACATAAACCTCCTGAACCCCATAATGCTGCTTCTATTCCAGATAGCACCCAAGTTGGCACAGTTAACACAGAAATAAAAGGAGTGTTTTTCTACAAAGGAAAGAAAGTTACAAACAAAATGGAACCCAAGCCAATCTACCTACTCGGATCATAACCATGTGAGACTCCAGCAGAATCTCTGGAAAGGAAGGTTTCAGAACATCCAAACTGATATTGGGCACTATGGAAAAGAAGAGAGTTTAAAGTGGGATCTCACATGTTGATTAAGTACATACATTAATGATACATAGACATTCCCTCTGCCTTAAATTAGTACCCCGGTGCGGGCAAAGGTCAGAAGGTGGTTGTTGGTTTTTTTAAAAAAAGGACAACAAACCTATGCAGCATGATATCTTGAAAAGCCTTCTTTCCCCCACTTTTTCTTGCTGTGCACTAAAATGTCAAACTAGAATCTCAAGATGCTTCCTTGTGAGTATGACAAAGACATACTCAAATCCAGCCACTGGGAAATTATCCAGGAATTCCAATTCTTAATATTTTGCTTCAACTGCTTTATGGAGCTTTCCCTCTTCAAAATCGACAAGCAATAGGAAGGGGAGGGGAAATCTTAATATTTTGATGACAAAAAGGTACATTCAATCACATACACCTGGGATTAATGTGATCTTCAACATTCCAGAGAGAATTAGGAGACTCCTTCTGATATGGAGTGCAGGTGACTTCTACCTGCTCCCAGCCCCTGTGAAACAAGAACCATCAGTAAGTCATCAATAAAACTTCTGAACTTGTCTATCCCAACTTGCATTCATATTCCATAACATCTCTTTGTGTCAGAGACCCTTTTCTTACAGAAACATTGGCCTTTCAGAATTCACACTGAACCAAAAGACAATCTAAGGGAATCAAGAGTCATGTTGAATTCCTGTTGTAACTGTTTTAATTGTAGTGCTTTTTAATGGGCTTATTTTTTGATATATTTTAATTGTGGATGTTTATTTTAAAGCTTTGATTAAATTGTTTGTGTGTTTAATTAGGTGTGTTTTTGTAAATGGTTCTACACTTGTAAATCATTGAGAAGCCACCTTGGCAATTAAGCAGTATATAAAATTAATAAATCATCACCACCATTCTCTAAGATATATACGCGCACATATATTTATGTTCTAGTTGCTTAACTTAAACCAGTGCTTTGTTTTCTAAAAAAAAAATATTTAGTGGAACTCTCATTTTCCAACTCATATTGAAATACTGCCCCTCAATGAGGCCAAATTTAGATTCACAAAATGGTTAGTGGTATGTGTACCCCTACATCCCCCCAGAAAAAAAAGCACTGACTTAAACATTTAAGTTCAAACAGTGGCCTTGTTTATACAAGCACTGGACACAGCCTTTAAAATAGAAGAAACAAGTTATATGATTAGAATTGGCAATATGCATCTAGCTCACACTTTTTAAAGAAAAGCTTTAGAAACTCTATCTTGGTGAATTACATATTTGGCAGGGTGCCATAAATGTATACCCCCCCCCCCATTTCAAAGGAAGACTCATGCATCCTTTCAAAGGCATGCGAATAATTTTACATCTGTAAAGTGTGACAAACAGACCTAGGATAGCGCACATCCATGGTGATCCTACTAAGAGGAACAATCTGCTGTCAAGTGGGGAAACTGTATATGCAGTAACAGCCAGGCTCTCGCTACATGAGGAATACTCTGGAAACCAAACCACACTCCCTGCTCCTCACACTCATTTAATCTTTACTAGGCAACGGTTCCCCTGTTTCTTGTGTTTATATGTCTTGTTAAACTATTTTAAAATTGGTTTTATCTAAGTACATTGTTCTCTTGCTAGTTTGCTGGTTCCTGAAGTGGAATGACCTGGAATGAAAGAGTGCATTTTCTAATGCTCAATTATCACAATGGTTTCAGGTTAACTGCCTTTCTAGCTAAAAGATGTCCGGGCTTGACAGCCTTACGAGTTCAGCCTTGACAAGCAGATCCACTTACATAGAGACCGAAGCACACATATACACCATTGTGCAGGCAGAAGACAGCCAAAGCATTCAGAAGAGCTTTTTGTTCCCCGCACCTGCTCTTCCCTAGCAACTTCCACAACAAAAAAGTCCATTGATCCTTTTTGTTAGAGAGCAATTATATTGACTGTTCAAAACATGTGAACTGGCAAGTAAATAAGCCAAACATTTTCAGAGGAGAATTTTCTGCTATTACAAAGCTTTTAGTACAGACAATTGCATGGCAACTAAAACTTGTAAGAAGGATAGCTAAGGAACACTATGTATAAAAGAGAAATAAATGACTGCTAGAAGTTAACTGATGCTTTCTCTCACACTGCATATACAAGGCAAGTTCATTTAAGGAAATTCACTTAAGATTCCTGCCTTCTCCTCCTGCTATATCACATGCCTGATTCTACATTGCTTAGGAGGGTCCCCCCCAACCTCTGGAAAGGTGTTTTGGAGGCTGCAGGTGGCTACAGGGAAAAGGACGGGGCAAAAATCCTTCCATCTGTGAACTTCCTTAAATGAACTTATCTTAGGATCCAAATTAATAGTGGGGACTTTTATAGTAAACAAACACCTACAAGGCAGCACAATTGAGGGACAGAAGATAAGCGACATTTGGACTTCGGCCCTAATATTCAATTACTTTGTCCTATTTCTTAATAAAGAAACGAGACTGTGCTCAAAAAGGAACAGGTAGACAGATATGGGGCTATGCTGAACAATACAGTGGACATTCTGCCTCGCCCCACTGAGCCAGAGAGGTCCCAAGAGGGCACTTAGAAGCCAAGGGTCTGCAGGCACTGCGCACTGCCTGAGGTAAATGTGGTTGCTGTGTCCTGCTAAAGACTTGGGCAGGGGTCTGGGTTGAAGCCTGAGAGTGTTCAGAGCATGATGGCCAAGGAAAAGGTTTCTGGCTCTTCGTTTAAATGGGGCAGGAGAGGAGGAAATGGTTCTCCCAGTGGTATCTTTTTAAAGTGGCAGTAACATAGTAACCTGGCAGAATGGACAGTTATTTTAAAGTAACAGTAGCCAGGTTAAGTTCATTATATAGTAACCTTTCAAACTAAGCATAACCCCTCATTTTTATTATTTGTTAATCAAAGCTAAAACGCATATTACATTGTTGTTCTGCTTTTAAGTGGTGCCTCGCACTTTTTTGCCACAGCTACTGGTGAGTGATCTGAGGTTTATTATTAACCAGTCATTTAAATATATATGGTGGCAGAAGGGGAAACAGGTTTGAACAAATAAGTAAATGAGTGTAAGAGTTGAAGTGAAGTGGGAAAAGAGTAGCTAATCCTTTGACAGTTTGGTGACCACAAGGTGGGTGTATAATAATAGCTATAATAATCCCTAACAAGTGATGGCAGCTGTGTGAGATAGATAAATAAAGGAATACTTTGCAGGCAAAATGAATAGCGCAATCAGGAAAAGAACACTGGATGGCATGGAAATGCTCTCAAACACATTTTGAAAAGATTTTATGGATGTGTTTTCCTCATACTCAGGGATATGACAGACAACCATATTTGGAACTAGAAAAGAACTCATTACCATGCTGGAGTGACAGTGAGCTGGTTGCAATGGGGCTTGTCTTATTACTATTACGATTGTTATTATTTCCTGCATAGCTTGCCGTGATCGTATAGTGGTTAGTACTCTGTGTTGTGGCCACAGCAACCTCGGTTCGAATCCAAGTCACAGCAGGAAGGAATGCGCATGTTTAGAGCCAGTGTGGTGTAGTGGTTAAGAGTGGTGGACTCATAATCTGGTGAACCGGGTTTGCGTCCCCGCTGCTCCACATGCAGCTGCTGGGTGACCTTGGGCCAGTCACACTTCTCTGAAGTCTCTTAGCCTCACTCACCTCACAGAGTGTTTGTTGTGCAGGAGGAAGGGAAAGAAGATGGTTAGCTGCTTTCAGACTCCTTAAGGGGAGTGAAAGGTGGGGTATCAAGTCCAAATTCTTCTTTTTCTTCTTCTTCTTACCTGCCCTTCGCTATAAGGTCCCAGAACAGGTTACAGCAATTTCAAAACACATTATTAAAAACAGTTTAAAACAAATTACCATCACAAGAACAGCGTGGATCCTGAAAATATGTATCTCAAGTGACAAAAGCCAAAGAGTAAAGACAATGTCGCCGTTCCTGCTGCATGTGACACTGGTCACTCACTTTAAATCATCCCAAGCTCAAGCGTCAGAAGAGCCTTCAGCAATGCATCTGTTTTCTACGATGCAGCCCCAAATGCACTGAATCACATATTAAAAAGGAGGAAATCAAGAAGGATATGTGCTGCCTTGCTCTGGAGGTCCCTTCAGGCTCAAGAATTCCATGAAAAATGACTCCTGGATATTTACCATTTTGGCAACGTCTTCCCAGTTGAACCCAAGAGGCAACCTGTAGCCACATGAATCAGCCTGATCCGACTACGTAGCACTTTGATACGCTTCCCAGTCTTTCTTCCCACAACCTCAATTCGCCAGAAATCATTGCAGTCTCCAGTTCCATTCTAGGAAACGTGCATACGAAGAAAAAAGGGGGGGGGCACACACAGACAAAGAAGAGCTATTATGAATGAGAGAGGAATTTGGTTTCTGAAGCTTCAAGGCAGTAGCAGTACTTGTGAGGAGCTAATGAGGCCCTTCAGCATTGCCCTATCCAAACAGCAGCAGTAAGTAGCCATTCCTCATAGGGGAGTTGCTCCAGCCACTTTGATCATCTTGGTTTATTAACAAAGGCTTGTTTTATGGTTGCAGATTATAATTAAGGAGGAGACGCCTTAACCACGATCTGGGGTAACATGCTATGTCAAAACTTGTGTTACCTGCCATACTGCACTATGTTAAAAGCAGCAGCACAGTGAGTGTGAGTGAGCCAGCACTGTCCCAGTAGACCAGAGTTTGGTTTACTGTGGTGTGCAAAACATTGCAATGTTTTTGCTGTTCTTTTTGCCTCCACTTTTTTAGGGCCAATAAACTGCACTGCTGCTCCCCCACTCCCACCCCACATTTGGATTAAAAAGTTACACAGAACTGTTAGTCGACTGCTGAAAAGGTTTACCACAATACACTTTTTCACCTCACAAGAATGAAAGAAAAAAATCTTTTTATAAAGGTTAATGGTTGTACATCCTTCAACCTAGACACCAATAGGTCATAACAAGTGCAGAAGACAATAAAACTCAGTCATGCTGTTTAAAGAGACGTAACTTCTTGAAGTCAAGCGCTGGCACAGGTTCGCTTTTGTATTTCATGTTACATCACTGTAGTTTATATGAGGGTGAGGCACTCTCAGTATTCTCCAATAATCTCAAGCATTTCATACAGGGTTTTTTTTTTAATATGAGCTAAAACTTCACACTGCAGCTTCCTGTTTTTTTATGAAAGAATCATGGATTCTGAGCAGCTTAAAAGAAAGAAAACCCCAAAAGGAGAAATAACCCTTTGTTCTGGGACTATATTCCAGGGCGGGCAGAATCAAGTTTTTTCTTTGTTCACTTACTATGCCATACCCAGTGACCTGAAGATGCTTTCTCGTCAAGGGGGCTTCATGAGGGTGACTGTGCAGGTTTCTAGAAGTCCTAAAGTTAAAATAAAATCACAGTGTTTGATTTTATCCCTAGAACAGTTTGAGCACTGAAAGTTGATTTCAATTAAAGAAAACTTGGTTCAAACATTTTCTGTCTTCTTCAACACGATTAAATATGGTGACACTATAGAGATGTTATGCCAAGTATACAGGCGGTGACCATTTTAGGCATGTCCAAATGACACACGATCGCCAATGTGCGGGTCCTTCTGGGTCCAGAAGAGGGCAGGATGGGGGCGGAGAAGAATGGGAGTTGGGTGGGGCGGAACGAGGTGGGGCCAACTTATGTGTGCTCCGCTGACATGCACAGGGGCCGGGAACAGAACCCCCTTTCAAAATAGGTGCCACCTGTTTCTGTCAAAATTTGCACGTCAAGATTACTATTTACAGTGAGGTCCACATTCTCTCTCACGGTAGCAGATTCCAGGAACACTAGTGAAGTTAATTTCTTAGCGCAAATAAAGAGTATCTAATGGCACTTCAAAGACTATCAGGGGATAGCACACAGAAGAGAGAGCCATCAACAAGGTCTGTTCTAACCATGTTGTAGTTACTGGCAGACCAGATATCTATTACCATACTCAACCAGAATTGCTACTTCAGGCAATTAGCAATCCTCACATTTCCTAAACAGCTTACTCTTTGTGTTCCAAACGGATAACGTCTCCATGCCTTACAAACTCCACAGGGAGGGAAGCGTCTGAATGATCTGGTGAAACAGAAGAGGTCACAGCATGAAATCTGAGGCTGATGGAAAAGATGTAAGAATGCCAATATCAAATAAACTAGGAAAGCATCATAAAAATATCATCGTTCCAACATCTCTAGTTCAAATACAAAAAACAACCACCCTGAAATATTTCCAATGACTTTCCAACATTATCATTATGATAAAAAGCTTCTCTAACAAAATGTATCGCTAGTAAGACAGCACTCTTCCTAGGATGCCTCAGCATGCAAGTGTTAGAAAAACATTAAAATTCCTGAACATTCAAACTGTGGCCACAACCAGCAAGATGAACAAGGAGCTATGTTCAGCACTATCTTCAGCACTAAAGACAAGTTTCCTTTTGAAATATTTCATTCTGATCTGACCAGACTTTAATTCAGCTAGATTACACAACTACTAACTTGGATCTGAGTCTCTTGTGTTTATACTTTTATACAAAAGGGGTAACTACGATTTAATTTTGCACTAATATATTTCAATTTGAAAGTATATAAACCATCTGTTAAACTGATGAAACAGCAGGCAGCAGAGATAAATCTGGGCATCTCTCAGGGGAGTATTATGCTGTAGATGCACCACAGGATTAGATCAGGAGGCACCACATTTTATTTTATACTTTGAAATGGGCCAGCTTTGCCACTGCCCAAAAACACAACCTCAAATGCTTATCCAATTCATCTATGTTTCCGTCCCTAGCCGATGCCACCAAGAGGCATGCGCTCCAAAACCTGCCTTCCAGCGCTACTGGACTATTTAAAAAGCTTGCAAAAACCTTGTATAATGACCTCCTCACAATAAGGAACCGAGTTTATTATATGTCAGATCTAATTTGCCACTAGACATGGCACAAGACAGTTCACTGGAGTGGTTGGACTGGGACCTGGGAGACAAGAGTTCAAATTTCTTCTCAGCCATGAAGCTCACTTGGGTGACCTTTGGCCAGCTGTAGTATCTCAGCCAAACCTACTTCACAGGGTTGTTGTGAGGATGAAATGGGGAGGAGGGGAAAGCATGAATTGCTGGGATAGCTCAGTCAGTACAGTATATGACTCTTAATCCCAGGCTTGTGGGTTTGAGTCCCACATTAGGCAAAAGATTCCTGTATTGCAGGTGGTTGGTCCATTCCAACTCTACAATTCTATGATCCTATGTACGCCACCTTGACCTTCTCAGAAGAAAGGTGGATATGAATGCAAAAAATGAATTATAAAAATAAACAGAAGTGGCAAGTGTGCCCCTCCAAGGCAGTCTTAAGAAGACTCACAAAGAAGCACTAGGAGACAGATCTTGATGTTCTGTGCTTTTAACACCTATTCAGGACAGGCAAGTCCACAGGACGTGAGAACAAGTAGATGCTGCCCTTCCCCTTACTTCCATAGTCACAGACAAGACCACAGGCATGAAAGGGCATAGAATGGCATCCACACTCCCCTTTACCCAGAACCCAGTGGACCACGCACCTTCAGCAAGGAAGAGATCCACCACTGAATATGCTGCCTCAGAGGGGTATCAAACACAGCCCAGTTTATACAATAAGTGAAGGAAAACGATGTAGGCTACTAGGAATGCCTTATAGGAGGAGAGGCAGAATATAAATGTAACAAACAAACGAATAAAGTAATCCCTCAGATTTAGAAAAGAAACTAAAACTCCTAAGGAAAAGGGAGATCAATTATCTTGAAGAAGTAAAAAAACAGTTACATATTACACCGTTTTATTCTCAAGTTACCTGCTTTCAAGTTGTGTTTCTTTATAATCCACAAGTTATTCAAGTCCTTATGCAAATATGCAGTGACCTAGAAGCACAGAGAAGTCATTGCATTCCATCCCTTCAAAAATACAAGCAGTCTAGTCTTTGTGTGTTCACTATAGACAAAGGCAATGCTATACATTTCTGAATGACCCAGGTTTGTAACCAATGCGTACGCGCGCACACAAAGCAATTGCAGTTTGTTGTGAATAGCAGAATAGTTACTGCTTTTATGATTTATTGCATTTTTAATGCAAAGAAGCCAAATCCATGTATGAGCCAAGATGCATATTTGACTTTGGGGGTGTTATTTCCACACTGTGACACTTCACACCCCCCCAAGTGACGTTATTTCTGTGCTGGACATAGGCTTTTACATCAATGTGTTGTGCACACAACTGTGATACAATATAATATTTGGTTGACCACAAACTTAACATGAGCCAACAGTGTGACGCGGCAGCTAAAAAAGCCAATGCAATTCTGGGCTGCATCAATAGGAGTATAGCATCTAGATCAAGGGAAGTTATAGTGCCACTGTATTCTGCTCTGGTCAGACCTCACCTGGAGTACTGTGTCCAGTTCTGGGCACCACAGTTCAAGAAGGACACTGACAAACTAGAACGTGTACAGAGGAGGGCAACCAAAATGGTCAAAGGCCTGGAAACAATGCCTTATGAGGATCGGCTAAGGGAGCTGGGCATGTTTAGCCTGGAGAAGAGGAGGTTAAGGGGGGATATGATAGCCATGTTCAAATATATAAAAGGATGTCACATAGAGGAGGGAGAAAGGTTGTTTTCTGATGCTCCAGAGAAGCGGACACGGAGCAATGGATCCAAACTACAAGAAAGAAGATTCCACCTAAACATTAGGAAGAACTTCCTGACAGTAAGAGCTGTTCGACAGTGGAATTTGCTGCCAAGGAGTGTGGTGGAGTCTCCTTCTTTGGAGGTCTTTAAGCAGAGGCTTGACAACCATATGTCAGGAGTGCTCTGATGGTGTTTCCTGCTTGGCAGGGGGTTGGACTCGATGACCCTTGTGGTCTCTTCCAACTCTATGATTCTATGATTCTATGATTCTATGATTCTATTTGCAGTCAACTCTATTTGAATTAAGAAAGGCATGTAACCAGGAATCTATACTGCCAAAGTACAGAGCAATGCTCCCTGCCTTATTCTCACCCCTGTCCTGTGTTAGTCTTCCTAAGAATTCACCCTGGACTCCTTGGGCTCAATATCACTGCCATATGATGGAAGTGCTTTTGGAGAAGACTTGTATTCGAATGATTGTGTGAACTACTCCAGTCCTGTAAGCAAGGGGTACAACACCTGCGGGAACAGGGAAAAAGCCTAGATAATCCATAACCCAGCCTCCTGTTCACCACACTAGCGAACTACGTGCATCTGGGAAGGTTACAAGCAGGGCATACGTGCAATAGCCCTTTCCTGCTGTTGTTCCCTAGTGATGGGTATACAAAGGGATACTGCCATCAAGACTAGTAGCTACCAATAATACCAACAGATCTCCTCAAGCACTACACAAGACTTTCAGGCTGCAAAGAAGCTGTAAAAAATCCGTAGCAAGAGAGGAACATGAAACAACCATTATTTGTACTAAGAGGACATGAAGCAGCTGAAACAGCACAGGTCTCAGACAGATTTTGACTTCTAAGCCATCTAGAAGTATTTCTGCAAGGCACTCCCATGTCTGAAAACAACACAGGAAGGGCTTATACACCTGCCAACTTCAAAAGCAAACGTGCACACACACCTTTCCAGTGTTTTAGTCAACACCAGCAAAATGTGACATTCCAACAATTCACTGACCTGCTGCTGCCGTGCTCCCACACCCTCAGGATACAGGTGCCAGTGTGAGTGAAGGTATCCGCCTGCCATACGAAGGTTTTTCATTGTTATCACAGAGCCATATGCCAAGTCTAAAGGAAGAGAGCAATGGTTTAAGGTGGTTCACCTAAGACAGTATTGCAAATGGAACACAAATAAGTTGTGTTGTTAATTGTCCTCTGTGTTACAGAGGCGCAAAACCCTTCACTTGGAGATGAGCATTTAGTGTTACTGGTCCCATGCTGTGGAACGCTCTCGCAGCAATCCTTCCCCCCCCCCCCCATTCTTCTTACTTTCAGACACCTCGGAGCCTCTCTTATGGCAACAGGCCTATGGGGTTATCTAAAATGTCCCAAGTAGCCAGTCATTTTAATGATTGCTTTGTATTGCTTTTAAATGTGTTTATATTGCTATACACTACCGTGATGTTTTGGGAGAAGGCGGTGTATAAATTTGTGAGTAAGTAAAACATATTGGCACCTGTGTATTGGAAATGCTTGCATAAAACCAGCCACAAGGGTGCAGGATACGCAGTCATTAATCATGACCAAGATTCCACTGTGCTGTGAAACTGCTGCCACCACAGAATCATCATGTGGCTGCCATCATGGTCTGATGTGAGTGCAGCTGCTATTTCAAGACAAGCTGAACTTTCACTAGTCCACATTGACTTGCATTAAAAAAAAGCTTGCCGTGTCATTTACCATCATTTGCAAAAGCCATTGGGAAATCAAATTCTCATAGATATAGAAGCAGATACTTTAAGATGTGGAATTTGAGCAATGAGGGAGGCATTCAAAGACGTTATTTCAGAATAGTCCACCCAATCTTTTAGGTTTAAGAAGATAACAGCATTTTAAAAATATATGTGACTTCATTAATTAGGTGAAATAATTCCAGAAGTTGTTTTTGCAGATACAGCCAACTTTTCTTGGAAAAACATCAGAAACCCACACACTCTACCTGCCCCCAAATATTCCTGTTGATTTCTGCAGAATTTAAAATCACATGTTTCTTATTCTTTCTAGATGTTTTGCTTTTCCTTCCTGTTGTGTAGGGAGCGGGGAATCAAATAACTACAGAAGAAATACTCTGACAGTACATCCTTAGCTCATAGGCTGAAGTGAAGGAGGTGCAGTGACAACAAGTTATCCCCCCAATTATCACTGCCTCTCTGAACTCCCACCTCTGCTGCTTGGGTACAATAGGGGTCCACATTTCACCAAAACTCTGCTAACTGTATTGGTAACCAAGTGCCACTTATTTAATGTAACCAGAGGGTATAGAATGGTTCAGGTAGCACAACAGCTGTTAGGCAACAGTCTCACCCTACAAAGAAAAGATGCCAGTTGGGAGATCACTAGCATGTGACTACTGAATCAACATGACACATTTACACTGGTTTCAGACACAGTCTGCCAATTTAGTTTAGCAGATCAGGATTTCTCCAAGGTGGTGCCAAGAACTACAACTCATTTTATTCCAATACAGAAATATATAATTAAAAGTTACTGTTCCATTCGCTTGTTTTTTTGCATCTTTTGAGGTTCCATCAACTCTCTGATTATGCATTTTATATGCTTCTGCCACATTTGTGCTCAGTTCTAAACTTTCCACTCCCAACCCACTAGTGACAAAGATCAAAATGTTCAGAAATAATTCCAAGGTGGTTCAGATCACCATTCCAAACACACTAAAGAGCAAAAAGACACGTGACAAATACTTTGCATTTGCTTTAGCATCCGCCCTGTGTTCTCGTAAAAACACAGGAGAGTTTTTTGTTTGCTTGGATACAGAGTGTTCATTAGAGCATTGGTTCCCTCAAGTATCTAGATACTCACACTCTGGAACAGACATGTTATGAAGGTTGTTTCCAATCAGCCGAGACTGAAATCCAGAGCTGAAAAAACCATCACCAGGCCCACTGGGGAAAAACCAAGTGTATGTAAATTATGTGTGCATGGAGACAAATGGAAAGAGTTTTAAGCATATAATTTAATAAGCAGGAAACATAACAGCACTGGCCTGTCAGCGCACAGGATGTTCCCAACTTCCTTTGATGTCTACAAAAATCTGGGTATTTTGACTGACACACAAGCAACCTTCTGCTACCTTCAGATTTACATCAACTAAGTGATCAATTGTGCCCAAGTACAACGCAAGTAAACAATCCTGAGGAAAGCCTAATTTAAGTGAGATATTTGGTTGAGTATTTCCTAAAACACCCCCCAGACTTGTGCATGTATCTCTAACTGGCATGCTGACCTGCAGGATTAGAACTTTACTGGCCTGTCCCTTTTCTTCACTAGTGGGGTTAACGGCTTACTCTTAAGCATGACAAACAGGTCAAGGCAGTAAAATGGGACTAAATACCGTGGTCAGAAGCTTGGTGAATATTGTCATTTTAGAAGGTCAGTGGTATTTGACAGAGACCAATATCCAGCAAAGTCATACACAGAATAAACCACTGAATTCAACATGCCTATCACCCAGAAAATTGACTGGCGAATTGCAAAGCCAAAATTGGCTCAAGTACTTTGGCTAATACCACTTGTTGAAAAGTGTGACAGTTTTTTTTTAAAAAAATAAAACAATCACTTTTCAGTCTTCTTTCCGTTAAGAGGTAGGCAAGTGTCCACAACAAAATCATGAAACAACCATGCCTGATCCTGTCACTCAAATGCTAACTGGTCAGTGATGATAAAGCCACCATGTCTGAAGACACAGGTCTACACTCAAGACTCCGAAGAAATTAATGCACACATGGATCAGGTTAAATATTGAGGCATAACTAAACAGAGCTGGAACACCATGTAGAATTCCTAAAACAGCTATTACCATGACCTGCCTGCCTTACATAAAAATACAACTTCATTAGAATTATGGCTCAATTCAAACATCGCACCAAACAACACCATAGTTTAGAACACAGAGCTTGTCTGCTTTCATGTTTGTCAATTCAAATATTGTGCCAAAAGTCTGAACAATAGCTAGCAATACCCTCAAGCTTCAAACCCACTGGCTAGCCAATTGCCAATTATGGTTTATCAGTTAAGTTTCCTTAAGCATGGTTTGGCACAATGCCTGAATTGAGCTAATGTTGTCATATGTGTGTTTCTTTCTGACAGAAGAGTGAGGAGAAATACCTTCTATTTAGCACTGCAAAATGAACAGCAAACATAGCAGTATAGAGAGCAAGTGGCAGCATAATGAGGCAGAGCACACGAGCCAGGAAGTGCCTCCCCAGAGTGACCTGCAACAAAGAATTCAGAACAGTTGCAGCACCATTTAGGCAGGTTTCTTGAGTACACCTAACCAAGCAAGCTATAAGGGCTGCACCAATTGGCTACTCCATCAATTCCTCTTGTGGAGTTAGTACATTCATTTACATATTGTTAAGACTCATAGAGTTTTGCTGGCAATGGCACAACTCTAATTACACTGCAGCCATCTGGAGGCAAGAGACTTAAGGAAGATGAATTTTTCCTATTTCAAACGTAATTAACTGACCTGACATTAGAAGCAGACCTTTTCAGAAGCTTTGGACTACACTTGTTTAAACCAGGAGAGGCAAACCTCATAGCAGAAAGAAGGTTTACCCTATATAGAAAGGATAGTAGGGGGACTAAATTGGATTTTGTAACTTCAAACAATCTGAGAAGCTGACCCCAGAAGAATAATAGCACCTCTAAGATAGGCTTGAATAAACAGCATTATGGATGGCAAAAAGCCAATTTCCTTGCTGCTAATGAGACACAGATTTAACAGCATTTATCACCAAGGTCAGCCTGTGTCATAATTGATGACTTCTAAATGCAGGCTAAAAATAATTTAAGCCCACTGCTGAATTCAGCTGCTACCTTGACAAGTTATTTAAGTCTGGAAAAAAATCCTCTTTGTGAAAAAAATGAACTGACTGAAGTTTCATCTTCAGAAAAGTAGCTCAACCTGCAGAGCTTGCAAAACCCATAAGGACTGCTCTAAACCAGTAACTAGGAATAATGCATTGTGTATGCCAAAATCTAATCTGCAGACTATGAACTGTATCGTCATATTGAAGGTCAAAACAACTTCAGCCTTCCCATTACAGCACATTAGATACAGCAAATCAAAGGCAAATCTAGCAGCATTTTCTCATAAAAAACTCTTTGCAGAACTCTATAGTGTATGCTTAACCTTAGGCTACTCAGTGCAAAGTGGAAATGAAATCAAGAACAACTCAGGGGGCAACAGTCTCCTTGAATGAACAATAGCAATCTTTTAATGTGTAACGCAGAAGGAAGCTTTATATAGATTGTCAGACAGTTTTTAAATATGTTCTGTCATGGTCATCACTTGGCTCCAATACAGTAACCACTGGCTGACTGAAGCAACTACAGCATGCTTCTGATTGGCTGCAGGAAGCCACACCTGATGTCCAGCTTCTGAAAATTGATTGAAAACCAGAACACTCACGTCCGGGTTTCAATCGTTTGGGAGCCGATTTGTTCAGGAGCCAAGGCATTTGAGATCCAAGGTACAACTGTACAATGTTTTCATAGTGCATTTCCCCACAAACACTGAAAGGTAGTAAAAATTCTAGACACTCACCAGTGAGAGACTGAGGTCTCCCAGCAGCTCCCAGAGATCACAAACAGTGTTCAGTCCAACCAGGAGTACTACAAAAAGGCCAACAAATTTCACGCCTATTGCACCAGCAAGGTTTATCCCAGTCAAACAGAGCCAGAACCACCAAGGAGCAGAAAAGGGTCTGAAAAAAACATTTTTTAAACTTCCTGTTGGAATAATAAACTTTTTAATAGAGATCCCTGGAGTAAATCTGAGGCAGGATATGCTTTATACCTAGGCATCTCCAATGGAGAAACAGAACACATTTACCTTCCTTGTTCCAAAGACTTTTGCCCCCATGTTTGGAAGGGCATGTTGCCTTCAAGCTGAAAATGGTTTCTCACCTGTTCTTGAAGCGCTCTCCCTAAAAATGAGGCAGTGCTAGAATCTGATCTAAAGCAATTCAACTGATCAAGCACATCACACAGAAAGAAAACTATCCTGGCAACCTCCTGCTGTTAAGAAAGGTCAATACGATAGCCCAGAAGGCTCAGAATAACCACATCAGGCAGCAGACAGGGCCCTAGCCTTTTGGAGCCATCACTATGTGCACTATGTACACTAAAATGTACTTGCATGTTATTTGTGAATGTGACACTAGAGGGGAGGGCAATCACTTGTACATTAATGCCAATCACTGCTACCATACTGAATATGGCTCTGCTCCTGAATACAGGAATCTACTGCCCAGTCCACTGAACTAGTATCCCTGTACATTATGGTATTATTAAATGATGCTTCTTGAGAGAGACCTTCTTTGTTCAATAGTCTGCCATGTTCTACATTTTTAGGTGTTGTTTCACATGTTATATATTATGTGCTTTTATTTCTTAATAATGGATTTTATTGCTGTTTTGAGTTGTTTTATGATATACTGAATACACTGAGGACCCTTTGGAGCCAGGTTGGCAGGATAAAAATCACAACATAATGCAAAACAAACATATAATTAAATCTTCTGACACAAGTGTGAAGGGCCACATACTTGAAAAACTGCTGCCACCTTACCTGTTTGCACAGGAATTATGCTTGACCATGCTGAGCACAGCTCCCATGAGGAAGAACATCAGAATGGGGTCTAGCAGAATGTACTGAGAGAGTGTAATGAAACCTGTATCTGGAAAAATAAGACAAAACCATATCAACTGTTGTTCTAAAAACAGTCTAAAAGTTGTTGTTTTTTCCAATGCTTATTCAAGCATAATCTTATTGCAATAAGAACACATCAGAATGTACAAAATCAGCTATGCTGCTTTCACTCATTACGTGCAAAGTGTCTCGCCCTCATCTACACATTTATTTCACTGTCAGAGATACTATTCACCATCAGAGATATCGGCTTCAAAGCATACAGCTTGGGGTCATCAGTTAATTGTTGTTATTATTATTCATTTCCTTTTCATGCCACTTTATACAGTGGAATCTCTACTCATGTACGGAATCCGTTCCGGAGGTCCATTCGTGAGCTGATCCAGGTTGCTGGTAGAAGCACCGTTCTGCGCATGCGCATTCGGCGGCAGTGCCATTCTGCGCATGTGCAGTCAGCGGCAGCCACTTCTGCACGTATCGCGGCAAACCCGGTCTTTACTTCCAGGTTTGCCGCAGTCATGAGTCAGATTGTTCAAGGGTACGGGCAGTGGTAAGTCGAGGTTCTACTGTATTTTTAGGAAAACAATCTCAAAGCGCTTTACAATATTTTAAAGCAGCAAATAAAACAATCCAGAATAAAGCATTACTGAAGAAAGTAAAATATAAGATGCACATTTAAAATAGCATAATTAACAAGAGAACAAAACATTATCATAAGCATAAAAACATACCTGCCGCTGTTGCTGCCAATCCTGCCCATGGTGGTTCATGGTGGTAGGAAGCTGGGGAAGCTCAGGCGCAAGGGCCTGGGTTTACATTAAGAGACAGCCAAGATAGTTCTCTTCCCTGTCCTCCTCCACCTCTCATTACCTAGGCCAATGCCATTTCCTATCACAACTTTCCACTTATTCAAGATCTGCCCCTTCTCTTCTTCAGCTAAAATTGTCCCCTCTTGAGAAATGCTCCTATAGCTCATCTTTGTTCCTGCATTCTCTCCTTTCCAAATAATGTGGACCAAAAAAAGAGAAACCTTTTAACCCTTTTGATTGTACCCAGGGCATATGTATATTCAAAACATTTGTTTGTTTTTATGCAGACTCTTAAAACATTTTTGCATGTGAAAAGCACTCAAAGTATTTTACACCCTAATCATATTTTTCTCACAATAATCCTCTGTGTTTATTACTAGGCCTTTTTTCAAGACAGAAAACTGAAGGCAAGAAGCTTGTTCAGGTACTCCCCACAAGTCTGTGACTAAATAAGGATGTTGACACATAGGGTCTTCTGTGACAGGAGACCAGGAGCACCTAAAGTTTCTGAAGCCCAATTCCTTCACTGAGCCTCGTTTTCCAACAGGGGAAACGAATGAAACAAACCCTGCAACATGAAGAGGATGCTTACCAAAAATCAGAATGGCAGCTGTAAGCATTGCTGCAGGCAGAGATTTGGACAACTCCAGCACCGTGAGGTAAGAGAAGGGGACCAGGCACGAACCAAGGAACGCACAGAACTAAATAAAGAGAGGAGAAACACTCTTCACTTGGTGATGACAAAGCATGTCCTTAGCTCTGCTGCTACCCAACCTTAAAACACACAGCCAAGTATACTCAAGTCAGTCTGCTGAGTATTCTCCACCCTCATAGAAACATAGCATTGGAAGAGACCAACGGTCATCTGGTCCGACACCCTACAATGCAGGAATCTCAACTAAAGCATCTAAAACAAATGATCATCCAATCTCTGCTTTAAAACCTCCAGTGAAGGAGAGCCCACAACCTCTTGAGGGAGTCTGTTCCACTGTCAAACAGCTCTTACTGTCCGAAAGTTCTTCCTGATGTTTAGTCAGGATTTCATGATAGAAATATTCCTCTAGAGATAAAACAGATGAAAAGTTCCAAATCTGATCCTCCACCACCGTACCTTCATTCATCCTCACTTCTGCCCAAATACAGTGGTACCTCGGGTTAAGAACTTAATTTGTTCTGGAGGTCTGTTCTTAACCTGAAACTGTTCTTCACCTGAAGCACCACTTTAGTTAATGGGGCCTCCTGCTGCTGCCAATGCGCCGCCGCTGCACGATTTCTGTTCTCATCCTGAAGCACAATTCTTAACCCAGGTAATATTTCTGGGTTAGCAGGGTCTGTAACCTGAAGCGTATGTAACCCGAGGTACCACTAATTCTAAAGCTTCCATTAATCCATACGATGAGGAAATATAACCATCTCACAGCTTAACCTACATTATCTCCCTTTTCCCTATATTTGCAACACTCCCACCTTTCTCAAACAAGTTCAAGGTGATGTAGATGGTTTCCCCCCATATTCATTTAATCCCGCCCCCGCAAAAAACCCCTGTGATATAGGTTAGGCTGAGAGGCATTGACTGGCCCAAAGTCACCCAGTGAGCTTCATGGCTGAGTTGCCATTTGAACCCTGGTCTGACAACTCTAACCACAACACCAAATGTCATATTGTTTGAGAGTCAAAACTGCTGACAGTGATACCTCCATGGGCATGAGGAAAACACAACCCTGCACTAAAAATAACTGACAGAAAATTCTGCTAGAGAGACAGACAGACAGACAGACAGACAGAGACTGGTTCCCTCCTCCCTGCAGTTAACTGAAGTTACTAGTTTCATAAACTATGAGACAACTAAAAGAACATTGCACATAGCTTTTTTATTCCTCTTCTCTACTCATTCCGAATCCTACCAAATGTTAGATTACTGTACAACCATCAGATGTAGTACAGCTTTAGAAATGGAGATTACAGTATTACCTGGAATCAAAACCCATTCTTGATATATAAACATTTGTTTATTGGAAGCAGAGAGAGAGAAGAGAGAAACTCTAGGTCTTCTCCATACTGTATACGACCTCTGGTTATTTAAGAAGCCCCACAGTCTTACCCCTCTCATTCCTATGTAGTTATGTTGTTCATATTTGTCCCCTGGTTTCTGGAAAGGGAATGTGCCATCATAGCCACTCAGGTAACCGGCAAGTCCTATCAGCATCTAGAGAGAGAAGAGGACTGACCTTATTCAAGCAGAAGTAGATGAAGTAATTTATAACTTTTTAGAGCACTAACTTGATCTAATAAAAAGACGTAATTTAGACACAATGATGATGTAACTGATCCAGGATGAGAACGTTCTGCAGTCAAGGAAATGTTCTTAGATCTCAAAAGTTTGCAAGAATTGGTGTTCGCTATTTACCTTCCCGAGAGGTGGATGGACATCAAAGAAAAAGGTTCTGTTAATGTAATAGCTTCCCATCTTTCCAAAATGTGTTTCATCCCAGCTATGAAAGGGAAAAGAGTAAAAAGATGACTGTTAGCCTCCGGCTCACATCAGTCTTTGCCACTCCTAGCTGTTCAGTGTGATGATGAAACAAAACACTAAGCAGATCTGCACTTGGGGATGTTGGACCACTTAAGCTCTCTCGTAAGGTTGTTGCAATGTAAAAATGGTGAAGGCGACTTACATTGGGCACCCTGAGTTTTTTTGGAGGAAGGGCCCCCACAAATAGATATGTTGTATTTAATACAATTTAAACCTCACCTTAATTTTTTTTAAAGAAAAATTACAATATCAAGGCAGTTTTTAAAAAAACAAGCGTATTTGTGTAACTATCAACGGAAGGTAACATTTAACGCGTCTGATGAAGTGGGTTCATGGAAACTCATTTCCCACAAGCCCCGCCTCCAAAACTAAGCCCCGCCCTCGTAACCATGGCACCCCACAGCCCCTCACCAGATGTGTGGCGGCTCCCGTAGGCGATAGAAGCGGGTTGCGAAGCTTAGGAAAACGACGAGGCCAAGCGGGCTCCAGAACCAGCCGGGACTCCGGGCTGCGGAGGGCGTCGGCGCAGGGCCGCTTGCCAGTCGGAGGGCTTTTCGCTGCCGCAGGCCGGCCGGTACGGCCTGGCCGTTGTCGTTCGCCGCCAGCGGCATTCGCGGCCAGACAGGAGGCGCCTCCTGCCGGCCCCCTTACCTTGCCTGCGCCCGATGCACCACGGGAAGGAGAGTCCGCGTTCGAAAGGCATGATGGGCAAAAGAGTTTGCCGTTCCGCCCCACGTGAGCGAGAGGCGGGGTTGGTGGGGAACTACAGAGGCTTCCCCTGCATTGTGGGAAGCGTAGTCCTTGAGGCAAGGCTGCGCGCGCCAGAATGGATTGGCGGAGTTTTCGACGTTCAATAAAACTTTGCATCCGCTCTCTGTAAGCCCTGTGGCATCAAGAAGGGCAGCAAGCGGCACCTTTTGTATATTTGTTGCAGAGGGGCTGCCTTGTTTAGTCTCCTGCCTCTACTGCAGACTGAGGGATGATCCAGATAAAATCATACTGTCAATAGTACTCTATGCTGACATCAGAAGTGACTTCATAATTCTGCATTATGACTGACAAGCTGCTCTCTCTGAAATACTGTATCCTAGGGTTACCTGTCAGAGAAGGGCTAGACATGTTTAAAGGACATCTGTACATATAAAAGTTCCTGCTAAAACATGGGCTAGCAGAACTGTTTGAAGACAATAAATACACTAATTTAAATACACAATAAATACACTTCCTGCTCTTTCAGAGGAAAACAAGCTGCTTTGATAGCGTGATCGCCGAGAAAAGGGGAAAATGTGAAATTAAAAATAAACGGATCAATCTGAGGATCTAGTTGATTGTTGGACGTGATGGGCAAAATAATGAAAGGTTCACAGAATAGTTAAAGGTGATGTGATATTTTTATTGGAGCAACGTGATGTGAATTAATTTGATGCAGAAACTCACACTAGCAGGCGAGGAGTTAAACTTAACACCTCATTATATAAAATTCCTAGCAGGGTGAGACACCCATCCATCCGCCCCTCCGCCTTTCTGCTGAAGGAGGGGCAACACAAAGTAGACGAAGTCTGTGCCAAGATTTTGTCCACTGGTCTTTGGAAAGCAAGGATGGGAATCGGGAAAATTGTAACTAGGAGCTAGGGTAGAGATTGCTTACAATTCACTTTCTGGGAACATTGGTTTGTTTGTTTTTTAGCCTTTTCGGAGATTTCTTTACTGCTCTGGGTTAAATAAAGAAGCCTTCAGTTTAACCTGACATTTTCTTAATGCAGTATGTATTGCAGTTGTCAAGGCAAATACAACCGTTTTTTACCTTTTTGTAAAATAAGTTGCCTCATTTGCCAAACTGGGTCCTGGGCGGCCCAAGCTTTGTTCCGCTTTTGCTGCAAAAGATTGACACAGATGCCTCTCTGAAATGTGCATTTTCTGAAGTGTTCTCTTTTAAATTCGTGCTTGCCGCCTTAAATCCTAAGGAATAAAGAGGGCCAGTTTTAAAACTTTTGAAATGAGCTGAAACTACAACTCCCAGAATCCCACCGACTCACGGGAAAAGCGTCTACTCTCGAACAAAGTCTCCATTCAAGGCTGGCAGGCAGTAAAACGCCGGCGCGGAACAGCAGGGGCGGCTACTCCTATCATAGCCAATGCCCTGTTGAGCAAAAAAAATCATAGCTTCGTTCTTCGGCTAGAGAAAGACGAAGGACTGCACAGGATGTGCGCCGCATTAGCGAAGGTAGTTGCTATTACAACAATGAGAAGGGGAAAAAGATACATTTGTGTTTGCAAAGCCAGCTGCCTGGGGTTGATGGGAGTTGTAGTCCAAAAGATCCGGACGACAACACGTTGGTGAAGGGTGCTTGGAAGAACACGCTGTTTATTATTTCTTTTTCTTGTTTTTACTGAATATTCTTTCCTTGTACCCAGGCTTCCATTTGAGTTAACTATTCTGCTCAGACGAAAGCTTAATGCCCATTTTAATTCTTTTTGCTGTGACAATTTCCCCGTGTAACTGAGCTACCCTGGACCCGTCTACCAAGAACAGAAGGATATCCTGTGAAGTGCAGTGAGGATTACTCTGAAGTACAGGATTTCAGATTGATAAACAACAAAATGGAGCAGGAGACAAAGTCAGGATGGAGTTTTGCCTTCTGGGAAACCAGGGATACACCATAAATCTTTGTTCTGTGATTTATTAAACTGGAATAATCCTGGTCCCATATCCCCATCCCCTTTGGGAGAGACTGTGGCTCGTGCATAAGGTCCCAGGTTTAATACCCCACATCTCCCAAGAAAAGACCTCTGCCTGAAACCCTGGACAGCTGCTGTCAGTCAATGCAGGCAATAGAGTTAGATGGGCCAATGGTCTGTCTTAGTGTAAGGCAGTTTCCTGTGGCACTGTTTAGTCAGGATTCTAAGCTTTCTACCTATCTCGTTTGTACCCATTATTTCAAAAAGGACCTCAGGGTTGTTTACAGTTCTTTTACCAGCTCGATTGTAAAACACAATAAAGTTGAAGGTCAGTTGCTGAAGGGTAATTATGCAATTGCTCGACTATGCATTTTCTCCACCCCACCCCACCCCCAATTTATTTTGCCACAATCCTTTGAGGTAAAGGTAAAGGGACCCCTGACCATTAGGTCCAGTCGTGACCAAATCTGGGGTTGTGGCGCTCATCTTGCTTTATTGGCCGAGGGAGCCAGCATAAAGCTTCTGGGTCATGTGGCCAGCATGACTAAGCCGCTTCTGGTGGACCAGAGCAGCGCACGGAAACGCCGTTTAGCTTCCCACCAGAGCGGTACCTATTTATCTACTTGCACTTTGATGTGCTTTCGAACTGCTAGGTTGGCAGGAGCAGGGACCAAGCAATGGGAGCTCACCCCGTCACGGGAATTCGAACCGCCGACCTTCTGATCGGCAAGTCTTAGGGTCTTTCTAATAGATTCTTTTTCGGGCAGAGACTATCCAGGTATGATGGTTGCAGGAGATGAAGTCTAGCAGCATCTGGAGGACCACAGTTTTTCTGTCCCTGCAATAAATAACTACAGGCCCAGCTTGCCTATTTTACAAAAAAAAAATCACACTGTTCTAGTCTCCCACCCCCACCCCAGTATCTAACTAAAAGTGCTAAGCAATGAGATCTTTGTCTTGCTCTGTTTTGCCATCTGATACCTAAAAGGGTGGGATTATGAAATTTCTCCAATTGGCTGCAAGGGAAATATTCCCCCCTCTCACCCTCCCTGCAAGTTTTAGACAGTGTGAGCTGGCTTTCATTCTGAGAATCCTGCACCACATGCAGCATGGAGGCTTCTAAAAAGGTGAGATAAACGTGGGTTTCTGGTAGATGAGGCTCTGTCTTGATATCATAGCATTGCTGTGTTACTTTTCCCACACACTTTGCTATAATATTCCTCTGGAGTAGAAGCTGCTGGTCTTCAGGCAGTCCTTCACTGAAAGTGTAGAAAGTGAGCTTCCATCTTATAGCTGTTTGGGATTTGCAGGGTGGGGTGGGGGATGAGGAGGGGTCAACAGTGGAAAATGCCAGTATTTCAGAAGAAGAAATAGGAATCTGTGAGGCCCCTCTTGTATAAACATGCTGTTTGCAAAGTGAGTCAATTTCATTTTCAGGAGAATGGCAAGACTGTCTTGTGCTAAAAGGAAAAACTAAAACAAATTATCTGTTTTCTATGGACGTGGTAACTTTTAACATTTAATATTAGTGAGTCTGCTTCAATTGTAACTTACTTTTTTCCCTTGTCCCACCCCCATCCCCACTGCAGCCAGTCCTCTATACTTATTTCAGAAGTTCCTGCACCTGGAGAGTGAGAATTGGTAAGCACAGGCATGGAATCCTATACTATAGAATGCTGCCAGTTAAGAGTCTTTTGCATTTCTTCACCAAAACGCAGTTAATAAATGATTTATTAAACCACAGAGCAGCAAACATATATCCGAAAGCTCAGCCATTTCTGAAAACTGGAATGTGTCTTCTTTACCTGTGGTAAAGAGTGGGAGCAAATGCTAGAATTAGTTTGGTGTGGAAAGAAGAAAGCTCCTAGATTGTGTGAATACAGAGGACAAGTTTGTGCTTTAAGGGTGCAACCCTGTTCACACTTACCTGGAAGCAAGCCTGACTGAACTCAGTGGTGCTTACTTCTAAGTAGATACATATAGGATTGCACTGCAAAAATGGAAAAATACTATGCAGCCTGTGTGCAGATTGTCTTTGGGAGAAAGCAGTTGGCCTCAGCCATGTGTCTAACATGTGCAGCCTGTATATACAGTCATACCTCATGTTACGGACGCTTCGGGTTACGGACCATGGGAAACCCAGAAGTACAGTGGTGCCTCGCAAGACGAAATTAATTCATTCCGCAAGTTTTTTCGTTGTACGAGTTTTTTCGTCTTGCGAAGCACCACTGCATTTAAACACTGACAACGGCGGGGAGGGGCAGGGAGAAGCAGGACAGCTGCCGCAGCCGGTACCTCAGACTCACCCGCGCCTTGTGGCCACCGTGCGACGCGGCTGCTGGAGGGTGGCTCAGGAGCGTGACTCTGGCTGCAACGCTGGCTGCTGGCAGCAATGGCTCTCTGAGGGGAGCGCGCGAGGGGGGTGGGCAGCGGCGCGAGGCACTAACCGTCAGCCGGAAGGTTGGAGGGAGCCAGAAGAGCCGTCAGCGGGAAGGTGGGAGGGAGCCGGAGGAGCGGGGAAGCGAGCGAGCGTGCGTGCGTGCAGTGCACGTCGCCATGACACGAGAGGCAGGGCCGTTTCGTCCAGCGAAGTAAGCCCTTAGGGAAATCCGTCTTGCGAAGCACCTCAGAAAATGAAAAACCCTTTCGTCTAGTGAGTTTTTCGTCTTCCGAGGCATTCGTCTTGCGGGGTACCACTGTACTGGAACGGGTTACTTCCGGGTTTCACCACTCACACTTTGTGCATGTGCAGAAGCGCCGAATCGCGCCTACACAGACGCGAACGCTGCGGGTTGCGGACGTGCCTCCGTCATGGATTACATCCGCAACCCGAGGTTCCACTGTACATCAAAAGTGATGTTTCAGGCTGCAGTCCTAACCCCACTTACCTGGAAGTAAGCCACATTGAATTCAATAGGACTTATTTCTGAGCATACATGATTAGGATTGCACTGTTAACGCATGAGGTTAATTTTTTTATTCCTTTGCATAAAGTGCACTACATGCAGGAAGTTGTGTAATATGCAAAGTGGCCCTCTTCTGTGGCAGAAAACATTTGTGAGACAGGCCACATTTACTCCTATATTGCAATGTACGCAATCTAGAAATTCCCAAATATTTCTGCACTCATAAGGATTTTTATGTAGCTCCTTCTCTCTTTGGCTGGTCTTTTTTATCTGAGGACTGTGATTAATTAGATACATATTTTCTACATAAAAATAGCACAATCCAGATGTCTGCATTTCCTGCATTCTTTAGAGGCACTCTGGAAACACTCAAGGGATGCTGGAAGACTTTGGGTTTTAAAAGTCCTGTCTGTTGAAGCTCATAACCTGATATAATCTAGCAAGATAAACAAGACTGACTCTGGTTGGGGGTTACAACTATCAGTCAAATAGAGCATCAACCATGTTAACTGAATTGCTCTCTTCAGATTACAGAACATGGTGAAGCTGCCTGGTGTCTGGTTTGTTGTTTCAGTGTAGGAGTGGGGAACCTTTGGTCCTCCAGATGTTGCTGCACTACAACTTCCATCATCCCTGGCCATGCTTGCTAGGGATGGGAGTTGTAGTTCAGCAACAACTGGAGGGTGAAAGAGTTCAGCCCCCTCTCATCCATGCTTACCTGTTGTGGAAAGTGGTAGACACCCCTTGCTTTATATTTAAACAGAGACACCTGAACAACAAACCTGTCTTCTCAAGTCACATCTAGTTTGACCTTCAGTGAGGAAGGTGAATTAGCTCCACAGAAACCACTGCTGTTGCTTTAAACATAAATGAGCACTTTCCCCTTTTGAAACAAAATCCTGGTTCTCATATTTGCTCTTAAAGCACACCTTAGTTCTTAAATCCATATTTTTACAAGTTCTTGTGATGCTGATTCTACAGATTTTTGTTTTGTTGCTTCAACTTCCAGTGCTCAGAGCGTTTAAAAATGAAGTGATAAAAATATATAAATTGGAGTAGGTAGCATCCTGAAAGTGTATGTCACCCTTTCTCTTGGCAGCACTGGCTCTGAAAGGAATTGCCTATGATTCAGCACCCGTCAACCTTCTGAAGGATGGAGGGCAGCAGGTAAGGAGATGGTGGGATGTGGCCTGCATAGCAGGCAGGGTGGTGCCTCCGCAAGGGGGAAGCTTTGCTCTTCTGGGCTTCAGTAGCGGAGCCCAAACGTCTCAGGAGCTGTCCTGTCTCCACAGATGACACCAGAATTCCAAGCAGTGAACCCAATGCAGCAAGTCCCAGCCCTCAAAATTGATGGCATCACCCTCTCGCAGTCGGTGAGTAAGCAATCTGTATTAATTATTTACTTGGTTCTGCTGCCCAGGCAAAGGACTTTGCACTCCAGATCCCAGGAGCGGGCTTGGGACTTGCTGGAAAGGAAGCTATCGTGAGTGGGATAGGAACACTTAGTAGCACTGTTAAATGGGTTTCTTTTCACCATGAAGTTAATCCCACACTGATGTTGCTTGGAGAATCCCATTGTTCTGAGCCATGAGATTCGTTCCTTACATGGGATATGCTTTTACTAGCATATGCTCCAGCTTAGCTTGAAAGACATATGGAGAACCTTTGGCCCTCCAGAGGTTGTTGAACTCCAGCTTTCATCAGCCCCAGCCTACATGGCTGATAATGAGAGGCGACTGGAGTTGTAATGCCCAACATCTGGAAAGCCCCAAGTTTGGTTTAATCCAAGCAGATCTAGAGCTTGTGGTGCACAAGCTTCATTCAGGTGATCCATGGCTTAGCTGTGGATTTGTCGCTGAAGATGGGAAATGGCACATCCGTTGCGTTAAATATTTATATTGATTTTTAATTGTATTTCTATTGCTTCTTTTATTTCTTACAGTTTATATAATTATTTTATAATATATAAATAAAAGCAATACCATTTAAAGAGTCATACAGTATCTAGTACAGCCACATTACAATTGCTGCAGCAGACAAAACCCCCATCAAATCCATGGGAGGAGGGAAGGTTTGGGAACTACTGCTTTAGATTTCTCACTCCTTGATCTGCACCAGGGAACTACTGTCTCCATTTCAACCACTCCCCCCCTTCCCAGGCCATTCTTATCTAAAACTCTCCGCTTATTGCAGATAGCGATAATAGAGTACCTGGAGGAGACACGTCCAAAACCTAGTCTCCTGCCCCAGGATCCAAAGAAGAGAGCCCAGGTGCGGATGATCTCAGAGCACATTGCTTCTGGAATTCAACCCTTGCAGGTAACTGCCCAGTTGCTGGGCCTGCCTAGCCATCCTTAGCCCTGTTGGATCAGAGTTCACTACTGACTTACTGACTACAAATGAAGCGGTGTCTCTTGTTACAAACCTCAGGCCCCAAGGAGGGCTTGTGGGAGTGGTTGGGTGCAGGGATACCAAAGGATGTCAAGAACATCAGAATGGCTAGTTCTGGTGCTTTATTAAATACATTGTAGGCTTACAGCAAAGCAGCTTGCCAGGTCTCCTAGCCTTTGCAGACATGGGACAGACACCGCAGCAAGGAAATGGCTTGTCCGCAGAATCTGTCCTGCGTCTATGAAGGCTATAGACTGCTTTGCTGCAATGTTACACCTCCTTTAATAAAGCCCTATAATTGGCCACTCTGGTGTTTTTGACGCCCTCTGGTGTTCCTGCACCAAACCACTCCCACGAGCCTTCCTTTGGGCCTGTGGTACAGGACACCCCTCCCGATGGGGTTTCCCCCCTGGATATATATATTGTAATATATAAAAGACACAGTGATAGTGAAAAATTGGGGGTGGATTTATACTGGACCAGCCACACATCGTTCCAACTGGAAGCAATGCTTCCTCAATATTACAACATTATTTCCCCCCCGGAAGGGCACTTTTGCACTGCAGTGCAACGAAAACAAACAAACTGCAACATTTGAAGTATAAAAAGTGACAGGATGTTAGCGGAAGGTACAGGACTGGAACTGACTGAACACAAAATAGTATTATCCTGACACTTTTGCAGGTGCGAACCCTATTGTAAGCAGAATCATGCTTAACCACCCCACACCATCACGAGTGTGCAAATAATCATGAATGCACAGCAAAAAGGGCATCTTGAAGGCCTCTCCAAGGAAGGTGGGAGTAATGAATTTCTACAGATAGTATTGCAGATGACCCCTGCCCTCATACTGTGTTGTACTAGTGCTCACTCAGTACCCATTGTCTGTGGCCCTCTTTGTATCTGTTCCGGACAAAAAATTCCCTAGAGATAAAAGCAAGACAATACCTATTTGTCTTGCCTCAGCCTTAAGGTTCAAAAGGCACATCACACTACAGCAGGGGTGGTGAATCTGCAGCACTTCAGATGTTATTGGACTCTGGTTCCCATCAGCCCAGGACACCCTGACAGAGGGTCAGGGATGATGGGAGTTCCACTCCTAGAAAGACACAACTTAGCTACCCTTGCAATATATCATAGATTAAAGCCTCACTATCTGAATAATTGTCTTTGCCATACCTTCACACACCCCAAAAGTAGTGTTCCAACCTTCCTTCTCTTTTTATTATTAATATTTACTTATTAGCCACCATATAGTGAAGCTTCTGGGTGTTGTACAGTAGAGGCAATCTAACCTGCTGGCTCTTCCTACATTTTATCAGAACTTGGCTGTCCTGGAGCAGTTCGGCGAGAAGAAGCAAGAGTGGGCAAAGAACTGCATTTCTCGTGGTTTCAAAGGTGAGTCCCAGGTTGAAACTTTTAGCTGGACTTTAGCCATCTGCTAGCCAGGTAGGAGGTTTTGAGGAGAAAGCTGTCCTCCTGTCTGGCTTGTACTGGAACAGTTAAGCCAGCCTCCATCAATCTGGTATCCCTCCAGCTGCTTTGGATTAAGCTCCTATTAGTCTCAGGCAGCACAAGTTTAAGAGCAGCATAAGGCTCTTTGGAAAAGGGCATTCAAAGAGTCCCAACAGCTGGGACTTCAAATCACAGAAGCATCTGACATAGTGATGTCAGGTGATTGGCAGGGGGGCACCCACACCTATCATTCAAATTTGACCTGGTAGGTCTGGGGAAATATGGATCTGGGCTACTGGCTTCCTCACCCCTGCATAAACATGTGGTCCAAACTTGGGTTCATTTAGTTTAGTTCACAAGCCATAAACCAAGAACAATTGTTTGTTATAGCTCACAGTTAGTCTGGAGAGAACTAAACCATGGCCCAGTTTTAGACAACACCCAAGGCCAAGCTATGACTTAGTTCAGCAAAGCGCTGAAAAACAGAGAAGCAAAACCGATGTGATATCCTCCTTGGGAGGTCCAGATATTTGCCATTTAATAACCAGGACATTTAACGTTCCTTTATGAAAACACTGCCAAATTTAGCAGTTTGATTTGTCTATGCTGAAAAACAAAAAGTGTGTTCTCGATTTCCAACAACATGCTGTTTTCTTTTCCTGGAGCTGTGGAGCAGATCCTGCATGAAACAGCTGGGCGCTACTGCGTTGGGGATGAGGTAAGGCAAGATGCGATCCTGTCCTCTGGCAAGGATGGCAAGAAATCACTTGTGGACATCCAGTGAAGCTGAATGTTGGGAGATTTAGGACAGATAAAGAAGTGCTTCTTCATGCAGCCCATAGTCACACTGTGGAAGTCGCTACCCCAGGAGGAAGTGATGGTCCCCAACTTCATTGGCTTTAAAAGAGGATTAGACAAATTCACGGAGGAGAGAGCTATTGATGGTTACCAACCATGATGGCTGTGCTCTGTCTCCACAGCTGGAGGCAGCAAAGCTTCTGAATACCAGTTGCTGGAAACTACAGCAGGGGAGAGGGCTCTGGTGCTCAAGTCCTGTTTGTGAGTTTCCCATAGACATCTGGTTGGCCACAGAGAGAACTGGATTGATGGACCATTGGCCTGATCCAGCAGGCTGTTCTTATGTTCTCTTATCTGTATCAATGCAGAGGCCAAGCGAGTAGAGATCCAAGGACACAGTAAGCTAATAGCTTACTTATTCCTTTCTCTCCCTACCCCAGTTAACCGTTTTAGGGACCTCTCGCAAAAGGCTGAACATTACCCCCGTATTCTTGGCTACAGCAAGAGTTGAGCAACACTGCCACCTGCTACCGTTAGCAGTCCAATCAAAATGTCACAGGATAGCATGCAAGCTGTTACTCTGGTTGTTGTATGTACAGAGATGGGGGAGTGGCCATTATGTTGTTTCTCCTTCCATGAGAGAGCCAGTGTGGTGTAGTGGTTAAGAGTGGTAGTCTCGTAATCTGGGGAACCGGGTTCGCGTCTCTGCTCCTCCACATGCAGCTGCTGGGTGACCTTGGGCTAGTCACACTTCTCTGAAGTCTCTCAGCCCCACTCACCTCACAGAGTGTTTGTTGTGGGGGAGGAAGGGAAAGGAGAATGTTAGCCGCTTTGAGACTCCTGAAGGGGAGTGAAAGGCGGGATATCAAATCCAAACTCTTCTTCTTCTTCATGGCCCCAAAGCACCTAGATCTTTTCAGATGTCTCAATGAAACATTAGTTGAAAGGGGTTCTTGCAAATCCAGTTCTGTTTAATGCACTTATATTCTTGCCGTCATCTCCTCCGTCCAGACCCACCTTTGCACCCAGCCAGCAGAGAATTAAAAGGGAACAGGAGAGCAAGCCACATGCGTGCACACACCCAAATTATCAAACGCAAATCCAACATATCTGAATACAAAAATAACAATGGTTAACCAAAGTTAACCACACATGCCCCCAAATTATACTGCAAATCTAATACAGTACTTCACGGCTGAAAAGGATACCTGAAAAGGACTATCTTCACCTGCAGGATGCTGCTCATTCACGTAGGTCAGCTGAAACAGCCCTGAGTGAGCCATCTAGCCCCTTTCAATGGTGTTTCATCAGCTAGAGATTTTCCTGTTCCAAGTGGCCTGCCAGCTACCAAGTGCTGATTTTAATCATACCTGGTACTTTGTTCTGGTTGTTTTCATCTGCTGCTCAAGTGTGTGGCTTTATTTTTTTAAAAAAAAAATCCTGATCACCTTTAAATGGTTCACAATACTTTTTAAACTGCTCGTATCAGCTGCCCTGAGTATTCTAATACAAAATGGAATGGCGGGGGTATAAATATCACAATAAATAAATCCATATCCAGTTAATGAGCTGAGCTACAGAAAATAGTGAACTGGAGTTTGCCAGCAAACTAATTGCAAAGGCTTACAGTACATTTTTTAATGCCGAACCGTTAAGATATTTCTGTAAGCAGAATTTGGTATTGTATTAATTTGTCTTCCACATTCCCTGCCTCTTCTCATTGCTTTTAATATCAAACTGCTCAGTGCTGTGCCTCCCATTGGATCATCGCCATCACATGACGCCGATCACTTTTTTGATTCCAGCATTGCAGGGGTTGGGCTAGATGACCCTCGGGATCCCTTCCAACTATACAATTCTATGATTCTGATACATTAGATAGGAGACAGAGAGACTTCTCCACTGTCATTCCACCGGTCTCTGAACTGATATTCCAGCCACATAAAAATGTCACCACTATAATTTAACACTGAGAAAACACAATCCCGCTAGGTTGAAAAGCTGAAGGGCTCTTGGAACTGCTTTAACATTTCTTTCTGCTTTTCTGCAGGTAACCATGGCTGACCTTTGCTTGGTTCCCCAAGTTTTCAATGCCGGGAGGTAAGCAGAACTATGCCTTGCTAGTTGCTAGGGCTACTAGCTACAATAGGTGTGACCCTATTGGCCTAGTTGGCAGTCATACTTGGGGTGGGAGGATAATACCTACTGAAGTAGCAGACAAATTGGATAAACTTTCTGCACTGGGATTCTACTTCCAGAAAATGTTGGGGAGGCAGGGAAGTCAGGAGAAGTGCAATGCTGTTATGTTTTGTATTTCAACATTCATGTGTTGTATGAAACATGGGGCGATATCTGTATGAAGTCACAATGCTTAAAAATAAACCCATTGAAATAAGATGGCTAAAATGACTTAGGTCTGTTGACTTAGATGGGTGTACTCTGAATGTGCCCAACATTGCTTATCACTTTGTGTTTATTAAGAAAAATAGAAAATTAAAAAGTGCAGCGTTCCAATCTACACTTGGAAGGCAGGCAGTGAGTCTTCCCAGTTCAAGATGACACGTGAAACACCACCCTCTCACCTAAACAGCCCAGAACTAGGATGTCCACTAGACTTTTGTCTTCCACATCAGAGTTCTGTATTGTTTCTCCTCTGCCTAAATCAGGCTTTGAGACTACAATTCCCATCATCCCTGACCACTGGTCCTGCTAGCTAGGGATCATGGGAGTTGTAGGCCAAAAACATCTGGAGGGCCAAGGTTGAGGAAGCCTGGCCTAAATGGCCCTGCTTCGGTTGCCGACATCTAGCTACACAAGATGCTCAGTGCATCACTGGCAATCACAACAGCCATTTTTGTTCATTTAACAACAATGATGAGGGAACCAAAGTAAATGCAGGGCAAGAGAAGATTAGTCCTTCCCTCCCCAGCAAAAATCCCAGGGAATCCCACCCTCCCCCCTTGAAATGCATGCTACAATTAACGGGGGTGGGGGGAGCATTTACACCAATGAAGCTTTTGTGCAAGAGCTTATTTTCACTGGATCATGGCTTCTGGGTGGAGCATTTATTCTCAGAATATATTGCTATTATGGATAGGGGAAATATTTGATTTTGTTTGCATTTAAAGGCAAATCTGCACTTTCTGATACAATACGAGAGCTGAAACAAAGCCATCCTTAGAAATTCACTCTTCTCCCAGTTTTGTGGTGCATTTCTCCAGCCAAGTGATGTGCACAGAAATGCAGATACTGGGGTAGGGTGTGCATGAAAATGTGTATGTTGGCAAAAACAACATACAAAAATGCATTAAATTAGGGGAAACTGATTTGCAAAACTGCAGTTGGGGAAACTGCGCACGCACACACACACATTAGGATGCTGATGAATTTTTTTATTATCAAATTGCTGTGGGAAAATGAAGTACTATTTAAGATTGTGAAAATGAGAAACAGAGAACCAAAATTAACACATTTGTCTACCCCTAATCACTACATTAACTACCACATCCTCTATGTCTAACTATTCATTTGTCTTGGCAGGTTTAAAGTGGATCTTACGCCATTCCCCACAATAAACAGAATCAACAAAGCTCTATTGGAATTGGAAGCATTCCAAACCAGCCATCCATCACGGCAGCCAGATACCCCTTCAGAACTAAGAGCCTAAAGCTGCCCCATTTTTTTACTGAGGAAGATTTGGGCCTAACTTTTTTTAAAAAATTGATTATATTGTGAACTGCCCTGAGACAGGTGGTATATAAATTTAATTAATTAATTAATTAATTAATAGTAATAATAATTTGCCCATAAAGGGACTCTATGTGCCACCATCTAGGAAGAACCACAACTTGAATGATTTCCTGCTAAGAGAGGGAGATGCACTCCACCAGCATGGTTTATTCTGGTTTTATTCTGTGAACAGCCCTGAGACCCTCGGGTATAGGGCAGTATATAAATTCAATAAATAATAATAGTAAATAGTAATGATAATGATAATAATAATAATGCAACTACATTAAAGCACTTAACAAGACCTAACATTTGATCATGTTTTGACAATTGTAAAAGGAGATTAAAAGAAAAAAGTGTTTCTGACTATTCTGTGTGTGAAGTTCATTTGATATTATCTTGCTTGTTATAATCTAGGTGGCAAAGGTACCATCCTGCTGGCTGGACTGCACAAAAATTTAGACAAAACAGCAGCTTAGCTACTTTATAAAAATAACTTCAGTAGCACCCCAGGCAGCAAGCAAGCAAGCTTTTTTTTCTGTCCAAAGGCCTAAATCATAAATCCCATTTATTTATGTTGTAGAAGTAAATGAGAAAGCCTTCTGCATAGGAGACAGCTGCTAAGATGCATAATTGTGGATAGATCTATGGGATCAGGGCTGCCAGACTCAGGGCTAAAGTAGTGCCTGCCAGCCAAATTAAGCCCACGGCCGCAGCATTTCAACAAAGCAAAGAAATTATGGTGAAAATGGGAGTTGGTGCAATACACTGGCAGGATCTAGGCATCTTCTGAATCCCCCAGAGGCTGAAGTTTTTCCTCGGAGAGGTCAGAACACACTTCTTTGAAGCATTAATTAGGAGTGTGTATACTTTGTACTTTTTAAAAAAAGTAATTCTACAGCAAGAAAGAGGTGGATTACGTGTGTATAAATTAAATGTGCGTAATTTAGGAGGTTCTGGGAATGCGATTGCTTCTCTCCATGCCTCCAGCAAAGTTTCATAGCATAAATAGAACAAAGACAGATTCTTTTTATCACAACTCTTATGCATGCTTTATTACACAATTTGGGTTTGGGTTATAATTTTTTTGCTGGGGACGTGGGGCTTGGTCAAACTGACAGGGGACAGAGGATTAAAAGCAGGAACATAATAGAATGGGAAGAAACAGGAGCAAGGAGGAAAGGTATAGAAATGCATTGGTATAATCCAGATCCAGCTGTCAAATATCTGAAGCCCTGCCTATATGCCCTTCAGTTTATAAACATCCCGCAGTATTTCTTCATTCATTTTCAGGGTACTTTCCTCTCCTCTAGCAAGGATTAAGCTGAGGCACTATTACATCCAAGACTGACTGATTAGGGCATGTCAAAGAATATGGGGTTCAAGAGCAGCAACAGTGAAGGATGGGGGAGATTACACTGAAATGACAGAGTGCAAAAATGCAAATACTAAAGTAAAAACCCACTGCCTGATCTCCTGAAAACCCACTTTGTTTCTCCTACATGGGATGAAACCAGCAGAAAGATCAGCAAAGTATTCAGAGAGGGATGATGTTGTTTTCACAACCTCTGTTCGCACTGGCAGTCTTGTATCCATCCACTTGTACTCTTCCAATATTCAGTCTTTCTGATCTTGCCTTCTTGGTCCAGACACAGGACTCCCAATGACTCAAGCAGGGTCCAGGGAAGACCTCGTCACTTCAAGGTCCAGCTGCAGCTTGCTTGTACTATTGTAGAACTTGCCAGCACGGTCTGACCCCCCAAAGACCAGAACCGTGCACACATTGTGCTTGCCCTGGTTCTCCTTATCTGCATCCGTCTGGGGGGCATAAGTCAAGTTGAGCAGTGTGTGGCCTGCCCGGGGCACAGAGCAAAGGTCACTATGCTTGACTGCACTCCAGGTCAAGGTATCTGCAATGGGAAAGGGTTAACGGGTGGTAGCAAACCTCCACATCTTGAGGGAGCACTGGTAGCAAAAGCGTCGCAAGGACTTACCGAGATGGAATGTGAATGCATCCCGAAAGGCTCCTCTGACACCACAGCCTCCGCTTATCAGCACTTTCTGATCAGACACTGGAATGGCCGCATGGAAACTGGAAGCAGAAGATGGATTCTTAAGGATTAGAATAAAGCGAAAGTGAGAGCTTGTACCCAGTTGCTCACTTCCTGCCTGGCCATCTAGGGTCATCGTCTCGCCCACCCAGCTAATATGCCCCAAAATGCCCCAGTCTGGCTCTCCCATTTTCTTCAAATGTATTGTGTAGCCACCACCAACTTCTATGGACTTATCGGGAGTCCATAACATCACATCATCCACTTGCATGATCGTAAGGCAACATGGTGGCCAGGACCAGGCCATCTTGATGTGGCAGATAATGATAGTGGAAGGTGAGGAGGAAAAGGCTAGGGTGTGTCTGGTGTAACTTACATGGGATATGTTTTTTGAAAGCAGAAGGCTCATCTCTATCCCCAACTCTGTTTTACTCAAACTTGCAACTCTGTTCTACTCAAACTTGGTCCATCTCTGTACAAATTCTGATTTGTTCCGCACTTTTCAGAGGAAATATCATCCATGCAAAAATGTTAAGAGCTTTTTTAAAAGGGATCTCACCCAAAAAAGAACTGTTCGCTTTTATGAGGTAATGTGAGGACTGCCTTTTAACCTCCCCACACTCCTACTTTCAGGGTGGGTTAACAGCTGCTTGGAGCAGCCACAACACTTGAAGACTCCTCCCTGCCAATCCACTCCTTAAAGAGCTACTAACTGCTTTAAGCTGGAGGCAAGTGTAAGCTTTGCCTCTGGGTCATCATGTGATGCAGTGATGAGTCTTTCACATCAAATACTGCAAGAAGAAAAAGGCGGCTGCTACAATAGATAACCTGCCTAGGAGCTTAGATATAGGCATGAATAATAATAATAATAATAATAATAATAATAATAATAATAATAATAATAATTTATTTGTGTCCCCCCCCATCTGGCTTGGTTTCCCCAGCCACTCTGGGTGGCTTCCAACAAAGATTAAAAATACATTAAAATGTCACACATTAAAAACTTCCCTGAACAGGGCTGCCTTCAGATGTCTTCTAAATGTCAGGTAGTTGTTTATCTCTTTGACATCTAATGGGAGGGTGTTCCACAGGACAGGCGCCACTACCGAGAAGGCCCTCTGCCTGGTTCCCTGTAGCTTTGCTTCTCGCAGTGAGGGAACCACCAGAAGGCCCTCGGCGCTGGACCTCAGCGTTCGGGCAGAACGATGGGGGTGGAGACACTCCTTCAGGTATACTGGACCAAGGCCATTTAGGGCTTTAAAGGTCAACACCAACACTTTGAATTGTGCTCAGAAACGTACTGGGAGCCAATAGGTCTTTCAAGACCGGTGTTATGTGGTTTTGGCGGCCGCCCCCAGTCATCAGTCTAGCTGCCACCTTCTGGATTAGTTGTAGTTTCCAGGTCACCTTCAAAGGTAGCCCCATGTAGAGCGCATTGCAGTAGTCCAAGCGGGAGATAACTAGAGTGTGCACCACTCTGGCAAGACAGTCCATGGGCAGGTAGGGTCTCAGCCTGCAGTACCAACAGCTTGAAGGTTTCGCCCATTAAATCAGGGATGTGGAGCCTGTGTCCTTCCTGATATTGTTGGGCTTCAGGTCCCATCATCCCTGATCATTAGCCAAGCTGGCTGGGGGCTGATGGGAGCTGGAGTGCAGCAGCACCAGGAGTGGGAGGGGATACAGGCTCCACGTTTCTGCAGTAAAATGATCAAGGATTGGTTTCTTCTTGTAAACTAACAGGCTTCTGAGAAGAACAGCACATGCAAGTTTAAAGCTCTACCTTTTTCTAGCCCAGGCTCCAGGGATGCCAACTCATGACTGACAGCAGCCCTTCAAACATGAACCTCAAACCCCTTTCCATTACAATCACTAGTACTGTTCATGCAAGAGAGCCCCATAATCAGCTCTTACCTGCGAGCTGAAGGTTGTCCAGAGAGAAAAGGAACTGAAATGTACTCCATGAAACCTAGAGGCACATGGGGAAAGGTGGAAGATTTCAGATGCAACAAACTTATTGGGGGGGAAATAAAATTTGTGGTACCTTAAAAACACTAAACATTACTACAGCAGAAGCTTTTGTGGGCTAAAGTTGGGTTCATCAGACGTAAGGAGGAATGTAAACAATGGTATCAATTTGTAAAGAAATGCAAAAAGGCCTGACTAGTGACCATTCATAAAACAACTATTGAATTTAGATCATCACAGGCTTTACTTTTTGCATTTTATTCACTTCCTCTCCACTCACACGCCCACAATAACTTTGTTACACTTCAAGGTGCTACAGGGTATTGTTGTTTTTGCTGAAATAGACTTCACACAGCTTCCTCTCTGGATGGGAATTGCAGCAGCTTATTGCATATAATGCAGAGATGTCTGTAACTGCATCTGGCGATAAATCCGGTTACAGCACCAGTAATCTTACAAAGGCCAGTGAGGGGTCATTTTTGATCCATTCACCAAAAGGTTTTGAGGCAAAGTCGCTGTTTGCTAGCATCAGTCTTTCCTCACACCAGTGTGCAATATATACCAACTTCTGACATCTCCCGCCTCAAGGGATTCCTTTAACCTCACCAGGCGGTGGACTTCAACTCCATCCAAACTGAGAGAGGGAATGGCAAAGTTCTTACCCAGATCTAGGATGTGTGTGTCGTTCAGGTAGAAGGAAGTCTTCTGGCCCCCAAATATGATCAGTTTGTTCCTCAGCAGAGTAGCTGAATGGCTTTGAGAAAGCAAGGAAAGACAGTGAACAAGGGAAACGTAGGAAAATGAAACAGTCCCTGCAACACCTATAGCTAGAAATCCACTTTATGTCTTACATTTTTGAATGATTTTTCCTAGCTTCAGTCAATCTCAGGGGCCATTCTGGGGCAACTACAGGGGCTGTATATGAGGAGCTCCATCATTTCCAAAGCTAGCAAGGCATTTGGTGGAAAGAGGCCAAATGTTTGGCCAGCTCCAGCAACGCCTTAAAAACAAATTATGGTGTTCCAATATCCAATAGCAACTTTCAAAACTAAAGTTTTAATATGAGACATCAGCTGCATTAAGCCTTTCGGTAGCATCAGAAGAATAAAATTGCTCTTCTTTCGGTAGCAGCAGAAGAAAAAAATGTGTGAGTTGGTTTTAGATGTAATAATGTTTATGCTGTAATTTTTTAAAAAAATCTCTATTGACATAAGCTGGCCTGCAACCTTAGGCTGTGTTCATACTCCAGTTTACTGTGCATTCACTGAGTTTCCAGTGCTGGTTTATAATCTGTGTTCACATGACGTTATCCAAAATGCATTATGTATCTTGTACTTTGTTATAAGCTACTACTGTTTGGTGTATTGTTTCTCAAACCAGCTTCACATGATTGGAATCCTTATGCCTCTTGTCTTTGGCGAAGGTGTGAAAGCATCCCTGTGGGAAATCACTGAAATCTATGGCAGTAATGTGAACACAGCCCTAGAGTGGAGGGCAGGATATAACCCCCTCAAAAAAAGACATACGTAAACATAATGTAATGTGAACCATGGAACACAAAAGGCTTTTTTACTAGAGAAATGCATCAAGTAAACACAAGTTTTACAGCACTGCCTGAGTAGATTCGCCAAGATTTTATCTAGATTAAGAACAAACTCATCAACTCATCAGATGTGATAGAATTTCCCCCATTTGCTAAAGTTAAAAAGTTTTATTTAAGCAACGTATTAGGAAATGTGTAATTTGGTCCGGAGACCTATAGATCCAACTCCTAAGCCGATCTCTGCAGAATGAGAAGGAGCTTCTATTAATTCCTTCTCTTGACCAGCAGGTTTTTGTGAATTCTCTGATTAAGAGAACTGAAAAGTCTTTAGCCAAAACACATAAACTCCCATGCTGGAAGTAAGGAAAAGTTTGTCAAGATTTACACAGCTGATATCAATATTAGTATATGAGCCTGGTCCTAAAACCTGCAAGAGGCACCCACTCCACTTGTGAAATGAGGCTCTCATACTTCTTTCCCATCTGTCACAGTCCCCCTGCAAGCTGATCCTGAAACTGCATGCCCCCTCGGCATGCAGTAAAGTTATGCAGCCCCCACGAGACACCTTGGATCCAAGCCATAGTCTTGCCTTCTACTGCACAGAGTTTTAAAAATGGCATTGTAAGCTTCATTCTGGGTGTGAGAGAATAAAACACTCCCAAGGAATTCCAGGCAGAGAGGATGTCTGAATGCACTTAGTATGTGAACAAGATAGGAGGTTTCTGAGGGGCCGTCAGTTTGAGGGGCAGAGTTTACACAGAGTCCCTTGGCATTATAGCACTATCAAACGAAGTAAATACCCGCAGGAAAATGTACAAGTGTTTTCAAAGAAAGCACTAATTACGCTATTTCCAACCGCCAAGGAAATAAAATAAAAATGAGAGCAATGAAGGAGTTGTCCAATATCACATTTCAGTGAGAAAAATCAAGAAGTCAGCAGTAAGCTGATTCTCCTCACTGAAGCAAAGAAGACTTACCCAAGCCTAGGCAAAGGCTTCTCCCCCTCAACAATGGGTTGATACCAGATCTCATACTCGGGGTTGAAAACAAAGAGTGTGTTGCTGCAAGCTCCCATCTCCAGGGATGACATTTTAGGGAAAGCTCCTCCGAAGACAAATAGCTCCTTTCGGTAGATGGTTGCACTATGGTAAGCCAGCGTTGGCACTTTACCCTTAGCCTAAGGAAGAGATCACCGGTCACTGTACAGGCTTGGCATTTTAAGCTGACTTAGTATCAGCACCACAGACAGCTCCGTTGCTGGCAGCATCAATGAACATGATTGGTCCCCTTTCCAATGCCTTCCTAATAGACCTGAGAGCAGCTGCCTCAATCACTCCCCACCTGAGCTGTGATCCGCCACTCTCTCTTACATGGAGCGGAGGTGCCTACAGAAGTGGGGAAGACTCAGGGACAAAGACACCTTCTCAGATGGTCTGCTCTTTTTTTAAGATTCTAAATTCTTGAGCATGGGTAGGCAAACTAAGGCCCGGGGGCCAGATCCAGCCCAATCGCCTTCTAAATCTGGCCAGCGGACGGTCCAGAAATCAGCGTGTTTTTACATGAGTAGAATGTGTCCTTTTATTTAAAATTCATGTCTGGGTTATTTGTGGGGCATAGGAATTCATTCATTATTTCCCCCCCAAAAAATATAGTCCAGCCCCCCACGAAGTCTGAGGGACAGTGGACCAGCCCCCGCTGAAAAAGTTTGCTGACCACTGCTCTTGAGGTTTGGGGAGTGTATGTTTTAAATTCCGCATACTACATTGTTGTAAATCGCATTGGTGAAAACCGGGACACAATTTAAAAACAAATAAAGGAATGGATGTCTCTTTGTTGTTCAAAGCTTTGTTTCTCTTGTGACTCACAGACACATGAAGCCACTTCCAAGACGCCGTGTCCAGAACATGGATGTTGCTGTAGCGCTTTGCCTCCCTCATACCCCCAAAGATGTAAATGCGCTTGGTCTCTGGGTCATATGTGGCACTGTGGCCCCTTGAACACTGTGGCATGGAACCTGGTGCTGGGAGATCCATGGGGAACCAGAAGTCATTGTCTGCGAAATCAGCAACAGAAATGAACTCAAGATGTGCAAGAGGGTGGGGGGAAAGTTGCACAAAGTAGTCACCAACATGCTAACAGCTTAGAGCTGGCTTCCCTGCTAGCCAGAACACAAGTAGCGTGCAAAGCAAGTTAGATCCAGCCACTATCAAGTTCAGATCACCAGGCGTGGCAGATACTCCTTTAAGAACTACTATCCCCATATAGGAAAAACCGACTCCAATTCAGTTTCCCTCTGATCGGTTGCAGACAGTGTCAACATGTACATCACTGCAAGCAAAGAAGCATCTCACCAATTTCCAGTTTCCACAGTGCATCTTGGCAAAATTGTTGATTAGTTCCTTCGCCACCAATCAGAACAGCAGTTTCAGGGTCACTCAGGCACATGGCATGACACCACCGAGGGCTTGGACATACTACAGAGAGATGCAGGAGTGGAGACAGCAGAAACATACCACAGAATCCATTTCATTTCATTGAGGGAGGGTCATTTGGGAGAACTTCCTCCTGAAACCTACAACATGACTGATTCTGGCTGTTTCCATACTACCCTTAATCTGGAATTGCCATTGTTCCTTCACTCACTTTTTACAGGGCATCTAAAGGACATCATCAAATCAATACTCTCCAGTGCTTTCTCTTGTTCCTCAAACCACAGAAAATCCTATGCAAACTCCACATACGTAGATGGTCTTAAAACTAATCTTCCACTTTTCCTAGAGCTGCAGTTTAGATACACCAGTGACACTGCAGGTAAATGAAGCTATAGCCATGCTGGCACCATTACCTTTACGATCGAGCACCATTTCGTCATTTTTCTATTCTATCTTTTAATTAACACCCATGCCCTTTGAGCTACTTTTTTTCAACTTTTTAAAGGAATTCTTGGAAGTAATTACCAAATTGCTCTTTAAAACAATAAACTCTAGAATAACTGCTTTTTAAAGGGTGGCTCAGTTGTATTCTGTCTTTCCCACCTTAGGACTCAGGGTAGACTGAACATAGTGAGATGTCCACATACAAGAATTAATGGGTGAGATTCAACTAATGATTTCTGTCAATGTAAGCCTTGCACAAGGATTTCTGCTTCCAGAATGAGGCTTCTCCCCCCCTCCGCCTACATGCCCCCCCAAAATTGGCTTGAGGGGAGGGGGGTCAGGAGAACGTCCAGAACAGCACACAGGGAGAGGGGGGGGTTGTTCCTTACAACAAGCTGAAATGCTTTCCCTGACAAAATGATCACCTTAGCACGACATGGAATTCCTCCCACTATACCCTCAAAACACAGGAAGTCAGTTGCAATGCCACATGTAGCTTACAGTGGAAGAGTAGTAACTGGGTATTACTACGAGCTGCTGTTCTGGAAGCACTGAATGAATTCCAACAAATTGTTCAAGGAACAGGTATTTTACCTTGCAGCTCTTTAACTTCCAAGTCTGCAGGGAGAGAAAATGTTCCGAGAGATTACTATTCTCGTGCAATGCTCCCTTCAAACTAATTTTCAATGTGTCATGCATTTATATTGGGAAAAAGAAAAGATGCTATTTCATCATAAGCAAAGAACTTATGATCCTGTATCAGGGGAAATGCTTTAGAATGCACGCTCAGTAATTTAACATGCATTTTTTGCACACTGACGGCCAAACCACACATTAACATTGGTAATGCATGATTCCCACCCCACCCTCAAACTATAAATACCAGCAGTGAGGGAGACACTATCAGAATCAGGTCTGCAGCATGTAGTGGGATTAGCTCTTTCCTATCATGTTGTGGCTCTGATCAGCAGTCAGCTGCTAAAGCCATTATTTGGCACAGGGAGGAACACCACCATTGGTGCCAATCTGGCAACAGTTTTTCAATTGCATGAAAATGATGACTGGCCAGGAAGTTAAAGAACAAATTGGAGGTTGTCTCCATAAGCTGCAAGCCCAAATGCAAACAGCATTGATATCACTCAAGTATATAACTCTCTGCTAGGTATCTTCCCCAACTCCTATGCATCAGGACAAATTCATATAAATTAGAGCATTCTGAATGTGTGTTGACTAGATGTATGCATGTTCTGGCGTGTTCTTGTATTTTACAACATCACTGGAAAGTTTCTGAAAAGGAGGCCAAGCTAGTAGGATAAGGGATGGTGGACTGGACATTGTGCATTCATGGGAGCACAAATACTCCACCCTGTCCCAGAATGCTATACAATTACAAGGTAATTTGGTCTCGGAAACTAGACATCACTCCTGCTATAGATTTACTAACCTTCAGAATCCTGCTGTCTGTTGGATGCCAGAAGTTCAAAGAGAACCCTCCTGGTCTTTAGGCGAGCTGAATTAGATGTACATGTTTTATTCCTGGCCTCCTCACAGTCCACCGATGCAGCAGTTGTTTCTGGAGCAGGAAGCATAAGCAGCGTTTCCATGGGTGGAGAGAACTCCTTCCTTTCAAGCACAGGCTCTTTAACAGGCATCACTGAACTCCCATTCTTAGACTGCTCCACAAAGAACAGAATTAGATCAGGATCAGAAATCATTCGAACAAAATGAATCGGCTTAATGAAAAGGGCTCACTGAAGACATGCACTACAGACAACTCCAGTTTTCCTTGGGCTGCCCTAGACAAGGAGTAGCCAACGTGGTGTCTTCCAGATGTTGTAGACTACAATTCCTATCAGCCCTGACCATTGGCCATACTTGCTGGAACTGGGAGTTGTGTTGCCCAACATCTGGAGGGTCCCATATTGGTTATTCTTGCCCCATATGCTTTGATCCTGTTCTGTCCGGCTTGAGAGTTTTCCCCAAAGCATCTGGTAAACCACTGTTAGGAGCAGAAGGTATGCTCCAGCAGGGTTCATCAAAGGCCCAAGCACTTATAGAATCATAGAACCCAACTCGCTCAATCTTCCTCATAAGGCTTGGTTTCCAGACTCTTGATCATCTTGGTTGCCCTCCTCTGCATACATTCCAGCTTGCATACATTCCTTCTTAAATTGTTACAGTAGACACAGTATTCCAGATGTGGTCTGACCAAGGCAGAATAGAGCGGTACTATTACTTCCCTTGATCCAGACACTCTACATTTGTTGAAGCAGCTTAGAATAGTATTAGCTTTTCTTTTCTTTTCTTTTCTTTTTTTGCTGCTGCATCACACTGTTGACTCATGTTCAGCTTGTGGTCTACCTAGATCCTTTTCATATGTACTACTGGCAAGCCAGGTGTCCCTCATTATATTTGTGCAGCTAATTATTCCTGCGTAAGTATAGAACTTGATATTTGTCCCTACTGGAATTCATTTTCTTAGTTTGGGCCCAGTTCTCCAATCTATTAAGGTTATCTTGAATCCAGATTCTGTCTTCTGCGGCATTAGCTATCCCTTCAAGTTTCGCGTCATCTGCAAATTTGTTGGGTGTGAAACGCCAAATGAAGTTTACACTACGGAGTTTTGATCACAAACACAATCTCTGAGCAATTGTTCCAAGTCTGTGATCTAAAGCAGTCCTACAGATCACACAGAATATGGTGGCAGAAATCTGGAAGGAACCACTTCAGATTGTAGATGCAGATATATTTTTGCACACTTTCCCACACAAAACAAAACACAAACATCCCTGCATGTAGAGAATAGGCAGAAAGGTTTCATGTAGCCCTCTCTCTGGTGTGGGGAATAGAATTACAGTGGTACCTCCAGCTACAAACTTAATTCATTCCGGAGGTCCGTGCTGAACCCGAAACCGTTTTTAACATGAGGCGCGCTTTCGCTAATGGGGCCTCCTGGTGCCACCACGCCACCAATGACTTCCGCTTGCATCCCGGGGCAAAGTTCACAACCAGGAACATCTACTTCCGGGTTAGCGGAGCTTGTTACCCAAAATGTTCGTAAGGAGGATGGTACATAACCTGAGGTTCCACTGTACCCTTCTCCTCTTCCCCATTCCCTCAGTAGGAATAATGCTTCCAGAATTCCACTACCTGTCTGTGTAACTTGTAGACTGGTTGTGGTCCTAGAGGTTAACAACAAGCAGTTAGGAGAATGGAGAAAAAGGAGACTTCTATCTATAAACCTACCTCAGGGGGCTCATCCAATCGCTGACCTGTATCTTCTGGAAGGACAGGTGACTGATTAGGTTCTGTGGCCTGAAATGGGCGGGTGGGGGTGCTGTTGAGCAGCTAAGGAGGAGAGACACACACACGAGAACAACACTTGTAACTTGAGTCAAAAGGCAATGCACAGGTGAGTAGCCCCCAACATTGGAGGCTTTTAAAGAGAGGGAGGTATAGTTTGAAGGATGTGATGGGCTGTGTAACAGGGTAGACTGAGTGGGCATCTATCTGTTCCCTCTTTGGGTCTCTCCCTCGGTCAGATGGATCATGGTTGCCATAGCAGCAACCGGTATGCCCCTGAGCCTGTCAGCGTTGCTATTAAATGCCAGGTTAGCCCATAATAAAATCACCCTTATTCATAATTTAATTGTGGATGAGGAGGCCAACCTGGTTTGTATTATTGTACTAATTGTATAATTGCAATTGTATAATTGTTCTGTACATGGGCTGCCTTTAAAATATGCTAGAAACTGGGAGATACGAACATATTTCACCCATGCTTTGTAGTCACTGGCTTCCAACCAGTTTTCAGGTCCAAATCAAAAAGCTAGGGTATCTCACATGTAGCTACTCAATCTGTGAGATTTGTTTGTTTATAACAATTTATAGGCTGCCCTTCATCATGTTCTGTGGTAGTGGCCCAAAGGGCCATAATGAATGTAATAATGTGAAGTTCCAGAGATAGTTACATACAGCTCAATACAACAAGCAAACTGTGTAACACACAAATACTACTAGGCAATAAATTAAACCTAATCAACAGGAGTCAGTTAAAAGGAACAACACTACAGTGGGAAGGGTATTCTGAACTCATCCTGCAGCCCAAAAACCTATGCAAAAGGTGCATTATGACCTGGCATTGATATGTATATAATGATGAGGCCAGAAGGGGAGGGCATTCCAAAACCTGGGGGCCACCACAGAGAATGCCCTCTCATGCATTCCCGCTACAAACTTGATAGGGTAGCAGAACTACCAGCAGTGCCTCTCCTGCAGATCTCAACAGCTGAACATGACTATGAAGAAAGAGGCACTCCTTCAGATACTTAGGGCCTATATTTGATGTTTTGTTTATATTTTAGGCAAAGTATTTAAACTTTCAGGGCACATGGCCACCACAAAGCAGAATAATAGTTACACAGCATATCAATATTCATTAACTAGTGGCATTACAGGAATGGATAGTTTTAAGACTTTCATTTTCATATCTATCTGTATATATGGGTCACATTAAAAATGAATCCACATGGACCCAGTCTCAGTAGGCAGGGAGTACAGAAATGACAAGATAGAAAACTTTCCTACCTGTTCCTCGACAGTCAAGAGAAGCTTAACAGGGTTACCATTCTCTTCCTGCTTTAACGAAGCCATCAAAACATCCACTCGCCAGTCACCTTCCCAAACCAAACACCTGCTTGAGTAAAACACACAGATCACTATTTTCTTGCTCTGAGATAATTTTACTTTTATTTCAATAGCTGATAAGAGTTAAATTGACAATACATTCTTAAGCTTTAAAGACTGTCCACAGCAGAACAAATGGATATGGTAGGTTGCAATAGCACAACATCCTCATGACAGCTGCTGTAACTAATAGCATGTTGATCCCTGAAGTCTTGAGTTCAGATCCAACCTTTGCTGGCCCTGGAAACATTCCCTGCTTTTAAAGTACGGAATTTATTCCCTCTTAGTTTTTTAAAGAACTTCCTCACAGTGTGTTTGGAAAGCACTTGGCATGCCAACAAGTATCAATACTGGCACCAAAATTCACAAATTATCTAGAATTTACCTTGTTTCAGGCCCCAGCTTGCCAATCTTTTGTGGCTTAACATTTGGATTCACTAATATTTCTACAATGATGCTTGTCTTCTGAGAATAGCGGCTCCAGTCACCCAAACCAAAGACCACTAGGTGTTTGGGCAGCGGAAGTGGTAAGTGAGTCTGGTAACATTTCTGACGGCATTTGCTTAGAGAGAAGAGAAAATATATTAGTCTCAAAAGGGATAGCATGGAAGGAAATTGAGAAGAAAGGATTCATAGTGATGGAAAACAAGAGGGCAAAAGACTGGTGCTGTGTACGCACAATCATGGGTGTAGCCAGGAGGGGACAGAGGGGACAGCTGCCCTCCTAAATCAAGTACAGTAAATAAATAAAAATACTTAACTGACCAATTCTGTCGCAGATAACTCGGTTCTGCTCCAACATAAAGCCTGCCCCCCTAAAATAATTCCTGGCTACGCCCATGTGCACAATACCTGTAAAGCGCATTTGAAGCACATTTTCCCCTCAAATAATTATGGGCTCTGAGGGGTAAATTACAGTGCCCAGAATTCTTTGAGGGGAAAATGTGCTTTAAAGGTATAATAGCATGTATACAGCAAAGGGATTCCTTCTCACTTGTTCCCTAAAAGAAGAAAGAGGGATTGACAACCTGCTTTGAAATTTTGGAACTATCTTTCTAGGACAGAAGGGACCCAACTGAGGGCATTTACAAATGTGAGGCTCACACTGTGTGTAACCTGAATAGAAACCCTTCATTGTGCCTATTATGAACATTGCTTTTAAAGCGGCTTTCTTTGCATTATGTGCATGGGCTCCAGCAGTCCCCATTTACCAGGTGCAGTCTATATTCTCCAATAGCTGCCCCCATTTTATATCTTGATGGTTTTGTGGATTCCTCTAACTTCCCTTCCATCTTGCTTCCCATAATTGCCTATTCAGATACTAAACACTGTTCAATTAGTTCTAATGTATGTTGTGTAACAAATGCAGCCAGATGCACTGTGAGATTAGACATTCTGCTGAATAAGTGTAAGTTAAAAGACCTAGACCCCTAAGGAGCTAAAATAGAGGATATGAATTTTAAAGCTAATCAGTTTTCTAATACACAGTGGATTCATAAAATAGTGCAAGAGAAGATACAGAAAAATGCATAAAGGGAGAAAAATCAGCAATGAAGAGTTCTGGCCAGACCTTGACTTTGGGTGGGAGAACTGGGATATTGCAGGTACACACACACTTATTTTCATATGGGAAACGGTGAAAGGTTGCAAACATCCATGCCTATTTTAAGTGCTTGTCTGCTGGTCATGCAGAAATCGGCTTTTTGCAGCATGTAGGTAAGCAATACCGCCTGCAAATGTCTACCCATCAAGCTGCTGTTAAAGGCACACACCTACACTGGCTAGCTGAGAAGGTGGCAACCCTAACGCACCCAAAACGTTAGGCTCCCGGTGTCGCACAAGACTCTTCGCTGCTTTCGCTGTTGGTTTTCACGTGCGAAAACACCGTATCGTAAAAGTGACCTGTGAACCTGAGGCGCAGGCTTTTTCGCACATAAATTTCCCTAAACCTTTGCCCGCTTTCACCCTCCTGGATGGCGGGAAAGGCGAGCCGCCGCGCGCAGGCCTCACCTACTGAGCTGCCGAGGCGGCTCGCGCAGAGACCAGAGGGCGTAGAAGTGGAGCTTGCCTTCCCGCCGGGAGAAATCCCCCCCTCCGCGGGGCTGCGGGGCTAGGGCGGCCTCCCCCCGCTGCCAGAGGCCTCCGGGGGCCCAGCTCCATCGCCGGCGGGGCGTTCCCAAGCCATCCAGGCTCAGAAAACTGGAAGCACCAGAGAGCATGGCAGAGGGAGCGGCGCTTTGAGGCCCAAAGGCGCCCACCCAGACACCACGGGTGAGTCAGGGTGGCATAAGCTGCTCCTCGGTCCCAAGTCTGGGTAGGTCGACACGCAGCGGGCTTGGGTTGGGCGCGGGCACTCTGCTGCTGCTCAGAAGTGCTCTTTATTATAGCCCCGCATATTCCAGGGCGGAGCCTGTTTGATCAGTTTCAGGTGTGACAAGGCCGACCGTGGTTTATTTGCAGGGGGGGGGGGGTCAGACTCATGTTTGTGTTTGGTCAGACACATGTTTATGTGTTGATGGAGACTGTTTTTTTCTCAGCAGCATCGGCCCCGCAGGTCTTGGGTGCCTGTGATGAAACCAATCCAAATACTTCAGAAATTTCTCAAATGTATTGTGCAATTCTCTTCTCAGAAATGCTTATCTTTTGAGACAGATGGCTTAAAGAATCTGACAGGCCACCTGAATCAAATGTATCTGTTAATAACACACTTAACACTCTCAAAGACCATTAGGAACAATTAAGCCATTTAAAATCTACTCACTGGGTTTCTTCTAATAAAGGTTGTAAAGTTGTTTCTGGACAAGAAATAAGGGAGCTTGAGTATTTCTAACAATACTCAGACTGTTAAACCAACAAACATTTTTTAAAAATAGTATTAAAAGCATAAAATATGAATCTATGTCAACCTGCTTAATAAAACTCATTTAATTTAAATATGCACGACTGCACAACATTTGCAACATTTTAGGCAAAGCTTAGCTTTCTCAGGCCTAATACCTGAAGTCGAAGATGCAGGGAACTGGACTTGAATTCAAAACTCCTGCTTTGTATTAGGGTAAAAAGGTAAAGGTACCCCTGCCCGTACGGGCCAGTCTTGCCAGACTCTAGGGTTGTGCGCTCATCTCACTCTAAAGGCCGGGAGCCAGCGCTGTCCGGAGACACTTTCGGGTCACGTGGCCAGCGTGACAAGCTGCATCTGGCGAGCCTGCTGGTAAGCGGTCCCTATTTATCTACTTGCACCTGAGGGTGCTTTCGAACTGCTAGGTTGGCAGGCGCTGGGACCGAACGATGGGAGCGCACCCCGCCGCAGGGATTCGAACCGCCGACCTTTCGATCGGCAAGTCCTAGGCGCTGAGGCTTTAACCCACAGTGCCACCCGCATCCCTTTGTATTAGGGTAGCCTTCTCAAAATGTGAACAAGGGTGTAACCCCCTGCTTCAAATAAGCTGCAAACAAGGAAACCACACCCAGCCGGAGGTTTCTCAGCATTTTCATTCTATAAGCTCTTGCTAAAAACAAACCAACCTCTCTTCGGTTTCCTAAGCGTTTTGCCTTACTGTGTGCTGGAGCCACTGCAGTAAAATGTTCCAGGTCAAGTCTCCAGCATCTCAAGGTAGCGCTGGAAATGTTCCTTGCCTGAAACCCTGGAGAGCTGCTATTTAGTACGGTGACAATAGTGAGCTAGATGGACTGATGTGCCTTTGTAGACAGCTCCTTAAAAGCTACTCACTTTGAGCCAATATCCATTTCTGTTGTGCAATGAAAAGAGTGTGGGGTGGAAGAAAACGAGGGAGAGAAAGCCATCATATTTCTCCTACTGATGTTCTCCAAGACGTGGCATCTATTAGCTCTACTTGAAAGCAAGATGAAAAGACCAAAGGTCACTTTGGAGATATGGCATGTTTGGTGGGCAACACAGTGTACTTCTATTAGAGAACATTTTGTAACTTAACGTGACATGTTGAAATAGTTTTACAACATTCAAAGCTTTATATCAGGCATAGGCTAACTCCGCCCTCCAGATGTTTTGGGACTACAACTCCCATCATCCCTAGCTAACAGGACCAGCGGTCAGGGATGATGGGAGTTGTAGTCTCAAAACATCTGGAGGGCCGAGTTTGCCTATGCCTGCTTTATATATTCAGATATTGCCAACCACTCTTCATGTGGGCCCTTTCCTCCTTTCCTGGAGATTCCCTCAGCCTTTCACAGGCTTTGGTGGTCAGAAGCAGAAATCTGTGTAAGCCGACAGCCCAAGACATGCTGCTGCCTGAGGCAAAGGGCAAGATAGCAGCCCTTCTCCCAAGTACAGAAGTTGACTGGACTGGTAGCCGAATCTTACTTCAATGATGGTGACAGGATAATATTTTCCAGTGCACTTCAGGGAAGCAGACTAGTTTAGCAGGTTTAGTTTAGTTTAGATGGCAAGTCTGTGGCACACAGAGTTTTGATTTCCAAATGAGGGGAATGGGAGGGTGTGCTAGAGGGATTGCTTGAGGGCTTCTGCCATCTTCTGCCTAATGCTAGCACCATCCCTGCCTGTAAAAGCCTGTGCAAAATTATTCTCCTTTTTTGCCTGTAGCTTGTGTTATCCAAATAGAAACATGGATAATATGCAGCCAAACGCCAAAGGAAGTGAGGAAAATGGCCTTTGGTTTTCTAGCCAATGCATCTGAACAGATGCAGGGGTTTGGACTAGAATGAACCTCAGGATCCCTTGCAACTCTACAATATTCTATGAACACTGGTCATGTCAGCACTGCAACATCTCACACTTATGTGTTTGTCCCCAGTAATGTGCTCATTATTGCAGTTTCGTGCTTCAGGGCTATTTGTCCCTTGGAGGAAAAAACTACTTAAAGCAGAGCACACAATCAGAAGAGAACATTTATCCATGTTTTCGGATAATCAGCTTGGTCTAGCTCCAGGCTGCCTCGTGATGCAAGTTTGTTCAGCTGCCTGTGCAAAACAAAAAAACCAAGAAAACCTCCACGATGAGGCTGTGTGCAATGAGGGTAGCTTCCATTGGTATATAAAATGCCCACCACTGAATGAAATTTGACTTCATATTCTAAATGAGCCAAAAGATCCGAATGCAGGCAAGATTTAAGTATTTACTGTTTATTTAGCTCACACAACATGTGTTTCAAATATGAGCCTACAAATATAGGCTAACACAATTATTTGCAAGGGGAGCATATTGTTAGAAACCGAGAGCCCTCTTAGCAGCAAGTAAGTATCTATTGTATATTTATTTTTAAAGCAAGGGATCTCTGCCCCCCACTCCAGGCATCCTTTTAATTATGCAATCATTATTTTTGCTCAAGACGGTATATACCATCTGCTTTAAATATGGTTTGTGGTGCCAGCAGGAATGTCAGGGTGAAACTTTATTTTCTACGTGGTGCATGTCCTGTAGCTTTTTACTGAAATCCTGTAATTGTTCCTACCACAAGTATCCTGGGGGTTTTCAGTACTGATGTTTTGATTTGTTTTTTGCACTATGAATGCCCTTCCAGGCAGCAATAAAGCAGTAACCTTGGAGAAGCACTGAAGAGACAGAAGCCTAGTAAGTAGCTCATGTGATAAATCCCCTTAGTTTTATCATATCATCAGTTGCTTCCTTATTATCGGGGGGGTGTATATCATAGTCTAAAGAAGCCTTCCCTAACTGGAAAATTATGAAAATCAACCACAGTTGTTTGCATTTTCTCATCTTGCATCATGGCTTTTACTTGTGACTAGCAGAAGCAGGATCAGAAACTTAGGCAGGGCACCGAAGGCTTTCATTTCCTTCCCCATTTCCTTCCCCATTGCCACTCACACCCTAGAAATTCTGCTCAGTCCCTCTATCTGGCTTCTGAAAGGTCATTAGGCATTGCTGACATACCCCATTCTATGAATTGCACCTCTGTATTAAAAATAATAATAATAAGATGCTGAATTTTGAACTAGTACAGTATAGTTGATATAGAATTTTCACCGCTCCGTTTATATTTCAGAGGTTTTCCTTTTAATCTCTTTGAAAGAATTGGTGGTGTAAGACCGTGCACACTCTCAACACAGTACAGATAAGAAGAGTTGAATGCCATCATGGCCAAGCCTTACAGTGTCAGTGTTTCTGGAATTTATTTGACAAAATTTATATACTGCTCGATTGTAAAAGACCTCTTAGGCAGCTTACAAGAATTAAAATAATCAATAAAAACCACATAAAAACAATTAAGAATACTAAAGATTAAAATTAGCAGTAGACTAAAAATATCTTAAGACATGTCAACATCTATGTGTCTGGATAGTCATGCCTAAATATTTTTTTTAAGCAGATGTTGAAAAGAAAACAGTGAAGGCACCTGCCTGATGTACATAGTTCCAAGTGGAGGTGCACCACACCAAAAGACTGATTTCTTACGAGTGCAGAACAAATATTAGTTGGCACCTGTAACAGTGCCAGTTCCACAGATCAAAATGTCAAGTGGGCATATATGAGGTAAGGCAACAGGTCCCAAGCTGTCAAAGGCTTTATATACCAATAGTAACACCGTGAAATTGGCCCAGTAACAAACTGGCAACCAGTACAGACTTCCGAACAGGGGTGCGGTGTGTTGATAGGGTCTCACTCCTGTCAGGAACTGTGCTGCAGCATTCTGCACTAACTGCAGTTTCCTGGTCAAGCGCACACAGAGTGCATTTGTTGCAGCAGGTAAAAGCCACTTCTAGCCACTGAGGCTACCTGGTCCTCCAGTGACAGCTGGATCTCAGAGCACTGCATACCTACTCCTTCAGCAAGAGGGCAACCCCACCCAGGGCAAGCAATTAATCAATTTCTCAGGCACAGGAACCATTCACACACATAGCCTCTGTCTTGCCAGGATTCAAGGGCAGCTTATTTTCCCCGTCATCCATCTCACCACTGCATCCAGCCACTGGTCCGGGGCCCACACTTATGGCATGTGCACTAATCAGTACTTGGGCACCTTCAGAGTGACACTTGCACTGTAGCCTTCATCCCACTTCCTTCATAGCCCAAAGCTCCCCAGAATACTATGGAGCCACCTGGACCCCTCAGTGCTGGAAAGAACACTTGGGAGCAATTACGGGGACCTTGAGTAGGTGAGGTTAGGCAGAAATTAACTCTGTGAAGAAGAGCTCTGGCCATTTAAAAAAAAAATGTGCAAAGGGCCTCTGTAGCAATAAGTGCTTAACTGTCTTACAGGAGTGAGACAGAACCTTTATGAGCATATGAAGCGGCCATATACCAACATGACACATCTGTTGTTCTCTGACAGACAGTGGCTCCCCAAGGTTCCAGGCAGGAATTTCCCTCAGCTGAGATTCTGCACCTATGACTGAACTTAACCATCCAGGGGTCCTTTACCTTTACATTTACCTTAACTGGAGATAGCAGGAATTGAACCTGTGCAACATTTTGCTTAGAAAAGAACTCAGACCAACACCCCCTTTACCTCTGCAGTTCATTTTCTTCTTTCTTCACAGCAGCAAAGGAAAGACGGAAGGCTGAGGCTGTATGATGAAAATGTTTATTGAAATGTTTTTTTAAAAATGCAAACACACAAGTCACAGGTTTACTTCATGCAATGAAACATACATTAACCAAGTTCTACAAGGAACAGCAAACACACTAGAAAAACTTTATCTCGCCAGTACCAGAACATATAAGTCAGTGACATAGCTTAATAAAATATCCTCTCAATTTTAAGCGGGGTGGGAATGCTTGGGAGGATGTGAGCAGCATATTTGTGCACAAAATTAATGATTAAGGAACAAAAATAATATCACATGGATCATAAATCACTGACAGAAATCCTACAAGCTACAGAAATTGTGTACCAAGGTGGCGTTCTGACTAGAGGGCATGTTGCAGCTAGAGGTTTGATCACTCCAGATAGTCTGTTCCTTTTGCCTTAGCCACAATGTTTGAGTATAGGCTATTGTTAATAGCTTGGAGTATGTTTTGCTATGTTCAATAAAGTTCAGCCTCTCTCTCTAGGTATCCTACAACTTGCCCAAGAATCAGCCCACTGATGATTATTGGTGAAACAGAGAGCAAGTGAGGCAACACCTTAGCTGCTTATACCAAGTTTCTTTAAAATGCTAGAAGGGAGCTTCTTAGAAGTTTGACTCAGGCCTAGGCTTAAGGGTTCAAAGCAAAAACAACCATCGAAGGAATTCAGCACTGCGCTATTATGATCATTCCATCAGTGCAAGCATTTCTGCTTGCCAGATGAAACAACCTCCCTGCTTCTTCCCCTGCGTGCTATTATGTTGGAGAACATATGCAGGGGGAGGAGAGGAGAAAAGCTCTGTTGCACGAGCCGGACTTGTTGCACTGGCTCCTGTTGGCTGAACTGCTTATTTAAATCTGGCCCAAGTATTTCAACTACGTGTTTTAAAATGTACTTTATTTCAAAGCACAGCTCGGCTGACATCAATAAACAGGATCATTTGTTTTATTTTTTTATTTCAACATCTTCTATGGGAGGAGAGGTTTGTGCAATTCAAAAGCTTACTTCCAGCAATTTGAACATAAGCTGGTCAAATATATCAACCCACTTGTGATTTTAATTATTTCAGCCAAGTCTCTCTTTTTCATTATTGCCCAAGCCCCAACTCAAAACATTTTTATCAGTGTATCCTAATGGCCTCATTCATAGGAATCACTCCACTACAGGCATTATCAGCCAGAATCCAAAACACACATTTAGTTCTACACATCCCAGAGGGGACTGGACATGTGCTTCTTGAACAGCAGTCCCCCATTCTGTTCTGCCAAGCCACTTGGGTGGTGGTGGGGTCCAATTAATTTCCGGACCCAATTCAAAAGTGCTTGTTTTGACCTATAAAGCCTTCAAGAACCACCTCTTCCCCATATGAACCAACCCGAAGCCTTCGTTCAGCATCTGAGGCCCTTCTTGTGTGAGAGGTCCAGAGGCAACACAAGAATGGGCCTTTTCTGCAGTAGCCCCCGCTTGTGGGATACTCTCCCCAGGGAGGCACATCTGGTTCATTTGTTACATCTCTTTAGGCACCAGGCAAAAACATTCCTCTTCTCCTAGGCCTTTGGCTAATTAAACAATCTATAGCATTTAAAACGGGCAGGGGGTATTGCTTGTGTTTGGTATTATGTTATGCATTTTTGTGGTTTTGTATTGTAAACCACCATGTGATCTTCCGATGAAGGGTGATATAGAAATTTAATAAATAATAATAAATAACTTCAAATAAGGCATTTTCATAGGAAATGGTTTGATGTAGTACTGGGCTTTGGAGTTCAAGAATTCGCTATTGGGCTAATGCAAGCCCTTTGGAATTTAGCCATTATGTTGCATGCCACTGTTCTAAAGTAGCAGTTTTACACTTTCATGTAGTCCAATTCTAGCCATGTTTCACAAGAACCAGTCAGCATATTTGTAGGTGCATTGCCTTAGGATTGAACCGTGTGTGTGTATTACTCAGTTCACAGGTTTCTTTGAGCAGGCTCATACATTTAAACCCAATAAACTTCATTGATCCAATATATCTGATGACACAAGAAAACAGCAACAGAGTTATTGTACAGGTGTGCTTGTTTAAACTACACAAACTGCCTTTGATCAAGATCAGGAGTTCCCACACTTTATCATGCTTTCCACTTATAGTGGCTCAGTATTTTTAGCCTGCACATCTAAGAATATGTTTAAACTTTGTGTTTAAACAAAGACTTGCCTGGTAGAAGGTAATCCTTGTCCACAGGTCAGTGGCAAGCAAACCAACAAATAAAAAATGACCACCATGAAAAGTCATTCCACTAATCACTCAAAGACATCAACATAAAATGCAAGATGCACAGCCACTGCATGGAGTTTGGTCTTGGTGCTGATAGGGGATGAATAACTATACATTGATGCTGTTTCCTGGTCCAAATAAAGTATATAGGAATATCCTTGGGGATGAGCTCATCTCTCTTCTGTAAATTAACCACAACTACAGTGTTAGCTATGCTTACCTCAGTTTTATCTGTAAAATGTTTTAAGGCCTTCTGGAAAGGTAACAGAAATATGCTTTATGAGGCACAAGTCCTTGGAATGGGAGACTTTACAATGCAATCCTATACATGTCTACTCAGAAATAAGCCCCACCGAGTTCATCTACACATATGATTGGATGCCTTAGCTTTACATCACACAACTTTTTCTTTATCATTTCCTGGCAACTGCATCCTGGTTAAGGAGATAAGGCTACTTTCCCAAAGGAGCACAAAGGGATGTAAAATTGATTAGCCCCAGATGATCATCTGTTTAACATGCTTCTTGCAGCAGAAAGGAGAGAGGAAACTATGTGCTTGATGAAAAAAACAAAAAAGAAATGATATACCAATATACCTGATTTATGTAATTTGCTACTCTAAAAGGCATTCAAAGGGTATTAGACAAATGGAAGGACAAAGCTATCAACTAGCTAAATGGCGCAGTCTGCGCACAGGCAACAGCATGAGAGGGCTGTTGCTTTCATTCTCTGCTTGGGGCTTTCAAGAAGCATCTGGATAAGGTCACTGTTGAAAACAGGATACTGACCACACAGACTCTTGGAAAGAACATGAAGGGTTGTTGTTTTGTTTTTATATTCTAATAAGCTTTCCTCTCACTTGAAGATTCTCAGAGAATTTTTTAATATTTTTTTTGGTAAGAGGCAGAAGCAAAATAAGCAGAAACTGGGCTGTAAAGAACTGAAAAACACAAAAGCAAAACAAGCCTTTCAGAAGCTAGCAAGTCCCCAACCACAGAGATCATACAATGGAACAGAGCTACAAATTTTTAAATTTAATTCAGTCATGCCAATTCTACACTTGCCTATGAAAGTGCTGAAGTAAAAATAAAGCACATAAGGGAAGATTGATGATGATTATAAAATATTCTCTCAATTTGAAACAACAACAAATTGCTGAAGTATTCAGTTGCTTCAAAAACATCACACAGAACAAATGGAGCAGGGATCAAAGTACTTCAAGTGCATTGTTACACTATATTGATGAGGTCTTCACAATTATTTTAGAAAATTTCAGTCCCTTTGGCCCCTGATATGAAATCATAGCTGATCTGTCCTAATGCCTGAAACTGGTTTTCCATTCCATCTCAAAAAATGCTTTAAGAATTACATGTATCAATCCCAGACAAGTATGTGCATTTTCCCTGGCTATCTCCCACATAACTCTTTAGGTGCCAAGATGATAGTTCTCCAGGGATTTTAGGTCTGTGATCCAAGAAAGAGATCCAGATTTCATGATCTGAAAATAGAACAACCATACACACATTGTGCCCTGGCTGCATCTCTATAGCTGAACAGTTCTAAGTCCTGTCAGTATTTGGAAAGGCATGTGGTGTGTGTGTGTATTTATCTTCAAACATGGTTTCAAAAAGTACATTACATTTGTATGTGGCCAAAGTGTGTTGGCAAAAGACCAATTTTAAACTGATTTAATCAACAAGAGCAGCACTGAAACCAATGTGTTATTAAACAGACTGTAGAAAGGAGAACATGTAAGGCCTTTGCTCAATTTGAATCTACTGCAGTTTAGGTTATTAAATCTTAATTTCAACTTCTGTTCTCTTTCCCAGAGTGAACTATTTCCAGCCAGGAAGGAGACATGGCCTCCTATATTTATAGGTAGAACATGCAGTACAACTTCAGTAGCAATTAACATGAGCAAACACACCTCTAGCAGGCATGGGCTAAAGAACAAAGACAAATTTATTGTGCTGAACAGAGATTTTCATATTACTTCTGTGACAAAAAGCAGAGAACTCTGTAACAAACAAACTTAACTGAAACTTGCATACTGTACTTGATTCACACAATCTGTCTTTATAGTCTCCTCTTCAAGCAGAACCAAAATAAAAGCCCTTGTATTGGACATATTTAGCAGACTCTGTGTGTATTGTAAAATGTGGGAAGTCAAGAAATTAACTTTCACAGGGAAAATGCTTTGAACAATAACGAACAACAGTGTTTAAAAACATTCAGAGGGAAGAGAGTCTTTAAAGCTAACCATGGGCTGTGCAATCGTGAGACACAAGGGAGCTCCTGTTTCTGGCTTCAAAAATACAGCAGCTGCTGTTCAGGATATTTATAGAAAAATAAATACACATACTGTCCTTTAAGCCAAATAATCAATTTGCGTTGCTACTGGATTGCCTCTCATTCTCTTCCCCTCCAATTGATTTGCAGAAAGATAAGCCCAAAGTTTGCTTCTTGTAAGTCCTGTGCTTTGCAAACTCTGTGCTTCTCACTTATTGGCCTGGAATCAGCCACTAATTTCTCCATTATCACCGCAAATAAAAACAAAATGCCTAGGAGCAGCTACAGCTGACTTCCACTTTAAAAGTTAGCAGGAGCCCTTGTTTGCCAGGCCTCAATACCAACAATTAAAAGACTTAGGTTTTCACTCCAAGTCTTTAACTTTTTTTAAAAAAAAGTTCAATGGAACCAATAGTCTCTTGCTACCTTATTTGCTTTGCAACTTTCCCTTCCTTGGCAAAGTACTTAATATGGCATAGTTAGAGAACCATCATGTCCGTTTGGAAGATAGATTCTTTGGCATTGCACCTTCTAGCACTAAACTATCAGCAAAAGATAGCTGATAGATCAAGGGCATTTCCTCAAAAGGTCTCCAAAATGTGTGTGTATCCTTCATACTATAACTGTTTGCTGCAATCATGCAAAGACCCAAGCAAACACAAGAGATAAACATCAGCAGCCACTGTTTTAAAAGGCATACTCCAGAGTTGCTTCTGGAATCCTGATAAATACATGTATTAGTCCTTTGCTGCAGAAAGGACTATGTGACCTACACATATATACCCTATAAAACCTGAGCTGTGAATGATAGGTGATGCGACTGCCACTCCTCTGAAATGTAACAGTTATCTGTGCCACTTATGCTGTATTAAAGACTGGCAATGGCCTCCGAAGCCTGAATGCAAGGAAAGAGGCTCTCTTACCAACTAACACCTGAGATATTAAACTAGAGGTGTCAAAAATAAGGCTGAGGAAAATCCCTTATGTGCATTATAGAACACTCTACACAATATCATGAGGGCTAAGACGTTGATGCCCAGAATAAAGGACCTCACTTGCCAATAAATGCTACTGCATGGCTCAGTTTTCCATCACTGGGATGGAAAGGGATGCTGTGTACTCGTATGACTGTGCACAATGGCCTTCTTGTAGCTTGGAGTGCTTATTGGTGGAGTGCACAGGCACGGCACAGCAAATATGAACAAGCATAACTATATTATCATATGCAAACTACATTATCATAATTTGCTTCCAGTGAAAGTGACTTTTTTTCCAATGAATCCACTTGTTGGAATAAATTGACACACCAGCCCATTTTGGGTTTGACACCCCTATCTTAAGCTACATTGAATTCAGGCAAAAAGTCAACCAATGAAAATAACATTAGCCCCAAAAGGTCTGGAGGAAGAAGAATCTTTGTTTGATGAATTGCTTGACTAGAATTATTTGGTTTATGCTTCCTTCTTCCATTTTGTGCCTTTTCTGAGAGAAAATACATGTAACTTAAAATTCTTTCAGACAAGCTGTGAAATCCAGGTATCTATACCAGCAAATACACACCAATTTTGCCTTACAATAAACTAGCTATATTTGCACAGAACTAGAAGAGAGAAGACAGGCTGGCAATGGCCTGGATGGCATACATACGTGCCATTTCAGAAGCTTCCCAGAGACCAAGCAAATGGCAGTGCACCACAGCATAGTAACAATGCAGTTTCTACAGGCTGCTTTGGCAGCTGATCCCAGTGATTATTTGCAGATAGAGGAGTAGAAGGTGATTTACCCCAAAAGAAAAGGCATATTTCAACTTCAGTTCATGGAAGTGCAATAGAAAGTAAAAGCAGACACCTGAACCTGGTCCAGTGATTTGCTTTCTATAACTAAGCTCTCAGATTGGTGTCTGCATAAAACAAACAAGCTGCCAATAATCACGTGCATCACTTTAACAGTGAGGAAGGGTTGAAGGAAGTCATCCATACATAAGCATAGAGATTCAGCCATCAAGTGTGTGCCTGTTAGGAGATACTAATCATGACAGGCAGCTTGCTTTGGTGTCTTATGGCCCACCCACTCCAAATCTCATTAACTGCTCTAGCTGGTATAATAGACATGGAAGAAGAGAATCTTGTTGCGTAGAAGTGAGTAAGAATTGTCAAATTTGAGCAAGTAGATGCCCTCGCCTGGATAATCATGGCTGCCTACTTGCACTTCCCGGTGGCTATCCCTTCGGTAGACAGGCATGATCTCCCCATAACGGGTTCGCAAATAGCTTCTGGAGCCTCTTTCCACATCACCAACTGGAATAGGTCCTGAGAATAAAAAAACACACAAAGCATCAGTGAACAAAGCAAAAAAAAAAAAAAAAAAGACTAAAAAGTGTCATCAGACTAAGGAAGATCACAAGAAGAAAACATTATGCTTTGCAGTGGACCATGGCTTTCTAAGTTAAGTGTCTGCTGATGACAATGAAGTTCTACAGATTTTCTTTTTCTAATCTCGATGTTGATTATAATTTATGTTGATGTTCAGTATGTGTTTTATGTTTTTATTTTATGAGACATGACAGTCATAATTCCTCTTCCCTCCATGTCCCTTTTCTCTTGTGTGTTGTATATTACATAATGTAATTTTTATTATGCCATCCATCTGACTGGGTTGTCCCAACCACTCTGGACGGCTCCCAACAAAATATTAAAACACAAAAAATCTCAAACATTAAAAACCTCCCTGACTTCTAAAAGTCAGATAGAATTTTATTTCCTTGGCATCTGATGGGAGGGCATTCCACAGGGTGGGCATAACCACCAAGAAGGCCCTCTGCCTGGTTCCTTGTAACCTCAGAGCTGCATCACAGCATGCTGATATTAAGGCAACAGTCATGACTCTTGCCCAGTTCTGCACTGACCTTCAAACTCTTCTTCATCATCATCTTCATCACTTGATTCACTAACTTGCACAGTAATTGCAGTGCTAGTAACAGAAGTCCAATCAAAATAGACTCCAAAGCCAATGTCATAATCTTCTGTGGCAAACTCCCAGCAGACACGCTTCCCATCAGGGTGAGTTGGCACCCGGACTGTTAACACCTCACCCCGTTTCACTACCATTCGGGCATTCTTCTCCTTTGTCATCTTTGTTTTGAACTCCCTTATCTTGGCGCTTGTCCAAGTAGTGGGGGGAATTAGAGGTGGAGGACGAGCTGAAAGAAACAAGAAAGTATTACTAGCTGTAATCAACAGAGGGCATAGTCTTTAATTTCATTATACATTCTAAATCCTAACACTGTGAACAAGCGGAATAGATTTTGCTTGTGCAATGGGACTTCACCTTCCTGCAGTCCCCCAGGCATTCTCAATATATGCTCTGAAGAATTGAGAAATCCCCTGGGTACATAAAGGAAAGAAGAAGAAAGGAGAGTCTCATTGTGCAAACTGAACCCCACTGATGCAATGGTGAATTCTGCTCATATGGTGGCCAACTTTCAAAAAGTTCAAAAAGAAATAGTAGTACTCCTCCACCTTTATGCTCTTCAAAACTGCAGATAACTATTTTTCTTCCTCTTCATCTCAACCCAACTTTACCTATGGATGATTGACACTAGTCTTTTAATGTCACTGACAAACACAATCTATCTCATATTTAAACAAACTATACACCCAGACTTAGTATGCATTTAGTTTCACATAGAAAAGCTTCTCACGGGGAATCAGTGACAATGCGTTTAATTGTCAACACTACCCTAACACAGTTGATTTGCTATGCCAAAAGGGCTGTTTTAAATGAATTTCTAGTCTGGGGCGGGGGGGACCACCCCCAGAGAAATATAGCTTTGAGAACCTTGCTCCAGGGCTGAATGAATAAATGAAATCAATTATTTCAGCTCTTTTGGTGTCTCCATTCCCTTGCTTCCCTCCAGATTTCCAATTGTATCATAGTGTTCTAGCCACGTATTTTACAGGTTGGACTGCCTTTCAATTGAACTCAAACACCACTGAATTAAAAAATAAATTAAAATTGAAAACAAAATAAGAGCAGACATAGCCTTATGTCCCAGTCTCCTATTTTTCTAAACTTATAAATCAATTTCATGTTTGAAGATTTATCATACCAGAGTATCAATATTACATTTGGGATTTGTCCAGAACTCTGGCTACTAATAAATAATACTCTGAGACAGTGATGTAGTCTTAAATCTTACCTTTCTTCTGCTCACCCAGTAAATCTGTAGTTTCCAGCTCTGCTGTAAGGACATCTACTGCTCCTGTGTATTCAGACTGTATCATGACTATATCACCTGGTCCTTGTGGGTCAGGATACTTTGTCATCCGCACTACAGCCTCCTATGCAGAGGACACAAGCTTCCTTAGAATCACACCATATATTTTTGAAATTACTACATTTATTTGTATTTAATTACTAAATTTTACCTGTTGATGCACAATTTCTAGGTCACATACCGAAAACCATGGAGATTTCTTAAGGGTAGGAACTAGATTACCAGGAGACTCTGCATATATCTTTTAAGACATGATACATTTACTGTGCCTCCCTCTACATAACTACACTAGTGATCATACCACCCACCCTCTTCTCCTGGAGCAAATGTAAAGTACAAAAATAGTAGCACAAAAGTGATATGTTGGGCAAGAGACCAGTAGCAAAACTAGGAAGCAGGTGCACTGGCTGTTACAGTGTATAAAGACATATTCCCCAGGTTAAAATCTGACAATACTAGTAAACACTGCCAAAATTGCCCTGACCTCATCCTTGGAGCTCTTCAGTGGAAGACAGGTTGGGCATACAGAAATTCTCCTGAAATGAAATCATGTCAAAGTGCATTCATTGCAATAATTAGGCTAATACAACTTTGCCATTAAGAGACATCTATTTCAGTTCATTTTTAAATGCATGAAGCACAGACCAACATTTGCATCTGTAGTCTCATAGCCTTACTGTTAGGAAAACAGCAGAGAATACAGAAACCAAGTGCTAAAAAATGACAAAATACTTTGACCTTTTTCCAAAGTTCAATTTTCAATTCCAATCTTATCTTTTAAGGAGAATCAAATTACTTTCTAAGTACTATATTAAACACTACAGCTACTCAGCAACAGATAGAAAGAACTCTGGCAGACATATTTTTTTGGCACACACTTCCATTGTCTCTCAAGACACAGATGTCAACAATCTTACTCAAGATTCTTATCTCTGCTCTCTAAATTCAAATGCTGCATTTGCATCACTGAAGTGACCTCTCTGGGGTGCAAGCCTGGGCAGCGTGTATGGAGGTCCTGGGCTGCCCAGATGACAGGACCCCACTCTTGGCTTTGCTGATATGGTCCAAAGAAAGAAAAGCAATACATTTGGCACCAGCTTGGTTGCAGGAGTTGCCAGAAAGAAGCATAAAAGATACCATCCAACCACCTTAGGGACTCCACTTTGGATTTGTGTCGGGTTAACTCCTTAGCCTTTGCTTCTCCTGAAGATATCCCAAAAGGCAGTAGAGGTCAGTTCAAAGGAATTCACAGAACTTATATATGCCCAAGTCAGATCTGTGTCTAAATTTGTTAGACACTGTTTGCAACTTTGTTTTATTGTGTAACTCACAAGTTCTCCAACTTTCTACCCCTAGGAACCAGCTGAGAGGCCTGAAAAACATTGGTGACCACCATTCACAAAATGGTAGTGCAACCCTAACCCTTTCCTTTGTATTTCTAGTTTGCTATTATAAAGAATATTAACACCTCTCTCTCTCTCTCTCTCTCTCTCTCTCTCTCTCTCTCTCTCTCTCTCTAATTTTTTTCAGCACCTCCTCTGGTCTTTTAGCCTCAGAGGAGGGAGACTTCTTTTCCCTCTCTCTCTTTAACCGCCCCCCATCTCCCAGCAAACTTTACTCAGAATATGGGAGGGTTGGTTTGCTGGTGCTGGCATTTTTCCAACAAAAAAGGCTACAGCATGGCCAGGGGACAATGCAGGTGAGTAAGGAGGCACTGGATGAGACATGGCACCAAAGCCCTATTAAAAGTGGACTTAGGCACCATAATGGTCCCCAGCCATTTGAGAAACACTGGTCTAGCTTCACCCTCTCCCTCATATGTTGCAAAGCCACACATATGTCTTTTCACACTTCTTCCTCATCAAAGGGTTTTTTAATTTTAAAATTTTGCAGACCCCAGAGAAGTAAAAAGTGTCCAAAAATGTATCCATGTCTTAACAGTACACAAAGTGTGATAAAGTGTTCTTTTAATACAAAGAACAGCCCCATAAACTTAACAGGAAGTACACATGTATTATGAACAGTATCACAAATAAACCTAACAAAGTGTATTGCCCATGTGCTACAAAGACGAATGCATTCAGAAATAACACTGTGCAGACAGTTTAGGAAGCCAGTCCCCTACCTCTTTTGGGTGCTGATGTTGATCAGTTAGGATTTCTTCCTTTCCTTCTACATCTTGCTCTTTCAGACCATCGTCAGCACTTCCACAATCCTTTGTAGCCTCTGCATTCACAGGTGACCCACTCTGCAGCCTCTCAAAGAAAAACAGCAGATCAATTCAATATGTTTTAAGAGAAATTCAGGATGTTTTCAGGCAGGTGAAACAATCATAAATGAATCTCCAATCAAATGGGGAAATTGATTAAAGGATGCTAAAGAAAGGGATGCTAAAGAAACAAGATTTCTTTAGTGTGTGTATTCCTGACACAACCACATAAAGCTGTCTCAGCTGAGCCAATGCTACAGTGAATAATTCTGCAGCTTTGTACTCCCTTAGGTAGCAGAAATACAGCCCAGCTGAGCCCGTCCAACCACCACTTCATAGCTGAAATACTTTGTAAACATTGGCTTTAGCAAATCATACCCTGCACTCAGGCTGATTAATTCATCTAGACAGAAAAAGTACATCAGAATAATGTGACAGCTTGATGCAAGCATCTCCATGTCTATAAATGAAATTTTCGCAAATAATGTTTTTTTAAAGATACATTAAGCCTTATGCAAATACATTTTACAGATAACAACACAGGGCTTACCAACAAACCTTCAGGACTAACCACAGCAGTAAGTTCCTGTCCCAGCTAACTACTCTGATCTCTGGAAAGATGGGAGCAGGGCAACATGGCCAAGTCTGGGGTTATTTAAGCTTGGTCACGCCCTCTCTAAAACAACTGATATTTGACAGTTTAACTGGCAGAGAGAGTCTGGCTGGCTATGGAAGTTGCTAGGTGTGCTTAGGGATTTGTCAGGCAGGAGAAACCTGTATAATTTCCTTATGTGGAGGAAAAGGACATGGAAAAGGACTAGAAGTGCTTTTAGAGGAGTGGGTACCCATTCTAGCAGTAGATGGTTTTAATAGAAACAATTCTGTTGTAGAGGACTATAAATTCTGGTTTAGACCTGAAACAGTGTTTCTGACAGAAAATAAGTACTGTGCCTTTAATAGTTAACCCTTCAAACCTTTTCTCTCTTTCAGTGTTCATTAATATTTTCATCATGCCTCAGCTTTAATTTATAACTTGCTTAGGGAATAAGTTGTCACAGTTGTTACTGGCGATCTTATAGGATGGTACTCAACTATGTTTTACTCAAAGTAGACCCTTTTAAATGAATTAGCTTAGTTGTATTCATTAGTTTCAGTGGGTCTACTCCGAGAAAAATATAGTGGAAAACCTCTCTCTGTATTTCTCTCCCTACCGACCCCCACCTATTTTTGTTTTTTTGAAAGCCCCCCTTAGGGTCCATTTTGGAGGAGAAACTAGCAAAAATAGTAATAATTTTAAAGAATAATCTAATTAGAATCTATTATCTAAAAGTAAAGAACATATTTCCATCGGGAAAACATTTAATATTTAAACCTCTGCTAGTTTAGAGAGCAAACATGGTAGTAATGAAAAAAAAATTACCTGGCATTCATGCTATCTTAGAGATTAAAGCAAAAGCCTATTTGGCATCAATGGGATGCTGCAAAGCATCCCTGGATGAAAACATAATTACAAAGGCAGCAGGGATTTCTATCTCCTCTATGCTCCAGAATTCAAATGCCAGGATTACCTAAGTTTGCTTTTAAAAATAACATTGTGCTTTCACAATAAAAGCAAAGTTTAACTCATTGAATCCCGCTCTTTCTCTTGTTAAACATGGTGCACTATAGGGCATTACAACTATAATATAATACAATTATCAATAGATCAGCATCTGAACACTTCAAAAACCCATCAATAAAGAATCAATATGGCATTTACAGATATTTTACAGGAGTAACAGAATATCCAACAAAACTACTGAATGAAGCAACTGGCAAATATTCAGTTATATATTCTATATTGCGAAGGAAAGCTGAGCTGATTGCTAGACTCCTTCATCACCAGAAACTCTCCTTCATTGCTCCTGAGCAAGACCTAATGCAGGCCTTCATTACACATATTTCCTACCTGCACTGCAAGGCATCATTTTCAGATGTGGCAGCTGCCTGGAAAGTAGATTCCGGTCTTTGATCTGAATCTTCATTCTCTAGAAGAGGGCAGAAAGAAATAATATTTGGTTTTTCGGCAGTTGTAAAACTCTAGCTATTATCCAGTGCTAGGCTCTTATGAGTGAAAGGGAGGGAGGCAAGTTTTGGCAATTTTTCATTTCCCCCTGCAGCCCCTTGTTCTCCCTGAAAAAGCTGCTTCAGCAGTTGAGGGACTCTCTGAAACAATGTGGGAGGGAGTGCTGAGGACTTCAGAGCAAATGGACAGTCAGCAAAAACTGCATTCCACACCTACTTCAGGCTATATATCACAATCACAACTTAAAAGACATACTCTGCTTCCTTAAAGTCATATAACAAGCAGAGCACAATGAGTTGTTATGACAGTATCCAGATTGTATAGAGTCTGAGCCACAGAATACAGATGTGGCAGCCTGACAGCAGGCCCCAGATTTAAGGCATCACTTGCTATATAAACATTCTCTCCATTACAGCACAGGACAAGCAAAATGGCAATGGCCATCAGTACTTATCATGATGCCTGCCAAACTGTCCCTTTCAGTTCTTAAACAGTAGTGAAAAAATCAGGGAAAGCATTAATATTGGGTGGAAACCAACAACCGTGGAAGGACAATGAGGAGTAACTTAATAAACAAATTAGGACCATCGCTAACTCAAACATAGTCAAGAAGAACACAGATAACCTTTTCTAAACAGGAGAACAGGATGACATTTTAATTCATTTAATCACTGGCTTTTCAGTAGAGATTACTCAGAATGGGAGCACGCTATCATTAGTTTTATTATTTAAATTCATTAAAGCCCAGACCAGGAGTGACAAATTAAATTTATAATTGTTTATAAAGCTCTGGTATACATTGTTTACCGAATGTAGATTTAATGTAGGAACTGGGAACAGGCAATGCCATAAGAGCTTTTATCTAGGTTGATTATCTTTAGAATTGTAAGAAAGCACAACAGTATGGTGATGGCAATGCGCAATTTTCTTTTCACAAGTTAGAAATTATACATATATGTACTGTAAATGAAATTCTGCAGATTAATCACATTTAAATGTGCCTGCTCATTTTCTGCATTTCCCCCCATTTCTCGGGTTTCTAATGTTCAGCTTTTCAAAGAATGTCTGATTCGGGAGAACAATTTGGAGAAATAAAGGAAAGTATGGAGAATGACAACCAATTAGTTTGGAAAATATGGAGAACACTGCTGAAATAATAGTGAGAACTACCATAGTGCTTTCAGAGCATTACATATATTATCTCATGATCCATAAATACTCATGTAAAATAGCCCAGCATTTTCATCTCTGAGGTAGGGTGTGTGGGGGTGTGAGTGTGTGTGTGTGTGTGTGAGAGAGAGAGAGAGAGAGAGAGAGAGAGAGAGAGAGTGTGAGGTGAGTCTATGGGTCATCAGGAGGAATCATGGGGTACTGGTTCTTAAAACGATTTTAGAAAGCCAGTTCTGAACATTTAAGTTCTGGAAGTGATTTGCTAAATCATTTTACAGGTAATTTTGTTGCCCTGCCCTTTTGTTCAGTTTTACAGATTTTCAGAAAACTATCCAAAGCAGTAAGTAAATGCTTGTTGTCAGTGCTTTTTTTGTGGGGGGACGCAGGGGTATGCATACCCCTAAACATTTTGTGAATCTAAAGTTTGGCCTCATCGAGGGGCATTATTTCAATATGAGTAGGAAAATGAGAGTACCCCTAAATATGTTTAAAGAAAAAAGCACTGCTTGTTGTGATAAAGTCTCAACAATGACAGTAAGAGCTGTTCGACAGTGGAATTTGCTGCCAAGGATGTGGTGGAGTCTCCTTCTTTGGAGGTCTTTAAGCAGAGGCTTGACAACCATATGTCAGGAGTGCTCTGATGCTGTTTCCTGCTTGGCAGGGGGTTGGACTCGATGGCCCTTGTGGTCTCTTCCAACTCTATGATTCTCAACTAATTTAATAATTCCTTCCTTAACCTGGGCTTATCATAAAAGATCCCTCTTACATTAGTGCTTATCTGCTCAGATGAATAGAAACTTTACATCTTTCCAAAAAAATTAAGGATACTGTACTGTACTACAAATACAGTAAAGCTATTCTACAATTTCCTTAAGCCAGTATAGATTTTGGCATCAAGTACAGTATTCAGCATGCTAAGAATTTCAAGCTGGTTTTGTTTGTATTCATTTTTTTAAAATGTACATTTTTAGCTCTTAAGGCTGTGAGCATAAGACTTGAAAATGTGTAGGCAGCAACTGACAGGGTTTTGAGAGAGACTGTTGAGCAGAAATTACAGGACAGGTGTGGGGGGCTCCAATATTGTTTGCATAATATGATTGGGGGCTTCCCTTTTGTGCAGGATTTTGATTTAAAACAAACAAACGAATTATTTAGAATACAGACCCACCAATGGCTTAGAAGTTCTGAGGATCACCACAATTAAACCATAAATAAATAAAGGGGAAAGAAGTGTGGTGAGGGAGACTTCCTCCCACAATTATAACAGGTAACCAATAATAGGGAACCAGAACAGAAGCAGGTATTTACTTTAAGGTTCTCACAGCTGCACAGTGAGAGTTGTGTGTTTTTAAGAAGGAAAGAAGTGCATTAGCTTTGCAAACACAGGAGGAGAAAAAAGTCCAGAACTCCAATCTCCATCTAGGAGAATCACCAGCTTGTCTCAAAGCCAGCACTGACACCCAATACTATAACAACAGATGATTTCATTTTGATATTTCACTTATTATTATTATTATTATTACTCAACATCCTTTGCATATTGATATTGATATGTGGGAGCTAACTAACATTAGGCACTGCTTATTCAGTGGTGGTGGGGACTTGGCATTTACACAGCACTTCCACATACATTATTTTGCTGTGATCCTTACAAACAATTGTCAGAAATTATCCTGCTGATAACTGAAGATGAGAGATTAAGTCTATGGCTTCCTTATGTCTACCGTTGAGTTCAGATGGCAGAAACTAGATTTGAAATAGGGATATTCTGATCAAAGGTATACTAATGTATACTAATGGGGTTTTGAAGTATTTGTGGCCTCATTTGCTAGGGCAGGATCTGCTTAGACCTGCCTTTTATTTGTATAGATTTTCAGTTTTTTAAGGTATTTATTGGCTGTGCTAGTTGTAATTGACTTCATTATTTCAATTGTTTGTAGATCACTTTTTCTAAGTGACGAATAAATAATAACAACTGGGGTGGGGGCTCAACTGCACAGAGTCTTAAGTCTGTGCACAGGGTGTATACTTTTAAATCTACCACTGATTTCTAGGATCCTCCATTTTAATGATTAGTCAACAACACATTTCCATTGCTTTCACTTAAACCTCTCTATGCTGTGTTATTACACTTGAGATTTTAGAAGTGAAGTGTCTGGTGCATAAAACAAGAAAGCAAAGAAGTTCATGGCGATGCCACTACTGTCTGCTACCTGATGCAACAGTTACACCAAGGTGCATTAGCCCAATTAGAAAACAACTGGTATGCTGAGGGAAAAATTAAACAATGCAGTAACCCAAGGGAACAAAAGCTATTAAAGGCTAGCTCCTGACAAACAAGAATATCAAACAAGCAATACTGCAGTATATTATGCTCCACCACACTATTTATTGAGGGATAAATAAAACATTGATGGGTACTGCAAAACATATAATGCAGTATTATGATTTTGTTCTGACACCTGTTCAACACTGTTCTACACAGTACTGATTAAGTTCTTGGTGATCTCCTTACTAAAGTGATTCTGTGATATCCAGTTATTCTTAACGCTGATCTTTCTGTTACAATGGAAATGAGTTTATGCTCTTTGGTTCCACTTCTAGCTACTGGGATATCAACAATTGTGAAGAACATCAATATGGGCAGCCCATCTTCAGGAAGTCTTTCATGCCGCAATTCTGCCTTGCCCCAACACACCTAATACCCTGGTCTTCTGTAATACACATGACTCTTCCTTGTACCTTGGTTTCAACTGATCAACATAAAGAAAAGATGACAATTTATGCAACCAGTAAACCACTTGTCCAAGCAACGACGATTGCAGAAAAATGCGTAATCTACCAACACTCAAGGCATAAATTCTGGTATGGATGGAGCTAGCATATCTACAGATGTATAGGATAGTGAAAGGATGTATGTAAACTTAACTTTAATTATTACTTGTAGCTTAAGCACTACAGTATGTTGTCATGGAAAATGGTGTGCAAAGCGAAAATCCAAAAAAGGTAGGGGTCCTTTCTAACCGATGCCCCTGGGAGGAAAGGATGCACTGAGTTCCTTAGGAAAAACCAGGGAACTACAATGACAGTCCAATCCTACAAATATTTATTCAGAAGAAAACCCCATGGTCTTCTTACTCCCTCGAGCGATTCACTTGCACCTCGAGTTTTCGAAGGCATCAATCAAACCAAGGACGACTATATACTTAAAACGGAGGTCTAGGAGGGTCTGTCTGGAAACAGAAATGGATTGTTCTTCCTACTGACCAGGAGGTGGCCAGCAACTGTCTTTTCAGGACCCCCAGCCGGCCTCAGGATGACTCTTTTCAGGCTTCTGCGACGCCTCGCCTCGAACACCTGCAGCGCCAGCAGAGCAGCCACAACCCCCAGCGCCTCAGCCCGGGCTCCTCGCCGCGCGCCCCAACCCCGTTTCCCCCAGAGTAAACGCCTCCCGTCGCGACCTCGCCGCTTCCCTCGTTTTGATCCCCAAGAAGCTCCCCGAGCGGCAGAAGTTCAACAGGTGGAGCATTCGCTTGCCACAGGGAGGGGGCACCTGTTGGATTTCTGCCTGCAGCGCCGCTGTCAGGGGACCTTCCAGGGAGCGAGGGAGGTGGCGAGCCACACGGGCCCTCCTCCCGCGCTCCGTCAGCCCCCGGGGAGGGGGAAGGCCCTGACAGAGACGACGTTTTCTTTTGCCCCCCGCCCCGCTATCTCCACCCCGCAGCCGCGAGGGAGGCCCCTGAAGTACCTGAGGAAGGCGACAGCGGAGGCGTGAGGCGCGGCTTCTTCTCGTCGTCTCCAGCCCCGCCAGCGGGGCAACTGTCGCCGCCGCCGCCGTCGCCGCCTCCTCCCAAGCCGTTGGCCGCGGAGGGTTCGAAGCGGGTGCCCACGGCGGCGGCGGCGGCCAGCACGTCCGACATGAGAAGGCGGAGGGCTGAGCCGCCCGAAAGCAGCCGGGGAGGGTCGAGCGGAGCCGAGCAAAGCCGGAAAGAGCCGAGCGGCGATCGTAGCCGCTCCCGTCCCCCTCCCTCACCCGCGACCACGACCGCAGCCTCCTTCTCCTCCTCCTCCTCCTCCTCTCGGGTCTCCGCCCTACGTAGTTCCCGCCTAAAGCCGGCCGCTTTCGAAAGGGCCGCTTTCGTCAGGCTGCTACAGAGGCTTCTCTGGCGGGCGGGATGGGGAAAGGAAAGGCGGCGCACTTCCCGGAAGCGCTGGTAGCCGTGGAGACCGTTCCAGGAAGGACGCGTTGCCATAGCGGCGCCGTTGCTCCTGCTGCTGCTGCTCCGGGCTGACAGGGGACATGCAGTCTCCCTCGCAGGCTGCGATGATGGAGGAGAAAGCAGAGGAGAAAGCTGAGGAGAAAGCGGAAGAGCCGGAGGATGCGGCGGACGACGACGACGAGGACGACGACGAAGACGACGAGGATTACGGAGAAGAGGATGACGACGACGAGGACGACGAGGACGAGGGAGGAGGAGTAGGCACCAGGGGGGCTCGGCGGAGACGCCGCAAGTCAGTCCATCCCGACTCCGGGTTCAAACTCGATTCCGCCGTGTCTGGCTCCGAAGCGGGGCTTGAAACCGAAGCGGGGAGCGGGGAGCAATCCGACCAGGATGGCAAGAGTCCAGCCCTGATGGGCCCTTACTTTTTAGCCTGGACGCCCGAAGAGGTGGCCGAGTGGATCGAAGCGCTGGGATTCCCCCAGTACAAGGTAAACAGAGTTGGCTTTGCAGCGCAGGGAGACAGCAGGATGCATGCAGGATGGGACCATCACGATGGTACAGTATGTGGAAGAAGGAAGTTCAGGGTGAGGGGAGGGGAGTCTTCCTGATATGACAAAGCGAAGAAAGGTTACCCTGAGCATGTGTAGAGTGCACTTCAGTCACCCAAATGGATGCTTTTGTAACACACTTTTGTTATTCTTCTGATTTGTAATTGCATTGTTTTGAATTATAGTCATGTATCCTAGAAGGTCACACACACACGAAATGAAAATAATCCTGACCAACCTTCACGTATAGCAGCATTGATTTATTGAATGTATTTATATCCTTCCTCTCAAAGAAGCCCAGGGCAGCATACATGAGAAGACATTCAGCTGTTTGAGCCCAGCTCCACTTCTGTGAATTGTTGGACCTTTGTTATATTTAATTAAATGCCACCAGTTTAAGTTAGTTGGAGAAATAAATAAAAGGTTTTGCCACTTGTCATACATACCACATGCTATGTAATTATGCAGTTTTGTTGTTGCTGATTTGTTTCTTGTTTTGTTGTAATTAGGAGTGTTTTACTGCAAACTTTATCTCTGGTCGCAAACTCATCCATGTAAATTGTTGTAATCTACCACAGATTGGGATAACTGACTTTGAGCATATGAAGGTAAGAGCACATACTGCAACTGGATCTTCCTTGTAGATGGAAGACAGATTATGTGACAAGTGATATGGGCATATGCACTTTTGTAGAGACTATATTTTTTTCTCTGGTTACTTCTGTTTTATTATACACCAGGTGCTTCCATGGTAGATTTTGCCACAGTGGAGAGAGAGCTGAATAATACCATTTTTTTTGGCAGAAGATGAACTGTGGCAGAACAGAAACAGTGCTGCATGTAACGATTGCAGAATAGGAAAGAAAGCAATGCTTTCTTACATCCTGAGAACAGGAGGTTGGACTAGATGGTACTTCGGCCTGATCCAGCAGGGCTCTACTTAAGTTCTTAGGATTACAATATTAAATCAGTAAAATCTGTCTATTGCTGCTGGGTCCTGTCTCCTAAAACTATTGATATTATAAGCTTATAGCTAAAACTAAAGCTTTGTTATATGATACTAGATAGCTCCCTGTGTTTAGAAATTCCTGTACATGACATAAAATAGCAGCAGCCATGGTAATTTTGGAAACCATCAAAAGAAACTGCTTCAACTAACTGAAATTGCATTTTAACTTTCCTATACTAAGTCATACTATTTCTCCATCCCACCCAGTGTTATCTACTCTGATAACAGTTCTCCTAGTTCTCAGTGAGAAGTTTTCTCCATTGCTTGCTACACAGGATACATTTAAGAAAAGATGCCAAGAATTGAAACTGGGATCTTCTATATGTGTAACGTGTTTTAGCATGGAGCCATGGTCCCTTCCTTCTCTTGCTGTTTTATTATGGGATACAAGGATGAAAACTCAACAGGACAAAAAATTTAATACACTTATTTTCCTAATGGAGATGGTTTTCTTAAGACTTCCTTTTGCTTTTCAGGAAATTTCACGACATATGCGAGAATTGCTGGAAATAGAGGAGCCCCCCTTTGTCAGAAGCATCTCTCTCCCCCGCAGAGACAATATGGGTTTGTTTCTGGAGCAGAAATCGCGGACTGGAAAACGAAGTGATGCCCTTACCTATTCTCAGTTTATCGAAGACTCAGGATTACGTGACTATGAGCCAGCACCACCACAGGATGGAAGTTCATGGAATGGAAGTTCACAATATAAAAGTTTACGGCGAAGTAGCTCGCGGCGGACCAGCTCGCGGCGGAGTAGTTCGCGGCGAACTAGTTCACAGCAGGCTAGCTCACATCAAGCTAGTTTACACCAAGCTAGCTCACAGGAAATGAGCTCACAACATGGTAAATGATATTCCCAAAAGAAATAAATTGGGGTTTTTAACACTATCAAGTTGGGTGTGGTCCCCATTCACTGAGCAGCTAGTTGGACTACCTGATCTTAAAAGGCAATTTTAGTGGTTGCAGAGCAAACAGAGATGTGCTTTTCTGCAGCCTAATCCTAAACATGGCAAAGAGGACAGTCATGCAGCTGTGGTGTCAACACAGAAACAGCACACAGAAACACAGGAGAGTGTTCTTACTGGAGTTTATCTTAAGGTCTTTTCCTTGCTCTTTGTGAGGGCTCACATTGGCCTGATTCACACAACAGCATAACCCTAAACCATTGCTTAGCCCAAGTGTGCGTACAAGTGTGTGGAGGCTCCTGGAGAGGAGATTGCATATGATTTGGTCCTCTTTCTGCTACTGCACTGAGCTAAGACATGGTCTGGCTTATAATATCATCCAAACACAAGCTTATGGTTTAGGTACCATGGGCAAACCATAAACTGTAAATCTTAGAGCAAATCTTAAAGCTTGTGGTTAGTGTGGAGAGAACAAAACCATGAGCCCAGGGATCAATGAGCCAAACCATGGTTTAGCTTAGTGCAGCACATTAGCAGTACAGTCAAGCCTCGGTTGATGAACGCAATCTGTTCCGGAAGCCTGTTCGGCTGCCGAAATGTTCGACAACTGAGGTGCGGCTTCCAATTGGCTGCAGGAGCTTCCTGCACTCAAGCAGAAGCCACATTGGACATTCGGCTTCTGAAAAACATTCAAAAACTGGAGCATTTACTTCTGGGTTTTCTTTGTTCGAGAGCCGAAACATTCCAAAATGGAGGTGTTTGGGATCCGAGGTTTGACTGTATGTATATTGTCATTGGAGCTATGGTTTGTCTTAACAAGGTGTGTGAGCCAGACTGCAGTGTGATGGCTGTGAACGTGCACTGTGAAAGCCACGGTTAAAACTTTGCCCCAGCCATGATCTCACCATTTATCCATAGTCAAGCAACCATCCCTCACCCATAGTATCTCCATCTACAGTACACATTTGTAAGGATTACCTTGATTATCTATATGAAGTGTATAGTAAATGTCAAGTGTTTTTATAATATAAAAAACTCTGAATCTATGGTTTTGGATATTTACATTTTATGCCACAGATTTTTGTATTCATTCTTGAGTTCATAAAATATGGATTTTGCTTCATAGGCCGCGTTCACACAAAATTTTATTCATGAAGCAATGGAGACTGTGTTCATTGGATTGCTTAGAAGCTGTGTTCCACAGTTTTTCATTGAATATATTTTCAAGTGATCATGCTTAGCTTCAGCTAAGAAGTGATGTTCCTGTTTTCCATTTATCGTGAACTGAGGCAGCTGTTCATCACCATTGTATTGCAACATTGCATATGTTATTTATTTAAATCACTTGCGTTCAGCTATGAGGTGTAGAGAAAAAGAGTGGCAGATGAAGGAGTACAGGTTTAGCTACATGAGAGGTAAAAGAACAAATGGCTAATAATTATATTAGTGTTTCTTTTCACTTTATTTTACCATACCATAGCATAGATTAGTATGATAGGATCTAAACATTTTAAAAACATGTCATTTCTGAGATTCAGTTTGTAGTAATTCTTCCCTGCTTAGCCTCTGTTACAAACTTTCCATTGCTAAATATCACCCCCCCAACTGATAATTTTTTTCATTACAAATCACTATTTGGATTCCTGAAATGTATGTGGTTAGAAAGGGTAGTAGTTACTTAATACTTACATAGTTTTTAGTACTGATATTAAAAGCAATACCTTTCCTACTTCTTCTTAATTGGAGTCACACCATAGTTATTTTATGTGTCTTCAGAATCAGAACTAGATCCCTCTTCTACTTTGCTTATGAAAGTCCCATCTAGGCCATGAATCAAAGTCTTGGTGGGATTCAGCAGCACAGCTGAAAGAGATGTCTTCTTAGAGACAGCGCTCATGGAGTCTTCAGTGTTTGTGGATAATACATCAATCAAGTTATGATATAATAAAGCAACTTTCTGGAAAGATGTAGTTGATTCAAGAAACTGGCTAAAAGGTGAGTCCCTTTGCTGTACAGCTGTCAGGTCAAACCATGGGAAAGTACTAGGGGAACAGAAAACATTTATATATAGGTCACTACTACCAAAGTTTTAGAAGACATCTGAAGGCAGCCCTGTTTAGGGAAGCTTTTAATGTTTAATAGGTTATTGTATTTTAGTGTTTTGTTGGAAGCTGCCCAGAGTGGCTGGGGAGGCCCGGCCAGACGGGCGGGGTATAAATAAGTTGTTGTTGTTTGTTGTTGTTACTGAACACATATTTGAAACCAAAGGGAGTGGTGCATCCAAAATGCTATGGAAAGAATTAATGTAGTATAGAATTCTATGATGTCACCACAGTGGGCGGTTTTTTCAGTTAGGTCTGTTATCAGCTGTAGAGTGAGAGTGAGTTTCACGATGAGAGCAGCAGTTGTTGTTTTATGCTGCTATGTGCCTTGGAATATAAGTCTCTACATATTTAGCCAGTCTTGTATATTCATGTAAATGTGTTTTAGCATACCAAGTAAAGTAATGTGTTATGTTTAAACTCTAAACAGAGAATCTTACACAGTCTTTTCTAGGAGAGAAAAAGAGAATATTTTATAAAAGGTCAAACAATCTGGGGCAACTTCCGCACATATAAATGCCACCATTCTATCCTCATAATTTTGTTGTTAATAGAGGTCTTGCAGATAAAAATGGGAAGATTTAATATTTAACTTGCTAACCACTTTTTCTTTCTATGCTGCTAAGAGAAAACAAGACAAAAAAACAAAGAACAGAATGTACTGCACAGCTTGGAAGCTGCCTTCTCTTGGTCAGTCCACAACAGTAAAGGTAAAGGGACCCCTGACCATTAGGTCAAGTCGTGGTCGACTCTGGGGTTGCACCACACATCTCGCTTTATTGGCCGAGGGAGCCGGCGTACAGCTTCCGGGTCATGTCGCCAGCATGACTAAGCCACTTCTGGCGAACCAGAGCAGTGCACGGAAATACCGTTTACCTTCCCGCCGGAGCGGTACCTATTTATCTACTTGCACTTTGACGTGCTTTCGAACTGCTAGGTTGGCAGGAGCAGGGCCCGAGCAACGGGAGCTCACCCCATCACAGGGATTCGAACCGCCGACCTTCTGATCAGCAAGTCCTAGGCTCTGTGGTTTAACCCACAACAGAGAGGGCATTAAATGCATTTGATGGGTTGTATTCAACATAGTGCTAAGGTGAACATTCCATCAATGCAAGGATTTCTCCCTGTGCAACAAAACATACCCACCCACTTTCTCCATGCATCCCCTAAATCTGTGCTGGAGGTTTTCCCAACCCTCACAAGCAGATGCATGGGGCATGTGCAAAGAGAGTAAAGGAAATCCTATTGCGCTAGTACAAGTATTTAGTTGAATGTCACCTTAATGTTTCTCCCCTTTTAGCAATAACAGTCAGTAGAAGCTTACCTCTTTAAGCCAATAACAGTCTGGATGGTGATTTTCAGCAGAACTGAAGCATGGGGAAAGGTAGCATCCATTCTTGCACACCAGAGTTCCATGCCAGTGCTGAGTATACTTAGTGGCCATGGCAATGGTATAGCAACCCCACACACAATCAGGACTATACACAGGATGCGTGACTTTTCAATGTTAGGAACTCACTACCACGTGGAAACATTTCCAACAACTTCCACGCAACTGCCTAACTTTAGGTTTAACCCTGTCTCAAGCAGACACTAACCCCAGATGTTAAACTAACCAGTTGTATAAACTCTATGTCTTCTGGAAGTTTAAACTGAGTAGGGTTTGGAGAACAAGAAAATGGTGGGATTGGGTCATCAGGATTGAAGAACATAGGGTTCTTTTACTTGGAAAGCATGTTTCTAATTCAGTATCATGCACAGATGAAGCTCCATCCACTTTTTAAAATGCTCAATAGGTCAAGAGTAAATACTATTTCCAGTTTGTCATACTTACTTATTACACTGCAGGGTGGAAGCGAAGGCTTGGTTGATGAAGTTTTCACAAACTAGCTCTGGCGATTCCGATCTATTATCTAATGAGGTGGTACTAGCTTTTGCAGGAAAACACGCTTCATTGAGGAAGAGCAGGGCTCTCATGTAGGTTACACGCTGCCACGTGTAGCTATTTAGAGCTGCATAGAAAACTGCTGCCATCCACTTCGTATTGACAACAATTTCCGCTGTAAGATAACACAAATGTTCTATTAGACATACAAAGTGTTTAGTTCACCATACTTTTAGGCAGCCCTTAAGCCAAACTTTCCTGTCAATTTCTGACCCTTCTCACTGGTGAGGGATTGCCATTGTCTGAGGCCCTTTCCCGCACCTTTTTGGGGAAAACATATAAGGCCCACACAAGCAGGATCATGAATGGGAATGAGGCTGAGAGAATACCCGCATCTCTCCTCCTGTCCGTGGATGCAGACTCTGACCTGACAGGCAGCTAAAGGAGTCAAGAATAAAATGGTTGACTTCTGAGGCAGCTACTACTTCAGGATTACAGGTGGATGAATCACATTTTTAAAATCTTCTGTAGAAACAAGTCCTTGTGCATAGAAAACGAGCGCAGCAAGGAGCTCAGTTGCCTTTTGCAAATATGCTACTTCTTTATTTATTGGAAACTTAAAAAAATAATAATAATGGGGGAAGCATGAACCAAAATAATCTCTCTCACTTCCAGCCCACTCTACTATCTCATTCTGCCGCATGTGTGGATTGAGTCTCAGAGGTAGGCATGTGATGCTGGTGCCACTTTTTCCAAGCTGATGGCAGCCAGCTGTAATGGATGGTGAACCTGCATCTGAGGCTCCATTTCTGGGCTGGAGAGAAAAATTATAAGGGGCAGTGTTTTTTGTGGGTTTTTTTACATGTTTAGGGTTACTCTCATTTTAACTCAAGAAAATCAACATTTTATAGTTCAAATCAGGAAAAATAAATACAGTAAATGGACAAAAACACAAAGATTCACAAAATGTTTGGGGTATGCGTATCCGTGTGTACCCCCAGAAAAAAAAGCACTGAGAAGGGGTAATTGACCAATGCAGGGACAGAGGACAGACCTCTGGTGGTAGAGAGCGAGAGAAAATAAAGCTGTGGAATGGGGGGGAGTGGAAATGTTAACAGAAATGGGGTTCAAACACCTAAGACTAAAAAAGAAAATTGTTAAAACTGTAGCAAAAGTGAACTTTGCTTTTAACAGCAGGTAGGCTGAACAAAATATTCAGATGCAAACGTTAAGTATTGGAAATGCTCAGATATAATCACTCATTTGCCACATATAGCGGGGAGATGTCAGAAGGCCTACTATGTTTTTGGAGGATGGTTTGTTTTGTGCATCTTGATCCAGGACATGGCAAATGAACCTATTTCACCTCCTCCCTGCATACAGATACAAAAGCTGGGCTTTGATTATAAGAGGTGAACATTAAATCAACCACATAACAATAACCAAGCTCTCTTCTGCATACAGGCTGCAAAGTGAAGAAAGATAGTTCACCTACCATTCGGGTTACAGGGACATGTGGCTTGGATAACAGCTGGGTCTTTGAGGGCTTCCACAACTGTCCTGCTGGCCTCCCACATCTGAAAAAGTCCACTCTCCACAAACTTGTACTGTGGCCTCAAGATGTTATTGGAGGAAAGAAGTTGTTTCAGCCTAAAAGCAAATAAGAGCAGAGTTAATCAGATGGACTTTGGTCTGAGAGGCAAGCAGGCAGAAGAAGAATGATATAACGTGTTCTAAAGCTCATTATGGAAAATCACATTGGCAAAGGCTCAGACACTACAGCACCATCTGGTGTCGCATGTTTAACGATATCATTGCCTGAATGTAGCTGATGAGTCCCCTGTTACATGCCTTCAAAATGCATTCATGCATGTGTGTGGGCTCACTGGACTGGATTGTAATCACTGCCCCCAATTTCTACATGTTGCTGCTGTAGTTATTCATTTATATACCCCTTAATGCCAAAACAGGGTTCTAAGTGGTTTACAAGTCTAAAAATCAGTTGCACAAGAATTAAAATATAAATGATTAAAATTCACAATAAAAATTCTATTAAAACACTGAAACATAAACTCATCATTAAAATATACAATAAAGCAATCCCATTAAAACAATACACTGATTAAATGTTCAGTAGAAGATATGGGTAGAGCCTGGTACTATGAAAATGATATGTTTGCAATTACCATTCCTGACATCCTTAAGAAAACTCACAATACAAGCCAGAATGGTCATTCTGTAATGTGTCAATCTCTGAGCAATGTGAGGTTTTAGGGGTTCAAGCTTGTACTGTGGTTGCAGTGAGTGAGCAAGTGTGTGTCATAGTATAAGCAGTTAAGAAACCAAACACATCTGGTAGTGTGCCCTGCTTAAGTTACATTGGAAAAACTTCAAACATGGCTTTCCTTATAACCCAGAATGTACATGTTTTGCATCTAATGGCACAGACTAAACACTGTGACACACCTAATTCTAATACCAGCTGTGCAATCTTGGGGGGAGTGCATAGGATTGCGGTCCCAAGCTATAATTTGATGAACAGTTAATTGGGAGAGTTTCCTTGAGAACTGAATGGGACTTGCTTCTGAGTAAACAGGCATAGATTTGCACTGCTAGTCTCAGAATTCTAAAATATAATATGAGCAAAATCCTTAGATCTAGTTCCCAAGTAAAGCAGATAGTACTAGGAAGGGTCACCTTGAAAAGGTTCATCACAACTTTGACACCAGCAATTGCTTAACTCAGAGGAAATAGTTACTTGTTGCTTTTAAGTTGTGTCACACAATTGGATGCTATCTTCAAATTAAGCTAGCTCTGATGTTTTAATGCACAGTACCTGGGCAGAGGGATAGCTGTGACCAAGCTGTAGATAATGCAACATTTTGTAAGTGCATCCTGGATTTCTGCACAAATGTGGGGGAGGTGAGACGGAAGACAGCAGAGAAATACAGCATCTGCCCAGCCCACCAGCTTCCTGTTGTCATAAAAGCAGGAAACTCCCAGTGCCTCAAATTCTCCTGGAAAAGACAATGGAGAGGAAGAATGGTCTCTTGTTTCCACATAAGAATGGCCACCTATTTAATACCTGAGGTTGCAACCCCATGCACTTTCAGCTAAGAGCACAGTGGTGCTCTCTTTTTTTAAAAATATATATATATATTAACCGACCAATCAAATCAAATCACATCACATAAATTCCGAATTACAAAGCCGAATTTTAAATTTTTGTTGGGGGGACCCATATTTCAAATTCCGAAGGGGATTCCAATCATCATCTTGCTGCTGCGCTAATATCCACAAATCTGTCCAAATAATGTTCATAATTCTATCCAGTCCTATCTTGCTGTTCTCACTTCTCATCTTGTTCGTATATTTTTCTTTTTTTCTTTATGATCTCTTCTGATAATCTCCTTAAACAGGTAAACACCAGTTATAATCCTGTGTGAATTTTCCGTTCGTCCAACCATCATGTCGAGATGGTTTCCATATATCATCACTTTCATAAATACAAGTACTCTTTCCATCATCAGTCTCGCAATTCTGTCGCCTTCTTTAGTCCCTCTGAGGAGGCTCACCCACAATATGAAAACAGATCTATCCCTCCTCCCAGACTTTCGACAGAACTTGCCAAAATGGCGACGCTATTTTTTGCTGCGTCATTCCAAAGCTCTTATACTTTCCACGGTCTCCTTAAAACATGCTTTGGTTAGAAAATTATCTCCACACAGTCTTAAATCCTCAGCTTAAGTCATTTAAACGGCATTTTTGACTTGTGACTTGTGTGGGGGGGGGGGGATTCTTGGTTAATCACATAGAGAAAAGAAATGAAAGTTCCCCCCCCCCATCCAGTCCCGTTGCCGAACATACCGAGCCTTGGTGTGTCTTCTCATGATTTATTCCTGTTCCTCCGACCCGTCTTGTTTCTCAGAGATCTCTTCGGTTAGCAGTCTTTACTCCCCATTCTTCCTTGAAATTGCCAGAGCTTCCTCCTAATTGTTTCTTTTGAAGTTGCTGCAGCTAGAGGCGCGAATCAGAGACAGCGTCCAGGAGCGCCAAAGTCCGCACAAGAGCTTTCTGCCTAGTGCCCCCACCCCCTCAAATTCGGGGGTGGTATAGGGCACAGCAGGCAAGGGCAGTCCCCCCTACCCACTTGGGGGGGGGCAGGAGGCTATTTACTCCCATCACAGCCTCTTAATTACCTCGTGTGGGTCGGAGAGATGTTATTGTCAGCCATCTTCCAATGTGCCCCTAGTGGCCCCCCGAGCACAGTGGTGCTCTCACCCAAGCACAGAGGGATTTGTTTCTGAGTAAACCTGTTCAGGACTGCACTGCAAGGTTGTGTGATCCTACACACAGAGACAGCTCACTTGCTTTGTATAGCATACACCGTTCCAATAATCTGAAGTGGGTACCAAACAGAATACTGATTATTGTATCCTACCTTTCTCTACCATTAAAAGCCAGTTTCAGTAAAAAGCTTCTTCCACCATCACTTCCAGATGATGTGCAGCCTCTGCTTCCTGGGGAGGTGTATAGCATAGTTACAGAGAAGCCACTAAGAACATCTCTAGGTATGCCCTTAGAGCACATAGTGTACTTATGAGGATGTTTTCCATCTGTCTTAATGTAGAGGGCATTGGGATGGAGTTAATGTCTGTAATTTCTTTTTGAATACATTAACATGAAAGAAAATGGGCCACAACAGTGATGCGAGATGACTTCATTATAGCCAAGTCCTCTCGTCTGATGACACTTTGAGAACTTTGCATAATGACCACAGATAGCTTGTCATACACCACAGTTCTTCTGGGCTATGGGGGACTGAAGCCTCTGTCCCAGAAACAAATGCAAAAAAATAACCACCTGGCACTATTTCAAAAACTCTGATTTAAAGTCTATAATTTGAAAATTGCCAAACCTCAGAAACTGGACACCTTTCAAAAACTATAAAAAGACATTTAATATTCTTCCTCTTTATCTTCAGGGATGATTATGGGAAAGGATTTCATTGTTCTAAGCTTCCCTCTATCTAGTTATTTCCTGTGTGTTTACCATTCATTTGGAATAAAGACCTGGATCTCTAGGCAGGAGTGCACCTAATTTTTGTGATTACTAAATTGATTGCTGAATGCCTGTCAAGCACCTGAGTCTTACCCAGAGTTTCTGGACGCCTTGTAGATATCTGGATGCTCTTTCCTGACAGGCCACCCAGATGCAACATTGTCCTGGCCAGCTGTTTCCCAATATGGCCTCCACCAATGATCCCAAGCTTCAGGCCTTGGCTGTCACCCTCTCTTTTCTGCCTGAGGAAGAACATAAATGGCAGTGTCATTCATTCTTTTTATTTGTATGCTGCTTTTACATGGACAAAAATGATAAAAGTAGCCTGCAACAAGAAAACAGGAAGGCATCTCACAAACAATTTCATAATAACATAGCAAAACAACACAACAGCAAATATAATAGCATATGAAAAATGTCAATACTATAAATACAATGAGATTACACAAGCAACATCCAGCACCCAATAGCAAAAAATAAAGAGCAGCTCTACAATTCTATGATTCCATGTGATTTTCATCCCTCTTTAATATCCATTACAATCAATGTCTTGCATCATGGACAGATCAATAAGCTCAAACTCTGTTGAAACAGAAGGAGGAACGCTGCACAAGTCAGAATGAAGTCTTAAGATAAAAGTGTGTGAGGTCCCTTTATGCTTTGCCCCTGTAGACCACAGACTGAGAAAAGGGGAAGAAAGTGGTGTTCCATTAATATAATGCAGCTTTAATCCACAGCAGGAACGATCTTTGTTCCTTACTTTACCTGGTGGCTTGGAGCAGTCTGCAGAAGAAGAATGCGTGGGCACAGGCAGTCACTGTCAGTCCTTTGGCACGGCATCTTAGGCTCATCAGGGGCTCATGTATCCCTGCTCCATAGTCGGGCTGAAAGGTCTTCAGGTTCACCATAATATCATCCATCTTGAGCTCGAACAGAAACCTGTGGTGAGCGGCAGCTGCAATAGTGGCAGAATGGTCATCCATTTCCAACTGCTCTGTGGTGACCACCCTTTCTGCAAGTGAAATCAACTATTGTGCATGTGGCCATTCTTGTACCCAGAGCCTCGGGTACTTTTGCCTTTAGTCAACCGCACAGGGAAGCGGCACAGAACGAGAAACAAACTTCTCTGCCACAAACCCTGTGTTTCCAACGAAAGGGGGAGACGTCTAGACATTAACTCTGCGGCTATTTGCACAGCTCTTGGGAATGAATAGAGTGGATATCCCTTGTCCTTCAGACCATGCTCAGTTCAAAATATAGCCTTAAAAAAAACACAAAAAAAACTAGCTACTGACCAGAGTCATCAATTGGCCATCAAGAGGATAGTAATATTGAAATGTAAGGACCTGTCTTGTCCTGTTGAACCATTGATGGCCATGAGAAGCAAAGTTGCCTTCGCCTGGCACAAGAAAGGGGGAAAGAAGGAAAGACCCTCACCAAATTACCAGCTTTCACATCCGCTAAAAGAAACAGGCAGCTGCAGCGCACAACATCCCATTCTTTTTCACTCCAAAAGCTTCTGGGTCCTGCTCAACTGCCATGCTATCAAACAAAACCACCGTCGTCATGGCAAATGCCTGGTAACTGAACCTTGTTTCTAGAACCCATTTTTGCACGTGATGACTTCATAATTGCTGCCTTTAAAGGGGACAGCAAATCATTTCCCTCCCTACAGGGAATCTTAGCAACTCTTTAAAAGGTACAGACTAGTTTGAACTGTCTTATATGAACTTTCCTGAGCTTTAGACATCTTTGTTTGAATCTGCTGATACCTTGTGTTGAAAATTGTTAGTGTATGAACAGCTATTATGACTGGAGAGTCTAAGGTGGCTGACTTTCTCTACTCTTACAATATATGCTTATGTGTGAAAGGAAAATTCTAAACTAAATTCAATTTATTTTAAAAATGACTCTTGCATTAAATTATGTGTTCCAGACTAATTGTCCCTTTTGTCCTTTGGGATTAAAGTGCCTTCCAAGACAGCACAAGGAACATTTATATCCTTGACCTTTAACACATAAGAAATTACCAGGGCAACTTACAAAAGGCAAAACTTCTTGCCTTATTTTTCATCTTAAAGCAAAACAAGGGAAATGAATGCAGTTACCTAAAAATATAAACTTTAAAACCAGGCATTCCAGAATTAGCCGATTGACACATGTGGTACTAGCTTCAAGTATAAACCATACATTAAAGCTGTTCTCTTCATATACTCTATAAAGCAGTCTTTCTCAACCTTGGATCCCCAGATGTCCTTGGACTGCAACTTCCATAAACACTGACCACTGGCCCTGATGGCTAGGAATGATGGGAACTGTAGTCCCACAACACCTGGGGGTCAAGAAAGGCTGCTCTAAAGGAACATCTGAAAAGTCAGTGTTAAAGCTTGCTTCTAGTGATTAAGATGGGAGTTTGAATCATCTCTCCCAGTTCCAAGTTCAACAGCTTACTGCTTTGCATGGCCTGGCAGGAATATGCAAACAGGATGTGCAAGGGTGGTAGAGCAGTTGGTTTCCATGAAGAAAGTCCCCAGTTAAGAGTCCCTGGCTTCTCCAGGTAAGGCTAGGAAAGACACTCTGAAACCATGGAGAACTGCTGCCAGTCAAGTGTAGGTAATACTGAGCTATATAGACCATTGGTCTGACTCAGGATAATGCAGCTTCCAATACATGTGCAAGTGAATTCTTTTGAGTCCAGCGTGAATCAACATCACTATACTGAAACGCCTGTGGCATCATAGAGTCGGAAGAGACCCTGAGGGCAATCTAGTCCAGCCCCTGCAATGCAGGAATCTCAACACCCATCACCTTATTCCATATGTGCCCACTTGACTGCTTTGATTGGTGGACTGGCACTACAGGTGCCCACATACCCATTCTGCATTTGTAAGATCTTGATCCTTTCATGCGACAGTGCCTATACTTTGGAACTCCCTACTGAGATCAAGCAGGCATCTTCACTGCACTCTTTAGACAATTATGCACACTGGAGGTTATTGCTCATTTGTTACTATGTTATGCATTTTTTTGTTCTTAAACCACCCTGTGATCCTTGGATGAAGGGCCGTATAAGAATTTAATACATAACAATAATAATAAAACACCTTATAAAGTTGAGGTAATATTACTGTGTTTTGGTATTTAAACTTTTGTATGTTTTGTAGTTGGGTTTTTCTTGATTTTTCTGTTTTATATTTCGTAGTTTTTTTAAAGCAACAATTGAGTGGTTTAATATAAATATAAACATATAAATAAAATAAATGTATGTATGTATGTCCTCTCACTGAAGAGTCACAGTGGACAAAAATGCTTTAGAGTCCCTAGATAATAATTTCCCATTTTACTTATAATCCCTTGAGGGTACAACTCCAAGATAACCCCAGCTGGCTATTCTACTTTTGCAAGATAAAAAAAGCAAGAAAATACATTGCAGTCACACAGAGGGAGGCAAAGCTTTATTTACAGGAATGGAAAAAAATGAAGGAGAAAGAGGGCAGAAGAGAAAGGGATCCAGGCCTGAGGTACATTTATGAAAGAAGTACCAAAGAACAACTAGTCTTATTAGCCCTTGCTGAGGGAAAATGCAACCATTGTCCAAGAAGCATATTAGTCAGTCTCCAACTAGAATTGGTCTTATGTTCTCCTTGGCCTAAAGGCAAGTGGCTATTATACAATGATCTGGGGAGAAGAACACGGGTGGGGTTAGATCGCCTTGAAGAATCTTTATACAGCCTTTCCTCAGTTAAATAAAAATCCCAATTATCTTGAGTTTCAATCCTATCAAAGCAGTCACTGTCCCGCACTTTGGACCCGGATAAAATGAAAGGGCTGGAAACAATTCCTATAAATAACAATTTCACAGGGAGCCATCCTTCCTGACTCAGATGAACAGATAGTCTGCAAGAAGTGTTTGGGTGCCAGTTTCTTGATCACATTTACTTTTCTCATTTATGCAATCGTGTTCTATTCATCATATGGTCAAGTTGAAAAGAGAGTGCTGGATTTCAGCTTTTTAGCTTTGGTTCTGTTGGCTGAACATCTCCTTTGGGTTCTGTCCCAGGATCCAAAAGAAGAGCCAGCTACAATCTGGGCAGTGGATTAAAACCAATGCAGAGCTATGTTTGGCAGTTTGCCTTCATTGTTCCAGTAAAATCAGGCTTCTTCCATGATGAGTGAGCAGCTCTCAATTCTTCCATCGGATTTGCTGAAAGAGATACAGAATGAGATACGGCTAGTTTCAAATATCATCACACCTCCCGGCTGTCCGGACAACAGCCAGTGAACCTACACCTGTCAAAACAGATGGGGAGGGAGGACTCCCTACTCAGTTTGTGAGAAAACAATGGGAGTAAAATTATATATTTTAATCTTTTAACCAAAATAGAGATATTAGACAATCCGGTAGAAACAGAAGAGCCAAATGAAAGCCAGCAATCTTGGGTTAATGCTTGAAATGGATTAATAAAAAACCCACATTAGAAGCCCAGTTTCACACAAGCTTATAGGACATATAGGAAAGCAAACAACAAGCAATTAACTTGCACAAATCATCTCCATTAAGTAGAAGGTAAGTTTTACTGCCATCTGTATCATTAAAGGGGATTAAGTCTTTAAGCTTCCGATTTAGGAGAAGGATTTTGTACACAGAAATCATGTCCTGAATTTTCTTGGTTTCTAGCTGTATACTGTTACAAGCCACTACTACATTGTAAATTGGAAATGAAATTGAATCTGAAGGGTAGAATTGGATTTCTGGAGGCAGCAGGGGAAAAGATGCAAGCTAACAGTTGACTCTCAAAAGCAACTGCCTGGCATGATAAACGAACACAGATACTTGGCTTTTGTTTTGTTTTGCCCCAATATAAAAGTGATACCACTATCTCACAAGAGTCCCCCTTACCAAAAAAAAAAAAAAAAAAGTTGGCATGTGGTATGAGTTTGATGATGTCTACCACTCATGAGAAAATGAAAGGATAAAGCTGTGACAAGAGCCAACAGTAGCATCACTAAACAGTTATCAACTGCTCTTCCCAACATCACTTCTGCTTGCCCTTATTGCTCAACCTCACTTTCTGCAACTAAATCAAAGCTGGCACCTGGAAAAAAATGGAATGAGAGCAAACCAGGGCCATCTTTACCCGGAGGCACAAGGGATGCGGTGCACCTGGGCACCAAATTCTGGGGGGCGGCCACCGCTGAAGCCGCCTAAGGCCTTAACCGCGACCCCTGGGTGATTGAGGTTGATGGGTTGTTTCCGTTCTCTTTTGCGGAAGAGCTGCAGAATCAACGTATCTGGCGGCGCCCCCTAGTGGTGTCTTTCATTTTTGCATGATCGCAAAAATGGAAACATGGAGTTACTGTTGCCGCTTTTTATGAGTTATGAGCTGCCCCTCTATAAAAAGCTCAACAACCTTGACCTGCCCCCCCCAAAATGGGGGTGCTGGGCGGATTTTTGCACCCCTGCACCACATATGCTAAAGACGGCCCTGGAGCAAACTGTGTGAATGAGTTGTTCTTTCTTACCGGGTTGCTGAGGATGCTGTCAATCTTCTCCTCTGCTGGAGAACCCCGGTCAACTTTACATCTGTACGCCATCAACTGGAGACGATCCTTCAAGTCTTTGTAGGTCTAGGTAAAAAGCAAAAGCCAGCTAAGGTACACGGCAGTCCTCTATATCATAGTGATAGAGCATAGTTGGCCTTCTCAGTGCCTGCGCTCTGGAACTCCCTCCCAGGAGGCACTGACTTTGGCCTATCATTAATGGCATTCCACCATCAAATGAAGGCATTCCTTCTAGAAGGACAGCTTTTGAAACTTAGGCATCTTAAGCATTGCTAGAAAATAGTTTTTAACTCTGCTGGAAACTCTTACTAATAGAATTGGGTTTTGGTGGAAGAATGCGGTTTTTACTCCACTGTTCTTAGCCTTGCTGTCATCTTTATCATTTTGCTTTTGTACTATAATGTTCTTTTAATTTTCTGTTGTCTGCTAGCTGCCCTGGACTCTGCTTGATGAAAGTTGAATAGATATGCTTTAAGTAAATAAGCTGCCTGTGAGGAACCAAATGGCGAAAGGCATGTAAATGTCATCTTGAATTAATTGGTATGAGTTGCTACATCTCACATATGCTTATGTGCTTGCTTTACAGCCTTAGCTTTTGGCAGAATTGGGAGAGGGGAAGCTGTTACCCAGGCCCATTGGCTGCCTGCCAGCTATTCTGAGAGATGGATGAGAGTTGGGGTGAGTTACCTGGAGGCAGGGGTGAGTTACCTGGACTATTGCTGCCAGTTTATGCGGCTTGCTTTTTGTATAAGTAACACTTAACATATTAAACCCTCATGGATAAAGCCATGGTACTTCAGCATCCATTCTGAGGTGAAGCAAGGAAGCCAGAATTGTATTGTTTTATTTGAGTCTTTTCATGTATCGCTCTATAATAAAGCACTAGGACAGATCACTCAGGTGTTCTGGGCATCTTTCTTTGGAATCCCTGCAACTGGGTCCTTAGGGGTATCAGTAAATCTTTCACGCTGGTCTGTATTTGGATCCTTGGGACAGAGCACTACCCCAGTGGAGAATCAGTGCTTTCACTTCAACCTTTTTTGGAAAGGAAGTAGTTCTTATCCTCTGGGGAAGAAATGTAGCTCAGGGGTAGAGCAGCTGCCTTGTATAAAACAGTTTCAACGCCGGGCATCTCCAGGTAGGGCTGGGAATGTCCTCTGTCTGAAACCCTGGAGAGCTGCTGCCAGTCAGTGTAGACAGCACTGAGATAGATGGACTAATGGTTTGACTCTGTATAAAGGCAGCGCCTTATGTCCAAGGACAGACTTCCCAGAACAGTCAGGAACAAGAGCTGCCTCCTCCCCACCACACACAGCAAGGACTCACATCTATAACAACGTCATGGCACTTGTATTTCATTGCAAGGTTCAACTTGGTCTCAACATCTTCTACCAGGCGCACGTACTCCTGTAAGACCTGCATAAGAAAGACAGGAAGCATCAACAGAGCAGAGCTACCCAAAACTACTCTTCTCCATCTCCCAAGTTTATCTGTAAACCATATTTCTCTGCACCTGCACTCCATCAAAGGGAGTTGCTTTTGCTTAAATTTATTCTTGTTTATATTTCTGGATATTAAAAAAATTATAATGCAAAAGGCACACGGTCAAGTCAGCAACCCCATGCTCCATATGTCAAACAAAGATAAATTAACTCAAAGATAGATTTGATTGAGAAAACCATCATGGAGTAGGAAAACCAAGCACAGCCAGAGGGGCTTTTCCCTTCCAACATCTTAGAATCATAGAATCATAGAGTTGGAAGAGACCACAAGGGCCATCGAGTCCAACCCCCTGCCAAGCAGGAAACACCATCAGAGCACTCCTGACATATGGTTGTCAAGCCTCTGCTTAAAGACCTCCAAAGAAGGAGACTCCACCACACTCCTTGGCAGCAAATTCCACTGTCGAACAGCTCTTACTGTCAGGAAGTTCTTCCTAATGTTTAGGTGGAATCTTCTTTCTTGTAGTTTGGATCCATTGCTCCGTGTCCGCTTCTTTGGAGCAGCAGAAAACAACCTTTCTCCCTCCTCTATGTGACATCCTTTTATATATTTGAACATGGCTATCATATCACCCCTTAACCTCCTCTTCTCCAGGCTAAACATGCCCAGCTCCCTTAGCCGTTCCTCATAAGGCATCGTTTCCAGGCCTTTGACCATTTTGGTTGCCCTCCTCTGGACACGTTCCAGTTTGTCAGTGTCCTTCTTGAACTGTGGTGCCCAGAACTGGACACAGTACTCCAGGTGAGGTCTGACCAGAGCAGAATACAGTGGCACTATAACTTCCCTTGATCTAGATGCTATACTCCTATTGATGCAGCCCAGAATTGCATTGGCTTTTTTAGCTGCCGCGTCACACTGTTGACTCATGTCAAGTTTGTGGTCAACCAAGACTCCTAGATCCTTTTCACATGTACTGCTCTCAAGCCAGGTGTCACCCATCTTGTATTTGTGCCTCTCATTTTTTTTGCCCAAGTGCAATACTTTACATTTCTCCCTGTTAAAATTCATCTTGTTTGTTTTGGCCCAGTTCTCTAATCTGTCAAGGTCATTTTGAAGTGTGATCCTGTCCTCTGGGGTGTTAGCCACCCCTCCCAGTTTGGTGTCATCTGCAAATTTGATCAGGATGCCCTTGAGTCCATCATCCAAGTCGTTGATAAAGATGTTGAATAAGACCGGGCCCAAGACAGAACCCTGTGGCACCCCACTAGTCACTCTTCTCCAGGATGAAGAGGAACCATTGATGAGCACCCTTTGGGTCCAGTCAGTCAGCCAGTTACAAATCCATTGAGTGGTAGCAGAGTCAAGACCGCATTTTACCAGCTTCTTTACAAGAATATCATGGGGCACCTTGTCAAATGCCTTGCTGAAATCAAGGTAGACTACATCCACTGCGTTCCCTTCATCTACCAGGCTTGTAATTCTGTCAAAAAATGAGATCAGGTTCGTCTGACATGACTTATTTTTCAGAAATCCATGCTGACTATTGGTGATCACAGCATTCCTTTCTAGGTGCTCACAGATTGTTTGCTTAATGATCTGCTCCAGAATCTTCCCTGGTATTGATGTCAGACTGACTGGGCGGTAATTATTTGGGTCCTCTCTTTTCCCCTTTTTGAAAATAGGGACAACATTTGCCCTCCTCCAGTCTGCTGGGACTTCGCCTGTTCTCCAGGAATTCTCAAAGATGATTGCCAGTGGTTCTGAGATCACATCTGCCAGTTCTTTTAATACTCTTGGATGCAGTTCATCTGGCCCTGGAGACTTGAATACATCTAAACTAGCCAAGTATTCTAGTACTATCTCCTTAGTTATTCTGGGCTGTGTTTTCTCTGCTGAATCATTTGCTCCAAATTCTTCAGGTCGGGCATTGTTTTCTTTATCGGAGAAGACTGAGGCAAAGAAGGCACTGAGGAGTTCAGCCCTTTCTGTGTCCCCTGTTTGCATTTCACCATCTTCTCCTCTGAGTGACCCCACTGTTTCTTTGTTCTTCCTTTTGCTACGAACATACCCATAAAAGCCTTTTTTGTTGCTTTTAACCTCTCTAGCAAGCCTGAGTTCATTTTGTGCTTTAGCTTTTCTGACTTTGTGTCTACACGTGCTGGCTATTTGTTTGAATTCCTCTTTGGTGGTTTCCCCCCTTTTCCATTTTTTGTACACATCCTTTTTTAATCTTAACTCAGTTAAAAGTTCTTTAGATAGCCACCCTGGCTTCCTTAGGCACCTTCCATGTTTCCGTCTCATTGGTATTGCCTGAAGTTGTGCTTTTACTATCTCCCTCTTAACAAACTCCCAGCCATCATGAACTCCCTTTCCTTTTAGTATTACTGTCCATGGGATCTCACCCAGCACTTCCCTAAGTTTTATGAAGTCGGCTTTCTTAAAGTCAAGAAATTGAGTCCTAGTATGCTTGGCTGCTCCTTTTTATGCACAACCAAATGAAGATGAGTATACTTGTGGCAGACATGAAGAAATTGCAGGGTAGAGTTAGAAGTCTCTAACTTCAGAGGCAGGATACTGGTTTGCTGAAACAGGGCAAGTCACTCACTTACTTGTACTGGGGCATTGTTCCGTTGCAAGATCTCCACTACCCGATGAAAACCAATAGGAGCTTTCTTTTTAGTGTAGCCCAACCAGTTCTGAAATCACAATACAAAAATCACAGTAACATTAGATCTTGTGACAAAAGCAACCCAGAGATTTCAGGATGGGAAATGCAGCAAAAAAAACTCTTAACAGCAAACAAAGGATGTTCAAGGCAGCTCCTCCTCTGTCTGCATGCCCCTCCTTATACACTCAAATGGCAAAAGCATCCTTCCTTTGGCTGAGGATGCTGCTCCTTTCCAATGGAGGCTGACTGCAGAATTTATGAACAGCCTCCCACATCTACCACTGTATTCTCAGTCTGTGCCGGATCCTTAAAGGGAAAGAGTGAAAGAGGCCTGAAACAAGCATCTACAGATGGATGAGATGACCTCTAGTGTATTACAGGAGGGCAGGTATCTTAAAGCAGAGGTGGCAAGTATATAGACGGGGATCTATTGGCAGATCCCGGGTGATCTGTGAGCCAATGAAGGCCCAATATTTGACCCAGGCTTTGAGAAAACCACCCTGACTCACCTTGGTGGTGAACAAAGCATCTACATCATGCCAAGCCCGGAGTTTGGCACGAGCAGCCAGGGCTGTCAGCACATACTGTTTGTCTGGGATCTAGAAGGCAGAAACATTGAAATGTTAGAACAGGGATTGACAGCAGGTTGGGTTGTGAGCTCCTGGTTGGCACCAATCAATTCTTAAGGTACAACCCAGCAACTAGATGGAGTGCAGCAATATCTGGAAGGCACAATGCCAAACCGAAGTGCTAAAGGCCAGTGCAATGAACTTTGCTATACTGAGCTGCTGCGGCTAGACTTGGTCATCTGTTGTAGGACTTAATTCCTTCACCCAAAGCACACCTTTGCCTTATTTCCACTGCACATTTCTAACAGTGTTGCCCTCTCCTAGAATGCACAGATATTATACCCAGCAGACAGCTCCCTTACCTTGAAGGTTTTCTTCAAGTTTGCTGGACTACTGAATGTTCCCTGGAAAGAAGAGACATGGCAAATTTAACAAAGGAGAGGGGATAGTGATGACCCATCCTAGCTGGTACCTCAACTATTCTATAAATGGCAGGCAATTTACAGAAAACGGGTGATATTCTGATCACCTCTTTCTCACGACCAAGTCTGAGTCTTGCACTCTATACTCTCTAAAACCTAGTCTCCTTTAGCTCTGCCACAACAAATCAAGAACTGACTTAAAGTCTATAATGCCAGAAAATTTATTTTAGCATTTTCACATCTAATCCATCTATCCATCTGTTCATCTTTACACACATTTGCAAACACAAAAAATAACTATACATAATAATTTACTGAATAATAATAATAATTTACTGAAAGGAAAGGTACAATGTACCTTTCCTTTCAGTAAATTATTATTTTAAAAACCCAATGCTCACTTAACTTGTTAGCTAACCTCTAGCTAGCCACTCTTCTTTTTTATTATTATTCTTATTATTATTATGCTACTTTTGGAATATGATGTTCCAAACCTTTAACAACCACTGCATTCCTAATGGTGCATTACTTTCTTCCAGTTATAGCTAATATTTATTGTAATGGGAACTAGTTGAACGAAGTACGTAAGACAGGAAGGAGTCTCCCATACAGTATCCCTATACCCAGCCCAGCTATTCACTTTCTCGGAAATCCTACAATACTTGAACAGCATATTGCCAATTTGGAGGCAACAGTCTACTTTGGTTGGCCAGGCCATGTGAGTCAAATCTTGCTCCCCCTTTTTTTCGGCATGGCATGAGGCTTCAGTAACTAATACAGAGGACCCGCCATTTTTGTTACCCTAACCTCAGTCTCCGTGTAGTGATAGAAGCAGGAGTAGAAAAGCGTGGTGACCAGTGGCATGTTTAGGATGGAGGCCTTTCGAGGGTACTTCCGAAATATCTCCGTCTGCCCAGCTGACTCTAAATGCTTGTCATTTGCCTGGGGGGGGGGGGGGGAGAGAGAGACCAGAAAAAACATGCTGCGTGAAAAACAAGGATAATTACAAGGTAATATAGGGCCAAGGATGAGCAGTTTTAAATCTCAGCTCAAATCATGAGGCATACTGAGGCAGAAATCCTACAAGCATTTACTCAGAAATAAGGCCCACTACAGGTAGTGGGGCTCACTCCCAGGTAAGTGGACAGTGGGCTGCACTCTTAGTCATCTTAGTCCAGCCACTGTCTTTCAGCTCATGGTACCTCACAGGGTTGTGCAGGAGGGAAAAGGGAAACTTCTTACATGTCATCCTGAGCACCTTGGAGGAAAGGTGGAATGCAAGTAGTATATTTGTTAAAATTTGTATCCTGCCTTTCCACCAAATGGTGCTCAAGGCAGCTAATGAGAAGATACAAATTAAAATACATAAATGCAGCAGTAAAGACAGGTAAAACACAACAATAAAATTGATAAACATAGTTAATTTCAGCAAACTGACAATAGCCATACCAGTCACCATATGCCCAAAGCTTGCCTCAAAATGCCTGCCAGTGGAAGGTTATCAGAGACAGAGCCACTGTATGATTTTATCCACTGCATGCTTTTTGTAATCTTTATGTATACCACTTAGAAACTTTGGTGGTTAAGTGGTATAAAAATAGCTGAAATAAAATAAAAATAATTAAAAGGTCAGGCTTCCAATGGCATATTACTTATTATTAATAACAGTAGGAGTTTCAGGTTGTTTCTTTAAAGCAAGAATAGTAATCTTTTACAGCCAAGTCTTATAAATCAGTGCAGGGCTGTAAGTTATCAGCATGACCTGAAGACTAAACAGTCTCTCATCATCTATCATGATGGACTGGCTACAGCAAGAAAACCATCTTACATCCTAGATGTGACTTGCTTGATTAAGCCAAGCCCCTAGTAATTTCCCCCCTTTCAATCCAAGTAGGAAGCTTTGGTATTACAACAAACAGATCAGAGTCAGGAGGGAGAATTCCCAGTCACATGTGCCCAAAGGCGGAGCAAGAGACCTTACCTCAATGATGATCTGCCTCTCCAGAAGCGTATAATGGTCTTGAACATGAGCAGCATCTTCCAATGAAAATGGCAACCTAAATTGGAGAAGAGTTTCTCTTCAGTTTTGGATTTCTCCTTTTATATATAGAAGGTTTGCTGATTCTGTCCATCCTTAGTTCCAATTGGGTTGTTGTGCATGACAATGTTGAAGTGTATATTATGAACTACGTTGGTGGTTATTTTTGGAGCTCCCTGCACACCCTAAAAATGAGCTGCTTTCAATTTCTGGCCTACTGGAAAATGCCAGGGATTGGCCCTAAGATCTTTAACAGGGTTGGGGGAAATTTGGCCCTCCCAATGTTGCAGGACAACAGCTCCCATCATCCTTGACCACTGGTCCTATTGACTGGGGCTGATGGAAGTTAAAGAGTCCAACAACAACTGGAAGCCACAGGTTCCCCAACCCTACTTCAGTCTGTCCTGAGCCTACCACTGTTCAGCTTCACTGGATGATCCTAGGTTCTAGTACTAGGAGAGAGGGAGAAAAATGCCTCCCTATTCATTTCTCCACATCTAACGTAATGTTAGGGACTGCTGTCATGTCCCCTCTCAATTTTTCTGAATTTTAAAGCTTTTCTTCACTGCTCTTTCCCTTCCTGGTTTGCGGGAACAGTAAAGCCATTCTGCTTACTGGCAATCACCTCACGTCTAGGGCTCAAACTGATTTCATCCTATAAAAACGAATGTCTGCATAACCTACTTACCCAACGCAACCTTTCAGAAACTCCTTTCGTTTCTCCACATCCTGGATCATCAGGTGCTCACGGTACTGTGTCAACTGGAGAAGGCAGGAACAGACACACACGGCAGGCTCAAGAAGGGTTGACTTAAACTAGTGGGATGTGCAGAGTAAATATGTACTGAATGGATGCAGGAGTGGCCTGTCCTGTTTTGCCAACTAAGGTGCAATGGGAAGGTGTTGCCGCCTCCCTGCAGCTGAAGCCTTGCTTACTGGGGTTATGTGGCTGTGGCTTCTGGCAAGATCCCACCAGAAGCCATCCTGCAACCCTGGCAGGAATGCTTGTGGGGGTGCCATCCTATGGGATTCTGCCACCTGAGGCAGCTGCTTCAGTCTGCTGGGGCCGGCCTTGAGTGGATGTCTCAGGACATCCTTGTTTCCTACAAATAAGAAGTGAGCCAGGGCATTATGGATACTCACTGCAACCTCCTCTGTCCTGTCCAGGAACCTGCAGAGGAAAAATAAGCATCAGTCCTGCTAAGCACTAAGGTTGGGCAAATCTCTCCATTTCAGTTTCTCATTCTTCCATTCTTAAAATTCAGTTCCCCAGATTTTCAAATTAGTTTGTGATTTTTTTAAAGTCCTCGTGAAAATTAATCAGCATTTGACTGTGAATTTCTGCTAATATACAAATTTTCTATTTTTGCCCCAAATACCCCCAATATACACATTCTTGCAAAACAACTGCTCTGAATATAATGCAATCATTGTATCTTATTTTCATTGATATAAGAGTTTTTAGATATACTTGACTCTAGCATATGCATTTTTATACATATTACTTGGCAGGTAAAACTGCCCTGCAAAACAAGAATTGCTCCAGTGGGATCTTACCTCAGCAGGTCCAGGAGAAGTTTTTGGTCCCCTGTTTCCTTGAGAAAGTGTATTAAATGGCGCAAGGCCACCTGCCGCAGCTCCAGCTCTCTGAACAGGATTTCTGGATGAACAGACAAGAAGTGCTTGATTGGCCTGGTCAGGAGTGAATCAATCTCATTCACATCAGGTACAAGCAGGAAGATGGCAGAGCACTTTCTTTTATCTTAATAAATTTCATTTCCAATAATAAAGATGGCTAATGGTCTGGGATGCACACAATTGTCATCATATAGTTTGTCAGAACAGGTGAAAGCCTAAACTGGGGCCATATTGGATTAATCAAGTTATTGATTTTGGGCACTGAATCCAAATGTCAGTGCTAATCGGTCACCTGAGGCAGCTTTTGTCAACTCAATGGCTGACTTGGATCCCAAATGTCTGTGTCAAGGCACCATTTCCATGGAGAATAAATTGCATTTTCCCACCATCCAAAAGGCAAAATATTGCCACAGAGGAAGTGCAGCTCCTTCTCCATCCGTCACTCCCTCCCAATACGTCAGCTGCAATAATGCTGTCTAGAACAGGCTTCCTCATCCTCGGCCCTCCAGATGTTTTGAGACTACAATTCCCATCATCCCTGACCACTGGTCCTGCTATCTAGAGATCATGGGAGTTGTAGGCCAAAAACATCTGGAGGGCCGAGGCTGAGGAAGCCTGGTCTAGAATGTGATGCACAAATGGTACTCATCAGATCTCTGATGATGAGTGACAACATTCCTCATCCCCCAATCTCTCCATGCTTAGCAAAGTGCAGCTATAGTCAACCTCTGCAGCAAGGCTGTTCCCCTCCCACTCCAAGCAAAGCTATCCCCTTCTAGTTGCTGGCACTAAAATTATGATGAACACAAATGCTGTGATAAGGAGGCAAAAAAAAAAAAAAAGGAGTAATCTTAATGGTCTGGAAAGGCAGCCAATCTGCCCTGGCTCGCTGGCTCTGGGTCTAGCCACCTTTCAGGCACACATACCTTTCTTCAAGGTTCTCTTCAGAAATATTAGGATCTGAAAGAAAATGGACAACAAGATGCTTATTTTCTGCCACAACCCTGAGGCATAACTGGAAATGGTTGCTTAGGAAGCAGATGCAACAGCTGGAAGTCTCTCTGGTTCTGGCTGTACTTTATACTAATCTGCTTTATATTTAAGTAGTAGGGTAGTTGCCTCTGGGGAAATGGAGCACGAGATAGGTGTCAGTGAAATATGCCCTTCATTCTAATGGTGTCAGGAAAACAGCTTCACAAAGACTGACAAACATACAAATAAAAAATAGTTTCTAGGCATGTAACAAAGATTTGGCACTTTTAGGAAATGCTGCAATATCTCAGGTAGGTTTTTGTGGACGATGGTTAGATCAAGTGAGATTTACTAAAATTCACATTTTATTACAGTCACAGTGCAGTTCATATAATCATCAAATTCTGGAGTTGGAAGGGACCCAGGGGGTCACCCACTCCTGCAATGCAGGAATTCAAATAGTTAGAGTCACAAAAAATATGTTTTGATTTGTGGTATCTGCCCAGAACTGGAGAGAAACTGATTTCATATGGATGGTAAAGCCAGTGGCCTACAAAACCCAGGAGAATCAACTAGCCAGGCAGAAGTTCTCAAAGGTGTCAGGAAATAATCTTTCCCATCTCATTAACCTAACTGGGAGGTCACTTATAGTGGAACCTTGTATATGTAAAAGCACACTTGCGTTTTTCTGCTGTGATAGAAACCTAAACATTTACATGGCATCTGGACCTTGGGACATTTCAGGGAAAATATTCAAAGAGCTTCATAAGGTTCATTTATACCTCATATCCTTGGAGGCAAGGGAAGTGGAGGAAATGCCTTGTCTCCTAAAATGCAACCTAATATTTCCAATCAACGAAACCAGTATCTAAAACTCAATTCTAGTGAATTAGAACCAATATATGAAAACTTATTGTAAAACACCCCACATTCAGATGCAAATGGCCACAGAACCAGAAGTTAATGGGATCATATTAGGCTGTAGCCATGTATCCCCCATTCTGTTCTGCCCTACGTTGTAAGATCACAGCACTTACGGCTGTAATGACATTCCCATCATGCACTGCAACAGCTTCATCCAGTAGCTGCAGCTTGTCCTGTAGGGAGTGAAACCTCTCCAGTGAGCAGATCTAGAATGGAATAACAATAATGGAAGGATTAGCGAGGAACCTGGATTATCTGAGGGGAGGCCTGCTTCACACAGGGAGCTACACAGGTGGCTCATTATAAAACTCCTAAGAAGTGGAGCTGCACTTGGTTATCATTTGTATGTGTCATTTGTTCTCCATGCGGTTCAGGAGCCAAGACACCAATGGAAGCCTTTGTTGCCAGAGTGGTAGTCTTGGCACAATTAAAATTATTCTGAGCCACCAAGACAGACAGCTTATAATGTGCTTCTCCGTCCATGAATTTGCAATGTGAGCAGTCACACACTGGGATGTAGTCCTTATTGGGGATTTGTACAACAGGAATCCTCTTTCAGAAAAATAATTTTGGTCATTCTATCCCAACTGCAGGTCTTAGATCACTACGCAAAATCTTTGTTAGGAACCCACTGTCTAAATCAGGGCTTGTCATCCTGGTCCCTACTGCCCACTAGTGGGTGTTTCAGGATTCTAGGTGGGCGGTAGGGGGTTCTATAACACAAGCTGAATCCTCCTTCCATTGAGCACTGGTGGGCGGTAAGGAAATTTAACTATCAAGAAAGATGCATTAGTGGGCAGTAGGTATAAAAAGATTGACTACCCCTGGTCTAAATCTACAGAGCTGATAAACTAAGCAGAAACTGATGAGCTGATGAGAATTCGCTTTCTAAAGGTTACAGAAAGGTTTCCTAAACACAGATGTTGTGTGGCATATCAGCTCATCGCCAGTTCTCAAGCAGCCAGGAGCAGCTTGTGTATTACCTCTATATTCACCAAAAATAACTTATTTCCCCTTTGATCTACCAACAGAAAGCATAAAGAGCCCTGCACCAGATCTATGGATGCTTTCTCGGGATACCTGCTCCAAAGCTGTCAGTGAAATAACATATTATTCCTTGCCATTTTGGACATGCTTCAATTGTGGAGCAGAGTCTGCTACCTCTGCTATAATCCCCTGGCATTCCTGACATTTGCAGGACCTCAACTCCTCCTTTTCAGACAGAGAACTCTGAAAAGCCACCAACAGCCGCATCTCCAGCGTTGACATGCATGAGCAGAAGAAATGGATATGCATGGGAGGCACCACCCAAAAATTCAAAGGCTGGCCCTTTCAGAAGCAGGGAAGAAGAGTCTTACCTTGCCTCTCTGCAGCCGTCTTACTGTGTCTTTAGGGCTCCAATCACTGCTGTAATCCTGAAATGTAACAAAACAAAACCATGATGCCTTTAACACTCAAAATATTTTGAGAAGCACAGATTCGGACAAACTCCTTCGTCTTATAGGTATGATTAAGATACCCCAACAGTGGCGTGCGAGAAGTAACATTGCTTGCATCCCATCAAATGACTCATAGGAGAGTCATTTGCGACTAGTATTGCACACAAAAGCACCCAAGACAGGTCTGGAACACAGCACAATAAAAGCAGCCACAGCCAGTGAAGACAGCTTTGTGGGAGGGATGACATATTTAAGATGTTCTGCAAGTAAAGGACTGCAAGCCTGCGGGGGGTGCATATGGTCTGCCATGCATTAGGATTGGCTTAAAATTGAATGTGTATCATGCCAGATTTTGCCACTGGTCACTGACAGTGAAAGAAAGTTGAAGAGCTGCAGGGTCCCTGGGTATGGTCTGAAGGCCCCATGAGGCTACCACCCTGCAGAAGCGAAGTAGGTTTGGGTCTGATCAGTGCAGAGACTGCCTGGAAACCACATGTAAGCCGGCCTGGGTTCCAGGCTGGATGAAAGGCAGAATATAAATGTAAAAAAATAAAGGTTGATGCCCACTACACATTAGCCGTCCCTGATGCCAACATGTTCAGTGAGATTTGCTATCCATTATTTAAATGGACAAAATTAATACACTGTTATGATGGCAGTTTCCAGAAAAGGGACAACACAGGAGCATGGTTCCCCACTTTCCTTTTCCACCCACTAGAGAGAATTTCCTTGCTTATTAAAGGTAAAGAACTTCTAAGACAGCAATTCTGTGAACAAGTACCTGGGGGCAAGTCCCACTTGAACAGAATGGAACATGCACAGGATTGTGCTGTAAACCTCCTGACATCATCCAAGTATGTTCAATGAGGCTTACACTCAAATAAGCATGCACAGCATCACAGCCCTAGTCTCTGTGGAGTGAGCATCCAGAAGACAGCCCTTGGGCAAAGAAGAGGAGTGTTTGCAGCTTCAAACCCTTTCGCCCCTTAATGTTGTCCTGAATCTAGGCTTCCAAAAATATACCTACCTTGTAGTCTGCCTTTGGTCTGCGCAGTTCTGGGGCGTAACTTTTAAATCCTGTGTCTGTAAGAGCTGAAGAGAGAACGGCAGCATTTTTTAAATAAAAAACCCACACAATTTAGAGCCCTCCTTTCCATGTCATTTTGGTCCACCAAGTAGCTCAAAAACACTGCATTTGAAACAGAAGCACCATCAAAATTATGAAGTCACAATAAAACAGCACCAGTTACAACCAGAAGTTGTAAAAACATTAGAAAGAAAATCCTGGATGACTAAACTAAAACAAACACAACATATCACCTTCTTTCTAAAAGCCAAAAGGGAGCAAGGAGTGCCAGCCTCAAGGGTAAAGTTATATAATGATCTCTGATGCTACTCTCTGTTAGCTACCTTCCCATATATTCTGTTTGGGAAGTAGGGCTCTGAATAGATATGGAAGTACTGTGGTGGGAAGGGAAAGCCAGAAAGAAGCAGCTTGCAGTACTCAAGGAGAGAGGTGGTCAGAATTTTAGCCAGGGAAATGGAGAAAGTGGAGCCAATTTCCACTGCTGTGCAAGGAGAAGCCAACCATTCAAGCAATCTGGGGACAAAGATCTAGATTCTTACCATCTGAAAGTGACTGAAAGCTCCCATGTTTGTTTCTTCCTGAAAAGAAAGAGCAAGTAAGAAAAGCTTAAGAAAGCTAGATTTATCACCTCACACTGAAAACCCATTACACACCTAGGAATACTGTGTCCAGTTCTGGGAGTCCAAATTAAGAAGGATATTGACAAGCTGGATCATATGCAGAGGAGGGCGACCAAGCTTATTAAGGGTCTGGAAACCAAGCCTTATGAGGAATGGTTGAGTTGGGTATGTTTAGCCTGGGATATGGTAGCCATCGTCAAATAACTCAAGGGCTGTCATATGGAAGATGGAGCAAGCTTGTTTTCTCCTGCTCCGGAGGGTACGACCTGAACCAATGAATTCAAGTTACAAGAAAGGAGATTCCAACTAAATATCAGGAAGAACGTTCTGATGGTAAGAGTTATTCAACAGTGGAATGGACTCTCTCAGCAGCTAGTGATCTCTCCTTCCTTGGACACTTTTAAGCAGATGGATGGTCATCTCTCATGGATGCTTTAGTTGAGATTCCTGCATTGTGGGGGGCTGAACTAGAAAACTTGCAGGGTACCGTATTTTTCGCCGCATAACATTCACTTTTTTCCTCCTAGAAAGTAAGGGGAAATGTCTGTGCGTGTTATGGAGCGAATGCCTACGGATGGCGGGGGGATCTGCTGTGGTCATGAGCAGAGGATCCATGGTTCCCCTTCCTTCCCTCCTCCGTGGCTCGCTTTGAAACAGCAAAGTGGGAGAAGAGCCGCTGAGTGAGGAGGAGAGAGAGACAGAGAGCCTGCTTGCTTTAAAGGAGTAAAGCGGGAGAGGAGAGGAGCCGCTTACACAAGTGTAAGCAGCTCTGTCCGGTTGGCTCCTTTAAAGCAAGCAGGCTCTCTGTCCCTCTCTCCTCTCCACTCGCTAAATAACAGCAAAGATTTTTCAAGCAGGCTCTCTGTCTCTCTCTCCTCCCCACTCGCTAAATAGCAGCAACGTTTTTTCAAGCAGGCTCTCCGTCTCTCTCTCCTCCCCACTCGCTAAATAGCAGCAAAGTTTTTTCAAGCAGGCTCTCTGTTTCTCTCTCCTCCCCACTCCTCTTATAAGAGCCTTCTCCTCTTATACCCCTCTTCTGCATTATTAACAGCATCCTTCTCCACCCACCCCACGCGTGTTCCTTGTCCCTTCAGTGCTTTTCCTTCCCTCTCCACTTAAAACATGGTTACAAAGCACGGATCCACACGGATCCTCAGGATTTTTGCACTGGGTCACCCCAAATTCACCATCAGATCACATAGCATGTCCATGGCTACAGCTTGCACCAAAAAAAACCATGCACCCACTGTTGCCTGGGGCCGCAGTGGTGCAAAATGTGGTTACAAAGCACGGATCCACATGGATCCTCAGGATTTTTGCATTGGGCTACCCCAAACTCACCGTCAGATCACATGTCTGTGGCCACAGCATGAACCACAAAAATCATACATCCACTGTTTCGTTTAGAATATTTTTTTTCCTGTTTTCCTCCTCTAAAAACTATGTGCGTGTTATGGTTGGGAGCGTGTTATAGAGCAAAAAATACGATACTTTCCAATTCTACAATTCTGTGATACTAAGTCCCAATAAAGGTCCTACCTTTGAAAAAGCTGCTCAGTGAGTAAGAAGAGGCTTGCTTGGGAAATGCTCCGTATGAAGAGCCTCTTTGCCCACCCAAGTCTTTTCCCTCAGCAGTATTGTTGCTGCTGGAGGCTGTCTCCTTGATTGACCAGGAAATGCCTATGGAGAGAACACAATCTGCGTAAATTCTCTAGCAAGCATAAGATGAGGCCTTTAAAATTCTAGAGCAGAGAAGGGTTATTGATTCTGAAATACATGATTTTGGGCCTAGTTCTTATGTATTGCTTTTCTAAATCATCACCTCATGCGAGACATTTAACTCTTAAATTACCCTTGATATTTAAAAAACTCTCTTTCTTGGAAAACAGAGGAAAATCAGGAATATTCAAAGCACAGACTACCTTAATGGGAAATTCTTTGATAGGGAGGCTCATAGGAATGATGCACTCAGGATTTGGGGTAAGTAGTGAAGAATGAGTGAAGGAACAAGCCGAGTTTTCATAAAACACACCATGGTTTGGATTCCCCCCCCCCCCCCAATATACCATCAAGCCAGTGTGGTGTAGTGGTTAAGAGCGGTAGTCTCGTTATCTGGGGAACCGGGTTCGCGTCTCCGCTCCTCCACATGCAGCTGCTGGGTGACCTTGGGCCAGTCACACTTCTTTGAAGTCTCTCAGCCCCACTCACCTCACAGAGTGTTTGTTGTGGGGGAGGAAGGGAAAGGAGAATGTTAGCCGCTTTGAGACTCCTTAAAGGGAGTGAAAGGCGGGATATCAAATCCAAACTCTTCTTCTTCTTCTACTTGTTTTTGAAAGAAGCAGTCATTTTACTCCCTGCATTTGTTTGTTCTTGTTTGTACACTTTCCACTTATCAGAAACGGGTAGGGGGAATTCAAGCACACAATAGGCAAAATAAACAATTGTGATAATGTATGAAACCATTAGACACTTTTCCTGCTCAACGTTAAGCACACTAAACCTCAATAGGCCATATTTCCTAGTAGGTGTAGCTCTAACGACTGTAGCTCTAATGAGATTTTTCTTGTCAGAGGACAGCAATAATCAAATTCAGATTCAAAGAATGGGTGATAGATGCAAAAACATTCTGCTCCACTTACTGCCCACAGGCTCCCCACTCCAGCTGAACTTCTCAAGATCATCGTCATCATCTACAATATCTCGGAGGCTGTTCACTGTTCGTTTCGACTCCTTCAGCTATGAACAAAACCAAAGTGAAAATGAAGGCAAGCCCTATTCCATCCAGATAGACTGTACACTTTCATTCTAAAGAACCGGTATCCCAAGAACAGATGTATTCTATGTTTGTGCACAAACTGAATTTATTTATCCATCAAAATTTATATACCACTTACTCAACAAAAGATCTCTAAATAGTTTTTAAAATCTAAAATATTCATTTCAAAATATAGATAAAAGTGATATAGATACATGCCACCCACAAAAAGTCAGACAAATCCTTATGTACCAGATGCAAATTGTGAAAGAACGTTACAAGCCATGTTCACACCTCATTTAAAATAATGCATATTTGCCCTGCAGCACTATTACATTGTTTTATTGGGTACCCATTTCTCAACTTTTATAAGACATTAAAATGGTTTGGCAGGGAACAATTTAGTAGCGGGAAAATAGATTTTTGAAAAAATGATGTGGCAAGAAAGGACTAAAATATATATCTGGAGTAAGGACTATTGGAGGCTATGATGTAGGGAAAGATGCTTTTGCATGATACCAAATTTCTGAACCTGCAGATGCAAGCTCACTTTCAAGCACATCTTCACAACCACAAGGGCTAGAAATGTGTTCTGCTAATGAATGATGAGATGATCAGGAATCCCAGTTCTGTGCCACATATCTTGTGAAGTGCACACATTCAATCATACATGATGCTTCCTGCTCAAATAAATACAGTGCACTCTCCGGATACGAACTTAATTCGTCCCAGGGTCCATACTTACCCTGAAAAGTCCGTATGCAGAGGCGCCGCTTCTGTGCATGTGGTGAAACCCAGAAGTATATACTTCTGGGTTTGCTGTGTCCGTAACTCAAAATTACGTTACCCAAAGGTAACGTAACCCGAGGTACCACTGTATAGCAATTCCTCAATTTTACTTTCTTAATTCCTTCAATGGAAAGATATCCATCAATAATTTAAAAAAGACTACACTATATGCAGATTTCTGCTTCCCTTAACATTTCAGGCAAGGAGACACTGTATAGTGCATTCTCAGTTTGTTCTGACTAGGAACTGTACCTGAAAGAGCTCATCATCTTCATCATCAAACGTAAATGCTTTACACTTGGAACTGTGCCAGTATTCTTCCTCATCAACCTTTATTCTGTTCATCTGAAAATAAGACTTTTTTCTTTACTGCATATATATTACCTTTGGTTAATTAAGAAATAATCCCTGACCACCTCACTATCCATGACCCATATCTATATGCTTCCAGTTTCCACCCAGAGCACATCACATAATCCATTGTCTACAGCCAAGTCCTACAATACAACTACATTTGTTCAAGCTCCTCAGAGAGACCCACACCGTAGGTCTTGTGTTTTGTTTTTTCAAAAATGCATTGATCATCAGGGAATATGCAAAATAAACTTAGGATGTAGCAAACAGATAAGGAAAACCAAAGACTGTGAAATAGTGGTACCAGCTCAATTATAGGCTTATTTTTTTAAAGTCTGGTTAAGTTCTCAGTGGCACTTTGCCTAGGAAGTGTCTTGAAAAGTGCTCCTAAGTTTGTGCTGTTAATTTTAAGTAAAGCAAAGCGGATTTACCAGCCATAGAAGTGTGGCCAAAACTGACATCAAGAGTAACCTCAGAGACACTACACTTGTTTTCTTGATGCCACAGTTTAATAATCCTGAATCAAATATTTGCATACAATAGCTCTAAATTCATGGATGGCTAGAAATCAGTACAGTTTCAAGGTATAGCTGATCTATTTTTACTGGCTCACTCTGAAGCTTATTGTCTTTCACTAAGCAACTGATCGATCTGACCAATATGGCATGTTTAAAAACACACCACTCAAAATGACACAGGAGGCACTCCTACACCTGCTGCCAGAACAAATCTGCAAGCAAATCTGCATTTGTGATATTTGGCCTTAACTTCCCACCACTTAGTGGGAGAGAGAATGGTGAATGGTGCCCATTGCAGCTGGCAAGGCAGAAGACAAGGAGGCCAACAGCAGGTCACGCCAAGATCAGTGTGAGATAGAGCCATCCCATTCTAGTTTCGTCTCCATCCTGCTCTTCCTTGCTCAGTTCTATGAGGAGGAGGAAGCTGACAGGAAGCGCCACTCCCTGGACTGAATATAAGAAGGCAAATAGGCTGGCAGCTGTCTAAGGCCGGACTGATGCTGCTGGGGCACTGCCCCATTGGCATTGGGGATTGGGCCTCCACAGCTGGGGGGGGCAGCAACCCCATCCTCCCCATAAGTTTCCACTGCAACATGACGTTAAGAAACATGCAAGTCCATTCCACCCAACCTTTCTTCTCATTGCGTCTCCTCCATTACTTGCTTCTCTGCCTATATTAGACTACAATCTCATTAGTGAGAGAGAGAGAAAGAAAGAGAAAGGTTAGAGAGAGAGAGGCGCCTATGCTAGAATATAAGGCAGCAGCAGGCAACACGGGTGACCAGGGCCGGGCCGGGCCACCCATGAAGCAAGGTGAGGCGACTGCCTCAGGCTGCAGAGTCCCCAGGGGCGGAAGATCCCGATGTCCATCTTCGTGACCTCGTCTAAACAGCAGCAGCCAATGTTGCTGGCGGGGGGTGGGGTGGGCATGAGATAACCGGCTGGGACCTCTTCTGGCCAAGCCCAAGCGCCAGGAAGGGGCGAGGCAGAAAGCAGGAGCCCGGTGCATCTTCACCCGATGACTTGCCTCAGGACACGGTCTTGCGCCTCCTCGCTCAGAAAGCCCCACGCCAGAGGAAGCGCCGGAGACCCCGTTCCCGCGCCGGAGGGAGAAGACAGCCGCCTACCCTCGGAGGAGCAGGGCCGCCAGGACGGGGAGCCACGACCAGCCGGGCAGGGATCCGATCAGCACCACGCAGGTCCCCCGTCCATGCTCGGCGCTGGGCCCTGCGCCCTTCTGTGGGCCGTGCTCCTCGGCTCCTCAGGCAGGGAAAGAGAAAGGCGGTTGCTTTCGAAAAGCATCACGGGAGAGGTAGTTTTCCAGCTGCTTCCCCAGCCATCGGTTTCGACTACAGAGCGCGGCGCGGCGGCGTTTCTCAGGCCGGCGCTTTACATCCGGAGAGGCTGGTGCTGCGCTTCCCAGGCAGGAAGCCGGGTTTCCCTCAGCGCCGAGCCTTTCTCGCTCTCCTTCCTCCCCCGCTCCGCTTCTGTCACTACGGGTCATGGGCGGAGGCAAAACTCCTCCGTTTACGCGCCGCTTCTTTTGAAAGGGGCCGTGCTGCTTCGTTAGGCTTTAGGAGTGAAAGGGCTCCGGCCCAGACAAGGGGCAAGGCGAGGAACCAGAAGCAGGGAGGAGCCACAGAGGTAAGGAAAGGTTAGAGTGGCGCGCAAATGTTAAGCCTAAGCACACAGCCCGGGCATTGATGAGCTTTGGACCGAACGCCGCAGCGCTGTGGCGGGAAACCTTTGCCCCACCCCCTCAGTGGTTTTGGACTGCAACTCCCATCAGCCCCAGCCAAGGATGACGGGAGTTGTAGTCCAAAGAACCCAGGCATTAGGGATGAATGCAGGCAGGTGGCGTCTCCCTAACTCTTGGCATCTCCAAGGTGAAACGCGCCAAGGAACGTCGACATGGCAGTGGGAGGCCAGTCCGAACCTGTGTCTCTCGAGGCCTTTCCGGGAGCGTTTTACGTGCCTCACAGGCTGAGTTGCAGAGATTAAAATTAAGAGTTACACACCACCGCAGTCCTTCACTTCCGCGGTGAACTTCCTACCTTCCAGTTAAAGGAAGCTGGATTTCCTCCAAAAATAGAGCGACACTTCCCAGCATAGCTGTCAACTTTTCCCTTTTCTTGAGAGGAATCCTATTCGGAATAAAGGAATTTCCCTTGAAAAAAGGGAAACGTTGACAGCTGTGCTTCCCAGCAGAGATTAGGAAATTCTAGACCCCGCCCTCTCCCCCAGCCCCAACCCTCACTTAGGCGGCGTAGATGCGGCTTCAAGTCTTTAAACACTTAATTCCCACGCGAAACGAGGCCTGAGTTGGAAAGAGCCTGTCTAGAGGCCGCTCCCTTTTGTTTCTGGTGGACGCTCGGCCGCTGGCCAAATCACGGCTTCGATTCAAATCCTGGATTTCCCACAGGGAGCTGTCACTTTTGCTCCAGGAGGAGGAGGAGGGCGGCACCCAGAAGCGAGGCAGGCAACTTATACTCTGTATTCACGTCTATGCACTCTGCCCCAATAACGTGCCTCCCCCTTCCCTCGGTGTTCATGTAAGTTTCCTCCCCTGCCCAGGCTGCGCGTGTCTGTGTGTTACGCTTATAGATCTCCCCCTCTATGGTACTGGGGGAGTAAGGAGCGGCGGCGGCGGCGGGGGGGGGGGGGGGGCAACGGAAGGAAGCTCTCCGGCGGCTGCCGGAAGCTGGGAGGCGGCGCGGCTGCCGGCGGCGCTTCTAGTAGCTTCCAGACGCGCGGCGAGAGAGCGAGGGCGACGGGCGCTCGCCAGCCAGCCAGCCGGGCAGAGGCAGAAGCGGCGAGTCCTTCGGCGAGGCGCTGATGGCCAAGTGGGGACAGGGAGATCCGCGCTGGATTGTGGAGCAGCGCGCGGATGCCACCAACGTCAACAACTGGCACTGGTGGGCGAGGGGGGCAGGGAAGGCGGCGGGGGCTGGGGGGGGCGGAGAAGCGGCTCGTGTTTTTTTTGGGGGGGGGCTGCAGCTCTTCCCCTGAGGGCTTTGGGGGAATAAGGGCGGCCGTGCTGCCACCGCCACACCCACAGCCACCCACACCCTCTCTCTCCCTGTCTCTCGCCTCTGACCCCTTCGCACGAGATTCTCCACCGCTTATGCGTGTTCGCGCCGGAGTCACTTCCCTTCGGGTTCGGTGGACCTTACTCTCAAATAAGCGTGGTAAAAGATTACAGGGGCGAGGGGAGATAGAGAAACCTCCCTGGCCTGGTTTAACCTCCTTAAAAAAAACACAACAACAGCTGGATCTGTAAAAGGGCAGCTAGTGAGAGTTTGGGTGCTTTTTGGCATGGAAAAAGAAATATGATCGCTAGCTACTTCTTTCAGATCAAGCTGCGCTGAAGTGCATGGGAGCCGGGGACTGGTTAAAGCAAACAAAAACGTTGGCAGTCTTTTCTAGGGGCCAGGTGCAGCATCTGGCAAAGCCAGCGAGTGCCTGCTGAATAAAAGTAGTTTGCAACAGGGAGGCAGCCCCTCCACCTGTATCATAATCTGGTGCTGCACAAGCACTCTCCAGAATAGGAAGCGCCTTGTCATTTTTAATAGTGTGTTTGTGCTTCCGGCGTTTCTGACATGCAACACCATGCTTTTTGTTTAGCTGGGTTGCTGAGTTTGATTGCTTTTCACACTGATTTGCGGTGTGGTAGTTGCGGAGAAAGTGGGTAGACAGGAAGTGGTGGTATCCAGGGAAACTGTTCCAGGAGCATTTTGAGAATGGGGGAGGATTTCATTCATTGCTTAATCCTTAATACATAAATCCTTAATGTGGAATTGATGATGACAAGATAGGAATCAGTCTTAAGTTGAAAAATGGTGACGCAAGTTGTCTTAAGCAAACTAGCAATACTGCCACATACAAATTAATGGATGATTTGACAACAATTTTAATATAAATGGAGCTTCAACACAGAAGCAGTATTCCTGAGTGCAGGACACTGATAGCAAAGAGGGTGGCTGTTGTTATCACATCATGTATGTAAGCTTTTCAGTAGTCACTATTGGAGACAGAGTCCTGGGGAAACCCAGCCAGATAGGCAGGCTATAAATAATAAATTATTATTATTATATGAACTAGAATAATTTTTGTGTGCTGCTGTAAGAAAGTCATTTTTCTATTCCAATAGAAATGAACCAGAAAAACCTGCAGATGCCTTCATATTGTCACTTGGTCATGTACATCTGCTATTATGTATAGCGTTCTATTTTTTGTTTCTTATTGAAAATCTTTTCATGCGATTGCCACCACACATACTGACCTGGGCAAGGAGTGAACTATGCACAATATTTTCAAGCAGCTGCTGTGCACATTGTGGCTTGTGTAAATATGGCATTTTGCCAGCAGTGCAAATGGCACCAAGTGTCAATGGCACTTTACACCTTGATTTATTATGGTATGGACTCTGGTGAACAGCAGCTTAGGGATGCTGGAGACCTCTGATGAAACCCAAGTAGAAGTTGCTAGTGTATGCTTATTTGCCTCATGTTTGTAATGGATATCAATCTGGCAAATATGACCAGTGTTTGCTGTTGCTTTCCACCTGCAAATTGTATGTATATCGATTATGCCACCATCCCCCCACATTTGCATTGTGTTTCCTTTGCATAGAAATGAATGGGGTGGGATAAAGTAACAACAGTGTAATTATAATACGCAAGTTACATAATTTTACCACAGCGCACAGTGAGACAAATAATGTAAGTTTTGGCAGAAGATGAACTGCAGCATAATGGAGAAAATGCTGCATGCGATAAATACAGGGTGGAACAGAAAAGGGTATCTTCTTCCGTCCCTAGTAGCAACCCATGGCTTTCAGGATTAGTATAAAGAAGTCCAGTCCTACCCTTTTGTGACTATACCTACCAAGTCTATCCTGTTCCTGAGATTTTCAGTCCAATCAGTTTTGCTCCTTATTAAATCCAGGCTCTTCTGCATTTTTAGACAACTAGAAACATGATCACCATGCTCTTAATTTGTGATGAGTGAGCAGCTGCTATTTTTTCAGCTGCAGGAGACTTTAAAGGAGGAAGGATAAATACTGTAGGTTCCCTGCTCTGGGAACTTGCCAGTTAAATTAAACCACAGGGGAGATATGCCCTGTCTCTTTGAGCATCATGGTTAATTCATATCCGAGGAAGGTGTGTGTACTTCTCTAGAACCATGGAGAGCTCTCCAGTTAGCAGCAGTTTCTTCTGTCCTCCTGCCCCAACCCTGGGGGGTGCGGAGCCAAAAAGAAAAAACAGTGACATAGGCAGTATGAAGTGAGCCAGCAGCTCATTCTGCAGTGGTGAGCAAGCTGTAGTTTCCAAGGGTATGTAATGCTAATGCCGCAGCACTCAAGCAGTTGTGAAACATATAGCCATCTTCAACTTATGAAGCACTCTTTGTTTTTACATGCAGATTCTACAGAAACATTTTATCTAGATTGGTTTTCAAAGCAGAAGCCTGATGTATTGGAATGTAGTTCTTGTATTTTAAGGAGCAGGAAAGGGGAGATCTGTTTGTATAATCTGTTTGTCATGTTACAAGTTACTTCTCTGCTGGATAGATTTAACAGCTATGATCTCAGCTGTTTGTGAGTTCACTCCGTCCATCCACCTAGTGGTTCAAGATAATCCTGTGGGTTGGCTAGAACTGTACATCCTGTTCTTTCATTGAAATAGAGGAACCTGCTGGGTTTGGACTACTCATTAAGCGTGTGTATGATGCCATTCTCATGTTGCCAGATTGTTTTACCAAAAAATACAAATTTTAAATGAAATAAAAAGGTAGGTTCCACAGCAGCAGTGATTTGACCTTGGAATTGTATCTGCGTCTAACTAGATGCAGGCATGGCCAAACTTGGCCCTCCAGCTGTTTTGGAACTACAACTTGCATCATCCCTAGCTAACAGGAACCAGTGGTCAGGGATGATGGGAATTGTAGTCCCAAAACAGCTGGAGAGCCAAGTTTGGCCACGCCTGAAATTTACTAGACAGTAGTGAGAGCTTCAACAATATGCTTTGCTTGCACCACAGCTAGGAAGTTAAGAGTTAAGGAAGTTTTGGGGCGTGTATAACTCAAGCTTGAGCCATCCTATTGTATTAGAAGCATAGGACTGGATAACTAAGTTATACTTTGAAATTAGTGCACTTAGTTATTCATGCACATTAATTAAAGTGGCCTGGATTCAGCTAGCCCTGTGCACCAGCAGAGCTCTTGCTAGTACAGTAAGGCCTTGCCCCCCCTGCACACACCCCCAGTCCATTCTGGAGAACCCCAAGAACAGTGCATGGGGGAAGGAGGGGGGGGTTGCTCTGTCTGGCAAGCAGGAATGCTTGCACTAATGGAACAACCAGAAGAGTGTGACGTTGAATTCCTCCCAGTGGATCTAACTCTTATGTTGTCTAGCTGTTCCTGGTTCATAATCCTGCTGAAGTAAAGTAACAGATTCAGAATGGGGCTGAGGAAATTGATCAGCCAAGGTTAAATGGGTGGTATGGGTTCTTAGTCATGCTTGGAGCCCTCCTTTATAGATGTATATAGATGTATATTGGACATAATTGGTTAATTGCTGAGTGGTGGGAATTAAGTAAAAAGAAGTTATTTTGTCCAAGCTATGCCCAACTGCCCTACACCTAACATCATATGACATCAGGTGTGGAGCAGGTAGAAACCTGGCTTAGCCAAAAGAGAGTTTGTTAGCAACTGAAAAGCTCAGTGTGAAGTGCTTCAAATAGACAGCACTTCAGAAGCTCCCTTCAAAACACTATATTGTGCAGTGCTTTGAAAGGGTTTTAGCAAGCCTCAGCAATTGGCGGGTCATGAGAAGCCCCTTTCAAAGTGCTGTCTTGTGAAGTGATATGCAAAGACCCTTGCAAGCAGAAAAGGTAATCTGATGTCAGGTGATCGACAAGTTTGTGGTTCTGCCCACCTGTCAATCTTAGCCCACTAGAGGTGGGAAAGATAGCAATCTGACCCACTGGCCAAATCCAGTTCACCACCACTGGTGTAGAGGTATACAGAGTGGTTAGTCAAAACCCTTGGTTACCCTCTTCCATGTGTCCCTAAAAGAAGTCAGTTTTGGAAGTGTAACTTCAGGATGTATAGCCAAATACCATGTGTTTCTAGGGAATGGGACAAAGGGGGTGTATGCAATGCATTGAAAACTAACTTTGTAACACTGGAGCATTGAAAAGCACCAGCTGTTCATTACTGCCTTTTTACATTTTGAGAATTTTGTTCTTTTCTTAGGACTGAAAGAGATGCATCTAACTGGTCTTCAGATAAACTGAAAAGTTTGCTTCTGGCTATTAGAGCAGAGAATGCAGAGGGAACTTGTGAAGTGACAGAAGTGAGTAAATTGGATGGAGAAGCCTCAATCAATAACCGCAAAGGAAAGCTGATTTTCTTCTACGAGTGGAATATCAAGCTGGCTTGGACAGGTGAGTTTTCCTAATTTGTTTTTAGCTATGTAATGTTGTTGTAGAGTTCTGGAGGTTGAATTGTCAAAAAGCAGAATTTCTACAGTCGTTTCAAATAGTTAGGAAGCAGATAATAACCCCCTTCTCCAAGGGAAGAGAGAAAGGGAATTTAGAGAGTTTTCTAGAATGCCAGAACATGTCAGAAGTTGCTGTTAGAAAGCGAAATTGAGCAATTCATTCAGTATATTGCTTTTCATAGGCACTTCAAATACAGGTGTGAAGTATAAAGGATATGTGGAGATTCCCAATCTGTCGGATGAAAATGATGTTGATGAAATTGAGGTAAGAACACAGTTACAGATTATTTTCCTGATTTCTGCTTCGTTGAAGAGGGATCAGATATCCGAGTAGTCCCAAGTTTTATCTCTCTTCAGCTTTTTATTATTTTTAAGCCCCATAAGTTCATATCTGATTTCTACCATTCAAATCTACAAACAGCTATCGTCTTTAAGTAAAAATAATTTCATGGATGCAGTACAGGGTGGAGGAGTATGTGCAGTGAAAAGAGATTTGTCCTATTGGAACTGTATGAATTCCCGCCCCCCCCCCTCCTTTTCTTCTCAGATCAGCGTTAGTCTTGCCAAAGATGAGCCAGACACCAACCTACTAGCTTTGATGAAGCATGAAGGTGTAAATCAGATCAGCAGTGCTTTGGAAACTTACATTAGCACTCTCAAAACAGGTAAGTATAGAGGGGTAAAAGAAATAGTTGAGTCAAAGCTGTTCTTGTGGAGGATGAAGGAGTTTTGAAATCTGTTAGATAAGTTTATTCTAAGCAAACTATTTCTATCTTTGTCATACATCTTAACCCCTGTTCACCTGTTCTCCCCTTGTCCTGCAATTAACCCCCATCTGAAGGGGATAGAGGGAATAAGTCTGGCCTTGTCCTCTCCTGCATCCCCTGGCACCGTTTCCTTCTGCAGCACCCACCACTCCCCCTAACACCATGTTGGTGGCTGAATGTCTGCAGCAAGGAGCCTATTCTATTTGAGTAGGCTCCCTGCATGATTCATACCCTGATCTTTCAGGCTTCTTAATCTGGTGGAGAGCTTATTTGAGTAGAGCAGGCTCCCCACCGAAGACATGCAGCCCCCAACATGGTGAGGGTGGTGGGCGGGCTGCAGAAATGATGGCAGAAGCAGCCAGAGACCAATGGGCTGGTCTCCTCTTTCATTTGCATGAGCAGTGGAGAGTGAGTGTGTAGGGCTTTAGTTACATATTGCCTGGATTACTGTAGCAAACCGTGTGGGGCTTCCTGTGAAAATTCTTTGGAAGCTTCAGCTAGTACAAAATGCCACTGCTAAAATTCTAACATGTAGCAGGTTTGGGGAGAATGTCAGTCCCATACTGTAGCAGCTACACTGGTTGTCAAGGTGTTTTTGAGTGCAGTTCAAAATACTGGTTATCACTAAATGGCTTAGGACTTGTGATACCTCAAGGACTTTCTCCATCCCCTGCTTGTATACCAAAGTAAAACTGGTGAGGCAAGATTCCGTTCAAGGATGTGAAGAATTATCGTTTTCCATCTCAGTGCTGATAGAAATTATTATGGATTATTTGTCTCAAGTAGCACCAAGGAAACTGCCACCACATCACTGTGGGGAAAAAAGCCTTGTGGGCCACATGAGTGCATGCCTGCACTAGAGAACTTGGAGTCGTGGTCTGAAAATTATATATACCTGCCCTGAGTTTACCAGTCAAACTTTAGGCTGCATGTCTCTAATACAGTATCATGTAATTATTGTTTGACCCTCTTTCTTGCTCTCAAAAGCATTTGTATAGCTTTCAGTACATCCTCCTGGAGGTCTGAACTAAAAAGTTCCAGTGTTATAAATTTATCAAAGTGTGTGGTAGCTTTCTTATCCCATTTTCCGTGACATCCTGCCTTCCTTTAATGATGCTTTCTTACAGCTATATTTGTTATGAAATGTGGTTTGCGTCTCTTTCTAGATGCTTTGCATGGAATAATGAGATTTTAATACCTTTCAGAGTTTACCCAAGGCATGATCTTACCCACAGTGAATGGTGAACAATCAGAGCTCCCACCTCAGCCTGTATGCAAAGCAGAGGAACGGAAGGTAAGAGCCCAAGATTCCAGGTGTATTTTATAGGTTAACATTTCCTTGCTCTGATGGAATGAATAATAAGGCACAGGGCTACTTTACACTCCTAGTGGCAGCAGACTTAGTGGTGTGGCATATGAGGTAGCTCTGGGCACTAAGCAGTTTTGATAGGAATGTGAATATTCTGTAGCATACAATTGGACCAAAATTCTTGAGGGAGTATAACAAAAACAGATTGCAGTATCTTGAAGATTGGGGACTACTGGAGTCCAGGGAGGAAGAAAAGTGGCTGCAGGTTGATACCTTGCTCTTGCAGCAGCTGCAGGGAATGAGCCATCTTATTAGCAGGGTTCTGGATTAATTATTTCGCTCCAAATCTCCCCCTGCCCCTAGCAAAGTGAGGCAAGTGGCCTAGGGAGAGAGTATTGTCCTTAGCGGCACCCCATTTATGGAATGCTTTCCCAGCAGAGGCTTGCCTGGCATCTACGTTGTGGACCTTTAGTTACCAGGTGAAGATTTTTTTATTTTCCCATGTCTTTTAACTCAGAGCTGGAGCAGGATTCAACCACTCTGCTAGTGGGAGCCTGCCCAAGGATTTCTGCTAGTGCAGCAAGGCTTGAGGGTCTTGGGAGCGCCATAGAGTTACACTGCATTCCTCAGTGCTGTTTACATGTATACAATCCCCCCCCCCCCGCTTGCTTGCTTTTTATGCTGGTTTTTTATTGATTGCATCTGGCTTTTAGGTTGTGCTTGTACTGATTTGTATTGCATATAGTTTCTATTGTTTTCACAATTTTTAGATTCTATTTTGAGTGCTGTGCTTTTTTAAAAAAAGTTTGTAAATCAACTAACAATTATCAGTTAATATATGTTTTTATTTGTAACTTATTCTATTTTTAGACCACTGAACCAGTTGCTGGCAATGCACTTAAATCCAAATCGATAGGAGTCAAGATTCCTACTTGCAAGATAAACTTGAAGGACGTTTTCTTAACATCTCCAGATGAACTGTATAGAGTGTTTATTACACAAGAGGTAAGTTGCAGGTCTGTCTACAGGTCCTTTTCTGTCGAGAAGTCCTTATACACTTCTTAGATTAGAATTGGTTATAAATATCTCTACTGGTTGTTTAGACTAACGTCCTCCCCCTGTTTCTCCTATTAGCTCACACACACAGAGGGTGTTGTGGTTGGTACTCTGCAGCAGAAGCGACCTCTAGGCCTCTAGGAAATACTTCAAGGATTATGGGTCACCTTGTTTCTTCTCAGTCTGGAAGGGTTATATGTTCTTTCAGCAGGAGACCTACTTCCAAAGAAGCTCCCACAGAGATGAGCATTTGCTTCTGCTTATTTGGAAATGAAGTGGCAGCCAAGAGGTGCTACTTTCATCCTTGAAAGTGCCCCCGTCCCCTGTGGAGATGGTACTGGAATCAGGACTCAGATTCCAGAGTGCTGGAATCAAGCATCTATTTCTGTTGTTTCAGTAGATTGGGTGGAAGTCATGGTCATTTTAATGCAACGGGTCACCTTGCTACTTGACTCACTGATCATATTTTTTTTTTCCTGCAGATGGTCCAGGCTTTTACTCACTCACCTGCCTTTTTGGAGGCTGACAAAGGAGGAAAATTCCAACTGCTAGATGGCAGTGTCACTGGAGAGTTCACTGAACTAGTAAGTACTGTTGACAATACATTTTCTGTTGCTCAGTAGCTGGGACGTGCCTTCTTTTTAGCCCATGATCTGTTTCTTTTGTAATGCTCTGAACACTTATGTTGTGAACTGCCCTGTGATCTTTGGATGAAGGGTGTTGTACAGATAATAATAATAATAGTAATAATAATAATGCCTGTACTACCTCACCAAGTCTAAAATTGAATAGACTCTTTTGTGTTGCTGATGGTTTAGCTGGAAATACACATCTTTTTCAAAAAACAAATGGATAATATTGGCCGAGTTCAGACATAACAAACTCAGTTTGATTAGGCAGGCACAAGCATTGCACCTTTATCCTCCTTCCCCTTTGCACTGTCAGAATGAAAACGATGCTTTCCTGGTTTAGATGTAACAGGTAATCAGTTTAAGAAATCCTGGAGGTTATTCACTACAGAGCAGGAGGGGAGGGGAGGAGACAGTGTACGCACAACAACCTTCATCTAAACTATGGTTATTTCTGAACCACGTCTGGTTCAGAGAAGAAATGTTATGAAAGCAAGCTTGGTGAACTGTAGCTAAACTTAGATCATTTTGATCTCAATAAATCTCTCTACAATAGGAGTTGGTATTTTGAGGAAAGGGCTGGTTTTGTGATGTTTTTATTGCTGTTGTTGGTTCTTAATGGATCTTTTAAACACTATTTTATTTATATTTCATTACATTTAAATGATTGTCTTTATTGTGTTTTTAGCTATTTCTGTTTTATCTGCATAAGCTGCCTTGAGTCCTGCACTGGGAAAGGAGGAGGAGGAATTAGACAGACAGACAGATAGAACCTCCATTCTTTGCCCAGTGCAGTACTGATAACAGTTGCTCTGTTGTGCTTGTTAATTATAGAAAAAAGAGATGTAGTTGCACATTACTCATTAAGCATTACATGTATTTAGACCCTGAGTTACTCTCAAATAATATTGACACCCCCCCCCAGCTTTTTTCAGTATAATCTCTGTCACTCTCTTGTTATTCAAATGAAAATATACCTGCTAGATAACTAGGCTTCCTTTCCTTTCCAGGTTCCTGAGAAGCAGATTACAATGAAGTGGAGATTTAAAACATGGCCAGAGGGTAAGTTATTCTACTTCATATAACAAAGTAGAAAATTACATATGCTTCAGCTATACTCTATGTTGTACTAGCAGTGGTACCCGTTATTAAATTGTAAGATGCTTGAAAGCACAAGCATTTCTCAGTTAGTTACTAGCCTTGGCCTTGGTTGTGCTATGTTTTTGCTTGGCTTGTACGGCAACTGGTGCATTGGCTGTACTTATTACTAGGAATCTGCCCTATCATACAGGATATGACATATTTAAAGGGTAGATTGGTTAGGAGTTGAGTGTTTCCCAGCTGTTGCGATCTTGGGAAGAAGAGCAGATTTCTTCTCTTAACCATATCAGGAAAGAAGCAGATAGTTTGTCTGGCTGTGTTTCTCCAGGTTGTGTCACACTGCTGAATGTTGGGGTTTTTCTTTGGCTCTTTTAGGACACTTTGCAACCATCACTTTGACGTTCATTGACAAAGCTGGTGAAACAGAAATCCGCCTGGAAGGAAGGGGCATCCCGGCCAACGAAGAAGAGAGAACAAGGGAGGGCTGGCAACGATACTATTTTGAGGGCATAAAACAGACGTTTGGTTATGGAGCCCGATTGTTTTAACACTGGCTACTGCGGAGAGTCTCTACCCAAAGATTCTGCCGTGTGAACTGATTTGCTTCTTGTCTGTCCCTTTCTTATCCTTTGTTTCACTGTTGTGATAAGCAGGATGGCCGGATGGCCTTGAAGGCCACTGAGCAGCACAGATTCCAACTTGTCACTGCTCATGCATGTCTCCTGCTGCAGGGGATTCAAAAGGTGGATTCTCATAAATGTATATACACCCGTATTGCTAAATAAACATAACTTAAAGAAGACATACTGGCTCTTATCTGAGTGGAGAGATAGGAGGGGAAGATATTTCAGCTAAGTCATAATCTTACTTCTATAATAGAGAATAGAAAGCAAAAGACAGAGGCCTCATATACCAGCTTGCAGGTTTAGGACATCCCCCCCCCCTTGCTTTTTACTTAGAAAAGTTTGCAACACATCTTGGGCTAATGACATATTTCCTGTTTTCTGACGGGTGCTCAGCTGTATTATCTCTGTGGTGGCCTTTTATCTGTGAACAGGCATTAGTAGCAGAAATCTTTAATGACCATCAAACTCAGAATCCTGGCTCTTTCCAAGTTATACCTTATTAAACCCCTTTAAAAGGAAGCAGAATGAAAGCACTGAGACTTGTGGGGAGCAGCATCTTAAGCATACACAAGCCACAGTTGTATATGACTTCAGCATTATATGCATGTATAGAAGTTAATATATCTGTGGGGTTTTTACAGTGCTAGAGCCTTTCCCATGGTGGTGGTGGTGGGAATTGTTGCATAAAATGCGTTTGGACTGTTAATTACAACAGGAAAACTGAAAAGCATAGGATAGAAAGCCTTTTCATGTGCTGTAACTGCGGTCCTCAGATCTCTTCAGAATTGTGCCATGATAGGATTGTTGGAGGATGTAGCTTCTGCCACACTTCAAAAAGAACAGACTGTGTTACACATTTTGCAGAGAGATGGTGATAGCGACTAAGAGTGATTCAACATGTGCTTCTAATACAGTCTTGGAGGATGTAAGTGATGCTCTATTAGCCTATCCAAAACTGCATTCTTGGGAATAATTTCAAAATTTTACAGTTGAAAGCCCCACATTCTACAATTAAATTAAATTGGTGCAAATATCTATAACAAACTTATTTTGCATACTTTGTGCAATTTCTGTTGCAGGCTTCTTTTTAAAGAGTTTGCTGTTTTGTGTTCAGATTTTGTTGACGTATTAAGGAAATGAGGAGCTAAGTCTAAAAGTGGGAGGGAGGGTTTGATGTGCTAATTAAAGATGTGCCACACCCCTCTAATACAATGTTGACTATTGGAAGAGACATCTGGTGTGACATTTCTGATATGGTCTATTTCTGATTGTTGCCTCAGTTTGTGGCAGCTGTGATGTGATTCAAGTGAGGATTTCATTTAAGAAGAAGAAGAAGAGTTTGGATTTGATATCCCGCCTTCCACTCCCTTTAAGGAGTCTCAAAGCAGCTAACATTCTCCTTTCCCTTCCTCCCCCACAACAAACACTCTGTAAGGTGAGTGGGGCTGAGAGACTTCAAAGAAGTGTGACTAGCCCAAGGTCACCCAGCAGCTGCATATGGAGGAGCGGAGACGCGAACCCGGTTCCCCAGATTACAAGACTACCGCTCTTAACCACTACACCACACTGGCTCTCAACTTTGGGTTAGTCTATGCTTGGTAAACTACCATTACATCAGCAATGTCCTTACTGTGTGGGACATATCTAAGGCTAAATCCAAGAAGAAAATGTGTGCGTTAACTTCTTAAAACCTGTAATAGCCAAAATTGTCAGCAAGGAACATGCTGGCCTACTAAGATGCCTGTATGGAAAATGATAGGTCTTCCAGAAGTAAGCTATTGCTTATGAAATGTAATGTGACAAATCTTTTTATTCTATACATCCAAGCGCTGCTGTTCTATTGGATTCTTTCTAGCTTAAAGTTTGCCTTTGGTATTTATTGTGGCAAGTTGCTCACAAGATGGCAGTATTGCCCAACATAATGGGATGTAGGTTTGTGACAAGGGAGCACTTAATTCTCTCTAGATTTCAAAAGCAGCTGCAGTAGGTTTAGTTATGCTTATGCTATGTGTTTACATTCTGCCAGAACAAATTGCTGGACTAAAGAATGGGGTGCAAATATTTAGAAGCTTAAGATCAATGGCTGGAAAACTGATTTGCAGTGGTTATCTGGAGAAGTCATTCCTGATTCTCCTGCCAAAGTAAGACAGTCCCAGCCGTAAATCCTACGCATGCGGACAGTATGACGGATGGCTCTATGAAATACAATTGTTCACTAAAATTACACAGCTGCTGCTGCAGCAGCAGCAAGTTTCTATTACACATCTTGTATTTAGGGCCTGACGCTATAAAAGAATGAAGAGAGTCTAGAGCAGTTTTCAGTGCTTGCTGGTGTTGATGGAGTGGTAGTCCAAAATAAGGTTTAGATGAGAAGTTTTGAAATACGTTTGACAAGAAAAGTAATTTGGGTTTTCCTGAGCATAAGACAGATGAGTATACATTTTTGTCCCGGGCATGTTCAAGCAGTCAAGCCCAAGGGTAAGCAGCACATGCAGTCAAACCTCAGTTGTCGAACATAATCCGTTCTGGAAGCCTGTTCGGCTTCCGAAATGTTTGACAACTGAGCCGTGGCTTCTTATTGGCTGCAGGAGCTTCTTGCACTCAAGCGGAAGCCACGTTGGACATTTGGCTTCCGAGAAACATTCGAAAACCAGAGCATTTACTTCCGGGTTTTCGGGGTTTGGAAGCCAAAGCATTCCAGAATGGAGTCATTCGGGAACTGAGGTTTGACTGTGCACCTCAAAGGTGGCAGCCCCCGAAAAATAGAGGTTATGTAGAAAAATAAGGCTTTGTCTTATAACATACCATTCCCAACCCAAAATGGGACTGAAAAATGTCTGGTTGTTCAGGCTGTAGCTGTCTCCCTTCCAGCATTAGAGCAATGCTGATATGTCTAATCCATTTTCAGTTATCAGAATTGCAGCCATTATAACAAACAGGCCTCGTCTACAAAAACCACCGCTTTTGCATGTTGGGCATGGAACCAGCAACTCATTTACTGTACATATCTGAAACTGCATTTGCTTGCTGAAATAGCACGTTCATGATCTTTAGTAACTGAACATTTTTTGGGCTTCATTGTGATTTCCGGCCTTTTATTGGCTAATACCCAAGGAATTCGGATAGTGAGCTTGTACAAGAGCTGCACCGACTTCCTTGTGCAACACTGGCACAAGTGACTACGTTATTGGCTTTGTTCTTAACTGTATTGGTTTCTAGATCAGCTCTGGTCTTACATGGTTAAATGGCAATTTCCCCCATTTGCCAGGTGGAGAATGGTTGGGTGTATTTTGAGGTACAAAAGACTAAAATGAGTTCTATAGGAAGTGAATTAGCAAGTCAAGGGAGCTTTGGTGTCTTCAGCTCATCGGAGGGAAACTAAATGCCCCACGAAAAGTTCTCATTACAGCTTTTCTGCAGAGGATTTCAGCTGGATGATGTAAATCAACTATACGCTATTGCTCTATCCCCACCCAGGGCAGCTGTTTGAGAAGTGCCTGCTTTGTGAACAGAGCTTTGGTTTCTTTCTGGGCTTGTCATCAAACTTTTCAGTAGCACCCTGTTGCTTAAATACACACCCACTCCCAAGCAGCTGGATCTCGCTTTATAGCTTCACAGAAGACTTTGAAATCTGATGCTGGCTACATTTAGCTGCTGGCTCACACCCATTTCGTGGTCCCAGTGGAGAGTGCTTTGCATTCTTATCTGAAGGGGGATCCAGCTGCCCATTGAAAGACTAGCCTCCCTTGGCTTTGCTTCAAGTCCTTGTCCATCCTCAGGCTTTAGTCCAGCTGTAAACCTGTCTGAAGACAAACCAGATACAGGGGGACTTTAATGTTGCTCTATAGCCGGAGGCCAGCTGGAATGTTTCTGGAGTCCTGAGGCAGAACAAATAGATGCTCTCCTAAACTCTTTAGGCTACAGCTGGCTCCGGCTTTTGAGGGGGCGCGCGGGAAGTTAGCAATGCATGGAGCAATGAAATGTTACTGCTACTGACTTATCAGGACAGCAGAGTTATAGGGCAGGGACTGTAGAATATCAAGTGTTATGTAAAGATATACAGTGGTACCTCGGGTTAAGTACTTAATTCGTTCCGGAGGTCCGTTCTTAACCTGAAACTGTTCTTAACCTGAAGTACTACTTTAGCTAATGGGGCCTCCTGCTGCTGCCGCGCTACCGGAGCATGATTTCTGTTCTCATCCTGAAGCAAAGTTCTTAACCCGAGGTACTATTTCTGGGTTAGCGGCGTCCAACCTGAAGCGTATGTAACCCGAGGTACCACTGTAATTGAAAGTCTCGCCTTTTTCTTGACGTTTCTAGGCCTCACAGTTGTAAAATAGGTTCAGTGTAGCAGGAGAATCTGCTTTAGGCTTAGAAATTAGGAGATATCATTTCATTGACATCATCTCAAAACACTAAACTGTTGCATGCAAATAGATGCTGCTTTTCCTCAGAAAAGCAACCATTGCTCAGACCACTGAACATGAACATGTAGGCCAGTGTGAACTACTTGTGACTACAGCAGCCTTTTCCAGCTCAGCTGTATAAGGTAACTGGGAGTTAAGCAGCAGTTGGCTGGATCACAAGAAGGGGCTGCTAGCCTGCGATACGAGGTGGGTGAATTTGAGAAAGATGGTAAGAGAATTCTGCATAAAATTTATGGTAGGAAAACTAGGCAACAGACCATTGCTGCCTTCTTAGTTATACTGAGTGTGCCAACGCTGCCGCTAATAAAATTATCACTGTCATCACAGAGAGTCAGGCTTCATTCAAGAAGTTAGGAATACATCATATTCTCCTATACTTAACCAATATATTAATTGGTAATTAACACAGCTCAACTGGCTTTGGAGCGTAGCTGTGAGCTGTTATGTACTTCATAGTGATTTGCTGCTTCTGGGAAAAGAGTCATCTGGCGAAACAAGAGTTTAAGAGTTCCAGTTCTTGATTGATTATACAAACCCTGGAGGATTAAGGTGCAGAAAGGGTCTTCACTTTCCACCAGCCCTGAATAAGAGAGACGTGGGCTATTTGTAGTTTGTTAACAATAGAGTTTATTCATTTAAAGAGACAACGGTCATCTTGCTTACCTTTTGGCACTTCACACACACACACATATATCCTCCAAGAGCAAGGTCTCATTCAGCACTGCTAGAATGTCCATCCCTTTCTGCTATCATAATCATTACAAGCAATAAATACTGTACAAGGAGACAACTGAAAAGCAGTGGAAAAACTTGGGACGAGTGAACCAGCCATGAAGTAGGAACATGGCCCAATCCTCCAATCCACAGAACCACATCAAAAACATTCACTCCTCTTTGGAAAACAAGGCAGTGTGCAGTTCCCAAAAGACCCTTCCCCACCTCCACCCCCACCCCACCCAGCGAGGAATCTCAAAATGCCACGGGAAAGAGTGGTTCCTAGCCAAGCTAGAACAAAGATTCTTCTGGGGTTTTCCTTCTCCATGTGTCCTTGCCCTGATAGAAAATACCTGGATGCCCCTTTTCTCCTAGGTTCACCCACAGAATGCCCAGGGAGACTGCAAAGTTCCCTGGGTCCTGACTGATGGAGCTAATGACACATAACTAAAATGCGCATCATTCGGGGCTGCGTCATCCATTTCAAAATGAACTAAACTGCCCAGCAATATTATATCTGAATAATGTTGGTCACAAACACATGTACTTTGAAATAAAGTGCTTTCATCTAAATTCAGATAAAGGAGATCTCGTTAATGCCATTTTTGTTGAACTAACAATATCTTTATACAACAGTGTGCTGATATAGCAATAAAATTATGTGGCAGGGACAATATACAATACTTTTTTTCTTTTCTTTTTAATATAGCTTAAATAGAAATCGCCAGACAGAATCTTAGTTACATGGTATAAAAATAAACCCTTGTTCCTTGGTATATACTCGCCCAAATGAGACCGCAACACTTTCTGGGAGTCTAAGGTGCTTGTGAAAACAGTGGCATTTGATACGCTAGTGGTAGAGAGCTCAAACTCCGACAGGCATCTGTGACTCATACATGCTCCACCCACCCAATGGTGAAAGCTAAGGCTTTCCCCATTGTTATCTAGTCTCACTGTTGCTCTTTGAGCAGTCCTCCTAGAAATCACTTCCCCTTTATGTGAGAGAGAGAGAAGGGATTGAGGGGTGAGAGCTATTTTGCAAGCCTTCAAATTCCACCCACTTTGGCTCCACGCGCTGCCGGCTCAAGCTATGCCTACCTTTGGTTGTGGGACACATTTTGCCAGTGGGTCAACAGTCTTGTCACTTGGCTATTCTTTGCCTGTGAGCAATTCAAGATCAACATTTATTGACAACGGACCCCGCTATATCAGATGCAAGCAGGGCCGTGATAGCGAATAGCAATCTTTTAGGAGTGACATGGAAGAAGGCTCTGGAAGTACAAAAATCAGTAAGCAGCGGACTGCAGCCTTCATTTTGGCTTCACCAGCAACTTTCAGCATTCATCTGCCTGCACTTGCTGTTGTTCCCAGAGCATTCAAATTTATTTCATTATGCTTCTTCTTCCTAAACACTTATTTTCTCTGCCAGCACACTTTTTGGTTTTATTAGCACAATTTTCTAAACACAACAGCCTGAGCTGAGAGAAGACGCCACAAAAAAGGGCTGCAGCAGGAGGGGGACGTGACCTGTGGCCCTAAGAAGTAGTCCTGGACCTAGTTTCAGGGCAAAAATATGGGTAAAGAGGGTGGCAGAGAGAGAAAGAAAGGAGGTAGCCCTACCTACCTATGACTCTGGGTCCCACGTGCTGTTGGAATGTGGCCCCTGGCAGACTACTTCTGCCTGGGAATGTGGTCCCCAACAGAAAAGCTCACCTAATCCTGGGATAGAGAATGACAGCATCTGATGGTAGCAACTTACAAGGTAGAGCCATAAACAAGCCAAGCCACTGAATGCAGCAAAATGCACCAGTTTAAGATTCTGTTTGGAGACAGAAGCAGAAGATAGAAGCAAGCAATGGAATAGGACAAAACTCCCTAGCACCTTCGTTATTTCCAGGATCACAGGTACATTTTTCACTCAGGAAGTCCACATAAGACAGCAGACCTACTGATTCCTAATGCAGTTACTAGGTGCCATAGCAGAACCATCCCAGTCCAACAGCCCATGTCAGTCCTGAGCAATAAACGTGAGCTTTAAGGGAGAAAGAGAGGCTTTTTAAAAGGAGATACTCTAAAAAGAAAGAAGGGTCTTGCTGCAATGCCCAAGCTGACCTACTGCTCTCCCCCAACAGTCTTTTCAGTGGTCCAAACATCTTGAGATCATGGCTTGTCCATCATGGAGTCTGCCAGACATGTTGTGCCGCCAGGAACACACAACAAAATTTGCTGGAATGCCTATAAGGCCAATCATCACTTAAAGGGGACTAAAGGCCGTAAGATGAAGTTCCATAAACTTAAGACATCACTAATAAAACCGGTAGAAGAAGGGACAGCACACAAGCCTCCGATTTCTGGCTGTGCATGTCCTGTGAAAGAAGATGGTTCTGGACTCTGGATCATTGTCCAACAAAAGGCTCCTGTCCTTGGAGTCAGCGGCCAAGTCCACTTTCACATGATACATTTTAAGCACTAGGCTACCACTATAAATAATCACAGCTCCTCCCCAATAATTGTGGGAGCTCTGTGATGGGAATAGGCTTCTCCTACAACTCTCAGCATCCTGAATGAATTACAGCTCCCATAATTCTTTGAGGGAAGCCACAACTTTTAAAAATGGTAACAGTGGTTTAAAAGTATGGCATGAATGTGGCCTCGGCTCAAAAGAACCTTGGTATAAAGGTCAAGGCAGCAATCTTACTTGATTGCAAACCAATTAGAGTTATTGCTATTGACTTCAGCAGGAACAAGAGATGTGTTCCCAAGTTGGCAAACAACTTACAAAGAATCAGAGAAGGGTGAACGTTGTCATAGGAATCTGCATGACAGATAATGCAGAAGCTACATTATAATACAGAATCTTGAAAATATGACCTTTAATATTAAAAGAGAAGAGAAACATCCTAGTTCTCAAAGTACAGAGAAAAGATTAGGAGCGCCTAGGCAGACTTTTTGGCTACCAGAGAGTAATAAAATAGTGGCTACCATGCTCTGCATGCAAATGTGGAAGTTGGTACTGAGTACAAAATTTAGTATCCTAAAATTTTAAGTTTTTTTTTTTAAAAATAAAAAAAGGAACACCTTTCCAGCTGATGCCTGGCAAAATTTCACAATATGGAAGAGAAAACAAGGGATTCAGTCTGATGGCTCTTTGCCCTTCCTCAAAAATAGGAAAAGTAGACTAAATTGTGCAAGACAAATATGCAAGTTTGCACAACTACTTTGCACAGAATTGTGGGCTTGCTTTATTTAAAGCTCTAGAGCACCAATAGCTCTAGGACTAATCCCTTCACTCACTACCCAGCTGTCACCCACTGTATCAAGAGGCAAACCTGTCCCTTTACTGCCAATGATAAAGGAACTAGACCAAAAGTTAAAATCCCAAAACAAAACAGAAACATGAAATTTGGAAAGTTGGATCTTTCCATCACAAGTTGAGAAACCAAACAGCAATGTGAGAAATCCATGACTGGGTTGTTCCAACCAATCCTCTGCCAAACATCAGATCCAAAACTCAGAATGAAGTTCTATATCAGGGGTGGCTAGATGTGGCTGAACTTCCATCATCCCTGACTACTGGCTGTGCTGCCTGGAGCTCCAGATGTTGCAGGTGGTGTCCAACAACTGGAAAGAATCGTGTTGGCTACCTCTGGTATATGAAATGGAAATGGTTGGGCTGGAAGACATGGGCTTTGTTCTTTCCTATGCTATTGACTGAGGTTGCTCAGAACTGCAACTTTTCCCAGGACACCTGGCTTAGGATTCAGCTATTGAGTCTTGTCAGCAGAAGCCTTGAACAAGGACTTCACCCTGCCCCCAATTCTCCTCCCCCTGCCCCTGATATTGGTTCAGGTTTCTTTTTGGGGGAAACTCCGGGAACTGTGCTCAGGATTGTCTTGTCTTGAAAGCCAAAATGCTTATGTTGGCAGAATGATCAGAAGGGCAAGATGTTCAGTTCCTCCCCTGGAGTCTTATAAATGTGTTGGGCTTAGTTTTCTGCTCTGTCGCTGGCCTGAAGAGAAGAATAAGTTTTAAAACATTTGCTTGCTTCCTTATCAGACTTGCTGGGTAGAAATGAGATCCAGATTGTTCTATCAACCCAGCAAGCAGGTTGGCTTCGTCTGCCACTCATCCACTTTAGGGGATGCGTTTTCACAATACATCCCATAACTTACATTCCAAAGCACCTACACACAACCCAGCACCCCTCCATCCCAGTTTCTCCCAAACTGTGTGGAACGTCATTCTTTCTCTTGCCCCAGGACTACATCAAGACAACAGACGCTTGAAGCCAGATCTGTCACTCTCAATATGTCCAACTAAGTTTCCCTTTTAGCTAAAAACAGAATTTAGGTGTATTGAGTCATCCACCTTGAGACTGCTTACAGACTCTATGCAAAACCTTCAAGCACCTGATTACAGTTTTAAGTCATAAGATCTCCCAGTCTGCCTTTGTGCGACAGCTTGTGTGCAGTATAAAACGAGTCACAATGGGCCTTTTGAAAGACACCTCCCCCCCTTTCCTCTGGCTCTTCCCATCCCTATAATCCCTCAGGATGGCCTTCTGGTACAGCCCTTTGGGCCAATGGTGGCAGCTTTTGGGTAACGAGGAAGTCAGGATAGAAACTGGAGGCCTCTATGTAGAAGACAGGGCAGAAGCCACTGTAGAGTTTGCACTAAGGTTTCCTACAGACTACCTGGTTACCAAGGGAATGCAAAACAAGCAGTGGCTCTGTAGCCATTCTGAAGCGGAGGCCTTTGTTGACATAAAAGCTGAGGGGAGGAGAGAGAAGAAAAGAGGCCCTGTTATACTCCCTAGTCGCGCGGGAGACCAAAAATGTCCTGCTCTCCACGTCTTTTGGTTTTCCCCCCTGCGTTAATACTCCCTGGCCTCCTGTAACTGAGAGAGGTATTCTTCCTCTGGGGGGTTGTCAGCACACCGCTGCCCATTATTCGGAGGCCGCACGGCGTGGTACCTGCTCCAGTCGCCTTTGCAGAGGATCCAGGGCAGCATATCGACCTTGTAGTGCAACTCGGGGGAGAACTCGGTGCTGATGAGGTTGGGGGCCCCGGCCCCCTTGCCCCGCGTGATCAGCCTGGCGCTCTCGTCGTAGCAGCAGTGCTGCGCAGCCAGCGTGGTGCTGTCCAGGGAGAGCATGGAGCGCAGGCAGAAGCGGGCCGTGGGCTTGTAGATGTCCAGCCGCTCCTTGGGCCCGCTGGCATCTCGCCAGCGGAAGCTCTTGCCCTGCCGCTCGTCCCGCAGGTTGACGGCGCTGTAGACGGCTTCCAGCGGGTAGGAGCAGGGGCAGCTGGGCAGGTCTGACAGCACTTTGCTCAGGTATTTGTTGAGGAAGTCGCTCTTGCAATTGAGCCACTTCTCACAGCTGTCCACATCTGGGGAAAGGGGGAAGAGAGAAATGGCCGTCAGACATAATGATAATGATAATGATAATAATAATAATAATAATAATAATAATAATAATAATAATTTATTATTTATACCCCACCCATCTGGCTGAGTTTCCCCAGCCACTCTGGGCAGCTTCCAATCGTGTGTTAAAAGCAATACAGCATTAAATATTAAAAACTTCCCTAAACAGGGCTGCCTTCAGATGTCCTTTAAAGAGAAGAGAACTGCTTATTTCCTTCACATCTGAATGGAGAGCGTTCCACAGGGAAGATGCCACTACCAAGAAGGCCTTCTGCCTGGTTCCCTGTAACCTCACTTCTCGCAACGAGGGAACCGCCAGAAGGCCCTCGGCACTGGATCTCAGTGTCTGGGCTGAACGATGGGGGTGGAGAAGCTCCTTCAGGTATACAGGACCGAGGCCATTTAGGGCTTTAAAGGTCAGCACCAACACTTTGAATTGTGCTTGGAAACATAGGTAAAGGTAAAGGTACCCCTGCCCGTACGGGCCAGTCTTGACAGACTCTAGGGTTGTGCGTCCATCTCACTTAAGAGGCCGGGGGCCAGCGCTGTCCGGAGACACTTCCGGGTCACGTGGCCAGCGTGACATCGCTGCTCTGGCGAGCCAGAGCCGCACACGGAAACACCGTTTACCTTCCCGCTAGTAAGCGGTCCCTATTTATCTACTTGCACCCGGGGGTGCTTTCGAACTGCTAGGTTGGCAGGTGCTGGGACCGAGCAACGGGAGCGCACCCTGCCGCGGGGATTCAAACCGCCGACCTTTCGATTGGCAAGCCCTAGGCGCTGAGGCTTTTACCCACAGCGCCACCCGCGTCCCTGCTTGGAAACATACTGGGAGCCAATGCAGATCTCTCAGGACTGGTGTTATGTGGTCCCGGCGGCCACTCCCAGTCACCAGTCTAGCTGCTGCATTCTGGATTAACTGCAGTTTCTGGGTCACCTTCAAAGGTAGCCCCACGTAGAGCGCATTGCAGTAGTCCAAGCAGGAGATAACTAGAGCATGCACCACTCTGGCAAGACAGTCCAATATGCCATTGACAGCTTATCTTGGGTGGTAGTAAATCAGGAGCAGGGAATCACAGGCCCAGTGGCTGAATGTGACCCTCTAGGCCAGAGTTTCCCAAATGTGGCCCTCCAGCTACTGTTGGACTACAGCTCCCATCATCCCTAGCTACCAGGAGCAGCGGTCAGGGATGATGGGAACTGTAGTCCAAAAAACATCTGGAGATCCAAGTTGGGGAGCCCTATTCTATGCTTCCCTGTCCCCTTGGGACTCTTCCCAAGTCACATGCCTCACTGGCCCCCGCTATGTGCCCTCAGCTTGAGCTATTTTGCTGGACGGGAATGTGTCCCTGAATTGGGGCAATGCCTCTTGCTTGGATGGGTGCAGGATGGAGCAATGTGGGGGTGTGCATAAACCTCTGGAATGTAACCTACTGCACAAAGGGAAGAGACATATCCATTGTCCTGGCCACTTTTGGCAATATCCACACCCACCTCTGCTTTGGGACATGTGCAGCAGTGGAAAACAGCCCCTGGAAGGAGGCAATGCGTTTCTCAGGCTGAAAAAGGTTCCCCATAGCAATGTCCTCCCTGACCCGCCTCCCAGCCCTCATTCCAGACAGATCCTTTAAATGAGAGGTGGGGGTCCACAGTCTCTCTAATGGCTCTGCCCCTTTGAGCTTGGAAAAGGCAGCCCAGGGAGAGAAGCCGTGTGCTTTCGAAATGTGGCCTTAACCTGGGAAGGAAAAGGTGCCCCCTCTGCCTAGGCAGGAACAAGTGAACATTTCAAAAGTGCAGGCTGTGTGTGACAGAGAGAGAGAGAGAGAGAGAGAGAGAGAGAGAAAGTGAGCGAGAGAATACAGGTGTGTGCATAAGAAAGTGACTCGCTTAGCTCCTTGTGCAATTTCTTAGCGTAGCCGTGCTCATTTGGAATTTACTGACCTGAGTTTAGGATCTCTGTGGCATTCTCAGCTTCAAATGGTGTCTCTTCTGTGGCAAGAGACAACTCCCCATCTGCTCCTTGAGGGAAGCACAGAAGCAAAAGGGTCAGGGGGGAACCACATGCCACTTAAAAGGTGTTACAGGAGCTGGGCTTCAATCCCCAACTCTGTATATATTTCCTGTCCACAACTCCCAGGCCAAAATGTGACACAGATAGACACAGACACAGACCCAGACACACAGACACACACACACACACACACACACACACACACAGGCCTAAAGTTTGCTTTTGACACACAACACTCTGAGTGGGATTTCAGTTGATGGCCTTTATATATCAAATGTGTCAGAGAAAAGAAAGGAGTTACTGAGTTGATTATCAGGATGGGGAAAAATAGCAGCCTGCCTATAGCAGGCATAGGCAAACTTGGCCCTCCAGATGTTTTGGGACCACAATTCCCATCATCCCTGACTACTGGTCCTATTAGCTAGTGATCATGGGAGTTGTAGTCCCAAAACATCTGGAGGGCTGAGTTTGCCTATGCTGCACTATAGTCTGAAAGCAAGAATGGATAACCTGTGGCCGTTTCAGTTATTGCTGAACAACAACTCCCATCATGCCTGACTGTGAATGCTGGCTGGGGCTGATGGGACCTGAAGTCCAACAATATTTGGAGAACCATCATTACTCTGAAACCAATTCCTCATGGAGAGGGACATCCCTTTCCACAAAGTTCTTCAGCAGTGAAATATACTTGGAGTCGAGAGTAGGACCAATCAGACTGCTGCATTCTGAATCCTATTGTTCTAGGACCAGTCAGACTGCTACATTCTGAATCCTATTGTTCTAGGACCAATCAGACTGCTGCATTCTGAATCCTATTGTTCTAGGACCAATCAGACTGCTGCATTTTGGATCCTATTCAAGTCAGTACAGTGGTGCCCCGCAAGACGAATGCCTCGCAAGACGGAAAACCCGCAAGACTCAAGGGTTTTCCGTCTGCAGAGGCGCTTCGCAAGACGAATTTCCCTATGGGCTTGCTTCGCAAGACGAAAAATGACGAAAAAAATCGATTTTTTTTTTTTTTTTGCTCCAAAACCCCTTATTCTGAATTGCTAAGCTGCTAAAAGCATTTTAGCAGCAAAACCGCTAATCCCCCCCCCCCCAGAAAAGCTGTTTTTAGCCCTTTTTTAGCCAATAGCGCTAATAGCGCTACTCCGTCAATGGGCTTGCTTCGCAAGACGAAAAAACCGCAAGACGAAAAGACTCCCGGAACGGATTCTTTTCGTCTTGCGAGGCACCACTGTACATAATAAGCAGCATTTGCATTTCGTGCAAGCAATGTAAAATAAGAGACAGGGTTGCACATAACCAGTGATTTCGGCGACAGTACTCACCAGTACAGAGTACCTGCACCTCTTTTATTGCTGCTGACAGCAGCCATTTTATGCTGGCAGCCGCAGCACTTTTATCAACACATGAGAGCAATGTACACTGTACAACAATTGTCTTGTTTGAGAAACGCCTTCTATTTGTGCAGCAAAACTTCCTTTCCCTCTCCTCTCCCCACACTCCCCCAATCTGCTCCAGAGGGCTGGAGGGACCCCATGAGCAGCTTTAAGGTACAGGCCACAGAGCAGGGAAGGAGGGAAAAGGCGCTTCTTTGCACAAGTGGAAATCATTGCACAAATGGAACATACAAGCACGAGGAGAAGAGTGGTGTTCTCAGCACCTGAGATGTCAGAATGGAAATGACCTTTTGCCAGAGAGTCAGACCACTAGCATCCCTATTGGAAACTCACCCCAGTCCTCTTGGGAAGTTTGAAAAGGGATCCTCTCAAAATAGTGGGGTCACTCTCTTTACAGATGAGAAAGCTGCAGTTAACTGCAGGAGCTTTGAAGAGGGAACAAGAGGCAGGCAAGAAAACAAGGCAGAGGTGGAAGGAGAAAAGGCATACCAGGACAACGGTGCAGGTCACAGGTCCTCGACTCCGTCGCAGTGCATGCGTAGCCACAAGACCGGGTTCTTTTCTGGTTGCCAGTGCCACAGGTTACAGTGCACGGAGACCAAGGGCTCCACTCCTCTTCATCTTCATAGTCTGGAGAGCGTAAGAAAAAGGTCTCTCTCACACACATTTCTCCCCTATCACCCAGCAGCCTAGATCTCTCACCCAAACCTATATTGTGCAGCTAGAAATCCAGAAGAGGAGATTCGCATGCGCCACCTCACCTGCTTTTCCTGCCAGGCACTCCGCCCCACTTTTAAATGAAAGCTGTGATTCCCAGAATTTTGCACATTGGTCTAGTTTTGGCCATACAGTGCCTAAAATTTCAAGGGTGGCTCAAGATCTTTTGGGCCTGATTTGCAGTCACTTCATAGGTTATATTTTCCATTTCATGTTGCAAAATGCACGCACATTATGCAATATGGAGGGCAGAGCAAAAGTGTTTTTCCAATATACACAATTGTCACATTGATGTATCTACAATGGAAAAAGGGGACATGCAAATCTTCCTCCTCTCTCTCTCTCTGTCTGCATAACGAGTTAATATCACCTAAAGCAGACCTTGCCCACCAACTTCACAAATGGATTTAAATTAGGAATTCTCAAGCATATGTACAGGAGAGAAAGCACAAATATGGAAGGATGCTTATTGGGATTGCTGGAATAATGCAGGCATTTCAGTTGGATACATCCCAGATTTCCCCATAACAAATCAGCTGGACCACTCATCTTAACTGGAGAGGAACAGAGGAGATAATGAACTGAAAAGACCCTCTTGCTCTCTCCTGAAAATGCTCTCCTGCCCCTTAACAGTCAATGAGTTAACGCAGCTCTGTAGACCTACCAAGGGCAGGAAAGGGAGCCTCACCGTAATTATACTTCTCTTTGAAGATCCAGTTTTTCTGATGGGGCCACCGCTGGTCCCAGTCACCTCCCACTCCACTCAGCACCGTTTCTTCCTCATCATACTCTGAAGTGTAGTCATCCTCCTCCTCCTCTTCGTCATCGTCGTCTTCTTCCCCCCTGCTCCTTATGTCCAAATTTTCCCCTTCCTCCCCTTCCTCCATGGGGTCCGTGTACTCCCAGAAAAGTGGCCAGAAGAGGTCTTTGTGGGACAGCCACTCAGAGGAGGTCAGAGACCAGTCATTGCTAGTTTCCTTTAGCAAGTCCATCTCCATCTCAGCCTGAGGATCATCCACCACCTCAATGGTCACCTGCAAGTAATGGCACTGGGTAAGAGGGTTTATGGGGCACCACCACTAAAGCACTGTGGGGTTCTTTTAAGAGCAATAGTACATCCTACATTCATGTATTTGCCCATTCAAGCTTTTACCACTTCTCTCTCAGTTTAGTGTTGACCAAGACACTCACTCAATGTCCAATAATTCTCCATGGAGCCCCATTATCAATCCAGTTAGGTCATGTCCCAAACCCTGCTTGCAAAACTGCTTTTCTATTTAAGTGCATATAATAAGCCACTAAGGATACTAAAGAAAGCTGTTTTCAAAAGTCACGCACTGCATGGCACAAATGTCTGTGACCATTTAACAGGGCAGGGGAGGGCAAAGTGGAAGTAGTTCTACCACTATAAGCAAGAGTATATGCATGCTTACTCAGAAGTAAGTCACACGTAAGCTCTGTAGAGCCACATCAAAAGTAAGTGTGCTTAGGCCTGCAGCGCAAGATGAAGTTACAATTTTACAATAGGATCGTAGCGACTTTGCAAAGTACTGAACAAGACAAAGAAGCATCTTGTGCTCATGGAGATTATGTAGAAAATTTGCAGTCATACCTAACAATGCTACTTAGTGTGTGAAGGGGTTAAGGACTATAGAGTTCTAAATTACTAGAGTAGGCTCTATGATGTCACATCCCCTCTTCTCCAAGGAGGAAGGAAGGCCTGTTTCTGTTCCTTTTTCTCTCTGCCACGCTGCACGGGTATGGTTCAAATTTACTCTGTCACGTATATGTATCTGAGGCTGCTCTTGTTGTATATTCCTCAACTAAGAATATTTACCTGCATTTTATCGTTTTTACTAAGGAAAATGCAAGTCTTGAGACCTAGTAACTGTAAGTAAATCATTTTTAAACTTACCTTGCAGTCTGTTTTATTGAAAAAGGGGGGGGGGAGGGTCAGCTGCCTTAAGGAGCTGGAATGCCCGAAGGAGTGTCTCCACCCGCATCGCTCAGCCCGGACATTGAGGTCCTCATCCAAGGTTCTTCAGCTGGTTCCCTCACTGCGAGAAGCGAAGTTACAGGGAACCAGGCAGAGGGCCTTCTCAGTAGTGCCACCCTCCTTGTGGAATGCCCTCCCACCAGATATCAGTAAGATAAAGAATTACGCAACTTTTAGAAGACATCTGAAGGCAGTCCTGTATTGGGAGGTTTTAAACACTTGATGTTTTTATTATGTTTTTAGATATGCTGTAAGCTGCCCGAGTGGCTGGGTAAATCCAGCCAGATGGGCAGGGTGTAAATAAAATAACAATAAAATAATAGTTGTTGTTATTATATTAATTGATTGATTAAAAAGAAGATAAAAAAACCTATTCCTATGCTTCAGTTAAATCTGCCTTACAATGAGATTTAAACTCTGCTATTGGGGCTCTCTATGCACAAGCCCTGCGTTTCAAAAAGAAGTACAAGCCATTTTTCTTTGTGTTAAACCAATGGTGTTTGTTGCTCTGCCAAACCACACCCACTGGTGTGAATGAAATTTAGTGTGACATGGCAGTATATCGATTGAAAGGCGACTGTTCCATAATGCAACAGGTAACGCAGTACAAAAGAAGCATTAGAAACTGGGAAAGAAGTGCGAGCATTATAGCTAGGAAAACTAACGCAATAATCCTCATGTCTGAAGGCACCTCTTTGGATTATAGTCTTTTTTGCACCAAACCCCTGAGACATGGGCATGCAGAAAGGCATTCTTGGCAGCTGTTCTGCAACTATGGAATCTCCCTCCCTCCCTCTTCTGTCCACGCTCCAGGAGTCCAAGTCAAGACCAACTACCCCAAAGCATGGGTCGGTTCTAAGTGAACTACAGATGGTGCCACTTTTTGTTTGTTTGTTTGTTCCGAGCCTAATCAATACAGCCCTAAGCCCATTGGCCTACCTGTATATTTGGATTCTGGGCACTCAGGTCCACGTTGGCTAAGCCTGGCAGGTTCTTCAAGTCCAGCACAAAGGGCGTGCTCTCCTCCTGGGTGGCGCCACCTGTCTGGAGCGATGCCAACTGATTCCTTGCAGCATGTTGCAGTGGCCAACGGCGTTTCTGCCTGTGTGGCATGGCCCGTCCATTTCGCCTCAGGTTCCGGACCTTGTTAGACTGCGGCATTTCGTCTTCTTTGATTGAAGCCGTGTCGGACGAAGTAGAGATCTGGCAACAAGAGGCAGCGAGGGAAGCATCATCAGAACCACTCTCCGTTGCCTCATGAAAACTGAGATCTAGCTGCTTTCTTTTTCTCACACCAGGGGCAAGATAAGAGTGGGCACTAGGCATGTCAGCAACTTGCCCCATTGGATTAATGAGCTGTGAATGGGCCAGAATACGGGTCTGAGATATCAAACACACCATAGTTAAGCATACACATTCCTATACTTTGGGCTTACTATGAACACCTACAGATAATTATGCTGGTGCATCTCATCTGGTTTTTGATCAGTCCTTCATGGCTCAGACTACATTATCCCTGTGCTTTTTTTCTTCTAACTTTCAAGGACCACCCCATTTAAGCTTAGTTTACTTGCTACACACAAGCGAATGAGTTTGATCTGAGCGCCCCCCCCCCCCGCTGGCCCAGCTATTTTTCAATCTGTTCTTCCCAACTTCCCCTGTTACAGCAGGAGTGTGGAATCTCCTCCAATCTTTCAGATGCTGCTGGACTTCAGCCCCAACCAGCATGGGCAGTGATCAGGGATGGTGGGAGTTGTAATCCAACCATATCTGGAGGGCTACATGTTCTCCATTTCTAGGCTGCAAGGAAACCTTGGTTGCTCACTAACATTCTTCTGGTACTACCTTCTTCTTCTACAGAACCATCAAAATGCGGCCCCCACAACAGCTTTTCACTGGTGCCGTGCCGCACTTTGCATCTTTACCTTTCTGCATGGCAGAAGCATCACATGGAATCCAGAACCAGGAGGAGAGAGATTCTAAAACCTTTTTGCATACATGTGCAAATGAGAAGAAGAAGAAGAGGAGTTTGGATTTGATATCCCGCTTCATCACTACCTTAAGGAGTTTCAAAGCGGCTAACAATCTCCTTTCCCTTCCTCCCCCACAACAAACACTCTGTGAGGTGAGTGGGGCTGAGAGACTTCAAAGAAGTGTGACTGGCCCAAGGTCACTCAGCAGCTGCATGTGGAGGAGCGGAGACGCAAACCCGGTTCCCCAGATTACGAGTCCACTGCTCTTAACCACTACACTACACTGGCCAATTATTGGTTCTGGCATTGCCTTTCAACTAATAAACCTCTTTCAACATACGGAAACACTTGGCATTGGAGTTAACCTAAAATTATTATTTTTTAGAAATCCACGATGGGATCTCCCAGCTTTGAAAAGCAAGGCCAATAAGCAGCTGAAGGGGCCTGAGGATCATGGTGGTAAGAGTAAGTAGGGGACAGGATTAACACTTCCTACCTTGTGCCATTTTCCTTGACAAAACAGCCTGCAACAAGCTATATACCTTGTTATAGTTACATGTAGGCTTTTCCTAATGAGGAAACAGCAGCAGGGGAGTTGGGAGTTGTATTTGCATCCAGAATATGGTATGGCCAAAAAGGGGCTAACTCCCCCGAACCCCTGCTCCCATACCTGGTGCACATGTTCAATAGCACTCAGCATATCTGGACAGAGCTGGCAAAGACTGGAACCCTAGAGAGATGCTGCCAGCCAGTGTAAACAGCACAGAGCTAGACTGACTCCATGATCTGAGCCTAAGGTACTTTCCTATGTTTGTATGTTTTGTCTAGTTTGCTGACTTCTGTCATGTCACCTTCACTCTAATCTAAAAAGTCCCAAACATTGCAACCTCCACTATAATGGAGCAAGCTAAGTTTCAGAGTGGCAAAGAAACCAAGGCCCTAATATATTCCTCCGCCACACCATTTGCACAAACCAACTGCCGTTCCTTTTCATGCATTCTGCATCCTTCCGTAAGAATGAAATTGCCACACTGGTGCAATCCCCCACCCCCAAATCTAACCTCATTTGAAAAAATAATAATAAACGTATGAATTGGCAACAGCCTAGCAAAATCCCTAGGAAAGATCTTCCTGTGCTCTAGGTACTTTAAACTCTTCTCCAACTGTTCCCTCGTGCATCTTGCAGCCAGGAGCTATTTCCCAACGTGCGGGCCGAGTTCTCTGAGCCTGTTCCCTGTGTGCTTACTTCCTTTCACGGCAGGAGCCCAGAATGTAACTGCAAGATTAGGGGAAACAGGGATGCTCGCCTCCCCATATGGGATACAGAAGGGCACTATTACCTGCAATTAGGGCTTGATGGCTTGGGAAGGACTCTTCCCCCTCCATCCCACTTTCATCCTGGTCGCTGGAGCACTTCAAAGGCAACTGGGGTTGGTCCTGACTCACATGAGCGCACACACAAGGCATCATCAATGGATTTACAAGGCCTGCACATCAAAGGACCGAAGCCTGTCTTCCCCTCCCACAGTGAAAGGAAGAGAAAGCAGCGGGGAGATTGTTGGTCTCTCTGCTGTTTTATTTAGGAGTGGGGCTAAGCAGTGACAAAAGGGCTGCAGTAACATCCGCCTCCCCCTTGTCATATACAAGGCTGAGGAAAGTGTGATCATTCTAGACTGCTGGGATCGGGCCTTGTCTCTTGGATCTTTCACCCGGGGCAATAAGAACAGTTGAGAACAGTTGCAAGATTTGCCAATGGGATCTTCCATTTTTGACTAAGTTAACTGGTCCATCCAAAACATTTTGCTGCCTAAGGCGATGGACAAGATGGTGCCCCCTCCTGCCCAATGTACAGAATCCAACTGGGCAAATTGAACCTTACTTCAACATGGCCAGTAGGACAACATCCTCCACTCTACCTGAAGGCAGCAGTATACCTTAGGTAGCTCAGAGCAGGTTAGCTTAAGGGATTCAGGAGGAACCTAATGGTTGAGTCAGTCCTGCTGGTCAAAGAGAATATGAGAGAGATAGAGAGAGAGAGAGAGAGAGATGTTACATCCATGGGCTTCAATTAAACTAAAGAGCTGTAAAGCCGCTAAAAAAAAGATGTATGAAAAGTAGTATTAAGATGTATAAAACCCCCAAAGAAGAATGCAGCCTTGAAAGAAGACCTACATGCTGATAGCTTTCAAAAATTGTCCCTAATGCAACTGAACTATTGTTTGTGACACACCAATAGCCTGGAAGAAACAAAATACGCAGAAACAACACTCTTAGGAAACAGAACCCTTGCTTGGTCACCTAAAAACAATTCTTACTCGTCAACACATAGCTATCTTCATACCTAGTAAGAGGAACCACCATCTTTACGAATCATAGCAGCACTATTTTTTCCATGAAAGCAACACATCCTTTCTTGTGACGCTCCCTTATCCATCTCCCGTCAGCCTTCTGAAGGACTTTGGCTCCCTGGAAAGCCAACTGCCCGCTGCCCAAATGCTTCTGTGCCTCTTCTTGCAATCCTTCACCTTTCTTGTGAAATCTTTGGCATAACCTCCTTGCCACGGCTGCAGGTATGCTGAACCTTTAGCACTCCAGATGTTGCTGGACTCCCAAATCCCACCCGTTAGGGATGAAGGGAGTTGTAGTCCCACAACATCAGGATGGTCCGACTGCATATAAACCAACTGAAATAATGCATATTCCTTCCTTGTGTGAACATTTCTACAGCCTTGGAATAGAGACCAGTCACACCAAATCTTTGTCAAGTACTATGTACATAAGCTCTACTTAGGCGTTCAGTCTGTACATGGAATTTTTGTTGTGCAAGGGACAGCTGTCTCTTCCTGGGTTCACCACTACCAAATACCTCCCACGGGTTCTGTACTCAAGGTTCTAAAATGGAAAGGAGGCTCCACAGGTACAGGAAGCGACCTACTGCAGACCTTTGCCCTTTGATATGTGGCATGCGAGGGCAGAAAAGGGGTCCTCAGGACATGCTGGATTCTCAGGTGTGAAAACAACAAGAAGGAGTCGCATTGTTTCATTCTGTTCATTTTCGTGCAAGAGCTTCTGATTCCACTCCCTGTGATGAACAAGAGCGTCACAAAAGAGAACGAACATGATCCTGGGGCGGAAAGAATTTGTCTCAGAGGAAAGGATTTTCTGACGATAATGGATCAGGTTGAGGTCATGGTCACAAAGGGCTGAAATATTGGTCATTCTGCAGAGGGATTCCATATTCACCTCACGATACTTGCCAGCATATTAGGTAAAGGTAAAGGGACACCTGACCATTAGGTCCAGTCGTGGCCGACTCTGGGGTTGCGGCGCTCATCTCGCTTTATTGGCCGAGGGAGTACAGCTTCCGGTTCTGTGGCCAGCATGACGAAGCCACTTCTGGTGAACCAGAGCAGCACACAGAAAGACTGTTTACCTTCCCGCCGGAGCAGTACTTATTTATCTACTTGCACTTTGACGTGCTTTCGAACTGCTAGGTTGGCAAGAGCAGGGACCAAGCAACGGGAGCTCACCCCGCTGCGGGGATTCGAACCGCCAGCCTTCTGACTGGCAAGTCCTAGGCTCTGTGGTTTAACCCACAGCACCACCAGCGTCCCTTGCCAGCATATTAGGGTTGCCTCAAAACTTGATAGACAATTTCTACATGACTGACTCCTAAAGGAGCCTCTCCACCCCCACTGAGGTCTAGCGCTGAGGGCCTTCTGACGTTCCCCTCACTGCGAGAAGTGAAGTTACAGGGAACAAGGCAGAGGGCCTTCTCCATAGTGGCACCCACCCTGTGGAGCACCCTCCCATCAAATGTCAAGGAGATAAAGAACTACACAACTTTTGAAGACATCTGAAAGCAGGCCTGTATTAGGAAGTTGTTTATATTTGACGTTTGTTGTTCTTTGATTATGTGGAAGTTTCCCAGAGTGGCTGGGGCAACCCAGTCAGATGAGCGGGGAATAAATAAAATTACTATTATTACTATTACTATTTGATTTAAGTCAGTGGCAGTCACCATGGTGCTTGGCAGACATTGCTGAACTAAAGCTCCCATCAGTCCTGATAAAACCAAAAATCTCTCCAGCCCTAGATAAGAAGCAGGTCCTTGGTGTGTCACCACTAAGTTGGCACCGTGCCCTTTTCGCCTTTAACTGGATTAATACAGTTCTGACCAACCACTGAGAACAGACCTTTCGGTGACTGGCCATCAAAAGGCCTCAATATTACTTTTAATTGTTTTGATCCAGGAAGCAGCTCCATACCCTCCTTAGGAGCGGAAATGCTGCCCCCACTAGCTCTGTTCACGCTCTCTGCCCTAGACCTTCCGATCTACACCATCCAAACAGACTAAAACATGGCTTTATTTCTTAAAATATAGCAGCGACATGATCCACTAACTACTTTAGAGATGGGGTGCGTGGCCTTAAAACCGCTGTGGAAGAAAATCTACTGGAAGCTTATTGGAAGAGTAGCAGCAAAAGGGAAGGATTCAATGTGGCCCATGGGGAGCCAGACCTACAGAGGACACTAAGAAGTGAGTCCCTTGTGTGCCAGAAATTGAGAAGCACATTGACTAACTTCAAATATTTATTCGAGCTACTTAACCAAATAGAATACCTCCCCCCCCCCAACCTCTCTACATCATCAAACTTCAAGGCCCACAACAAGAAACCCCAGGTTTTGAAAGCTGAAGTCGGATTCTTTGATAAATAAAGTGGGGTTTCATAGAAAGCAGGATTTTCATAGAATTGTAGAGTTGAAGGGTCATTTAGTCTGTGACATATTTGTTTATCAAAAGCTTTTTCTAACCTATCTTTCCAATAAAAATGCTCGAGGAGGTTCACAATGTAATAGAAAAATATGGAATAGTAAGTTTGTTTGTGCAGCACAGTGCTACACCTATTTATTTGAAAGTCAACACTTTTTTCTATAATTTTTATTAAATTTTCTGTTTTACGTTTTAGAATATTCATTTAAACAACCTTAAAATATCAATGACTTCCCTTCTTCTCTTTCCATGGTTCATTTTGCATAACATAAATCCCTGCATACTAAACTAAACCATTCAGTATTCCATTATTACATCCACCAAAACTTATTTACACTGTTGAATTCATCTTAATGCTGCCAACGTTGTGTACGTTTTCAAGTGTACACAATTTCCCGCTCTATATTCAATAAACATTTTCCAATCTTCTTTAAACGTATGTATTCGGAAGTCAACTCTCCCCAAGTTTGATGAGACTTACTCCCTACCAAAGAGACTTCAGATTGGTCCGCTGGTATCTGAATTGCTTCATGAAAAGAAGTCCTGAGTATCCAAAGAGACTGGATGTTGAAGTAGACTAGGACTGGAGAGACCCGGGTTAAAACCATGAGAACCTAAGACGAGTCCTGCTGGGTCAAGCCAAGGGCTCATCTCGTTCAGCATCCTGTTCTCACAGTGGCCAACCAAATGTCGACAGGAAGCCTGAAAGCAGGACGTGAGGGCGACAGCTCTCTCTCCTCCTGTGGTTTCCAGCAACCGTTATTCAGAAGCATTTGGCCTCCAACAGTGGATGCAGAGCACAGCCATTGTGGCTATTAGCCATCAATAGCCTTGTCCTCCTTGAAACTGGCAGCTGCCTACCATGAATGTTGATCTGATAGCAATGTGTTCCCTTGTTCCCAGTCGGTTAACTGGGGAACAGCTTTCGTGCAAGCAAGAGCAGAAGGTGGCTGGTGTTGCCAAGCCCAACGTGATCATCAGTTGCAACGGAGATGTTATAACCATCAAAACAGGGAGGAGTTTAAAGAACACCAAGATTTCCTTCAAACTGGGGGAACAGTTTGATGAGACCACAGCAGATGACAGGAAAGTAAGGAGTATTGTAACATTAGACAATGGGTCGCTCAATCAGTTGCAGAAATGGGATGGCAAAGAGACCACAATAAAAAGAAAAATAGAAGATGGAAAGCTGGTTGTGGAGTGTGAAATGAACAACGTTATCTGCACCAGAGTGTAGGAGAAAGCATGAAGACAGACTCCTTCCCCTGTGTGGTTAGTAGGACACAGAAGCAGGAGAGTGAGCTGGTTCGGGATACAGAGGCCCACAAGGCAGTTGCTTTCTCCAAAGAACTGATACATTATTGATAGAACCGTTCCAAAGAACCTGTATACAGTATTCAACCTAAAAGTATGGTGACTATTCAATAAAGTGCTTAAAAAAGCAAAAAAAGAAAAAGCAAGAGCAGCAGCATGACTCACTGCCTCAGCTGGTCACACTGCCACCTATAGTTGGAATGGCAGTATAACAGCTAACCCAGGTTCCACAACACTTCCATCTCTGTATCAAGTCCTGGGTGTCACCTAAGTCGAAGGGCACCTTTCCTCTATTTGGTTCTCTAGCCAACTGTTCTAGGGCAGAGTCATTTAGGTATCTGCCAATGCTGTCTCTTTGTTGTGACTGGAACATGCATTTATCTATGAGGATAACTAAAGTACCCATTGCTGCAACATTTCCTCCTTTGGATGCTTCCTTGATTCTCCATTTCAAGGTCTACCTAGGCATTTTGATCAGTAGGGTGCTAAGAGAGTACATCCTAAGTACTAATTTTGAGGTCCAGCACTGCCATCCACTGGGATTCAGGGGAAGAATCTGCCCTTCTTCCATGTAAAGAGAAGCACCATTCCCAGCACATTCTTCTGTGGCTTTCCTATAGTCCTTTAATTGGAGATAACCAAGTCCCATGGAAGATGAGAGGAATGGTGGAGAATTTGGGACAGATAAAAATAAGTATTCATTTTTATAAATAGATAAAAAGAAAGCTGAAGGGTGTTTGAACAAATTGGTTGCATAGTCAGCAAGACTTTGTGCTACAAGTCCCTTGACACACCAACAAGGGCCAATCAACAGACCTTTCCCCACTGGAGCAGTCAGCAGTGCAGACAGAGCAGAAGTTCAAAGGGCTGGTGTCAGGTATTTATAGGCTGCTAATTCATACAAGGGACCCAGACGCCAACAGTATTAAAGAAATTTGGAGGAAGGACTTCAGCAAATCAGCTGACAAACTCGCTAGTTTGGAGTAAAAAGCCAATGTGCTCAGTGCCATCCCAAATAAGAGAATTCTATTGAGCTGGAATAAATGTGGAACACATACCTGAAGGAGCGTCTCCACCCCCATTGTTCTTCCCGGACACTGAGGTCTAGCGCCGAGGACCTTCTGGCGGTTCCCTCACTGCAAGAAGCCAAATTACAGGGAACCAGGCAGAGGGCCTTCTCAGTAGTGGCACCCACCCTATGGAACGCCCTCCTACCAGATGTCAAAGAGAAGAACAACTACCAGACTTTTAGAACAACTACCAGATGTCAAAGAGAAGAACAACTACCAGACTTTTAGAAGACATCTGAAGGCAGCCCTCTTTAGGGAAGCTTTTAATGTTTAACAGACTACTGTATTTTAATACTTTGTTGGAAGCCGCCCAGAGTGGCTGGGGAAACCCAGCCATATGGGCGGGGCATAAATAAAATAAAATAAAATAAAAATACACTTGGGTGCCTATTTTCATCACTGGTGGACTTGCCCAGTATTAGGTGAAAGCAAATATCAGCAATTAAGGGTGAGGAAATCATATCTGAACTGCTAACAACTCCTTAATCTGTTTGAAGGACCCAATTCCTGCTTATTAAGGAGCTAATAATATATCTGCTGGTGGCTGTGAGAGTGGAAATATTTAGAAGGCAGCAGCTACACTCAGTGGTGTACCATGGGTTGCTGGCACCCAGGGCAGGCAAGCTGCTGACACCACCAGAGCACCCCCCCCCAGAGCCAAACAGGGCTGTGCTACACCACTTGCTTGCCCACCAACTGGTGTGGCCCTTGGCAGGTGAATCCCCGCTAATGTCAGCGGAGATGAGTGCCGGGCCCGACCATGCTGTGGTTGCCCCTTGATGACCTCGCTTCCTCTGCACCCACTGACCATGGGCCTGAGCCGCTCTGCCACCTTCACCTGGGTGGGGATCGCAGTGGAAGCCAGTGCCTGTGGGGGGGGGCGCCTGGTTGTGCCCCCTCAGAATTTTGTGTCTGGGGCCACGGCCTTCCTGCTCCCCCACGCTATGCCACTGGCTGCACTGTCAACCTATTGGTGGTTTCTGAGGGAATGGTGAACGGCACTGGCTGAGAAGCTGGTGTATTCTCTATGTGCAGCTAGAGGACCTGGAAATGTGAACAAGTTTCATAAAACCTGGTATAAATTTACTGAAGACAGTAAATTGAGTGAGTCAGAAACAGAGCATACACCACTACAGATGCCTTGAAAAGTCTTTGATGATTTAATTAGATGAGAAGGAAAGGCAGTAGGGGTCCTTGAGCATTTAAATGTTTGGTAATCCACAGCCCTATCGTAACTTAATACTTTCAGACAAAAACAAATGTTCTTCTTGCATTCTACCACAACAAACTCTGCTTGGGTTAAAGTAGATATATTCCTGAGAGCCACCCTTTTTGTTGCTGACATGTCATGCTCTTTTTGGATTGCTGATTTTGTCCAACTGCAGTTCCAATTACACATGTTGTGTTTGGTGATATGTAGAATTTCAATGCTGAAGTGTATATGATATTATTTGAGAAACATATTGCATACCTGTCAACTGCCCCCCCAAAACAGGACATCCTGTCCCACCCCCCCCCAGAGTACAGTGGCCATTTTGGGTGTGACGCTCTTTCTCAATTTCAGGCTGACATCTCGCCCCCCAAAACGTGTTTTTTCACGTCTGCATTTTTCGGCGCTGTGCCCCAAATAAGGGTTTTTCGGGTCAGCAATCTCGTGCAGCGCCCCCTAATGCACATTTTGGTGTGCCATGCCCCCCAAAGTGCATTTTCCAGTGTCCACAATCTCACATGAGTTACATGACTCACACAGGATTTCGGACCCGGAAGATGGTGTTCTGGATTTGGGCCGCTTCAGGCTGAAGGGTACGATATTGTCAGTCTCCTCCCCTCTCCCTGATTCCCCCACCCCACGGAGAAATCCCACATCCTTTCCTGCTTCCACTCCCCTGGGACTTGTAGCATCAAAATTGCTGGAATTTTCCAACATTACTATGCTCACTAGGGGCAGAAATTGTTGCTTCCCAAAAACGTGCATTAAAAAGGTTTCACAGACATCATCAAGCAGCCTTTGCCTTCCCCGTGTTGCAACAACTTCAGCTGGGAAAGCCCTTTACGGCTGCAAAGGTTAGAAACTGCAGATCAAGTGCTCTCAATTTCCTGTACATGTGCACCCCAGTAACTGAAGAATGTAAGTTACACCACCTGCGCACAGTTGCTGGACAGAAAACCAGAAGGGGCGCGTCATGCAAACAGGATTGAAATACAGCTGCGGAGCACAAATTATGCGCTCCAAACAGAGTTGAAAAAGCAGGACATATATCTGAGTGTCAAGTTCCTTGCAGAAACCTCCAGGGGATTCCCCCATCTATACATCCAGGGAGAGAAAGTCGCTAAGCTGTCTCATTTGACAGAGCATAGATTTAAGGAGCAGCTGGCTTGGCCAAGCAATGCAGCCGCAACTCTGTCAACTGGGGTGGAGGGGGAGGAGAGGGAAAGCAGCGAGAAGCAGATGTGAGCTGAAGACATCTGTGCGGCCTCTTATCTTGGGAAAGACGTTACACAGAGGCCTGCACCTGGTGCCCTCAGGGTTATGACACTCCATGTGCCACTGCCTGTTGCCCTGAGAGCACCCAAAAACCCGCCTGCTCCCTTCCTCCCCACCAGTTGGTCAAGACGGATGCTTGCCTAGGCCAGCAGCCTATAAGGGCAGCAGAGCAGCTGGAGATAATTAGCAAAATATGGGCTGGGCTGAAGGTCCTTTTAGCCACGTTTGCTGTGCCGAATTGAACATGCGTGGAGGAGTGAATGAATGAGCAAAGAGGAGCTGGAAAGGGCACAGTCATAAACAGTGGTCTCTGCACCTTTCACACTGGAACAGACAAGTACAGAAGTACATTTCCACCACAGTGATTCCTCTTTTGACCTCTGTTGTCCCCCCCCCCCTTTAAATTAGGTTGCCATCTCTTTTCCTGCTGCGGTCTCTGGGGCTTTGACAACTACATGCAAGACAGAAGTTCAACAAGTGCAATTGGTCTCCCACACTTCACCTCCATGATGATTATAATTCAGAAAATAAAAAAGTCAAAAGCAACAGGGTTTTTTGCCAGAAGCAGGAGGCGACGAGAAGAAAGCAACATCCAACCAAGAAACATGACTGTCAACAGATCATTTTAAGGTTTGTTGAGAACATCGTGCTGAGTGGCTGTCAGAATTGCACTTCTGTGATGTCACAACAGCCCCAGTCAATGGAGGTCTCTAAAACTGCTCCCACATTTATCTTAGGAATTTATCCTTTGATTCCTAGTTACTGAGGCTTTAGGTGGGTGAGTGGCGAGAAAATCTGCAAAGTACTTTTTGTTGTTGCTTCAGATCAGCTCTTTGTTTTCATTTGACCTCTCATTCATTTGTTCCACCACACTGCAACCTAAAACAGCCTGCGTAGGGTGTGTGGAAGGGTTAAGAATATATCAGCTCTCCAAACATGTGCCTCCAAGGGAAACTCTTTGATTCCCCTGATAGAAAAGTCAACAGACTTATTTGTCCAGAGAAACTGGATGGAGTATCTCCATCCCAATGAATCCCATCTCCTCTCAGCTGGCTCCCCGCTGTCTCAGACCTTTCTTGCCCCACCACAAAAGCTGCCCCCCCCCCCATTTTGACTAAGATAATTTGGCACTTCTCAAAACAGAAGCTTGCTATCGAAGGATAAAGCACCTTCCTTTGCACAATAAGCCCTTTTTGGCCAGATGCTGTTTCCGTGCATGTTTTGTGCCTGCAAACCCGACCTCAAGCCAAGGACAAAGCAGGGGGCCAGGGCACTTAATTGCTGAAGTAATGAAAAGGTAAAAAAGCACATCTAGAGAAACAGCGACTCCCCCCTGGGTGGGGCAGACATTCCACACACAGAGGCAAAGCCAGCCTCCTCCATGCTCAGCCAAGGCACAAGAGCAGCTGCCCCCCCCCTCCAAAACCACACACCCCCTTGCCCCCACCTGGAGCCATCATTTACCCACTGTCTGTGACAGGACAATTATCTGCTGCCAAGACAAGGACAGACGTCAAGAAGGGAGAGAATGACGCCCGTAGGTCAGGAATAAGCAGCAGGAGACAGATGGGCTCCGGAGAAGGGAATCGCCTGCCTTCATCCCTGGCCACAAAATTGAAGAGAAAATAAACCTTACAGGGACAGTCAGGGCAGGGATGACGCTGAAAGGAACGCGTCCCAGCAGCGGCTCTGATGAGAAGCCTCGTAAAACATCTACTTTGTCTTATGCCTTTGTCAAAGTTATTCTGTTCGGTGTTAACTTCCAGTAGCTATGGGCGATGCAATTGCTCAAGAGGCCTTGGTCCAATGTTGAACACTCACAACCCCACAACATCAGACTCCATGTAGCATCAGACTCCTCAGTGCCCCGAATGTCACCTTACTCTTCTGTTGGCAAATTATATTGTGAACTGCTGAGAAACACAGTAAATTTAGACCCTGGACTTAATGGAAGGGGCTCCTTATTAGATGGCCCTGAGTTGTTGGTTAGAGCCTGGTGCTGAGAACACCGAGGTTGGAGGTTTGGTCCTTGTATGGGCAGCTGCATATTCCTGCACTGCAGGGAGTTAGACCACATGATCCTCTGGGCGCCACCGTTCTATGATTCTATGCTTACTCTTCAGTTGTGAAGCACACACAATTCACATTTCTCTTCTTTCCACCCCTTGAATGCCGTTCCATGCTTTGCAACTGCTTCTACAATTCCTGCTCTGCCTGAGCAAAAAGCCAAACAAAAAAACAGTTGACTTGGAAAAATACAAAACTGCCTTACTTCAAGTCGGATCATTGGCCCAGCTAGCTCAATACTGTGGACACTGACAGAGTACATTTGCCTGGAAATGTCAAGGACTGGATCTGGGATCCTTACAAGAAAAGCAGATGTTCTACTGCAGAGCTACAGCCCATTCCTCTATTCTATTGGGAATAAGGACAATTCCATTGTATAAAAGAATAATATATACTTTGCAATAAAATAACAAACAGAGCATCCTGTTACTAGAGCAGAGTATAAATTTAACAGATAAAGAAAACTATTCATGAAATACGTTAGTGTGCACATACAAGGTAGCTTTTTTCTCTTACACAGACTCCTATGACAAATGTAGCTACCAATCCTAACTACATCCAGACACCGACTGCCTATAAACTGATTAGAACAAATCATAAAAGATCTCTGTCAAAAAGAAAAAAAAAATCCCTGAACCTATGGAATTAATTGCCACAAGATGTTGCAATATGTGCATGATTGGCGTAACAAAAAATTCAATATGCAGGGGTATATGTCAATGGCTATAACCACCACATTCAGAGCCAATATTACACAATTATATCCACATATGTGGATATAATTGCCCTGGGTATAAATGCAATGTGATCTTTCCAAAGGCAATTTTATCATTCGCTGTCAGAACAGAAAATGCCAAGCTATACTGATTGCTGGCTTCATCTCCCATGGCAATGTCCCTATCAAACCCAGCAACCCACAAGCAAAGAGGAGCTCCCAGGTAATCCCACAACCTAGAACGGTTGGTCAGAGAACCAATTATGACACCTTGAATACCTTGGAGGAAAAGCAGGCTACAGATGTAATAAAACAAGGCTCAGGTGTTACTGGGACAACAACCGCTGAGGAGCGAGGATTATGCGGGACAGCTACCCTTGAAACAAAGTGCTCTTGGTGTTAAGTACATCGAAAGATGTACGCCATGAAGTCAACAGACATGTGATTGCAAACACACGTGCTAACAGGCAGATACACTCATTAGGGGCCTTTGAATGGCTGCAGCTCCTTTTTTGAGTGCACACTCCTTGGCAATCCTGCATTTGTGTTTGCCCTGAGTAATGTGTGAAATGACCTGTGCAACTCAGCTGCAATTGCAAAAGGGGGGAAAAGAAGTTTCCACTTTCATAATGTTCTATCTCCACAGTTGGAAGCAATATGCATCTGAAAGCCAGTAGTGGGAATCAGAAGTGGGGAGAGAGCACTGTTGCACTCAAGTCATGCTTTGGGGCTTCCCATAAGTATCTGGCTGACCAGAGTGAGACAAGGATGCTGGACAAGATGGACCAGTGTCCTGATTCAGCTGGCTCTGATGTTCCAGAAAAACATTACGAATGCAGCGATGGATGCAGTTATTATTTCCTAGGCATAATCCTGCTGATGCCATCCTTGGTGCAACAAGAGGATGCTTTCAACAGAATGGCAAAAACAGTAACCACCCCAGCCTCCAATGCTTCACCTAACTGGTATCAATGATTTCAGAATGTAGCCAAGGCCATCAGCAAGAATGACATCTGCCTATGGAGATGAAGGCTGCACCCAAAGCCATAAAGTTAGTACTATTTATTTACACAGTTAGAGGAGATAGAAACTTATTGTCTAGAGCAAGGGGCCATCTGTGTAAGAGCCGGACTTTAACCCAAGTGCTCCCTGCTGAATTTTGGGAATTCACACTGAAGCTCACGTTTGTATTTAAGAGACAATGCTTTGCCACATTGCTCTCAAGAAATGCTGTACTTGCTGGTGTGCTTTCACTTTTAAAACTGACCAGATTCTGAAGCAGCCTTTTGGGTTTAAGCAAATGCTGAAAGTTAGAAGTACAGTGGCCTTGTGAGTCTCAAACACCACATAAGATCACAACCTGGTGCTCCATGTTCCAGCTCCATGCTTGCTTGGTTAGACTGCTGATTTGAAAACCTTCCACTTTTACTAGAAAGGATGCATACACAGGAAGGGTGAGAAAATCCATCACCTTATCCAGCTTTCGGAGATTGTGGCAGGGGAAAATGTTAACGGAACACTAAACTTTGTAGTGTTGACTATGTGCACAATGTACAAAATTGGTTGTGCAAATGTAATTTGGATCAATAAAAGGAGGGGGGGCATCACTTCTATCATTTTGGTGACTACCTGCCTTCAGATCACAGAAGTTAGCACTGGCCTGGGTTTAAAGACCCTGGACCTCGCAGAGTTTATTGGCTGTCAAGAGACGAAGGGGAGTCAAGCTGGAGTAACAATGTCATCTAAGTAAGGCCCTCCTACTCTCCAAATGGCAATGCGTTGCTTCCACTCACCTCTACCAACTTATAGTTCCTTTCCTTCGGACTGTGGTTGCGCTGTTTCCTCAAGGGCAGCCCTTTCGCCGCATCGAGGCAAGTCGTCAGAAACACGAAGCTAAGGATAAGCACAATTTTCCCTCCGATCTTAGACATCTCTTCCTCCCAACTCCACCGCGCCTCCTTGCCAAGCACACACACTACTCACAAGGCGGGCAGCGCGCACCAATAATCCAACCTCGCCGGTCTCGCAAGAAACCAACCAACCAACCCAGACCCTGAAGGAGGAGAACGGAGAAGGAGAAGACAGATGAGGAAAAAAAACAACCAAGCGAGAGCAATCCTTTTTTCAGCCTTCTGCTTCGAGACTGCGTCTCTGGAAAGGTCCAGAGAAGAAGAGTAGCTCCAGAGTGGGCGCGAGAGAAAAGATTAGGAGAAGGAAGGACTCTCTCTCTCTCTCTCTCTCTCTCCTACACGCGCACGCACGGCGCCCCCCCTCCGCGGCTCGCGTTTCCACTGTCCCTCTGATCTCTCTTGCAGTTTGCTGAGCACGTTTTAATTTACTCGCCCTTGCTGGTGGTGGCCGGGCCAATGATGCTGGAGAGTAACTGGGGAGAAAGCGAGGAGGAGGAGGATCCGAGATGTGGAAGAGAGGAGAGCCGACGGGGAGTGTGTGTGGGGAAATTCCCTTCTTTCACTCGCGGTCCCCCCTTTCAATAATCCTTTGCGCAATCCGGCGTCTCCTCCTTCCGCGCCCGGTCCCCGGAGTCCCTTGAAACAACTCCGGAGCGCGCGGCGCGCTGATCCCGCCGAGCCGCTCCCCTCCTTCCTCCAGGGGCCACAAACCGCTGCCTTTGGCGCCGCGGGGAAGGGTCGTCCTCCCTTCCGCAGAGCTCCCGCTTCCAGTCTCCGCCGCCGGCTCCATGCACCCGGGATCCTCTCGGCGACGTTGGCGCTGGCGTCGCCGCCACCTCAGCCCCGAACGGGAGGAACCCGAGTCTCACCGCTTTCCCTTCCCGCCGCTCGGCGCCGCTTCTCCTCAGCCAGCCGCTCCTCGGCCCGCAGCAGCCGCCGCCGCATGTCCCAGGTTACCTCGGCTGCGGCTGGCGTCGCGGCAAAGGGCTCCGCTCGGGCCGCGGACGAGGCGCCTCTCGTGGAGCTGGCATTTTGCGGGGGGCGCTCGCTTGCTCCGGCTCTCCGCCCCCCGCCCGGCTCCGCAGGCGAAGGACTCTTTGTTCTGAAGGCGCTCGGCTCTTTCCTCTCTCTCGACGGCTCTTCGCAAAGTTTCCCCGGGGGCCGAGGCGTCCCTTCGACGCCCGAAGTTGCGACTCCTCCGGCACGAGGCGCTTTGCCCCCGCCCGGCCCAGAGCTCTGCGAGGCAACCCAGGTCCCCTTTGCTCCGCTGCCGCCGCCACCCGTCCTTCTTTCCCTGCGCAGACTCGTGCCAAGTGCCGGCCGCCCCTCGGCTCAGCTCCCTTTCATCTTGCCCGCCGCCCCTTTCTTCGCCAACGGCCTCTTCCTCCTCCTCCCGCCGAGATCAGACGGGCTCCGGGGCGCGGATCTGCCCCCTCTCGGATTTGGCAGCGCGCTCGCAGTCTCCTCCTCCTCCCGAGCCGGGCTTGCCTCTGCAGCTCTTTGCCCTTCCTACCGGGGAGGAATCTTCCGCACTCGCCCCGCGGCTTTCCTCCGACGCGCCTGCAGGATTCCTCCCCACAGGCCGAATGAATGAATGAGCGGCCCGAGGAAAAGGAATTGAAGCGCGGACTGCCAGCGCGCGCGGGCGCAGAAAGCGGCATGTTCTTCGTATCTGTATTGCAGGGAGATAGGGAAAGACATGAAGAGGGATCCATGAAACGAGTTCGAAGGAAACATGTCGCATGCTGTTTAGGAGCAACACCATAAATGAGCCCGGGATGGCTGTTTCTGGGGGGAGGGGGGAACCCTGCTGTCTCTTAAGGCGGGAGCTTGGACGGGCCCGTTATTTGTTTGTTGCCTGGGGCTGATGGGAATTGTAGTCCAGACCAGCTGGAGGGCACCTGGTTAAGGGAAGGCTGTCCCTCCCCCCCCCCAAGTGGGTAAAACAAGTTGCCTGTTAGGCTGCCTTGAAGCGACTCCTTTTGTAGACACGGGAAAAACCGAGCTATCCATGACCCAGCCGAAAGGTTTGGAAATCTTCACCGTCTTCATCATATGTCTCACATACTTTGCACCTATTCCTCACTTGAGCAACCTTCCTGCTCTACTTCTCCTCTTCGCCTGTGGGTCATTATTTACCTTCTTGGGAGTATTGCCATGGTGCATCTGCCCCAGCGAAACTGAATGCCTTCACCTGCCCCCCCAGCCGCAACCAAACGTCTCTTGCTTCTCTCCAGCCACAGCAGACGCTGTAACTCGCAACAGTTTTGACTTCACCCGCAATGGCATATCTTCCATTGTCTCTAGAGAGACAGACAGACGCCAGCAACAGTGGTATTACCACACTAAAGGCCACCTATAAACAACAGGATTTGTAACAGGAACAAGTAGCCACACAGCAAGGTATTGGCTTCTTAAACTTTTATTCTAGTGAAGCCAGTGGCGTAGCGTGGGGGGGCCGGCCGCACCGGGCGCAACATCTGGGGGTTAGGGTTAGGGGGCGCAAATCCACGGGTTAGGGGGTGCAAATTACTTGCCTTGCCCTGGGTGCTGACAACCCACGCTACGCCACTGAGTGAAGCTTCCTAATTAAGACAGAATAAATCAAAGTTGAAGAGCATTGGTGCACTCACATCCGGCAGGTGGGCTTCTCATAGGCATCTGGTTAGCCAACAGATGCTGAACTAAGATGGGCTTTTGGCCTGATGCAACAGGGCTCTTCATATAAGTGTCCTGAACTGGACAAAACTAAAGCAAGATTAAGAAATAAAACAGGAAAGCAACATAACCATGACAAAAGATTATTGTCCTAGGGACAAACCACACCGCAAGCCAAGGGGCACCCACTCCTGTTAAAACATATACACAAAATATAGCCAGGGGAGTCCTATAAGAGCTTGGTTCAACCTAATCATTTTACCAGTGTTCTCTTCACGTTTTAAGAATCATGCACCCACAGGGCAAGGGTGTTCTTGTACAGGACTTGAAAAACTTGTTTAAACTACTTTTTAAGGGTAAAAAGGGAGCAGACAAACCTGAGCAGGAGGAATAGCCCATTTCTTTGTTCTTTGGGGTCAAAAGCCTACTTTGGCACATGCATGGAACCATGTCAATGCTCAGAAGGCTTCGCAGGTGCAAGGCATGGACGTGTAGGTGCAAAGCCATACAAAAACAGAAGCCACCCAGTGGTGGAGGGTGGTAATGCACCCTTACTGTAAGAAACCCAAGATGCATCACTGCGAAGAAGTCTGGTTTGCAGGCTGGGGCGAACCTGTATCACATATGCTTAATTGTAAAGGTTGTATTATGTTAATCAACAAAAGGGTACTGGGGAGACTTGTATCTTTTCCCCAGCCATTCCCAGTAAAAAGAAAACAAGAGCCAGTCCCACCCTGACCCCTCAGCTTTCACCTTATCCCAAGCAAACCTCTCCAAGTCAGTGGATGCTAGTCAATGGTCCACAGCAGAGGTTCTCAAGCTTATTTGGAAACCCAGCCAGATGGGCGGGGTATAAATAATAAATTAATATTACTGCCCCCTTTTCAGGAAAAAAACCTCAGTGCCCCCCCTGGAAATCTACCTTCTTTAAGCAAACAGAATGTTGCAGTGACAAATCTGCCTTCTTTTATGTATCTATATTTCTGCCTATGACTTACAAGAAATATATTGTAAAAACCCATGAGGCGGACCGGAGTGAAGCCTGCCAGCTCAGTCTGATCCACCCCAGGGCCACAGCATGCCTGCCACTGGCCAAATAAGCAGGCCAGCTGCAATCCACTTCCCAGGCCTGACTGAAGTCTGGGAAAACCTCTTGCACGGCAAAGGATCCAGTGGAGGCGACGGTCACCATCCTGAAAGTGTTGTTACACAACAGATCAAATATGTCCGAATGGTTTTTCAAAATTTTATTCTCTTTATGCTTCCACTGCCCTTATTTTTATTCAATGCTCCACAATTGCAACCAAGGCTATTACTGCCCCCCTGGATTGTTCCAGCACCCCCCAGGGGGTGGTACTGCCCATTTTGGGAAACACTGGCCCAGAGTATTGTCAAGCATATACAGTACTCCTAATAACTTCAAGAGCAACACACTCCTCTCACAACGGCCACATAATGTTCACTCCACACTTGCAAGCAATTCATCCTTCATTGTGACAGCATGTAGACTTGGAAACTCCCTGTCCACTGATATTAGACAGGCCTACCTTCACCGTATTGTTTTTGATGCCTGCTAAAAATTGTTTTCGTGCTGACCTGTTTTTAATGTTGGCTTTCATTGTTGCTTTTCAAAGATTCAAAATTGTTCTACTATGCAAACCATTTAGAGGTTGCTGTCAACTAAGCTGTATTTAAATAAACTTTGTTAAATAAAAGGCTCACACAGAATATTGGTGAATTCTTTATTAAGCAGAACATAGCTAGATTTTGTCAAACAGTTTCTCTCCGCTTAACATGCATTGTTACTTAAAAGCCAATGTAGGATCTGCTTCTCTTCTTCCTCCCTACCCACATGGTACCCAACTTCGTGTTAATTGTTCAAGGTGTAAAAAAAGTCATGTCTGGAAGGGAAGTATTTTGGGGGAGGTAATTAAAAATGTCATTTAAAATTTAATATCTACAAAAAAATCTAGGCTATATGTACATTATTACCAACAGAGAGGCATAGGAGCACAGTGCAATTTAAGACTTAGAACTTGTGGCTTCGAGGGCAAGTCTAGGGCTATAAAAATATGGGCCTCCATTAGCTTAGAGACCAATAAATTAGCCTTGAGCTTCAGGCTCCATATGGTAGGTCCTGCCTCCACTTTCCTCCTAAATCTGACCACCTCTATAGTTGCACATAAATGCAGGAGATACTTTTAGGGCAGGGGTTGCTGAAATACTGGCCAAGGTCGGCACATTTGGCAAATGGACAACACAGGGAAGGTTTGCATATTTCAGTGCACTTTTGTTTGTGGAAAGTGTTTTGGTAGTCATGTCACTTCTTGGCACATCCCAGCTGCTCCAGAAACACACTTGCCAGCTGCCATAGATAAATAAGTTAAGTTTTCCATTAGATCATTAGCTTTACAGCAGCCCTGTAAAAAAAGATCCATTTGATCAAGTCAAGCGCAACACAGAGGGGCAAGAGCAGCTCTTAAACCCGGCATGGGCCCTTTCAACCTTTTTCACAAACAAACGGAGCTCAAAGCAGCAAATCTAAAAATCACACCATCAAACAGAGAGTAAGACCACAAGAATGCTTCATATTATAAACCTCCCAGGATGTATGTTAACAAGCAAATTTCCCACATTCGTTCTGATATGATGAAGCCAGCCCAATGTAAATCACATTAAGAGGTGACCGTCAGTATTTACTGCTTTAGGGAGAAAGTATAAGCCCCTTGATGAAATATACCAACTATCACCATGAAGGTGCATTATTTTAATCTTTTCTGTAGAAAATGTCAAGTAGATAAGTGTGTGCAAGGTAAAACATTGTGTGTGAACCTACAACTCTGGGAAACTGGGATAAGAATTAGCTGTCATCCTACACCACTTTTAGCTTGATAGACTGACCTATCTACATGTGAACAGACCCTGTATCATCTTAAATTACTGAATGGAAGAGAATATCTGAAAACAATTTCTGTTCTTTGGATAAGTTTCAGTTGTGCCAAGCACCAAAACATTTTAAAGTTGGGTTTTTTAGATTAAAAAAAGAATAGCATTAAGCCTAATTAATATTTCTCCCATTGCCCCCCAATGCAAACACAGGAAGTGTGCATCGCTACTGCAGACACTGCAGAGATTTCCACTTTCCTTTTCAGGCATTAAAGTACAAAATGCACAACACAACAAATCTCAAGCGTGCAAGTGCATCTTTCAGCATAAGCATCCTTTAAAATATCCATCAGCAGGAACCTGAGCATTTCCCAATTATGTGCATTTGGAAAAGACAAGCACTGGAAAGACAATGTCTGTTTTTTCTGCAACACACTGTGTCACATTGACTCTAGAACCTAGACCAGAGTACAAAGAATGTGGGGAGTGGGTGGTGGAACAACCTCTCAGGAAGTACATAAGCTACATGACTCAAACCCTCATTTTCAGCAAAAATAAAAAATAAAAACAATTAGTTTTTGGATGGTCCCATATATTTCAAACTCTGGTCCCAAGGCAGCCAGACTCACAGCAGTAGGTAGCCTTCAAAGGCTCACCCCTGCTTTAAAAGTGAGGGCAGGGGTGGATAATCACCACGGAGGGGCAGCTGAGGAAAACCACAAGTTGCCAGGCGGATACACAGCCCTGTATGTTGCAATGTGGTATTTGGGGAACGAAGGAAAACAACTGCTAAATACACCAACTATTTATCTCTGCAGGCCTACGTGGATTTGAGCCCTGCAATGTTTGTTCCTTTCCCCTTGCTCTCTATGCTTGCCCTTGGGGGGAGAAACACCTTCCCTCCAACAAATTAAGGTTCAGAGACCAAACATACCCCGCCCCCACACCACCAAAAGTGATCTATCTTGGGTATTCCTAGTCTTTCCGTTTCTACGTGAAATTCAACATGCAAGAGCTACTGATAATGTGGGTTTCAGAGAAGCATAAGGTTCAAGCTTGCTTGCTCCAACACAAGCAATCTGTTATTTGGTATAGTGAGGGCTGCGATGTTTCACTGTCCCCTTCTGGATAAGCTGGCTAGATTATGAAGCCAAGCAAGTCTGGAGTGCAATCTTGATATTTTGTAATATTCTCTTTGGCAAGAAATCAGTTCTTTCAGAAGAAGACCACCCAACGTCCTGCAATAAAAACCATTTTACCTGCTTTTCCCAAAGATTGATCATACAGGCAACAAACAGCCCTTTCAAAACCTAGGGAAGTTGTCGTTCAGGCCCATCAGCCATATCATACCACATTGTAGGTTGAGTGTGGGAACAGTAAGTATCCCCAAACCGATGCTATAATCTTTCCTGGAATGAGAAGACTTGGAAAATATTGGTGTGTGGTGGGAGACAGCATTAGAATACAAGAGACATGCTGACACTGTGTCAAATAAATCTTATGTTAAATATCGGGTCCTGGATATTCTGATATATTGGCCCCACCTAATACTGGCATCCAACTCTACCAAAGTATACAAAGCAAAAGAAAAACAGCAGATGAGGCATTTGTCTCCTGCATTTTCCTTCTTCCCTACCCATCACCCAAAGCACACACAAAAACCTTTCCTGGGGACTATCACATTGTCCTCCTGTACAGTTTAAGTATTCAGTTCAGCTTTCAGACATACCACCTGACCTCATTCAGCCAGCTAAGTCGTCCAGTTCCCCCTGAAGATGTTACTGAAGTCCTTCTGCTAATGCAATTGTGGAAAATGGTAACAAAAACATGCTTAAAAATGGCCTGCATTTATTTCATACATCCACTGTCCTCTCAAAGTAGCTTTGTATCATCCTAAGACTGTGTGTGCACATGCACACGGTAGCATTCGTATTTATGAAGACAGAATAGTTGATAAATTTTTTTAATGAAAGCTTTTCAGCTGTTGAACTAGCAGTCTTGCCAAACTGCATCCCTTGATGTTGGGATGAAGTCAGTTGAGTGCAAGGGCAGGCAGTTCCTTAGCTGAATCCCAAGGAATGGATTTTTAAACTATTGAATCCTTATATTTGGTCCTGTCTAGGGAAGGGAAATCCAGGTCATTGTTGGAACTCCCAACTCTCATCTATCGGCATGGTCAATGGCCAGAGATAATGGATGGCCATATAACATCTAGAGGGCCACAGGTCCCACAGCAGTCCTGGTGTAAACTAGGTTAGGGCAGCATCACTTTTATGAATGTTGGAACAAACACCAACATATCTTACCACTGCACTTGATATGTTTGCTGCAGAAGGCACTGCCTGCAACACCAATGCTTCCTGAAACAGCTATGCATGGTGCCGCCCTTAAGCAGTTTGATACAGAAACATAGGGTTGTCATTCCCAGTACTCTCAGTAATCCTGGGCAGAAGGTCTTAGGAATTATTAGGATATATAATATTATTATATCGTGATCTGGCATTGACACAGATGGAGGATGGTGGCAGGTCCCCAAAAGAAGCATAGTTGAGATCTAGTGGAAATGAAGACCACTATTTCCAGCAAAGCCAGTTTATAGTGAACACATTTCAAGTTATTTGTGGGATACCAAGAATTTAGGTGAAATAGAAACTTTTAGATGCTATTTTGACTCTTTCCCACTTCCTGTGAATTTGGCTCTTGGTGCTAAGGCCACACGGCTCAGTATATACAGCATAAAATTATTATTTTTTTACTGTTAAGTTTCAAAATATCTAACATGTTCAACACATGATCAAAAACTCCGTGCCAGCATATGACTTGGAAACACAATTGCAAAATCTTAGTTCTGCCTTTGTTTCAGGCCTTGGCAAGTGGCACTGCACAATATTAGCAACTACAATCTGTTCTTTGGTCAAGTATTATTATTCCTTAATTCTGAATCAGACTTTGGAAATCCTTGCCCTGACCTAGCTGAAGTATTTGCCTTATTGAGAGGCTAAGCAGAGGCTCTTTAAGCAAGCTGGCAGATCTTCAGCTGCTCAGAATTTTCTACTGTTACGCATAATCCTTTGCAATAATTTACTGGAAATGTACAAGTGGGGAGGTTTCCTCCGTGCAAAAAGTTAAAAAAATTACATGGTTAAAGAGTATGAAGTTGAACCATGGATACTCTGACTTCATAATGCATATGTGTGAAAACAGCACACTGCACTTCTGCCAATGAACAGCCTATATATGATTTCTAGTAAATTAAATAATAGCCATTGTAACTGAATTCATTGGAAGACATAGTCAACAGCAACTATTTTCTTAGTTTAGTATGCTTCTGAGAATCAAATTCTCCAACACAATTTTTCTAAAAAGTGAACAAGGCATATTTCTTTTTTGCTTCCAAGGCTATTCTTAAATATTTTGAGGCAAATATCCAAAGATCAAAGTATTTTCATATTGTGCTAATAAAATGGCTGCTTCCACTCGCACAAAGAAACTCACCAGACTAATAGTCTCATTCCCACCCCACACCTTTGTGTATTTGGGAATTGCTCTTGATACACAGGTTGCTACAAAAGCAACTTCAAAAAAATACATACATGTTGTAATGGGATTTTGCCTTGTGCTGCCTACCTTCTGTGGCCACAGCAAACACCTAATTGGTATCAATATAGCAAGAGCAATTCAAGTATCACAAACGGCCCTCTGAGGAGGCAGACCATCAGCATTTAGGTTTCGAAGAGCTGCATCATTAGCTCTGCCAAAAAGTAGAGCAGGAATATGTGAAAGGAGGAAAAGGAAGGTGGTTTGGAATGCTACTCCCTCCCAATCTGGTTCTTCATCTGACCACACACACACACACACACACACACCCCAGAGCTAAAGGCAGACACTCATTAATCCAACAAGCAACACTAGAACTCATCCTGGAAACTGGAATTGTGGGGACACCTTGGAGCTGAAGGAATTCTATACAGGGAAAGGGAAATGTCCACAAAGTTCTATCCTGCTCTGAAATGTTATTTGCTACTTACTCTAATGAAGGAACACTTGGACCCCAGTCTGAAATATCAAGATGGATAAAGGCCCTGGGAGGATTCCTGCTTTGTCCCTTAAAGAACTGACTAACAGTCCTTAAGAGGCAAGTCAACCACCATTGTAATAATAAATACAAAAAAAAAAAAAAAGCACTATGTAAAGGGACAAGGAAAAGACTTTGGTTGATTATTTCATGTTAAATATATTCAAATTAGCTAGCTGTCAATGATTTAATCAGAAGCCTTAGCTGAATAAACTGGCTGGTCTTGCACTCTCAAGGAGGTTAGACTGTAGTCATGAAAAAGGAAACGTCGTGACAAAAGCATTGCAGCATCCTTAGCAATGCCCACCTTGCAGCGCGATGGGGAACACACTCACTGCCAACAGTGGCCGCCGCGATCTCATCGTGACAAACAAATAGGGAATCAGCATTTTAAAAAATGTAAGCCAAACTCCTCCCTAGGGCAAGACCTTAAAGCAATAGGAAGAAAAGCCAGGTTTTGTTTTGCTTTTCACAACACACCAGTTCTAGCTGTTGTTGCCACTTCAGTTTTGTGAGTAAGAAGTCATTCTGTTTATGCTAAGCAGTCCGTCAGTGTTTGGTTCAAGAACCTTGGTCTTTGAGCCACACAGAGTTCTGAGGAGTGTGCCTTGTCTAACAAAAGACAGGGAGAGAACTCAGTCTTCAGTCTCTTCGTATGTTGTCTCGTCAAAAGGACGGTCAAGGAGAGGTACCAGTCGATGCCGGGAGTATTTCAACTGCAAGAGGTCTCCAACTTCATTTATTTCCTTTAAAGCCTGGAAAAAGAGGAATATCAGGTGCTTTTTTTTTCTTTTTTAAGGATTGCTGCATGAAGAAAAAGGTGGGGAAACACAATGGCTAGGATCTAAAGAGATGTTTGCGCTCATGCAAGGGGATTGTATTAGCACAATTGATTTCATTTACCTTTCTGCTTTAATCCATGGCTATGGAATCTGTAGCCTCCCCCGCCCCCCATCAGATCCTAGATTTAAATTCCTATCAGCTCCAGCTAGCATGGCTAAGAGTCAGGGACCATAAGAGTGCAGTATTCCAGAAACATATAGAGGGCGACAGGTTCCCCATGCTTGCTTTAGACAGCCAATCTCATGCTCTAAACTGCTTTTGAAACTCGCTTTACATTTATCTCCAATATTCTGTTTCCTCTCCCTGGAGATGGTGAGCTTCTAGGGAAGGCTTTTTTCTTTCTGTATAGCAATAAGCACATAGCTGATGGAATAATGAAGTACTACTTCTACCATTATTGAACATAACTGCAGTTCAATCCCAAGCTGTGCCTCATTTCTTTATTAAATTATATCCTGCCCGGGTGTGGAGGCTGCCTTTAGCAGCGGCGGCAGCCATGGTGGTGGTGGGCGACAAATAAACATTTTTTTTGGGGGGGGGGGATTAAAAATAAATAAATTATATCCTGCCCTTCGAAGCCCAGGGCAGCATAAACAAGTGATAAAACAATAAAAGCATATTTCAAAATAATAATTTACACAAAACATAATGGCAAAGGCCAATGAAGTCATTGCATTCGTAGAACAACTCACACTCATATAGCAGAACCTCCCTGCTCTCTCCTCACTCTGCACCTTCCCAAAGTCTACTCTGGCAGGTCATCTAACCCTCCTGAACAGATCTGGAGAGGCACCAGAGAGCACAAGTTCCCTCATTCCTATTGATATGAAGAAAGCTAACCAGGACTAGCTTTGTATGTGTAAGGAATGTGAGCTGAGTTCAATTCTGGTACTAAGGACAATTTCCCGGGTTCAGAATGTGCCTGGAGGCACCCTTGTTCTTTAATTCTAGCAATATTATGCCTTTTGCACCTGGCTCTGGCTGGTAGACTTGGGGGTTCTAGTAAAAAACACAGAGTGGTTCTAACAAGCCTGAAGCTTGCTCAACCTGGTTTATACCTGCCACTAGTTCCAATGTGGATAGAACTTAAGTTTGCTGGTTTGCAAAAGCTTCTAAAGCTCTAGTAAGGAAAAACCAGTAGACACACAAAATTTCCTCCCTAGGTCAGCATACATACGTTTATCTAAAGCACAAATCCTCACCCCTTCTTTTCCCGCAACTCTCTTTTATGAAGTCCATTCTTCTCCAGGGACATTGTGTGGCAAGTGTGAGGAAGTAACAACTCTCCTGCCCTACCCACAGTTCGGTAGCTCTTATCCCCACACAACCTATGTGGCCCCAATAACTGACAACAGAAAGTGAATAAATGAGCGCCATATGCCAAGAAACCTCAAGGTGGTGACACAGTTTGAGAAAGCGCCCCCCCCCCCCAACAGAGGCCATAAGCTCTGAATTCAAGAGTGGCGGGGGGGGGAGGGGGAGGGGAAGGGAGAAATTGCCAAACACTGTCTAATTGTGAGCATATTTTAAGCACAGCTTTAGCAAAAGGCAACATGTGGAAATAATTTGAGGTTGAATTTCTGTTGAAAGAGTCCGTTAACTGTTATTCTTGAACTCAGATTTAGGATTTTATTAATTTAAAACAAAGAGAAGCATGTGACTTGCAAAGACTACAAAGGAAATGGCATGGCTGAACTCTGACTTCAGGAAAGTGTAATATATTTTTCAGCGCTGAAAAGAAAGCACCAGCCCACAGGGATGCAAGTTACGAGGGGCTCTGCTCTGATCCAGGGCCAAAGTATTTTCAGGCAAGCAAGTTTTATTTACATTAGAGTTATACATTGTACCAGGGAACCATTGTCCATCATGTGGGTTGATTTAATAAGGAAGCATTACAAATATCAGGTTTTAAATTTTTTTTAAAAAGACCTCCACACTCAACACAGAGTAGGTAGGGAAAGAAAAGGAAAAAAATGAGAAAAGATGTGCTCTCTTCAGCCAGTAAGAGGAAGGTACATGGACCAGCTCTGTAAGGTCTCTTTTTCGCCTTAGTTAAGCTCAGGAAAGCTGCTCCCACTTCCTACCTGTCAGCACTTGTGATCATTTAGAAAAGACAGTTCAGATCAATGTTCCAGCCATGCTCCAAATGTGGAACATTACCTATTCTGAAGGAAGAAAGGCTCATGTTTCCATAAATCAAGCTACTTTGGTATTCTTACCAGGGATTTAAGTAAAGTGATACAGCCTTCTTCTGTTCCAGTGTGGCACTACGCAGTGAGTGCTGTCCTAGTTTCAGGAATCCCATTTCCCACCTCAGTCCCTCAGAACCACAGCCCAACCCATTCAACAGGGTCTCTTCACCCCATGTGGAATATTTGGAGTGGGGGGTGCTGCCAAGGTGACGAGGGGTGGGAAAATCAACTTCTGTCAGTCCTGTTACATATGGTCCTCTGAATTCAATCCATTTGGAGCACAGGTAGGTTTCTGAACAGGACCATCACTTCTTAAATAAAAATACTGTAACTTTTCAAACCTATGCAAACATACTAACGTATGCAACACAGGCATATTATGTACATATAAGGGTCTTCAGAACTTTTTTGCATGGCTGTGATTTTCAATGACCCCAGGTGTAAAGTTGATGCATATTCCCTCACTGAATTTCTTGTTTGGCACTATATTGCTAAAGATCCTGCATAGTTGTTTTAGAGATAAAACTCACTATTTTCATATACTTGTTTAGACATCAGAATGGCCTACAACAGGCATCCTTTGCCATAAAAGTAGTGGAGCTTATTGATCTCTTACTTATTGGGTCTGTTATTACTCAACTTTCAGATTTTTGGGCACCTGAATAAATGGAGGTATGTACCCTCCAAAATCCACTTCTTGCATTAAGATTTTCTGTAACAAATTTAATAAATAATAATATAAAAAGTCATTAATTTACTCTACAAAAGAAGTACACATTCAGCTCCACTTGCTTTCACATTCTTCTCGTTGCTAATTTTTTTAATCCTGCAAACATGCAGCACCATTTTTTATTCCTGCACATTTTTATCCCATGTATACATACAAAGGTTAGGTAAGGCACCATGCATTCAGATCAGTAACTGTAAAGTTAATCTAAATTCAAACTAACAGATGGCAATATTTTTAGACTAGTTTCTGAAGTAAAAGAGAGGGGGGGGGAATTCTCAGCAGTTATTAAAAATTGTAGCAGCCTTTTGGCAATACATTAAAACACAGTGATGCTGTGCATATAGTCTGGTGTGTAAACACAAAGCACAATAAATTTTAAACATATCATTTAATTGTTTTTAGCTCAACATGCTTATAAGCAAATTACGCAACCACTTTCCAAATGCAGTGTCACAAAGTCAGAAATGTTGTCTAGAACATCTTCATACAGCTCTTCTGTCAATCAACAGTTTAATAATACCGTGGCTGATTCAGAACAGGGCCTCTAGCGTCACACCAAGGGACAGAATTTCCCCCCACTTAGACTTATAAACCAAAGGAGTCTAACTTAGGCTATGCAGTGCCCCATTGCAATCATAGGAGAATGCAGTAACTTTAAAAACACCAGAATTAGGAGAACACTGGTCCAACCTAAGCACATGCCTCGTGATGTGCTGCTCCTGACCAGAAGATCTCTTTCATACTCTACTGCTAAGACTAGTTAAAAGATGACAAAGCAGGGACAAACTTGAATACTTACAATATCAAGTATCTCTTTGGTAAGCACTGCAGACAGACAAAATCTGGCTCTGGATTCAATGATCGGAGTGGCAGGAAAACCCACAACCACAACGGCTATGTGCCTTTTCAACATCTCTCGTCCAAATGCACTGTGAAGGAAGCAAGACAAGATTAATGAAGCAGCAGCAGCAGCAGCAGCAGCAGCAGCAGCAGCAGCAGCAATACAAGGCCTATGCTGCTCCGGGGGGTGGGGGGGTTGCTTTCGTGAAGAATGCCTGGGAGGCCACTGTTCTGACTGCTTGCCTTAGAAACACACAGCGCCTGCATACAAAGGTCTCTTTTGTTCAGTCCGGAGGTGGTCTTTCTAGAAAGGTTTCACTGTATTAAGTTCACACAAAGCTGAAAGATTCTATTTGGCAGGGGCTGGTCTTTTAGCAGGCTACTTCTAAACGGATTTGTAACTTAAACTTGAAAGTATCTTTGATAGAACACAGAAACTCCAGCTTTGGAGCTCACTCACCAAGAATTCCACCACCACCCCTCCCTTGCCAATTGCTATCTGAGCAGGCAGCTTGCACTGTGCAGAATTATCCAGGAATGCTCTGTGATTCCATGCAGTGACAAAAAACAAGGCAAGTAGGATGTGGAACCGGGCAATAATCCAGCTTCCCAAGAGTCTGGGAGTCTAACCTCCTACAGAAGTAGCTTCATATATCCCTGCTCCCATAAGTCAAATGTCAATTCCCTAACTATTTCTTCTGCTACTGCTGTAGAACCAACTATTATGCAGGGAGTTGGGAATACATCCAATTGTTACTACTTCTGCTAGAGCTAAACGATCACTATCTCCCTATATAACCTACCCAATTTTTGCTGGCATATACAACATCAAAGGTACAACAGGTGAGTCTTCATTTCCATAGATGATGAAGCCCATTTCCTTAAGCCGTCTTCGGAAATACCTGATGTTCTCAGCCAACTGTTGTATACGCTGCTTTCCTGAAAGGGAAAATCAAATGAATGAGGTTTTTGTAACTGATTCCAAAATCACATTTTGATGCCAACACAGGTGAAAATAGCTTGAGAAAGGTGGAAGCACATATTTTTAAAAAAGAATTATGAAATGCTATTATCTCCTGCCTTGGAAAAGGCTTCAATGTGGCCAAGATTATATTGACTGGAGAAACTATCCAGCCTCAGGCATTAGAAGTAGAAGACATGAGTGGGAAGAGTGGAGAAATCCCTCTAATTCTCCTTCAGCGGAGAGTGAAGGGGTTCAAATACCAGCTTAGAATGTAGAATCACTATCAGCCTCAGTTTACCATCTGCCAAGTGGTTAATGGATGATGCAAGGTCTCAACTTCCAGGATACGGAAGGTTACAAATAAATCCCCATTTGGTTTACAAGATTCAGAAATTAAAATTTGAGATTTTTTATCATTAACAGCTCTTGACTATGAGACACCAAGAATATCTGTATCATAATACTAGACGGATTTCCATGCCTATGAAAAAATGACTATGGCTTAAACATGGTTTTTGACATCTTTGGAGGACAAAGACAAAGACTTGTGTTTAACTTCACTTCATTATCCCCAGGACTTGCTGTCCTTTAGGTTCTTGAAGTGCCTGACCCAGATAGAGATAGAAAGATAGATATCTGGACAACCCCTACAGCACCTTCACCACTGATCTGTCAAGACTAATCTTGCAGCTACTTATTCAAATTATAACCAAATTTGTTGTGATGTGAAATCACTAGTATGCAACATTAGCCACATTTTCCCCACAGAGAATTTCATTTGCACTTGTTGAATAAACTAACAGATAACTAATGCATGTTTCTTGGATAGGCTGGTATTTTAAATAATTTTGCAGCAGCAGAGGATTTTCCTATAGGAAACTGATGGTAAACCTTCATTTCCAGTAAATAAGTGGCAGAGAATAAGTGGTGTGTCTGCCATCCTTTTAAGATGGTAGTCCAACCCTCTCTCTAATGGCAGCAAGGACCACCCATAGGGAGCACCAGGGTTCAACGGCAACAAATACATTTCCTCTGAACTCATCAAAGCCAAGCATAAGTTGAATTCTTATTCCACAAACAAGCAGGGGAAGCCTGCAGCATCAGTGTTTGTTTTATACCCCAGCTAGTCCTTTGATGAGAAACTGATTTCACTGGAGGACATTAGGGTTTAAAAGCAAAGTAATCACCCACAGAGGATAACAAGATCTTCCTCCCTCTACACTTGCAACACAGCTTTTCAAACAGGCATCTGTTTTGTAACTATGCGACATCCCACCCTCCAATTTCTAAAGCTTGTGATTATACTACTAACGTTGCATTCTTTTCCAATGCCTATTTCTAATGTCATCTGTGAAAGGAAACGGATATGAAAAGTTTGTGCATCTGCTTATGTTTGTGCACTGCATAATAATTCAACAGACCTTTTTAGGAGGACAAGATTAGTTTCTATGAAGTTTCAAGTGTCTGTTCCTTTACATAACACATTCAATTCACAAGAAGCTTTATTGCTGGTAAAAAGTGAAGTTTTGATGCCAAGGTACAAACATAGGTTAGGTCACTCAAAGTAGATGAAAAACTTGTTTTTATATATAGTTTGCAGCCTGTTTAAGTACACAGCTCTGATTTTGAGCACCCAGCAAAAATACAAAGGTGACTGGAGGAGCTTGAAAACAAATGCTTGCTGTTTGGAGATGCTGAGGGAGTAGAGATTGCCACGCATGCACTTATAACAAGATTAACACGCATGCACTTATAACAAGATTAACAAGCTCGGAATGAAGCACTTAAAATACTCTTCACTCTCCTTCCATGATGACAGATTGTCCACGACACCGTTATGCAGAAGTGGCACTTAGCTCTGAAGCTGCCGCTTTCTTGCCCAAGGCATCCAAAGCTAAGCACTACCCCTATCAAAAATCTCATCAAGCATCTCCCAGAGTTGCTTCTAATTAGTTCACACATCGCTACGGTTCAGGACGTACACATGCAAGGGTGTGGGAGTCTACCTTAAGCTCATGTATCATCTTCTCTCTCAGTATGCAGTGCCTTTAAGGTGAACTGGACCTTACAGGGACAAAACACCTGTGCAAGGGGATATGCAAGCAAAGAGGCAGACTAGGCTAAATAAGGCTACTCATATAAGCTCCAGTTTACATTTTACAGTTTACATTAATGGTTCTATGTGGGTTGGGGAAAGTGTACTATTGTGAATGGCAGTGTGTCAGTAGCCAAGATATGATTTTTTTCACAGTCATAGCCACATTGTGTAGAGTAAATGCACTCTAAGCTGTGTTTGCTTGGATTTGGACCCAGTCTTTTACAACTTGCACTCAAACCATCCCTCATGGAGTGTCAGCTACAACTCTCCAGTAAACCACAAATTCTATAGTTTCACTGAGTAAGAAGTGGCCATTGCAAGTGTTGGCCATCAACTAGGGAGATTCGAAATGAGATTAAACAAATATATATATATATATATATATATATATATATATATATATATCAGAAACAATATGCCTACAAATGCCAGTTGCTTTGGATCATAAGTGGGAGAGTGGTATTGAACACATGCCCTGTTGGTGGGATTCCCAGAGACATCTGCACTTTATGGTGAAAGGTAGGTAAGAAATCTTATTTAAAAGAATAAGAAGGCCAGTGAGCTTGAACTTCCCACTACTGCTTTAAAAGCATCTTATTCGCTCTTAAGAGCCAAAGAAGCTTCTGCTTGTGACAAGTACAATGAAGTTGACTTTCACCACATCTTCAATTTCCAGGCAATTGTAGCATTATATAAAAACACTCTAAAACACTCTAAAAACAACACTGAGACTAAGAATAACAGACATTTTAGAACTTGCCATTAAATTCAGAGGATGTATATTCACAGCAGTATTATTAAGTATTAATGCAAACATAAATCTGTCAAACATGATAAACACTAGTTGAAACAAAATAAAAAACAACCTTCCAGTAGCATCTTAGAGACCAGCTAAGTTTGTTATTGGTATGAGCTTTCGTGAGCATGCACACTTCTCAGATACCAAGTGTGCATGCACATGAAAGCTCATACCAATAACAAACTTAGTTGGTCTCTAAGGTACTACTGGAAGGAATTTTTTTATTTTGTTTAGACTACGGCAGACCAACACGGCTACCTACCTGCAATGATAAACCCTAAACAGTGAACAGCAAATTTCCATTTAAGAAGCATTGCTGTGAATGTTCCAAGTACTATTCTACAAGTATGAAACTACCACTTGCAATATCCCCGGTTTCAAGGACCAGACTAGTTAAGGAGTATTTTCTCCATTTTATGGGAGTTTAACTATGTTGCCATTAAGTGGAATACATATCAGTTTTTTGGCTTGAAACCAGCCAAAGGTCTGGCAATCCCGTGACATTTCCTGCTCCTGGAAGCTAGACAAATTGCACCAATTCCCTCTCCCATAGTCTCCTGTGCCACCATCCACACTGATGGAAGATATTCCCCACCCCCCAAAAAAACCCCTTGAGAGAATTTTCAGGGGTTACAGAAAGCAATGAGCAAAAATGACACACAACCCATTTGTGAGCAAGAGGCTCTGAACACAGAATTACACTTATGGGATCTCTAGATTCAACACGTTTTTAGTTTGTAGGTATGGCGGCAAATTAAAAAGAATCATTACTTTAATCAATTAAAGACCCAAAATTAGTAAGAATTATCAGTGTCAACAGATGATCATATGCATGGAAAGGCCATAAGGAGCCAGATTTATGCCACATGATCAAGCAAAACAATTTTTACCTTGCATCAACTGGGCCTACTGCAGAACACTTATATTTTCACTAGTCTAGGGACAGCACCTATTATGACAATTATTATACATATACTTTACTAAATCTAGTTAAGTTCCATTGCTAAAACCACTATGAGCTCATCCAGGTTAGGTGAACAATATTCAGTTCTGCCCATTTCCCATACAATTTCAACTTTGTGGATTTTTTTTTAATAAAAAAACCCCCTATGCACTCCAGAGTTGTTCACCTGAAAGCTCAATTGTTCCCAAAGAAAATTAAGATGTAGTGGAAACAAGGTTGTTTAATAGCACAGCCTTTTCAACAGTGTGAACTTGAAATCCAGCGTTTAATTTTTATTATGTGTGCTGTCTGTCAGGGCCAGGGGGGCTCATAAAACACTAATTTCCTGCAAATTCAAGCTTCAGGCTTCTACCACATTTGCCATTTTTAAAGTGAGTGTGTGCTGTCTTCAGTTTTACAAGTAGCTGGCCCACAGTTTAATCAGAAATTCACAATGGAATCTGGGACATTATGTAAGTACGGATCAAATAAAAGTTAATATGTATTATTACAAGAGAAGGCACATAAGACTAGGAGAAGAAATAAGAAAAACGTTTATTCGCATTTCCACTGTAATTCTGGCCACATTCAACCTAACAAGGCTTAGGTAACTGGCTGCATTTATATGCTTTCCTGGTTTTGATTTGAGAAAAACTGGGGGAAATTGTTTAAACATTTATTCGGGGTGGGTGTGGAGAAGATGGCCACAATTCTTAAGGCCTGCTCCATAAAGCTGCTGGCAGTTGAATGACACTACTCTCTCTCTCCTCAGTTACCGGGAGAAATTGGCACATCTGCTTCTCTTGGGCTTAGTGCTGCACAAAAGACAATGGAATATAGCATGTATGGAGTCACTGACAAATCTAGCTGGAATGCAAGAGAACTGAAAGAACAATAGTGGGCTAGTCCAGGTTTGTACTCAATTTAGAGCTAGGTGGCATTGAGTGGTTATTTATTTGGTACAATTTATACCATAAAAACCTCAAATAATTACCAAGAAAACATAGGTAAAATCAGCAAAACTTTAAAAAACAAATGTATATTGCATTTCTGAGAATAACTGCCTATGTCAATAGAAAGAGCGTTTCAAAGCACAGATACTGCCCCACTTAAAGATCCAACTCCTCTCAAATGGACTTGCAAATTATATGACGCATGTAGAAGTCAAAGTTCTGCTGGTCAAAGTGGTAGAAGAGGCACACGTGGGGCAAGGCGAACCTTCAAGTAAGCTGGCCCCAAGCTATTAAGGCTTTACAGACCAACAGTAAAACTATGAACGTAAAGTAACAACTCACCAGCCATTGCAAATCTTTGAGCAGAGGTGTACTATGGTGATGGAATCTCATGCCTATTTAAAGCTCATCAGTATTATAGGTGCATAGTATCATCACTTTATCAAGAACTGTAATTAAAGTATTGTGGCACAAGTTCTTGGATGTGAGAAATGTTCCTGTTTATGGAGAATTCCCGAAAGACATACACATATCTTCATACACAAGTATAAACCAGTTGTATATACAAAATATAAACAAGAAATCCTGGTGTAAGTGAATGTACTGCTTATTAGGAGTTTGGTCCATCGGGCATGGGACAAGCTTCAGCTACAACAACTAAAGGGCGGGGCGGGGGTTCTGGCCCCAAGCACTAGATGAATTGGGAAAGAGGCAGCAGGAAACCACTTGCCAGTAGTTTTGAATCTCTTGGGGTAAAAGAAATGCCTACTCCAAGAACCAGATACTGCTCCCTGTATGACTAATACATCATGGATTCCTAAGGTTGGCTAAAAGAGCTGAGGAAGTGTATTCTGTATTTGGACTGCATTTACAACCAGATGAATAATGCTTTAGGCATGTTCTGAAAGCCAGAGGAAATGTAAGTTGGGTTTTGTGACCAAAAAACCCCTGCTCCGTATAACTCTAATTCATTTCTAACTTGGGCGTCAGAAGACAAAACTCATTTGATGCTGCTGCAAATAGATGTGAAACTTCACTATTTGTTCAAAGAACAGAAAACCGTACCCTGCCCTCACCTACAGATACACACACAGACCATGTGCCCTCCAGATCTGAACTTACTAAATGGAGAGGCCATATAGCTTTACACCCTAAAACCAGAAATCTGGCAACATCAGTGTGTTGATGGCATCTCCAAATCTTTGGAGACTCATCTGATAGCTTTACATACTTATTCAACAGGGAGACATTGACCCACACTAGAAATTGTGACAGCAGGGGCCCATTCTAAACTAGACACTTTTCAGTTTAGTTTGGCACCAAGTACTTACACAACTCCAATACTTCAAGTGTTCACACCTTTAGAAGGGAGGAAGATTGGGAAAAATCTAAACAACTTGACCTCGCTCATGTGACCTCCTTGGCCCAATCAGTGAGACCTTATTGCCCTCGCCTACATGGCCTCCTTGGCTACAGGCCACCCCATCAGGTGCAAGGGTTACCAGATGCCACTGGAATACAGCATATGTGGGGACACTGGGATGAGGTATGTGTACCTCACCTCCTCCTTACTTTCAGCCCACACATTCAGGCAAGTAACCCAACAGGGATTAGGAGAGCTCTTTACAAGTTCTCTTCTGCTGAACTCAGAGCTCCACATGATGGATTACTTAACTGTGATTCTCAGAGCAGTCCTGCAGAAGCACGACTGTCCAAAACTCTTCAAATCTGACCACTAGGCATGCATGTAGGACAGGCAGGTGGGATTAATATGACAAAATGGACAAAAACATTTCAACTAGATGCATAGAAACTGATTTAAGAGAGGTCTCTATTTCTGTAGAAACAAGGTGGCTACGTATATGTCCTGAACCTCTGGCATAGAAGTAGAAAAAGCTTTGGAACCCATGCTCTAGCCTGAAGGAATGTATCTTGGAAACTTTGCCAGTATTTTCTTTCCAGCCAACAGCTTTGTTTCCCCTTGGTGAAATCCAAGAAACTGCAAAGGTAGCTGAAAATAGAGGCAAGTTAAGTACCAAAATGTTATAGTTCCTGTGGTTCACTAATGTTTTATGCTGGTTACGATTTACATGCTTTCCATACAACTGGCTCTGAAATCAGCAGGCACAATGCACAGTATCAGTAACATTGCATTTCATAATTGATATTATGGTATTATGATACGGTTAGCGCTGCTCTCCACATGTTGAAAGCACTGAATTTTCAAAGTCAGTTCTAAAAGCTAGCTTCCATTTCTTTTTTGACTAACCTGTGAAAATGTACCATTTATTATTAGATGGTATAATGCATGATCAATAAGCTAGATTCCTCATACCTTTAATTCAGAGCGATGCAAACCCCTGATCTGCCATGCTGGAGAGGGGCCTGGATGGGACAGAGATGTTCCAGCCCTGTCTGGGTTCACTGGTGGGAGCACTCTACCAACAGGAGAGCCCCAATATGCCCCCACCCAGTCAACCAACTCTTCCTCTTGGTCTCAATTATGCAGAGTTGGGAAAACTGTAACCCTCCAGCTCCCATCAACCCCGATTCAACACAGCCCAAATGGTCAGGGATTATGGAAGTCCTTATCCCTGATCTAAAGCAAAGCTAGAAACTCATTAGCACACTGTGTACTTTCATACCCTTTAATCCTGCCAGTTGAAAAACTAGAATTACTTAATCAGTTGCGTACATTTGCTATCTTATCTTTATTCTTACAGAAAGCCCTCCCTAAGCAACTAAATTACTGCCTCAATGACAGCATACAGCCAAGGAGTATGTTTCTCTGACATTACCCTCCCATTAAAGACTGTCAAAAGAAACTAACTAATGGGTTGGATGAGTCCAGTTATTTGTCAGAAATGGTGCTGGGCATGCATGCTAAGCTGTTGAGATGCTAGCCAATGAATCTAATAGTTTGATAAAACTCAGAACTGTCAGTGTCCACCATGCATTTTCATGGCCAGAGGGAATCAAACTAGCACCTCCTCATTACAACCAAAATGCTCTTCTGAATTTCAGCACAGCTTCCAAATTTATTTTAACCTCTGGCCAATCTCCCTATACATGCCAAAATCCACAGCCACAAAAACAAACAAAGCACTGATCAAAATAGTTTCCCTACACAACATTTTTGAAACCTATAATGAAGTATACTACTTGAATCACAAAAGTTCAAGTCCAGGACCAGATAGCATTTACTTGCAAGAAGATATGTTTTAGTACTAAACCCCCTGCAACATCCCACCTTGTGAGAACTCTTCATTTGGAACTGCCAACTGTGCTTGCAAGAGACCAATCTTACTCTGTCCATGTAGAAATTATATCCTTAAAGGAAACAATCATTCCACTTCAGTCTGGAAAGAGATCATCCATCATCTGTATTTGGACAATGCCAACAAGCTCCCCAGGCAAATGGTGCCTCTGGGGCTGGCCAGGGGGTGCTGGTTGCCAGGAACTGAATTGGCCTCTGAGTAAGCAAGCAAACGGGCAAGGAAATCCAGTCAGCCAGTCCAACAGCCCTTGCTGTTGGGAATGGACAGGTAAGTCCCAGGCCCCTGTGGGGTAGTGAGGAGGCGCCTCTCTATGGGGCAGGAGGGAGCTCAGAGACCAGGGACGGTGGCAGCGGCTGCCCAGACGACTCTCAAGGAGAGGAGAGAGGAGAGGAGGTTGAGGAAACACTCCACAAGGGAGGGTGTTCGAAAAAGGGTGAGGCTGCCAGATCTGCAGGCAAGGGGGTGACATAACTGGGCTCCTGAGCCCCACTGGGGTGCCGCAGAAAGAATGTAGTTGATCAAGGGAGCCATGGACTCAAAAAGGTTGAAAACGTTTGCCTTATGTATACCACAGTGAGATAGTAGATAGCACTAAGTGGGATTTAAAGCATAGGGGGTGTAATAAAGTGGCATTTTTGCTGCACACTCTTCTTAATCAGATATTTTCTGCATAAACACTAATGTTCTGGACCTCCTCCAACCCCTGGGCCACTTTGAGAGGTTCAGCCACCTGATATTTTTATGACACCAGGTGACAACTTCAAAGGGTCTCACTGTCAGCACCACAACAAAAGATGCTTTGTCCATTTGCTGTGCCTGCAAGCAGCCTTTTTTCTTCTGCAGACCAGCAAAGGTGTCTGCAAAGCATGGGTATAGCCAAGGGGTAGCAGCTGTCCCCCCTAAATCAAGTAAATAAATAAAAATACTTAACTCACCAATTGCATCACAGATAGCTTAGTTCTGCCCCCCCCCCCCCGAAATAAATCCTGGCTACACCCATACTGCAAAGTTTGTCAGCAATATCAGCCCATCCTGCTTGCTAACGAATAACCAGAAATGTGCTTTAAGCTCCCAATTGTCCCTTTGCATCTGTGTTTTAACTTGTTCCGCACCTAACATGAAACAGTCAAGAGTGGCCCATCCACAGATCTCCATTCTGCTCTAGGTTTTATCATTTACAAAGGTTTACTAGACCTGGCATGTGTTGCCAAACTTAGAAAGATTCAGCACCCTGTATTAGCCACAATGTACAAAACACAGCTAAAGATGTGTACAACAGCTTTAAGCAGAAGTTTTAATAGAAATTAAATTGTTTCGCTGGTGTATAAAAATGATTCCACCCCCTTCCCTTCATATTTCAGCTGCAGATTCAAAGCAGTGTGTGACCTCTCATGTACAATAGCCAGGCTATTTGTAATTTAATATGAGGACATCTCAGCTGTCATAACACCATGATGATTGCTAAGCAAATCTGGCATTTGAGACGTGCCATGCGTTTATTCCTATAGACTGTGGACCAGTGCTTTCCGCTTTTATGCTGGAGTACAGCAGTTGATGCTCTGCTTATAACATAATCCTCCCCACCCCCCACACTTGCTTTAAGCTGCATGACAGATTCTTGGCAGTAGAAATACAACAGCTTTTAAACATTTTATCAGCTCATCTTCTCCTCTGAGCGGCCGTTTACCCTAAAGTTTGCATTGATCTGGGTATCCTATTTTAAAGGGAAGTATCCATGTTAGCCAACATGTATGAGTTAATAGTAAATACTAGCCACAACATCAACTCATAGCAAAGCTTTATGCGGTGTAACTCAGTGGGACAGCTTCATTTACTCTGCAGATGTAAAATATGTTGTCCTACAACATTTTACTAGTCTGTGCTACAACACATCTGTCCTTTTGCATTGAGAAGTGCTGATTGGGCTGACATTAAAGTCAAATATTTGGGATTTGAATAGTGAGTGATCCCAAAGGCCTGCTTGTTAAATTCTTTGCACTTCAGAGGGTCTCAAATTACACTGCACAATTATTAGCTTCTACAAGATTAACACCTTGAGAATATAATGTAAACACAAAACAGTAAGTAGTAATGAGCAACCAGGGCCAAAGCAGCAAATGTGTTAAATGCATGAACACATTTAAAACACCTTTTGTGTTATCTTTAAATAGCACCTGGGAGGCAGGGAGATACTGAACCCCTTTGTTCCCATAGTGCAGAAATCCACATCCCACTGCAGATCTGCTATTCCTCTGGGGAGGGAAGCTTGTCCCTGGTACCAGTGGCAAAGAGAAAGAACAAGCAAGTGACAGACCAGGTCAGATGAATTTACTGACTACTAACAGAGCCTCTATGCAAAGGATGAGGGTGTTTGCTTGTACTCAACTAGAAGGTTATCAAGTTCTGAACATCAGCATCAACTACAGTTCTCATACTTGTCACTGGCAAGATTAAGAAACAAACAAGCTGCATCAGAATATAACTGTTGTGCTTAAACTGTGGTTCATGAACTACATGAGCCAGTTATGTAGCTTTTATTTGGTCCCTGAAATCATGATGAAAATAGATTTAATGCACCAGGTTTCCCGAGTCTCTATTATTTGCTGCAGAAGTTTCTACTTGGTGTAGATTTAGAAGCATTTAAGTGGGAAACTCCTCACTTCTTCAGAACTGACAGTGGACATATACATATTTTTAATTGGAATGATTTGTTAACCAAGGGCAGAATCAAGTGAGAAGCAACTGTGCTGGGGGCCTTATGAATTACCTTCCATAGAACGGCCTTTAGGTAAAAGAATGTGCTCATTCACAAAGAGCAACCGACAGTGATGCTCCTTGGGACAATTGTTATTGCACCCATATGTCCTATTAGACGGGAACAATAATATAAAAATTGGAGAGCCTGGGGACAAAAATATGGACCAGGTAGCACACTTCCATTTAGCTTTTCTTCTGAGATCTAGTAATATTTTACAACTTCAGAAGCAATTGCCTTTGTTCACAAGACTTAAACATTTGAGAATAAATATTTTTAGATGGAACTTAATAACAAGCAATATGGGTGAAAGCATAAGCGACTAGGAGTGTGGCATTGCAATCTCTTCAGTAACATTTTATTTTTCTAAATTCCTGCTAATACTAGAAAAGAATCTTCCAATAAACTCCTAGTCCAAGAGTGCTTGAAGCACATGCATGGCGGCTGCCTAGCCCAAACCACGGAGGAGTGTTTACTGTTACCGTAGAGAAAATTGTTTGGTCTCCTCTATATCTGAACACACAGCCAAGTGTGTTCAGTATTAGCAGTGAAGCCTTTCCACCACTGACAACAACTGTCAACAATGCCTCATTACATTTTGTTGCTAAGCCTATGGGTTTTACAGGTTGGCATACAGTTCACTTGAACAGTATGCCCCCTCTTTTCAGAAGGGGAGAAAACTGGTTAAGCACATTCTGTTTGATAAGGTTGCACTACTCATACAATAACTGGCATCTATTACTGCAAGAATATATACATCTCTTGTTCTGAGGTCATTGGATTTGAAGCTTCAAATTCACAAGTCAAGCTCTTTCCATTCAGTGATCTTTTCTTCATTCGGCATTCATGGAAGAAAGGATTTTGTCTGCCCCCCTACACGGCATGGTCAGATCAGCAACTTGCATTTTGTCAACATCTCTAACCACTGAAATGGCATGTCATACAAGCATACCAGAATCTGTAATCACGGACACCACCATCTGCACCCATGCCAATGGCAGACAGATGAAACACATGAAGTGCCAGGTTTCAAAAGAAATAAAAACTATTAGTCTTGGAAAGGGAGGAGACTAGGACTATGTCTGCTGAACTGACAGCCATGCTTTGATCTTTAAACACACACCTCAGCAGATATAGAATAAAACCCAAAATGCATTGTCCTCATACATTCAAAAGTAACTGTAAACATATAGAGAACAAGGGTTAGGGTTAGCCTTTGGGCAGTAAACATGCTCATCCCATAACCTTTTGTCCAAGAGTGCTTGTAAGTTGTATGGGTAATTCTGACCAACAAGCAACAGAGGGTGGGAACATCAGGAACATGTACAAATACCACTTTCTTTACAAGCCATGGAATTTGCAGACTTCAGAGGAGAGTGTTCTATGAGGGATGTTTACAAGGCGTTTCATGGAAACAATTTAGTCGTTTAATATAACAGGGAGTGCAGAGTATATTTACCATCTGCTTCTTTTTCCTAGAAAGGCCAATATCAAAGCCTAACCACCCTTCTGAATTCAGAGAAACAATATGATTAAATGAAAAAAGTTTTGTGCACATGACGAGTATAGGAAAACAGAGAAATCTTCTTTCCTTTTAGAGTTTCGAAGCAACTTGCTCATCTCCCATTTTTCTCCAGTAAAGGTAAAGGGACCCCTGACCATTAGGTCCAGTCGTGCCCCACTCTGGGGTTGCGGCGCTCATCTCGCTTTATTGGTCGAGGGAGCCGGCGTACAGCTTCCGGGTCATGTGGTCAGCATGACTAAGCTGCTTCTGGCGAACCAGAGCAGCGCACGGAAACACCATTTACCTTCCCGCCGGAGCAGTACCTATTTATCTACTTGTATTTTGATGTGCTTTCAAACTGCTAGGTTGGCAGGAGCAGGGACCGAGGAACGGGAACTCACCCTGTCGCAGGGATTTGAACTGCTGACCTTCTGATCGGCAAGTCCTAGGCTCTGTGGTTTAACCCTCAGCGCCACCCGCGTCCCCTATTTTTCTCCAGAGTTTATTGCTAATCAGTTACTTCTACAAAAATCACTAATCTTACAAAAAGGAAAATGATGTATGGGAAAATGCAATATATTCAGGCAGTCCAATAGAGAATACATTCCACATTAGGATGCATTATCCTGGAATGCAAGAAATTCAGATAATAGAATCATAGAATTGTAGAGTTGGAAGGGACACTGATGATCATCCAGTCCAACCCACTGCAATGCAGGAATTTGCAACTGTCCCATATGAGGATTGAGCCTGCAACCGTGGCATTAACAGCACCACACTCTAACCAACTGAGCTATCCAATGCCCAAGACTATCCGTTAATTCATTTTTATATGTAAAATGGACTACAATACTTTAAAGTTAGATAATGTTCATGCACCCTGGAAAAGGAAACAACCCACTATTAAAATTGGAAGCAAAGCTTAAATATTTGAGGCCACATCACTGATAGAGAAGGAAGTTCATGTCATTGACAATTTCTTAGGAAGGGAGATGAATATACCCCAATTTCTTAGGAAGGGAGGTGAATATGGCACACTTGGTAAAAAACACAGGTAAGTTATGTAAGGATATATAAAGGGACATTTAAAAATTCAACCCAATCTCATTTTGCCTTTGCACCTTGTTAGCCTCAGGTAAAAGCAAAACAGTCAGTGGTGGCAACAGAAGCTAGAAGCTTAGCACCGTACAGTTTTTAGCAAATTCTAGTTGAAGTTCTCAACATGGTAGACAGAGGCTGGGTGAAGCTGAAGGTTTCGCTAGCTATATACTTTAGGCATATGAGTTAGATGAAAAAAAGTCATCATGGTAATGTTTCAGATCATCAGGAAAAAAGAATAGCAAAAAAGTATAATCAGAGAGCTCTAGCCTCAAGCAAAAAGATTCAGCCTAATCAACATGTAAAGCAGAGCTTTCCCAACATTTCATGTTAGTGACACACTTTTTGGCCATGCATCATTTTGTGACACATTAATTCAGCTTTACTAGCAAACTGGAAGTTAAACTAACCCCTTTCCAGCCCCGAGAAAAGAGCAGGGAGCATTTGCATGACACACTAATGTGTCACAACACACAGTTTGGAAAGCTCTGATGTAAAGTAACTGGTTTGAAAAAAGACTGATATTCATAATAGATCCATATTTAAATAAGTGAAAGCAAAGAATGAACAGCGCTTCTAATTTTCGCCTTGGTTTAAGTGGATACCCAGAGAGCAGAACACTGGGGAACAGAACCGCAATGACTCTTGGCATCTGTTCAAACACTATTCTTCCTGTCTAATAGTGCACAGGAAAAACTTATTCCAACCAAGGGGCAAGGGGAACAATTCAAATAGTTTCTTTAGGCCCTTGGCCTGAGTAAAAAATGAAAGACGAGCACGACTCAAAACTACAAATACATTCAACATGGTGTTCTGGTAAATATTACAAGAGTACAATATGCTCATCTATTAACATTCTTCTAAATGGGCCAAAGATTCTACTCATGCCAGATTAACAGTTTTCCTGGAGCCTACTCCTAGGGCCTTCTGAGAATGCAAGGGGAGGAGCGGTTTGTTAGATTTAAAAGACCCCCTGCCAGAAGCACAAACCCAGTAAGTGATGTTTAAAGCTGTCAGACCCCTGAGGAGAAGCAGGAAACTCTTTATGACCCCCAAAGTATTTGTTTTCCCAACAGCTCCTTGGCACAGCTTGGGATTCTTGAGGTCAGCAACAACAACAAAAGTTTTGCTCTGCCCAAATTAGTTTTGACTAGTCCCTGGGTTCCCAAGGTGATAATTTAACACCTCATTAACAAGTCACTTATTGAAGGAAATTCAAATGAGAGATGCTAATGTGACAACTGAACATTTTCAACCTCAATTTAAATAAAGTGTTCTTTAAAAATAAAATTTAAGTCACCAGAGGGCACTCCCACTCTTAGCTCATAAATGTCCTAACCTTCAAGGGAAAAAAGCATTTTTTAAAAGTCAGTTTATAAGCAAGGGACATGAAGGTCAGCGTCAAAACCTGCTTTGTGGGCTACATGGCACATTTTACTTGGATACCATTTATACCAGAAAAAATGGAAGCATTTCATCAAGTTGAGCAAGTTTCTAGACTGTGAATTGCAATTTTAGCCATTTACATAGCAACCAAAAGAGGACTGAAGTAACAACAAAGCAGATGCAGTTTCCTAAGGTGTTTCTAGGTGGGAACTACCATTTAAGACAAAACAAGATCCACGTATCGGGCACAGAGAGCATGCTTTGCATTCAGAAAGTCCTAATTCAATTCCTAGCATCTCTGTTTAAAAATGAATATTGAACAGAAAGCTTGGAGCTGCTCCCAGTCAGTACGTGGCCTGGGCTGACCAATAAAATCCCAAAGAAGGCATCATTGTTCATAGAACAGATTTCAACATAAAAATCTTTCTGGGGCATCTGTGTGCAACTTGTGACCTCATATGATGATAGAGAATTGGTAATCCATTAGAACAATGCAAGAACACAAGAGTCTTGCAGGATCAGACCACATGTACATCTAGTCCAGCATTTTGTTTGCCACAGTGGCCAGCTAGAAATCACACAAGCTGAACACGAGCACTCTCCTGCTCACAATCTCCAGCAACTGGTAGTTAGAAGCAAGCTGCCTCAGATCCTGGAGGAAGTAAATATGTTATCACAGCCACCTTGGTAGCTCAGTCAGTAGAAGATGAGACTCTTAATCTCAGTGTTGTGGGTTCGAGCCCCATGTTGGGCAAAAGATTCATGCACTGCAAGGGATTAGGCTAGATGACCCTTGTGGTCCCTTCTAACTCTTACCATTCTATGAAAGCCTTATTATCCAGGAATTTGTCCAATCTCCTTTTTAAAAGCACCTAATGGCAGCCACCCTCGCATCTTGTGGTGGTGAACTGCACAGTTTCAGTATACGCTGTGAGAGAAGTGTTTCTTTTTGCCTGTCCTGAATCTCCCACCATTCAACTTCACTGGATTCTAGTTTTATGACGCTTTCTTCACACTATGCCTAACTTTATACAGTTCTTCTTATATTCCCCCTCCTCTATCCATTTTTGTTTGTTTGCTTGTTTGTTTACAGCTGAAAGGCCCCAAAGCTTCTAACCTTTTCAGAAAGCAGCTGCTGTAAGATAAGGAAAGCTCCATGCTGGGCATTGATAGACATAAAAACAAAATCCGCCAGTATTATAATGTCTGTCTACTAATCTACAATGCAACCATGCTTGGAATACTGCGTGCAATTCTTGTCGCCATACATCAAATCGTATACTGTACTGAGCTGGATAAGTTCAGTAAAGGGAAACCAAAAAGATAAAGCATCTACAGCAAGTGTCTTAAGGTAAAAAGATGGGATTTCTCCACTCCCCCATTTTTTCAATGCCTCCATGGGTAAAATAGAGGTTCTAATGTACTTCAGTGATTGTGAGTTTAATATGGGCAACGGCAGCTCCTCCAGGTAAGTTAATGTGCAGTAGCATCATGGAGCTCCAAACTAATTGATTGTTGAACAGTTAAAACTACGTAGTGCTTTGCTATGGGCTACTTATTACTAATTCCTTATTATTTTAACTTCTTTTTTTTTTACAAGAGTAGGTAGATTATTTACAGTCATCCAGTAATTTATCAACCTCTGTAAAAAAAATTAAAATGCTTCTAATCTAAATGTTTTATTAATCTAAAGAGTTTGGAGCAATAGATTTTTGACTCCCCCCCCCCCCCCGCAGTCTCAAGTGCAGACACTTGTCCCAAAACTGACTTTTAGAAAGAGCAATAAATCTCTTCCCATTTGTATAATCAAGTATATGGGGGGGGAGAGACCCTTTCCTCCTCTTGGACTGTGGTTAGCAGCTCGTTTTTAAGAAAACTACACATCACATATTTGAGAGACTCAAATGCAAAAATACTAACATGCAAAAAATAGGAATTATGCACCTATAAACTTTGAAGGTAAGGACCTACGCAGTTACTAAGAACCAGACACAGGCAGCAGTGTTGGTCTGACACAGTCGAAATAAATTAAAAAATTAAAAAATTGTCCAGTAGCACCTTAGAGACCAACTTATACCCAGAACAAACTAATTTAGACTCTAAGGTGCTACTGGACAATTTTTTAATTCATAAGAACCACACAGTTAACAGAATCCCCTGCCAAGAAGGTAATAGGAACAGATTTTTAATAGCACACTCTTTGCCTCTGTCTAGAGCTGCTAAACTAGGCTGGCTTTTTAGAACCAAGTCACATTCAATTGCAAAACACAGAAACAAATACTGCCACAAGTTATATTTTTAAATTAACATGGAGTATTTCAGACAGCACCCTGGGGATGACCATTATGAGTACCAGACAGAAACAATGCCAGCACTGAAAGATTTGTTTGAACGAACAATAGGAAATAAAAGAAGGGAAGCTTCTGTCCTATTCCAGATTGCATGTTCACGTGCTGTCACCTAATTAAGTCTATTCAGTCTTCATTAGCCTCTTGTCCCGTTTCGGAAATGGCCATGCTGTTTTCTGCGGCATGTGTATTCTATCCAAGGTGCCTGCTGTTAACATCCTGTTTGGCCAAGGAAGGCTCTCTGGAATGATTGCAAATATTTAACAATAGCCAATGTACCATAGAATCTACAAATACATGTCCCCAAGTTTTGAGAGCTACTAAGCCCTCATACAATTTGTGAAGTCGATGCTAAAGTTGTTTACTATTCATCTGAATACAACAAATACATGAAAAGTATTTTCTGCTCTTGATCCCCATTTTACTTTGTAAGCATAGTTATTTTTTCTACTTATTCCCACCCTCCTCCCAGATCTTAAGTGACACTAAAGACCTTTGCTCAGATATATTTTCTAGAGTAAAATGAGTTCTGAATCCTAGCATATGTAACCTGAAATGAACTTCAGCTACTTAGTCCAATTCTTCTACATCCATGAAGAGTCCACAAACTCAAGTACTTTCAAGTAACCCCTTTTTAACCAACTCTTGACAACCCTAAATAAGCAATGCAGTTACAATGAGAATTTACATCATATCACAGCAATAAATTGTAAGTAATCAGAACTGAGATACATCAGGAGATTTTTGTTTTTGCAGGATAGTTAATTCTATAACCACACAACTTTATAAAGAAAGCAGAATGTGTGTTTTACTTGCTCTGCACATTCAGTAATAGTGAATAAAATATGAAAAGTTAGATCCAGACTACCCATCGGTGGACTCCATCCTTTGTTCCAGGGGGTCAAAAACCTTCTGGATCAGGATGGGAGGTGGTGCTGGGATCTGCAAACTGAACTGGCAAAAATAATCTTTCTTCCCCCCAAAGCACAAGATTGGTAAGGCATAAGAGAAATGGCAATTTCACAGCATCTAGAAGCAAGTCATTAATGGCTGTAAATAAAAACCAGGGACTTGTCCCCTTTGTGTTTTAGGTTGCTAAAGAACTACAGTTACAAAAAATTGTACCAGTATGACTATATACTAACCAAAAGTATGCAAAGCTGATGTTGTCCTTGCCAATCTAAGACATCCGAGACTCTCCATATGAGTAGCAACTGGGTTAACAGCCTTTGTGCAAAGGCTATGAAGTGCTGAAGTTGCCACAAGCTGTTGCTTGAAAGCCCAGCTAACTTAGGAGACACTTAAAATTGTTAACTTTGCTTAGGGACGTCAACATTCAAATTCTAAAATCTTCCAGTTCTTTCCAAATATTACTATAAAACAATTAAAAAGATATAGTTCATACTGAACAAATTCGGATTCCTACATTAGAGTCAAAAGAAATGAATCCACCTGAGCTTACCTTATTCAATTATTCACTTTTAAGTTTTCCAGGGAGGATAGAACCTGGAGCCAACAGCCATTTGGAACTTACAGTTCTAACGCTATAATGAGATCTCACCAGCAATTACATCACTAGATCTGAACTACAAAGCTAGTGCACTAGTTACCATATTAGTAGCTGTGAAGCTTTGTGGGAATATACTTTCCAGAGAAAATCCACAATGGGCTACCATGAATGAGACCCTGGGGTAGCAGTAGATAGCTCAATGAAGATGTCAACCCAGTGTGCTAGATCAACTGCATGCTAGAGATAATTAGGAAGGGAACTGAAAGGATAAAACTGCCAACGCCAAGCCGTCTCTGGTGCAAATACATTTGGAATACTGTGTACAGTTCTAGTCACCCTCAAAAAAGATAACTGCAGTTAGAAAAGGTGCAGAAAAGGGCAATCAAAATAATCAAGGGGAAAGACCAACTGCCCTATGAGGAAAGGTTGCAGCATCTGGGACTTTTAAGTTTAGAGAAAAGGCAAGTAAATAGGTGACATGGTAGAAATTTGTAAAATTATAAATTTGTTAAATTATGCATAGAGCAGATAGAGAGTAGTTGTTCTCCCTCTCTCATAAGACTAGAACTCATGGAGATCCCTTGAAGTTGATTTTTGGAGGGTTCAGGACAAAGTACTGAAGGAAAGTACTTCTTCACATAGTGCAGTTCAACCAAGGATCTCACTCCCACAGGAGGCAGGGATGGCCACCAACTTAGATGGCTCTAAAAACAGATTAGACACATTCCTAGAAGCTAAGGCTATCAATGACTACTAGCCATGATGGTTGTGATCTGCCTTTGTGGTTGGAGGCTGTAAACGTCTGAATACCAATGGCTGGGGGTGGTGCGCTCTTATGTTGGGTGCTTTTTATGGGCTCCCCATAAGCAAAGGGGGGGGGGTGCCACTGTGAGAACAGGATGCTGAACTAGATGGGTCTTCAGTCTGCTCTAACCGGATCCTCTTACGGTCTTAGATTTACGCATCTCTCAAACAAGGATTATGCACAGCGATAGCTTTTGCCTTAGTAAATGAAAACCATTATCCAATACAAATCTCAACCTGACCAGCAGCAATGATGAAAAGTTCATTCAACTACCAACAACATAAAGAAAAGGCTAATTTCACAAAACAGTCCTCCACAGTGTAGCAGTGCAAATATCCAGAGATGTAGCGATCAGGTGGGATTGCTATGAGGAATTATAACAAATAATAGAGTAAGCCATCTGTGTCAGCAATGAAAGCATTGCGTTGACTGAGTTTAAACTATTTTGATATGATTCTTGATCAATCCACACCTCTGCATCTCTGGCCCTTTTGACCCTACTGCCCATTCCTCTCTCCTCACGTCACGTACACAGCAGTTGCTTTGCCAGGCAGGCATCCTGTGCCATAAAGATAGTACGCAAGTTACTTTGATGTAGTTTTCTTATATATAATCTTAAAATGTTAATCTTGGAGCCAGGAAACCGATCTCACATAAAGGTGGTAGTGATCTGGTCTTTCTGGCCATCCTTCTTATCATGTGTATTGATTGTTTATTACCTCCGGGGTTGCCAGATCCGCTTCTTTGTAGTTCTGTTCTTTGTTTACCCCAGAAATATTTGTGCTTAATTAGTTTTAGTGGTTTAACTTTCTCCCCACGTGGGTTTGATGAAATGCTCAGAGGAAATATGATTGGTTCTTACGAGCACTGTGTAAAAGATTACTTTGCTAATAAAATGGCCTGGTGAGGGGTGTGGTTTACGCACTTTTTCTCCGAGAGCCTTGCTGGTCAAAGCCTCGTGTCTTGTTTTTAATCAGGGTCCAGTCCTTCCTTTACTTTGCAAACGCAACACACAGAAAATGACGGATGGTGCTGAATAGGTGGTCCTTCAATGCATACTGCCACCTTGTGGACAAGAGCAACACCTGCAAAGAATCCAAGTTGCTTTGCTGACTTGAAGGAGCAGTTGTTTAATCTAACACCTCATGAGAATTACAGTGCCTGAAACTCACCAAGTGTTGTGCCATCTTCACCCATAATACACTTCACTGATGCGATGATTTGCTCAATAACAGGGGGGGAAAGCGAAGTGGCATATACTGCACTGTGTGAATGGACACGAAGGTAATCGATCAGCTCCTGACAAAGTGAATACAGCAGGTTATCAGAAATTATCCTTGCCACTGAGAGAGCATGCTTTGATGGGGCAAGTATGCAGTGCTGATATTTACACTGCCTTGCTGACTAATTATTTGAAAGACATGCAGTGAAGGCGGGTATATATAGTTGCGCCTTCATCTTTCTTCGTAGGTTGTGGTGCACATGCATCTCCTTATCCCTGATCAACCATTTTTGCTTGGGAGATAAATGCTATCATTAGGAAGAAGCTGTACAGTCATACCTTGGGTTGAAGTAGCTTCGGGTTGAGCGTTTTCAGGTTACGCTCCAGGGCGACCCGGAAGTAACGGAACACTGCTCGCACATGCGCAGACGCTCAAAATGACATCACGCGCATGCATGGAAGCAGCGAACTGCGACCCGCGCACGCACAGATTGCGTTCGCTTCAGGATGCGAACGGGACTCCGGAACGGATCCCGTTCGCATCTAGAGGTACCACTGTATTTCCATGATGTTGTTTTGAAAATGAGTGTCAGGGAGACGCTGTCACAATGATAACACTTGACAAGGAAAAGCCTAGCAGCACATAAATGATTACTCCCTCATCATCAAATGCCATATTGATTCTGGATAAAATTAGGAAACTGAGCACAGCAAATATATATACATGGGAGGATGGGGAGTCCAACGGGCTGTTTTGTGGTGGGTGAGTGGCCAACCTGCTATGACACTTGCAGAAGGGGTGGGAGGTTCATAAGGAAGGGCAATCAAATAAACTTCAGAGAGTGAGTACTGGTGTTATTTTAAGTGTTGGGTAATCTCTGTCTTCTATACATGCTGTAAGCCACCCAGAGTGGCTGGGGAAACCCAGCCAGGTGCGTGGGGTATGTATGTATGTATGTATGCATGCATGCATGCATGCATGTATATATAAATAAATAATAGATGCAAGACACATGTAGTGCTCAGGATTAGCTGCTGCTTTGACCTTCGATAGCTTTAGTAATAAATGGGCATTTGTTTGGACCATGTATTTTAATTGAGAAGTCCTGGAAAAACATAATAGTACTACTAACCGAGCTTTTCAAAATGTTTTATATATTTATGCCTGGGATCCTGGAATTTACTCAAAATTAAAATGGAGATGATCTTGATGTTCTAAGCATTCGAGCTTGATGCTTCTATTCCTTACTAACAAGCTACAAAATTGCTTCCCAACACGAGTTCTTACTTTCTTGCCTGCAATGTATCCTCCAGCAGCTCCAAAAGCCTTGGTGAATGTTCCCATCATGATATCCACATCCTCAGGGTCAAGTCCAAAATAGTCCACTACACCCCGGCCATTGAGACCCAATGCTCCTATACTATGAGCTTCATCCAAGTACAAGTATGATTTGTACTTTTTCTTAAGGGCAATTACTTCAGGAAGCCGGACTATGGATCCCTCCATGCTGTGAAGAAAAACAAGAGATGGGTGTGAATTCTGGAATCTCCCAGTGATGCTCAAAGCCCCTAGAAAAGGGGCCGGTTAATATTTTCCAAGTAATTACAAGGTCGGAGGAGCACCAGAAATAGCTTTTGCGCATGGGCCTCCTCCGACCTGGATGTGCACCAGAAATAGCGTGTGTGTGCGTGTACGGGCGTGCGCTCCCCCGCCCTCTGGCCCGCCGCACGATCATCGTTTGAGACACCGGCCCGAGGCAAGGAAAGTTTGGAGACCCCTGCTATAGAAGCAGTTTTCCAGGCATTGCTCTGAAAAAGTTAGTGTGCAAGGCTGCTATCCAAACCCCACTTTCCTGGAAGTAAGCTCCACTGAATTTAACAGGACATATTTCTGAGTAGACGTGGTTAGGACTGCTGCGCAAGGTATCAATCCCTTTACTGCATCAAGGCTCCCCAAAACATCCATCTGCAATACGCATAACCCCTTTCTTAACACGTTTTTGATGCTTCAGAGCTTAAGATAGTTGACAGCATCACACTGGCATTATGCGTCCTGTATCTACTGCTTTCAATTACTGTTTCAAATTTATAGTCTTTGTAATATTGCGTTTAATTGGTTTAATGCAGTGGTGAGCTTTTTTTGTTTTGCTTTTTGCAAACTGCTCTGGATGCTCAGTGAGGAGAAGAAAAGTGACAGAAATATTAAATGTGGAATGATAAACCTGGAGAGATTCACGTTACAATCCTTCTCTTCAGAGAATAACCCTTCAGTCAGTCATTACCAAGTTTACTCTTGGCTGACAAAGTGAGACAACAGAAACTATGTCCATTACAATCCATTACAGAAACACCTGGCCAAAAAAAAAAAAAAAAAATCACACCTCCAGTTTAGATTTATTAGCACTAATGCAACTTGGAGCATCATTATGGCTGGACATGATGACAGCTGTCCAGAGTCAAATAATAAGCACCCAACAATTTGGCTTGGATTACAGATTGCCTCAAAATGGACAATAACAATGATCCAATATGGCAAACAGCACTGGTGAATGGAAGGACCAAGCTTGTACCTGAAAATGCCTTCGACAATGATGAGAATTTTTTTCCATGGTCGGCGTGTGCGTGGCTGCCCATGCACAATGGCATCTTTGAGCAGCTTCTCCAAGCTCTGCATATCTATACAGAAAGAACACAATTCCAAAGAACATTGTTACTTTTGTAAAGGGATTAGGAGCAGAAGCAGCTATAGGCAGCATTACTACAGCAGTAATTCAGAGGGTGACATTATGTTGTTCTTTTTGTTGCTTATTAAAGAATCACTCTTCACTTTGAAGAATCACTCTGCCAATTAGTACTGGGAGCAATTAGTACTGGGAACATACGGAAGCAATTAGTACTGGGAACATACGGACTCAGCTGCGCATCATGTTAAGCCGGGAGATATGACAGAGCTACAGTCGTACCTTGGTTCTCGAACAGAATGCGTTCCGGGAGTCCATTCGACTCCCGGAACTGTTCAAAACCCAAGGTGCGGCTTCTGATTGGCTGCAGGAATGTCCTGCAGCCAATCAGAAGCCACATCGGACATTCGGCTTCCAAAAATTGTTTGAAAACCGGAACACTCACTTCCGGGTATCAGTTGTTCGGGAGCCAAGGCATTTGAGATCAAAGGTACGACTGTATACTTCTAGAATCAGAAATCATCAAGTGAAACTGAATGGAGAAAGATTCAGAACAGAACAAAAGAAAATACGTCTTCACCCAGCACATAGTTAAAACCATGGAATCTGCAAAGATGTAACAGCAGCATCAATAGGGATGCCTTTAAAGGGGGAATCACAAAATTCCTAGAGGATAAGGCTATCAATAGTTATCAGTCATGATGACTACCTGCCACCCCTCCAGGATCAGAGCTATCGTGTCTCTGAATACCATTAGATGTGGAACAACAGCAGGTGAGGCTATTTCCCTCATGTCCTGCTTGGGGTTTCAGGAAGGTTTCCATCTGACAACTGTGAGAACAGGTTGTTGGACTAGATAACTATACAGGTCTTTCGTCTGATCCAGCAGGGATCTTCTTATGTCCATAAGATAAACAGTGCATTTGAACTGGTAAATACGACGTGGAGAAAGCTTGAAGAGGAAAATTTAACAAAAAAAATACATAACTATACCGCTCTTCATCTGAAGACCACAGTAACACTTTCTCAGGGAGGAGCTTTTGAATGCTTTCTCATTTGTGGTAGCCTTAAATGTTAAGAACATTTTTTAAAAATGCACCTGGGGCTGCTATAGAGTTTTATTTATATACTGCCCATAAATGAATGTTCTCTGGGTAGCTTTTTCAGGGGGTTAAAATCAAAGTCTGCATTTAGCCCACAACATAGGAATTTCCGGTCAAATTAATAAACGTCCTGGGAAATACTCACTATTGTGTTTGAAGATTCGAATTGTTGCTCCTGAAAGTCTTGCTCCTAATATTAGAGATGCATGATTCAACTCATCACTCACTATTAGACAGCCCTGAACAAGGAAACAGGAAAATAAATGGTCCAGACAGAAAGTTGCAGTTAACCACTGACCTATAACCATGCAAGGTTCTTGCTGGGTGAAACTCCTTACACCCTGCCCTGGTCTCCAAGCAGTTTTCCTTGATTGGCCACAATGCATCGGATCAATAGCTGATGCTGCAAGACCACACATTACTATTTATAGCTTTTCTGATACACTGAACCTGGGGAACAACTCTCTGCTTGCTTTACTGTGCTGTGCAGTCTTCCTATTGCTCCAGTTACACAAGAAGATGGGTAAGAGACTATGGATAAGCAGCACTACAATAAAGGAGAAGGAATTGCTTATTTTGGGTTGCAGCCTGACAGTAAAACAGAAATAAATAAGATATTAAAACAGTTAGATTGGCAACCTAGTATAATAGCTTTGCTGATACACATTTCTTATTATGATGTGTATACTTATTAAAAAATTTGAAGTCAAATTTAAATCAAATAGGAATTTAAACTCTTCCCCTTATGTATACACATCATTTCTCTTTGGAAGATACCGGTAATTAAAAACCTAAGAAATCCTTTACAAGTTCACAATGGCATAAATGGTGCAATGCATTCTTGTACACAGCATATGTAGGCTATTCACCTGGATGTCTTGCACTCTTTATTTCAACCAAGTGTTGCTCACCCACTTAAAATAATACAGAAATTTATTTTTGATAAATATAATGTTGGGTGCCATGTGAAGTTCAAAACAAGAAGTGTGAATGTGCACTGGACTAGCAAATTCTCTCCAAACAGACTATTTTCAATAACATAGTTTCTATCTTATCAAGCTAACAACGTATTTTACATAATCATTTTGTATTCTAGTGAAGCCAATGTGACTAATGTGCTCAGCCCTCCAAACTAACTGACATTTTCTTGTCCCAAAACAGCTTGAGGGGCTAAGAAAACAGCCTTGGTGCATTCATTCATCTTGTGACATGTTTTCCTCTCCCGATTATTCATTTAACTTTTCCACAAGGGATAACTATTTTCTAAACAGCATGGCATACAGGAATTTAAATTTTCCCCTCCTTCACAAAGTATGCACTGAATAAGTGAGAAGCTAACATCAGAAACCTGTGAAGACAGATCTAGGCCAGTCCTCTCTCCAAAGACATCCATACCTTGCCAACCAAAGCAGGAATATTCATTGAGTTGGTTGCAAATCCCATCCCGTACGACAAAGCGGATTCCACACCAAGGTATCTGGCCAATAATGCTTCTAGCTCCTCATGTTTGTCCAGGTTTCCTGGAAGAAACATAGAAAAGGGGTTCAAGATGGGTAAATCTACTGTGAATGAAACACTTTTAATGCTAAGAAGTTTAATTTTTAGTGTTAATGATGCAAGCTGGATGCATACAAATTAGGGCAAAAGCTTAGGAACTGCCATATAATATTTTGTGGAGCCTGAGTTATTAAATGTACTCAGATACTAGTCCTTTGTCTGAACTTACCCATCTCTTGCCTAGTGCTGCACACCCCACATCCATACTGCGAAAGAACTTCAGCCACAGCATCCTTGCGAACTCCGGTGTTCTCTGCAAACCCAAGGTAGTTGTAGGACCCCATGTTAATTATGTCTTTTATCACTTTTCCTGTGTACCTATATATAAATTTATAAAAACATAGCATGTAAAAGATATGGAGATCATCAAGTAAAAGTACATATGCTTAGTACTGTTGAAGGCTGCAATCTAGTAAAATCCTTTAGAAATAAAGGGCTAGCAGTTTTCAGCTAGCTGGCAGCCCACCTAAAACAGTCACTCTTTGCTACAATGCAAACTGCTTTTTTAAAGTTTCCAAAAGCTTCAAAAGCCACTTGTGACATGATGCAAAGGGAATAATATCCTTCAGGGATAATATCAAAGCCTCACTGGTCACAATGTATTCACAGGGCTGTGTCCAAAGCTTGTTAGAGATTTCTTATGTTGAAGTAGGCAAGACAAACAGGTTTATACAAATGCTTCTCTGTTTCAGTTTGCTTAACTCAGCAAGACTTCTTTCATTATAGCTGAAGATCATAAACTAAAGCTTTTCTGCATCTTCCAACATAATTAGCTTTATTCAGACAAAATATGTAAAGTGTCAGATTGCGGATTAGCAGATGTTCTTTGAAAGCTCTCTTAAGAATCAAAACAGAGTGCTGAGGCATTTCAAAACAGTTTGTTATTTTTCTCTGGCAATTTCAAGCCTTCTACCCCACCGCCACCCCACAAAAGACCCCCTACCCTTGTTATCCTCAAATCCTAGTAATTTCTTCAAGCACAATATCCTCCAGCACACAAAGGAAGGGCATCTGGAAGCCAGTAAACTACTATTCTCTTCTAGAAGTATGTTAACCATACCCCCTTGAATTATGAACCTGACAATAACAATGGGTGTTAACTCTGCTCAATTAGCTCTGTTCCAAAGCAGAACTCTTTAGCTATCATTTCCTGAGCATGCTTCTAAACAGTCCTGCCAATTTTCTCCACTTTATTAAAGGTCACTAGGACCTGGGAGACCACCACTCAAATCCCCACTTGGCCAGTGGGTGACCTTGGGCCAGTCATCGTCACTCAGTCTGACCCAATTCACAGGACTGCTGTAAAGATAACACCGGGGGGGGGGGGGGCGACGACTATGTACTTGAGCTCCTTGGAGGAGAGGTAGGATATAAATATATATATATAATATAAATATATAAACCAAATTAAAGACCAGAGATAACTGACATGCTATCCCATGCACTTCCAATTCATTTCAATTCCAATTAAGTCAGTGGAAATCTGGACGTACTCAGTTTATCTCAAACACAGAAAGTATGGCAGGTTTTCCTTTCGGCTGCTATTGTATTCGTCTTGCCCAAGGGGGATACCGCTGAACACCCTACAAAAAGATCCAGCGCACAGAAGACGGGACTGAGATACATACTGACCTTTTTCCAAAGCAAAGGGTTTCTGGCATAAGTTTTCACAAACATGTATAAGACTGAAGACTCTACTGAGCACAAAACCCCATGGCATGCAGTGAGCTCAGGAATGAGCTCAGGAATCAACCGATGTGGCTATGGCATCCATTTCTGCCTTCCTCTTCAGTACTACAATGCTGCTCATCTTAGTGGACTAGAGACAAACCCACTTGAAGGCAAAGTGAAGCGCAAAAGTAATGTAACGTGCACAAGACATGACACAAATGTTGGTCACCCCTAATCTATATGGTTTTTCTATACAGGCCTTAAAACAGTCAGCCCTCATGGGCTGTTTTGTAGGATCCAAGTATAGGTGAACTGGGATCTGTGGCACGGCAATCTTGAAAGTCTGGCACCGAGTTAAGCAACAGGGAATAGTGGAGTTCTTATCCTTGCTACAGAGGCTGCGGTCCATCTTCCACAACCCATTTCACAAACCCTCACTAATTATCTTCTAAAACAGGGGTGGAGAATCTTTGACCCTGAAACTGTTTTGGACCCCTGACTTACTTGTACTTTTATTTCAGCAACATCTGGAGGGCCACAGGTTCTCCGCCCCCCTGCTCTAAAGGTTAGTTGCGCAGGAGCTTTCCAAAAGCCTTTTACTCACTTGAATGTCCAATTGTAGTCATGGGAAACCCGCTCTAAGATGTCTACTTTGGCTCCCGGTACACTGCAGAGTGGTCTGCTCCAGCTATCCCTAATGCGCATGTAGAGGTTCCTTGTATAGAAGTTTTCAAAATCCTGGTACAAAGGGACAAAATCCTGAAAACATATGAAAAGGGCATTAAAACAATGGGATAGGTGAGGACTAACTTTCCACCCTCCGTCCCCCACCCACAAATTACAGGAAAAGTGGCGTTAAACCCATTTTGCTTGGTGCTATTGCATGTTTTCCTCTCTGCATATCACCAAGTGCTCAGGACAGTGAAAATATCCAATGGCACTGAACCTAGAAACCAGAAAGAAATACCCACTGAAAGGGCTCCAAACAAGTTCTCTGTCCCTAACAAAATGTAAAACTATAAATGTCTGGGTTTGCAGCACTCCAGGGCCTGTAATTCTGCTCTTCTTTTTTCAGTGATCACAGGCAGCATAGGACTCCAATATGTTTTCAGACTTATTATAATAACTAGTTACAGAAGTCTTGTTCCAAGGCCTACCCAAGGTATAAAATTAGTAAACTTAAGAGCAGAGGTAATTGACAGACAGTAACTTAGAGCATCTTTGTTTTTTGTTTTTTTTTAAATATAATTTTTATTCAGTTTACAAATAAGACAAATTAATACAATTCAAACAATTTATAAAACTATTCTCTCATTTTTTGACTTCCCTCAACTTGGCTGGTACTCCTTCCCTTCTCAATTTTCCACACATTTCTTAGTTCTTATCTACTTCTTAAATTAAATCTGCTTTCAGTCCATAATTTTAACCTTCATTTTTACAAAGCTTCGCTAAACGTTACAAGCGTTATTTGTTTTTCTCTTAAATTATGCATATATTCTGAAAAAATTTTCCATTCTTCAATAAATCTCTGATCTCGTCGATTCCTAATTCTTCCTGTCATTCTATCCAGTTCTGCAAAGTCCATCATTTTCATTCTCCATTCTTCCAGTGTTGGTAGTTCTTCTTGTTTCCATTTCTGGGCTAACAATATTCTCGCTGCTGTTACTGCGTACAAAAATAATTTCCTATCTTTCGTGTTTATCTCATTTCTCACAATACCTAGCAGGAATGCTTCTGGCTTCTTAACAAATGTATATTTAAACATTTTCTTCAATTCATTATATATCATTTCCCAATAATTTTTAATTTTCTTACATTCCCACCACATATGATAAAATGTACCTTCTTTATCTTTACATTTCCAACATTTGTTACATCCCTTGTACATCTTAGCTAATTTCACTGGTGTTAAATACCATCGATACATCATTTTCATCACATTTTCTTTTATAGTTGTACAAGCAGTAAATCTTAAGCCTTCTCTCCACAATTTCTCCCAATCCTCTATATATGTTATATCCAAAGTCTTTCGCCCAGTCAATCATAACTGATTTTATCTCTTCATCTTTTGTGTGCCATTCTAACAATATTTTGTACATTTTAGCCAAAATTTTATAGTCACTGTTTATTATTTCTTTCTGGAATTTCGACTCTTTCTCCGCAAAACCATTTAGTTTAAGCTCTTTTCTAAACATTTCATTAATTTGGTAATAGTGCAGCCAGTCATTCACATATCTTTTCACTTCTTCATATGGCTTCAACGTCCATTTACCGTCTATTTTCCTTATTAATTCTCTATATGTTACCCATTCCCCACTCATATTCGTCTTCTTCACACATAATACCTCCAATGGTGACAACCACCATGGTGTTTTTGCCTCCAACAGATTTTTATATCTTTCCCAGACTTCTATCAATGAGCCTCTTATGGTGTGGTTTCCAAACCCTCTATGTACTCGCTTTTTATCATACCATAGATATGCATGCCACCCAAATCTATTGTCAAATCCTTCCAAATCAGTATTTTCCAATTTTATCCATTCCTTTAACCAGCAGAGGCAGGATGCTTCATAATATAATTTCAGGTCCGGCAGGGCGAAGCCTCCTCTTTCTTTCGCATCAGTCAATATCTTAAACTTTATTCTCGGCTTCTTACCCTGCCATATGAACCTTGAAATTTCTCTTTGCCAATTTTTAAAAATCGCTGCCCCCCTGATTACTGGGATGGTTTGGAACAGAAATAACATCTTTGGTAGCACATTCATTTTAATTATTGCGATTCTACCCCAAAATGAAAATTTCATTCTCCTTAGAGCATCTTTGGACGATTTCCCACAACTGTCTGGATATGCCCAAACCTTCTGCCCACTACACTAAAATTTCAAGTAAATCCCTCATATTACCAAGACACTGTAACATTCAGAAGCAGAGCCAATCCATACATTGTAAGATGTTTGAGGAAAGGCCAACAAACCAAGGTCCAAAATCAAAGTTGGAAGCTATCTTGCAAAGTCAGTTTGCACCAACTGTGGTTTGGCACATTCCGCCCTTGAAGTCTGCCAGACTACAGAACATGGAGGATGGTAACATTTCACCAGCAACAAAACACGTCTCACAGGCATTTTCACAACATAAGCCCTTAGTCTGCCTCTCCCTAACATACCCAGGCAGACAATATCACAATAAGAATCTTTTAATAACCTTTGGTAACAAGAAGCTCATTAACACAGCACTCTTCAGGGCACCATTTACTGTTGAATGATCTCCTATCTGTTGTATTCTACTCTGCAAAAACAAAAACAAATCCCTAAGACAACCCATACACCTCTCAGCCTTTTATAATATTTTATTTTTCCATTTTCTAATTTTACATAATCAAAACATCATTTTATACAACAAATTTTACATACCCAATATTAATATTAACCCCTCCCCCTCTTCTGTGGTTACTTGTTAGTCGGTTTAGTCGTTGTTTGAAGACTATCCCTGCCTCCGGGTCTGGCCTTGACTGGATGGATACTGGAATCAACAGGGGAAACCCACATGACCTGAAAGTGTTGCTGTGCAATGCCAGGTCAATGATGAATAAAACCACTGCAATCCACGACTTGATTGTGGATGGAGGATTTGACCTGGCATGTGTGACAGAGACCTGGTTGGAGGATGGGCCTGTCCTTGCCGCTGCTTGCCCACCAGGTTTCTTACGCACAGCAACCCAGGTCATGTGGGCGGGGAGGGGGGGTTGCAGTGATTTTTAGGAAGTCACTAGCTTGCACCAGGCGTCCTACTGGGAAGATCCAGTTTTCTGAGTGCATGTTCTGGAAGTTGGGCAATAGGGGCAGTACAGGATTCCTTTTGGTGTACCAACCTCCCCGCTGCACCAAGGATTCCCTGTCCGAGCTGCTTCAGGTCGTGGCAGATTTTCTCCTGGAGACACCTAGTTTGGTTGTCCTAGGGGATTTTAACATCCGTGCCGACACGACCTTACAAGGGGCTGCTCGGGACTTCGTGGAAAGCATGGCCTCCATGGGGCTGTCCCTGAATAAGTTGGGCCCAACTCATAGTCATGGACATGCCTTAGACCTGGTGTTTACCTCTAGTGACGGGGGTGATCTGACACTAAGTAAAAGTGAAACAAAAGAAGTGCCATGGTCAGATCACTTCCTGGTGCAACTGGACTTCTCCGCGACCCTTCCCCTCTGCAGGGAGGTGGGACCAATTCGGATGGTCCGCCCCCGCCACTTAATGGATCCAAATAGTTTCCAGAGAGTGGTAGGGGATGCTTTAGCCCATGTTGATGGCCTTTCAGCTGATTCCCTGGTGGCCCGCTGGAATGCGGAGTTAACCAGGGCTATCGACTGTCTAGCTCCAAAGCGCCCTCTCCGATTGCATGGAGCCCGGACAGCCCCGTGGTTTTCTTCGGAGCTGAGGGCGATGAAACAATCGCTGAGACGGCTAGAGCGTCGGTGGCAGAAAACTCACTCCGAATCTGACCGGACACAGGTTAGAGCTCAACGTCGAGCCTACCAAGTGGCGATAGCGACGGCAAAGAAGACTTTCTTCACCGCCTCTATTGCATCTACTGAAAATAGTAGCAGGAGACTCTTTCAGGTGGTTCGCAATTTAACGGAACCACCTTTACCACCGGGGCCTTGTAAAGACCCCAAGATCTCCTGCAACGATTTTGCAAAGTTTTTTGCAGATAAAATCACTCATATTCGGAAGGAGCTAGACACCACCGTGGGAGCAGGGCCGGGGCAGGAGAGTACTAGAGCTCTGTCTGGTCAAGGTGCATGGAATCAATTTCAATCCGTTACCCCCGAGGATGTGGACAGGCTGCTTGGGCGCGTGAAACCAACCACCTGTCTCCTTGATCCTTGCCCATCCTGGCTAATAAAAGCAAGCCGGGAAGGGCTGGGCGATGGGCTCTGCGGGTGAATGCTTCCCTCTGTGAGGGAACATTCCCAGATCCGCTGAAAGAGGCGGTCATTAAACCGCTTCTTTAAAAACCATCTTTAGACCCGGCCAGTATGGCCAACTATCGCCCAGTCTCAAATCTTCCATTCTTGGGCAAGGTGATTGAGCGCGTGGTTGCTGAACAACTCCAGGCACGCCTGGAGGATGCGGACCATTTGGATCCCTTCCAATCGGGATTCAGGCCTCACCATGGGACTGAAACTGCCTTGGTCACGCTGGTTGATGATTTCCGGTGAGCTAGGGACAAAGGTGAGAGTTGCTTCCTGGTTCTGCTAGATCTCTCAGCGGCCTTTGATACAATCGACCATAACATCCTTCTGGACCGTCTAGAGGGGCTGGGAGCTGGGGGCACTGTTATACAGTGGTTTCGCTCCTTCCTCCTGGGCCGTGTTCAGAAAGTGGTGGTGGGGGATGAGTGTTCAGACCCCTGGGCCCTCACTTGTGGGGTGCCTCAGGGTTTCGTCCTCTCCCCCATGCTTTTTAACATCTATATGAAGCCGCTGGGAGAGATCATCAGGGGGTTTGGACTGGGTGTCCATCAATATGCAGATGATACCCAGCTCTACCTCTCTTTCAAATCAGAACCAGTGAAGGTGGTGAAGGTCCTGTGTGAGTGCCTGGAGGCGGTTGGAGGATGGATGGCGGCTAATGGATTGAAGTTGAATCCTGACAAGACAGAAGTACTGTTTTGGGGGGATAGGGGGCGGGCTGGTGTGGAGGACTCCCTGGTCCTGAATAGGGTAACTGTGCCCCTGAAGGACCAGGTGCGCAGCCTGGGAGTCATTTTGGACTCACAGCTGTCCATGGAGGCGCAGGTCAATTCTGTATCCAGGGCAGCTGTCTACCAACTCCACCTGGTACGCAGGCTGAGACCCTACCTCCCCCCAGACTGTCTCGCCAGAGTGGTGCATGCTCTAGTTATCTCCCGCTTGGACTACTGCAATGTGCTCTGTGTGGGGCTACCTTTGAAGGTGACCCGGAAACTACAACTAATCCAGAATGCGGCAGCTAGACTGGTGACTGGGGGCGGCCGCCGAGACCACATAACACCGGTCTTGAGAGACCGGTTTGATTATTTGATTGTTTGATTATTTAATTGTTGTTAGCCGCCCTGAGCCCGGCTTCGGCTGGGGAGGGCGGGATATAAATAAAATTTATTATTATTATTATTATTACATTGGCTCCCAGTACATTTCCGAGCACAATTCAAAGTGCTGGTGTTGACCTTTAAAGCCCTAAACGGCCTCGGCCCAGTATACCTGAAGGAGCATCTCCACCCCCATCGTTCTGCCCGGACGCTGAGGTCCAGCGCCGAGGGCCTTCTGGCGGTTCCCTCATTGCGAGAAGCAAAGCTACAGGGAACCAGGCAGAGGGCCTTCTCGGTAGTGGCGCCCGCCCTGTGGAACGCCCTCCCATCAGATGTCAAAGCGATAAATAACTACCTGGCATTTAGAAGACATCTTAAGGCAGCCCTGTTCAGGGAAGTTTTTAATCTGTGATATTTTACTGTATTTTTTGTTTCTATGGAAGCCGCCCAGAGTGGCTGGGGAAACCCAGCCCAGATGGGCGGGGTACAAATAATAAATTATTATTATTAAAACTCCTCTGCACATCCAAGCTAAACCTAATTATATTTTGTCCCAATCATATTTAAAGCTCTTCAATTAAGTCTCCCAATAAGAATCTAAGATGTGCAGATAACTACATGTCCGCTGATTGGGACATGAAGAAAGCTAATAAAGAAAGCTAATAATGAAATATGTACTCTCAACTCCACCTGCTGCCTTTGGCAATCAGTAAGAGAAGCCACTTCTGAGCATACTCGGAGGCACTGGAAACTAGACCAGGCTGCCTGAACATTTTGGTATCAATAATCAGGAAACATCCTCCCCGCCCCCAACCCCCGTTTACCCATACCACACACACTGCCCCTGAGGCAACAAATGCTGCCAGTACCTAACTGTGCTATTCTGACATAAATTCAAATTGAAGGGAACACTCTAGATCAGGCATCCCCAAACTTGGCCCTCCAGCTGTTTTGGGACTACAACTCCCATCATCCCTAGATAACAGGACCAGTGGTCAGGAATGATGTAAGCTGTAGTTCCAAAACAGCTGGAGGACCGAGTTTGGGGATGCCTGCTCTAGATGATGTGCCTAGAGTTGACAATTCAAGGGCTGCATCCCTGTTAGCCAAAACCTGTACCATACCAAGTTCCCCTGGTGGAATATAAATCAATCTTCCACCAGCACCAATGCACCACACCACTGTACTTCAGGTTCAGCATGACCAAAGCCCACCAGACTCAGAAAGCCCACCAGTCGTTAAAAGTTTAAACTCGCTTTAAAAAATGTTTAGAAGCACTACACTATTAGGCAAAAAACAATTTTCAGTTATGTGGATACAAATATATTTTTTGCAATAGAGTAAAATTGCTGCTTCTGGTTCTAATAATTGAAAGTAAGTTCTCTGAAAAACAATTTGTTCTATAACGTCTGAAAACCACTAAACATTTTTGGTTGCAGGCCCCTTAGTTTTGTTTTGTTTTAAAAAACAAGCACCTTACGTTTTTGAGAAAACTTTTATGTGCAGTCCCTTAGCTGGGGAGAAATATAGATGCAAAACAATTCAAAATAAAAATGTTGCTACATTTCTCCCACTTTTGTGAAAGAGACCTATGTTGAAAAATATATTGGGCTTGAAAGGGAGCATGGAAAGACCTACCAAAGAAAGAGGTGGTGTAATTTGTGCACTGTAGGAGTAAACCTGGAAACAGGAACGTCACACAGGTCTTAATGCTGTGTGATGTTAGACTGAAAAATGTTTTCTTAGAAGGTTTAAGCTGTGACTGAGTGGGTGCCTAGAGATTTGCCTTTCTTTGTTAAAAAATAATAATCAATAGCTTTTAAATAAGAGGGCTTGAAGAGGAAAGGGGAACAGTCAACCACGTACATAATGCTAGTTAATGCTTACTTGCAAGGTGTGAGAGAGATTTGTAAGTATCTTCACCTTAAGTGTCATACTTTGGTAACATTTGGGGTACCTATGTACCTTGCAGCTACTTGCCATTTACATTAAAATAACTAATGAAATTATCAGCAGTAAGATTGATTAACCCTGGAAATAGTGGGAAAGAGGAAAAAAGGTGGGATCTTAGACAACCTTGCAAAAGGGCAAGGGAATTGCGCACAAGAACCCACTTTATTTTCAGCTGTGCTGAGATCAGCCCACGGAAGAAAGTATTCGCCTCCCTGCTCCACTTCAGCTGCTTGCCAATAGTAAGAGAGCAGCTCATGGGGCAACATTTTGCTGATAGTTCGCCAATGCAGGGTAGCTTAGAATACCATGGGCAGTATTAAGGAAAGAGGAATAGAAAACCCTCACAAACCATGATTTGGCTGATATTCTGGGACACAGCCAGGATTTCAGCTAAATTACAATTAGCACAAACTATGGCTTGGCCCTATGTCGAAATGCAGTCTAAGCCAAACACATAGTTACAAAAGACTAGCTACATCTCCTTCACCACAAACTTGTTCAACTCCACCTTGTCTCTGAAGCAAAGGTAACAGCAAGCATTTACCTTTTGTTCTTCTCTTTCTGTTGCATTATGACAGTGCTCGATTTTCCAATGCCTCAGAAAGTCTCGAAGATACCCGAAAAGGGTGAGGACACCATAGCCTACATAAGTCAGTACAGCAACCAGCATTGGTGTTTCCTCAAAAGCTTCATTGAAAGGTCTTTTATACAAGCCTCCATTCTGAGCGATATGCGGGAGCTACAAGGAAAAGAGAGCTGTTAGCAAGGCAGGATTAGTCAATTCCTTAAAAGTTTCAGATTAAATTTTACAGTGTACACAACCAGCACCATGTCTTGCTCTCAACAGCCTTCTCTGAAGCCCCATGAAAACCCCTGCAAACCTACAACAATCACATTTTGGACTGCCCATCTTGACTGCAATCTTGGCTTGCATCTTGACTTGCACTCTCAAACACTATAAATATTGTATCAATTTAAAAAACAAAACAATATTTTCTTTAACCAGAGCCTTTTCTACAGCTTCCCAGGGTTTGTACAGGGTACCCAGGTTCTGAAGAATGATGAGTGCACAACACCTGAATGGGTTTGTAGAATTCCTGCCATGCAGCACCTTCTCATCTGCATGACTGACAATTTTTAGGTATTGATGTAATGCAACCTCCCAGAACATTTGGACCCTGGATATCGTTACTCCTCAAGATTAGAGATTGATGTAAAATACCAGGTAGGCTGCCTAGTAGACTCTGACCTAAGTGTTTTTAAATCCGTTGGGCTGTTTGGATATCTGAATCAGCAGTGTGTATAGCGAGATTTTGGTACCAATTCCTTGTGTTTGGATAAGTGAATTGTTGTATAATGAGTGTTTGGACAGCAGGGCCTGGGTGTACTGTGGTGCTACTGTCCTCTCCGTGGCCAGTCCATTAAATAATAATGGTGCCAAATAAAGCTTACAGCCCAGGCATAAATTAAGATAATCCGTATTTGAAGTCCTATGGGTCCAACTGTTTTCAGAATTGGTTAGGCACTAGGGCCTGGGCGATGCATTGATACATAGGCCAGAACCGGTTTGAGGGCCAGAGTGCAATGGCAACTTCACCCAGCGGTATACAGTGGTACCTCAGGTTACAGATGCTTCAGGTTACAGACACTTCAGATTACAGACTCCGCTAACCCAGAAATAATACCTCGGGTTAAGATCTTTGCTTCAGGATGAGAACAGAAATCGTGCGGCGGCAGCGGGAGGCCCCATTAGCTAAAGTGGTACCTCAGGTTAAGAACAGTTTCAGGTTAAGAACGGACCTTCCAGAACGAATTAAGTTCTTAACCCGAGGTACCACTGTATCATGAGTAAAACTCCCACCGCTCCTGAGGCCCTTCTCCACCTCCAGTGCCTGGCGAGCGGAGGGAGGAACAAGCTGCATTGGTCTCGGCACTGTACCTCCCTCCACTTTTCAACACCATGATGTATCACTACATCACAATGTTGAAAAGCAAATATCACCCAGCCATATTAAGTACTGAAGTGGAAAAGGAAGCAAGAGGTATCGATTGCTGCCTGAACCACCAAAAGTAGCCAGAGATATATTTCACATCTTCATTTAGTTCAGACTACAGCAGGCATGTCCAGCTTTCAAGAGACTGAGATCTACTCCCACTATTAAAAAAAAAACTGGCAGAGCTTTTTTGGGGAAGTCAAAAGTTTTCAGCTTTTTGGGGGAAGTCATAGTTTTCAGCTTTTTGGGGGAAGTCATAGTTGTTGACCTTTTTTTCTTTTCTATTTTTTTTTTGGGGGGGGGGAGGTCCCGCAATCTACCACAGGCACCCTGCAATCTACCAGTCGATTGCGATCTACCTGTTGGAGATCCCTGGACTACAGCATTCAATGGAGATGGGAAATCATCTGCTAATCGCCTTAACCCTGTAACTTGCTAGGACAGGTAAAGGTAAAGGGACCCCTGACCATTAGGCCCAGTTGTGGCCGACTCTGGGGTTGCGGTGCTCATCTCGCTTTATTGGCTAAGGGAGCTGGTGTACAGCTTCCGGGTCATGTGGCCAGAATGACTAAGCTGCTTCTGGCGAACCAGAGCAGTGCACGGAAACGCCGTTTACCTTCCCGCCGGAGCGGTACCTATTTATCTACTTGCACTTTGAGGTGCTTTCGAACTGCTAGGTTGGCAGGAGCAGGGACCGAGCAACGGGAGCTCACCCCGTCACAGGGATTTAAACCGCCGACCATCTGATTGGCAAGTCCTAGGCTCTGTGGTTTAACCCACAGCACCACCCGCATCCCTACTTTGCTAGGATAGACTGCTATAAATTGTCTTACACCCGCTGCCCTTCATAACCCCTTGGAAGCTGCAGCTGATAGAAAATGCAGCAACTGATGCAAACCAGAAAGAATAATAGGCTGGTCCACTGCCAATGGAACTGGCTACCGGGCAAAACTCAAGATGCTTGTTTGGGGCGTATACCATACATAACCATTGCACCAGAGCTCCCTCGTCAAGGTCAGGAGGATACTTCTACTAAGACAACACAAGCTAATAAAATTAGCTTGGTGTGGAACAACAACACATACTTCTCATTGATGGCTCCAATATTACATAATTTGGTAGCTAGTACATCTTCCTCACAAAACAAGGACTGTGTAAAGGCCTTAAGGTAAATGCTAAAAGGCTTAATTTTTGCTTGGCTTTCACTCTTTCATTCTAGTTTGTTACATTTTGTATGCTACTGTGCACTACTCTTATCAGGATTTTATTGGCTCACATTCCTGGACAGAATATTCAGTTCTCCTTTTGATGCTCCATAATTTCAGATAATGATTTAGTAGTAAGGCCAATGAAGCACGCAATATCCCAGGTTCTTGCACAAGTAAACCCTTCCTGCAATGTTGCCAACAAACATAGCAATCCGTTTGGTGAATTTCAATGAATAAAATGTTACATAACACAAACTAGAAGACTGCCTTTATATTAATATATAGCCTAGGTTGGCTAAGAATGCAGCATTAACACGCATAAAATATAGCTCTAATAAAATACAACATATAAGCTACTTGCTTTCTATCTTTTTCAGAGCTTTAGGTCACAGATGTGCATTCTTGGGATTGCTTCATAACAGCAACCGATCTTGTTTGAATTGTTCAAATAGTAATCTCAGTTAACAGCTTGTATTTAGTGTGCCAAGAAAAGATGGGAGGGTCCGAGAGTAAGAAACTTGATCATACCAAACATCTCTTAGAATTAAAGAATTGTAGAGTTGGAAGAGTACCCAAGTGTCATCTAATCAAACCCCCTGCAATGCAGGAATCTCAACTAAAGCATCCATGACAAATGGTCATCCAACCTCTGCTTTAAAACTTTCCAAGGACGGAGAGTCCACCACCTTCTAAGGGAATCCGTTCCACTGTTGAACTGTTTTCTTTGCGGAAAAAAACAGTTTTAGTAAATCCTGTCAGCCTAGTAGGTAGGTAAAGGTAAAAAAGGTAAAAAAAAGTATGGATGGCACCGAGCCTGTTGAGCTTGCTGATCGGAAGGTTGGCGGTTCAAATCCCCGCGACTGAGTGAGCTCTCATTGCTCTGTCCCAGCTCCTGCCAACCTAGCAGTTTGAAAGCATGCCAGTGCAAGTAGAAAAATAGGTACTGCTACAGCGGGAAGGTAAACACCATTTTTTTAAAAAAAAATGTTTTCTTGATTTTTGATTTTTAACAATATTATAACATCTTATCTCCATTTATACATTTTTAGCTTCACCGAGCTACTCGACTTCCCTCCATTCCATCGTCTGGTTTTTATAAAACACACATTAATTTCACACATTTATATCATCACAATTCTACATTTGTCCTATCATAAACTTGATGATGACAATAGAAAATTTATTCTAATATACGCTGCATGGTTTATTTCCGTCCTGCCTGTGTTTTTACATGTTTACAGTAACTGTCTATATACTGAATAAATTTGTTCCAATCTCTCTGAAACACTTGGTCACTCTGGTTTCAGATTTTCCCTGTCAGCTTTGCTAGTTCTGCATAGTCCATCATCTTCGTCTGCCATTCTTCCACCATCAGTAATTCTTGCTGTTTCCACTTTTGTACTAACAAAGTTCTAGTTGCCGTAGTGGCATACATAAACAATCTCTGGTCAACTTTAGATATTTCCTCTCCAATCAAACCCAACAAGAATGCTTCAGGTTTGGTTTTTTTTTTTTTTTAAAGTATACCTAAACATCTTTCCCCAAAATAATTTAACTTTATCACAAGTCTACCACATATGATAGAAGTCTCCTTTAATATTACATTTCCAACAATTCTCTCATTTTATACATTCTAGCTAGTTTGGTTTGAGTTAAATACCATCTATAAATCATTTTCATTATATCTTCTTTCAATGCCATACATGCCATGAATTTAATTCTTTCATTCCATAATTTTGACCATGAATCAAATTGAATATTATACCCAAAATCTTTCACCCATTTTATCATTACCTCTTTTACTTCTTCATCTTTTGTGTGCCATTGTAATAATAAATTATACATTTTTGACAAAATTTTACTTTTACTTTCCAACAATTTGGTTTCTAGCTTAGATCGAGAGTAGGTAAATGCCGTTTTCGGGCGCTCTGGCTTCCATCACAGTGTTTCACTGTGCCAGAAGTGGTTTAGTCATGTTGGCCACTTGACCCAAAAAGCTGTCTGTGGACAAACGCCAGTTCCCTCGGCCTGAAAGCAAGAGGAGCACCGCATAGTTGCCTCTGACTGGACTTAACCGCCCAGGGGTCCTTTACCTTTTACCACAGTAGTTACTAGGATGCCTGGTAGAATCAACATTTCACTGATTCAAAAATATTTAAGGTACTTTATCTTAACACTCTGAATACCAAAGCCCTTAATAACTGCTGCTGCTGTGGCATCTTTTTTATATCGGTAATAAAGGTCTGCTACTTAATATACAGAAGCTGGAAGACAATGAGGCTTAAGAAAATGTATAAAAAGGGAAATGAACTGATGAAAAGGAAGTTCAAGGAAGTGACAAATCAAGAATGAGGCCAAAGTATCACTTGCCACTAGAAATTGCTCAAAAGTGTGTCGTGCCTCTAGTGCACATGCTAGCAGCTGTTGGTAAAACAGAGTTTTTCTCCCTCTCTCACCAAATTCATGGACATCCAATGAAGCTGAATGTTGCGAGATTCAGGACAGATAAAAGAAAGTACAGTGGTACCTCTGGATGCGAAAGGGATCGGTTTCGGAGCCCCGTTCTCAACCTGAAGTGAACGCAACCCGCATCTTCGTGTCGCGATTCGACACTTCCGCACATGCGTGTGATGTCATTTTGAGCGTCTGCGCATGCGCAAGCAGCAAAACCCAGAAGTAACACGTTCCGTTACTTCCGGGTCGCTGCGGAGCGCAACCCGAAAATGCTCAACCCGAAGCTACTTTAACCTGAGGTATGACTACTTCTTCACATGCCGCATAGCCAAACTCTGGAAGTCGCTCCCTCAGGAGGCAGTGATGGTCACCAACTTCAGTGACTTTAAAAGAGGATTAGACAAATTCATGGAGGAGAGAGCTAGCAACGGTGACTAGCCATGATGGCTATGCTCTGCCTCCACAGTTGGAGGCAGCAATGGTTCTGAATACCAGTTGCTGAAAATCACTGGAGGGGAGAGTGCCCTTGTGATCAGGTTCTGCTCCCTGGTTTTCCACAGGAATCTGGTTGGCCAATGTGAGAAGAGGATGCTGTACTAAGATGCACCACTGGCCTGATCCAGCAGGCTATTCTTATATTATTGTATCAATCATGACCCATCTTCACACAACACATTGCACATTCACTATGAATTTAGTTCACTTATCTTAAATAACTCACTTGCCTGCTTGTAACAACGTACAAATTCAGCACAACAACCCAAATTCTGAGCAGAGGATAATACTGTTAAAATTAAACTATCTCAAGTTAAAGAGTCTCAAAGAATCTGAAGGATGATGGTACGGAGAGAAGTAAAGACATGGAAACGGGGAACAAGTAAGCAAAAAAGAATACCATCACAGAAAAAGTGAGCAGGGGATTGTGCAGACCACAGCCTTCCTCTCACTTCTGAGTCTTTGTCAAGCTTTGGCCACATCCAAGATTTTCTCTTAAAATATTATTTAAAATTTTGTGTCCCTGTCTTCAGCTGCAAGGGGGCAAGTGACACAAAATTTTAAATAATATAAATAATATTCATTATAAAATATTATTTAAAATTTTGTGTCTCTTGCCACCTTGAAGCTGAAGATAGCTTATGATATTATGCTATTCATCTTTAAAAAACACTCATAATAAAATAAACTGGAGAAACTGGCAGTATTAAAACATTCTCAGAAGTCAGCAGCCAGGCTTTCTGTGGAACAAAAAATGCTTTATGATCTTTATGAAAAAAGAAAAGGGAAGGGCCATAACCCTGTGGAAGAACACATACTTTACATGCAAATGGTCTGAAGTTCAACCCCCAGCATATACAGGAAGAGCTAGGATGGACTCCTAACTGAAAAACCTGAAGAGCTACCACCAGCCAGTGTCAACAATACACACAGTTGAAATATTTTCCTCAGCTCTGACCCCAATGTATCTGTGGTAGTTTCCTATAAGGCCTTCTCCTTGGGATAATGGCAGTATTGCTGACTTACATATTATGTGTGCATTACATTTCAGGGGTAACACGTAAATCCAAAATAGTCGAACAACCCTTTAAAACTGAGAAATGGCCCATAAAAATCATGGTGCAGCACTTACCAGCTACGGTACTTAGCCTTCCTCTACAGTGCTTGATGTTGTTCCCTGAAGTGATGGGAGAGGCTTGGGTGTATGATGGCAAGTTGCATGTGAAGTGGTTGGCTCTGGTTTAGCTTCAGAAGTAGATTGCATGGGCTTGTTTGCTGCTGCGTTATTTTTTGTGAGAAACATGGTGATTAGCAACTGTCACTGTTATCTCTTGAGCTGCTCAAACATTTCTTGATAAAGACTGAAAGTATCTGTAACACCATGTGTGATTTTGAGGCTTCGTTCCAGAAAGGGATCAAAGTCAGCAATCAAATCATTTAGGTGCTTTGCTGTTTGGAAGACTTGAGTGAATTCAAGCAGATTTCAACTTATAAAAGCACATAGTTAAATTACGGAACAGAAGCGGTAATGGCCACTGGCTTAGATGACTTTAAAAGAGAATTAGACAAACTCATGGAGGGCACGGCTATCAATGGCTACTAGCCATGGTGACTATGCTCTACTTCCAGTCAGAGGCTTCTGAATACCAGCTGCTGGAAACCACAAGAGGAGTGTTCTTGTGTTCGAATCCTGCTTGCTGGTTTCCCACAGGCAACTGTTTGGCCACTGTGAGAACAGGATGCTCTTCATTAGTCAATGTTTGTCCAAGACCCTCAATTATTCAACTACTTCCTTGACGCCAACAAAGCAATCAACCCCCGCTTGCCTGAATATCTGGACAATATGTTCCACTTTGTTGTTGAGCATTGGAAAACACTCAAAGCCATTCCGACATTATTTTCACAAGTTTCACCAGCATGCATTCACTGATCACTCAATGTAAGTGATGCAACTAGCCTTGTTTAAGTTGCCTTGAATCTGCGAAACACATCTCAGTTGAGAGGTTGGATAATGGAGGTCATATTGGGGGAGAAGAGAAAGACAATTTCAACACTGTTAAGGACAAAGTGGGTTGCCTCAGGGTGGCTAGGAGCACTGTCCAAAATCAGTAACAGTTTAAAGTCCAGTTGTTTCTTTTCAGGGTAGAACTTCACCATGGGAATGAAGCACTTGAGGAACCAATCCAAAAATGCTGCTGCAGTCATCCAAGTCTCTTTACTTGAACACAGGAAGGTTACTTTTGTTCTTGCCTTTGGGGGTTTTCTGACTTGTACAGCAAACCTGATTTATTAAATGCTTAACTGTATTGCCACACCATCTTTAGCTGCTTTGAAGTCAGGGATTTGTTTTCCCGTTTTGGAGATGTACCGTATTTTTCACTCTATAAGACGCACCAGACCACAAAACGCACCTAGTTTTTGGAGGAGGAAAACAAGAAAAAAAATATTCTGAATCTCAGAAGCCAGAACAGCAAGAGGGATCACTGTACAGTGAAAGCAGCAATCTCTCTTGCTGTTCTGGCTTCTGGGATAGCTGCACAGCCTGCATTCGCTCCATAAGACGCACACACATTTCCCCTTACTTTTTAGGAGAGAAAAAGTGAGTCTTATAGAGCAAAAAATACGGTAAGTCTGGTCAGGCATTCCCCCCTCCAAAAGAGGCCCATCTTGTCAGCATTAGAAACCTGCTCAGGAAAATATCCCTTTTCGTCTATCAGCTTCTTTAATTGCTCAGGGTAGGCTTTTGCTGCCTCTTTGTCTGCAGATGCAGCTCCACCAATCATGTCCACATGTTTGAGGTAGAAGTGGTGCCTAAAACTGTCACACCAACCATGGCTGGCTTTGAATTCCTTCCCAGGCTGCCCATCCATAGCAGAAGGTTTGAAGAGTGCCTACATACAGGTTGAGAGTCTTTTGTCTCAACATGACAGGCACATGTTTACAGTTCATGTCTTCCAGCCATAAGTATAATGCCTCTGCAGTCTTCACTAAAGCCTTGCAACACCTGCTGTCACAGCCTCACAGGTTTCTCTCTTGAACCTTGATGGCACAGATGCTGGATTCATCGCAGCTATATTTCCACGCCACACTGGAGACCGACATGCCATCCTCTCAAGCAGCTCAACGCAGCCACATTTCTTGCAGTGTTCGAACCAATCATTGTCTCCGATGTTGCACACCAGCGGAGGGACCTGGCTTGCATTTCATGGCCATGCTTTTTAATCTCCAAGGCCGCACACACCCTCCAGCTGCACCTCTACACTCTCTCCCAAGGCTGCTGAATTCACCCTGCACCTCCAAACACTCCCCCAAGGTGAGTGCAATGGTGCAATGGGTTTGTTGACTTTCCCGTTGGATGCCCACCTTTTTACAGACAAGCGCATAAAGTTGAAATTCTGTATGTTAAATGTGCATAAGCTGCAACTTGACTGTATAAACTCTGCTCATTGCTAAAGCAGTGCTTGCTTTGAGTGACAAAGTCACATTGAGACAGAGGCACAACTCACAGAGCAAGAAGGATAAAGGGCCCATAAAAGGAGATATGAGCTAAATTGCATAGGTTCCAAACCAGATAAGGCTATAAAGCTAAGAATCTGCACTATGAACCAAGTCTAGAAACTATATAAACAGTGCAATTAGACATATGCTCCTTTAAAATGAACAGCAAAGTACAATTCCTTGTGTTGCTTATAAACTTGGAGACATGAGAACTATATGTAGCCCAGGGATGAGAGGTTGCAATAAATAGACTGATAATTTATTTCTCTAATTATTTGAAGATGGTGTCAAAACGCTTTATTCCAGTTATTTATTCTGAACTCCTGGGATACAGCAACTTGGAAATCTTCCTCCAAAAGAGGTTTATCAAAAAAAGAAAGCCAGATACAGGTCAGTAGCTGGTCATGAACTTACCATTTTTCTCTTTTTTTTAGTAGGGAGCCATTCAACACCCTGAATGAGGTTACATAAACCCAGCTATTCAGTGATCCCAATGCTGTATTCCCCTGGTACCCAGACATGTGTTATCTTAAGGGATTTCCCCTTTCTTGCTCCACCTGACAACTTAAATGCAAATTCCCAGTAAGCAGACATGGCCACTATGAATGTGGCTGCTATATACGTAGCAAGGGGAAACTCTCTCTCTATTGAAGCAAATATAGATTGACTACCCTAGATATACAAAGTAACTGATTTAAGAGGGGACTGACAGGGCTGGCACCAAGCCTGCACTATTCTGCTACACATTGAACAGAAACAAGGATAAATTAAGACACAGTACACAGTACAATTAAGTACTGTCCCAAGTTTCAAACCTAGGAAGGTTATGCTATACACAAGACATGAGGTGTCCTACCAAAGAATCCACAAAAGCAGTCACTAAGTATGCCATGCTGACTGCCCATCCCCAAATGTCCTTTCCTTTCTGGGAGTGAAGGAGTCAACCAAGATGAGACTCAGACAGGCTCTAACAATAATTGTGTACATGGTTACCAAAAGCTCTCAATGTGTGAAAATGCAGGAAGCTATGGAAGTTGCTCTGAAGGAACGGTTTCCGGCTGGGTAAGCCAACTGTTTCTGCTCAGAGGAGCTAGCAGGAACTAAAAACCAAGGGCTTGTCGTAGTGCATTCAGTTCCTTGCATTTCAGGCTAGCAATTAAAAATGTTAGAATTAAAGAGGGTTTGCTCAGTCTTACCTAAGATTGGCAACATGAAAGAACAATGCAGGACATGATTTCTCTCCCTGCTTTTTTACACAATTCATAACTCAAGCTAGAAATGTAGAATGTTTAAAATCATAGCAGTTCTTTGTAATAACATTCAGTGTATTCGAAATTCAAAGAATGCCCTGCAGCTGGCAGAACCACTCTTTCCTAATGTATGTGTTTTATGGTCTGACCCTCTCTATTGCTGCTCAGAAGTTCCACCACGTTTAGTGTATATTTAAGTGTATATAGAACTTCAGAAAAACATGGTGAGAACTCATTTGTAGAACAGTTGGAAGTCTTGTAACTTGAACACAGCATGTTACTCAGTTGTTTTAAATAAAACTTTTTTGCACCATTGCGAAAGTGTGCTTTACTTATTTATCAACAAAAATCTTTATATACTGCTATTCATTAAAATTCAGAGTAGTTTACAACATGCGTACATAAAACCATACAAGAAAAACCACAAAAAAAGTTATAATCAGAGACCCACTAACTATTAGCAAAAGATCTTTTCTTCATTGCCACTATAAGGTTGGTGACACAGAAAGGTTTTCAACAGGTGCTTAAATTTTAAAACAGAAAGTGCCTGCTAAGCATCTATTCAATGGTAAGTTCACAAGACTGGGCCAATAAAACAAAAGGCTCAGTTTCTAGTTGCTGTCAAATGAGCCTCATCAACTCAGGGGATAACCAACTACACTCCTGCAGATAATTTCAGTGATTGACCGCAGCCACCACAGATGCTTTAACAATGGGGTCTAATGTTGTTGGCCATGTGGCCCCATGAACAGTCTTGCTGCTGCATTCTGCTCCAATTGCAATTTCTGAACGAAGCCCAATCACATTTCCACACAGAGCATGTTGCAGTATGAGGCTATCCCTGTGCAACAATGGCCATAGCTTGCAACCCAGGCAGAACTGGTAAAAGGCACTTCTAGTCACAGAGGACATTTGAGCATCTAGTGATGGAGATGTATCCGGGAGCTCCCAAGCTATGAACCTGCTGCTTCAGAGGGAGTACAACCCTATGGAGAACAGATAACTTTCCAGTCTCCTAGGTAGGGGAATCACCCACTCCAAGAGCCTCTCCTTCCAGGATTCAAATACAGTTTATTGGCCCATATCCAGTCCAACAGTTCATTCAGACACCAATCCAGAGTTTTCACAACTTCTCCAGATTCAAATGCTGTGAGAAACATAGGTGCATGTGTGTGTGTTTGTGTGTCACAGGTTCTAAATGAAGGATCTTACATACCCCAAATCTGATTTAAGCATGACCCTTGGTTAGTATTATTTATTAAATTTGTATACAACCCTATACCCACTTTCCCAGAAACTGGAAGCAGATACTGCACCTGAGACACAGTTTCTAGCTAGCCTATTAAAACAGGTCTCAGCACAAACTGCCATAGAACACATGCTTCATGTGAACATGTAGTTTTCTTCATTTCTGTAATAAAAATGCCTGGATAAGGAATGTCCAAAATGCATAGTTTTCTCACCTATTGTAAATGTTTAATATTTGGGCTTTTAACAAAAATTATATGTTTGCATATAAAATTCAAAATGGAAAAGGTCAAAAGGCATGAAGTGAATCAAATATTAAAAACAATGTGTTCACTGAACTTATACAAAGTCCGAGATATTAATTCATTCAGTCTGAATAAATTTAGATCACGTCAAAAAATGCCTATACAGTGGTACTAATGCAGTATTATGGTGAGACTAGACTTCATGGATGGCCAGTAAAAAAAAATAGTTGTCTACCAAGGTCATCCAGATACCTCACAAGGTTGTTGAGGAATAAAAGAAAATTTGTACAATGAAGTGATTGTCACCAGAAGACAACAGCAGTAGTAATCAGTAAGCATTTGTCAGCGTTGCATACAAGTGAAACAGAGCAAATCAAAACAATAATAGGGCAGCAAGTTTACTCACTAGTAAGTGTATGTAGGATAGACTTGAAGGCTACTAAATTCTGCAAATCTAACTTCTAAATAAACTTACATATGATCAAGCTACAAGAAGAAAAGCAGCAAAACACAATAAATCATAACCAAACTAAGTGTCAATAATGGCCAGAACATCTTAAGATATAAAAAGTAGTACAACTACTAAACACACTTCAATTTCAAGCATCAGTTCCAGAAATAAGTTATACACACAGTAGACTGGAGCAAGATTCATGGCTTTTATATAAAGCACCAGAATGTGGCCTTAATTAGAAATTCTGTGTTTCTTTTTTGTTTTACCACACACACACACACACACACACACACACACACAGCATGCCAAATTCAGAGGGTTGCACCCCTGTGAAACCCCCCCCCCCCACTAAACTATAGAAGAAACAGTTTCAGGCTGCTGTGAATGCAGTTAAATAAGAAGGATCAAATAGGTGGCAGATCCCCTTCTTACCTGGCTTATCGAAGGCTAGATACGGGAGTCTCATCCCTATCCCCCACCAAACAACTGGGGGCCACAACTTGCCCTGCTGCTCCTAATTCCTGCCACTTCCACCCGTGTCCTGGGGCTTCCCCCTTGATTTGAATATGAAGCTCGGCAAAGAAGACCATTTGGGGGGGGGGGGTGACAGGCCTGCCCTCGTGCCATCTTTTATTAATCAGGATGCATTGGAATGGGGGTGAAGGAAACTCGCCTTCCAGCCCCGGAAGAGAGTAAGCAGCTGTCTGAGCCTGGAAACCTCAACGAAAGCAGTCAGTAAGGCCGGCGCTGTACTCCTCCTTTCTTGAATGCGAAGAGGAAATTCGGCCACTGAAACCAGGGGAGTTAATTTCGAGACACGAAGTGTGCTTGTCCCTGCGGAAACCATCCTGGGCTTCCAAAGCCGCCAAGAAAGAGAAGGAAGGAAAGGAAGGGAAGGACGCCAGCTCCGGGTTAGATTAACTCCCCGTCCCCTCGAGGGGAGGAAAAGAAGAGGAAGGGAAAGGGAAAGGCACTTTTGCTTCCCTCCGTCCCTTCCTGGAGCGGGGAGTCGCCTGACTCTGCCAGCCTCGAGCGTTCCTCTCGGCCACGCCAAGGAGGGCAGGGCAGGCGGGAAGAGGCAGCCGAAGGAGCCTCTGTGCCGCTCCAGCCCATCCTTCTCCCTCTTTCCCTACTGCGGGGGACGCCAGAGGCAAGCGCGGCCCAGCCCAAGAACATCGCCCTGAGGCGAGACTCCAGCCCAAGCGGACGCGCGCCGGGACCGAGCAGGCCGCGGCCTGGGTTCCGCTCTGGGGAGGGGCCGCTCAGCAGCGGCAGCAGGGCGCGCCCGGCAGAGGAGCCCCGTCGACCCGCCTCACCTGGCCGTGGGGCTCCGCTCCTGGGAAGCCTCGCACATAGCCGTTCTTCAGGCCGTGGTGCCCGGTGAGGCTGCAGCCGTTGGCGCGGGGCTCCCCGCTCAGCTTCTCGGCGCCGCGCTCCATCTTGCCGGCTCAGTCAGTCAGCGGCCAACAGCCGAGAAACCAACCACCGCCCGTCCCTGCCTTGGTAATATCGCACCGGAAACGCAGCCGGAAGCGCCCGCCAATGACAGGCGGGAACGTCACGGCGGGGCGGGGTCGGAGCGTATTACTACACTGACACGGTGGGGCGGGGTGGTGCGCAGAGTGGAAACGCCCTCGAAAGGCAAGCCGGGCGGCGGGACCCAGATGCCTAAACTCGGCGGCTCGGCGCCCCGAGATTCGAGAGGGCCAATCCCGAAGAAGGCGGTGTCGGTTTCGGGGCGGGGTTAAGCGGATGGACGGTCCAATCGTAGCGGAGAGGGGGCGGGACTAGCACGAATCGCCCCGTGAAGGAGGAGCGCCGGCTTCTGCCGGCGAGGCGGAGCCAAAAAAAGCCGCTGAGGTGGTTGCCTTCGGCGGTTCGAGCCCGCCCTTAGCAGGTGGGATTCGGTGTGGCGTTGCCATAGAACGATGCATTGAATTTAAAGCCCGTTTGGCCTTTGATCTCTTTCCTACTGGAATGTTTATTTTTGAAATAAGCTAATTTCACCTCGACAAACCTAGACAGCATCTTAGAAAGCAGAGACATCACCTTTCCGTATAGTTAAAGCCATGGTTTTCCCAGCAGTGATGTATGGAAGTGAGAGCTGGACCATAAAGAAGGCTGATCGCCGAAGAATTGATGCTTTTGAATTATGGTGCTGGAGGAGACTCTTGAGAGTCCCATGGACTGCAAGAAGATCAAACCTATCCATTCTTAAGGAAATCAGCCCTGAGTGCTCTCTGGAAGGGCAGATTCTGAGGCTGAGGCTCCAATACTTTGGCCACCTCATGAGAAGAGAAGACTCCCTGGAAAAGACCCTGATGTTGGGAAAGATGGAGGGCACAAGGAGAAGGGGACGACAGAGGACGAGAAGGCTGGACAGTGTTCTCGAAGCTACCAGCATGAGTTTGACCAAACTGCGGGAGGCAGTGGAAGACAGGAGTGCCTGGCATGCTCTGGTCCATGGGGTCACGGACACGACTAAACAACAACAAAATTTCCCCTTTCCTGGCTGAGATTGCGGTTGCCAAGACGATGCTGCCACCTGAAATGACTTTTCTGTTTCACGCTCTTCGGGATGGATCCTGGACAGGCGATTTGGCAAAGGGGAGCTGGAAGCTTTTGGTTTTTTTTAAGAAGCTTCTTCTTCTTCTTCTCATCAAAGCTTTTGAACAAGCGAACAGTCTGCGGGTGAGATGGGGTATTCCACACTTTCACGTGTTATTAGGAACTGTATGTGTGGTTGCATTATTACAGAGGAGAAAGCCGGCTGGCCCACTCATGAGGCAGAGTGAAGCGGCCACCTCGGGCGACAGAACATTTATACACTGCTTGATTGTAAACAAGCAAAGAAACCTCAAAGCAGAAGTGATCTCCTGATTATATGACTGTAAAATCCTTTATGCACTATTTTAGTGTTGTTAGCCGCCCTGAGCCCGGCTTCGTCTGGGGAGGGCAGGATATAAATAAAATTTATTATTATTATTATTATTATTATTATTATTATTATTATTATTATTATCTTTATCATGCCACAAATACGCATGCCATCCAAATCTGTTATCATGTCCTTCAAGATCTAACAAATCTGTATTTTCTAATTTAATCCAGTCCCGGATCCAAGCAATGCAAGCAGCTTCCTAATATAATTTAAAATCTGGAAAGGAGAAACCCCTGTCTTTAACGCCCATAAGTAATTTATATTTTATTCTTGGTTTCTTCCCTTTCCAGATAAATTTTGCAATAGCCCTTTGCCATTTCTTGAAGCATGCTGCATTACTTATAACCGCTACTGACTGAAATAAAAATAACATTTTTGGCAATACACTCATCTTAATCACTGCAATTCTTCCTAACTATGATAAATTCATTCTTCCCCATATTTCTAAATTCCTTTTTATTTTGTTCCAATTTTTTCATAATTCTCTTAATAATGTTAATGTTTTTGGTTGTCAACCAAATTCCTACCTATTTAACTTTTTTATAGATCTCTATTGCTATATTCTGCTGTAGTTCTTTTTTATCATTTTTGATAGATTTTTCACTAATAGCTTTTATTTTTATTCACTTAAAACCTGCCACTTGCCCAAATTCCTGTACTTTTTTCTAAAACTTTCGAAAGAGAGTTCTTAGGGTCCTTGACTGTAATTACAAGGTCATCTGCATATGCCTTTAATTTATATGTCTTTTCCCCCACCATAATTCCTCTAATGGTTTCATCTGCCCTGATATTTCTTGTCAGGACTTCTAGAATAAAAATAAATAAGAAAGGTTATAATGGACATCCCAGTCTTGTTCCTTTCTGTATCTTACAATTATCTGTTACCACCTGATTTACAATTAATTTGGCTTTTTGATCAGAATATATTGCTTGAAAACCTTTCCTAAAATTTTCTCCAAAATTCATTTCTTCAAGGACTTTTTTCATAAATTCCCATGAGACATTATCAAACGCTTTTTCAGCATCTATAAATATCAATGCTGCCTGATTTTCATTTCTTACTTCCAAGTATTCTATAACATCTATGATTTTATACTTCATTTGTCTCCCCAGAAGTAAACCTGCCTGATCGTGATGTATAGATTCCTCCAATATTGTTTCTATTCTATTACCCAATATATTAATTACCGCCCAGTCAGTCTGACATCAATACCAGGGAAGATTCTGGAGCAGATCATTAAGCAAACAGTCTGTGAGCACCTAGAAAGGAATGCTGTGATCACCAATAGTCAGCATGGATTTCTGAAAAATAAGTCATGTCAGACTAACCTGATCTTGTTTTTTGACAGAATTACAAGCCTGGTAGATAAGGGAACACAGTGGATGTAGCCTACCTTGATTTCAGCAAGGCATTCGACAAGGTGCCCCATGATACTCTTGTAAAGAAGCTGGTAAAATGCGGTCTTGACTATGTTACCACTCAGTGGATTTGTAACTGGCTGACTGACCAAACCCAAAGGGTGCTCATCAATGGTTCCTCTTCATCCTGGAGAAGAGTGACTAGTGGGGTGCCACAGGGTTCTGTCTTGGGCCCGGTCTTATTCAACATCTTTATCAACGACTTGGATGATGGACTCAAGGGCATCCTGATCAAATTTGCAGATGACACCAAACTGGGAGGGGTGGCTAACACCCCAGAGGACAGGATCACACTTCAAAACGATCTTGACAGATTAGAGAACTGGGCCAAAACAAACAAGATGAATTTTAACAGGGAGAAATGTAAAGTATTGCACTTTGGCAAAAAAAAGAGAGAGAGAGGCACAAATACAAGATGGGTGACACCTGGCTTGAGAGCAGTACATGTGAAAAGGATCTAGGAGTCTTGGTTGACCACAAACTTGACATGAGCCAACAGTGTGACGCGGCAGCTAAAAAAGCCAATGCAATTCTGGGCTGCATCAATAGGAGTATAGCATCTAGATCAAGGGAAGTAATAGTGCCACTATTCTGCTCTGGTCAGACCTCACCTGGAGTACTGTGTCCAGTTCTGGGCACCACAGTTCAAGAAGGACACTGACAAACTGGAACGTGTCCAGAGGAGGGCAACCAAAATGGTCAAAGGCCTGGAAACGATGCCTTATGAGGAACGGCTAAGGGAGCTGGGCATCTTTAGCCTGGAGAAGAGGAGGTTAAGGGGTGATATGATAGCCATGTTCAAATATATAAAAGGATGTCACCTAGAGGAGGGAGAAAGGTTGTTTTCTGCTGCTCCAGAGAAGCGGACACGGAGCAATGGATCCAAACTACAAGAAAGAAGATTCCACCTAAACATTAGGAAGAACTTCCTGACAGTAAGAGCTGTTTGACAGTGGAATTTGCTGCCAAGGAGTGTGGTGGAGTCTCCTTCTTTGGAGGTCTTTAAGCAGAGGCTTGACAACCATATGTCAGGAGTGCTCTGATGGTGTTTCCTGCTTGGCAGGGGTTTGGACTCGATGGCCCTTGTGGTTTCTTCCAACTCTATGATTCTATGATTAGCTAATAGGGTGTGCTCTGGCCTTATATCATGTTGAGATAGAGAAAGAGAAAATTACTATAGAGTCTGCAGGAGAGTAAAGGTATTTCCTATCCCTTCCCTTTATCCAATTTGGGATGCGATGCATGCCAAGAGCAGAAATCAGTATGATTCTTATTGTTTGAGATGCCAGTCTGGTCAGAGTAGCACATAGCAATGATGCTTCTGCCAAATATATGGCAATCACTTCAAATGTCAAGAAGCGAAGATTTAAAGATTAGATGCCAGAAACAGGTGTGTGTTACTGGATGACAACAGAAAGGATAGGGACTCATACAACCAGTTTTCAGCATGAGGCAAATATATGAACCCTGGTAGATCAAACCAAGGCCCTATCTACCCCAACATCCTGTTTCAACAGAAGCCAGCCAGATAACTATGGAAAACCCACAAACAGGACACAAGGGCAACAGTCCTCTCCCTTTGATTGTTCCCTTTGCTGCCTCTGATCTTGGAGGTAGTGTGCAGTACAGCCATAATAATAATAATAATAATAATAATAATAAATTTATTACATACCTCGCCCATCTGACCGGGCCTCCCCAGCCACTCTGGGTGCCTCCCAACAGAATATTAAAAACACGGCAAAACATCAAACATTAAAAACTTCCCTAAACAGGGCTGCCTTCAGATGTTTTCTAAAAGTCAGATAATTGTTTATTTCCTTGATATCTGATGGGAGGGCATTCCATAGGATGGGCGCCACTACTGAGAATGCCCTCTGCAACCTCACTTCTCGCAGTTTGGGAACCCCTAGCAGCCCCTTGGAGCTGGATCTCAGCTGAATGATGGGGGTGGAGACGCTCCTTCAGGTATACTGGGCTGAGGCCATTTAGAGCTTTAAAGGTCAGCACCAACACTTTGATTTGCCTTGGAAACGTATTGGGAGCCAATTTGGGTATGTCTTTCAGGACCAGTGTTATGTGGTCTCGGTGGCCACTCCCAGTCACCAGTCTAGCTGCCACATTCTAGATTAGTTGTAGTTTCCGAGTCCCCTTCAAAGGCAGCCCCACGCAGAGCGCATTGCAATAGTCCAAGCGGGAGATAACAAGAGCATGCACCACTCTTTCAAGACAGTCTGCGGGCAGGTAGGGTCTCGGCCTGCGTACCAAGTAGGGCTGGTAGACAGCTACTCAAAGTATAAACCCTGGGTAAATGGGCCTGAAACCCCAGGAATCTTGCACTGCTTAGAGATTGGGATGGTAGGCAATAATATGAATTCTACACCTCTATGAGGCTAAAGATTCATAGAGAATATGCTCTCTAGACTCATGCTGAATGGTCTGCAGGTGAGCAAAGTGTAAGACTGGTGGATTTGTAGCCAATTACATTGCATGATTTTAAATTTATTTTCTAATTGCTTTATACCCTCCAACATTTCTCTGATGAAAATAGGGATGTTCTTAATAATAATAATAATGGTGGTTGTTGTTATTGTTGTTAATTTATACCCCACCCATCTGACTGGGTTGTCCCAGCCACCCTGGGTGGCTTCCAACATATGTAAAATAATAATAAAACATTAACCTTTTTTTTTTAACTTCCCTATACCTTCAGATGTCTTCTAAAGGTTGTATAGTTAGTTATCTCCTTGGCTTGGGGGTTGCATAACTCCATACCCTCCAGCATTTCTCTGCTGAAAATAGGGACATCCTAATTCTAGGATCAAATCAGAAACTGGGATGGCTTCTGTAAATCCAGGACTGTACCTGGAAAATAGGGACACTTGGATGGTCTGTTTTGCAGATAAAGAGGTTTCAGTCAGAATAACCCCCCTTTCCCCTAGTTGCAGGCACAGCACTTTTGTCTCTCTGTTATATTCACTCCAACTTCCTGATGATGTCACTCTTGTGTGAATGTGTCTTAAAAACAATGCAAGAATTTAGTCTTACTTCCTGGTGCAGCATTTCCTGACTAAATGAAAACACGTAACCGCACGTAAAAGGAAGAGAGAGAAACTTAGAAGTAGTGCACCACAAAGGACACAGGACAGACAAGCATCACGTAAGAATGAAAGGCAAGAGAAAATATTCTTCATTGTTTAGTCTTGTCTGAGGCTAGAAAAGGTTGAGGTCTGCCTACCATTAACTAATCAGAAGTATATGCAATAACAGAGATGTTCTGTATAACTCAGCTGCTTGTGTACTGTTACCTATTTTTCTATGTCTTACGTGCACACACACACAAATGTTATTTTATGACAATAGCTACATTCAGTGTTTGAACAAAGTTTCTGCCATTGAAAACAAAATGGTTGGGGAGGATAAAATATGCAAGTCTGCAATATATTCAAGACTGATTTCCGTATTTATTTATTCCCCATCTCTCTGCCTTATATCCAGAGGCAGTTCACAACAAAATGTACAAATCCATTCAAGAAATAAAATCAATAAAATCAAAGCAACATTAGAAACAAAAAGGGCGAGAAAAGATCAAAGGAAACCGCCGCAAAATAGCATTACATTGGAGCATTGGTAGGATAAATCAAATGCCTTCAAAATGTCAGATCTAGCACTTTATAGGTCAATGCAAGCACTCTGAATTATGGGTGAGAATATGGTATACAATAGTACAGTGGTACCTTGGTTTATGAACTTAATTCATTCCAGAAGTCCATTCTTAAACCGAAACCGTTCTTAAACTGAGGCGTGCTTTCCCTAACGAGGCCTTCTGCCGCCGGTGCCCTTCCACCGTTCAGCTTCTGTTCGTAGACCGAGGTAAAGTTCGCAAATACTACTTCCGGTTTTGCGGAGTTCGTAAACCGAATAGTTCATAAACAGGGCTGTTCATAAACCGAGGTGAGGCGTTCCCAAAGTAAAGGAAGGATTGAACTCTGATTAATAAGAATACACACAGAGGCTTGAACCAGCAAGACTCTGGGAAGGGTGCGTATAATAATCTCTCTCCTCTACCCCTTGACCAGATCGTTTTATTCACAAAAGAACTTTTACAGAGTGTTTGTAAGAACCAATCAGATTTCTTCTGAGCATTTCAACAAACCCCACATGGGGAAAAAGTTAAACTACCAAAACTAATTAAGCATGGGGTAAACGAAACAGAACTACAAAAGAGTGCATTTGGCAACCCCGGGAGGACAGCGATCATTATCACCTTCACGTGAGATCTGTTTCCTGGCACTAAGATTAACATCCTAAGATTATCATACCAGAAAAGCTACATCAAAAGAAGCTGCCCACTATCTTTGATGACCCAGAATGCCTGCCTGCAGAGAAATGGAACACGAATGCAGAGGTGTGGATTGATCAAGAATCATATCAAAATAGTTTAAACCCAGTCAATGCAATGCTTTCATTGCTGACACAGATGGCTTACTCTATATTTGTTATAATTCCTCATAGCAATCCCACCTGATCACTACACCGAGGAACCACTGTATTCTGAATGCTCCCCACAGTGACTAAAGGTAAAGGTAAAGGTACCCCTGCCCGTACGGGCCAGTCTTGACAGACTCTAGGGTTGTGCGCCCATCTCACTCAAGAGGCCGGGGGCCAGTGCTGTCCGAAGACACTTCCGGGTCACATGGCCAGCGTGACATCGCTGCTCTGGTGAGCCAGAGCCGCACACGGAAACACCGTTTACCTTCCCGCTAGTAAGCGCTCCCTATTTATCTACTTGCACCCGAGAGTGCTTTCGAGCTGCTAGGTTGGCAGGCGCTGGGACCGAACAACGGGAGCGCACCCCGCCGCGGGGATTCGAACCGCCGACCTTTCGATCGGCAAGCCCTAGGCGCTGAGGCTTTTACCCACAGTGCCACCCGCGTCCCCCCCACAGTGACTACCTGAGTGAAATTTACAGGCAGTCCCTTTGTGACTCTCTGAGATTTACGTATCAGGTGCAGATCCTCCTTGCTGGCTGGTTCTTCCTTAGGAGAACATTTGGGAGAACCATGACCAACAGTAAACAGTGGCTCTGGCAATTCCAGTTCAGCCTCAGACGATGGCCTGGACATTGCTTGTGTACCTCTCTCAATAACTGTGTCATCTGTACTAGAACTGTCAGTGGTGCTTTCAGTGTCACTCTCAATGTCAGAATCTACATCTGTGTTGGCATTGATGGGGAAACTGTGGAGAACCTCTCTCTCCTGTCATGCAGCGCATTCTATATTCCTAGTAAGAATCAGGCAATAAAACTCTGTGTTGACCTTTCTCATAACCCGTGAAAATGCTCTGTGCACCTTTTGCACCTTGCCAGTGTGCTGTAGTGGTTAAGAGCGGTAGACTCGTAATCAGGGGAACCGGGTTCGCGTCTCTGCTCCTCCACATGCAGCTGCTGGGTGACCTTCGGCTAGTCACACTTCTTTGAAGTCTCTCAGCCCCACTCACCTCACAGAGCGTTTGTTGTGGGGGAGGAAGGGAAAGGAGAATGTTAGCCGCTTTGAGACTCCTTCGGGTAGTGATAAAGTGGGATATCAAATCCAAACTCTTCTTCTTGCGGTTTCTACCCACATGTGAGACCCGAAAAGCTTTAAGTGCTTGACAGAAGGTTTTCTCTGGAACAGTTTCTCAAAAGGAGAACTTTCCATACCAGCTGAAACCTTTCTTACCCACGTGTAAGAAAAAGCGTTCAGCAATTCAGCCCAAAACTCCTGGGGCAAACCTGCACTTAGCAGTTGTGCTTTCATGCCTTGTTCCAACTCTGTGTTCACCTTGACACATACTCTCTTCTTCTATGAAGCTTCTGAGACAGCTCAATCTCCTGTTCAAATCTGAAGGCTGCAAGAGTCAACACTGTTTCCTCAGACCAAAGTCGCTTATCACCGGTCTCTCTGGACTGATGGAGATTTATAGCCAGGGAGGACCATCGGAGATACGCCCCAAAGACTTGGGAAGTTGACGGCCTTGGGAAACAAGATTTCCAGGTGGGAGTTGATCATGGTGAGGGTTTGCCAAGCATGCCTTCCTCTTAGCACGTTTCTCCCTTTCGTCCTGAGTTGGAGCGTTTTCAAAACCCATGACACCTTTGGTAAAGGCTATTCTCCAATTGGAGCGCTCACAGGCCAGTGTTTCCCAGTTGTTGGTGTTTATACTACATTTTAAAAAAAGATTTGCCTTGAGAGAGTATTTGAATCTCTTTTGTTGACCACTAGAATGAGACCACCAATATATCAACTAATATTGGAATTCTAAGGAAGAAAATAAGTTGAAACATTTTGGTCCCCCATCTTGTTTCAAAATGCTATCCAAACGTACAATCTCAGGAACTGTCACACCAAATTGGGTGACAGTACTTTGAGAGGTGTCCAAACTGGTGCAGTTTGGAATGGTGTGATTTGTCATCTTAAAGGTACCATGCGCCATATATTTAATTAAGAATGCATACCGGTACTTGGCAACAATATGGTCGCACAACTACTATCTTAATGAGGCAGATAGCTAACATTGTGGCCGCAGGCATGGATGTACTTTCTCCCTGTGTCTAATGGAGAAAGACTGCTGACCATTGGTTAGAGTGGTGGATGTGGGAGACCTCTGTAAAGACCTTGTGTAGCCATGGCACCATATACTCAAATAAATAATATTGTCTGATAGGTGATTTTCTATTGCAAACCACCTTGTGTATTTTTAATTAGATCATTCAATCAGCACAAGCTTTTCAGCATGCCAGTCAGAATGATTCCCTATCCCCCCTTGCACTGTTCTGGGGTTTCTCCTAACTCCCCCCCTCCAAGCCCATTTTAGAGTGTGTGAGGGGGAGGAGAGGGAGAAAAGCCCCACTGCGAACGTCCTTGCTCAGGCTTCCGCTAGCAGCACTAGTTAGTTGGATCCCCACCCCACCCCGGATGTTTAAAGCCTTGCTAATCCTTTTTATAGCAGCTAAGCAAATAATAGATCAGCTATTGGAGAATAGCTGCCAATCTATCACAGGAGGCATAACTAGAAAGAGTCTGGAACATTGCCCTCATGGAAAAAATGACAAAGCAACTTAAAGCTCTAAAACACAAACAAACAAAATGACCCAAATATTACTCTGAAGGAACTTGGTATGTTTAATACATCAGACAAGGCAGTATCCACCAGCAACACAGAGATGAACACCACCACCAACACATAACCTGTTATTTTATCTTATCTTATCCTCAATGACTGCAATTACTTACAAAACAACACGTGGAGTAGATCATCACTTACCTCACTGATCTTCAACTGCTGGGTCACGGCCTGACTCAAGCTGGGCCATAACAGGAGCACTACCACCATGCCAATATATGGTAAAAGATTGAAAACTGGGTCCCCAAATGCATGTTTGGGTTAAAATTGGATCCTAGGTTGAAGATACCTGACTTGTTTTTTATGGGTTCAGCATGTGCTGTTGTGAGGGGTGGGGGAAGCAACTGGGGATTTATCTTAGATGTTTTTGTTCTTTTGTAACTATGACGAAAATTCAAAAATAAAGGCGTGTTGTTGATTTTTAAGTGCAGCCTTCGGCCCCTGAAACAAAAACCACCCCCAACTTAGCAGTATGCTGCTAGTATGATGAAACATTGACATCACTCCTTAGATGTAGTGTGTATGTACATAAGATTTCTATATGCTTAACAAACCTGTTGAACTTTATTGGTTACACATGAAAACAGGAGCTTTAAACAGTCCCCAATGTAAGGCTCTTACTAACAGCTGTGTGATGAGAGAAAACACATTATCGTCGAGCTTATTTAAATGCTGCTTTTCCAATCTGTGCTCAAAGTGGCTCACTAGAACAATCAACAAATTAATATTGAGATACAACAGAAATACGTTCTTGAATAGATCAAACACATTTCGTAAAAGACCGTATTATCTCCACGGTGGCAAGCTAGCAAAAAAACATTCCCCCAAACGTGTCAGGGAGGAGCCTTAGTAGCTGACGTCAGCCAGGGCACTGCCCTCCCAGGCCAGGTGGAAATGTGTCAGGCAGAGGACCAGTTATTGGGGGAGGACTCATAGCTAGATGGTCTTTCTGCGCCTTGATCTGCAGGATGCAGGATAAGATGCAAGAGCAGCATCTGCTACTGGAGTCAGCTAGAGCCTCACCTTCCCAGACCAGCAGCTTTATCTTTCTCCATCACTGCATCTCCAGGCTGATAGAAGCCCGCATGCCAGGCTGCTGCTAAATAAAGGCACATAAACCCTGCAAGAAAAAAAGGCAGAAACTCCCAAATCGCTCATGATTCTGCCAGAGGATAATTCTCTCTCTCTCTCTTTTTTACTCCCTTTGTTATGCAGTGCGCCAAGTGCTGTGTGAGTCAAGGCACCGGTGGTGGATCGTGCTTCTGAGCACTCGGTCTGGTTCTCAACAGAAATGGCATTGTGTTCGAAGGCTTCTAGCAGCTGTAATCTGCGTGGTGTTTAGCTGTTACGCCAGGAGCAGCCACAAGGGGGAAGGAGCAGATCAGAAATGGCAAAAGGGATCATCCAGAAGGGAGGCTTTTCATAGCACGAGATGGGCCACCTTATGTAGGAATGATCTTTTCCAAACCGGGTTTCATGGCTGCCATATTGGGCCAGGAGATGTGATATGGGCCTATTTCCACCTTGTATCCTATAACAAACATGACTGATACATGCCTCCTCTTTGTTTATCTTGAATGATAGTGACTGACATGCCCAAATAGAACAATATCCTCCTTGCATGATGGCGTTCAAGAAAGGCTACAGGCTTGAGTGGTTCCTGGGCAAAATGCCCCTTTAGGCTTTCCTGGCACTTGTAACATCAGCAACAATTCAAAGGTGGCCAGGTGTGGCCATTTTAATTTCCCATAATGCCCAGAGCACCTGACATGGCACCCCTCCAAGGGAATTATGGGAAAGTTAAATGCAGGCTTAAGACACAATTGTCATAGAGGGGCTGGAACTGGACCCTGGAGTCTAACAGCTGTCCTAGGATGCCAGATGTTGACAGCAGGCTGTGTGTGTGTTTTTTTTAATAGCTGGTTCTCTTGCGTTTCTTCTTTGGAGACCCTGAAACACACAACAGCCCATGTGCTTTTATTCTACTATCTCTGCTGGGGGACCCACCATGCTCCTTCTGGAGTAGTTTGTCTGTCATTGGCCCCCACCATGCACTCAGCTCTCACCTGCGGCTCCTAGTCAACATGCAGCAGTGGCCGCACCCCGGAACTGGCTTTGACTGATCAGTTAAACAAGGTGAGAGTAGCCAATAGGTCTTTAAACCCCTGGTGAGTTAGGGACTTCCCCTGCCCATGAAGACAGGCTCCAGCGGATTGAGCAGGGGACACCAATAGTGGGTGCAATGGTCAAAGAAGCGGTTTCTGCACGTGCTGTTGAGGGAAATGAGGGGCAGATGGGACTCTTCAACTTGGGAAGGTAGCTCATCCAGGAGAAGGAAAACTCTGATCCTAAAACTCCGCTACCTCGCGGGACATCTTTGAGAGAAGAAAAGGCTAAGGAGGAAACCCTACTCAAATCTGGAGTTCCTAAAATGATTGGATTGCACCTTGTATGTCTCCTTCCTGCAACCCCTGCAGCCAAGCTGGTGCTAAATGTATTGCTCTACTTTCCTTTGAAAGGGGCCGAAAAGGGGGGGGGGTCCTTGTCATCTGGGCAGTGCAGAATCTTCCAACACACTGCCCAGGCCTGGACCCCAGGGAGGTCACTTTTGCCACCAGCTTCTTGGGTCTGCTGTGTCTGCAACAAGTGCCCCCACCAGCTGTGTCATCTTTGTTTTGTTTTCATTACTCTGGTAGATGTTCACTCTCATTCCTTGGCTTAAGAGGCCCAATGTGAGGAAGTTTGACTTTTGCCATATTCATAACATACATTTAAAGCACCACAATACGATTTTAAACAGTCACGGCTTTCGCTAAAGAATTCTAGTTTTCGCTTGTTAAAGGGGCTGGGAGTTGTTAGGAGACCCCATTCCCCTCTCAGACCTGTAATTCCTAGAGTCCCCTGGGAAGAGGAATTGACATTAAACCTCACCTATTATCTATTGTGACCTCACTCCCTGCACTACTGCATTTAGAAAGCTGCAGTCAGATGTGACTCAAGTTGGGCAGAGTCAATAGGTAGAGCTTGTTTCCTTTAAGGCTATTTTTCGAGAACTGTGGGGAAAGGATTGGAAATGATAATAGTAGTAATAATAAATACTAATTAGTTGCTTTCCTCACAAAAGTGGCCCAAAGTGACTTAAACACTGAAACAATTACAACAAGCGCAACTGATCAAAACCTAAAAAACACATCTGCATAAATAAAAGAAACGCCCTGCCCCACTAAAAGAGATTGTAAGTTCCTGAAATCCTTCAAACTGAGGACCAAAAGCCTGGCACTTAAAATAGATTATGTTGGTGTCAGGCATGCCTCCCTGGGGACAGAATTCTACAAGTGAGGGACCACCACTGAAAAGGCCCTCTGACCCTTCCTATAGGGAACAGTAGTCCTTGAGGTATTGGGATCTAGAATCTTTATGTTAAAACCAGCGCTTTGAACTGAGTCCAGAAACTAAACTGGCTCTGGGCAGAACCTGTTAAATAGTTTGAGGGGAAAACAACCCAAAGAGGTCAAAAAGACTGGCAAACAGACTTTAATAGAATCTAAGGGCTCATCCAGACTTCTTTTTTGCACCATGCTTTCCAGTCACAGGTCTCCACTTTAATGCCGCATGTCCAAGTTGTGTTTTTACTTTATTTTAGCTCTGGCACTTTCCCTGAAAAAAAACACCAAACCATTTTACCGCTGCATTGGAGCAAACGGCAACCCACAGAAAACCCAATTTGCTTCGTTTGCTCCAATTCAAACAACTTGGATGAAGGAATTGAGGGGATGCTCATCAGATTTGCAGATGGCAACAAACTGGGAGGGGTAGCTTCACCTTCAAAGGTGCACTCCTCCATTGTCTCCCAAGACGGACGGATGCCAAGAACATACTGTACTCCCCTCTCTTTGTACTGTGCTGACTATATGTAACCAAGAAACATGGCATGAAGAATGAGTCTGGCTCCTAGATTCACTTCTGTGTGCTGAATCTTCCATCATTTAAAAATCAATAACCATCTCCAATACTCATCAGCTGGCTCTTCTGAGCCTCATTATGGCTGTAATGTGCCACAGCAAACTATAGTTTGTTTTTCCCTCTTCTGTAATCAACAGGACCTTTCTGTTAATGAGAAAAAAGTTCCTTATCTCTTCCTCAAGCACCTAACAAAGAAAGGAATGGATGCTTAGCAGACTCCCTTGGGAAACCAGACTCCCAGGAGCCCTGCTACAGGACACTACTTCTCTCAATCTCCTTCGGAAAATGCAAAGCAAGAAGGATACTTTTCCCAGGTAATTCAAGGTGCTTAATAAGACAGCACTGAATAGTGGTGTTGAGTAGTTCCACATTTTCTCTGTCACCCAATAGCATTTCTCCGTGTTCCCCATGCAGAGGACCTACCACTTGCTTGTTCTTCTTACATCGGACATAACCAAAGAAACCTTTTATTATTTCTAACCTGTCTTGCAAGCCTGAGCTCATTCTGAGCTTTAGCCAGCCTAACTTTCCCCCTGCAGCTGTTGGCTACTCATGTATACTCCTCCTTTGTGATTTCCTCTTTCTTCCATTTCTTATACATGCCCTTCTAAACTCTCAACTCAACTGTAAGCTCCTTAGGCAGCCACACCGGTTTCCTTACATGCCTCCCACTTTTCTTTCTTGTTGGTATTGTATGCATTTGGGCCTTCAATATTTATCTTTTTTAGAAATTCCCATCCTTTGTGGATTCCCTTCTCATTGAGTATTTCTGACCACGGGATCACACCCAGTAGTTCCTTCAGCTTTTCAAAATTGGCCTTCTTAAAGGCCAGTGTGTGTGTCCGACTACACTCAGTTTTCCCTTGCCCCTGTATCCTGAAACCCAGGATAATATGATCACTTCCTCCCAAGTTTCCAGGCACTTCCACCTCATTAATCAGTTCCTCCCTATTGGTGAGGACCAGGTCAAAGATAGATGATCCCCTTGTTGGTTCTTCCACCTTCTGGGAAATGAAATTGGAGGAATTCGTCAGACCTTACACTCTTGGCAGAGTTTGAGTCCCAACAGCAATCAGGGAAGTTGAAGTTCCCCATGATTACTATTTATCTCCTTTTCAAATGTTTGATAATCTGCTCTAATAAGGCATCATCCAAGGCTTCAGTCTGGCTTGGCAGTCTATAGCAGACACCCATAGTAAGGGCACTGTCGTTTCTCTCTCCTACAATATTTACCCATATTCTCTCAATCTGCTTTTCATGCTCCAATCATGGATTCCTTCACAAGTATACACATCCTTTATATACAGTGCTACTCCTCCTCCCTTCCTGTTTGGTCTATTCCCTTTGAACAGGCTATACCCCACAATTCCTACATTCCAGTCATGAGTCTCATCCCACCAGGTTTCAGTCATGCTTATAAGGTTGTATTTGCCATCCTGTATTAAAAGCTCCAATTCATCTTGTTTCTTTCCCATACTCTGTGCATTTGTGTAGAGACAACTGAAACCATGAGTTGTTCTCTGCAACTACTTCCTTCCTGCAGTTTCTTGCCCTTTAGCAGGTTTCTGGCGCACCACCTCAGTTTCCTGTGTATCAATGAAGCTATTATCCCCAGTGCCAGGTGCTTTTTGTTATTCGTATAGTTTTCTACCTCCCCCTCAAGATCTAGTTTAAAGCTCTTCTGATCAGATTCTCAAGACTCTTGGCAAACACATTCTTGCCAACTGCTGAGGTGCAGCCCATCTCTCGCCAGAGGTGCTACCTCAAGGAAGCAGAGGTATCTCCAGATGCAATACTACCAACAAATAGGTGACTGTACTATTAAAATGTTGGTTTTAAATAACCATGTATTTAATCAAGGAGTAGTAACAAAGCTTAGAACAAATGGCTGGCACATCTTAACTGCTATCAATTAGGATATGCTTATTAATGTATCCAAGGGAAAGTCCCCCCAACCCCAACACAATGGGATAATTATATTGACCTACAACAATTTTTTCTGGGCTAGTGGTACAAAAGATTAATTGGGGATGGAGAAAAACATTTTTGTAAACCACTTAGAGGTTTTCTTACAATTCAGTGGTATATAGGTAAAGGGACCCCTGAACGTTAGGTCCAGTCGCGAATGACTCTGGGTTTGCGGCGCTCATCTCGCTTTACTGGCCGAGGGAGCCGGCGTACAGCTTCCGGGTCATGTGGCCAGCATGACTTAGCCGCTTCTGGCAAACCAGAGCAGCACATGGAAATGCCATTTACCTTCCCACCGGAGTGGTACCTATTTATCTACTTGTACTTTGACGTGCTTTCAAACTGCTAGGTTGGCAGAAGCAGGGACCGAACAACAGGAGCTCACCCCGTTGCGGGGATTCGAACTGCCAAGCTTCTGATCGGCAAGCCCTAGGCTCTGTGGTTTAGACCACAGTGCCACTCACGCTGTGTGTGTGTTTACACACACACACACACACACACACACTGTTTGTTAAATAAAATGATAGGCAGCCACATTGAGCACAATTTAAAATGTCCTGGGATTAGCTGACCTGCACTAATTGACATCAGGCAGCCAGCCTCTCTTAAGGTAAACCTAAACCCCCCTTCTTTCCACAACAAGCAGAAGCAGAAGTGGCCATCTCAGGTACATACTTTATATGGGAGATCTGTGAGCTACTGTACACATTATAGTTTTATAAGTATATACCCCAAACATTTGAACAGTGTAACCCTATGCATGCTTACTCAGAAGAAAGCTTAAGTATTCCCCTGGAAATGCTAAGAGTGAACACAACAAGCATGTCAGAGAGTCATGACTGGATGCAGCTCCCAGCTGCATTTGCTGGCAAATGTGGGCTGTTTCTGAATCTCATTGTGAAAGAGAATTCAGTTCTTCCCTTGTGTACCCTCACATGTTATCTCAGGAAAACTAATTTATTAATATCATTCCATATTGAATGCCTGCACAGAAAATACTTTTCTCTTTGAACCATTAATGAAATGCAAGCCTAACTTCTGAAAACAGGTGCCAGTTGTTTTCTTTTGGAAATCCTGATGCACCACAGGAATGAATAGCCCAGAGAGATATATGGAGGACTATACCAAACCCACACCATGGTCGAGCATTGCAAAGAAATGTCCAACTTCCTCAGAGTTTAGCCATGTAGAGGTGAACAGATACTCCTTGTTCTGCTGGGGGATATCAGGAACAGCAGAGCTAGACACAGCCTGAAGGAAAAGGTGAGAGTTGCTCAAGGCAGCATGAACAATACTGCAGCATGAACAAAATAACTAAGCAAAAAGGAGGCGGGGAGGAGGAAAGAGAGAGAAACAGCCCTCCAAGACAGATAGGGATCTTTAATTTAAAACAGAGTAAGCTTATTCATGGGAAAAGTGCGACAAAACACCCCTGGGACAGAGCGCTGCACTCTGGCAATTAAAATTGCATTAAAAACCAGATAGGGAAGTCGGAATCCTAAAACAGATGGGCACTGAAGACTGTGTTGTCCTTATTTGTTTCAATATATTTACCTTTTGGGCAATAGAGATAGTCGCTGATTAATTTTCTTTCTGGGTGCTTCATCTACAACTTCATTGTTCCTGTTTGTAAAGTCATTCTCTTCTGCTTGCTCCTGAAGGAGGCAGACTGCAAAGATTGCATTATGCAGGCAGCCAAACAGCCTGACGCTGATGGAACAGGGCAGTTTTAGTATTCAGAGACAAGGGGAAGAAAAGGACATATTGAATAGAAAAATCACTACACAGTCCCTAATTATTTTCCTCCGAGAAAGGGAGGTTGTTTTAAATAAAAGCCTCATCCCACCCTCAAAATGAACCCTTGGTATCAGTCAGTAGGTAATAAGCACATTGCAAGGCATACAGCAGGTCTCTCTAGACAACTCAGCGGGACTTCAGGCTAGTAGTATGAAGGGATGTACACTGTGCTGCAAGCAAAATGTCTTTGAATGGCCATTTCAGTCTGAACCAAAGTTAAAATTTGGTTTATTATTTATCTGTAACATTCGCTCCTCTGGGTTCCCCTTATGGCCTCCCACCTAGGCAGGAAACAGACCCATACCTGCTTATTTTAGGCATGACCTAGGGTTGCAAAAATCTGAAACTTAACAGCTGCTCCTTTGGCTGGTGCCTCCCTCCAGTCCTAATACCTCACAGTAATAATAATAATAATAATAATAATTTGTTTATACATACATACATACATACATACATACCCCGCCCATCTGGCTGGGTTTCCCCAGCCACTCTGGGCAGCTTCCAACAAGAAAATAAAAATACAATAAAACATCAGATATTAAAAACTTCCCTAAACAGGGCTGTCTTCAGATGTCTTCTAAAAGATGTCACTTGTAACAGTGAGTAACAAGACAGCTATAAGTCAGGGAATGTATATTATATTCAGATGGTGTTAACCAAAGCACTGGAGTGCCATTCTTTAGTTGTGTGACCTTGGGAGAAAACACAACACAAGTAGTCTTTTGCTCTGAGCCATGTACTTTGCCCACAAAGTTCAAAACGTTTTGTTACACATCCACTTCGTATGTTGCTGCTCCATATGGCCAGGTTTCAGCTGCCCGAATCAGACTTGTGCTTTTTTATTTCACTGTGCTCCTCATGATAAGAGCCTACGGAGGAAGCATCCAGGTCTCTCCCTGTCCTGGCTTCAGTTGGGAAGCTCTGACCTTCAGCAAGCACTTGCCTGACAGTCATGTTGACACGGGATGCTTGCAGATACTTGGCACAGACTTGCCAGTCCTCCTGAGAGCAGGGCTCCATAACAGAGTCTTCGGGAAGGTCAGCAGGGAGAGGCAGCTCCAGGCAAGAAGGCAAAGGCTTCCCCTCCAGGTTGGGCAGAATCCTGGGGACTGCGTGGTACAGCAGGCGGCTGAAGCCGGACATGATCATCATGTCCCCGCTGTGCATGAACATGGCCACAGGGGCTTCATCTCGTTTCAGCCCCCCTAACAAAAATATGGATGACTGTCCAAAACTAAACAGAGGAAAAAGAGGGAAGGCAGTTAGTAAAACTGTAGCTATGGGAAGATTTTACCAGCTCTTCTCTTCTCAATAGCAAGGTGGAAGTTCCGCTGCAACTTGGCACACATAAAGACCACCGGTGTTGTGCTATATTCATTCTTTTTATGTTATAATTTACATAATACATATGCACTTTGTTATCTCATTCAACTCTAAAGCAAACAAACAGCTCCCCACACCCTTCCTCTTATGGTACTTTTAACACGTTTATTAGGGAAAGAGCTGTAGCTCAGTGGCAGAACATCTGCTTTACATTCAGAAGGTCCCAGGTTTGATCGCTGGCATTTCCAGGTTGGTCTGGGAGACACCCCTGCCTGAAATCCTGGATAGCCGCTGCCAGTCAGCACACAATTCTGACCTAGATGGACCTGACTTAATAAATAATAATGTCGCTAATTATACCCCACCCACCTGGCTTTATTTCCCCAGCCGCTCTGGGCGGCTTACAGCATACAGTGGTACCTCAGGTTACATACGCTTCAGGTTACATACGCTTCAGGTTACAGACTCCGCTAACCCAGAAATAGTGCTTCAGGATAAGAACTTTGCTTCAGGATGAGAACAGAAATCACGCGGCGGCAGCGGGAGGCCCCATTAGTAAAGTGGTGCTTCAGGTTAAGAACAGTTTCAGGTTAAGTACGGACCTCCGGAACGAATTAAGTACTTAACCTGAGGTACCGCTGTATATTGAAACATAATAAAACATCAAACATTAAAGGCTTCCCAATACAGGGCAGCCTTCAGATGTCTTCTAAAAGTTATATAGGTCTTTATCTCCTTGACATCTGAAGGGAGGGTGTTTCACAGGTATGGGGCAACTTCCAAAACATATTAGCACCTGAAGCAAATTGCAAAATGGTGTCCCACTCCCTATCATTGAAGAAGGGTTAGTGAAGATCTACATCAGAAACAAGGGTGAGGGGGAGACTAAATATCTACATTGGGATCTGCTGCCGCTGTGGATCCTGCCACCCGAGGCGGTGGCCTCACTTTGTCTCATGGGTGAGCCTGCCCTGTTCTTATGTAATGGTCAAAGTTATTCGTGGGGCCAAACCACACAGGACACCTGACAGCACGTAGCTTGTCCCAGGTGCTATTATTTTCTTTTACAAAACGCAGCCATGAAGGCTTGGTGGGGTGTTTCTCAACTATCTCCCAACTGGTGATTTTTCTGCTAAAACTCCCTCTCTGTTCTAACCCCAATAATAGAAATTATATATTGGCACTTTCCCCAATGTAAACAATAAGGAAAAAGAAGCATTAAGAAGTACTCCTTCCCTGCTTCTTCCACAGAATAGGTCTTCTATTTTGGGTTGTAGCCTTCACAGGCAGTCTGACCTCAAGTTTACAGAGAAGAAACTCAGGAACAGTGCAGAAAGTTGGGATGGACAAAGGTCAATTGACAGGCTAGCCTTCAGGGCTGTTATGGGGGGTGGGGTGGGATACAGAATCAATGTTTATAAATGAAATAAACAATGGCTCCCATAGACTTCAGCAATCCTACTATTCTGGATCAGTAGTCGGTTGCTGCCCATGATCTTGATCTGCCCTATTTCCCTACACTTCATACTTCCAGAGGCAGGAAGTTTGTGGTTGCCACATGAAACCTGTCATTTGTACACTTTAATCAAGATGCATTAGCTAGAAGATGAAAGGTGTACGCTGCCTTTTACAAAATGTTTGGGTAGCCTACCAGAAAGATAGAAGCGGTTGAGAATAGTCCAATTCGGACTCATCCACGTGAATTCCCAGAGATGAATCAAAGTGATAGTAGTTGAGGATTCCTGCTTCCGCTTGGAAACGTGGAAAACCACAAGCTTTAGCCACTTGCTCTGAGAGGAAAGCCAAGTCAGATGGAAAAGGCGTGTAGTGGTTGGCTGAATATTTCTGGTGAAGGAGCAAAAGAACAACAACAAATACGCAAACAGAAGAATTCCAGAGGAACAAAGCCATCCTATGAACACATCCAGTCGTGACTTAAAGTGAGTTTTAGGTCAATGCCTGGCTGTGTTGGAGCCCACTATCTCCTTTTCAAAGCTGAAGTGGGGAGCAGATTAGGCAGCTTCCCCTACAGGAGTTCCAAGTGTAACATCCATTCAAAATGGGCTTTAGAGCCTGAACTGTCACTTCCTCTGCTATTGCCAACAAGAAGCTCAGTTAGTGCTAGCGATTTTGTAGTTCAGACCCAGGAACAAAAATCAAGACACTCAGTATATCAGACATGATGATTAATATTTTTCACACAGGGGTGACATAGTCCAGAATCTTTCCCACAAATTCCTAAATACAAACTTCCCTGAACTAGAAACCTCAATATGGTTTGCTAAATGTTTCTGATGAGAAGACTGGAAATAGGTGGATTTCTTATTAAGGCCAGACAATAAGCAGATAAGGCTGCAGGCTCGTTTGGTTAAGCATGTCTGCAGCATGCTGATAGACAATTCTTTCTCACTCTACCTCAAGTTTTCAATCTGATTAGAATGTTTTGGCTTCAAATATCTTTAAGAAGCCATGGTGTCTTTAGCAGAAAGCTTGCACAGTGACTTTATGCTTACATTTTCTAACCACTGCAAAAATAAAATCAACAAATATTTGCTATCATATTATCTTCCTGTTATACATTGCCAAGAGGCTCTGTTGTCCTTGAATACCTTTGTATTCCAGTTATAATGGTAACCCAAAGTCACCCAGCGAAGCTTTTCCAGTAAAGTTTTTGAGGCCCGTTTGCTGGAACTTTTGTTTCTGGAAAGATACAAAAGAAAATTACAAAAAAAAAAAAAAAAAAATCAATTTCAATTATGAATCTCTGCAAGAGTTTTATACGGAAAGCCAAGTTTTTGATGCAGCTTAATACAATTCTTAACTTTAAAAAAGCCTGCCCATAAAGCTTGATTCTCATTATTACTTGTACAAATGTGAGTCACTTTTGATCTGTGCTACATTTTCAACAATAGGTTCAATGATAAAAATATAAAGCGAAAAAAAATGGACTGTGAGCTGAAGGGTCGATTAAGGCAATTCACAGAAAATATTTTGGAAAAGTGAAATGAAACTATGGAAGGGTGAAGAAAAGCTGGATGAGTATTTCCAAGACTGGGAAAGATGTCAATTTGTGTAAGAGGCTTAATGGAAAGCTGAGCTGGTCTGACTGGAGGAATTAAAGTTCCATCTTGAAATATCTTTGATGACTGAAATCCATTCCATTTTTCTCTTGCAACAATATAGCAGATTGCCTATCAGAATTCATGTAGGATTGCATGTGATAATGATAAAAAGATCATGTTTCCCAATCCACAGATAATTGCATGTTCCTGTAACGTCATTTCAAATCAATGAAATACTAAGACACGCAACTTGGGGCCCTCTTTTCAGAGCATTTTGATAAATGATAGTGCCAAGTGGCTCAAATTCTTTATTATTATTTATCACTTGTGAAGAACCTAAAATTTTCTAAGCAGTGTACAGATATATTTTTAAAGGGTAGTAGCTGCTGGCAGGCTTAATATCCAATAGATACAATACAAAAGGAAAACAAGACGGGTAGGGTAGAAAAAAGCACACAAATTCAGGCTACCAATTCTTGAAGTTACATAATCTCAATAGCAGTATCTGATCTGGAAAGCTGGGCCTCCCTATCTTTAAGTGCACAGGAAGAAATCCAACTTGCACCCACTACTACTATCCTTTTTTAACAGAATAAATTATCCTATTTTCTTCCTTTATCTCACCAAAAAGAAATCCAGTTACTTTTGTGCAATAACTTTTAGCACTGCCTGTGACACTGAGATCCACAAGCAGCCCCAAGCTTCCAAGACACAGACAAATTGCACTGAATTTGGCACTTGCAAATTAATTTTCTAAGTGCCTAGAGAAACTATGTTGTAGTTGACCGAGAGACACAAAGTTCATGACATATTTTTAGTAAGCTCCTCGGGTCTTCATATTTTCATGTAGCTTCACAAGCAATTGCTGTCGTGCCTAATATGATATTCCACGCTGCTGAGAACAAAGCAGCAGGGAGAACTGCAGGTCAGGATTAAAGAGCACTGGAAGAGCTGGGTGAGTGGGAGGAGAAACAGCAAGTGAGTTTGGAGATCTGGTTGAAGAACAGTGACACATCTTGGCAGGGTGCTCCTAATTAAGATGGCAGACAGTGCTGCACAGCAGAACTGAGATGCATCTGCAAAACTTTGAAAACTACAGAAGCTCCAGAGTAGCAAAGAAATGGCTGTAGGTCACAGATCTATGCGTGGAAAGGTGCAGGGAAGCCTCCAGGTCTCCCGAGTCCACCTACATTGAGTATTGTGTTGTTGTTTTTGTGTGTGTATGCAATTCAATTTGGTATAATCAAGTTTATAATGCTTTCTTTCTTTTTTTCTTTCCCTCTGTATTTTTTTGGAAAGCTGTCCCGCATGGCTGGGGCAGCCTAGTCGGTTGGGCAGGGTTTAAGAAATATATTATTGTTGTTATTACTAATTATTATTATTATTATTATTATTATTATTATTATTATTATTATTATGGCATCACTGTCTTCGGTCACTATGAAATTAGCTCTAAAACGAAAGAGAAAGGATATTAAAAGTTTGTCAGTGGGATCTGCTTGCAACAACCAGGTCAAGGAAGACACCCAACATCTCTGACCATGGAAAGAGGTCTACACCACATTACCCTAAAAGCAGAAATACACTACAGTGGTACCTCTGGTTGTGAACGGGATCTGTTCCGAAGCTCCGTTCGCAACCTGAAAGGAACGCAACCCACGTCTGCGCAAGCGCAGGTCGCCGCTTCTGCGCATGGCACCATTTTGTGCGTCTGCGCATGCGGCGAAACCCGGAAGTAACCCTTTCCGGTACTTCCAGGTCGCCACGGGATGCAACCTGAAAAGACATAACCTGAGCCGAACGTAACAAGAGGTATGACTGTAGCTTCCAAATATTTATTTATTGGGGTATTTCTAAACCATCAACTTGTTATAAGTCAGTTCAGACATCAAAATCAGAGAACACACCCAAAAGCCCATATCTGGGCAATAAAAAGCACAAATCACCTGACTTTACCATTTAAGACAATTACAGGGCAATTACAGAGTCGCTATTGAAATCCTTTATCCTGGTGCTGGAGGAAAGTTTTATAGAGGTAAAACTTCAGCATTTAAATTTCATTGCCGGGTCAAATAGAACCGGCAGCCTTTACAAATAACTGGCTCCATGTGCAGATAATGACAAGTTTTAATTACATTACTCTGCAAGTGCATTTCAGCCTCATTTAATCCTTTGGCCCCTTTGCTTGACTGGATGCCCAACTGTAATGTCAAAAACTCAGGTCAAACAACTACAAATAAGGTTAATTCACTGCCATGCTGCAAAAATTGTATCTCCAAAACTGCTTGAGCAGCGCAGCTTCCTCTACTGCTCACAGAAAAATCAAAGACAAAAAAATCCTCAGAGATAGAAGTTGAGGTAGAAGAAATGCTCAAGGGAAAAAGCCTTTCACTTTCTTGGCTAAGTCCAAGCTTTCAACTGCTTACATGATTTTTCTTACCACTCTCCCCATCGCTAGAAGTAGCTAAAGGTAAAAGGTAAAGGACCCCTGGATTGTTAAGTTCAGTCAAAGGTGACTATGGGGTGTGGCGCTCATCTTGCTTTTCAGGCCGAGGGAGCTGGCATTTGTCCCCTGCTCTGACTTACAGCAGGAATTGTTCTAAAGTTGTCTGGTAATAGGGAAGCATATTATTATTATTATTATTATTATTATTATTATTATTACTACTATTACTATTATTACTATTATTATTATATCCTTATACAACCCTAATTTTGACACAGTCACATGTAATAGGGTGAATGAACAGCACAGAGCAGCACAGAGGGCCTCTAAGTTCATGAATCCAGCACTGAGAATAGTTAGCAACCAAGACAAAGCTGTCTCTTGAAATTAGTACACTATGGATAAACATCAATGGGTTATTTTCCGTGTATTTTTTTTTAAAAAAATAGTAAATACCTAGCTTGTTTCAAAGAACAAGTTGGTTACTGTTAAATAATCTGAATAGAAATACGTTAGCTCCTTGGTTATTCTTAAATAGAACCAAAGACAATACCAGACACTTAAAACACAGTTAAGAGACTTTATTACTTATAAACATATTTATATATAACTATTCATTAAAAAATCAGAGCAGTTAAAACAATACAAAATACAATAAAAAAATAAAAAAGTTGAAATCAGAAATTATTGTGGATATGCTCTCAACTGTCTGAATAACCCTGACAGAATAGAAGCTTTCAGCAGGCATTTGAAATCTGGAACAGCAGGTGCCTGCAGTATCTACTGGCAGAGTATTCCACAATACTGGGCTGATGACACTAAAGGCTTGAATTCATGATGTTGTTGAATGAGCCAACTCTGGGAGTGACCAATGGCACTCATACAGATGGGGTCAGTGATTACTGAACTGGGATATAAAGGAGATACAGTGGTACCTTGGGTTAAGTACTTAATTCATTCTGGAGGTCCGTACTTAACCTGAAACTGTTCTTAACCTGAAGCACTTTAGCTAATGGGGCCTCCTGCTGCTGCTGCGCCGCTGGAGCATGATTTCTGTTCTTATTCTGAAGCAAAGTTCTTAACCTGAAGCACTATTTCTGGGTTAGCGGAGTCTGTAACCTGAAGCGTATGTAACCTGAAGCATATGTAACCCGAGGTACCACTGTATGTAAATGACCTTTTATCAAATGGCCTTGGGATTATTTGGAACCAGGACATACCGCAACTGATGCTGACTCTTCCCCCACAGATCAGTGGTTTCCGAAGAAGACATGTGCATATCCAAATTGCACACATTAGGCTTCTGGGTATATGTCTTCAGGCACTGCTTCACCCAGTGACGCTGGCAGCCAGGAAGGAAGGGATCTGGGATAAATATAAACCCTAGACAAAAACGAAGGTGGATGGGGAAGAGATTGTTAGGGCCTCTATACATGTGAGCACTGAAAAGAACATTGAGAAACAGCAGGAACACAGAGCGTACAAGTTTACAACCTATGTCCTTCAGAAACAATACAGGTTGCTACAAACTGTTCTCCCAACTAAATTTGGATCATATAACATTTATATCATAAATAATGAGAGATGCAAACACATCAAAAAAGTCCCCCCCGCCCCTCGCCTGTCATATAAACACACTCACCTGGATAGTTTTTGAGGCCATAGGCTTTCCATTGATTAACTGGACGCAGTCCTGCTCTGTAAGCATCGTGATCACTTACTGAGGAAAAACTCAGGGGAGAGCTGATAATCTGGTGGCGGAAAATTGAATATGAGACACCTGAAACGTGACCCACAAAACCTGGCTGAATTTTATTCGCCAGTAGGAGTTCTGCCCATCACCAACCCTACTCTGCCCCTTGAAAGGAACTGAGTCTTAAATGTGATGTCAATACGTTTCAGAGAGGCTAAGTTCATCTACAAAAATAAGCCCCAAACTTCCTCCTTAGCTCAGAGTTGAGGGTGCCTTGTCCCTTACTAAGCTGCCTGACGGATCTCTACAGGGCCTTTTCCCAACAAGAGCAGAGAAACCAGCTAGATCTTGTGCTGAGTTTGGACATGCTCAGAAAACACCTTGATATTTCTCAAAGTCAGCCTTCAAAAAGAGCAGCTGAGGGGAGGAAGAACCTTGGCAGTTTAACTATTCTGTGGAGAAGGCAAGTTTATACTAAAAGTTCATTAAAATATTTTAATTACCAGCAGAGTTCATTGGATAGTGTTACCTTTAAATTCAATGGGTTATCGAGGTAAGTCAATGAAGCAAAATTTATAGTGTTTTTCTGAAATAAGTGGGCCTGATGTTAGTTGTACTGGGGCTGATTGCTGGACTGTGCCTATCTTTTAGAGTCAGTTACTATGGCTTTAAAATGGAAATAATAGTAAACCCAGGAAATTGAACTTACACTCAAATTTTCCCATTGATGCATACCTATCGCACTGATTCGCGATGCTCCCTGAAATCTACCAGGTTGTAAAATACCTGAGTCAGAGGCATGTGCTATATTTAGAATTTCAGCTCTTCAAAGCAATATAGTATTTGTTTTCATTACAGGGGAACTGTCAAATAGACAATAAAGCAGCAGTTGCTTCTCTGGACCTGTGATGGTTTTTGTGGCACATTTTATTTCTTGATTCAGTAGGTTGTGAAACCTGAAGTCACGGCGTTCTGACAAACAGCTCACTTTTCTGTCTGCACCATAACATTATGTACTATTATGGCTATTAACACAGGGACTGCTAGTGCTAGAAAGCCACAACATTTTATAGCCTGTGGCAGAGTAGAATCCCAATTTCAATTGGGATAATGCATTAGTTTCCAACTCTGGTGGATATGTGATTTTAATTGAAATTACAAACGATGCTGAAGAAATAAGAGGGTAATCATAATTATGCAATCTTGAGGTCTGAAGAGGTTCTTTCTGTGACAGAAATTCTCCTTGGGAGGGCTGTAATTATACAGCACTCATTACAGTATTAACTGAGGACCAGTAAACCTGTCTAAGCACTGGTGCTAGTCGGAAATTGTTAATACCTAGTAGTCACTTTTAATATGTTATTCTTAATGAAATAAAAAGGGATCTTTTGTTACTGAAGACAGTGTTAATCCTCTGTCACCCTGAAAATGTCACCTTTATTGTTAATTTTCTCTTCAGTAGTTAATTTCCTGCAACAGTCAGAAGATAATGGGATGAGGTGGGTAAGAAGCAATAGGCAAGACAGAATCTTCCTTTCTGAAACATGTCTGATAATAATGCAAAGAGGCTTTTAAAAAAAGACAGGGAAGAGACAGAACACACAGTGGAGAACTAACTAGTAAAATGCATAACACAGTGAGCACTCCTATGCAGTTTCCTTACAAGGTTACACTGAACTTTTGTGACTTGTCACCAGTGTTTAAAGCCCATTGAAGCACAGAGAAGAACAAATGTAATTCGTATACTTGCCACAGACAAGGATGATGATAATCAGAGGCACTATGGATGTACCAAACAAGTGAGTGGGCCATGATACAGGTCTCTCCTTTCAGCTTTAAAGAGCAATCAAAGGGATACGAAATCTACCAGGTCCCAGGGCACAGAGAAGTTAGGCTGGCCTCAACTAGAGCCAGGGCTTTTTTGGCCGTGGCTCCGATCTGGTGGAACACTCTGTCACAAGAGACCAGGGCCCTGCGGGACTTGACATCTTTCCGCAGGGCCTGCAAGACAGAACTGTTCCACCAGGCCTTTGGCCAGGGCACAGCCTGACTCCCTCCCTCGGCAATCTTCGCAGAGCTCTGGCCCAATGGTTGCCAGTGGCTTGAATTAATTAATTTTATAATGAATGATTTTAGAGTGTTGTTTGTGCTGTACTTTTGTACTGTTTTATTGTTGTTAGCTGCCCTGAGCCCGGCTTCGGCTGGGGAGGGCGGGATATAAATAAAATTTATTATTATTATTATTATTATTATTATTATTATTATTACATTAAAAACGTTCAACAGCAATATTCCAAAATTAGGACAATTGTCTATGCATTCTTACACAGTCTATTAGGGTGACCTCCAAATATTTGCAAAAGCAAATTCAACAACAGGAGACATTAACAGAGAACAACGATCACAACATCTAGGCTTCTGGCAACTGAGTCTGCTCTAGAACACCAAAGAGGATGATGGGGGCAATGAGTTCCAAAGAAATTTTTGTCTATATCAGAGGTTGTCAACCTGGTCCCTGTCGAGTGGGCGTTTCAGGATTCTAGGTGGGTGGTAGGGGGTTCTCCGGCACAAGCCGAATCCTCCTTCCATCGAGCACTGGTGGGCGGTCAGAAAATTTTACCATCAAGCAAGATGCATTAGTGGGTGGTAGGTATAAAAAGGTTGACTACCCCTGGTCTATATAAAGAGTTTTTAATATGTTTCATGTTGTTTTCAATAAGCACTGTATAAATCTAGCATTAAAAAAGAGTTAATCATTTCAGATTCCTCTTTTTATGCAGTTTCATACAATTTATATCACATTCCCCTTAACCACTTTTATCAAACTTTAACTCCATTGCCCTGATCCAATGAGGAAAGTCCTTGTGAAAAAGCAAGCTTCCATTCATAAACCAGCTGATATGGATGCAGAAATGTTTTTGGATGTGCACTCTATTTGCAGGGTAATGCTCATCAGGGCACCACTAAATTTGGCTGAATCTTTTAGTATGCACAGAAATTTGCATATTCATCTAGATTTCCAACTCCTACAGCCAACTAGTTGCCCATAATTATCACCGGGTCATCTTTTTAAACTACTTCTCCATTGTCATGTGTATAGACTGCCAATTATTTTTCAAGACAATGGCTAAGGCACCATGACCAGTAAAAAGATTACCCTATTATTTATTTCATAAAATATATATGCCACTTGACTGTTAAAAAAATATGAAGCGGCCCCTTAAGTACCAAGTAGGTGATTGTAACTTTAGTTTTCAGAGGCAAGAACCTAAGCTCAGATAAGATGCATATTAAAATTGCCTTGAGGCTCATACAAAAGACAAATCACATATTTAAACAAATAAAGAGTCTTTAAAGGATTTAGACTTAAGAACCCAAAGCAGAATTAGCTAAAGGGAGAGATATTCAGAGAAAAACCAGAATGCCCTCCCCACCCCACTAGTTTTCTACCTAATTGCAGCAAGTCATATAAAAAAAATCTCGACATCGTACTGTATGTAACATATAGTTTTGACCCAGATGATTAACAAGTAGAAAAATGTTCAAACATGGATATGATTTCATTTATTATGTGGTGCCATAGTGGTAGAACATTTGTTACACATCTTCAGGCTGCTTCTCAAATGAGGCGTTCACAAAGTAAAGGAAGGATTGAACTCTGATTAATAAGAATACACACAGAGGCTTGAACCAGCAAGACTCTGGGAAGGGTGCGTATAATAATCTCTCTCTGTCTGCCTCCAGCCCCTAGCCCAGGTCGTTTTATTCACAAAAGAACTTTTACAGAGTGTTTGTAAGAACCAATCAGATTTCTTCTGAGCATTTCAACAAACCCACATGGGGACAAAGTTAAACTACTAAAACTAATTAAGCATGGGGTAAACAAAGAACAGAACTACAAAGGAGAGCATTTGGCAACCCCAGGAGGTGATAAACAAGCAATATACATGATAAGGAGGATGGTCAGGAGGACAGCGATCCCTTTCCTTTTAGTATTACTGTCCATGGGATCTCACCCAGCACTTCCCTAAATTTTATGAAGTCAGCTTTCTTAAAGTCAAGAAATTGAGTCCTAGTATGCTTGGCTGCTCCTTTCCGCTGTATAGTAAACTTCAGAAGAGCATGATCACTCGCGCCTAATGATCCTTCCACTTCTACCCCACTAACCAGGTCATCAACATTGGTTAGGACCAGATCTAAAATGGCTGTTCCTCTTGTTGCTTCTCCCAACATGCTTCTTCTGAGCTTTTCAACAAACCCTCGTGGGAACAAGTTAAACCACCAAAACTAATTAACAGAACTACAAAGGAGTCCATTTGGCAACCCCGGAGGTGATAAACAAGCAATACACATGATAAGGAGGATGGCCAGGAGGACAGCAATCATTATCCCCTTCATGTGAGATCTGTTTCCTGGCCCTAATATTAATATCCTAAGATTAACATACAGTGGTGCCCCGCAAGATGAAATTAATTCGTTCTGCGAGTTTTTTCGTTCTACGAGTTTTTTCGTCTTGTGAAGCACCAATGCATATTGACGGTTTCCCATAGGAATGCATTGGCGGTTTAAAAAAAAAAGGCGCAAGACGTTTCGTCTTGCAAAGCAAGCCCATAGGGAAATCCGTCTTGCGAAGCACCTCAGAAAACGGAAAACTCTTTCGTCTTGCGAGTTTTTCGTCTTCCGAGGCATTCGTCTTGCGGGGCACTACTGTATCAGAAAGCTACATCAAAGAAACTTGCCCACTATCTTTGATGACCCAGGATGCCTGCCTGGTGAAGCAACTGGCAGTGTACGTGACTTGTCAGGCAAGAGAGATGGACAGTAGAGGAAATGGCCAGAGATGCAGAGGGTTGTGGGATTTGGTCAGAAATTATTGTCAATGTATCAAACCCAGTCAACACAATGCATTCATCGTGGACACAATGGCTTGATGCATATTTTATAATTCCTCATAGTAATCCCACCTGCCCTCACACTCTGGATATTTGCACTCCTACATCTCACCGTTTTTTATTTATTTACATTTTATTTTTTAATTTTTTTATTTGTTTTGGTTTTTTTGTAAGAAAAGTTTAAGATAGTAGAGGTTAAGGTAGGAGGAGTACAGTGTTATCTTCATGTTCATGTAAAAAGGTAAAGGTACCCCTGCCCGTACGGGCCAGTCTTGCCAGACTCTAGGGTTGTGCGCCCATCTCACTCAAGAGGCCGGGGGCCAGCGCTGTCCGGAGACACTTCTGGGTCACATGGCCAGCGTGACAAGCTGCATCTGGCGAGCCAGAGCTGCACACGGAAACGCCGTTTACCTTCCCGCTAGTAAGCGGTCCCTATTTATCTACTTGCCCCCGGGGGTGCTTTCGAACTGCTAGGTTGGCAGGCGCTGGGACCGAGCAACGGGAGCGCACCCCGCCGCGGGGATTCGAACCGCCGACCTTTCGATCAGCAAGCCCTAGGAGCTGAGGCTTTTACCCACAGCGCCACCCGCATCCCTTCATGTTCATGTATGTGTTTTTATATCACAGAAAGATGTCTAGCACATTCCTAAAGGAGAGCTCAACAACCTTTGCCTATTCTTTTCTAAAACTGAGCAACTAGGCAGGACCCGTGTCAGTCTGTTGAGGCAGCATTGAGCATCAGATAAATTTGCAGGAATGTAATTATAACTTCTTTGATTACACATGAAAAACCAGCTATCTGGTAAGCGCACATGAGCATAATTAAAAGTAATCTGCTGAACACGTGAACAATTCCAAGTTGGCCTTCCTGTGTCCAGACAGCGAGTTGCTTCCTTACTGCAATTCACAATCTGAGCACAAGAGGTGTCTGGCGGTGCTGCAACTCTAGGTGTGTATAATGATATTGTATCCAGAGTTAATTTTCTCAAAGAGCTTTATGAAATTAACAGGCTGAAAGTCTAACCCCATTTACCTGGGAGTAAGCCTCACTGAACTCAATGGGACATACTGTGGTACCTCGGATTAAGAACTTAATTCATTACGGAGGTCTGTTCTTAACCTGAAACTGTTCTTAACCTGAGTCACCACTTTAGCTCATGGGGCCTCCCACTGCTGCCGCGACGCCACCGCACAATTTCTGTTCTCATCCTGAAGCAAAGTTCTTAACCCGAGGTACTATTTCTGGATTAGCAGAGTCTGTAACCTGAAGTGTCTGTAACCTGAGGTACCACTGTACTTCTGACTGTAACCATTTCCCTTCAGTGGAAAAGATTAGAATGCTGGTGACAGATCAGTAAACTGTAGCAGCTGTAAGATGCTAATCTTTTGAAAATGCCATGAAGATCAATAAATGTATCCTTGGTTGTGCAGCAAAAAAAAGATATCCTAAAGACAACTAGCCTACACTTAGGCCCAGGTTATCCAAAGAACCATTTTCTCTCAAATGAACCTGGCTGGGCTCCAAGATTTTCATGAGATGCCCTTCTTTCAATTCTGCCACCCTCACAGGCATATATGGTGGGGACATGGGGGAGGCCTTCTTGGTGACTGTTCCCAGGCCGGAACTCCCTTACAAGAGAGGCTAGACTGGCTCCCTCATTATCCTTCTGCCAAGAAGTGAAGACTGTAATCTTCTGATGGGTTTGGGGGAGCTAACTGTTCTTAAGGAAAGGGCTTTTAGTAGTGCTGCACTGTTTTTTTCTTTACTAGATTAGTTTTCATATGATTCTAATTCTCTTATAGTTAAAGCAAACATGGATAAAAAACAGAAAGCTAAAAGCATATGAAAGATAATAGTTGAAAAGTAATTGAACTATTAACTTTTATATGCTTTTATCCACGTTTGCTTCAATTTTTATGACCTACTTTTCTGGGAGAAAAGTTGGGATATAAACGAACAAACAAATCATCAGTATTTGTAAACTATTACAATAAAAGACATTCATTTCTCTAGCTGCCCACAACCGTTCATGAGGATTCAGTTTACTACTCTCCTTCACCCCTTTCACCAACAATCCCAAAAGCACACACCAATCAGAAACGAAGGGTCATTTTGTGGAAAAGCCACACTTTGGTAATACTGCGCACTGCCTTGAAGACTAAACGTTCCAGATTTAACCGCTGGCATCTCTCTTATGGCTGGTTAAAAGGCTAACAGTTTAGATTTTTCATATGCGCCTTATACAAAAAAAAAGCAGAATCCTGTATTGCTTCAGACTGCACGTGTGTGAATTATATTTTTGAAAGCTTGTGGCTGCTTGCATGCAGCGATATGATGTACTAGTCTCTTTTTAAAATTAAAATTAAAAATCGACACTCTCCCTACCTGAGGAATTCCACACCTGAGTGCACATGTTGTGGGTGGCTGGCCTAAACCCGCCCCCCCAATAACTTCAGTTCTGACAGAAGAGGAGCCTTCCCACCTCCATCCACCCGGCATTCCTGCTCAGCTGCAAATACAGAGGCAAAATCTGTTCGGGGGATGGAGGAGAGAAGGTTCCCCCCCGGGGGGGGCTGCGGCACGTGCAAGAACCCGGAAGCGGCAGATGTCACCATGGAGACAAGAGCGTGCGTTGGCGCTGCGGTTAGGGCACTACCGTCCGGTTTACCTGCCGCGCCGCTGGCTTCGAGAAATCAATGGCCCCAGAAGGGTCCGAGCCCTCCCACCGCCGGTAGAAGCGAAAGAGCCGGCGGAAGGCGTCCTCGCCTCCCTCCCGCGCCGAGACGGCGCCCGCCGCCATCTTAGCGCCGGGAATGACCTTGCTCGCGCTCAGCGGAAAGGGCAACAGCGCGCCTCCCCATTGGCTGGCCGGCGAGAGCCCGCCTTACTTCCTCCTGGCTTTCAAGATGGCGGCGGCAGGTCCTTCCCGGCGGCTCTTCGAGGTCTTCGTTGCCCGCGTGCCTTGGACGGCGGGGCCAAGTGAGTGGGGTGCGGGGTTAGGGGAGGGAAGGGGTATCAGAGAGTCCTAAGGGGTGCTGTAAGTCGGCCCCTTTGGCGTTTTAAAAGAAGGCTAGCCGGGGTTATAGCGTGGGTCCCTGGCGCTTCCCGCTCCTGAGGTTTTAAGCCCTTTTCTCCATCCCTGCATCAGATGCTTGGGAAGCCCGAGGCATGAGTCGAACCCACCTTCTTTCTTGTGCTGAGGGCTTTGTACCCCGGCTAAAGGGCTACAGAGGAAGGGATTTCGGCTGATGCCATGCAAGCAGCACCTACAGAAACCCCCTCTCCTCTGCAACGGTGCAGCGCTCTGAATTCTTTTGCATCGGTCCATCTTCCATGTTTGCAGCCCTAAGAGGATCTCCACTATTCTCGCCCTAATTTAAAAATCACGTCGTCGTCATGCACAGAAACGCCCCAAGACAACCTGGTTTGATAAATGACTCTCTCTCTTTCTCTTTTGCAGATGAAGTAAAACAATATTTTGCTCAGTTTGGCTCTGTGAGAAAATGCTTGGTGCCATTTGTGAGTATCATTGCTGTTAACTGAACCTAAACTCAACAAAATATTTCTTCTCCACCGCGTTTTAGTTTTATACAATTGCAATTTACATATAACAGTAAAATTCAGGTCTGGCACAAAGCCACCTAACAAATATTAATATCCAGTTGGTATCATCACCTGCATTTGGATTTTAAAATGCATCTGAAAATTATAAAAGAAAAATTCAAATGCAGACAATGCAAAAGACAATGCAGTATTCCTTGCTGGCACCTTTAGAACTGTATTTGAACACACTTAGCAGAGGCCACCAATGGTTCTTTTTCTTCCCATGCATTTTACAAACTTTATTTTCAGATGGACTTTCAGCTAGTTTCTGCCCTCTGTGATATCTGCATCTAAGGGCTGCTTGTGCTCAGATGCTGATATCTCAGGGTTAAAGAAAAGCATGCACTATCCACTTAATATGAAGGGCATACAGTTCCCACTTTACGATAGATTGCTTCCTATCTTTGCTGTTCACTGCTTGTGTATTTAAATCAGGGATACAGGGACACACACACACACAGCTTTTGCTGTGCTAACACAACGACAGGACATCAAAAGATGAGCACTTTGCTTTTTACAGAGTGTTCATAAGAGCTTTTTACAGAGTGTTTGTAAGGACCAATCAGATTTCATAGAATCATAGAATCCTAGAATCATCGAGTTGGAAGAGACCACAAGGGCCATCGAGTCCAACCCCCTGCCAAGCAGGAAACACCATCTGAGCACTCCTGACATATGGTTGTCAAGCAGGAAACACCATCAGAGCACTCCTGACATATGGTTGTCAAGCAGGAAACACCATCAGAGCACTCCTGACATATGGTTGTCAAGCCTCTGCTTAAAGACCTCCAAAGAAGGAGACTCCACCACACTCCTTGGCAGCAAATTGCACTGACGAACAGCTCTTACTGTCAGGAAGTTCTTCCTAATGTTTAGGTGGAATCTTCTTTCTTGTAGTTTGGATCCATTGCTCCGTGTCCGCTTCTCTGGAGCAGCAGAAAACAACCTTTCTCCCTCCTCTATGTGACATCCTTTTATATATTTGAACATGGCTATCATATCACCCCTTAACCTCCTCTTCTCCAGGCTAAACATGCCTAGCTCCCTTAGCCGTTCCTCATAAGGCATCGTTTCCAGGCCTTTGACCATTTTAGTTGCCCTCCTCTGGACACGTTCCAGTTTGTCAGTGTCCTTCTTGAACTGTGGTGCCCAGAACTGGACATAGTACTCCAGGTGAGGTCTGACCAGAGCAGAATACAATGCCACTATTACTTCCCTTGATCTAGATGCTATACTCCTATTGATGCAGCCCAGAATTGCATTGGCTTTTTTAGCTGCCGCGTCACACTGTTGGCTCATGTCAAGTTTGTGGTCAACCAAGACTCCTAGATCCTTTTCACATGTACTGCTCTCAAGCCAGGTGTCACCCATCTTGTATTTGTGCCTCTCTCTTTTTTTTTTGCCCAAGTGCAATACTTTACATTTCTCCCTGTTAAAATTCTTCTTGTTTGTTTTGGCCCAGTTCTCTAATCTGTCAAGGTCGTTTTGAAGTGTGATCCTGTCCTCTGGGGTGTTAGCCACCCCTCCCAGTTTGGTGTCATCTGCAAATTTGATCAGGATGCCCTTGAGTCCATCATCGAAGTCGTTGATAAAGATGTTGAATAAGACCGGGCCCAAGACAGAACCCTGTGGCACCCCACTAGTCACTCTTCTCCAGGATGAAGAGGAACCATTGATGAGCACCCTTTGGGTTCGGTCAGTCAGCCAGTTACAAATCCACTGAGTGGTAGCATAGTCAAGACCGCATTTTACCAGCTTCTTTACAAGAATATCATGGGGCACCTTGTCAAATGCCTTGCTGAAATCAAGGTAGGCTACATCCACTGCGTTCCCTTATCTACCAGGCTTGTAATTCTGTCAAAAAACGAGATCAGGTTAGTCTGACATGACTTATTTTTCAGAAATCCATGCTGACTATTGGTGATCACAGCATTCCTTTCTAGGTGCTCACAGACTGTTTGCTTAATGATCTGCTCCAGAACCTTCCCTGGTATTGAAGTCAGACTGACTGGGCGGTAATTATTTGGGTCCTCTCTTTTCTCCTTTTTGAAAATAGGGATGACAATTGCCCTCCTCCAGTCTGCCGGGACTTCGCCTGTTCTCCAGGAATTCTCAAAAATGACTACCAGTGGTTCTGAGATCACATCTGCCAGTTCTTTTAATACTCTTGGATGCAGTTCATCTGGCCCTGGAGACTTGAATACATCTAAACTAGCCAAGTATTCTTGTACTATCTCCTTAGTTATTCTGGGCTATGTTTCCTCTGCTGAATCATTTGCTCCAAATTCTCCAGGTCGGGCACTGTTTTCTTTATCGGAGAAGACTGAGGCAAAGAAGGCATTGAGGAGTTCAGCCCTTTCTGTGTCCCCTGTTTGCATTTCACCATCTTCTCCTCTGAATGACCCCACTGTTTCTTTGTTCTTCCTTTTGCTACAAACATACCCATAAAAGCCTTTTTTGTTGCTTTTAACCTCTCTAGCAAGCCTGAGTTCATTCTGTGCTTTTGCTTTTCTGACTTTGTGTCTACACGTGCTGGCTATTTGTTTGAATTCCTCTTTGGTGGTTTCCCCCCTTTTCCATTTTTTGTACACATCCTTTTTTAATCTTAACTCAGTTAAAAGTTCTTTAGATAGCCACCCTGGCTTCTTTGGGCACCTTCCATGTTTCTGTCTCATTGGTATTGCCTGAAGTTGTGCTTTTACTATCTCCCTCTTAACAAACTCCCAGCCATCATGAACTCCCTTTCCTTTTAGTATTACTGTCCATGGGATCTCACCCAGCACTTCCCTAAGTTTTATGAAGTCGGCTTTCTTAAAGTCAAGAAATTGAGTCCTAGTATGCTTGGCTGCTCCTTTCCGCTGTATAGTAAACTTCAGAAGAGCATGATCACTCGCGCCTAATGATCCTTCCACTTCTACCCCACTAACCAGGTCATCAACATTGGTTAGGACCAGATCTAAAATGGCTGTTCCTCTTGTTGCTTCTCCCAACACGCTTCTTCTGAGCATTTCAACAAACCCTCATGGGAACAAGTTAAACCACCAAAACTAATTAACAGAACTACAAAGGAGTCCATTTGGCAACCCCGGAGGTGATAAACAAGCAATACACATGATGAGGAGGATGGCCAGGAGGACAGCAATCATTATCCCCTTCATGTGAAATCTGTTTCCTGGCCCTAAGATTAACACCCTAAGATTACCATTCCAGAAAGCTACATCAAAGAAGCTTGCCCACTACCTTTATGGCCCAAGAGCCTGTCTGACAAAGCAACTGGGCTGTGTACTGTGTACGTGACTTTTGAAGCAAGAGAGATGGAACAGGGATGCAGAGGTGTGGATTGATCAAGAATCCTATCAAAATAGTTTAAACCCAGTCAACGCAATGCTTTCATTGCTGACACAGATGGCTTACTCTATATTTGTTATAATTCCTCATAGCAATCCCACCTGATCACCACCCCAGTAACCCCACTAACTATGGAGGAACCATTCAAGGGTCGCCTTTGTGCATGATGCCTGGTGTTGATGGAAGTTTGAATCAAACAACATGTGGAGGGTACCACATTGGCTACTCCTGAGGCAACTGGTTAGCTTCCAGCAAATTCATTCTTGTCATCCCACATAAACCAGTGAAATAAGTGGCTAGGAAACTTCCTAGTCTGCTGGGAAGAGAATATAATTTGCCAGTTGTTTAACATTTATGATTGGTAATGACTTTCTGCATGACGCTGTTGTTCACCAGGTTTCTGTTGAAGGTGAAAAGGGCACATGTAGTCCATACTGAAGTAGCATTTAAGCAGTGGTTGATTAAGTACATAGGATCCATCAAATCTAAATCAATTCAATGTACTTGTTTTGGATGATTAGGATAAAGAAACGGGATTCCACAAAGGTTTTGGCTGGGTTGGATTTTCTACAGAAGAAGGTCTTAAAAATACTTTGCAGAAAGACACTCATATTCTAGAAGGAGCTAAGGTAAGAGGCTATGGTACTTGCATACTGAATTTCTTATCCTAGAAGAGAATTGCTATTTTATATTTAAAGGTGAACACTGAGAATGGCCTGGTTAGCTTGTTTGTTGCACATTTCAGACCTTTCACAAGTTCATACCTAATAAGTGACTTGAGACTTGCATAAATACAACAGATTTATAAGCAGGGAAGTGAATAGTTTTCAGTCCAAGGGGCATAAACCCTCGTGGACAACCTTCTAGGCCTACACCCCAGTGGTGGATGGGGTCCAGAAAGTGGGCAGAGCAATGGATGTGACTTATAGTAGGCTACCTAAGAGCCATGCAAAACCAGAGGCTTTATCCATCCACCTGTCCATATAGAAAAGCAAGAGGCGGCACCACAGTTAAAGAACATGTTCCAGATTGGTAAAAGAGAAAGATGTGGGCTGGGGAGTCTTGAGAGCCAGCATTTGGTGGCATGTCTTTGTTTTACCCACTCCTGATCTACAGGGTGGAATATATCATCATGGTCTGAGCAAGGAGAGGGTAAGTTGGCGCTCTCCTAACATGGTCTCATTGCTTGACTGCGTGGAGGAGGAAGAGAATTGTTTCCTACTGTGTTATAGTAATTTCCCCCTCCTACAGGCAGCACTGAGTAGGGGGCAATGCTAGTGTTAAGCCTCAACCCACCACTTTCCCAAGCTGAGCTGACCACAGAGAACAGGGCAAGGAGAAAACAACTGACACAGCCGATTTGTACATACAGTGGTACCTCCGGTTACATACTTAATTTGTTCCGGAGGTCCGTTCTTAACCTGAAACAGTTCTTAACCTGAAGCACCACTTTAGCTCATGGGCTCTCCTGCTGCTGCGCCGCCGCCACACAATTTCTATTCTCATCCTGAAGGAAAGTTCTTAACCCGAGGTACTATTTCTGGGTTAGCAGAGTCTGTAACCTGAAGCATATGTAACCCGAGGTACTACTGTACTCTGTTGTGGTACTTGAGAGGCACCTTAGTTAGCATTGTCATCCACAAACATTTATTCACAACGGATAGCTACATTTTATCTCTACTGCTTCCAGTTGCAGCAGAGGTGGTGAGCTGGAGTTGAAATACTCAGGGGCATGTTCTTAAGCATGCTTCTTGGGTCTTTGCAGCTCAGCTTCAATGCAAGCCAGGCTGTAAAGCCATGCCTTGCAAACCTAACTTTCAGCAGGGATCAGTTGTACTAGGGAAATTCCATAAAAAGCTCCTGAGTGCAACCAGTTCCAGTGGGTTTTGCATTTGGTGCCAATTAAAAGGAGCCTAATGCAAAGTCTGCTTGCCAAGGAACATTTCAGAGACCTTATACCACTTATTTTTTTCTCAGCTAACCCTCCTCATAGGATTGTTACAAGGATGAAACAGAGGAAAATTATGCACCCCACTTTCAGGTCCTTACAGGAAAGAAGAGAAATAAATAAAATGGCTCTCATGTTCTATCCTTCATCGTTCAATTCATACCTGAAACAAGTTCAGTCTAATAGTTCTAAATGTGAAAAGGCATATATTGAATAAAGGAAAGTTGGTTGATCATTAGTCAGTGCATTTACAGTTGAAAGTTGGCATAATTAAATGTTGAAAGCCATTTATGAAACTGTATCTGAAACACACACTGTAGTAATCCTAGGTAATTTTAATTAAGAAGCTGATCTGGTAGTTCTTTCAGCCAAAAACATATTTCATTAGGGGTTCATAACAGACCTTGATTCGTTGAAACTTACACAAATGTTTTATGAAAAGTGGTTTCAACTTATGTGGAACATCACCTCAAAAATGAATATATTAAGTATATCAACATTGATATGGATATTAAGATTGTTTCTTGTGCTGCCTTACTAGCAATTGTGTTTGTTCAATCTTTCAGCTTGATGTGAAACGTCAGAAAAGCAAAGGCCACTTTTCAAACAGAAGAACTGCTGACATCAGTTAAAGGAAGGAGACTTTATTTCACTGCTGTATAAAGAAACTAAAATAAACTTGGATATGTATTCATCTCAGTTAAATGAATCCAGCTGTTTCTCATAAGCTTAAGATGAATGAACTATACAATCACAGCAGAGCAAATGAACCACAATACACTTTCTTCCCCCTCTCACATACGTTACAGCAGAAGCAGGGCAAACTATGTACAAGGGGGAGTATTATCAGATGGAATAAGCAGCTTTAACTAAGAACTCCATATACACCAGGCAGCTTATTCGGACCTTAAGAGAACAGAGCTCCACCTGTGTAAAAACAAAGGGGCAGCACAAAGCCAGAGCCCCAAACACAAAACCTATAATTCAGTGGTCCAGTTTTTCCTTACTTCCTCTGTTCTTTGGGCAAAAGTGTCCCTTTAGCTGGGTGCCTATATCCACTATACAGGAACTGTCAGGTGGTTTAGTAGACAATCCCCTGCAGTCTTGTTTAAAATGCTTGAAACCAATTCCTTACTCTTTCCTTCTCTTCTTGCCTTCATGCTCATGTTCTTTAGGACGGCTACTATCAGAAGGCCTTTTTGAGCCCCCATGCTGTTTGGCTTCCTCCAAGAATTTGTCTAGACCGAAAGGATCCTCCTCAAACTGAACTGGTCCTTCTCGACCTCTTTGCCTGCGGTCTGAGCCAGAAAATTCCTTATCGGGAACAAACCTGCGAGACCAAAAGAGAGTAGTAAATCAAGTGTTCTAGTAGTAAAAATACAATTGGAAATACTTGAAATTTCCATACCTGTTAGTAGTTTTTATTCGTGCCTCCAAATCATCACCATACACATCCTTATCCACATTTTTACTAGGTCTGTAGATGTTCTGGGCCATGTCTTTACCACTTCTCCAGGGCTGGTCATAGACATTGTAAATTTCATCTTCTCCTCCAGCAAAGCCACTGTCCATACCCTAGCAGAACACCAAAACCATCTATATTAGTTGGATACTAACAAGCACAATGTCCAAAAACAGGTTCCCTTAGAAGTCATCAATACTACTCCAAAAACCTACCTAACCGAATTAGGTAGATTGCTATTCAGAGTCAGAATACAGCATTCTCTGGGAGAACAGAAATTACTCACAAAACCAACAAGTCCCAACTCTGTTGCATACTAGCGTAAGAGAAAAGGATAGAAATATTCAGATGAAAGGAGAAACTTGGTTCTCAATGGCTTGGGATACCAGGTTCAGGTTTAGCCTCCAACCACAGTGGTGTCAGAGGGCACTCTTCTCCGCTAAACAGAAGTGCTGCATGCTTTGAAACACTATTATAGTGAATGCTAAATTTACCCACAATGAAGGCAATATTGCAGGATAGTGCAATGCATTTTACTTTTAACCTACCCATAGTTTTCTAACCACTGCTCATTGAGGGGCTTTGATAATATATTAAGTTATATTTAGAGGTGGCTTATTTTGTATTAAATTATACTGGAGTGGGCACCCATTTTTCCAGTTGAGGGCCACATTACCTCCTTTCGGGGTAATTTGGTAGGAGGCACATGATGAAGGGTCAGAGCCAAAGGGGGGACTCTTCATCTTTTTCTGCTGCCTCCTCCTCAGCCTAGCAGGTTGTGGGGGTGGGCAGATTATTGTTTGCCAGAGGTTTGAACTGATCACTTGCAGATGGTTTTTAAAATCAGTACTGCATAAAATTTTCCTGAGGGCCAAAGGTTACCTACCCCTAATTTACATGTTGAATTCTTAACAACTGAAAGGCATGGGTTGGTGTTAGAATCTAGTGCTGTAGAGGAAATGAAGCTGTTTAATTGTATCATCCAGAGGAAGTGCTGAGTTTGCTTTCCTTCACTCAATGTGTTCTAGGATAGGGCTATCCCCATTCTGGGATGTGGCACTTGCTTTAATAGGCCCTTTCCTGTGGCCTCCCTAGGTCTGGAACGCAACAGTATAGAGTGCTTGGTAGCTGACCCTTCATTACAAAAATAATCTTGAGGACATGTGTCTTCAGAGTTCAATTCCTTTCCTACCCACTCCCCACCAGCCTAATATTTTCCACAACAAATGTATAACCTGCAACGCACACTAGTTACAGGTTCCTAGTTGTTGTCATCTGAGTACTTTTAAATTGGAATTGCTAAAAATTATGAACATAGGCTCAAATAACTGTTTTCAGATCTGCTACACAGTGAGCTATTTGGAAAACGAGCAGATAAAATATGGCTTGTTCAATCTATTGGCTGACATGTCATAGCTTAGGGCAGGCACGCCCAACCTTTGGCCCTCCAGATGTTTTAGACTACAATTCCCATCATCCCTGACCACTGGTCCTGTTAGCTAGAGATCATGGGAGTTGTAGGCCAAAACATGTGGAGGGCCGCAGGTTGGGGATGCCTGGCGGCTTAGGGTATTTTTATTTTATGATGTATATATCTTTTTAATGCTGTACATCTGGCCATACACATGACAATTGTCTCCTTCAAACGTAGTGATAACTTTCCAGAGCAATGGATGGCATTACTTACCTTACTCTGGTTGAAGAGCCTTTGGTCATACTGGATCTCACTGGATGTCCGAGGGTTAGGAACACCCAAGGCAATGACTTCACTAATATCTCTGTTCTCATTCCTTTGCAACTTCGACCTGAGTTAACAACATTGTATACTGGTTATGTTGAAAGAATATCAACAATTAAAACTTCTGCCTATTCAGAATAAAGATGCTGGAAGTCAGACTAAGAGTTTTGCAGTTGGGGAGGGGGGGCGGGGGCTAGACATACTTTGAGGAAGCAGTGCTGATTTGCTTGAACACAGGAATAACTTAGTCATGAATGACATTTGAACTACCCAGTGGTTCCTTTGCATTTTTCCATCTTCAGAAAGCTGACTTCATACCATGACAAACTGTTTTTGAAACTCTCAACTTCAAAAAATAGCCTGCCATACAAGCCTGGACAACAGCAAGGAGAGTGCTCTTTGAGAACAAACAAACCTAAAGTCCTTAGGTCGTTAGGAACAAGTTTTAAGCGTCTTTGGATTCTGGTATTCAACTTCAAGGAAGTTGAATCTTGCTTGTAATACAGAATACAGAAAGATAATACGGGTAATACAGAAAGGGCCAAACAGAAACAGACTGTAAAATTAAACTGTTCCCCTTGTCTCCAAAGCAGGTATAATTCTGTTGCGCAAAAGAACTGGGCTGCATAGAAGTTGTGGAATATATTGTATAAGGTTCTTATTAATTGCTACTTAACACAATTAATTGTGTGTTAATTATTCTAGCAGCTAGTTCGAATGTATACTTGCTCAGGAAGTGCATAAATTAAAACAAGGGAAATGATTTGAAACAATTTAAATCTTCAGATGCAAATTTAATCCATTAATGTTTTTTCTGGGTGATTTAAAAATCAATCCACCCTACAAAGAAATGGTTCTCAAAATACAATAGACAGCTAGTCCGGCTGGCACAAAGTGTGCAGCCTAAGAGTAAACTAGGTGGGGGGAAATCTACATGATGGGCACAGGAGAACCTGGCACATTCAAGCCTTTATCCAAGCATCATTCCTGCTTAAGGGTAAATACTGCATTCTACAGTGTCACTCTCCTGTCTGACCATCAAAAACAAGATCATGGTGGTATTATTATTTATTAAATTTATATACCTCTCTTCCTCCAAGGATTACTGTGTGATTTACAGTATAAAAACAACAATAAATATCTTAATAATAAACAAAACCATAACCCCTCCCCACATTTTAAAAGGCCATAGATTATCTAACTGTTTAATGTTCTCCATGCTAATCTTCAAAGTTAACTTGTTCCCATCAAAATATTTTAAAAAATAAAAAAAATTGTTCAATAGCACCTTAGAGACCAACTAAGTTTGTTCTTGGTCTCTATGGTGCCACTGGACAATTTTTAAATTTTTAAAAATATATTTCAACTGCATCAGACCAACACAGCTACCTACCTGAATCTTGTTCCCATCAGATGCAGATCCCATCATAATACATGCTTGGTCCCTCCTTTGGGACTGATAGAGAAACTAAGGAACTACAGTGGTGCCTCGCAAGACGAAAAGAATCCGTTCCGCGAGTCTCTTCGTCTTGCGGTTTTTTTCGTCTTGCGAAGCAAGCCCATTAGCGGATTAGCGCTATTAGCGGCTATTAAAGGCTTAAGGGATTAGCGGATTAGCTGCTAAAAGGCTATTAGCGGCTATTAAAGGCTTAAGGGACTAGCGGATTAGCTGCGAAAAGGCTATTAGCGGCTTAGATCAGCTGTTAAGCGGCTTAGATCAGCTGTTCAGCGGCTTAGCGAACAGCTGTTAAGCGGCTTAGGGGCTTGGGAAAAAGGCTGGGAGGGGAAAAAAACCCCCAGGAATCGCAAGACATTTTCGTCTTGCGAAGCAAGCCCATAGCAAATTCGTTTTGCGAAGCACCTCCAAAACGGAAAACCCTTTCGTCTAGCGGGTTTTCCGTCTTGCGAGGCATTTGTCTTGCGGGGCACCACTGTAGTGCTATACAGAGCCTCAACTAATGCTATGCAGAAGAACACACAAGCACTAAATACACAGAAGCACAAAAATCGACACACACTTCTTTAAACATAATAGTGTGCCATAGCACACCAGAAATCACTGCACTACAGGTATGTACATTTCCAAATCTTGTAAATTGCTTTGAAGTTTTCTCCAATGAAGTATATAAATTTTATATAAACAGTAACTTAATACAAGAGAACCAAAGGAATGCTAATTTGTTAGGTTAGAATCAAACGTTTTACATTTACCTTGATCAAGTAGTATACTGCCCAGTTATTATTAGCTGAACAACTTTACCTTTTGTCAGGGGCTGCTCTGGAAAGATTCCGGTCATGCTGTCTCTCTTTTCGTCTGTCATGTCTGATTTCATCACGTTCTCTAGCTTCTCCATCCTCTGCACAGATACATTTGAAATTCAAAATTACATGCAGCCATCTCTTATGTGAGTTAACAGCAACATAGTGGAAGCTGAACTTGCAGCTATGAAGAACACAGTGGATGGTGGACTAAGTACTCAGAAGTTGAAGGGTCCCCTAGCATTTGTACACTTGTTCACAAAATACTTAATTTTTTTCTGGCCCAACAACTTTAGTGCTTTCCCCAGTTTTCATCTGAAGGTTACATGCCATTAACAAGAAGCCACTTAAACTACAATTCTATGCACACCTACTTGGAAGTGAACACCACTCAACGAAGAAGAACATACTTCCACATAAACATGTATAGAAATGAGCTGCATTCTTTTTGCATGAGGAACGCTATGCATGTAGAGGCCTCCAGAATGAAGCCATCCTTCTATAACTGCATATAGTGCAGTCTTCCTGAGAAGGTCAGTACACTTGTCATGTGCAGAACCCTCTTTGGAATATTTTATGAAAACGGCAGGAGGATGGGATGTACCTTTCTCCACATGGGTTTTGATCCCCGCCCTTCGCTCCCTGGCCTTCTGAGCCATTTCCCGGAGTTTCTCCTCATGCTTCTCTTTTTCCTTCTGGGCCATCTTCCGCTCCACCTGGGCTCGCATCTCCACAGCCTCACGAGCCTGCACAAGATTCAGAGCACAGCCAGATGGTAAGGAGAGAACAAGAAGACCTAGTTTTTATGCTTTTGAGTGGCAATATAAAATAGGATGTACAGTCCAGAACTGGAAGCAGCCGGCTGCATTGGGCCAATCAAGAAACTAGACGAGGGCTAGAAGAACAGTGTAGAAGCCATGCCACACTACTGACACAAAGCCGTTTCCAAGCAACCGGCTAAAAGTTGCAATGCTGCTCAAATTTATTCTGTGGAAAGAAATTACTCAAAAAAGGTGCACTGCGGAGAAGCAACTATAGCCTGACCTTCCTGTCAGCAATGTAGAGAGCCTCAGCCAACTTGGCAAAGTTTTCATTAATGTGGACAGTCTGTAGTCCTCTGCCATCCGCGGCCAGACGCTTGTCTAATGGAATGGTGTAACCCTGGAGGAAAAACAGACAAGACAGTTGATCATGAAGGAAAAGACATGGCATGCCAAGAAGCTGCCCAAAATCCTTACTTGTAATTCAATATCAATTAATTAATTAATTAATTTCTTTACCGCCCTATACCTGAAGGTCTGAGGGCAGTTCATGTGCTCTAGGTGGAAGTAGTTGCATTGTTTGGTTCCTACTTTTGTAATCCTCCATACACCAAGCCCCTGTTTATGGCATTAGTTATAGTAATACAATTCCCTCAGTTGCAAGATTTAAAAATCTTTAAAACTTCCTTGATTCTATCTATGCAACACATTTTCCCTTTTCACTATTTGTTGTATACTGAAGAATCCCAACAAATGCAGGAGTGATTAGTACCACCACCACCACCAAGTATCTGACTGAAGCTGCAATCCTGAGGAGGTTTATTTAACAATGGGAATAACATTCCAAATGAAAGTAGCACCAAAGTAGCACCAAACATGTTTAAGTTGCTGGGAAAATTAATCATGTTTCTACAAACTAAAGTTTTATTTAAAAAATCAAGGAAACCCCTGCACCTATGACATATTCAGTGGCCTCGATGTGATATTCTCTTAGTAAGATCTGCCACACAAGTTTTAATAACAAGGAGGATTATCCTAAACACCACAGGAATTCATCACTACTCCCTCTTCCTGCAAGCACTGAACTGTCAATGTCATTGTTCTCAGAATAGGACAACAAAGGGCCTTTACAAAAGAGAAAAATAGCTCAGAGTATAGGAGAGACACAAAGGCAGCTGAGGCAACTGAAGAATAGCCAATTTGTTGTGGCACAAGCTTTCTCTAGCAACATCATAGACCTTAGTTGGTAGACAGAGGTGGTACATATACACACTTACTGCAACAGACATTAGTTACCATAAATAGCATAAATGTGAACCAGTAAATAATTTTATATAATTCCTCCCATTTGTATCCTGCGCCAACTCCATTCTGTATATATGATTTCCCCAGTCTACAGCAACAGTCCTGTGAAGTATGTTAGCCTGAGTGTACACAACAGGCCCAAGGTAATCATATAGGGTTAATGACTAAGTGGGAAATTGAATTTAATTCTTTCTGATTCAAGTCCAACATTTCCAATGACTTGGATAAATAGATGCTACTGCAAGAATATATCTTTTTTTTTTTTTTTTTTTGTAAAGGCTTGAGAGCATCAGGGCAAATTGGTTTCATACCCTGCAAACAGCAGTATGAGGGAATTTTAAATACTTTCCTTTGCCTAACCACAGCTGATCACTGCAAAACGGCAATTTACTATCTAGCAAATTCTTTGCCCTTGTCATCTTGGCAGTTTTAAAATAAAAGGCAGAGAAGAGTCAAGCCCTATCACTGCAACCTCCTTTCTGAACACAGCTGGTTTACTCAGCTCTGGTTGCTTTAAAGTATCATTCAGACTGCAGATCATTTTTTGAGGAGTTTCCCCAGCAGGATGCAACATTACAGTTTGACGTTATGACAAGTTAATTACCTTAGCATTTTTCCAGTTTGAAATGCAGGGAGGAATTTTCCATTCTTGTTGCTCCTTCACGGTCATCTGAACAAAGAAGAGGTAAAGAGATTTTAGATTTCCCCCCATTTTTACCAATGAGAGGCGGGGATTCATTCCCATTCTGAAACACAGTAGCTGAGTAGCCATGAACCGTCAAATAGGAAGTGTCAACAAAACGCAGTGAAATGCTCCCCCCACCCCCAAGCAATTGTCATGTTCATTTAAGCTGCATCGCCTGGAAAGCTAAAACGAAAAGAGAAGCTATCAGCAATTCTGGCAACAGTAGCTGAATGTTTAAACCTCAGATACCAAACCTTTTGGGAAGACCTAGGTCAGTTTATCCAGTCCAACTCCCCAAAATGGGAACTTCCATCCGTATCCAATGAGTTAAATTCACATAATCCTCATTGGTAGCACCGAAAGTTTCTTCAACAAATAGTAGCCCAAAGAACATTCGTGGCTTTTACAAACATCGCCACATTGCTCAAGTAGCTATCAGGAATGAACGAACAAGGTTTACCATGCCAAGGCGCCTACTGAATAGATGGCTCCAGACTTCTCAAGCAAGCAAGTCTAGCCACAAGCTATAGGGAAAAGAAAAACAAAAAATCTGGAACGTCACTAGACAATCTAACCAGGGGGAACATAGCTCAGTTGGTAGAACATGACTCTTTAATCTCAGGGTTGTGGATTCGCACCCCACATTGGGCGAAAGATCCCTGCACTGCAGGGGGTTAGACTAGATGCCCCTGTAGTCCTTTCCAACTCTACAATTCCATGATCCTAGCTCAGGTCAAAGATCCATCTAGCCCAACAACCTGTTTCTCCGAGTGACTACCTTTATTGAATGACCCTGGCTTCTAGTATTATGAGACAAGGAGACAAAACAACTTTCTATCCTCTTTCCCCATGCTGTGCATAATTTTATGGCCCTGAAACTTATTTCCCCCTGCTTACGTTTTTTATAAACTATGAATCCCCAGACACTGTACTCTTCCTTGCGGGGGAGCTGCTGCAGCCTCTGATCCCTTTAGCTGTCCCTTTCTGCACCTATTTTCAGAATTTCAATATCATTTTTCAGATATGACAAATATGACTACACACGATATTCCAAGTGTGGTTGCAGGCATTACAGTAGCAGCAATTATATTTTTGATTGAGAAGTCCTAAGGTTTCCTAAAATGGAATTTATCTTTTTCACAGCTGCTGCAGAGCAAGTAGCTATTTCATTGAGCTGTCCACCACAAACCCGATCTTTCTTTTCTGCTTAGTCACTGCTCTCAGATCTTCTTGGCGTAATATGTGAAATTAGGATCTTTCCCCTCAATTTCCATTGAACCACTTTTGCTATTCTTTTGTACATTTACCTAGTTTGTAGAGATACTTTTGGAGCTCTTCACAATCTTGGGTTTCACCAAACTGAATAATTTGGTGTCAATCTCAACTTGGCCACCACACTGCTTGCTCCCAACTCCAGTCCATTTATCAACAAGTTAAAAAGCAGTGGTACCAATACAGTTACTTAGAAGAACTTACATCCATCCATTTTAAAAACTGTCTGAACTGACACCTCAAAATTACATTTTATTGTAATCCATGTCCATCCCACTCTCCATCATGTCTCATGCTGGGACAGCTTGTTAACTTCCCTGAGGCTGGAGAAAAACAGTCCCTGCCCAATGGCCCCCAACGGATTGTCTGCTGATACGTACACTTAAATCCTCCATACTCCATCCTCAGATGTTTAAAAATGTTACATAAGAGTTGTCACAGTTGTCCATTACCTTTCTGCTGGGAGAGTGCATTACAGGAGCTGGAGGTGATGGTGGTCCACGAGGAATTTTCTTGTTAATCCTAATGAGTTGAAAAATATAGTAACCTTAGTATGTCAATCTCCGTCCCTGGAACCTCTATGGCACAATAGCTGTACATTTCTGATGCTTACTTGAATCTTGGTGGCTCCATGGGGTCTTTTTGCATCTCCACCATTCTAATAACTCTCTGTTTTGCACCAGAGTTGAAGGCCACACCTTGCTGTGATGGTGTGTATCTGAAAAAACAAGGAAGAAATTCAGTTATCAGTACAGAGCCTCTAATGAGCCTCTTATTTACTTTGCCAGAATTTTAGTTTTGCTCACAGACATTGGATTGCCAAGCATACACACTTGAGTAGAAGTGCAGAAGTAGATGATGTGTCACTGTTCTTTCAAACTGAGCACACATTTAACTACAGAGCTCTGTTTCAATCACACAGCAGAGCCCGATGTTCTAATTCCTATCCAATTTTACTGGTAGGATAGTAAAAATCTTTCCTACTGGATACCCTGTATATATTTGAAGGTAGCTTCACAGCCCTCATTGTGCTATTCACCATTTATGGGCCATAAAAACCATCATATATTTATTGCAAGAAAGTTCATTATCAGAAACAAACCAAGAAGAGAACACATAGCCACACAGTTTCCTATGCATAGCTAAGTACATCACGTTCTCTGTAACAGGACTAATATCACATTTCATTAAACAGCAATAATTTCTTAACACTCATGTAACTGCTTGTGGCCTGAGATAATGGTTATGTTTCACACTCACAAAAAAGGCCTTACATTAAACTTTGCATGCAAAGAAATTTCAACAATCCAAAAATTGTCCAGTACCGAATGTATTGAGCTGGAGCTAGTTTATCAGCTGCTCGGACTGGCATGGCTGCTGCAATTTTCTGGGAGACAGACTTTTCCAGTGCTGCTCGAGTCTTTTCTGTAAGCTGCAATCAGAAATGTTACATTAAACACTTGGACGAGATGCAAGTGGCTTCAATAGTTAGGTGCATCACTGACCACAATACCTCTCTGACAGCTTCTTCATCAGGTCTTTGAAGATCAGGGTCATCCACATTCATAACTTCCTTTGGAACCAGGTCTGTGTATTTGCTGTAAATGACCTGAAACATTGAAAACAGCATTATGAAAAGGGAATACTGTAAATGAACAAAAAATCCTGCATACTCGTGGAGCTTCGTTTCCCTCCTCATTTATAGAGATTTTTTTAATTTAAAAAAACAACAATAAACTAGATTAGCTTTCCAAAATAGAATTGTCCATATAAGGGCCAAACACTAAGAATATATTTAGAATTCCAAATCATAAGCCTTTTTATCATGACCATAGAATCAAAGTTGAGTTGATCAAAAACCTGGAATTCTTTCATACCCTATTTAGAGCTACTGGGATATTTTGCTTATGTCCTTTCCACCAAATGGTACTCAAGGTGGCTAACGTTAAAATACAAAACATAAAAACAGAAGATAAAAGATAAATAAAATAATAATTGCAAGGAAATAGCTCATCCTCTTGTGCAATGGCTGTCTGAAACTTTAAAAGTTGCACAAATTGCAAGCATTATGGAGTTTGGTTGGTTAAGAAAAAGCAGACAACACAGAGTGCTTTGTAAAGCTGTCATATTTATTAATTTTTGAGACCAGAACAAGTGAAACACATTTGTGTCAATAAGCTTGAATTATTGAGGGCTTATTTGTGAGAAGTTCATTTTATAGGCAACTCCCTGTTTGTGAGGGGGTTGCATGAAATTGCATATAATTTGAACACCCATTGAAAAAACCTGCAAACACCCTGTTCTGCCCCCACCCATTTTTGAGAGATTTTCAGGTCACATCCGGGTTTGGCATGATGCATGCGTGTGAGGTTGCACACATACCAGACGCGCCTAAAATGGTTGCTTCATGTACTGCATTTGCTATCAACATCACTGCATTTTTGTGGCAGATTTCTTCTTTAAAGAATAAGGTAACGTTTTAAGAGCTTCTGGGCAATGTTCCTCAGGTTCAAGAACTAGGGCCCCTTTGCCATCTAGAAATGGGATAAGGCAATTATGTCTACCAAACTAATATATATACCTATATACCATTTACTATAGACTATGCCAGGAGCCAAGAGAAATGGTAACACGTGTTATTTTTTGTGGTGCTACCAGGTAATTTCTCTCAAGCTACTGTGACATGCTTTTGTGATTGCTTAATCTTTTGCCTGTGTGGGAGGCAGTAATACCACAGAGTTTTCTCAAAGCATGTGTATAATTACACAACTGTGAAAGCTAAAAATTGTATAATAAACTCTAATATCCAAAACACAACATATACAAGAAAAGATGATGGTAAAAAATAAAGAAATAGAGAACTAAGTCCTAGCAAACCAGGAATTAAGTTGTTCTATATATCCATAAACGAGCCTAATTGCTCAACATTACTCAAGGAGGCAAGTATTCACCCCAAAAGAGATTGCTCTAAGCAGCACCTCTCCATCTTTTATGGCATTTGCCTAACTATAAAAACAGACCTGTAGCTCAACTAATAATTAAGCACAGGAACGATTTTCCAATTCTCATCCAAGTATTCCAGAATTAACAACCCTTTAAATGAGTATCAATGGAAACACATCTCACAAAGCCAAATGAAGGACATTTGAATAGCAATATTTCTTCATGGTAATTAACTATAAAATCCCCAAGAATCTCAAAGCATGAAGAACCAAGCTCACTTTAAGAGCTCAAAATATCCCAGAGAATGAAAGAAGATGATGTTCTATCCACATTAAAACGAGTAAGCTCTGAATATGATAAAGCCACGATTCATTATCCACTGTTTATGAGAAAATGATAGTAAACCGAGTACCATGTGGTAGCCTTACTGGTAATAACAGGCTTGCAATTACCCACTTGCCCATTCATGTATGGAGAACAAACATTTCCTCAAAGCAGTAAGGTGAGTCCTGCCTACTGGGAGGACAGACCCACATGACTCTTTGGTTCTTTCCCAACACAAGGCTACATGATGGAGGTTCTTCAAAATGCTCTTCGCCCTCTCTTATCCACATGTTTAGCATTTATATGCATGGAGGCTGAGCATTGGGTACACTGCCTCTTCCCTTGATCCTGGAGAAATAGCCCACACTACTGAAGGAAAAACAGCAGAATATGTCTGTGTGGGGACGATCACACTCTGAGGAACTATTAGGAATACTAGGTAGAAACACATTTCCACTTCACATGCCACAAACATCATTTTTGTCAGGACTGGTCGTTGTCCTCTTCAGATCACCACACAAATGCTTCTTGTTCTTTATAAAACTTTTTATTGTGTATTAACAAAACAATCTTATAAACAGTTCTTAAATGTTATTCCTCAGAGTCACTTATTTCAGATACCTTCTGAGCTCTGCTTCTCCATGACCAGCCACCCTCAAAATGGCAAAGGCGCCTCTCCCTTCGTTTTCCCGCTCTTTTTTCTAACCTCCTGGCTAGAGCTGGCCTGTATCTCCTCTCCTCTGAATCTGAGCTAGAACTTAACCCTTGCCTTTCCTGTGAACAGCCAGTCCCTCCCTGTTGTTCTTCTTGCTCCCTTCTATTAGATTCACTGCTCTCCCTCCCCCCTTGGGGAATGCTTTCTCCCTCTGATAAACTGAAAACTCCTAACTCTTCCCTGACAATTTTACTTCAAAATAATTAACACAGATTCATCATAGTCTCACACTCACTTCTAAAGCTCACAGTAATTAAGACAGGCTCGATTCCCTATTTGGTTAATAAGAATGCACTGAGAAGAGGCTTTGCCATTCACCTTGGCTGGGTAAAGAATGAGCCAGGTAAGTATCCATGCAGAGTATGCATGGTGTGTTCTAGCCTCAAAAGGCAATTTGCTCTTTAAAGAAGAAGCCGAGCTGCATAACCGAAGAGGCAGTGCTGGTGTGGTCACTTTCATATTTAGCTGTATGTGCAGTTTTGTCTCCCTTTCACTTTAAAGGCTACTGGATCTTTAAGGCAGTGTTCAAGCACCTATCCCTTTGTTTGGCTTCCCATTCTTGGGTGAAGCTAAGTAGATTCCCCAATCTCTACTTTCCTTGGTCCCAGAAACATGACACGTAGACTGGGTAGGCAACCATAGTAGTGGAGTGGGCACCAACACCCTCAGCAACTAACTGTGAGAATAGCCAAATCACCTACTCCTTAGTCAATTAAGGACAGGCATCCCCAAACTCGGCCCTCCAGCTGTTTTGGGACTACAATTCCCATCATTCATAGCTAACAGGACCAGTGGTCAGGGATGATGGGAACTGTAGTCCCAAAACAGCTGGAGGGCCAAGTTTGAGAATGCCGGCTTAAGGATAATACTCTAGGTCCTGGATTTATATATGTAGCAGAATGAGGTGGAAATATTCTAAGATGGTAGAATTGGCTGTAGTACTTCAAACTGAGGGTGGAAGGTTGTGTTTATGAATGTTGCCCTGCAGCCTGAAGTGGTACAGTCCACTCTATTACATACTTTTGCTGCATATGGAGACTAGGCCTCAGTGCTGTTGACTATGTGACCACATAAAGACTCACAGCCTTATACTAGGCAGATGCTATGAAATGTGTTCCTGTATTATTTCTTAAGAGTGTAGCAATTCAGAAAAGTGTCTTCACATGTTATACTTTCAAGATATAAATCTCATGTTCTGCCACTGTACTGTTGGACTTGTGAGAAACTCATCTAGACTTCATAACAAAACTTTTCCAGGTTGCATTAGAATTAGTAAGCCAAGTAAAACAATATCCATAAACAATAAAACTATATATCTATATACAAGCATCTGGAAAGTCTATTACCTTGTCTTTTGACTGTCCCTGCCGAGCTATAGCATCGTATTTTATTTTTCCTTCTGCATCCACTTGAACAGCTAATGCATTGGACATTTTCTTTTTTCGGCCCATATCCAGAGGATATTGGGCAACATGAATTTCTGGAAAAGCACCTCCATCTCCAAAATCCTATACAGTAAAATAAATTGGAAATGATTACAAAATGGGCAAAAGAAACAAGAAGGTATTGTTAGTACTAGACGAGTCATTCAAAAAGTAACAGCAAAGACTAGGATTTTCATTTCATTTCACTTTTAATTTGTATACTGCCTTTTTATATTACTATACACAAGGCAGTTTACAAGCTGAAGAAACAACAAAATATACAACAAAGTTCAGGAACAGTAAACCTTTGGCTCTGCAGATGTTGTCACACTCCAAATCCCATCAGCCTCAGGCAGCATGAGCAATGGTCAGGAGTGACGTAATTCAACATCTGGCAGGCCCCAAGTTTCTCACCACTGAACTAGATGTTAGGATGGGTATCTATGTAAGCAGCAGAGTTACAGAAATAGACATATTATAGGCCCTTACATTCAAAAGCCAAGATCTCACTTCTCTAAAGTAACTAAAATAATTATTCATGTCAGCAACTGTGCGCACCACTCTTTACCTCCAACATTCGTGGTATCCATCCTTTCCGATAACCGTAAGGGGGTGGCTCCCTTCGTGATGACACCAATGCAGTCTGTCTCACCCTTTGAGATCTTGCCCTCTCTTCTAATTCCAGCTGGTCTTGAGATAGCTGAGTTGGTGCTGGCAAAAAACTAAGCAAACAGAAAGAAGGAACTTAATATTTGGACTATATCTGTATACATTAGACAACACATGAAATATTGTTCTTATTCCATTAAACCGTTTTACAAAGAAACTGCAGTTCTGCACTTTTGATTTATTTCCTCTCATTTGCCTCTAAAGAGCTCTTTTCCTTCTTGAACTTCAGGTTCCTGCTTCTACAGTTCTGATTCAAAATCCAAGGTGGTTTAGGTAGAGTCCATACTGAGTTCTTGTGACAAAATCATTCTTCCTTTCCACTGGTTTGCAATGCTGATGCTACAATAAACATTTGGTTGAAAGCATGAGCATATCTGAACATTACTCCAACTAGACATAAAGACAGTGGGCTGTATCCAACATTGCAGCTCCACTGGCACAACAGATTTCCATGTGTGCAAAATAACTTTATTTCCCTTGCCTGTCCCCTCCAGCCTCTAAAGGTAAAGGTAAAGGGACCCCTGACCATTATGTCCAGTCGCAAACGACTTTGGAGTTGTGGCGCTCATCTCACTTTACTGGCCGAGGGAGCCGGTTTACAGCATGACTAAGCTGCTTCTGGTGAACCAGAGCGGCACACAGAAACGCCATTTACCTTCCTGCCAGAGCGGTACCTATTTATCTACAGTGGAACCTCAGGTTGCGAACGTGATCTGTGCGGGAGGCACATTCGCAACCCGCAGTGCCGTGTCTGCGCAAGCGTGTGATGCTTTTCCGCGCTTCTGCGCATAGCACGATTTAGCGCTTCTGTGCATGTGCGAGCACCAAAATCTAAGTAACCTGTTCCGGTAGTTCCGGGTTTCAGAGCATCCGTAACCTGAAAATGCATAACCCGAAGTGTCTGTAACCCAAGGTACCACTGTACTTGCACTTTGACGTGCTTTCAAACTGCTAGGTTGGCAGGAGCAGGGACCGAGCCCATGCCCTCAAAATCAGCTCTTGAGGATTAGGGGAGAGTTCAAAGCAGATGGGTGGGGTGCTGGGGAGGAAGAAGAAACTTAACAAGTCCCATTGTGCCAGAATTACATGTGTGTAGTATTGGATACAACCCACTATCACCAATAAAATACCACGTTAGAAACTAATATATATAAGCTAACCCCCAAATGGCACCTTAAACCTAGGTTATGGTTGCCAAAACAGAATGTCTAGGTGCAATTTCCCCCTCAATGAAATTTATTATTATTATTAATTTAATTTCTATACCGATTTATATTTTAAAGAAAAAAATCTCAAAGTGGTTAGCAACACATTAAAACATCAAATAATACAATCTAGAATAAAACCAATTCAAGCTTCAAGGAAAATATTTCAGATCTTTCTGTAAGAAACACTTTGCCTTCCCCATATTTATTTATTTACCTACTTAATCTGTGACCCTTGGGCGGCAAGGTTCTAGCCTTTCAATATCAAACCACTTAACACCACGTTCACACTTATGGTCCTTCAGTTTGCTGTTGCAGCATGATGAGGCAAAGCCTTCCCCAGAGCCTTCATTGGATGCCCCTGAGGTCTAGTATTTCACAGAATCTTAGAATTGGAAGGGATCCTGAGGATCATCTAGTCCAACCCCCTGCAATGCAGGAATATGCAGCTGTCCCATATGGGGATCAAACTTGCAACTTTGGCATTATCAGCAGCATGCTAAGTCTAAGCAACTGAGCTGGTATGCATAAAGAGGAAAACAAATAAATTTGGGAATGTATAACACAGGATTAATCAAATCACATCCAAGATAACTCCACATATGATCTTCTGATGTCAGAAAAAATCCTGAAGCCTGCACATGGTTTGACAAAGCTGAATACAGTGGTACCTGTAAGTTAAGAACTTAATTTGTTCTGGAGGTCCATTCTTAACCTGAAACTGTTCTTAACCTGAAGCACCACTTTAGCCAATGGGGCCTCCTGCCGCCGCCGCTTGATTTCTGTTCTCATCCTGAAGCAAAGTTCTTAACGCGAGGTACTATTTCTGGGTTAGCGGAGTCTGTAACTTGAAGCGTATGTAATCTGAAGCGTCTGTAACCCGAGGTAGCACTGTATGTTAAGTATTTTCACCGTGCATGCATGTGATTAACATGTAACAATGGCACATGAAAATGTAAACATGGCTTTCACACTGTCTTGCTTATTTCATACATGCACTCCATCAGTTGACTACTGCTGATAAGCTGCAACTGAAGGTGAAAACAGAACATACTGAGAAACATTTTGTTTGAGGCAACACAAACTGCAATGGTCCATTTAGCTCAGTATTACATATGTTAACTGGCAGAAGATTTTAGGCGTAAGTATTCCCCAGCCCAACCTGGAGCAGCCAGTGACTCAATCTAGAACCTTCTCCATGCGAAGCAAGTGTTCTACTACGGAGCTACAGCCCACTTCATGCCACAGTCCCCAAAGCCTTGTTCACACATTACACTGAACAGAGGTACAAACCGTCTCTACAAATGAGCACGTGCGTTCCATAGAGCTCAACTGTCGTAGCGTGTGAATAACGCTACAAGTGCACAGCTCAAATTCTGTGTATAGATTGTACACTAATTGAACGTAACGTGTGAAAATCCCGCTTGGACATAAAACATGCGAAGAAGCCCTTTCCCAACACAACAGGACATCCCGTATGAAAACCGAGCGGGGTACAAAAACAGCTTCCAGGCTTAGGTTAAATCCTTGCCCAGGTGCGGCCGACAGCGAGAGCACGTCTGAATCAGTGTACCCGTATCCGGCAACCCAGATCATCGCCCCGCCCCCATCGCGGTCTATTCGCACCAGCCGTGGATGGGAACCCACCACCATCACCGGCGAAACCGAAATTCCGTTGCCGTTACTAGACATGCCGGAGGGAGAGAGGCCTCCTCACCCTCACGAAAACAGCGAGGCCTTCGGATCAACCTCTCAGGAAAATGCCCGGATCGGTCCAGGCCTCACTGGCGAAACTGCGCCGCCATCGAAACCTCCTCACAACCGACTACCATAAACAAAAACCTGGGACTCCGGTTCAAAAGAAAACGAGTTCCGGAAAAGAGAGGGGAATCTGCTCCCACCGCCTCGCAGGGTGCCGCTTCAGGCCCTCAACCAACCTGGTCAGCGCCATCTTGCCGTTCTTCCTCTTCTCCCGGCCTCGCCAGCGGTTCCTGACAGCGTCGATAAAGCAAGGCTCGCTTGGGAGCCAAGGGCATTCTGGGAATTGTAGTGCCCGCGCTTCCTTCGTTTGCCGACGCGAGGTCGCGCGGCGGCTTTCGGCGCATGCGCGTCAGTGGCCTCTCATGCTTCTGAGATGGATGCGTGGGAATAGTATGCCGTGGGGATGGCGGCTCCCCCACCCCACCCGCCTGGCGGTATTCCCTACCACTCCCTCCACTACGGGGAGAAAAGGAGAAACTTGAAAACGAGACAGGTCAAGGAAAATGCTGTTTCGGCTTTGGACTACATGTAACTCAAGGGGAGCATATAGAAACTAATTCTGCAGTCTCTTGATAGAAAATCCACATTCCCTTCAAGCTGGATGCAAAGTCCATTCGAGGAGAGCGGGGTTGCATCCTCAGAACAAAATAAAAAAAAATCCTTCCAGTAGCACCTTAGAGACCAACTAAGATAATTAATTGTAGGAGCTTTCATGTGCATGCACACTTCTTCAGATACAGTGTGCATGCACATGAAAGCTTATGTTGTTGTTGTTTAGTCGTTCAGTCGTGTCCGACTCTTCGTGACCCCATGGACCAGAGCACGCCAGGCACTCCTGTCTTCCACTGCCACCCGCAGTTTGGTCAGATTCATGTTTGTAGCTTCGAGAACACTGTCTAACCATCTCATCCTCTGTCGTCCCCTTCTCCTTGTGCCCTCCATCTTTCCCAACATCAGGGTCTTTTCCAGTGAGTCTTCTCTTCTCATGAGATGGCCAAAGTATTGGAGCCTCAGCTTCACGATCTGTCCTTCCAGTGAGCACTCAGGGCTGATTTCCTTAAGAATGGATGCATTTGATCTTCTTGCAGTCCATGGGACTCTCAAGAGTCTCCTCCAGCACCATAATTCAAAAGCGTCAATTCTTTGGCGATCAGCCTTCTTTATGGTCCAGCTCTCACTTCCATACATCACTACTGGGAAAACCATAGCTTTTACTATACGGACCTTTGTTGGCAAGGTGATGTCTCTACTTTTTAAAATGCTGTCTAGGTTTGTCATTGCTTTCCTCCCAAGAAGCAGGCGTCTCTTAATTTCGTGGCTGCTGTCACCATCTGCAGTGATCATGGAGCCCAAGAAAGTAAAATCTCTCACTGCCTCCATTTCCTCCCCTTCTATTTGCCAGGAGGTGATGGGACCAGTGGCCATGATCTTCGTTTTTTTGATGTTGAGCTTCAGACCATATTTTGCGCTCTCCTCTTTCACCCTCAATAAAAGGTTTTTTAATTCCTCCTCACTTTCTGCCATCAAGGTTGTGTCATCTGCATATCTGAGGTTGTTGATATTTCTTCCAGCAATCTTAATTCCGGCTAGGGATTCATCCAGCCCAGCCTTTCGCATGATGAATTCTGCATATAAGTTAAATAAGCAGGGAGACAAAATACAGCCTTGTCGTACTCCTTTCCCAATTTTGAACCAATCAGTTGTTCCATATCCAGTTCTAACTGTAGCTTCTTGTCCCACATAGAGATTTCTCAGGAGACAGATGAGGTGATCAGGCACTCCCATTTCTTTAAGAACTTGCCATAGTTTGCTGTGGTTGACACAGTCAAAGGCTTTTGCATAGTCAATGAAGCAGAAGTAGATGTCTTTCTGGAACTCTCTAGCTTTCTCCATAATCCAGCGCATGTTTGCAATTTGGTCTCTGGTTCCTCTGCCTCTTCTAAATCCAGCTTGCACTTCTGGGAGTTCTCGGTCCACATACTGCTTGAGCCTTCCTTGAAGAATTTGAAGCATAACCTTGCTAGCGTGTGAAATGAGTGCAATTGTGCGGTAGTTGGAGCATTCTTTAGCACTGCCCTTCTTTGGGATTGGGATGTAGACTGACCTTCTCCAATCCTCTGGCCATTGCTGAGTTTTCCAAACTTGCTGGCATATTGAGTGTAGCACCTTAACAGCATCATCTTTTAAAATTTTAAATAGATCAGCTATGAAAGCTTATACCAATAACTAATTTAGTTGGTCTCTAAGGTGCTACTGGAAGGATTTTGTTTGTTTGTTTGTTTTGACTATGGCAGACCAACACGGCTACCTACCTGTAACTATCCTCTGAACAGTCTGTGCAATAAAGGAGCCCCGATGATAGCACACACACACACAAGATAGGGTTGTGGTAGATATGCAGTGCAATCCTATGAGACCCTCCAGACATCTTTTTTGTTGTGCCTTCCTTATGGAATTTTAATACTGCGTCATGTCCATTCAGGGCTTGCCTTGTAACTTTCTGCAAAAATCCTGTAGCTTCTATACCACCAGTGTTTGGGGGTTGGTTGGTTTGTTGCACACTAGTACAACAGTTCCCCTTACACAGACAGCAATAATACGAACAATGGGGAGTCATCACAGAATGATTAATAAAATGGACCAATGTGTGGACGGTCTAGTATCAATCCACCACTAATGCACTACAGCAGACATAGGCAAACTCGGCCCTCCAGATGTTTTGGGGCTAGAACTCCCATCATCCCTAGCTAACAGGACCAGTGGTCAAGGATGATGGGAATTGTATTCCCAAAACAGCTGGAGGGCCGAGTTTGCCTATGGCTGCACTACAGTATTATTGCATCAATGACATGTTGCAGAATACATCTACGGAAAAATAACACCAGGCTGGAGGGGCTCTATTCCAAAGTAAATTTACTTATGTAACCTGAATCTTGATTTTTGGAATTGTTTTTATACGTTGGAATGAACCGTTGAATAATTCAGTTAAGCCCCACCCTGCCGTCCCATAAAAGACCAAAAAGCAAAGGGAGTTTTAATATTTATATATCAGTAAAGGGCTCAACTTTCATATACATTAATATTCACTTAGTACTACTTGGGCTGTAATTACAGTTGGTTTCTTTTATGCCATGTTTGCCTGGTGTGTACTTTTCACACTAATCTTGTTTAGCACTTTCCTGGTTAGCTGGCAGTTGTACAAAGTGCACTACACCTCAAAAAAGGCTTGATGTAGGATTCCACACACCCCTTTTGCTGCACCTAATGTACTGCATTCAGCCCAAACCTGTGTGTATTTACATGGAAGCCCCACTGAGGCTGCCTGCATTCCTGCAAAGTTTGTATTATAAAGTGTAGTTTGCACTTTGACATTTTTATTGCCAATTGTATTTATTCCTTGTAAGCCACCTTGCATGGCAAAAAGTGAAAAAGAGATATGAGTAAGTAATATGTGCATTTGCGTGGAAGCCTTATTGAATCTAGTGGCATTTACTTCTCAGTAAATATGTTTATGACAGAGCTAAATGTTCCGTACTAAAGATGCAATTGTAGGAAGTGGGCTGACTCAGCAATTTAAGAATTGAATGATGCCTTTTAAGCCTTGCTTTCCACTACTTATTATTTTCAATATAGAATATCACTTTCCTATTTGCAGAAAATGCTGTGATCCTAATGGCAAGTGTGATATCAATTTTGATGTTCATGCTGTCTTTGATTTGCCTCCTGTGAATATTTAATGGCATCACATGTCTGGAAAAATATAAATATCAGGAAGAACTTTCTGACCATAAGAACTGTTCAACAGTGGAACGGTCTCCCTCGGGAGGTTGTGGACCCTTCTTCCTTGGAGGTTTTTAAGCAGAGGTTGGATGGCCACCTGTCATGGATGCTTTAGCTAAGATTCCTGCATTGCAGGGGGTTGGACTAGATGGCCCTTGGGTCCCTTCCAGCTCTACAATTCTGCAATTCTATGATTATATACAATGCAAAAAGTTACTTCCAACCAACCAATCATTTTATTTGTATGTCGCCTTTCAAAAGTCAAAACTGTGCTCAAAGCAGCTTACAAATATATTAAAAATTACATAACTACAAACACAACAAAAGTAATCGTAAACAGCAGACAACACACCTGGTAGTAAAGGTTTCCCTGGACTGCACTCCTTGAGGCTGCCAGTGGGATTGCATGGTTGAATACTTCCCCTTGGGAAGTAAAGGTGATTTTTGCATTAAAAATGAGCAAAAAGAGAAGACACGAGGAGTGGTTTTTTTTGTACGCAGGGAGTATTCAGACATGTAGTCCTTTACTTGCATCATGAAGTGGTAGATAATCGTTTATCCTTTTCTTTTTCAGGACAATCTTTCTCCATTTTCTTCTGTTGATTGAATCAATTGGTCTTTAGTGTTTTGCGTGAGCAAGCTGTGAGCTTATGCAGGATATTTGAAATTGGTTATTTGTTTATCAAGAAGATAAAAGCATTCTTCCTTGGCAGTTTTGGATAATCTCTACATATTTTTGTACTTAAAAAAAACCCTGAGCTATTTCTTCAGGCACCGTCACACAAAGAGGAAATCCAATCACTCTAAGTAGGTGCACATTCTAATAATAGAATAGTTTGGCTTTGATTATAGAATTACCTCGTGTTCTGGGGCACATGGTATTATACAATTGGGGTATTCTTCCTTTGTCGCAGCCTCAGATTTTGATTATTTAGTTAAGAGCCACAAGAAGCAGATTATTTTGAATCAAGAGAACAAATGCAGATAGAAGGCAGATATAGACACATATTTCCCTTTTGGACAAGACTTGTGATCCAGTGATTAAAAGAAAAAGTAGGTTGGAAGTCAAGGCAAATCATGTTCAACATCTGTTTCGACAGATAGCGGAGCACTGGAATTAAAAGTGATTACATCAGTGAAACAAATCCTAAGCAACAGAGTAAGCCATTAAAACCATCAAATGCTCAGTGTAACATTGGAACATTGTGTATGGGTGGGAAGAACAATGAAAAATGAAAAGTAAATGGGACTTCTAGAGAACTTCATTCAGAATTAGTTTTGATAGACTCAGTATGGTTAATTGTGCAAAAGTACGACAGACCCTTGCGCAGGTTGTATGAGTTATATATTCCAACATTCCAACATTAGTGCTCCTGTTATGATTATCCCAGCTTAGTGGGAAATGATAAGTTTTCAGGCTGCTGTAGTACCACAATATGGTAAAACGTCACATTTACACAACTGCTATGCATACAAAAGTCCTAATGTTGAACAACTGGCCAATTAATGTACTTATAGTTGTAGCAACACCCTAGAGGTCCCAGGCCCTAAGAAAGGATTAGCCTCAACCAGAGCCAGGGCCTTTTCAACACTGGCTCCAGCTTGGTGGAACACTCTGTCTCATGAGACCAGGGCCCTGCAGGATCTGATTTCTTTCTGCAGGGCCTGTAAAACAGAGTGGGCTTGGAATCAACTTGATCCCCTCCCCCTTTCCTTTTTTCCTTTCTCCTTCTGTGATGGCTTTTTTCTGGCCCACATAAGACCAGTCTGGATAGTTGGCCCAAAAAGTTTTTGATTTGAGTTTCTACTGAAATGAGGCTGCATTTTAATGTTGTATTTTAACCTTGTTTTTAAGTTGTATTTTAATCAATTGTTTTTATACCTGGTGTTAGCCACCCTGAGCCCGGTCTTGGCTGGGGAGGGTGGGGTATAAATAAAATTATTATTATTATTACTATTATTATTATTACTATTATTATTATTATTATTAGATATTGTGGGAGTAACTTAAGGATTTACATTAAATCGGAATGCCACAGGGTTCAGCAGCCTGCAAGGCACATGAACATTGGTGGTTACTATTTACTGGACATTCCTCCCTATCTGCTTGGCTGGAGGCTGAAAGGAACTGTTGGACAGGTCTCCTGCATGGCGTCTCCTGATTTGGATGTTTCAGAGAAACAGAGCTGGGCATCAGCCCGTCTCCACTGAACCACTGATGGCACTGCCTCTGTGGCTGGTAACAAGGGGTGCTGAAGGGATCCTGGTGGCTACATTCTCCCTGCAAATTTCAAAATCTCCATAAGCCTCCAGTACTCTCTTCTCCCTAGGAAACTGGCCCTATAGAAAGTCTGCCCCTGAAACTTCCTGCCAAGTCAGGGAAGTGCAAAACAAGCTTATTGGTGTTCCAGAAAGAGCATCTCTATATTGACAATGCTACGGCTCAGTAAAAGATGCTCTGTTCTCTTTCTTGATTCTCCTAGAAAATGTATTTTAAACTTTTTTTAAAAAAAAATCTGTTTAGCATCATCATAATTATTCTAGCACAGCTTTAGAAAAGAAATCAGCTCCATCTTCCTGGAAATGGTGATGTTCATCATTATTCTCCTTTCTGGTGGTAGGGAGGCCCGAGTTAAAAGCCAGCTGTACAGGAAGCTTCATCCCTCACACCTGCAAATGTTTTCCCTTGTCATCAACACTTCCATTGTTCCTAATGAGCACATTTATCCTTGATTATTGTCAGTGGTGGCAGTGGAGAGATGTTTGGGGGGGGGGATCCATCTTATGGAGGATTTTGATTCTTGATAAAGATATTGAATGTGAGCTGGGGTATGGGAGGAACTACTGGAGGTTTTGCCTATTATACGGGAAAGGGAAGCAAACATGTCATAAAACAGCATTTTTGTCAAAGTGGGCTGATGGGCAGAGTCTAAGTCCTACGTCTTCCACTGTGTAAAGTGTTTTGCAGATACAATGAAGCCACTTATCTTCCTTTCTCTATGGCTCGGTTGCATTTGACGTTTAATGGACAGTAAATTAGCCCAATACAAAGGAGGCCAGCCCCTCTTGCACCTTTTAATAATTTTGCATGAGAGGGAAATTCAGCAAGGGTAGCTCGTCACTCAAATTCCCTCTTGTTGTCATCCATCTGTCTTTGGCGATAGTGGAAATGTGCACCTTTGGGGGTAAAGTCAAACCATTGGAGAGTTACAGTGCCTGCTGTGGCTGTACAGAAGGATATGGGAGAGACATGTTTTATTACAGGTGGGGCAGATGAAGGTGTCCTGTTTTGCTGCTGCAGGTACACTATGGCATTTCTTCTGTCTGCACTCCTCCCAGTGGTAATAATAATAATAATAATAATAATAATAATAATAATAATAATAATATTATTATTATTATTAATACCCCGCCCATCTGGCTGGGTTTCCCCAGCCATTCCAACAAAATGGCTTCCAACAAAATATTAAAATACAGTGTTCTGTTAAACATTAAAAGTTTCCCTAAACAGGGCTGCCTTCAGATGCCTTCTAAAAGTCTGATAGTTGCTTTTCTCTTTGACATCTGGTGGGAGGGTGTTCCACAGGGTGAGTGCCACTACCGAGAAGGCCCTCTGCCTGGTTCCCTGTAACATGGCTTCTCGCAGTGAGGGAACCACCAGAAGGCCCTCGGTGCTGGACCTCAGTGTCCGGGCAGAATGATGGGGGTGGAGACGCTCCTTCAGATATACTGGACCGAGGCTGTTTAGGGCTTTAAAGGTCAGCACCAACATTTTGAATTGTGCTTGGAAACGTACTGGGAGCCAATTTAGATCTTTCAAGACCAGTGTTATGTGGTCTCGGAGGCCGCTCCCAGTCACCAGTCTAGCTGCCGCATTCTGGATTAGTTGTAGTTTCCGGGTCACCTTCAAAGGTAGCCCCACATAGAGCACATTGCAGTAATCCAAGCGAGAGATAACTAGAGCATGTACCACCCTGGCGAGAGAGTCTGGGGGGAGGTAGGGTCTCAGCCTGCATACCAGATGGAGCTGGAAAACAGCTGCCCTGGACACAGAACTGACCTGCGCCTCCATGGACAGCTGTAAGTCCAAAATCACTCCCAGGCTGCGCACCTGGTCCTTCAGGGAGACAGTTACCCCCATTCAGGACCAGGGAGTCCTCCACACTTGCCTGCCTCCTGTCCCCCCCAGAACAGTACTTCTGTCTTGTCAGGATTCAACCTCAATCTGTAAGCCGCCATCCATCCTCTACCAGCCTCCAGACACGGTTATTCCTTTGCTGGTCATTGTTGTGGATACACAACCTGTCTGTCTTCAGGCACTGTGGTCGTCTGCAAGGGATTCACAGAAAACAGGGTTAATGTCAGCCTTCATGCCATGTTTGCAGACATCTTTGTGATGCAGTTTTTCTGCCAAGAGGCCTAGTGCCTGAAGTTAGCGCCACATAGAACCCATTGGAGTTTCTGCTGTCTTCCATTCTAGCCTTCCTACCCGCATCTGGGTCCTTGTTCCTAGTGCAATCCTTGAGCAGGTCAGCACAAGCATAAGGCTGATGATGACCCCCTCCTTGACTATTGGCATCCTCTTAGGGGAATTTCAAAAACCTTGTCTCATTCTGACCTCACTTAAGGCCTCACTGAAGGCTACCAATGTAGCAGAATAGTACTGCTACCCGCCTGCCCTGCCAGGGCCAATAACAAAGACCTATGTTATGGTTTTGTTATTGGCCCTGGCAGGATTCAGATGTGAGCATCTGGGATCTGTAGAAAAAGATTTCCAGTGAAGGTTTGATACTAAATTGATACTTTAATGCTAAACTGTCTTTCACCTCCTAAGGTGCACTCCTCCATTGTTTCCTGAGACAGATGGATGCCAACAACACATATATGATACTGTCAGTGCAAATCTGGTTATAATTTTGCCACCCAGTTGGTTGTATTCCCCTGCATTGTGAGTAACCTCAATAGGGATGCATCAGTGCAAACCCTAACGTAGAACACCAAACCAACAACAACAACTTTTTTACATGCTGCCCATCTGACTGGGTTACCCAGGCCACTCTGGGCAGCTTCCAACAAATTAAAATACAACTCTGTTGCACCCACTTAATGTATCTATTAATTATAGGTTTTCTACCCCACCCTTCAAGCAAATTATCAGACTGGCTTCCACCAAATATTATACTGGTATATTAACAAATTACTATAATATACTGGTGGGCCCTGGGGTGGGGCAGGCGGGTAGCAGTACAATCCTAAATGCGTTTACTCAGAAGTAGCCTCTGATGTAAACACAACACAGTCTAAGGCACTGCTTTCAGTTTATGCAACCAGATATTTTAGAAGACAGCAAAAGCCACCTCAAACCTAGGCAGCATTGATATGCAATAATTGTTTAGGATGGCAACTGCCTTGAGGACTATGAGGATTGGGAAATTGTACTTCTAAAACAGGAGTGGGTGATGGGGTTTTAAAAATAGTTTTTAAATCATTATTTCATTCTATATGTATACGCAACAGAGATGACAATGAGACAAAACTTTATAAATGAGAAACAAAATTATATAATAGGTAGAATGAACAGTTTACACATGGCTTAAAACAAGTACAGACTATCAACTGTATCAAATCATTAATTATATCTCCAGATTTGCCAGGCTTGTCTTGCAAGCAGGAGCCGTTTGTCCTGTTTTCCCCACTAGCTTTCACAGCGCACGACATGCTTGCCTACTGCAAAACTACCAGCTTTGTTGCTGATACAGGTGAACACATGTAAATAGGCGGACCTACAAACAGGTGTCAGCGTAGGCGGCCTCTCCGGCTGACAGCAAAACGCGCGGACGCTTCACCCACCCCCCTCTTCCCTTTCAATGAGCTCGCCCGGGGGCTCCAGCCTTGTAGTTCTTCGAAGCGCAGGAGCCCCTACAGATCCCGAGGCTTTGGAATCCGCGAGAAAACTACAAGTCCCAGCATTCCCGGCAGGGGAAAGCCTGTACTACGTGCGGGAAGCAGGGGGTGAGAAAGAGAGGGGAGGAACCTTGGATTCCGCCGAATAAAAGCGTCCCTGTGCCCAGAAAGCCGGTAAGTGTGGAGAGCGGCGCTGTCCTTGTTAGCTGTGGCTGGACAGCCAGACCAGGGGGACGGGGACGGGGCGGGCAGAGGGTCCCCTTTGGAGCCATTCCGGCGGAGGGACAAACCTTTGTGGAATCTAGAACGTCGAGTAATGAATGAGAAGACAGCAGGGGGTTCGAAGGGGCCGAAATAGGACCTCCCCCGCACGTCCCCGTAGCCCGGTCACGAAAATAAATTTAGGGTCCTTCCGTATCAAATGTTTCCACTTCACCTATGCGCTGCATTCCTTCCTAGCCCCACTTATGGGACCGGCTTCTTTCAACGCTCATTTCAGTGTGTCGATTTTTCCAGAAGTGCTCTCAGTTCCCCTTGATCTTCGTGTCCCCTTTTTACTACCGTATTTAGTCCCCGGCTCGCTTTACGTAAGAGCTCGGCCGTTCATTCACCTGCCACCCACTCTCGCCCCACCCACAACAGTCCACCTGAAATTTTCTTGCTTGTAGGTTGGGGGAAGCAAGATTGGGTGATTTGTCAACAGCTTCAAGTACTGCTGGCCATGCTCCTCCCATCGTGTCTCCGTCGGAAGGATCTCACAGACCTATCTTTGGGGAAAAGAAAGTTTTGCACTGAAGGCAGAGGCCATGAAACATGAAATTTATTACTGTCAGAGACCAGCTTGAGAAACACAAATGGAACTACAATCCCAATAGCAAAACAAACATTTAAAATGCAGAGGCCAATTTAGTGAGCGCTGTTTGCTTAACTGGAAAATGTTGATCTTCCTTAAGGATGAACACATTTAGGCTGCAGTCCTGTGCTCACTTACCTGGAAGTAAGCCCCACTGAACTCAATGAAACTTATTTCTGAGTAGGTATGTATTTTGTTGACTATATCTCTTAACCAACGTTCATAGCATAGCGTAGCCAATGGCCAGAGATTATGGGAATTGTAATTCAACACCTGGTGGACCACAGGTTAGCCACCCCTTTGTTAGATGAAATGAGGCACAAAATTCTTCTTGCGTGCCTTTAGATGGGCTTGCCACTTGGGCATCCAGCCAGTTGAAAAGTGTATATGGAAAGCCTGTGTTGATGTCTCTATGCCCTTTTTGAAAACTAACTTTTGGCCTTTTTTATTAACACAAGTTGGCCCAATTCTCCTCCTCAAGATTTGTGTTTTTACTTAAAAAAGTATTTCTATACAGCCATATCAGAAAATATCAGGGTGTTGTGCAACAATAAAACATAAAACGCCATTAAAAACATTGCAAATAATAATTAAAGTGACTGGCTGCAAAGGCCAGTCAGCACAGAAACAGCTTCAAGAGACCCCTAAAAGTCAAAACTCTATCTGTTGATGGATGGCCAACCTGACTCAGCCCCAGACACACTGATCAGATGTTTGGAAGTTGTGGCTGGATGGTTACGTGGGAGCCAGTTGAAGTTAAATCCTTCTAAGACAGGTCCTTTGGCTGGGTCGGGACGATATGGGATTGGGGGGGGGGGCAACTCCCATCACTTGCGGGGGCGCAATTAGTGCCAGCACCGTCCGTTAAGAGTTTGGGTGTAATCTTCGACACCTCCCTTTCCATGGAGGCACAGATTGCAGCTATAACAAAGGCAGCATTTTTTCATCTCCGCCAAGCTAAGCAGTTGGCCCCTTACCTCACTTGCCCTGACCTGGCCACTGTGATCAATGCGACGGTCACCTCCAGACTGGATTATTGTAACTCACTCTACGTGGGGCTGCCCTTGAGACTGAACTGACCCAGAAACTCCAGCGGGTGCAGAGTGCTGCGGCAAGACTCCTTATGGGGTCCTCACTGTGGGGTCACATTCACCCAGTGCTATAGCAGCTGCACTGGCACCCGGTGGAGTACAGGATCAGGTTTAAGGTGCTGGTTTTAACCCTTAAAGCCTTATACGACCTAGGACCCTCATACCTACAGGACTGCCTCTCCTGGTATGTCCCACGGAGGACCTTACGGTCTTCAAACAAAAACATCTTGGAGGGCCTGGGCCACAGGGAGGTTAGGCTGGCCTCAACCAGAGCCACGGCTTTTTTGGCTGTGGCTCCGATCTGCTGGAACGCTTTGTCACAAGAGACTAGGGCCCTGCGGGACTTGACATCTTTCAGCAGGGCCTGCAAGACAGAGCTGTTCCACCAGGCCTTTGGCCAAGGCACAGCCTGACCCCCTCCTTTGGTAATCCTCACAGAACTCTAGCCCAATGGTTGCCATTAATTTGATTTGAACTGATTTTATAATGAATTGATTTTAGAATGCTGTATTATTTTATTGTTGTTAGCTGATCTTAGCCCGGCTTCGGCTGGGGAGGGCGGGATATAAATAAAATTTTATTATTATTAAAAGTGAGGATAACTGTGTACCTTTGCTGGAAGAGTGTTCTGCAGCATGGGAACAGCAGTGCTAAATGCCTTACTTGTAGCGGAGGCCTGTTGGGTGCCCTTAGTGAACACATTTAAATGGTAAGGATTTTGATCATGCTGATATCGTTGCAGGATGGATCTCTGTTATTTTCGCTTCCTACAATTACATGATTTAAATGGTAGAGATAGGTTGCATCATCGTGACTACAATTGAAACATCTATGCTAGATTTATAGGAGCCCCTTGCTATTTGTCTTTCCTTGCCTTTACCGGAAATTGAAGGACCACCAACATGGATGGTTTAAAAAGAGGATTGGACAAATGCATGGAGGACACAGCTGTCAACAGCTACACACCACAGTTTGTCTCTGAAGACCGGTTGCTGGGAGTTGCAGGTGGGCAGAGTGCAGTTGTGCACATGTCCAGCTTGCAGGCCTTCCAAGGTCATCTGGCTGATGACTGTGATAACAGGATGCTGGAATAAATGGGCCACTGGCAGGATCCAGCAGGCTCTTTTTATGTTCTTATGACTCAACAACATTGAACCTGCTTTCTAAAAGTGTTTTGCTGCAGGTGCTATACAGCATCATATGTGAGACTGTGGAAACAAGGACTGGAACAATCCTAAACACCTAGCAGAAAAATTCTAGCGCACAGACAAAGTGACTAATTGACACCAACAGTTTTAATAATGAAATGAGCTTACACTGGCACTCTGGTTCTCACATCTTTTGCAATAGCAAAGCTTCAGTAGGATTTCTGCTGTTGAGAATCGGGGTGTTAAAAACATACATACATTTACGATTCCCTCCAGGGATGTCATAGTCGCTCGTTTACATGCGAGAAGCACACCGATGCCTTGTGGAAAATTTCCAAAGCAATTTATTCTAACTGTTGTTTTCACCTTATATATTTTTAATAACTCCATTTTTATTGCAAAGAGAAATTAGCACAAAACCAGGTGTCTTTGTTGCTTAAAAGCTCAGCTGCCACTCTGCACCCCCCCTTGAAGCCGCCATCCTGTGGTAGGTGTTGCAATTAGTGGAGATGGCAATAGTCGTGATGACACAAATGGCACAATATGGCTTCAGGTGAGAATAAACAATGGTAGCAGATGGAGTTTTCAGGCACAGGTTCTTAAAAAATAATAAAATGAAGGAGGTGGGGGAAAGAGCTGAAAAGGAAGGTGGATTTCTTTAAAAGCAATTGCTGCCAAAAAGAACTAGGCCTCAACAGCTACTATAAAAGGAAAGCAATAGGAATCAAAATGTTATTCGTTAAAGAAAAATATGGTTTTGAAGGTCCCCACCCACTGAGTACAAACCTAAAATGGAAGATTCTGTGACCATCCTGGCTAATTTACTTGGTGGTTGCTATAGTTAAGAAAGACTGCTGTAAAGTTTAGCCTAGATATGAACAGAGGAGGTTGTCTCGTACTCACTGAGCCTGAGATCATTGATTCATCAAACACAGAACTGCTTCCTTTGATTTGTAGTGACTCTCCAAGTTCTCAAGCGGAGATCTGCTACATGAAATCACTTTAACTGGAGATGCAAGGTCTTTAACCTGGTTCCTTCTGCACACGAAGGAAAATTTGACATTGTAATGGGAATGTCTGGGATTCCCAATCTCCATAGCTAGGCCCATGCACCCTCCATTTGTCTTGTAATTCTCATTCTGCCAACTCATTTGAGAATCTCACATCTACCCCATCGAGTCATGACTCCTGCTTTATTTCTCCTCAGTGTTTGCTGCCATGGCCAGAAGGGCTTTAAAACTCGCATCGTTGGCCACTGCAGCAGCAGCTACCACTGGGTTTTACCTGTATGGCAACAAGCACCTGGATCCCAACGACTTTGGAGTTGTTCGAGTAGGCAGAGCATTTGCCACAGTAAGTTTCAATCTGGCATCTTGTGTGAGGGAAAGCATAAAGTCATCTTGAAATCCACAGGACTTATATGTCGCCATGTAATAAACCTGATTTGAGTATTTCTGGCTTACAGCGGGCGTTTTTCATCAGGAACCCATATTTTAGAGCACTTGTGTTGCGACATTTGATGAAAAAGGGAAACTCGTAAAAGGAATATAGAAAGAATCTAGGGAAAAGCTGATCTAAAATATGACAGAAATTGTGCAGGAGGTGGGTATCAACATTATTTTAATTGAAAGTACAAAAATCAGTACCCTGGGACCTAGAGATTTCTATTAAAGGAATGCTGTTACCCATTTACTGAGCACATCTGTCATTCCCTACCCAGGCCCCTGCAATAGAGCAGGGATGGGGAGCCTGTGGGTTTCCAGATGTTTCTAAACTACAACACCCATCGTTCCTGACCGTTGGTAATGCTGACTGGGGTTGATGGGAACTGGAGTCCAACAACATCTGGAGGGCCACAGGCTCCCTAACTCTGATAGGATATGAGTATTCTTGCTTCTTGAGACGATTGGATGGATTGGTTTAGGTCCACCGTTCTCAAGGTGGAGGGCAATCTTAAGCAAATGTTACAGGTACGTTGTGAACACCATCCCTTCTGCTTCCACTCTCTCACAACCCGCCTCTCTAAGTACAGTCTCAGATTTGCATCAGATCCCTCCCCGCCAGCTCATTGGATCCCCACTAGTCTGGTGCTGCTCTAATTTACGTTTGCCACCTTTCTGTTTTCTGAGAGATGGTAGTATGTGCCTTCAAAAGCTGTCAGAGATACATCAGCTGCAGTTTTCCTTGTCTCTGCAGCTCTGTAGGAGAAACATCACCTGTTGCCCATTGTAAAGTTGTTAAAGGCGCAAAACCTGTGTCAGGAATAGGGTGGAAAAGCAACCTTAATTAGATTGCATAATCTTACAGAGACAAAGTAGTGAAATGATCTAGCAAAGGGGACAATTCAGAAAAGACAGTTTTCTGTCTCCTGAACCATCTGGACCTATGCTTTTGGTGTGTGATAGGATCATTATTTGTTGTCTTGGTATCCAAGCAGTATCCATGCTAAGGCCTAATATTTAATCACTATGACAACAGGTATGATGTCACTATAGTAGATTATGATGCCACCAGCTTTAGGCTGCTTTCTGTCAGGACTTCAGACTGTTGAGTCCCTTGTTGATGAACATCCGACAGGCCAGGGTAGACCATTGTTTCCACTGAGTTCCTGACTTCATGTTCTGCATGTCTGAATTAGAAAAACCCTGATCTATTTGTCAGAAAGGTTGTACTATTGAGATTATTCCCTAAAATGTAGTCCATAATTCTTGTAATTTTTTTTTACACTTGCCCTATATATTTTTAGGTATTGCTGGGCAGAAAGTAGATAGGGATCTACTTGTAGATCTCTGGATGGCTTGCAGGAGATCAGCAAGGGTTTTTGACTCACAACTCTTTGATAAAATTACATTTTCATTTCAGCTGCTGTAATGGAGAAAAGGCTGAAACTTGGAAGGGACTTTTTGGTAAAGTCATTTTGAGTTCAGTGAAAAAAAATTCCCAGGATGAGAATGTGCTCAGAGACAATCTGACCATTCTGAAGCCTGCCCACTCATGTTTTAGGGTAAACTTGAATTTGGAAATGAGTTCTAAACAAAGTGCCAAAGGTTTTAGGAGGAAGGTGAGGACCCAGTGTGCTTGGCGTCCGCTGATAGCTTTCTGAGCTGAGGATGCATTTCTAGACGGGTAGAAGTGGGAGCAGTGAAGCCCAATGGCTTAAGAAAAGACCAAACTTCTAGATCAACCACAAACTCATTTTAGTAAAACAAGAGCCATAGGATACTTTGCTTATGCTGTTGTTTCTGACTTGTTTTGCAGACAGCAGTTATTACCTTTGACTACCTCACTTCTCTCCGGAGTGTTTCACGTGGGACAGAAGAATATGAGTCTGTCAAATCACAGGTAAAGGGCCAACAGGAGGGGGAGAATACCTTACCAAAAGCCATTTTCAAAGCAAGCCCACCTGATTGCTGACTTTGCAGTCTTAAGGGCTGGAGAAGAAATGGATTTGACTTCCCACAGCCTGGAATGATGCGTAGAGTTGGTAATTCAGCTAGTGCAGATGTGAAAACACAGATTACTTGATCAGGTTAGCAGGAATCCTTGGGTAGAAGGCAGTGGCTACAAGGAAAATCAAATGTGTGTGTGAGAGAGTTGGATTGGGGCATGGGTAGGCAAACTCAGGCCTGGGGGCCGGATCTGGCCAAATCGCTTTCTAAATCCGGACCGTGGACGGTCCAGGAATCAGCGTGTTTTTACATGAGTAGAATGTGTGCTTTTATTTAAAATGCATCTCTGGGTTATTTGTGCAGCATAGGAATTTGTTCATCCCCCCCCCCAAAAAAAAATATAGTCCAGCCCCCCACAAGGTCTGAGGGACAGTGGACTGGCCCCCTGCTGAAAAAGTATGCTGACCCCTGGTCATTGGGAGAATGAAAATTATGTGGATCCAGCTTCCTGAAGAAATGAGAAACGACTAAGCAAACGAAGGACAGCTTCTGATGGAGTTGTTTGGATGTTCCTGAGAAGTGTGATTTAAAAGCAGAACCTGACACATTATCCTTTAAGGATAAAAATTATGATATTTCTCCTGATGCCTTACATTTCTTATCTGGAGTTGCTTCTGTTCCGGGAGCCTCTTGCTGAAGACTGAATGGTGGCAGCTTTGTTCTTTTGTTTGTTAGTTTTCATGCCTGCCCTTCACCACAAGATTCCCGGGTGGGTTGCAACCATATTGAAATATACTCAGAGTCGCAAAGTGATTTCATGCTCTTTATTCAGCTCATAGTGGTGAGGAGGAATGGATGAATGTCCCCTCAAAGTATCTGCTTATATACATTATTTACACAATGGGCTGCACATGATTGGCTAATTCTGGAATTCTACTGTAAGCCAATCAGGTTGTGGATTCACTTATATCTGGAGCATGATTGGGTGGTTCCTGCCAACCAATCAGACTGCTGCATTGTTCTAGGACCAATCAGACTGATGCATTCTGAATCCTATTGTTCTAGGACCAATCAGACTGCTGTGATTTGGATCCTATTGTTCTAGGACCAATCAGACTGCTGCAGTTTCGATCCTATTCAACTCAGTACATAACACCCCTCCCCTCTAAGTTCCAGTCCTGCCCGGGAGGTCACATTCATAGTCCTCGAGGTACGCCGGCGGCCTACGTGTGCGTTGCGGCCTGTGGTGTTCCCTGGTCCGGGGTTCAGGTTCTGGCTCGTGTTCCAAGGATGCTGGTTGTGATGGGCCTGTTTGGTCTGGCGCAACCGGCTCGCTCAGTCGTGGTTCTGGTTCCGGTGTCCTTTCGGCCTCGCGGGTCCTCTCTGTATTTACTGATTCTGCCTCTCCTGCTGGCCCCTCCTGCTCTATGGGCCTCACTGCCGCTCTGTTCCCTTGGGACTCCTCTGACCTTTCCTCCTCCTGGTTTTCTCCTGGGAATCGTCGCCGTATCTGGTCGCAGTGGCGGCGCCAGCATTGCCCCCCATCCGTTAGCACCTCATATGACACGGGGCCAGTGACCCTGGTGACTGTGGCGGGTACCCATGCTGGGCCTGCCCCAAAATTCTTTGCGTACACTGGGTCCTGGGCCTCGAAGGTCCGGGGGTTCCTGCCGTCCCCCACCACTACCTCATCCTGAGCTCTATCGGGGTGAAGGCGGTCCAATCTGATTGCAAGGCGCCGACCCATTAGTAGTTCAGCGGGGCTCCGTCCAGTCGTTGAGCTGGGGGTGCTGTGCTGTGCTAGGAGGAATGTGGCAAGGCGGTACTCCCAATCCCCTTGCGTCATGCGGCGAAGGTTGTCCTTGGTGGTCCGCACCATGCGTTCTGCTTGGCCATTGGTGGCAGGGTGGAATGGCGCCGAACGGATGTGGCGGATTGCGTTCTGCGCTGTGAAGGTTTGGAATTCTCCTGACGTGAATGCAGTCCCGTTGTCTGAGACGAGAGTGTCAGGGAGCCCGTGGGTTGCAAACAGCCTGCGTAGTATCCGGATGGCTGCGGATGTAGAAGTGGACGGTACCAGTGCGACTTCCAGCCATTTGGTGTAGGAGTCCACCACTATGAAGAATGTTTTCCCCTGAAAGGGGCCAGCAAAGTCCACATGCAGGCGTGACCATGGTGCTCGGGCGGACTCCCAGGACTGGACTGGGGCCCTTGGGGGATCTGGGCGGGATTCTTGGCAGGCCTGGCAGTGTTTGACCCAGGCCTCTATCTCTCCGTCGATCCCCGGCCACCACACATAACTCCTGGCCAGGGCCTTCATTTTTACTACCCCTGGGTGTGTCTCGTGTAGGGCTGTGAGGACCCTTTTGCGGAGGGGCTGGGGAACAACGACCCTGCTTCCCCATAACAGGCACCCCTTGTGGGCCGACAGTTCATGTTTGCGGGTTGTGTAGCCAGCGAATTCTGGCCCAGGGCTGTTGCTGGGCCATCCCCTCCACACCCAGTCCAGGACCCGGGAGATGACCCTGTCTTTCTTGGAATGGTGTGCAACTTCTTGTGCCTGAATGGGGCGGTCGGGAAGCAGCTCCAGGCTCATAACCTCTTGTGCAGGTGCTGGGTCGGGGCCTGTTTCCGGTAGTGGTAGCCTGCTGAGGGCGTCCGCATGGCCCATCGCCTTCCCAGGTCGGTGAATCAGTGCATACTGGTAGCTGGCAAGGAAAATTGACCACCTGAGGACGCGAGGAGACAGCACTTGGGGGGTCTGCTTTTCGGGGGCAAACAAGCCAAGCAACGGCTTGTGGTCAGTCACCACGGTGAAGGGCCGCCCGTACAAGAAATCATGGAATTTTTTTACTCCCTTCACAATTGCCAGCCCCTCCTTGTCTATTTGTGAGTAGTTCCGTTCGGTTGCGCTGAGTGTCTGGGAAAAGTATGCTACTGGTACCTCTCTTCCATCCGGGAGTTGGTGTCCCAGGACAGCGCCAATGCCATAGGGTGAGGCGTCGCATGCTAGCACCACCGGCAGCCTCTCGTCGAAGTGTGCCAAGACCGAGTTTGAGACAAGCAAGTCCTTGACTGCCTGGAATGCAGCCTCCTGGCGCTGGCCCCACACCCAAGGGGCCCGCTTGTCCAGAAGTCTGTGTAGGGGCTCTGCTACCGCCGCTTTGTGGGGAAGGAAGGAATGGTAAAAGTTCAATAGTCCCAAGAAGGCCTGAAGTTCAGTCTTGTTCTTGGGCGCTGGGGCATCACAAATGGCCCGTACCTTGTCCCCAGTCGGGTGGACCCCTTCTGCGTCCACCATAAATCCCAGAAAGTCCACCTGAGGCACTCCTAGTAGACATTTTTCCCGCTTCACCTTGAGACCCGCCGTCTGGAAACGGTGCAGAACGGTGCGGAGGCGGTCCTCAAACTCCTCTGGTGTGGGCCCGGCAATCAACACATCATCGAAGAAGGGGGTGACGCCAGGAATTCCTTTAAGGAGAGAGTCCATTAGGTTCTGGAATATGCCTGGTGCCACGCTGACGCCGAATTGCAGCCGCTTTACCCTGAACGCTCCTCTGTGCGTCACAATCGTCTGTGCCTCTGCTGTGGCCTCATCTACTGGTAGCTGTTGATATGCTTGCGCCAAGTCCAGCTTGCCAAAAATTTTTGACCCAGCCAGGGTGGCAAGGACATGGCTGACCACTGGCACTGGGTATGCATGGGCCGTGAGGGCCTTGTTTATGGTACATTTGTAGTCTGCGCAGATGCGGACCGAACCATTAGGCTTGACGGGTGTGACGATTGGGGTTTCCCAGGGGGCATTAGGCACCGGCTCCAGCACTCCTTGCTCCACGAGCCGGTCCAATTCCTCGTCTATACGGGGTTTCAGGGCGAACGGGACCCGGCGGGCCTTGAGCCTGACTGGTCGTACTGCGGGGTCAAGCTGTAGAGCAATGGGGGGGCCCGTATACTGTCCCAATTTCCCATCAAAAACCCCCGGAAATTCCTTGCATATGGCGTCCACGTCCACTTGTAAGCTCGTGTTGTTCACCCCGGTGACGGCTAGCCCCAGTGGTCCAAACCATGCCAATCCCAGTAAGCTAATGTAGGGGCCCTTGACCACAAGCAAGTCCAGTTGCCGCGTCTGCCCTCGGTATTGCACCCTGAAGGTCCCTACCCCCATTGTGGGGACCTTACGTTTCTGGAAGTCCCGGAGGGTGAATGGGGCCGGCCTGAGTTTGGGACCCCCAGTAGGACACAGTTTCCTTAAGGTCCTTGCCGAGATTATGGATAGATTTGAACCCGTGTCAAGCTCCATGCGGCATGGGGCCCCCTCTATCTGTACCTCTACATAAATTTTCTCTACGTTGGGGTGGGGCAACTGGTATACCTGGAAGTCCGTGAGCTCCGTTGAGTTGCCTTGGTGCGTTGGGCCCCGGGACCTGGGGCTCTTGGATTGGTCATCTGATGCCTGGCGTCGGGTGGGCCGAGCCCGACACACCCGGGCGATGTGTCCCGATTTTCTGCACTGCCTGCACTCTGCGTTGCGGAAACGGCAGGTCCTCCTCTCGTGACTTTCTCCACAGCTTGCGCAGTTCCCTCCTTCTCGTCGAGGCAGCTGTGGTATGTGGGCTGCTTGAGTGCGCTGCTGTACTCGGTGCACCTCCTCCCTGTTGGATCCTGAGTCGTCGGTGAGGACTTCATGGTGGACCCTCGGTTGGGACGGCTGGCTCGGCCGTGCCTCTTGCGTCGACTTCTCAGCAGCTTCCGTTGCCAGGGCCTCCTCCAGAGCGACCTGGAACGTTAGGTTCTTCTTAGCGTAGAGGCGTCGTTGCAGCTTCTCATCCCTCAGGCCACCGACGAGGCGGTCACGAAGCATGTTCTCCAGCTCTGAGAAGTTGCAGAACCGGGCGGCTTGGCGGAGAGAGGTCACAAACCCAGTTATGGTTTCCCCAGGGGCTTGCCGCTTTGCGTAGAAGGCATTTCGACGAGCCACCACTGAGGGCTGTGGCGAAAAGTGCCCCTTCAGCTGTTCCATTATTGTTTTGTATGGAACTGTAGCGACGTCTTCAGGCGCAAGGAGAGCCCGGGCGATTTCAAACGTCTCCTCTCCGCAGACGCTGAAGAATATTGCCCTCTTCTTGGCGTCTTCTTCATCGGTGACCCCTTTGGCTTCTAGGAGGAAGGTGAAACGAGAGGCGTACGCTTCCCAGTCTCCAGATGCTGGGTTGAACGGCGAGAAGCTGCTGTTGGTTGCCATTCTGAGTTCCTTGTGTCCCGGAGCTGAAGCCTGGATACACGGTGCGAGGCAGCGGTGCGGCAGGTGGCGGTGCTGCGGTGCGGTGTGTGGCAGTCAGCTCAGCGGGATCCCATCCTCGTCGCCAGTGAAATATACTCAGAGTCGCAAAGTGATTTCATGCTCTTTATTCAGCTCATAGTGGTGAGGAGGAATGGATGAATGTCCCCTCAAAGTATCTGCTTATATACATTATTTACACAATGGGCTGCACATGATTGGCTAATTCTGGAATTCTACTGTAAGCCAATCAGGTTGTGGATTCACTTATATCTGGAGCATGATTGGGTGGTTCCTGCCAACCAATCAGACTGCTGCATTGTTCTAGGACCAATCAGACTGATGCATTCTGAATCCTATTGTTCTAGGACCAATCAGACTGCTGTGATTTGGATCCTATTGTTCTAGGACCAATCAGACTGCTGCAGTTTCGATCCTATTCAACTCAGTACATAACACATATAATCGTACAATGTTAACATTGAATAAAATTATTTAGCAAAGCAACCAATACATCTCAAAAAAAGGTGTGCTTACATAAATCTTAACTGTCAAGGGCCAAGGTTAGGAGGTGTGTCTTCAGCAAAACTCCAGAAGCTACATAATGGAGATGCTTAATACACTTGCAGGGGGAGAGAGTTCAATTGTTTGGATGCTGCTGGGGCCACCATCTCTCTGGGGCCACCATACCCCCCATGTTTTTGAGTGTGGGGGAACTTCCAAGAGGGCACCTTGGAACATCAGAGAGGATCTGTGGGAAGACTTTAAATATTTATTTTAAAGGGTTTTTTAGCCTCCTTTTAGGGTAGCTACTCCCCTGAGGTGGCTTCCATTCAATATAAAAATACAAACCCAAAATAACAATTGCTGAAGCCATCGTACAATGTTAAAAAATAAAACCGCAAGTTAAACCATGGGGAGATATCCAATGAAGTAATAATCAAGAGTAGACCTATTAACATTGGTGGCTCTACTCTGAGTATGACCTTCTTAATGGGTGGGGAAACTGCCTCTGGCCAGTGGTCTTGATCCTTTGATTAGTGGCTGGGGCTGGCCACCTGACATCACAATGATGTTTTGTGAGAAGAGACTTTGGACTTCAAAGTACAGTGCAGGGCTCTTTGCATGTCTAGGATTGTGGCAGGCAGGGGGTTAATGCTGTCCTCCTCTTTTGTGGACCTGATGCACAATAGCTTAGCTGATGGTGCTATTTGCCCTGGGAAAAAGGTCCCATTGATGCTAATTGGAGCTTTCTTCCTAAAGCAAATAGTAGCTTTAGAGAAGCAAATTCTATTCGGAATCCCAGTAGTGATGTACTGGACCATAAAGAAGGCTGATAGCTGAAGAATTGATGCTTTTGAATTATGGTACTGGAGGAGACTCTTGAGAGTCCCATGGACTGCAAGAAGATCAAACCTATCCATTCTTAAGGAAATCAGCCCTGAGTGCTCACTGGAAGGACAGATCCTGAAGCTGAGGTTCCAATACTTTGGCCATCTCATGAGAAGAGACGACTCCCTGGAAAAAACCCTGATATTGGGAAAGATTGAGGGCACAAGGAGAAGGGGACAACAGAGGACGAGATGGTTGGACAGTGTTCTTAAAGCTACCAACATGAGTCTGACCAAACTGCGGGAGGCAGTGGAAGACAGGAGTGCCTGGCATGCTCTGGTCCATGGGGTCATGAAGAGTCGGACATGACTAAACAAAACAAGCAGGGGAGGAAAGTGTTAACCCCCGCCACCTGCGTGCAATGCTGCCAAGAATTATCTGTTCCCACCCTTTCTCCATGGTGGCTGCTACTTGCATCATTTAAAAAGTGCATGGTGAATGCAAAGATGCATTTAATGCCATGTCTACTTTGTGCCTGAGAAGATGCTAAGGTGATGTACATATTTATATATTGCCACCTAAGCAACTGGAAAGTTAAACTGAGAGCATCCCAAAAGAGTGATGAAAAAGAAAGAAATGATGGTCAGATTTAGTTATGCTGTATGCAGTTCAGAAGACGCCAGGGGGACGTTGGCTGGACAACTGCTGCCCATCTCACACTGCAGAAAGAAGTGGAAAATCAGTAGAAGTAGCAGCAACAGCAACTAGAGAGTTTTGCAGTAATACACGACTTGCACCCAGATTCATTGGAAACATGACCTGTGTGTGTTTTTCTTTCTGGAGGCAGGGGGAGGCAGAGGGTGTGGTGCCCACAGCTCTTGCTCCAAAATTCAAATGTGCACACAGTCCTGAGAAGGCTGGTGGCCCTTGCTGTTAAGGGATGCAGATTTCTGAAATATCTGAAGCTTCTAGATTGCAGTCCTGCCATTCTGGAATCTTCCTTGGCCCTAGTGCAATTGATTAGGAGTGATAATGACCTTGACACCTTTACCTACAGAAGAGTTGATTGTGGTTTCCTTCTGTGCTGCAGGCAGCTTGTGGTTGGATGGTTGTTGCCAATAGCCCCCCCCCCGAAGCTTTGACCCTTGGCCTTGTGTCTCCATGGCCTCATTAACCTCTGTCAGGCGCTGGCTGATGTTTTTTTGGTTAATGTATGGGGGAAAGGCTCAGTTCATCTCAGCTGCATCCTTCTTACTTGGCAGCCTAGTTGTCCATGATTCAGCATTCAAGCCTTGCCAAGGTTAGTGGTTAGTTAGTGCAATGCGTTTCAATAAGATTTTTACCGTGCGCTCTCTGTGTGTGCCTTGAAACCTGTAGCTTTGAAGCCCCCAGGCCGGCAGTGCTCTCTGTAAAAAATAAAAATACTTAATTGAAATCCACTTCACTCTCTGGTGGACAGTGTTCAATCAAACCTGTAATCACTACTGGACTTCCTTAAGAAGCTGAACTCTCTTTTTAACCGTAGCAGTATGGCTTCCAAGTCATGGTGAAGGAGAAAAAAAAGGCTGTGCAGAGTTGGAGTATTTGCTCTGTTCCACTTCCTGTGTGGAAAGCCTTAAACCAGCTTCCTGGTTTTCTTTTCTTTTGTTCTGCCCTGATAATTCCCTCCCCCCAGCCCCCCGTTTGTACTGACTGCTTGTTTCTCCTTAGTGTTCCCTTAGTTTAGCAATGCTGCCCAAACCCTTTTCTTTTCCTCTTGAATTGAAATAAAATAGTCCCAAGAAACTGGTTCTATGAATCTTCTAATACAGTGGTACCTCAGGTTACAGACGCTTCAGGTTACAGACTCTGCTAACCCAAAAATATTTCCTTGGGTTAAGAACTTTGCTTCAGGATGAGAACAGAAATCGTGCTCTGGCGGTGCGGCGGGAACAGTGGGAGGCCCCATTAGCTAAAGTGGTACCTCAGGTAAAGAACAGTTTCAGGTTAAGAACGGACCTCCGGAACGAATTAAGTTCTTAATCCGAGGTACCACTGTACAGTGGTGCCTTGCAAGACGAAATTAATTCGTTCTGTGAGTTTTTCGTCTTGTGAATTTTTCGTCTTGCGAAGCACGGTTTCCCATAGGAAATGCATTGACGGTTTCCCATATCCCATAGGAATGCATTGACGGTTTTAAGAAAAAGGCGCAAGACGTTTTCGTCTTGCGAAGCAAGCCCATAGGGAAATTCGTCTTGCGAAGCAACTCAAAAAACAAAAAACTCTTTCGTCTTGCGAGGCATTCGTCTTGCGAGGTACCACTGTACTGGAGTTTCGTATAGCGCTGTAATACGTCTAGGATTTCCTGGGCACATCTGGGAATCAGGCAGCAAAATGGCGTCCAGGCTGATTTTCGCTAAATCGGCAAAATGTCTGGGAAATTTTTTCTTCCAAAAAATGCTTTTAAAAAATCAAAGAAAAGCCCCCAAATGTTTTTGGGGGAGATGTTCCCAAAAGAAGTTCAACAACCTTGACCCAAAAACAAAGGAAAAAAGGGGAAAAAACAACTTTGTCCTGATTTTCACTTTTGGGAATATGGCAACCCTAGTTTCGTATGTGCTTCCTTCCAAAACTTGTTTTGTAGTACAGAATATTATTTCGGTGTGTGCGAGAGATGGAAATCTCTGAGTCGCCATATGAGAGACTTTGCTCTCATGCTTTTAACTAGTACAGGTACACTCTGTTTTTCACTTCTCACCTTGTAGCTGTTGCTTTACCCCTGGAGATGGTGTCTGCTGTGATTGTGGACAATGCCCTGTAATTAATAGTCTGTGCTGCTTAATAGAACAGGCATAAATGGTGGTTGGGAGATAGGAAACCTCAGTGCCAGGCCCAGTCCCTGAGCCTGCTGGGGCCAAACAAGGACATCGTCATTAGGAAACAATTACACAGAAAGAAGATTAAGCAGGGAATGGGCTCCCCATGGGCACCTAGCAGGCTCCTATTTAGCTTCAAGGAAACATCATCAGTTCCTCTCTGTTTTCCTTTCACATGTGAGCTGCTCTTGCTGCTAATTCTCACAGCCGGGCAGTTCCTAGCATCGCTTTATGGGCAGCAAATTGGGGGACTATTTACTTCTTTCTGTAGGGAAATGAAACCAAACCTGCTTGCTTGGATTCTCCAGAAATATTAAGCAAGCATCTTTCTCCCAGTTAACTCTTTTGGCTTCAGAACTGCTGTGTCAGGGCCATTTGGGAAGGTTAATTATCTCTTTTATTTTGGCGAGCAGAACTGGGATATTCTGTACTTCTGAGGTACTGGGTTTTTTTGAGCTGAAGTTATCTGAGCAATTTGTTCCGATGCTGTGTGAGGAGCTGCAGTGGAGATTTTTTTATGATGTCAGGAGAATGCTAGGCTGATCCTGCTGAGTTTTTTTGTCTCCTCAACTCAAACTAGGATTTGACTGCTAACAGTACAAATGTACTAAGAATTGGAAGAGACTGAACCTCAGCCAGTCCCTAAAACTGGGAGCACTGCTAACACCACTAAACCTTTTGATTATTTCTTAGGCAAAACCTGAAGTTTATACAGTGGTGCCCCGCAAGATGAATGCCTCGCAAGACGGAAAACCCGCAAGACGAAAGGGTTTTCCGTTTGCAGAGGCGCTTCGCAGGACGAATTTCCCTATGGGCTTGCTTCGCAAGACGAAAAATGACGAAAAAATTTGAATTTTTTTTTTGCTCCAAAACCCCTTATTTTGAATCGCTAAGCTGCTAAAAGCATTTTAGCAGCAAAACCGCTAATCCCCCACCCCTTAAAAAGCCGTTTTTAGCCCTTAAATCGCCAATAGCGCTAATAGCGCTACTCCATCAATGGGCTTGCTTCGCAAGACGAAAAAACGCAAGACAAAAAGACCCGCGGAATGGATTCTTTTCGTCTTGCGAGGCACCACTGTATATTTATTCATTTGTATGCCGCCCATCTGACTGGGTTGCCCCTGCCACTCTGGGGCAAAGTGGGTCACAACAACCATATATACGTGTAAAAAGCACATAGAAATTTAAAATTGGATCACCAACTATCATAGAAAGATGTTTTCTTGATTACCTGAATAAGCTTGGTAGCACAGAAAAGTTTCCAGCAGACGTTTAAAGGTTAAAACAGAGCATCCCAGAGCACTGGGCTGAGGACTCTGAAGGCTCGGTTTTGTGTCACTGTCAGATGAGCCTCACCAACTTGGGGGATGACCCTCAGATAATTTCAGTGATTGAGCTGGAATATAAAGGTTCATTCAGTCCTAAGGTACCCTGAACGTAAGCTGTGTGGGGCTTTGTAAAAGAATACAATGTCTCCAATAACTTCAACAACCATTCCTCCATATTAAACAATAATAAGTTTTTCCATCTTTGTCCACACAAGAGTTTCTCAGCTATGATAATTCATTAAAATAATATTCCATAGTTCTTTACTTATTATGTATTTATTAGTTTGTACCTGGTTCCGTATCTTCTGTTCCCATTTCCTGTTGTATTTGCCATAGTTTTCCATTTTGATTTTTTAAAAATAGTCCACCCATTTACGCTTCTTCTATTCCCCCGCCCCAAGAAAAGTGACAGAGGTTTGATAGCTTTATCATCTGAATTGATTCCAAGTTGTACACAGAGACCTTTCGCTCTCAACTCTCTCACTGCCAGCTCAGGATGTCTCTTCATCTCTTCATCCATGACTCCATTCCACTCCTCCAACTTCCCAACTCTGCCATTTGGTTGTTTCATTTCTCTAGTCTGGGCACTTATATGAAGGACTTCTCCATTTCACCATCTGTTGCCTCCAATTTTACCATCTCACCCTCCTGTTCTGGCAATCCTTCATCCATTTTGTTCTCTGAAGTCTCTGTGTCCTTCCATACTGTTAGTAGAACAGTTATTTAAACCATGGCTAATTTAATTCCCAAGATAGGATTGAGCTATATGCCACTCACAAAGAAGATACTTCTCTCTGGCTTGCAGGCCTGCACTTGGTTCTATTTATTTATTTATTTCACTTTATCTAAATAAATAAATAAAATTCTGCTTTCCCTGATTTATTCCCATATGTCACCTCCAGGTGGGGCTGTTCCTTTGTTGTTGGATCAAAGATAGGCCTAATAGATTTATCACCTTAAAGGACTTCGGCCCTTTCCATGACAATTAAAAACAAAGCAAAACTGGTTTTCCATCCTTGGGGCTCTTTTCATGTTTGTCCCAGTTCGCTGCCAGCATTGTGATGTCCCCTTCTCTTGTACTGGATTGTGAAGTGCCAGTGGTGGGGATATATCTTTGCCGTGGTGACAGGCTGTACTTGAGTCTCTCTCTCTTGTTTTTAATCTGGAGAGTTTTGGGGACACGTGGCTTTCAAAGAGGTGTACAAAAATTAATAGCCAACAACAATGCCATATAGTTTTCTATTCAATAAAGATTTCACTGATAATGAGTGCCATGTGTACATTAAAAGAGGTGCAAAGACATATTTGCAATTTGCCAGTCAGGAGAACATCAGTTAATCATCTGCCCTATTAATTCTAGTTTCCTCAATTTCCCCCCAATGGAAAACTTTCCATTGTAGGGTGACTCTGGGAAAGTGGTTTTGCCTTGCCTTGAAATCTACCCTAAATGTAAACTGCTCTTTTGCAAAAGGAAGCCATTCGAATGAAGGCCCCAGATCTACCCAACCCTATAGTTTGATAATACTCTCCCAAATAATAGGGTCTTTGTTCAATAAATGCAGAGATATTACTCATTTGCAGTATAGGATCCAGATTATTGCCTCCACTCCCACTCAACACTTTTTGTGAGATACCAGCACTCAAACCCTGGTATGCTGTCGCTAGAAAAATGTGATTCCGCTCCCAAGCCAGTTAAGGTTATATTAAGCCCAAGTTGCACATAATGGTAAGACAAAGTCCAAACAAGCAATGGCAGACCATTCATGAGCAGTGCACCCACCCTGCTTCTCCCTCTTATGTGCCAAGAGGAAACCAATCACAGTGCTGGCTTAGCGAACCAGCACTCATGGTTTGTTTCTCTCCAAGCAAACCATGACAAGTAAACCAACAACAAAGCAATGGCTTCCACCAGTTCTAACCCAGTGCTGTGGTTTCTTGCCTCCCTGCACAGCAAAAGCTGGGGTGGGCACAGTATGAGCAGCACTCACCAACGTGCTGCTCATCCCCAGTAAACCATGGTTTGTTTGGACTATGTTAACAAGCGAATTGCACCACTTTGTGGGCTCATCTGCATTACCAAAGGCAGGAGTACAGATCCATTTCTGTACTGTTGGATGCCTCTGCACGGCAGGCTTCCGCTCAGCTTCCCTCCGTGGTTGTGTATCCCCTTCTGTGCTGAAGGCACAAATGGTTATTAAAAGGGCTCTGTGTGTGTGTGTGTGTGTGTGTGTGTGTGTGTGTGCTAAAAACAGTGTTTTTAGCTGTCTGAGTACCAAATGGATTTTTCAGGCCACAGGAAACATCTCAGCTTGCAAAGCAAAGGTCACTGTGCTCTTGTTAGGTGACATTGTACGGATTGTTGTTGATATCAGGACCTCTTATAGGAGAAAAACTGGTCTGGGACCGTAATAAATTTCTATCTACCTTGTAGGAGAAGTTGTCCTAGATTCTGAACATCACTTGGGGAGGGGTGAAAGAAGAAAACAATTCTTAACCCAAAGGAATGGCTCCTAGTGTGTGTGTGTTTTAAAAGGCAGTGCAAATTATTTAAGAAAATGTATCATGTAGCCCTCCCTACCACTGTAGTCACAGTGACTCTAACTTCTTTAACTGTCTGTATGGTTTCTGACAGAAATCTTCGTTTCCAAATAACGATCATAACTTTACTTGGAAAAATAAAACTTCGCAAAAATGAGCAGCTCAGGGGGACGCTCATGCAGCAGTTAGTGTGGCCAGATACAACATAGGACAGGGCTCCTAGGCCTCTAATAGTTGTGTAGAACTGGGAATTTCAGCATGTGTAGACTTCATGCCATGCCTGCTGAAATTCCCTCTTCTCCACAGCTGCTAAAAGGGTAAGATCCTTGTACCCATTTGTATTGGGCCACCATAGCAGCTGATAAGGGTGTCCATTCAAACATGGGGGTGTGCCATAGCTCATATGCTGTTTGCCAATGCCTTGAACTATAACTCAGTACCTGGGGTCCTTTAGACATGGTACAAAACCAGCCAGACTAACTTTCTAAGAAAGCAAAAGTGATAAGTTGTTCTATTTATTATTAGCTATAAAAAAGGTAATATAAGCTCTCCATCTGTAAACAAAAGTCACTCGCTTTGTAGCCTTGCTTTGAGGAAGGACGAAGGAAGGCTTGTATTTTTTAATTAAAAAATTTCAATATGCTAAAATGAAAATCACCATTTCATTTTGAGATATTTGCACATGCTCAGTGAGTTGTTGGGTCAGGAAAGCATTGATGAATTTATACACAGACTATGAGAGAAGAAGAGGAACAGGACTAAATTGTTTCCCCCTGGTATGCTTACCATATAGAAAAGACGTTGGACTGCTGGTATTAGACCTGTTGTAGCAAGTTAGCCACTGGATCATGTAAAGGATTTTTGCAAGGATTGAATAGCAGACTTAGCATAAATTCTTTGGGCTTCTTCTGCTAAACCAGTGACCTTATCAAAATCTCCCTAAAGTGTATCAGATGAAGGAAGGTGCTTCAGGCTAACACACAATTAGCTTACCTGTCAAGCCAACGTCTTCATTTCACCCTGCTCCGTCAGTGCCAAGGGGATAACTGAAATTGGTATTGGCTTGTAGATGCTTCTCCAAATTAGGGAAGGATCTTAAGGGTGATTCGCACAACCATTGGGTTGATTCATATGTTCGCTGCTTTGAAGCCCTTCTGGTGGAAAGGCTTGACATAGTAAGCTAAATAAATAAATTTAAAAATCGGATGCCCACTCCTTGCCCGTTGCCAGCTGCTTGTGTGCAGCTGCTGCCACATGCAGGATTAAGCTTTGTATGAGTTACTGCAAATGCTGGGAAACTCAGTTTTCAAGTGTTGTGCAAAAGGCTTCGTTTCACACATGGCAGCAGTTGCATGTGGTTGGCTGACAACTAGGGGTGAGCTGACATGGGCAGCTTTTGGAGTGGCTACCCTTCCTGGTTGTGTGAATCAGCCTTCAAGGGTCCACCTAAATGTTGGCAGTTAATCTAAGACCTTGGTTAACCTGCTTAGATGAAAGGTGCACCCTACCCCCCACCCCCAAGCTGCAGCAACTGCTGATTTAATTTGGAAACAATAAAATGGAACTCTGTGTCTGTAGCCTTTGCCTGAATAACTGAATTGTCCGGGTGATTGATCCAGTAAGATGGGCAAGAATGAGTGTGTTTGCTTCTGTGAATCTAGGCAATCATCTTTGAACAAGGCTATCTTGAGCTATACTTGGGAGCATCCCAAAGTCTGGAGATGGTTACAGGATCATAGCTGCAGCATACAGTACTCTTGAAGGGCACATATGTTAAAAGAGTGGGTAGGTGAGCTAGGCAGTGGCATAAAAATCTGAAAACTGACATTTCCCACTTTCTTCTCCTTCTCCTTCTCCTCCTTCTCCTCCTTCTGTCACTTGTAGCTGAGTAAGATTGTCTTTCATGAATGCGGTCCTAACAGTGAGTCCGTAAGTGACTGTTCTCCAATTGGAGTGCTCGCAGGCCAGTGTTCTCCAGTTCCCAGTATTTATATTACATTTTTAAAGATTTGCCTTGAGAGAGTCTTTAAACCTCTTTTGTTGACCACCAGCATCACACTTTTCATGCATTATATAGCCAACGTGTTTAAAGTACGTTTCCGAGCACAATTCAAAGTGTTGGTGCTGACCTTTAAAGCCCTAAACGGCCTTGGTCCTGTATACCTGAAGGAGCGTCTCCACCCCCATCATTATGCCCGGACACTGAGGTCCAGCTCCAAGGGCCTTCTGGCGATTCCCTCACTGTGAGAAGTGAGGTTACAGGGAACCAGGCAGAAGGCCTTCTCGGTAGTGGTGCCCGCTCTGTGGAACGCCCTCCCATCAGATGTCAAGGAAATAAGCAGCTATCCTATTTTTAAAAGGCATCTGAAGGCAGCCCTGTTTAGAGAAGTTTTTAATATTTAATGCTGTATTGTTTTTAACAGTCGATTGGGAGCCGCCCAGAGTGGCTGGGGAAACTCAGCCAGATGGGCAGGGTATAAATAATAAATTATTATTATTATTATTATTAAAGTCAAAGCTAGATATAGCCCTGTGTCTGCATAGAGCAGGGATGGGGGGACTTTTTCAGCCTGAGAGCTCATCCCCTCATCTTATGGAGGCCGTGCGCCATTGGTGGACAAAGCTAGAGGTAAAAATGGATGAAGCAATGGATGTGACCCTAAACTTTGTGCAGTAAGGCTACATTCCATCCATGCAAATGCCACAGGTTTCTACACATATACACACGCTCTTACACTCATTTTGCTTCCTAGGCAAACAGGAAACAGTTGTTGAGGGAGTACACGGAGCGTGTCCAGTGAGGGACACCTTTCCTCAAGGTGTAGCTTGAGGAAAGTCCCAGGGTGGGATAGTGAGGCACGGAGGGCCACATTTAACCCTTAGAGCTGAGGCTTCTTGCACTGGTGTACAGTAGATGGATAACTTAATATATTACATACACTGATGACAACAGAAAGCAGTTGTTGTTGTTGTTGTTAAAAAACAGAGTCCAGGACAAACTGGGATCTTTACTTTAAAATAATTATGTGACAGCAATGTTTTTTAGCTGCTCCTTACAATTTACCAGGCTTCAGACAGCAGTTGCTGTTTCTTCATCGCACGCCAGAAGGAGAGTGAATCTGTTCCCTGTTTGGGGGAACGTTGAAATGGTGATAACATGCTCATAATGAAGACCAGAATGGCTGTACTCTCCTCTTTGTGTCACTGCAGATTTTTTTTAAAAGTGTGGAGTTAGCAACTCAAAGGGGAGGCTTTGGGAAGTCTGCTGCTGTATTCCGCAAGAGTTAAATCTTCCAAACTGTCGCCAAAGCAGCCCTGCAAAGTTACATTTTATTTCAGAATGTACCCTTAGCTTTGTTTGCTGGGTTCTGGAAGGCTTTGCACAATACAGATGGTCAAGCTATGGCATGGCTTCAGCGGCAGTCATTTGCAAAATCCATGTATGATGATTTGTGGGATTTTAAATAAATCCAAACCTACAATCTCGCCTTGTAGCAAGTGTGTGCCCCCCTCTTTCTCGCTCTGTGTTTTATCTTATCTAGCCCACCTTAACTTGCTTGAGATTGAGTAATTGTGGAACATATGTGCAATTAATGGATGTTTCTTAAATATATAAATAAACTGTTGACTGCTTGTAAATTGTGGGACATATGTGTAGTTAATTAAAGAAGAAGAGAGGCATAGATTAGGCCACTACTGCACCAACCTGCCCCCTCCTGCCATTCCCCAGTGACAGATGCCCCCCCCCCCCAACCTGGAATGCTTTTAAAAAAATGTTTATATTCAGTTGGAAAATGTCGTTTCAATCACAACATGCCCCGTAATTAATTGCATAGCAATTCCAGTGTGCAGCTCTGTCACCCATGATAGGGACAGGGGAATGGGGGGAAGGTGTTGATATTTTTGTTGATGGTTGAACATTTGTTTTCCTCATCATTTTGACATCAGAGGTAATTGCCATCCCTGAAATATTTCTCTTGCCGCTATTACAAGGGAACTGTTAGGGACAAATTAATTATGAAGTCTCTTGCTATGGCAGATTAATAGGCCGATGGAAGAGATTTCTTCCTGTCTTCTACAACTTTTGGCTGGCAGGGAGTTGGGCATTGATGTACTAAAACATCAGGCTTTTCTCAGACACATGATATAAAGCATGTTATCTATATACAGCAGCAAACTAGCATATCAGTTTGTTGCCGAGGGCAAATTGAGAAATTAAGAATAACAATCATAATGGGCCCAACCTGACAGTAAACAGAACCTTTCCACTGCAAGCCAATTCTGTTCTTTTTAAAAGCGCTTGTGTCTACCAGGTTCTTTTTGCAGAAATAGGTTCTATAAGCCACCACCATTGTGCATGGTGCTTTACAGAGTACAAAGGGATTGATCCCTGCCCTGAGGGGCTTACAAACCAAAATTTGAGATGGGGAGGGAGGGAACTGGAGTCATGGTGCTAAACTAGGGAAGAATATGCAGGCATTCCTGTTACCTGTACTTAGGCTTAATTTTGGAGAGGGAGGATGAGTTAAAGGACCACTTTTTCCCCAGAATAGGGTTGATCTTCTCAAAATGTTCCTGTTGCATGTTCAAATTCGGTAGGGAAGGCTCTGTCAAGAGAGGAGGTTGATTATGTGATGGAGAAGACAGATACTTTCTGTACCACCAAGGCCTTTCTGATCTGATATTGCCCACACATTTCTTAAAGATCCCCCTCCGCCCATATTTACAAGAGTTAGAAACCTGCCCTGTTGAAGGAAAACATTATTTAGGCTTCCATGGCAACTGCCAGATTTGGAATCAGGTGCCGCCATGGAGACCAGGCTAGCGTATTCGGTAATATTTCAGGTACAGATCAGACTGTGACTTATAAATGGTATTGAGAAGCAAATTGGCTATTAGCACCAATTTTGCTATTGTTAAACGGAATAGGTTACATCCCCCCCCAATTGCTAGATCTTTAATGCAGACAAGTGGGCTGCAACATGAGCCAGGGCATAGTTAAGCTGCTATTCTCCATGCCAGCTTTCCCTAACCTGGTGCCATTTGGGTGTTTTGCACTAGAAATCGCATCCGCCTCAGCCAGTGCACCCAGTGGGAATTGTAGTCCAAAACACCTGGGGGGCATTGGGATTGAGGAAGGCCGCTCCGTGTCAACACTTGACATAATTACATTTTACCCCATTAACCTGATACCTAACCATAGAAGCAAACTTGGAACATACAGTCTTATTTTTAATTAACCCACGGTAGAACTTATGTATGCTTAAACAGCAGAAGCAGGATTGGGTTAGCAATTAAGGATTTGATAGCTTATTGATTGCTAAAGGAAAGAAACCCTAATAAGCTTTAGTAAACATGCAGATTAGTCTGGCAATCTGCCTTTTCACTGATGCAGCAAGCATAGCAGAACAGAGACATGATTTGAATGTGGCCAAACCCTTGGCCAAGCAGGGTATTGAGAAATAACAAATTAAATAGTTCATTTAAATAAAGAACAGCAAATTTAGGAATGCTGGAAGCTGCCTTATATTCAATTGGACCATTGGTTTGTCTAACCCAGTATCGTCTCTGCTGACTGGCAATGACTCTCTGGGGTTAAAGTGGGATCAAAATGCTTTAAATATATAGTGTGGATAAGCCCATGCTCCCATGGGGCTGCCCTACTCATTCTGTACTATACTATCATTTACTTGGTTCTGGAAAGCAGAATGAGCCATGCAATCAATTAATGCTACAGCCTGACAAGAACTGCTGAATATTTAGTGGTGGTCTTTGCATCTGGGGGTTTTCCTGTTGTTATTCTGTCTCTCACAGCTATAATAAACCTACCATTAAAATTATGGACTGGTCATTTCTTCGTCAGAGGGCAAACGGGCAAATTTAGCAGGGGATCAAATACTTCCCCCCCCCTCACTGTACCTGACTTTTTACCATAAGTGGAGCTTTAGGTCAAAGCAGAAGCCCTTTAAAGGAAGTCTGTTTTCTCACACGCCGAAAAGAAGTCGTGTAGAGTCTTTAAAAATAGCCAGCTGCCCAAGAGTTATTCAGAGTTCTAGGTAAAGCCAGTTTTTTTGGTGATTAGACATCTGTGTTCATTGATGCACCACAATCCATCCCATTTCTCCCTCTTACTTCATTAGCATATTAAATGCCACCAAAATACTGACAAATCTGAGGACATTCAAAGGAGAGCAACATAAAATGATCAGGCAGCTGGAGGGATTGATCAGTAGAAAATGGAGTTTAAAACATGGAGGGGAATAGGACAGGGGCGGCTAACCTGCGGCTAGCGATGAATGAATCTGTCAGTTACAGTTTTTCTCAGTTATTCATTTCCCCCCCCAATCTTCAGGTCAGTTCCTTACATTGACTTGTGATCTTGTTAAAAGCCCACATGAATATTCACCTTTATTTTAGTGTGAATTTCTCCTACTTTACACATTTTTGCCCAGTGTGCACATTTCTCCCCTGAAGTAATTTCTTCTCATATAATATATGCGTTTTAATGCACCCTTTTGGTATACATTACCTGGTTGGAGAGTTGCATTGCAAAATTCAGAGAAGTATGAACTTCAAAGGATTTCTGTGTTTCACAGTTTGCTTATTGTTTCCGATAGTGCAAATTAAGTTGGCACACCTTTAAATGTGAACCAGACTGCATGTCTCCTTCCTACCTGCAACCCCCCGGATATTGCTGGCCTCTCAAATCCTGTCAGCCTGAACCTGCATCGCCAGTAGCAAGGGATGATGGGCTTTGTAGTCAAACAACGTATGAGGAGCCACAGGTGTCCCCCCCCCGGTGTAGGTCTTGTTTAATGCAGCGTGTGTGTATTTTATTAAAGCTAGTGAACTTACGAATGCAAAGCAGGGTCAGGGCAATGCTCTACTCAGCTTTCCGTCGAAGGGTCAGAGCTTGAACTCCTTGCCTGATTTTTACTGAGGCCCAACTCCCACTGACTCTGACTGAATTTGCACACAAGTACGGTCTGTTGTGTCTGTTTCTGAATAAGCAGCTGCCTTAAGGAGAGAAAGTAAAAAGCCATTGAGGTGAAGGTAGTTGGTGAGGTTGTTTCTTTGTGTTTTCATGAAAAAGGATTGTGCCAGCAGTTCTCTTCAAAATCTCTGAAGAAGCAAAAGGTCACCTTCAGCCTCAGTATTTTGCGTGTACTGAAAATTTAGGTTTGCACAATTAAGTGGATTAAAGTGTACTATTGCCCTCGTAACAAATCTACTTAAACAAAACAACAACATGCATTTTGCAGTTAGGAAAGTGATGAGGAAATGCACTAAAAAGTGTGGAATGAATATGCAGTTTGGGATGAATATGCAGTTTGGGATGAATATGCAGTTTGGGATGAATATGCAGTTTGGGATGAATATGCAGTTTGCATTTCTTCCTGCGTGTGATAAACTTGACTTTGTTGGGTGCCCAGTTTTAGGAATTACTTTTGCTAGTGTTCTTGGTTTTGCGTGTTCCTTATTCCTTGTTTTCATGGCCATGATTTAAGGAGAACTGTGTCTAATGTATTATTGTTTACAACTGCCTTGAACTGAAAGCTACAGTCACACAGGATCCAGTTGCCTGAAATGCTTTGTATGGTTTTGCTGCGGCTCTTCTGCCTTTCCATATCATCTGTGATGTACACTTGTTCACATTTTAATTTGGCAAAGCAGCACGCACACATTCAAATAAAAAGTTTTCACAGCCATGAGGCGGTTGGAGAACCAAACTCCGTCCTCAGGACACTTCATTGCTAGACTCGTCAATCAGCATTATTGGCTTCCTTCCTAATATGAGGTAATGTCATCCCATTTTTGGAAATCCATTTTGGTTCATGGGTTGCCCTTAATTGGAGAGATTGTGCAAATGACCCTCTGTTCTGTCCTCTAACCTTTCAGCCCCATTAATTTTAGCTGAGCTTGGACCAGTTGGTGGTTTCATGACGACAGATCCTCTGTCTAGAGAACAGGGGAGGTCAAATGTTCCCACCCTTTATGCCTTTCTGAGAGGAGGACGGCAATAAAAATAATAGGCTTTGAAGGCAAGTCCCATGCATGCCAGCTGAAGTATGGTAGGTAGGCTAAGCTTTGGAAGATTCAGGGTTGCCAGAGGTCAGAATATTTGAAAGGTTACCATAAAAGAGAGGGAGAGAACAAATGTCCTCAATTGCCAATGCAGGCAAGACCTGAGAAGTAACTGCTGGTGGATTTGCAGGAGTCTGGTGCATCAAAATATGTGGGGTCTGCTTTCACAGGCAACTCTTCCCACCAGGGATCTACAGACCTGGGGCAGTGGCAGCACTCTTTGCTCCATGGATATAACCAAGCCTTTCCCTTTCTTTGCACGCTGAACACTTAGGTCACATCTACATCATATGTTTAAAGTACATGGCTCCCTGCAAGGAACTGTAGTTTACCCACCACAGAGCTCTGAGCACCCTTAAACTACAGTTCCCACAATGCTTTGTGTGTGTGTGTGGGAGCCATGTTCATTAAATGTGCTTGAAATGTTGGGTATGGATGGGATCTAGATTGGAGTGCAGGCGAGCTGCAGTGAGATTTAGAAGGTGGTGGTTTTTAATTCAGAAGCTTATCAGTCAGCTTCCCATGTGGTGGCCATTATGTAAAAAAGACAAGACAATCACATTGCAAGAATGATTGAGGGCTGAGTAAGATGTGATGTAGAGAGAAGAGACCCATGATTAGGATTTCTTGCAGTTTTTGTTTTGCTAATTAGCAGTGCCACTTTGATGGCAGGAGACGTGTGTCTTTGGGAGAGGGTGCTCAAGCTTTCCTGTGCCCTTTCTGCAATGTATATCTCTCACACTCTTGAAATGCTGTTACCTCCGCAGGAGAAAAGGAAGAGAGGAAGAGCATTGCCAACCTCCTGCATCATATCTGGCTTGACCCTAGTAGAAGGGAAATGATGTTATGCAACAGGCATCTCCAACCTTCGGCCCTCCAGATGTTTTGGACCTACAATTCCCATCATCCCTGACCACTGGTCCTGTTAGCTAGGGATCATGGGAGTTGTAGGCCAAAACGTCTGGAGGGCCGCAGGTTGGGGATGCCTGTTATAAAAATTCAGTTTTAGAGACACAACAGAGACCATAATTCTAAACAAATGTGTTTTATAAATGAGAAAGTTTTACTTGATGGTTTCTCTGCATAGGAAAAACGAACTGTTCAAGACCAGGATTTAATCCAAACTCTCTAAGCCCAAATCTAGAGTTCTAGTGCAGAGGTGGCTATCCTGTTGCTGCCAAGATGTTGCTGGGCTCCAATGCCTTTCATAGTTGACTTTGGCCATGCTGCCTGGGGGCTGATGGGAGATGAAATCCAACATGATCTGGACAGCCACAGGCCAGCCACCCCTGTTCTGAAGACTGGGATACACTGATAGATGCAGAGATGTTAGGTGGGCTGAAGTCACATGGCTTCCCCAAGGAATCTTGGGAAATGTGGTTTGTCAAGGGTTCGGGGAATCATATCTCTGTGAAGAGGTAAACCATAATTTCCAGAATTCTTTGAGGGAAGCCTTGTGCCCTGAATATGTAGAAGTGACCTTTAGCTTGGGTAACCCTAGAATTGGTTTACAATCTCTGTCTTCACCCAGTCCGTGTGTCTGAGAATACCATGGGCCAGATAATTGTGAAATAGGCAGGAGCAGCTCAAGAGCACAGTGGTGGACCATGACTTGGTGTCCTGCTTTGCTCTTGAGCAGTTCCCATTTGTTTCACTGCGTCTTGCGCGGGTGAACTGCCCAGTGTGTTATGTTCTTGGGTATGATTTTTTTTAATTTTTTTTAATTAGGCCTGGCTTCCAAGCTTTTCTAAAGAGGCCTTGTAAGAAGGGTTCCATTGTTGCCTCATTGGGATGTAGATGGGGAACAGCTGCTCCCTATACACATTTCGCTCCTCCCCCTTAACAACCCCTATTGATAACTAATCGCAGCCCAGACGCTTCTATTAGCTATTTACCCAAAATCGAGTTGGCTAATGAAAATGTTTCTAATTAATACAAGGCAGATTAAAACTCATTACAGCAAGGTCGTTGGTAATGAGAGATAATCAGAGCGCAAATGACCGAGCTTGGAGCAAAATGAAGATGGAGCGCGAGCCAGGAAATCGGCACCAGCTGTGTGTGCCTCCAACGGCAAGGGAGGAAGGGAACAGGGCAAGGGGGCCGGAGGATTTGTGCAAGCATTGCTGCAGGCTCGGACGGGCGGTGGCTTAGTCTCTCTCTCCAGGTTCCATGGCCCATTTGGGTTGGGCATGTGCCTGAGGTGCTGTGGGAGTGCAAAGGTTTGCAATAGCAGTGGTGACTTTGGAGAGTCAGGATGGGCTTTTCTCTCCCTCACATCCCACCTGAAGGTGACCTGAAGTCCCTCTTAAAAGGCCTCCTTTCTAAGTGAATGGGGGGTGACCACTGCAGGAGTTCCATTGCTACATGTTCCCCATCTGAGGTTGGCTAGATAACAAGCTGCTTTAAGAGCAAAGAAAAGGATTGCTAGAGTGAAACGGCTATGAGTTAGCTGTGCAACCTTTTCCCTACATGAAGATAAATCTCAATATAAAAAACCCAAAACGAAACAAAATCCATGAGCAGTTTGAAGACAATGCCAAAATTTATTTTGTCACCATCAAGTGTTTTGCTGTGGAGTTACTTCCATAGACGTGGCAGTTTTTCAATATAAATAGGAACACTTTTTTCCAGACATGGTGATGTATGAGGTTTTCTACGGGGAGCTTATTTTGTGTAGGAAAAAGAAATCACATTTAAAGCAATTCTTGGGACACATTTATACTACAGAGAAACTTGTCTTATAGTCATTACCTTTCCACAGAGAACTGTGGCTGTATTTGGGGATCTAGGGATTTCTAACAGAATCTGCAGTGTCCTTGCCAAACTACAGTTCCCAAGATCATTTGAGGGAAGCCATTACAGGTAGATTGGTGTAAAGCCAATATAAGCTTGAAGCTTATATGACACTAGGCACAAGATTCTTGCACAATCTTAGACCAGTAGTTCAGAAATGTATAGCCCCATCTCCTGTTTTGAGACAGAAACCTTTCTATTTATACTCCCTGAGGTTAGCCAACCCATATAATCACAATTACATTGTGCTTCATAGAATCATAGAATTGTAGAGTTGGAAGGGACCATGAGGGTCATCTAGTCCAACCCCCTGCAATTCAGAAATCTTTTTGGCTAATGTGGTACTTGAATCCATGACCCTGAAATTAAGAGTTTCGTGCTCTACCAACTGAGCTATCCCACAGGCTCAAAGATGTGCTCTGCCAACACTTAAGTGCCGACTTCAGTGCCTTGTCAGAGGTGCTTATAGTAGGGTTGCTGAGTTGAACAACTTTGAACAATGAGGGTTTTTTTTTTGGTATTTTAAAGGAAATTTACCAAAAATTCAACACTTCTGTCATGATTTCCATACGCCTGGGTTTCCCCAGACAATTTTAACAATTTTCGTAAATTTGTCCGGACGCTGTTTCCGATGGACAGATCCCAGATATGTCTGGGAAATCCTGGATGTACGTCAGCCCTAGCTTATGGGGCAAAAAGGTGTAAACTTATTTGACTTTTTTGGGTTTTATTTTGTGTGCTTGTGCGCTCGCATTCGCACACCCACACCCACACCCCCCATATAAAGCAGTGGCTCCTTCAGTGATGTAATTTACTTCTTTTAAACCAAACATTTATTTTTAAAAATACAATTTGTGGGGGAAAGCTTAATAACTCAAGCCCAGTAAATCCTCAGAGCCCAGAAACCAGAAGGCAAACAAAAGCAACCCAATCCAACATACACCTTGCCTTTTTTGTTGTACCACAAAAGTTACAATTCGTATGTCAATCATGTGATTTCTTGGGCTTGACTAATGCTTTCTATTATTTTGACTCTGACACGGGTGGCACAGTTTCATTTTTCAGTGTCATTGTCCTCGTAATCTATTCTACGTTTTCATTTCTGTCCTTTTGTTTTAATGCACCCAAGCACCCTGTTGCTGCTCCAGCGGCTGCTGTGTTATAAAGAAACATCTTTACTGATCTGAATTCCATCTGCCATGGGGCTGCCAGCTCTCCTAGTGTGTTTGACTCCATCTGGAATTTGCCATAATCTTTTCAAAGTCCAATGTAATGCAGATATATAGGCTCACATTCCGGCTTTAACCAGCCACAGCCATGTTGTACTACCTAGTTCTGAGGGCAGAACCACATGTTACCAAAAAAACCCCCCATCCGTTCCCAAACCTTATACTACTGTAACAATATTATGATGGAATAACAGACTACAAAAACATGTGGAACTTGAGATGATGCTCAGATCTGTTGATGTGAAGGCTATAAGGTAGAGGAGAAGACCCTTAATTTATTTTGTGTTGAAGCCAAGATAAAACTGCATTATCTAGACCAGGAATGGCTCACCTTGTTTGGCCTGAGGGTATTTCCCTTAAAAACAAAAAAGCCTTTCCCAGCCTGGTGCCTTTTGCAGGTTGTTGAACACCAGCCACAGCCAATATAGCCAATGGTCAGGGATTTTGGGACTTGTAGTCCATTAACACTTGTAGAGCACCAAGTTGGGATGGATGTTTCAGATAATGCACAGGTGTTGGTGGGTTGCAGGCATGGTTTTAGAAGAGTCATTCCTCCCAGTGTGAGAGAAACGGGAATACCTCGTTTAAAAATAATCAGGGGTCACCAGCCTCTTTTGGCTGGTGGGCACATTTGGAATTTTGAGAAAATGCCGTGGTTGCCAGTCACAAAATGGCTGCCGCGGCATGTTTAACATAATGCAAAATGGCTACCTCATTTAAAAAAGCAGAGAGAGAGAGAGAGAGAGAGAGAGAGAGAGGACCATCAGATCTCCTGTCAGTGGGTAAAACCACCAACCGGCACACTTCCGTGGAAAAGCTCTTCAAATATTTGCTCTGTTCAGAAAGGAAAGGAGGTTGGGTGTCCAATCCTGGCATCTAGTAAAATGTGACTGTTCAGTGTAGGAGAGGCCGAGCCAGTTTAAGCAGGAACTGAGCAGGAAGCGTGAACAGTTTCTCCTGCAGAATGGATGCAGAAGGTTATTTACTGAGAACTTTTGCAAGTACCATAGGAGGTACCGGTGGGCATTCTGGAGCTTGCCAGTGCCTTGTTGGTGACTGCTTTGTATTAAAGAATAATCTGTTGTCTGTTGAATTGAGGGTAACGGCTGCCATGGAAGTGCAATTCCCCTGCCATTGTGAGTGTTGTTCCAGAACTTTGACTCAAAGAAAATGGAGTTCTGTTGGTGCCCTGGCAGTTTCAGAAGGGCTTTAGATCTGGATGGAAGAGGAGGGGAAACAGTTTTTGCTGACTTTCCCTCCCAGGGCTTTTTTTTCAGCCAGAACTCACCAAAACTCAGTTCCGGCACCTCTCAGGTGGGCACCATTGCCATTATAAAAGAACAAGGGAGGCATTCATGGTGAGTTTCAGCACCTCTTTTTCTAGAAAAACAGCACTGCCTACACCTTTCCTGTAGTGTTCCCCAACTCCCCTGGATCTGTTTTTTTTTTGGGGGGGGAGTGGGGGTGTTGCTGAGGGCTGCAGGGCAGAAAGAATCCTGCCCCACTCCAAGCACTTGTAGAATTGACCAAATAATTGTCACTCCAATTTTAATACTGCCCATGTACTGCCCATATCTATGTAATAAACTGCACATTCAGGCATGACTCTTAAGGTTAATGATCCCAACATCTGTTCAGGTATATGTGCGTATCACTGCACATATGGAGATGAGGACATGTGGTCTTTAATTAGTTAATATAACCAATTAATTGATTAACCGCTGCAGTCGTAGTCTAATATGTATTATTTGTATTATTTTTTATTTGTTTTCTACATTACCCCTTGTTCAACTCTACAGTTGAAGTCAGCTCAAAGTATTTTGCTGATTATGAGAAAGGGGAAAGAAAAATGAAACTCTGTGAATGGCTGCCATCATTTTATTTAATTAAAATTTGTATAGCCTACCCTAATTCAATTTTGTCTCCAGGGAGGGTACAATGCTGTTTCTAAAACAACAATATATAAAACAGGAGTAATTACAGTAATTAGTGATTACAGATGTAAGTCGGTTTTGGCATAGACATTGGGTATATATCCTGAATCAGTCAACCCCACTGTTGGCTGATAATTCCGTGTGCATGCACACGAAAGCTTATACAGTGGTACCTCGGGTTAAGTACTTAATTCGTTCCGGAGGTCCGTTCTTAACCTGAAACTGTTCTTAACCTGAAGCACCACTTTAGCTAATGGGGCTTCCCTCTGCCGCCATGCCACCAGAGCACGATTTCTGTTCTTATCCTGAAGCAAAGTTCTTAACCTGAAGCACTATTTCTGGTTAGTGGAGTCTGTAACCTGAAGCGTATGTAACCTGAAGCGTATGTAACCTGAGGTACCTAAAACTACTCTGTTGGTCTCTAAGGTGCTACATTATAATTTTTTTATTCTTTTGGAATGATTCTTTTAAAGACCTTCTTAGATCATATAGCTTTTTTAAAGACTTGATTCTTTTAAGGGAGTTTATAGGTTTTAAAAGAGAGTCTGTTTAACTATCTTTTAAAAGAATAGTTTTAATTTATTTTGATTACGGCAGACCAACACGGCTACCTACTTGAATTCCGTCAGGGTTGATCCTGGGATTAAGGATCCCCACATGATGCAGATCACGTCATAGGGTGATCATACCAGATTTCCATTTGGGGTGTTCTGTGGCCCGTAAGCTATTGGAAAGAGCCCTACAGGGCTACCCTAAATTTTGATCCAGAATCTGGGGGTGGGGCATGCACTCACCCCTTAGCATTCGACTGAAGAATCCAACCCAATGGCTTTACCTGCCAAAGTTGTGACAGTTGCTATGAGGAAACCCCCATTTATCGGCAAGCAAATTCCTCCGTGGCCCTGAGTAATCCCATAGCAAGGCCATATAAGTGCACTGCCCACTTACCTCCAGGCAGAGCCACAGTATACCAGGTGGGACGACTGACCAGGTACGTCACAGCACAGCCGGCTTTATGCCCTGGCAACGGACATGACAGAAGAACATCCCTGCCACGTCCATCGCCGAAGCACCCCCCCCCCACTAGGGCCATGTTGAATTTAAATTTTGGCGGGCAATTCTGCCAATCCTTGTGGTCAGCTGAGATGAACTGTGACATAAGCCAGTAATGCAGGCTAAGGGCTGTTTGGCTGTGGGGGGCTGCAACTGCTGCTGCTGCCGCCGCCGTCTGGATACGGTAGGTGGTTCAAGAGAATTTGGTGAGTACCAGGTTGGAAAAAGCTGTAGTAGAGCATTAGTTGAATAGAGGGAGGAAGTACAGTAGCCCTGCTTTGAATTTGTGAAGAGAGGGTGCTTAGACTTTTCTCAGTGTTCCCATACCACTAAGGCTGCAGTCCTATTCACATGGACCTGGAAGTAAGCCCCCTTGAACTTGATGAGACTTATTTCTGAGTAGACATGGATAGGCTTATGCCATGGGTTGGCAAACAAAGGCCCGAGGGCCGGATCAGGCCCAATTGCCTTCTAAATCCGGCCCGCGGACGGTCTGGGAATCGCCGCGTGGATCGCCAGCGTGTGTGTTCTTTCCCTCTCCCTCCCTCTCCCTCCCACGGCGCCACTGCCGGCACCGCCTCCTCCCTCCCTCCTCCTGGCTTCTCTCTGCCCTGCCTAGAGGAGGAAGGGGGCTGGGCTTTGTTGCTGCCAGCCCCTCTCCAGGGCCCTTTTCTGCGCCGCTCATCGTCCTACTACTGCTGCCACCCCCTGCCGCTCACAGGACACAGGAGCTGTGGTTGGCTGAGCACCCCTCTCGAGTCGCCGCCATTTAAAGCAGCCCCTCTCTGGAGCCCTTTCGTGCGCCTCTCATTGTCCCTCCTCTGCCTTTCAACCCCCCATACAGCCCGGCCCCCCACAAGGTCTGAGGGACAGTGGACCGGCCCCCTGCTAAAAAAGTTTGAGGACCCCTGGTTTATGCTGTAGTCTGGCCTGCTGGGAGCCTGAGGGCCCCGTTCCTGCCTCTCTCTACCTGGCCCAGGGCAGGGCCTGGCAGGCTTCATAAGAACTGCTGTTGCTGCTGCCACTGCCCAGCAAGGACTGGGGTATTTGGGAGGAAGTTTTGTCGGGAGTTTTTGCTGTTATTGATATTAATTTTTTTGTATCTTTATTTTTATAGGAAACTGTTCAGTTTGGTTATGTAGTTTTTGTTGTGTTTTATTTATTTTTATGACTACTCTGCTATGTTTGTAACTATGTAAATCTTTTCATATTGTAAGCTGCCTGGAGCATTGTTTTAACTGTGGAAAGGCGACATACAAATAAAATGATGATGATGATGATGTAGAGTTTATTTGATATACCACTTGATTGTAAAAAAAAAAATCCATTGAAACGGTTTACAAGAGGAATAAAACAATAAAATTACAAGCAATCTCAGTTAAAAACAGCTATTTAAAACATCCAAAAATGATGAAAATCAGCAATAAGTTACAAAGAGATCAAAACACATGTAAACATTCTACTTATCTGGGTAGGTTTATGTTAACATAAATGTTTTTAGCAGGTACTGAAAAGAACAAAGTGAAGGCAAAATTATTATTATTATGATGTCACTAGGCAGGGAGTTCCTAAGAGTGGGAGCTGCCACACTAAAAGAACTCATATCATCCCTGGGAGTCCAGCAACAGCTGGAGGGTCACAGATTCCTCATCCCTGGCATAAGGCAGTGTAATATTTTGAACTTAGAGCTAGTTTAAAGTAGGGCTGGCAAACCCCCAAGACTGGGACATCTTGCCACAACTTCTAAGCTAAAACACATCAAGTCTGAATGTGGCAAACATATTTTTGCAAGCAGATGTATCAGATAGGTATACCCCCCCGGGCCAGCTGGGATTGGTTACATCTCCCTTTTAAGGAGAGACTGGTTCATGCTGAGACTAACTACAGACACGTTTGCTGTTCTTATAAACCACATTTCTGCATCCTTCTAAGCACGCATGAGTATCTGTGCTACTATTTGATTGATTGACTGATTTTGACTGATTGATTTCTACACCACCCTTCACAGAAAAAGATTTGCCAGGGCACGGTGACTCAGGCAGGTTCGCAGTGCTCTGTGCAGAAATGCTTACAATGAAATTGGCTTTTGTGAATTTCATTCAATGAAAAGGTCAACTTGTATTAAGAGTGAAAGTCAAGAAAATCCCCTGGGCTAAATGCGGTTGGAGATCTAGTGAAGTGCAGGGCTGGCTTTGGATATGAGGGACTCTGGTTCAAATACAATCGTACCTTGGAAGTCGAATGCCTTGCGACTCAAATGTTTTGGCTCCCGAACGCCACAAACCCCAAAGTGAGAGTTCCGGTTTGTGAACGTTTTTGGGACCCGAATGGCTGACAGAGGTTCCCTGGCTTCCGATTGGCTGCAGGAACTTCCCACAGCCAGTTGGAAGCCGTGCCTTGGTTTCAAAATGTTTTGGAAGTCAAATGGACTTCCGGAATGGATTCCATTTGATTTCTGAGGTCCGGCTGTACTTGTTTGAGTGCTGTATGGTTCCTCCTCTTTTTCTAAATAAAATAGCTCCTCTTTTTCTAAATAAAATAGCTTGTTTCAGTATCTCTTCCTTTGCTAACCTTTATTCCTGGCCTGTTTTCTATTGCTTTTCCTCGAGGCAGGATAGCCAGAAGTGACTGCAAATATACCATCAATTTAGGTGACGACACTGATGGTATTTCTTGTGATAGCAGTCATATCTCAGAGGGGAGGGAACTTCATAATTGAGGTGTCACCACTGAGAAGGCTCTCCTGTTACAGCATAGCATGTATCAGAATGTTGCAAGGCCTCTCTCATAGATCTTAACAGGGACAGGCCTGGGCAACTCACTGTCTCTCACCCTCACAAGTAAAATGGGAAAGTAAAAGGCCTACAGGTTTGATGCAAGAATAAACAGGGTTATGTTTACAAAATAATTTTTTTAAATTAAAACAAGCTATATCAGACAATTAATAGTAATGATAGTTCAATCACCACTACTTATTTTATTCCGCCGCTATATTGTGTCAGTCAGGGCATGACAAATGTTTTCCAATATGTTGGGTTTTGACGCTAGTGTAGGCTTCTCATTTCTCAGTGTCACTCCAATTTTAATAAAGCAACTGGCATTATATCATTGGTGCTGTCTGGTGCCTTTCATAAGGGCTCACAGTGCCAGAATAAACTGCAATATGGCTTCAGAAATCTTGTTACCCCCTAGAAGTTCCACATCTGCTTTCTGAGCTGAATCTGAATCTAGTGCATTGGCAGATGGTTGGGTGTGGCATTGTTAAGATGAACCTGGTCATGCCTACATGCCGAGCTGGCACAATGAAATCCCATTAATCCTCTATAGCTCATCCAGCTCAGGAATCCAATCGAGCCCCCAAGACCACCCAGCAGACCTGGGCAGCCCACCTCAACTCCTCTGTTTTACAGCATCAGGAATCAATTCAGGCATTTTGGACCCTGCCCAGTCTGTACATGGAAGGAGTAATGGCACCTCCTTCCTCTTCAGACCTCAGTTCCAGGCCCTTTTTAGTGTGTAGGGCATAGGAGCCAACCTCTAGGGGCTGAGGGGTCTTTGCCCCCCAATAAAATATTTGAGGGAGCTGCAGCTCCCCAAAGTTGATGGGCATCGTCATTCAAATGGTGTGTGTACATTGCGTCATATGATTGATTACGTGGGGCAGGTCTTACCTGGGCCCCCCAATAATTTATCACCCTTGGGGTGATAAGCAGAGTTCTTTCCATTTCTTTCTCGTCATGCTGATGACATCTCAATTCACTCTAGTTCTAGTAATAACTATTGGGCATTTGAGTGGAATTCAACTTGGAAGTCAAGTACAGTGGAAGCTTGGTTCCCAAATGTCTCCGTTGATGAATGTTTCAGAACCCAAATGCCAAAAGCCTGGAAGTAAATGTTTCCTTTTTTGAACATGCCTTGGAAGTTGAACGGCTTCCGCTGCATGTTTTTCGATTTTCACCGCTGAAATTGGGATTCTCCCTTCGCGCCTGGGTTGTCAAATGTTTCAGAAGTCGAATGGTCTTCCGGAACAGATTACGTTCGACAACTGAGGTTCCACTGTACTGGAAAAGTTTAGGCAGTGTCTGATCATTGGTCATGTTTTTGCATCTCATGCATTGATTATTTTCTAACTGTGTGTAGGGGACTTTACCAAAGTCCACTTGAAAATATTCTGCTTAAAAAATCTTCTCTTTTCTCACTGTCTCTGTTCTTTGCTAGAATGTTCACAAACTAATAAATTGGAGAGGAAATGGTTTTCCCCTCTCCTTTGGCAAAAGCTATGCTGGTTTGTCACGTATCATATTCAGTGAGGTGATTTATAGCTCTGTCATTAATTATTGTTTCGGCTTGTTTATTTGCTGCTGAAGTAACTGAGAGCCCTGGGATGGTTCTGTAGCTAAAGGATAAAAGAAAAAAAATGGAAAAGAGGAAACCAAAGTAAAGCATAAAACAGTTCAGGGTCAGGAGACCTAGGTTCAACAACAGATCAACTATCAACTTACAGTGTGACTTTATGGACAGAAATACAGCGTTCAATACTGGTGACTGGGAGTTGCCACTGAGACCATATAACACCGGTCCTGAAAGACCTACATTGGCTCCCAGTACATTTCTGAGCACAATTCAAAGTGTTGGTGCTGACCTTTAAAGCCCTAAATGGCCTCGGCCCAGTATACCTGAAGGAGCATCTCCACCCCCATCGTTAAGCCTGGACACTGAGATCTAGCTCCGAGGGCCTTCTGGCAGTTCCCTCATTGTGAGAAGTGAGGTTACAGGGAACCAGACAGAGGGCTTTCTCAGTAGTGCCACCCACCCTGTGGAAAGCCCGCCCATCAGATGTCAAGGAAATAAGGAGCTATCCTATTTTTAAAAGACATCTGAAGGCAGCCCTTTAGGGAAGTTTTTAATGTTTGCTGTTTTATCAGGTTTTTAATACAGTGGAACCTCAGGTTGCGAACATGATCCGTGTGGGAGGCGCATTCGCAACCTGCAGTACCACGTCTGCGCACGCGTGCGACGCGATTCAGTGCTTTTGCACATGTGCGAGTGCCGAAACCCGGAAGTAACCTGTTCCGGTACTTCCGGGTTTGGTGTGTCCGTAACCCGAAAATGCGCAACCCGCAGCGTTTGCAACCCGATGTATGACTGTATTCTGTTGGGAGCCGCCCAGAGTGGCTGGGGAAACCCAGCCAGATGGGCAGGGTATAAATAAGAAATTATTATTATTATTATTATTATTATTATTATTATTATTACCACTTGGTTTGACTGGGCTGATGAACAGTAGTGTCCTCTGTGTCTATTATCTAGGTGGTTTTGCTGCTCAGCAGAGATCAAGCAAATAATTCCTTCAGACTGTGAGCTGCCCTTGATGGTGTTTTAACTCTACTGCCAGAGTCCCTAGTCTGAGTCCCTTGGCATCTTAGATTGTGTTGTTTTAAATCCATCCCAATTTGATGACTTGTTACATTTTAATTGGTCAATTTACCCTAGGCAGTTCTGTGCTCTTGCAGCTTAAACTCTATTATATTTTTTAAGTTGTTGGAGTGAACAGTTCATCTTCTTTATCCCCATCCTTTCAGATATTTCAAGGCTATCATCCCTTCATATTGGTTTCTCTAAACAAGGCATGGCTGGTTTTTTCTGTCTTTTCGTTAATATGATTCATTACAGAAGCTAAAAGTAACTTGAGCAGTAGGAGCAACTTCCTGGGCATTTTCAGAATGAATTGTTTGAATGTCATTTCAGTGCGCTGGACACTTGCATGCTACGTAGGATAGAACTGTGTTAATCTCATTGCTGAATGTTCCTAGTATAACCTACAGGCTGGGAATCAGTAGGATCAGCAGAGTAAACAGCTGGAATTCCTATGCCAATTGCCACCTTTATCCTGCTTTTTCTTAGAAGATTCATTGAGGATTCCTTAACTTACGTCACTCTTGAACTACCATTCTCCGTATTTCCAGTTTAGGACTACACCAATGCATAAGTTGTACAAGGAAACTCTAGTTAGAACACAGCCTTAGGGTTGAAGTAGACAAGATGCCATACACACAATTAGAAATTACATTAATGCCTTAAAAAAAATGAGGCATGGTGGTCCATTTGGGAATCTGGTAGGGGTTATAGTCGATAAGGAGGCTTTAAACCTTTGCTCTCCACTGTACATAATATAAATTCCCTCCATTGCAAAGAAGAGGTGAAGCAGGCCTTGATTTGAATTGGGACCACCATGAGGGGCAGAAAGCTTAGAGCTCTTCCATCCTCCTCCTGCCCCCGCCAGGATTTCAGTCTGGATTGGGGCCCCTGCTGTGACCACTCTTTACTGTTTTAAAAGCCATGCATGCAATAGATAATTGTATGAATGGCATCTTGTTGAGCTTGACCTTTAGTCTCTCTTTAATTCAGTCATAATAATAATAATAATAAAGTGCATAATGCAATCAGTGAATAATGTGCAGGATGTTTGTTTTGTCAAGTAGCATTAAATATTATCTGTTCAGTAAATGCTTTGGAAATGGCAAGAAACAAACTTTTCCCCTCAAGTTATTTATTGCATTACTTGCTGGACAGGTTGAAAAAAAGCTAGTAGCTTGAATTGTATTTTGCAGCGTCATGGCCAGGGATTGTTAATTACCACGTCAAGTACACACAATGAACTGCAAATGGCGTTCAAAATCTTCTTTTTCTTGTTTGGCTGGAGTACCTGGCCTTACAATGTCTTTTGTCGACATGGCTGCCATCTGTTCTGTGGCCTGTTCTTCAACCCGAACATTTAAAGGAGGGAAAATGCTCTTTCAGTACCTATTTCCACGTTGGTGACCAGTGTTATAAATCCGCAGGAATCCCAGTGGGACTTGCTCGCGTGAACTTCCTCGTCTCTGGATTGAGGCAGAATCGCCATATGGCAGAACCATGCTTCCTTTGCAGTGACACTTTGGCTGCAAGGCAATCACTTGCTAGTAACTGGCAGTTAAAAAAGATTTTGAGCTTACATTTTAGGAGGTGAATCAACATTGGGGTCAGATGTCTCTTTTGCTCCTTTGGCTCAATGCGGGCCTAATTGTGTGTTTGCTTTGTGTGTGGAGTGTGGGTGGGTGTTCCCAGTAGCCCTGACACTCTGTACAGTTCCTGAAATTTTGTTGTTGTTGCTGCTGCTTTCTCACCACGAGCAATATCTGGGTTGAAGTGGCGTTTTTTCCCTCAAGTGTGCCCAGCCTGCCCTTCCTTTCTCTGAAATGCAAGTTAATTCCGGACAGCTATAGATAGCCCCTCCCTGTTTTTTCGGCTGATCCCCCTCCCTCCGCTTTCTCCTCTGTTGGAGACAGTGTCGAGGACAATTATCCAAGCTGCATAAAAGCTGTTTCCCTGTAATGGGCTGAACTCCCTGTACTGTGACAAACTGCCCAGCTGCTCTGGCTCCATCCCTCTCTTTCCCCCCCTCTCTTCTCTCCTCCCGCCCTGTCTGCACCCTTTCATTTCCAATCCATTCCAAGCTTTCTCTCTCTCTTGATATCTCTGTCACTCCAAACAACCACATCAAGGGAGCAATGTAAGGCATGCTGCATATAGCTACTGCACTCATGACCACACATTTCCATGGCAGAAGCTTCCTGCTCCTTGCAAGAGTATTATTTTTGAGTCTAGAGCTGAAAGCTGCCTTTTTGCACACCGTCGCCCAACTGCTGCAAGGGGGTTTGCAGAGGCAGGTGGAATGGCAGCTTCTGCTTTCAGCAGCCCAGTGTAAGGAAGTGGTGAGCACCAGGCTTTCGAGGGACTGGAATCCAAATATCTTGCCTGCATGTTTGTGTACCTCTTTAAGGCGGGGGTACTCAACTTTCTTCAACCTGAGGTCCACATGCCCTTCTGGGGACCACATGACGGTGGTGGGTGGAGTCAGAGTCAGAGTCAAAAGTAGGTGGAGCAAATTGGGGGCATCAGAGAATTGTAGAATTGGAAGAGACTACGAGGGTCTTCTAGCCAATATGGGGCTCAAACCCACGACCTTGAGATTAAGAGTCTCATGCTCTACTGACTGAACTATCCCAAGTCAATTCTTTTTCCTTTGTACAGTAGGCTAGCTTCTGCACACACTCACAACCCCTCTCTGTCCCCCATCAGGGTTCAAGGACACATTCCAGTAAGGCAAAAACATTCGGGGGGGGGGATTGAAGCAAGACCACTGAGAGGGGAGGGCGTCTGGCCTGGGGAAGTCTCAAGGGATAGATAGGCCCAGAGAGCTGCATTCAGACCCTGGACCTGAGGTTCCCCACCCTACCTTAAAGCACTGTCTGCTTGGTGCTTATTGAGGAGACAAGATGTGGACATGTAGAACTTCTAATGCCTGCAGTCTGCATACGCGTGTAGGTACTGGCCCACATCAAGCCCTGGTCTGCAATTGTGGGGGCATCCTGGAGAAAACAGTGTCTGTTTTCCCCAAAGATGTGTCCTGTTCTAATGGTAAACACAGGGAGCCTTATGGTAACGCACACCCAGAACAAGCAAAATGGCAGCCTGGGAAGACAAGATACGGAAATAGGTAGCGTATGGTTGGAAGAAAGGGATTCAGTCAAAGTTGGAATATTTATATCTCCATGTATCCACTAAATCAAAAATCCTTACCATTTCCACAAAGCTTTTTGGCAGCTTCCCTTCACCCCCCCCTCTTTTCTTCTGCGATCTATCCAATTCTGGTTCCATTACTCCATTTAAATCCCCTAACACATTAATTCTCATATCTATATATTCCATTAATAACGATCATACTTTAACATAGAATTCTGATTTTCTTTCATTTGATCCATAGATTCCCGCTACTACAATTTGCTCCCCCTCTAGTGATATTTTGACTATTACAATCCTCCCCTCTTTATCTTCATATAACAATTCTGGTTCATATTTGCTTTTAACATACATTACAACCCCCCTCTTTATTGTTACATCAGATGCGATGAATTCTTCCCCTAACTTTGGTTTTACCAATAATCTTTTATGCTTAGTATTGATGTGGGTTTCTTGTAAACAAACAAGGTCCCACTTCTGCCTCTCTAAGATACGTTCAACTTTCTGCCTCTTCCTCCTATTGTTTAAACCATTTACGTTCCAAGATAACGATTTAAATTTCATTCTTTATTAGTTAAAAAATTATAGAGTTAGTAGAAAGAGTTTAAATTATCTGCAGTGGTAAAGGAGAAGGGTTTTGTAATAGTTATTAGTCTGATTATTTACCACTGGTGTAGTTCTTTATCCTTCCACCCTTTGCTGAGCTCTTTCTTCTTCTTCCTCCTCATCTGATAGCTCTCCCTTTCTTCCTTCCTCATTTCTTCCTTCACATTTCCCTCCTCCTAATTCTCCTCGATACTTCCTCCAAAACATATCTACTTTCTCAAATGTCTCAAATCGTCTTCTTTTTCCTTTGAAACTGAAGGAAATCCCCACTGGGTATTCCCATCTGAAGGATATTGATTCAGTCAAAGTTTTGGATGTTTCTGAGTCTTTCAACCTCCCTCCCTCTCTCTCCCCCTCTTCAGGTGCATCTGCGCTCTGCAGAACGTCTACGAGACCTGTGTTGTGCCAATCGGGGCACCTTCATCAAAGTGGGGCAGCACCTGGGGGCTCTCGACTATCTCTTGCCTGAGGAATACACTCGCACACTCAAGGTGCTGCACAGCCAAGCCCCTCAGAGCAGCAGGCAGGAGATTGAGCAAGTGATCTTGGAGGACCTGGGCAAAGGGGTATGTGTGACAATAGGCATGTATTGACTTGTCTGCCAAGCACGAGCAATAAGAATATAAGTATAGCCCTGCCGAATCAGGCAAATGGCACGTCTAGTCCAGCATCCCACAGGGCTCATCCACGCTGCTCCATGCTTTTGAGCCACAGGTCTGGGCTCTCCAGGTGTGTGCCTGAGCAGTTTTGCCGCTTGCTACATTTCAGCAGTAAAACATGGGTTTTCCTGAAAAAGTCCTGGGACAAAAAAAGACCTGCTTGGATGCTGATCTGGAAAGCCCGGACTTGCGCCTAGAAACATGGCACAAAAGGAAGTGTGAACGAACCCACAGTGTGTAACCAGATGCCTTTGGAAAACCTGACAGCTGGGCAGGGGAAGAAACCAAGAATTCAATATAAGTTATTAACAGATGTTAAAGAAAGAGGGGGCTTTGCCCTGCCAGACTTGAAACTGTACTATGAAGCATCTTGACTTTGTTGGTTAAAGGAATGGATGTTGTTAGAAAATACAGATTTGTTGGATTTGGAAGGTTATGATAGATTTGGTTGGCACGCATATTTATGGTATAATAAGACAAAAGTCCATAAAGGATTTGGAAACCATATATTCCGAAGATCTCTATTTGAAATATGGGATAGGTATAAAAACCTATTTGAACGTAAAGCACCACAGTGGCTGTCTCCATTAGAAGTGATGAGTGTGAAAAAGACAAATATGAGTAAAAATTGGGTTACATATGAAAAATTAATACAAAAGGAAGTAAATGGAAAATGAAATCTTATGAAGAGGTTAAAGGATATGTGAATGACTGGCTGCATTATCACCAAGTCAATGAAATGTTTAAACAGGATTTGAGAGAAAAAGGATTTGATGATAATAAATCAAAATTTGAAATAGGGGTATTGAATAATAAGTGTAAAATTTTGTCTAAAATGTATAAATTGCTGCTTGAATGGCATTTGAAAGATGCGGAGGTAAAGTTGGTGATGATACACTGGGCCAAAGATTTTGGGTATAATATACAGTTAAAAGACTGGGAAAAACTGTGGAAAGAAGGATTAAATGTATAAAACAAGTAACAAATGTTGGAAATGTAAAGAAAAGGAAGGAACTTTTTATCACATGTGGTGGGAATGTAAAAAAGTGAAAAACCTCTGGGAAATGATATATAATGAGATGAAAAAGATGTTGAAATATACATTTATTAAGAAACCAGAAGCATTTTTACTTGGCATTGTAGGAGATGATATTAAAAGACAGGATTGTAAGTTGTTTTTATATGCAATGACGGCGTCAATAATATTATTGCACAAAAATGGAAGCAAGAAGAATTACCGACGAAAGAAGAATGGCGGATGAAATTGATGGACTAATCAGAACTAGATAAATTAACAGAAAGGATTTGAAACCTGCGGGATCAGAGATTCTTAGAAGACAGGGGTAAATATACGAACTATTTGAAAAGTAATTGTAATGAACAGATTATGCTAGTAGGACTGCAAGAGGTTTTGTAAGGATTATCTGAAATATTGCAAGAAAGACTATGAGGAGAATTATTAGTTAATGACAATTAAGAGTAATAGATAAATTAAGAAATGCAGAATAAGTGATAATGAAAAATCATCAGAGGTGTTGATGGAAGTCTAAAACATTGTATAAGAAGTTACTGTATTTTTCGCCCTATAGGACGCACTTATTCCCCTCCAAGAATGAAGGTGAAATGTGTATGCGTCCTATGGGGCGAATGCAGGCTTTTGCTGAAGCCTGGAGAGCGAGAGGGGTTGGTGCGCACTGACCCCTCTCGCTCTCCAGGCTTCAGGAAGCTCTCCGTAAGCCTTGGAAGCTCCGCGGGAGTGCAGATATCGGGCAGCCCCACAAGCTCGGGGGACAGCGGGGAGGCGGAGTGCCGCCATCCCGCTGTTCCCCGACCTGGTTTGGATTCCCTGACCTGGTTTTGGGGGGGAAATAAAGGAATTTTTTCCCCTTTATCCCCCCCCCCAAAAAAAAACTAGGTGCGCCCTATGGGCCGGTGTGCCCTATGGGGCGAAAAATACGGTATGTTATATGACTGTTGGAAATGATATGTTAAAAAAACCAATAAAAATGTATATATATAAAAAAGGAAAACCTGCTAGCTGAACAAGCGTGCAGCAGCTACTCGCAATTCCCAGCCACTTGTATTCAGATGCAAAATGCCTCTGACTAGGGAGATAGCACATAGCCATCATGCCTAGTAGCCATTGATAGCCTTGCCTTCTATGAATTTGTCTAATTTTGGGTAGTAGAGTGAACTGAAAGCACTAAACAGTGGTTTGTTGCTGCTTTCAGGTAATAAATGCATGTCCGCTTGTTGCTAAGGATACAGGCATTGTTTTCTCAGCGTAGTGCTTCTGTTGCAGAAATATTGCATTTTTTGCAGTGCTGAAACTGGAGTATTTTGTCACTGCGAAAATGCAGATTCTTTCCCCTAGCTCTCACAGCTGGTACTGTTGAGATTGCTGTGTGCTATGTGCAGCATAATGTTATTGTCACAGACCTCTGTTGGTTATTGAGTGCACCATTGCTAGCAGTGAGTTATACCTGCCTCTGCTGTAAATGTGCATCACACTTTATAACAGAGGTGGCTAATCTGTGATTCTTTAGGTGTTACTGAACACCTAACCTTCCCTGACCATAGGCCAAGCTCGGCCTATCGCTTAACATCCAAAAAACCAAAGTGCTGCACCAACAAGTACAAAATAACCCCTCTGCAGCGCCATAAATCTAACTCAATGGTGTAACGTTGGAAAATGTCGATCACTTCTCCTACCTGGCAGTTATCTTTCCACAAGGGCCGACATTGGTGCCGAAATCCAGCATTGCCTGAGCTCTGCGAGTGTGGCTTTCTCCCGATTGAAATGCAGAGTATTTGAGAACCGGGACATTCACAGGGAAACCAAAATGCTTGTTTACAAAGCTATTGTACTACTAACCTTACTGTATGCTTGTGAAACATGGACCAATTATAAATGCCACCTCCAACTCCTTGAAAGGTTCCATCAACGGTGTCTCCGAAAAATTTTACACATCACTTGGGAAGACAGATGAACTAATACCAATGTACTGGAAGAAGCAAAGATCACCAGTGTTGAAGCAAAGATTCTTCAGCATCAACTTCGTTGGACTGGTCATGTTGTGCAGATGCCTGTTTATCGTCTTCCAAAACAACTGCTCTATTCCGAACTTAAAAATGGAAAGCGTAATGCTGGTGGTCAACAAAATAGGTTTAAAGACTGTCTCAAGGCAAATTTTAAAATATGTAGTATAGACATCAACAATTGGGAAACACTTGCCTGTGAGCTCTCCAGTTGGAGAACAGCCTTTACCCAAGGTGTCATGGGCTTTGAAGACACTCAAACTCAGGACGCAAGGGAGAAACGTGCTAAGAGGAAGGCATGCTTGGCAAATCCACCCTGTGATCAGAAGCCAATGTCCCCACTGTGGAAGGACGTGTGGATCCAGAATTGGCCTCCACAGTCACTTATGGACTCAGTGTGAAAACCTTGCTGCAAGATAGACCCAAAAGAGAAAACAATAGAACACCACTAGTAATCACATACATCTCTCAAGTTAAAACAGTTCAACACATCATCAGAAATTTGCAACAGCTGTTAGATTAATGACAGCTCTTTTTCTGAAGCTCTGGAAGGAAAACCTTTCATTCCCTACAGAAAGCCACCCAATCTTAAACAGCTCCTCACACACAATAATACAACAACCAGACCTAATATGGACACTGACACAAGAGCCTGAAATAAATCTAGATGCCAACTTTGCTGCCATATGCACCTGGACAGCATCATTATTGGCCCCAATAACATCAAACATACCATCTCAGGCCTATTTAATAGTTCATCTTCCAACATTATATATGCTACCAAATGCCAACAGTGCCCTTCAGCTCTCTATATTGAACAAACAGGACAAACTTTACGCCAAAGGGTAAAGGTAAAGGTAAAGGGACCCCTGACTATTAGGTCCAGTTGTGACCGACTCTGGGGTTGCGGCGCTCATCTCGCTTTATTGGCCGAGGGAGCCAGTGTACAGCTTCCGGGTCATGTGGCCAGCGTGACAAAGCCGCTTCTGGTAAACCAGAGCATCACACCGAAACACCATTTACCTTCCCGCTGGAGCAGTACTATTTATCTACTTGCACTTTGACGTGCTTTCGAACTGCAAGGTTGGCAGCAGCAGGGACCGAGCAATGGGAGCTCACCCCGTTGTGGGGATTCGAACCGCCGACCTTCTGATCGGCAAGCCCTAGGCTCTGTGGTTTAACCCACAGCGCCACCCGCGTCCCTACGCCAAAGGATAAATGGACATAAATCTGACATCAGGAATCATAAAACAGAGAAACCAATAGGAGAGCACTTCAGTCTCCCAGGACATTCTGTGCAGGATCTTAGAGTGGCTGTCTTCATTGGTGGAGCTTCATGCTCTGGCACTGGGAGTGGAGAGCAGGCGGAGGCATGGCTGGCGTGCATCCCAGGGGCGTGGCGTGCTGCCCACAGGGGCATGGCGTATGTCCCAGGGGCGTGGCGCTTGTCCTGGGGGCGTGGTGCCCAGCACGGCCGGGGGGGCAACCTCGATAGCACCCCACCAGGGTCATGGTGCCGGGGGTGGTGCATTCCCCTGCCCCCCTCTTCCTCCGCCAGTGGCTGTCTTCTTACAAAAGAATTTTAGAAATACACTTGAAAGAGAAGTTGCTGAATTACAACTCATTACCAAACTAAAAACTAGAGCCCTGGTCTGAATAGATATATTGGATTCATGTCCCATTATACATACTAAAGCTAATTTTGGTCATCTATCTCTTTCAAAATCCCTTGCCCTTCCCTGTGGAACCAACTGCCATAACAGTCATCAACAGTTATAAGGTTGAAGCGATCTCTGCTTCAGAGTATCTGACGAAGTGTGTATTACACACGAAAGCTCATACCTTGAAAGCTTATATTTAGTTGATCTTTAAGGTGCCACTGGAATTACTAAAAAAGATTTTTTCATCTTTCATCTTGTTATTTATTATTTCATTTTGTTATTATCAACACGGCTATCCACCTGAATCTGTTAAAACTGTGTTTATGGAAGACAATCTTACTCGGCTACAAGTGATCGCCAAAGAAGGGAAGAAGAAGAAGAAGAAGAAGAAGAAGAAGAAGAAGAAGAAGACGACGACGATGACTAGCTAGGACTGATGGGAGATAGAGCCCAACAAAATCTGGAGAGCCCATAGGTTAACCTGCTTTGTTTTAACATCTAATACAGGGATAGCTCTTGGGAGTGTAGCTTGTAAGATGCAGCTGTGGGAGTCTGCTGTTCTTAGCAACTGGAGACAGACAATACTTGCTGCACAGAGTTTCAGAGTGTCTTCATGTCTTCTACCTTATTGAGAACACCCAGTTAGCGAAAAACAGGCCAGGTGTGAATTGTTGAGCCTGGGCCACAGAACAGATACGAGTGGCACAAGTAGAACAAAAATGGAAACCCCCCTTGGGAGCCCATTCACTGGACAAGAATAATGGGGGTCAGTTAAATCTACAGTATTCATCTGATTGCCAGCAAACTCAGCAGCTGCACCACCAATGTATCAGTGGGGCTGAGCAGTGTTCATGAGCTAAGGAGTTTGTCTAAAGTGGGTACAGAACAGTTAAATGGGTCGGGTCAGATACAGAGGCATAGATGGGGCAGTGAGAGACAGTTGCTTAGATGATTTCAGACAGGAGATAGAAGACAATTTGGCAGGCTGCATTGCAGTAAAAATGTCTGAGACAGTATTGATCCAAACCAGCAAATCACAGACGGCCTTTTACCTTATTACCATATGAATGTTTGTGGGCCAGAGTTCATTGACATGTTACCACTGAGCTGCTGAGCCCTGTTTTGCTAGAGTGGGTCCCTTTAAAAATTGTTGCCTTGTAGCTAAAGCTTGGCCACTCCATAGGTGTGCCAGTTTTGCTCAGGCCATTGTCAAAGCAACACCTGTCTTTTGTGGGCGATCTTTTGAGTCTTGCAGATCCTTCCTTTGGTACCTGGAACCTGATATCTGCTTTGTGCTGCTAGAGTGTCTCCTCCAGGCCTTGGTCATCACCCTATAGGTCAGGAAACAAGACCCCATGGCTGCCTCTACATAGTGCCCTTGTGAAATAGCCACAGGGTGTTCACTCACCTTTTAATGGGCATCTGCATGATGTCATGTAATGAACAAAAATGTTTATGCTTTCCCTGTTCAGCTTCTGTTTCATGCCTCCCACCGACCTCAGGTGATCCAGCTCCCCCCTCCCAAAATAATTACCCCCCCCCCCAGTTATGGTCTTTATAATTTTCCTTCTCTGTGGTCCAACTCTAGGAGTTAACACTATCACTTTAATCCTTCTCTTTCCAGAGAACATATATCAGTTTTATCCCATCCTTCCCTGCAGTGAGGGAGAGGAAGCAATAATAATTAGCAGTGTAGTGAAGGGAAAAGGAAGTATTTAACGCTTTGTAACATATTATTTGGATTCCAGAAGTCTGGAAGCAGGGCTGCTATTCTCCTTCCAGCTGAATAGCAGTGACTGGGTTCTGCAGAATTTCCACATCTGGAAGCACCCATTGAAAATGGAAATTGTTGGTTCTAAGTATGCTGTAGAGAGCAAAGTAGGGATGGGCAGATCTGTCAATTTCTATTTCACCCAGTTTCTCTTTTTTCTGTCTTAAGTTTGGTTCTCCAGATTTCCACCTCATTTATCAGTATCTTAGTGCAAATTTATCCTAGTATACACATTTTGGTATGCAATTTCACCTAATAAGCACATTTAAAACAAAAAACAATCTTTTTTTTTAAATGTTGTTTTCACAAACATATGCACACTTTACCCTAGCATAGACACTTCTGTACACAGTGTTTGGCTAAGAGAAGTGCAACTTTTGGAAGATGCCTTTGCTTCAGTTTGCACCTTGTTTCAGAAAGTGCGAATTAGGTAAGTTCGCATTCAAAGGTGAACTGAATTGAATTTCTCTCTCATCCCTAGAGCAACGGTAGGTATAGGAATAGAACATCAGAGGCAATGAAGATGACCTGTGCCAGATCCATGGAACAAGGGCCACTCTTAACATTAGATGGCTGCCTTAGGCGGAAGATGCAGAGAGGCTGGGAGGGACAGCAAGGTGCTGGAGGACAAAGCCTGTCCTGCCCTGCTAAGCTAGGCTGCAGCCCTCACATGTGGTGGAGGATGCTGTCCCACTGACAGTTTTGAACTGAGGTAAAAAGGTAAAGGTACCCCTGCCCGTATGGGCCAGTCTTGCCAGACTCTAGGGTTGTGCGCTCATCTCACTCTAAAGGCCGGGAGCCAGTGCTGTCCGCAGACACTTCCGGGTCACGTGGCCAGCGTGACAAGCTGCATCTGGTGAGCCAGCGCAGCACACGGAACACCGTTTACCTTCCCGCTGGTAAGCGGTCCCTATTTATCTACTTGCACCCGAGGGTGCTTTCGAACTGCTAGGTTGGCAGGCGCTGGGACCGAACGACAGGAGCGCACCCCGCCGCAGGGATTCGAACCGCCAACCTTTCGATTGGCAAGTCCTAGGTGCTGAGGCTTTAACCCACAGCGCCACCCGCGTCCCTTGAACTGAGGTACCATACATTTAAAGCTGTATCCTACCACTCTAAAACAGTCATGGTTTTCCCCAAAGAATCCTGGGAACTGTAGTTTGCTAAGGTTGCAAAGAGATCCCTATTCACACTGACAGAGCTACAGTTCCCACAGTAGTTTAATAATCAATTCCTCTTTCCAGGGCAGTGTGGGAATTATAGTTCTGTCAGGGGAATAGGGGGTCTCCTATCAAGTTACAGCACCCTTAGCAAACTACACTTCCCAAGATTCTTTGGGGGAAGCCATGATTGTTCAAAGTGGTAGGAGGCAGCTTTAAGTGTATAGTGCAGATGGGGTCTAAGACTCACCTGCCAGTCCAGTCAGCTTCTGTATATGGAATGGACAGAGAGGCCATTTTGTCTTTTCCCTCAGTTAGCAACATGTCTTGAGGCCGCCCTACATGGAGCTCTCCCCCAGTAGAATGGCAGGCGCTGTTAAAATGAACTGCAAGCTTGCTCTTGGTAAAATGCTACACATGGGCAAGTTGTGCTGGCCTTTTGCTGCACTATAACCATTTCCAGACAGCACTGTCAGCCCTTCCTTTTCGAAAGCCCCCTAATTAACCCTGAATGAAAAACAAATAAATCCCCATAATAACCACATAAATAGCTGTTGCCGTTTACACCAAGGCCATGTGGTGGCAAGGAAGGCTATGTCAACCATGAGCGCTTTATGGCTGGTAAATCAGATTACTTTTCCCCAACTTCATTTGTGATCATGCTTCAAGTCTCTAGGGTGGATTGAGAAGGGTCGGCGATGAAGAATGGGGCTGCAGGGTGTGTTGGCATTTGGAGGTGGTGAGTGGGGTAGACCTACCTGTAATGCCATGGGGCAGGGTGAAATGCAGTCGGTGCAGCAGGATTGGAACATCTAGTAAATCTAGGGTTGTTTGTTTGTGGTGCAGGAGTGCATATAAAGGAACATGCTGTCATGGGTTCACCTTGTGGAGAGTGAATGATGTTTCCATAGATTGTGTAGTTCAGATAGGCAAGGGCACATCTGAGTAGGTGGGCAAGCCCCCAAATAGCCTTTTGTTGCTAATGTGAGTAGAGATGGGGGAATTGCGGGGTTGTCGGGTATAGGGAGATAGCCCTTTTCCCAGCCAAGGCCACATTATTCTGCCCAAGCTGTAGCCTGACCCTTGCTGAACTGTGACATCATAATGCAATTTATGACCACTACTGACACTTGCTGTTCAAATAATCCTGCCTGCTTACTGAACAGTGTTGTGTATGAAGCTGCCTGGTGCTGAGTCAGACCATTGGTACATCAATCTTGTCCTTACTGAATTGACTAGCAATGGCTCTCCAGAGTTTCACAGGGGAAATTCACAGCCGGGATTGACTTTGGAACCTTTTGCCTTCGAAGGAGATGCTCTTCCACTGAGCCACACCCTTCTACCATTTTAATCAGAGATACTGTAGATTGAGCTTGGAAATTATTGTCTTCAAGCTGTGTGCTTTGTCATGAAGCCCAGCTGGCAAATATTTGTGCTTTTTAAGTGTCTGGTTTGGCTGTGGGTGGGAAGCAACAATAAGTTTTAGAAAGAATGACTAATATCCCAGTTAAAACCATACAAACCAGATAACTCTGCTAAGACCTTTGCCTGCTACCACCTCAGTTCCAGCTGCCGGTAGCTAACACAAATGAAATGTGATTACAGTGGTACCTCAGGTTAAGTACTTAATTTGTTCCGGAGGTCCGTTCTTAACCTGAAACTGTTAGAATCATAGAATCATAGTGTTGGAAGAGACCACAAGGGCCATCGAGTCCAACCCCCTGCCAAGCAGGAAACACCATCAGAGCACTCCTGACATATGGTTGTCAAGCCTCTGCTTAAAGACCTCCAAAGAAGGAGACTCCACCACACTCCTTGGCAGCAAATTCCACTGTCGAACAGCTCTTACTGTCAGGAAGTTCTTCCTCATGTTTAGGTGGAATCTTCTTTCTTGTAGTCTGGATCGATTGCTCCGTGTCCGCTTCTATGGAGCAGCAGAAAACAACCTTTCTCCCCAAAATTGTTCCCCCCCCTCACTCAGAACTCTGGGGAGAGATAGAAAGGCAATATATTAAAATACGGCACATGATTTTCTCTCGCTCTGCTTTGGCTGTGTGCGGCTTCTGCGACGGGCCTTTTCTTCTCTCTTGAATACGTTTTCAGCCGCTACTGATCTGCCCCGGTTCCTTTCAGCATTTCAGGCGCTAGACAGAGCCTTCTATGCCTCATTGATTCCCAGCGAGGCAGCTCGAATCCCCTCTCAGCTGCAGACTTTCCTTTCAGCGTTGCTTTGCCCGCATGGGCAGAGCCAGGGTGATATTTAATTTTAAAGAGACAGCAAGAAAATGACAAGTGTGTGTGTGTGTGTGTGTGTGAGAGAGAGAGAGAGAGAGGGGGGGGGAGATAAATAATAAATGAGAATAGTTAGAAAGATATAATGCCGGAGGGGTATGGGTTATGGTACTGAGTAAGTGGTGTGGGCTGTTAGCTTTGAGGAGTAATTTATACTGGAATGTGGAAACGGTGCTGGGAACCTCCTCTCTGTTGATGGTTTAGGATGGGATCTTATTCAGCCAAAGGGCCACTTTCCTCTCTGGACAACTTTCTTGGGGCCACATATCAGGGGTGGGCAGGGCCAGAGGCAAACACATGCACCACCAGAGGCAGAAGTGGGCCAAATAACGAATGTGAATTCTACCTTTGTACAATAAGGCTCATTTCTACACCCGTCCGCACAGTTCTCTCTGGCAATCAAGTGGCATTATTAGAACTGAAGGCACCTTCTAGTCAGGCAAGAACACTCACAGAGTGAATGAAGCTGAGTCTGTGAGGTGCCTGGGCCGGTGAGGGTTTTGTGGCCTGGGGAGAGTCCCAAGGGCCAGATACAGAGGATTGGAAGGCCACATTTGGCCCTCAGGTCTGAGGTTCCCTACCCCTACCTCAGGAGCTCTTAGCGGTTTTCAATATTTATTTAACAGTGCCATTATATTGCCTGCTATTGGAAAGAAATATTGAAAGCAGCTTCCAGAGATAAAATATACATTAAAACAAGTTTAAACAGAAAAACAACAACACAATTTCACGGATATTAGAGAAATTCAGGGCAGAAAGATCCAGTGGTGGTAGCAGATGTTTTTTTAAAATCAGCATTGGAAGCTCCCAACAGTCAGTTTTGATATTATTTATTTCTTAAATTTGTAGTACTTCATGTATTATTAAAGCCCTATTTGCTCAAGCTCCCAGTTCCTGGTCTTCACAAGCCGCAACTATTGGACCTAGATGAGGATGCACACCACCCCCAGAAGCCCTTGATTTCCAGAAGGTGCTTCCAGCAGGCCCAGTAGGGCTTGGATGAGCACCACAGAGCACATGACGAATCTAGAAAAATCTAGAGCCTCATTCCTCTCATTTTAGTTGTGCATCACACGGATCACTCTTATTAGATGAAGCCAACAATCTTGGGTGGAAGTCCATTCGATTACTGCTGGGATAAATTTAGCCCATGCACACATTTGCTTGGCTATTATTTATGGTTTTATATTTCAGAGACATAGTTTTAGATCTTTGAGCGATTGTAATATTGTTTTTTCATGGTGCTGGGATCCTATGTGTAATGGTTCTAGGGGTTGCTCGTGCGTAAACTGGTGCCAACACCTGGCTGGGTTGCCTGAGTGAACCTTTTCTGTCTGGACAGCCACTCACCCGTGGCTGTCTCAATCGCTTGCAGAATCTGTCAGTGGGCGTTTCTTGAACTTCTTCCAGCATAAAAGTTCTTTGACGCCTAGTCGCCGCCTACTCTCCCTGCGCAGAAGCCTTCTGCGCAGGGAGGGTGTGGGCATCGGAGGACCCGTGCTCTCCCCGTTGGTCCCCGGCGAGGAGTCTTGGAGCCACCTCGCCGATTCCCCCATCTGCCCCCCTCCTCTACTGGTGCTACACTGATTTCCTTCCCCAGAAGATGTGCTGCTTCTCTCCCTCCCGGGACGCTCTCCGGAATCTCTCTGGAGCCCTCCCTCTCCTTCTGGCTCCAATGGCAGTTCACTGACACTATGGGAGGAAGAGAAGGGAAGAAATACACATAACAACAACAACAGCAATATTTCATACTAATATTCAGCACTGTGCTATGGTGAATGTTCCATCTGCACAAGCATTATAGCTTGCCAGAAGGAATGACCCTTCTCTTCTCCCCTTGTGCACTGTGCTGGGGGTTCTCCCAACCCCCTGAGCCGTGTTGTATATGCAGAAATCCTTGCATAGTGCTTCTTCTGACAGGCCTGCCTAGGAGAATCCCACCCTCTATTTCTAAAATTAATACTCTTATTAATGGGGGGGGGGGAGAGTTCTACAAACGTAGAGGATTAAATGCTTTGCTACATCAACATTTAAAAGCTAAGATGCACTCTAAGGGACACTGATTATGTTTTGTAGTCCTTTAATGATCTGGAGTTAGAGACATCTGGCAATTCAAAAACCAAGGATTTTAAAATACTTATTATCCTGCTGTTCTGAGAAGCTAGCGTGGATGCCTGGTGGTGCCCAACAACTATGAAAATCACTATATCTGGAGAATATAATTGATCCTGTAGGAGGTCAAAGAAGCAATAAACAATGGCCGGTCCATTGCCTTTTCTGTTCCTGTTGCTTTGACCTGCTGTAAAAATTAGTGTCCAAACTTTTGGCTGTTCTTTAAAATAATATATTTACAAATGTCCTTTTTATAGTATATTTTAGAATATATTTACTTAAGTGAAAGTTTTACAAGGTCAAATTTGACAATGGGTAGTGAAAATATAAGAAATGCTGTTGTTTTGTGCTGGATAAATAAATTTTGGTAATACTCAAAAGACAGTACAAAAGTGTGTGATTAAATTTTAGAGGCCATTTACAAAAAGTCTTCAGGTTGAGTGTTTCAGGGTTGACCTCACTTTCAAAGAGTGAAGATTTTATCCCTTATCTGTAGCCCAGCTGTGATGCAAACTGGCCAGCTGAGCCAGAGATCCACAGGATCCTAACTCACTGGTGGAACTTGAATTTGGACTGTCCCTTTAGATACCAAGGTGACCTTGCTGATGGCAGAAGAAAGTATCACATGTGAAAAAAAACAGAAGCAAGATGACTGTTTGAAAAGAGACCTGTTGTACAGTGCAGTGTGAGCTAAATCAGTCTTCTCCAACATGGTGCCCTCCAAATACTTTGGGTTTCAACCCTGATCCATCCAAGCCAGCATGGCCAATGGTCAGAGCTATAGTGCAAAATATTCAAAGGGTACCAGATTAGAGACGACAGGGCTAGGTGTTACAGAGCCTTAAGATTTCTAGTCTTATCAACATACTTTTTATTCTACAGAAGAAATGAGATAGCTGTGGAATTAGCCCAGGTAGTGGAAGCCACGCAACAGAAAGATGTATAGATAACCTTGGCAGAGGGCCTTCTCGGTAGTGGCACCTACCCTGTGGAATACCCTGCCATCAGATGTCAAGGAGATAAGTAACTATAGAACCTTTAGAACACATCTGAAGGCCTTAAACATCTGTTTAATGTTTGGTTATGTTTTTATATATGTTGGGAAGCCACCCAGAGTTGCTGGGGCAACCCAGTCAGATGGGTGAGCTACAAGTAATAAAACGATGATGATGATGATGATGATGTCACTGAACACATGGGCCTCTCCTTCCCACCAGTGCTCAGGGCAGCTCTGGCTTCAGGATTGTGCAAGAGACTTTCCAATGGGTCCTGCTGAACTATGGCCCCTCAATGAGGCCTACCCCTCCTTCAACAAGAGTTCTTGGCTCATTCATCCACAAACTACTGGTCTCCCAAGTAATGGAAGGAGAGAGAATAATGAGGATGAGGGCTTGTCCTGGGTGGAGAGTTTAGCTCAATGGGCCTTGCTTTCCATGGTTTCCGGCAGCTGCCCACCTTGGCAGTGAGTGCTAGTGTGCTAAGGCGCTGAACTGTGGACATGAGGTATATGGAGGTAGAAGCAACATGATTTAGGGCTACGCTCACTGTAGCATTGTGTTGTTCTGAAGAGTGGTTTGTTGTCCCTGGATAACCTCGCAGAGAGCCTGCTCAGAATATATTGCCGAAACCTCGTGACCCTCAGAAATGTGAACATTTTTCAAAGAGCAGCGCAGCTGACAAGGTTCTCAGCGGAGTGACTTTTGAGAAGCGGTATAAAGAATTTAAAACTAGGTACTAGGCACCGCGATAAATTCTTCATTTAACCTCATTTTATCTATGCATGGGCTAATGTGAAATGTAGGTTAGGGGGCACATCTTGCCAGAGGGTTGAAATTCCTACCATTCACTACCTATGACACCCAAACGAAATAATAAATCTAATGGCAGTTGAAAGTATCTCTTGTGCAGGTGGGGGTTCTTCTGCACATTTGCGATTTCACAATACAAGTATTTCACTAGTGATCATACTGAGTCAAACAATTGGCCCATCTCACTCAGTATTAGGGGTCTTGTGGAAAACTGCATAAGGGTGCATTAGAATTCAGAGAATGATAGAGCTGGAAGGAGCCTTGGAGGTCATCTAGAAAAGCCCTCTGCTCAGTACAGCACAGTCTATTTTGAATGACTCCTGATTCTGCTTGTTCATCCCTAGTGCCGTGTAAAAACTAAAGTTTACTAATTAAGTAGGTGGTGATGCCAGCAAGAGCTCCTTGAACGAAAGGGGAATGTCTGGCTTGCTTCTTTCTTTCTTTCTTTCTTTCTTTCTTTCTTTCTTTCTTTCTTTCTTTCTTCTCTCCTCCCTCCCCACCTCCCTCCTTTTTTAAAGCAAAATGAGTAATTGCTAGTGCTTTGACCCTGCAGCATTCCTTTCTGTTTGGCATCTTGGGAGTTGAACTACAGGCCTCACAATCTTTCACAGGAAATGCTAAACTGGTCAGGAGAGAGTCCCTGGAATCAGTGTCTTAAAGTTTTGATGTTGGATGTTTGCAGGCTGAGCAGCCCTACTCGATACTGTCTCTTTGCTGGTGACCTGCTTTCTGAGGCCATTTTATTTGGATCATATCCTACTGGCTGGGTACTGCTGGACAGGTGGGGAACAAACCTCCTCTTCACTTGGGGATTGTGCAAACACAAATGGCTGCTTCTCTATCATTTACTTCTTTGGTATGTTTCCCTAATGACATAAACAAGTTCCTTTTCTTTATGTATGCATTCGGGATAATATGTACAGTGATACTATGCTTGACCATATCTCAACTGCTCTGGCAAAATCTGGACAGTTGGCAGCGCAGGACACCTCCATATTTTGCGGGAAAGATTCAAGTGCATACCAGGAAATTTAGGTTTAGGAAAGTGACGGGGATAGTGCATTGAAAAGTGTGGAAAAGTGCATTGAAAAGTGTGGAACGAACCAGTGATTAATGGGATGACATAAAATCCTGCAAGCAAATCAGGGTGATTGCAGGATGACGACGCATTGTCACAAAAGCTGCCAGTAAGCAAATCAGAACAGATGCTCAGTGAGGACTGGACAATGTGCAAGCAGATCAGGATGAAGTCTCAATAAACAGGTGCTCTGGGGGAGTCCTCGGTGACTAGGGCAGTCTCTTTGCATGACTCCCCTGCAAGTCCTGCTCCACAGTGACCAGTAGATGGCCAGCTAGATCCACCCTGAACGGGACCGGTTACGGAAGTTGCAGGACCAGCATGCAGAAATCTGGATGTAAATAAACTCCCCACTTATTTTTGTTTTCCTTTATTTAAAATAGTCCTCTTCTAGTAGAAATCTCCTGGTGAGATCCTTCTTCTTCCTCTTCCCTGACAGATATCAATTGTTGCCAGATGCTGGTGTTTTTGGAGAAATTCCATAAGAACATATGCTGAATTAGACCGTTTTGCCATTGAACTCAGTGCGGTCAGCAGCAGCTCTCCACCCTCTCAAGCAGAGATATATTCCCATTACTTGGTACCAGAGGTCTTTCTTTGGGGGGGGGGTTCAGTCTGGAAAATTCAGGAACTGAACCCAGGATTTTGAGTATGCAAAGCATATGTTCTAGTCACTTCGTCACTAAGTCCAAACTGAGATAATCAAATATTTGTATGCCCCTTTTCCAAGCCATGCTAAGCCAAGGCATTTTGTACATTTTTCTGACATTGTTGAACATCAGAAAAATATACATAATGAAACAGAGCATTTCAAGATAATGCACTCTAAAATTACAATGCGTAACAAAATAGTCATTCGCATTTTAACAGGCTAGTCAAAACACCTTATCTTAGTAAAGATGAAATCACCTACTAATATTTCATAATGAGGCCTGAGAACAGAAATACAAGAAAATGGCAGCAAAAATAATGTGTCTTCTCAAAAAACTACAGGTCTCATAATCATAATTCCACAGCAGCAATCTCTAAACAAGATTGTACACTGATAGCTTCTAGGTCACCTTTCTCTAACCTGGTGACCTCCAGCAGAGGCATAGGAAGGTCAGGTGGTACCTGGTGTGGAAAATTTCTTGTCACCCCCCCAACTGATTTTTATTTTTTTGCCTAAAAAATTGGTTTTACGTTATTTCATATTTTCTTGCAAAGGAATGTGGATTCTGGGCCTCTGATAACAAATAGGCGACAATGGACAGATACTTAAATCTACAGGATGGATTGTGTTTTGGCTTGTGTTATTTTATTTATATTTATTGTTTATTTATTTCATAAAATTTATTTTAAAAAACTTGCAAAGTGGTTTACCAAAAAAAAAAAACAACACCCCAAAAAACCACAGCAGTAAAATCAAGAAAAAGTAACGATCCTCCCTTAAAACATACAAAAGCTAAAATATTAAAATTAAAATTACTTCAACTTCCTAAGCATCTAGGTATGCTTGCCTAAAGAAGAATGGTTTTAGCAGGTGCCCGAAGAGAGTCTAGCAAAGGCACGTGCTTTGTTGCAATAGGTGGGGAGTTCCAAACTGCAGGTGCTGTCACAGTAAACAATGCAGTACAGATATTATGTGGAACCTGTAGTAGTGCTTGAAACTACTGAAGGGGAGGTTTTATTTATTGAGATTTCACCATGCACTGTATTATCTGAAAAGGAAAACATTTAAAAACAGGACTGCACAGCAGCAATCTAGTCTCATCATGATCAGTGGGACTTATTCCCGAGCCAACGGTGCATAAGATGGGCTGCAATCCTATTCACCCCTTACATCCAACTTGTACCTAAAACTCTGCACAAGCCTGCACCAGAGAATTGTAGAGTTGGAAGGGACCCCTGAGGGTCATCTAGCCAAACCCCTGGGGCAATGCAGGAATCTCAAATAGACCATCCCTGACCGATGGCCATCCGTCTTCTGCTTTTCCCCTCAGCCAGGACACACAACAGATAAAGACACAACAACGGAGACTGGAGGTGTGGGAGGGAAGCCCAGCAGAGGGTAGGGCAGTAGGGCGGTTCATAATTATTATTATTTTTTAAAAATGCCTGCTCCAAAGGTCTTATCTTACTACACTAGGGATTATATAGCTATATCTGAAAATTCATGCATATCAATGAATATCTTGACCCTGCTCCACTGAATTGAAATTTCAGCCTTCACAACATAGGAAAACGGCCAAGTAAACAGCTATTTTTGTGGAGGAGGGTGAAGATATTAACCGATATGCATGAAATTTCATATATAGCTCTATAATCCTTGGTGTAGTAAGATAAGACCTTTGGAGCAGGCATTAAAAAAAAAGTTTTTTATGAAGCACCCTAGTAGGGCAGTAAGTGTTCCTTGATAATAATTTGTCACCCCCTCCATGATGGCCCCTGGGGCGGACCGCCCCCCGCCCCCCTTCCTACACCCCTGACCTCCAGATTTTTGGTACTCCAGTTCTCATCGACCTCTACCAGGGATGTTCAGGGGTTAGGGATCATGCGAATATTAGTTGCTGGAAACCACAGGAGGGGAGGGTGCCCTTGTGCTTGGGTCTTGCTTACAGGTTTCCCACAGGCATCTGGTTGGCTCCTGTCAGAACAGGATGCTGGACTAAATGGGCTGTTGGTCTGATCAAGCAGGCTCTTCTTATCATCTTAAGAAGAGAGCCAGTGTGGTGTAGTGGTTAAGAGCGGTAGTCTCGTAATCTGGGGAACTGGGTTCGCGTCTCCGCTCCTCCACATGCAGCTGCTGGGTGACCTTGGGCCAGTCACACTTCTCTGAAGTCTCTCAGCCCCACTCACCTCACAGAGTGTTTGTTGTGGGGGAGGAAGGGAAAGGAGATTGTTAGCCACTTTGAGACTCCTTAAAGGGAGTGAAAGGCGGGATATCAAATCCAAACTCTTCTTCTTCTTCTTCTTACATTGGAAAGGCACCAGTAGAACTTTAGTTTTCGCACCCATTTTCACCATAGATTGGGAATGCTTTTTGAGCTGAACTTTGCAGCCTGTTAGTGTGTCAGTGCAGCCTTTTAGGGCAAGCCCCCTCTACTGCATGACTCATAATGTAAAATACAACTGAAATGTATGTGGCTCATAACAGCATTTCCTTGGGCTGCATTGGGACTACTGCCTGCTATTCAGAGTGTCTGTGTAGCACTGTAAAATTGCTTTCTCTCTCTCTCTCTCGGCAGTCTTTTCAGCATTACTCGCAAAAAACGTTTGCTTGCTTATTTGTTTAACTGTCCTCACTTTCAGTTGCCCTTAATGATGTCATCAGGTTCGATTAGCAACATTGTGTTGTGATGTCACCACTATGTGGCTAATCCAGGATGGAGGAAGTAGAAGAAACTGGAAGAGAAAATAATAACCTAGTAGTGAGCAGAACAGTGTGTCGGGGAGAGAGAGAGACTGAGTGTTAGAGATCGTGTGTATAGATAAGGTTGCTGCTAAGAGCAGCTGCAGGCACTCAGTGCAGTTCAGCATTTGAGTTTAGACCTCATTTAGCTCTGTATATAGTTGTGTATTATAGTTGTAGATAGAATAAAGAAGATATTCTACAGAGCTGCTCTCCGAGTCGTTTATACTCTGCTATACTCTGCTGTGCGACGACTGTCTTGTGGAAGTGAATCCGGTGCTCACAACTCTAAGCTGTGAGTCCACAGCACTTTGACCTGTTCCTGTGCATAATAAGGTGGTCTCTGGAAGTGCTACCCAGCTCGCCCAGCCCAGTCGGGGCTGAAGTGGATGAGTCCAGTTGGTGGCACTGGCTCAAGGGCGATGCTGACAAGTAGCAGCTGGGGAAAACAATGGCACTGCATAGAGCTGCAGTGGGTTAGATGGGGAAATCGGTATAAGTGGTTTTCAGGAGAAATTTCCATCCCACAGACATAGCTGCTTTCAACCCCTAAATCAAAACTGGTAAATATTCATTGCAGCCCTAGTATTTTCCCACATCAAATATGGAAGATTTTGCATTCTAATCTCAACTTTTGGGACTTTGGGATGGAGTCTTTTTGTTTTTTGCTTGCCGCCTCAGCTTATGAAACTGAGAACCTCCATCCTTTGACATTTGAAACTTTCAGTGTTTGCAGTAGAATATTTGAAAGTGCAGCTGTATTATGGCCTATTAGCTCAAACGCCACAAGGCATTCAAAAATAGAATATTACTGTTTAAAATCTCATTCCTTTCAAAACAGTTTTGATTTTAGGTGCCTGGCTCATGTTTTCAAACCGTTCAGGATTCACAGTCCTTAAGGAGTCAGGTTAGCCGTTATTGCAGTCAGGTTTCCAGTCAGAGGAAAAACGATGGGAAATAGATTATTCGGGAAGGCATGTGTAATGTTTTTGGAGCAGTGAGGCGGGTCTGGTAGTAGCCTAACAGCATTTATTTTGAATATTACTGTCCCCTCCTCAGTATTGACCTCTGAGAGGAAATAGCAAACAAACCACCGTTCTGCAACTTCTTAGCAACAACCTGCTGTCAGTGGCATCAATTGGCTAGATATTATGATGTCACAAACCCATATCCTATAAGCCAGGAGGGAGGGACCTTTTCCAGGCTGAGGGCCACGTGACCTCATTGACAGTGTTCCTGGGGCCACATTCTAGTGATGTGTAGGGCAAGAGGGAAAAATAAGCAGAGCAATGTGACTTCAACTTTTGTACTGTGGGATGCAGTTCAGCCACACAAAAGGCAGAGGGGATCTGTGTACAGGGGGTCCTTGAGATATTTCACTACACACTATTATGCTATAGAGTTACTTGCTTAGTAAATACCCTTTCCTCATTGAGTTCTAGAATAGCTGACTCATTTCAGCCTCTGCTTCCATTTTGGTGGCTTTTCCTTAGAACTGGTTTTTCATTTAAAAGTCCATGCATTCCATTTCATCACTCTTCTGCCCCAAAGTGAGGACTCGAAGCTATTGGAGTGGGTGGGGCCGCTTTCCCCACCTCCTTTATTAGCGTCTCCCAGTGGGTTTGTTGAGCTGTCCAAGCATATATCAATAAAAACCACATTTATATTAAAACTAAAATGATGAATAAAAAGGGAGGGGGCGAACCCTTCACATTTCTCCATAATAATGTGGGATATAAAAAGGGAGATTTTTATCAATTATGAAAAAAAAGGATTTCAGCCATAAAAAGGTAATTTAAAGAGTCAGAGATAGATGGGAAGGAGCATTAATGTCAGCCAGAACAAATGGGACCACATTAGTCAACTGAAAGGTGGCATCACCAATGCTGCGCTTTCAAGCGAAGCGCCTACTTTCTGGAGCTCGCAGAGGCCTGCCCCACCCTAAAAAGAAGAGAGGTCTTTTGAGGGCAATCTCGGGCAAGCTGCTCATTTAGGGCACAAGTCCTACCTGGTGCTGATGCGGGCGTTTGAGGTCAAGCCTGATCTGTATCTCAAGCCAGGCGTGGGGAACCCGTGGCCTTCAATTGTTGCTGGACTCCAACTCCCATCAGCCCCTGCCACCATGTCCAATAGTTAGGGATGAGGGGAGTTGTAGTCTATCTACATCAGGTGTGGGTGTGTGTGGGTGTGTGCTACAGCTCTTTTGGCCCTGTCCTAGGACAGAGAAGTCAGCACATAGAGAAAAGGTTCCGCAGGGGTTCTAATGCTTTAAAAGGTAAAGGTAAAGGGACCCCTGACCATTAGGTCCAGTCGTGGCTGACTCTGGGGTTGCGGCGCTCATCTCGCTTTATCGGCCGAGGGAGCCGGTGTACAGCTTCCGGGTCATGTGGCCAGCATGACTAAGCCGCTTCTGGCGAACCACAGCAGCGCACGGAAACGACGTTTACCTTCCCGCCGGAGCGGTACCTATTTATCTACTTGCACTTTTACATGCTTTCGAACTGCTAGGTTGGCAGGAGCAGGGACCGAGCAACAGGAGCTCACCCAGTCGCGGAGATTCGAACCGCCGACCTTCGGATCGGCAAGTCCTAGGCTCTGTGGTTTAACCCAGAGCGCCACCCACGTCCCATGCACCGCGTCTAATGCTTTAGGGGTTCCCAAAGTGGGCAATGCTACTACCTGAGGGGCAGTGTGATAATCTGGGGCGGGGTGCTAAGAGGCAAGGAGGTGGCAGGAGGGTCCTGGAGGTGTAAATGACTATCAGACTTTGAAAAGTTGGTATAGCTGGATCCAATTCATCAATGTTGCTGCCTTAATTAAACTGAGAAGACCATGATGTGTGGCTAAGTGGACAGATATCCTGTCCTTGTATGTATAAGGTAGCTTTCTTTCTCTGCATGTAAGGTTAGTGGCTGAATTTGCACAAATCGTAGTCTCCCTGACCATCCGGAAAAACATATAACACCCATCAGCCGTGCATCCTTCTCTTTTCCTTTGCAAATTATGCCCCCGGGGAGCAGCGCCAGTGCTGGGCCCATAAGTGCAGATGATTTATGTTAACCGTTGGAACGATAATGTTTAATCTGTAAAGTGCTAATCTATTTTTATGTTGATTATGAATAGGCCAGCTGTGCCTACTTCCCTATTCATAGAGTTTAGCGAACAAGCCCATTTTACAGGCTGGGCTTGGAGGATGATTTACATGCGTGCAGATGCTGCTTTCAGGGGAGTAAATCAGCTGCGCTGTGCTCCCGAAGTGGCGCACAGGCAACTCGGCGAGGATAAAGGTGGGAAGGGAAGGGAAAGAAAGAGAAGGAAAGCATGGAGTGAGAAAGGAGGAAAGGGGAAAAGTGAGTGCAAATGGAGTGGAGATGTCAAGGAAGATATAGTTGTACCTCAGAAGTCAAACAGAATCGGTTCCAGAAGTCCGTTTGACTTCTGAAACATTCAACTACCAAAGTACGGTTTCTGTTGGCTGCAAGAAGCTCTTGCAGCCAATCAGAAGCTGTGGAAGCCCCGTCGGATGTTTGGCTTCCAAAAGAACGTTCCAAAACCGGAACACTCACTTCCAGTTTCCAATTGTCCGGGAGCCGAAATGTTCAGGAGCCGAGGTACGGCTGTACATTGCACAGATAAAATTTGTTGCACTAGCCTAACCGTTTAGTTGAAGACCACTCGCTGAATTGGATGCAGATTCTGTGAACAAAAGAGGTTGCTCTGTTCCTGGAAGGGACTGAGATCCAGTGGGTCTAATTTTCACACTGTCAAGGAGAGCTCACTTCAGGGGTTCGGATGAGCAGGCAAATATCCACTTCCTGCAGCACCCTGTGAGCAGAGTTCTGCTCCTGGGAACTCTGGATCGAACCCCTAAAGCAACAGTTTCAATAAACAGGTTTTAAAAAGAAGCCCTACACACAGTGTTTATTTAGCTTATTGGCACACACCTAAGTAAGATTAATTAACACAAGCTGCTCTGATGGACTGAAAATAAAACTGCCAATATCATAATGCCTTTATTCAAATCTGTGGTTGCAGCTTCCCTTGGAATACAGTGTATAGTTCTGGCCACCACATCTTAAAAAGTATGTGGTACAGCTGGGGACATGTTCTGAAAATGTGTGTGGCAAGAGGAATGAGTGATCACGGTTCAAACATCAGAGGACTGGTCTTTCCTACCAGCTCTTCTCGCTTCAAAGTGCAGTACTTTTTAATAGAGGTAGTTTAATGGAGCTGTGGAAGATTATGTTTTTAGTAATTCAGTTATGACACATATGGTGATTATACATGCTTTTGTGAAACGGACCTATCCAAATGTAACTCTGCGGCAGCCTGCAGCAGGCTGTGTTACAAATGTAAGAAATAAAAATTATTCCCTTCTACATTGCCCAGTGACTTGAATGCTGATCCTTAGGTCTGATGATTTTCTGCTTTGCTGCTTACATACATGACTATTGCTGTCTTAAGCATATGTGGTGCCAGGGTGCAAAGATCCGCCCGGCGCCCCCCCTCCCAGGTTGTCCAGTCCCAGGCAGAGGGCGGAGCTGGCCAGCTGCCTCAGCGTCTTGCTGGCTCGGTCGCCCCCGAACTTGCGGCGCACAGCCACCCACAGCAGAAGAGCCCGCCGTGGCGCTCCGATGGGCGGGCTCTTCCCTGGACTCAACTCTCGGCCCTGAGAGCCCAGCGCCCGGGTGCCCTGCACCCCTAGCGCCTATGGGTAAGACAGCCCTGTTGATACATCATTCATTTCTGTTGACTTATAGCAAAAACAAATGAGCAGAGAGCCTATGTATTGTATGTTGCTAGAGTATACCATTTCTTACTACTAGTGAGGAAATGACTGAATGTTCCCTTACTAGACGGATCTGTTAGTTTTGCTTCTCTGTTTATCATTTTTCCAGTCTTAAATTCAGGTCTCCACATTTCTTTAGTAGTCAGCAATTTTTAGTAAAAAAAAACAAAAAACCTCATGAAAATTCAGTAGCATTTTACTGTGACTTTCTCCTAACCAACCCATTGTTATATGGAGTTTTGATTAATATGCACATTTTTGCAAAAGCAATTTCCCCATATATAATGCATTTTTGGTGTGATTTTTATGTATGTGCATTTTTACACAAACTTTCCCCTATAAATTTAATAAATAATAATAATAATAGAGGGTTTTTTTGGAACGCATTTTAAAATTTGAACTGCATTGCAAAATTCAGAAAAGTGTAAATTTTAAAGTATGGCTATATTTTGGTTTTCATCTTGTTTCAGAAAGTGCAAACTGACTTTCTCCTCCATCTCTACTAATAGCAACATAGGAAGCTGCTTCATTCCGTGTCATACTGTACATCTAGCCTAATATTGTTTGCTGTGGCTGGCAGTGGCTTTCCAGGATCTTGGGCAGAGGGGTGTGTGTGTGTGTGTGTGTGTGTGTGTGTGTGTGTGTGTATACATATATAGCTATATCCTAAACTCTATCAAAGCTGTTTACAATAAAAGTATGTAAAAAACATACAGCAGAAACTATATAAAAATAGATTCTATTAAGAAAAAATAGTTTCTTAAATGACGAAAGTACAAAGAATGTATAATATACATGGCATTGCAGTGCTATTTTTCTAGAAAAAGAGGTGCAAGAACTCACTCTTTTTTCTCTTATAATGGCAATAGCGCCTACCTGAGAAGTGCCGGAACTGAGTTCTGGTGAGTTCCAGCTGGAAAAAAAGCCCTGCATGGCAGAAAGATCACAGAGAGCTGAATACTGGATAGTTCTACAACATTTGGGTAACAAAACACGTGGTTCTGCTGAAGTTCTTGCTTTGGTAGAAAGTGCAAATAAAGTGTAAGTCAGGAGTGAGGAACAGACATTGCTGAACTACAACTGCCATCAGCTTAATAGCTATGGTCATTGGCCAGGAATAATGGGAGTTTTAGTTCAGTAACATCCAGACAGCTTAATAGTCCCCACACCTGGTGTAAGGTTGTATTCCTTTCCTTCTCCATTTGTGGTATAAAAGAGATTATTTGTCGGAGTGACAAGGTAAGTCATAGCCAGGTAAGTCATACTCAGAGTAGGTCTATGTATTTCAGTAGGTCTGCTCTGAGTATGGCTGACATTGGAGATCATGTCCCATTTCCCACTGGCAATCAGGAAATCAAGGCCAGAATCTTGCTTCAGAAATTAAAAGAGAGACTATCTGCTGCTGCTTGCTCTTGCTTTTAAAGCACATTTGTTTTAATTGCTGCTGCTGTGAAACTGCACCTTCTGAAAGAGCTACAGTTCCAATCTATCTTTGAGATTGGCAGACACAACTCCATCCTGACAGACAGGCTAGCGCAAGAAGTGCATAAGATAATATTTCTCCAAAGAGAGAGAAGACCGTGGATTTAATGAGCATTGTTCAGTTCAGGTGGGAGACAGCTGGAGACAGAAGAGCAAATTAGGCAGAGGCAGACTTGACATGGAGGGGGGGACCTACCCCCCACCCCAGATCTAAAAATGCCTTGACTTTTGGCAAAGGCAGAGTCAGAAGGGCATTGGTGACATCACAGGTCACCAGGTTTTTTATACATGGAATACTGAGGAATTTACTCGGTGCTATATATCATCTACATAATATTTTCACACAATTTTCTCTTAAACCGTAACATGCTGTAAATTTTATATTCACATTCCACAATCGTTGCCATGCTTCCACATATACATTATAATCAATATCTATTGCCCAATGCATCATTGAAGATTTTAACTGCTCATCCTTTGTCTCTTATTCCAGTAATACACATTTTAGACAGCACTTTAACATTACATTCCAACAGATCTCTCTCCAGTTATGATATTTGTTCTCTAAACCCTCATTTCCTATCTCTCTTAAAGGCTTCATTCTAATGATAATATTGTATCCATCATGTTAACTTTCTTGATAAGTCCTTAAATTATTTTAATTTAAACTCTCCTCCCTCCTGTTTTAATAAATTTCTATAAGTTGTCCAACATTCCATCATATTCTTTTTCTTTACCGCTATGGCTTCTAGCGGTGAGAGCCAAAGTGGTATTTTTATCTCCAATAATTTCTTTATATTTATCCCATACTCTATACATCCCCCCCAATTATATAATTTGTAAATCCTTTGTGTACTTTCACCTTTTCATACCACAAATAGGCGAGCCAACCAAAAATATTATCATGACCTTCTTAATGTCAGATACGTGGATTCTCCAATGTCATCCATTCCTTCAACCAACAAAGACAAGATGCTTCATAATATAATCACATATCTGACAGGGAGAAACCTCTCTCTTTTGCATCTATCAATATTTTATATTTTATTCTCAGTTTTACCCCTTGCCAGATATATTTAGAGATATATTTTTGCCATGCATGGAAACAATCTGTTTTGCCAATCACTGTAAGTGATTGAAACAAAAATAACATTCTTGGTAAAACATTCATTTTTATAGTCAACACTCTACTTAACAGTGAAAGTTTGCAAATTTCTTTTGATATCTTCCCAGGTTTTAAAATAATTATCTTTATATTATTTGCTGTTAACCATACACCTAGATACTTAATCTTTCTTTCAATTTTTAAACCTGACACATCTTGTAAATTATTTTTACTCTCATCATTCATATTTTTTATCAAGAGTTTGGTTTTGTCTTTATTAATCTTAACACCTGCTACATCTCCATTTTTTTTTATCTCTTGTAATACTTTCGAGATTGACTCTATTGGTTCTTCAACAGATATCACCACGTCATCTGCAAATCCTTTTAGTTTCTATTGTCTCTGTCCCACATACCTTTAATTTATTGATTACATCTTATTCTTTGTGACAGTACTTCTAAAACTAATATAAACAACAAGGGTGACAATGGGCAGCCTTGTCTCATTCTGTTAGTTATTTTGCAATTCTCAGTCAGGACATTGTTTGCTATCGGTTTAGCTGACTGTTCAGTATATATTGCTTTGACTCCTTTTATAAAAGTGTATTCACAGATCATATATTCCAAAACTTTAAACATAAAATCCCAGGAAACATTGTCAAATGCTTTCTCTGCGCCTAAAAACATTAAGGCTGCTTATTTCTCATTTCTCACTTGTAAATATTCTATTATATTGATTATATTCCTAATATTCCTAATATTGTCCTTTATTTGACTTCTTGGCAAGAATCTGGCCTGGTCATAATGAATTACCTCTTTTAATATCATTTCAGCCTATTTGTTAATATATCTGCAAAAAGTTTATAATCGTTATTCAACAAAAATATAGGTTGATAATTTTTGAGCTGCTCAGGATCTCTATCTTGTTTAGGACTTAAAGTTATATAGGCATTCTTCCATGATTCTGGCAGCTCACCTGTCATATTTAAAGTCATATTCATAATATCTTTTAATAGTTGTATTAGGTAATCTCGTAACTTCTTATAATATATTGCTGATAAACCAACAGGTCTGGGTGCCTTCCCAATTTTTGCCTGTGAGATTGCTTGCTGGAATTCCATCATTGTCACTGGTCCATTCAAAATTATGAGTGAACTGCGTGCATTATTAATTAATACACCTTCAGGATATTCCCAACAATAAGGAATTTTGTTGTATCTCAGTGCATCTGTCAGGTATTTATAATTTGCTCTTTTCTTTGGGGAGCCAGTGTGGTGTAGTGGTTAAGAGTGGTGGACTTGTAATCTGGTGAACCGGGTTCACATCTCCGCTCCTCCACATGTAGCTGCTGGGTGACCTTGGGCTAGTCACACTTCTCTGAAGTCTCTCAGCCTCACTCACCTCACAGAGTGTTTGTTGTGGGGGAGGAAGGGAAAGGAGATTGTTAGCCGCTTTGAAACTCCTTAGGGTAGTGATAAAGTGGGATATCAAATCCAAACTCTCCTCCTCCTCCTCCTTTAACAATCTCATCAGGATTTCTTTCAAAATTATTATTTTTTGTTCCTCACTCCTGTTTAGAACCTGCATGTAGTTCTATTTTTCTGCTGGGATGCAGGGGTACACATACCCCTAAACATTTTGTGAATCTAAGTTTGGCCTCATTGAGGGGCAGTATTTCAATGAGTCGGAAAATGAGAGTACCCTTTAAACATTTTTTAATAGAAAAAAAGCACTGCCTGCATGGACTGGTAGCTGCCTGCTGGAAGAAGAGATGATCTACGCTAACTACCTCATACTTCTGGGTGGATCCGCATGGCATCTCAATAGGGTTTCAAGATTCCACAGTGCAAATGAGCAGACCCTGCAACAAGCACTGGTCCGCCTTAAATTTTCCCAAGTGAAGGCTATTGCCTGTGCATTAACTTTTGCTGCCCATGTGGGCAGAATTCTAAGCGTTGCCATACAGTTGCCATGAGAAGATGTATTTACCTGTGTCTTCCCAGGATGTGTGACAGTCTTCCTGCTAAAAGCTATCGGTGGTTTTAAATTAGGTGTTGCTCGGAGTAAACACATTGAAATTAATGGCCCTATTTTAGTTATTTTCATTTATCTCATAGGGCCTACTCTGCGTAAAACATAGTTGAATACCGTCCTAGGGCCTCAAATGTTCGAAAATGACACGGACAAGCTAAATTAAAATTAATAATGCATGTGGTTCACCCGTAATTTTGTATTGTTTTATATCAAGCAGTAATCATCACAATTTTTTTTTAAAAAATGTCACCACTGTAAGCCTCTCAGGAAAGAACAGGAGACATAATGTTGAATTGTGGAGAAATTCAGTATCTGGAGAGATAGTAAACAGGCCTTGATAGATAAGAAGGTAGCGTGACACAATGTTGGTTTATTTGTCTGGATTTTCTCAACAGTCTAATGGGTGAGCTAGGATTAGTATTCAGGCCAGTCTTTTTAGTGTACCATGGTATACATGCTGTATGTGCACTCCAGCTAGGTATCACTGCTGCTCCCGTCTCCTGCCTCTTCCCTCATGGCATCATCACATTAGGGCATTGTTATCAGCCCAGGATTACTGATTTTTATTGCTAGCTTTGCATTTTATTAAGTATCTGGCCTTAATCAAGGTTATTCTGTGTGTTTGCCTGAGCACAGATGATAAGCAAGAGTAAATTGAGATGGAATAAAGAGCATGTTCCCTGAAGCATCAATTTGTAAGGGGGGGGGGGTCAAAACAAAACAGGGTAACTGCCAGCACTATGTTGTATGCCAAAGCTGTGGAAAGCAAGACTGTGTAGTCTTTGCTCGTTAAAAAAAAAGAATAATTTTTATCACAAAAAGCTAAATTTATAAATGATACAGGTACAGAAAATATGCATACCTTTATTTGTTTTGCACAGTTTTTTTCTGCTTCTGCTCAGCACAACAATCAGGGGGTTATGCTGACCACTAAAGTCCTGCCTTCTGACCACCGGAAAAACAGGCTGTCTTCTGACCTCTTGAGATTTTTTCAGGCATTGCCAACACAGTTTCAAGACAATCTATCCAGCCCTAGTTTGAAGTTTCTCTTCTTTTGTTTGCTGTTATGCACAGTTACTAGGGAGCCTTGTATTTAAGCAGTAGCCTGGTAGCCAGATCTGACTAGGAATTCAGTGTAGATGAGTGAGGTGTGTCTTGCAGATAGTTCACTGCACCACAGCAGGTGTTAATTCAACAGCCTTTTACTGTAAAAGGTCAAAGGTGTGCCCATTTAACGTGTATTTTAGCTCTAATCATTACTGACCATAATTTATTAATTTTATATTTTAAATTTAGAAAAGAGCCCAGGTTGGCAAACAGCAAGAAACAAAGCATCTTAAGAACAATCTTAAACATCTTAAGAACAATCCCAGCACAGATACAGAGTGGGAAAGATCTCAGCTTAAAAGGCTTGCTGAGGGAGGAAGGTCTTCAATAGGTGTTGAAAAGAAAACAGAATGCCTGTCTAGTATTCAAGGGGAGGACATCGCAAAGGATAGGCCCCCAAACACACAAGGCTCGATTTCTACATTGGGCAGAACGGACCTCCTGATAAGATTGTTTCTGCAGAAGGCCCTCACTCCAGCATGCAGTGATCAGTTTGTTATTTAAGGGGTCAGATAACCTTTCAGATACCCTGGTCCCAAGCAGGAGAAGCAGGAGAAAAAGAAGAGTTTGGATTTTATATCCCGCCTTTCACTCCCTTTAAGGAGTCTCAAAGCGGCTAACATTCTCCTTTCCCTCCCTCCCCCACAACAAACACTCTGTGAGGTGAGTGGGGCTGAGAGACTTCAAAGAAGTGTGACTGGCCCAAGGTCACCCAGCAGCTGCATGTGGAGGAGCGGAGACGCGAACCCGGTTCCCCAGATTACAAGACTACCGCTCTTAACCACTACACCACACTGAAGGTACCAGGGTGTCAGAGTATGCCTCTGTATACCATTTTCCAGGAATCACAAGCAGAGAAAGTGCTATTGCACTCAGTCCCTACTTAAGGGTTGCCCATAGGCTTCTGACTTGTCCACCCTGAGAACAGCATATTGAACTAAATGGTATTCGTCTCATCCAGCTGGGCTGTTATTTAGAGAGACGTTCTGTACAGCGTCTCAGTTTGGGGTGAGAAGCAGCTGTATCACCCACATGTTAGAAAATTATTATTTTAAAATACCTAATAGATATGCACTTTTGACAGCCAGGTTAGGGTCTCATCAATTAAGCTCTGCATTCATTAGTCAAGAAGAAGTCCAATCAGATTTCACAGGCTCAGGCCGGCTTCTATAAATTGTGGGCTGTTTGTTCTGACGTATGATGAATTATTCTTCATAATCCACTATCGGCTGCGATAAATCTAATCTTTCAACTTCTGCTGTCTTAATAACTCCTAGGGTAACAATGCAACACTTGATTTCTGAGCACAGAATGCACAAATTGATGGGGGAACTAGAGGATTTCATTTACTGCCCAGGTTTAAAGTTTAGAGTGGCTGTAGCTTGACATTTGCTGCCACAACAAGCCTAGGTCTTCAAAAGCCCGTGGAATAATAAATCTTTAATTTCAAGTGCTGAGTACAATATATAGTTTGGAATAGGGTCAGGGTCGGTACATTCTGGCAGTGATCCTTCACGGGAGGATTTTAGGAAACTCCAGAAGCTCCCTGAGACCTGGTGTAGTAACAGAGGAAGCTGCTTTATAGCATCTTACAGTATTTGTCCATCAAGCTCAGGGGGTGGGGAATCTTTTTCAGCCCGAGGCCCACGTCCCGCCACTGGCAACCTCACAAGAGCTGCATGCCAGTGGTGTTTAGGTCCAGGGGCAGAAGTGAGCGGAGCATGTGACAGTGGATTACATTCCGGCCATGCAGAAGTCAAAAGTTTGCATCCTTCACTCCATGTTCCATCCAGGCTACCAAGAGGTGTTACCACATATTCCATATAGGGCATATTCCAGCCAGGCAAAAGCACTCAAGCAAGGTGTAGAACAGGAGGTACTGATTGGTGTGGCCTGGGGAGAATCCTGCAGCCTGAATAAAGAGGCTTGGACGACCAGATCTGAGCCCCCACACTCCAGATATAGTCCAATATTGTCTATTCCGTTCATCAGCCGCTCTCCAGGGTCTTAGGCTCTGTGTCACAGGGCAGAAGCGTTGCCCCTGATTTAGGGGGAGGTGGGCTTTATACATTCCTCCTCCTCCCTGTTGTGTTGGAGCTGTGGCTTCTGGTGGAGCAATATACAGTTTTAAAGAGTTTGAGACCATGCTTTCCAGGCTATCTCAAGTACTTCTGCGTTGCAGAAATGGGGTGAGGGCAAGGATATGGAAGGAAGCCCATACTGTGGCAAAGAAAAAAGCAGTGGCCCGCATTATGAAGCTGGTGCACTGGGGAGTGTTGGAATATATAGACAGTATATGAGAGTGAGAGAGAATGATTTGCTCTGCTGGGGTCTTGCAGCTCACACTGCTGTGTTATCTCAGCAGCACACCTGTTCATGTAGCTTCTATATCTTCCCCTTCCCCACCATTCTTCAGTTCCTGGAGACTCCACCAATCCTGTTTGGTGCCTGAGCTCTTTCCTTTCCTGGCTTTCCTATGCTTACTTTCCTTATGGTCTATCACTGTAGTGAAGTTGTCACTACTGGCTCCGTTTACACGTAATGCTGAGGCAAACCATGACATTATGTCCAAACTTGGGCTCGTGGTTTGTTTGCCTCAAACAAGCAACACGTTTTAAGCCAAGGACAAATAGTGGTAACAGCTCATGGTTTGTTTGGAGAGAAATAAACCCAGGCTCAGGTGTGACAAGGGTGGCATGTCCTGTTTTGCCACTTGAAGCCACCGCCTGGGCCACCCTGCCTGCTGCCTCTGCTGCCAGTGGAGAAGTGATGCCAGCATTGGCATCAGTTTCAGGTGAGACCTCACCGGTTTCAGGTGAGATATTACACACTCTGTGAGGCTGATGATGCTTTTCTGCTGGTGGTGGAGGTGGCAGGGCAGGTGGAGACCCTCTGGGGCCCCACCTCAGGGACATCCGCTGCCTGAGGCCATGGCTTCACCCCACTTAATGGCCGTGCGGGCTTAGTTCACAGCAAGAGCAGGGAGGACTAAAGCGCCTGTGATTTTACCTAGCATGCTCTGCTTTCACCTCTAGACCATATGTTTAACTTTGGTTTAAAGTGAAATGCAAACAAGCCCAATGTGTTGCTTTGATTAGATTAGGAACTGGAAGAAGACCGAGCGCCAGCAATCGTAATGGAGGGTTTTGGCGGGAAACTTCATCTGGCCTTAGCTTGCTAGATCTCTCCACTCATCACTTCCAGACAAAATGGAAGCTGTTGTGCCAAAGTAATATTGAGGAGAATGCACAGTGGAGGCAGCTAGTGTTCTCTGGTAGTACAGACATTCAAAAAGATTTCTGTGTGTGCTGAATGCCCTATGCAAATTGAGTATATAATTTAGGAGTTATGGGGAGGTAGAAGAAGCCATGGAAGTACCTACATTCCATTTATCCATGCCCGGTGGATGCTCTGTTCACCATTTTGTTTTACTTCATTACAGCCTGTATGCTTTTCAAATTCACCTCTGTAAACCTATGGGCTAGAGGCTTAGTTTAAAAAGAAAAGGAAGCAAGCTGAGATTTTCAGAGTGTTGTACCCAAGTGTTGGGTTGTAGCCAACTAATTTCTACTCATAGTAAACCCGCTGAAATTGATATACCTAAGTTAGGCAGGTCCATTCATTTCACTGGGTTGTATCCAATGCTAGAGTAGACCCATTGACATTAAGGGGCATGACTAACTTAGGTTCATTAATTTCAGTGGTCTATGAGTAGAACTTAGCTGGATATCATCCAAAGTGTCTACTCTGAGTAGGACTAACATTGGATACAGCCCAGTGTGACAACAAATGTGTGGAATACTCTCTGCTTTACATTTGAGGCAGGACCCTTTACTCAAGTGTAGGGGTTTCAGGTGTAGGTAAAAGTCATTTGTGGCTTTTACCCGCCTAAACAGCACCCTGCCCACGTGAGTAGTTCCCTCAAGCCACGATCTGACTCTCTGCAGAATCAATCATTTGCTTTGGCGGTGTTGGTGAGGAAATGAATAAATCTGAAAGTGAAAAAGAAGGAGAAGGAGAAGAAACAACATCTAGTAAACTGTTTGAGGGGAAAGAAATTCCTTTCTGAAGGCAAGAATGTCAAAAGGTTTGAATCATGGATCTGCTGTAATTAAAAAACACATAACTAGTCGTTTTCAAATGTGGTTGTTCTACTTAATTGATTTTGCCGCCGGAGGAATAAAATAAATAAATAAAAGGCGCCTTGCCTGTGAATTACTGGAGGCGGTTGAGACTCCGTTTGAATCTAATTGCTGCAAATGTGCCAGTTTGTTGCTGGTAATAGTTATTGTAAAAGAAGCAGGGGTGGGGGTGGGGGCGATGGGGAAAGAGAGGCAGCGGTGTGTGAGGGGAGGGGAAGTCGCTGTCAGCAGCTGCATGTAGGCATGTAGGCCTCCTTCAGAGATGGTGTTTCTCTCTCCCCTCCCCCCGCAGCTTCATCAACACAAAAGATTTCTGTTGAATGCTTTGCATGTAGGCTCTGCTTAAAAGTGTTTTATTCATATTTAATTGCCGGCTTGCCGCAGCTCCCGTCTTTAATTACTGTGTAAAAAAGTGGGATATAAAAATGCACCAGCATTCCACTTGTTTTCTTTTTTTCCCCATTTCTGCATAAATTATGTGTTCCTTGACTGCTGGCCCTGGTGAGATTTGTGTCTTGTGTAAGCAGGGAGCAGGCGGTCTTCTTCTAAGCCAACTCTATTGGCCATTTTTGCTTTAACATTGGGTTGGCCTTGTGGAGGGGAGGCAAGATGACCCTGGAAGGTTTCCCCAGCTATACAATAATATCTCTGAAGGGCAGCTTCTGCACTGGAACCCCACTGGTGTCTGATAAGCCTCCATTCACACCTGCAAACTTTATCTGACTGATCCAGTTTTGCTTCCTTCCTATGCAGCCTTGTATTTAACAGTTCACCTGGTAGCCACAGATGGCCAGGGATTCCATGCAGGCCAGAGGGGTAGTGGGGGAGAGACAGATTCCCTTCTCTGTCAGCTTACACGCAGTGTTTCTGAAAGCTGGGCCCCTGTTGCTTTTGGACTACAACTCCCATCATCCCTACGTAGTAGGACCAGTGATCAGGGATGATGGGACTTGTAGTCCAACAGCAGCTGGGGACCCAAATTTGAGGAACATTGGCTTGGAGGAAAATCAGAAGGTGCCTTGTACCAAGTCAGTTGCAGCCATGATGAGATGAGAGCCAGTGTGGTGTAGTGGTTCAAGTGTTAGACAGGGGGAGACAAGGGTTCAGACCCCCCACTCGGCCATAATGCTCACTGGGTGGACTTGGGCCACTCAATGCCTCCGCCCCATCTACTTCACAGGGTTGTTGCAAAGACAAAATTGGGGGAGTGTATGTCACCAGAAGTTTCCTGGAGGAAAGGTAGAATTAGTATAGAATAAATTATAGTAATTAGGAAGTTGCCATGTATCAAATCATACCTGTGGTCCCCCTCCTCTGTACTGCCTACCTTGACTAGCAGTGGCTCTACAGGGTTTCAGACTCAGGAGATTCCCACTTTTACTTGGACATGCTGAGGATTGAACCAGGATCTTTCTGCATGCAAAGTTCATGCTCCACCGCTGAGCTTCTCCAAGAAGCTGGCTTGGGTTTTGTGCTGGCTGTGAAGAAAGGAGACCCCCCCCCCACCTCACAAACAGCATGGAAATGCAGAGGGCTGTCAGAAGAGAGATGGTGTGCTCTGTTCCTCCGTTGCCAGCCCCCTTCTTTCGCTAGCCTAACAAGAGGCTAGAAGGCAAGAGGATGGGGCTTCCCCTCTTCAGTAACTTTTGTGGACCTCTTCACATGGCTACTCTAAATGCAGTGTAGCTTCTGCCTGTTAAATCATTCCCTGTGATTTTACCTGCTACCTGTCAGGAAGGAATTCAGTAGTTACACCTTACCCCATTATGAAGCTGCTGTGACAGGAAAAGCTTCGCGTACTATCGTTCTTTTCCTGGCATGCAGCTGCTGAAAGCGCAGGAGCACTGCCAGAGCAAAAAGCTGACAACCCTACCCAGACTGACTTCCCACTTTCGCGGAGGAGCTTGCCTGTTGAAAAGGCACACACCTTTTCTGGCTGAAATATACTGAGAGAACAGGAAGCTTGGGTTGCAGTCCCCAGGCTGTCAGGGCTCTCCGTCTGTCTATGGTAATTAATGTCTCTCTGCATCCGAAGCATACCTGCGGGCTGTTTCTTAGGAGGCTGACAGCTTCCCTTCTTTCTTCCCCTTGCAGATTAATGAGTTGTTTATAAGTTTTGAAGATGCTCCATTGGGGGCGGCATCCCTGGCCCAAGTCCACAAGGCTGTGCTGCACGATGGGAGGACCGTTGCAGTGAAAGTCCAGCACCCGAAGGTTCAAACACAGAGTTCAAAGGATATTCTGCTGATGGAGGTAAATGGCTACATTCATGTATTTGCCTCCATTACAAAACGGATGTGTGTCACCTTTGGCACAGGCAGGCTCAAAAGCTGGGCTGGATCTTCAGAACTCTGCCAGCACCATGCTTCCTTTTGCTTCACTGAGGGTTGTCTTTAGTTTGTTACATGCATGAGAATCATGGAAGCACAGTCAGAAGGGACCACAAGGGTCATCTAGTCCAGCCCCCGGCAATGCAGGAATCTTTTGCCCAGCATGGGGCTTGAACCCATGGCCCTGAGATTAAGAGTCTCATGCTCTACTGACTAAGCTAAGCTAGGCTCCAGATTTTTTTCCAGATTCTGCGGAAAGAGAAATAACATGGGTAGAAGTTAGCACTTGGCTAACATTTCTCAGAAAATAATTTTATTGATTGATTTCATTCACGTATAAATCATTTCCCACAAGACATCCCAAAGCGATTAACAGTAAAAACATCAACAAACACATCAACAATAAAAACAATTCCAAAGCCAATACAGATACAGGGTCCTGTTTGGTCCTGATGGTCCTGTTCCGCTAGCTGAAAAGATGCATGCTAGCAGAACAGAACTTTCCCCCATCTCCTCTGCCCTGTAGACCCTTATAATCGGCTCTAGAGGGTAGGGAAAACCTTTGGAGAAGATTAGGGGTGGAGGGAAGAGGAAACAGAAGTGGAGCAATGAATATAAATGTTTCCTTTGAACAGAAGGCTAGTTTCTACACACATTCGACACATGTCTCCATGTCTTCCATCCAGTTAAGGAAGGGGCATTATCAGAGTTTTCATCCAGGTGAAAACACTCAGGGTGTGGTGCAGGGCCAGCGAGGGCTATGGCCTGGAGAAACTTTCAAGGGTCAAACATAGCAGCCTTGAAGGCCACATTTGGGCCCTGGGCCTGAAATTCCCCAACTGTGCATTAAAACACAATAGTAAATCCACATACCTGTTTTTTTATCCACCTTTACTCCATCAATCATCATTTTTATTAGATGGGCTGTTTCCAAACTAGAGCTTTTTGCACAGCTTAGGCACCACGTTTCCAGTCACCTGAAGCCACTTCTGTCATTGGAGCTCACCGGAGAGGAGAATAGTGCTCAGGGAGGTAAACTGTGGCTTAAGCCCCCTTCACATGCACACCCCTGTCGCTGAGAGAATCATCACCTAGCTTGGCCTTCAGTGTTGGCTTCTACTGCAATGTAGTTTAGGAACCTTTCGGAAACTTACGATGTGACTACTTGGTTCCAGGTCCTTGTCTCGGCCGTGAAGCAGATCTTCCCAGACTTTGAATTCATGTGGCTAGTTGAAGAATCTAAAAAGAACTTGCCTCTTGAGCTGGACTTCCTGAACGAAGGGAGGAATGCTGAGAAGGTGGCCCACATGCTCAGAAAGTTTGATTTTCTAAAGGTAATGTGTGCACATGCAATCTGCATGCAATCTTATGAGCGTCCAAGTGAGCGTAAGACTGGCATTCAGCAGGGGCAGTGTTGTTATTAAATTGCTATTGGGGGTGTGTGGGTGGGGTATCGAAAGTGAATGTAATTCTGCTGATGCTGCTGAATTGGATCTTGTAGGGATATCATTGGCCCTCACCAGAATAGCAGGGAAGGGTGTGTGTGTGTGTGTGTTACATTGGTCCTGCAGGCACTGCCTGGAGGAAGAAAGAGGTAGTAATTTTTAATGACTAGTTTTGGGCGCCTCAGCAGAAATGGCAAAGAACACAGCTGGGACACTATACTTTGCACAGCTCAGTAATTTCTGTGCTGAACGATTATTTCAGCCTTGGCACAACAGCTCCACGTAAACTCTGTCCTCCAGGAAAACGGAGTTCTAGAGCACTGGGTGGCCTCTTGATGCACAGAACATTCTCTTGAATTGCCTGACTGTTGCCTAAATATTCAGGCTGAGAGCATTCTGGGGTGGCAGCCAGCAATTCAGAATCAGTGTCAGGACCTGACGTTATAAGCCTGGCAGTGTGGATACTAGGAAGGAACATCATAACCATTTTGTTAGAACTCAGAATGAGTTTAAAACAACAACAACAACAACCTGCAGCACTGCTTGGAAAATGGAGACACCCCTATCCTGCTGCTGCTGCTTTGCTGAGGCTACCGCTTGGCACTGTAATGAAATAATGTCTGATGCCACAGTTGGTCATGTGGCTAAGGGCATGCTTCCTTGGAAGTTTCCTGAACCCTTGGTTTAGTACTACTTTTATTTTTATAGTTCTAAACCAGAGGGGGAAGGAGGTCCTACGAGAAGCAAATATCCTTTTTGCTCTTTTCAGCAGAAAGCTAGTTGCATGGCTGGCATTGACAGTGGCCTGATCTGCTTTGGTGTGCATTGCCAGGATCAGCTGGGGGTGAGGGTGGGGATCCACCATTCTGAACAGTTCAAGATTTCTTTGCAGGGTTGAAAGGTAGGGAATCGAACCTAATAATCATCTTAGGGGTTGTTGTTGCTCCTTAGGACAGATTTCAAGTCCCGCTTCCCCCACTCTGAATTTATTCTTATCAACTACAGTGGTACCTCTGGTTACGAACTTAATTTGTTCCGGAGGTCCGTTCTTAAGCTAAAACTGTTCTTATCCTGAGGCACACTTTCGCTAATGGGGCCTCCTGCTGAGAACGCGCCTCTGCCGCGCAATTTCCATTCGCATCCTGGGGCAAAGTTCACAACCAGGAGCAGCTACTTCCAGATTAGCAGAGCTCGTAACCTGAAGCGTTCATAACCAGAGGTACTACTGTACTAAGCCGTCAGAAGTCCCCTTTCATTATTTCCTCACAACAATGGAAAGGGACTGAAATAAAAGTAAGAGCAGGGGTTGTATTCCTTAATAATTTCTCATGAGGTAGGCATTTGAATAGCAGTTGCTGGAAATTGCAAGTTGGGAGAGTGCTGTCCCATTCATGTTCTGGTTTTGGGCCTGCCATTTTGGCATCCTAGTTTTATTGTTGCAAATGGCTTAGAAGCCATTTTGGCATGTCAGGGGTATAGAGATTAAATCATCCACATCATCAGCCTTTGGCTGACTGCTGTGAGACTAAATGGGCCTTTGCTCTGACCCACTGGGACTCTTCTTATCTGTGTGCATATATATATATATATATATAAACACTCACTCCCCTATAGCAATCTAGGTGCAATCACACAGGTTGCCATGTGCACACTAATACTGCTACCATAGGTATAAGCCAATACATAGATTTGTATGTGTGAAGATAGGGGCTGAATTCCTCAGCTGCCATTGCTGAGAAATGGCCAACTTTGTAGAGTGCTCATATACTGATGCTGCCACATTGCTCCTGCACATAGACCTATAGTGGTCTGTGCACTTGCCAGGTTCATGCCTTCATAAACGATTGTAGGCCCCTGCACAGGAGCAATGTTGCAGCTCCTACGTCACATGAGCCAGGCTGCTCCCTCTGTGCTGTGTGTGTGCCCCCTCTGCTTTTGTGTACATTCATTGACACATGTACACATACCTGGATATTGCATACAGGCACACTTATGCAGGTATGTCTTTGCCTACATAAGCACTTGTGCAATTTGCTGCTACCCATTTGTTTCTCTCAAAAAACATTAGGCAAAAGCCTTGCTCATGCATTCAGAGCCCCATGAATGTAAGAGGAGCCTGATGAATCAGGTTGCTGGCCCATCTAGTCCAACGTTCTGTTCTCATGGTGGCCAAACAGATGCCAGCTCTTTCAAAATTTGATTGCAACGCAGCAACACTCTGCAATGATTCTTCCATGTGTAATGCTAAGCAAACAGGCCTTAAAAGGGCACAAAAGGCCAAAGGCTGATGCCTTGTTCTAAGCGAATGTTTATCAAGAGTGTTGCGCCTTGGAGAGCAGCTCTGCTGCTGCTGTAACAAGTAAGAGAGTGTGGAGCAAATCCCCATGGAGACAGCCAATCACATCCTCTCTGGGTTAAAGAGCCACTGCAATATCGATTCAGGGAATAATAACAAATTGCTGCAAAAATGGCTAAATAATAGATTTCCCCTGTCCAACCCGTCGATTCCAAGACGTTTTCATCAACCCCAAAGGCAACAAGGGAGTTGTTTCCTGGTAATTCCCCCTACCCCCAGAGTTAAAGAAAACCAACAGCAACACCCATAGCACAGCAGGGAAGTGGATTTCTTTCCATGAACCCAGTTGAGCTTGTAAAGCCAGAGATAAATTGTTTCCATGTGCAAGCATTAGGGCCAAATGTCTGTGCATCATTTAAGCTTGCCAAGGACTATGACTTTGTGCGAGTGAGACTTATGCGCAGCTTAATAAGGACCATTGACTGCTGCTGTAAATTTTGGAATGGGGATAAATGTTGACGCAGGGTTAAAATAAGCTACAGGCTTTGGGATCAGTGGGTTTAAGAGCCAGTGCATGGTAACAGCAGGGGCTGGGGAAGCTGGGAATCAGTGTGCTATCAATGGCAACTAGCCACAATTGCTATGCTCTGCCTCCACAGTTGGAGGCAGCAATGCTGCTGAATACCAGTTGCCGGAAACCACAGAGAGGCCAGTTCTCTTGTGCTCAAATCCTGCTTGCTTGTTAACCATGGGCATCTGGGAGGACAGATGGGGCATTGGCCTGATCCAGCAGGCTCTTCTTCTGAACAGGGCTACAGCTTTAGGTACCTCCCTTTCATTTTGAATGCATGGCTTCAGCAAGTATTCTGCAATGTGCTATAGTCTGAGAGAAGGTGAAAAGTGCTGTAGTTCTGTAGCCCTTGAGAAAGTGAGTTTGCAAACCCAGAATAAGGAGCAGTGGCACAGAAATGGAAATTTCTGTAATTTTGGAGCTATGTTTTTTTCCAGGGCAGAGGCTCCCCACTCTGCATGAAAAAGAAGTTGGAGTGGGGCATTGAAATATAGTTCTCTCAATCCCAAACGTACCTGATTATTTTAACAGGCAAGTGTATGTGTATAGTTGGAGTAACTAACCTTTGGCTCACCTGATGTTGTTAGAGTCTAGCTCCCACCAGCCTCAGGCAGCATGACTGATGGTGAGGGATGATTGGAGTTGTAGTCCTAAACTTCTGGAGAGCTATAGGTAGCCAACCCTGGTGTATAGGATTCAGCCTACAATCTTGTACACATTTACCTGGGAGTAAGGAGCATTAAATTCACTAAGATTTTGTTCATTCATTCTTTCACTTCATAAATAAGTTCCAGGAAGCAGAGCAAAGCAGTTGAGACATCTCTCTCTCTCTCAATGTTCTACTTCCTGTTCTTTACCCAACTGGTGCTGTGATTGGAAAACCACAGTAAAAAGATGAAAAACACCAGGGGGAGGCAATCAGTAATTGGCCAACACTGGTTGGGAGACAGCTCTTAGATGCACCTGATAGAAAGACCAGGAATGAAGATCAGTTAACACATAGGTTTATGGAAGGCAGTGTAAGACTCAAAGAAAGGGATTCTGGCATCTAGGCCCAGGTGCCTTATGCTCTGTGCCAATCTAAACTCACCTTGCCATGCCTTTTCTTCTCCTGCATTGCTGGAACTTTGCTTCTTGCTTGCTTTTATCAGATTACATTGCATGGCTCAGGGCCTTCAGACATGTGGTTGTTCCCTTTGGGCTTTGTCCACTTGCCTGCCTCAGACTATCTTGCTTACCTCTGGCCCCTTCAGCTGCCGTCTCCAGGAGTCTCTGGCCTATGAATTGGCCTGCTTGCAGGTCTGATCTCACTTGAGTCCTGACAAGCAGATGAAATGGAAGATGCTGCGACTGAAAATGGTGCTCTGTATGCAGGAAGGGACTTAATGATCTCTCAGGATTTTTGCAAGGATCCTCCTATTTATGAGGCACTACTCCCCCTGCCAATAGCTGATGTGATAGCCTGGAGGCCTGTGCATGGGTCTTGTCAGCCTGGTTGCATCTGTGCTCAGAGGGACGCTGCTGAAATACAGATTAGGATTATTTATTACTGACAGAACAATGCTATGTGTGCACTGTGCATAACAAACAAGAGATGTGGGCTCTCCCCTGGACGGGGAGCAATTCAGACATATGCAACAGGTTGTTGTTGTTAAGTCATATAAAGGTAAAGGGACCCCTGACCATTAGGTCCAGTCGCAGATGACTCTGGGGTTGCAGTGCTCATCTCGGTTTATTGTCTGAGGGAGCCGGTGTACAGCATGTAGCCAGCATAACTAAGCCACTTCTGGCGAACCAGAGCAGCACATGGAAACGCCGTTTACCTGGAGCGATACCTATTTATCTACTTGCACTTTGACATGCTTTCGAACTCCTAGGCTGGCAGGAGCTGGGACCGAGCAACGGGAGCTCACCCTGTTGCGGGGATTCGAACTGCCGACCTTCTGATCGGCAAGACCCGCGTCCCTCTGTTTAGTCATGTCCAACTCTTCGTGATCCCATGGACCAGAGCATGCCAGGCACTCCTGTCTTCTGCTGCCTCCCACAGTTTGGTCAAACAACTTGAAAAGGGTTACACATTCACCATGCTAGGTGCACAGGTTGCTGCAGATTCATGACATGTTCAGACACACATTTGCAGGTCTTTGATAATGCCATGTCCTCAGGTGAATCCAGACACACTTGTATAATAAGTATGTGAACATATAAAAATGCCTTAAATTGAATGAAACCATTGGTCAGTCAGTATTGTTTACATTGACTAGCCGTGGCTCTTCAGGGTTTCAGATAGGATTTTCCCTGTGACTTACTTGGAAGTTACAGGGATTGATTTCCTGTGACTTACTTGGAAGTTACAGGGATTGAACCAGGGATCTTTTGCACACAAAGCATTTGCTCTACTACCAAGCTCTGACTTATGCATAAGGACATAGAAGAAGAACCTGCTGGATCAGGCCATTGTCCATCTGGTCCAGCATCCTGTTCTCACGGTGGCCAACTAGATGCCTATCAGAAGCTCACAAGCAGGACCTGAACACAGCAGGACTCTCCCCTCCTGCAACCTCCAGCAACTGGTATTCAGAAGCATACTGCCTCCAGCTGTGGAAGTAGGACATAAGTAGCCACTGGTAGCTTTCTCCTCCATGAATGAGTCTCATCTTAATAAAACCATCCAAGGTTGTGGCCATCACAGCCTCTTGTTAGTGGCGAATTTAGGGGAGCACAGCCAGTTTGGTTGCACTGGGTGCAGAGCCTTGGGGGCACCACTTGGGATGCCATAATTGTTACTTAGAACAGGGTGCGAGAGGCACGGGGGCACTGAATTTTGGCATCACACAGGGCGCCGCTGAAATTTGAGACCCCAAGGTCTGCCACTGCTCTTGTGGGAGCGGATTCCATAGTTTAGCTGTGTGCTGTGTGAAATACTTCCTTAGCGCTCAAAGGCTTATAACCAATGTCAACACTACTTGAGATCAGTGGACTTTAGCCAGCTATTTTCAGTGGATTTACTTACCATTATACTTAGCTGGATTTCACCCAGCTAAGTTTGGAGAGAGGTGCATCTGTCTGTTAAGCAAGCAGAATGTTATGTTTACCGAAGGTTAGTTCAGCTAGCATAGCATTGAGGAAAAGTTAGGCAAGTTTGCTCCATTTGAAAACCATTAAGATCCAGCTTGCTTGAACTGGCATAGAAATCACTGACTCTGCTTCTGGGCTGCTTAAAGAAAAAACGCAATATTCTCTGCTTTTCCTCTAAAGCATGAGTCTGCAGAATTCTGGGACCTTTCCACTGTGTCTCTTATTCATCATTCAGGTTTGGGTCTGTAAGGTTGCTGGCTGGCTCCTACAAGAAACAGAATGCTGGCCTTTATTTTACAGGGCCGATACATTAAGGAAACCTCATTCACAGAGACTAAAAGGACACCCCAAGATTTCAACTCTTTCCTCACACTTTGGCTTTCACAGTCATTCCAACCATATGCTTTCTGACACATTCAAACACACACACACTGAAATGATGGTGCCAGGACCAAGATGGAGAACTTACAAAGGTGGCCTAAGACATTTTGCTGCTTGAGGCAAAGGACAATATGGCACCCCTCCTTTCCATGCATACAAGCTGCCTAGCTGTTGATTCTTGTTTCAATGTGGGTGATGAGACAGTGTCCTCAACTACTTTTGAGGGCAGCAGGCTAGTTTAAGGTATGCAGGGCAGGTTGCTTGGAAGGAACATGGAATTCTGTCCACCATTACTTTCCTATCTCCCTCTGTATCAGCTGCCTGAGGTAGCAGCCTCCCTCTGCTAAATGGTAGGCCCTGCCCTGAGCGCTTACTTATGTCAAGAGTTTTGTGTGTTCTTCCTTCAAGGACTTGGATGAGCTCATTTCTCCTACTTCTTGGCACTTCATGCATATACACTTTCTCTTCTGTTCCCCTTAATCACACGGTGTTCAGAGAGATGTATTCTTTTTTCAGATCCCTAAGATTTATTGGGAGCTCTCAACAAAGCGTGTTCTTTTCATGGAGTTCATGGAAGGTGGGCAGGTGAATGACAAGGCCTACATGGAGAGGAATTGCATCAATGTCAATGAGGTAATGTTCCCTCTGTCCAGATCTGTCCGTCTTTCTATCTACCCATCCATCCATCTGGTATTTATAGGCCATGCCTTAAACATTTTACATTAAACAATTTAGAATGTGATAGCAATAAAAACAAAAGATGTAGGAACCCTTTCTGCATTCCACAAAAGCACTATTTTTGGCCCACAAAATGAAATGAGTGAAGTTTCAGCACAGCTTTACATATAGTTCCATTCTTTGTTAATAAGTCCCAGTTCTTTCTTTTAATTTATTTCCTAAAGGAAAGATGTGTGCTTAGAGATGTCATAGTCTGTTCCAGATGTGGTCATATTTCATCGCCTGGTGAAATGATTCCTGTGTGCTGGGTGCACATAGCTGGCTTTTGGGGGATTAAAGTGTTTGTGTCCGATGGGAAAGGAACCTAGTCTTTATTTGCAAGAACCGGGCAGGTTCAGCCTGCCATCCTTGCCTTCCTCCAAGTCAGTGAATTCTGATTGAATCACTGCTGCCTACTTTCCCCCCTGTGTGCTATTGATGAGTGTCGAAATGCCATTTGGTTGACTAGCTATCAAAGAGCTCCGGCACAAAATCAATTGTACTTAATCTGTCTGTCCGCCTGTCTCTGGAGTCTGGACGCTCCCTCCTCTCATCTTTTTTTTATTCTGTGGCAGAGTTCACTCCGCGTCAATTATAGACATTCCAAAATATATCCCGGGGGGGGGGGGATATAGTCATGTGTTCATTGCCCTCCAAGAGGTTATGTCTTTATTCTCCTACTTCCCACTAGAAGGAATTGCTCACAGATGTAAGTAAGCTCACACAAATCACATTAATGCACTAATTGCCAGTAGCATGAAGGGAAATTAGTACTTAGAACCATTGCCTCATTGCCTTCCTATGCTTCCAAAGCTATCATTTAGATGCACTGTATATAACAGTTCCTAGCATTCCTGTCACATTCTGGTGTGACCAAGAAACCCTACCATGTGAACTGTTTGATGGGGCCATGCAAATGAAGGGGCAGGACTGTGCAGAGAAGAGTAGACTTGGGTCTCTGTGTCTGCTGTCATTGAGTTCACCAAGGGCCAGGGAGCAGATCCAGCGCCAACCTTTGTGTTGACCCTGAGTGCGGCACTTTCCATTCCAAATACACATTTGCTGTTCATTCCTGTGCAGTCAAGGAGAGCCATTCACTTGGGGACACTGTTGCAGGGAAGGCAAAAGCTCTCATTGACAACATGGGAGAACATATTGTCTCACAGTATTCAGAGGTCCTTGATATTTACCTGGCTATTTTATCTGAGAGAGTAAAGTTAGATTTATTCCATCTTCTCTGGTCTTTGTTGCTTTGTCGCTGGAGAGGCTTGCAATTTTGGAGGTATAATTTGTTAAGGTTACTGGTTATTTGTACCCCCAAGTATCTGAATTTTGTATGGCAGAGTTTTAGCTTTGTGATGTTAGCGAATCCTTTTTGGATATGAGAGGGAGTGTTGAAGCACATTGCCTCAGATTTAGCAAAGTTCATCTGAAGGTCTGATACCATTGCAAAAGTACTGAATTCTTTTATCAGGGTGGTTGCTTTTATAATGGGTTCTGGTGTTGTGATCATCAGGTCGTCTGCAAAGAGCCCTAATTTATTTGTTTCAATTTTAATTCCACACCCTTAATATTAGGGGCTGCCCGGAGTCAAATTGCTAAGGCTTCCAGGGCCAGGATGAATAGAAAGGGAGACAGTGGTTTTGTTTTGTGTCTTTTTGGATTGTGATGGTGGTGGAGTCCATATTGTTGATTCTGCATTTAGCTGAGGCTTGGGAGTAAATTTGTTTGAGGGGTTGTAGTACAGAGTGATAGAAATTCATACTGGTTAATACTGCTAGTAGGTATTTCCATTCTAAGCAATCAAAGGCTTTCAGTGTATCGAGGGATATAATTGTCAGGGAGCTTTTAGTTGTTTTGCTATGTTTGATCAGATTATGTAAGTTCCTGATGGGATCCGTTATGTTGTGGCCAGGGACAAAGCCAGCTTGGTCTGGGGCTATTAGTTTGTAAAAGAAGGCTTTTAGGTGATTAGCCAGGATGGGTGTGAATATCTTGCAGTCCTGATTTATCAGTGAGTTTGGGCGATATGGTTCTACTATGAGGCTATCTTTGAATGGTTTTGGGATAGAGACTATTTTGGAGGAGGGCCAGGTTTTGGGGATGATGTCATGTCATTAAATAGGCAGGTCATGTAGGGCAACAGGGTTCCCTTGAATTTTTTTAATAGAATTCTGCTTTGAAAAGCATCTGGGCCTGGGACTATGTGAGGTTTCAGATTTTTGAGTACCATCTCTAATTCCTCTGGGGTGATAGGACTGTCCATGAATTCTCATTCCTCTGCAGTTAAAATTGGCACAGATAGTCCTGCTAAAACGGTTTTGATTTCTTCCTCAGATGGGTTCAGGGAGGGGTATAGATTAGAGTAAAATTCCGCAAATGATTAATTTATTTCTTTGGAGGAGAATGTTGTGTTTCCATCTTTTTTTAGTAATGCAGTGTATTCTTGTTTTAAGTGATTTTTTCCCTGCACCTGTTTGCTAATAGTCTGGAGTTTCCCCCTTCATACTCGTAAAATTGTTCTTTTGAGTATAGGATGTTGATCATTGTTTTATTAATTTCTAGGGAGTCAATCTCCCTCCAGCAGGGATATTCTTACATTCTTTAGGAAATATTTGTGGGGAATGTTCGTCTGTGAACGGCATAGCCTACCTGTGTGTATTTATGTGTGTACTGTTTTTCCACACATGCACACCCACACCCTTAAAAAAGCTTAATATATAAATATATAGAGGGGAGAGAGCGAGAGTTAGTGGTGTGGCCAATCGATAAAAGTGGGCCTCAGCCATCACTCAGTGGTAGATTGCATGCTTTGTCTATAGCATTTATTTTTAAGACACCTCAATTGAGTCCATCACCAAAAAACCAAAGAGATCTCAGCCTGGGGGAAAACTCTTCCTGGGGTCTTGGAGAGCTACTGCCAATCAGAGTGGGGTGTGCTGTGCTTGTCTCTGTGTAAAGCGATTTCATATGCTTTCAGAGATCTCAGTTTTTCTCAGCTTTGCTACCTCATATAAATATATGAAAGTCCCTTTTACTGGCTCAGAACATTGTCCCTTCCACCCAGCAATGCCTACTTTGCCTTGCAGTTAGTCTCTTAAGTCTTTCTCAGCCCTGCTGAGTGCTATTTTGTTCTCTTTTTTTAAAGAACAAAAACAGACACTGAGTGTGCTGGGGATTAAACACGGAGCCTCCTCTATGTTCTAGCATTGATCTGCAGTCTCTCTGTGGACCCACAATGGCAAGCATGCCACCTCACTCTCCCCTGAAAGAAGCCTTGCCATATTTTTTTTTGCTGGGAGGGGCTCAGAGGAATCTGTGCTAAGCAGGCTTTCTTTTGTAGAGCAACACAGCCTTGAAAAAAGCAGGCTGAGCCTCTCTCCTCTAAATGGAAAGGATCCCTGAGGTGAAAGCTCCCTTCAAACCAGGTTACTGACATTTACTTAATGCCGTCTGTAGCGGGATTATCATTAAAGCTGCCCAAAAGCACATTAATCTCCCTGGATCCATCCGAGCGCCGGACTGTAATGGCATTTAATCAGAGAAGCCTTTGATTTCTAAAGACAAGTGCAAACACTGAGATATCTGCCTGTGGAACAGTTACTTATTCATGTGCGAGTGCGGCCTAGAATGAGAACATAGCTGGAGGACTAAGGAAAGGCGGGGAAAGAACCAGAGAAGACGCATCATGAATGTAGAGGGCAAGGCAAAGGGAAGGAGCAGGGACGTGTGTTTGGGAACGGAGATCTTTAGGCAAAGGGGCTTTCCCTGGATCAGGCAGCCGGATAGCGTTGCATAATATAGAGTCAAGCGCATGACAGCTGATTGAATGTATTAAGATCAGAGAGTAGCCAAGTATTCTCACTCTGATCTCCAGCCCCTGTGGTCCAGGGGCTAGAAGGATATTTTTGCATATAATTCATCAGGCTCCATCACAAAAACGATGTTACAGAGCTGCAAGACTTTGTAGTTACAGAGTGCATGAACTCAGCTGTAGTGGTCATATTACGTCCCGAGAAAGGAGATACATGGGGGGGAAATTTGCAGACCAAGGACAATATTTCCCTCTAGACGACCTTCCAAGGGCCACATGCTGCTGGTGGGCAGAGCAATAAATTTTAACGTTGCCTTAGTACACTAGGCTAGCTTCTTTCTGGTTCCTCCATCCAGGCAAGCAACAGGCATTTGCAGAGTTCAAGGACACATTCAGCCAGGTTGGGGGTGTGAAATAGAGCAGTGACAATAGAACAGAGATGAAAGCCGCCCTCAAAAGTAATGATGATGATGATGATGATGATGATGAAGTGTAGGTGGGTTCCCACGAGTCAAGACACAGTGATAACAGCAAGAACCTTTAAAAAACCAAACTGCATTGAATTCTTTAAGAGACCCCCAGTAACCAAAATCACATGCAGTTTTATTAAGAATAAAAGAGAAAGGAGGATGTGAGTGGACAAATCAAAACTCTGAAGCAAAAGGAGCTCTGTGGCTCAAATCTGATTGATCCCAAGCTGTTTATTTACAATACAACATTCTGGACTCTTTACTCTCTAAGAGTAAAGCAGCAAGGACAATGAGCTGCACATTTCCTGATGGTCAGTGATAAATAGGGGACCCAGAGGCTAGCAGCGAGACCAGTGGGCCAAAGGCTTGCATCCCACAGTTCACTTTTAAGGACTCTCTCACCCACGTTGGTTTGAGTGACAGCTGCCATTGCAGTCACCAGTCAGAACCCAAGTCGCATTCGGCAGGTAACTCTTGTGTTACCTGTTGAGATGTGAGGGGATGCTCAATGCCTCCTGAGATCAGTGGGAGATGGCGACCTTAGTGTTAACTGACAACCTGGATTTCCCCCAGATTTCTGCAAGACAGGCAGGCTCAATAATTGATCTATGGATTTGGAGGCTTGGTGGGAATTAGATGCTGGCCTTGCTTCAGGAAAATGGAGGACCAAGTAAACAGGGTTTTGTCAGTACATGTGATTTTCTGCTACCACCCCAGAAACAGAAATAATATTTTATGTTCTGTGATGTGTTAGAGAGATGGTTCATGTCAAGCAAAAATTCTGATTCAAGTAATAAAAATGTAAGTGCATCATCACAGGTATATGTGCTCTGTATCGCAACTATTCTCTTCCCCTCCTGCGTGACGACTGTGAATTCAAGCTTTTCACAGCAGAGTTTTGAAGCCCTTTTGTTCCCTCTGTAAATAAACACTCAACAGCCTGTTGTCCTTCCTTAAGCCTTCTTTTCTCAAGATCTCAAAGCACCCCTTCAAACATCAGTGGACTTTGTCAGGAAATGGCAAGATTCTGGAACTGGCTTATAAGATTCTACCAGCTAAGAACATAACAATAGCTTGCTGTATCAGGCCAAAGGCCCATCTATTCCAGCATCCCGTTCTCACAGTGGCCAGCCAGATGCCTGTGGGAAACCAGGGAGCAGAACCTGAGCACAAGAGCCCTCTCCCCTCCTGTGGTTTCCAGCAACTGGTATTTAGAAGCATTGCTGCCTCCAGCTGTTCAGGCAGAGCATAGCCATCATGGCTAGTAGCCATCAATAGCCCTCTTCTCCATGAATCTGTCTAATCCTCTTTTAAACCCATCTAAATTGGCCATCATTCCTGGGAGAGTGAGTTCCATCATTTGATTATGCTCTGCATAATCTGTCCTAAACCTTCCAACATTTGACTTCATTCGATGCCTACAAATTTTAGTATTATGAGAGATGGAGAAAAACTTTTCTCTATCTACTTTCCCCATGCCTTGTATCATTTTTTTTAATAAACGTCTATCATGTCACCTCTAAGGGCTCATTCACACTTCTGCTTGTCCTGTGCCTGAAAAGCACAGGGCTGAGCAGTTTTGCCTTTGACCCACTGCTTTGCCCCCCTGGAAAACCTGCTCTTTAGTGCTAAATCAGAACAAACAGCAATCCATGGAAGACCTGATTGCTGTTTGATCCAACTTGGCTTGGTGGGTGTTCGCAGGGGAAAGTGACAGGGCAAATGGAAGTGTGGATACGTCCAAACTTGCCTTTTTAGTTTAGAAAAAGGCAAGTAAGGGCTTATCCACACCCCAAATGCTGCAACCATTCTTCATAGGGAAGTCACTCCATCCCCTTGATCATTTTGGTGGCCCTTTTCTGAACCTCTTCTAACTCTGCAGTTAGGAACTGGGAGCACTGAAGAAGCAGAGTTTGTTCACAGACCTGAAAGCAAACTGGGCCACATCGCGAGATTCGAAGCTAGGAAATCCTACTGCCACTCCCTTTACCATCAGTATATTCTTTCATGTCATATGCCATCTCAAGTGGGCTGATCTGGGCTGTCCAAGTGGTACTGGTAAATCACTGTTGCAGCATGCCAAAAGACAGGCCTAAGTTGGCCAGAGACAACAGATCAGAATCATGCGAAAATGAAACCACTGCTTTGACCCATATCATAATGACACTTTAGGAGGCACATGTTGAGAGTGTGGAAACTCAACTCCTGCCTTGAGAATCAAAGTCTTGATCTGCAGCATGATGTGGTAGTACAGATCTGACATCAGGTAGTAGAATGGATTCTGACATGTGCCGTAAATCAGATATCAAAGACTGGCTTGTTGTTTTTTACGCTTTTCTAGCTAAGTATCACACCAGGGAGAAAGGTTTAATTTTATTTGGAGTTCATTTTACCTGAGGTAAAATGGCACCTTCCCCTCCTGCAATCTGAAGTTGAACAATTCATTCTTCCGCATCATTTGGTTACAAGTATAGACCAAGTTGAAAATGCTGGTTCTCTGATTGTTTTTTTTTTTAAAAAACGGGCCTTTCTCCCCATTACTGATGAACCAGGGTTGTGGTTGCCTAGTTGTACACATTGCTTCTTTGCCTTAGCCAAACTTTGCAACTGCAGTGCAAATCTACCTCCATAATTTCTCACCAAAATATTGTTCCTTCTATGCGTTGATCTACTGTCCTGTTTTCTGATGGTGCTTTCTGTGTGGTTCCATGAACAAGGGATAGTGCAGATGAGCAAGCAAGTAGTGTCAGGGCCCCTAGATGTCACACCACCTTGGCTAATTTCACACCAATGTGACTGGGGACCTGCAATGGCAGGGTGTTCGTTTTTTTAACCATGCTCGCTAATCCTATTAACCTTCGATTAAAGTTCCAAAATCAATGCTATTCTTTTGGCCTGAGGAGGTAATATTGAGCCCTGAGAAATGAGCTACCTCACGACCTTTACTTTTAATGAGATCAATAGAAGTTAGTGTCGCCGTCTCTTAAAATAATTGGCAAATATTAGGGCTGAATTCGGGCCAACAGCTAGTATCTGTTCTAAATTGAAAGAGACAGGAATAAATAGAGGAAAGACACAAACAGATCTGGTCTTGAGCTCCTTGTTCCATTTAGGATTTTCGAGTGCTCAATGTAGATGATATGGTCAACACAGGCGCAATTCCAGACATAGGTAACGGTGAAACACCCACAAGACACAATTGTGCACTGGTTCACATATTGCCAGGTTAGAATTTTGTTGTTGTTTAGTTGTTTAGTCGTGTCCGACTCTTTGTGACCCCATGGACCAGAGCACGCCAGGCACTCCTGTCTTCCACTGCCTCTCGCAGTTTGGTCAAACTCATGTTTGTAGCTTTGAGAACACTGTCCAACCATCTCGTCCTCTGTCGTCCCCTTCTCCTTGTGCCCTCCATCTTTCCCAACATCAGGGTCTTTTCCAGGGAGTCTTCTCTTCTCATGAGGTGGCCGAAGTATTGGAGCCTCAGCTTCACAATCTGTCCTTCCAGTGAGCACTCAGGGCTGATTTCCTTCAGAATGGATAGGTTTGATCTTCTTGCAGTCCATGGGACTCTCAAGAGTCTCCTCCAGCACCATAATTCAAAAGCATCAATTCTTCGGCAATCAGCCTTCTTTATGGTCCAGTTAGAATTTTACTCTTAACTATAAATCAGTTTCTGGCCCTCAGTGGTTTGAGTTAAGCAATGGGATACCCAACACATACCTTACTCAGCTTAATGATTGGTGTCCTAGAAATCAGCAGAGCATTGTATTTTCTTCAAGGGCCCTTCCTGTGCCCTTTAGAAATTGTGTTCTCTGGGAACTGCAGGATACCTGAGCTGCCACAGGTCTGGGATTCCTGAAGGGGTGCAGATTCTTTCTCAGTGACATCTTGTTGGGAGTTGTCGGTGGCAGAATCTGGTAACCGAGGGCCACTAAGTTGCTTCCGGTCAAGCTGGCAGCCAACCAGCGCCCCCAAGGCCACTGGGCACCTGTCCTCAGGTGGGAAGGCTTTCCTACCCTGGGCAGCCTCCCCACATGACACAGGGCAGCTTCCAAGGTGCAGATGGAGCCGTCTTAACAGCTGCAGTTATCCCTTTCCTGCAAACTGCTCTGGCTTTGCTTCACTTTGTTCTTTCCTATTTCCTGGATTTGCACAGCCCAACATACAAATTCCTGGCTTGGATATCATTCTCCCCATGTCAACTGATGGCATTTTGCTGCAGTTGCACGTACCGTATTTAATGTTATTTCTTTTGTCTGGAACAGCAGCTATTGGAGATTGGTTCCTTGAAACATTGCCTGGTCCAACAGTCACTGTCCCAAGCACCAAAGTTGAAATAGGCTGGAGTTTTATTTGACAAGGCATCAATCCTACAGATTTATTCGGATGTAGTAGGCTGTGTTTTCCCCAAGGAACCTTGGGAGCTGTAGTCCTGTGTGTTGGGAGATGGGATTGCTGACAGACAATTCTGTAGTGTAGATATACCCACTGGAGCTGTGAGGAAAAAAGATAAAAAGTCAGGTTCTCCAATTAATTTTTTTTTACTGGCTTGTCCCCAGTTTGCAGCATCCTCAGCTTCTGCTTTGATCCCAATACACATGAAATTCAAGCTTTTTTTGCTTCGCACTGATTGGCCGATTGGTCCAGAGAATTAAATGTTGCAGCTGCTGTTCCCTAATTAAATGAGCATTCATCCTGTCATTAATACAGTGTAATATTTTGACATTTATCTTATCTTTTCTTTTTTTAACCATTGGCTTTTTTTCATGCCTGAAGGCAAACTCAAAAAGAGGCAAATACAGCCAGAGTAAAGCTTTGAGTGATATTTCACTGGAAATTGTTATTCTCCAGTCTCTTGACAGGCACAGATTCACAACTGGCGTCAGATTTATTAGCACTTTAGGCTAAATATGTACCTAACTGCCCATTTAAGATCTTCAAGGGCAGATCTCCTACGGGTGCCTCCACCATCTAAGATGCCAGAGAGGGGTCCTTCCCAGTGGTGGCACCCCAGTTCTCCCCAGAAAGGTTAGCTTGACACCCACTTTATGGTTCTACTGATGCCAGGCAAAGACCTTTTATATCTTGCCAGTCTTATTAGATGCACTTTTAAACCTGCCAACCATTTTACATTTATTACCTTGTAATTGCATCTTAATTGTTTTATCCGGTTTGTAAACCATCCATGGGACTATGATCAAAGAGCGGTATGAAGCCACCAAGAGTAAATAAATGCAGACTCTCCTGCAAATTCACAGTTGCATGTGCACAGTCATAAAGCAGCATATCTGAGCAAGCATATTTGGATACACTGGCATGCACAGAAGCTTGACCATACCTGCTTTCTCACAAGCGCACCCAGAGCCTCCTCACCTTGAACAGGGAAACCCACAGGGAGAGCTGGGCTTCATAGCTGGGTGACATTTGTATGCTGCCTCTCCCCACAGACTGGGCCCGGATAGTGCCTCTTATTACTGCAGCCTTGTGATTAATGTTGATGAACGAATTTAAATTTCTGCCCTTGCTGTCGCTGCTGCCTGGCCCTGATGTGCTCAGAATTGCAGCAAGCTGTCTGCTTTCTGGGATGCAGCACAGGCAGGAGGAGCATGTGTCTCTCTGCCTCCTGCCACCTCCTTGAATAATAAGCAGTGCACCTCATAGCCAAAGGCACAGTCCACCCCACTTTGCACAGAAGGTGTCCACGAGGTCTCAGATGATCAGTGTGGTGTAGTGGTTAAGAGCAGTAGTCTCGTAATCTGGGTAACCGGGTTCGCGTCTCCGCTCCTCCACCTGCAGCTGCTGGGTGACCTTGGGCCAGTCACACTTCTCTGAAGTCTCTCAACCCCACTCACCTCACAGAGTGTTTGTTGTGGGGGAGGAAGGGAAAGGAGATTGTTAGCCCCTTTGAGACTCCTTAAAGGGAGTGAAAGGCGGGATATCAAATCCAAACTCTTCTTCTTCTTCTTCTTTGGCTGCTGAAACTGATTCCAACAATGAATCCCAGTGACTGCCAGCCTATCCTAGGTTTTTAAAGCTTGCATTAGTTCGCATACCTCTAAGCCCTGGGGAGTAAACATTGACATTATGACCCACGCCCGAGCTGTCATCAGTCACCACGGCTTTTTTATTATGCAACTTATAAAGAACCAGAGCCTAAATTTGCTTGTTTTCCAAGTCCTTCCCAGTTCCTTTTCTCTTTTGCATTGTGTATGTTAGACTGTAGCTTGTGTTGTCAATCTCTGCATGACACATAGTAATAATGACAACATTAATAAATTGTTAATAATTATGGAGTATAGCACCTCTCAGGCCCATCATGAATTTGATCATAGGAGTTTAAGAAGATGCTTCTAGCTTTTCTGATTTTACACTTTAATTTTGAGTACAGTGGTACCTCGGGTTACACACGCTTCAGGTTATGTGTTTTCGGGTTGCGCACTGCGCCAAACCTGGAAGTACCAGAACGGGTTACTTCCAGGTTTCGGTGCTCGTGCATGCGCAAAAATACCAAATCACGACCCACGCCTGCGCAGACGCGCCGCTGCAGGTTGCGAACGTGCCTCCTGCACGGATCATGTTCACAAACCGAGGTTCCACTGTATTTATAACATGAAGTTTTTCAATATATCTAATCACTTTATGTCTGCCATCCCGGTAAAAGACCAATTGGGAGTTTCTAGAGATATGTTTTGATCTGCTAGTTCAGTGAAGGGGACTGTTTCAAATGATATGGTAAAGATACACCTGCATGTCAGGTTAGGAAGTGAAATAGAAGAATTTGGCATTGAGCACAAGATGCTCTGCAGTGGAATGTCTGCTGTGGAATCCCAATGGGTTTCAAAGAGTTCTGCAACATGTTCTAGGTGCATAGAACCCTTCCAAATGGCTGCTGTAACAATGACCTAGAACACAACCAACACTCTCCTGCAGCTGTCTGCTGCAGAGGAAAATCAGTTTTTTTGGGGAAAGCTCTCCTTCCATGAAGATGCCATTATTGAGGAGTCTTTGATGAGGATCCAAAACACACCAGGATTTCCTGGACCCCCATTTGAAAAACCATGGACTGATATAATTGTTTCTTTTTACTCTGACTCTGTCCAGAACTTTCAAAGATGAGGTCAAGGTTTCTTTCTTTCTTTCATTCTTTCTTTCTTTTTTACATTTGTGGGAAGTAAATTCTACAACAAAATATTGTGTCAACATATGGTCTGGATTACTGGAGTTTGAAACACGATTCCTTGCTCACGGCTCACGGCTCACGGCTCACCTCACCCACCCTTCTATTATTTTTTTGTTCTTTCTGTTTCTCTGTATTTGCGTGTAAGCACCTGGATATGGGGCTACCTGGAGGAAAGAGGTCAAGAGTCGATGACGGGTTGTTTGATATTTCGTATGAAAATAGTGAACTTTAAACCAAAAAGCAGAATATTACAGGATTAAGTGATGATGGTGCTGAGGAATGGCAGCAACAGGTCCAGCAGATTTAGTTTGTTTGCAACCTTCTGTGATGAAATAAATAAATATGCAAAATTAGCTGCAGCCCTCCAGCTCATGCTACCTTCCTGACCCCAGTGCCATCCCATCAGTGTGCATGAAGCTTGTGCATGCTTGGTGTGGCAATCCATGCAATGTGCTCCAGAATCCTTCTCCTACCCAGAAGTATTGGGTCTGAGGTTTGTTGCGGGTGCCTGTGCAGACTCTCCCTCCCTACCCCGAAACACTTTGAAAGTTGGTTGCTTATACTATGTGCTTGTTGATGTGTTAAGGATGTTTTGTAATAATTGTCTTTTAATTGCCTCTTGGGCAACCTGCTGCGGGGCTGTTTGTGTCTTGCTGGGGGAAGAGGTTGTAAGGCAATGGCTAATGTGTGTGTGCTGTTTGTGTGTGCTCTTTTGACGCATAAGGGAGGGAATGTATTCGCCCTCCCCAGTTAAAGTGAGATGCAGAGCTCTGGGACCCTTCCCTGCCTCTGAGCATAGCTGTCAACTTTTCCCTTTTCTTGCAAGGAATCCTATTCGGAATAAGGGAATTTCCCTTAAAAAAAGGGAAACGTCGACAGCTATTCCCCTGAGCTAGCTTTTAACTTTAATAAAATGGTGTGGCGATAAGGGGATGATTGGGGAGAAGGGTTGATGAAGGGGGATCACATGCAGTGACAGAATGATTTAAACAGCCTCATTGTGCTGCTTCATCTTTGCAAACATCACAAATCAGACTAACATCTGACTGAGCAAGGAGGTGTGGCAGTAACAGGGGCAGAGACAAACAAATGCTAACGGGCTGTGAGAGTGGAACCAAATATTATGATGAATGTGGGGCTTCCACTGAAACGGGCAGCCTTGTGTCAAGTTCTTGCTCCCTCTTCTTAGTAATGTCCTGCAATACCATTGTGTGTTTTCTTGCCCTACTGCTGTTTTCACTGGCAGTTCTACTCTGATTTCCCATGACAAACAGGAGACCAGCAAACACTAATGGGTATCTTTAAAATTATGAGTGTTTGCTATACTGGGGCGGGGGGATTATACCCACCAGATCTTTTGGTCACAATAAGCATATTTGTTGAAACTATAGTGTCTGTTAGAAACAACAATTTCCTGGGGGGGCCACCAGGGGGCGCATTGGAAGATGGCCGACAATAACATCTCTCCGACCCACACGACGTAATTAAGAGGCTGCTATGGGAGTATGTAGCCTCCCTTGCCCCCACAAGGGGGGGACTGCCTTGCCAGCTGTGTCCATAATTCACCCCTGGATTCGAAAGAAGGGGGTTATATAGATTGGCAAGCCTGTGGAAACCAACGGACAGACTGTGTGAATGTTCTTAACGGAGGTGTGGAAATGGCGTCTGTCCTTTATGTGATATGACTCTTGGAGAGTGTAAAACCCACACAGGAGATGTTTGTTTTTAACCCGCTTGTGAAGATTATCAGAGATCACAAAGAAAGGAATACATGATAACAACAAGAAGATGAGGAAAATAACAAAGAGACTATCTGGACAGAACTGGATAGAACTGTTTAATTAAAGCAGCAGCAAGAGTGATGTTTGGACCCCTTTCGGAGCTTGAAGTATGGGTACCCCCAACAAAATTTTAAAAATCTGGCTGTATAATTTGGAACTAATGTGATTTGGAATTAATGTGATTTCATTGGCCTGTTAATAAAAATTATATTTTTTTAAAAAAGAAGAAACAATTTCCTACATTATGTGTCATATTAATTATGCTCACCTATGTTAAAGACAGTGTTCTTGCATCACTTATGAATGCAACCTGTGTCTATCTCACTGAAACTCATGCGAAAAGGTCGATACACTTTGTCTGCACTGGGGCAACTTCTTGTACTTCTTTATCATTTTTAGGCATGCACATAATATATTTTAAGTGTAAATGCATGAACATATTCACAAGGACACTGCATCTCTCTGTTGAGTGACCGTTCAGTTTTATATCTCTGTACTGTAATATATGAAGTTGCACTCAGCTGGGCATTTCAATTCTGCTTTTCATGATTCCCCTTTCCACCTTCTTGGCTTCCTGCTAATTCCTGCACTCTCACCCATGTTAAATCTTTAGGTAGATGCGCACACATTTGCCCCCTCTTTGGGGAGCCATAAGAATGTGAGGAGGATGCCTGCATTTGCTACCTACCTACCATAGATATTGGGAGCAATTCAACATGGTGCTAAAGTGATGGTCCTGTCAGGTCAAACATTTCATCTGGCAGATGGAATGGTCCCCTCTCTCCTCCTACTGCACACTGTTCTGAGGCTTTTCCTCACCCCCTCCTAGTAAATTTCAGGCATACATGGGGGAGGAGAGGAGGGAACGTCCCATTACACAAATATAACTTCTTGCACAGGGCTTCTGCTGACACCGAGACTCATTAGTTGAATCCTGCCCTTTGTTCCCTGGCACGTGGGCTCCCCTGCCCATAGCCCGGTTGCTTCTCAGTCTTATATGGTGCCCCCTTTTTTTGTTCAGATATCTTACAACTTGGGGAAGATGTACAGTGAAATGATATTTGTCAATGGCTTTGTGCACTGTGACCCACACCCTGGCAACGTGTTGGTGAAGAAGTGCCCAAGCACAGGCAAGACACACATTATACTTCTGGACCATGGGCTCTATCAGGTAAGCAGAGAGCGGTGAGACGACATGGGGAGAGAAGGAGGGCTGTCCATACTGAGGTCAGAACTTTGCCAGGAAGAATTCTTTTGCCACGGTAGCAAATGGCAATCTTTGTCTTTCCCAGTGAGGTTTTTGTATCTGAATGGATGAAGAGGAGACGGGTGCTGTGATGATGCAGGGAACAGGCAGGCGGTAGGAGAGGCATGGGAAGGAGTCCACAACCTGCTGCCTTCCAGATGCTGTTGGACTACAACTCTCATCAGTTGTAGGCAGCATGGTCAGTGGTCAAGGATGATGGGAGTTGTAGTGCCACAATATCAGGGGAGGGTACCAGGCTGCAGAAGGCAGATCTAAAGTGAGGGTGCCTGGGTAGCACCAACTCGTAGCCTGTGGGCTGTGGCTCATGGAGAGGAGGTGGGCAGCTGTCTCATTCGGAAAGATAAGCTACGGGGCCAAGCAGAATGAGTGAGTAAGACTGTCAAGAATATGAGCTGCTGGACCCACAGCAAGGAGGGCATCATATCCACATTCCACCTGGGGTGCAGCTTAGAGCTATGCTGGAGTAGTAGCCAATTGCCTGTGTGAATTAAATGAGTGACACAGGCCAACCTATTTCTTATTCATAGTTGCCACTTAATCCCAGCTGTTTTCTTCTCTTATAGAATTTTGTATTTTCTGTCCATAATGTTATTTAACGGTGCTTTGTGGGAAATTCCTCTTCCTCCTCCTCCAGGTCCTGTCAGAGAACTTCCGCTTGGACTATTGCCGGCTTTGGCAGGCCTTGATCAAATCTGACATGAAGCGTGTCCAGAAATACAGTCGCCGGCTGGGAGCGGGCGACCTGTATCCCCTCTTTGCCTGCATGCTCACTGCCAGGTCTTGGGAGTCAGTCAACAGGGGCATCGACCGGCTGCCAGTCACTAAACAAGAGGTACATCTTTTATTATAGCTGTCTAGTAGGTTAATGTAAGTAATAAACAAGGAGACTGCCCTAAGAACACTCTAGTGAACAGTCATTGATACCTCAACTAAAGAAGGTCTGCATAGGAGTGCAGGAACCTGCCTTATAGTGAATTAGTCCATGTATCTCAGTATAGACATACACAGCAACAGCTCCTCTGGTCCTTCAATTGGGGGGGGGGGGGGAGCAATATCTGCGAAGCGCAATAAAACAAAACTGTATTGACTGCACTGACTGGCAGGAGCTCTCCAGGGTACCCGACTGTCCTAACCTGGAGATGCCAGAGAATGTGTGCCCTGCCACTGAGTTATGACCCTTACTCAGTTCTTGTGCTATATCTTATGTAGAGGCCCATGTAGGAGAGCCCAGGTTTCTCAAGAGGGAAGGACTGTCCCTCAGTCTTAGAATATATTTGCTGCATGCAAAAGGTTCCAGGTTCAGTTCCTGGCATGTCCCATTAAATGAATGCTCAGTTTGGGAATGATCTCTGATTGAGACTGTGGAGAGCTGCTGCTGCCTGGAATAGACTGCACTGGACTTGATGGACCACTGGTGTTGTTCTGTATAGGGCAGCTTCATGTGCTCAGTCATTTAGATTCTCCTTTGACTCTCTTCTGGATTTTACTAATTAGCATGCTAGCTGCTAGAGGACGTGGAGATAGTTTCTGTGTTTGTGAGATGTGCACCAGTGCTCTGGATTCATTGAAATGCTTGCAGAGTGTGATGGGCAGTTGTCTCCAGCAACAGACCACAGAGGGTGGGTTTACACTGGCCATACTTCCTATTCGTTGGACCTGGGCTTCTATTTGTTGAGCTCTGGATTGGCCTTCCCCAACCTGCTGCACTTAAATTGTTTCAGACTGTGTCTTCCATCTGGCCCAGGCACCACGGCCAGTGCTCAGAGATGATAGGAATTGTAGGCCCAAACATCTGAAGGTTCAGAAAGGCTGTTCTACAGATCAAGCCCTCTTTGCAAAATCTGTGGTAGCTGCTTCTAGATTACGGATCAGCTCTCCATTGTGAACCTTTCTCATCCCTATCTCACCTACCGTCTGACTGTGCCAGGATGTGGAAATCCGGACGAACGCTGCCATGTACCTACCTCAGATCACCAAGCTGCTGAACAGCGTCCCTCGTCAGATGTTGCTGCTGTTGAAGACCAATGATTTGTTGAGGGGCATCGAATCGGCTTTACAGACACGGGCCAGTGCCAGCTCCTTCCTCAACATGTCTCGCTGCTGCATTCGAGCTGTCTCCACGTGAGTTCCCTTTGCCCCATGAGGCACGGTCCTCAGCTCTTGTTTGGCTAGTGATTCCTACTTCCTGGTTCCCTGCAGAGGAGCTAAAGAACACATGTAGGCCAGAATTCAGATGTGTCTGGATGTGGAAGATTTAGCTGGACCCAAACACTGCTGTTCTGTTTTAAGATGGAAGTGGAATGGCATCTCCCTTTTGAATCTTCTAACGCTTTGTAGCCAAATGGGTAGTCCCCCTTTCCTCAACACCATTATTACATTTTTTTGAGGGGTGGCAGAGTTAATTGGGATCATTATTTGGGGGTAAGCACTCCCTCCACACCTCACTGCACTTCAGATCATGATTGTCACCTGTGATTTGGAGGCGGGGTGAGCAGGGAGGAGGAAAGAAAAAGATATAAGGTAATTCTATTTGGAAAGGGGCAACGTGATAGAGCTGACTCCTAGAGGGGAGGAGAGATGGACCATAGAAAATGAAATGGCTAGAGCACAATCTCTACAAGCTATTACCAGCCTACAGGATAGAGGCCAGAACAGCTGTGAGATGGGCCATCTCATCTAGGCCATAGGAATCTGAGCAGCTGTTGCATTGTGTAAAAAAACAAACAAACAAATTTCTGAGCTCAATAAAACTGAAGCTGAATAGGGGAAACATGAGAAGAGGATGTTTTGATCGCTATGTTGTGCAAAAAGTGAGTGGCAGAACGTGGCTGTTCTACAATACATGTCCAGAGTGTGGAAATAACATTGAAACGTTTAACATCCTGAGGTGTCTTCAACCATCTTTATAAATCTCCTTTAAGGTGGCAAAAGCAGAGGAGAAGGGTTGAGAAGTTGCCAGTTTGGGGTGCAGTTCTTTATTTGAGTAATGAATTTCTACCCCCTTCCTCCCCTTGTTAAGAGTGGGCAGTTGGTTTGCCTTCGTTGCTGCCATATGGTACCCACTGTAGAATTGTCCAAAGTTGGCAAAGGCTACTAGTAACACAGGTGGAGGTGGCAGGTGGAATGAAAAGGTAGAGGCCTGCCTGGTGTTTGTGAAATACTTCCCCAAGGGAGGCTCACCTAGCACTTTCATATCATAACTTTAGGTACCAGGCAAAAACATTTCACTTTAACCAGCCCTTTGGCTGATCAACATTCGATATCCTTTTAAATGTATTTGTGGGAGGACAGGGGGTTATTGGTTAGTTCTTGTTCTTGCTTTTAATATTTATTTTGTGTTCTCATTTTGCATTTTTATGTTGTGAACTGTGATCTTTGGATGAAGGGTGGTATATCAATTTAAGAAATAATAATTTAGGCCCAAATGGGGTCCAAATGTAAGCCAGCAGAGACTGGGGCAGTGTATTTCACTTAACCCAAATTTATGAATTGGTTCACACAGTAAACTCCACCAGGATTGCTCTTTCACTGGCTCCCTGTTGCTGGGCTTCGTCCCTGTAAGAGGGGTGGGGAACGTTTCCCTCCCTGGCTGGCCAGATCTTTATCTGCCCTACCCCTCATGGACTAATTTCGAGATCTCAAAACTGCTGCAAGATCTCACGTTCCTTTTCTGTGTTTTCTCCAGGCACCAGAGGAGCAAGAGTGACTCACTGTACAGGAAGGCACAGATATCCATCTCTGAGGCCCTGAGCTTGTGGCAGATCAACTTGTACGAACTTTTCCTGCGGCTGAAGGGGTCCCAGCTGGGGAACTGGGTCATTGCTTTCCTGAGCTGGATGCACCATTCCTCGTAGTGACATGAACTGGTGGCAGAAGCTGGGCCTGATTATATCCTTGCCTTTCTCAGCTGTGGCATTTTGTATCTATTTATTCTGCTGGAGTTTTCTGGGTCTGTTTTCATGTAACACACGGTGCTGTCCTTGTTGCCTTTTGCAGGGTCACTTTCTTTCTGAGGCAGAGAAGGCGAAATCACAAAACAGCATCTAGAGCTCAAGGGAGCCAGAAGTCTCATGCTTCCAGATATAGTTCAGGATGGTGGCAGCTTAGGGAGAAGGTTGCAAATTTCTCTGTCCGCAGATCTCCAGCTGAAGTCCTAAAGAACTGCACAGGACAAACGAGCTTCTAACAATACCATACAGGTTTCCTGACCAGATACTGCAGAATTGTTGCATTAATTCCCCTTCAGTTCTGCTGAAATGTTCCAAAACAAAATGGATATCAGGTAGGCAAAGAACTGAAAGCCAGAATGTCTAAACAGTGCTCCCACTTCTGGGAGATTTTGAATGCAAAGGCTGGGAGTGAAACCAGTGAGAATTTCTTTTCTAATTGTCACCCTACCCCTCTCCAGGTGACAGTTTTTAAAAAACAACCACAGACATGTCTACTAGCCATGGAATTCAAGTAACCTGTTTTGGGCCTCTCTGGTTGTGAGGTTTGGGAAATTTGGGGACATTTTAATTGCCTTAATTGCCTGAAATGTAAACTAGAGGCAGCAACACCAACCTGCATTGGAAGTGTTCAGAGAGAGACACTGTTGAATGGCAACACATTATTGTCTGAGAACTCATTCACAAGTCAGTGCTGGTCATGTTTTGTGTATTTGCAAGGGGAAATAAACAAGAGCGTCCTCCGTTTGGGAGGTAAAAAGAGAACATGTGTCTATTTGGTTTTTTTTTTTTTTTAAACCACCTTTCTCTCAAGAGTAACCTGTCACTCTCTCTTGTGTTGGCAGTGAAATTGGATCTATTCACCAGCTCCACAGATGGAAGCAACTATCCTGAAATCCTATAAATATGGACCTACTTTGCATAAAAGGGTTTTCACTAATGCATCTTTCTTGAGTCTATAAAGACAGTTTGATAAAGGAGGAACAATAGACTTGTTCCCATAATAAAAAATATTAGCCTTTGCGACCATTAATTAATCACCATTTGGAAATCATTATCCTCCAACTGCTGTAAATAGCTGAAGAGCACTCACATATAGAGAATCTGCAAGAATTCTCTATTTAGAGATTTGCTCCAAATGTAATATGACTGCACCCCCTTTTTACTTGTTTAAAAAAGCAACCCAAAAAACCACAAAACCTTTAACATGTACAAAACGTCTGTGAAATTTCTCATGATACCACTGATAACCAGACATCAGATTATAAATTAGTTTCAGTTTGTTTTTTTGCGTTGTGAAGAACCATTCATGATAGACATTTTAAAGATTCTCTTTCCAGTTCATTGATATAAATCTTTTAGGTATATTATACCACAGCCATTGCCAGACTTTTGTTGTTATTGCTACCCCTAAATCTTCCCACCATTTTATTTGACAAGCCATAGGTCTTATCAGCTAAGAGATTTAACACTGAATAAATTCTACCAATTTTACAGTCTTCTACTGCACCCGGTACACGAAAGAGAATACTTTCAAACTTATGTTAGATCTCTCTGATTGAGAACTGCATTTGACTGAGGGTCAAAACAAAATATCTGATTGGAAGGTATTGGGGGAGCTGTTGAATTCGTCCTAGCTTTTGATTGCTCAACAATGCCACTATCAAGAAAGTCCTTCAAGAACGTTCATCCTTTGGTCCCCCTCCAAGCAGACACAAGGCCACTTGTGTCTTTTCTGTTCATATGTTACAGAAACATGAGGAATGCTGAAAGTGCTCAACGGGATTTTGTATACTTGCCAAACTGAAAAAAACTGCTGTTGCATATGTCCTCATGTCTTAGTGAATATTGTATTATAGCATCTGGTTCGTGAAAGGGCTAGAGGGCTGGTTTATACCAAGGCACGCTGTTTTGTCTACCAAGCCCAGTATTGTCTTCTTTGGATGGTAGTGGCTGCTCAAGGTCCCAGGCAGAGAAAGCTTTTCCCCATCACACCCTTCCCAGTCTTTTCAAATGAGAGTGCCAGCGATCGAAACAGTGACCTTCTGCGTGCTCCTCTGATAGTGAGCAGGGTCTAGAAACAAAAATTAGGCGGGGCAACAGATGTACCACTGACCTGTGTATAGTAGGCTACACACCATGTAAAAAGTCAGTGGTCCTAAGTATACACATGCCCCTCTCCATCCAGGTATGCAAGAAGCATTGTGACAGTTCTAGCAAGTTCTAACAGTTCTAACACTTTGTGAAGGGGATGCAGAGTAAGGCCAGTGATGAATATTCACTAAGACATGAGGACATGTGCAACAGCAGTTTTTTAAGTTTGGCAAGTGTAAGAGGGGGAATTGATGAACACCTCTTCCCTCCCCATTATGCCAAAGAAGCATTAATGTCAGCTGAGCGACACTGCCAGATATATCCCTCTTATTTTGTGTGTGTTTCCTCCCCTGGGTTTTAATGTTTTATGCCTGAAACTAGCTGTAGGATGCCTTCCTGGTAATGAAGGGAAGGCTTTAAATATTTTTCAGAAGCGAACCCATTTTTTCCATCAGTGCTCACACCTTCCTGCAACCTGGCATTTCAGCTAGAGCTCTGAGGGCTTCCAAGTGCCCCAAAGTTCCCTTTTTCTCATTTATGTGTCATGTTCTTTCCCAGCAGGAAAAGAGAGATAAATGGGAACTTCCACTCTCTTCTTGTGTTTGAAGGAGGAACAGAGAGGAGGGGGAGTGTGTAAGTTCAAAGCTCATAATCACATTTTAGATCAGACTTAGGCGGTTACCTGAATTGGGCCTAAGAGCTGAAATCTGTTATTCATCTCTTGCTTTTGCCAATAAACTAGGTGGTCTTAAGAAAGCCACAGTCTCTTAGCCTTTGCCCTCCCCCTGAAATCTTCTCTATGAAAATTTTGGCTCAATCAAACAAGTTGTTAGAAGGATTGCAACAACGTAAGAGCAATGCTTTGAACATTCAAAAGCACAGAATAGATTATTATGGTTAGTCGTTCAACCCACATTTCACGCATGCCAATTTGGTTGTGTGAACTGGCCCAGACTGTAATCCTAACAGATTTCTGTTTAAACGTCATACATTTCTTTTCGGCAAATCCAGATTCCTGCCTTGTTACAGTCAATGTGTCATAACTGGAACTGCTTAAGGATCTCACTAACTAAGCTGGTTTCCTTTTGTGGTAATAGCAGAAATGCAAAAAAGGACTTAGCCTTTTGTGTTATCAAATGGCAGCTTTCAGGGTTAGCATAATAAAGGGTCTCCCTAATTCATTTTGTCTCCATTTTGGATTCTGGAACTGGCTATTCGAGATCAACTCTTCCGTGTTCCATATTTTGGAATAAGTTCTTACTGCTCGCTGAGAACATCTTTCTAGATGCCTGCTGTTTGCACAACAAAGTCTAACCTTTCAGGGGCTACTTTTCAAGGAAAATGACATTTTATTTGGACTGCTCCTTCTGTCTCCACTGACTCCCTCTGCTGGTCAACAACATAATATCAATCAAAGTCCAGGGCATAAAAATGTCTGCAAATCCTGCTGGCATTAAAGCATATTCCAGATGCCAGTGTTGCTTTAGAAAGAAATTCTAAGCACATGTCTGCTTCCTTCAACTCCCTCTTCAGAAATAATGTTTTCCCAGAAACTCTTTAGAACAGCCCCTGGTCCTAATAGGCCCCATGGCAACTAAATCAGTGTATATGTAATTGAAGTCATCACATTTTCTCCCCCTGCCTTCACTCCCCTGCCTTCCTCTGTTGTTTCTCTGTGTCTATTTTAAGATGTTAAGCCCCTTGGGGCAAGGACCTGTCAAACCTGTACTTTGGAAAGTGCCATGTCTAGAGATTGTACCATAATAGCAATAATTTCCAATTTATACAAAATGTAAAGGTAGCCAAGCTGACACGTTAGAAAAAAATATCCAAAATGCATACTGGGACAATAACTTTATTAGGCATACCAGAATACCATAAAATAACATGTGAGCTTTTGAGTTCCTCGGAATGGCTGATCTCGTGTTTTCTCCTTTCCCAGTGGCCTGGGTGCAGCCTGAAACTTGCAAAGCACTCAAAGGCGCCTCATTTGAATGCCTGCTATCTCTTCACACACTTTGCCCAAAGACTCCAAACAGATGCCGACAAGGATAGCTTGAACAACAAGACTGCACACCCACCCTGCTCAGCTTCTGCTTTTTGGCATCTAGCCTGACAGGAGTTCTGGGGCAGGCAAACGCTTGCTCACTAGTTTCTGACATTTTGGTTGGCTCAATAAAAGTATCGCCCTAATGTGGATTTTGGCTTAAGCATGGATGAAGTGCAAAATATGGCAGAAGTGCAAAATAGCCAAAGAGTGGAGTAAAAGTGCTTTAAATAAATAATATAGACGTTCTTAGTTCTTGTACATGTATAGGAACTCTTGCACATCCAAGCAACAGATGTGAATGATAACCATGGGTTACCGTATTTCTCGCTCTATAAGACGCACCAGACCACAAGACGCACCTAGTTTTTGGAGGAGGAAAACAAGAAAAAAAATATCATGAATCTCAGAACCCAGAACAGCAAGAGGGATCGCTGTGCAGTGAAATCAGCAATCCCTCTTGCTGTTCTGGCTTCCGGGATAGCTGTACAGCCTGCATTCACTCCATAAGACGCACACACATTTCCCCTTACTTTTTAGGAGGGAAAAAGTGAGTCTTATAGAGCAAAAAATACGGTAATATGGGAGAAACTAAAGGAGTGCTGCCAGAGACAACACTGCAGTGGAACTAAACTTACCCCCTGCTCAGTGAACCCAGTGCCTGGGATAAGGGGCAATTTTATTCCCTGTATAGTTACAGTGTTTATATGCATGGAATTGTAGAGTTGGAAGGGACCCCGAGGACTGTCTATTCTAGTTCAACACCCTGCAATAAAAAGATAAAAACAGAAGTATTGTGGGTGAGCATAACATGCGTGACGGGACTCACAGAAAATAGGGGAAACAGCAAATAATATACCTTATCCAGAAGCCCTGGGCTCAGTGTCAGAATCAATACTTATATGCTTGCAAGAGTTAAGCTCTCCCCTCTCACTTTTTCAGGAAACAGATGTAGCTTACCTTTCCCCAATCTGCTATCTCATAGGGAGCTTCAGCTGAGAGCAACGTGGAGTGTAAGAGAAATTGCTGGAGCCTCACACTGCTGATTTGACCCATGCAAAACCTTTACCTTAAATAAGTGTCTGGGTCTCATTGACTTCTATGTGAAATGGGAGTGCATGATGTGCAAAAGAGATACACACATGAAATGATCCCTTTGAAATGTACAATTTAATGTTTTTTCCTTAATACTATTGCATGAGGTGAATAGAGCAAATTCCCACTTTTTTTGGGGGGGGGGGAAACCAACCTTTATCCACTACAAATTGCATAGTGTCATAAATTAAGTCATAGTGGGCATCAGTGTTTTTTTTTCTGGAGTCAAACTCATCCCTGAACAAACTGATTAACAGGATTTCCTGGTGGCTAAATTGTTTACCAATGAAATCCTCCTTGCACTCTCTGGAGCCAGGAAGTCCGATGTTGCACTCTTATGTCACAAGCAGGTTAAGGATTGAAGAGAGGTTGAGTCTACAATGCAAGCAAGGTCGGTGCCGTGATCCATTTAACTGAGCCAGAGAAAAGTCAGGGCAAGCAAACCTCCGTTTCATCCTGAACCAGCAAGAATTACCAAGAGAACAATTAGGACTTAGATCTCAGTGCAGGGCTTCTATTTTACAACTCCTCAGCCTGATCTTAAAAAGGTTTTTGTTTTTTTTCAAACCCAGGAACAAGTGCTAATGTTCTCTGTTCCACATCAAAGAGCCATGATCTCATTTGATGTCTGCAAGGCCTGCCTTAGGGCATGGCATTGCCACTTCAGGACTATAGAGCTACTTGCTTGTGGATCTTGCAAAAATTACAATGTTGCTTTCTAAAAAAGAACTTGAGGGCCTTTGTATTCCAAATGAGGAAACATTGCTTGTAAGAGAATGGCACTCATTGCCTGGGAAAAACAGAAGCACGAGGATCTGCTGGGTCAGAATAACAGAAGCATGAGGACGTGTGAGTTAGATGGATCAGGCCAGAGGTTTACATGGGTCTTACATTCGTCTGTTTTATCTAGTCCAGTATCCAGTTTCCCATGATGGCCAATCAGATGCCCATCAGAAACCTGCAAGCAGGATAAGGTAAAGGTAAAGGTAAAGGTACCCCTGCCCGTACGGGCCAGTCTTGACAGACTCTAGGGTTGTGCGCTCATCTCACTCTAGAGGCCGGGAGCCAGCGCTGTCCGCAGACACTTCCGGGTCACGTGGCCAGCGTGACATCGCTGCTCTGGCGAGCCAGAGCCGCACACGGAAACGCCGTTTACCTTCCCGCTAGTAAGCGGTCCCTATTTATCTACTTGCACCCGAGAGTGCTTTCGAACTGCTAGGTTGGCAGGCGCTGGGACCGAACAATGGGAGCGCACCCCACCGCGGGGATTCGAACCGCCGACCTTTCGATCGGCAAGCCCTAGGTGCTGAGGCTTTAACCCACAGTGCCACCCGCGTCCCGCAAGCAGGATAGGAGGTGATAAATGAATGAATGACTATTAGGCAACCTAAATACTTATTCACGGAGTGTGGATCCTTATGCAGTTTAAACGACAGCATCCACATATAAGAGGGAGGTTATCAGTGGAGTCTCAGTGTTTCCGGAAACACAGAAATCTTTAAGTGGAAAACTCTAGAGAGATGAGAACTGAGCATGCTTAGCATCTACAGAAGCTGGAGTGTTGCTGGGATCTGGGAAAGAATGGAAAACCAGAGGTGAGAGTTGAATGGAATGGAAAATCTTGGAAAAGGGCACAGCTGGCCGGCTGGCCCTGTGAGCAGGAGGACTCTACATTGCAGCCCACTTGCAGTAGCTGTAACTGGAATCTTCATGTTCAAAGGCTTTATCACTCTGGTTATCATTTGCTGGCAAGCAAATACCAGGGGATGGCTATCATCATCATGCTCTGTCCCCTGAGCTTCTAGGGGCATCTGGCTTAGACAGCTTTGGGGGAAGACAGTGATCCTGATGTATTTATTGAATTTGTTTATTTATTTATTTATGAATTTATTTATTTCTTAACAGTCAGAGCTATCCTCCAGGAGTTCTTGGCCTATCCCTGAAACTGGCAAGGAATACTGGCAGCAGAAGAACAAAAACTGCAGTGACTTTACTCAGAGGCCTGTTGCAGAGAGTTTATCCAGTCATTGCACAAGACAGCCGAGGCTGGTGCCCCGATGCATGCAATGGGAAGCGGCACTTCACAGAATTAATTTGCGGAGTACATTGCCGCACGTCGTGGTTAAGGCCACCGGCCAGATGAGTTTAAAAATGGCTACTGACACACGTGGCACAAATGGCTTATTATCCAATAAACAAGGGTCTTATGTATTTCAAGTAGAGCTGTACGTGCAGCAATGAAGTCCGTAACTTAATTATGTGAAGTACTACTACTTTCGTCCTGAACCGACTGCCAGTCAATTTCATCGCATGACCCAGAGTTCTAACGTTTGGAAATGGAGAGAGGATAATTCTCTCTACTCAATCTCTTATGGTTAATAATTTTAATAAACATGTATCATGTCCACCCTGCCTTAGGGCCAAAATTGATAGAACACAAGGGAAGCACGAACAGCCTCCGTGTGTGTGTGTGTGTGTGTGTGTGTGTGCACGTTTAAATGCAATGCAGCTTCAGGCTGCTGCATATTTAATTAGAACAGTGGGGTGGAAAGCTTAATTCTTTGTCTATGTGGGCTGTTTCCTCAATCAAACTTCACTCAGCTGGTTTTCCACTTGCAAGGTCTCCATATGTTTCCCCCTGCAGGGAGAAAAGCAACACGAGGGAGTGGTTTTGATGGGAAAGGGCTCCGCAATATCTCCCTACAATCAAATTCACAGCCCCCTCGCCACCTGCATCTTAAATCCAGAAGACTGTCATGACATTTCCTGGTCCAGTCTAGCTCGGTCCAATTCATCTTTTATTTTTTACTAAATTAGGAAGTTCCATCTTATGGCAGGGCGATGCTCTGCTTGCTTGATCATTGTAGATGCTCTTTTTGGTATTTTCTCTGGCTCAACAGTATTTTTGTGGGCCATCACATGCATGGCTCAGAGGCAAACCTGGCCTTACCACTGAGCGCACACTTAGCAGCGAGCTGCTGCCAGTCACAACTCCATGATGAGTATGCCTGTGTATAATGCATCTGCTTGCATATTTGTTGCATTCATACACATGCTTATTACGCTTGTTCATTTGGCAAGGCTGGCCAAGCTCCGGCCCTCCAGATGTTGCTGAACTACAACTCCCATCCTCCCTTGCCATTGGCCGTACTGGCTGGAGCTAATGGGAGTTGCACCTTGGCAATATCTGCTACAATGCAAGAGGTGGCATTTGACCTTTTACACTAAAGGAATGTGTGTGGGGAAGGGCAGTGCAAAGCCACAGCCTCCTTGTGCTCTGCTTCCTTCCACAGATGCATTTTTTCTTTCGAAGTTGGCATTTCCAGACTTGCATTTGAGAATGAGGGCCAACTAGATGTGGTGTTAAATGTTCCTTTGCATTTAACGAACACTTTCTGAAAAAAGAACTGCAAAGAGCTGCTGCTTAGGCTTGTGTGATAGCCCTTTCCCCCTGTCTTTTTGGTCCTGGGCTAAGCTGCTATTTGCATTGCGTGGAAATCCCCCAGCAGCTGCTATTTTCATATATTTTTTTAAATGTGCACATCAAATCACAGAATCACAGAGTTGGAAGGGACCCCGGGTGTCATTTGGTCCAACCCCCTGCAGTGCAGGAATCTCAACATGTGGTCTAATTTGAAACAGTCCCAGACCCTGCTTAGCTTTGCAAATGTGCTAGCAGTTTTATTGCTGCATGGAAGGACACCTTCAGCGCCACATCTAGTTAGGCCCCCGAGCAACAAGCTGACTCGGGGAAGAGCCATGGCTCAGTGGCAGAGCACATGCTTTGCATACAGAAAGTCTCATGTTCAACCCTGACAGCTCTCATTTAAAAAATAGCAGGGTACAAGTGATGTGGAAAACCTTTACCTAAGATTCTAGATTGCTGCTCATAGTAAGGGATACTGGGCTAAACAGATGGCCAGAGCGATTGCCAGTGGCTTTAGAGTGGGTGACTCAGAGCGATGTGGTGGCATGGGAGGTGAAAAGGTGGTGTGGTTTCTTCATAGTTTTTCACTACATCAGCTCTAAGAGGCCCAAGGAACGCTGCCGCCTCCTCCATAAAACACCCTGTTTCAGGGTTTTCTAGTTAAAAGGTAAAGGGACCCCTGACCATTAGGTCCAGTCGCAGATGACTCTGGGGTTGCAGCGCTTATCTCGCTTTACTGGCCGAGGGAGCCGGCATACAGCTTCCGGGGTCATGTGGCCAGCATGACTAAGAGGCTTCTGGCGAACCAGAGCAGCACACGGAAACGCCGTTTACCTTCCCGCCGGAGCTGTACCTATTTAACTACTTGCACCTACGTGCTTTTGAACTGCTAGGTTGGCAGGTGCAGGGACTGAGCAATGGGAGCTCACCCCGTCGCGGGGATGTGAACGGCCGACCTTCTGATCAGCATGCCCTAGGCTCTGTGGTTTAACCCACAGCACCACCCGCGTTGCCATTACTCAAATACAGTGCTATTTTTCCAGAAGAAGAGGTGCCAGAACTCACCATGAATGCCTCCCTTGTTCTCTTATAATGGCAGTGGTGCCCACCTGAGAAGTGCCAAAACTGAGTTCTGGCAAATTCCGGCTTAAAAAACCACCCCTTGCTCAAACAAGTGGTGCTGCAGGTAGCTTTCTACCTGCCTGGCTGAAGGCAGGGGCTTCCTGTGACACAGCCCACCTGTCAGGGACTGTGCAGAGGAGGAATGGTGGAGACCGCTTCCCCAGCCTGACTCTTCCAGAGAAGAAGGAGACAGTTCAGAATTACAACAGGGGTTTGAGAGAGGTCACAGCTCAGAGGCAGATGAGGGGAAAAGCTGGAAAATAATGGGAGAGGAAGAGGAGGAAGCACCACCAGGAGAGAGGCAGCTGATGGACTCATTGTCTTTAGAAAGCATTCCAGACCCCCCCAAGAACCCAGCAGGCATTGAAAGTAGGAGAGCAGAGAGCTCAGAGGCAGAAGGCACAGCTCAGCCACCCTTGTGATGACGTACATAATGGGAGAGATGGAGGGGGCAGGATTTCACTTGGAGCAACACCATTCTTCCAAGAGGCTGCATTTCTATGCCTCTCTCTGTGAATATTGAATAAAAAGCGTAGGTAAGAACTTTCCTTTTCTTATCCATTCCTGGCAACCTACTGGGGGGGGGGGTTTGATCCTCTGACATCTGACACCACCCACTGGTGGTGCCACTGTAAGAGAGGCACCTATACACCATCTTATCCCCCAGCTGTCTGCATCAGGACCAGTGGTGGTAGGATTGTGCTCAAATAATCTGGTGGTATAAATTCCTCTACTCCTTACTGGCTTCTGATGGGTGTAAAGTGGCAGTCTTGTAATAAATACCTCCCGTCTCACATTTCCAGCCTCCTCATAGTAGTTTTTTGGAGGGGAAAGGGCATCATTCCCCAGCAACTTATTTCTTGCAAGCCCCATTAACATGAACAAGAGTTACGCAGAAGCACAGCTGTTCATTTTTCAGCGGGGTGCCTGCAGTTCACGTAAGACTGAGCCCTAAGCTGCGATGGCATACGGAGCCACTATCACCTTCCATGCTTCTTTGGAGAGACCTCACCGGAGCCAGGATACACGACGAGCCTCGTACAGCAGTAGACAAAATAAACCTGAAAGGGCCAAATGCTGTTTGCTTCGTCTAATCCCTAATCCTTCTGCGTTAGCCGCTTGAGGTGGTAATTACCATTCCACTTCTGTCCACGGCTCGGGGAATTATCTTTGGCTGATTTGCTGCAATGTTGCAATGTCCAAAGCAATAATAACTTTGTTGGCATTCCAAACATGAAGCGAAGTCTATTTGAAAAGCAGCACGAGGACTCGCATGGGTCTCTACGCGGCAGCTGATATTAGTACTCCAGTTGGGAGAAGTGAAAAGGGCATCTGGGAAGGAGAACAGAAAAACAGAAGTGCTCTTTGGAGTAAATAATATCAAGCAGAGAGTTTGATTTACATGTGTTAAACCTTTCTGCACTAGATTTATCCGTTTGCGCTCTAGCTTAGATGTTCTAACAGACAAAATAGATCTGATAACTCAAGAGATTCCCCACCTTGTAGGCTAACATGCTTTCACTTTGAATGTGATTTTTCTGAGGTTTTCCTTCCTCTGTGGAGTTTCAAAACCTTGGCTGCTTTGTTTCTCCCTTCCTTTCATGCAACTTCTTCATCTCCCTCCCCCGCCCCCTGTGCATACTTGTAGACAGTAGGAGTTGTCAGTTGTGTCAGAATGATGAGATGTCAGATAAAAAATAAAAAAAAGCATGCTGGTTTTGCAGTCTGGGAGAGGAAGAGCAGAGCTTGCCTCTCCTCCCAGGCTCCTCAGAGGCAAGGATCTCCGGGAGGTGGGATAATCTGGGAATGTCTGGCCTTGCAAGGCATTTGCCAGGCTGCTGTATAATAATCAAGGTCAAGGAGGTTGCCCTTTTAGGGTAATTGTATGCAAATTTCTCTTTGGTGCACATGGCAATAGTGGGAGGAGGCGCAATGTGTGCACTGGGTGATGAGGATAACCCACCTGTGTGAACCCACCTGTTGCTCTCCTTAATAAAGGTAAAGGTAAAGGTACCCCTGCCTGTACGGGCCAGTCTTGCCAGACTCTAGGGTTGTGCGCTCATCTCACTCTATAGGCCGGGAGCCAGCGCTGTCTGCAGACACTTCCGGGTCACGTGGCCAGCGTGACAAGCTGCATCTGGCGAGCCAGCACAGCACACGGAAATGCCGTTTACCTTCCCGCTAGTAAGCGGTCCCTATTTATCTACTTGCACCCGGAGGTGCTTTCGAACTGCTAGCTTGACAGGCGCTGGGACCGAACGACGGGAGCGCACCCCGCCGCGGGGATTCAAACCGCCGACCATGCGATCGGCAAGTCCTAGGTGCTGAGGTTTTACCCACAGCGCCACCCGCGTCCCACCCACCTGTTGCTCTCCTTAATAGGAGGTGACAAAATGGGTCATATGCAGATGTCTTCTTCTTTGGTGATCACTTGTAGACGAGTAAGATTGTCTTCCATGAACATGATCTTATGAACACAGTCCGTAAGTGACTGTAGAGGCCAATTCTGGATCCACAAGTCCTTCCACAGTGGGGACATAGGTTTTTGGGTGGGAGCTGACCACAGTGAGGGTTTGCCAAGCATGCCTTCCTCTTAGCATGTTTCTCCATTTCGTCCTGAGTTCGAGTGTCTCAAAGTCCACGACAACTTTGGTAAAGGCTGTTCTCCAATGTGCACAAGCAGGCAGGAGATACACTCACCACTCCAAGCTTCCTTATCGAAGTTCACTGCCTGGCCCTGGAGGCAAAGGCTCCAGCATGCGGAATAGCCCGCAAGGAATTTAAGAAACATTATACTGATGCCTTTCCGTAAGCCTCCCCTGTAGACACCACAAAATGCCGGGGATGTTTAAGTTACATGGCTTGGAAGTTGTGCCTCAGTGAGTTGCTTCCTTGGCTTCTCAGTGTAGCTTCTCAAGGAGAGGGAAGGGCCATTGGAGGCAGGGAGGTTTGTGTGGGGTGCGGGAACAGCAGTGGAGCCAGTCCAGTGCCCCCACCACTTGCACCCACATCACGCTGACTTCCCCTTCACTTGGCTACCAGGAACCTCTGCACTGGGAAATCAGGTAAGCAATGCTGCCTCCCTCTGCTCAGCTCAGTGGCTGCTTCTGCAATTAACCACCAACTTGATCAATGGTTCCTGATGTAGCATTCCACGTTGTTGGACAGCAACTCCCTTCAGCCACAGCCACCTTGGCCAGTACCATCTGGAGGGCACCACACTGACTTTCCTCCAATGGGCAGAACCCTTTTAGCCAGAAGTCTGGTGATCAGGAAGAACCAGCTCCCTCAAAGCTCCTCCTATATAAATCTTAAGACCGATGACTACTGTTTGGTTTGAGTGCATTCTCATCTAGTGAAGTTGATCCGCCAGTGGCTTCTCAGGGCTTCACTCCAAAATCAAGATGGCGCCTGAGATGAGGGATACAGCTTTGGTTTAGCCTCATCAGATCGCCCCAATTTAGGGCCTGCTTTAGTAACATGTGTATGGATTTTGGTGTAAGCTGTGGAATCCCTCTCAAGACCATCCTGTTGTTGGCATTCAGCACTTAACTATTCCATAGGGCCTATGTATTTCTTTAAGCTGTATGGATACAAGGCTTTCTTACATGAAGGAGGATGTATGTATGAAAATGGGGATCAGTCCATATGATGGCTACAGCTGTGAAACTAGCATTCAGTGTCCCATCACTCCGCCCCCGGCAACCTCTCTGGCAGCTAAAAGGAACCTTTGAACGAGAGCTTATTGTTTTCAAATTTGCTCGAAATGACTTGCTATTGTTGCTAGTTGGACTAAGGGGGCCTTCGTATACGGATGAGTGTGTCAGAGCACATTTTGCTTGCAAAATGTGTATTAAATGTTTCTTGTTCATGTACCTGCAGTTCTCAAGATTGTGATCGGCTGGAATAATTGCTTTTTTCCCGAGGATGGGTGCCCATTGGAACTGCTTGCTGCGAGGCGTTAAGTCCTGCAGAGAGACTAACCTCATGTCAGCTGACACCCTAATAGTGTCTCCAACTTTAATAAAAGGAGGGTTGAAGCAATTGCTAAGTGGTTTCTGAGAGATAAAGCTATATGCCAGGAGCACAATAATATATTACTGCCATTAAAGAAATTATGGAAAATAGTAATTGTACCCATTGTTATCACTATCTTGTCCTTCAACGTGCTTTAAAAACAATCCATCACATTGATAAGGCTGAACGAAACTCCTGGCACTTAATAAATAGAGGGAAGGATCTTTCTCTCTCTCTCTTGAGGCTTTTAGTTTTCAACACAGGGTAGGCAACTTCATTTCCCACTTCCATCCTGTAGGAGAATCATGCCTTGTGGATGCCAGATCTGTCTTTGCAGCAGGATTCCACTTCTTTAGCCTTTGCTGAAAAACTTGGGGGGGGGGGGGGAGGAATACCCTTTGCCTGAACAAAAGGAATTCTGAGCAAGATTATGCCAACCCTCCGTAGGCTGGGGAATTTATTTTGGTGTATCAATGCATCTTTGATACACTTTAACAAGCCAGATGGGCCTGGAAGAAGGTGGTATCCAGTTTTAGCTTAGCCTTGGGTGGTAAAAGTCAGCACAGAAAGCTTTGTGTTTCTGCTAGCTGTGGGCAAGATGCAAATGTTCAATAAAACAGTCGTGTAACCTTGCTAAGAAGGAATTATTGTCTTCTTTAGCATGTATTTTCCAGAGAATGAGTGCTGGAAAAAAGGTACTAAAAGGCCTATTAGTGATTGCTGCTCAACACCTAGTCCAGAGATAGTCAATGTCAGCATTTGTTATTTTGGCTTAGCGTTTCTGTTTCAAAGAGGAACTTGGCTAGCTACTCTGTGGGCATAAACAGAAGAAGCCAATATGGAAGTATTTATTTGTTTGTTTGTTTGTTTGTTTGTTAATTATTTCATAAAATTTATATACCACTTGATTGAAAACAAACAAACTCTTGAAGCAGTTTACAAAATGATAAATTTATAGATCAGCTAGGAACCAATAATCCACTAGAGGGAAGTTAGGGTGAGGCAATAGAGGCAATGGGAGAACAATATCACCTCTTACACCTCTCCATTAATCTTCAGCATAGGGCCTATGACTTACCTCAGGCTCAGCAGTTGGAGTCAAGTTAGGAGTCATTACTGTCCCAGAAAGTGCAATAAGCCCATCAGCTATGGTCACAGTAGGCAACTACCACATCTACAGTATGTCAGGGATGAGGGGGCTGGAGTCCAATAATATCTTGGGGGCCACAGTTCCCCTATCCCTGGCTTTGATAATTCCTGACCTGGCAAACCTGTTGTCCTCCAAATGTTGCTGAACTCCCAGCAGTAAACCTTGGGTGTTGACCATGCTGGCTGTGGCTTATGAGAGTTGGAGTCCAACAACAGTTGGAGGCCACCATGTTGGCTACCCCTTTCATGGATTATTGGATCCAGCAGGGCTCTTATTATGTTCATAAGAAGCTCAACCTCCCTTTCCCCCAAATGATGGTGAAGGAAGGCAATGCCCATGAAAGGCCACAAACAGCTCCGTGGGGTGGAGTTTGAGGAGAAGGTAGAAACATTTCAGCCTTCCTGAAAGCATACCTTTCACCTTGAAAACATTCACAGGCCCCACTTAAGATCTGCAGCTTAGGCCACATTTATATGTATTGTATTTGTAAACATCCTCAGGGGTTATTGGTCTTTAGGATTGATGTTGACCATGACCATGAATTCTGCCAGTTGTTGCTAATATCCCAGCAGCTGAGAACTTCTGTTCTCTTCAACTCCAGCCAAGCACCACGGGCTATTGGACTCCCCACTTTTCTGCGTGTTTCCTAGGCCCCATCTAGCCCATTCTTCTCAGATGGCAACAGTAAATGGCAAAGACAAAAATTACCTTGCCACCAAGTTAAATCAGTGCAGCTGAGCTCTCTCCCTCCCTCCCTCCCTCCCCCCATAGCACTTACCTGAAATTAGCTGTGGTCGGCGTTTTTCAGAGGTGAACCTGGTTGCGATTATGAATGCACTTCTTGTTTGTCTTTTCACTGCTGAAATCCTGTCAGTGAGGAGAAGTGATAATAGCATGCTATTAAGTTCTTTCTGTATAATGTAATTCAGGAGTCAGGAGGCTGTTTGGTCATTTATGCCTTTGAAAAGCTCAGAATAATTTTCAGTTATTATCTTCCATTTTAAAGAGCCTGTTTCAAATATCAATATACAGACCACCACCCCTCTACCTGCTGCTTCATGCTCTGTTTTGTGATTTCCTTGCATCTATTATTCTTATGTGCTCTGAATTTCCAGGGATGTCAATTTAAAAAAAAACCACACACACAAAAAAATCCTGCACCACCTTTTCCCTTAGTCACTTTTTTATATTGACTGTAGTAAGGGACTAATATTTATTTAGTGCCTGTAAACTGAACTCAGAGTTTCATGCATCCTGGAAATCAAATAAACACCCATTGGCTGTAGTAGCCCTGAATGCTGGCTCATGCCTTTTTAACAAAAGAAAGGCCTAGCTCCTTGTCAATTCCTGTCAAACCGAGCAGCCAGGCTTATAACCAATTTAATGGGAAGTTTATTTTTCCCCAGTGCCATCTGATAGCCATTAAAATAGTTGGTTGAGTATTTAGTGCCATTTCTGTTAGGTTATTTATTGAAAGTAGAAATGCTAGAGGGGCTGGGTAAAGCCATGGGGCTAATTCAGAAGCAAGATCAGCTCTGGAGAATGTAGGGCTATATTCTGTTTAGATTACAGGTGTAATGAATTTAGGTACCTGAGCTTAGTCCTAGGGACCCATCAATCCATATCAATGGATTGTCGTGATTTGTCATTTCTCCACGTTCTACAGTGGCACAGTCACAATTAGTCCAGCAAAGGCAATGGAAGGATGAGGAGCAACAGTTTCAAAATGCAACATTTTTGGTCTTTTGTGGCATCTGGGAGCAGAGTGCCGAGTTCTGGGTACCACATTTTTACGAGTGGCATTGACAGACTAGAAGAAAGGACAGAAAGCACAGCAGAGGATGGAAATAAGCGCAGAGCAAGATAAGTCTCTCTCTCTCCAGGTTCCAGCATCAGCCAACACATTATCACACACCCCCCCGCTTGGCCTATTGTTAAACTTCACTGGATATAGGATCACAGGCCTGGAAGGGAGCAGGGATATCATCCAGACAGACCCCTCAAACCTATAACAATAAGAAGAGCCCTGCTGCGTCAGAACAAAGGCCCATCTCAACCATAATTCGTTTCTTGCAGTGGCCAGGCAGATTCCTATGGGAAGCCAGCAAACAAGACATGAATACACAGCACTCTCTTTGGAGTCTTTGGGGAGGGCCTTCACCAAGAACTTTTTGACAGTTTAAGTACACAAGGTCTACTGAACTGCTCCTACGCATATGCTTATTGACATTCTGAATGAACTAAAAGTTTAGCCAGGCAGGACTTAGCCTTGCAGAAGTCGTGCTGGTTCTTCTTCAGCAAGACTTCTTCGCCTCTATGCCTGGTAATTCTGTCTTTAATCATGCTTTCAACCTGTCTTCCTACAAAAGATATAAAGCTAACCACCTGCAGTTTTCCAGATCCCTTCCCAGTCGCTAGGTATGGAGGCTGATAGTAGGGAAAAGTTACATATTTTTTTTTAGGTTCAGCAGTTTTACATTTGAGTTATTTAAGAACTCTTCAGGTAGATGCCATCTGGACCCAGTGATTTATTTGTTTTTAATTCATTGTTAATAATAACAACAACAACAACAATAATAAATTATTTATACCCCGCCCATCTGGTTTCCCCAGTCACTCTGGGCGGCTCCCAACAGAATATTAAAAACACGATAAAACATCAGACATTAAAAACTTCCCTAAACAGGGCTGCCTTCAGATGTCTTCTAAAAGTCAGGTAGTTGTTTATTTCTTTGCTATCTCTTGGGAGGGCATTCCACAGGGTAGGTGCCACTACCGAGAAGGCTCCTCTGCCTGGTTTTAAGGCATAGAACCATCTCTTGTCACCACTACTTGCCCGGTTCCTCAGACTCCCCTCCCGAAAAAGCGATTTCCAGTACAGGGATCTGTGCTATACCTTCTGCTGCAAAGACAGATGCATAGAATTCATGCAGGTTCTTTGTAATCTTCTCTTCCTCCTTTAGTACACCTTTGACTCCTTTGCCACTCAGAGATCTAACCTCATCTGTAGGCAGCTTCCTGCCTTTAATGAATTTAAATGCATACATTTTTATGGTCGGTCTTAATGATTTTCATAGAATCATAGAATTGTAGAGTCTGACCCCTTGCAATACAATATGCTCCTCAATTTTTTGTTTGTTTGTTATGCACCCTTTGTTGTCTGCTTGCGCCTTTTGTTGTTGTTGCCAGAGTTTGTGTTCCTCTTCATTCTTCTCATTTGGGCAGATCTTCTGTTTTCTGAAAGATACTTTCTTGCCTCTAACAGTTTCCTTGTCTCAACACACATTTTGCCTCTGTCTTCACCCAAAAGGAAAGCAGTGCCCAATCTGGTGACAAATGATGCAAGGAGGGAGCTGCAGCCGAAGATAAGAAAAGAGGTCGTAAGAGAACACCTAACTACTGTTTTTTAAAGCAGAGGTAGGATGGCCGTCTGTCATGGATGCTTTAGTCAAGATTCCTACATTTGCAGGGGGTTGGACTAGATGACCCTTTTATTGTTCCAACTCTACAATTCCATTATTTTATGATACTCCATTAACCACACCTTCAGCCTCTTGACCTTGGTGATACCCTCTTGATTTGTGGTATACACTGCAGATGAGCTTCTTTTATTGTGGTTACTGGCATTTCCAAGATCCATCTTTTCAAAAAGGAAGCTTTTGTGGACAGCAACAGCTAGACCCTACTTTCATTTTTAAATGGGTCAATGAGCCACCTGGGAGATCTCAGCACTTTTGAATTGCTGAAGCTAAGCAAATGTGGCCCCAGTTCCCGGATGAGAGACCCTGAGAGCCTCATGTAAGGCCCTATAAATGTTCTGAGGAATAGTGTGATGAAATTAAAGTACACAGCATTCCTGCCAGTATTGTCTGGTGCTAGTAGAAAGAGAATGAATTCCTCATTTCATAGCCTGTGTTTATCCCTCTGAAGAGTCTTCAGTGCACACAGCCAGATGCTTATAAATAAGCCTGTCCGGTCCAGTGTCCATTGCAGCAAAGCAGGAGACACACATAGATACCAATATGTGCTGAAGGATGATCTGACTCAGAAATGGGGGACTAGTGTGTCCTTTGACTCACTCTGAAAACCATGCAGGTATCAAAGGATGCTTGTGAAGAAGGACCATAGCTACTGTAGAGCATCTACTTTGCATGCAGAAGGTCCCAGGTTCAACCCCAGGTGGAGAAGGGGAGGCGAAGGCAGTCAAATCCTACCACACTGGACTTAGTGGGCCAATGCTATCTGGAACAGGGACACCCCATATGGTGCTCTCCAGATGTCGTTGAACACCAACTCCCATCAGTCTCAGCAAGCATGGCTATGGTAGAGCAACTGAGGGGGGACAAAAGGGAACTGCATCAAAGACAGCATTTTTGCTCTATCCAAGAAAAGCTGCCCTTGCCAGATTCTAGAGTTGCTAAAGGTCATAGAGTCTGGTGTCCTTTGCATCCAATCACCCTCAGAAGAAGAGAATGGGTGGAAATGGACGTTATAGGACATGCGAGTGGGCCCCATGCTGTGGGGATAAGTTGGGTTGCCAGGTATGAAAGAAGCTCATGTCACAATAGACTTATGAGCTATTCAAAGTATAAAATAAATGATGTGAACATTAAAATAGAAATAGCCATAATTACATAGTAGTATGTTGTTGTAAACTGTTTTGGGGAGGGGGCTGCAGCTCAGTGGTGCTGAGCCCCTCTTTTGCATGCAGAAGGTCTTGGTATCAATACACGGTATCTTTAGGTAGAACTGGGAAAGACTCCTGAGGTGGCATGGAGGAGCCTCAGGTCCTGCCTGGCTCTCAGAAGTGTCTCCAAGGCTGACTTGGCTTGACAACCTGAGCATTTTTGCCTGGCTGGAATCTGTCCTTAAACCCTGATCATACTTCTTACTTGTCTAGGGGTGTGTGAGTCTCTGTAGAAACTAGCCTACAGTGCACAGGTAAGATTCACATTAGTTGCTCCACCCACTTTTGCATCTGGCCCCGCCCACCACTGGCATGTGGCCCTTGAAAAGTTTCTCAGAAGGGCATGTGGCCCCAGGCTGACAAAGTTCCCCACCCCTACTGTAGAGACAATACTGAGAGGCAATAGAAGACAACTTTCTCTGTGGAGAAAGCAAAGTCACGGCAACTAGTCCCTTGTTCTGGAAGGGTTCCTTCTGCCCCTCTGATCGCAGCCTTTGTCAAGTGGGTGCTTCGGTGTATGTGGTTAATGGATATTTTTGCTCTGAAATAGCCCCCAGGAAAGAAAACAGGAAGGCTCCTTAGCAGATGCAACTACAACACCAGCCTACACTGTAGGCGTGAAAACAGATAGATGTCTCCAAGAGAATGCAGCAAAATTACCATCCCAAACTGATGTACTTAACCCCCCCCCAAAAAAAAACCAGTCTCTTCTCTGCTGTGTACATGCATAGGGCAAAACTAGAAAAAGGAGAGTTTTATTTCATTAAGTTAATTGGAAATGGGCGATGAACTATCAGACTAAAGATTGCCTCTGGGTCCTGGAAAATGCTTTGCTATCCCTGCGTAAAGAGGTGGTGGTGGGGGAGGAGAGACACAAAAGCTAAACACTGATTTGGTTCTTTGCACACCAAGTCTGAGGTTGCTTTTTTGGAAATGTCCTTGCCTTCACTCTTGTGTTTGTGTGCTCTCCTCCCCCAGCCCTTTTTCAAGCGAATTTCCACAGCTGAGCAAAAACTTTGTTCTGGGCAAAATTAAGATTAACTCCTCAGGCAAAGTAAAGCTTTCGGAAGGCGTGGCTGGCAGTATGGACACACCCAAGACTGCTTGCCCTGAAGCAAGATGGGCAAGATGACACCCTTTTCCTAGTCCATGTGCACAAATTGCCCAGATTGTCAGCGGAATCCTGTTTTAACATTGGTGATGAGACACCATCTTCTACCACACCTGAGGGCAACAGATTGGTTAGGAGGCACAGGGCAGGCTCTGTGGCACACATAGAGCCTCCAAGACGTATTGCTGCTCACCTCCCCCTTCCTCCATCCGCCCCCTGAGGCAGTTGCCTCACTTTGCCTAATGGTAGGGCCTGCTCTGGACACACAATTGCTTATACCGTATTGGTAATTTTCTACACCAGGATTGGGGAACCTTAACCATTGGCAGACCATGGGATTTCAAATTTCTCTGCGATGCCAAAATTCATTGCCCCTCCGCCTCTCACCTCCTGTTGTTCATCATCGATGACAGTCCCCTAAATCTGCCTCTGCCTCAGCTCTCCAAAGAGCCAGAGAAGCACCAGTGTCACATGGCAGCAGTGGTGTCCTCACAGTGGTGGTGCTTTTGCTTTCCAGAATGAAGATGGGGCAAGGCAGTGGCAAGGTCAGGAGAGCCACAGCCCTGCAGTGTGATTAATTTGGATTGCTCAGTGAGTAAGGGACAGAGGCCAGAATGACCACTCAGCACTGCCCTTGGATTGACTCTGAGTCCCAGCAGGGTAGCCTAGAGGTGACACTAAGCACAGTTCCCACGTCTACTCCCCAGTTCCGCCCCCACCTCCAATGCATGCATACTAGGGGCATTATAATTAACCTGATGGCACACTGTGTGGGCCCAGCCATTGGTCCAATGCCACCAGCTGGGCCACAACCTTACCATGCCCTGCCAGGGCTTTGGCAGTTACCTCTGCATGCCACAAACTGGCATCAGGCCAGGAGAAGGATTTGCCTTTTAAATTCATTTCAGTCCTCTTTTTATTCTCTGCTTTTCAACTTTATGCTGCATCATATTTTGCTACTTTTTATGCCACAGTGATTGAATTATAACTTTTTTATGTTGTAAGGTGCCCTGAGAACTTTGTCTGCAGGGCAGTCTATAAATTCTGTTAATAAAAATATAAAATATTACACTGGATCTGTGCACTGCATCAGAACCCCACTACTATGTGCCCCAATGCAAGTGTGTGTGTGTGTGTGTATTGCATGCTCTACCCTGAGCATTTTTACTCTGCCTCCAGATGCTCTTGCTTGCAGTCAACCTCTTGTTAAGGTGCTTACCAAGCCGTAGCTCTTCCATGCGGAAAGGAACACCAAGGTGCTTTTCCAAAACTGGTGCCCTTTGAGATGAGAGAAAGACTCACTGTCTCTGTACAAGCTGAATTCCCTAAAACACAAGGCTGGGGAGAGACAGCTGTTTCTAAGAGAGCTAGAATGATTTGCAAGAGGCATCATTTCCCCTGTGTACACACACATTTCTTTTGTCCCACCGTCAGCTCCTGTCAAACAGTTTTTACAGGTTTTTGAAACAGCGCAAGAAAAACCCTGCCAAATTGGTTTACCAGTTAAAACTGGGATGTGTTTACACATCACAAGCAGCGATCCCTCTTCCAATTCTCTCACAAAAAAACCCCTCTTCAATTTTTCACCTGTTACACTTTTCATCTAGTCATAGAAAACCGAAATAGAGTTTATTGCATGTACTGAAAGCATTTGGGTAAGGACAGTGGGAAATGGATCTGTTATATAGCAAGATGAATTATCTGTGTGGGTCTATCCTACACAGGATTCTATACTGCTGATATCACCATTACCTTCCTGCATGCTAGCCTGCAGTTGGGGTTGCTGTGTCACACGGAGGATGGAGCAAGTTTCTTTTCTCCTGCTCTGGAGGCTAGGACCTGAACCAATGGCTTCAAGTTACAATAAAGGAGATTCCGACTAAACATCACTAAGAGCTTTCTGAAAGCAAGAGCTGTTCAACAATGGAAAAGAATCCCACAAGAGGTGGTGGACTCACCTTCCTTGGAGGTTTTTAAGAACACGTTGGATGGCCATGGACACTTTCGCCATGGATGGCCATGGACAGCTAAAAAAGCCAATGCAATTCTGGGCTGCATCAATAGGAGTATAGCATCTAGATCAAGGGAAGTAATAGTGCCACTGTATTCTGCCCTGGTCAGACCTCACCTGGAGTACTGTGTCCAGTTCTGGGCACCACAGTTCAAGGAGGACACTGACAAACTGGAACGTGTCCAGAGGAGGGCAACCAAAAGGGTCAAAGGCCTGGAAACGATGCCTTAGGAGGAATGGCTAAGGGAGCTGGGCATGTTTAGCCTGGAGAAGAGGAGGTTACGGGGTGATATGATAGCCATGTTCAAATATATAAAAGGATGTCACATAGAGGAGGGAGAAAGGTTGTTTTCTGCTGCTCCAGAGAAGCGGACACGGAGCAATGGATCCAAACTACAAGAAAGAAGATTCCACCTAAACATTAGGAAGAACTTCCTGACAGTAAGAGCTGTTCGCCAGTGGAATTTGCTGCCAAGGAGTGTGGTGCAGTCTCCTTCTTTGGAGGTCTTTAAGCAGAGGCTTGACAACCATATGTCAGGAGTGCTCTGATGGTGTTTCCTGCTTGGCAGGGGGTTGGACTCGATGGCCCTTGTGGTCTCTTCCAACTCTATGATTCTATGATTCTAGTTGAGATTTCTGCATTGCAGGGGGCTGGACTAGATGACCCTCAGTGTCTCTTCCAACTCTACGATTCTCTGCAACCCCAAATTAAAGGGCTATCTTGTAACCATACTGGCTTGCAATAGGTTTCCTGAACACCAGGGGGCAAAGAGCCACACCTCCGCTTGACACACCGTGATGGTGTTAAATTTGCATGCCCAATTTTTCCTCGAAATCTTCCTTGATGTCTGTTTTGTTAACATTCAAAATAACCACTGCCGCCTATGACTTCATCCCTCTATATCCTCAGCCAATCAAATGGCAAGAGTCGGAATGAGAAGTTGGAGCATGTGAGAGTGCCAGAGGATTTTAATCAGTCCTGTTTGTGGCAGTTGGCCAGTTGGTTGATGGGATTATCTGTCCCTCGCATGAAATGATAATCTTCAGAGGAACAGACTAGGAGGAGGTGGCAGTGGAGTTAATCTCTCTTAAGCAAGGACAGCACCATAGAGGGAAGCCAAGGAGAGCAGGAATCTAAGAAACAGAACTGCACTCAAGAGGAGATGATATGTAGGAAAAACTAAAGCAAATGGGCACATAGGACACCTAAGGACTGTTGGCTGTTTGTGAAAGAGAGCTTTTACCATTTCTTTAACACTTATAATTGCCTTCCCAAACATCTCCATATGAAACAACTGTCAAGGATCTGGCCTCTTTGAGCCCACAACCAAGTGCCCAGTGGCGTAGCGTGGGTTGTCAGCACCCGGGGCAAGGCAAGTAATTTGCACCCCCTAACCCGTGGATTTGCGCCCCCTAACCCTAACCCCCGGTGTTGCGCCCGGTGCGGCCGGCCCCCCCTGCACCCCCCACGCTACGCCACTGCAAGTGCCTGCTGTTAAATTTGTGACCTTTTGCTAATGAGAAGGAAATAGCATTCAGTACATCCCATAGAATAAGGTAGCTGCTGTGGCCCTCCAGGTGTTGTGCAACTTCAGCTCCCAGCATCCCCAGCCAGCATAGCCAATGGTCAGGGGTGATGGGAGATGTAGTCCAGCAACTTCTGATGAACCACAGGATCTCCATTCCTGGCCTTGAGTCAGCTGTTTCTGCCTCTGCTAGAAAAAACGAATAAGAAACCCCTGAACTGCCAAAAGCTGATGGAGACCCTTCAAGAGTGCAAATGGCAGAGATGTTAACAGAAATAGATTTTCCAACCCCTAAAGCTAGGCCAAAATTTGCACTTTTGGCCATGTACCTTGGAGAGGAAGGGTGTTGGGAAATTATTGGCTTTGTTGTACATGCTTAGTGAAGCTGCTAGCCCTTCATTTTTGGGGTGAATTCTTAAGGCACATAGAAAAGCAAAACCTCTCAAATAGAGGGTCTGCAGTCTCCCATTTGCAGCCACACAGGCCTTTCCCCAAACGAAAATGACTTCAGAATATATGGGTCTCTTTTTGTGCTTGGTCAATTATCTGATACTGCCAGCAAAAGGGATCATTTCCACCAGCTGTGGTGGTGCTATTTATGATATGGATGCCTGCCCACTAGACTAAAAGCCCATTAGCTCGTTTTACAAGCCAATTCTGATTATAGGATTTATTTTTTTTAAACACTTCATATTGTAATTTCCAATTTGACACAGATACGTGCTTCTTCTTACTATCATCTTTGCCTTTCCCACGTTTCAAAAAAGGTGAGGCCTACTATTTTTTACTTCTCAGTGTTTACAGGCACACCTGAGGAATGTGGAGGTGACACCTCTCTTCTTCTGCCACTCCTTGGTGCAGAATCCTAGAGGCAGCAGTCCGCAGATGTACTGAGCAAAACATGAAAAACCAGGATTAACTGAGAAGAGAAATCATGGGAGAAATATGGACATTTGTATGTCTCACACAAAAGCCCAATGGGGAAAAAGGGGGAGGGGGACACATTGTCTTGGCAAGCCTTTGGTGGAATTCAAGATGGATCCTCGAACAATAGAACTATGTCTGAGGCGGAATGTGTGGGAAAGGCAAATACCTATTTAATTAACCTGAGACTGCGAGGGGCATGTAGATAATGGCAGTAGAAAAGTCCCTCCTTCTAGGACTGCAAAGAACCGGAAGAAAAGGGATTCTAGAAACCATCCTGCCATTGCTTACAGATGGGACAAAATGGGAGCCAGGCCAGCCTGCTCCTATAATAATCAGGAGCTCGTTAAGAATTCTAATCGGGCAGAAATATTTTCCCGTCAGCTCATTACAAACTATAACAAGGTCACAGCTCTGGGTTGTGGATGGCTTTTTCTCCTGCTAGAGATAATGAGTGTGTCTGCTGTGAGAGCCTTTGCTGGGTTGTTTGTTATAATATGCATGGAAGTTGGCATCCAGACGGCAGCTTCCTTGCCTGGCTGATTTAGGGCTTTAGCACTAAACTAGAGGTGTGCGTTTTTGTGCTTGTGTGTGTGAAGTTGCCTCAAGGCAACAGTCCCAAGCAGGGCAGGGGTTTTCTATATCTTTTACTCTTTGGGCCATGCCACTTAAACTGGTCATTATGAGACCCCCAGTTTGCCACTTGGGCTAGCAATGATTAGCACAGGAATCGATGCGGTCCCTAGTTGATACTATATCAGCTCATCTAGCATTTGAAAATGAACAAAAAATAAAACAACCCCCCACTTCTGTTTAGAAATGCAAAAAAGAAAGATGGGTGGGGCAGGCAATAAATAGGGAAAGGCTGCCAGAACAGTTATTTTGCAATGGCTATGACAAAACCAGCGGCCCAATCCTAATCGTCTCTGTTCAGAAGTAAGTCCTATTTAACAACGCAGGGCTTATCTTCAGAGGTTAGGACTGCAGAGTCGGTGCAAAGAAGACATGGTGTGCCATGGGGAAAAAAGGACATCTTCATCTTCGGGGCTGGCCCACCCATGAGGCAAGGGAAGGCAACTGCTTTAAATTCAAAGTGTGTGTGTTGACCTTTAAAGCCCTAAACGGCCTCAGCCCAGTATACCTGCCCGGACGCTGAGGTCCAGCGCCGAGGGCCTTCTGGCAGTTCCCTCACTGTGAGAAGCAAAGCTACAGGGAACCAGGCAGAGGGCCTTCTTGGTAGTGGCGCCCACCCTGTGGAACGCCCTCCCATCAGATGTCAAAGAGATAAACAACTACCTGACATTTAGAAGACAACTGAAGGCAGCCCTGTTCAGGGAAGTTTTTAATGTGTGACTTTTTAATGTATTTTTAATCTTTGTTGGAACTGCTGAGAGTGGCTGGGGAAACCCAGCCAGATGGGCGGGGTACAAATAATAAATTATTATTATTATTATTATTATTATTATTATTATTATTATTATTACAGCAGGACCCATAGGGGCAGCAGTTCCAGCCTCCAAGGAATGCATTGCCTGCTGCCGCCACCGCCATTTGCTCCTTGGAGGTTGGCTCTGCTAACTCCTTGGCAGCCCCTCCCCCACTATTGCTTCTACAGCGGCCTCTCAGTGAATATGAGATGCTGCTGGTATCCTCTCACCCCAAGGAAGGAAATGGCAGGGGTTTCCCTCTGGGGTCTCCTGAGCTCTATGCCCATCCAGTGTGATTCAGAACAGGCTTTCGCCCCTTGCAGCAGCCTTTGATTCCCACTTCAGCTGTTGAGTAAGGTTGATTTGATTGCTTCCCTTGTTCCTGCAGTATATCGTCACTCACCCCTTCTTTCCTGGCAGGGAGGCACGCCACTCTGTAGTTTGCCTCAGGTGGCATAATGTCTTGAGCAAACCTTGTGTGAACAACCCCATTGCTGAATACATATGACCAGAGCCAATGAACTGGACTTGTTCAGATCAGTAAGGTAAAGGTAAAGGTACCCCTGCCCGTACGGGCCAGTCGTGACCGACTCTGGGGTTGTGTGCTCATCTCGCTTAAGAGGCCGGGAGCCAGCGCTGTCCGAAGACACTTCCGGGTCACGTGGCCAGCGTGACGAAGCTGCTCTGGCGAACCGGCACCAGCGCAGCGCACAGAAACACCGTTACCTTCCCGCTATAAAGCGGTACCTATTTATCTACTTGCACTTAAGGGTGCTTTCGAACTGTTAGGTGGGCAGGAGCTGGGACCGAACGGCAGGAGCTCACCCCGCCGCGGGGATTCGAACCGCCAACCATACGATCGGCAAGTCCTAGGCACTGAGGTTTTACCCACAGCGCCACCCGCGTCCCTGTTCAGACAGTAGCACATGAAAATTAGGGCTTCCTTCCCTCTGTGTGGTCCCAAGTTTTGTTGTTTATAGCGTGGAGTTGGGGGTGGGATTGTACATTTGGAAAGCTGATAATATAGAATTGGAAAAATGAGGGTGGGGGACTAAAAGCTTGATGTGTTACGTACGTATTTAGAAAGCACTTAAATGCTGTATTGTTTTAAAAACTCGATTGGGAGCCGCCCAGAGTGGCTGGGGAAACTCAGCCAGATGGGTGGGGTATAAATAATAATAATAATAATAATAATAATAATAATAATAATAATAATAATTTATTATTAAATGACAGGCAATGTGAGGGACAGAATGTCCACAAATTATATAAGGGTAGAATGCATTCAGTTTCCATACTTAAACTAACCTTGTTCTTTTTGGCCAGAATCTCCTCTTCTTCACCTTCACCTTTAGGCAGGTAACACTTTGTCATACCCTTGTAAATGCCCTCAAAGTACTCCTGTTTTTGCACCTGATACTTCTCTTGCTCTCTGTGTTACTGCAGCCAATGCAAAATAGCTGGTCTGGAGATCTGCTTAGCCCACGGTGGCATAGTATAATGGAAGTAAAATTAGGAGTTTTCTGCTTCCACAAATAGTTGGTTCTACTTTTGAACTCATCACTTGCACTAAAAACATATTTAAAAATTGATTGGTATATATTTGCCGTAATATATGGCTAAAACCGTATAAAAATAATTTTTTTTTTAAAATTAAATGTTAATAAAATTAAATCAATCTATCCATCTATTAAAAATACAGATAATCACAACAAAAACAGCATGGTGCCAGCTTCCTCATTAAAAGCAGCCAGTTTATAACAGAAGAATAATTTCGCTTTCTGTGAAAAAAATCATTTTTTATTTTAGTACAAAACTGGGATAAATTGGCAAAACCAGGTGAATAAAAGGTAGTATTTTGACACTTTAGGTGTATATTTTTAGGACCCCTCTTATTTTATGATTGTAAGTTGTTTTAAACTCTTTATAATATTATGTTTTAAAGTTGTAACTTGCTCTGAGACCTAGGCGAGAAGGGTGGGTAATAATAATAATAATTGTAATAAAGACTACATCCACAACAAAATATGAAGAAGCTTTTAAAGTTCCTGTTGCATTCTCTAACACTGGTACAAGTTCAGAGTTTGTGTGCCTTGGCCATATTATCTGAAGCAGCTATTTGAGATTTTCTTGCTGCTTTTCTTGCTAGCCGAGTACAAGTTCCACTGCCATCTACTGGCAGGGAATTCAAAACTCTGCATAATCAGCCCTACCCTGGAAAGAAAAATGCCTGTTTTATCCTTCAAGGGTGAGGCCAAATTAAATTTGGGGTGGAGGCAAGAGAGCTGCATTTGCCTTTTCACGTGTCTCCTCTGATTGTGTGTAAAGTGAGTGCTGGGGGTGTCTAATTCTTGGAACCAAAGGTCTGCTCAGGTGAGGGGAGCTGCCTCCGGCCTTCTCCTCCTCCACATTACCTTGCTGTTCTCCAAAGTTTTAAACCGTACGACCCCAACTTGCACTCCCAAGGCATTTTGGTATTGGAACTGAACTGGAAGAAAACTGCCTGCAACAATAAGTATAGGGAAGCTAGGCAGGGGAGAGAGAAGGATTCTGCTCCCCTCTTCCATATGCAATTTTTGGTACTTGTAAGAATTAGACACCCCTAGTACGGTAACTGGTTCAGGAATGTAGGAAGCCACCTTATACTATAGCAGACCACCGGTCTATCTAACTTACTCCGGGCACTTTCTCAGCCTGAAATAGACAGTGAGCATGAGCAGAGTATCTCATCTTTTATCATTCAGTAAGCAGAACTAGCCCACAGGAATTTGGATATGTGGGGGAATAGCTTCCACGTATGAGGATGTGATGTTCGGACAGAACTGGGCATCAACAATTATTTTTCTTTTAAAAGGATTGCCTAAATTTTTAAAGCTGCACATATATATAAAGGTGCATTAGATACCATCCTCTAAACACTGTCAAACACTAAAGCGCAGCATTTTCATTATGTGACCAAGCACTCAGAAAGATGCCCGCCATTCTGCATGTTTGAGCCCACATTTATGCAGCAACCACCATCCGATTCCTTGGCGGTTGGTACCTGTTTAAAGTTACTCTGCAAAGTTGCAGCAGGCAAGGATATTTTTATTTCTAGAGCACTCCCTCACCCCCCACAGCTGATCCTAGACTAGAGCATGCCACATACATATGAAATCATTTCACAAGATCTGAGTCTTCCCCGCTCTCTTGCGTTTATGAAGTGCTGCTCTCAGAATTCTCCCCTCGCCTTGGTACCTGTGCTTTCCACCCACTTGGCAGAGACCGAGATGCCTGCAGAAGCTGGCCACCCGTTCCTTAATGAGCCTTCAGCAACCTGATTCTAGAAATCTCATTTATGTTGTCTCTGGCTTGCACCCACTTCGGGTTACTCACACAGAATGTTTTCAGGGAGCATTTATGTGAAGTTGGTTGCTGATTTCAGGGAGATATATGAATTCCTAGATTACCGTGACTCACAGTGCTCCAAAAGCCACTAGTGTGCAGTGAATTCATTTCTAGGTTTTTATTATTCTCTGCATGTAGAAATAAATCACCCAGCCAAGGATGCCGCAGATTTTCAAGTGGAATGTAGGGAACGGCTTTCAACCAAGTCAGGCCCTTGGTCCATCAAGCTCATTGTCTTATGCTGACTGGCAGTAGCTGTGCAGGATTTCAGAGAGGGGGCGCATTTGGAGAAGCTGCGAGTGGAACCTGCGATTCCCCCCCCCATGCAAAATATGTGTGCTGCCTCTGAGCTACAGCCCTTCCAAAGGTGGAAGTATTTATGTGAAAGGGAAATGTATACATGTGAGAACCATGGGCGTAGCCATGGGCAGCAAGGAGGCGGGGAGCGGGCAGACCAAGTAAATAAAGAAAAATACTTAACTAAAAGTAGAAATCGTAGAAAGGTTTTGACAGATTTTTCTGAGCACTTGGGGTGACAATAAAGTAATTTGAAGCAACTGTTGTTGAGACATTTCTTTCTGAATCTGCTAGAGAGGATAGGGACAGGTGGGTGTCCTGCACCCTTCCTCCCAATAAATAAATCCTGGCTACGCCCATGGTGAGAGCCGACATACTCAATTCACTAAAATAGGCTTTGGCAGCTTTAGAATAGTGTTGATTGTTTATAAAAGGAAAATTAAGAACCTGCATTTTACAAAGTCAAAAATACCTGATATGCAAAAGCACCATACCTGGAGGAATAAAATTTATTCCATTTCCGCAGTTTGAAGCTGCAGTTTTAACAAATCGACGTGAGTGTTAAAATATTGAGTAAATGTGAGAGTGCAAATGTGCTTCCACTCTTTGCCTAAAACCTAAAGTCAGAGGCCATTTCTCATTGGTGTGTGTTCCCAAGTTACCACCTTTCCTGCACCTTTAAGAGCAGGGGAACAATGCAGTTTCCCAAAGGCAAGCCTTCCCCATCATATTGCCTCCCATGCCAGGAAAGGGGGGAAAAACACATGTTGCAATTCTGTATATAAAATGTTAGCAACCTTTGTGGCAAAATTTTGAAAAATTCAGATTTGGGTTAGGAACTGGAAGATTCAGGGAGTGGAATTATTTGGCCTAGCCACTAGGTGGTGGCGTAACTCTGAATGTGACAGAAGTGGATGGCAAGTATGTGGAGCAGCAAAATGGATGGTTTTTTCCCCCAAACAACCAACCTTCCAGCCCAAGACCTCATCATAATTAAAGCAGAACAGTAGCCACCCCTCCTCTTCAAATACATAACCCAATACCATAGTTTCCGTGTGCACACAAAAAGTGCAAGGCCCCTGATGGCGTAGTGGTTATGGTTGCCATATGCAAATAAGAAAGCCTGAGCAGAAATAATAATAATAATAATAATAATAATAATAATAATAATAATAGCCTCTTTGCTGCTATTGCTCTGCATTAGCATAGTGGGGATAATATTATGTTCAACTTTCACACACTGAAGGCCGAATATAAACCTGCTGTAACTCTCTCTCTCTCTCTCTCTCTCTCTCTCTCTCTCTCTCTGTCTCTCTGAGTGTCCATAATATTTCAAATTCTTCAGGACCAAGTTGACAGAAGGCTATGAAGAGTCTTTGCTTTCTTGTCAGCAAAAAGTACCTCAGGGTGGCTCACTGTGTTCTTTCAGGAGGTGAGAAGGAGATTGTGTGCCCTCATTTATAGAGGTTGGTCCTCTATTTGAATGAATTTTTGGGTCCACATTCAGTTTAATGATAAGAAACGTATAAAAAAGGAACATGGGGTCCTTATCACCTGGACAGCAGACTGAGCAGATGCAAAAGCCACCTGGTCAGTCTATGATGCATTTATAGTTAATTATCATAATTATTTCCAGATCTGTATGGGAACATGCCTACTCGGAAGTAAGTAGGCAGAATCCCACTCTCCCTGCATTTGCTCTAGACACAGAGTGACTTTGTGAAAGGGGTTCATGGGCCAGGCCAATCAAACAAGAACACTCCCCACCAAATTATAGGACCCAGTAAACTTGGCAGCCAGCCGTTAAGAAAGCTACAGCTATATTTTGAAGCTCCTGGCAGGATAACCGAGGGCCCTGTATACCTGAAGGAGCATCACCACCCCCATCGTTCAGTCCAGACACTGAGGTCCAGCTCCGAGGGCCTTCTGGTGGTTCCCGCACTGCAAGAAGTGATGTTGCAGGGAACCAGGCAGAGGGCCTTCTTGGTAGTTGTGCCCCCCTTGTGAAATGCCCCACCCATCAGATATCAACAAGATAAATAATTATGTGACCTTCCATAGACATCTGAAGGCAGTCCTGTATTGGGACACTTTTAATGTGTGATGTTCTGTTGCGTTGTTGCTGTTGTGTTTTTGTGTATTCCGTTGGAAGTTGCCCATACTTTTGGGATACAAAAATACCCCCCCCTCCTCCTCCTCCTCCTCTTCTTCTTCTTCTTCTTCTTCTTCTTCTTCTTCTTCTTCTTCTTCTCTTTAATGAAATAAAAGCTTCAGATAGCCACATTCCTCATGTGCCACAGTACCAGACTTGCAATGAAATATTTATCCTCCTGGACAAGAATCAAGTTTATCATTCCTGAGATTTCCCCCCCATAACTGACAGTTAAAAGATGTCATTAACAGATAGAATAACTGAAGATCAGAATAATGTTACCCTCTATTGACGCTATTCAAAATTAAATGTAGGTTTGTTTATTTGCTTTCTGATACACTGAGGTTTAGAAAACTTGGATGAAAAGCCCAGAGACTGTAAATTGAGTTGTCATCTGAACATTCCTCTCCTCCAAGGATCCAATCACTTGTTCAGATTCCATTCACTTAGAAGTGAGGATGTTAAAATCTGAACACAGCTCAAGAAATGATTTGTTGCTGTTGTTTTGGGCAGGTGATTCTGCTCCCTGCTTTAGGACTGACCCCAAACACCTTTCCTCTTAGGCACAGTGGGGGAGTTCACAACCCCAAAAGAAATTAGGACTTAACCCAAATTACCCACGAATTTGTGGCCTTGTCTCAGGTGGCATATAGAAAGGGACATTTCCTTGAGATTTTCAGAAGAGGGAATGAAATTCATCAGCTTGCTATTAGCTGTAGTGACAAGTATTCCTTTTTTCTTTCTTTCTTGCTGTAACAAGTAGCAGTAGTAATAGAACACATCTTTTACATCCCACCGTGTTGCTTCCCCCAGAACCCACCAGATGTAACATTCTTTTAAGGCATTTGGGGTGGGCAGAAAAGGTGTCTGCCATCAAACCATTGACTCTTACTGGTGGCTGCCATTTTCCTACCCATGATGCCACACTGAGGACATGACAGGGAAAATAAAATGGTGGCCAGGCTGTTGAACAAACTGTTCAGCAGCAAAGGAAAAGGGAATGCACCTATTGCTGGTTTTTTCTCTCTCTGCTGCATTGTTTTTATGTTATGGCTATTTATTTTCCCTGTTCAACACGGCTGGTTAGTTTGGTTTTTTTTGTTATTAACTGAAGATTGATTTTGTTGTTGTAACTTCATTTTGATCTCCTTTGTAACCCACTATGATTTCTATTTGAAGAACATACTTTTTTAAAAAACAACAACCAAGAAGCAATAGCTGGAGATGCTGGGGTCTGAAGATGCAAAATAATACTTTTACTGCTACTGCTATTACTACTAATAATAGATCACAGAATTTGCGTTTTCTTGATGCAGTATTTGCACTGTCTTCTTGAGCATAGAATAATACATACAGTTCTGGTCAGTATTGATGCTGAAGGTCAGGGTAGCCAACATGGTACCTTCCAGGTGTTGTTGGATGCCATCAGCACCTAGAGCAGGCATAGGCAAACTCAGCCCTCCAGATGTTTTGGGTCTACAGCTCCCATCATGCCTGACCACTGGTCCTGTTAGCTAGGGATGATGGGAGATGTAGTCCCAAAACAACTGGAGGGCCGAATTTGCCTATGCCTGACCTAGATGGTGCTATGTTGACTTCCCCAATCTATGGCATGAGTCTTGACCAGGATTCCCAACATGGGAGCTGTAGTTGAGCAACATCTGGAGGGCACTTCATGGGCTAGCCCTGTTACAGATAGACAGTATCCAGCTGGGGTCCAGGACAGCAGAGTGGCAGCAGAAATAGCCCAGCGACAAACTACTACCATTTGAAAGACTGCCTTAAAGAAGGCACCTGCAGCACATGAGATTGTCCGGAGTCACCTGTCTCCAGGAACTCTTCTCATTGGAAGACTTTTGTGGGTGACCTGAGAGACTGTTTGGAACCTGGAGGTTGAGAGGAAGGGTGTGTCAGAAGGAAAATGAATTTCTATAGATTTATATATATTAGTAACTTTGCATTGTTGTTGATGTCAGCATACTTCGGTCTTGAGAGACAATGGCTCCAGGGGTGAAGTCAAACTGCTGGAGAATCACAGCGCCTGCTGTGGCCGCAGAGATTGGCAACTTGTAACTGCTGACTCCCTTGTTGTTTTTGCTGTGTCAGCAGCACCAAAGTGACCTCTCTGTGGCGCAAGACCTGGGCAGTGTGTATGGAGGTCCTGGGCTGCCCAGGCAACCAGACTGCCCCCTCCCCTGCCCTTGCTGGTGTGTACACTTGGCACCAGTTTGGCTGCAGGAGTTGCCGGAAGGAATGTAACGTATGTAACTGTGTGGTTTTTTTGTAATATTTTGATTAAATTGTCTGTTGCTTCTTTTTTGTACACCACTTAGATATCTATTTTTATATATTAAGCAGTATAGAAATTAAATAACCAACCAACCAACCAATCAATCAATCCTTAAGGCTTCATGGCTATGAATGCAGCATCTCTCTATATGAAGTGGTGCCAAATTACCACATGAGTGAAATACTGTGGCTGCCACCCTAAGCAACCTTGCTAGGATTGCTCTGTAAGACTTGCAGGTGCTAATTTTCCATGTTTGGACATGGAAAATTTTCCATGTTTGGACATACAGTGTCTGAAGGCTAGCAAGGCTCCAAATGGTGCATGTGCTGTGGGTATAACAAAACACTACATGTTCCTTGGACAGCATCCCCCTTCTCAGCCTTTTCATTTACGTGTCCTGTTCTATTTCCAAGGAGGTCAGACGATAAAAGGCTTTCCTTTCTTTTTCGGTCATGCTGCTGGGGGCCTATTAGAGGTCTCCCCATCAGTAAATAGGTGGCAGTAGAATTGGGGAGGGGGTGGGAAGGATGAGGCGCAAGCACCTGTCACTGCTTGAAAGCTTCTTGATTACTGGGGCTTTGCTGCTTTGAAAATTGCCAATTTTGATCCCCTTTTCTCTCCCATCCCACTCGGAGCTCCTCTCTCTCTCTCTCTCCTTTTAAAAAAATGTCACTGAGCGATTAGATTTGCAAATAAGCAGGCAGGAAAACAGCAACAAAAGGGAGCTGGAGCTGAGGAGCAAGCAGGTATAATTACTGTAATTAACTCGAGCAGCAGGGGCACAGCCAGAGTCAGTAGCAAGCAAGGCAGTTGCTGCTGAGAGAGAGATAGCACAGGCCAGTGACTGGAGAGGAGACAGTGGCAGACAGGCAAATGTAGGCATCCCATTCGCACCAGTCTCCCTTATCTGACTCAACGCCTCTGGGAAGGAGCAGCTTCAAATGGCCACAAGCAAGGTCCCGGGACTACAGAGTTGGTCGAAGCGTAATCCACATGTCTGGACTCACCTGATTCTGTACAGCAGCTTTTGCCAATTTGAAATATTTTTAGAAATGTGGCTTATGACTTAAAATAGTTGCACAATTTTGCTTTCAGCATGGTGTAAGGTGTTGGACGGCAGGGCAAGACCCAAATGTGCTCCTTTGGGTTTTTCGAACTGGCACAATCCACTGGAAAATTCACTTGCCCAAGGCGTATGGAAACAAGCAGGTAATGTGCAAGATCAAAGTTTACAGCGTCATTTTTCTTGTGTTTAGTTTTGCAGAATCAGACAGAGAAATATTTTGGCAGCGTCTGGAAAAACAAGCAAATCTTAGTAGTATGCACTCCCCTAATGTAGTCAACAAAGCCCTTCAGATAACTATGTGAACCGTGTGTGTGTATGTGTGTCTGTAATAAATATGAATAAATATGTCTCTGGAATTTTATTGCACCTCTTTGAATTCACCAAACTTACTTAGTTGGATGGATTTGCATTTGCAACCAATTTAACTGTGTTGGGAATAAAACAACATTCTCGTGTTTCCACTTAAGCAACACGTCAGCAACACAGAGAGATACAAATATCGCTGCCTAACTTGCTGAGCTGTACAATGACAATGACTAGTACAACTATGGCTGTGTAGTTAGCCACCTGATGAGAAAGACATGAGCACACAACTTGTTAAGTCACACTGTCAACAACAGTGGTTGGCAGGCGTTTGCTTGCCTTACGATGGCACTGCATGTGGTACCCAGAATCCAAAATGAGTTTGCCAGCAATTTTTCTGTCTTCATTCTGGATTTGTGGAGGATATGACGCTCTGTGATTTGAGACTGTTACCACATGGCCTTGTCTACAGATGCTGTTACACATGGCCACCCAAGGAAAACATGCACCAAATGCACCATGGCAAGAACCGGGTTTTCTAAAAGGGGGAATTAGCAACATATAAAGCCAGAGTTTAGAGTAATAAAAGTTGTGCCTTATTTCCTTGTTACCTTTATTTTCAGATAATGGAGGTCAAGCATCGCTTAGAGAAATAGTCATCTTCAAGCTTGCAGAAACAAGTATGGAGATGGCAAAAAATGGGAAGTCAGTAATACCAAACCAAGTTGATAGATAGGTGTTCTTTGTCACAGAGGTTACCATTAATGACAGAGGTGCATCTAGGCACACACCCTGAAATATGTACCTGTTTCTTAAATATATTTCAGTTAGTGAAACATGCCCACAAAGGGAATACAGAACTTAACAGTTCTCCAGGAAAGAAAGGAAAATATCAGCTGATGGTTGTGGTCTTAAACATTCCAATATAGGCAGTCAAATGAAAATGTAACTTTCTCTCCACAGGTTTCCATGTGTCAGTGGAGGGGGAATACAGTGGTACCTTGGTTTACAAGCTTAATCTGTTCCGGAAGTCCATTCTTAAACCAAAGCGTTCTTAAACCAAGGCGTGCTTTCCCATAGAAAGTAATGGAAAATAGATTAATCTGTTCCAGACGATGAAAAACAACCCCTAAAACAGCAATTTCACGTGAATTTTACTATCTAACAAGGCCATTGATCCATAAAATGAAAGCAATAATCAATGTACTGTACTGTAAAATCAATAAAACAGCATTGATGATTTCTTAAAAAATGAAAATGTGATTTTTTTCTTACTTGCACTGATGATAGTCATTGTTTGGAGCGAGGGGTCAGGGTCCTCTTCCAGATTCACAATTGGAGACTCCTCTCCTGCGATTCCTTCCCTTGCTTTTTTTTACACCACACCACTGCCACCTGTTTCAGACACACTGGATCTTTTCCTTACCTTACCTTTAAAGAGTGTAAACCTGTGGTAAGGTCAGCCCTTATGCTGCGCATCTCAGAAGTGTATCCGGAGTGAGTCAGTCGATGGGAAACAGGTGAGGTGGCTTCTGCCAGAAAGCATGATCTAGCTGGGAGTTGGACCTGCCCATAATAAAAGGATCTCTGGCCATCCAGGTATTGTTGGATTCCAACCCCCATCACCTCTGGCCTGGGTGTGGGGTGGGGCCTAGCTCTCCCAAGGCCTCTTGCGGCCGGAGCCTGCATATTCGCATTCCCCCAAAAATTTGCAAACCAGAACACTCATTTCCGGGTTTGAAGTGTTCATAATCCAAATAGTTCATAAAGTAGGCTGTTCATAAACTGAGGTACCACTGTACAGTGGTACCTCGGGTTACAGACGCTTCAGGTTACAGACTCCTCTAACCCAGAAGTAGTACCTCGGGTTAAGAACTTTGCTTCAGGATGAGAAATCGTGCTTCGGCGGCGCGGCGGCAGTGGGAGGCCCCATTAGCTAAAGTGGTGCTTCAGGTTAAGAACAGTTTCAGGTTAAGAATGGACCACCAGAACCAATTAAGTTCTTAACCCGAGGTACCACTGTACTATGCTCAGTTGTCTTAAGTCAGTAAAATGATACCATGTTGTATAGAAGGCATGAACAGATCAGTGTTCCTTTTGTGAGATGGTTAATTTGTTGAAAAGCATGTCCATACCATATGCAAAGAATATTTGAACCAGGCACCGTGAAATAACTTCTTGAGGGGGACAGTTTCCCAGTGGCAGGGGAGTATGATTTGAAGTAACATAAAGCACCCCAAACGGAAACTTCCAGTTACTTATTCATGGGTTTATTGCCAAGGAAATGATATAAATGGCGTGGAGGGATCATGCTTGAAAATAGTTTGTGTGGAGTGGAGAAGCCTTAGACTGGATATTATGTTTGGGTGGCTTTCTCCAACCTCTCCAGGTGTTTTGGACAACATTTCCCGTTTAGCCAAAGCCAGCATCAGGAGGGCATCAGGTTGAGTAAGGTTGTACCAGTGCATTTCAAACCAGTGCATCTCAAACATAGTGATCAAGCACCTGGGTGCTGCTGTTGCAGCAGCCCCAAATCATGTTCTATGAGCTGGTTCTGCAAGGTTGAGTAAGGTTGCACCAGTGCATCTCAAAGGGGCCTTGATTCTCTGGGTGGAAGTAGTGTACCAGATTGCTCAAGGCTTATCTTGCATTGCAAAGCCCTCTCTAATAAAACTTCAGTCTAACGGGTTATCCAGTGAAGCTGAATGGTGGGAGATGTGGGACAAAAACCTCCAGCGTATCCAGGTAGGGTTGTGTATACTTCCTGCCTGAAACCCAGGAGAGCTTCTGCTAGTCGGTGAAAAATACACTGCTGAGTAGGGCCTTGGACTTCTGCCCCAAACCCTACCCTGATACTGCCACTGCTAGAGATATTGTGTGGAAGCCAAAATGAAGGTTTGGGCATGAAATGATGCTAGTGTGTCTAATGAAGGATGGATTTGGGGCGTGCTGGTAATAATTTTGGTGATCGGAGGCATGCAAGCTGGGAACCAGGAACTAATATACAGTAGTTGGTTCTGTTCCACTTGCTATGGAAACCCCATTATTTCCTCTCTATTGCAGAATCTTGTAGGGACAGCACCAATGTTTTATAGCAGCTGTGGGGGCTCTCTGGATCCTTTGCATGGTTTGACATTGGGGTGAAGTTGGATCCCATGCCCAGGAAACAGCGAAAGGTTTCCTTGTGCTGCTGGACCCTGTCCCTTACTCATGGTCGTATCAATGCAGCAGAAGATCGGATTGGGCTGTTAGGCTCCTTTCTGCATGTCTCTCCCCCCCAGCCAGTGCTGAAAATAAAGCCAATCAAACTAGGTCAGGTATTCAAATATTTGGATTAATTTGGTATTCAGCCCAGGTGATCTGCCTCATGTCTTTTTTTTGCTGTGCTAGCTGTGAGAAAGAGTACTTTCCTTCCCACTGATTTAACCCGTCTGGTTGTTTGACTCTTTATCTGTTGTGCTTTTTTGCTTCTTCTTCTTCTTCTTCTTCTTCTTTTTTTATAATTCAACAGACGCAGAAACTTAAGAGCTTAACACTTTGCAGGGAACTGTCAAGGAACCTCAAATTGCAATTTTCTGCTTTTCTCGTCACCAGGATAATCGGATGATAAAAGGCAGAAATGCTGATTTTCCTCCTTTACATTAAAATAAGTAGTGCATTTAGGTATTTTTAGAATGTACATGCGACAAAATGCAGAAGCTGCTAAATATAGCCACCCCGATTCTCCCCCCCCTTCAATCGCATCAGTGAAAAAATGCCCCCCATGTCTCTGTGAAGGAAATGGAACAACCCAGGAGTATTTGATGGGATGGGGGCGGGGGAAATCAGAGAACCACTTCTGTACCATTATCTCAGAATTATAGTGCAATGTTATGCTGGGCAAGACTCTTCTGGAAATCTGATGGCACATTTGTTATCTTTGCCAATAGGACAAACTCCACTAATATCAGAATGGGAACCTTGGGGAAGGGTTCATTTGCATGAAGGAGATCCCAGATTCAACCCCAGCCATATCCTTGATGTAGGGCTAGAGAGTCCTCTGCCTGAACTCCTGGAGAGCCGCCAGTAGCCAGTGCTTACCTGTCAACTGTCCTGGAAAAAACAGGGCATCCCTTCCCCCCCCCCCCGCACGAGGACAGCAGCCAAAATGGCTGCCGCAATCTTGTGTGATTTTGGGTTGCACTTTTTTCATGCATGCGCACGTGTTTTGGTGCACTGTGCATGTCATGTAACTCACACAGGAGTGCGGACCTAGAAGATGGCATCCCAGATATGGGCTGCCTTGTGTTGGAAGGTATGGCCAGTGTAGTCCATTGGTAGCAAACATGGTGGTCTCCAGCTCTTGGATTACAACACCTACTTTCCCTGACCATTGGCCACAGTAGCAGGAGATGATGGGAGCTGGGGTAGGCAATACTGAGCTTGATGGATCAATGGTCCACCCTGGTATGAGGCAACTTCCTGTGCTCATGTAAGTGAGGAAAAAATGTGACCATAGTGTACAGTATTTGTGGTAACAGCATGACATTACACTAATTTCACCTCAGGGTCTTTTCATGTTCCCCAAGCATACATTCCCTGAGAGGCATGGCCTAGCATCCTGGCCTACTAAATGCAGGTGGCAGTGAAGAAAGGGGTTAGAAGCTTGACCAATGGTAGAAGCCATCTTGGTTTCCCTGTGTATATCATGTGGGTTAAGCTCAAGTGCACAAAGCAAGAAAGACCCAAATTTGTGAAAGGGTAGCTCAGTCCTAGTGGGCCTCTCCTTTCCCCCTGTTTCTTTTCTGAAGGCAGAGGCTGACTCCAGCTGTTCTCACTGCCGGATAGGCTTGTCACACTCCATTAAGTCAGTCATGTCTCACAGCCTGGGCTTGCCACTCCCCGCACCCCCATTTGGTTTGTGATGTACAACAGGGAAACACAAAGGCTTTGCTAGGCCACAGCCTTTTCTTCATCCTCTCTGCCTTGCAAAACTGACAGGAGTAGGAGCAATGTCAGATTTCAGTGTGTTTAAAAAAGAAGAAGAAAGGAAGGAAAGAGAGAAGGGGAAGAAGAAGCCAGAGTAGCTTATTTTTGGTGTTGAAGTAGCATTCTCCAGCAATCGGTCCTGGTGCAACGGGGCTGAGGCGCTCCAATGAGAGGTCCCTTAAATTGTTCACTTCTCTCACACTGGGCTGTGCATTGGGGCCCACTTGCAATTCATGGCAGGAGGCACAGTAGAAGTCATGTAATGTTTGCTTTACAAATGTGACCACCATTGTAATTGCTAGCTCTGCTGGACACTAGCTGCTTTGACTGTGTAAATGACACTTAGGTGTGTTGGGCTCCCCCTTATCTGGCTCCCCACCACCCCATTTTAGCCAAGTAATCCCCTCTGTACTCTTCTAGAAACAGTAGTTGCAGAAGGAATCACAGAAGGTAAGAGGGCCAAACCCCTTCTGCTTCCCCAGCTTCATACCCTCCAACATTTCTCCGATGAAAATAGGGACGTCCCATCCCATAATGATAATTTTACTATTTATACCCCACACATTTTACTGGCTTGCCCCAGCCACTCTGGGCAGCTTTCAACATATATAAAAACATAATAAAACATTAAACATTAAAAAAAGCTCTTCCCTATACAGGATTACCTTCAGATGGCTCGGGGGTTGGATAACTCCATACCCTCCAATGAAAATAGGGGTGTCCTAAGGAAAAGTGGGACTGCACTGGAAAAATTAGAAACTGGGACGGCTTCTCTAAATCAGGGACGTCCCTGGAAAAAGGGACTGCACTGGAAGTGAAAGATGGTGACAGTGATATACAGCCATACCTCGGGTTGCGCGTTTTTGGGTTGCGGACCGTGCCGAACCCGGAAGTACTGGAACGGGTTACTTCTGGGTTTTGGTGCTCGCACATGCGCAGAATCACAAAATGTCACCATGCGCATGCGCAGAAACGCCTAATTGTGTCACACACGTGTGCAGATGTGGCACTGCGGGTTGCAAACGTGCCTCCCGCATGGATCACGTTCGCAACCCAAGGCATGACTGTACTATAAGTTTTAACTGAGCACCATTTCACATAGCACAGAAATGTGAGACATGTTTCGGTGGGAAGTGAAGTGGTTTTATTTATTTATTTGGAACTCCCTCCCTAGGGAAGTTTGCCTAGAACAGCCACTCCACATTCCTGAGCTATTATCTAACAACACGGTTTTAAATGTCATCTTACGATCTGCTCAAGGGATGAAAAATCCTTTGATCCTAAAAGAAATATTTACTTAAATTAACTTATAGCACATTTATGCTTCTCATTAACAGTATGTTTTGGGGAGCAGCGTATGAAAACAACCTCCCTCCATTAACTATAAACCTACAACATAAAATTGCAGCTATAAAAATACAACAAGACAAACAAATTATTACATATACCTTGCTCTCTATTTAGAAAGTGAAGAGTTATATCTGACTTATATGTTCACATTAGTGTCATTGCTGTGTTTTCAAAGCCACTTTCTTCCACTGTTGTGCACACCAGAGCAGCAGAGTTAGTTTGGGGCTAATTTGGGAAGGGGTGTCAGAGAAAGAAGGGGCTTGGAAACCTGTGAATCCAGGACCCACAGACACGTCCCCCCAATGTCCTGTTTCTGGGCAATTTCCTCTTCCAGTGTCCTCTGACACACTGAGGAGGCCTCTTTCTCCATCCAGGGACATTCCTTGCCACCAGTAGAGAGGGAGTTCTACAGCATCTTATCCCTCCATCCACACCTGCCTCTACCTGCTCTCCCAATTAACCCAATATTGCTCCCTAATTCTTGTTTGTCCTTAGGGACTGTTTCTCGAGTGTGTCCCTAATATTCCACTATCTGCACTTTCAAGAAATAATACAAGACATTTTTGTTCCATTTTGTGTTCTGTATTGTTTGAAACTGGGACTTTTTTTTTTTTTAGCAATTCTAGTGCATCTTTATTTTTGCCTTGAGATGTGTATATGAAAAAATAAATAAGCAAAAGCCCAAAAAACATCTTAGTGGTGTGTACTGTTATCACATACCTGGTAAGTTTTATTTTTCAAAATAACTTCCACAATTTCTTTCTAACATAGTTGTGCTTTTTGCTCATTCCTGCCACCTGTAAAAATTGTCTGCTCACAGAGAAGTGCATCTCCAAGATAAACTTTGCTTCATTTTAAGGCTTTCAAATACCTATGATAAAAAAGTTGACATGGGTTTCCCTTAGCAGAGAAGAGGTTGATATTTCAAGTACTTTACTTTTTAAAAAAACCCAACAGTGCTCCCATTTCCTCCTAATTTATCTGTACTCTGCAACAATTACTCCATTTAACTTCCGGTGCTTAACAATTTTGATTCTCCTTTATTTTTGTCCATCATTAACAGAACTTTAAGCTCTGCCCTCATGCAACGTTCATTGTCTTTTGATTTCAAGAGTTGGCAGCCGTTTGGGATGAGACATCTGCTTTCTTAGACTTGCTCCCTCTTCCCTACATAAAGTGTTGTCTGCTGGTTTGTTTTGCAGTGTGTGTGTGTGTGGGGGGGCACTAGGCAACAAAATGGCTGATATGAGCTGTGTGGACTGTGGGCTGTGTGGCAGAATATATTACCCCACCTAAAAAAGCAGGAAAAGAGACAGGAATACAAAATAGTGCAGGTATCCCCCCCCCCTTCGCCAATCAATAACAAAAGGACACCACACTAATAATAATTTTATTTATTTATTTATATCCTGCCCTCCACAGCCGAAGCCAGGCTCAGAGCGGCTAACAACAATAAAAGTAACACAGTTTACATAAAATCACAATCAATTAATTGAAATGCATTCTAAAATCAATTCATTCTAAAATCAATTCAAAATCTAATTAATGGCAACCATTGGGCTAGAGTTCTGTGAGAATTGCCGAAGGAGGGGGTCAGACTGTGCCTTGGCCAAAGGCCTGCTGGAACAGCTCTGTCTTGCAAGCCCTGCGGAAAGATGTTAAGTCCCGCAGGGCCCTAGTCTCATGTGACAGAGCATTCCACCAGATCGGGGGCCATGGCCGAAAAATCCCTGGCTCTGGTTGAGGCCAGCCTAACCTCCCTGTGGCCCGGGACCTCCAATATGTTTTTATTTGAAGACTGTAAGGTCCTCCGTGGGACATACCAGGAGAGGCGGTCCCGTAGGAATGAGGGTCCTAGGCCGTATAGGGCTTTAAAGGTTAAAACCAGCACCTTGAACGTGATCCTGTACTCCACCAGGAGCCAGTGCAGCTGGTATAGCACTGGGTGAATGTGATTCCGCAGTGAGAACCCCATAAGGAGTCTTGCACCCGCTGGAGTTTCTGGGTCAGTCTCAAGAAAATCTCTTTGCAACTCTCCTCTGCCCAGAACAGAAGGGAAGGAGGGTGTTCTCTGTTGACAGTCAATGAATATGAGCTTGTTTAAAGGGGTGTCTTCAATGTAGGAGAGGCTGAGCAGATGCAAAAAGCGACTGAGCAGCAAGAGTATACAGTCACGAGTATTGTGGCTTCCTGAGGGGATATTTACCGAGACCTTCCACTGGTGCCATAGGAGGTATTGGTGACTTCTGCCTTACACAAAGCCAACTTAGTACCGTAAATAAATGGTGCTTGCCTCGCCTTAAAGAGTTCTGCCTTGGCACTCTGAAGCCCTGGGATTGTAGCTGCAAAAACTCCTGGCCTCCACCTCCCTTTCTTCTTCCTCCAGAATGAGGTTCCTTGACCCCTGCGCATTAAGTGTTTCACTAAATGATGACGAAGTGCGTTGCTGGAGTTCACTTCAAGTGCCTGGGGATCTAAAATAAATACCACCATGTAATAGATTTTTATCCACTGCCTTGCTGTAATCCCTGTCTGAATCCCTTCCAAATAGCAGTCGGGCGGCTGCTCGTACAAGTCAAACATTGATTCAGCTGCCTTTCGGAAGGTATTCAGGAAAGGAGTCGGGATAATGGGATTTCTTGGCTGCATGGAGAAGGGTTAAATTCTTTTTGTGGGGCTCCATACAAGAGTCTCTTGGCCCATTACATGCACGAGGAAGAGGAGGAGGAGGAGGTATTTATAGAAAGGAAAATTGCTTAAGCAGTGAAAGTGGCAACTTAAGGAGCTCTCCTGCTTTTCAAGGAGGATGCGAAGACCAGGTAGCTCAGTGCCTGGGCTGGGGAAAGCATGCAGAAAGGCATGCAAAAGAAGGTTGTAGCAAATGGGGCTACCAGATGGGTCTTAAAAGGGCGGCTCTCCCTCCCCACATATGATTCTATGGCACATCTGTTTAGAAATTAGCCATTTTGCTGCAAAGAAATATGCATAGGCATGGATATGAATGCCCAATGTACTTTACAAGCACTCAGAAGTAAGCGCCAATGAATTCAATGATGCTTACTCCCAGGGCATAGGATTGCAGTCATTGTGGTACTCATAAATTGGGTATTATGATACATACTGCTGCTCTTTTGTGTGTTTGTGTCTGTTGGTCTGCCCGTCTGATTATCAGTCTATCTGTCTATCTACTTATCTACCAACCTACCTACCTACCATCAACCATGGATAAACACAGCTGCTTGCATCTTTGGACTCTCCTTGGGGTGTGGCTATGGGGCTCCTTAATTTCAAAATTTCCCACTACAACACTGACCTCCCTTATTGCCTGCAGCATCATTCTGTGCCATACTGTGTGGCTGTCCTCGCACATTAGCCTGGGATGGACTTCTACAGATGTAATCACATTGATAAAATAAGATGAGGCTGAACATGAGACTGGTGGATCCATCGTTTTGCAGGTTGCACCAGCCTTTTCAGATGGGCAGAGGTTCTACATGAGCAATGTGATGGCAGACTTCATTCAGCAAAAGGAGGGAACAACCCCCTCACCGTCACCTGCATGTTGCATTAGAACTCTGGGAGTGTGTGATGATTGCTAATGATTTTGAATGTGAGTTCAGCAGGGCAGGAACATTTGCGCTAGATTTTGTTCAGCTATGAATACAATATTGATGATTCAAATAACACCCCATTCTCCTGCCTACAGTATCAGCCCTATAACACAGCCCAATGCACCTTTGACCATGACCGGACTTGGACCTCGCCTCTTGGGTAACCCATGGGACCAGCACACCATGGGAAAATTATGGTGGCTGCCATTTCCCACCAAGGAATTCCCTCCCCATGATACTATGCTATCACATAGCGTCTTGCTGAGGGGATGTTTGGGTGTTGCCATCAGCCACTGGGAAGCGTGTTTCATTCCCAAACATACCCCCGGTGACCCAGCTTAGCTGACTGCAAAATGGGTAGTGAAATTATGGGGGAGCATTCCAGATCAACTTTAAGCAATTCTAATCTACGGCTTCCATGATGCCACAACTCCTCTCAGCTCTGCTTGAAAAGGGCCCTCTTCCTTACTGTTCTTCCTAGGGTGAGGTTGTTTCTGAGTTGATGGTTTTTCACATAAATTTCATGAAATGTACAGTAGCGACACTACTCCTTTGTAATACTTAAGGTGTGATCAGTCCAGCACAGCTACCTTAAGTGCAGTGTAGGTAGAATGATGCGATTTGTCCCTAATTCGGATTTGACTGCTTGTGATGACTCTTTTAAAGCTCTTCTTCGTAAAAGGAAGACATCTTTGTGGGCTTTTTTTTACACCGTTAACTAAATATACTGTATTTTTCATTACAGATGCCTTTTACTTGGTGTACACACGTCAGCTTTGCTTGACACTCTTGAGAGTGTTAACTGTTTTGAGGTGGCTGAGAAATTATGTGAAAACTCTGAATTATGTGTGGCTGTTCCTGCCTTGTGGCAGGGAGATGGTACTAGAAGGATGGGTACTCTGATTCTGATACATGATCATCAGATCTTAAGCATCCATGGGCACCTGGTTATTAGTGTGAAAACCATCCTGGCCTTTCCCCACACTATAAATACATCACTGAGGTGAACTATAAATAAAACCAGCTGAATAAGATCTGATTCATGAAGAAGCTATGAAGCGCAATGTGGTCCATGAGCTCAAGCGCAGGAAACCTAAATCCTAATGCATATTTCCTAAAAGAGAAGTGTGCAGAACCAGTGCTGTAACTAACCATTGCTGCATCCGGTACAAACCATATATTGTGTGCCCCCGCCCACTATGGATGACTGTTTAAATTTGAACCATAGCTTTTGAATTAGAATGAACTAAGAAATGTCACAATAAGTGGCGCCTGGTAACATGTTGACTTGGTAAGGCTGCAATTTTTGACTTTGCTGTTTTCATCACAATAGGACTTGCACAGCACTTATTGAGGAAAGTGTGCCAGTACTCATGCGCAGAGTGCCACTTTCACCTCACTTTAAAGAAAAACACCCTCCATCCTTCTATGCACATCTATGGATAAAGAAAGAAGTTCCATGCAAGAGGGCCCAACTTTGATTTTCAGGCAAGATTGACTCCATTTCTCTTATTTAGAAATTAAGCCATATCATGTGACATGGGTTTTCCAATTCATGTATTGATTACACCTACACATGCATTGCCAAAAATCTAAACAAGGACACAAACTTTTAAGATATGAGTTGCACTGGCATGGAGTCGCACAAGCTTTCCTTACCTAAGAAGCTGCTTCCTCCTCCCTCAGCCTCCCCTGCTGGAGGCAGATTCTCTCTCCTTCTCCATCTTCTGAGCTAGTTTGAGTCAGGGGGGAAGTTTAACTATTGTTATATATTTATTTACACTCCGCCTTTCCCCCCCAACAGAGACTCAAGGCGGCTTGCAGATAAAAATGACCTTGGGCCAGTCACACTTCTCTGAAGTCTCTCAGCCCCACTCACCTCACAGAGTGTTTGTTGTGGGGGAGGAAGGGAAAGGAGATTGTTAGCCACTTTGAGACTCCTTAAAGGGAGTGAAAGATGGGGTATCAAATCCAAACTCCTCCTCCTCTTCTTCTTCTTCTTCTTCTTCTTCTTCTTCTTCTTCTTCTTCTATGGTGACCTTTGTTCACACACGCGTTAGTGCAGGCTTGGTAACAAAGAATGATTAAGTACACACATTGCCCACTTTACAGAAGAAATGTAGAAGTCACTATTTGTTTTCAAAGGAGTTCCCCCTTGTGACATGCCTCATTTTCTATTGGTGAGAATTTGGAGAGTATCACAGAGGCAAAGAGTGAGCTTTGAGTAGATGGTGCATCTCTCCAAAGGACGGAGAGTACGTACCAGGGATTGTTAACGGAACTGAGCTTGCTGGAGGAGACCAAAATGAAACCAACAGGGTGATAATGCACACACGTCTGGCTTCCTTAAGAATCATGGTCGGGACTGAGCCAATGAAAGCTCTGGGGTCATCTCAGGAGCACGGAGGGGAAGGAACAGAGCTGTCCACTCACAGAGAGAATGAGAGGCTTTTGGCTGTTCAGCACTGGAGAAAGAAACTGACTCGCCTGGAGCTTGCAGCCTTGCTTGAAAATGATGGAGGCTGACAGATCTGGGATTAATCTAAAAGTTTCAGCTCTTTGCACACCAAATGGAAATTTGCCTGGAAACCATCGTGTGTGAGCCGAGAGTCTCATCAGAGACTCTGCTGGGAAGTGGGACTTCGTGTTGGGGCTTCCTTGCACCCCCATTTTCCGTACCCTAATGCTTCAGTTGCCAGCATGCAGAGCTAGAAATCAAATAGCTTCCCTTTCTATACAAGTTTGCCGACATCATTTCCTTAGCTAAATGACTTTTAAAAAGGGGGGAAAAAAGAAAAACCCTCTGTAATTAGATGTGAGGGGCTATGCTGCACAGACCATTCTTAGCATCTGCAACAGTACCTAGTTACCAGATTGCGCACAGTCCCAGCAGATGGAGGATTAAAAGGGACAATTACGATGGCAAATAATTGTGCCTGTGATGGTGATCCTGCATTTAAGGGAAAACACAAAAGTGCACCTGCAGCATCAAAAGCAGGGTTGTAATGAATCTTGCTGAGGCAGACCTGGATGTTACCCCTCTCCCTCCGACCCCCCCTGCCAAGCCAGCCCCCATTAAAACATTTTGGCCACTGTCCAAAGTCGTTGTGTGCAATTAATACCCATTAATATCAATGGGACCGAAGGAGGCATAATCATGGCTAATTTCTCGAAAGCAAGGTGCAGAATTTGAGTCTGTTTCGTGACCAGCGATGGGTGATTTGATTCAGCTCAATTTAAAACTGGCTGGGGAAGCATTCATGAAAAGCTTATCTGTTGTCCATTTAATTCTTTCCCGGCACATAATGTTAGCGCATGCACTCTGATGGGACCAAGTGCAAGCTCTATTGAGCATCAGTTGGCTTTGGGGTGCCTGGTCTGCCGGATGCTGCTTTCATCCTTAGAATCTTGTTTAGCAATCTGAGCTGGAGAAAAGTTTTGCAAAGAGACGGGTATTTATATTATGAGATTGGCATTAGGAGCTTGACAAAGTCATATGCCATATCAAAGAATAACTACAGACTTTTGCAACACCAGTCCTTCTTTCCCCTCTGTACTTTTTTTAAAAAAAATGAGTTTATTGACAGCGGACGAAGGTAAGAGGATCACAAAAGAAAGCAATGTATCAACATAAAGTGACACAGAGGCTTTGAAACAAGCTTAAAGATCAATTTATTTTATGTTGCTTTTCGTAGAATCATAGTATTGTAGAGTTGGAAAGGACTCTCTTAAGACAGATGGCCATCCAACCTCTGCTTAAATACATCCAATGAAGAAAGGTCCACCACCTTCCGATATAGACTAGTCCACTGTCGAACAGTTATTTACTCAGAAAGATCTTCCTGCTGTTTAGTCAGAATCTTCTTTCTTGTAACTTGAAGCCATGGTTTCGAGTCCTACTCTACAGAGCAGGAGAAAAAACATGCTTGTTTCATCCTTGAAGATGACTATCATATCTCCTCTAAGCTACACTGCAGACAGTGGGACTTGAACTAGCATGTTTAGGATTGCACTGGATTAAATTGCTCACCCCCTAGCTGTTTCTGGTGGTGCTGCCCCCCTCCACTTATGGAATCAAGGGAATTCTCTATTGACTTGCATGGGGTGAGAAAAGCTATATCCTCACAATTGTTGGGGGACAGAAGTAGTAGAATTGGACAATCTCACTTACCTTTTAAGAATCATTTTACCCTAAGGGTAAATGGGCTACCAGCCATTTTTTTGGGGGGGGGGGGGAAGGCCCTGCAGTTTGTTCTTTCCCCGTATGCAAGTTAATGGAGAGAGATCTCTAGTCATTACACTACACGAGTAAGGGGGGAAACTGGCTGCTATCCTAAGTGTTTCTAGTGATGAGAAGACACCTCCCCCAAATAGACATGTTTGGGTCTGCAGCCTCTCTCCACCACAAGCAAATGGAGCAACTTTTACAGAGGAGCAGACAAAAGTGGAGGGAGGAGAAAGCAAGCCATGGATAACAGGGAATGACTATGATCAAGTGGTTACATCTTCATCTTCTTTGTTGATCGCTCTATAGCAGGCTTCCTCAACCTCGGCCCTCCAGATGTTTTGAGACTACAGTTCCCATCATCCCTGACCACTGGTCCTGCTAGCTAGGGATCATGGGAGTTGTAGGCCAAAAACATCTGGAGGGCCGAGGCTGAGGAAGCCTGCTCTGTAGTGAGTGCCCTTCTATGCATTCTTCTTATTGTACTTTCATGAATATTTGTGCTCAAGACAGTATTAAGGTTGTTATCCACAATTCTGCTTCCTATACTGTTTACATCTGCAATGGTTCAAGGTAGACATACTGTTTCATTTGTTGCACTAGAAGAACAATAATGTGGTGAAATTGGGAAAGCATTGCAAAACAACAAATACAGCAGAATGTGTGGATGGTCCAGTATAAATCCATCACAAATGCCCTATTATTGTGTCAATGACATGTTGCAGAAAACACCCTCAAGCAAACAGGAGCCTGGAGGGAGCCTATGTTAGGAAAAGGCCATGATTTGTATATGCACATTTCTTTGATCATTGACCTAGTGAGCATGAAACTGTCACTATTTGGAATCTGAGTATTATTATTTATTATGTAGTACCATTTACCTGGCATATTGCAGAGTAACGTATGCAAAAAATAAAAATAAAAAAGGCAGGTCCTAATGTCATGAAAGAAGCAGCCTTTGGAATGCTGATAGATCCCACATATGATTAAAAAGAGAGAGAAAAAAACCCCTACTAAATGCCAACAACGCCATCAGCCGCACCCACCACAGTGCCAAAGATTAGCAAACCAGCAGAAATAACTATCATTACCATCAACCGCTCCAAGACACAGACAGCCCAGAATATTCTGTTCCAATTCAACAATACCAACACAGTCAATGTAAACATAAAAGGACTGAAAAAATCACATTGTAGTGAAGAGCCCAATCTTTTAATTTACTGTGTCATTATGGGATGTATTATTTATATGCATACAAAATATGTTTGGGCATGATTTTGTTTAGCAATGTATACCATGTAGCTGATCTGATTATTTTAAAGACAAAGGGCCACAAATAAGCTGGTGGAAAGTACCCCAGTTGTGTTGATTGGTGTGGAGCGAAGCCCGTTTACGCCAGTGGAAGAGCTGGCCCACTTATGTCAATCTCTAATAGAAGCTTGTTTGTATTTCTAATAAGCCAAGACATTTTGATTGTGTAATCAGCTCTGCATTCTTCTCTCTGCCTGCGCAGGGTATAATTGTAGCTCTTGGATGATAATTGTTATTAAATTATTAAATAATGGAGGATTGGAAGGTCACTTTAAGGTTGTGCTTTGCAGACTTCTTTGGTCTCAAGCGATGAGGGAGAAAGTACCATTGAATCGAAATGGGAGTGCGTTGGTCTGCTGAGCACAAATTGCACACACAAGCAATTGTGAGTGTACCAGAGTGCCATTTCAAAGAAATACAGTCTGCCTCTGGAAAATGCACCCCCTTTTGACACTAGCAGCTCAGTCATTCTCGCTTCACTAATCTATAGACTGAGTCATGCTTTTGGGAGGACACCATGATAGTTTCATCCCAGTTCCCAGGAATATTTAGAAGGCCCTGACTGCAAAACATTAGCAATCTTGCTCTGTGGTCTGGAACAAGGGACATTGCACTGTTCACTAGGCTTTATGGTCAGTCCCACAAGTGACACAAAGAACATCTTTGAATTGCTAACATCTGAAGGAAATGAATGAAACTCATGAGCATCTTTGATGTAGTATGAAAAATAGCCACCCCTCACGCCCTCCATTAGAATGGGACCATTCTAAAAACAGTTCTTTGAATGCTGGTGACAACTAGTTTTACAAGCAGGACAAACAGAAGATGGGGGTAGAAATTGGTGGCCCACAGACTCATTCCCTCCCAATCCTGCAAAGTGGACTGGCAAGAAATCATCCACATATCTGGCAGCTCCTCTGCATCTAATATATAGAATGAAAGAACATCCATTAAATCCCTCAACCCCCTTGAAAATAAGGCAAACATAACAGGAAATGCTGTACCTCCCTCATGAGCAGTTGACTGGATTTTTCTTTCTCCTTTTTTACAATTTTCAAATGAAGTTCATTTTATCATTAGTTGATGGAGAATAGTAGGAAAACACACTGGATAATTTTTTTGGCACAGCACTATCTTGGAGCAACACAGAACTCTGACCGAGGGAAAGTCTCAGCAGGGTATATATGTAAGTTCCATTTTGAACTGTATTTTGCATCTTAAACGTCCTCAATCAAAAGTATCCCAGTAAGCCTTTGTCCCCCTGGAACAGGTGCCTAGGCTTGCTGGCCCCTTGTTCTGCTCATCTGTGTCTTCATATGTCTGTTTCCATAAAGCTTGAATCTTGAAAGGCTTATTCACGAGCCTATTCCCCGAAGGAAGGCCAGTCAACCCTCTCATTCCCAACATGTACTGTAGTAATGCTTGATTAGATCCAGACCCAGTAAGAGGAGGTCAGCACTGCTGCTTCATGCCAAGGAGAAGAAAGGAGGGAAGCAGCTCCCCCTCAGTGTGGATCCCTTTCCTCAAATTTAATGAATGGATCCCTCTATAAACAAGTTGAAATTAAACCAATCAAATTCAGTTGCTCAGTTACTTTACAGCAGTTCATTATTTGGTACAAACGTAAGGATCTATACAGCTGTACAGAACGATTACTTGAGTGACACCCTTATCTTTTATGTAAATACCCTGTAGGTCACTGGTCTGTAGGAGAGCTTCTTCTTCAAGTTCTCTAGATATCAGAAGACTGTTCCACCATAATTGAGAGCAGGGCTTTCAATGTGGCTGCCCCTGTTCTGTGGAACAGCATTCCTGTTGAGATACGAACAGGCATCCACTATCTGTGCTTCTCAGAGACACTTGAATATATTATTGTTCTGACAAGCTTTGCCAGTTTGAGTGAATATGTCTCTGCCATGGCTGTCCACTTTTTCTTGTTTTAAAGTTCACCTTCTGTTGATTTTTGTGCCGTTTGTAACTGTTTTTTTTTTAGCATTTAAAAAAATATTTTGCAGCTTCCACAAAATAGTTCCATGATTCTAATCTATGTCAACTCAGCACAATCCTAAGCATGTAAGACAGACTGAATTCAATTGGGCTTTCTCTCCAGCACACGAGTGGGAAATCTCTGGCCAACAGAATGAATTAGGCCCCCAACTGGCTCACCAGCTCATATTGGGCAAGCCATGCTCTCCTGCCTACACCTGACATCATATAGGACATCAGGCATGGGGCGAATGAAGCCACGGCTCAGCCAAAGGGGTTTGCAACCACCTTGTTTTGCAAGCACCGACAATCAGCTGATTGCTGGGGCTTGAATAGTTCAGGACTTGCCCTGCCCACCTACCCAGCTTGACACACTGGTTGTGTGGGAAATCAGGATTAGCCCGCCAATCCACATAGAATTGCAGCCTTGTTTCCTTGTCAGTGCCCAATTCTGTACATGTTTACTTAAACATAAGGCCCACTGAATGCAGTGGAGCATGTTTCAAAGTAAGTATGCATCAGACTGCAGCCTTAGAAGAATAAAACAAGCCAAAGTTATTTTTCCTGTTTTACCATCTCTGACTCACCTGCAAATAACCTGGGTCAAATGGAACCCCTTCAAACAAATGACGTGTGTGCTTGACACACTCCAGAGTTTTATGTTTATATTCATCTCCACCAGAAGTTGTGTTTCAACTCAGGTCAGCTGGATCTAAGTCACTCACCAAAGCTAATCTTTAATTTGTCTCACAATGATGAAACATCCCCTGATAAGATTCCGCTGCCTTGATGTTATTTCCATTGCACTGCATTCCCTGCTTGAACAAGCCTCCTCTGTGGAATATATATATCCTTCCCCCTAAGCAACTATCTTGCCCCCTCTTAGTTTGTCTTTTAATTATTATTTAAATTATTAATTGCTATTAATCCTGAATGAGTTCATGACGGGGTCTACCTTTAAACTCCTGGACCCCTGCCAAGCTGTGTATATATAATATTCCTTTCGTCATAAACCAGTCCTTGTAGCCCTTCCATAATTTATGGCTGCTTTTCTCTGAAGTACCTCAAAGTTATCTGAATAAATTCTGAGGCTGAAAAACCACAAAAGATTCAGCAAAGGAAGGTGAGCGACTTCAGAGTCTCTGGGTAGAAGGAGGGGATTCTTTAGGAATGTCAAGAAAGCGATCAGAGGCCATTGGCTTCTTTGAACAATCAACATTACTGCAAGGCTACATTCAGACATGGGGATTGCTGTGTTTAATTTCCCTGGATGTAATACTTTCCCAGTTGCTAACGTTCCTTTTACACTGCAGTACCTGCTGCATTATGGAACTGTGGTTTTCTGATCAATATGCTGCCATGTCATGCTAAATCGTAAAACTATGGGAAACAAATGTATGCAGAGATACTGCCCCAAATTTTGTTTGGTGATTTTCTAGATCAGCAGGTTTGCAAACAGACTTTTTTTTTCCTTCCTGGAAGCAGTTAACATGAAAATGAGCCACTAAACTTCCAGTAGTTTCCGCTGGATTTCCAGAAGTGACTTCTGCATCGTGTGAAAGATTGCATAAAAGGCAAAACAAAACAATTAGGTGAGGAAATGTCAAGAAAGTGGAATAAAGTGCTTTCTGAACATAGCCTGTGTTTTGGCGGAGGCAGGAATGGATAAGCATATTGAGTCCATATATTAAGATCATCTTCAGAGTCTGTCCTCCATGTGCCCCCACCATCCATGATATAGTGACCAGTGACCAAAAAGAGAGTCCTTCATTCACAGTACTCCATTTGTGTACTTCCCTCACCTACCTGGTACCCACATCTTTTCAGCTCTAAGCCAAAACCTGTCTAGTTTAAATTAGAGCTGAGAAGATGTGGTTCTTCCCCCATCCCATTTGATCCTCACCACAATTCTGTGAGGTAGGCTAGGCTGAGAGACAGTGACTAGCTCAGTGGTTCAAGAACACTCAGTCAGTTTCACGACCGAGTTGGCATTTGAACCCTGGTCTCTCAGGTCAAAGTCCAGGACTTTCACATTTCTTGGTATGAGGTGTTTGAGCTGTTGTTCTGTTCAGTGCCTATTTGAATTCTTACTCTCCCTCTCTCCCTTGTATTCTTTGTAATTTGCTGGATTTTATGTAAACAACCCTGGAGGCATGTCTGAAGGATAATATATAAATTTAGTAAGTGAGTAAATCAATGCAAATGTAGGACCATTCTGACTTCATTGTGTAGACAGACAAGCCGTGTCTCATCTTTCCTCTAGCTTTGTGGTAGCTCTCATCAAATAGCTGTGGAAGAAACCCCCTGTCAGTGGAAGTGTGCTGTCATGGCTATTCCCAGATCCACCTGTGGGATTTTGGGGTCACCATCTTGCACATCTCTCCTGTTTTAATGGCACTGGTATGCTAATAGGGCATCACTATCTCCTCTGAAACAGCAAGTCTGCCCATCCTCACCCCACTACTACCAGTGAGGATGTGAGAGACATCTGGGAAGAAGCGATGGGACCTGTCTAGGGCCATTTGGAGGTGGTTCGGCTATCTAGTTTGCTTACTCAAAGGAGAGGATGCTTGGCACTCTTTGTTTATAAGAATGGGGGTGGTGGAGCTGCTTTGATATCCTGTGTGAGCTGTATGAGCTGATCTGGTATTGAGCATATGGTTACATGCCTAGGACTGATAGGTAGAGAGAGTGAGCAGTGTGTTTCTGTGTAGTGCAATTTATGGAATCTGCGTCTGCAGGGACAAATGAACTATTATTGAAATCTTGGGTTCAGAGAAGCCTGGCATCCCCCCCCCCCATGTTAACAAATACAGTAACATTTAGTCTATAACTATGCAGGGGAAATAATAAAAATAGGATTCTCCTGATTCACCTTGCATCTACACTGAAGAGTCATTGGCCTTGTTAAAGGGGGGGGGGGACCTAACAGCAATTCTTTACTCCAATGCCTTTCAAGTGCCCTCCCCTACATAATGAATTGCTTGAAAATTGCTGCACATCAGGATCAACACCATTTTTAATTTGAATTTGCAACACTGCTCATGATCTTTCTGCAAATCTTTAGGTTGAGGAAGGCTCTAAAAGTTCAGCAATATCTGTGGTTCAGGACAGCCAGTGTGGTTGTGGTAGGTTTAAATTTCCACACAGCTGTGAAGCTCACTAGATGACCTCAAGTTAGCATCACAGTTTCTCAGCCTAATCTACTTCACAGGGCTGTTGTGAGAATAAAGTGAGAGAGGACCCTGTGGAGAAAGCCCTGAGCTCCTTGGATGAATGCAAAGGCAGGAGACAAATGTGACAAACACCCTGCTGCAAAATGATTGCTTTCAGAGCCCTTCGCTTTGCACCCTTGGTGCTTCCTCTATCCTGCCTGCATCAGAGTGAACCTGCATTGGAGGTTTTTGCTGATTGATAGGAGGTGAGATAAAATGCTTTAGCCTGGCTGTGCGGGCGCAGAAGAGTGTCTGCCTGTCACCAGGTGTTTAGACAATAAATCACTTGGATTTACTCTCCTCAGGACACTATAAGGCTGGAAGTGTAAACAATGTGGCTGTGGCAGTGATGGAACATCACAACGACATCACAATGGGGGCAGCATGTCATGTGCTGACTCTGTGAGATGCATCCAAGTTGCACAGGAGTCTCCAGGTAGGGTATCAATTAGCAGGATGCTGGGGGAACTTGGAGAGGGAGGAGAAACTACCCATTCATGGGGCCACATTTTATTTCAGTTTTCACCTGCTCCAGAACGAATGCAAGGGCTTCTGATCCAATTTTGTTTTGTGCTCCTCTAAGCTCGCAAAAGTTGATAAATATTGTAGAGGCTCAAGCAAATGCATAGCATGCGTATGTTGAGAGCCTTCCTTTCCCTGGAGCCGCTGTTACTGAAGCAAATGAAACAAGAACTGTGTTAATAATCCTACTTGGCACTTTTAATCTTCAAAGAACTTTGCAGATTTTAATGAAATCACTTGCCTTTCAACAAACTCAACAAGAGAGGTGGGGAAAATATAGAGAACATGCAGAGACCCCCCTAGAATGAATCTGAAAGTGGAATTCGAGAGACACTGGGTCTCTTCCTTTTCTTTTTTTTTACCCATAATGTTTTATTGATTTTCATACAGTTCAACACATTCAATTCAGTTTTAATACAACATTCCCTTAGCATTTTGACTTCCCATCCTTACTTCCACGATGCTTTTGTTCAGATCCTTTATCTGCTACCTTAAATACAGTAAGGAAAGGTAAAGGTACCCCTGCCCGTACGGGCCAGTCTTGACAGACTCTAGGGTTGTGCGCTCATCTCACTCTATAGGCCGGGAGCCAGCGCTGTCCGAAGACACTTCCGGGTCACGTGGCCAACGTGACAAGCTGCATCTGGCGAGCCAGCGCAGCACACGGAACGCCGTTTACCTTCCCGCTGGTAAGCGGTCCCTATTTATCTACTTGCACCCGGGGGTGCTTTCGAACTGCTAGGTTGGCAGGCGCTGGGACCGAACAATGGGAGCGCACCCCACCGCGGGGATTCGAACCGCCGACCTTTCGATTGGCAAGTCCTAGGTGCTGAGGCTTTAACCCACAGCACCACCCGCGTGGTGCCTTTTTCTAAAACATATATCCTACATTCCTTAGTCCCACTCATTCTTTTGCTTATAGGCACTAGGTCTCTTCCAAGGGGTCCAAAGACAAGACTTCCTTGCCAAATGCTAGTTGCATTCCCTTCTCTTGGGCTACGTTCGCACTACATGTTTAAAGCAGTATGATAGCACTTTAAACACTATGGCTTCCCCAAAGAATTCTAGCAGCTGTAGTTTGTTAAGGGTGCTGAGAGTTGTTAGAAGACCTCCTAGAGCTATATTTCTCAGAGTGGTTTAACAATCATTCCCTGTTCACAGTGAACTCAAGGAAACCAGCAGTTTCATGAAGATGTTCAAAAACTGTTGGAGGTAAGTTGGGTCATTGCAGGACTCCATAAGCCAAAAAGATCAGCTGAAGTTGGAGTCTACCAACATTCCCATTCTTGGACCAATTCTCCAGGCATGATGGGAACTGCTGCACAATAACATCCTTTCATCCCGTCCCAGATAAGTGGAACCTGAGCAGGTGCACTACACACTACAAGAGTCCACTAAATATGTTAAAAGAAGTATGAGTAGATGATTTATTTATTTATTTATTTATTTATTTGCTTGCTTGCTTGTTGCAGGGCCCACTACTAGTAGTAGCAGCCGTCATAGCCATGGCTGTGTCTGTTCATATGGCCGCTCTGTTTTTGTGCTGAGTCAGCTGAGGACATTCCAACATTTGTTTTTCCCACTTACGTGCAGTTCACACATCCTTCTTTGCTTCCCATAGCTCTGGCTGTGAAGGCGCAATTGTGGCCTCATTGATTCTTCACCTCCTGGAATTGTCCCACATGTGCCAGTGCAGTGTCAGAATCAATATCACAGGCTTCGTGCAGAGACTGTGCTGGGGCCAAAAGAAGCAATTTGCTTACTGGGCAGGTTGCAGTGAGATAATATTGTGTCAGGAGGTGAGGTTGCAGTAAGAGTGGCAATAAATGTTTCTTTTCCTCAACAAGGAGAAAGAGGGGATTGATCAGCTTCAGCTTCAGATCCTTCTAGAGATAAAATGTAACTGGAAGAACAATAATTCCAATGTACTAATGCTCCTTTAAGGGGAAGCCCTTGCAGAGCTTCACATCCCTCACTCACTGCAGGGGTGGCAGTGGGGCAGCATTTCGCCTCAGGCGGAAAAACTTCTTGGGCTGCTTCTGCTCTCTGGCAAATCAATCTGAGCTTTACTCGCAAGTGGCTGTTCGCAGGCAGGAAGTGTAGAGTGCTATCTGGCCTCTTTCTGTGTTGTCCAGCTGCCCATCTCAACCCGTCGATTATGCTGATCCAACACTGCTGAAGGAAAGATCCAGCTACGTATGAGCAATATTCTACTCCAAGGGCTGCAAAGCTGTGCACCCCTCTACTCATTGCTCACTCAACCACAGCATGGTGCCACTGCACAGCTGTTCTGGGTGTTCACTGGGTAATACTCTGGCAGTGCCAGCCGGGCTGAACTGAGACAAAGATCAACATGGGAAACAAACTACGGTGGGTATCACCAACTGGAACAACTGCTTCAAAGTAATGAAGCACATTATTACTGCAATGCACAAATACAGCACAGAGGAGAAATGGTGAGGAGGACTTCCACTCAGGCTTGGCTCAGCATACCTCTCCACATCAATCAATCAATCAATCATTTTCATGGGATTGTATATTTTAATTATATTTCAATGCTTGTGTAGTAGGCTTCTAAGTTATTTGCAAGTACAAAAACCAATTTTGGCATTAAGCCATCTATAATGTATTATTTCTTTATATACCGTATTTTTCGCTCTATAACACGCACCTGACCATAACACGCACTTAGTTTTTAGAGGAGGAAAACAAGGGGGGGAAAGTTCTAAATGAAACAGTGGATGTATGATTTTTGTGGTTCATGCTGTGGCCACAGACATGTGATCTGACGGTGAGTTTGGGGTAGCCCAATGCAAAAATCCTGAGGATCCATGTGGATCTGTGCTTTGTAACCACATTTTAAGTGGGGAGAGAAGGAAAAGCACTCAAGGGACAAGGAGCATGCGTCGGGTGTGTGGAGAAGGATGCTGCTAATAATGCAGAAGAGGGGTATAAGGGGAGAAGGCTCCTCTCCTCTCCCGCTTTGCTCCTTTAAAACAAGCAGGCTCTGCTTCTCTCCCTCCTCCCTGGCTTAGAGAGCTGAAAAGCTTTTCTGCTATTTAGTGACCTGAGTGGGGAGAGAGAGGGACAAAGAGCACGGTTTAAAGCAGCCAACCAGACAGGAGCTGCTTACACCTGTGTAAGCGGCTCCTCTCCCGCTTTGCTGTTTCAAAGCGAGCCACGGAGGAGGGAAGTAAGGGGAACCATGGATCCTCTGCTCACGACTGCAGCAGATCCCCCCGCCACCCATAGGCTTTCGCTCCATAACACGCATAGGCATTTCCCCTTACTTTCTAGAAGGAAAAAAGTGAGTGTTATGGTGCAAAAAATACGGTATTTTCTAATTGCAATGTGGTGTTGGAAACAGGAAGTCAAATGCATATAATAAACACATGTACATGCATCTTTCAATATGCAGCCCCATTTATAGCTGAGAGACACCAGGGCACACCAAAATGTATGTATCCTTGCTGAATGGGGACATCTGGAATACATGCTTTCATTCATATAGCACTGGCATATGATGGCCCTTTAGCATAAGATAAAAGCTAAGATTTTTGCATTTGTTACACTCTTGGAAAGTTTGCCCAAAATATCTGGAAGCCATGCAGCAATCAGGGATGGGGGAGAAATTTGGTCCAGTTCACATTTTAATGCAAATCTATCTAATTCACAGTTCCCAAAACAGTAAGCAAAATAAAATAAGCTTTGCTTTAGTACTTACACACAGCAAAGGATACCCTCCATTGAGGAACTGTTAACACTTCACTGGTATCTTTGCATATTCCTGGGAAAACTCCCATTCATGCAAGTTTTGCCTGTCTCCGCTATGTGCTTCTCCAGTGAGCATTTAGCTATATAGGAATCATGGCTACAGATTTTGTTCTATTTTTGGGCCATGTCTTTGAATGCCTTGCATTGTGGTGTACAGGAAAACAAGGGAGGCGCACACATGCTTCACATGCTGGAAATAGAAATTCCACATTTATAGGCTGCTTGTTGCTTTCTCACAGCTTCTGGCATGCTTCAGTCTGCCAGTCACAGTGAACACAGTGTCCTGGGAGGGATGATCATTGTGAACAGATGGTCCCACGAGGGACAGACAGATGGCCCAGAGACTGGAAGCTTCTAGGGATTTTGATGGAACAGAGAAATCAGGCCCTATTTCTCACTCCAGGGTTCCATGCTAGGGACAGGCTAGAGCCCACCTTCCCCACCTTGTCACCTCCAGCAACTTCTTGTCATTTGTGCTATTTAGTAGGCGCTAGTTAGTGCTGGTGCACTAGATCCCAGTAGTAAAGCAGTGCTCACCCTTCTGCTCTGCCTGTATCTTCAGAGCAGAAGACATTTAGCCCAGGAAACAATGCAATAAGCAAGGAAAGCACTTTGACTAGGGGGGAAAAACCATTTCTTTGGGTTTCCCAGGTAGTTCACAACATTGTTTCAGACTACCGCCTTAGCAGTGCAAGCCACTTAGTATTGAGACCAGAACCCCAAATCTTTCTGTTAGTCACTCCTCAGAATTTCATCTCAAGCTACTTGTTCTCTTCCTAGGAGATTGCATGATCCACATAACTCACCAGACTTGGCATCAGATGTTGAATTCCTCATATCTCTTTGAAAAGGGGGAACATGTTTCTGGCTTTGAAAACAAGCTGGGTGGGTCAGAGCTTCTGGGATCTTAACTGGGGCATTCAACCCATGGCAATTTAATCTCTAAGGGGTCTCCAGGGGAGAAAAGAATCAAATGGCTCTTAGGTCATGCAGCTGCAGCGCAATGCAGTACTTTTGGACACCTGATGCTTTGATTGAGAATTTGGGCTCTGGCAGTCCTCACTAGGGATGGAAGGTTCTCTCAGCTTTGGTTCTTTCCATTTCTCTTTTCCCTAATCTCAAATTCAGTTCACATTTGTGTAGCAACTAGTGTTAAAAAACACCACACCCCTTGTGTAAATTCTTTAACGTTTTAGTGCAATTCAGCAATTAGTATCTTGCGGAGCAGTCAGGGGGGTTGTCAAGTGAAGTAAGCAGTCGGGCAGAGCCCCCACAGTACCTAATGAATGCTTTTAGACACACATTGGTTGGAGAGCTGTATCACAACGTTCAGGTAGGTGCAAATTTCAAAGGATGGCTGTGTTTCAATTCTCATATGGTTTCAGAAAGTGAAGATTTGATCGTTCTGTGAACAGAGTCAGATTTCTTCCCCATCTCTAGTCCTCAACTTCTGCTGGAGGTTATAAGATCTAAGTTAAGCTATTGCAGGGACTCCGACATGTTGGAAGAGCATTGGCTATGCCTGGGAGCTGTCCCAGGTCCTGAACTTCTGGGTCCCCTGCTGGTCCCAATCTTGTTCTCCAACTCTGTTAAGTGCAATGCAGAAGTTGCTTCTGAGTGACTCTAGCTGATAGGCCAGGGGTCTGCAACCTTTAAGACAAAAAGAGCCACTTGGACCCGTTTCCGAAGGAAAAAAAACTGGGAGCCGCAAAACTCGTCATTATAAAAATAACTTTTTTGTCACTTTTTTATTCTTTCTTTGTTTGACCCCTCAGAATTACTCCTCCTCATAGAAATAAACGTTAAATTAACAAGTTACCTTTTTGTGTGTGTGTTCTTCACTCCCCTTCAAAACAGTGACCAGCGTACATTCCCCTTTCAATGTAGCGGGCGGGCGGGCGGGAAGGTAACGTCAGGACGCTGTGTGACTAACGCACGCACCGCCCCCATGCGACGTCACAGCCAGTACAGCGCCCGCCACAGTGGGGAGTGTCGGGGTGCACAATGCGCCTCCTCCCCTCGCTAGTATCCGCCCTGGAGCCGCGGCAAAGGTGTAAAAGAGCCACATGCGGCTCCGGAGCCGTGGGTTGCAGACCCCTGTGATAGGCAGTACCCATGAGTTCTAGCTTACTGTTCTGGAGGCATATAGCCTAGCCAGAAGAGGACATAGGGCACAGCAAATATGCACAACAGGTCTGCTGCTTCATGGCTGATGGCAGCTCTCTTTCATCTTTGTTTGCCTCCCTTCTATGTCCAGCAAGAAAAGAAAAAAGAGGCAGGCCTCTGGTAGACAAAAGCAGGAAATGAAACAGAAAACCAATTGCAAGTGTACACAAAGAATATATAATAGAAATAAATCACAAATAACAACAAACAAGAATAGCACGTACATCATGCGCTGGTGCAAATTGATGTAACACACAGTAGGACACAAACAAAGCAAATGCTCAATATGCATGTACAATAATTATGAATTCACTAGTTAATATAGTGATTTTACAGAGTAATTATAAATTCACATGCCGGATATAATTGTTTGATGGATAGCCTGCAAAGATCCATTTTGAGAAAGTCTTCAGCATAAACCATCCATGTATTATGAGAAGAACGACAATCGGAATCAAATATGAGGCATACATTTATTTATTTTTTGTTAAATGTGGAATTTATTCCCCCAACAATGCCAGCCACACAGCATTGTGAGTTGAGTGGTAGACCTCAATTTTAGTGTCTCCCAAGACCTCAAGCCAGGAATATCTGCTCAGACACATGGGCACCCTTACTAGTCAATCTCTTTATAAGGTGATTTTTCTTATTTCATCAGTAACTTTTTTTGGAACGATTGTTGATCTTATATTCACCATCTTCAAGATTCAGGCATTTTAAAAAAATGTTCATTAGGGCAGCACTTAATGTTTACAATCAACCCGTCAATCAATCAATCAATTTATATTGTATTACTGTGAGGCAAAACACAAGCCTGGTCACTGGTCTTTGTTGGGGTCAGTTTATAATAATCGGGCAGTTGTGCCATGACTGCTTCTGCCTTCCTTGAAGCAGACTAGAGTGCCCTGCCGCACTGTTTGGTAATTGCTGGTGTGTGTAGTGTGAATATGCAGAGCCAAACTACCAGCTAACTCAGAGTGTCCCATTGCAAGGCACAACTGCCCAGAGGGTATGGCTTGTGGAGGATGCTTACTGTGGCCACAAGTGTGAATTCCACAGGATCTTAAATTTCTTTGACACTCAGATTACATTTGTAGTTTTCTTGCTTGTTCACTTGGCAAAAGAGACCTGCATACTCCTTCTGGCATGTATATATGCAGACATTCTTTAATCACATAGTTGTGTTTTGTAAATCTGGCAAACATTCTCACCTTGCAGCATAAAAGAACTCAGACATAAAATTTAGACTAAAAGCTGTTCTAAACCCAGTCTTCTTTCCTTTCCTTTGTCAATCCAAAGTGCATTAAAATTAAACTCCTGTGCTTCTCGAAGCTGCCTCTGTTATTATTGGAACTGATGCACATTTACTATAGCCAATCTATTTTTATTTGAACCACTTATGCTGTATGAAACCGAGCATAATAATTCGAGTCAATACAGATATATTTGTTTTTATTTAAACTTATAAGTGTGCTAAAAGCAACAAATGTTTTCCCCACTGAAAACCAATACAGATATATAATACATAGAGAAGATATGCAGCAATCAAAACAGTGGTGTCCAGTTGCTCCAGGGGCTGATTTAAGAAACCATTGCATCTTATTTTGGACAAGTTTAGGAAACCAAAGTTAGCAGAAGCTGCATCCTGAGTGCAGTGAGTGGTATCTGGAGTTGGTCCCTTTTAGTAAAGCTGCTATGAGTAAGCAGGGAACTACTCATTACTAGGAGAACTAAAACCAGCAGGGGCAATTTCATGAGATCAGCTTGAGTCTGAAGTGGGAATTCAGTCTATTACACCTTGGCAGAGAAAGACCTTCTAGAATTCGTGGAAACTGTTGTGCAGTTCACCTTATGTTCACATGAATATCCTTCCATTTAGTTAGGCCATGCATAGTAATCAGTGGTGCACATGTGAGCACACTTCCCCCCACAGCAAGTGATCCTAGATACACTGTGCAACATTCACTTTTGATAAGAAAAATACTAGTTCACTAGTTGCATATTGTTTCCTAGATGCATTGCATAGATCCCACCCCTTCTGAAGAGAGTTGAAGGTGTGCTCAACTTCCACTTCAAAAAGACTGTTCTAGAATGGGGATGGAGACATGACTTAATTGTGCATGGTTCCTCAGATATTATTTCATTTATTTATTATATGCATTAATATTCCATCCTGAAGGTGTGGACCAAATAAATAAAACCAAAAAGAGACCATACAAAAACTAAAACAAAAAATTGACAATAGAATTTAGACCTTGACCAGTCTGTTCATTTGGTTCTCCATTTAAAATCCTCTTTTACCTTTTACCTATAGCTATTATGCTGCTCAGAGTGGAGGTCGATAACATGAGGGCCACCTCCAGATATTGTTGAAGTTCAACTCCCATTAGCTAGCATAACCAATGGTCAGAGATTATGGGAACTCCATACCTTGTGCTTAGAGAGACGCTTAATAAAACCATAAAACTGTAGAGTTGGAAGGAACCTTGGTTATCATCTAGTCCAGTGGTTCCCAATTGGTTGACCATGGACCCCAGGGGGTCTGCGTAACCCATCCATGGGGTCTGTGGCACCATTCACATAACAAAATACCACAGAGATATCAAAAATTTCAAAATAGGGGGTCCATGGCTTGACTTTTGCAAAACAGGGGTGCTCAGTACTTAGCTATTTGGGAACCACTGATAAAGCCCAACTCCCTGCGATGCAGGAATCTTACATGGTCCCCTTACATGGTCCCCCATACTGGATCCCGTGGAACTCCCTTCCATTAGAGGCTAGACTGGTCCTCTCTCTACTGCCTGTTGTGAGAGGGTCTGCTGTTGTTCTGTTCTGTTTTGTGTGTGCCTTTAAATGGCTTTTTCAGTGCTGATTTTTAATAGGGGGAGGGAAGATGTTTATGCGTATGCATGTGTGAGGAAGTGTCAGTGAGGAAAGGCATGGTTTGCGCCTCTGGATCAATCCACATTACCCTCAGTTTATAAAGATTCAGCAGCAGATTAAGTTCTGATGTTTCCACGTCTCATTTGGCCTGAACCCAACAATTGACACTGATCTCATGTGATTTTTTTTCTCAGCCCTTTAGAAGTCTGATTTCCAAGCCGTCTCCCACCCAGGTGGTGGTGGGAATGCCTACTTTAGAAAGGCAGTGGAGTTTCCTAATGTGTTTTCACAGCAGCTGCTCATGGGTCCCTCCTGCTGTGAGTCAAGAGGTTGCCCTGCAAAGTTGGATGGTGTAAAGGCTTCCATTGCTGTGAATCTTTGCCTCTCATCTCTGCTGCTTTCACACCTCAGTGGATCTCATTCTTCCTCATGCCTTCACCACTTATATTAGCATTTCTTTCTCAACTGAGGAGCCTGGCATTCAGATAACGCCATATTCCTTTGTCCCAAATCATTCTCCCTCTCCTTCCCTCCATGTTGCAGTGAGCAAGGAATACTCCTGTGTCATGTTAACCATGAGAGACCAGGTCTGAGCAGTACAACACGAGGAAAAGAAGGGAGACAGTGTCTGAGTTCTGGCATTAATAACACCCAAACCTCCACCAATACAAATACAGTGAGCTGCAATTAATCCTGTGGCTAGCAGGGATCCGTGCCAACACAGAGTCTCTTGGTGTCAAACTAAATCTGAATCTCACATTGACCGTATTGGGCATTGTTCTTCTTACACAGTAGCTAAGTGCTGGTGGTAGAGGATTGGGTAATGCTGGAATGGGGAAGCTGTGGCCCTCCAAATGCCATCAGATTCCAAACCCTGTCTGTCTCCATCAGCAGGGCCTATAGCTGAGGATGAGCCACAGGCTCCCCATCTCTGATGTAGCAGATGATGGGAATGACATCTGCATGAGACCCTGGAGGGCAGCTGCCAGTCAGAGCAGACAATGCTGGGTGGATGGACAAATAGTCTGGGTGGACAATGCTGGGTGGATGGACAAATAGTCTGACCTGGTATGAAGTCATTTCCCATGTAATCCAAGCTATTCATAACAGGAGAGCAGAACAACCAAAACTGTAGGAAAACAGCATAATTTATGTCAGGGTAAGTTATTTTGAAGTCACATACACCTATGACACACTCCATTTGGCAGTGAGGCTACGACCAGCTGAACTGAGCATGGCAGAGGGAAAGCAAGCCTTTAAAATAGGGGTTGATTTACACCACCCCTTTTGCCAGTGTAGCTTCTACTAGGTTGCTAGATTATGTGACCAAGCTCAACAGAATATGGAAGAGGGGAAACAAGGGGGGGGGCAGGGCCCCTACAATATTTTCATGGAGGGGGATGGGCCCCCACAAAATTCCATGGTGATCCTCAAAAGGATGCGTCAGGACAAAGATGCTTGGCCCTGCGGCATCATTTGGAGTCTTGCGCTCTGGTGCTCTCTACCTGGGATGCATGCGAAGAAGCATCTTCACTCTGTGCATCCCTTTGACTTCCACACAAAGGTAAGGCAGCTGGCAGTGAGTGAGGGATGGTGGGCTGAGTTGGCCTGGCATGGTTGTGGGGAGCATGATGTCATGCTGCACCACCATGATGTTGTGGGGTGGGGTGCATTGGTGCCACAGAGGGGTAAGTCTCCTCCTGCGCTGTCGCTCCCCCCATTTTTGAGACTTCCCACAGCCTAGGCTTAGCGAGCTTTAACTGGCCTATGCTGACATATCTCTGGCTGAGTTTGGACAGCACAGCCCTTGTTGGTCCAGACCCAGTCAGAGATCTATCTATTCCAAACTCCACTCTTCCTGCTGGATCTTGGGTCTGGATTGCTCCCTGATCTCCACCATGTCTTCTCTTTCCCTCTGTGTTGCAGTGACCAAACAATGCTTCTTTGTCAAATTATATGGCTCTCCCCTTGAATCTTTAGGGGCAACTTTATGCTGAGTTTTCCATTACAAAAGGAGGAATATTATGGCAAATATTTACTAAAATACGAGCTTCAGCAAAGGGCATATTTTGTTTCTATACCCCCGCGCTCATTCTTCCTTTGTAAAGTCTCCTGCCCATTCTTTTCGTTTCCTGCTTCCTTAAGGGAAACAATGGTATTCCCTACAGTGCAAAAAAATCTGCTAAGTTTACCCAAGAGAGATTCTATACCAGGGCGGGATAATGTCATCAATACTGAAAACTAAAGCTTCCTCTTCCTGTTCATGCCTGACTTTTTAGCTCACTTTGGCTTACCCATTTGCTCCCATTTTTGCAGTCCTCCCCTCCTTGCAAAAAGAAAAAAAGAAGAAGAAGAGAGGATCTTTATGAAGGAGAGTATTTATTTGAAATGATGAGAGGAAGCAAACAAGATAAAAATGGAGAGATAAGTGACAAGACGGGATTTCAGTCCTGGCCTAGGTTTCAAGTGAACGATTGTCAATACTAATAACATAAACCTAACTGTGAAGGGGACCCAATACACAGTGGCTTGGGAATGCTTACAGACATCTGAAAATTTAATCAGAGGGTGCCATCAGAAATGTAGCCAGTGTGTCTGGAATTTGGGTTTAATGCATTTGTTTGAAATATTTTACATTGGCGAGGGGGGAAAGTGCAGGAGATATTTGCATGAGATGCAGTTGCTTTGCTGTGTGGGGAGAAAAAATGTGTCTTCTGTACAACCATAGAAACAAAGGAGAGATAACTCACCTTGCGTTCTACGATAGTTGTGCATGGTCCATGTGATGAAACTTGGCCACATCTGTAAAATGGGCACCCCCCCAATAAGATGAGCACTTCAGCTCAAGCGTAGCCAAGAACCACTCGCTTTGACCTTGAAGCCCTACAAGTTGTGTATTACCTCCAAGTTTAGAAGCTGCATACCACTGAACACTAGATAGAGGGAGCCACAACAGGGCAAGGCTCTTGTTTTCATGTCTTGCATGTGGGATTTCCTGGGGCATGTGGCTAGCCACAATGTGGTAGGATCCAGATCAGGGTGAAAGGTCTTTAACCCTTTCCCACTTCAGTGGGTGGGCAAAGGGTTCAACCTTCTAGCCCTGGGCCACCTGGGCCAGCAATCCAATTTTAAAAATCATTCATGTGCTTGCTAACCCTTGGCTCTGAGGTCACACCATGGAAATGCATAGCTCCTGGCTGATGAAGTGTGTCTGGTGGGGCTGCTACTGACATCTGCATAGTGCTGACCCAGATGCTCCTCAGACTCAAGTACTGTCATGGAATGTCAGGGCTCAGAGGAACAGGTGGAAGAAGTGTTTGTATCTGATATGAGATACAAAGGCAGTGGAATTTGCTCCCAGCACCAGTCACCACATGGAAGCAGCTTAAGGGCCAAATAGTTTCCTGTTGCAGAAGATAAGGCTTAGTAAAACAGTTCCAGACATAGATATATGCAGCTTGTAGGCTTTTGCATGCAGATACTTGCAAGTACAAAGAATCTCAATTGTTCTAAATACACTCCAGCAATTCAGGACATGACACTGGACATGTAACACCAACAGACTGATAACTCAAAGAGTAACTGCAGACTAACAGACACTACTGAACTGACAGGGATTAATCACAGATATAGTTAGGGCACTGGGCCGTTACCATAGCAACTTGCTTAGCTGACCTTTCACCTATGATTAGCTCATCCATGGGATGATTTACGTTCGTGAAGGAAATTAACCCCTTCTTATGTCAAGTTCATCCAGCAAAAGGTAGTGGGGGCAGAGCAATTTATGGGGTTTTATACCTCCCGTGAGGCAGGAGCCAGAGCTTGAGGATGGGGAGCAGTCTGAGCAGTCAGAGATGAGGGAAGAGGGCAGGATGTGCCAGGAGCAGAGGGAGAGACAGTGTCTGAAGGGAGGGGGGTCAGCCGAACCCACTTGGCCCCCTCCCCTAGTGTCTCCCAGGACCAGGAGGGACTAGAAGAGGCAGGCACAGCAACAACTTTAGTATAGGAGAAGTCACAGGGTGCTTTCACTCACTGTCCCAATAAATAACTAAACTACCTGTTCTTTGTCCTGCTTGGACTGTGGCTCAGGGCAGGAACATCTTCATAGTGCCAGTTTGCATTTCTTAGTGCAGAAAGTATTGATCTCATGTGTAAAGATTCTTTTCTATTTGGATTAATACAGGAGGATTCTCGAAACTACTAGAGGCTTCTCTGTGTGAGAGAAACAGAGGCAGAAGGGTTAATGATTATTTGGGTTATACCTTCTGGGAAGCTGCTTTGTAGTAGTTCTCTTATCTCTATTCTGCAGAGTCATGCTGACTATAAATATAGGCCAGAAGGAGCCTGGACCTTTTCTCTTTCTCTCTCTTCCTTCTGGTGTGGTGTTTCTGTTTCTGTATAGTGTTAAGGTTTAGTCTTGTAAGTTTTGTAAGTGCTGCAACTCTGTATGGACTGAGTCAATCCTGATTGTATTGGATTTGATAAGCATTATGCTACATTTGCCTTCAGCACACGTAAAAGCTCTGCTGGATGAAATATTGCCTCTGGTCTATTTTTTTTGGAAACCCTGCTAAACTCTGCAACGTGTTTAAGTTTTTTCCTCCACACATATGACACATAGTGCTAAACTGGGTGTTCATCTACTATCTGGTGCGCCTTGTACTGCACAATGATAAGTGTGGGATTTCCCACTCAGACATTGGTGTGGTCCTTCCTTGACCCTCCATGAGAAGGTACTATCCATCCATTTAACCCCTCAGCTCTGGATGGTGAAGAAAGAAAACTACTCTGAAATCTAAATGTAAACTTTGCAGCTCTAAGAATAAATAGATAGATAAAATCCTCAGAAACCTAGTAGATTTCTAGGCCTGCACCCGTGAAAAAGTGTTGTTGACATTAAAGGCTCATTACCTCAAAGAGGAATAAACAGAAGTCATTTATCATCATCATTATGATGATCATCGCCATCATCATTAGCGCTGCCATCTTAAAGTCAATCTCACACTTGTCGTTGGACGGAAGCAGATTTTAATGTGTGCTTATCACAATTGTACATAGTGAGGTTTTGCATGCAACAGATTACTTTGTGACATTGAAAATAAGTACATTTCATAAACAGTAATGGAGCTGAAACACAGCTTGATCCCAGCAAGGTACACAAAAATGATTAGAGCCTGAAATGAGAAATTAAGTTTCTTTTAAAACAAAGGACACAAAAGTTATTCACTGTGGTAAAGCTAAATGAGAATGTGCTTATAAAAAAATATCTCCTTCAGTGACTTTCCCCCATAATGTCTCATTGTGGCTCAGTGCATAAAGTATATGGATTGGGGGGGGGGGGGGAGGTTGTCCGTGAAGCTCAATCAGTGGCAAGGGCCAAGACACAATCACTCAGAACTAGCCTACCTCATGCAAGCTGGCTGTGGGGTTAGGTGAAAACTTTAAAATGTACTATACAAAGAAGGGATAGTAACATGAGGAAGACATTAGCTGCAGGTGTGATTACTTTTTTTGCCTTATGAGTATTTAGAGGGCTTGTCCTATTATTAGACAATGTGAGGCAAATGCCTCAGGCAGCAGATGCTGGGGTGCACAGTGGAAGGCAGAACTGCATTTGCTACATAGCATCTCCTGACCCGCCCTCCAAACTAGCCTGCTGCTTCAAGTGTGGCGGAAGACACAACACCTTCATCAGTGTCAAATAAAGATTCAGCTGCCAGTCCAGTCAGCTTCTCTGTGTGGAAAAACAAGAGTTAAAACCAACAGTGCACAGAAAAGAATTTCATTGCAATGTTGTGAATGAAAGCTTTGATGCATGAAGGAAGTATCAACAATAATTGCACCTTCCTGAGTTTGCAGGCAGCCTGAAGTGGAGACAATTTGTGAGTTTGGAAAGCATATGAGGCGAAAGGGTATTGTTCCTGAATGTGCAGCCATTAGATCCATTTTAAATATTTGTTTATTTTTATTTAACAGGATTTATACACTGCTTAATCATCAAAAGCTCTAGGTGGTCCATCGCTGCTTTTGTAGGCAGTGAGGGGGGCGGGACAGGGATAAGGAGGCAATTATGTACTCCTATTCGTGTGGCATTGTGGTCAGAAGAGGTTCATAAGTCCTTGTTTGCTAATGTGTCCAACTGCATGCCAGGGTATAATTCTCGACAGGGGCAACATGTCCTGTTCTACTGATTAAGGCGATGCGCCCCCCCCATCACTGCCCAGCACTGCTCTACCCCGCTGCTGCCTCCCTTGCCTGAGAAGTGTTGCAGTGCCTGTGAAGCAGTGATGCTACTGCCAACGGTTTCTAGTGATATCTCATGAGATCTCGCCGAAATCTCATGAGGTCTCATGCACTCAAGGTCTCGTGATATTTTGTCAAGATCTCATGAGATCTTACCAGAAGCCAGCATCGCTGCCAGTGCCACTTTTCTGCCCATGATGGAAGAGGCTGGAAGGGTGGGGGCACTGCTTCATGGGCAGGCCAGCCCTGTTTCTTGGACATATGTCAACTAGAGAGATGAGACGTGAGCACTGAAGATGGGTGGAAATATTTGCACCAGTATTTCAACCCACTTATGACTATTTCTTAGGAGTACTTTGACTTTCTGGTTATCACAAGATATAAAAATGAAAATAATAGATGCTCTCAAAATACACTGCCTTGTTGAAAAAATTGTTAGTTTGGGACATTCGTAAGTTAGCCTTTGAATCTTCTTAAGTGAATCTCCCCTTGCAGATCCAAAACTCTCTTTATGCTTTCCTTCTAAAACCTGAATCAACATGTTTGGAAGCAGAGCCATGGGAGGATGCAAAGCTCTGTTTTGTGCAAGTCTGGTAGCAGGTAAATTTGGATTCCCCTCTAACTTCCTTTCACTTTTTGTTACGGCTGCTATGCTGCTAGATCTTTAGTTTGAGGTATGCTGGTTCACTTCCTTATCTTACTATCTTGACAGCACTACTTCCTGGTTTTTTGGTCTCTTCTCATTTCCTGCAGATTAGCAGAAGAATTAGAAGAAAAAGATGAAGTGAAGCAAGTCAGAAAGCAAGTGACAGGATAGAAGTAGCTGTTTCAAGAGACACAAACGTGCTACCACTTTTCTCTCTCTTCACACTGTTATCTATAGAGTGCAATGAAGCCCCATCAGAGACAGGAGAGACACAACTGTTAGAACAACTGCAGAGCAGGTAAAACATTTGCCATCTCTTAGAAACATTGAGTCATAAAGTTAGGAGGGACCCAAGGGTCATCTAGTCCAAGCCCCTGCAATGCAGGAATCTCAACTAAAGCATCCATGACAGGTGGCCATCCAATCTCTGCTTAAAAACCTCCGAGGAAGGAAAGTTGACAATGTTCCACTGTCAAGCACTTTTTAATGTCGGAAAGTTCTCCCTGATGTTCCATCAGAATCCCCTTTCTTGGACCTTGAATCCACTGGTCTGAGTCCTACCCTCCAGGGCAGGAGAAAACAAGCTTGCTCCATCTTCATGTGACAACCCTTAAGATATTTGAAGATGGCTATCATATCTCCTCTCAGTCTTCTCTTTTCCAGGCTAAACATACCCAGCTCCTTCAACCATTACTCATAAGGCTTCGTTTCCAGACCCTTGATCATCTTGGTTGCCTTCCTTGGCACACGTTCCAGCTTGTCAACATCCTTCTTAAATTGCGGTGCCCGGAACTGGACGCAGTATTCCAAGTGTGGTCTGACTAAGGCAGAATAGAGTGGTACTATTACTTCCCTTGATCTGGACACTATACTTCTGTTGATGCAGCCTAGAATAGGGTTAGCTTTTTTTTTGCTGCTGTATCACACTGTTGACTCATGTCAAGCTTGTGGTCCACCAAGACTTCACATGTACTACTAGTAAGCCAGGTGTCTCTCATCTTATATTTGGGCTTCTGGGTCTTCCTGCTTAAGTGCAGAACCTTACGTTTGTCTCTATTGAAATTTATTTTGTTGGTTCACTTTTCCAATATGTTTAGGTCATATTGAATCCCAATTTTTCTATTCTGCAGCTTTAGTTACCCCCTCCCAATCTGGCATCATCTGCAAACTTTATGAGCATCCCCTCAATTCCTTCATCCAGGCCCTTCATGAAGACTTTGAACAACAACGGGCCCAGGACAGAACCCTGCGGCACCTCACTTGTCACTTTTTCTCGGGAGGGTGAGAAACCATTAATGAGCACTTTTTGGGTTCAGTCAGTCAACCAACTACAAATCCACCTAACAGTTACCTCATCCAACCCAGAGGCAACATGCCTCTTATATCAGTTGCTGGGGATCTCAAGTGGAGAGGGTGCTGTTGTGCTCATGTCTTGCTTGTGAGCTTCTCAATGACATCTGGTTGGCCATGGTGGAAATGAAATGCTGGACTAAATGGGCCATTGGTTAAATCCAGCAGGGTTCTTTTTATGTTCTCATGAGCAAGCAGGCTACTGCAGCCAATACTTTTTTTAAAAAAAAAGAAAGAAAGATAGTTTAAGGTTTGAGCAGCAGCGAAAATAAAGGAAAGGTCAGGATGGTGCTGGATGGTAGTGCCAGAGTTGCAGAAGTGGAAGAGCAGCTGAACGCCTAGTATCCCTCAGGGAAACAGCAGTGATTGAAAAAGGCAACAGCAGGCAGCTCAATACGGGTGGGTTTGTTTTCATTAGCAACAATCATGATAATATTTCTCTCCATGCTCCACTGCTTTTGTCCTTTTTTCTTCTTTTTTTTCCCTAGAGTGAGCATTTGGAGTCAGTGTTTCTGCTATAACTAGGTCAGGGAGCCTAAGTAGGTCACGTTGTCTTTCTAAACGTGGTAAATCTGGAAGTGAAGCGAGGAGGAATGGCCTGTAAACAAAAGACAAAGGGCTGGGCTCATGCGTATATGTGCAGGCAGGAGGGCAAACCCAGAGAGATGTGTCATTGGAGCCTGCCATCATCTACAGCTTGGGATGTTATGGAGAGAATATGGAAGATGGGAGAGGAGACAGAACATGGAAGGTGCTAAGGTGCCACGTGAGCGAATCAAGGGTAGTCGGGGCAGGAACAGCATTTGCAAAGTCTGGGCCGCCTACATTGCAAAGTCTGGGCTCTACATTGAACAGCATTTGCAAAGTCTGGGCTCTACATTGAACAGCATTTGCAAAGTCTGGACTCTACATTGAGCCATCAAACGGAGATTCAGTTTCCATGCCCAAACTAGTCAGTAAGTCAAAGCCAATGGGAAATTGGGATCCAGACGCTGGTCATTGTCCATGGGGCAGTTGTAGAGATTGGGAAGGTACAGGGGGAAGACTGGTACTACTGACACCCAGGTGAATAATTCACATTCGGGTCAGTGTATTGGAGAGATAAAGCAGATGTCCAAAAAGGAAGGATCATGGCTCAGTGGTAGAGAGCCTCTGCTTTGCATGCAGAAGGTCCCAGGTCCAGTTACCTGCATTTCCAGGTGGGCTGTGAGAAACCCCAGCCTGAAAATGGGCTGCTAATTAGTGTGGACAATACTGCGCTGTATAGGCCAGTGGTCTGAATTGGTATAAGAAAGCTTCCTATGCATATAAAAGAGCCATTGTAATGCTGGAATAAAAACAAAAGGACAGCAGTAGGAGCTTCAGGAGGAACAATGAGAGGAAACCTCAAAATTATTATTCTGCAGTATTTATACTGGGAGCAGCCAATCAGTGCCCAGACTGCAGCCAATTCTATAGTGCTTTCTGTTCTCGCATCATATGCCTGTAAAGTATGAGTAACATACCCCTTCATGCAACACTGCATCTGACATGGACAAAGAGCTGGTAACCAACCAAACTTTCTTTAAGGGTTTCATCAGGCAATCTCTAATGCTCCCAAAACATTGGAAAACATTTAAAAACAACAGAAACGAGAAGCATTTCAGAACGCAATGTTGTAAATGACTCTGAAAATATCCAGTCCAAGGGCTTCTGCTTGTCCCATGCTTTCTAGACATGGCTCCGAGTGCTTTTCTGTTCCTCCTGCCACATTCCCTGGGAAAACCTGCTCTTTAGTGCTGATTTGGAGCAAACATCAGTCTGTGAAAAACCCGACTGACATTTGCTACAATTCAGCAGTAGTAAGTGGGTTTTCCCTTGGGAAAGTGGTGGGACAAGTGGAAGTCTGGATAAGTCCGAAGTTACTGAAGTCCTGGCAACAATTGGCCTCACTGGGAAACAGGTGTGGGTAGGTGGGAGTATCTAAGGAGAGACCCAGCACTGGACTGTTCATTATACAGTATACAGCGTATTGCCATTCTTAACTAGGGAAAGGGGGAAAAGTTAATTCATATTTAAAGCTGGATCTATCTCATCTGCACTCATAGCTGCCAACGTTTTCCTTTTTGTAAGGGAAATTCCATTATTCCGAATAGGATTCCTCATAAGGAAAGGGAAAAGTTGACAGCTGTGTCTCCACTTTCAGAAACAATAAGCAATTTATTTATTTTTTTGCAATGCAGTTTTCCAGCCACGTAATGTGTACAAAATATGTATATTAAAGTAAAGCGGGCGAGGGGGGGGGGGACTTTGGCTCCATGAGATAGATTATTATCAGGATTGGCCTTGCAGGACAAATTTGACAGGTGAGTGGGACCACTCAGTCTCTCAATGATATGATTTCATGTGATTGACAGAGGAATGGGGCTGCCCACCTGGCAAATGCACAGTATTCCAAATTTTCCTCTCCCCCTTTAAGCTCCCAATTGCAACATTTTAAAAGGGAATGTGGGGAAACTTGTAAAGGCTTTATGACAGCCCCCATGCTCACATTTCAGCCTGAAATATGAGTGCAGGGGCTGCCTTAAAATTTTGCAAACATAATTGTGAAGGAAGTGGTTGAGTCAAATAGTGTTTTTGAGAAGTACATTATGGTAGCAACCCCACTGCCCTTTCAGCTGAAATGGAGTTCTGGGGATGCCTTAAAGAACTTCTCAAAAGCGATTCTCAAAAGAGGATGAGGCCAATCTTCCTTTGAGTGAGTAGGTGGCAGTGGGTGGGGTGGTCAAGATTCCCCAACCCCACTGCTGCTGCCTACTCACTTAAAGGGAAGGTGCTGTCTGAAGCAGCTACTCACTTCTCCTTGGGAAGTAGAGTGGGATGGATGCTTCAAAAAGCACGCCTGAGAACTGCTTTTAGGCAGCCCCAGTTCTTCTGTTTCAGCTGCAGCAGGATCATGGGCACTGCCTTACACCACTTCTCAAAAGCACTGTTTGAAACAGCTTGTGTGCTTCTTCCACCCACTTGGTGAAGTGCACGGGCTGCTTTAAACAGTGATTCTGAGAAGCACTTTAATCCGCTCTCATCAAATGATGAGTGAGGATTGAATCCTGCTGCCTTGACTGTGTGATCCTGCTTGCTGCTGGGAACAGGTCATATAGCCAAGGCAGGATGAAACTGTGTTCTCCTGTTCATGGGCTCGTATGTGGGTGGATGTAGTTTGGGGAACATGGCCCAAGCAGGTCAAGATAGGATAACATTGCATATAATACTGAAAATAACATTCAAAAATGTATTATATTAGAGTAAACATAAATATTAGGCAAAATAAGCTTTGCAAAAATGTGTAAGACAAAAATTGCATGCAACATTTGTATATTAGGACAAATTCACACTAAAAGGCTGATAAATTTTCATGTGGAATTTTTAAAAAAATCACAAACTGATGAGGAAATGTGGAGAACTGAACTTAAAATTGGAAAAATGACAAACTGAGAGAAAGTGAAATTGATAAGTTTGCCCATTCCTATTCTCAGCTATAAAAAATTCTTTATTTAGAGCACACACATATCCCAGTTTGCATGGCATGTGCACAATGTAGGCATGAACGGTAGTTTGTATTAACACCAACTGCTGCAATTTTTTTTTTTACTACTTGTGTTAAGGTTGTGGGGTTTTTTTTGGCTTAGAAACAATACTTTAGAGGTGGATTCTGCTGACCATATGTGTCTAGGCTATCATTGTAAACTGTCAGAAGACGAAGAGCTAGAAGATGAACTAACAATCCAAAAGGAAGAAGGCGACAGGCTTTAACAAAAAAAAAATAATAATATTTTTTTTGCATGTCCCACATTATAAGACAAACCATTCATTGTATCTGGAAAATTCATCCCCCACAATGTTTAATGCCTGCTGTTCGTTAGAGCTGACAGTGATTCCTGCCAGAAAGAAAGAGTTGTATGAGTCTGATGTGAAAAAATAGCTGCTTTGACACAAAGGGAGGGGTTTCTCCCACATTTATAGCATTTTTTTGTCTTGTGTCCCCATCTTCTATGTTTATGGCACATTAAGGCCTTGGCAAGTTGAAAATTATGCATAGGCCTTTGACTGCCCTGAAGGAGCTCCTAAAACTAATGTTCCATGTAAATGATTCCCGTTGCTCCATCTGTGGCTCCTTGATGCTCCTATCACAATGACAGTTAATGACTCTCCTTTTCTGAGTGGCAAGGGGGCAAAAACGTTGCTTACTGTGCCAACAAATGTTATATTTATGCCCATGCTCTTCTTTTTGTACGACAACTCTAGAATTCTAGATGTCTTGGGGAAATGATTCTAACTTCTCCTTGGCAATGCATGAACCTCAGGGAATGGATTCATCAGCTAGATTCTAAAGCTTTGGGATGCATGCATTGGCCTGCACTGGTGCTAGTAAAAACCAGTGGTCTGCAGTGTTGTACACAAGCAGAATCTAAGAACTTGCACATTTGTGGAGCAAGGAATGTGTGATCCGAGATCCCAGTCTCTGGGACCGCTGTAACAATGTTCACCCGAACATGCCCCTTCACACTTTCCTGCTCAGCATAAGAAACCTTTGTCTGAAAAGGTCAGTGCTGGATTAGGGCACCAGCAAAGTAAGGACACAAGAAAGAAAGAAAGAAAGAAAGAAAGAAAGAAAGAAAGAAAGAAAGAAAGAGGAAGGTAGATAGGAAGGAAGGAAGGGGAAAGGATTAAAAAAAAATTGAAGCAGTCACCATGGGAAAAATCAGGACTTTCTTATACACCAGTACATACTTTCCCCACATTTTGTGTTCTTCTTTTGTTGCTTATCCCCATCTAAACCAGCGGCATCCTACTAATGTAGATTGAAATAATGTGAGAAAATCAGATCCTGCCATGAGTCACACATGACATATGTGTAGATGCATTTCATCATACATATAAGTTTTATGTCATTTTGAAAAGTACATTCTTATTTTCTGGTTTTTGTTTTGAATTACACAAGAGGGGGCACACCATAATCTTTTCCGTACTTAGGGACTCTAAAGGTCTTAATCCAGCCCTGAAGAAGATATCACAAAATGCCCATCTGATCAGACGTTGCATCAGATCACCCAGGCTGTTTCTTTACAAGGTGCATCTAAACGCCTGACGTGCCAAAAACACATATGTTTGGGAGATCTTTGATCAGATCATTTAAAATAACAATTTAAAAACAGCTAGGGGTGTTTAGGAATCAAATTGCCTCCTTGGGCAGTGTAGTTTCTGGGGCCTATGCAGTGCCTAGGGGCAGTTCAAATAAGCCCTCCAGATATAATAGGTATCCACATGTACTTGATAAATATGTTTGAATATAGCCAGGGCACTGAGGTCATCAGACCCTTGCATAAGATATGGGAAGTATTTATCCTTCCAGGTTGAAGTATAAGTCTCTTGGTCAGTATAAGGGCTCATAATGGCAACTTTAAAATTTTGCACCCACCACAAACTCCACTGGGATTGGTTCCACTCAGCAATTCCCAAGTGGAGCCAATCTCTGCTGAAAGTGGACCTACTTTTGGCAGGAATCTTTGTAGCCTTGGCTTGGATTCAAACCATTTCTGGGGATGGGGAGAAAGAATTGGGGGTGCCTATGATACTTCCTTTGATGATGAGCCACCTGCCATCATATAACGTCAGGTGATCAACAGGTGGATAGCCAAGCCCAGCTGAAAAACTGGTGCACAGAAGATGGGTCAGTTCTGAATTGAGCCCACTGGTTGGATCCAGTCCGTCACCCTGTCTTATCCTAGGACTGCTAATTTTAGTCAGGGGTCTTTGGTGAGCGACCACCTGCTAACTACATACTTATTAACATTTGAACTCTAAAGGTGAGTGAAACAAGACAGGGCTGACTGTAGGCAGATGGGTGGCAGCTGCCATCCAAAATAATGTGCCTTTTGCTTTGGCACTGCCCCTTCAGTTTCTTCCTTGTCCTTTCGCGGGTACAAGCACAGCCAGGTCCTGGTGAGTGACAACGCAAGGTTCCCCCCCCCCTCCAATGGTCAGATGCCTGAATTGCTTTAAAGGTCACATGAATGTGCTACGTGCCCTTGAGGCATCCCTGACTTTTTCAAACTTGAAAATTCCTGAGCCAATTGATTGCTCAGGAGCCAATGTATTGTTTTGTAAACTATATCCCCTTTCATTAAAAACCAAAAAAACCCACACCAATTTTAGTCAATTGCAGCAATTGTCAAAATTAAGGGGAATAAGGGGTTAAATAATTGTCTTCTGAGCATACACCAACAACCACTGCCTTTGAGCGCCCAGCTTAATGAATGCAGAGTGCGCAGGTGCAAAATTTGATGCATACATTTGTAATATCCTTGTCCTGAAGCTCTCCCTGGAATACATCTGGGCATTATGATCTGGGGAAATTGGTATTCTGAATTTGTCATTTTTGAACTTCATCAGGATCACCATGGGGAAGAACATCAGTAAAGAGGAAATTTGTGCTGCCCTTTTCTATACTTCGTAATTGTGGCATTAAGGCTTCAGGCCATTCATTCCATCAGCACTCAATCCACTTCATAAGGGAAGTTGCACTCACCACTGCCAGCGAACAGAAAGGAGAGTTGAAGGCAGAGTTGATAGAGAAATCATTTGATTTCATTCCTGATCACAGTAAGAAATGCTGAAGTTCAGATGCCTCCGTCTCCATTGGCGCCGAGCACTCTCAGCCTTAATTAAAGTTAACGAAAGCTGAAACTGCTTGCCCTTTTTTGAAAACTGAGCAACAGCAAAGGTGTCCTGGCTGCTATTAAATATACTACGCTGGTGCCCTTCGGATGCTTTGGGTTACAGCTCCCATCAACCCCAGCTTGTATTTCCAATGGTCAAGGATGATGGGAGTTGTAGTCCAACAATATTTAGAGAGTGCTAAGTTTGGGGTGGCTATTCTTTGTATGAAAACCATAGGCATATCTACCTCACAAGGCTGATTAAGTTTATTTGAAAGTAATAGTTTAACTTCTGCAGTTTTAGAAGGAACCAACAGCTTTATGAGTCAGTTAATTCAACGACAGTAGAAATACAAAAAACAAAACAAAATATCAATAGCATAAATTGAGACAACTGAAAAATTATAACAACATAAGAGAAAGGAGGCTGCTTTGGTAAGAATCTGCTCTGATCAAGGATACATGTTCCAAGAAGCTACAAACACTCTACAAATATGGTCATACTGAGGCTTGAATGAGATGTCCTTTGAAATGTTGCACCAGCACATCAGTCTTTTAAAGGAATCTGGAAAGACCCATGCAATCAGCTCCACTTATATAATTGTGGGCCTTTATATCGGGGGGGGGGGGGGGACAAGCTTTGGCTTTCCAGGTGCTACTGGACCACAACTCCCATCATGCCTGACCACCAGCCACAACTAGCTGGGAATGGTGGATATTGAGAGTCCAACAACTTCGGGAAGGTGGGGCGACACTGCTTAACCATGCCTGCTTTATTTATATGTTCAGAAGTGCCTGGCACTGCCCAAGAGTTTGAAGAAACCAATAAATATTGAGATTTATAAATGGACAGCGTAGTCTGTTAGGTTTAGTCCTCTACACAGCTCTCTCCCAAACCAGAGCTCTGGCTGCCCTGTGGGAAACCTGACCTGATCTAGTCTCAAATAAATTTGGGATGGGGCTGATGTTTAACTGGGTTTTGAAAAACCCTATATGGTCAGGAGTAGGGTGTTGGAAGGCGGCACTGCATCTCCCCACCCCCCCTCACCACACTGCAGAGAGTAGGAGGGTTCAGTCTTGTTTGGTGTTGCCTGCAGGAAACATGCTGACAAAGCAGACCACAGCAGGTTCATCTCTCTTTCTCTCTCCCCAAAAGTCCTGGGATTAAGTCTCCTCTTCCAGCCTTTGCAGATTTGGCCAACTCCTTTTCAATCTTGCTGGGATCTGCCTCCCCAACACATTTCCTGAAGGCATCACATGGTGAAGAAGACCCCTGCAGCTAGCCTTCTCAGTGACTGATCCCAGACTTTGGAACTCCCATCCCAGGCATAGGCAAACTTGGCCCTCCAGGTGTTTTGGGACTACAACTCCCATCATCCCTAGCTAACAAGACCAGTGGTCAGGGATGATGGGAGCTGTAGTCCCAAAACATCTGGAGGGCCGAGTTTGCCTATGCCTGCCCCATCCTAATGAGACTCACTCCTTCTTGTCCTTCTGCCATTTTAATTTTTTTGTAAGCTGCTTTGAGTCCTGGTCTGGGGAAAAGGTGGCATATAAAAAAATATAATGATGATAATAACTATTATCCTTATTTTTATTAAACCCTCTGCTCAACAGTTGATGATTGGAGGGTTCAATTTTGCTCATTTTGACTATGCCCATGTGCTGGGCACTGGCATATACAAAGTGCAACACAAGGAAGTTTGAAAGCCCTCTGTTTTTAAACAATGGCAGACATTTGAGTAAAGCAGGGGTGTAGAGACACTGTGAGGAAATGGGTGGTTTTAAACTATGGCAGAGAGCCATTGTGGTGTAATGGTTAGACTGTTGGATGGACTATGACCTGGGAGACTAGGGTTCAAATCTCTGCTCAAGTTCATTGGGTGTTCCTGGGCCATTTACCATATCTTAGCTTAGCCTACCTCACAGAGTTGTTGTGATGATGGAATGGGGAGAAGAACCATGAATAACGCCTTGAGCTCCTTGGAAGATAAAGGTTGTATATAAATACAACGAATAAATAAAATAAATAAAATTTGAGTGGAGCAAGCAAGCGAGCCATAGAGGGGGAAATGGTGGCTTTAAACAGCAGTAGAGGTTTGAGTAAAGCAGAGTTGGAGAGAGACACTGAAAGGAAAATAGTAGCAGTTCTAAACAATGGCAGAGGTTTGAGCAGAGTGAGCAGGAGGAACTCTTGAGGCAGACAAAGGTTTGAGGGTGAGAAGGGAGTTGGGAAAGGCTCTGTTGTGTTAGCTTTTTGGTGTTAGCTTTTGTGTTGTACCCATCTCTGGTATTTCTCCTTGTTACCCTCAGTGTTTCTCTCTTCTGAATCCATTCAGATCTCTCCTGTTGTTTTAATCACCACCTTCTGACTCCATGAATCTCCTTTCTCACCACCTTGCCACAGCTGCTGCTGCTGCTGTGAAACCTGCTTTCTCTTTTGCTCCCCTAGCCCACCCTGCAAACCCAGGATTGTGATGAGGCATTACAAATCCTCCAACAGGGGGCTATGTGATGACACCCTTACATTTTCATTATATGTAAGACTAGCGCTATGGAATCTGCCCATGGAAAAACCCCTCCACCAACATGGTATCATGTTTAATGGATATTATTATTAATAATAATTTATTATTTATACCTCGCCTGTCTAGCTGGGTTTCCCCAGCCACTCTGGGCGGCTTCCAATAGAATATTAATAAAAAAGCGATAAAACATCAAAAATTAAAAACTTCCCTAAACAGGGCTGTCTTCAGATGTCTTCTAAATGTCAGATAGTTTATTTCTTTGACATCTGATGAGAGAGCGTTTGTCAGAGCTGGCTCCTGGTCCCAGCTCACAAAGGACCAACGCTAGCCAGTAGTAATGTACCAAAGTCTTTATTGAAGTACAGTTTCCATTTCCAAGCCGCAGCGCCCCAGCTCTACGTCTAGGGTCTAGACCGGCGAAGCTCCATCTGAGTCTCCGCCCCCTGTACACCAGTTTAAGACTCTAATCTTACTCCACCTCTTCCTTCTCTCCTTTCTCCTCTGGGTCCTGCTACCCCCCGGGGTCTCCTCCTTCCTGGACTCTTCCGACGCAGACGTTGACCCCCCTGACTCCTCCCTCTCTCTTCGGCGGGCTTTAGGACTTGGCTCCCTACCCGGGCTGCCAACTGTGCCGCCCTCCTGTATATTTGAACTTGGCGCGCGCGCGCGCGTTTAACCTTCCTCTTGACCGTTTCCTCGCTCCCCGACGGAGGCGTGGTCAATCCTGCCTCATGTTCTCCCGCTGGCAGCGCGCCACCTGATCCCGATGCCTGGGACTCCTCCCCCCTACTGCACTCCGGTGTGGACGCTGGTCCGGATCTCCAACTGCTGCTCTCTGAGTCGCCTCTGGCCCCTTCTTCCTGAGGTGTCCCCCTGGGCACTCCCCTTGCCCTGACCATGGGAGCCCCTTTCTGTGAATCCTCCGATTCACTGGAAAGACTCAGAGACCTTGGACCGCTGTCATCGCTGACATTTCCTTCGGACTCCTCCCCCTCGCTCTCCATTTCCTGTGCCTCTGCTCCTGAACCCCTGACAGCGTTCCACGGGGTGGGCGCCACTACTGAGAAGGCCCTCTGCCTGGTTCCCTGTAACCTCACTTCTCGCAGTGAGGGAACTGCCAGAAGGCCCTCAGAGCTGGACCTCAGTGTCCGGGCTGAATGATGGGGCTGGAGATGCTCCTTCATATATACTGGGCCAAGGCTGTTTAGGGCTTTAAAGATCAGCACCAACACTTTGAATTGTGCTCGGAAACGTACTGGGAGCCAATGTAGGTCTTTCAGAACTGGTGTTATATTGTCTTGGTGGCTACTCCCAGTCACTAGTCTAGCTCCCGCATTCTGGATTAGTTGTTAAAGAAGTGCCTAGCTATACAGAAAACAATATAGGACAAAAGTTGTTACTGGATACTGCCTGACTTAATTTTATTTATTTATTCAACTTACCTGTTACCCAATAACAATAATACTCTGGGAAATGCATGAAAAACAATTGAAGCAATTTTAAAACTCCAAAACCCACACAAGTAAAATTCTATATGGCAGCAGTAATGTTAAAAACAATCATTTTAAATCAGAGAAGAAATCTAAAAATCATGGCGAACAGCAATTAACCTAAGGCGTAGAAAGTTCCACAGAACTAAATAACCATGTGAAAACACAGTGTGGAGAATTGCTGTGTATATGGCTGTCTGTTGATGTTTTGTGCTTTGAAACATATTTCTATGGCAATGTCAGAGCACAACTGTCAAAGTCCAAGGCCTTGTGCTGTTCATATGTTGCAAGACTGCTTAGTGGTGGCTTCTTGGTGACAGGTTCTGAAAGGGGAGAAAGAGGCAATCACTTTTAATATTGATAGACAGGGTCGGGATCAGTAAATTTTGATTGGTCCTGGGGGGGGGGGGAGAGAGAGACTCTGATTAGCTGTATATTCAAGCCAGTGAAGAACAGGCAGTTAACTGTCAGTTGGGAGATAACTGTCAGTTGGAAAACAAAGTTGGGGAAGTAAGTTGACGAGGGAGGTGTGAGGCAGAGGCCAGAGAAAGATGAGGTGAAAGTGGAAAGATGAGGCCCGAAGATTAAGCTGTTCATTCCCAGTGTGTAAACAATACTTTGCTGGTAAAGATCAGAAAAAGGAAGCAGGTGGCTGAGTTAGGCTAGGAGGTTGCCCGGTGCAAATGTCTTACCACAACCAGATTATTAAAATCAGCCAAACTACAAGCAGCCGGAAGTCCAACTGGTGAAGCTATGGGATCACAAGCAGACTGTCCTTAGTAGCTGCAATGGGTTGTGAGTTAATTCAGCTGTGGTTTAGAGAATTTGGCTTGAGGTAAACGCTGTTTAACTGCGGGAGGCAGTGGAAGACAGGAGTGCCTGGTGTGCTCTGTTCCATGGGGTCACAAAGAGTCGGACACAACTAAATGGCTGAACAACAACAAAAAGCTGTTTAGAGGCTGGTGTCAGCAACATTGTCTCTCAGTCTGTAGAAACTGCCATAAAGTACATGCAAGACACCAGTTTAAATAACAGTATTGCCTTAAATACACAAAACCCTTTAATAAACAATATTCTCAACAGGTCATACTATATCCAGTGCTGGTGTCCATCTCATGCTTAAGCCTACTGCACCAAGCTATGAGGAGGATTTTAAAAGGAACGAACAACTGTGGAAAAGGGTCACCTTGAGGAACTGAATTATTGTGGCAGGGAGTTCCATGGAACCCAAAATATAAAAATTAGAAAGCACGAATACCCAAACTTTATAAAAAGTAAGATAGTTTTCCTGTACATGGTGGGACTGGTCTCTCCCCCTGATAATGCCAGAGATTTTAAAAGTGGAGCTTAAAAGATAAGTGAAACTGAAGAAACTCTTCTCAGGTACTGAAGAGACATTAAAAGGGGGTGCCATGCAAAACAGTCTGGAGGAAGCATTCCATAAATGGGGGTCACTTCAAAAAAAGCTTTTTGTCTTGTGGCCACCCATTTTATCTCAGCTTGTGAGAATCCTCTGTTGGTGATCTCAGGGTTCAAGTGGATTCGCCATGGTCCCAAGTTGTAAAAAAATATTTAAAGGTCGGAGCCAGCACCTTGAATTGGACTAGAAACATTGCAGGAGCCAACGAAGATGAAAAAATGCTGGCATAATATTACTGCAGTGTCTAGTTCCAGTTAGTACTCTTGAAGCCACATTCTGTGCCAAATGAATTTTCTGGACCATTTTTAAGGATAGTCCCCACCTACAATGCTTTGCAACAATCTAACTGTAAAAAGTCTCCACTGTTCTCACATCATTTTACTGGTGCTTCTGGCCTATGATGAAAGCAGATTATGCGTTCTCCCTCTGCATCTCTGCTACTTTGTTCATTGTCTCTCAACTATGCTTCTAGAGCAAAAGCACCAATTTGCACCACCAATCAAATGCGTTCCCGGAAAGGAAAGGCACCAATGAGAAAGAACAGTTGCTTCCATTTTCATCCTGATCTCTGTGGAGCAATAATGGAGTAAATAAAATATGTTTCCCCACTCGGAGAAAAAGAGTTGTAAAGCAGAAAGCCAAAGTAAATATACTATACAGGGACAAATAAAAGGTGTCTGTGAGAAACAATTAATTGGCATGTTACTAGCACATGGGGATTTTAGTTCCAAATCTCTTCTTCATGTTTATATAGTCATCCTGATGCTAAACCTCACCTTCAAAAATCATGCCCGGAAGAGCTTAGATGCTAAATGTTACCTTCCTTAATGACCAGCCTGGCTGGATGAGGCTCTCCAAATTGTGCTGCTATGCTGCAGAGGTTCACTTCATGGTGATTAGATGGATGCCTGGGAGGAGAGGAATTTTTTCACTTGGTGCCTAAATAGATGTAATGAAGGTGCCAGGCAAGCCTCCCTGGGGAGAGCATTCCACAAATTGGGAGCCACCACAGAAAAGGCAAGTTCTCATGTTGCCACCCTCTGGACCTCTCAAGGAGGAGGTACCTGATGAAGGGTCTCAGATGATGATTTCCGGATCTGTGTTGGTTCATATGTGGAGAGGTGATCCTTGAGGTTCCAGTTCTTCATCCATAAAATGAGAATAAAGACACCTATATCAGGATTATTGTGAGGAAGAAAGAAGTTATATACCAGCCTGTCAAGTAGAAGTGTTCAAATAACACAAAGAGGCAGGCCAGGTTTAGGTTACACAATTGTGGTTAATGTCAGGATACACCCTGGGGCCCAGGCAGCCCCCGGGATGAGATGAAACCTTTCTGGGCGCCCTCCTGGTGTTGCACAGTTCCTGAATGTCCATAAATCATCAGTCCCAGCATGCTCCAGCGAAACGTAGCAAATGTCTACGTGCACACTCACTCAGCAGAGATCATGTGCTGGTCGTGTAGGCTAACCTAGAGGCAAGGTCTGAATTCAGTCCGAGGTCGAAGGTGGAGTATGGAGGCAGTCCGAAGAAGTTGAAGCTGGATGCAGGGCAGGTAGTCGGGTGAGGTCAAGAGCTCTGGCAGGATAGCAAGACAGGGTTCAGGCAGGAACTGACAACCAACAAAGTTGCTCCCGCAACTTGGGACTGAGGCTGTCTGGCTTTTATCTGCCCCAAGGCACAGGGTGGCCCCAATCCTCAGGTGACTCACCTCTCCTGGCCTGGAGGCGAGCACTCCTCCTGCGGGAACTTAGTTCCCTCCGCCTCTCTGCCCTGAGCCTCTGCAGCTCAGGAGAGGCTGGAGGGTTACCGGACCCAGAGGCAACCTCAGCCTCCCCTGACGGGGCTGAGAGTGGAGCTACTGCAGGCAATGGGTCCTCCATCACCTCAGGAGCCAGAGCAGACTCAGCAGATGCATGCACCTGAGCATCCAGCAAAGGTGAGGACCCTTCAGGCTCATGCCCCAGCCATGGCTCAGCTAGTTCTGGAGGCGGGGAATCCTGTGCAGGCTGGGATTCCTCAGGTTCAGCATCCGAATCCGAATCCCAGGCCATCACAGATCAGCAGAAACGAAGTGGAGAATTGTGGGCTCATTCTAAGTTTTTATTCAGCAATATTTACAGGACAAACGGTCAGGGCATTCTCTCACTTCAGCTCTGAGAGAGAACAGAAAGTAAAAAATACACAAACACAGAAAGCGGAAGAGACAAGGCTAACTTCCATTCTCAGGCTTTTCCAAGCCTAGAAAATAAACACAGGCAAGTGATGCAACAATCACACACCCAGCAACGGAGGACTGATATACTAACAGTTCTATCTCATGGAGAGGGATTGAGCTTTTATAAAGTTATGTCATGAGATGTGCCAGATTCTGCAACATATGAACTGTATTGTACCATAATGAAATTGTCCGCAATACAATTTGAGGAAAGAAAAGGGAATTACCTAGGATGGTGATTAACTAGAACATCAGCAGTGATAAATATTTATCAATTTTATTCACTGGGTTTCTAAAATCCAATTAAAGCCAAAACCCAGTTGATATTTTGTTCATCACCTTTTCTGTGGCTCTCAACTGCGTAACTTCAGAAACATTAACACAAATGTGACTGCATGGATATAGGTAATCTTCAATTCTAGAGGATTAGATCTTTTCTGAAGTGTAAGAGCCCTTCAAATGCTGTGGCAACTTAGGAAAGCTTCAAAGTCACACATTTTCTAAATGGAAAGTAGGTACAGCAATGACTACTATATATAAGGGGTCCAGAGTGGCAATTGCAAACACATACATGTTGCATATATGTATGGCTTTTCTGCCTGTAAATATGGTCTCTGTTCACTGGGAAGTGCCATCTTTTGAGCACACATGCACACAGTAAAACACAGAAATTTGTGTGGGTGGGTGGATGACTGTTACACATGTTTCTTTATGTGCTTAGCAGAAAGTTCTTAACAGCTCAACTGGCTCTCATAGCCATATACCAGCCATGTATGTCTTCTTGTCAGTGGGACTGATAAACTGCCCATTTTTGCTAGCTGGCTGGAACTGCAAAACCAGGGGTTTATCAAGAACAAGCCACATGGCTGGTAGGCAGATTTCAGCTCATATAACTCAAATTTATAACTTCTGAGTTGTCTTTCTTGCTCTTATAGCTTTAGAATGGAATTGTCATCAAGCGGAACCTTCTTTACAGTCTCGGTTTACCACTTGCGTACTTTATGAAGTATCTCCTGCTCTCCGATGTTTTTACTGATTCTTTTAGTAGGTCCTAAGGGTGGAATAACCGGGAATTTGCCAGGGTTTTAATATTGGAAAAGGACTCACCCCTCTGATAGTCCTTCAAGTCTTACTTTCCACAGATTCTCTAAGCAAGTCAGAAGGGATATCAGGAGACCTCTCAGTTTGCACACCCCACCTTTTCCACATGGGGGTCCATTGGGCTAACCTATCTGAGGAACCCCAAAATCCTGGTTCTTTAACTGTCCTTTAGGGTGAGGAAAGAAATATCACACTTTCTGCCGCCTCTATCAAATCTCTTGACATGGAAGATGCAGCCTGTTCATACTATGTCTTTTTGGGTTATGCTTTTATTTAGGATTAAGAAGAAAGGAGAGATATTCTATTGTGGTCTTCCATGCCAACATTTTAAAAGTCACTTTTTTCCTTTTACTTTATCATTAAAAATGAAGTTCCATGAAATGTATATGCAACAATATTTTATAGCTCTATAACTATCCTGACAGCTTCCACAACCTCACCTATAATGCTATATTGGCATTTCCTTTTGCATATAAGCTTTACTATAGACCAGCCATTTTCATCCCCATATAATATTAGAGGTAGGTTGCAATTATCCTCCAGATTCTTTCTAATTTCTGATGAATTACCTGTAGTTGGTCTGTCCAGAGAGCACATGTCAGTTCAACACCCAGCAGTAAAGCATCTGCTTTGCATGCAGAAGATCTCAGGTCCAATCTCCAGCATCTTTACATAGGTCTGGGGGAGACCCCTGCCTGAAACCCTGCAGAGCTGCTCCCAGTCAGAGTAGACAGTCGCCATCTTCCTCCTACTACATCGACAGTACTGAACTAGATGGACCAATGGCCTGGACTTGGTATATGGCAGCTTCCTATGAAACTCCTCTGCAAAGTTAAGCACATCTAAACTCATTGTTTTCAATGAGCTTTGGCATGCCTAACTGCCTAGGGCTGTAAAGGTTCCTGATCTCAAATGATCTCAGCACTGGACTAGCTAGCTTGCTTTAACCTGTTTGAAGAGAATGTCCATGGCAACCTGTGTGATGTCATAAGTCTTTGTGTTGGAAACACCAAAGGAGGGCCTTGCCAAGTACACAGGCAACTGAAACAGGTGGTGTCAATAAGCTGCCAATAGTTAAGCTAAGGAAGGAATATTGCAGGTAGAAGAAGAAGAAGAGTTTGGATTTGATATCCCGCCTTTCACTCCCTTTAAGGAGTCTCAAAGCGGCTAACATTCTCCTTTCCCTTCCTCCCCCACAACATACACTCTGTGAGGTGAGTGGGGCTGAGAGACTTCAAAGAAGTGTGACTGGCCCAAGGTCACCCAGCACCTGCTTGTGGAGGAGCTGAGACGCGAACCCGGTTCCCCAGATTACGAGACTACCGCTCTTAACCACTACACCACACTGGCTCTCAGGTGAGCTAGATGGACCAGTGGTCTGGCTTAATATACGTCATGTCCTATGCACCTATGGAACTTCAGCATAAGGACTTGCCAATTTACTTTAATGAAGGGAGAAGCTCCAGTCTCTCCATTCTGTGGCTACGAATGAGGAAGCCCTTGCAGACATAAACATTTATTGTGTGCACTGGAACCCAGTAAATGGAAATAACTGTGGGACTGTGATGACTGATTCAATTACTTGTTGGTAACCAAAGGGAAAATGTTGTTTGTATAAACACGCAGGAAGTCTGATGCTTGGATTTACTTTTGTCCACAGATGTATCACTGTACCACGATTTAGCTAATATTAAAAATACACACATAGCAAAGTCTTAAAGAGGTCACAGATCAATTATGCCTTGATCTGCTTTCTTCTGAACTAAGTCAGGATGGGCAGGTAACCTGGATCTGAGATAGAAATCTATACTAGGGGCTTAGGTTCCTATAGCAAACTAATGCAACAACATACTGAAGAGCCATTTGCAATATCTCTGTGATGCAGCCGAGCCAGCATATAATGTGGAGTAAATGTTGTTTAGTAAAAGAATGAACACTGATAAATGTCTGGCCATTAAGGTCAGCCCATGGAGAATGAAACAAGAAACTGCTGTGAAGAGGGAAATAGAGGCGAGGGAGGAGGGAAAAGTTTTAAATTCAGCACCATGGACAGTAGCACTCACATTTTGGTATAATGGAGTTTGCACAAAGCTTAATTTTCAGTCTTACATGCTGAAGCACCATAATACAACAGTTATTTTAAGCCTCTTGGAGCTTTTCTAAACTCTTTGTGTGCCGAGTGCTTGCCACACGCCCACCTGTTTTCAATGATTTGGGCGGGGGGGGGGTAGAGAAATGGAAAGAATTCTTTGCAAGAGCACTCAACAAAATGACAGGTTTAATAATCTGCACTTAGACAGCACTTTTCATCCAAGGGTCTCGGAGATCTTTATAAATATTCATGCACTTTATACATATTTTCAGCCAATGTACCCTCCCTTTCCTCCATCCCAAACAAGTAAATATACCCCAATTCCCCTTTTGCAGATCTGGAAAGGCAGACTCGAAATTCAGGGAAAGTGAAATTTAAAGGGCAACCCTCTGTATATCTATTGAAAAATATGTCCCATTGAGTTCAGTGGGACACTTGCTCACAGGCAAATGTATACAGGATTGTATCCTCAGAGTGACAAAGCAATTCATCTGGAGTCACAATAAAGGGTCAGCTATAAACAGAAACAGAAATAGGGTGGGAGATAAGAAAATAGGCTTTTTCTTTTTACCAGTAGTTGGCAATCATTGAGACATAGGGACATGTAGTGTGTAAATTTGTGGCTTTTATGTAATGTCAGCAATAAATGCACAGTTTTATCAGTAACTCTTTATAGCAGACTTTAATGTGCAGCTTTGAAATCTTGTAGTTCTAGGTTGCATAGGAAGCTGCTATATACAGGGTCAGATTATTTGTTAATCTAGCTTGGCATCTACTCTGACTGGCAGTGGCTCTACCAGGTTTCAGGCAGAGGTCTTTCTCATTTCTGCTCCCTGATCCTTTTAAACTGCATATATCATGGACTGAACTGGGCATGTTTTGCATGCAAAGTGTGTGCTGTGCCACTAAGCTGTCTTTCCCCATAGCTTCATTGCCTTCCAGTCTCTTTCCCAGCTCAATTCAAAGTGCTTTTCATTATTTTTAAATCCCTAAACAGCTTATAGCCAGGATACTTAAAGGACCATCACCTCCTACATTAGCCTGCTGGTCCACGCAATGAGCTAGGAGACCCTAATATATGCACTGCTGTCATCTGATGTTTCGGAGTTGGGAACACATGAAAGGGTATTCTCTGTTGTTGCACCCTTCCCTGGGGGATCCTTGGTGATTTATGTTTCATCAGGTCATTGACCTGATTGATAATTGACCCTGGCTCCTTTATGCACTGACTGATCCATTTATCTGTTATGCTTATGTTTTCTAAGAGAGCACTGCATAAGCGGTAAGACTGTCACACAATTAAATAGTTGGTTAAACACATTAGTCAAATTGATCAACAGATTAAATGTGTACAAATCTGCATGTGCATAAGTCCCATGATTTGTAAATAAAATGCGTTCTGAATCAATCTACTCAGAAGTAAGCCCAACTAGTTTCAATGGGACTACAGGGTAATCTGCAGAACTGCAAGTATGCAAGTGCTCAGAGTGTTGCCTTCCCTTGGTGGTCAGACAGAATCATCACCATCCTTTCTCCTTTCCAGGCTGACTCCTCCAAAAGCAAGACAAGGACCAGCAATGGCACTCGCACACACAAAGGTTCTAAGCCTCCATGCCTGCAACTAAGTCATACTCCCAGCTCTGTCAAGCAACTGAGGAGTGGGCGGAAGAGAGAGGAAAATGGAAGATACCAAGATGAGAGTGGGGGAAATGGAAAAGGCTTCTTCTAAGAAGATATCCAATTAATTTGGAGAGATTTGTAATCATTTCGAACAAGCAAAAGTAATCATTTAGACCAGATGTTTTGGACTGCAACTCCCATTAGCTCCAACCAGGATGTCTGTGCTGGCTGGGGATGATAGGAGTTGTAGTCCAAGACATCTGGAGAGCATCAGGATGGCAAAGCCATTTGATCAATTGATTAAACATCACAGCCCTAATGATAATTTATCCCTTTCCTTTGGTGGTAATATTGTGATTAGGATATATCAATTCAGCACTAAGAAAAACCTGTTTAGACATGCACTCACAGCCTTGTTGACTTAATCCTAGAAATTCCTGTGAACAGATTATTATTAATTAGAATTTATCGACAGCCTCTTTATTCCAAGTGGTATCTTTAAATTAAGCCAGTTGCAGAATACCTAACTCTCTGGGCTATATTTTCTATCTCCTTCAGTATCAGGATAAATTCCCAAGGGAGAAATAGAATTGTTTCTTACAGTGAACAGGATAGGAAAGGACGGCACTCAGAGACAGTGGCACTGTTTAATCAGATGCAACAGACTTCTAACTTACTATGGAAAAGGTGCACAGCCTTGCACAATTCACTATCTCTAAACCCTTAGTTCCCCATCTGGAAAATGAGAGTAAAAGTGACCTGCATTACTATTTTGTTGTAAAGTCAAGCAGGCCACAATCCACTGGGAAGTTGTTCTGCACAAGTCCCCTTCCAAAAACATTGTACGGTGACATTGTGCAGCTCCTATTTATTTCAATGAAATTTGCACAGAGGAGTCCCTGGTGGATTGTGCCCACGGGGTGTGTGTGTTATGCACATTAAAAAGTGTCATGGGGCTGGAAAGGATGTGAAAGCCACATAAATGCATCCTCAGGGCAAAATGGCAGAACAACGAAAGCTTTGATGGATTTATGCTGTGAAACAAACTCTTTAACATTCACTGTTCTTCACAAAAGCTACCCTTCAACGTGGACTTTGTCTCTGCTGCCTTGCCTAAGGCAGGCTGCCCAGCTTTTATCCATTAATGTTCATTGCAGAATCTCAACCCCTTTAAGAAGTGGCAGCGAGCTTGTAAATCCTGCCATCCGATGAGCTGTGCTGTTGCAGTGTGTCAACTCAATGTGTGGAAGGGAAAACAGATGTGCTAAGTAGAGGGTGGGTTTTTCTCTCCTTGTTTACTGTGTGGTTTATCTCCTCTTCAGTCTTCCTCTTTCTGTTTAAATATTTGATGTCATTTTGTTTATTTCTGTGACAAATGATTTGGGGTTTCATTTCCAGAAACAGAAAAGTGTCAGCAATGCCAGCATTGCTGGGGCATCTGTTCCTTGCTATTAATTAGTCACTTTCCCTGCTTGCTTGCCTCCTAAAAACAGAGATGCCTACATCATGTAACTGTCATTTATTTGTAGCAGCAGATCCATTTCCTTGAGACTGTCTCTCTGGCTGCTTTTCAGTGCCTGCTTGTGTCCAGTCTCAGTGAAAAGTTTGTGGAATTTGAAGCCACAAGATGTGATGGTGCACACAAGCTTAAAAATGGACTTCGATAGATGCACCGAGGATAACCAAGCAATCTGCTGGTTGGGAATCTGAAGGCCCTGGGCTTCATCCCAGTCCACCAACAATAGTTCTGTAGCACCCAAACCATTGGAACATAGGAAGCTGCAGTGTACTGAGTGGGAATATTGGTCCACCTAACTCAGTGTCATCTTGTAGCAGCTCTCCAGTATTTAAGACAAGAACTCCCTCCCTGGCTTACAGATATTGAACCTGGGACCTTCTCAAAGCAAAGTAGATGCTCTATCACTTAAGTACAGCCCTTACCCAATTGTTTTTTGGGAGGTCACAAAAAGCATGTTAGGGGTTGTGATTATGTTCCTACTTCATTCCTTCCTACTGGAATTAGTTAGAAGGAAATTACTTACACAAGGGCAGGCGCGTGGCATGTTTTGGGTGACCTCATGGAATGCAGAGCAGGTAGGATTCGATGTAGATGTGCTCCTCCCCTGTGCCATCCATGCCCACTCACAATGCTTCTGTATTTTCAGGAATTTACAGGGTGGCCTAGCTGGCAGAGCCTTTGTGTAGCATACAGAGACAATTCTATAGGTGGGATGGTTTGAATTCCAGAAATTCTCTGCCTCATCCTAGCACCCTTCACTTGATGGTGCATTGAATGTAGGATTGCACCCTAAGGCCATCAATGACTACTAGCCATAATATAGCGCCTCCAGGTTTGGGGGAGGTATAGCCATCAATATAGCTTGCAACAGGAGAAGAAGGCAATTGTCTTCATGTTCAGCTTGTGAACATTCTAGATGAATCTGACTGGCCAGTATCAGAAACAGGGTATTGGATTAAATGGACCTTTAGTCCACCCTAGCAGGGTTCTTCTTATGTACAAAGGAAAGTCATTACTGTAACTGGCTTTAAATAAGGCTGGAGCAGTGTTTTTTCAAAGGTTGATTTCTTGTTAATGATTAAAGTAATTACCCCAGTTTATGAACACTTCTAGGGCTTTCAGCTGGCAAGTGGTCATCATCTTGAAGATAATAAAATCCAATTTGTTTGCTTATTAAAAGCATTTATATTCTGTCTTTCCATTCCCAAAAGGGCTCTTCGGGCAACTAACAACCACCTTAAAATATACCATAAAATTTTAAAAAAGAAATCCGAAACAGTAGCATTAATACCAAATTATCAGCAACAGGCAAAATGTAAACAATTTAATATAAAATTATCCAGACTAATGCATGTCTGAGTAGCAGCATCTGTCCTCTAAAGCAGGGGTGGCACTCAAGGGCTGAATTCCCTTCTGGAAAGCCTTCCAAGGGCCACACACCACAGACAATAGTGAGAGTAATGAATGTAAATTTACCTTTGTGCAGTAGGGTAGTTTCTATCCACAGGTACATATCCCTCTCTCCTCATCCAGACAAGTAAGAGGCATTAACAGAGTTCAATGACACATTCTAGCCAGGCAAGAACACTTTGGGTTCCCTACCCCTACTCTAAAGACATCGAGGGAGAACATTAACTAGGCGTCCTGTGACAAGGAATTGCATAGCTACCTGAAGCACTTCAGATGGTGAGACACAAAGCAGGGCTTCCACTAAGCCACTGACCTAAGCAGTCAGGTCAACTTAAAAGTTATCAGCACCAGCATTTATTGACATCAGACAAGAATTCCATTCTATGGCGACATTCACACCACACATTTAAAGCACTATGATATCACTTTAAGCAGTTGTGGCTCCCCCCAAAATAGTTCTGGGAGCTGTAGTTTATTAAGGGTGCTGAGAATTGTTACGAGATACATTTTCCCTAAAAACCCTAATTCAGGATTGGGGAGCCTGGGTGTCACTGGACACCCAGTGTCACTGGACTACAACTCCCATAACCCCTAGCTATTGGCCATGATGGCTGGGGTTTATGGGAGTTGTAGTCAAAAATGTCTGGCAGACCATGTGTTCTCCAACCCTGCACAAAACAGACTGGGTTCTGGGTATGTTAAGGATAATTTTTTCTTATATGAAACTGCCTGACAACTCTGTCCTGCCATTTCTCTGCCCTTCTCAGCAGGTATGCACAAGAGACAGAGCCCTTTCTGCTATGACGCCCAAACAATGGAATAGTTTCCCCAAAGAGGTACACCTAGGCCTGCCTTCCTCTTCTTGACAGACAGTGTGCTGTCCCAGCAAACTCCTTAGAAATGCTGCCATACTAAATATTGTCTGAATCTGCTGTAATTTATTATTTTATGTTGTTTTTACAGTGCTTGGACTGTGCATATTGTAAGATACCTTGGCTATATTGTGTGCAGAAAGGTGAGATGCAAATCACTGGAAGGAAGGAACAATGGGTGGAGGCAAGGCAGTAGGACAGAGCTAGGTGAGAACCAGTATTACATCTTGTGTGAATGTCCCCCCATTTCCCACCCTGTCCTTCAAGACCTTATTCCGCAACCAAACATGCAACCCAAATGTATTTCGTGGACCTTTTGCTTAAGGGGATTATAAAAATACCACTCAGGCCTTTTCAAGTGAGGCATCCTCTACTAACCAAGTGTGAGTTTCTCAGCTCTTTGTGCGGTATGGTAGGAACTACGCAACAAGCAAGCATTAGTCATATGGGATCCCTTCCTACTCTACTTACAGATCAGATTTTACTGAGGGCTAGTAAAGACAATTGCACGTAAAGATAAAAAACAAACCTTCTGGCATTAACAGCTGCAGAACTGAGTCAGTGGAATCACACAGAAACACACTTTTTTTTAAAAAACACACACAGTCCCACACTGTTATATAAGTTGCTGAAGGCTGCAAATGTTAACCAGAAAGTTGAGGGGCTCTAGGATATTACATTAAAATTCAAACTTTTATACTCGTGAGGACAAAGTACCTGATTAGGAGATGCCCATCTGGAAGATTCATTAATGACTAAGAGATTCATTTTACTAGGGTTCATCCACACTTCCGCTTGTGCCCTGCCTAGAAAGCACTGGTTCAAGAGGCTTTCCTCTTGATGCACATTTTCTAGGCCTGAGTCCAAGTGGTTTTCCCTTTGCCCCGCTCCTTTCCAAAGGAAAACCCATTCTTTAGTGATAGATCATAACAAATGGCCATCTGGGAGAAACCCAAATTGCTGCTTGCTCCAATTGAGTGTTAAAGAGTGGTTTTCCCCAGGGGAGGATGTGGATGTCGCTGTGGTCTCAACCACTGAGCCGCTTGGGTTTGCCAATCGGAAAGTTGGCAGTTTGAATCCACACAATGGGGTGAGCTCCCGTTGCTCTGTCCCAGCTTCTGCCAACCTAGCAGTTTGAAAACATACCAGTGCAAGTAGATAAATAGGTACCGCTGCGGCGGGAAGGTAAACGGCATTTCCGTGCACTCTGGCACTTGTTACCTTCTTCCGTTGCACCAGTATCAGCTTAGTCATACTGGTCACATGACCCGGAAAGCTGTGGATAAATGCCAGCTCCCCCGGCCTGAAAAGTGAGATGAGTGCCAAACCCCATAGTTGCCTTTGATTGGCTTTACTGTCTAGCGGTCCTTTCCTTTTCCCTTTCCCCAGGGGGGAAGCAGCAGAACAAGAGGAATAAGCACCTACCCTTAACAGCAGATTTGGAGAAGAGCAAGGCCAGAATAGATGATGGAGACCACATGGTTACTAACATACAAGCTATGTGTAATGTAGTCAGTGCCAGCCTTAGCCATTTTGCTGCCTGAGGAAAAGGACAAGACAAGGCAGTATGTCTCTGAATACCAGTTGCTGGAAATCACAGTGGAAGACTGCTTAGGTCTTGACTTTGGGCTCCCCATAGGCTGCTGTGAGAACAGGATGCTGGGCTAGGCCACTGGCCTGATCCAGAAAGGCCGCTCTTACATTCATATATGATTGCACTATATATGTCTATGTAGGCAAATGAGATCAAGGACAGTGAGAGCAAAGAGGAAGGGAAGATGTACAAACAAGAAGAGGCCAAGTTCCAAAGAGTATCAAAGGCATACCGATATTTAGCAATATTAGCATATTGCATGTGTTGCTGGGATGGGGCAGTAAATTGTTTGGCTGCACCATACATGCATTTCAAAGCAAATAATGATTACACAAGATTCAAAGGCAATGAGACCAAGGACAAAATGAAGGCAAAGGAGGAGGGAAATAATTTTGAGAAGATCAAAGGAACACAATTGTGTCCATCAAAAATGGCAAGACTTAATAAAAATTGGGGATACGTTTTGAACACAATATTAGGTCAGTTGCTTTGGCTCAACTTTATAAAAAACTCATTCTTTACTAAGTAAAGATTCATAGCATAAGTGGCTTAAATCTGCCATAAAGGCCATTGCAAGCTGATTTAGGGTGATATTCATTGCTAGTCTTACTTAGACCCCCTGAAATAAATGGACATGGGTAAATTAATTTCAGTGAGTCTGCTCTGAGTAGGACTTAGTTGAATATCACCCATAATATTCCATGTCTGTGGATTTTATGCAAATTTAATAAAGTGTTTTGTTTAACAATGAAGATATCCAGATGCTAACTTTATCCACCCAGTTGGCAGATAGAAAACACAGCAAAGGAAATTTAAACTGGGCTGATTATTCAAAAAAACTATCCTTTATGGATGGATGCATTTGTCAGTGTCAGTTTCTCTTGGTTTCTCATTTTTCCAGTCTTAAGTTTTTCCTCCAATTTCTGCACACTTCATTTTTTAAAACATGAAAATTCATGTGGGTGGTATGCAACTAAGCTTTCCTCAAAATAGACCCATTGAAATCAATGGACATGATTAGGTTCATGAGATTAATTTCAATGGGTCTACGCTGAGTAAAACTTAGTTGAAGGCCACCCTGTGCTTTTTCTTGTGCATTGCTCATTTTTCTGTATGCATTTTTGCCAGTAATTTCCCTCTAATAAAATGCATCCCTATATGTTATTTTCACCAATGTGCTAAACTTTACATACACTTTCCCCAGATATATAAGTGTCATATGTATGCTCTGACTGAAGAAGTGCACTGCAAAATTCAGAGAAGTGTGAATTTCAAAGGAGGGCGGTGTTCCAATTTGCATATTGGGTAAGGAAGTGTGAACTTGGTAGGTTTGCATTAAAATGCACACTGAACGAATGTATCCCCCCCCCCATCTCTAAAACCCATCAGATTCAGCAGGGGACTGTGGAATAGCTCAAGAGGAAAGCCAGATTGTTTAGGGATTTAGAAAGGATTCTGCAGCACTGCCGGAAGGAGCTCCGCATGACCATGTAGAACATGGACAAAACCTGAGGAGACAGATCTCCATTTAAGAAAACATGAATGAGTGGCCAGTTGCTTTTTCCTCTGATGCCACTGGAATTAAGGATAGTAAGGCAACTATAGGACCAAACTATATCTGGTTGTTGTTGTTGTTGTTGTTTTTTATTTAAGTGCTCTTCAAACATTTTTCTTTGATAGTTTCAGCCCTTCTGACTGCTCCACCATTTGGCAGGCCCACACTGACTGCTTTACAGATGCTGCAGTGACGTTGTCCACGAATGCTTTGTAGACTCTATGGAAACATATCACTAGCCCTCAGCAATGGCAGCCATCAGCCAATCAGATTGTTATTGGAGCCCAATGTTCTCAGCCTTGAGGAGCTTCTATTTATTGGACTGTTCCATCTGAGTGAAAGGAGGGGAACACATGTTTCATATTAATCTTCATTTCAACTAAGTTGTTTTAGCTCATGCTTTATTATGGCACTTTGTAACAATGCATCAGTAACAGCAGCCCCGGGGCAGTGCTTGCGTGCAGCAGGCTGAGTGTCTAAACTGCTCTCGAGACAGTCTCTAATCACACACAATGAGGCACTCCCTGGTGCACCATATGAATTTATAATAGCAATTTATATGATGCCCTGAAGCATGATTTGTATTTGGTCTGGGATGCTGGGGTTGGTTTGGGAGGGGAACTGCTTACATTGTCCTCTCTTTCACCACATTTATATGGTGCCTTTAAAGCACAGAGGGCAAAAACCTAAACATACACTCCTGCATTAGTTGGAATTTCGGTCAAGTCTTTTATTTCTAGTGTGTAAGCACCAAACTGGACAAAAAGCTATTTACACAATTAGCAATTGCAAGTTGTTGTTGTTGCTGTTTAGTCGTTCAGTCGTGTCCGACTCTTCGTTATCCCATGGACCAGAGCACGCCAGGCACTCCTGTCTTCCGCTGCCACCCGCAGTTTGGTCAGATGCATGTTTGTAGCTTTGAGAACACTGTCTAACCATCTCGTCCTCTGTCGTCCCCTTCTCCTTGTGCCCTCCATCTTTCCCAACATCAGGGGCTTTTCCAGTGAGTCTTCTCTTCTCATGAGGTGGCCAAAGTATTGGAGCCTCAGCTTCACGATCTGTCCTTCCAGTGAGCACTCAAGGCTGATTGCAATTGCAAGTAACAGATCTTTAAAAGATAAATGGCAGGTGTGGGGGATGGATCTGGACTGGTATCCTGAAGTGAGTGGGGGCTTATTCCTTCCCCCTCCCTTGCTGCACTCCCAGTTCAAATCCAGTTTCCCAGCTCTCCTTTGCGTTGGAGGAAAAGCTCCCATCTATGCCAATGGGAGCTTTTCTTCCAATGGAAATAGCAAGTCCTGGGCAGCCTGATTCAGATCAAGAGCACAGTAGGGCTTAAAGGGGTAAAGACTTCCCTACTCTGGAATGGGTGCCTTCACCTACTATTTATAAAGCCATTCTTTTACAATTAGTATTCTTTTAAAATTGGTAACTTTCTAATTTGGCCTTAGAGACATAGGAAGTTGCCCAGGGCCGGCCCACACTTGAGGTGAGGTGAGACAACTGCCTCCTAAGAGAATTAAGATAATTTCAGCATGTGTAGCTTGGCCTGGGAAGACAAACAAAGTAAACTTTCCATTAAGTTTAGCCTGCACAGGGCTTGTTATGTTTAGACTAGTTAACAGTGAAATTGTAACTTCAGTAGCTGCTTGAACCTCAGGGCTCAAAGCGGCCCCAGAAGCATCTTTAGTGCAATTGCTTTAAAAAATTGGGACTAGTAGATTCAGTTTGAGTCACATTGATTTGAATCAAATTGATTAATTTTTAGTTGTATATATTTCAACAATCCCAAAGTTTGAGAGTCAGTAGTACAGGTGTTGTAAAAGTGTGTTGATCTGTCATGAAACAATCCCATTGAAGAAGAGAACAGTGGTTGTCCAGACCTGGTTGCTGGTTGAGAAGGGGCCCCTATGACAGTTCAGTCTTCAGGCCCCCAGAAATGTAGGTCTGCCACTGGGGAGACGAGACACCAACTTGTCCTCAGGCAGAAACATGTCCTTGACTGATCCTCTAAAGGTCTTTATCCAGAGAGTGTCCTATTTGAATGCTTGCAAAGGATGTCAGGATGACCAAGGGGGAAAGAGGACAGGGCTCCAGTGTCTTTGACACTTGTACTCTTTTCAACTACAGTGGTACCTCGGGTTACATACGCTTCAGGTTACAGACTCTGCTAACCTAGAAATAGTGCTTCAGGTTAAGAACTTTGCTTCAGGATGAGAACAGAAATCGTGCTCCGGCGGCGGCGCAGCAGCAGGAGGCCCCATTAGCTAAAGTGGTGCTTCAGTTTAAGAACAGTTTCAGGTTAAGAACGGACCTCCGTAACGAATTAAGTACTTAACCAGAAGTACCACTGTAGTTTGTAATCCTTTTTGTAAGTACAGGTTATCTCACTGCATAGCTTCACCTGTTGCAATGTGCCCTTCTACACACAGTTACTATAGACACACAAATTCTTATCTCCTTTGCATCACTTCTCATCTAAAGAGTGTCATCTTTTAGAAAAAGCAACATCTGTTCCTTTTCTGCTTGCCATGCTGTTGTTGCAGGCACAGAGCCTCTGTCAGAGAAACTAAAAGCAGCCCTATCTGAAAGCTCAGCTTGCTTGGTTTCAACAGGTTCTCCAGAGATTTGGACTTACTATGGTACCACCAATTAATAAATGATCACTTTCACAGATGTAGTCCCCCCAATTATAATTCTGGGTGAAGCAGCCAGTGATTCCTACTATACAGCTGTTAAAAGCCTGTGCAATCTGCCACATGAATTTAGGAATCTTATGTCTCCCAGCCTTGTTCTTTCCATATAATTCCACCACTACCCTCTCTGCTCCAGGCCTGGCCTGAGGCCTTATTGTCCCTCTGGCTTTCTCACACGTTAACCACCCTGCCGGCTTAAAATAGGATTGTCAGGCTCAATATTAGACAGAGCTGCTGGGTCTCCAATATTTCTATAAAAAGAGAACATTCCAGCTGACCAATCCTGGGAGAATCTAGGACTAATCAATCCTCATGCTTAGGAAGCTGCATCTTGCCACTAACTTCTGAGAGGTTGGTGAGAAAAGGAAGTAGGAATCTAACCTGTGGTCCTCTACAGTTTCAGAAGGATGTCTCTCTGGGAGGGTTTCTTTCGTACTGGCCAGATCTCCTGCCAAAAGCTTGCTCATTACTTTCTGACATTTTAGTAGTTCATCATAAAGTACTTGCCTACTGTGGCTTTGTGGTTTTCCCCTCTGAAGCTGAGTCATCCCTATGGGATAGAAGCCATTTTCCATCCCTTGCTGGAATTCTCTAGATCTTGTAGTCCCACAGCCTCCACCTTACCTCTGGGTAAACTGAGAAACCTCTGAACAGAAACAGAACAGAGACGGGGAATCTGAGGCCTTCCATTTCTTGCTGGATTCCAGCTCCATCCCCATCCAATATGACAATGGCTACTGAAGACAGGAGCTGTAATCCAGCAGCATCTGGAGTAGAGGCAGATTTAGGGCACCATGGGTTCTCCTGCACAGGGTGCCGAGCCGAGGGGGTGCCTTCCCGCCTCCTTTCCAAAGCCTCCTTAGCACTTGCCCAGCTTTGGGAAGGAGGTGGGAGGGCTCTAGGACCCTGCCAGAGCCCTTGCAGCTCCTTCCCAAAGCCCAGCACCTCACTTACCTGGCTTGGGAAGGCAGCGCAAGGGACCTGGGAGCATCAAACTTTGGCCTTGCACAGGGTGTCATATTACCAAGGTCTGCCCCTGCCTGAAGGAGCATATGTTCCCCCAGGTCATCTTCTTGGTCTTCAGTCAAATATGGCCTGACTATGGAGAAAGGAGAAGGCAGGCAGGCACTCTTGGTTGTCTTTTCTTAAAGATGCCAAGTGCTAGGCAACTGAAACTGCCACACATATCTTGTGGTGCCTAAGGTACGTTGCATCCCATGATGGTCATACTTTAACTTGAGGGTGGCCATAGCCAAGTGGAAGAGCATCTGCTTTCCATGCAGATTCAATCTCCAGCATCCCCAGGTAGGGCTGGGAGAGACTCCTGCCTGAAACCCTGCAGAGCTGCTACCAGTCAATATAGACAGTTGCTGAGCTAGATGGACCAATGGTCTGGATTTGGTATGTGGCACCGTCCCATGTAGCAGTTCACTCCTGCACTGAGTTAAGCACAACTAACTCATTTGTTTCAATGGGCTTTGCCACGTCTAACTTATCAGGGCTGTAAATGTTCCTAGTCCCAAAGGATCTCACATAGCTCTGGGTTAACTAGCTTGCTTCAACCTGTTTGCTAGAGAATATCCATGGCAGCCTTCTGTGATGTCATAAGTCTTTGTGCTGCAAACACCAGAGGATGGTCTTGCCAAGAACACAGGCAAGTGAAACAGGTGGTGTCAGTTAAGGAAGGGATATTGGAGGAAGCTGTCTTATCCCAAGTCAGACTATACATCCATCCAGCAAATACTATCTACTGGCAGTGGCTCTCCAGGGTCCCAGGTACAGGTATTTCACATCATCTGTACCTCCACCTTTTTAAAATGGATGTTGCCAGGGATTAGATGGAGGAACTTCTGTGTACAATGTACATGCTGTATCACTCAGCTATGGCCCCAGCCCTCAGTTAATGGAGCATTAGAAGGGAATGTAACATTTTGAGGCTCCTAGGCAACTTCCCCTGAAGACCATCTGAATTACTGTTGGTCCACCTACTTGGTGTCACCCGTGGCATTTTTCCATGAATGAGCATTGATCACCTTTTAAACTGCAAAAATAGAAATCAATCCAGGCTTTAAAATCCAGGCAGTACTGAAGTTGTGGTTGGCATTGTGTCAGGAGACAGTGGAGAACTGCTCCTTCAGGAGTGAAGTCAAACTGTTGCTGTGCCTGTGGAGACTGATATGGGAGAGATATGTTTTGTTGCAGCTGGGGCAGATGAAGGCATCTGGTTGTGCTGCTGCAGATGTACCATGGCATTTCTTCTCTCTGCATTCCTCCAAGTGGTCACTCATCTTCCGGTCACTGCTGTGGATACACAACCTGACTGATTGTCTCCAGGAGCTGCGGTCGTCTGCAAGGGATTCCCACAGGGTGGGGTTAATGTTGCCAGCCTTCATGTCATGTTTGCAGAAGTATGCCTGCCTCTTTAAGGAACTTATAAAAGTGCTCGAAGAAGCAGCACAACATGGAGCTGAACCTTTATTTCCCACTTCTCTTCCAAAATGGAACCCAGATCAATATACATATGGTTCCTAGGTGGTCACCAATCCAGTCACTGACCAGAGCCACATCTGCTTGGCTTCCACAAGGCATTGGTCTCACATGCCTCCAGTTCATATCCTGGGACTTACAGGCAATCTTGCTGAGTGAGAGCAGTGCTTTTTTTTTCACCCCGAGAAAAATAGGTGCTGGAACTCACCATAAAGTTGTTACAGTAAGTCGCAAGGTGACTCGAGGCAGCCCTGAACAGGTCAAATAAGTGCGCCCCTGCCTTCCTCATTCTCTTAGATGACTAGGGCCCTCATGCAAACCTGCGTGTGTACAACAGTAGACACCTGGCTGGGAAGCTTAAAGCCCACTGCCACTACATGGGATACGGATTGAAGAAAAGGAAATACAAATTGCCCCTGCCCTATAGAACCTTGCTCTAAGATGCCCTGGAGTGGCTCTGTTGCTAATATAGGCTCTGCATCCCCTGAACTTAGGAGCCCTTAAGCATATTGAATATTACAAGTAAAAACATATACTAAATCTGCACCCTGTAAAACTCTTGTGAGCCGGTGATCTCTTTCTGTGATGTACTGTGTCTCCCAAACTCAGAGACGCTGCACCAAAACAGGGTCAAGTTAAATGGCTTGAAATCACAGCCTCCTACTGTGATGTCATGAGCACATGATCAAAAGTCCATTGTAAGCACAAGTAAGGGATTATGACAGGCACATATGTGCCAGACATATGTTACTTGTATGGAGTGTGGAGTATGCAGGTGTCCAATTTCTTTCTGTGTCCATAAGGTTCTGTGTAGCAGCAAGACTTACGTCTAAAGGGGGAGGGGGACCTGATTGTCAGTACAGTTATAGCCAGGATAAAGTGACACCTTTAAAAGCAGTGAGAAATACAGAGGGTGGTGCCAAACCAAGGAAAGTAAAATGGCTGCGCTGGGTGGCAAATTTAGAGACTATTAAAGGCTAACTACCAGTCATGAAGTACCAAGATGAGAGCCTTCAATTGGGTGCCCAATCAGAGCACGCACCAAGGATGAGAGCCATGTTCCCTCTGAGGTAATTGGTCAGGGGCTGCATGACAGCAGCAGTGGGCTGGACCACAGCCCCAAGTTAGTGGGGTCAGAGGTAAACTGGGTGGTGTCTATTAAGAGTTTTGAAACTATGTACAGTAGTACCTCAGGTTACATATGCTTCAGGTTACAGACTCCGCTAACCCAGAAATAGTACATCGGGTTAAGAACTTTGCTTCAGGATGAGAACAGAAATCGTGCTCCAGCGGTGCAGCAGCAGCAGGAGGCCCCATTAGCTAAAGTGGTGCTTCAGGTTAAGAACAGTTTCAGGTTAAGAATGACCCTCCGGAAAGAATTAAGTACTTAACCCGAGGTACCACTGTATGTTATACTTGGGCTGTCCTGCCCCACCAGGAATGCTACCAAAGGAGCACTGTCATCTTTATCTCCTCTGGTGGTACCTCAGTCATTCATAGACTAAATGGCCATGTTCTTTCCAGAAAGCAGAGCAGCTCTGGGCTTCAAGCCCCCTGACAGATATTTTTCTTTCGGTGATTTCTCCTTGTGCTTTCTCCTTTCTCCTTTCCCCCCTCATCTCCCCCTGTGCACCCAAGAAATTGTTCTAGGGGTTTCTCTAACCCTCTGGATTAGATCTGGGGACAATGTGTGTGGAGGGGGCAGAGGGGGGGAAAGCCCCACTATGCAAGCAGGAATCCTTGTGCTGTCAGGACACAGTAGCTGAATGCAGCCCATAAGGTCCAATGATTGCAAGCCTAATAGGAAATATACACGTGAAGTGGTGTGCCCAGCAGTAGCTTGAGCCAGTGGTCAGTCCCCATTACAAATGAACCAATACACCCCTGCAGTATTTTCATATGTGCATTTACATTCTTGTAGGCATATGCATCATTCAATGCCAGTCGCACTCACGCACAAACACACATGTGCGCACACATGCGCGCACACACACACACACTATTTCCATAATCAAGACCCCCATGGGTTCGCTTTCAGCTGCCGTCTCACCTACAGATGCAGGTATATTGATAATCCTTCCTATTATATCCCAAACAAAATGTTGCATTATCAAATAGCATCGTTCATGCCATGCAAAGTTTTTTTTGTGTGTGTAGCTATTAAACAATTGCAATTGAGTGCGCTGGGAGGAGGTGGAAATGGATTGCAAATCAGGGGTAAAGAGATACAGCCTGTGAGTCGGCCAGAATAATTTCTGAACTGGACCTCCTGCTGGAGTGAAAAATGACGTTTACAGGAGAGAGGCTTAGAACTAATCTTCTGAAATGATGGTAAAGTGAATTCTTTCCAGGCTCTGCTGTGATTGCTCTTTCTCCGTCTCTGTTATTCCTTATTATTGTAATGAGTTCTGCTCTCTGAAGTGGGTAAGGTCACCATCCAGATAAGATCAGTTTCGGCTGCCACAACGGAGATGATCCGATCACAATTTGGACCTGCCACTTCTAAATTCACCTTGGGTATTAGCTTCTGGAAAGGAGATACTAAAAGTGCTAACTTGACAAAAGTGGGTGGGAAGGCAAAAAAAAAAGAAAGAAAAGAAAAGGTAAGTATGGACAATAAATAACCCAGCTACCCTTGTTCTGTGACTTGAGCATCATCATTAGAAAACCTAGATATAACAAATAATCTGGAACACCTTGCTTTCCATTTCACAAAGACGTTTGGCAGCGTTAATGCTCTATCAGTGATTCAACGGATTATGTTTTAGAAACAAAAAGGCCAACTTTCAGAATACTAGAGGGAGCCATTTTGTAATGGGACTGGACCAAATGCAACCCAGGACACCATCTGCAGCTCCCACCTCAAAAGATCTGTGACTTGTAGTAGTATCTCATTCCTTCCTTCTGCCGTTTCATTTTCAGTTGTGGAAATGGTTGGTTTCTAGTTCAAGACAAATACAAAGTTCAGCTAGGGATCTATGAGGACATGCTATAATTTGAGCCATACATGGAGTTCCCAACTTCCCAATCCTGAATTTGTCTTGCAATGCTATTAAGAACACGAGAAGAGCCAGCCGGGTCAGGCCAATGGCCCATCTAGCCCAGCATCCTGGTCTCACAGTGGCCAACCAGATGTCCATGGGAAACCTGCAAGCAGGGTTTCAGCCCAAGAGCTCTCTCCCCTCCTGCAGTATCCAGAAGGTATCCAGAAGGATTACTGCCTCTGATAGTGGAGGCAGAGCACAGCTATCACAGGCTGTAGCAGTTGATAACCTTATCCTCCACAAATTTGTTTTAACCTCTTTTGAAGCCATCTAATTTGGTGGCCATCACTGTCTCCTGTGGGAGCAAATTCCATAGTTTAACAATGTGCTGTGTATCGAATAAATTATTTAATTCGTCTGTCCTGAATCTTCATTGGATGGTCATGAGTTCCAGTCTCAAGAAAGAGGGAGAAAAACTTTTCTGTATCCATTTTTTCCATGTTGTGTATCATTTTCTGAATGTCATGTCATGACTTGTCTTTTTTCTCAACTAAAAAGTCCCATATGCTGCAACCTTTCCTCATAGGGGACTAGCTCCATCCCCTTGATTATTTTGATTGCCCTATTCAGAACCGTTTCCAGCTCTGCGATATCCTTTTTGAAACGAGGCGACCAGAACTGTATGTTGCACCATAGCTTTGTGAAATGGCATTATGATATTGGCCGTTTCATTTTCTTTCCCCCCTCCAAATAATCTTTATTAGTTTTTCAATTAGATACTCCACATACACATATTGTATTACATTTTACTTTACACTTGCTCTTCAGAGCTGACTTCCCTCCTTCCTTCTTCTGGTTTTTTATATCACATATATTTTTATTACATTATTTTCTTCCATTTTGTATATTGTTATTCATTTTCCATATTTGTCCATAGTGTATCTATAAACAAACAAGTCCTCGTATTTATACAATTCTTGTTGTCTGTCTGTATGCATTTACAACTACTGTTAGTTATATTAATTTCCTTATACATTTTGCTTCTTATTATTTTTATTATCTATCACTTTTCTTAATCTTTCCCGTTATAGGGGACTAGCTCCATCCCCTTGATTATTTTGACTGCCCTGTTCAGAACCATTTCCAGCTCTGCGATATCCTTTTTGAAACGAGGTGACCAGAACTGTATGTTGCACCATAGCTTTGTAAAACGGCATTATGATATTGGCAGTTTCATTTTCAATGCAGGGAAGAGGTAACTGGTGCAGTTGAAGGTGATTCACTCTGCATCTGATTTCCGCTTGCCAAGGTCCCTTTTGTCACCCTGTTCCAGAACTCCCATTAAGACAGAAGGGCGGGGGGACTTACAAGAGAGGCACAAGGCTTACACGAGAGAGCAGTGCATGAGGAGGGTTAAGCATATGCTCCCACCCACCTATTTCCCGCCAACACCTACACACAAATGTCAACTCCTTTACTGGCATTATCTTGGGGGGAAATGGGTTTGGCCACATTTATTTGCTGCAGCAGTGTGTAGTCCCACCCTAACACTTTTCATTTGGCACAATCTTTTCCCCCTTCAATGATTCTTAGGGCTAAGTCCCATAAAGTTTACTTATAGTTTCACAGTCAAAAGCAGGAGTAAGATGATGTGAAAATTGTGTGTATCTATATATTTTTATCCCCAATGTATCCACTGAAAAGTAAACATAGGCTTTTTCAATCTTATGGTGACCACCCAACTGTTAAGCAGTATGTTAAGGATTTCCCATATGTAAATATATGAATTTCCAAGGAGGAGAAAATAATGTGGGAGGGGAATCCTGGGAATTTCAGGTTTTCATTTAAAAGCTATTTTAACTAAGGGGATGGGGGAGAGAAAGCAATTTTGTTCCTTTCAGCTCTGTGAAGAAAAGGTTGAAAACATGATGGCAACACTTCTAAGAGGTAGGTAACTAAAACACCCCCAATGAATTATGTCTTCAGAGTCGTGATTTTGAAGGGCTGACTCATTATTTCATTTCAAATGTATCTACTTAGTGATACCCAGGTTTCGGTCATTGACGGAAAGATTCAGAATGTGGGAGAAGGCTTTTCATGGCTAATATGTCAAAAATTGGTTCATTAAAACTGAAATCCTATTCAATGCAGAGAGTCAAAGAAATGTGGTTGATGTTGAGGGGGGGATGTCATTAAAGTTTGATAGAAGGTTCTCTCCTCTGAACAGAAAACAGACTGTTCCTTAATGCTCTCTGCTTTACAGGAGAAGTGGAAGTTAAGAACAAAAGCCCACGCTTATTGTTCCATTTGGGGAAGTACCGTATTTTTTGCTCTATAAGACACACCAGACCACAAGACACACCTAGTTTTTGGAGGAGGAAAACAAGAAAAAAAAATATTCTGAATCTCAGAAGCTAGAACAGCAAGAGGAATCGCTGCGCAGAGAAAGCAGCAATCCCTCTTGCTCTTCTGGCTTCTGGGATAGCTGCGCAGCCAGCATTCACTCCATAAGAGGCACACACATTTCCCCTTACTTTTTAGGAGGGAAAAAGTGAGTCTTATAGAGCAAAAGATACTGTAATCATGAAGGGACGTAATGGGGAGGAACCTAGAGTGTGTGTGTAATGCTTTCTCACTGTTTCTAGTAAAGAAAAGTCCCGTCCCCCCCAACTTCAGTCTGCAGAATGTAAATCTATTAAATAGTGTACATTTAAATTACGATACTATTGATATTTCTGATTTTTTCTTGGTTGAACAAAGGTTGTTTCCCTCTTCAGATGAGCTGACTACAGCACTTTTTGTAATGTTCCTCACTTTCTAAAAACACTCCGAAGTCTGCTATGAGGCAGATGATATGGCTTTGTGAATGGTTCAAGGGCTAGCCAATGAGTTCTTTGAACAGCCCTGCTCTGAGAAGGTTGGGGGCGGCGCAGTTGCTGAATGACTGATACAACAGCTAGCCCAATCAGCACTATGAACACCGGGCTTCTGCTCAACTTTGGAAAATCTGTGTCAAAAATGCTGCGAGTCCCTCAAAGCCATGTAACCCCCTTTCTCTGCCATCTCCTTATTGTTCTTTTCTACCCACCTTCTAGGGCAAGCTGTCACAAGATACAACAATAGCATAAATAATAGTATCAGATAAAATTATATCTAGGAAGCCAGGAATAAGATAAACCCAAAGCCTGGAGGAAGGGGCTTTAGGGCTTGTTTAAAGGTCACATGAGAAGAGAGTAAGCAGAGTTCTCCAGGGAGGGAATACACAAAGGTCAGCCACCACTGAAAAGGCCCTGTCCTTAGTACCTACCAACTTCATTGGCCTAGAGAACAGGGCATCTGAGGCTCATCTTAGGGCCTGAGCAGGCTTATATAGAGGTGGGCAGTCCTTCCCCCACTGAGCCAGTTCCAAGCCATGTGGGGCTTTAAAATTTAGCACCAGCACTAAGTCTGGAAACAAATACAATGGCCAGTGCAACTTGGTTCAAAAGTTGTGAAACATGAGCAAACCATCTGGTCCCCACAAGGATTCTGGCAGTGGAGTATTCTACCTCCTGAAACTTCCAAACTGTCTTTCATTGTGGTACTAAGTAGGGAGAGTTACACTACTTTAGTCTTGATGCAACCAGTGTTAGCGTGTAACTGAGTCTAAGCCAAGTCTGCTAACTCTAGATAGATCGCATATTGTGAACCAGCCTAAGATGATAAAAGCAATCCTAAGCAGCTGTGTACCTGATTCTTCAAAGGAAGAGAAGCCCTGTGCCCAGCTGTTAGCAAAACCTCTGGCTAGATCAGCAGGGCTCCCCAACCAACAGCATTTCTGTCTCATCTATATGAGATTTTGTTTTATTTGGCCCCACCCATACCACAGAGCTGCCCTCAGGCACCAGTTTATAATTTCCACTGCTCCCTGAGATCAGTAGATGGAAACCTTCCTTCCTTTGTGGAAAATAAATTTACATGGCCCTGTAAGAGTACCGTTTTTCTGTGTAAAAGCAGCGCTGATTTTTCCATGTATTCTTGAAGCTGGCTTTGTGCATAGCAGCACTGATAACAGTCAAAGAGGCTAATGAAAACTGCCACATGCAAAAAAAAAAAAAAAAAAAGGGTCATGAAAACAGAAGTGTTTCTTTCCCTTGCTTCCCTGCTTTTAGCCATTAAAAGTGCAAGACTCCTCCTGCAGTATTTTCCCCAGGCTTCTGGTACTGATGACTCCAAACTCTTCTTCCATCTCTGTGTTTACAAGCTGGCAGCAATTTCTGCCTTCTGCACAATGGCAGTGGCTTCCAAATGCTGGGTGGTTAAGAGACCCAGTGCTTGATTTCCTGACACATGTGCACATAGTGCAGCACAAAGGATGCAGTGAGAAGTGGTAACTTTGCGGTCAAGAGATCAGTCTGAGGATTGGGTTCTGAATCCCAATAAATTCCTCCTTCATGTGAACTGGCAGAGATCTGCAGCTCAAAATATTATTTTTAACCCCAAACCCCTCGCTTTCTTTTTAAATTTGTTTCCATCTTTTGTTCCCACACAAATGGGCATTTAAGCCCACTCCTCGTCAGAGCTGAACCGTGGACAACTGTCAAAAGGGAGTTGAGAATCAAGGGTCAGTCATGGTAGAGAACCACTAAAGAGTAAGGAGTATCATTGCCCAGGCAAAAACTGAGGCGGAACAGGAAGTACTATTTATAGCTCTTCATGGTGTGAGGAGATCCAATGGCAATCCTCAGTGGGCTGGAAATGCTGTATTATAACCCTATGGGGCAGCTGTGAGCAGAGCTGTGCTTCCCAGTTCTAGCTTATCCTATAGAACAGGCATGGCCAAACTTGGCCCTCCAGCTGTTTGGGGACCACAACTCCCATCATCCCTAGCTAACAGGACCAGTGGTCGGGGATGATGGGAATTGTAGTCCCAAAACAGCTGGAGGGCCAAGTTTGGCCATGACTGCTATAAAATGAAGGAAGAACTACTTTTCTGCCTTTTTGTGTGCGGACCCCATAACAACACTTTAGAAACATGTTGCTACGCTGGAGACACTTATTCATAAATATTAATATGCAGTGTTCTCAAAAAAGAGAGAGGGAAACCTGTTACCCACTTTTGTATATTATCAATAAAGGTGGTTACAAGTCCCAGAGAATGGTGTCAAATGTTTATTCTCCATTATGCCCTTTTATTTTCCACATCTGTTCACTGCCCACTTCATGTTGCAAAAATAAATAAATAAAAATGTGCCAGTCTTTTGGACAGCATGACCGTTGGAATAGATCCAAATATAACAAACAAAGAAAGCAGACCACCCTGACTTCGTTGAAGTTTTATGAGGGAGCCTTTTTCTCTAGCACCTGAATTCTTGTTTGAAGATTGTGCCCCTTCCTGTTCACCATTTTCAGCTTGCAAAAATCCCTTCTGCATCCTCTCTTGTTGGCAGGCATCTGTTATATGGATAAATCACCAATAAAGTCACTACGGAGTTTTCAGAAGCTCCACCTGTGGGAAGGCTTAGAGCTGCTTTGAAGTGTCATTTAGGGAGGCTGTGTGTCTGATACGCTTCTTGGCGGCAACTGCACATCAACAGTGGGCAAAGCGATCTATCAGTTCTGCACACTGTAACTCTTATTTATTGAGTAGCATGAGATGCCTTGATGCTGTAAACAAAAGAGAAGGTTCTCAGTTCTGTCTTAAGATTCAGGAAAGAGGGACTGGAAGATGTGTTTCCATTTATCTACATGGTAAATGCTTGTCACTAACATCTAGGCAGTGTATGCAGATTGCAGAAAAATACAGGGTCTGTCCACAAGAGACAGCCAATTTGTCATAAAGTTACAGTCAATTTTTGACTGTAAGTCTTTGGTACAGAACTGGGTTCTTCTTTTCTTTATCCCAGGTGCAGACTTGATAAAAGGACGTTTCATTATGTATTTTGCAGAGAAGTGAGTGTGCTTAAGAACTGATTGACACCTATCGGTGCATTGCTTGAGTTAGTGCCACTTTGAGTACACAACACTTGATGACTTGCATCTGCATTTTGTGAATTGACTGTGATGATACAAGAGGTCTAAGCCCTGGACTTTGTTCTGTGACGGCTCTTTTGCATACACAAGTCTCCACTTGGTTGTGGCAGTCATCAAATAGCAAACATGCATGTTTAAATTGTTCCCAGGTGGTAGGTGCATGTGGAAATTCACTTCATGGAAGTCTAGGGCAGGCATAGGCAAACTTGGCCCTCCAGATGTTTTGGGACTACAACTCCCATCATCCCTAGCTAACAGGACCAGTGGTCGGGGATGATGGGAATTGTAGTCCCAAAACAGCTGGAGGGCCAAGTTTGGCCATGCCTGCTATAGAATGAAGGAAGGACTACTTTCCTGCCTTTGCGTGTGCCCACCCCATAACAACACTTTAGAAACGTGTTGCTACACTGGAGACACTTATTCATAAATATTAATATGCAGTGTAATAAAAAAAAAGAGTAGTCTCAAAACATCTGGAGGGCTGAGTTTGCCCATGCTTGGTCTAGGGTGATCACAAAAGTTTGACCAAGCCAGAGTTTATTCCAAGCTGCCCTGGCCCTGCACTGAATAGTTAATGGTGCACCCCCCTGGTTCACAAATGTTCTATGCCTTAGAACTTTTTCAAAGAAAAGGAAAGATGAGGGGGGAGGGAAGGAGAATGAAACTGCAAGTGGGAGGAAGGAAAAATGAGAAAGAAAACCACAGTGATGAAGGAAAAGTGGAGCTATTTTGTAAGAAATGGAGGGGCAAGGAAGACTCAGATATACAATTACTATAGGACTGAAAATATTAAAATTCATATGTATTTTCTTTTTCATTTTCTTATATTCCCCTATGTATTTTTTTTAAAAAGAAACTGCTTAGTTCTTCAATAAGAACTCCATATCAGCGTCAAAGCTTAGTTTCCACTTCACAATTCTTCATACTGCACAAAACATCTCCAGCTGCACCCTGGAGGACACTATGGTTGTGTTAAAAATTTAAGGCATAGGAGTGCTTTGGAGAGGTGCAAAATGTCTCCCTAAGACAGGGAATGTTAACCTTTTTTTGGGATAGAGGGTTGCATTCAGAACATCCTCCATGCGCTAAATGCCAGCAGTGGGTGTGGCCAAAAGTGGGCATGGAGGCATTTGCATAATCATAGTGATGCTGGTGTAAGCAGTAATGGATAGGTCTTCAGGCTGGAGGTGCACTGGCTGTACCAGTGGAAAACCAGTGGGATTCTTCAATGTGCATTTGTGGCAAATTTCTGTTTTGTTTCAGCAAGACTCCTGCTTGACCTCTTTGAAGGAAGATCATGTGAGCATATGTTTTGTTCCCAGCTATTTTTAAGAGGCTGCTGATATTTAGAAGGACGACTTGTTCACTAGGCTGTAAGTTTTCTCATACAAGAAAAAAATTGCTTTTTTTTTAATAAAAAAAGAATTAGTCTATAGTATACTTTACTACTATATGAATGGTAAAAATCCAGTAAGCACCCTGAAGTATAGCAGGCACCAACCATAGTTGCGTTTCAGTGTCTGATAAAACTTAGGCTGCGTGTAGTCTTCGCCATATCTGCTTGGCAGTAAGTTCTATTGAATTCAGTGGGGCTAGGGATGGGGTAGAAATTTAAAAGTGAACCTACCCAATTTCCATTTTCTAAACAGTACAAGAGCTGAAGCACTGCCCTCTTTCAAAAATTCATAGTTTTCTGAATTTTGCAATGCAGTTCTCCAGCCAAGTAATGTGTACAAACAGACATATACTAGGGTAAATGCATATATTAGTGAAAACAACTTACAAAAAACCCCCTTACAAATATACAGGAATATTGCTTTGCAAAAATGTGCATATTAAGCAAAAATGCATACAAATATATGTATATTAAGAGAAATTTACACTAAAATGCTGGTGAATTTTCATAAGGACTGCTTTTTAAATCACAAACCAATGTGGAAATGTCGAGAATCAAATTTAAGATGGGAAAAACAAGAAATCGAGAGAAGCTGATTTATCCATCCTTAAATGGGACTTACTTCCAGGTAAATGAAGTGACCTCATTTACCTGGGAGTAAGCCCCACACATTTCAGTAAAACTGTCTTCTGTTATAATTGCACTATTATGTAGCCAAGCATTGCTTAATTCAATACCTAGCTTTTACTGATAGGTTTTCTTCAGTCCCCCCCCCCATGTGGTATTTATGATTTTAACTTATTGCTTCTTATTGTAGACCTGAAATTTCATAATGAAGGGTGATGTATATAAAATTTGTAAAGAAGCAAGCAAGCAAGCAAACAAACAAACACTGAGTCCTGTTTGTTTGGTATTATTTCTGTTTTATTTAGTGTTTTGCTTTTTTACTTAATCGTTTTAAGCTGTCTAGTAAACTTCATGCTATATAGCGGCGTCCACAAATAATGAAATAAAGAAATGTAGGAAGTGTGTGTGCAAGGAGAGGGGCATTTCTGTAAGGACACTGCTTGGTGCCTTTTTGGCTCAGCCGTTGGCTAGGATCCAAAGAACTGCAAAAGCCAATCACATGCAGCTAACAGAGCTGGGGTCCCTCAAATAGTTGCCGCCCTCCATGCCTCAGAGTGAAGACCTTTTGAAATTGAGGAGACCTTTCAAAATAAGTTCGTGATATTGTCGTGCCCTCCTCTACCTATGGCCACCTCTCAGGAGCAAGAGGGAACTTTAATTCTAATCACCAATCCCTTTCATCTGGTAAAGGATTTCTCAAGCCCTCCTGAGTCCCTATATGTGCCTTATAGAGTTCCCGGCCCTGGGGGTCCAATACCTCAAGCAATCTCCCGACAACTGGTATTCTGGTTCCACCATATAAACACTAATATCACTGGCTTTCTCACAACCTCAGAGCTTAGTCAAACATTACAGCTGATCACTTGAACTCTTCCCTGTAAGATACATGTTCATTTTGTTCTCTCTTTTGCCTCTTGGAGCTGTCTGTATTTTTATTTAACAAAATTTATAGACCAAAAAAAGAAAGAAGAAAAAAAAAACTATTTGCAGGTTGCATACACCTGTTTTTGTTTTGGGGAACTATTAGGATGAGACAGAAGGGTTAGTTGGCACAGTGCTCCTCTTTGCTCTTCTGGTTTAATTCTTTTTATTCTCCATTTTAGTTTTGTGAATTATTATTTTTATTGCATTTCATTGATTTTTAAGTGTATTTGATATTCTTGGTATCTGCCTTGGGTGTCCTTACAAACAAACAAACCCTGGAATATTAGGGCTGCAAACAGATATTTTACCTATGAATAAGTTGCATTAAACTCAATGGGAATTACTTTCGAGTAGACAGGAATAGAATTTTCCTATATGTTTAAAATGTAAAATAAAATATAAATGCAGTCTAATCTAAGGTGGGTGGCAACAAAAGCACCACTGCCACACAAATAGATGGCAAAAAAAGAAAGAAATGGGTCCTCAAATGCATATTTAGGTTAAATGTGGGTCCCAAGTCTGAAATAGTTAATGACTATCTGGTCTACTATTATTTGACAACCACAAATACAATGCTCGCATGTGAGTTAGAGGAACTGAATGGGAACAGAAAGTGAAACTGCTCGTTCTAATTTCTCAATCCTCTGAAAAGCAAAAGCACCGTGTTGTGCCTTCCTAATGGACTATTAGATCCTCGTTTGTCATTTCCCGCAATAGACAGCCGTGTGAAAATCACTACGTGAAAGAAGCACATAAAACATGCAGCAGAAAGGAAGATATTATAGCAGCACGTTTGTTTAACTACTTTTTTTGATCCTCACCACAAAAAAACCCACACACAAAAAAACACCTTGACATGAAACTCTTCCGTCTTTCCACAAGGCTGTTGTATTCCTAAATGGGAAAGGTTGGCGGTGTGTGATCTATCAGTGGTGAACTTTAAGTGCCTGCCTAGTTCCCAGCATGAGTAAGCCACTCTTAATAGCTGGAGCGCCATTCTTCCCCCAGATTTTCCTCCTCTGCAAAGACAAAATCCAGACAGTTGTGTTTGCATTTCGTGAGTGTTGGGGGCCCAGTTACGGACCAGCTTGCAGAACTGATAGATAGATGAATAGAATACACAAACACACACTATACGTCTCTCTCTCTCTCTCTCTCTCTCTCTGTGTGTGTGTGTGTGTGTAAAAGAGCCTCGAACGACATCAGTCAAAAGAACTGAGAGAATGCAACAAAACAAGACAAACATTTTTATTTTTATTAAAATTCCTACAGGATATAGAAAGAGATGAAGGCGAAGGTATCATTCCTTGCCTAACCCACCCTCCGGTGCTATGAGAGCCCGTTCCCTCGCCTCCTGCTTAATTTCTGGAGAAGCCAATTGGCTTAAACGCCCCCCCCCCCCATTGACCGTAGCTTTTCCCCAGAGAAGAGCCGCGCGCGTTATCTGCCTTCCCCAGTTTGAGTTTGCGGCGTGAGAAAGCGGGGCTGGCGAGCACCTGCCTCTTAGTCATCCCTGGGCTTGAGGATGTCCCCAGATTACATCTTCTCAGCTGTTTGCAAAACAGCGCTGGGAGGAGCGCGAGCCCCGAATTACACACAGCCGCGGCTGTCCCTTTAAATGCTGGGGTCTGCGCGCCGGAGAGGGGAGGGGCCGGCTCCGGAGTGCGTGAAATTCCTGGGCTCCTCCGACAGTCTCAGGCAGAGCGCTCCGCTCTACGCATCTCTCCTCGCACGCAACTCGCGGAGAGAGGGGCTGAGGCGCGCCAAAGCTTTCCCTCGCTCCTCGCTGCCTGCATCGCGCGTTCCCTCAGCCTGCTTCGCAGCCCGCGTTTTTGCGCCTCCGACAACGCCCTCCCGGTCCCGCCTCGCGCTTCCCCTCCCACCACACTCTCTTGCTGAGAGAGAGAGAGAGAGAGAGAGAGAGAGAGAGGCAAGAGACACCCCTGGATTTCTTAGCGGCCCCCCCAAAGAAGGAAACAAACAAAGAGTTGGTTAAACAACCCCACTCGCTTCTCAACTACCAAGGTAAGACTTTTCTCGGTGGCGGCGGGCGGGAGAGAGAAGGAGATGGTTCGCTAGGATGGAATACAACGCCTCGCTCCCCACGACGGACGGAGAATTTCAGCGCGCCCACTCGAGAGATTCCCCCCGCTTCGGAAGGTGTTAGGTGCTCCAAGTTCTCACCAGAGAGAGCTGTGAATGAAGAATAGAGTGGGGCTTCGCAAGAAAAGAAAACAAAAAGCCCCCCAAAGCCTGCCCAAAACGCCTACCCTCAGTATTATAGAGATTTATTATGGTGGACAGGATTTTGTAAAGTTATTTCTCCCCTCATACTGGATTTTCTCATTCCCAGAAAGTAATTTTTACGTGTGCCTGAGCGTGAGGAAAACTGCACATCTTCTCCAAATACCTCCTCCTCTTCTTTTTTTAAAGGTGACAAGCACAAACTCCAAACCTTGACCAGTACCTTTAACTCGATTCATTTCGATGATCAGTTGCACTGAGCACTTGACTTTAAAATAAAATGGTTATTTTGAGGGAAAGAGGCAGTGCTGGGTTAAACTGTGGCAGGGATCTCTTTAAGAAGCCAAAATATTTTTTTTTTGTAAGAATATTAGATCTTCTTTAGCTTCTTTCCCCCCACCCCAACCCTGAATATTTTTTATCAGGGGGGTGGAAGGAAAGGGAGTAAGATGTGAAGGATCTCCCCCCCCCCATACTACTTTGGATCTATTACAAGAATCATCCTTCCCCGCCTTCCATTTGTTTATATTAATGATTTAGTACTTGTCTTTGCCTGAAAACTTCCACTACGAGCAAGTGCTGTGATCTTCCAGGCAAGGAGTGACCTTAAAGGTTGGTTGGATGATTTCTTAATGCAAAATAAATAAATTAAAAATGTGTGCGAAATACCCAGGTTTTTTAAAATAAAAAAAATCCCCCCCCCCCAAACATCCAAACCTTCAGTTATTTTCCAATTTTAAACCATGAAGGACAGTGATGTAATTCCCTTTCCAATGGGTTCCAGCTCTAGTGCTGCGTGCAAGTGTCATGGTCTTTTGTTTACATCTACATTTTATTTTATTTTTATGATGAGGAAACAAAATCTCTGAAATTATTTTGTTTCAACAACACCGAACCAAAGCACATTTTTCTTTCCTCCCACAAAAGTGAATTTTATTCCCTCCGTTGTTTTTTGCAATTTTGGTTAAAATAAATTGAAGAATGCGTAGGTAATAAAAGACCTCAAAAGCAGAATAACAAAAAAATAATAATTCCTGAAACCATTTTTGAAATGCCAGGGTCCCCCTCCCCACCTAACAACCTCTCATTCTTCATTTCTTCTTTGGCCTGAATATTCAAAATTTCGATGAAAATAGCTTCTCCCCCCCCCCTTCCCCAACCAATTCATTTTTATTCTTCTTCAATTGTATCATGAGATTTTTCCCAGTGTCAAATGCTCAGATCTCTGAGAGAATTTTTTCCTTCCCCCTATGACCGCTAACCAGTATTTGTGCCATGGTATATTTTGGGGACTGGATTTTGCGGGGGTGAACTCCTAACTAGTCTAGCGAAAAGTCAGAGAGAGAGAGAGAGAAGGATGTTATCTGGGTGGAGAAAAGAAGATGCCAAGGAAAGCTTGTCTGTTCACCGTGTAGAATCGGCCATTAAATATACCATGAGACGCCGGGGTGTTGTCGCTCTCATTTTAAGTTAAAATGGTCCACAGTACCCAGTTCTACAAGTTTATCTAAAGGCTGGTGAAAAGGCCCCCCCTTCCCCCCCCCTCCGCGAGAGATGTCGGTTACCATTTTAGTTTGCTGCCTTTCTGTATGTATGTGCTTCTGTGCCCCATTATTATGGGCATCGATGGAATTATTTTCCATTGCTCTTTCCTCTCTATTGTGGGAAAGGGGAGACGTCTCAGGGTTTTACCTAAGAACACCAAAATATCGGTGATACTTAAAACAACTGGCGCTGTATTAATTGATTCAATGAAATATAAACAAGAGTCTTGGCCGGTGAGGTTGCTCTTTCTGGAGCTTTCGGGGGATCTCTTGGTGGAGGAGTATGCTTTGGGAGCAAAATATGTGTATTCCTTATCATCCTTTATATGACAACAACGGGGGGTGGGGTGGGGTGGGGGGAAACGGAGGGAAAAGGGATGTCTGTGGAACAATGTCACGTCAGTAAATAAATAAATTAAAATTTGAGGCCCCCACATTTGATTTCATCGTGCCGGTGATGATGGCTCCTTGATGGAGCTGATACCCGATGATATCACCGTTCTCCATGGCTCTTCTACCCTGGCCTCATTTTACACTGCGTTTCCACTGAACATGTTGGCGTGCTGCTGCTTATATAAGGGCAAGAACGAATTCAAGCGGATTAGTGCTTGGGATTTTGAGATCGGCTATCCAGATTGAGTTGTGGATTTTTCGTTTCCCAATTTTTTTCCCATTGTTGTTGGTTTTTTCGGTAAATTTTTATTTATGATTGTCGTTCTTGATGGGTGGGGAAAAGGGTTGGGGGAGGAATGGGAGGGAATTGGAAAAAATCATGGTGCGTGCTGTGGGAGATTGAGGTGATGCGGGGGAGCTGCTTGAATAATGTCTGTGATGTGTCCTCTTCTATTTTTTTTTTTTAATAGCCACCATTATCTCTAAAAACACATTATTCTTTAGGCCAGAGCTAAAAAAAAAAAAGAATGGGAGGGGATATCTTTGGTGAGGGGTTTTGATCAGCGAGTTATTAGACCCACTGCTGCAAAACCAAGATACAGAAATCTGTCTGTACTAATGCTGGTAGGGGAGACTGGAGAGCAAAGAAGGTATATTAAGTGGGGATGGGGGCGATGATGGACTGTAATTTTTGGGATTAGACTCAGGGCTGTATGGTCTTCATAAGCCCCTTCCTCATTTTCTGCCATTTCCTCCCCTGTTTTTCTATCCACACACCCTTTCTCCTCCTCTCGTCTCCCCCCACCCCACCCCCCGTAGGCTTTTCGGCTCTTGACGAGAAAATTCTGTATTACCTCTTGATGGCTCTGCGGCTTTTTTTTTTTTTTTTTGCTTTTTTTGGGTGTGTGCATGTGTATTACAACCGTAGCACAATGACCTTTGCTTTGTGCCCCACATATCTGGGCTCCCAATGCATGTGCGGATCACGGTTAATATCCGAGATCTGCATGATAGGCCCTGGTTTTTAATTCTATATCTTGCATTTTGAAATTATATCTACGTGTTGGGTTGGGGGAGAGCTGATAGGCGTTGTCGGGAACTGGAAAATACTGCAAATGCCAAACGCACACCTATGCATTTTGCCGCCTGCTCCTTTTGCTCTGTTTCCCCCCCCCCCCCACCGGGCATGTTGTCATACGATTCGCATGTTGAAAAGGAGGGTATGTAACGAAGGTAGAAGGGGTCTGGAGAAGAGAAGGCGGGTGGGTGTCTTTGTGGAATAGACTCGGTGGGTGTCTTTGTGGCGGAATAGACTCGGCAATGGGTAATAACATTTTTTTTGGTCAAGTAAATGCCTGGTGATAATGATTCGGTTTAACCACCCGTGAAATACATGCTTGCGACATATTGGAATAAAGGTTACTCCAGGCAGCTGTGGATGAGGAAAGCGTACTCCGGGGAAGATGCAGCCTGCAACACTGGAGAGTATATGGCATGCATGCAGGCACCCAACGGCGCCCTCCCCGCACAAAGGCCAGATACGTGTGTGTCCAAGCTGGAGGGCATTGCAATACAAAGGGAGAGGGATGTGGGAGTCATGTCACATCCAGGACTGAGCTACTGTCTCCAGGCCTGTCCTTGTTCGCTGTCCCTCCAGATACTTCCTCCTCAGCTTCTCTGTGCTTCTGATCAGACATAGCAGGGATGTAATTGATCCCGTGTACTTCTGTGCTGAAGGCTGCATACTCATATGAGACCGGAGGGCATCGAATCATGGGTGACATTTGTATGTGTGTTGCAGGAGGGTGCAGAAGAAACTTGCCTTTCACCATTAGAAGCTGGGGTGGGGTGGGGGGAGAAAGAAAGAGGGAGAAATGGCTTTTTCTCGTCTCAAGAAAGCATTGCAACCTCCTTCCAGTTACGCCCTATCTTTTCCCTTTTTTCTTTTTTGTCAGCCGCTTTCTAGCCCTGCTGATGTTGCGTGGGTGAATTTTTGCTAGGCAGTGGGTGGAGAGCGTGCCTGGAAGTGTGGGGAAGGGCACAGCAGCGAAGGAAAGCTGGGTGCAAAGGGTTGACACAACGCCTTGACCCTTTGAAATCCCTTTTCTCCCTTTTTAGAAAAGGCCTTCCTTCTTGAGGCAAACCTATTTTCTTACCATCATTAGATGGGTGTGTTATAGTGCGGTTAGCAAATCTGGTAGAAAGGAACGATCTCTAATGGCTTCCGTCATCTCGGCAGACAGTTTCCCCTTGCTTTCTGCATGTGGCTGAATTTGGCTGCAGTGTTCAAAGGTCTCCATATTTTCTGCTTTACTAGCTGGTAACAGAAATGGGCTGAATAAGGTGCTCGTAGTGCAATGTCTTCATCTTCCATTTGCTTTTCCTCGCTCTCCTTTTCCTCGCTGACCTTGAGGAATTCCAGCAAATCAGAACCGCAGAAGCCGAGATGCAAGGCTTATGGGGCATCTGATTTGCACAGTTTTCATAGACAAATACTGGGAAATGACAAGGCTCCTTGGTTTTTGCTTCTCAGGTGTGCCCAGGTCCAACCTCATAGAGCTGTGCTGAGAAAGTTCATTCTTTCGAGCCCATTTAGTAACTGGCAGGTTGTGTTGCTGCTCTCACCACGGCAGTATGTGATAGTGCAGTGACCAGCTAAGCAACAGGTAGGGGGTGCTACACTTGTTAAATTGAAACTCCCACCCTGAGAAAGTAATATCGGCCTCTTGAGTTTTTGGTTATTACTTTCCCATACCCGTGATGGTTATTTTGTACTCATCCATGGAGCAGAGAATGAACAGTAAGTTTTTTTAAAATGAAGATGAAGGGAATGTCAAGTTATGCTGCAACTTTAAAAGTCTCTTTGAAGCCGACAAAATGTTGCATTCCTCCACCTCTCACTGTTTAGCATTTGGATGCAAGATCGAGGAACACTGCTTGATTTTTGTGTAATTCGCTTAGCTGTTTGGCTAAAGATTCTTTCCCATTGAACGTGACGATTCCAAGATTAAAATCAAAATATGTGAAAATTCTGCTTGGCCTGAATAATTTTCAAGGCATTTTGGGGCAGGGGCAAGGTAATAGCCTTAATTAAATTATGATGATGATGATGATGATGATGATGATAACTGTGTCCCAGTGGCCTGTCCCATCTCTGTCCTTGAATCAACTTAATTCTGGTGTGAGATTGGAGCTCAGGTCTCTTGGCCTCTTACCCTTGGCCACTTTTGATATTTCTGCCGCAAAACATCCCCATGATTCAAATCCTATGATGTGGAAGGAAGTCCTGTTAAAATGAATGGGGCTTTCTTTTGTAAAAAAAGGTTGTGGATTGAAGTGCTAAATGCTAGTGCCTGAGTTTGGCTTTTCTCTTTTAGATCAGAGGTGGGGAACCTGCAGACCTGTAGTTATTGCTTGACTAGAACTCCCGTCAGCTTCTGCCAGCATAGCCTTTGGCTGGGTCACCTGGGGCTGATGGCTGTTAGAGTCCAAGAATACCTGGAGGGTCACAGGTTCACCATCCCAGGTTTAGATATATTTTCTAACACCAAATAATGTGCATACTCCACTGGTTCTTTCCATGTAATACATAGCATAGCATTAGCCAGAAAGCAGATTCCAGGGCTTTGAATGACCATGATCAAAATCTGTAAGTGGCTATTCCTTCTCCTTGATTCCTGTAGAATTAAGCTGTATCATTTTGGTGAACATTGGGCTTTCTGTTTGTGCCACCTCTCAGATTCTGGTTTGTGTGTTTCGCTCTCTCTCTCTCTCTGTTTGTGTTTGTCTTAATATAGGGAGTTATTTTTCCTCATTATTTTTTGCTTCTTCATCCCTGTCCTCCTGGCAAGCAGCTTTGCATAGTCTACTGCACTTTAGGTGGAAATTTGGAAGTTGGCAGATGCAGGAGATGCTGTATCAGGGCGTAGAAAGCAACAACCCCAAACAGCCAAGGTCAAAAACTGTCTTAGGGTGAGTTAGCTCTTTTTCATTAAAAAAGAACATTTCAAACCCATATGCTTATTCAAGGCACCTTTATGTGCTTAGTCATTTTTAACCAGCAAAAAGAAGTTACTGGAATTACCTCGCTGATCATCCCTGATGCAGAAAGTTGAGGCACTTATAAAAAGTAACTCAAAGATTGTTCATACTAAGGTCTCGGCAATAACAATATAGTTATTGACATGCAAAAGTCTTTTGCACGTCAAACTTATTGCAACTAATCCTTGATCTGGAAGGAGTGTTGTCAGTGTACTGAATGTGTTTGGGAGACAAGTGAGCACTCCTTTTCGGTGGCTCCTTTTTCCTCCCCCTGGTTCCAAGTTCCAAGTGCCCCTTATTCCACTTTCCATTTTAAAAATCACTTGCATTTTGAAAATCAACCACAACACAATTTCTGTGGACTGGCTGAGTCCTGAGAGCTGATCTCCGGGTTCAGAGTAATCACATAATACAGTCTTGCTGGGACTCTCCACTTTAGACTGTAAACAGAGGATTGCATAGTTAAATGTTGCCATTTAAAGAAAACAAGCATATTGGAGAGAACCATCCTGGCCTGTCATCTGCCACTGAGCTGATTTTCTATATGCAGGGTTGTTGTTTAAATGGGGGAATATTCAGATGTGCAACTCCCTGTTTAAAGTAATAGTTCCAACAGAGCTGTACAGGGTGATTGCTCTGAATTTGTGAAGGTTGCATTTCAATACAGCGAGCTTAGGGCGGATAAATAGAACTCTGTAATTGTTATTTTGTAAGTGGAGAATGGAGTTGGTCCTAGACATTATTAGGATCCATAAATCAGGTTAGATGCATCTTCTTCTCTTGGTCTTGATTCCTGTCTCTTTGCAATCCCCACTGTAGATTTCTGTCCCCTCTGCCCTAATCTCTTCATCTTGCTGCTCTACCTTTGGGTGTTTCCAAACTGACACTGCTTTCAGGTGGGATTCAGTCACGTACCAGAAAATTCAGGTCTCACCATTATTGTGTCTTGTGCAGCAGACCTGCTTCTCCAAGATCAGAGTTTTAGCAATAAGGAAAGTGACAGGAAATGCACTGGGAAGTGTGAGAGAACACCTTCTTTGATGTAACATCATCTAGTCTCCCCTCAAGCAAATCTGGATGAATACTCAATAAATGGGTCTTCTGGAAGCATCCTTTTTCTGGGACAGTTAATTGCAGAACATAGTCAGTATCTACAGTTCCCCTTGCAGGGCTTGCATGCAGTGCCAGTACTGTGTTTGTCTAGTGGATGAGCTGGTCCTAGGACAATGTGTGCTTGGCGAGAGAGAAGACTGCAGGAGAATGGGATGACTATGCACTGGCAGTTGGTACGATGAACTAAGGTGATGCATGGATGTTCATACACTAGGGATATACATTTTAACTTTATATTAATATTTTATACCTCTGTGGTATGGTGCTGCAGTACCCAGGCCATCCCTTCCAGTTTCCCTGGCCTGCCTCATCTCCCATCCCTAACTTCATCGTGGGAGATACATGGCTGGTTTCCTCTTTCCCACCCAACTGCCTCCTTGCCCCAGTTCTCATCTCTTCTCCTTTGGCCTCAGTCTTGGAGAGAAAAGGATGCTTCTCACCCAGGAGATAGGGCTGCATCCCCTTATGGCCTTGATTTGAGCTGCCGCCTTCTCCTCCTTAGTATGTTGTTGTGTCTAGTTGTGTCTTCCTTTGCTTCCCATGGGCAGGAGGGGCTCAACCACCAAATCAGGGCAGGGCAATCTTATCCTTTTCTCAAGGATTCAATTTATTCATGGCAACAGGGATCAGCCCAAGAAACATGTGTGTGTTGCTCCCCTGTGGCAGGTCAAACGTTCTTTGTTTTCTCTTGTTAGCATTGAGGGTGGACTTCCTTGTTCCCGATTCCCACAGCCTCATTGTATTTATATACACTGTGTCCAGGTGGTGGTGTTGCAGCTCAGCTCCTGTCTTTCTCCAGATCCCTTTCCAGTGCCCTTGATGAGGAGGGAAGGCTCATTCTAGAATGCAATTTGCCTGTGTCACTTCTGGCTTTCCTGCTGTCATCCATCATATTACAGGAGCTAATTAACACCAGGAGCCTTCAATCCCCAGGAACAAAGTGGTGGGCTATCTGAATCTCATGGAAGATGCCAGTTTCTCATCTGGTAACTAGCACAATCTGATACCATGAGAGGATGGAAGACAGGCCCCCTCCATTTTTCCAGCTGCACCGGGATGTGGGTGCATTTTTCGGTTTGGCAGGGAGGGGCATTCGACTCCCAGAATTGTTCCTTGCAATGCCCTTGATGCTGCCGCAGCATCTCCTGCATCCAAACAAATTTCCAGCAGCAGGATGCGAGCTTTAGGGGTGGGCAAGAATAACAATTGGTGAGGAGTGATAAGTGTAATTTGGGAGCCTGCCATAACCCGGGCCTGCACACTTTCTGCTCCACCAAGCCAAACTCAATCTGATAGCCATGTGTGGCAGCCCACCAGAGTCCTGATCTAATCTCCTGTTTCTGATACACGCGTTGGCCTGTAAAAAAAAGCAGAGTTCCTCAAGCCCTTCATGGGCCACCATTCATATCTGGTGGGTTGCATTCATCTTGGTGAGATGCAAGTTGTTAGGCTCTTTGTAAGTCCCTTTGTTGGCGTCTGGCAGTCTCTTCTGGCCCCAGACAGCTGGTGAGGCCCTCCAGAGGGAGGGAATCAAAGGAGCTGTAGATAGGCATTTGCAGCAAAGTTGCCAGCTAACACAAGCAGTCATTCTTTTGACCATGTACACCACCTTGAGCTACTTGGAAGATAAAGGTGCTATATAAATGTTATAAATAAATAGAACAGATAATAAATCTGCAGAGCCTCCTGGACTGGTGGTCTTTGATGATAAAAGTCCAGGTTTCAGGCTCTTCTTCTTAGAGAAAGGGAGGCAATGGAGTTGCAAGTACTTTGGACATGATCACAAGTAGGAGCAATAGTATGCTACTCATTGTATGGAACTCGACAGTTTGAAAAGCATATTCCAGGTGACTGGGGGTGATGTGGTAGACGCTGTGTATTTGTTTTTTTATAAATAATTTTTATTAATTTTCCAACATACATTTATGATATCCAATCTAAATTTATCACATATTTTCTCTTTTGGACTTCCTTCAGCCTCTCTAACAATCATCCATTATTCAATTTTTTAATTACACATTTCCTAATTTTTATATTAGGTAGATGCTGTATATTTGGACTTCCAAGATGCTTCTGATAAAATCCTTTGCCAAAGGCTCTTGAGTAAAACTTAGCAGTCATGGGTTAAGGATACTTTTATATACTGGAACCTGGGAACAGGGAAATGAGAGTAGGACTAAATGGATAGTTCTCAACAAGAACTTGTGGAGGAACACAAGAAGTAGTGGTATTGCCATTCATCTGTTTTGGGACTAGGATGAGCAAATATCTCAATTCAAGACAGTCAAAAGGAAGCATTCTTCACACAGCACATAGTCATCTCATGGAATTTGCTGCCACAACATGCAATGACAGCTGCCAATTTAGATGACTTTAAAGGGGGATTAGATAAACTCATGCTGGATAAAGCAATCAATGGTTGCACATCATGATTTTATTTTATTTAAACTTATACCCCAATTTTCAGCATGTTGGGAGGTTTCACCTCATTGTGAAGCAGCTTCTAAAACCTGCTTCTGTGGGCCTAACACTAGCTGCACCAATTTGGATGTGTTTGGAGATATTATCATTCCAACTTGGCAAGACTGTTCCCAAGTGTGAGGAACAGGTTTTTGTCTATGTTTATAAATGTTTGGAGGCCATTTTGAAGCAAGATGGTGAGCAAAGCCATTCCTTAGTGAAAAGATTTTAAACCAAATTTGGCATGAAATCAGTTTGCAAGACAGTTCCTGAGATAGAGCAATGAAGTTTTGGTTTATATTTGGATACTGTTCGCTGTCATTTTGAAGCAGACCGAACTATTCAAAACTGCACTGATTTGGACCGCACTGCAAATAATGTCGCCCAATTTGACACTGGTTCCTGAAATGGAGGAGTGGGCTTTGGTCTATACAGTATTTGGATATCATTGTACTCCAGTTTGAATCAAGATGGTGGGCTGAACCTGTCAAAACTGAAATGATGTTAACCAAATTTGGCAAGAAATGAAAAGGGCTGCACACCAGTTTCCGCCAAAGCCCAAACAAAGCCAAGCCAATTTGCTCTGATCTGGACTTTGACTGAATCACATCAAAACAACCCCTGATCACCCTGGGTTGGGCTGCCTGGAGGAATCTGGGTTTGTTAATGCGTGGGTTGCTGGGAGGAGAGTCAGGCAGCCTCTACCAAGGGCAACCCATGGCTGTTGTAAGAGGGCTTTCAAACAGCCCTGTGCTGCATTTTGACTTTGTATGCATGTTCCCAGCAGTGACACACGTGTATGCAGTCCATAAGTGCAACTGAACCTTTCACCTGCTAGCTGCAGGGGTTTGCTTTACCAGCATGTCACCCACAGGTAATGTGCTTGGAAAGTAGACCATAGCAGGATTCCAAAGGAAATGGCTGAAACTTCAGAGGTCCCAAGGTGGGAAGAGGAGATTGGGGTGGGGGAGAGGAATAGAGAAGACCTGTCTCCTGTTCCTGTGCTGAGCCAGTGCCAGAAGACAGTTGGTCTCTCACTGTCAGTTATGTGCTTCCCCCACCCCATCATTGATGATGACTGCTGATGCAGGAGCCAGTTGAGGGATGGTCAGAAAGGTGAGTCTGCTAAATGGCAGCCACAGAGTTGCAGGTGTTGGTGGCAAGGACAGCTAGGGCTGAACCACACCTTAGTGGGACACACTGGAGGAAACTATGCAGGAGCAGGGCAGCAGATTGTGGAGGCCAAGGAAGCCTGTCAAGCCCATGCAGCAGCACTGCAGGAACTGTATGCCAATGGTGCAGCCCTACTGGCTGAAGGGGTCTGCTGGTTTGCCAGCATGTTTGAATGCATGGGTGAAACAGCACCCAGTAAGATCCAACCCTTATGCTCTCTGCGGTTCAATTGGGAAGAGAGGAAAAGGAGAATCAGTGTCTTTCCCCTGCTCCCCCTCTCCTGAGCTTATAGGGCTTTAAAAACCTTAATTAAACATTGATTCAAGGCTGGATGCAGGCCAGGTTTCCCCCAGGTCAGGGTCCTGGGAGGTAGATGTGTGGTGCTGTACACAGCCCTAAAACTAGCAAATTACACTTTCCATTTAAAAATCTCAGTATGTTTTTGTTTCTTAGAATTTGGCAGCAACACCAGGCACTTTCAGCTATAACTAGCAAAATGTAAATATTTATAATAAATTAAATAGTAGTAGTAATAATAATAATAATAATAATAATAATGATGATGATGATGATGTCATTATTACTTGTACCCTGCCCATCTGACTGGGTAGCTCCAGCCACTCTGGGTGGCTTCCAACATATATAAAAACATTATACATTAAAAAGCTTCCCTATATAGGGCTGCCTTCAGATGTCTTCTAAAGTTTATATAGTTACTCATCTCCTTGACATCCGATGGGAGGCTGTTCCACAGGATGAGTTCTACTACCAAGAATGGCAGTAATCCAAGTGGGGGATAAGCAGGGCATGTACCACTCTAGTGAGACAGTGTGCAGAACTCGCTCAAATGTAGCTGGACAGTCATTTCAGATATACCATCCTAGAATGAATTCTTCACATGACTAAAAAAATGTAAGCAATGAGCAGGCATCTGATCTCACTGGCCTGACATTTTGGTGCCTTGGCTAAGACCATTGAAATGACAGCCTACCACAGTAAAATATTATTATTATTATTATTATTATTTAAATGAAATACAGTGGTACCTCGGGTTAAGTACTTAATTCATTCCGGAGGTCCGTACTTAACCTGAAACTGTTCTTAACCTGAAGCACCACTTTAGCTAATTGGGCCTCCTGCTGCTGCCGCGCCGCCGGAGCCCGATTTCTGTTCTCATCCTGAAGCAAAGTTCTTAACCCGAGGTAATATTTCTGGGTTAGCAGAGTCTGTAACCTGCAGCATATGTAACCTGAAGCGTATGTAACCTGAGGTACCACTGTAACTTATAGTGTGTTGCTTCTTAATTATGTCCAAAATATGCTGCCTCAGGCAGGTTGCCCAAATGTAGCCAAGTGGCTGATCTCTACCCTACCAATAGGCAGAGTAAAGCAGCCTGCCTCAAGCAGATTTGGGCACTGTTAAAATAGGAATAGCACCTCGTCCAATCTGTTCTGGAAGCTGTGTCTGTAGCAGTTCTTCTTTTCCTTCTCCTTTTTTTTTTTTACACTGTTGTCCTGGAAATAATTGTCATACTTTTCCTGGAAATTTGCCTCCTCCCACCTCCTGAAATTGTACACTATTTCTATTTTTGCTAATGGACAACAGGTTTGCATGCGTGCTTCACCCATATTCAAACCAATTAATTTGTGTAAAAGAGGGAGTCTGTTAAGCAAAACTAGTCTGAGTCTTGACTTAACTTACGCTAGAAGGCAGAATAAATTTGGTGACTTGGTGAATGTGCAGAGGTGCCAACTTCCAAGGGATTGTTTTTTAAGAATGGCCCTACCTTCTCGCTCACCCCAGGAAGAGGAAGGCGAGAAGCTGCCACGTTGGCAGGAAGGGACATGAACCTGTAGTCATCTTTCTCTTGGTATTAGTGGTGGCAGCAAGGATGGTTAGACACAAACCTGCAGGAGGGGTGGGCGGTGGGAGTGAAGACTTCCTCACACTATGGCAAAATTTGTAGATCTGATACTCAGGTTTGGATCATTATGTATCCACAACTGCTCCACCTATGCAGAAGACGTAGGTGTTAGAAAACATTGAGAGAGAAAAGTAAGGATAGAACTCTCTTGAAAAGCCCGATGAAGACAGCATGCTTATTGGCTGTGGAATGTTGACTGTATACATGATGATGGAAAACTGTCCCAAGTGGAATCAAATGGTGTGCAATGGAAGAGGGCTTTGTTACCTGTCTGGAACCCTGAGCAGGAATACCACGCAGTGCAACATTACACTTGTTGCACTGTAAATTTCTTAGTGTTCTGGCCTTTTGCCCCACAAGCCGGAGGCAACTCTTCTTGTGAGCAAACTGCAATGTTTGGAACCCAAGCTTCTGGTTTTGTTCTAAAGACTGCATAACTCAAGGCCCATCACTTTCTTTGTGTGCCCATTTGTTACGTGGGTGAGGTGGCTATTATTGTTATGTGAAGCAAGCTCAGCTCCTTTGATGGATGGCCCCGCATCAGGAGTAGGCCTGAGGTTGATTGGATTCTTTTTCACACAAATGCACCCTGAACAGTATGTGTCTGTGACCTCAGAGTGTGCCCGCTCAAATTCAATTTGTTTTTGGCAAATATGCTGTGGTGCATTTATAGTTTTATCAGTTGCTTCTTGATTTCTGTTGGGCTGTGGCTTTGCAAACAAAGACAACCACGATGGTCTATACATATTGGCCTCAGAGAGACTTAACTGATGAAGTTCAATGTGAGGCTGCTTCTGAGGTTAGATTTTTGTTTGTTAAATTTCTATACTGCCCTTCATCCTAGAATCATGGAGTGGCGTACAATTTCTCTAAGTAGCTAAATAGCTACAGCATAGCTATAAAGATACACACACCTGCCTTTTTGAAATGATCAGGTGCTGGTATAAGATCAATAATGCAAGTCAGAACTGCAACAAAAGTTAGCAGAATAGAATACTACTTTCTGGATTCCAACCAATCCATTCAATCTCACACAGTGGCCTGTCAAAAAAGTAAGCATTACATGACCACTGTGCATGCTCAGTCCTATTTTTGTGGGGGGAGTTTCCCCCGTAGTTGTAGTATTCCTGCAGATTTTGGGGCTCCTTTAAACTTGGTGATACCTTTGTCTTGTATGTGGGGGGCTTTACTTTGGCTCCATAAGTAACAGCACTCACCTTCTAGTGAACCATTCTCCATTCTACATTTCTCTGACCAGGTCCATACCTGCTTAATTTCCACAGAAGCTCTAGGGCAAGAGTGGAAGCCTCTTTTCAGCCTGAGGGTCCCATTCCCTTGAGAAAACCTTTCAGGGCTCAGTTGTAGGTGGGGCCACAATTTTCCAGTTATGACATACCTATCCCAAGTCACAATGGAGCTTTAGAGCTCAGAGGTCAACAATCAACATGGTTTTCTCACTGCGTCAGCTGCAGGAGAAATGCTATGAGCAAAGGTAACCTTTGTACATCACCTTCATGTATCTGATGAAGATATTAGATCCTGTCATCTGAAAAGGACTCTTGACACTGCCCAGCAAAATAGGAAGCTTCACAAGATGATTGTGTCCTTCCACAAGAACCTGTGTGGCACCGTCCAGTACGATGGCTCATCCTCAGACGGCTTCTGTATAAAGACCCGTGTGAAACAGAGCTGTATTCTTGCCCCAACTCTTTGGCATATTCTTCTCCCTGCTGATCTCCTGTGCCTTCAGCTGGATTGAAGAAATTCAAGAAGCAATGGGGACTGTTCAACCTGGCACATCTCACTAAAACAAAAGTGTGATGGGTCCTTATCTGAGAGATGTTGTTGGCAGAAGACAGCCTTGACTCCGAGGAAGCTCTACAGAGACTCAACTATTTTGCCCAAGCCTGCAGGGAGTTTTGCCCAACATTCTGGGTCAGGACTTCACCAGCACTCCACCCATCAGCATTGGTGACCACACGCTTGAGGTGGTAGATGATTTCATCTACCAGGGCTCCACCATAATCCGCAACATCTCCATTGATGCTGAGCTGGACAAGCATATTGGCAAGGCAACTACAGCAATGGCTTGCTTCTCCAGGCTTGTGTGTTGAGTACACTGCTTGATGGAAGTGAGTGGTCTGCAATTTACAACCACCAGGTGCAACGCCTCAAGGCCTTCCACATGCATTGTGTCAGGAAGATTTTGGACATCACATGGCAGGACAGAGTCTCAAACAATGATGTGTTCTCCCAAGCCCGCATTCTCAGCATGTTCACACTCCTGTCTTAGTGATGTGTATGCTGGCTTGGTCATGTCTGCAGAATGGAAGATGGAAGGATCTCCAAGGACATGCTCTACAGGCAGGTTTCTTCAGGCACTAGGCCTGTTGGCAGACCAACTGCATTACAAAGATGTCTGCAAATGTGGCATGAAGGCTGGCAACATCAGCCCTGCTATGTGGGAATCCTTTGTAGATGACCACAGTGACTGGAGATGGTCATTCAGGTTGTGCATCCATAGCTGTGACCAGAGAAGGAATGGCCGCTGGAGGAGTGTTGAGAGAAGAAACTCCATGGTGCTTCTGCAGCAGCACAACCAGATGCCTTTATCTGCCCCAGCTGCAACAAACCTCACCTGGAGTACTGTGTCCAGTTCTGGGCACCACACTTCAAGAAGGACACTGACAAACTGGAACGTGTCCAGAGGAGGGCAACCAAAATGGTCAAAGGCCTGGAAATGATGCCTTATGAGGAATGGCTAAGGGAGCTGGGCATGTTTAGCCTGGAGAAGAGGAGGTTAAGGGGTGATATGATAGCCATGTTCAAATATATAAAAGGATGTCACATAGAGGAGGGAGAAAGGTTGTTTTCTGCTGCTCCAGAGAAGCGGACATGGAGCAATGGAGCAATGGATCCAAACTACAAGAAAGAAGATTCCACCTAAACATTAGGAAGAACTTCCTGACAGTAAGAGCCGTTCGACAGTGGATTTTGCTGCCAAGGAGTGTGGTGGAGTCTCCTTCTTTGGAGGTCTTTAAGCAGAGGCTTGACAACCATATGTCAGGAGTGCTCTGATGGTGTTTCCTGCTTGGCAGGGGGTTGTACTCGATGGCCCTTGTGGTCTCTTCCAACTCTATGATTCTAAGTATTTCCTGCATCAGTCTCTACAGCTACAAGAAGGCACACTCCTTCATTGTCTCCCAAGAGAGACGGATGCCAACAACTACTTATGTGCTGAGTAATTTCACCTTTTGTCAGCATCAGTTTTTGAAACCAGCTTTCATGTTCAGGTGGGCAATTGGCTGAAATTGTAATTTTAAAAAAAATCAAATACTTTAGGCAGGTTATTTACTTTAACCTTCCCTCCCCCCCCTCCCAGCATAACTGCCCATACAACAGTCGCCAGAATCCTAGGCCTCATTTGCACTATACATTTAAAGCAGTATCATACTACTTTTAAACAGTCATCAATTTCCCCAAAGAATCCTGGGAACTGTAATTTGCTAAATGTGCTGAGAGTTGTTTGGAGACCCCTGTTCCCCTCCCAGAGCTGCAATTCTCAGAGTGTCAATCCCTCTTCCCATGGGACTCGGGGGCCGCCTTTGGACGAAACATGCATACAATTTGCATCGTCACTCAGTTTTAAGGGTAAACAAGGCCCCACAGGCCCTAAATATAGCTCTATGGAATTTGCTCAGGCCACACACCTGCACCAGATCATCTTTGTGCATTTTTGCCTGGTTGGAATGTGTCCTTTAACTTTAATGATTCCTCTTGCTTGCCTGGATGAACAATAGAGAGGGATGTCCAGGTCTAAATAAACCACCTTGACTCTATAAAGGTACAATTCACATTACAGTGGTACCTCAGGTTACAGACACTTCAGGTTACAGACTTCGCTAACCCAGAAATAATACCTCGGGTTAAGTACGTTGCTTCAGGATGAGAACAGAAATCGCATGGTGGCAGCGGCAGCAACGGCAGCAGCGGGAAGCCCCATTAGCTAAAGTGGTACCTCAGGTTAAGAACAGTTTCAGGTTAAGAACGGACCTCTGGAACGAATTAAGTTCTTAACCCTAGGTACCACTGTAGTTGCTCTGCCCACTTTTGACTCTGGGGGGCCTCTAGGTAGCTCCCCCCCCGGAGGGAATGTGGCCATTTAGCTGAAATATGTTCCCCATCCTTGTCCTAGAACATGACAAGGTACAGGGAAATCTGAGCAGGTATGTATGCCTGTGACTTTGAAACTGTGTGACACCTTTTCTCCCGCCCATTTGGAAATTTCCCATAGAACCGATCTGCTTTTAGAAGGGGGGGGGGGGGTAATTTTCTATGATGGCACAGTGACCGGATTTCTGCATTCGCCGCAGCACTTCTTGCTTATGGGATATTTATGGCTAGGTGACTAAAAGAATGTCTCTAATAGCTATCTAAGGGATCTTATTATTCCCAGAAGGATGGAATGAGTTTTGAATCGCTGTGTTGGATTCCGCAAGTACTTCTGCCTCCCTTGCTAGGCAATGATATACCATAGCGTGCTTTCAATATTAGTGCAATTGATTGGTATTTCACTTCTAATGCTGCCAATAAATTACCTTGTTGGTCTACGATTGTTGGGAAAGGGCTTTTTAAAAAAACACACAAAAAACCTGCTTGTGATTCTGCTATTTTTTATGTGGTGAGGTGACTCATCATGGCAGGACAGTGGCTATTAATAATGCTTTACGTTCCAGATCTGTTGCTCTGTGCCTCTCATGTTCAGGAGAGAAAGAAAGCAGGAAAGGAGCTGCCTTTTTACGGGTTCTGTTTCTGTTGCTTGAAAGAGCAGGAAAAGCCCTGGAGTTTGCCTTCTCCTGTGCCAGGGGAAAAGTACTCAGATAGGAAGCACCTAAAAAAAAAAAAGGAGGCATGAAGAAGCAAGCCTGAATGTAGTTCTAACAAGTATTATTTTATATGTGAAGCGTGCTCATGTGTTTTAACTATCGGATGCCAAGGAGATAAAGAACTACACAACTTTTAGAAGACTTCTGAAGGCAGCCTTGTATCGGGAAGTTGCTAATGTTAGATGTTTTATTATGCTTTTATATGTGCTGGAAGCCACCCAGAGTGTGTATGGGGGTGGGGATGGTAATAATAAAAATAATAAAAATAAATAGCTGCAGGGACCCAAGGGTGTTCATGTACCTTATTTTGGTACACTGGCTCAAACAAGTCATTCATGGACATGCTGTTGCCTTTCTTATTGGATAACTGGTTTGAGTCCTAAATTGTCAAAAAAGCCAGATGATTAACTAAGAAGCGAATTTCTACTCCGCACATGAAATAATTCTCATTTCTAAATGGAGTGACTAGAAAATATGTACTTCTGCATGAGATCTAGTCTTTTCTCTAAATCTAAGGGATGAGACAGTTTTGAAGCTTATCTTGATTAGCACAAGGATGCAGCCAAGAAACTTGGAGAAGATGGTGTGTGTGGTTTATCCATCATGGCAATGAACTATCATGTGTGCCTGTTGCCATCTTTGGTTGATTGTGCCTTTTAATTTATCTGCTACTATTATGTAAGTAATCTTGAGTTAGTTTTGTGTTTTAAAAAAAGCAACTAGTGAGTTCAGTCAACAACAGCAAAAGTTCCAGGCGTAAGGGGCAGCACAGGGGAATAGGCAGAGTAGTTTCAGTGAGCAGGAGATGCTGTGTTTGCATGTGGAATTATCTCCAAATGAAGTAGTTTTGTAGAGATTGATTCTGGGATTTCAGGTAAATCCGCTTACCCTCTTTTAGGGGTGTGGTGGCTTTGCGGGATGCCCAGCGCCTCCGTTCCCGCTGGCGATGCAGGGCTGGGCATCAGGGTCTGATCCCTGCTAGAACGTGAGCTTTGGCTTGTGCTCCCAGCTTGAAATCCTACTCTGCATCAGCCTGCCAAATTGGCCAATGGCAGGCTGGCCCAGAGGGCTGAGCTCTCCAGGGGCGGGCTTAAGGAAGCAATCAGGCTTCCCTCAGTAGCGATGGAGCAAGCTGATTGGGCACCTGGGGCATCGCACATGCCCTGCACCCAGGGGCGGGGTGAGCTGGGGCAGGACACTTCGCGGGGCCTCCGAGGAGTCTGCCCGCCTCTTCCCACTCAGCTGCCCTACAGCTAAGGGGGGTGGCGCCGGCGGGTGGACCGTTAGGGCAGCGTGGAGCCTGCAGGCGCCCAAGCCACCATGTCACTTCCAGAAGAGAGATGTGGTTTGGGCATGCTGCAGGCCCCGCTGTGAGTGCTGCCTGGCGTTTTGTCACTCCCCCTCAGTGGTGACACCCGGGGCGGTCCACCCCCATCACACCCCCTTCCTCCACCCCTGCCCTCATGTCTGCTCCTGGGGGATTTAAAACAGCCCATGCCAGCCCACGATGCCCAGCTCTTCTTTGTTGGATCAACTCATCCATTCTGGTAATTTTGCATTTACAGTGGTACCTCGGGATGCGAACGGGATCTGTTCCGGAGCCCCGTTCGCATCCTGAATGGAACATAAGGCACGACGGCACGCCTGCTGGTTGCGTTTTGCCGCTTCCGCGCATCCGCATGACATCATTTTGAGTGTCTGTGCATGCGCGATTGGCGAAACCTGGAAGTAACACACTCCGTTACTTCCGGGTTGCCACGGAGCGCAACCTGAAAGCACTCAACCTGAAGCACATTCAACCCAAGGTATGACTGTACTCATTAAATTGACCTTTCTATGGTTGCGGTGGTCGCTGTACTAGTGAGGCCAGGTAGGAATTTGCCTACCAAGTGAATTGGCTGTGACCTGGAGGTTTTGCCTACCCCATAGCAATCATCACAACTTTGGCGGTTTTGGCATTGGGTGACCTTAGCCTTGGTTGGAAGGGGGGTGTACCCTCGCTTTCCCCTCCAGAAATAGGGTATCTCGTTAAAGGGATCCATGATGGAGTTGCTTCTGTCCATTTGCCCAGACAGGGGGCTTGGGCATCAGCACTCCTAGAGGCGGGGATCCCTTCAGGGATACCCCTATTTGATGTAAGTCATAGGAATCCCTGCTGCCGGGTTGACCCTGATGTCATTTCTGGTAGGCAGCCCGGAAATAAATGTTTACCCAATGCCTATGCCAAACCATTTCATCTGTTAATAAAGTTGTGGCCTGATTTGATCCCATTCAACTGTGTGGTCTCCTTTATTGGTAGCTCACCTGAGCGGGGGTGGGGTGGGGGAATATGCAGCCTGGGCCTGCAATTTTGTTAAGGAGTACTCAGTTACTGGTTAACCCCCCCCCAAAAAAAAATATGCAAAAATTTATTTGGTACTTATTGGCAGCAGCAAGAATGTTTATGTTGGCACACTGGGTGTAGCAGTATGGTTAAAAGGCTTTGGGACTTTGGTATTATCAGGAAAAATACTAATTGTAACAGATGCAAAACCACAGACAGCCTCTGGTAGGACCAGTTGCTCCATTTTTATCACCTCCTGGAATGAACACAGTTGCAAATACAGCATAGCTTGAAGTTTAAGCGAGGTTTTAGACTTGCACAGAAGTTAGCAACATTTTCCTCAATAACAGGAGCTTTCTTTTCATAAAGATTTCTGTAACTCTGCTTTGGAAAACTCTCATAAAATGTCAATTATAAATAAGGAGGAAATATCTGAGAACACCTGGTGATTTTTTGGGTGGTGGTAGGATAACAATGCTTTTAAAGCAGCACTCTTAATAATCACAGATCAGGACAGGAGGAATTGCATTAAGTTGCTTATGCAAGTTGCAAGGTATTTCAACAAGGCATTTCAGTCTGAAAAGTGTCACTAGACTGTGTTGTTTATGTTGGATGGTTGAACGTTGACCGCTGTGTTCAGGCTCCACACAGGTGTCAATAACAGCAGATTCTTGGTGGGACTGTGAATACAGGCCTGCAGTAGGGTTTTTACTACTCTGAGTTGTACCTAAGACATTAGTGCACAGTAGCTTACAGTGATGTAGAGACATCACCTTGCCAACAAAGGTCCGTATAGTAAAAGCTATGGTTTTCCCCGTAGTGATGTATGGAAGTGAGAGCTGGACCATACAGAAGGCTGATCGCCGAAGAATTGATTCTTTTGAATTATGGTGCTGGAGGAGACTCTTGAGAGTCCCATGGACTGCAAGAAGATCAAACCTATCCATTCTGAAGGAAATCAGCCCTGAGTGCTCACTGGAAGGACAGATCGTGAAGCTGAGGCTCCAATACTTTGGCCACCTCATGAGAAGAAAAGACTCCTGGAAAAGACCCTGATGTTGGGAAAGATGGAGGGCACAAGGAGAAGGGGACGACAGAGGACGAGATGGTTGGATAGTGTCTTTGAAGCTACAAACATGAGTCTGACCAAACTGCGGGAGGCAGTGGAAGACAGAAGTGCCTGGCGTGCTCTGGTCCATGGGGTCACGAAGAGTCGAACACGACTAAATGACTAAACAACAACAACAACAACAGCTTACAGTGTGTGGAGACAATGCACAAGCACTTTCCACAGATTACTCTGAACAGAAAGGAGTAGCATTTTACCTGCTTGTGGCCTCTGGTCCCACGCTATGTACAGATTTGGTGGAGGGCTCTTCCTCACCTACTGCTGCACATGAACTAGGTTCGCAACCAGTTATCATAAACAAGTGGAATCCTGTTCCCCCTTGTCTACCTATTCAAATGAACATGTGAAAAGTGCTACAGGGAATGAAGGCAACTGTTGAATGTCCCATACCCCAATAGCTGCTGCTCGTCAAAGATAATACTAGGTGACCTGATTTCAAAATTAAGGCAGCTTTTATCTAATCATATTTCAAAGATGCAGATCAATGCCCTTCATTTATTCTGGAGCGGCTGCTGGTACCCACCCAGACCCTGATTGGGCTTTTGCCCCTTGCTTACGTCTGTGAAACAAGCCCAGAAATTTGCAGTGAATGGCTGATAAGTGATATGTGAAAGTTGTCTTAAACTTCTATTCTCTACCTTGTTCCTCTGAACTCTGCCCACCACTCTGTGAATACTAACACTGGCCTATAAATTATCCAGCAGGGCTCTGGCACTTAAGCGGCTGGTGTTTTCAGTGGCGTGCATGCATAATCGATCCAGGAGCCTGCCTCTGCTTTTAGCAGAGGCATTTGCAGAAACCTTGGGCTTTCAAAGCTTCCAGCCGTAGACTGCCCATATGAGGTCCCCCTCCTTCATCTTTCCCTGCCATCTCTTTCCGTCCAAACCCTGCATCACTCCCACACCTTTTTCAAAGGGCTGAGTTATTGCTGCTGCGCGTAGAGGAGGGAGATTTTCACAAAGGGTGACGTGGAGGCAACTGACCAGTCTGCAAAGAGACATCTCGTCGTGTGCTGGATTCTATCCATCTTGTTCCATCACTTTTTGGAATCTGCTTCTTGTGCTTCCCATCAATTTCTCCCTTAACATGTGAAGCATCTTTCTCTGCTATTTTTGGGCTTCCTTGGAGAGCTGTCGCTGCCCGCATGAAGCTCCGTGCATCCTCTGGCTTTTATAGGTTGTGGTACAGTGCACAGAGTGGTGGGCTTCTAAGAATGCATCAGGTTTTCCACTTGTTGAGCTGGATTTTGGTACTGCTGAAAGAAAGCCCTTGGGTTGCTGTGGAAAGTTACTGTATTTTCGTTTTGAGGCTTTGGATTAGGATGAGACGATCAGCTGGCTCAAGACTAGGAACCGGTACTGGTATTAAATAAATTGTTCAGACCTTTGTTTAATTCTTTCCTTATAGTTCTCTGTAACTTGACTCATCCCTATGCATGGTAAATGATGGTGATTTTCATGAGTAATATAAACTAAGAGCATGCCTGTAGTAGGATCTTTTTCTTTTGTGGATAAATATAATTCTCAGTACACATTTTGTTAAGGATGCTATTCTGTTTTCTCTAGTCAATCACAAAGATGTAAGTTTCCACCCTTGATTCCTACCTTCCTCAACAGTTTTTCTTTTGCAATTATACATTCCTAAGTATTAAATATTTCCCTTCTTGCAAATAAAATGGGAATCCTGACTGATGTGCTTTACCAAGGAAATTGTGCATCTGGCTGTATACAAAGTACTGTCAAACATACTGAGTAAACAAACTAAAAGGAAGACAATTTTCCTCTACTTTTTCAATTTTAGTTGTTTTGAGTGTTGTGTGTGAGATAATGTGATAGAAAAATAATGCCGCTGAAATAGAGGTTTGTTGCTGCTTTTGTTGGGCTTTTTTTTAAAACAAAAAACCCACCAAAAATTCAACCTGATCTCCCTTCCATTGAATTCCAGAATAAAATTGTTGGTGGCAAATTGAACTTGATTAAAGGTAAAGGGACCCCTGACCATTAGGTCCAGTCGTGGACAACTCTGGGGTTGCGGCACTCATCTCGCTTTACTGGCCAAGGGAGCTGGCATTTGTCTGCAGACAGCTTCCAGGTCATGTGGCCAGCATGACTAAGCTGCTTCTGGCAAACCAGAGAAGCACATGGAAATGCCATTTACCTTCCCGCCGGAGCGGTACCTATTTATCTGCTTGCACTTTGACATGCTTTTGAACTTCTAGGTTGGCAGGAGCTGGGACAGAGCAATGGGAGCTCACCCCGTCACAGGGATTCAAACCGCCGACCTTCTGATCGGCAAGCCTTAGGCTCTGTGGTTTAACCCACAGTTCCACCCGCGTCCCTTTTGAACTAGATTAGCTAATGACAATTTGCATTTTGTGTAAGTAGGTTTCCAGTTTTGAGAGCGTGTGTGTTTCTACGTATCTAGGTGATTAAAGATGCATTTTTAAAAGTGGGTGCAAAGATTAGTCTCGGTGCAGTATTGAGAACATATGTTCATAATCATGTATGGTTCCTGAGTTAGTGTACATAACATTCTGTGAGGCTCATCGAAAGTGACCATAGCCTGATTCAGAAGTAAAGGGGAAATTGTGATTTGTTATGTAAATGAGATGTGCTGAGCTTTGGGTTTGTGCAAATTTCCTCTCCTCATTTTGTGCACTATGAGGAAGAGAATGAAAGCATCTACTGGTTTTAAATTTACAACAGTTACTTGTGGCAGTGTTAGAAACTTTTTTCTGTGAACCCCATGAGACCTCCAGGTATAGGGCGGTATATAAATTAATTAATTAAATAAAAATAAATAGAAACTGATATGTGAAAACTAAGAGCTAAATGGCACCTTAAACTTAGGTTATAGGCACCACAAAGGAATATCTAGGCGTACTTTTTAAATAACAGCAATACAAAGCTGAAAATGAATGAACTGCAGCTAAAATCTTGTTTAAATGGTCCAGTACTCTACTACTCTGAAGACTGCAAAAAACAAACAGGGCCATCTTACCCATAGGCTCTAGGGGTGTGGGGCACCTGGGTGTCGGGCTCTCAGGGGCGCCAGGCCGAGAGTCCAGGGCCTGACTCTGGGGAAGAGCCTGCCCGTTGGTCGGAGTGCCGCAGTGGGCTCTTCTACTGTGGGTGGCTCTACACTGCGAGTTTGGGAGCGACTGAGCCAGCGAGATGCTGAGGCGGCCGGCTGGCTCTGCCCTCCTGCGCGCCTGGGGCTGGGCAACCTTGGTTTCAGATTTGGGCTTGTTCTTGCATGCTGTTTTTTTTTTAAGAACCCACAGTTCCTTGGATTTGGCTGTAGCTTTCCAGTCAATATCCCTTTCACATACGTTTATTCATAAATCTGTTCCATCTGGTTTCTGCATTAATCTGCATTTTTTAACCCCCCCACTTGTTTAAATTAGCATTTTAATCTCAGTGTACACATTTCTAAATATATTTTATCTTAAACGCACGCACACACATTTTGAGCTGAGAGCTGTGTTGCAAAATTTGGAGAGTTGGAATATGAGGAATAATGACATTGCAATCTTTGTATTAATTGAAAGGTGCAAATTTGATTGGTTCACTTAAAGATGCAGACCAAGGGAAATTCTCTACCATCTCTTCCAAGACTTTGTTCTAGCGTCTCTTGAAACACAGAATTGTGTACTTGTTGTTTCAGAAAACCGCAAATAGTCTACCTTTGTTAGGCCAGTAAAATCTCATTTGCCTCCATGATATCTTTCTTCCAGAACAGTTTGACTCAAAGGTCAGGCCCTGAATTAGTGTTTAAACAAAGGCATTAGTCACTTTTACTGATCGTTGAAAGACTAAAGCTAATGCAATTGTATGATTGAATGTGTGGAGCTGGAGCTTCCAAATGGAAACACTTGGGATCTGCTGTTTCCTCATTGACTGCACATGCCTTTGTTCACTTTGCCTTTCTTTCTCCTCCTGTAAAATAGGTACATTGAAGCAGTAGGCTGAGGGGAAGAATTAATAGCTAAGAATGCTTGAGTGGTGCTTCAGTGACAGTCAAGAGCCAATGACTTTGTCCTCTGTGCTTTGTCTCTTACAAGAAATGGAAGGGTATTGCACCGTGGGGAACAAAGGCACAGATAACAGGAAGCAAAAGTAAGCAGGCTGCATGGTGTTTACTGTGTTGCTGCAACATAGAGGCAAAAGCTAAATATGCCCCCCCCCCCCACATTAACATTTTAGAGCATCCTCCTTTGCTTGGAATGTGTGGCTGATAAATGCAGAAACAGCATATGTATGTAATATAAAACAGGTTCAAGCTAACATAGTGCTGTTCATTAATTCCAATGGCTCTACAAGTTTAATGCAGCCCGGTGTGTTCAGTACTTTGTAATGGTGAAATGTCTTTCATGATGGAACAAACATATATTTAGTGGTGTGTGGGGTTTGCATGCATTCTTAAGGCTGGTTGTGAAATGGGCTTCGGTTGTTGCTGCTGAGCATAGTTGGTATTTATTTTGATTTATTTATTACAAAATATTTGTATACACTACAATTTTATTTTAAAATATCAAAGCGGTTTACAGCCATAGTATGGTGGAACCCAAGGTTTTACTTTTTTTTTTTTAAAAAGAAGGTGGTAAAAAAGGTAATCCCAGAAGCCTGAGTTGCCCAGCTTCAACCTCAGTCCTCCAGATGTTCTTGGCCTACAACTCCCATGATCCCTAGCTAGCAGGACCCAGTGCTCAGGGATGATGGGAATTGTAGTCTCGGAACATCTGGAGGGCTGAGGTTGAGGAAGCCTGTATTAGACTCACCGGGAACATACAACATTTTATGAACGCAAAAGTGTTGTTGCTTTTGATACAGAAAACTCTACATGGTTTTTTTGTTTTAAATCAGCTTACCTATTGGGTGGAGTGAGATTTGGGCAGGAGAGAGCTTGAAAACAAACCCTGCTCAGTTCTTGGCACCTTTGTTTAACCTAAGGGCAGATGTCATCTCTTCTTCATCAGTTTTCCATCTTTAAAGACTACTTTTTATTATTCCATTGTGCTTTATTTTGCTGCATTACAATCCCAGTTAATTACTTTGAGCATTGGTGGAATGGTGGGATATTTGTTGTAAATAAATAAATGAGATATATTTAAAATTTGCAGTACTTTTGTGCTGCTTTTCCAGCTCAGAGCAGTTTGCAACCAAGCGATTAAAAACAGTGGTCAGCAATAAGAATGGGAAATTATAACCAGCACAGCAGCAAAGCAATCCAAAGAGAAGAGAGAAAAATCACATAAACAGGGATGGGGATCCTTTGCCTGTTCAGATTTTTGTTGTAGGTCAGCTCCTTGCATCCCTGACCATTGGCTAAGCCAGGTAGGGCTTCTGAGAGTTGTAATCCAACAACCCGTTAGGGGCCAGAGGTTTTCCATCCAACATAGGCCAACTGAAATAAAAAAAAGATGTTCAAGTGGAATTTAAAAGTACCCAGTGCAGGATCTCCCTGGGCGGGGCTTTCCATGCTCTCAATGCTGCTGTGAAGACCCCTTCTCACACATTACCACCAGCTTCACCTCTCGTGGTGGTGGAGAAAATATTATGGATAACATATAGGAACAGAAGATAAGCTAGGCAAAGGATTCTGAAGCATTTTGCTCACAGAAGAATGTCAGTAGGAGTTATTCCTTTTCCAAAAAGTTGGTGTTAGTGGGGAGAGTCTTCTTCAGCTTAAATGGTAAGCAACAACCACACACGAATTAAGTTGCCACACAGGAACAGAGCTGCTCCAGGGATGAATTTAAAGTGCCTTCTATGTGGTGTTTGTTCTGTGCTTTGGTCCTGGAAAGACTATGTACTTTAGTTTGTAAGATTTAACCCCTCGTTGTGTGCAGTCACACATAAGCAGAGGAACAGAGCCCTCATTATACTCATGTATCTCAGTTACTTGTTACTTTTCAGATATATGGGGGGGAGGGGGTAACTCAGTCAAGTGGCATTTTGAGTGGGACCCAACAGTTCAGCTCCATTCTTCCTTCGATGTGCTAGTGCCCTCCTTGTTGAGTAACATGTGAAGACTGCTGCAGAAATGGGGAAGTTCCCAACTCAAATCTTGCCTTGGACATAAACTCTTGAGTGGCCGTTTCGACAAGTTCCCTTTGCTTGGCCCCAGCACCTTATGGAGATAATACACTTCTGCCTTAAACAGCCATTGTAAGGATTACTCCAATAATGTAAAGGAAGTCTTTTGAACACTTTGCTAAGTACTGTTATCAGAATACTTGTCCTTAAAGCAGACAGAGCACTTCTCAAAAAAATAATAATGGAAAAAATGCTGAGGTCTCTTTCCTTCCTCCTCCCCCCCCCCACTTTCTCCTGCTGTGTTTTGTTTACAGAACTTCTTCCATTATAGCTGTCAAAGTAAATTTCTTTATTCACTCCTTTGGACAAATCTGTTAAAGGCTCATTTGGTTAGTGCATGCTCTTGTCACCTCAGGAGACCCAGGATGAAGTGGATCAGAGGTTCCAAACAAAGTAAGTTTGCTGACCTTAGCTTGTCCCTAGAGAGCCTTTTTGTCCCCATCACAAGGCATTTCACAGTTTGCCTTGAATTGCAATCTCTGCTCAGGGGAGGTGAATGAATTGGAACAGCAGGGGGCTGTTGTGAATTAGGATTGATGTGTATTAGCAGTACTGGAAGAAGGAGCAACCAGGTATTCAACAAAAAGCAGAGGGATTTGCAGCTCAGAGCTGAAGTGCAAGAGTCCTCTTGGCTGCCCTAGATTTCCAACCAACTTGAGAAATCCTTAAAAAATATAGTGGAGTGAGTGCTCCCCTCAGTTGTGTGCTGTTTTTGACTTGCAGTGGTGCTTGCAGTTGACAGAGGTGAGCTGACTTCAGTTTTATGTGGTCTACCTACTTTTACCGGTCTCCTTGAAGACATACAGTTGTTTAAAATGGCATAGCGAAAGCTCGTATTTAGGATCCCTTTAACAGCGAAGGCATACACAATTTTCTATTGAGTGTTTCTGAGTATGTACTCTTCCTTAAGAATGTAAGAAGTACCTTATTAATTCTACGTAGTTCAGTCTGTTTTGCCAAAATCCTCAGTGGTGGAGCACATCCTTTGCATGCAAACTGTTTCGGATTCTATTCCTGGAATCTTCAGGTAGGACTGGGAAAGACCTCTGGAAAGACACTCCAAGTCACTTCAGAGGAGACTAAGCTAAATGGACCAGTAGTCAGACTCAGCAGAGGTGAGGAACAATATCCAGTAAGCAAACAGGATCCTGAGTTCCCACACCCCTTGTGGGCTATTTTGACAGCTGGGAAGGGTGGCCCAACTGTCACTTAATGTCACAGTGACATCAGATGACCCACAGTAACACTTTTCCTTTGTGGGTGTGGCTCAAGTTGCAGATGCAGAACAAAGATCTCTTGCACCACTGGCTTGAATTCAAGCTGATGATTGAAAGGAAGAATTGGGAGTGTGCTTGAAAGTCCACTCCCAGTTCTTCCTCATTTTAGTGGCTGCTTGAAATTCCAAGTCTCGGTTTTGTTTTCTGTGCCTGGTATCCCATATGTTGCCAAGTGCAGTGAAAGTGGGTGCAGTGTGCCAAAAATGGCCTGGTAGTCCATATTGGGCCCACAGATCAGAGGTTCCCCACTTTGGGAGTATTGAGTCACATGTTTTGATTGTAAACACTCAATTGGAAATTGACTAGCAGATCTTGGTCTGCTGTCTGCCCACCATTGAGTTATGACAATGCACTGGAACTAGACTTTAGTTAAACACGCAGTCCACCTCTTCCTTCACTAGAAGTTTGCTTTGTGCAACAGTTGATTTATGACTTTGTAACTCAGAGATGAGGAAGCTCTTGCCTTGAGGGCTGAATGCAGCTACCCAGGCCTCTCTGAATGGCTGCTGGGACTCTTCCCAAGTTCTTACTCTTCATCAGCCTTGCTCCATGACATTCTCAAATACATTTGCTTGGCTGGGGTGTGCCCTTGAATGGCAGAAATGCTTCTCACTTGCCAGGATGGAGAGAGATGAGCATAGAAACCTGTTGTTCTTTTTTTAATGTGTGGCTGAGACTGTAGCCCACTGCACAGGGTTAAGAGTTGTATCTCTGGCCCCTGCCCACTTGACTTCAGTCCCACCCATCAATGACATGTGGCTTCTGGAAGGTTGCCCATGTAAATATGTAGCTCTCAGGCTGCTGTAACCTACAAGCAAGTGGGATGATGGCTGGCTGCCCATTACCACCATCTGGAACAAGATGCTTGGAAATCAACAGAGCTTAATTTGGGCCCTGGTTTACTGATGCCTTAGCATCAGTTTTTAATGCTCTCATATATTCCTATTATATATATTATATGTAAGTGCCACCTGAGTGTATGCAGAATGCATTTTCTTCATCACTGAGTAATCGCAGAGCACCATCACACAATGGAGATCAGAGGACTTCCAGATGAGAAAGTGGTGCATCATAATAATAGTTGTGGGGGGCAATTTTAATCAGCATGGCCAGCATGCAGGAAGGGGAGGAGCAGCCCTTCCCTCTCCAGGATTCAGCCATGACTCTCACAAAAATAGCCCCCTGCACTGCTATTTGCCTGGGGGGGGGGGGGAGACTCCCACTGCTGCTTTTCATCAGAATTTTGGCTGGAGAGGCACTCCCTTTCCTGAGTGCAGCAGTCACAATGAAAATTGCCTCCATGCTACTACTAACTCTAAAATCCATGATGTGTTTTTTAGTAATGGATTTAGCACTGCATGTAGTTTGGCCCTATGCCTGGACGCTAGGCTACCCAGGACGAATCTGCTGTTACGCCCTATATCATGCCTGTCCACTTCAGGTACTCTCTAGAATTTCCCTCCCCCAGGTATTTTAGGCCACTCAAGCTTTCCATGTCTAGTTCCTGTCCTGAAACTTTGCTTTGAACATCTCCTCATTCTAACAGTTTTATTCCTGATGGTTTTCCGTGCTCTTTTGAACCAGGACCTTCAATATATCTACTCCAGGATCACTTGGCATGCCTCTCAGTAGGGGAACAACAGGAGGAGAGAGCCATTGTCCACATGTCCTGCTTACAGCCTTCCCCAAGTCAGTCTTGTTGGAAGCAGGATGCTGGGCCAGACGGGCCTTTGGTCTAGATCAGGCATGGCCAAACATGGCCCTCCAGATGTTTTGGCACTACAACTCCCACCATCCCTAGCTAACAGGACCAGTGGTCAGGGATGATGGGAATTGTAGTCCCAAAACATCTATAGGGCCAAGTTTGGCCATGCCTGATCTAGATGGTATTGCAACACAGTGAAGATAAGGGGGCTTTAAACCTTTGCTCTCCATCATGTTTCTGAGCTGGGTCAGGAGCAAGCTTGGTTTCTCCAGCTCCAGAGGGTAGGACTTGAACCAATGGTTTCAAGTTACAAGAAAGATTTCAACTAAACATCAGGAGAAAAACTTTCTGGCAGTAAGAGCTGTTCAACAGTGGCATGGTCTCCCTCGGGAGGTTGTGGACTCTCCTTCTTTGGACCTTTATAAGCAGAGGTTGGATGGCCATCTGTCATAGATCCTTTAGCTGAGATTCCTGCATTCAGGGGTTGGACTAGATGACCCTTCTAACTCTATGAGGATCAGGCCAATAACTCCATATGCCCAAGAATTCCATCGGTGATGGTCTCTGGTGTGACTCTCTTGGCACCCTATATTAGCGCCCTCGTAATGGTGTTGAAAGATGCACAACTATATTCAGAGTGTTTAGTTTTCCTGGAAGTTCTATTTTTCTTTCTCCCCAGAAATGCCTGCCGTCCTTGCATTGGACATGTCTAGAAGGCCTGCACAATTTATGACACACCAAGCTGAAGTCCCTGGCAGGCAGGAAAAAACCCCTGGTATTAGGTAGGACACCATACATGGCTGGTAGGCTGCATTAAGCTGAGTAGGTCACAAAACTGCACAGGCATGGAGGTAGGTGGGAGTTGTGGAGTGCTTGGCCAGTAAGCAGCATGCCCTGGTTTTTAAATGAGAGATGAAGAAGGAGAAAAGGGATAGAATCAAGTGCCTATAGAACGTCTGTGGTGTGACTGTCTTTAATCCTTGCGCTGTAAAGGTTAATGCAAATGTTGAAGATGTATGCAAAAGGAGGGCCTCTGCTACTTCAGGAAAAGACTCTTTAGCAGAAAAGTAATTATTGATCAATGGCTCCCCATCCACTAAAGGTCTCTTATCGACCCATTTCCTATTGCAGTTCATCCGCTCTGCTTTTAATCAGTTAATTCACAGATAAACTTCTCCACGAAGGGAGTGCGGTTGCACTCCCTCCTCCCCGCCCCAACTTGTGGACTAAATAACTTGGAAACGTCTTCATGAGAAACTTGCGTAGGGATGTGCCTCTGAATCTTGCCATGATACTGCCAAGAAGAAATTATTTTTCATTAGCCTTGAAGACCTCTTACTTGAAGGGCTGCTATATACTCACGGTTTTTCCACATGGAAACTGCTTACGTTTAGGAAGAAACGCAACATCCACATGCAAATTATCACGTGGGCTAATTGCACACATGCATGTGCTTTTCTGTGGACTTCGTTTCTACTGACACTGATGATCTTAGTACTTGTAATTGCAAAATGGAGCAGGGTAGATTTCTGAAATGACTTAAGGAAAACTTTCAGTACTATATCCAGAACTGGGCAATATTGTTACATTATAAGCAACAACCATCTGCCCTGAGATCTGTGGTTGTATGGTGCTATACAATTTAATAAATAATAAAATAATAACTCTTCTAGCCTTAATTTTACATATTTTAGATAGGTTTTTTTTTTCAAACGAAAGAGTGGATAACACTTCCCCCCTTCTCTTAAATTTGGCTCAGAATGAATTAAACAACCTTCCTGCCCTCAGATCAGGAGATAGCCATTCTTACTTTGAACTAATACAAGCTAATTCAACCTACTGCAACATGGAACCGCCCCCTAACCGTAAACCTCTAAACTGTACCTTAATACCCATGAGCCTCCAACTTCCCTGAGTTGTAAGTGCAAATTGAAGGTTGCCATATTGTACAAATACAGTGGTACCTCGAGTTACAAATGCCTCAGGTTACAAACACTTCAGGTTACAAACTCCGCTAACCTGGAAGAGTTACCTCAAGTTGAGAACTTTGCCCCAGGATGAGAATGGAAATCGTGTGCTGGCAGTGCAGCGGCAGCAAGAGACCCCATTAGCAAAAGCACGCCTCTAGTTAAGAACAATTTCAGGTTAAGAACGGACCTCCGGAACGAATTAAGTTCGTAACTAAGAGATACCACTGCATTTGCAATGGGTGACTAGTTATGCTGTATCCGTGTACTGTTGCATGCTTGTAGGCTCTGTTCAGACCTTCAGATGAACATGTGGAGGTTGGTGGCAGAGATAGTAGAGGTGATCATGATTACCACTCCACTTCGTGCATTCATAGAACGTGTGAAAAGGTACATTGTATATGTTTTCCTCTAAGCCCCATGATTCATACTATGGAACTGTATTACTAACTATAGTTGGCCTGTTACAGAGTTAGTGGTTTGTGGATTGACACCTTAATTTGTTATTTGTATGCCTTTTTATGGCAGTATTCAATGGTAAAGAATACCAGCACCTCTCTTTTTGCTGCTTTTGGCAGCCATTTTGTGCTAGCACCTGTGGCACGTTTATCAATAAATAAATGAATATTGGCACCTCATTATTATTATTTTTTACCATATATATCATCTCCTGCTCAGCCTCCGCCTCTGCTGGAAAGGCGGAGTGAAGGGGGAGCCCATCGTTCCACGTAACTAGTTCCACTGTCAAAGTGCTCTTTTGCAGTTTTTGCAACTGTTCATCCAAAATATACCATTAGATCTAGTCTTGCCCTTTGGCAGAGGACAAGTCTTTGTCCTTGTCTTCAATGTGATAGCCTTTCAAGTGTGCTATTGTGTGCCCTCTTCTCTTCTCCAGGCTAAACATACCCCGTTTCTTCAACCTGTCCTCATAAGACTTGCCTTCTGTCTTAATTGCCCTCTTTTGAACCTGTTCCAATTTGTCTGTTTCCATCTCATCAGTGCAGTGGCCAGAACTGGACACAGTATCCTAGATGAGGTCTTAACTAGTTTTGTACATGTTTTTTAAAATTAAAAATAGCAACAATGAGGCAAGATTACTGAGTGCAAATATTACATCACATATTGTGCTTTGCTGGTTGCAGTGACCATGGGTTTCTCCTAGATTTAATGCAAGAGCCTTTAATTTAATAAACCGCTTTTACTATGAAATATGCTATAGAAAATTAGAAAAAAATTCCATATTCGTTCCCACATCCAGTTGTATAAAATAAATAAATCACAGTACATATTGCTTAATATTAGGATGCTTTCTTTTTTGCTTCCCCACCCCCATAAAGGACTTCTGCATCAGAGTCTGTGTGCATCAAGCTACAACTGACCTTTTAAACCAAGCAAGCTTGCATGTTCTCAACATGAAGGGACAGCAGACAAGCTTCTGGCTTGAGGCAGAAGATGCTGAAGAAAGCCACATATAAATATCACTTGCAAGTACATGACTTTGCACTGTGAACGAGGGAGGAAAAACAAACCTTTGCTTGCTTTGTCAATATTCGTGACATGTCAGTGAAAAATCCTTTGTTGCTGCCACTTCTACAGAGAGCGAGGAGGAAATACATCTTAATATTTTAGTTATGGAATATAAATTACTCCAGGCCTATTCCTTTTTCTTAGTAGTTTGCAAAGCATTTTATAGGCTGTAGTTTTCAAAGAGCGAATTGGGTTCGAGTTTATATTTTCCTTTAGGAGTTGTAGGAGTTAGTTCTCCCCCGCCTCCACCCCACTGGACCCCATCACCTTTTTCAGAAATTCTCCCAGGGAAAGGGAAGGGATTGAATATTTCTTGGATTAAACGGTAGATCTGCTACAAGGATCAACATTGGTGTCTTGAATTTGAACTTGGCTCCCAGATTTAGGCTTAGTTTTCACAGAGATATTAAACCTGTGGCTGCATTCAGGTGTGGGCATTATTGTGTTCGTTTCCCTGGTCATGTGCTAGGCCTTCCGTTTCAGTTTTGCGTTACGGAACTGTGGCTTTTTGATCAATATACTGCCATATTTTGCTAATTTTTCAATGGTGCAAATTTTAAACATGCAAGTTTTAAAACTGTTTTTATCAATTAAGCCTTGATCCAGCCAAAGCTGAGCACTTTTAGAGATTGCTTTGGATGGGAGAAAGCTAAGCACCTGCTTCACAGTCACACACATATATAGAGATGTATAGCAATGCTTGATGTGGCTGATCTGTTTACTGAGCAATAATAATACACACCCTTAGACTAGGTTATGGAAGGGTTTGGATTCAGTCCCTGTGCCTAGCTCTGCCTACTGAGCCTGGCCTCCCGTTTGTTGTTGTTGTTTAGTCGTTTAGTCGTGTCCGACTCTTCGTGACCCCATGCACCAGAGCACGCCAGGCCCTCCTGTCTTTCACTGCCTCCCGCAGTTTGGTCAAACTCATATTGGTAGCTTCGAGAACACTGTCCAACCATCTTGTCCTCTGTCGTCCCCTTCTCCTTGTGCCCTCCATCTTTCCCAACACCAGGGTCTTTTCCAGGGAGTCTTCTCTTCTCATGAGGTGGCCAAAGTATTGGAGCCTCAGCTTCACGATCTGTCCTTCCAGTGAGCACTCAGGGCTCATTTCTTTAAGAATGGATAGGTTTGATCTTCTTGCAGTCCATGGGACTCTCAAGAGTCTCCTCCAGCACCATAATTCAAAAGCATCAATTCTTCGGTGATCGGCCTTGTTTATGGTCCAGCTCTCACTTCCATACATCACTACTGGGAAAACCATGGCTTTATACGGACCTTACCAGTTGGCATAAGTTTCACTTTGCCACTGCCGACCTCTTTCTCCTGCTTTAATGTGTGGGCGGGAGGCCAGCTGTCCCCAAAATGGGGAATTCCAGGGGATGAGCTGGCCTGGAATCTGCTGGATCACAACCTGATCCTGCTGCCACTGGAGGCACTGGACTTGAATCCAATCTAATTGCTGCACCTGCCTGGAGCAATTGCAGGGATTAGGCAAAAATTTTCTCCACTTCCCTCTTAGTCACTGTGTGCAGCTGGATTGTGAAAATGGTAGTGTCTCCACCTTGCCAGGAAGCTCTGTGTGGTTTGGAGTTAGGACTGCACCCTAGCTCCAACACTTTTACATTGCCGTCCAACATGTTTGAGTACAATGGGACTTACTCCCAGGTAAAATTATACAGAATGCAGCCTACTTCAGTGAAGGCCCATTTTAATTGGGGAGGCTAATATTTTTAAAGGGCCACTTTAACTGTGTAGGTTGTTTTGGGTTATGACGTGTTAATACCACGGGGAATGAAAAAGAAAGTAAGGGGTTGGGCTAGATGACCCTCAGTGCCCCTTCCAACTCTACATTTCTATCATCCTAAAGCTCTCTCCTAAGTTTAAGTTGGGAACATTTTAAAAAAGCTATTCCACACTACTTTCAGCATCTCAAATAGTCATGGATGCTTCCAAGCATTATTTAATATGCTGATAGCCATGTAGCACTGTGGTATTTTAGTGGTATTGTTCCCAGGTAAGTGTACACAAGATTACAGCCCTGGTTTTTCAAGTGACCAGACTTAGTGCTGTATAGGTACAAGAAAATTAAATTAGAACCACATGCCAGTATCCATCAGTATACCCAGTACAGTTTTTCCATGTGGTTCAAATGATAAATCTATTATTTATTTCGCTGCAGCAGTATGTCAGAGAATTTAAATGCTCCAAAATTCTGGAAATTTAAAATTATTGTTCCCACCATTCCAATAATTCTGTCTCCTCTTAGGTATGTGCATTCTTTGCTATATAACTTTCATGGTATTCATAGACGAGTTCTGTGTCTTTGCAAGGAAACTGAGTTACGGCTGCAGAGGGTGGGATAGGTATAGCATTCTTTGACTCTTGCACTCTTAAGTGGTCATCATTAACATTGACTCATCCATTGGGTATACAGGATGAATAATGGAATAGGCTTGTAGGGTGTCCTTATCTTTAAGCTTCAAGAAACAATACATGGGTCTTTCAAACATGGTTAAAGGAATATAGGAAAATGCTTTATATTTAGTCAGACCATTGGTCCATCTAACTTAGCATTGTCTACTCTGACTTGTAGCAGCTCTACAGGTTTCAGGCAGTGGTCTTTCCCAGCCCCACTTGGAGATGTTGAAGGTTGAACCTGTAATCTGGGACCTTCGGTGTGCAAGCAGATGCTCTGCTACTGAGCTATGTCCTTTCCCAAGTGTGGGATAAAGTGTATTTTTCATAATGAGTAAAAGGAGATTAAAAGGTGAAGGGCTGGCCGTTCTGCCCGTTTTTCTAACATGGACCCTTTGATCCTTCAGTGTCTTCCTTTTTAAGATTTCCCATGAATATCTTGTTCTGTCATCCCTCTTGCACAGGGATTTGCTCTTCCTAGCCAATGTTTTGGATATCGGGGCTTGACTCTTTCTTTCTTCTTCTGCCTCCTATAACATCCAGCTTTTCAGAAACAATAATTTGATAAGCCCACTCCAGAGCACATTGAATCTACCTATGGCTGTGCTTAATTAAAGCATAGGAACACGTAGAGGAGATAACACGTTAGGTCTTCACGCAATAAACGAGTTGTGCCATTTCACCATCTGTTTCCTTTAAGATGTTAATTGCTTCCTTGTATTTGTTTTAATTAGGAAGGAATCTTGATTAAAGGGAATACAGAAGGGAAAAGTAAAGGAGGAATAAAAGGTTGTGAGGAGAGTGAATGTGGGCTATTGAGATGGGCAGGAATAATGTGGACACTTCTCAAGACAGTGATTCCCTCTTTTCAACAAGTGTGTTTTGCTATCTAAGGGTGCGCAAATCTGCTTCCCATTTTGTAGCACTTTTGCATCTTTTTAGCCATAATTTTTTATTTGTACTAAATCTGCAAGTTCTAGGGGTTGTCTCAAGGTAGCCAGTCCCCCACCCCAAATTATTCACTTGAAGGTGGGGAATTGGTAGCAGCCTTCTTGGTCCCAATTTGAGAGTTCCGATTTGATGCATGAAATGTTTTTGGAGGGAAGTGGGGGGCAGGGTTGATGCATTTTGTTTTGTTGCTTGAGGCAAAATGGGAAGTGCTACCCTCCAAGTGTCATCCCAGTGTCTCCTCTGTGACACCAGAATCAGCACCAATTTCTGGTGAATTCTCGCGCACTGTGCAATATGTCATGTGATTTCGGTGAGATCTCACTGGAAATCAGTGTCAGTGCAGGTGGTGGGATGCCTGCAGAGGTAGTACCTGAGGCAACAGTTTCACCCTGCCTAACCACTAGTCCGGCCCTGAGAAGGGGACATTTGCCTTTGCAGCTGGGAAGATGGAGTTGCAGCCTTGAACTTCCTTTTTCATTCAATTCTTTTTCTATTTCTTTTTAAACATGTTTTGCCATCAGGTTTAGTGACATGGGCACAGCAGCAGAACTCTGAAGGCTGCCACTATTTCTCCTAAACTGTGTGTTGGTGTCCTTTCAGAAGCACTTTTAAAAGTGTTTTTTTAAATAAGATAAAAGACAAGAAAGAGGTTTCAGCTTCCCACTGAGAATAAATCCACTGGCAATTCTATCCTTACCTTGGCTGTATTCAGGTGTTAGATCTACTGTGATTCAAATAATGCATGCCAGCGCTGTCTCCCAACACCCATGTCCTTGCCTGTTCCACTTCTGATCTCCGCGTTTAGAACACTTTCTGAAACAGGGAACCTTGACTGAGGAGGATTCTAAGCACATTCTCCTGAATCCCTGAGACTTCTGTGCTAAATGCACAAAGGTTAGCAAGGGAGCAGCGGAGATGGCACATGTTTCCCCCACTCCATGCCTTCTCAAAGTGGGCAGCAACCAGTAGGATGCATTTTTCTCTGCAGCTCATTTTGAAGGGAAACTGCAGTGTCTTTGATGCTGTAACTTCCTCCCTGCCAACGGATTGCATTTTCCATGTCTGAATGTAACATGAGCAGTGCAGCTTTATGGTAACTAATCCTTAGCTTCTTTTGTGCCACCCCACCTTCCAGAGTTCTGTCTGGAAGGCTTTCACTTTTTCTGCTGGCATCTCAAGATCAAAGCTTTCTCTGATGACTGATAGCTGAGCTTTTAGACTAATGTCAGAAATGTTTGGACTAGAGGAGTGATACATTTTTAAAAATTAAACATGCTCTCCAGTATACTCTGTGTCTTGGCGGGGGGAAAAAAGTTTGGGCAAGGAGCACAGGAACTTTTAATTGGATTTATCCAATTTACCTTTCCTCTCAATTCCCCCCCACCTCTCTCCTCCCCCCTCTCCCCCCCCCACTTTCTAAACCCTCCTGAGAATGGTGTCTGATTTCCCAAGCAAGTGTAAAAGTAATTACAGTCAAACATGGCTTTTAGAAAGGGGAAGCAGCTAATTTTCTTTTTCTGGGGTATTGGTATTGTGGTTCTATCTTGATAACCACACATCATGAAGGCAGAAGTGCAAAGTGGGGATATTGAAGTCACACAGGAAAAAAAAGTCCAAACTCTTAACAGCACAGAGTATCAAAGTGCCTTTTTTCATTTTACAAGAGACTACCGTTGAAGCAAGTCATAAATAACTTGTAAGTAGGATGTTTTTTTTGGCAATTGGTGGGGTGGGGAACGGGTCATGCGGTCCAATGTTCTAATACCAGTTGGTAGGAATCACTGGCAGTGGATTGCTTCTGCACTCAAGTTCTGCTTCCAGGTTTCCTACAGGCGTCTGCTTGGCTACTGCAAAAACTGAGCACTAGACTAGATGAGCTTCTGGATTGATGCAGGAGGGCTCGTCATACATTCAAGTATGTTACTTAGCTGACCTCCAGCATAGTTGACACAAGAGGTAAAAGCAGTGGGATTCTTATGGCTCTTCTGACAGGAGTGGAACAGGCTGTGGCACAGAGCAGGGGTAACCAACTCTCACCATTCCTAGCTGTTAGCCATGCCATTGAGGCTGAAGGGAGCTGCAGCCCAACAACATCAAGAGGATACCACAGAGCTTTCCAAACGTTTCAGGTTGGTGACACACATTTTTGGACATGCATCATTTCATGACGTGGCAGTTCAGTTTTACTAGCAAACTGGAGGTTAGACTAGCCCCTTATAAGAGCTTTCATGCAATGCACATACATGCTGCAGCCAACACATTAATGTGTTGCGACACACAGTTTGGAAACCTCTGGAATACCATGTTGGCTACCTCTGGGGTAGTTTGCACTTCTCCCTTCTTCTCTCATGCTCCAGTGCTGCCTGCCTACCCACACCAAGTTATGCAGGGATTATATACATTAGTGAGCATTTGAGTGGTGCTATCTCTTACTTGACTTGCCACTTCTACAGGCTGTGCCTATTGCTTATTTGCCTGGGGGTTTGATCCACATCTCAGTAAGCTGCTAGAATGACTGAAGCACTGCACTGGTTGTATGATGGACATGAGCATTTGAAGGGAATGGGAGGGATGGTGTATACAGTCCCAGCTGTGCAGTCATCTTTAATTTTTGTTTTATAATACTACTACTTCTTCTGTGCCTTTAATAGTAGAGTTACACGAAGACTCAAGAAGAGAGACAGGACACCAGACAAGCTTCACCTTCTTAAACTCACTTTGTTGGGCTGTGGTTAAACATTCACAAATAACAATTTATTTATGTAAAGCATTGTTTTTATTTATCCTGTTTTTCAGTGGTGGGGTAGTGGTAAACAGGCCAAGAGACAGGAAGGGTAAAGTTAGGAAACAGCGGGCATGAACAGTGTCAAAAATACATAATGTACAAATGGTTCCCCCCCCCCATGCAATTATATTGTATAAAACATGTGAATAAGATAATAGGGTAAAGAGATCAGAATCTTCAATGATTCTTGAAAGAAAGTCCAAGAACCTGCAAGGTAATTCATTTGGTAGCTAGTTCATTAGCCATTTCAGGAGATCTTCATTAAGAGCTGATTTGGATACAAAAAATGAGGCAATCCCTGTAACATACAAGAGTGAAGAAGACTGATGAACTCTCTGCCTGAGCTTGGGTCCTGCTCAACATATAAAGTGTATTTGTTTCAACTGTGGTTTCGCATGCATTCAAAATACAAATCATTCCAAAATTCCCTATCATTGATGTAAAAAAATAAAACCCAGGGACAGTTAAGTGGAGTACATTCTAAAGAGCCATGACTTAAACCCCAAGGTTAAATAATAATGGAAACAGTTTGCAGGATACAGGCCCATGGGGTTCATTCTCTCCTGGGCCGACCTGTTCTGCTTCCTTGCATTTTAGCTTAAAAAATGTAACAGATTACTTCTCAAAATATATTGCCCCTTGCTAACCTACTCTTTGAATTGTCTGGTGCTGAGAAGCCAGCACTCCTGCCCATCACAAGTGACACCAGCTGATTGACAGGCAGATGTACTTTTTGGGGAAATAGCCTTGGGGGACAAATTGGATGCTGCTGGCAGGCCAAGAGTGGCCTATGGGCCAGAGGATTCCCCACTGCTGTTATAGTGCTGCAGAATATGAAGTGTCTAGTTCCTCTGCCTTTTACTGTATGAGAAACCAGGACTCATCATGCAGCCACCACATTCTTCCTTTGCAACCATCTAACCAGTAATATTCAACTTTTGGCTTTTTTTTTTTTTTTTTGACAATCCAAAGAACTTGCCCATCTTTGAGTCTGAATGCTTGATATCAATTTGACCCATGGATGAACTTGTTTTTGTAGAACGTTTTAAAGCATGGCTCAGAAATGGCAGCTAAAAAACACCAAACGAAACCATCTATGGAGGCCATTGCAATCCTTATTATACCTTCTGAGCTAACATTTTGATCCTAAAAATATAAAAGTCATATGCAATTTTGGGTTGATTGCTGGCTAATTATTTAAATTTGTACAAACTTGCTTTATTCCTTTGCTGCTAAGACACAGACATGCCTCCTGCCAGTAAGATTTGTACAAGGAGGAAAAGGAGCAAAGAATTGCATATGTGAGACAGGTGAATGAATCATTTTAATAGGCTTTTATTTTCTTCATCTTCCTTTAGGAACATGAAGGAAAATATGGAGTGCTGCAAGGCAAATTTTAACCCAGTGTATGATATTTGGATAGCTATGCCCTTCTTCGGAGTGTATGCACCCTGTGTGTGGATGCCATTTTGGGGCACACTCCAAGTTCCCGTTCCTGCTCCTGCATTGCTTTCATAGCCGGAAGTTCCTAAATGTGCAGATAAAGCCAGAGCAAAAACCAGGAGTTCCATTTGCTTAAATATTGTGTGCAACTGAATATCCTTTTCTGGTTTCAGCCACTGAAGCTGTGTTCAGGCATTCACTTCAGCATGTGAGGTGTTAAACTGTTGAGGGGCTCATGCACAAGCCCTGCCTGCAATGTCCCCAGTTACATGGGCTGCACTTTGAACCCCTCTGTGTTCGGTACAGGTGCGAAAAGGCTCTGTAGGTGTGTGCTTGCAAAAACTCTCCCTGTGATTGAGGATCCCGATAAGACAGGTGTTTCAGGAAGATAATAGAGAAAAGGTGAAATATATGACTTCTTGCGAAAAGATAGGATAACGTTGAGGGCTTGCAGTTGATAAATGGTACTGTGGTTCTAAAAGTAATGCCTGATTCTCCTGGTGGAGAAATGTTGACAGAAAGCAGCCCCTCCCCTCTCCATCTCCTTTGCTAGATAGAACTTTCAGGAGTGGTTCTTCTTCCTCAGAGTCTGAAACAATAATGTTAATGTTTCATAGAAAGACTTGAGTTCACCTTTAGCTTTGGACTGATTTCAAAGTATTTCACAGACACAATTAAATTTTACAACACCCACTATGATTGTATTATAATCCTTGCTTTGCAGATGGAGAATTAACTTGCCTGAGACAGTGAGTCAGTGTGGAAAGAGCTGCTTCTCATGAGCTCCCACAGAGTTATCCTAGGCACCAATACCTTCCACAGAGGTCTGTGTCCACTAAGCTAGCCTGCTGCCCTGAGATGTACTGGGAGATTATATCTAGTAAGATTCATTTGCTACTCCGGTTGACCTCTGAACATGGAATGAGGGGAGGTGCCATCTTGTTCTTAATCTCAAGTAGCAAAATGTATTGGGCTGGCCATACTCTCCATCATTTCATAGGAGAAAACAGGGCCATAACTGTAAGGTTCCTATTGTTATATTAAAGACCACTTCCTTGGACCAGTGCATGCTGTTGGAAGCGCTGCTCTGCTTGTTGTATGTTAAATGAATCTGCTATGCAATGGGCTTTCCTCCACGGATTTGAAAGTGAATAGGTAGGTTACTTGGATTGAAGATAGGGAAAGCAAATGGCCATTAGAAGTGGCCTGGTGGTGTGGAGCTGGCCTCCTGGTAGCAGTGTCATTGCCACAAAGCAGGATGGTTAGGGAAAAGCGGTGTTTTTGAAATAGTTTGGACACACTGGTGGAAATACTGGATTGGCTCCGGTGGTGTGATTTTATGCTGTGAACTTCCCTGAGACCAGGAGGTATAGGGCGAGTATGCAAATTTAATAAATAATAATAATTAATAATTTATGAACATGTGCACTAGAGGCAAGCCATATCCTCTTCCAGTCAATGATATGACTGCTAGAGAAAATGCTGCCACAGGCTACCTAGTAAATTTCTAAGAGTCCAGATTTCAACTGGGGTCCTTTACACATAAGTACCTTAGGCTGCAATCCTAAATTATACGGTAATTGCTTGGGTAGTGAGTTCCATTTAACACAGCAGGAGTTATTTCTGAGTAAACGTACGGTATATATATGACTGTGCTGTTAGATCATAATCTTCAATACTCTTCCTAGGAAGTAAACCTATTGAATACACTGAATCTATGTATGTGTGACATGCCTTGCACTCCAAGGTCCCAAAGTGGGTTACAACAATGTAAAATACAACATTAACTTCTGAACAAACTTTCATAGAATTGACTTTCTAGCTGCTGGGCTCTGCTAGCTGCACTATGCATCTTCTAGACCAGTATAGCCAATGAGGTGCCCTCCAAATGTTATTGTTATTGACAACAATGCCCATTATCTTTGACCACATGCTGGCAAGGCTTATGGGAGCTATGTTGTTGTTGTTGTTTAGTCGTTTAGTCGTGTCCGACTCTTTGTGACCCCATGGACCAGAGCACACCAGGCACTCCTGTCTCCCGGGAGCTGTAGGGGACCGTGTTAACTTCCCCTTCCATAGACAGAGTAACGATGAATTATTGGGACAACTTTTGTTTATTTCCGTATCATTCCTCTAATTAAAAAATTGTTATCCTCGAGCACATGCATATGTGTTAAAGACGATATGCATAAAAAGTAACATGCTATTCTCCATGACTTGGCCTAAGCACTACAAACAGTTTTCAGTAATAATTATTTCTCATGCAGGTTTTCAAAGTATCCTTCAACAGAAACACATCTAATCATCTACTCTGCAGTGCTGGCCTTTGTCAGCCCGCAAAGTGTATTTTAGAGAACTGAAGAGATACATTAAAATAGAGGGAACATGGTGATAAAGCTTTACATAATGACTGGCATTGCTAAGATGCCAAGTGAGTGACATTTCTTTCTGCCGAATCACATGTGAGCATGGGGTCACAGGGAACTGCAATCATACAGTGGACTTGATTGATTGATTAGAATCTGATCTACTGGGATGCAAAAGAGTATGGGCTAACCAAGACTAGATTGTGCCAAGTCATTCTCTAGTTCTCTTTTTGGTACCACAGTGAAGAACAGACTGAAAGAACTGGGCCCATCGAAAGGGCAAGGGGGAAAGATGAAGAGAGAAAACGATTGCTGACCTCAGTTCAGCTAGTGGTGTCAGGCAGCTTTCCTCAAGCTTCTTCCAGATATTTTGGACTACAGCTCCCATCATCCTGGGCTATTCATTATGCTGGCTTTGGCCGATGAGAGTTGTAATCTAAAACATCAGGAGGGCATCAGGTTGGGGAAAGCTGTGGTGGAGAGGGGACACATATTGTGTGTTAAAGAAGTTTACTGCTATTAATTCTTTAAAGACAGTGTTGCAATCTAAAGAAAAATTCTAATGATATAAGCGTAAACTGCTTTAAAAAACATTGTAGCATGGGAGAAAAATAACATAAATGTATTATATTAACCCATTTGAGGCCCATACAGTCAAGAATGCCCCCCTTTCTTGAGCACGAAAGATTGTTATGACTAAGATTCCATGCAAGACTTCTTTGAGCTACTTTATATTTCAGACATCTTAGCAATAGAAAATTAGACGTTAACCGTGGTTTTTTGGCACCGTATCAATTCTCAATGGATGTGTATTCATTTAAAAGTATTTCTTTTACTACTTTTTATTTACAAAGCAAATACAAAATCAGTTCACACCATAAAAACATCCCAACTAATCAGTAAAATAACTTCACAATAACTGAGGCATCAGGCAAAGTCTGGTTAAATGCATGTCTCTTCACGTTGACGTCATAAAAACAGTTGGTGCCTGCCTGCACTCAACTGAGAGAGCATTCCACAAGGTAGGCACAACAACAGAGAAGGCTATCCTCTCCAGAAAAACCTCTGTAGGTCATGGCATGGTCACATAATAGTTGTTCCCTGATATTATCAAACTTCTATTTGAAAAGAGTACCTTGAAGAGGCTTAGTGGATGGATGTTACTTGAGAGTGGGCAGAAGGTAGACTAGAACCCACTGGTGAACTACAGCTGTTTCCAATGGACCTCTTAGAATCTGATAGTTGTTGGGATCTTTGGAAAGTAAGTTGTAACTGGGTGGACCTTGATGTGATTGAGGAAGCCGCTATTTAACTTATTAAGCAAAAGTTAATGCACATGGTTGTTTAACACACATTAATTGCACTGCAAGAGTGAAGAGTTCCTGAGTTTGTATTGCCACTTTGCAAATTGAAAAGTTACTGGTAGACCATACAGGTTCTAGTGTGGTTTTTTTTTTAAACAACAGAAGACCACTGAGACTGAGGTCAGTCTACCCAGGTTTAATTGATTGGTAATGGTCAGACTAGATAGTTATCAGTGAACATAACTAACTACTTTACATTACCACGGTAAGCATATTTGGTGGAAGTTTGTATATGGCTAACCTGAGACTGCTGACGTGGAAACGCATTAATGGTGCTAATAAAGCACATTAGTGTCTTAAGTGTTAACATTTCTTTGTACTCTCAGTAGTAGCTCCCTATAAGATACTGAAATATGGTACCTTCGCATGACAACAGATTTTTCAGTCACTGCTAATCTTTGAAAGGCAGATTGGAACTTGCGCCTAGAGAGAAACATCTCTGTCATTTATTACCACTCTCCTGAGATCCCTATTGCCCTTGAGCTCTCCTAAAACAATCTGTAGGCTGTGGAGTTAGGAGTAAAAAAAAAAAGTACCACAGAGGAGCTGTTCAGAGAGAGGATGCCTAAATTTGGTGTTATGTGATATTAAATGATTGGCTTCAGCCACCTACATCTCAGATGCAGCAGTAAATATGGTAACTGCAATTGTTTGGCTTCTGACAGCACAATCCTATATATGCCTACTCAGAAGGATAGTGACATAAGATCCTCGTGAGTTCCATTTCTAGGGTCCATTGGGGAAGGGCTGTAGCTCAGTGGCAGAGCAGCTGTGCTGCATGCAAAAAGCTCCAGATGTGCTGTATGCAAAAAGCTCCTTCCCAGTCCAGCTCCCTTCTGCTACTATACTTGAACAACCTCCATTTACCCTGTTTACCGGTTCACTTTTTCCTCCTTTAAAGAACAGAATTGCATATTACACATGACCTAGGAATCCAGGTTTCTGTGGCTAATGCATGCCAGATTTATTTCAGCCCATCATGGTATTTTAGCACTCCAGTCCTGCCAGTGGCAGGGACCAGATATGGGGAAAACGCACAACAGTGCAGCATTGTGGCAACATGGGTTCAGTGTAACTAATGTAATGGGGGAAAGAAGGCATATTTGACACCTGGTGCTGCCCATGCACCCCATAATATGCAGTTGCACTGTAAGCTTTACCCTTTGAGACCCACTTGCTTAGTAGCCCTTTTCATTGCCAGCCTATTTTTCATAATTCACTCCTCCATTTCCAGACTCTGTTCTCTCTACAAACTTGTCAAGCCTTTTTTGTCATCTAATATAGATAAAAGCATTTGGGGGAGAATTCTGTGTTGTGTACAGCACCTAGCACACTCGTGAAACTAAATAAAATTTTCAGCAGCAGCTTTTCTTTCTCTTATTTTATACGGATTTGGTTCCTTGTTTCCAGGCTGGCTGGTCTGGGATTTTGAATTCACAGCCCAGTCATTCAGAATGTCAATTGTCTTCCAGGGCACTGCACTGTGTGTCCCTGTGCAGGGGATTCTTTAAAAGACTGGCTGACTTTTAAAGGGATGCTGGCAGGATAAAAATATCTCCCTCCCTTCATCAGTATATTAAAACTGACAACAGTTTTCACCTGCTAAAATAAGTTGGAAATGGCTTTTGCTATTGCTTTGGCACCTTGATCTTAAACATTTTTGCCACTGTATCTCCCTCTGATATTGGTATAATTAATTGTACTTCAGGTCTAGCATAATCTCATTTTTTAAACATTACATTAGTTGTAGCTTTTTTGGAATGCCCCATCCTATGTGCAAATGTGATTTCGCTTCAATATGAAGTGCATAGATGTGTGTTTCACCCTCATTTATTTGTTAAACTTCCAGTCAGAGGACTAGGATTTAATGAATGGAAAATTGTAGCTAGGTAGTGGATAAATCATTTTGATCTAACCAAATAAAATATACAGATAGGTTTTTTGGTTTTGTTTTCTAGCACCCTGATCTTAAATATGCTTACTGGGCAATAAGTTATCCTGGCTTCAGTGGAGTTGCTTCAAAATGTGTATATTCAGAACTGCATGCTTAAAATAAAATATAAAATTCTGGAGAACTGTAAGGAGTTTGGAGCACATGTTGGGTAGCCCTTAAGCGTCAATAAAAAGAAGACACTGATTTGCATAAAGTTTGTATATGCTAATTTATGTGTACAGATGCAAATTGTAATTATTTCAGTTATAATATGAATATAGTACATCTTACCATAGCTGGTAGAGGCTCTAGATCACAATTGTGCTTTAAAATAGACATTAGTAAGTAGCAGTATCTGTTTCTTGGGAAGAGGGATTGGTTGTTAAGAGCAACTTGGAAATGGTGGTTCGGCAAGGGGAATAGGGTCTCAGTCAGTGGTCCTAGCAAACCACAGTTCCCAGGATTGTTAGGCGGAAGCCATAACTATTTAAAAGGATATGATAGGCCACTGCAGCACCATACATTTATTCCCCAGCCACTCTGGGTAGCTCCCAACCGAATGTTAAAAACACAACACAACATTAAACATTAAAAACTTCCCTAAACAGGGAAGTCTTCAGATGTCTTTTAAAAGTAAGATACATTTAAAGCACTCAGTGTCAAGCCTAGATTATCTCCCAAGAAACATAGGCAACTGTATTTCAACAGGTCAGACTATTTGTCCATCTAGCTGAGGATTGTCCACTGGCTGGCATTGACAGATTTAGGGGAGCTAGTTTCAAACGTTTGTTGAGGGAGACCTAGGTTTTTTTGGGGGGGAGTTATTAGTACTGTCTTCACACTTTTTATGATGCAGGACCGCTGTAGCCACCCCCAACAACACGTTCTCAAGATGGAGGGGGAGGGAACAGCTGCAGTCGCCTGCAGTTCCTGCGCAATGCTTGCCATCTTGCCAAAGGTTGCAGGCAGCTTTACATGCAGCAATTGCATGTTGATTGCCCTCCTAAAAGACAAAGTCCAGCAACTGGAGGAACGTGTAGCTACACTCCAAAGAATTAGAGAGCTGGAGCTCTTCTTGGAAGCAGCAGAGCACACCGTCTCCACCAAGGAGGAGACAGGAGACTCCCCTGGGAAGGAGGCTAGTTCACCAACACAGGAGCCCGATATGTGGAGAAACGTGACTCAAAGAAGTAGGAGGCCCAGGGTTCGCTCTGATTGTTTAGAAATACACAATCGCTTTGAGGTCCTCTCCCCTAGCATGGAAGACGAAGAGCAGACTCCATTTGAGGATCTCTCCCTCATTACAGTCGATCGGGTATATGAAGATGAGCAGCAAAGTCAGTCCTCAGGGAATGTGCAGGCGACCTTGGAACGGACCGCTCATGGAAGAACCCCGACCAAACCTAAGAGGAGGCGTGTAGTGGTGATAGGGGATTCCCTACTGAGGGGAACAGAAGCAGTGATCTGTGGGCCTGACAAGATGTCTCGGGAAGTGTGCTGTCTCCCCGGGGCTAAGATCCAAGATGTAACTGAACGACTGCCAGGAATCATAAAACCCACTGACAAATACCCCTTCCTCTTGGTTCATGTGGGAACCAATGACACTGCAAGCAATAGCCTCCAGAAGATCAAAAGAGACTACGAGGCTCTGGGCAGGAAATTGAAGCAATTAAATGCACAAATTGTCATCTCATCTGTCCTCCCAGTTGAACGACGTGGCCCAGGGAGAGAGGGGAAAATAGTGGAAGTAAACAGGTGGCTTCGCAAATGGTGTAAACAGGAACGGTTTGGATTCTTAGATCACGGACTGCAGTTTCTTGAAGATGGACTTCTGGCAAGCGATGGGCTGCACCTCACAACGGTTGGGAGGAATGTTTTTGCCAAAAAACTCAGAAACCTCATCAGGAGGGCTTTAAACTGACTAATGTGGGGGAGGGAGACAGTGCTCCTGAAGGTAGGAGTCTATCAATTGATGAAGATGATCATCCAAATGTCATAGACCAAATGGAGCAAACAGCAAGCAGACCTAGTGGTGGGAGGAAAAAATCCTTAAATAAGAGACACGGGGGAATGACTAATGGACTTCAATGTCTGTACACTAATGCACAAAGCATGGGAAATAAACAAGATGAGCTTGAGCTCTTGGTACAGCAAACTAAATATGACATAATAGGCATCACTGAAACCTGGTGGGATAAGTCCCACGATTGGAATGTAAAAATGGAGGGATACAATCTATTTCAGAGAAACAGACCAGACAAGAAAGGAGGAGGAGTGGCGTTATATGTCAGGGATGTGTATACCTGTGAAGAGATCCAAGATTTAGAACCTCAAAGCCAAAGTGAGAGCATTTGGGTCAAAATTAAGGGAGAGAAGAATAACAGTGACCTCATTGTGGGAGTTTACTATAGATCCCCAAGCCAAACGGAGGACATAGATGATGCCTTCCTGGAACAGATGGCCAAGCAAGCAAAAGGAAGGGAGATAGTGGTAATGGGGGACTTCAATTACCCAGATATTTGTTGGATGTCAAACTCAGCCAAGAGCATAAGGTCAAACAGATTCCTCACTGGCCTTGCAGACAACTTCATTGTCCAGAAAGTGGGAGAAGCAACAAGAGGAACAGCCATTTTAGATCTGGTCCTAACCAATGTCGATGACCTGGTTAATGGGGTAGAAGTGGAAGGATCATTAGGCGCAAGTGATCATGCTCTTCTGAAGTTTACTATACAGCGGAAAGGAGCAGCCAAGCATACTAGGACTCAATTTCTTGACTTTAAGAAAGCCGACTTCATAAAACTTAGGGAAGTGCTGGGTGAGATCCCATGGACAGGAATACTAAAAGGAAAGGGAGTTCATGATGGCTGGGAGTTTGTTAAGAGGGAGATAGTAAAAGCACAACTTCAGGCAATACCAATGAGACGGAAACAGGGAAGGTGCCTAAAGAAGCCAGGGTGGCTATCTAAAGAACTTTTAACTGAGTTAAGATTAAAAAAGGATGTATACAAAAAATGGAAAAGGGGGGAAACCACCAAAGAGGAATTCAAACAAATAGCCAGCACGTGTAGACACAAAGTCAGAAAAGCTAAAGCACAGAATGAACTCCGGCTTGCTAGAGAGGTTAAAAGCAACAAAAAAGGCTTTTATGGGTATGTTCGTAGCAAAAGGAAGAACAAAGAAACAGTGGGGTCACTCAGAGGAGAAGATGGTGAAATGCAAACAGGGGACACAGAAAGGGCTGAACTCCTCAATGCCTTCTTTGCCTCAGTCTTCTCCGATAAAGAAAACAATGCCCGACCTGAAGAATTTGGAGCAAATGATTCAGCAGAGAAAACACAGCCCAGAATAACTAAGGAGATAGTACAAGAATACCTGGCTAGTTTAGATGTATTCAAGTCTCCAGGGCCAGATGAACTGCATCCAAGAGTATTAAAAGAACTGGCAGATGTGATCTCAGAACCACTGGCAATGATCTTTGAGAATTCCTGGAGAACAGGCGAAGTCCCAGCAGACTGGAGGAGGGCAAATGTTGTCCCTATTTTCAAAAAGGGGAAAAGAGAGGACCCAAATAATTACCGCCCAGTCAGTCTGACATCAATACCAGGGAAGATTCTGGAGCAGATCATTAAGCGAACAGTCTGTGAGCACCTAGAAAGGAATGCTGTGATCACCAATAGTCAGCATGGATTTCTGAAAAATAAGTCATGTCAGACGAACCTGATCTCATTTTTTGACAGAATTACAAGCCTGGTAGATGAAGGGAATGCAGTGGATGTAGTCTACCTTGATTTCAGCAAGGCATTTGACAAGGTGCCCCATGATATTCTTGTAAAGAAGCTGGTAAAATGTGGTCTTGACTCTGCTACCACTCAATGGATTTGTAACTGGCTGACTGACCGGACCCAAAGGGTGCTCATCAATGGTTCCTCTTCATCCTGGAGAAGAGTGACTAGTGGGGTGCCACAGGGTTCTGTCTTGGGCCCAGTCTTATTCAACATCTTTATCAACGACTTGGATGATGGACTCAAGGGCATCCTGATCAAATTTGCAGATGACACCAAACTGGGAGGGGTGGCTAACACCCCAGAGGACAGGATCACACTTCAAAATGACCTTGACAGATTAGAGAACTGGGCCAAAACAAACAAGATGAATTTTAACAGGGAGAAATGTAAAGTATTGCACTTGGGCAAAAAAAATGAGAGGCACAAATACAAGATGGGTGACACCTGGCTTGAGAGCAGTACATGTGAAAAGGATCTAGGAGTCTTGGTTGACCACAAACTTGACATGAGCCAACAGTGTGACGCGGCAGCTAAAAAAGCCAATGCAATTCTGGGCTGCATCAATAGGAGTATAGCATCTAGATCAAGGGAAGTTATAGTGCCACTGTATTCTGCTCTGGTCAGACCTCACCTGGAGTACTGTGTCCAGTTCTGGGCACCACAGTTCAAGAAGGACACTGACAAACTGGAACGTGTCCAGAGGAGGGCAACCAAAATGGTCAAAGGCCTGGAAACGATGCCTTATGAGGAACGGCTAAGGGAGCTGGGCATGTTTAGCCTGGAGAAGAGGAGGTTAAGGGGTGATATGATAGCCATGTTCAAATATATAAAAGGATGTCACATAGAGGAGGGAGAAAGGTTGTTTTCTGCTGCTCCAGAGAAGCGGACACGGAGCAATGGATCCAAACTACAAGAAAGAAGATTCCACCTAAACATTAGGAAGAACTTCCTGACAGTAAGAGCTGTTCGACAGTGGAATTTGCTGCCAAGGAGTGTGGTGGAGTCTCCTTCTTTGGAGGTCTTTAAGCAGAAGCTTGACAACCATATGTCAGGAGTGCTCTGATCGTGTTTCCTGCTTGGCAGGGGGTTGGACTCGATGGCCCTTGTGGTCTCTTCCAACTCTATGATTCTATGATTCTATGATTCTATGACTCTGGGAGAGGTCTTCCATGTTACTTCATGAGTTCCTCAGGGACTGGCAAGATGCTGACAAGTGTGGACCAGGGGAAGGTGGGGCTGGAGTCTGACTCGGGAGAAGGGGGCAGCAATTTTGAGGACCTGTACCAGCCAGGAGACTGAACCTTGTGTGTCCCTTTCCCATGTGGTTGTGTTACTCGCATAACTTTCTCAGTGGCATAGGATCACACCGAAGGAATACGTTTCACCAGCGTGCCTGTATTTTATTGTATTTTATTTTTGGTGTGTGTGTGTGTGTGTGTGTGTGTGTGTGTGTAAGCATCTCTTTCCACCAAGGCATTCTATCCAAAGATCTGTGTCAACATGCCTCCTTTCATCCTCCTATTCTGTGGTCCTATAATTGTCCTTTGCCTAGCTGGGTGTACAGTCATTAAAAACCAGCAGTGTTGTAGGCTTGTGCCACGAAAGGCTTCACTTATTCATTTCTGCACAGCAAACACCTGCTGACAGCACAGGGGCAGACCACGACAACCCTTCCTCTCCGGCCTGTTGGCAGCCCTGCTGTAAGTTTCTGATTCATTTATGACCCACTTCACTACTGCAATGTCCTTCTCTCTTTTTCTTTCGCACCAGAACCTTAGTTCTTTGACCCAACTGAACCATTTCAGCTACCAGGCAACAATCACCTGCCTTGTTAATTCTGCTACATTATCAATGCTTTTACGCACTCTGTATGAGAACTCATTTGACCAAACTGCGGGAGGCAGTGGAAGACAGGAGTGCCTGGCGTGCTCTGGTCCATGGGGTCACGAAGAGTCGGACACGACTAAACGACTAAACAACAACAATGAGAACTCATGGTTCCTATTGTAATCAGTACTTTTATCTTTGGAGTATCTAGGATTAAGCACAGCAGATTATCTAGGATTAAACACAGTATCTCCTGCACTGGTGCCATTCCTACCATCATTATCATTGCAGGAGTGGCTGGAGCAGACTGAAGGGATCTCCTCACTGCATCAGTCTCACTGTCCACTGTGGTGCTGTAATGCAGGCATCCCCAAACTTGGCCTTCCAGCTGTTTTGGGACTACAATTCCCACCATCCCTGACTACTGGTCCTGTTAGCTAGGGATGATGGGAGTTGTAGTCCCAAAACAGCAGGAGGGCCGAGTTTGGGGATGCCTGCTCTAATGCAACTTAGGGCGGCCAGGTTATAACTAGAAGTTCAATTGTGTGCCTCTTTAATACAGGGGTGGGGGAACCTCTTGCCCTCCAAAAAATTGCTAGACTACAACTCCCATCATCCTTAGATGGAGCATCTCCCTTATGAGAAAGGTTACAGTGTTGGATGCTTTTTGGTTTAGGAAAAACGCACATAAGAAGTGATAGAATTCTGTTACAATTGATTTTGACAGCTTGATGACTAAGCTCTTTAGCAACGAAACATCTGATTACTGGAATGACCTCCGAGCACTGAACCACTGGTATTTCACAAGTGAAGTCTTTATTCACTGTGTTTGCGATTGTTTAAGATAAAACCTATTTGGGAAAGAAACTACTTTTTCCATTTTTATGGACGTTTATTCCTTGTTTACAGATAGTTGCCTTGGTGATTTGATCTTGTGTGAATTGCAGGGGGGCAGAGTGCGGTAGCGTTCATGTCAAGCTTGCAGGATCCCAACAGGCATCTGGCTGGCCACTGTAAGAACAGAACGCATGACTGAATGGGTCATTGGCCTGATCCAGCAGGCTCAACTTATGTGCTTAGGTTCTTGTTGGCCATGCTGATTGGCCCTGAAGGGGAGTCCAACAAACACCTGGAAGGCCAAATATTCTCCACCCCTACTCTAAGAGCTCTAAAATAGGCAAAATGTGATTCAGCAGCTGCTTCTTCCACCCCATTCCTTTTATAGCCTGTGTTAAAGCAAATGTTTTGCCCAACCACAGGCAGGAGAGATTGATGGGTATGAGAGTAGTGAGGTTGGAGAAGCCATTGACTGGATTGTCATTCAGTACCATAGGGAGATGTACCTAATCTTCACCTGGTGACCAGGTAACCCCGGTGCCACTTGTGGTCAGTTTCATGGTGTGGAGTGTGGGCAGAGCCACTTCTGTGGCTAAGATTACTTTAAAATGTGATGATGCATATTCTCCATGAATTTGTTTATTGATGGCTATTGGCAATGGTAGCCGAAAGCAACATCCATGTTCACAGATTGTCTTTGAATATCAGACACTGGAGATAAATGATTAGAAGGCTCTTGGCTTTCAAGGCCTGTGATTGATCTTTTGAGAGGTATTGGGAAGATTATAGTGGGTAAAGAAGATGCTGAACCAGTAGAGGTCTTCTGATCCAGTAGAGTGCTTCTTGTGTCCTAACTCTGCAAGCAGGGTTTACTATAAGGAGAGGGAGATTTAATTGGGAACAAATAACTACTATACACAGTAGTAGGAAGTCGTAAGCTGTTAGCGAGTAGGAAGTGAAGAGGGAGTTGTAAGGGTTTCTAGCATTTGAGATGCTGCAGCATAGTATGGGCCTCACTGCAATAAATCCCTTGGTAGGTTTAAAAGCACTCGACAAAAATAGGGCTCATTATCTCCATGGGAAACTGCAACATAGAGAGAGGAACAGCTGATTTTGAGAGGAGCTGATGTTTCACATCTTACAACTGTAACTCACATCAAGCTGAGCCAGGCTGCATCCTATGATGTTGACCGGTGGGGAGCAGTTCATACAGGACTACCACAGCATGGCAGCTGTGTTCACAGTGCCTGCAGCTGAGCAGAATTTGATCCACACCAGACGGAAGCCAACATAAGTCTGAATCCCATTTTCCTTTTGGATGGCCCAGAAAAAAAGGGACTTGGACACAAGCATTACAAACAGTACCACCAACTCTTCGAAGCAGGGAAGTGTGATAAGGTGCAGCTCTGAACAGCTTGGTACCGTGTTAAGAACAGTTCAACATGAAAGTTACTGGAGTCTGTAGTGACTAGGGATGATGAACAGAATCCAGGAATTCTATTCTTGCAGAATTGTGTTACTTTATGCCTTCAAATCTTTTTTTTTTTCTGTTGAGGGCCGCATTCCACCAGGGATAATCTGTTGGGGGCCCCACATGCCTGTGATGGGCAAAGTTTAGGTGACAGATACTGTAGATGACAATATTTGGTTTGCATATAGTCCATTTCAAGTTCTAATGTGAGATGGGTTTGGGCATTGGGCTAGGGGCTGGGGAAACTGGGTTCAAATCACGAACCTTACTGGGTCTCCTTGGACCAGTCATTATCTCTCAACCTAACCAACCTCACAGGGTTGTTGTGAGGATAGAATGGAGGGAGGACTATGCATACAACCCCGAGCTCTTTGGAGAAAGGCAGAATGTAAATGTAATAAGTGAAGGGCTGGGATATGAAGACACTGACTTTGGTGACACGCCAACCCAGTTGACTTACTCTCTGCACCACAGTGGTAGCTTGCTAGAAGATGGAATGACTGGCCTGCTTTTTTGCTGCTCTTTGCCATCACTATTTTGGATGGCAAGACAGCATTGTAGCTACCAGCTCAGCAAGGGCTGGGTGATTCAGGTGGGTAATGGGGTTCCACTTGAGCCTATAAATGTTGCTTCTGACTCTTGTCATGTATTGTAGTTGCTGTCCGAGTTCCTCTTAAGGCTTACTTGGCAGGCTTTATATTAGCCAATACTAGTGGGCTTCCTGCACACCACACATTTAAATCACATTTGATACCAGGCAGCCACCTTCACTGTATATCTTTCAGCACCTGCTAAAATATTATTGTTTTAGAAAAGCGTGCCCAGATATGTAGAATGTTGACATGTGTTTCAACCTGTTTTTAGCATATTGATGTATTTAATTGTTTTAAATAGCTGCTTTGAACTTTTTCTATCAAAACGTTGCTTTATTTCTTTTTGTAAACTGCTCTGAGATTGTTGGGTTCTTTTAAAACAAGTGTTTTATATATGTGTGTGTGTGCATACATACATTTGAAGCATTTTTAAAGCACATCACCTCTCCCAGATAACCCTGGGAACTGTAGCTTGTCAAGGATGCTGGGAATTGTAGCTCTGCAATGGGTGCAAACAGCAATTCCTGGGACCTTTTGAGGGATGCCGCATGCTGTAAATGTATGTTGTGTCTGTAGCCACTACAGCTGAGACCCTCATGTACAACATCTCTGCAAGGTAGGCTAATAGTAGTATCAGATTGGAGAAATGGGGCCTGAGACAAAAGGGAGATTGGTTTGCCTAAGGTTCCCTTAGAGAGTTCATGGCCGAGGAGAGGTTTGAAGAGGAGGTCTCTTCCACTTTTCCAGCCGTTAAGCTCTGCCAGGAAACCTTAGTTCTGCCTTGATGACAGCATAGCAGCAGCAAAAAGCCAAGCTCTCTGCCCCCCTCCTCCTCCTTTTCCAAGCTAGTCCTTGTTATTGGTGAGTTTGTAGTAATGGGTGTAATTAACACACTGGGGGTCATTTCTGTGTCCTGCAAAGGAACAGAATGAGCCACCTGAGCAGCCCTAGTCATGATTGCTCTGCAGGGTTATTTTCCTATCCCTTAAAAAAACACTTCTTTTTTTTTTTGCTTTGTGCTTGAGTTTTCATTCTCTCCTTCCTCCTCTTTGTGTTAAGAAAGCTGGAGAGCAGAAATGGCCTGTAAATCGCATTCATGCTGAGCTCAGGCTAGGTAGGCTGGTTAAAGGTCACTCTTGGACTATATATAGCTTCTTTTAGGCAAGGAGGTTGTGGGGAGGGGGGGGAGGTAGGGCAGAATATTGCGTGTGATTTGGGTTGTGGGTGGGGGACACACAAGGATTGTGTGAGCTTTCCCTCCGATTTCCCCCACCCCCGTTTTCCCACCACAGCAGATCCAAAGAGCTCAGGTTTGGAACTGAATCAGTTTAATAGTCCCAGGGGAAAGGAACCTTGAAGGGTGATTATCACCATTATAAAATATTAACTTTTTGAACAGCCAGATGGCTTCGCAGCCTGAGTGTTTCTGAAGGGTCTGGCTGTGCTGCCACAGCCATGCAGCTGGTATTGAGTGGTGTGGCTTTGCCATTTTGCTTGCCCCCCCCCCCCACATGGAGCCACTGGTGGCATTTCAACTCTGGGCTCCACCTGACTGACATATTGGCTCTGTGGGCTTTCAGCATCCCCGAAATCCTGCTCTACATTTTGTAACTCTTTGAAGAAATTGAGTTTTAAACCTCCCTTTCTTTTTAAGAAAGAGAGGAAAGGAATGGTCACCTTCAGGAAGGCAAAGCAAAGTAAAGATGGAAGAGGAGGAGGACACAAGCTTAGTATTTGATCCTATGGGCCAAATAGGGTGTACTTTTTGGGGGTGGGAGGGATTGGATTTGAGTCTGATTTGGTTTGCATGTAGAGTTGCCGTTGAAAGCACAGCTGTGGTGGGTGCCTGGGATAAAGCTCAGTCAGCAGAGCATTAGACTCTTAATATCAGGGTTGTTGGTTCAAGCCCCACATTGGGCAAAAGATTCCTGCATTCCATGGCTCAGAGATGGGGAAATTGTTTTGCTGTGCCTCTAAGCAACATAGGTTTTCTTGCCTGCACTTTATCCCTTCATTCTTAGTCAGAATTTGTTTAGGAGCAGCCTAGTAGTTAGTATCCTCCCAACCTAGCAGTTCGAAAGCATGTCAAAGTGCAAGTAGATAAATAGGCACCACTCTGGCGGGAAGGTAAACGGCATTTCCGTGTGCTGCTCTGGTTCGCCAGAAGCGGCTTAGTCATGCTGGCCACATGACCTGGAAGCTGTACGCCGGCTGCCTCGGCCAATAAAGCGAGATGAGCGCCGCAACCCCAGAGTCGGTCACGACTGGAGCTAATGGTCAGGGGTCCCTTTACCTTTAGTAGTTGGTATACTGTAGAGGGAAGTGAAGGGCAAATGGAGCTCACCAACCTGGGAAGGTAGCTCATCTTGGAGAAGGAAAGCTCTGATCTTAAACCTCCGCTGTCTTGTGGGATATCTTTAGGAAAAGTAAAGGCTAAGGAGTAAACCCTGCATAAATCTGGAGTGCAGTCACTAAGGATGGTGCCTTGTATGCCTCCTTCCGGCAACTCCTACAGCTAAGCTTATTGCTCTGCTTTCCTTTGGACCACATCAGTGAGGCTGGGGTGTGTGTGCATCTTGTTGTCTGGGCAGCTTGGGACCTCCATATACACTGCCCAGGCTTGCACCCTGGGGACATCACTTCAGTGCTGCTAATGCAGCAGTTTGTCTTCACCCCCAGAGGTGCAGCCCATTGTCTCTCGAGACAGACAGATGCCAACAGCAGTATGGAAGAATTCCTGTTCTAGAAGATGCCTCCTATAGGTACCCAGTCTGCATATATTAGGGGGCAATGTGCATAAAGAATAGATTGGTGAAAATAATATACAAATGGCTTTATATTAGTGGAAATTGCTTGCAAAATTGTGTCCATTGGTCAAAATTGCATACAAAGATGTGTTCATTGGGAGAAATTCACACTAAAACAGTGAATAATTTTAATGTTTAAAAACCCCCTACAAAACTGCAAGTTGCTGCAAAATGTGAGGAATTGAATTTAAGATTGGAAAAACAAGACACTGAAATATCCTTACATCTCTACCCACTTCTGTTTTAGGGCATACATAGTTCATGCAGGTCATGCATATTGGGCACCATTGCTGTACTGTGAAAACTAAGAATGCTTCCTAGAAAGTGCTCAAATTTTATTTGCCTTTGCCTGTTGCAGAGGAAGATATTTGGGGGCAAGGGTGCCAACTTGAATAAAATATTGGGTGGTGGTGGGGAGGTAAGCCTTGCCCCGCATAATCGATCACATGACACTGTTTACACACACCATTTCAATGGCAATACCTATCAACTTTGGGGGCCCTGGACCCCTCAAATATTTTATTGGATTTCTGAGGTCACCACGACCCTAGGAATTGGCTCCTATGTTTGGTAAGCTGCCTTTCAGGCAGGAACTGAAAACCTCCAAAGTTTGATTGACATCAACCAATATGCTCAGTGATCAAGAATCTCAACTGAAGAACTCCTGATTGAACCCTGGTACATAGTTCAAACAAATTACGGGATCAGTTACTGTCATCTCATTTTGACGATGTGTTTGGGAAGATCCTAAACTGGTTGGCTTTTTTAAAAATAGAGATATTTGAGAAGCTGGTGGCAGCTTTGCCTCTGTCTCAGTTTAAAGCCCATGTTGTTCTTCCTGCATGTGGAACTGCTCAAAGCAACACTTAAAATATATACACCCCTGAGCAATTAGCAGCGGGGGAAGTGGCTCATGAAGTAGAGGAAGCAGGCAGGGGAGATTGACAAATCCAGACTATGAAATCTTTTTGAACAATTGGGTAAATACCCACATGTCAGCATGGCAACCAGCTCCCTGTCTCCAGAGCAGTCTGTCATGTGGCTAGACATTTGCAAAGATATTAACCCTACATAAAAAGTGTGCCAGTGGGTAATTATGGAAATTAACTTGCAATTAGATAATGTCACTCATACACTTTGCTCTCCACACAGTGTGGATAAGCCTTGGAGAGCTGTTCTGCAACAAAGGTGGGGTCTCCCTGCTCAGAGCTCTAAAGCAGATGGATATGACTTTAGTCCCAAGCTGCTTCTGTGACCTGGGCAAGGTGTCCATTGTTTTTGTGGAAACTGAGGCAGAGATCTCTCTGCTATGGTTGTTCTAGCAATCAATCCAGGGAAGTGTTTCCCAGCCTCTCCTGAAATACTAGGCACACACTTTCATCCCCGTGAGTGGGAAGTTTGAGTAGAGCAAGCGGTGTGTTTCCAGCCAAGGTTTCCCCAAGCAGAGAATGCTGAGCCATCAGCTTACATCACAGGTTCCATGCTTTGCCTCCCATACTGTTCAGAAATCCAAATCCAGGGAGGCAAGAGTGTATCAAGGTTCAAAAATACCTTGTGATTTGTTCTCTCTCCTTGAACTTGTTTTGCACGTGGTTCATGATGACCTGGTAGATTAGTGGAAATAATTTTTCTGGTTGCTTAAGGTAAATTAAACTAAGCTAAATTTGTTAAATACATATGAAATGCTACTTTTCTGGGCAGGATTTGTCACAAGCAGGCCACATAGGTGGAAACCGAAGATGGCACAATGCACTCCCCTGCTTAAGAGGGCAACTGTTTTTTCTGTCGAGGGCCATATTCACTCATGAATAATCTGTTTGGGGCCACATGCCACTGGTGCTTGGGGCCAGACATCCTGCCCAAGGTGGGTGGGATCACTTGTTTACCTCCAAGTCCTCCCTCCCCTCCTTCCCTCCCTCCGTCTTCCTCCCCAGCCAGGGGAGGGGCAGGTCATTCTTGCCGGAGGTCTGAATTATTCACTTGCAGAGGTCTTTTGATATCAGGTGGAGGTTTGCATGTGGCCCACTCCTGCTTTAAGGCATTCTGCTCCCCCTCTAGACATAATTAAAATAGGGCTGCACTTCACCTCCTCCCCACTTAATTTGCACTTGGCCACAGATGTGTTGCCAAAAATAGAGGAAACACAACAACAAAAATGAGGACACAGATTTGCATATGCTAATTTTATTTGTTTAGATGCAGATTTGGAAATAGTTACTATAATTTAAATAGAAGTACATCTCACCAGAGTGAGGAAGACCGACCAATTGACCTATGTGCTCTGCTCAGTCTGCTGTCCGGATCCCTAATGGTGGATGGGCAACTTCAATCTTCCTCTGTCCCTTTAAACCAGACTTGTATGGAATGGCCCTTCAGTCAGAGAGAATGCCTTGAAGTGGAAGACTGACAGCCCTCCAGAGAGTAGGCTGTCCTCTGTAAAGTAAGACACATACTCACCCTAAGTTTATTGCTTCTAGACACTGGGCTGTGTTCAGTTGTGTCCCTCGCACTGATGCAAAACTCTTTCATCCATCAGAGCCTTCCATTAGCCAAATTGGGAAAGAAGCAATATTTGACCAACCCCCCCCACCCCTGTAGTCCCTGTGTCACCTCCCAAGGTGTTTGGCAGTTTTCTTCAACTCCCTGGATCAGACTTCAGGTGTGTGTGTGTGTGAGAGAGAGAGAGAGAGAGGAAGGAGCAGGGATTGCTTGCAGCAGTGGGGAGGGAGAATCAGCAAAAAATGTGTATGTTCTGTTAGATAAAAGGGCTTCCTGTTAGTAGGAGACCTGTTCAAGTTCTTGTTCAGGCTTTAAAGCTGGTTGACATGGGTGGAGTTGGAGAAGGCCTCGTTTTCCCCACTGAGTAGTTCTGAAAGACAAGCACTTTACACATGGGGGTAAATATACCAAAGAAATGGGACAACCTTCCCCTTTCATTTTATTCAGGAGAGATTTATTCAGTTAGCATACCACATTCTGGGATTGAGTAATGATAGGTTTTGGTGAAGCACAGAGCGTATGAATCTTGCTTGTCTTGAACTTTGCATTCATGTTCTTCCTTTATACCTAACTGGAGATGTAATCCTCTTATTCTATTCCCTGCATTTCTTTCCTTGTTAATGTCTTCTGCAATGGTAGCCAACGTAATTCTCTCCAGATGTTGTGGACTACAGTGCCCACCATCAATGACAGTAAGCCATCCTCACTGGAAGTTGTAGTCCACACATCTGGGTGGTACCACCTTGGCTATGTCTGGTCTGCTGGGTATTTTTTTTTAAATGTGCATCATGGAAGAAAGTTTGAGCACTGCAGTGGACATGGCTGACACCTGGTAATGGAGTTGCAGGATGGGAAGGAGACATTGGTACAATTGGGCATGGATCTCCATTCATATCCTGGGTGAGCTTCCTCAGATTCTGTGACCAAGGAACTTTCCCAAAGAATTGTGTCTGGTGCCTACATTTCAGTTTTTCCTGTATCAGGCTATGGCATTTCTATTTTTTCAAAATAAAGAAAAGTCCTTCCAGCAGCACCTTAGACACCAACTAAGTTTGTTATTGGTATGAGCTTTCGTGTGCATGCACACTTCTTCAGATACTTCAGATTCTTCAGATATTTTCTCAGGCATTTTAATTTCTGTGATGTCTTGGCCTGGTATATAGTTTTAGCTGTGCCTAATGTTATTGTCGGTGGGACGCGGGTGGCGCTGTGGGTAAAAGCCTCAGTGCCTAGGGCTTGCTGATTGAAAGGTCGGCGGTTCAAATCCCCGCGGCGGGGTGCGCTCCTGTTGTTCAGTCCCAGCGCCTGCCAACCTAGCAGTTTGAAAGCACTCCTGGGTGCAAGTAGATAAATAGGGACCGCTTACTAGTGGGAAGGTAAACGGCGTTTCCATGTGCGGCTCTGGCTCACCAGAGCAGCAATGTCACGCTGGCCACGTGACCCGGAAGTGTCTCTGGACAGCGCTGGCCCCTGGCCTCTTGAGTGAGATGGGCGCACAACCCTAGAGTCTGTCAAGACTGGCCCGTACGGGCAGGGGTACCTTTACCCTTTTAATGTTATCGTCAATATGATGACTTTATTGTGTATTTTATTGTATATTTTATATTCATGTAGTCTTTTTTATGATGTTAGTGAACCTGGAATCTATTGGGTGGAGGGTGGTATACAAATATTTCAAGTGAATAAAATAAATAGCTCACACTGAATTGATAAGCCTGTGTCTCAGCTGTACTGCTTTAGGCTGCAAGTGGAGGCTTGCTTTGGATGCATGAGGAATTCAGTTTTTGACAATTCCTATAAGGGACATGGCTGGCGCTGTGGTCGAAACCTCTGAGACTAGGGCTTGCCGATCGGAAGGTCAGTGGTTCAAATCCCACAATGGGGTTAGCTCCCGTTGCTTGGTCCCAGCTCCTGCCCACCTAGCAGTTCGAAAGCTCATCAAAGTGCAAGTAGATAAATAAGTACTGCTCCGGCAGGAAGGTAAACAGTATTTCTGTGTGCCGCTCTCGTTCGCCAGAAATGGCTTAGTCATGCTGGCCACATGACCCAGAAGCTGTCTGCAAACAAATGCCGGTTCCCTCGGCCTATAGAGCGAGATGAGCGCCACAACCCCAGAGTCGTCTGCGACTGGACCGAATGGTCAGGGGTACCTGTACCTTTACCTAGAAGGCATTGCCTGGTCCACACCTCTCAGGCTAAGGTGTGGATTGGAATTCAGCTATTCACAAGTTTTTGCATTTATACAAATGCAAAGCAGGCAATTTAACTTTACCAGAGTACTGATTTAAACAAATATATTTTGAGAGAATGTACACATTAAAATACACATTTAAACATGTACACTGAAGGATGTTGTTGTTATTAAACTGCAGATTAATGTGGGAAGGCAGTGAATTTTGTAAAAGATGTACAAGTATCACAGACCAGAAATAGCCAGATACATGCCCTTAACTGTGGTTGGGGACTCGCCTGTTTGAATGCTTCCCAGAAACAACAGATTGGGTGAGCTGTCATGTGCTGTCTGAAGGGCTACATTTTAGATGCAGATTCGGCACCTCTGAGAGAGCGAGGACATAAGAAGTTCCAGAACATGACACCTGACATGATGGTTTGCCAGAATTGCTGCTTCTTGATCATGCTCAAAAGACAGGACTCTCCCTTCCTGGGAAAGTTGGATGGTTGCTGACAATGGGTGTCTTTCACTGTATGACTGAGTACCTTGTTTTGTCCAGTTCTAGTCACCGAATCCGGCAAATGCAATCTCCCTGCAAAAGAAGCAACTAGTAACTTTCTTTAAGTAGATCTGTTCTGGTCAGTGTGTTAACTGCAATCTCCTAAGTGCTGTGTGCCTGGGAAACCTTGCCATGGCATCTATTACTTATTTATTTCATTTATATCCCATCTTTTAATCCAAGGAGCTCAAAGTGATGTACGTGGTTCTCCCCCTCGTCGTTTAATCCCAACAACAACCCTGTGAGGCAGTGAGAGGCAGTGACTGGCCCAAGGTCTCCCAGTGAGCTTCATTGCTGGGATTTGAAGACTGCTCTCTCAGGTCCTAGTCAAACATTCTGACCACTATACCATGTTGGATCATACCATCAAGTTGGATGGGAACTTGAATATACCAGAGTGGCGCTGTGGGTTAAACCACAGAGCCTAGGGCTTGCCAATCAGAAGGTCAACGGTTCGAATCCCCGCAACGGGGTGAGCTCCGGTTGCTCAGTCCCTGCTCCTGTCAACCTAGCAGTTTGAAAGCACCTCAAAGTGCAAGGAGGTAAATAGGTACCGCTCCGTCGGGAAGGTAAACGGCGTTTCCGTTCGCTGCTCTGGTTCGCCAGAAGCGGCTTAGTCATGCTGGCCACATGACCCGGAAGCTGTACGCCTGCTCCCTCGGCCAGTGAAGTGAGATGAGTGCCGCAATCCCAGAGTTGGCCACGACTGGACCTAATGGTCAGGGGTCCCTTAGCTTTACCTTTATGATTCAGATTATTGTGCTCCAAAAACAGAAAAGAAGTGTGGGGTAATAAAATGCCTGCTTTTGAGGGATCCAGGGATGTGCGGTCATTTCAAGGCCTAGCACATTAGAACATTGCAAGCCAAGATTTATACATTGTGGAATATGGTATTATTGATTGTACATACATTAGCCAATACTACCTAGAGTCTATGCACACTGTAACTGAAGGCTTATCCACACGCCTGCTTCTGCCGTGCCTAGAAAGCATGGCTCCAAGCGGTTTTCCACTTGACCCACACTTTCTAGGCGTGAGAGTGAGTGGTTTCTCCCTTGCCCCCTTGTTGGTTTTAAAAGTAGCGATGCCATTGAAATACCAGAACCATCTGGTTTGTAAGGCTTGATTCCATTGCAAAGTGAGCTTGATTTCTCCCCAAATCTCTTATGCTGCTTGGATTATTACTGGAACCGGTGTTGCCTCTCCAGCATCTAGAATGATGCCATAGCAGCATTCTAAGAGTCAGGGAGCACAAGAGACAAGAAATGTATCCTTGGCTTGGAGATGGGCACACTGAAAAGTACATGACCCATGGCCTTTTTTTTACACCTGTAAGGAATGCTCACATGTCTGTTGCCACCAGATTCTTTGGTGTTTTATGGTCAGCAGTTAACTCCTCTCAGATGAAGCTGGAAATGGAGTTTCTGGATCCTGAAATGGACACCTGCCAGTGCTTTTTTAGTGTTTGGTACCAAAAGCTTGCGATGAAACTTTTTACATCCCTATACTAAGGCCAAAACTTCCTTTTCCATCTGTGCATACTGGCACTCTTTTTCTGCAAGGGATCAAAATCATGTGCCACTCGTTTCCAAGAATCATTGTATTCTTGTTCCAGTTCCCTCCTTTGTTGCATCAGTTGACAATTTAGATTTTCTTTTATTATCAAAATATTTTAGAACAGAAGTTGTTTGGGTTAATTGCATTGGCTTTTCAAAGTTCTTTTACAAATTTTCATTCAGTGTCCGCTATTCGTTATTTTTCAGCGTGGCTTGTAAACTGACTCTTGCCAAGCTTGATATTAATTTTTCCAGAAGATACACTATCCCTAAAAAGTTTTCTTCATAATTCCTCCTCTTTTCATGATAGATATACTAGTTATATATTATCTGTTGCAAATATTTACATACCATCGAATTGCAAAAGGTTCTCTTTTCCTCCTCTTTTCATGATAGATATACTATTTATATATTATCTGTTTCAAATATTTACATACCATCGAATTGCAAAAGGTTCTCTGCACAGTAAAGGTTAAATCCATAAAGTGTACAAACAAAGCATTGATTGATTGACTGACTAACTGACTTTATATATCACCCTATACCTGCAGGTCTCAGAATAACATCAAAATATGAAACCACAAAATACATAATCAAAATAAAAACAACAACCCAATAACCCCTCCCCCCCAAAATCCACATTTTAAAAGGGCATAGGATGTCAATAAAATCAACCATAACAAATCAAGCATAACATCTTATAAAATCAAAACAGCAGAATGAAACCAAAGTATCACCAGAAACAGGAAATAACATTTACCCTTTCAACTAAATATCTAGTTTTTTGAACTTTAAACTTGCCTTTCTGCTTAAGTCAGCTTTGCACTTGCAACTGTAGCCCATTCTAGTGCTGGATATATTCCCCCATCTTTTGATGTGCATTTATCTATTTTTTACCTAAACGAATGTATCAGCAATACAGTTGTATTTTCCATGCCTTCAACTATTTAGTGTGGGTAAAGGCTGGGGATCAGTGGTAGAGCATCCACTTTACCTGCAGGTGGTCCTGGCTTTCAATACCTGGCATCTGCAGGTAGGGCTGGGGAAGTCCCCTACCTGAAAGTTTCCGGACAGTCCTGAGAGAGGTATACCAGTGGTGTTCCACCAGCATAAGGCAGTTTCTATGTCCCTATACTATCTCATAAAAGAGACAAATGAACTGAGCTGAACCCCAAAGGCAGCTTGCAATGTTTTTTGTTTTTTTTTAAATAAAGATATTAAAAGTGCATACAAGTGATTTCTGTCTATCATGTGGAAGTTAACAAAATCTATATTGTTGATAAATATTGGGTTCCAACAGCATCAACAAATTACTTCCCTGCCTCATGTTCAGCTCCAACAGATAGTTAACTTTCCCTTTTAATATATTTGCTGAATTCCTTTGGATCTAGATGAAATCCTAAGAGTCCTCCCCCCCCCCAATTATGTGAATACCTATACTTTTGAAAATTATTTTCAAAGATACCAAATGGTCAAGTTCTTCATTTAAAGTCTAGCTGAATCATTTTAAATGATGAATAATTGACTGATTTTTGGAGAGCCAGTGGACCATTTGTCCATGCCCTCGGAAATATCTTGATTTTGTTGTTCGGTACAGGTGCACTTTGACCTTTCTGCTGCACATTCTTATCTTCCTTCGCATCATAACCTGCTGCCTACTTGTGAATTTTGCAACTTTAGATGAATCTCTTCCAAGATAACGGCATCTCTGCCCGGGAGCTTCAGTTCTTTAGGGGCCTTCAGGTGCAAATTAACTAAGATTGTGCAAAAGAGCACAGTTTAACGATTCATTGATTCTAGAGTTTGACAGGGGCTAGTCAGAGGAGAAGGGAATTCATCTGTTTTATCCATTGCTATCAGAGATTGTAACAGTGAGTCATTGCAATCACCTTAGGCTACATGGAGAAAGGCACAGATTTTTGACAGATAACTGGCTCTTTGTATCACCTGCTAGCAGAGAATTCCTCAGATAATTTGCAGCACCAGTCATCTCCACCCACTTATGATCCTGGGATACTAGGAAAGAGTAGGGGGATGAGTTCATTTCTTCCACTGAATATACATGAACCATAACTTTCTAAGGCAATGGATCCATTGCCTTTGGTTACCCCAGTCACTTTAATAGATTAGAGGTCACTCCCTTCTCTCAGACTCATCTTGCAGAAGAGATCCAAATGCTAGCAACATACATAGAATCATAGAATCATAGAGTTGGAAGAGACCACAAGGGTCATCGAGTCCAACCCCCTGCCAAGCAGGAAACACCATCAGAGCACTCCTGACATATGGTTGTCAAGCCTCTGCTTAAAGACCTCCAAAGAAGGAGACTCCACCACACTCCTTGGCAGCAAATTCCACTGTCGAACAGCTCTTACTGTCAGGAAGTTCTTCCTAATGTTTAGGTGGAATCTTCTTTCTTGTAGTTTCTTTGTACCCTCCATTATGTTGAGTCCCTGGCCATGGTCCTGCATGAGTCACATGACTTGTGTGAGATCATGGTACCCCAAAGATGTTATTTTGGGTGGGTGGGGTGGGGGGCTGTGCTCTCATGTGGAAAAATAGGATGTCCCGGCACTTGTGGGGTATGTAGCAATTGCTGTGAGCCCTTCTGCAAATGTAAGGTGTCACCTTGTGCATCTGCCTAAATAAGAACATAAGAAGCCTGCAGCATCAGGTCAATAGCTCATGTAGTCCAGCATGCAGTTCTCACAGTGACCACCTGTGGAAAACCATCAAGCTCGATCCACAAATCTTCATTGGCTGAGAAGCAAAATGGTGATCAATCCACAGGAGGTTACACGGCTCAACTTTTAAGCCAGTTATTTACTGCTGAGGGGTGGGCAATGTAACAACCCTCTTTTGGGCAAGGTTTTTGTTTCCTTACAATTTCTCTGGGCATTCTATTGCAGGATCTTTAATTTGTGCTGCAAGGCCTGATATTTCCATTTTATTTTGGGCTGAAGATGAGAGTGCTTTCAGGCATGCCACCTTTTTATTGCCCTCATCACCCCAGAGAAACTCAACCTGTGACTTCCTTGGAGAAGAGAGACTTTTTTTAAAAAAAAATGCTAGTTCAACAGCAATTGAGTTATGTCATCACTGCAGGTTCTAAGGGCTTTTGAATTGCAGGAGCATATTTCTGGTGAATGTACAATTTATTATATTTCTATTCCCATCTCATCAATAATTCCAGGCCTGGGCCTTCTCTCACCTCTCCTGGTTATCTTCTTCTGCACAAATCACAAGCTGGTTTTAGTATGACCACTGGGGAGCCAGGAGGAGAATGGTAAACAGAGGATGTTCCACTGTAACTTTGCAAGACCCAACAGGGAATAAAGGTTTCTCAGTGCCTCCAGTTTTTCGCCGCTTCCATCCGTCAGAACCAAGCTGTTAGCAATTAAAAGGAATTATCTTCCCCCTGGTTTTGATTTGATTGCATTTGCGTTTATAGCAGTTTAGCTAACAAGCTGCAGGCAGACTGCTGCAGGAAGTATCTTACGCTGGGCAGTGAATGTTCACATCGTTTTTTGCTTTCAGGTTCTATTGTCACACTGATTTTAATTTTTGTTTTCATTTGGCTTGTTTTAAGTGTTGGTTAAGGTGCAGTGTGTGAGCGTTACATCTTCCTGTTTGGACCTAGTTTACCGTCCACAATGATATATCTCTGTCTCTATGTCTCACAGCGATCCCACTCTAGCAGTTGTGCTCTAGGAATAGTGAAAGAACTTAGCATCAACTCTGGCCTAGCCTTCTGAGAATGGCAGACAAAATGCAGATAAACCACCGCTGAGCTCTTGGAAATGTTAGGATAAGAGTGTCTACCCCAGCTGTTTTTAGTGTGATGTCTATACAGTGAACAGCTTGTGTCATCTGCTCCTCATCTCATGCCAAGAACCAGCCAGTGTAAGATTGTTCTGTGTGGTAATCCAGTATTAGGATTTGAAAAGCTGGTAAATTACAGATCCTATTTTCTGCTCCTCCTCGAACCTGCCAGATATTGCACTTGTTCTGCCTTAGATCATCCAAATTTTAGCCTAGCTCAGGCCCCGCTTCATTGCGTGGCAATACCCGCCCTCTCCCACAGATGTAGAAATAAAGACACGGACACAATAATATAAGGTTAATTGGGCGTAAATGGCCACAACTTTATTGATTACAGGTAAGAGAGGTATTGGCTTTAGGCATTGGCCCCTAACTTTCAAACCGGTCTAACCGGGAAGGGTTAAGCACCAACAGGGGGAGCCCCCCGAGATGTACATCCGTAGGCGCCCCCCCAGGGGTTACCGCTCGGGGGCGCGCTTTAGGCCCTAGCCTCCGTAGGTTTCGGACGAGGCGACGCCCCCCGGAGTCCTTTAACGAACTACCCTTCATGATGTGGGGGAGGTGATGGCGCTCCTCCCCCCGTCCTCATATGCATAACAATACCCCGCCAATGCCTAACCGCCAAAACCGGGGAGTTGTGACGTTTTGCTACGAGGTAGGCGAAAAAACCAAGAGGCTTCAAAATCACAGCCAATTAGCCAAATGGAAAAACTCCTACCAGGCCCCTTGCGGCGACCAGCCGAAGCCCATAGCAAAGTCCCAGGCAAGCCTAAAGGGAGGGTGGGTGGGAAAATCTGGTGGCTGGCGAGCAGAGAAAGGGGCGAGCCAGGGCTGCCCCGACCTTAAATTCACCTGGTGGGACTGCCCCCCCCGCCAGCCGATTGGCTGGCCCGGGGGAGGTGCATATTAATGGGACTAGGGGGAATCCCTGACTCCCGCGGGGCTTTCCTGCCCCCGCGAGACTGTAGTCGCGGGACGGCTGCCCGCAACCCCACCCCCTCTCTAGGTCGGGAGTGGCTCTATGCTCCTGAGCCTAGCTCAGGCCCCGCTTCACTAGCTGTGCTGCACTTGTCTTAGAATGGGAAGGGTTGTAGCTCTGACTTGGTCCTGCATTTGATTCCTAATATCACATTCCTTAGACCAGGCATAGGCAAACTTGGCCCTCCAAATGTTTTGGGACTACAACTCCCATCAACCCTAGCTAACAGGACCCAGTGGTCAGGGATGATGGGAGTTGTAGTCCTAAAACATATGGCGGGCCGAATTTGCCTATGCCTGCCTTAGACCTTGGAGAACTGCTGTCAGTTAGAGTAGACAACACTGTGCTACTAGGATGAGAAGTTGTATATTCTGGAAGTGTATACTCGACCAGACTAAGCCTCCTAGAGCAATTTATATATCTGGAGGCTTGGTTTCTCAGAATCAAGTATACATTACTTCTGGTAAATCAGCCACCATAGCTGCTAGAGGGCTGTGAAAATTTGTGTCCTGGGTTTATTTTAGACTCGTCTACCCAAACCAAAGGGGTACTTTGGTTGCCAGATGTGATTTTTTTCCAGCTCTCCTACTCCATCAACTGGTTTCAACTGGATTTTACCCATCTACCTCTGAATAGCATCACACTGGCATAAGACTGTAGCAGTAGATGCACACAGACGCCCTTGTCTACAGTAGACTGAGCTTGGCTAGGGAGCACAAAATGCTTGGTTGACTTCTGCAGTACTAACAACTATCACAGGATTCCCCAACCTTGTGCCCACCAGGTATGGTTGGATTCTAAATGCCGTTGGCCCTAGGCAGCATGGCCAATGATCAGGGATGAAGGGAATCGAGGAGACACTGCTATTTAATATCTAAGGGTTTGTTCACACACCCAGCCCTAGTGTGAAGGTCATACACATCAAGGGTGAGCCTCGGGTTCACATGCCCTCCCATAGTGTGCATATTCCCTCTGATGTTAACCGCATTTATTCATGGAAACTTGGGGCTACTTACATTTGTAGGGCAGGTCCCAGAAAGTATTAATTCTTTGTACAGTGTGGGAGGATCACAAGCTTTGGGCTCACTGCTCCACTGTACCTTAAGTGCAACCTATGCACCAGGGCAGATTCATGCAGGGAACAACAAATGTGATAACTCAAAACATGATGCCCCACTGCATGGAAACTTCATACCATTTTGCAGGGCTTTTGTTTTGGGTAAAAAATGAGGTGCTGTATTTGATGGGAAGGAGCCAGAAATAGAATTATGCTAAGTGTGGATCCACTATAGTCTACATTTATTAGAGCTGAAAAGTCTAGTAGTCCTTAAGGAAGACTTTGTATTGTGCATGCAACACAGTGTCCAGGTGTTGGCAAGATAGGTTCTTTTCAGCCAGTAGTGTCTGTGAAACACTAGCATCTTCAGTAGTAGTAAATCACTGAAAATTTTGGATTAATCCTGTGTCCTCTCCAAAGGGAATTTAAAGCAAGAAAATAATAATAATAAAAAAACACTTTCAGTGACTGAATTGCTGTCTCTGCAGTGTGCTGTCGTTTTGCTCTGGAGTCTATCAAATTAAAGATTGAAGCGGGCATAGAAGTTGTATATTTGATGGGATTTACAGGGAGGATGTTTTATGGAGCTTGTAGGAGCTGTTTGGATATCCTACAGTGGAGGTCTGCAAGGCACATGTAGCATGCCTAGCAGTACCTGATTTTCTGTAAGCTTTCTGAGATTATTGGATAGCTCATCACTTTTCACCAGGCCCTGGAAGTTCATAGAAGTGATCTTATGAACATGGTTTTAACATGGCTGGGAACATCATTTGAAGTTCATTTACCGTATGAACACCGACCCATAGGGCACACCTAGTTTTTTTGGGGGGGAAATAAAGACATTTCCCCCCTTTATTTCCCCCCCAAAACCAGGTTGGGGAATCCAAACCAGGTTGGGGAACAGCGGGATGGCGGCGCTGCGCCTCCCTGCTGTCCCCCGAGCTTGTGGGGCTGCCCGATATCTGTACGAAGCCCGGGGCGTGCTGTGCAGCGTGCCCCAGGCTTCGGGATGCGGTCTGCTATCCGCAAGCCTTGGGAGCCCGACGGGAACTCCTGCGGAGTTCCCAAGGCTTGCGGAGAACTTCCTGAAACCTGGAGAGTGAGAGGGGTTGGTGCGCACCGACCCCTCTCGCTCTCCAGGCTTCAGCGAAAGCCTGCATTCACCCCATCGGACGCACTCACATTTGCCCTTCATTTTTGGAGGGGAAAAAGTGCATCCTATAGGGCAAAAAATACGGTATGTCTTTCCTAGACAAGGTGGACTTGGCTTCTGTTATTACCAGATTGGTTTACTGTAATGTGCTCTGTGCCTTGAAAACAGTCTAGAAATTTCATTTAGCCCCAAATGTGCAAACCAGACTTTTAACTGGTCCAAAACAAACCATTTGTTTTTATTTTAATTTCTGGAGGTGTTTATGTTGTTGGTTCCCCCTAAATAGATTTCCTCCATATTAAAAAGGAAGGTTTTAAAAATTATTATTTAAAAGAAGCTATCTTTTTGTTTGCTTGGCCTCCCAAGCAAAAAGGGAGAGATTGGTGGGATGAGGGCTTTTGATATATCATGATATTGAAAACCAGATATTGCCCAGCCCTAATCACTAAATGACTTAGGACCAGATTATGGACCATTTGCTCTGGTATAGGACTGGCCAATAATTAAGATCAATGGCACAGCCCTTGCTTGGAAGATCCAGCAAGTGAGCATTAGACAAAGGGCCTTTTCTCTGCTGGTGCTGCATCTCTGGAATGCCCTCCCAGTAGAAATTGGTCAGGTAATCCTCTTAGTGTCTTGAAAGACACTTTGAAGAAGCTGCTCTTTCTTCTAGTGTAACACCTAGTTTTATTTCTGCCAGTTTTTTAATGGCCTGGTTTGGACACATCACTTCAGCCAGATCACGACTAGGTGTGAATTAGTGAGTTTGTGGGCACTTGCAGCCAAAATGGCTCCTACCCTGGTCCTGCTGCTGTTATGTTACCCAGAGCTAAGGCATGGCTTGACTTAGCATTATATCTGAACCTTGCTTGTGATTTGCCCTGCTCCAGTTGAGCTGTAGCCAAAGTTTGCTCTTGGCTTACCACTCATGATTTGTCTGTGTGATGCAAACTGTGAGTCTGAGCTCAGATGTAATGCTAAGTCAAGCCATGTCTTAGCTCTCAGTGGCATCACAGCAGGGGGGCGGGGGGGGGGAGAAAGCAGCTGTGAGATTTGCTGTATCTGCTCAGCATTGCTTGCAAACTGGGCCAATATGTGACATCTTTTATCCCGCCTGCTGTTATATTTTTTAAAAAAGTGTTAATTGTTGCCCCCCCCCCTTTTACTGCTTTTTTAAAAATATGGTCAGTTGTAGCTGTACTTTTTATTTATAATATATGGTTTTATTGTGTTGCATGCTGCTCTGAGTATTTTTAGTTGGCTATATATTAGTATTACTATATTAGTGGCTGAATGTGAATACAGTGGTACCTCGGTTTAAGAACAGTCCTGTTTAAGAACGTTTTGGTTTATGAACTCTGCAAAACCGGAAATAGTGTCCTGGTTTGAGAACTTTACCTCGGTCTAACAATGGAATCCGAACGGTGGAAGGGCACTGGTGGCAGTATGCCTCATTAGGGAAAGCGTGCCTCCGTTTAAGAATGGTTTCAGTTTAAGAATGGACTTCCGGAATGGATTAAATTTATAAACCGAGGTACCACTGTAAATAGGTTTGTTTTGGCCTGTTACAGGCAAGATGAGTGGAATTAACCCTTTTACTCTTTTCTTCCATTGTCTCTCTAGGGCCTGATTGCCAAGAAGTGAAGAATTAGGGGCTGGATCATCTTCGGTACACAATGAAGATTGACTTTGGTTTTTCTGTCCAAGGCGTCACATGTTTGATGAGTTCACTATCTGCCATGCTTTGCTGCCATCCCCATTGCTTCTAAGAAACCACAGTTTGGAGACAGGCCATTGACTCTCCCTCCACCCTTCACTGAAGACAGCTGGGGCCAGCAACGCAAGGCCACAGCAGGAAACCTCAACCTTTGAAAACAAAACCCACCCGCCTTCTGAATCCCTCGCACCATTTCCTCTCCTTCTAGGATAAAGGCCTCTGGATCCTAAGGGATAGCTGAGATCTTTCCTTGGCGAGGAGAACTTGCCTCTCCAGTCAAGTGTTTCCTCTCTTGTGGAGTTAAACGGCTGTAGTGCCTATTACCAGAGCCATCCTCTCTGGTGTGAGTGGCTTTAATCTTGTTTTTCTTGTAAGGTAGAAAAAAAGAAAGCTTCTTTCAAAAATGGGCTTTACCCTCCGCTCTGCCTCTTTCACCCTGAAGCTAAGCTTGGTGCTGGGCTCCTTGCTCAGCCTCTGTCTTGGACTAGAGTTCATGGGGCTCCCCAGCCAGTGGGCCCGTTACCTCCGCTGGGATGCAAGCACAAGGAGTGACCTCAGCTTCCAGCTGAAGACCAACGTCTCAGCTGGGCTGCTTCTCTACTTTGACGATGGCGGTGTCTGTGACTTCCTCTGTTTGTCGCTGGTGGATGGGCGCATTCAGCTCCGGTTCAGCGTGGACTGTGCTGAGGCCACAGTTGTCACGGATAAGCAGGTCAATGACAGCAACCTGCACTTCTTGATGGTTAGCCGCAACCACCTCCGGACTGTTCTTGTGCTGGACGGGGAAGCCAAACCTGGCGAAGTGCGCCCTCAGCGCCAGTACATGAATATTGTCAGCGACCTCTTTGTGGGAGGTGTCCCATCAGACATCCGCCCTGCTGCCTTGACCCTCGACAGTGTCCTGAGTGAGCCACCATTTAAAGGATTTATCTTGGACCTGAAATACGGCAATTCAGAACCCCAACTCTTGGGCCACCAAGGGGTCCGCCTGGACATGGAAGGGCTATGTACAGAGAACCCTTGCGAGAATGGTGGAACTTGCTTTCTCCTCGATGGCGAGCCACAGTGCGATTGCTCAGCCACTGGATACATTGGGAAACTCTGTTCTGAAGGTAAGAGATCATTCATTCTTCTCCTGGGTTTTTGTTGTAACCATATAGCAGTCCAGTGGTCATTGGCCTCATTTATTACTGTCTGTTTTAGGATTTCCAAAGACCTAGTGCTCTTCAGAATGACATACGGGACTCCCATTGTTAGACAGCCATATTAAACCAGAAATCAAAATAGTATAGGAACTGCCAGCATTATAACCTGAGTTTGTATTCATTATATTGCTGCACATTCACAGTTTGGTTATTAAGGATTCTCCTGTGTTCTGTGCTTTTGGCAGAATTGTAGAATTCATTACTCTTACCCACCCCACCATCTGCCTTAAAAAACAATATATATGGACAAATGGTTAGTTAATGGGAAAAGAAACTCCCCTATACCTCCTCTATTTGAGATATGCCGTAATAGTTGCAGCACTGATCTCCTTTATGTGCCCAAGGGAGAATGGAAAAAGTAAGTATATGGGCATTGGGACAGAGATGGCAAAGCTCGAGTGCTTTGTTGAAATGATCCTATCTCCAGTATTTTGAATGACGTTTAGTCGTGCGCGTGCTGATTGATCTGACCAGGCTGAAGGTGATGGAACAGTTCTGGTGGGAGAGATGGATAAAATGCCAAAATATCATTGGCTTTGTTACTTCGAATGCAGTATCGAGGCTCAGTGTTTTGAGATGGGGAAGGACTTTTGCCACCCACCAATTCTGCAACCCTGTTTTTGTCCTGTTCAAATCTTTCACTAATATAGAAGCGCTCAGAGGAAGGAAGCACTCACTACCACTATATGCACCATAACATTTAGCATGAGGAGTTCTGCAACGAGCTCCAAAACATAGGAAACCTAACAATGTATGAAACAAACATCAAGGAAATGATTTAATTGATTGTGCCCTTTTGCCTCTGTTTGTTTTTGGTATTTGAGTTGTTTGATTAGTTTTGGGAAATGGTTCTCTTTCTCTCCACCCACCTCTGACTTCTTCCCTCTTCATGATTTCTGATGAAGGCTCAGCCTTACACTTACTTTGTTACGAGCTGTGACTGTGTATCCTCACTTTGGCGTTGCCGGAGGCTGTGCAAGAAGGAAGGTAAAAGAAGGGGTTCAACACTTCCCTCACCCAGAGACAAATGAAAACACATGCCACAAAAGCTATTCAGGGACCAAGAGGAAATGAGAGCCAAGTGATGAATTTCTCCTTGAGTCGTGCCAGTAAGTTGCTGTCGGGTGAAATAATCCCCATTTCCTTTAGCTGGATGAAGACTCGGATCCAGATGACTTTGGCCGTTTTCTAATAATTTGCCTGCTCGTTACCTTGCACTGCTTGTTTCAGTGCTGGAAGAAATAATTTCTTTGATTCTGGTGTGCAGAAATCATATTTCTGATTTCCCTATTATTATTATTATCATCATCATCATTATTAATGGCTTTACTTTTCAACAGGGTGGCATCAGCATTAATCCAACCCTCGCTTTGGACCATTAACCAATTTTTACACCATTTGCCAACCTTTGGATTTCCGCCTCCTTTTGCAGATGGTCACTGGCTTTTGCTGGGAGCTGATGAGCCCCGATCAATAGCTCCTGTTTTAATAGCTAAATGCAACGTGTACCTTTTTAAATAATGAGTTCTCTTGACAGAGTTCAGGCCATTACTTGGCTATTGATTGATACCTGTGTCTGCAGATGGCAAAACCACAACAAGCTCATTATTCTGTGGATGGGGGGAAAAGATATATAAATAAATACTTAGCAGAACCCCGCTGATAGTGGAGTTCCATTTACAGTATCCCAGATTCATTAATGTGAACAGCAGTTCCAGTTAGTAAACCTCAGTGCACAGTAAAATCTCCTAAATAAATACTTGGAGAAATTTTGCAAAGTGCATGACATGTACAGGTGACCGGTTCAGTCAGAGACCATTTGGAGACTAGTGCAGTCAGTTTTGAAAAACAACAACAACTTTGGGTCATAACTGTGCATGGTAGTGATCTGTTGAATGTGACATAAAAGCCACTACAGGAGCTATAGTGGAAGATAGTGCAAGTTTGGTGCTCATTTCCGAGTTTTTTGCTTCCAGAAATAATTCGTTTGCAAATAATATGGAAATAAGTGCTGAATGTTCACTGTATTCCACTATCTCCTAATATAGTTCTGGAACTGGATATAATGGAACTGGATAGAATGTGGAAATTAACAGTTAGGGAAATTGGATTTGAACATATGTGTATGATGGTGTGTGTGTTTGCAAACACAGGTTTATCTTCACTTGACCATGTTTTATATTTACGCATACATTCCCATGCATATGTAACATGTGTGTTTGTGATGTCTGGTTTGGCCCCCTTTATCCCTGTCAGAATTCGACTATCCCCAAATATCACCTCATTCAACCCCAGTGCATTGCATAGTATGATTTTAATTTGGGTAGGCCTGTCACATAAACTGTAACCACAGCAGGCATGGGGGTCTTGTATCTCCTGCCAGTTCAGTTCGCAGAAGAGGGGTTTCCAGTTTGCACGGTTTTAAGGAGATGCACTTCCCAAGCCACACATCTGGCCCTGAGACATTATTTGGGTTTTGCAGGTGGAGCTGAATGGAAATTCTGTTAAGCGCTTGTGTCGAACTCCTCTGGTGGCAGCAGAACCGTGGAGGCAGCATTGCTGCCAGCTTCACAAAGGGACCTCTCAAAAGCCTCTTGCCTCCCACAGGGGCTGTTTCTAAACGCAGCCTGAATAGGGGCCTGATTGCACCTCTTTCCTTGATTACAGAGCAAGATTTCCTGGGGATGCTGCCTCCTGAATGACAGAGAAGCTTGCCACTCTGTAATTATCACACTTTTAACTGCAGAGTGAACAGATTTCTCAGAACCCTCCCCCCCTTTAAAAAATACAGGTTACTGTAGGGCTTACCTTCCACCTGAGCCTTTGGCTTGGCCATGGCTTCCTGTTCCAGATGGGTTTGGATGGCAGCTGCTTGCTTCTCTCTTGCAGGCATGCAGTGCCCTGTTGCCACCTCCCCTCAGTTTCACGACACTAATAACCACTTTGGCATTTTTCCAGGAGCCTGATGGCTGCTCTTAATTTGCATACATTTTGTAATCAAAAAACAAATGAACATGACCATAATATTTGCCTCCACTTGCATCTTCCTTGATGAGTGAATATAAATTGCTTGTTGTTAAGAATTCGCCACTGGTAAACAGCCACTGCATTTGTCTGCTTCTTGCCCTGTTGTTAGAGGTTGAGGGCAGACCAATGTCTTCCCCTTCTGGTTGTGATTTGAACAGCTTGGACTTAATTCTCCTGTGGAAAATGGCACTTAAGAATGTTCCTAGTAACCCAGGACTGTACAGTAAATGGAAGCAGGGTGACATAGGCCCTTCAGAGCAATATCAATTATTTTGATCCATGGTGCTGTTTTTTTGTGTGCATCACTTAGGGACGATTCAAACAACCACTTCCTTGTTGTTGTTGTTTTAAATGAGATGGTGACATTATTGTCTAAATGGTCCCAGCTCCCAGTTTAGCAGATGGCTGCAAATGAGAAATGGGGAGCTGAGCAAATGAGAAATGGGGAGCTCTGTGACTGCATCAGCCCAATAATTTTCCACCTGGGGTGGCAAAACATCATCATGGATGTTGGGTGGAGGAAGGCCATAGAACACTTGTATGAACCAGCTCCAATTAAACCCCTTTTATACTTCCATTCATTCTTCCTAGAGCAAATTTATTTTGCACATTTTGAGGCTGTTTTCCAATCATGTCTTAATTTGATGGTGATCCAGATGGTCACCAGAGAAACAAGACAAACTAATTAATGGCTGCAAAGTGCTTCCAGGCTGCACAGTGCAGCATAAGCACAGTTTGTTGTCATTAATAATAATAGTAAATATCAGAGAGGAAGGAGATCTGCAGCCTTTCAGTCTGGTCCTGAAAGTTGTTCTAATTTACAGCTGATAATTTATGAGGATATAGCACCCTCTCTTAAAACAAAATAGCATGCATTTTGTCTTAGGTGCAAAGTGTGCAGCAATGGAAGGAGATGAGGGGAGAAATCCCACACTGAGAAGGGAGAGACTACATGGCCAGTAGAAACAGCATGTTCCTGAGAAGTTACTTTGCTGGGTCTTACATGTGTGATAGATTTGGAGGGTGTTTTACCATCCTAGTCTGTTTGCAAAGTTCAGAGCATATTCTATCTTGAACTCTGGACAGGTTTCTCTGTTATATGAGCAATGTTAGGCACTATCATCCATCATACTAGTAAATGATTGTGGACTTCAGATGAACTGTTCCATGGCATGCTTGCTGTGTGGGCAAGAGATCGCCTTTCTTATGTCACTGGTGAAGATGACTCAAAGGGTTGGTATGCATCTCATCCTTATGATTCTTTGTGTTGGGAAACTCACCCTAGGGCTGAGAAACCGGAGGTGTGATGCAGAGAAGGAAATGCATTCTTCAGATTCATGGCATTCATCTTGCTTCCCACTTACGCTGTGGATCTCAGTGTCTTGGCTGGCAGAAAATGCAGTTTCTAAACTTCTGGGAAGGTAGTTTAAAAAATGATATTTCATCAGGGATTCTGGTGAGCAGTGGGAACCTCACAATTTATAGCACTGTAAGTATCTCATAGAAGAGACTGAGGATGAACAATCCCTAAAGCATCCAAGAGAAGACCTACACTTCACCTCTGTTCCAACACTACATTGTCCAGGGAAAAGGTGACTATGCGTCCTGTGATATTACTGATGATCTTTCTTCTGAGTCAGTCCGCCATCTCCCTTTCTGCTCTTGCCTTTTGGTGTTGGCCATCCCTTTGGTCATGACTGATAACCCCGCTGGAGGAAACCAGTAGGGTTTTTAGAGTTCTGCTGCTGTCCGGTGACAGCAACATGGGCTAGAGTGGAATTGCACTGTCCTCCCACAATCCTTCATTGCAGACACATCCACTCCATTCGTAGAAGTGCTTCATGTTTGGGAACTGCCTGAGGCATCAGATTGGGCTATGAATGGGAAGGGAAATATGCTGAGATGGAGGGAGTAGAGGTTTTAATATGGTTTTTAAGGAATAGCAAATGGAGATGTTCTGTGGAGCATTTGAACTGGCTCTGCTTGCCATGTGATTTGATTGTTTAAAAGATCCTAATACAACCTGTTGTGTTTCCTGCTTTATTTTTTTATGTGCATCTTGCTGTAGGCACTTGGAGTACAAACACAGAAGAGCAGTGTATAAATAAATTATTATCAACAGCCCCAGTGAAGACCTGTTTAAGACAACTGTATACCAGCATAATAAAAGCACTTTGTGCAGTAACTTAAAAAAAAAGTCCTCATGAGAATTGATTAGCATTTGCTACAGTAGAACCATGTCAATGACCTTTGTTCTTTGGTTGTGGCTGATAGGAGTTGGAATCCATTAATACCTTGATGATGCGCCATTGACTACACCTGTTGTAGTTCAACTTACATGATCTTGAGGATGGGAAGGTCAGATGGGCCTCATCTATCAAAGGAGCTGTTGGAGCCATTGCCATTGCCATGGCAGGGAAGTTTTGCCTGGTGTGTGTGTGTGTATGTGATCAGAATTGCGGTCCTGGAATGCCTACCTACAGAAACTGAGTAGTTGTGTTTGACTCCTGAAGTGCCTGTACTCAATTTATCAAGAAATGCATGCTTATATTTCTTTGCCTCTTCTTTTGAAATATTGATCATAGTTTTCAGGTTATTGTTCAGTGCTTTCAACACTTAAAATTCCCTCAGTTACTTTTTGGCAATTCCACAAGTTCCTATATTCCGCCTCCCCACTACTTTCTTCTTGGCAACATAATTTCAAACATTTCCTTAGTCTATTTTAGTCCATTATTCTACTTTGTACTGTTATTTATGCCTATTGAATCAGATGAGACATCTTTCCCCTCCTAAACCAGGTTTGTTCTCCTTCATTTTGAGGATTATGTGAGCACCTTTCTTTGCTCTTTTGATTTCAGTCAGTTTTGAAATACAAATCTTACTTTAAGCTAGATTTATTCCCTTTCTGTCCCTGCCCCCTTTCTTATGTGTAACAATATAACTTTTTTAATACTTGTGTTTTGTGAAATTCTGTCCGTCTCCCTAAAACTGAATGGATCAGGACTTGAAAACAAACAATCTAAAGCAACCCTCTCCAACTTGATGCCCTGCAGACTTTTTGGGCTCCCAACTCATAACAGCCTCAGCCAGAATAGTCAATAGTCAGGAGTGATGGGAGTTGTAATCCAAAATATCTGGAAGGCACCAGGCTAATGGGGAAGGCTGGGCTAAGGCTATGAAGATGAAGAAATTCAAAGAGGGTTAAGGTGTGGAGTTGGCACACTGATTGCATTTCTTGGCTATCTATGCCAATTTCTCTGCTCTCCTGCCCTCCTTATCCATTTACTGAGAGAGGCTATGCTTCCTTCCAGGCTAAATTAAAAATTCAGGAACCGAGGGTTTGATGAATGATCAGGTCAACACAGGCAGCTTTTGTTTTGCTTCACTTATTCAAACCAACAAATAGCACAAGCCAGGCCTAGCTTAGTCACTCCATTCCATTTTTTTTTAAAGGAAAAACTGATCAATAAACCTAAACAAAAAAGATTATATTGATATATGGCTGTCTTCTCAAATCTCACAAAGTGAGCAAGATGCAGTTGGTACACAGATGCAGATGCTACATGCTCTCACCAACCTCTAGTGCCCTCTAGAGATTTTGAACTACAAATCACATCCATCCCAGGCAGCAGAACTGTAGCCCAAAATATTTTTTGGGTGGGGAAGATGTAGTGATGGCCACCAACTTCAAAGGCTTTAAAAGAGGGTTCGACAAATTCACTGAGGATATCAATGGCTACTAGCTATGGGTGGCTGTGTCTTGCCTTCAGTATCAGAGGAGATGCACAGCTGAATTACATGTAAGTTAAGAAAATGCTGTTGCACTCATGTGCTGCTTGAGGGCTTCCCATAGCATCTGGTTAGCCACTGTGAGAACAAGATGCTGGGCTAGATGTGTCTTTGATCTCGCTCAGCAGGGCTTTTACATTCTAATTTGAAAAGCACCAGGTAGGTGAAGAAACCCCACTTGTTACCCCCCAGGATGACAAGGAAGCATTTGTGAGCACTCTTTGAGTTTGGTCCATCAACCAGCTACAAATCTACCTAACAGTTACCTCATCAAGTCCACATTTTACCAGCTTTTCCACAAGATTATCATGGAGGACTGGTTTTCTAAACCACAGAGGCTTGCTGATCAGAAGGTTGGCGGTTCGAATCCCTATGATGGGGTGAGCTCCTATTGCTCTGTCCCAGCTCCTGCCAACCTAGCAGTTCGAAAGCACGTCAAAGTGCCAATAGATAAACAGGTACCACTCCGGCGGGAAGGTAAATGGCATTTCCATGCGCTGCTCTGGTTCGCCAGAGGCGGCTTAGTCATGCTGGCCACATGACCTAGAAGCTGTAGGCCGGCTTCCTTGGCCAATAAAGCGAGATGAGCTCTGCAACCCCAGAGTCGTCCATATTTGTACCTAATGGTCAGGGGTCCCTTTACCTTTAAGCAATTATAGGGCAGTTATGATCATGAAGAATTCACCTTTGGTTGGAGAAATGTCTTGAGTGAGCAGACTTTTTTGGGGGGGGGCTATTCCATATGAGCGCTCACCCCAACTTGTTCAATGACTTTTTCAGAGGGCCTTATTCTTAAATGGATCTTGTTCTTAAAACCAGCTGTCATTTGTATTAAGCAGAGGCTGTCACTGTCTGTCATGTCACAAATTAAAAGGACAATTTCCCGTAAAGTAAAATACTTCCCCCCGCAATGCACTCATTTGCCCCACACTGCCTTCAGGGTTGCCTAGAAGAGAACCTTGGTGTCCAGAGAAGTTTCTTAAAGCTAAGCCTTGGTATCCTTGGTTTCAATTCAAAGCAGCTTGGAATGAAAGTGAAGTATGATGATCTGCATGTACATACACCTGAAAAGTGTTATTTTCTGCTGTTCGAGAATGGCTTGATTTCCCCCCCGAAGTAGCAATTCATTCCACATCTTGGTAATCTTGGACTCTGGACAAATAAATGGATGGGCAATATGGACTGTATATAACAAGCCTTTGACAGGTCTCTCCCTGTCATTGCACCCAAGATTGCACCCTCATTTTCTGTAATAGCTTAGTAACCAGACCCTGCTGAGGTGAGATGTGTACCTGAGATTTCTGCTTGCCACCATTGTTAAACCTAGTTACATGTATAATGGAGGCTTGTAGGAAATGAAGTCGTTACTCTAAATGGCCCAAGGGAACATAGAGTGACCGGCCAGGAGCTATATAGTTATTGTGAGGTCACAGTCACACACACTGTTTTCTTTAAACAGTCATATTAAAGTGCCTGTTCTTTGTTTGAATGCCAGTCAGCTCAAAACCTGTTGAGAAAACTAAGCTCATTGCACAGGGGGAAAGCATTTGCTTGCCTCCCCCTATTTTAGATGTGGTTGAAGTAATGTTGACCTGAAGCTTTCAGCCCTGATTTGTTTTTGTTTTGCATTTTTGGAATGCCAGGCTTGAAGATTTGTGTGTGTGTGTGTGAGAGAGAGATCTTCAAGGGTTGGGTTTATTTCTTTAATTTCTTTTTCTTTTTTTGCAAAGGGAGGGGGGTGCTTACTGTAATAAATACAGGGCAGCAGAGGTTAGCATTAGTCTTCCTTTTAATAGTTAGACACTGTTCTTAACTGATAATGGCCCATATTGTTTCTAGGCAAATTCTTGGTTTTAAAAAAAGGAAATATGGCGGCTCGCAGTGACCAAATTTTTGTAATAGTTAAAAGGAAGACTGATGCAACCTTTGTGGGAAATTGCAGCCAAATATAACTAGCAAGCTTAGGGCTAGTTAATGCACGAATGGGTTAAAACCACAGAATTTTATTGCTAGACTCAGTTAGGTCGTGCCCCCTCACCTTTGGTGAATGAGGAAGTGAAGTTTCTTTGTTCACTCTTTTTCATCTTGTCACGATGACCAGGAAACATGTCTGGGCTTGGTACTGCTTCAAGTCCAGACCACATGCACAGAAATACGTTTCTGTGTTTTTTAGCCCAATAATTTTGTACCTGTGTTCTTCTTGCTGCAGCATGAATAACACATGAATCTGATCTTTGATAGTTGTAAGTAAAGCATTTAAATTTACTAACGGTGTTGTCTATACATTGTGAGAGGGGTAGAAATGGGGAAGCATTGTTAGCAGACTAAATAGGATATTAAAAGGGTCTAGCAGCCTGTATTCCTAAGGCTTCACTGTTGCTGAACTTTTAAGCCCTGCTGGAGCTCTCTTACTGGAGACTGTGTTTATCTCTGTGCTTTGAATCTAGGGATCCAGCCAAGTCCATGTAATTACCCTATATGGGTTATCTACATATATTTTATTCCCCCAACAAACTTCTGGTATGCCATATCTAGTATGGCAAGGTCCTCTTTAAACAAATGGAGTAAGAAATGTATCCAACTTCCCCATGTATCCAGCTCCCCCAAAGTTGCAGACAGTGCCTCCCTGGCATTTGCAGGAAATGACCATGAAAAATGTGCTATTGCTCAACCTTAATATGAAGTAATGGCTACATGTAGAGTCCTTTGTGCATATATGATCTTTGCTCCCCATTTTTTAGAACTAAGGATCGAACATAAGAATATAAGATAAGAATACATGCATGCATATACATTATATAGAATCAGAGATGGAAGGGACCCTAAGGATTATCTAGTCCAACCCCCTGCAATGCAGCAATATGCAGCTATCTCATACAGGGATCAAACCTGCAACCTCGGCATTATCAGCACCACACTCTAACCAACTGAGCTATCCAGGTGTTGCATTATATAGAATGCATGGTGACAGGAGTGGGAAGTTTATGATCCTGAAACCCCACTATATTTTGAGTTAACTCAGCTTTGCAAATGTGTAGCTATGTCTCCAGAGTCTGCTGCTTAAAATGGTTGAGAACTATTCTTTTGGTCTCTAGGGCTAGATTAATGGCAGATGTCACACGGACCTGTAACTTGCTTCTGTTGTGCTAATGCTGGTCAACAAACTTGTTATCTTGCTCTCCAAGTTTTTAACAGCTTAGCTGAGGCCATATCATGAGAAGTCCATATATATCACTGTGCACTTGATTATATGTTTATAATCTTCTTCCTATTAAACAGTTTGGGGGTAAAATACTCCTGGGTTTACCTGGGAATTCACGGGTAATGAGCCCCTTCTTAAAATCCTGCCAGGTTGCTGCAATTGTTAAAGGGCCTTTTAAATTTAACAATAGCTCTTGTATCAGAGTTTGTGAGAGATCCAGGTTCCTGTGCTTCTCCTTTTACACTTTTGGAAGAGTGGAATATGTTGTTTCAGGTGAATTTCTCCCTGTCACACAGGTGGGCAAAGGATTATTCCCTACTCTTTGCTGGTGGCAGCCCTGATCTTCAGGCTTGTTAATTCTGATGTGCTTTGAAATATATAAAAAAAGATTTAACAACATGCACCAGCAGAAAACAAAGCAGACAAATGGAAATTGATTTAAGATATAATTAAAATCAAATGACATTTTGTGTTCCATCGTGGAGAGGATGGTATACTAAAAATTACCTCCCTGTGTGAATATTTAACTAGCTGCTGACTTGTGTTGCTCCCCCTCAACAATCGTCTTGACATTGGCAAGAGTTGATGAATAATTTTGAGCCATTTGTGACATGTAGGAGTGAAAGGAAGGAAATGTGCTCCCTCCCCACTATTATATTTATTTTGCTATTCCATATTTTCTCTGTACTTTGCCACCACAGAGAGAACTGGCTGTTCTGCTGAAGGACTTGGATGAAGAGAATGAAAACTGGGAACAAATAAAGAAGATGGTTAAATTGACAACTTAAGATGTAAATTATGGTTCTTGTCACAGGGAAACATTTCCCCTCAGTCTACTCAGCTGTGCCCACCCCCATTTCAGGAGAGAGCTGGGAAAAACCCCTTGCTTCAGTAATTCTGACAAATTCATATTTGCTCCAAAAATAGCAAATTGAAATATTTCCATGAAGTCAGATGTTTTGCTGTGCATTCCCTCAGGATGGGATGGAGCTGCCTAGTCTCTCATTTTGTTCCAGGAGTTGGTGTTAACAATGGCCTGCTTCCCATCTCGCCCACTTCCCTTCATTTCTAAAGCTGAATGCCTCCCCTCTGCTTTTCTGTACATTTCCTAGTAAGAGATGCCTGCTAGCTGTTGAACTAATGTTAGGCAGTGTGATGGGAACAAAATAAATCCAAACAGGAATTTAATGATTATGGGCATGAAGTTTTCTGTAGAGCTCTGCCCAAATATTGTCCAGTTGTGCTGGTTTCTACCTGAAAATAGAATTTGGGTGGTGTAGAAATTTCTCCAGGGGAGGGGAAAATGTTTTGCAATGTTTTACCTTTTTAAAAAGCTTGTTTGGCATCATTGTTTTCTCTTGCTGGTGCTATTGCTTCTTCCATCCCTGGAGCAAGTCACGTAGGTAATCTCATGCAGTCAGGGGTTCCATGGTGAAGAGGTTGACATCATAATGTTATGCAGCCAGTCAGATTTAGCTGCATGATGACATCACTGAGGGCCAGAGAGGGCAGTTGAGCATATAGTGAAATATGGGCAGTGTGGATGACTAAGAGCAGCTGGGGGGAAAGGAGCTAAGAATAGGAAGTGTTTGTCAGGGCCAGGGAAAACATTGGCAAGAGAATACATAGTTTTGGTTCAAGTCTAGTTTAATTTCACTCCATATTAAGGATGTATAAGAAGCTTCTTGTAATTTCCCCCCAAAGTGCTGTAGTATGCTCTCCCATAATAGAAAATGCTTTACATTTCTTTGTTCATCTGGTCTGTGAGCCAGACATTTTTGGACTTCACCTCCCACCATCCCAGACAAAATTGGCCATGGTGGCTGGAGCTGATGGAAATTGGAGTCCAACAACATCTGGAGGACACTATGTTGACCACTGCTGGTTTATACCTATAGTGGGAAGTACTGATCTTACCAAGGCCAGCTGTTGAAGCCATGCCAGAACTGTGACTGGAATTCAAGTTTCCTAGGTCTAAGTCCATCCTTTTGCGATCTGGACTGCATTGACAATGATGTGAACTGAACTGTTTCTCTTAAGACGCATATTTTAAAAAAATCCCCCTCTTTGCCCCCAGAGTTATATGGATTAAAAATATATAGGTTTCCAGCAGAAGCATTACTGCCACCACAGGGGTGATTGCTCTCGTTCTCGAATCCTGGTTGCAGGTTTCCCACAGGCAACTGGTTGGCCCCAGAGACCAGGATGATGGACTGGATGGGCCACTGATCTGATCTAACAGGTTCTTCTTATGTTCTTTCTTTCCATGATTAGCGTAGCTAGATTTTCATTCGAGTTTCCCATATAGGACTGGAGATGCCCCAGCTAACCCCATGAACTTCTGATTCTTCAGTGCTGGGGCCAAATTAAATGGAGTTCTATGAGGGTGAATTTGTGCATGTTTAAACAATAGGAGCTCTTGGCATACTGCTAAGTATGAGGAAGAAAGAGCTAGTGGCTGTTGAACACTTTCCTGTTCATAGGAGCCAACTCCTAGCAGCCAAGGTCCATTCAACCCTCCCAATAAAATATTTGAGGGCCCCACCCTAAGTTCATGGACATTGCCATTCAAATGGTGCATGTGTGTGTCTTGTGATCAATTATGCACAGTGGGGCTTACTTCCCCAACAGTATTTTATTCAAGTTGGCAACCCTGTTCCTGTTCCATTGTTTTCCAGCTCAAAATTGTGCTCTCTGTTTTGTTTTTCTCCCAACAAAGGAAAAAGATACAGGGCCCCCATATATTTTCTTCTGCTGGTATGGAAGCAGCTTGTGCGTGGCATGGCAGCCCTGTACCATTTTTACAGGAAAGAAGCAATCAGTGCTGGCTTGCTCTTTCTCCAATCTTGATTTGGGCCTCCAAGGCTGCTTTTCAGTTTAAAAAAAAACACGAATTGGAAGTAAGAGCCACTGAGCACAAGTGTCGCATCAAGTTGTGCCCTCCCTTTATAGCTCTTAAGAATGAGCGAAAATGCAAATTCTAATCCATCAGCAGAAAGTTCTTGCCAGTAGACAGAATTGCACAAATCATACGTAGCATTGTTTCAAATGCCCTAATTAGCATCCAGCAGTTTTGACTGATAGAAGTGCATTTGTCTGGAAAGGATGATCATACTGTAGAAAAAGAGAAAGAGTGTGCGTCATATTTATGTATGACCATTAACATTCCCATAGTTTTTAAACTGGGTGGACAGATCTTGTATCAGCATCTGGAATCGTCCCCCGCCTGCCCCCCCCCACTACTGTGTTTTGCTGCCTCCAGTGCTGGCCGTTGGATCACAGCATAACTTCCAGATCCCTCTCTGCCGCTGAGGTAAAAAGTGTCCTTCCATTGTGATGTTCCTCATTACGTCTTGACCCTGACCCCTAATGCCGAAAAATGGCAGGCTGATCTAAGGAAGAGGAGGAGGGTGATGACAGGATGATGTGACGAGAAGGCAAAACTGTCAGAACAATCCCAGCTGGCCACAGAAAAAGCCTCTTGGTTGTGACTGGCAAGGCCGGCTTTCGCGTGCCAGCCATGGGAGGTGAAAATATCTCTCTCTGAGGCAGGGGGTTAGAAAGGGGGGGGGAGGGGCTTAGAAAACAAAACATAACATACAAAGAAAGCATATATTTCCCCAGTTCCCTGGATCTGATTTACCAGTTCCTTAAAGGAGTGAAAGCATGCCATTCAGATGGCTTACTGCATTCAGGGCTGGCCCAAGACATTTTGCTACCTGAGGCTTCTTCCACCATACCTGAGGGTGGTTTAGAAGCACATATAGCTCTGTCTGTATGGGATATACTATACCTCTCTGTCTTCCAGCAGAGGGAAACAACTGCAGGGCTCAGGAGGGCTCCTCCCCATAGCTCCCAGAATCTGCTTAAGGCAGCAGCCTTGCTTTGCCTAATGCCAGTTTTCATGTAACAGGGCTGCAGTATGCAGGCAGGAGATCAGATGGCCCTCAAAGAACCATTACAAGATTGGAAAATGACCTTGATAGGTGAGTTCAACAGTATTCTGATTTAAGCAGTGGCCAGCTAGATGCTGCTGGGTGATGAAATGGCTGCCAATAATGATGGCATGGCAACAACAATGACCACAGTTATGCAAAGGATGTACAGAATCCTGCTTGATCTTCCTCATCTAGAGAAATCATTGATTGGACCTAGGGAAGCAGGATTCTGCTCCCACTGTCTCTGCCCAATCATTCTAACACACACACACACACACACACACACACACACACACACGTTTGCCTGTGTTGCTGTTGATGTGTGCCTCTGAGTCAATGGAACAACATCCAGTTTTAACCAGGCTGGTGTGTGTGTTTGGAGCCCTTTTTAGGATCCCCCAGGAGCCCTGTGGGGGCAAATGACTGGCTCTGTTCACTCCTATTTTCATTGATTGGCTTACCCCAAATTCCCAGATGAGGAAGTGAGTGTTGCCAACTGAACAGTCTATCTTTTACTATAGCTTAGTTACACTTAAGGAGTCTTAATCCATTTTTTGCTTGACTCAGGGGGCACACGACTGCAGAGCATACAGACCTCTGTTTTAATAATTCACAGCCTGCCTCTAAGCACTCCATCAGCACAATTTAGTGGAGCTTTCACTAGCAAAGTGCTGTGAAGATTTGAACATGTTTTCCATGCATAGAAAAGTATTCTAGCCCCATGTTTCATGTAATGGGGTCCCATGTTGGGTCCCTATGTGGCAGATTATATAAATTGAGGCTCTTGCTGTCACTGCTGAACATTTATGGCCATCTTTACATTATACTCCCTGTATGGAGAGAGTAGTGTCTTACCTGTGACCCGCTGTATGTTGTTGGCTTTCTCCAACCACCAAAACCAGTATAGGGATGGGGACTGAAGGCTGTCACCTCACTCAACAAGTCATTCCCCAGGGAAAGTGCTACAATAGAAAAGTCCTAGCCCTAGATGACACCAACTTTCCCCCCTGAGGGTTTTGGAGCAGGACCTCATATAAAGATCAGAGCATGTGCAGAGGAAACATCTGGAAATAGGCAGCACCCAGGTACCTAGGTTAAGAGAGTCTTTTAATGTTAAACAAGCACATTGAATTGAGCCTGGAGACTAATCAAGCCAGCACAAATTGTGCAGAGCCAGAGTGATAAACGCAGAGTGCAAGCATTTTTAAAATCTTTCCTCAGGTAAGCATATCTAACTCCCACCACAGGAGGGTCTGTGAGAATCAATAATTTTTTTTACACAATTCGTAGTGTACTGAACTGACTTAGTATACTGAACAAACTAGATTAAGTTTGATAGGACCTGTTTGGTTTGGGCAGATCCACCTGGAAAATGGAAGATCAGGGAATAAGGTGTGTTCCACACATTACTAGAAATGGTCAATGAGCTGCTGTTGGCAGAAAGTAAGTAATCACATTGTTTACCTTCCTCACATGATTCATGGTGAGGGAGCAGCTACATCCTGTAGCAGCACTGCCATAAATTGGACCTACGGGTCACATTGTCACGGTCTGGGACATAGGTGGCAACAGTCCAGACCTGACACACTGGGACCAAGGTATGGATGGTAACAATGGTAGCAGTTAAATGGAGGACGGAAACTCAATGAGGCTGGAACACAGGAACAGAAACTGGAACAGGAGAAGGAACTGGAGCAAGGACAGGAGCACCAAAGCAGGAACAGGGACTGGCAGCAACAGGGTATAAACCATGTTGCTGTGGCAAAAAACCAGGGGAAAAGGCTGACCTTATATGCCCCTCTTGGGTTTGCCTCCTGGCTTTGCACATCTGATCTGGCCATACCTGCCAGGCTGCCCGCAACTCCCCCAAGACAAACACAGCAAGGGTCTTCTTCTGCAACTTCTCACTGTGCTCAGGGCCTGGCCCCTGCAAATACTCATGGTACTCACTTTTCCAGTGCATTTTGTAATTGGTAAAGATACCCAAGTACGAACCACAAATGTGCTACATAAGTTATGATTTGTACAGTTTGTATAAATTGGCTGTTTTCTCCTGCACATGGTGCTTTCCTAGTTAATCATTTCTTCTCTGTCTTAATTTAACTTCTGTATTTTATTGAATACATTTCTGTCCAGGCTTTCTGCCCAGTTGTAGGTCTTCCAGGCAGCTCTACAGAAGTCGCCATTTATTTCCTAATCAAATTACACAATTTTATTGTACGAATCTAAATTTTATGGAAAGTGACAGGCAGGGAGAAGGAACCTTTTCCATGGTATATTCTTTGTAGGAAGAGGCAAGAAAAGATGGGTAAGCTGTGATTATTAGTGAGTGATATTCATTGGCCTGAAGCTTAGAGGCATGAGTGCTCAGAGGACCTCAGTAGAATGAGTATTGAGATCCCAGCTTTGATCTCTGAGACCACATTGCCCAGAGCTCACCTGTCACTAAAGTCTTCTTCAAATGTTCTGAACTCTTACATTGTGTTCATCTGTGACTGGAGGTGCCGGAGTAGATAGAAATTCAGTTTTTCTAAAATTGTGGGGAGTAGATGTGTGGCAAAACAGCATTCTTCCTACATCTCAGTTTGAGTTGCAGAGTTGGTGCTCATTACCCTTTAGGGCACCTTTTGATGAGTCTTCTTTTCTGTAAAGATAAATTACCAAATGGTCCTGGCTGAATCCCTCAGGAAACAAACTGCCTAGTTTTGAGTTCTTCTAAATAAATGGCTATAATGTGTGTGGGGGCATTTGGGAGCAGAGATAGGCAGTGATAGCTTCCTCCCTTCTTTCTTTGGGCTTCTGCCTCCATCCAGCTCACGTTGTTCAGAAATTAAGGGCATTATGTGCTACTAATAAAATGATGATGATGCTACTTCTGGGTAGACTATCAAGAGTACTGGGATAATAAAATGATGCTGTGTAAAGTCCTGAGCTAAAAGTCACTATTTGCATGCGTGCATTCATGCAATGCTGTGCAATGTCTTCCCTCTGGAGCAGTTCCCCCAAACCTGGTAACAATTGGCCATGTTGCCTAGAGATGATTGGAGTTATTGACACCTGGAGGGTATCAAGTTGGGGAAGGCTGCTTTAGAAGGTTTCTCCTCTTCCCTTGCCACTACCCACCATTTAAATGGTTGCATCTCTTCCTGGGGTATATGTATCAGGAATATGCACCATCTGTGATGGGTAGAAACCATCGCTCTCCAAGGCACCAGTGTGGCCTCTGCCACCCCTCTCTGCAGGCCCCTCAGGGTTGGAGCTTTCCTTAGCAAGGATTCTGAGAAGTGGGACTTCCCACTCTTGGTTCTTATGAAAATGCCTAGGTGGCATAATTTAGAAAGCAGCAGAATGATAAATCCTCTCTCATGCAAAACTAGGTTGGCAGCAGAGGGAGGGAGGAGAGATTTCAGCCTTGCAATCCCCCGTTCCCCCTCCTTCCACACTTAGCCTCACATCCCCTCTGGGTGAGGCTGGACGGGAGTAGACAGCCCTGACAGTCATCTGGTGGGATTGAAGGGTCTTCGCTCCATGCCACCTCCCTCCCCAAGCTACGGCACTTCCTCTCCAGCTCCAGCTGTGCTTCTCCAGATTACTCTAGGGGAGTATTAGCATCCTTTAATAACTCTGGCAGACTTACCAAGGGATTTGTTTTATTAATTTGAAGGCTGGGTACAGCAAATAGGTTAGAGCTCTAGCCAATTCACGGACTTTACCAGATCTTCCTTTGCTTAATCATCACTTCTGCGCTTCTCAAACTCACCCTCTCTCAGCTCTGCTCTTTGTACGACTATTTACCTCCAGAGTGTTCAGTGTTATGCAGTGCATGGCAGAATTGCACAGCGGTCTCTCCCGCAGGAGCTCAGCTAAGAGTCACTTCATGGCTTGCCGTGTGTTCCCAATCCTGGCCTTTGTTGCAACAGCATTTCACCGTTAGCAGGAGCGCAACCTGCCCATACATTAGCATTCCTCCAAGATGGGGTGGAGAGAGTGAAGGATAAGCAGCACACTATGCAATACAGCCTGCCAATTGAAACATCTAGTTGTGGTCTTATGCTGGCTACAGGCAGTGTACACTTGACGTTTTATTCTAGAATCAATGGAGACAGATAGCTCAGTTGGTTAGAACATGGTGCTGATAACACCAAGGTTGCAGGTCCGATCGCTGTATAGGACAGCTGCATATTCCTGCATTGCAGGTGGTTGGACTAGATGATCCTCAGGGTCCCTTTCAGCTCTACAGTTCTTTGGTACTTGTAGTCCACACATACTATCTAGATATATTGCATTTTTGTGCGTGCCTGAAAAGCTTCCTAAGAGACTGGTTTCATTCTGAAAACGAAATTGAATATGGATTCTGCATTAACCCACAGTGCGTCCATTTGAGAACAGATCATTTATTTATTTTACTTGTTAAATTTGTATACCACCCTTCATCCAAAGATCTCAGGGCAATTCAGAACATTAGAATACAATATAAAAATACAAAATGCGTAATAAAAGCAAAAACAAAACAAAACAATCACCCCACCCCCTCACCCAAACACATTTAAAAGGTTATATAGGATGTTAATCAGCCAAAGGCCTGGGTTGCTGTTTTTATTTTTACTGTATTTTAATATTTTGTTGGAAGCCGCCCAGAGTGGCTGGAGATGTCCAGCCAGATGGGCGGGGTATAAATATATTATTATTGTTTTATATATTGATTTTATTCTGTGAACTGCCCTGAGACCACTGGGCATAGGGTGGTGTATAATTTCCATAAATAATAATAATAAAAATTTGCCTGGCACCAAAAGGTGTATAATGAAGTCACCAGCTGTATCTCCCTGGGCATTATTACAATTTATTTCCTGCCTTCCAAAGTGAGTTACAGCAAATAAAATAGTCTAAAACAACTTAAAATTACAAATATAAGGCGAGTCCTAAAAATATACAGGTGTATATATACTCAGGTGTCCAAAGTGAAGAGGCGCAACTTCAGCTTTCACCGAAAGCTGTATATTGAAGGTGCCAGATGCACCTTTGTGAGAAGGCAGTTCTGCAACTGGCACTGGGGTGTGTTTGCATCCATACCTGCATAATGATGCTGTGATCGCTGTCACCACTTTCTTCTTCATCTGTGGTGTATCCCTTAATCAAGGGGAGGGTTTTCAAATGTCTATCAAGTAACCACACCCACCCTTGTGGACGGCAGCATCTAGAATCAACAGCATGTTGAGGATGACCATGAAAAATTCAGGGTCGTGAAAAGCTATGTTTGGTTTTTATAAACGAGTAAGTTTGTCCTCAGCCACAGTTTAGATGTGATAGCGTGGGGTATTATTACAGGTTCCATACCTTTTACACTCCAAAATGGTGAGTGTGCAGAGTCAGCCAGGAACTAAGGGTACAACTAGATATGAGGCAGGAGATCTCTGATTAAGATTTGTAATGTATGCTTTAAAGAAAGAAAGAAAAAGAAAGAAAGAAATATTAGGGGAGATGGAACCGGATCAGATCAGAATCGTTGTCCTGCTGGAAATGCCCCCATACTGGTTTCCCAAATAATAATGGCATGCCAAACTCCTATTTTTCCCTGTGGGGAAAACATACAAGTTCCAGCTACCTATATGCCACAAGTTCCAGACAGTGTGATTTGTGCCCATTGAGACTGGTAGGACAGAAGGCAGGACGGGCAACAGTAGATAGAACCAATGACATTTGTTCCCATCATCCTCCCTGCTGAGTTCTTCAAGGGCAACACTGAGACCAAGGGGGAGGAAGCTGACAGACAGTGCTAACCCCTGTACTGGTTGTAGGTGAGGAGGCAGGGCATGTGAAGGCTGGCTTAAGACAGGCTGAGGTTGATGGAGCAGTGCCCCATTTGCCCTAATACAGCAGCCTCCATTGGTTTGAGGTGCAAAAATTCATTTCATGTAGTCAGGCTGGGTAGTGCCCTGGCCGAGTTGCAGTGAGGCGAAAGAAGAAGAGCAAGGATGGGAACCTCTACTAAATGTTTGTCAAGAGGAAGGTTGCCGAATTCGCAACAGGATGTCTGGGTGTGCCTTCTGAATAGAAAAACTTTCCCTTTGTTTCACAACCTTTCTTCTCTCCCTTCCCCCCTTACGTCTATTATTTGAGACGTTTCCCATCAAAACCTACAAAGGGTGAAAGTAATCCAAGACCCACCTAGGTAGGTGTAGCTAAAGAGATCAAGTGGCCTAGTAATTGGAGAGGAAGCCTTTCACTACTAGGTCAACAGCTCCCTTTCATCCTGGGTGGTTCCCATCTGACGGCTGTTCAGAAACCTGGAGTAGGGGATTCTCTGTCTGGTTACCGGTAGACAGGTGTCCAGAGAATGCCAGGGAGAATGGAGCTGACTTATACCATGAAAGCGGGCTGACTGCCCCTCCTTTAGAAGTGGGGCTCTCCTGTGTTGCTCAGTGTCCAGAGGGTTGGCATCTAACATAGGCTTCCCCTGTCCCAGATGCTGTCTAGTCTGTAGAAGTTCAACAAAGGCCTCTCTGCCCTCCCCTCTCTCCCGGATTGTCAGCACAGCACCTTTCATCAGCGACAAAGCCTCACATGAAATATTCAAAATAAAATGCCCCAGACATTTCGTGCTACAGCCATGACAATGATCTGAGCTATGCTATCATCTGTTCCTTCTCATCTCTCTTGATCTTTCCCCCATTCCTTTTTGGGGCCTACCCAGGTGGCTACCGCCACACCTGACAAAAGGCAGTCGCCCTGCTGATCCCTATTTCAGCAGAGCTATTAGCATCAAAGAGCAAAAGCAAACAACCTTGGCTTGCAGCTCAGCACTCTACAAAGCCACTGTGAATGGGTTCTTGTGCCTAGGACAAAGGAAATCCAGCCATTGCCTTTTGTCAAGAGACTCCCTTTGCTGTTTCTGAAGTGCTCTGAAGTAGAGAAAGGGATAACCTCTGCCTGGAAGAAAGGCTTGTGATCCTTGGTATTTTAGAAGGGATGTGGGGTCTGCAGTACATTCCGAGTTTCATACAGGACTTTTTACTTCCTTCTCCTGCACAGTGGGAGAAAGGAAAGGGCAAGTAGCAGAGGCTTGCTGGAGCATGAGCAGGCTTTGAAGGTAAGGGGTTAGGTATACAGAAGCATGTGCACTGAAGCCTCCACACCATGGGTAGGCAAACTGAGGCCCGAGGGCTGGATTCGGCCCAATCGCCTTCTAAATCCGGCCCGCAGATGGCCCAGGAATCCCCGTGTTTTTACATTAGAATGTGTCCTTTTATTTAAAATGCATCTCTGGGTTATTTGTGGGGCCTGCCTGGTGTTTTTACATGAGTAGAATGTGTGCTTTTATTTAAAAGCATCTCTGGGTTATTTGTGGGCATAAGAATTCATTCATTTCCCCCCCTCCCAAAATATAGTCCGGCCCCCCACAAGGTCTGAGGGACAGTAGACTGGCCCCCTGCTGAAAAAGTTTGCTGACCCCTGTTCCACACCACTGTTTTTAAAGAGAAGCATTTTCAGAAGGGGAAGATTCAGAGTGGGGAAGTGGGTAGAGGGAAAGGTGGGTGCTGAACACTTTCCTTGGCTTTCTCTTTTTCTTTTAAAGTTAGTTAACTTACTTGAAGGTGTCAGGGGTTCAGGAGCAGAGGCACAGGAGAGGGAGGAAATGGAGAGCAAAGGGGAGGAGTCCGAAGGAAATGTCAGCGATGACAGCGATCCGAGGTCTCTGAGTCTGTCCAGTGAATCAGAGGATTCACAAAAAGGGGCTCCCATGGTCAGGGCAAGGGGAGTACCCAGGGGGGCACTTCAGGGAGAAGGGGCCAGAGGGGACTCAGAGAGCAGCAGCTGGAAATCTGGACCAGCGTCCACACCAGAGGGAAGTAGGGGGGAGGAGTCCCAGGCATCGGGATCAGGCGGCGCGCTACCAGTGGGAGAACATGAGGCAGGATTGACCACGCCTCCGTCAGGGAGCGAGGAAACGGTTAAGAGGAAGGTTAAACGCGCGCGCGCGCGCCAAGTTCAAATGTACAGGAAGGCGGCACAGTTGGCAGCCCGGGTAGGGAGCCAAGTCCTAAAGCCCGCCGAAGAGAGCGGGAGGAGTCAGGAGGGTCAACGTCTGCGTCAGAGGAGTCCAGGAGGGAGGAGACCCCGGGGGGCAGCAGGACCCAGAGGAGAAAGGAGAGAAGGGAGAGGTGGAGTAAGATTAGAGTCTTAAACTGGTGTACAGGGGGCGGAGATTCAGACGGAGCTTCGCCGGTCTAGACTCTAGACGTAGAGCTGGGGCGCTGAGGCTTGGAAATGGAAACTATTCTTCAATAAAGACTTTGATACTTTACTACCGGCTAGCGTTGGTCCTTTGTGAGCTGGGACCAGGAGCCAGCTCTGACAGTAAGCTCCGTCTCTAGTTTTGGCACCAAGAACCTCGCCACGTGAGTCGACGCGGCGAGGGCAGAGGAGGGGTGCTTCGAGAGCTCACACAAATCAGGCAAGATGACTCCAGAACAGCAACTGACAGAACTGCGAAATGCAGTAACTCAACTCAACGCGGAGGTACGGGCCTCCAAGAAAAGGGAAGAGGAAATGGATGCCGCCTGCAGAGATCTCCGAACCAGGTTGGAAGCGCTCACTACACTGGGGCAAATGGGACCCAGGTCCGAGGGCATTGGACTGGGGAGGAGGGGAGGCAGTCTGGTATCTCATTTCGACGGGAGTTTACAGCAGTACCCCAACTTCAGAGCCGACCTGCTGTTTGCGCTGGATCTGCTAGAAAAAGACTTTAGAGAGGAGAGAGAGAAAGTGGGGTTTATCTTGTCCCATTTGCATGGGGAGGCCAAAACGTGGCTGAGGAATTTATGGAGAGATAATGATCCGGCGCTCCAAGATGCGAAGGCTTTCATTAAAGCAATGGATTCGTGTTTTTTATCAAAGATAGACATCGACATTGCCAGAAGAGACATACACGGGCTTAAACAAGGCAGAGCCAGTGTGAGGCAGTACCATGCACGCTTTTTTGGCTTAGTTCATGCACTGGGATGGGAGAAAGATTCTGCTCCAGTGAGAGACCTCTTTTGGGAAGGCTTGAATGCAGATGTAAAAGCTGAGATTGCAAGGGGAGAGAGGCCAAAGAACACTCAGCAAGTGGTCCAGAGGGCGCTGGAGATTGGGGTGCGCTTGGAGGAACGTCCTTGGAACAGAGAAGAAGGACGTTGGGGAAGGGCGCCAGCCAGAGCACCTCCCTTCTCTCCCAAAGATGCAACGCGTGCGCAATCCACACCCTCGCAGGGAGGGGGAGAAGAACCGATGGAGATCGGAGGTGCCAGGGCTCAGTCAGCTACCAGAGCCCTAACACCGGGAGCAGTCAAAACGAAGCCTCCTAGAGGGAACAGGAAGTGCTACATCTGCGAGAGTGCTCAGCACATGGCGAAAGAGTGTCCCCAGAGGCTCCACAAGCACACTGCAGCCTCGGCAACAGTCACAGACGCAACTCCACAGGGAACACCGCAACAGGGAAACGACGGAGTCTGGCTGGAGGAAGAGGCACTGGGGTCCAGCCAGACAAGTCAATGAAGCAATCCCCAGCAATTTTGCAGCCCACAGACCCCCTCCCACCCAAACCAGTGGTGCAGCTTACAGCGTCTCTCCAACTGCCCAATGGACGCACTCTGGAAGTGCCGATCACCATTGACTCCGGCAGCAACGCCGACTTTATAGGACTGGATTTCATTCAGCAGCACAACATACCACTACTACCAGCCACGCTGCCCCTGAAGGTTGTCACGGTGGATGGCAGAGAATTGTTGGGGGGGCAGGTGGTGCAACAAACGCAGCCAATGGTGATGCGGATTGGAAATCACCGAGAAGTCATCAGCTTCAATGTCACCCACCTGTCGGACACGCCTGTAGTCTTGGGCATGAGTTGGCTGCACAGGCACAGCCCAGCATTGGCGTGGTACCAGCGCCAACTGACCTTCGGCTCATCCTATTGCGCGGAACATTGCATCCTACCTAGCCCGGAAGAGGGAGGGGAAGACCCGCAGCTACAATTAGGCACGCTGCAAGCAGTGCCACGCAAGTACGCAGCGTTTTTGGAGGTTTTCTGCGAGAAAGAAGCAGACAAGCTGCCTCCCCACAGGCCCTATGACTGCAAGATTGACCTCCTGCCAGGGGCGACGCTGCCAACCGGGAAACTGTATTCAATGTCGGAAGACGAGCTGCAGGAGCTCAAGGAGTTCATAGACCTCAACTTGAAGCGCGGTTTCATCCGGGAGTCGAAGGCAGTGGGGGGCAGTCCTGTATTCTTTGTGAAGAAAAAGGACACGCCCCAAAAGAGGCTTGTAGTTGATTTCAGGCTCTTAAATTCCAAGACCAAGCCCACGGCCTTTCCCATGCCCAAAATAGATGACCTGCTCGCAACGGTGAGGAAAGGACGCGTTTTCACAAAGTTGGATCTGCGAGGGGCGTACAACCTGATTCGCATACGGGAGGGAGACGAGTGGAAGACTGCCATGTTCACGCCCCTGGGCACCTATGAATACAGAGTTATGCCCTTTGGTTTACAAAATGGCTCTCACTGTTTTCAAGCCTTCATGCATCACGTCCTGGCGGGTCTCCTCTACAAGAAATGCGTCTGCTTCTTGGACGACATCCTGATATTCTCAGAATCAGAGGAGACCCACGAGGGAGACGTCAAGGAGGTTCTGCAGAGACTGCAGGAGCATCGGCTGTACGCCAAGCTGGAGAAGTGCCAGTTCGACAGGAAGGAGGTGGATTTCCTGGGCTACAAGTTGTCGGACAAGGGGCTCGCCATGGACAGCGCCAAGGTTCGCGCAGTGTTGGACTGGAAGAGCCCGCGCAATCGGAAGGAGGTCCAGCGGTTTGTGGGTTTCGCCAACTTTTACCGCAAGTTCATCAAGGGGTTCGCGATGCAGACAGCGGCCATTACCGACACGCTCAGCTCCAAGAAGAAGAAGTTCATCTGGACGGAGCAAGCGGAGCAGTCCTTCCAGAACCTTAAGCGTCTCTTCTCGTCCGAAGAGCAGCTACTGCATGTGAATCCCAGCAGACCGATGAGAGTTGAAACGGACGCCTCAGACAGAGCCGTGGGCGCAGTACTGTTGCAGCAGGACCCGCATGGGGACTGGAGACCGTGTGCCTTCTACTCTAGGAAGCTCAGCAAGTCAGAGCAGAACTACACCATCTGGGACAGGGAGTTGCTGGCCATTCATGCAGCATTCAAGGCGTGGCGGCACTTCCTCATCGGAGCCAAACACACAGTGCAGGTTCGCACGGATCATAAGAACCTGGAGTACTGGCATACGGCAAGGTTCCTGAACCAGCGGCACATCAGATGGGCGGAGTTCTTTGCGGATTTCGACTTCAGGATAGAGTACATCCCAGGCGACAACAACATCATGGCAGATGCACTGTCCAGAAAGCCGCAATACCTCGAAGAGGCGGCACCAGCAGTGGCCAAGCACATTTTCGCACCGAAAGCGTGGGCGTGCGCTTCAGCAACCGTGGACCTGGATGCAGTCCGTCGAGCGCTGCAGGAGGACCCCTTCGCACAAGCCAAAATGGAGGAGGTGCACAAGGGCACGGTGAAGGACGCCGAGTTCCAAATACGTGATGGATTGCTCATCCGCAGAGGGGCACTCTATGTACCGGGAGACGACCTCCGCGCGAAAGTACTGCAGCAGTTGCACGACGCACCCACCGCCGGGCACTTTGGCAAAGAGAAGACGGCAGAATTAGTTGCCAGAGATTTTTGGTGGCCCAAGATGCGGGGGGAAGTCGCGGAGTACGTCTCGAGGTGCGACACCTGCCAAAGGGCCAAGTCAGTGCACAAACCTCCGGCGGGACTGCTCGAACTGCTGCAGACACCGAGCGAACCGTGGGAGAGGGTGGCCCTGGACTTTGTCACGGATTTACCCAGCTCGAGGGGTAAAACGGCAGTGCTAGTGGTGGTGGACATGTTCACCAAAATGGCCCACTTCATTCCGTGCGCGAAGGTGGCCACGGCGGAACAGACCGCCAAACTGTTCATAGACCACGTCTTCAGGGTGCACGGTCTGCCACGGTCGATCTTGTCCGACAGGGGGCGACAGTTCATCTCGAACTTCTGGCAGAAGCTGATGGGTTTCCTGAACGTCAAGATCAACCTAGCGTTGACGAGACACCCGCAGACCAACGGACAAGCGGAGCGCGTCAACGCCATCATGCAGCAGTACCTGAGATGCTATGCAAATCAGCAGCCGGCAACATGGGTGGACTACCTGCCGCTCGCTGAGTTCGCCTACAACAACACGAAGCACGTGTCCACGGGGGTGACACCGTTCTTCGCCAACAACGGGAGGCATCCCAGAACCTTCCCGGGATTAGAGAGACTGGGGGAGGGGGAGCCACAGGCAGCGGAAGTCTTAGCGTCAGAATTGCAGGAAGTTCACGAACAGCTTAGGAGGCAGTTAGAACTTGCAAAGCACGCATACAAACTGCAGGCTGACAAGCACAGAAGGGTCGGGGAGGACATACAGGTGGGAGACTGGGTGTGGTTAGCGGCCCAAGCAGTGCCGACCAGATCATTAGCGAAGAAGAAACTCGGACATAAGCAGCTAGGACCTTACCAAGTTGAGGCACAGATCAATCCAGTGGCCTTCCGGTTGACACTTCCGGAGGGATCCAGAATGCACCCAGTGTTCCATAGGTCAGTGCTCACGCCCTACAAAGCACCTCACCGATTTCAGGCGCAGGGCACGGCACCAGACCCGTATAGGGAGACGCCCCCAAGGAGGGAGTCGCCAAGAGGGGAGCACATCAACCAGGTCACAGAGATTTTAGACTCGAGATGGGGGGAAGAGGGAGTAGAATATTTTCTCGCCAGTGAAGGTACCCCGGCCAGCGCCAACCGTTGGGTGCCGGACTATGCCCTGAACGAGCCTCTTCTCAAGGAGGAGTTTCATGCCTTGTTCCCACACAGGCCCATGCCAGCCGGGTATTTCGACGACTGGTTTTTACACCCACGCTTTCAACCAGCACATTCCAGGGGTTCACCTCGGACGAAGAACCGGCAATAGAAACACGTTCCCCGGAGGGATCGCCCTCGGGGTTTGCCTCAGACCGCTCGTTTTGGTGGGACGATCAACCAGAGGAGCGGTGGAGCAGGAGGTGGCTGGGGGGTCCTTGGCAGGCAACGGACCCAGAGGTGACAGAGGGAGAGATGGACATGGACGTGCTGGGGGAGGACGTTGGGTTCGAGCACGGCGGCACAGAGATGGAAGCAGAGGAAATCGAGGTCGGCGAGAGCACGGAGGACGAGCCGGACTTATCCGGCTGGATGCACGCCACGGGGGACGAACTGTATCCGCCATTCACCCCCACAACGACGGAGCACCCAGCACCCACACCTGAGGAAGGGGAGGGGGGAAGGGGGGCTTCGAGGGGGGGATGGATGTCAGGGGTTCAGGAGCAGAGGCACAGGAGAGGGAGGAAATGGAGAGCGAAGGGGAGGAGTCCGAAGGAAATGTCAGCGATGACAGCGATCCGAGGTCTCTGAGTCTGTCCAGTGAATCAGAGGATTCACAAAAAGGGGCTCCCATGGTCAGGGCAAGGGGAGTACCCAGGGGGGCACTTCAGGGAGAAGGGGCCAGAGGGGACTCAGAGAGCAGCAGCTGGAAATCTGGACCAGCGTCCACACCAGAGGGAAGTAGGGGGGAGGAGTCCCAGGCATCGGGATCAGGCGGCGCGCTACCAGTGGGAGAACATGAGGCAGGATTGACCACGCCTCCGTCAGGGAGCGAGGAAACGGTTAAGAGGAAGGTTAAACGCGCGCGCGCGCGCCAAGTTCAAATGTACAGGAAGGCGGCACAGTTGGCAGCCCGGGTAGGGAGCCAAGTCCTAAAGCCCGCCGAAGAGAGCGGGAGGAGTCAGGAGGGTCAACGTCTGCGTCAGAGGAGTCCAGGAGGGAGGAGACCCCGGGGGGCAGCAGGACCCAGAGGAGAAAGGAGAGAAGGGAGAGGTGGAGTAAGATTAGAGTCTTAAACTGGTGTACAGGGGGCGGAGATTCAGACGGAGCTTCGCTGGTCTAGACTCTAGACGTAGAGCTGGGGCGCTGAGGCTTGGAAATGGAAACTATTCTTCAATAAAGACTTTGATACTTTACTACCGGCTAGCGTTGGTCCTTTGTGAGCTGGGACCAGGAGCCAGCTCTGACAGAAGGTATTTCAGTTGCAAAGCCACAACACATTACCCAACATTTATATTAAACACTTAGTGGGTGGTGGAAGCAATAGTCATGGAGAGGTTTAAACAACCTTCCTTTGCTATACTGTGCTCTAATTTTACCTTTCCCAGAGATTTTCCCCCCAGTGTGTGTGGAGACACACACCATATCTGCACACACTCCCAACATCCCAGTGAAGCAAAACATGACCCAGCCTCTCAACACACTTAAAATCACTCTCCCGCCAATGTCTCTGTGCCCCTTCGCAGATACATCCACCCACCTCAGTTACCACCCGCTTCCCACATTGACATACCACTCAGGCCCCCTCTCACTCAGCTCCTCCCTCCCTCCCATGGCGCTCACCCCTTTCCCCTCACATCCTGCTGACACACCCTTTGCGCACCTTCACCCACCGCTCCCTTTTTTTGCCCCAACGGTTGCTTGCCAGCCCCCTCCCCTTCCCCTTCCCCTCCCACAACACAAACACACACGTATGGTCACACACGAGGGCTGCAGAGGCTCCTCCCCCTGTATTTTGTTTTGTTTCCACTGAAGATCTGAGCCAGTGCTACTTGTGCAATGTGAAGCAGAGGAGGAGGAAGCGTGTGGGCCCAAGGTGAGAGTAGTGATGGTGGAGGAATAATTTTTAAATGAATTTATACATGGAATTCGTCAGTTCCTGTTCCAAATGAACTTTCCACGCATGGGACCACCTCTCACACAGAGTGCTCACTTATGTCTGGGGTGCTCATGGATTGTCTTCTTTTTAAAAAAGCCTGGCTATTAAGCATACAGTGTTTGTGAAACAGTCAGGCCCTACGCTGTATTGTTATTTTTGCAGCATAGGGTTTCTTACATTAATGTAATACTATTTATTTCATTCACGAATTCCTTCCCACGAGGCATCCCAAAGCGACTTACCATGTAATAACATATATAATCCTTTCGGTTTCTCAGTTCAGTTCCTCGGCAGATATCAAGGCAGAATATACTCCCCAAATATATATATATATATAATGCATGTTGCTGTAAATATGTGGACAGTTCTATGCCAGCTATTTCATCTGCTATATGGACCTGTTATAAAATGGCAATAATCCAGAGAACCACACATGTGCAGAGTGGTCTGTTGCCAACAGTGGGAAAGATCTGGCTGGGTGCACGAGGCTACTTTTCATTCAACACAGAAACAAAAAGTCATGCTTTTAAAACTACATTACCCAGATAGATTTGTCATTGCTTATGTAACCAGCTCTGGGGTTGAGTAAGGAGGTGGCCCACAGCTTTAGGCAAATGGGGCAACAGCTACCTGACCATATGGTAGATCATCAGCTAGCCTGCCATATACCTCCTCCAACATAACTTTTACTGCTGCTAATACTGATTTAATGGCTGGTGCCATTTAGCAGGCTCTGATTCTCTATACCCTCATGGAGGAAAGCTGACTCCTGAGCTCTGCGTGGTGGACAGCTTTATGGAAAGTAGGTTCTGTGGGAGGAAGAAAGCAAGGATGACTCCATGCAATAGCAAGAGGTAGCAGCTGCCCCTCCAAAAATATTTTCTCTTATCCCACACAACTGAATGAAAGCACATAGCTTCATGAGCCACAGCAAACCAATTACAGTAGGTTAATAGCTTAAGTTTGAATTAAACATTTAAAAGCCTGCAAGTGAGTTTACGTTTTAAAAAGTTCCTCCCTCTTTCCCCCATCCACTTTTAATCCAGTAAGCATTAGCACTTTGCAGGGGAACATGGGGACATTTTCTCATAGGCATCTTATAATTGCTTTGATGGGGACATCACATTTTTAAATCACGCAGCATAGGAAGGACTCCTAAATTAGCTCTGTGACATGATGGTGTGTGAATATGTGTGTGTGTGTTTGGGATGTGACCTTATTAAGGAAATTGATGTGAGTCAAACCTGAGGACTTTTATATAGTAAGACATCTCTTCATATCTCGTGTAAACATGGATCCATCTAGCCACAAACTAGCAAGAGCTCACATGCAGATGTGGAAAGATGCTTTGGGATAAACACTCTTCTGACATTCAGATTATATTGAGATTACTTACGATCTATAGCATATGCTTGTTACCTCTCATGCTTGATGCTGGGTGGGGTTTTCTTTTCTTTTTCTTTTTTGAATGAGTCTTGCAAAACCCCCCAAAAAGATCTAAGGAAGTACAGTATCTTAGAGCCACCCCTTGAAGATCATCTCAGCTTTTTAAATCTAGTGTTGTTGTTGCTTTTTGATCAAGGTTTGTAATTGTTTTAGCATTAATTGGTTTTTCGTAGCTGATTGTGGTCTGTTAGTTGCTGGGTTGGGGAGGTTGTACAGGCAAATGTGATAAAACCATTAAGGGTTCACCCGCAATTCTACTTGTTCTGCTCCTTCCTCCTGGGAAAACCCCGCTGAATCGGAAGAAAAGTCAATCGTTTTTTCTGCGGATTGAGGTCTGTTCTGATTCAGTGGCAGACAGTGGGTTTGCCCTGGGAAAGTGGCTGGACAGATGAAAACACTGCTCAGACCGATGCCTAGAAAGCGTGGGACAAGCAAAAGACCTCTTAGGCCCATGTTTTCTATATGTGGGACAAGTGGAAGTGCGGATGAGCCCTAATAAGAAAGAGAACTAATGGCTGACTTTGGGATTGACAACCGACCTGCCCTCCAGCAGTTTCTCATTATGGGTTGTAGCATGTGCCTAGCTTTCGTAGGTTAACAAGAATTTAAGAAGAGCCCTGCCAAATCAAATCAAAAGCTTATCTGCTCCAACAGCTCGATGACTGCGCACTCCCTCCATGGTTGGAAGCATAATGCTTCTGAGCAGCAGTTGCTAGAAACTGCAGGAAGGGAGAGGGCTCTTGTGCTCAGGTTCTGCTTGCAGGTTCCCGACAGGCATCTGGTTGGCCACTGTGAGAACAGAATGCTAGACTAGATGGGCCATTGACCACATCTAGCAGGCTTAGCTTAGCTTTCCCATGGCGGCCAACCACAGGCAGGGAATGAAGACATGACCCTTCTCTTGCTGTTACTCGCTAGCAAATGATATTCAAAGGCAGCATATTTCCATCATGACTTAGCAGCCATGGGCGGCCTTGAATTCTTTAGCCCCCTTTCAGTGCGTCTGTGAGCTGGTGGCCACATTTTACCTTTTCTCAGCCCCCTGGGTCACCTCATCAGGTGATTGACAGCTGGGTGTCCCCACCCACTTATCACCATTGGCTTGCAGCCATGGGAGGATGTAGTGACGAAGCAGGATTGAAGGCCCCATCCATCAGATGATGAGCAGTGAGTTCAGCCGTGCTTTTTGCAGGGATCATCACCAGTGAGTTCACCATGGGCAGCTGTTCCAGTTGCATCTCTACCTCCTTTACACCTGATTTTACACATGAAGTTAGGTGTGAGGCTGTTGGGTGTGGTTCAAGGAAAATGGCTTGGCAGGTCAATGAGGAGACATGGCAGGCCAAATTTGCCCCATAGGCCAAAGGTGCCCCACCCATGAACTCCAGGAACGAAGTATTTTGCTCTCTACATAATACTGGTTTGCTCATTGTTGCATGTCAGCCACATCCCTGCAGATCACCAAAAGATGCTATTGGAGCTGCTAACTCAGCAAGGACCAGGTGACACAAGCGGCCAGAGAGGTCAATCTGGTTCTAATGCTGATGATTTTGCTTGGTTCTTTGAACTGACCTGCTAAGCCAAGAGTCTGCTGGGTGCAATAGCCACTGAACTATTACCCTTGCCTGGGAAAAGATCATGCATCAAAAACTCAAAAGTTCCCATGTTGTCTGCAATGAAGGATGGTTACAGGGAACAGTGGGCAGAATGTCTTGAAATGGCTTGTCTCTTTCTTTTTGTGCTAGCCCTTTGAGGGCTGAGTTTGGAGCTCACAGCTGGTCATAAATTCACACGAACCCTTTCAGAAAAGAGAACTAATTTTTCTTTTCCTCCTGAAAATAGCTTGAATGTACTTGAATTTATGTGAACGAAGCTATCCTGCTGCAGGGGTTATGCTCTTTATTTCTCCCTTGTTTGAAACTGTGTGTGAAATGAAATGACACAGAATATTCTAACCAATATTCTTGCAGGAGTTGACCTAGGTTGGGCCTATCTGATTCCGGAACCTTTCTCTCCATCCAGACAGATACGACATCTGACTTACTTCTACATGCACAGAGGAGGGCCAGCCAAGCCCTTTCCCTTGCATGGGTGGGCTGATGACCATAGATGGGTGGCTTTCAAAACTTCTGGTTTTGCATGAAATTGATTTCCATGCAAAGAAGCTAAGCTGCTTGTGTGTGCGCATGTTGTGTGTCTAATACTTTCTCTCTCTTTCTCTCTCTCCCTCTCTTCCCCCTCCCTTTCGTGCTTCCTATGAAAATGCTTCATCAGATGTCAATCGTGTTCCAGGTGAGTGTTGTGTTTGCTAGTGTGGAAGGCTACTCTTTTGAGGACTGGGGTGAGCCTAGAGCAAATATTTCAAGCAAGTGATTGGAAAAGTATTAGACTTTACAGGTGCAGTGTGGTGGAATGTTTGTTTTTGTCATGATAAAATGGTGAAGAATTATACACAGCAAATGCAATGTCAATGAAGAATAGTGAGGATGCACTGAGTTAGTGGTTTCTTTGGATTCTAACCTATTTCAGGTCAGTTGTTGCTTAAGAAGTGAAGACCTGGTATGCTTCTGTTGCTACAGTGTGAACCTGCTACAGTGTGAAGAAATGTTGTTTTTGCTGAATTGTTCAAAGGTTTGATGAAAACGCAGCTGAAATAAGAAGCAGTAAATAATCTAAAAAATATAAAGTTCATTGTCCTGGAATATTCCTTAGAGCATATAGTCTAAGGGTTTTCTTCATTTGTAATATGTGTGAATGAATGAATGAGGCTTTAGATGCAATTTCATTTTGTGCTCTTCCAGCGTTTTAGATTTATCCACCCCAAGGAAATATTCATCCGCAGAGAATGCTGACTCCCAATTCCTGGGTGGTTTCCCCTGCCTAATGTTACTGTATAGCCTTCACTTCTGGGGATGTTGATCTAATGAATGAACAAACAATCTTAAAGGTCTTGGTTTGCCTGCCACTGAAGTCTCTGGCCATATAGTGAACTCACAACCCAACTGCTGTGTTTTTCACATCCATGGAAGCTTTGCCATGTGATAGGTGCTGTACCAGCTTCTGAGAAGAGGAGAAGACCAAAACTAGGGATCAAGATTCATGCTTCATGCCAATGTGTGTAACTTTCCGCCATTTTAAATAAATGAGAAGCAGTCTCAGGAGGCTTGTACAGTGGCAGGGATGGGTCACTCAACCATGATCAAATGTATCCCCTAGCTGCTTTTTTTGTAGAGAGTTTTCTCTCTCTTTCTTATCAAGGTGAGAAAGATAACTGATAGCCAGGGGTGGGGAACCTGCAGCTCATGGGTCGAATTTGGCCCAGGGGACTGCTTTCCTCAAACTATGGCCACTTGCCCCCAGTGTTGGGTGTGGGGCAAATAGAGATATGGCAGTATTGACTGCATTGCACAGATCTCCATGGGGAACCCAATTGCTCATGTGAATCAGTCACATGAGTTTCCCTGGAATAGCAAGTAGGGTTGAAATTGCTGTCCAGAAGCTGATGTGTGAGTTCAGCCCTGCCAGATCAGCTGTGTTCCCTGTGAGGAACTCAATCATGCAGCCAATCTCTGTAGAAAACAGCTTTGCCGGCCCTGTGTGCAGTGCTCTGTCAAGCACAGGGCTGGCAAATCCCTTGCACTGTAGTTCCTTAGTGCCTGAAGAAAAGCTGGCTGTTGGGAAATGCTGTGCAAGGGGCTTTGACAGGCAGAGATTTTTATGTTGCTATAACCTGCCTTGGTACCTCACATTGAACAGTGGGTAAGAAATCCAATAAATGATAATGTGAATTAATCATCATAATAAATAACCATCATAATCATCATGATTAATAATCTTTCTCTTAAGTCATTCGATTTACACCCTGGACTGTAACTCCCCCTGCCCAAAATCAATCAAGTCAAGAGTGCAAGTTAATCTACAGTTCTCTTCCTATTCTCTCTATATCATGCTTTCTTCACTCACCATACGCACCATACTAGCATGAAATGAGGCAGTACATCCTCACAACACAACTGATAATAAGGGTGGAAGAGGTCATGTGACACTGTGTTTTTTCTAGGCATGATTCCGAAAGAGATTTGATCAACTAATAACACCCATCTGATATTTGCCTTTGCAATGTGTTTTCCCTCTCTAAATGAACCAGATACACAATTCAAAATGGACATCATGTCATATAACTTAGATAAGAGTAGAAGTCAAAATCTCCCCTGCCCCCCCCCCAGAACAGAAGATTCAGGGTGAGGGCTTCCATGGAAAGGAGTTAAGATGCATGGAAATGAGTTAAGATGCATGCAAAGCATTTTTCAGCACATCTGGTGCTGGAAGAAGAGTTATAGGATATTTGTAAGAGTGGCAAAATGCCTAGTTAGCTCTCATTTGGCACCTGCTTCACAATAGTCCTCGCACAACAGCACCCCTCTCAATTCAAGATCCGCTCACACCCCTTAACTATTGCAGCTTAGTTAAATTTCCTTAACTGATACAAGTGGACTTGGCATTCTCTGAGCACCTGTTGCGTACACACAGGCTTGTGCGCCCTTCCCCACACCCTCCCTCTTCTCCTGGAGATATTCTATGGATTTGCCTATATGCAATTACGTGTCACTGTCAGCTGCAGGTGCATTCAGCAGGCAGGGTGTGCAAAGGGGCACATTTTCTCATATATCTGGTGCCTTTGCCTTACCTTACTTCAAATTTGGCAAAGCTGACAAAATTGCCCTGAGGATTGGATCTGGCCTGTAGGGCCTTAGTTGGCCATCCCTGTTGCAGCCTGTTTTGATGCAGAAAGGTGCCCCAGGCTGCTGCTATGTGAGACTGTTTATAGATTTATGGGACAGTTTAGGAATTTTCTTTATCATGCAACTATTTACCCGCAGGCAGCAGTAGGGCTGCAAAGGACTTGTATTGATGAATTGATTCATTTTATTTGCCTACTAGACAGGCCACAACTAATACCCCAGTCAACAGCCTAGGATTGGCTGTCACAAAGTGCTTGACCCCAAGACTTTCTCTGTGGGCAAGCCAAAATCGAGTGAACTGGAATTTGATTTGAATGAACTCTTTTATTTGCGTGCCAGCCATCTCATTTTTTTAGACTACCATTCCTGTTAGCATGGAACCCACCAAGAGGAACAATCAGCCGTGATGCTCCTCGCCCTCTTTAAGAGCCACTTCATAACTTTTCTATTTCAGTTTAGAACTGCAAGCATGTTTTTGGTCAATAGGGCAAGGTTGGCTTGGCTGCTATTTGCTCCACCTCTCAGTCCCTGCAGACTACCAGGTCTCTGTGAATCCTTTTGCCACTGATGTATAGTGAAGTGTCATTGCCAGCCAGGTCTCTCATGTTCATGTCCTCAGGGACTTGCCACATGCTTGCTTGTTTTTAAAACAATTCCACTTTTCCATAAATCATCCTTAAAGCAGATAACACTGTTTTATTTTTATAACAACACATTCAACAACCAATAAATAATGATGCAGCAACAGGGACTCAAGGTGGCTTACAGCTAAAACAGAAACAATTAAAGGCATAGAAAAAAAGCACACATTCAAAACCAATTAAACATTAGTAGAATTGAAATATATCAATATCTATATAAAATATCTAATAGAACATCATTTTTTAAAATCTATATAAAATATCTAATAGAACATCACTTTTTAAATTGTAGGGTCTTAAAAAAACATATTGTCTTGCATGGAGGCCATTTTCTTTCTTAGCAAGGCCTTTATTAAGGTATAGGATTGATAGCAATTGAATAGTGGGGACCATGCTGTTTGACCTTATTTCTGCCAATACCACCACTTCTGGACTCACTTGGCTACTAAATTACAGTAGATGAGGCTACTGAGATTTCTGTGTTGTTGTGGTTTTGCACATTCTTACCTGGGAGTCTCAGAAACCATTAGCAAACATGCTTCATCCAATGGCTGTGGGTGCGTCACCAGCATGAGATTATTATTATTATTATTATTATTATTATTATTATTATTATTATTATTATTTAGTATTTAGTATTTATACCCCGCCCATCTGGCTGAGTTTCCTCAGCCACTCTGGGCGGCTTCCAATTGAGTGTTAAAAACAAGCAGCATTTAATAACAATACAGATAGCCCCTTAAGGTTTCTAAGGCTAGCAAAGAAGCTCTCAGTGCAAGGGTAAAGTTGATAAAGAACTGAAGTTAGAGCATTTGATTAGAAATTTGATTAGTTCCTGTGAAATCTTAAAAGAGACAGATTTGGAGGGAGAAATTGTTGGGGAAGCCTTTGATAAGACTTGTGGGTTTTGTTTGTTTGTTTGTTTGCTTGCTTACTTATGTAGCCTGCAATGCCATCGACACAATAAAGGTTCAATAGTGGTAATAATAATAATAATAATAATAATAATAATAATAATAATAATTATTGTTGGGATACTGCCAGGGAGACAAAGTCCATCATGGCTCCACAAGCCGCCTCCGGACGTCCATCGATCTCCCGTAGACACGCAGTATCATTCAATTAGCGACACGAGCTCCAGAAATAGCTTGCCACATTCCAGAGCTCATGCATGCTCTATCAGCAGAATTCACACAGCGAAAGATGCACGCAGGAGAGCATTATTTACAAGTTTATTCAGTGTTGGTCAGAACAAAGAAAACATGACTGCCTGCGTTGATGTCTCAGGCACAGAGAGAGAACGAAAGCATAGACACAACAGAAACATCCTGTGAACAGGAAATACGCAGGCTGTGACACAAACATCCTGCTCCCTTTTAAGGTGGAACGGAAATATCCTAATAATAATAATAATAATAATTTATTATTTATACTCCACCCATCTGGCCACTCTGGGCGGCTTCCAGCAAACACTAAAACACAGTAACGTATTAAACATTAAAAGCCTCCCTAAACAGAGCTGCCTTTAGATGTCTTCTAAAAGTTTCGTAGATATTTTTCTCTTTGACATCTGGTGAGAGGGCGTTCCACAGGGCGGGTGCCACTACCGAGAAGGCCCTCTGCCTGGTTCCCTGTAACTTGGCTTCTTGCATCGAGGGAACCGTCAGAAGGCCCTCGGCACTGGACCTCAGTGTCCGGGCAGAATGATGGGGGTTGAGACGCTCCTTCAGGTAAATTTATACTGGACGATCCACACACCCTTCCACTTTATTAGTGGTCAGTGCTGCTTTCCCAAGGTTGCTGCATTATTGCCATTTGGAAGGGCATTCTTGCATCACAGGACAATAAAATTGGAACAGCCCCCCCCCCCCAAATACCCCATATGTGGTATGAAAAATTACAGAATATCAGCAGGAAGCTATGGAGCATGCACCTATTGGAAATGAAGCAGCATGCCCACTTCAAAACCTTTGCAGGCTCAAACAGTATTGAAAGTGGGGTTGTGCGTAACTGCCTCAATATAATGGTTAGCAGGAATCATCATAAATGCACACTAAAAAGGATGTCTGGGGGCGCTTTAAGACTAGCTGAAACCCCCAGGATTCCAGCTTCTCTTCCTCTGTTACCTTTACAGACTTTCTGTGGCTTTCCCCTAGGATAGTCCTGCTTCCTAGCTCTTGTTTCTGTTTGCCAAGTTACTGGTGCCAGAATGCTATGTCCTACTTCATAGGAACTGAAGAGCTGTCATTGCTGGGTCCAAATTGGCCTTCAGACCAGAAGAGCTCACCTGCTCATAGTAGATGCTAACAGCTGTGAACAAGTAATACACAGCTTGGCAGCTTGGTTGCTGTGTAGCTTTTCGCTGGGGATTTCTCAGGAGCCCTCTCTTAACCTTGCTGAAATGGATGGAGGTTGCACAGCACTGGTGGTTGTTGAAGTGTGCCCAGTATTTATGTTTTAGATTGCTGATCCTTTACACCAGCACAGCTTCTCATCCACTTAGGTCACCCTTATATGAACACTTGTATTCCCATCCCCCCATTTTCCTGCATGTATTGGTTTGGTAATGCCAATACTTAAACAGTACAAGATAGAAAGATAATATATTGACACAAGTCCCAGCAAAATAACCAATTATACCTTAAAAGCCTGCTGCAAAGAGAGAAATGTGTCAAACTTTTGGTGAAGGAAAGAGAATCCTGGTGGATTTCCACTGAGAAAGTGTTCTGTAGTTATAGGAGCACCACCAAAAAGGTCTTGTCTTTTGAATACGCCCACCTACAATTCCATATGGATGCAGTGGAGCACAGGGCCTCTGTCAAGAGCAAGTCAGAAGTAAATCACACGGAGTTAACTCTTTCTAAGAAAAAACAACAACCAGGTTATGCACAGCTACTCTTCTTCGGTAGGTCCTGCCCCTCTGAGGCAGTTGTGGCTCTATGAGGCCACCTTCCCACAGCTGCCTAAGTGCCCTCCTCTCCCAGGTTTCCCCCAAGCCTGTGTGCCTGTCTCTGCTCCTCCTGCTTCATGCCTCTCCAGGTTTTGGGAGACCAGGAGGGAGGGGAGCTTGTCACGGTAAGAGGGGGAGGGACCTTCTGCTTCTTCACCAGCCTGAAACATTTCTGCCTCTTGGCCTCCCTCATCCCACTCTCCTGCTTCCACTTCTGGTTCTGGTATTCTCTCTGCCCCAGACTCCCCCTTCTCACCAAGGGGAGATTTCACCTCTTCAGCTTCCAACACCTCTTCCTCCTCCCAGTCTTCTCCCTCTGACCTCTGATCATCATCATCTCACCACCCACCCTGGCTTGGAGCCTTCTTCCTTTGGGGGTTCACCCCAGCTGGTTCCTCCCACTATTCCTCTGCGTCCAACCAGTCCTTAACAGCATCTATGGTCAATGTTACTGTACAGGGAGGTTCATATGGGAGCATGCGATCTCTGGGGTAACCTGATCCTAAGCTGCTTAGGGTGTGCCTATAAACAGGCTTCTCCATGTGCATCATTACTTGTAAGAGGAACTGCATATGCAGACAGGTGCTAACTCTGGTTCATAATTGTAAAATTCTACCCAATGGCTGTAGCTGTATAGCTGCTGCCCAGTCAAATGAAAGTAGCTTTCTATGTAGCCCATATTTCACCTCTAACCCCACCCCTCTTTCTAACGTTGACAGACTTCTAAAATGGACACCATGAACAGGAATGAAAGAGATGAAAAAGCACCAGTCACCTGTTGGGGAAGTGAGAGACTCTCACAATTTCTGCTGTCTCCCTGAACAAGTGGATGAGTGGTGTGACTAATAATTTCATCGGCACAATGCAGGGTCTCAATGTTGCTAGGTTGGGATTAGCAATGGGCTAATTCAAGCAGACAGCAGCTCACTGTGTGTGAGCATATCTAAATTGAAGCCATTCTTTCTAAAAGAGATCAATAACTTCATTAAAACTTTCCTCTTATAGACTTAATTATAAATTCAAATGAATTCTTCCACTGTTCTAAATTTGAAAGTTCAGCCATGTACATAATTAATGGTTTATTCCCATAATAAAATATTTTATTCATATTTACAAATGCTCTGTTTCTAGACCACTTATTTGGAAATCACACGTGAAATCACATGGAAGGAATGAAGGTTTAAAATTTGCACAGTTCTTCCAACTGTATTGCTATTTCCCATTATGTGTATATTTGCACATGGTCAGAAGTGGGATGTGCTCTAATTCATTCATAGTATTGGTTAGAATGAGATTTCACTTAAATTTAACAAAGGGAAGATCCAGTTCCACGACATGGCTGGCTACCATCTTGGATTTATTTGCACATGATCTCTTCTGCCCCCAAATGCTCAGAGCACAGTTCAAGATGGCAGCAATTTGATGAGGCTTCCTCAAGAGTCAGACAAGAAAGCTGTTCAGTTTCGAGGGCATTAGATATAGCAATATTTGGAGAGTGGAATATTTTGCAATGAGCCCTTGATTACACATTCTTTGCTATGTAAAGCTTCTTACTGGCACACATCTACCCACTCTTTAGTCATGCTATTTATCTAGTTCCTGTTTGTGGGAACTTCCATTTAAATGCCTCTACGAACCATATGCGTGCCATTAAAACTTACTAAACAGAGCGCAGAAAAGTAACTTGAATCCTCTGCAGCCTTTCATACTCTTACCACATCAGCATGAAAGAATGCATGCAAATAATTCTTCTAGTCCATATATTACCCCTGAAAATCTCTTCCTCTGACACTGACAGAGACTTAGTCCTAAGATGGGCATCTCAAGTGGAGATGGAAGAGGTGGCATGGCACAGCTGTTTTGTGTAATTGGATTGGAAATGGGCCTCAGGCTACAATATCTCTGCTTAGCTTCTGGCTGGCTGTACTGCTGGGGCCTGTAAGGAGCCCCTTGGCTACTGCATATGCCATTGATGTATTGGATGAGAATGACTGTTTTCTAGCCCAGCTACAGGTGTGCCCAGTGGTGAAGGATGGGTGGGCACTATGTATGCTGGAGGCTAACAACTCATCACATCCTGTCCAACAGAAACCCAAATCCTTTGAGAACCTCTCTCTCTTTGCATTGCATTCCTCTGTAATTCTTTCTTTCTTCGTAGTTCAGCTCCTTCTTTTAAAAGCTAGGAGTGTGCTTGCCCTTTTAAAAAAATAATAAAAATCTGGTTTTTATATAGGTAACTCAGAGTTCAAGATTCCCAGTTATGGTTGGAAACTGGCCCTATCTCTCGATAGAATCCAAGGCTAAGTGCCTGGTAGTGCTCTGAGGGATAAAGTCCAGTTCTTGCTGTGCTGTTAGTTTCGTTCTGTGATTCTTTCCTGCTGCTGTTCAAAGGTAGAAATGGTAGTCTTTGGGCCTAAATGGAACCATTCGTCTTCCAACACGCCAACAGAGTCTTTTTGTTCCAGCTGATACACACAAAAAACACCCCTCCACCCAGTTCAACATTGGCTGAGTACAACAGGACAAGCTATAATTAAGAAGAACAAAAAGACTCCATCGTCCTTCATGGCTTCAATCACTTGTCATTTTAAGCTGTTTTTTTAAAAAAAGAAAATGCACTTCTCTTACTTCTTTATGTTTAGTGGCTTTAATTTTCCTGCTCTGTAAGTGCTAAGAGCTTGAGCATAATTAAGCACGACAAAAAGGCTGCAGTTCCAAGGTTTCCATTGTAACAACCCCACCCTACCAAAGTGCCCCCTAATAAGTCCTCAGATATGAGGACCACTGCTTAATTGCATTGCTCTTTCATGTAATTGTACTCTGAAGCTACTTTTTAAAATGTCCTTATGGCTGCATGCAGATCCAAGGGTTGGCCCTTAAGCACTTTGTGCAATTAGTGACACTTAATTCTTTACTTTCCTATAGAAAGTGGAACGGTACACTTCTGATTTTTATATACAGACAACTTTAACTCTTGAAAACGGTACTTGGAGATCTAGCGTGATTAAAATTAACCTTTTAAAAGATTACGCAATCATGTTGTACTTAAAACTCCAAGGTTTAGTTTTCTTTGCCCCCACAAATGTGACATTTGGTCTCAATAGATGCATCTGTTTTCAAGGATGTGGGCCAATGTTAACTTTGTGCTTTTCCTTAGTCTCTTATCCAAAGTAAAATTTAAAATGAATTGGCTGGGACCTCAGATGGATAACTGCCTACTTCAGGATCATTAGTTAAGAAGCTTCTTACAGCCATTTTGCAGTTGTTATTCACTGTGTATAGAGATTTGTTGAGTTAACGGACCACTTCACATTTGGCATTCCGTATTGAGAAACAGGTTTCCAGTACAAAATACTTGAGAGCTGTGTTAGCTGTGATGAAGTGTTGCATTTGTTAAATTATTATGCAAGTCTCTAACATTTATAGGGGATGCGGGTGGCGCTGTGGGTTAAACCACTGAGCCTAGGGCTTGCCAATCAGAAGGTCGGTGGTTCGAATCCCCGCGACGGGGTGAGCTTCCATTGCTTGGCCCCTGCTCCTGCCAACCTAGCAGTTTGAAAGCACATCAAAGTGCAAGTAGATAAATAGGTACCGCTCTGGCGGGAAGGTTAACGGCTTTTCCGTGCGCTGCTCTAGCTCGCCAGAAGCAGTTTAGTCATGCTGGCCACATGACCCGGAAGCTGTACGCTGGCTCCATCGGCCAATAAAGCGAGATGAGCGTCGCAACCCCAGAGTAGGCCACGACTGATCCTAATGGTCAGGGGTCCCTTTACCTTTACCTTTAACATTTATAGAAGCAACCTCTTAGGATGGACCCATAACTTTGCTGTAGGAAGGGGTGACATTTGTTGGTTGGTTTGTATGTTTCCATATATTAAGCCCTAAAAGAAAGCAAATGTTTGTCGTGTTTATTTCTTTTTAAAATTACCTTCTTTTTGCAAGAGTGCAGCATATTTCTAGCATGTAGAAGAATTTTGGTTCATTTGTTTTGAATTAAAACATTTCTACATAAACAATGTGTAAATTGTTTGCGTATGATTCTATAATTCTATGAATTGAGAACCCACTGATTTATAAAATATGTTTTTGTATTGCATATGTATTTTTTACATGTCCTAACCCATGTCCTTCCATGTACTATCCTAACTTGTGAGCAGCTCTGTTCTCACCAAACACGAGCTATAACCAAGAGCAAACCTTAGCTATAGCTCATGTTTAGCAAGAAGAGTGCTTGATCACAAGTCCATAGCCTCAGGTGACACACTAAGCTAAACCTTCATTCAGCTCACTATGGCATGGCAGGAAAAAATGCCATGGAGGAGCAAAGCAGCTGAGCGCTTCTCTCAGGGAGCCCACAAGTTCACCTGCTGTTGATCATGTCAGAGTTTAGCTTAGCGTGCCAGGCAAGCCAGGGTCATGTGGGCAATGTTTGAGGGGACAAGTTTGGAAATCAAATGTTGCAGTTGTCCTTTCCTGTCAGAAGATAACTGCAGTTGATGCTGCTACTGAATAATAACCAAACTCGGGTAAGCCCCTGTGTTAGTTGACTTACTATTCTACTTTTAACATTTCTGTGCTGCTTTTAAATTTTAATTTACTGGAAGGGTCTCAAGCATTATAAATACAGCACATTTTTCTTTTAATTGCGGACAACATATTATGAGTCATCCAAGTGCCAATCATCTCTAGAACCTAACATCTAGAAGGACCTAAATGTTTCTGCGGCACAAAATACACACAAAAAAGTAGGATCTCTAGGCACTGCTGGGAACCTTATTTCTTGGACCTATTGACTGTACTGTTAGTGGCAGACAAACGTTAGCTCCCCATTTAATGCACATGGAGAGTAAGTCCTCCATGTAATGAGTACATAATGTGTAAAGCATAGGAAACTATTCTAATAATCATTAAAATACTTGAAAGTGCAACTGCAGTTGCAGATCAGCTGTTGCTGATCCATTTCTTGTCAGGGACATTTCCTAAGAATGGGAAATTAGGTGGGCAAGATATGCCTTTTAGTTCTCCTACAGCTATTATTCCTCCTCCAGCATGGTGCAGTGGTTAAAAGTGGTGGATTCGTAAACTGGTGAACCGGGTTCGCGTCTCCGCTCCTCCACATGCAGCTGCTGGGTGACCTTGGGCTAGTCACACTTCTCTGAAGTCTGTCAGCCCCACTCACCTCACAGAGTGTTTGTTGTGGGGGAGGAAGGGAAATGAGATTGTTAGCCGCTTTGAGACTCCTTAAGGGGAGTGAAAGGCGGGATATCAAGTCCAAACTCCTCCTGCCCTCCTCCTCCTCCTCCTCCACAGTTAGCTTGTAGTAAAAATACACAACCTGAAGTCCAGGATAAGAACAAGTGATGCTTCAGTATTTCTGGAACTATGTAGATGTAGACTTGAACCATTCCTCAAATGAAAGACCGCTGGGAATCCAAAATAGAGTCCAATGTCAAAATAGGATATAAATAAGAATAATACATTTTAAAAACTATGAAACTTGTAGCAAACTTCAATTACACATTGGTTTTTTTGTTGCTTCAGCACTTCTTTTTCATGGGTAGGTTGTATGACATGCTTCAGCATATTCCAGGGCTTAAATTGCTTTTACAGCATTCATAAGAACTGAACAAACATATGTTTTTTTCTTCCTAGGCATCAGTGGCAGAAGGAACCATAAATTGAGTTGTGCAAGAATATCCCCAAATGAAATAAAAATGCAACATTCAATCATATCTATTCAAAACAAAAGCAAATAATAATAATAATTCAGGACATGTCTTAATCAAAAGAAATCTGTTGCATTTATTTATAGTAGAAGGAAGGGATGGGATTGTAAAACATGTGGCTTCTGATTATGCCCCCCCCCAATCCTTAGTAATCTTGAACATTTAAATATGTGTGTATATGCATATACATACACGGACAGTTATTACAAGTAGTAATCCCCTTCTCTGGTGGAGAGTTCTTTTGGATGAATATTTACTTTGGATGATCTGGATTTTAAATTTCTAAGGGTGAAGGAGTAGAAAAAGATAAATTACTAAAAACATGAAAACTGCTGTTGATTGAAAAAACTTCGAAGGTGCATCTGATATCTCCAAACTCTAAGATACTGCCCATACAAATTCTGAAGAAAAGTGGCAGCTACATGAGCATAGCTGTGTATGTGTGTTGTGGTGGAGCTTGTGTGTGTATGCTTGTGTATATCCGAAATGAAAACCAGAGATATGCAAAGGATTTGTGGTTAATGGTGGTTTGTAAGACCTTTATCAGGAATAAGGATTAGCTTTTTGACATGTTTTGTAAAATGAGAGTGAAAGCCTGCAAACCAAGTGTCTGACGCTGACATCTGACTAAGAACACACTCCTTCCATTAAAATCTGTGGATGTTTTCTCACTGACATCAATGGAATCTTTTCTCTGCAGCCCAAGCTTTCCCCTTTAATATGGAAAGTTGTGGTGTGTGTTTGTGTGCATGCATGCACATGCAATTTCATGCATGGAGCACAATATCCATACTTCCTCATCAAGTATGTGGTGATTGCCAATACTATTGGGCTATATAAATGATAGACACATGCATCTTCCTATATTTGTCTTTCTCCTTTTCTACTACCTTTCTCACTTCCTTTCTTTCTCTTTCTCAAAGGCCTTTCACACCTGATGATGGGTGAACAAGGTAAGTCTTTTCTTTCCTGCTTTTGCCAGTGCCTGACTGTGGCCACAATGACCCTTGCTTCTTTCTAGTCCTGGCTTGGCTTGCATAAGCCCATATCCCCAAAGCAGCCCAACTGCTTTGTTTCCACCCCCCCTCTCTTGCCTTTCCATCACTCACTTGCCAAACTTTGGGCTGTGCAACCAATGCTCAAGAGCAGCCTCCCTGTCCCCCACAGCCTGTGCACTTCTAGATGTTTGGGACTCCAGCTCCTATCTGCCCCAGCAACTGTGGGCAGAATCCATGGGAGCTGTAATCTAAAATATCTGGAGGACCTCAGACTGGAAAAAACTGTATAATTCTGGGAAGTTTGAAGTCAGGTGTTCTGACAACGAATTGAAGTGATGAAAGGGAAATTAAGAGAACTGCAAACATGCTCCTTCTCTTCATATACTCACCAGCCTTTCTGTCTTTGTTTTGAAATCTGACACAGTTTCTTTACCTGTTTGGTAAACATGGTCTTCAGAATTTCACTTCCCATTTCAGGGGAAATGTTCTGCAAGAACATACTCAACAGGTTTCACAAAATGACCCTAGATCCTTGAAGACAATTTAGAGCTTATGGTCTTTTTGTTTCCAACCTGCAGCTTATGGTATTCAAATACGTTCAGAACACATTGTTCCAACAAATGAAGTTTGGTATAACCCAGGGCTGGATTGCACAATGAAATGCCTCTAAATCAGAAGCCTTGTTTTTGTCGTTTGGGCCAGATGTTATTGTGCATTGATTGAATTTGGCAGAGGGAGCTTATTGGCCTCATGCTGGGCAGAAAGTAATGGTGTAAAGTTTGGACAAAAGCAAGCAAACATTCAGGAATTAGGTACGGAAGAGAGAGGATTTGATGCAGTTGTGGCATGATCTGCCTCTAGATATGGCAGAGATGCTGGATTCACACCCTCCATTTCAGTGAACAACAAGCAAATATTGAATGGGTCAGTTGAGGAAAGTGGTTCCTTGTTCAGAAGGGTGGGTCCATAAAGTTTTTGGTCCCAGGTACTATAACTCAGTGTAACTGAGGAATCATCTGGACCTTCAAATCAAGAGTTCTCTTTCAGTCCACATGTGTAAGGTACACTCTGCCTTCTGATTCAGGCCAAGCAGCTGAGGCCCCTCTAGTCAGGAAGCAAGGAGCTGAACTGGGATGGCAGCAGTAGGAGGCAAGTCAGAGCTATAAAGCTATCCTGGAACATAATTGTTCCTCTTTTGCTACATTGGCACAAAGAGAGACATATCCTTTTGCAGCCACTACAAAATCCTTGCCCTAAGATGTGGCACAGAGCAATCCAGTTCTACTTGCCAAGCAACCCCCTTTATTTAACATCTTGTTAGGTGAGGCTAGCACAGACTGCCACTGGTCTTCCTGCTGGGTCTGAAAAGAGCCCCTGTAGGATGAAATGAGAAAGGGGTCAAAAGGCTCTTTGCTACAGTAGTAAGGCACAAACATGAAATGCTAGCGTGTGCTGCTTTGCCAGATCACCCTTCTGTTAGCCAGATTGTTGTTGTGGTTGCATCTTTCTGCTAAAGCCATTGCCAAACAGGTAATGGAGAACTGAATTTTGCCCACCTAATTTAGAATACTGCTGAAATTATATCTCGCCAGTGAAAGTTCTCTGGTTAAAGTAAAAGTAAAAATCTTAAACCATAAGCTTGAAGACCAATGCAGAGTGATGCCACTGAGCAGTTATTTGAAATTCAGGTACATTTCCAAAGGGCCAAACTACATGTACATAATTGTATAGTTTTGCCTTTGAGTGAAGTTCCTGCCCCATAAATTGCCAGGGAAGCAAAATCTGGATCAGGACCCTTGCAGGGGGTGGTGGTGGTGGTGGTAGGGAGGCTTTGACCTTTTGCCCTACACTGCACCTTCAGTGTGAATGTATTGACCCCTCCCCAAGGAAAACTGCAGATGTTTCTGGAACCAGTTTGAGATTGTAGCAGAGGCCAAACGACTAATGCCCTCCATTGCTCGTGCTAGGGTCTGGATCCAGATCAGGCTCCTCATTCTCACAGTTTGTGGAAACCAAAGGTGGAACAATACAGTTAAGGTCCAGTGGAGTCTGCCCCTAAGTTTTAAGATGGTGGAGCAGCCTGGGTGTCTGCCAGGAAGCTTAGCGGACCCAATCTCAGTTCCTGATCTGTCACTGCTATTGTTGCATTAAGAGCCTCTCTTCCTTTCTCTCTTTTTATTCTGAGTACTTGGCTGGGTTCCAAGGAGCTCTTCACTTGCCTCTTTACCCCTGCTTCATTTTTCAGCTGGTCTGTAGCCAGGTATGGTAAGCTACCGTAGAGTAAATACTGCAGTTGACAAGTCCCAACTGCAACACTCGGGTGTAAAGGGACTGTGACAGCAGGCTCCTCGGGAACCATGAAAAGCTCATGTTATACCAGCCAGATTCTTGAAAAGGCATTACATTGTGGAGTGTGCATCTGTCAAAGCAAGTGGTGAAATGCCTGCTTTATACAATTTGAGTCACTGGCCCATAGGTTTCAAGCTGCTGCCCATTCAGTTTGAAGACACTCTTGTGACTTCAGCCTGCCTTTGATAAACGACAGTGGTTTCTTCATCCTGCTTCCCCTTACCTGGTGTCTATACTAGGAACCAATGACCTCTGGCATTTCTTCCCATCACCATCCTGTACCTATCTCATTGTGTCAAGTAACTGGCTGTATTTTTCTTTCCAGCTAATTCTCTCCACTGTTCCATCCCGATGAATATTTATATAGTGTGTATAAAATCCTAACGTACCTGTGTGACTCAATAAATGCATATTGTATTCAGTGGCAATATAATATAGAGAAACAACGTGTGTGTTTGTGTATCTGGAACAACTGCACAATCTTATTTATCCTACACCACTATTGGTAGGTGGAAAATATTGGGCCAATATATTTCCACAGGAGAAACCCCTCCCTTTGCCCCATGTGTTAACCTTTGTTTTCCTTGTAGTTTTGGTTTTGATGTGGTGTGCTGTGCGTTGCTGATATGCTACTATTGCATGCACAACCTGCCTTTCTCCATGTAAATTTGGAGCTAAAGTGCTTAAATAGTTACCTACTTATCTGTTTTGTGTGGTTTGCTATTCCCTCTTCTTAAAAAGTGTGCTTTGGGTGTATTTTTCTCCCTTTTGTGCTGTGTTCATATGCTTATTTTCATGTTGTCTGTTGGTGATGTGCAAAGTGATCTAATTTTAATTTTTGTTATTTTCTTTAAATCCTCCTTCCTGCTCTTTTCTCTCGCCTTCCCCCCTCGGTGGACACTTCTCCGTACCTGTGCTTATGTGGACATACAACTTCATACCTTATAGGTAGAAGTAAAGGTAGAGATCATTTTCTTTTAAAAAGAATGGCTCTGGTTGTTTATATGCTTGTAAAATGTTTGTGTGTCATCTTTTAAAAATCTGTGTGGTCCATACTAATGCTTTCATTTAAAAAGAAAACGATTTTGCTGAATCATCTGTTGTGCTAACCCCTAAGAAAAGATGTTTTGGGTTGTGGTCTGCCCTGTGACATTTGGAAATGCACAGGCTGCTATGTGGGTTTGATCAACACAGGAAACAGTCTGATGGCATGGGACAACTAGTTGCCACTGTTGTTTCTGGCACTTGGATCTCAAGTGCCATCTTTGGAACTTCTCACTTATGCTGCAGCAGGGACGCGGAGCCTGCAGCCCTCCAGATGAACTCCAGCTCCCATCAGCCCTGCCCAGCATGTCCAGTGGCCAGGGATGATGGGAGTTGTAGTCCAACAGGATATGGCCCTTTATCCTTGTATCACAGCACCGGTAAATGAAACCAGCACCAGGTAGGCAGCCTTCATACTTAGTAGGTCTATTAATAAAATAGCTGGGGCCTGCCATCTTGAGTTTGTGGGCGTTTTATTGGTGCAATTATGTCCAAACATGGAATCAGCTGGATGTGGGTGGATCATGGCACAACGCATATTCACTTTATGGAGGAACAGTCTTCTGCTCAGAAAAAAGATATAGAAATGATAATGAAACTTAAAATGAAGCAAACATACTCCAATGTATCTGAAGTGGCCATTGTTATTCGAAATGATTGGAAGAGCACCATACTTGGGGAGTCTTAACAGGGTAAAAATCCACTCTTCAAAAGAGAGGCATTTTCTCTTTTATGCATGTCTCATTAAGACACATCAGCAGGCAGGAGAAGTTTGTGGCTGTTAAAAAAGGCAGAATCACTTTGTGTCCACTGTGGGTCTTTTGTTGGGGGTGTTTGAGGAAGAAGGAGAACCTGAGAAAACTCATTCAAGTTAAATCAAATTATTGTGTGTGAGTGTTTTTTCCATTGTTGCCCAATAAATATTTTGCTTGGAAATACAATGTGTTTACCATTATGGTATACAGAGCTCTTGGAATCAAATGAACTTTGGACTCAGTTCAGCGGCTTAACTGGTCAACATCCCCCACACTGCTTAATTAAATATATGATGTAATAGTTTCATATGGAGGCCAAGTTCATTCATGCACCCAGTTTGTTAGATTCTTCCTCCTCCTCTAAAATAAAATAAAAATAAAATAAAAAGGGGTCGATAATGGAAATAGGTGTGCATGAAAAATGGCCTCCATGTGGAATGCCTATGTAACATGTTGTCTTCCTCATGGCAGGAAGAGGCACATGCCTGATTTCCTTGCAATCATGGGCTTGGTTTGCATGTCATAGTACACCAAATAATGCTTTACTGAGAATGTTCTGTATCCTGGAGTGAAGCTTGCACCCACTTTCCTCCTCCCTGGACTTTTTAGCTCAGCTTGAGCTGCAGCTAAGCCTATGTTCGACGTAGCATGTCATCTGAGCCCAGAATTGTGGTTAAGGTCTCTATTCCCTTAACCATGGCCTGTAGCCAAGAACAAACCTAAGCTACAGATTGTGGTTGAGGAAGAGAGAGCTTAGCCATGAACCTTGGTTTGGATGACACACTTAGCCAACTTTTGGCTCAGCTGCTGTCTTGCACTGAGCTAAAAAAGTCCAGGGAGGGGGAGCAAAGCAGCTGTGATGTGTAGTGTTAAACGAAAAGTGGATTTGTTCTAAAGCATTTATTCCATATGTGGATATTGTCATTTGACTGTTGCAATGCCTTGCAGTCATGCATGACATCTGGAATTGAACGAGACACCAAATCCAGGAACTGCTGGGTGGACTTGAGCTTGTTCTGCAGTGGCTGTTCTTTCTTGAGGAATAAAGAGGAGGATGAGAATTAAAGAACCATTACTTAGAGTGTATTTTCTAGCCTCACTAAATAAATGATGGCCAAATAGATAATAAATAACCTCCTTCTAATTTGCTATTGAGCTTGAGTTAATGTCTAGTCACATTCTACCGTATCATTTGTTCTGTAGACAGCCTTTAGATAAGGAAATTATCATTGACCTTCCTGTTGCATTCCACTATAAATTTCCTCACTCCTACCATGCTTTTTTGGGTGTTGGTTTTTATGATCTTTCTTGGTTTGACCACACATTGGTTTCTTTTCTCTTCGCACACTGCAGTAAATCATGACTCCACTTCCACACACATGTGCAATAGAATGTGGGAAGCCATAAAATAAAACAGGTCAATCTCGCCCCCCCCCCTTCTCCAGTTAATGTCATTGATTTCACTTTGGTAGGTCAGCCTTCGGATTCTTCCTTTTAAAGTGAGAAGCCAGGAGTTGCTGTGTTGCAATGGCAAATTCTGTGCGCACACCTACATTGAAAGCCCATTTAAAGCATGCTGCTTCCCCAAGGAATCATGGGAACTGTAATGTATCCCTTATGAAATTACATTTTCCAGCACCCTTGACAAAATTTCAATTCCCAGGATTCTTGGGGAAAGTTATCAGCTTCACGTAGCCAAAGAATGTGAGCTGTGAAGTTTAATTCTTATCTTAGCTATAAACTTACTTGGTAAACATGCAGTCTTGGTTCATTTACAATCTGAGGATAATAATAAGCCAATAGGAAGCTGGTTTATATTAAGCCACACTTTTTATCCACCCAGCCTGGTATTATCTACTCTGACTGGCCATTTCTGCCTCAGACAGGGTCTCCCCCAAGACGTGCTACTAGTTCCTTCTAACTGGAGATGCCATGGATTTAACAGGGAACTTTCAGCAAAGAAAGCATGTGACCAAAAGCATGGTCCCAACTCTCAGCAACTGGCTTCTCCAAGGCTGGATGTTAGGAACACTGCTGTAATACATATGGACTACTGAACACTCCAAAGTGCTATGTAAATGTGAACTGTTCTTAGGATTTCACTTCTTTTTATTCATGTGGAGTTCTAAGAGTCTGTGAGTGAAATCTAAAGACAACTTAACAGGTGCATTAAAAGTCAAATTGAAATCAATGATACTTAAATATCTTATTGATTTTGGTGAGAGCTTAAGCACAGCTAGACTTTGCTGTGGCATGCCATTTCAACCCCTTGCAGAGAACTGCATAACGTGATGCACAGGCTGACATACTCTAGATTGTGCAATGCTTGGTACACAACATGTGCTACGTATAGGGTTATTCATGTATTATTAGCATTTTCCACCCACCTTTTACTTTGCAAAATTGCATATTTTCTCGGGCTTTTCTATACCTGAACAGATGATCTGGAATTGGTTTTTCCCCTATGTGGATTGAACGCTGCTACATATTATTTAGGTGGATGCAAGAGAGACATTTTAAAAAGGCATATACTTAAATTTTTAAGGTAGGAATACAGCAGATACACACTTTACAAGTATGTGCATCATGCAGGTACCCTTGTTAGAAAGCCAGGACTGGTCGCAGGTGGGGATGACTGATGACTCAGTCTGTTTCTGGACCGTTTTGGTCAGTTTTGCATGTGTTCATTCCACTCTGTATCTGCATTTGTTTTGAAGTACGACCATTTTTATTTAAATAATATTTTATTTCAGTTGGTTGTATCCAGAGTAGCACTAAGTGAACGTTCTGTCAGTGCAACGATGTCTGGTTGGGGAGTGGAGTGTTCTCCTCTCCCCACCCTATGCATTGCCTAAATCTGTTCTAGGGTTTCCCATAACTCTCTGGTGCAGATTGTGGGGGTTCCATTGTGGAAATGGAAATCTTTGTGCTATTGGGACACATTGGATGAATACTACCCCATGTATGCATTTCTAAACATATACCATATTTTTTCATGTATAAGACGCCCCCATGTATGATATGCCCCCTACTTTGGGGGACTCTAATTTAAGAAAATATGCATATGCACTATCCGTGTATAAGACCCCCCCCCCCGATTTCGAACCTTATTTTAGAGTAAAAATCCTAGTTTTATACACGGAAAAGTACGGCATTGCCCTGAAGTGCTTGCTATTAACAAAATTTTGTAATTTTGGAACTGAGAACTGTATCACACAATTTTAGAGAAGTATGAAAACTGAAGAATAATTATGTGTAGAAGTCTGCAGTCCTAACCCCGCTTACCTAGAAATAAGATCCATTAATCCCAATAGGTCCTACTTCTGAGTAGACATGGTAAGGATTATGCTTTTAGTCTGGGAAGTGCAAACTGGGTCAGTTTGCTTAAAAATGCAGTCCAGACGAAATTTCCATATATCCCTTGCTGTCATTTTCTGTTAAAAGTACACTTGGTGGCTAATCTGGATTCTGTACTATAGCATGAAACAGCACACAATTTACACAAACTGGAATGCTTAGAAATTAGGTAGATCCCCCCTCTTTTTTGTGCCTAGTTTTCAGTGATGTGCAGAAATGTATAATATACACATTGAGGCTGTTTGCCTTTTTTACATTGTAGATGAGTTTGAAAGCAGAGTAAGATATATAATGTAATATGCGGTAGAGAAACTGAAGCCTGTAGCATTATGCATTGTGTGTGTGTGTGTGTGTATACAACAATGATAATACTTTGTGGCTGCAATGATCTTAAGCACTATTTCTTGGAAGGACGTTCCGTTTACATCACTGGGCTTTATTCTAGGTAGAGAAAAAAGGTGAAAAGTGCTGAATGGCAGGTGACGAGGGGAAAATTACTGACTTCTTTTTGCATGCTTAAATAATTAGTGGCATTTAAATGAGTTATGTGCAACATATTTTTCCATTTCTCTTTGCCAGCAACACCACTAGGATTTAAAAGCCTTGTGAATAAGATCAGCTTAGTAGCCAAGGGTTTATGCAAATATTTAAGCAAGCCATCAGTGACTAATTATTTAAAAAAATTGCACTCTAATAGAATCTAATTATAAGGGGAGAAGGCACCATTACATCTACATTGCCAGCCTTGGCCATTATTCTTAAAATGTTAGTTTGTCCTATAAAATGGACGCAGTGCACTTTTTGTTCTCTGAAAAATTGTTCTGAAACACTCTGGCATTTCCCATCCTTTTCTTTCTTTATTTATTTAAAGAAAACATGTTAAAAAACCCCCACAGTTTTGTATGTGAAGCAGATGGTATTTCAGATGAATTGCTTTCTTTTAGTTGTGTCTTTTTTTACACACACACAAAATCCCCAGGTTTTACTTATGAGAATCAGCTAATCCGTGAACTCTAAATGAAAAAAACCAGGTTGTGAAAGAGGCTTATTTGAAATTGTTACATAGATGTTACCTAACACCTGAAATACTATCAGGCATTTGGGTTATTTTCTAATGGTTGGAATATCTGTATACAATGGGAGCTTTTCTGAATATGATGGGCTTGCCTGTGTGCTCTCTCTTTCTCTCTCCTGTTGATTTGTGTGTTGGTTAGATGCAATCAATATGTACATATTATGGCCCTTTATTATGGCCTGACTCAGTTATGTAGATGAAAGCTTCCTAGGTAAACTAAGAGAACTGGAAATAGTTAGAATCTACTTGCAAGGGTGGCAGCATTTTGTGGGGTGAGAGCCTTAGCCTGGCAGAAGCAATTATTTATTTTATTTTTATTTATGAAATTTATATACTGCCCTTCATCTGAAGAGGGCACAAGGAGAATGGGACGACAGAGGACCAGATGGTTGGACAGTGTTCTCGAAGCTACTAACATGAATTTGACCAAACTGTGGGAGGCAGTGGATGACAGAAGTGCCTGGCATGCTCTAGTCCATGGGGTCCCGAAGAGTTGGACACGACTAAACAACTAAACAACAACAACTTTATCTGAAAATTTCAGGGCGGCTCACAACATAACAATGTAGGATAAAAGCAGAAAATAAATAGTTAAAACAAAAACAAAACAATAACACCTCTCCCACAAACATATTTTAAAGGCCATAGAATATTTATCAGCCAAAGATCTGGTTGAAGAGGAATGTTTTCCCCTGGTGCCTAAAGGTGTATCATGAAGACGCCAGACGAACCTCCCTGGAGAGACCTCTTGTGGAGGAGGCACATGAAGAAGGGCCTCAGATGATGATCACGGTCAGGGTCAGTTTATATGGGGAGAAGCGGACCTTGAGGTATTGTGGTCCTGAGCCTATTAAAGAGATGCAGAAGTTGTCAGAAACAGTGACGTTCACATACCGTATAAAATTATTGCACAGGCGAGGAGTTTGTTTCAATGTTACTGGTCTCCATTTAGCTTGTATTATGTCTAGTAGTAAAGAAATTGTAAAGCATTCTTTCAGTTTGTTAGAGCACCAGGGAGAATTTCTTCGACTCTCAGCATAAGTTTAGGAGACATTGCCTAAATATGAAGGTGTGTCATGAAATGGAAGAACCTAATGCTTAGGCTCTGGTTTGCCTGGCCACAGTATTCCTCTTTGTTCACCTTCTGTGTGACAAGCAAGGAACCAGCAGGGTGGCTCAGTTCATACTGCATATGGTAGTAGCTTATATAGGAAAACATGTGGGATCATTTTCCATATATGATGACAAATGGGACTTTTGCTTAGGTTGACAGTTTTCCCCGGAGGGAAAGGTAAACTTGCACCACTTAACATTTTCAAAATGTTAGGCGATATGTACTCAAAAGAAGAAATAACAAGCTGCCTATATTTCAAATCATAGGACAAATCACCATCTAATGAATTATAACCAAGATAGAACAGGTGTAATTGTCTTCTTCCTCTCATAATTATTTACCTCTGCTTTGGATCCTGACAACCAAGAAGCTCATGGAAAGGGACTGTCCAGTTTCCTCAGCTCCCAAATATTCTGTGTGGAGGGATACTGCATGTGGGACAACTGGCAGAAGGAAATTCATTCTCTCACAAATCAGAGCACCTTGTGCAGTGGCCATTGGCGTTAGACTAGAGCACCATCTTTGTTTGTTAACCAGAGTTAGAATTGCTGTTATTGAATTTTCTGGATAGTGAGATAGATAGATAGATAGATAGATAGATAGATAGATAGATATGTGTGTGTGTGTGTAATCCCAGTCCAATACTGTTTGAACTGTTGAATTTTATGAAAAGTAAGTAATTTTTTATGAAAAGTATGTAATTTTTATGAAAAGTAAGTAAAGTAATTTTATGAATTTTATGAAAAGTAAGTTGAGGTAAAATAGCTAAGACATAGTTTGGTGGGGCTTTTTTTTTTAAGCAGGCAAAGTACATAATATTTAATAATGTAGTCGGAAAGAGGGGCACTCTTAATCTCAGGGTAAAATATACTTTTCTTCATGTGTTGAGGTATTCTCTATAAAATGTGTGAGTGAGGAGTGCATAACAACGTGTTAGGGATTATACCGACAAGTAATTTGAGCGAGCACAGCGTTAATGTCTGTTAAAACTGCTCCTTTTTATATGTGAATAAGCATCTGACTCTGGCTTGGTTTTAATTTTCATTAAGAAGAATGATTCCTCTGGGAGTTGCAGACATTATGGCTGCATTGTGTGTAAACAGAAGCAGAAATATTGTTCTCTGATGTATTATTGTAGTGTATTGTTTTTGATGGGGCTCAGGTTTCACTCTGCTCAAAGTGAATATTTAATTGATATGACTGAAAAGCGCTCTCTCTCTCATTTGAAGCATTCAGTGGTGTGTAGAGATGTGGAAGTAGAGAACCAGGCCATATGTTTTGTAAAAGCTGGGCTAATAGCACTTCTGATGGATGTCTGATTTTTAAAGTGCTGTATCTTTCATTAAAATTTACATGTAAAGTAAGGGCAAGCCCAGTGACATGAAAGCTAATGCAACTTGCCGATCTTGACATAATAACAATCAGAAGAAAATGGAGATCCCAGATGGCAGCTTGGCCTTTGCCATCCTTTTAATAAGCTACTAACTGCTAATTATTGCACTCTTTTGGGCAATTTAATTTACTGTTGACTCTTAAAGAGACACTGCTCCTTTTCCTGCCACACAGCTATTTCTTTCCGTAAAAGGTTTTAAGTGGTTGCATGTGCCTGTGCTTCTCTTAGACTGGGGGCTTTTCAGTGGACAGGAGCTTAGTTAATATGTGTAGTTTTTATAAACACCCACTTTTAATTCATTTTTGTATGCCTGTTTTTCACTGTTCATTTGGCATGCTTGAGGAATTGGTGAATTTTGATTAAAACGAGCTTGTTTTGCATCTTTTGGATGTGTGTGGATTGAAATGTAGTTAATCCATTGGCTTTTGCAGTTCCCAAATGTCCCAGCATTTCAAAATAGGTATCAAAATGCATTAAAAGATGCATATTTGAACAAGGTGAAAGCATTTAACACAAAAATATTTAAATGACTATCTTTGCAGATTTGCATTAAAAATGGCAGATTTATGCTGAAATGGGGTGGAATGGATGTATTTCAATTTCCCCTTATTTTGTGCTTCTTTGTCTGCTGCTTTTCCTTCCAAAAGGAAGCCCAAAGCAGCAAACATCACCATACGAGAGCGAATAGAATAATTTCACATGCCCAGTTCCCAATCAACAACCTTGCAACTCTGTTTTGAACTAATATCAGTTTCTGAACCATTTCCAAAGGCAGGTGCATGCACAAAATATTTATAATAGTCTAACGAGGCATGCAACAGAGCATGGATAGAACTAAGGCTGGCCAGATATATACTCTTTGTACACCACCCCTCTGCATGTCTCTTGGTGCTCCTTGCTAAGGAGCCAAATGGTTTGGAGCATCTACATAATGGATAATAACCAATGGGCTGCATAGAAATGAACTAGGGATGCCAGGGTATGTGCAGAAGTGAGGGATTATTTGTCAGGGGTAACTGCAAACTGGATTATGCTGATGTAGATACTTTTCAGAATTTACAAGCACATTTGTAGAAGACAAAGCTGCTGGCTGGAACTGCTCACTGTTTTCTTGATGGCTTGTTAAGACTTCCATTTCAAAAGATAAACACACACACACACACACACACAATATTGAACTTTTTAACCCCCCATTTATGTGGGTCTGTTCATCTCTTGTGAAAGTGATGCGCCACAACATACTGTCATTCCCAGCACTGGTGGATTTAGGGCAGTGTGACTGGTTCTGCTGCACTGGGTGGTGAGTCTAGCAGGCATCACAAGGTGCTGCAACTGTGACATCATGAATTGAGTGGAACAGAAGGCAAAAGGTGGCGGGGTGCCAAATTTTGGTCTCCCTCAGGGCACCACAGAAATTTGAAAGACCAAAGTGCATCCCTGTTCCCAGGGACATTTTCCAGGCTATTTTCAAGGGCCATTGGCAAATAGGGAAAACCAAGAATGCGACTGATAAAGATGGTATGTTATGATGTAGAATTTTTTCCATGGGGCTTTCTATCCAAAATTACAAAGGGGATACTGCAGGGCTGTTTTGCATGCAGACTGGCTGCTGCTGCCAGGTAGTGTGGGAACTTAGGAATGTATTACTTGTGGGTAGGGCATTTCCATATTGACTGCAGAGAGCAGGGCTTCCTATTTAGCTCCACCTCCAGTAGTAACCTCCTGCCAACCTAGCAGTTTGAAAGCACATAAGTGCAAGTAGATAAATAGGTGCAAGATAAGTGCAAGTAGATAAAAAAGTGCAAGTAGATAAATAGGTACCGCTCCAGAAGTGGCTTAGTCATGCTGGCCACATGATCCGGAAGCTGTACGCCAGCTCCCTCGGCCAATAAAGTGAGATGAGCACCGCAACCCCAGAATCGGCCACGACTGGACCTAATGGTCAGGGGTCCCTTTACCTTTTACCAATAGTAGCACCATATGGTGCTGGAGGAGACTCTTGAGAGTCCCATGGACTGCAGGAAGATCAAACCTCTCCATTCTGAAGGAAATCAGCCCTGAGGGCTCACTGGAAGGACAGATCCTGAAGCTGAGGCTTCAATACTTTGGCCACCTCATGAGAAGAGAAGACTCCCTGGAAAAGACCCTGGTGCTGGGAAAGATTGAGGGCACAAGGAGCAGGGGATGATAGAGGACGAGATAGTTGGACAGTGTTATTGAAGCTACTAACTGAGTTTGACCAAACTGCGGGAGGCAGTGGAAGACAGGAGTGCCTGACTTGCTCTGGTCCATGGGGTCACAAAGAGTTGAACATGACTAAATGACTAAACAACAACCAAAAGTAACAGTTTTGCTCATGGGTGTCTACAGAGACAATCCATTGCATAAGCACATGCTTCCCTGCAGGTGGTGCCACACAGTCAGGACACCTGGTTGCACGTTTGTCCCGGTCACTCAGTGCTCTTACCTGTGAGCAGGTGCTTGGATGTTAAGCTATTTCTGCAGGCAGCTGTGCATAACATGCAGCTGTTGAAGGAAGGGATTGATTTGCCAGAGGAGAGCTAAATGTGTCACTCCACTCCACAGTCAACACGGAAATGCCCTACATGAAAGTAACACCTGAATAGGGCTGAAGTCATGATGTGCAAAGATCAGCTGTTGTATACGTTGAGAGTCAAAGCACGAGAGGCTCAGTTTGTTGTGAAAGCAGTCCCCCACCCCCACCCCAGCCCCCAAAATGGCTGCAGTCAGAAGGTGATGCCCAATGGTCTGTTTAATTATCTTTGTTAAGTGATGAGTGGACAAGTCAGCCGTAATGGAAAGTTAGTTTGACTTAAATGTTTTCTTACTCGTCTTGCTCGTTTTGTTGTTATTAAGGGCGTGAAACTCGGGGAGGGAAAATTTACATTTAAAGTATGTCATTTTAAAAAAGATTGGTCGTTCATCTTTAATTGTTGAAAGCTGCAATCAAAAAGAGGCCAGTGCAGAGTGAGGTTTTGCATTGAGAGCTTGTTTAGAAATGAAGGAACAGCTGCTGTTTTAAATGGACTCTAATTTTGACAGTTTATGCTGTTCTGTGAATGCATGATTCTCCATGATAATGTTTGGTAGGACTGATGGTGGGTAATAGCTAATTTCCTGGGCTTTATGGTAATGCAGCAAAGTGATTATAACAATGTCATCAGGAACTGAAATAGACCCCCCCCCCCGTCACACATCAGACAGCCCTGGGAAAAATATGAGGCCCAATGAAAGATACTTTAGGGCTCGTTGTAGCCTTTCATGGAAAATACCCCAATAATGTTAAAGCAATTGATAGTTTATAAAATACATACTGCATAAGCTGGATCTGAGGCATGAAGTACGTTTCCCCCTCTGCCTACTGCTGGCATGAATACTTGCAGTATGGATGGGGAGATAAACCTGTCCCTTGAGTTTCAAGCATTACACAGAGCACATAATTTCTCTAAGATTCTGCCCAGCTGCTGCAACTTCATCACAACCCGTTCAGATTGCACAGCTCCAAATAGCCTGAACCAAAGAGCCCTACACAACCCTGCACTTTGCTTTTTGATAGGTATTTGACAGGGAAGGGTGACCTTTTTCTGTCAATCACAACCTTCCCTCAGGGTGAATCTTGCAGGGGGAGGGGCTGTGCCACACCTCTGGGTGGAACCAGAATTGATGATGGGAGAAGTCAAAGGCACGAAGTCTTCTGGAGTAACTGAACCAGAATAAAGACTGCCAGGCTTCAGTTTACGCCATGGCTACCTCACATAAGAATTCATAATCCTCCTCCTCCTCCATTATATTGACAGCCCTTTCTGGCATCCTTCTGTCTTGGGGACAATGGAGGAGTGCTCCCTTGTGGCTGAAGTCCAACTGTTGGACGGTTGCAGCCCCTGCTGTGACTGTAGAGACCAATACAGAAGAGACATGTTTGGTTGAAGAAGAAGGTGTCCAGTTGTGCTTCTGCTTCTGTAGATGCACCATAGGGATGTGGGTGATGCTGTGGTCTAAAGCACTGAGCCTTGGGCTTGCCGATCAGAAGGTCAGCAGTTTGAATCCCCGTGACAGGGTGAGCTCCTGTTGCTCGGTCCCAGCTCCTGCCAACCTAGCAGTTTGAAAGCACGTCAAAGTTCAAGTAGATAAATAGGTACTACTACGGTGGGATGGTAAACAGCGTTTCTGTCCGCTGCTCTCGTTTCAGTGTTCCATTGTGCCAGAAGTGGCTTAGTCATGCTGGCCACATGACCCAGAAAAACTGTCTGCGGACAAACGCCGGCTCCCTCGGCCTGTAAAGCAAGATGAGTGTTGCAACCCCACAGTCATCTGCAACTGGAATTAACCGTCGGGGTCCTTTACCTTTGCCTTTAAAATAATAATAATAATAATATTTATTAAGGGTTTTATAGTTACAGAAGAAAAAAAAAGGGGGAAAGACAATAAAAAGAAAATTAAAAAAACAATGCATCAAAAAAAGAAAAAAGACAATACATCAACACAATAGTAAAAAGCGAAAACATTTTAAAACACACCCATTTTCCATATCTTTATCTTTCAATGACTTATTTCCTCTACCTCCTCCCACCTCCCATTTTTGTATTCCAGTTAATAATTAAATCAGCAAATCATTTCCATCTTCCACTACTTTCTATCATTTAGTTGTCTTAATTTATTTTAACCTTATTTTACCATCAAAAATCTTAAAATTTATCTGTACTTAAGTCCTTATCATATTTCTACTAAAGTCATATAATTTCATTCCACCATTTCCCAACATTCCTTAATTATGCTATATTACACTAAATAAAATTTTAAAAATTTTCCCAATCTTTTCCCACCGTCTCTTCTCCCTGGTTTTGGATTTTGTCAATCTCTTCTATCAGTTCCATATAGCCCATCAACCTGGTGCTCTTCTATCCGAGGCTCTTAACTCATCTCCCAAAACTGGGTCTCCCCGCAAGTAGGGGAGGCGCAAAAGGTACCTGCCGAATCCCAAGTCCACGGGCTTTTTCCGCCTGTGGTTTCTAGTGGGTCTCCGCCTCGCCGTGGCGGCCAGACCCTGGTTTCCAAGGAGCGGATTCCTCCCGAACGGAGAAAATCCGCCATTACCAGAAGTGCCAACCCTGAAGTCTTACCTTTACCTTTTTAGATGCACCATGGTGTTTCTTTTTTTCTGCCCTATTCATTTGCTTAATTTCATTTTCTAAGAAGAGCCATTAATTCTTTTGGTTATTTTGTGTGGTTTGACAGTTTTATATAATATTGTATTGTATCTATTATTGTGAATAGCCTTGATATTTTATGTGACTGGGCAGTATATATATTTTTTAATAAATAAAGTCTCTGCAACCCTGCTCAGAAATAAGTTCCACTGGGTTTGATAAGGATGCTCTCAAGTAAGCATAGGGAGATTAGAAAAGGATAAAGAAAGTATAGACCAGGGGTTTCCAAAGTGTGGTCAGTGAGCCTCTACCACAGCACTCTTTAATTGCTAAACAACAGGCAGAATAATCATTAAGTGGTTTGCCAAGACCCACAGCCGTTTTCAAGTGGTGTGGGGTTGAGTAGTGTTGTGGAAACACAGCTATAGACCAATACAGCTACTGATCTGGAAAGCAAGTGAAAGTGATTCCTTTCTGACTATAATGTATTACACACACACACAGACACACAGCAGAAGGGGTAGGCGGAATGATTTTCCTCCAAGCCATTCAGCCAGGAAAAAAAATAAACATAATTTTGTTTTAATAAAAGAAAATATTTCCACTTCCTCTTCTTTTGCTTTCTTTTTCTTTTTTTTTTAAGTGTTTTATATGTAGTTTCAGAAACTACATAGAAATATAAAACACTTAAAAAATCCAAAAAAGCAAAAGAAAAAGAAGGCAAAGGAAGAGGAAGCAGAAGAATGGACCAGCTGCAGGAGGCATCGTGGGCTGTATAAAATGACTCTGTGAAACACTGTGCAGATCCTAGGGCTGAGAGGAATTGCTGGTGGTGAAAAACAGCACAAAATTTGAGATGCCTTCTGCTTCCTCAGGTGCATTTGCATTGCCTAGGTGAAGACTGAACCAGCTGTTGGCCCAGAGCCTCGATGTACTTTTAAGTGTTATTGGTGGCAAGGGCAGTGGAGAATTCCTAAATTATGAATGACAAAGGTAGAACAGGGAAAGGGGAATCTATGGCCCTCCAGATGTTGGACTTCAGGTCCCATCTGCCTAAGCCAGCATGGCCAATGGCATGATAGGAGCTATTACAGGTTCCCCATCCCTGAGTTAAGAGTGTGAAAAGTGTTTCCATAAATTTCCACAGTCTGCTTACCTCTCGTTTAATGCCACACACACATATAGTATACTATGCTGTTATCAGTTCATGCTCTTTGCTTAATGAATCATTTGAAAACCTAGCGTTCACAAAGGGCCAAAACTAGAATCCTCCTTAACTATTAACTATTCCTCAAAGATATTCCAAGTTTCCAGTGTGGAATATCAGTTTGTGCACTTCCAACACACAATTCCAAGCCACTGGCCTGAATCTCCCATGGAGGCTGTATTTCTCTGTACAAAATCCATTCACATTAGCAATCATCATCAAAATCTCACAGCAATGCATTCCGTGGGTTAATGATGCATTGCATGAATTAGTGCGTCCTTAAATCTTCTGCCACTTCATTTGATTGGGTGACCCTGAGTTCCTCTGTTTTGAGAGAGTGTGAATAATGGTCCTCATTCACCCTTTGTGCTACTTCTGGAATTGTGCAGATATTTTAGAAGAACCTACTAAGTCTTGCTTTGTGGCAGGCCTCTACAAATGATGCAACTGTTTTGTTTAATATGAGGGGGTATGCATTTCTTAACCTAGGAATAGTGATTTACTTTGGGTTTGGTTATGTACTGCAGTGTGCTACTTTGGGGCTGAAGAATCTCTCAATGAAGTCTAGCTGAATAATGATTGTGTAAAAATGGAACCATGTACTGGCAAATAGGACATTAAATCTCCTTTGGCTACTGCCAAGAGAGCTACATATCATCTGCACTAAAGCTTGATGCCCATGGTGGAACTACATGTTGGTCTACATCAGATGATCATTCCAGACTTTATAAACCATGGTTTATGAATTTGTGAATGAACACCAAGGCTCCCCTGCCTTTCCCATCACACACCAACTTTGGTGTAAAGATCCTGGTCTGCATTAATATTATTCATTAATTTATATACATTTATATATGATTTACATAACATAAAATCTAATTACACAACACTGTTACAATATGGAATAATTTATAAAACCCCCCACCATAAAACAATCCTATTAAAATAGTAAGAATTATTTTTAAAACAAGCAGTAAAACAATCCCTTTGATAGCACTGCATTTCAAACAATTCCAATAGCACTGCAATTGAAACAGGAGACTTGGGCCAAGAAATCAAGGGGAATGTCTGTGTAAACGGGCACATCCCCCACTACAACTCAACTGGACAACTTTGGTTTAAGGTTCATTAACTGTGAAAACAAGTCAAGTTATGATGGTTTACAAAGCCTTGAGTGACCACCCAAACTGGGCCATTATATAGCTTTTCATCATTCTTTTTTCAGATTAAAAAACAAAAACTTAATGGCAATTTGATATAGAAGATCAACATGGAAGAAGGGAGAAGCTTCATACTCTTTTCCTCTTGTCATCACTTTTCTGTTGGAAATGCTCTTTTTACTCATTCACCTGTGATCTCTTCTGCCATGCCTATTCACCCAAGTTGTTCCCACCCCTTATACATTCCCCAATTATGGTTCTACCTTCCTCCATAAATAATCTGATGCCCCAGTTTGTGAAACTTACTTGTAACCAATTTACTCTTACTCACTATCCCCGCCCCCTCGGGTCCCAGTTTGCAAACTATTCCTGCTAACAATTGGGACTTTCTGGAGGAGGGATGTATGGGTATTTAGGAGGGTATTTCCAATTTGAAATTAACAGCAGAGCCTAATAAGAATAGTTTTGGCCCAAGCAACAAACACATGATAGTCATTCTACTTTTAAATCACATTTATTCACAGGTTGGTTTTTATATTGTTATTATGTGACTATGTTTTATTTCCTAGCGTTGTAACCAACACATTTTCCCCAAAACATTATGTACTGAGCTGGCTTGGTGTGTATCTGATGTGAATGCATGCAAGCATGCATGTGTGCATAGGTCTAAGTAAATGTGTTCAGTTACACTTTGTTACTTAAAATGGCATCAGAGTGTAAGCGCCAAGGCTTGCTTAGAGTAAATGTCACTCAAAAGATTTTGCCTTTTTAATGTGTCTTGAGGAGCCAGACCTGTGAAGTTTTTGATTCATTCTATGATGTTCGGAATCAAACTGTGAACAGTTATTTTCCAGACCTGTGAATGTAGATAAAAGAACCTTGCATAGCTCTTGGCTTGCCCTGTGAGTCTGAGAATTAGAAACCTTGACAGCGCGTTGTAAGATTATGAAACAGAGATTACAGAACCTTAGACTGCATGAAACTTTCTGAGTGTAGTTACAGGACCATGGACAGCACCAAGAAGGCTGATCTGTCTGCTGTGAATCAAGACCTTTTTCTTTTTTCTTTTTTTAAAAAAAGATATTTTCTATTTATTTATTCACAGGAATTATATACCACTTTTCAGGTAGACCTCACAAAAGTGGTTTACATAAGATGAATATGGTAAACAAGTGGGACCTGCAAGCAAATGTTTGTGTTGAGTATTCCTTTCCAGGATGCCAGCCCACCTGCCCAGCAAGCATACTCTTTTGCAGGATACTCCATTCCATCCCTGCCCCCAACAATCAGTCAGCGTTCTGCCAGTCATGATAAGTTCTCATTAGGCTATTCTTGGAGTTTCCTTGCATAGGTTCTCCCCCAAAATATCTTTTAAACTACTGCAAACCTTTGCGTTCCCCCAAACCTGCTACCCATAGTTGTAGCAAGAATATTTTTAAATATTGACATTTAAAAGAAACACTTAATTGGTCAGGGTGTGATGAGTGTTGAACAGAATGTAAAACTTGCACAACTTTTTAAAGCAAGCATAGTGCTGTTTACTAAATAAGGATTGTTTTCCCCATAGGGACAAATTACTATAAGAAACTGCAATTTACAATCAACCTTCCCAAATTGTCAGGAACCAGTCAGTGTTTTTTTTTTTAAAAAAAGCAACCCACAGTTTGAATCTCATTCCTCCCTCTACCCGGGAATAGTATTTTTTCAGTGTGGGAAAAAGACCAACCAAAATGAGGGTGGGTATTCCAAGACTGAATCCAGGTATTAAAATATATACTTTGAAGTTTGGTGAGCCTGATGCCAAGATGAGTTCTTAAGTTCACCAGTGCCAAGTTTGGTCTTTCAGTTTTGCAGGAAGTTTGCAGGAAGTTTGAGAATTAGAATCAATAGAGTTTGATGAGTTTTGTTTTCACTTTTGTTGATGAAAAGCACCTCTTTTGTTTCAGTGTGCTTTTCTTCTCTTCCAGCAATAGTGCAGGCCTGAGAAGTGTGGTGGTGGTGCTAGGGCCAGATTCTGAGTATATCAGGTCACATACTGCTAGTAACAGTTTGGGATCCAGGAAGTAAAGTCAGGTCAAGCAATCACTAGGAGGCAACAGAAGAGAATAGAAGGAAATGGGTAGTTAGAGTAAAGCAGAAGGCATGGTCAAAAAGGCAAAAAGTGGGTAGTTCCAAGTAGAGCCTAGGCTGGATGTCATCTTTCAAGGCAGGCTTCAACATTGCTTCGTCAACCAGCCAAACCAACACGTGAACAGTCAAACAGTGAAGAGGGCCTGTGTTGCATGTGTTGTGCCTGCCCCTCAATCCCAGACCTTATTTATGTTCCACGTGGATGTTCTGCAGGGGGCTTCTACTTTATTGGGATCCTGATTGCACAGAGAGCTCTACTTCCATTGAAGTGAATGCAATTATAAGGCCTTTGAGATATTCTCTACACAAGACAAGGAAGAATGGGTATCATGGGGTAGTGTCTTGTGTGCATGGATGTTGAACGTGTGGAACCTGAATCCACACATTGAATGTCTGTGACTTCAGGCAAATGCCTGAACATTATGTAGTACTGCAGCCTTAGATAGTACTGCAGTTTCCTTCGACCATCTAGCCAAATCCTGATGAATGGAGCCTCTTACTATTAAATGGGTCCAAGCTCTTTTAGAAGCCATTGACTTTAGCAACTTGGATTCTACTAAGGTTTCTGACCCAAAGTCATTGGAGTCTTAGGAAGGCAATGCTGCCTCTTTAGGCCCGATAGGCACTGGTACCCCACAATGGAGAGACTCTTGAGGAGGCAGGGACACCAGAGGCTAGTTTGTGCTGCACAGGAACACCAAAGACTATATTTAAGACACTAGGGAACAAGCTATGAAATTAGTGAAGACTTACTGGGCTATAGGGCCAAGAACAAAGTTCCACCACTACCACCATTTTTCAAAAAAGAGAAGACTAAGGAAGTGCCCGTTAGGGATATTTGAGGGTAGCTCTGCTCCAGACCTCCATCTGGCTGGGTTGCTGCCAAAGACTGGTATAGAGCGAGAGGAGGATTGTGACAGCAGTGGGGTTGGCATGGTACAGACGCACTGGCAGGATTGCCAAATTGGCTCTGCTAGCGTGTTTGCACTGTGCTGACCTCACCACACCGCATCCTGCCCCTCTCCTTCCCAGTACGCTGTGGCGACTCAGCCGGATGGAGGTCATGCTGCCTGCTTCTGCTTTAGGGAAGGGCCTTCTGCTGAGTCATTGAAGGTTGAAGTGGCTAACCAGGTTTCTTCCTTCTCTCAGATTCTACAAGAGAATGCCTAGATATGCCTGTGCATTTTAGTGGCAGTGAATTGATGTATTACAGGGGTTTTTTTTTGGGGGGGGGGCTTTCCCTCTCCCACCCAAGTACTTTTGATTCTCCTCCCAAATAATCCTCTCCTCCTCTTTCACATTATTTTTTTCTGTTTCCCAGGGAAGTGAATAATGGCAGCTTGTTCTCTTTCCTCCCCTTGCCTAAGATTTTTATTTAAACCAGTGTGACTTTTCTTCCTAATTTTCTCCTTCAGGTATTTTTGCCATCCATCCACCAGCTTAAAGTTGTGCTGTTCCATCAGGCAAGTTTGGTAGATGTTGATCAGTGCATGAAATCAGTTCTTAAATGGCTGCAAAATTGCCTGCCTTCAGACTGTTTTGATCACAAGGGCTTTCAAGTGTCAAAGTCATTTGGAGAACTAGATAGATAAAATGCATGAGCACTGAGCTTTTTCCAGGATAGAATAAATAAATGTGTTTTCAACTGTGTGCTTTGCCTTTGATAGTGATTTGTTAAAGGGGGGGGGGGAGAGAAAAGCAATGATATTAAATATTTACAAGAGTGATTTAGTTGTATAATCTTGTGCTGTGTGTCCCTGTTCAATAGTGAAATCAGCTACTGTTGAAGGGAATGCCATTAAACTGGTCGTACTGTGAAGGTCACTGGCTATACAATGTTGAAGCAATTTATAGAGAGTAATGATTTTCCTCAGCTTTCCATGGCACCCCTTTTCTCCACCCTTTTTGGTTTGCTTTTCCAAAAATAACTAAAAAGAAATACATTTCAGGACTTTCTCATTCCTTCCCTTCTGACTGATCTCCGAGCTGGAAACTTATTTTGTTAATTTACGTTTTTCCATACTCTTGAAAGGCAAATGTTGATTTTGCTTTTTGGCAGAGGAGCTTGTTACAGCTGTATTGGTGGGTTTTTCCCAGTTGAATGTTTCTCAGAGTTCAGTTCATGAGTTGGAAGGCCTCCCCAATAAATGGCTTCTGTTCAGGTACTGAATCCTTTCCAGAACAAGAAAATAGGCCCTTGACATTTGGTTTCTAGAAAGTACTTATTGGTGGTGTCACTTCACAGGTCCATTTGTCTGAATAATAAGACCTAGTCATCTTTTGGTGTGGCAAAATTGCAATGAGGTGATTTTACCACATCAGTGTTGGCCAAAACCAGTATGTCATTTTGTCACATTAGAGGTGACTATTTAATCTAAGTGTGCTCTCAGCTAGTAATAGCTAATAATTTATGGCATCATAGTTAACTGTCATTTTCTAGAGGGAGCCCCACTGTAAAATACCAGGATATGAACATGTCAGCAAATGTGATTGTTGTACCGTGTCAAAAAGTAACATGGACATTCATAGGGCAAAGCTCAGATCCTATGGGAAAAGTTACTTATAACTTACAGTATTTATAACAACAGTTGCTCTAGTGTTTTCAATTGGTCAGATCATACAGTCAGACATGAGGTATAATTCTAGACAGGGTTGTACCATGAAATTTTTAATGTCTGATGTTTTACATTTTTTTATGTGCTGTAAGCCGCCCAGAGTGGCTGGGAAAACCCAGCCAGATGGGTGGGATATAAAACATCATCACCACCACCATCATCTAGCCCTAGAGCAGTCTATGACTTAGAAACAAAGCACAATGAGGAATGATTGAAAGATTGTCTGACTACTTTGTCTCTCTTTGCATTCATTATCTGAAGGTACTGAAGGCCAGTGCCAGTTTTATGCTGCCTAGTTGATGGTAACCCCTCAGCCTTCCTGATGACAGTCCCTCATTCATGGAATGCCCTCCTTGATGAGGTGCATTATTCTTCCTCATTATGAACATTCGGACAGCATTTAATGGCTGAAATATACTTTTCTCAGCAACCTTGACATTATTGTCCATGAGGGCATGTGACTATTCTTGGATGTTCTTAATGCTTTTAGATATTTTAATTGGTTTTTTCATGTTTCAAATAGATTTTTATTTTATTTTTAATTGTATCATTTTAAGGCTTTGTTGTTTTTCTGCCCTGGGCACCTTTGAGAGGAAGGGCATGATACAAATCTAATAAGTAAGTAAATAATAAAATCAAGCAAAGGGTGTGGACTTCAGATAAACAAATAAAACAGATGAAGAAGAAAAGAGAGAATTTGAAAGTGTCAAAAAGAAGAGAAGAGAAAACCCAACATTTCCTTTCCAAACCCTTATTACAGAGGAGAGTGAAAGAATGATGGGAAACCAAGTGATAAGAGATTCAGGTGTTACAGAATCTGTTACAAAAATCCAGATTGGTTGGTTTGAGAGCTAGCAGTAAAAAATTGTAACACAAGAACAAGTCATGAACTATAGCCATTTTATTAACTGCAGAGTGGGAATTTCCATAATTCACAGGAAAAGAGAGAAGAGTATCATTGAATAGAAACGAAGTTTGAAAAAGGGCTTGGTCAAGGTGTGATAAAAGGAGCTCTGCACAAAGCAGTCTAAAAGAAGGAACAGAAAATAGCCAGGAAAACAACAGTCAGGGTTTGTCATAAAGTCACAACAGGGAGCAGAAAGAAATCGAGCCTTTAAAAAGTAAATTACCAAAGAAGAACCTTGTATGATAGAAGAAGGAGTCCAAACTACAAATGTGATATCAAAAATGGATGATAGTGCCACTGTAAATCAGTGGCAAGGATTAAAAGTTCAAGGAGGAAAATCATTGGTTTAGCCAGTGTTAAGAAGGAATCTCTGGAAGTGAAAGCCCTTGCAGTTCTCAACAGGAAAGGGCTTCCTGGATGTTTTGGGGAAAACACCCTGCTACCCCATGAAAGAATATCTTTTGCAAAAGACCTAACTGGAAGCAGCTCACATTGTATCTTCAGCCCTACATCAGAAGTGGAGGGGTTCTAGCAGCATGCATGAGTGATATTTCCAAAGGGCAAAGCCAGATGCAAGATCTAGGCATCTTCTCCCTAGTGATTCATTTGTTTTAGCTGAAAAACAGGGTTATCAATCAAAAGCTGAGGTATCTATATTTTCCCCACATGCAGAGAAAAATAACTTGAGGAGGCAATTTTGAACTGAAAAATTGCCGGAGGGGAGAGAATTAAGCAGTCTTTTCAACATCTGCCCTCCCTCTGCTATTGTTGAAACACATGCACACATGCGTCCAGCCCAGAAAGGAAAGTAGCACATGATTCAAGGTAACTTGCAGTTTGGCCTTTGCTCCCAAATTACTCTTTAATTTCAGAAGTGGAATGAACTAATTTCCATCCAGTGGGCATTTCACAGTAGGGAGAACTTCCTGACTGAGAGTTAGCACCAAAAGATTATCTACTTAGAGTAATTTCCTCTTACCACTTAAGTGGTTTGGGCTGCAGTGGTGTACAGACAAACATGTACAGTGTCGTCTCTGGGGATCATACAAGTGTTTTGGAATAATATAATTGTAGATTTGTAACGGACAAAACTCATCTAGTCCAACCCTCTGTGAGGCAGGAATCTCAACTAAAGCATCCATGACCAACGGCCATCCAACTTCTGCTTAAAAACCTCCCATAACGGAAGAGTTCACTACTTTCCGAGGAGGTCATTGCTGCTTTGAACAGCTCTTAACGTCAGAAAGGTCTTTCTGTTGTTTAGTTTTGTGTCTCCTCGATTTTCATCATCTGACCTGTCTACATGTGAGAAAAGGAAAAGTCTTTTGATGTGCTTACCTAGTTCTCTTTGCCCTACCCACTCAAGAGCACCATATCAAAGCCTTCAGCGCAGCCTCCCCCAACCTAGTGCCTCCCAGATGTCTTGGGATACAACCCAGCCAACATGGCCAGTGGTCAGGAATAATGAGTATTGTAAAATCCACAAATAAATAAATATGAGAGGGTTATATTGTTTTGACTGATTTTTTTTTATTGTATGTTTTTATTTGAATGGGACCTGTTCTGAGTTTGTTTGAAATAAAGAGTAGCCCATACATACATAATAGTCCGAGACATCTGGAGGCTTCCAGGTTAAGGAACAATCCTTCAAAGACTTCAAGATGGAGTCATCCCTTTTAGCCTTTTTCACCCCCTACCATTATATATGGTGATATGGTCCACCCTGCCTGCTATGTTTTCATATCTCCTGGGTCTTGCACTTCCATACAACCAGAAGGAATTCAAATTAGCAGATTCGGTTTAGTGGGGATTTGAACCCAGATCCCCCCTCATCCATGCTCTACACTGGCATTAACTGACACATAATTGTGCCTTATCCTTTGAATGCTGCTGTTCAGCCTCTCATGCCAGAAGCTGATTACCTTTCACTGTTCCAGTAACAATTTCATACTGTAAGCAGCAGCAGCAGCCTAGTGTATTTCAAATCCCCTGTAAATAGTTTGGTGGCATTTGCCTTGGCTCTTTAAAATATAAATGGTATTTGTTTTCAGCACACAATGCAAACAATATACAACACAGACCCACCCATTCACTTCATCTGCTTCTCTACCACCCACAATATTCTGCCATAATGAGCCCAATGTGACCCAGGCAATGTATTGTTATATATACTGCTCTGCAGGAGATTTGCTTACACAAAGATGGATCCTCAGACAGAGCTAGGAAGTTTTCCAGAGCTTGCAAGGTTCATTCAGCCTTTCTCATTGTAGACCGCTCTCCTAATGAGAAACTAATTTTACCACCTGCAAAACCTGTGCAACTCCCTTTGGAGTCACTGTATCATCCCACTTCTGCAACACTGATTTATTTGCTACTAATGAGTCTTTAAGTATCCAACTAAATATAGGGTCTTGCAGCTCCTGTACAACTGGTGAAGTGGTGATACTCTAAAAATCATGAAAATAAAAGTTCAGTGCTCAGCCTGGTTCTGAGACGTACCTGTAACTTTACTCTCAGATTGGCATTTGCATTTCTACAATGCTTTTCACAGTAATCTAGTGCTGAATATTTCCTTTTAAGGCTTCCGGGGGTCCAATATTATCTCTGCACAATATTTTGCTGATTCAGTTGTAAATTAAGACTCTAAGAAGGATAAAGTATAGCCATTAACATTTTCCTCCACTTAATATTTCTTATGTTTATCTTGTAATTGACTGCATCCCTTTCCCCTCCCAGTGATCTCACAATATTGCTGAAATCGTTTGTTGTGGCAGTTCTTGTATAGCTTTCCCATGAGCATAATAAGTGGTCTAAGTCTAAGTCAAACTTTCACCAGGTGACTACTGTTTCCCTTGACTGTTTGAAGAGAATGTTTATGTCTCAATAATGGTTTAAGCTGAACTTTCAGGAAATATCCTATGCAAATGAATTTGCTTGATTTGCTAAGTTTTTAAAGTCCAGAAAGCCTCCTCCAATGAATCACACCCCCTCCCTCCAAATGTGGGATCATCAGAATGAGACCCCTTTGCAAATGGCGGCAGTTATGGAAGTCAGGATTGCCCAACACATGTAGCAGGGTCTTTTCTGTAATTGCCCTGCAGCTCTGAATTTTTATTCCTCGTATTTATTTTGCTTCCTCTACAGCACTGATTATTTACTAGCCACAATGTTTTGCTGGACATTTAACAGACAGTTGGGTTTTTAAAATAGCATTTTAGCTGTTTCAGCTTCATTTTCTTTTTTAAAGATTTTGTTTCTAAATGTTGTGCTGTCTACCACATTGTTAAAGCTTGTTGAAAAGCAATAAATACCTGCTGGATAACTGTATCCTAACCAAGTAACTAATGGGTTGATTCGCACTTTGCAAAAGCATCTCCCTGGCTATGTCTTCTGATCATACTTGGAATCATAGAGCTGGAGGGGGTGGTGTAGATCAGCCCCCTGCTTGATGCAGGAAACTCAGAGCTAGAACATCCCTCAGCAGATGGCTGCCTGTCTCATAGAACACTGTTGTGAACATAGCAAACATGCCTACCACCATAAAGTGTGAATCGGCCCTGAGTCATTAACCAAGTAACTACCTCCAGTATCCATTTTTAGCTTTTATGTGCTTCTATATGTAGTTTGAGCCTGGCCTGTTGTGATATTTCCCACCCCGGTTTCTCAGTAGCCTACTAAGAAATATACAGAGCCCATACCCAGGCCCTCCTCCATCTCATGTCAGTATATCATGATCCTTAATAGCTTGAATACTGCAAAGAGACAGTTGGGAAACTGAATCTCAAAAACAAGGGGGCAGATCTTTCATGGAGTATTGTTGGTGTTCTGCCTTATTTCCATGGAGACTATAAATGGCTATATTATCCTTCCACTGTTGGAGGCAGTATGGGGAACTGTTGGGGTCAGATCCTCCTTCCTGGATTCCCATAGGCATCTAATTGTCCACTATGAGAATAGGATACTGCACTAGATAGACCATTGGCCTTCTTATATTTTACAGGAGAAGTTAGTGAGATGGTTTTAAGACTATGTAGACAGAAAGGTGTCTGGTACAACTCCATCAAGCTGCTTTTCTTGGAAGGTGTAGACAGTAGGCACATTCCACTAGAAGTTGTTGGACCGGCTTTTTCAAAGGGTATGTAGCACAGTCCACCCCATGACTGAGGGCCAAGAGTTTGATAGACAGCAGCCTCAAGTGATGGACTAAGTCTGAGGTTTGGCTTTGTAGCATCACAGTTTGATTGGTATCCTTCCATATAAGTTATTTGGCTCTGGTCTCACTATTAGCTGTCTGCATAAGTTATAGAGTGAGCTAAAGGCAAAACCACAGAACCCAGGGAATGAACTCCCACTAATGATTTTAACACTGCATTTGCCATTAGCCATATGTGAGTAGCTGCAGGCATATCAGACCAATATTTAGAAACATGCATTTCCTAAGCTGTGTATTGTATTCTTTGCAAAACTGCCTTTTGTTGCAAGCTCTGTTTGCTTAGTTGATGACTGGTGGGAAAGAATCAACTTACGATATTGGCAAATAAAAACTAAATAAACATTTATTGGGAGATATGAGTCCTACAGTTTGCCAGGAAATGGGATGGTTAACTTTCATTGTATATGGAGATTTTGCTTTGCTCCCATAAATTGTATAGAGTACATGCAAGGGAGAAGGAAAGGGGGATGATGAAAGAACAAAATGAAATCAAGCATCTCTTATTACCAGATTATCCGGCTGGCTCTTGATGGGCTGCATATTTATTACACGACAGGGCTCTGGTTACAGGCAGGTGACTGCCAATGTTCAGGTGTTTGCCTACTGCCTTCTGGGATGCTACATAAACAGCTGTAAATAGAGCTAGTTATTCAATCCATTCATGGGAAGGTTAAATTGTAGGTCTTTTGGCTTCCCAGGAGTACAAATAATGCAGCAGCACAAGTGAGAGTACACAACAGGCCACTTTTTCCAGCCAACAGAACTTTGTATTATTGTTATTGCTTCAGCTGCCTGGAAATATTATGTTTAAGTAGTGACAGTGTAAATAGAGGGCACCAGGTGTTGGGGATGGTTGACAGAGTCCATTCTGAATGCCTAGCCATGGCATGGGGAGAACCCGAATCAAGCTGGTTCATTGATTCATCCTGGGAATGCCCAAGGGTTGGAGACTACAATGGGATCTTAGTTTTGCTGAAAGCTATCATACAAGAACATTACAAAGGATGGAGCACACTACACAGCTTCAGGAAGTCTCCTTTCACTCATTACTTTGCCAACTGCATTTTTAATTTGCATTTCCATTTTCTCTATGTAGTCAATGCACTGATGATTGATTCAGATGGTACATTATTAACAGGTATTGAAGTGGCAATCGACACCTGCAAACCCCCATTGACCTAACATCCAGAATGCTGATATCTGATGCATAGATCTTACCTGCCACCAAATAAGTGTCAATAAATTAACTTTCTTGGAGCACATGGAAACAACTGTGGCTGAGATGTTTTACATATCATGATTTGGATCATTCACATGATCAAATCTCAGCTTAATAAACCGAGAGATGCATGAGCTTCAGGCACTCACATGCAGCTGCTTTGCTTCTTCCTTCATGCAAGTGAGCAAAAAAGCCAGAAAGATGCAGTTAACCATAAATTTCCATTACATCTGAACTGGAAGATATGGTTTATAGCTTCCAAATAACCTAGGCTCTGGAAGCCAATGCTAAACCACAATCTCATATTTTGGATTGTTTGGAAGTTATCAACCATAGTCTCCCAGTTTGGACGAAGCAGCAAAATGGTTAACAGCAGCTTTCTGACTTGTTTCATGACTCATGCTAAGGGAAGAACAAAGTGGCTGCAAGTGAGCGTCTGACGTTTGTGCACATTCCAACTTATTAAGGCAAGATTTGGCTGTATCAACATGACAATTAGTTTGTTACTGGGCATGCACAACCTCAAGTGGTTCTCACATCAGCAGTACCAACATTTAAATGCAGCATCCACAGCAGTTGCAATTCGCTGGGTGCTGGGTAGCCTTACAAGTTGAGAGGTTGCTCCAAAGTGTTTTCATACAGGCTTGCTCTTATTCCATTGGATAGCTATTATTTATTTATTGAATTTATATGCCCCCTTATACACGGAGGTCCCAGGGCCGTTCACAGAACAAAATCAAAATATAAAACCACAAAATATATAATCAAAATAAAAACAACAACCCAATATCACCGTTTCCCCCCAAAAAGGGGGATAGGGAGAAGATTTTCTTCCACTCTCATAACATGAGAACTTGGGGTCATCCAATGAAACTGAATTTTGGAAGATTCAGGACAGACAAAAGAAAGTACTTCTTCATACCGTACATAATTAAATTACAGAATTCGCTCCCATAAGAGGCTGTGATGGCCACCAACGTAGATGGCTTTTAAGGACAAATTCATGGAGGATAAGGCTACCAATGGTTAAGTTTTATCTCCACAAAAAGGAAGCAGTATGCTCCTGAATACAAGTTCCTAGAAACTGCAAGTGGGCAGAATGTTTTGGCACTCAGGTCCTGCTTGCAGGCTTCCTATGGACATCCTGTTGTTCACTGTGAGAACAAGATGCTGAATGACATGAGCCACTGGGCTGATCCAGCAGGCTCTTTGTTTCCTCTTATACAGGTAGCAAAGGTCCCCACTTCAGAAGTCATTTCTCCAAGTTGTGAAGGGAGATGGCGATGGGAGCATGGAGCTAGGGAGCATGTCCTCCCTCTCTCTCACCTCTTGTTGTGTTGATTAAACAAAGAAAGAGAATAGGGCTATTGCCATTTTGTAAGACCAACTCTGAAAGTTAGACCAGTGCTGTTATATTTCAGGTTGGAGGAATCAGTCTACTTATGGAACACTTCACTTTTGCATATATTCATCCACAAACCCATTATGTCCTCTTTTCATGTTTCATGTGGAATTTGGCATTTTACTAAGTATTTCAAATCAATACATATTTCTAAAAGTGATACTTCTTTTTTAAGCTGAGAACTGTGTCAAAACATTCAGGAAGTGTGAAAGCAAACTAAGTTGTGATTTGCACATTCGTTCCGGAGCTGCAAGCTGAATTCTTCAAGCATCTGTAATTATAACCCCATATATTGGTGAGAGCGGGCTGAAGCTGAGGTAGAGTGCCCAAGAGGGTGTAGGTCAGCCTCCTCCCCCAGGTACCCTTCAGATGGTTTGGATTACAACTCCCATCAGCCCCAGCTGACACAACTGTGCTGGCTGGCGTTGATGGGAGTTGTGGTCCAAAACATCTGGAGGGCACCAGCTTGGGGAAGGCTGACCTAGTGAGTTCATTGCGCTGGTAAGATTCAAGTAGATGACTTTTTGACTTGTACACCAATCTCTTTCCCATAATGCTACACTAGCTAGCCTCATCCTACACCTAAGTGAGTTCTGTTGAATTCAGTAGGCTTACTTCCAAATAAGCGTGTATAGGATTTCTGCTTATGAGTCACTGCTTGCTTTACTGTCCCATGTCTGCTCCAACCCACTCAATGCTTTATGAGCATTACTATTTTTGCTTCAAAGCTTATACAGTGAAGCAAACCAGAAATCATGTTTTTTGAAATCTATCAACAACTACAGAAAAATAGGAAATTATACCAAGAAACATATATACGTAACTTCACAGGACAGAATTTTCTGGATAACAGAAATAGAATACTTTACTATAGATAGACTTAGTGTGTGTGTGTGTGTGTGTGTGTGTGTTTGTGTGTGCGTGCGCGTGCATGTTTTAAACTAGCAAATTAAGGAGTGAGAGCCGGTGGTAGAACTAATCAATCTAAACTACATGGTGTTCATTGACACAGTGCCCCATATATAATCTTACTGGGAAAACTAATTCACTTCTGACTGACATACATATCTACTTCAGTAATGTTGAAGGAGCTGGTTGATAGGTACTTGCCAAGAATAATGAGGAAAGCCATGTGGGAAACTTTTTTTTAATGCTTCTTTAATGAGGTGATACAATGGCTGGTGTGGGACTGGGACTCAACATTCTGTGTCTTCTCGCTCCCTGTTACACTTCTTAGAAGGATAGCATATTAAAGGTGTGAATCACCATAGAGAGGGTAAAGGATATAAGTATCTGCAATGGGTGTAACCCCAGCCCTACTAAAGTTGATTGTGAAATGCTCTGATATTAGTGGCCAAGCATAGAGCCAGTCTTCACATGCAAGAAACTCCTCTGAACAGCTTTTCCTAGACTGTATCACATAGGACCATAGGATGCTGCCTGAGTTGGAACATTTGACCATTTAGCTTCGTATTGTATTCACAGACTGGCAGTGGCTCTCCAGGGTTTCAGAAAGGGTCCCTCCCACCCCTACTTGCTGATTCCTTCTGTATACAAAGCTGATGCTCTACCTGCTGCAACCCTTTCTCACACTTCATCTACAAGTGGGGGAATCAAATATCTAGCCCCTTCAACAAAGCCACCCCCCTTCACAAAGAAAACTAGCACGCAAGGGAGAGCACTAGCCTACAGCCCTTCTTTTTGACACATGTACAGGAACTTCTCGTTTCTCATGGTGGCATATGCAATTCCCTAGCTACAGTGTGCCATGCAAGAGTGTGTAAACCTCCTTCATGTATGTACTGGATCTTAAATTCAGGCAGCTAAATCTACAAATCATATAGGCCAGAATATTTGGATTGAAGTTGGCTCAGTTCCACTGAAACTGATAGGGTTAAAGGCTTGATCTGTGATGCAAACGTTTTCCATTTTTAAAAGCTGCATAAATGAAATATTGCACTTCCCTTTGGCAAATGACTGTACTGTTGAAATGGCAACGAGATCGCACTGGCTTATTTATTCTGAATGTTTGTATGTGATGCCAATAAAGGTTTGATGATGATGATGATGACAAATGAAACCTTTGGACTTGACCACTGGGTTGGTCGAAACACACAGTCTCTAGCTGGTGTCCAAGTTTCACTGATGTGTTTGTGGGTTGGATGGATGGAGCCCATTAGTTCTTTCATTCATAACTGCCCCAATGTGTCCTTGTTTTCTAGGTCCTTGTTTTATTCATATGCTGAATTTCCTTGGAATGGCTATCTTCATTTTATAGGAAACATTTTTGTAGCATCAGCCAAAGATAGGACATAGTATGTTACAGGTAAACAACTTTAAAAGAAGAAGAAGCTGAAAGTTTGGCCATAGCATCAGTAATGCACTATCAGGTATTAATATTATTGCCACTTCTTCCACCCAGCTTAATTGCCCTCTGTAAAGTGGAGGTGGCTGCTGCCTCTTGGCTTCATTAGCAGCTTCCATTTTCATTAAGGTTGGTGTGCTAATGGACTGTTCTAAAGCACAGTTGTTGCTAAAGCTCAGGTGCTGCTGGACAACACTCAGCATGATGATTTTGTGCAGTGGAGTGAAGAGTCTGGCCTTGCAGGGAGCCTAAGTGCTGGAAATAACAGAGATTGTAGCTTGGTTCTGGAAAGGCCCCTGATGTCCATGGTCTTGCTCATTTGAGCTAGCCCAGTCTCCTGGGTCTTTAAATTTGGGAGGACAATTGCACAAAACTAGACCCCTTGAGAGGTGCCTTGTAATTGCAACATCTGTTCCAGTTGTGAATGCTGCAAAAGCAGCTCCCATAGCATCTTGCAGTGATAATGGACCCCAATTGGAAAAGTCACTGATCCAAATACCCTTGAATGTTGAAAGGGACTTCAGAATCATACATAGCAGATTCAAACAGACCCTGGGTTTAATGACTTCTAAACCTTTATAAGTAGGGCTGTGCAATTTTATTTTGACTACTGTTTTAACTGTGTAAATACTGGATCCCTTAACACATCTTTGTATAAAAAGCTCCCAGCTGCTTCCGATCTTGCTTTCCCTGTTTGTATTCTGAAAACTCATGGTAGGAAAATGACCAGAAAATAGTTTGTGGGCCAATCTATATATATGTACTAATCATTTGATGAGTAAAATCTACTGATGGCTATTGGGTATGAATCAGCCAATGGAGACCAAAGCTACACTTAAATATCACTTGGCATTATCTAAAGTAAAATATTTTTAAATGAAGTCAATTCAAACATTCACAGGCAAATCAATGAGATATCAAGTCATATACTGGCATGGTCAATCAGAATCCCAGACACATTATTGGGTCATGTTCCAGGAGGCTGCTTCACCATTTGTACACTACAAAGATGTGGATATGGTTATTTTCATTTAGAGGTGTTGCCAAAGCATGCACTTCCTGACTCAGAAAACTGCGTCTTGGAACCTGAACCAAGAAATCTGGCCTCTGAAACCTCCTCTAGCTCAAACATTAATGTAAGACAGAGGATAATTCCATTCCATCTGCCTTCCCCCTTTGATGCCTGATACAGTGTTCTGTATAATGCCATATATTTTTGCTACGGCATATAGCCATGGGGACGCGGGTGGCGCTGTGGGTAAAAGCCTCAGTGACTAGGGATTGCCGATCGAAAGGTCGGCGGTTCGAATCCCCGCGGCGGGGTGCGCTCCTGTTGTTCGGTCCCAGCGCCTGCCAACCTAGCAGTTCAAAAGCACTCCCGGGTGCAAGTAGATAAATAGGGACCGCTTACTAGCGGGAAGGTAAACAGCGTTTCCGTGTGCGGCTCTGGCTCGCCAGAGCAGTGATGTCACGCTGGCCATGTGACCCGGAAGTGTCTCTGGACAGCGCTGGCCCCCGGCCTCTTGAGTGAGATGGGCGCACAACCCTAGAGTCTGTCAAGACTGGCCCGTACGGGCAGGGGTACCTTTACCTTTACCTTTATAGCCATGGAAGGATTCAAAGAAGGCTGGTTGCACATACAATGCATTTATTATTAGTAGTAGTAATAATATGTCCTTCACCTAAGGAGTCTGGGGTGGGTTAGAACATTAAAACACACTATCAAAAACAGTTTAAAACAACTTACAATAAAAAAATAAGGTGAGTCCTAAAAAGTATCAAAAGGCAGGATGAATAAGTCTTCAGCATCCTCTGGAAGGTGTATAATGAAGGTGTTAGACACATATCTGTGGGGAATGAACCATTATTTCACTAATGCTTTCCAGTGCTGCTCTGCAGCCATCTTGTCAGTATTGACCAACTTTATATAATGAGCTTGTCCAACACTGTGTTTCTCCTGCAACTGAGGTCTAGTAAACCTCAGTAAACCTCTGTTTGGGCTGTATCACTTTGGACTGCAAGTAGGGGCTCACACCTGGAATGCTGCTCTACACTAAAACTCTTGAAAAGGTGGGCAATATGGTTGATTGTAGTAGGGTGTCTGTTTTTCCTTTAGCCAATTGTATGCCTAGGGATTTTCCCTTGTCAAACAGTTCAGCAGAAGAGTTAAAAAGGCAGCCGTTCTTGCTTGCCAAACTGCTATTGCCCAAGGGAGCTTCAATCCAAGAAAAATGAATTGCTCTTGTCTTCAACTTCAGTGGTGCAAAGTACAAAAGAAGAAGAGATGTCAGAGGCCTGGGAATTTAGTGTTGAGGGAAGAGGAAAGATCCCAGGAGATATTTTTTGGAGCATGGGATGGTGCTTCTGTTTCTTCTTGGTTGAATTTTGCAGATGAGAAACGAACTTACTGTGGTTGAGACATTTGAATGAGATTTCAAGTGATCATCATTTTTGTGGATATGGAAGAATTCCATATTCCATTTGGAAAATGGTTCCCTAAAAATGTAATGTGTTTACTAGGAATAGAAAATGTTCTTATAGCTCTGTTATATATAACAGAAATGGATATCAGTGCCATATCTAGATACAGAAGAGGAACAACCTCAGAGATAACATATGATAGATGATCGCACAGAGCAATTAAGGCCATGATAATAAAGGAATGACTGTTGGAACAGTATAGAGAAGCATTTTACTTATTACTGTGCCATAACAACTCTGTTCCAACATCTGTGCAAGCTGTAGTTCAAGAAACCAACTGCACTATATTTGGGGAATAATAATTTAAAATAAAAGTGAGGAGGCTCCTTCCTTGCACCCATGGCCTGCAATAGGCTTACACATCCATCCTCAATTTCTAAGCCTCTGACAGCTCCTCCTCCATTGGGTTTTGCTTTTAATTGAAATGAGGTCTTCTGAAAGTGGTTTGACCTAAGCATGCGTGAAGCCAATTTAAGATCTTGAATCTAACTGAATAGCAAAAGCATGCTAAATAACTTTTCAGACAAATTTACTTCCATTCCTTGTTTGATGCAAATTGCATAAACATTCTTTCAAGTCTTCAGCACGAACACTTTGCTTTCATACAATATGCTTGTGATGCCCACTTTGTTCTTTCCATTCCCCCCTGCACCTCCCAACTTGTACTTGATGAAATTAAAATCAAGGCTCAAAAGTATTTAGATAACCATTTATGACATTCATCAGTGGTGGTACTTATTATAGTCAAGAATGTGACTGGGTTCACATGTAAAACTGACATAAGGACCGGAGTGCACACACTTTTGTGTCTAAAATGAAACTTTCTACATTTCTAAACCCTATAACTGAAAGAAAACAGAGTTTTGGGACTAGAGCAAGCCATAAAATCAGATGCAAGCTTCTCCGTCCCTCTGCCTTACTGCTGCACACAAATCCCTCCCTATTCCACATTCCACCTAATGTTCATAATTGTGAAGGACCATCAGGATAAAACAAATTCAGGAATGCTCTGAAACTCACTTTGAGATTAAAACTAGGAGATCAGAAGCTTTTGCTTCCATTTTAGATTAACTGGATTTTCATAAAGCACCCAAATCCTAAAGTGTGGTTAATCTTAATAGTGTTTTGTTGACACAAGTCAGCTTCAGAATCCATAGTTTGATGTTGACTTGCTTCATACACCATCGTTAAAATTAACCAGGGTTTGGATATCAAAATAAGTGATGATTACTCCATTATTAACCCTGTTCTAAAGTCAGATTTGACCACGTGGAAAAAATGGACACCAAAACTTTTACCATTTGATTCCTCCTTAGTTGCAATAACTCAGCACTCTTCCTTTTGCACAGCAGCCAATTCAGGCTCATAGAATCATATAGAGTTGGATGACTTGGAAGGGACCCCAAAGGTCATCTAGTAGAACCCCCTGCAATGCAGGAATAGGTGGGAAACAGTGGGAGTATATAAACTCAGAGACTTCTACACTAATCAAAAGCCCCTTACAGCTCCAGAAATAAATTTTATATTAGGAGATATACAATGTGGTTGGCTAGACATATACCAGATTCTATAATTTTTAAATCAGCCAAATATAACGACTCAAGCATTACATGGCTTAAATAGTTTTGAGCAACTGCTCTACACATTCAACCCACTGGGAAAGAAAATCATCTCCCAACTATATTAAATCCTTACACAATTGACCACCCTTCCTCTCAGTTCATTAAGACTAAAATTGCGAAAAGATTTTGGAGAAGAATTAGAGGTACAACTCTGGGAACAAGTTTGGAATTTATTATTATTATTATTATTATTATTATTATTATTATTATTATTATTATTATTTTGTGTACTGCCTTTCAGCTGAAGATCCCAGAAAAACACAAAAACACAACAGAAAAACACAAAATGAGAATACAAAATACATTTAAAAAACACATAAACACAAACCAATAAAACCTGTCCCACAAACACATTTTAAAAGCCATAGAATGTTAATCAACCTAATGCCTGATTGAAGAGAAACGTTTTCATCTGGCAGCTAAAGATATATGTTGAAGGCACCAGGTGAGCCTCCCTAGGGAGAGCATTCCACAAATGGGGAGCCACAACAAAAAAGGCCCGTTCTTGTGTTGCAACCCTCTGAACCTCTTGTTCAGGAGGCACACAAAGAAGGGTCTCAGATTATGATTGCAGGGCCAGTTCATTTGAGAAGAGGTGATCCTTGAGGTATTGAGTTCCTGAGCTGTTAAAGGCTTTATAGGTCAAAGCCAGCACTTTGAATTGGGCCCCGAAACTAATTGGCAGCCAGTGCAATCAAGCCAGGATCAGTGTAATGTGCTCAAACTGCCTTGCCCAGTGGGCAACCTGGCCGAAGCTGAAGTTTCCGATCGATCTTTAGAGGCAGCCCTATGTATAACACATTACAGTGATCTACCTAGAGGTTACCAGAGCAAAGACAACAGGCTATCCCTGTCTAGTGTTCATTCAGTCATTGTTCTTTTTGATGAAGGGAGGGGAGATTTGTAATTGTTCATCAGGTTATAGGATACAGGCTGGTACAGACATTTGAAAAGACAAGGCTGGGCTGAGCAATGCCATTTTTATTTCTCCAGCCAGTGATTCAGTTGTCATTACCAGGATGTGACTCAGGCCTTCCATTTCTGAAGGGGTAAATCATTCCTAACAAAGTAAATGTCCTAGGCGGATGTGGCTGTGACTCCAGCAAGTGCTGCCCTTTAAATAGCTTCTTAGAAACATTTCCCTTGCGCTGCTTGGGTTAATGCAGTGACGAAATGAAGGAGCATCCCTGACCCTCATCTGTGCTGTATATTGTAGCCTGTCACATTTGCCTTGGAGCTGCCACATCTGAAAGAGGGTGACTCAAAGCAATGAAGCAGCACATAATGCAAGTCTGAAAGGGAATCCACCAGTTCAGAAGCTCAGTAAGGCTCCGTTGTCAAAATGTTTAGGAACCCCATTAAAAACAACAACAGCCAAAGTCAAAAACAGCTTTATTTTGTATTTGATAATTGGCTTTTTTTAAAAGAATGCTGTGAGCTGCCTTGGAAGAGTTGCAAATTGAAAGAAGGCATGCCAGTGTGTGAAATAAATAAAATGAGTGACATGGAAACTGCTTACATATGGTGCTTCGATGTAAGCAACTCTTTCATTTGTTTGATATGATTTAATGCAGAGGTTCTCAAACTATGAGCTGCAGACAACCAACTCCATTTAGGGGGTCTGTGGGAGTGTAGAACAGTCAAAAATATCTGTGGGTGTTCCCCCCCTCCCTGATGATGGAGAAAGAGACTGTTTTTACTGGGACTGAGTTTATCAAGCAGGCTAACAAGGCCTGCTAGGGCTGGTAGTTTTCATAATATAGCACTGGTGTATCTGAATACCTATTGTTGGGGACAGACACATGAGCAGGTGGACTCTGGAGAGGAGATCATGGCTGCTTTGCTTCTCCTCCATTCCTCCTGTTGCTAAACTGCTGTGAACTAAGCCATGATTTAGATTAGTGTGCCATCCAAACCCGGGCTCATGGTTTGTCTCCTCCAGACAAACTGCAGGGTCTAAACCAAAAACAAACCTTGACACCAGCTTGTGTTTTGTCTGGAGTGAGGCAAACCATGAGTCAAACAATACACTAAGCCAAACAACCACTTAGCTTGCAGCAGCGCAGCAGGATTAGAGAAGCAAATCAGCTCTGATTTCCTCTCCAGGAAATCCCATATGCCGGCAAGCTCACACTAAACCATGGTTTGGTTTGTGTTACGTGCAAATTGTGTCAATGGGAAATTGGGTGCATGGGAGAAATAAAGCAGCATGGAATGTAACTGAGGAAGAGGAGAGAAGAAACAGATGCTTGGAGAAAAGCTTGGAAGGTGTTGGCCTTGGACTAGCTATTGAGAAACAGGCCTTTAGCTATTTTGAAGACAGGCCCTCACAAAAGGATTGCAATTGATTTAGTTTTAAACTGAGTGGGCAAGGTAGTGTGAAAGTTAGGAGACTCATCCAGCTTCTGTGTCTTATGGACTAAAGAGGTTGTTCCAGCAGGAATTATTTAAGCTCTAGAGCATCATGGAAGACTTTAGATTCATGTAAATACATTCAAGCCATGTACAGTCAAGATACCACATACATAATGAGGCTGATAACCAGTGGGCATTTCACAGCTGCTGAGAGAGGGAGGAGAGGGAGATCAGTGAAATGAAAAATGCTGTCAAATCTCCATTCAAAAGAGGCAATGGGAGAATTTGCTCTCCAGAGGGTTAAGGCCCCCTGGGCGTTCTGAGTGCCAATGAATGGTGGCCAGGAAACAGAGAGATAGGAATCTTAGGGGAAATGATCACTTTGCTTGGTAAAAGTTGAGAGAAAACTGTTTAAGGCATAATCTTCATCATTTTGGGAGATGAGATGGCTTTGCTAAAGTAAAGAAGCTGGAAGGCTTAAATGCAGAGGCACAGTCTGGGCTTGTAACTTCTTTGCATTAGCTGATCTATCAGTGATGCTCCCTATTGTTCCACTGAATATTTATGCTCAGACATACCACTTCCATAGTATTCTACTGTTCTCTGAATATTCTGAGTGCATCTTAGATGCAAGTATAGCTTAATTAAGACCCCATCTATACTACAGCTTAAAGCAGTATCAATCTTTTTAAAACAGTCATGACTTTCCCCAAAGAATCCCGGGAAGAACTGCAGTTTGCTAAGGGTGCTGAGAGTTGTTAGTTGGGAAACCCTTCTTTCCCCCACAGATCTACAATTCACAGAGTTCCCTGGGAAAAGGGAACTAAAGCTAAAAAAGTTAATCACCATTTTCCACAAAGCATTTAATGTGCCATGGTCTCATTGATGGCTGCAGAAATGCTCAGCACTAGGCTGTCTGTGGAGAAAGTTCTACATTATGAATGTTGCAGGAAATGTTATCCTCTTATAGAAGTATTTTCTGCAGCAGATGTTTGTGTGGAAGTAAAATACGTTTGTAGTCATCCATTTGGGAAACTTGGTTGCCCAAATGGCTGTCTTTATAGATGGCTGTACATTCATATGCTGCGTCTACTTTTTATATGTATGTTGCAGAAAACTTTTTGGTGTAATACCAGCATGTCCCCAAAACAGCTGCAACATGTAATTGAACTTGACATTGCAGAGATCTTCAGTATTTTCACTAAACAAAATTGTGTGCCACTGACAGTGTCTTTCATTCTGCCCTGGCCGCCCATGACTTCACCCCCTTCCCCCAATTCCTGGGTTGTTTCCCTGTGTCACTTTTAGATTGTAAAGTCAAGCTCTATGTGGTGGAGAGCTCCAATGCCTGCTATTTGTAATGTGCTGCACATAATGTTGGCACTGTAGAAATAATCTGGATGTAACAGATTACACTGAACACCCAAGATGAGATGTAGTCAGCTAAATTGTGCCAACTCGTGAGAGCAGAATTCCTTCAGCTGAGTTGTTAGATCTGCCTTTCTTTCTTATAATGTTAACATGGGCCATTGATTTTCCTTAATTCCACATCAAGAGATGCTGACTAATTACACAATACCTTTACTTAACCGAGTTCACTTGAATTAAATACAGTTTAAATCGCAAACATTTTACTTTAGTGCTCATTCTTCTCTGTGTTTTTCTTTTGTGCTTGTTTGTTCTTCAAAATCAGAGCTGCAGTTAAGATTATGGATATCTAAATGTCAGGGTTCCTTTGGTTGTATAGAGCAATTGCAAGTTGCTCTTCAGTACTCAACGAATAGACATCATGGTCAACTGTGAAGGAATTCCTCTCCATAGACCTATGATGTCTGAAATTAACTTTCTGCATTTTTCAGGTGTTGGTCAAATGTGTGAGGGGACAGGATGTGTGGAGGTTCTTCACATGCAATGCCCTTTCCACTCCTGAAGAAAGAGTTTAGTTGAATGTGCTTGGATTCCCTGTGACATCTAAATGTTCAAAGCTAGAAGGTTAGGATTGGAGGGGGCAGGCTCAGTGTGCATGTTCCAACCCTTCATTACAGTTAGCACCACCATGAGTTCATGCTTGGACAGAGCTCCTGCCTCTGACCTTTTAATGTGAACTTCTTCCAGTTCTGTTTGCATTTTATGCTAAAGCATTTTGAGATAAAGTTGGTATGCAAAGTGAAGATATGAAGAGATGACTTATAGAATTGCGGCTTGCTCATAGATACATGTGTGGGATGTGTAACTGGTGGTGAGCATCCTTTAATATATGAAAGCAAGAATATATGCTGTAATTAGGGATGGCTAAGCAGCAGGCCATGCAACTCACTCCCGAAGTATGAGGGCCCCATGAGCAGCCCTCTTGAACAGCTGAAACCATTATGGGTGGCTTGATGTTTGATCCACTGCTTGAAGGTGCTGATTCTGTTTAGGTTGGTTGGCCAGGAAGGCTCTCCTTCTCCTGGCTGCCTAGCAAAGACCAGAGTGTGCTGACAGAAAAATGACGGGGCCAGCACCAGATCCAATGGAGATGCGATTGGAGGATGGAGGCAAAAAAGCCAGCATTCCTTCTTTGTCGTTGCTTCTTCATGCAGGGCATAGTTAAACTATGGAAGTCGTTCCCGCAGGAAGCAATGCTGGACACCAACTTGGATGGCTTCAGAAGAGAATTGGACAAATCCATGGACAAATCCACAAGGCTATCAGTGGCTACTGGATATGGTGGCTATGCTTTGCTGCGATGGACAGAGGCAGTAACACTTCTGAATACCAGTTCCTGGAAACCATGGTGGGGGTGGGGGGTAGTGCTCACTAGAGCTTAGGTTCTGCTTGAGGATTTCTCACCAGCCACTCTGAGAACAGGATGATGGACTAGTTCATGGGTAAGCAAACTAAGTCCCGGGGGCCAGATCTGGCCCAATTGCCTTCTCAGTCCGGCCCGTGGACAGTCTGGGAATCAATGTGTTTTTACATGAGTAGAATGTGTCCTTTTATTTGAACTGCATCTCTGGGTTATTTGTGGGACCTGCCTGGTTTTTCTACATGAGTAGACTGTGTGCTTTTATTTAAAATGCATCTCTGGGTTATTTGTGGGGCATAGGAATTCATTCATTCCCCTCCCCCCAATATAATCTGCCCCCCCAAGGTCTGAGGGACAGTGAACCGGCCCCCTGCTGAAAAAGTTTGCTGACCCCTGGACTAGATGGATCATGGCCTGATCTAGCAGGCTCTTCTTATGTTCTTATTGCAGTAATATTGCAAGCAGAACTGGGGACAGCCCAATCATTGGGGTGCCAACTTGAATAAAATACGGGGGGCAGGTAAGTCCTGTCCCACATAATCATATTACACGGTGCATGTGCACCATTTGAATGGCAATGTCCTTTAACTTTGGGGAGCACAGCCCCTTCAAATATTTTATGGGGAGGGCCGAAGGGACCTTGGCTCCTATGCCACTCATTGTGGGCTATTCTTCACATCGCACCCTAGTCTTGATGGCTGAAATTGAGCAGTTCAGATTTATGACATCCAATTTGATTTCCCACGACATTTCCACTTACAGAGTAAGTATCTGTGTATCTGAAGAAGTGTGCATGTGCATGAAAGCTTATACCCATAACAAACTTAGTTGGGCTCTAAGGTGCCACTTTTGACCAAACTGTGGGAGGCAGTGGAAGACAGAAGTGCCTGGCGTGCTCTGGTTCATGGGGTCACGAAGAGTCGGACACGACTAAATGACTAAACAACAACAAGATGCCACTGGACAATTTTTTAATTTTATTCCTACTTACAGTTTACCATACCTACCTCTTCTCTTATCAGTGTTAATATGTTTTTACATACTACACTGGTGAGAGAAGTTACTCTGGGTAATTCTGTAATGACTTGCCCCTCTAGTTACCAGTAGAACACCTGGTTTCCATGATAACTTAATCCAGGAAGAGATTGCTTCCATGTGCAAGTTCTGTGTTCTGGCTGTAATGTCTCGTACAGCTTGCCTATGTGGATCTTGAATTTATGTGACATGCCTGGACTTCTGATTGTTCTATTGCTGGCATTGAAATCCTACATGATTTGGGAAGCTGCACATGATGAGGTATGGTGGATCTTAACAGCTGTGGCATCACATACTGGAAGTCTGAATCATCCCATTTTGCCAAGCACTAGTTGGGTTTGTTTAAAAAGTGAATTCATCACAGTGGTGAATTTATATGGGGGACAAAGAATAAAAGCTAAAGATGGCATGTAGTCAATTTCCCTGTGATTGTGGCATGGACCCTGCAGTCAGTATAGATTGGAAAGGACCCTTGCTCTGCAATTACCTCTGTTGCTGCTCTTGAAATCAAAGAAAGGCTAGCTTGGGGGGTGGGGCAGCTCCCTTGTTTGGTGCTTAAGTATTCATTGGCAATTGCCTTCATTGTTCCCCACTTTATTAGCTTTCACCAAGTAGTTCAGCTTTTACTAAGGGCAGTGGGGTTTATGGCAGCAATATTTCTCATAGTGTCAGAGATAAAATATCCAGCTAATAACAGACTCTCTGGTAATGTAAATCGCAGAAGAAAAGCAATCTCATTTTGAAGAAGTCCTGCCTGGGAATGTTAAGTCTCCCGTTCAAAAGAAGCAGCCTGCAAAATCCACAACACTTTATGTTTACTAACAAGATAAATCATTTGTCTTAAGTGACAGGAGGCAAAGGAGATCTAATTCCAGCCCCTTCCATTTCCGTTTCTTCCTGAGAGCTGCTGAATCCCCACGACTCCACTCAATTCCATAAACGTAGTGGGTGTTCAGTACCTTTCTTGCCAGAGATCAAGTAGTCTGGCTTAGTCCATCTTCCCTGATGAGGAAAGAGGAATGGTGAGGAATTATATAGCACATAGGAAAGAAGACTGATTTTGGGCTGTAGGCAATGGACATATTTGCATGACATTATTGTATTATATCTGTTTTATACTAGTTCAGCTGTCCTGGATTCCACCAAAGAATCCCTAGAATGCTAGTTTAGTGAGAATGCTAAGAATTCTGTTTCAACAGTCTTGAGACTGTGATGAATGGAGAAACATCAACATAACTTAACCCACATGATCTTTACTTAAGGTTTTTTGTTTGGTTTGTGTGTGAGTGTGTGTGTGTGTGTATGTGTGTGTGTATACCTAATTATATATACCAGCCTTTCTCAACCTTGGGTGCCTATAAGTTGTTGGACTACAACTCCCATTATCCCTGACTGCTGGCCCTTCTCACTAGGGATAATGGGAGTTGTAGTCCAACTACTTCTGGGGATCCAAGGTTGAGACAGACTGGTATAGACAGTAGACGTGGTAAATATAACTGCTTCACAGATGAGCTTGTTTGCATAGTAAGGGGATGCCACACATAGAAAACCCCACAGACCATCGTTGGCCAGACTTGGGTCTCCAGTTGTTTTGGGACTGCAATTACATCATCCCTGACCCCTGGTCCTGTTAGCTAGGGATGATGGGAGTTGTAGTCCAAAAACAGCTGGAGACCCAAGTCTGGCCAACACTGCCACAGACCTTACCATGTTTAAAATATTTCTGTGAATCCACACTTAACACTATTGTAGATTGGCATTTAGGCTTCCCAAGGACGAAAGCATGATTTGACTTAATGATTTGTTTACCATGTTAATTTGTATTCGTTTTGCTCCAAGCTGTTTCTTGCACAATGCCATCGATTGTTTACAATAATGTTATCAGTGCCTATGACATTACTGAATCCAAGCCATGCATGCTTCTTGATGGAGTGGGGTGGGGAAAGCATGGAATTGGGACAAAGTCCAACATGCCCAAGTGCTCTTTGAATGAGAGGAATGGAACTACTCCAAAGCTTGCCCAGTTTCAATGAATCCCAAGTATGCTTCACTGTCTCTGGATTGCAGCCATTGTGTTCAATATTAAAAAGTGGTGTTAGCGTTCAGACAAAGGGAACTATTGCCTTCATTAAATATTCTTCAAAAAAACCCACCCTGTATTGAAATTCTGTCATATTTATTTTAATTGGTGAACTAATTGATTAATTGGTTAAGAAAGCAAGGTATTTAATCACCTAAGATTAGAGCAACCAGACAGCCCTGCCGTTGCCTGTGGAATGCATGCAGGAGCTCTGTTGCTGAAGAAATAGATTCATTTTGCAGCTTGCTTATTGGTTGCTTGGAATGACATGCTAAGAAATTGATCCGCTGTTTGGGGTTAGTTGTTTGGGGATGTGGGACAGGAGAAATCTCAAGAGGTTTCTAAAACAAAGCCAGTTGGAAGCAACTGGAGGCAGTAGCCCTTTTTTTTTTGTAAACAAAACAAAACAGTTTAGTCATGAAACATCAAGCATTCACAATGCACTGGTTGCACTGGTAGGACAAGAACCAAGGTCTTTTCTGGCAGCTGAGTTGATTGATGACCTGGGAGACTGCATATAGCATAAGTAGTAATGTGATACAGGGTGCCCATTATAGGCAATTACAATTTGAATAAGTTATCGGCTGAAGGAGGAAAAGGACCGGAGAGCTGTTTTATTAACCCCCTGATGTTATGCTCACGGCATTTTTTTATTTTATTTTTTGCTTGGGGGTGGGTGGGAGTTTATGAGTTGATGTGAATTACGATCACAGTGACAAATGCTGATGCCCTGAGAATTCCTGATCATAACCTCACTAGCAGACAGTATTTTATCAGCACAGTTCAAAGCAGCCGTCCATATATTTTCCCAAACTGAGGGATCAAGCAAGATGGTGTCTTGGAAACACTTTGAATTTACTTATGTGCCAGACTGAAACACCGCTGTATTAGGATTTTGCCTTAATTCAACAGAGGTGTTCAAGTGTTTTACAAAGTGCTTAACGCATTTCACAAATTAGTGAACTGCAGCAACTTCTTTAGGAAAGTGAAGCAGCTGTTGTTACACAACTGTTGGCAATAAAGAGCTAATATAAATACTCTTCCATGCTACACTGAACCTGCTAAAGGAATGCGGGAAGACAGTTGGGTTATGTGAAGTGGCGGAGTTGTCACAGTGAATTGCTCCTGTTTTCTTGAAAGTGCTGGGTGATCTTATTTAGTTCTTACAGACTCTGTTAATTTTGCTCATCCTCAACCTCTCCCTATGTATATTGATGTGCGACCTCAGCCCACTTGATTCACTGGGTGAGAGGGCCTGCTGCCTACCCAGGTGTGTGCCAAGTAAAGCCACTTTCCCCTTGCAAGACAAAATGCCACTTTAAATGTGTTTTCACTGAGTTCCTGTGTGGTATAGGACTGGGGAATCTCCAATGCAATTCCCTGCTCAGCTCCAAAGCTCATTGGGTACAGGTACTTCTCCTGAGATCTTTTGGGGGAGGGCAAGAGGTGAGATGCGGAGGAAAGGCTGGGAATATGCCTGTTCTTCCCTAGCTTTCTAACCAGATCTCACCCTTGGGGTCCCTTCCAACTCTGTTTCTTCAGTTCTATGGTTCTGACAGAATACAACATGGCTGTTTAGCAACTAAACACAAATTACCAGCCACAATAATGGTTGCCATGGCCCCTGCCATTGCAATACACTTGTCTTCCAGGAAATTTCACAATTAAGGAAATTTGAACTGACTGTGAAGTGAACGAGTTCATTTTGTAAAGGGGGGGATGTGAATTTGAAATACTTTTGGACGCATTGAACTAGAACTAGTTCCCTTTTAAACTGAAGTTTCCAAGCTCTGCAAAAAGCACAATTTCTTTTGTCTTGTCGCTTATGTCCTACCTTTCAATGTACAGGGAAGTTTCTACAGTTTACATAAACTGGCCTCAATTTTATCACTTTGAAGTTTTCTGGATGGACATTCTGTCAGAGTGTGTGTGTCAATTCTCTTGTGGGTGATGGATTTCTTACACTGAATGACTGGTTGTGAGAATATCTTTCAGATACTGAGAAAGTACTTCAAAGTCTTTGCACAAATAGTGATACAAAAATGTAATATGTTGTTTCATTGGTCATATGGCCTAATTAAGACTGTGAATTTGGCCATTTTATCCATGGGTAGACCATAAAATGTTGTCACCAGCCAGCATCCAAGTGCAAGTTAATTCAGTTTTTAAAAATGCTAATGATCACTATTGATGCATTAAGAGCCAATCAGGGACCACATGCCAGGAATGAGTTTACCATATGGTGCCTCTGGAAGCTAATATTGATTCTCATTTATTTTAAAATGATTACAAACATTGCAGGTGTTTCGTAATAATATCTATTGTCTAATTAGAACATGCATGAAATGAGCTTATTCTGATTGCTAACAAATATTGATTTGAACAACCAAGTCTGCCTTATATGAATGATGAGAGTTTGTCAACCAGGATAATGTGTTCTTGTTGGAAACACTTTGCTAATTGAGTAATTGGGGGTAGATGTTGGGCCAGGGGCTCCAGTAGAACTGAAGCAAATTTGTTCCCAGAAATTCCCCTTAAATTCCCCTTTTGTGTATTTCCCCAGATAGCGTTTTGTTGTCTTGAATATTTTCCAAGCGTTGGAGATCTGCTTTTGACATCAAATCATGTTTGGTTTTTCCAGTTATCTTCATCAGCATTTTGCAGGATTTGAAAGCCAGCATACAATGGTATTTTAGTGTACAACATGGCTGAGAGTGAACCCACAGTGCTATATCACAGTGAAAGGACTTCTGTGTGTCTCCAAGGAGCATTGTTCGGTGGAGAGAATCCTGAGCCATGTCCTTGGGTGCACTTTCAATTCACACAGGGCAGTATTGGAGCTCACCATTCCTCATTGAGAATCAAGTGTGCTTTTGAACACATCCAAGATGCTTCTGTTATTATCAACAGTATTATTACTGCATTCATGAACTGCTTCTCATGAGGCATTTTGAAGTGATTCCACAATTCAGTAAACACATAGATAAACAATTGCTTATGTAAAAACAGTTAAAAATGGTTACTATATTAAAATATTTATGAAATAATAATAATAATAATAATAATAATAATAATAATAATAATAATAGAAAATTTCAAATCTAATGCAAATACTGATTGAAGTAAAAATCTCCACCTTGCAGGCTTGTTGAAAGGGAAGAGTCTTCAACAAGTTCTGAAAAAACGAGAGAGAGGATATGATATGGTATCTTCAGAATTCCCTCTCCATCAGAGTGCAGTGATTGACTGGGTATATAAGAGGTGAGACAATCTTTTAGGTTAGAGGTTTTCAACCTTTTTTGAGTCCACGGCTCCCCTGACCACCTGCGTTCTTTCTGTGGCACTCCTTGGGACTTGTCTAGGCAGCCCTTCTGCCACCCCTGGTCTCGGGGCTGCCCCCCACCCCACCCCAAAGAGAGGTGCCTCCTCTCACCGGCCCACAGGGGCCTGGGAAGAAGATGCCCCAGCCTTAGTGGCCCAACGGAGACTGGCCAAAGGTGAAAGTGAGGCCAGCTCATCTTGGGAGGCAGCAATGGTAACAGCGGGCATTGCCAGGCCTGCAAAGCAGAAAGGCTCCCCTTCAGCACTGGACCATCAGCTCCAAGGCAGGCCTTGCACAAGAAAGGCCAGCACAGTGCCGGCCTGCCTGCCCAACCTCCAACTTGTCTGCCCATTCCCAACAGCAAGGGCTGGCTGACTGGCTGGCTGAGTTCTCTTGCCCACATGCTTGCTTACTCCAAGACCACCTCAGCTCTTGGCAACCAGCACTCCCTGGCCAGCACCATTCACCTTCAGAGCTTTTAGCCAGGGCTGCTGCAACAAACAGCTGTGCAAACCTTTGGGAGGCAGAGGTGGGCATCAGAAGAGGGAGGGAAGGAAAGAGGGACAGAGGCCAGCGTTGCCTGCTGCACCCCTGACTATCATTCAAGGCACCCCAGGGTGCCACGGCAGACTAATTGAAGACCACTGTTTTAGGTATTCTGCCCCCACACTGTGTAAAGTTATGGATATCAGTACCAGCACTCTGAACTTTGTGTGCTGTAGAGAAAGATGATTATTGGGCAGTGAGCATGTTTTTTTCGGTGCTCTTCTCATCAAGGAAGCATTGATAAGCTCCCAAAGAACCCAGGACTCTGGGGTATAGTTGGAAGACTGGGATACCATATCAATTATCCTTTAATAAGACAACTTGGCTTACAGTGCCTGTACTCTTTAGAACATATTTTGAAAGAAACAACATTGAAACACTTCATTCAATATGGCATTGCAGACTTAGGCGTTTGGATGCTTCCAGGTCCAGCCATGGATCACGGTTGTCTCTTAACAACTAGGAAAGGGAGGAATTGAGCTTTGTTCTCAAGATTTTGAAGAACAGAAGGATCATTATGTTGATGGGAGAAAATGTTCAAAATAACCTATCTGATCACATGCTGTCAAATATGGTCAGAGTGAAATTGGCAAGCAACAAAACCTCTCCCTTATTTATGATGAGACAATGCCTCTCTAGTAAAAAGGAGATTTGAAAATCACTGCCATAATAATTGTATCCAGAAGTGTGAGCAGGAAGGAGAACATGATTTTGATAGTCTTGGAATCATGTAGTCATGAGCCCAGAAGCTGAAATGAGCCTAGTGGCTCAGGTGTTGGTTGTTGTTGTTGTGCGTTTTTTTTTAAAGCAGTCTGTAAAGTTAGATATCAAGCCACAGCAGAAACTCTGATCTGGCAGTTCAGTGAGGCAGAGGAATTCTCAGGTCCAGGCTGTGCATAGACAAGCCCAGAAACAACTCTGTTAGACATGATGCCAGGTCTGGTATCACTGAACAGATTAACCATGGTGGGACTCTTCTTGCCAAGCAATCTGGATGAGAATAGGAGCCATAGTCAAAGGTGGCACCTTTTAAAGTTAACAAGAACACTGGAGACCAGGCAAAACAAGCAGGTCACTTTCATTTCAGAAACCAAATCATAGAGTAGAAGAAGCAGCCAACGAAATGAAGATTATGTCAATGACATCAGTGCAGATATTGCACATGTATCCATGTTACTTGTTATGATAATTTAAATTAAACCCATTGCCCGAGACACAAACCTCAGGTAGTATGGTGGTCTGAATTCTGACTGCTTTTCCTTTGGAACTCAGACCTTAAAGACTTTGGCTCACACATTACAGTTTAGGTCCATTCCTAAAGTTTTTATACATTTTAAAATGTCCAGTGTGGATATGACAAACAGCTGTTGGAAACATGTGGATTAAACAGATGCACTCATCAGCCAGGATCCCTGTGTGTGTGTATTTGTGTGTGTATATCTATCTTTCTTTCTTTCTTCTTTGGCGATCACTCATAGCTGAGTAAAATTGTCTTCCATAAACACGGTTTTAACAAACAGTCCATAAGTGATTGTGGAGGCCAGTTCTGGATCCACACGTCCTTCCACAGTGGGGACATTGGTTTCCGGGCAGGAGTTGATCACAGTGTGGATTTGCCTAGTGTGCCTTCCTCTTAGCACATTTCTCCCTTGCGTCCTGAGTTCGAGAGTCTTCAAAGCCCATGACACCTTTGGTAAAGGCTGTTCTCCAATTGGATCACTCACAGGCAAGTGTTCCCCAATTGTTGGTGTTTATACTACATTTTAAAAATTTGCCTTGAGACAGTCTTTAAACGTCTTTTGTTGACCACCAGCATTACACTTTCCATTTTTAAGTTCGGAATAGAGTAGTTGCTTTGGAAGACGATAATCAGGCATTCACACGATGTGAAGTGTGCATGCACACGAAAGCTTATACCTAGAACAAACTTGGTCTCTAAGGTGCTACTGGACAATTTTTTAATTGATTTTGACTGCTTCAACAAGGGTGATCTTTGCTTGTTCCAGTACACTGGTATTACTTCGCCTGTCTTCCCAAGTGATGTGTAAAAATTTTCAGAGACACCATTTGTGTCTCCGAACAGAATGTGTATATAGGCTGGACTCCTAACCCTAATTGCATGGGAATAAGCCCCATTGACTTACTTCTGAGTAGGCAATGTGTGCTACACATTGCTATCTCATAATGTAGGTTTCTCATCTATGTAATTGGAAAGTGAACTTTGTCATAGAGCTATCTAAAAAAAGAGGAGGCTGACTTACCTCTTCCAAATATCACTACCGAGCACCCTCCATTGCTTTGACTTCATTGGAAGTCTGATGGAGGACTTATGGGTTTTAGGTCTCTGTTCTGCACAGCAAGTAATTCTAATAGCATATTTCCTCTTTTCTTCCTTGCTCACTGGCTCAGATATGAATTCCCGACTTTCTCCTCTTAACTTCTTCCTTGGTTTCATGCACCTGGTCTGCGTTCATGTTCCCTAAATCTTTTTCCAGGTGGCAACTCATTCCTTGGGGTAATCAATATCCTGCTCTGCTGGAACACTGTTACCAGGGAAACCTCTGCAGGCTGTCGCCCAGGACCTCATTGAGATGCATCAGCCACAGCAGGGCCTTTCTGAGGGCAAAATGGTCTTGGCATGGGCAGTTTGGCAGTAAGGCCTGAGCTGAGCTCTCAGATGGAGTCCACATCATTAAATATTGTTGGCTTCCATTAGGCACCAGTTTGATAACCAGAGACATTTTCACACACTCAGCAAAAAGAAAAAGTGGAAATTGGTGTCAGGGGTGGCATATCTTTTATGAAAGAGACTCGGTTGGATGGAGAGGCCAATAAATATGTTAATATATTGTCCTGATCCATGGTGCTTATGGTTCACTTTGTTTACTGGGGTTTCTGTCTATGGAACATGGCCAATATATGGGAATGCTAAAAGTTTCAGGATTTCTCAAAGTCTCTGTTAAAGATTCTTGAGTAGCAGTAGAAGTAATTGGGAAGAAGGGTTGATTGTTAAAGCACTCTGGGAAATGTAGTTTTGGGAAGGGAATAGGGGGTCATCTAATAATTCTTAGCCCCCTTAACAAACTGCAGTTCACAGGAGTCTTGGTTGGGGGAGAGTCATGACTGTATTAAGTGGCATGATGCTGCTTTAAATGTATACTGCAAATGGGGCCTCAGAGTAAACATATTTATTTATTAATTAAATGTGTATACCACCCTTCAGCCATAGTTCTCAATGCTGTTCACAGCATCAAAAATACAATATAAAAACAAAAATACATAATGAAAACAAGAACAAAACAAACTGCCCTCCCTTAGATCTGCCATTCATCCAAAAATGGATTTCAGAGTAGTATATGAAAGGTTTTTAAATCTACAAATACAGTATAAAACATAACCAACAATGCAGTAAAATTAAGAGGAACAAAGCCATTCAACCAGTTTATAAAGGGTCCTTTGCTAGTTGGATTAGTAATCTAATTTGGAATAGGTACCACTTTGGTGGAATGGTGAAAGTATCAGTCTAGGACTTTGGAAACTCACCTTCAAATCCCCACTGGGTATAGTCATTCTCGCCCTCTGTCTAACCTGGGGATGGTCCATGTGGTGTAGTGGTTAGAATGTTGGACTAGGACCTGAGAGCCCAGGGTTCAAATCCCCGCTCAGCCATGGAGCTTGTTGGGTAACCATGAACCACTCACTATTTCTCAGCCTAACTTACCTCACAGTAATGGAGAGGGGGAGAATAACTGTGCCATCTTGAGCTTTTCTTTTAGGAAAAGGAGGGTATAAATGTAATAATAATCATGCTGCTTAAGAGGACTCTTTTGAGAATAAAATAGGTATATGTATGTGTGTGTATGTGTGTGACCATGTATGCTGCCCTAAGTTCCTTGGAGGAAGGGTAGAAAATAAATTCAATGGTTAATCAATCAATAAGGCATCTTCCACCTGTGGTGGAATCTGATAATATTTCCCTCAAACCATCTGCTTTGCCTTCAGCAATACTTGTGGGGAATAAACTGCATTTGTTGCATGTGTACATAAGCAGATCCCTAGTGACCCTTTTGGGAAGATCAAATTCACTGTTTACAGAGAGTGAAAGCTCATCAAATGTGTTGCTGGCCTTTGCCACTCCGTCAATATACGGGAGCAAGAGACTCGCGGCCTGTTTCTTGCTGCTTGATTATGCACACTCATGACTGAGTGGGCCTGCTTAACAGAGCAGAAGAACTTGAGAGGAGCCCACCTCTGGACCTGCCTCATTTTCCTCTTGACCAACTGTTGTCAGGGGGAAAAGAGGTTAGCAGAGAGTGTTTGATTAGATACAGGTCTGACTCTTTCCTTTAAGAGGGAGTTCATGTTAACGCTTAATTGGAAGCAACTGACTTTGACCATAGGGGGTTCACTGGTTATGTTGTTCTGCCACCTGCTTTTATTGTCTGAGGTTCCTGCCGTGTGGCTTTTGCAGGAGAAACCCCTCTGGGGAGATGGGTTAATGTTGGAGGCTCAAAGATTTGAGAATGCTCAGATCACATTCTGCCAGCAAAAATTTCTTTCCCCACCCCCCACCCGCTTTTTCTTGGGAGGGAAAAGAGGCTTACAGGAAGGGACAGATTTCTTCTTTGCGACACATCACACAGAGCCTTGTTAATGAATTCTGCCTGGATGGAAATGTCCTTGTTGATGTGATTTTTCTGGCTGATCAACTGTGTTTGCTGAAGAATGCCCTTTCTTCTGTGTTTGTATGGTTCCTACTAATTACAAAACACTTTTTTAAAAGAGAGGAGGCATTTTGCTGAGTGCATCAAGCTTGACTATTTTAGTGAATGAAAGTTATTAATGTCCTTGCATGAAAGGAGGGAATTGGAGTTGGGGGTGGTGTAATTCCCCAAAGTTTCCTGGCCCTGTTTGAAACTCCCATCGTTCCAGGCAGATTTTGCAACAGGGAATTTCATTAGTGTGAGCAGTTTCTGAGCACTGGGCCTAAGATTTCAGATTTTAACTGCAGAGTGGAAGGAAAGGAGGACCTTTTTTTGCCTCCCCACTTCCAGCTACTCTCTGAAGACTGGAGAAGAGACCCTCTTTAGAATATTTGGGCAGGGGAAGGACTAGACTATGTGAAAAAAGAACATAATATTTTAGCTACAGTTCATTCATTTTCAGCTTTATGTTCTAGTTATAAAAAAGCACGCAGTGGAACGGTCTCCTTGGGAGGTTGTGGACTCACCTTCCTTGGAGGTTTTTAAGCAGAGGTTGGATGGCCGTGTATCATAGATGCTTTACTTGACTTTCCTACATTGCAGGTTACTCTAGAACAGTGGTGGCCAAACTCGGCCCTACAGATGTTTTGGGACTACAGTTCCCATCATCCCTGACCACTGACTGTTAGCTAGGGATGATGGGAGTTGTAGTCCCAAAACATCTGGAGGGCCGAGTTTGGCCTCCACTGCTCTAGAAGGATGACCTTTGAGCTCCCTTCCAGCTCTAAGATTCTAAATTCCTTCTTTCACTTTCCCTCCTATTCTGCAGCCTTCCTACCTGTGCATATATATGCTACTGTATCTCTAACACAAATAGACTCTTAAGAGCAAATCTGCCAGTTACTTTATTCACTTAGAGCAGGTTAAGTGATGGATGCTGTGCATATGTAGGTGTTTGCTTGTTAATAAAATACCTGTTCTAAATTACTACATTGCATCTTCAACTTCATGTAGAAGACAACTCATGGTGCCAGGAGTGAAATAATATATAAATATCTCTCTCACATAGGAGGCAGCTGAGGAGTGGAACAGGGAGAGGTCTGAGTAAAGCAGGAATGGAGATACACTGAGAAGAAAAAGGGGGCAGTTTCAAACAACAGCATATATTTGAGTAAAGCAGGAATGGATGACATTTTCACTATTGGATTGGGGTTTTTTTGGGGGGTGGCAAGCATCAAGATTGAAGGTGTTTCCTCAGGCTGCCTGCAACTGTGTCTCATTCAGCAGCAAGCTGCATTCTCCACACCAAGTTCCAGACTACAGCAGGTTTGCAACTGTCATCACAGTTCACAGGGCTGATTACATTTACTCAGCCTTTTCTCCTTAACAGGAGAGCAAAGTTAATTCTAATGGAATTAAAGGTGCTGTTAGAAAGGGAAATACATTTAATACATAATGCATAGTGAAATTATAGGGCATGCTGCCACGGGACATCATTTCCAAGGCTAAGATTACCCTGGGATTCAAAAAAAGTTAATCTGTGCCAGTGTCTCAGAATGGCACTCATCATGTTTGTATTAAGGTAATTTTTGTTGAGCAGGGAGTGTAGTGTATCAAAAGAGTTGGAGGGCATAGCCAGACTGAAGGTGTCTCTTTGAGCATTGTTTCTAAAACATTAACTGGCTAAAGCAGATCTTGTGTTAAGTAGCTTTCTGGTTCTGGATTAAATATTCACAGTGCACTACATCACTACACAGAAATAATTCCCACTCTGTTCTGTGGGAATTACTCTAAAAAAGTAAGCATGCATATGATTTCAGCCTCAGTTTGGTTTAATCTTTCTCCTGTTCTCTTTATTTATATCCTAATCACAGCCCATCCATTGGAAAACATACAGAGAAGGACAACTGAAGTGATCAATGGGTTGAGTCACCTTCCCTTTGGGGACATTCTTGTATTTTGTGTTTTAGTTTCGGTAGAGACAAACAGACACACACAGCTGTGCTTACTTTGGAGAAAGTGGGTGGGGAAACTCAGACCTGGGAACCAAGTGTGGCCCTCCAGGCCTATCTATTCGGTGCTGGGAACTCTCCTTAGTCCATGCCTACTACTCAAGTGACATGCCTTGTTATAACCCCTGGCTTGAAATTCAGGGAAGCAGAGTTTTGCTTAATATTATGAGACACTTCCTAAGAGTATGAGCTGTTTAGATAATGTGGAGGCAGGTGGGCTTTCATTCATTGAAGGTATTTAAGCAGAGGCTGGATAACAACCTGCCAGGAATGAACTCTTAGATATAGCACTGACCATGGTATGCTTCCAACTCTGATTTTATAAAAGTGCCACAATATTGGTGGAGATTTCATAAAGTTAGAGAAAGCCCTTCAATACAAAAATTATAACGACAAGCAGTGACAGCGAAGGAAATGTAGGTTCCATGTACTCCCCCTCACCTCTTTTAAATCAGTGCTGAAGCTTTTTCTTCCTAAGGGTAATGAGTACCACTTCCCTCTGTCTGGGAACAGCAGACACATTTTGGTTAGTTTTAAATTCAGAGAAAAAGACAATGGAAATCTTTCCAGATGGGGACAAAATGATTGGGTTACCTCTTTGTATGTTGAACCCAACAGCTTGGACCATTAATGGGGGCTAAACTTCCATTGTGCTGCTGCGTGGAAGCTCAGGAGATGTCTGTTGATAAATGTCATTTGAAGGCGGATCCAGATTCTTTTCTCCCCCCTTTTTTTTAAAAAAGGAGAAAAAGTTGTGCGGCAGAAAGGAGCTATAAGGGAGTCTTACGTGAGATAGGAGCCCTGGTTCCCTGCAGAGCTGTATAAATGACAAACGATAAGGGGGCAAGGATTGGGCCACCCGCCTCTGCTCAATTGCTGTGTGGAAAAACTAAAGAAAACAAGCTCACCGTCTATGATAAGATCAAGCTTGGCGGCTTGCAGAGCTAGGACAATGTTTATAGGATTTAGAGGGGGGAAATTGGTTTTTGAAGCGTTTCTTAAATAAAATGGAATCTAGGGATGGCATGATTTAACTCCTATGGTAAATAAGAGGGCTTCTTTTCCAGGGCTGGCTATTGAGACTTACGTGTCTATGGCCAGCTTGGAGCTAGAGGGCTGTAGGAGGTTCTTTTCTGTGTTCCTTCCCTGGGTCACTTTGGAATATGTTGCGTAAGTAGCAGTAGCGAACACAAAAGGCTTTCTGGATCTTGCTCTTCCTCAGTTCTCCTGGTTCATTCCTCCCTATCCAGATCCATTGCTTTTTGCTGCCCACAAGTCTTCTGTTTCCTCAAATGACTCTCTGTTCTTTCTTCCTTGCCGCTGCATATACTTGGAGCTGCCTCCCATAATATATATAGGACTAGCAGCCTCATACCCAGCATTGCCAGGGAGTTTTAAGAAACCCACAAATTTAAATCAGTGGTTTAAGTCAGTGCAGTTTTGAATGGTTGAGACTGCAATTTTGATTCAAAACAACGTCCAGTTGTATCCAAGTGAAGTCAAAAGCCTGTTCCTTGATCTCGGGTAACCCCTTTCCAGTATGATATGTTCCAGCTTTCTTGGTTACCAGAGACCCTTGTAAATTCCAACACACTGGTTCTATTCCCTCCAGTAATAACCTACTATCCAAATTATAATTGTTGCCAAATGTGTTTTGGTTGATATCCTTTAATAGGTACACATGGTTCCATTGTGACATGATATATGTTTAGCACTTTTTTAAATAAGAAAACTGCTTCAGAAGTTAGGGCACGTCAGCCAATTGCAGAGCACTTAGATGTAACATACAGTCACTGAAGAAGTGCTCTCTGCAATATGTAGTATGGGATGAACTGAGACAAGTGCTCAGGGGTTAATCTGTGGTGTGAGATGAGGGGTGTTACAAATGTCAGTGTCCCTGTATTATTTATTACTTCTGTGTAGGTTATTTGTAAAAAGATATAACAGGTCAAAATGGCTGCCTTTATAGATTGGGAGATATGGCTTCAACTTATTATTCATGGTAAAATTGCCATAGAAATATTAACTGCAATTCAAGGTATTTTTTTCTTTCCTGGTTTGCAATTGGAGAATATTCCCAATGGCTTTAAATTCCCAACCCGTCATTTTCCTGATTATAATACGGATGTGGATGCTCTCCACAAGTCAAAAGGGGTGCTGGAAGAAATATGAATTGACCTTATATACTGAGTCTTACCATCTGGCTCTGTGCTGACTACACTGACTGGCAGAAGTCTTTCCCAGTCCTGCCTGAAGATGCCAAGGATTGAACCTGAAATCTCCTGCATGCAACTCATGTACTCTGCAACTGAGCCATGGCCCTTCCTGAAATAGAACTGTCACTGAGGTAGAATAATGGCAGATTGTGACAGCCTGTGAACTGACTATTACATCATCAGAAGCCTCCAAGTGACTGCAGCAGCACTCATCAGAACTGAAGCTGACAACCAACTGTGGAGAGCCCCATCCAATCTTCTCAGTAATGATGCCTCTCTACTGCTTACTCACTCACCGACAAACACTGCTGCTTCTAACAGCGCAGAGGAAGAAGGAAGTTGCAGTAAATTCTTCTTCATCTCTGCCATTATATGAAGTTAGGTACTGCAGAGTGAATGAGCAAGCAAAAGGCAGAGACACAGTTACTGAGGGGGCTGAATGGTTGGCTTTTGTGGATGCCTGTAGTTGTTGGTTCTCATAGCTGCTGCCACTGCAGCCAGTCAGAAGCCTCTGTTCACAGCCAGCTATGTGAACTGGGTCTTAGCCTGTGCATTGTGGTGTAATCAATCTAGTGTCAGACTAGGAATAGGGATACTGGGATTCTCATCCTTGTTCAGCCATGAAGTTCACAGAGTAGCCTTGGTTCTGTCACTTTCTCACAGCCTAACCTCCTTTGTAGGGCTGCTGTGAAGACATGTACGCTCTCCTGAACTCCATGAAGGAAGGGTTGGATACAAATGTAATAAATACATAAGATGGAGAAGCCAGATCTACTTATTTTATGCTTGCTCTATAGTTGCAAAGGCAACTGAAACATTCACTCCCCCCACCTCAATTACTAGTATTTTTGGTCAATGCTCAATTAAAGGTGTCAAAAGAATTAGAGGAGTTGTTATGGCAACTGTATCTTCAAAATTGCCATTTTTTTTAAAAAAAGAAAAGCACACACCCCAAATGTTCTTTTTCCCTATAAGAATGCAGAAGAGTCTCTCTCTCCACACACATTACTTATTTCTTCATTTTGAAAGTGGCTAAGCTATGGAGGAGTTGCATTTACATGTCCTACTGAAATATAAAAGATGCCTCAGCAGGAATAATACTGAGACTATTAGTAATCCTGTCCGTTTCCAAGCAAAGGAGAAGGGGAAAAGAACTAAATGTATTCAAGGAAACAACATGACACACTCCCCCATGGCAGCAATTGTGATCCTTGTAAGGAACAAAGGAAAAGTACAATCTGAGGTGAAGGGAGGGTCATTTGCATTAGGGTGGTGTGGGTTCAAGACTTGCCCATTCTGGACAATAAATTCACATTATAAACCTAGTACTCAACCAGCAGGGGGACATTAGATTCACAGTGCTCCTGCCTTTCCATTGTCTATGAACCTTTCTCCACTTCATCATTTTGTCTACAGTCTGCCCAGTGGTTTCCGTAGACTGACATGCAATGCTGATATACTGATCACTACCTGTGCAAGACTGTAGTGGTGCTCATGTTGTGATTTCTTTTAAAAGATAGTTGTATTTAAAGATGCATTTAAAATACATTTTCTCTTAAACTATCACATTAAAATATGCAGCATTACTCATTTTAATATGTCCATTTGAGCCAAAAATTACATCAGAATATTTGGGAAATATGAAAGCTGGTGGATATCTGGGAGGTGCAGTTCAGGTCAATTCATAACCAGAATTTGAAGTATCCCTACCAAGAAGGTGACAGGATTTTAAAAAGGCATTGTTTTACTGTTTCTATGTTGGATTTTTATTGTTCGTACACCACTTAGGAACCACCCCTTTCCCCAAATTAAGTAGTTTACTGTAGAAAGAATTTTAAGTAAATAAACTTGCATTGAATTGCAAGAGAGGACAGGGTTGGAGATATGGAAGGCACACACAGACTTCCCATTCACCATTTCATTTGCAGAGCAGAGAGAGGAGGGAACTTCACAAGAAGGAATTCTGCAGGTATGAAATGCACATCAGTGATGATTTTGCACATCAGTTCAACCATTGGCAAAGTGAGGGTTAAAGTCTTGGATCAATAGTTCAAAATAACCTTTGAAAAACACTTTCAAATTGATTTTTTTATTACCCTTTTTTATCCATGTTTAAAATTACAAGAAATATAAGAATGGTAAGCAGGAAAAGCAATTTTCAGATGAAACACCATCCTCTGAAAAAAAATATCAAACATTTATAATCTGACTATGGATTTGTCAAGCAATGACTACTGTTTGTGTCTCCCTCCATCCTGATCTCTATCCATTCTCTGTCTCTGTCTCTCTTTTTGTGTGGAAGCCAATCCTAGATTTGCGTCAGAGATTTTGTGTGCATGAAATGAAAGTAATTATTTTACTTACTTCCATGGATCAGAAAAGGTGACAAGTAGGAGGAAGAACATGCTATGCTTCTAGTGCCTTAAAAGAAGTGAAAAGAATTGTGTCTACGCAGTCAAGAGCAACCCTGAACATTTTGTTGCTTTGGTTAGAGCAGGGGTTGGCAACTTGGTCCCTACCTTCCACTAGTGGGCGTTTCAGGATTCTAGGTGGGCAGCAGGGGCTTCTATGGCACAAGCTGACTCCTCCTTCCATTGAGCATTGGTGGGCGGTAAAGAAATTTTACCATCAAGAAAGATGCATGAGTGGGCGGGAGGTATAAAAAGGCTGACTATCCCTGGGTTAGAGTCTAGCTTACACCCATTGCATTGCATTCCCCAGTCTGCTTTGCTCTTCCTAATCACTTCTTGTCCTTTCCTTTCTTTAGGGAACCCTTAGACTATACTAAATCCCAGGCATTGTCTGATACTGGCGTTCCTAAATCTGCCTTTTGTGTTTTCCCCACAGAATTGTCAAATTAACAATCTGTGTAAAATGGAAACTACTCCTTGCTTTTCTATTATTGGCTTAATACAGAGATTTTCAAGTGTTCTTAGCAATCTCTTTATTTCTTGTGCACTTTTTAACTTAAATATAAAAACCTTAGCTTGAATATTTTGGAACCAGGTCCTGCTTAAAATCAAAATCCATTTTGATGCCTGATGCAGGTTGTAAGGATGTAAGAGAACTTTGTTTAGCCCACATTGTTACGTGAACCAATGTTATTCTCAGACTAATACACAGACTGGAACATAATTAATGCTTCAGATTTCACACTTCTCCAAATTTTGTGGTAAAGTGCTCTGTTCAAAAAATGCACCAGAATGAAAAGAGAGTGCCTTCTGGTGTGCTACATCCATACTGCAGATTGAAAAAGGCATTTCTGAGGACTAGTTCCTCCTCAGTTTCTGAACCTGATATAACATGTGCTGAGAAAATATACATATTTAAGACTTGCATATGTAAGTAACTTTCAGTTACTTGATAAGAAAAGTGACTAATAATTTTTTTAAAAAAATTAAATATATTGCTTTTGGTTGGCCTGTATTATTTTGTTACCCTAGATGTGGGCAATAATCAATCTAGCCAAGGTGGCAAAACATTAGTAGAAACTGCTTGTCACACTCAAATGAAGGGCAAGTGTCACTTTTTAGTGGCTTTATACCACATACAAATAAATGTGATGAAGCAAAGAAGCAGTGATCCTGCTCTGAGGTTTTTCAGAATAAACTCAGCTAAAATTAGGCAGTGGGTATAATGAGAGTGGAAGAAATATGTCTAAATTTGGGTGTAACTGAAGTTAGAACGAGATCCAGTCAAGAGAAAAAACAGGTATGGGAAAATAAATGTTTTAAGTTAGGAACTAAAACAGAAATTTGATAGTCTGAATCTTACAGCATCCATCATCATTGGATGTTCATGAGTTCTAGTATTATGAGAGGAGAAAAAACAAAACAAAACTTTTATTTATCCTCTTTCCCCAGTATTTCCAGGTAAATATATTTTTGTTCGTCCAGGCCTTTTAAATAATTTAACTTACGGTCTGTTTCTCTTACTTTTCAAATCTGAGTTTTATATGTGCTTTTGGTTTTTAATAGCTTGTATTGTTTTACATTGCATTTTAATTATTGTATTGGATCTGCGAGCCACCAAGATAATGTAAATAAAATGAAGTAAAATAATGGAAGGACAGCTTAATTAACCAAGGGAGGATTTGTCCTTCCTGTTCCCTGCTTGTAGGTTAACATTACTCTCTTATTGTGATGTCAATCAGTATAGGGAAAAAGAAGACCCACAGTTCAAGATGAGGCTGATGCAACTTTTGAAACATGTTAGCTGAAACCTGTGGAGGAGGTAGGTGGTTGAGTTACTAGAGGAAAAACAACAGCAGCTCATTAGGAGACTCTCCCGGCCGAATCACCGTCAACTTTCTCTTGGCAAAATCTCTTCCCTGCATGAATGGAACCAAGGCTGTGTGCTGAGGGAAGTGGGCTGCCTGATTTTTCTTGGCACTATGGTGTGACTCAGTTGACTAGATTGACTTAATTTGAGTCGAGACAGAGTTTATGTGAAGGAGAAACTTCTGTCTCCCACACTTTGTGCAAAGAAGCAGCAATGACACTCAGAGAGATGTTAATAATGGAAGAGCTCTTCTCAACTCTGGATTGTGAATGTACAGAGGGAATCCAGCACTGAGTTAAGAATGGATTTTCACTGCACACTTTTAGTCTCTCAAGGGACATTTTCACTAAGGGATTTTCCTTGCTATTTGGCCTTTTGATGCCGCTCGTCTTCATTTGAACTCATATAAAGCTAAGTCTTCGTAAAAGCTCTCAATGTGGGAATGAGAGCTGTTCTGGAGGCAGAGGCCATATGGTGTAGAAGACGAGGGTAGGATGCAAGTTGGAGTTATAGTGGTTGGCCAGATGTTTTTGCATTCTGGGTGCTGGTTTTGGACTAAGAAGTATTATTTCCCATTAGCGTTCTAAATGTAAGGTACAAATTTGGGAATTTGTAAACTACGGAACAGGAGAGAAAGGAAGGGAGGAAGAGAAGGAGAGTGGATATCAGGGATCAACCACATTGTTAGAGGCTTTGAAAATTTTTGTATGTGTTCAGTTCTAGGTGTAGATGTTCAAAACAAAATAATCACACAATTTCCCTGTATAACATGACTGTTGGCTACATGGGTATTCTTCTCCAGGGACAAAGGAAGTGAGAGCAGATTGTTTTAATGGAGTCCCAGAATATAGTCTTTGCACAGAGAAATTTACTTTGAGTTCAGGGTTCCTTAATCCCTAAACTATTGAGCAATTAAAATGTGGATCAGATACAAACATGGACTTAATGTAAGAGGTTTCCCTAGCAGCAGTTTTATTTACGTTATACTGGAACTAAATTCAATAAAGATAAATACAATGAAATATAAAGGTTGTGCCCAGAGTGTTCTTCTTGTTTAACATGCCCATTTCACTTTGGGCTTCACAGTCTCCCTAGCCTTCTTTGTGTTTTCCCTGTATATGCACTGCCATCTCCTGGAATTGTGGAGCTGGCTTTTTCATTTCCCCCCTCACTAAACTGCAGATGCACACAGTGTCAGCCGTGTGTTGCTATACATTCTAATAAATTGGGTGCTTTTTTGCCAAAAGAGTGGCAGGAGAGGAGGGAAGTTCTAGTGATGAGATCACAAAGTTTTTGGCTTCCGTGAGCATGCTGTAAGACTCAGCTCTGGGGGGAAGAAATTGCTGAATGGATGTTAAGAGTGAATATTATAGACTCACAGATGCAGAGGCACAAAAGGCGAGTGAAGAGAGGTCTTTGCTTTAATTCCCTTGCCCGACATTCCACTAGCTTGTCAGTTTGTTCTACCATGGTAACTCTGAACAATGAGATATCAGAAAAGAAAAAAGAAATTTGGTATAAAAATCCAGTACATATTCTGTTTAAAGTGTGTGGACCTTGTGGGATGTTTAACAGAGGCCCGAGTGCATCCTAGGGCTCAAATGAAACAGCCGCCCCAATTCACCACCTCCATTCTCAGGAGCACATCAAGGTGGGCATTTTGGGCTGGGGGGGGGGAGCAGTTTGAACTGGCACATGCATTTTGGTGGGAGGACACTTATCATAATGGTGGTGGATTTCCCCACACCACCAATTGTTAAAAAGCATGGGCAGCAGGAACATAATTTATCTCCTGTCTCTCTTCCACTGAAAGCTGATCTGAAGTGCTTTAATTTTGTTTTTTAAAAAATCCATTCACACACAGCAGACACCTGGGAGTTTACTATCTACTCCTGTGTTTCATTCCTGTCTCCACAATGGAGTCACTAGATGAGCACAAGCCTAGTAGATAATGGTTCCCCATTCATGTTTTTTTTTCCTGATTTTGGCCACTGCCAGACTGTTGTTATTTTGTGGGTGGCGTTCAGGTTGCACAATGAAAGTGGAATTGTCACTCTGGTGGGACATACCTGCTTCCTTGGTAATAATAATAATAATAATAATAATCAGACTGGTTTTTGTGGTAAGGATGGGAAGCTGTATTGGAAAGTCAAGAATTTCACTTGACAGGAAATTCTATCACCTCCCTTCCTATTAGAATTAATTCTCAATAAAGAGAGGATGTTGTATAGTTTGTTCACCCAAGATGGTGTGAACAAATCAGGATGGACACACAATAACACAGATTGTCTGGAAGTGGCCTTTGTGTCCTGTCAAACACATTGTCATGGCTGCTTATACAGCTGTGTTTTGAAGGGTGGGTGTTTGTTCTTTCTGGTTTAAGCCTTTATGGCCCTTTCTTGGCTTTAGAACTGCAGAAAGAGCCTCATGTTCATCTTCTAGACTTGTGACTGGATGTCCCACACTTTAAAATATGTTACTGACAGAAGCCTTCCTGAGAGGCCTCTGAAAAAGGACTCTCCACATTCTCTCTCAGGGCTGAATTAGACAGTACACACATACACATTTAACATGTTGTGTGTCTAATTCTTGCCATGGGACCATGTCACATGGGACCTTCTTTAAAAATCAACTCCTCCCCTGACCTATTAGTGATTATTTGCTTGGGGCAAATAACAGTTTCAAAGGAGGGGGAGTTTTCATTAGAACTAAAGCAAGTGAGGAAAATTCTGTAGTTAAATATACCCTCCCTGCACGAAATGGTCCATCACAGTTGCTATTTTTTATGTATCTTTCAGTCTAGCACATCTTTTGAGTATGCACATTTAACACATCTTTTAGTTTGGCCCTGACAGCTGAACTTTTTATAGTTAAAATGTGTTTCTATTTTGTAATTATCAACAGGGGTGGTAGGGTAACATGGCAGGTTTCTGTCCATGCAGCTACTAGATATCAGTCTCTAATACAAGATAATGTAGGAAAGGGCCCTTCTTCCTCTCAACACTTTCTGCTTTGGTGTACCACTCTCCTTTGCTTAATTTTTTTACCACAAAAAAGTTCTTCCAGCTACCTTGATTCGTAGCTACTTCCCCCCTCCCTTTTACTACCACCACCACTTCTTTGTCCTCCTCTATTTCCCTCTCTCTCCTCTCTCTTTAGTTACCTTTACAGAGGAGCAGACAGACGTGCAGCTACACATTGTCAATACAGGCAGTAGAAGTCAATAAGCAGCCAGACAGGCAGTGAAATTGAGGGAGGCAGCTATAGATTTCCGAGCTTATTTCTTGTGAGTTTTTCAGAACTAGTGTGATTCACTCTTGTCGGATGCTATTTTGAGCCAGGCTGAGATGAACACATTCCCCTAGTGAACTATATGCTGCTTCCTGTGCTCTCACCCCACCCCCACTGGTCTTTGGTTTTCATGGAGTTTTTTTGTGATGTGGTGCAGAGGAGTGAAATAATACCTGCTCCTGGAAAGCTGAGACGAAAAGATGCTCTGGGGAAAGTCCATAACATTTGGGAAGGCAGGCCAGGTGTCGGCAAGGGTGGTAACGATTAAGGGTGTATGGCTGTGGTGTAATGGAGCCTGATAGAAGGTTAGCATGAAGTGGATGGAAATGAGAACTCAGTGAAACATCAGCAGAAGCATGCTAATTAGAAGATTGATTAGAGTATGGTGAATTAACGAAAGAAGGAGAGAAGAGCCCAATTAACAAAGTGAAGAGGAAGCATGCCAGCATTAGTTACTCCCAAGGTTATTCAGCTCTGGTGAGCAAACACGGCATGTGTTCACACCAGTGCATGTGGTAGGTGCATTTTGACAAGGAGGAAGGGCCATAACTCAGTGGCAGAGCATCTGCTTTGCATGCAGAAGGTTCAGGTTCAGACCTCAGCATCTTTGTGTAGGGCTGAGAATGTTCTCAGCCTGAAATCCTGGACAGCTGCTGCCATTGTAGATGATACTGAGCTAGATTGGCCAATGAGCTGACTCAGTGCAGGGCATCTTTCTGTGCTCCTACTACTCTCCACCATGGGATTTGGGTGGCAATGAAGGGTTATATGACTAATAATATAATCGGGCACGTTTTGATTTCCCCTACACGAGACTGGTTTGATAGGGAGAAAGACACCATGACATTCAATCTTGAGCATTTTGAGCATGTGATAATGCTTTTGAGGCACACCTGGACAAGTGCATCTGAAGTGAGTTCAGGTGGGAGAGCTTTGTGGAGGAAATGGATGGGAGAAGCTGCTGCTGCTGCTGCCCTGTATCTTCCTTCAGTAGGAGATTTACAAGGTAACATCTGAAGTAAGGGCTGTTCGACAGTGGAATGGACTGCCTTGGGAGATGATGGACTCTTCTTCACTAGAGGTTTTTAAGCAGAGGTTGGATGGCCATCTGTCAGGGATTCTTTAGTAACGATTCATGCATTGTGGTGGGGTTGGACTAGTTAATCCTTGGGGTCCCTTCTAACTATGATTCAATGGTTCTATGATAAGAGAAAGGTGCCATTCCTTTGTGTGTGTGTGTATACATGTGTAAAGCTAAGCAAGTGTGTGCTTGGAGTAACTGGTTGCAGTGATACCCAAACTTTGAGGAGAGAGAACAGAAGGATTGTGTCGTTTTACACATGCAGCTTCCAACCTAAATCCAGCTCTGTTTTTTATGAAAAATCACATGAATTGGAAGGGAAATCTAGGTCAAATTTCCTTCTTCTTTCTATATTCATTAATAGTCACTACAGCCAACCTTTTACATCTCATCAACATTTACAGCCAGTAGGAATAGAAAAGAGTTCTAAGCTTGTGTTGTCTGTTTCTACCATCATGCTAGGAAAGATCAGTTTTGGCACCAAGCCCAGCATTCTTCTTCTCAGCCTTGTGGCATTGGGTTTCCAGGACCAGGTGATGTCCAGGAGCACTTGGCTAATAGAGTTGCATGGGACAGGCAAGTTTGTTTGCCACCCTTTATGCTGTCCAGAATCATCTGCTTATTCATCCATCCTCTGGAGCAGATGTCAGGACAAGGCAGTAACAGAGGAAATTGTTAATATTGCAGGAGGTCAGTGAGCTCACACAAGGGAGAGTGGAATAGATACAGGAGATCCTCAGTACACAAACACCAATGTCTCTTGCTCTTCCCATGGACTTTTCCCCGATGTACTTGGTTCTAGCCAGTTTCTTCTGCTAAGAGCTTGCCTCCTCCCTCCAGTGCATTATCACATGGCTGACAGCTGATGAAGTTCAGGCAAATAGAGGCAACGTACATCCTGTAGTTGCCTCAAAGTTGCTTATATCCAAGTTGCAAGACAAGCATTTGATTGCAGAGTGCACAAGTGTTCAATCCTCCCAGTGGGGAAAGGAGAATCCTCATGCCTGTAGGGACCACACTTGCTAGTGTTAATGTGAAGTGGCAGCTGCTGGGAGAGCAGAAGGAATATTGAGAGTGCAGTGCTTTGCATAGGTTAAACTGCTTGCTGAGAGAATTGGATGTGGAAAGGGAGAGGTATTTGGCTCTTGAGCTCCTTCTCTTGCTGATCTCCATAGAAGTCTCAGTTCTGACACCATCCTGGAATGGTAATGATAGGGACACTGGCTCCCTGCTAGGGTAGCTATTTATGCCAGGAAAAAGGAAATAGATTACAAAAAAGGTTACAGATCTGCATGAGATCTGCATGCACTAATTTATATGTATAGGTGCAATTTTGTAAACAACTGCTGTAATTCAAGTAAAAATACAATACATGTCACCAGTGAGGCAGACTATTGCTAGGTGACCTGAATAATCTGCTGTAAAAAGATAAAGGACCCCTGGACGATTAAGTCCAGTCACAGGTGACTATGGGGTTGTGGCGCTCATCTCACTTTTCAGGCTGAAGAAGCCGGCATTTGTCTGCAAAACAGCTTTCCGGGTCATGTGGCCAGCATGACTAAACTGCTTCTGGTGCAATGGAACACCATGACGGAAGCCAGAGCGCACAGAAACGCCATTTACCTTCCCATCGCAGTGGTACCTATTTATCTACTCCCACTGGTTTGCTTTCGAACTGCTGGGTTGGCAGAAGCTGGGACAGAGCAACAGGATCTTACCCCATTGCAAGGGTTCAAACCGCTGACCTTCTGATTGACAAGCCCAAGAAGCTCAGTAGTTTAGACCACAGCGCCATCTGCATCCTATCTGCGCAATGGGGTGAGCTCCCGTTGCTCTGCCCTAGCTTCTGCCAACCTAGCAGTTGGCATACCAGTCAAGTAGATTGCACGAGAAGTGGTTTATTCATTCTGGCCCCATGACCTGAAAAGCTGTCTGTGGACAAACGCCATCTCCCTCAGCCTGAAGCGAGATGAGCGCTTCAATCCCATAGTCGCCTTTGACTGGACTTAACCGTCTTGGGGTCCTTTACCTTTTTATATTTTTATAATCTGCTGTCTGGTGCAAACGATGATGGGCTGCTTCAAGGCCCCTGTTTTCCCTTATGTCTCTTTATCAATAATGTAGACTTGGACAGTCCTTCAGAGGATGCCTTCAAATTAGAAGACTGTCCTTTGTGAAGTGGGATATAAGCGTTAGTCATTAGATGGGAGAGCCAGTACTTTACATTTCTCTTAGTTGGGCAACTTGATTCAGGAAGTCTGCTGCCTCTCCTAAAATTTGGAGTACTCTGGAAATGAAGCCTTTAGGAACGTGAGGACAAGCATGGAGATCCATCAGAACCACACAAAATGGAGGCATTGATCTGGGCCTGTCAGAGGGGATAATATAGCCCCCGCAATGAGTTTGATTTACCCTGTGTATTGTAATCAGATAGCAGTGTAAGTTGTTCCCAGCAAGCTCTTTTAAATCACTTTTAGTACGTATTGAAAGTGACAACACTGTATTTTATTGCTGAATTGCCGTCCTCAAGTAATAAGTAACACATGTCATACGTTTTAGCTGGGGTTGCTGCTGCAGTGCCCCCCCCCCCAGCACACTCCCTTTTTTCTGTCACTCACACAAGCGCCTCTCTCTCAGACCATGTGAGCTTCCTTGTCATGACATTCTGAGTCCTAGAATAGACCTGTCTCCCTGCTTCAAAGGCTGGTTGGAAGTTTAGTTTGTATCTCAGTCATAATGGGAGACAAGGGAAAAGAGCAGAATCACTGCTGGTGGAAAGAGCAATGATGTGGTGTGATCTAAAGATGGGAAGTGTTTATTTAATTTATCAGTTTATATTGCACTTTTCCACCACCAGCGCCCTCAAAGTGGTTTACAAGAAACAAATAAAAAAGCACTCTAAAATCACTTAAAATTTTCAACATGAAACCTCAAGGGTGGTATTCATCTAAGTTTTACTCACAGTAGACCCATAGAACTGAATGAATCTAACTTAGTCATGTTCATGAGTTGAATTTCACCCATGGACATTAATGAGTCCTATTTTGCACAATGGGGCTTTCCCACCATCCCACAAAATTCACTTGGAGGTGGGGTGAGTGAGAGAACCCCTAGAACAGTGCACAGGAGGAAGAGAGTGGGATCCTTGATACCCTGGTGCGGGTTCAAACTATTTCCTCACTGTGGCCCTAATCCAGATTAGGTGGTGAGGGTCCAATCCATGCTGGGAGGGGTTCAGTAGGCTCTGAGGCCTTTTAAAAATGATAATTAGATTTATACAGTTGTACCTCGGGTTAAGTACTTAATTCGTTGCAGAGGTCTGTACTTAACCTGAAACTGTTCTTAACCTGAAGCACCACTTTAGCTAATGGGGCCTCCTGCTGCTGCAGTGCCGCCGGAGCATGATTTCTGTTCTCATCCTGAAGCAAAGTTCTTAACCTGAAGCCTGAGGTAACCTGAGGTACCACTGTATACCCAATTTTCTCTAGGTAGCTCAAGATGGCATACAGTGGTACCTTGGGTTACACATGCTTCAGGTTACATACGCTTCAGGTTACAGACTCTGCTAACCCAGAAATACTACCTCGGGTTAAGAACTTTGCTTCAGGATGAGAACAGAAATCGTGCTCCGGTGGCGCTGCGGCGGTAGGAGGCCCCATTAGCTAAAGTGGTGCCTCAGGTTATGAACAGTTTCAGGTTAAGAACAGACCTCCAGAATGAATTAAGTTCTTAACCTGAGGTACTACTGTACATAATTGTACTGCTCTTCATACTATCATGCTTTATTGTGTTTTTAATATTCTTTGGGAGCTGCCCAGAGTGGCTGGGGAAACCCAGCCAGATGGGCGGGGTATAAATAAATCATTATCATCATGATTATCACAACAATTCTGTCAGATAGTTAGACTGAGAGAAAGTCACCCAGTGAGCTTCAACATGGCAGAATCGGAATTTTAACCCAGATCTCCCATGTCTCGGTCCGATTCTCTAACTATTGCTGCATGATAGCTCTCTTAGGCCCTGGTATGTTTGCATCAGTAGCACAGTATGAGCCTAGAAAGCTCTAGGACCATTTTGGTCTCATTCTATAGTCTGCGGTCTTCGTAAAGATTCCAAAATAAGGGGAAATATAATTGTGGGTACAAAGGAAGGTGCAGTGGTACCTCAGTTTTCGAATGTCTCCACTGAAGAACATTTTAGTTTTCGAACACAGTAAACTTAGAAGTAAATGCTTCGGCTTTTGAATGTGCCTTGGAAGTCGAACCGGAAACATGGCTTCCATATTGAGTTTTCTGTTTTGAGACTTCCGTACTGAGTTTTCGGTTTTTGAACGTTTCGAACACTGTAAACTTAGAAGTAAATGCTTCGGCTTTTGAATGTGCCTCGGAAGTCGAACCGGAAACATGGCTTCCATATTGAATTTTCTGTATTGAGTTTTCTGTTTTGAGGCTTCTGTACTGAGTTTTTGGTTTTTGAATTTTTCGGAACTCGAATGGTCTTCCGGAATGGGTTATGTTCAAAAACCGAGGCACCACTGTATAGCATCTTCTTACCATTGTTTGACAGAAGAAGGGTAGACACTAATGATCAAATGAGAGACAGGATGGGAGTTCTTTATTTGAACTGCAGTACCTCAGCTCTGCCCTCTGTCACCCATCTTTACCTCTTATCAGGAAGGAATTGAATAACAATCTCTTGGCAAGACCTTCATTAGCCTATGAATGAATTGTGTTGGGTGTTTAAAGTGTGTAAGTGCGTTTTACCAGCCAGTTCAGATTTGTCAAGGGGTATATCTGAAAGAGGCATTCATCAGGAAAGTGACATTTATGGAGAGTCTGGGGAAAAGGGGAAAGGGGAGGAGAAAAGGCCTGAAAATTGCTGATGGTGTGAAAACTATGTGGGCCTATGTGTATGTGAGAAAAATCAGAGAGGCTAACTGTAGAGAGAAAACTTTCCACCCCTGCATTTGAACTCCCTTATGCTTCCAGTTCCTTTCATGTGTAGAAATAAGGTTTGGACTATAATATATTTTACAGAACATTGGTGAATGATAGCCATGATACCATGATAACGTAGATTAAAACATCCATTGAGAGCTGATTCCTGAAAAAAACGCTCCTTAGCCCCTAGTCCTTTCAAAGAAACCAGGAAATTGATTTAGAAGTGAGGCCCATCAGAGCAGTTTAATTTATCCCCTGCTGAGTAAAAACAGACAGGCTGATCGGCCAACTGCAGGGGGAAACAGAGTTCTTTTAGTTCTTTTCCTTGCCTCAGCACCACTGGAATAGCAGCTGGAATAGCACAAAGTTCAAATGTATAGAAAAAAAACATATGGTGCAGTTCATCTTGGACCATGCCACATGAGGCCACAGGTGTGAGACTGTAGTTTGAATCCACCTGAATGGGCAAACCTCCCTAAATTAAGAAACCTAACATTTCTGGGCAAGGATTTCTTGTGCTATATAGGGTGTTGTTTTAAATGCAGGTCTGTATTCAGAGGGCATCTCCTTCTATGTAGTTTGAATAATCTGTTTCCTCCGAACTGATTATAGTCTGCCAATGAAAGTTTCCATAACCAATGTAGACGTATGTTACATATTTGACAATTTGCTACCTGCACACAGCAAGGATTGTCAAATTTGAGAAGGTACCATGAGGTCAATCACAAAATGACGGCTGTGGATTGTAGCACAATACAAAAGAGCTTGTGCCGGTGTGTGGCTTAATGACTGCTACATCTAAAAGCAGAAAAAGAGACAGGACCACAAAACATTGTGGAGAAGCCTTCCACCAGCTGGATCTACAACACCCAGTGCTCTTTCCCCTTCTTCTTTCCTCTTAGCAAATGGAAGGGGAGCAACACGTGATACATGTTCAGTGTAGGCGATGCCGAGACACTGCAAACAGGACCTGAGCAGGGGCAGGGAATCCTCTTTTTGATGAATAACTTCCTCCACTGCTAAAAGTTCAGTACAACTATGACCCACGTTGGGGCAGAGTGAATTTAGAGTGTCAAGCACATCCCTTTGGAGTGCCCAGGACTGCTATCTCAAGCAGTCTGCCTTTTCTCCGGAGATCTCCCGTTTCAGGACCATTAAATACCTATAGGCTAAAAGCTGCTCTGTGGGAAGTCAAAGCAGTAATGTCAGTGTTAAATATTAATAACTGAATAAGCAGTGTTTAAAGAACAAACAGGATAAGAAACCCAACAGGCATCTGTCCAGGTTGGCTGGCATTAAATAAACGGCAGCACTGCCAGCAGTATGATTGTGGAGGCAATGAAAAAGAAGACCGAGCAGTTTTCTAATTTGCGTTTGCTTTAGCTCAGTTCTTTTAACACACTCATGATATATAGTCAGTCGAAGAAACATTTCTGTTAAAACAATCAAAGAGTTTGGGGCACCATAAAGATGAACAAATTTATCGTGGCACGAAAGCTATTGTGGACTCAAGCCCACTACATCAGATGCATGAATTGGAATCTTAGTTGGCAGGCATATCTGTTGTTAAAACTTGGTGTGTGTGTGTGTATGCATGGAGGAACATGTGCTGTTTGTACTGAAGCTTTATTTACAATTTCGAGGTGCTGTTGGGAAAGCCTTTTTAGGAGCACATCTCCAAAAGTCCCTTATAGGCACTAAAATGGCTACAGCTGGTCTGCTAGCTTGCTTCCCACAGGTAAGGATCTCCCCCAAATTCACTGCTTTCACAACTGAATTTGTTCCTATATGTGTGCAAAGTCTCCTCCTGCCAATGACTACTTGACAGCATACGCATTGCTATAAAAACACAAGTCATTGTTTGGCAGTATCACGATCAAAGTAAATTGCTGTTTGAGGGGCCTGGCAGGATCATTTGTTGTAGATATTTTTTATTTGAATGTTATAGTTTATATCTATCATATTGACATATTTCATATAGATCTTTTTTATTTATTCTCATTGCATATATATCCCATCCCTTCTCCAAGAAGCTCATAGTGGATATGGAGACATGGTCCACCCTTTTTAATATTGATTTGTTCGTTTGAGGGTGACTGATCAAAGATTATGTCCGAGGAGGGACTTGAATCCAGGCTTCCCTAGTCAAATTCCAACACTCTTCTCCTGCAGTAACCCTCATGATGTCTTCCAGATACTGTTGGCCCACAGTACCTGTAATTCCAGATATTGATTATGTTGGGTGGAGCTGATGAGAAATATAGCCCCCAAACATGTGGACAGTACCACATTGGCTTTGCTCACTACACCATTCTGGCCCACTGAATGACAGACCAAAGATCTCAGAGGGACTTGACATCCTTCCGCAGGGCCTGCAAGACAGAGCTGTTCTGCCTGGCCTTTGGTCTGGGCCCAATTTGACCCCCCCCTCTATGGGACCCTGTAAATTACCTCTTGGGCCCTTTTATCAGCTCATGTGGAACCAACATGGATAACTGGCCCTGATGAATAATTGAGGTTCCCGACCCCTATGGTTGTAATTTGTACAAAGTACAGTTTTTATCCTGATTTTATTTTTTAAGCTGTATTTTAATCAATTGTTTGATTGTGTTTTAATGTATTTGATATTTGATGTTAGCCGCCTTGGCCGGGGAGGGCGGGGTATAATTAAAAATTTACTTACTGACTTACTAGAGGTGAAATGCATATTTCAACTTTCTGCAGTCAGGGACAGCTTCTATAGTTCTCAAACATCTGATGTTTGAAGTCAATGTTTTGCAGGGTCTAGGAGATGAGATATAATTATTTGCAGGGGTGGTGGTGATCCATTTCACCCATCAGCACTGCCAGAAAACAAGGTTGTGCTGAGACGTTATGAACTTCAACTAAATATTATAACTGTGTTATAAATATTTAGTGGTGGATATCAGTCACATCAGAGGAAAGGGATACAGCTGCAAAAGGGGAGTCTCTGATGACCTAGCACGTGCCTCTCATGAAGGATTCCCCCCTCCCTTTTTATTGAATAGGTTATGGCAGATCTGAGACAAGTTGCTTTATGTTAGATGTACAGTAGGTTTTTAACAGTCTTTGGAGGTATCGCCAGCTGCGCTGTGCATATTGTTAAGTAATATTAAAAGTATGGAAATGGGCTGCTTCAAATGCCAGGGGACTGGTTTTATCTCTGCAGCTGATGGGACTCATTTTAGATTAGGTTGTGTGATGGAAGCATAACACCAGTTTTACCTAGAGTCATCCATGAGTAAAAACAAGCAGGTGATGTCTTGTACTAATGTCTGCTGTGTGGTTGCAGAACTTCTTGATTCTCTCCCCTTGTATTTGTTGGTATCACCAGAGTATTCTATGGTGGGTCAGCTAGGGCAGCAGATTCTGGTCTAAGCACCTGTAGACATGATGAGTAACTAACAAGCGTAAGCATACTTTTGTGGTGTCACTTTCACCTTTACGGCTTAGGTGCATGTGGGTCTTCTGCATCTTTCCAAAAGGGGTAGAAGTAGCTCCAAAAGCTGTAAGAATAAAAACATACTGGTGCTTCAATCAGTTTAGGATAGGAACCCCATATCCACCACAAGGGAATTCAGACCTTTTCATGAGGAATGCCTGTCACACAAAGTTTTGAAGATGGATGCCAAATTTGTTTCCCCCTGTGCTGCTGGGCTGCATTTGGTCATGCCTCTCAATGAAGGGTTAAGCAGAGACTGGACATTCATATGTCAGAGATATTGTAGTTGCATCCTGCACAGCTGAACCTGCTTTGAGAAGGAGATTGGACCAGGTAATCTCCAAGATCTCTTCCATTTCTGAAATGCTTTAATTCTGTGTCAAAAAGTCAAAATTATTTTGATTGCGTGCTTGGTATTTTACCACCTGCCTACAAAGCATCAAGGAGTAACTTAGAAGTTTTGCTAATAGGTTTCCCTCATTTTCTTTTTAAATTGTTTCTCTCTCACACACACCCCTGAGATTTTGATTCTTTCCCTACTAGTAGTTTTGTTCAGTTGGGTAAAAGATTGCTTTGCTTTTCAGCCACTTTTATGAAAAGAAGTGGAAGGGTTTTTAAATGCATATTTACATTTTAAAAAGCAATTGGGGGGAAGAGCAGGGGAAGTAAGGGTGTTAAATCATGATTATATTAATGAGTAATGAATAACTGACATTTGCATAGCTTCCGCCGTACAGCTTTTCCAAAGTGCTTGCTAGACTATGAGATCCAGCCGTCTCTGAAGTAAGTAGTGGAAGTTTTTAAGCAGCCTTCAAGCGGACCTTTAAAATAAAGAACCTTGAAAGTTGTCAGTTTGAAATTTCATGAGGGGAAAAATGGTGTCGGGATAAAATTATGCAAAACAGAATTCAGCTGGCATTCTGGGGCAAACAACTGAACTTGTATTTGAAAAAGGATGCAGTGCAACTTTAAAGGCCAGTGGCAGAAAATATTCAGAATTTACTGGTGTTTATTTTTAGATCCCAAGAAACAATACTGAGGTTTTATGGGAGAAATAAGATTCAAATAAATTAAGTGGTTTTCCAAAAGACACACACCTTGAAGATTCGTGGCAGAGATGTCACTAGAACCTTAAAATCAAATTAAGGACTGGCTGGGTCCTTCATTTTACACATGGGTGAAACACTAAGTCCTGCATTATTATAATGAATTGCATACTTCTTTCAGGTTCTTCCAATGATATATCTTAATTTTATCTGGCATAAAGTGCGGGATGATTTAAGATGCTGTAGCTGCAGCAGGCGATGTCATTTGTAGTTTAGTGATTATAATGCATTTGCTAGCACATGCGCTGGTCTACAGCAGGCTTATATGGTACAAGTAGAACAGCATGATGGAATATATTTAGCTTAATTTTCAAAAGGGAATTAAAGAAAATTAAGTATTCGAGAGTTTCTTTTGATTGTGAACTCTTCTCCAAGGACTGGTACATCTAATCTTACCTTACTAACACAGGAAGCTGTCTGTGGTATAACGGTCAGAGAGTTGGACGATGACCCGGAAGACAAGGGTTCAAAACCCCACTTAGTCATCTCTAGTTGACCTTAGGCCAGTCACTGTCTCTCAACCTAACCTACCTCACAGGGTTGTTGTGAGGATAAAATGGGAAGGGGAGAACTGTGTGTACCACATTGAGCTTCTTAGATGAAAAAGTGGTATATAAATGTAATTATCAATTAAATTGTAGTTTATCAGCCACCAGGCAAATAGAGCTGTAGCCTTAGGTTCACATCGTTTCCACGACCCGTTTCCCAGCCAGATTTGGTCAGTCACTCTTTCTTAGCTTTATCTTCCATACAGGGTTGTTTGTGAGGATATGGGGCAGAGGCCCTTGGAGGACTGTAATAAATAAAGCCAGGTTTTGTTCTTATGGGAGATAGGATCCATAGGGGATTTTAATGTGTGCCCTTCAATAGCATGTCTTTCAAGGCTCTGCTGTGTGTGTCATTTGGTGCAGAGGATGGCTCTGAGGCAGGAAACCAGGCCTTGATAATTTATTTAGGAATCAAGAAACAATTGCTCCACAGTGCTTTCCTCTCCAACAAAAAGCACATCGCCAGCAACCAGAGGAAGTGGCCCCACAAACAGAGCTGGAGAGACAAAGTCATTAATATACATAACTCAGATGGTAAAGCATGGGATTCTTAATCTCAGGGTTGTGGGTTCAAGCCCCAGATTGGGCAAAATTCCTGCCTTGCAGTGGGTTGGACTAGATGATCCTGGTGGTCCCTTCCAACTTTGCAATTCTATTATTCTTTCCCTCTTTCTGGGAATGTTCTCATTACTGCTTACCTCATATCCAATGTGTTCCCACTTCTGACTTCAGCTCTTCCCTCCTATTTGCCTTAGGCCCTATATGCCCTTAATGTGGGACTGCTCAAAATATTTGCCTATCTGTTTGATGGCTTTCCAGGCTTCCAGGTGGAGGTTTTTCCACATCACCTGTTATGTAATTATTATTTTTTTAACTGAAGATGCAATGCACGTGCTGCCGACTGAACCGTGGTCCCCCTTCATTCCCTTTATACATCTCTGGGATTTATAGCTGAAATATAGATTCTTTGGGAAGCATAATTTTGGAATAACTGACTTCTGTTAGATTGCAATCTTGATTGTAATTAACATTTCCTTCTTTGCACTGCTTCCCCCTTGTTCTTCGCTTGCTTGTTTGTTTTTATAGAGAACTGTGATCTCTGATTTCAAAGATGCTGCCCTCCACTGATGAAAGGGTTAGTTCTTCTGAGGGAAAGGATTAGAAACTTCAGACTCCACCCCTTGGACATTTCTTGCTATGTTCTGGAGAACAGGGACTTGACAAATTAGGACCCTGCAGTGAAAAAAGGAAGGAAGGAGCTGAGGAAGTTTATGCTATGATGGGGTATCTAAATCACAGAGAATTATATAAAACAGTGAACCGTCTGGAAGAAGGGATTTGGGACCTGGTATTTATGCTTGCCAGCAATATAATAAGAAGTAGAGGGCATCCAATGATTTTAAGAGATGTTGAGTTACTAAAATAGTATTTCCCTCTACACACCGTACACTTAACCTGTGGAAGTATTGCCATGGAACAATGCAAAAACGTGGAGTATAAAAGCATCCAAAATACATTCTTCACACGCGTGGAGATAGTTTGTAGAGTCTTTCTGGATGATCAAATTACAGCGCAAGAAATGCAACTTGTTATTCTTTGGCAGCAAGGGATCAAAATGTCTTTTCTTCAGTGTTTGGGCATATAACGATTTCCTGTTATTTGGTGCACTGTGTTTGGTTTCTTGGAAAATGCAGTTTGTATCCAGTTAGCTTGGCAGTGGTGAACGCAGTGTGGAATGCAGTTGTGTGTGTGCTATGATCATCTGTTGTGCCAGCAATGTAGAGTCGGGTGGTGTGTGGGAGCAAAAAGTCTGCAGTGGCCGCAACCTTTTAGCAATTACATCTCATAGACTCTGATGTGGCATAGGGAAAAGATCCAGTCATTGAAGCTCGACTGCTGGCCTATACTATACTATACCTCCTGGGAGTACATTGATGGGAGTTACAGAAATCTCAGGCCCCCATCAACATTTTTTAACACTTAAAAAAAGTGCTTCTTTTTTCCAACCCTGAAGAACATAATACGTTTATGATGTCAATAATGGTTCCTCTCCTAAACCAGTGAGAACTCCAGTCTAATCTATGGAGGCTCACATGAGTTATCCACACCTGGCTGTCTAGGTTTCTCCCCTTGCAGATTCTTCTGCAGGGCCAGTACAGCCATTAGGTGGGGATGAGGCCACTGCCTCAGGTGACAGAAGCCCCTGAAGGCACGCCCCCCCCCCCAGGTGCCCTGCTTGCCCTGCCACCTCCACCAGTGGCAGAGATGCAGTGCTAGCACCAGTGCAGATTTTGGGTGCGATCGCACAGATTCCCAGCAAGATATTGCTGAAAATTGCACAAGATCTTATGGAGTGTGTGAGATCCTGTATGATTTGGGTGAGATTGCACTCCAGATTGGTGACATCTCACCCGAACTCAGCCCTGATGCTGGTGCAGGCAGCAGTGGCAGTGGTAGAGCAGAGCAGTACTTCCCGTTTTGCCTCAAGTGGCGAAACGTGACACATTGTCCCTGTTCTTCATAATACAACAGCTAATTAATTGTACCCGTCATCAGGCATCAGTGCCTTTCTCTCTGGGAAAGATATCTCCCCACAAAACCCTCTCCTATGTAAAATGGGGGGACGCGGGTGGCGCTGTGGGTAAAAGCCTCAGCGCCTAGGGCTTGCCGATTGAAAGGTCGGTGGTTCGAATCCCCGCGACGGGGTGTGCTCCCGTTGCTCGGTCCCAGCGCCTGCCAACCTAGCAGTTCGTAAGCACTCTTGGGTGCAAGTAGATAAATAGGGACCGCTTACTAGCGGGAAGGTAAACGGCATTTCTGTGTGCGGCTCTGGCTCGCCAGAGCAGCGATGTCACGCTGGCCACGTGACCTGGAAGTGTCTCCGGACAGCGCTGGCCCCCGGTCTCTTGAGTGAGATGGGCGCACAACCCTAGAGTCTGTCAAGACTGGCCCGTACGGGCAGGGGTACCTTATGTAAAATGAAGAAACGTGGAATTTAAACTGGATAAAAGTTTCCTGACAGTAAAATCTATTGGACTGTGTGGATTAATCTCCCAAGGGAAATAGTGGAATCCCATCACTTACTGCATTTAAAATTAGGCTTGACAAAGGAATAGTAAATGGGCGTCAGGGAATACATAGGCTGGGGCTTCCCAGACATTAAAGCTAACTCTGCTTTTCTGTGCCTAACTCCTGGCCTTCTGTGGTTCTGTGATTTTATGCTTATTACGAGAACGAGCGCTGTGCCTACCATGGTGCTGTTTGTCAAATATATAGGAATTTAAAAATAAAGGCAAACCTTAGCAGAGCTTTCTCCACCACAAACTTGCTAATATGCAAAGTGCTTAGGAAGATTGAAGAGAGGATTTTTCATCCAATCTTGAAACAAGTCCCAAACAAAGGGTGGCCCAGGAAAAAGAAGGCGGCCAGTTTGGAATGAGAAAAATAAATCTCGCTGGAAGAGGTGCCTTTTATTTGCCATCCTGAGTTCATATGTAACCATTTCTGCAACGTTTCTTAATTTTGTGTTTTCCTCCCTCTCTGCCTATTTTATCTGTACCCATTAAATACTACCCAGCTGGTATTACATGATTATGGAGTTACCATGCTTACTGTCTGTTGATGGCAGCTGGGCTTCTAAGACATTGCAATCTGGCACACACCATTCCCACGTAAGGCTCTGTTAGACGAGTTGGGATTCTGGAACACAGATGTGAACTTTGACCACAAATGATGGAAGCTTGGATTCTGACAGCCAGTGAATTAATGTTCAGGACACTTTATCTAACAGTTAAATGGGTTGCATCTTCTGCTCCACAGCTTGAGGGAAGTGGAAAGGTGTTGGCCATTTGAATGAAGCCGGGTGTGTAGTTTCTTCCAAAGATTCTATTCCCAGCCTCTTCACTGATGTACAATGTGACGCAGGGCAAGTCAGAGCTTATCTCTCTTCCCTGTTACAAAAAGAGAGAGATTGGGTGTGTGGGGGGGGGGAGGATATCTGCCTGTTATTATAGGGGAATTTCAGGTCACTGGATTTGATCTACCACTGTAGTTTCCTAGTTTTACACCATGAAGCTATATGGAAATCAGTTGGAATTGCACGGGTGTTAAAAAAAGGAATAATACAGTAATGATTCAGGCCTTTGGAGCTTAGAGCACTCTCCTGAAACACTAAGTACTGTGATTATCCAGGACTTGGATCCAAGCGTTGCTTAAAATGTAATACATGACAAAACCATTTGTTTGCTGTGGGTGAGGCCGTGGAGTGGTAGTGTAGAATTGTTTTGGCGATATGGATTTGTTTTGGTAGCTGACAAGCTCACCAGAAGCCCAGTGTGCAATAAACAAAATCCCCTCCTCACCAGTCTGTGCATGCTCATGTACATACAACACAGTTCGTTGGTGCCATGTGAATAATGTATGTAGGTTTTGCACAACCTGGGATGACAATTGCGAGCCCTCTGCAGGATGGCTCATTTAGCACCTAGCTGTTTGTTTACTTTCTTTATAAATAGAAAAATGGCTGCATGCTTTCTGGTCAGAAGCCACATTATCATAGGAGAGAGCTGTGTATATGCGTGGTTTTTCCTTCTCTGTGTTAACAGCAGTGGAAAAGTCAGCCCTGCAATGGATTTACTATGTTCTGAGTGACACGATGAGTTGGCAGTTCGTTCAAGGAGCTTAAATGTGTATTAAGCATTTTTTTTAAAATCAAGCCTTTATATTTTTTTTTTTTTATTAACGCTACCAGCCCTTATTCCCAATAAGCTTTGTCCTAGGATTAAACAAAATGCCCCCTGGGTCCTTGGTATGCACGAGTATGAGTGTGTTATCTCACTTGTCCAGAGGTTCCAGGAGGTCATGTGGTTTGGGAGATAAACCTCCAGGCTATTCCCAGGGGAAACCTGGTGTTTGGACTTGGTCGTTTTCAACTCCTTTGTTTAAAATGGTGGATTTCAGCCCCTCCACTGCAGCAGCAATGTTCTTTTAACAAGCAGCTGCACAAGGTATCCAAAATGTATAAGGAGTAGAGAGGAAGATGGGTTGTACAGCACCACCAAAAAAGAAAAAGAAAATCCTGGCAGGTCTTTCCAGCAGTAATCCCATATAATCCCCTTTGCAGTTTCTCTAACAAGAATAAGACGTTTCAGAGTTATGCCAAAGTCGTATTCCTTTGTAAGCAGAACTTTGCCAAAATCTGGATTCATTTTCTTCTGCAAGGTGGAATCAAAAATATTTCGGTTCCTTTCATAACCTGTGAGTTGCTAAGGCAGGTCAGTAAACAAACAAACAAACAAACAAACAAACACAGCATTGAAGATATGGTATTGTAGGGATTTCTCTGTTTGCTTGGCGGTGTATTAAATGACCTTTCTGAAATGAATGTCCACCACTCTGTCTCATCTACAAATGGATCCACCTCCTGCCGGCCCCCAATGTGACCTGTATTGTCGCTGGCTAATTTGCATTCACGGGTGGACGCGGGTGGCACTGTGGGTAAAACCTCAGTGCCTAGGGCTTGCCAATCGCATGGTTGGCGGTTCGAATCCCTGCGGTGGGGTGAGCTCCCGTCTTTCGGTCCCAGCTCCTGCCCACCTAGCAGTTCGAAAGCACCCCTAAGTGCAAGTAGATAAATAGGTACCACTTTATAGCGGGACGGTAAACGGCGTTTCCGTGTGCTGCGCTGGTGCTGGCTCGCCAGCTGCAGCTTCGTCACGCTGGCCACATGACCCGGAAGTGTCTTCGGACGGCGCTGGCCCCCGGCCTCTTAAGTGAGATGGGTGCACAACCCTAGAGTCGGACACGACTGGCCCGTACGGGCAGGGGTACCTTTACCTTTAATTTGCATTCAAAATTAAGGACTCTTTATGACATTAAAAAGGGAATATGGGAAAATGGGTCCTGACAAACACATGGTTGTTGTATGTAAGGAACTCCAGGCAGAAGTTCCAGAATAACAGCTAGAACATAGCTTAGTGAGCTACCATTTACTGCGCCCAACTGGCTAGGTTTTAGAGAGCTTTCTTCAGGCACAGAAAGGAATAGGAGTAGGTCATATTGGCCTAAGAGTCACTGGGCCGTATATAGCCACTGCAATCTAGAGTCTAGGTTGTCTAGGTTGTCTAGGCATAGTATATTACAAACCTGACCTTCTACCTTTACTTAGTTACCTTGCAAGTACATCAGTACCATTAGCCCAGGCACCTTTCGTGTGCTTAGCCATAGTGGCAACCCCCAAAATGTCATATTTGCTGAATTTTGGGGGGATGGCTGTGCTACCATTCTCATCGGGGGTGGGGCTACTGTTAACAGTTGTGACAACACATTCTCTCATTCTATGTAGCAACACTGATATTTTATTTTCAGTGGTTTATCTTCCACTTTCTTTACTTCAGAATGCCCTGTACACAACATTGTTCTGGAACATGAAGATGGGGTGAGGAATGGCATCCATTATTAAAATGGCAGCTGATTGGAATTTCAGATACCTGAATTCTCTCTGTCATACACAAAATCATCTGAGCCCTAGCTACCAGTGGCACAAGCCTTGTCCTGACACTGTTTCGTCAGAGGGTATATATCTTTATTTTCTGTTCCTAGGGTAGCTTTGTAGTGTGTATGCTACCAGATAGACCTATTTGTAATAATTAACTTAGTATATTCATCATCCAACTTCCTCCTCCTTTGTCAGGCATTGCAATTAAGTAAATGTCAAGTTAACAATGACATCTGGATGTTTTCTCTACCCACTCCAAACCTCAGAAGCTGGAGAAGAGTTTTTGCATAAGTTGAATGCTGCTTCTAGCATTTGATACACTAGATCCAAATAAATGCATCATCTTGTTTGCTCCAAATGCCTTTCTCATGGGAGAACGATGGCTGCTATACTCATCCTACAGTCTCTTGTAATAGACAGCATTGTGGATATGTGTGAGCTTTTTCTGTGCAGATGCTATATGTGAAATAGATAGAAGTAATGTTCCCCAATCTAGGGTTCCCACGTGTTGTTGGACATCAACTCCCCAAAGCCCCTCCCAGCATGGCCAATGCTCAGGAATGATGGAAGTTGTTGTCCAACAATATATGGGGACTAAAGGTTGGAGAAGGCTGGACTAGAGCAAACTAGAGAGGGACTCCTCAGGGCAGGGTGAAATTATTATGGCCATTACCCCAGGCAGAACCTTGTATGTATCAGGTTAACAGCGCTAGTTGCACAATAAACAGTATTTTAGAGTAATGAATGCAAATCCCAACATAAAACAAAGTAGTCCACTGGGGATTTTCCCCAGGACAATTATACAGAGCAGAATCATAGGGTGGTTTTGTGTGAGACATATAGGCAATCATAGCCAACCTCTTGCAAAATTTCCAAAGTCAGAGCATCCCCAGCTGGTTGCTGGCCAGCTTCCGCTTGAAAACACTCCACAAGGGAGAACTGCCTACCTCTCTAGGTAATTGGTTCAATTTCCAGGTTTATTATAAGTCAGCACATGCTGTTAAAACACCCTGTGAAATGTAAAATGTGTTAGATACATTGCTGTAAATTGTTGGATGTCCTTATGTTTAGCAACTTATAGCTCAGATGCAGAAGTAATGTGATACAAACTTACTGTTTTACACACACACACACACACACACACACACACACTGGTTACATTGCAAATGTACAACTCTGAACACCAAAATATCTATCAATATCTATATATCTATCATCTATATCTATATCCTTGATAGCTGACACATTCCTCAGCAATGTAAAACTTAGAAAACTGTATGAAATAAATTCAAGTAGAACAATAATCTTTAATCTTTTTAAACGGCCTCGGTCCTGTATACCTGAAGGAGTGTCTCCACCCCCATCATTCAGCCTGGACACTGAGATCCAGCACAGAGGGCTTTCTGGTAGTTCCCTTATTGCGAGAAGTGAGGTTACAGGGAACCAGACAAAGGGCCTTCTCGGTAGTGGCGCCCGCCCTGTGGAACGCCCTCCCATCAGATGTCAAAGAAATAAGCAACCATCCTATTTTAAAAGACATCTGAAGACAGCCCTGTTTAGGGAAGTTTTAAATATTTAATGCTGTATTGTTTTTAATACTCGATTGGGAGCCGCCCAGTGTGGCTGGGAAAACTGGGGAAACTCTGCCAGATGGGCAGGGTATAAATAATATATTATTATTATTATTATTATTATTATTATTATTATTATTATTATTATTATTATTATTTAGTTCAGGGGATGGCCAAAGGTGCACTAGATACCTTGGCATTCTCCCTATATTCTAAAAGCCACAATTGGGACAATATTCTTCCCCAAATTGGGACAATATTCTTCCCCAAGGTAACAGTCAGGCATTTTCTATTTTTGAAATTCACCCAGGCAGCAATAATACACATTCACAGATCTTCGATTTTCACAATTAATGCCCACCACACTTTTGCTGTTCTACATGTAAAGATATTTGTGCATTGCTCATTTTAGAAAGAAATCACCATTCCAAGCATGTCTCTTAACACAAATTTTGCCAGGGCACAATAAATGTTCTCAAGAGCATAGTTTTGCCTTAATTCACAGTGCCTTAATAGTATGTAGCAATTTTGAACATTGCATTTAATAGAAGTTCTGCATTTTAAAGGATAATCCAATATTAGGTGGTGGCTTCTGAAAATCCTGTTCTGTACAACATTATATTTATTCATCTGTTACATGCATTTGTAGCCCGCCTTTCATGAAGAAGTGCCAGGGCAGGTTACAACAGCTTAAGACAGTGTAAGACAACAAATAAAGCTACCTAATGCTTACCATCACTAAGACAGCAACTAAAATAATCTTAAACAGCAATCCGGATTAAAAGTGGCAGTGCAGTGGGGAACACCAGATGCCATCCTCCACCCCAAAAGGCCTGGGCAAAATGATGTATCTCGGGATGTTGTGGACTCTCCTTCCTTGGAGGTTTTTAAGCAGAGGTTTAGATAGCTATCTGTCATATTTGATTTAGTTGAGATTCCTGCATTGCAGGGGGTTGGACTACATGACACTTCCATATTCTATGATATTATCACAGAATCATAGAATCTTAGAGTTGGCAGGGCCAATGTAATGTGTTGGGGCAACTGGGCACCTCAGCAGGGCGCCACTGACAAAGATACCCCTGGACCTGCTCCTCCTCTTCACCATTGCAATCTGCTTCTTTGCCTTCCTTTCCCTCTTTTGCAAGCAAGCAACAGCACTGGTGAGAAGGAAGAGAAGCGGCAGCCACTGCCTGCTTGCTCATAGTCGTTGCATGGCAAGGGAGCAGGTGGAAGCAACGACAAGGCAGAGGAGCAGCAACAGCTGGCAACCAGGGGAAGGACTCAACAAAGGAGGTCCCCCATTGAGAGTGTGCTGTGGAAGCTGCCCCAGCCACAGCTGGAGCCAATACTAGAGTTGGTTGTTTTATAACTGTCAAACTTATTTAATATTTATGCAGAACTCTTGATATCTGAAAAATGCTTAACTGTCCTTGTTTTATTTATTTTCACATTCCTGTCACAAAAGGCAGACTGGAGCAGAGCTTGTAGTGACTGCAAACTGCCCAAGCCCCATCCAATGTATTTATGTTGAAAGTGGGATTTTGGTTACATGCTAAACTCAGGTGTAAATTGTGTTCAGTATACTAACTGAATGTCTGTATTACAATGTTTAAAGTGTATCGGAAAAATTTCAAGAAATATTTGATTGCTTTATTTGTAACTGGAAAGTGCGCATTTGGGGATGTGTAGGTTTTCAGCGGAATTGTCAGACTGTGCCACCAGGATTCATACTTAGTTACCGTCTTACGACAATGTGGAGCAGGAGCTTAATCCCATCATATGGCTGGCATGTTTTATCTGGGGCTTACAATGGATCCTGGGGACTTGCAGGCTGCCCAGATTATTTCAGAGCTATTTGCTGACAATCAGGGGTTGATGCCTCACTGTTAAATATTTTGCACCACTGGGACCAAGGTAGAGGTAGTGTAGGTCATCAGAGATGAATGACTCATTTGGGTCTGGGGAATGCTACAGAGACAAACTACTTTCTTTCCCTCTGTGCTTGCATCGTTATTTTTGCAGACCAACAATGCAATCAGATGTATTCAGTAATCAAGAAGTTCTCTGGTTTTGCAGGAGCGGTCACCCTGAAGCAGAACAGCAGGGTTGGATGTTTTTGGTTTCAAACTGGTGTGCTTTAGGTATGAGACTATCCACCAGAAAGCAGCTGCAAAGAAGAAATGTTTAGGAAGGCTAGCAGTGGTTGGCAAAGCATGGCAGCAACAGATGCCACTCCACCCCCCCTTAAGTGTCTCAGGAGAAGAATGGCCACTTTCCAGAATCCTCATATCAAGTTCCAGGTTTGGACACTTCCACATCTCAGGTGTCCTAGGAATAGTGACCTAGCGACTGTAAATAGAAATGTTAGGGGTTGTGATGGGCACATGCATTGGGGTTTAGCTTCACTATAATAATTCTATGCTCTTCTCCCTGGTTTTAACAAGATGCAAAAGTGTACTTTCCCACACCTTCAGTCATGCATATACTGAACATATGCCGAACTAGTATGCAATCAGGAATCCTGATTATGTGGAAAAGCCAACATGTGTTTTGCAGGAGATGAAGGCAGAGTCAGCAGGTGTGGTCCTGTTTCCCCCCACACTCAACATGTTCAGTTTATATATGATTCAAAGTGTGAAAAGAACTAAGGTCTGATTCTAATCTGTATCACCCTACCAAGTCAAAAAGGTGAACATTTATTCATGACTATTCTCCAAGAGTATGGGAGATTATGATGCTAATGATCAATACCAAGATGATGGTCTACCTGACTTGTGTGTTGAGCGCACTGCTTTATGGTTGTGAGATGTGGGCAACTTACACCCATCAGGAGTGACACCTCAGTTCCTCCCAAATGTGCTGCAACAGGAAGATTTTGGCCATTACATGGCAAGGAAGAGTCTCAAACAAAGATGTGATTTCTTAAGGCTATAGTCCTGGCATGTTTGCACTCCTGTCTCAGTGACGTCTACAATGGCTTGGTCATGTACACAGAATGAAAGGTGGCATGATCCCCAGGGATGGGCACTATGGTACTTCAGGCACCAGACCCATTGGCAGAACAACTCTGAGTTGGTCTGCAAATGTGACATGTAGGCTGACAACATTTAACCCTGTCATGTGGTAATCCCTTGTAATGACTGTAGTGCCTTGAGACAATCAGTCAGGTTGTGTATCCACAGCAGTGACCAGAGGAGGAATGACTGCTGGGAGGGGCACAGAAAGAAGAAAAACCATGGTACATCTGCATCAGCACAACTGGGTGTCTTCATCTTTTCCAACTGCAACAACACATTTCTCTCCCGTATCGGTCTCTACAGCCATAGCAGGTGCTGTAATTCTCCAACAGTTTGATTGTGCCCCTGTGTTTTCCGACAGATGCCAGCAATTCTTTAGGCATGTTGGAGGAAAAATTCCCCTCTTCGCAAATGGTACCTTATTTTAATGAGATTAGCATGTAGGAAACAAAATCACCTAATGCCAGAATAAACCAATTAGCTGAATACTTGGAGGCCTGAGGCCATCCATTCTGAGGAGGACAATCCATTTTAGAAGTAAAAGTTGATGAACTCTCTGATGGAGAGGGCCAAGTAAGGCAAGGTGGGTGATGTCTGTCATGACAGAGAACTCTGATATCTCGAACAAGTGCCTGCAGATGGATGTGTCCATCTCAGAGATGCATAGCTCCTTTGCCCACAAATGGCCTGAGACGAAACAAGCTGCATTTCTTCTCAGGTGGGAGGGCATGTTGCCTAACTGTGTCCGCAACACCAGGAATTTGGGCCTTCCTGCTGAACAGTCTGAAACCCCTTCATGAACATATCAAATGCTCACAGCCAGTTGCTATCCATTAAGCCCCTATTTGATGGTGCTGAGGATGAATTAGAGGTCATGTACTGACTGGTGTCACAATAAAAAACCTCCTAGCCGCAACACAACTTTTTCAGGCTCCCCTCTGTCTCAGCTGATGGTCAGAGCTTAAGATATCAGGCCTTTGTCAGCATATTTAAAGGCTCATTTGAACTCATTTCCCATGCCTGAAGATTCTGAATAGACTTGAGCCGTCTTCATACATTCATGAGACTGGGGACATCATTCTTGTTGCCCTCCATGAGTTTGAGGGTGACTATTTTAAGTCTCCTGTATCCATGGTGTCTGCCTGTGCATTATAAAACCCTGGAAACCTGGTCCCTTTGCCCTGGGCCAATCTAGGGGCCTTGCCTCACACTCCAGTACACACTCAGCACTTAGCTGCAACAGGGCACTTTCTCTCATCTAGTACAGAAAATGTTTGCAGCTGAATTATCCAGATGGAATTGTCACAGTTCAGACAGTGTTTTCTCTAGACTTTGATGGAGTTATCACATGACCTGACCCAGAACTGTGATTTTATGTGTTTGGCCTGAATAGTGATCAAGTAAAGAGTATTTAAACATACCAGTTTCATTGTTATGTAAGCAACATCCCCGATTCCTAAGCAGATACTAGATAAGTCAGTAGAAATTCTTACCCCCTTCAAGTGTGATAGGCAAAAATCCCAAGAGGAGACCTGGAATAACCAATATGCTTCAGAGTTTGGCTCTAGCCCAGGCCAACATTTGCTGCTGTGAAGTTGTCTGTTAAGTGTTTCCTTGTTCTAAAGTATGTGTGGAAAATATCAGACCTGGGGGCTGAATGTAGCCCTCCAGACTTCTCTTTTTGGCCCTCTGGACTTTTTCCAGGCCAGGCCACACCCCCACCCCAGTCACACACCTTCTGCCCAGGCCACACTCCTCAGTAGACCCTCCTTGAGCCTTGTCTGGCTGGAATGTGTCCTTGAACTCTGATAATGTCTCTTGCTTTGTTGGGTGTGTGGAAACTGGCCTACTGTACAAAAGTAAAATTTACATATGTTGCTCCACCCACTTTTTCCTTGGCCCCACCCACCATTAGAACATGGCCCCTGGAATGTAGGAAATGTAGTCCTTCTGAAACAGCTTCCCCACCCTTGTTCTAAAGGTTCTCCTAGCACAGAAAAACCTCCTTACCTTCAGCATTTTGCTTGGGGGCATCATTAATGTGGCTTAATCACAGGGCAATGTATGAAAGACTTTCTGCACATGAAGGTTACACAACACAGAGCATCGTGCCTCAAAACTAGAACATAAAGCGTCACAATCTAGTTTTAGTCCCCCATGCTGAGGAAAGGGCATTAAAAATAAAACTTGATCTGCCATGGCATTAATCATGTTGGTGTTCTTTCTTCCTTGAATATTTGCTTTTGTCTTTTGACCCCATCCCTTTAGTTTTCCAAACCGTTGATGGATTTTGATGCTCTCCCACTAACATTACCCCCCCTTTTCTCAATAAATGAAAAGCACCATTTATTTGAAGGCAATTGTTAGTCTTGGTTTTCCTATGAACCCAGCCCTCTTAATCCTAGCAAACAGGATTCTCTCCTTAATCCCTAATCCCCGAGTACTTTAGCTATTAATCTGGAGACGCTTTCCCCTTTACCCAAGTGAGGTTAAGATGAGAATGGTTTCCCATGGTTACCAGTTCTTTCCCCCATGCTCTCTGATGGGATTGCTGAGTGTCTCTTAAAGCTCTGGGCCAAATTCACACATTCTGATTTTGCCCTTCTGGGTTCATAGATTTCTCCTGCTTGAAAAATCTATGAACTCTTTTTGCTTGCCTTTTCTGTCTTGTGGTAGACCTGCTGGAATGCAGAAAATACAAGCATGTACAGTGCACAGTTAATCCTGTCACAGCAAAAATAGAAATGGAAAATTCTCTCTCTCTTGCTGCTACTGATAGCAGAAATTGAGATTCTTTCTTTTTATGTGTATCTCTTCAAATGACAAGAGTGGATTGCTGAATGTAGCACTTTTAATGTGCTCTGTATGCTTTCTGTTCCCCGTCACCAACACCCCTGTGATGTAGGCTGTGGCTTGCAGGCACCTTATTTAAATAGTTTGCCTGTAACTTTAATGTAAGAAAAGTTTGGAAACTGAGTGCATGCCTGTCCTTTGTTATACCTTCATCTTATAAATGAACTCTGGGTGAAATTAATACATAAAGGGGTGTAATTAATCTTCCCTTGCCCCAGCTCTCTCAAAGTTGGTGACCTTTCTAATGAGAATGACCTTGTAATTAAAATGTATCCCATGGGCATTTGATCTCTCTGCCATGACAGACTCCCATCTGACATATGTTTGAAGCATGCACTGAGAAATGGGTGGGTTGGGCCAAGACTTCAGACCCTGCTCAGCCAAGGAGGGGACCTGCAGGATGTCATCTGAGCAAACACAACTTTATGCCTCAGGCTGGGTTAACATGAGTAATAGCGAATAGCATTAGTTATTTTCCTAGGTCTTGCTCAGAAGAGTGTAAAAGGAAGGACAGCATCACAGTGGATTGCATGGAGGAAAAGTTATCAGGTGTTTTGCTTGTGTGAACTATGCACATGTTAGAGAGCAGTAAAGTCACAAGTGTGTTTAATAAATAACAATAACTGTGCGAACTTGGTGACTGAGAGAATGTGTGTATAAATGTGGGGCATATTATATTAGCCTGTTTTTTCCTTGTATATCTTCTACCTGTGCCCTAACATTTATATATTATGTTACGAATGATTGAATTAGTTAAGGAGGCATTAAAAGTCTGAATCTCAGAAGCTGCAGCATGAGACAGACTCCCCTCTTCAAAAACACCATCCTCCATCCCACTGAGAATTCAGAGAGGGAGATAGTAATGCATATTAAAAATGTGCCCCCCTTTGACCTTCATAATTGTTTCTCTCAGTTGTAAATCTATGTGGATCTTAGTGTTTAGCTTTCTGAGGCATTTTATAAACACCCTTAATATTACATCCCACGAAGAACTCTTACCATGTCCAACACACAGGAAAAGGAATGCTGTTTCATCTTGAAGAAGCAAAGGTATTGCTAGTAACTTCTGCATTGTCAGTTTATGATATAACTTGCAAACTGGACACTCATGAAGGTATCCATGGTGGAATCTGTGCTTTCCCACGTGACCTTGGGGATCTCATGACGGCTCCCCTTTGTGCCTGGACGGGGCCATTTTGGAAAAATAAAGATGTACATATTCAAATGATTTCGCTATTAATATGTAAGATTGACCAAAAGCACATTTTCTTCATTTGCTACAGTTTTAAAGCTCCCCCCTTTCCCCTTTACTTTATATTGATTGAGGGAAGAGTCATCTTTGTTAATTGAATATTGATAAAGAAATTAGGAAATTGAGGGAGATGGCAGAGTCCTGAGGTCTTTGTTTCTACTTTACAATAGGAGTTTTAAAAAAGAGAGCAGGGAAGTCTGAGAGAGGAAAAGTGGGAGGGGGAAATGTTTAAAACCACAGCTAGGAAATCACTCTTCCAGTCTACATTGCCACAGCAAGATCAATTTTCAATTTGTTTCCTTGCCTTTTGTGTTCCAAGACACTTAGATTTCACTGGTGTTCACTATGATCTGCCAGGGACTGTTTGTTTAGAACAATTTGTCTGTATGGTGTATTTCTCCCATCCCAACACAGCTGTAGAGGTGGGGGATCCAAGATGGCTCTCCCCTCATCATTTTTACACTGATGAAACTCTGTTTGTTTCAGTAGTATGTCAGTGTGTAAGGTGAGATGAGTACTCATTTCCGGAGATAAGGCTTATCTATATTTCCATCCTATCTCATTCTCCAAAGAGCTCTGGTTGATGCACATGGATTTTTCCTTCACAAAATAGGTTAGCTGGTGATAGAAGTTGGCTGGTCCAAGGTCATCCAGTGAGCTTCATGGCTGAGTGGGGATTTCAATATTGATCTCATTGGTCAAACTTCAAAACCCTACTCACTACACCAACAGTCTCCAATATTTTCAGACCTGGGACCTATGTTTAAACCAAAACATGCATTTGGGGGAATCATTTCTTAGGGGTTTTTTTTACCATATATATTTGTGTGGTGGTAGTGCCCCATCTTAGATCAGACAGTGACCTACTTAGAGATCCAAACCCAACAGGTGAAGACCAATGCAGTGCACCATATTGACTGTCAACATCGGTGCTGTCCAATTGGTGTATATGTTTGCATGCATGGATGCACAGAATGCTGCTAAGATATGCAGATACAGTATTGATAAAGAGCATACAAATAAGTTGCATGGGCCCACCCATCCTCTGCCAAATAAGGATAATACTTGTAGACATTTAATGAAGCGCCCTAGTCAATGAAAGCATATGCCACAATAAACCTGTCAGCTTTTAAAGTGTGACAAGACTATAGTTTTCGACTCGTACAACTCTTGTTTGGAGACAGCACTTTCTTTATTCAAATTCACAAGTTTTGTCAGTACATATATTTTTTATTTCATAACATTTATGCAACTGCTTGGTTGTAAAAAACAAACAAACAAATCTTAAAGAGGTTTACAAAAAGATAAAACAAGAAAAGAAAAAAATATAGTACTTTAAAACATGCAAAAAGTTAAAATACTGAAACAGATTAAAATTCACACCAGCTTTCTAAACATCTGGGTGGGCTTATCTAAACAAGAATGTACCATATCAAGTAGGCAGCAAAAATAAAGAACTGGTATGTGCAATTGCTAGGAAATTGAGATGCATAGGAAGAGATTAGTAGAAGAAGTAAATGGGTATGATGGGGATACACCTTTGCATCAGGTAGCGAAATATAGTTTATGTTCATTGTTTTTCTTTTGGGTTATCATACATTATCATTCCTAACTGATGATTACTTGCATGCCCTTTATAAAAAGTGTGTGTGTGTGTGTGTGCTTGTGTGCACATGCATGCCATCTGGATATGAAACCTTTTTAAATTTACATTTTTATTGATTTTTAAAAATAATAATATAGGCAGATTTCTTTCACAAATAATTATGTTGCAGGTCTGAAAAATTCATCTTTAGCTAATAGTGAGGAAAGTAAAGAAAATTGCCTGCAAGAAGTATTGTTAGTGGTATCTATAATTTAGTTGTTAAAGGCAAATTGAAATCATTTAAGAAATCGACCCTTGAATAATGTTCCTGCCAGCCAGTCCCTCAAACCCCTAAATTCATTCTGTTGTTTTTCTCATTAGGGCTCTTGAGTTGAGAGACAAGAATAAAAGTCAGATGGAAGGAAAGTTGTAGAAATCATCTTAGATGAAAACAGATATAAAATATAATGGAGAGGCATCATATAACTTTCCTATCACTCTACATTTATTTCTTTTATCATAATTAAAATTATATGCTGCCCTTCAGCAGAGCTTTCAGCAAACTTCACAGTTATAAAAACAAGCTAAAAGATAAGTTTAAGTAACTACAATAAATATTAACATGTTAAATGGGAAGAAGTTGGGTGAACAAAAATATCTGTCTGATGCTAAAAGGATAACCATGTGGACTTTACGGGGGGGGGGGGGGGAATTTGTCAAAAGGTGCACTACCACTGAGAAGGCTTATGGTGGGGTTACTGGGGGAATATTCCAGAGCTTGCAAATGATCCCATAAAACCCAAATCTCTTAGCAATCACAAGGAATGCAAGAAACATCTTCTGACATCAACAGTGCAGTCTTCTTCTCCTCGCCCCAAGAATGTCCTTGGGGATGACATGAAAAGACACACCAGAGGGAACTTCCTCCTAAGAACATCACTGGACTGCTGAGGGCAGCCAAGTTGCCACTTGATGCAACAGGAAGGCTTAGGGAGTGAGTGGGTGGAAGGAAGGGATGGGGAGAAACATCTCAGTCACTTCACTTTAAAGGTAGGACTCCCCACCTACAAATTCACCTACTCCCCTGGAAATTGCTAAATACCCCCCCCCCCAAGTGGGAGATGAATGATCCCATGAAAGCAGAGAGCAGGGAATAATTGTCCCAGCTTTATTCTTATTCCAATGGCAGCCAACTTGGTGCCCTCTACATGCTGTTAAACTACAATTCCCCATTATCTCTGCCCACTAGCCATGTTGGTTTAGGCTCATGGGAGTTGCAGTCCAGTAATATTTGGAAGACACCTACTGGCTACTTCTCTCTTACACAATTATGAGAAGAAGTGTGAATATCTTCCTAAGAGAGAAGGACATGTTTTGTATTAGCAGTAGCTTGCCTAGGGTACAGAGCCATGAGCTATTTAATGTCAATTCAAATCTTCCTAAAAATGTAGACGTTAGGTGTCTGGTTATCCATTCTCTGTTTCAGCCAGGATAACTCTGCTTGAAATAAAAATAAACACACATTGGTTTCATACCGCATTAGTATGTGTGCATCTATATCTGTTTCTATATATCGATATCTATCGCCTTTGTACATGTGTTCCCCTCCTTTCCCAAGCTGCATATTGTCCAGCTGGTTTGACTGGCAGTGTTTAACCTTGTGCTGTCTTCAGGTTGGCTGCTGGCTGTGTGCCTTCTCCCTAGCTAGCTGGGGTGTGCTTGTCTGATTAGGGGAAAAGGTGTTCGACACGGTTGAATTACTCTTTGTCTGAGACTGTCCTTCGTACATGATAATTTGCAAGCTTGGCCTATACTCTATTCATCTTGTCTTGCTCTCTCTCCCCCATCTGTGCTCTTTTTCTCTCCCTTGTTTGCATTTTATTAAGCTGACGTGATTAAGGGTTTCTCCCCGCCCCCTCTCCAGTTGGTCAGGTCAGTAGCAAAAAAATAAAAAAGTGTTAAGTCCACTTGGATGAAAGCATTAAGTTTCAGGGTCATTGCCCAAGGCAAAGCCATGCTCCAATCTATGGTTCTGAACTTGGTGGCTAGCTAAAGCTAAGCAGAAATATATGCATCAAAGGAGACGTCCTGGTAGTTGTTGGAATGGGAGATTGCCTGGTCAACTGCTTAGGGGGCATTTTCAAGATTACATGTTATCACTAGAACAGGCATCCCCAAACTCGGCCCTCCAGATGTTTTGGGACTACAACTCCCATCATCCCTAGCTTAACAGGACCAGTGGGCAGGGATGTTGGGAATTGTAGTCCCAAAACATATGGAGGGCTGAGTTTGGGGATGCCTGCACTAGAACATAGGAAGTTGCCACATATTCATATTTGTCCATCTGACCTAACACTGTCATTGATCTAAGGAAGAAGAAATACAGTGGTAATTCGGGTTACAGACACTTCAGGTTACAGACGCTTCAGGTTACAGACTCCGCTAACCCAGAAATAGTATCTCAGGTTAAGAACTTTGCTTCAGGATGAGAACAGAAATTGCATGGCGGCGGCGCGGTGGCAGCAGGAGGCCACATGAGCTAAAGTGGTACCTCAGGTTAAGAAAAGTTTCAGGTTAAGAACAGACCTACAGAACGAATTAAGTTCTTAACCGAGGTACCACCGTATTTTCCATCACGTATTACCTGATTTTTTTTTAAGTGGAGGTGCCAGGGATTGAACCTGATATCTTTAAGGTGCGGACCATATGTTTGGCCCCTCTCCCACTGCCTGCTCTTCATTAGGTCCTGGTTTGCTCATCTGACAGCCCTAAGCTCATGTACAAAGCTGCTGCATTTCAGCAGATGAATTTTCAGGAGTTGAAGCAGGTCCTTTTTGCATGATAGTTTTGAGAACCACTTTCCTGATGACAGGGTATATTGAAAGGTATGAAATTATTATCATTGCAGCTCAGGAAGACTATTATACTAGCCAGCATGAACTAGGAAGAACAGTGAGTTCCAACCCTGATGAACAGCAATAAGTTGCTGTGCAGTCACTGGGACTGTCTTTTTCAGACCATCAGTCTGAATATCTGAATTTTTGTGTTTGAGATTCCTAGTCCTTGGTATCTACTAAGTGATTGCAGTTCTTTCCTTTGTGATGCTTGAGACAATAAGATGATTCAGCTAATGCAGGAAAATGCCTGGGGTAAAAAGCAGTAGGTACACATATGGAAAATGTAGCTCCAAGTCCCATTCCAGATATAGTTTTCTTTAGATGAAAAACACAATAGTAATTACAATTGTTTATTTCCTCCTATTTTTGAACTAAGAAAATAAATTAACGAGTTCATTTGTGTTAAGAAGAGTTCCTTCTCTTAAGCACATCTGGGAATTACCTTGCTTGTTCCAATGAAGAGTTCATCTTGTCCAACATTCTTGCTTCCTACAGTGGCCAGCAAAATGCATGGCAGCTTGGCACATTTCCTGTGTTACACTAGACAAGAAGTTTTCAAACTTTATAACAGTGAATTTATCCAGTAACACATTCACCACAACATAAAGTGATCATGTGAGGAAGTAGCCTTAATCATGGATCACAGATTTCATGTCACCTCCAAGAACATATTTCAGTCAAGAGCGCTCAAACCATTCAGATGTGAGGCTCCAAGTGATGCCCATGCTGATGTGAACTGGATCTCAGTAGATAAAGGTCCAAGAGTCATAGCTCAGATATAGAACATATGCTTTGCATGCCAAAGGCTCCAGATTCAATCCCCAGCACCTGAGAATCTCCTGTGCCCAAACCCCTGGAGAGTCACTGCCAGCCCATGTAGGCAATATTGAGCTAGATGGACTAGTGGTTTAACTCCATGCATGACAGCTTCCTGTGTTCTTAAGCCTCCATAGATAGGTCATTTTCCGGCCTCCTTTCTCCTCATGGTGTTGTGAAGAAAAAGTTACTGCACTGGGATAGGAACACCAAAACAATGCAAAGTGTAAGTTCCATATGAAAGCACCCACAAGAAACTGAACATAGCATTTGGGTGGTAGATATAGGAGACTTAGAATCACACCACTATATATCCATTAAGCAAGATGGAAATACTAGCAGTGGCTTAACCTCACACAGTTGTTGTGATAACAAGCACAGTAAAGAAGCAAGGCAATGGTTGCTGAGGGTTACCGTTCATATTTTGTGACAACTGTTTTAAAGGAAGTATCAAAGCAGCATGACCATCAAGGTTCTTCAATGGCAAATTGGCAGGGTGGAAGGGAGGTGGAGGACAGCCCAATGAGTCACCTTAATTCCCATATGGACTTTGGCTACACAACAGTTGCTTATATTTGATTGACTTACTGAATCTAGTTTTTGAAGATAAACAGGATGTCTAGACGTGTTCTTTGACATTGCAAGGGATTGTGGCTGTGTACACACACTCCCATTTATTCCATATCCACTGTGCTCCTGATGCTGGTTTAGGAAGCTGTGCACATGCAACCTTGGTCACAATCCATATATATCCTATCGCATGTTAAGAAATGCTGCGTTTTGATGCATTTTCTATCCTATCCAACTTCTATCCAAATTGAGAAAAAGAGCAGCCTGGCTGCATTTCAAACCTATGATACACAGTAGAGATAGCCAACATGGTGCCCTCCAGATGTTTAGGGCTACAGCTCCAACAGCTAAGGATGATGGGAGATGTAGTGCACAATATCTGGAAGGCGCCACATTGGCTATCCCCCACATTGGGCTGTCCTCCACCTCCCTTCCACCCTGCCAATTTGCCATTGAAGAACCTTGATGGTCATGCTGCTTTGATACTTCCTTTAAAACAGTTGTCACAAAATATGAACACAGTATCAGCATACCCTGGGAGCCAGCCAGAGTCAGGAAGCCTTGTAAGCCTTTTATGCTCCTGCACTGCTTCCATCACTACAGGCACCCACCTTGGAAATATGTACCCAGAAGCCCAGAAGCCAATGTTGTTACTGCCCTGGGCAAATCAGTAGAGTTTGCAGAATATTATCTACTGCCTTGGTTGGTAGCCCAGACGTAGTGATTTGAGGGACTGGCAGAGAATAGAAAAGGTCCAAGTGGATGTGACCTTCAAAATGGCTGGCTGCAGCCACCTGCTGGCTTCCCCTCCACCCGTCAGCTTCCCCCTTGCTCTTCCTTAACTTACTGAAGTTTAAGAGGCCGAAGTCAAGGCTGTTCCTCGCTGCGAGAGTCTCCAGAGAGCAGCACTGAAGCAGAACTGCCATGTCTGAGCTGGGGAGAAAATGGAGTGAGGAGAATGAGAAACAGGGCACAGTGCAGACCGTGTGCGCATTCCCCGTGTAAAGTAAATAAAGGAGAAAAACAAGGGCAATCATTTTTCTGAAATGGAGAGGGATGTGGGACGGAGGCGGGGAGGGGAGTGGTGTGAGGGGCTACGAGGAAGGGAAAAAAGAGCTGCACAAGTGACAAAGAGAGGAAAGGCAGGATGATTAAAAGGGGGAAATGGTCCCTTTCTGACACTTCAGAAACAAAGAAATGTCACGGCATAGCAGCTGTTTATTGTGGGACTTTTCTCCGTCCCAAAGGCCCAATTTCAGTCTTTTCTTTTTAAACAAAACTGAGGGCTGTCAACCAGTTAAACAATTTCTAGTTGATTAGTCAACAGTCTTAACTGTTGCATTTAAATAAATGCGCAGGGGTGGGTGGCTTTTTCAGATATTAAAGGAAGTGAAAGAGAACTCTGATAAGCAAAGGCACTACTTTTGTTAATAGTCAAGGTGATATTTCATGTTGTTTTCTCTACCCTTTTCCCTACAAGAGCAGCAGATCAGAACCAAAATAAAGACAAAGAGCAAGCAACAGTCTCGCCAACTAAAATTGGCTTCCACAACAAGTCATCATCAAAACGTTGATTAAGCTAATTAAAACTTTACATGACTTGAAAGACAGATCCATTCAGCAAATGGATTAAATATAATTTATTTATTATATTATTCAGTGCACTTTTGTTTTATAATGGTTTGCTCCTTGTTTGGATTTCTTCAACGAAGTGGAAGAAATTTAGCAGATTGATTAATTCCACTCTTTTCCTATTGCTCTATATGATCTTTTCTTTTCTTTTGCTGATTGGCAGGCAGCCACAGATCTCAGATTCCTCCCTCGCTCCCAGACTCCTCCTTCCTTGGGATTAGGAGAAACTGTATTGCAGGTCTGCATTAAGAGCCCTGTTCAAATGAAGGACGTACAACTTTCACTCAGGGCCCAAACTACATGTGGTAACCATCATTTCATCCATATCAAGACTGTGGCCTTCATACCTGCAGTTTGTATTGGGGGCAGGAGAGCAGAAGCACCTACTGGAGTGACTAGGAGCTTTTTTTCTCATGTAGCTTCACCCATCCAGAGACAGAATTGGGACCACAGCTGGCAAAAATCCAAAACTACCCCAACCCACATTTCAGCATTTTAATCTGGATTCTACCACCATTGCACTATTTCTTCTCAAAAAAATAAGCACTCAAGGGAACACAATGTGATCTGGCTCTTAGCCTCACCCATTAACCTATTCCCCAATTAATCAACAATATGTTGGTTGAACCTACATCAGGTTGAACCTGATGTGGGGTTTTCTTGTTTTGTTTGTTTCTGCTGTGAAGCACTAGCTGCAAAGAAATGGTTTGACATCCTTGGGATTTAATATTCCTCATCTCCCTATGGCCATATATATCTCTATATTATTACAAGTGAGTCTTCAGAATTCTACAACCGGTAGAATTCATCCAAACCTCAGGGCTGAGGAGGGAACAGAGTCCATCCTTTCTCCTCTTTAGTTCCAGGTTTGGAGAAAACTTCAGGGTCATCTTGCTTGTGGCCCCTCACCATGGCCAGGGGGATGAGCAAGATGATAAAACTCTCATTTGTAAAAGGTTCGGTGTAGCAATATACCAAAAATAATTTTGAGTTTAGAAATTGCTCTGCATTTCTGTAGCCCCCTCTCCTCCCAGTCTTGAAATGGCCAGGTTGCTCTGAGGCTCCTGGATATTAGACTTTCTGCAAATTCCCCATAAGGAGGGAGAAGACAAGAGACCATGTCCTGATTCAGTGGAATAAGGAGTTAAATCCATAGACCCAGGAACAAATAAGTCGTTATGCTTGGAATGCGTGAGACCAGCTCCGTTGCATTACAGTTCCCTGTTCTTCCCCAGTGCTCATTTATCACATGAGACATGACAGGGGAGAGCCAAGGTCTCATGTCCCATTATGTCAGCATGTTCAAAATTTTGAAAGTCTGGGACATAATTCTCTTTTGGATTAAAAGCGGAAGCACACTTCATGATCACATTTGGTTTTCTTAATTTTTATTAAATGCATGTAGTTTCTCAGTTTAGTTTCCAGAACAGTGGGATGGCATCAGCAATCACTCCAATCCCACCATCACCTGGCCCCTCTCTAATACTGTCAACACATCCAAAGGAAGAAGACCTTCTGAGTGCATGTAGGTTGTCGCTGTGAGCTGAAGCCCTGAGTGCACAGTGTAATTGACTGGTATGGTCTATACACATTTAAATACTCCTCCCCTTCAGAACGTCCCCCGATGTGAGGATGGTGTTGGGAAAGGGCTGGGAGGAGCTACACAGTACCAAGGGTGAGGCTGAAGGTGTCTGTGACATGTTTGCTGAGTATTTTTAGTATAGGTTTACTTCCATCCACCGGTATTTGGATTCCATTGTTCATGCGGATGGTTCTAGTGAGGTGTCCTGAGTGTCAGAATCTCCACTTGGCCAAGCTGATAAAGCTCATCTTCTGGCCGAGTCCTTTGGAATTGCCCTCTGACAAATAATTAATGACCTGAGCCTCTGATAAGGCTCCAAGGCACGTGCCCCCATTCAGCAGAGTTTCAAAGCAGCAGAAGTGATGAGATTTATCACTATGCTTTATTTCTTACTACGCAGACAGCAAAGAAATATACATCCTCTCTCTATGAAAGACAGAGAGCAACTGAAACAAAGGAACAGAGAAACCAGTACTTCACAACCGTCTCCCTTCTCCCGTGAGACTTCCAACAGTCTGGAAGGTCTCTGGAATGTAAAGAGTCCTGTGACTCTAAGCAGCTGCTCAGTGGCAAACAGAAACTAACACTGAGCACTTTCTTGCCCAGCTCCATGAGTTTCAGTTGCTGCAGTCTGAGGTCCTCATTAAGGTACATGGCCAGTTTTATGCAGTCACTTGTGTCTTTGGCCCTTGCCCCTCAGGGTTTATAAAATTTGGTGGGGAGAGACAGCTGGATAGACCAGGGAAGTAATTAGTGCCTCACTTTGAGAAGGAGTGGTCCCAGGCCACCTGAAGGAGGCAGTAGTATGATCAGCAGTAAGCCCCCACATGTGCATCAGAGTTCAGCTGTTTGATGTGGGTATGTTTTTAGCATTCAGTGCTCTTTTGTGGTCACCAGAGCATGATGCAATCATACAGACATATTGTTCATTATTTTCTGGATTTGCACCAGCAAGCTGGCCGTGATATTCCCTACAGCCCATCCCCAGTCCATCAGTTTTTCTCCATCTCTCTTCTTCCCATTCATTTATGCCTGCTTAAGGATGTTTTCATGGAATCAAGGCTTCAATGACCCAATCCTGTAGCAGAGTTATATCCTAAATAACAGACCTACAGAACATTAAAATAGTCACAGGAGCTGCCCATAAGAGATGGCTTGGAATAGGACAAGGAAATAGGCATCTGGATAGAAATAAATATATCTCCTTCCACTAAGAGAGAGAATTACAAAATGGGATCAACTAACTAGTATTTATTTTCCTTTCCACTCACTCCCACCCCTTTGTCTGGTGCTGCAGCCCTGGGTTAAACTGCAGAGAGCGGCCAGGTACAGACTGTGCACTGTTTCTCTCCGTTATCTCCTAAGCCTCTTAATGCATTTATTCCTTTCCTCTGTGCTGTTAATGGATTCATTATTTGGGCAGGGAGATAATAGGCACCCCAGACATTTCTCTAGCCAATGCTTGCTTTCCCATCTGGAAGAAGAGTTGGCAGAAGCTGACCACATGAGGGTCCTAGGTTTAGGGAGACCTAATAGAGATGAGAGGTGAGATGTAGAAAGCAGAAAAACAGGCATGGTCCATTGGGCTTACCAATTAACTTTCCTTTCTAAAACTTACAGAACAAAAAAAACCCAAGCAAATCCTGCAGAACAGACAAATTCTATTCCCCAAACTGTTTCCTTCCTTGCATAGAATGGGTTGTTTATTTATTTATTTTGCAACTTGCTTTTCAAATAAGTGTGTGTGTATAAGATTATTGCCAGTAAATGAAGCATATGGAAGCTTGTGCTGACACTATAATGACTGTGAATCAGGGCAGAAGAAATTGTGGAGCTGTGAACTGCAAGTTGATTTTAAGGTTGGGGCTAATTCTCTATTATCCGTTCTGTGTTTTTTCTATAGATGCTTTGAGTCTGGTGTCAGATCCTGATGCACTTCTTTCATTGTGTAATCCCTCACAGTGCTGCACAATGTTTTCTGAGTAGGAAACCATTTAGTCTAGCACAAAACTAGTTTCATTTTTTAAAAGATGTTTAAGATTTATTATAAAGATTTCTAAGCCAGTTATATTTAATGAGAACTGTTGTAAAGGAAGCCCCCTTAACATTCCTCATTGCTGCAGTATAATCATAGAGTTGGAAGGGACCTCAAAGGTTATTTGATTTCACCCTTCTCCCATCCAGTGCAGAAAATCCACTATTACTGTACGACAAATCTGAAAGGTGGGCATCTGAAAATGTACTACAGTGGTACCTTGGGTTAAGAACTTAATTCGTTCTGGAGGTCCGTTCTTAACCTGAAACTGTTCTTAACCTGAGATACCACTTTAGCTAATGGGGCCTTCTGCTGCCGCCGCGCGATTTCTGTTCTCATCCTGAAGCAAAGTTCTTAACCCGAAGTATTATTTCTGGGTTAGCGGAGTCTGTAACCTGAAGCGTCTGTAACCTGAAGCATCTGTAACCTGTGGTACCACTCTACTGTAATCAGAGAACTGGGATTGGCTACAGGTTTTTTTTTTTAAAAAAATAGTATACACTTAGGTTGCATTCACATGGCAGTTTCTACCATTTCCGCAACATTTTCCAAACTGTTAATTTTACACATTATTTTTGCCTTGTCACGTAATGTAAAACCATTTCTGGAAATCTAGGGGAATGTAGTGGAGGTTATGTGGTCTTTTCCATGTTAACTACTTCAGGGAAAGTAGTTGGGCAGGGGGTATACCAGCACACAGTTCTTCCATGTCATTTTCATGGGGGAATCATGGGGGAACAGAAGCCCACATGTGCAGACAAGTGAAGGGAGTAGTGACGTTTCTTGTTGTGTCACGCCACACCCACTGATTTGAATTAAATTTGGTGTGACATGCTGGTATATTGGTCAAAAAGCCACTGTTCCATAATGCAACAGGTACTGCAGTATGACAAGGAATATTAGAAAATGGGACAGGAGCATTGGCATTATAATCAGGAAAACTACGGTAATAAAGCATCTCCCATGTCTAAGTGGCAAACGCAGATTCATTACTGTGTGATAAGCAAAGCAACATTTGCCGTTTACTTTTTATATTCAAATGCAAAAAAAGGATACGATTTATATTGCAAAAGATATGCACGGCATTGGCAGCTATGCGTAGTGTATGAATTTTGAATGCCTGAGTTTTCCCTTTACAGAAATACATTACAGTCAGTTTCCTTTTGTTGACAGTTGCTTCCATAGGAAGCTGCTTTATGCCAGGTTAAACCCTTGGTCCATCAACTTCAGTATTGTTTACAGTGTAGGGTCAACTTTGACTGGTAGAGTTTCTTCAGGGTCTTCCCAGCTTACCCAGATAAGCCCAGGGACTGAACCTAAAATCTTTTGCATGTAAACCATGTGCTGAATCACTGGACTATGGCCCTTATCTTTCATGCAGGGGGAAACAGGAAAAAGCAGTACAGATACATAATATTTTAGTGGGGCTTATGTGGGATATTTTCCTGGTTGGATTCTGCTCTAGGTGTGTAACTTTTCCCCAATGCATTGTCATTCTTTCCACCTGATTTATAGCTGTGAGCCCCATTCCAGTATGGTCTGCAGGCGCTCAGATCTAGCCCACAGAAAGGCTTATTTACTGTGTGAACAGGCTTTTTCTATTCTGTTTAAGCAGCATTCCAACTAACACAGATTGATGAGGCATTATGAGGAAATGCTTTAGCTCTCGGCCGCAGCTAAATTGTCTTAACACAGGCATCTCCTTGCAATTAAGGAGAATTAATGTCTGTGTTGTGCAGTGGTCATTGCCATCTGAGTATCATAGGCTTACACTGTATCCTGGCAGAAGCCACCAGATCAACTTATTTCTGTGAAGAAACCACACTTAAGTGAAATGGGATGTGAAATAAGCTATAGTTGAAGTCTCTTGTTACCGTATTCCTTTGTTCTTATTTTGTTTTGAATACTGAAACCTGTAATGATCCATTTCCAGGGTTTGCCGCTTAATTTTAGCGCATGTAAAACAATGACACAGACCCTTGTTAGACCCTGGATTCCTAACAGGTCAGAATCCATGTTTGGGTATTTATGAATAGCATGTGCCCTTTCAGCAGTGTTGGAGATTATGGAAGAAAGCCAGGAAATGTGGGGTTGGGAGAAATCTTCAGCTGTAACAAAAGGGCCTAAGTCGTAAGTTTTCCTAATGTTAGGATGAGATGCAACTGTGTGTCACAAGGCAGAGTAGCTGCTGCCTCACCTGAATCCCTGAAAAAAAACCCCACTCTGCAACTCTACAGTGTCCTTTTTGAGGTGAGGTGACCACAACTGTACACAGTATGTCTTCATAGGGGCGTCAATCCAACCCCTTGATCAACCTATGAAGACAGGTTGCCATGTGGAGTAGTGAGCTGCACATGAACTACTGTTGGAAAAGGAAAGGACCACCAAAATGACCAAGGTTGCAGTGTTTGGGACTGTTCAGTTTAGAAAAAGGGTAAGTGGCAACATGATAGGAGTTTATAAAATTATGCATGGCATGGAGATAACACTAGAACTCATGGACATTCAACGAAGCTGAATTTTGGAAGAGTCATAGAATCAAAGAACAATAGAACTGGAAAGGACCACAATAAAATAAAGTACTTCTCCACACAGTACATAGTTAAACTTTGGAACTTGCTGCCACAGGAAATAGCGATAGCCACCAACCTAGATGACTTTAAAGGAGGATTAGACAAATTCTTGGAGAAGAAGGTGATCAATGGCTCTGCTCTGTCTCCATACTTGGCGGCAGCAGTGCTTCTGAATACCAGCTGTTGGGAACCATAGGAGGGGAGAGGGCTCTCTTTCCCTCTGTCCCTTCTTGCAGGTTTCCCACAGGCATCTAGTTAGCCAGTGTGAGAACGGGATGATGGACTAGATGGGCCACAGGCCTCAGTCAGCAGGCTCTTCTTAGTCTAATTAAATCTGGAGAACTAAAGGTGGAAAAATCAGCTCACTCTACTTATTAGAAATAATAATTTTTAAACAAAATAGAATAAATAATTTGATATAGTGTTCATCAGTTTATTCTATATTTTATTATTTTATTATCTTACGATGGTTTTATGATTTTATTGTATGCCACTGTGATATTTTTCTAACAATTGGTGGCTTATAAATATTCATATAAGTAAAAAAATATAAATAAAACATATAGCCGTCCAACTGCTTTCAGGGTCTTCTTAAATGCAGTTATTTTTCTCTAGTTCAAAAAGTTTTTTTTTTGTCCAAAGATTCTGGGGTTTGGAGCAATTGTGCCTCCTCCACAATTGAGACTCCCCCCCCCCCCCAAGTAGTCCAGCTCCCTTAAATTATCATACTCAAAGGAATCATAACCTGTATTGCTTATCACACTGGGCTACTCCTTCACAAAGGAGGCTGAGTAAGACCACTGGTCCATTTAACTCAGTATTTTCCATACTGACTAACACTGACTGTCCAGGATTTCAAACAGGGTTCTCTCCCAGCTCTACCTGAAGATGCCAGGGATTGAACCCGGGACATTCTGCTTGCAAAGCACATGCTCTACCACCGAGCTGCAGCCATGCACATACTGTAACAAATCTGCTAGCCATACGATTTCCTTTTCCGCAGCAGAAACTCTCTGGGTTTGTTTTCTTCGGGAGCCAAGTAAACAAAATGTGCAACTGCCCTCCCTGCCGTCCCATTCAAATTAATGTCAGATGGCTTACTAAAACGCCACATTTTTTCCGTCTCCCTGGAGAAATCTGTCTCCAAATGTTCTTTGGCCCTGAAAGGGTATAAATGGTTAAACGTCCTTCCTGGGGGATGCAGACCGTGGAACAAAGTGAAGTGGCACGAGGAGTCGATTATCAGTAACTTCCAACACCATCCCTACTCACCCAGCTCCCTTTGCCTTGTAGACGTCAAGGAGGTGGAAAATGAAAGGAATAATGCAGGTTTAAGAGACTAATAATCAGGTCACAGCTGATCCTGGTTCAGATCAGCTGACAGCTGGTGCCTCCAATTTCACAAGCCGTCCCACTTTCTGCTAGGGCCCAGGACTTGAGGATAGACTTCCTCCTCCCCCCCCCCGCTTCAATTTATACATTGCTGATGGGTGGGAGGGGGGAATCCACAATTAAAGCTGCAAATCCACCATGTTTTTCTGTGGAGGTCTGTGATATGCCAGCAATTTTAATCTCAGATTGTTGACTGTATTTGCTTCCTATAACATATTAAATCTCCTTCTTTGACAGTTTCCCCCACCCTTGTGCCACCAGAGCACCACATACTTTTTTTTTTTTACTTCTCCCATTTTATTTCCCCCACTTCCTGCTCCCCAGCAGCCCAACCACCTCCCAAACCTAATCTCAGTGTTTGCTTGTTTTAGCTTCCCTAATCCTGTTGTCTCACAAATCTCTTCACCATAATCCTGCCTTTGTCTGTCAATACAATTTGTTTGCTGTGGGGATCCAGGGAGGGAGGGAGGGAGAACATGGCTAACATGGCTAGGAAAGGATGAAACTGCTGGGTTTAGTCAGGGAGCCTTAGCAGAAAAGTGCATTTGCTCTTGTAGCCCTGGAAGGCTTTAGGCTGCAGGCAGCAACTGCAGTCATCTCAAAGTTTCAGGTTTCCAGACCTCATGTTGGGCTCCAAAATCAATTGCTCATTGCAACAATTGCTTCTGCAGTGAAAGTAAAAACAAAAGCACAAAAAAACCTAGGCCGGGTCTTAGAATAGCTAAAGTCAATTTAGGTGAGGCTAAAGTTGCCAGATTCAGTAGAGCAGTCTTCTCCAACCTGGTGCCCCCCCCCAGATGTTTTGGATTACAACTTCCATCATCCCCAGCCAGTGATGACTGTTTCAGCTTCCAAAACATCCTGGTCATCCTTAGGTACCTGAGTTTGAGGAAATAGGAACCTGCCCTCTGTCAGTGGGTCATGGAGGCAGTGTGGGAAATTAAAAGAGTAGCTAGCTCAAGCTACCTGGCATTGCTTAGAGTGCTGAGATGGGGGCGGAGGGTGGAGAGGGAAGTTTGCAAGTCACAGCTAGTTCTCCAAGGGAGTTGAAGCAAGTTGGGGTGGGAAGGAACTTGGGCCTTTGAATTCTGGAGTTCAGAATTAATTTTCCTCTTTGATCACGCAAGTGCTGACATTTCAGAGAGTGTTTTAGCACATGGCATTCAAGTGTCTCGGAGACTCTTGAGCTATTTATGGTATGTGTGGAAGTAGTTACAGTAAAATAGGAGAGCTGTGTGTGTTTTAATGAATGTACATTGCACCCATGTTGCAAACCAATCTAAGGAAAAACCAGTTTAAGCCTTGCTTGTCAAAATGGCCTCAAATGGCTGTGAAGCTGACCCAGTTTTCCAGATAAGTCAGGAAACCAAGCCTTTTGTATAGCTCTCTTCAAGTGGTGGAACAATCTGGTCTCCTATTAAAGGGAGTCTCCTACCCCCTTTTGGCTGAAGACTGCATTGCAAAGATTTTGTACAAAGGGGCCTCGAGAGCTTATTCATTCCCAGTTCAGACTTAATGCTGAATGAGAGTGGGTTGGTGGCAAGTCAGCATGTTGACTGTTGCTATCAATTTATTAGGGGCCTGCAAGGAGTTAGGTGCTGTGCAAAAATTAAAATGTCATCCCAGCCCTGTGGGTTTGCATTTCAACAAGGCACTCTAGGAAGGGAAAAGGGAATACAAAGGGATAGGGAAACAAATGAGAACAAAATTGTTGGAAGGCTGAGATGGCCAGTATTACCTTTTTAAGGGCTAGGTGAATTTTTTGCATGCTGTTCATCAGACTCTCCCCAAGGTTCCAAGCACATGGTAATGACTGCTTTGCTTCACAATGCTTGTTGAAAGCCCAGCACACGCCCAGAAATTGGCTGTCACCCTGGGGTCATATGAATTGGTTGTGGCTAAATGGTGCATTATTAACTTAATTGACATCAAGGGCAAGATTCCATATAGCTTCAGTGAAGGCAGGATTTCATCTTCCTGCACTGCCATTGCATAACCTTTTGTTAGCAAACACAAGCATCTAGGTTTTGAGCCTTGAGAGGTATGCTAGCATGTTTTGGCACAGTTGGCATTCCATTATGTTTGATTATTTGTTACATTTGTATTCCACACCTAGCTGAGAAGTTTAGTTTATCTTCACCATAACCTTGGCAGGGAATTTCAAGGGGGCAACCATATTAGTTTGTTACAGCCTCTAGCGTTGGATGGCTGGGCACAAGTCCAGCATCCCACAGCCTTGGGAGGGGAGCAGAACAACCCCCGGAGGTCCAGAGAACAAGTTGTCAGGTAGGACTGCTCCTGGACTCTCAATAGACCTGCCACTCGAAAGTTGATGTCTGATTGATGCATCTCAATTCCAGTCTCATCTTTGGAAAAATAATTTAAATTAAAATGAGAGGCACATTGCTGGAAGCTTGGCTGCTGGTGCAGCACTATATTTCCTGGTCTGTTCTTGCAGGAGCCATACACAGCCAAACCATGGGGCAGGGGAAATAGGAGGAGGAAAGCTTGGTGGAGCAGGGAGGGAGAAGATCAGTGTGGGTGGTTGTGGGGGAAGGGGTAGCCAGTCCAGATTAGCAAAGATGAGACTGGAAAGCATCTTGCCTGAAGTGCCCCCCAAAATCAGACAGTTCCTCTTGTTTGTTACAACTTAAATGCCAAGTGATTTATTTTGGTATAAGCTGTTATGAACTAGAATCCAGTTAATCAGATGCACCTTTTGTCCTCTTGAGTCCACCAATTCAGACAATATCCTTTTAGTTCCATTGTTTACGTTTCTCTCTTTGCTTATGAATGTAGAGTATATTGCTACGTGCACCTCAGTTCGCTGAGTGGTGAAAAGTTCCAGAGGTGCAGTTGGCTCCTGCTTTATAACAAGAGCAATTCCAGAGGTGGAATGGCACAACCAAAAAGCTCCCCCTTTGGTTACTACAATATGTACCTGAAAACAACCAGGAGAGAGTCATTGGCAGATCTCAGTGGTGAGGTGGGTCTGTTTAGCTGCCACAAAATCTTGCCTGTGTCTCCTGTGAGGTACGTTAGGCTGAGAAACTGCAAGCTTACCCATGGGGCTTTTGTGTGTGGCTAACCAATGTTTTAAACTTAGGTTTTCCATGCCCCATTTCCCCTCAACTCTAGCACCTATACCAACCACACTTTGCTCTCCAACTATTTGTAAGGGCAGGTGTAGGAATAGAGAGCTTTAAACAACTAATAAGCAGATTTTGTGGAAGTTTTGCACCTCCTTTATTACAGGAATTGCTCCTGGAGTTTGGGGATGGAATAATGAGGAGGCAATGGGGCAGGGAATGTGGGCGGGATGGAGGGTGGAAGAACTCTTAAGAGATTCTTAGCAGGGATTTGACACCGAAAGCTATTTGGTCTACAGTGAGCTATTTTAATTGAAAGGTACAAAGACCCCTACAGGGTAAATGGGTTGTGTGGCAGGAAGTCCCCTTAGTCAGCTCCGCAAGAGGTGCGATCTATCACCCTTGAGCTGAAGGCGATGACACCCTCTAATACAAGCAGACGGAGCCTCAGGCCAACGTATACATTTATTATGAAGTGCATTAATAAATCATCATAAAAATAAAGCACACTTATCGCCGTTAAAAATTAATAGGAGACATTTGTCGTATCGACCTCACTCTTTTGCTAAGGCCCGGATGCTGTCGTGAAAGGCACAGCACCAGAAAGGAGTAGATAGCTACTCTGGCTAACCGATAGCCCTGTGACTTAGGGCTTCTAGCATTCAGGGTGGCAGAATTATTTAGCAGCCGGAATGATTCGGTGTAATTAGGTGTCAAAAGAAAACCTTCTGTCTGTGGGGACTCTGACCTAGGAGTACTGCTTATGTGTATTATTAGAGGGGCGAGACGGACAGGCAGTGATTTAACTGGATTAAGGTGAAGTCCTTTGCTGTTTCCGTTATTGTCAGAAAAGAGCATCGGAAGAGCTGAGATCATTTGGCCAATGACTGGACTGCTGTTCTGAATTTCAAGAGCTATAGCTCAGCCAGGAAGCCATTGAGGTGGTCCCAAGGGTTTTTGCTTTTGTTGTTGTTGTTGTTGGGATAGTTGCTGAGCTGGTTTAGTGTTCGATTTCATGTGTTGAAAAGTGGCACCTGTTTTCTTCATCACCTTTGCCCTCATGGTCTTGGGCCTCATTTGACCTCTCTGATTGGCTGGGGGGGGGGCTGTGTATTTTTTGTTGTTGGATATGGCATCACTAAGGGTAAAGAAGAAGAAAGATGTTGCAGGGGAATAAAACATACACAAATAGGAAAAACAGGGGTGCATACAAAGACACAATATATGGCAAGCAAAATACAACAAATTGTATTTGTTACAATGTACCCGCTATTACAAGGCATGTAGTACATATAAGTAGCACTTAAAAGGTAAAGGTAAAGGTACCCCTGCCCATACGGGCCAGTCTTGACAGACTCTAGGGTTGTGCGCCCATCTCACTCAAGAGGCCGGGGGCCAGCGCTGTCCGGAGACACTTCCGGGTCACGTGGCCAGTGTGACGAAGCTGCTCTGGCGAGCCAGAGCTGCACACGGAACGCCGTTTACCTTCCCGCTAGTAAGTGGTCCCTATTTATCTACTTGCACCCGAGAGTGCTTTCGAACTGCTAGGTTGGCAGGCGCTGGGACCAAATGACGGGAGAGCACCCCGTCGCAGGGATTCGAACTGCCGACCTTTCGATCGGCAAGCCCTAGGCGCTGAGGCTTTTACCCACAGCACCACCCGCGTCCCTACCATAAGTAGCACTTAAGAATCATCAAAATAAGTACAATATTACAATTAGTGATATATTTTCATTATCTCCTACGCAAGAAAATTATTGGAAGTGGTGTAGCAGCTGTAGCAAACAGGACTGGAGCCTGGTGATTCCAGTTTCGAAGAGAAACTCCTTCTTCAGCTGACAATATAAATGAAAATGGTAGTAGGCCAAGCAAAACAATATAATATAGTGTGGACTCTTTCAGACCATGAGCAGGCTGACTCTCCCTGTGAAGTTAACAAGGTCCCACATTGGGTACAAGCTGAGCCACCTGTTGTACTGGCTAGCAGAGCACAGAGGAGGCCCACTCGTGGGTATTTATGCATAGAGACTATAAATCACCAAGGGTTTCTTAAAGAGGTATTACAAGAAACCGCCCAAATCAAAAAGATGTATTCAACCCATGTGGTATAATTGTATTGAGAAGATGAATAAGCTTAATCTCTTGTCTCAAGAATACCTTCTCAGTGTTAATTCTGTTGTATGGGTTGCCATATGGTGAAAAATTGTACACCAGCATCACTGTGCTTTTTCTGGAGATAGTGTTCCACAGAGGGGCACTTGGCACAACATTTCTAATGTGATATCTGTGTTCCCCTATCCTAGTCCTAGAGCATTTGCCCGCATACAATAAATTACAAGGGCACTGGATCACATAAATAGTATTTTTGGTGGTGCAATTCGAAAAATGCTTTAAAAAATGGTCATTGTGTACCCAAAGGTCCCTGGTGGAGCTAGTGAGGCAAAGCATTTGAGACTTTCAATGTGTTTAGGTCCTTTGGAGAAATTTCTGCAGCTACACTGAATATTCTGCATTTGAAACAAATATAAAATCAAAATTAGATGGCATTTGGTGAATTAGATGATACTTGCTTCACTGCCAGCCTACTTTTTTCTAGGTGAAACTGTGATATAATCCCTGTAGATGTTAAGACTCTAGTACTGGGCTTCCATCAAAGAGAGGGGAAAAACTCTCTTCAAGTGGCATAGATTTGCTATAGAAATTGCTCTGGCTGCTCTGAATCCCTTTGGGGAGTCATCAGGTTGCTATGTGGTGGACCTATACCTGCAATCAGGACAGCTGAACTGCAGCTTTGGGGGTCGTAGCTGCAACTGTCCTTATTAAGTGTTAGAAGGAGCTAAAAGCTGATTTCACTGAGAACCATAGAATCATAAAATTGTAATATCTCTCAGGGTTTCCCAGGTGGCTACATAATGCTGAGGAATTGCCTATCTTGGATGTATTGTTAATTTGATCTCTAGCCACTTGCAAATTTGTGCATTTTACCTTTTTATTTATTTATTTTTAGAAGTTGTATCCTACCAGCTTTCCGAGGAACTCGAGATGTTTAACAAGCCACAATGTAAACACATTTTTTTGAAAATATAAAACAGGCACAAATTAAACCCATAACTAAAAACTTTTAAATATATATCCACAATAAGAATTTCAGCACCGCAGACAACACATGATCAGCTGAAGGCCTCTTTTCAGCAGCCGTGTCTTTACGAGCCTCCCAGCCCATGTAGGCCCTATCTGCACCATATGATTTAAAGCACGTTTGTACCACTTTAACATGCTTTTCTTCCCCCCAAGAATCCTCAGAAGTGTAGTTTGTTAAGCGAGCTGAGAGTTGTTCGGAGCCCTTTGTGGAACTACAGTTCCCAACATTATAAAGAAACTACAGTTCCCAGTATTTTTTTTTTCCTGGGGGGAGCTGTTAAAGTGGTGCAAGAGAGCTTTAGATGTGTGATGTGGGTGTGACTATAGTGACAGTGCATGATGTGGCTTCCTTGACATGGTGCTCCACCAAGTGGCAGCCACCACAGGGAAATGCCCCAGTCCTGACTGCCATCAGCCATGCCTCATGAGATGGAGGGATCTGGAGGAGGGCCTCAGATGGTGTGTGACGAATTAACAAACTTAGACGGGTCTGTAAGGCACCTAGGTCCCATGGCGTTTATGCCTTTAAAGGCATAAGCTTGAATTGAACCCAGAAATAAGTTGGTAGGCAGTGCAGACTGCAAAACAATGGATATGACAAAACCCCAAACATCTGGCAGCAGTCAACATTCTGGCTGCAGTGTTTTGTGCTAGTTGTAGATTTTGAACATGTGTCAAGGGCACCCCCACATAGCCCATTCTACAGCCTGGAGGTCACTAGTGCACGAATGGGTGTGACAACATTTGATTTTGACAGGAGAGGTGGTTTTATTCATTATTTATCACATTTTGTATACTGCCTCCCCCCCCCCCCAAGGAGCTCGAGGCGGTATACACAGCTCTTCTCTTCCCATTTTGTCCTCCGAACAATCCTGTGAGGTAGGTTAGGCTGAAGAGACTGCGAACTGGTCCAAAGTCACCCAATGAGCTTTATGGCTGAGTGGGGATTTGAACCCTGGTCCCCCAGTTCATAATGCAGTGCTCTGACCATTACGCCAAACTGGCTGTCAAGAGGTTGTAGCTAGATGAACTGTCCTAAGCTGGAAAAAGGCAAACAAACAAACAAACCCCAAAACAAAAACACCGAGCTACCTATGCATTCAATGGAAGTGGCAGGTCGAGGAGTAGCCCCAAATTGCATGCCTGATCTTCCAAGGGGAGCACAATCCCTTTCAAGTCAAAACCAGGTGTTTCCTCTACCAATTGCACTTCTGTTTTGTGCTGGGCTCAGTTCCAGCTTGTTGCAGCCCATCCAGTCCTTCAGGGCTATCAACCAGCAATTCAACCTTTTCAGCTGCATATAATGTAATGCCACCTGGTTTATCCCTTAAAGTTACCTTTGCCTGGTATCGTTGAGCAGAAATAAACGAATAAATACATTGACTTTGCGTCCCGTCCCCCCACTTACAGCTCTTGGTTTTATTAGGGCAGGCGCCTGGGAGATGCATGTCTCCCAAAGAACCCAACTGTGATTTATGAATTGGCCATCAGCAGTTATTATGCCATCCGCTGCATGCATCCATTCTAATAAATTCCCTGCATCTTCCTTAGCAGCTTGTTTTACTCTCGTTTATTGATACCATGGTCTTAACAAAAGCGGCACATCAATTATAGTAATTGCATTCGGCGTGGCTAGCAGGGCCTGATGACAAGCTGTGCAAGGCTGGCTGGGGATTACAGGCTATCAGGGGGTCCAGCAAAGAGGAGAGTGCAAGTTAAGTTGATACCTAAGTGGCTTTCCCCAGGCATTCACTGGTCATTTAAAAAGTGATTTTTATAAAAAGAGCGAGAGCAGCTAGGGTGGGCTTTGGGGGAGAAAGAAGAGGATAAATGTGAACCAAGCTCTAAGTGACCTTGTCTCTTATTGGTACAATTTGCAGGTTTTAATCATAGCTTTGTTCCATTTGTTTAATTTGATTTCAAGGCACTGCTGCTACATGTGCATGTTAAAATGTTGTGGTTTTTAAAAATGTACTCCTTAACTGTTATACTATGGAGTATATGCTAAGGTTGCGACAGAGATTAGGGACCACAATGTGGGAGGAAAGGATTTTTTTTTTAAATTCTCCACCTATATGCTGTAGTCCTGATTCTGATCACTTCTCCCCAAACTGCTATTTCTTCCAATTAAAACAATAATTGTGTAACATGTACTTTGGTCGCGAGACTTCTAACTAGATTTTTCTTGAAGGCTTTAGTGAGTAGTAGTAGCCAGATACAGACTTTATTCAAGTATTCCTGCACCATAAAATATGGCAGTGTACAGCAATAAAACATAAATGCCATTAAGAACAATACAAATAATTATTAAAGTGTCTGGCTCATCCAAAAATAAAATAAAATAAGGCTTGTCAGCATAAAAATGGTCTTTAAGAGATGCCTGACAGCCCAAAGCAAGAGTGCCTGCCAAATCTCTGCTAGAAGAGTATTTCACAGAATGGGACTGGAAGCACCAAATGCCTGACTTATAGTTGAGATCAATCAGGCATCTGTTACCTGGGGGACTGCTAACAGATAAAACAAGATTCAGCTAAGTGGAATTCCAAGATTTATATATTCTTTCATTCCACAACCCAGTACCAGTTTAATCAGTTGATTATGTGGGGGGAAGTTAGTTGCTTTGTGTGGGCTGCACATGGTTATAGGCTCTACAATTCCTGTGATTAGGGCAGCTTGAAAAATGCAACTATAATTGCAGATATGGTTGCTGAGTTTCTTTCAAAGCCTGGTTCTTTCTTTTCTGTTTTGTTTTGCTTTGTTTCATTTGTTTGTTTATCGCACAATTAACATTTCCCTACATGATTTCAGCACTGCAACTGTTCATGTGTAGGTGAATCTGACTGCGCAATCCAGCTCTTAGACTTTGGAACATCTGCAGTGGGAGAAAATTCTATAGTTGTGGATTAGTCACTGACAACTTTCTATTGGAATAGTTCTGATGTAAAGATACAACAGATAGGAAAGTGCTTTGGGGCTGTCTCTGAGAGCACAATGAAACACAGAAGAGGCTAATCTGGCCATGAACAATACTCCTAAAATATAAATTAACCCGTACTGATTCGTCAGCAACACTGTGTACCTGGAATTTTAAACTTGTTTATTATTAGAGTGAAACCAAGATGCGTTCTGCAGTGGGAACACGTCCCCACTGTGGAAACAGGTGGGTAAATGATTCCTAACCTCAACTGGAGCAGAACATGGTTGGATGGATGTAGGTGTGTTTCCCATCCCCACAGCATTTAATTAGAATTCACATCCCCATCCTTGCCCCAGATAATTATGCATAACAGCCTATGATCAGGGCAAAAGTCCTACATGCAGCTACTGTACATGTGGACAATGGAGCTGTCATCACGGTGCTAAATGCATGAACCAATTTGCCCAAGCCCTTAGGGTCTTCGCTGCCCTCCTACCATTGTCAACATGAGGGCAGTGATAGGGACTAGTTTGCCTTAAGTGATATCCTCATGCAAGCAGTTCTGATTGGCTGTGTGATGCCACAATATTAGCATGTTCCCCACGCAGTACTTGATTGGCTGAGATGATGAGCCGAAAAATGAAATTCTTTCTTTCTTTTAAGGAATGCAGTAGAGGAGTACAGGGGACAATGATCACAAATAGGTATTGAAAAAGTGCTCAAAATTAATGGCAGGTCCCCAAATGATGATTGACACAGTGAAAGTGAATTGCACAAAAAGTGTCTATAGCCCTAGTGGTAATAACAGCAGTCCAGTAGTGCTTGATGGTGCAGGTGTTGAGAGTGGGTTTAGTTCTACCATCAGTTGACATCAGAGCTGACACCTGTGCAGTATTTTTACTTGGCTGGCTTTTAAAAAAATAACTAGACCCTATCAATTTTTAACAGAGCATTACATTAAAAAAAGTAAATGTTATAATATAGCCTCTAAGGTTTTATGTTGTAAACCAGTGGCACAATGCGTCATTGTGTTTGGTTGTTAACCAGAAGGCTGGTGATCTGAGCTCACCAATGGTGGACTGTGGGCAGGATTCCTGTACTGCAGGGGGTTGGACTAGATGATCCTTGGGGTTCCCTTCCAACTTTATGATTCTATGATATGGAACCACCATGTGAGCTTTGGGTGAGGGGCGGTATATACATTTCATTATTATTATTATTATTATTATTATTAATAGCAACAACAACAACCACCACCACCACAGTGTAGATAAAAAGCATATGACTTAACACATTTATACCTTGGTGCAGGTTTTCAGCTGTCAGTATACCTCAAAAGGCCTCACTACTTTAGAAGTAGGTGCCCTTTCCTCCTACAAGTGAGTGAATTAATAAAGCTTTCTGAACAGTCCCGCCGAGGATTAAAATTCACCTCTTTCTCCCTCTCTTCATCCCTGGATTATTCCTGTTTCTTTCTGAGAAACGATCACTTAGTACAAGGGCAATATGTTGATTTCTGCTTTATGGTTATTGCGTTTTCTGTTCCTAAATCAGGAATTAATTTGGCTTTACTGGGTCCCTTGGTACCTTTCTGTTTAATAGCCAAGTATATCTGGGCTGTGTAATCTAACGAACGATGCCACGTGTAGGCAGAAAGGAGAAGCAGGAGCTGAAGCAGCCCCCTCTTGTCTGCAGAGCCTTGAGAAACCCCCTCCCACAGCCTTATTGGAGACACACTGCCACTTACAGATAAGAAGGCTGGCATTGATTAATACCTATAGCTGTTACCAAGTTTCTGGGATATTAAAACAAAACAAAATGGCCCTAAGAGGTCCAGTTTTGTCCTGTTTATCAGCTGTATATGCTTGTGGTTTGGTGTGTGCATTTCACTAGTGTTTCATAGAAGTGTATCTAAAGCCAGGGCCAATCAGAGGCATGGCCCTGAAGGGCCATTCTGCCTGGGGCCTCAAGCTCAAAGGGGACCCTCAAATCTAGACACTGGATCATTTTGGGGCATTTGATAAGTTTCTCAACTTGTTTGTATGCACATCAAACCAAATTGTGACACTCTCTCATACCGTCCAGTGTGTTGTAGCTTGAAAACAGGACACCCATTTTCCAGGGTGTGCTTCTACCTGAGTCACGTGATCTGCATGAGAGTGCGGCACCCAAAACCACACATTTTTGGGTGCCATGAAGGCAGAGACCTTCACTCCTGGCAACTGTGTTGTAGGGGCCAGTCCAGTCTGGAGGCCTCTTTGCGTTGTATAAAGAGTTAACCTTTCTGCTTGTCTCTGTGTCTTGAGTCCTGACCTGCATCTGAACCAGCCCTGACAGGAGGTGCAGCAGGGCACCATTCTGTCCCCAAAGCTATTCAACGTCTTTATGAAGCTGTTGGGAGTGGCCAATATTTCTCCATTACATTTGAGTCAGGAGAGGCTGTGCAAGCCCTGGAATGGTGGCTGGATTTCAATCCAAGAAAGATCTTGTCTTGTATGTGGGTAGTTCCTGTGTCCAGGAGATAGGTCAACTGTGGGATGGCACTCCCTCCAAAGGACCAGGTTGTTGCTGTTGTTGTTGTCCACCCTATACCTGTAGATCTCAGAGTGGTACACAAAATAAAATGGCATAAGTACATAGTCTGCGGATATTTTTAAAAATATTTTACTCCTGGATCCATCTCTGTCAGGAGAGGCCCAAGTGACCTCTGTGACCAGGGTTGCTCTTTACTCATTCCAGCAGGTAAAGAAGATGTCTTAATCAGATGACAACAGTTTGGCATCTAGGGATTTGGCACCAGCTTGGCCAATTCAACATCATCTAAAGGGCAACAGGTTTGGGAAGCCAGTACAACTAAAAACCTCCAAAAACAAAAACAAAAAAGTGGAGGGAAACTTTTGTTCCACCAGATGTTGTTGGACCACAACTCCCATCAGCCTTGGCCATGGCCATGTTAGCCGGAGCTGATGGGAGTTGTAGTTAAACAACATCTGATGCACCAAAGTTGTTGTTAAATTTCTATATTGCCCTTTGTCCAAGGATCACAGGGTGCTTTACAATATAAAAACACAAAAGATGCAGCATAGTAACAAACAAATGCAATTCCCCCCCCCCCCAAAAAAGTATAATTATTTAATAAATTCCCCATCTCTGGTTTAAACATTATACAGTGGTACCTCTGGTTAAGAACTTAATTCGTTCTGGAGGTCTGTTCTTATCCTGAAACTGTTCTTAACCTGAGGTACCACTTTAGCTAATGGGGCCTCCTGCTGCCACCGCACCGCCGGAGCACGATTTCTGTTCTCATCCTGAAGCAAAGTTCTTAACCTGAGGTACTATTTCTGGGTTAGCGGAGTCTGTAACCTGAACTTTCTGTAACCTAAAGTGTCTGTAACCCGAGGTACCACTGTATGTGGGAAGGTAAAAATGTAGAGGGGCATTTTGAGTGGCTCCTGCTGAGGATCTGCAGCAATGCACTCACCTTGACAGAGGAGGTTCTTGGAGTTCACTGCAACATTGTGAGAGTTCTGTTTAGTATTTAGTGTTGGGAAGGCAAGGTTGATCTTTGTTTTCATTCTGTTTGTTGCGCTTTCCTGGCCCCTTTCTGGGTATTTCAGCTAACAACCTTTCAGGGTCATCGCTGAAGAGCAAGTTGGGTTGATGAACCCTGTGATACAGGCTCACATTTTGTCTGGTGAAGAATCAAAGCACAAGCATGGAAACATATTACTGAAAGGCAATTCCTCCCTTCATTCCTCTTCCAGGACTACTTGGCTGTTCTGAAACCACAGAAATTTCTGAGGAAGCCACACAATAAATCATGGGTGGTTTCTACCTCTGCAATCCTGTCTCTGTTCATGTGATTTGACTGGGGCAGAGTGAGGGGATAAAGGGACTGAGGGCAATATTTTACCTCTATCTAGAAGTGACAGTTTAATAAGTTTGTTAGCTTAAGACCAGGGGGCTTTGAAACCTCTGAGGACAACTTGTCCAAATCTGGAGACATTAACACAAATACCTCTGGGCAGTAACTTTCCTTTTACAAATAAGGCTTTTTGGCTGAAAAGAGATTGTGTGTGAGAGATAGATAGATAGATAGATAGATAGATAGATAAATATGAAACAATCCAGAACCCACATGCCTTTCAGTATTCCTGGTGGTGGTACTGATGATTTAAAACAAGCACTGTTTAAATGGTATAATAGCCAGCCAAAGAGGAGCTGCCTCAGTTGCATTTAAGCAACTACTGTGGGGCGAAGTATTTGCACTGGGAAAATTAATAGGATGAAGACAGATGGACATCCTAGGTTTGGTGGAAGTTGTTTCAATACAATGTTGCTGTGTGCTGTTTTCAGGGCCACCACTTGTAAGATGTCTGCCTACACAAAGGATAGGGAATCTTTTAAAGACCTAGGGTCACATTATCCCAGTTGAAAGCTATCGGAGGATTCATCCATTCTGTTGCTTAATGGGATAGTAAGCTAACTGTACCTCCATTGATTATTTATTGTTAATGTGATGTTCTCCTCCAAATCTTTGCCTTTCCACATTTTCACCTCCCTCAATTTGTATTATCTACTATCCTCTCATTTTCTGAGTATCCCAGGCACATGAAACTCCAGATTCAGACAGGAAGTGTGAGAAGGCAGTGATTTGGACGAGAACATTGTATGGATAATAGAGAATTAATGGAGGTACAGGAAGTTTACAATCCACTCTACATGGCATTATGGATGATCCCAAGGTCACATCCCTGTAGTGGGTGGGGCAGTCACTCCCCCTAAGGACTTGCCTACACTTCCACTTGCCCCATGATAAGAAGTCATGGATCCAAGAGGTTTTTGTCTTGCCTATGCTTTCTAGGCACAAATCTGAGCAGTTTTTCATTTGTCTCACCACTTTCCCTGGGAAAACCCACTGTTTACTGCTGATCCAAAACGTCAGTCCACAGTAGAACCAATTGATTTTTGTTCTGATTCAGTGGTAAACAGTGGGGAAAGTGGTGGGACAAGCAGAAGTGGGAACGAGTCCCAAATTTAACACACACACAATACCACACACAGAGAGACAACTATTTTCCATAGAAACAGAGATCTTTATTTAATTCCCAGTAACTCCACTCAAGTTTTTCCATAGACTTTTTTTTGGGGGGGGAGAAAGCTCTCCAACACCACTTTTCTGTGTAAATGTTTAAAATAACTCAGTAATCCCTGCAAAAGAATGCAAATAATGTCAACGCATAGCACAGCTATTCAAAACCTTAATCTTCAGAATGCAATTGCACCCACAAAACGTTGTGTATGTAATTGCAAAATCAATTGATACTTCTTTCTTTTGCAGATTTGCAACAACAATGCCCTCACAATCATGGTATTCAAATTAATGTTAGCTTAAGCAAGTTCCATCCCTCATTTGTTACAAAAGGGCTTTAAAAGTTAATTCTTTTATCATGGGGTTTAGAGGCTGATTATATCTCCAAGTTGCATGTTGTTTTCATGCTAGTTGGGCAATTTTATTTTATTGTATGGTATGTTAGCCTATGCATCTTGGATAGAAATATGATCAGACCAGGGCCCTGAGGCCCTTCTTCGTGAGCCGCCTCTGTGAGAGAATTGGAGGGTGACAACACAATAATGGGCCTTTTCTGTGGTGGCTCCCTGCTTGTGGAATGGTCTCCCCAGCAAGGCATGTCTTGTGCATTTATTACATACCTTTAGGCACCAAGCAAAAACATTCCTCTTCTCCCATCCCTTTGGCTAATTTAACAATTGATGGTTTTTAAATGGTATTGCTGGTTATTATGGTATATATTTTTGTGATAATATTTTGGAAGCCGTCCTGTGATCCTCGGGTGAAGGGCAGTATAGAAAATAATAATAATAATAATAATAATAATAATAATAATAATAATAATAATAATAATAATAAATAAATAAATAATAGATTTAAAATGTGTAATGGTTTTATTGTTGGATTTTATGGGGGGAGGCATTCATATAATGCCCACCATCAGCTGAAGCCCTGTGCAAGGACCTCTGCTTGCTCACTGGGACCTTCTCCATTTCTTCCCCCCATGTGCCCCCTGGAAGTCCCAAAATTGTCTCTGTGGGGTCAGGATAACTCCAAGAGCAGCATGCAGGCAGAGTCAGACGTCAGTCATTTTATCTTGCAAGCTGCAATGCTTGTGCAGACAAGATGTTTGTAATAGCACAAGCACTGAATTCTACTCCATGGTTTTGTATTATATATACACGTTGGCGGTTAAAATCCCCGCGACGGGGTGAGCTCCCGTTGAAGAAGAAGAAGAGTTTGGATTTGATATCCCGCCTTTCACTCCCTTTTAAGGAGTCTCAAAGCGGCTAACATTCTCCTTTCCCTTCCTCCCCCACAACAAACACTCTGTGAGGTGAGTGGGGCTGAGAGACTTCAAAGACGAGTGACTGGCCCAAAGTCACCCAGCAGCTGCATGTGGAGGAGCGGAGATGCGAACCCGGTTCCCCAGATTACGAGACTACTGCTCTTAACCACTACACCACACTGGTTCTTGTTGCTCAATCCCAGCTCCTGCCAACCTAGCAGTTCAAAAGAACGTCAAAGTGCAGGTAGATAAATAGATACCGATCTGGTGGGAAGGTAAATGGCGTTTCTGTGTGCTGCTCTGGTTCGCCAGAAGCGGCTTGGTTATGCTGGCCACATGACCCGGAAGCTGTCTGCGGACAAATGCTGGCTCCCTCGGCCAGTAAAGCGAGATGAGCTCTGCAACCCCAGAGTTGTCCGTGGCTGGACCTAACGGTCAGGGACCCCTTTACCTTTATATACACTTGGAAACTGCCTTTGGTTTTGTTTTTTTTACAAGAACACCCCTAAACAGTCCACAAGTCTATTAAAGAAATAAATATGATTTGTATTAATTAAATAAATCAACTTTTCTTGCTGCACATCTGCTTGCAAAAGAAGGAGCTACAATTGCACAACATCAAAGCACTTCCCCCCTCAGGTGCTTCCTCCTGAACAGCTGATGGGTGGATGAAATTGCTTTGAAATACATTTTAAGGGAAGCAAATCATAACTGGAATCAAACAAATAGTTACATAAATAAATCACTTGTGACAGTTTGTATGTAAGTTGCTAACGGCATAAAAATCATTAACTGATCATGAGAAGACAAAATACTCTAGACATGCTTCAGATTTCTGTGCCACTGGTAACGCTGAAGATACATTTGCAAGAGTGTGCTTCTATCTATGAGGTTTATAAAAGAGAATATCATGATCCCGCACTGAGGGTGGGATCTTTTCGGTTCTGAGAAAGCCGCAAAATTATGGATGCCCTTTTATTGATGAATGAATTGCCATTATGCGGACCTATGATCTCTCTCCTGTTTTCCTGCGGTTTGATCCTCTGAACTATGACAACTAGATGATCCAGGCTATCACAGATGCTCTCCAACTTTCCACCCTGCCCTTTTTTGCTAAAATAAAAAAAGCAGCAACAGCAGCAGCAGCTAATTTTAGTTCCTAACAAGCACTGAGACTGCTCTCTTACAGATAGGATCAAATGCTGACACGTTTTATCTATTTGCCTGTTAGAAATGGTCGATATCAAACAAGCTAATCTGGAGAAAGTGATGAAGCATTGATCTTTTGGGGCTTATCAAATGTGCAGAATAAAACTCGCTTGGTGAGAACAGGTTTGTTCTTTTTTTAATAAAATGAGCAACAATGAAGGCAAAAGGTGGAAGCGGAAACATTTTGTTTGCATGTTTGCTCCTTATTATTCATAACCAGGGCACATAAAATGCCTACTCATATTGTTGTAAAATAGATGCATAAAGAAGGAGCACACTCCCTGCACATTGATGCCAGATAAAAGCACCTGTGGGTGTGACACATTTAGCAGCTATCTAACCCTTAGTTTCAGAACTTGGAAGTTTGCAGAACTGGTCTCTTGTGTGCTGGCCTGTTCAACCTTCTGAACAGAGAGGAATGAAGTTGGCTCTAAAATGCCAATCGCTTGCCTTGTTCTTCAGAAAAAAAACAGATCAGTCTAAATTTCAGTGTGAATTGATTTACTTAAATTAGTCAAAACTTAAATGGAAATGTTTATACCAGTAAAAAGTCCATACAGAGACTTGTGCTGATTAAGCAATCTAAAATCAATTTAAAATATCCGTTTAATATTCTCATGAAGGAAAGCCCCAAAGCATATCATATACCACTGCTTTAACTCCCAGCTAGCAGAAGACCTGGTACAATCTAACACGGGCAAACCCTTTTTCTGTCCTTGACCAGAATCTAATGTATTCTCTTTCCCTGCCCATTTATTTTAATTGCTCTTCCCATTATTATGTGAAATTGGCGTCTTAGTTTTCTACCATTTGCCTTCATTTTTAATTCAGTTTGATCACAGTACTCTCTACATTTTGTTCAAGTCAGTTTTCTCTTAATTGATTGCTGGATCTTTATCTTCATGGGATCAAAACTTCCTGTACAGTGGTACTTCGGGTCTGTAACCCGAGGTACCACTGTATTATCTGCCACTAAAGGTGGGCAGATCAGTCCGTTTCCATTCTGTGTGCCACTTTCCTTTGTGATCATTCCCTACCATTTCCACAACAGTTTTTAAAATCTGCAATTTGTTTTTGTTTTATAAACACACACACACACACACAATGCATTTTATCTTAAAATAAATTTTATATGAATTTTGGATTTTATTTTATTTTTATCAAGAACTACATTGCAAAGGGATGCGGGTGGCGCTGTGGGTAAAACCTCAGTGCCTAGGACTTGCCGATCGCATGGTTGGCGGTTTGAATCCCCGCAGCGGGGTGCGCTCCCGTCGTTCGGTCCTAGCACCTGCCAACCTAGCAGTTCGAAAGCACCTTCGGGTGCAAGTAGATGAATAGGGACTGCTTACCAGCGGGAAGGTAAATGGTGTTCCATGTGCTGCGCTGGCTCTCCAGAAGCAGCTTGTCACGCTGGCCACGTGACCCGGAAGTGTCTGTGGACAGCGCTGGCTCCCGGCCTATAGAGTGAGATGAGCGCACAACCCTAGAGTCTGGCAAGACTGGCCCGAACGGGCAGGGGTACCTTTACCTTTACCTTTACATTGCAAAATGTGGCTAAGTGCAATAATTAAATGGCAGCAGTACTGGGAAGTATGAATCAGGTTGATCCACTTAAAAATGAGACCTTGAGCATTCTTACTAACTGCTAATGGATCTTCCCATAAGCTGGATCTAGTCTTCCATTTCCACTTCGACTAGAAAATATTGTCCAGAAAACACGTTCCTATTGACCACCTTTGTAGAGCAATTAAGTAACCTTTGGATTTGTGTGTCCCCATTCTGGCATTGTCCTGATAGATAATAAATTCAACTGCCAACAACTAACCTTTCTCTGTTTTATGTGGACCTGCTTGCTTACTGAAGAGAAGTAGAGCCCTCCAGCCACTCAGATAACCCAAAGTGAAAGTGAATCTTACCAAGTTCTCTTTGCTGGGAATGTCTGTTACTAATTAGTTACTTCTTAGGACTGATGATTCTATCTGCACAAACACATGTCCCCAAACCTACCAAAAGCAAGGGTAGCTCAGTATTTTATAAATCTAATATATTCACATGGGAACTTTTTTCTGGGAAAGTGGTAGTCCACATACCTATTCTGGATTAATCCATCAACAATTTCTAATTGTTGTTGAGCCAGAAGAAAAATCTGATTATCACCAGTTTTTGTTTTATATAACATTTCCATGTAAATGCTGTCATATCATTTTTATAAAGAAGCAGAGCTATGACTGCAAAGCCTTCTGTCAATGGAGGCCATTATTGCCATTCATATAAATATCATACTGTTCTTTTGCTTTATTGCTTCGGAATTATGACTTTGATTCTTATTTGCTTCTGATTTTGTGGGCTTATTCTTGAGCATATCTGCTGATCATTTGGCTTTCCTGCTCGTAGAAAGTAAAATGTTTTTAAAATTTCATTGCTCTTGATAATAGAAATAGCCCTTCTCTTTTTGACAGATGTTGAGCTGACTTATTTTTGTTTCTCTTGATAGGTAGCCCGATTGAGTCATTTATTCATTGTGTTTTTGTGAAAAAATGTATTCTTTGCATGGACTAAGGCACAATAAATTATAGTCACAGATTTCCATCTTTAATAGGGTCATAAAGTATCCCTCTTTCTTTTGCTTCCTTTTGCTCATACTTCAAAAAAGTGACATGGCGTGCTGTGGAAAATCCTTTAGCAAATATGCCCATCTTGAGGGGGCAATCAAACAATCCTTGAAGTACATTGTTTTGAGAATAATCAGCATTGATGTATGTGTATTTCTATTGAGGTACAAACAGGTTAGTGCTGGAGATGATGGGTGGTATTGCAATTGAATAAAAGTGCTAGTGCAAGGATTAGCAATAATGCAAGTGGATTTCCCCCTTTGCTTTCCCCAACATGTGCCCTGTGTGTTCCGCAGATCTGCTCTAGGGGAAAACCCAGATCAGATTTAGCAGGCATACAACAGAGAATGAGTGGGAAAGAACGTTCCATTGTGCAAGGAGAAATCTTTGTATTCATGGAACGTTCTCCTTCATGCTACATTAACTCCCACCCTGTATATATAGGGGTGTTACAGTTGCTAGGTTGATCATATGCTAACCAACTTGCCATTTATCGTATTCTCTTCCATAACTACCTAAACCAATAATGGGCCCTCTAGATATTTTGGACCACAACCCCAGTTATCTCTGACTATGGCTATGCGAAGGGAGTTGAACTCATCTGGAGGGCAAAACATTGAAGAGGGCTGACCTAGAACCATCATCACATGGGAACCTCATGGGAACACCTGGGATGTTTTTTTGAACATGGAAAATAAGGAAATCCTCTGTTAACTCCTTGTAATATTAAGCTGGCTATTAAATGTGAAGAATGCTTATGCCAGGCACTGGTGAGGGTGCATTTATTCTCAAGCTCACTCCTCCAGCCCATCTCTGATTCACACAATTATTTTTGAGGTGGATGAGTCACCAACAAGTGACCTTTCAGTGTTCTTCTGCTAGAATGGTATTCTGAAACAACCTGCACTTGGTAAGATTCCAAGTTATTATTTTTTAACATTTCTCTGGGAGTGGGAAACCGGCCTTTTTTACCAAGATATTTTCCATATTTGAAGATGTGAGAGGGGAATTCACCATGTAGCTAGTCATTCTTGGGAAGTGGTTCTCAAAATCATGAATGAGATTTGAGGAGGGGGCTTAGCTCAAACAGTAAAACACAAGCATTCTGTGAAGGACCCAAGATCAATCCCTGGCATCTCCAATTAAAGAATCCCAGGTGGACTAGCAAGGCGAATGGGGCAAAGTAAAAATAGACAATTGTATCTGAACTGCACTTTATACAAGTTACTTTTCTGCTGATAGGGCTGATGAATCTCAGTCCAAAAGTGGTGACAGCATTGCCCATGGCATTTGAGGGCAGCAGTGCAGTTAATGGGGTACAGGACAGCTCACTGGGCTGCTTGACTCAAACAAACACAATGCTGCAGCAGTGTTGCCAATATGCCTCATGTGAGCAGAGCAGTGCATGCAGACATGCAGTGCTTGCTGAAATGTGTTTCCTGGTCTGACTGTCTCTCTGCCCACGTGCTCAGTCAGGGGCCTTTCCCAACAGCACTGTCTGACTCTGAGATGCCTTGGGAGAGGGTGACTAGCCAGCCAGTGACAAGCATTGCTGCCTCTGAGGCATCAGCTTGGAGAAAAGAGATGGAGAGGCTCAGGTGGAGTAGTTGGAGGGAGGCAGGGACCCTCTTGTTCCACTGTGGGAGGCAGTGGAAGACGGGAGTGCCTGGCGTGCTCTGGTCCATGGGGTCACGAAGAGTTGGACACAACTAAATGACTAAACAACAACAACAAGGGACCCTCATAGCATCTACCCCAACAGAGTGTCATTGATAGTCAAAAGAGACAGTACAAAGATAGAAGAATGAATGGTCTGGTTCAGGATAAGGCTGTGCCTTGCCTTACAACCACTATGCCACAAACCCTCACATTGCACAGATACAGTTATTCTCTCTTTCATTCCCCTTATTTTTTGTGTGACTTGGTTTGGCAAGTCATCCCCACCACTAAGCCCTTAACTTAGGAGAGTGCAGGGCAGACAAGACATTTATGTCAAAGGGGCTGGTTGGCAGGACTTCCCTTATAAAAACGCATTTCACTGAAAGCTCAAATCCAGTCCAAGGAAAACACTTGTCACAGAGAATAAAACAAGTGCTGGGTTCTTGGAGGAGGAGGCGGAGGAGGAGGAGAGTGGAAGCAGCATTTGTACCAAATGGAAAAAGTGAATCAGCCTTCCTCAGTAAAGGGAAGGTTGGAGAACATCTCTGACTGGGCCGACTGGGCTATTAATGAAGAACCAGAGGGAACTCTTCATTGATGCCATGCATCTGATTCTGGTAGATGCTGGTGGCAGTCATGACATGTCTTGCAGCAGTAAGTGCTAGAAGCTCTCTCGAACTAGGAGAGAATTATGCCATTCTAAGTACCTGCTGGCATCCTCAAAGGACAAGTGCTTTATCACCAATAGGAATGGTGGTTATCAATGTTAATGTGATCCTGAGAATGCAGTCTGAGTCTCTCTGCAAGAATTTCATTTACATAACACTGCAATTTTGTGTTCCCTGGGGAGATTGAGCAAAGAGCTTAGAGCATTCTTGAGACGAGGTGCAGGCGCATCAGTAGCAGAGGCCAAAACCCCTGTGCGCTCTCTCGCTCTCTCTCGACTTGGGAGCAATGCATGTATCTGGTGGAGAACTCTAATTGTAACAGGCAGAATTTCTCCTGCCCCCTGGCCAGGTGTCCAGCCTGTCATAGTGAATTCATTGTGGGCTGGCATGAAGGATCGGAGTAGGGAGCCAGTCAGGGATCAGAGGCAGGGTTGCTGCCGCGTGTGGAGCCAGAAATAAACCAGGGCTACTGGGATCAAAATTGCCTGGATGCTTCGTGGTTCTCTGTCCCAAGGGTCTTCAACCTTATTTGAGTTGTATGCTTCTTTCAACATGGAGATTATGCAAGGAGCTATCAGCATCAAAATATCATGCCTGCCAATGCTGATAAACAAAGCCCCCAGTAGACACATTTGCATAATTATTCACAAAGCATCTAAGAAACTGACATAATATTGCACACCTTTAGATAATTATGCACTCATTCTCAAACACTCCTCCTCCTCCAATGGTGGTACTTATACATATTCCATTGTCACTGATAAGGATGCCTCAGGTTTTTAGAACAAACCGGTGGCTTTGAGAGGTGATTATTTCCCCCCTCCAACATAAGATTTCTTTTTCCTTGCTCATTTGGAGTCATCAATGGCAAGCGCTTTGCAGCCCCTGTTCAGAGAGGGAAAAAAGGGATTTTGACAAGGAGGATTAAGTTGCAACAAGAAACTTTTCTTTTGTGACACCAGCATCATGCAATGCAATCAAGTAATTTTAAGTTGTGGTCACTTTGAGCCACCTCAAATGCACACCAGCTCATATGCATACCTATACCCCATAATACCATTGTTTAGTGTTGTGAGAATGAGCCACAGCAAGCCTCAGATTCATACAGTTCTCCTTCCCTTCCCTTTCCATTCAACCATGAAGAGGTTGGAAAGTTCACCTTTCATTTTAGATTAACTGCAGCTCAGTGTGTCATCAAACACCTTAAGCTGTGGCTTCTCTCAACTGGTTAATAGAAACAAGCTAGCTTTTAAAACCACAAATTGAATGTTTTTTTTTGTTTTGCTTTCCCCCCCTCGAATGATAGTTAAGATTAAGTTAACAAAGTAAGACTAAGTTAACAAAGTAAGACTAAGTTAACAAAGTAAGCTTCAATTATTGGAAAATAGAAGTGAAAGCTTCTAAACTTCTTGCAGCTGTACTAAAGTTGAAAGGGTGAGTCCTGCCTCACTGTGGCTCCGTCTCATAACACTAAACTATAGTTTAGTGTTGCACGCAGTAGTATAGTGTAGAGAATGTGCAGGAGTGCTGCTGTGAGAATTTTTTCAGGGCAGGAGCAATGACATCTGTTGGAGTGATAGGGATATTGGCAGACCCTCTGTGCTCTAGAATGGCTTCCCACCGCCCACTAGCAATGTAAATGATAATGCTTATTTACAATATTGTTTGCATTTTTAATTCAAAGCTTATGGTTACATTTCAGCCGGCTGAAATGCTCAGCATGTTTTGCCCATTGAACTTATGCAGTCGGAAGTAAGCACTACTTTGTTTACTTCAAGGTAACTCTGCAGAGGCCTGCAGTCATACCCCCAAAAGTGCTTAGTCTTGAAGGTGCCACACGACTCCTTGAAAGTAGTCGTCTTTCCTTCATTTTTCTACTAAAATGTCTTTACACAGCTGTGCACATTTGGGGATTCTCTTTAGGGACATGACTGTGGAGGTTGGCATGATCACCTCCAGTACTTCAACAATTACCACTCCACCACTGATGACATGCCAACCACCTTTGAAGCCTAGTGTGCTACAGAGAGCTTTGGAGTGGTATTCAGCTCGGTTTTCCTTAGAGCAGAACCACAGAAATTAATGAGCATACCTCAGGCCCATTAATTTCAATGGGTCTACTCTGAGTAAAACTGAGTTGAATATTAGCCTCACCCACGACACCAGGAAGGGTTGATGCTCTGAGAAACAGATCTGGACTTCAGTTCACAAAGAGTGCGGAGGGAGGGTAGCAGACAGTGTGGGTGTGTCATAGAAGCTAATCTCTTTCCCTTTCTAGTAGCTTTGTACGGCAGCTGTCAGTAGGGCCAAGTGAGATTTATAGCTAATCCAACTATTGGGCTGCTTGCCTATTGAGAGTCCAGGCAAGGCTCAAGAAGGCACATTTCATTGTTCTGGGCAAACTCTTATCAATCAATTTAATTGAATGTTCTGATAGAATCAATTATGCCAGACAAACTTGCCTTTTCCTTTCTTTTTTCCATTTTCAGCCCCATCTAGTCCTTCACTTAATCATAGCTCTCCTTAGTGTAAAATCCCAGAGGACTAAGCTACAGTGAAGGATTTTCCAGGCTTGTTAATTATACCTACTAGCTGCATTCTGCAATCAGCTGGCCCTTTCAATATAGGGGGGTATGGGGTGTTAGGGGAGGGGTGGTGGAAGACTCATTCTCCTTCTGGGGTAGTTTGTCCACCTTTGTGCACACCCTGCATTCAGCTCTCACCTGTGGCTCCTAGAAGCTGTCAGCATGCAACAGCAACCACACCCTGCAAATGGCTTCAACTGGCCAGCTAAACCAGGTGAGGGTAGCCAATGGGTCTCACACCCTCACTAAGTTCCCCCACATGGAAAGACAGGCTGTAGTGGATTGAATGGACGGTCAAGAACGTGCTTTCTGCACATGCTGTGGAGGGAAGTGAGGGGCAGATGGAGTGTGCCACCCTGGGAAGGTAGCCCATCTAGGAGAAAGAAAACTCTGTTCCTAAATCACTGCTGTCTTGCGGGATATCTTCGGGAGAAGAAAAGGCTAAGGTGTAAAGCCTACATAAATCTGGAGATGAGTCCCTAAAATGGTTGGATGGTGCCTTGTACTCCTCCTTCAACTCCTGCAACATATTGCTCTGCTTTCCTTTTGACCATATCAGTGAGGCCAAGGTGGGGTTGTCTGTGCAGCCCAGGACCTTCATACACACTGCCCCGGTTTGCATTCTGGGGAGGTCACTTTGGTGTTGCTAATGCAGTGCTTTGATTTCAGCCCTAGAGACTGCGCCGACGCAACAGCACTCTCTGCTTCAGCCCTCTGTTTCCTTTCCCTCAGGTGAATTCCCCCAATGGAGACTGAATCACGAGCGACAATGGGTTTTTATTTTGGGAAAACAGGTTGCAAACAAGCTTTATTATAACAGGTGTGAACAAGGAATTTTGGTTCTTCTTTCACAGTAATGGAACAAGCAGTGCTGTTGCTTATTATTAACGTATACTGACTCAAGTTATATGCTGTATGCTGTCCAGGCTTAAGGTTACTTTCTTTTACACAACTTTCATAGATCAGAGTTCTCCACACACACTTCAGGAACTCAGGGTTTTAACTGGACTGTTTCCCTTACAGTTGTTTTCGGTGGGCTGCAGCTGTTTGACCTGTCTGCATCCACTCAGTAACTGAGGTACTTTTGACAGAATAGTCTTCCTGGAATTAATATTCCAGGAAGTTCTAATATGTCCAACAGGATGAAATTTAAGCTGATCAAGGATAGAGAATGGATGTGTTGCATTTGAATTCATTTGAAAGGGAAGCAAGCTATCATGCCACACAATTAGCTGATTACAATTAGATTATCTCGTTTATTTATTTATTTATTTAATATTCTTATACCTGCTTTTCTATCCTTCAGGATCCACAAGAAAGCAACAATGTAAAGCAATTAAAAGCATAATAAATCAGGTTTTATACTTTAAAAAAATAATCCTAACCCCTAGATATTAGATATTTTAGTCAAATATAATTTGGTAATAAATATGTTACTAGCTGGGAGAGTGCTTGCCACAAGAACTTTGAATTCTCGGAAAATTTTGTGTTGAACAAAATGGCTTCAGAAAATCGGGTATGCCTTGATTGTAAATTAAGATCATAGCAATATTAACCAGATTATTTAGGAAAGTTCATGCAGTTTAGTCATGTGTAGAGAGTTTAATTTATAGGTTATTGGGAAGACTGGTTTATACACAATAATGTTAAGTCAGAAGCATTGGCTGTGCTTTGAGGATATAAGACTGTGAGCTGGGTTGATTTGGAAAATAAAACATAAAGTGTTTAGACTGGTTACTGAAATATCCCCTTGTGTGTTTTTAAAATGTTTTTTAATGTTTAAAACTATTTTTAATAGTTGATTCATGGGGTTCTGTACGTCTGTGCAGCAGCCTGTACTTACCTGCCTCATGGGACTGATTTTCATATTGTTACAAGAGATTCCTAATCACAAGGTGAGACTTTTACTAATTCTTTTGTGGTTAAACATCTGCATAAATGTGCTCCTTCATAGAGAGAAAGTGGTACGTCACAACCATGAGCTGTAGCTATTGAAGATTTCAGAAATATATGTCTATATCCATAGTTCGCCAGCTGGTGACAAATTCATGCAGATATAAACCACAGAAGAGGCAGGAAGGTTCTAAGTCTCAGTGCTATTTTTTTAGAAAAAGAGGTGCTGGAGCTCACCATGAACATCTTCATTCTCTTAGAATGGCATTGGCGCCCACCTGAGAGGTGCCAGAGCTGAGCTTCTGTGAGCTCCGGCTGAAAAAAGCCCTGCTAAACCTCATGGTTATTATTATTTAATGCTATGTAATGCATGAGCTTGCATTTAACAGTATTGTGGTACATGGTTGCAAATCTTTTCAACCTGTTTATCTTCCTAAAGCATAAAGTTGGAGAGGAACAAAGAATGAGAGGAGAAGCCAGAAGAGCTAAGAGCTTGGGGCAAAGGCATTTGTGTGGGTTGGTGGCTTCAATACTTGCATCTGATTATGTTAGAAGCAGAAACGGCATCTGATTATTATTATTATTTATTTATTTTTGCAGTCAAGGCCTCTAATCCGCTTGCCCTAATCCTCTTAGAGCATCTGCTCTATCGGACTTTTATCTGATCTCTCTGTCTCCCAAACAAGCTGTCTGGGCTCTTCACATTCGAGTTGCATTTGCCCCTTTACTGAAGGGCTATCATCTTTCCTTTGTAGCCCAAAGTGGGGCTCTCTGGTTTTGCTGATTAATAATAATAATAATAATAATAATAATAATATCAATATTATTTATTTACTAGTTTTATATACAGCACTTTGCCAGTAGACCCCAGAGCAGTTTGCATCAATAAAACAATGAAACAATACACCAGAACAAAGGAAGTAAAAACAGCCCTTCAGAGGGTGTTGGACTACAACTCCCATCATTCTTGGACATACACCATGCTGGCTGGGGCTGACGGGAGTTGGAGGGCACCTTATTGGTTCCCCTGCAAACATCTCATAACTCCAACCCACAGAAAAAGAAAAGGGACAGCATTATAATATTCAGAAATGCTATGAAAATCCAACTGTAAAAGTGCATGACGTGATATCTGAGAGACTGACTCTGTTCCTCCTGGGTATTAAAATCAGAAGAGGGGGCCTCTTGGTAGTTTTATCACCTCAGAGGTATGAGGGCTGGCAGCCCAGGAAAGGGCATTCTCTGTGGCAGTGCCTCCATTATTGAGTCCCTGTGTTATCTGGCCCTTTCACTATACAGCTTTCGAAGAATATTGAAGATGCATCTTCTTACTCTGAATTTTAACACCTGAGGTCTGTTTTCAGGACCCATCCTATTCCTGTGACTAAATTGTTTTAACTGTTTTTAACACCAAATATTAAAATATTGTAACCCACTCTGGGACCTGCAGCTGAAGGATGAGTAACAACCAACCAACCAACCAACCAAACATTTACGTCTGCAGGATTTCCAACAACCCCATTTCCCCAGAATGCAGATTCTAATACATGAGAATGATGCACTAGCATAATTTTAGCAACATGCAATGTTTTGCAGTAAATTTAGAAATGAGAAAAAACCATTTGAGTTTTCAGGTGATACTTTCTATTATGCCATGTGCTGTGATTGATGAAGCAATTCCATTGGGACAAGAAATACTTTTCCAGGATAAGTGATCCCCAGGGAAGTTTTTCTGCTTCCCCATTATTAAATAGAGTCTCTCCATACCACAGTCGTTATTTATAGTGATAGTGTGTGATGAGGATTCATGCAGTAAGAACTTAAAAATATGCAAAGCAGAATGGGAATCCCTCACCACAGAGAGTCTGGTTTTGGTGACATCTCTGCAATGGGGTAACCTTTGTACCATCCCATATTCAGAGAGTACAAAATGGCATGATTCCTCCCAGGAGAGGGGAAGGGAATCTGAAGAATGGGAATAAGTGCTCCTGCTGTCCCAGAGTTCAGAAAAATGTTGCATTCGCATGAGAGGCTATATATTTTGGGGATGTTTTCTGTGCAACTCTTTTTTTTAAATTTCTACTGCTTTATCCTGGGATGTTGTACCTCCCTACATAAACTTCTTTGCTTGCTCAGCTGTAATTGAATTTTGTAAGTGGTGTTTGCCTTGGTGATGTACAGGACTGAGGTGAACTAATTACTCTTGAGTACTTTGGCTACAGGGACCAAACATATAACTAATACATATAGAAGAATTCAGACCTCTTTAGTAGTCAAAACTGAGGCAGGGCTGGTGGGAAATCAAGAGGAACTGCTGAGAGGATTTGGGGCCTATTCTATTGGTGTCTGGTGAAAGGAGTATGCCAGGCTCACAAATGCCAAGTTGAGGGTGCAGAAAGCTCACTTGAGTAGTGCCATGGCAGAATTAAGAGCAAAATCACCCTTTTTGTTTTTCATAAATGATTGCCTGTACCCTAAAATCAGCGGATGTACAAATTTGGTGCATTATCGTAGCAGAAGTATCTGTATGTGAATGATGAGCAGAAACGAAGTTCTCCATCTGGTGAAATTCCTTTGAAAACCACTTTAATGTTTTGATATAAAGGCAAATTATAAAACTAACCTCTCCATTTAGAGAGTTGGTAGTTTCCATTGCACATGTGAAAATTGTATTTGATGTATTCAAAAGAGCCCCATCCCAGTGGAATAGACGTCAACAGCAGAGTCCTAGCATCCTGATGTAAACTAGCTTTGACAACCAGTTGTGTGTGTCTTTCCCCTAAGATTTTTTTTATCAAAAAACTTAAAGCTTCCTTGAGACAATTTGTGGGGAAATGATTCTTAACCCTTTCCCCTAGCCATTTTTCTGCTCCAAGTTGCACTTCCCTGGTGTCACTTTTCTATTTATTTTGAGAAAGGTACTAGCATTCTTTCTTGTGCTGGGAGAAAAGCAGCTGTGCAGGGGAGTGGCTTCACAGTGAAAAATGGCTGTAGGGGGAAGGTTGAGCAGCCCCACCTTGGCTCACATTTGCTGCCTCCTTGAGGTTGTTTCTGGTTGTGGAGAAAAGTGGAAGAAACATCTGCTACTTGTCAGTCATCTTGCTTGGGCATCACATATAGAACAGTGACATCCATGTTTGTCACATGCTGCACTGTTTCCATTCTGCTGCAGTTCGTCTTTCAACAGAAGCTACGTTTGTCTTGCCATCTGCTGTGGTGAAATTATATAATTTGCGTAATTAAGTACGTAAATGACATTGTCATTGTATTATCCCAGACCATTCATTTAAATGCAAAGGAAACACAATGCACATGGTGGGGGGCAAGTTCATTTATAAATAATTTACAGATTGAAAGCAATAGCAGCAGCAAATATTGATCATATCTGCTGGGTTGATTTCCATTATGGGCATGGGATGCATATACAAACACTAGCAATTTTTGCTTCCATTTCTAGTTTCCGATCAAATTTTCTGACACCCCCAATCCAGACGAGTGAACAATCAAGCAGATCTCTGTTTTTGAAATGAGGACCAAGATGAATCGCCTAGGATGTCCCATGCCAACCTCATGTCAAAAACTAGTAAAAACTCCAGGTTTATCTTCTAGGCCCACTATACCTTTGTTACAGAACTCCCTCCCTCTCATGTACATGTGCACACGTGTGTGTGTGTGTGTGCGTGCACACACCCACACCCACACACCCCTTTTATGCATGGTACTTTTTTCCAATTTGTGTGTTGATTGAATTAATCTAATTCACTCAAAACAATATGCAGATTCCCAAATTGTTGGGGTGTGGGAATTGATTTACACGTTGACATGTTAGTGTGCAAAAGCTCCACACAGCAGATGCTTGTTCACAAGCTACAGTGCACAGAGAGCTCCTGCTGGCTCTCAGTGTTTCTCCTTCTGGTTCTTATGCCTCCCCTCTGGAGTACCAATCCACTGACTTAATGAGGGCTAACGTTGTAATTAATCACACATGCCCATAGCACAGCCGTTCCCAGGACCTAACTGGATGTGACAGTTGCTTTCAGGAAGAATCGAGGAAATCCAGCGATGATCGGGAGGATGATACTGAAACAGGGTCCTAATTCTTAGGAAACAAGTCATAAGAGTGGATCAAACAGAGCTATAGGAAAATGTGGGACTCAGAGGATGAGCAGAGCCAAGGCTGCTTTCTCAAGAAGAAGCCATATATTTGATTTAGAGGCTGTTCAGCAATGTAAATTATTTCTGCTCCACATTCAGTTTTGTTCCTTTTACTCATCTTTTCTCTTGCCTAACGTTTCTTGCACTTGGAGAATGACTAGCCCTGGGTTGGTTCGGTTGGTCTTGTGTCGTGTGTGTGTGTGTGTGTGCGTGCATGCACATGCACCAGTGAAACCACATGTGATCTGAGAGGTGTGTGGCAATGCCTGAGAGCAGTAGTCTTCACCTTTTTCAGATCAGAGACTCAATATTAGTTATAGATGCTCGACAAATTTAGTCTTTGCGAATTCTGATGAGAACTGTTCTGATCTGCACACACACCCCAGGCGAATATCCAGATCAGAACTAACTTTTGCTAGCCAATTTGGGCACCTTAGTGGCAGAAAAGTGGGACACCATGAGTGGAATTTGGTGTGGTGCTCAGGTGAGTGCTCCACCAGCAGAAGCATTTCTGCTTACCTGAAGGAATGATCTCTCTGCTCCTCGCACATACTGTTATTGGGGTTCTCTTGACACCCCTGGCCATTTTGGTGTGAGTGTCAGGGAGCACATGGGAGAAGAGAAGAAAGCCCTGTTGTCCTTGTGTAAGTTTCCATTAGCGGGACCTATTAGTTGAATCTGGACCACATTCTATAAATGAATATATGAGCTGGAGGGCAACTGTGTGGAGAAGTAGCTGTGGTTAAGAGACGGACAGCATAACAACTTATACACTAGACCATTATAGCCATCCAGCGTATTGTGGGTCAGCTCCTCGGTTTATAGGCACATATCCAGCATTTCTGTTCATCCTTCTCATTTTTGGTTAAAGCGACAGTGCAAAGCTAAAATCAACATAGCTTTCAGGAGCTGCAATAAATAAGAATCCTTCTAAGCATTTTTAAAAATGGTGAAGCCAGTAGATCTTGACTATAGATGCCTAGACATTTTGAATACTAAAACAATGAAAATGCGGCCTTAAAGCAAACTGAGAGCACAGGGTTCACAAATATTCAGGGTTACAGAGCAGTCACAGTGATTTTAATCTTCCTAAATGCTTCTAGGGTTTGTTTATTCCGAAGCCCTACAATTAATATTTCAGGAGGAGAAAGTGCTTAGGGAGGAAGAGTGCTTTGGTAGCCAATATGTAATGGTTAGCCTCTGGCAGGAAGTGTTTTCAACACATCTTTATAAGGTATATAAAAAAATGCATAGGTATGCACATGTGCATAACTTTCAATTTGCAGTATATGCCCTGATAAAAGAAACAATTTAGCCATGTTTAAGATTAATGATTAATACTCCACAGAGAGCCATAAAGCTTTATACATGGAGAAATTATGCAAAGGTGCTTGTTGAAAAGCCAGCATGTATGATATACACAAACAGCAGCACCATACAGAGATGTCTGCTGTTGTCTGAATCAATATTGTCTTTTGTAAACCAGGCAGCCACTCCTTCCCCTGCAGGGGTGCCAACTTGAATAAAATATTGTGGAGGCCCAGGTAAGCCCCGCCCTTCATAATTGATCACATGGTACAGTGCATACACACTATTTGAATGAGAATGTCTATCAACTTTGAGGGCCCCTCGGCCCTCTCAAATATTTTATTATGGGGGCCAAAGCCCCCCCAGCCCCTACGAGTTGTCTCCTATGCTCCTCTGTTTGCCCCACCTTCCTTCTGAGAGTTGAGAAGACATATAGGCATCTAAATAGAAGTAGAGTTTTCTCGTGAGCACATGCAAAGATAGCTCTCTGCTCCTCAAGATAACTTGTAAATGTCACGTTTTTGGCTCATGGATGAATTTGTAAGCATCTTAATTCTTCTTAAACTGAAGAGTTGGCTTAATTGATGTGTATCCTGTGCTATTCTCATACATATGCACATAGCTCGCTTCCTTCTCTCATACAAATGCACAAATAGCAGCAACTCGCCCCCCCCCCCACATGCAGGCGCCCCAGGACTCAGGACTCTTGCTTGCTCCATTCTCTTCTTCACCACCACTGACAAAGCAAAATTCGCTGCTCCTCCTCTCCCCCACCCCCACTTTTTTGCCACCACTGACTGGCCCAGCAAACCCATCACTGTCTGAAAATGACACAACCTCATAGACGCTACAATCATAGAATTGTAGAGTTTGAAGGGACCCCGAGGGTCATTAAGTACAGCCCCTGCAATTAAGGAATCTCGAAACTTGGTCCCCCATCCAATTTGAAACCATACTGGACCCTGCGTAGCTTTGTAAACATGCTCTCAGTTTTATTGCTGTACCAGTAGGAGTCATTTCCCAGAGAGGGTATTGGAGCTTTTAGCTCAGTCCTTTGATCCCTGGCAGCAGAAGATTCTCTGGGTGTCATTTCCAAGGGGATGAGTGCCCAAGAGGTTCCCAGATTTGTTATCTGACTCACGCTGCCCAGTAACCACTTCTTCTTACTCTAAGCAATTCAGTACTCATCTATACTGGCATTTGTTGTTGATAGTAAGCCTCCCATACCTCCATTAATTCTCCATTGTCTCTATGACATTCTCCTCCAAATTACCCCTTTCCCATACTTTCCCCTCTCTCAGTTCAGATTTTCTCCTATCCACTCCTTTTCAGAGTATCCATGGTATGAGAGCATCTGGACTGAGGAAGTAGGGGAAGGCAGTGATTTGGAGGAGAGAATTAAACAACAGTAGGGACAAGGCCTTAGAAGACACCTGACCTGCTCTTCCCTGTTGTGACATACTGGGGAAGAGCTGTGGCTCAGGGGTAGAACATTGATATTTCATGCAGAAAAACCCAGATTAAATCCCCAGTATCTCCAGGTAGAGCTTTGAGAGACTGCTGTCTGAAACCCTGGGGAGCCACTGTCAGTCTAGGCAAAACAGTTTGATGGACCAGTGATCTTAGTAAGAGGCGACTTCCTATGTTCCCTGAATTAAGGGCTCCTGCCTACTTTTCAGGGCTCCCGATTTCTTCCCACTGCTCTTTTGGCTGATAACTTGATATATCCTCAGGTTATTCTTTTTATCCACTCAGACACAAAGCCAAGACCTGCTTAGTGCAGTGCAGTCACCATCGTCATTACTTTTTCTGTTTCCTGTCATTTCATTGCTATCATTTCAGTATCCAACAGGTGGCATCAAACTATTAAATATACTTTTCCAGGTACATTGACAGTCAGAGGCAGAGCTGTCCTTGTCTCAGGCGTCATGGCAAGATTTCCATGTTTCACAGGACATTCTTGAACATTCCTGGTGTGTGCTATTATATTCTGCTCTCAACTCCTTTATGCAGTTCATAAGGCCAAAATAATCTCCCTTCATGTCAACATTTTTGGTACTCTCAAGCTTTCCAGTTCCATACATTGATCTGTTTGTGCACTGCCAAAATATGATGAGAGCTGGCAAAGCACATCGAGCTTCCCTGCCCTAGACAGTCCATTCACTCTCTTAGCTTTCTTTGTTGCCTTTGCCTGCCTGCATCATTGTGGGCTGCAATAACTCTGTTACTACTTATGCATTTACAATTGCAATAAAGTCATTGGATGGGAGAAGGCCGCTGAGCAGAGTTATTGCATCAGCATCCACTACAATCTAATAGCTCATTAGGTATGCTTTCCTGGTGTCATGAGTACTAAACATCTTACGTGTGTCTTAATGCAGCTCCATTTATTAAGGGCAAGTACCGTTCATAAGAAAGGCACAGTTCTGGGAAACCTAAAGTGTGTTTAAGGCTGCAGTTCTGTGCACACCCCGGGAGTAAGTCCCTCTGAACCCTGTGGGGTTACACCTGGGAAGACACATACAGGATTCTGCAGCTAGTGGCATTGAATTCAATGGGATCTACATGAACTTTAGTTTCCCTGGATTGTAATATTTGATTGTTATAATAAAAGTTTGGTTTAAAAGCAAAGTAAGCACTTTGGGAGATGTGATTCAGTGTAAACCTTTGCACCTTTCTAAATGAAGTGACATTTTGATTTGCATGGCATTTTTTAAAAAAAATTATTTTATTTATTTTTGCATGGACACCAGATCTCTCTCAAAGTAGCCGTCGTATTTCTGAGCACTCAAACAATAATTATTGTTGGACTGAAGTGAATTAAGATAATTTGAAGTGTCAATTATAAGAGTTTTAGTTATTTGATCCATATGTTGGTTGAATTTTCATATATAAGTGTAACACAGTCTATCTCTAAAGCAAGCTGCATTCTTCCTTTGTTTAAGACAATGTACACATAAGTAGCAAATTTCATTTTAGAAGAGGCATTCCCTCCATGTTTGAGAAACCAGAGGATGCCTCTTTTAAGGATAGTGGTTGCCACGTACCATTTTTAAATACTATTTTTTAAAACAAACAAACAAACCCCAAACCTGCCACTCAATTAATAACTTGTTCGTAGAGCAAAAGTATTAGAATCAATGATTTAAAATAAAAGAATCAAGTTAAAACTTGCAGCTATAATACTTTGTACTTAGCCAGTGCTGGAATATGGGGAAGTGCTTCCAACTCTGCATGTTGCTCCTCTCCCTCTGTTGCATTAGAAGTGGGACCACGCATATGCTTCCAGCTATCTGCGGGTGGCGCTGTGGTCTAAACCACTGAGCCTACGGCTTGCCAATCAGAAGGTCAGCGGTTCGAATCCCCGCAATGGGGTGAGCGCCCGTTGCTCGGTCCCTGCTTCTGCCCACCTAGCAGTTTGAAAGCACGTCAAAGGACATGTAGATAAATAGGTACTGCTCCAGCAGGAAGGTAAACGGTGTTTCTGTGCGCTACTCTGGTTTGCCAGAAGCGGCTTAGTCATGCTGGCCACATGACCCGGAAGCTGTCTGCGGACAAACACTGGCTCCCTCGGCCAGTAAAGCGAGATGAGTGCCGCAACCCCAGAGTCGTCCACGACTGGACCTAACGGTCAAAGGTACCTATACCTTTACCTGTCTGCAAAGATCAGTATTGGGGCCAGGGTTTTCATTTTGGGAAAAGCCCCAGTGTTACTTTCCCAGTGAAGATATCTGCTACTTGTTACCAATTGTAATACCAATAGCCATGGACAATAGTACCTTTGCTTTTCTTCCACTCTGTGAGACGACAAGCAGACTTGTTTAAGAAGCCTGGGGGGAAGGGTTCTGTTGGGTCTGAGCATGGCAGATGCTTTGTAACATTTCATCTCCTTGTTCTGTCTGAATTGGGTAAATAATGCTGTTAGGCTAATTTGAAAAGATGCTCCATTAGGCATGGAGTGCTTAATATTCTTCTTCTGCAGTCCTTGACTGCTGTATCACCTCCATTTTAGCTTCTCCTAGGATCAGAATGGAGACCGCTGTTCTTTCCCTAAAGCAAAATCCTGGGTTATACGTGATGTTCTGAGACATCTCAGATAAATAAACAACCTATACCAGATTCTCTGCTCATTCACCCTGTCCCTTCAGTGCATTGTGATAGATTCAGCCAGGATGCCCTAGACCCACAGGGAAATGAATGTTAGTTTATCAATTAACTGCTCTTAGCTTCTGGGGGCCTTGCCAAGGCTACTATCCAGAGCTGGGCTGGATAGGAGGAATAGTTGCAACTGTTAAATCGTTAACTGTTAAAGTTAGCAATTAGTAGTGGAAGTGGGAAGTAAAAAATATCAGTTAATATTAATGCAGTCATTCCAAGATTGGTGTTATGTGCCCAGGCTGTATTGCCCCAGTTAAGCAACCTAGCTACTGAATTCTGCACCAGCTGCAGTTTCCAAATTGTCTTCAAAGGCAGCCCTATCTATAGTGCTTTGCCACAATTTAACCTAGATCTTGTCTGGATTAAGCTTCACTTTGTTGGCTGACTACAATACGGAACCTAGGAGCTGTCTTATACTAAATCAGACAATTGATCCAACTTGTTTAGTACTGTCTACACTGGCTGATTGTTGCTCTTCGGTGTTTTGAGATAGATTAATCCTGCCTGTAGTTTACAGGGATTGAACCTGGGACCTTCTACATGCAAAGCAGGTGCTCTACCACTCACGTACCACCCTTCTACTACACCCACACCCCCTTCCATTGTGATCCACTCCCAACAGGTCACTAACTTGCCATTCATTTGACACCACGAGCTGTAGGAGACAGTGGGCCTTGTGAACACAGAGAAAGTTCTGCATGATACCTGGAGAGCTAACAGCAGCCAGAGCACTGGGATATAACAAGTCAAAGGCAGGTCTGTATCTCATTCAGGATAAGATATTAGCATAAGCTAGGGGCTGATCAATGCTATAGCTCTGTCAGGATTATTAACACAATCCTGGAAGAGAAATAAAGAAAATAAGCATACTTTCTAATAACTGGGTGCCAATATTCTTAGCTTTTTAGTCTTTGTAGTCTTCAGAGACAATGGTTGTCTCAAAAACAAAACAAAGAAAAAAAACCCCAGCCAATGCCCTTTCAGCAGAGGTGTCAGTGAAACAGAGTATGTATGCTTGCATTGAGTGTCAGACTGTTGTATAGTCTTTGAGTCGTTTCTGACTCTTTGTGACCCCATGGACCAGAGCATGCCAGGCACTCCTGTCTTCCACTGCCTCCCACAGTGCCAGACTAATTTGAATCAAATACCAGTACATGTTTGATATCTAGAAATCCATTTTGACATAATTAGAAAAAGAAAAAGAATCAGAAGAAGCCAGCAAAGCTGGGACATTAATGTGAGGGTGAAGGTATCCAAGAAAGAGTCAAGGTCAGCAGGTAACGATAAAACGGGAGAAATGCAGAAAGTTTACCTGAACTTTTTCTGCCCACTAAATTGGAAGTGCTCCTCATTCTGAAACTGACTTCCAGCCAATGCCTCTAGACTAATTGCACTTAATTAGCAGAACATCAAAGGAAAAGAGAACTCTGTAATGACAACTAAAGTCTTGTAGCACCTTCAAAGACAGAAAACACATTTATCATAGCATAAGCCAGCCTTTGCCAGTCTAGTTCCTACCAGATGTAGAGATCAGGAGCAAATCTCAGACTCTCACACTCCTTCATGCTCTCTTTTCTCTGCACCTCACTCCATGGAGAACAGAGGGAGGAAATTTCAATATATGAAAATGACCCCTTTGGTAAAGTAAGTAGAGGAGCTAGAGGGCAGAGCTCAGAAGCCTAAGGCATGCTCTTGATCTCTCAATGGGAAAATAGAATATAGTGTTGGCGAGGGGGCTTGTATGATATCTAGTACAGTAGAGTGGTCCACATTGGGATTGATAGGGCAGAAGGCAGGGACGCCAACAGTAGGCAATGCCAGAGCCAATGATAGGTGGTCAGGGCTTTTTTTCCAGTCGGAACTTGCAGGAACTCAGTTCTGGCACCTCTCAGGTAGGCATGATTGCCATTACAGTCATACCTTGGATCCCAAAAAGCCTTGTGAGTTGAACGTTTTGGCTCCCAAATGCCGCAAACCCTGAAGTGAGTGTTCTGGTTTGTGAACGTTCTTTGGAACCCGAACGTCCAACGCAGCTTCTGCAGCTTCCAATTGGCTACAGGAGCTTCCTGCAGCCAATTGGAAGCCATATCTTGGTTTCTGAACGTTTTGGAAGTTGAACAGATTTCCGGAATGGATTCCCTTCAACTTCTGAGGTACCACTGTATAAAAGAACAAGGGAGACTCTCATGGTGAGTTCCAGCACCTCTTTTTCTAGAAAAATAGCATTGGGCGGAGTCAACTAATTCTGGTTTTGTCCCAAACCTCCTATCTGCTGAATTCTGTAAAGGCAACACTAAGGAGGATAGGCTGACAGCCAGGGCCATCCACTGGACTGGTTGTAAGTAAGGAGACAGGCAGATGGATGGATGGGGGGCTGGCTGAGGGCAGAATCAGCTTTGTGGGACCTAATGGACCAGGTTCTGCTATTCTAAGCTAAGCCTTATGTTCAATATGGTAAATCCAGAGTTAAAGCATCCCCAAGCAAGGACTGCACAGCTTCTACTTGAATATCTCCAATGAGGAAAGCAGCCCTCCCAATTCCTCTAGGTAAGAGGTTCCATTGCCAAACTTTTCTTGCCTTCAGAAAGTTTGTCCTCCACACCAGGCTAATTATTATTGTTTATTAAACTTATATATTGCCCTTCATTTGGAGATCACAGGGCAGTTTGCAACATAAGAGTACAAAATGAAAGCACAAAGTACATAGCCTAATAACCAAAAATCAGTACCCCCACAACACATTTCAAAGGCCATAGATGGTTTAATCAGCCAAAGGGGGACATTCTGGGATCAAATCAGAAACTGGGATAGCTTCTGTGAATCAGGGAGTGTCCCTGGAAAATAGGGACATTAGAGGGTTTGCAAGGTTGTCATGTTAACTCCTCAGAATGGTAGCCAGAAAAGAGAAGACAATGACCATCATATTGTAAAATGGGTTTTTGTAACAAGCCTTCTGAATTATATCTTGCTACTTTCAGGAATGTCCCAATAAATGGATTTTGAAACTTATGCTTCACTGTTAACATTTAGTGCAGGGGTGAGAAACCTACGATCCGGGTGCTGAGTGCAGGCCTTCAAGCCTCTCTGTCTGGCCACTGGGACTTTCTCCAGACCTCACCGCTACCCGGTTCTGCTCCACTCCCTCCTCAAATGTCTTTGCCTGGTTTGGAATGTATCGTTGGAATGTGATACTGCACTTTGGTTGCCTGGATGGAGACAGATGTGTGTAGAAATCTCTGACTTCTGTGTGGCCTACTCTACAAAGCTAAGAGAAACATCTGTTCCTCTGCCCATTTCTCCCCCGTCCACCATCAGCAAGTAGGCCCATAGAATGATGTACATAAGGACATGCAACCTTTGGACTGAAAGAGGTTTCCCCTGCTGGGTTTTAGACAAACTTCTTCTGACATGTGCTTCTTTTGGGTGTATCTTTGTATCACCACCCTATCAACAAACCTTGAGCCATGGGGTCTCCCATTTTATCTACCAGTACTTGTAGGGGAGTAAATATTATAGTGTAGTTTGCTCTCTGGGACATATCCCCCCCCCCGTCATTCCTCTTAAATAGCACCCAGTTCCCTAAAATTTCCATCCCACTTACAAAGAAATATATGTACATTCCAGCAGCCATCCTTTCCCTCTTATAACTAAAGACTATCTAATCATTGTGAGCAAATTTAATAATTATGTGTAATGAGTGAATTAGGGCTATAATTTAAGGAAATGAGAATCAATTCCTCCAAATGTTTGTCTTATCATTTAATTGGAAAGAAACTTTTAGAACAATTCCCAAATAGACTAAATGAGCCCTAGGTGCTGTCATTTGCCTGTCTCCTTTTAAGCAGCCTGTGTAAATTTCCTTGTCTTGTAACAAGGAAGCTGAGGGAGGGGGAGACCCTACCCTGCCTAGCCAATTTGGATAAAGGAGATTGGGCTGCAGTTGTGAATGTGTGTGGATAGGCAGAGTGGTCTATACCTGGACCTTACAAGAGATATTTTGGCTGCAAGGGCTAGCCCTTTCCCAAGTTTCTTTGTGGTACTCTGTGTTACTTGTTTGCTTGCATGTTTGGGGCTGTCAGAAGCTCCTTTTGGACTATTGTGAGCGAAGAATGTTCTGAAGCAGTGATATGTGGCACTCATTTGCTCAAAAATATTTTTTTATATACCTGGGGTGTATATGGTTCAAATTACTGTTTGTGCTAACCTGGCTTATGAACCCCATACTATGTCATGCCAGTCATTCCAGTCATACCAGAGGCAAACCATGCTTGGAGCTACTTCTCTTGCTTTTGTTTAAAATATGCTTAAGGCTGTGTACAGATTACTAACTTAAAGCACATTGTTTTTTGTTTTAAATTTGAATTGAACCTTTTTTGGGAAGAAAATGCTTAAAATATAGTACTGTATTTCATAAGAAGCGACAGGATAGATATGGATTGTGTGTATATTGCTGTTCAAACCAGTGGTGGGAGTCCACTGGATGCAGAGTGAGTGAGAGTGTGTAAGCCTACAACTCAGTTCCTCATATCCCTTCCTATCTCCATTTTGCAGCATCTTCCAGAAGTGGAGCAATGGCACAAAGCCTCCTTTGACAATAATTTGTGAAGCCAGACATAACAGCAAACCCCCCATTAGTACAGCTTCAGTCTTTGGTTTGTGCAGATCTTGCTTTGTCAGACCCGAGAAAACCACACTTTGGGGGCAGGGTTATGTTCAGACATTAAATCAAGCCATAGTTTAATGACAGGAGTGGGTCAGCAATAAACCACATGGAGTAAGTGAAGTTAATTCTTTATTAGAAGAGACAAGGTCTGCTCAGCAGTGCCAGGCCTAATGAGCATAGCAACTCTTCTCAGCAGATCTTGCCCCTTTGAGGCAGTTGTGGAGACTAAAGATCTCCTCCTTCCCACAGCTGCCCAAGTCTCCTTCTCTTCTGGGTTCTTCCCAAGCAATTTGAGACTCAACTGATGTGCCTGCCCTCTTCATTCATCTTCTGGTTCTTGGAGACCAAGGAACAAGGGACCTTGTTGCAGCAGGAGGGGGAGATGCCCTGGCTTCTTCACCAGCCTGACTCATCTCTGCCTCTTGGCCTCCCTCCTCTCCTTCTTCTGCTTCTGCTTTTGTACTTCTCTCTGCCACAGACTCTTCCTGATGACCCTGTTACCTCTTCAGCTTCTGACACCTCCTCATGCCAGGCTTCTCCCTCTGGTCACTCATCGTCGCCCCACCACCAATACTTGGGTTTGCAGCCTTTGTCCAATTGGGGGTTCTCCAGCTGGTGTCTCTCATCATTCCTCTGTGTCCAGCCTGTCCATGATATTAGCTAAACAAACAAACAATACAGGGATGGGAACCCCCCTCCCGTTGCAAGGCCCCAATTCCCACAGGAATGGGCAAGGCCAACAGGCAACCATCCATGCCATTTTACATTTTACACAGAGAGAGGGCATATGCACCCACACACCATTTGTGTGCATGCGTGCACACACACATTCATATTTCATTTCCTGGCCCCTGTCTCTGCACAGAGAGATGAAATGCAGCCATTTGTTATGTTTCTTTGCTGTGTGCTGAGAAAGTGTAGTCCCATTTCTTGGCATTCAACATGGAAACACAATGAACTGCAAGAAGAGATTTTTTTCCTGTGCTGGCAGGTCGCCATGGAATGGAGGAGGTGGGCTTGGTCTAGGGGAAAGGGACTTACTTAAGGGAGAGTGCCAAGAGCCTAGTGAGAAGGTAATAAGGGAAGAGGTGCTGCACATAGGGAGAAGAAAGAGGCCAAAAAGGTGTGTGGAAGTGAACCATTTCACTCACTGCAGAATAATAAATTCAGGTTTGCCACTGTATATACTCAACAGGAAACAGCAGCCAACCTGTGTTCTCTGACAAATTTACCTGTACCATATTCACATTTGTGGAAATTTGCATTCCACTCACCCTACACATTTCAAAATTGTTTGCCTAAAATCAGTAACGTGGATGGCTTGCATGTATATAAAGATCAGACAAAATCATTACCATCTTTCTTAACTGTGCTTTAACATTTCTGAAATGGAGATAAAATGAAGAATTTGCGTCAAGTACTGTTAGAAGCTGAACATAGTAAACTTGTGTGCGTGTTTTAAATGCAAAGTGGCACAATTCAAGAACACTGTTACCACATCATCTGCTGATTGTGTGGAGGAGGCCTAACTGAATGCTATGATTAGGTAATTGAACTATTTTGCCAGCTTCAGGTTCTATGTATCCGCAATAAAAGTGCTAAGACAGAGTTAAGCAAGCCACAAAGCCACGATCAATAGTTGAACTGTGTGTATGGTGTTTTAGCAACTCAGAAGGCTGGCTGAGGTGCCCCAAAACGAAGTACTGAATTGCAGAAGGGCAGTTATCCACTGGTTTCTGTTATCCACTGGTTGCCTGCTTTCAGGATGATTTAAGCAAGCGTGTTGTCCTCTAATCTCTTAGAATTTGGGGTGGCATACCGGCACACAGTTCTTTTCTACTATTTTTGTGGGTGAATCATGGTGGGAACAGAAGCATGCATGTGTGGAAACAGTGGGAGGAAGTAGTGATGTGACCCGGTGAGGTGACCCGGAAACTACAACTAATCCAGAATGCAGCAGCCAGACTGGTGACTGGGAGTGGCCGCCGAGACCATATAACACCGGTCTTGAAAGACCTACATTGGCTCCCAGTACGTTTCTGAGCACGATTCAAAGTGTTGGTGCTGACCTTTAAAGCCCTAAACGGCCTCGGTTCAGTATACCTGAAGGAGCATCTCCACCCCCATCGTTCTACCCGGACACTGAGGTCCAGCACCGAGGGCCTTCTGGCGGTTCCCTCACTGCGAGAAGCCAAGTTACAGGGAACCAGGCAGAGGGCCTTCTCAGTAGTGGCGCCCTCCCTGTGGAACACCCTCCCACCAAATGTCAAAGAGAACAACAACAACCAGACTTTTAGAAGACATCTGAAGGCAGCCCTGTTTAGGGAAACTTTTAATGTTTGATGTATCACAGTATTGTAATATTCTTTTGGAAGCCGCCCAGGCAGATGGGCGGGGTATAAATAATAAATTATTATTATTATTATTATTATTATTATTATTATTATTATTATGTTGCAAAATGGTGGACATTGTTGTGTCACACCATGCACGCTGATCTGAATGAAATTTTGCACAACATGCTGGTGTGTTGGTCAAAAAGCCACAGTTCCATAACAAAACAGACACCTCAGTGTGAAAGGAATGTCAGAAAACGGGACAGAAGCACCAACATTAAATCAGGAAAATGAACACAATATTTTCCACCTCTGAGTGCACCTTTAGTTTGTGATCCAGAGACGTCAAAGAAGGTTGTAAAATACTGCTCAGTCTCCAGACTCTCAATCTATCATGTGCTGGCTGGTTTAGATAAACGTATTTCTCACTGGAATAAAAGACACCTGAATGTGTGGGATACTGAAAGCATCTGCCTTTCCAAAAGATAAGTGGTAAATGAATAAGCTGGTTGAGCCAGTGTTGAATTAGGAGGCATGCAAGGCTGCCATTTCAGTTGTGGACATACAGTGAGGTCTCCTTTTTCTATTACATCTGTCTTAACCCTTGCTACTCCCATTATGGTGTCTATTCGTAAAATTAGAAAAAAGTACTAATATCACCATGACCTTGCCTTCTAGTAAAAATTGTACAACCTCCAGTCCCATTCTTAGTCATTGCCCCATTCCTCTTCTCCCAACATTTTGTCATCAGTGCGACTATGTGCATGCCCACTTATCTTTATCAAAGAGATCCATTTGCAATTCTGCATCTTCATATCCTTTTAAAAAATACTTTTCATAATCCAATCTTCTTTCCAGACCCTCGCTAAAAATGAACAACACCTTTGCAACGATTTCCCCCACTCCTTATATTTTTAATATGTAAACAAAGTTTGCTGAAATAAACTAAAATAATGTGCACCAGGTATAAAAGAGAAGAAGTTCACAGTGAATTAGTTGCTGCATGTGGACAGAGGGGAAAGAAGAAAGAAACAGAGCATTGAGCAGTCTCCCTTTGTAAAAGCATGTGTATTTTCTTCTAAAAAAGCATGAATCCGTGCAGGGGTTGCTCACTGTACAATCAAAGGAGGGGACTGCAATTCTGAAAGGTGTGTGTGTACACTCCCCCCCCCCCCCCGGTAGTACTCTTTTGCCCCAGCAGAAACCTCAGTGATAAACTTTCATACTGCTTGCACTGCCAACTCAGTGTACTCAGACAGTGCAGAAGAGCAGTGTTTCACTGCTGGGGAACAGCGAGAAAAAGTGTTAAAGCACCACCCAGAATCCTGTTCAATCTTAAGGAGATTCCAGAGGGCGCAATTAGCTCAAATGAGGTTGCCCCCATTCCGACTCCATCTCTTGAGAGTAATGACAACAACCCTCCCCTTGGTTGACTTGAGAACATGCACTTTCTACTGTGCTTTGTTCACCTCTATTGTTCACTTACTCATAATACTCTTGACCTATAAAATCAGGTCATTATCTGTTTTTATCATCCTGGGCAGTCAGCACAGCAGAAACAACACAGACAAAACAGGAACATGCATCTCTACTTGCCCTGAGCAATGGAGTGATATGCATGTTAGATGCAATTCATGAAGCTCCCTAATGCCCAAAGTATAGTGCAGTATAAAGCCAGTTGGTTACCCTTATGTGAAGCTATTCCTTCAGAACCTGGGGTTGAAAGCGGGGGAGAGGATGAGAGGTGGCGGCGGTGGCATCACCATGCCTCTCCTCTGCTGGGCTCCAGCATTTGAGAGAGGTGAGAACAGCTCCTGTGGGGAGATCGTCCTCTCAGCGCCAGCCATGCTGGCAGCTCCTGCAGCAGGTGGGATGGAGCTGCTGGTTCCAGCATGTCACTGGGGACTGGGCTTCAGCGGCAGCAGCCTCTCCTCTTCTGCCTGTTCTCCAGCAGCTACTAGAAACTGCAAAAGGGAGGAGACCAGCAGCAGCAGCAGCCATGAAGAGGCTCGGCCAGCTCATCCTCCCGCCAAAGCTCAACTGTGGTTCTGGAGGCTGAAAGTAGGACATTCCCAGATCCAAATGGAAGCTGGGAAAGCTTCTCTGAATCCAGGATATCCCAGTAAAATTGGGGTTCTGGATTAGGTGGATACCATTTTCACATGTGAAAATAAGTATTTTTTTATACTGAAACCAGGTTTCTGAACAGGTCACCTATGGTGAATAATAATGAGTTTCTGCGTGTTTGGGCAGGGAAGCTTTGGCAAAACTGAAGACTGCTGATTCTCTTCCACTATAAATGTCTTATATGTGTGTTGCATAAGATAAACTCAGGTATGAATTATCAAAGCAGGTTAGTAAAATTTATTGTGAGCTGGTAGCAGTTTTGTACTCAATTATTTTGTTGTGCAAGTCATTAAAAGACATCCTGTCCTGAGGAGCTGATTTAACAGCAAGCATTTATTTCCGTCACATTTGTATCCCAACTTTCCTTCAAGGAACTTGGGGAATCTCACTTCCTTTTTTATTACAGCTGGGGATACTTTGGGGAACATATCTTTATGAACTGACCTACTCTGTACATCCTGTTCTAATGTATAGATTGGAACTGAACAATCCACCACATTTTCCAACTTCTCAAATACTCTGATGCAGCCCCCACACAGCATACAGAAATGCATTTTTAAAAACCTATTTTATGTCCATATGAATGCAGAAATGGATAAAATGGACTAACGTGTGGCCACTTGGAAAAGAGACACAGACCAGGACATAGACCTTACTGTGGGTGTCTGATATCGACCACCAAGAAAGACTGAAGACTTGGATGATCCTTTACTAAAGCAGATTACCAAATATTGAAAAAGGAGAGAAGTAGTAATCATGTTTCCGTGAGCTGCTCTGGTTCATCAGAAGCGGTTTAGTCATGCTGGCCACATGACCCAGAAGCTATACACCGGCTCCCTTGGCCAGTAAAGTGAGATGAGCGCCACAACCCCAGAGTCAGGGGCCCCTTTACTTTTACCTTTTAGTAATCATGGGGGATTTCAACTTCCCAAATATCGGTTGGGACTCAAACTCTGCCAAGAGTGTAAGGTCTGACAAATTCCTCCATTTCCTCACTGACAATTTCATTTCCCACAAGGTGGAAAAACTAACAAGGGAATAATATATCTTGGACCTGGTCCACACCAATAGGGATGAACTGACTGATAAAGTGGAAGTGCTTAGAAACTTGGGAAAAAGTGATCCTGTTCTCCTGGGTTTCAGGATACAGTGGCAAGGGAAAACTGAGTGTAGCCGGACACACACACTGCACAGTTCCCTTGTCCCTAGGATCTAGACCTTGGCACATGTATTGCTCAGCTCTGTGGAGCCTTAAAAACTTATCCTTTGTGGATTATCCACACAGCTGCTTGAGATAATTTTTCATGTCCAAGAATGAGATGAAATGTACTAAACACACACACACTGAGAATCTCTTGGAAAGAAAGAGGAGGAACTAAAAAACAAAAACAAAAGGCAAACCCAAATCCAAGTTGATTATTAATTTCAGCTAAGCCATATTAAACAAGCAAATTTATGGGATCAAACCACTGAACCCATTCCCCTGCTATACCATAAAATAATCAGTGTGCGACCCACCACCCGTTGGTAGTTCTGATGGGAGTTGCCAGGGTCATGAGTTGCACTATGGCAAGTTCCTCCCATAAGTAACCTTACAATATGTGTCTACTCACAAGCTGGGAGCATCCCACCACAGACTTCTGCCTGCCCTGCATCGTGCTTTATGTCAGAGCTCCTGTGGCAACAGACCTGTGCCCTCTTCCTTTGAGCTGAATAAACCGTTTCCAAATGGCTGCATTTCAGACCTAATACCCCTCTGTTAGGGCCTGTTCTGCTTCACCTGCCGCTGCAGCGTCTGGAACACACTGTAGCCATTTATTTATTCTGAGTGGCAGCACCATATAATTGCATTTTGTGTTCATTGAGTATCAGTGTCTCCTGAGCACTCTTGAAAGGTCGTTTCATGCCAGAAGAGCCCCAGCACCACAGCCAGTTTAAGCCCATCCATTTCCTCACGATGCTTTTCAGCAGGATGCAGAATTTAGCTCCTGACACTATCCTTTCCCCCCTTTCCTCCCACCTCTACCCCAAGGTTCCCTGGCATAGCTCTGGACTGTACCTGTTTAAGCCCGATACCATATTTATTTTTCTGCCCTGTGTATCTCACCGTTGATATGGTGTTGGCTGAGTTCATTCTTAATAGCAGTGTTTATGTACCAGCTGTTCCTCTTTGAGCAGCACAAAACAAAAAATGTACTTCACAACTTACGTGAGAAGTGTGAGATTCTATTATTAATAATTGCATTTATATAACTTTCCAACTTTTTTTTTAAAAAAAACAATCCCTAAGTATATAATATAGGGGTGTACAATAGTTTAAGACAATAAATGGTTGTGAAATAAGAAAAAAAATGCCTTTTCAGATTGTAAGAAAACATAAATGTATATTTGCACAATACAGGATGAGATAGGTCTTTGGCGTGACCTAAGAAGGGTCCTTTGTACATTCTCATATCTTGAACTGAATATTCCGAAATGTGCAAAGTGTCCTTCCATGAAGTGGCACTTGCATTGGCACCCGCATCTTGCTAGATCTCACCAGAACCTGCTGTGACACTCAGCCTAGGTAAAGGATTCTTTGGTGGGGGCAGTGCAGCACAGTTGCCGTGGGGCAGGGCTGCACTTCCTGTTTTGCCTCAAGCCCTGTCCCTGCACCACACCATCTGCTACTGCCAAAGAACTAGGATTTCCCTTACATATAATAATTTGCAGGAAAGGTCTGCAGAGGCAACTTTTCATGTCACTTTGCTACAGAAGAGAGAAAAACGGCACTTGATGAAATGCCCCATTTTACCCTGTTTTGCATTACATTTGATCACACTCTGTAATATAGCTTGATCTTGATGTGTACTTTTCCTGTGCACGTTGTTTGGCTGGACATAGTTGGACTTACCTTTCCTTTCCAGGAATTTCCACCTGAGAATCCCCCCACCCCAATAGTGGGAAGCTGAGGAGTGAGTCTATAGCAGTGCATCCCTTTTACCATTTCTTTGTAGCCTCTATCTTTGCCCCTGCAACTTAGGTCCCATGTATACAACCAATCCCTTTGACAGCAGATCTAACACAGTGCGCCACCATTTTTATTAACTCCTGTCAGGAATGTTTACATGACAAAGCACCACAGCAGGCTTTAGCTGTGGTGATAACAACTTTGGTAGTAGGAGGCTGCCGTACATAAATAAATAGTACCGGTGACACAAGAAAATTGCCAGTGATAAGCGTTTCCACAACTGAGAGGAATAAATTGCTATGGGTAGGCCTGCCAGGGGTGTCATTTGCTTGTGTAATTCCACAACTCTTATTTCCAACAGTGGGAGAGGGAAACTACTGCTGGATTTGTTTATTTTTTGCATGGCCAACATGGGGGTGGAGGAGGAAGCACCCCTAGAGCTTTGCCTTCACCACCAGTGGGGAACTTACAATTAAATCTAAGTGTTTGAGCAGTGTGTGTGTGTGCAGGAGACAGCAAAATGAGAGGGGAGGCAAGAGCAAGAAGGAACCCATCCAACCTTGTATCAAAGCGCTTGCCTGTGGTGGCCAGAGGTGAAAAGGAACTGCATGCAGTTGAGTGAGCAGGCTGGAATCAGTCCCTCTCTCCTTTGTGCCCGGAAGAAGTCACCTGCCCAGTGGAGCTAAGCTGCAACATTGGCTTCCCGGCACTGTCATCACTGCCTTGTACAGTGAGGAAAGCCAGGACACTGTGGGTTCTCCCATTGGTGAACCCACACTGCCCCAAATTTCCCCTCTCTGATAAGCAGGAGACAGGCTGGTGTCTGGAAGCAAGTGTTGCATGAGCTGTTTCTTCCATCCAGTATAAAAACCAGGCACCTGCCACATAAGGAAATCCCCCTCCTATGCACACAGCATAGAAAGGTACTGAACTGCTGCAATAGGGATGGAGCTTTGCATTCCTCCTCTGACAGCCCCCAAGGCTAAAAAATATTCAGGTTATGTGCAAATGACAGAGCCCCCACTATCCAATAGTGACTGTTCTTTTCAAACTCATCACCAGCTTTCTAAACTGATTTTCTAAGGAAAGTGCATCAGATAAAAAGTAAGTCACATTTGTGGGTTGGAGTGGCTAATTTCTCACTTCTCCTGTCCATGTTCTCACATTCCCCTTTGGGACAGAATGAATTAGGACTGGAGAGAAGCATGAGCTGGCTGTTCACAGTGTGGTGGGAAGAGCTGCCTGAGCACAGCTAAAGCACATGGCTCACCCTCTCTTGCACTTTACAGTCATCTCATTAGGAATGTAGTCTGCGAGCGCCCCTTTGAGACAGCTTTGCAAACTGCCATGGCTCTGACTCATCATCCATTGTGAAAGCTTCAATCAAATTATTAGAAGGAACGCATGTGATGGTGGGGTGGGGGGAGGAAGAGAAGGAACGTGTAGCGAATTCCCCTCTGCCACCCCCTCTTCCTGTCAGCATCCATCAGCAGTTCCAAAAATAGGGATGATGTGCTGGAAGCTGCTGAGGAGAGAGAGAGAGAGATTACAATGTGTGCATGCACACACACACATTCATAAGCAAAAGGAGACGGAATAAGGAGCTGCCTCGAATGAGTCAGGCCAGTGGCCCATTTAGCCCAAGGCTGTTCCTAATTTTGAGGGCTCTTTCACATGTTGAACCATTTTGATGGTCTACTCTGTGTAAGCCTTAAGATGCAATGCATGTGCCCAGTGCACAAACTTCCGTACACATGCCAGGGTGTCAGTGTCTGCCACAGTAGCCCACTGTGTGTATTTGTGGTGGAAAACATGAGTTCAATGCCCTGACTGGGAGTGGGCGGGAAATTGGACTTGGCTCACTTTTAAACGCAAATCTGACTAATTTGCACTTTTTGAAACAGTATATGAACCGAAACACAGCAGTCCTATGAAATTTGACCTTCTCCGAATTTTGCAATGCAGCCTTCCAACTAAGTAATGTGCATACATTAGTGTAACATGTGCATATAAATGCATATTTTGGTGAAAACAGCATGCAGAATGACTTGTATCAGGGGAAATTGCTTTGCCAAAATGTGTATATTGAGGGGGGGGGGGGTTGCATACAAAAATGTGTACATGAGGATAAATCCAGACTAAACTGCTGATGAATTTTCATGAGGACTTAAAAAAAAAAAAAAGTTGCAAGCTGATATGGAGATGTGGGGAACTGAAAATCAGACAGGTGAAAATGAGTAATGAGAGAGATGGAAATTGACAGGTTTGTCCATTGCAAGCTCTTTAAGTTTTAGACAGTAGTCTTTCTGTAATGAGCTGGTAGTGAAGGAATCTGGGATTTTATACATGGGAAGCTTGTTCTCTGCCACGATGCTGTGCCCTTTATCAATCAAAGTTCACACATGATCCCACACACGAGGCTTGATGTGTTGAAAAGCTGCCCTGGGGTGACAGTGACACAGCCACGTATGGTGAGTCCTCTTGCTCAGTGCTGTCTGTTTGTTTGCTTCTGCTCTGGTTTCTTCTTGGAGCCAGGGAAGCCAAGAGAAAGAAGGAAGGCACAGCAACTTCCTTGCTCTTTTCTGCTAGGAAGTTCAAGAAGAAGTCAGGTACTGCTGGAGTGAGGATGAGCCAGTACAGTGGTACCTCTACTTACGTTCACCTCTGGTTACGTTTCTTTCGGGCAAGCCCGGAAGTGTTTTTCCATGTGTGCATGCGCAGAAGCGGTCCCTCCTGTTGTGGAAACCTTGGGATCCGACTGGAGCTCCAGAACTGATCCCGTCTGCACTGGAGGTACCACTGTATATGGGTAGCTGTGGCTCTGGGAGGGGCCCCTTTGGTTAGCTCAGTGGGCGATTGTATCTAGATAGTCCCAGGTTCATCTCCAGGTAGAAATGCCTTTGTCTGAAATGCTGGAAAGTCACTGCTGCCCAGTGTAGATACTGTACTCATGTGTCACAGGGCTTTTTTCAGCCAGAACTCACAGGAACTCAGTTCTGGCACTTCTCAGGCAGGCGCCATTGCCATTATAAGAGAACGTGGTAAGTTGAATAACTGAGTCTAAGGTAAAAGTAAAGGTACCCCTGCCCGTACGGGCCAGTCTTGCCAGACTCTAGGGTTGTGCGCTCATCTCACTCTATAGGAGCCAGCGCTGTCCGCAGACACTTCCGGGTCACGTGGCCAGCGTGACAAGCTGCATCTAGCGAGCCAGCACAGCACACGGAACGCTGTTTACCTTCCCACTGGTAAGCAGTCCCTATTTATCTACTTGCAGCCGGGGGTGCTTTCGAACTGCTAGGTTGGCAGGCGCTTGGACCAAACGATGGGAGCGCAACCCGCCACGGGGATTCGAACCGCCGACCATACGATCGGCAAGCTTAGGCGCTGAGGTTTTACCCACAGCGCCACCCACGTCCCTGACGTCTGACTGAGTCTAGGAAGTGATAAATGCTTCCTATAAGATGGGGAAGTCCTAGCAATCTTCAAGGAGAGTATCACAAGATGACACCCCCCCCAAATACTTGTATGGGGTCCAGCAATTATTCCAACTTTCAGCTGGTTTCTGATACACCTTTGTGGGCTAGGGAGCAAAGTACTCAAGCAAATGGTTGTTGTTCAATTACAGATACTTTTGGTTGGCACCGATTCTCTGGTTTGTGCCTTGAGTTTGATACTGAAGTGGCTTTGGCTACTCGGATGTATGACTGTGGGAGGATGGATTTGCTAATTCTCCTGGAAACTGACAAGGAACCATGTTGTTTTTTGAAAACAAAACTTGTTGTCCAAGTTGGGGATTGGGCATACTATGTTCCAGTGGTTCCATCCTTAACTGAATTGCTCTTTTTAGAAGGTTGTACTGCGGACTATGGCTTACGCTGCAGTTCTGCTGTGGAACTCTGTAGGGTTCTGTTCTGACCGCTATGTTGCTTAGCATCTCTATGATTCATGATACGCCTGAAAAAGGCTGTTCAGGGATTTGTGGTGAGGGGGCCTGGGGAGAATTCCAAGGGCAGGAAAGAATGGCCTACAAGATTGCATTTGACGCCCAAGGCCTGAGGCTGCCCACCCCTGGCCTAGAGGAACCCGCATAGATGCTCATTTCAACCCAGCACTGCGATATGGATATTTCATTTTCTGGCTCAGAACCGTTTTGCTTCTGGTATCTTGAAATCTGCTAAAAGAGTTTGGCACCGAGGAGGAGATTTAGCGCTTTCCCCTAGCATTAACATTTCTCATATATGGCGTACACATGTTCCTTTATTGTTTCATAATAGGGAGAAGGATCTGGTTTTGTACATAGCAGCCATTCAGCCGGCTTCATGGGAGGATGAGCAAGGGCCACAAATGCCTTCTTTTGCATTAATTTCACTTGCAGGCACAGCTGTGTAATGCTGCTAATTATATGGTAGAGTAGAATTGCTTGGCTGTGCAGTGAGGCTGAGCCTGTTTGCCAGTCTGTAAAAGTTTCTCAAGCGACAGAGTCCATCTGTATCGATTGCGGCTTCTTTTATTGTAAACCATAACGCATTGTTTTTATATTGATCTGGCATGTTGCTGGGACTTGAGATGATTCCTTTTTATTTCTTTGCTCCTCCTCCCCCCCCTCAAAATACCGGGGATGAGCTACAAAACACCCCCCCCCCACAGCTGCCAATACTGACCACTCATTCTGAACTTTACTGCTGCTTTAGTGCTGCACAGTGGAACTAGTTTATTTATTATTTGCATTTGTATTGAATTTATATCTCACCTTTATCCTTAAGAGCTCAGGGTGGTGTACATGGTACATCCCCCACCTCATTTAATTCTCACAACAACCCTGTAAGGTAATTAGGCCGAGACTGGCCCAAGATCACCCAGTGAGCTTATTGACCAAGTGGGGGCTTGAACCCTGGTCTCTCAGGTCCTAGTTCAGCACTCTAACCATTACACCACACTGGCTCGCCATCTAGTCGATAACTCCCATTGGTGGGAGGAGAGGAAGGGGAGACTATAGAAAATGAATGGTTGGTCAAGACCTACCTCTATCTCACTGCAGTTGCAAGAACAAACTCTATTCTAGCAGAGTACATCTACAGTGGGGTGTTTGTGCCCCCCAGGTGTTGCTGGACTACAGTTCCTATCATCCCTGAATACTGGCCATGCTGGCTGGGCTGATGGGAGTTGGAGTCCAAAAGCACCTAGAGGGCCACAGACACAGCACTTTGCGACAGGGAATTTCATTAGCGCGAGCAGTTTCTGAGCTCCGGGCGTAGTTCTGCGCCTAAGATTTCAGTGGAAGGAAAGGAGGACCTTTTTCTGCCTCCCCACTTTCAGCTACTTTCTGAAGACTGGACAAGAAACCCTCTTAAGGGCGGTGGGCAGGGGAAGGAGTAAACCATGTGCAAAGTGAACATAATACTTTAGCTGCAGTTCATTCAATTTCAGCTTTGTATTCTTGTTATAAAAAGCCCGCGCCTAGACATTCTGTTGTCGCATCCATAATCTAGGTTTAAGGTGCCATTCAGCTCCTAGCTTTCAAAGCTCAGTTTCTAACACTGCATGTATGGTAAAACACTGTAAATGCATATTGTGAGCGAAAATACAGAATCATCTGAGTTGTTGAGATGGTGTCTGTAAAATGTAGAAAGTGCTACATATTGCTGCCGTTCTGCTGCCATTTCTATTTTTCACAAACCTCAGTTTAAATCTGGGATAGCTTCCACTCATCCTGTATACAACCCCTTCCCTTCCATCAGTTGGATCACACAAGCTGATTGCACCAGCTGATGGATGCTTTTGCTTCAGTTTTAAATTCAGAGTGAGTATATTAGGAGGGTTCTAGCAGAGGAAGTTTGCTGTTTTGACTTCTCCCTGAGCTGATATGGTGGTGTCTCCCTGAATTGACATGTGCGGGTGTGGCTGCCTTCCATAGAATCCAACAGCATCGATAACATTAAAACCAATCCATTGTCACAGGCTTATGGTGATGAAAGACCTTCTGGGATTGGACCTGGGGCAGCTGAGCACCATGAAAAACCGGCCCCTTTGTCTTTTGCATGGGACCCATTCCCATTGGCACAGGGAAGGGGTTAATTACTGGGCCTGCCTGTCTGCAGCGCCAAGGGAGCGAGGGAGTGGATGGGCGAGAATGCTTCAGTCTTGTGAAAGTGGCTTTTTGCTTTGAGACAGTAACAGTGATATTTCATGTCTTGTTTGGTGTCTCCTGCTTTTAAATGTCAGTCTCTGCAGCCGGCCTTATCTCCTGTAGCACATTTCAATTAGGTATTCCAAATTGCGTTCTTTTCTTCCAGGACAAATATGCCAGAGGTGATATTTACTCTTGCAGCAGCATTTTAAATACTGTAGCATTTCTAAAAAAATAAATAGCGAGTAGCAATTTTTTTTCCTTTATAGAGGAATAACTATTAGTAATAAATTAATACAAAAGAGAGAGGAGAATTCTAGGCTCTGCATTGGGAATTAGATTATTTTAATGAAGCACTCTTTTTCTAGCTCAGTAGGAAGGATTATTGGACTCCCCTAAGAGACCCTTGCTTCCTCTGGCTAGTTTGTTCACATGAGCCAAGGTGGCTACTAGCTAGGCATCAAGGTTGAAAGCCAATCAGATGTCTGAGTTGATAATTTTGGAACTGCAGGAACTGTGATACAGTGATTATATGGCAGGGAGTCTCAAAATCTGTATGGATGTGACTGGCAGCCTGATCCTATCCTATCCGTTTATCTTCATGGGACTTACTCCCAGGTGCATATGATTGCAGCCTGAGGCACAAACCTGTCACTGCCTATTACTTCCACATGCTTCCAAAAAAGTCCCCCCCCCCCAGTAATGCAAAAAGGGACTGTCTTTCCATTACTTCTCTTCTTCCCCTGGGTGCCCCATCAGGGAGAATCCTGATACAGCACCAGTTATTTATTTCACATCTCACCACATACAGTTGTGATTCTCTCCTTTGCAGCAAGGAAGTACCAAAGCCCAGCTGAGTATCACTGGCTGCAGCCAATGCTCCTAGTCAGTTACTAGGTAAAGGTAAAGGTACCTCTGACTGTTAGGTCCAGTAGCAGACGACTCTGGGGTTGCATGCTGATCTCGCTCTATAGGCCAAGGGAGCTGGCGTTTGTCCACAGACAGCTTCTAGGTCATGTGGCCAGCATGACTAAGCCGCTTCTGGTGAACCAGAGCAGCGCACAGAAACACCATTTACCTTCCCGCTGGAGCGGTACCTGTTTATCTACTTCCAGTTTGATGTGCTTTTGAACTGCTAGATGGGCAGGATAGTCAGTTACTACAGCGCTTTAATAGCCCTAGCATGAAGATGTGAGTGGAGCTTCACATAGAGAAACCATGCTTGTTTTGTACGCACAAGTGTTGTGCTGTATGGAGAGGTGCACACCTTGTGGTACATGGGGTCCATAATTGTTATTACCATGTGAAGTTTCCTTGTGCCGAGTCAGATCATTGGTCTGTTTAGCAGAGTATTGTCTGTTTGAAGATCTCAGGGAGAGGTCTTTTCCAGCATTGCCACTGCTTTAATGAAGGATGCCAGGGACTGAACCTGAGATCCTTTGATATTTCTCCAGGTGACCATGCAGCCAAGGATCCAGTCCCAGTGCTTACATGCATGCATTGACCCAGCGTTAGTTTGCCTTGGGCTCCTTATTTCAGGCATGGGAACAGTTCATTTGTATGAGCAGCAACAGCTTCTGAGATCAGCAGTGTAGATTTCAACTTGTCATAGACTATGGACATAGCTGAGATGCATGACTTCTTCATGCAATGTTTTCCATAGCAGTTTTTAGTAAACCCAGGCTGAAAATTCCCAGTGCTGCCATGTGCTTGAAAAGGATGTTTGATTTTTTTTTTTTAAAAAAAAACAACAGTCCCTTATGCTGGGTATATATTCCCAGCTTGGCTGCATGTAACCATTGTTCTGAGTACAAAACAACCTGTCTGGGATAAGCTCAGCAGCAGCTGGGTTTCCTGTGACCTTTGGAGCACATGGCAGCATGGAGCAGAGTCAGTTCGGGTTGACCAAAAGCAAGGATGGATTGGGCACTTGTTCACCACTGATCCAAGTCAACTTGTACTGGGGGAGCCAATACATGCAGCTTCTCCTCAGACCTCCAGTATGCTGTCCCTGCTTGCACAAGTGGGGTTGAGTTGCTGGAATGCCACATTTGTGATTATAATTCAATGTGCATAAATGGAAATCATGTGGTTAGCTTCCTGGTTTCACTTAGGAAACCAGCAATATGGCTGTTGCTTTTACCTACAACACATTGAATTGCACGCCCATAGACAGCAATTGGCTAATCCATCCCCATGTGTACTGGCAGTGGGGAGAAGCTCAAAACATTCACTCCCCTCGACGCCTCGATGCTGGACTGCTGTGAGAAGTATCATCCATTGCAGCCCCATGTCTTCTATAAACTGAAGAGCACAGGTAAATGAACCCACCAGTCTGTAATTAACATATTATGTGTAAATGTTATGCAATTTGTATTATGGATAGCTCCTGCCATTGAAAAGGCAGTTGCAATAGAACATGTGAGCTGGCTCTTGGTGTATGCACAGTGGTCATTTTCAGGAGTGAGAAAGGCATTGGGAGAAGGACAAGCAAAAAAATAGGCAGTTTACTGAAGCCTGTTCAGGCTGAGATGGAGGTTTTATAAAGGTGCACGCCTGCCATCTACTGGATCAAATGGATCAGACTTTTATAAGGATGCTTTGTATTTCAGGAATGTATGTTACAAATGGAGTTTTAATGTCGTGTCTATTCCCAGTGACTAGGAGACACAGATGTGGTGTGATAATACCAACAACATGCAAGCTTTTGCATTTCAAAGGGCTTTTCAAGTCAGTAAGAGACTGACTTGAAACTCAATCCATCTGGGCTCACACATAAGACCTACTACTAAAACAAATGTTACTTTTTTTAAGGTACGATAGGGATTATGCAACATCGAGATTCAGGGGTTATCAACTCATGGGTGCTATCCTGAAACAAGCACCTCTAGATACACAGAGAAAGAATTTCAGGATGTTTCACCCATCATTGCCCCCTGTCTGAGATCCTGAGTCATTTGTAGGCTGTTATATTTTTCTGTGTAAATGCGGAGGGAACGTATACCTCTGAGTAAGAAGAAGAAGAAGAAGAGTTTGGCTTTGATATCCCGCCTTTCACTCCCCTTCAGGAGTCTCAAAGCGGCTAATATTCTCCTTTCCCTTCCTCCCCCACAACAAACACTCTGTGAGGTGAGTGGGGCTGAGAGACTTCAGAGAAGTGTGACTGGCCCAAGGTCACCCAGCAGCTGCATGTGGAGGAGCGGAGACGCGAACCCGGTTCCCCAGATTACGTGTCTACCGCTCTTAACCACTACAGCACACTGGCTCTCATGCCTGAGTAAAAGATGTTGATGTGCAAAGTGAGCCCAAACCTGTGGCACTCTCTCCCAAATGAGATTAATCAGGCAGCCTCCTTGCTGAACTTCAAGCAAATGCCTAAGACTTTCCTGTTCCAGCAGGCATATTGAGGTAGTGTTAAATTTTATGACCTGGAGTGCTGTGTCCAGTTCTGGGCACCACAATTTAAGAAGAATATTGACAAGCCATAACATATGCAGAGGAGGGCAGCCAAGCTGATCAAGGGTCTGGAAACCAAGCCTTATGAGGAAGAGTTGAGGGAGTTGTGTATGTTTAGTCTGGAGAAGGGAAGATGGAGAAGTGATATGATATGGTTGTCACATCAATAATGGATCAAGCTCCCCCCCCCCCTGCTGCTCCAAATGGTAGGACCATGCTTGGCCAGACAGATTTTCTGTCTTCTTGCAGTTTCTCCCCCAGGAGTTGGCATGTTGCCTTCAAAGCATGCCAGGCAGACTCATCCTGCTACGTTTCTGTTTTCTCCCCTTCCCCTGGAACAAGGCGGAGGAACCTTTAAGGTTCATGTTACTTTGTTCAGAACTTGTTGGGATCCAAAATTCCAGAAAAATGAGCAGGGCCAGAAGCCAAAGTGGGCATGGCCGGAGTATGCCAGGAGTGGGACACACACACATACTCACATTGAAAACCAACAGTAATATTGTAATTTTTCTCCATAATGTCCCAGGGCAGGTCACAGCAATTTTAAAATACAATAATAAAAACAGTGCAGAACAATCAAATTACAGTCACAGGAACAGAGCGAGACCTAAAAAGTGCCTCAAGTGTCTAAGGTGAAGGTAAAGAGGTGCATCTTCAATGTACGACTGAAACAACATGTTGGGAGGGAATAATTGTCAAGATATCATACATTTGGGATTCATGGTTGTATAGGGCTGAGCTGAAATATGAGGGTGCTAATGTGAATTTTTCCCCTCCATGAAAAATACCCACATTGGGTGATTTCAAGGGTGGCTTTGGGTGATTTGGGAGTTGTTGTTTGCAGGTGCTGAGCTGCAGGGAGATGGTCGCCCCTGGTACATATCTACACTTTCTGTGTCCCCCACCTTTGGTACCTGGCTCCTTTGTGAGCCAATTGGGCTTCAGCTTCAACATGAGGGAGAGGCAGGCTCCCAGGTTCCCTCTGTGCCTGCCTGCCTGCCAACATGCTTGAGAGAGCAACAGAGATGTTGACAGGGGGAGAAATTTGGCTTTGTTTGCATTTTGATGTGAAACTACCTAAGTCTTATTTCTCGAACCAATATGCAATCTGAAACCTGTCTATCCGTTGAAATTTGAACTTCTAATATTGTGATTCAGTTCTCCAACCAAGCAATAATGCATCTATTAGGGGGAAGTGTGCAATAAATGCATTTAACAGTGAAAATAACATGCAAAAACACATTATAATCGCATTAGGGACAATTGCTTGCAAAAAAAGTATGTATGCTAGTCAAAACTGCATAGGAAAAAGTGTTTATTGGGAGGAATTTGCATCAAAATGCTGACAAATTTTCAGAAGCTTTCTTTAGAAAATTGCAAGTTGCTAAGGAAACACGAGGAGCAGAATTTTAAGACTGGAAAAAATGAGAAGTGCAAGAACCCAAACTTTATAGACTTGTCCATCCTTTGTGGGAAGTAGACAGACACCAGTGTGGCTATAGAGGGCAGTGCTAGATCTTCTTCAGATGCTGTAGTAGGTTCTGCACTCCATAGACAGTTTCCCATGCTCCCACCACTCCTCTTTCATTCTCCTCCTTCTCTTCTGCAACAGAGAGACAGAGATCAAAAGAACGCAAATGCAAGTGTCTGGGAAGCCAACCATGGAGTCTGGCAGAGAGCATGCAATTAGATAGGGATATGGCCTGGGGAGAGCGGGTGTGGCTTGGGCAGAGCCCTGCAGTCTGGATTCTGCCATCTGGTGATCCAGATTTGGACTACAGTCCAGAGGGGCTCCACACCTTCTACCTAGAATTATACTTGAGTGTTCTCTGACTCCTTCCCACTAAGACTCTCATAGAACTATGAGAGTCCCCTCTTCACTCCACACATATATCCTGCCCCTAGTTTGGCTGGCCACCTTGTTTCATAGGTTGAGCACCCTGCAGTTGCCAGGCAACTGAGACATGCTCACTGCCCTTCCTTCTAATAGACTGGGGGGGGGGTTCAAGCAGAAGGAGTGGGCTGTGTTTGTACTATTAGCCTACAGGGCACGGTGGCCTTGTCAAAATGAGCACTTCAAAAGAACATTTGCAGATATGGTTTTGCTTATCGCTATATGAATCCTTTTGTGACAAGATCCACAGAGAATAAGGATCAGTTACTTACAGCTCTCAGCTGGGCAGACCTGTGCTTTTACTGCAGGCTATAGTAAGTGACTCATGCTTTGAACCCTGGGCAGCCTCAGTTTGATATAAAGCACTGTGTCGAGCGGCTTCTGCACAGACAGTGTCACACATGGTAAAAAATGAAGAGCTGACTTATGTCTGAATTAAACAGCACGTTGTATTTTCTGGCAGGGAGTGTTTACTCTCAAGAGCGTTCGAGGGGCATTGTATGTGATGGACGGTTGTGCGAACGTGGCTTTGGCAAGCTAGAGGCACTGTGCTGAAAAGCACACATTGACAGTCATGGTTGAGGGTGCTGTGAATCAGGAATGGGGAACTTTTTTCTGCATTCCCTTCTGGGTGGGGCTCAGGGCAGTAGTGGGCAGATCAATGAATGCAAATTCTACCTTTATACAGTGGGCTAGTTTACACACCCACACCCCAATTCACCCACACACCCCTTCTCCATCCATCCATTGAAGCAGGCAAAAGGCATTATCAAGAGTTCAAGGACACATTCCAGACAGGCCAAAAAGACTCAAGGAGGGTGCAAAGCAGAATCAGAGAGCGATATGGCCTGGGAAGGGTGTGTGGCTTTGGAGAATGCTGAGGTCCAGATAGAGAAACCTGGAGGGCTGCATTTGACCCCTGAGCTTGAGGTTTCCCATCCGCACTATAAATAAATCCCAGAATCATATGTGTGTATGAATGTGTGTGTGCGCGCATGTGTGTGCATACATACATGTTTTATGCCATGTAATATAATAACAATCTCTAAGCAGTTTACATAAAAATGATAAAAAATGGGAATAGCCTGCTCTAGTGTGTACTGTGGTACATATGCATGCATGTGTGCATACATGCATGCCTTGGGGCGGTTTTGTTGCTGTTACTTGAGCTGGGGAACAGGCAATGCCATAGTCCCTGCAGAGCCAGGCCAGGTTAGAGGCCTGACTCTGTGCTATTTCTAGAGCCACAAGCCCTCTAGCACATGTCAGGCTAAAGGGACCCTTCAACAAAGTGCTGCTGTATGTCATCAGGGCTCCCTGGTGGAATTAGCTGGTGGCAGAAGCACTTTGATGGAGATGCTATTCTAATATCCCAACTTGCCCTCAAAAACGGAGTTATTCCAGGGTAACCAACATGGTCCCTCCAGATCAGGCATCCCCAAACTCGGCCCTTCAGATGTTTTGGGACTACAATTCCCATCATCCCTGACTACTGTCCTGTTAGCGAGGGATGATGGGAGTTGTAGTCCCAAAACATCTGAAGGGCCAAGTTTGGGGGTGCCTGCTCCAGATGTTGTGAACTGCAGATCCTATCAGCTCTGACCATTGGCCCTGATGGCTGGGTCTGATAGCAGTTGCAGTCCGAAACACAGGGAGAGTGCCACATTGGCTACCTCTGCTCTGGGCCACTGAAATAAAACAGTGGCTCCTAGATCTCCACCAGTGCCTGTCATTCAAATACTCCAGAGTAATGCTGTGTTGCAGAGGCACTGTGGGAAATTGAAATGGCTGTTGCTACCTCCACTGTCTGAATCAGTATCCTCCTGAATACCAGTTGTTGGAAAGCGCAGGAATGGAGAGCGCTGTTGAACTCAGGCCCTGCTTGCGGGCTTTGCATAGGCATCTGGTGGACCACTGTGGGATGCTGACTAGATGGGCCACTGGCCTGATCAAGCAAGACCCTTCTTACGTTTGCATACATAGGTTTGTTTACAGGGAGGGACCAGAGCAGGTGCCATTGGTGGGCCCTGCCATAGTGCTGGGACCCCAGCAGCAGCCTGAGAGTGAAATGCAGAGAATTGAGGGGACCCATTCATTATGACGTTTGACATCCTGACATCCTATGGAGGCTCCTCTGAACACTGAGGGAGGCAGCCTTTTCAAAGAAAAAGAAGGAGGAGGAAGGTGCACTGTGCCTCAGCCCCCAGGAGTTGGCACCCTTGGTGCCATGTGCTGATGCCAGGCTTTCCAGGTTTGCTGCAAGCCTCTGTTGCCTGTGCTGCTTGCCGCACCCTTCCTGCAAGTTGACCACCAATGGTCCAAGGCAGCTCCTTTCATCTCTCTGCCTCTTGCTCTAAAATGCCTGAGATCTGTGTAGGCAAAGCCCAAATGTTATTACATGCCGGGTGTCACTATTTATTCTCTGGCAGGCGTGACTCTGAGGAGCAGGAAGCTGGCAAGGATGCAGCAGCTCCTATTCCTCCTCTCCTCTCTGAGATCACGTCTGATTTCCGCCCCCATCTCTCTCTCTCTCTCTCCTTCCTTCATTTTGCTTTATAAACTGGGTATCTGAACAGGCGACAGCAATAAAACAAAACCGCTCGTTATTTTGCGTAGCTCCTGCTTGCTTTTTTTAGGCTCTTTGTTCAAGTGTCAGTCCCGGTTTGTAAAACATGAACAGAGTTTGAAAAAAAAAAGTAATTACACTTCACATCTGGTGTTTCTCCCGACATGGAGCTGCACTCGCTTAAATCCTAGTGATGTTAATTTCCTTTCGTCTTTGGCTTCTGAGAAGATATGGACGCAACTGTAGGCAACCCTTTTCCAGCATCCTCTTGGTCTCCTCTGTGAACTGCCAGATGACCTGTCCTGGTCATTTTTCTTAATATAGCCATACTGCTGAAGGGTCTGGCGATGTAAAACGTAACAGGCTAGGTAGAACCGGGGGTGCTCGGCACTTGGGTAGGATGATTACAGCAACATTGCAGCAAGACACAGATGTTGGAATTCATGGCTCAGTAGGTGAAGGCGGGAGGTGGGGATTTCTATTCTTTCAGCCAGGATTGATTCCACTGTTCCAGGAAGTAACTGGGGCATCACAAATAGACAATATATTTCTGATAAGCACAAGATCAGCATTATTAGTTTTGGGGACACACACACTGAACAATGCATTACTTAGGGGACACTATTGCAATACAGTCATAAAGGTAAAGGGTGAAGGGACCCTTGACCATTAGGTCCAGTTGTGGCCAACTCTGGGGTTGCGGTGCTCATCTCGCTTTATTGGCCGAGGGAGCCGGTGTACAGCTTCCGGGTCATGTGGCCAGCATGACTAAGCCGCTTCTGGTGAACCAGAGCAGCGCACGGAAACGTCATTTATCTTCCCACCGGAGTAGTACCTATTTATCTACTTGCACTTTGAGGTGCTTTCAAACTGCTAGGTTGGCAGGAGCAGGGACCGAGCAACGGAAGCTCACCCTGTCGTGGGGATTCGAACTGCCGACCTTCTGATCGGCAAGCCCTAGGCTCTGTGGTTTAGACCACAGCGCCACCCTCAGTCATACATCAGGATAAATATGCTTCAGGTTGAGCGCTTTTGGGTTGCGCTGCGCAGCGACCCGGAAGTAACGGAGCGTGTTACTTCCGGGTTTCACCACTCACGCATGCACAGATGGTAAAAATGACGTCACGCACATGCACAGAAGCGGTGAAACACGACACGTGCAGACGCGCTGTCATATCTTATGTTCTGTTCGGGATGCAAACGGGGCTCTGGAATGTTCACATCCCGAGGTACCACTGTACCTTATGGAACTGTGAAAAATGTTCCAAAATTAAAAACAAAGCTGCCTACTAGCCATTATTACACTCAAGTCCAGCTTATGGACTTCCCTTAAGCATCTGGTTGGCTGCTATGAGAACAAGGTGTTGCTCAAGATGTGCTTTTGGCCTGCAGCCAAGCTGGTGCCAAATGCTTAGCTCTGCTTTCCTTTTGACCACACCAGGGAGGCCCAGAGGGGGGGATCTTGTGGTCTGGGCAGCCCAGGACCTCCATACACACTGCCTAGGCTCACGCCCTGGAGAAGTCACTTTGATGCTGCTAACACTGCAAAAACTACATGGGAGGCAGCAGTTATGAGCTACCAGTCTCTGCAGCCACAGCAGGCACTGTGATTCTCCAGTGGTTTGATTTCACCCCCGAAGGCACACTCCATTGTCTCTGGAGGCAGACAAATGCCAACATGTGTGAAAAAGCACTTACCTTTGTCTGTCCTGACGAAAGGACAGCTTAACAGGATGACTGCCTCTCACCACCAAGTTTTAATATTATGAGAGAGAGAGAGAGAGAGAGAAGCTTATCTTTATCTACTTTTGACACACCATTCATAATTTTATACTTCTCTGCCATGCCTCTCCACTCATCTTTCCCCCCTCTAAACCCACATTTTTCATCTAGATTCCCCCCCCAGACCCCAAATCTTATAACCTTTCATCGTAGAATAATTCCTGCAGTCCTTTTGATACTTTTGATTAATGTTTTCTGTGTCTTTTACAGATCCACAACATCTTTTGGGAGGTGCAGTTACCAGAACCGTGCACCACAATCCCCAAGAGTTGTCACACCACCACATATTTGCATAAAGTCATTGGATATGGGCAGTTCTTTTTCTTCAATCCCTTTCTTAATGATCCCTAACATGAAATTTGCCATTTAGGGCTGTATTGGGTCAAGAGGACTATTCATTTTGCTTAGTAAAAGACCAGTCTCAATATGCCTAATAAGCTGAAGTGCTTCCATTTCGTAAAGTCTAGTTAGTAATACTATTTAGAGAAATTTGCTCAGGGGAACATAGCCAAGAAGGCAGCGAGAGAGCGAGCGAGCCCCATTGTATATGTCATGAAATGTGGGGGTAAAACATGCTGAGTTAGCTTTGCATATTCCCAAGTGTTCAACTGATGTATATCAGCATTTTTAAGCCCTGTTGGTAGCAGCAAGGCGAACAGCCGAGCAGAAAGGGTGACGAAAAAGCAGTAGCTAAACCCCAACTCCATTTAGCAGGGTGAAGTTTTTCATCAAATCATGCACTGTCTTTGGTTAACATGGTGTGATCTCATCTTGCATAGCAATTAACTAGGACAGACACTCCTTCAAAGCTGTAAGTAAATGGGGAACCAAAGCAAATGTACCTCTGTTGACCTGACATTCACAACTATGGGATTGGGGGGGGGCATGCAATAAATGTCACTGGCGAAGCAATATTCATGAAGTAAAAATGTCAGTTTTCAATTTAGCGATTTCAACATATATTAGGCCTGTGCAGGCTATTATCATAATTAATATGTTAAATAATGCCATTTTCCTTTCTGTGGAAATGAAGTGGAAATGCCAAGCCCAGGCCACACACAGCTTCAATGGATAGTTTGGGAAGGTAATAATAGCAGGCCCTACTTACTGTATGGGACGTGGGTGGTGCTGTGGGCTACACCACAGAGCCTAGGACTTGCCAACCAGAAGGTCAGCGGTTCGAATCCCCGCAACGGGGTGAGCTCCCGTTGCTCACTCCCTGCTCCTGCCAACCTAGCAGTTCGAAAGCACGTCAAAGTGCAAGTAGATAAATAGGTACCGCTCTGGTGGGAAGGTAAACAGTGTTTCCGTGTGCTGCTCTGGTTCGCCAGAAGCGGCTTAGTCATGCTGGCCACATGACCCGGAAGCTGTACGCCGGCTCCCTCGGCCAATAAAGCGAGATGAGCGCCGCAACCCCAGAGTCGGTCACAACTGGACCTAATGATCAGGAGTCCCTTTACCTTTTCCTTTACTTACTGTACATGGAAGAGCCATCTTTCAGTGGCTGAACACATGCTCCACATACTGAAGTCTCCAGGTAGGTAGGCCTGAGAAGTACTCCAGTCTGAAGCTCTATAGAGTGCCACTGCCAGTCAGTGGAGACAACATTGAGCTAGATGGGGGAATGCCCTGTCTCAGCTTCAGGCATTTCCCCATTTCGGGAGTGCTGTGCACAGGGCTTTGCAAGACCTGAAAACCAACTGGCTTTTTTGGATCTTTCAAAACACTGGGCATGGGGCTTCACAAGGCTTGATAATCAGCTGTCTGTCAATTCTTGCAGAGCATAATGCACAGGGCTTTGTCTTGTAAAGTCCCATGCATAGCTCTCCTCAAAGAAAGGCAGCCGTGGGCACTTTCAAGCTGTGCCTCTGCCTGCATGGTTTGATAATTGACTTGTGCAGGCAGACACAGGTCACCTAACATGATTGTAGTATCAGTGATTGACAGGTGGGCGGGGTTCTTCCACGGTCAAACTTGTCCTGCAGGGGTGGGAGAGATATAGCGATCTGGCCCACCAGCCTGATCCAGTGCCCCATCCCTGTCCTAGGGCATTGTTGTTGTTGCTGCTGCTTCTGCTGCTGGTTATGGTTGCCACAGCACAAAATAAACCAGTGGATAATATCTGGAGAAAATCCTGCAGAGTGGCTGAGCATCCTTTAAGTGTTTTTAAACATTTCCTGAAGACGTGTCCTTTAGCTCAAGCTCTCCCTGACTATTAATGCTAGACCTGATGCCTTTTGCATAATTTTATGCTGCTTTTTATTGCTTTAGGTTTTATACTAGTGGTTTTTATTGCCTTTTGCTGCACACCAATAGCTTCAACAACAAGCAGTTTATATATATTTTTCTATATACATATGTACTGGATTCTGCCCAAACATGTAATATGACCTAGGAGGCGTATAATAACTAACAGATCTGGAATGAAAGGCTCAGGATGCCTGGTTACACTCTGTTTCTGTTATTAGCAGATTTAAACCTATAACCATCAACGCCACCTTCTCCCTGATACTTTGGCCTTTTTCTGCTTCTGGCTGTTCCAAATAATTTCAACTAAGACAATGCCTCTAGGGTATTATGTATGCACCCTGCCCTGCTGGCAGCTAACTTTACTCTCCTCTACTTGGGTGAGTTTTTGGAACTATCACTTTGGCTCAGAAAGTGTGTTGGCTGAAACAAGCTCTTCTCCAGAGACACGTCAGCTTTTAATTCCTCCCCGAATGGTCTGGTGGCCCGGAATATGAATCCAGGCAGGCCTTTGCAGGAGCTGATAGGGCTGATTGATTCAAATAGGGAAACTATCTGAGCGAGCATGCGTTCTCACAAATGCATAATTGAATGTAGCTTCCAGATTTGATAAACCTTTTAAGTGGTAAGCAGTGTGTGTTATCTGTTAAATCACATTATGAAGCCCCAGCAGATGCGGCAGGAGGCTGGTGTACATAATTTATTACTTGCTTTATATTATGGTATGCAATCAGATTCATTATTTATCATTTACTGCTACCTACAGATGTAAGCACAGGGGAATTTCACTGTGTAGAGAGACATCTAACATAAAGTTTTCGGTGTTACTGAATTAATCTTACCTGGTGCCTCCAGGATGGTTTGGAGCATGCTCAGGCGGCTTCAGACTGGAACCACTTGTTGGGAGACTGCTTCTGTCTTTCTGAATCTAGAAGGAAATGCTACACCAGATTCTCAAATCTGCGAGAAAACAGATCCTTGGGGAGAATGAATTTAGTGCAGTTGTTGTCAGCTTTGTTCTTTTTGCTGCAGCAGATTAAGACAACCACTTTCTCTGGATAGTATCATTCTTAAGCCAGTTGCATTTATTGTGGTGTTGTGAAAATAAGCTTGGAAACTTATAAATTTCTTCTAAAATAAAGCTGGAATATATTCATTTAAAGGGCTTGTGTGAAATAAGACATTTTGCTCCTGTGAAACAATGAGTTTGTTTTTCTGCAGAAGCAGAAGGCATCATAAGAAAGAGGACTTTGTCAAGCAACAAATTTGATTAGCACTACATGAATGTTCAGGGATGTGGGTGGCGCTGTGGGTTAAACCACAGAGCCTAGGACTTGCCGATCAGAAGGTCGGTGATTCGAATCCCTGCAATGGGGTGATCTCCTGTTGCTCGGTCCCTGCTCCTGCCAACCTAGCAGTTCGAAAGCACGTCAAAGTGCAAGTAGATAAATAGGTATCGCTCCGGCGGGAAGGTAAACGGCATTTCCGTGCGCTGCTCTGGTTCCCCAGAAGCGGCTTAGTCATGCTGGCCACATGACCTGGAAGCTGTACGCCAGCTCCCTCGGCCAATAAAGCGAGATGAGCGCCGCAACCCCAGAGTCGGTCACAACTGGACCTAATGGTCAGGGGTCCCTTTACCTTTACATGAATGTTCACACCCACAGACCCAGCCGGTATTTATACCCAGAGAGATTGTCGAAGGGAGGGAGGTGGGACAGATATGGTAAACAATCACACATCTAAATCCAAGTCTATGTTGAGGATTCTCTGGGAGTATGATTGAGCTTTCCAATGCGACCTGTGGAGCCCTGGAAGGTGACCATGTATAATTTCAATGTGAAGACAGTAGCAGCCATGGGATTTTATTAGTAGTGAACTCAGTGAGTGGGAAATATTTAGCTATTTCTTAAGGACAGTATAAGTGTGAGCCATTATTAGAGCAGAGGTGTATGCATTTTAATCCTGAGTGTTTATGAAAACATATTGAAAATTGTGATGTGAATTTTGTTCTTTATATTCTGAAAGGTTGCCTAAAATGCATAAAAGCAGTACATTTGCTGGATGGAGGAGAAATTAAGCTCTATCCCAAGAAACAGACTTATTTCTCCCTTGTTATGGTGGGCTTTGGGCACCTGTAACCAGGTCTTACGGTGAGGGGGGAAATTGTACCATGCAACAGGCCACTTTCCATCTGTGGTGTGTTGGAAAATGTTGAAGCTCACGCTGAGAGCCACCATATCCATGTCCCCAAACCCCAAGGCCATAGCAATGCCCCCAGGGAGGCAGGCAGGTTTGCAAAGAAATTTAAGTACAACATTGAGGAAGGATGGCTAGTCTTTCAAGAAGGAGTCCCATGACTCCTTAAAGATTAAACTTTTTAAAAATAGAATACGTAGAGTTACCTGGAAGTAAGTGCCATTAAACTCACTGGTGCCTACTTCTGATTTCATGGGTTAAAATTGCAGAACACACTGAGATTTAACAATAGATAATCAGCCAGTTGAAATGTAACCACCAGCAAGCTTTGAATTTGAAATGCAAACAATTTTGCAGATAAATGCATCCACTGAAATTGCTAATGTGAAGCAGAAATGTACACCATCAAAGAAAAGTTGCTGAAAGTCTCATTATTTCTTTCACTTGCCAGAACAAAAAAGGTCTATCATTTACCTGGGCCCAACAGCAGATAATGTTCTTGCTCCTACTCTGAACAGAAACTGCCCCATATTCCCTCCTCCACCTGGTCACAGTGAGCCCTGGTGATGTACAGTCTTGTTTTCCCTGAAACAAGGACAGTGGTTGGTTTTTTAATAGCAAGGCCCATAAGATCAAAGCTGCAGTTCTCTTTTCTTGGGGCCTGTTCACAGTTCCAAACCGATATTGTGCAGAGGACTTGGGTTCATGCAGAGTTCAGTAGTGGATGAAGAACCTGCCTTTTTCCCACCATGTATCAAATTTGCGCATACTTCTGCATTTAATATGCCTAAGCTGTAAAGAGGCTTTTGCTCAAGAAACTGGGGTGCAAAAGCTTGATAGTGGGAACATGTTTCACCAGCAGCAACTAGACACCCTAGGCAGATTTTACAGCAGCTACTTGCAGCTTAAGTACTGAATAAATTAAAATAGGATGGAGTTACTAAATACTCCATAGGAGAAGACACACCTTCTGAATAATTTTCTTTGCATGAACACACACACTGCTAGAGTATCTCAGGCTTGAAGAATAGGAAGATACAACTTGACTACTGCAAATGTATATCAGTGCATTTCTGTGGACACAAAACATGCATTGCCTCACTTCCATCCCACCATAACCACCTATCCAGACAATAAATGTCACTGAATTTGTTTGACCTGCAGCTATTCTGTCATAAGCATAGCCTTGTAGATTGTGTGCTTAAGCAGTCTGGTGAATTACTTTCTATGGTCATTTTACCAACATATCACCAGAATCCAGTGTCTGGTGCTTTGTTCCATAATAAATGAATACAAAGTGTGGCAGGTGATAAAGAACTTTCAGGCATGTGTAGTGGAGATGGAGGAGGCATTAGTTCAGTCTGCTTTTAAAGGGAACTTTGCAGGTACTTGACTCACATGCACATCAGAGCACAGCTATTGATCAGCTCGCACGTCTTCACATTTTGTTATATATATGTGTGTGTGTGTGTGTGTGTGTGTGTGTGTGCCATGATGCATGTACACACACGTGTACAACTAACTGCACCCCTTGATGCATTTTGTATTTTTTTAAAAATCTGTGAAAGGAAAAAAGAATGGAATGGAGCAGAATAGAAATGGGCCAATCCATCCATCTCTACTTATTTAATGATATTGATGTGAGAACAGGCAATACAAATGCACCAGGTCTATTTTAATTGATGAAATGTTGGAGAGTATGTGTCTTCCTGTGGGTACAAGCTTTTTTTTGCAAGGGATCTGAATGTGGAGACGGAAAGCATCCTACTGAGCAAGTTTTTGAAAGCCCTCAACATCTTCAGTGCAGTGCTGCTCGCTTGTAAAGGCACTGAGCTGATCGCTTATTATTGTTGGCTCCTATGACTGGTGCCAGGGTAGCCAGAGGAGAATAGTGGAAGCTTTCAGCGGTGTAACCAGGAGCGGCAGTTGGCAAAGCTGCTTCTCAAGGCACAAGTCCCTTCTAGTAACATTGTGGCTGCCAAGCCTGTGTGTTTTCTAAACACTTGGCATCAGCGGAGTCTTGCAATGCAGCAGATTTATGAGTAGGGAAAAAAGGAAGGCAGAAAATATGTCATTGCACTCGCACTGCTATGCCGGTATTGCTATATAATAAGTGTTTGTGCGAGTGCTTCACATTGTAAACACCATCTTTATCTTCATTAGTTCCTGTGTTGGTAACAGGATCAAGGAAGAGAAAAACCACATTTCCAGAGCTGCTGAACTGGAACCAGCTTCCTTCCACTTTAATATGCTCATGGGGATCTCCTGGTTTCTCAAATCAGCCATTGAAAGTGATGCCTCCATTAGTTTGCACAGCAATGGCCTTGAAGGCCTTTGGATAGGGGGCAAAAGCCCACTTTGCAGGGGCCTTTGAGAAAAGAGGGTCCTCTGTGGGTGAGCAGTCTTTGCCCTAAAGCAGTAGTTTTCCTGGGAGGAAATTCTGTACAGGAGGATCACTCTGGCAGAAGAATTTCTTCTAGTGCAACAGAGCTTCTTCCACCTCCTCGTCCACCTGAAAATGGTTCTGGGGAGGGGTTGGGAGAGAACCCCCCCCCAATACAGTACAGGAGTAGGTGGGGAGGAGAGGAGGATTGTTCCATCTGGCAAGCTGAATAGCTGCGCTGACAGTATGATCGCCATAGCGCTATGTTGAATTCCTCCCCAGCTCTCTATCTGGAATGCAGCCGCCTGTGTCTGTTTGCAACGGGGGTCTGACAAATGGTTGTTTTTATTACCTTTGTGCTTCGTGATTGTGGTTTATAACTAGCCTGGCTTCTTGTAGCCCAAAGTGTCCCTGCAACATTCAGCTGATGAAGTGGAGGGCTGTAATCTACAAAAGCTTATGGCATAATAAATATGCGTTGGTCTGAGATGCTATGTAGGGTCCTTTTGTTGTGGCTGTTGTGACCTGGCTTTCTGCAGGGTGAGCAGAAAATAGCCTTATGGCGGAAATGTGCCCAGGCAGGATGACTTGCAAAAATATGTTCTAGTTCAACCCTTGAATTCAGTCTTCCAGCACTGGCTAGCTTTTATTATCATTTTAAATCGAAGAGCTTCCTGCTGCCTTAGCATGTGCAATTTACATATTAGTAGCCATGATGGCTATGTTTGACTTCCCTTGTTGGATGCCATTTGCCAGAGATCGCAAGTCGGGGGAGGGCTGTTACACTCAGGTCCTGCTTACGGGTTTCCCAGAGGCATCTAGTTGGCCACTGTGAGAACAGGATGCAGGACTAGATGGGCAGGACTAGCGGGCTCTTTTGACTTGGGGCTTGCTAGTTCTTCAAAGGTTGCTGTGTGTTGCTGAATTTATTCCCAAATAGATAAAGGCAAGCCAAATCTTTTAAGAGACAGGTTCGGCATTCCCCTGATTTTCTCCCTACTTGCTTCATTAGTATTTTCCTTGCATTTGGTCTAGCCACATTTAAAATGGGGGGGGGGGGAGCCACAGAAATCGAAGCCAGCCCTCCCCTTTTCTAGATATATGGGAAGATATTAACATTGTATGCATGCAGCATCTGTGTAGTCATTCTCCCCACCTTGCCACTGTGTGCATCTAATATTAAATACTTTGTGGTGGTGCAGTGCCTTTCCTTTCCTTCTTCCTTCTTAAGATAATATAGAAGCATCCCCAGTCTTGGCACGAACAGAAATTGTTTTTAGGTAAGAACGTAAGAAAAGCCTGCTGGATCAGGCCAATGGCCCATCTAGTCCAGCATGCAGTTTGCACAGTGGCCAGTCAGATGCCCATGGGAAGCCCTCCAGCAGGACCTGCCCACAAAACATCCCCCAACTGCAGTTTCCAGCAATGGGTATTCAGACATATCATTTTTTGTCACCCAGGTGACAAACTCCTTTCTCAGACTCACTGGTGTGGTCCAAAGGAAAACAGAGCAGTATGTTTGACACCAGCTGGGCTGCAGGAGTAGCCTGAAGGAGGTGTACAAGGCACCATCCAACCATCTTAGGAACTCTGCTCTGGATTTGTGTGCAGTTTATTCCTTAAGCTTTTCTTCTTCCGAAGATATCCCACGAGGCAGTATGGATCCTTCTGCAGGGTTTACTCCCAAAGCTTTTCTCGTGGATGAGTAGGCACAAGGCAGTTGAAGTTTAGGGTCAGTGTTCCTTCTCCTAGATGGGCGAGGAGAAGGGACGAGTTCCACCTGCCCCTCTCTTCCCTCTGCAGCATGCAGAAATCACCTTCTTGACCAGGTTTCTTCAACCTCAGCCCTCCAGATGTTTTTGGCCTACAACTCCCATGATCCCTAGCTATCAAGACCAGTGGTCAGGGATGATGGGAATTGTAGTCTCAAAACATCTGGAGGGCCGAGGTTGAGGAAGCCTGTTCTTGACCATTGGAACCCACTATTGTTCTTCTCTGCTCAATCTGCGGGAGCCTGTCTTCACATGCAAGGAAAGTCTTTAAGATTGGAACTATAGTGCTGGAAGGAACAGATCCCCTGTCCTTTATTTAAGGGCACTGTCAGGGAACTGCCATCGGAGGATGAGGAGGAGGAGCTGAGAAGGCTCCAGGATGATGGCAGAGAAGCTTCCAGCAGAAGTAGGGGTAGCCCACAAGCTGGGGAAGGAAATCAGCGTAGCACCAGTGGAGAAGGGGAGGAGATAGAGAAAGTGGAGAGGTGGCTCCAGGACTCTGCGCAAGAGACAAGCGGAGAAGGAACCAGTGCTCCCTTGCCAGCTCCCACATTGCGCAGGAAGTTGTCGCGCAGGGAGAGAGGGAGGAGACTGGGAGTAAAGGAGTTCTTATGTTGGAGAAGGTTTAAGAAACGCCCACTGACGGATTCTGCCAGCGACTGAGGCAGCCATGAGATAGAGGCTGCTCTGTCAAAAAGGGTTCAACCATGCAAGACAGCCACGAGTGAAGGCAATTTACGCACAAGCAATCCCTAGAACCATAACAGGCACATTGGAATGTGACTTAGGGCTCATCCTAAGGCTCATCATTGGAATGTCATGACTTAGGGCATGACATTTCTAGACACACAGGCCAAGGATTTCCAGGTCTTGACCTGTGTCGAGTGTTTTTGTTTTTCCTGGCACATCCCCAGGAAAACCCATGTTCTACCACTGAGTCAGAGCCAATTGAAATTGGGTTTTCTGTGGATTGCCATTTGCTCTTATTCAGTGGTTAAACATGGGAAGTGCACCAATACAAAATAAAAACTGCTCAGACACAGACCTGGAAATCACTGTACACATTACAACATGATGATGTATGTGAAGTGTTGAGAATGCTCTAAATAAATGCAAAGCATTATGGTTATACAAGTTCTTCATTCACTTATCACAGAGAACCTGTCTTAGATTGGGGGGATTTGGGTTTGAATCTTCTCTCAGTCATGAGACTCACTGGGAGGTTTTTGACAAGTTATTGTCACCTTAAGCTTAAGCCACCTCAAAGGACTGTTGTGATATGCTGTCCTGAAAGGTTTGTAGAATGAGTTACATCCCTTGAAAGTCAATGATTAAACTTTCATTAAGCAGTCTGCATGTTTTCATTATGTAAATATAAATATAGCACTTTTTTATTATACTGTATAAATGTAACCAATGGGATATGTATGGTTACCTTAATCAAACAGGTTTGCTGTGCGAGTTTTGTGGTATGTGTAAAAAATTATACTACATGTACAATTTTCAGCTGTGGTTGATGTGCTTCAGTTTACATATGTGCACGATTGGGACTCGGACTGATTCACCTGAATATGAAAGGACATTTGGATTTTTGACACTGATTTTCACGTTGCAAGAATAGCAGTAGTAATAAAGCCCATTTAGTTTCACCTCTGCTTAAGAGGCACTGACTTTCCTCCCTACGGGAGCTTTCAAACCTGTCAGGAACTTTTTTCACTTGTGCTGCAGCTTGCAGACGCCTCTCCAAGACGCCTCTCACGAGACAGGAGGGTCACCTTGTTCCCAGACACTTTGATGAAGCAGTGAAGCTGGAATGGCCCAGTTAGCAGAAGGGAACACTGCCTTTGTTACTGAGTTTGAAATTTTCAGTTCAGCTGACAAAAGAAATGTGTGCCAAGAGCCCACCTGTTTATATTTTGTTTTAACTGCATGGTCTCATGCGTTGCCCCCCATGACTACTAACTGTTGAGCCGCAGGTTTTCTGTACTCCCCCATGCTTGATCTGACATTGGGCTGCTCCGGTGGCAGTGGCAGGTGTAGCACAAGGCGAAGGGAGAGAGTGTTGAGGCATGGCAAGCCCTGATTGGCTGGAGATGAGGTAATGTTATGCAGTATAAATAGAGATGCAGCGTCGAGGATGCAGCTTGTCAGCATGCCTGAGTCCTTTCCCCGTGTTTAAAGGGAAGCATTGGCCTATGAAAAGTATCTGCGAGGCTTCTGAGACAAATTAGATACAGGCAGAGTAAAAATCCTGAGCAAAGATTCCACCCATCAGCGTGGCTAGGAATTAATGCAGAGCCTCTTGTGAGGTTTTCTCATATCAGAGGTGTCCATTTTCTCAGTCTTTGTTCTTACTTTGAGTAGCCAAAATATCTGCAGACTAAGGTAGGGTGCAGCCATAAAAGGATATGGATGCAAAAGGAATATTTCTGTAGCGTTAGACAGAGCTGTGAAACTTAAAAGCAAGCGAACCTACTTCTAACAGGAAGGATCAGGCTTAGCGTGGATGTAAATAGCACCAGCAGGTAAAACTGTCAAGTCATGCAATGCTATCATGAAGAGCCACATGATCACTACTTACAGGGGGAGAAGTCTTCAAGCCTTCCATGGGGCAAAGGAAAGAATTAGTACCATAGCTCTAAGTTACATTTCCTTGGAAACTGCAGAACAGGGGCTTGCCTGTTAGGGTCAGCTCTGGGTGAAGAAATGCTGGCTTTTCCCTAATTGCTGTAGAATTGCAGTAGGATCTCTTGAAACGTACAGATAAGTACATGTCATCTGTCATACCACAAAATAAAAGAGGGAAATTAAGCAGGCACATCGGCAGCCAATACATTGGCCAGTATGTGCTATCCTGCTGGACCAGAATATTAGGAATCATACAAAATATGCTAAAGCAAACTAGTGCCTTATTAGACTCCACTGTGATTTACATCTATACATTTGTCTTCTATATGTGGGAGCTTTGCAGCAGATAAATTACACACCGTTTAATTTAAAGTCAACATGGGCAGTGGTCTGCAGTGGAACAATCTCATCCACACCTAGCAATACACAGTCATGCCTTTGTGCCCACAAATGTTTATACATAGCATGGGTGAACATAAATAGAAATGTGGCTTAGATATAAAGGATCCCACTGATAGATGTCAGGGACTGGGCAGAGGAGGAATGGTGGAGACAGCCTCTTCATCCTGACCCTTCCAGGGAGGAGGAGGAGGAAGACAGTATAGATTTACAACAGGGGTTTGAGGGAGGTCACAGCTCAGAGGCAGATGAGGGGGAAAGTTGGGAAATCATGGGAGAGCTGGAGCAACACCGGGCTGACACATTGTCATTAGAAAGCATTCCAGACTCTCCATCTCCATACACAACAAAGTCAAAAACCAAACATATGGCAGGCAAAGGATTTGAGGTGGTAGCTTTGCTGATGCTGACTGCTCCTTCTCCTTTGTTTGCCATTTTAAAGGGTTGCCTAAATTTTGCACAATATCGCTCCCTTGAGATCTAGAACAAGTAATGAATAATATAGCATTGCTTTTCATGGGTGTGAGAGGGAAAACAATTTCCCCATTCAGTTTTTAAAATTGCATTTCTTTTGTTTCCCCTTTGTTTTAATTGCATTAGTTGGATGCATAGAATTGCATTAATTCAGTAATTCTCCCACTGATTTCAATGGAAGACTCAACCAGGCTTCTCTTGTCTGCAATGCTGCTATTTGCTATGGAATTTTGCAGTATATCAGACCTGTCAAGATTCAGATATATAGGACAAAGTGTTCCTATTTTGTAGGCAATTCCTATTACTTACATTGGGGACAGTCTACCTGCTTGTAACTGGCCCTTTTATGCTCTTAGCATATATGTATCCCCTTTTCCTATTTTTGATATAGCTACTTATTTGCTGCAGTAATAACATATGGGTATTTTTAAATTGCTTGTGGATAAATTATTGCGTTAACTGTTTTTTACTGGTTGGACTTATACACCCCAATTGTTTGTCTTGTAAAAAAATGAATGAATGAATGAATGGTGGTTCATTCATTTTGTTCATTGTGGTTCATTCATTCAAAACCAAATGTACCTGCACAGTCATGCTTCTGACCACACCCACAGCGGTCCTTGTTGGGGGAGAATATGAGGAGACTTCATATCATAGCCCACAAAAAAATAAAACCACTTCCTTGGAGGGCATCATTTAGATCTTACTGAGCAAATTAGTAACCACAGTATATTGCCCACTTGAAAAATCATATCATCTAGAAAGTTTAAGAGAAGGTTCAAGAGTACAGGTCAGTAAAAGAGTGGAAAGGTGTCAAATATGAGAGATACATAAGGGCTTGCCTAGGACTAATGAACCTCAAATTAACTTTTCAGGGATATTACATCTACTTGCTTTATGGTACCAGATGCTTTTGGGGGCCTCTGACAAATTAGTTCCTGCTTGCTTTGTTGAATTGAGCTGCTGCTAAGCAGCTGGCAGATTGGAGTATGTTACCAATTCTTGATATCGTAAAACATTTTCCTGAATTATGTTATAGAAGAGTCCCACCCCACACCCCACAGGCCACTTTATGTGAGGGCTACATTACTTGCGACTGGTCAGATTGAAAGAAACTTGCCAGCTGCTTAGCATTTCCCATTTTTGCCATATCAGGCAAGTGGCACAAATAAGAGATTTGAGAAGTGCTTGGTGGTTTGTCATACATACATGGTGGGCTGTGGTAGGATTGGTAGGCTACAAGTTGTTTTCTTCATTAAAGATCAGTTTGGGTTCTCTCTACTTCTCATTTGCCTAATCTTAAATTTAGCTCTTCACATTTCCTTAGCAGTTTGTGATTTAAAAAATAAAAATGAAGTCCTCGTAAAAATTTGTCAGCAGTTTGGTGTGACTGTCTCCTAATAAACACATTTATTTTTGTATGCCCTTTTGACAAATATGCATATTTTTGGAAGCAATTCCCCCCAAAATGATCCAGTTCAGATGTTATTTACACTGATAAATACATTTGAATGAAATATTCCTCTGATATAAGCATTTCTGTGCACACTGATTGGTTGGAGAACTGCATCACGATCAGTGGCGTAGCGTGGGTTGTCAGCACCCGGGGCAAGGCAAGTAATTTGCGCCCTCTAACCCGTGGAGCCAGGTAGGGGCAGAGAGCTGCGAGTGCGAGCGCCCCCCCCAGATGTTGCGCCCGGTGCAGCCGGCCCCCCCGCACCCCCCACGCTACGCCACTGATCACGATATTTGGAGAAGTGTGAAGTTTGAATGGTAGTTGTGTTTCGGTTTGCGTATTGGTTCAAGAAGTTCAAATTAAAATGCAAGCAAAATTAAGCTTCACCCTTATACATCATTGGGGGGTCACTCAAATACACAAGGACTGCTCGGAATTTTAATATTCTGATATTTCTTTCCTCCAGAATCAAAAGGGCCAATTCAGATACAAATAAGCCATTTGGAGTTTCCCACATAAGGGGAACACTGAGTGATAATGTCATTTTCTGCCATCTGATTGTCCAGAGAGAAAACTACCTTTAAATCTCATCTAGGGAACTAGTGTTTGAAATCGTGCTGTGGATGGGTGTTCTGATTGGTATCCCTTTCTATTTCTGTGGGTTACACACTTGAACGCAAGTGCAGGCAGCTATGTGAGCGCTCATTACCATAATTCCTAATTATGGCTGTCTAGGAGCCCAGCAAGAGGAAGAATAATTATGTTTAACAGGCAGAGTGATAAAGAGGAAAGATTAATAAAATTCCCCACCTTCCCTTTCAGATCACAGCAAGATCTTCCACGTTTCTTCTGCTGCTCACAAGCCTGTGGCTGTTGGAGAAAATTTATACCCCAAAGGAGAGGGCTTGGTTCCAGCAGTAACAGGAACCCCCACAGCTGTGCTAGGCAGGTTTCCCAAACTCCTCTTGAAAGGACTCTTGAATGCAAACTTCACGGCAGAGGATAAAATGATGCAGGGGAGGGGATCATTTTCTCTTCTGCCATGAAATTTGCATCCCTCTCTCTCTGAAATGAACCATTTGGTCTCTTTAATCTAAGGAAGAAAAAGGGCTGAGGCAGCAAGTGCCAAGGGACAAGGGAAACCTCAGCAGCATCTGGATACTTTCCAGTCCTTTAAAGTGTGCAGGGGAAATGGGATTTTACTCAAAGCTTTGAACAACAATATTGGTAAAACGAGGAAAGTGAAGCATGCAAGCTGCTGGCTACTGAAGTCGGCAACCAGCAATATGGCTCACAAGCTTAGGTAATCAACGTTGGCAATGGCATCGGATCTTCACTGGGTGCAACCTCCCTTTGTTCCTCTGATTCTTGAGCTAGGCCAGCTGAGCACTTTGAGGTTCGCTAAAAGCAGGAGCAGCTCCAGAGAGCACTGGGCATCAGGCATTTCCCTGGAGGTGCCTTACCTGAGGGCATCCAAAGTGCTGAAGCATACTTGCACAAAGCATTCTTTTTCAGGGGTTGGATAGCTGGCCCCTGAAAGCTACACAGGGCTCCATTGCTTTCAGAAAGCTATTTTCTTAACACAAAGGGCCAATTTACATGTGGCTGCAGTGACCATGGCTATTTCATAGAAAGATGAGATTTGGTTGCCAGAAACAAGCGAGAAGCATACAAACACACACACACCAAGTGGGAACTGCTTCTTTGTTGTCTAATTCACACCACTCTTGAAAGATTAAAAAAAGTGCAGGTGTGGCAAATGAGATGGCAGCATCCCTTGCTAGCTTTGCCCATCTCTGGGGGCCAGATGGCATCCACATAGGAGCCGCATTGTACACCTGATAGATATGTTCCCCTTGCATTTAGGGATAGGTCTGGGAATTTTGATTTTACTCTGTTTCTCATTTTTCCAATCTTAAATCCAGTTCTCCACATTTCCCTGTGAGTTTGTGATTTTTTAAAAGTGTGTATAAAAGCTTGATGGCCCATTAGTTGCTTTTGGAGCATCTGTGGCACCACATACCCATTACCCCATCACAAACAGATTAAAAAAATGTCCTCAAAGCATGCCCAAGGAGCAACTCCATGTTGCAAAAAACAGCTCAGTGGCCTATCAGAGCTCCTGTTGCTGAAAAAATAGCAAGGCCACTGCCATTTTAAGAGGATCCAAGGTGGTAGAGTGATGGCAGCATTGTCAAACTGGGGAATTGATATCTCTGCTGATGAGCTGGTGTCCCTTCTTATTCTGGAAAGTTTGTTGTGGGGAGGGGAAGGTCAAACCCATTAATCTATTTTCTCTAAGAGCATCCATATTCTAGGTAGGTTATTGCACGGATACAGGAAGTTATGACAGGAATTGATAGCTATTTTGTTTCCAAGCAAAGACTGTGTAGAGCATGGAAGGAGAGGGGAATAGCTGAGGAGAAGACAAAAGGTGGATCATTTGTTTCCTTTTCACACAAAAGAAGTCAAAGTAATAGTTTTATCTGCTGGAGTGCTCACCTCAGAGTTTTCCTGGAGCGTTACAAGTTAACACTTTGTTTATAAACTGTTTCAGAATAAATGCCAGCTGATGATGCCATCCATCTATTAGATTTCACTTTGCAGGTTGACGGGCTTGTTTTGTTTCTCCCTCAGTAGAGATTTTGGGTTTCCTGCAAAGAACGTTTTGGGGGACAACTCAGCAGGTCCAAGGGCAGCCATATCATTCTAGCACATGTCAACCCAGAACTGCCCACAAATGATGCAGCCACAGAAACTCCCTGGAGTGTCTGCTGGGCTAATTGCTTTGTGACAAATGTGTCCTTTACTTCCCTGGTCTTAACTACTCCCTCCCCTACCCCCCCCCCCAAAAAAAAATCCCTGTCCCTGTTCTGTCCTGTTTTTGTGACATTCTCTTTGGTGCTGTTTTGCTCAGCTATCTGCAGATTTAAAAAAGTTACTTTCCAATTTCTCTGCTTCAGTTGGCTTTCGTACAAAGACATTGCAATGGACATGGATCTGCCATCATCAGTCAACAAAACAATTTGGAGATTTTAAGATGCCTGAGGTAGCAATCCTCTGTACCCATGTTGTGGATATTACAGGAAAATAGATTGATGTTATGATCCCATAAGCCTCTGCTCTAGCACTTAAAGCATCAGTTAATTAAGTTTAAAATGAGCTTTGTTGCCGAAATATCTTGCTTTTCAATCTTTGCCTTGTCATTTATGACCTCATGGAAATATTGAAAAAGGGTGGAAATATGAGTTACATTCTCTGTTGCTGACTTATATTTGATATGGTGTGATATAGGCTGAACCATTGTTACTCAGTCCTATTCAGCTACCTGCTTCCTATTGCTGCAGTGTCTTCCAATCAGTACTGGTCAACATGGTAAGATATTTGTTCACCTGCAGTTCATCTGCTTCATTGCTGTTTCTAAAAGAGTAAAGAAGGGACTCAAGAGGAAGGAATCTTGTTTAAGCTGGTATGGCTAATATTGCCTGTTGACAAGATAAACATGCAATGGAAATATATTTGAAGCTGCAGAGCAGTGATATTGAGGGTTCACAGCTAGGGAGCACTCTCATGTAGATGACACACACAGGACTTCTGTTACTCAAGAGTGATGAGTTGAGACATTTCTTAAATGAGAGGTTGTTGCTGATTTATATGAATTTGAGGGCATAAATATTAGACAGTAATTGTACAGAGTTAAGTTCGTTCCCAGCTTCTCTCTTCATTGGGACAGCTTAGATACGTATTTTGGGGGGAAGGCTCTTCAATAAAAGCTTAGCTTCATTTCCTTAGAATTCTCAGAAAACTCTGGAAATATGTTTGGGCTCATTACAATTACCACTGTTGTGTTTTGTGTATGTTTGTTGAGATCACACAAGATCTCATTATTCTGGAAATACTGTATTGTTAGATCTTTGAAAGTAACGTTGTTGTTGTTTTTTAAAAATAATGCTCTTTCAAGTAACTTGATTCATATGTGCATACAATACCTGTCAGGACACACAGGAAATACAGCTGTACGTTCTGTATGGTTACTTCTTACATTCTTTTTAACAGAAGCAGTCCTGTGTTTGCTTAGTTACTAGGGTGTGAGAACTTATCTGCAAGAAGCATACCATGACATTATTCCATAGAAGAAATCCCAAAGAGACTTGCCTGCATGTAAATAGATAGGATTTGCTTCCACATACATATCAGATTGAGCTATCAGTCTGTCATTCTCCTTTATTTCTTCTGTCATTTCTGAAATCCTATTGTGACTGGATATGCTGACTTTAGAAGCTGCCTGAGAAAAGCAAAAGGCAGCGGTTTGGTGCCGATATTCAGTTTGAGGTGGTTATTTGAATGCAAGAGGTTACAATTATTGATAGGAAGTTGTTTCTGTAAATTATATTATCTGAATAAATAAATCATATGGGTTTTTTTTTTTTTTTAAAGGATTAGCATATAAGCAGTTTCAGAAGAATTAGTTTGGCAAGGAGTAGTTAAAAATCCTGGTGAAATCTAAATGTCCCAGAGGAAGGGGAAAGAGTTAAACTGACTGTGGGGGGAGCGGGGGCAAGGACATCTGGATACTTGGCAAAAATAATGCTCCAAGTTATACTGGCCATCACAGAACTGATTCCTGGTCTCCTGGACTTCTGTCTGTAATTTACAAAAGACAGATTTTTTTTTTTTTTAATTATGTTGTGCAGTCCAACTGCCATCTTCCACTGACCATGCTGACAGGGGCTGATGGGAGTTGTAGTCAAAAAAATATGTAGTACAGTAGGCTGTAAAAGCCTAGTGTAGATGGTAGACTTGATCTGTGTCTCACAGTACTTACTTACATCTTGCTGACAGCAGTCGCCCTGCAACAGCAAATACCACCATCCTTTATTTGATTAACTGGTTTGTTGAAGTCCTTTAAAGATGCCTCCAGCCAAACAATACCTGCAGGTCCCATGAGCTGGGGGCCATGCATAAATGAGTTAGCCATTTCTAATCAAATGGTCTAACCAAGGGGGGCGTGGGGCGTGGAGGGGACGACATGAGTCCTCAGAGCTGGCCACCCTCTGGGAAGGGGGTCTTGCAGATAACATGGGAATGACCCACAGTGAGTGGTCACGCCTATGCAGTTGGATAACATTGGTGATCTCCCAGCCACATGGCATCCATTTCTGGATAAGTGGCTCTCAGGCTGCTGGGAGGGTGTTTAAAGGGCGCCTGGGTCTCCATGGCAACAGGGAGATGGCTGAAGAATGGCAGCTAAATGCAGCTGCCCCTCATTTAATATTGACTTCAGCACTGACAGAACAGATAATGGGCAATAACACACCATTATGCTTCAGGGAAATGAAATGCTTCAGCAGGCGCCTGTCGTGCTGTGAGGATTTGTTACTGTTGCACCATCACAGAGTTCTGTCTCTCTCAAGCGCACACCCCTTTTTGTTTACTGCACTCCATCTTTTCTCCATTTTCTCTGCATCTCTGTTTTTCGACCCGAGAGTTGCCAGGATTCCTCCCCTCCCCTTCAATTCTGCTATACCTTTCTTGCCTGCTCTCTTCCCCCTTCCCCTAGCCCTTCCTTGCCTGAAGTAGCATTTGGGAGAGTAGTCAAAACTTGCCCTTTCCTCTGATGCTCAACAACTTACCTTTGTGTCATCCTGACCATCCCTTAGGATGTCTACCATTGTTTGCTCTGAACAAGTCACTCTGGCAGGTGCGTTTCAGGTTTTCAGCATGGGACTCAGTTTCCCTTGCATGGGAAGGGATGTAGCTCAGTGGTAGGGCGTCTGCTTGGCATGCAGAAGGTCCCAGATTCCACCCCTGGCATCTGCAGGTGAAGCTGGGAGAGACTTCTGCCTGAAACCCTGGAGAGCTGCTGCTAGATGGACCACATAGTCTTACTCAGTATACAGCTACTTCCTGTGTGCATATCAGTACCCCAGGATGGTAGTTCCTTTGAGTAGCTTGGCTTTCCATCCATGGAAGAAGGATGCATGGCATGTACAAGGCAACTCCTACCCAAATCTAGAATCCCATCTGAATGGTTTGGGCATGTGCACATTGGCCAGAAATGTAAAAACGACAACAAGAAGAACTATGTTTATTATTTTTGTGTGTGTTTTTGTTTATAGCATTCTTTATTATCCTGCTGTTCGGTTTGAAGACTTTCTGAGTGGCTTATGGCTGAAACGTACAAATACTGAAAATCAGGTGCATTTTAAAAGGAGCAGAAGCAGGTCTCTGGGTGAACCAGAGGGGTTTCACCTGGCTTCATGAACAGAGCAAACAAGGCAAGGAAGATGGGAATAAGGCGGATCAGTCACTACTAGCCATGAATGGCTGTGCTATGCTATGCTGGTATTCTTCTAAATACCATTTGCTGGAAACTGCAGGAGGGGAGAGTGCTCTTGTGCTCAAGTCCTACTATCAAGTTTCCTTCAGGCACCTTGTTGGCCGCTGTGAGTGCAGGATGCTCGTCTAACTGGGCCATTGGCTTATGTTCTTAGTCACAGCACCTGGCCTTCCCATGGACATGTGAATTTCCCCACTGAGAATGGCTTTGGGGAGTGGAGGCTTAGAGGTTAATCCAACCTCCTGGCCAGCAGCGATGGGGATTGATAGAGCACTGTAACCACCGTCACTTTCACAGCCTTGCTGCTTGCACTAGCCAAGGCAGAAGAGCAGGCAGGGAAGTATACCTGTTTTCTGAGTTGCCAGGCTGGTGTAACGAAGAGGCCCAAATCAGTCCTATGACTGTCATATGCTGGTAGCAGGGTTGGTGTTGGATTCTGTGCTGCTTCTGGCCCAAAACACCATATTTGGGGCAGGGTTGGAGTTCCACTGGCTACCATTGGCTATGCCACTGGTGGTAGGATCTGCTTGCCTGCTGTTTGGGCAGACACTTTGGGGCGGTCCTTGCAGTTGTGGCTTCCTCACTGACACCTGAGCTCACCCAATGACAGACATTGCCAGAGCCAGGCAGCACTCATCCAAACACCCTCTGATCAAGCAGATTGAAGGGTGGGATTGTTCTGGCCACCATCATCTAACATAGTTGCGGAGGGCATTGGGAAATAGTGCTATTGATCCAGAGCTATGTTCAGGGTGGAAATTTGCATTATTGTGGTGGTGGGGTGGTTGAGACAATGTTTAGGTTTTCCAACCATGTTGAGGAGAGGGCCGTTATGTGGCTTTGTGGAAGCAGCACCCTGCAGAGATTAGAAGTGGTCATTCCATTGGAGAGGCCCATGTGGCCCTTGCCAGCCCAGGTGGTTGATTATCCCAACCCCATGTGTTCACAAAGAAATGAATAAATCCACAGTCTTGCTCAGTTTCTTGCAAGCAGTCTGATCCCAGGAGCTGTTGCAACATCCCACTTCCATTGCCCTGAAACTTGCAGCAGGAAATGGCATTGTGGGCTCCCATCTCTGTGCGAGAGGAAAAAGGCTTATTCATTAAAACAGGGGATAAAAGAAAGAAAAACACTCCATTTTTTGGGGTTTTTTTATAGAATACCATCAGGAGCAGGCTATGATTAATACACATAATTGAAGCAAATTGCAGCTAACTGCAAAAAAAACCCCATCTCCCAGCTGTTGACAGAAGGAAATTGCTGACAGCCTTTTCCCATGGAGTGAAAACTGGGAATGGAAAGAAAGGAGCTTTTTTCCCCTAACACAAACATACACGACTGCTGTGTGCACATACACATTGGGAAAATGACACCATAATGGCTGTGAAAAATGCCACACAGCATAGACACACATGCTGCTTGGCTGGTGCTATTGCGATTTCATATTTATTCAGAAGCTGGCACTACATGGAATGTGATTTGCAGTAGTGGCAGTGAAGCCCCACCCATTTCTGGTGGCAATGGCAACAAAGTGTTCCTGCCTTCCCCCGTCCCTCTGGCAATGGTGGCTTCACTCTGCCTCCCTTACCTTGAGGCATCTGAATACAGCAGTGGCAAAGAAGCCGGTCTAGTAAACAAGTGCTACTGCTGGTGGCTGCTATTTTAATTAGAATACAGGGGCATCTAATAAAACTGAACATTGGAAGAGTCAGGGCAGGCAAAAGAAGGTACTTCTTCACAGAGTGCATAGCTAAATTGTGGAATTTGCTTGCACAAGAGGCTTTCAAAAGAGGACTAGACTAGACAAGTTCATGCGGCTACTAGCCACAGTAGCTATGTTATCCTTCCTCGAAAGCTTTTAAGCAGAGGTTGGATGGCTATCTGTCATGGATGCTTTAGTTGAGATTCCTGCATTGCAGGGGGCTGGACTCAATGGCTCTTGGAGGTCCCTTCCAACTCTACAGTTCTGTGATTCTATGATCCTGTCGCTGTTGGAGGCAGTGTACTTCTAAATAAATACGAGTTGCTGGGGATTATAGATGGGTAAAGTGCTGAGAACTCAGGTTCTTCCTAGGAAAATAATTTGTCTGTGATGGAGAAATGTGGAAGGAGAGATAGTTGGGCGGTTAGTTTCTGATGTTGGTGTTGTATTGGACATCCAGTCCCATAGATTTTTGGATAGCTTTTTCTGAAGCCACTGTAACCAGGTTCTTACCTAATGATAAGGAACGCTGATTCTGGAAAACAGAGCAGCTACCAGTTTCAGGAAATGCAGAATGTGTCTGTCTGTTTCTCCAAAGATTTAATTGTCAATATCAGAAGCATATTTATAGCCGAGAGAGATAATAACGAAGGAGCAATAATTAAAGGGCAATTCCTCCCTTTGAAGTTGTTTTTGGGTGATTTGAAACTGCTTATATATAGTGTACGTGTTGTGGGAGGGGGAGGGAATAGCTGTTTTTTGCTGGCCCTCATTTCCTATTCCCCCTCCATCCATGCTTGTGTTTCATTGTAAACACATCAATATGGAGCAGTCAGCAAACAAACACTCCTTTATCAGAGATATGTGTGGATCGCAGTGGATGCTAAACAGCTCGGGAAAGCAGAACTGACAGCAAAGAAAATAACTGCTAAAACCCACACGTTTAGTTTGAGGATTAATTTTGTAGCGACAGTAACTCACCGTTACAAAATATGCAGCACAGGGAATGGAAGGGAACAGTGGCTAATGATATCTGAAGAGCAAAAAGGGTACAGGAAATAATAAACAAGGTGCTAGCTTATAGGGAAGAGTATATGGCTTCAGTTCTTGTGGGAACTTGAAGGTTTGCAAGACCCTGGCTAAAGGAGAAAAAAATGTGTGTGACGGGGGTGGGGTGGGGGGGAGAGGACAAAACAAAAGGGGAAATTATAGAGTCACTGTGGGGGGAGTTTTGTCTTGCATATATGAATCTTCCCAAAGAGAAACAAGTCTATATTTCTCATTCGGATTTGTTTTAAAATTCAGACTTGGTAGGCAGATGGATGGACTTTAGAATGGGTATTTGCCTCCAGCTGTGCTGGCCATGGTTGTGGGACTAACCTGAAATATGAACAGGAGTGTGTAGTGAGGAAGTTTTTTTTATTATAATCCATACACAGGGCTTTTGTTGTGCTTCCCAGGTGTTTTACTCCAGACTCTGTCCACATGCAAGCCATCTTCAGGTGTTATGAAGGGGAACATGAGTACAAAAGATCTGCAGGGCTGCTGTGGGCTTTAGCTCTGCTCCATTGCCTTACATTTCATCCTGGCTTCCCTATGTTCTAGTGTGTCTTCTGCAGCAGGGAACCTTTTCTGCTCAAGAACTCAGATCCTTCCGGGGATCTTCAATATCTCTCTCTGGGTTTTATGAATTGACTGGATTTCAACCAGTGCTTCAACAAAATATCCAGGAGGAAAATGCTATGGGGTTTATCATTTATAAATACTTTAATGTGTTATGTAGGAAAATGTCATTTAACTGGACATCTCTGGGGCACATTTGTTGTTTGGGATAAATGTTGTGCAGATGTTGGAGAATGCCGTTATGATATGTGTACACTGTGCAAGCAAATCTTTGAGGAATTTAAATGTTCCCAGAACAGCGATTGGCCTTTATGAAATAAAGATAAGGGGAAATTATATTGGCAGTTTAATGGAATGCAAACTTTTAAAAATAGAATGCCCCTTTTGATTCTCTCTCTCTCTCACTCTTTCATTTTCACATGGTCGGTATGGGTGGCGTTCTCAGTTTCCATTATAACCATGAGGTCTAGAAGCTTCTTTGTAAAGCTGTAATACTCAGAATCCCAATAAATGCCCAAACGTATAGCCCAGAAGTGGAGTTGTGGTGTTCTCTGTGTACTTTTAGGGGGGCCATATTCTGCCTTCACTCTGGTAAATTATTTTAACATACATGGAATAGTTCCTAAATTGTGTCTTGAGATCAGAATAATCTCCGCCGGTCCAAAGAAAGCTGGTGACTCTATTTGTTTTTCCTCTTTGACATCTAGCAGTATCAACTGGGCAGAGTTTTAATAATGTTCTCTCCATCCTGCAAAGTGTCTATTGAATCAATAGAGATAGTAGGCTTATAGTGATAAATCATATCAAGATATGAAAATAATTTTATTCGTGTTATAGATTGCCTCACTTTGGTTGAGCCAGCAGGATTCCTGTGATCTATCACCTCAAATCATCCGTGGTATATTATGGCTGTGACAAAGGAGACAAGCTCAGGAATATCCCTTTCGCAAAGCCTGCGGGATAAAATAAATAATGTCATTATGCTATATATGCAAACAGAATATTCGGACTTCGTAGCCACAAATAAGAATGCAGTCATTTTGTCAGTTTGCCGTGTTGACAGATGGGTAAAATGACAATGCAAGTATGATAAAATCGCTCACATGAATTCGGCTGTTGAGAATATAAGAGCATAGATCAACTACACCAATCATATTATTATAGATTCAGGCCTTGATCCAGTGAGGGATTTGGTTCCACAATGATAGAAAGGCAGGATATGTGAGAAAGATAAATTAATGAATGAATGAATGGTTTGCATATGGAAACACATAAAGAAATATGTGGGGAGCACTGCAGCACATTGCAAGGTAAGAGACTCTTGCGAGGATGAAAACCAAGCAAAGTACAAACTGCTAAGATACAGGTTTTTATTCTGGCACATATATTTCTGGTTTGTAAATAATAATGGTCTCCCTGTTGCGTGCCCAGGCAGAGACCCCCCCCCAACCCCAAGAGCCAACCAGAAGAAATGAATGACTCATGACAATGTATTATGGGATTAAACTGGCCACTACTTTATTTAAACTTTCAGATGTAAAGAAGACCTTGGCTTAGGCATTGGGTGTGTATCTCTTCCAGTCCCCCTCCGACACAGCCCCTTTAAAGGGGAACTGCCGTGGGGTGGTGGTGCCCATCACTGCTTCACCCCCCCCCCCCCATTTAGGCGAAGATAGGCTAAAGGATTCCACACAAGGCATAAAACTGCCAAAGTTGTGACATCTGCTACGGGGAAGGCGAAACCTGCCAATGCAGGGAAATTCCTTCCCGGTCCTTTAACAGCAACCATCGTAAGACCGTAGCAGCACCCGCATACCTGTAAAAGAAGTTAATCTGCAATAAAAGAGCCTTAAACAAATGGAGGGTGAAGCTCTGGAGCCGACTGTGCATCTCAGGTAGGCTCCGCCCATTTAACTACGCAAAGAGCGGACCGGAGTAAAGACTGCTCACTCCGTTCTGCTGGCTCTGCCTCTGCCTGCCATGGATTGGTTCATTTGAACTGAGGTTTGGCGGGAACCACAAAGGGCTGTGATGTGGGGAGGAGGACCAGGAACTTCTGCCGGTGTCTCAGGGATCGGGGGGTGCTGCGTGCGGCCACGGAAAGGGTGCCCTCCGGTTGATGGGAGAGTGGTCATTACTAAGTCCGGTCTTTTGTGCCATTTTAGAATAAAGTCTTTAGTGGCATGGATCTTAGATGTTTTTCAGATGTATTTGCCACACTAGGAACAAGGCTGTGACTCTAGGGATGTGGTTAAAGATTCCTGCATTGCAGGGAGTGGGACAAAATGACCCTTGCGGCCCTCTCCAGTGCTACAATTCTATGATTCTAAATGTAATGAATAAATAGTAAACAAACGTGGTATGCGGATCAAACCTTTAAAAGCCAATAGTAAAACCAATTGAATAATATAACTGCTAGCATATCCAGCATAAACACTCAGTGCCCTTGGGCTATTTCTGAGGCTGTAGAGCCCAATGTGGATACTGAGCTCCCCATGCCAGGCTGCTAGGGCTCCCAGCTACCTGCCATTTTAATTACCCACTTTGATGATGGCCGACAACCTATCACAGTGCTGCTGTTACCTACTGCTACTTGCTTGAGGTGGTGGTGTACCAGTGTAGAAGGGAAGCCACTAGAGGACAGTTTTCTGAAGACTGACTCAAACGTGTGGCTAGCTCTGTTAAAAAGGAAATGCTGTACCTGGGTAACCTTGCCCCGTAGAAGCTTAACTTAACCTTCAAAAACCAATGCAAACCAGTAGATGTTTTACAATATTTGTGGAATGCTTGATGTTTTAGCTGGCTCCATTGGGAAAGATTTCCACAGCTAGAGGCCAAATACAGTATATATTGCCACTAGTTGATGAGCACATGCAAGCCTTAACAACTGCTGATAATAGTTGTTAACAGCATACAATTTTTCAAAAGCTGTTAAAACACACGCAAACACACGCGCGCGTGCACACACACACACACACAGAGGAATTGCCCCTTCCCTAGTGGAATATCTTAATCCTGCATAGAGACTGCAGTCAGTATCACCCATACTCCTGAGATCATTCACTATTCTCTTCCTGGCGGCTGAAATCCATGATGCCCCAGAGGAAGTGGGAAACTATCTATGATCTCAGGGGTGGGGGTAGGCAATTCATTTCTTACTCCGCTGGCCACTTCTTCCTGCCACAGAAATTAATTTCCTCTCTTTCTCTCACACACATACACACTTAAAGCCAGCTTTCCTGTGGTTTGGGATTTCTTTTCCATTCCCTCCACCCCTTTCAAGGGGTCATTTGATTTGACCCTATTACGCTGGAGGTATCCGATCAAGAGGAACAGCCGCAGGAAGCTGATTTCACAGCAGTGGTGAAGACGTTGGAAATTGGATCTGATGGTATCTCGGGCTGCCTCCGCAGTGCTCTTTCCCCTGTCTTTGAACTGAAAGCTTGCTTGTGCTACAGAGAGCAACCTCCAAGGAGGGAATACAGGAGTTCTTGTGTATATTTGGGACTGTGCATGGAATGAATGCCATTTTCAGGCATTACAAGGCTTCTTTATGTCTCTGGGCTCATCCACGCTGTGAGATTTTTTCCGCTTGGGGTGTGACTTCTTTGGCATGGGTCCGAGAGGTTAATCTTTTGTCCCTTAATTTCCCCCGGGAAAATCCGTGCTTTACTGCTGAATTGGGGGTGGGGGGTGGGGAGTCAATCTGCAGAAAACCTGATTGACGTTGGTTCCCATTCAGTGGTAAACAGTGAATTTTCCTGGGGAAAGTGGCAGTACAAAAGATAAACCTCTTGGACCCATGCCACAGCGCAAACAAGAAATATCGGACCAAACAGAAGTGTGAATGAGCTCTTAAATCTCTGTCTCCTTTAACCTGCTCCTGTCTTAGCCCAAATGTCACTTTAGCTGAAATCCAGAGCTATTGATTCAATTAGAGTATTGCCCTTAACTTGAACGAGATGTGGATTGTAGCCACATATGCATCTTCCTTCTGTATTGTGGTCTGGCAGAGGATGGAGGTGAAATGAATGCCAGCTGGCTGCCCCATAGATCTGTATATTAGATCTCTTTTCTTGATCCTATCCTCTATTTGATAGCAGTCTCTAGACAGGCTTAAAGTCCTCCTTTCTTGCCTTGGCTTTATTTTGTCAAACACTGTGTTAATTGTTTTTGTTGTCTGAGTCGTTTCCTCCCTTCCCCCCCTCTGCCCAACGCCATGCAGTGGTAAAGGTCAGCTTTCAGAAACAGGCCTGTCCATGGCTGATAAGGTGTTCGGGAGATTGGATTTGAGTCATTAAGCTCTCTCTCCCTGTAGACATGGATTCTGCTCCGTTGCAGAGGAAAGACACAGACAAGCAGAAGAAGCGATGGCTTATCATATGAAGAGAGGGCACGCAAGAACGTACAGGCAGGCTTCATGCACCACGTGCTGCGCACACAGACCCATACATGCTTCTGTATTTCAGCACAGCAGGGAAACCTGTATATTGGCATATGAGGAAAGGAAGACCCTCCACCAACTCATAGAATTATTGTGAGTTAAGCTGCAACCCTCCCCTGGAAATGTCAGGGAAATTCCTTGCCATCACCATAAAGCAGCAGAAAATCCACTCCTAATATTCCAGGGGGTGGGGGTGGATCTTTGGAAGGGTGTGGATTTCAGCACAGGCTTAATAAATACACTAATTCAGGAAGCAAAGCCTAAGCACTTCAGGCAGGGAAGGCCCTCCTGTACAAAAAGCTAAAGGCCCACAATCAGCAAAGTCTCCCTATGGGTTTCAGAGGGAAGGGTATGGCCACAACTGTATAGAACACCCTGCTCCATGCTGTTGTAGAACAAACCTACGCCACTTTCAGAACACTGAATAAGATCTCTCCTTCAGATCAAAGCAAACCTGCTGTGAAGGTGTTCCTTCTGATTCACTGGACTATTGAGACTTTGAAGAGGGAGGGGGTAGACAGCATTGTGCTGTCCTATGGACTCCCAGCCACCATCACCCCTGACTGTTGGCTAAGCTAGCTGGAGCTGATGGGAGTTGGAGTCAAGCAACATTTGGAGGCGCCATGCTGGCTACCTCTGCTTTAAAGGCAAGTAGCAGCACTTGGAAACGAAAAGCAGCCGGTGCAGCTAATATTCAACATTACCTATCAAAATTGGACAAGCAGGTACATTGGCACCTCTGCTAATTGATTTGCCAGAAATGCCGAACCCAATTCATCCTGAATATGACCGATTTTACCTGGAAAATTATTCATATGGTCCCCCCAGTAGGCCTCTGGCAGTTCTTCACAGGTCAGCAGTGAAGTCTGTAATAATTTCTTTGTCACTCACAAAAGCTCTGTTGCATGAATATTTGGTAGACATGATGGAGGCAGAGAAGAAAGACCTCTCTGCTGACCTCACTGTCATATCATGGGCTCTATAATGGCTCTAAGCTATGTTCAGGAAGTTTCAAAGTGCATTATCTTTCTTGTATTCTAATCTGTTTCCCGGGAACTTCATTGCCCTTGACTCATTGCTCTACCAAGGTGCACTGCAGCTCTGCCATCTGTAGAGAGGACACCTAGGACCAATTGTGTCAAGGACTGATATAAATGATTGTTACAATAATAAACTAAGCTGATGATAGAAACGCATGAACAGACTTACTGGCTTCCCAAGAACATTAGGAAAAACAAACAGCAATAGGATCTATCCCTGTCTGGGGTGGAGTATTTTAATCAGTCTACTATTCTGGCAGAGGCCATTGGCCCTATGACCTGTGCTCTTTCGGGTAACAATCTGAGCATGGCGAAATAATCATCAAGGTGACCTACTTGCCAGCCCACTAAATAAATATATACCTGTGTGCCTTATTCATATACCCATTCTGTATATAGAAGCTCTCCTTGGCCTACACACTGAAGCTGTAGCACAGCTTAAGCAAAGATGCCCTATATACCCAGAAGCACCTGCTCCCTATACAAGCGGAGACATATGACTCATTAAGACATAGGTGAGTAGGCACATGAAGCCCAGAGATGCAACATACACCATGCAAAAACAGTGTCTGCACCATGTAATAATGAGCACTGACAAGGAGACTAGCATATTTTATGCCCACATCAGCAAATGCATATACACGAGCGCACATTATATAACATATAGAGGCCACTTGCTTATTTATAGTACAGACACTCAAGTAGGCCCTTTAAAAAAATACTGGAGTGTAGAATGCCCCCATTCAAGATGGCAGCCCTTTTATTCTTAGTGAAACAGGGTCATTCATGATAATAACAACAACCGCAACAGGAGCAACAACAAGATGGGTGGGGTACAAATAATAAATTATCATCATCATAATCTATATTACAGTATGTTTCCTAAGTAATCCGGTTAGAATCCAGATATAGATGTGCCATAGCCAGCCATTTAAAAACAATGTTTTACATTTATAAAAACCAAAAGATGATTTATGATCTACGATGTTTGTTTTGCCATTATTCTTTCCTCTTCCCCTTTTGGGATACTGTCATAGAAGTAAAAGGTTTGGAGGGGAATGTGTTTTTTAAAGACCACTAGTCACAGAAGAATACAGGGAATTGTTGCCTCGTAGCTACCTTTCCTTGCAGAAGCGGATTGCATCAGCTTGTGCTAAGTCTCAAGATGCTCTCAGATGCTCTTTATCCAACACCAGTGAAAGTAATCAACAGTATAACCTGCTTAGCACTCAAGAGTCACGAGAACCATGACCACTCCTCCATTCTCAGCTCTTCTGCCCTAGCCATATGTTAGCTGCGCATTCACCCAAAGCAGCCTGCTGACAGAGAACAACATCAGGGAAGCAGGATCTGAATGCCTAGAAAGGCTGTGAAACTGTAATATTTAGTGCAGGTGATTTTAACTCCTCTTGTAAAAGGGATGGCTCAAAAGCACTTTATGCTATGTACTTGCTGCTTCACCAAGTCTGCTGTCTTGAGCAAGGACAGACAGAGGGTTCTTGCCACAACCAGCTTTCTTTATGAGATGACTCACAACAATCTTTTACCAACCAGTCCTCCCCCATTATAGTCATATTACCTGTGCAAAAAGTTGGACAGAAGAAGAAAAACACACACAAGCTACTTATATCATCATGGACTAGCATCATCTACACAGAGTGTTGATCTCATAAATGCTATGGAGGCTTTAGTTTATAAATTGTGCCTTTCTTATAACTAATTACAGACATTCTTCACCACTTGAACTCCCCCCCCCCTATTTGTTTCCCCACTGGATGCTTAAATGTGGGCACATTTCACGTCACAAAGCTGTAAACAAAAGGTTTCCAAAATCCTTACAACTGGCTTAGTTTCGATGAGGGAATTTATTATTCCAAAAAAGGGCTGTATTTAGAAATAAGAGCACTGACTTCATTGAAAAGCTCACAAAGCAGTGTTTAATTTTAATCACACAGTTAGTTGTGTTCATTTAAAATGGATTACTCATATGTTTCTAATTAGGCAAGCATTAAGTCCTTTGTTGTGCTGGGTCAGCATCTTGTAGGACTTTTTTCAGGTCATTGCCTCCTGTCAAAACACTGATTTTGTCATATAGCACACACACAAAGAGAGAGCTCGAGCTTCCTACAAACAGTGTGTGTGTGTGTGTACTTGTATGCATACACACTCATATGAACACACATGCCTGTCTACCTATTTTATAAGAGTGTATATAACCATTTTATTTCAATCGTCAAATATTAGTATATACTCCTTAAGGGTACATAGTTAGCATATGGTGCCACTTTTAATTATTATTATTTCATTTACTACAAAAACGTACAAATATAACAAAAAGAAAGGAAGAAAGAAAACAAAAATCTAAACTGTAAAACCTCAAAGCCTAGAAGGACAAAAGTACAAAGATACAGTGCAGTTTCAAAGAGAAAATAACATATTAACTCATACAAAGGTTTGCTTTACAAATTATAAAGATACATAAAAATAAAAGAATTCTCCACCTGTTAGTTCGATCATTATTGAGACTAAAGGTTCTATGTAGTCTTAAATGAGTCAGGCATTAGTATATACTGGTGGCACAAATCAAATCACATGTAGGATATTTATAAACTCTCCCTTCACTTAAAGGTTGGTTCTAAGTACCTTGTATATTACTAGTACTTGTAAGACTTTTTTCTGAGTAAACATGCCCATGGTTACAATGTTAATCTGAAGTTTACAAATGCTTTAAGGCTTTGGTTATTGGACTACTAAAGTGTGGTCCAACAGGCCTTGATTTTTGATGAGTTATTATTATTAATGGATTGTTGTTGAATGGATGTAATCTGTCTCAACAGATTACAACAAAATGATACAATGCTGGAGTTAAAATAGCATAAAAGTAACAGCAGTGGATTATAATTGGGAAATGAATCGCTTTCATTAACACCCTCCTGATCTCTGGCCACTGTGCCATCTGCACAAAGTTTTGTCTATTATAGAAGTATACATATATGCCACTCTTCAATAGAAATGGATACTCTTAGGGTGATTAAAAGCAACTCAGGCACCAAATGGTGTAATCTAAATGTGTAAACAGCCTTCCCCCTCCCCTATTATACATGATCAGCCATACATTTGTCAGGTTAGTAAAATAATATCTTCAGAAAAAGAAGGCGAACCAATATTCCCTGTGCAGAATGTGATGATCAGAGGTACACATTTTCCTTTGCCACATTTGTGTGACATAGATCTAATGATGTCATTCTTTGGTACCTGTGATGTCACAATAAACTCAGTGCACATAGGTTCACTCACACGAGGAGGAGGAAAGGACCAAAGGGGCAGATCCTGTTTGTTCTGTTGGAGAAGAAAGAGGAAGATCAAAGCAAATAAAATCAGCCAGTATGTTTGAATTCTCCTGAACATACTGGCTGTGGTGGTATTTACCACCTGCTCTTAAAGGTATAATCCTGCCTTCCCCAACCTTGTGTTCTTCAGATGTTTTGGACTACAACTTCCATCATCCCAACTACTGGTCATGATTGGGGCTCATGGGAATTGGAGTCTGACAGCATTACCAAAGCTGATTAGTACTATGCCACAACACTCTTTTTTTAGAGAGAGAGAAATAGAATGAAAAATACTGACAGAAGGGGGATAAAAAGTGGGGCACCTTTTTGGCATCCATCTGTCTTGGGAATCAGTGGAAGAGTGTGCCTTTGGGGAGTGAAATCAAACCATTTGAGAGTTACAGTGACTAATACGGGAGAGACATGTTTTGGGGCAGTTGGGGCAGACGAGGGCATCCAGTTGTGCTGCTATAGGTGCACCATGACATTTATTCTCTTTCTGCTCCTCCCAGCTGTCATTCATCCTCTGGTCACTGCTGTGGATACACAGCCTGTCTCCAGGTACTGTGGTCATCTACAAGGGATTCCCACACAGTGGGGTTAATCTTGTCAGCCTTCACGTCCCATTTGCAGACACAATGGCCTTGTGCCTGAAGCCAGCTCCATGAAGAGCAGGTCCTTGAGGATCCTGCCATCTTTCATTCTGTGGACATGGCCAATCCAGTGTACACGTCACTGAGACAGTAGTGTGAGCCTGCTGGGAATGTGGGCTTGGGAAACACATGATCTTTGTTTGAGACTCTGTCCTGCCATGGGATGCTCAAAATCTTTGTGATGCAGTGCATGTGGAAAGTGATGAGACGTCATTCCTGGCAAGTGTAAGTTTCCCATGTTTCTCTGTAATAAAGCAGCATGATCAACATGCAAGCCTAGTAGGCCTTCATCTTGGTCATTCTCCCATACCCTTTTGGAGAGGCATTGTCATAGCTGCCTTGCCAATATGCTTGTCCAGCTCAGTGTCAATGGAGAGGTTGTTGGTTATGGTAGAGCTTAAGTAGGAAAAAAATGTGGTCACCAATGTTGATGTGTGGACTGCTATGGGAGGAGGTAAAATAATTTATAAAGTATGAAATTAAAGGAGGGTTTCCTGTTGCAGTTTGGGAGTTGAAGGTGAGTCTGGAAAGATTGAAGGCACTACTCTAGCCAAGGCAGAAGATGGAAGTAACACTCTTCAGGGTTTATACTGGTACAAATAATCAAGTCTGAGCTATACTTCCCCAAAGATGTTCAAGCGTAGTATTTGATGCATCAGCTGAAAAGTTTCCCATGGCTGTGTAACAGTTTTGTGGTTTGGATCTAATGCACAGGCAGGGTTGGAATAGATCCCTAAGTCTTATTCAAGATCAATGCAATGGAAGAGTTTAGACGGGTACAATTTGCTGTTGTCACAGTGTGAGACCAGCTGAATGCCTCAGTCTGCCAAGCAACTTTTTCATGCACAGGATCCCCCATCTAGGGCAGGGATTTGTGCAAAGTGAAACATAGCCAATTCCTCTTTAGAAAGCTTGCCTTGCGTTAAGCCTATTGCAGCATTAGTTCAGTTGGTTCAGATCTGCTCTGTGAATCTAAAAAACATAAATTCAATCTCTTTGTTCTTCTAGTATTAATGTATTTATGTAAACACATGTTTCTTCCAGGGAGCCATGCGATTGCAGGTCTTTTCTCTCTCCTGATTAAGGATTTGGATTTAAATTACTATAATATTAACAAATACGGTGAAATATTTAAATGTTTCTCATGTGCTAAACAGCCTGCTTTCAGAGCTATGTTTATGCACATCTGCCTGGTGTCAACTGAGTAATAAATTACCACTTGCAAATTATGGGCAAATCACCAGTTTGTGTACACACCACATCCAAAGTAAGTTCGGTAAACTTCATTTCACCTTCAACAGCAACAATTTTTATACTCTTATGGCTACAGGCAATCGTATCAGCTTAGGTTACATTAAAATGAATGGGAGTTTCATAGTTCTTGATGGATTGTGACAATTGTCTAGATCGAATTTCAGCATGTAGTGATGACACCACATAATACTGGTCTTGAAGAATCCACACTGCTGGCCTATATGCTTCTGAACCCAATTCAAGGTGTTAACACTGACATATAAAGCCCTAAAAAAACATGTTCTCCAGCTACCAACCTGTTCATGCATTAAGGTCAACTGGGAACCCCCTTCTTGTGGTCCCACCACCAGGAAAAATGCATGGTTTGGTATGAGAAGTGGTCTTCATTGGTGGCACTCCATCTCTGGAATGCCTTCCCATTCATCAATCATCTGGCACCAATTGAGTCATTAGGTTTTGGTGCTGCTTAAAGACACATCTTTTTTTTCTATTCAGGCTTTTGGAAGAAGGCAATATATGGCTAGTAGCTATGAGTTTCCTTGCTATATTGTTATAGATTATGCTATGAATTGTTTTTAAATTGTTGTTTTGTGTTTAGAGCTGTAATCAGTATGATGCACGGCAGGTTCATAAGTTGAATATTCCCTTTGTCTTTATGATGCGGAAGAATCGGTCCTCTGTGTCTGTGTTGCCAAGAGGCAGTCAGATCTCTTGCTAGATCATCGGACACCCTCTTTATTAAACTGAAAACAAGGATTGTGATAAAAGTCATGCTGTGTGATTTATTATTATTACTTCTAATTCATCACACTCATGTGTAAATGAACGTGCAGGCTATTTACAAGCAATGTTTTCTTCTGAAGTTGGAATAAAATAAAGGGGTGTGTTTGTGTGGCACCACCACTTTTAGAATTCCTAAACCTCATGGTATGCATAATATCATACATTCATTTGAAATCATTTTGCCTTCCCTTCTGATATAGTAAATGATGCATAGCTCATTAGTTAATTGTGCTTGCATTCAGCAAGCATTGAGGAGATTTTTGGCTGCGGCTTGTAACTCCTGCAATTCTGATTCAGATGTGTGGAGAGTGGAACTCTCACATCCCAACATCCCATCCCATGCGCGAGTGACTTGTCGTGTTCTGCTCTGGAGTGCAAATGTTGTTCCAAGACAGTTACCTGCATCTTGCCCCTTGAGCTCAAAGGTGCTTCTACAAAAATTAAAGTCGCAGGGATCTTTGAAGAAAGCTTTTAATCCAAGATCAGAAGTGGGATGAGGGCTTTTTTCCCCTTTAAAAAAGTATGGAGGTGATGTATTCTTGGGGTGTGTGTGTGTCTCAGTTATCTCTTCGCTCCTGCTTTATTTGGGGGCACACTGTAGTTTGTGTTTTACTGATTCACCTGTTGGGTGTGGGGTACTGTGTAGGGTATCCTGTCTTTGATTAAATGGCCTACTCCATTCCAGTCCTGTGAACATATAAAGAAGGTGTGTGCTTTGTAGGATAAGTACCTAACATGTAGAAATCGAAAATACAATTTCTGCATCGGTCTCTTGGTGCCTTTTTATTTCTGATCTTGTCTGGAAGATCTATGGATTGTGTCTTCCTTTATGTTGGGCGATAAAGAGAACAGTGCTTACAAATAAATCACTGGTGATTCAGAGCTCTTGCTCCTGTGATGCGTACTTTATACCTTGTTAGATTTGAAATTAGCTAGCTATTACTGCTCAGGTACAAGATTCCTAAGTCATTGTTGATAGGTCTCTGAAATAATCAACTCTGTGTTTCCAAAGGCAGGATTGAGCGTTAAGAGACAGAATGAAGTGGAAAATGTCAATCCTCATCAACGATGTCTGAATGCCTTTATAAAAACCAGTTGTGTTATCATATCTCAAAGCATCTTTAATTAAATTTTAAAATTGGGCTCAAGAGTCCTTGATCCCCCTAGGTTCGTGCATGACTTTAAACAGTCATGGCTTCCGTCAAAGTATCCTGGGAGCTGTAGTTTGTTAAGGGTGCATAGAGTTGTTAGGAGACCCTGTTCCCCCTCAAACAGCTACAATTTTCAGAGTGGTTAAACAGTCATTCCTTCTTTCCAGGGTACTCTGGGAATTGTAGCTTTGTGAGTAGAATAGGGGCTTCCTAACAACTCTCAGAACAAACTTGGTTTAAATGAAATTATGTTTAGTTTCCATTAAAATTTGGTTTCCATTAAAATTATTAGTAAAATTGTAGCTAACCTATTTCTTTTTCAACATGTAAATAAAACCAGCAGTTTTTAAATAATTTCATATTAAAAAATATCTCACATTTACATCACTTGGTGTAATGGTTCTAGGGGTTGCTCGTGCGTAAGCCGGTGCCGACACCTGGCTGGGTTGCCTGAGTGAACCTTTCTGTCCGGACAGCCACTCACCCGTGGCTGTCTCAATCGCTGGCAGAATCCGCCAGTGGGTGTTTCTTAAACTTCTTCCAGCAAAGAAGCTCTTTGACGCCTAGTCTTCTCCTACTCTCTCTGCGCGAAAGCCTTCTGCGCAAGGAGGGCGAAGGCAGCGGAGGACCCCTACTCTCCCCACTGGTCCCCAGCAAGGAGTCATGGGACCGCCTCGTCGATTCCCCCATCTGCCCCCCTTCTCCACTGGTGCTACGCTGATTCTCTTCCCCAGAAGATGGGCTGCCTCTCCCAATCCCGGGACGCTCTCTGGAATCCCTCTGAAGCTTGCTCTCTCCCTCCGGCACTGATGGCAGTTCCCTGACACTTGGGTAGGCTTGCTTAAACAAAAATGGGTTTTATCAGGCATCAAAAACACTACACTAATCACACCTGCCTAATATCACTGGACAGTGAGTCCAAAATGTTGGTGCTGTTACCGGAAGGGCGGATTCCTTGCAGGTGTGGAATAAACATTATGTGGTGCTCATAGTCATGTATATGTAATATATTTCATAACTCTATGGTGAGATGGCTTCCCTGGGTTAATATTTGGATTCATGGCTTAGCTTTCATTTCGGCACTTGCATTGAATAACTCACTTAAATTCCATATAAATGGTTGAAGCTGTGAGTCCTATTCATATAACGTACATTGAGCTCATATTCGCCTTGCCCTCATCACAGCCCTTTCAATGTATATTCAACGCTTCACAAATCTTTGGTTGTTGGGGAACGGCTTAGTCATAATGACTCCATTTGGCACCTGACCTCAGACTTTAGCTATTTGATCAGAAGTACCTGCAGGTATATAGAGTGTGTGTCTGAGTTGATTGTAACACATTTCCTTCCTTTGGATCAGAAGTGACTAGGCCAGGAAATTGCTGTAGCAGAAAGGAGGCGAGGAGAATGCTGTTAAGCTCTTGACTCTGGCTGCCTCAGAAATGTAATTGTTGTTGGTGGTTCTTCTGGGCTAGATAGTTTCATGCTAATACAGGCCTCTGTTTGCCCCTTGTTGGATGTGCTGATTTGTATACAGTATATGCATGTACAGAACACAAACCTTTCCAAGAAAAATCAGTATAGGTGAATTGCTCCTAAGAATGATTGCACCATTGCCATTTAGAGGACATTGCGTCCAGTCCCTTTATCGTGAATCACTGATTCATGAGAATGATGTGAACCATGTTCAATAATTAAATGAGAGAAAAAGAAACATAAATTGTTATTAGTCGTTCAGTAAATTTCATGTGCCCTAGTTTGGCTGCTGCTCACCACCAGCTAATTGATATGCAGATGTATGTATGGTGAGATGAACAAGGATTTATGAGGTTAGATCCAGAGTAAGTTCTTTGCACTCAGCTCCTGTATTGATAGAGTTTTTAATGTAGAGATTAGTATTAAGAAGTTGGTAACTTAGGGGCTTGTGCTAAGGTAACATAACCCAGGCAGTTGCAAAGGCCTAAAAGTTGCTGCATAACTTTGTATTAGAGACTCTGAAAAATGCAGTTGTTTCAAGCCATTCCACATTCCTCTCATTTATTTGTGAATCCAGAATACATTTACCATTGAAGCCAATGGGACAAATATGACTCCTAGATTTCAGTGTGACCTAAGTGAAACTAATTTAGTTCAGGTCCAACCTACAGTGTTGATAGCATTGCTTAGTAGAGTGGACAGCATGCTGGGGCTGCTCTGCTCACCTGACTTCCATTGAGAGGGAAGAGGTGTAGTGCTGGAAAGGTCAGTGTGGTACAGATGTGTTGGTGAAGCAAATCTGATGCTGCAACTGGCATGTTTGCACTCCCCGGACCTCACTGCCACACCTCCCCCCCTCCATCCCAGTATGCTGTACTGACTCAGCCAAACAAAGGTCAGGTGAGTGGCACAGCCTCAAAACACCATCCACTGGTGCCCCTTAGTCATCTTTGCTGGTGTTCTTCTACCGCTTCCAGAAAGTCCTTTCTCTGCCCCATTTCGCATATCTTGAATTACCCCTCCATGCTTTCAGTCCTATTCGATAACATAGCTGTGGCTTCTTTCCTTTATGCTGCTTTACTAATGAATGAAAACCAGGGAGAAATCCGACAAGATAATTGATTTTTAGTTATTAGTCAATTTAGGGGGAAAACCCTAGTGGCTAAAGAGCAATTTTATCAAAAGCAGTTAATTAGTTTCTGCTAGACGATTCCATAGACAATGCCGACTTCACAATAAAACTAACCTCTGATAAATCTTCCTCGTTTTCACACTTCGTTAAATGGTTAAGAGAAGAACTGGTGGTCTTGAAAGAGATGGAATTAGAAGGTTCTGCACAGGAAAATTGCTAAGACACAGCCTAGTTCCATAGGTTGACTTCTTGAGATCTGGCTTCATTGAATATGAATTCTGAAAGGTTTGCTTGAGTAGGTTCCGGTGGCCATTCCTCACTTTCCCATTTATTTGCTTGTATATATTTATGGATCCCCTGAAATATATAGCAAACATTATAAAAAGGATTGTGCAGAGTACATAATAACAATTGTTATTAGTATCTGGGTGGGGTAGTGTGGTGAATCTACATGTTTCATTGTGAAACTGGAAAAGTAGAAATCACAAACTCTGCAATGGATGAAAAAGGGGCCACACTTGTTGATCTAGAGCAGTCATTCTCAACCTTAGGTTCCCAAATGTTCTTGAACTACAGCTCCCATCACCCCTGACAATTGGCTATGCTGGCTAGGAATGATAGAAATTGTAGTCCAACAACATCTAGGGACACAAGGTTGAGAGACTGTTCTAGAGGCATGACTCTCACTTTGAGTGCAAAGGCACTTGATTCCATTCCCAGGCAAACCTTGTCTGAAGGAAAGATGGGTTATATCTTTGCAGAAAGGCTGTGCCAGTGGTCGAGCATAGTATATTCATACAAATGGTTCAGTCAATGGTGTCTATAGATAGGGCTGGACCCTTCTCTTCTGCAACCCCAGAAACTCATCTCCAGTTAATGTAGAGCAGTCTTCCCAGCCTGATGCATTTCAGGAATTTTGGACCGTGACTCCAATAATCCATGATCTTTGGCCTTGTTGGTTGGGACTGATGAGAGTTCAAGGCCAGTTTTAACTGTCAGTTGTTTCACTTGGAATAAGGCAACTTCCTATGTACCAGAGGCAACCAGTTCAGGTATTCCTTTTTACGTGCAGTGCTAGGCAGGGTGCAAAACTGCTAAAATGGAACAAGAGCAATGTCACAATAATTCTGAAAAGCTTTATTATCACATGAAACAAGACTGACCAAATGCCTGCATCTTTTTGTTCCCCCTTCTGCAGCAAGGGACGAGAATGTAGCCACCTTCCGTGGTTCCGAATACCTTTGCTATGACCTCTCTCAGAACCCCATTCAGAGCAGCAGCGATGAGATCACACTCTCCTTCAAGACGTGGCAGCGCAATGGGCTTATCCTACACACGGGCAAGTCGGCCGATTACGTCAACTTGGCTCTGAAAGACGGCGCGGTCTCATTGATCATTAACCTGGGGTCCGGAGCCTTTGAGGCCATTGTGGAGCCAGTCAGTGGCAAATTTAATGACAACCATTGGCACGACGTTAAAGTGACGCGCAACCTGCGGCAGGTAATGGGGAAGGAGAGAGAATGCTGGGGAGGCTCCTCTCTACTGAATCAATGGTTGGGGTAGATCAGTGGTTACAGGGCAACTGTTAGATAAACAGGGGCTCAGGGTGGGAACAGCCGAGCATTTGCATCCTAGCCTTTCACAGTAACTGGAAGGAAAACAAGTGTTCATTAATTTACTGTAACTTAGCCTCATTGCAATATCTTCATTTCCACTTAATAATTTTCTGTCTTTCCCCCCTCCCTTGATTTGATTTAACAATACGATTTTGTGACTTAACTTTACTTTCATCTCCCTTTTCCTTTGCTCTTTCCCCCTCCTTTTCTTTCTTTTTTATTATTTCCTTAATTACATTTCAATCTTATCAGTAATATTCTTGTTGCATTTAATTACAGTAGGAATGGAGACTGTTTTCTGCAGCTGCTTTATCCGCTCCCCTTTTTCTTCTTTTATGTCCTGTTAATTGATTTAACCATTTCCACAATGCCATTACTCAAATGCTGTAAGAACCCAGTCCACTTGGATGTTCTCTTGTGCAAAACCTGTTGCAACCAATGCAAGGATATTTCAAGAGGGCTTGTGCAGGAGAACCTCCCAGTGACCTGGGTCCATAAAAGCCTTTGTTTCTGCCTCTCCACCCCCCCCTTTTTTTAGTTTATTTGTGTGTGTGCTGGTTACTTATTTTAACCTTACGCTCCTGGCACTTAACAGGCCGTACTTCTTCCAGATCTCCCTATTTTCTTTGTTTTGGTTTTCGTTATGAATCTACACTGTTGCTTCTTTTCTCTCTGTCCACTTTTCCCCGTGAGGACTTCAAAAGACCTACTAATCAAAGCTACCATGGAAGAGGCTCTGCAATGGTTGATGTTGCCCTTTTGCAACTTCACCTGTTGCTCTTCTAAGCAGACAGATCAGGTGATGTGCTCACTTAGACAGCTCTTTAATATCACACCTCTCTCATAAAATATAAATAAGAACTTTGAATAGGTAGGATTCATTTAAATAACCTTGCTTCTGAAAGCTGGTGAAATATATCAGGTCACGGGGTCATCTACATCATGACAAATGGAACTTTATGTTGTATATGTAAATCATCTTGATTAGGTAAATGCTGCGTAAAATAGCTTGTAAGCTATTATTTCTTTCAAATTAATTCTTTAAAGTGCTGGGTGGTGGTTGTTTTTAATGCAAACATTTAGACCGACACTTGTTGATGCAAGCAAAACATAACCTATTTATTTTGCTTGCTCATATGAATGTTAACACCAATCAGTTTATGCAACTTTATGGACTGAAAAAGCTGCCTTTAGGGAACATTTATACTAATAGAAAGTAATAATCCTCATGCCTAAGGACATTAACTAATCACAGTCAGGGGCCAGGAAAATCTTTTTCCCCCCTGGGCATTGCCTTGCATAATTAGGTTCAATTTCCAGAGCCTTCCAGTATCAGCAGTCCTTAAGCACAATCAGCCACTGCGTTCTCATTTCTTTTTCAGAAACGTTAGATCTGTAGGTCCTAGGATGCCTTTTTTCCCGAGCATTGCAATATTTTTTGTGCCACTTGAGATATACTTGAATGATTCAATGCTCCAAATGTAATAAATATAATTATCTTACCTGCAGCAACATTTAATGTGGAATATAGTTACAGAAGAACAATCTGTAAAGCTGATTCACTTTTCATATTGCAATTCAAAATGAGCAGCAGCCCTGTTTTTAAAGAGGAAAAAAAATGAACAAGAGGATTCGTAATTGCCAATGAAAGCCTTTTCCTTTTTATGCTGTCCTCCTTGAATATAAGTAATTGAAAGCCATACCAGATGCGAGGAGTGGTTCAGCATCTATCAGGTAGCTCAGATCCACTACGAAATTTCAGTTACAGAACAAGAACAAGAACAGATTCTGCATAGGGAACAAAATGCCTAGTCCCTCTCATCCACTCCCTTTTTAACCAGTGATTTGAGACATGCTAAGATTTAGAAGGAAAGCACAGAGTATGCCTGCTAGCAGTTTAAGTATCCCTAGCTTCTGTAAAGATTTTACTCTCATTGTTCACTGCCAAGTGTTCCACTTACTGGCAGGGAGTTCTACAAACAATGGGTGTGGGTGTGTAATGTTGCTCTTTATTTACAGAAGAGCTGCGAATTAATTTTACTTCTCACCTTGCAGCATAATATAGAAGGATAAGCATTTTCCCCAGACCACCCAAGATCTTATATAGTTCAGCCATATCTTCCCACCTCTCTCTCTTTTTCTCCCCTAAGCCTAGCAGCAAGTGGGGCAGTGTAGCTCACCTGACTGCTCAATGCCTAGTGTCACTGCCAGTTACCTAGAGGGAGAGGTGAGGCAGTGAGGCGCTTGGCACAGGTATTCTTGGGAAACCAAGCTGACTGCTATGGATCCCAAATGCACACTAGCAAAATGCCCATTTTCTGGATGGACAATGGAAGGTATGTGCACCTGGGATATGTATCTTCCCTCATCATTCCAGGGAGAGGCCTTCCACTCATTGTCAAGGATAAAGGCATGCTTGAGGGCTCCCATGTTTCCCCTGCTCCTGCCAGGGCCTCCCAGCTGGGTTTGGGAAGCTGTGCACCATTTAAAATGTCTGGGGCAGTTGAGCCAAGATGGGCACCAGGACCAGCGAGCCCTGGCAGCCGCCCAAGGTTGTAGAATAGTGATGCCAGCCTTGGATCAAAGACAGATTTTGTCCCCCTTGCAATTGTCATTCCCTGGTGCAGCACTTTTGTTACTGCCATATATGTTGATAGCTGACATTAGTTCCTATGGAGGAAACTGAGGAGTTGTATTAAGGGACACTATCTGGGTGACAACTAGCCCAGCACTTTGTTGCTGGTGACCCAACTTCAGTCTAACTCCAGTCATTGAGAACCGAGGCCACGTATTTCTATTTGCATCGTTGCATCCTGAGTTCTTGGTTTTCACTTGAGTGTCGAAAACTGGCTAATACATCTAGATAAAGGTGCTGTTCAAAAGCACACCAGTGCAAGCAGATAAATAGGTACCACTGTGACAGGAAGGTAAACAGCATTTCAGTGTGCTCTGGCTTCCGTCATGGTCTTCTGTGCGCCAGTAGCAGTTTAGTCATGCTGGTCACATGACCCAGAAAGCTGTCTGTCGACAAATGCCAGCTCCCTCGATCTGAAAAGTGAGATGAGTGCCACACCCCATAGTCACCTTTGACTGGACTTAACTGTCCAGGGGTCTTTTACCTTTTTACCTTTCACACTAGTATATGGGGCTTTGGTGGTGATCAAAATGCCCTTAGGATGATGCACCCACCCCCAGTTTTGACCCTATCCAGTCCAGTTCTATGTCATCAAGTAGCAATGAGCAACTGTACCTCATCTCTGATTGTCTCTGGTATGGCAGTGCATACCTATTCTGCTGCACCAGTGTGGCAATTCACATTCACAACACTAGCAGAATGTCACTATATACTTTTAATCTCTTATTGACCATCAAAATGTTAGATTTGAGGCATGGCTTCCCTTTGCGACATTCATGTTTGCTTCCTCCTTAACAGGTAGTGTTTGCCTGCACATTTAGTCACTCTCTCTCTCTCTTTTTAATGTATCCTCTGCCAATTTCCTCTGTACCAAAATTAGACACATTGGTGTGTAGATTCCTGATTACCTTTGCAACCTTTTAATTAGATTTGCTTATATTAGCTTCCTTCCAATCCTCTGATATCAAGAATGATAGGAGAGATAAGGTACATACCAGAGCAAGTGATTCAGTCATTTCATGTTGGAGCTGTAAAAAATGCTGCTGCTCTAGTGACTGATTATGTTTTACTGTGGACATTTGTCCTCAAACTACTTCCATGCAGTTTTCAGGGTGTAATGATTCCTTAGATTTGTTGCCTAAAGATAACACTTCAGGTATCCCTCTGACATATATACAGTGTATGTGTGTGTGTGTATATATATATATATATATATATATATATATATATATATTTGGAAGGCAGATACGGAGAGCTCTCTGGGATCTTTTTCAATCTCTGGAGAGACTGCAAAAGAGAGTCTGGGGGACAAATGAGTGTGCTGCTCCTCTGTAGCCTGCTGCTAATCCATTATTTTTAGATAAACCCTTCTTGGTTTTGCTTAGCACAGGCTTACATTTAACTTCCTACAATGTAGTTATTCTCTGGTTTTCCAAATCTGGATCACATTTCCACTTTTTCAAGAATGCCACACTTGAAAGGATACATTTTCTACTCTAGCACTGCAAATCTTTTACTTCCACAGATCTGATGTATGTATGTGTAAGCAGAAATATAGCACGGTGTCAGGCTAAATTCTACTCAAAGTGACACCGGGCTGCTGGGTTGCAAATGAAAGCAATGTTTTGTTTGTTTCCACTGGATCACATGCATATGTAAATTTCATTCCTCATGCAGTGGATGGGCCTAATGATCCCATTTCATTCAGACATTCTCATCAGTCCAGTAAAGGACTGTCACCTCAAAATACAATTTTAAAATGTAACTTTATTTATCAATTTTTATCCATTTTTTTTTTTTTGACGTTTTCAGAATGGCTGCTCTCTGAAATTCTCTCGCCGCTTCATTGACCATTTTGGTTAATGGTGTATATTATTTTTTCTGAGGCTGGGTGAGAATCGGTCTTCAATGACAGGCAATGGCCAAAGGAAAATTAATCTTCCAGGCACACCAGAGCTTCCTATTCAAAATGCTGAGTTCAAGGAGGATGACAATTAGGATTAGAATTAGCGATCAGTTGTAAAATTAAAAAAAATAAAGATCTCCCCTTCAGCTTGTCAGACAGAGGCAATATAGGCACAGTCGCAGCAGAAGGGCATGGCACAACTCTTTCTGGACTGTACCACTTCAAACATCTTTTGAGAGATCAGTGCTTCACCATAAATAATAAACACCCTCTGCATTGCAAAATGGCACATCAAGGACATCGCTAGTCCAGAGCCTTTCCTCTTGATGTACTAGTTTTCAGTGTGCAGGGAGATTTCTATGTTGAACATTCAAACATGTTACCCCTGCATCTGCAGTCTGAAATGGTTCCCATGGCAAGAGTTCACATCACGTGATTCTCCTGCATGTGTAAATTGGTTTGTACTTAACACCAAAGCATCACCCTTTACGGCTGAGCTTTTCTTGAGTAGTCATTGCAGTTTCCATGGTTAATTTACCTTGTTAAACATTTACTATTTTAAAATAGTAATATTTGCTAAAAAATATTAGCAAATGGGATACATTTTTTGTGGTAGGAATGGGATTTTTGATATTTTTCACCAGCACTTTCAGAAGAGGGTTAGTAATAGGGGTTGCTGTGTCCACCCTATTTAAACATTTAAACAGGCAGAGCAGGGCAGCACAAAAACTGGGATCTCTTCTTGTCTTGCTACTAACATTTCATAATCTTTGGTGACCCCTTTTCCCTGCTGCAATATTGGATGGTGTGGTGAGGCAGTGGCACTCATCTGAATTCTAGCTGGTTATGTCACTGCTGCTTACCAGAAGGTGGAGGAAGGGAGCAAGATGGGTATTGTGGAAAGGCCCTGCCAGTGCCCCTGTCTGGCATTCCCACCAGTACACCTGCACTGTGCCAACTTCACAGCTGCCTCTCACTCTACCTCCTGGTAAGCAGTCACAGTGCGACCAACCAGAGGTCAGATGAGCATCACAGCCCTAATGCACCACCTGCAACTGCCCTGCTATAACCCTTTTCTTCATTTATGGAGGACAAGGATAATTGTGACACACCCTGCATTACACATGGTGAAAGGCTTCCCTGAGTATTAATGACCATCATTCAAAGGGAAAGGGCATGATGGCATTGCAATTGCAGTCGTGCCATCTTATGTCCCAAACAGATATTGACTGAAAATCTAGATGCAACATACTGGGGCTGCTGTCTACTAAACAGATATGCTGTCATTTATTTTAAAAGCACGTGGGAGTCCACTTTGTAACTGGTGGACTTACTCCGGCATTTTCAGTGTGTTTCATTTTCAGAATGGGAACAGAGGACAGATTTTCTCCTCGCCCTCTGTTGTCTCTGGCCGAAGGAGTTTGGCAGGTTTATGAAACACTGCAAAACCCTCTTAAGCAGCCTTGCACTTAGCAACTTACCTGGCAAACATAGGTGACCAGGAATTCCATGCAGGAGAGTCAATAGGCTAGCAGAGGAGATAAGGGACTCTCCATCTTTGCTCTTCTGCACCTTTTATTATTCTGCATCTCTCCATAAGCCTAGCAGTGAGCAATAGACATACTACTCCCCACCTTCTCTCGTAAAAGGGCATGTTAAATTCTACCCATCTTTCCCCCTTCTTCCCAAAATATCTGATGCAAGCAGTCACCACGCCTTCCACAATTAGGCAAGCTTCTCCCCACCCTCCTGAGTACCGCAGGTGAGCTACACATCGTTTCTGTTAGTCCAACCTCTCATGTTCTGTATGTCTTTCCTGAGACTCACCAGTTCAGCCGCTTTAAAGAAATCTGGAAATTGGGGGACGGGAAGGACCACCCCCAGGGAATCGTCAAGCAACAGCCTGCACCTGAGAGATATATTCGGTTGGTTAGAATAACTGAGCAGCGCTGGAGGGTAGCAGTGGCTGGAATAACTAGGAGAGAGAAATGGGCTTGGGCGGTGGGAGGAGGCAAGATGGGAATCACTCATGCTGGTATATATTTATGCGGGGTTGAGAGATATGGATGGGGAATACATTTTTGATGGGCTTTTGGAAAGTAAGTATTGTTTATATTTTATCATTTTGATCCAGTTTGGGATGGGTTGGGGGGGGGGGGATGGAGTTGGAACGTTGATAAACTTTCTCGGGGTGGGGTGGGCAGGAAGCAGCAAAAGGAGAATGGGAAGGGTAGGCAGCTCCCTTCCTCCTAACAATCTATATGGCATGGTTCCCCCCAGACAGTCCTGCTCATATTGTCCTCTTCTCACTCTGTGTGTGTCGGGCGCCCCAAGCCTTTTTTTGAAAGACTAACACTAGACCATTCATGCAATGTGTCATTTTTACTAACCGACTAATGTACTAACACCCTAACGACTCATCTTTGCTTTTAGTTATTTTAATTAACAATCGTTCTGTTCACAATTTTTTAATTTCCTTTCTTCCCCCCTTTTCCGCAAAGCACTCAGGCATTGGACACGCTATGGTAAACAAACTACATTGTCTGGTAGATATCATTCTTATTGTCTCTTTTTTTGGGTTTGCCGTGTGTTACCTCCCTCTACCTCTCCATCCCCCACCACCCTGTTTTTCCCCTGACCCTTTATACTTACCGTCCCCCTTTTCTTTTCTTTTTCTTTGATTTTGCTGTAAATACCCTTTCTTCCTCTTTTTTTCTTTTTTCTTTAAAAAAAACATTTTCTTTAAGAAAAAATAACACCAAGAAGCAAACAAACAAATACAACAGTTCTGGAAATGGGGTTTGGTCATCTTTCTTCATTGGCTTCTTCACGACATTCATTTCTCCCCCTAAAAATATATTTTTAACTCTGTTTCCAACCCCTTAGTATTTTTGCAAACTCCTCTTCTACCTATCTTCTCTCTCTTTTCTCCTGGTTATCTTTCTTTTGCGCTCTCTCATTCTGCCTCTGCATTTCTTTTGGATTCTCTGAAGGTTTTTAGCTCAACAACCATGTCAGGGCCTATAGTTTGTTGTGGTGAGGCTGGTCTTTCCCTCCCCTCATCCTTTTGTTGTGGCGACAGCTGTTGTAGGCAAAACTGGCCGGAGCATTTCCTGTCCTTTCCGCTTCTAACCCTCTTCCTCCTGCCGGCTCCTCTCCATATATTTTCTCTCTTTCTCTCCCTTCAACCTTCCACTTGCCATGGCCAAAAGGAGCTCAGCCAGTTGTTTGTTTCAGCGCATTTTCCGCATGGCATGCCCACCTCCTCAGTCCCCACTCGCCATACCGGAAGCCTCAATCTCTTTCCCACCATCTCTTTTCCAAGCCACAAATAACCTATTAAAACAAAACACACCTCATTTTCACTCCCTTCCTCCCCACCCTGCTCCCCTTCTGTCTCCCTTCACCCACCATGTGTTATGGGGCTTGGGATATTTTAGGCTACTTCTTTCTTTTTGCCCTATACCTCATTTTCTGGTAAGGTCTGGATGGTTTTTCTTTTAAAGTTTAGTTTAGCCCTTTTTTCCCTTAACTGCATGCAAGTGTGAAAAAGCCCTCTCTTTCTCTTTCAGAATCTCTCTCTCTCTTCTGAGCTTTGAATATCACTCGCATGGGTGTGTCAAAGTTTGGTGTGTGCGACTGTGTGTGGTGTGTGCATGTTGCCTTTTTTTTTTTTGTTCTCTCTCTCTTTCTCTCTCCCGTTTCTCTAATTTGCTGGTGTGTGGTTGACTTTTTTATTTTTCATTATTACTCTCTTTCTGTTAAATCATATCCCCTCTCTCTCTCTCTCTCTCTCTGTCTGTTGCGGTCTTGGGTGGTGGGTGGTTGTCTCTGTAGGTCCATAGCATGCTCCTCCATAATGTATTGAAAGTGAGACCCCTCCCTTCCCCTCCCCTCCCTTCCTGAATGCATGACTATCACCATACCGTGTGAGCAAAAAAAGAAAGAAAGAAGCAAAATCAAATATATCAACTTCGTCTTCATTAGTGTCTTTACTAACAATCGTAACTAACAATAATCACTACAAATAACAGCTAATTAATCATTTTTTTAACAAAAAAAAAATCAGCTCTCAGAAGCTCTCAGAGGAACAGTTCAATTTTCTGGCCTGGTTAAACAACGGGAGCCATTGCGGCAGATTAGAATAGCTCTTCTCAGCTTTAGCACTATTGAACTAACAGCACAGGTGACTGAGGAACTGAAGGGACAGGGCAAAACAGCAGACCAGAAAATGGAACTGAGCTGCACCGAGTAAACAAACCTCAGCGAAACGTGTGAAAAGTTGCACAAAAAGTAGGGGAGATGACTTGCTCTTTCTAAGAACTGTAAGGTCATTGCTGGGAATTTTGTTTTTTTTCTTTTCTTTCTTTTTTTTTTTTTTTGTCCATTGTGTCCTTCAAACAGGTGACAATCTCTGTGGATGGAATCCTCACCACCACGGGCTACACACAAGAGGACTATACCATGCTAGGCTCAGACGACTTCTTCTACGTAGGTGGGAGCCCCAGTACAGCTGATTTGCCTGGTTCGCCTATCAGCAATAACTTCATGGGCTGCCTCAAAGAGGTAAATGTTTCAAACTGTGGACATTCTGTTTTTTGACAGTTATGTACCCCAACCAAGTTTTCTGCAATTCCTTTACTGCATATTATATGTACTAATTGAGAACTACTGTATTTCCCCAGGCGTTTTCCCTCATGTCACCAAAGCAGTACCATTTGCACATTAACAGGGGACATATATGCAGGTTTGGAGGAAGTGCACATTTTTCCGAAACATAAAAAAACCAAAACTGTTGATGAAGAAGAACCTTAAGGGGAGAACTCCAAAAGCCATCTACTCAGTGCATACAGAGTGTTGGGGGGGGGCTGGGGATAATGAATAGACTATTCTTGAAAATGGTGTGACTAATTAGCTGCAAAATGTGGGCTCCATACTGCAACTCTTTATTGCAATCTCACATACAGTTGCTCCTCTAGGCAGCAGTGACAGTGACATCTGGGCAGCAGTAGTGACAGTAGTAAAACAAGCCACCGTTATCATGTATTCCACAGCCAAGCCTCTGTCACTTGAGCTAATTGCAGATTCAGCAGCTAACATTCAAATACATCAGCATCTGGTGAAGGCAAAGAGGGCCTAATCCACATACACATTTTGAGCTCAGGCTAGGGGGTGGCAAAGAGCAGATCTGAGTGGAATGAAAGCAAAGAAGGACAAACCAAGGCACTTGAAAAAGGCTGTTGGGTTGTTGTTTGTAAGATGATCCCAATTTGTTAGCAACTGTTGTAGACTTTATGAGAGAAAGAAGGGTTGCAGACTGAACCACAGGCACATATCATGGACTGAAGGGGAAATATTGCACAAGTGTGGGAAACTTCTTGAGCTCCAGCTGCTGTTGGAACTTCTTCACACCTGAAATAGTAGAATGTCATAGCAGAGAGTTAAAAAAGAAGCAGAAGCAGAGAAAAAGGACAGAGAAAAATGGTAAAAGAAATAAAGGAGAAAACTCTGTGCATCATGAACTAAAAGAGGGTTTGGGATTTACATCTAAAGAAAAGTGGTTTTTTTGCAGACACTGAAAATAGTACAATGAAGGCACTTGCCTGATATCAATAGGCAGGGAGTTCCAAAGTGTAAGTGCTGCCACACTAAACGGTTAAGTGCTTACAAATGCAGAACGGGTATTATGTGGCACAAGTAACAGTGCCCGTTCTACTGATTGAAGCAGACTAGTGGGTGTATATGGGGTAAGGCAATGTCTTAGGTATACTGGTCTCAAGGGCTTTTATATACTAATAGCAACACCTAGTATGTGGCCTGGTAGCCAATTGGCAACCAGTGCAGATTGCCGAGCCTAGGTGCTTTATATACTGACAGGTATTAATCCTTATTGTTGGGGCAGTGTCCTAGTTAGACCAGCCTCTACTGCCATTTTGTGTTTTTTGTAAAAAAACAAAAACGCAACCCAGCCCCTTCTGGTAAGGTCAAGTTGCTCAGTACTCCATTAGCCCAGTGCTGGAAAGTGAAGTGCTAGGTAAGACAGTTGCAAATGCCCTATCTCCATAATATTCAATGCTTCTAGACCCCTTCTCAGTCTTAAGCCCAGAGGCATTGGGGATGATGAAGATAGCAACAGCTGTGGCCATCTGGCCTGTTACTTTTCCTTATGGTTCTGTATGTATGTATGTATGTATGTATGTATGTATTTAGGGATGCAAGCATCAGCCTCTGGCATTTGCCCTGCTATGCTGGGTACTAATGCCAGGCCTGAGATCTGGCATGTTTCACCTGAGGATTCTGGCCACAATAACCCCTCCCCCCCACCCACCCCCCAACTGGAGTAAAACTAGCAAGGAGTAGAGTGGTTGAGATGGTAACTGGCAAACACAGTACAAAAAGAGAATTGGGATGGCGTAATTGCACCCATTAAATCCATGCCTCCTTTTCTGATTATTAGCCATTTCAAACAAAATGGTTTTTGCATCCACTCTCTGAACAGATGATTAACGGTTTAATCTCTAATAACTTTACGTTTTATGGAACCCTGCTAGGATTCTGCATCTGGTGAGCCAAGCTATTTAAAGCTGTGTTAATTCTGTTAATTGCTCTACGTTTATTTGGATTGCTGGCACCTGCGGGCTTCGGGATAATGTTTGGGGTTTATAGTCTCCCTGCTCCTTGCTGAGGAAAACGGAGAAGGACATTTTCCTTCAGCTAGAACCAATAACCTTGGCAGAAGGTCCTTACTAAAAAAATTTTGTCCTCAAGACTCCCTCTCCTACCACAGCTGAAAGCAATGATTTGTCACTCAGAGCACCGGATGTTGGCTTGGCTGGGGAGGCAGCCATCCTGTTTTGCATCCATTTGCTATTATAAAAAGGTGGTGGCCAGAGCATCAAGGAATGGTGCCAGAGCATTTGAAAGGCCGGTCAGTTTTGTCTTTGCATATCACACTCCCAAGCCAGCTGCCAGCACTCCATTTTCCCAATGCAAAGGGCCTGGGCACTTTGAAGACGCAGATGTGTGTGCATGTGTTGCGGGGAAGCTTTTGGGTAATTTTTGAACCCAAACTGGGAAGAAGCAAAAGCATTAATTGCAAAGCAAATTAAGTCCATTAGATGTTTTTGTGCGTGCCAGTTGCCTGAAATTGGGGGCAGTGGGGCTGTATAAACTAGCGAAGCTGTACTAAAACCACTGCTGAGTAGAATATCTTAAAGGGGCTGAAATGGTCCATTGTGTGTGTGTCCCCCTCCTTTTTCCCTGATGAGACTCAAGGCATCTCACAAATAAAAACAAGAATGGCTAAAAACATAAGAAAAACAATAATTAAAAAACAATTAAACATTAATAGAATTAAAACTACATGCATATATAAGATCTGTTTAAGACAAAACAACACAGCACTAGTGCTTTCATTAAAAGCAGTCAGTTTCCAAGCACTGGAACAAGATGGTCTTCACCTGCTGGCAGGAGAACAACAAGGAGAAAGCCAATCTAGCTTCTTCAGGAATGGAGTTCCAGAGTCTGGGAGCAGCCACCAAGAAGCCCCTCATTTTAAAATGGTGGCATGAACATCTTCTTAGGAATGAAATCCAGTAGGATTTTTTTTATTATTATTTATTACTTATGGAAACTTTCTCTTCTGAGATGATCATAGGAGCCAACTCCTAGGGGCCAATGGGTCTTCGCCCCACCCAATAAAATATTTGAGCCCCCCCCCAAGTTGATGAGCATTGTCATTCAATCGTGTCCATGCACTGCATCGTGTGATTATGTGGGGTGGGGTTTATCTGCCCTCCCCCCCATATTTCATTCAAGTTGGCACCCCTGGAGATGACCCATTAGTAATGGGCTTCCACCATTTGTTCCTGATAGTTGATGTATCTTTGTGAAGGACTTCATACAGTTATAGCAAATAGAGAGGTATGCTAGCTCCATCTACAAAAGGTAGGGGCTTCTGGATCATGAATAAAGATCTGAGATGAAGGCAAGTTTGTAATTCTACAAAGACATCAAGAAGACTGCAAGAAAGTTAATTTGTCATGAGGTCTGGTTCATATGACATGCTAAGGCAAACTGTGGCTTAGGGAGACCACGTGAGTGGAAAGGACCATGCAGTTGACTCCCAGCCCTTCTTGCTGCTAAACCTTGACTGTGCTGAGCTAAGCTCAGAGACCAGTTCCTGGTAATCACAAGTGGAGAGAGTGCTGATGTACTCATGTCCAGCTTGCAGGCTTCCCACAAGTATCTGGTGAGCTGGTATAAGAACAGGATGCTGGACTAGGTAGGCCATTGGCCTGGTCCACCTGGGCTCTTCTTAATATGTTAAATGCTCAGATCTGGCTTAGGGGCTTGTCCAAACTGGGATTTGTGGCTAAGCTTTCTCCACAAAAAACACAAGCTGTAGCCAAGAACAAACCTTGGTTTGACTTAAGGCTCCTCTGCACATCCCTTCCTAAAGCCCCATCTTCCCACGTCTATTTTATGTGTTATTATCAGTGGAACCATGCTGCAGCAAGTTGGCAACTGATCTCACGTTCCATTATAACAGGACCATCCGCCTTGCTAATTTGTTTATTGGATCTAGTGTCCTGTTGCTCATATTGAAAATCGGCAGAAAGAAAGCATGTGCACTCTACTTGCTTCTGCTGGGACAAGTAGTTGTTCACATTTGACTGAACAAAATATCAAAACAAACACTGTCATTTCCCAAGTTTTCTGAGGTCCTTAGGTGAGACCCTGGCTAGGCCCACATCCTTCTGACCAGTATCACCACTGCCCCTCTGCTTCTCACCTTCCTCTGTAGTCAATTCACTCAGCTGCCTAGAGAGTGGCAGTGAGTCAAGCAGAAGCTTTTACTTCCCCTCATTCTTAGTGCTGCTATGTGATGCCATGTGGACAGGTGACCAGGGAGGAGTGCCAAGCAGTAAGACGGGCCAAGGGACTCCTAGGGTCTGGCACTGGCCTCTCCTGCTGAGCACTGGAAAAGAGAAGCAGCCCTAAACTCAGACCCTTAAAACACTCTTGACAAAAGTGAGAATGTGCTGACATACCCCCATCCCTGATTTAGTGAGCTGTATTCCTCTATATTCCCTTTTAATTATTCTTTTATATATTATGCTAGAAGTGTCAGCATTCTGAAACAAGGTGTCTCTTTCAATAAACACACCCCTCAACCTATCTAGGCCTAGCCTGAGCCAAGCAGACAGCATTCAGCCTGAACATTTCCACTCAGGAATCTCTAAGCAACGGGATAAATCCAACAGTGAGATTCCAGCGTTTATTTCCCTGCAGTTTTGCAGCCACAGAAGTAACTGTGAAAGCTGATCATTACTGCCTGAAAGCACTCCCTGTTCAGCGCTCTCAGCCTGTGTGGGGTCGTCCCTTCCTGGAAATTTTCAAAAGCAGGGAGTAGTTTTTACCAACCTCAAATCAGTGGACTGGTGCTGAGTAAAAAAGGGGGCTGATTAGGGACTGGCCCACTGAGACACACTTCAGAGAATCATAGACATTAAAGGCAGCAGCACCTGCTAGGCCCCTTGTCCATCTCCTCTCGCCATGCACTTCATTGTTCCGTTCTCTGTATTAACATGAAACATTGCTACAAAGAGCTATTTAAACCCTGCCTTTTGCTTGCCAGGTTTTCTATTCCCTCAGTTTTTGCAACAGAGATTTCTAAGGACAAATAAGAGGTCTTCATCACTCTCCACCCCACCTCACTTTTTATCTAGGCTTCCCTTTGTGTGTTGTTGCCGAAAAGTAGCACCATGAATGCTGCACTTAAATGATTTCTATTGTATCTGAAGTTTTCTTAGGTTTAAAGGAGGTTTACAATGAACACTAATAAAATTCCCTTTCTTACTCTTCTTCATGTTTGGAATGTTAAAAGTGTAGGGAATAGGTTATAATACTGTATATTGCAGACCTTCAGAAACTGTCCATCAGAAGTGTATGGTGATCCACCGAGGTCCCAGTAAACATCCTGTTTTCCCTGTCGGCCTGGGACTGAAGAGACATGGGCTACAATTCCAGAGTTTCCCGGGAAGAGGGCTGACTGTTAAACCACTCAGAGAATTGTAGCTCTGTGAGAGGAAAAGGGGTCTCCTTGCAATTCTCAGCAACCTTAACAAACTACACTTCCCAGCAGGGAAGCCAACTTGAATAAAATTTTGCCAGACAGCTCTAACCATCTGTTGCCCCATTTGAAAGAAGTACTTCCTCTTGTTTGCCTTGAACCTCCTATCCTTAAGCTTCCTTGGGTGACCTCCTGTGTCACAGTTTCCTGACAGAAACAGAAGGGGAGAGTGGAGGCTATGGTTATAGCTGCTCTCGTACTTCTCCTCTCACTCCCCTCCATCACATGGCTGCTGAGCACCAGCAAAACAACAGCAAAATAAAACCAGAGAATTTGGAGGCTCTTTTTTGACAATTCCCCCCAAAAAACGTGGAAACAATGACCTAGAGTTTATGTTGAGTAATTCTACTGATGTCACTTCCAGAGATGTTAATGGAGAAGAAGCAGGGACCACTAGAAAAAGCTGAAGAACCCCGCTTCTGTACCTCCTTTTTTAGGAAACAAGGTGCAAAACTGGACAAATGACTAAGATGCACAGTAGGAAGGCTGTTTAGAAACCAGGACCGACCCAGGACATTATGGCACCTGATACGACACACAAAATGGCACCTCCCCATCCTCCGGGGAAGAGGGGGTGAATGAAGCCCTACATCAGGAACAAGATTGGGGAGGGAGGAATTAAGATCTACATCGGGGACAACATAGAAAGTGGAGGTCTGCTTTGGGAACAAGGGGGTCGTGTAGGCAGGAACAGCAGGCAGTGCATTCCTTGGAGGCTAGACCTTCTGCCCTGTGGATCCTGCTGCCTGAGGCGGTCACCTCACCTTGCCTGATGGGTGGGATGGCCCTGTCACAAACACATTAAGTAGAAAACACTGCTCTTACTAAACAGGAACAAGGACCCACCATGTACACATGTGGATATTAAGGGACTTTGAAAGCTTTTGAGTTGTCTGTAGGTTATGTCTTGTATTTTAAGTGATATTCAATACTTTCTCTGTTTTATTTTGAACTATTGATAGCTGCCCTGAATCTTCAAGATGAGGTGGGTTAAAATTTCCACACAAATGCATTTCAAAAAAGAGAATGGCACTAATCTCACCCACTCCAGGCACAAATCAACTAGTTCACAATTCTATGGAGAAGGCAGGCACGTGCCAAATGGAAAATATATATGAAAAGTTGGGATAGATAAATGCACCCATAGGCTTGCGTCAGCATGCATGCAAGCACAACCACATTCATGTGAAGAGCACTTGTATAATTTTCTATGGCATGCATAGTGTGCCTATTCTGCATTACAGAGTTGTAGAATTCACAACCACAATTGTCACTAAATAATCTGCACCAATGTGTGAGTCACCACTGAAAGCATGTCTGTGTGCACAAATATATGTACTGGGAAATGAGGGGACATATACAAATATATGAGGCTGCCTTATACCAATTCAGACATAGGCCCCTTTATTTCCTGATCAGCATTCTTGTTGTCTCAGGCAGGGATCCTTCTGAGCTCAACTACATGGAATCTTTTTGGATTGAGCTGGTGGTTGCAAATGGAACTTTTTGAGCGCATTTGCAGGGTGATAGGGAAGTAATGATGGACAGGGGAGACATAGACACCCCTTCAATCTTTGATGGACTAAATTATTCTTTTAAACCTTCTGGGGATTCTACATTGTAATGTATCATCTTTGTAACGTTCCCAAAGAGAAAAAGAAGAGAAGCGGGTGAAGAGAGAAGCCTCTGCTGTTGGTCATTGTAAACATAGGGCGGTATTCAACTAAGAATAGACCCATTGAAGTTAATGGACTTAACTTGGTCATGCTTGTTAATTTCAGTGGGTCTGCTATGATTAAAACCTAGTTGCATACCAGCCTATAAATTTAAAGAATATGCAAGCCCACCCCTGAAAATGGTTTAAAGTGACTCCCAGATTTTTCAGCCTGAGAACGGGGCTGCAAGGATCTGCAAGACACTTTTGGCACAGATTCTTTTTAAGGCAGGGATCCTAGACTTTGGACCTGGAGCCTTTTGTATGAGCATATTGTACTCTCTCACTGAGCCGTGCTCCGCATTGTTAAACGCAAGCACAATTGTCAAACCGCACAGTCTCCTCGAGCTCATATGCTTCAACAATCGTTCATACTTCTTTTGAGCTGGTGGAATTGCTTATTAAGCCAGGGTGATTTCAGTGGTGGTTCAGGTGGAATATAGCTGAGAAGCATAGGAACTACTTCGCATATTCATTTGACCCATCAGAGTGTGCTCAAGTTGTTCCTCCTGCTGCTGAAAATCACTGAATCTCTATGCAGATACAGAGCACTCTGCTCACTGAAAACTGTGGACACTTCTCTGTTAAATGCAACTGCAAAGCAGCCAGAAGCCTCCTGCCTGATGCAAAGTTCTTTTAATACTCACCCGAGACAAAAGAGCTGCTACTTAGGCACTAAAAGGCAACAGAGAGCCAATGCTAATTGAAGCAGAAATGCTAGTGAAATTTTATTTGTGACATATACCTACAGCTTGGACAAGAGCTTTGCATCAGCTTCTGAAGCAAGCTCTGTGAAATATGAGTCCCTTGGAAAGGAAATCAATGTGCAATGGTCCCAGTCTTGCAGGTGCTGGCATGAGTATTCTAGAAATCTAGGCCAGTGGGGCTTTTTTGAAGGGTCGGGTTGGCAGAGCTCCTTCGGTAGAACCAGCTAATCAGCTGCCTTCTTATGTCAGTGTTAGCCGACTGGCAGAGAGCACTACCAGGGAGCTGTGCCAATTTTGAATTGTAGCTTCCTCTTTCCTTCTAAGAGGGGAGCATATGGCAGAGCCTGTAAGCAGGTGCTCCTGGCCCTTAAAAAACACAACAATTGTATCCCACCCTGCCTTGAAAGGCTATGGAACGTGCCCAGAACAAAACAATTAAATGTTCTGTCCTTTGCTGTGCAAACAATATACATTTTAAACACCATCCCCAAGAATCCTTGGAACTGTGAGTTACACCTCACAGTGCTACAATTACCAACCCCTTTAACAAACTACAAGTCCCAGGATTGTTAAGTGTGTGGGTTTGTGTACTTCAAATGTGTGTTGTATATATGCAGTCTTTTTTAGTACCTGGCTCAAGCTTCCCAAGAAGTAACACATAGAAGCCTTGTCACACTCTGGATGCTCGAATTATGCTTATTTCCCTTTAAGTATTCTCGTAGTCAGATAGCAGCATCTTGGGCAGCTTGCCTTCTCCCTACACTCCAAAAGGCAGCCGCATTATTCCCCATAAGGAATCTGAGCTCATGCTCTGTGCACACAGATTCCAGAGCAGACCGAATGATTAATGGGATGTGTCACTTGCAGCCTAGACGTGCTCTGGCGGGGCCATTGGACTCTTCACTCGTGCTGATTAGGTATTATGCACTGAGAGGCCTGGAAAACCAAGCTGGGGAAAGCCTTGCTGCTGCTGGTGCTGCTGCTGCTGCTGCTGCTGCTACAAGCAACCCGAGGCTTCTTCTTTTTTAAAAAAAAGTGGAAAGTGATTGGCCCTGGGATCAGCTGGGTCCTGAGCCAGTACCACTGCCAGCGCTTGGTGGCATTGGGACCAATTGTTACCCTAGCTCCAGGCAGCAATTTTCCCACTCTGCACCTTCCACTCTGACCAGCATGAGACACTGGGTTGTGGACGCAGTGGTGACTCCAGCATTGTGCCACGCTTCACCACTGCCCAGCCAGGGTTTCAACTGACATATCTTCACCAATAGGGAGGAATTGATTGATGAAGTGGAAGTGCTCAGAAACTTGGTAGGAAGTGATCATGTTCTCCTGGGTTTCAGGATACAGAGGCAAGGGGATACTGAGTGTAGTCAGTGTACTCTGGACTTTACGAAGGCCATTTTGAAAAGCTGAAGGAGCTACTGGGTGTGATCCTGCGGTCAGAATTACTCAGGGAGAAGGGAGTCCAAGAAGGATGGGGGTTTCTAGAAGGAGAAACATTGAAGGCCCAAATGAAGACAATTCCCATAAGAAAGAAAAGTGGGAGGCATCTAAGGAAACTGGTGTGGCTGCATAAGGTAACAGAAGAGACAGAACTACTCAACACCTACTTTGCCTCTGACTTAACCCAAAAGGAAAGCAACGTCCAACCTAGTAATGACAGAATAAATGATGAAAGGAGGGAGCTGTAGCCCAAGATAGGAAAAGAGGTAGTAAGGGGGCACTTAGCTACTTTAAATGAATTCAAATCTCCAGGGACTGATGAGCTGCATCCAAGGGTACTAAAGGAGCTTGTGGATGTAATTTCAAAGCCTTTGTCTATTATCTTTGAGAATTCTTGGAGAACAGGTGAGGTCCCTACAGGCTGGAGGCAGGCAAATGTCCCCATCTTCAAAAAGTGGGAAAAGGAAGACCCGGGTAACTACCAATCGGTGAGCTTGACATCCATACCAGGGAAGGTCCTAGGACAAATAATTCAACAGTCTGTGAGCATTCAGAGAAGGATGCTGTGATTACTAAGACCCAGCATCTTTTCTTTTTTAATGGAATTACAAACTTGGTGGATCAGGGAAATGCTTTGGACATAGTGTATCTTGATTTCTGTAGGGCTTTTGACAAAGTCCCCCATGATATTCTCACAATGAAGCTGGTAAAATGTGGGTTGAGCGAGGTAACTGCAGTGGCGTAGCGTGGGGGGCGCAGGGGGGGCCGGCCGCACCGGGCGCAACATCTGGGGGTTAGGGTTAGGGGGCGCAAATCCACGGGTTAGGGGGCGCAAATCCATGGGTTAGGGGGTGCAAATTACTTGCCTTGCCCCGGGTGCTGACAACCCACGCTACGCCACTGGGTAACTGTTAGGTGGATTTGTAGCTGGTTGACTGACCAAACTCAAAGAGTACTCATTAATGGTTCCTCATCATCCTAGAAAAAAGTAACAAGTGGTGTGCTGCAAGGTTCTGTCCTGGGCCCGTTGTTGTTTAACGTCTTTATAAATGACTTGGATGAAGGAATTGAGAGGATGTTAATCAAATTTGCAGATAACACACAACTGGGAGGAGTAGCTAATGCAGCAGAAGACAGAATCGGAATTCAAAATGACCTTAACAGATTGGAGAACTGGGCATAAATCAGCATTTCAATAGGGATAAATGTAAAGTTCTGCACTTAGGCAGGAAGAACCAGATGCACAAATATAGGATGGAGGACACCTGCCTTACTAGCAGTTCATGTATAAAGGATCTAGGAGTCTTGGTGGACCACAAGCTTAACATGAGTCAACAATGTGATGCAGCAGCAAAAAAAGCTAATGCTATTCTAGGCTGCATCGACAGAAGTAGGGTGTCTAAATCAAGGGATGTAGTACCACTCTGTTCTGCTTTAGTCAGACCACACTTGGAATACTGTGTCCACTTATGAACACCACAATTTAAGAAGGATGTTGACAAGATGGAACGTGTGCAGAAGAGGGCAACCAAGATGATCAAAGGTCTGGAAACTAAGCCTTATGAGGAGTGCTTGAAGGAGCTGGGTATATTTAGCCGGGAAAAGATGAGACTGGGAGAAGATATTATAGCCATCTTCAAATACCTTAAGGCTGTCACTTGGAGGAGGGAGCATGCTTATTTTCTCCTGCTCTGGAGGGCAGAGGGAACAGACTCCCACAAGAGGTGGTGGACTCTCCTCCCTTGGAGGTTTTCAAACAGAGGTTGGATGGTCATCTGTCATGGATGCTTTAGCTGAGATTCCTGCATTGCAGAGGGTTGGACTAGATGACCCTTGGGGTCCCTTCCAACTTTAAGATTCTATGGTTACAAGGCAATCTGTTCAAAATCAAGGCATTCTCTTCTCATCTCACTTTCACATGGCTCTTCTGTTGTTCTCCTTCACAAGAAACAAAATGGCCCAGGAGTTGTTATCTCGCCAACATTTTGGCACTTTGAACACAGATGCAAAAAAAGAAAAGGGATTCATTCAGCTCTCTGCAGTTAGCTGTGAATCTTGGTTAAGAACTGTCTGGGTTTAAATAAAACATCTTCTCTGGGATTAGCTTGCCCCCTCATCGCTTGCTTCAGTTAAGTGAAATCCAATGAAAGAGGAACCCAGCTGAGAGTTCATTGCCCAGCACCAGGTATACTCAATACAGCTACTTCTTCACCATCAGTGTAAAGCCTTCTGGTACTAATGATCCAGGGAGGCGTTAGTTGCAAGGTGAAAGCACTCTGTTTACCTCTATATTCGTACCTCTGTCTAACCTTTGTCTAATTTTCTATGAGAAGGTGCTAGAATGAGTTACAAAAAAAGTTCACTTACACACAGAGAGGAGAATTTTTCTTTGCAATTCTCTGCAATCAGCAGCAAAAGAAAATTAGCCCCAGAAACTGTTGGGATAACCAACAAGGAGAAAGACTGACTAATCAAGGAAATAGGAAGGATTTCCCTTAGTCCAGGGTTTCCCAAACTTGGGTCTCCAGCTACTGTTGGAATACAATTCCCATCACCCCTAGTTAGAACGGCCAGTGGTCAGGCATGATGGGAATTGTAGTCCAGAAAACAGCTGGAGATCCATGTTTGGGAAACACTACCCTAGTCTAAGAGGCAGCAAAAGCAATCTCCCTTCAGGTATGTATCCACCTGAATCTTCATTTAGTGGGAGTTCCTTGGGGCTGATGGGAGTTGTAGTTCAGCAACATCTGGAAGGCCAGAGGTTTCCCACACCTTCCCTAAGACTTTGATTCATTTTGGGGATGAACAATGAAGTGGTCACTCATCTCTATAAGAGACCACAGAAATGCACTGATTAAATTATTTGGCAATTCATCTACAGGAGCAATTGATTTTGTCCATTCAAGGAGAATAAGCACAGATCTGTACCGAAATTCAAATACATACATACTACCGAGTAAGCAATATTGAATGCAGTGGAACTTACTTATGAGTAAACTAGAGAGAGGGTTATGCTAGGGTTTCCCAAACTTGGGTCTCCTGCTGTTTTTGGATTACAATTCCCATCATCCCTGATCACTGGTCCTGCTAGCTAGGGATGATGGCAGCTGTAGTCCAAAAACAGCAGAAGACCCTGGATTATGCAGTTAGTTCTACCTTGAGGAGACATAACCAGTTGTCCCAGAAAAACCAGTTGCCCCAGAAATGTGTCTGACCAAATAAAATGGTGCACCTTTAAGGTCTCCTCTCTCTTTTTCTATGAAAATATCTTACCTATATTCCATACTACAAGATTTATGGAACCCAAACAATATAGTAGTGTCTTACAGTACAATTTCCCCATTTATTTTCTCAGAAGAAGTAAGACTCACTATGTTCAGTGGTGCTTATTCCTGGGTAATTGTGCATAGAATTGTAGCATTAGTATTATTTAATGGTTAACTTGATTGGGTTACTGCAACTCTGATCATCCACCTAAAACAGATGGATGATACCTTGTAGCTCAGCCTAGATATTGCTGGACAAAACAATTTAGTTATATGTTCCAGACCATTACTGTATACAGGCATACAATTTAAAATGAGAATGTTCAGCCTTTCCTATATTATCCAAAGGGGCAAAGCAAAATATTAGTAGGCCTTTATTATATATGTTCTGATACTATAACATACCAAGGGGTGTATGTGTGTGCAAAAGATACACAAGGTATCTTTTGTCAAGCACAAGTTGAAAATGAATAGCAGTGTTACAGTAACTTGCAGCTGAAACGAAGAGAAAATTGCCCCACCAAAGAAGCTACTGAAACAAAAACAGAACCCATCACCATTAAAAGAATAGCATCTGAATCTTAGATGGTGATGATTTTGTCACATTTTTGTACTCAAGAGTCTCAGAGCAGCAGGAGGAGGAAGAATGGATGCAGGGTGAAGAAAGAGCTGTGAGTGGACCCCCTGGGAAACTCTGGACCCCCTGGGAAACTCAACAAACCTGCTGAAACTGGGTGTGGAAGGTGCAGCTGAATGAGGAAGTATCAGCTACCTTGAGAGTCTAGGGTGATGCCTGCTCTTTCTAGGAATTCTTCTCCTTATGAGACTTTTGTAGGTGAACTGAGAATTTGTTTGGCTTCTGAGTGAGAACCCAGAGGCTGAGGGAAGGTGTGTCAGAGGGAAAATGAATTGATATTGATTTAGCTGCATTAATGTAACATTTTATATGCAGTCAAAATATATTAAAAAATTGTCCAGTAGCACCTTAGAGACCAACTAAGTTTGTTCTTGGTATAAGCTTTCGTGTGCATGCACACTTCTTCAGATACAGCTGTGTAATTCTGTAATATTTTGTTTAAGTTGTCTGTTGTTGCTTCAGTTTTGTTGTATGCTTCCTAGCTATATTTTTAATATATTAAGCAGCGTAGAAATTACATAATCAATGATCAGTCAAATAAACTTACACAGTGAAAATAAAATAACAAAGATATTGAACTCAGATTAAAAACCGCAGTAAACAAAAACTTGAAATACTCATCCAACAATAGGTTTAAAAGGAGCAAATGCTAACCACTCTTCTTAAAGGATGAACACAAGAAAGACCACTGACATACCTATCACCCTAATTAATAACTAATAGAATATGAATCTTCAGGTCCACTGTACCAATAGATAATGCAAAATGTCATCCTCTATATTAAGAACACACGAGTCATGTAGGATCAGACCATAGGTTCAACTGGTCTACCATTTTGTTTCCCACAGTACCTGGCCTGAGGTCTCTGAGAAGTTCACAAGCAGAGCACAAAGGCAGTAGGCTTCCCTCACTCTTCTTCATCAGATGGTATTCAGTGATATACTACTTCTGAACGTGAAGGTTCTAAGCAGCTATAAATGCTAATAGGTGCTGATAAACCTATCACCATTCGCTCTAATACTGAGCACAAGTAGTCCGGGCAGATCAGTTAGGAAGTGAAACGTCCCCATCCAAAACTGGCTTCTGCATACTTTAGGATCTGCCTGGGTATGCAGAAGTATATTCAATTAAAATAAAAGCAACTTCTAAACATGAAATGTTGACTGTAGAACCATAGAATGTTGAGGATAATTAGTTGAAAGGAAAAGAGAAATTGGCTCGCTTGAGTGCCAAACAGTATATACAGTATAGTATCCTGGAGGCATGAGACGCGGGTGGCGCTGTGGGTTAAACTACAGAGCCTAGGACTTGCCGATCAGAAGGTCGGCAGTTCAAATCCCTGCGACGGGGTGAGCTCCCGTTGCTCGGTCCCTGCTCCTGCCAACCTAGAAGTTCAAAAGCATGTCAAAGTGCAAGTAGATAAATAGGTACCGCTCCGGCGGGAAGGTAAACGGCTTTTCCGTGTGCTGCTCTGGTTCGCCAGAAGCGGCTTAGTCATGCTGGCCACATGACCCGGAAGCTGTACGCCGGCTCCCTCGGCCAATAAAGCGAGACGAGCGCCGCAACCGCAGAGTCGGCCATGACTGGACCTAATGGTCAGGGGTCACTTTACCTTTACTTTTATCCTGGAGGCAGGGATTAGAATCAAAAGGATGCATACTATAAGTTTTCTTTTTTGTTTCCAATCTTTCCTCAGGTAATGTTTCAGTAGGCAGAAAAAAAGAAAAGAAACACACACACCTTATCACTCACTAAAAACTCCCCAATCTACTATACAGCAATAAACGTTTGAGGTTCAGGGCTGGTAGCCAGCATCCCCCATCCCACCCAACAGAGCCTGTTAGTGCCATATTTCGCAGTAGGAGAAGCCTTTAGTTGGACTGGAAAGACAAAAGGTATGTTTTCCCCCCTTCCTCTCTTTAAGTACCCTCCCCTCCACAAGTAAAGCAAAGCTACTGTTCAAGGCTGCTTAGCATCCAGAAAAGAGGTGCTCCTGTAATTGAGGAATACACTTCAACATATGGTTGGGAGTCCCCCATAAATTTGTCCCAGGCAAGACACAGGCAAGCACCTAAAAACCAGACCTCTTTTAATGGAGAAATCCATAATGCATCACGCATGATTGTTTCCGGATTTTAAGCACAAAATATATGAATCCTCAAAGCACAGTGAAGGGAAGGTCCATGCCGCAAGTGAATAATAAATATAATGTAATGGCCCATGTGTGGTATTGGACTTCTACCATAAAACCCAAGAAAACAGTTCCAACAGGTGTCAGGGATCTGATTGTCCTCATGCAGAGGGCCAGATAAGACCTTTAAAAGCACTGAAAAAAATCATGATGCCATCTCTCATATGTAACTGAAAATAATAGTAAAAAAACTGAACTGTAAAATGCATTAAAAAAAAAAGAGAAAATATAGATTTATTGCAACATATGGCAGGATCTGATTTCCTTGTTTTTCTTTTTTCTTTAACCTGTGTTAGTAGAATATTCTGTTTTAAGTAGGAGTAAATAAATAAATAAATAAATAAATAAATAATAATAATAGTGTTATTTATACTCCATCTGGCTGGATTGCCCCAGTAATAAAAAGAGAACATAAAAATTGGAGAATGGTGTGTAGTTTAAGTTAGTGTGTAGTGTAAGAAAGTCTAACAAAGTTCTGATTCTTCCCTTGATGTCTACTTCAGTTCCTTTTTTGAAATCTCATTTGGCTCAGCACTACACAGGAGAATGTTGACAGTTACCTAAATGCGATTGCCAATTCGCCACCAGTTTTGGAAACAAGAAGCTTAGCTTGGATATTCAAAAACCGGATCTTGAATTCTCACATTCAACCTTCCAAAAGCATTATGTAAACACAGTTAATGAGGATTATTGACCCCTTTGAGCGCGATTCATAAGCAATCATAGTTAAACTATTCTCCTAAAATGATGGAATATTATATAATTAGATGTTTACTAGTCCATATCAGGTCCTGCCATGCTCCTGATAACATCTTCTGAAGCACGCCCAGGTCCAAATGCCTTCCTCCAGATGCCCATTGGTTGCTGTCTCTTTAAATAACTTAAGTATCTGAAATAGCATCTTTCCAGGACTGCCCCAGCCAATCACTAAAGGCTAGGCATCTTCTTTGAATGCAGGAGGGAACTAGGTTCAATTCCCAGCATCTCCAAGTAGAACTGGGAATGTTCCTTGTCTGAAACCCTGAACAGCTGCTACCAGTCAATGTATACCACACTGAGCTAGATGACCAGCAAACTGAGTTGCTGTAAGGCATTTTTTTTTTTGGTGCTCTTTTTTAGAGAAGAGCTGAAGTTGTCCTACTTGCTGTCCTGCCGGTAGCTTTTGCTTGTCAGATAGTGACACGAGACAGGGCATTCTTTAGATGATGGGATGCCTCCCAATTTCTGTTTAGCTTGCACCGTTGAAAGTTTTTATTCTTCTAGGCCTTTGAGAATGTAATCCCCATCCCATCAACCTTGCTGCTGTTTTATTATGGTTTCTTACGTCATTGCTGTATTAGGTATTGTTATACAGTGGTGCCCCGCAAGACGAATGCCTCACAAGACGGAAAACCCGCTAGACGAAAGGGTTTTCCGTTTTGGAGGTGCTTCGCGAAACGAATTTCCTATGGGCTTGCTTCGCAAGACGAAAATGTCTTGCGAGTTCCTGCGATTTTTTTTCGCTCCCCACCCCCTTTTTCTAAGGCACTAAGCTGCTAATAGCCTTTTAGCAGCTAATCCGCTAATCCGCTAATCCGCTAATGGGGTTGCTTCGCAAGACGAAAAAACCGCTAGATGAAGAGACTCGCGGAACGGATTCTTTTCGTCTTGCGAGGCACCACTGTAATTCTGTCTCTGATAGCTGCCCCTGGCTCCCTTTGGAAGGAAGGTTCAGGTATGCATCTCTTGAAATAGGAAATATTAAGCCCCATTACTAGACTGCTGCTTTGGTGACAACAACTCCATGTCTTTCTTGGCTCCTCCCCATCCTAACTTTCTGTGACTGCTGTGGAAGCAGAGCTGGAGAGAGGGGCATACCCCTTCCTTGCTGGCACCAGCATATATGAGACCAGAAGGGAAGGAGAGACTCTCTCACTGCCTCCCCCACCTGCAGCAAGGTATGGGGTAGAGGGAAGGGGAGGCCTCTGTTGCCAAAGCATGACTTAAACTCCTTGGTACGTGGAATTTGCTTGTTTCAGCATTTCAGGTATCTGGGAAAGAAATACCTTCAGTCTCTGCCACTGCAGCCAGGGAGCCCAGAGTTCTTCTCTGGCTCAGGTAACAATCCAAGCCAGAAAGGAACTATGAGGTCATAATGCTCACCTCAGAATGGAGGTGAGCATTGCAAGTTGCTGAGATTCACATTCTGAACCATGAAATTACAGGCATTGGTCACACTTCACTGTTAATGGGGTCTTTTTATTACATTCCGTATTTTGATTCATATTCTGGCATTTGAGTATTGCAGGAGCCTTTCAGGTAACAGTTGCATATCAAGGTGAGTGCATGTTATTTATTGTATTTATTTGCAGCAAATCTCTTGCCTTTAACCATGAAGCTTGATAAACAGAATTCCATATTCTTCTGACCGAAGCGAAACCAATTCCCACCAGAAAGTTATCTTTAGACAGTGAAGCATATTTCCCTTCTATTCAAGCATTACAATAGGGAGATTCTCCTCCACCCTACACACACACACTCTGCACAATTTGATCGTGGAAACCGATCTCCCAAACATCACTAAAAACCTAATTTGTTTGAATAGGAGCATCAGGGGAGCCTTTTTATTATCAAAAAGCATTTGCTCATTCAGACATTTGGGTAAATAGGAGTGATATTTGCAGAGGATTATGCCAACTTGCATATATACTTTGTGTATATTGTGAATCTGGATAACTAGGACATTTAGATAAGAGAGGTATGGATAATTGATCTTCTGCTCTAATTGCCCATCAGTTTAGCTTAGCATCAGGGCACCATGCAGTGCACAAGCTGCCGTGGGCATTATCGTGGAGACAGGAGCCACAGACAATGGATGGTCAGCCATTATAAAAATTGTGTCTTCAAAACAAGCCAACATCAGAATAGTAAAATCCAGGTTTAGACAGCTTGTTTTTAAATGGACATGAAGCTCAAGGGATTTGCTCAGGAAAACTTGGGTGTCTTTAAAAGAGGATGGAGAATGAAGCTTTGTTGTTTAAAGCCATAGGATCCCACAATATAGATACAACGAACAATCATTTTGACATAGTTATCACAAGAAAACAGAAAAATAAAACTCCTTCCCCTGACACATACAATGTAAATCACACATTGCTCCTCCATAATAAGTTAAAAAGGCATTAAAGCAAAACAGAAGCGCATCCTGCCCACTCAGGTTTTTTTTGGAACCTAGTTCTCATTTTCTTAGCTCCCAAAGCAAGTAACAGAAGAAGAAGAAGAAGAAGAAGAAGAAGAAGAAGAAGAAGAAGAAGAAGAGTTTGGATTTGATATCCCGCCTTTCACTCCCTTTAAGGAGTCTCAAAGCGGCTAACATTCTCCTTTCCCTTCCTCCCCCACAACAAACACTCTGTGAGGTGAGTGGGGCTGAGAGACTTCAGAGAAGTGTGACTGGCCCAAGGTCACCCAGCAGCTGCATGTGGAGGAGCAGAGACGCGAACCCGGTTCCCCAGATTAGGAGACTACCGCTCTTAACCACTACACCACACTGGCACAATAACAACAATAACAAGAATAATAATAATTTATTATTTCTTCCCCAGCCACTCTGGGCAGCTTCCAACAGAAGCTTAAAAATACATTAAAACATCAGTTTATTTATGCTACTTTGATGGCAATGGTCCAGGGTGAATCTGTTTGACAGGGACTGGAAGACTCATGCTCATATAAGGGGCAACTTAACAGGTTCTTCACCTTTTCCTGACTCACAAAGGATTCGATAAATTCATGGAGGATCAAACTGTTAGTTGCTACTAGCCATGATGAGTATGTTCTACCTCCACTGTCTCTAAATGTCAGTTGTTGGAAACTACATGGGGGGGGGGCTGTTGTGTTCAGGATCTGCTTTTGGGTTTCCTGGAAGCATCTAATTGGCCACTGTGAGAATAGGATGCTGGATTAGATGGGCCATTATCATGATGCAGCAGGGCTCTGTGTATATTCCTTAAAAGTTTATGCCTTCCCCCAAATTAAACAGGCTCCCCATGCAGACTGGGGGGAGTGGTGCGATTGTAGCCAATGGAAGACTGCAAATGAATGAGTAGCAGAGACAGTGGCAAAGAGATGGGTCCATTTGGGGGGGAAACCACACTGAGGGGGTTGAAAGCTTCCTGCCCCTGGAATGAGAGCAGCAAGTGGAAAATAGCTACATTTTTAAAACCTCCTTTCGACTCAGTCCATCTCGAGAAGGCATTTCTGCAACTGACAGGGAACGTTTCTGTGCAGTGCAAGGCAATGGGGACATCTAGCGGCCAACTACATATGGGCGTTGCCCAAGGGAGCGTGTCAACCAGTGTGCCCAAGGCAATATTTCCTTCTTAATTCTACCAGACTTGAAATAAAATGCACATTGGCTTCTTGCCAAGTGTGGCACACTCTCACTTTCTCCCTCTCTGCATCTTTAGTTGATTGCAGAGAGGCTCTTTTGATGGATGGAGGAAAGCCATCTGATTAGAAAGGAATTTTTTTTTATTGAGTCAAGATCAAAACTGTATAACACAGATGAGATTCTTTATGTGCTGCAGACTAGCAAAGCCTTTGTAAGGGTGCTTGATAATATATTGTCCTCTTGTCAGTATTGCTTAGCAGATGCCAGTACCCTTGACGTAAGAAGTGGAGGAAAGCATTATGGTGCTGCTTTGGGACTTGAGGGCACAGGAGTGGGTTTTTATTTTTATTTTTGAGGGGGTGGACTTTTTGTTCATCAGTTTCTATTTGGTCTTTAGTGTATGAAGATGGCACAATCTAGTGTCCTCCTCCTATCGGCTGGTCCTATCCATCCTTGCTTGCAAGTAACTGCATGATTTACACCCAAGTAAATGTTCAGGGACGCGGGTGGCGCTGTGGGTAAAAGCCTCAGCGTCTAGGGCTTGCCGATCGAAAGGTCGGCGGTTCGAATCCCCGCGGCGGGGTGTGCTCCCGTTGTTCGGTCCCAGCGCCTGCGAACCTAGCAGTTCGAAAGCACTCCCAGGTGCAAGTAGATAAATAGGGACCGCTTACTAGCGGGAAGGTAAATGGCGTTTCCGTGTGCGGCTCTGGCTCGCCAGAGCAGCGATGTCACGCTGGCCACGTGACTCGGAAGTGTCTCCGGACAGCGCTGGTCCCCAGCCTCTTGAGTGAGATGGGCGCACAACCCTAGAGTCTGTCAAGACTGGCCCGTATGGGAAGGGGTACCTTTACCTTTACCTTTAAATGTTCATAGAGTTATAGCCCTGTTGCAAGAGGCTAATAGCCCAGATCTCATTAGTGTTCAAGAGGGTTTATTCCTATGTGCACAGGATTGCAGTGGTAACCTGCAAATCAGTGAAATTGCAATCCTATCCACTCATACTAAGGAGTCACTCCTATTGAACTAAGTAGGACAAAGCACATATTGGAACAGGTTGTCATCCTGTCCAGTCTTACTTGAAAGTCAGTCTCACAGAGACTCATTTCCATGTAAAGATGAGCTGCACAGCTGCTGTGATCTGTATAAGTCTCTGGGAGTCCCATTAAATTCAGTGGGACTTCCTGTGTGCCTTACACAGATGTTTCTATCTTATTCAGAAGAATTGGGTTTCTCAAGCTTGCCTACAAATGAGCAACAATGTGCTGCATGGTGGAGCGCTCCTGTTCTAGCCTGCCAGCCCTGTCCTTTTCTAGGCAGGGATACTGCAGAATTCTGATGGAATTTGGAGCAGAAATCACCACAATTTGCTATCATTGGCCATCTTAGCCCACAACATTGCATAATTATACTATTTTCTCACTTTCTTGTGCAGGGGCGGGGGGAAATGTTTCCCTTCTATTAAAATGCACTGAATTTAATTACGTAACCAATTACATAATTAATTGTGTTCGTTTCAGCCATAGCAGATAACGAGATGAAAACTGTAGAAGCCAAAATGTAGCAGAACAGAAACAGCACCAGTTGTGGTGGAAACAGGAAATTGCTGCCTCCTTACATCCCTGCTTCTAGGACATTCAGTTTCATTCCCCTGCCACCTCCATTTTTTTGCTTTCCCCCGTCACAGACATGCAACGTGGCCACTGAACATTCTCTGTCTTCCCTCAGGTCCCACCCATGAGGCAAGGTGAGGCAACCCCTTGGGTGGCAGAATCCACAGGGGCAGCAGATCCTGCTCTCGATCTTGTTTCTGATGTAGATCTTTCCTCACCCTTTCTTCCCTGGTGGGAAAGGGGGCACTATTTTGGGGTCTGCCTCAGGTGCCAAAATGTCTTGGACCGGCCCTGTCCTCACTGCCCTGTTTTTTAAGTGCGTTCCCCACCCCCACCCCCGGTGGCCATTTTTGCCCTGAAATACTCATTGTACTTCTGCAAACCTTGGGGTTTCCCTGAGCCTGCTGATATTTATTGATTACTTAATCATTTTCACAAGCTCACCCTTCACTGTATTGATCCCAGAGTGGATTACAACACACTGGACCAGAAGCAAACAGGCCAACACCACATTGAAAAGCACTTCAAAACATAGGTGGCAATTCTAAAAGTGTAGGCAGTGCACTGACAGTAACAGGTGGACCAAACCAGTGGTGTATTCAGGATACACTGTTAAAGGGGACTGGGTGGAAGACTCTGTCCAGAAGCTGAGTATGGGGCAGGCCAGCCACAGAGCTTCCAGTGGCGGCCTTAGGCTGGCCACCTCAGTAGATCGGCATCTTGGGGATGCCTTAATCTTTGGTACAACACTGAAAACATTTCAGCCCTCTGCCGGGGGCTGAAGTTGGATATATACCCAGTGCAAAATCCACCTACATCTGGAATCAATAAAGTCGTGGCCATTTTTGACCCAAATTGTTGTCCACTTGAGTTTATTCATTGCACATTAGCTGGAGACACTGCACAGGTGTGGGGATGCTGTGACAGGGACTGCAATAACTACCATTTCTTTCTGACATATTGTTTCTCAGTGAGCCTGTTCTGGCTAGCATCCCATCAGCACTCACCAAGTGAGTTTTCTATTAGAGAGAGTGATTGAACTGAGACCGCCAGTACAGGCGAAAGGGTCAGTTTGCACATAGGGTTAAAGCTTCAATAATCATTTTTTAAAGGGATGTAAAGCTCTGAGGCTGGACATCTTCAAGGACAACCAAGAAGCTGGAGCACCACTGAGCACTTGAACTTCTCTGAATTTTGCCTCTTGTTCTTGCGTCATCTCTGGATACTACACAATGCCAATGAGTGTTATTCCTAAACATAGTGCTAACCTAGAATCCCATGCAGGCTCTCCCCAATCCTGAGAGCTTCTTTGGGTGCGTATTTCCAAAGTGTAGGTTATCTCCTGTGTTGATGTATGGTGTTTTCCCTTGTCCCTGACAGGTTGTTTATAAGAATAACGACATCCGTCTGGAGCTGTCTCGCTTGGCGAGGATTGGTGACACAAAAATGAAAATCTATGGGGAGGTGAAGTTCATGTGTGAGAACGTGGCCACACTGGACCCCATCAATTTTGAGACACCCGAGGCCTACATTAGCCTGCCTAAGTGGAACACCAAGCGCATGGGGTCCATCTCCTTTGACTTCCGCACCACAGAGCCAAATGGTCTTATACTCTTCACCCACGGCAAGCCCCAGGAGAGGAAGGATTCCAGGAGCCAGAAGAACACCAAAGTGGACTTCTTTGCAGTGGAACTCTTGGATGGGAACCTCTACCTGCTTCTCGACATGGGCTCTGGAACAGTCAAAGTGAAGGCCACTCAGAGGAAAGCTAATGATGGAGAATGGTATCATGTTGATATTCAGAGAGATGGCAGATCAGGTATGTAGAAAAAAAATCCTGGGAATAGTCCACCCCCAACTATAGAAACACAGACCCTTTACGATGGTTGAAGAGCAGGATCAAAGACCACTGGTCTTTGACCTTTGAGAATTCTTGGAGACCAGAGACTGAAAAATATTGTCTCTGCCTTCAGGAAAGGATGAAAGGCAAATCTGGGGAACTGCCAGCCGGTCGGCCTGATAACAATACATAGCCACTCCTCTTCTAAGGCAGGAACCCTGGACATGACAATTCCTTTGATTCCTGGCACCTGGGATGCTGCTATGACTCCATCACTAGAGCTTCTTCCAATTGCCATTGCTGTTGCCCTATGAATTTGTGTGCAAAAGTGAAGGGTGTGTGGCAGGGAGACCAGAGATGGTCAAACCTGATTGCTAATTGTGCTGAAGTTTAGAGGAGTTTGAGTCCAGTTTGGAAGGGGCGCCAGGATATTCAGCATTGGGGGTGTTAATTTCTGAACTGTGCAATTCTGAACCTAGCCACCATCGCTACTATGCCAGGCAAGAGTTGCCACCACCTCCTAATGTGAAATTCAAAGCAAACACTTGTTTTCCCCAGCATGGAGCATCTGGGGAATCTCAAGGGAAGCGGGAATAAATAAATCTAGTGTAATTTCACAATAGAGTTTTGGAAATCCTTATACTGCCATCAGATTTAATTTGCAACAAAATCTGGGTAGAATGTCAAGGTTCCTTCTAAGATGAAATCCACCCCTGGGGTTTTGAGAAAAGCAATAACAAAGGTTATTGTTGAAAAGCTGGGGGTGGGAGGGATGTTACAAATTCCTAGGGCGGGCATTCAGTTCCTTTGGTACTACGAGACATTTAAATATTTGCTGTTATATTCATTGTGGAGATTCTATTTTTTTGTACTCCCTTATGTCATTCCAGCTTCCAAGTTTTTGTTTTTTAAACCCACACTGCATTTGGGAATCATATATAGAGGGAGACTGGATGTGGGATGAATGGTGCTGGAATTTGATGTTTCTGCTTTTTCAAAACAACGTACCTTCAGTAGATGGTACAGAATTATCTAACTTACTTAGGTATTATTTTTTTAGCCAGAAAAATATTCTCAGAGGTCTAGGAGAAATTTGTATTTTCTTCTTCAACCCTACTATAGTTTAAGGTTAGCAGGTTTGCAACAGCTGTGCTTGTTGTTGAGAAATTCCAGCATTTTATGGGGATGTAAATAAGTAATCAAATAATTGATTTTTGTGTGGGGCAGGTTGGTTTGCATTTAATTAACTTGCGAGGATAAATTCAATCAGCAGCATTCATTGCTTCTTAGTCTTGCTTACATATATGGCAGATATCTGGCCTCTGTGTAACAACATTTAGCATTAGAAATATAAAAGGAACAAGCAGAATCCAACCCAAGCTGAACATTTTCTAGTGCAATTCTATACATGTCTACTCTACATCTAAGCCACATGGGGTTCAGTTAGTGATTATATGATTGTATTCATTAAGGCCCATTTATGTGTGCTCACAAGCTTTGCTGTTTTCTATGGAAATCAACGGGACGATAATGCTGTATTGTGGGTGGATTAGAAAGTGCAGAATCCAACCATAGTTCAGCACTTCAAAGTGCAGGTGATTTTAGTGGGACAGAGCTACTTTTGTGCTGAATTTTCCTGCTTCAAGTAGATGGGATTTTAAACAATATTACTCCGGTTTTAATAGAAGGAGATCCTGTAGTTTTATGGTCTCTTTAGAGGAAGAAGCTTGTCCCATCCATTTCAATGGGGCAATTTCCAAATGGTAATGCCCATGAAAAAAGGTCTGCAGGTGGGTGGCAGCTAAGGTAGGAAGACCCCAATCCACTGTTGCTGCTGCTGGTCTGTAGACCAGAAATCCAGTTCCCCTATCCCTAGAGTTTCCAGAAACTGAAATCTGGACCTTCAGCATACAGATCAATATGGTCTCTAACCAAGTTATGGATCCCTCTTCCTTAGTATTCTTTCTGCCCTCACTGTAATTTGAAAAACTACAGGATGCATTATTTTCGTATACATGAGTGGGCTTAAATTTGTGGGCCAGGTGTGCACCAGTGCTTTGTGATGCAGTTACTTCACATTAATCTTTGAGATCTGCACTGTGCACCGTATCAAGGTGTGTACTGTCTTGAGTTCCAGCATGAGCCTAAGAGCACTTGCTCTTCCTCCCAAATCTTCCTGCGCCAGACTGCCAGATTGTTGATGTAGGACTTCCAAGGCTATGTGCAAAAATAGCCGTTTGAGGTTCCTGCATCATTGCAGAGGATTGGGTTGGACGTCCTTCGTTTGTCTTCCAACCTATCACAGTTTTATTATTCTGTGCCTCTGCTGTCTGACAGGCTTAGCAGAGGGCAGCAAAGCATTTCAGGACAAGTTTTCTGTGTCGGCTGTGTTTTGTCTCAGCTGACATATTCACTCTCCTGTGCCAAAACCCCATCCTTTCACCAGGATTCAAACTGCCACGGGAACTTGACTTGTGCCACAACTGTGGCTGCTGGCTGACGTGATCTCTTTCTTTCAGGCACCATATCGGTGAACAGCAGACGGACACCCTTCACTGCTAGCGGGGAGAGTGAGATCTTGGATCTGGAAGGGGACATGTATCTGGGCGGACTGCCTGAAAACCGGGCAGGCCTCGTCCTCCCTACTGAGCTCTGGACAGCCATGTTGAACTATGGCTATGTGGGCTGCATCCGAGATCTCTTCATCGATGGGCGGAGCAAGAACATCCGGCAGCTGGCGGAACAGCAGAACGCTGCCGGGGTCAAATCATCCTGCAGTCGGCACAACACCAAGCAGTGCGACAGCTATCCCTGTAAGAACAATGCTGTTTGCAAAGATGGCTGGAACCGCTTCATCTGTGACTGCACTGGCACTGGCTACTGGGGGAGAACGTGTGAGCGGGGTAAGTCCAGCAACCAGAGGGGGGAACTTCTGTCCTGAGCTATACTGAGCCACGCTATGTGGCACACTAACTTAGCCCAAATGCACTTTCCCTTACAGCCTTGCCACATATGCAAACAGTGGTTCAGACTAACCTTTATAGCCTCCAATGCATAGCCATTCTTTTAAGGATCCTTTCCAGTGCACTGCACATGTAGTGGGACATTCAGGGTGTGCATAAAATCTACCAGCTATTGCATGTATGACCTCTAGTTCTCATGATCCTTCTGATACCTTCTGAAGGAAAAGGATTGTGGGAATCTCACGACTCTGGTCCCTCCCAGCGAACACAGGATGTCTGGGATGATGGGGTTCTGCAATATCTGGAGGGTACCATGCTATTGACAATGATAAACAGTTCCACGGTGGTGTTTGCAGGATCATGCTAAACTTGGTTTGCTACATGCACATGAAAGAAAAAGAGAGAGAGAGAGAGAGCATATTTTGTCCCCTTCTGTGTATTGTTCTGGTGCTAACATTTGACTGTCAGATCCAAATCAATAATCAATGAGGACCACAAGGGAATCAGTTAAGAGATGAGCAGAGTCTTCCTGGGTACAGCAGGTGTTACAGGGCCATTTTCCCATGGTCTTGTCTCACTGGTCACTTAAAGGCGTCTGACTGGGGATATATGAGACACAATTATTTCTTGTGCAGACAATCAAGAGACACATCCATTCTTGGCTAAATAAGAAGGAGCTGAGCAAATATAAGGCATTTGATCTATACACTGTTCAAATTCCAGACGGTCCCATTTATTGTCATCCTTGTATTGTGCCTGATGCCGTGCACAGAATGAATTGAGTGAGAAGGAGTTATTTTTGAGGTTTTTTAAAAGCCAAACCAAAGTGGTAGCACAAATTCTCCCATTTCCTTTTTCTGAGGCAAATTTATTGGTAATATTATAGTAGTAGAGATAAAGTGGAATCTTATCTGAAATGCTCTCACAAGGCCTTGGCTACAAACCATTGGGAGGATCTCCTAGCTATGTCTTTCCTTCTCTCTCTCTTGTATAGACTGATAGCCGGGGTGGGGGTGGGGGGATGGGGTGGACAAGCAAGGAATAGGAACACTTGAATCTTTAGCTCAGGAGGCTGTTGTGTGATTCTGGGAGCCAAGGAAATTCCTAGTCCTTCTGATCCAAGTTATTGCAAGGATGCTTCTGAAGCCACGTGAAAGAAAGAAGGAACAATTTTGACAAGTGGTGGATTGCCTCAGTTCACCTTTCAATAGGCTACTGCCACAGCTGTTTGTTTTTTTTAAAAAAAAGATTTGCAGATGTATTCAGAAACAAGATGGAACATATTTATGAGCAGACACATGTGAAAGCACCACTGGCTCGACATATAGATGGATTCACCCGTCTCTACTTGACGTCCTGCTATGCCTCATTTGTACATCACAGTAAGCCAAACTATGGCTTGCCAGAACTGTGCGGACATGCAGGCTCCTGTAGAGACACATGTTAAAGAACATTTACATTCCTACAGGGTAGGCCTGCCAAAACAAAAAAGGGTTTTAAGCAGCGTCTGAGAACAATACACTGAAGTTGCCTTCCTAATATGAGCAGGGTGTTCAGTGCTGCCACACAGGAGGACTGATTAACATTAGGCAGAACTAATGTTAAGTTAGTTCCAGGAACCTATCAGCCTCCCTCACTTTCCAAGGATGGGCCACCTGAACAGGCCCACTGCTCTTGCAGGAGGGAATTGACACCACCAGTCCAAACTTCACCAAAATAATGGTCCAACCATGACAAGGGAGTGCTTTGAAGGCAGCCCAAAATGCTTATGCTGATGGACCATTTGTAACAGTGTGACATTAAATTGCTTCATATGCACCCAGCATGTACTGTATCTGTGCGTGAGATTCTATGCTGCAAGTGTGATATGAATCAACCTGGACCCTGTGACATCATCTGAGGCCCTTCTTCGTGTGCTGCCTACATGGGACGTCTAGAGGTTGGCAACATGAGAACAGGCCTTTTCTGCGGTGGCTCCCCATTTGTGGAATGCTCTCCCCAGGGACGTTCGCCTGGCACCATCATATATAAACTTTCCCCTATAAGCAGGCCTTTGGCCTTTAACTATCTGTGGCCTTTTAGAACAGGGTGGGATGTTTTTAATGTGCTTCTTTTTCTCTCTCTTAGTTTTAATGTATCTTTGGGGGGGGGGTTGTGTCTGTTTGGCTGCAAGTTGCTTTGGGTTGCCCTGGGCAAGAGAAAGCGACTAACAAATTCAATAAGTAATAACAATAAAATGAATAATGGACAGCAAGATGTTGCAGGGTATCCTCCTCACTTCACAGCACAAGTGCTTCTGTTCAGGGTTCCAGTTAAACAGCATCCATGTCCTTCATTAGGATATTATAAGCTGGAAGCAGCTCCCCTCCTTGGGTTTTCTGTTTTTCGTTTCCAACTGAGCATGTTCAAACCCTTCTGGGCTCTTTTGGAGGACTTTTTCGCTCCCTTACATTTTAGAGATGTTTGTTTGGTACTTCTGCAAATTTCAGTGCCCTCCCCTCACAGAAACCCCCAAACACATGCCTTTGCCTCCTCCTTATTTAACAGCAGCCCTGTTTGGGCTCCATTTCTTTTGGTGCTCCCCACCACCCAAGTTTGCTGTTAGTGACTGTGGTGTTAGGCATGAACCTGCCCCTGAAATGAATTTGCCTAATTGTCCATGAGAACTAGACCTAAATTGAGTAATTAGTAAAAGAAACCCTGCCTTGTGAAACATCTGTCTTGCTTGATACACATATACCCCAAGGCCCCAGTGTGTCCCTAGCTTGGAACATGGCTCATTATTTCCCAAAAAAGACAAATGTACCATCAAAGACTGTTGGAGAATTCATGTTTTTGTAGCGACGGGGCTGGATGTTCGGAATTGTGTGTCAGAGAATGGATGCCTGTTTTGCTAACAGTTACACCACTCTCTCCTCCCCTTGCCCCAAGTGCTGGTTATGACATGTTGTTGTTGTTTAGTCGTTTAGTCGTGTCTGACTCTTCGTGACCCCATGGACCAGAGCACGCCAGGCACTTTTGTCTTCCACTGCCTCCCGCAGTTTAATCAAACTCATGCTGGTAGCTTCGAGAACACTGTCCAACCATCTTGTCCTCTGTTGTCCCCTTCTCCTTGTGCCCTCCATCTTTCCCAACATCAGGGTCTTTTCCAGGGAGTCTTCTCATGAGGTGGCCAAAGTATTGGAGCCTCAGCTTCAGGATCTGTCCTTCCAGTGAGCACTCAGGGCTGATTTCCTTAAGAATGGAGAGGTTTGATCTTCTTGCAGTCCATGGGACTCTCAAGAGTCTCCTCCAGCACCATAATTCAAAAGCATCAATTCTTCAGCGATCAGCCTTCTTTATGGTCCAGCTCTCACTTCCGTACATCACTACTGGGATGTACATATGGTTATGACATATAAAGCTCTATATGTCTTAGGTTCAAGCTATTTGAAAGACATTATGATGGTGATGATTATTATTATTAGTAGTAGTTCTAATATCTCAAAGTGGTTTCCAGCCTACATTAAAACATCAAATAAAAAAACCAGAATAAAATATGAAGTGTGCATTCAAAACAACATAATTAACAGGAAACAAAAATATTATTTTAAAGATTGAAAAATAAAGCATTACAGAGGAAGTCAGCTACAGAATGCACATTTAACACAGCAAAGGTAACCCCCCCAAAAAATCCTCTCATACGAACCTGCCTGGGTTTGGACATTTTCAGAAGAGGCCCTTCTCTCGATCCCGCCACCCTCACAGGTATGCTTGGTGAGGATGCAGGAAAAGGTCTTCTTGAGAGCTGCTCCCAGACTCTAAAACTCCCTCCCCAGAGAAGCAAGACTAGCTCTCTCCTTGTTGTCCTGCTGGCAAATGAAGACCTTCCTGTTCCAACAAGCTTTCGGGAGCTGACTGCTTTTAATGAAAGGGCTGGTGCTGTGTTGTTTTCAATGCAGTTATTGATATGGTTTTAATAGTTCAGAGAGAGAGAGAGAGAGAGAGAGAGAGAGAGAGATTTAATCCTATCAATGTTTAATTTTTTTAATGCCCCCCCCATATGTTTTGTTGAATCTCTGTCGGGAAAAGCTGGGGTATAAATAAATACAATTACTAATAATAAAAAATGATAATAATAGGTCCTAATGCACAAGCAATAAGGCTTTATTGGCATACAGTGTTGCGTCAGTTTCATTAAGGCAAACAAGGGTGAGTGAGATGCTCCACAGATGACAGGGAGTGCAAAGAGAGGGCTGGTAGTGGAATAAGGACAGATGGAGTCACAGTGGCATTAAAAGTTCTGCTTAGTTTTAGGGAGCAATTAGCATTGTCTGTGTCTATCGGCTTCTCATTTGCTTGAGAGTCTGACAGCAGCTGCAGCGATAGGTGAGTGCAATAGCTGTGGCGGCTGAGCTAATGAAGGTGCTCTGCAGACGGAAAGATCTGGATTATGGAGATGATGTGTGTTTCTGCACGGATGTGAAGCCACTTTCTCACATTCTGCAGGCTTTTCCGGAAACAAGAACCAAGCATAGCCCTGACTGAAGCACGGAGCGTGCACCATATTCAAATCAGTTTCATTATATTGGCGATGGATTTGTTGATGCTGGAAATGCCAATTTCTGAAGGAAATACAACATATTGTTACATGCCACCCCAATCTCCATGAGCGGTGTGAGATTCCAGGGTTTGCAGGCATACTTTAACCCGGGCTCTGTGTTTTCTCTTGGGAATGAGGTGCAGAGGAGACTGTGGTGTCTTCATGATGGAAGGTTTATTTACACTTATATGCAACCTGATTCTAGTTGGAAGGGAATCCCAGCATTACACCCCAAGAGGGTATCATGCATCTCCCATAGGTGCGATCGTCTCAGATTTTAATGAGACGTCAGCCATGCCTCTGCATCTCTCCCTCCTACTTGCCACTTCCAGACTGGAGAGAACCTTCCCTCCCTGCTCATATTGTGCTCTGACCACTTATTCTCAGGCTTGCAAAACTGAGACACCCCCCCCCCCAATTTGCTTACTTCAGGCCCAAAATGATTCTGAAACATTCCCCTCCCAGCTCTGGTATTCTCTTTGCTAACTATTCCCCATTTGTGGCTGGCACAGCCTCTGCTTTGCTGAGCTCCAGCCTTTGTTTCTTAATGGCTTATCTGCTGGAAGATTCCTTGGTCAGGAAAAAAACCACACCTAGTAAATTTAGGAGGGGGGATTTGGCACCCAGGAATTTAGGGGCATCCATAGCAATATCTTGGCTGGCATCCAGACTCCTTTATATCAGTTGGGTTGAGCATGTTTTGTTTCACCAAAGCCGGCTCCAGCTTCTTGCCCTGCAGATGTTTTGGGCTAGGATTCCCACCACCCCTGACATATTGAGGACATTAGGTTAGGGAAGGATGACTTAAGACTTGTCGTTTCATAAAGATGCAGTGAAATGGTGAAATTTGACAGGCTAATGGAAAGATCTTGGCAAATTCAGAGTTGAGTCAGTTTCTTACGTATTGGATATAGTGTCACTACATCTGCTGATAGGAATTTATATCATAGTTACAACTCATTCTGGGCTTTCACAAAAATCCAGTTTGGCTGGGGCAGAGCTGGAACTGCTTGCATCATTTCATGTTCATTCTCCTGAGTGTCAAAAATAGCCTTCCATTTTAAGCAATTTTCAGTCCTTTTGGGTTGCATAAGTACATCTCAACCAGATAGGACAGAACTGTCTGATTCAGAAGCCCATCCTGCCCTCAGAATTGCATATATTGTATAATACCCTGGGCCAAGAAATTTAAATATCTGTGATCGGAATGCATCAAATTAAGTAAATTAGTTTGCTTCCATGACACACATTCTCTATTAAAATCAAAGAGTCAAAGAGGGCAGGGAAGAAGTGTAGATTTGTAGACAGGTTAGGAAAGAATTTTAATTATTAATAATAATTGTATTATTTATACACCACCCATTTGACTGGGTTGCCTCAGTCACTCTGGACAGCTTCCAACAAATTAAAACACAGTAAGACATCAAATATTAAAAACTTCCCTATACAGGGCTGCCTTCAGGTGTCTTCTAAAAGTCAGATAGATGTTTATTTCCTTGACATCTGATGTGAGGGCATTCCACAGGGCAGGCACCACTACTGAAAAGGCCCTTTGCCTGGTTCCCTGTAACTTCTCACAATGAGGGAACCACCAGAAGGCCCTCAGAGCTGGACCTCAGTGTCTGGGCTGGATGATGGGGGTGGAGACGCTCCTTCAGGTATATTGGGCCGAGGCCGTTTAGGGCTTTAAAGGTCAGCACCAACACTTACAATTGTGCGCGGAAACAGGGAGCCAATGTAGATCCTTTGGGATCGATGTTATATGGTGCTGGCGGCTACTCCCAGTCTCCAGTCTACCTGCCACATTCTAGATAGAAGAGGCATAGCAACATAGGAAGCTATAGTACGCTGAGTTAGGCCATTGGTCCATTTAGCTGTGTATTGTCTATACTGATGGGCAGTGGCTTTCTAGAATTTCATACAAAGGAGACTCCCAGTCCTACCTGGAGATGCTGGGGACTAAATGTGTGACTTTGCGCATGCATGTGCTATAGCCAAATGCTTTTCTTTGGGGCAAGTGGGATTCTTGGAAGCAATCTTTGTCAGACGCTTCACCTGAAATACATTTCCAGGCTTTTTAGCTAAGCCTGCAAGCAGCAATTGATTAATTAGAGTGGTAGAGGGAAGAAAGTTTTAATCATACATGTTATGTATGATGGAGAATTCACTGGCCTTGCAACATAGATGTCTTTCAGTGTCTTGATGTACCATTGCTTGAACAAAGCAAATTGAATACTCTGTACATCCCAACCACAGCTCCCCTTTGTGAAGATATATTGATTTTATCAAATAAGCAAGGTGCAAGGATTAACTGGAGGCAGGGCACTACCCCACAAGCTGCTTTCAGTGTAGGCATATAGCTGTGGCACACAGGATGTGGTAGTAAATATGAAAATGCCTCCAAGGCCCAGTCTACCCATGCAGCAGAATTGAGAGGAGGCAAATACATTGCATGAAGACAAGCAGCAATGTATTGCAAATATTTCAAGAAGAAATGTCATAGCCTAGCTCACGCCTTGCTTCACTGTTTTTCTACTCGCAGGGAGTTGCTTTTCTAATTTAACAGAGCGTTAAAAAGTCATGGACTTGTATTGACCAGCATTGCATTGACAGTAAATTCTACCACTTCATTCAGACCCAGCCAGAGTATGTGCAGCTTCATTGCCACCTCACTGTGTTGGCACAGCCCTGCTTCCACACATGTGAGATCAGAGGGCAGACGTCCAGGTCAAATGATTTGGGTCCCAGTAAGCTGGAGCCCAGCTTTTCCCTCTTTGGAAACTAATCACTGACAACTGACAAGTTGGGATTATTAAAACAATATCAGCAGAACCCTGGCAAATTTGGAGCACAGAGCCATCACTCTGTCAGTTCCAGTTGCCTCAGAACTGATTTGTAGCACTACCTTTTTTTTTTAGTCATTAAAATGTCATGGTTCTTTGGATAGAACATACAAGCCAGACCATTAACACTTTCATGGTTCTTCAGCTTGCATTAACTTTGTCCTTGTCTCCTTTGCATGACTGCTTTTCGCGGTTTTCCTCTACCCTCAATTCTGAGTACCGGTAACATATCTGCAAAGGGTACAACTGCTGGATAGCGCCTAAGAGAAGAATAAGAAGCTCAAACATGTAGCATGCTTCTCAGTCCAGGACACCCCTGGCCTTTCCCATACAAGTGGTAGCTAAGGGTGGACCTGTGTTGTGTTACATTCAGGCACAGAGAGTTATTGGTACACTGTCCTGATAAGCACTGCCCAGCTTCCAGACCTTCCCTCCACTTCCTTTAGATCAGGACAGGTAGAAACCCGCTGCAAGCCTGTGTTAAGAACTGACCCTGGGAGCTGTATATAATTCTCTGTAATTAAATCAGTAAATTGTCAATAATGCCTTGCTTGCAATGCTTGCAATGCTAAACCCTTTTCTAGGTGGCTGTGTATAGTTGACTTGCAACTTGTACACATTTAACTTATGCAATCACAGCTCTATGCGCTTGGTAGCTGGTCAACTTAAAAGCTCTCCATCTTGCATTGGTGTGGGGGCAAAGCCTACTCTGTGTCCCAGCTTTAGAAAAGTATGGATGGACATGTGGGGGCAGTTCCAGGTTTGCTCTAACTATACAGGATTTTGGCTGTATGCACAATCCCCGGAATGTAATTCCCATGCAAGTTGCAAGTTGAATGTAGTAAAGTGTCTAAAATGCCCCCCGCCCCAGTTGCATTGATGACTTCCTCCTAGCCAGTTTGGATGCATAGACCAGCAGCTGGCATAGGAACTTCTCCAGGGCCCCAAAGACCTTTTGAGCAGTAATGTTTCCTGCTTCTATCTTTGCCCAGTCCCAGCCCTGAGCTTGCCTACTTGACTCCTTTTAAGGCCACCTAACTAGACCATGTAAGGCTCTTGCAGGCTGCCTGATCTCATTGCATATTATTCGTATTCAAGTACACATGTATTCGTATTCAAGTTATTGGTATGAGCTTTTTGTGTGCATGCACACTTCTTCAGATACGAAGAAGTATCTGAAGAAGTGTGCATGCACATGAAAACTCATACCAATAACAAATTTAGTTGGTCTCTAAAGATGCTACTGGAAGGATTTTTTGTTTGTTTGTTTGTTTCAACTATGGCAGACCAACACAGCCACCTACCTGTAACCAGTTAAAAGTGGGTCAGTTAACCAGGCAAGTCTTCAATTTGTTGATTAGAAAGTCTGCAAATGATTCTAGATTGCTGGCATTTGAATCCTTGGATTGAGTAAATTATGAAGCCTGTATAGTTTGCCAAACTTACACAGGGTCTATCTTTGCTTGAATCTCCCTGCTTAACCTTGGCACCAACTGTTCTTCATTATCTACTTTGCTGGGTGCTGCTTACGAAGGGCAATGCATCTGCTGTTGGTTATGTGGTGGTAAACAGAGGGCTTCAGCTTCCATTTTATTATCTGCTGAGTACCTTTATTGCAGCATTTCCTAAAAGCTCTTTAATGACAGCACACATCTGCCCATTATGTATCCAATAAACTTAGGAGCTATAAAATTACAGGGTAATAAGAAGTGCTACAAAATTATTTACTATGTGAAGTGAGTTGCACAGCTCTTGTTTTGTCTCTCTTCTATTACTAAAAGGAAGGGCTGCTTTCAAGGCTGTCTGCGCTATCTACAAATTAAGGACTTAGTTGAGATGGGGCCCAGTATGTTTTGGACATTTCTTCAAGGTGTCCAAGTCAAGGATACTGACCATGTGGGTTAAGTCCATTCTCCCTTGGGTGGGCGGTTTTGTGGACGGGCCCCGGGTCTCCCTTGTGAACTGGTCTATTGCAGGCCAGATTGTCCTCCTGCTGCTGAATTGGCCAATGGTGGCAGAAATTTGGGGGGGGGGGTTCCCCTGGGCACAGTGCCAACTGACCAGTAGTGGCGTTTGGCACCACACCCAGGGCAAGGATAAATGCTTGGCCTGAAGGGTCTTTCGGCTTCTCTCTCACAGTGCCGGTTCTCAAACCAACCCTCCCTCAGATTAGGGTTTGGGGTTTTCTTGCAGATGGTACGACCTTGCTATGGACTATGTCAGTCACCAGATTTAGGGGCCAAGCAGGAATTTTTCCCATCTGGCAAATTGGGTCCACCATTTGGTTTCTTGCCTACCTCATAGCAATCACCACAACTTTGTAAGGCGGATAGGCACTAGGTAAGCCTAGTCTTGATTGGAGGGGAGGTTGTATCCTCCGCCTGCTCCCCCCCCCCCATGGGTAAGAGTATCCTGTTAAAAGGATCCAGGGGGAGTGGCTTCTGTCCAGTGCCCAGATGGGTGCTAGGGCCATACCACTCCTCCATCAGGGACCGCTTGGGGGACACCCCTATTTGACACTGGCTTCACCCTTAGAAACACTCCCAGGAGACCGGTGGGAGTGACATGCGCTGTTGCCTCAGTGCCTATGGCCAAACCTTCACATCTGTAGCCAATGAAATTGTGGCCTTATTTGATCCCAAAACCAATATGCTGCAGGTTGTCTCATTATTTACACCTTAGGGAATGGGGTGGTCACGGGGCCTCACAATGCAAGGCTAGATATCACTTGGAAATACAATTGCTCAAAAGCTTCTTAAACTCTAAAAAGAGCAAGATATACCAGGAGATGGAGCTCTCTTGAATGTTTCGGTGGGCACCATCTAGTAAATTGAAACCAAAAAGAAAATGTATTATCAGCTAAAGTAGGATTGAATGAGATGTGGAACTGAGTAATCAGAGCCATTCAATTCAAGGTGCTCACATTAGTTTTTAAAGCCCTGACTGACTCAGGCCCCAATACCTGAAAGACCACCTCCTTTCCTACAGACACAATCAGGCGTTAAGATTAGCAGAGGGAGCCCCTCTTGGGTGCTTAACTGCCCTCATAAACTCAGGCTGAAGGTGGGTTGAGAGAGATAATTCTCTGTGTCGGCCCTAAATTGTGGAGCACCCCACAGAGGTGTACCTGGGTTCTTCATTATACAGCTTACAGCAAGTGCTGAAGACACACCTCTTTACCAAGGCTTTTGACACCTAAGATGTATATTTTTGGGATCCCAGCTGCTTTTGCAATGTAACCCTGCACATGTCTTCAATAGAGGTAACTCTCTTTGACTTGAATGTGGCTAACCCTCAGATGAATGGATTACAACCTATGTCTGTAATCCTAGAATCCTAGAATCATAGAGTTGGAAGAGACCACAAGGGCCATCGAGTCCAACCCCCTGCCAAGCAGGAAACACCATCAGAGCACTCCCGACATATGGTTGTCAAGCCTCTGCTTAAAGACCTGCAAAGAAGGAGACTCCACCACACTCCTTGGCAGCAAATTCCACCAGGAATGTTACCCATTCCTGTGGCAGAGTGTGTTTTCACCTAATTGCATAGTAGAGTTGATTACAGCATTTGGGGAAGATAATTTCATGGTCTTTAGGTGATTGGACCTTCTGACAAGGCAGTTCATCGATCCGACAATTCCCAACTGTGTTTTCTCGCTTGACAGCTAGAAAATCTGAGAGCATTTGAAATGAAATTTGCAAGCATCCTTTCCCGATTCTTCTCTGCGGAATGGGAGTCTGAGATGTGGCTACAAATTTTATTCAGTGTTTCCCATTTCTTAAGACAACTTTTCACTGTTCTTTGCTATTTAGTAGTTCTTTGCTATTTAGTAGTTAACCTATATGCAATCAATCTCTTTAGCTGGGCAAATGACGTAGTTTGGTGGATATATCAGGACAAATTTGTTCACAGATACATGTATTAATCTTCCCTGTGAGAAAGAAAGCAATACCTTCCATGTTTCCTTGCACTATTATTCCAGCATAATATCTGTTTCTGGACTTAGAATCATAGAACTGTAGAGTTAGAAGGAACCCCAAGGGTCATCTAATCTAACTTCATAGTGCTCATCTGATAATGTTCAGTCATAACAAAAATGCTTTCTACCTATATATGTGTTCAGAGATGTTTCTCTGTGTGGATATTGCTGCCACTGAGGTTTGCATCCCAGGGTGGAACAAGATAATTCCAAACAATATCAGGACATGAGTAGGAGGGAGTTATTGCTTGTGGGCTTCACAGAGGTCACTTCTAATTTTCTTATGATCCTAGCCCCGTGATCCCCCCACCCCCAGTAAGGGATGCAAGTGAGAAGGCAAGTGGCCTTGGATGTAAATAGCAGGACCCCAACATGAAATAGTCCCCCCCCCCCACACACAAAAAAAGGTGTCCAAGCTGCCATCCTGTATACAAGTAACTGAACATATGCACTGCTCCATTCAGGAAGATTTTACTCATTGCTCACCACTGCAATTGAAGAAACACGATGTAAGATTGAAGAATTTATGAGATATTTATAAAGAAGGCTAATGATCTGCTAATCCTATCTTTGACTTGGGGGTTTCATCCTGGGCAAAAGATATGATATGTTGAAATTCTTCAGATATGTATAAGGACCTCATGTCAAAGATGGCAAACTGCTCACCATTTCCACCATGAATAGAACAAGAAGCTATTATTGTACATTTCATGAAAGCGACATTTCATTTCAGTGTTAAGAACATCCAGGCTATTCAGTAAGAGAACAAGCTAGAGAGTCTGTGGAATCGTCCCTGGAGGATTCCACACCAAAGCTTAACAGGCACGTGGCAGGAATAATGTAGATGTGCATGCCCTGCTTTGGGACATAAGATTAGTGAGGTTATCCTTATGGGAGAGAAAATGGAACAGAGTGAATGAAAAGGTTGGGAAAAGTAAAAGTCCACAATCAGATGCCACAGTGGCATAAAGAAAGGCACCGGATAAACTTTTCTGGCAAGAGTAGCTCTCAAAAATCAGGGCACCAGGACCAAAAATATCCCTCTATCAGTTGTATTTGTTTATTGCTTATTGTTTTCCACATGTGTATTAAGGTGATATGAAAATTACAATCGAAACAGCTAAAGGCAACACAGGAAACAGTAGCAAAAGCATTTTAAAACAATACAAAGAAGAAACCCAGGGCAGAGACCAATTCATCTAGCTGGGAAAGAAAAATGTCATCAGTTGTTTCTGGAAAGTGTGCCTAGTGGGCACCTCCCATATCTTGGCAGTAGTCACCAGGTGCACTTTGGATGACAAGGGAACTTGGAGATGGGCAGATCTTTGCTGGCATCCTAAGTAACACAAGTGCTCCTGTAGGCACCATTGCTTTCTAAAGATGTAGTGTGGAAACAATTTATACCAAAATAAGACAACTTATTGCCTAGGACTTGCCGATCAAAAGGTCGACAGTTCAAATCCCTGCGGTGGGGTGTGCTCCCGTTGCTCGGTCCCAGCGCCTGCCAACCTAGCAGTTCGAAAGCACCCCCGAGTGCAAGTAGATAAATAGGGACCGCTTACTGGCGGGAAGGTAAACGGCGTTTCCGTGTGCTGTGCTGGCTCGCCAGTTGCAGCTTTATCACGCTGGCCATGTGACCCAGAAGTGTCTCCGGACAGTGCTGGCCCCCGGCCTCTTAAGTGAGATGGGCGCACAACCCTAGAGTCGGACACGACTGGCCCTTACGGGCAGGGGTACCTTTACCTTTACCTTAAGACAACTTGAGTGAAGGAATTATGGGGATGTTCATCAAATTTGCAGATGATACCAAACTGGGAGGGGTAGTTAATGCTGCGGAAGACAGAATTAGGATTCAGTATGCCCTTAGCAGATTGGAGAATGGGGTCTAAGCTAACAAAATGAATTTCAATAGGGACAAATGTAAGGCTCTGCACTTAGGCAGGAAGAACCAGCTGCACAAATATAATATGGGAGACACCTGGATTGCCAGTAGTACCTGTGAAAAGGATCTAGGGGTCTTAGTGGACCCTCAAGCTTAACATGAATCAACAGTGTGATGCAGCAGCCAACCCACCCACCCCCAAACCCCCAATGCTATTCTAGGCTGCATCAACAGAAGTATAGTGTCCAGATCAAGGGAAGTTATAGTACCACTCTATTCTGCCTGGGTCAGACCACACCTGGAATACTGGGTCCAGTTCTGGGCATCACAATTTAAGAAAGAAGCTGACAAGCTGGAATGTGTTCAGAGGAGGGCAATCAAGATGATCAAGAGTGTGGAAACTAAGCCTTATGAGGAGCGCTTGAAGGAGCTGGGTATGTTTAGCCTGGAAAAGAGGAGACTGAGAAGAAATATGATAGCCATCTACAAATATCTCAAGGGCTATCACATTTCAGTAGTGGCACCCGTTCCGTGGAATGCCCTTCCATCAGATGTCAAGGAAATAAACAACTATCTGACTTTTAGAAGACAACTGAAGGCAGCCCTGTTTAGGGAAGTTTTTAATGTCTAATGTTTTATCACTTTTTATTATCTTTATTAATATGTGTTGGTAGCCGCCCAGAGTGGCTAGGGAAACTCAGCCGGATAGGCGGGGTATAAATAATTATTTTTATTTTTATTATTTTGCTCTGGAGGGTAGGACTCAAACCCGATGGCTTCATAAATTTAAAAAAATAAATTAAAATTATCTAGTAGCACCTTAGAGACCAAGTAAGTTTGTTCTGGGTATAAGCTTTCATGTGCATGCAGACTTCTTCAGTTGAAAGCTTATATATGTACCCAGAACAAACTTACTTGGTCTCTAAGGTGATACTAGACATTTTTTAAAATTTTTATTTATTTATTTTGACTGTGTCAGACCAACATGGTTACCTACCTGAATCTAGAACCAATGGCTTCAATTTGCAAGAAAGGAGATTCCGACTAAACATTCAGATTTTTTTTTTGACAGTAAGAGCTGTTCAACAGTGGAACAGACTCCCACGAGAGGTGGTGGACTTTCCTGGTGGCAGTGGCAACGAAGTGTTCCTGCCTCCTCCCGTCCCTTTGGCAATGGTGGCTTCCCTCCTCCTCCCTTACCTTGAGGCGTCTGAGTATAGCAGTGACAAAGAAGCCAGTCTAGTAAACAAGTGCTACTGCTGGTGGCTGCTATTTTAATTAGAATTCAGGGACATATAATAAAATTAAATGTTGGAAGATTCAGAGCAGGCAAAATATGGTACTTCTTCACAGAGTGCATAGCTAAATCATGGAATTTGCTTGTGCATCTGTCATGGATTCTTTAGCTGAGATTCCTGCATTGTAGGGGGTTGGAATCAATGACCCTTTAGTCCCTTCCAACTCTCCAATTCTATGATTCTGTGAAGACGTTCAGTTGGACCTTTGCAGTTCCTTTGCCTTTTATGCAAGTGGCATCTGTATAAGACTTATGCATATATTTTAAAGAAGCATGAGTGACCTCCAGCTTTGGAGGAGGAAAAATCATATCCTAGCAAATGACCCTGAGTGCTTGACGGTTCCTTCAAATTTCCTAATGTACTGTAAATAAACCAAGTAATTAATCCACATTTAGGGAGGATGAACGAACAATAAAAAAATCATTAAAAAGCCCAACCATCCATCTTTATTATTTCAGTGATGCAACAATTGAAAAATGATCTGTGGTTCTATATCCTTGATTTCATATAGCACAAGTATGTGGGGGTGGGGGCAGGGAGGGAACTTTTACACTGGGTGTATAATGTGATCATCAGAGCCTTTAATAGATTGTCATGCATTGTTGCACCAAAAGTAAACTTCATTGTGGGCCAGCACAGGAAGCTTTCGCCTTGCCAGAAAATCCATGGCTGTACTCAGTCGATATCTGTGCTCTTCTTAATAAGAAAGGTGGCTTGATGATGATTGGGGTAACTTTGAACATTTTGAACATATATTGTCAGCAAGCATTGCATTTTACCAGCCGCTACCCCCACGAGAGAGAGAGAGAGAGAGAGAGAGAGAGAGAGAGTGAGTCATGGTAGGAAGATTGTTACCCATTGACTTGTGTGTTGGCTCAGTCTCCTGTCCAGGGCTATTAGAATCACATAATCATAAACTTGCAGGGTTGGAGGGGACCACGAGGGTCATCTATGCAATGCAGGAATCTTTTGGCCAACGTGAGGCTCAAACCCATGACCCTGAGATTAAGAGTCTCATGCTCTACTGACTGAGCTATGTGTTTGAGCAATTTCAAAACAACTACTCTTCCTTCTTGAGAGCCAGTGTGGTGTAGTGGTTAAGAGCGGTAGACTTGTAATCTGGGGAACCGGCTTCGCGTCCCCGCTCCTCCACATGCAGCTGCTGGGTGACCTTGGGCTAGTCACACTTCTTTGAAGTATCTCAGCCCCACTCAGCTCACAGAGTGTTTGTTGTGGGGGAGGAAGGGAAAGGAGAATGTTAGCCGCTTTGAGACTCCTTCAGGTAGTGATAAAGCGGGATATCAAATCCAAGCTCCTCCTCCTCTTCTTCTTCTTCTTCTTCTTCTTCTTCTTCTTCTTCTTCTTCTTCTTCTTCTTTATCTTTATCTTTGAAATGGCCTTGGACTGGACAACCCTTTAAATAGACCCCTCTGTTTAAAGTAAAGTAGGGCACAAACATACCCTGCTTGCTTACTGGAATGGAGTAATTTCTCAAGGAAATTAAAATGTGCACCTACATTTCTCTGACAGCACTGAAATGTATCCCTGTTTCCTTTTCTGTGTGGGAGTTCTCAGATCTGTCCATGTGAATTAAGAGAGGGGGGAGAAATGAATCCCCTCATCCACCCATGAATTCTCTTCCCCTTTGCTGTGTGCTCCCAGCTCTGCTTAGTCCTGACACAGGCAATGATGTCTGAAGCATGCTTTGGTGCGGAAATATCACCATCATTAATCTAATTTCAGAGGGGAAGGGATAAGTATAATTATGTTTGTTTTAATTATTACCACACTAATCCCTGCTCCAAATTAATATATAGGAAATATTCTCATCAGTAGCTTTTTATATAAGAAGAGTTGTATAGGAAAACTCTGAAAAGCGCTCTCCTTTTTTTGCTGAAAAGATTGGGAGTATGATCCCATATGTGCTTGCATGTATGGGAGGGAAGATTTAAACTTTCAGGCTCAATTGTTTTGTGAAAACACTTGCATAATAAATAGTCCATGTAGTTCAGCCAAGCCAGCCTTGCATAGGTTTGGGCTATATGGACATAAATCAACAAGCCACTTCATACATTACGTTGCATTGTATGTATTTTTGTTTTACATACTTACTGTATTTATATGCCACCCAACAGCAAAAGGTTCTCTGGGTGATTTATACATATATAAAATATAATAAAAAATAAGAATGAAATCTAAAACAGAATAAAACCATCAACAGAATAAATTCAGATTTCAACCTAAAAAGTGGGGGTGGGGAGGCAACAGTTCCAAAGATCTTAAAAGCACTAAGAAAAGAAAAGAAAAGAAAAGTTGCAAATTGACGATGGAAAAGCCCTGGGCAGAGGGGAGGTCTTCATCTGGTGCTGAAAATGCTGCAGTGCAGATGCTAGATTTCTGGGGAGCGCCTTCCACAACTGAGGTGGACTTACAGTAAGATGTGTCAAGTATACATTTGGTATTGTAAAGGCAAAATGTGATGGAAGCACATCTAAAAACATGCACACCCTACAGGTCTACTTATCAGAGACTAATAGTTGGCTGCCCGTTCTGTAGAGTGTATACTTGAAAGTAAACCTAGCTTTGCCTCTGTGTAAATGTGTGAACCAGCCTTGAATGTCATATCTCTCTTCTCTCCTATTGAATTCCCTGAGCTCATTTGCTGGAGCCAAGCTCCATTGCCTCTCTAGGTCACAAAGTGTCAGGAGTCCCATTTCAGAGTTGGCATTGCCCCATCTTGGTTCTTGATTCTTCTCTCTCTCTTCTTCTGTTGCCTTCAGGGTTTTTGGGTTTGTTTTTTTTTTTGCCAAGGCAAGCAGTTACTGTTGGCATTGATGAAGTGAAATGCCTTGATGAGAAAATGGCTGGGAAGAAGTGGATTCATTTGTCATAAGAAATTATTTCCAAATTTTGAAATTACCATATTGGGCTTGGAGATGCTATCTATGAAATGAGTTCACTCTGTCTCTGTGCTTCCACTCTGATCCACTCGTGTCCAACTGAGAAGTCGGCACTGGCCCAACACTGTGCCAATTCACTTCTATTCATTTTGGGAGAAGTGGAATGATTTCACATTAATGACTCACCCTTAATTGACTCCCTCTCCATATGAAGATATGCAATCACCACTTGGACATTTTGATGGATGGGCTGGAGATGTTGTCCGATATGGAACGTGGATGCAAAAGCACAGCCGCCGCCACTGTTTGAAAAGGTCACACCTGGTAGAATGCACTGAATTCTGAAAGAGAGAGAGAGAGAGAGAGAGAGAGAGAGAGAGAGTGTCTCAAGCTTGAATGCAGACAGGGAAGCCCCTTGTTTGAGGCAGGATATAGGACCACTGATCCAGTCTCTTTAAGGCCTGTGATTCATGAAGTATGAACTGATTCTTCCAAAGGAGGCACATGCAGTTCTGAGGAGGTGATTGAGCTCCTCCTGGACATCTTCCTGCGTTGTGTTTCAGTAATTGTGAAAATTACTAGAGTCTAGACCTTAGCATAGTGTGGAACTGCAGTGTTTGCTGTGTTATTTTGAAGCTTGTGCATAGAGTGCTCTAGAGATACAGGTTTTCCATAAAAAAGCATTCTCTCCACCTCCCTTCCGGCCCCCGTCTCCCACTTTGCCTTGGGAATCCAAGTAGCAGAGTTCAGTAAGAAATCAGCTTCAGTTTCCTCTGTGGTTTAGCCAGGGTTTTGCAAACTGGAATCAAGGGTTGCCTTTCTTGGGGGGTGGCGGCAGCACTGCGGTGCCTACCCATGGGGCCTGCTGCTTCTTTGACTGCACTTTCTGGGTGAAGAAACAGGGAGAAGCACAAGGAGAAGGACCAGCAGCCAACACTTGCCTTTCCCTTACGCTCTTGGCAGCCATGAAGATTAGGCCTAGAGGAAGGGCACAAGCACATGAGCAGTGGCAACAAGGTTGAGGAGGAAGTAGTTCAACTCAGGGAAGAGGGCCTGCTTGGGCAGCTTGCCCAGGGCCCCCCCAAAACACGGTGCTGGCTAATTTCATGCCCCATGAAAATAATTGTTCTCTAAATTGCCTTTTTCTTTTAAGTAAGGCAAGATATATTCTTGATCATCATAATCATTAATAAATTTATACAGTGGTACCTCAGGTTCAGAACTTAATTTGTTCTGGAGGTCTGTTCTTAACCTGAAACTGTTCTTAACCTGAAGCACCACTTTAGCTAATGGGGCCTCCTGCTGCTGCTGTGCCTCCACCGCATGATTTCTGTTCTCATCCTGAAGCAAATTTCTTAACCTAAGGTACTATTTCTGGGTTTAGTGGAGTCTGTAACCTGAAGCGCATGTAATCCGAGGTACCACTGTATATGTGTATTATATTAATGTACAAAATTTAATCATCATCATCTAAGGCTATCTGTGGCTGCTAATGCTGCTAGCTATTTTCAGTCACCAGTGTTGGAGGCATCGTGCTTCTGAATTCAAGTTGTTAGGAATCAGAGGTGGGCTGAGTTGAGCTCAGATCCTTCTTGCAGGCTCTCCGTGGACATTTGGTTGGCCACTGTGAGAACAAGATGCTGAACTAGATGCACCACTGGCCTGATCCAGCAGGCAATAATCTTGATAGTTGTAATAATTGTTTTATTAAATCTGCCAAATCCATCGCCTGTTGTAGAGGAGCGAATGATTTCAGGCTTCATGTAACTTTGCTTGCTGGGTTTCAAGAAGGGGTGGCTTTTAATGTAACCATTTTTGAAAACACCCCGTGAGTGGCCCTTAAGAGCACTGCAACATCCTTTTGTTTACCATTTCTTGTAATCAATATTCCTAATGCTGTGCTTTCAATGGAGTCCTGCCACTTTGGGGCTATAGAGGCAGATCTGGTAAAATGAATGCTCTTGAGGTTAAGGCACTCAAGGGTAAAATCCTTGCTAATGCTTTTGCATTAGAGAGATAAAATCGTTGATTGCCCTTATGAAACGCCGTGCACAGACCTCTCCTTTCTTTGTCTGTCAGAGCTTCTTTTGTGCAGAAACTTGATTGAATTTATTTATCAGCTCGGCAACAATGCTGGAATTGCACGACACTAAAGAGGAACAGAGCCCTAACAGTTTTACCAGCTGACCTTTGTCAAGATAATAAGCCCAAATGCTGTCTCCTGTCTGTTTAAAATATGCAATGTCAAAGTGGCATCTGGGACACTCAGTGAAACTATGGTGAGAAACCATCAGGATCATTCTAGCAAAATCTACACTATCAAAAAAAAGGCAATATATAGTGTGCTTGACATAATGAGCTCCCTGGGCTACTTTTACAAAAGCACCAAGGAGCTGGTGTGAAATAGTTTAGGTCTATGATTGATGAACAAGACTCTAGGTAGGTGGAAGAAAAGTTACCAGAATTTTAACTATTGATTTCTGAAACAGAATCAAATATACATAGCATTAAAAGCTTGAGGGGAGGGAAACCCTTCTAAACCCAATAAATTAATGGATGTCAGAATCTAGCTAATATTTATTTGCTCCTCCTTTCTTCCAGCATTGTAGGTTTCTCATGTGGTCCACCATCCAAGTACTGGCTGGACCCAGATGTGTTTTAGCTTCCACAGAGTTACTGTGTTCTATTTCCTCAGTTATATGGGCATTTGGTTTCATTGCAGGAGCCAGATAATTATGAAAAAGAAGTTCTGTGAGCCAGAAGGCATGTTATATTTGTTTTTCCACCCACTCACTCCCAGTACATGGGGAATTCCTTTTGATAATTGAGGGACTCTTGAAAGACGTTTGCAAGATGGTACAAGGGTCAGATAGCTAAGGAAAGAAGGACAAATATTCCAACATGTGAGCACAAACCTCCTGTACAAGGGTGAGTGGCAGTTAGGAGGATTCCAATCCACACCTAAAAGTTTAGAAGAAAAGCTGTACCCCAGCATACATTAGGCACATGTGGGGGCCCAATGTGGATTGTGATGCTCATCTGGTCCATATTGAACTAATCCAGAATGCGTCAGCTAGACTGGTGACTGGGGGCGGCCGCTGAGACCACATAACACCGGTCTTGAAAGACCTACATTGGCTCCCAGTACGTTTCCGAGCACAATTCAAAGTGTTGGTGCCGACCTTTAAAGCCCTAAACGGCCTCGGCCCAGTATACCTGAAGGAGCGTCTCCACCCCCATCGTTCTGCCCAGACGCTGAGGTCCAGCGCCGAGGGCCTTCTGGCGGTTCCCTCATTGCGAGAAGCAAAGCTACAGGGAACCAGGCAGAGGGCCTTCTCAGTAGTGGCGCCCGCCCTGTGGAATGTCCTCCCATCAGATGTCAAAGTGATAAATAACTACCTGACATTCAGAAGACATCTTAAGGCAGCCCTTTTCAGGGAAGTTTTTAAAGTATGATATTTTAGTGTATTTTTGGTTTCTATGGAAGCCGCCCAGAGTGGCTGGGGAAACCCAGCCAGATGGGCGGGGTACAAATAATAAATTATTATTATTATTATTATTATTATTATTATTATTATTATTATTATCTGATGTAGATGATCACCCCCACCCAAGGCCACAAGTTCATTAAGTAAGTGGCTAGACATGGATTGGGGCCCTAGTCTGCAACATAATAACTGGCTAGGGGGGCTAGAGTAATGAAGCCAAGTTTCTCACTTAAATGTGGGGTTGGACAGTTATACTGTTGTTCCCCTTCTTTTGAACTTGGGGTTTTTGCATGCGTTCTTCAAACAGGAAAGATTTTATCCTGGTGTTGCTGCCTGGATTCCACAAGCCACTCTCTGTTAGTATGAAATTAATCAGCCAATGCATCTGAGTTATTCCTACGGTTAAAATCTAAATGCATGGGTGGGTCATGATTTATTTATTTTTGTTTTAAATGCAGCCTCCTGATGAAATAAATGAACCAGAGTTGCTTGCTAAATAAATAATGTAGCCCTATCAATTAAGAAAATGAAAGTGATAAAAGAGAAAAAAGAAATTTAGAACAATGTAATGTTAATCATGCTTAGTCAGCCACCATTTCCCCAGAAGTGCTGTAGTAACACTATGTTATATGTAGTCAGTCCCACCTAGGGGTGTTAGAAGGTGATGTGTCTCTTTCTGCTCTGTATACATCACTGCTTCCATTCTACTGCAGTTTGTCTTATGCCAAAAATGATGTCATTTGTCTCTCTGTCCTCTGTGGTAACATTACACAACATACGTAACTTACATAGTCATTATGTTATTCCACTTCATCCATTTCATTCCCAAGGAAACTCTTTGTAAATGTGGGGGTGCTCTGTATAGATCACATGCAGCACTGAGGAGGGGAGCCAATAATTGTATATCAAAATTCAGAGAAATGTGAAAACTGAGGGATAACTATGTTCTGATCCAATTCTTCACCACATCAAGATTGCAATAGAAAAGGAATTACCTCCCATCTTAACCCCTTCAATGATGATCTATAAGTATGTGTTTGACATAGGGGTAAACCAAATGTTATTAGCAACCAAATCTGGGTATTAAAAGAAATAAGAAATAAGTAAGCAAGAGTAGTTAGCTGTAGTTAGTACTTACTTTCTATAAAACCTGGTAAGGAGGCTGAAACACACTTTGGAGTTGAACATTCTTCCCTAAGTGCAGTGGTACCTCGGGTTACAGATGCTTCAGGTTACAGATGCTTCAGGTTACAGACTCCGCTAACCCAGAAATAGTACCTTGTGTTAAGAACTTTGTTTCATGCTAAGAATAGAAATTGCATGGCGGTGATGCGGTGGCAGCAGGAGGCTCCATTAGCTAAAGTGGTAACTCAGGTTAAGAACAGTTTCAGGTTAAGAAAGGACCTCCAGAACGAATTAAGTTCTTAACCCAAGGTACCAGTGTACTCTTCTCACAAATTCTTGACTTATCTAGGTTTTCTATAGCCGCATAATATTGGTAGGAATACTCTCTGCACATGCTCAGAGGCAATCTAAGATCCAGCATCTGCAAGGCATTAAGAAGTGATGAACATGTCTCTTCATCAGTGGAATGACACCTGCAGTGGGAGACTTTCCCTGGTGGGAGGCTCTGGCTGTGGCACACCAAGAGGAAAGGATTGCTTGATTCAAAGATCAAAGTCTTTGCGAGGAATTCAGTGCTTGCACTAAGGCGATCCTTCCGTCAGGGCAAGCATTTCAGCTGGCCAGTTGGAATGATTCTCCCTCTCGTCCCTCCCCCCATGAGGTGTTGCATAGGTTCTTCAGACCTGCCTCCCTAAGTAAGTTGCAGGAGGTGGGGGGGCAGTGGGGTAAGCCCATTGCACAAGCAGAAGTCCTTGCACAGGGCTTCTGATGACGGGACTCATTATATTCTGCCCAAAATATTCATTTTGGGGGACGTTTCCCATTTTATACGTGAAAGCCCTATATATGTGCTGCTGATCATCTATTACCACTGCCCGCATTGCACTGTTAGCCTCTGACAGGGCTGGCCCTACCATAAGGCAGAGTGAGGTGGCTGATTCAGGTGGCAGAAACTCTTGCGGGGGCGAGGGTAGGGAGTGGTGCTTAGGTGTTGCAGGAGAAAGCATTGTGGGTGGCTTGCCCTGTGGTCCCTCAGCTAACCTGCTGCCCTCAGCTGCAGTGAAGGATGCTGCCAGTGTTGAAGTAATATTCAAGGGCCAGTTGTGGGCAGTTGCAGGAGGGGTGTGTGTGCATCTCGTCCTTTGCCTTTCTGCTGGGTCTGGCCTGCAGAAAATAGACGTTTCTTCCTCTCTTTCAATTCTCCTCGCAGTAAGGCTGTGAAACAAATTGGCCCTGTACTTAAGGAGAAAAAGAGTCATCACATCACTATTGATGAGCTGATTAGAAGCTGCAGTGGGCCCAACTTACTATCCTATTGATGATACCCTTCTGTAGAGTAATATTGCCATTTGTCTGAAGTGCTTTCAGACAGTCGCCAACCGGCAATTTTACAGCTTTACAAAAGTTATGCAAGAGAAAAGTGGCAGTACTTTGATGGGGTAAGAAAGGGATGTGCAGAACCCTCCTCCCACCTCCTGGTGTTATAAACACCATATAGTTGAACTTGTATTTTTAAGTTTGGAAGGTGCAACTTGGAACCCCAAATTAAATGGTATACTGTACTCCCCCCCCCCAAGCTAGCAATGCTGTCATTATCTGCCTAATTGCTGCCTGCTCTGCTCCATAACACTTCCCAAAAGCTGATTTATTTGTCAGACTTAAAAAAAAATAAATCACTAGTTTACAAGCAGGGCTTTTTCATTTAAGGCAAATTTAATAATCTCTGTCTTTCTCCTGCTTCTGAATTTCTTCTGGCAAATAGAAATGTAGCATTTCACTCATGGGTCACAAGGTTTGTTGTGCTTCGTTACATTATTTGTTCAATCATGCAAAGCCACAAATAGCTCTTTATTGGTAGCTTGAGCTGTCCTAAGGCTATTAAATTCATAAGATTTCATAGGGAACAATCCAAAGCCAAGATTGCCCAGGATGAGTGCGCAAGTTCGTGTCTGGAATAGGCAGATCTATGTCTGAGTCAGGTGAGTCTCCCATTTTGGTTCAGCTGGAGGTGCGCAGGTGTAAGTGCCTATCCTGGCTCAACTGGAGCTTAGCCAGCTCAGCCAAGGCTGGATTAGGTCCCCCAAAGGTCTTTGGGGTGTGGTGGGGGGCATGGCATGGTAGGCCAGGCAGTGGAGACTTAAGTAAAGGTAAAAGGACCCCTGACCATTAGGTCCAGTCATTGCCAACTCTGGGGTTGCGGCACTCATCTTGCTATATTGGCCAAGGGAGCCGGCGTACAGCTTCCGGGTCATGTGGCCAGCATGACTAAGCCACTTCTGACGAACCAGAGCAGCACACGGAAACGCCGTTTACCTTCCCACTGGAGTGGTACCTATTTATCTACTTGCACTTTGATGTGCTTTCGAACTGCTAGGTTGGCAGGAGCAGGGACCAAGCAACGGGAGCTCACCCCGTCGCAGGGATTCGAACCGCCGACCTTCTGAGACTTACCCCTCTTCTAAACGCCTTTCCACTTTGTGAAGTGGCCAACCAGATGCCCCTGGGAAGCATGCAAGCAGAACATGAGTGCAATAGCACCCTGCCCACCTGTGATTCACAGCAGCTGGTATTCAGAAGCATGCTGTATCAGAATCGACCTGATGAGAAAGCCCTTTGCCTGCATCTTAAATACATCTTTATACACGTGCCCCACAGTTATGGAAGAAGGAATGGGTTCTCAAAGCACAGTTTCAGCCCTTGTGTTCTTCTCATTTGGCTTGCTGACTTTGTACAACTTTTCCAGCCTTGACCTTCTCGTCCGATATTTCTTCTCAAAACAGTTCTGCGCACTTCTGCAAATGTTAGATTGACATTTGGAGCAGGCTTCAGGAGGAGCTCTAATGCTCCCTTTTGGCTCCCTCATGTGCCTGCCAAGATTCAGCAAGGCTACAGTCTCCTGCTCCCCACGTCTCTGGGCTAGTAATAACATTTACCAGCAACCGTTTCCTCCATCTGCAAATGTTTCCACAGCCTTTCCTAATGTTCTTGAACCTTCCTTTCTGGTCTGCTTCCCCCCACCTGCCCCCATGAGCACAGCCCTGAAAGGAATAATGCCAAGTTCTAACAATTTAATAAGATTCCCCCTTTGCTGTAGATATAGGGATTTTAGAAAAAATAGATAGTTTAATATCTAAAAGAGGAACACCATATTTTGTCCCAAGGCAGGTTTACAAGTGCTAATGCTGTTCTTACTAGTTAGAGCTACTGAATCTTACAGGGTTTTGACTTTAAGGTCAAGCCAATGAGGATAATGGTAGACTTGCAAAAATTCAGGGAATGCATTTGATACCTTGTTTATATAAATTCTTCCTTCCTTTTGTCTTCTTTTCTATGCTCTTTTTATGAAAACAGACAGCCACCAGCCATAACTGTTAAACAGAAGCACATGAAAAGACTCAGTTTATCTTTTTACTCAAAGTTCCATGAGACTCTGCCCAAAACCACTGATTTCTACAGATGAGGGAGATGCTAAACCCTTCTACAGATGCTCCTTCTGCCATTCAGCCAATTCAGCTTTAGTCAGCCCTACAGAGGTTGGACTACAACATGGGCACCACGTTAGCTACCCTTGTTCCATTTATCCACATTGTTTGGCTATCTCCGCTCCCCATCCTGTTTTCTTCTTTTGTGGAATGATGGGTCATTTATGAGCTTCCAGCAGAATTGACCAGTCTGAAGTAATAAAGATACTGCTAATGCTTCCACTAATAAACTGTGGGCACCTGTGCCATAATTACATGTGTTATGTCTTAGCGCAGGGTAAAACAGCCTTGTTCATCCTTTCACCAGTTAGCTTGCTACCCATGATAGTCTGTGGTTGAATTGCTGTCTGTTCTTCTCCCTCCTCTGTCTGCTGCCATACATGAGCTCTAGACACTGATTTTCTGAAGAAGACACTGGAGTAGAATCCATGAGCACCAACCAGGAGATATCAGAGAATGTGTGGTTTTATAGTTCTCTCTCTCCCTCTCCCTCTCTCTCTCTCTCTCTCTCTCTCTCTCTCTCTGTCTCTCTCTTCTAAACAGCCCTTCATCATTCAAGGATCACATGACAGTTTACAGTATAAAAACACAAAATTTCACAACATAGTAACAAACAGCACCACAGTTTAAAAGGCTACAGATTGTTCAACTAGCCAAAGACCTGGGATAAAAGGAATGTTTTGTCTGCCACCTAAAGATATGTAAAAAGGTGCCAGGCAAGTTTCCATGGGGAAAGCAGTCCACAAATGGGGGTGCCACTGCAGAAAAAACCCTTGTCATCTTGCCATCCTCTGAACAATTCTTTTCTTGCTTTGAAAATATATACTTGGGACTTTAAAATGAACCATAATGATAGTTGTAGCAGACTGTGTGAAATGCTTATGAACAATATTCCTTTCCTTCCTACTTAACTACATAAGAGTACCAAGGCCCTGGGGGCACTCAGATGAAAAAGAACTCCTGTAGAAAGTCTGTTTTGTTGCAGAATGTACTTCTCCTCATTATTATTTGGGAGAAGCCATGACTATGTAAACTGTAAATCAAAGTGTAATGCAGCCTAAGGAGTTTAACTGTTAGCACAACCAACAACCCCGTGAGGTAGGTCACCCAGTGAGGTTCGTGGCTGAGAGGGGATTTGAACCCTGGTCTCCCAGGTCCTAGTCTAACACTCTACCATTACCCCACACTACATCTAGCAACACCATCTGTACACATCTCTGGCAACAATGAATGCTGTATATAACCCACATGCTATCCCTCCTGAACCAATCAATATACCGTACATCTTAAGCAAAGAGTGGAACCACATCTCCCCTATCAATACCATTCACAGGTTTCGAAGGGCTGCCTAATGTTTTCAGATCTCCGAAGCAGCAAAATGGCTTTCGTTGTGCCATCTATCTATCTGTAAATAGAAAGAAAGAAAGAAAGGATTTGGGTCCTCTTATTGCCGATTAATCCCCATGCTCACTGGCACCACATGCACTGATACTTGCCAGCTCTACACACATGCCCAGACAGTGGCACAGACAGTTTCAGGCAGGGCACATTCGAGCTGAAGGTGTCAAAAAGAGCCATTTCATGCTCGACTTCACTTCCTAATACAGTCCACAGCAAGAGCAGGGAGGTGTGCGCGACTGTGTTTCTTTACATGCAGCCAGTAAGTGTGTGTATAATATAGAGTACATTTTGTTCTACTAGCAGCTGGAAGCGGCAGTATTGGGAGTGCAGAAGTGAAAGCGATTGGAATTGCATTTAGCATGCTGTGCTTTGCTTCTCTGCAGCAGCACCTTGTGAAAAGGGAGCACAGCTTTTCTTCTGTAACCCACAGCTGGTTCGCACTCATGGCAAATGGTGTGTAGGTGAAGAGGGGCAATAGTTTGTGTGCATCTGAGGAGACTGCTGCATCTGCAGCCTTACTTTACACATCAGTTCAACTGGCTGCAATTCAGTTCAGTTCACATTTTAAAACAAAGCTACCTAACACACATGTTCCCCGTACAATACATGAATCAAAACACAGCCATCCTTCCAAATTTTCACTTCTCTGAATTTTGCAATGCAGTTCTCCAACCAGGTGTTCATAAAAATGCATATATAAGTAAAAATAAATATGGATTTATTTAGGGAACACTGCTTTGCACAGACGTGTATGTTTGGCAAAACTGCATACAAAATTGTGTAAATTAGGAGAAATTCACATTGAAATGCTGGCGAATTTTCATGAGGATTTCTTTTTTAAACAAATTGCAAACTAATGTGGAAATATAGAGAATTGCACTTTAGTTTTGAATAATGAGAAACTGAGAGAAACCAAAATTGATAGGCAATATGTTTGGCGACTAGAATTTTGATGACTGTGTGTAAGTGTCAGCAAAACACCATAGTACTGATATACATACTTACAATTGCAGGCATGCCTCAGCCAGTACCCACACAGCTGTTTGTTTACGTTGCAAATCTTTGTGTTAATGCTAAGAAACACGGGGACAGAGCTTATTCAATATGTATGCATCATCTCAGTATTCAGGGTGTGGGTGCAATTACTCCATGCGATAACACATACCTTAGTGAATTTGATCAAAAGCAGGTGCTAGTCAACTTGGAGATCAGTGGGGGAGTTGTCCCACTTTTTGAGGGGTGCCCTGAAAACAACTCATAATGTTTATAATTTATTTTTAATGCCTTGTATTTTCAATTTTATTTGTAATATAATATTTCAAATGCTCCATATTTTTTATAAAATGTAGAGCTACATTTTTTAAAACCAACCAACCAACCCATGCACATAAACCAAAACTACCCAGAACTGGGGCAAGACAAGCTCATTGTCACCTCCCTCCTCCTCTCTCTAGGAATTTGTCCTACAGGGCAGCTGACGATGGATGTGGCCCTGCAGCAGAGTAGGAAACAGTGCAGATGGAGCAAGAACAAGTTCCTAGGCTTGTCCTCCACAGCCTCTCTCTCTCTCTCTCTCTTGGATTTCTTTCTGCAGGACAGTTGGTAGTATGTGACTCAGAGACCAGAGAGAGAGGGACAGTTCACTTGGCTCCAGGGTAGGCACTTAATGTTGTCTTAACCTGCTACTGTATTTCTCCTGGATGCCTTCACACAGAGCAGTTGGCAGCAGATGGCCATGAGTGGAAGGGAAATGTCCTGCTGGAGCAGAAGTATATATCAAAAGTCAATGAAGTGTCTTCACACCTTAAGTAATCTCTATTACCTTTAGTTAGCAAACCTTTCCACTGGAAAACTAGTGATTGTTAGGCCTAGGTTATGTGTGCAATATGTCCTAAGATGCACGTGGCATCATAGGTTAATTTGTCTCAACTTCCTGTCCTCACACTAAGCATGAGAATAATGAGATGTTTCATCTGAATTTTAACTTCCCTTCACTCCAAAGCTCATGGAAGTAACATTTTTTAAAAATAAATAAAACAACAGCATCACTTTAAAATATTTTTCAAAGAACCATCCACTAGACAAGTGAACTGTCTAGTAAATCAGATTTGTAGTTGAGTTCTTATTGAGGATATTTGGTGAGTCAACATGACCGTGGTGAGGGATTGAGGATTGGAGTGATCATTCTGTGATATTATGGCAGTGGACAAAGCTCTATTGTAATTTTTGTAATTTTTGAGTAAATGTGTTTGAAGAAGAACATGATGAAGAAGAAGAACCATCCACTATAGCAATGTTCTGTTCAAATACTGCTACAAAATGTTTTCCTATCCCTCCCCCCCCAAACCTCCCCCCTACACTCCTTTTTCCTTCCCATATTAAATAAGCCATTACTATTGACCAACTGCAAAGATTAGCTTGATTTGTAGGAAAGCAGATCTTTAACACCTGAGGCAGGTAGAATGGGTAGCATATGCTATATTGGAACCAATTTGTGGAGAAAATGGAAGCTTTGTTGCTATCACTCATCTAGCCTCCATGATGTTTTTGGTGTGCAACACGATAAGCTCAACACAACAATACTTCCTATTAAAGATCTCGTGGCCACTTGCCTATAGTAATACAGAGTGAAACAATGTATCTGTGGTGTGTTCAAGATCTGGAGGGCACAGAGCTGATAGCGATTAATTTTTATTTTCCTTTTCTTTGTTTTTTCAGAGGCATCGATTCTGAGTTATGATGGCAGCATGTACATGAAGATCATTATGCCGATGGTCATGCACACAGAGGCAGAGGATGTGTCCTTCCGCTTCATGTCTCAGAGGGCTTACGGGCTCCTGATGGCCACCACATCCCGTGATTCAGCCGATACCCTGCGGCTAGAGCTGGATGGAGGCCGTGTCAAACTCATGGTCAATCTAGGTATTGTACAGAAATTGCCCCCCTCCACCTCCGGCTTTCAGTTTTGAGCTTGTTTTGTTTTCTTGTCCGTCTCCCCCTTCCCTGCTCCCCCACCCCCCGGTTTGGTTTAACTGAATTATAAGTAGTCGCTGATGTATTCTGTAACAGTATTAATGGTGGAGAAATAATTTCTCCAGTGACCATTGCATGGTGATTTTATGTTAATTCCTGGTTATGGGTAATGTGATTTTTAAGTCTGGTTTTTGTTTTTTAAGTTTCCTTTCTTGTTCCTGAACTGGTTAGCTTTATGTAAGACATGCTATTCAGTCCATCTTTTGATCAATCACATCCTCATTTGATCCAGCCTCTCTATTACTATTCAAAACAGTCAAAAGTGTTTGGCAAAAAATGACAAAGGCATGGAGGGAAGGGTCTATATAGCTACAGTGTTTTTAAGATGCCAGTGTTTTATATTTCAAGCATTCCTCTTATCGCCCAATGACTTTTAGGTTCATATAGAAAGAAGGGTTGTTAATTTTCAGGACTTATGCTACCAAATATTGTACAACATTTTTTAAAAAAATAAGCTGACAACTAGGGAATGAATTTCAGATATAAATGAATACGTGCTAATTAAATGGAGGAATATATTCAGAGAGATTGCCTGCCACCCACCTACCCAAGGCAAGGTATGCATGTAAACAATTTTAGATACAGGAACTTATTTGGATTGCAGAACAGGGGGATATTAATCCTTTCCCCTAATATTTGCATGCTTGTATTAAATTGCATTAGAATGATGTGTAGCACCTTTTTACATCCAGCCCCCAAAACAATGAACAATATACTGCGTTTGCTCATAAAGAAAATACCCCCAGTCCCCAAACAATACAAGGAGCACAGGAGACGCCACCTCTGTTCACTCCTCTAGGCTCAAAGTCTCCCTGTTCCTTCAGTGTCATCCACTCTAAAGTACTGAAAGGGAAATTTCAGTATGTTGCTGCTTTCTCCTCTGACACTGCTGTAACCAGGCAACTTCTGTGCCCTTTTCTCAGTCCATTCGCTGATGATATTTCATATTCATATAAAGTGTTTTCTAGAAATCAAAAAGCTTCGTTTTTGTTTCCCAGAAAACAAATGCCTTCATTTTCTGCCATTGGCAGAAGGTAGCAATTATTAAGAGATGGAGGGCCTGGCATAGGCAATATTCTTTCCTCTGTCACTAATGGAAAGTGAAAATGATTACATCTTGTTGATTATACTTGCCTGCCTCAAAGAGAAGTCACAAGCCATAGCTGTGGATGTCGCTGCTACATGCTCTGAGGGCCTCACTTGAGAGGCTGTCTTAAAACCCCAGATGTTACTATGTTCATAACCACTATAAGCTTTTCTGTTGAATAGGTCATAGCTTGCCAAATGTGATATTCCATGAGGTCACCATTGCTCATAAAAGGAAACCCAGCCTCACAGTGCAACTGACTGAGATGCCAGTGCTTAACCTTCAGTCCTCCTTCCAGGACTTCCCTAACAATTTCACAAGATCATGAATGTATACACGTTGTTTGGGAGTAGTCTTACATGATCTTACCCATCTAAAAAAGCTTCAGACATAATGGAAATTTGCAGGGGGGAGGGTTAGGAACCGGAGTTGGTAGTGGATGCACACATATTTATTTCAGCACCTCTCATTCAACATGGTTGGAGATGGTCTCAGTGTAGGAATGTATTGTGCAGACTTTTAGTTAAGATTTCATGCTAAATGCACTGCATGAAAAATCCTAAGGGAGACTTCTGTCTGAAGTTTAGTGGACAAAGAAGCTCCAATAAGCCAAAACTTTCTTACCTGCTATAACTGCAGCATCACTCTAGCTTTGCTGCAGAAAAGGAGCTTCAGTCTAGCAGGGCTCTGAAGGTGACTTCCAGAGCATTAGCTCAATTATGCAGTAGTGAAGATCTGCAAAGGTTTCAGATATCAATTGGGTTCTGAAACAAATACTCCTCCATAATAAATAGCCAAAAATACAATAGATTTGAAGACACAAATAAAATATTAGACTTTCTAAAAAAGAACAGAGTTTACTATCTCAGGTAGTTCAAACACCAATACTTTGGATTATAGTTCTTTGGACCATTATGATGTAATTATGATGTAGAGAGTTCTGAGAGGTTTTTGAGTCAGGATGCCTTTGAACTACAGCTCCTATAATCCCACACCATTGGCCATACTGGCTGGGATGGACGGGAGTTAGAAGTCCAGCAAAATCTGAAGAGCCACAACAGGTTCAACATCATAGATGTAGCCTTCTCATAATTAACAGACGGTCAAAAACTAAAAGTAAGTAAAAAAAAACAATCTGGAAATCACATAGCTGGAATATGAATAATCTGATGTGCCATAAATACATATTGGCAAAAACTGTTTTGAATGGTATAAAATATTCTTGTGCTTGCTCCCCCCCCCCCTCACATTTTTATTCCATTTGGTTTCTCTTAAAAGGTTGTCTGTTTATTAAGGTCTTTTCTGTGATCTCTTTATGCTGTGTATCCAAGTCGTAAAAGCTTCTTTACACCCCATCCGTCATGGTATATCAAAAGATGGTATTCAACCCTTCAAAGGCCTGAAGCCTGCGGCCCGCACAGCAAACAGCCCTTCGAACAGAGTGTACAGAGCAGCCTGCAGGGGCTGGCATATCCTTCTCACCTGCACCACACCTTTGAGCAAAAACAAAAACAGAGAGGAAGGTTTAGGTTGATTTGGAGGAGAGGGGGGAAGAGAGTCTCTTGTAGCTATATGCTGCTTACTTAAGGAGTAGTTAGACTTTCCCAAAATGGGAGCTTTGGGCAGCATTCTGTCTTAACAACACACCTCACAACATATTGGACCCTTGACTTTGTAAAGAGTAGATAACCAAATATGAGAGATGTCACTTCTCTGTTGAGAAAGGAGGAGGGAGGGAGGGAGGAGGTGAAGAAGGAGGGGAGGAGAGAAAGAGAGAGACTTCAGTGAGCCACATGCCCCAGAATTAACCCTGCAGGTTAAAGCATGTGCTGAGAGAATGAGGAATGGCCGCTCGTGAAGAAACAGCCACCTTCATATTCAGCATTCTGGTTTGGTTGGCTGGCACTGCAGTAGTGCCACAGGCCCATGTTTTAAGATCATTCAACTTCTCCATCCCTCCTCCCATACTTTCCCTCCTGCTGGACTGCGGTCAAGCTTCTGCCATGGGGCAGGACCTATGGCCAGCTTGTCTTGACTCAGACTCCTTCGGGGAAGTGTGGTCAGTCATCTCCACCTCCCAATCTCACACTGTGCTAAGCATCATCCTTTTGAGCAATACTAGTGACACCTTGGATTTGACAGCCATTCATTTATGTGTCTTTCATATATATATCTCCAAGGTTGATTGATTCATGGGCCAGCTATCTTCTCTGCTGAAGCACTATGATGTATGTTCCTTCATTTCCCCGAAGGAAGTCTTATGTGGCTACTTATTATAAAAATTATAATAGAATTGATAACATTTGTAATATCAAAATTTTTGCTGACATCCATCTCTTAATTTGTGTATGCTGCCACCTCCCTCTGCACTGTCACTTTTGCTAATAGCACACCTTGATAGGTATAATCTCAGTTGTATAAACCTAACAGAGATGTTTTATAAGTCAGAGCAAACAATGGAAATTGCAATGAAGAATGACCAGAGAATCCCAAAGGATGGAAGGGAAAGTAGCGCTTGCTCCATTTTGCAGACAATCAGGAATGACAGCTAGGGACAGAATGTCAGACTTAAACAAAGTAAATCTGTTCATAATACCCAAAAGAGGTAGGAAAAGGCTGATAATAACAGAACAGTTGGTGAGGGAATCCTAAGCAGTTTCTGCAACTTCAAACAAGTTCCTTAAATGGAATTAATGTGTTATCAGCCTATTCTTTTTACTCCAGTTTAAAACCCATTTTTAATAACCATAACATTGGCTTAGTTCAGACATCATGTTAAACCATAGTTTAGCATGATGAAAACAAAGGTGGCCTCAGGGTGTTGTATTCTCCCTGCCCCCACTTCCTGCACAGGCATGAAGAAGAGTTTGGAAGTTTCCGCTTCAATTTTAGATCAACCCTAGCTTCTCATCTTGTCCAAACCTAGCAAAATGTGGTTAATTATGGTTTATTTGAAACCGGTCAGCTTCAAACTATGGTTTCTGAACCTGAATTGTTTTAACAAACCATAGTTGAATAGTTTTAACTAACCATAGTTGAGATTAACAACAGTTAGGATTCAGATGTTAAACTGCTAAACTGTGTATACAAGCCTAAGGCTTTCCCAAATTCATTCTTACCGCACTAAAGTTTTATTTAGCTGGATGTCCAAGCACAAGCATTTGAGCTCAGAGATAATCTCTCTCTCTCTCTCCCCTTCCCATCCTCCTCCTCTCCCTCAGCTTTGGGAAGATTTTTGTTTATAGAAGCAGCTTTTATCTATGTTGATATCTCACGCCACCAGCACACATCTGCAAAAGGGATATAGCCACCTCTGTGTGGTGATCGTACCAAATGCTCAAGGACTGTTTGCTCCCACTTTTCTGTTGCGGTTGACGACACATGACAAACCTAATCGCACGAAACCAAACCCATATTTTCTTACGAGAAGATCTGCTGGGAAACAGACTCTCTACAGCTTCACTGCTCCTGATTGGTTTATTCCTGATCACTCAGATTCCTTGTCATCTTTTCCTCTCACCTTTTTCCAAAATAAAAAATACATTTTTTTTCTCATTAATATGAAGGACTGTCCTTTTCATTGGGTATTAAGTTGTTCCCCTAAGCACAGAGTAAGTAGCACCATCCACTCTATTTCATGCATTCTTGAAACATACAGCATCCTCCACTGTCCAAGTTTCTGGCTATCCAACATTATATATACATACCACACATAACACAATATATTCTGGATTGCTGGGACTGTAAACAGTGGCTCGTGACCTTAAGAATTAAGAGCCCTCCAGTCAAATTCACTATCTGTCCTGCATCCTGTTTTTTTATTAATATAGTCTACATTTTAACGCATTCCCCGCAAAAACAGCTTCAATTTGAATTCAGAAAAAGAGTGACCTAGCTGCAGTTTAAGCTGCTCATGTGTACATAGCCTTTGGGATACTTTACCAAAAGCAAAACATGTTTTCAGGATTACCTTGGTTCTTTTTCTTTCTTTGTTTTTATCCATTTGTACTATCTGAAACATCTGAGTGAAGCATATAGAGTTGGCAAAGATGACCAGACCTGCCTCTGCACTGCCTATTTCACCTTCTTCCTGAATGTTGTAGGTGCATCATTCAGTCCTAACATTCAGACAGAAAGGTGAGACAGGGCTCTGAAGAACTGGCTGGCTGGCTGTCTTTGTAGCAACTGCCCCCCACCCCAAATAAAAAAATACCCCAATCCTCCAAACTGAACTGAAATCTGGGCTGGGCGTTCGTGCGGTTAGCTGTTTGCAAGTGGCCATTTTATGATAGGGAACAAGGGGCAGTATGTTAACCCTTTCCTCATCTTGGAGAACAGTGATGACACGCATTTTTTTTTCTCCCAAAGAATTTTGGGTTATTGCAAAGGGAACAGACCTGTTCTTATCAGTGGTGGAAAGGGTTAAGTATTGCACCAGCAGATTTTTCCAAGCCAGAACTCTAGGTATACTGTCGGGTAGGTGTTGTATTTATGCAGTGACACATGGGTAATTCAAAAAAAGCAGTGTAAAGGTTGCCCTTCTTAAAAGAATCCTAGAAGGTTTTTAATATATATATTTATTTATATGTAATGGGGGAAAGATTGGCATTTTGAAGGAGAATATATGTTCCTAAGTGACATACCAGCTATTTTTAATTAGCAGTTACTGATTAGAATCACTAGATAATATTCAATGCACTTTTTTCCCGACTTGCCACATAGTGGTATATAGTATATATTTTTCTTTCTCTCTCTCTCTCTCTTTTTCTGTTCTGTTCTTTTTTCTTTTCTTTTGCACATACATACACTCATATGCACAGAGACATACACACAGTTCTGGTTAGATACATGGTTCTGATATTTCTGTAGAATATACTGTAGCTATGCAGCCATTCCTAAGTTTGTACAGAATGTATATAAATATAAAATGGCCACATCTCTTTGCGTGTGTCTGTCCCCGGAAGGGTGGACTGATTGTTTTTGGATGTCTGCAGCTGTTACCTTGAAGGATGCAATTTCATCTTTCATTTATTTTTCCCCATCTAGACTGTATCAGGATAAACTGTAACGCCAGTAAGTTTCCCCTCAAGTTTCATTTTGTTCTCTCTCTCTAAATATATATTTAAAAGAAATTAACATTCTTTCCATTGCTATTTTAGAAACTGTTTCTTCTTTTCAGTTCGCTTTAAGAAAATGCTTTGGGATTTTGTAGATTTTGAAGCTTGGGGAGGATTTGAGATGGCTCTATATATGAATGTAATATGTGTGAAAGATTTCTCCAGGGGCAAATGAAATGTTATATTTCCCAGCTTCACAGACGAGCATCCAGGGAATGGGAAGAACTGAAAATGTATTTCAGTAGCTTTCCGCTTTCATGGGAAAATATCCTTAGAGGCAGTTTTAATAACAGGTACTGTATGCACTTCTCCACTACAACAAATTTGTTTTATTGTGACAATAAATAAAGAAGTAGTTTGGGCCACAACTGTGACTGCATTGTCTGATATTTCATTGGTATCCATTCTTTAAGCGAGGTTATACATTAGATTAAAGAACAAATTATGTTCTTGAATGGGGAGGAGTTTATATATACTCAGATTGATCATCCTACCATCTTGATTTTTATGCCTCTCCTGAATAGTGAGCCTTCCCCAACCAGATGCCCTCACAATGTTGCTAAACAATAGCTTCCATCAGCCCCAGCCAGCATGAGCAATGGTCAGAGATGATGGGAGTTGTAGTCCAACAACCTCAGGAGGGCATCCGGTTGGGCAAGCCTGAGCAAGAAGGTCCAGGGGAGCTTTTCAGGCCTGTTGCAGCATCTTGTTTATTTACAAAGGCACAGACAATTAGCAAGGAACCCCCTAGGCAAGCAATGCTGATGCTTAGAGCAACTCTCAGTTCCCCAAAGCAATAGCCCCGAACACCCCAAACCTAGTACTTTCTCTGGATAAATTAAAACTGCAAAAATCACGAAGTTTTCCAGACCTGCTGTTTTGTTATGACAGATGCTTGATTTTTTGTTTGCAACAGAAACATGAATACTTAGTTAGGATGCATAGAGCAATGCTTCCTTGTTCCCCTTCACACATCTTCTTGACAGTGGATATGGGGATTCCTCCTGTTCCTGTGCCTCTTACGTGAGGTCAGAATAAGAGTAAGAAAAATATGCAGTGGCAGCACCTTCATAGCTCTTGGTATACCTAGTAGCTTCACCTTGACTTTTCCCCCCAAGGAGAAAGCTCAGTTGGTTGAAGTTGGCATTAAATGGTTTGCAGCCTATGCATCTAAGAAGGTCCATGTCCTCTCCATGACTCCTTACACTGTGCTTGAAAGCGTGTCATGTGAGGAACTGTCATCCCATCCTACTTGACCATTCACGGAAAATGTTTCAGTTAGATCCCCAGCTGCCATGATTCTGTTAGTGTGTAACAAGGACTGCTAAGAGTAGGAAACAAAGCTTTCTTCCCTCCCAAAGAAACCCCAGCATCTCTGTCACTTAATAGGAAAAGGTCAAGGAGAGAAACAGGGAATCTATGGAGAGACTATCAGAATTTTTTCTCCAACTGGAAAAATATTCATTGTTATCAAATGTTTTTTGTGCAAGTTTCCTCCTGAGCACCAGCATTCGATTAAGTAATTTTGCTTTCATGAATGCTTAATTACATGGGCTTTTACATATTTATTATTTTACTACATTTCCCCTTCAAATATTCTTACACACACACACACACAAACACACTTTATAAACAAGTTTGGACTGGGTTTTTATGAATAATAATAATAATTTTAAAATATCCACTCATATACTTTATAATAAGAATAAAAATAAGAATGCTACCACTCATAGGATCTAGCTATTCAGAACCCTAAACATACTTGTTCCCAACTGGGATGGCCTAGTCCAACTGCTTCTTTCCATTATTCAACAGAAGCATAATTAAATGAAGGAGGACAAAGGTGTGGAAAGTACTGATAGTTTGAGAACTCTATGCTAGCTACAGAACCCCAGGGATTACCCCTGTGCATATATTCATTTTCTTTCTTTTCCCCTACCTTTAAAAAAAAATATATAGAAATGTGAGGAGAAAATAGCCAAAGATGCAGGTTTTTATTTTATTTTTATTTTTTTGCACTGATGTGCACATTTTGGAGTAATCTTGGAGAGCTTTGTTGGTTACACGTAGCTGGGAACATAGATCATTATGATTTTGATCAGGGAGGGAATAATCTGTCTATTTCAGTTCTCTCAGTTTCTCATTTTCCCAATACATGAAAATCCATCAGCATTTTAGTGTGATTTTTTTCCTAATAAACACAGTTCATATGCAGTTGTGACAAATGCATTCATTTTTGCAAGCATTTGCCCATTGATTTAATTTCACCAAAATGTTCGTTTTTATGCACATCTTTCCCCAGCAGATGCATTTTTGTACCATTATTTGGTTGGCAAACTGCATAGCAAAATTCAAATAAGTGTGAATTTCAAAGGATATCTGTATTTTGGTTTGCAATCCCCCCCAAGAAAGGACAGATTTGATAGATTGGGCTTCAAATAAAACCTGAATCAAATTATAGATTTGACAATTCCCCCCCCCTACTTTTCTACATGGTGGGGGGGAGGAGCGAAGTTAGGATTAGACTGTCAATAATTGGTTTCTACTGAAGGACATTATGGGCCTTTCTGGCAAAGAACTTTGGGCAAATGGCTACTAAAATATCAGATCATGCAGTCACTTCTATTAACTAAACAAGGAGCACTTGGTCTGTGTTATTAAGAGCAAACAGAGTCATACTCAAAGGATAGCACTCATGAGGAAGTTGAATATTCTCCATCTCTGTCTACCAAGTGTACTGGCTGTGAGAGCTCCATTGCATGTCCAACAGGTAAGGCTCTAGCTATCATTTTTCTTATTCTGTTAATGTGTTGAAGGAATGCAGAAAACACACGCACAGTGTTTCATCTTGTTGATTGGTGGTTTGTTCATGTTCCCTGAAATTGCCATTCTCACTTTCTCCTCCACATATGTTTCACTTTTCTTCATCCTCCTCCCCTTTCACTGTGAAGTAGTCAGCATGAACTAGAAGTGGGCAGTTTTATACTGAGGAGGGGAGGAAATCAATTTTTAAATTATTAAGACAATCAAAGAGAGTGTCACAAACATGCAAAAAACACACACCCAGAGTTGTAGAAAACTGGTAACAAAACACGTACTTGAATACTGTACTGTCATGGTATAAAACCTCAGGTTGTTTCTGTAATATGAGAATTTTAAAGGAATAAAGCGAACATTATTAGCTTTATTGGTTGCAGGGCAATGATTAGCAAAAGGTGCACTCCTGTGCTTGGCTAATCACTCAGCTCAGTAATTGCTGTTTAAGTTCACTGGGACTTACTCCCAAGGTAAGTGTGTATTGGATTGCAGTATATGGTTGCAATCCTATACAACAGCCATTGCCAGCTGGGTTCTCTCCAGATTTTTTGGAATACAGCTCCAGCCCACACTGATGGAAGTTGTGGTCCAAAACACCGGAAGTGCACTTAGTTGGTGAAGCCAGCTGTACCCCCTTACCTGGAAGGAAGTTTAATTAAACTCAATAATATTTGCTTCTGAGTAGACATGCATTGGATTGCACTGTGAACTTCTCCAAAAGCGCTTCTATTTATTATGCTATGTTTGGATGTGCGTATTGATAATAATCTACAAATAGGTTTTTTGATAAAAAGGAAATGACTTATTTATATATTAAGCTTATTTAAGTACGCCGTGGGTGGTAGTTTGATTTTTACCCCTTTTCATACACTGTGGATTCAGTAAACACGTGCACTAAGAGTGTGTAAGTAAGAAGAAAAAAGGAATGGCAACCCAGGGCCAATTTGGAATTGTGAAATGGTTAAGAGTGTCTGCACATGCGCATTTAGTGCTCCGTTTTTGCACATCCTCACCAGTTTTTTCATGGGGAAAATAAACAAGAAGAAAGCCCATTAGGATTTGCTTACAGATACTTGCATATAATTAAATGAGGACTTTAATATGACTATATATATATATATATATATATATATATATGATCAATTGTGAGAGAATGTAGTTTCAACATGCAATGCAATGCCCCCTGCCATGTTCATATTATGGAAGGTCAGAAAAGGCCTAATAAAAACTGTCGAGTTGTTCTTCCTGCACCAGCCATGAGTACTTCACTGTTGTTGGCTGTGATGTTAAACTGTCTGTAGTTCATTAAGGTGCAGTAGCTCCTCTTCTTCCTATGGGTTTTGTTGCACCTGAGCCTTATTGTGGATAAGGGTCAAATCACTTTCTGCATTTTTAATTATCGCTAGCATTCACAGGGGTAAATTACCATGCCTTTTCTCTCATGAATACAAACGAAAGAACCATCAGGAAGCATGAAACAAAATGAGGATTTTATCATGCTAATTAACTGGTACCACAAGAGGCACTTACTATAAGCATAGGCCTGCCTTTAATTGCCTATTAAGAACCTGTTAGCATGCTGACATCTTTCTGTATTAGCAGAGCCTCCCTCTATGAAAGGAAGTACCTTCTAAATTATTTGTCATGTGAAGTAGACATGGAACACAAATCTCCTGTGGCCTCTCCAATTGGTTCTTGCCAATGCATTTATGACAGATAGTGTGGCATTTCTCTGTCCAGCCCAACCTTTCTCCAGCTTTATGTAGAAATACGATTGATCAATGAGTTTAAAGAAATCGATATCGATATTCCTATTACAAAATGATAACCTTCTTTTTCATGTCAAAGGCTCACTTCTGAGTAGCATACAATTGACGACACATCGTTGATGCTTGAGTTTGATTTTGACAGCACTCTGGGCATCATTCCCAGACGCGAAACAAGAGGGGTAGACCACAAACCCTATTCTCTGTAAACTATACAGTAAATTACACTAAGCTCTCTTTAGAAGCCTATTTACTTTATGTAAATATAGAGGATCTTGACTGCCAACATAATGCAAATAACTCTGGGATAGCCAAGGTTTCTTTAATAAAGGACCACGTCTTTGGCTGATTCTTGAAAAGTAAAACCTGAATATATAACCAACTCAGATGCACTATTATTCTATTTATCAAACCTGAATTACCTACAAGTAAGTTATTAGTGATGGACAAAATCCCAGTGACATCATGCAGAATTTGGCTTTGCAAACTGAGCTACCCCAAATCAAAATAGTGGGGGCAGGGGAAGTTTTATGGGAGGCATTTCAGGGGGAGTTGGTAGAGAGGGCTTTCTGAAGGTGAGAAATGCCTTAATTTTATTTGGGCTTGACATGCTTAAGAGCATTATTCATGAGTGTCCATGTTTCAAGTAAATGGGGTAGGAATATTAGCTAAGAAGCATTGTGAGCAGCTATTAATTTCTCATGCCCGTTGCTTCTCCAGGTGGCTGCTGTTGCTTAGGTGACATTTTCCCATTGGTTCCAATTGACCTGTTTTAGGAATCAGAGAGGCCTGGGGCCTGGAAGTTTGTTTCTTCACCCCTCCTTCCTTCCCACCACACCATGTATCAATGCCATTGCTTCCCTCAGTAATTTCTGAAGGCCTTTTAGCAGGACACACCAGGAAGGGTGACAGGGTTTAGATGGTTCTGCTGACATACTTGACTCGTGGAGTGGTTTTGGAATAAGCTTGCAATCCTAACTCCACTGACCTGGGAGTTGGCCCCACTTAATTCAGCAGGACTTAGAGTAGGCATGCTTAGGATTGTAGGCTAAGCATTCCAGGCCACCAGCACATACCTTCTTTGGAGAAACAGATGGCCCAAAGCACTGAGAAGATACAGAATTGGTAGCTTCAGTCTCAGAGTGTTGCAAGACAAGGTGGGTATGCTTTGCTACCTGTCAGTGACAGCATGGAAAATAGAATGTCTACAAAAGAAGGCAGGAGCAGCGCAGAGCTTCCTCTGGTGTGCTATCAGGCCCATTTGGGAAGATCAACTCAAGCTGCCTCCTTTCTACTGTATTCCAGGCTGCATGCAGTCTAGACCCCCTTAGCAACTTTTCAGAGTGAGCCTCTTGAGTTGTTTGTCTTCAGCCACTCTACATGTAGACACAGAGGCAGAACCAGTTGCTGATGACCAAAAAATGTCAATCGGAAGCAACTGATGTCAGTATTTATTGGAAATGGCCATCCAGTTCTTTGATTTTCCCCAGCAAAGCTAGAGAGGAGTCGGTGGGATGAGAAGATAAATTGCAGTTTCTGTGAGAATAGTTGATTCCACTCTTCAATGTTTTTCTCTGCTAATTAGTGATTCACTGGCCATCAACTACTGTTTGCATTTCTAAGTTGTGTTAAATAATGGCAAATGGACATTTTTGGGGATGTTTTTCTACATGGCAACCTTAAAAATTCACACCCATAACCAATATTTATTTCAGATAAGCTGCCTGGGGTAATTTCTTCAAACCTCTCTCTCTTACGTTAGACTGACGTTAACTTTAGTTGATGCAGTCTTTGTGAGGGACAGCTAGTATGTTGCAAAATGTTTTATAAGTTGTGCTTTTGGAGCATGGCCCACTCAAGGCATCTTGCATTATCAAAAAAACCTAATGCAATTCAGAACTAACAATAGGAGCAGTACAAAAATCATTATTATTTTGAAAATGTATATCAAATAAACAAACAGCAATAGCAATTTCAGCACAATACAAAAACGATTAATTCTAAAGCAGCTCTCTAAAATAATATATTTCAATTGGGAAAAGTTGGCCGCAGCATTGAAGCCACCCATACTTCTCTGCAGAGAGAAGTTCCATAAACTGCAGAACAACAACGAGAGCTGCAGCAGTAGTTTAAACACTAACTAGAGTGCTTTTGTCAGCACAGTGACATACCCTTCTAATTTGAGACTAATTGCCCCAGTGGGAATATCACTTAGTTCCCAGAGTCATTCTTGGAGTGTGGAGATGCCCTCTTTGGGGTAGCAGCGAGATTTCAACTTCTTCTTTTCCTAATAAAGCTAAGTCAGCAGCTTTGGGTAAAAATCAGAATCCCAATTCAGAAAAAAACAGAAATGTTGCATTGACTTCCCATTGACTACCATGAGGAAATAAGCCTATAGCTATAACCACCTCACCACCTTTCTTATAGTAGTGAATGTAATTTACAGGTGTAAGAAGAGCAAATCTTTAGTGCATAAAGCCTGTCAAATCCCAGACAAATATGTGTAGCCTTCTCCCCTTGCTGGGCACTGTGAATTGGTGTGTGTGCGTGTTCCTTAAAAAAAAAGAAGGAACCATCTGTACCTCCCCCCCTCATAATTTATTTGGTAGAATTGTAGGAAATTTGAGTGCATGCCATTCTCCTTCTGAAATGGTGAATACTGCCAAATGTCAACCACAGTAATCTTGAAAGAAAACCATTTATAGTTTGGTGACTTTTTAATGATTAATTTATCCTTGCTATTGTTTCACTGAATATTTAAAAAAAATGAAAATAGCATACATTGGGGAGGTGCCCCTAGGCAAGAAACCTGCCAAGTTCTAGAAGGATAGCTACAATGGCGGGAAGCCTCATCCACCAAAATTGTGTCCCAGCTTTCTTTATGGAAATTTACCTCCCAATTGAGCAAACCTGTGGTTGGAAGAGAGGGTGCCACCATGGCCATTAAGCTACCATCCCTTCTTTCTGTTCTGCCAGGTTACCAGCCGTCAAGATAGATAAAATAAATTCCTTCTTCATGCAGTGCAATGGCTTCCAGTCACAATGCCTAGATACTACTTCCAGTAACATTGGCAGAGATGAACAGGAGACTTGTTGCACTCATATTCTGTTTGTGGGCTTCCCCACAGCATCTGTGTGGCTACTGTGAGAGCAGAATGCTGGACTAGATGGGATTTTGTTAAGAATCCAACAGGATTCACCTGTTTAAAAGCCAAAAACATATTGATTCTCATAAAAGATGAACTAGAAAGACATAATGGGTGGATTCCAGTGTAGTGCTAAGTATCTCATTTTGTCAGTGTGAGGATTCCTCTTTGTACAACTGAGTAGTCTCTGTCTCCCCCACCCCTTGTTCACCCTCTAAATTTGTTTTAGGGGTTTTCCCAACCCCCAGGAACAGATTTGGACAGGGTGCAGGGTGAGCATAGGAGAGGAGGAAAGTCCCACTGCGCAAGGAAAAATACTTTTGCTGATGGGATGTGGTAGTTGAACGCTGCCCAAAGGTTTTAACATTAGGTTATATATTGTTTTGGGACGCGGGCGGCGCTGTGGTCTAAACCACAGAGCCTAGGGCTTGCCGATCAGAAGGTTGGCGGTTTGAATCCCTGTGACGGGATGAGCTCCCATTGTTCGGTCCCAGCTCCTGCCAACCTAGCAGTTCGAAAGCACGTCAAGTGCAAGTAGATAAATAGGTACTGCTCTGGTGGGAAGGTAAACAGCGTTTCCGTGCGCTGCTCTGGTTCGCCAGAAGCGGCTTAGTCATGCTGGCCACATGACCCAGAAGCTGTATGCCAGCATCCTCGGCCAGTAAAGTGAGATGAGCACTGCGACCCCAGAGTCGTCCACGACTAGACCTAACGGTCAGGGGTCCCTTTACCTTTACTATATATTGTTTACAATATACTTCATCACTGAGGTTTGATTTTTTGAGATTCTGGGGAGGCAGCTGAACCTTGATGAGTGATAATTTTAGGAACTTATTACTTCCAGTAATAATTCCTCCCCACTGAAATATGAGAGACCTCATCAGTTCTGGCATTGCACCAAAGAAGGGAGACGTTCCCTGAACGTTCTATTTTTATTGTCTGTAAATTAATTAAATTTCTCAGTACTTGGTTACAGATGTGACATCCAAAATTGTAAACTCTCACACTTGAGAAAGAATGCATAATGTGAGGTAAAATAAAGCAATCATAGGTTATGTTGTTATCAAACCAGTGACCAAAAGTACTTAGGAATTATATCTGACTGCAAGGGCCTTTGTAAAATCAGAGGAAGTAATTTAAATAATTTAAACAATGAAGGGGTACCAGGAAATGGAGAAAGCTTTTTCATTTTGACTCTGCTAGCCTGTCTGTTGTGCTCTGTCAATTTAGCCATCATAGTTAATTCCCAGATTGTAGTGCTGAGCAACTTCCATACGAAAATGAGTAGATGTTTCTAGAAAGTGTTTTTCATTGTGTCAGGAAATATTGACAATAAAGCTTGTACAGGATCTATAGGAATAAGTTGTTGCTGTATAGCAGAGACTTTCTGAAATATTATTACCCAGAACACTTGGCCAACTGGGCATTCCCACCACATCTGGAAATAATATCTCTCCAACCTTTGCAACCCCCTTCAGCAATTGACAGGTAAAAAATGTTGATATTGTATAACTTAGCTGGTGTAAAATACAATTGTTAGGTGTAAAATACAATTTCAGCATAGCTTCCCAAAGTATGAGACTTATTCCGTATACTGTTCCACACATTCTCTGTTATCGGGATTTTTAAGTCCTGCTCCAAACCTCTCTAAGGCTTATCGGTGTTCCTGTGGATGAGCAGTAAATAGTTTACACAGCATGGAGATTACACCTTTTAAGATACCCAAAGATTTAACACATAAAATCTTGAATGCGGTTAAGAATATCACAGTTCCCTTTTTATGAATGTGTGTTTTACAGATAATATTTGAATTTGGAAAAACTGAAACCATTTAAGTTCCAGTGAGTCCAGTTTGTCATAAAGGTCAACCAGTTCCAGGGGGCAGCCATGATCAAAATGATCAATAAAGTCCTTTAGATTCCCAGTATGTATTCTGTTGGAATTTAGCCCCAGTGCAGAATAATAGATGGTGTAGAAAAGGAATCAGTGGAGATACTTTAGGTGCTAAGACCTCCATCCATATCTTCCAAATCTTTAACAAGGTAGCAAAGAACGAGTTAGAGATGAGGCTCAAATTACTTTGGGTTGTTTCAGAAAGGGTAATGTTCTGAAATAGTGTGCCTGAGAGGTCCAGCTAAACCCAATCCACTCCTGATTTTACTGCTTTTACTGTTTTTAAAAATGTTTTTATTGTTACGCTTTTCAATAATTTATTGTAATGTATATTTTAATTAAGGGAGTTTTAATACCCCAATGGAACTGTTATCGTGGATTTTAATTATGTGTTGGGTTTATAGTTGCAAAACGCTTAGAAACCATTTTGGCATGTAAGTGGTGTCTAAATTAAATAGTAGTAGAAGTAGCATTTAGCCTTTTAAAACAATAACCCAGAAACTTATTAAAGCGGCCTTTAGCTCAGATGGGTCATGCTGATATTAACATGAGTGTTTCCTACATTGGCTGGCAGTGGCCTACAAGGGTTTCAGACAGGAGTCCTTTCTATCTCTCCCTAGAGGTCTTTGATTGAGCTGGGGCCTTCTGCTTCCAACCCAGGTGCTCTACCAGTGAGCCATCCCGAAGGCCAAACTGGGGACAAAGCAAGGATAGTAATTAATGAGAGAAGGATACCAGAAAACAGGGACTCTTCCTGATAAAGAAGGGCTACAGGAGTGCATGTGTTCTAGCCCTCCTTTGTCGCTACAGAAATGATATGCACACTGTGGCTACAGGGAGCTGGCTAGCATTGCTTGGTGAAGCTTTTAATCATGTCCCCTTCTCTGTTGTCTTCAGCATTTCGTCCCCAATGTATATGCAACATAGGAACACTCCACCTGTGACACCTTGTGGGGTTCACAAAAATCCTGGTGACCATGTTGAGGTGAAAGAGCAGACCAGAGAGTGAAGCATCTCTGCAGAGTGCCAGCTAGTGGCTTTGTCTTGTTCTTCAACAGCTACCACCACATCCATCATAGCAAAGTCTTTTTGTATTCTCATGGGTAGATATATGTATATGTTGTTCCATAGTGAGGTCTTACACATGAGTAATATGGGATAAGGCTGAGTGAATGCATCTGCATAGTGGTGAACCAGTCTTTCTCAAAAGAGATTTCCCACCCCCACCCCCCAAGAAAATTTCTGTTTTCCCGCCTTCTTTTTTCTGCCTAGGAAAATAAGGGCATATATTCTTCCCATTTGGGGGATTGGGGTGGCACCCACTTCCCACAATGCCCTGAAATGTCACTAGGCATTCTGAATGATATAAAATAGTGGCTAAACTGCCAACGTAATTACTGCTGCTAAGAAACACATCTTAGGGAAAAGGTAAAGAAGCTGTGCTGTTGTCACTGCTACTGGTGAGCCCCAAGCTTGAAAAACTGCGGGAGAATTTCTCCTCCTGAAGAAATTTGGTGAAATGCCCTCACCACACTTTCTCTGATCACTAGTAGGGTAGAAAATTTGCACCCAGCTCTAATATAAATGCATATACTTATTAAGCTCCAACAATCCCACTCCCCATTCTGTTCCTTGGCTGGAAAATGTATATGCCAATTACGGAGACCGTCTGCATAATATGTTGCCGGAGTCTCGTTAGGTTGCTGAACTCTGTGAGTGACATTTCTTATTTCCTGCAATTCACTTATCATTTCACCAACGCCTTTCCAAGCAGCTCTTTTAATCCAATCACTAAAAACTTGATTTCAAAGGTGACTCTTGCTCATAGTTGCAAGTTATACTTTCTAATGGAGCAGGAAGTTGACAAAATGTTTGTACAGTGTTCAGAAACTCCCCATCTCCTTAGGTGTCTGGACTTCACCAATATTTTATCACATTTTCTATCTTCAAAGAGTTTATTTGTTGAAAACATATCCCATCTTTCATCTTAAATTCAGAGATGCTGAAATTCATTTCATTTTTTTAAAGTATAGATTCTTTTCTTGAAAATAATTTTACTTGTTTTTATCAATACAAATTTACAATCAGTTTGCGTATCATTTTGTGATATTCGCTGAATCTCATGACTCCCCCCCCCCCATCCCCTACATGGGTCCTTATGACAATAATTAAAACTACATATCAGTACGTTCTCCACCATTTTCATTTTTTCAGATTATCCATAATCTTTGTTACTTTACAAGTGATTCTTATAGTCCAGCTAAAGTTTGGATTTGCTTACAATGGTCTCCTGGGTAAATTATAAATTTTCCCAATTCCTTTTTAAAGCCCTTGTCTTCTTGGTTCCTGAGCCTCCCAGTTAGTTTTGCCATTTCAGCATAGTCCAGCAGTTTGGTTTGCCATTTTTCCCTCTCCAGGATTATTTCTTCTTTCCATTTTTGAAATCTGAAATTCATAATTCATGACCTTCACCTTTCTTTAAAAATTGAAGCAGACCAAGGACTGCTTTATGAACAGAATGAACAGATATATATGTGTATACATATACATATTAATCAGCCTCTTTAGTAGAGGACACAATTGCTATAGATCCCAAGGAACTGATCAGACCACTACTGAAAAAGCACTTGTTAGATTCCCCTTCTTGACCTACCCCCATTCCTCCCTGCCCTGCCCCCATTCTGTCCTCTTCCGGGTCCAAAGGGACCCACACATCAGCGACCATGCATCAATTGGACATGCCTAAAATGGTTGCCTCCTGTACATTTATTATTTAGAGCATCTTGCACCCCACTCTTCAGTCACAGGCTTACAATGGGGGGGGGGTGATGCACAAGAGAAAAGGAGCAGGGAGGGAAGAGGTCGTTCCTATAAGGACCAGCTTCAATGAGTCCTGCTTCCTGTCTCCCCATCAAGGCAGTCTGCTGGAGTGACTGCCCCCAGACGACAGTGGAGGGAGAGGGGACTGGTGGGGCTGGCCTGTCACAGCAGAGCTGGTGGACTCTGTTTCCCAGCTCTCCTATGGCTGGAATGGCTGGCCCTAGTTGACAATAATGTTTCCTGCTGCTTTGCTAGTCGCCCTGGGAATACAATTTTCTGCTGAAGGTGTGGAATATAAATCATGTGAAGAAACAATGAAAAAAGCTGTGCTTGTGCAGTTTAGGTTCATGCATTCATTTTTTGATAAAGGGGATCTAGCCAGTGTCCCACGTGCCTTAATTGCATCGGGGTGGATTACAATGGCATACTTTAAGTAGAGCTGCAGCTTTTTGAAAGCTGCTGCTGCATCTACCATTTTGACATGGGGTTGTTCAGATCGTGCAGCTTCATGAGCCCCATTCAGGCATTTTACTCACAAATTCACCCAGTGTATGAGCAAGACCATGCTGCACCAAGAAGCTATTTTCTGGGGCTAAAAGGGAACCCTGACCATTAGGTCCAGTCGTGACCGACTCTGGGGTTGTGCACTCATCTCGCTCTATAGGCCGAGGGAGCTGGTGTTTGTCTGCAGACAGCTTCCAGGTCATGTGGCCAGCATGACTAAGCCGCTTCTGGCGAACCAGAGCAGCACACGGAAATGCCGTTTACCTTCCCGCCGGAGCGGTCCCTATTTATCTACTTGCACATGACGTGCTTTCGAACTGCTAGGTTGGCAGGAGCAGGGACCGAGCAACGGGAGCTCACCCCGTCACGGGGATTCGAACCGCCGACCTTCTGATCGGCAAGTCCTAGGCTCTGTGGTTTAACCCACAGCGCCACCCGCGTTTTTGGGGCTACTCAAGCTACTTAGCCTTTCCCTAACATTTGCACGTGCAGCATGGATATTTGCAGAGAGGCAGCCTCTGCGGGTTCAGCAGTAGATGCAAAGGAGCCTCAAATGTGCAAGGTTTGAAAGGTATGTGGAATGTGGAAAATGCTGGTTCCCTGAAGGCACCCCCCCACAAGCATTTATGCATGGATGCTTAGCCCAGCACAGCTGCCTGCTCACTCACTGCTTGAACTCTCTTGTAATATGCCTGAATAAGGCCACTGTTACATCTGTTTCACTAGCTCTTCTCTTGATCTGTTTAAAAGCCTGATTCAAAATGCTGGTCAGTTACTTGGAAAGCCCTAAAGAGAATGGAAGCATAAGCCATTCTTTAAGTTTCAGTTTCATCCAATCTGGGAACACGGAAACCACATTGATGCATCTCTGATGCATATCATAGCTGAGATATCTCTGTAGCCTGCACAGTCGTCTGCCTTTCAGTCCATTTTACTGATTAATTCATAGGGGGAGGGTGGAAGGGGTAAGAGTTTTAATCTGCAATGAATGTTTTACTGAACTATAGTAATTATATTAATCACACTACCTGCATCATGCTTCTGTGACTTCTATTGACCCACACAGCCTACAGACTTCTAAAGGATTCTGTACACAGCTTTTTCTTGCTGATATAGATGTAGTTTTCACATTGCATTTGCATTCAAGGGGCAGCTTGGAAGGTTTTGCTTCTGCCTTTGAATGTATTTTGAGAAACAGCCTTGTACTGAATGAAAGAGCTCTTTGAATCCTTATTTAAAGAGACAGGTGTTCTTGAAATTTCAGCAAAAGGAATTGCTTGCTTCCTGTTGTCTCTTTTTGTAAACATCTCTTTTATACAGTAGAATTTGCCCAAGATGTATATCAATACAGTATCTGAGACGGTTCATTGTCAATCACATCTGTTCAAGTGTTTTACCATAAAAGCTAAATATTAGTTTGTACGGCACTATGTAGTTTTCAAAATAACACCTAAATAAATAATGTAGTCTGTTCAGTCATAAATCCAGCAGTAAAACAAAACAAATGCAAGGAATGTTCTCTTTATGAAGCATTTTTTAAAAAATAAATGAATAATTATTCAAGATGTGGAAGAAGAAAGATAGCTTTTGCAGTCATCAAACAGAGCACAGTCCTAACCACAGCTATGCAGGAGTAAGCTCTATTGCATTCAAGAGGGGCTTACTCCCAGGTAAATGGGGTTAGGGTCACATCCTAAATTGTGCTTTGCCATACGACGATGTGGACAGAGGGCTATTATTTGAGGAGCAGAAATCTAAAGCTAGTTATGTGGTTCTCTGCTGGTTGCTTCATAATTGTAAGGCTGCCATCCTTAGCACACTTACTACAGAGTAAGCCCCAATAAGCACAGTTAGATTTTTGCTGAAGCATGGTTAGCATTGCACTGTTAAAAGGTAAATGTGTTCCTACCTGCTACACCTGCTTTATAGCAACATTCCTTGCTGTAGTACTCTGAGCTGAGGTAGCCATACACTGAGTCCTATTGAGGGATGGCAAATCTGTCACTTTATGCTTCTTTCAGTTTCTTGTGTTTCCAGTCATAAGTTTGAGTCTTCACATTTCCACATAAATTTGGGATTTCTTTTAAATAATAAAAAAAGTTCTCAGGAAAATTCATCAGCATTCCAATGTACATTGCTTGGCTGTGGAACTTCATGGCAAAATTGAGGACATTTCAAAGGATGGCCATGTTTCATGTATTGGTGAGTTTGGCTTGCCTTTAAATGCTTTCTCCCCCCATCCCTAGTCCAATCCAATGTGAGAATTAAAATGCAAGTGGAGCACTTATTTCCTTTTCTCAACTCCACAGTGTGGAGCATGCTGCATCATTGCACATTATCAAGGCCCTGGGGGTTCAGCTGTGCTGCACAGCGGAGGGTTTTTTTCTTTCTTTCTAGGTGGGTTGGGAGAGTTGAAGAAAAGTATGGAAGCTCTTGATGCCCTGAGAGCAAACTTAATTTACTAGCAATGATGCAAGTCTGCATTGGCAAATCATTACTAAGATGCAATTGGACAGTTGGCACAAATGGTTAGTAGAATAGTATAACTCTGTCAAATATACCTGGCACAGGATGTTTGTGGAGCAATGCTGCAAGACTCTGCTGACATTACCCATACTTCATATTCATATCTTGATTCCTTTGTATAGTAACAGTTGGTCTGGAGCTTTCTGTCTGTTAAGCAAATGGTTAGCTGTTAGAATTAGTCATTCTTTATATATTTATTGTTCTAGTACATTCATCTATTGTGCCCTGTTGTAAAGTCTGAGGGTCCCTTGCTGGATTAAAGCTTAAAAAATTGTCCAGTAGCACCTTAGAGACCAACTTAGTTTGTTCTAGGGTATAAGCTTTTGTGTGCATTCACACTTCTTCAGATACCTAGAACAAACTTAGTTGATCTCTAAGATGCTACTGGATAATTTTTTAAATTTATTTTGACTGCATTAGACCAGCACAGCTACCTACCGGAATCTAGATTAAAGCTGTAACAGTTCTGCTTTGATTATTTCGTTGAAACCAGCACTGATTTATACATCACAGAGATTGCAGGTTCAGGTTGATAACCATTAGTCCAGGACACACCACAGTGGTGCCAGACTTGCACAGTTCCTGCCCCACTAAGCGGAATAAATCATTTCAGCCATGTATTGTGCCCTGCTTTGCTTTCTCCTTCTGATTTTTGTTTTTTTAAATGGGTGATGGTGGAAACAAGCTTTTCCCAGTATGAAAATTCTGAGCCCATTCTGAGTGTGATGGCCTGGGATTTGGATTTGGATGCTGAACCTGAGGAATCCCAGCCTGCACAGGATTCTCCGCCTCCAGAAGCAGCTGAGCTGGGGTTGGAGCATGAGCTCAAAGGGTCCTCACCTGTGTTGGATCCTCAAGTGCAGGCACCAGCTGAGTCTGCTCTGGCTCCTGAGGGGGGTGGAGGACCCATTGCCTGCAGGTGCTCCACTCTCAGCCCCATCAAGGGAAGCTGAGGTTGCCTCTGGGTCCGATAACCCTCCAGCTTCTCCTGAGAGGCAGAGGGAACTAAGTTCCCGCAGGAGGAGGAGCGCTCGCCTCCAGGCCAGGAGAAGCGAGTCACCTGTGCCTCAGGGCAGATAAAAGCCAGCCAGCCTCAGTCCCAAGTTGCAACTTCGTTGGTTGTCAGTTCCTGCCTGAACCCTGTCCTGCTATCCTGCCGGAGCTCCTGACCTCACCCGACTACCTGCCCTGCATCCAGCTTCTTCAGACTGCCTCCATATTCCACCTTCGACCTCGGACTGGACTCAGGCCTCCCTTCTTGGTTAGCCCACGGGACCAGCACACTGAGTGGCATCCAAATGCCCTCCAAAGTTCTGGCCCAATATGTGGGCTTGATCGAGCGTCAGCCCTCCAGCTACCCTTTCCTGGAATGAAGATGCATCTCTGCAGGGCTTCATTAGGCCTTTGACAGAGCTGTGTGGCAGCATCTCAGGCGCAAGGATCTTTAGGAAATGATGAGCCTGGATAGCTTAGTTGGTTAGAGCCCGGTGCTGATAACTCCAAGGTTGCATTGTCCCCATATGAGACAGCTGCATAATCCTGCATTGTAGGGAGTTGGACAAGTCATCCTCAGGCTCTCTTCCAACTCTTGCAGTCTATGGTTCTATGATGTTTCCATGGATGCTGGCATTCTAAACAGTCACTAGGACCTATGGGAATTAGATTTCCCATGGCTCCTTGCACCTGGGAAGGAATTGTGTATGGTCATTGTACTATACCATGTATCATTAGATCAGGCATAGGGAAACTCAGCCCTCCAGATGTTTTGGGACTACAACTTCCAATAATCCCTGACCACTGGTCCTGTTAGCTAGGGGTGATTGGAATTGTAGTCCCCAAACATCTGGAGGGCCGAGCTTGCCTATGCCTGCATTAGATAAGTGGTGTCGAGCTGACCTGAAGACATGCTTAAAACATCCATTACTTTACAGAAGTTTGAAGCTGCAGGACTGACTGGAGCTCTGGTTTGATTTAGTCAGTTTCTTATACTATATATATATATATATATATATATGGGAGAAGATGTGATGTCAGATAACTTTTTATTGCTATTCTGACAAAGTCATTACTTACAAATGAATAATAACTGATTTTTTATGGCACATTTCATATTATTTTGCTATTTGCTGCTTGTGCGGAAGGAGATAGTGAGATAGTTTTTCATGGTTGTGGCAGAAGTGCAATCATTCTGACAGACCCTTTCAATAAAATGTTTTGGAATGAAAATTAGATATTTGCCACCATGAAAATGATCTTTCTTATTGCATTTCCCCACCTTCCATTTAGAAGGCATGGGTCTTTTGTTGTTTAGCTGTTTTCCTCTGCAATGCTTTGGTTTGGTTTACGAGCAATTCACTATATTCCCCTCCCCCTTTTTATGAAGTAGGCTGTTCAGTTAAAGGAAGATTAATTTAAAGAGATGTATTTATTTGCCAAGTGTGAACATGTGTGAGGATGGTAAAGGGAAATTGCCAGAAGCTTCCCAGAGCATCAGTAACATTGGGTGGAATTCAGTTTTGTACTATTACAAACATTTCATCTGCTCAAGCTCAAGGTTTTCCTGATCCCCCAAATAATTTTGGGGGTCATGGGTGCACAGGTAGAAGAGAAGGGAGGAAGCCCTGTTGCACAAGAGGAAGCCCATTAGCTGCTTGTTTTGTGGTGTTTGTAGGCACCCCCAGAACGGCTGACTTAAATACATACACACATATGTACATACATACTTTTATTTGCATACCAGCTTTCCACAGTTCAAACCATGCTCAAGGTGGCTTACAGCATGAAAAAATACATAACTACAGCTACAAGGAAAGTAATCATAATAAGCAATAAATACAACATAAAAAACCCACAACCAAGCTGAACCATTTCCACATAAATCACAAGATCTGAAATATACAAAAAACAACAGCAACAACCCCCCAACAAAATCCTTCCAACATGCCCCACCCACCCAAGAGTCTTATCAATAAATGCTTATCAGTATTTATAAATATTATCTGTTACTTTTGTGTCTGTTTTCAAGCAGCTGGGAAATCATTTTTCAATGATTTCACTCGCCACAAAAGTTAAAATAACAGGACAGCTGATAATAATACTACTACTAATAAAAAATAATAGGATTCTGTATATAGCTGGTAGGATATAGTTTTCTTCATAAGAATAGCAAAAAGAGATTGCACCTTATAGTGGCAGGATATCCCTGCAAACTGAATATTTAGTTTAAAATTGTGAGTATTCTTACTTTTTTTTAGGGGAATAGCTATATGCATAGATGACACACATATGATTACATATCAAAGTGTGAAATTTCCTGTAAACCTACTATAAATAATTAAGTTTGGGTTATTCCATAAATTGGAATTCTAAGGATCTCTGAAGAAGGGTTTTTTTTTTTTTTTTCAGTCTTTATTTCTATGACCCACTCTATTTTGTCAATTTAAGTTGCTTTAAACTGTTTTTACCATTGTGATTCAATTGCTGTAACTTGCCCTGGGACCTTAGGGTGAAGGGAGGAATAATAATAATAATGATGATGATGATGATGATGATGATGATGGAACGTTTTTGAACTGAAAGTAGGGATGCTAACCATCATTAAGCAGAGGAATCTAATCTTAAAGGTTGTTGTTTTTCTTTGGCAAGCAAGATTCATTATATCCCTTTAGGCTGAAATGTTCAAGACACACATCCTAGTGACTTCCGTGAGTTCAGCAAGACACCTGTTTTAAACATCTTATAGCAAATACCACATTTAGGGTGTCCTTTGATAATAAAAGCACACAATCTGCTTCATAGTTGTGAAATAGGCTCAGTGGTTCAGTGGTAGTAATTGCACAGAGTTCTATGCATTCTAAACTTTCCAGTGTCTCTTTCATTCCTGTAGAATAGATGATTGCAGGAAGGCCACTGTGCAAGCTTTTAATTTAACTGTACATAGATTCATCAGTAAAACTTTACCCCAAACTGCTTTACAGCAGTGTAATTGAGAGCCCACTCAAGGCTCCTCCATGAATCCAAATATTGATAAATGTTCTGCGGAACCTGGAGGTAGTTATGGAAACAGAACTAATACAAATGAAAACATAACTACAGGGATGTCCACATCATTAGTGGATAAAAGCCTATGCATATTGGCTCCAATTCCAAATGTGAGCTGGTTGTGTCTACCTGTCACCATGCACAACATAGGGACATTATCACAAGTCAGGTCCACTTCCTGGTGGGGCCGGGTTGTGGTCTGGCCCCCTAGCCAATCCCCTCAGCGTCGGGGCGGGACGGTTTCCCGCGTCACACTGGGGGAGACCCTGGCCACGTCAGGGTGCCAAGCGGCCAATCAGCTAGCCTGGGGGTGTGGCCAGGGACAATTTAAGCCTCGGCGTGACTCTGAGGCTTCCTCTTTCAGCCTCGCACCGTGGATATTCAGCTTCGGACACCTCAGTTTCCTTCCTCACCTCCCTCCACGTGGCGCCAGCCCCTTTGTTTGGGCTCCTTGTTTGCCTCCTCTCGAGGAAGAACGACAGAAGATCGTGCGCTGCTGCGCTGATCATTGAGGTTGTGATTTTCTGGTGGCATGAGAGTGGTGGAGGCAAGGGAATGTGTGTGTGTGTGTGTGTGTGTGTGGCCATAGGTAGTTTTTTATATGTAGCATTCTGAGGTCTGGGTTTTTGTGCGCGAGGGCAGGCTATGAACTTTGGTTGGTCGCCGTTGAGGGGCCTGGTAGGACTTTTTCCACTTGGCAAATTGGCACCAGCCACTTGGTTTTCACCTACCTCGTAGCAATCGTCACAACTGTAGGGTTTGGCGGTTAGCATTGGAATAGCGATGTGTGGGGGAGGGGAGGTGCAGCCATCACCTGCCCCTCTATGCTTAAGGGGATTCCGTTAAAGGAATCCGGGGGTGTGGATCTCGTCTGAAGTCCGGGAGGGGCCATGCCACGACCCCATCGGGAACCCAGGGGATGCTCAAGTCGATCCGCATCAGCGGGGCTCCCCCTACTGGAGGTTTACCCTTACCAAACTTCCTGAAAGGCGGACAGGAGTCATATATAGTCTGTTGATGCCAATGCCTAAGCTCACAGTCTATAAACAAAGTTGTGGCCTAAATTTTACCCATTAACATTTAACCTAAATTTCTGTGTCCTTGTGCCTTTATTCTCCTGGGGGTGGCTTGGGGGCCTTGACATGCAAATATTAAAGAACCCCAGCTTGCTCTGGACTAAAAGTAAAAATAATAATAATAAAATGCCAATTAATACATTAACACAGCAGCATTGGGGCTAGTTCCCTTTGCGCCAGTCGCTAATCACCATGGTAATGAGTATAGGGCTAGCCACATGGGTGGTCCCAATGATACAATTTGCTCCTAGGCCACCTCTTCCCCATGGTTGACAAGAACTGAGGAGGGATGGAACCACACAGATCAGTGAACCTGTGTGATGCTCTCTTCAGAAGTGGGACTGGTCCATGAAACAGCAGCTCCACTTACGAACTGAACTTTGCACTGACTTTTCAAGTGGTGACCATGTAACGTTCAGAGGCCACTCCACAGAAGGGATTAAGGGCACAGTCCTCCAAACACAGCTGCTGCAACATCTCTAGTCATTCTAGGTGTGATTCCCACTACTTTATACTTAGACCCGTCGAAATCATTTGACTTGTGTTAGCCATCCATTTATTTTAATGGGGCTACGTTAAATATGAGAGGAAGCTGCCTAATGTGGTAGCCCCCAAGCTGTGGAATTGTCTCTTATATAGGGACAGGTCTGGCTTCTTCCCAGTACACTTCTGGAAAATGCTGAAGATGCATATTTTCACCCTTCCCTTTGGCACGTGAGATGTGTGTTTTCAGGATCCACCTATTCTTGTGAACGTAATACATTTTAACTGCTTTGAACTGAATTTTAAATGGACATAACCCCCTTCGGCACCTGCTGGTGAAGGATGGGCAGCTGCTCTCCAGAGTTTCAGAAAGGGAATTTATAGCCTTCTTGATGGTAAAACAAAACAAAATGAAATGAGAGGAAGCAAGCAAAGCAAAACCACCCTCGGAGTGGTTTACAAAAGAGTAAAATAAAAAAGATAAAACAGCAAAATCAAGAAGATTTTACAACCCTACTTCAAAACATACAAAAGTTAAAATACTAAAACAGATTTAAAATTACCTCAACTTCCTAAGCATCTAGGTAGCCTTGCCTAAACAGGATGTTTTTTTTAGCAGCGAAGGGAGGGATCTCCAAAGTGCTGCCACACTAAACAACCAACATCGTACAAATGCAGAATGGCTCTTGTGCTGCACCAGTAGTAGTGCCAATTTTGTTGCTTGAAGCAGTCAAGTGGGCACGTGGGATAAGGCGATCTCATAGGTACACTGGCATTCCATAAAGTTGGTGCTGCAACCCAAAAGGTGTTGTTCTGTTGTAAAGAAGGAGCCTGATCCCAAATCTTGAATTCAAAACAAGAAGATGGAGGAGGAAAAGCCACACAATTTACGGATTGTGACATGGGTCAACCACCAATGATGTTTACATAGATGGATGCTAAAATTAAGGGGAAGACAATCAACTTTTGGAGCAGGGATAGTAGGAAGGATATATGTCATAAATGTATATCTTTTAAGGGTATTTTTTAAAAATAATAATCTTCTCTCCAGACAAAGAGAAATGGACTGGATAGTTCTGATTTGTCGCTTGAGATGAGGAAGGCTGGATTAGCCAATTGCTTGGGTGCCTGCTAATCCCTTTTGCCTTGGAGACTGCAAGGAACTCAAGAACAATTGTTATCTGCTCTTCTGCAAATAATGCCAAACAATGGTGAAGCTGTGGCAGCTACTGTGCTGATCTGAGCATGCCAAGCACTAAGAAGGGATGGCAGCTTCGGAATAGAAAAGAACTAATTATACGTGGCAATTGCAGTGGGATCCTGCTCTTAGGGGGCAACAATAGGGGTACTTTTTAAACATATGACCCCTCGAGGTTTTGCTCTTTAGAATTCTCCCATTGTAGCTTCACAGGACGCAGGTTCTTATGTTCATATTCCCAATATGTACTGTACTGTAGGTATGTGGGAACTGAGCACATCTATCAATAGGTTTATCAGCTGTAATGGCACTAGATGGTTGTGTATCTTTTCCGAATCTATCCATCCATCAAGTGTGTCATTCACTCACTCGGTCTCCTCAGCTGTCTAATCTTTTTTATCATTTTATTGATCTGCATGCCCTGCAGACAGAGGAGAGCTGGGCAGCTGAAATTGCTCTATAAATACTCTGGTAAGCTGGTTGCTATTACCTTGTGTTGCTTTTTCTAAGCAAACCTTTGTTGTTAGTTTCAGGCACAGCATTTCATGATTTCAGCAGCTAGGGCACGCTTCTTTGAGGCTATTTGCATCTGAGTTTATAAAAGTGGGGAAGTGTCCCTGGATTAGTTATGCATTCTATATATTTCTATTTTCTGGGTGAAATAGAGGCTTTTATACATTTTAAAAGAAAATAAAAATTCTGCTGGTAGGCCAGGTGTTTGAGAAAAGCTTCTGCTAGTCCTTAGGAATACTGTGCCAATATCAGGACTCAGCAGTAGTACAGACTACAAAACAGGTCATCCCATCTATTATGGGAATTTAGTAATACCTCCAAGCAAAGAAGCAAGAGGCTCATTTGTACTGAGATGGCATCTACCTGGGATTGGCCTTGTTTACACATCATGGTAAGCCAAACCATTGGTTTAGTGTGAATGCTAAGGAAATCACAGTCACTTTGTTCCTCTCTGGTTCTTCTTCTGCTGCACTCTGCTGAACTAAGCCTGGCTTGGCTTACTGCATCATCCCAAGCCAAGTTTGTGCTTTAGTTCTTTTCAGACAGACCATGAGGTATAACCATGAGATATGGCTTTTGCTTCATGGTTTGTCCAGGAGAGCTAAGCCATGAGCATGGGATCCGACAGCATACTATACGAAACTACAGCTTAGCTTAGTGCAGCATAGCAGCAGAAAGACGGGGAAGGTTTAAAGCAGCCACAATCTCTTCTCCAAGAGCCTCTGTGCTTGCATGCTTGTGCTAAGGTGTGGTTTAGCTTAGCATGATTTGTGAACTAGACCAATGTAACTTTTCCCCAAAAGCCTCTGACAAATATGCTGTGCAGTCAGTGGTTAGTCTTGCTAAGTATCTGAAACCAAGGGCCAGATGACATGATGGCGGGAGATCTGGGTTTCACTTGGCTGCTTTTTCAATGAAACAGGTTATTGCAACCACATGATGGACGGAGATTTGGTTCAGGGCTGTGGCACCGGAGGAATAAGGTTTTAACCCTTTCCTTCCTGCCAGTTTCACAATCTACAGCTGCTGTTTCCCCCATGGGGTAAAACATAGAGGTGTGAATTAGCCATCTGTTTGTTTTGACCTGTGGGACAAATGACAGCTGTATGAGCCTAATTTGGATCCGGAAAGCAGGGTGGAAGAAGTGTTAACCTCCTTCCCCAGCACAACAGACCAATAAAAACTGCCTCCCTCCGGTTCCATTTATCCTTGCAGGGGAAGGGAGAAAGGAAGGTCATTTGGTCATGGGTTCCTACTGTGGTTCCAAGATCTGCATTTGGTGTGTGTGTGTGTTTATTTCATCAAAGGATGTAGCAAGTGCTTTTAACTTAGCTTGGGAGGGCAAAGGTAAGGAAGGAAAATGAAAGAGATGTGTAAAATTATGCACGGTCTGCAAATAGAAAAAGATGCGTTGACTCTATTAATATTGCTGGATACTTTGAAAGCATAAGCATTCCTGTGTTCACCCCAAAAGGGGCTGAGCCAATGTGAGCCAGTATCCACAGAGTATTCATCATCTCCTTTACCTTTCCCTGCCCCAATGATGTACAAAATGTTAAAATTGTATTCATTGAAATTTCAGGAAGGGGTTCAAGATTTTGAGGGTTTTAAAAGCTTTCAATGGGACAGGTGGGAGGCAAAGGCAACAGCTGCTCTCTTCGTCCCTAGTGGAAGATGGTGCCAGTTCAGAAGATGGCCAACAAGGGCCATTGCTTTGGTCTTTTTCATGCCCTCGAGAAAGTTTTTTTTTTTTTTTGTAGGGGAGCCTCGCATAAGGGGTGCTGGTAGAGTTGGCTTGTAGGTTTGGGATAAGTGCAACCCGGGGGAGAGGGCTGTGTTTGCCCCCATTCTGACAAAATGCTTGCAACATGCCTATTAGATATGAGACTGAAATTCCACGATGTTCAGTGATGTAGCCATGCAGTAGATAACTAGGGATAGGTGAATGTGTCAACTTCAGTTTCTCTCTGTTTCTGACTTCTGCAATCTTAAGTTCAGTTCTCCACATTTCCAAATCAGTTTGTGATTATTATTATTTTTATAATCTTTATGAAAATCCCTACGTATGTTAGTGCAAATTTCTCCTAATACAGACACATTTTTTATGCAATATACATATTTTTTTACCAAGCCTAATAAATATTTCTTAATACAATGCATTTTTGTATCTTATTTTTACTAATATATGCATTTATATGCACACTTTACCTTAGTAATATGCCTTTTTTTGCTCACCTTCCTTGACTGGAGAGCTGCGTTGCAAAAGTCAGAGAACTACAAATACTGAAGGATGCCTGTGTTTTGGTTTGCATATTGTTTCATTAAGTGTGAATTAGGTAGATTCACATTTAAATGCAACTGAATTGAATTCCTCCTCCAACCCTACTTAAGTACCCCCCCCCAAATACACACACACACACACACACACACACACAAAGGTGTTTCTTGGCTGAGGTGTTCCATTTTCAGAGAATTAGTGTTGTACAGCTACCTGCTCTACTCCTGCACTTTGAAAAACCAACTTTCTGTATTCAAAGTGCAAATTATTTTTCGGCTGCAAAAATGAACAGCTTGGCCCTATATTTTTAAATTATGCATCAGTTGCTTGGTGCTGCAAATGAAAGACTGGAAGGTTATAATTTAAATATTGCCTGTCACAGAAGAAGTGGACAGATTCTTGCTAAAAATAGATGTTTTCTTGGGTTGTTCTTTAAAAGTTGAAAATCACAATTATATTCTACCATCTCAGCACTCATGGGAACTGAAAGAGCCTGGAAGATTCCACACGATCTTGGATTCTTTTATCCAATAGCAAGTGCCCTAGCCTTAAATCGTATCTGAGATAGGAAGTTGCCTTGGTAATTGGTCCCATGTAGTTCAGTATTGCCTACACTAACTAGCAGTGACCTTCCAGGGATATAGATTTGAGTATTTGCCAGTCCTATCTGCAAGGACCATTGCTGATTCATGGCTTGAGTCGCCTTCATATTTCCCTGACCCAGCACTCTGAGAAGCACTAGGTGACTGGATTGTAATTTACCGCAATACTGCAGACATAGCATCATATCATGGGCATTATGGGAAATTAGGGATGTGTCTAGGTAGACCCATCTAGTGCTGAATCTCTCCTGATAACTTTATTTCATCTGGCTCTAGGGTTTGTTTGCTTGGTGCACTCTTTTTCCTTGATTTGGTTGTATTTTACATTATGGATTTGATGGTGTTTTTCAAGATTTTAAACTGCCTTGGAGGCCCATCTGGGCCAAAACATGGGACATAGTCAGCAGGAACTCAATGGGACTTACAAAAGTGTGGCTACACATAGAATTGCCCTATAAATCACTAAACAAATAAATAAAATGAAACTTTTTCTACGTCTGCATCTTTAAAAAGTTCAGTCAGTTCAGCCTGTTGGAAAACAGCATAGGCATTAAGGATCTCACAGGCTAGGGTTGTCCAGCACACCACAGGTTCCCTTCTCTCTGAAAGAGCACATATACAAACAGGCATAAGGACAGAAGGTTCCCCCAGACTTGGGTGCCTGGGGGTATATTCTGCATCATGCCATTGACTTAATAATACTGCAATAGCAATGAACTTATACTGGATCGTCCACACATAATTCCACTTTCTTTGTTGTTTTGCCATACTTCCCGGTGTTACCACATTATTGCCATCCATAGTAGGACTCTTGCACTTTACCACAACAAATGTGGGATAAGCAACAACAACCCTGGAACGTTTGTGGTATGAAAAGTGACAGAATTTCAGCAGGAGATTACAGGACATTCACTTTTTGAAAACAAAGCAGTATGTCCACTCAAAAACGACTGCAGACACAAACAGTATTGAAAGCATGTGTAACTGCTCCAATACCATCATGAGCGAAAATAATCAAGAATGCACAATGTGAAGGACATATGGAGGGGCCCAGAGTGTTTAGATGCAATAAAAAGAACATGCTCTGCTGTATTAAGAGGACATCAGAGAATAGAAAAGAAGTAAAGGGCTTTATTACCCTATGTCTCAACTCTTATCTTTCATTTAAAATAATGTAATTGTTAAAGTAATCGAAGCACTGCTAATTAGATACCACGATTAACATAAGGCCCCTTGTTCATATCCCACAGATATACTCTGATAGCTGGAGTGTTCGTTGTTTGCCAAATGGCAACCATAAAGAAAAGATACTTGAGGAACGGTCCTCCCCATTTGCTCTTCTACTGGCGTGTTCCACTAGTAAATTCATCAACCAGACCTTATTTCTGGCTTAAAAAATTGTATCTACTTATATGCCTAAAAAAACTGCCCAGGCGCTCTGTTTTCATTCCTTCTTCCCTTGCCCTGACATGTTGGTCAGGGGACATTTTCTTATGAGGGAGCTACAAATTGAAAGAGGCACTAATTGCATTCTCTCCTGCTTGCTGTGCTGCTCTCTCCAAAGAGTACTTTGGTAATTGCTCACCCACTCATTGCTTTTTTTAAGCTATGAGCTGCGTCCTTTAAGCCGCACGCTTTCTTTTCTGTGCGGAATAATTAGTAACTTTGAAGGCATATCCTCTTTCCTCTCTCTACTAGTTCCTTACAGCCTGCTCCTGTACATGTGTACTCAAATGTAGGTCCTACTGAGAGCTATGGGCCTCCTTCCTATGTATGTTTCCATAGGATTTCAGCCTCAGGCAGCATTCAGGACATGCTCTTATTTCCGGTGTAACTGTGGATTTGTTGCCCCCATCGTAACGGCCTCTCTTTGACTTGCCCACTTCCTGAGTTTTCTATCTGATGCCATTATTTCTCATCAATTTCAAGGTCACTTCTGATGTGGAACAACTGCGTTATCGGCCATTATAATTATTATGATTATGATTATTTTATTTATACCCCGCCCGTCTGGCTGGGTTTTCCCAGCCACTCTGGGCTGCTTCCAGCACATATAAAAACATAATAAAACATCAAACATTAAAAACTTCCCGATACAGGTCTGCCTTCAGATGTCTTTTACATATTGTGTAGTTCTTATTTCCTTGACATCTGTTGGGAGGGTGTTCCCCAGGGAGGGCACCACTACCAAGAAGGCCTTGTTCCCTGTAAATTAATTTCTCTCTGTGAGGGAAATGCCAAAAGACCCTCAGAGGTGGACTTCAGTGTCCGGGCTGAACAATGGGGGTGGAGATGCTCATAGAATCATAGAATTGTAAAATTCGAATGGACCCCAAGGGCCATCTGGTCCAACCCCTTGCAATGCTTCTTCAGGTATACTGGGCTGAGGCTGTTTTGGGCTTTAAAGGTCAGCACGAACACTTTGAATTGTGCTCAGAAATCCTCTGGGAGCCAGTGAAGATCCTTTAGGACCAGTGTTACATGGTCCCAGCGGGACCATATATGAGATGATGAACTAGGACCTTGCCTGTGACGATGGATGGATTAATCTGACTTTAACATTCTGGTACTTCTGGCAATAATTCCTAGTGATAACAACACAAAGGAAGGATTTTAGAGGAAGGGCTATAGCTCAGTGGCAGAGCACATACAGAAAGTCCCACATGCAGTCCTTGGCATTTTTGGTGGGACTGGGACAGAATTCTCCCTGAAGTTCTGCAGAGCTGTTGGCCTGTCAGCATATAGGCGATATGGAGCTAGATAGAACAATGTCTTGGCTCATTATAGGACAGCTTACTATGCCCTATGATTATCTGGACAGGGATGAACTGGGATTCTTTTGGCTGTCTGAGCAAGCAAATGGGAGCATAGTTGTTCATTAAGCACTTGGTTGCTCTCCATTACAGGCCACCCCATCCCTTTCTACCACCACCCCACCCCAGTGAATCTAACAAACTGCACATCTCCTTGCACTCAAAAATGGGTGATTGAATCTCAAGATTGGTGCATAACACCACAAAATTTAATGAAAGTAATGGGTTTGGCCTGTGTGTGTGTGTGTGAAAGACCTCTGCACAGGCACAGCTTCCTTCGTATGGGGCAGGACCCTGGACTAATCAGCCTCCTTTCCCCAAGGTGCTCTACATAAGTATACCAGCTTGCATGCAGAGTCCTTTTCATATACCTGTGAAGGACATGGGGCTACCTCACAAAATGTCAAACCATAAAAAATTCACCCAGAATCTCAAAGCTGCATACTCTTTCCTGTCCCCCATACATTTTATACTTCTATTTGAACTCAGAAAAGCTCTGCAAGCATTTCTGTTCATAAGGTATCTGTAGCACTCGACCAACCCTAATCCAAAAGTATACAGTAGTTCTAAGCATGTTCAGTCTGCCCTTCAAGGCAGTGCTACACTGAAGCCTCACAACTGGGTGGAAAACTGGAAGCCCTTCACACACAGAACTAGGTGACCCTTGGGGTCCCTTCCAATTCTACAGTTTTATGATTCTAAGGTGGAATCTAGGCACATATAAAAACACTATGAAAATGCTTTTTTAAAAAAAAGCATTTTGAAAAATAGATTTGCCATAAGCTCACCATCGCCAGCTACTGTCACATTTGTATAATGCACTTAAAATGTTGTATTTGCAGCTGTATAGCTGAGTCCTAAGTGTCCACAGTGGCTTTGGAAGCGAGAGAACAACATGGCCACACTCCTGTGACCTCCTAGCTGCTCCACAAGGTCTAGCTGGCACCACACCACTGCCTGTCCTATATTCTTTCAACACATGAAATAGCCATTAGAAACCCCCTTTCATTCCACCAAATCAAAGTGATGGAATAGTGCCAGTTCGTGGGATAGTGTGAGCATTTTCTTTCCATTGCAATAACATATTATTTCAGAGATAGAAGGACCTGCTTTTGTATTCTGCATGAGTGCAGGCAGAGAGGCTTTGAATTTGTGAGATACAGATTCAAAAAGGGTTCATTATGGGGTTGGTTAATCCAGCACTGAGCAGCAGAATGTATAAGACATGCATAGAAGTAAACATACTTGTTTTTCTTTGGCACTGATTAAGTCTCAGCTGGTAACATGGGACCAGTGTAGGTTTCCATGTTTTAAGGAAGATTAAGGCAACCTGGCGTGTATTCAGAAAAGAGCAAGAAAAGATGATAAATTATTTAGAAGCAACATAGGAAAATGGGACTAGATAACGTATTTTAACACCAGATGCCCCTAAGGATGAGCAACTACTATACCTTGTTTACACCAATAATTGAGCAAGTGGTGCTTTAAAAAATATTTTTATTTGGTTTTGTCTGGGGTTGTTTTTGTGTTGTTGTTTTTTTTGGTGGGGGTTGTTGTATGTCACCTTGAATATTTGTTTTAGAAGGATGGCTCATAAATCCGCAATTCAATAAAATGAATGGCTTAGTGGTTTTGAAAGGTAGAAAGATGTTTACATAAAACAGAATGGAAAACCCTCTAATCTCTGGAGAAAAAAACACTGTTTCAGTAGTCAATGAAACAAGGTATAAGGGAATTGTGACGTTTCCTCCTTTGGAAGTTAAGAGACAACTAGGGAATGCCTCAGAGTCCCAAAATGATATCTTGTACTATCAAGGTTCTCGTGGGACCAAACTAGGCATGATGTTAAATGTGTCTGTACTTAAGTGTGTGTCTTTAAAAATACAAATAGTAGCCTCTGGGAGTAGGGGACAGAGAATTATCAGTCACAAGAGACTTTGTAGATGTGGAGTTTCAAAAGACAGATGTTTTACTTAACTGGATCTTTATATAGATACATTGTAATGTGTGCCCACTTTCCATCCTTCAACAACAGTGGTGCCTCTAGTTATGAACTTAATTCGTTCTGGAGGTCCGTTCTTAACCTGAAACTGCTCTTAACTAGAGGTGTGCTTTCGCTAATGGGGCCTCTTGCTGCCGTTGCGCCCCCAGCACACAATTTCCGTTCTCATCCTGGGTAAAGTTCTCAACTCGAGGTAACTCTTCCAGGTTAGCGGCGTTTGTAACCTGAAGCGTTTGTAACCTGAGGCATTTGTAACTTGAGGTACCAGTGTATAGGAATGAGACAGGCTAGCAGACTACTGTATGCGGATGGCGTTGTTAAAAATGATCATTTCCAGGGACTTTGCATAGAAGTGAAAAATGGTGGGGGTTTTGTTTGTTTTTGTCTAAATTGTGGTTAACCTTAATTACGTTTAATTTCAAACAAGACAACTTCAAAACACAATTTCTGAAGCTGGCTTGTGTAAAGAAACCATAGTTAAGGTTAACCACAGAATATTAACTGATGTTAACAAATTACCAAAAAGCAGGGTTAACTTAAAGTGGAAATGAAAGCTTCTAAACTCCTCTTTATGGCAATATGAGAGAAAGCACGTGGATCCAAGACTCACTGCAGCATGTTTACACCACACTAAACCATGGTTAAGCATGGCATTTGAACACAGCCGGTAGCTTTTAGCCATGACAGTTAAACCCAGCATACCTTTAATTACCAAATGTTGATTGCATGTGATTATCCCAGGGGCTGATAATTCTTTGATTCTGTTGGATTCAGGGTGCTAGACCAGTTAGATACGACCCAGTAAGGCAGTTTTTCCTGCTCTTACAGTAAGGCAGTTTTTTTCCTGCATAAAGAAATTACAGCCATGGCTTTCTCTTTTGACCTAGAGACCCTCCAACTAGTTTTCCTGCAAAGGGACTGTCAGCAGCCGCTCTTACAAACCAGGTGCTGCTTTACAGTTGGCCTATGCATCCAGGAGTTACTGGGCCGAATCTATAAAATTTGTCTTTCTTGCTCCTTGTACTTTTTCACTTAACAGGCAGGTTATGTTACCAAGATGTTTTATAGATGTTGTTTAAAACGAAGCCTTTCCGTTAACCCATACTGCCATCTACTGCTTAGTTTTTATAATTCAAACATTAATCGAAGACGCTAGAGTGATCTATGGAGTTCTTCTCATGTATAATTCCTATAACCAGTATAAATTCTAGATGAGAGTTGGTAAGCTTTATGCTCCCACAATCATCCCTATAGTAGCTGCCATTCCTATTTTTAAAAAGAAAATAGTATGGTTTTCCCCCTTTTTTTAGGACACAGGTACATGAAAATAAAACATTAGAAAACATGTAAAAATCTATTCAAGAGAAAATGCACAGAAGCCATTTTCTAGAAAAATTCTGCAGTTGTAAACTTTGCACAATAAAGCTATGCAAAGTTGTTTAGACATGAGACTTATTGCTGAGAGATTTACTGCTGTGTTCTGAAAGTCGCATGAGAAGAAGCCTATAAAGAACGAGTGATTTTCCTAGTTCTGCTCTCTAGGATTCCATAAACAGCAAGCATACAACCGGGATATTTCAGATCCTTAAAAAAAAAATCTAAGGGGAGGGGGGCAGTACCACCATTTCCTCTCTGGGAACCTGCACACTTGTGCATTTCCACTTAGGCATGGCTGTGTCAACCAGATCACAGAGTATTATGGGAGCTGCAGTTCTTATAGAGGATTTTACTATGCCCATAGTATTTACAGTGGTACCTCGGGTTACATACGCTTCAGGTTAAAGACACTTCAGGTTACAGACTCTGCTAACCCAGAAATAGTACCTCGGGTTAAGAACTTTGCTTCAGGATGAGAACAGAAATCACACGGCGGCAGCGGGAGGCCCCATTAGCTAAAGTGGTACCTCAGGTTAAGAACAGTTTCAGGTTAAGAACGGACCTCCAGAATGAATTAAGTTCTTAACCCGAGGTACAACTGTATATTTCTATAGGATGGTGGGACAGACCAGAACATACTTCCTCTAATGCAACAGAACCTTCCTTTCCTTTCCCCCCTTGCAGCTCCCCCATGTGCCCCAAAACATGCCCCAGAGGGTTGGAGGACCCTCTGGAGTAGATTTGGGAAGGCACAGAGGACTGCAGAGGGGAGGAAAGGAGTGGGATGTATGAGTGGAAGTCTTGTATGAGTGGAAGTCTGCCTGTACAGTGTTAGCTTTCACACACACTCCCCCCCCCCCCCCCCGCAGTTTACAGGGCGTTGTTTTTTTAGTCATATAAAATTCTGTAATTGAAGCATCAATGGTAAAAAGAACGGTGTAAGGTCAAAAGCAGAAGAGCAAACTAATAAAAGCAGGCGTCTTTTAAAAATACTGAAACAGAAGTACCCTGCGGCTTCACACTATAACAAGTGCTCCTTCCTATACCCCTTTATTGGTAGGAAGGAAAAGTATGTACTGGGGGCCAGCAGAGACAGCTGTGGGTGAAAGATAGTCATTTTTCTACTGCTTGGGTAAAGCCTACTAAGTAGGATGATGTTGGAGCACATACCGGTAGTATCTCACCTTGGTTTTGTAGTTGGCTTTGACAGACTCCAGAAGCTCCTTCTTAAGCCTGGCATGCGATGGAGAAGAGCAAGCATCTCCACTCTGCTGATGGTAAGCAGGGGAAGGAGCAGCATTCTCAAGAGAAAGGGCTGTTGGCTCGGGGGGTAGAGCATCTGCCTTCTGTGCAGAAGGCCCCAGGTTCAATCCCTGGCATCTCAGGTTTGGCTAAGAATGATTCCCTGTCCAAAAGTCTGGAGAGATGCTGAGCTAGATGGACCAATGGTCTGACTCATATAAGGCAGCTTCCTCTGTTCCTTTGAGAAATGGTGTGATTTCCCCAACCCCACCCAAGCTGATGAAAGAGCCTGAAGGTTATATGCAGAATTTGAAACACAGCCTTTCCTCCTTTCCCCTAGACAACTCAATAATTTTTTTAAAAAAATGGAATACTTAATGAGTAACGGTTAACCTAGGGATGCGGGTGGCGCTGTGGGTTAAACCACAGAGCCAAGGGCTTGTCGATCAGAAGGTTGGCAGTTCGAATCCCCGCAGCGGGGTGATTTCCTGTTGCTCAGACCCTGCTCCTGCCAACCTAGCAGTTCGAAAGCACGTCAGAGTGCAAGTAGATAAATAGGTACCGCTCCGGTGGGAAGGTAAACGGCGTTTCCGTGCGCTGCTTTGGTTCTCCAGAAGCGGCTTAGTCATGCTGGCCACATGACCCAGAAGCTGTATGCCGGCTCCCTCGGCCAGTAAAGCGAGATGAGCGCCGCAACCCCAGAGTCGTCCATGACTAGACCTGACAGTCAGGGGTCCCTTTACCTTTAACGGTTATGCTGCCCATGGTGATTTTCTTTGGTGTGTGTGTGTGGGGGGGGGGAGATTAGAGAAGGTCATGAGATGGCAAAAATATCTGTAATACAATAACTAGGTTTCAGTGTAGCAGAGGGTAAATACTGGAGGAAGAGAGAACAGGAGAGAGGCCAGGCTTGCAGAGACATTTTTTTTTGTCTTTTTCTAGATATGGTTGGTGCACTTACAACTTTTTAGCAGTGGAGGGGGGGGGGATACAAATATATCCAATCTAGGTTGCACTCCCAGGGATCTCAATGCCAAAATCCCTATCCAGCAAATGATGCACTTTTAACCTTTTGGTAAATTGTATATGTGCTTTTAAATTTCTAGTGCTCTTCTGTCTGAGCAGTTATTTTCTCTAGTGCATAAATGCTTAATTTGCCCTTTAACAAGATTTTAAAAATGTTTTTACATTCTTTTGGAACTCAAACAAGGCTACTCCTCTCCTGCACTTTACCATTTCAGAACAGATTCTTTTAAAATCCTTTGTTAGTAACGGCTGTATCCAATGTAGTGGTAAAGTGACTTAGTGGCATACTTTACTGTGCAAGGGAATACACAAATACATTATCAAAGGTTGTTGTGCAACAGTTTACACAAGAACAATCAGCTGCACAACAAGGATCAGCTGTTATACAACAGGCTTCCCTAGCAGAGCTGTTGTGCTGTATTTCTTCGTTGCACAACCTTTATGCTCTGCCAGACACACAGCATTAGATAATCTCTCTCTGTTCCTCTTGGTATTGTATGTCTACCCCCACCCTAGCTTCATGCACCGAAATGCACATTTCATGCTTGTTTAGGAAGGCATTAGGTCTCTGGGTTGAATGGTTTATGTGGAAAACATATTTTAATGTTAAAATGTATTAATTCACTTCAAAATGCAGTAACCCAGCCCTCCTGCTCATTCTGCTGAGTGAGACCCTGAATTTAGGGATGTAGGAACATAGGGCCATGCATCTAGTCAGACCATTCGCCTATCTAGCTTAGTATTGTTCGCTGAGGTTGTCAGCTGCTGCCAAGGATATCAGACATATTTTCAGCCCTACCTGGAGATGCTTGGGATTGAACCTGGAATCTCCTACACGCACCACAGATGCTCTGCCACAGTCCTGTCCCAAGTCCACCACTGCCACTGTTGCAGTATCATTGAAGAACTGGGGCTAGTGTGTTTCCATCTCTTAAAAGTGAACACTGGTATGAGCTGGCAGGGAATGTCTAAAAATGACTGCCAAGGAGGGAGAAAATAATGAAAGCAAACTGATGTAATTTAATTTGTACACCAGAAGATGTAGCATTAACCCCCCCAACTCATTATGCAACATGCATTTCCCAAAACAGAGACTGCAGTAGAGAACATTGTTAGGTTTGTAACTGAAAAGGAGTATTGCCTAATGGGGTCAAGAAAAATAATTTGCTCTCGCTACAATGGAAAGATGTACGTATTATGGGTTCTCCTTAGCAATGTCATTGAAGTTTGCTGGCCATGGGTTTGGTTACAAGCTTCAGGAGCTCATAGGGTCCACCTCCATGTTGAGCCTACAAATTCTTTCCCATCTTGGTTTAAAATTGGACCCAGAGACAACTCCAGACTGACCGCCACGACCCACCAAATGCCAGCTCCCTCAAGCCCAGCTTGAGACTTTCCCTAGCTGTGCAAAGCTGCCAAAAGTGGGGCATTTCTATTGATGCTCACTTTTATAGTTTTAACCAATGTCTATTGGTTTTGTTTTATCTTTGTAAACCGCTTAGAGACTATGGCCATTAAGCGGCATACAAATTATTTAAATAAATAAGTAAGCATGGCAGAGCTACCCTACTCGGTATCTTCACCGCTGCTGCTTGCTTGGATGGAGCTTAGACAGGGCAGGTAAGAGTCCCACAGGTGCAGCAGTGGGAGTACCTAATGGGTCCTACCTGTGCAACTGCTGAGGTAAGCAGCGGTGGTGTAGGGCGTCAGGGGATTGTTCCACAGCTCCAGTTTTACTACCTGTGCTTCTGCTAAGCGGTTTGGTATGGTAGGTTGGGATTATCAGTCCCCATTGGACCCAGACATTTTCATAGAGAGCTTGCACATGCAGACTTCTGTGTGGAGCCCTTCTCTCGCCTCCCCTCCCACCCCACATGCCTTCTTGATTCAGGCAATGTGCTAAACGCTCGCTAATGGAGCTTAGAAATTAAATCTCCCTTTTTAAAAAAGCGTATTTATATCTCACTTAGGTATTCTGCCAAACATTTATCTTGAAGTGCTATATTAAATGATGAGAGGGAAATGGCGTGCCACATCTGGTTGGGCCAAGGGCCAAGGGAGAAGCACCAGCCAAAAAAAAGATGGTGTCTAGCTGCTGCCAAAGCTTAGATTCCTCCTCAGAGCCATTATAGGTGGGATGTGGATATCTTGTTAATCTTAAAGGAGGATTGGGCATGGCAGTCAGTGTTGCTGTGGTCCAGAATGGCCCCCAAACCGTGAAAAATCCGTGACCATGTTGTTCTTCAGCTGTATGTGAAAAAGCCCTGGCATCCCCTTCTCCCTTACGGAGGACCCTTGGAAAGGGGTAATTTGCACTGGGGAAATGAAAAATTAACCCTTCCCCACTGGCCTCTTTTCTCAAAGATCTTCCTTCCCTATCCCTGATGGGTTCTAGCCAGATATTTGTGCAGTGAACATGGATTTAGGAAATTGATGGGAGTGAAAGCAGCTAAAGAGGGGAAGCGCTGGGGGGTAAAGCGGTTGCGGAGGGGAAGGGTTAAGTACTTCTGTCCCTACCTACCTTTCTGTTATGGTGATTGCCTCCTCCGGAAGGGTCTTTGCAAGCTAAAGGGGCCAATGTAATTTCATTAGAGGCACCCGTAGTGTTGCCGCCCCTCCTAAAGGATCAAAATGCCTGATTAGATGATCCACAGCTGTAATTAAATTTCATAAAACCGCTAATACTCCTTCCCTCCCATGGATGCCTTGCTACATCTCTAATGATACATCTTTAATGATACTGTTGGAGAGGAGCACCATGCAGGCTTTAAAGAACCACCTGAAAAGAAAACAGAACTTTGGAATCACTGCAGCTTCTAAAAACAACAACCCCACTTTCAAGAAAATGGAAAAACACGTGGGCATTGCGAGAAGGGAAATGTTGTGTGGCTTGTTCATGAACCACACAAGCTCCCCTCCTCCCAAGTTTTCAGAGCGGAAAGCCCACCTTCTTTAAAATTCCCTAAATGTCAGGGCAATGTAGGAGGGTGGTAGATGAGGGTCGCCTTTCTGCTATTTTAATCTCTGAGTGCTCCAGCACTGTGGGGGCACAGTGGGAGACTGCACACCTGCAGAGCATGTTAAAAATAAGATAATTTAGAAAAATAAAAGCTCACAAAATAGCACAGCAGTGGGGAGCTGTTTGTCTCTTGCGGTATCACTGGCAATTATACATGAAATGCCCTTGACACGTATACAGCCACGTTCAGCATGGCGCTTATGGGCCCAGTAGCTTGTGGAGAAATCTATTTTTCCCCTGCCCAAAAATATTGCCATTTGGGTCCTTAGAAAAGGCACATGCCCCCAACAGAAATGCTTCCTTGACTGGAGAAATCTGGATATGTTTCAACGAACTAGTAACAACCATGCATTTATTGCTCCATAAACTGATTGTCTGGAAAGAGCCCATTGTTTCTCAGTATTTCATGGCAGTGCAAATAACAGTGCTTGATTTCTAAATGGCTGATTTTATGTCCCCTGGAATTGCAGTAAATAATGCAGAAAGAAGGGGGGGGGGGGACACTGAGCGGCTTGGTATCAAAGGTTTATAATATCAGCAATTATTCTGCATCTGTGTATGTTACCCATAGCACAAACCGGCCTTTCATCCAGCTGAGAAACAGTTGCATTTACATACACAAATTAAATGGAAGCCCCTCCTGTGCCAGAAATGGGATTTGAAATCTTGGAAATTGGATTTCTTATATGCTGGATAGACAGCCGATTTCAGTGGCATAACTTGGTAGGGATGAATTCTGGCCCTGCTCAAGAAATTCTCATGCATACATGGAGGAAAATGCATGTCCTGGTACAGAAAGTCTTCGTGCCAAGCAGAAGGTTGGCGCTCTCAGTTTTGGCAGTGATCGTCAGTCACTGGGGAATATGGGGGGAGAATAACTAGAATCAACACCCCCTTTCCACCACAGGTGATCTGTTGTGCCAGAGCTCAATGTACCAACCATCCATTTAGCTGTATATTCACAATCTTGATTCAGCCAAATCCCTGCCCACATCTTGCACAAGCCCTCATCGAAAAGAGTGCACACAAGGCGCCGTACAGCCCATAATTAATTGAAGTATCAATGATGCTTTTAATAATAATATAATAATAATATTTTATTATTTATACCCCGCCTATCTGGCTGGGTTTCCCCAGCCACTCTGGGTGGCTTCCAACTGAATATTAAAAACAATACAGTGTCAGACATTAAAAACTTCCCTAAACAGGGCTGCCTTCAGTTGTCTTTTAAAAGCAAAATAGTTGTTTATTGCCTTGACATCTGCTGGGAGGGTGTTCCACGGGGCAGGCGCCACTACTGAGAAGGCCCTCTGCCTGGTTCCCTGTAACTTGGCTTCTTGCAGTGAGGGAACCGCCAGAAGGCCCTCGAGGCTGGACCTCAGTGTCTGGGCTGAACGATGGGGGTGGAGACAGGTATACAGGACCGAGGCCATTTAGGGCTTTAAAGGTCAGCACCAACACTTTGAATTGTGCTCGGAAATGTACTGGGAACCAATGAAGCATACCTCCACTTTTCCTCATGAAATAAATTCAAAGCTGCCCAAGGACAATGTTTAAAACCAAAATAAATCCCTTTTAAAAAATAATTAAAAAATGTAGTACATAAGAATACTGTTTGTGTGTGTGTGGTTGTGTGTGTGTGTGAGAGAGAGAGAGAGAGAGAGAGAGAGAGTAGAGGAACCTGGGGAAGGTTTTTAAACTCTGCGTAAATAGCAAGGGTCTTTCCTGGCTTCTATTTTTTTTTTTTTTAATGGCATTGGTGCTGGACAAATCTTCTTGAGGAGGTAGTTCCATAGCCAGACCTCCACAGCTAAGAAAAAACCTCCCTTTACTTACTGCCTTCGCCACTGTTGACAAAGGGGGTGGAAATGGTAGATGATTTTCTTTTCCGCCCATGGTGATTGGGCTCCATCACTGAAATCAGCTAAGCAATTCTATGTTGTGTGTACAGATTTCTGCATCAAGCTAGCCAGTGCCCAGTGCAGGCTTGAGTTTGCTGAGTGCTGAGCAATCTGAATCACTTGTTGCTTTGACAGTTTCCCTTTCTTTCTGATACAGTTTGTGTTTTGTAGCTGTAAGAATTCTGTAGAACCCATATAAGTCATTTAGCCTTCAGTCTACCCCTGCCCTGCTCCATCCCTTTTAGGCTACCGTGAAGCTGCTTGAAACAGTGGCTTTATGTCGGTGACAGCATGTCCACTGCTGAAATGAGCAAAAATAAAGAGTTAATGCATTACGCAAAGAGAAGCTGACAAGAGATCACTCTTTTTAATTATTAGAACAGTTTTGTGTTGAATACAAAGGTCAAAATAATGTGTGTTTTGACACCTGTCCCCTTCACCTGTTTTGGCCTTTGGGTCTAACTTATTGCTCTCACTGTAAGGACTGTCAGTTTTTAAATGCCACCTTGCTTCTTGCTTTTCCACATACTTGCAATTTCCCATCTGTGAGCATTTGGATTGTGTTTCTGGTTTGCTGACTGTCGCCTTGCACCCCACTTTTCAAAGTTCCCAAGTTAAAAAACAACAGAACCTTTATTGTTGCTGTTTATTTATTTATTTAAAGTTTTAAAGTTTTTATCTTTTCTGTTTTATTTTCTTAAGCTCTGAATTATTTGGCCTTGGTTTACAGAGAATGGTCACAACCCCTGACAGGGGCAGGGGAAAGTGCATATCTTTTGAAAGTTTTTAGTGCAGTTGACCACCTGGCTGAAGAGGCAAGCTAGTTTTCGTTGCCTCTTCAGGCACCTCCAGCTGACAGGTGATTAGCTTTGGTAAAAACTTCCAAAATGCCTCCAGATGAGTACACAATTCTTCCACGCTTTAGCTGCTTTAGGGCTCTCAACAAGATACATTTGTTTGTTTGTTTGTTTGTTTGTCTAGGGATATTCTGATAATGGCCATAGTTATAGGGACAGGTGAAGCTTGTAGCCAACTCTTCTTGCACTTGGTTATGCTTATCAATCCTGCTCAGATATTAGGATTTTTGTTAAGGTTGAGGTTTTCTAAAGAGAGAAACTATAATCCTCTGTTGCCTGTCCCCCTCACCTGGCCCAAGTTGTTAATAGGCAGGAGTATTAAGCATCACATATTATTACCAAGTAAATTTCTCAAATTAGAGAGCACCTTTTTCACAGTCTTGCTTCTTTAATCTGACCTTATGTATAATTAGTATATTTTGAAACATCTGTAATATACATATTAAATAATAATGCCCCTATTTTGTCTGTTCCTAGCACTATCCACTGGGAACCAAGTTTTGCCATTCAGTATATTATGATATTTGTCTACCAACGAAGGGATACAAAATATAGAATCTTGCTGTGCCTGCAGTTGTTGCTAACTCCTACCACCTTCTAACCATTGGCCATGATGGTTGGGGCTGATAGGATTTTGAGTCTAACCATAGCTGGAGGACTGCAGATTCTGCATCCTAGCTGTCACCAATATCTGACTCCATGATCATGTCCTACAGTATATGCTGGTATACCCATCTTTCTGTTCAAATAGAATGGGGCGTGGAGACCAGACAGTTGGTGGTCTGCATCTGTCTTCTTCTGAAAGAATTGATTGCTTTCACTGAAAAATGTTGAGATGTTATCTACTGCTCCAGAACACATATGACATAATCAGTGAATATAATCTGCTGTTATTGTGGCATTAAAAAGTATGTAAGGCTTATGTATGTAAGGCTGGGACGCAGGTGGCGCTGTGGGTAAAAGCCTCAGCGCCTAGGGCTTGCCGATCGAAAGGTCGCGGTTCGAATCCCCGCGGCAGGGTGCGCTCCCGTTGTTCGGTCCCAGCGCCTGCCAACCTAGCAGTTCGAAAGCACTCCCGGGTGCAAGTAGATAAATAGGGACCGCTTACTAGCGGGAAGGTAAACGGCGTTCCGTGTGCGGCTCTGGCTTGCCAGAGCAGCAATGTCACGCTGGCCACGTGACCCGGAAGTGTCTCCGGACAGCACTGGCCCCCGGCCTCTTGAGTGAGATGGGCGCACAACCCTAGAGTCTGTCAAGACTGGCCCGTACAGGCAGGGGTACCTTTACCTTTTAAGGCTTTAGGAGGCTGAGGCATACTTACTTGATAGGAAGTCCCATTGGAGATACTGACTACTGAGTTGAAAGAAAGGAAGGAAGGGGGGATATTTGTGGTGTTTTGATCCAATCTGTATGGTGAGTCATTTCACACAAAGAGTTTACTGTCCACACTCTGCATAAATATAGCTATGATGTGGGGTAACAAAGTTGCTTCCATGTGGCAGATGTGCTATAGTGAGCCATGGACCTAAACTGTTCCATAGAGTGACTTTTTGTCTTGGTTTTTCTCTCCTCCGATACTTGCAACATGATCTGCTGGAAATCTCAATTGCAATGTTGGTCTACCTTGCTTGACTGTGTCTGTAAGGCCCAAGGGAGTGTATTAGATAGTGGTCTGGAATTTCCCAGGTTTCTCCGTGCTTGTTTTCCCTTTATGCATTGCCTCCCTGAAGTGCTTTGGATAATAATACATCATTCATGAGTGGCACGATAAATGCTGCTGCACATTTGCATGGATTGATGGCTTGTCATATTATGTAACTTGTTAGTTTGAAGGCACATTGGGTCAGGGAGCGTCCAATCTCTTCTGGGAAAGATGGCTCTCTATAGTGTCAGCTTTTGTTTTGTTTATTAAATGCCCAGCATGTAAAACTGAGTTTTCCATGGTATGCTAGTACTGCTGACTTTGTTTGGAAGCAGCTTTTGATATTTCTAGGGAAAGGGAAGCTTGGCTGAGTGTCTAGGTGCAACACCCTAGAGGTCCCGGGCCCTAAGGAAGTTAGATTAGCTTCAACCAGAGCCAGGGCCTTCTCAACACTGGCTCCGGCCTGGTGGAATGCTCTGTCTCTTGAGACAAGGGCCCTGTGGGATCTGATCTCTTTCTGCAGGGCCTGTAAGACAGAGTTGTTCCATCTGGCCTTTGGCTTAGAATCAGTTTGATTCCCTCCCCCTCTTTCTTTTCCTTTCTCCTCCTGTGAAGAGGCTGCATTCTAATGTTTTAGTGTTGTATTTTAATCTTTTTTAAATTGTATTTTAATCAACTTGTTTTTATTATTGGTTGTTAGCTGCCCTGAGCCCGGTCTTGGCTGGGGAGGGCGGGGTCTAAATAAATAAATAAATAAATAAATAAATAAATAAAGTCTATTTGCTGACTGTCTTTAAAGGTGTTGACTATTTATGTAGTGAAGCTGTCCTGTTAGGGCAAGGACTTTCACCTGCACAATGAAATTTTGTCTCCCTGCATGCCTCCATATCCCCCATTCTGTTCTGGGATTTCCCCCTCTACCCATCAGAACAGATTTTTTTCTTGGGAGGGGGTGCACAGAGGTATGTGGGTAGATGTGCATAAGTCCTGTTGCATTGCACTAATAGGACAACTCCATTGGATACAACCATTTATTTTTAAAGGGGGCAGGAGTAGATTTTCTGAGAAAGGAGTCTAGAGTAGTATTGTTTATTGTGTAGGCTATGGGCCTTATACTGAATACATCTTATCTAGAACTATGGATGAACAAATCTGTTTATTTTGCTTTCTGTCTGTCTGTCATTTTTTTTCAATCTTAAATTCAGTTTGGCACATTCCTGCATTAGTTTGTGGATTTTTAAAGAGAAAAATCATAAACATTTTGAGGAGCATTTCTCTTAAAATATGCAGTTTTGTATGCAGTTTTGCCTGATCTATACTTTTTTGTAAGCCCTTTGAATATAATGTACTTCCGTGTGTTTTTTTCATTAATATCTGCATTTATGTATACTTCTCCCTTATGTACACTATCCCTTTTTGCCAACATTTTTCGTGAGATAACTGCAGTGCAAAATTCAGATTAGAGCACATTTTGAAAAACAGCTGTGTTTTGGTTTACATGTTGTTTGAGGAAGTGCAAATTAGATAGGTTTGCATTAAAATTCAAATGGAATCGAATTATCCCCTGTTCCAATCTAGAACACAGGACAACACACAGCTTGGAAAGGTTGTGAGCTATGCTTTGTTGCCTTCACAATTGTCACTTTGTTTGGCTGATGTTCCAGGTTCCCAAGAAAGATGTGAACATTGCACATTGTGTCTACATACAGTATTAATCGGCACTATTTTTGGTTCATAGTATCCGCTGGTACCTCTGCTGATAAAATTAATTGTCCCTGTGAACCATACAAGGTTTTGGGATCAAAATGACAAGATGAAGTTTATGATGGTCATATGGAACTCTTTGAGATCTGCTAACACAGACGGACCCTTTTAAACCAGGGCTCATCAACGTGGTGCCCTCCACATGTTGCTGTGGAGCTGGTGGAAATTCTGGTCCAACCACATCTGAAGGGTTCCACATTGGCTACCCCTGCTTTAAACCAGGTTTGGATGCAACAAATACCAAGCTTCCCCACATTTTTATAGGTTGCCATGTGTCCTTTTTTTCTAGGACACATCCTCTTTAGGTAAAATTTGTCCAGGTGGAATTTTAAAATTTGCCAAAATGTCTCTGGCTATACTTTCTGGATGAGTCATAGACTTAACTGGTGGCTGAAGACTTGGTTTCCTCTTCTCTTCTCCTGCCCCCCTCAGCCATATATCACAGCTTCAATAGCCTACATATAGTAGGGGTATTTAAAATAAGAGTCATCATAGCATCCTGTTTTTTATTCTTCAAAATTTGGCAACCCTAGTTGGGAGAAAATGAGCTGACCCCCCCCCAAAAAATAGTAAATACCTTGGCTTACCTCCATGTCTCCCCCTTAAAAGCCTACCTTCCCATTCACCAGTGCACTATGACTAAACATGGTTTTTGAGTAATTGGAAATTTGGCAGAAGATCTATTTAAGCTCCCCAACTTCTTTCTATGTAGCTGCTGGATATATGCTATAGATGTTTAATGCTGAATGTCCAAATATGGCTTATACAAGGCCTATAACTATTAGGGGTTTCAGTACATGTTTCATGTTTTGCCCTAACACTTCAAATGCTTCTCTTTTTTAAAGCTATACTTCCATTTCATTTCTTTCTCACACTCTTGTGGTACAATTCAAGCTATCATGGGAACATAAGAAGCTGCCTTATACTGAGTCAAACCATTGATCTGTCTTGTTCAGTACTGTCAACACTGACTGGCAGCAGCTAACTGGGGTTTCAGGCAGTGCGTCTTTTTCAGACCCACCAGGAGATACCAGGAATTAGATTAGGGTCCTTTTGCATGCAGAACATGTGCTTCACCACCAAAGCATGTCCTTCCCCCTCCCATGTGAAACCCACTGCCTTCTCCTTAATATGGATCTTCAAGATGTGCAGGTAAGTTGGTTTCTATCCGGGTAGGTTGCTGACAGTATACATTGGATGGTTTAACTGCCTTCACCTCTAAGCACCTAAACACCTTTTCCTTGTTCATCTGTACTTTGCTCCACCTTCCTTCCAGTCTGAACCCCATCCTCCAATGTGAATGTGAAATGTTTTGACAGTGTTATTTCAGTGTATGGCGGTGGATACTGCTTGTCTGAGGTTATAAATCCTACCTTGCATTCTCCGGAGAGGCAATCTAGGCGCCGTAAGGGTAAGAAATCTATCTGTGGTCGTCTCCACTCTCACCTTGGGGTTTAAAAGCTCTGTTTCTCTTAAACACAACCAGTTTTATAGCTCAACAACACACCACATAGTGGAGAAGGGCATATGGGTAGCTATGTCAATTACAATCGTCTCATCCTTGCAGAGTACTCCTGTGATGCTGTGTGATTTAGATGCCATTATGCATTTCAAAAGGAGTGAGAAATTGTTGTTTGTCATTGCTGTTTGTTGCTCACAGCTGGTTTTATGACTGAGTTTTGCTCATAAACAGGTGGTTAGAACATTCCTTCAGCTATGCAATACAGTCTGTGCAGCTCTGAATTAATTTCGCTCTTGTGTTGCATAGCACCAGTGTTTTCATTTTAAAATTGAAAGCAGCAATGTTTCTGGCAGTGCCAAAGCTGCTGGTGTGAATTCAAATGTTGAGGGGGGGGGGGGGAACATATCACTCAGCTAAAACACATCCACCCTGGTTAACAAAAAGAGAAAGAAAAGCATAGTCACTTTTGGATATATGTTGGGTATCCTTCTGCCAATGGTTTTTGTCAAAACAGGTTTCCTACTAATAGGTTGAAAGGTAAGTTATTTCTCTGCTGCTTATGGAGCTCTAATTCCAAAGCTGTCTCTTGCTTTTGGACCCTGCAGTAGGCAAGCAATGCAGTAGGATTCTAATCTGTTCCACCGATGCTCATTTTATATCAGGAACCTAAGCAGCATGAAATGCAGCCATCATTTTGCAGTGGAAAGATGCTCCTGAATCAGGTAAGATGGCTCTCCCACACAGGGCAGTTAGTCAGCCTGCCTGGTGCACTGGAAAGAACAGGTAATGCTGCTCTTGTGATTAATATGTGTTGGAAGGAGTTGAATGTGGCCTGTAGGTCCTTCTGAACTCTTTGGTGCATATTCTGGATTAATTTTGTACAAGTTAAAGTGCGTTCCATGCTGAATGTTTTCTTTTTGGGATGGTAATTCCATTGATGATGATCATAACAGTTGTTTGCTGACTGATTTCCTTTGTGATGCCAGTTTTTCACTAAAACAACAAAAGGGTTTTTGTGTGTGGTTTTTTGGTTGTTGTTTTTTTGTACTTTGAAGACTAACATATTTATTGTGCCACAAAGCGCATGAAAGCTTATGCCATCATAAATTTGCTAGCCTTTAAGATGCCACAACACTCTTTGCTGGTTATTCAGCAACAGACTAACATGGCTGCCTCACTGGGAGTTTATTGTGAAAGTTCTGGATTGTTTTAAAGGGAAGTCAATAACATAAACAACTACAATAATGATACAAGGATCTGCACTTATATATATGTTAACTTGGCGCTGTAAGCAGAATATTCTTCTCTTTCTGGGGTGTCTGCACAGGTAAGCAGTGTAGAATTCATTTCAGGTTTTCTAAGAGAAGTTGGTTCTGTAAAAAAAGGCGGGGGAAAGCATAATCAAGGGAGGAAAAGATTGCTGCTTCCAGATCAACAGGGAAGCAAAGTAGCTACTTAAATTGAAGCTCTTGTACAGTAAAGGAGATGTTTTCGCAGCAGTAGGGCATCTAAAATGGACTTCCAGTGTCCTTTTGTACACAGGGTCCACTTTCACAAATGGGCACAACAGTTTTAAGTTGACATTTCTCCTTTCTTTAAATATAGCTCATAGAAAGCACGAGGTACTGGGTGGGGGTATTTATGATTGTCTTGGTAAAAAATGCAAGTTTGACTTTTCCTACTTGATCAAGGGATGTCAGCATGTTATGAAAGTAGCAAATATGCCATCTTTACATTGCTGATAATACTCTTATAAGCAAAAGGTTTACAGACATTAAAGTTAGTGTAATAAACATTACCACATAGCATCCTCAGGAAGTTACGAGCAATTCTGTTGAAATTTTCTATAGACAGGAGATTCCCGTAGACCCTTTGCTCCAGGGAGCACTTATATAAAGAACTGGCTTGTATACTGTCAGTTTGACATAAGGCACCTGCATTGTATCCCCTGACACTGCAATTAAATTAAGTGGCGGGTGGTGCTGTGGTCTAAACCACAGAGCAGTTTGAATCCCCGCAATAGGGTGAGCTCCCATTCCTCGGTCCCTGCTCCTGCCAACCTAGCAGTTCAAAAGCACGTCAAAGTGCAAGTAGATAAATAGGTACCACTCCGGTGGGAAGGTAAACGGCATTTCCGTGCACTGCTCTGGTTCACCAGAAGCGGCTTAGTCATGCTGGGCACATGACCACATGCTGTACGCCGGCTCCCTCGGCCAATAAAGCGAGATGAGTGCCGCAACCCCAAAGTCGTCTGTGACTGGACCTAACGGTCAGGGGTCCCTTTACCTTTATGTTTTCCCCAAAGAAGTTTTCATGGCACACTGTATACTGCAATCCTCAGATCACCTACTCTGGAGCAGAAACAAAAGCAAGTAAATTAGAGTTAAGTTACCAATAGTTCTGAGGACTGTATTCATTAATTAAAGCAAATGTTATGTAGTTCTTAGTTTACCATGTTCAGCACCATGAGATATGGTACAGAGCCCTAAATGAGAGTCAGTTTAGGCTTAAAAGGGAGACTGACACAAGATGAAACAAGCAGGACACAACCACTTCTACTCACATACTTCTTGTCCATTGTGCACTTTTCTTCCACCCTCATTTAAGCATGTGACTTTCCAATTTCAGCATCCTCAAGGGAGTTTACCACAGTAACATCCACACTGACCAGCCTTGCACAACCTGTGGCCCGCTGAGCCAAACATGGCCTACCAAGGGCCACCAGCCTCCCCTTCTACTTCTTGATTAGGGCTGTAAAAACTAAGATGTGGTTACTGTGTCTTAGTAACATTGGCTTGGGAGATCACATGCTTTCCAAGCCTGCCCAAGTGAGAAAGTGAGCTGCTCAAAAGCTTGTGCACCTGCTCAGTGAATGTAAACAGGTTCCTCAAGAGTAACTGCTACTATGTCTAAGCAAAGATTTTCAGAGTGGCACCAGCAGCTTCCCTTCCTCTGTCATTTGCTCCCTTCGTTTATTCACCTCATTGGCTCTACTGCGATGAATTGGGGCAAAGATCTCGGCCCGTTGTGGGTCAGATGATGACATGCTAGTATTTGAGTACTTTCTTTTAGAAACAGTTTCCTTTGGGGGGGGGGGAATACATGCCCATGTTTCCCACCAACATAGGAGTGGACAGATTTATTTGTTTAAACAAAATGAAAAGGGCATGTGTGGAATTTCCTGTATAGCATAGGAGACAACTCCTTGGGGCCGAGGAGACTTCACCCCCCAAAAAATATTTGAGGGGGCGGGCACCCCCAAAGTTGATGGGCATTGGCATTCAAATGGTGTGCGTGCACTGCGTTATGTGATCAGTTATGCAGGGTGGGGCTTACCTGGACCACCCAATATTTTATTCAAGATGGCACCCCAGCCAATACAGTGGACCCTCGGGTTACATGCATGCGTGCGCAGAAGGGCTCCTCCGGTTATGAAGTTTTTGGGATGTGGCTGGGCCTCCGGAAAGGATCCCGTTCGTAACCAGAGGTACCACTGTATAGCAAAGCCATACCCACCAACCAAGCTCTTGTTAGATTTCTGTTATGCCACTGTTCAGCTTTTGGAGTCACAAGACTCTGTTTACATTCCAGACTGTTGGAAGTCTCACGGGAGACGTATGTTGATGTTACTGGTTTCCTGTTTCTTTGTTCAGTTGTTCACTGACTCTCACAGAGAGCAGATGCTTTTCTTTTCTGTCCTGCGTAGTTAGAAATAAATGTAGCAATGTAGCACACATTTCTTGGCTCCTTCTGCTGCTTGGATACTCTTCATAATGGGAGCGTGCCTGAAGCCTCATTAAAGGCTTAGGTTGCTAATCACTGTCGGAGGAGGAGAGCCTGATGGATTCCGAAGTACGAAGTGGAGAGAGCTATTTCAGCTCGGTCGTACGGAACCTCCAACAGCTCTCTCCTCCACTGCATGTGTACAACAAAGGAGGATAAACTGTGAGCTATGGAGGCAGCCCTTTTGGGTGGCCTGCAGAGACTATCCAATATTTATCAGTGGATGGCAGCACCTTTGTGTCTTGTTTGTGGGGGTTGTACAATGAACCACTGTAGTGATTCTGCTAGTGGAAAAGTTGTTCCCATTGCTTGATAAATTGCCACTTGAAATCTTAAGCTGAGGCTGGAGAGCTGTGTGGGGCTTGTGACTTGTGTGTGGCCTACTTGACAAAAGCAAGTAGGTTGCTCTGCTTGCCTTTGCTTCTGGCCATGCTGATCCATGACATCCCCCAGAAGGTTGCCCACAGTCGAATTAGGGAATATTCCCTACCCTGGCCTATTTGCTGCTTTGTATAGCAGACACCTCTTTTCCTTTCTCCTGATATGCAAGTTGGAGAAGGATTGGCTGTGCCATCCCATCCTCTACATACCTTTCTTGCATTGCCACTTCACATGACTGACCTTTCAGAACTTAAATCCATTTGAATGCTAACTGGAGACTGCAGTGATGGAGGTTTTCTTTAAGGCCTGTAGTGTAGAGTATAATAGGTAGTTCTATTACGTGGAATATAATTCCCATAAAGCACAGGGTGTTAGCCAATTCACTTTAATAATGCAGATATGAGTCCGAAGGGGGAAAGAAATCCTGATGCTTTAAACATGAAAACTGAACAAAAACGGCATAATTTGAGGGGGAGGAAACAGGTTTTGTCATTCTGACTTCAGGCCTTGTGCCTAATGGGAACATTCAACCAAACATACAGAGTGAAGAATCTCCATCAGAACGACACAGCCAATCAGAACACATGCTATCTCACTCTGCCTAGTTTCTAAGTGACACCTACACACACACACACACACATGAATAGTTGTCTAACCCTGAGAACAGCATTAACTCTGGAGTTATACACTGAATAATCTCTGCTGTTGCATTTCCAACATAGGGATAGTGGCTGTTGTAGCCCAACAACATCTGGAGGGGCTACCCCTAGTTTAATGGATGTTTTGTGGTTACTAGCAAATGTTATGTTGTTAAGCAGAATGAAAACAATGGGAGTTTGTTGCCCCTTTAGCAGCATCCTAGACGTCAAAGGGGAGTGGCAGACTATTTTAGCATTCTTCCAGTTATTGTCCCTTCTAATTGATGGCCAAAAGCAACCATGAGATCTTACTGAGCTGTCTTCCTTTTTCCATTACTTGCTCCAAGTGAGCCAACATTTGCACTTGCAAAGTAAATATAAAGGTTAGCATGCTGTATTGTACACTAAGCTGCAAAGAAGGACAACCCCTTGAAAGATGTACTGGGGTAGGCTTTGTTGAAAGATGCCTTGTTTCCCCATCTCCAATATTAGATAAACACTGATTTGGTTGAGACAAAATTACTTTTGTGTGTTTTCATATTCATGGATTCAGAAAGCACCCCCTCTTTTTTTTATCATGCCTGGTTTTCAGTGCAAATGTATTGTCTCTGCACCCATTGGCCTTATTTGCCAAGACAGTAGATTCCTCTGGCTTGAATGTGGCTGCCTGTATGGTTTTCTCAGTGACATCACAGTGCCACATCTGACACAGTGATGTCACCGAAATATATAAATAAAATCACAATGGTCACCCAACCAGTTGGGTTGAATGGCAGCTTGGGAAATTGAGACCATGGATGGGGTGGAGAAGAAGTAGCTGCCAGATGGACAAAAGGTATTTGAAACAATGGAAGTACTTGTTGACTAACTAGTGCTAGTGAAGAATCATGAAAACTTATACATTGCATAAAGGGATATTAACTGTGCACTTCTAGATTGGATCATGACCTCTAGGAGGAATGTTTGAATGTTTGAATGTTTGAATAAGTTTATTACGGTCATAGACCAGAAGAAAAGAAAAAAACATAAAAACAACAGTAGTTTACGAGGGAATGATGGTGTCAATTAAAAGTTGTAAAATTATACATAAAAACAATACACATATGCACACACACCCACACACACGCACATATATACTCATATATGCGCTACAATATATGTGTAGACTTTAAAAAAGGGGGGGGGCTTGTCCAAGGGTCAGATCTTTTACTTTTTTACAACTAATGCCCTCCGCTTGATCGCGGCCGCAGAAAACTTGGCCACTTTCAGTGTTACTTCTGGGTTTTTATCTCCTAGTAGGATTTTCAGCCGCTGAGATTCAGATCGACCTGGGAATTTCTGAACGATAGGGGAGATAAACAGTGACCTGATATCCCCGTAGAGGTCGCAGTGTAACAACACATGTGAAGCCGTTTCCGCCTCCTTCAGACCACATGGGCAAACTCGTTCGGCATAGGGTGTGCCCTCGTATCTGCCCTTTAGTAAGGCAGATGGCAGTACATCAAATCTGGTAAGGGTAAACGCCCGCCTATATTTTGCGATTTGTAGATCCAGCAGATATGGGGTTAGATTAAACCCTTTTCCATAATCTTGGATAGCTGGATATTTATCTATCTTGCTCATATGGTCCTGAAGCTCTATATCTCCTATTCGCTGGCTCACCATCATTTTAGCCTTTTCAAAACCTGCGGCTATAAGTTCCTGTGGGGAAAGCCCCAGGCCCTTCAATTTTTCATAAAGCGACAATCTCCATTTAGACTGGAACGGGTCTAGTAAAGTCAATGGAGCCACTCCCACTGGGAAAAATATGAGTTTTAGCCAGAAGTGAATCTTCAGGATCCATATCCTGGCATTAATAGGGAGTTGACCTACCTCCAGCCTAATGGCAGTGTTGGAGACACAGGTAGGTAACCCTAGTAGGGAGCGGTAAAATTTAGTTTGTACAGATTCCAGGGACTTGAGTTTTTGGCAATTAAATATCTGGGTGCCATACATCAGTTGTGGAAGTATTTTTGCAACAAAGACCTGGGAGGCGGCAGGAACATATTGACCTCCTTTTCTGTAAAAGAATCTTATGATAGCTCTAAAAGATCTTTGCGCATTTACAATGGAATTCTTAATCTGATGGCACCAAGATCCCTTCTCATCAAAAATTATTCCAAGATATCTAAAAGATGTTACTTGCTCAATAGGTTGGTTATTAATTTTCCATTTATGTCGGAGTTTTCTCTTGGGGAACACCATAATTTTTGATTTAGTGTAATTTATTATTAGGTGTTCAGCTTCGCAGTACTCTGTAAGAGCTCGTAAAAGTTTTCTTAGACCCACACAAGAGAAGGAAATAAGTGCCGCATCATCTGCGTACAAAAGGACTGGGATTGGTATATTGTTTAGGTTTGGGGAATGAGTACTTGCTTCCTCCATCTTTCCGACTAAGGAGTTTATATAGAAGTTGAATAGAATAGGGGCAAGAACACAGCCTTGCTTGACACCATGGAAACTTTGGATTTCCTTTGATAGGTTCCCATAACGGTCGCATCTAACACGGATCCGAGTATTTTCATGTAGTCTACGGATAAGAAGCAAAAGACGTCTATCGATGTTTGTGGCATTTAATTTTTCCCAAAGTCTGTGCCGGGGTATCGAATCGAAAGCTGATTTGAAATCTATAAAGGCTACATAGAGAGAGCCTCCTTTCTTTGAGGTGTATTTCTCCACTAGATGTTGCAATACCAGTCCTTGGTCTAGAGTTGATCTATGTGCCCTGAAACCAGCCTGGGCTTCCTTTAAGATGTGCTCCTGTTCCAGCCAGTCCGCAAACTTTTCACGTAAGTGAGTTGCATAAAGTTTGCTGATGATGCTTAAGAGACTGATTGGTCTGTAATTGGCTGGATCAAGTTTACAGCCTTTCTTAAATATGGGAACGATGATTGCCAATCCCCAGTCCTCTGGTATTATTGCTGTTTGATCTATGCTGGTGAAAAGGGTGGCAAGGACTGGGGCCCACCAGTCAATATTGGCTTTGAGAAGCTCAGGAGAGATATTATCTGCTCCCGGGGCTTTTCTATGTTTGAGTGCCTGAATAAGCCTCCTAATCTCCGCAACCGACACCGGGGGCCGCTCATCACCTGCCGCACACTGTATTAGTGGCTGTGTCAAAGGCAGAGCTGGATATAAAGATTGGAAAAATGCCTCCCAAGTCCCTGCAGGTATAGTATACTCCACTTCTGAGGAAGTAGATCGCACTCCATTTGCTACCAGTCTCCAGAAGGTGGCCGAATCTCTCTCTCTGGATGCATCTATTAGGCATTTCCATTCTCTTTTCTGTGCCAGGAGTTTTTTGTTTTTGATCAGAATTTTATAGTTTCGTTTATCTTCAAACCAGCCCGTGGGGAGTTGGGGTAAATTGGCAGATCTATAATTCTTGTATTTTTTCAGTAAGTTTAGCTTCATGTCCTGACATTCTTGATCAAACCAGGGTTTGGAGTTTTTATATACTGAAGATTGCCTACTTGGCCTGTTCCTTTTTTCCTTCAGGGAATCTTGAAGGAGTGAAATTAACTCCTGAAATAAATTTATCTTTAGTTCATGGCTAGAGGAAGTTATAAGGTTTTCTCTCTTAGTGAGGAATTCCTTTGAGCATAGCCTACTTGAAATTTCCTTATGCAGTTCATCTGTCCATCTGATACGCGAATATCTGAGCTCCAAAGCTGTAGGGCTCGAATGCTCGATTTTCTCAGCGCAGGATAAATCCTTTCCCGCAGCTACGAGTGCACTTAATGGCAGATGGTCACTGTCTAAGCGCTCCTCCACTTTGCATTCCAGAACTTTGTTTTGAAGATCATACGACACGATTATATAGTCAATTGTGGAGGCGCCATTGTTAGATATAAATGTGAATTCTCCGACCTTCTCCCCCTCTGTACGGCCATTTAGTATAACCAAGTCCAACTTGTTGACCAAGTGTAGTAGGCATAAGCCGGCATAATTGCAGCCTTTATCCTTTGAGACTCTAGCTGGTATTGGGTGGGTTTCCTCTATAATGGGGACTGTTTCGTGGAAATGGGCATACAAAGCCTCATCAGATTGTCCAGTTCTGGCATTTAGGTCGCCTGCCACCACTACAGAGGCATCAGGAAATTGATTTGATAGTTTGTCAAGATACTGTTCTAACTGAGCCCAATTGTTTCTTATCAATCTTTTCTCTCTTTGTGGGGGTAGGTATACGTTAATCAGCAGCAAGCTGTGGGTTCTCCACTGTACTTGCACAGCTGTGGCCAGATGGTCTAGTGGGTCTAGTTTTTTAAATATGGCCCTTAGCCTTGTTGAGATTAGGGTAACTAACCCACCTTTAACTCGCCCCCCTCTAGTACTTAAAAGACCTGGGAGGGAGAACGCAGAAAAACCATTTAGCTCCACTTCACTTGTGCTCCAGGTCTCCTGGAGAAACACAATGTCATGTCTCTGGATGTATTTAGCAAAGGATTGGTCAGAAACCCTCTTTTGCCAACCTGCAATATTCCAAGTTAGCAAGGCAAGGTTGCACGTTGTCTTGCCAAACATTGATCTTAGTCAATTTGCCTTTAAAAGATTTTTTGGGCCTATCTTTTTATCTGTTAGTTGGATTTCATTCATTTTGGCAATGTCCATAGATGTATTGTCGCCCAGGTACTCAATGGAATCAATTGAAGGGTGCAGCGTGCTAACATTAGTGATCAGAACTCCTTTTTTTGGCGAATCTACCTTGAGGTGTTCTATTTGACTGATACCAAGTTCATCCTCATCCAGGTATCTCATGCTGGTCCAAGAGCGCGTTGTGGTTGTCATAGGGATGGTTTCCTTCTTAGATGGTAGATTGTTGCTGTCCCTTACGCACTGTGTTAGATCTGTTGCTGTCAGGTTTATCTCTGCAGCTGCAGAGGTATTATAAAGGTAGTCTTTCATGGTTGCCATAAGGATGGTTTCCTTCTTAGATGGTAGTTTGTCCCTTGCGCACTGTGTTAGATCTGTTGTTAACAGGTTTATCTCTGCAATTGCAGAGGTATTATAAGAGTAATCTTTCATGGGGTCTGTCTTGGCTTTTTCAGAGAGGTTCTCTTTCTTTAATTGGTCCGTTGCCGGTTCTTCCTCTCTTACTTTTTCCTGAGCATTCATCTCTGTTAGCTTATTTCTAAGGGTCTCCAATCTTCTCAAGATCTCAGATTGGGCAAGGGAAGGCAACAATCCAAACTGATTTATTAATGCCTTTTCTTCTGGATAGAAGTTATCCGTCCCCTCATTAGGCAGTCTCATCTCCTGTCTTAGTTTCAAGGACCCTTGCTCAGTATGTTCCAGTTTGTCTTTTGAGTGTCCTCTCTCCTCCTTTGGTTTACAAGAAAATCTTATCTCAGCTGTCGTAAACTCATCAGGGAACAATTTCAAACATGTGCTGTTTTCAAAGAATCTTGTTACCGTTATCCTTTTCTTTAACAGCAAATGTCTTGATCTATATATATATTTAGCCAAGATTTGATCTTTGAAGGAGGCAATCACTCGCAGAGAGTATCCATTGTAGAATATGAAATCTACTGAGGTAATGTCCTTTAATTTTATTTTCCCTGGCAGCATATCATCTAAAGTATTCACAAAATGCACCGAGCGTTCTTCCTGTGTAAGGAAGCCCTTTGGCTTCGGGTAGTTAAGAAATGCTAACTTCCTATCTGCCAACATCAGTTTCCATCCTTTATCCTGGGGCAAGTCTTGCCCTGCTACTGGCTCATCTTGAGATCTGCCATAATCAATGGTATGGGGTGAGTCTTCTTTAATATTTATGGATCCTTGGGGTTTCAGCATAGAGCACCCGGGTAGTGATTCCGTTTCCTCACTTGTTTTGTTAGGCAGCGATGATGTTTCTTTCAAAGACTTCAGCTGGATCTTTTTTCCTGGATCCACACTGTTGTTCTCTCTGCTGCCATGTATAGCAGGTTTGTTAGAGTTTGTTTTTGATTTTGTTGGGATCAGCTTATATAGTCTTTTCCAGCATACTTTACATGCACGCCGGTTTATAACAGATTTCCTTGCAATTTTTATGTTCTTACTTTTCTTTTTAATTTCAGCTTTCTTCTTATGGGATCTCTTACTGATGCCTCGCTTCTTTTGATTTACTTCAATAGGAAATTCAGTTTTAGGGACAGATACATACAACCCTATGTCCTTTCCTTGTTGTAAATGATTTTCCGCTGCTGATCCTTGTGTGCACTTGCTGGTCGCTGGTTGCTTTGTATATTCTGGCTCTTGAGGGGTGGTTGGTGGATTGACACCATGAAATTCTGAGCCTTTAGCTTGGAGGGGATAATTTTCCACTAATGTCAGAAGCAGCCCATTTGTTATTGTTAAGTATTTTTTCATAGCTGCCAGATCCAGATTTATAGAGAGCAGCCAGTCCTGAGGATAGCAGTCATTGTTTTCCGTCTGGGAGCCCATAGATGAAGTCTGGGATTTCTGGGAGTTTCGGGTTTCTTCCTGTAGCTCTGAAGATAATATCTCAGCCAAGACTATTTCATGGGCCAGGCTCATTGTATTTCTATTTTGGTTGTTATTCTCCGTGTCCTGTATTCCTCTAGAGAAGGTTGAGTGATCTTGAGCAGCAGAGGGAAAAGGAAGAGCCTCATCCTGCTTCAACTCAACCATCTCAGCCATCTTTTGCCCGTTTCCATTTCCATTCTCGTTGTCCCTTGTATGTAAAAGGTATTGCGTGATTTTACTCTGTTTCTCATAACACTCCTGGAACAATGGGCTTGTCACTATCCCCAGGTCCCTACGTTTCTTTCTAGTAAGTACCATTTGTAAATCTTTGTTACCAATCAGGGTTATTCTTCCTATTTCAAAAACTATGCCTCTTAGGAAGTCGAAAGCTCCACCCAGCTATAGACTGAGGTCCAGATTGAGGCAAGATTTGGGATAGCTGTTTGTAGTTTGTAATTTGATAGCTTGTAGTTCGGAGCGTAACACGAACTCTGCAGCTAGTTCGGCGGCCATCCACTATGTGGTGATACTTCCGGACGGTGTTGGAAAACTGGGAATAAATCTCTTGAACACAGGGCGAACTCCCCCTCTCCGGCAGCCTCCTTCGACTAGCTCTCCTTCTGCACCGGCGTCCTGTCGCGTTGGGTCTCGGCTCCCCTCCCCGCAGCTCCGGGGATGGCGGACGGCTTCAACCTTCAGCCTCTCACAGCAGGAGTGATGGTATTCCAGCTGAACTTTCTTTCTGTGTCCTTTACAGAAGAGCTCCTTCTTCCGCACTGGCTACAAGGCTATTCTGGTCTGATCCACTTTCCAACACCGAGACGTTAAGGTGTTTGGGGTTTTTTTTCGGCCTTCCAAAGTAGTCTCTCTCAAAGAGCAATAATGCACACACAGGCGCGCGCGCCCCCGTCTCCAAAGCAAGCACCGGGGCAGACTGGAGCGGCGGGGGTGGGCTGGGGGGGCGAGCAGCAATAGCAGCAAACAGCTGGAAGGATGAACTTGGGAGATCTGGAGATCTGAGCAAAGCCAGCGGCTCAGAGGGGCGCAACAGCCCGGCTGCCCTACCTGCTTCCTTCTCTCCTCTCCCTGCCCGAGGAAAGGAAGCGAAGGGAAGGGGAGACGGAGGAGAAAAGAGCCTTCGCTACCAGCGCCGCCGCCGCCGCCTCCTGCTGCACCAGCAGCAGCCGCCGCCTCGCTCCCTCTAGGAGGAAACATTCAGGTGTGGTGAACTTCTGTGCCCGGTATACCTGAGCTTTCCATATAGAGTTAGAATACATTTCCTGGCACACTTTACTATTTATAAGGAATTCCTGGCACTGAGGAGGACCTAGTCAAGCGGGGCCAATCTCATCATCTTGATATTTTTTTTAGTGCCCAGTGGCTAGCTCTGATAGAAATGCTTGCAATGCCTTGAAGGGACAAGTAGAGAGAGCAGTTTTTCCAGAAGATTTATTCAAGTTTGATTCTTGCTATCTCTCACAGAGTACAGCACTCTTCCTGCCCTCACAATATATTGGATTTTGGTGCACAGGAGAGATACACAAAGTTGCGCTCTCTGTATTAAGAAAACCTAAATCAGTGTCCATTTGCTAAGTCTGTATTCCCTTCTTTAAACTTAAATCCAGTTGAAGTTGTGTATAAAAATCTTAAAATAAATGCTTTGCTTTCTGCCCCTTATGATAGCTGCAACTCATGTTTGATTTTTACAATGGTGGTTCTCTTTAAAACCTATGGGAAATGGATGCATCCATAGTACTGAGTAGTTAGATTCCATCATTTTCTCTGTTTCTTGCCATTTTGACACAGTTTGTTGGGAAACTGATGGAGGCCAAAGAAAGTTAAAATATATGCAGTGAAAGCAAATGTCAGTTCAATTACATTGAGAATTTAGTAAGCTGCCTTATGCCGATTCAGACCATTAGTCCTTATAGCTCAGTATTTTCTACACTGATTGACTGGTGGCAGCTCCCCAGGATTTCAGGACGAGATCTCTCCCCAGTCCTGCCTAGAGATTGAACTTGGGGCTTTCTGTATCTACCATTGAGCTACAGCCCTTTCTGGGGATCAGCCAGTGTGATGTAGTGGTTAAGAGCGGTGGACTCTTAATCTGGTGAACCGGGTTCGGGTCTCCGCTCCTCCACATGCAGCTGCTGGGTGACCTTGGGCTAGTCACACTTCTCTGAAGTCTCTCAGCCTCACTCACCTCACAGAGTGTTTGTTGTGGGGGAGGAAGGGAAAGGAGAATGTTAGCCGCTTTGAGACTCCTCAGGGTAGTGATAAAGCGGAATATCAAATCCAAATTCTTCTTCTTCTTCAAATCTGCTTGGAAATGGTGTCTTCTGTCCTGGAATACCTAATATTCACCTAATACAAAATGCATAGGAGCTGGGTGTGGAAATGGTTGCATTGGGGTGGGTGAAGGAGTGTGGCTCAGTTGCAGAGCGTGTGTGATGCCTGCCAAAGCCCCAGGTCGAATCCTTTGCATCTCTAGTTAAAAGGAATGCAGTTAATCCATCAGAATGCACACTTCTTTTAACTTTGCAGTGCAGTTCTCATCTCATAAATGTGTACAAAAATGCACATCTTAGGGAAAACACATAAATATATCTTATTTAAGAGAAAATTAATAGGAAAATGTGTACTTTGAGGAAAATGTGTCCCAAAGTATATGCTTTAAGAAAACGGGATGCTTTCAAAAATGTACATTTTAGAGAAAATGTAAATAATTTAAATGTGTTTATGCAATCTTTTTTTTATAAAAAGGAGACAGAATGGACTTCTGATTAAATACATGTAAAACTGAGACAGACTGAAAACAGAGTGATGCCTTTCCCCCCTCCTAGTAGATGTGTGCACGCTGTGCCTGTTCAAAGGCATTATTTTTTCCATTGCTTCTTTTCACATTCTAGGGTTGAGTGCTGGTGTGGAAACAGGTTCTGCAGCGAGCTCTGGCTCAAATTTAAACTTTGTTGTATATTGTCCAGATGCACTCTTGCTCATCACGCCTCTTGTCTAAAAATAGGAAGAAACGTATTGTCTGAATGCTAATGCATGCAATTAGCCTGGAGAGAAAAGGACTTCGTGAGATATGGGTCTTTTCATGGAGCATGTTGCACGTACTGCCATTCAAATAATGTGTTGGTAGCATCTAATTTTTATGCACTGGGGAGACTTAAGAGAGAGAGAAGAAGATGCAACATGTAAGTCAGATCTTATGGTATCCAGTTAGGAATTTCCTCTTCCTGGAAAGTGTTAAACTTGGCAGTTATATTACCCTCAGCAAGACTGAGTGTGTTTCATTACTATTCTTTTCATTTTCATTTTGCAGCAATCCTGGGCCTTTTTATTAAATTTATTTTTTAAAAAGTTAAAACATAAAGGACTCAAAAGGCCACTTTTCTTCTTTGCCCTTTCCTCCCCTCGAGGATAAGGGAATAGAGGGCGAGAAATCCTTCAGAGGCTACAGCAATCAAAATTGCTCTTTGGAAAAGCTTTACAGGTTGAGTTTAAACAAGAGAGGAGGGAGGAGGAGGAGGCGGTGTGGGGAGTGGGGTGGCTGCTGGGGACACAAAACCCATTTCAAGTCTCCAGCCAGTTGTTAAGGTATAAATATGTACATTCATCATGCCAGCTTTGATGTTGAGACCGGCAGTGTGTATGGGAGATGGAAGTTATTTAATAGAATAATATTCTGCCTATTATTAACACAGAGACATACACACAGCCAATTTCGTTGTTCTCTCAGTAGCAGTCTACCAAAGAACTAATTCACAATCTATAATCCCTTCATATTTTCCATGGTAGGAGAGAGTACAGTGGTACCTCGGGTTACATACGCTTCAGGTTACAGACTCCGCTAACCCAGAAATAGTACCTCGGGTTAAGAACTTTGCTTCAAGATGAGAACAGAAATCGTGCTCCGGCAGCAGGAGGCCCCATTAGCTAAAGTGGTGCTTCAGGTTAAGAACAGTTTCAGGTTAAGAACAGACCTCCGGAACGAATTAAGTACTTAACCCGAGGTACCACTGTAATGTGGGGTGGCGGGGAGCAATAAATCCTTCCTTTTGGAGACTCTTAAGAGCTCCTCAACCTGAAGCTGTCACATCCAGGGTCTATGCATGTGGGTTAGAAGAGCAGCCCCTTGTTGTGAATTGTGGTGCACAACATCATCTCAGTTTTCTAGTGAGTGCTACATTTTCATACCTAGGGTGAGAGGATTCACTAACTTCCTCTAATCCATCTTCCTGCCTCCAGTTTAAATTTTTGATCCTTTGATCATCTAGGACAGGGGTCAGCAAACTTTTTCAGCAGGGGGCCAGTCCACTGTCCCTCAGACCTTGTGGGGGGCCGGACTATATTTTGGAAAAAAAATAATGAACGAATTCCTATGCCCCACAAATAGCCCAGAGATGCATTTTAAATAAAAGGACACATTCCACTCATGTAAAAACATGGTGATTCACGGACCATCTGTGGGCCGGATTGAGAAGGCGATTGGGCCAGATGTGGCCCCCGGGCCTTAGTTTGCCTATCCATGATCTAGGAGGCAGGTGGGAAAAGCTCAGTAAACCTCAACTGGCTTTTTGACCTGTTAGCTGTATACAAAGATGGCCTGGGTTCTGGATCTTTCTCCTTCTCCCTTTTGAGACCTAGATCCTTTCTGCCTCATAAGAACATAATAAGATCCAACTGGATCAGGCCAATGGCCCATCTAGTCCAGCATTCTGTTCTCACAGTTGCCCATCAGATGCCTGTGGGAAGCCCACAAACAGGGCCAGAGCTCAGCAGCACTACTCCCCCGCTTCTGCAGTTTCCAGCAAAGGGCAGTCAGAAGCACACTGCCTCCGGCAGTGGAGGTAGAACATAGCCATCTGGGTCAGCAACCCATTCTGAGAACCAGATCACTTGCAACCAATCTCTGTGCCATATTATTTTATACCCAGACCCTCAGAATATGAATTCACGAACTTAACACATTCTGCTTCCATTTGCTCACCCTTCATCTATGGCCCATTTCCCTGGCACCTGACTTTCATACAAATCACCTACTCCATATATACATATATTCAGAAAAAGCCATGCCCATCTCATCCACTTTTTTGCCCCTAAGTCAAATCCAGAGCATATTTTGGCTGGCCCTACTTAACTATTGTAGCCAGGATCACACTCCCCTCAAGGAGTGTGTCTTGTTCCTGACCTCATGTGATGCTCAGAGGCAGCTGTATATACCCACTGCTTTATTTATGAGCAGATAACCACATGGCACAATGAAAGTTTCCACACCAGCAACTATCACTGGCAGTTCAGTGTTCCTCAGGAAAGGGCTATAAATGACTGAGTAGGCCCACTCTCAGTTCTTTGGCCTGATGAGTAGTAAGCCAAGAAACCAAACAATTTCAACAATTTCAACTTTACTTCAGGACATAGGGTATCCCTCACCCAGGTGCCACCAGAAAGAGGGCCCTTTTCTTAAGTCAATGATTTGTGGATTTCATCTAGGGAAGGAATAACAAAGAGGACCTCCCTGGCAGACCTTAAAATTCAGGCATAAGCAGTATAGGGAGAGGAATTCCTTCAAAAACCTGGCCCTAAGTTACTGACAGCTCTGTACATAGGCACTCAGATCTCTAGCAGTTGGGCAGCCAATGCAGGCTCTTCAAAACTGGTATTATGTGGTGGGGTAGCCTATTTTTATACTGTGAATAAGCATATTAGGTTTTCTTAAAGGTTTTAATGCTATTATTGGCATTTTATTGGCTAATTTTATTGCGTAACCCACCCTGATACTGCCTGGTGATGAAGGACTGGGTGGAAATTGTTTAAAGAAGTAAGAAAAAATAAATATTCCAAGAAAATACCATTTAAAACTGATGTGTTAAAAACACATCAGCATGAGTACAACTCATGACAGAACATTTGGGAGTGATGGGCAAACTCCTCACAACTCAATAACTGGGGTTGTGACAGTGTACATCCCCAACACACACACACACAACTTACTTGGTGGCAAAAACCTCTATGTGATGCCTCCATGCCATCTGAAATGGCAGCATCCCTGAGACTCTTAGGGGCCCTGGACAAATATGTGCCTAGGAACTCAGTAGAGATGTCAGAAACCCTGGAAACTGATCCCACATGAGTATGCTCAACAGTGTTCCCATATTAGCAGCCTAGAAGCAAGGAGTTCTGGGCCATATACTTTCCAGGGCACCTGATGACAACTGTAGTGAATGCTCAGACACCTATTGACTAATCCACGTCTTTGGGTTCCCTGCCTGGGTTCCCTGAGCATATTTAGAAGCTTGGTTTACATTCCAAGCATTTGTGGGAGTTGGGAGATGACACTTATTTGTAATGTATGAAAGCACTGTGAGCTGGAGAGATTACCATTATGAGCCAGGTAAATGCATTAGAAACATCACTAGAATCTGGCTCTCAAGAGCTGCAAAACACTGTTCTTTTCCGCCCAGTATTGGAATCTTCACTTATCACAATCACCGGGGGACCTGCAAAATGAAATGCCAGAGTAGAACTTTTTCATTCTCTGCTGTGGTGGCAACTGCAGTGGAGTTTCACGCTCTGGTGAGCTGTTTCTGCTACTCCCCAATATTGCTACACCTTAGTAGTCCTTCCATTGAATGCTCATCCCTCTGTCTTACCCCTATTCTAACCCCCCCACCCCCGCTGCAGAGAGGTGGTAACATAGGATTTGACTGTGTGATCTGGGAGCTAAAGGTGAGTGTTTCTCCACTTCAAGTGAGAAGCACTTATGCAGCTGCTGCATGGTTATCAGCCCCTGGAATGCACCTAAGATCACACTTAAGGTTCATTGTACGGGAGTGGAAAAAAGCACAACTTGTTAACCTTAGGAGGTCCAGCATCTTGGGCTATACTGCCATTTTCTGATCCAACATGTCAGCTTCCCTCCATACCTTGGGGTGTGTGTGTCTTTTTATAAATTTTTTTTTTTGAATGACCCATTTTGTAAGCATTCAGCATGATCTTTAATGCTTTACACAGTGAAAGTGATTGATACCTTTGAGTTCCTTACTGCCATCCTTTGAAAGGCATGAGAGAGCATTAAAGAGAACACCAGCTTCTCCTTCCAGCAGGGGTTCTTGTTATTCCTTTGTATGTGTATGTCTTTTGTGCATTCAGGCTGAAAGTCAGAGATGTGAACTTTTGAAAAGTTGTTTCATAATAACAAAAGCCCCCATCCCTACTGAGTGGCTCAGTGATGTTCGCCTGCTGCGAATATATGTCTTTTGATTTGCTTTTTCACTCAGCAGTTGTGCTTCTTTCTTTGCAGCTCAGATTTATGTCCTAGAATGTACTCTAGTCTTTCAAAATTCCACATGTTTCTGTAACCCTTACCCTTAGGGGAAGCTGAAGTGGACTCTCTTTTTTATTTTATTTCTCGTGGCCTCTTCTTCTGTTCTCTTGCTACTTTGAAGGAAGTCAGAGATGCTGAATAAATTCAGTATCTGTCTTTCTAACACTATAGAGTGGCATGGGGGTAATGTTGAAGGCAGGAGCAAATCATGAGATCCCCTCATAGTCCTAAATTCACAGCCATATCCTACAAGAAGAATGCTCTCAAAGGTGACACAGAAAGTCCAGTTGGTCCTGGCTGAGGTTCCATTAAGATATAACCCCTGTTTTAAAGCAGCTCCACAATGGATAATAGATTCATAGATGCACAGGAAACTGAGGTGGCACTATATAGAAACCTGCTAAAGGGCAGGAAACTCCAAGAAGGAAGTAACTAGAGGGAAAGACTTATGGTTGTCTCTAGACTAATGCACAGAGAGTGGGAAACAAGCAAGACAGTTTTGAGCGCTTAATACAGAATGACAAATATGACCTAATAGGCATTACTGTAATTGGATGGGATGAGACTCATGACTGAAATGTAGAAATTGAGGTGGTATAACCTGTTCAAAAGGAATAGACCAAACAGGAAGGGGGGAGGAGTAGTATTATATGTAAAGGATGTGTACACTTACAACCTGGAGCATGGAAGGCAGAGTAAGAGTATATGGGTAAAAATTGTAGGAGAGGAAAACAACAGTGACCTTAATGTAGGTGTCTGTTATAGACCTTCAAGCCAGACTGAAGACTTGGATAATATCTTCCTAGAGTAGATTACTAAATATTCAAAAAGGGAGAGATATAGTAGTCATGGAAGACTTCAACTATCCCAACATCCATTGGACCTCAAACTCTGCCAAGAATGTAAGGTCCAACAAATTCCTCAGTTGCCTCACTGACAATTTCATTTCCCAGAAGGTAGAGGAAGCAACAAGGAGATCTATCTTGGACCTAGTCCTCACCAATAGGAACTGATGAAGTACTGGGAACCTTAGCAGGAAGTGATCATGTTCTCTTGGCTTTCATGATACAGATGCAAGGGAAAGCTGAGTGTCATCAGATATGCACTTGGGACTTTAAGAAGGATGATTTCAAAAAGCTTAAAGAACTACTGGGTTGAGATCCCATAGTCAGAAATACTCAAAGAGAAGGGAGTCCAAGATGGATGGGAGTTTCTTAAAGGTGAAATATTGAGGACTTAAATGCAGACAATTCCCAAAGGAAGAAAAGTGGGAGGCATCTAAAGAAACTGGTGTGGCTGCGTAAGGAGCTTAAAGATTATCTGAAAGCTAAGAAAGGCATGTATAAGAAATGGAGGGAAGGGGAAATCACAAAGGAAGAATCTACATGAGTAACCAACAGTTGCATGGGGGAGGTTAGGTAGGCCTATGGTCAGAATGAGCTCAGACTTTGAGAGAGGTTAATAATAATAATAATAATAATAATAATAATAATAATAATGGAACACCTAGCTACTTTAAATAATTCAGATTTCCAGGGCCTGATGAACTGCATCCAAGGATACTAAAGGAGCTTGTGGATGTAATCTCACAGCCTCTGTCCAAAATCTTTGAGAACTATTGGAGAACAGGTGAGGTCCCTGCAGACTGGAGGCAAGCAAATGTTGTCCTCATCTTCAAAAGTGGAAAAAAGAAGACCCACTGACTGGTGAGTTTGACACTGATACCAGGAAAGGTCCTAGAACAGATAATTAAACAGTTGGTCTGTGAGCACTTAGAAAAGGATGCTATGATTACTAAGAGCCAGCATGGGTTACTCAATAACAGCTCATGCCAGGTGAATCTCATTTCTCTTTTTGACAGAGTTGCAAGCTTGGGGGATCAGTGGGGAGCTGTGAATGTAAGATTGCAAGGATCAAAGAGTTGAAAGGGACCACAAGTGTCTAGTCCAACCCCTACAATGCAGTGATCAAGGGGCTTGAACCACCGACTCTTAAACTAAGTCTTATGCTATACTGACTGAGCTTTCCTAGACACTCACGTAGTCTGTATTTCAGTAAAGCTTTTGACACAGTCTCCCATGGTATTCTTGTGAGGAAACTGGTAAAGTGTGGGCTGAATGAGGTAACTGTTAATTGGATTTGTAGTTGATTGACTGACGAAACCCAAAGAGTACTCACTAATGGTTCCTCATCATCTTGGGAAAAAGTGGCAAGTGGGGTGCTGCAGGATTCTGTCTTGAGCCTGCTGTTGTTCAACATCATTATAAATGACTTGGATGAAGAAATTGAGGGGATGCTCATCCCCTCATTGCAGATGGCACCAAACTGGGAGGGGTAACTAATGCCACAGAAGACAGAAATGGGATTCAAGATGCCTTTAACAGATTGGGCCCAAAATGCATTTCAGTAGGGGCAAATGTTAGGTTCTGCACTTGGTCAAGAAGAACTAGCTGCACAAATATAAAATGGGGGGACACCTGGCTTACTAGTAGGGTCTAGGGGTCTTGGTGGACCACAAGCTTAATATGAGTCAACAGTGTGAGGCAGCAGCAAAAAAAGCTAGTGCTAATCTAGGCTACATCAACAGTAGTATAGTGTCTAGATCAAGGAAAGTAATAGTACCATCCTATTCTGCCTTGGTCAGACCACACCTGGAATACTGTGTCCAGATCTGGGCATCACAGTTTAATAAGGATGCTGACAAGCCAGAATGTGTGCAGAGGAAGGCAAGTTTCTGGAAACCAAGCCTTATGTGTAATGGTTGAAGGAGCTGGGTGTGTTTAGCCTGGAAAAGAAGAGACAGAGAAGAAATATGATAGCTATCTTCTACTATCTGAGGGGCTGTCACATGGAAGATAGAACAAGCTTGTATTTTTGCTGCTCTGGATGGTAGGATTCAAACCACTGTCTTCAAGTTATAAGAAAAGAGATTCCAACTAAACACCAGGAAGACCTTTGTGATGGAAAGAGCTGTTTGACAATGGAATGGTCTTCCTTGGGAGGTTGTGGAATCTCCTTCTTTGAAAGGTTTTAAGCAGAGGTTGAATGGCCATCTGTCATGGATGCTTTAGTTGAGATTCCTGCATTGCAGTGGGTTGGACTGGATGGCCTTCAGGGTCCCTACTATCTCTACACGGTGATTCTATGGTGGCCTGTTGGTTTCTAGGGCAAATTTAAGGTGTTCGCGTTAGTGTTTAAAGGTCTAAATGACTCAGGCTCCAAATACCTGAAAGATTGTCTCTTCCCCTACACAACCTCTTGGGTGCTGAGATTGTCATAGGGAATTATTTTGGTAGTTCCTCCACCTTCAGGTGTTGGTGGTGGCCCAGTAGAGGGCTTTATCTGTGGTGACCTCTAAGCTGTGAAACTCCCCTCACAGGTGTATCTGGCACCTTCATTATACAACTTCTGGAAAATGCTGAAGATGCACCTTTGCACACTGGCTTTTTGATATTTTGAGGATCCACCTTGTTTTTGTGATTGTAACTTCTTTTAAAGTGTTTTTAATACTGTGTTTTAATATTGTGCCCACCTCTGGGGACCTTAGGGTGATGGGTAGGTAATCAGTAAAGAATCCAAACTTGCAGACAGCTGACTAAAGACATTTTACTACAACAGGGAGGGAAGAATAATAGTATTTCAAGAAGGAGTCCTGTGGCACCATAAATAGTAAGCTTTTTATTTTTTGGAGTGTAACTGCATTCCTATGCATAATGACCTGGATGTAAGTAGCACTAAACTCAGCTGTGCTTGCTTCTGTGGGTTAAACCTGCAAAACATGTTGAGCTTTAACAAAAGCTCTTTACTATTGTGAAATGTAGCCTTAAGCTTTTAATTAGAGATGCAAACAATCCTGCAAACAAGTGCTGCCATTTATCTTGCTAGTGTGAAGTAAAGGATTTGAAAGTCTCTCTTTCACTTCATTCACTTGCCAGTGGAAAAATGGTGTGTCAGTTATTCCTAGCACTACTGCTGATGGTGTCATCAGTCTTGCTCTGGAGAAAGTCCTGGGACCCCATTCCCCTCCCCCCACTTGTATTATACAATACAGTGGTACCTCGGGTTACATACGCTTCAGGTTACAGACTACGCTAACCCAGAAATAGTACCTCAGGTTAAGAACTTTGCTTCAGGATGAGAACAGAAATCGTGCTCCGGCGGCGCAGTGGCAGCAGGAGGCCCCATTAGCTAAAGTGGTGCTTCAGGTTAAGAACAGTTTCAGGTTAAGAACAGACCTCCGGAATGAATTAAGTACGTAACCAGAGGTACCACTGTACTTTCTGATAGGAGCAGACGATTCTCGATTCTGTACTTCTTGCAAGGTTCAATGCAATCATGTTTCCACATTAATTTATATGTTTCCACAGCATATAAATTCACTGGCAGAAATTAGGCTATTAAAATGCTCACTTCCTAAGACACCATCTCCTTTCCCCTTTTCATGCTGAAGTTTGAACAGGCTGATTTTCATCCCTACAAAGTCTTGAAGAAATAGAGATCCAAGCAAGGAAATTCCCAGCATCACAGGGAACAAATTGAAGGTTGAACCACTCAAAAAGTTAGAAAGCAAATGTTATCAGGTGCTACCCTTCTGTATATTGTGAGAAAGGGTGCTATTTATTGACACTAGTTTCTTCAAACATGTGTCTACCTCTCTGGAACTCTTTCTGGAACTCTCTCTCTCTCAAAACGTCATTCTAAATTTATGTTTTAAGAACATATGGTGCAACTTAATAAAACTGGAGAAGAACAAAGCAACCTAAATAGCTGTGTCTATAAATCGAGCTGAGTTGTGTTGCTTCTGTAAAGCATGTTTTTAATAACCTTCTAATGTTTAGTGAATCAAATCTGGCAGATAATGAGCACCATCTAGTGATGCAGTACCTTGCCTAATCTGTGCAGAATGACAGGCTGATCTACATGCGGCAAATGTGGCTGGCTGCTGTTCAGCTGCTTATTTCAAAATACATCTCTAAGTAGGCATCAAGGTGACATTTCACAGGAGGAAAATGTCGGCACTAATTAATTGTTGATGTGAAGTTATTAGTCACTCCAGTGCAGTTGCTCTCCTTACAGATTATTTTGTTTTCTATATTTAATATGGCACTTTTAAAAGGCACAATGTTCTGAAGAACTTGGCATTCCAAATATATTAACTCTGTATGTAATAACAGTGTTTGTGGCCCACTTCTAACACATATGATTGAAGTAGTCATGCATTGCTATTGTGATGGAAATGCACAAAATTGATATGGAGCTCAAAGGAAGGGCAAACGAGTGGAAATTTATGGGTGACATTAGAGCTAGTGAGAAGCAATGATACAATCCTAAAAAACACAAACCCATGACATTGACTTAGTATTTAAAAAAGAAATGGTTTTTATAAAATAGCTCTTTCCCCCTCCCACCTGAAAATTTGATTCACTGGTTCTTTAGAACATTTGCTTGGGTTCAGTTGGATTTATGTTCAGTCCCCAATTAAAATAATCACATGTAGCAAAACTGGAATGATACCTGCTTAACACACTGGAGAGTTGTAGACTCACAGTAGACCAGCCTTTGCCTGCCAGCCTGGTCCTCTGACATGTTTTGACCTCAATGTTTTGATCACAACATTGACCACAAGCATGGTCAATGAGCAGAGATGAGAGGACAGGCAGTTCTACAGCATCTGGAAGACACCAGAATGGGGAAGACTGCAGTTGGCCAATAATACACTCAGTACAAAGCAACTTTGTGCACTCTGTGTTAATGGCTGTGTACTCTGAATGTCATAATTTTAATCTGTACCCAAAGTAATTCCTTATCTTCTGATGGTTCCTTTGCCATCCAAGTAGAAGGATAGAAGTATTATCAATGAATTCTATTTCAAAGAAGAGTTCAATAAACAGTGTGAACTTTAAAATCCATGGAGCTGGTCTTGGGTTTGTTTTTTACTATGGTTGTTAGCTTTCATCCACAGCTGACCTCTCAACCAGTGGGCTTGTCTACCTGTCATTATTGCATCATTGATGGCATTATTGCATCACTGGTTGTCTTACAAACTTAGAGACAAGTTAGCAGGCATTGTTAATCAATGTAGCAGCAGTTTGCCCTCAGCTCCCCTTCCCTCCTGCCTTTTATCTGCTGAGCACAATTGTGCTCAAGCATTGGAAATAGTCATCTTACTGTTTCAGCCATTCTAAGAATAAGCAGGAGGAACCATCTTAATCTGTAGCTGCCCGCATGATCAGCATTCATTTCCCAGCATGTAGGTAGGTGATTAATATTAATCTGTCTAGTCAAAGATTGTAGACAGCTTGGTAAGGATCCTCTCTTCATGAGTATAATACATTCTTTGTGCATTGTACCAGTGACTTTGTCTTTATTTAAGGAATGTGGGGCAGGTGTGTAGGAGATTACAGCACAGGGGCCCAACTACATTTTATGCAGGAAATCTGTGGTTAATCTCCTGACCACAACAACAACAACAACTCCCTCCCCAATACAGCTATGAGGAGCAGCTGCCAGTTTGTTTGTAGAAGAAGTTGTTCAACCATTTCCTGTGTATTGATTACAGATCAGAATCGCATTCCCAAAGCAGTTTTAACTACCTACCCTGCCCATTGTGGGCAGAGAAATGGATCGGGAATACAATACGGGAGGGAAAGATTAAATACTCCATCACTACCACAGCTCTGAACAGGTCTCCAGGGTCCATATTTAAGAAAAAATATACATGGACCTTCTTCATAATGTGATGGTTGGCCTATGACCTGGCACACTTTCTGCTTTTTTGAAGAAAGGCATTTACATTTTCATCACCCTCTAGCATTTTCTCTAGTACCTAGCACTCTGATTTTGTTTGCCATCATATCCCTGGTATCACTAGGAATATTATGGAAAATTTATTTCCTCCTTAAACTACTGATTGTTCTGGTGTGGAACCCAGCCAGGACCTTGTTTTCCAACTCTAATATTTGTGGTTTTACTCAACAGGGTTGTTGTTATTGTTTTGCACATTAACCCACCCCCAATTACGCTCTGTTTTGTTTTATTTACAATTCTTCATAGAGAGTTGTTCCACTCTCTTGATCTTTTTCATTTCCCTTTTCTGAACCTTTTTTGAAATCTAAATTCTTTTTGATAAGAGTATTCCAAATGAAGCTGCATGATACATTTGTATAATAGCATTATGATACTAGCAGTTTTATTTTTAATTCCTTTCCTAATGATCTGTAGCATGGAAGTCACCTTTTTCTTCATCAAGCTATCCACTACAACTGCAAGGTCTTGTACCTGGTCAGTCGCTTCCAGTTCAGACCCCGTGAGCACATATGGGAAAGCAAGAGACTTTTGCACCAACATGCTTCACTCTACACTCGTTTCCATTGAATTTTGTTTGCCATTTTACCACCGATTCTCTCAGTTTTGAGATGTCCCACTGAGTTCAGGTGGACATACATTTAGGTAAGTGGTGTTGGATTGCATCCCCTGCAGTAGTAGCAATGCTCCTACAATACTCTGGAGAAGACTTGCCTGGTTGCTCTAGCATCCCTCACTCTGAGGCATTGTGGGGCAAGAATGTTGTACCATCAGGACTGGGTGAGGAGGAACAGTTGTGCCATTGGGGGGGGGCGGGGGAGGGACAGAGTTGTGGTGAAGGAGGAGAAGGTCACAGAGGCAAAGTGACTTTTGGTTGCCTGGATGGAGGATAGAGAAGGGTGCGTGAATGTGTGTGCAGGTAAAATCTATGCTCAAGCCTCCATCCATTTGGCTTCTGGCTCCACAAACCACTGGCATGTGACGCCCTGGAAAGTTGAGCAGCAGGGAATGCAGCCATTTGGCTGGGAAAAGCTTCCCACTCCTGCTCAATAGAAAGTTTTACCTGAGAATTGAATATGAGCATATTCAGTGCTGCTCTGTTTGCAGCTGAAACCTGTGACCAAGTGCTGATCAATGAGACATCAGTTAGTTGCTGTTCCCCAGTGACTCAACCACAGCCCAGGTTGGATGGGATGCTTCAAAGACCTAATATAGCACCGGTCCCTGGCACAGTTGGGGTGCGGAATGCCACTCCACCACATCAGATAGCTTGAGAAGCACTGGTCCACCCTGACTGGCAGTGGCTCTCCAGGACACATGGCTTGAGAGTAGCCTAGAAGAATTGGCTGGTTGCAGGGTGGTTGGTAAGCCTCAGCCCCAGCATGTCTTCAGATTGCCTTGCTTCTCTGCACACACACACCCTAGCAAACACACACACACATGCAATTCCCAACCTGTGTGGCCCATTAGCCTATGCAGACTTTCAGGCATTGGGGGGGCAGCTGCAGTGCAAGAACAAGGAGTGTCGGTTTCAATCCTTAAAATGTGCAGCTCAAGGCTGTGCATTGCCAAATGCTTTGGGGAGAGTTGAAAGGGCTTAGATTTGATTGGGTGTATTCTGTGATTTTGGACTACTTATGTGGAAAGAAAGATAAGCATGTATGGGGGACAGGAGAGTTGGACAAGCATCTGTTGTGCCTTGGCCTTTCACCACACACAATAACACAAATTAGGTTTCTTTGTGTGCATACTTTTCAGATAGTGGTAAAGTGGGTAAGAACCAGAGAATGGATGTAATATGCAGTTTGAAATATATAATTTTGTTGTATGAACCAGCTGGGTTTGCTTACAGTACTAAAACATTTTTATTGCTAACCATTTGTGTGTATGTGTGTGCGTGTGTGCTGGTGCATGTGTAATGAAAATGTTTAAGGAAAGAAATCATGGTGGAATTGTACTTTACAGGTGGCAGAATTATACTCTGCAAGTTTACAGGACGGATTTGTGTTCTACCAGTTGAGGGAGATTATAGGGCAGTGAAGTGATGTGGTATTCATTGGATGGTGCCATTGATGTTCAAAGTACACAAGCGCTTTGTTTTAGGAATAAACTTTATTTCATGCAAGCAGCTTTCCATGCCAGCTGCAATATTTAATAATGTTTCTTCTCTCTATGTGGGTATATGTGTGTGTGTGTGTGTGTGTGTGTGTGAGAGAGAGAGAGAGAGAGAGAGATGCAGAAGTAGAACAATATAGGTATACTCTCGAGCTGGTTTGGAGGTTCTAGCAGGGGAGCACAGCTATCGTATACCCTTGACCGAATAACGGTACACTCCTATCTGGGATGGTCGTTCTCTTCCACCGAGCGCACAGCTTTGGGAGGGACGCACATGGAACCAAAAATGTGTGCAAAAATATACTTACTAGCATGAAGTGTCCTTGGGCCAGCTGCCATCTTTCAGCATAGCAGGTTGTTGTATAAAGGAGCAAGAACCCAGGAGAACATGCTGCCCGCCAGCTGTGGGCTGTTTTGCAGCCCACAATCAGAGAAGAAAGGAAGCATCAACTGCTAGAGTTCCTTCAGGTGAGTCAGATCTTTGCAAGATCTATGCTGTAAGCTGCCCAGAGTGGCTGGGGAAATCCAGGCAAACTAACAGTGGGGCATAACTCACATTACAGTCCTTATGATTCTGTTAGGACACGAGGCACAGCCAAGAGTCTTAAAAGCTATCATGCTTGCACTGGGAGCAGACCCTCGGGGGCACCACAGCTATGAGGTAGAATGGAAGGCAAGAGGCAGAGGGGTCCCGAATTTTGGCCTCACACAGGGCACTGCTGAAATTTGAGGCCCTGAGGTCCACCACTGCTCCCTCCCTAATGAAAGGATGACTTCGCAATCCTGGACACTACCATAGCTTCTGTTTCTGTCCTGGTCTCCTTCATTAGGGTCTCCTGTACTGTAACTTTTGTACCAGTGTAGTGTAATGGTTAAAGTGTGGTTCCAGGGAGACCTGGGTTCTCAAATCCTCACTCAGCCACAAGCCTCACGGCATCCTTGGGCCAGCTGCCATCTTTCAGCTAAGCAGGTTGTTGTGAGAATAAAAAGGGAAAGGGGGAAACCATGTACATGACCTTGAGCTCCTTGGAGGAAAGGTGAGAAATAATAACAGTAACCATCACAATAATAAGCGACATTCCACAAATGAGTCCCTTCAATGCAAGGATTCCCATTTGTGCACTCCTTAAATCTGCTCCAGAGGGTTGGGGGAAACCATTAGAACAGATTTAGGAGGGACAGAGCAGGAGAAGAGGGGCAGAACATTGTGATATGCAAGTAAAAGTCCTTTTACTAATGCAAAAATTGCCTTAGTGCTATGTCAGATTCCACCTATCTGTTACCGTTATCTATATTACTGCCATTATTGTTATTAATAAGCCTGACCAACAACCAAGTCATCTGCTGCTTACAGTAGACCTCTGGGTATCCTACAGCTTCATTTAGTCAATGAAAATTCATTGACTAAATACCAGCCCAAATCAATTCACAATTCTGTAGGTAGTATTGACGGTGTGTTCTCCATGCTTCTCTCCTCCAGCAGTGCTATGGAAAATCAAGCACTTTGCTTAATTCAAATAATGTCTGTCTGTCTAAGGTAAGAACGTGCCTCAGGTCCTCTTGAATGAATGGCATTGTATTGATTACAGCAAGTAAAATGAGAGAGAGGCCCTCCAGCCAAACTTTGATCTGCAGTGCCAGTTGGTTGCTTTGACCATATGGAACAATCAACCACCTTTTGAAAATTGCATAACTGCATAATTCTTTTTATATTAAATAAAAATAAAAATGGGTTCCAAACCAGGAACATTTGTTCCATTTCTAACTTTCTACAATGGAATTCAGATAGACTGAAAAGCTTTGGAATGTTGGAACTATGACAGATTGAAATTTAGGGAATCCACTCATTCTAAAATAAATAAATACTACTTTCATTTATATAATGATTTTTACATTGAGTAAATAGGATGGCAAGTAACACAGCCTCAAGACTCCCAAAGTGGCAGTAGAATATAAGATTAGTTTAATTTAGCATATACCCAACTATCATACCCACCCTTATCTCCCCCCCCCCCCCCCTTGGCAGTACAGAGATTTTGCAAGTCAATCAATCAATACCTTTCATTTCTGATATTCAAGACATGATTGATGTTGGACTTAACCGTCCAGGGGTCCTTTACCTTTTTTTTTTTTTTTTTTACCTGTAGCCAAAGCAGCCCCACCAATGCACAGGAAGGAGGGATCAGTAGTGTTTTAAGTCTGCAGAAGTTTTTAAAGAAAAAAAAATCTTTGAGTTACAAGTTGTCATGGAATTAATTTTGTAAGTAAACCGCATATGTTCACTTTTAATCTCTTTCGCTTGCAGACTGTAGGGGCACATATTACATTTGCCGCATCTGTAATGACCTCTCGTAATTGTAGATAATGGTTCTAGACAGTCAGTCCTAACTAATTGATTTCGTAGGGACCCTTTCTTTCTCAGGCCCCAAAGGGGTGGATCTTTACAGCCAGGAATATCTTCAACGATGTGCCAGTGTTTATTTATAATGCTCCTAATTGTGCTCGGAATCCCTAGTCCCAATTACCATTGTTTAAAATATCCTTGCCTTGTTCTTTTATTCTGACCAAGTCTTTCAACCATAGTTTGGTGAAAGTGTACACCGAAGTCTGGTCTTATCAGATGGCATAAATTTCCCTCTCGGAATAATATGTGTTCAGCACAATTATATGGATTTCTCACAGGTTTTCTTACTCACAAATGATGTCTGAAGTATCCCTAAGTGAGGAACGTTGTCTTGGATGGGAATGTGAATCAGTTCAGGCATTCTGCATCCTTCAGTCCCTCTCACCCCTTCCAAGATGCTCTCACATCACCTCTTGTGCTGTCTCCAGCCGCATTCTCCTCCTGTTGCCCTCCTAGTGCTTCCACTTCCTCCTCCTCCTCTACCATTATTTCCCAGATTTCCCCCTCATCTGCCTCTGAGCTGTGACCTCCCTCAAACTCCTGCTGTAAATCTAAACTGGCTTCCTCTTCTCTGGAAGGGTCAGGCTGGGGAGGCGGTCTCCACCATTCTTTCTCTGCCCAGTCCCTGACAAAGAGCCATTTCCAGTCAGTGTAGACAATATTGACCATTATGGACCAATGGACTGAAAGCAACTTCCTGTTTTCCAAGCATTGATAGTGCTCTCAGCCTCTTCGCTGAATGAGATTTAGAACCTTCCACAGTCCTTCCCATATCTAAATGGAATCTTGATGCCTGAAGAAGCATGTTTTTGAAAAGAAAAGGGGAGTATATGCTTCAAGATTGTTTTCATTGTGAAAAATAAACAGTTTCTACTTAGATCTGGCACTGTGATTTCCAAGGAAGTCCGGGCTATGAAGGTAAATGTAATAATAGGATTATTGCTGACTTTCAATCCAGCTGTACTGGTAAATTAATCAACTTACTCATATTGTGTTATTATAGGATTCATTTTTTTAAAAAAAACCTGGTAAGTGATAAGCCCTCATAATTGAAGCAAAGAACAGGAATATCTGCAGGATATCTAGTGCACTCTCTGTGAGCAAAATAATAATATCTAGCAGAAATTGCCCAGTGAATTATAAGAGCCTTATAAAGTTTTGGAATCAGTGGTTAAAATCAGTTTTGAAAGAGCTAGACTGGCATCTTCATTCAATAGAGCTTCCAGTTATGTCCAGATGTAGGCAGAGGCTTGCTCCTTGAGCTCAGGAACCATCATGCAAAATTTTGTTAAATGGTCACCACAAGCCTAGAGAACTTTTTCAAAAACAAAGTAAATGAGGATGATGCTTGGGATTGTTATAATAAAATTACATGGTGAACAGATGCTACATGTTTTGATACGATGATCATGTCCCCTGGCCTCATACCCAGAAACAAACTTTAGGGGAGAAATGGTTTGCCTCAAAAGAGAATAGAGCATAAGAAGCCCAGAATAATTCTCCAGCTTTGAAAGCTGTCTCTGTGCAAACAGACAGGGATAATTTCCATTGGTTTCCACAGGATGTTTTCCATAGCGGAATCAAACAAACCTACTCTCAGGCTCATAAAAATAAAAAATCCCTCAGGGCATCCTCATGGTGATGGAACTGCCCTCCAATATTACTATTTTTGGGTGCAGCCTTAGAAAACATCTCATGCAAATGGATGGAGGGATAGCATCCGTCCATTTGCACAAAGGCTGCTTTTTAAGGATGCGCTCCCCACCAACAAAACACTGTGTCTGAGGGACAAAAACCCATCATCAGTGGGAGACATTCTTGTCTCAAAGGGGTAAGGAAGTATTTTCTTCCCATATATAGAGAGATCAGTCTTGGAAAGAGGGATTGCATAATATATTGAGATAACCCACTCCATTTGTTTGCCCAGGACTCCAATTCTCAGCAGCCCCAAATTTTAGCTGCCCCCATAGAAGCCAACTGCTAGGGGCTGAGGTCCCCAATGAAATATTTGAAGGGGCTGTCCCCCTAAAGTTGATGGGCATTTTCATTCAAATTGTGTGTGTGTGTGCTCGTGTGTGCGCCACATCATGTGATCGATTATGTGGGGCAGGGCTTACCTCCCCCCCCCCCATATTTTATGCAATTTGGCACCTCTGGCTGCCCCTATTTTAAGACATTCGGGTCCACTCTTTCCTCTTAATGCATATTAATTGTTACTTGTCTCTCTGGCTGGTTCTTATTAGCTAGGATCAAAGATGCAAATGATTACTGGGATTTATTCAAGTATGCTGTCAACATTCTTGAGCTGTAAGAATGGACAGTGTTTCCATTCCTCACTAGCTCACCTTTTCCACTTAAATATAGCCAGCAATTCAGTTGTTACATCATTCAGTTTACAGTGGTACCTTTGTTTTCTAATGTAATCTGTTCTGGAAGACCGTTCGAGTTCTGAAATGTTTGAAAATCGAGGTGCGGTTTCCCAGCTGACAGGATATTACACTCAGTGGAAGCCACCTCAGAAGTTCGACTTCCAAGGCATGTTTGAAAACTGTAGCATTTACTTCCAGGTTTATGGTGTTCGAAAACTGAAATGTTCGTCAATGGAGACGTTCGAAAACCAAGGTACCACTGTACTTAGAAATCTAATTTATACACCGAAGATGGCATATTCAGATCATAAAGTTGCTGTTCAAATAAGGCATGGCAATTGTGCATACTCAATTTGCAAAATAATTGTCAGCATAGTATTTGCCTCCCTTCCCCAACTTCCTGCCTTGGTGGTGACCTCTGAATGTCTCTCAAGGCTCACTGTTGTTCTCATGCAAGCTTGTCTGTATGCTGTAACTAGTAAATAGCAGATACTGAGAAATTGTTTGCATTAGGAGTCCCTGGGCACAGATGTTCCTCTGATACTGCTTTCCCCCATCCTATCTTTTTGATCTCTTTCCATGTCCCTGTAACGTTTCAGCCACCAGCTTGTGATCACAGAATGACATTAATTATATTTTAGGTTTCAAGCTACCTTTTGTAGTCCTAGAATAATAGAGTTTTAGTATTGGGAAAGTAATCATGCTCATCCCTTTGTGCAGCACCAGGCTTAACATGAACGATTCCGAAGAAGTGTTTCATTTTCTTGTATAAGCAGTCAAGGACACAGGCTGCAATCCAGTGCATGTTATACACATTTAAGCCTCACTGTTTTGTCTGCTGGATTGTGGTTTGAGCTTTTTTTTTTCCATTGAACAACCATTTTCAAAATTAACAAAGGCCTAAAAAGAGGGGGGGGGGTATCCTTAATAAGCATCATGTAGGGCTTTGTTGCTTCATTATGAACAACCTTGCCAATGTCTTTGGGCTGGAGTGGAAGATATTTCTCCCATGAGCCATATATTGCCTTACTGCCTATTCCCAGATGGGCAGAATTTCTGAATTCATTCAATTCACAAAGATGACTTGCTGACTTGATTACAACTACTGGGCATTTTCTCTTTAAAAAGGTACCCCTGCCCGTACGGGCCAGTCTTGACAGACTCTAGGGTTGTGTGCCCATCTCACTCAAAGAGGCCAAGGGCCAACGCTGTCCGAAGACACTTCCGGGTCACGTGGCCAACGTGACATCGCTGCTCTGGCGAGCCAGAGCCACACACGGAAACGCCGTTTACCTTCCCGCTAGTAAGCGGTCCCTATTTATCTACTTGCACCCAGGGGTGCTTTCGAACTGCTAGGTTGGCAGGTGCTGGGACCGAACAGCGGGAGCGCACCCTGCCGCGGGGATTCAAACCACCGACCTTTCGATCAGCAAGCCCTAGGCACTGAGGCTTTTACCCACAGCGCCACATTTTCTCTTTACACATGCTGAAATCTATGTGTGTAGGTAGCATTTGGACATTCCTCTCCCTACAATGATGGCTTATCAGGTGGATGAGGAAGAGCTGCATGCACTCAATTCCCTCCTAAAGTGACCCGGGTTGAGAGGAAAGTAATGTGGAATCTGGCCCTTTCTTATATCCCAAACTAGATTTCTTACACTTCGTAAAAACTGGCCAACGAAAAGTAGGGAGCAGTATCTGGTTCTTGTTTGATGTGCTTAAATTCTTCGTCCAATCCTTCTTGAAATTCCTGTTTTCATGTGGATGTCCTGTCCTGTCCTGTCTTTAGCCCACCCATAATGAAGAGCTAGTGTGTAGAGGTGAAGAAAGCAAAAGTAAATGTCACTAGAAGCAAGTAGGACATCTACCAGAAGACAGCTGACCAAAATATTATATGTAATTGCCACAGCAATATTTATTTTAAGTGTGTTGGACACAAATTACAGAACTGGAAAAATGCCCTGCATTTGGAAAGCTGATCATGTTCAGTTTAAAAATGGGAAGGGGATTAAACACATTAGCCATATTTGTTGATTTAACATTTAAATGACAGGCAATGTCTGGGACAGCATGTACACAAATTATATCAGGGCAGAATGTATTCAGTTTCCATACTTAGAGCCCACTTCCCAAACCATATTAATAGAACCTTTCCTCTTTAATCGGATCAGGAGCCTTCACCTCCATCGCATCCATGTAAATACCCTTAAAGTACTCTCCCTTTTTTGTTGCTGTTAGTTACTGTACTACTAAGGCAGATTCATAAATGAATTGTCCCTGTGTAGTAGATAATAAGTACAGACATCTATAGCTAAACCGCCATGGATCAGGGTGTAAACAATTTTTTTTAAAATGTGGGGTGTCTGAAGGAGATTTTGTGCAGTTGGAGAAATGCTTTAAAAACCCCTTTGCAACAACATATAATGGCTTTATTATTCTTATCCAGATCATGTGCTGTAACTGAATTCAATTGTAATGGGTTTAGATTCTAACAGGTATTATTCTGCCACACAATAATGATAAGCAGAAAGTTAAAATCAGAGGTGTCTCACTTATTGGACACATAAGCAGCTTAAACAGATTTGATAGCCCAATTCTATATTATCATCTTCAATATTACTAAAACTTTCCATATTCATTGATAACTTTCAGAGAAGCTACTAACAGTTCATGTAAGGTGGAAATGTTTAAATCAGTCCTGTCTCCTGATTTATCATTCAACTGGATTCTCATGCAACCAGAATACAATGAACAATTATTCTCCCACTCTTTTGCTAGTAACTTTTTTATTTATATATATAAAGCATGGAAATGTCCTTTCCTTTCCTAATTATGCTGTGCTCCCTCAGTCATTCGTTGTGATAGTCCTTTTAGAATGTTCTATTGTTGCCGCTCCTCTCTTAATTCTCTCTAGTCAATTATTTTTCTTTGGACCATCCGTTCAATTAGCAAGTAGCCATGGTACTGAATGTTCAGGCTCTGCTGACAGTTCTTTGAAAGGGTGGGACTGCTGTAGTTCTGCATGTTTGTTGCCTTTCTTCCTTGACAATTACAGCCTTTAAAACCAAACACAGCTGTGTTGATTTTGCAAATTCAAGTTCTGGGTTTGTGGTTGTTCTTGCAAACCTAATTTAACTCACCAGCCAGTGATAGGCATTAAGTGATGGTCATTAGTCACATGACAGCATGCTGTTTGGGCCACAGTATCCATATTGTAATGCACAATGGTCTGAGCTTACCAGATTCCATGGAATGTTCACAGGTATTCTAATGTTGTAATAATGGAACCAGCAACATGGAATGTTCATAGACAGTCTGCGATAGTGACTATATTGAGAGGTCAGTTTCTCTAGGGGTGACAACTTCACACTGACTCTGTGAAAGGTGATACTTGGTGGGCATCGTAGGCAGGCCAGGTCAGATGAGATTCTAGAAGGTAAGGAAGTTAAGCAACAGAGAAATCAGTTCAACCAAATCAATGGAACAGATTCAGCAGTAGTCTGAGACAAAGCAATGTGTGGGAAGAGCAGGTAGAGAACAACTTCAGTAACACTAGACAAATTCATGAAAGATCAATAGATCAATGGCTTTTAAGGAATTTTGCCACATTTTTGTCTGAATATTCTGTGTCTGGCATAAAATGATGTCTGGTATTTTGTCTTATCATGTGATATTTGCCTTCACTATTGGATATTTGGTTTTATTTGAAGGAGAGGCTGATAGCTCAGTGGTAAAGTAGATGCTCTAGAACAGCCTTACTACAGTTTGGTGGCCTCCCAATTTTTTTCAACTTAAATACCCTACTTAAATGCTTGTCATGCTAGCTGAGGCTGATAGGAGCAAAGTCTAGGACATCTAGCAGGTACCATGCTGGAGAAGGCTGCTTTAAAAGGTGTCTAGTTAAATCCCAGACTTCTCCAGGTAGACTGGGAAAGACTGCTACATGAAAACTCAGGAGATCCACTGCCAGTCTGTGTAGAGAATTCTGATCTAGATGGGTCAATAGTCTGATTAGGTATAAGGAAGCTTTTCATGTTTTTGATCTTGGTAGTGTGCCCCTATCTGGTCAGGGTCAGCCTAACTGTTGTTATTTATGCTCTAGTGACCTCTAGGTTAGATTACTGCAACCTGTTATACATGGGGCTGCCTCTGAGTACAGTTCAGAAACTTCAGTTGGTCCAGAATTCAGTGGCCAGGTTGCTCACCAGGAAATACTATTTGAACACATAATGCCAATCTTGGCCCAGTTGCACTGACTGCCAGTTTCTGGGCCCAATTCAATGTGGTGGTTTTGACCTCTCAATCCTTAAATGGCTCAGGACCACAATACCTCAAGGACTGCCTTCCCCCATAAGAACCAACCACTCTGTGATCATCATCTGAGGCCCTTCTTCATGTGCCTCCTCTACAAGAGATTCAGAGGACAGCAACACAAGAACTGGCCTTTTCTGCAGTTTCCCCATTTGTGGAATGCTCCTCTCAGGGATGCTCACCTGGTACATTTGTTAAATACTTTTAGGCACCAGGCAAAAACATTAATCTTCTCCCAGACCTTTGGCTAATTGAACAATCTGTTGTTGTTTAGTCGTGCCTGATTCTTTGTGACCCCATGGACCAGAGCACGCCAGGCACTCCTAATTGAACAATCTATGGTGTTTTAAACTGTGTGAGCTATGGTTTTGTTTGTTACTATGTTGGTATACATTTTTGTGTTTTTATATTGTAAACCACCCTGTGATCCTTGAATAAAGGGTGGTATAGAAATCACCATCATCACTCAACAGCACTGAAATAAATTCTTCATTTAAAGTATTATTATTATTATTATTATTATTATGTTTGGCAGCTAATATGCAATAGTGGTCAGTGTTAGTACTTGAGAGTTAATCAGCAATGATCAGTGCTGGTTTTTGTACTGCTTTATTCATTAGTTTGAGTATTCAGGTAACATCAAGAGTTGACACAAAACAATCAAATGCTAAGATCAAATCTGAAACGTCTACAAGTTTTGATTTTTCAAAAATCAAAATTGTTTCAGCTGCAGCTGACTGTATTGGTGCCCTCTTTCACATTTGGCCTTTGAGAGTGATTGACACACTCAAAGACCCGTGTACAGTATTCATTCTTCAGCAAAATGTAGTTGGGTGACGTGGAGATCAAATAAGTGCTACTGAAACATCTTTCTAAAATGAACTATATGCTGTTACCATTCTTTGATGAGAGTACTGTGGAAATCCACACCCGCTACAGAAGGTCGTGTTCAGGATATCCAAAACTGCACCTCTCAACAGAATTTCAGCAGGTCCTATTGGATTTTAATGGTGCTATGCTGTGCATGAAATTTTTAAAATGTAGTTCAAAGTACTTCCAAGTTTGTGTTTGTGTTTTGCCCATAGAAATATGTGAGGAAAGGATTCGGGTTGGGGGGAGAGTAATTTGCAGCTTTCATTCACTTTGGTCTTATGAGGGTGTTCTTAATCTATATGTATGTGTCCCTGCAGGAGGCCCAAACTTAGCAATGTTCCAAGTTAATAGACTGTCACAGGAGTAAATCAGTCTCTAGGTGGGTTTAAGAAGGCTCAAAGTATGAGGGCAGCTGTAGGGCCATGTTAAATCCTTGGCTGTTCCTTGGTTGATGCTGCTGCTGCCTTGCTTGTGACTTGATTTTAATACTTTGGACAATGTTTAGCATCTCCCTCTATACTTATGCGCTTGGCACTTTTGTTGGGGTGAGAGAAAAATGTGTCTGAGAGCGGCTATGAAATTCAGTGGTTGTTTTGTTCGAAGGCCATTGACAGGCGCCTGGAATAGTGCTCACAATTGCTTTCTTTGTTGCTTGATGCTCTGAAGGATTATTCTGTTCTAAAGAGAAGCAAGAGGTCGCTCTCAAATACCAATTTTGACACAAAGACCTGCCGTTTGCTGTTCTTTCTCAGCTTTGTGCTGGGGAAAAAACACACACATACACACACAATTCCTTTTCCTGCCTTACTTTCTCAGTTTAACTGTCGAATTGTAATTACTTGGACATCCAACTATTTTTTGGTAGCAGTCCAGCTGCCTTTCCTCTCTTCATCAAGCTCCCGTGGAATATGTCCTTTCTTTCTTTCTCTTTCTTTCTTTCTTTCTTTCTTTCTTCATTTTGTCAAGCAACACACTGCCATTTCTTCATCTCTTTCTCTTACAGTGACTTCTTTGTGCACTCTCTCTCTCACACACACACACAAAATCAATGGCATAATTTGGTCAGGAGTATATACCTATATTGAGGGACGTGGGTGGCGCTGTGGGTTAAACCACAGAGCCTAGGACTTGCCGATCAGAAGGTCGGCGGTTTGAATCCCCGCGACGGGGTGAGCTCCCGTTGCTTGGTCCCTGCTCCTGCCAACCTAGCAGTTCGAAAACATTTCAAAGTGCAAGTAGATAAATAGGTACCGCCCTGGCGGGAAGGTAAATGGCATTTTTTTGAGCTCCTCTGGTTCGCCAGAAGCGGTTTATTCATGCTGGCCACATGACCCGGAAGCTGTACACCGGCTCCCTCAGCCAGTAAAGCGAGATGAGCGCAGCAACCCCAGAGTCGGTCACAACTGGACCTAATGTTCAGGGGTCCCTTTACCTTTACCTTTATATTACCTATAACTGTATTCCAAAGCTGAGCCTGAGACCCAACCTTGAGAAATGTTTTTAACAACAGAAAGCAATGGGACTTTCAAAGATGTCCACAATATCTTTCTTTCATTACCAGGCATCCATCACTTACTCTCCAGACACATGAGATTAGAGAGCAGAGCTTTCAGAGCTTTTACTTCCAAGCCCATTTGAACACTTCTGCCTTTGGAAACTAAGCACTGACAGTGGCTGTAGAGCAAAGCTGATATCTTAATAATGTCTGTTTCAGTCCTGCCCGTCAGTTGTTTACCAATGTCCCTCTGACGATGAACATATGAAGCTGCCCTTGATGGAGCCAGCCCAGCAGTTTTGACCACTTTGAATGGCAGCAACGCTCCAAGGCTTGGGGCATAGGGACTTTCTTTGCCCTCTGCCAGGGGTCCCTGTACCACCAAGGGATATCTCTGGGACCAGATACATGCAAAACATGCACTCTACCATTGACCTATGGTCCCTCCAATATATCAGGCTATTATTCCCACTGGGCAATGGCAAAGCGATAAATAACTACCTGGCATTTAGAAGACATCTTAAGGCAGCCCTGTTCAGGGAAGTTTTTAATCTGTGATATTTTACTGTATTTTTTGTTTCTATGGAAGCCACCCAGAGTGGCTGGGGAAACCCAGCCAGATGGGCGGGGTACAAATAATAAATTATTATTATTATTATTATTATTATTATTATTATTATTATTATTAGCTAATGTATAAGAGAATGAAAAAATAATGGGGAAATGCCCAGCAACTTTCAAAATGTTAGAAATAAAGGTAAGATGGGAAACATATAGAATGCAGGAATGTACAAAGGCAAAACTACGTTTCGGGGTTGGCATCTAGAGCCAAAATTGCATATAGTCAAAACACACTGGGTTCAGTGGTGAGTGGGATTGCCGAAGTCCTTTTTCCCAGACTCCCACTCCCTCCCTCTTTTTCTTTCTTTCTTTCTCTTTCTTTCTTTCTTTCTTTCTTTCTTTCTTTCTGCTAAGCATGCAAAGCAGAATGCACACAAGTTAACTGCACATAAGTCGTGGGGTTGCTTTTTTAAAAAACAAAACAAAAACTCTAGCGCTTATATATAGCCTTCTCATATAAATGTTCAACGTGTTTTTGACAACTGAAGCAATGATCCATGCCAGGAATCAATATAACCTGTTTCTTCTTTTAGCTAAAATAAGGTTTCCATAGTGAGCAAAACAAGGTGTTCAAGCCTTTCTGTGCGTAGTTGGGACCAAAGGAAAACAGCAACTCATCTGCTGTCAGCCATTCTTATCTTAGCCCAGAGGTTAGGCAATTCTAAGGAAAAGGAAAGAAGAGAACTAATTTATATAGCTCCTGAATGACAGGCAAACGGAAAGCCAACCCCCGGGATAGAGGAGTTATTGTTTGACTCCCCCCGCCCCCATCCCTAGTAGCAGGCTCAGGTTTTTTTAGTAGTAACTGATGAATCTCCCTATTTATGGTCCCTGTTAGTTTTTGTATGTGTCCTTTCTGTGAATAGGATGGCTCTTTGGCTTCATCCAGCATGGCTCTTCTTATGTTATTGTGCACACATTGTATGCTGTAGTATAAACCACTGAGCCTCTTGGGCTTGCCGATTAGAAGGTTGGAGGTTCGAATCCCTATGGTGGTGTGAGCTCCCATTGCTCTGTCCCAGCTCCTGCCAACCTAGCAGTTCAAAAGCATGCTAGTGCAAGTAGATAAATAGGTACTGTTGCAGTGGGAAGGTAAACGGTGTTTCAGTGCGCTCTGGTTCCCATCATGGTGTTCTGTTGCGCCAGAAGCGGTTTAGTCATGCTGGGCACATGACCCGGAAAGCTGTCTGTGGACAAACGCCGGCTCCCTCAGCCTTTGACTGGGCTTAACCATCCAGGGGTCCTTTACCTTTACCTTTTACCTTTAGTCATTGTATACATTGATAGGATAGTGTAGATTCAGAAACTTCATGCTTCTTCATCAGGTGCTATTGGGAAGGAGAGATATGTAGAACATGAGGAGAAACACATCGTCATGGAATTGTAAAGTGGCATCTCGTGTCATAAATGTAAGCCAAGTGTGCCAATTCAGGAGGGGAAGCTATAAAAGCTGGGCTTTTCAAGGTCACTTATGTGAAAATTCACATATGCTTGCACACTTAAGAGAGCAAAATTATTAAATTTTGAGAAATGGTGGCAGATGATGACCTGCATCAGAAGTGGTTAACCAGTTCCAGTGGAAGAACAGTCAAAAGAGAGAGGTACTATTGTAATAACCTGCAGTTTTATAATAGTATATATTTAAAGAAGATGAATAAATGAGCAAATTAAGTTAATTTGGATGTGCAGAAAATATTAAAAATAAGTTTAAGGAACCACAGAAAGATGGGGAAGCAAGTCAAGTTTTGAAACGTTAAAATGATTATAAAATTATTTAAATGTATAAATTTAAAAATCATAAATAAAATATTTTTTAAGAAAGAGGGGGGGGGGTACAATTAGGCTAGTGAAGAGCTAATCAAGGGGAGACATGATAGCAGTGTGCAAGTATCTGAAAGGCTGTCATACAGAAACTGGAGCAGACTTTTTCTCTGTTACTCCAGAAGTCAGAAGTAATAGGTACGAGTTGCAAGGAGGGATATTTTAGCTAGACATTAGGAGGAACATCTTAATGATAAAAGCAGTTTGATGGTGTAGGTGGTGGGCTGTCCTTGGCTGGAGCTACTCTAGCAGAAGCTAGTCAGCCATCTGCACAAATGCTGTAGATGCATCCTGATTGAGCAGGCAGATTAAATGACCTCCCAAACGTCTCCTATGTTTGTAGTCCAACCATAGGATACATACATATTTATATAAAGTGTGACCACTTTATATAAGAGAGACCATGTGGTGGAATGGTTAGAGTGCTGGACCAAGAACCCTGGGAGACCAGGGTTCAAATCCCCACTCAGCCATGAAGCTCGCTGGAAGACCTTGGGCCTGTCTCTTATTCTCAGCCTAAGCTAACTCACAGGGTTGTTGTGAGAATGGAATGGGGAGTAAGAGGGACCATGTACAGTGGTGCCTCGCAAGACGAAAAGAATCCGTTCCGCGAGTCTCTTCGTCTTGCGGTTTTTTTCATCTTGCGAAGCAAGCCCATTAGCGGATTAGCGCTATTAGCGCTATTAGCGGTTTAGCGGCTATTAGCGGCTATTAAAGGCTATTAAAGGCTTAAGGGATTAGCGGATTAGCTGCTAAAAGGCTATTAGCGGCTATTAAAGGCTTAAGGGATTAGCGGATTAGCTGCTAAAAGGCTATTAGCGGCTTAGATCAGCTGTTCAGCGGCTTAGCGAACAGCTGTTCAGCAGCTTAGGGGCTTGGGAAAAAGGCTGGGAGGGGGGAAAAAACCCCAGGAATCGCAAGACATTTTCGTCTTGCGAAGCAAGCCCATAGCAAATTCGTTTTGCGAAGCACCTCCAAAACGGAAAACCCTTTCGTCTAGCGGGTTTTCCGTCTTGCGATGCATTCGTCTTGCGGGGCACCACTGTACTCCTCACTGAGCTCCTTGGAAGAAAGGGAAGGGTATAAATGTAATAAATAAGTGTGAAGAGCATCTTTGCTGGTTCAAGCTGAACATCCGACCTCCCCGCTGCACCAAGGATTCCCTGTCCGAGCTGCTTCAGGTCGTGGCGGATTTTCTCCTGGAGACACCTAGTTTGGTTGTCCTAGGGGATTTTAACATCCATGCCGACACGACCTTACAAGGGGCTGCTCGGGACTTCGTGGAAAGCATGGCCTCCATGGGGCTGTCCCTGAATAAGTTTGGCCCAACTCATAGTCATGGACATGCCTTAGACCTGGTGTTCACCTCTAGTGACGTGGGTGATCTGACACTAAGTAAAAGTGAAACAAAAGAAGTGCCATGGTCAGATCACTTCCTGGTGCAACTGGACTTCTCCGCGACCCTTCCCCTCTGCAGGGAGGTGGGACCAATTCGGATGGTCCGCCCCCGCCACTTAATGGATCCAAATGGTTTCCAGAGAGTGGTAGGGGATGCTTTAGCCCATGTTGATGGCCTTTCAGCTGATTCCCTGGTGGCCCGCTGGAATGCGGAGTTAACCAGGGCTATCGACTGTCTGGCTCCGAAGCGCCCTCTCCGATTGCATGGAGCCCGAACAGCCCCGTGGTTTTCTTCGGAGCTGAGGGCGATGAAACAATCGTTGAGACGGTTAGAGCGTCGGTGGCAGAAAACTCACTCCGAATCTGACCGGACACAGGTTAGAGCTCAACGTCGAGCCTACCAAGTGGCGATAGCGACGGCGAAGAAGACTTTCTTCACCGCCTCTATTGCATCTGCAGAAAATAGTAGCAGGAGACTCTTTCAGGTGGTTCGCAATTTAACAGAACCACCTTTACCACCGGGGCCTTGTAAAGACCCCAAGATCTCCTGCAACGATTTTGCAAAGTTTTTTGCAGATAAAATCACTCATATTCGGAAGGAGCTAGACACCACCGTGGGAGCAGGGCCGGGGCGGGAGAGTGCTAGAGCTCTGTCTGGTCAAGTTGCATGGAATCAATTTCAATCCGTTACCCCCGAGGATGTGGACAGGCTGCTTGGACGCGTGAAACCAACCACCTGTCTCCTTCATCCTTGCCCATCCTGGCTAATAAAAGCAAGCCGGGAAGGGCTGGGCGATGGGCTCTGCGGGGTGGTGAATGCTTCCCTCTGTGAGGGAACATTCCCAGATCCGCTGAAAGAGGCGGTCATTAAACCGCTTCTTAAAAAACCATCTTTAGACCCGGCCAGTATGGCCAACTATCGCCCAGTCTCAAATCTTCCATTCTTGGGCAAGGTGATTGAGCGCGTGGTTGCTGAACAACTCCAGGCACGCCTGGAGGATGCGGACCATTTGGATCCCTTCCAATCGGGATTCAGGCCTCACCATGGGACTGAAACTGCCTTGGTCGCGCTGGTTGATGATCTCCGGCGAGCTAGGGACAAAGGTGAGAGTTGTTTCCTGGTTCTGCTGGATCTCTCAGCGGCCTTTGATACAATCGACCATAACATCCTTCTGGACCGTCTAGAGGGGCTGGGAGCTGGGGGCACTGTTATACAGTGGTTTCGCTCCTTCCTCCTGGGCCGTGTTCAGAAAGTGGTGGTGGGGGATGAGTGTTCAGACCCCTGGGCCCTCACTTGTGGGGTGCCTCAGGGTTCCGTCCTCTCCCCCATGCTTTTTAACATCTATATGAAGCCGCTGGGAGAGATCATCAGGGGGTTTGGACTGGGTGTCCATCAATATGCAGATGATACCCAGCTCTACCTCTCTTTCAAATCAGAACCAGTGAAGGCAGTGAAGGTCCTGTGTGAGTGCCTGGAGGCGGTTGGAGGATGGATGGCGGCTAATGGATTGAAGTTGAATCCTGACAAGACAGAAGTACTGTTTTTGGGGGACAGGAGGCGGGCTGGTGTGGAGGACTCCCTGGTCCTGAATAGGGTAACTGTGCCCCTGAAGGACCAGGTGCGCAGCCTGGGAGTCATATTGGACTCACAGCTGTCCATGGAGGCACAGGTCAATTCTGTATCCAGGGCAGCTGTCTACCAACTCCACCTGGTACGCAGGCTGAGACCCTACCTGCCCGCAGACTGTCTCGCCAGAGTGGTGCATGCTCTGGTTATCTCCCGCTTGGACTACTGCAATGCGCTCTACGTGGGGCTACCTTTGAAGGTGACTCGGAAACTACAACTAATCCAGAATGCGGCAGCTAGACTGGTGACTGGGGGCGGCCGCCGAGACCACATAACACCGGTCTTGAAAGACCTACATTGGCTCCCAGTACGTTTCCGAGCACAATTCAAAGTGTTGGTGTTGACCTTTAAAGCCCTAAACGGCCTCGGCCCAGTATACCTGAAGGAGCGTCTCCACCCCCATCGTTCTGCCCGGACACTGAGGTCCAGCTCCGAGGGCCTCCTGGCGGTTCCCTCATTGCGAGAAGTAAAGCTACAGGGAACCAGGCAGAGGGCCTTCTCGGTAGTGGCGCCCGCCCTGTGGAACGCCCTCCCAGCAGATGTCAAAGCGATAAATAACTACCTGACATTCAGAAGACATCTTAAGGCAGCCCTGTTCAGGGAAGTTTTTAATCTGTGATATTTTATTGTATTTTTTGTTTCTATGGGAGCCGCCCAGAGTGGCTGGGGAAACCCAGCCAGATGGGCGGGGTACAAATAATAAATTATTATTATTATTATTATTATTATTATTATTATTATTATTATCTATCTAGCCCAGTGCTCTAACTGTGGTCAGTAAGATGTCTCTGAGCACTTAAAAGGAGAGCATGTTTGTGATAACAACTCCCTGTTTTATTACCCCCAGTGTCTGCTATTTAGCAGTATAATAACTCTGTACATGGGGCTTACTTTTGGGTAAGGGGTGGAAAACCTGTGACACTCCAGGTGTGGTTGGATTCTCACCAGCCCCAGACCACAGGGATCCTGGGAACTGTAGTTCACCAGCATCTAGATTGCTACCAGTTCCCCACCCCCCAGTTTAGCTATTCTGGCCTATAGCCAATGAGATATATCCTCCCTGCATTGTCTAATCCTTTGTGGGGTTGGGGAAAATCTAATGGCCACGGAAATCATGGAGGTGAATTCCGTAAGTTGTGAATTGTGTGTGAAGAAAATGTCTTAATTTATTAAATTTATATCCCATCTTTCCTCCCTAAGGAGGGTAGGTCAGCTAATGCTTCAGAAGATGCAGGGGAGCCAATGCCATTTCTAGGCAGAGAACTATGATACAGGCACTGCCTTTTCCCCCTGCCAGCAAAATAGAAGTGATAAACATCAGCAGCGGAAGTAGTGGACTATCACATTGCAGTTCCTTTTCCAAAATAGGACCATAGGAAAAGGGGCACTGGGGAAATAATGCTTTATAGAGGGAGGAGTATGTCAGAGGGCCCAGCAGTTCTTCCTGTTACATCTTAGTGACACTCCCTATTTGCAACTCTCTTCTCAACAAAATGGCAATCTCTTTGGTTGGTCCCCATCCAAATGAAGGTCACTCAAAGAGCATGCCAGTATTAGATGTTGCCTTCCTTTAAACAAGAGCAGCTATTGAGTTTGACAAGTTGAATTTGACAGACAATAAAATATAGGCACTGTAAAAGACATTAACATGCTCCCTGACAGGCTGACAACCTAATGAGTTGTTTATTGTGTCCCTGGAGCAATTAAAGGAATAGTAAATGAGGCTGTTTCTCCAAGCAACTGGGAAATCTGCAGATAGAAAAAAAAAAACCATCTTGTGGAGAACACATACACATCAGATAATTACCCATTTTTCAAAAAAGCACACAGGAAAGCATAAAGTTTGAAGCATACATTTGTAGTATAAAGATAACACCACTCTTTGTTAGGGCCATAGTTAATTGCTCCCAGTATTGTTGCCCTCTTCATGAGCTATGAATCCGAGGTCATTCAAAATAAATAAATCAGTGATGCACACAACAAAATTCATTCCACCTTTTGCCGTATTAAAGACTGCTTCCTTAAAGGTTCTGTAACATTTTTTTAAAGCAACAACTTTATATTCCTGCCACCTGAGATTCAACAGCAGAGGCAGCAACACAGCCCTGTTCTTGGCTAGCTAACCACCATTTCCTCGACCCCCAAATGATGCCAATTCTGTCTTTTTCCAGGGCATTTTCTTTTGTGTGAAGAGAACATGGCTGCCACCATATCTCTGTGGTGGCTGCTATATTTTTACCCCCAAATATACCTTAGAATGACCCTGCATTCAAGTCATTTGTGAGTCAAAATGCTTAGAGCAGACTTGTATTGTGACCCATATGCCATGCCATGTGGCAGCAATATCATTTTAAAAAGCAAATAATTAAATATGTTTGAAGAAACTACCACAGCCATTAGGGCTGGCCCACCCATGAGACAAGGTGAGGCGACTGCCTCAGGCAGCAGGATCCACAGGGACTGCATATCCCAATGTCCATCTTTCTCCGCTGCTTCCCTCACCCCTTCTTCCCTGGTGTGGAGGGAAGTGTCATTTGGATTCTGTCTCAGGTGCCAAATTGTTTTAGGCCAGCAATGGTGGTAAACATCCTACTGCATTAGGATGCTGCAACTAAGCGTGTTTGCACAGAGATGTGTTCCCTTGGAATCCACCAGCCTATCTACATGGATTTAGGTTTCAAATACCAATGTGTGTGTGTGTGCATATGTGTGTCTTTTACCATGTTAAAGTCTACAGATCTGGCATTTTCTTATCTTTATGACAGCAAGCATTGTCGTAATTCTTGTCCCAGAGTCTATGAATGACATTTCTGTATTCACTTTAAGCAAGAGGGTATGCTTGAGGATATGTATTAATGAAACAGAATTATGCTCCTTAAGGTGAAGCAGCTATTGATGAGACACAGTTGCAAACTGTGGCCCCGGTTCAAAAATATCCTTGCACAGCAGTGGGCTACATGCCTACAGAAGTGTTTTAAGGGCAGGGAGGGAGAAGGAAAGAGAGTGTTGACATCAAGCTATTCTTCTGGGTAAAACAACAACAACTCCCAGTGACAATTGGCCTGGGACTTCTAACTTGTATTATTCTTCAGTTAGGATCATAGCTGCATTGCAGAGGTAGAAGCCTGTTTCAGATTGAGGGCTAAATTCCCATCTGGGGCAACCTTCTAGTGATCAGTGGCGAGTGCGTCTCCATGCTGCCTGGGGCTGGTATGTTTGTGTGCACTCCCGCATGCACCAGCGATGGGGTGAAGCAAGATGAGGGACGGAGGACAAACAGAGCTCACCGCGCCCATCCAGCCCCTGCTGCCACTGGAGCAACACCCCAAGCGTCTTGATTGTTGTGCCCTCCTCATGCCGCCCTTCCTGGATCCAAGTCCTCACAAGGCTTACAGGAGGCTGGGATTGAAGGGAGCATGGTTACCAGTTACCTATACCGCCCTCCCCAAGCGATCTTGCAAGGCTCGGATCCGAAGAGGGTGGCACAAGAAGGGTGCAACAACCACATACCCCTCACCAGCAAAGGCAAGGCTGGCATTGAAGGATGCATGGCTGTCGGGTCCCCACGCCGCCACCACTCCCAACAGCCTTGCAATCTGGGGAGGGTGGTGCCACCTGCCTGTGGGGGGGGGGGAGCCCAGTCAGTTGACAGCACTGAGGGGGTACAAAGCAGGTGCCCCCATGCTGGCACCCCTAGCATGGCCAAGCCTGATGCTCCCCTCTGTGAGCATTGGTTCCTCTGACACCAGGAGAGGAGTGCTGGTCTGTGCCACACTGTGGGTGCCTGCGGGGGGGGGTCCCTGCTTCATGCCCCCTCAAAATTCTGCTTCCAGGGCCATGGCTCCTCTGGCACCTCCCACGCTATGCCACTGCTGGTGACCACATGTAGGGATGAATTAATCTGTCAATTTCGGTTCTCTGAGTTTCTCATTTGTCCAATCTTAAATTTAGTTCTTCAGATTCCAGCAGAGATTTGCAAAACATTTTAAATTCTTGTGAAAATTTGTCAGCGTATGAAATTTCTCCTAAAAAGCACATTTTTTTTGTATGCTCTATTGTTCGAACCTTTGGGAGAAAACTTCTCTAATATTATTTCACTAAAACGTGCACATTTCACCTCAATAGATGCATTTTTGTGCATATTCTTTGGCTGCTTTGCAAAATTTGGAGAAGTGTGAGTTTCAAAGGATTGTTGTGTTTCAGTTCATGCATTGGTTTAAGAAGTGCAAATTAGGCAATTTCTCATTAACTTGCAAACAAAATTGTATTTCTGCTCGGTTGCTAGCCACATGCATGGGTTGGGTGGAGCTGGAGGCAAAAGCGGGCAAAGCAACATGTTATACATGCCTCTTCATCCAGGTAACCAGGAGGCATTCTCAAAGACATACCCCAGCCAGGCAGAAACTCAGTGAGGGTGTACACACATTGTTATGCAATGACAGTATCTAACAGCTGCAAACTATTCTCAGCTGAGACAGAGTTAGATTTCTTTTACCTAAATGCCATAATGCAGCCAAGCTGGTGTCCCCCAGATGTTTTGGACTACAGTAGCCATCAGTTGTGGTATCTGGAGCTGATGGGAGTTGTAGTCCAAAGCAACACTTGGAGGGCACCAGGTGGGCAAATACCATCCTCATGGGAAAAGACTTGCCATACATTGCTACATATGGAAGACTGGGAGAATCATTGTAGCAGTGGGAACATTTATAGTGATATGGGTCAGGCGTATAAACTGCTGTGGTGCTTCACTTTCATTAAAGCTCATGAATAAGATATTCTGAATGAGGCTATGGGACCAGTTACACACTGAGTTTTTTTCTGTGTTCCCGAACAATTCACAGCCCTGCAATTCACAAACCAGAACTTCAGTGCTTCTGAGCTGTATCATAGATTTGCTATTCAGGGCTATTCAGAGTTCCTGAGTGACTTCATAGTTAGGCTATTAGGCAATTTCAGCTATTCAATATTCTTGAACTACATTCGTGGAATTCAACTATTATGAGTCATTTCTTTGTGTGCATGAGAACATCCTGCACTGCCTTGGGAACCCTTATATAAAGCAGAGGCATGGATTATTATCTAGTTGGGTTTAAAGTCTTCTTCTTCACTTTTCTTTTTGTGAGACTTTTCCTGCAGGACTCAGTGTTCGATTATTGCACCAAAAATAGTGATGGTGGGGTGCTAGAGATGTTTGGAGGTATTCGGTATTTGTGAATTCAGATACAAACTGATTCACACCCAGCAGACGAATGTGTAGATTAGAACACAGCTGCCTTTTGGATTTGCACTTCTCTTAATTTTGCAGTTCTCAGCTTAAAAAACTCAAAAAACCTACCCCCAAATGCATCTTGAAAATGCATATATTGAGATAAGATTTGTCTAGAAATGGATGTGTGTTTTGAGATAAAATCCATTTAGAAATGTGCATTTTGTGAGAAAATTCATTCAGAAAGATGCATGTAAATGTGGGTTTTGATATACATTTGAGGGCAGGTTTTTAATTTTTTTTTTTTTACAGATTAATGCAGAAGTACGTCAGAAACTGGACTTACAATTGCAAAAGTGGCATGGACTGGAAATATTCAGCCCTAGAGGAAATGTTTATTTTTTGGAATCATATTTATTATTGTTTCCTCTACTTGTTGTTGCTTTGCTGCCTATTTGATCATTGGATTATATAACTACATTATGTAACCACATGGATTTGGCTTCATTATGGCATCACTGAGTGCAAGTGATGTCAATTGTGCCACTTCAGAAAGTAAGTAAGGAAGAAAGTAAATGTACAGGTGGTCAATTTTGGATGATTCATTCAGAATGATTTTATTTCTTTAAATGTTCATAGTGGGTGAATATTTTTTATATATATTTCTCCTCATTTCACACATTATTCTGTGACTAAAACCCACCTACCGGGGGAGGGATATATATATATATATATATATATATATATATATATATATATGCACCACATTTGAAGCAAGTAACTTGCCATAGGTTGTGTGATATTAAGTTAGTGTTGAATGTGATAAGCAGTAATTGCATCCTGGTCTTAGGCGAAGCGATTTCCATGGGGGCATGTATCCATAGAAAGCCCACTTGCTTGCCAGCAGCATGTATGTAATATTACTTTCCATCAAGTGGGATTTTTCAACATACAGTTAGATATGACTCAAAGGGGTCAGGGAAATTCCAAATGAGAAATAGTTTTTTTGTTAATCCCAAGTACCCCAAAGTCTTCAACTGCATTACAATTAGTTCCTTGGGATCGATAGGAATCTCACATTTTGTCTAGAATCAGGACACCCTGGTTTTTAATTTTGTTTACTGAGTTATAATTTATCTTGAGATTGACATTCAGCTGCATGCTCTGTGCGCCAAACTGATATGAAAAGCAATATTAACTGAGTAGTTGTTTAAAAGGGGCAGTTGCCTGGAAACTCTGTGTGCGTGAGAGTGTGTATGAGAGAGATTTGGATACAATGCTAAACTCTGTTTCATGGTAACTGAAGGAGTCTGCATGAACCTTGTGCTCCCAAGCTCCTCTCTCGAGACTCTTCCTCTAGTGTAGCCATGAGGAAGAGATCATTTGCTCCCACATTTGAACTAACCAGAGTTCCCCATTACATTAAAAACACACACATGTAGGGAAATGAGAAGAGCCTTTGCTGGATCACCCCAAGGCCTATCTAGTCCAACATACAGCAGCCAAGCAGTTGCCTATCAGAAACCTTCAAGATGGAACTGAGCACTACAGTACTCTTCCTACTTATGTATTCCAGCAACTGATGTTCAGAGACATACTGCAGTCACTAGGAGACATTGATAGCATTTATTCCCAAAGCAGCCAAGCCATGGTCCATCAACAGAGAAAGTTGAGCAGACGCATAGAATCTCTGCCTTGCTTCCCTTTTATCCTTCCCACTCTTGATTGCTGCACCTGATGTTTTGCTGCACCTGATTTGCTCCACTTGAGCAGGTGTGACTCTCAACTAGATGACGCAAGTGATCCCTGAGCCTAATCTAGCTGCATGACCATAGCTTTCTCCCAGACCTAATGAGCCCCATGATCTCCACCTGGTCCACTAGTAAGCTGGGCTGTGTTCTCTTGCCTGCCTCAGTCTCCTGGAGTGCCCTTTCTGCTGTTCCCAACTCCTCAAGAGCCTGCTGTGTCTGGTTCTGTTGTTGTGTCCATCTCCCCTGGCTTCCCTGAACTGCTGGCTGCCTCACGACGTCCTCTGGTGTCCCGTGAGTATCTCTCAAGTTCCCAAACTCCCCTTCCCCATCTTCAGCTTGTGCCAGTGTGTACTAATCATGCCTACATCCATCGCCAGGATCCTCTTCCCCTTCCTTGGTGATACCTAAATCTAATAACATCTAGAGGCCACAGGTTTCCCTCTCTTGGTTTAAACTAAACATGATTCCCCAAGTCCAGACATAACTGCTAGCTATTTTAAACTAGAAACTAGAAACCAATGCTTCTAGTCTCTTCCTCACAGCTGCTCTAGTGAGGGGAGGGGAGGAGTTGGGAGCCTGAGCTCATGCGATTCATTCACATAATGCTAAACCATAGGTAAAGGTAAAGGGGCCCCTGACCGTTAGGTCCAGTTGCGGACGACTCTGGGGTTGTGGTGCTCATCTCACTTTATTGGCTGAGGGAGCTGGCGTACAGCTTCCAGGTCATGTGGCCAGCATGACTAAGCCGCTTCTGGCGAACCAGAGCAATGCACGTAAACGCTGTTTACCTTCCCGCCAGAGCGGTACTTATTTATCTACTTGCACTTTGATGTGCTTTTGAACTGCTAGGTTGGCAGGAGCAGGGACCAAGTAACGGGAGCTCACCCCATCATGGGGATTTGAACCGCCGACCTTCTGATTGGCAAGCTCTAGGCTTTGTGGTTTAACCCACAGCGCCACCCGCGTCCCTTAACCATAGCTTAGTCCTACATCCAAGCCAGCCCAGAGAGTGGAAGCGAGCAAGTGAGTGAGGCATTAGCAACTTTCAAGTTTTTTTTCCAGATTGTCATAAAATATAAGATTCTTTATTGCTGGGAAACCAGAAGATTTTTTAAAGTAGTTCTATGATAATTTTGGGGTGGGAGTTCCTTTATGCCATCAGCTTCTATCAAACAGTAATTGTAACTGTGATGATATGATTCAGTTGTGTGAAATGTCTACCCTGGATCAGCCATCATGGATCTAATAATAATAATAAAATTTATTATTTATACCCCGCCCATCCGGCTGGGTTTCCCCAGGCACTCTCAGCAGCTCCCAACAGAATATTAAATACACGATAAAACATCAAACATTAAAAACTTCCCTAAACAGGGCTGCCTTCAGATGTCTTCTGCAAGTCAGATTCTTATTTATTTCCTTGATATCTGGAGGGAGGGCGTTCCACAGGGTGGGCGCCACTACCGAGAAGGCCCTCTGCCTGGTTCCCTGTAACCTCACTTCTCACACCCATCAGAGTAGGCAGGTTTCTCAGAATGCTTAACCCTTGACTTGTTGAGTGAATTCTGTGAAGTAGCACTGCGACAACAAGAGTGCAATTTTACACATGCCTGCTTAGAAGTATGTTCCATTGAATTCAATGACATACTCCCAGGTAGGATTGCATCCTATAGCATTTTAAATATGAGGGGTTTTTTTTATATACATTTCTAGATTCTATGGCTCTGCACATAAAACAGAAAGGAAAGCAGCAATATGGCTTCTACAATCCTGGTTATGAAAGCTGTAAATAAATAAGGAAAATGAGTGCTGTTGTAAACAAGTACCGCTTGTGTGCTTCCCATAGGTATCTGGTTGGCTGCAGTGGGAATAGGATGCTGGACTAGATGGGTCACTGGCCTGGTCCAAGAGGCGCTTATTAGGCTCTGGTTTTTAAATAGCCAGTGTGCATTAAGTAGATACACAGGGAGGCCATTTTAAAGTGGAAACATAGGAAGTTACCTTGTCAGACTTCTTGTCTATCTGCCCAAGTTATGCCTAATCTGGTTGTGGCTCTCCAAAGTCACAGGCAGAGGTCTTTTGCATCACATGAGCCTCTTTTGGTGGAGGTGCTCAGGACTGTATCTGGGATCTTCTTCACGCAAAGCATTGCCACTCACCACCCCACACTTAAGTGGAGCAACTCCCTCCCTCCCAAAAAAGCAGACCCCACCACTCCAAAGAAATTAATAAAGAATATCAACAAGTTTATAACCTTGCAACTTGGGAGTGGGAATTCCACCCCCCCCCTAATATAAGAGAAAATGAAAGAGAAGTGCTTTGCATACATCTTTCTTTCTTAGTGGTGCAGCAATAAAACTGCTAGGACATTTGCAAAGCTAAGCAGGGTCTGGTATGGTTTCATATTGGATGGGGCACCACATTCCTGCATTGCACAGGGTTGGACTAGATAACCCTCGGGGTCCCTTCACAATAACTTTTTAGGGTAGGGCGCTTTTATTCCTAGTTTAGAGTGTTTGTGTATTAGATCGTGCGATAGTATTTTTAAAAATGAACTGTTGTTCTTAGCTGCCATTGCCATTGGAATAGATTTGCACAACAGTTTGCTTTGCTGTCCATTAAAAAATGGGATGCATCTCTTGGAAAACTAGGTTATTTTTTGGTCCACAGCAGAGTCTGCTGCCCCATGTTGAATTAAGCCACACAGATTCAAGGAGCATGGGGACTGCAGAGATGGGACACACAGCCACTGCGTAAATGACTCCTTACTGCCAAAACATAAATGTCTGATTCACTATGTAGAAAATGCATGCTATCACAAGTCTTTGTAGCGTACACATAAAAAAAAAAGAGACAGAAACATTTGAAGTGGCTTGGCTGTTTTTCGTTTCAAATGTGTGAAGTAGGAATTGAGATGGTTAAAGGCAGGGTTCTTGATGTCAACATTTTGTTGATGCTTTAAATGTTATGAAGGAGCACAGTACGGGTCTGAAACATGTGCTGACTAAAACATGTATTAAAATGAATAGGCTATGAGTTTTGCTGAGATCTTCTGAATCATCATTGCATTGTATGCTGCTAGCCGCCAGAGGGCACCAGAGTATCAGTAGTGTTGCACCGAAGTCCTATTTCCTGCTGAGAGTAAGTCAAGAGGGGATTTAATTCACTGAAATATACATTCTGTTTTATAACATTGCTTCGGTTATTCCACTGCAGGAGAGTTATCACCACGGTGGTGCACCAGAGGATATTTCTCTCACTTACTGTCTGCCGCTCCTGTGAGCTCAGTGGCAAGGACATATTTCCTGTTAAACCCTGTAAGGCCATAAGGGCTGGAACATGGTGATTCTAGAGCTGTGGTGAAATTGTGACAGACAAGTTAATTTCTTTGAAAAAGCTAAAGAGAACTCTTTGAGTTTTTCAGTCTAAAGCTGCACCAATACTTTTGGGTAACTGCCAGCAGTCCAGTGACCTGGCAGGTCCACCTGCATGGAAACTGGCCTTGGTTCCCTCATATTGAGCAGGTGGGTCTAGGAGCTGCCATTTTCTTTTGTCATGAGGCTCTGGGAAATTTAGATGGTGGCTCCCATCTGGTGCTTGCTTAGAGAGTTCTGCCCCAGCTGCCCCTGGGCAAATGTTACAAACAGATTAGCTAAAAGCAGTGTGTGGTTAGGGACACCCAATTTTCATTGACCTTGATGCAATTTATTGTTTGGATAAAATCTCCTCCTCCTCCTCCAAATCATAGAATTGTAGAGTTGGAAAGCAACCCCGAGGATTGTCTTTTCCAGGGGTGCACAAACTGCAGCCCTCCAGATGTTGTTGGACTACACCTCCCATCATCCCTGATCCCTGGCTATGCTGGCTGGGGCTGATGGAGTTGTAGTCCAGAAACATCTGGAAGGCCACAGGTTGTGCACCCCTGATCTAGTCCAACCTCCTGCAATGCAGGAATGTGCAACTGTCCCGTATGGGGATCAAATCTGTAACCTTGGTGTTACTGCTTCTGTTTTTGCTTTGGGCATTGAATGCCACAAAATTGCTTGTGCATGCTGTGTTTTTCAATAATCTTAAAGGAATAGTATAGAGATCCTGTTATGTGGTTGTATGTATAGGTATGACATGCTCTAACACATGCACATTTATGGGATTTTGAGTAGGCAAACGATACAAAGCAAGGTCACAGTTTTTGTCAGAGGGCAAGTGTAGGCAGGACTGCAGCCTGACTATGGTGTTCAGCTACATAGCTGGTCCCATTCAGCATCCTCCAGGAACATCAGTGACACACTAAGAGCCCCTGCAGACTGGATTTTTCTGCAACAGGTAGTTGATGCAGTAATAGTGCATTAGTGATGCTTTTATGATGGACCATCCACAACTTAATTCTGCTTTGTAAGTTGTTCTGGGATGCTTCCCCATTGTTACAGCAATATTGCCACCAGGAGGGTCACTCTTGCTCTGCAGCATAACACAAGTGAGACAAAAAGCAATCCAGGACATTTGTGATGTACACAGTTACAAGATTTGAGCAGAGAGCTAGGGGACATGCACTGATTGGAAACAAAGCAGCATGTCCCCCTTGAAACTTGGGAAGCCTCAAATATTATTTGAAAGCAGGATTGTGTATAGCCTCCCCAATAACACCACAAGCTCAAATAATCATGAATGCAAAATAAAAGGGATGTCTGGACGGACCCTATCACTGCAGTGCTATTCATGTCTACTCAGGAGTAAGTCCAATGGGGCTCACTTCCAGGCGAGCGAGTATAGCAATGTAGCCTGAGGCTGACATTGCAACATGTTTAAGCATGTCCGTCATTCTTCAGAATGGGTAGTAGGGCTTGATTACCCAGCAACAGACAGACAGACAGACAGACAAACAATTATTATTGTTTGTTAGATTGCATTTTATTAAACGTTCCAGCTCATTCAGGCTTCTCTAGCCCTCCTTTCAGAAGCACTACAAGCATGTCTCAGAGGTTAATGACATGAAATTATTGTCATTACATTGGCCCTTCAGAGACACCACTGCATTATGTTCAGCGTATGAAAAAATGTGCTAAGGTGATTGCAGAAAGATGGGTGTTTTTTTTTTTTTATTAGTTGTAGAGTTGGTCAGGGAGGGGGAATTGCCATAGTCCATCTCTCACTCCAGGCTCTCTATCTAGATGTGTAAGGGTCCAAAGTGTCCATTCCTGGCATTGGGCAATTGGTACAGATTGGGGATTCTGCTAGTTTACCGCCTGCCCAGCTGTTTCCCTGCTTGAGCTGACAGAGCTGGTCTCAGTGGTGGTGTTGAGGACTCCCAGACTGCTGGTGTTGGTGGACTTCAACATCCATGTTGAAGTGGTTAGCTCTGGGGTGGCTCAGGACTTCATGAGGACCCCGGGGTTTTCCCAACATGCCATTGACCCAATTTACGTGGCAGGTCACAGCTTGTTTTCTCAGCTGGGCAGAAGAAGGTGATCTGAAAGTTGGGGGGTACTGACAAGTCCTTTGTCAGGGTCAAATCACTTCCTGGTTAAATTTAAGATCTCAGCACCTTTCTCCCTCTGCAGAAGCAGGGGACCTATGAGGATGATCCCGCCATTAGAGGTGCTGATGGATCTAATTGTTTTGCAAACAGCCCTTGGGGATTTCCCGACTGATATGACATGCTCTGGTAACCTGTAGGTTAGATTACTGCAATGGGGCTGCCCTTGAAGATGGTTTGGAAACTTTAGCTGATGCAGAATTCAGCAGCAAGGGTGCCCGCTAGGGCAGGATGGTTTGAGCATATTACACTGATCTTTGCCTGACTGTACTGACTACCACTTAGTTTCCAGGCCCAATTCAACATGCTGGTTTTGACCACCTCTCCCCATATGAACTGATCTGAACCCTTAAATCATCATCTACGTACCCCCTCCATGAGAAGTCCAAAAGCTGGCAACATGAGAACAGGGCTTTTCTGCCACCCATAATTTGAGAGCTATCCCCAGGGAGGCTTGCCTGGTGGCTTCATTACATATCTTTAGGTGCCAGACAAAAACCTTTCTCTATAACTAGGCCTTTGGCTGATTAAACATTCTATGGCTTTTAAAATGTTTTTGTTGGAGGGAGGTTATTGAGGTGTTTTTTGTGGGGGGTTTTAGTATTTCATATTGTAATTTTGTATTTTGATGTTGTGTACCGTGATGTGATCCTTGGATGAAGGGCAGTATACAAATAATAATAATAATAATAATAATAATAATAATAATAATAATAATGGTGGATGAAAGAAGCAACATGCAAAGAGAATATGAACAAACAAACACCAGGCCCACTGCTTCCTTCAACAACAACAATAAAATATTTAAGCAGGAACCATAACTGCACAGAGGCCACTTTGCTGAATTTTCTCAAGGTGAGAATAAACAGTCAATAAAGCCTGTTTCCAAAAAAATTGGGCAGGACAATTATTTTTTAGAGGTTTGGTTATAATAAATTTAATAACCACTGTCTTAGGAAATTATACAAATTCACAGCTCAACTTATAGGTGGATGCAGTGCAGCAGGAGTTGCTAATATGCTACCCTGGATGCTATTGGACTCCAGGCTACAGCCAGAAAGGCCAGTGGCCAGGCAATTTTAGTCGAACAACTGGAGGGGACTGCATTGGCCACTCCTGCAGTACTAGATTGGAGTCATCTTCTGTGATTGTCTAGGTCCTGATCTCTCCCAAATGTTACTGAGACTGCGCTTGAAAGGGCTGTGGAAAACCGTACATTTAAGCAAAGGTAGTCCTTAACCAACAAGCAATTTTATAGCTTGATACTGTAGACCACAATAATCAATAGGTGGTATTGAACTAAGTCTTATGCAGAATAGACCCACTGAAATTTTCTGGCCTAACTTAGTCATGTTCATTAATTTCTCCTCTCAGTAGTGGTTAGTTGAATGACACCCCATGAATTTAGCATGGTATTATTTCCCTCTATTTTTTTTTCCTGCCACTTGGGATTTTCTAATGACAAAGGCCATAAATGTTGCCTTTAGCACCTTCAGGCATTCAGAGAAGGCTTTTTACGTGCACATTTCCCAAAATAAATGTTGATCTAAATATAATAGCACATTGGGGAGCGTTCATTACCACAGCTGGCTTGTCAGCAGAATCTGAGACCCCACGAAGGATGTATAAACACTAATATTTATATGCTCTTTATTGCTTTAAGTGCTGAGTGAATTAATTCTCACTGTGCTCCTGTGAGCAGTAGAAAGGAAAGGCACCACCTCATTCATGGCCAAAGGTGCAGCAGCTGCTCAATTGTGCATGGCGGCAATATGTGATGGGGCACAGGAGATTTATTTGCATAGTTTCCAGTGAAGAAGGTTTAGGGAAGGAGAGTGCGATAAACTAAGCTGGAATGTATCCCAGAGAGGAGGAGCCACTATTCAGTGGTAGAGTACCAGCTTTGCATGCAGAGAATCCAAAGTTCACTTCACAATGTCCAGTTAAAAGATCTCAAGTAAAAGACCTCTGCCTGAATGTCTGGAGAGCCATTTTTAGTAGGCAGTACTGGCTTGATGGGCCAATGGACTGGTTCAACATAAGGCGGCTTCATATATTTATATTAGGTTATAAGGCTATGATAAGGGTTTTCATCCCTTGATTGCAGTTATTTGTAGGACCACAGATAGATGTTTTATACCAGGGTCAGACTGTCCTTTTAGCTTTCTGTTAGCTATGCTAGCACCAGCTCCTCAGAGTCTCTTGCATGACCTGTTTCCTGAGCTTTTATTTTGTTTCTTTTCCCCATTATGGAACTCAAGGTGGCACACATATGGGATGGGATTCTTTTGACAAGTCCCATCAGCACATGTCCTGCATTAAGGCACCTGCTTGCACAATGGGCTTTCCGTCTTCTCCTCCCCTGCCCCCCTTCCAGGAGAACCCCCAGAACAGCTCATAGTGGGTGGAGAGGGGGGTTTGTTCCATCTGGCAGTCTGCAATGTTTGTGCTGCTGGGACGTTTGCCATAGCACAGCATTGCATTCCACCCATGGTCCCCCATCCGGACATTGACTAGACCTAGTCTTGCTTGGCTTCAGCAAGTTCCTGGCCTCATATGCATTCAGCAGCTAACATACGAAGTCATAGGACCCACTTAGTGAATATATTATGTGGTCAAGTCACTGTATGGTAGCAAGCAAGTTTCACGGTATACAAATCACTGAAATTATCCAGACAATACAAGTAGACAACAAAACCATTCTCCAGTCAATATAGGGAGATATCTCCAGGATTAAAACTTGGTTCAACAAATGGAGGATAGGTATGAATGGCAGCTAAAGGCCCTTTATCTCATCAAGCGGTTTTTTCTTTATTTCAGAGGAGTATTGTTGCTATGAACCCTGAAAATGTATTAAAATGACATGATATGAAATGATTAATATTGGACCTCCTGCACAATATAGTTGAAATACCCATTGAATTCCATTGGATGGTCTCATAAATCTGACAGCAAATGTGGGATTTTCCAATGGAACTCAACAGTGTCATGCAGGTGCACTTCCACTCATATGATGATATGATGAGATTCCCCCTTCCTCTTCACCCCGCTGCAGCCCTCCTCCCGCACACACTTTGTGTACCATTAGGAGCATAGGAAGCAGCCTTACTCAGAGTCAGACCATTGGTCCATCAAGCTCAATATTATCTACACTGACTTTCAAAGGCTTGCTAGGATTTCAGATGGGATTCTCTCCTAGCCCTACCTGGAGATGCCAGGGATTGCCCCAAAGAACTTCAGTGTGCAAGGCTGGTGCTTTACAACTGAACTACACCCCTTCCTTGAGCTAAAGCCAGTCACTGGTGGTTGCTAGCTATTCTCTTGGGTGCAATGGCACTTTCCCCAATGGTCATGACCTCAGAAATGACTGCTCTCTATATTCACAAACATGTTCCAACAGGCTTCTTAAGCTGAGAGCTTTCCTAGTCTGTATTGGAAACGTTTTAAAACTTGTTTTTATTGCTTTATCACTTGTTTAGCATCCATGGCTCTTTGGGGAGGATATAAATTTAAATAAACAAATGAATGTTGCACTTATCCAAATATAATAAACAGTTACCTTTTAGAAGAGAGCATCTTACTTAAAGCTGTTCCTGTTTGTTTTGCTCTTCCAAGATTTTTATTTCGCGAAGAGTATAATTTTGCAATGTTTTATGTTTTGGGTCTGTGGAAGCCTGAGATCCAGTTCCTCTCCCAGAAGTGTTAGTGTAAAGATCTGGTTTCTTCAGTGCATTCACCAAACTGTGCAGTGCCAATACAAGCCCTTGAGAACCTGGTCTTGATAGACTTTGAGGTGTGAAAGCAAAGGTTTGATCTTAACTGTAGAAACGATGGGGGCAGACAGCAGCTCTAAATGCTTAATTTACACCAAACCTGCTGACTCATCCACAGAAACACATGTACAATGAGCTTTCAGACTATTGAGGCATTAAAAGTGGTCTTTATCAACTGGTGCCTAATTAAGTTTGAATGTCTTTCTTAGTTGTTTCCTTCTTTATTTCTGCTTGGGTTAGGATGGGAAAGATGTTAGGTGTGATGCACTTGATACTAATTGGTTCAAGCCACCACATGTTTAGATAGGAAATGAACATCCAGATCAGTTGCCATTCCACTCTCACTGCTCACATTTGCTTTGGCAGAAGTACCTGTCAATTCTGCTTATTTTAGCTGATGGGAAGGAAAATGAATTTGGTTTTCCCAGAGAAATCCACACTTTGTTTCATAGGAAGAATGGAATTGGCATCCAGTGAATGGGGCTTCTGAGCTGCTGGGAGCTGATGCGGATTACTGCAGCCTTGTAAAGGATTGAAGCTAGGATCCTAAATGTGGATTTTCTAAAATCCTGATTTGAATGGTGCTTCCATCCCTCTTAAAGAGGTCATAGACCCTACGTAAAAAGTGTAGACAAACATTATCCATCCAAATTCTGTACTCATATTCCTTAGTCCTGATTGCTTTTCCTGGACCTCTGGATTTCCTCTCTCTATAGTCCAGGCATAGGCAAACTCAGTCCTCCAGATATTTTGAGACTACAATTCCAATCATCTCTGACCACTGGTCCTGTTAGCTAGGGATGATGGGTGTTGTAGTCCCAAAACTTCTGGAGGGCCGAGTTTGCCTATGCCTGCTATAGTCCTTCTGAGATTTTCAGTTTGGAATTTCAGGGCATGGAATTGACTCTGGAATCCTATGGAACAGTGTAACTCAGATGGCTTTGAAAGGAATTTAGACAAGTTAATGAGGGTTATAAGGCAATCAGGGAAGAGTAACCATGATGGTTGTGGTGCACATCCAGCACTGAGAATCACAAGTGGGGAGAGTCCTGTTGCACTCGGGTCCTGCTTCTGAGGCTTTTGCAAGCTAGAAACAGCTCTTCAGACAGCCCCCCTTTGGTGGGCAGAACAACCAATGTGATTCTTACCTTTGTACAGTTGGCTGTATCCCATCAAAGCAAAATTCAGGGGTTTACACATACACACATCCCTCCATCTTCCATCCATGTAAGCAAGAGGCATTATTGCATGCATGGACACATTCCAGCCAGGCAGAAGTATTGAATGAGAACATAGATGGTGTCTTGGATGTGAACAGTAGAATAAATTCCTTCATATGTTCACTTTTCCATAGATTTTTAGAGAGACTGGACAGGTATCTGTCAAGCAACCTTTTAGAGGGTGTCCTGTTTTATGGAAAGCATTTGGATGACTCAGGGAAAAGTCAGGCTGGTCCAGGGGCTGTTCCCTTGCCAGGAGTGGGCGGGGAGAGGCCCTTGGGAAATCTATGCTCTCTCTAGCCTGCTGGTCAACATGCTTCTGCTGTTTGACTTTCAGGGAATTCTCAAACAGGTGAATGTGGGATGTGGCAATTGTATGGATGTGGCCAGCTGGCCATAGGTCATGAGCCGTTGTGCAGGGAATTTCCACTGTGGCGACCACATGCCCAGTAATTGCCTGAAGCGTGGCAGAGAAGTGAAAAGAATAGAAGCATAATTGTGAAGCAGTGAGGTTTTAACTCAGAATTTGCCAGCTCTTTCAGGCCTGTGGGCACATTTCAGTGTGTAGAAACTATTGCAGGCACAAATACATACACAACAGCCAAGCACACACTGCAACCTATTATTCAGGCTACAATAGCATACTTATTTCAATCCTAATTTCAGCATGGAGAGGGAAACCTCAGGTTGCCATGGAAGGCCTCTATGGGAGGAGCATAGGAAATTGCATTCATACCTTGTGTTTTAACCCAACTCAGGAGCTCCGGGTTCCTTATTCTGGGACAGCAATTCCTTATGTCAGCCTAATTTTGTTGTTTGGCATGGGAAAATAATGAAGTTAGGTAAAAGTGAAGGATTTTAACATTTCCTGTGTGCTCTTCTTATTCTTTATGATGGAACAGTTGCTTCCTGTTTGCATGAACACACTCTCTTGATGCCAGCCTCTCCTGCCACCCTGCCAACACATTTGTAATAAAATAAAATAAAAAATCCAGGTCATTATAGCCTGAAACCACTTCTTCACTGAAATGAATCTTGCAGCGCAATGTATAAATTTGAATTTCAAATGAGTCCACAGAAGTTGCCTTGGGTTGCTTTTTCCCCCTTGACAGTCTCTAAACCTACATCGGTCCCTCGGAATGTCACTGCAGACTCTACAGATTTGTCAGCATCCTCTGCTACCCCTGGGCTGACTAATGAGGCCAGAGAATCTGCTCTAAGGGCTCTTGACAGTTAATACAAAAGCCCCATGGCAGGGCTTTCAGAGACGGAAGAGTTAAGGATAGAGGCTGATCTGGGAGGAGGGAGGCAAGCCTGGGAATGTTAGTCAGGAATGCAGTGCCAAGACATTAGTGGTGGTGGTGATGGTAGTATTAAGTGGGTGGCTGAGCAGCTGTCATTTCACACCAGGCTCTCAGGTGTTTCTGTGACTCAAGTATGCTTGAGTTGCAGGTACTTTGAATGGCACGTCTCAGTGACTAAGAGTGCTTTCTGGCAGCAAGTAGGCAAGAGGGCCAAGGAATGATGACGTCACTGAAGTTTGCAGTGATCCAATTCAGTATACTGGTCTGTCGGCTTTCTTAAAGCATGCTGCTATTCTGAAGCAGGGCACTCTCCTGCAATAGTTGTTCTCCAGTTAGGTTTTTAACGTGGTTCTGGGGAACTCCTATTGGATGCCCTGGCCTTTGGTCTATATGGTGTCCCTCGGGGTTCTGTCCTGTTCCCCATGGTAGCTAACATTTATATGAAACTGTTGGGAGAGATTGTCTGGAATTTTGGGCCACTACTATATGGATGACACCAAACTCTGGTTTTTCCCCCTTTTCATCTAAATCTGAGGGAGCTGTTTTGGTGCTAAACCAGAGGCTGGTGTCAGTAATGGACTGGATGAAAGTGAATAAATTGAAGTGTAAACCAGACAAGACAGAGGATGCGCTCCTGGTCAGTAAAAAGGTCAACCAGGGGATAGGGATTCAACATGTGCTGGATGGAGTTGCACTTTCACTGAAGATTCAGGTTCACAGTATGGGTGTGGATTCATCCCTGAGCCTAAATGCCCAGGTTTCAGCTTTGGCCAGGAATGTGTTTGCACGTTTAAAACTGGTGTGCCAGCCGAGCCCATTCCTGGGGATGTCCAATCTGAACATGGTGAAACATGACTTAGCTACATCCTATTTGGATCACTGCCAAACATTCTGTGTCGGGCTGCCTTTGGAAAGTTCAGAAACTTAAATGGGTCCAAGATGTTGCAGCTAGAATGCTAACTAGAGCAGGTTACATGAAGAACAGAAACCCCCTGCTACAACAGCTTCATTGGCTACTGGTCCATTTCAAAGGCTAGTTATGACCTTCAAAACCCAATATGGCTTGGGTCCAGGTTATCTGAAAGGCTGTATATTCCTATATAAGCCTGGCTGGGCTGTGGGCTGCCTTGGCTCCTGTACCAGGAAAAACTTGGAAAATGAATGAATACATACATACATACATACATACATACGTACATACATAAAATCCTCCTTTCTGCCTCCATTAAACAGGTACCTTTAAAGTCAAATGAATGAACTCAGTCTTTACTCAAGCTTCTTGTAGAGCAACAAGATAATGGGTTTTGAAAATGCTCTTTTAAAAAAAAGATTTGTTTTAAAAAACAGTTTGAAGAGCTAATAAAAATAACAAGAGGGAAAACATCCAGATAAGCCTAGATTGCTTTCCTAACCAAGCCAATTACTTACCAATTTTCACTTCTCCATTTAACTTTCAGGTCTATTTGCATCTTTCTCCTGGCTTTTTTCTTCTGTGGTGTGCCATCTGTGCTCACAAATACTACCACTTATGAAGTATTCAACTAATCTTTCTCTAACTACCAGCTTTACCAATATACACATTTTCGCTTCCAGTTTTCCCCTCCATTCCAAAGGCTAGTACAGTGATCTTTTGTATTTTCCTCCACCCTCCCCAACTTGCTAAGCTTTTCTTTTTCTCCCTTAAGACCCTTGGCTTCATTTTCCTTTAGCAGCCAGATCCCTGGGCTAAACCTTGTGGTCAGAACAATCATTATGAACAGAACATAAAATGGACAAACAGTTGCAACTTTAAAGGAATTCTTCCTCCTACAACCTGGAAGGCTACAACCTGAATGAATGAATTTATTATTTCAGTCACAGACCAGTTCCAGCTCACATATAATATCAAGGAAGTCATAAAACACGATAGGGATACATTTGAATTTGCAATTAGGTATAACAGAGACAATACAGATATAGCAACAGTTTAAAAATATATAAATTAAAACTTAGTGCTACAACCTGCTAGGATTTCTGTGAAATGGAATGGTTACTCCCTGATGAAAAGCTTCAGGGATGGTGAGTAGATTGCAGCTGCCCAGCCCTGATGCAATGAGTCACTTTATGACTTCATAAAGGGCTGCCAGTTCTGATGTAAGAACTTTCATCATGTTCATTTCACAACATTCCTGAAGCTTCAGTTTGGCCCGGTCCTTACCTGTTAAGACCATGCAAAGGGAAAATTCACTCACTCGCTCGCTCATTAATTCATTGCTTGTCACCCAACATTCAGCCAAAAACAAAACAAAAATAAAAAATACCATACCTAATAGCATTGGGGGAAATAATATAATCATAGAATTGTAGAGTTTGAAGGGATCCTGAGGATCGTCTAGTCCAACCCCCTGCAATACAGGAATACAGTGGTACCTGGGGTTTAGTACTTAATTCGTTCTGGAGATCCGTTCTTAACCTGAAACTGTTCTTAACCTGAAGCACCACTTTAGCTAATGGGGCCTCCTGCTGCTGCTGCGCTGCTGCTGCACAATTTCTGTTCTCCTCCTGAAGCAAAGTTCTTAACCAAAGCTACTATTTCTGGGTTAGTGGAGTCTGTAACCTGAAGCGTCTGTAACCCGAGGTACCACTGTATGCAGTTGTCCCACATAGGGATTGAACCTGCAACCTTGACATTATCAGCACCATGCTGCAACCAACTGAGCTTTCCAGGCATCCCCTGGATTAATAGTTCATATAACAAGCATCCATGGGGGAAAACATACCAAATGCATAATTCTAGCGAACAACATTAACAGTACTAAAATAATAAACAAAGCAATAATCTGACCAGCCCATTAGCAAATAAACAGATCCTCAACCTCCTACTGGTCAAAAAATTGCTCCAAGAGTTGGCACCAACAGCTGTATGTGTGCAGCTGTCATGGAAATGACCATATCCTGGAGCAGGCAACTTAGCCATCCTGAATAAAGGACTCCCCTGGTGCCTGTTTTTCCCTTGAGCACTTTTGTGCTCTTGCTTGAGAACAGCAGTGCCTAACTCAGAATGTGGGGAGCTAATGTCTTGATGAGCTCACAGCAGAGCTAAAGTTATTAAAAAGCTGAAAGCTCCCTCCTCCTGGAAATACATTTCTAATTTCTCAGAACTCCATGCTCAGCCTGCTTCCAGTCAATATGTTCTCTTTAGAGAAAACAAGGCAGTATTTTCAGAGCCACGAATCAAAAGGCCAGAGTTCTCCTTCTCAAAGAGAGGGGTAGGACCTTTTGTGCTCAGTGCCCTTAGCAGATTATCTATTATTCTGTGCTTTTTTCCTTCAACTATATTATTATAGGTGTGTGACTGGTTGGTATTAAAACAACAACAAGAAGAAGAGTTTGGATTTGATATCCCGCCTTTCACTCCCTTTTAAGGAGTCTCAAAGCGGCCAACATTCTCCTTTCCCTTCCTCCCCCACAACAAACACTCTGTGAGGTGAGTGGGGCTGAGAGACTTCAAAGAAGTGTGACTGGCCCAAGGTCACCCAGCAGCTGCATGTGGAGGAGCGGAGACGCGAACCCGGTTCCCCAGATTATGAGACTACCGCTCTTAACCACTACACCACACTGGCTCTCAAACAAAAGTTTAGGTTGCGCACATACCTGGGAGTAAGCCCTATTGGACTCGGTGCAGCTTATTTTTGAGTCAACATGCATAGAATCACACTGTTAACATACTAAATATTTGCAGAAAACAAACCACAAACTCATAGTCCCACCCTTACCTAACATTCCACACTGCCAACCTTCTCCCCTGCCTTTTAGACAGGGAAGAGCCCCATTCCATGTAGCAGAGAATGAGATCAGAGAGAGTGGGCTTTGCCAGAACTGTCCCTTACTCAAAACATTTAGCAGAATGTGTGAAGAACCACGCACATGGAATCTACAGGGGACTGGTTAATTCATTATACCATGATGTGCTCACAGTGGAGCTGCACTTGCTCTACTCCACACAGGGGAAGTTTGTGATGGCATGGTGACCCACAAGTTGGATGTGTGGTAGAATAACCACAGCCTCCCCCCTAAGAGCCCATCCACACTTCTGTTAGTTCCATGATTCCTAGTCAGGAATCTGAGAGGGTTTATTTTTTTTTTTTGCATTTTGTCCCACAACTTTCTCCAGGAAACCTGTGGCTGACTGCTGATTTGGAACAAATGTCAGTCAGGTTTTCTGCAGGTTGACGTTTCTTCTGATTCAACAATAAACTCTGGGTGTTCCAGGGGAAAGCAGTGGGACAAAACAACAACAACCACAACAACCTCTCAGACCCCTGAAGAAAAATTATGGGACAAATAGAATTTTGGATGGGCCGTAAATTTCATTCACCAGATATGATTCAGGCAATGGGACAGAAGCGTGCTGTTCTTTCCTGCCAAGCTGCGTCAATAATTTTCATTTTCTTCCCAAATCACTTGATAGTGAAAGGCAGGTCCTTGGAGTCCATCAATCCATCTCCCTCTCTCCCACCTCTACTGCTTTCCCAATCTGGGAAATGGTGTGAAGTTGCCTGATGTAGCACCATTTCCGAAGCCCACCACTCAGTAACCTGACAGCATAATGGACTGATGTCACAATCAGTTGGTTGTTGGGGCTTGCAGAATTTTGCACACAGAGCTAAGCAAGCCTCTCTAAATTAGCTAGTTCTTTACCTGCCCCACATCTGACAACAGGTGGGCTTGGTTTGGCCAAGACAGCTTCTCAGACCAAATGAGAAGGCCTGGTGGGCCTCACCACACCTTACAGCACCAAAGGGGAAATGCCACCCAACCAAATCTATGTGATGGATATCGGGATTGTCCTGGGAACCCTCTGATTTGCAACATGGGAAATAGTTTTAAGATCCGTGAATATACATGGCTGGAACCTCTAATTTTTATACCATATTCAATGTCTCCTTGTGTTACTATTGCAAGGATATTTGATTTCTGTGCTTAGGTAACATCTTGGCAGAAGCTATGCTCCTATTATTGGCAGCTGTGGCTTTTATTTGTAAAATATTAATCAAATATATAGGAAGCTCCTCCTTGGCATAGCAGTCAGGCACCAGGATGCAGTAAAGAGAATATTTATTTTTTTTAAACTCCCTCTTAACACATTAATAGGGAAAGCTTATTAAAGAAGGGATAGGAAGGGAAATTAACAAAGCAGTAGCCAGGAGCAGCAGCAGGAGATGGGATAATAAATTAGAGCACAATTAATGTTCCTGGCACTTTATAGCTCTCCTAAAAACATGCTCAATGACTTAGGGATGTGTGTGTGTGTGTGTAATTTTATGGGTCTATGGCTAAAGTACAATAACAGTAGATGTAAAGCTATTCTAAAGAATGTGAATGGACTGAGATTCATTTAGGCAACACTATGATCCTTAGAACATGCATGCATGCACACATATGCACACACACACACACACACACAAACAGAGGCAATGGATCCAATGGATCTATTTTCAGCTGTGCCAAATGCTCATTCTAAACTATACTGTTTTAACTTTTGGCATTTCTCCCCACTGCTTCCGTGATCTGGGGCTTGTAATAATTCCACCTGCTCTTGTCAAGTTCTGTGAAGAATCTTACTTGAATGATGTTACATAAACACCATGGTGTGTGCTTTCTTGCGGCTTGAGCTAGGCCTTTGCTCCCATATTACATTATAGGATCCAGAGCCCGCAATAGACAGTGTCAACTGATATGTAATAAGATAGAACAGACCGAGTTTCCCCCCTCTACGCTTGACTCCCTAGGGAAATCACTTTTGTAAACACATCCACTAAGGCAATACTGGCAGGCACTGCATATTATCCACTATGCAAGGCTGTAGCTGGCAGTGTAAAATATGTCATGATGTATCACTGTTTAAGAGAGATTGAGCCCTTGGGGATATTTCCTAAGATTAAAGACAGGAAATGGTGAATGAATCGTATTTTTTTCCTCCACTACCCTCGCCTAGCCATGTTACCGCTCTGTTTACCAAAGAACTGCTTTCTGGCACAAAATGCTGCCAGTGCCTTTATTTGCCATTTTGTTAGGAGGGTTGTGGTCCTCTTCCAAGCTTAGGAAACATCTTAAGTTTCCCCAGTTTAGCAACATGGACTTGGATCAGGAGTCATCTGCAACCACACAATAGTTGCAAAGCACATGGTGTATTAAGAACAAAACTGAGTTTCAGGCATCAAGGCACAAACAGGCCATAGGGCAGTAACAAGGAACAGGGTATCAACTTTCTGGAAGCAGCACAACTTCAGCAGCCACTCTGTGCAGACAGCTCTAAGGGATCAGTCCATAGTCCTGTCCTGTCATTATGCCTGAGTAATGGATTGAAAATGTGATTGAAAAACTTAGAAGCTTTTGTGTGATCAGAAAATCTTTGTTGTTAGGATTCCTGATTGTGAATAAGCTTCTAAACGCATTCATCAAGTTACACGCAGACGCTCCCTTAAGACCTTCCCACTTAATAAGAGAACTGGTTGGGAGTAGAGGGTGCCATAATTTGTATTCATGGGGATACTGGGGTGGGGCCAGTGTGTATTGATGTCAGGTGTAAGGTAGGGGTGTGTGTGAAAGCAGCATAAAAGTCAGCAGCAAGGTTTGAAACAATAATATAGCAGCAAGACAGCAGTAGTAATAAATAATAACATGTCACGAGTGGCTGGTGGTTCTAGCTGTCAGGGCTAATTGATGGCCTAGGTCAGGGGTCAGCAAACTTTTTCCGCTGGGGGCCGGTCCACTGTCCCTGAGACCTTGTAGGGAGCTGGACTATATTTTGGGGAAAAAATGAATGGATTCCTATGCCCCACAAATAACCCAGAGATGCATTTTAAATGAAAGGACACATTCTACTCCTGTAAAACCACACTGATTCCTGGACCATCCACGGGCCGGATTGAGAAGGCGATTGGGCCAGATCCAGCCTTAGTTTGCCTACCTATGGCCTAGGTGATGAAGCAGTAGTTCTGCTTGGCAGTTATCTTTTGTTGTGCTTCCTTGTGCTACTCTTCTAATGTTTTGCTTAGAGCTCTCCAGAAATCGATCCTTGAATTTCTCAAAAGTTTTCGTACCCTGCAAAACAGTCTTGAATTTTTTCCCAGCATCAATCTTAGTGCACTCAATAATTTCTTTAGAGTTGTTTTGAGTGTGAGGTTTTGCGCTTACTTTATCATTGCGTGGTGGCCATGGGTGGTATATGTGTGTTTTCCCCCCCACTAAAAAATTCTCCAGCACATTAGTGCCTCCCTAGCTGCCTGTGCTTCCGGATATGAAAAAGCCTCCTGGGAAGTGTTACCTTGTCATGCCTTCCCCTGGGCTTTGACTGAAGTGTGGCACCTGGGAAGGCTGCAGTTTACAAACCAAGGGAGAGATGATTTGTAGAATTTAAGAAAGAACATTCACAAACATCACTGGACTACTTCTAAAGTAAGGTAGGCATTACATACTCCATGCTGCACTCAGGATTATTTCACCAAAATGTTCTTTTCCTAGTGATGATTTCCAAAAGCAACTTCTTCTTTTTTGTTAAAAGATGGTAAAAAAAATTGCAGGAGTTTTTTTTTAATCCCCCCCCCCATAGCTCTAGTTTCCTTAGCCTTTTGGCCAATCTCAGAGGCTACCCGCTAGAAATGCACTTGCATATGGTACTTTCATTTCTTCTGGGTACTTAGAAATGCATTCGGCAATGTTTCAGGCATTTTTCTTTCTCTGTTGGTTACAGGGTGCCCTTTCTATAAAACAAAGCCATCTGCTTTGTGTCACCTACAGTGTGCAATGGTGTGATATCCTCTGAATTGCTAATATCTACCTGGGTTAAGTCATGTCATTTGTCATGTGCCAGAAAGAGTTATTGACAGTGGCTTAAGATGGAGGGAAGGGACAGGTAGAATTTAGATCCAATGTATGCTGTGATCTTGGCAGTAATTGTCTCTACAGAAGACTGGGAGTTGCTACGAGACTCCGAAATTACATCCACCTGTCCGCAAACCTCTTGGCCTCCATTTGAGCTGTTATCAGAGCGTGACATTTCCCCCCCCCCCCCATCAAGCCTGATTTGATGGTTGTTAATACTTGATGATTTGTACAAGAATACACTTAGGGGGCAGCTTCTCTGGAGCTAACATCTGGGCAATTTTTAAAATAAATTTTACAAACTCGGAACATTTAATACCATAACAAGTATTATGGTGTGGACGTGACACTGTTAAAAGTCATATGCTTATAAAACATACAATTAAATAGGCTCTTTACTGTTCACAGATGTAATTTAGGAAATCGTTTCCATTCCATTTTTCATTATTAAATCTCTAAGGGAGCTTTCAGTTGAATTTCTAGAAACAAAACATATTCTGTACCCTAAGGACTGGCAGCTTAAAATGTTTGATGTGCCTTCCCTTCGCTATTGAAAGAGACTATTAAATAAGTTGCAACAGTGGAAGCAGTACCTATGGGAAAAATAAGGGTAGATTCATACAACTGTTCTACCCACAATTCAGTGGATTTTTTTTTATTTTTACCTTATAAGCGCTTTTTTCAGGGGAACCTTACAGGAACTCAGTTCCGGCACCTTTCAGGTGGGCACCATTGGCATTCTAAGAGAACGAGGGAGGTGTTCATGGCGGGTTCCAGCATCTCTTTTTGTAGAAAAGCAGCACTCCTTATAGTAGACTGCTTTGCGCATCACATTAAGCAAAACTATGGCTTAGCATGGACACATGAGCATGCAGGGGGTTGGAGCTGCTTCACTCCTCCATTGTCATTTTGCTGCTGCATTATATGAAACCAAACCATAGTTTGGCTTAGTCTGACATTCAAACCTAGGCCCATGGATTATCCCTCTCCAAACTACAGTGGTGCCCCGCAAGACGAATGCCTCGCAAGACGGAAAATCCGCTAGATGAAAGGGTTTTCCGTTTTTCAATGCGCTTCGCAGGACGAATTTCTCTATGGGCTTGCTTTGCAAGACGAAAATGTCTTGCGATTCTTGCGATTTTTTTCCGCTCCCCACCCCCTTTTTCTAAGGCACTAAACTGCTAATAGCCTTTTAGCAGCTAATCCGCTAATCCCTTAAGCCTTTAATAGCCGCTAATAGCCGCTAATAGCCGCTAATAGCCGCTAATAGCCGCTAATAGCGCTAATCCGCTAATAGGGTTGCTTCGCAAGACGAAAAAACCGCTAGACGAAGAGACTCGCGGAACGGATTCTTTTCGTCTTGCGAGGCGCCACTGTAATTACAAGCCATACACCAAGAACAAACCTTGGTTATATGAGCAAGGAAGCCACAATCTCCTCTCTGGGAGCCTGTAAACTCATGTGTTCATGCTAAACTATTGTTTGGCTTAGTGTGATGTGCAAACCAGGCCTCAGTCTGGTTATGTGGGTGGCAATACAGATTTGGGTCCTGACCATTCAAGACCTGAATGAGAGAATGATTGATTTTGAAAAGCTGCAACCTGAATACATTCTGAAGATTAGGGAATTGGTGGAACATGAGACTCTTAATCTTAGGACCTGAGGTTAAGGCCCATGTTGGGCAAAAAGATTCCTGCATTGCAGGTGGTTGGACCACTAGAGGACCCTTGTGGTCCTTTCCAACTCTACCGTTCTATGATTCTGTATCTACCACCACAACAGAAAGTGAAATCTTGGCCACTTAGGCTGTGGGAATCCACTATCAACTCAGCTTCTGTTGCTTACCAATGGTGTCTTAGAGATATGGCATTTGTCACAGTCCAATGTTCCCTCCTTACAACTGATTCCATAATATTTTCTATATGTCTGTAAATACCACTGCCATCCAGGGAGCATAGTTATGTTCATAGGAACAAATGAAGATGTTTTATACACAGTCAGGCCATCTAGCCCAGTGTTGTCTACAATGACTGACAGCTCCTCTCTAGGATTTCAGGCAGGGTTCTCTCCCAGCCATACCTGGAAATGCTGGGGATTGAACCTGGTGCCTTCTGCATGTAACCAGAAGTTTCTGGACGACAGCTCCCATCACCCCAGACCATTGATGATGCTTGTTGGGTCTGATGGGAGTCCAGCAACACTTCTGAGGTATAGTATTTCAGTCTCACTGTAATGCGATAGCATGGTAAGTACCAGCAGTTATATTAAATGGGAATGATTCCTCCAAGGAAGGACAGCAAGACAGCACACAGGTAAGGAAAATAAGAGCAAGGCTAAGGAAAGCCATTTGAGGCCCCCTCTGTGCTCTTCCTTTGGCTGCAAGAACTCTGGTGGTAAGGAATCTCTAGAACCTGCGTATGAGCAAAACCCTGTATGCGTGTGCATGTGTGTGTATTTATGTTAGTTTGGCTGGTGACAACGTATTGCGAGTTATTTGTTTCTTCTTTTCATTTCAATGCTCCTCGAGGAACTGCCTATTCGATGTTTATATTCAGTCCCATAGACTACTTCATTAACATTTATGGTAGAGTAGGCAGGCACAATAGACAGTGATATTTGCTCATGAATACATGGATGTGCATGTAGACACTCATGCACAGAGTTAGGAGACCCACATCAGGATGCTTTCTTTGCCCCCAAACATTTAAACCAAAGAGGCCAATGAATCTTAAAACTTGTTGGTAAGATGACTGATTTCAACCTTGCCATTTTTTTTAAAGCTCTTTCCATTTCAATTGTTTGGCACACAAATGGATAGAATGGCACATCCAAATGTGTGACTGGGAGTTTTCTGTCTGGCGCACAAACATGTCCCCCTAAGATCATTATCTTTGGGGGTAATTTATACTTCCTTTCAGTCCTATTTTCTTTTTTACCTGTCCTTTGGAACACTGCCTCTATGATATATGTTCTTCTTCTTCTTCTTGCTTCCAGGGTAGCTCTTTGTTAGCCAAACCCACACACCAAGTTTTCAGATGTGCAACAAATCCCATTTCTCCAAGAAGGAAAGTGGCAGGAAAATGCGCTGGAAAGTGTAGGATAACACTTACTTTAATGCAATGTCATTGATAATCACTGCAAACAAATCAGAGTGAATACTCATTAAAATGCCAACCTTCTCTAACCTCCCTGCAAAATACATCAGGATGAATGCTGAATACTCAGGCCATGTGGAAGCATCCAGAGACATGCTTTGGTGGGATTACATTCAATAGTTACCTTTGCTAAGAACAAGCAACAGGTCTGCTGTCTTTCCCTCATCTGGCTGGGCAGAATCCAGGGCAGGAATCTTGGAGGCCACCCCAAAGGACATATAATGTTCCCAAAGCTGAAAGCTCCCCTGACAACAGGAGCAGTTCGAACCCTCACTCCAACACCTTCGTCGTTAATCTATGGCTAAAGCACAATTCTCATTATTCTGCTTTCTGCTATATGCTAATCTTCCTGCCTCTTATTTGTACTCACTCATAAAAATTAAGTAATGAGCAACCAAAAAAAAAAAAAAAAAAAGGGGGGGGGGAGAGCCTAACGACCAGCTGCCATCTCATCAAAAACATTTAAAAATAGAAAGTGTCTCCAGGAGTTCAGCTTCCTTCTAGGGCAATGCGCACCATTCCCCCCCCCCTCATTATTTAATGCCAACTATCTATGAGTGGGGGAAAGGCTCACTTTTATTTCATTATGACAGTCCACCTGGGCTGGCTACTCCAGCCTCTTCTTCTTCTGCTTCTTCTATTAGACTTTGTTTCCGTGGAAACGGTTGTGATGTAATGCTGAGAAAGGTGATGTTGAGCAGGAACTTACAGCAGGTGATCACAGATGAAAAACAGCTCTCTCCCCCCCCCCCCCGCTGCAGATGTCTTCCAGAGAGCAAAAACAATAGCCACTAAAACAAAAGAGAACAACAAAGCCTGGTGATAAAGAAGAAAGAAGTGACAGATAAATCTAAAATGATTTAAAATCAGCTCTTTGCAAATAATATTCCACAAACAGCCAGAAAGCCTTTGAAGGCAGAATAATCCTTTCTCTCTTCTCCCTCACCCCAGGGCTATTAGTTTTGAATTTCTGTTGTTTGTGAATGCATTTATGCTCTAGAAAGTAACGGTAGCTGGCATATTTATTTATTTTCCCCAGTATCTTTTGAGAGCAAAACCCCTGATCCTAAAGCATGGGATTGCTGCCACACTGAAAGAAAGAACCTGGGGTCATGTGGACATGTGCAAAGGTGCAACTAGGTGCCAATGTGCTGTTTATATATTTATCTGCTGAATGGCAGCCTGCCGTTGCTTATCAAAGTCAAATAAGTCACACAGTTTTGTTTCTAATCAGAAAAGCAGAGCTGGCTGAACACGGAAGGATGGTTGTAAAATCTCCATATCATTCTCCTTTTTCGCTAGCTGCCACCAATGTAAAAATTTGGCCCCAGCTGCAGAGCCAGATTGTGGGGTGGCCTGGATGCTGCCATGACTGGGGAAAGGGTAGTTGATTGCCCTGCCTGGGATCTTAGTGGGCTTCCTCCTCTCATGGGGCCCGGCAGGATCTTTAAAAGGGCCATTCAGATCCACCATCACTAGTTCTCACCAGCCTGAAAGTGACGTTTCCAACATGTCCCTGTGGTGGTTAGCATGGCTGCATAGACCTCAAGAGTGGAGACCACATATAGGCACCTGGGCAGCAAATTAATAGGCTTTGTGGCAACGTAGGGTGGTCTCAGGATTGTTGTTGTTGTTTAGTCGTTTAGTCGTGTCCGACTCTTTGTGACCCCATGGACCAGAGCATGCCAGGCACTCCTGTCTTCCACTGCCTCCCGCAGTTTGGTCAGGCTCGTGTTCATATCTTCGAGAACACTGTCCAACCACCTCGTACTCTGTCGTCCCCTTCTCCTTGTGCCCTCCATCTTTCCCAACATCAGGGTCTTTTCCAGGGAGTCTTCTCTTCTCATGAGGTGGCCAAAGTACTGGAGCCTCGACTTCACGATCTGTCCTTCCAGTGAGCACTCAGGGCTGATTTCCTTAAGAATGGATACGTTTGATCTCCTTGCAGTCCATGGGACTCTCAAGAGTCTCCTCCAGCACCATAATTCAAAAGCATCAATTCTTCAGCAATCAGCCTTCTTGATGGTCCAGCTCTCACTTCCATACATCACTACTGGGAAAACCACGGCTAATCTCAGGATTAGCTACCCATCAATAACGGCAAAACCGCTTGAACTTCTGTTTTCAGGGGGTTCACCTCTCAGAGGCACGCAATGGCATGTGGCTAGAAGATCTGTGCTCCAGAGTGCTAGACTGCTTGCAGTAATAGGAATGGCCAGTAGCGAGCTTTTGACAGCTCACCCGCTCTTGTGGCAGAAATGTCATTGGGTAGGATCTAAACATAAGGGGAACCCTCAAGTAAACCAGTTCTCAGCCCAAGCTGAGGTGAGCCGGGCCTGATGCCACTCACTCGTGTCAGGTTATCAGCGGGATTCCAGGAGCATAATATAGACCATGGTCCTTATATGCTGGTCAGCTCCCATGGGATTCTCCAGCAGGAGTGCTGGGATGATGTAATGGGCTTCAGATTGAATATTGTAGGGGACTAGTGGATCTTGGCCCAATGCCATGCCAACCCTGCTTTCCACACTATAGTCAATAAACGTTTTGGCCTGTTTTTCACCCACAGCTGTGCCCTGGGTGTTATTTATCCCCTACATGGCATGTAGGGAAGCATCCCCAATGCACTTGCCAGGTTGTTGCAATTATGTAAGGAGTCCTGTATGCTGAAACCAATTACAAATCTTGTATGTCCTTTATAATAGAGACAACTAAACTCTGCTTGCATTCATCCCAATTGATTCCACTGACTTCAAATATTTTGCTTTGTTTGTTTTCTTGCTTGTGTGGCTTGAATTCTCACACCTTTAGTCCCAAGGGGTCTTCTTTCAAAACACATTTGCTAAATATCTACTTTTTCAAATGAAAAATGAAGGAGAAAATTAGAATTTCTTTGCCCTTAAAATGCCCAAGCCAGATCTGCTGCCTTTTTCACTGATGGCAGGATGGATTTTTATTCATGGCAGGATACTATTTACCATCCTAACTTGCCCAATTAACCACTGAAGTAGATCCAGGACTAATGCATTTACTACATGAACGACACAATTAATTCCAAATATATTTCTATAAATGGGAGTCTTCCACTTTGAGCATTCAAATCTAGGCACCGTGCCAAGAAACCATCTATCTAGAGCCACTTCTTGGTGTTTGTGTGCCAGTAAAGCTATGCTCAGTCTGCTATCCTTGATCACTTCTTGGACAGAGATGACATCTCACTTGAAGCCACCTTTAAAACACAATTTACTGCAAAGTCCTGATTCAGCTTTCCATTAGAACCAGCACCTTCAGCTAGCTTACTTGTAGCATAGGCTTTTTAACTTCTATTGATGCTGCTTGAGCATTATGTGCCTCGTTTATATCTGTGGTCTGGGGTGTTTGATGCACCCCTTGAACCGCAAGTGATTCCCTGATCTCCGTTCTACAAGGACTTCCATTTGCAAGCAACAAGCATTTATTGAGAGTGGAGAGCCAGAAAGAATTGCAAGCCTGGCTTTCCTTCAGGAGCATTGTCTACCCGAGGATCTATGCTTGGTACTTCATTACACAGAAAGGAAAGCACCTAAAAAGTCCCAATTAACAAAGGAAAAGGAGGAGTTTGGACTGATTATTATGGAGATGGTAATATCTGTAGCCGGGCTGTTCAGTGTAAGGGTCATGTTGGGATTGCTGTGGGCTCATTTATGCTTGACCTCGTCTGGAGATGTGTTTGCAGAACTCAGCCTGGTGTGTATGATCACTGGGAAAAATAGAAGAGTTGTTTACTTTCCATGGGGAATAGCTTCCTTCTCCCCTCCCCTCAAAGCAGAAACATTGTCAAATCAGTTTCCTACTGACTTATCCACTGGTTTTATGATCCTTTAGCACTGCAGTGAAGTTTGCTGATGTAAAGTAAGAGGGAACATTTAGTCTTCCTCTGAAACTATGTGGGGCTGAGATAGGTAAGGAATATCTTAGAGAGAAGGGAATAACAATCCCCAATCAGCTTTAAGTGGGCAAGGCATGCAAATGTAATTTGTACCACCTTTTAACAAATTAGCTTTTGCACCATCATCACACCAAGATGATTTCAGTGAATTTTCCAACTAGGCAGGCTTTTACTGTGCAACAGATGTGGCCTTAAATTTTGCTTCTACTTGCCACTGTCCCCAGGTAAAGGACCTGAGACGCTTTATGCTGGGCAGAAACTCAATGACAATGAATGGCACACAGTCCGTGTGGTACGTCGGGGAAAGAGTCTCAAGCTGACAGTGGATGATGATGTTGCCGAAGGTGAGTGGGCGATTCATCATGGGTTTCTCGTTTTGATTCAGAAGACTTAAGTTACATAACAGTTCTGTCACTTCGCACCTTTGGCCATGCCTTACCTTTAATGCTACCCGTTTCCCCAATAATTAGGACAAAGCTTGGACCCAGTAATCCTGTTCCCAGCTGGATGCCATTGTCCCTAACACTATGCTCACAGTGTAATGTGAAGCATAGGAACCCCAAATTATACAAGTAGCTTCCATGAAAAGAGGCGCATGGAACATCTGAATCACATACACTTTATTAGCTTGGTGACGGAGATGCTCACTTCTCCACCATAGTGAACAAGGTAATCAGCTTCGGTAAACATCTGAACCAAGGGCAAAGGCTCAGACTAATCCCATTTAACAACAGTGGTGGGAACAGGAAAGGATACCATGCTTCTGTGCTTATTTTGTCATACTTCCTTGATAGAGATGATGATGATGATGATGATAATAATGATTTATTATTTGTACCCCGCCCATCAGAGGGGTTACAATGCAGCCAGTGGTGGTTTCCTACTACTGCACCTCTTAATTCATTTGTCGTTCCGACATCCCAGACACGCCCTATTATCTTTTGTAACTGTTCTGAACTCAGGAAGGTGGCTCAGAATTCCGTAACTATTGGATTGTGCTCCATAGGATGTTTTCCTGACATCTAGAAAAGATTTGAAACATAAAGCGGTTAAAATCCAAGTTTGTAAGTGTGCATTTTATTAGCCTAGTGGCAGGCTTAAAATTTGTGAAGAAGAGAGTTTAAATGGAATGAAATGGAGCAGGAGAGAGAAATATGGAATGTAAATAGCCATCGTATCATTTCAAAGTATTGAATTTTTGCAGGAAAATCTGGTAGAAACGTAAATTACTGGCTTTACATAAGACGATCCTGTGCACATGTTTAGGACTGCAGTCTTCTACCTCTATGTTGGAAAAGTATCAGTGCTAAGTAGGGTGCAGTGCTGAGGCACAGCCGCTTGATGGCACACACTGCCTTGCACAGCCATGCTTGCTGGGGGGGAAATGTGTGCATGGAATTTAGAGTCCATAATTGTTAGCTTTATGAACACAAATGTGAAATCCTAAACCACTTTAAATTAATCTTGCATATTGAAATATGTAAGTTATTATTCATGCAAGTAAGGATATAAATAAACATCTACATGACATAGCCATGGAGGGCATCTGCATATTGATAAATAAACAGATATGCATGTGTAACAAAGCAGTGTCAAAATGGTTTCCTAAAATTTGCTCTGGGTGAATGGTAAGTAAGGAATCCAAAGAAAGAAAAAGAAAGAAAGAAAGAAAGAAAGAAAGAAAGAAAGAAAGAAAGAAAGTTCCCCCTTGCAGAACAGTGTGGATAATATTTTGCTAGAGGAGGGGGGGGGGAAAGAAATATTATTGGGGGGGGGGATTATCCTGTGAAATTTTGGCTCTGCTCTAGCATCTAACAATGAAGCCATATAGTTTTGTGAGTGTGTTGTGTGAATACTGTTGAAGTAATTTAATTAGAGCTTTTCTAGAAGCAAATAATTAAAGACCAGCATAGAGACATGCTATGCCCAAACTGAGAGGTAATTTGCCATCTGAAGTTAATGAGGCTGCTTTATCCATTTGCTTTCTTCTGCCTTACCCCCTGCCACATCACTGAGCAGGACCAAATGATAACCAAAATAACATCAGACAGTAGGGTAAAGCTATTTCCGCTTGCGAAAAGCAGCAGGATGACTCTCGAGCACATTATCATTCTTATGACTTCGTCATCACATTTCTTTCCTCCCTCCCTCTCTTCATCCCCTTGCCCTTGATAATTTAATTGACAATCCTCAGACTGGGAAGCAGGGCAATTTATTTCTAAAGTGTTTTTGAATTGTTTGCATCTGTAAGATCTGATTCTATACAGCAGAGGCATGTCCAACTTTCAAGACACTGCGATCTACACCCACTATAAAAAATACTGGCAATGATCTACCCATGAGATTGACCAAAGTTGTAAAGTTGTTGAGCTTTTTTTAGGGAGCCAAATTTGTTTTTGGGGTGGTGGTGGCCAGGGTCCCCCAATTGATCACAATCTACCACGGACACCCCACTATTGATCAGTAGATAGTGATTGACCTGTTGGACACCCCTGCTATACAGCAGTAAGTTACTTTAAGTTAGGCTGAGTTTTGTAGGGAGTTGGCAGTCCCGGGGAACTCTTGACCCCTGTCCTTCACTCCAGCGTGGAGCATGGCACATTCCAAAATGTTGGACGGGTCTTTGGAGAAGTCTGTAGCATGGAAGACCATTCATTCATATCCCACCCTTCCAGTGGATGCACATCCTATTTTGCCTCCTGAAACCAAAACAGGATGTGCCACCCTGCTGCCTCTGCCTCCCAATTTCAAGTGAGATCACACTGAAATTGTGCAAGACTTCACACGACTTTGGGCAGTGGTGGAGGTGGCAGGGCAGGCACGGTATCTGCCAGGGTGCTGCCTTAGGGGCTTCTGCTGCCTGAGGCAATTCCCTCACCCCACCTAATGGATGTGCTGGCCCTGCACCCTTCCTCCAAGGAGAAAAATGGGCTAAATTTTATACTCTCAACAAACCTGTAAGGCGGTTTGAGAAGTAAGCCCTTTTCAGGCATTCAGGTTGGACCCATGAAGGGACCAGCAGGAATGTATGTGGCAAGTCCTGCTCCCTTTATGATGATGCACTCCCTGGCCCAAGATGTGATTGGCCTGTGCTTGAAGGGGGCTGTCTCAGTTGCACCTCATGTCATTCTGGGTTCCTGTCCCTGCAAAAAGCAATTCCCTCAGATTAATGCCAGTTATGCCATACATCAGTGGGGATGAAGCTTGCTTCACACTGTCCTGCTTACCCCATCATTCATTCAGATTAAACACATGAACAGCATTGTAGTGGCTGGCCCAAGGAGCTGTGTGGAGATATGAGTCTGGCCCTACTTCCCCAAAATCCACCAGCCAGCTGCTAATCCATGCCTTATCTTCCCTTTGCTTACTGACTCCCCAAAGTCTGGTATTCCATATCTCTTTTTTTTTAAAGAATAATTTTTTATTAACCGACCAATCACATCAAATCAAACCAAATTACATAAATTCCAAATTACACAGCCAAATTTTAAATTTTTGTTGGGGGTACCCATATTTCAAGTTCTGAAGGGGATCCAATCAACTTCTTGCTTCTTACTGCTGTTTTAATGTCCACAAATCTAACCTTATGATGTTCACAGTACTATCCAGTCCTTTCTTCTTGTTTTTCCACATCTCTTGTTGTCATTTTCATATATTTTCCCTTTCTCTTTGTGACCTCTGATAGTCTCCACAAGCTGGTTAGACAGTTTGTAATCCTGCGTGGATATTATTATTTTTTATCCAGTAGCCATATCCAGACGTTTTCCATGTAACATCACTTCCATACATCAAAACAGTCTTAGCGTCATTAATCTTCATCAATCTGCCTCCTTTCTCAAAACCTCTGAGGAGATTCACCAGGAATGCAGTCTGAAAACAAGTCCGTTCCTTCTCTCGGCTATAAATCCTTTGGCAAGATGGCAACTCCGAATTAATTGCTGTGCCATTCCAAAAGCTCTTATTGCTTCTCGATCTCCATAAAGCATACTTTTGGTTAAAGTTTATCTCCACACAGACCTTAATCATCCTGCTTGGGTCAGTTCAACCGATGATTCTAATGAGGAGGGGTTCTTGTAAATCACATAGAAGGAAAGTAAAAAAGGTTTTCCCCCCCATTCAGTCCCGTTGTCAACATACCCAGCCTTTGGTGTATCTTCATCGTAAAATATTCCTGTTTTTCCAACCCGTCGTCTTCTTTCGCAGAGGTCACTTAAATTAGCAGACTTCACTCCCCTTCTTCACCTGAAATATGTGCATTTGCTTCTTTTGTAATTAATTATTCCAAATTGCTGCAACTAGTGCGCGATCAGAGACAGCGTCCAGGAGAGCCGAGGTCCACACAGGGGCATTCTGCCTAGGGCCCTCACCCCCTTCTTTCGAATTAGGGGGTGATTTATGGGCACAGCAGGCAAAGGCAGTGTTCCCCATTTCCTTGGGGCAACAAGGGAGGCTGCCTACTCCCATAACAGTCTCTTAATTACCCCGTGTGGGTCGGAGAGATGGTATTGTCGGCAATCTTCCAATGTGCCCCCTAGTGGCCCCCCGGTATTCCATATCTCTTAGTAGCTCAATGTTTGCACAGCAAGCAACAGTTTGGCAGCTGAAAAATGTCCTTTACAGTCCTGAGTTCAGTCTCTCAGTTGTAGTTGGGAGACATGTTTTAAAGAGACAGAAACACCCAACCACTCATTCAAGTAATGCGCTGGTCAAGCTAACTGAACCAGACCATTATGAGCCCAGTCTGTAAAGCAGGTACACTTAGCAGAGCAAAAGCTTTCAGCCTTGAGTCCTTGATCAGATGGTACAGTAAGCCAAACCTTGGTTCAACAATACAGTGGTACCTCGGGTTACATACGCTTCAGGTTACATACGCTTCAGGTTACAGACTCTGCTAACCCAGAAATAGTACCTCAGGTTAAGAACTTTGCTTCAGGATGAGAACAGAAATCGGCGGAGGCGTGGTGGCAGCAGGAGGCCCATTAGCTAAAGTGGTGCTTCAGGTTAAGAACAGTTTGAGGTTAAGAACGGACCTCCGGAATGAATTAAGTACTTAACCCGAGGTACCACTGTAATAAGAACCAGGAAGGAACTAAGTGATGCTAGACTTTCCTGCAGAACACAGGTATTAGCCTTTCCATACAATGCCATGGGCTTATATTATTACTATATATTATTGGGAGTTAAGGTATGCTGTTTTTAAAAGCATGATAACATCACACAGCATACAGTGTAGCACTTCAGCTCAAGTAATAAATAGTGGATTGTGATGGCAAAACATACACAGGTTTTTCTGATGCAAATTTCAAGAATTGGCTGAGCTGTCATTAAGAACATGTCATTTCTAAAGGATTAAAGAAGGAGTATTGTTGGATATTTGTGGAGGTTAGTGTAAATGCAGGAGCACATTATAGATTGGAGCATTCACAGCACGACACATTTTAATTTGTAAACTTGATTTTTTATGCTTATTAAAAATAGTGGCTTTCTGGTTCTGGTAGTTACAGCAGGTGATAGATATATGGAGTGCTGATGAGATTCCATTGCACTTTTAAGCTTGCCCAGGCTTTCATTGAGGTTATCTCTATAACAAGCCCTGGGAGACTTATTTCCAACCCAGTTTGGGCTGTGTGGAATAGGCAACCCAGTACTCAGGGCTTTCATCCAGTTTGCAAAACTTTTTCCCCACCAAGAGTAAAGGGAAAGGAGATCATTGGCAGCAGTAACATGCACACTACATTATAACTTATTTCCTCCCCTTTAAAAGTATTTACATAGCATCTAATAATTTCTTTACAATCTCTTAAGTGGTGTACAGTACAAAACAAATAATATAATTAAAGCAAAAATACCTCATAGAACTAATAAAGCATTAATGTAAGAGCACATGGAAGCATAAAACCCCCATTAAATACGAATTCAGGGAGTTGAAACACATAAAGCCAGGTCTGATCTTATGTCTTAGGGAAAGCCTGGAGAAAAAATAGGTATCTTTACAAGATGCCTGAAGCAACTGATGGTGGCTGCTTCATGTATGGAAAAGGGAAGGACATTCCATAGTACAGAGGCAAGAACAGAAAATGGTCATTAGTACTGTATTAGAAACCTTAACCAAGAGTAATACCTTGGAGGCAGGCCTCATATTACCAGTCCTATTAGCTGCAGAGCTTTTTTTTTCAGCTTTATTTACTGTTTTCTGATCCTCAGGTACTATGGTTGGTGACCACACCCGCTTGGAATTCCACAATATTGAGACTGGGATAATGACAGAGAAGCGTTATATCTCTGTCATTCCCTCCAGCTTCATTGGCCACCTCCAGAGCCTCATGTTCAATGGCCTTCTCTACATTGACTTGTGCAAGAATGGTGACATTGATTACTGTGAACTGAAAGCCCGCTTTGGGCTGCGCAACATCATTGCGGACCCTGTCACCTTCAAGACCAAGAGCAGCTACTTGAGCTTGGCAACTTTGCAGGCCTACACCTCCATGCACCTGTTCTTCCAGTTCAAGACAACCTCTGCTGATGGCTTCATCCTTTTCAACAGTGGTGATGGAAATGATTTCATTGCAGTTGAGCTGGTCAAGGGGTAAGTAAGATATTATGTTGTCTCTGGGAGTAGGTTGGTCAATCCATGTAGCCAATTGTGCCGTCACAAGTCTGACTATAAATTCATATTCTTCTTTCTCCTGGGAAGGTAAGTTGGATAAAATATGACCTGTCCTGACGAAGCTTCTTATTCTGCTCTTTGACCATGGACAACTCATTAAGACCATCTGGAATTTTGGTTAGAAAATTAGAGCAGACTGTTGCAGATGTTTTGAATCTTTTTTGTGTCTTAGCCATTAATTCATTTTCATTCTGGGCTTTCTTCTGAGTAGGCACTTGTGTCATTTGCAGGTATATACACTACGTGTTTGACCTTGGGAATGGACCTAATGTCATCAAAGGCAATAGTGACCGGCCTTTGAATGACAACCAGTGGCACAATGTAGTCATCTCCCGAGACAACAGCAACACCCACAGCCTAAAAGTGGACACCAGGGTTGTTACTCAGGTCATCAGTGGTGCCAAAAACCTTGACCTTAAGGGTAAGTAACTGGATCTTACCAGATCAGGTAAAATATATTCTTTGTATTTATGATGCACCATTTTGCACCAGGTTTAATCCTTGGCAATTCCAGTCAAAAACAAATTAGGTGGTAGGTCTTGGAGAGACCTCCCACATTTAAAAGCCAGGTGCTATTTGGAATGGACATAACTTTGCATATGCATTTCTTAGCACTGTATTTTGATAAGTTTTTTTTTTGAGATGAGAACCGCATCCGAACCTTGCCTTGCACACTGTGAAACTTGGAGGGCAGCTAAATTCTTATCTGCATATTGGTCCAAGAGGTGCAGACTAGGTTAGTTCCTACTGGAATTCCCAAAGACGAAATTCCTCAAGAAGACACACACACACACAATTTCATACCACACAGTGCTCTACACATACAGTACTAGTAGGGATGCAATTTTCTGAAAAGAATCATTTTGAGTTTATCCACATGGATTTCTTCTTGTTCTAATTTTCATCTCATTTCTTGATCTAAATGAGAAGCAAGGTTTTTTGTGTTCCACTAAAGATACAAACAGTTACCATATATTGTACACATTATATGTATATTACATGTGCATTATACGCATATACACTCCAGGTTACCCAAAGTAACCAGCACATAATTCTTCTTTATTGTAACTTGAATTCATTGATGCAAGAGGCAGTTTAGTATGGACAAAACAGAAACAGGTTGGAACTACCATATTCTGTGTATAAATCCATTTATAATGGATTCTTCCATTCCTAAATGTTAATGGGTGAAACAGAATGGTGGGAAAAACCCCTTTACTCTGGCACTAGTTGTAAGGCAGATTTTATATGGGAGAGCAGTGAATTGTGTGATCTCCCATCTGCAGCCTGAAATGCTCTAATTCAAGAAAAGTTTTTACATGTGATGAGTTTTCAAAATCCAAGCTTCAGTCTTTTAAAATGAACAAATATAAGAACCTTAGAACTTTTCCACTGGGCTAGACTTTCATGAGTCTCTCTGTCATGAGTTTCCCCCCCTCACCAATGTGTGTCCTATCCTCCAGTGGGTCTTTCAGGCCATATAGATATGGCTAAAACTGTTACAGTTGTATTTCGTGTACATAAATTTGGGTATATGTTGAAAGTTGTCTTGATTCATATTTTGCATTTTCCTTCCTAAACTTATACGTTGAGTAAAATAGCTCCCTATTTCTATAACAGACAGTCATTTGTACTACAACTACTACTACTACTACTACTAATTTATTTATTTATACCCCGCCCATCTGGCTGGGTTTCCCCAGCCACTCTGGGCGGCTCCCAACCAAATATTAAAACACAATACAGCATTAAACAGTAAAAATGTCCCTAAACAGGGCTGCCTTCCGATGTCTTTTAAAAGTAAGATAGTTGCTTATTGCCTTGACATCTGATGGGAGGGCGTTCCACAGGCCAAGCTCCACTACCGAGAAGAAAATCAAATCAGCCAGGCTGTTCTTCTGTGGGCAGCTCTTCCCTCTATCTTTTCACTGGTGCGTGTTTTGCTGTTCGGTTAGGAATCTTAAGAAGAAACACTTTCCAGGGCCAAAGGTGCTGAAGTTGACATGCCCAAAGTTCTCGTTTCAATGCCACGAAAGGCGCTTGGGGAGCCTGCACAAGGCTGCCTCTCCTGGTCTCACACACAAAGCTGCTTTGGCAGGGAAACCACAAATCTCAACAAGTGGATCCAAGAGGGCTTGTTAATGGAAGAGCTGATACATCCTTGGGAGCAATTTGGTGCAACACAGTGGTGTATTGGTCAAAAAGTCACAGTTCCACAAAGCAACAGGCACTGCCGTGTGACAAGAACATTCAATAATGGGACACTGTTATAGCATTATAATCGGGAAAACAAACCCAATATTCCCCATGTCTGAATGCATCCTAAGTGCTGGGCACCCTGTGGGTTATATCCTGTGCTGCTGTTCCACTTGCAAAACAGGCATCCCCTTCCCCTTCCTCTCCCCCACAGTCACCCATTCATGTGGGGAGAGGAGTGTGAGAGGAAGTCCCCTTGAGTGAGCAGAACACATTGGATGCAACCTCATAACTCCACTGTTTGCCTTAACCTTTTCCTTTGCCTTTTACTTGGTTCCCTCCAGGTGATCTTTACATTGCTGGCCTGGTTCAAGGAATGTACAGCAACCTCCCCAAGTTGGTAGCATCCCGTGATGGGTTTCAAGGCTGCCTGGCATCGGTGGACTTGAACGGGCGCCTGCCAGATCTTATTAACGATGCTCTTCACCGCAGCGGGCAGATTGAGCGTGGATGTGAAGGTACAGCCTACCTAAAATGCCATTCCTTCTCACACAGCCCTCCCTACCTCCATGCTGCTCTTTGCATCGCCACCACATATTTCCTTCATAGATGCTCGTTGTGACATTCCTCCTCCATCGCCATCCACATTCAGCCTCCATGATTGTAACCAGCTTGGGTGTGCAAAAGAAATGGGAGGTGACTGTGAAACACTCCATGTTGTAATGTAGCTTTCCTTTTCGGGTACTGTGAGGTGCTGGTGGTGGTTGCTCGTGAGTAACCAGACAGGACTCCGACCTGTCTTTTACAGGTTTTATTGGTGCAAACTATTTACAGTGCAGAACCACAAAGCTCATGTCCGTCTTAGTCGCTTGCAGATTCTGGGAGTGGCTCCTTCCAGTTTCTCCCTCAACATAAGAACTTAAGACACCCCAAATCTCCACCTCCCCTCCTTACGTTTCACCCCTCTGTGCAAGCTGGGTGATGGAAACGGCGTGTCTGCCTCATGTCCAGCCGGGCTAGGGAGGCGCTTGGGCTCTCAGTAGCATCTTCGAGCCCTCCCCTCGCTTGGCTGCCCTCTTCCCCCTCTGCTCGACTGGAGGTGTGTCTTTTCTCACCGCTGGACGAGGGACTGCTTCTCAGATGTGACGGAGGCTCTCTGTATTCCCCCTGCCTCCCTCTCCTGTTCCGATGGCAGTCCCCTGACATTCATGTTGTGTGTGTCTCCAGAATGGAAGACACACAAACATTTAGGAGGTGCCCAACACAAAAGCAATCCACATAGAAATTGAGGTCACACAACACACATAAACATCAACTGGTGTGTTTTATTTCCCATCATGAAGTAGCAGCAGGTGTGCTGGGATGGCGCTGTCCTCCTGACATGACATTGCTGCAGCTCACCTGGGTGGTACTGGCTCAAGGCAGTGCTGAAGTCAGTACTGTGGAAGCACACCAGCAGAACCAATCCAATCCATGCTCCCACCAGTGTGTCTGCAGAACCCCAACCTTCCCGCTGCCCTGCTCCACTGTTGCACAGGTAAACTGCAGTGAAGCTGGTTTCTGAAGGGTGGCTCGACCCTCCCATGCTGGCCCCTACTGCCACCACTCCAGCTCTGATTACAGTGGTACCCCGCAAAACGAATGCCTCGCAAGAGGGAAAACCCGCTAGACGAAAGGGTTTTCCGTTTTTCGATGTGCTTCGCAAGACAAATTTCCCTATGGGCTTGCTTCGCAAGACGAAAATGTCTTGCGAGTCTTGAGATTTTTTTCGCTCCCCACCCCTTTTTCTAAGCCGCTAAACTGCTAATAGCCTTTTAGCAGCTAATCCGCTAATCCCTTAAGCCTTTAATAGCCGCTAATAGCTGCTAAACCGCTAATAGCACTAAGCCGCTAATAGGATTGCTTCGCAAGACGACAAAACCGCTAGACGAAGAGGCTCGCGGAACGAATTAATTTTGTCTTGCGAGGCACCACTGTAACTGCTAGGGTATAGTCATATGCTGCAGTCCAGATCTGCATCTGAGCATCAAGCTTTTGATAACCTCCTTAGCAAAGACATCGCCACTCTTTGAGACGAAGTTCTCTTTTACATCACATCCCTGGGATCAATTCACACATTTTGTCTATTACAGGGAGACAGCTGGAAATGCTTCTGCACTGTGAGTTGGTCAAAGAGAGCAATGACAGGGAGTAAAAGAGGTCTTGAACATTACTTCCCTGATTATTCAGTTTTTCCTACCCATTTAAAGCTCTCTGCATGCCAGGATTTTATAATCTGGTATAATCAAAAGTTCTTGAACCCTGCATTGGACTCCACAAGTTGCCGTACCGCACAGTTGCCTTTCATATTCTATAGAGTGCCAAATTATACTTTTTCTATGTCTCACCATTATTTTACTGGTCTCTTCCTGTATGTTTTGGGTAATCTCCCACTGGCCTTTCTGAGAGTCTGCGGATCCCATGGCCAGGTTGCCTGTGTTCCCCACCAGCAGTCTCAAATTTTATATGATTTTGGAATAAAAGACATACTGCTTTGAGACAGAGTCTTTTCGTGCAATGTTTTGATATAGAATGGTATAGAAAGAGAAATCTGGGTGATAAGGTTTTTGTGAAAACACTTGTCCTTGAACAGACAAAGGCTTGTGATGAAGTCAGGTAGGAGATAATCTCTCAGTATCAAACAAGAGAAACAGAACACTGCTGCCATTTCTGAGTCCTCAGAAAAAAGAAAATACACTTTGGGTGACATCTGGTGGTGTCAGTCCACTTACACAATGGACTTCTGCTGGCATAACTTGAGCTTCCCTCTCTTCTCCCCCACTGCAGTTTCTAGAGTGTTGGGAGACCCCTAAGGGCACATGGGGACTCAGGGACATCCTGGTGGGAGGAGAAAGAAAGGGAAATATAATCATGGCCATTCATGTGATGTTGGACATTGCTTTTATGTTCAGAAGAGGCCCCCTTTTGCACTTAGGCTTTTTAAACAATCCTTTTAGTGGCTCACAACATTTTCTTTTGAGAGATGGGTCCCCGTAAGAGTCTTAGAATAGTTTCTGGCTGCTCACAATGAGCGTTTAATATTCTTAAATATATATAATTTTATGGAAGACTGATTACTTAACTTTCTGGCACCGGGAGGATTTCAGATATCCTCCTGGTTGCCCAATTTCCTTTTTAATTGATGTTAACCATATTTAAAAAGACAAGCACAGGTCAAAGTTCATAGCTCAGAGGTGGAATGCTTGTTTTTACATATATGAGGTCTCAGGTTCAGTCAGTGACAACTTCAATTCAAAAGTTTCAAGCAGCACCTTTGGGAAAGACCTTTGCCTTGGACCCTCACCAGTCAGCACGGATCAGCCTGCCCCAATCTGATGTTTTGGACTACACTTTCCATCAGTCTCAGCCAGCATGGCCAAAATACCTGGAGTGCACCAGGTTGACCGATGTGAATATAGTGTAGTAGATGGACCATTGATCTGGTTCCGTATAAGATTGCTCCTTGTGTCTTTTAAGCTCTGCTCAGTAATATTACACTGAATCTTAAAGAATAAAGAGAACAGCTAGTGAAGGTGACAGCATAGATGAGGAAAAAATCACCACCTAATGCATAAATTGTCAGATCCAGTACTATGGGGGGAAAGGACATTTTAGAGGAATGTTGTGCATAGCCCAGCCTGGGTTTAAATCTTTAGCTGAAAATTCGAGATATAAATTAAGGAAGAACTGAGTTTGTGGATGGTCCTTTGGATTTGAATTCATTGTACAATGCCTTTTTTCCAGCAGTTGACACAGAAGCTTTTGGCAGCTACTTCCTTATCCTGTTAAATATTTGATCAGTGCTTTGCAGGCAGCTCAGATGCTCCTGTAAAGGTATTTTAGCAAAGCCAAGGGCTTTGTTGCATCCAGCTGTGAGGAATCCAAGCCTTAGCTGGTGGTTATCACACAGCCCTTAGGTATTCAGCTGTGGGATGACATAATCGTCACGAGTGGCATTTAAGGCAGAAAGGCTGTATCAAATCATAACATTCTTGGCATTAGTTATATAAAAACCTGAGCACTCTCAGCCGCATAAGAAAATGACTTGGTCACAACAGGCACACCATATTAGCAGAAGCGGTTATAGCAAAGAAGATTGCTCGACCAGCAGTTTATTGTAGGAACATAGGAACCTGCCTTATGCAGAATTCATCCAGCCCAGTAGTGTCCAAGCCAAATGGTATGAGATTCCAGGGATTTCAAATGCACTCTTCCAAGGTCTATGTTTCCTTTTGTGAATGATGCACAGCAGAGGTGTGGTGTCTTTATGATATATATACAACCTGAACTTACAAGGGAGGGGATCAAATTATCACACTCCAAGAGGGTCCTGTTTCTCTCATGGCTGGGAGCCCACATTGTGCTCCAACACCCCCTCCCCAGCTCACTGCATTTAGCAGATGGACACTTCCCCGCGCCCTCAAAATCCTAAACCTTCTGCTCTCCTTTTGTCTCTGTTTACTATCTCAGAACTCAGAAAGAGGCTTCTCCCACTCTCTGGTTGGCTCAGAGTCTTTCCTTTGTTGATAGCCCATCTCTCTGTCCTTGTTCCCTGCTAATGGCCTACCTTCTCCCAGGCAGCTTCCTGCACACGGGAAAAACTGGTTGGGCCTATTCTTTGACACTGCTAAATTCAGTGCTTGGCAGCCCATTGTAATACACCAAGCATTCATTAAACTCCAACGCTCGTTAGACTCAGCACCCATTTGACCCAGAGATTTAGGGGAGTCAACACACCCATAAAAGCAGCATCTACACTGACTAGCAATCATTTTGCAAGGTTTCAGAAAGAAGTCTCCCTCCCAGCTCTACCTGCAAATTTTGGGGATTGAACCTGGGACGAGGTAATGTGGATGCTTTGCCATTGAGTTGCAGCCCTTCATTTGGGGCCATAGGGGCTGCTGGAATCACTATTTTATCTGGAAACAAGAGGGGGAAGCTGGACCCATTTCATTTATGTATACCATAAGTATTTTAATAACGTAGATCCCGACTTTCATCATTGAGATGGACCCCAGGCATCTCATATAAGTAAAACCAGATAAAAACATCAACTCCTAAAATAAAATACTACAGGTGAAATGCAAAAAAAACTATCACAACATAGAAAACCAGCAGGAAATGACAGCAACCATATCTGTTGCTAACAGGAAAGTCTGAAGGAGCTGGATAAGAACAATAAATAATGCACAAAATAGCAACAGAATTGGAAGCCACAAGTCAGATATTGCTACTTAAAAACAAACAGAAAACATCTAAATGTCTGCTGGGAAAACCAGATCTTCCTGTCAATGCAAAACATACACTGTGAAGAGGCCACATACATGTATCTGGGGAAGGCATGAAACAAATTTGGTGCTAACAAATTTGGCTTGTTCAAGTTAACTATTTCAGAGTTAAGATGCTCAATAAACATTTTCTTTGCCCAGCTAAAAATTCACGAAATGTACAGGCACCACCATGCACAATTGTCCCCATATTGACAAATAGCAGAGAAATCAGAAGTCAAATTACAGCAGAACATAGGAAGCTTCCTTATACCAAGTCAGACCACTGATTTACCTGGCTGAGTATTGAATGCACCGACTGGCAGTGGCTCTCAAGGGGACATTTCCAGTCCTACCTGGAGATACTGCAGGTCGAACATGGGCCCATCTGCCTACAAAGAAGGTGCTCTGTCACTGAGCTACCAGCTTTCTACCATCCTCAAATTTCTATTTGGAAAACTTCAGCAACGCAAGAGAAAGCAAGATCTTAAAATTCAAGAAAGAACTAGCCACCCAGTTACTGCCTGGATCTTTTGAGTTCAGAACTTTGTGGCTTTTGAGAACAGCTCTGTAGAGAAATGAGCACCTTGCATGGATTGTGCTGACATTTGTAGTTGGGGCCCTCTGAAAGAATGGAATCAATCTTCTCACTGGCAAGAATAATATTACCTTTAAATGGAAGAAGAAAAGCTTAGAAGACGAGATCTTTCTTCTCTTCAAAATAAACAAGAAAGCACCCACCCAACCCTCCTCTGTTGATCTCAGGGGTCAAGTGCAACTTACTGAGTCCATGGACATTGGTTTTAACAGCTGATAATCCCTAGTAAATGTAGCATTGAATGAAGACACTTTTAGATGATATCCTGACTAACTAAGAAACTAAGACTTTCTGTAATGAGTAACTCGTGTGTGTGTGTGAGAGAGAGAGAGAGAGAGAGGGAGAGAGAGAGAAAGAAAAAGAGAGAGAGAGAGAGTCTCCATGTCTACAACTTGTTTATGACTTCATTCTTATGTCATCCATCATTTGTTGCCATTCCACCTTCACTACCATCTCCATTGTGACCACCCTCCAGTCTTTAACGCACAAACTGTACTTCGGCAAATACAGCCTGCCCAGAGATTTGATTTGTTCTCAGAGCAACAAAGTCATGAGTCACAAAAGGTAGCTATGAGAAACCCCCCCCCCCATTTTTTACTCAATCATCAGAACCCAACAAAGAACATTGACTTTCTCCAGAACACCACCATTATTGTGCCCAATATTAAAGTGTGGATGCAGACATTGATAACACTATATTATCTAAGATATACAGTATATCATGGTGGTGCTGCAGTATTCTCTCATCCTCTCCACTCATGCAAGGTGACTTTCTGAAGCAGGGAGCTTTCCATATTCATGGAAGCTCCCTACATATGTTAGATCCATGATTTTCCAGGGGTTTTAAAATGCACGAAGTCTCTGTGGATACAAAAAGTCCCCCCTTCAGATAATTATCTTTCAACAGTTGGAAGGTGACTGAAATGGCAATTGCTGGGGAGAGGGGAGAGGCAAAGCTAGTCCACATTGGCCATGCTGGCTGGGGCTGTTGGGAGTTGGAGTCCAGCAACCTCTGGAGGGAACCATGTTGACTAGATCTTGTGAAAATGCACAGAAGGCTTTTTGAGGATGGAGACCCCCCCCCCCCCAGTTTTGCAATTTAGATTTAAGATACCTTAATCTGTTCAGCAGTTGGTCTAGGGTTTGGCTCATAAGAGAATGTATTTTTGACTCTATACCACTGATTTGATCATTGGGCTAAATGGAAAAAGAAGAAGTTATGGATGTGGGGGAAATGCTATATTTCTCTCTCATTTTCAAAAGTCCCTTTAAAATACTCATCAATATACTTAATTGTGTTGGTCAAGAGATAGAGAGAGAGTAGTTTCAAAGGAGAAGTAATTGCCATTTCAAGGTTTTCATATATGGTCAAAGCAACAAGTTTTTAAGCATTATGAAGATTGCTCTCTATTGGCTGTTAAAAGTGTTAAATGTTACAGTGGTGGAAGGCATGGGAGAAATATTCCTTTGTAGTTACAGTACAAGCAAGGTCCTCTCAGCAGATCCCAATGAGAAGAAGGATCATCTTGGAACAGGTGGTCCTTTTAGTTTCCTGGGCCCAAACTATTTAGGGATTTTAAGGTGATTACCAGCATTTTGAGTTGTGCCTGGTTTCAGTTAGGCTCAATTGCAGAAGTGGGGGGGGGGGCAGCAGGAATGGAGTCATCTGATGTCAATAATGGGCAGGCACATTAGCAGCCTTGAAACTACCAACTTCTTAATACTAAGGGAATATCTCTACATCATAAACTTTCTCATTACACCCAGGAAAAGGTACAGCTGACAGGTGAGCAAAGATCTTCCTAGCGGCAGCTGCCACTTTACCATCTAGGAATAGAGTAGGATTCAGAACATATGAAAGTGGACAGGGCAATATTCACCTGCATATTCAGTGACCGCCATCATGTTCACTTCCTCCAGAACACAGTGGATTCCGTAAGCAGGAGCCCATAGATGGAGTCATCTTCCACAATTGGTGATTGTGCTATCTTACAAGGGAGAAAACGTTGCCATTTACATGGGACTGTCTGTCTTGCTTTTAAAATACAAAGAAATAAAAACTCATAGTGATAAAACCCAGTGAGGAGAGGTGATCTGAGGAAGGAGTCTTTTGTCTTTCCATTCTGGGTGTGCATATCACAGAGGGAAATACCCAGATTGGTTCGCTGGCAGCCATATTGACTTAATTTGATTCCGATTGACTCTAGGCTTTTCTTGGGGAATAGGAAGCCTCCTCGTGGGAAATGAAACACTATTGTTTGCTGCTTCATTTATGAATATTGGTGAATCATGTGCCGTTAATGTTCCATCTGATGTTCCGTGCTTCAGAAATGTGTCTACTCTCCCCCCTCCCTAGTCTGTGCTATGTTGTCTGCTGTTTTGGATTGATGTTGTTCAGGTAGTGATGGACTGAGGGCCTTATGGCTGCCTCTCTCCTGATGTGTCTGTGTGTTGTCTTTGGTGGCGTCACCCCTCCCAAATCTCTTAAGTGTGCATAAGGGCTGTGCTGGTTATTCCAGTTGTTTTTTGTTTGTTTCTTTTTAGTGATGTTACCCCGGTTTTATCTGCCATTTTACTAACCTCTGGTTTATTGTTTTCGCTTTTTTCCATTCTTTTGCTAACAAAGTTGAGTTGACCAAAGCTGACCTGCAAGGTAGAGAAGGTTTTTGTTTCCATTGCCAGTTTGGACTGAAAGATGCCTTTTAATGTAACCTTTAGAGCCTTTTAATTATTATTATTATTATTATTATTATTATTATTATTATTATTTGATGCAGTCACATCTCTAAGCCAAATGGGTACAGCAAGCATTCCACAACCTGCTAGGTTGGAGAATGGGGTGGCAAGGATTTGGGGGAGAAATGTCTAGGTATGGTTTGGGGTAGCTTAAGAGGTTTGACTGTATCTCATTCTAAGAGTATCCATAACTGCACAGCTTGATTTCCTGAAATAAGGGGTTAACATAACAAAAAATGGCACTGGATGTCTGGTTACTGAAATAAAAATGTGAATCAGTCCTTTGGAGGACTGAGAAGTTTATAGTCCAGTCTACCCTGTAGAGAAGTGGGTGAAATGTGACCTCTTTGTGCTGTTACATGCATTAGAACAGCTTTCAACAATCTGGTGCCCTCCAGACATTTTGAACTACACCTCCCAGACAGGCTGGAGCTGATGGGAGGTGTAGTACAAAATACTGAGAGGGTGGCAGGATGGCAAATCTGTGTTGGATGAAATAGCCATTGGCAGGCCCTGTTAAAAGCTTGTGCCCAACTTCTTAAAGAGGAATCTAGTGATGTCATACAAACCAGTTATCAATGCATGTTGGGTAACAAAGACACTGAAGGATGTGGATGGAGGAAAGTCCAAAGTTGAAGAGTAGAATGGACTGCAGGAGGCTAGAGCTGGGCAAGATGGATTTCATTAACTAAAATCAGAGGAAAAGCAAAGTAAAGAAGGTAATTTAATGTTGGTGGCTAATGAATGAAGCCAAAAGTTGTTCCTAAGATGTTTAAATGCTAACACCAGAAAACTTCAGTAATTGCTGTGCTGAGATGGTAAGCACAATCAAAAACTGGGTTTCTTCTGTTGGAATGGGTTTTGGAAAAACTTAAGGATAAGGGTGGGAAGGACAAGTTTTTAATGTTCACCTAAGATTTTCATTAAGACTCTCCTGGGGTGCATCAAACATATTTTCTCTAGATAAAGTTATTTGGGATTGTGGAGAACAAAACACACATGAAGAACGGCAAGTGTGAAGATTCTTGTGTATGTATTGAAACCAAAGGGCATAATTTAGATTATACTTGACCTTATCCAATTACCATTTTGATTAATCATATTATAAGACTTGACAGAAATGACACAAAAGTCTAGACAACTAACAATTTTCCAAGAAGAGTTGGGGGAGGGATGTACAGCAAAAAAATTAGCAATATAAGGAAACCCAAGAGGTGCAATGATGGAAGTGATTAAATCTAATATGCTAAAATATTTTTTAAACCAAAGATGAAGCAGGATAATAATCATAAAATGCAACAAAATTATTACTATTACTAATAATTATACACTGCTTTGTCGAAGCAGTTGACAGGGAGTTAAGGCAATAAAATCAAGAGAATAATACAATCCTACTAAATGATGGAGAAAAAGAGAGAGATATTGGGATGCCAAGAAAGCCCCCATTATGTTGAAAAGAACTGTCAAAGAAAAGAATCTCTTTCATTTCCCTGGTTCCGACATAATGAGTGATGCTGCTAACATGAAAGTAACAGATTCCAAGAAATACATATTTGGTTTCGGGACATGTGCCAAGAAGCCACATTTGGCCAGATTCCCAGATTTTCCCATCTTGTGTCCGTGCAGTGATTTATCTGTTTGTGATGGACATAATGATCTACACACAGGCTATATGCCATTCCCAATGTGTAAGTATGTTCTTTGTCTGAAATGAGTATAGCATGAGGTAGTCCTCAGAGTTACAACTTGACCTAATTGGCCAGTTACGACTGAACTGTTATATAGGCTTCACATTCAAAAACTCTACACAATAACTGCTGTCAAGACCACTGTCCTTCAGAGCATTTACAAATTTTCATTAGGCTGTTTTAGGACCCTCACCTCTTTCCTATAAAATAGAGGAAATGCTTTTCTTCTTTTGAGTCGTTCTGAGTGCCAGACAGTGTCATGCAGAGGTACCTTAATTTCGGGAAACCAATCTTTGCTGTATAGGTTTGGATATCTGAGTCCACGTGGAAACTTGAAACTCCCTTGAGATCTGAGGGGCTGTTTTCTGTGCTGCTGTGACCTGGACGATGGGGAGGTCTGGTGGAGAAAGACTTGCCCACTATACCTTTCTAACACTCCTCATTTTAATCGGCTTCCTTCCTTCCTTCCTTCCTTCCTTCCTTCCTTCCTTCCTTCCTTCCTTCCTATTTCCACTTCTGATGAGTGTTGTACACATCTCCTTTTTCTCACACACTTAACTCCCCTCTTTGCTTTCCTTGCAATTATAAGATCCAGACATATTCCCTTTTATGCGGTTCACTTTGCCATGGGAGGGGCATCCCAGCTTACTCATCCTTTTACAGGCATGGCCTATGCAAAACTGTTATTGAGTGTTGTGAGGGGAAAGGGAGCAGAAAAAGGAAGGTATGTATCATTTTGTTGAATAGAGGGAGAAATCTGAAGTTTTATCTGGGGAGTCGTAACTAGACATTTTAAAACAAATACCTTTAGCCTCACCTACCCACCTGAGGACAGCCTGATTTTGATATATGCTCATAAGCTTGTATAATGACCTGCCTCATTTTATTCTTGCTTATTTGGAAGTCAAACCAAGTCAAGTTTGAATGTTGAAAAATACAACTGGGATCTGGAATTACCTCCCCTTACAGGGGTGTTCCTTTTAGGTCTTCTTTCTCCTTCTTGAGTCAAGGCAAAAAAAAGCCAGTTATGCTATATAGTAAGTGTTAATTAAAACCCCCAAACCTTTTAGTTTGCCTTGGGCCTGTCCATCAATGTTTGCATCTTTGGTCAACCAAAGGCATGGACTTAACTTTCCTTATCTATTGGAAGACACTTGTGCTTCCTTCCTCCTTATCACCACATTGCATAACAATCAAATGCACTCATGGACTGCTGAGTCACGCTCCCACCCAGGGGCGGAGGGAGGGTGGTTGTGGACCATGTGTCACCACTGAGGGGGGTGACAAAATGCCGGGCAGCACTCACCGCTGGGCCTGCAGCGTGCCTGAGCCATGCATCTCTCGTGGGAGAGACACGGTGGCTTGGGCGTGCACAGGCTCCGCGCTGCCCAAATGGTCCTCCCACTGCCTCCCTCCCCCCAGCTGTGGGGCGGCTGAGTGGGAGGAGGTGGGCAGACTCTGGAGGCCCTGCGGTGCATCCCACCCTTATGGGCGGCTCACCCCAGCTCTGAGCGCTGCCCTAGATGCCCTAGTGGCCTCCTCCACCACTGCATGCTCCATCCCTATTATTTACATTTTCCCAATCTTTAGAAAGTACAAGGGACACCATATTTTTATAGGGTTGCATCCATTGATATGAGAGTGGAAAGTGAGTTTGTGCAATGGATCTTCCCCTTACCCTTCTCTCTCCTTTCAATACACACTACCTCCCAAAAAGCTTCTCCCTTCAGAGATCAAGGTGGGTACCGACCAAATATTGTGCACTGTGTCATCCATGCCTGCTATGAGGCAGAGGGGAAAGGCCAAAAACAGGTGGAGGAACCCCACCCACTTTTAGACAATTTCCCCTAAACACACATTGGAGACCTAGAAGACACAGCTCACTATGCAGGTCTGCTTCACCCTTTGGAGAGGCTTTTTTGGGGGGAGGGGTGCTGCTGAAGGATGAGGTAAAGACAACAATCCACTGAACAAGCTACCTTCCTCTTGCACAATTTTGAAAAGAGCCTATACCAGGGGTCTGCAACCTTTAAGACAAAAAGAGCTACTTGGACCGGTTTCCGAAGAAAAAAAACTGGGAGCCGCAAAACTCATCATTATAAAAATAACTTTTTTGTCACTTTTTTATTATTTCTTTGTTTGACCCATCAGAATTACTCCTCATAGAAATAAACGTTAAATTAACAAGTTACCTTTTTGTTTGTATGTGTTCTGCACTCCCCTTCAAAACAGTGACCAGCGTACATGCCGCCTTTCAATGCAGTGGCCAGCGTACATGCCCCTTACAATGTGGCTGGCGTGCGGGCGGGAAGGTGACGTTGGGACGGTGCGTGACTAACGCACGCACCGCCCCCATGCGACGTCACAGCCAGTACAGTGCCCGCCACAGTGGGCAGTGTTGGGGCACACAATGCGCCTCCTCCCCTCGCTAGTATCCGCCCCGGAGTCGTGGCAAAGGTGTAAAAGAGCCACATGCGGCTCCGGAGCCGCGGGTTGCAGACCCCTGGCCTATACCTGTATAAAAGGTAAAGGTACCCCTGCCCATACGGGCCAGTCTTGACAGACTCTAGGGTTGTGCGCTCATCCCACTCTAGAGGCCGGGAGCCAGCGCTGTCCGCAGACACTTCCGGGTCACGTGGCCAGCGTGACGAAGCTGCTCTGGCGAACCGGCACCAGAGCAGCACACAGAAACGCTGTTTACCTTCCCGCTATAAAGTGGTACCTATTTATCTACTTGCACTTAAGGGTGCTTTCGAACTGTTAGGTGGGCAGGATCTGGGACCAAACAACGGGAGCTCACCCCGCCGCGGGGATTCGAACCGCCGACCATGCGATCGGCAAGTCCTAGGCGCTGAGGTTTTACCCACAGCACCACCCACGTCCCATACCTGTATAAGAGGTAACAATGAATAGGCGAGGCTTTTCTGGACCAGGAGAGGGAGTAGTAGAAAATGTTTCATTTGCTGATTTGTGTTGATAACATACCAATTAATGCGCAGAGTCACTTCTCCTATCAAGTGCACATACTTTTGTAGGGATAATCGGTATAGACCAACAACTGTGCAGTAAATGCCAGTTATTCTAGGCTGACAATCTTTCACTGGTTATTATTTTCTACTTCATTTGTGTTGGGTGGGGGCTTCTAGAGAGCCAGTTCGTTTTTCCTAAAATGTGAAAGAAAATCCCCTTAAACAGAAAGAAAGAGATTTGGAGGCAGAGGTGGGGGAGAGAGATTGGTTGGATGGATTTAAATGATAACAACCAAACACTCTTTTCATAAATTAAAACCTATAAACAGACTCATCTGAAATCTATACCGGTGATTGCACAATTAAGCGTTAAGATTTTAAAGCTTTTTATTAAGCAGGCAGGATCTTGTTAAATGGCACCAGAAATGCCATGAATAGAAATGAAGCTTATGACACCTTGTGGAGAGCTTGAGAAAGATGTTACTCAGTGCCAATTCTCATTCCCTGTGCACATAAATTATGTATCCTATCTCCATTGCTTCTGCCCTCAGCTGTTACCTGAAGGGTCATGTGCATGAAAACAGACTTCTTTGGCATCTAAAGCCCTGGTGGGCTCCTCTTGCTTTCTCCTCCACAATCCTCATTCCCTGTGACATCCCCCTTGCCATGGCCAAGATTCTAGTGTCACAGGCAGGGGAATTATGACATCAGCGAGGAACAGAAATAGCAGAAGAAGAATTCTCCACAAGAAGTCTAGTCCTCATGTGAAACTTCCTTGGGGAATGCCAAAGAGGTGAAGCGAGCACAATGATCCAGAAGCTCAACTACTGTCCATCAAACAGGCTGTAACTAAATAAAGCTGAGCCAGTTTGTATTTCCTGTTGGAAGTTAAAAGGCTCCAGCATTAGAAAGGTGGCTCTGACCCATCTTTGTAGCCCCTGGGACGGAAAAAATAAAATGAAAACCACTGTTTATTTCCCACTGTTTACTGCTGAACCAGAACAAACAAAAATTGAGTTTTCTGTGGATTGGCCATTTGTTCCAATTCAGTGGTAAACAGTGGGTTTTCCTGGGGTAAGCTGCAGGACCTGTGCCTAGATGTCACAGAAGAAATCACAGGACAAAGGGAGGTGTGGATGAGCCCTCATTCAGGTTCACTTATTTCAGGCTTCCTCAAACTCAGCCCTCCAGATGTTTTTGGCCTACAACTCCCATGATCCCTAGCTAACAGGACCAGTGGTCAGAGATGATGGGAGTTGTAGTCTCAAAACATCTGGAGGACCGAGTTTGAGGAAGCCTGACTTATTTCAATGGGTTTTCTCTGAGAAGAATTTAGTTGAGGTGAACCAGCTGGCAATAGTTGCTACTACTTAATTAAATTATGTATTCAGATCCTTAAAATAAAGGCCATGTGGATTTAATTTTAAGTTTGCAGAGTTGGTGTATTAAAGTACTATGTTTTCCTAGCATAACAGATACACTTAAATCGGAACAAAAGCTCAATAGAGACCTAACGTAGTTTAACCTCTGCATAAGCTTTGCACAACAAATTATCCATAAACAGGTTGCTTGGAGAAGCCCTAGTTCATATGAGTTTATGTCATCTTTACTCCCCAGCCCACCTCACATAATCCTCCCTTAAATCCCATTGAGTTGTGAAATTATAACTCGCAAGGTGCTAGAAGGAAAGCTGTTCTAGTAGAATGAATCTGAGGTGGAGTCTCATTTAGATTATCTTTGGACACTGCTTCCTCTTGGTCATTGGTGTCAGTGTGTATGGATGTGGCAGTTAACTCCCTAGTAGAGGAGCTATGGAGAAAATGCTCATGTCAGTAGAATCCAGCCAGAGAATAATACCTGCTTTGAGGTCAATCAAACAAAGCATTCCCCCATAAAAGAGAAACAGGTGTGTTGTTTGTGAAAAGCAGCAAGAGGGTAAAATCCAAAAGCTGCTTCTCCTGTAAACCTGGAGCCTCCTTTTCTTGCTTTTCTAGCCCATCTCCTTAGATGAAATCACTCACAGGCACTGTGTTTGTAAGATGGTAGCACTGTCGTTGCAGCTGGGCAGATGGTAGCACTGCCGTTGCCTCCAGGTGTTCCTGAGGCTTGTTACACAGCAGCTCAAATTCTGACAGAAGCTCTGGGTTTGTATCTCCCCCTGCCCCTGGTGCGTTAATATCCTGAACCACTCCCATCCTGCTGATGCCACTCAGGCCAGCCTGTTGCCTGTCTGAGCAGAAGGATGCAAGCTAGATAGCCATACACAGAGAGGCTTAAAGTGAAACCAGTCGTGTTTCCCAGGCACTTACATGCAAAAGGCTGATGTTTTCAAGCACAGCAGGACAACATGTTTCCCATTTTTGTTGCTTTTCTATGAGGTTGCTTTGAAGTGATGCCCTCGAGGAACACTGGAACATAGGGAGCTGCCTTATATTGTGTCAGAGCCTTCACCCATCCAGTTTAGTATTCACTACAGTGACTGGCAGCTTCAGGAAGGAAATTGTTCAGCGCCATACCTGGAGATGCTGGGGCTTGAACCTGGAAACCTGGCATATATTCTATCATCGAGCTATGGCTTTTCCTGGGCTGGGGGACAAAAGGCATCCCCTTGTGAAGCAGACTTAGCTAAAGAGGGTCCCTTGTGGGGTGGAGTTTTTCATGTGGGGCACCTCTTCAAAGGAGGGGTAAACTCTGAAGTATCCCTCAGTTTGAATTTTAATACAATTTTAATCAGGTTCGCCTCTTTTTGAGGGGAACATTCCTGAATGACCCCCCCCCCAAAAAAAAACCTTGTTCTTGGGCCTTAGCCCACTGAACTTCACCCCAGCATTCTTGCTGTTCAGTGGAGTCAGTTTACCCAATGAGCTGTCAGGTGTCAAATGAAAAATAGTCAAGTGGTTTTACTTGCATGTGTGAACCAGGTGAGGGGTTAGGGCTGGGAAGTCAGGTTTAGTTTTCCTCTCCACTGTCAGAACTCCTCTGCTTCTTCACAGCCCTGTAAGAAGCAGAATGTCAACAAGTAAAGTTCATCTCATTGTCCCATCTGAACGCATCACTTGATGAATTTTCTTTGCCCTTGGCTGAAGAATAGTTTGCGCGGGGAAAAGGATGGATCAAATGCCAGGAACTGAGATCCAGTAAAGGAGGCAAGTCCTTGCTTCCCACTGCAGCCCCTTGCTTATTACAGCATGTTCCAGAGGGTACCTCAACTCCACAAAGCAGATTCTCAGGAGCTATGGGGGAGGAGGAGTTGACTAAAACTGCCTCCCTCAGAACTGGTGAAAGTTTCTTCTGCCATTCCACCGGAGAGAGTGTCCCATTAAGCAGAATTCCACTCACTGGAACTCTGGATCCAGCCCATTAAGCTCTGCTGCACCTGCTTTTGTTTCAGCATTTTCTTGGTCATAGTATACCAGATGAATCCCTCTACTGTTCCTTTGATGGATATAAGAGCATTGTTGGAAATACAGAAGTGTAAACTGCTGGGTGTTTTTCTTCTTCATTAGTTGATCCAAAATGCAACTCTCTGTTGTTGGTCGTATGGGAGAGTTCATTTTTTCTAGTCTTTCAGATCTGCTGAGTTTGGTAAAATAGCAAGACAAACTGTTTTGTGCATGGCAGATTTCACCTCCTTCCACAACAGTGAAGGAGGAAAAAATCCCTTTGATTGATGGATCTCAGAGGATGCTGTTAATTCATTACACCCAGATGGCTCAGTGGCTTGGACCAAGTCAAAAAGTGTGTTCCTCATCCTGAAATCTCTACAGTTTTTGCTGTTGTATTTAAGGGAGAGGAACTGAAGCACAGTATTAAATAATAATGGGGAATTAACTTGATCTCCTATGGCAAATGAGCATAAAATCAGTGGTTCCTACCTGCAGTCTGCAACTGGATCCTCAAAATATGAGTGCACCCCCTTTGTTTCCTATGCAGTTCTGCCTGTGTGTGAACTAACCCAATGACTAATCCCAGTTTTTGTTTCTCATATTTCTGGTGCTGAAAATAAATAGCATTGATACAAAGGGTCAAGAGGCAGGGTAAAGGCACCAACAAAGAGCAGGAGCTGACACTGTACCAGATCCTACCAAACATTGTCCTTTCAAAGACCAGCTGATAGGTCTTCGGATAAAGTGGACACTTACTAGAGAAATGAACTGTCAGTTCCCTTCTCCCTTTCCAACCTGCATTGAAGAAACGATTGGGAGTCCCAAACGACATCCCACCCCGTCCTTGATGAAAAGCAATCATGAGGAGGCAAGTAATAGACAACTTGGAGAATCAGGCTGCATTGTTGAGAAAACTAGGATGATTATGGTGAATCTTGGCATGGTGGGGGAGGCAAACTTCAGTTATTATAAGCATTTCTTCTGAGCCTGCCTAAGAGGGAATATGCTACCTTCCACACCTTCTTTCTGCTGCGTGCCACAGTTTTCTGTTTGTTGCTGAGTGTGCAATTCTCCATGTCTTCTGTGTGTCCTGGATTTCTGTTGCATGTCCATGAAATAGGCAAAAAAAGTGTGTGGTTTCCTTTTCTTCTTTGGTGCATGACGACAAGAAATAATGGTCTCGTATTATGACTCTTTTCCAATCGCTGCTCTTTCTTTCTTGCTTTCCTCACTATCCCATCTCAGGACCAAGCACCACTTGCCAAGAAGACTCCTGTGCCAACCAAGGCATCTGCATCCAGCAATGGGAAGGCTTCATTTGTGACTGTTCCATGACTTCCTACTCTGGGAACCAGTGCAATGATCGTGAGTACCAGCTTTTTATATGGGATTTTGCAAGGACCTAGAAGGCATTTGATGTCTGGCTTGGTAGCTTAACACTGGGTGTGAATCCTAATGTCGGAGCTGCCTCATCATCTTGCTAGGCAACTAGCTTTAAAAGCTAGATTACTTGAAGAAAGAGTAGGATAATTATTTTCCCTTTGATATAATATGAAAGTGCTTGAGTGCATTCTGTTTTCATATTTAAAGACAAATGAAATGAAAGGGGGCTATTGATGTTCTTTTTATAGCATCCAGATGGAACTGTGTGTGCTAGACAGTAATCAGAGTTTTACTAAATGAAGTACATTAACTTCTTAAAAGTTTTCCAGCCACAGTGTCCGGTACTTAGTCTTGTCTTAAGTGGCTGCAAAAGCTGAAAAGGTATCAAATTGAACTCCTGGAGGCTTTTTGGTTCTGCAAATGATGTTCACAATTTCCTATTGGTGATTGTGTGCTAAGGTGTCACTTGTTGGTAGACTTTGGCAGTAGTAGCCAGTGTGGTCGATATGCACTGTGGAACTGCTCTCCTGACACCAGCATCAGTGAAACTGTCATAGACAGTGTTGGAGTGATGGGCAGTTTGGATGCTCTGGTGGGAGTGCCTGTTTAGCTTCACCAGTGCATCTCTGCAGCCACAACCTGGTCCCTTCCCTTCCCTGCTCCAGTACCATCCAGGCAAGCTGCAGTGATGCTGGAGTTGGGAGGGTGGCTCCATGGTGCTGTTGCTACTGGACTTTGGTCCTGTGTTCATGTTCATCTTTGACATGGTAAAGTCACTGTGAAATGGATCTTCTGATTGCCCTTCTGTATAATGAGAATGAGTTTAGCATGTCCTCGAGATCCACTGAAAGCTAAGCTCTCCCCACAGAACTCATAATGGCATTTAGAAGATGTATTCTTCAAGCGAAAATGACACATTAAAATCACATTGTGGTGACTTTACCACATTCATGTTTAAGATGGGAACTGGGTGTTTCATGAGCCTATAAGGGTATATTCATCCTTTAGTCATTCAAATCTTGCTTTCAATTTGGTCACTCCAACTATCATGATATGGAGCACTACATTTATCTAGTGTTAATGTGGGGAAACCCAAGGTGCGTGTGGGGAATCATTGGGAGAGGAGGAATTTCATGTTGATCCACATATGCAGCAGACATGTGTGACACACTTTCCCCCTTGGGTGATACCATTTGGACTGCACATGAGATATCATTTGTTTGGATGCATTTCTTCTGCACCCTATCAAAAGAAACAAAACAAATTGCTTCACACATGTCAAAAATTGGCACATCAGAGAGAAACTTGGCCTAGAATTCTTTTTCCTCATAAGCTAGTTTTCTGTGCACACACATGTATTCCCTGCATTGGGGAAAATTAAAACTTGCAATCTTCCAGCTGCTCTGTGGCATGTGAATTGATGCATGTATAGATAGCTAGTTCTAAAATCCCAATCAAATGCAGTGCAGCCAGATGTATATCAATAGGCACAGAATTATTCCCACTTTTGTCTTTTATGCAGAGATTCACAGCTCAATCATAGTTAGTAAATATGCCCTAAGCTCTGTCTGGAAACAGATGCCTTTTCTGGCTGTCCTCTTCCTTTCCCTTCCCCTAATTTTTTGTTTTGTTTTGTTTTTTAGCATGGCACTTATCTGCCCCACAGTTCCCCATGAGACACACTTCTTTGTCAATCATAGGCATGCTTCTTAGGAAACCACTTTACACAGAAAATGCAACCCTAGGACCTATGAAGCTGCATTTAAATAAGTGTTGTGGAGTGATCTAAAAGGGTTAGTGACATCATGCCCTTTCTGGGTTCTAATGAATTGGGCCACATGATTCCAAAGCACTACAGAACCCATTGGCACTAATGAATTCAGACAGACTTCAAATTGTCAGCAAGTTCATTTCTGAGTCTGTAATTAGAACTTCCTTAATGTTCAGGAATCAACAGATAGGGTGTCATATAGGGCAATTGGAGGGCAGATTGATGTGAGTGAAAGTGATTCTTCGTGGGGCTTCTTCTGATCCTTAAATTGCGCATCATAAGACACATGTTATGTATGCAGGCATCATGTAGGGAGGGCTGTAAGCATGCCTATTTTCTAGAGAAGGCACTAAAAAGACTATAAAGAAAATGTCACAGAAAAATTCTGGAAGGCACTGAAGTCCTTCATATTGGCCCTCCTGGCTTTGCTGAGGTCATCAAAGACCTGGTTCTGAAGAAAGGCTCCTGTCTTTAAAGAGCAATGTGTCAAAAGTGGCCCCACTCATACAAGGAAAAACAGATTTGAATTGTCAACAGCCAGGTGTCTCTTGCATTCTTGTGCTGGTGTTTTAGAAGTGGTTGTGGTAGGAGGATGTCTCCAAAAAGGAGCGAGAAAGGTAAGTTCACAATGATCGCTCTAAACCTGTCATGCTGAGATCTGCAAAAGGTATGTCCTTGGTTGTGTTATGCTTGCAAATGATTGTTTGGGACTGGACTTTCTGCAATGGCAGATTTTGTTCTTACAGTTCTCCAACACACTCTGGGGTGGATAGCATCTTTCCAATAATGTTGTACAAGTTCCTTGCTTTCCTGAGTGCCAGTGTGATCCAGATGCTAACAGGGGTGTATGTATTGTTAATTCGGCCAGAGTGGAAATGCTGTGCAAACACAGCTGGCAAGTAATGTATTGTCAGGTAATTTGGGTCACAAAGGTTCTCATGTGTCCACAATAGGTCGTAAGATGATATAATATTGTGAGAAACTTCATAGTGCAGAAATGGATCCTTGTAAACTAGGCAGCCAAACGTCACGGAGCCATCCAGCATAGTTGGTGATATTTTGTTCCACTAGCTTAGGCTTATTTAAACTGAATCTTGATGAGTTACACTGAAAAAATATTAGGGGCTTAGTATATTACATCTTCCTTCTCCTTCTCCCTTCACCCACATGTCTGAACTGCTGTCATGGAACAATTGCACTGGCCTCTGGTCAGAGATGCTTTGGTTTACTGCTGCAGTTTTCCTGACCTTGGAAGTTTCTGCAAGTGTCACCAGACCCTTTTAATTCTTCTTCCATGTGTGAATCCAGAAGGAGAAAGGCAGAAGAAATGAAGTAGCAACAGGTAGCATGTGGATTAGCCCTGGGACATTAGCCAAAGTATAGTCTATCTAGGTACCCTTGGCACAGTTAGCTGCAACTTGCCCAATATCCCCTTTAGTGCAAAGACCAATGAAGTGCTGATTTGTGGCTTTATTGATGTGACATGAGATGTGTATTGGCTCAAGGAAAGCTTTTGTCTAATTTCACTGTTGATCCAGTGTGTGTTCTACATTACTTACCGATGCAAGTAAGTTATGAATATTTAAATAAAACTACTTAGAAATGGCAGTTAGATCACAGATGGATATGCCGTTTTTCTTCCTGTTGGCTATGACCATGTGGAGGCCTTTTAAAAACCACTCTTGCACCAATGAGCAGGAGTTCCTGGCTTGCAGCAGATCAGTCACCTGCAGGGGGTAAAACACCAAACAGATGTCTGTTGCTACATCTGTCAGGTGGTCATTGATTAGTTTTCCTTCGTTTTTGTTGTTTCTGTGTATGTTCAAATTATAGGTTGCAATACATTATTGATTGGTATTGTTAAAACAGGTTTTTCGTTCAGCCAACAGGAAAAACAAATTGCGCCTCTCTCTTGAATGTGTGTCCACATACACTTCTAGGCTAGATTCCGTAATGTTAACTTTGTGGTGGGGTTGCAATGCCTGCATTTTCAGTTCCCATGTTGCACTGGTAATGTCTGACGTTCTGCATCCCAAGGGTTATCCAAATGGGTCAGCTTTGCCTCCTTTTCAAACTGAGAAGGTGAATTTTCACAATTGTACCTGTTGCTATTGGGGCCAATTACACTGTGCCCGGGTGGGGTGGCCTCTGCAATTTCATTGCCAGTGCACTTTAGCTTGATTTGCTTAGCAAAAGCCCCCCTTTTGCCACTGTTTAATTGTTGTTGTTGTTTAGTCGTTCAGTCGTGTCCGACTCTTCGTGACCCCATGGACCAACTGTTTAATTACCACCCATTTATTTCTAATGTGCTCAATTTGTTACCTTACAGATCAAAACAATATGCACGAAAGGGTTATGGGGTACAGGAAATAAATCCACATGTATCATTAGCTGTTGATGAATAAACTTCTAAGCTGCTAATTTTTACCTGGTAGTAGTCTTCAGTGCTGTTTGCAAACTCAGTGGAAAGACTTGGTATGTATATTTGAAAGAGATAGAATTCAAATTACGCAAATTGTAGCTCAGGAGACCAGGACACACCCTATCCTACTCTCTTCAATCTTGTTTGCTTCACATGGACTGTCTGCACCTCTCTTTTCACCAATCTGCGCCATTCCTGCAGCCTTGAAAAACGTTCTATCCTCATCCCTCTACTACTACTCTGTATTCTACCTAGATAAGAAGCAAAAGTTAAAATGTGGCATGGCTTTTATAGATCCCAGGAACATTATTGAAAGTGGCCTTTTGCTTCATATTTCCACTGGCTTTCATTCCCTTTCTCACATCCCAAGTCTTCGCAGCAGCCTTCATACAGAAGTGCGCTTTTGGTTTTTTGTAGCATCGCATGCCAAACAAGAGCAATGTCTTCCATTGTGGAAACTGTCCAAGGAGCTTTTAGGTTCCTCTCAGCAAGCACCGAAACACCTCTCAGCAACTGCAAAGCATCAGGCTGGGATGCAGACCAAGAGCTTGTATGGAAGCATGTCCGCCTGACATATTGTTTTGTGTACTCCTCAGGGATACTGAATTAGCCCTGAAAATAATGAGAATCAACGTCAGAAGAGTTGGTTTCCAAATGTTTTGCGTCAGGTGTCCACAGAGAGAACCTGAGGGAAGCTCTCTAGAGCAGAGATGGGGGAACTTTTTCAGCCCCGTGGACACATTTCTTCATGGGCAATTTTCTAGGTGCCGCATGCCATGGAGTGGCCAGAGGCAGAGGTGAAAGTTAGTGAAGCAGCAGCTGCTTACCTTTGTCCAGTAGTCTGTATCTGAGCTATGCAAAAGTCAGAGGTTTTGACATATACCCCACACAACGGTATAAGTGAGAGGCATTATCGCATCTGAATGACGGATTCCAGATAGGCAAAGGTGCTTGAAAAAGCATGAAAAATGGCTGTTCAGGGACCTGGCCTTAAGGACAAGGGGAGTTTCCTGGAAGAGCCCTGAGGACCAAATAGAGGTCTCATTAGCCCCCCCCCCCCGGCCTGATGTTCCATATCAGTGTACTAAAGGATATCCTCTCCCTCCTTCTCATCTGTTCTCCTCATGGTACTAAGGCCCCATCTGTGTTTTAAATGTATATTGGCTGTATATTTGCCTGACTTGAAGAACTCTGGATTTGTTTGGTACCGAGAATTCTTTGTTACAGACTCCTTGCCCCTCTTGCAGAACTACAGTTTCTCAGGTTCCCTGGAGAAGAGAATGAGTTTGAAATCAGTTTAAGTCTGTGGCATGAATATCCCCCGAGAGTCAGACTAAAGAGAGATACTTCCAAAGACACAGGAGGAATTGATTAATTTTAGGCTTTTCTTGTCTGCTCTGAATCTACACTCCTCATAGCTCATGTGTAGAAAGGAAGTTCCATTGAAATTATGATGACTTGAAGGGGGATATTTGTATTTTAGAATGAATGAGGGGCATTCTGTGAACACATCTGCCCAACACAGCTAAGCTGGAGCTGGGGGTGTGGGGGGACACATTTAACAAAATGCACCCTCCTCCATTCTAGCAATTTTTCAGCAAGGCTTGTGAAACCAAACAAAATAGTTCCCCTCACTGTGCTTTAGCTGCATGGTGCCATTATGGCATTCTTGCTGCCCTCACTCTGATATGGCTTTGTGTGTTTGTCACATAGCCAGATCTGATCAGCTCTGTGTCTTGCTTCCTGCATCTCCCATAATTATTTGGGATTAACTCACAAATACCATATTTTAAAAATGGCTTAGAAATGGCAAGGGGGTGGCTGATGAATCAGACAGCTGATGGAGTGCTAACCACACTCCTGCGGTACAGAATGACTGTTTTGCATTTAATATTTGATGTGTTGGAATTCTAATAAATACTGTTTTTTTTTGTTTTGTTTTTAAATGACAAGTCAGGGAAAGAAGCAGCTGCAAACAGGTGGTGTTTTCTTTCCACTTCACTTTTATCTCCCAAATGTTGGTGGGTGAAAAGTTTGTTGTGGCTCCACTTGGGATTGATAAGTGAAATAAAATGCTAAAGACCTCTGTCCCTTCGGAGTAGCAAATTCTTCATCCTTTAGGGCAATGGAGGGTGACCTGTGGTGCTACCCATGTTTCTTGACCACACTTTCCACTTTCCTGAAACATTGGGCTTTCTGGAACAGATGGGATGTGGAGTGCAACATCCATTGGGAGGTAGGTTCCCCACTCCTGCATTAATTAATTAATTAATTAATATCCCCCCCCTCCTCCCAAAAGAGCCTAAAACCAAGAAGGAATGTTCCCTAGATCCACACGAGATTGTAGTTGTGAAGCTGAAATGTAAGTTAATTTCCAAACATTGTCACTGTTAGCAACTTGGGGCTGTGTGAAATTTGAACAACAGCTCCCCACTCTGATAGACTTTTGCTATGCGTCAGTGTTTAAGTACGTGCAGTTCTGATCCTTGTGCCTGAATTGTGCACTCCTCTTCCCTAGTAGAATCAGCTGATTTCTCTCCTGCCTCTCCTGTCTATCACCTTGGCCAACATGGAAATGGCTAAGGTGATTGGAGTAATTTTTGTGACAGCTTGTTGTGTGCAACATTTTGACACAAGAACTGCAGTCATCCCCTGGTGGTATCGGTGCCCATGTGAATCTGCAAACATGTGGATTCTGTGTCTGCATGTACAATGGTCTCATGCATCCACTGACATCAGTAGGATGGAAGCAAGTTCAGCAGTCATCTCTGAAGATCCCTTAGAAGCCTTATTTGATGGAGACAGTGTGGTGAGCTGAATAAATACATACTACAAATAGAAACTGTGTGTGTGTGTGTGAGAGAGAGAGAGAGAGAGAGAGAGTGAAAATGTTTCTTTAAAAAAAAAATGATGGAGGGAAGAAAAACAGAAGCAAGTTAAAAGGATAAGCCCAAGCCCATATTCTTGATTGTTATCCGACCTTCCTAATATGCTCATTATTGCCTCTCATTGGAAGATGACTGCCTACTGATCTCCAGTGGAGTTTAGCTGTGCATGGAGACATATCTCAGCAATGTTACAAGCTTGTTATCCAGGGGCTGTTACAATAGGCTGAGCTGTGGAGCATTGTGGAAAAACATGAAAATTTTAAACTCAGTTGTCTCAATAACAATTCCCAAGAGGAAGATTTAGGTGGGTTATTTAGACACTTCTGAAATAGACTTTATATCTCTGAGTGTGTTAAAGGAGCCGGAGGGATCTATGTGATTATTCTATGTGGAGTTGCTTCATATTACCCTAAAAAGAGCATTCTCCATCTGGAGAATCCAGCTTCCAGGGCTGAATTGCCTTTCAAGCAGGGTTAGAAACAGGGTCCACACCCCTACTTCATAAGGATCTGAGAATGTAACCTGATGTACCTGACTGATGACACACCCTTGCTACATCCTCCATTTCACAATCTGGCACAAACTCCACTGCTGACACTGGTTCAACAATTAATCTGAAATTGGGTAGTGGGGTGTGACTCCCCAGCAGAAGCCAGTCACCCATATTCCAGGCTATATTCTCCTCTTCTGCAGTTTCCCCCTACCAGCTATAGAACAACACTCACCGGATTGCCTAATATTTCACTTAGTGCAGCAAGCAAGTCTGTCACATGTCATTCTCTCTAGCCTGAGGCAGAGACCTGTATTGATTAGAAGTGGCAGGTTTCCTTTATAACTCAGTTTTGATTTTCAGAAGCACTCTGTTCCTGGCATTAAAAATGGTGACACCCCGCCCTCTCAGCTTAAGCAATATAACCGTCATTGGTTGTGCTTTTGACATGGCTTTGATTAGATGGAGCTGGTGTGATTTGTGTAAATGCCAGTGTTTCATAGACAGTAATGTTAAATAACTGCATAAGCAAGAGCAGGATTTTTCAAAGCTTACCCTCGTAGCTCTTTCATAAAATATACTGAAGGAAGCTCAACTGCTTTAATAATTATTCTTTTTCTTCCCAGTTGCCACCAGATGGCCCAGGAATTGAGTGATAGGAAGTTTCAACTGAACAGTTCCAAAACCTTTCACTCCTGCTGGGATTTCTCTTGTGACACTTTAAAGTTGGACCAGCAATCTGTTTGACTCATGGAGACTTATAGTTTTGCTAATTGCTATTTTGTTGGTACTGGAGAAGGTCAGGATGGTGGATCAGTTTTGATTTCTCTGCTTTTCAGTTGCCCAATCTTAAATTCAGTTAGCCACAATTCTGCATGCATTTGCAATTTTTTTAAAAATAAGGAAGGGCTCGTGAAAAATAACCAGCATTTTAAAGCATGTTTCTCCCAATAAACACATTTTTTTGCACGTGTTTTCCTCTTAATATAATGCATTTTTGTATATTAGTTTTCACTACTCTATGTATTCTGATGCATACTTATAAGGTGCACAACTTTTTGGACTGAAAACTGCACCGCAATATTCAAATAAGAGTTTATTTTGAAAGATAGCTGTGTTTCCATTCGCATATTGTTTTGGGAAGTACAAATAAGATAGGCTAACATTAAAATTTATGTCATAAGAACCTAAGAAGAGCTTGCTGATCAAGCCAATGGCCCATCTAGTCCAGCATCCTATTCTCCCAGTTGTCCAACCTGATACCTGTGGGAAACCAGCAAACATGACCTCAGCACAAGAACATGCTTCCCTCCTGCATCTCCCAGCAACAGGTTTTTAGAAGTATTGCTGCCTCTGATTATGGAGGCAGAGTATTACCATAATGGCAATGTCCCCACCCAAGATTTCATGTAGAGATGCTAAACTGGAGGGAGCTTGTTTCTGCAAGGCTCCACATTAAGCCAGTCAAGCATGGGGATGCTTGAATAATTTGATCCCTGTGGATCTCCTGTATGCAATATCCTGATCTTCATCTCTTTTACTAAGACAGAGATCAAAACTATCCACAGGATTCTGCACTTCTCTTGATGCTGTGGCACAGTTCTTGGCAGTTGAAACTGCTCAAAATAGATATTTAAATGTGTATTTGAATACTTATTTGTCGAGGATTAAAAGATTCACAGATTACTGTAAAATGGAATTACAGGTAAGACAAATGCAAAAGTGATATGAACTAGAATTAGACAGGTTCACTCATTCCTAATTGAGAGACTTCTAATAATAATCATGTCTTTGGTGCATGTCAGCATTGAGAGTTCCTTATTCAAGACTTCATACATCAGTATAGCATCAATGCATCAATAAAGAACCATCCAAGAAGTAGGGAGGAGGAATAATATTTCATGCAGGCTGCAGAAAGTATTTAGGCTTCTGAGGACTGGTGTATGCTTCCTTTTAGAATCCAGTGCCAACAGATATTTTCACAGATCTAGCAAGGCCTGCAGATGTCAGGAAATCTGATAGGGCTTTGCTGGAATATCTACATCCTTCTATTTTGTCCGAGCTGGAGCTAGGAACCAGGGCTGAATTTGGTGGCCACCCTATTGTTCATCATGGGCTCAAAGAAGGGGATAATACGGAGTTGATTTTGAGTTGGGTTTTGGTTTTGAATACCTCCATAGTCACACTCTCCCTCCCAGACTGCCTTCTAGTATTATGAACTCTCCAAGGTGCTGAAGCCAGCTCCACATCTAAAATAACTTGCTCAACTCTGGTATCAATAATGCACCCGCCAAGCATAAATTGTTCTTTTCAAATGGACATGGGCCGTCATCTCAACAGAAACATGGTCAGGGGTCCAATTCATCTTCCCTTTGCTTGTGCTTCTAACTTAATTGCCTCGCTTGGCCCAATAAAAGCCTCTGTCAGCTTTGCTGATTTCTCATAACTATCTGTCATAGCGGCTCCTTTTTGCCTCCAAATTGCACTAAATGACCTTCCAACTGCTACATCTCTGCCCTGCTGATCTCAGGTGAATGATGAAGATGGATGACAGGCATCACAGGCCATCAGTCATGTGATTGGTAGGGGCCTAGGAAGCATCTGTGTCTTTTATAGTTCATCTGCCACAGATCTTTCCTAGCTCTAACAGACAGATAGACACACACACACACACAGAGAGAGAGAGAGAGAGAGAGAGAGACTCTGGAGAATGTTCTGCCAACTAGGACCAAAGTGGCTACTTTAAGACCATATCTGGCCTTTAAGAGCAGCTGGATCTGTGCACATTAGCAAGTAGAGGCTAATGATTTCGAGATTTTGATACTGTGAGAAGCATCACCTGCTGATCTCCTCAGCATCACCAGCCCAATTATTCTGCTCATTTGGCAATTTTTTCTGACCTTTTTTCTTTTTTTCTTTTTAAAGAAAGCAATGTGTGGACTATTTTAAAAAGCAAATCAAGAGAATATAAATCCCAGAAAATAATAAAACAGAGCTAGGTCAAATGAGTATCAGCCTGCAAAATGCTGCCATCACATAGAGCCACAGTGTTATAGGAAACTATTTTTCCATGTTGCCCAGGGCGGCCTATCCTGACCAGCAGCAGTTTTCCAGGATCTTAGGCAGAAGAAGGTTTTCACCTCACCTGCCACCTGATCCTTCTAACATACCTCTAGTATGTTAGAGAGACTGAACCTGGGACGTGCTGCATGCACAGCATGTTCTCAACGGATGAGCTGTGAACCCGTCAATAAATTTATAGAGCTAGGAAATCGGTTTAAACTTCCTTTAAGATTTTTTTTTTTTTTTTTTTTGCTTTGGATAGCATATTTTAAACCTAAAGAAAGGTCAGGGCTCTTGAAACATTGTCTGCTGCAACTGTGTACCATCCAGATGTTGTTGGAACTCTACCTCCCACCTTGCCCAACTACCATGGTTATTTCTCAGAGATTAGTCATTGTCTGATACATCTTTAGGTCACTAAGATGATATTTAAATGCTACTTTTAAATGCACTTCCCCTAAAATATCCCCACACCTCTGTGTGTGGGTGTGGGTGTGTGTGTATTCAATACATGCATGTTAAATCTATTTTGACATGTGCCTTTGAGCCTGAAATTGCATCAGGACATTTGGGAAGTGCAAAACCTGTTGGATAACAAAAATTCTGATTTGCACATAAATCTGGCAAATGGCAATCAGGTCAGTTTGTATCAGAATTCATAAAGACTGAGCCCCTCAAGCAGCCCTAACTTTGTGCTCTGGGAAGTGTAGGAATGCTAATGCTAATGCTAATAATAATAAATTCCCTTGTGTGAACTGTGAGAGGTTGTGAGAACTCTGCCGCTTATCATAGTTTTGTTATTTGGCGACATAACAGTTTCCATCAGTCTCTCCTCATTCTGTTATTAGTGGGAAATACTAAAACCTTCCAGGTATTTACTCAGTTATGGGGTACTGAGTATTTTTGACAAGGAAAGATGTAATGAACTTCTTTAAGACCAGCTTGGATTGTAATGGTGCCTATTTTTTCTGTACCCCCTTAAAACCATTGGGTTTGGGTTGTGATTGCATAGCCCGTTTTAAGCACACAAGACCTCCAAATTGATGCTATCGTAGGCAGAATAGAGTTTCTGGCAGGCAGCATACTCAGCAGATGGTTCTCTGCCCACACATCTCTATTTTTGCATAGGCCCCCAATGTTTATATTAGCAGTAATGAGCTTGGGCAATTATAAATAGAATGTTGTTTATTGTTTCTTCTATAAAAGAGCAAAAATGAATAATTTCTTTTTTAAAACCCAAAAAGGGTAAAAATTGAACTGATGTAATGGAGATATTTCTCAGCCCAATGGAAAATCAGAGCAGTCAAAAAGCTTGCACCTCACTCATTTGGCAGAATAAAGAATGCTCTTGTTTTCCTTTCATTCTACCCCGCTAGATGGTGCTGTGGCTCTGTAAGTCAACCAGATGCACGCAGACACCACACAAACAAATACACCGGTGGATTGCAAAGAGCAAACCACAAATGAAGTTAGAAGAATCCATTTCACTCTTGCTGCCTTCTCCCCTCCCCTCCCCTCCTTTCCAAATTAATCTCACAAAGAGGTTTTCCAAGATCACAAGCTCTATTTGGCTCTGGGCAGTTTTCATTTCCCCTCCTTGCTTACAAAACCCTGCGGTTCTGCCATCACTTAGGACAGTTTAGGAAGCTGCTATAGGCTGCATGAGAAACTGCATTTGGGGAAACAGTGTTATTAAATAGCATCACGACTCCTCGGGAGCATTAAGAACAGCTATCCTGTCTTGACATGTCCACTGAGTGAAGCTTAAATATGTGTCACCCTGAGTGCAAGAGAGAGAGAGCAGAGAAAGGGATGGTGTTTATCTTACAGTGAACTGCTTTTGCTCTGCCACAATGAGTATTGCTTTAGGTCCAGCCATGGGGATTCAAAGCTGTCCATTCATGGGTGACAGAACACACAGCAAGCAGCGGTTGAAGTTTAGCTTATCAGTTTCTCACCTCCTATCTCTCTGATCCTTGGGTTATCCTTCCCAGGTACACTGGTGGATGTTGAAACCTCGAAAGACAAGGAATGATGGAATTTCCTGAGCATTCTAGAGTGGAACCTTGACACCCTGGGAAGCATCTACAGTGCCCAATCAGTGAGCTGGTCATCCCCACCTTTATAGGACCTTTCTGCTAAATCAGGCATGAGGAGCCTATAGCACTCCAAAAGTTATTGGACTCCAACACTCATCAACCAGCATGGCCAATGATCAGGAATGATGGGATTTGTAGTCCAGTAATATCTGGAGGGGCCACAGTTTCCCCAGTCGTGTTCTAAATGAAGCAAGGAGGGAGAATGAGAAATTTGTAGACATTTGTAGACATTTATTTGTTCGTGCGTGTGATAAAATTGCAAGGTTCTCAGGTGGAAGTAGTACGTCTTACAAATATATAAGTGGTGTAAGAGATGATTTTTGGTTATTATAAAAGTGAAACCATAGTTCAGTCATGTACCCACTGGCAATGCAGATGTCTTATACCTTATCTGCTTTGAAAAAATACTGGAATTACCCACCCACCCCGAAAGATAGTAGATGATTATATAGCATCACTGCCAGGAGTGAAATAGGGTGAATTGCTGCCCCTCATGGGGGTGGCCATCTTCCCCTCACCCCATGAAATGCCTAAATAACAATGCCTACTGCATGAGTTTGACCAAACTGTGGGAGGCAGTGGAAGACAGGAGTGTCTGGTGTGCTCTGGTCCATGGGGTCACGAAGAGTCGGACACGACTAAACGACTAAACAACAACAACACTGCATCACATAGCTTCTTCCCAAGGACATTTGTGGCTCCATTTTTCAAATGACACTGCAGTTGTGTTGCTGGCCAGATCTCATCTGATCTGTGTCTTTGCTTTTAAAGTGACTAAAAAGGGGAATGGGGAAAGAAACCCTCAGACCACATGGCAGTATATTCTGCAGATGTTACTATCCCCACCTGAATATCCTTCCACCTGAATGTCTAGTGCTTCTAATGTTCAACTGGGGTGCCCCCCTCCTAAAAAAAGATAATAGTGAGAAATTTGGGAGGTTGGACATTCAGTCCAGCACTCAACTTGTGCCACTTAAAGGTTTGTGGATTTCCTCCATTAACGGCTTCCTTCCCTATACTTTCTAGGGGCTAGTTTCACCTTCTGTTGATGGCCTGGGCTTCCCATTTTCATTTGGAGGCCGAAAACATTGTCCATAGTCAAGGAAAATATGCCTCAAGTTTGTTTAAGAAGCAGCTTCTTTATTTAATCCTCCTGAAATTTCACAGCCTAAGCTAAATTGACAGCATTGCTTTAAATAATGACTCTCTTTCCATAGTTGTTGCAAAGGTTACACACTTGCTTCAGGACTCATTTGGACCTGAAGTCCTGAATCTGCAGTTTTCCAGTGGGCAACTATTAATCTGATAGGCTCTGCTGTAAATAATCACAGTAAATGCCATGTAATGTATCTTCATGGGGCAGGAGGGGAGCTTTCCATCATGGAGTCACCATTAGCAAGTTGTTTGAAGTCTCCACTAATTGTCTGAAAAGGGAACACAAAAGTAAACTTTTCCCCCCCTCTTAGCTTCATATTGGTCACACTTGCACATCACAATCAGCCAGGATTCTGGGCTTATCTTGGCTCTCTTTGAAGGAGCATTATATTCAGTCATTTTGCTCCTCCTTTTGCATGAGCGGGTAACACTAACTAGGAAGGACTGGTAAGCCCAGTATCCTGAAACAGGCCAGAATGGTCAACTGGAGTCTTTAAACTAGGATTCGCAGTTGGGAGCCAAAACCAGGATCCCAGGCTCACTCATCATGATAGGATGCCCCTTTCCGATTAGTTTTACCTGCTTGAGCAATCAGGAGTGAATGAGTCACATGCAGATGCAAAGTAGGCTAGGAATCCTGGCTTACTGTCATGAAGGGCAAATGTGACCATTGTTTTCTCAGCAAAGATCAAAAGCACATGGGCAGAGTGAGGGAAAGGCAGGATATAAATATAATAATAGAAATAATCATCATCACGTTGGCTACAAAGCAAAGCAAAGATTAAGCTGGTGATTTCCCCTGTGTCTAAGAGCCATTTCTGTATCATGAAACATTCCTCACCAATGCAAACACTTTTGGAAGGCCATCTACCAGGAACATAAATTGGGATGGGCAGCCCTTTCCATTGGTGTTTTATTCTCCAAGATGATCATGGGCAGAGCAATCCAAACCCCTTTTGCCAAATTGGATTGGAGGAGGGATGAATTAAGTGGAGATATCTCTAAACCCAACCCTCCTGAACGAGCCAGACTCCTGTCAGTGCTGGCTTCCCCCTTCTGTCACTGCACATGCAGGGGGACAGAGGCCTGCTGGCTAGGCCCAAAGGGGTCTAGCAGAAAGCCCCAGAAAAGGGTGTTCTGAAGGTGAGGAGGGTGAGGGGTTGAGCTGAGATGGCTTGAGACCGGCTGAACCTTGAGCTGGTCTCACAGCTGTTTCACAATGACGTTAGGCTCAATATAAGCCTGCTCATCCTGCTCCCCCCACCTCCACCTACCTCCATGTCTGCTATAAGTAGCAAGGCTGTGGATTCAGCAGTGGCTCCACTGCTTTGCAAACTTCCGCTGGCAGAGTGTGTTGGTGTTAGAACGGCACCCTATGAAGAGTTATCCATGAAGTATTCTGATGTGCTGTTCAATCAGGGTCTCGTGGTTATTCCTTTGCAGATAAGAGTCAGGGGTCGGCTAGCATTTGAGTGGCTGTTTTAAGGAGATCTTCACACCTTTACACACTTTAAACTTCCCTGAGTAGTGAGAGGTCCCAGGAGCTATGCATACTTGTTTGGCTTCCTTTGGAAGGGGAGATAATTGGAGACTTGTGGTATTCTGCTGTATTGTAGCTCTATTCCATCCATCTTTGCATTTTTGTGCAAATTTCTTCAACCGAAACTGGGCTGCAAAATTCAGAGAAGTGTGTGATCCAATGGATAGCTATGTTCCAATCTGCATTTAAATATGAGACTGGCTAATTAGGTCTGTTTGCTTTGAAATGTGAACACATTCATCCTTCATACCTAAGCATTTCTGCAACTAACAAATCCACTACCCTATATCAGGTCCCCAGAGAGAGGGAGAGAGAGAGAGAAAGAAAGAAACCTCTACATACCCCAAAATACATTACTCTGAGAAGAGTAGATAAAATAAGCAGTGAAGACCTTTAATGAGAGATGCAGACCTGGGAAAATATGTGGGAGGGAGCTCAAGCTTTCAGGATGCTAAACCAATACAGAGCAGGCTAAGGCTAGCTCTGGATATTGACAGCACGTTGGTCAGAAAAAAACCGGCCACAGTCCATACCCCACCAACACCAAAGGCTAGTATCTAAGGTGATATTTTTGCTAAGGATATTCACTTTCGGTTCGGAGCTTCAGGGCTGTTTGTGAGCATATTTTCCATTCTCTTTGCAAAAAGCATAAGAAGAATTCTGCTGCATCATACTAGAGATCTATCTCATCCAACCCCCTGTTTCCCACATTGGTCAACCAGAAGCCCACAAGCAAGACATGAAGGAAGTAGTCCTCCCATGCTATGGCTCATCAGCAACTGGTTTTCCAATAAATGCTGCCTCTGAAGCTGGAGGTTCAAAATAGTTATTCTGGCCAATAGCTACCAGTGGCCGGTTTTACACACCCACTAAACTATGATTTAGGGTCTCAAGAAACCCATAAATATCAAGCTAATACAAAATTTTATATTAGCTAGATGGTTAGGTTGCAATTTGTTGGATTGCAGATGTAAATGGTCAATATTTCTTCTTCCATTAACCTTTATGTTAGAATAACATACATTTTTTGGGTAATGCTATGTAGCCTCTTAAATTTGGCACAGAACCCTGGCGTCTCCAGGTAGGGCTGAGGGAGACTTCCCATCTGAAACACTGGAGAGCCTCTGACCAAAATACTAAGGTAAAGACCAATGGCCTTATTTGGTATAAGACAACTTCCTAAAATAGTATGTAATCTGGTTCTGATAGCTACCAGGAGACTTATCCTCCATTCACCTTTCCTTATAAGGAAGGCGCTCCTACTCTTTTACAACTCACTGAGGAACCACTTGCAAATGTTTATTAAATTATATGTGATTCCCTCCCCCCAATTTTTTAAAAATTGAAGTGAAGTACAGTACACTTTTTATTTTTACAGAATTTGTTAATAAGAATATTTAAGAATGAAAGACAATATTCTGCAGTGACCTAGAGAATAAATTACCCCCCCCCCCAATTTGTAATTTGTTGTCCAAGAAGTGGCGCTACAGGGAATGGTTAAATAATTAGTTCACAATGGATCTCACTCGCCTGAGATGAGAAGGGATTTTTGTTTTGTTTTTTAACTGTAGTGGGCTGCTTCCTCTTGTGATGAAAGCACCATAAGAGGCATGGAATTGTGCTATGTTTCACAGTGTCAGCTTGAAGCAATTATTGGGCATTAGGCTACAGTCAGTCAGAGCCAGGACTGTCCGTCTCTTTCTCACTCTCTTGTTGTGCAGTATAAATAAACAAATAAATAAAAGCATTCATTTCCCCTTGGGAAATGAATAAGGGAATAGTAGAATAGTGGTTATTATGGAGGTGAGCTGCTGTGAATGTGCAGGGGGGCAAGTCTAGTGGAATTGATGTCAGGACTTGACAACAGAACCTTTGCCTTTCCTTTGCTGGGCGATTGAGAGGGGTATCTGTATCGTATTTCCAGACCCTGCAGGGCTGAAGGCCTGTAGGATTTCCAGTGAGTAGTGCAAGACAAGATAGGACTGTTTACACAGCTGTGCATATAAATTAGCATATGTAGTTTTTATGCAAATCTGTTTCTTTTTTATCCTTTTTTGGGGGGTTGATGCTCCCCTTTTGATGTGATTCACAAGCTGGCCATCCTAAAAGAGCAACTGTGCATCCCTGTGCCTTTCACAGGAGACAATAATGGTTAGGGCTGCCATACGTCTGGATTTTCCCAGACATTTCTGGGATTGCAAAGGTGGAATTGATGTCTGGGGGGAATTTCCAAAAGGTGGTGCTTTCTGGGTGTTCTGGTTTTAACTTTTTGAAATATGGCAACCCTAGTAATGGTGGGGTGTGGAAGACAGATAGCTCTGAGACCTCAAAACTGTAAAGGACAGAGCTACAGGATCAAATGGGTGTCAGTCAGGTGACCTCCTGCTAGAATCTGGGATGGTTAAGGAGGAAGCTGGTGAGGGCTATGGTTCTACCTGGGCTACCTGAGGCAGTACAATCAATTGGGGGTGATGCTGCAATGGTTGTTCTTTGATCATCAGAAGGAGAGCAGAATCCGGGGCAGATGTGGGGCACAGGGCTAGTCCACAGTTTCAGACTTTCTCGTGCCTGTCTGTTTCAAAACAGATGGAAGCTCACCTATCAATGGATAGCAATAGGTAGGAGAGTGGCAAAGCAGAAGTTGAAGTCTTGGAGAAATTACAGCTGTATGGTTTGAAATGCTAAAGGTAGATTAAAAAATAATCCCCAGCTAGAAGTGAGATAAATATAGTGGAATGCCTTCTGCCTCATTAACACCAAACTGCTAACCTTCCTCATTACTTCACCAGAAGCTCAACAGTAGAGCATAGACTATGCATGCGAAAGTCTCTAGGTTCATCTCCAGTTTAAAAGGTCATGTGGTGGGTGATGCACAAGACGTTCCTCTGCCCAGGATCCTGGCAGGCCACTGCCAGTTAGGCAATATTGGGCTAGACTGACAAATAGTCTGACCCACTATAAAGCAGGTTCCTGCTCTCTCTCTCTCTCTCTCTCTCTCTCTCACACACACACACACACACACACACTCTTACTTGAGATCCAGACAAGTGTGATACATCAAAAACTGCCTATTTTATTACTACTGGACAACTGTTGGCATTTGTCCTATTTCTTCTCATGCCTCAAGCTCATCTTCATTGATGACATTGCAGAAGATGCTTGGAAGATGGCTGCCAAATGACAATCCTGTATTTTCCAAAGGCCCCAAGGTGACCTCCTCAAGGCTCATTGCACTCCAGCACTACTTAGTGTTCATATGTGCATAATCTAGCCACAGTGGGCTCTGTTGTCGCCTGGAGCTTTTGCCCTACCATAATTCTTTTTGGGAAGAGGATAACCTCCCATCTGACTGTACTTCCCCTCTCCTGGCCCCCCACCCAAAGAACAAAGTCCTTTATTATGACCAACCTGGTTGCTGCTTCAATGCCCTGTATTTTATCAGCTGCAAAGTGTTTCCTACGTTGTTTGGTTAATGTGATGGATGCTTCTCTCCCTGCCTTCTTGGTGTTTAAGCCAAGATGCAGAATTGCAAGTTAAAAGGTGATTAATCTTCCCTAATGGGATTGCACACTACAAACAGGATCTCACCCTCCACGTCTTTGTTAGCCCTGACCGGAGCTTGCATTACCTCAGACTCAGTAATAGGTCATTTATAATGAACAACAGAAGATGTGGGGAGGAGAGGAGGGTTGTTTGGTCAAGTGTCAGCTGCCCCCAGCTCATTTAGACTTAATCCCATTGTCCAAGTGATCCTGAGTTCTGGGTGGTGTGTAATTGGGTGTACAGTGAGATGACAACATCCAGCCTGCTGCAGTGTTTCATCCTTTTATCCCATTAACACTAGCTTCTTACAGTCAAATAACTTAGCTCTAGGTTAGGCAGTATAATCTGGGGAAGACAAGAGTGCATACCCACTCCAGATTCAGAGCTGTAAAAACAGAGCTGGGGCCATGAGTTCTTTATGGAGGCAGCTCATATGCAACTCAGCTGAATCCGGGCTCATGCCTTTGAAATGTCTTATTGCGAATGCTGTACTTAGTCTAAAGATGGAGCTGCAGTTTAGCAGGCAAATGCATCGTGCCTGGTCATCTTCATCAGACCAACGCAGCCCTGAGAGATGAGCCATTTGACAAAGGTGTGGCTACGGCACACCTGCAGCTTTTGGAAGTCCTGCCAGTTGGGGATAGAACAGAATTATGTTCAGTCCACATTTTAAAGCCAACTGACTTTATTCTCCCCTCCTGAATCAGAATGTACATGGATGCGCAGACTAGGGCATCATCATCTTTTAAATTGTTACACACATCTCTAAATTATTTTGAGCAGTTCTTCATTCAAAAAACATACCACTTTGCATTAAAAAATGTGTATTTTAGGATATTCTCAAATACATATCATTAGATACCCAACTGATACCTGTGGGTTGAGCATGAACATTTATGAAGGGAAGCCTATGGGTGTACTGCTGTATATGCACAGGCTTCTGCATGACCCCACATGAATGCTCAGTTATCAGAGGAGGGGAGAGCAGGGTGTATGGTATTGTGGATGGGACAATAATCCTGGTCTGCATCTGCCTCCCCATGTCTAGTCTCTATGTAAAGGATAATTTGAGACAAGCATTATTGAGGGAAATCAATGTCATCAAATAATCTGGAAAACAACAACAACACAGAATGGGGTAGCAACAACACAGAATGGGGAGGAGAGGATTTGTCATTGGCTGCTAGTGATGTCATGGGTTCTCTCCAGTGGAGCCAGGACCATTATGATCACTTCATCTTATATACTCTCACAATATGTCAGTAGCACTGATAGTGGCATGGTGAGTGGACAGGAAAATATAATTGCTCCAGTGATGAAATATTTGAGTACTGGGAAAGTGTGATTCTCTCCCTTTCTCCATTACCTTGAGACAAGAAATCTGGCTTCCATGCAACAAATGCGTCTTTTCATGCAGCTGAAAATGTGCACGCACACAATCATTAACGTGGAAAGATGCACCAGTGAGAAAAAAATATTGAAAATTCATTTTTCTCCTCTGATTATTATTATTATTATTTATACTCCACCCATCTGGCTGGGTTTCCCCAGGCACTCTGGGCGGCTCCCAACAGAGTATTAAAAATAATAGGGAGAAGGAGGGCAAGAGTCATCAAGGAGTTTGTTCTCAGGAACAATTAGGTGCAGAGAGGTTGGAAAAGTGACTAAGACGTGCGAATTAACAGCCAAGGTTAGTTTGATTAGCAACAGAGAGGTGTTCTAGAAGAAGTTAATCCCAAGATCTCACAGCGGCTCATTGAATGCATAATGTAAGAGGCTAAAAATAAAAGGAAGGATCGTCAAGTGCAACTGTGTGCTTAAGAGTAGAGAACTGTGGATATTAGGATAAGTTGCTTTTGTTATACTGTTGGCTCTCTTGTCAGCTTGTTTGTTACACATCATGATTACCTTTGGCTTCCATGCTGAATGTATACTATGATCCCCATTCAGAAACAGCAACAAAAGCCTTCTGAATCACCATCTTTAGCTAAATGCAAATCATGAGCATTTTGAGGGATGTCTGAAGGGGTTGGACATATTTATTTCATACATAGAAAGGAGAGACAAAGAATTATGAACGGAGGGGAGATAAGAATGGTAGTGTTTGTTTTACCTTTCTAAATGACCACATCCCATCAGCCAGGGGTAGACAAAGTGGTGTCCTTCAGGTGGGACTGCAATTCCCATCAGCCCCTTACAGCATGGCCACTGGTCAGGGGTGATAAGTGCTGCTGTTCTACAACATCTTAAGGGCACCTCATAGAAACCAGTTGCTTCCTCTGGCCATACAAGTCAAGAAGCCATGGGTTTCAGTTGCACAAAAGAAGCTACAGTACCTGCGAAATATTAGGGAAAATGTTCAGTTTCTAGTAGTGTTTTCCCTGTGAAACATGAACGGTTTTATTCAGAGTGCCAGCTTTATGATACTAGAGAATGAGGGGTGCTGCTTCTGCCAGCTCCGTGGGCATAAGCAACTTATTTGCAGTTCATAGAAATCTCTGTGCATTTCTCAGGGGGTAATTGTCCCCTGTGCAGCCCAAGCATCTCTCCAGTATCAGGCAGGCTCAGTGTCAGCAGAGGTCAAGGATGGAACAGCTCTAAGAAACTAAACCCCAGGAGCTAGCAGTTCAGTGCAGAGCAGATGGTGGGATAATGTTGGTGGAGGATGTCGCCCTCCAGGAATGTCAGGGTCAAACATCTCACCAGCATAGGGCGTTAAGTGTAATGGGAAGGGGAGGGCTGGAGAGAAAGGGAGGGAGATCAAGAAAACAGGAGGTTAAATGAGGCGATGCTTGTGCAGTGGTACTGCGCCACTCCAGAGCTCTGCCAAAGAGAAAGGTTACTTGCCTGCCACTTCATTAGGAGAAAGGGAGGCACTTCAAGGAGCCTCATCTGTTGAGTAGACAGAGTGGATCCTAACGAAAGGAATGACGGATTAAGAACTGTCTGGGAGCTAATGTACTGTTTACTGCAGTATAAATGGCTGGTGTTTGGGGAATGACAGCTGAGAGGAAGCGACAACCGGGTGGTAGCGGAGGGGAGGGGGAGCTTTCTTGATTTCCGAAGCTCCTGCTCCGAAGCAAAACTGCAGTTTGGAAGGAGAGAGATATGGTCTCCTCTGGATTCCCTTCCACCTTCTGTTCTGTTCTGCCTAAACAAACAGGCCAATTTTTTAAAAAATGGCAGCTTGGTCCTACTGTGCAAATGGTATTGAATTGAATGCTTGCTTTTCTTTAATTATTAGTGGAAATGATCACTAGCCTTAAGCACAGATTGGATTGGGGGCTGAGAGCTGTGGCTCCATCCCTTCTTCTTGCCCCTGTGAACCAGCTCCTTGCTCCAAAAAGAGGGACAGCCCTTTTTAAATTATCATCTTTATTTATTAAATTATATTCTGCTCTTCACCTCACCTGGGCCTCAAACCAGCTTACAAAGGATAAAAAAATGTACAAAATACAGAATGTAAAGCATGAATTAAATCAGTGGAGAATAAAACATCAGAACAGCATTCATGGTGCAAAGGTCTCTTGGAATATAAAACCATTTTAACTAGGCATCTGGAACTTGGCAGGGACAGCGCCTGCCTGATTTCTTCTTAGCAGAGTAAAAAAGCTCTATTACCAGAAAAGGGGAGAATCCTTCTTCATCATTAAGTACATTTGTGGAGAAAGAGAATGGTAATTTATGATGAGCAGTCATCTCAACAAATTCACCTGAAAGAAAAAGCTGAGTATTGGAAACACATATACACAGAATCAGGGGGGAAAGGTCAATTTCTCTTTCTTTAGGTTCTCAGATTATTTTTCACTGCCATTATAACCAGGACATTTTTCCAGCTCTAGCACCTCTCAGGTGGGCACCACTGCCATCCTAAGAGAACGAGGGAGGCATTTGTGGTGAGTTCTGGCACCTCTTTTTCTAGAAAAATAGCACTGATTATACCTGTCATCATCATTAAGGCAACAGCCTATCCAAAATCTAATTTTAAAAGCTGGCTGCAACTCTTAAATAATAATTTTATTTTCCTCCTTTCCAGACAGCATTCAGTATGTATATTTCCTTAGCTTTAAAGCCATGTGACATGTAAGAGTTTTTCAAGCTGAAGGGAGCTGCTATTCAGCAGCAGCAGCAGCAGCAGCAGCTTCTACCTTGACAGATGTTAACATGAGAGAGACAGTCTCCTGCCCGGCATGCTGTCTGCTTCTCGTATTCCTCTGGCTGCCTTTAAATTATGAGATTTCTCTGTCTCTTTGCTGAGCCCAGGTGTGGAGTGATCTGCTAAATGCCAGGCTCTTCTTCTTCTTCCCAGGTCTCCACTTTGTGCAATAACGTATTGTTAGGGAAAATGGGCACCCGCACTCCAAAAACAAAACAGGTGCTTTCTGCACTTGTGTTAACACTATTCTGTATGAAGAGGAAGGCTCTTCAAGATGCAAACAGCAGATTCTCCAGAGCCCAGTTGCCTTCCGGGAACGTGTGATCACACTTTGATAATGATCACATACATCTGTGTCACCTTTTCAATGAGAAAGACATTCCACAATAGAGGGACAACTTTATTTCTGCCTCTAGATTAGAAAGAAGCAGCTGTTTCCCAGTCTGCAGCAAGCATAGTTCCCAAATGCTCAGTGGAAGGAAAGGAGAACTACGGGCATATAGGAAGTATTCGCCCATTTGGCCACTGGCATATGGCTTCAAATGCTGCCATGTCTTTAGATGTCCTGAAAAGCATGCAGCATCAATGCTTCCACACTGTGTGATGCAAGGATGCATATATTACAGATTTAGAATGATAATGTCTTTGCTGAAGCTTTTCTTTTAGATCTTTTGAAACATGCAACCAACTAGATATGTAAGGTTATATCCCAAAGAACCACAATTTCTTTCACTGTGACACGGATGCCCTAACTTCTTAGGCTTGGTCTAATAATAAGAATGAGAATAATAAGAATAATAATTTATTATTTATACCCTGCCCATCTGACTGGGTTTCCCCAGCCACTCTGGGTGGCCCCCAGCAAAATATTAAAATACAGTACACATTACCTTATCTCCTGGGAAGATGGGGTTGTGGGATGCATTACTTTCCATGTGAGATTATTTATCTGACTAGCCTTGTGTTCACTGATTGTACGAACCAAGTAACTATAATTAAAAGCAATTAAATGGTTCTGTGCATTGGGTAATGCATAGCAAAGACACAAATCCTCTTCACAGAATTGACTGTTGATTGGTTGACATGTGCTGGCAACACTGTTTTGTTTATTTTTATATATATTTTTAAAAATGACCACAATGAAGAGATCTGAAATTGTACATTTTATTGTAATTTAATATTGAATGGATTCAAGAGTGGGTCATTACATTTTGTTGAGAATCTTCCCCTCTGGTGGCTATCTGAAATAGAGCAGTTTGGTCAATTCTTTGTGATGTGCTTCTGTACACCAGGACATCTGATAGGCCATAGGAAGGAAGATGGAGCTAGATACCAATCACAACATGGGGGTAAACAAGGAAGCAGCCATATAATTCAGGGATGGGAAATCTATTGCTCTCCAAATATTATCGGACTACAGTTCCCATCATCCTCAATTACTGGCCATGCTGGCTGGAACTGATGGGAGTTGGACATATGCAAATGGGAACCTTACATTCAAGCAGCTGATCACACGTAGATGTCCTTTGAAGACATCTCAACATGTAGATGCTAAGGTGAGACTGGCAGAGTCAGTAGGACCAGCAGGCACAGTCCTGCTCTGCCTCCATACATTTGCATTACATGTGGAGTATATTTTCGAAATATCAATTCTCCCCTTTAAAATGGTACGTGTGATAAGTGGTTTGCGCATGTCTGTTTTGTGGCATTCAGAAAATACTGAGAAGTGGAACTCCACAAGTGTGTGCCTTCGTAGTGAAACAGGCACATATGCTAATGTAACCACATAACATGCATCATATAGGCTTACAGTGACATCATAATCAGCCTTCAAATCGTTGCCAAAGATCTAGAACTTGACTAGAAGGCCACTGTGTTAGTATCAGGAAGCAAGATAGCAGAAAGCCATTTCATCAAAGGTGATGAAGAGAGTCTTGCTCCAGAACCTCTTTAGAAGTTAAAAAATGAAAAGAAAAAGAGATGGAGGTAATTTAAGGAATAGGCCCTTTTCAGTGCTGGGACCAGTGTTGTGGAATTCCCTCCACAATGAAGTTTACTGAATTTACAGTGCAATACAGATGTAAGTCTGATTGAATTCAGTGGGTCTCACTCCCTCGATAAGTGGGTATAGGATTACAGCTTTAGAAAGCTGGCAAATGCCTTTCTTCTTCAAAAAACATTTGAGGAATGATTCTGGCTTTTCATATGTGGATTGTATATGCTATATTGTATTGCTGTAGTGTATATTGAATTTAGCTACTAACATGAGTTTGACCAAACTCTGGGAGGCAGTGGAAGACAGGAGTGCCTGGCGTGTTCTGGTCCATGCTGTCACGAAGAGTTGGACACGACTAAATGACTAAACAACAACAACAGCAACAGCAACATATTGAATTTAAGGGTCAATATGTATTGGGTAGGGCTCCCCCCCCCCATTGTGTTGTTTTATGGTTGTGAACTCAAAACAATAAACAATAAAACAATACAATGTCAAAGGCAGGGGGGCTCATCTGGACATAGAATAGGATAACAATTTAATAAATGAAAAATGAACGATCCTGAAATCTCCAAGGAGAGAGGAAGTGCACAGTATTGATCCACCAAGACTTTTGTTCCTAGGGGTTTCATCTATAGAATTGCCGGCTGGAAATATTCTTGGTTAAGCATTTAAGCATAATAGTTCTCATGTGGGAAAGATAGACATGAAAGCAGTAGGTAGGAAAACGCCTTTCTCCACTCTCCTGGAATCAGTAGCCTGGCTTCCAGCTGGGCTCTTGTGAGAGCACAGCCTGAAAGAGACCATTAGGGTGCAAAAGCAATGAATGATGCTGGTCCTGGTCTAAAATCATCTTCCATTCACTTCTTTGGTAATGTTTGGGACAAAATATGCTATGAGTTTTCTGGAATCTCACTGGGGGAAAAGGCTACTCAACTAAAACAAGCTAAGGAAACAAGCTTCTTTTGCCCTGTGTAAGCAGTGAAAGGGCAGAGGCAACAGTGAGTATCTTCAGCAGCTAAAGAAGAAAGGAGCTTGAAAGACCCCAAATCTGGAGTGAGGCCAAATGCAGAGTGAGTTGTTTTGGGATGAAGAGGCAGCTCATGGAAGAGGGGAACTGGGCACTTGGGAGAGCTGCTAAAGCAACATTTGAGATGGGGGCCCACAAAGCGCTTTGTCATCATTTAGAGAGAAGTTAAAATACGGGGCGGATAAGGACGTATAAATTGGCAGCAGATTGTGGTTTATGGTAATGACAGTCCCAGAGGAGCATCTCTCTCTTGGTGACATTGAAGCAAATTGCATTGCTCAAGATGTATACTAAGGATGGATAATGAGATGTGTGCACAGGGTAGAAAAGATTGTGGGTTTTATGATGCTATTGAACTCCCGGAGATGAGTGTGTGTGTGTCTTTGAAAAAGCCAAGTTGCAGAGGGGGACGGGAAGGGAAGGGAGGAGGGTGCGAATGGTAACACAAAGCTCAAAAAATGCATTGCCTTGCTGCAGCCCAAATATTTGTACTTAATACACTCCCTAATCAACTCTCTTTAAGTATGTGCTCAGCCTTTCACATGCACACCAAGGATCCCCCCCCCTCCCAAATTATCCCTTTCTGCTGCATCAGAGACCAACTCTGAAGCTGCCCTGAATTTAGATTCAGCTTATCCAACAACACAAGCCTTTGTTTTCAGTAATGGGAGGAAGCATCCGCAGCAGAAGGGATTTCTTAAGAGAGTTAGACAAATTCATGGAAGATGAGGCTGTCAGTGGTTACTAGCGAAGATGCCTGTGTTCTGCCTCCACTCTTGGAGGCATAGAAGAAGAAGAAGAAGAAGAAGAAGAAGAAGAAGAAGAAGAAGAAGAAGAGGAGTTTGGATTTGATATCCCGCCTTTCACTCCCTTTAAGGAGTCTCAAAGCGGCTAACATTCTCCTTTCCCTTCCTCCCCCACAACAAACACTCTGTGAGGTGAGTGGGGCTGAGAGACTTAAAAGAAGTGTGAGTGGCCCAAGGTCACCCAGCAGCTGCATGTGGAGGAGCGGAGACTCAAACCCGGTTCCCCAGATTACGAGACTACCGCTCTTAACCACTACACCACACTGGCTCTCTCTGAACACTAGTTGTGGAGGACCCCAAGTGAGGGGAGGGTAGCTGTTCTCATGTCCTGCTTGTGAGCTTCCCATAGGCACCTGGATGGTCACTGTGGGAGTAGGATGCTGAACTAGAAGGGCCTTTGGTCAGCTCTTCCTGAGTGGGGAGGGGTGAAGAGCTTCCCACAAAGCCTTTTTGGATCAGGGCCAGTAATGAGGCAAGAAGATCATCAGGTCATAAGAAAACCCAGCTCACAACTTGGCTGGCCATTTCTCCCACTTTACAAAGGACACTTCTCGTCCTCAAAGAGTTCTCTGTTTGAAGGGCTATTCATTCCAAGTACACATTTAAAATAAAGATCCCTGAGAAGGGAGAATGGGGGGCCTTGGAGATGTCTGTCAAGAGCATCTCTAGAGCAGGCTGAGCAGGCCCACAGATCACCAGGACACTGTCTTCCCCACAAAGGTGAGATGCATTGTATTTCTGTTTAAACTACATAAACATTTTGTAAATTTGCACCTGTAGCTATGAATTAACATATGGACATTTAAAAATGACTTAACTTGTTCAGCACATTTATCTGCAAAACTTTTCTCAGAATACAATTTTCTGCATTTTGAATTTGCACCCTATTTCACATATGTGGAAGACACATAGCTTATTGGTAAAGCATCTGTTTGCATGCAGAAGGTGCCAGGTGCAGTTCCTAGCATCTTTAGGTAGGCCTGGCAAAGACTCCTGTCTGAAAGCCTAGGGAGCTGGTGGTGGTCAGGGCAGAGGGAGCAAAGGTCTTATGAGAGGCAGCTTCCTGTGTTATCCCATCCTAGCATAAGTATTCTTCCCCAGTTTGCATTCAAAGCCTTGTATTTCTTAGCACTCTTTGCAAAGTGTTGACCAGCTTGCTATTTAAGGAGGCTCCCAATGTTCCCTTCATCTGAATTTCAGTCCCACATCCTGGGATTCAAAATTACTTGGTCTTTTGGAAGTTTATGAGGTAGAGCAAATGCACAGAATAATAGGAGAATGGCAGAAACGACATGCTCATCCTTTCTTATCCCTTATTGCTGTTCCCCTTCAAAATACTAAGTGGCTTGTTCTTGCACATGGCGTTGAGCTGTTGCTCAACATGCTCAGCAGTGCTCATGACATGTTCTTTGTCATGCTGACAGTACACTCTCTGTCCTCACTGCTTTCATCTCTATCCATCATATATGCACAGGCATGGCATGTCTCCACCTCTGCATCCTGTGAAGATCAGGGGCATTGCATTTGCATCTTCCCACAATGCCTTAAGGATAGCACTCTCTTGCCCCAGTGACAAAATGCTTGTGCCTGGAAATCACAAAAGAGAATACACTAGGGATTGGGGAGATTTGATTCAGTTCATATTTGAAGGTGAACCCACCTAATTTGCATTTTTTGAAACAATATGTGAACCAAAACACAGCCATACCTCTGAAATTCACACTTCTCCCAATTTTGCAATGCAGTTCTCTAGCCAAGCAATGTCTACACTAGGGTAAAGTGTGCATAAAAATGCATAGACTAGCGACAAAATGCCTTACATTTGGGGAAAATTGTTTTGCAAAAATGTATATATTAAGTAAGCTTGCTCATAAAAATGTGTGTATTAGGAGAAACACAGATGTATTTTCATAAAGACTTTAAAAGAAAAAAAGCAATCAGGTGTCATAGTATGGAGATATGAACTTAAGAGTGGAAAAATGAGAAACTGCAAGAAACCAAAACTGATAGATTTCCCCATCACTGGAACAAGCGTGTTGTTGTTTTTATATACCATTCCTAACAGATATGAGCTGCTGGTGTCAAACCAAAAGGCTATGAATTCTCCTTCTTCTGTTCAAAGTGTGCAAATTATTGTGACCTTTATACCATATTTTTTGCACCATAACACTCACTTTTTTCCTCCTAGAAAGTAAGGGGAAGTGTCTGTGCGTGTTATGGAGCGAATGCCTACGGGTGGCGGGGGGTGGGATCTGCTGCAGTCGTGAGCAGAGGATCCATGGTTCCCCTTCCTTCCCTCCTCCGTGGTTACAAAGCATGGATCCACATGGATCCTCAGGATTTTTGCATTGGGGTACTCCAAACTCACTGTCAGATCACATGTCTGTGGCCACAGCATGAACCACAAAAATCATATATCCACTATTTCGTTTAGAATATTTATTTTCTTGTTTTCCTCCTCTAAAAACTACGTGCGTGTTATGGTCTGGTGCATGTTATAGAGCAAAAAATACGGTATGTACTTGTGGGGTGTGTGCTTGTTGTGGCTTGTGCCGTCATGCTCATATTGAAAGACCACCCAGGGGGAAGAGTGTGTGTGCGTCTGTCGCTGAGGTTACTTCCTTTTCTTCTCTCCGACCTCCTGCACCCGGATTCTGAATGCAGAGAAATTCTTCACCTCCAAGTGTGTGTCATCTTAAAGCTGACTTTCTCTAAGCATAGCCAGGCAGCCGTTGCCAAGGCCGGCTGGCGTAAATTCTCTCCGTTTGACAGCTGATGAAGGGATGGAGGATTTATAACTTATTTGAGTTCCCATACATCACCCTTTGTGTCGCTTGCTTATGATGGCCTTGCCAAAAGATAAAGAAGTGCAGGACTCTCAGTATGGGCCGTGGTGACAGGCCAGGGACAAATGTCTCTGTTGGGTAAATTGATTTGAATAGCTCTAGTGAAATATCAGGCGAGGCTGAAAATATGATTGGGTTTAATGATCCTGCTTGCATTGTATCCCACTAGAATTCCAAATGGCAGACAAGTTAATTAAAGTCACGTATAGCATTGGGAATGGAAGGAGGACATAATAGGTAGATATAGATATGTATTGCCGGAGCATCTATCTATTAACTGTATCTGTCTGTCTATCTAAAAGTTATTTCCCCCCCTTCTATTTCCAATATAGTGACTTTCCTAGGAGGCCAATAAATATCATCTGTAATTTATAGGGTGTTTATCCAGGTAAAACTGTTCAGAATATTTTTCCCTAACCCCTAGAGTCTAACAAGCAAAAACCTCGAGGCATAAAAATGCAGAATGAAAAGATGGAGAGCAGACAAACTGTTTATTCTCCTCTGGTGAAATTTAGTGCACATAAAACTTAATATGGTGTTAAGAATTGAACATTCATTTTCTGTGAGCAAAGGAGGTTTGCGGCCGTATAAGTTGGGAATCGGAAAGGGAAGGTAAAGTAGTTGTTGTTGTTGGTGGTGGTGTGTGTGCGTGTGTTTATCTATCTATATATTGCATACATGAATGAAAATATGTAAAAAATAAAGCAGATATATCTTCACGTATGCCCTTTGTACCTCTCTTTGGGCATGACTTCAATGCTGCACTTGTGTGCAAAGTAGTTTTTGTTGTTCATGTTGAAAAGAATTATGGGGGGGGGAGTGTGTTTGAGTTTATCTCATGTTGTAGATCTCTGCAGCATCTGTTGAATGTTATGAACTCAGACCTTCCTTATTCAGCAAAGTATCACGAGAGCATCAAGAGATCTTGTAGGGTGGAAGAATAAAGTGGGTCAAGAGAAGCAGTGATTTCTCAGTGCTACAATGCCCCACGAGTGTCAAATGAACATCCAAACACACTTTGGTCAACAGATGGGGCTCCGCTGTGTGCCAGAATTATCCAAAGTTAAATTGAGTGGCAGAAGGCACACGACATTCTTGGTGGTGATGACCTCCTTGTGGAATGCTCAGCCATCAGAAGTATGATAGACATGTTCAGTGCTAGCATTAAAGAGGTCATTGAAGACCTTATTATTCATGTAGGCATTTGGGGAGATGTGAAAGGAAAACTATCCCATTCTTACTTAATGTTTTAGTAGCATCTGTGTGATGGTTTTTACACTGCTTATTTTTTCATTGATGTTGTATTGATGAGATTATATTGTTTATTATTGTTAACTATCAAAGACACATGGTGAAAACAAAGATTTAGATTTAGAAAAAGATAAATGAATGGGACGGAATTGTTAAAGATATGAAAGAAGGTCAGAAGATAAATTCATATGTGTGTGTGTGTGTGTGTGTGTGTGTGTGTGTGTGTATTTTGTGTGTGTGTGTGTATATATATATATATATATGCAGGTTTTGGTGTCCTCGGGTGTCTTCCCGTGTAAAAGTTGGGGTGTCTAGGCGACGTTTCGACGAGGTCTCACTCGTCATCTTCAGGCTGGTGCTTTCGGCTTCTTGTTCCAGTAACAAGAAGCCGAAAGCACCAGCCTGAAGATGACGAGTGAGACCTCGTCGAAACGTCGCCTAGACACCCCAACTTTTACACGGGAAGACACCCGAGGACACCAAAACCTGCATTCCTGTACCCGTGAAAATCTACGAAAGCATATATATATATATATATATATATATGGCAAGCACGTGCTAGTTGTGAGCAAGGTCAAAAGGAAATTGTATGGGGGCTACAATCCTATTCTTTTTTATATTTTGCTGGAAGCTGCCCACAGTGGCTGGGGAAACCCAGCCAGATGGATGGGGTATAATTATTATTATTCCTATTTACCTTGGAATAAGCCACATTGAATCAAATGGGACTTACCTGGGTCAATATATGTCACTTGAATAGTAAGATCATGTGTTCAGAGAGAGAGAGAGAGAGAGAGAGAGAGAGAGAGAAAGACCTACAGTTGTTGGTGACACGAAGATCAAATCACATGATTTGTTAATACCTAGTAGCCATGTAAATATATAATGGACGATATCCTGTGATGTCTGCCTATTTGCACACAAAAAAACCCACTTCAGCATGACTTCACCTTCCTCCTCTTCCACCTCCAGTGCCATCCAACCCCCAGGTTTGTTTTGGAGGGCCCCCAACCCTCTGGAAAAGATTGGAGGTGGGCCCAGGCTGCAGGGGAAGCAGACAAAGGAGAAGCCATGTTACGCAAGCAGACACCCGATTGAACTTCATTGAATCTCACCCAAGAACTTTCTGGCAATGTAGTGATGGAATTATCAAAGAGAAAGCAGGAGAAATTGTACTCTTAAAACCAATGTTTTTGTTGTTGGGACTGTTTGAGCAATAAATCAGTGTTTGATAAACAACCTGCTTATCAATGCTCAGAGATATTGATTGTAAAATATGGGAAGAAACCAAGCTTGCCAGCAATGGATAAATGGCTTCAAAGTACCTGGAAAATTCTGATAATAGTAAAAATTACCCACTCTAAAGTGTGGGACAACAAGCAGTTCGCAATTGTGTCTATTTAGGACAACAGGAGGCCTTTTGTGTTAGACTGCAACAGAATTAAACATACAAGGGAGAGTATGTCAGAAAATATTTAATATATTGTATATTAATTGTTTCTGATGTGATCAGAATCTCCCCACACCTGCACAGATTAATTCTAAGGTACCTCACAACATTTAAGAAGCCTCTTACATAGTGTCTTGAATATAAGAATTTCACATGCAAGAAGGTTTTGCCAAATGCTTATCTATTTTTCATGAATGCCCAAGGAAAATGTTTACATATGGCTGAGGGTGGGCATTTAAATTACTGATTTTTTTTTAATAGTTCTGGTTAAGCAGCTCACTACACACTTCCTCCAGCTAGGTGCAAAGTAATGAAATAGACGGTGGCAGCACAACAACTGTTTTGTAGCCTCACATCCTGTCCCACATTATGATTGTATTTTATTAGAAGGAGTCTATAAAGGTGATTTCAGAGCCCAAGCCAGTAGCCAGTTGAAACTGTGTATGTTGAGGGAGTATCAGGGGAGACAATATACTGCCTTCAAAATACTGCAGACTACAACTACCATCCCTGATTATTGGCCATGCATGCTGGGGCAGATGGGAGTGTAGTCAACATCACCTGGAAGGTAACACAATGGCTATATGTGATTTACGCACACAACCACATGCTGGACATTAGTGGAAGATAGGCTGGAATAAATGTCAGTGATCTCTTTGTGAGGCTGTGAAATACCTCTAAATGGGAAGTCAGACAATGGCAACATTCATTGTTTGAGCTCAGTTGCTTATAAACAAATGCCCCCAATTAAGTGAGAAATGGAGACACTGGCTTTTTAAATCATTAAGACCTAGAAATATACAGTCATGATTCCAGATAAGAGATCAAGCCATGCAGAGTGCAGGGAAGGAGGAGATAAGCATGATGTAGCAGTAGACATAAACCCAGGAAATATAATTTTTAAAGAAATTACCAGTGGGTTGACTAATAAAAGGAGAAGGGGAAAGGTTGCTGGAGAGAACAAGAGGCAAGGTGAGAATCAGTGCGGGAATGAATGTTTACAGGGCTGGCAGGACTCTAGTAAAAGGGAAGCCAGAGCAGGGCTTGAAAGGTTAATGCAAGCACTCCGGCCCTAAGCTGTAAAACCATCTGCTGGTTTATAGAGCAAAGGCAACCTGGAAACAAATAGCCTGGCCTGCCAAGCCTTAGGTGAGAATCATTTGTGCAATGAAGAAGTGCTGAATGTTAAAAAGAGCTTGGAAGCTGCCCCAAACACAGCCAGAGATGGGGCTGGCATCAAGCTGCAGCATGTAGGAAGCAGAATGCCTCCCAGGAAGCTGAGGGTACAGCTTTGCACCATTTTAATATATATCTTTTCCCCAAGGCAAGAGTGGCAGCGAGTTCAGGCAACAGAAGGCCACCTTTGGAGCTGCAAAGCCAACTGGACTTCTGGAGCAGCCAAAGATGGGGGAATAACAGCACTGAGTGGTGAGGAGGGAGAACAGTGGTCCCCTCACCAAGCAAAAGTTTTAAACGGACAGTAGGACCTCTGGCAGGGTAGGATGAGGGGGGAGAGACAGCGAGATAGCATGGGGCACCCAGGACATCCCCTTTCCCTGGGCCCCTTCAAACATGGCAACCTATTTGCTTCTGTGAAGCCCAGGGAAATGCCATCATCTCTGGTTCCTCCCATTTATTTCACAAAATATTCTGTGTAATGAATTTCTAAAGTTTGTTTGCAGCCTGTGCGAAGACGGATGTAAGGAGCACAGCAAAAGAAATTTCTCTCGACTTGCAGCACTAATAGGTAACATGACACTTTGGTGCAATGTCACGCTTTGAGACACATTGTCAATCAATCATGCTTTATTGCTCCAACTTTCCTTAATGCGGGCCCATAAAATCAAAATCAAAACACAGCCACAGCTACACATACACAATAAAACTACAATACAGGAAACGCAGCAGAAAGCCAAACTTGCTGGCATAGCAAATGTTATGTTAATGCACCATGGCCAATTATAAGTGTTTAAAGGCACTGTTTGCAACAGTGTTTCTTTTCTTAAGAAATTTGGGGAACACTCCATTGAGAAGTTCTCTGATACAAGGCCCATGGGAATTGATGGAGGTTACAGAAATCAAGCTAGTAGGTAACTTTTAAATAGCAAATAGATGTATGGCACAATTGGTTTGGGTGATATGCTTTTGTAAGAAAAGATTTGGGCTGAGTCCTATCTGACTCACTAATCCCAGTCTTGGGAATAAAGGAGATAAAAGTTGTGAAAACTCATGTATCATTGTGATTGCCGTCATCACCATCATTTGTTAAATTCTTCATTTTACTTTGAAAATTGGCCTTCAGTAGAACACTTTTGTGATTCATTTTACAATTAGCAGTCTACATTTTTGGGCTTACTCACAGGCAATTAGTTGCTGACATTTGTCCTTCTGTGTGACGGAAGTGAGCCTTGACTACAGCAAGACGCAATACTGTCCGTCTGAATTCCATTGACTGGAATGGAAACTTTGTGGCCAAGTTAGATTCAGTCGCTGCTAACTTTTGATGGCTCATAGAGAGTGCATCATTATGCATAGCAATGTATAGGACAAAATCCTATTAAGTGTGTAAGCATCAGCCCCAGAGACTTGAGTAAGATTTAAACATTTGTTACCAGTGTGTATAGGACTGTAATTTAGGGATGCAAATCTTGCTAGTGAAAACCTTTCACATAAATATGTAGGATCTAGAGTCTCCATAAACAGAACTCTGCTTGTGGGATGCTCCCAAAGAGAAAAAGTGGATAATTAGTTTAAGTAGGTTGGGGGACCCACTGTGGTAGATTTTGAAGATGCTCGGGGAGAGAAGATGAAGGGGAAACACTGTTGCATGAGCAGAATGTCATCTAGCCCCCTGGACCCCCCCAGTTTTAAAACATTTATTGCAAGTTCCCCAGCTTTCCCTATTTCCCTCCTTACAGCAGCACTATAGCTTTATCTGGTGCATAAAGACTGCAATCCTATAACCACTTAACTAGAAATAAGCCCCACTGAACTCCTGACATGCCTGCACCATAAATTTGATTATTTAACAGTGTCACAAAAGTTGTTTCACCCTACCAAATGTAACAACTTTTCAGTGTCACACTCCAAACAAAGAAAATATATGAATGTGCTGCCCTTGTAGTTATTTAGCAGAGCAGAAAGTTATATAAAATGTAGCCCAGAATGGAGTTTGCTATTTTTTTAAAAAGATACCTATGCAAAAAGAAGGGGAAAATTTTATATATAACTAAAGGGTCGTAGCTCAGTGGTAGGGCATCTGCTTTGCATGCAGCAAGTCTCAGTCCCAGGAATCTCCAGGTCCAGCAGGGAATGCCTCTTGCCTGAAGCCCTGGGAAGCCATTACAATACTGTGATGGACCAATTGTCTGGCTTGGTAAGAGCAGCTTCATGTGACCCTATATGAATTAATGTGTGCATTCATTTGGTTCATTGTGTATGGAATCAATGGTACCCGAGTGTTTTCCCCCTTTTCAAAGTCTTGTATCATTGTTTACCAAACTGTAGACTAATATATTCAGTCAATTTGGCCATTAGAGCTAAGCTCCTGCAAGGTCCGTCTTTTAATTGAAATGAATAAAAAACAAGAAATGGTTTCTGAGTTCGGAATGGACTAAGCAGCTATTTGGAATGAGCTATGGTGTGTATTAGTAGGCCTTTGTAATAAAGCTGAATTGTAGACTGATAAGTGGATCTTGCTTCCCAGCACATTGCAGCTACTTTTATGGTACTGTCAATGTGCATTTCAGAATGTTCAAGTAATAGGTGGGTTTCTGCTTATTTGTTTTATTAAATTGTGACTCTCTTATGCCCTCCTGCCCAAAAGAGGTCTCCGGGACAGCTTACTGCCAGGTATCATCAAACAATATGAAACAATAATAAAAGAACAAAATGCACAGCAATGACACAAAGGACTAAAATTGCAGTAGGAAAAGTTATGGCGCACACACTGGGAGCAGTGAGCGATGCCATGAAACCTGCATTAAAATGATATACCCCAAGAGGTTAAACCACAGAGCCTAGGACTTGACAATCAGAAGGTCGGTGGTTCGAATACCCATGATGGGGTGAGATCCCGTTGCATGGTCCCTGCTCCTGCCAACCTAGCAGTTCAAAAGCACGTCAAAGTGCAAGTAGATAAATAGGTACAGCTCTGGCGGGAAGGTAAATGGCATTTCCGTGCGCTGCTCTGGTTCTCCAGGAGTGGCTTAGTCATGCTGGCCACATGACCCGGAAGCTGTACGCCGGCTCCCTCTGTCAATAAAGCAAGATGAGCACCGCAACCCCAGAGCCGGTCACGACTGGAACTAATGGTCAGGGTTCCCTTTACCTTTATTAACAATAAGGCTTGACTCTCTATGTCTCTCTCTCCAAACCTCACAGGGTAGAGGACATGTAACAGGCCTGTTCTTGATTAGTTCACAAGGGCCTGTTCACAGGGGAGGAGACAGTTCTTGAGATACCCATTCCATTCTCTGTTCAGAGAAACTAAGCTTACTTCCAGATGACCTGCTTATAGAGCTTTCGTCCTGAATAATGTTTGCAGAGAGGTTAGATGGCATCTATTAATTGGAAATGGATTCTTATTTGTTTGTGGGGAGGTGAGATGGTGCTGCATCAAGCGTTACTGGACTGCTGCCTGAAAATGGAGATGTGCCATTTTGCTGTCTGAGGTGAAAGACAAAATGGTGCCCTCCCTATTCCATATATAGATGTGGACTGGACTGACAATATCCCTTCAACATTGGCAATGGGGTGTACACCTGAGGAAGCAGGCTAGTTTAGGAAGTGAATGAAAGGTTGTGTGGCATACATAGCTGTGTCTTTCAGAGATGAATGGTGAGGAGGTTCCGGAAGAATTGGCAGGGTCTGCTGCCATTGTCCCCTTCAGCTTTTCCCCGCTGAGGTGCTTGCCTCATTCTGCCTAATGATAGAACTGTCCCTGGTGATGGGGGAGCAGCTAGAACCTTACTGGCACAAAGGTGGAGAACAAATGTAGTACCCACTAAGGAAGAATGGCAAGGTAAAATGTTTGAATATGCTGAACTGGCTGGTCTGATGAACAGGATAAGAGAAAATGAAGATAAGGAATATGAGGAGGAATGGACAATGTTTATTGAATATTTTAAGAACCAGTTTAAAGAAATACATAGTTTAGCAGGTCTTGAGTAGATGCAACAGAGTTGAAATAGATAGAGTATTTAATAGATAACAAACTGGATGGTTAGAAACTACGTAGAGTAGTAGAAAAGCAAAGGAACCAGGAAAAGTGTGGAAGGGGAGTCATATGGTATATGCATACATGCTGTATTTGGTACGAAACTGTAAGTGGGACAGGGGGAGGGGAGGGGGTTAAATATGCTCTCTGTTCCTGTTTTTTGAAAATGCAAGTATTTTTTTTAAAAAAAGAAGAACTATGTCGTGGGTAAGGACAGTGGACCCCTATGCCTTCCTCACATCTTATCCCTGGTTGACAGTCTGCACAGAGCTTGTATAAGCCTCAAATGCTTATGACCTTACCATCTAAAGTGAAATGTCTGCATTTCTATGGTGAGTAAATAAATGGACAGCCATTAAATATTTGTTGCATTTCCCACCGTAGCTCAGCAGGTAATAAACAGTTCCCATTACACTTTCAGATCCATTAATGGAAAATCTTTTTTAAAAAAGGTGAGCCGTGTACTATTATGAACTTATTATCTTACTACTGCAAATCTTCTTGGTTAAGCGGAAGTATTTCCAAGTCACTTGGACACACAGAAGTACCAATGCTGAGCTGGGAATAAATAATGCAGCAATGTATTTTTGTTAACTCCTGGTTAATTACTGCAGCAAAATAACCTGTCAGGTCGAAACTCCTGCATCTCTCTTTCTCGCTCTCTCTTTTGGTTTGTTTTTGGCTGTTGCACAAGCTTCCATTAGGGCTGCTGAAATGGTAACTGGAAATAAATATACCATTTATCATAAAAGCTAATTAGGGATTCGTTTTAAGGATGGGACTCTGCTAAATCAAAAGACCAGCAGAAAATGAAATGGGAGTTAACAAATATTGTTTAATGCATATACTATAGCCATAATCAAGTTTGTCTTGCTTAGACTGCATTCTTACATGAGATGAAGTCTCACTGAACTCAGTGGAACCTACTTTTGAGTAGACATGTCTGGGGTTGCACAGTTCGTTTCCTTCCTGCAGACCTGATGTCTATTGCAGCTTTGCCTTACACCTCTCCTTATTGCAACCTTTGAAGGACTGTCTTGCTACTGTTAGCCACATCATTTGGGAAACTGCCGGGCCTGGCATGTATTGCAGAGAGCCTTCCTTCCTTGTCAATTGACAATTTCTGCACAGGACCTGATGATAGGTCTTTCCCAATGTCTGCAATCCCTAATCAGTCATACAATACAGAAGTTGGCAAGCAATAGACAGTCCAGTAGCTGTTTGCCAATGAACTTGTGGTTTTCCTGACTGAGATACTTCATAAGCACCTGGAGCTTTTATCTGCTAATACATTATTTCATAAAGCAATATGGATCAGCCTTTCCTTCCTATTAATAGGAGTGCCTTCACACAGACACACCCTATTTACTTACTTACTTACTTACTTACTTACTTACTTACTTACTTACTTACCACTTTTATATCCCAGCCTTCCTCCAAGGATCTCCAAGCAGGATACATGACTCTCACAGCAACCCCATGAGGTTGTTAGCCTAAGAGGCAGTGTCTTGGGAAGAGCTGCAAAGCACATGCTTTGCATCCAGAAGGTCCATGGCTCAATCCCTAACATTACTAACTCGGGCTGGGGAAGAAGAGTTTGGATTTGATATCCTGCTTTATCACTATCTGAAGGAGTCTCAAAGCGGCTAACATTTTCCTTTCCCTTCCTCCCCCACAACAAACACTCTGTGAGGTGAGTGGGGCTGAGAGAATTCAGAGAAGTGTGACTGGCCCAAGGTCACCCAGCAGCTGCATGTGGAGGAGCGGAGACGCAAACCCAGTTCACCAGATTACGAGTCCACTGCTCTTAACCACTAAATCACACTGGCTCCCTTATCCAAAATACTGAAGAGCCACTGCCAGTTGGTGTAGGCAATACTAACCTACAGTAGGTGGAATAATATTTAACTCAGATAAGGATGGGGGAGAAATTAAGTCCTTTGTGAATTCTGAGATGCAGTACTCCGGTTTAAAAAATGTGTACATTAGGGGAAAGTGGGCAAAGAAATGCAAATATTAGTGCAAATAACATTCTGTTGCTTACAAAAACGTGTGCATCGGACAAAGTTGCATTAAATGTATTTATTAAGAAATGCTGACACATTTTGGGGAGGACATTCCTTTGGGGAGAGAGAGAGAGAGAGAGAGAGAGAGAGAGAGAGAGAGATGAATAGAACAGCTTTTCTTTTTCATGATAGGGTCCTCTTGTAACTTTAACAACTATCTGATAGGCAGAAAGTTGGTGGATCAAGCTTTTTCTGGCATGGAGATGAGTCATTGGGAAAGTGTCTCCCACTATATTTCTGTGTACTTGGCAACTGTTTTAGGCAGTGGAAACCTACCAAAAGGAAAGCTGGAAATCCTTGCTGGTAGTGTCAGCATGCCAGTCTAAATATAACACCCATTAACTTTTAATGCTGTGAACCACCCAGAGATCTACAGGTGAAGGCCAGTATACTACTTCTACTTCTTCTACTTCTACTTCTTCTTCTACTACTACTACTACTAATAATAATAATTGTCCCCTTTGTCCTCCTAAATCCCAGATAATGAATAGTTGGAGGTTGTTACTCAAATGGCATTCTGTACCTGCTCAAAAGCATTCCACACTTTTGAACAGTGGCAGTGGGAAAACATTCTAGGGCTAAGCCCTGGGACCAAATAAACTCCACTAGCAACCCCAAAATAGCCATTTAACAGCACATTGCATGGCAATGCGCCTTATTTTAGGCAAAGAGAATTGTAACCATTCAATGTGACAGAAGAATGAACATCCATATTTAGGCTCAGATAGCTGATATTCGCTTGACAAGCAGACCTTATTGACTCCATATGGGAGCAGTCTGCTTTCTATCAAGTTATATTAGCAATATCCAGATCATGCATGTGGCATTTATGTGTACATGCTCTGTCCTATGTCTGATCGCTACTTCTGCTTTGTTGTCTCTAGGCACTGTATGATGGTAATCTGTCTAGATTTGAATCAGGAAATGCTGATGAGATGGGCAGAGAAGCTGAAATTCAACTGCTAGTTTTGTTTTGCTTTTGAATTACTCTCCAGCCTGCTAACCTCTCTGAAAACACTCCACGCTCTGTGGCTTCTGTATAGCAAAGTCATTAGTATAACCACAGCCCTGGGCCATTAGGTCACAAAAAAGCAGTGAAGGTGAGACAAATAAAATACTAAGGAAGCTCAGTGAGAGATATATCCTTTTGCTCTGTGCTGCAGTCTCAAGTGACTCCACCACACTGGACATTCTGACAACACTCAGGAGGATGTAACATGACCCAATGCCTCTGACAGCCAAAGCTGTGGCTTCTCAGTAGCTATTATCAGAAGCAGGTAGGGGTGGAGCTGGAAAAGTGCCTCTACGGTTATTGGAAAACTATGGTTGTACCAAGTGGTGCTATGGCATGCTCTGTGTGACCCCTGGCACACATACTTCAGGGAATGCCCTGGGTTACATTGTATGGAGGCACTTTGGAATAAGAGAAGGGGCCCTAAGTAAGCAAAGTGGAAGATAAGCATTGATAGATGCATGGAAAGACAAGTAAGTCCTTGAGGGATAGCTCAGTCGGTAGAGAATGAGACTCTTAATCTCAGGGTTGTGGGTTCGAGCCACACATTGAGTGAAAGATCCTTGTCTTGCTGGGTGGGGTTAGATGATCCTCCTGGTTCCTTCCCACTCTGCAATTCTATGATTCTATGAACTGATGTACCAAGGAGGTGGTAACTATGGGAATGTAGCTATAAAAATGGGCTATAGCTAAATGGATAGCCAAGTGCCACTGCCAGCTTCTCTTTCCAGCTGCTTTGGCCTCATGTTTCTTTCCCATCAGGAAAAACCGTCACAGTTTATTGCATCAATGTGGCAGAGCAGGTTTATGAATGAACACATGTACATAGGCAGGAACTAGACTGACCCAACTATCCCTATTCCAACCCCACAACCAACAAGGCAGGGCATCATTTTGGAGAGAGATTGTTACTAATTCTACATTATGTTCTTAAGAGTGAAGTTGTGACCACCAGAGAAGCTTGGGTGCAGAGACCATGTTATATCTTTTCCTAGTGTCTGATTCCAAGAGAGGTTTACCTATGACAGGTTATTCTGCTTCAGAAAATACATGTCAGGATTAAAAACCGAAGTCCGTTCAGAAGCAAGAAAAGTAAAAGGAATCTTTCCCATTATGACTTTCAACCAGAAATTCTATAAGTCTGGAATTACCCATGGCTCATGCAATTCAGCTAATATCAGTCAGGCTTCAGCAATCAAAGCAGAACCCTTGGTTTTTAAGTGTAAAGCATCTTCTGCAACCTGGTGCTCTCCAGATGTTTTTGACCGCAACTGCCATCACCCCCAACCATTAGTCATGCTGATTAGGGCTGATGGGAGTTGAGTCCGACAACATCTAGCAGCCCAATGAGGGAAGCTGGTGCAGAGTTTTCTTTTTCTCAATATTTGTGTACCAGACCACTTCTTCTAGCAAAGCCTTTTAGATTCAGATCTTGGAAAAAGAAAGATTTCTCTTTCTCTTAAACCCCCACCCCACCCCCCAACTTAAATATATCTGCAGTGCTGCACAGCTTGTGGGATATGCTCCTTGGATAATGTGTCAGCTTCATCCTAGGGAGAGACTGATGACATGCCTATATCTTAAGTAGCATTCTTGACGTGTGCTTTGAGGTGGCTGCTACTTCGAGGTGATTGAAGAAATGCAGTGCTGGGCTAGAGTGATCTCCTGGTGGGCAAGGGATTTTAGAGTCAAAGATAACCTGTAAAGAAGCAATAGAATATGACAGAACATCTTGTTTGCTTTCTCTCCTTCTGTGCTACAAGGAATCTCTGGGTTATATCAAATGTAGCTCCAATTTAAAGTCACTTAGCAGCATGCTTGTTCAACTGGTGAAATATTTTGCACCAGGAGTACATTGTTGCATGAGACACTACCTAAGCAGGTTGCTGGTGAAGCAATAGATTGCACATTGTGTTGTGCAGCAAGTTTCTGCTAGCACAACCATTGCGTTAGAGTCTTCTGTTGCACAACGTTCACCCATCCGCTGCTTGCATTATTATTACTATTATTATTACTATTTTATTGCCTAATAGAAACAGTCTCTAGCTGACTAATGGACAGAATCAAAATAGAATATTAAAAGCTTAGTTATCGCCAATAAACTAAAAGCAAAGCAACATCACAAATCACATCAACAACAGCAATAGCACTTCAGCAGTCTATGGGCCATGATGACACAGCAGAACCTTTCAAACACCTGGGAAAAGAAGAAGGTCTTAACTTGGTTCTGGAAGGTTTTTACAGTTCATGTAAGGCAGGCCTCACTGGGGATGTGGTTCTACCTTCCAGACTTCTTTAGGGACATATGGAAAATGGCTGCAGGTGAGGAATATAACATCATGTCAGGAGAGGTGACCCCTCCAGTATTTGAGCCCTGAGCCATATAGGGCTTTGTAGGTTAAAACCAACACTTGGAATTGTATGAGAGGAGGAGAATGTGTGAAATGCTTTCTGCTATACATAGTCTTAAGAAATACCTGCTCAGTTTTCATGACCTTTTGAAAACATTTGGTTTCTGGCGATATTCCCAAAGTAGTAAGAATCTATGAAATATCTGTTTTTACATGGAATTGGGAGAGAAAAACAAAGTGGCAGGGAGCAGTCTGCCTTTCCAAGCCACTGTTTGGTTTCATTTGGACCGCAGGTCATTTTGCAAGGGCTCAGCAACTGTAGCCCCAGATTCTGAATTGTGAGGGGGGGGGGGCTTTGTGTGTGTTTTGTCTCCATGCATTGTACAGTAAGCTCGCACCAACGTGGGCAAGAAGACAGATGGCTGTTTATTTCAGCTTACCAGAGCTAATCCATCACGGCACATGTAGCAATTGCAGCTTTGAACTCCACAAAGCTTTTATTTCCAGAGGTGAAATAAATAAATAACCAGGCACATGAATTCTCTCCCTCTCTCTTGTCAGCCTCACTTCTTATTGAGCATGTTCATTTATTTTGCTAAACATCCATAATTTGGAAATTGCTTTATTTAGCCGCTGGTTATTTAATGTCATGCCAGTGTTAGCTGAACTCATGGGTAAGGGGGGAAATGAGGCTTCTGATCACTTGATTAATTACTAGGAAGGGTTTTTACTGCTTTGCAACAAGGAGCACCCCTCCCCTTCAACCCCACGTTCAGGATAGATCCATCTCCTGTTTCCATTTGCACATCTGCATCAGGTTGTATTTTCTGCCCCAGTCGCCCTACAATGGTTCAATAAAAATGGATGGAATTATAATTAAAACTTCTCACAAGCTGTGGTTTCTCCTTGGAATTGTTATTAACTTGACACTCATTTATTTTTCACTCCATTACTCCAGAAAGTAGCCATTGTATTTCCAATACAGTTTCATTATTGATATCATACTATAAGTTGCTGCTCCTGACAAGATCAGATTATTGGCTCAAGAAGTTTAAGAACCTGCTTTCTAAAAGATGGGAACCAGGACAATGGCTCTGCAGGTATGACATGTTGGGTTGAATTCCTCAGGGATTTATCAAGTACAAGCCTGTTGGTGATGCGTGGAAATTGTTATTGTTCCTCCTCCTCCTCCTCATCTTGTTAGTTGTGTGTTACACAAAAGAGGTATCCAAGCCCACATACAACATTTTTAAGAGCATAAAGGTAGGTTGTTTAAAAAAATGAATAGAAAGCACATGCAGTTCATTAAAATCCAGCAAACAACCCCCAGTAACTGTAGAAGAAGAAGAAGAAGAGTTTGGATTTGATATCCCACCTTTCACTCCCCTTCAGGAGTCTCAAAGCGGCTAACATTCTCCTTTCCCTTCCTCCCCCACAACAAACACTCTGTGAGGTGAGTGGGGCTGAGAGACTTCAGAGAAGTGTGACTGGCCCAAGGTCACCCAGCAGCTGCATGTGGAGGAGCGGAGACGCGAACCCGGTTCCCCAGATTACGTGACTACCGCTCTTAACCACTACACCACACTGGCTCTCACCACACAAAAATGTTTGTGCAGCAGCTCTAACTGAAAGATGGCTTCCAGTGTTGGTTGAGCATAGTAAGGGAGCATTGTTGGTAGGCAGAGTTCAAGGAAGGGAGTAATGAGAAGGCAAAAACATTTGCAATATAATTTTTATATTGTTTTTCATTTTGTTGCTTGTTGGTTTGCATACTATGTTGCATTCCAGTGTTGAAAGTGGCATAAGGAAAGTTACAGAATAACTAGAGGCAAAAACCCCTTTCAGCTGGGTGGGCACTCCAAATGTTTGCAGGAGAGCAACATTCTGCCACATGCATGCAAAGTACCTACACATATAGGCACGTTGCATGTATGTGTCAGAATGTGCGCAAGGGGAGCAGAGTCTACTGTTGTGATACTGGTGTCCTGTTCTGGCAAAACAAATGTCATGGGCAAGTCAGGAGGATGCAAATATGGCAGTGCAAAGAGCAGAGCAGGAAAGAGGCAGACAGGGTCCAAGCAATATTAGAATTCCTGGAAAGATGGGTGGTAGATATTTCAGGACCATGGACAGAGCCCAGGAGTTGGATGATTGTGTTAGAAACAGCTCAATCTCTCAACTGAGCCCTTTAATGCTCTCTGAACCTGACTATAAGTCTTTGACTGTGCATCCTTACTGAGGAGAGCAGAGCATTAAACTCCACCTGGCCTGGAGCCCAGCACTCCCATCTTCTCTCCATGTGCTTATTTACTGTTTCTATTAAATTTACACCCCACATTTCCTCCCAAAGGAGCCCATGCCAGGCTCGCTGCCTACACAACAACTCAGTAAAGGGTGTGACTCCTGGAAATAAATATGCCAGCCCCCCCACCCAGGCAATTGGGCTTAAGGGCTACCTGTCCCAACACCTTCCTCCAGATTATGCCCTTTGCCTTTTATGAGGAAGCCACAATTCAGATGTGCCACACATCCATTTTCTTCTTTGCTCAGTCATAGCCTGAGATGAGAGAGCTATGGACCAGGCTTTGTGGACTAGGAGGTGAAGACAAAACCTTCAGTATCACCTTCACACAACTATATTGAAATGCAAGCAGAGGATGATGACAGGCCTCAGTTCCTGGAGAATTTGCCTGCAGCTTGACTTTGTTAGGCTGTTGTAGCTTTCCTGTCTTTCGTTCTTTCCTTCCTCAACAGTTAATTATTCATGCACTTGCAACCAGGAAAACAGTTTTGTTTTCCTTTAGGTGTAATTAGAGCAATCAAAGCGTTTGTAGTACTGTAATACAAATGCGCTCCTATTCTTCCTTCCTTTGTCTCTGTTGTATGTCTCTACCTTGGTCCTGTCTGCTCCTCTGTCTTTCTCATACTGTATGTGTGTGTGTGTGTGTTCAATGCAGAGTAGAAAAATGAAGACCTTTGAACCCAAACAAGTTTCTGGGGTGCAGATGACTCGGCAATCTCTGCAGGGGAATTTGGCGTTGCCGTAATTGCTATAGATAGCGATGATTATTTGCCAAACAAAGCTAATAATTTGAAGATTGCTTCTCTGAAAAGAAGGGAGAAGCAAGGGCAAAGGGGGACTGTGTGGATGAATCTTTAATGTGCTGCATCCATATTTTGTGAACAAATGGGAAGAGCAATATTGGATGTAATCGTGAAACCATGGAATCTGCAGCTGAGTTGAATTTTGTTCTTTTGAGTCTGGAGCAAGGGAGAATTTAATTTCCCACTTGTGGTAGTCGCTTCAGTGCTTCCCATGTAGCAGTTCATAACCACCACCTCTGTGGCCTCTGGCTTTTCAATTAGTTGGACTTTACCACATCCCTCTCACCTATGCTTTCCTGGATCTCCATGGATGGGGAAACATACATCTGCTCCTCTTAGTTCTGGCTGCCTTCTATTTGATGGAACTGCATCCCAGAAGTGATAGGGTGGTCTCCTACATTGTGGGTGAGGAAGGGCAGTCTTCTCACTTCTGTTATTGCAGAGGATCCTTGCTGTGTCTGCTGAAAGTGCTGGCTGGTGAGAAGATACTGCTGGAGGTGATATCACCAGCAGTAGCCCAAAGTCTTGAAAATGTGGTAGTGGGCATAGCTAGAGCAGCCATAGATCTATTGGCTCCTAGGCTAGACCATTTACTGGAAAGAGATTTGACCCATACAACTCTTTTGCAGAAACTTAAAGCTGGCATAGTAAAAAGGGGATGTAAATGCAATGAAGGATCTGCTGTTCTATGCTTCTAGCCCATCTTCAGATCACAAAGTGGGTTGCTTCAAAGAAAACCATGAGACTTAACCCAAATACAAGAAGAAACAGGGGCTGGAGGAAAAACTAGAAGAAACTTGATAATGCCAGAATGGTGAAATGCAAAATCTTTAATACTAACTTAATTAATCATTGCACATTCATTGGAAAGTCCAGCAATACAGTTTCAACATTTCATAGCCCCCCCCCCCCCAAATCATAAATGAACTAGGATGTACGACATCTCTTAATTCATCGCCCAAGAGTTGTAATTTTAATGTATTATTGGAAAATCTCAATAAAAAATCTTAAAAGGTGGAAAAAAATTGCTCCAAATAACTTGGGGGGGGGGATTACAGCTTTTGAACAAATTCACCTTGGCTATGTTTGATTCTCATAAGCAGGAATATCATAAGTAAATTTTGACATTTGTCCCGAAAAGAAAAAGTTCAAAAGAGGAGGAGCACCAAGCTTTTCCCAGTTGAATGCTCTTGGGAGTTGTGCTTCTGTTAAATATCTTTTTGTTCACACATCCCAGTAAAATATAAAATATAATAGAACTCTCAAGGGTGCCTTCGGGATTCTATGCAGTTTACTCCAGATCTATATCTATACACCCAATTGCTGTTGGCTAATAGCAGATTGAAAATGGAACTTTTTATATGCAAAGGATGTACTCAGCCACTGGACCTCAGTCCTTCCTTCCCTACAGCTGCTCCTTCTGTGGTCCGTGGCTGAGGTCAGGCAGGTCTTTATACACTCCTTGAATTATATGCCTCTTGAAACATTGCCAGAGGCTTTACATGGAAAACAATTATGCAGGTAGCCTTCAATTCACAGTGAGGCAGTTGCAGTAAATGCTTAAATGAGGAAGGTATGTGGTGGTCTAATGCTGCTCAGAACAGGCCACTCTGACACAGTCATGTGCTCACAGAAGTGAATAAACGGAAGATTTCATCCCTACACAATGGGACCCTTGCTGCTATCAGCCACTTAGTGACTTAATCAAGTCAGATTGCAGCTTCCTAATAGCTTGATGTAATATGCCACATGTTGGCAAATGAATTATCTAACCATCAGCAGACTTTGGAAGGCTGTAAAGAGAAGGATGTGTGCAATGCATATTGGTTTAAAAAAAAAAAACCCACTAATAAGAGATGAGTAGGAGAGGCTTTTCCAGTTGATATCATGGGTAGAAATTGTATTACAGCAGCATCCCAATGTGCATGTGCCTTTAGACATTGTCAAAAGAGGGAACCCGGTTGTCAAGAGTTTGGAGAGGAGCTTAATCATAGCAGCTGATAATGATCAAGAGATGACAGGATCCTGGTCATTTTGTTCTCTTTGTTAAATGGCCTTAGAGTGAACTGACTCATTTCTTTATGATGGTATGGGGAAAAAGTAGATCATATTATAGCTTTTAAGAGAGCGACTGCGATTTGGTTTTTCTTCTTCAATAATATAATATGTGAAATGACAGGCTCTGTCAAATCCATACAGTGGGAGGAACTGATAGCCTGCAACAGGATGGTAAAGTTTGGGGTTAATTTTTTTAATAGTACACTGAAGATGCAAGTGGTTCAGGGAGAGGTAGATGGCAGGGACTTTGCTGCCTTGACTTGCCAGAGCTTGAGGCAGGGCATGGAGGGTGAGTGGGACCTGCCAGCCCAGCCCAGCCCAGCCCAGCCCAGTCCTCGCCACAAATGCCACTGAAGCGACCCCCCAGCAGAGCCAGGAGGGGCTGTGCTGCACCCCCTTCTCCTCCTGTGCAGGGGGGAGCCTGGCTGGCCAATATGGCCCTTGGTTCATCCCAGCCTTGCAAAGTGGCTCAGGGCTGGGAGGGCAGTGTGAGGAGGACACAACAGCCATGCGCCCCTCAATCTTGTCAGTGTTTGGGGGGAAAAGGTTCTGACCTCATTTTTACTCCTTTGCCTAGTCCTCAGACCTTAGTTGGCACAAAAGAGTCTTTGTGAAAGAGTATTCTTGCAGAGCATTGCTGCTTTTATTCTTAAAAAGTCTTCTTCTCCAACCATGACCGTCAGCTTTACACACACCAAACGCAACCAGCTTTCTACCATCCATCCATCCAACCAACCAACCCACACCCAACCTTAACATTGACCACTCTGTATATACAAGTACAATTTGGTGAAAGGTTGCATAAGTCATTGTAGGCCGCTGACTCATGCTGACTTAGTTCTTTTAGCATTAAAGAAACAGCGGCCATTTTTTAGCCGTGACAAATCCCATCCTCACAAAGCTGTGCAGGGCTGATAGGGCAGCATGAGGAGCCAAATGTGCCCACCAGATAAATGTGCCCAGGGCCATTGCCCTGGCAATCTCACCCCCACACTATGCGCCTGGTGGTAACCCAAGCTCCTCCAGCACCATGCTGCCTCATTTTCCCTCAGCTACCTGAGGTGGTTGCCTCACTCTGCATAATGGCAGGATCAGTCCTGAGTGGAAGCTGCAGTCATGTTTTTAATGCAGGCAACTAAATTAATGTGGGAAACATTTACTACTTGATAAGACCACCAGACTGTGGCACACATTAGAATTCATGCCTGGGGAGGAAATATCATAGCAGCAACACAGGAAGCTGATCGGCAAGTCCTAGGCTCTGTAGTTTAACCCACAGCGCCACCCGCATCCCAGACCATTGGTTACTCTAGCTCTATTCTGACTTCTCCATTTGGCAGTGGGTGTCCAGGACATTAGGCAGGAATCTTTTCCAGCCCTTCCCAGAGATTCCTGGGACGTTCTGCATGCAAATTATGTGCTCCTCCACTAAGCTATGGCCCTTCTTACCATGCCTTTGCATATTGACAACTGACCAAATCCGTGAAGGAAAACCTTACTATATGGTGAGTTGGTCACCTGTACAGAGCCATCATTCTCTAACAAATACGATATGGAACTTGTCTGGTGGTATATCTTTGGCTGAGCTGCACCCAAAATTGGCCGTATATGATGGCCAGGAGTCATTTTTTGGATGGGAGACAGTTGTAAAATGTCAATATGGGTAGGTGAAAAGGTTTCCCTTGTTTAATTGCATCTCAGAAAGATAAATGAATCTTCAGAAAATTATTTCAGTTGCCGCCAGTTTAACAGTGCCATGGAAATATACAAAATTGCTCTTAAGTGCCGTGCCATTTCACTCCTTATGAAGTCCATTTGTTTGTGGTACTTTTAAAATGTGGCCATTGTGGTTTACAAATCAGGGTCTTGGAGTTCTGTAGCTTCCTTTTTTCCAGCTTTACTCAGGAACTGCCGTGCTATCCAGGGACACCCTCTGGAGAGATGAGCTTTGTTATTACTAAGCTAATTGCCAAAAAAGCACTTAACAACTGAGCCAGTGTGTCTCCTTTATTTATAATACATTTGGGGGGGGGGGAGTATCCTATGAAACCTCATTTATAGACCATTGCTGAACATAAGAAATCCAAGCCAAATGCAGCACTGATTTCTGCACTTATGGAAAGCCCAGAATTAGAGGAATGACGTGTGCTAATTGTTACTGTCATCATGCTGTCCTTAAACGTTATTGCTGTGGGACAGTCTTCTCCATCCTGGTCGTGCCCGTCCAGTTCTGTGGGTGCTTGAGGCCCTCGGGAGAAGCAGGGAGTGTTGAGGTCAAACTGAAGGCAGACAGGACTTTGAGCAGCTGCAATTGACCCTGCTAAGGGAACTACCAAAGGTGTTTGTGCAGGGAAGTGGTTCTCAAAAGGTGCAGTGGACCACACAGGTGTGGGAGGAGTGAGTGTCAAGTGTGGTGGGTAAGATTCAAGGACAATCAAAGAAACATTTAAACATTTCAGTGAAGTATAGTATCAAAATCATTCTAGATCAGCCATGAATCTCACTGGGTGGCCTTGGGCCAATCACTTCCTCTCAGCCGAAAGGGACAAGAATTGTATGAACCACCTTGGAGCTCCTTTGAGAAAAGGTGGGATATATAAATATATTAAAGCATTAATTAACTAACTAAAACACATGGGAATGCATTATGGGGTATGACTCCTCCCATGGAGCTTTTTTAGATCAAGGGAGAGCAGCCAGCCAGGAAGGCTACCAGATGCTGGAGAAACATTTAACAGAAAGGGTGGGGGAGAACTCTTCACTGCCCTCAACCACCATACCACCTCAATTTCAGAGAAATCCTAAAGTGCCCAGCGAACGAGGCAGAAAAACAGAAGCCTCTTTTGTGGAGGAAGAATATTTTTTAGAATTTGGGGGGGCCAGATTTCGGAACAGCATTATTCCCAGCTGATACACATGTGAAGTTGAATTATCACTACACAGAAGGAATTGCTGCTTTTCAATGTTCTACAAAGCCCTGTGGGTGCTTTTGTTTGTTTGTTTGTTTGTTTGTTTGTTTGTGTGGTGGTTGAGCTCATTTTGCCAGTCCTCTGCATACAACTTTGTGATAGCCTCTGCCTCTCTTAACCAATGGCTAAAGCAGACGAGGTTGGGGCGCATGGGCAGAGCAGAAGACGATGTCCATGCACCTGCCAGCCAGCAGACCCCGTCTCCCCTGTTCTCCTTTTCTTTCTCAGAGCAGCAGAAGCAGGACCAGCTGCTGTCTGTCCTCCTCCTCCTCCACGTCCCTCTTTGAAGCTCTGTATTATTTTGCTTCTGATTCTCGCCCCCCGCATTCAGTAAACCACTGTCGCACCAAATTATGGCCGCAGTGACAAACCTTTAATTAGTTATAGTATTGTATGAGAAATGATACTGTTAGCTGGGATAGCGCCAAGCAGCCCATAAATTGCTAATACGCCCGTCAGCTTCCATAATGCCCTTGACAGTAACAAAAACAAGAATTTACACAAGCCTTTGGATTCTTGTAAGAAAAGTTAATCTGAGAATTGTATTATAACTGGGAGGGTGAGGTTTCCTCCCTCACTTTCCTTCTTCTCCCTTAATAAAAGACAGATTGAAATCAATTTAAAAAGTTACTAGTATTTCCAATATATCAGCAGCAACTAGCTCTCGTGTTCAGCCACCCACATCCACACTGATGGCAGGTTTAGGTTTTCTTCAGTGATGCTTTTTCTGCCCAGCAGTTAAAGAAACTCGGACCCCTCCTAGGAAACTTTGAGACTCATCCTGCTTAGGAAAAACACCTGCTGAAAATGTTGTCAACATCATCACTTTCCTTTGAAATGTTGGCTTTTCAAAAAAGTTGTTTTATGTAGCAGGATCTCTAAGCGGTTCACATATAATACGCTAAGTACAAGTCATGAGAAACCAGTGAATCACAACACAATATTATTCAATAAAGCTCACTAGCACTGAATGTAATTCAATATTTTCTATATTTTTGAAACAAAATTTATATATCACGTGATTGTAAAAACAAAACAAAGCACTCTCTTCTGAGTGGGTTATAAATGCACTTGACTAGGACTATATAAGAGTAAATAAAACTGAGCTGTGTAAGCAAAAGTAGTTAATAAATAAAATAATTGAAAGCACATGTAAACATCTGTTTTTGGAGGCATTTAAAGCTCGTTCTTGTCTCCACTTCTTGATGTGGTCAGGGAAATGCATTCCAAAGGGTGAGTGCTCCCCCCAAGAAGGTCTACTTCCATGCTGTCACCAGATGCCCATCCATTGGTCATGGAACAATTAGCTGAGCCTCCCAGGAAGATCAGATCAGCTAGTTCCTAATAATATTCACATGCATCTGAAGAAGTGGCCCTGTGGACTCCCCTCCCCAAGTGTGTAGTATGGGGCTGTACTTACTTCCGTGAAACTTCTGGACTGTTTCTCTACATAGCTTCCTTACAGGCTCCTCTACCTGCATTATTGGAATCAGGAATCTTGCTTATTTATGCTCTGTGCTTATGACATACTACAGTCTGGAAGATGCATCTTGCAGAGGGAGGTACGGCATGTGTAAATTTACAAAGGATTCTCTCTCTAGGGTTAGAGACATCCTTCATGTGTCAGCTCGATGGACCAATGTTCTGACTCAGCATAAGGCAGCTGTGTGTCTGTGTCCATGTGTGCATGCCCTTATGTGCATTTTAGAGTGGACAAGTGCCCTTGAATCCTACAGGTATTTGTACATCATTGAGCAGCCTTGCTTTACAGCACAGCCTATAATATGGATCCAGCAGCCAGTCTCAGGATCCCATTTGTATGCAACTCAGGGCTTTCAGCAGTTATCAGACTGACTGGTAGGGTGTCATTAAACCTTACCATCCTGGAGCAAAGCCAGCAAGGAATGTGTCATCTCAGAGTGTGGACACAGCATAACGCCTGCATGGAATATTCCTGCTCCCCCTTTTTAATATTAATTTTGGGCAAGTATTCATTATTGCATCTGCTCCCATTTAATGAGTTTTCTCAACAGGGATTTTAAAATCTGTTTCCTCTTCTTGTCACTGCTTGTCACAATGGCATAGGCATAGAATTCTTTCCCTATCTTTTTGAGCATTACCCAGTTGATATGTGTTCTCTTGTTCTCCAATATGCCAGATGTGGAAGTGCTTGGTTGGGAGTTTGCCAAGGTATCCTTCACAGCAGGAAAATAAGGTGTTGGTGACTTGGCAGGTATTATTCTTCCTTCTGAGCTGGCACCACCCCACAGGTGCCGATATTCCAACAGAGGCTGAGGTCTTAATATGCTCATTAAATTCCACGGCAAGTTTTATAAGGCTTGGTGCTAATCCTACAACTTTGCTTCTTTCCTGTTGGGTAATTTGACTTGCTTTCCTAAATTTCCCCGTGCAGGCTTGATTGTTTTGGAGATCATCTTTCTGTAAGAAACTCCATGCCATATGCATTTGTGTTATGCCATTTGAAATCAATAGGATATGTTTTAAGAGATCACTGCATTCTGATGCTGGGTGCAACTGCAACTTTTGTAACTGAGTATGCGGTTTTTTGGAGGGGGGCTGTTTCAATGTGTGTGTGTGTGTGTGTGGTTGGTCAGTCAGAAGGAAGATGCACCAGAAGGTTTTGAACCTGTCATTTGGGCCTTCCATTTGGACATGAATTGGCAGGGAAGCTAACAGATCTTTTTGTGCCCAGAGCACTAAATCACACATGCAGCAGAGAAGACCAAAAACGGTACAGTGGCACCTCGGGTTAAGAACTTAATTTGTTCTGGAGGTCCGTTCTTAACCTGAAACTGTTCTTAACCTGAAGCACCACTTTAGCTAATGGGGCCTCCAGCTGCCGCTGCGCCGCCGCTGCACGATTGCTGTTCTCATCCTGAAGCAAAGTTCTTAATTTAATTTCTGGGTTAGCGGAGTCTGTAACCTGAAGCGTGTATAACCTGAAGCATATGTAACCCGAGGTACCATTTTATTTAAAATGGACCAGGAAGTAAGGAAGTGAGAGGAATTCAATTGAGTTCACGTTTAAAGGCAATAATAATAATAATAATAATAATAATAATAATAATAATAATAATAATTTATTTGTACCCCGCCCATCTGGCTGGGTTTCCCCAGCCACTCTGGGCGGCTTCCATAGAAACAAAAAATACAGTAAAATATCACAGATTAAAAACTTCCCTGAACAGGGCTGCCTTAAGATGTCTTCTAAATGTCACGTAGTTATTTATCGCTTTGACATCTGATGGGAGGGCGTTCCACAGGGCGGGCGCCACTACCGAGAAGGCCCTCTGCCTGGTTCCCTGTAGCTTTGCTTCTCGCAATGAGAGCTTTGCTCAACAAAGGCAACACATGTAGGTTGACCAGACCCAGAGTGTGGTAGGCTAAGATCCAATAGCCCATCTTGCGTAGCATCCTGTTTTCACAGTGGCAAACTGGATGCCTATGGGAAACCCACAAGCAGGATCCGAACCAAAGTGGACTCTCCTCTCCTGAGATATGTGAGACAGGGATAGCAATGATATTGAAACACCTCTTTATAACTTACGTTTTCACCCAAGCTTTCCTTTACTTTCACTTCTGATTTCTTAATTATCTGCTTTGTACACTGCTCTGTTTCATCTGTGATACATATTGTTTTCTTCTGTTTTTACCCAGACTTTATGAACATTTGTTGAATATAACTGTAATGTTATTGTGTTTATGTAAACAGCTTAGATATTTTTATTATTTCCCTGCATTTCAGGGGGTTGGACTAGATGATCATTGAGGTTCCTTCCAGGTCAACAATTATTTACAGTAGAATTTTTTTTTGTTTTTTTAAAAATAAACAAACAATAGTTTAGGGCTTGGTGGAATATTATTTTGAATTTTGCTTTTTGTTGATTTTATTCATTGACCATAATTCTTTGGGGATTGTTTCTTAGTGCAATGTTCTTTGATCTCACTACAGGGGAGCATGCTTTTTTGGGTAGAGAAATTCTCTGCATCCAAATTAATGCTGCTGGGTAGAAGGCACTTCCTCTGGCAGTACGTTGGAACTGGAACAATCTGCATGGATGTCACTCAGGCCAGCCTTGGCAACAGTCACAGCCCACAATGCCCGCTGCTATGGAGGGCTGTGGTTTGGCTTGTTTGGACTGATGGATGTTGTGTGCTGCAATCTGTGAACCATGTGAGTGCCCCCCCCCCTTCTGCTTTGCATCGCCGCTGGCGTAGCTTGTTGTGTTTATGAATCTGACAGACAAACACATCACAGGCGCAACGTATCTACTGATCTGTGTGGGAGATAAGACCCCTCAGCTTTGCTTCACTGCAAACCCAGCAGACAGCAACAAGGAAAAGCATTGATTTCCATCAGGTACTTTGCTGACAGATTAGGGGTAGAAGTTCACTCGGATTCTGCACATGGCAGAACTTGGGCTGTCTGTGCATTTCAAGTTTATAGGGAAGTTTTTAATGTCTGATGTTTTATTATGCTTTTATATTTGTTCAAGCCACCCTGAGTGGCTGGGGCAACCCAGTCAGATGAGTGGAGTACAAATAATAAACTTTATTATTTTTATTATCATTATTAACACCTTAAGTGAGGGAAGGAAGGAGGGAAGGGCAGGTGCTACCTTGTCCTTCTGTATCCTGTAATGTGTGATAACAGTGTGCAAAGTTTGCTCCTGATGCAAAACCAATTGGATTGCCATGAGGTGCATGGTTCTCAGGTGCAGTTCTGAGAGGCAAAAATGGCTGGAGCATTGAGTGTGGCTCATATATATATTCTTTATTGAAAAATAAAAAAGTACAAAAATATAAGTGCACAGAAGAAGATAAGACACAAAAAAAGAAGAAACGAGAAATTGCACCCATGTAGTACATGAATATGACTCATGACTTTGTATAATAGACTACCTTTCAACCCTGCATAAGTCAGAGGGTTCTGTGAGCCTCCACACATAAGCACACACGCACACCCACCCACCCACCCACCCACCTCCAACCTCCATCCAGGAAAGCAAGATGCAGTCTAAGGACCCATTCCAACTAGGCAAAAGCACTCAATGAGGGTGCACAGCAGGGCAGGCGAGGGGCTGTGGCCTGAGAAGGAGCGTGACTTGGGTAAAATCCTAAGGTCCAGATACAGAGGCTGTTGGGTCATACTTAGCCCCTAGGTCTGAGATTTCCCATCCCTGATTCAGGGAATGGTGAATGCTTTTGCTTTCCCTCATATCCTGCAGGTATACTATGAGGAGTTGGAGGCATATTGTAAAGGGTGGACAAGCAGCAGTTCTCGTGGTGTCCTAAAGTAGCAAACCAAAGGTTACCTAATGAAAAACAACCTAAGAAATGTATTGAGTTGTAAGCTTTCATAGACTAGAGTCCAATTCATTAGCCATATAAAATGTTATCCTGATTTGGCAGCTATATATAACCCTGTGTACAAAGGGTGGGGTGGGGAATAAGCATTGAAGTTGTAGAATAATGAAATGCAATTTGCCCACCCCACCCCCAATAAACCCAGCCTATGATAATTACATTAAAGATAAAATGTATGCAAAATGATTACAGTGACCATTCACAAAGCATTTGTCTATGACGATGCAAACACCCTGGCATTGGTATGCTCATTAAAATGTATGCTCCAATTAAAAACCATCATCTCAGTTCAGGCCATCGGTGGGAAAGTTGAATTTAATTCAGCAGGTTCACTGAGGAATCTTCCTCCGAAGTTCAAGAATGTTAACTTTAAGGTCCATGCCCTAGGAGGCTGAAAAGTTCTGATACTGAATGGTGCTCTTTCTGTGGTCAGATTGCTGTCCATTTATTCTTTTTGGCTAGAGAGGTTGGTCTGTTCTGCAGAGGCAGAAGGGCACTGCCACCCATTGGCAGCCTATATCTCATTGGAAGATGAGCAGGTGCACCCCCCCTTTTTTGTAGTAACAGGCTAACACGACCACCCTCTGGAAACCGTGAAAAGCAGACCCTGTTTTACAGCATCACCTCTCTGTCTCAGTTAGGCTCCCTTGCTTTCGTATTGAAGATTTATGCCAATAGCTGCACTCCCAGGTTGCATCTAAGAGAACCTCTAAGGAGAAGAAAGTTTGCTTTCACCATGCTTATCCCCTGTAGTTTAGTGAATCAGGAGTTGGCCCCTGTTGCCACCTCTACTTTAGTGCTTGTATGGAGACTATAATGGGACCATCTGTCTGTTGGTGAAAATATTATTCCTTAACTGGGAAAATAGATCAGTCTTATCTGCCTTATGTTCATCTGTTTTTCCAGGAATAATTCTTTGGTTATGAAGACCATATATATTCCCCTGCTCCTCTTTTTGTAATGGATCATTAAAGAGATCTCAGCAGTAGGTTCTAAACTGAATAAGTAGTGGAAGCTCAGACAAGGACTTTTGCTAGTGCAATAAGGCTTCCCTCCTCCATCCCCTGGCTGTCCCACCCCCAAAATTGGCTCTGGGGTAGTCGAGAGAACCCCTAGAACAATATGGGGGGGGGGAGATAATTCCATCAGGCAAGCAGAAACGCTTCCAGCAGCAAAACATTTGAAAAAGTGCAACAGTATATTCCCCCCAAGCCCCCAACAATTGCACCCTCTCCCCTTCCCCATTTCTTCCATTTTCCTCTGTTACTGGACCATAGATTTGGGTGCTTCCCACAGCTGGTTCTGTTGACACTCAGTGGTTTGTTTGTTTCATTTTCTATAACACGTGGCTAATTATTAAGTGCTGAATCGATTAACAATTTACAGGATATGGCTAGAGCCATAATTGCAGCCTCTCCTTTGCAGACCCATCCAGCTCCCATCTAAATCAATTGCAGTTTTTATAGCAATTTCAGCAGCAGTCAGGTTGACTCTTCCGTTTTCTTTGCTTCCCAACCCTGCCATTACCAGGAGTTGAGATTTTCATCTTGGCCCGGTGGCCTTGATGGAAGGCACACTTTAAAAGGAGTTGTTTGGAGAACACACACAGAAAAACTGAGTTTTTCCTGTGAAGGGGATCCTGCTTCTCTCAGTCCCAAATCTCTCTTTATTGGACCCAGCAGCATATCTTTCAGGCCTTTAATTAAGTCCTTCCTTTGTCTCGCTATCAGCTGGAGCACACGCTCCCATTTTTCTTCCTGCAGCACTTAAGCATAATTTGGTGTCAAACACATGCTCCCTGATTGAGGTCCAACTAGATTTACTTGCAAATGTGTCTGGGTCAATAGCATTTGTTTCAATTAGGTTTACAAAGAACCATTATGGTGCTTTGGCACGTTAGTCGAAAGGGAGATGGTGGGAGGGGAAAAGAGATGAAGACCTGCCAGGCACTTAACTAATTTATGATTAAAGAGAGAGCGAGGAAGCAATGGGTGGGTGAGGGGGACTTACCATATCTGATATCATTGGCTTTCTGCCAAATAGGACTGGAGCTATGTGCTGCACAGGAGTAATCGATAGCCAGGACCAAGCCTGCAGCATGCACTGAGTGTTGCAGCTTAGATGTGTGTGCTTTATGGAAGGCCAGCTGCTGTCTGATCGTGGCCACAGTTGTGCAGCCAGTGAGAACTGATTGAGCCAAAGAACGGCGAGAGGCGCAGCTAATAAAATCTTCAGTAGTGGTGTGAAATTCATATTAGCTTGTCTGCATTATTATTACTGCTATTAATAATAATAATAATAATAATAATAATAATAATAATAATAATAATAAACAAACCTGATATTTTCATGGGTTAGGTGTGTGTGGATATATATAATGCAAAAAACCCCCAAATCCTGGTTTAGAAGGAAAGTGCGGTCATGCAGTCTGCTGTGGGATCCCTCTGTGTGATAGCAGGGATACTTAGTGCCAACAGTGAGGGCAGATTTGGGGTTTGCTTCCATAAGGGAGGGTCTTTTAACTTCTCTCCCATTACAAGTGTTGATGCAATGCTGTCCCATTACCAGTACTGAAGCAAGATTCAACCACCAGTCCAGTCTGTACATGACGGAGGTGACATCTTGTCCTTCGTTCACAGAAGCTAAATGTCTTGCACTCGACTTGATGTTTCCCCCCTATCCTTGTGGTGGAGTGTACCATATAAAGCAGGAGGAAAAGCCCAAGATCACACATGCAAGCCAAGTCATGCCTGCAATCCTAACCCGAGTTCTACTTAATTCAATAGGACATACTTCTTAAGGGAGACATGGTTAGGACTGCCCTGTTTGTCTCTTTGCCTTCTGTTGTATCTCTGAAGAGCTGCTTTAGGGGGCTTTATGTGACAAGATGCAAGGGCAGCATGTTCTCTTTCACATTTCTTCAGTCCTTGGTTTTAGTACCCCCTGTTTCCCCCCCTCTCCCCACTAGAACACAGCTGTATCTCTGTGCACAATTTCTGAAATGGATTTTCCTGACATCTGTGTTGCTATCTCCCCTGGGTCCTATCACTTGCAGTCATTGCTTGCTCTGCTCTCACTCTTTCTTTTGCTTTGTGTCTCTGTCTTTCTGCTGAATTAGTATCCTAATTGATACTCATTCAAATTAATATTCTCAGGATGGGAAAAGAGGGTGGGGGAGAAAACCACAAACTTAGCTTTTACTTGCGTAAGTAACTCAGCCTGCATTTTCACTGGGTGAGCTAAAATGGGATGCATTTCATGAAAAATTCACCACCACCGCCCCATAATCCTCAGTTTGGTGGATTGTTTGGGGGAGTGCAAAACGAACAGTGATGCCACCCATTTAAAGCAAGGGCAGAAAGCATTGCCCTTCCTCTGGTTTATTTTCATGACACCTTACATAGTAAAATCCGATTGGCTATGTGACATTGTCAGAAAGCCTATTCAGAATGAGGGCAATACTTCCTGCCCTCACTGTGGATTGATCTTGTGAAATTGTCACACAGGAAAATCTTAACTCTAAGATAACATGATGGTATCACATTATATACATCATCCTTTATTGGCTGAGATTGTCTCTGAAATAAGCTGTGTTTCATTTTGAAAATGGTGCTGAATTTGCAAGTCAGTGAAAGAAATACATGGTGAACAGAAATAAGTGTAAGCCAGAGAACGTGGTGCGTCTTCCTTGAAGGGCAGGGATGGGGAACTTGTGTCCCGCCAGGAATTGCTGGACTACAGCTCCCATAATCTCTGATTATTGTCCATGCTGGATGCAACAACATCTGGAGCTCAGTAGTCCACCTTCCTGTAGAGTATGGATTCTGCCTGCCCCTTGTCTTCAACGTTCTCTCCTTGAGACATATGATGTTCTAGATTTGCTGAGGAGAAAAGAGCAGATCCTTCTGTTTTACCTCAAGAGTTTATACTGATGGCTCTTTGGTCCTTGCCATGAATCAAAACAGTGTGTCAATTTCCAGATCAGATGTAGATGTCAGGCTTCAGGGAATATGATCCCTCCCATGGTGGGCAGCAAAGAATTAGATAAACAAGAAGAGTTCTTATCAAATCCTTTATTCAAAGTGAAAAGTGGCTTTCTTGCAGTAATGGTGTTGGTCCAAGTAAAGCCCCCCCCCCCTTATTCTACATCATCCCTGTGTTGGCTGATCTGTGCTTTCTTCCTCTGAGCTTTCTGTTCTCCTACTTTCTATGCCTGCCAAGTTCTGGGAAAAGGGGGGTCTGGAAGGCTTTCTAAAGACACTGAGTCTGTCAGCTGTCTCTCCCCTGGTGCTTCTTCTTCTGCTTCCTGCTCCTCTCCCAATATTTCCCAGCTTCTCCCCTCTGCAGCCTCTGAAGTGTAGGAGGGGTGGGGCGGTCTCCACCATTCCTCCTCAGACCAGTCCCTGACAGTAGAGGACATAACAAATATCCACAGTATGTGCTAGATTATCCAACTGCTTGAGGCATTGCAGGAGCACTTTATAAATATATTGCTTTTTGAACAAGTGATGGAGTCACTTTTTCTTTTCTTTTCCTTTTTTAAAAAAAACATTTTAAAGCTTCCAGCTGAGTGCGAGAATGGAATTGCTTGTGCATTTTCCCCCCTGGGTGCCATCCAGATGGAGAAGGTTTGTAGTAATTATGCATTTTTAGCTAAACCCTGCTGTCAGACACCAGTGATATTTTTTTTTAATACAATAACTTGAATGGAATCAAGACATGGGGCAGTATGCTGCTTTCCCCTCTAACTAACTAAATTCTGTTACTTGATACGACTCCTATCAATGAATCCATGAAGCATATGAGAGTATCATTTTGGTAGTCATCTTGAGCCAAGCTTATGAATATCCCGACTTGCCACTACTCAGAATTGTGGTATAAATTCCATATATGCAACCTATTTGGTTAATTTAATCTTGCTGTTATTCTTTGCTGCACTTCCATATATTAGCAGAGGGACAAGCAATGGAGAAGGTGGAGCAGATCATAGATATAGTATAGAAATGTTACAGGTGAGCAGCAGATATGAGGAGTTCATGCACCCAGGAGGCATTCTCTTGTTGTCCCTATAACACCAATGGTTTGGATAAATGCATTTTGATTTGTCATTTAATGCAGTCATTAGAAGACTATTGTCTGTTCTAGTAAATTGAACTGTTAGACATTGAGAATTACATTGTATGGATGGTTGAAATACAAGTTGTTTGATAGTTTTAATTGATTATTTGTTTTTGTAAAGAAACTGGCTGGTATTGAAGATTTTTAGGAATGATATTGGATGGAATTCAACATTGCAATATAACAAGTGTTCTGTCTGGACAAGCATTTCCAAATGGAATTATTCCACTCTCCTCCACCTGCACACTGTTATGGGGGTTCTACTGATACTCTTAGAACCATTTTGGGGGGGTACACGGTGCTATTTTTCTAGAACAAGAGGTGCCAGAACTCGCCATGAACACCTACCTTGTTCTCTTATAATGGCAATGGTGCCCACCTGAGAGATACCGGAACTGAATTCTGGTGAAATCCATCTGAAAAGAAACCCTGGGGTACACATGGGATGCGTGGAGAGAAAGCCCAGTTTCTGCACAGGCAGAAATGCTTCCACAGGGCTTTCACTGAAGGTGATCATTAAGTGAATCCCACCTGTTGTTTTTAATGTCACCTGAGTAGTGAGCCACTTTGCATGTGACGTAAGAAGTGAACCTCAGCTGAGTTGATTTGACAATGACTTTCAGGCACTTGGCATGAAGAAAGGTCACTTCATAAAGTTATCATAGCACAAAAGTGGAGAACATCAAGCCTGGTGTCAAAGGACTCTCCTCCCTCCCCAGACCACACGCTTCACTGGCCCTTGTTCCTCCTCCAAGTGTTTTTGACAGGCTGGAATGCTTCCTTGAACTCTGATAAAGCTCCTCTGGATGAAGAACAGAGAGGTTTTGTGTCAAAACTTGTTTACTGTAGAAAGGTAAAATTTGCATTTGATACTCCACCCACCACTGACATGTGATTTATGGAAGGTTTCCCAGAAGGACACTGGCCCTTGGGTTGATAAAGTTCCCCCACCCATGCCATAGCATGTGACCTCCATTTTTCTGAGCAAGTGGCAGGCTAAACTGCTCAGCAAGAAAAACGCCCTGGTCAGTTTTCGTCAAATATTTTCCCCTCCTTCTTTCCCTGCCTTCATCCTCTTTTTATAAACTGATTCTTAAAAAAAATATAAACAGAGGTCAAATGCATCTTTATTGGTGGCGCTGATGTCCCCCACCTGCATCTCTTTGTTTGTTCCACTTTAACCCCCATATGACATTCTCTGCTACCCTCAGAATGATGAACAGGGCCAAGAGTGACAGAGAAATGAACTCAGAAGCAGGTTTATGGGACTGCAGGGGACCATCTGTTAATGTAAATGTTTAAGACGAAATACATTAAGTCCTGAGAGCTGACGAGACATTTCATTTGCATCTTGCCTTTGGGATTATCCCTGGCTTTTGCCTAAGGGCACCCGAGTGTCAGTCGTGACATGGCTGCAGTTACCCTATTTAGTTTGCTGTCAGTGCAGCCTGCACATTGGGGGCTGGGAGATGCCAGCGAGGAGGGGAAGGGGTGGTCTGGAGTCTAAAAAGCATCCTCTAAGTTGGCCTCTAAATGTGCATTTTGATTTCAAAAGGGAAAGGAGGGGGGAGCAAATAGCATATGAATAATATGCTCACAAGGATTCTTTTTTTCTTTTTTTTAATAGCATAATTCAAATTCATTTATTTTTGGCGTTGATTTCAACCTTCCTCCTGGCTTATCCTCGCTATCAGCACTTGAAACTGAAAACACAACAGCTTTAGGCTAGAGGATAAAAGAGTGCAATTAGGAAGGAGAAAGTCAAGGCAACTGATCTTGTTTCCTCTGTTCAAGATGTCGGATAGGACACACACTAATCCTACAGCAGACGCAAAGAGAGGGAAATAAAGTTTTAAGGATACATCCAGGCACTTGATTGTCTGTTCAGCAAATCCCAGCAGGCCTGGGAACGGTTGTTTAAAAATATCCATGGAAGATCTTTCTTGTATTTATTTATATTTCTGCTTGAGACTGAGAGTTTAAAACAAAGGTGCATAAACTTATCTGCATTTCATGCAAGGACGCCGAAATCCCTGGCCTCATTTGGATTACTCCTGGCAAGTAAAAGGTAGCTCAGATAAAATACGTTTCAATGCTTCCAGAAGATGCTTAGGCTTTGACAATTCACTGTCCTCTGTTCAAGTTTCTGCATTGTGTGCAAAGTCACCCCCAAAAAGTCATATATGTATCCTTGCCACCTGAACTTTACTTTGCATGTCTGATACAGCCAACGAAGTGCTTGGTTGACCTTTGACAACTTCTTACTGCTATTTGGCCATAACCAGTGGTCTTTTATGGTTGTGACAAGGATTAATAACCCTGTGGAAAGTTCCCTGTATATTCTAGGCACTTTGCTTAGATCAAATCTCAGAACAAGGTTTCATTCTGTTCTGCTACCTCATGGCAGGGCAGACTTCCTGTCTTTTAGTTCCTGTCTTTTCCTCTGAATTGTGCATCTTGCTGCCTTCAAAAGAATATAAGCAGCATTAGTATTAATTCTAAGTTCTTGTCAGCAAGCTTTACCTGAGTAGAATTCAGGGGGTACAGCCACGTGGGTATTGGTGTTGGTGTAGATCACTGGGCTGAGGGTGCATCCTTCTCTTCTCCTTTTCTCCTTGTCACTAGTTTGTCCTTTCTGCTGAGCCCAAGTGCCACATTTTCCCTGCTCTTCCTCCAGCTGGGGAAGATTGATGCATAATTAAGATCACATCGGAGATGTATTAAGACTGCAAATAGTTCAGTTCCTGCTATAAATCTCTGCTATCTATAGGAGTCATAGCAACCCTGTCAGGTGCTGGAGTGGAGAAGGTGCTAAGAACACAATGGAGTGCCACCTCTTCCTCTGTTTTTGCCTACTTTCCTCCCCATACCATGGTCGCATCACCCCATTACTGGATCTCTCCATATTTACTATAGGGAATGTGTTGATCAGGGTGGCTGATCTATGGCCCTCCAGATGTTGTTAGACTACAAGCCTCATCAGCCTGAGATAGGATGGCCAATGATCAGGAAGGAAGGAGGACCCTATGCTGGGTACCTCTGGTATACTTCAAGCTTTACCTCAGTACAGACTAATTCTTTTTTAAAATACAGATATAGGGAGCACCAGGAAACCCCAAAAGGGTTCTGCTGCTGTGTTTAAACTTGTCTTCTGGATACAAAAATTCTCAACCTTGAGCAGTCAGTGCTCGGGATTTCTCCCTTGATGGCTGACAGTATTTGAAGTCCTCAGCACTTCTTGTATATAATGGAACTCCAAGGAGGATCACAGGCTTCTCCACCCTTGGCAGTTCTAGCTGAGTGCAGTGTTGTCCCCTTTGTATTTCAAGTAGTCGTGAATGCTTGAAAGTGTTTTGTCCCCCGTCTGGAGGTAGCTGCTTTTGAGCAACTAGCGACACGGTTTCTAATGTTCACACTCAGATCCTTTGGGGATTCGTCACAGTGGACGGTGCCGCAATTACTTAGTGCCCCAAGCGAGACGGGTGCTTTGTCTCTGACCATTTCCTTAACAGGGAGCGAGGAGAAGAGCATGCAAACAAGCATGAGCAGGAAGCCTATGCAAGGCGATGTTTGAAGAGCAAGGAAAGCAAGATAAGCACCTTGTGCATCTCCGCCTCTCCAGTCTAAAAGCAGCCGCTATGATTAATTTAGCAGCCTCCGCTCCTTGGAGAGGGTGTTACTCATGGAAGACTGTGACTGGGGGGGGGAGGGTGATTGGCTGGTCCCTGCTGTTGATAACACAAGGTTATGGAGGTGCTAAAATCCAAACAAGGATGTATTTCCCAGGGTGTTGTTGCTGCTCCAGTGAAGGAGCAGCATGTGCTAGACAAAACTAAGGCTTCATATAGAAGTTGTCCTTACTAATCCCCAAAGGAATTTGCTGGCAGATTTTGGTTGTGGAAGGAGAAACAAAATAAAAAGTAGTGGAGGAGAAAATGCTGTCAGTCATGGTCACTGTCGTGTGAGGAATCTGTAAGGTTCTGTGTTTTGCAAAGACCTTATCCTGATGCTCTTTAATGCACAGTATGAGTTCATAGGCTCAACAAGTTTCTGAACACCATGCATGGCTTGCCCCTTTCCTGCACAGCACCTTTGGATGATTGGAACGTATTGGATTCCAGCTCCTTCTTCAGTAATTTTTCACACAGCACATAGTTGAACTGTGGAACTCACTCCCACTTGGATGGCATTAACAGAGCACTGGACAAATTTAGCAGGGGGGGGGGGATAAGGCTATAAGTGGCTACAACCATGGTGGCTGCAGTCTATCTCTATGATTGGAGGGAGTAATGCTTCTGAATACCAGTTGCTGGAAACTACTGGGTGGTGGAGAGGGCTCTTGTGCTTGCATCCTGCTTGCCAGTTTCCCACAGGCGTCTGGTGGGCCACTTTGAGAACAGGATGCTGGATTAGATGGGCCATTGACCTGATCCGAAAGGCTCTTCTTATGTTCTCCTATCCTTTGTATGTTTTGTTTCATTTTAATGAAACTACTTCTACATGAGGGAAGCGGGTGGCGCTGTGGGTTAAACCACAGAGCCTAGGACTTGCCAATCAGAAGGTCGGTGGTTCGAATCTCCACTATGGGGTGAGCTCCTGTTGCTCGGTCCCTGCTCCTGCCAACCTAGCAGTTCCAAAGCATGTCAAAGTGCAAGTAGATAAATAGGTACTGCTCCGGCAGGAAGGTAAACGGCGTTTCCGTGCACTGCTCTGGCCAGAAGTGGCTTAGTCATTCTGGCCACATGATCCGTAAACTGTCTGCCGACTCCCTTGGCCAATAAAGTGAGATGAGCGCCGCAACCCCAGAGTCGGTCACGACTGGACCTAATGGTCAGGGGCCCCTTTACCTTTTTACTTCTACATGATTGGCCACCCTGCTCTGCCCTCTTCATGTGTGAAACTGAGCTGCCACCAGTTTTCTCCTGTGGCACATTGCGCACAGCTGACCAACTCATCTGTGAAGTAAATGAATGGGCACCATTTTCATCTCTGAATAGTTTACCTGGCTGTGGCTCTTCTGATATACCGGTAGTCTCTTGATAGTACAACCAACAGAATGCCTCAGTGACTCTTATGACAGGGGCCTGGTTCAGAACTTGAAAAGCAACCAAACATTTAAAGATGGAATTATGGTAGCACTGGAAATTTGTCCTCTAACACTTTTGGCTCTGGGTTCATGATGATCTCCCTCTAACAATTCTAGTTCATTTGCCATGATGATTATCATGCAAACCAGCTGCCGTCTTGAGCATGCAAGACATTTGCCCAATTTCAGTGGGCTGTAGAATACATGCTTAAAGCCAAATACACATTGAATTGTTGAATCTGGCCTTGAGTATCCAGTTTTGTTACAATATATGCATTGCCCTCTAGCATTTCCCCAGTGAAAATATAGGCACACTTATTTCACACTAAAAGAGAAATTAGCTCCCCAAAGAGGTAGAAACCTAACAACTGTATGGCTCTCATGATCCACTTGGATCCACCAAGATGGCCCAAGCAAGGGGGAGGTCAGTAATCCCAGAATTCCAGGCAAGGTGGGATGAAGCAAGACAGAATTGGCACCTTGGAGAGGGACTAAAGAGAGGGTTTCATAATCATTGCTAGTGAACCTGCAGCTAAGACAGAACATACAAGTTGTATCAGCAGTTTCCTGGGGGAAAACTGACAGAAATTTATAACCTGGGCTGGTTATTCATTGACTTGAAGCCACCCCTCTCCCTTGCATACTGCATCTGGCCAGCCAAAGGCTCAGTGCCTTATTTTGAAACTGTTGGCTTTTTTTCTAGGCCCTGGGGTTACAAGCTGCGAGAATATCTCCTCAAGGCTCTCCTGATCCTTTGAGGACTCTCTGGTGGCAGAGGTGTCTCCTCTGAGCACAGAGAAATGTGGTTCAGGTATCCTTGGCTCCACATGGGATGGATCAAGGAATGGGTTCCTCTTCTACCCCAGGCTGATGTCAAAGCTCTCTGGTCTGGTGGCATGCCAGTGACCAACCCACTTTCTTGTCATTAATTTGTATATCTTTGATTCTATCTGCCTAATACTATACTTTTCAGAATGAAATAGCTCAATGCAAACTACCCGAAATTGCTATGTTCAATACAAAAAGCAGTATTCTACCAGCCCTAAACGGGCATTCAGAGGAAGTGCTCTAGTGTTAAGTAAACATCAGATGTACACCAGCAACTGGAATACATAGTGAGAAAATAAGTACAATTGAATACTATTAATATAGTTGTTTTCTTGATCATCACAATTCTGTATTGCTGGGGCACTTTGCTTTTTCTGTGCCTTAGGTTAATCTGATACCATTTTCTTTTACATGACAAAGCATTATGAATAACTCAGACTGTACAAAATGGCACATAAATTCTCTATTAGTTTTGTGCCATTTGATGTGTTATTTTAAATAAATTAACCCAGAGCGGAGGTGTGTTTGAATTCATTCCTTTTCCACTAAACTGGAAACACTTGCTCCAGCTTGGTTAAACAGTCTCTCTCCTTGGCCATCGTGGGAATTTCTTAGTGCTAACATTAACCACAGGAGGGCTCCGTTATTGTTCCCTCAAGGTAAAGAAAACACAGCGAGAGCTACAAGGAGAAACTTTAGTTTAAAAATGCAAATCTCAGAAAGAGAAAGGGAGAGAGAGTTCAAAACAAAGTCTGTTTCATGCTTTGCATGAACCAAGATACAGCGGCAGGAGGAATTTCATGCAAAGCAGAATGTATTTACTGTTCGCTCCCTTTTGCATCTGAAATAATGAAGCAAGACTTGAGCAGAATGCTTCTGTAATTTAATACTGCTTGTCTACCCAATGTATTTAGGGCACCTTCCTCCAGGAATTTCTCTTCTGCAAGCCCCATGGGAACAAATGGGATCTACAGAATGTGTTCCCCATCATGCAAGGGGAGAAAGTTGGGACATGCTTGCTGGAGCTGAACTTCTAAAGCAGAGAAACCTGCTCTGCTTATTTATTTATATTTATTCATAAAATGAATTATATACTGCTCTCTTGCAAAACATCAGGGTGGTGTACAGCAAAATGGGGGGCGTGTTTAAAAGCAATACAGAACATCCATTGCAATGAATGGCTGCTCAAGAAAGTTTTTAGCTACTACATAGGCCTGTCAGCATAAAAATGCCTTCAAGAGATGCCTGAAAGTCAAAAGCGAGGATGTCTGCCAAATCTCTGCTGGAAGAGTGTTCCACAGCATGGGGCCAGCAATTCTGAATTCCCAACTTCTGGTTGAGGCCAGTCAGACCTCTGTAACATGTAAAAATGCTCTCTGAGAAAATCTCAGCGATTGATCTGGGGAAAGGGGGGTTGCAGTGGTCCTTAAAGTATCCTGGACCCAATGTATTCAGGGCTTTGTATACGAGCCTGGTAGCATATGAGCAGCCAGTGAGGCTGTTTTAGAAGAGGGGTCATGCAGTCAGCCATCTGCTCTCATAAGCAGTCTAGGTGTTGCATTCTGCCCCAGCTGGAGCTTCCAGACCAGGCTGAGAGGAAGCCTGGAGAGAAGACTTCATAGTCTCCCCATGTGATTTGGAACCCTGATCACACAGGTGTCTAAAACATGTACAATAGCCTTGTCGCCGCAGAAGTTCAGTGACAAAGAATGCAGGGTGTTGTGGCCCCAGACCAAGAACCCTTGGAGGCAGCTGCAGTTCTGAGGAGGATATGGAGCCATTCCCATGTTTGCAAACTTTGGAGCCTGCCTCCTCTCCCTTGAGCTGCAAGGAGACTCACCACAGAGACAATAATCAGAGATAAAAATGCAGTGGAAATGGTATAGGAATATAGGGAGGAGATGACTGCTCTCTCTGTCTTCCTTGGATAATAGAATAATGGTGAGTTACATTACAGATGGATTGTGAGAAAAAGAATTTCATTTATTCTCTCTCTTTTAAAGAGTTTAGTAAATGCATATCCTCTCCTTCCTCCCAAAGCAGCCCAGGGAAGCACATTAAAAGCATCTAAAACAGTTTCAGTTAAAACATTCTAAACCAGTCAAAGATATGCCATCATCTGGTGATCTCAGGGAGTGCCAGGAATAGTGTCCCTCAGCCATCAAATGCCAGGGTAAACAGGAATGTTTTCCATTTCCTCCTGAAAGTCAGTGATGACAGAGGCAGACAAACCTCACCAGGGAGCGCGTTTCACAAAGGGGAACCACCACTGAAAAGTCCCTGTCATGGGTCTACATCTGCAACCCAGTCACAAGTGGTAGCACCTCCAACAAGGCATTTTCAGACATCCCTGTTAGTTTCAGTTGAATCCTCTCATTCCAGTATTAGGTGAAATAAGAAACATCTATCGTTCTGGTTTTCTGCAAATCAAACCCCCTGCCCTCCTCTCCATCATTCCCATTTGTAGTTTGGAGAACAAACACATCAGTCCTGTGTAATCACCGAAAGTTGCTCTTTCCAATGGCTGAGCTACCTGGTGGCTTTCCTGTTAAGAGATACCTTCTGGGAGATAATGTGAGTGAAAAAGAGCCACATGGAACCCATTTTTGTAAATGGATTTTTAAACATATCTCAGGCTGAGTGCTGGTTGAATCCATTTGTGATGGATTTTTAAAGGATGGAGAGGTCATTTTGTGAGACAGACAGCAAACTGTGTGTGGCCAGGTTGACTGCTGAGACTAGTCTGTACACACTGTGAAGTCAGTGAATGGGGCAAAAGCTTGTAGTGATTTGCAGGATACAGTTATTGTCTTCCTACTTTGCTTTCTTAGTGACAACTGACTAACTACTTTTGAAAACAGAACAGTGGACCAGGATCATAGGCGGGTACTCAATGCTAGTCCTACTCAAGGTAAACCCATTGAAGTTAATGGGCATAACATAATAATAATAATAATAATAATAATAATAATAATAATAATTTTTATTTATATCCCGCCCTCCCGAGCCAAAGTCGGGCTCAGGGCAACTAACATCAGATATATACCATTAGTATAAAATCAAACAATAATTAAATTACCTCCTTAAAAACAGGTCAAAATCAAATTAAAGTCTCATTAGATGACTTTACGCAGGGTTAGGGTTGGGAACAGTAATTGCTCATCGGCCCAATTGTTTATGCTGATCTTATATGGGCCTGTGAGAATGCTGGGAGGCCTCTTTCATATTAGTTCTTATACGAAAAGAAAAGTAGAGTCAGGCTGAGCCCTGACCAAAGGCCTGACAGAACAACTCCATCTTGCAGGCCCTGTGGAAAAATGTCAAATCCCACAGGGCCCTGATCTATTATGGCAGAGCGTTCCACCAGGCCGGGGCAGACTGTAAGGTCCTCCGTAGGGTGTACCAGGAGAGGCGGTCCTGTAGGTACGAGGGTCCTAGGCCGTATAGGGATTTAAAGGTTAAAAACCTGATCCTGTACTCCACCGGGAGCCAGTGCAGCTGGTATAACACTGGATGAATGTGATCCCGTGGCGAAGACCCCCCAAGGAGTCTTGCCGCGGCATTCTGCACCTGCTGGAGTTTCTGGGTCAGTTTCAAGGGCAGCCCCACGTAAAGCGAGTTATAATAATCAAGCCTGGAGGTGACCGTCGGATGGATCACCGTGGTGAGATCAGCGCAAGAGAGGTAAGGGACCAACTGCTTAGCACTTAGGAACCTTACTTAGGTTCATTAATTTAAATGGATCTATTCTGAGTAGGACTTAGTTGAATGCAACCTATAGAATAGCAGGGAGGAATTCAACATAGTGCCGTGACAGTAATTCAACACAGTGAAAGCTTTTCAGCTTGCGGGATAAAACACCCCCTCTACTGCCACTGAACACAGTTCTGAGGCTTCTCCTGCCTCCCCAGCCAACTTTGGGGGGTACAGGGGAGGAGAGGGGGAAAGCTCCTGCTAGCAGGACACATTAATTGAATCCACCCTGCAGATTCAAAAGAGACTTCAAAGTTCATCTAGTGCAACCCTTTACCCCACCCATCTGGCTGGGTTTCCCCAGCCACTTTGAGTGGCTTCCAACAAAATAATAATAATGTAGGAAATTCACTACTATAGCATCTCTGATAGAGGGCCATCTAGCCTCTGCTTCAACACATCCAGAAAAAGAGACCCCATCACCTTCTGAGGCAGTCTGTCAAATAGCAGGTACCTTCAGGAACCTAACACCATTTCCTTGTAATTTCAACCTTTGGTAGAACAGAAAACAAATTTGTTCCATCACCTATGTGACAGCCCTGCAAATATTGAAATATAAGTAGCATATTGCTTCATAATTGTATCTTTTCCAGGCTAAATATATCCAACTCATAAAATCACAGAGTTGGAAGGTATCCCAGTGGTCATCTATTCCAACCCAAACTCCTTCAACCTTTCCTCAGAGGACTCATTCTCCGGTTCCGTCAACTAGCTGGATCCTTGAGCTTAAGTTCTTACATGTATTCACAAGAATGCTGATCTCCATCACAAAGTGTTTGCAAGAATCTCTTTGTGCTCAGAGACCAGCAGAACTCCCAGTCCCAGAAAGAAAACATGACAACCACTGCCCTGAGTGGAGAGATTGCCCTGTTGTGCTTGACATTTGCAGATGTTTTTATTTATTTTGCCCCGTGTGCTATAGTTTGCAAAACCGGCAGGAAGAGAATGGTATAAGGAAAATGTCACACTACAAATCCTGGTGGCCTCTGAGTTTACCTGCCTCCCCTTTTAGCGTTTTGGTTGGGCAAGAAAGTCTCAGGAGATGGCTCTCTTGAGAGAGGATTCATGCACACTCAGATAGGAGTGCAGGATTAGACTGCAGCTGTGTGCGAGAGAAAGAACTACCCATTATCTGATAACGTTAAATGACACGGGGAGAGAGATGCTGAAAGCTGCCTGGGAATAATTGGAAATTGCCAGTGGCTATATCTCCAGTTGAGATGGTTGTTTTTGTGATGTTTCCCTGAGCATTACATTAACTTCTCCTGTGCTTCGCCTAATGGTGAGAGTTGGGAGCCTAGGGTGGAAAGTTTAGAAATTAGATGAGAGAGCTTGCAGGGCTAGGATTCCTGAGCACAGCTGTTTTTGGAATGGAGGGTGTAATGCCGAGAGAAGACTCTGGATATGTTAGAATGCCCCCTGGAACACAAAATACCACTGACACAGGTTCTATTCCATGGATGATCAGTAATCTGTAAGGACAGGACTATGTACTCAAAGTCAAGCAGTTCCCACCCCACATCCCATGCTTGCCACAGTGTGAGTGCGTGTGTGGTGTTTGCCAAGATGAATCAGCAGTAGGAAGGTTTCACTGTTCCCTGTTCACCAATTCTCTCTTGTAACCCTTCCTCCAAGCTGTATTTTCCCCATCCCTCTATCAGATGTCTCAAAGATCAGAAATAAGCCTGGGTCAGAGGGGGCATCTCCAAGGTAGAATCAGTGAGCTAAGCATCCTAGCAACCCATCAATTATTCCCTGCCAAATGCTTTTCCTACCTCCACTTTATCATTAACCAACAAACTCACATCTGATGAAGGTGAGGTCCAATTCTCCCCTAAATTTCCCATGAAAGGTCAGGATCCTGATATTTGAAGCTTCCTGAGAAAAAGCCTAACCAAGTTTCTACCACTTATGGTTTCAGGCAATTAGTAAGAAAGAAGTGATTCATGGGAGCATAATTGCTGGTTCCTTCAAATGAGTGTAATCTTCCAATTCATTTCTTTAAAAGCGTAAAGAGGTTTGTAGTCATGATGATTATAAAACGGTTGCGACCTGGATAAAACTTCCAGCAAGTTGTGGCTGCAAACTCTTGTGCCCCAGAATCTAAAATGCACCTTTCTGCCACTGCCCAGATGGGGAAGCTAATGTGATCAGTGAAGTTTCTTACGGGATAGCTAATCTGCATTAATGAGTTTTGAGTATTTATCCTCAGAAATAGAATCTGTATGTTATGCAAAATAGAATAGATAAAAATGTGCAAATAGATTTCATTTGTATGGATTTATAGATTTAATTTTAATTTTGGTGAAAAGTGTAGCATGCACTGGTATAGAATTTCTACTTATTTCTTTATCATTTTCTTGTGGCACACAATATATGCAGTGTCTTGTTATAACTGAAATTGGTAGCTGAAATTGTTTGAACTCTTGTGTCTTCCCAACCCCTCGTTGCTTAAATGTGCAAGGAATCCAGTGTGAATTTCAATTTTGGCGTTCGCCCTGAACAAAACCAGTGGGTCTTTCCATGGAGAGGGCTAAAAACACACATACAGTGGTACCTTGGGTTACACACACTTCAGGTTACATGCACTTCAGGTTACAAACTCCTCTAACCCAGAAATAGTACCTCAGGTTAAGAACTTTGCTTCAGGATGAGAACAGAAATCATGCTCCGACGGCACGGCGGCAGCAGGAGGCCCCATTAGCTAAAGTGGTGCTTCAGGTTAAGAACAGTTTCAGGTTAAGAACGGACCTCCGGAACCAATTAAGTACTTAACCCAAGGTACTACTGTACAAGAATCTGGTGTATACATCTGAATTGGGATGATGTGATTAAAGAGGCCATTTAACTACAAAATGTTGACATATAATCATTACTAAAGGTGCTGTGGCAGACAAGAACACTTCAAGTTTCTATCCTGTTGTTGTTGTTGTTGTTGTTGTTGTTGTTGTTGTTGTTTTCTTACCTACCCTTCACCAGAAGGTTTTCAGGTTGGTTATAGCATATAAAAACACAATAAAAACAGTGAGAAGCAGCCCCACTCATAAACCCCAATTCAGTAATCTATATAACACATTACAGGAAGGACACAAAAATCAACATTTTGGTTGTCAAGCACCATGGTAAATAGATCCATCTTCATCAACCAGGAGAACCTGTGATGAGGTCTTGCCACATGCATTTCTGTGAAGAGGGGTTTTCCCATTCATGGGCCTATCACAGAGAAGACCCTCTCACAAGCCGCCACCCCCTATCCTAACCTCTGAGATTGGTGGGACCATCCAGACGGTGTCCTCCACTGAACATAATCCCTAGGCTGGTCCGCAGGGAAAGGGGCCCTCTTTTCAGATATTAGAGATTCAGGTCAATTAGGGCTTTAAACATTAATGTCAGCTCCTTAAATCGGAAACCAGGGCAGCTGCTTCACAGCAGGTGTTATATGTGCAGCCATTCCCAACAACAGCCTAGCTGCTGCATTCTGCACGGGCTGAAGTTTCTGAACCATTTTTAAAGGTAGAACACATTGCAGCAAACCTTTTTTCGAGGAAGCGCGGGACTTTATCTCCTTGCCAATGCCCTCCTGCAGTCAAGTACTTATAGAATTGTAGAACTGTGGAGTTGAAAGAGACCCCAGGGGTCATCTGGATCAACCCCCTTCAATGCAGGCACCACTACTAAAGAATCCCTGACAGGTGACCACAGTGCCTGCATTTAAAAATCTCCAATGAAGGAGAGCCCGCCACCTCCCGAGGGAGTCTGCTCCATTCTCAAACAGTTGTTAATGTCAGAAAGTTCTTCCTCAGAGTCTCCTTTCTTCCCTCTTTTCCCTTTCTCCTCTTCCTGGAGTTTGGTTTCTTCATTTAAAGGCACAAGAGGGTCTCTGCCCCACAATAACAGAAAGGCTTGCTCTGCTAAACTACTGAGAACACAATGGCTTATCAATGATGTTGGCAGGGACTCGGACACCGTCATGTGATGACAGGGTCCTTCTATGCAGGACTGTCTGGGGTAGTCCAAGTTGTGGGGAGGCTCTCAGTTCACAGAGACGTCCTGGAGAGACTGTCAGCTCCTAGCAGAGATTCTCAGCTGGAGATGCAAGAAATGTCTATCAGACAGGCAGCCTGGGAGATCCTGCAGCCGCTTGCCTGCAGCTGCTAATCCAAACCCCAAACAGCCTAGGTGTTAGGGTTGGTCTTGGTGAAATATCTTTGAGAGCTCCCTTAAATGGCAGCTCCCCACTGCTAATGCATGGCATTTAGCATGAATTATTTTATTTATTTATTTAGCAAAAAGAACCTATCATCATCTGTCATGTCACTATGTCCCGAGAGGACAGGCTAATCTATCCTGAGCGCAATGCTGCTGTCATTGATTTGTGCTTGGTGAGGGCTGGTGATGTTCAGATGCACCTCAGTCACTTCAGATTTGCCACATCCCCTTCTCTCTCTCTCTCTCTCCTCCCCGGCCCCCCAATCAGCCTCGTAGGAGCCTCTCCATCTTCCCGGTTGCAGTCAAACATGTGCCTTTCCCCCCCTTTTGGCATCCCTCTACCTGTTGTGCTGGAAAGCCACGTCCTGCTGATCTGCCGCTAACCGGGGTGGGGGTGACTTTTGCTTCACTTGAAGTGCACTGGAGTGTGAAAGAGCAAGGCCACAGGAGGGCAATTCTGGAACCCTGCAGGCTACACACAGACACTGACTGTCAGCACTTCCCAGTTAGTGCCACTAGATGAGCAGCAGTTTCCACTGAGCTATCTATATCCCGGACTCTTCTCCAAGAGCCCGCACAGGGGAAAGTCACAGTGGCAGAGACAAGTTCATCTGCCTTGTTCTTCTCTGCCTGTCACCGGCTTACTGCTTTCCCCTTGTCTCCATTTCTCCTGTGTTGCAATTGTCTTAATTTAGCCTGGGCAATTTGCAGACCCTTTAAATCTGCCAGTGCGAGAGCTATGCTCTCCATTTTAAAGCTAATCTCTGCCCTTTTCCTCTAGGTTTGCTGTGTTCCATTTTTATCTAAGGGCTAGTTCTAATACCATTTCACTCCCCCCCCCCTACTATGCCTTTAAGCTCCTTTTAAAGATGTACAAATGAAAAAGAAGAGAAAATGGCTGCAAAATCTAAGACCTTGAAAGCTGGAATGAACAGAAGTGGTGAATTAGCCCCGTCACCCAAAATAAAATTTTATTTATTTATTGCATTTTTATACCACATTTTTCTCCAAGGAGCTCAAGGTGCCTTACGGTGTTCTTCCCCACCTCAATTAATCTCCACAACAACCCTGTGAGGTAGATTAGGCTGAGAGGCAGTGAGTGTTCCCAGGGTCACCCAGTGAGCTTCAGGACTGAGTGGGGATTTGAACCCGGCGTTCCCAGATCCATCACTCTAAGCAGCATACCACATTGCCCTTCAGCCAGCTGCATATATTTGCGTCACAACTAATCACTGTGCAGATGACAGGGCTGGTCGTCTTCCCTCTCCTTTCCTCTACAAAACTTGGCTGGGGAGGGGAAACGAGAGCAAGAAAAGACCCACAGGTAATGCCAGGTATTGATTAGTGAATCAACATCATGTGAAGCCTTTACTAATGCCCCTACCTCATACCTTGCTGCAGGGGTGTCCGGTTATGGTACACTCAATATGTTGTTGGACTTCCATCAGCCCCAGCCAGCATGTCAAGAAGAAGAAGAAGAAGAAGAGGAAGAAGAGGCATTTGGACTTGATATCCCACCTTTCACTCCCCTTAAGGAGTCTCAAAGCGGCTAACAATCTCCTTTCCCTTCCTCCTCCACAACAAACACTCTGTGAGGTGAGTGGGGCTGAGAGACTTCAGAGAAGTGTGACTAGCCCAAGGTCACCCAGCAGCTGCATGTGGAGGAGCAGGGAAGCGAACCCAGTTCACCAGATTATGAGTCCACTGCTCTTAACCACTACACCACGCTGGCTCCTGGGTAGTGAGGGATGATAGGAGTTGTAGTCCAACAACTTCTGGAGGGTACACATTGGCTACCCCTGCTGTAATGTAACTTAAGGATATGTTAACTGCAACGATGCATTTAGCACCACATGTCCTGTTGGCCAAACAACTATGTGTGTGCATCTGCACGTTCTTCCCCCATTTACCCAGCCTCCATTTCTCTCTGCTTCCTCTGTTGTCTCTTATGACATTGTCTAGATTGAAAACCCCTTGGGGCAAAGACCTTCTGCACTTGTAGAAGCTCCTGTGCATTTTGGACCTCTGTGAGATCAGGAGGCTCCCTGCCCCCAGGCAAGCATATCTGTGCATGCTCTCCCTTCCCCATATGCTTATTTAAGCCCCAGTGTGAATGGCTGAGTGGGGCTAAAGTGTTGTGCCAAACTTTTCAGGCATTAGTTTGGTGAGTGTCTGCTGCAGAGCAAGAGAGCAGGTCCAGAACACAAAGTAGGACTGAATCGGTTTGTATAGTTTGCATAGTAATGGGCTTATCAACAAATAGTATTAAAAAAACCACACACAAAATGGGGCAACAATATTGCAAATAAATCCACATCAACAACTGTATATATAATAATGCTATAAACTAATGCAAAAGGCTAATGATGCATACAGTTACAGATCTGTAAGAGTTATAGGAGACAACAATATATTTAAGGGGAAAAACGAAATGGCTTCCAACTATATGTCAATATAATAATGATAGTGGCCTGCATTTGTATAAGGGCTACCTCCTAGTACCTTTACATTTGTGGCTTTATGGATCATTAGCCTTTCGTATTGCTTTGTTGTATTATTAGAGATACAATTGTTATAAACAGTTGATATGAAATCACTTGCAATATCAGTCCTTTTTTGTGTGTATTTTGGTAAGAACATAAGATGAGCCTGCTAGGGCCCCTCTGGTCCATCATCCTCTTCTCACAGTGACCCAAAAGATGCCCAGGGGAAGCCTGAAAGCAGGACCTCAGCACAACAGCACACTCCCCACAACAGGGATGGACTATGGTATTTCAACTTTCAGCAGCTCCCTGTGCAAGGTTCAACCCCCATCCCTGCCTCTCGCCTTCTGTTCTGCTCAATTCACTGTGTCATTGTTGCAATGTCCTGCGCCACCCTCTCGGTTCAGCGCCCAGTGTGGTAGAACTGTTGGGATACGGCCAGGGATACGGATCACCGGTCTCCCGTGGAACAGCATCAGTCAATTAGCGACACGAGCCTCAGAGACATTCCAAGACCCATGCACACCCTTTCAGCAGTCTCCACAACGAAAGATGCAGACAGGAGAGCATATTTACAGCTTTATTCAACATAGTTCAGAACAAAGGAAAAACATGACTGCTTGCCTCCGTGTCCAGGAAAACAGCCAGAGCAAAAGCTATATACAAACGGAAGTTCCCAGAGAGCTGGAAGTAAACAGGCATGTGACACACAACAGCCTGTTCCCTTTTAAGATGGAACGGAACTATTTCCTAACAAGAACCGCTCATGCTGCCCTAAATCTGCCTCTTTTGACAGGCATACTGCCTCCAACAGTGAAGGCAGAGTGTAGCCATTGTGGCTAACCTTCCAATATTCAGCTTCATTGGATTTGCCCAACTTCCAGTGTGATGGGAGAAGGAGAAAAACTTTTCTCTGTCCATATTCTCCAGGCTGTGTATGATTTGATTCACTTCTACCATGTCTCCTCTCACTTTTTCTCTAAAGCAGAAGGCCCTAATGTTTTAACATTTTCCTTCTGCTTATGCTACTGCTGCAGATAACATTGCCATTAGGGCAGGTATTCACAAAACTGCGCTTCTTGTCTGCATACATAACATATTTATGTCTGCACAGACCAGGGCTGTGACCTCTCATGTGCAGAGTTCAAAAGTCCTTGGAGAAGCACAATCACCTGGGCACTGTGAATGATCCAACATTGTCAGTGTCGGTGCTTAGATGAGAACAACCAATAATTTCTCTTTAGAAACTGAGGCAGAAATTGCTCTTTCTCAATCTCAGCTCCCCAGCAAACTCTGGATCTTGATTGCGTGAACAAGCCTTTTCCTGTTTGGGAGTTAGCTATCTGAGCCACTCGAAAATGGCTTTAGGAGGTCAGCCGCACTGGGTCAAGGGGTTAATCTCCCATGCTTGATTTCGTTTTCCTCCTGTGCATTATTTACCCCTTCCTGGGGAAGCTGCAGGAAATTTAATGCTGAGAGAGAGAGAGAGAGAGAGAGAGAGAGAGAGAGAGAGATTAGCAGTCTTGTCAGGAAGACAGCAGATGGCCCAGGGCTGCAGCCCAGTCTGTAGAGAGAAGCTCCCTGGGATTCCAGTGCCGATTTTTTGTTGTTGTTGCTGCTGTTGTTATATATCTGTATGTTTGCAGAGAGATAATTGCACCCAATGATGGAGTTTGCTTGCCCCATCTTTTCAATCCTGTAGTGTGACTGCTGCTCTATTTTCTACTTGGCTGGGCTTTACTGCAGACCTGTCGAGCCATAGCTCACTCTGATTGATTTTTTCCCCTTTTCTTCTTTAAGAAAAGAGATTGCCAAAAGCTGGCGTTATGGCAATGCAGCCAAAATGCATAATTAGAAGAAGTCAGTGGGAAAGGGGGGAAGGGAACACCCCCTAGGCAGACCAAGCTGTGCCCGCCCTACCTAAGCCACTGCTTTCTTTGCCTCATGTGAGCTAAGAGCTCTGCCAGATGGTGGCTTCGCATTCTCTTGCTTTGGCACTGCAGGCAGGTCCCTTGCTCTAGAATACCTTCAAACCGATTGTGGGAAAGGTAGCCATGCATCAAAAGGTGTGCATCCCTTGAGAGGCAGCCACCCTCTGCTTGGAGTCAGACCACACCCAGCAGGAAGAGACAAGGAATTATTGAATATCTTGACTCTAGTTACAGTGAGCAAGGAACCACACACTGATTTCAGCTCCGTGTCATTTCATTATCTGCTGTGCTGTGAACAAGATAGGGCACCCTGGCTGGCGATGTTGGCAGAGTCCACAAATTGCAGGCTCATCACATAACCCTTCACTGCTTGTCATACTCATTATTGTTACAAGTTGGGCACCCTTACTAGAAATTCTTACACTCTATGTAATTAATAATGTGATGTATTTTGAGCAGATCTCCTGCTTATGCACCTGCTTGGTTTGCATTCATCAAATGAGGATGGCAAGGTTCTGGCACATGCTCAGAATTCGATGGCTCTAACCCCTTAGACAATCTGGATTTGAGAAACTGTCCTTCCTCCCTTTCTGTTAGTTGCATTTTAGTCTAGTCTTAGTATTTTCGTGGATTGGTGGCTGCTGGCTTCCTGATTCCAATCCAAATTCCACCCATTCCCACAATTCCCGCTTCTACCAAGAGCCCATGATGTCGCTGGCATTAGTCTTCACTTCCACATGGAGACAATGATTGGGGGTGGGATAAGAAATATAAGAAGAGCCCTTGTGGAATAGACCAAAGGTTCATTTATTGGCCAATCAGATGCCCATAGAAAGCCCCCAACCAGGACCTAAGTGCACTAGTGACTCCAAGCAGCTGACGTTCAGAGGCATGCAAGCAGCCACTGATATCCTCCATGAATTTGCCTAACCCCCTTTTAAAGCCAGCCAAATTCACCTCTTGTGGGAACAAATTCCAGAGGTTAACTATACACTGTGTGAAAAGGGCTTTATTTTCTCTGTCCTGAACCTTCCAACATTCAGCATCATTGGACAACCCAAATTCTGGTATTATGAGAGAGGGAGGAAAAACATCCCCTGTCCACTTACTCCACACCTTATATAATCTTATATACCTCAACCATGTCCTCCCTGGTTCACCTTTTCCCTAAATTTTTACAAACCCAAATGTGGCAACCTTTCTTCATAGGAATGTTGTTCCAGCTTTTGTTTCATTTTGATGGCTGTTTTCTGAACCTCTTCCAGCTCCACAATATCCTTTTCATGGTGTGCTGGTCAGAACTATACAGTTTCCAAGTGTGATTGCACCATACATTTGTATAACGGCATTATGCTGTTGGCAGAACAGAGGATGTGCAGCACTGAAGCAAGTGACTGCTGTTCAGTGGTAGCTGCTTACTGCCTGACTGGGGAGACAGACACTGCAGCTGCCAATGCCACTTGAGCTGCTGGTGCCTCCTGATTCTCCAATTCCCAGCATCCAATCATGGGCTCTGCATTCCAGGATTTGTGAGGCACAATGAATTTCTGCCCTACCTGCACTCACACTAATGCTCCCAAGTAGCATAGAGAGAATATACGTGCACCAAAACATTAAGAGTAGAATTAAGACTCTAAAAATTAGGTCTCTGTAGTAAAATGGTAACTGGTAGTCCAAATTGCATCTGAGCTGGAAGGAAGGTGTTGCACATCATTAGTATTGATCATTAAGTTCAGCATCTATTGGTCAGAAAGGAGCTCCAATTCCCCAGTGATAACAACCACTCAGATATGCAGTTTGCACAATGGGGCCTTCTTGATATGGTTACTTACAATAGTATACACAGAAGATGCCCTTGTTTGTTGGGTCATCATTATCAAGGAATCATGGTTATTGTGTGTTAATTGATTTATATGCTAGTGAAAGCTCTTTGCTGGGATTGATTCCGGTGATTACCAATCCTACAGGGCAGTTTGTGAAGACAATTGATCTTAAAGAGATAGATAAGCATGCTAAGAAAGGTGCCCAGGTTGACTCTGTGTATGGAGAGATAGTTTCCTCCTAGGCAGACTTTCCTGTGACAATTAGTGGCAGGCAACACACAAACAGGATTCAACTGAAAAACTTTCCAGAAAGTCTGACATCCATAGAGGATGCCAGGTGTTTTGGGGAACATTAGAATCCCCAGGCTCCCTGGCACCGCTTATACTGCTGTGCTAGCATTCCAGTAGGTGTCTCCTGCCTCTGCTGCTGTTACTGTACCCAATCACATGTGGTAGAACAATTTCTGTTTACAAAATATTTAATATCTCCAGAGTTCCCTTGCATATAGGAAACTGACTTTCTAAAAGGCTGCCCAGAACTTTTACTGCCCGGGGCAGCGAAAGAAAGAAGCAGTTTTGCTGGAAGTTAATAATAGCATTTTGCTATTATATGAAGTACCTTAAAGACTTAAGTTGATTTAGATCTTGTTGATCTAGTTAATGCTGACAAGTTGACTTTGCACTGGTTCCTTTTAACTGGATTGGATCAGGGATTAGGATAAACCATCTGCAAGCACTCTCAGTTGGCTGAGCAATTATCGCTTCAGCCAGACTCGGGCAATAGATTTGAGGCAGCAATGAGGAGATGGGGGGGGGGTGCAGAGACATACACTCTAAAGGAAGAAAGATACACGCATTCCTGTGTGACTCTTTGGTTGGGATAAGTACATCTGGCAGAGTAAGTGCATTGACACAAAAGGGTGTTGGCCCTTCTGTACCAACTTTATTAGGAAAAGAAAGAAGAGAGAGAGAGAAAATTGGGGTGGGAAGAGAAAAGGGGCAGTTAAAATATTGCATCTTTCTATTTCAGGAGACATAAATCTCTCAGCTCAGAAAGGGATGTTGTGTGCGCATGAGGGAAGGAGGGAGAGCATTAACGCTAATGCATCACAGTGGACAGGTCATTCCGCTGAACGCAGCTCGGCTCCTGAGCGTTTGGAGATTAGAAGCGGCAATAATTTCTGGCTGCCCTGCTTTATGTTAATGTGGCAGCTTGCGGTTGTGTATTTCTGCTGAGAGGGCCACTTCTGCCAGGTTTAATTCTAACTGCAGCAGCAGCATTGAGGGCCCCTTGCATTGAGAGCAGCCTATCGCTGGTTTAGACGGCCATCAAAACAAAGTACAGCTTGACTGTATTTTTGGCATTTCCATATTGGTGGCCCAGGGAAACCCTGCCGGTCCTCTTCCAGTGATGGAACCCAGGGTAGCTCTACTTTTCTGCATTAGCCATTGACACAGCTTAAGGATTTATGTCAAATAAGAGCTCCTTTGCATTCGCAGAAAAATAATGTGCAAAATCACACTACAGAGGTGTAGTTTCTTTCTCTCTCTCTCTGACTCAGATTTGAAATAAAAATACTTAATGGGAACTGTGGCTTGTCAACCTGGAAACTGTCCTGCTCACTTGCCGAGACTCTCATCCATGCTTCCAAACATGTAAGGAGAGAAAAGAATTCATGGTGCTCCCACCACCAGTGCCTCAAGCCTCTCCTTCAGGGTTCCTGAGTGTTATAAACTGCCCCATCTGTGTAGCCCTGGATAGAAATGGCTTGCCAAGTAGGCTTCATACAAATGCTAAACAGCATTGATGATTACAGCAAGTCTTGTATAACACTGAAGGCCCATAGCAATGGAACAGAGAGATGTAGGTGCTTGTCGTTAAATTTTACTTGTTGCATATTCCAGTTTGTCTGAATTCTGAAAGATTTTGAAAATATCACCTTTGACGATTTTTAACCCCATACTTCAGTAAAATGATTTAAATCTCCAAATACTCCCCCTCCCCACTGGTATTGGTGTAGGAGAAGGAAACTGCATGGTGGACTTCTGGCATTACCTTTACAAGGTGAGGAGGAGCTGTGTTGCAATGGCTGTGCTGCAAAGGCAACTATGAGACAGGACCTGCAGGCAGAGTTGATACAAGAATCCCCATCAGTGCCTGAGCAAGAATCCCAGCACCCAAAGCTTTGTTTGCCAAAAGAAACATCTCAAAGACTTGGAGCATCTGAAGCAAGATGCATGGGGCTTGATGGGTGTTCCTTTGCATTGTCAAACTGCATGACTTGCCACTGAGCCTTCATCCTCCCGCTTCACCTTCTCTGATCTCATCCCCCCAGTAGAAAGTGGGGGAGAAGGAAGCAGCAATGAGGCAGGACTCATCCCTTTGGCACATGGTACAACCCTGCTCTTTCTTTCTGCTTCACGACTCTGCAAACACCACAATAAGCAACAAGTTGAGACACGAAGGGGCTGGTCTAAGGGTGCTATATCTGTGCCAGAAATAAGTGCACACTTTGCCTATCTCCTAACAAGAGGCAATTGAAAGTGATATGAATCCTGAGGCTACAAGGCTGCCTTGGGCGAAGTTTGCTGTTTGTTACTAGGTCATGCAGCCGCAAGATGAGAATGAAGAACAGAGGAATTGCCTTGCTAGGTCAAACCAGAGGCTTGTCTAGTCCCAAACTCCATATCTAGCAGTGGCCTATGTACCATTTGGAGCAAACACTGAATTATGTTGTCTTCTGATGCAGGCAGAACCTACCATTTTCTATAGTAAAAGTATACCAGATGTGTGTTAATAGCAATAAAACCTAAGCTACCTAACCTTGCTGCTCCCTTCTTCCGCCCCCCCCTCTAGATTTATTCTTCCCCACTTCACCCCCCAAATGAGGAACGGTAAAAGAGATTCTTATGCAGTGCTTGTTTTGGTTAGAATAAGTACAGTAGTCCTACACTGTGCAAGCATTTGATACAAAATTAATGCTTTTCTTGCTAAATTTATAATTTATAAAGAGTTTCTGAAGTGCTAAAATTGCTTAAAGGGCTTTTTCAGGGGTGGAGGAAACTTGTCAGTCAGATTTATGTCACACAGGCCATTTCAAGGAACAAATCTTCCAACCATAACCTAAGGTGGATTTGTGAAGGTAGCAGACGTATCGGAGTCTACTGGGAGTGGCTTTGGCAGACTGAAAGTTGCATAGCACAGGAGGAATTTGAGCATGAAGTAGTGGATTCTCTCACATCCCACTGCTGTAGTCACTTTGTGTTCTCTAAGTGTGAAAACTGAGCAATACATGGCATAAGTGATGCTGCCTCATAGTGAGTCAGACCTTTGGCTCATCTAGCTCACTTCCATTTACTGGAAGTTTCTCCCATTGCTCAGTGGTGAAACAAGTGCTTTGTGTGGGAAAGGTTCCAGTTGCAACCCTTGGCATCTCCGAGGAGAATTGGGGGAAGACTCCTGCCTAAAAGACTGGTGAGTTAATGCCAGACAGTGAACTCCAAGGGTGAGAAACCTCTGGCTCTCCATATGCTGTCAGACTCCAACTTTGATCAAAAGCAGTCAGCGATGGGCAAACCTATCAAATTTAATTTTGCTCAGTTGCTCGTTATTGCCGTCATAAGTTCAGTTCTCCATATTCCCACATCAGTTGGAATTTTCTTTTTAAGAATAAGTCATTATGAAAGGGGGGGGGGACATCAACAATTTTGTGTGAATTTCACCTAATACGTACATTTTTGCAAAGCAATTTGCCTAATACAATATATTTTGTAGGTGATTTTCACTAATGGATGCATGTTTATGCACACTCTACTTGAGTATATGAATTTTTGTACATGACCCTTGACCAAAGAGCTGCATTGCAAAATTTGCATGGAATCACAGTATAGAATCATAGAATTGTAGAGTTGGAAGAGACCTTGAGGGTCATCAAGTCCAACCCCCTGCAATGCAAGAATTATCAGCACGTAGTCCCCCATCCAATTTGAAACCATACCAGAACCTGTTTAGCTTTGCAAACGTGCTAGAAGTTTTATTGCTGCACCAGTAGTTCTTCCTTTCATTCATGTATTGTTTCAGAAAGTGTCAATTAGGCAAGCTCATCTGTAAATAGAAAGTGAATTGAATTTCTGCCTCATCCCTAGTCAGGGCTCATGGGAGTTGTAGTGCATCAGCTGGAGAGCCAAGGTTGCCCATCCTTGCTAGAGACTATTCTGAGCCACATGGACCAATGTTCTTCTGAGTGCTTAATCTATGATAGCTTCCTTTGTTCATCTCCAGTTTGTCAGGGAGAGGCCTTTTCAGTCCCAGTATTCCAAGATCCTTTTAAACTAGTGATGCCATGTATTGAACCTGGACCCTTCTGCATGTAAAACATGTTCAACCACTTAGCTACTGACCCTTACATCCCATGAGGGTGATGAGCAATGGAAGCTAGGTGCTAATGGGAAATTTGATCAAACTGCATTTACGACTGTACAGTTGTTGTTGTTGCTGCTGCTGCTGTTACACATATTTATATGTCTCCATCAATAGAAGAAGAAGTTCTACCCCAAAGGCTGTGCCAATCTAAAAGTTAGCATTTCTTCATTTTTCCAGAATTTGTGTAACAACCACTCACATTTTGCTCAGTTTATTGGACGATACTCCTCTATTCCACAAAAATGACCACAACTGCAGCAGTGTTACCTGGCTGCTTGAGTTAAATGTTTCTGCACTTTACTTTCCCCATGAAAATGTTATGTCAGTGATCAATTACATTGTAAATGCCCCAGTAATCAGAGTAATAAAGGGCATTTATGAAGATCTAACCTGGGTAATAGGGAAATTAATCAGCTTTAAAAATCTGTATTGACTGAGGAGCCACTTTGCTTCCTCTAGAAAAAGGAAGGAAGACCTATGTGTTGGAAATTATAAATACACTCATCAATTTTTTTAAAAAATTGACATTGCTAGGACTCTGCTTTGCGAGAAGCAAAAAATATTGGATTCAAGAGCTGTCAGTTCAAGGCCTTTTGCAAGCATCAAGCTCATTGGACAAGAGGGCAATTTTATGTTCAAAAAAAGATGTGGCAAGATGTGTCTGGCTACTTCTCTTCTGCACCCTTAATAAATATTCCTCAACAGATGATGATGCTTTTTTCCTTTTATAAAAAGCCCCACATTTGCAAAGTTGGAGGTTCTACATAACAGGAGAGTCTCCGTGTAAAAAGCTGTGGAAAGCTTCAGACATAAAAATACAGGTTTGGCCTAAGTCATTATACAGCTTGAGGCAGGGCAGCAAGTGAGACACACACCCAAGTCAGGGTACATGGTACCCAAGGCTGCCAAGTCACTTTGGTACTTGGGACAGAGGGTCTCACAAGTGGCTCTCCCCCATCCAAGCAGTTAAAAAAACCCATTTGTTGTGCTTTCATGACATAATAATAATAATAATAATAATAATAATACTTTATTTATACCCCGCCCATCTGACTGGGTTTCCCCAGCCACTCTAGGCGGCTTCCAACCAAATATTAAAAACAATACAGCATCAGACATTAAAAACTTCCCTAAACAGGGCCGCCTTCAGTTGTCTTTTAAAAGTAAAATAGTTGTTTATTGCCTTGACATCTGCTGGGAGGGCGTTCCACAGGGCAGGCGCCACTACCGAGAAGGCCCTCTGCCTGGTTCCCTGTAACCTCACTTCTCGCAGCGAGGGAACTGCCAGAAGGCCCTCGGTGCTGGACCTCAGTGTCCGGGCTGGATGATGGGGGTGGAGGCGCTCCTTCAGGTATACAGGACCGAGGCCGTTTAGGGTTTTAAAGGTCAGCACTGACACTTTGAACTCTGCTCGGAAATGTACTTGACAGCAAATATCAGATGCCTGAGGTGGTAACTTCACTCTGTCTACTGGTAGGGCTGGCCCTGATAAAACAGCAGCTGTTCTTCAGGTCAAAATGGAGATGAACTGATGCAGGTGGATGTAGAGCTCTTATATTCTGGGACAGCAAGATCTGTTGTGGGTTAAAAATGGCAGTGCTGTTGAGGAGGGATTTGCACAGGACATGTCTAAGCAGGTCCTCATGAACATGAACATGAATGAGGGAAGAGTCACGTATTCTGGACTTTGCCTCTCAATCTCCCATGAGACCATGGAAAAAGTCATTCACTCTTCTGTGCCACGGCCTCCTCCACTTGGAGACTGGGGTTAACAGCTGGGGCATCTCCATTGAGAGTTGAGCTTAAACTTTGGTCGAGGAGCTGAACTACTGCCCTTTTTCCAGTGGCTTCTGCAGCAATTTGAAATGAGTTCTGATAAGTGAGGACAAAATGAAAGTGGCTTTGCAAGTTTTGCAATGTATCCCTAAAACTGCTACAGAAATAAAAGAAATGCGCGCCTTGCCTATTAGCACTGTTGCTCATCTGAAATCCACCCACATGCCGGGAGGCATCAAAATGGATTATGTGCTAAATGAGGATTGTTTATATTGATGAAGATATTCCATTTTTGAATTACCCATTAAACTGGTTCATTTTGTTAATTATAAAAGGGCATACAATATATTAAGATGACTAAAATATCAACACTTCCAGCCTTCCTACTCAGAGCAAGCTATTCCCAGGGGAAAATAGTACAGACAGAGGGATTTAACCCCCTGCTTTTTTGTTTTGCTGAAATTCTTTAATTAGTCATTCCTTGTTTGTAAGAGCAAGTAGAAAAATCAGAATTGTTGGCTGATACAGTAGAATCATGATAGGTATCATATATTTTAAACATGCGTTTACTGATGGTGTTCCTCCATTTACCGTATTTTTCGCTCTATAAGACGCACCAGACCACAAGACGCACCTAGTTTTTGGAGGAGGAAAACAAGAAAAAAAATATTCTGAATCTCAGGAGCCAGAACACCAAGAGGGATCGCTGCGCAGCGAAAGCAGCAATCCCTCTTGCTGTTCTGGCTTCTGGGATAGAGGCGCAGCCTGCATTCGCTCCATAAGACGCACACACACTTCCCCTTACTTTTTAGGAGGGAAAAAGTGAGTCTTATAGAGCAAAAAATACAGTATTTTTCAGCAGCCAAATGTCTAAATGAATCAAAGGTTCCTGGTATGGCTTCTGCCGCTACACCCACCTGTCCATTTGGACCAGAGATGGGGAACCTGTGGCCCTTCAGAGGTTGTTATACTCCAACTCCCATCAGCCCACATGGCCAATGTTCAGGAATGGTGGGAGGTGTAGACTCTCCTCCCCCCTATATGTGTGTGTGTGTGTGTGTGTGTGTGTATTGAGGGCCACAAGTTCCCCAAATGTGATTTAGCTAAATGAGGAAGTGCTGGAAATATGCTTTCCTTTGGGAGGTTAAGGATTAGAATGAGCTGAAATTTGTAGCAACAACATGCTCATTTTTAGTAATTTCACTTTAAAGCATTACAGTGCTGATCCAAAATTACATTTGAAACCAAACCACTGAAAAGAAGAGCATATTTACACATTTTTCTCGTTGACATTTTTTGGAATTGTAGCAGCTGCCTACCTTTGCTGTACTCTTAGCATTGGCTGGGTTCTGTGCTGTGTGACGGTTCCAAGGTGGTACTTGTTTGAGGAATAAAACAGGCTGTAATCTTGAAGCTTGGCACAGAACACATGGCTCAGGCTGGTCGATAACACTTTTGTTAATAGTTTGTGCAGCAGTGACACTTCCTAAACCAAGGAGCCAGTGTGGTGAAGTGGTTTAGTGTTGGAGCAGGGTTGAAACCCCTACTCAGCCAAGGAGCTCGCATTAGGCCATCACCCATTGAAATGTCATGGTCACCTGTAACTGAAATGTGAAACTTGATGCAATATGCAGCCCCCCCCCATAAAAGGATTATCAAAAATGAATTGCTATGACAATACCCACAGCCAAAATATATAACTAAATAGGAAAACTATTTTCTGTAGTGAGAAAACTGCATGACATTCTTAGACCCCGAGAAGCTGTTGTATTTGAAAATGAATTCTAATTTCTCGTCCTAGATGATTTTCCTTCTCACAAAGTATTATGACCCTTTGGTGTGAATTTCTTAATGAACCAGAGAAGCCTCTTCTATGAGAATGGCTGTGCCTGCTTGTGTTGAGTCGATACCTTCCGCTGCCATCTGTCCTGTTGTGACTGGGAGGTTGCAAAGTACTTTTCATACATAGAATGTGGAACATTCTAGTACAGACACTGTACTAGGAGTCCTACGGCCAATAGGAAAGCAATCGTGCTGAAGCGGGGTGTCTCTGTTTTAGCTATGTGCCTTGGCATATAGGTGACGTGGTGCAAGTTGAACATTGAGATACAGCTCATTCCAAGATGTTGAGGCAAAAAACCAGGATGCATCTCTTCTGGGGCCATGCCCCCACATGAGTCACATGATGTGCACAAGATCACGGCCCAGAAAGACACTTTACTTCAGGGCTGTGCTGTCATGGATTCCAAAAATGTTTTGGGGCACTGTGTGAGATCACACACCCGAAAAAGTGTATCTTATGGGATGGGGTGAGAGTGTGGTGACATGCTTTTGGGTGACATGCTCTTGTGTGAAAAAATGGGGTGTCCTGACAAGGACAGTTGAGGGGTATGTTGTTTTAGCAACCTGTGCTTTTGCATTTTTGCAATCATTGCCTAAAAATGGCAGATAAATATGCAAATATGCATTTCTTTCTTTTCTTTTTTTGTTGGTATCAGTCATAGGTAGGTGATGCTGACCAGACAGTTAATATCCAGACAGGGATATCATTATAACGACTGCTAAGCAGTTAGAAATATGAGTAAGGAAGGCTTGCCAGACTATGGCAGCTCCTAGGACCTTCCTAACACTCTGCTGTTGCCACTTTCCCCTTCTGCAATGGAAACAATATAAGAATACGAATATTTATCTTTTGTTATATCAAACATTTACACTTATAAAAACAGCAACTTGGGTTATGTGTGCATTCCATAAGCTAACACAAGTCAAGGGGATGATTTCTACTTGACTCCGATTAAAATGTAAAGACAAAAAACTGTCAGATATTTTTTTTTAAATTAGCACATGAAAAGCAAAGAAGGACAAATCTCTGTGTTTGTGTATGTGCCTGCCTTCTGACACCCCCTCAAAGAGAGGATTGTATTCTATAAAGTAGGAAATACATAACCAGTGCTATTTTTCTAGAAAAAGAGATGCCAGAGTTCACCATGAACTTCTTCTCCCTTGTTCTCTTAGAATGGCAATGGTGCCCACCTGAGAGGTGCCAGAACTAGGCTCCTGTGAGCTCCAGCTGGGGGAAAAAGACCACAACCCTGTACAATGACACTCCAGTTTGGCCAAGGCAAGCAGAGATCTGAGGATAACTATTTGTTCAGGAGACAGAGGAGCAAGACAAAGTAAGGGGTGGTCAGTTCCCTAAAGCAGGCTTCCTCAATGTTGGCCCTCCAGATGTTTTGAGACTACAGTTCCCATCATCCCTGACCACTGGTCCTGCTAGCTAGGGATGATGGGAGTTGTAGGCCAAAAACATCTGGAGGGCCGAGGTTGAGGAAACCTGCCCTAAATCATAAGCAATCAACGTAGTAGTTTCTTTAAAAGTGTTGGAGGTTTTCCCTGTCTCTCTCTGAGATTCTATTGTGTGTGTTTGGAAAGCTGCTGAATCCTCTCTTGGGTATAGAATTCTAGCAACAAGATATCACATTACACTGCAATTAGAGCTGAAAGAATTAATCAATTAATCTGTGTGATTAATATATTAAGTCATAAACTGCACATTGAGCATGTAGATTTTTAATTGGACCTGTTGTCAGCATTATTCTAAACAGTTTAAATGCCACCCCTGATTCACACAATGTGTTTAAGATTATTTAACAAACAATTAAGTATTTGTCAGTTGTTTGGGTCCTCTCTGCAATAATCAGCGTGCTGAACATTAAAATTGAATTAGTTTCCTGTTGTTGTTTTTTTTAGCACTTATCCTGCATGTCTTTCTTCCAGGTAGTTGTGTATCGAAAGGATGTTAGCACATGACACCCTCTCTCAAGCTGGTCTCGTTTTGAAGAAAAAGTGCACCATCCCTGGCCATTAATTATGCTGCCCAACTAAGTGGATGGAGAAAAGGGTTTCTCCCTCACTCATAATAATAGAACTGTGAACACCCAATAAAGCTGAATATTGGAAGATTCAGGACAGATAAAAGAAAGTATGTCTGCGAAACTTGCTCTGGCAGGAGGGAGTGATGGCCACCAACTTAAATGGCTTTAAAAGCAGATTAGGAAAATTAATGGTGGACAAGGCTCTCAATGGCTGCTACTTCTTATGTTCAGAAGAGCCTGCTGGATCAGGCCAATGACTCAGTATCCTGTTCTCACAGTGACCAATCAGATGCCTATGGGAAGTCCTCAAGCATGATCTGAGCTCAACAGCACACTGACCACCTGAGATTCCCAGAAACTGGGTATACTGCCTCGGACAGTGAACATACCCGCCATGACTAGTAGCCGTTGAGAGCCTTGTACTCCACTATGCAGATGGAAGTAGGAGTGGCCACCATGCAATTAAATTTTCCCAAGGTCACCAGTGGAATTTGAACCCGGAATTTCCTAGCTTACACTCTAAGCAGCTGAGATGCAGAGATTCATGTTGGCTGGATCACACAGTGTTATCACCATCCTGAGTGTAGATCCTTATGTAACCAAAACAGTGACAGCTATACACAAGAGGGAAAGTTGGGCACACCCCGAAGGTTGAAAGGAGCACCAAAATCATTATGGTAAAAAATAAAATAAAATCCCCCAAACATCTCAGTGAGCCACTAACTATGAAACATTGACTTACTGTTGGGGGATAAAAATGGGAAAGTGTTGGTGTATGGAATGGAGTGTCCTGGAGAGGGGCATAGCTGGCAGGCTGGAACTATGAACAAGGGTACTCCAACATTTGTGGGCTGTTCATTTTAACCTAAAAGCATTCAGGGGGAGGGCAGGGGCAGGGGAGACTTCAAATTTGCTTAGAGCATTATCACTGAAGGAGGAAGGGGGTCTCCAATCCAACACTCCCTCCCAAAGCTTCTGTTATGGTGGAAACCTACAGGTACCAAGGAAATTTAGAGCTCCCTGTGTCTGCATGTAGGTAACAAAACCATTGGGCGTACCCATTCTTTGCCCTTAACTTCTTCATTATACTGTCTGCACCAAAGGTATATTGGAGGAGAAACTCGTCAAAATTACAGGTTCAGCATTCCAGACATCAGACAGAGAAGTGAACAGTTATTTTTAGGTAGGCAGTAGTTCTTGAATTATTTATTTCTTTAACTTGCAATAGTCTGCTTTGGTTTGCTTGTGTTAAAAGCTTGGTGCTTTCTTCCCTTGCCCATGATCACTGCTGGTGTTATACCTTTATGAGTGTGTGATTATGTCTGCCTTTGAGAATCATTTCTCATAAACTTGAGCAGTTCCACGATAAAAAAATAATAAGTTTTATTAAGCAGCTGCTCAGTACTGCACATACGTAAACTTTTCATGTAGATAATATATAGGTAAAGGTAAAGGTAAAGGTACCCCTGCCCTTCGGGCCAGTCTTGCCAGACTCTAGGGTTGTGCGCTCATCTCACTCTAGAGGCCGGGAGCCAGCGCTGTCCGAAGACACTTCTGGGTCACATGGCCAGCGTGACAAGCCGCATCTGGCGAGCCAGCGCAGCACACGGAATGCCGTTTACCTTCCTGTTAGTAAGCGGTCCCTATTTATCTACTTGCACCCGAGGGTGCTTTCGAACTGCTAGGTTGGCAGGCGCTGGGACCGAGCAACGGGAGCGCACCCCGCCGCGGGGATTCGAACCGCCGACCTTCCGATCGGCAAGTCCTAGGCGCTGAGGCTTTTACCCACAGCGCCACCCTCTAATATATATAGAGAGGGTTAAATACAAGGAGAAATTGCTCCAAGACAGTTTCCAAGTAGCGTGGCTTAGTGGAATTGTTGTGTTGGAAATCTAGGGTTTATCATCAAGTTACCTCCTTAATATTTCTATTTCATTTGGACTGCAAAAAAAAACCCCTCCAAAACTTCACTGATAAGCACATAAAACAACATTTCTGATGTATTTCCCAGTCCTCTGATATTAGGTATGGTTTCTCCACCTCCCTCTTATCATATGAGTGGCACCATGGAAAGCTATACAGCATCGCTGAGAAACAAAAGGGAGGGGGAGCTTCACTTTTGACTCCCCGACCAAATGTTGAAATGCCTGGTTTTTGATGTAATTGAAAACTGAGTGACACAACCTTTTCATATTCAGCAGCTCCCCTTGGCTAATGCCCATGACTTGTCATTTTGGACATGAATTTCTTGCTCAGATGGGTTTGGATTTAAATAACATTGGCTGCTATATTTTTCCTCTTGCTTCGGTGTTATTTTTTCCATGATGGAGCTAAACCAGGTTGTCCCTTCACAAAGGCTTCCTTCTTCCTTCTCATTTACCGTATATTGGGCAGTATTCAATGCTAGTCTTACTCAGAGCAGACCTGTTGAAATTAATAGGTTCTTTGATTGCATTTGGGCTACTCTAAGTAGAGCTTAGTTGAAAGTAACACATTATCAATGATTTATCTATTTCAAGAATATGTTCTTATGTTTATTTTCTAGTTCATTAAGATTTTATATTTTACTAGTTTTCTATTACGGTGTATTTTCCTTCTCATAGAATAAGAAGAAAATAAAGGGGGGCAATTGCTTCTATGGAGCTGAGTACTTAACTGGTCCAGAGAGAAAAGGTGAAGGTTCTGTGACTCATGGGCCCTCACCCCTGCCAGCATATTGGAATGAAACATTATTTCTTTTTAGCAATCAAAGACATATTCATTCTGAACCCAGTTTGAACTAATGAACACTTTTAGCAACCATAATAACATACAGAAGACAGAACAGTTCAGTGCCACCCCAAACTCTATGTTGGAAGAGTGGGTTTCAAAGGAAGTGATAAATGTTTGTCAAAACATGAACTTCTAGTCCTTGTGATTACAAGAGAAATGCATGGCATGTGCTCCCATAGTGCTGTACAACTTTTTGACAAGTGCTGTACAACTTTTTGTTGCTGCATATAACCAGATCCACTGTGTCATGCATGAAAAGAAGCCTGAAGTTCAGGAAAGAGGATCTAGTCTATTCCAGGCTAGGAAGTGGCTGGTTGCAAGGAGAGGAGAAGATAACAATATAGAGGCACAATTTTCATAATGCTACACAAAAGGTAGAGGAGCTAGAAGAAGAGTCTAGAAATAAACATACTGTACTTCCAGTAACCCTGCTAATTCAACATTCATCCTAATTTAAATTCACAAACCTTATATGGTGATTAGACTATGGCTGGTCATCACTGAACATCCATTATGTTTGCAGGGAGGTTATACAACAATGAGCATTCAACTTGATTTGCTTACCTTGATACAGGTATGTTTTCCTGTTTTTCATTCATTCATCCCACACTTTTCAATGCATTCCCCTGTCACTTTCCCAACTGCAGAAAAAGCGCTTTAATCAGAACAATTTAATTCGCTTCAGTTGTGCATACCTATATTTCCCAGTACAGGTGCTTGTATCACTCCTGCACTGTGGTGACAGTCCAGAGGCAGCCAAAGAGAGTAAAGACTGTGGGCAAAGAAATCATGGTGGAGATTTAGGTGTAAGGAACTGATGGCATAAGAGACATAAGTATGAATGAGAAGTTTATTTCAAAACTGAAAAGTAGCTGGAAGCCAGGGGTTTGGGCCAGTAGCAAGGAGCACATGAAAAGCAGCAGAATTACACTTAATTTGTTTTGTCATTTTTTCAAAGCAGTCTAAAAATGTGTTAGCTGCTTGGAATCTGCTAGCAATAGCAAGGCATTGTGCTGCTAAGTCCAAGGGATTCTCTGCTTCAGGCATTTGATCAATTCTGCGTAATGGGAAACTGACTCCCACTGCTTTCATAGCACACAGAGCCTGGCAGGACAAAGAGGTCAGGGCAGAGAGTTCCCCGAATGAGCTCTTTCAGGTAGGCAGAAGATGGCACAGCGACCTGTTGACTTTGTTTGTTTCCTGCTTCAAGGCTGTTTGTGGAGACAGATGGCTTTCTATCTGATAACAGATCAACATGCTGAAACGAGAATAGTCCGGCTCTGCATGTGGGGCTATGGCTCTGTATGCAAACGCATGTGAACAGATGAACCTATTCATCCTTTTTAGTTTATCTCGAAAAAGAGATCATTTTCTTTGGAATGAGATACAAAATTGCCCTCTTTTCCTCCCTGATGAAATTCAAGCTTTTGTGTTTGCCCGCTGCACATAAAAATGCTTCTCCCCATCCATCTCAGCTACTAGTGTATGCACCTCACAAGTATTATATCTTTCTGAAGCATGTGATAAGATGTGTTTATGGGGCATTGTTCTTTTTATTTTGCACACCTGATGTACACCTGTACATTTTAATTTCCAAAACTCAAGGAAACCACACAGATACCTTTGCAGTGATACAGTCTTTGTGTGATGGGTTCATTACACTTCAGAGCTTCAAGAGCTTAAGGTCATCCCCCTTTCTTTATTTTGTCAGGCCCAGCAACAGAAGGCAGTGTCACTGAGCAGCTGCCAGAATGCAGGGATGAGTCTCTTAACTACTTCAAATGAAAAGCACAATGTGTGAAGTGATGTGAAAGCTCTATCTATGTTTAATTTGCAGTAAGAAGGGGTTGGCCCCTAAAAAGGAAGTACCGGGGCCAAATAATGAAAGGGTGTAGTTGAAGAAGGAATGACTAAGATAAAGGCCCACTGATAAATATTTTCCCAGTGGGCAACAAAACCAGGCGCTGGCCCTGTTTCCTATCCCTATATCCACCACTAAAGTACTGTTCAGATGCTCAAGGAAGGGGGTAGAGGGAACAGAGAAGCCGTACACCCCACCTCCACATACAGACTGACTCCACTGAGAAGCTGAATGCACAAAGCTGGTATATGTGGGGGCATTGTGGTGAGCTTTGCAGTGGAACACCATCCACTGCTCACCTTCAATCCCACACACATTCACTTGAACACCTGGGTTGTGCTCCTGTTAGGCCACGAAATACATGTTGAGGGGTGTTGGCATGGTCTCGCCACAACACTGAGTTTCCCATAGGCATTTAGCCTGATCCAAGAGGCCTCTTCATATACTATTATGTTCTCAGCATTGGAACCCCATTCACTTGAATGTTGGAGTAACAGGACATGAGAAACGGTTAATTTACTTCAGGACCATAAGTCACCCCATGGATGAGCTAGTCGCAGGTGCAAGGTCAGCCAAGCCAGTTGCTATGGTAGCAGCCCAGTGCCTTGACTATATCTGTGATTAATGCATGCCAGCTCAGTCAGTCAGTCAGCTGGTTAGCCAGTCAGTGTTACTTGTCCAGTGTTACCGTATTTTTTGCACCATAACACTCACTTTTTTCCTCCTAAAAAGTAAGGGGAAATGTCTGTGCATGTTATGGAGGGAATGCCTACGGGTGGCATGCCTACGGATTTTCCTCCTCTAAAAACTACGTGCGTGTTATGGTTGAGTGTGTGTTATAGAGCGAAAAATACGGTATGTCTTGAATTGCTGAACTTACTTAGAGCAACAGAGGTACTTTATAATTGAATGTATCTGTATATATCTGTATCTGCAGAAGCCTACAAGCTGTATATATCTACACCCAGAGCTGTTTTACTTTGCTTTCGTGTGGTGAGTGGTACTGGGAGAAACTTCCACTGTGTGGGTGTCTCTTCTGAGATTCCCAACAGAGACCACCAAATACCACCCTGAGTAAAATTCTTATTTGTTCAGAATAATTTGAGGGGGTTAGTTGCCCAGAAAAGGCTGAAATATACAAATCTATACATTGTATTGTTTACAAAATGTGCTTATTATGTATTGTTACCCATATGGGGCTAAAGATCTAAACACCTCCTACGTGTTGAAATTTGTTCCTGAAAGGTATTGCTGGCCAGAGAATTAGGACAGATGCACACAGTTCTTATGAATGGATGTTCTCTGTAAAATTCAGCTAACAAAAGTGGAGCCTCTGATTGGGGTTGAGGGTTTTAAAGATTTTAATACGGAATTTGCTTCCAGTCCTGGAGAACTTGGAGAGTTCCTTAATTTTATTTTAGATGTAGAAATTTTCTATAGATGATAACAGCAAAAATAGCCTTATTTTTGTAGTTTTCAAAGAATAAGAAATGTATCTTATTTTCTTTTTGTCAACTCCCCCTCCCTTTCCCACCACCTCTCCTGCTGAGAACTCTTCCTTAGCTGAGTTTCCAATGACTCAGGGAATGTGGGTTTCCAGCAGCAAGAATACAGAAATAGTTCAAACTAAAAGCTAATGAGGAAAATAAGCCAAAGTATCTTAAGTATTTTGTGGGGTTTCTTGCCTTTAAGGTATGCAGGTACAAAATTGTTGAATGGAACTTTGTGGGATAAATATTTTTCTTGCCCTCTCTTAAAATAGTTGCACACTTATGCTATGTCTGCATTAGTGCTGTGCTGAAACCTGTCCTTCAATTTCTCAAAGTTTTTCTTCATCAACAAAATAGGGTGCTTCAGAATGTACTATACTTTCATTGAGTGCAGGAAAAAGTTTACCTTATTGTTTGAGTGCTTTTCGGTGGGAGAGATGTTGGCGGGATCTGTTGCAAATGGACTGTCAAGTAGATTTCCTTCAATCTGTCTGTTCAGTCCCCGTCATGGCATGGACTCTTGCTATGTATGATTTGCCTTCATTCTCTAAAACTAAAGGCTTTGTAAAAAGCATTAGGAAATTATACATAAATGGATATATAAATTGCTTTGTAATGCCTGTTATTTATGGATTCATTGAGGATACCTCCACTGCTTTGCGGGCTATCTTTGGGAGAAGAAAAGGCTAAGGAGTAAACCCTAAACAAATGGGGAGTGGAGTTCCTAAGATAGTTGGGTGGTACTTCGTGTACCGCCTCCTGGCAACTCCTGCAGCCAAGGTCGAGAGGAGGGTCTTGTCATCTGGGCAACCTAGGACCGCCATACACACTGCCCAGGCTTGCACCCCAGAAAGGGCCCGGTCTTATTCAACATCTTTATCAACGACTTGGATGATGGACTCAAGGGCATCCTGATCAAATTTGCAGATGACACCAAACTGGGAGGGGTGGCTAACACCCCAGAGGACAGGATCACACTTCAAAACGACCTTGACAGATTAGAGAACTGGGCCAAAACAAACAAGATGAATTTTAACAGGGAGAAATGTAAAGTATTGCACTTGGGCAAAAAAAATGAGAGGCACAAATACAAGATGGGTGACACCTGGCTTGAGAGCAGTACATGTGAAAAGGATCTAGGAGTCTTGGTTGACCACAAACTTGACATGAGCCAACAGTGTGACGCGGCAGCTAAAAAAGCCAATGCAATTCTGGGCTGCATCAATAGGAGTATAGCATCTAGATCAAGGGAAGTTATAGTGCCACTGTATTCTGCTCTGGTCAGACCTCACCTGGAGTACTGTGTCCAGTTCTGGGCACCACAGTTCAAGAAGGACACTGACAAACTGGAACGTGTCCAGAGGAGGGCAACCAAAATGGTCAAAGGCCTGGAAACGATGCCTTATGAGGAACGGCTAAGGGAGCTGGGCATGTTTAGCCTGCAGAAGAGGAGGTTAAGGGGTGATATGATAGCCATGTTCAAATATATAAAAGGATGTCACATAGAGGAGGGAGAAAGGTTGTTTTCTGCTGCTCCAGAGAAGCGGACACGGAGCAATGGATCCAAACTACAAGAAAGAAGATTCCACCTCAACATTAGGAAGAACTTCCTGACAGTAAGAGCTGTTCGACAGTGGAATTTGCTGCCAAGGAGTGTGGTGGAGTCTCCTTCTTTGGAGGTCTTTAAGCAGAGGCTTGACAACCATATGTCAGGAGTGCTCTGATGGTGTTTCCTGCTTGGCAGGGGGTTGGACTCGATGGCCCTTGTGGTCTCTTCCAACTCTATGATTCTATGATTCTATGAAAGGTTACTTCAGTGCTGCTAACACAGTGGTTTGACTTCACCCCCAGAGGTGCACTTCATTATCTCTCAAGACAGACAGATGCCAACAAGGACCTTAATGCTTCTTTTTTTCTTGAAGTGTTGCCTCTAGCAAGTTAATCATTGCCAGAGGCAGCCCATATGTACTACAGTTCTAACCATGTCTACTCAGAGATAAGTCCTACTGAATTCAATGGGGCTTGCTCCCATGTAAGTGGAGTTAATTTGCTCCCTACTGTGAAGTTTGAAAATGAATGGGAATTCATTTTCTTTTCCATGGCAAAAAATGATCTCTTTGTTACCTATGAAAGACTCTTTGACAAAGTAGGAGAACCATCTGGATTTAACTGTTCATTTGTGACTAGTCATCCATCCCTTAAATGCTTATTTAAAATCCCAGTTTTAAAACCGTCTTTGCCCCACTCATACTCAAATCACAATTGGATTTAAACCAGTGAAACACATCTTTCATTTTTAATGGTTTAAAGCTATCAAACACAAAACCATGTGTACGACAAACAACTGAAACATAAATTAGCTTGAGCATTAAATTTAAGCAGACCAACAAAAATGAAAAATGTCTGTATTAAATATTCATTTATGAAATAGGATTTTGCAATAATAAAGGTTAAGTGAGTGGGATAGGCTGCAATCCTGTCTGCATAAAATTGGTGAGACAGGCCACAATCCTAACCCCAGTCACCTGGAGGAAGCCCCATTGAATTCAGTGGGACTTACTTCTGAGTAGGCATGGTTAGAAGTGGAGCCATAGATGGCTTTGCGATGGGTCATTAGCCACTTCATTGACTTTGTATTTAAGGTGCCACAAAACACTGTTGTGTTTGCTACAAAAGACTAACAGGCTCTCCCATTAACTGTGTAAGGAAATACACAGAGAAGGTAATGGTTTGTAAATATCTGTTGATAGTGAGATATGTGCATCTATTGTGCACTATTGCGTTTAAAGAATCGTATATTTCTGCATCAGTGGACAACAAAATGGAAGGAAGTCTTGTGCAAAATAAATTAACTCCAGTGGAATGGAAAGTACCAGATTTATGTGTGATTGAATGTTGAAATAGATTGAGGCACATTCAGACATCCCTAGTCAGTAATGTGTGTGATTTTCTTCCCATTAAATATTTCTCCAGCAATATGCAGCCTCCCTGCTTCCTGTCCTTCCTGAACTCAAAAGGCCCCATGCCTCATGACATTTCCCCCTGGGTTTTATTTGCTTTGGGGAAGCAAAGGCACCCATGAAGGCTGCAGCGTGCAGATTCCTAGAGAAATGATTTGTAGAATGAAAGAACATACACCCATAAACATCCCTCGGTCACTTTAAAAGTGAGCTAAGTGCAATAAAAACCTTGCTTCTTGCCCATGAGAACGTCACATGTTTTTTCTCCCCCTTTGATAAAAATTAAATGCAATTTCTTTTCTCATTAATTGATAGAGAATGATAAAATAAAAAAAATGCAGGAGAAATGTTTGGTACCGCACTAATTTGAGTACCTCAACCTCACTAGAATAATAGTTGTTTATCCCATGCCAAAGTCAACCTGTGTTCCATCTAATCATACTGAGCTACAAAAAACTGAAGTACCTGAAGGTACTTCAAATTTGGGAGAGGCTGTAGCTCAGTCGTAGAGCACATGTTTTGTATGCAAAGGGTCAATGGCATCTTGAGTTTAAAAAGGACCAAGTAGCAGGCAATAGGAAAGCCAGCACTGGGCTTGGTGCACAAATAGTCTGACTTGGTTTAAGACAGCTTTGTATGTTCACTATGGCAAGCGATTAGGGACATGGTGGCATAGATAAAACTGCCTGTTGTTTGTGCCACACTTTTTTCACATCCATTTTCATGAACGAAAATATTCAGGTCCATACTGAAAGACCAACAACAGTAGAGGGGGCCTCACTGAGTTGAAGGCTTCAAACTGGGTTTGGTCATAATGTCTATAATTCCACCTGCAAAGGAAGTACAGTGGTACCTCGGGTTAAGAACTTAATTCGTTCTGGAGGTCTGTTCTTAACCTGAAGCACCACTTGAGCTAATGGTGTCTCCTGCTGCCACTGCACTGCCGCTGCATGATTTCTGTTCTCATCCTGAAGCAAAGTTCTTAACCCGAGGTACTATTTCTGGGTTAGCAGAGTCTGTAACCTGAAGCATATGTAGCCTGAAGCGTATGTAACCCGGGGTACCACTATATTCCTTTCTGAGGGAACTCTTGCATGGTTTACAGGCGTTTTTATCTACCTGTTTCCCCTTTTTAAATTTACAATGTTTTAAACTGAAATGCTTCTTTACTGTGTCCAGATTCAGCCCAGGTGTCAGTTTTGAAGAGATTTGTGTGCTGTGTGCCTAGGCCACTGTTGCCACACCTAGTTATGGTTCCAGAGTTTTCCCAGTCTGACATTTTTTTAGGTCTAGAGAAGGTATAGGCTAAGCTGTGATTGCTAAGCAAAAGCATTATATGACACTTCCTCGGTGGAACTCCAGAATTTAAGAATGGAAACCCTCATTGGAAAAGGTGTTTGCTTCCTGAAAATGCGCAACTAACTGAAACAGTTTGGAACCTTATTTAAGAGACGATAGTTTCTCATCCTCTTACAACAACCCATGCAGGCATGAAGTGGCTCTCTCACAGTGGCTGAGGTGAACTTTCAGAGGTCTGGTTTAAGCACATTCCCACAGTAAGCCATGCTATCTGTGACTGGAAAAGGTCGGCTGTGTTTTTCCGTCAGGGAGATAAATTTGTAGTAAAGGTCAGAACGATTAAGACATTTTCAATTTGCCTTAGTCTGTCACATATTCTTAGTCTTTATTATGCTAAATATTTTATGAAATGCAATACCCGATTAGACAGCTAAAAAGAAGAAGTCAACAACAGCCAGGAAAGCAACCATTTTGTTTTGGTGTTTTAAAAAGAAGTTCTGCTATTATTGGTGTCAACCAATGTTAAAAGTCTATGACATAACCCTTCATATAATAATTAAACAACCAATTTGCAGTGTGTACATTCTTCAGGTTGTGCTCATTATTCAGTTCTCCATAGGGCACCATGGGTGTTTCCTATTTCAGAACCTGACAACATCATAGTGTTCCTATGGTGTAGTGGTTAAGAGTGGTGGACTCGTAATCTGGTGAACCGAGTTCACTTCCCCACTCCTCCACATGCAGCTGCTGGGTGACCATGAGCTAGTCACACTTCTCTGAAGTTTCTCAGCCTCACTCACCTCACAGAGTGTTTGTTGTGGGGAAGGAAGAGAAAGGAGAATGTTAGCTACTTTGAGACTCCTTAGGGTAGTGATAAAGCGGGATATCAAATCCAAACTCCTCCTCCTCCTCCTCCTCTTCTTCTTCTCCCTTGCACGGCAGCAGAATTTGCAGCAGAACAATATTTTGAACTGTTGGTTTTGACAACCTTTTCCATGCCGTAGTTTCTCTTGTGCCACTTTCTCTAAACTCTTGCTTGGGATTCCGTTTCTTTGTTTCGGCAACAAATTCTGTAATGTTTGGAGAGTTGTGAATGTTATAGAATGAGTCATGGTCTCAAATTACCAATTTCTAAGAAATGGCTGATTCGTGTCCAAAACAAAGGCATGCCTCCAAACTCTAAAGTTGGAACGATATGGGTAGTAATTTAAGGAGTTTACAAATTAAAATATGCGTTGGTTGAAAATATGAGTTTAAGAAAATCCATATGTCACAAGAAAGCCAGAGAGGCCTACTAGCAAGAAATAAATCTGTCTTTTGTATATTTGACCAGCACCTAGAGTTTTAAGAAAGTTGTTTCTGTATCATAAACTCATTTGCCTCTAATCTCCTCTGTATGCATTTGCTTTGTCTTTTTTTACATCTTGAGTATCTTAGATTGCTTGATGTTCTGGTAATTACTAATCTTCATGATAGCTAGGGATCATGCTCTCTCTTGTCTTGGCAACAAATATATTACAGAAAAGCATAAGAGCCCTGTCTTTCTAGTCAGTGTGGGTGTAGTGGTTAAGAGCAGTGGACACGTAATCTGGTGAACCAGGTTCACGTCCCCACTTCTCCACATGCAGCTGCTGGGTGACCTTGGTCTAGTCACACTTCTCTGAAGTCTCTCAACCTCACTCACCTCACAGAGTATTTGTTGTGGGGGAGGAAGGGAAAGGAGATTGTTAGTCGCTTTGAGACTCCTTAGGGTAGTGATAAAGCAGGATATCAAATGCAAACTCTTCTTCTAGTCCAGCTTTCAATTCTCATATAGGTCAACCAGATGTGTATGGAAAGCCTGCAAGCAGGGCATGAACATAGCAGCTGATACTCATAAGTATACTGCCTCTCATGTTGGAGGTAACAGTCATTGATAACTTTATCTTACATGAATGCCCACTTGAAAGCCATCCAAGTTGACAGCTATCACTACATCTTGTGGCAGTGTGTTCCTTATTAACTAAACACTGTGTGAAGTACTTTCTCTTGTCTGCCCTGAATCTTCTAAAATTCATGTTCCTTTCTCCACACCCTGCATAATTCTAAACAACTTGATCACGTCCCTCATTACCTTCCTTTTTTCTCATTTAAAAAGTCCCCAAAATTGGAACCTTTACTTATAGTGGAGTTGCTTTGTCCTCCTGATCATCTTGGTTCTCGATTTCTGCTGTAATAAACTTTTTGAGATGCAGCAATTAGAACTCTACATGGTATTCCAAGTGGGTTCAAACCATAGATTCATATAAAGGCATTACGATTCTTCTTAATGGGGATTGTGAAGAATTAAAGAGGAAGGCAGTGTAGGGATGGACTGATCAGCTTAATACTATCTCATTGTAGTTTCCATGGCATTCAGTCACAGGTCTTTTCCATCCTGTTTTGTGCAGATTTTATGAAAGAACGCAAGACGTCTACATTTAAATAGTATGCATTTCATATGCATTTTTTAAATATAAAAGATGCACATTTTTTGGTATGCTGTTTGCATAACGGAACCACATTGCAAAATCCAGATTGTGTTAGTCCACTGTGAATTCTTTCTCCATCCCTAAGGCACTGAAGGGTATTTTCAATCTAGGAACCAGGGTGAGCTCAGGCACCAGCAGGTAGTTAAATGGGCTGAGAAAACATTTCATGAGTCAAGAATCCAGAAACAAGTGTGCAGTTGGGAGGAGGAGGTTGGAAAGCTCCATTGCACAGCCTGACTTCCACTTTGGATGCTACCCAATACCTGCAAATGCGAGAAATACACAGTGTTTGAATATTGTTTTGAGTATGACATTTTAACACTCCAATCCAAATTTGGATCATTTTACATTTTTTGCCATCACTTGGTTGTTTTGATCTTGCTAGGCTATAATATGAAATCTCATAAGGTGTTAGGTTTCAAAGACTGTCACCTCACTACTGCATGTTATCTATCAACTGCTGCCAGATGAACTACACCATTACATACAAACCATCAAATATTGATTGAACGTGAATAAGGATCTGTGGTATTCCACAATTTCTGGTCCTGGCTTTCAGTTAGTAAAACCAATGGCAATAATATGATGCCATTGCTACTTCCCCATAGCTTTGCTGCAGCCTCTCTTTTTCTGTTCTGTTCTTTGGTTTTCACATTGAGATATATTCCTTTAATAGGGAAGTTCTTGGCTGAAAATAACAGAATAATAGATCTTGTTTTATGTATATAATATATTTCCATCCAAGCAGCAGTTTGCGGTAGTGTGCAAGGTACAGACCTTTTAGAATAGCAGAGAAAACAATAGGATGGAGAATAAGGATACACATAAATTCATTACAATCAAGACCCACAACAGCCACTATCTACTGCATGGCTCCCATAACAATGGAGAAAGAGATACTTGCTGCAACACAGAGAGAGTGATAAGAGCTAATGAAAGGAGAAAATGAGCTTCATAAATACGGAGCTCTAGAGTTGATTGGAGAAAGCCTCTGGGGACAATCGGCCCCTTCACTCTCTAAAAGCAAAGACTTTAAAAGATGTGGAGGTGTCTGACTTATTAGACTAGAGCATCCCTCCTCCCGCATCGTCTTATGAACCTCAGAGATCACACAAGCCATCCTGAAAACAGGCATTCATGCAGATAGTCTCAGCGCATCTGTGTGGGCACACGCATGCACCTGGATTTATAGGATTGAGGTATTAATCTCAGGCATAAGTAGCACTGCACAAATCCTGAAGTAGTTTTGCTATGCAAATGAATGCTCCAGGGGAACTCATAGACTGCAGTGCTGCCAAGTTTCATGGATGGATTTTTCTCTCTAGACTGACAGCTGTGGAAACAGACAAACTCTGTTTATCCACTCCAGAGGCATGAATCAGAACAGTTTGTGGCAGCATAAACTCCTTGCACACCCTACCTAGGCTTAGCATCTCTCCCTACTTATTTTTGAAAAGCATGCCAATCGAATGAAATTGCTCCTCCATTGCTTGTCATTGTGGGTGAGCTGAGGGATGGGAAGGCAGACACAACCGGGAGGCAAAAAGCCAGTCCTACAATTAGGCAGAGTGAAGCAACTGCTTCAGATAGCTGGCTTAGGGTGTTATGAAGGGGCAGGACATGCTTAGGTATATAAAAAGTTGTTGTTATTGATTCTATTTGTATTCCATTTTTACTACCTGGGAAGGAGAGAAAGGCTTGTGGGATTTTCTGCCTCAAAATAACTTGACTGGCCTTGGGTACACTCTGTGTCATGACCTCTGGAGGGAGTACTATTTACTGCTCAGCTTCAGGTGGCAAAATGTCTTGGGCCAGCCCAGGTTGTGGCAATATATTTGGTGTCTACATATATAATGTATCTAAGCACTGCCAAAGCTGATTGCCATAAGTAGAGAAGATATGCTGTGAAATAATTATGAAAAGGTACTGCCGAAAACAGTAGGGATGGTGGCCCAAGGGGACTCTTGTGGTCTGCTCTACCAAAGCTTGCTGGTGGTTAGAATAAAATGAATTACGGATTGAGAAATTGAGAAAGTATAACTCAGAATATAAAATGGGTGCGTCAATCAGCACAATGAGGAATTGACCCCTCTGTCAGCAAATGATTTTGGGGTGGCGGGTCCTACAGCAGCCTGTTGATTTTCCATTTTCAGACAAATCACTTAAAATTGATTTTATGTACGTATAGCTGGGGGGGGGGGGAGAACATGGAAATATGTGCAGGGCTCATTTTAAAAACAGAAAGTGGAAAAAGTCCAGCCTCTTTGCTTTATTATTTTTCTGTTATAGATTATTCTGTTTCTTTCTTCTTTTTCTTCTTCTTCTTTTTAACATTAAACACCTTTATTGAGATTTTCAAAATTTCTTCGCATTGTGATGCAGGAAAAACAAAAGACAGCTTTCCATATAAAAAAAGCAGAGTAGAAAAACACATAATATAACATGCCATTTCTGAGGGCTGTTAAAGGTAGAAATAAGTGGAACTGTGGTTTCGATGGAGACTGAAATGAATTCATTCTGTTTCTTCAAAACTGGAGTTGAATGTGACAGCCTAATGGATTCTGCAGTCTGCACGTTCAGAAAGCACTACCCACCTCAGGAAGCCTCCCACACGTGCTGTTAAGGCAGGGGTTGGAAACCTGTGGCCCTCCAGATGTTCTTGGACTCTCGCTTCTATCAACCAGCATAGCCAATGGGCAGGAATGATGGGAGCCGCAGTCCACCACCATCTGGAGGCAAACCGGTTAGCCATCCCTGCTCCGGAAGCGGTTCTCCAGGTGCAGTGCAGCTACTGCGCTAGCTTCCTGGCAGGTGGGTCACTGTTGCTCACTAGGAGGAAGGCACGGAGGAAAGATGCAGCAGGGAGGTTGGCACAGTGTGAGTTGTCCTCTGTAAAGTGGGACACATGGACTTCTGAAGTAGAATATTTTTATCCTCACTGCATGGCTGTCCTCAAATATCCTTTCTTCACTGGCACGGTGATATGGTATCCTTGCTGAGTTTGGATTTGAATCCAGAATTCACATAATTAACATGCATAAGGCAAATCTTTAAAAATGTAGTATAAACACCAGCAACTGGGAAACACTGGTCTGCAAGCACTCTAACTGGAAAACAACCTTTACTAGAGGTGTTGTGGGCTTTGAGGATGCTCGAACTCAAGGCAAAGGGGAGAAACCTGCTAAGAGGAAGGCACAGTCAGCAAACCCTCACCTTGATCAACTCCCGCCCTGAAACCTATGTCCCTACTGTGGAAGGATGCGTGGATCCAGAATTGGCCTCCCCAGTCACTTACGGACTCACTGTTAAGACCGTGTTCATGGAAGACAATTTTACTCTATGAGTTATCGCCAAAGAAGAAGAAGACTAGCTTCTGGTTTACTGAGCCACACAGAATGCGTGTCGCAAGGGCCATCCTAAATATATTCTTTGATGGGCTGTCCTTTGAAAGGATGTGGTGCAACGGCCATCCTAAACAGGTTCTTTAAATCAGCATGGGGTGCAAAGTAATTAATGGTAGAATCGCATACCACAAGGAGGCTAATATCGCTCGTGATTAGGTCTCGCTTAGGGCCAGTTCACACATGTGAGCTGTCCAATATTTTATCCACCAATCCCCACCACATTCAGAATCCCATTGAGAAATCTGAACCAGGTAGCACAGCTCACAGAAGCCATTTTCGCTGTTGGAGGCTGGATCGAATGTGGATATTTTGTCTTGCATGCATAACTGGCCCTATCAAAGGTTTCCATCCTGGTACTATGCAAGCAGGCCATGCTTAGTATGAGGATCCTGCTTATAAATATTTTGTCAAGAGTTAATGAATGATTTCATAGCTATTATAAGCATGTTGCAGAGCAGCATGTGTTACAGATGGCTGTAAGATACATCTGGAGAAGGTGTTAGATATTATTATAAACCATGGCTTGAAGCCGCCTCTTGGATTCTATAAACAGTTGATTAACTATTTTTTAAAAAATATCAGTTAATCATGTACTGTTTCTTTACCAGCTATTTTTAAATGAACCTTTTACCTAACATGAGTCTATCAAGCTAATCATGCTTTTCCTGTAACATTATCAGATGCTGATTGTTTAATGAGACTAGGTTTTTTGAGAGTGTGTTTGCTGATTTTGAGTGGCATTCAACTAAATAATTGCACTTGTGCGTGGATTACCCCTAGTGCAATGGGACTTTTGCCCATTTTCTCTCTCCCTCTGCACACCTTGCTCCATCCCCAAATCTGTTGTGAAGAGTTTTTTGGGGGGACCAGAACAGATTGGGATGGTGGGGGGGGGGAGAGGGAGAGACACTGCACTGTGGAAAGTGAATTCCTTGCACTGATGGAAATTTTGGCTTAACTCCTTATTGAATACAACCTGTTATCTTGTATACTTTTCCAAATAATTGCCCAAGTTTACTGAGAAATTGTACAATTGTGCTTTTACATGAGTAGAATGTGTGCTTTTATTTCAAATGCATCTCTGGGTTATTTGTGGGGCATAGAAATTCATTCATTCCCCCCCCCCAAAAAAAATACAGTCCGGCCCCCCACAAGGTCTGACGGACAGTGGACTGGCCCCCTGCTGAAAAAGTTTGCTGACCCTTGGGTTAGACTATAGTGAAAGTTTGTATGTGATTTCCTACCACCATCTGATCACCAACTGCCCGATTATCCGAGGGGTGCACGCGCACTAATGCATTTATAATGGCATAAACTTTCATGGATTAGAGTCCTATTCGCCAGGTGCATGAAGTGTTCCCCTGATTGCTGGCATAACGCATGGTTGAAGGGAGGATTGTAAACAGTGAGGTCATGGAGAAATGAAATGCAGAAAGTACAGACAGTGGCGGCAACATTATTGGGGGGAGCTGCTGTCAGTGCAGATGCCTGCTCTAACTTCCAAAATAGGGTTGTTCCAAGATGAAGGGTGCATTTTCAGTCCCCCCTTTTCCTTAGCTAAACAGTGCAGTTATCCATAGCACTTGAGGTCTTTGTCCTATTTTAGTGAAATGCTGCTTCTGGAATGTCACATACTTATGATGGATTGTAGCAAGCCTTTCTTTGTTTGGAGAGAGCTTAGCTAGTAATAATATCAGCCAGGATTGTCAAAAATAGGTACCCAGTCTTAGCCTCCTGAATCTATATTAAGGCATCTAAATAAGCAGCCTGAATTTCAAAAGCAATGAGCCTCCAGCCACTCTGCGCAACTGCTAACAACTTTGGAAAAATCAGGCCATTTATTTATGTCCCTAAATATTGATTTGGGAGAATAACTTTGGAAACTATATTTGGAAATCATGGCCTACATATTTTTTTTTATATCAGATCCTTCCTACTGAGAAGCTTCCATGAAACCTCCAAATATAATATAAAGAGACTGCTTACTTCTGGCATGCAGCAACCGCTGGGTTAGTATATGTTAACAGGTCAATTGCACACAACAGCAATGTAAATCAGGCAATGAAAAGAACTCTGATCTTCAAGGCTTCTAAATTGTGCAAACAGGTCACATCCGCACCTGCTTTGTTCCCAGGATTGGGAACGTCGTGTGCTTTAAATGCAGTGCTTTTTTTCTGGGGGGACACGGGGCTACACATACCCCTAAATATTTTGTGAATCTAAGTTTGGCCTCATTGAGGGGCAGTATTTCAATATGAGTAGGAAAATGAGAGTACTCCTAAACATTAGTTGATGTGGTGTGGCTGTGAAAGGAGGCTTCCTGCTACAGAAGTTCCCTTCCTTTCACATGGAAGGTGATGTAGCCAGTAACAGGAACATGGTAGACTGGGAGTGGTGGTCTGTCTCTGTTCTTCCCCTCACCATGTGATGCTTGAATGCCAGAAGATGGCTTTGCTGACACTGAGCTGGGGAAAACAATATTACTACCCTTAAGCTACCATCTTTAATACACGTTAAGAGTGGGACATATATGTTATATCTTTAATACATATATATCTGTCACTTATATAACATAGATGGAATACAGAGAGAAAAGTCCTTTACTGAGGAAACTGAGGAAACTGAGCAAAACACAATGCATCGTTTGAGAAGAACTAAGCAAATAGGTTTTGTCTTTCATAGTTCAGGCCTCGTACCTGGCTGGGAGATATACAACCAAACATACAGAGGGATATTAAAAAAAACCCAAAAACTTACTTGGAACTACACAGACTATACAGTCAATCAGAGCATGTCCTACTTCAGCAAACATCATGCCACTCTGCCTGATTGCTAAGCAACACCTTAGCCACTTCTGTTCTTGCCTAGTTTTCTTTAACACTAACAGAATTAACCCTTAAGTTGCACACAAGATGATCTCAGCTGTTGCATTTTCAACAATATGCATATAGGGTATTCTTAGTCCTTTTCGGAGGTCTCCTTATGAAGACCCACATGGGGCCAATCGAGCTCAACACTGCCACAAGGTCCTTCCTATGACTACTTTTCTGCTTTTCCATTCTCAGCCCTGATGGAAAAAAACAAACAAAACAAAACAAAAACAGGTCGGTCCCCCCCCCCCCCAGTGTGCTCTTAGCAATCTATATGGCTTGGTGAGTCATGTTGTGATTTCCTAGGACTTGAATAAGTCTTCCATTGAGATCACTGTCAGTCCTGAGGCTGCAGATAGGGAGGGAGCATAGCAGAACCTCAGGGCATAGTGATTGAACTCCACAGGTTTGCCTACTCATAATTTTCATGATTGTCTGGGAGGAGGGAAGGATTGTCCCGGATCCCCTACCATCACCAGCCTGAGGCTCTGATGGGGCATCCTCTTAAATCAAGCTTGAAAGGAAATTGATTGGAAAGAAAATGCCATTAAGGGAAAAGAATTTATTCCCTTCTCTTTGACAGAAGGCAGAGTTTTGTCTATATTATGAAATAAATATTAGCCGGCTTGGTTGGTTTAAGAACTGGAAGCTAGCCTTTCTCCTATGGAAGCTTTTGATCATTTTTTGAAATAAGTTCTTTCCCTTCCTGTTTGCAAAGATTGGGTGCAGAGGCCTCTCATGCTCCCACATGCATGGATGCACCTGCGAAGATTCATGCAACCTTAACAGACCAGCAAATTGGACCTCCATAGCTCCTCAAGGGGCCTTCAGGGTTTTCCATCCACATACTTGAATTGCAATTCTATTGAAGCCCGCAAATCAAGGGAGGTTGTGGGATCAAAGTGTATGCTGCCAAATTCAGTTCACAAATATTTCTGGCACCTGGAGCTGAAAATAGACTCTGGCTTGTTTCTTGGGATAATGGAAAATCAGGGGTATCTTACAGAGTGGTCACAATTACTTGTGCAGGAATTTAGAGTTTCTGTGCAATTTACTGCACTGGAACTGTGTGCAGAAATGCTCGGCATGCAATAATCTTTCAAATACTTTATAATTATTATTTAGTTTAATTTTAAGATTAAAGTCGCAAGGAAATGATTGCTTGGTCAAGGCCACCCAATATGTACACGGCTGAGCAGGTGTTTCTACCCATGTCTCTCAGGTTATAATCCAGAGCTCCTATTTGCCCACATCAGCCTGCATGTTTTACAATCAGATGAAGAGATAAAGTGATATCAGGAAGTATCAGAAGGTGAAAAGGCTTGAGGAAGCAGAGCATCTGAGGTTGGGAGAGAAGAGGACATAGTGAAAGTATGTGAGCAGCTGTTAGAGGACCAAGAGTCAAATACGTTTGTAATAGGACTTAGAAACAACACTGTCTAATGCCATGAGTTTGACTGGCAACTCACCTGCTGATCTAAGCTCTTGACATTGAAGTCTTCTGACAATAGGTCCTTGGCTACATTGTCCCTATATGGCTAATTCCAGAGTCGTGATGACGCACTGAGAATTACCAAACCTAAAGAATTACAGAAGAGAATATATGGCTGAATGTATCAATCTATTTCTGTCCCAAGTCAGTTATGCATGTGCCCATTCCATCCTGTTTCTTGTAGATTTTTCTGTTTTATGCACCAAAAAGTAACAGAAACAGAAGCAAAGATTGCTTCCACGGTTGGCCTGTTGGCAGTATTTCTTTCTCCACCCCACTTCTTTACATTTCTGGCCTCTCACTTTTCCTCCTAAATGCTGGTGGATTCAGGACACACAAAATAAAGTACTTATTCATACAGCACATAGTCTAACTATGGAACTCACTCTCAAAGGAGGCAGTCTTCGCCACCAACCCAGATGGCTTTAAAAGAGCATTAGACAAATTCAAGGGGGAGAGGACTATAAATGGCTACTAGTCATAGAATCATAGTGTTGGAAGGGAGCCTGAGGTTCATTTAGTCCAATCCTCTGCAAAGCATTTAGATACTTGAAGATGCCTAACAAATCCCTTCTCACTCTCCTCTTATTCAGGTTAAACCTGCCCATCTTCCTCAATGATGTCATGATGTCTGTGTTCTACCTCCATTTTTGGAAGCAGCAATGCTCCTGAATAATAATAATAATAATAATAATAATAATAATAATAATAATAATAAAAATAAATAAATAAATAAATAAATAAATAAATTTATATGTATCCCACCCCAGCCACTGGCTTGATCCAGCAGGCTCTGCTTACAGTATATTCTTCTCTGTCTCCCTGTTTGGGAGGAATATTTGCTTTCAAGAAGCAGCATAAAACACAAACACACTCACCCTTCTGAGTGCCGCTACAGGGCAGCTCTGCTATAATTCTCCTTGCCGTTTGCACAGTATCGTTGGTAATTTCTATGCAAATTTGCTCAAGGTAGCAATTTAGCAGCTTTTCTGTTGACAAATGAAGGAACATCTTAATAGCTGTGAGCTGCTTGAGGCTCTTTGGAGGGAGCTGAAGTGGCGTGCTAAAGGTCCTGTAGAAGCACCATTCTCAAAAACTGTGACTAAAGGGGAGCGCCCTGTGTGGCAAAGCCCATCTTACCATTCTGATGTCTCTGGACGGTTTCTCGGCTGCCTGCTTTGATTTTCAGTTGAATGCAGCTTGGGGAAGGTGACAGCTTGGGGGAACCTGGCTTGGAGCCTGCTATGCCTGTGTGGAATTGTGATGAGTCCCAACCTCTGGGGAAACGGATCCTGGGATTTGGCTTTTGCTTTTTGCAATTAATCAAAAAGGTGATGGGGCAGAACCCCTTTCAGAGATAGGCTAAAGAGAAGGCAGGTGCCATGACCCGTAACTCCTATTTCAGTATTTCTCATCCTGGACTAAGTGGAAATTATTACTTGGGGTTTGCTCCTGTAAGGTCTCTGATTCACATCTCTCTATATGAATTAGGTCTGAACTGGCGGAGAACCAGATTGGTATTCAATTCATAGAGCTTTTGAATCTTCCCCCAAAATTTATTCATTAATTAAATGCTGCCTTTTAGTCAGACTAGTCCTCAAGGTACTCTGCTTGACTCTGGCCCTCTGAAGTCAGCTCATGCCCCAGGGCCTCGTACACATGTCTCCTGGGGAACTGTGAAAAGAAAGCCACAAGCTCAATTTTTCACTCAGATGGATGCTATTATTGCTTTGTGTTTCTGGGACACCATTAATTCAGGTTTTCCACCCACAAAATTATAAATTAAGTAGGTACAATTTAGCTGAACATAAAGCGCATAAACTCAAACAGGCAACATAACTGATTAAGTTATATAATTCACTCAAAGAGAAAGATATTGTTTTAAAAAATAGCACAACACTAAAATTTTAAAGCTAAAGAAAAAGTTATAAAATGAATGTAATGCTACCAATTATGTCAATTCAACTCTTGAATTTAAATCCATGGACATAAATGTCAAAGTTTATACATGTGTAGAAAAAGAGCTAAGCAGAGCAAATATTCCCTAAAAATAGTCAGGCTGGTTATAGAGCAATATGAAGTGAATTATAGTCAGGGACTAAAAGGGAATAATCGCAGCTCAAAGACCAAATAATAGGCATGCATTATGCATAGGTGTGCATCATTTTCCAATTTTGCTACTGCATTTATAACTTGCTCTGGAGAACTCAATTGCTGGGGCCAATTCAGATGGTAAGAGTCCCAGTTTAATCAACCCTTGTTGGTGAGGTGAAGCTGGGAGCAAGCATTGGCTGCACACATTCCTCCCTTGCCCTTTTTGCTGGTTTGAAGAAACCCTTGTTTCCCCTTACATCCAAATGGGAAACTCTGGGCTAATGCTAATTTACTAAGCAAGGCCAAGGGGGAGGACTTGTCATCTGGGCAGCCCAGGACCTCTGTACACACTGTCCAGGCTTATGCTCCAAAGAAGTCACCTAGGTGCTGCTAACACAGCAGAAACAATGTGGAGGCAGAGGTTAAGAGTTACCTGTCTCTGCAGCCACAGCAGGCACTGTGATTCTCCAATGGCTTGACTTCACCCCCAGAGGCACACTCCATTGTCTTTTGAGTACAGATGGATTCCAACAACTAAGCAGAATATGAAACCTCAGCCAACGTATGGCTTCAGATCCTGGTTAGTAAACCAGCATTAAGTCACAGTCTCAGCTTCAAGCAGACAATGTAGCTTCAAGCACAAATCTCCATACGGTCTCCTGTTTCTCCAAGGCGTTGTTCCAGAGTTCTGATGGAGATCCACTCACACAAAAGGGATGTGTTGTGTGGCACTCTGCCCATGTTGTTGCTTTGCATGCATCTATCCACCTACATGGGTCACTTCCTGCATGAATCAGATTTGATGCTGGGTTTCTATTAAGCACCTCAAGTAATAATCAGACCCTGCAATATGGGTGTCAGTTGTGCTGGAAGCCTCAGCAATGCCTGTCATAACAGAGGGGTGGAAGGATCAAAAATTAAACACTAGAAGATTGGGGCGAAGCTTGTAAAGAGCTTTAACAGCACATCTGAAGCTTAAATCCACAGCCATCTGCAAAGCAGATTCATTGAAAGTGAACATCCCATGATATGGAAAAGAAGAGCCCCAAGGGCAGGTTTTTTAAACAGGGCACACAGTCCATTCAAAGGAAAATATGACTAAGGGAAGACAGAAATGTGCAGCAGAATGGCTTTTGCAGCCTGTCTTATCCGTAATTATTTCTGCCATAATGACTGGTGTGAACTTGATGCTAATGAAAAAACCTCCAGCTCTCCGTTACCTGTATGCATGTCCCACTGTGCTAATGTGTTAAACTTCCTAATTAGTGTGAATGTAGGGAATATCACTTTCCGTACTCTGCTACTAAATTGGTGACTGGAGGCTAGAACAGGCAAATAACAGGTCAGTTTCAAATCTGCCATTTTTACATGGCATAGAATGATATTCTCTCAACCTAGCAAAATGGCAAACTGGAACCCAAAATGATATTTTTCCCTAAGCAAATGGTATTTCTCTGTGAGCATCCCCTTTGGAGTCAGTGTTACTGCCCTGGAGGAGTTGGGTGATGGGCTGTAACCTAACCTAAGTTGCACTGAGTTAAATGTGGCTTAGTGCCTCCAGGTAAGTATGCATAGGATTGCAGACCTAGAGTCAAAAGAAACCTCAAGAGCAAAATCTAATCTTACAAGAGCCTCCATCCAAATATTTTTGCTACACTATTTCAGACAAAAATCCATACGCACAATCTGATATTTGGAAATATTGCTGATTGTCAAAACAGTTGGCCAATGGAAATAGCTAGAACCATGGGATTGTAGAGTTGGAAGGTCACCTGAGGGTCATCTAGACCAACCCCTGCAATACAGGAATCTCGACACGCAGCTCACAACCCGATTTGAAACCATACTGGACCCTGCTTAGATTTGCAAATATGTTAGCCACTTTCAGAGAACTGCTTTGTAAACGTGCTAGCTGTTTTAGGTGTAAACATTTTAGACTCCCCCCCTTCATTCAAATGGATACTACAAACTTTCCCACAGACCTATGGCACATTTAAGTAATGTATGAAGCAATGCATGCCTAAGTTAAAATATAATCCATACTTTTAATCAGTAATCAAAAGATATAGCTTTCTATGTGTATATGTTCTGTATGGTACATCTTCAGTTTCTAACATAGTGTGATCTGAACTATGTATATTGATTTTGGAAGAGAGGGTGCTGCTTCACCATGCAGACTTGGCAATCATTATGGAATATATCTCTTGCCTTCATATATTATTAAAACTGTACAGTATTTTTGACCAAAGCTCCCACCAGACTCCCTCTATGTCTTTTGGAATCACCACTCTGTTGCGGCTTTTTCAAAAGGGTGCTAAGTATTCCAAGGAAGCTGAAATGGAAATGTATTCTTCTAGGGTACAGACAGGGTACAGACATTCCCTTCACCTTGATTCTGACATTCATTTTCTGGCCGTTCTGTTTTTCTGAAACGTTCTCCTTTCTGACATAGATCATAAAATACTTTTGAGTTCCGAATTGGTTTTGTTTCTTTAGCTGCCCTGTATTTTGTGAGTTATGCACAGGAAATCTGAAGGCATTCTGAAAAATAAAGTTTACGATCCTCTAGAATTTATTGCTGAATTTTGAACCATCAACATATTCATCTGTTCTTTTAATTTAGAAACTGGCTAGGGACCAAAATGCAATTACATCCTGGTTCAACACCAAAGAACTTCATACAGTAGCTGCCGGGTTTCCAAACCACCTCTGATGTTGCCCTCCAAAGACCTTCACATATAAACCTTTGCTCTGAGCTCTGTCAAAGACGGCACACAAACCTCCATTTTAGACCTCCATATACTTCCTCACATGCACCTGTTGTGGCATTGAAGCACAAATTCAGCAAACAGAGAGAGGTGATAGCTGGCATTACAGTGTCCAAGCTTTTTGCAAAAGCCAATTACACTTAAATTACAGAAGAGCCGAGAAGGTGCCCCCTTGTTGATTATCCACTCAGGATGTGAACCCAACATGCTGCAATCTTAAACCCAGTAAGTTCAATTCCGGCTGAGCCAGTGAGTTTTAAATCGAGAAATTGTCTTTGTCTTTAAATGTAGCAACAGTGTGTCACAGAGGACACATTTTCTGGTTAGAAAAGGATGTCCTTGGTGCCATTTTTTTTTTAAAAAAAATCTTCTGTAATTTTTTGAAGAACATTTTGATATGGAAACATTTTCACCTAATAATGTCTCAGACTTTGTCCTTTCTAGGCTCCGCCATGCTTCCTATCAGCCTGGGTACAGTCAGAAAAAAGTAGAGTAATATAAGTAAACTTGGGATACTGGCTTCCAGACGAATAACTTGGCTATGGTAATTTGACCATTTCTCCTTCCTTACCCACTTTCTGTGTCATTTTTGCTCTGCCTGCCACTGTTTGCTTGCCCTGCTGGGCTTCCCATGGGAATGTGAGCTGTATTTGGTGGGGAGAAAAGAATTTATTTGTGGCTACCAAGGTAATCTTTCAAACATCCCCGCAACCTCCAAGAAATCCTGTAATTCTTCCTGATGGAGACTCTGGCCTCGTATCTATCATATGCAAAGCAAGTGTCACTGAATATCCGACCTTCATGAATTAAGATTGGGAATCTGTTAAACTGACCATTCGTTCAGTGCATTGCCTAACAATGCACTTGGCACCTAAAAAGAAAGGAAGTTCAGCCTTTCTAAAAATATCTCTCACCACTCTCCCCTACTTGCTCTTTATTTTTTAAAAGAGTTTTCCTAAAGTTATCAAAAGACAGGAGAATATAGATTTGCATTGTTTGACTTGTTCCAGGGAAACAGATGTCAAGGTTGCATAATCCTTTAAAGCTTCTTGGAGCAACTGAAGCTGATCTTTCTCAGCAAAAGCTTACAAGAAAACAATGCCTCTATCTCACAGTTGCTTTAAGTGAAAGTGACGACAAAGAATCCACTTCCTAGAGGCCTGTGCTGTGGGGTGTTTACATTGTGCTTGATACTAGCATACCAGTTGATAACCCACTTTGAATAGAAAATTATAAGAATCTTATTGGTGCCACCCATCAAGAAGTGTTTTGAGGAGAACTGGATTATGTTCACAAGCTGGAAAAATGGTTAGGCATGCCCAAACCATTTTTGAAATAGGATTCCGATCGCTGGCTTGCCCCTTCTCCCACAGAAACAGTAGCAGTCACTTGCAGGTGCTTATTCAAGTACATAAGTGCCAAATTTAAATTACTCATTGCCAGCAAATGCACTAAAAAAAAGTCTGAAGTGTGTGTGGGGGGGGAGGTGCTCACCAAATTTGCTCAGGCCTATTTCAGATTTGCCATCTGGCAGTTCTACCTGAGGTTGGGACAAAGCAAAATGGAAGAGAACATCCCAAGTATTCCAAGGACTATGTGAAATTCCTGTCTGAGCCCCTGGAGGATCCGTGCCATTTAGAGTAGGAAACACTGAGCTAGAAGAAGTTGATGATTTCCCTCCCCACCACCATGAATTGATTCCCATGAGGCATTCTGAAGCGACTGAAACATATATAGAATGTTTGCTTATATAAAAACTATTATAGTGCTATATGTGTTTTGTGGGGCAGGCTGTATGCTTTGGATCCAGCATGGATTCAATTGCTGGAATATCCAGGCCAGCCTGGTAAAGACCCGCTAAGTTCGAGTCATTAAAGTAACAAAGGGAGTGGCTCTGTGCCAGAAAAGAAATGGGTGGGCCGGCTGGCCTCCCTCCCTCAGCTGCCTGTTAGTTAGAAAGGGAGTTGAGTTGTGTGAGCTAGAGTCTGGATGAAAAATGGGATGATATCAGGGTTCCACAAAGCCAGTCAAATGTGACTATGCAATGATCTCAACAAAGGCCTCTCATTACCCTCAGTTTGAATGGGAAGAGGAAAAAGGGGTGCATCCACATTGCTGAGACAACTGACCAACACATCCTGTCTTGCTGTGCCATGCTGCCAGTTTTTTCGCTAGAATCAGTTCCCTACCTCATGACTAACTGGGGCACGTGGGTGGACATGTTCATTCAGAGGAGCATCTGAGGATACTGACCATCGAGAGTGATGTGGTGTGAGGGGATATTTGACCTTGTGTGTGTGTACATTTGAAAGGGTATGCACATCTGAGTGCACACCCCACAGAAGGTAATGCAGAGTATAGATTGGCAGCATCTGCATTCAGGCGCAACCCTCTGGAAATTGTTTCAGTTGAATGTGCCTCCCAATGCAAATCTCTATCTTCCTGCTGCCCCAATTCGTTCATAAAATAATAGAACTGTAGAGTTGGAAGGGATCTCAAGAGTCATCTGGCCCAACCCCCTGCAATGCAGGATTTTCATCATCCATGATAGACGGCCATCCAACCTCTGCTTACAAACCGCCAAGGAAGGAGAGTCTACAACCTCCCAAGGGAGACCATTTCATTGTGAAACAGCTCTTACTGCCAGAAACTTTTTCCAAATGTTTATTCAGAATCTCCTTTCTTGTAACTTGAAGCCATTGGCTTCCAGACCAGAAGAAAGTAAGCCTTTTCCCTTTTTCACGTGACAGCCCTTGAGATATTTGAAATGGCTATCATATCTCCTCCCGGCATTTTGTCAACCCCCCTCAGTGGTGACACCCTGGGCAGCCTGCACCCACCGCACCTGCCTTCCTCCACCCCTGACCACTGTCCAGTGGTATCTCGGGTTACATACACTTCAGGTTACATACGCTTCAGGTTACAGACTCTGCTAACCCAGAAATATTACCTCGGGTTAAGAACTTTGCTTCAGGATGAGAACAGAAATCGTGCTCTGGCGGTGCAACAGCAGCAGAAGGCCCCATTAGCTAAAGTGGTGCTTCACGTTAAGAACAGTTTCAGGTTACCCCTGTACGTGACAAATTTCCCCTCTTGACTCTGCACTATTGCCAAGTGCTTGGGGAAGGGTTTGGATGGCCCTGTATGAAGCCCAAGTAAATATGAGAGAATATTTGCTCATTGCATGTATTCAAGTTAAGTGGGAGCGATAACTTCATTTGTTCTATTTTATAATGTGACTCACGACAAAATTACCCCAGCTCTTAGGTACCTGGAGCAGAATGGGAATCATACCCACGTGGTTCCTGCAATTTAGTGCTTTTAACTTGAGAAAAATAAGAGCTCAAATTGATATTCAGATCATCCCCATGTTGCAGGCAGGAGCTGATGCATCCTGCCGGATGGTAAACACTTTTTAGAAAAATGCCGTGGCTGCGCTGCTCCCATCCCATCTCCGTTTGCCACAACACACCCATCACCCACGCTGTTAAAAAGGGATTTGTCAGTGGCGGAGAGATATACACAGTCTCTTTGATGCCCGACATTCTTCTGCTCCCCTCCTATTCACAAAGCTTATTTTCTTCCTCGAATGTTAATGTCACTACTTCCTCACAGAATGAAGAAGGACCGGCTTTTGCTAATGTAAGTTGCATAACACACAACTAAGGAGTTTTGTTTCATCCAGAAGAAAACATTCCATTAAAAAAAAACTAGGACTGGGCTGAAACTTACTCTCAGAGTTTTCTGATACAATTCTCCACTATTATTGTCCGTTATTAATTGAATTTATATACCGCCGTATACCTGTAGATCTTAGGGCACTTTACTAGAAAAAATACAAGTATTTTTTTAAAAAAATAAAAAATAAAACCTGCATTTTCCACCGAATACAAGTGCATTTTACGATAAAATGCATACAAAACATATTTTGTGGAGGGAATTATGTTGAAAAAGAATACAATTTTTTCACGTGCACAAAAATGCATATTTTACAAGGGAAAATGTGCACAAAAGACATATTTTGAGAGACATACATTAACACATACAAAAATGCATACTTTTGGAGGCAAGCGTGTACAAAATGTGCACAATTGTAATGTAAGTTTCAGGGAAGCTAATGGGATAGGCGGACCTGTGACTGAGTGCTTGCAAAACTAGAATGGAACAGAAACAGGCCGTTTTGTCCATTGCTATGCTCTTCCCTTGCTAGTGTTGCTCTAGATCATGTGGCCCAGAGCTTCTAATCTTATAGACCCTTGTGGGAAGAACAAATAGCTACATCAGTTCCCACCCTGTCAAAGTATGTGGGAAGAGACCCCGTGTCCCTTTGGAAACTCCTTGTCTCTCTACCATATTCTTTCTCTTATTTTGCATTGGGAAACAGTTATATTTCCAAGTATTCTTTCTGCGCCTCTCAAGAGGATAAAAATCTTGTCAATCTTTTGGGTTTTATATATAAAATATATACCGTATTTTTCGCTCTATAAGACGCACCAGACCACAAGACGCACCTAGTTTTTGGAGGAGGAAAACAAGAAAAAAAATATTCTGAATCTCAGAAGCCAGAACAGCAAGGGGGATCACTGCACAGTGAAAGCAGCAATCCCTCGTGCTGTTCTGGCTTCTGGGATAGCTACGCAGCCTGCATTCGCTCCATAAGACGCACACACATTTCCCCTTACTTTTTAGGAGGGAAAAAGTGAGTCTTATAGAGCAAAAAATACGGTAATCCTATTGTACAGCCAGCTTCAGAAGGCAGAATGGCACGCTCATTCTTTCTACTGTTTCCCCTTTGGCTGAGGTGATGTTACTTTATTTGCTTCTCCCTAAATAAGAGAAATGAAATAATTAAGGATGATATCTTAGTGGCAATGGAAAGTTCCATGAAACAATAGGATCCCCATGCCCGTTCTTGGTCTCCACTCCTTTTTGTTGTGTTGCTCTGTGAAGTTTATGCTCTTTCTGAAAAATCATGGCAATGGGATCCTTTGGAGTGTGTGTGTGTGTGTGTGTGTAAAAAGGAAGGGGAGAGTTCGAGATTGGTGCAGTACATTCTCAAAGCAGCCTACAATATCAATAACTTATTGTGTCTCATTCTTTAGACTGCAGTGTCTTCACTACCACACTTGCCCGAATTCACTGCTTTAAGAGATGGCAATTTAAGGATGCTCAAAAAGCAAGCACTCGCCTTCAATGCAGATTTGGTATAAGCAGGGGGCTGCTCACCTCAGAGCTGTGGGTATCAGCCACTGCTGCCTCCCCTTCCTGGAGGATCCAGTTACTTTGCCTGGGGAGAGGGAGGAAGCAAGCAGTGGTCTCCACCGCTTCTCCAGAGGCCACAGCAGAGTATGGGCCAGGGATGGGTTTGAGACTTCTGCATCATTTTTTGCTTGGGAGAAGGTTCTTGGCAGATCCATCAGGGCCTCAAACTTTTCTATACTGTACCCCCTTTCTAATATAAGTTTGTTGAGTAGGAGCAGAGCAGTAGAAGGTGCTGGGCACGCCTGGAAGCCTTTGGCAAATACCTCAACTTGCAGTGTAATGAGTGGACTCAAAAAAGTGTGTGACCCTTTTGCAAGTTGAACTCCCCTGACTTCCTTGCAAATATTTCACAGAAGCACAGGGCAAAGTTTTGCTTCTTTTCCATCCGCGGCATGGGATGAGTAAGGTCTGCTCAACCAAAGAACTTCGCCTGAGGAGGGAGAGGCTTCTTCTTCCCTCTCCATCCCTATCTTTCTTCCCTAACCCCCTTTCTCGCCTATTATTTAATCTTCTAAACAAACATCCCCTGATGTGTGGTGTGTAAATATTGTCACTGAATTACTGCCTGTTTGTTTAGCTCATTACAGAAAGCCATGATAAGCTTTTTAATTACAAAATTAGCTTCACCAAATCAATTTCTTTCATTTAATGAACTGAGGAAAACTGCAAAAGGGAGAACTACAGTTTCCTACCCCCCACTCCTCTGTAGCATAAATCCCAAACCACCCACCCCCACCCTTGCTGAAATATCAGGCCAGTGCAGCCCAGAAATATATGTTAACATGAACAAATGGGCTTCTCTTATTCTCACTAGATAGCTTTTTTGTTAGGTTTTAATCAACCCCAGTATGTGCTTTAATAATAATGTGTGCTTGTGTATGCATTCATATACACACTTGTATATTTTTTAGTTAGGACCATTGGATACGGAACCTGCTTCCAGCTGTTTCTGTCAGCCTTGAGGAGTGTGTAGGTGCAGGTTTCCTGTGGAATTCATGTATTTTTGCTTGCGTTTTGACATCACACATCACGTCGGTCTGCCCCCACTAACAAAAGCCCTGCCTCCCGCAACAAAAATCCTGGCTATGCCCATGGGAGGAAGGGGCAAAACAGGGCCCTGAATTGCATATGACCTGTGTGTACTAATTTATATGTCTAGATGCAATTATAGACATAAAGATGTTAATTTAAATATAAATACATCAGGCCTTATCTGACTTGTATGTTCTGTCAGTGCAAAGATTTGCACAATGGAACTCCGCCCCCCCTCATCCCACCACACTCCCCCCTAAACCTATTCTGTTTCCCACTCCCAATCCTCAGGAGCAGATTTTGGGGTGTGTGGAGTGCCCATGGCGAGGGAGAGGGAAGGAAGTTCCACTGCACAAGCCCAAATCCTTGCGGTGACTGAATGAGTTACCATAGTTGGTTTCCGCCTAATATATGTCACCATAGTGGGGATGTCTGTGACCAGCGACCCTTGTTCCTCTTCAGACTGCTGTGCAGGTGCTAATGTTGGGTGAAAAACTTCAAGGCCTCTGTTCTCCCTTCTTTTGCCTCTGGCTACACCCACCTCTAATATGTGGCCCTCAGAAGCTTGACCATAAGGGGATGGGGCACTCAAAGTAAAAAGGGTTCCACATCTCTGCCTTGCAACAAGGCTACGCATAACTTCAATCCCTTCTGCGTGCTCAGTTGCATGGGCTGGTCATAGAATTTCCTGCTTCCTAGAAGGAAGGGGCCATTTTTCCTCCCACCATCTTTCCTCTCTCCACGCTCATCTGCCTGTGCTTGCTTATGCAACCCTGCATCATCTTTCCCTCCTATTATCCTGACTGCTGATCCATGCCTGATGGCTGTGTCAGCCCTCCGTTGCCACGAGCACTTTGATTGCTGCACTCTGCACTCTTTAACATGACAATTAAAAATGATTTACAAATGGATGTTTCAGTTCCAAACGGAGAACTAGAGAGGGAGTGCACATTACTTTTGTAGCATCAGAGATGCTAGGCTTCCACAGCTGCAGCTGCATTGGCCATGTCCTTCCCAAATTCAATTTGCACTTTTCTTCTGCCCCCCACCCCACCCCACCCTCAATTTTTAAAATATAAGATCAATTCTGTTCCAAAAAAGGCTGTTCGGAAAATTTACCTCAGTGAGTTCAGAGGTGGTTTAAGATTGTTATGGGAAGCAGGCCAAACAATTGCAGTCACAGTTAGGGGTGGGGGAGAGATTTGATTCAGTTCACATTTACAGGTGATCCTACCTAATTCGGACTTTCTGAAACAATATATGAAACACAGCCATCCTTTAAAAGTTGCAATGAAGTTCTCCAGTGTATAGGCTAGTGTAAACTATGGATAAAAACATGTATTAATGAAAATCACACAAAAAGTGCATTATATTAGGGGGAAATGCTTTGCAAAAAATTGGTTTATCACACAGTAGAGATCATCAAACTCTTTTGCTGATGTTCCATTTCAAATAAATTAGTTATATTGAATCCCCAGGTAAATTACGTATTTGAGACTTCCCATATCGCTGGGAAATTGATCAAGTATTGTTTTCTGTGTAAACTGACATCCTCCTTCAACTCAGGCTCTGTGCTGCAATATAAACCCTGCTGGTTGCCAGTATGAGAACAACAGAGTTGGAGATTCACATTGAACCTCCAATCTTTCCAATACAATATTCCTTTATTTGCCTATTGTAAAAACACGCACACAAACTTTATGCCAAGAAGCAGATGTGTGCAGAGCACCAGAGCATGTCTACCTAGCAGCTTCCCAAGCTCTTGGTTCAATGCTTTAACCCACAATAAGGAGGGAATAAAGTGTTCAAGGAGGAGGAAGGTATCCTGGGGACATGCCTTTGCTGATAAACAAAGCCAGCCATGCAGGCTGCCTGCGTGCAATGGTTCTACAGTGGCCATATGTTAGCCATATGGCAGGATGTGGGTCTGCATGGGCTCACAGTCTAAGTACATATAGATGGTGAAGCTCAGATGGATTGCATGAGTGCATCCTATCCGCTAAATAATAAACACTGCATGGATATAGGTTTCCAGGTTGTAAACTTGGGCAGGGGCAGGGGGCACAGCACCATAGCTTCATGCCCAAAGCAAGGCTGTTGCCTACTCAACAGTGTGTGCAAACACACACAGCCATCCACATATTTCTGGCTGCATCTTGTGCTTTTAAGAACTGGCACGAGTCAGCTATAAATACAATAGGACATTAGAGGAGGGCTCTCATGCAATACCACAGTTCAGGTAGATTTCTTTGGTCATGGAAGCTGAAAGACAAATGAGTTCCCTTGTCCAAACTCTTAGCGTTTCAGCAAATAGATCATTCATTGGAGCTCTTTAATTGAATATAGGTATAAGCCATGGGGGGGGGGTGGATAAGATTTGTGTTGGTTTTTTTTTTAAAAATAAATAAATAATAAGTTTAGCTGTTCCATTACCCGTGAGTAGTACCAGGTCAAAGGTGGGATGCTTAGTGCCACATTTATACAGTGCCGTTTGAGATCCAACTCAGGTTGTCATAATTTGATGTACTTCATCCCCTGCTGTGACTGAGAATGACTCCTTTAGGTCAAGGAGTGCAACTTAATTGCTAGGCTTGTCAAGGAAAGAGCAGAGCACATCCTTTAAGGGTTTACACCAGGTTGTTGGTTTCTGGCAATTAATTGCTCTGATCAGAGTTCATGTGATTATTGCCCATAGTTGTCAGGGCTTGTGCTAAAAGATTGCATTGATAGTTTCTCTAATATGGTAGTTGGTTCAGGGAGGCCTTACACAAATGTGAACACATGTCTGACAGAGTGTGTGTGTGTGTGTGTGTGTGTACACACAATATACAGTTTTATAAGGAAGTATTTTAATTCCCCATAGCCTAAAATCCAACAAGTCCTAAGGCTAAGTGTATTTTAAGACCTGAATCTATGCAGATAGAAAGAAGTACTGAAGGGGAAGATGTTTCCATGTTAATTTAATTCTACCTACTTCACTTCCTGAAATAATAAGTGAACCCAAAGATATATGTCCTTAAATATATTGCACTTTTCTAAATTGTGTGATGCAGTTCTCTGGACAAGTAACATGTGCAAAAATTGTGCACAAAACCTGCTCCTTCGTGCTCAATCAGAGCAAATGTCAATTCAGGATTTTCGTGGATTTCTGTTTGCTCCAGTTCAGCTTTATAGAGCAGGTTTTCATGGGGAAAGCTCCAGAGCAAAAAAAAAAAAAAAAAAAGGTGGGGCAGCTGCTTGGACACAGAGCTTTAAAGTGTGGCTCATGCCTGGAAAGAGCAAGGGAAAGGTGTGGATTAGCCCTCAAACTCATGAGGAGAACTGAACAAGACTGGAAAAATGAGAAACCGAGTGATGAATGGATTTGTCCATCCCTAATCAGAAGTAAGCACCACTGAGTTCAGGGGAGCTTACTCTCAAGTAACTATGCATAGGCTTGCAGTCATATTATCCTAGTCAACTATACATAGGAATCCCCTATAAGGAGTGTATTATACTTTGGTATTTGTGGGGTATGTATGTGTGTTTCAACAATGCTGTCTTCTGTTTTGATTCTTCCTGGGGGTGTGCCTATGAGCATCAGCTCCTGCACTTAACAGTTTACCACCAAGCCACTGTTTTGGACACCATCTAAACAATAAGAGGGTCTTTTACCTGCTAGGGTGACCTAAGACGTGTTGGCACCTGAGGTGAAACATCCCACTGCCGCTCCTGCAATAGTGGTGTCAATTTTGCTGGACAGGGTGTGTGTGAGATCCTTCCTGGTTTCCCCTCCGACCTGGCAGCAGGATTGCATTGGCTCCTCCCTTCAGGGGAAGTTGGTGCAAAGCTGTGCCCCTGGTGGCAAAGCTGGGTAGCAGAACATCTCCCCTCTCACCAGCTCTGCAGGAGAAGAGATGTTCTGTAGAGCTTTGCTACCAGTCCCTTCCTGCCCCTGGAGGCCAGGGACACTAGTGGCAGAGCCGGGTGGTGGAATGAGGGATTCTGCCTGAGAAAGCCGCCCCACCCAGCTTCATGGATGGGCCTGCTCTGCCATCCTGCCTCAGGATCAGGCCAACCTTAGGTTCCCTGTGTTTACATCTTTCAGTATTTTGTTGGTGCTTTATAACTGTTCCTCATTTCCTCCCCAAACATTACCACCCATCGTTTAATCTTTATATCTGAAACCCTCTTTGCTTCCTTTTTCAAAACCAAAAAGTATATCTGGTTCTGCCATGGCTTTATTACATTTCACAGCACTTTGCATTGTACAGAGAAAAACAGACCATGACAAATACAATATAAAGATGTATGGGAGGGCCTTTGCACAGTTTGGGGGTTGGCTTTGGATGTCTGGTTATTCTATTCAGGGCCTATTATCACACTGATGCAGTTGAAATAGAAAAACAATGAACCCAAATGCCCAAGAGCTTTTCCTTCCATGTTTGTTGATGTGCTTACAATCTTCCGGACAAGTGTTAAGTTGCCTAGATCCCACCACAAGATTCTCTGATCAGAGCAATTAAGTCAATGGATGTCTCTTTTCTTGCTTTTCCCCGCTTAGCAACACACACAAACATCTCCCAAGAACAGTCTGTTATGCTGGAGCTTTTGCAGGAGTTGCAAATAAAAACTTGTCAGACATTGAAATGCAGGTAAATGCTTCTGAAATTACATTTAATTACAGTGGTGTTCATGTGTATGTGTGTCTACATTGTACACCAGTCCCTTCCTGCCTCCCGCCTCTCCTTCTTCAGCTGTGCTTGAAAACTTCAGAAGGCAAAATTACAATGTTCTACAAAGATTCAGACAGAATCTTTTTCCTATTTCTTAACCTAAGGCGGGTTTGGAGGAGAGCTGAGTTAGATGACTCTCTTGGTCGTGGGCTGCTTGAGTAATTTCAGAGCAATGACAGAGTCATGCTAGGTGGCAAAAAAAAAGGGGGGGGGACCTATGAAGAGCCATATTCTTGCTTCCAAGAACTCTTTCTTATGTATTGCAATGTCTAACTGTTCCTGAACTCCCACCAGCAGTCAGAGGACAAACCAGGCAGTTTTCCTTTTTCCAAGGTCCTACACAGGCACCCTTAGGGCCACTTCCCAAATTGGTAATCTCATGAAACATAAAGAACAAAGTGTTCCTTGCACATCATGAGAATCCTGGACACCTGGTGAAAAAATTGGGACAGGTACTAACCAAAGAGGAAGTCCTTCTGATGGATATGCCTGTGACTGCTAAGGATTGACCATGTCCTTAAAAACTTCCAGTGGAGGAATTTTCACATTCCTCCAGGGGCTTTGTTAGGGAGGAGCCCAAGTGGACTGAGCCCCAAGTCTTTTGCAACTGGGCCCTATATCCTTTGCCCCTTCTGTCTCCCCCTTTTTTCTTTGCTTACAGGGCTGGCTAGCATGACATGGAAAGCAGAGTGCTGCTGAGGTCTCAGCCACACATCACTTTTGCTCCGAGAGGTCCATCTGTGGTCCAATTTGTGTCCCCTATGAGGAAAGCTTACAACATTTGGAGCTTTTTGGTTGAGAGAAAAAGCGAGAAAGAGGTGACATAACAGAGGTGTATACAAATTATTGCATAGCAAGGAGAAAGCAGATAGAGAAATGTTTTTCTACTTATCTCATAAAAATAGAACTCCAATAAAGCTGTATGTTGGAAGATTCAGGACAAAAGCACATGCTTCATCACGAAGCAGAGAGTTAAATGTTGCATATGCTAATTTATACATAGATAGCAGATAGATAGCAATTCGCTCCCACAAAAGGCAGTGATGGTGACCAACTTAGATGGCTTTACCAGAGGATTAGACAAATTCATTGAGGTGCTTGTCAGTGGCTACTAACCCTGATGGCTATGTTCTAGCTCCACTGTTCTGGGTACTAGTTTCTGGAAACTGAAGGATGCTGTTGCAATCAGTTCCTGCTTGCAGACTTCCCACAGGCATCTGGTTGGCCAATGGGAGAAGAGGATACGGGGCTAGATGGACCACTGGTTTGATCTAGCAGGCTCTTCTTATGTTCTTATAAATTAGCACATGCAACATTTATCCAAATTTGTGCCCGGAGCCTGTGCCCTGCGTCTTTTCAATACTGAGGAAGGTCCACTGGTCTTTCTGTACTGTTGCTCTGGGCCAGGCCATAGAATATGGACTTCAATGGAGGACATTCCCCAAACCATATCTGTATGGCAGTGTTCCATGCAGGGAAATGTACTGCTTCAAATTTTTACACACTCTCTCAAACACAAACACCACTGAGCTATATGAGAGGGCACTGGGCAAGATGTTTCTCTCCCACACATCTCCCAAGAAGCTTAGTGTTGTGAAAGAAGTGGGGGGGGGCAGGTCTTCTGTTACCACATGAAAATGTCCAATCATGTCGAATGTACCCAAGCCAATTGGCAGCTGGAATGTAAATATAGGTTATACAACTGGGCGAGGCACACAGTGACTAGAAATGTTGTCTCCTAGAGTGGAGTGAGCAGCCCCACAGAAGCATTTTCACGCCACATTGACCTCTTTATGCGGGACACAACTGGTCCTCCAGCCAGGTGCCTCTGCAGTGCAGTCACGATAGCCAACACTTGAGCAGGGCATCCAGCCAGTCCAGAAAAGGCAATCGGCAGTTCTCTTCTTTAATTAGTTTGTCCCACATAACCCTTCTTCTGTCACACTACCCCAGAGCCTGCACTTAAGTCTTCCTGAATATGCATGAGCCTTTAAATGAATCCAAGGTGTGAATCACACTTAAGCAGCCCCTACCCACTCACTCCCCAACACCAGGTTTCTCGTAAGTGCGAAGTGAGAGCGTTTCTTTAAAATTAGAAAGCATGTCACTGGGAACGTTTACCAGCCCTCAGAGGAAATAAATAAGCTCTCAAGATGTGGGGATCTGCTTAGCTAATGCTGTTATTTATTTATTTCCTCTTGCTGCTTAAAGGCACTGCAGTATTCATTCCACCGATGAGCCAGAACGATAGCTTCTACCATCTCTCTACCCCTTCCTTCCCCAATGCAATCACCACTATCAGCATCAGAATAACCTAACAGGTCCTTCCGAATCTCTTCAGCCCCCTCCTCTCTCCACACCCTAATCTACAGGCTCCCTGTGGGAGGGTTGTTTTTGCATTTCACACACATACAAATATGCCGAATGGTGGGAATTTCCCCCCTTCCTTTCCAGAAAAAAAGAAGGTTTGGGGAGATTTAACTTCCCCTTTATTTTATTTTTTGCTAATGTGCATCTGGTTTGCTAATATTCACACTGAAAAGCTGAATGTTGAATGCTAAAGAGGGGCAACGAAAATATAATAATTAAGCTGTCCTGAATGTACAGTGCCAAATTTCACAGGAAAAAATTGTGCTTGCGGTTTGTGAGCTTTTGTAGCTTTGTGCCCTGTAGGATTATGGGTTTGGATGATTTCCAGGACACAGCAGTGCCACAGAAGAAATGTCAGTTAGAGCAGCCTTTGTCAAACCGATGCCCTCCAGAGGCTTCTTCACCAGGTTAGCAAAGGCTGCATTCGAGCATCTTTCGAAGAAACAAAAGAAGCCAGCAAGCCGCCTGCAGTGATATCCCTGCACTGTGCTCTCAACAGAACTTGGACATAAGTTCTTGTCAGTGCCCATATGGGCATCATCCTAGAAAATGCCAGGAAAGTGATCAAAATGATTGAACAGATGCTACTTTCCTTAACAGCTGGTACTGACCCTTTGCCCTAATGTGGGTAGAGAACTGTTGACTGTATGGATGAATCCAGTGGCAGAGTGGTAAATTTCAAAGTGCAGAAGCTCCTCATCGTAACCCCCATAGCCATGCCCTCAAAGGGAATCCAAAAATGCAGACACACATATAGCAGCAGCAGCAGTCAATAGCATAATATCAAGTGTATTAGAAATAACATGACTGCAGTTCTGTATATTTTGCTGGGAGTAAGCTCCAGCGGGCTCAGGGGTGCTTATTTGCGCCTGCAAACATTCAGCATGTAAAACACACTGAGCTTTAATAAAAGATGTTCAGCCTGCTGGAATGCAGCATTTGGCTTTTCAATTAGAAATGCAATCAATCTTGTGAATAATCATTGTCATGTAAACTGCTAATGTAAACTAGGAATGGAAGAAAAGAAATATCCATCCTCAACTTGGTCATTACTCTCATTCACTTACTTCCCCTATGCTAATATGTCACAAATGAACTTGAGAGGCTCATTATCACTCAGACCTTCCAAGTGTACCTATTTTCCAGGGCCCTCCCTGATTTAGAGAAGCCGTCCCAGTTTCGGATTTGATCCCAGAATGTCCCACTTTTCCTTGTTGTTGTTTAGTCGTTTAGTCGTGTCCGACTCTTCGTGACCCCATGGACCAGAGCACGCCAGGCACCCCTGTATTCCACTGCCTCCCGCAGCTCGGTCAGACTCATGTTTGTCGCTTCAAGAACACTGTCCAACCATCTCGTCCTCTGTCGTCCCCTTCTCCTTGTGCCCTCCATCTTCCCCAACATCAGGGTCTTTTCCAGGGAGTCTTCTCTTCTCATGAGGTGGCCAAAGTATTGGAGCCTCAGCTTCACAGTCTGTCCTTCCAGTGAGCACCCAGGGCTGATTTCCTTAAGAATGGATGTGTTTGATCTTCTTGCAGTCCGTGGGACTCTCAAGAGTCTCCTCCAGCACCATAATTCAAAAGCATCAATTCTTCGGCGATCAGCCTTCTTTATGGTCCAGCTCTCACTTCCATACATTACTACTGCGAAAACCATGGCTTTAACTATATGGACCTTTGTTGGCAAGGTGATGTCTCTGCTTTTTAATATGCTGTCTAGGTTTCCCATCGCCTTTCTCCCAAGGAGCAGGCGTCTTTTAATTTTGTGACTGCTGTCACCATCTGCAGTGATCATGGAGCCCAAGAAAGTAAAATCTCTCACTGCCTCCATTTCTTCCCCTTCTATTTGCCAGGAGGTGATGGGACCAGTGGCCATGATCTTCATTTTTTTGATGTTGACTTTCAGACCATATTTTGCGCTCTCCTCTTTCACCCTCATTAAAAGGTTCTTTAATTCCTCCTCACTGTCCGCCATCAAGGTTGTGTCATCTGCATATCTGAGGTTGTTGATATTTCTTCCGGCGATCTTAATTCCAGCTTGGGATTCATCCAGCCCAGCCTTTCGCATGATGAATTCTGCATATAAGTTAAATAAGCAGGGGGACAATATACAGCCTTGCTGTACTCCTTTCCCAAGTTTGAACCAATCAGTTGTTCCATATCCAGTTCTAACTGTAGCTTCTTGTCCCACATAGAGATTTCTCAGGAGACAGATGAGGAACTTGCCATAGTTTGCTGTGGTCGACACAGTCAAAGGCTTTTGCATAGTCAATGAAGCAGAAGTAGATGTCTTTCTGGAACTCTCTAGCTTTCTCCATAATCCAGCGCATGTTTGCAATTTGGTCTCTGGTTCCTCTGCCCCTTCGAAATCCAGCTTGCACTTCTGGTATGGAGTTATCTGACCCCAAGCCGCCTGAAGGCAATCCTGTTTAGGAAAGGTTTTTTTTAATGTTTTTTTTTATTTTTTATATATGTTGGAAACTGCTCAGAGTGGCTGGGGCAACCCATTAAGATGTGTGGGATATAAATAGTAAAATTATCATTATGGAATTTCCTATTTTCATTGGAGAAATGTTGGAGGGTATGTATCACTTGCCAGAGCAAGGAAGATCTGTCAGCTACCCTGGAACTTTGGCAGATGACATCTTCACTCCTGCTCTGAAATAAAAGTCTACCTGTACTACACCACTGGATCAAGCACAAAGCTCACTGCTTGTGCATTGAAAAAGATATTAGGCCACTTTCTACAACAGCCAAAATAGTAAAACAACCTAAATTTGGGCCTGATTCCAGTTTGAATACTTCTGTCCTGCTGACTTGAAACATCTTCCCTCCCACGGATTCCCATATGTTCTAAAGAAACTTGTATAGGTGATGGGGGGATCAGCTGAGCTGTTTTTGAACAACAAAAGACACATCATGTTCTTTCTGTTCAGTAGAGCTGACACCTCTGGTGTGAAAGATGGAATGACAATGCTTCTCTTGCTTATGGGAGAATTCAGTATCAAATTGAAACAGCAAGGAGGGATTCAGGTAAATAGGAAGCAAATTATCAAATTGGAAGTTTGCCAAGACACTGGAGTTACCAAACAGAGAGATGAAAACATAAATCAATATACTTATTTATGTTATATCCCACCTAGAATAATAGAATTGTAGAGCTGGAAGGGATCTTGAGGGACATCTGGTTGAACACCCTGCAATTCAGGAATCTCACCTACAGCATACATGACAAATGACCATACAACCTCTGTTACAAAACCTCCAAGGAAGAAGAGTCTACCACCTCTTGGTTAAGTGTGTTCCACTATCAAACAGCTGTTACTGTAAGAAATGTCTTCCTGATGTTTAGTCTGACTCTCCTTTCTTGTAACTTGAATCTATTGCTTTGGGTCCTAACCCTCAGAGCAGGAGAAACAAGTTCCTTCAAGGACCTGAAGGTGGCATACATGTTCTCCCCATTCCAATTTTATCCCCACAACAACCACGCAAGGTGGGTTAGGATAAAAATAATAATGACTAGACCATGATCAAGGGGTGAGCTTCATGCCCACGTGGGGATTTGAACCTGGGTCTCCCTTGCCTCAATCCAATACTCTAACCAAAACAAAGTGGGCTGTTACCAAAAATATAAAGTATGGTTTACCTTAGGAATGGGGCTGAAAGACCCAGTCTGTGCTTCAGTTCATATTTATTTAATGGTTCTGGGTCCACCAAACTTTTACCTATTCAGACTTGGCATATCTGACCTCTTGTCATACATATGTTGCGCCATCATCAGTTAGATGCCACATCGTCTCAGTGGTTCCCATAGCTGCCCTCATTTGTCCTTTATTCATTAGTATTTGATCCCCAGACCCGGGAAAGGACCTCCTCCACAATGATAATCCAGAACAGTTCTACCACTTCTCCATTCTAACACTAATAGATGGTGACAAGAACGGAGTGGCAATTTGCAAGCTGCTCTTTAAGCCATTATGCAAGGTTCATCAAACAGCTCCTTCGTAATGGCTCACTTGGAGTCCTGCTTCCAAACAGCTTGAGCTGTAACTTTGACTTAAAATCACTTTCCCCTCCATTGTGAACGAGTTGCCAAATTAATGATAAGCTGGTTGGGTGGTCATTGAGAAGGGTATATGGACCACATGCAAGGTAACTTGAGGGTATGTATCTATCTTTCGTAGACCACCTGTTCCAACACAGTTCAGCTAATCACAGATCATTTTAAGAAAGCAGACTGTTACCAGAAAGCCAGAATCTTAGTTTGTGCTCTGCTACAAATAACTGAATAAAGCAAGAAGAACCAGCCCATTCTGGGGCTTATGGTAAATCCTGGTTGGAGAAGGTGTCACTGTTCAGATGATGTTGGACTCTCGTTATCTCTGAGGTTGTGCTGGCTAGGACAGAGGGAGTTTCAGTCCATCAACATCTGGAGAGCCACAGCTTGCCCATGCCTGTTCTACCGCCTTTGCACAGGTTCGGTGAGTTTCCACCTTGTCATGGAATTAAGCAACTACAACAGAAAATGGCTACCCAAACTAAGCACCAGTATATTTGACACAATGAGATTTGAGCCCATCACCATAGCAGTAAATTAACATCTACACTAATTCCTGTATTCTTTCCATCAGAAAGTTGTTCAGGGAGTGTAAATGTCAGCTCAAGAAATTCCACTTTCTTTAGCAACATTTTTATTTAGGGTTGTAAAATTCCCCAAAGGCAAAATGGCAGGATGTTTCCCCTCCTCCCCCCTTGTTGGAAGTTCCCTGCTGACTTGAAGTAGACCAGTCCTGCAATGATCTCCCTGCTGAGAAGCCTATCAGAAACCCATTGATTTCAGCAGTGTATCACACAGAGCTCATTACAGGCGAGGGTCTCTGGATTTTGGAATGCATATATCATAAAATGCCACACAAACAGGGTTGTTTTACTGCTCGATTGTGCAAAAGAGCAAAAATGAGAGTGGTTGCATTTACTCAGCCTACTTCTTCACTCGGTGTACTTTGTATTTTCCATGTTGTTCCTGGAACATAAAGATCCAAAGGATATCCCTTGCCACATTGTGGATTAAAAACATACCACGAAGGAGAAAGAAATGCTTGCTTACACACACCACCAAACTGGTGTGGAACTGGGTATCAAAACCAGTCTTTTCACTAAAGTCTTTGGCGCAACTCCCAAGTCCCAATACTCTGCAGCAACTAAGTCTATGCGCATGTCAATGAAACAATGGCATATGCTCCTTGTCTACCTCAACCTCCATCCATTTCCCTCCTCTCTCTCTGTTAAAGGAGTGGGTAATCTGTGGCCCTCCAGATGTTGTTGGACTCCATCCCTGTCCTGCTTACTGGGCGTGATGGGAGATGGAGTTCAGCCCCAGGTTCGCCACTTCAGCTCGGTTGTCTCCATTGTGTCTATTTCTAGACTGTCAACTTTTCTATTCCAGCCGACATTCAACATTTTATGGCTCCTAGAAAGAACTGAGGATGTATAGTCCTTTGGAGCTGGGCCACTCCCCACTTTTTCTTTTAATTTACAAAGTTACCTACTTTTGCATATCTAGTGAGTCCACTGAGTATGTAGAAATGTTTGCAGGTTTTGCTTCCAAACTGGTTTTGGAAAAGATGGTGCTTAAGGCCCTCAGAATTCAGTCCCTGTTCCCAGATTCAGTGCCAAGTAAAAATAATAATAAATCTGTATGAACTTCATTGTGCAGTATCATCTCATCAGTTTATAAGGAAAACAAAAATAAAGTAAAGAGAATTGTGCTTTTTGTGCTGGCTTCCAGTGTGTTAGTCCCCACCCACCCCCGTCCAACAAAATATGAAATACTTTGGAGTCTGAGGCTTACACTGATTCTGCTTTGGGGTCAGCACAGCTTCAGTAACTCAGCCTTAACAACCCTGCTCAGCCCATACGTGTGCAAATAAGCAATTTTTCCTCAAAGGGAAAAAATATTTTCAAACCTGACTTCAACTTATCACCATTCAGTAAAATAAATGGGGGAAGGAGGTAGGGAAAAGAAAAGAAAAGAGCTGTATATTTTTGAGGATATCATTCCTTAATTAAAAAGTAGCAACTTTGCTAAATGTTTTAGCATGTTTGGCATAATGGATAATCCAATTCTGATGTACAGCCTGAATTTATTTGGTTAAACTCTAACGGAAATGTGTGTGTGTGTGTGTGTGTGTGTGTGTGTGATTTTCTCCCTTTCCCCTACTAATGGTAGTATGCGTTAGAATGTTTTTATCCAAAAATACTTCTTGTTTATATCTAGCACCTGTTATTGTCAATCATTCTGTTGTCACCAGAACCTTGTAATATAAAATCCAGAGAACGGGAGCTCGGTTATCCTATTCACTGTGCAGAACTATTTGACAAGAAAGGGATGGATCTATTTAATCTTTAGCAAAAGGGAAGCAGTTGCAACAGGGTAACTTTTTATGAGTCCAGTGGAGAAGCGGAGCATAACAGGATGTAGGAGAGCAGCTTTTGCGTATGTTTAAGAAGCACCATTCCTCATTTTAGAAAGATAACTCCCCACTCCAAAAAAGATCTACATATACCAGGTTTCTTTCAGCCCTCATCAGGGAGAAATCCTTGGGTCTCCAACCAATTTCACCTTCACACCAAATGTCTGAGCGTAGCAGAACTACCAAGATAGCTTCCTCTGCTGACCTTAACACCAGAGAAGGTCTGCAAATTAGGAAGCGGTCTCTCAGATATTTGCAACCTAAGATGTTTCAGGCTGCAAACACTAGCAGGAGCACCTTGAACTGGGCCTGGGAATGAACTGGCAGCCAATGAAGCTGTTTTAGAACAAGGGTGACATGAGTTCTAAAGGCAACCCCAGGCAGTAATCTGGCTGCTACATTTTGAACCATCCGAGTTTTCTGAGCAGTTTGCAAGGACTGCTCCACATGGAGTGCATTGTAATAATCCAACCTGTAAGTTATCAGAGCAATGGAGTACAGTGGCCAAGTCATCACAGCCCCAAAGGGGCTCTAGCTGGTGAACCAACCAGAAATGATAATAGGCATTCCTAGCCAATGAGACTCAATTGACAATGTTGGGATTGCGCTCCTTACAGGGGAGTATAACCCATCCAGAACTGTCTTCCCACATTCTGGGCTCCAGTACAGATGCACGAGCAGATCAGTAGCAGCTAAATACAAGTGTTTTATCACATGTCTGAACCTGATGCATAGTGAAATTCTCCGCTTAATTTGGCAGGAGATGACGAGCTTTCTCAAAAGTTCTGCCATCTAGCATATGCTCCTCCGGATAGGACTTGTTCCTTTTCCTGTAGCAGGGAAAGGTGTATATGAATAGCACCATATATGTGAGTATTTCTCAGAGGACTGCTTGTATTACCCTCCTGCCCATCATTCTCTCACATTTCCTTTAACTGAGTATGAGATAACTCCAGTGCAATGGAGGATGGGCACGCATGTATTGGCTTTTACGAAAGCCAATTGCTCGGGTTTCCCTGATTACAAGTACTGATCCAGCCTTGGAATATAATGTGGGTTCTTTTCAGTGTCCTCCAGAACCCTTCTGTTCCATACATGGCACTGTATCAACAGATATATATTGTCCAGATCAAGGAAAGTAATAGTACCACTCTATTCTGCCTGGGTCCGACCACAGCTGGAATACTGTGTCCAGCTCTGGGCAGCACAATTTGAAAAAGATGTTGACAAGCTGGAATGTGTGCAGAGGAGGGCTGCTAGGATGGTGTAGGGTTTAGAAGCCAAGCCTTATGAGGAACAGTTGAAGGAGCTGGGGATGTTTAGCCTAGAAAAGAGGAGACTGAGAGGAGATATGATATCTAAAGGGTTGTCACATGGAAGACGGAGCAAGTTTGTTTTCTGCTGCTCTGGAATGTAGAACTCAAGCCAATGGCTTCAAGTTACAAGAAAGGAGATTCAAACTAAACATACGGAAAAACTTTCTGACAGTAAGAACTATTGGAGAGTGGAACAGTCTCCCTCAGGAGGTTGTGGACTCTTCTTCCTTGGAGGTTTTTAAGCAGAGGTTGGATGCCCATCTGTCATGGATGATTTAGCTGGGATTCCTGCATTGCAGGGGGTTGGACTAGATGATCCTTGGCTCCCTTCCAACTCTAAGATTCTATGATTCATCACACAACCATAGCAAGATGCTGTGCAAAATCCTGGTTTGGCTACAATATTTAAATCCATTACACAAGAGTAAACATTTTCATGACTGCAGACACTGTCTTGGTCATACCCGTACCCTTGTGACAATGATACTAAAACGGTCAAAGATTGACAGGCAGATAAATTTCAGTGCGTTCTGGGGTCAGTGCATGGAGGCATAATTGATTCTTGACTACCCTCAGCCAAGGATGTCCTGGTATTTTGATGTATGTTAAGCAGTTATAAATACACATTTTAATTAAAGTCATTTATGATATGACTCATCTGTTCTTTAAAAGTAATTACAACAATACAGATACGGAACAAGTCTCCAGTGTGGGGTAGTTGTGGTGTTGTAATATTAAGGACCAAGCTGTGATGTGCAGTTGCATGTATATTTGTCCCAGTATTTTTTAAAAAATGAAAAGCAGCTGCCAGAGGCTACATTTTTAGTGAAAGATTGGTGGGTAGAGAAGAGGTGCTTAACTCTATGCCCTATGGCTTATTTCATATTGCAAGGGGGGGAGACAGGGGAATTGTATTTTTTCTCATCTTGGGGAGAAAAGGAGCCTGGGAGTGGGATGTGATTTTGAGCAGAAAAATGGCATGGGTGTAATCAAGCAAAACCTCCTCCCCAGTTGTTGGTCTTCCACTGAAGACTGAAGTATCTCCCGACATGCAACTGAGTATCACATGTAGTTTGGCATTGAAATTGCTCTCTTAGGCAAGATGGTAGGTTCTCAAATCTGTTTCTGTTTCTCCCCTTCTAAGTTTATATTCAGTGAGAGCATGGTGACATGAGGGGAGTGGAAAGAAGGCAAAGACACACAGATTTTCCTTTAAAAAGGAGAAGTTGGCTACCCTTTGACTAGAGTTTTGTGGGAATGATTAGGGAGGCAGGAGAGGACATATTATTTAATGATATCCTTCCTAACTTGCGCTAGCAAGTTCCATATCCAAGCAGAGTGCCAAACATTCCCCCTTTTTAAATTACGCAGTGATCAGCTTGTTGCTGACTCATCTGAGTCTTACTATTAAAGATTCCTTCCTGGTAAAATCCCTTCTAATCCCTCTTAAAAAGAATAAACACAAGAATCTGATTAACGTTAATATAAAAGTAGTTTACTCACAGATTCATTCAGGTTCACAGACATATCCCTGAAAGCAGTCTTAGGTTACATAACAACCAGAACTATTCCATAAAGAAGTTAGTCCCAAGTGACTGCGACTAAGCAGTCGCTTCTCCAAACACACAGCAACATACAAAATGGAGAACACTCACACTGATCAGAACGTGGAGGCCGTGTGCTCCTCCATGCTAGTACAACAGACCACACCCTCTTCAAGTCACATGTAGTGGAAGTCTGTCCCAGCTCAGAAGGAAACAGGAAGTCTTCTCCTGAGTCCCCTCCTGACATCTTCTGCTGTAGACTTGGGAGATGACACCCCTCTAGATTTGACTTGGATAGCTTAGTGTACTTTTCTTGCCCAGCCTGACGTCGTCCAGATGTTTTGAGCTTTAATTCCTATCATCCCTGACCACCCGTCATGCTGGTTGGAACTGATGGGAGTTGGAGTCAAACATCTGGAAGGCACCAGGTTTTCAGAAGACTGCCTTGGTCAAGGCTAAATGACAATTGCAGGCATTGTTGGTGAAAATACTTTCTTTGGATTTTCTTTTCTTTGTCCGTTAATGGTGAGCCATTTTGTAACCAATGGGTGCGATTCCCCCCCCCCCATTTCATTGAATTGTTGCGGGAGGCCTATCAAATGACCGCACAGCACTGCTTTTTAAACAAAGGCATTCCAAAGTTTGGTCTCCTGTTACCTTTGTCTTCCTCCTCCCTCTGTCTCTTCCCTTTACCCCATTCTCTCTTTCTTAGGTTTCCCCAGATTGAAAACGATGTTTGCTCCTTATGGGGTATTGATTGTGCATTATCAGTTGAGCTCACACACCGACAATTACATGTAGTGCCAAGGTAGCTGTGACAATGAAGGCCGGTTACCATGGCAGTGAAAGGGGCCTTTGCCGCCACCAGTTGCCTGCTCTATAGCGATAATCGGGCTGCTCATTTCATTTTAATTGAAATTTGAAATCATATTCTCTAGGATGAAGCAAATGGACTTTTTCTCTCCCTATTTTTATTTTATGCCCCCCTCGCCCCAAAAAGAGAGAGAGTATGGTACAATAAGGAGAGATTTGCAGAAAAATATTAACTTGCTGATGGACCCTTTTCAAGCTGTCGCTCAGTCAACACTGAAGAACCAGGGCTGATGCAAAGACATCGGTGGAAGTTTCCCCCCACCTCCAATACTTCTCTCATTATATTCCTAATTGATTCCTAAAGAGATTTAATTTGCTCCACCCTGCTCAGCCCTGGATGCCAGCTGATTCAGCATGTTAGGTGTTTTTGTGCTGCATGTAACAGCCTGCAGCAAAGTGGAAAGCAAGGGGCACATTCCTATTTGGAGAGTTCTGTAAACACAATCAGGTTTATTTGAATGGGCTGAATCCTGGCGAAGAAGCAGCTGTACATAGTCCAGTGAGTCTCAACAGAGTTCTATTTATTTAAAACCCAGATTAATTTAACTCCTGGCACAGACACATTTGTCAATCCGTTTTCTCAAAGTTTCTCATTTCCCCCCAAGCTTTGGGGCATTTATCCACATTTCTACATCAGTTTCAAAGTCCTCACAAGTTTTGCCATCACCACAGTGCCCATTTTCCCCAATATACCCTTTTCATGTGACATAAATATTTGCGCAAGCAACTTCCCCAAATATATTGCGCACTTTATTTGGCTAGTTGGAGAAACACAATGCAAAATTCAAAGAAATGTGAATTTCATAGGAGAGCTGCATTTCTGTCTATGTGTTGTTTTGGGAAGCGTGAATTGGGTAGGTTTGTGTAAAACCTTCATTTTCAGAGGCAGTATGCAAGGACACAAGTTGCTAGAAATTGCAGGTAGACAGATTATTGATCCACACATGCATAGGAGCCAACTCCTAGAGGCCAAAGGGTCTTCACCCCGCTAATAAAATATCAGAAGGGGTTGCGGGGCCCAAAGTTGATGGGCATTGCCATTCAAATGGTGTGTGCATGCACTGTGTCATATGATCAATTATGTGGAGCAGGTAAGCCCTGCTCCCTCCATATTTTAGTCAAGTTGGCAGCCCTGCACATGTGTCCTGCCTGCTAGCTTCCCACAGGCATCTGGCTGGCCACTCTGATAACAGCATGCTAGACTAGGGGACCCACTGGCCTGATCCATCAGGCTATTATTATTGTTGTTGTTGTTATTATTAGGTTGTTGTTTTTATTTTGATTATATATTTTGTGGTTTTATATTTTGATTTTGTTCTGTGAAGTGCCCTGAGACCTCTGGGTATAGGGCGGAATATAAATTCAACAAATAAATAATAAAATAAAATAAAATATTACTAAATTTGTATACCTCCCTACACCCGTAGATCTCAGGAAGCTGTTTATGTCTTAATGTGACCCTAACCAAATTCCTTCTCTATCCCTAAGTCATCTAAAAACTTCTCTAGCTTCTCTCAAAATTCCTCTAAAGCTCTGGTTGTGAAGAAACGTCTAACCTCACCTAAAATGTCTCTTTAGTCAATACATACAGCAGTCTATGAGCACCAGCAGTGTGAGAGGCGTAAACACAAATGGCATAGCCAAATATGAGATGTAAAACTATTGGAACAAGCAAAACGAATAGGAAGCCACAGTGGTCAGAGAAGACAGGTTTGTTTATGAATGCAGAAAGGGAGGGAGCAATAAAATGGATGTGGTGGGTATTTTGCAATGACAAAAGCTGGCTGCTGCACTTATTCTAGGAGTGATATACCATAACTGAAGGTTGTAGATGGTTAGGATTTGATTCATTTCATCAAGAGAGTCAGTTTCAACAATCAAGAGCAATTCCATGCTTAGATGGGAAATTGGTTCATGTCTCGCTATTGCCATGGGTAAGCTAAAGTTTAAAATCCTTAAAATTCAGCTCCAAAAAGTATCTGGAACCTTTGGAATTTCTGTTACTCCAAACAAGTTATCATTACAGCAATCTGCAGGTGTGTTATTTTTCTTTTCTTTTCTGATGGCCAAGGTAACGAAAAAGCTGGATGCAGCAACACCTTAACTCTGTATAAGGCAGTTTTCTGTATACTGAGAGAGGGCTCTGAAGTTTAGCTTTAGAGAACATGCTTTGAATGCAGAGAATCCCAGGATTCAATCTGTAGGTAGGACTGGAAAAGACAACCTGTTTGAAGCCCTGCAGAGCTGCTGCCAGTCATGGTCAACAGCACTGAGCTACGTAGAACAATGGCCTAAGTATAAAGCAGTGTGCCCTGTTGTTGTTGTTGTTTAGTCGTTTAGTCATGTCCAACTCTTCGTGACCCTATGGACCAGAGCACGCCAGGCACTCCTGTCTTCCACTGTCTCCCACAGTTTGGTCAAACTCATGCTGGTAGCTTCGAGAACACTGTCCAACCATCTCGTCCTCTGTCGTCCCCTTCTCCTTGTGCCCTCCATCTTTCCCAGCATCAGGGTCTTTTCCAGGGAGTCTTCTCTTCCCATGAGGTGGCCAAAGTATTGGAGCCTTAGCTTCAGGATCTGTCCTTCCAGTGAGCACTCAGGGCTGCTTTCCTTAAGAATGGAGAGGTTTGATCTCCTTGCAGTCCATGGGACTCTCAAGAGTCTCCTCCAGACCATAATTCAAAAGCATCAATTCTTCGGCGATCAGCCTTCTTTATGGTCCAGCTACATAGTGTGCCCTATGTTCTTTATTTCAAACCACTTCCAGGGTGAACTCTTAAGTCGGTGATAGAGCATGTACCTTAGCATGCAGAAAGTTCCAGGATCAATTTCAGTTAAACTAATTTAGTTAGCAAAGTTGGGAAAGACCTGTACCTGACAGCTGGGAAAGCTGCTGTTAGAACAGGCAGTACTGGACTGGAGAAGCCTATAAGTTTGCCCATCAATATAGGGGAAAGTCATTGCTCTGTGTAAGACAGCTTTCTAGGCCCTTGTAACTATGCTCCAATGGGTGTAAGGCAGGTTCATATGTTCAGAAGCTTCAGAAGCATTAGGGATGGGCTTCAAACATGGTGATATAAACATAAGAGACATCTACCCCACGTATTTTAACAGATTTCAGTCCCCCTCTGCTCAGAGAAACCTGGGAAGTGTGGTTTTTAGTAGAATTGGAAGTGCTCAACAATATCAACAAACTACAGTTTATTGGTATTTGCTGGGGTAGCCGATGAGAGTTTAACAGGTGTTAAACAAAACAAAGCTTTCAATGTAAGATATGCCCAATAGTAGGTTAAACATGGTTGTGGCGGGGTGGGGGAAGCCCAAGTCTAGATGGTCATTTCATAACTCTAATCAGCTCCTTTGCTCTCTGGTGTCATCAAAGGCTCTTCCCCATCCTGCATTAATTGTCTAAGGATGAGCAATAAAAAAAGAGTGAAGGAAGTCCTATATTTGCGTCTGGGCTTTGCAACGGTAGAACAGGGAACAGCACACAATCAGTGTAGGAAGGCACGTCTTACCAGCAATTTAGAGCCTTGAAAACCCATCAGGACTGTAGTGTCATTTTGTGATCTTTAGTATTTTATCTTTCCTGCTTCATCTGGTATCATTTTATCGTACACCATACCATTCGACTACTAAAGTACATCAGTAGATCAGCTGAATCCCTGCAGGGAAAGAGAAACTCTATTTCTTTAGACACCAAAAATCAGAAAGTTCACTCCTTCTGTGATATGCCCATGACATTCCATCTAGCCTGATCCCGGAGTAGATCTCAGCCAATGGCTTCCTAGGTAAAGCTTTTTATGAATTCTTGTTATAATGCTGATGATAGGCCACAGATTTCTGGAGTATCTGTGAGATTAAACACTACTGTGCTGATTACTCTCAGCAGTATTTCCCAAATACCCTCAAAGCTTTGTGTGTGTGTGTGTACTTGTCTGCTGGCAGCCATAGACTCAATCTACTACTACTTTAGCAAAAGAATACCAATTGAAAACAAAGAAATATTGCTACTCCAGCACCATTTCTTTGTTTTTGAGTGGGTATTCTTCTTCCCACTAACAGTGGCCTTGCCACAGATTACATGACAGCATCTCTGAGGGCAAGCAAAACTAATTCAGAATGAGGCAATGCCTATTCAGCAAGCATCAACCAATTAACTTGGTTGACTCTCAGTAACATTGCTGTATAGCCAAATCAGATTGACTGCAGGACAGCAGCATGTCCTGTGATAGGACAAAGATGTCCACATGGCAGCTTCCTGGCAGGCTGGTCATTGTTGCTTGCCAGGAGTGCAAGGGTCAAGGCATCAAGGAGGTTGGTGCTGTAAAAATGCACCTGTCAAGCCAATCCAGTGTTCCTGTTGTTGAGTTTGCACCATGCCAACCTCCTTTCCCTCCCAGTAAGTAACAATGATCAACCTCCTGAGACGCTAGAGTAGTGACTTTGCCCCACCCAGTAAGCTGCTTCCAGACACTATGTCATGACTTTCTTGCTCCTTAATGAAAACATGTGGAGTCAATAATTTGGTGCAGCACTAAACTACAGTGGTACCTCGGGATGCGAACAGGATCCGTTCCGGAGCCCTGTTCACATCCTGAAGCGAACTTAACAAGTGACGGCGCATCTACGCGTGCGCGGGTCGCATTTTGCTGCTTCTGCGCATGTGTGTAATGTCATTTTGAGCGCATGCGCGAGCGGTGTATCATACCCAGTACAGTAAGTGCCACTTACTGTACTGGGCATGATTCAACAAACAAATACTGTCAGCAGAAGCCCAGTGCAGCACTGTAACAATGTAACATTGAATCCCATTGCGATTGTCTACCTGTAGAGGGACGCGGGTGGCGCTGTGGGTAAAACCTCAGCGCCTAGGACTTGCCGATCGCATGGTCGGCGGTTCGAATCCCCGCGGCGGGGTGTGCTCCCGTCGTTCGGTCCCAGCGCATGCTAACCTAGCAGTTCGAAAGCACCTCTGGGTGCAAGTAGATAAATAGGGACAGCTTACCAGCGGGAAGGTAAACGGCGTTCCGTGTGCTGCGCTGGCTCGCCAGATGCAGCTTGTCACGTTGGCCACGTGACCCGGAAGTGTCTGGACAGCGCTGGCTCCCGGCCTATAGAGTGAAATGAGTGCACAACCCTAGAGTAGGGGCAGGGGTACCTTTACCTTTGCCTTTACCTGTAGTCTGAAATGGTAGAGTTCGTTCTGCTACCTCATTCCCAGTTCATTCTGTTGCATCTGTTGACCAGGCCACAGAGATAAGATTGGGACAAATCTTACCTGTTCAAATGCACACACCTGTATTCCATACTAACCCCCCCACCATCACAGCTTCTGATTGGATACTGGAATGTCCCGCCTTTTGATCTGGCACTTGGGCAGGAGTCAGCTTGCACCAGAGTGGCCAACCAAAACATGAGCATCCTGAGTTGAACCCCCCTGGTGTTGGAGTGTATGGTATTCAGATGGGTCTTTTGAATGGCAGCATCTCTGTTTTACAGCCTAAGTATCACATTGGTTTATTCAGTTCAGAGAAGGAAAAGAGCCTCTACACTACAGAGTTACTCTTCCAGATTCCTTACTGCCAATCCACTGCAGACTGTCTATAGTAACACAGTGGTATAGGAGGGAATTTCCACTAAGTCATTCCCACAATTCCCCACAGCATGAAATGTTTTATTACCAGGATCATTACGAGCTCACAGCACTCGTGCCCGTCCTGCAGATTCCCATTAGCTTCTCTCATGTCGGCCTGAATTTTCCACTGGGTCTCCCATCCCGAGACTGGCCAGGCATTACCTTGCTTACCTGATCGAATCTGATACATTCACAGCTTGATGTGTTATGGCTGCAGGCCTATCTGTTGTGGCTTGCATTGGAAACAGCTGCTTGAGAGGAGATCTAAGGCCCTAGAGGGTTTTTGAAGCCATTACCAACAGACGGGCTGAGATTAAAGAAACTAATAAGAAAGGGAAGGGGGGTGAGAATAAAACACAGAGTGTTCAAGGTGCATGTGCTGCATGGTCGCAAATAAAGGATATACAAAATGTGAGGCTAATTTCAAAGCTATCCGTTGAATGGCAAATAGTTAAAGGATATGGTTTCCTCTTGCCAAGAGATTTAACTGCCTGGACTCTGTATCCGGACATGTTACAGTTCCCCTTTGGGTGGCTCCTCGAAGACCAGCAGAGTTCTTAATTAAGTGTCAAAGAATTGATTAGCCGGCGCTCTTGCAGTTCAATCCCATTGATGAAACCATTTTTGTCAGGCCTGCTGATATAATTAGACCAAACAAGATGTGAAATCTTCAGCGTTTTGAACTGGAGTAATTATTTAATTTGTAATAAAGAAATAAGAGGGGAGGGGTGGGGAGGGGTGGGGGAAGATGCAGAGGCAATAAAGAACCAGAGGAGTTGAAGGGGGTGGAACCAGCTGAGAATAGGTGGTGGTGGTGGTGTGGAGTCCATAAATAATTGTTCTTTTCCACCTTCCCGTCCTGTAGGGACTTGGGTTATTTGTGGGAAGCCTCCGTGCAGGTTTCATTGACTTGCTAATGGCTCAATTATTCTGAGATGAAATCTCATTGCCTTCACAAGGCATCCGACAAACCTGTCAGATTATACTGAACAGAAACAGGGAGCACTTTTGACATTGTCTCTTCACCCTACGAAAAGCACCCCTCTTGCTGTCTTTTGAGATTCATTGAGAGCAGGACATTTTCAGTTATTTGCTTTTTGAGGGGCAGCACTGCAGAGAGTGTCCTTTTTATTTCCTTCATTTAACAAAAATTATATACCACTTCATTTTAAGGAAACTTCTGATTGGCTTACAAAAATACAAAATAAAGCATTAATATTATATGTATATGTGTATATGTGTATATTCAACGGTCCTTGACACACATTCAGACTGTTACATCTCCAGACTTGGGATCTGCTTTAAATCTCTTCGCAGCCTCTATCAGCTGCAAATTGGGTGCCATTTTTTCCTTCAGCTCAATCTTTGATGACATAGGCCACATTCACACCATGCATTTAAAGCACGATGATTCCCCTTTAAACAGACATGGCTGTCCCCAAAGACTTCTGGGGGCTATAGTTTGTTCAGGGCACTTAGAGTTGGTTGGAGACCCCAATTCCCTACATAGAGTTACATTTCTCAGAGTGTTTTAACAGTCAAGCTCTCTTCACAAGGAACTCTGGAAATTGTAGCTCTGTGAAAGATAAGAGTCTCGTAACAACTCTCAGCACCTTTAATAAACTATAGCTCCCAGAATTCTTTGGGGGAAGCAATGAGTTTTTAAAGTGATATCATAGTGCTGTAAATGTACAGTGGTACCTCTAGATATGAACGGGATCTGTTCTGGAGCCCTGTTCGTATCTAGAAGTAAACGTAACTAGCGACGGTGCGTCTGCGCATGCACGCGTCGTTTTTTGCCGTTTCTGCGCATGCGCATGACGTCATTTTGAGCATCTGCGCATGCACAAGCGGTGAAACCCGGAAGTAACCCGCTCCGTTACTTCTGGGTTGCCGAGGAGCGCAACTCGAACACGCTCAACTCGAAGTGTCTTCAACCCGAGGTATGACTGTATAGTGTGAATGTGGCCGTAGTCTCACACGACCAGTCAGCTTTGACTACATCACAATATCACTGATGGCAAGCACAGCCAATTCAGAGGGAGTTCATCTCCCATCACTGTTACAAGTACCAAAGCATCAACTGATCAGGGCTGCTAAGACAAAACACATGAACATCTTGTGTGTATCTCTACTTGTGTTTTGGGGCACACCATTAACTAAAAAAGGGATTTCCCCTCAACAATCTGCCCAGATCCAGTGCATTAATACACACATTTTTGTCCCTTTCCCCACATATACACATTTATGTATCTTGTTTGTTTGGTGAAATGCGTCATAACTTTAAGCGGTTTGAATTTCAAAAAGCTAGCTCAAGTCTCCCCAAAGCCCTTTTTCTGTAGTGATGAAGTTTGCTGGAGAACCTTTTGTTTAGCCTTCCCATCAGATGGATGCAGAGCAAAGCAGTCCCGTTTCAAGGCTAGGCTGCCAGGTTTTGAGAGAGAGTCACCTGCACTAAGGAGGGGGCGAATATGTTGAAGTTTTGTCAAAGTGCTGGTGAACATTAACATTCATCTAAGACTTTTCAGTAGGAGGGCTCACCACAAAGTGCTGTATAATGAGGAATCAATCACTCCCCATTGTAAAGATAGCTGGAATAAAGAGGTCGCTTTTGTAATTGAAGGAAGGCCTCCTTTGTTTCTGGCCTAACCATTTGCGTGTTGAGATCATAATCAGTGATAAGTGTTGTGCTGCAGAGAAGATGTACAGCACAGATCCTAAAACACCCCCCACCCTCATCAAATTTTAAAACTGACCAGTGTTGTTTCCTCCCCCCCCCTGTTATTCTACCCTCTGGCTTGCTGCCCAGGTTTTATCCATATTTCATTGCTCTTAGTATTATTTATTATTTGTTTTGCTCCACCAATGGACATGGCTTGACTGAGAAAGGGGAAAGGCAGACAGACATTCTGCATAAGTGATTTCAAGACACATTCTCCAAGCTGAAAACAAATGACTTAAACTGTGGTGAAAATGTATTGAAAGCAAAATCACTTTCACCACAGTTCAGAATGTTGTCGGTCTTCACCCTAACATGAACACACACAAATACACAAAGGAGAAGCCCTGCAACCCGATGAACTTCACAATCTACATTTTTTTGGATAGGAGATGGATGAGTATGTCAGTGTTGGTTTTTCTCATTTTCTCTTTTTTTCCAGTCGTAAGTTCAGCTTGTCCCACTTTCGCATCAGCTTGTGATTTATTTATTTATTTTAAAGGCCTGAACAGCAACAACAAGAAGAAAAAAGTTTATGGGTTTTGTGTCCATTTCACCTAAAGCACACATTCTTATACACAACATTGACCGATACCAACTTTTTGGCCAGCAATTTCCCCTTTTGCGTGCTGTTTTCACTAGCATACACAATTTTGTGTACAGCCCCACCCCCCACTATATACACGTTTATGTATTCGTTTCGGATTAGTACTGCAATTTTGTAGGCATTCCTTAAAGAGCAAACTGAACAAGTTTCTCCCCCATTTCCACATGGGGGACAACAGTGAGAGAAGTAGGGATGGGAACAGAGGGAGTGTCCAAGGAGTAATAGTGAATCGATGTCAACAAATCCAGTTTTATATGCTTAGGCTTGGAGTGTTTTACAGTCTCAGAATGCAGTAAAGTTGCATGTGTTTTTGGTGCATTTCACAGCTCTTCCCCGCCCCTCCAGCTATTCACATCAGTGTGACTTCATTAGTGTCAGATTCATTTCCGTTTGTGTACACACCAGGAAGCGTTGACAAGGCTGGGATGCAGCAGAAGTGAGAGTCCATGGAAGAGTATCAGGTTTTTGTCTGGAAATTAAATCCCATTTTCCCAACAATTCTGGGATCCACGCTGTGCAAGCTCATTTTGGTAGGCTGTGATTGTTAGATGTTAGCTGCACCCTTGTCAGTGCTGTTATGGAAATACCATCATTAGTAGCAAACTTTGTTGGGCTCCTTCTCCCCCCCCCCCCCCACTATAGTTTCCTTTGGTGAATGCTAGAAGAAGATAAAACCAACAGTGTTGGAGACTGAACACAAGTTTCAGGCAAGTTACAGATGGCTGCAAGTTAGAACGACTTCCCTCATGCTGTTCTGACAGCAACACACTAGATTAGACAGATATCAGGAGCTGCCAAACACTTTCCAATCCCCACTGGTTCCCATGCTACCTGCAGTCTGAGAGATGTGACTAGCATGAGGAAGGAAAGTGTGGAAGGGAACCACAAGAAGCCACATCAAGAGAGGAGGCCAAAACAACGAAGGCAGAAGATGCTGAACAACAGCCACAAAGTTCACTATGCAGCTAACAGAAAACAGTCCTTTTGGAAGAGAAATTCATTCGGTCTGCATTTTGAAGCAAACCAAGTCAATTCACTAGTGCTACACTTACATATGGATCAGAATGCAGCTGCCCGTTGGATTTCTGAATTTACAGTGCATTTCTTTCTTTTTTTAAAGCGCACAAAAGTGTGTGTTTCAAGGAAAAAATGAGTACAAAAAATCTGTAGTTTTAGGGGAAATGAGATGGAAAGCATACATTGTGCACAGACCATGTATAAAATTTGTGTTGTAATGAAAACTGTGTACAGTATGAATGTGCATTTTTCAGCCTGGAAGTGGGGCAGACTGATGATTGAGTGAATGCAAAACTGACTAGGGAAGAGAAACAGGCTGATCCACACATCCTCCCCACTGTATATCTTCAGCATCAGAAGTAAACACACCTACTAAATTGGTTTAGTTTTGGATAGTGGGAGGAGCTGAAGCTCACATAAATAACCTCTTAAAGTAGCAGGAGCCCTATATTGTCCATGATAGCCTATTTAAGGAGACAGCAACTTAATGGCATATACATTTTTATTTAAAGTAACTGTAACCAAGTAAAATGCCATTTTTAAACAAAATATTGTGTACTTTTTCCTTTCTATTTGGCTTGCTGTACTGTTTTGACTGATGCTTAATCCTAGCTACTTGTCAGAAAACTGAGGGAGCTTATAAATGACATTGAGATATATGGTGGCAGCAGTAAGAAAGTGTAAATGAAAATAAGCAATAGGATGTAAGGAGTTGGGAATTTCCATCTTATCCTGTGTTCATTGCAATCAGCGCTGTTTCCTTTCTGCCACAGTTTAGCTTCTGCTAAAACATACATTGTGCATTTTGCTATCTGCTTTGGCCAAAACAAATGTAATTAATTAAGTAATCAATTTCAGCGCATTGCAGTGGAAGGGAAACAGCAAAAACAATGCAGAAAATAACAGAATTATTTAATTTAACAATAATTGCAGATATCATTCATAAATGCTTGCATGATTTCCATTCCTCAGTCATACATGGAAATTATGGCAATATTTACTCCCATTTCTATTTCTGGCAGAATTCCCCAACATCACTTCTTATAGCTTGAAAAGGTGTGTGAGGTACTATGGCCATACTACCCTGAACACGCCCAATCTCATCTGATCTTGGAAGCTAAGCAGGGTCAGGCCTGGTTAGTAGTTGGATGGGAAGGGATGCTTTTCATTAGGACCATTGCATCTATGGAAAAGGTTACAACTTCCCCTACCCATGCAGTCCTGATGAAAACCAGAGCTTCCCCAGAGCAGCTGTTAAGACTAAAAGAAAACAAGGATGCTTCATCACATGTACTTTGGCCCAAAATCTAGATAAAATGGCAATGCTGCTTGGATAGATGTGCAGCTGGTTATTCAATCAATCGAAGGTGAGTTACTAGACCCACACAGTAGCTGCTCTGCATTATATAATGGGCCTATAGCTTTATTATATTTGCAAGTCTGCTGTGTCCAGACCAGGTCAGTTTACTTATCTCTTTAGGTTGCTGCTGGAGAAGACATGTAATTTTTATAGACAGTTTTATCGTGGGGTGGCTAAATCATTGTACCCATGCATAAACTCCACCACCAAGTAGTTTTCATTAAAAATTAGATTTCCTTCATTGTGTCATGTTTGTTGGCATCTTTCTGTCATGAAAGACAATGGAGTGCACCTCCAGGGGCAAAATCAAACTACGTACAGGTGTCATGTACATAGAAGCTAATAAAGTACTTGCAAGTAAACCTGCAAATTTTAGTTTTATAACAAGTATTGAACCCCTGTTCTTAATCTAAACTAAAGGCACATCACATCAGTGTTTATCCTAAATTAGAAGCAGAGAGATATTTCGCATGGATTTTTAAAAATCGTGGGGGGGTTTCTTGTTACTTTTTTGCTACTTTAAACTATAGTTGTAAAGTGCTGTATGGATGGATATTAATATAGATATTAATAAAATTATGATAAAATGTAAAACGAGGGACATCAGTGATACAAGAGTTTTAACAAGGCCAGCACAGAGTGCTTGGAAGCATTGATTCTAGCATGAGACATCTGTTAATAGCTTTAAGCACTTGATCTATACTTTTTACTAGCGTGAACTTAGTGAAATTAACATCCAACACGTACTGCACAAAAGAGAGGCTTGGGATTGTCTTTGCAATGAAGCTGAAGCTGGGAAGTTCATAGCACCATTCAGCCCTGATGGGATTTTTAGGATCAACACCCATGAGACCAAATGTGGAGCCTATGCCAACCATTTTGCATTGCATAGATGATGCCGTCCTGCTAGGTTTGTAGCCTCCATGTGAAATCTGCTGACATGATGTAAAGCGTCTATTCCCTTTCCAGCTTTACTGGTGTTAATGCATAATTATAAGGTATGCTCAAGCACACCAGTTCTCCCTTCTCCCTCTCATCTTTTATGGTCTTCTTTCTAGAAGCTGAGTCAATTAAGCCTTCATTTCCTACACCTTTAATAGGCATGCAGAAGAGGGAATATCAGCAGATGTGGCTTTCATGGCAAAGATATAGGAGTCTAGTTCTGTTTTGTATCTGGCCAGCTTAGGGCTTAGTAAGAGTCTGTGGACAGTGTGTGTCCAAGACTCAGATGCAGAAGGGAACAGGCAACTTCATCACCTCTGTAACTGATAGTGAAGACACAGTCTTTGATTAGACCGACCCTGGTATACATTCTAGAGCCTGGTTGTTGTTGTTCTGCCTTTGCCTAAGCAAGAGAGCAGTGCATTCTGCTTGCTGCATTTTAAGTTCCACTTTCCAGCTCAGGCTACCATTTTGGGGAACCCAGAACTGTAGATTCTAGATTTGGTTACAGCTGCCCATGGCTGCAGTCAGTGCCGGATTTACGTATAAGCTAAAAAAGCTATATCTTAGGTCCCCACTCTCTTGGGGGCCCCCAAAAAAATTAAAGGGGGAAAAACCTTGGATACTTCTTCTTACTTGTATTTCAGCTCAACAATTACTTTGACAAAATACATATTTTGTTATGTGCAAATGGCTTCAGATACCTATTAGGTCCATAAATTACCATATAGCATATATTCAACAAAAAAAGTGACAATTTGTTGTTGACAAAGGACAGCTGGACATATAATGGGCCCCATTACCTTCAGTAGCTTAGGGCCTCATCAAACTTAAATCCAGTCCTGGCTGCAGTCCATCCTGAGGGGGGAAAATTGGTCACTCCCCTTGCCCCGGGTTCCAAATGCAACCCAGCTTCCTTACAAAAAAAACATTAGAGTTTTATCCCCTCTCCTTAGACCACTCAGAGCTATTGCCCTGAAATAACTCCTTTTGCTTGATGGAATTTGGATTTGGTCCAGTTAGAGAGACCTTGACAATGTCACTAACAACCCCTGTGCCATTTGCAGGTGCTTGCCTTGACCGCTGTAATTAATGAAGAGGAGTTGTTGACAGGCTTCATTAATAGGACATAAAGATGATCGAGGTATTCTGAGATCTGTGGGGGTGAAGGAGAAAGCATGTACCAAAGCAGAGACAGTCAGGTCAATTTCATGTGTTTGGCTTCTGGTTGACTTGGGAATAGTTCATAGAAGACTGATTTGGATGGATAAATCTTCTAGTGCTAAACGGGCTGTTTGCTAGAATTCTTATGCTGCAAAGCAGGAACATAAAAAGGGGAAAGCACAGTAGCCAGTCTCTTAAATGCTTTTGTTAATTATAGCCCATTCACCAGTTTTGTTTGAGCAGCAGAGTGACACCCAGTGGCTGCAGCTAATGACTACACATTTGAGGATCCAGTGGCAAATTAGGCAAAATTTAAGAAAAATAGTTTGCTTCTCAGGCGGCAGTGGTAGAATCATTTTCAGCAGATAAGATGACCTGAGAGCTGGATACCATCTGAGGCCTATCTACTGTGATCATGTTAATGCAAACAATGTAACCTGTAGCCTCTAATATTTTGAGTTGTAATAATTGCTCTGAACAGTGACCATACCGCAGAGACCACAAGTTGACATTGCTTCTCAACATACAAACTGCATTGGCTAATTTTAGAACTGTGTGTGGGTGATGGTGATGGCTACCTTCCATCACAGAGTGCATTCCATCACACAGTTAGAAGAATAATCTTGGCCTTAAATTAAGAGTCTGTGTACTGGGAATAATCGTTGTCCTTTTAACCATGAAGTCTTTATTCTCCAACCATATTTCCGTAGTCTTAAGAGCTCAATGATTCTCAGAACTCTGGCCGTTTCTATCATCACTCTTTCTGTTACATGATAAAAGGCCTACTGTTGATTTGGCTAAACAATTCTTGACATCATTAAAACCTGGGGACACTGAAGCACCAGGGAGGAAATGAGCATATGCTTCTAAATTTTGTAGATTTTGGACCCACCAATACATATGCCCCATATGTGACACAGGTTGTCCTCTGAAACTTGGATTGCATCATCCCAACAGATACAACAACCACCAGAAAATTCTCCATAGGTACATGCTTACATTTACCTCCAATGATACAACACTGTGGCATTATGAGTCTGCCATCAGATGGGCTCTGCTTGGATCAGATGTCAGAAAACTACTCCAATACCCTTGTGGTACCTGGTTGTGGTGTCACACTGAAAGCCCATCTGACAGAACTTAACATGTGCTGGTGACAGTCCCACAACGCCTCAGTGTATGTTGATGGATCAGGAACTCCAGACAGAGTGTTTTCTAGCAGTAGCCCACCATGTGTTCACATGGCTGAGCCCTTGGGCTTATCTCCTTCTGGATACTGCAATATCCAATATCTGGATACTCATATGTAGGGTTGCAATCTCCTTTGAGCCACTCTCTCAGTACATCTGATGGTGCTTTACGCAGAGAGTAAACATGTATGCCAATGTAGCTTTTGACCTAGCCCTGAAGTGAGAATGGTTTGAGACTTTGAGTGTGAAAACACCCTGAGATTACACAATATCAGCTTTCCCAAACCTATGTAATGCCCTCCAGATCTTCCCAGACTACAACTACCACCATTCCTGACAATTGGCCATGATGGCTGGGACTGATGGAAGCTGGAGTCCAGCAATATCTAGAGGGCAATGTGTAAGCTTCAAGCAGTTTCCACCCAGCCCAGCTCCAATACCAGACAGAGATAATTCTTGAAAGGAGCAGAGTGAAGCAAGACAGATGAGTTTCGTTCTCCACCTTCATGTGCTCCTTCTTTTGTGTAAAGAGTAGATCCCCACTCCTGCTCTCTATATAAGTTCTATTTTGGCTCAAATTCCCATCCACCACCAGATCAGTGTTGTCATGCAAAGGTATTCAAGTTTGGGGTGTTTTTCCTTTATGTTAGTCCATCTCCTAGATTTTGGTAAGGGTGCCATTTCGATTAATCGTATATTATCGCTGGATGATTTACAATTACCGCTTCTCTAAAACCCCCACTATGACCCTCCATAATGGGTGGTCCTCCCAGTTTCCAGAGGCAGAAGACTTTCCTGTTCAGCACAAGATAAATATTTTCTATCTTTATTCACCACGCTGGGAAAAGTAGTGTCGGAAATTGCATAAAAGCAGAAATTGCTTAGAAATAGTTCTAGCAAGGAAGGAGGGGAAAAAAACACTTTTGGAATACTTTGCTTTTAGCTTCCAAACCTTTGGGAGATCTAAGCATAAAGCATCTGCCTCTTTTTTGTTGATGGCTCTCATTTAAAGCATGTTGGCTATGTGTGTCGGTAGCTATGAAATTGAGTCTCTTCTTTTTTGCATTTACTGTCATTGCCAAGACTGGTAATTAATCACGACCGCACAGTGGCTAGCTCTCTTATTTCCCCTTCCCCCTTTTCAGAGTGAGTAATGAAGAATGATGTCTTCACTTTTTCACCTCCACATCTCCTGGGCACCGAGCGCTCAAGCTGGTTCCTTTAACAAGGAACCTGCACTGGGGAGAATGCTCTGCAGATGACAAATGTGGCCTTGGAGTTTGCCAAGTGTGAGGTTGGCTTTGTGACACTTCTCTATTTGTCGCCATCAATCTTCCTCTGTCAGGCGGGCCTTTTTTGGTCCCGTTGTTGTTGCTGCTGGTTTTTCTTCTTCTTTCCCTTTTCATTATGTTCTACCTATACACGGAGTGTTTAGAGGCTTTTCTTGTGGAGGGCATTAGGAAAGAGAGGTCCATAGCAATGGTGAATGGGGGCGGTATTGTATAGGTCTATAATGATGAAAATAGCAGAAGTAGGTGTGAATTTGCATTTTTGCCATTTCCTGTTCACCCCTCTGTACAGATTGGAAGGAGACAATGGTGTTTCACCTCTGGTCATAACTAGTTTTAATTTTCCTAGGGCTAGAGGACTGGGCTGATATCAGCTGTGAAACAATCTTACTAAAATGCAGAAATTGTTGCTCTCACACTCTGAAGCTTGCACATGTGCCAAATAACATCCATTAGATCAGCTTCAGGGCTTCTGAGGGCAAAGGTGCAGCAAGGGCAGGTATCCTAATTGCTCGGTGTTGTGAATAGACCTGACCTGACCTGGAAGCTTCCACAGAGGTAATAGCAGGGTAGGAAAACCTTTTACAACCTGGGAGCCACATTCTCTTCTGGATAATCTTCTGAGGGCCACATGCCAGTGCTGGGCAGGACCAAAAGGGAAAGGTGGCAGAGCAGCAAATTAAAATTTGGTTTGTACATTAGGCTGGTTACACACCTGTGTATCCTCCAGCCAGGTGAAAACACTTGAGATGCAAAGCAAGGCTATTATGCAGTGTGGCTTGGGGACAGTTCCTAGGGTTAGAGAGGTCCAGAGAGGTATTCAACCCGCACGCTTGAGATTCCCAACCCCTGGGTTAAGAAGCATCGCCTGGTGCATTATGGCCAATTGGTGCAAGAAGGCTTGTACCTCTCCTTTGGCTGGAGTGGAATGGTGGTTTTGGTGGTAATACATTGTCTTAATACCCCATTGGTCTCCCCCCATGTCAAAGCCTATTTGCCTGTTTGAATCCTGAGAGACAGCCATGGCTCCATCAGTTTCTTCTGTGCATATATTTAGCATCTGTTTGAAAATATGTAAAATAATCAAGCATCCAAAAGCAGGCATTTCTCTTCTTATCTACCCCCCTTCCAAGCCACAAAAAAGCATATGGCACAATACAGTAAGACTGAAGTAGGTGCCAGAACATGGAGGCTAGGCACATCTCAGGACAATCTGTTACTTTTCTGTGTGCATTGAAGGCATCCTTTGTTTTCCCACTCTCCTTGGGGAATTAGGCAATGGTGTGCTGCTCTGCAAGAACAAATTAAGCATGTACTTAAGTAAGGAGGGGGCTGAGTTAGCTGTGTAATACTGAGCCAGGAGAGGGGTTGTTTGGACCGAGCCATATATTCAAAGGGTGGCATAAGAAGGAAGTATCAGAAACTTATGGCATAGAAACGTTAGCCAGACTGTGAAAAGGAGATCTAAAGCAAACTATGCAATCTCCTTAGGGGAGTGATAGAATTCCTGGAGATGGTAAGCTTTTGCAACTGAACTTGCTGTAACCTTCCAACAGTTTGACTTCACCCCCAAAGGCACACTTCTCCATTGTCTCCCGAGACAGACGGATGCCAACCAACCAGTTCCATAAGTCCAGTGCTTTTTTCTAGGGGTACTCAAGGGCACACAGCGAGAGCCAGTGTGGTATAGTGGTTAAGAGCAGTAGTCTCGTAATCTGGGGAACCGGGTTCGCGTCTCCGCTCCTCCACATGCAGCTGCTGGGTGACCTTGAGCCAGTCACACTACTTTGAAGTCTCTCAGCCCCACTCACCTCACAGAGTGTTTGTTGTGGGGGAGGAAGGGAAAGGAGAATGTTAGCTGCTTTGAGACTCCTTAAAGGGAGTGAAAGGCGGGATATCAAATCGAAACTCTTCTTCTTCTTCTTCTTCATACAGTACCAGCACCGTGTTTTTCTAGAAGAAAAGCCCTGCATAAGTACATTGCAGAGAAACAGCCAAGCATCCTATGGCAAAGACTAGCAATTTTATCATAGCTTAAGCTTTGCTTTTCAATTAAGCCTAAGCAGTTAATTGCTTTCAGGCAACACACAAGTCCTCTTCTCATATACAGAGACAAAGAGAGTAGAAAGGGGCTTGGGGCCATGTGTCCTTGAAGTGGCACTCCACCTGCTGCCCCCATCATTGTCATCGCCATGTTCAGCATTTCATCTGCAGCAGGAAGGCTTCACTATGCAGAGAGGCTCCCTGCAGGAATTAGAACCTATGTACTTACGTATGTGAAAGGCAGTGTGTAAGTTTTCCAATTCATAATTAACTATAGCACTGAAATTACAAAGCAGCAGGAACTTCGTGCTGTGATAGTACTTGGGACAGATGTTAACACAGGCATAGGCAAACTCCGGCCCTCCAGATGTTTGGGACTACAATTCCCATCATCTCTAGCTAGCAGGACCAAGGGTCAGGGATGATGGGAACGGTAGTCCCAAACATCTGGAGGGCCGGAGTTTGCTTATGCCCATGTTAACAGCTTCCCAGTGGAACTGAGAACAGAATGTTAGCTGTGTTTCAGATGATATCAGAAGCAAGAAAAGATAAAATGGGTAGTACTAGTTAGGGCATTTACTGTGGATGTGTGTGCACTGCTATGCATCTCTGTGTAAATCAGGGATGGCTAGCCTATGGTCAGAGGTGATGGGAGCTGTACGTCAACAACATAGAGAGGGCACCACATTGGTTACCCCTGTTCTAACTATTCATATTAGTAGCACTGAAGTGCAGCATAGAGCAGGCCACCTGGCAAGTTGTCACAGTGGCATACAGAGTAAGCAACCTAGATTTAGTTCCCAGAGTCCCTGGTTTGAGACCTCTGCTATCTGAACAACCACTTAGCAAGTGTGGCATTGAGGAGGCCTGGATTTAAGTTCCAAGTTGCAGACTGACTGGGTGACCTTCAGTTTCTCCCATTCTCAGTTCCTGAAAAGAACATTGTTGTGTGTATGAATGCGATAAGGATTGTGCAGTTGTTTACATGCTATCGGTGCAGTATAAGTGATAGATGTGGTCTAAGCTAACAAACAACTCTTATCATGATCACTCCTGCAATGTCATTTGGATTGTCTAAGTTGTCACTTGTAGGGGCCTCGTTTCTGCCTCTCTTTCAGCTGCAGAACAGCAGCACCACTTCCAGAGATGATTTACTCATCTGGCTTGAAATCTGCTTGCTTACAACCTTTTTCCCCCCTTCTGGTGATTTCTGCCAGATCATTATTTGCTCATTTAACTTATGCAAATCTTTGCCGTCAAACGATTATGTAGTTGTGGTACAATGCAATTTATTTATCTTGTGTCCTTAATACATCGGATTACAAAACCTTCATCTAGTTCTTGAGAAAATAAAAGCTGAAAGTAGCAGGAAAAATAAAATAAGTTGACAGATATGATACTGGAGGGTAGTGGATCCCCTCCCCAAAATTATTATTTCCTAGATCCACCCAAGGTAGCTTTCCTTTCAAAAAGAAACCAATCTCCCAATCCATTTTTCATCAGATTCCCCCTTCTAGAAATGCATTTGCCCAATTAATTTATGGCTATGCCTGCATAGCTTGTGTGTTACCTGTGGGGGGTGGGGAGGGAAGGAGAGCAGTGATTAACCCATCTGAGCAGAGGTTGTACAGCTAGACAAATTGAGCTAATTTACCAAGGCAATTTGCAAATATTCCATATTCAATATATCCGCTAAATCATCTAGAAGTCTACCTTGCCTGCCAGGAGCACTTGGAGGGTATTCGTTGACCCTCATGGTGTCTTCAAAAGAGCAAAATGAATACAGCTACCTAATAATGTAGGTTATATTTACATTGAAGGTAATGATTACATCATCACATGATAATTACTGACCAGATTATATGCAGTCAGAAAATAAGGCAGGGCACTTTGCTGGTTTTATTGTTATTATTATTTATTATTTTGAATGCCATCAGATTTTAAAGTGACCACATGGTGCTCTCTCAGCAACTGTCAGGGTGCTGTCAGCAGCCCCTGGTTGGTTGCCCAGGAAAGTATAAAGATAAGGGAAAGTTTCTTACCATCATTTTTTATTTCAATATTACAGAGAGAGGCTATAGTACTTAGCCTCTTGGGTAATGGTGTTGTCCTGAGTGAATCTCCACCCCCTGTCTCTCCCACTTCCTCATTCATAACTTCTATGAGTGCTGCTTCGTGCCCTCTGTCTTTTAACTGTTTGCTCTCCTACTTTTAAGGCTCGCTGGGTTCTGGGAGAGGGGGTCTGAAATGCTTTCTAGTGACAAAGTGTCAGCCAGCTGCCATTCCGGTCTTGCCTCCTCCTCTCCCATTATTTCCCAACTTTTCCCCTCACCTGCCTCTGAGCTGTGACCTCCCTCAAACCACTTTTGTAAACCTATATTGTTCTTCTCTTCCTCCTCCCTGGAGGGGTAAGGAAGGGGAGGCGGTCTCCACCATTCCTCTTCTGCTCAGTCCAGCAACCAGGTAGATGTAATGGCAGGCATTCTTGTGGGTCAGCTGTGATTCCAACTTTGTCAATGAGAATGTTTTATGATTTCTTAGCACTCTTCAGGGTGCTGGTCACAATGCTACAGTGACTGGTGACTCATTAAAAGAACAGCATAGCTATTGTATACTCTTCCTGTTAGTTCAGCTTGAAGAAGTAGCATGTCTATGGGACCTTTTGGGGGTCCAGCTACCCTTTGTGGAATTCTAGCTGGCCTCAGACCATGAAGACTCCAGAGACAGAGAACAACGAAAGATGAAAGATATCTGGAAAATACATTTTGGACTACAACTCCCATCATCCCTGGCTCCTGGTAGCCAGGAATTCTGGGAGTTATAGTACAATAACAGCTGAAGAGTCAAGTTTGGGAAACCCCGATCTACACAATTTTTGAGTAAAGACATTGGAGGAACCATGTCACCAAATTTCTCCTCTGGTGGGGGTAGAAATTCTCCCGCAGTTTCTTGAGATAGGACTCACTGTTACCCGGGGCAGTAGTACACCTTTCCACCAATTTCCCACCAAATGCTGTTCGTTTGCTTGCTTCCTGCAAGTGGCAGAACAGCAGGTGCATGTTTGCAGACTAGCCACCTTTTTGCATCCTCCATGTTGCTTCAGAATTCGTTTCATTCCAGGGCACTGGGAGGGAGGAGTGGCAAGCAGAATATACACCACCACACAAACAAGTTAGATAATATTTGGAGAAAATTCTGCACAGCAACCTTTTTTTAGTGGTGTGGGTAAGGAAAACAAAAAGCTTCTCAGAAAAATACATTCACTATCAAATATGTCCCAGAAACTGCACTACATATGCACTCTTGGAGGAGCTTCTCGTCAAGGTAGAAATGGTTCCTCCAGAAATGAAAACTTGGAGGAGGAAGCCTCTGCCCTTGATCAGTTCAAAAGTTAGTGGGACTTTGTAATGCCGATTGTGAGGTGTGGTGTTCTGTAATCACACAGCAATCACAGGGGGTGAAATGGTGATTGGATGTAGGATGAGTGTAGCTGATAACATTCTTAGTCTCACATTTCACACTCAAATATAGATTATGGTGACTCAGTTAGCTGACACTTTTTTTCTGTTTGCAAATTGTCAGCAAGCAAAATCACTTATCTTTTCAGAGGCAGAAATCATTTGCAATTGTTTGCTAAGTGACTTTCCCCCAAATAATTACTAATCTGTGAGAAGCGCCTCTCCTTTCTGGAAGTGAAACTTAGGAGTCGTGGTTTCGTAAATGGTACAGTGTGAATCACATTTCATGGGGTGCAAATAAGTTTCCTTTCTGTGAATGTTCTCGGGTATGTGTCTAAAATTTCCTCTTCTTTGGATTTTCACCTATTCTGTCATAGCAGAGGAGGCCAGATGCAAAAGAGAATAAGGTTCCTGTAGCTTTAATAGTTGTGTAGCATGTCATGAAAGGTACCCCTGCAAAAATTACCTCTTCTTCTTACTGAAGATTCAGAAGCCCCATCCTTTTGCATCTAGCCCCTCTAGCTTGAACTGTTTTGACTGAAAAGTGTCATACAGTTTAGGAGGCACCAAAAGCAGGTGTTTGTGCTGGTCTTGGTGGAGCTTCCTATTTAAAAACCTGATTTACCAAAACAAAAGTGTAGCAACTACTCAAAGAACAAATAGCAATAGGCCAAAGCTAGAAAAAGAAAAGTTGGTAGGTAACTCAACCTATTTCCTGAGTGGCTCCATCGTGTTTCCACTTGTGTGAGTGCAGATGAATGCACAGCGGTCATAAAGAATGTGATGTGGAGCTTCACTCATTATGTGAAGCTGCCAAATCACTTTGTGAATACTTTCAAATGTTACTGGCCAGGCAGGCATTCATATGGTCACCAACATGTCACTTCTGTCCCTCCATTTGCTGGAGTTCATTTAGCAATAGTTCTCTGCTGCAAGCTGAATTATTGTGTATGGACGGCATGCCACCAAACTGCCAGCCTTTCTAAGGGGCACATTGAAGTGGCCGATGCTATGTGATAAGCTTGTGACCCTGTGTGTGTGTTTATTGCTGTGGATTCAAATGCAGCACAATGAAGCCAACAGCCACACAAAGCTAGAAGCTGAACCCTAAGTGTTTTGGTAAAAATTCCTTTCTGGCCACTCATGCCTAAGAGGGCTTGACTCCATCCATCTACCCAGGCTGCACCCCTAACCCCATTAAAGTAGCATAACTTTTAAAGGCAGAAATTTCATCTTTTTATAATCTTGGCAGACATAAATTTACTTGCCAAGGGCTGGTTCATACCATTAACGTGATCTGCCTCCACATGGTTCTGTCTCACACTGTTCTTTTCATGTTTGTAAACAGGAACCCCATGAGACAGAAGAATGATGGGAATTCTTCCTGTGCTTGCACATTTGCCATAAGCTCTGATACAAATAGGCTTAGGATGAGCATGGTTTGAAACTAGGGATATTCCACCATGTGATCCTAGAGATCCCTAGAGATGGCTTTGAAAGCTCAGGCAAATTCATGGAGGACAAGGTTACCAGTGGCTACTGGTCCCAAGGGCTAAGTTCTACCTCCAATGATGGCGACAGTATGCCTCTGAATACTAGTTGTTGGAATTCACAAGTGAGAAGAGCACCCTTATACAAGTCTGGCTTGTAGACTTCCCATAGGCAACAGGTTGGCCTTCACTAACCTGTCCATGTGTTTTGGACTTCCAGTTCCCATCAGTTTCAGTCAGGGTAGTCATCTGGATGTCCCCAGGTTGGTGTAAACTGCACTAAGGGGACAGGGTGATTTCTTCACAATGGTTCCTCACCTAGTTAGAGCTTTCAGAGTGTTGGCATATATGAGCTTAATTATACCCACATTAAAGATAAGATAAAGGTAGTTCCATGGTAACTGCTGTGTTATATTTGGGAAGTGCAACATTTTATATTCTAAATTTGCACTCTGTTTTTTTCAGCCAGATGCAGTAAATGTGTCTCTCTAAAATGATCTTGAAAGATCCAAATAAATATTTAAAATCAATTGAATGTACTTGACGTAACCCAACTAAATCAATTTACGGACAGTTTCTAGGATTATCCGCCCAATGCTTCTACACAATGGACTTACAAATGTTTTAACAATTATTCTCTCCTCATGGAGATCTGTTGTAGTTCTGTGAGTGAGAGGAGATGATCCGTATGTCCCCAAACTTCAATTTACAGGTCTCTTGGGGACAAATTCTGAAAATGTATAAAATATGTAAGTTTATAATGAAGTAAGTGGGGGTCTTAAGACAGAGGTCCTAATTGGATTATTCACTTTTCTTCCAAATAAACCCCTATGACAAGATAGGCTACCAGTTTAAACATTATATACAAAACAAGTCCTCTGCTTTATAGGTATTCATTTTTTGTTGCGTCATGAAGGAATCAACCAACGATAAATATACAGTAGTATCAGATGTTGAATCAAAATTCTTACATGTAGGAGAAAAGCAAAGTAACTTATAGGTCCATGTTTTTAAAATGGCTGCCATTTTACATCTGCTGACTGGATTCATTCAGGCATTGTTGCTTAAACAACGATGAAGCTCCTGCCTTGAGGTTAAAAAAAAAAGTGTAGAAAAGCTTTTTACATTTCCTGAGCTCATGTCCATATATAAATGTGCAGGGTATGTGTAGCAATTGCCAGAAAAGGTGTTTCAGTTGGGAATTTTGAGTTTTGTTTCTCTTCTCCCAAATATTTCATTCAAGCCACTAAACAAACTCTGTGATCTTTGCTACCATTCACATTACTTCTTATACTTCTCCCCCCCCCCACTCCCACCCCCCTGCTGTGTCAAGGTCAAGAAACAAAGAGAGTAAATCTTCAATAATGGACATTTCCCTCTGTGAGGCCCCCTAAGGTAAAGCCTTGTTCTGCAATTAGTGTCGCTTCAGCAAGCGAGCACAGAAAGTGAAGCAAAGAGAAGCCCTTCCAAATTACAGTCATTTTCTCTGCAGATTTCTTTTCCTATCCCCAGGAGCACCAGGAAGCTACTGGCTATGGCAGCATGAGAGAGAGAGAGAGAGAGAGAGAGAGAGAGAGAGAGAGCTGCATAAAGAAGCAAATTCCATCTGTGTCTGGGTAGGTCATGTCAGGTTGCCAGTGCTAAACATCTGGACCGCCATGGAAGCTTGTTGCAGCCGTACATGATATCCCTACATTGATGAATGGGAAACACATCTGAGTCTGCGTCCCTAAACAGGTCTCAGAGCAAGAAACCAGGATTGTCATGAGAACCTCCCTAGTGTCCCACACCTCTATGAAAAGGAAAGACAGGTGCCCTCTGCTGGATCTCTCTGGGCTCGTTCTTTACTCCAAGGGTGGCACTCCTAATGTTGTTGGGCTATATCATCCTTGACCATGCTGGCTGAGGTTGATGAGAGTTGAGGGGCCAAAATATCTGGAGGACCAAAAGTTCCCCACTCCTGCACTGCTCCCCTAGTAGTTTAATATGGAAGCCCTGACAAACACTCTGCCACACAAACTTAAAAGCCCCAAACATTGTGACCATTGCTCATGGGAGAGCTGTTCCAACCCCTTGATCATTTTTGTTGCTCTTTTCTGGCTCTTCCATATTCTTTTTGAGGTGCAGAAACCAGAACTGGGCATAGTATTCCAAGGGCAGTAGTGGAAGACAGCTGTCTGCCATTTTTGGCAGCGGTATCATGTTTCTTATAACAGGTTAGTCTGCATGGAAAGTGAAAGTGAAAGCAGAACATGGTTCTACTTCTGCTTATCCACAAAGGAGTCTTACAAAATACAGTGGTACCTCTAGTTACGAACTTAATTCGTTCCGGAGGTCCATTCTTAACCTGAAACTGTTCTTAACTATAGGTGTGCTTTCACTAATGGGGCCTCTTGCTGCCGCTGCGCCGCCAGCACATGATTTCTGTTCTCATCCTGGGGGGAAAGTTCTCAGCTCAAGGTAACTCTTCCAGGTTAGCAGAGTTTGTAACCTGAAGCGTTTGTAACTTGCGGGACCACTGTACATGGATACACCCATCTTGCTTTTCAGGCACAGTTTTGCTAGGGATGCTGAGGTGAACCCTAGTGAAAGCAGAGAGTGTCTGAGGACATGTGTGAATATGATGTCATAAAGAACATGTTGTGTCTTATCCATTATGAAGAAGGGCTGTGGCTCAATGATGGAGCTCCTTCCCTCCTTCCCTTTCTTGCCTGTTTCCGTGGCTCTCCTTCTCTCTGTGTGTGTTGTGTTAGGAAAAGAAAAGGCTGCCAAGTCATTTGGAGAGAAACTTTAAGGTCCTTTCTACTGGCTTAGATCCCTTGGGTGGGGGGCGAAACTCTCTGCTTTATTTGACTCTCGTTCGCGTCCTCCTCTCCTTCCCTTATTTCACTAATTTTCTCTCTCTTCTTCCCACCCCAATTGAAAGTATCTGTCAATGTCTGGTTGTTGTCCCTCTCTCTTTTACCATTTATTTTTGGATACAGGAAGGCTTTTGGAAGGACCTAAATTCCCCTTCTTTTTTACTTTCTTTTAAAAAAAAATAGTTTCTGTGGTCCTTAATAATCAGTTCGTTCCTTTTTTCTTTTCTTTTTTTGGCAGAACCACAAATTTTGGTCTGAGGATTCATGTTTTCCCCTCTGGGTTTCCTTTTTAAAAAAAATTAAAAGCCACCTTTTGGAATAAGTCTTCTCTGTCCTGTGCATTTACTGTATTTATTTTCCCCGATTTGAACTATAAAATGGTGATTTTCCTGAGTCAAAATGAGAGTACCCCTAAACATTTTTTTAGGAAAAAAAACCACTGATTACGGCCATGTCCCATTTTTGGCATTAGAGATTGTATGCCTCCAAATACAGTGGTACCTTGGGTTAAGAACTTAATTCATTCTGGAGGTCCATTCTTAACCTAAAACTGTTCTTAACCAGAGGTACCACTTTAGCTAACGGGGCCTCCTGCTGCTGCCAGAGCACAATTTCTGTTCTCATCCTGAAGCAAAGTTCTTAACCCGAGGTACTATTTCTGGGTTAGCAGAGTCTGTAACCTGAAGCGTCTGTAACCTGAAGCGTATGTAACCCGAGGTACCACTGTACTAGATGCTGGGGAATATAAGTAGGGAGAGTGCGATAGCACACATGTTCTGTTTGTGGACTTCCCATGGGGATATGGCTGGCCTCTGTGAGAACAGGATGTTGGACTAGGCAGGCCTTTGATCTGATCAACCAAATTCCTCTTTTAAGTTTACAGCCTGCCTCTCATGTGAGAATCAGTTGTGTTCATCTCAGCTGAATCGATTCCTGTGTGAGTGCAAGATACTTTCCAAGCGCCCCAGAAAAAAATGGGCCATTCCATTTTTTCTTGCGAGATCTCAATGACCATTTGGGATGCTGTAATGTTGCACGGCACTCCCTCCCCCAAAGCGCTTTTTGAGTGTCATACAAAATCTCACCCCCCCCCCAAGAAGCACTTTTTAAGTGCCAAGAGTGAGCCATGGGTCACATGACTTGCCCAGGAGTGCATCCCAGAAGATGTGCACCCCAGTTTTACATCGGAAATAGTTGCAAGGCATGATGTTACTGCAGTTGAATGGCAAGGCCGTTACAGTGCTTATGCCAACTTCAGTCTGCAAAACAATGACCAAAACACAGGCCCACTGAAGTCCACTGGAATATTTACCAAAGAAAAGAAACCTTGAGAATGGTCTCTTAACTGCTTTTGCCAAGAACTCCTTGCTAGGTACAGAGGAGAGAAATGAGCATGATATTCCTTGATTTGTTGGTCTTTCTGTTTCATATAGAAACGGGTTTCATACTTTTTCTTACAAAAGCTGCAGGCAGGATACTGTACTTAAGGAGGGAATGTTACACTGTGATTAGACTTTGCCTGAAGATCTGCACAATAGATATATCATTTAGGGGAAGCATTGTTTTGCTGGATGTCACAAAGCCCTGCCCATTTCAGGATCATAGTTTCTATAGCAACTAACACAGCTGAAAGAGAGGTGGGGGGGGGGAGGAGGGAGGGAGAGGGAGGGAAGGAAGGAAGGAGGAATAGGAGCTTGTGACTAATGTGGTCACCCGAAATGCGTGACAGTATTATAGCACCCACATAGTCACGTCTCTTCCCTGTGTGGGGTGTGCTTAGGAAAGTTACTGTGGATCACACAAAGGTACAGTTTGCTAAGCGAATGTACAGATTAGGGATTGCTAAAATCTTCTTTCTTATTTAATTCAGGAGGGTCCCCTGCAGCCCAGAAGAATATGTTGGCTTTGCACATTAATGGAATCATTTCAGCCGCAGTAGCTTAAATGCAAGGCATGGGGTTTCCCCCCTAGTTCCTGCAAGTGCAGGATTATTCCCCACAGAGCAGTCACAATGGCTTTAAATTTCAAATTTAAAGGAGGGGAGAAAATGTCGCAACACTTTATTTGGGTAGTCCCTCTCCCCATTATTAATAAGCCATAATAATATGCTATTGCTATGTTAACATCATCATTATTTGTGTGTTTGTGTGTGTGTGTGGGAAGCTAGGAAGCTGCCCAAAGTGGCTGGGGCAACCCAGTCAGATGGGTGGGGTACAAGTAATAAATTATTATTATTATTATTATTATTATTATTATTATTATTATTATTAGCAGAAAAGCTTTCATTTTATTCTAGCCCTATCAATTTCTTCGTGTGTGACTGAGCCAAGAGTATACATAATGTGTCCTTTTTGTAATATGGTATCCATGAGAAGTGGTGTGTTTGTGCTGGTGTATTGATTCCATGTACCTCATCCCTACAAGCCAGAAGGCTCCCACGTCAAAGTTGAACTGATTTCCCAGTAGTATAGCCTAGCGGGGGATTCAGACTGTACAGAGCCTGGCTACACTAGACCTGACCTGCAGTTTCTCAGAGGACATTGTATTGAGAAAATATCTGAGGCGGTTGTTGTTTTTTTGCTCCCCCCAGCCTACAAAAAAGGCCACTTTTCAGGATTTTTTCTGAATTTTCATCAGCATCTTTTTTTGTGGCAGCCACTATCTCTTCCCCCCACCCCATAAAATGTCCTGGAATGATGTTAGATCTAAAGCAGAGGTGGGAAAACTATTGTCCTCCAGATGTTGAGAGACTACAGCTCTGACCACTGGCCCTGTTGGCTGGGATTGACTGGAGTTGTCATTCAGCAGCATCTGGTAGGCCACACAAGGAAAACAGCCATTCATCTGTCAACAGATGGCTTAGGATTTCCATTTTATTTTTATGCAATCTGTCTGTCCACCAGCCACATCATCAAATGCATTTTGTAGGAATTTTACTGTTTGCATCTCAGTACTTTGTGTTTTTATTTTCTCATCTTTCAAACACCAATGAGTTTTTGATTCCCTACTTTTTAAACTCTGTATTCCAAACTTTACGCCATAATATAATTGGTTAAGTCTTTATAGTACCACAAGACTTTTCATTTTGCTTTGCTACAACGATCAACAAGGCTACCTTTTCCGAAACCTATCAATAGATGGTGTTTGTAATAAGTCTGATAGCTACCTCTGATGAGAACTGATCCAAGAAACTGTTGCCTAGAATTGTCCTTTCCCCCATGAACACCTTAAGATGAAAGTATTGAGGATGTTTCAAGAGGATGCACAATATTATCCTCTCCCTATTCTCAAAGCCTTTTCCTTTCAGCAGTTCTTCTGAGACGGTTCCCAGCTGCATCTCATTATCTATCAAGTTGTTTGGAAGCCTTGTTGAGCTGAGAATGCCCAGCAGAAACATAAGAAATCAACAACATTTTCTTTCTTCAAAATACTGATTATGCTAATCATCTCTGCTGATATCAAAAGAATATCCTACGAGATGCTAGAATGACCATTTTTCACCAGTGGCTTAAGGAAACCAAGAGGGACAAAAACTGAAATGCAAAACATCTCTCAGATTTATGGTCCAAGTGATCCAGTCTTCTAGAACAGTATTCCTAGCACCTGAATACTATTACTATACTTTACCATCTAAGGTTACTCAGTCCCGTAGTACCAGCCGGGATATTGTTGTTTTGACAAGTCTGTAAGAGAGATTCAGTATACTAACTGGGCTGGTTTTGGGTATTTGAGGCCTGTGGATAAGTACTTGTAGCTGTTCAGCCAACCACTGAATAGCTTATATTGTTTCATCAGCTGCATTTTGTACTGTATATTGTGCTTTTAATATTTAATCTTTTCGTTTTGTACATTACCATGTCTTTTAATATGTACGCTGCTTTGAGACTTTGGTAAAATGGTGGCGCAAAAATGCTTTAAATAAGTAAATAAGTAAATAAAAAGATGCCACTTGTCTTGAAAATGACCAAGAAACATACCATATTTTTTCCGTGTATAAGACTACCCCGATTTTGGGGGACTCCAATGGAAGAAAATGGGGGGAGATGGCCCAGAGCCGTTTGAGCTTTTTTTGGGGTGGGAATGCCAAAAATCACTCACACGGCTGACATACACTGACAATCGCACACGTCGTAGATGCCACCAACCGTTTGCCTGCTTGACGCCAGACGGCAATCGCACCCCCTGATTTTTTACATTATTTCCGAGGGAAAAAAACCTTGTCTTATACACAGAAATGTATGGTAATTTACTCTAAGGTACTGCCCAGTTAAAATGTCTGGTTATGGTAGGAGAACATTACCCCCACTGAACTGCAGCACCAGAGCTACTCCTGTGTTCCCAAAGGCCATTGACATCTACATCTCTTTCCTTTAATGATATTTTGTGCATGCATTGCTACATGGTGGCCTAGGCTAGAAAACTTGTGAGGTTGGTGCTGTAGGGCAGGAAGGGAAGGGGAAGAGGTTGGTTGGGTCTCCTATAAGCCACAGTTCACCTCTTGGGGATCAGTTCAAGTTTTGTGCTTTTCTTAGCCACTGATGGATGTGCACAGTTTTGAGGTGAACGCTCTAAGAGGCTGAGTCATCACTGAGGTGAATGCTCTAAGGGGTTGAGTCATCAATCCCACTGAGAAAAGAAAATATCTGTCTTGAGAGTGAGATATTTGTTCTGGAACTTCTTAAAAGGAGATTTAATGGTGAGCAGAAGCTGCGTTGTGGAGTTTCCTTTGTGTCTGCATGTTCCACTAGAGGCTGTATCACTCCTTTTGTTACAGTGACATCCCATGGAAAGGACTGACATGTGGTTGAAATTCTACATGAATTTGAATTTTGGGTGTGTCCCCCCCCCCAGCAATATTTACTCCCAGTGCAAATGTTTTAGGGCCAGTTAATTTACACCTGGGAGGATAGTAACTCACTGTGACTGAGCTTTCAGTTCACTGAATAATGTGATTCATTATTTATGTGGCATATTAGAAATAGATCATTGACTAGCATCTGTGGTTAAGCCCCAGCAGAGGGGAGATTAACATGTTTTGCAGCTTGGAATAATCTTCCCTCACCTCCAGACCATGCAAACTCTTTTACCTACAAAGCGATGAAGTGATTGCTTTGAAAGTTGACAATTTATACTAAGTATTATAATACAGCAATATATAATTTACTGTTGTGCTACATATTTCAACTTCCAGAGTACTTTCAGGCAATAAGGGATGGAGGCAGAAATTCAGTCTTACCGTTCCAAAGCACTCATAGCTAGAAAAATCTTACCTACACCTCACAGTGATTTATTCAGATTGGTCATCCATATTGGCAGTTTGAGGTGTATAGCAATGTGGAACAATGAAGCTAATTAAATAACCATTAAATGCAAACCATACTTGTGGCTTCCCAGTCAGTATGATAACCTTTGATGTACCGTGGGGTCCTTAAGAAGGTCCTTCTCCCTCTTGAAACCTAGCACCCCTTGGCAGTCGCAAGGAAGACCAGCATAGCTGGGCATCTTCACAGCTCACCTTTGTCACCATAATTAAATCAACAATAAAATAGCCCAGTGGATGGTTAACATTCACCTATTGAACACAGAATAGTAAGACTCTCCAGTAGTTTGGCTAAAAGTTCCAAGGCAAGGATGCGGGATGAGATTCTATAGGTTATTCAGGATCAAATGACACCAGCCATACTTTAACCAAGGAACTTGATCTATTAACAAAATACAGTGGTACCTCGGGTTAAGTACTTATTTCGTTCCGGAGGTCCGTTCTTAACCTGAAACTGTTCTTAACCTGAGGTACCACTTTAGCTAATCGGGCCTCCTGCTTTTTGTTCTTACCCTGAAGCAAAGTTCTTAACCTGAAACACTATTTCTGGGTTAGCGGAGTCTGTAACCTAAAGCGTATGTAACCTGAAGCGTATGTAACCCGAGGTACCGATGTAGACAGAATGTGGTAAGATTCTCAAGACCTGGGATGAAACACCTCTGGCCCTTTCTACCTGAGGCTCAGGACTCTTCTTAGGCCACACCCCCTCCCAAGCCACATCCCTCACTAGCGTGCTTTTCAGCCTCCTTGGGTGTTTTAGCCTGACTGGAACATGTCCTTGAATTCTGACAGTGCCTCTTGCCTGCCTGGCTGGAGGATAGAGAGGGCTGTGTAGGTGTATGTAGAAACAACAAATGTGAAATTTACATTAGTTGCTCCGCCCACTTTTGCCTCTGGGCCTGTGCATTTATTAATTAATTATTTCATAGAATTTATACACCACTCGATTGTAAAGAACCTCCTTGTAAAGAATGGACAATGTTTATTGAATATTTTAAGAACCAGTATGAACAAATACATAGCTTAGCAGGTCTCGAGTACGGTAAATCCAGCAGAGTTGAAATAGAGTATTTAATAGGTAACAAATTGGATGATTAAAAAGATGTGGATTACGCGGAGTAGTAGAAGAGCAAAGGAACCAGGAAAAGGGTGGAAGGGAAGTCATGTGGTATATTGTATTTGGTACGAAGTTATAAGTGGGACAGGAGGAGGGGAGGGAGGGTTAAATATGCTCTCTGCTCCTGTTTTTGAAAATGCAAATGCAAATAAAATCATAAAAAAGAATCTCATAGCAATATACAGAGAAGATGAGGTTATCAATAAAAAAAATAACAACAATAATTAAAATATTCAGAAAATTAACAATCAACAATAAACTGCAATGTGCATGTGGCCCTTGGAAGGTTTCATGTGGCCCTTAGGCTAAACAGGGCTACCAATCCATGTTGTAGATGTTAGGGAAGCCAATAGACTACTTCTTTAAAGGAGGAGATCCCATCCAGTTCTCGTGGGGTGGAGTACAATGAATATTCAGGCTACTAATCCTGTTCAGCAACTGCCTGCTTTTGCTACCTGCACAGTATTGCAAAAACATCTGGAGGCAGGCCACAGCCTGGAAACCCAGCCAGATGGGCAGGGTATAAATAATAAATTATTATAATCATTATGGTAGGTTACAAGTTGTGCCGGGGAAAGGAAAAGGAAGCTAAGCTAAATGAACTAAGCTCATGAGCATATGCCTGTGGACTCCTTTGGGAAACCACAGTTCTTAACTCTGTGAACATAGCCCACACCTCTGTCTTCAAGGCCTGTCATTCTTCTTCCCAACACCTGCTTCTTCCACCACTTTTCAGGATGTTTTTCTGGAGCTTCAATAGGTGTGAGGAGCTGCTGGCACCAGACGCACTGAGATTTTTCTTTTAAAAAAGGAAATATACAACGCCAAAATAATGAAGTCTACCTACATTGCACACAAAGAGAAGCTGTGCGGTGGGAATCCTGCCGTGAAACCACTTCAGATGAATAGCTTGTTAAGGAATGAAGCAGTTAGCTGAATAAAAGTCTGATTATGTACCAAGAGGTAATAAGAACCATAGTAGCTAAATGAGTAATTTCTAGAGCTGAGCTGAATGTTCTTCAGGATTACTTTTTGCCTTAAAAGTACTGATTTCAGGAGGACTGAACATCCCTCTCCCCACCACCACAAAAACCAAAAGCAAAACAAAAACCCTTTAATCCTATTTTTCTGCCTATTCAGAACTGAACACATCCACAATTTTCTTTTCTTTCTTTCTTTGCTTCTACTTCTCTGTTTGTTTTCATTCCCCTTGAGTAATGTAGTCAGTCAGGGATCATGTACCAGATGTAATGGTGTCACAAAAAGCTAATTGTAACTTTGGCTTTATGTGAGCTGTTCTTTCTGCTACTAGAGGTGAGGAGATGTGCCCAATGTTTTTTGGGGGGGCGCGTCTCGCATGTATGAATTCATGTGTGATGCGCAACACGCATCAGGAGGATGCCAATAGCAGGAGGAGGCTACCACCTGAGGCCTACCTCTTCCCACTATCGGCCCACTGAAGCTTGCCGCCACTGCTGTGAGGTCTGCTGAGATGCACCAATGCTGTGAGGCCTGGCCCCTCAAGGTTGGGGGGCTCAGCCCTGTCCCAACAGACTTTGGTGGAGCTGAAGACACTTCAGCCCTAAATAGCTGCTGTCTATGTCTGCTACTAGGGACGCGGGTGGCGCTGTGGGTTAAACCACAGAGCCTAGGACTTGCCGATCAGAAGGTCGGCGGTTCGAATCCCTGCGACGGGGTGAGCTCCCGTTGCTCTGTCCCTGCTCCTGCCAACCTAGCAGTTTGAAAGCACGTCAAAGTGCAAGTAGATAAATAGGTACCACTCTGGTGGGAAGGTAAACGGCGTTTCTGAGCACTGCTCTGGTTCGCCAGAAGTGGCTTAGTCATGCTGGCCACATGACCCGGAAGCTGTACGCCGGCTCCCTCGGCCAATAAAGTGAGATGAGTGTCACAACCCCAGAGTCGTCCGCGACTGGACCTAATGGTCAGGGGTCCCTTTACCTTTACCTATGTCTGCTACTAACCACTGGAAAGAAAACCTGGGGAGGGGCTGCTTCTGAAAGATGCAGCCTGCCAAAAAACCAAAACAACCCACCACCCAAACCAAAACTGTTTCGTTGGATGTTGCTTTATTGGAGAAGCACGCCCAAGCCTGAATTTAGAAGCTTCAGAAACTTGGGTATGCAGAATAGTCAGTCTGGAAATGATGTTGTCTCTTGGCAAAGTGAGCAGCATGGCACAATTAGGAGTCCAGCGTAGTCTGATTTTTAAAAATTCCTTGGGGACTCTTCAAAGTCTTGGGATCCCTTTTCTCTTGAGGCTCACTTTGTTTTTCTAATTGTAAGTTACATTTTTAGAAGAATATAAGAACAGAAGAAGAGCCTGCTGAATCACGCCAATGGCCAATCCAGTCCAGCATCCTATTTTCACAGTGGCTAACCAAATGCCTGCGGGAAACCAAAAAGCAGGATTCAAGCACAAGAGCCCTCTCCTCTCCAGTGCTTTCCAGCAACTGGTATTCAGCGGCCTTAGTGCCTCCAACTGTGGAGGCAAAGCATAGCCATCATGGCCTTCCATATCCCACTCCTCCAGAAATTTGTCCAATCCTATTTTAAAGCCTTCTAAATTGGTGGTCGGAAGGGACGCGGGTGGCGCTGTGGGTTAAACCACAGAGCCTAGGACTTGCCGATCAGAAGGTCGGGGGTTCGAATCCCCACGACGGGGTGAGCTCCCGTTGCTCAGGTCCAGCTCCTGCCAACCTAGCAGTTCGAAAGCACGTCAAGGTGCAAGTAGATAAATAGGTACCGCTCCAGCGGGAAGGTAAACAGCATTTCCGTGTGCTGCTCTGGTTCGCTAGAAGCGGCTTAGTCATGCTGGCCACATGACCCAGAAGCTGTACACCCGCTCCCTTGGCCAGTAAAGCAAGATGAGCGCCACAACCCTAAAGTCATCTGTGACTGGACCTAGTGGTCAGGGGTCCCTTTACCTTTACCTTAAATTGGTGGTCAGCACTGCCTTCTGTGGGATCAAGTTCACCAGGAGTTTGTTAATAACAATATCAGAAATGAACGGTCATCTCTGGTAAAATTCCAATTAAAAGTGGCAGGCTTCTTTCAGCCACTAATTTCTGTGCACCAGTTTCTGGGTACCAGTTTGTTTGAAATGTCAAATACCTCCATTTCTTCTTTCTTTTCTATTTTTCTTCGTAGCCATGACAATTTACCATTATCAGGCTGGTTTTCAAAAGTTGATATAGATTGGTCTGATTGGTGAAAGGCAACTCTTGTGCTGGGGTTGTGCATTATTGTTAGTTTCCTCTTAGGGAGTGAATAAGAACAATTGATTTTTTTTTAATTTATTACACTAAGTGTTTTATCTGCCAATGCAAAGATGTCTGTGTTGTCAACAACTTTATTTTGAATGGCCACTAGTAATAACACTTTAATAATAACATAGTAATAACAATGATCACTGTCTGTACTTTTCTGCATTTCATTTCCCTTCAACCTCATTGTTTATAGCTTCTCTCCACTGTTTACAATTCTTTAAGATGCAACAAGGCTATTCACTGCTTTTTTTCTGTGAAGAGTGTAGCCATCCCCATGGAAAGTGGGTTTATATTTCACTCTTAGACTACATACACACCATATATTTAAAGCTCATATTCCTCCAAAAAAGAATCCTAGGAACTGTAGTTTGTCAAGGGTGCTGGGAATTGTAGCTTTGTGAGAGGTAAACCATGGTTCCCATAATTCCTTTGGGGGGGTACCTTAAATGCACAGTGTGTCTGGAGCCTTAGCACCCCTGGTATGCTGTATCATTTACCCTCATAGCTTTTGACTTTTAAAAAACCACCCAAATAAAATAGTGATTCCCCCCTTCCAAAAATAAAAATGCAGGAAGGCAAGCTTATTTGAATTTTGGCTGCATTGCACGGATTTAAAAGATTTGTGTGTGCTTGGTGGGTTGCCTGTATTTATAATTGCAGTGGCAAGGGTATCTGCAGGGACTCTCTGATGCTCCTTGTGAAGACTTAGGACAGTTTTACTTGCACACTGAGCTCCTGTAAGCTCTGCTTCTTTGGGATGTTCTGCTTTCCTCTTCGAATGCAGCGGGGCTTCGCATTTGTATTGCTCCGTTCCTTTTCAGTTGCGGAGAGAATCCCATTTTGGTGCCAAAAGTGAGGTAGCAATTTCCCCCACTGCTCAGTACACACAGCAGTCCTCTTTTGTGTCTCACCCCAATGGTAATTGCTACTCTTCTCTCTCGCTGTTTTGGTTTTCAAACACACAGGGCTTAGAAGGAGGATCAGTGCGGGGCTTTGGATGAAAGTCTTCCATTATTTTCACCTTGAGCCCTCCAGCAAATGCCTCCAAGATTCTGGCGCCCATGATTTATCCATTTATTCTCTCGCCTATTGGGGTACTTTTAGTCCACTGGTAATGACTGCAGTTTCAATTAAAGACTTTAGAAGATTCTACTTTGGCTAGGGAGAGGCTGTCCTGTTTCTCCCTTTCTTTTACTTGTTTTTGCAATAAACATACCATAACTATCTACTCTCCTATACGAAGGCGCAATGAAATCCCCAGTGTTCAGTATGCTCTGCATTCTGTTTGGTATTATTTGCCCTTTGGCAGGACCAATGCCTCATGTTACCAGCAATAGGGGAGTAAAGATCAAGCCAAAGGGCAGCCTGCAGATGTCCCCAACGAGTCAGTGAAGAAGCAATGTTAAGGTTTTGCTTGCCTCAAACGGAGGAGTCTGCCAGCCAGACTTTGAAAGCAGCCGCTAATCAGTATGTAGACAATACTGAGCTAAATGGACCAACAGTCTGGTTGCATAAGGCAGCTGCTTATGCTCCTCTGTCACCAGGCAGTTTGACAGAACATGTGGACCCATTATCTACTGTCCACTGCACCTGACTGCCACCTGTGCAGATGGCTTGAAAAGCACTGCAGCTTCCTAACCTGGTGGTTGTTAAGTGGTACAGAGTGTGGGAATGGAGGAAGTTTGCTCGTTCCTGTCAATCACGTCTGAGCAACTTGTCTCAACAGAAAGCACAAAGTTTCTGTCAAGCATAAACGACTGGTCTGCCTGTTAGGTTTGATTCAATTCCATCAAGCTACCTCCTTGATTTCCTGTAGTCTTTTGTTTGCCTACCTCTGCCTTTACTGTATATCTATCTAGAGTTTCTAGACCAACAACCCTGACAGGGAGATTTTTTGGGGGGTGGGGGGGTTAATTTTATCAGAAGGCAATCTTTCTTTTCCTGCTTGTATCTGTTCCAACAGTCCAGCTAAAAAATCATGTGGTATAAAAAACCATCATGGTCAGTTGAATTGACCTGAACTTCCAACCACCCAGTGCATTTAGAGTTCAAGCTTATGCACATGGTAACTCTTCAGCAGGTGCCCTTAAGATAAAGCACCTCATAAATAACTGGGTTTAGGATTGTCATGTTAAAATCCCAAAATTTAACACTTAACTGTTGGGTTTCTTAGTTCTGCTGTTTCTGCTGTTACATTTGTGCGTACTTCGTGTGTGTGTGTGTGTGTGTGTGTGTGTGAGAGAGAGAGAGAGAGAGAGAGAGAGAGAGAGAGAGTCCTTTGTTACAAGACTGGCCATGCATTTTATTTTTCCTGTTTATTGTCTGGATGGAGGAAGAAAGTCAATCTCTTATCACTGCAGAAATGAACAGTTGTGCATTTCTTTTTTACCTGAGCGTAGTGAGGTTTTTCTTTTCTGAAACTACACTACTGATGTCAAACAATGTCTTCTTTACACAGGGCTTATGTCTGTGTTAGGAAGCTTTCATCGGTGTAGTAATCTAGTTTCTTTACCTCTCATCTCACCCCAACGTTGAGCCAGATTTTTGTTATCAGTTACAAAGCCGAGATTGATACCTTTCAGTCACAAATTGCCCCCACTGTTGCAGAACCCTTGCTATTGTAAATAGCTGTCATTTGGTTTTCGCTACTTCCTTCATGATAGCCTCAAGACTGGATCCTCAGCAAGACACTCATGTATCTACCTTTGTAACAATTGTCCCCATTTACTCTTGCATACTTAAGATCAGCTTAGGCCTTCCTATATCTGAGTCTTGCATTTCTTTAAAATGCTACATCGCAGCTGGGGAAAATGTGGTCCTTTCAGGTATTGCTGGAATACAACTCCCATCGCACACAATTGGTATGGTCAACAGAACAAGAACGATGGAGACTGCAGTCAAGCAACATGTTGAAGGCCACCGATTTGCTATCACTGCATTATAGCATGATGGTATTGAGACAGTCTGCAGAACAAATGATCTTCCTTAGATTTCAAAGCAGGGTGCTGCTGACTGAAGCACCAATTTTGTTAAATGCATGTGTGACCTCAGCTTCATCCTGTCTGTGGCATGCACAGAGCATAGCAAACAAAGAGACATGCCCTGCAAGCAATTCATGAAGCTGAATGCCTGAAAAACCTGGTTGGGGACCGATGTACAAATCTAGGATGAAACCAAATCAGCCTGCATTAAGTTCTGTGCAAAGTGACTGGAGCCAGACAAACAGTTACATAACTGCAGTCTCGCAGATGCTAGCAGGAGTCATACTAGAGATATGGAGCAATGGCAATAATTTTCCCTACAGGCACATGTGGGCTTTGAATTTCTCTCTGCAATGTATAATAAGCAGTTCAGAGCCACAAGGGACCCTTGCCCAGTATACACCAGCAGATGATGTTCCTGGTAGGTGGGTTGCAGATCAGCAACTAGGTGCCATGCATGTTTGTAGAGTAGAGGTTTTCAACCTTTTTAAGTCCACAGCTCCCTTGACCAACTCCATTCTTCCTGTGGCACCCCTGTGAGGCTCAGGAGCCCAGTTATGTCACCCCTTATCTGCAGAGCTAGCAGCCTCTCATACTTTTTCAAACATCTTCCCTTGTGGAGTGTTCCCTCAGCCTCCTCTTCTCTCCCCTCTCCTTGGGAGTCCTCTGAGCAGCTGCAGCTGCCACCCCTTATCTCTGAGCTGCCCCCCTACCCCAAAGTGAGGTGCCTCCTCACACTGCCCCACAGGGGCCTAGGAAGCACCCTTGGCTAGCCCCAGAGGCACCATTCACCTGGGGAGCTTGTAGCCAAGACTGCTGCAATGAACAGCCACACAAGTAGAGATGCAAGAAGGCATCAGCGGAGGGAGGGAAGGAAAGACGGACAGAGGCCCGTGTTGCCCCTGGCACCCCTGACCACCATTCAAGGCATCCCAGGTTGAAAACCACCGCTGTAGGGGAAGCTCTCCACAAGGCCAGATCTCTTTCATTGGTGGCTGAATAAGTTACGCAAGATGAACAGCCTGGCTTTATTTTGGGTTTGACATCTCTATTATATTGTTAATATAATATAGAAAGTATATGTAATATAGAAAGGATGTCAGAGGAAAGGAAGTGGAAAGGCAGGCGGTGAAGACTAATGGAGGCCCATTTGGTAGAACAATAACAATGACTTTCCATCCAGAACAGGTTGAATTCCCTCTCTTTTCACACCAGAGCCATCTACCCACTACACCTCTGTCCTGTCATTATACATTTCAGTTTATTTATCCTCATCCCATCTACTGCTGAGTCCAGGCACCAGTTCAGCACCTTCTCAGTCTAACTTGAATTAGATGACAAGGAGAGACAGACCTGATGATCATCAGTGTGCTGATGACATCTCACTCTCAATCCCTGGGTGACCTCCACCAACTGCATCATATAGATGTTAAAGAGCATAGGAGATAGGCTGCTTACTCAGAAGTAAGTTTTCCTTAGATTTACTCCCTAGTAAATGTCTGTAGGATTGCAGTTCCAGTCATGAATAATTTCCATCCAAGTCAAGAAGCTCCTGGAGAACAGATTGCAGGCTCTTGTCCAGATCAACAATGCCTGGTTTGCTTCTTCTCTGATCTGACTGCTGCTGTGCTGCTATGAGCTCAGCTGTGGTTTGGCTTAGTGTGTCTTTTGAACCCTGGCTTGTGGTTTGTCTCCTCCAGGTAAGACACTCAGTCAAACGGTGGCTTAGCTAAGAGCAGTGTGGCAGCTGCAGGACTGGAGGGGTGAAGCAGCCACAATCTCATCTCTGGAAGCATGCATGTTCACGTATTGTGCTAGGCCACGGTTTGGCTTAATGTTAGGAAGCAGATTCAACTCAGTTGTTGTCCTAGAAGAAGTCAGTGGAACAAGTCCCACTAGCGCGATGAGACTTTCTCCCTTCTCCTCCCCCATGCACCCCCCACACGCCCCAAATCTGCTTGGGGGGGTTGAGAGAACCCCCAGAACAGCATGGAGCCAGAGGAGAGGGAATATTGTCCGATTTAGCAGACATAAATAGTTGCACGGATGGAACAATTGCCTTAGCAGTCTATTGAATCCCACCCCAGGTCAATAAGTTATATCCACCTGTGCACCTTTCCTTCCTGGTCTACAAAAGTCGACAAGTGAGGAATCAGAAAGTTGGGAATCACAATCCTGATGTGAAAAACAATTCCTTCATAGGCCCACAGGGCACGAATGCTGGAAAAGGCTAAATAATGCTGATAAGAACAACCAGTCACCCTGTTGACTCATTTATGATCTTATTTCCACCCACATTCTTGTTTCTTCCTGTTTCCTATGCTTTCAACTAAGCGCCTTCTGTAATCCTAATAAATTCACAGCAGTTACACACAATTTCACGTCTAAAGATTGCTAAGTACTTTAAAGATTTCATCCTGGAAAATAGGGAATGGAGTTTATTATTTTTTTAAAAAAAACACACACAGTAACCCTTTTGTGCCTGCTGAGGAAACCAAGAGCCGATAGACATGATTTTTTGGCATATAGTGAGATTTATTTTCAGGTGAGGGTTGAGCAAAATCTTATCAGCATTGCCATGTGATTGGATGTCCTGAAGGCTGATTCCTATAAGCTGCAAGTTTCTGGACAGTACCACGTCAGTTTGCAAATTGGGAAATCATGTGGCTGAATTAAAAAAAACAGCTAAGGAAGATGTAATGGTCCAAAGGCTCAGACAAACTAAGAGTGCCACACTCCTGTCTATTTCTAGATGCAGATCATCTACTAGGCTCGCCAAAGCAGTTTCTGTCTAGAACCCAGTTTGACAGCAGGTCTAGGAAACTGGTGTATTCCAGAACTGCATCAAAAAACTTTGTAGAGATTACTTTTTACATAGATGCAGTAGGAGGTATATAGAGAGATGTACTTCATAATGAAATCGGCAGCATGATGTGGATGTGTGTAGGAATGTAAACATTCAGAAAGGTCGGGTTGCCCTATCTTGACGAGGACAGCCCGAGCCACTGCCAGCCCGAGAAAGAGATGTGTGGGCACAGGGGCCACTACTGTCGTGCCCACACACCTCTTTTCCCTGGCTCAGGCTGTCAGCAGCCATGACATGCAGAGCAGCCTAAGCCCAAGCCTAAGCCGCCTGAGCCCAACCCCCCCCCCCAAACCTGGACATTTCCTTTAAAATGTAAAAATCCGCCCAGATGGGCATATTGGGCCCCCAAAAGAGGACATGTCCAGGTTTTTCCAGACCTATGGCAACCCTAAGAAAGGAGAATGTTCTTTTGCCTGAATATATCAGAAAAAAGTAGTGAGTGCTAGTAGCAGATATAGATATGGAGAAATTAGATTCAGTTCATACAGGGAGACCCAAAAGTAGGTATACTGCTTTAAAATCCCCTTCTTTGTTCTTGACTCAAGTTCGCTGTCATCATTCACAATATCAGTAAAGAAAAATAATCCCTTTAACTGACTCCACTATTCTTTCCAACTACCAGCCTGAAATTTAACTGCCACTTTGTTGTGCATCAGTTATGTGTACCCATATAATCTCTTGTGATGAATTTCATTGATTCAACTGCATACCTACTTTTGGGCCACCTGAAGTTAACCTAACCTAATTTCCACGTTCTGAAACAAACCAAAACATCCTTCATCTCTATGATTCTACAGCAAGCCTTTAAAATTTGCGCTTCTCCGAATTTTGAAGTGCAGTTCTCCAGCCAAGTAATGTGCAAAAACGAGGGTAAAGTGTGTGAGAGAATATGTATATTGGTGGAAATTATACAAAACTGTATTATGTTAGGGGAAATTGATTTGCAAAATCTGTGTTAGGCAAAAATGTGTATATTAGGAGGAATTTGCACTAAACTGATTAGTGCATAAACTGCATTTCCACGAGGACCTTTTGGTGGCGGCGATGGACATACAACCTGATATGGAAATGTGGAAAACTGGGAAAATCAAGAAACTGAGTGAAAGTGAAAGTGAAAGTGACAAATTCACCCACCCCTAGTAACAGTGTGCTTTGATCTGCCTGTGCTCCTTCCCTATTTCACATACAGAAGTGGTTTGGACTCTCATGAATATGACCTCAACACAAGATAGCGTTCAGCAGCACACCTGAGGCTGCAGTTCAGATTAGGTAGGCCAGGACAGCCTGTATGGCAATAGAGGAGCGGGGCTGGGGAAGGGAACTCAGTAGAAACAGCTAGGTGGCCAATAAAGCGAGATGAGCGCCGCAACCCCAGAGTCGGTCACGACTGGACGTAATGGTCAGGTGCCCCTTTACCTTTACCTTACCCAACAGTAGGACCTGTTTATAAACAACTGACAAACCAGGAAAAGCAACAAGGAAGCCACAGGTACAGCAGTTAAAAGATCAGTGGTGACTTGCACAAAGCAGTATTTCAGAGGTGGGGAGGGGTTTGCTACTACTTTCGGCAATCAAAGAGAATCCTAAAGTACAATATTTAATTATATATTGGTTTTTAAAATGAAAACCCACCAGCAAGTTCACTGGCTCTATTTTTTTTTTAAAGAATATCTTCAGCACTTATAAAGTTTGGATTATCTTGACCAGCATGAGACACTTTTGGCTAGGTGAGGGAATAATTGCACTTTATGGATATTTTTTCACTATGCTATAAGGAAGTTGTGTAGACAATATGTCTCGAGCTGTGCAAAATGTGATATTTTTATACATACAAGAAACTCTACTTCTTGTAAACCAAGAGAGTATTAGCACATACTGTACACACACACAAACATTATAAAAAAAATGGAAAATCAATGGTTCATCTAGGCTAGTGCCAAATCCTGTCAATCTGAAATTTTAAAAGTGGAAGCATTTCTGAGAAAGGGCACAGGGAGGAATGGCAGCAGGACTAGAGGAGTAGCAGTTGTTGTCACCAAGAAAGTAGATTTGAGAGAAGTTGATATGTAGAAGAACTGCACCCATGTTCTAAGCAGTGATTGTATGCAAATGGATGGGCCAGATAGAGGTCATATTCTGGAATAATAGCTCTATTCAGCTGTTATTTTTTTCATAAGATTAAGACCAAGTGGAGAGAGAGAGGGGGTGGAGGAATGGGAAGGGGAAAATTCAATTCAGTTCATATTTAAAGGTGAAATAACCTAAGTTGCTCTTTCTGAAATAATAAGCAAACCAAAACACAACAATCCTAAATCCACACTTCTTTGAATTTTGCAATGCAGTTCTCCAGCCATGTGATATGCAAAGAAAATGTGCATACTTGGATCAAGTGTGCATAACCATAATATATTACTGAAAATAACATGCAAAAATGCATTGTATTAGAGGAAATCACTTTGCAAAAAAAAGTGTATATTGGGTAAAATAGCATACAAAATGTACCTGTTAGGAGAAATTTGCACTAAAACATTGGTGAATTTTCATGAGGAGTTGTTTTCTTTTAATGCAAACTGATGTGGAGAAGTGGCTTTAAGACTGGGAAAATGAGAAACTGAAAGATTCATCCATTCCTAGCCTCACCTCCACCATCACATCTCCTGTTCTCTTCCATTCTGTCCATGGGACTTGTCTATAGAGAGAGACTGCTGCAGGTGATTAGGAACTCTGGCCAGAAGCACCTCAGCAGATGGAGAAGAACATCTACACAAGCTTTCTGGCAGGTGGGTTTCTGTTGCTGCTTACTTGGAAGGAAGTGGGGATGTTGACACAGCACAAACACACTGGCAGGAGCACTGGATTGGTTCTGCTGGTGTGTTTTCACCTTGCTGACCTTCCCACCATTTCATCCCTCCCAGTTCCAGTAAGAGGCTGTGACCCACTTGGCAGAAAGCTACTGTGGTGGCTCCCCATCTGCCAAGCCACTTCTGACCTGACTGCAAGTTCTCCCGCAACAAGGGAATAATGATAACTTTGGAAGAGTGGCTTCAACAATCATTGAAACAACGGCTACAACACAACTTGCATGCTCAGGTTTCTAAGAATGATACCCAAAGTCCGGAGCTGTACAAGAGTAACTTCCACTGACATCTTCTGGGACAACTCCAGCCCCCCTAAATCCCCTTTTCCTTTTTAGAAAGTTATGGGTGTCCCATCCTCCCCGCTGCCCGATATACAGAGCATGTTCTTCATTCCTGCCCCTCCCCACTCTCCATCCAAAGAGTATTAATACCCTGGGTAGAGATTATGCTTCCAACATCCTGGGGATTTGCAGTAAGTAGTATGTTAAAATATTCTCCTGTGTTGCAGTCCTATACCTACTTACCTGAGATTAAGCCCCATGGGAATTGCTTCTGAATAGAGGTGTGCAGGATTGCATTTTTCTTGTCTCATCTCAAAGGAACACTTTTCATTAAAATATGCCTGATTCTCACAGAAAGTATGTACTTCATGTTTTTCATTTTTTGATTGATTTTTTAAAATATATATATTCATCCCTAGCTTACTGCTATTGAATATACATGAAGAAAACAGAGGGAGGCCAGATGCGGAAGGGCTCCTGCACCTTGAATAGTGTGTTTAATAGGCAAAATTTCAGCCTATATAGTGTATCAAAACCTAAAGCACCATCTGCTATGCAACTATTCAAGGTGCAGGACCCAATTCTGCACTGGCTCCATCAAGGGAATCTACATGAAGCAGTGAAGAAGAGAGAGGAAGAGGGAGAGATCCAACTAAGTCATACTCAGAGTTGACCCACGTTGATTTTAGGGGATCTATTCTGAGTATGACTTACAGTGGATATTACCCATAATAAAATGAGTTGAAAGTCATCCAAGGTCAAATATTTTGTGTATTGATTAAATTTATCAACCTCTTTAATATTAAAAAAATCTCCAAGCGTTGTATAAAAGCAGTGATAAATAATGAAATCAATGAAGGTTTCAACCTGACGTAATTTTTTTTAATTTAAACTTGAATGATGAGGAACTTCCACTGATGAAGAGCCAATAGGCTCAAATTGCATTGGGGTTTGTTTGTTTGTTATTAATACATTCTTATTTGAATCATGTTACTAGTTGTTCTGTGAAAAAACACTGATTTTAGAAGCTTCCTTCACACTTTAGCCTGTTTTGTCTGAGAGCTCAGCAGTGTGTCACATAGAAACCACAGGTGCAATAATACTGAATGGCCAGAGTAATTTTTCATCCGATTACTGCGAGGATCTTGTTGGGAACCGAGAGTTCCAAGAATCATCAAGTGCTTTGAGTTTGTTCCAAGTTGGGCACCTGGAAAGTTTTAGCATCAGTCAGCTGCCTTGAGAATGGACAATTAGATAAAAAGTGGTCACAAACCTGCATGCAAGTCCTTTGAACGCACTGAGTGCTTCGTTCTGTATAAAACTGAATAAAGATAGTAACAGTAAACAACAACAAAGTTCCTGTGTGCTCACTCAAAACTGTTGTGTTCTTCATTTTAGGGGTGGGAAGTGGGAGCTTACAAAAGTAAGGCAGAAAAATATAACAAGGCCGTTACCAATGAACCAATATACATTATGAGTAAGCACAATAATAGTAATGATTCTCAGACCCCAAGGATAATTTGCTGTTGATTTGCACTTCTGTGGTCTGTTTTTGCTCAGGCAGAGTATTGTAATAATAATAATAATTTATTATTTATACCCCACCCATCTGGCTGGTTTCCCAGCCACTCTGGGCTGCTCCCAACAGAATATTAAAAACACGATAAAAGATCAAACGTTAAAAACTTCCCTAAACAGTGCTGCTTTCAGATGTCTTCTAAAAGTCAGATGGTTGTTTATTTCCTTAACATCTGATGGGAGGGTGTTCCATTAAAAAAAGAAAAAACAAGTGCAAGTCTCATTTGGTAGAGCATGAGACTCTTAATCTCAAGGATGTGGGTTCGAGTCCCACATTGGGCTAAAGATTCTTGCATTAGAGGGAGTTGGTGATTCGTAAGGTCCCTTCCAACTCGACAATTCTACAATTCTATTATTCCAAGGCAAAAACAACAACTAACCCAACTTTCGCTTTGTGACGCAATTTATCCACTTACACTGATGTTGTTGCTTTTCTGCTGTTGCTGTTTTTTGTTTTGTTGCTTTTACATTCAAACAAGATACCTTTCGCTTGCAGTGTGAAATACTGCAGTCTAGAACTCTGCAACTTCATTCACTCTTTCTACTACATGTCTGTTGTTGTTGTTTAGTTGTGTCTGACTCTTCGTGACCCCATGGACCAGAGCACGCCAGGCACCCCTGTCTTCACTACATGCCTAGACCAGGTTTAATTTAAGCAAAGGCATTAAAGAAGAAGATCTGCTCTAATTTTAGGGGCAACATTTGATGCAAGTATCGTATTTTTTGCTCTATAAGACTCACTTTTTCCCTCCTAAAAAGTAAGGGGAAATGTGTGTGCGTCTTATGGAGCGAATGCAGGCTGCACAGCTATCCCAGAAGCCAGAAAAGCAAGAGGGATCGCTGCTTTCACTGCGCAGCAATCCCTCTTGCTGTTCTGGCTTCTGAGATTCAGAATATTTTTTTTCTTGTTTTCCTCCTCCAAAAATTAGGTGCGTCTTATGGTCTGGTGCATCTTATAGAGCGAAAAATGCGGTATATAGAATAGATTGTATGTTTAGAATCTGGGACTGGGCGCTAAAAAGAAAAAAAGCCCTCAATGGTCACATTCGCTTGTAAGCAACCTTTTGGGGGCCAGTCATGGATGGGGCCAGAGGCAGACAGTGACTCTTGTCTTTGTACAGTAGGCTCCATTTGAGGCATGCAAAAGTCAAGAGTTTCATGCAAACACGTACAGTTTCATCAAGGAAAACAAGAGGCATTCTCACTGTACATGGACACATTCTGCTAGTTGGAAGCAATCAAGGAGGATGCTGAGCAGGAACAATGATGGGTTTGCCTTGGTCCAAAGGGCAAGATAGAGAAGCCTGGGGGGCCAGATTCACACACCCCAGGCCTGTGGTTCCCCACCCCTGTGTTAGAAGAGGCCACTTTTAAAAAAGGTAATATTGCCTTTCCTTTTGATTAAATACAGAGATTTACCAAGGAGACTGCAACGGGTCTCTGATAAGGGAAGGATAAACTCAGTGAGTCCCCATGGGAGCCGAAAAGCATTTTTATGACTATCCTGCATTTCCCTCTGCCCTTTTTTATGTATTTGTCACACTTCTTTCCCACATCAATCTCATAAAACATTCCTTGTCTCCCATTTTGAAATATTGATATTATCCTACGGCAAAGATAAAAACACAGCTGAGCAATATAGGTTGGTGATAGAATTATTTGCAATACACAGAAATCTCTGCTGATGTTTAGGGTTGGCACGGTATTAAACACATTACTTTTGCTGACAGGCGTTTTCATTTCCCCTCGCCTCGCAAGTGGAGGGGAATTGGAAGGAAATCTAGTTTTCAATTCGGGGCCCATTCAATAAAAAATGTAAAACCCAAAGTACTGGCAGAATTGGCAGCACCTCGTTAAATCAAAAGGGACCTCGCTGGAAATTTATTTTCAAAAGTCATATAAATAAAGAGGAGAAGAAGGGAAATGATCAGCTCTTCAGATTTATGCATCTTTCAAATAAACCCCTCAGAAAAAGAACAGCGTAGGAGCCATGCAAAATATCTGAGCTTGACCTGTGGGAAAAGAGAGGAGATCAAGTGGCCTGACTAGTTCGTATTCTCTCTGGCCAAATGGCTCATATTTCAAGGAGATTTCTCATTTTAGACATCCACAGCTGCATAGAACATCACAGACATTGCTCATTTTGCAGCTCCGCTGCTCCATGAGTTAGAAGTCATAACTGTCCTTGAGCTCTGAAATATGAACCTGGAAGTACCTTTCCTCCCACTAGTTGTGGAATATTCTATCATTGCACCCTTAAAGGAAGCTATGGTTTCCATTCCTATCCAGATGAACTTCCATGGAGCATATTTGCTTGCGACTGACCTGCCATGGTGTGTGCCAGCGTAGTATCAGAGCCAGTGTGCTGTAGTAGTTCTAGCGCTGGATTAGGACCTGGGAGACCTGGGTCATAGCTGTCAACTTTTCCCTTTTCTTGCGAGGAATCCTATTCGGAATAAGGAAATTTTCCTTAAAAAAAGGGAAATGTTGACAGCTATGACCTGGGTTCAAATCCATTGTTGTTGTTGTTGTTAAATTGCCTTTCACCATAAGGTCCCAAGGTGGGTTACAGCATTAAAAACAACCCACAACCATAAAAACAAGGTTAGTCACAAAAACGTAGACCTTAAAGCTTAAAGCCATGTTCTGCCATGAAGCTCACTGGGTGATCTTAGGCCAGCTGCAGTCTTGCAGCTTAATCTCCCTTTCAGGGATAAGGATAAAATGGGGATGGGGGGTGCATGAATGCCACCTTGAGCTCCTTAGAGGAAGGGTGGGATATAAAAAAATTGAATGAATGAATGAATAAATGAATGCATTTTTAGCAACAGAAATTCAAACTTTGTTGACAGGTTGTTCTCTCAAGTGCTCAGCAATCTTGATACACATCTAAAGTCTTTCTGAACTTTGGACATGCCTTTGAAGGAGAGAGAGGGAGAGAGCCAACTGAGTCATACTCAGAGTTGACCCACATTGATTTTAGGGGATCTATTCTGAGTATGACTTACAGTGGATATTACCCATAATAAAATGAGTTGAAAGTCATCCAAGGTCAAACATTTTGTGTATCAATTAAATTTATCAGCCTCTTTAATATTAAAAAATCTCCAAGTGTTGTATAAAAGAATAAAAAGCAACCGTTTTGCACATGGGAGGTCCCAGGTTCATTCCTGGCATCTTTAGGTAAGGTTGGACCCTTGTCTGAAACCCTTGGAAAGCCACTACTGGTACTGAGCTAAATGGAGCAATGATCTGACTCAGTATGAGGCAGCTTCCTATGCTTCTATGTTCCCTAACCTGGTGCCCTCTAGATGCTGTTAGATACAGATCACATCAGCCCTGGGGGTTGGTTGGTCAGGCAGGTTGGGGATTATGGGAGCTGGAGACCACCAACATATGGAGGACACCAGGTTATGGAAGGCTGTTGTCGGATCAGGCACAACCACAAATACTGAAGTAGGAGCTGTTGATATTTCTACCAGCAGCATCTCCTCTTTGTTTGTATTGAAGGGGCTGCTAGAGTCAAGGAAAGCAGGGAAGCGAACCTCAAGGGGTCTCCAGGAGAATCGGGTCTGAAGAACTGCTCCTGAAATTTGGTGGCAAACATTGTAAATAACATTGGGGGGGGGAGGGGAGTTGTATTAATCTGTAGCAGACATTTACCATTTCCCTTCACACCTTCCTCAGCAGGCTAGAAAATGTACTTAGCACACAGCTTAATATGGAGACACGCTCCTTGTGCTAATGCTCTTCACAATTATTTCAGCTACTTTGAGACATGAGTGAATCGGCACATCTGGTACATTGTGGGATATTTGGCATTAAATCATCAGCATCAACCCACCTTCTCTAAAACGATATGCATGGTCTAAGTACACAAGTTGTCATAGGTGTCTGCCATATAGTTATGCCTTCCAAACTTTTTGCTCCACTCTGAATTAAGATGGAGTGGAACTGAAGTAATCGGAATTACAGTGGTACCTTGGGTTACAGATGCTCCAGGTTACAGACGCTTCAGGTTACAGACTCCGCTAACCCAGAAATAGTACCTCAGGTTAAGAACTTTGCTTCAGGATGAGAACAGAAATCGTGTGGCAGCGGCGCAGCGGCAGCGGGAGGCCCCATTGGTTAAAGTGGTATCTCAGGTTAAGAACAGTTTCAGGTTAGGAACAGACCTCCAGAACGAATTAAATTTTTAACCAGAGGTACCACTGTACAAGTGGCCTATTTGTACAGGGGAGTGTCATGGGAGAATTATAGCACCCCCCGAATCTAACACATACACACCCAATGAATGTCACAGGCCAACCGTAGGCATATTTACTCAGAACAGCAAGTCTCACTGGGTAGAGTGGTTGTGGGTTTGAGCCGAACGTTGGGAAAAGATCCTTGCATTGCAGGGGGTTGGGCTTGATGACCCTCGTCGTCCCTTCCAACTCTATATCTCTATGATTCTATGAGCAGTGTCCACATAGCTAAAAACCAAACAACAAGGGCCACTTCCTGGCCCGTATCTTGGGAGTTTTTGTCTTGATTACCAGCCTGGGATGTAATGTCAACTTGTCACAGAGGCTGACAACCTAGAAGGGATTTGGAAGAGAACTATGAAGATGTTAAAGGGTTTACGTATGGAAAGGAAACGGATGTGTTTAGCCTAGAGAAAATATTACTAACAGGATTGGACTGGATCTTCAAGTATTTTAAAAGAATATCGGGAAGAAGAGGCACAGCGATCGTTCACATTATCTGCTGAGGAAGATAGGGTAAGAAGCTCATGTTTTAAACTACAAAGAGGGTGATAGTTTCCCAAGAGCACCCCAGCAATAGAAGAAGCTGCCTAAGATGTAGTGATGACCACTAGATTTGATGGCTCTTAAAAGCATTAGGCAACTTCATGGAGGATAAGTCTATCAGCTGCTATCAAATCAGATTTTTGTGGGGCTTCCATGTACAGAGGTTGTGCACCTGATGCTGGGGACAAACAACAGAGAAGGTCATTTCCCATATGTCCTCTTTATGGCTTCCTAGAGTCACCTGATGTTAGAAACTGAGTGATGGATCTTTGGCGTGACAGGCACCTGTCAGAGATGTTTTAGGGGTAGGATAATCCTGTCTTGGGGCAGAGAGCTTGGCCTAAGTCCTCCTAATGGGTGCATGTGCTTGCCAATGAGCTGTGGAGGCTAGTCCATTAGGGCGAATGGGGCACAGCCTCACCAACCTCAATCTGCACTCAGCCAGACCCTATTTGCCCTTGTTACTTACAACCAGACCAGGGTTGTAGTATTGCCTCCCGTCTTCTTCCTCCTTCTCCTTAGTGTTGTGCTTGCAGGAAGGAGGATGGGAACAAAACCACAATTATATGGGCTCTGGGTCTTCTTGCCTTCTGCCCTTTGAGGCCCAATGAGTACCAGCTACCACTTCTGTCCCGTCACCGGTGTTGCCCTTGCAGAAGTGAGCAGAGAGGAGGATGGGGACAAAATTAGAATTACAGTGGTACCTCAAGTTAAGTACTTAATTCGTTCCGGAGGTCCGTTCTTAACCTGAAACTGTTCTTAACCTGAAGCACCACTTTAGCTAATGGGGCCTCCTGCTGCCGCCGCGCCGCTGGAGCACGATTTCTGTTCTCATCCTGAAGCAAAGTTCTTAACCCAAGGTACTATTTCTGGGTTAGCGGAGTCTATAACCTGAAGCATATGTAACCCGAGGTACCACTGTAGTTGGCTCTGACTGTCATTGGTCTGGTGCCACCTGCTGTTCGGGCTCCCTGTATTCCACCCTACCAGTCTCAGTGGACAGCAGCCACCGGATGTACTGCCAGCTCACCCATGCCCAGTAAAATGTGGCCCCTGAGTGTCCACCCACTGCTGCGTGTGGCCCTTGGGAACATAAAGGTTGCCCATCCCTGGGTTTTCTGGTATTAGGATATATGCATTAATAGCATCACATGGGTGCTGGTTTGATTTTCCTAAGGTTGGAAGACTAAACATTTTGTGTGGACACATATAATCTTCAAACAGTTCCTGGGGTGTACAGTTGTGAACAAACTGCCGTGGAGGCCTAGTACGGATAAAAGAGTGCCACACATTTATAACTACTCTTCTTCTGTTTGCAGTCTAAAAGCAGAAGCTGCTATAGCAGCAGATCATTAAATCAGCTCCTTAGGATCTGCACAGATAGGTGGGGAGAGGGTAGGAGAAAGCAACTTTAAGAAAAGGAGGGGAGAGCAATCATTTTTAGAAATAGGAACATTTGGAAAGGATAGCAGTTAACAAGGCTCTTTGTTGACATTTAGATGCTCTTACAGAAGCTAAAACGGGATTTGGCACCTTCCCACTCTACTCTACAGGCTCTGAAGAGTGAAAGAAAATAAAATGTGAGGCTTGTTTGATGTCTTTGCCATGAGTGCCCACACAGCCTCCCATTTGCATGCACACGCCAAATATTTTGGCCCATTGATATTAGCTGAGTGGTCTAGCAACCTGAAAGGGGCCTTGGAAGAAGATGAAGAATCATGTTAATTGAGTCCAAGGCTCCCCTCCCCCCCCCACTAATGAGGACAGATAATGATCCTGCCATCCCCTGATCACTCTTAATGGGACACATTAATCTGTGGGAAAATAGATGCATAATAGATGCAAATATGGGCCTGTAATCGAGGCCAGGCGATCTTACAGTCACTGTAAAGCTTAGCTTGTTATTTACAAATACTGGTGGCAGACAACCGGTAATTAGTTTCCCAATGAGCTGTACCTCTTCCCTCGTATCATCATATCCACTGCACTCACCAAGGCAGCAACTCACAAACGGTGCGCCGGAAGGGGCACACTGGTATGAATGTAGAAAATTGTCTTGTAGTCCCACTATTCATCTGTCTGGCCCAATAATATCTACTCTGACTTCTGGCAGTTCTCTGGTATCTCAGGTAGATGCAGTGCTTTTCCCCCCACTAGAAAAAAAGGTGCCAGTACTCACCATGAAGTTGTTGCAGTAAGTGCCTCACTTTTTAACAACAAAAAGAGGTGCTGGTATTGCGTACCCTTGAGTACTCACTGAAAGAAAGCCCTGGGTAGAGGTCACCCCGTCACCTGCTGCCTGATTCTCTTACCTGGAGAGACCAAGAATAGAAACCAAAGCCTCCTGCATACGAAGTATGGGTTCTACAATGAGCTATGGTTCCTCCTGAGCACATTCACACACCCCATTTCATTAACGCCAAACATTCAAGCTCAATGATACCACTTTGAACAGGCGCGGCTTTCCCCAAAGGATTCAAGGAGCTGTAGTTAGCAGTGCTGAGAGTTGTTAAGAGACCTCTATTTCCCTCAGAGTGGTATAAGAATCTGCCCCTCTTCATAGGGAACTCTGGGAACTGCACCCCTGGGAAGGGAATAGGGCATCTCCTAACAATTCTCAGCCCCCTAAACAAACTGTGGTTCCCAGAATTCTTTGGGGAAAGGCATGGCTGTCCCAAGTGGTACCACAGTGCTTTAAAGACTTCGTGCAAGTGTGGCCACAGTCCAATGGGTTTCTGAGAAAACCAGGGCCTAGGCCTTGCTCATTAAATGACTTTTTGCAAGCTATGCCCCCTGAGCCTTAACCACCCCCACCCCCAGCACCGCCCTCCTGCCATACAGAGCTGCTGACAGACTCAGAACTACTAAGACAATATATGTGAAGCACTCTGTAACATTTTAAAGTGCTGTATAAATGCTAATTATTACAGTCCATTCTAGCTTTGATGACAGATGCACAACGGACTCCTAGTGTTTCTGGAGAAGCAGCCAGCTTTGTCTGAACATGTCTCAATTAAATTAGAGAGACCCACTAATTTTACTGAGTCAATATAACTAAATTTGCACACCCTGCTAACTAGAGCCCTTTGGGAGGGACAGATCTTCATTTCCTTGGAAGGAAAGAAGCAGAATACATCTCTGAGCAGCCATTTAAAAAGTGATGACTATGTATAATAATCTATGTGCAGCCGAGGCCCTCATTTGATGTCCACTCCTGTTTGTGTTTCTTTGCAACTGGCCATATTATAATTACATACACTATTAATGCATGAATTCTACATCTAAAGAAAATATTCACAATCTCTCTTCAGCGTAGGCAAGAAAAGTTGGAATGTTACATCCCAAATACCCAAATTGTGTTATTCTAAGGCTGGCGTGCCAAATTAGATCGCTGCATAATACAGTTTCTACAATTTCTTTGGTTGCATTATTTAGAGGGTGAGAATTGGAAAATCATGAGCTGGATTAGAAACTGACCAAGAGATGAAGATATGGAGGTAATAAATATCATTACCAATGAACTAAGGGCCATCTAAAGAGAAATGCTGAGGGTGCTAGTGTTGGTGGTACAGAGGCCCATTCTAAATGTAGATATTTTTAACCCCCTGACATCTGAAAAGTCCCTGAAAGATCCTGTATTTCAGAATCTATCCTAATTTCATCAGTTTTCATCCAGTAAACATGAGGACTAGAAGTTTGCAAAAATGAAATGAAATGAAATTCTGACTCTGTTCAGACAACCATACTGATGTGATATTATCTTATTTGATATCAATCAACTGGTATATCATGGGCATTGAATTGGTTCATGCTTAAGGTAAAGGTAAAGGGACCCCTGACCATTAGGTCCAGTCGTGACCAACTCTGGGGTTGCGGCACTCATCTCGCTTTATTGGCCGAGGGAGCCAGCATACAGCTTCCAGGTCATGTGGCCAGCATGACTAAGCCGCTTCTGTCGAACCAGAGCAGCACACGGAAACGCCGTTTACCTTCCCGCCGGAGCGGTACCTATTTATCTACTTGCACTTTGACGTACTTTCGAACTGCTAGGTTGGCAGGAGCCGGGACCGAGCAACAGGAGCTCACCCCGTCGTGGGGATTCCAACCGCCGACCTTCTGATCGGCAGGTCCTAGGCTCTGTGGTTTAACCCACAGCGCCACCCGCGTTACTTACGCTCATAATCAAGCTGTGATGAGATTATGTCAGTATGGGTAACTTGGGAACATAGCACCGCAACTGGAAAACATGTTGGGCATGTAAATGACCCTGGGTGGGTCCCATCTTTGGCATCTCTTGCTGAAGGATATTGAGCAGCAAAACTGGGAAAGTGGAGGCCTGGATGGGTGAGGAAGAGGAGAGTGGCATCTATATATTATAGATAGATAGATCTATATATTCAGTATTCATTAGAAGCAAAGATGGAAATCAAGGAAGTTCTGTTGAGTGCAAAGGCCTTTATTTTTTTCAACAGAATGCAAGTTGAAAGGGAATGGCATCAAATTAGATACTTTCCAAGCCAGCTGCCTCTGAGCTTGCTTTCTTCTTGCCTTTTCTTGTTTGCTTTTGTCAACATCTCCAGTTGACAGTGGCGGAGATAAGCACCTAGAGGAGCTTTTGTGCCTGAACGGATGTATAAGCAAAGGAGTGTGACTGTGAGCATATGTAGGCCTACTTTAAACCTCATGCACTACATAACTTTCCTTGGAGCTATGAACAGTCACCGGAGCATTTGTCCACACCATTTAATATGTCTATACCGCACCTGCATTAGAACAGTTCAGTCTTGCCTGTTGTTTTACAGATTTTCAGGGGCGTTGTTATCCCTACCCATCCCCTGTTTCTGCTTACCAATTTTCTCAGCTGCCGAGCATTTAAAAGACTTGTTCCCTGGCCTGAGGTTTAGGTGTCTGTCGGTTTTCTTGTTGATACAGCTGGTTTTCTCAATGTGTGAGATGTTCCCAGTGGAGATCCTGTCACTCTGAGACAGATTTGTCAGAAGAGAGAAGCATTCGCTTTTTGGGGGGCGGGGTAGGAACCTTATATCCACATCACCACCACCACCATCATAAATGACAACAAGCACGCATGCACCTGCTTTAAACTTTGTGAGTCTGGAAAAATGGATGGGCAGAAAGAGGTCTAGGCTTTGGTTATTCAGGCTTTTCAGAAGGATAATCTTCACTGGGATATTCTACCTTAGATTGGATAAAGCCATGGTGCATAAAGTAATAATAATAATAATAATAATAATAATAATAATAATACTAATAATAATAAAAATAATAATTTATTATTTATATCCCACCCATTTGGCTGGGTTTCCCCAGCCACTCTGGGCGGCTCCCAATAGAATATTAAAAACACGATAAATTCATCTAACACTTCCCTAAACACAGCTGCCTTCAGTTGTCTTCTAAAAGTCAGAGTGTTGTTTATTTCCTTGAAATCTGATGGGAGGGCATTCCACAGGGTGGGCACCAATACCGAGAAGGCCCTCTGCCTGGTTCCCTGTAACCCAGGCATAGGCAAACTCCAGCCCTCCAGATGTTTGGGACTACAATTCCCATCATTCCTAGCTAACAGCAAAATTGTGCAAATGTGCAGAGCGAGACACAGACATAGTCAAGGGATGATAATAATAATAATAATAATAATAATAATAATAATAATAATAATAATAATAATAATAATTTATTTATACCCCACCCTCCCCAGCCAAGACCGGGCTCAGGGCAGCTAACAACCAATAATAAAAACAAGTTGATTAAAATACAATTTAAAAGATTAAGATATAACATTAAAACAATTAGGGAGCAAACTCATCATAGGAGGAGAATGGAAAAAGAAAAAGGGGGAGGGAATCAAACTGATTCTGAGCCAAAGGCCAGGTGGAACAACTCTGTCTTACAGGCCCTACGGAAAGAGATCAGATCCTGCAGGGCCCTGGTCTCAAGAGACAGAGCAGTCCACCAGGCTGGAGCCAGTGTTGAGAAGGCCCTGTCTCTGGTTGAGGCTAACTTCCTTAGGGCCCGGGACCTCTAGGGTGTTGCTATATATGGACCTTAAGGTCCTCCATGGGGCATACCAGGAGAGGCGATCCCGTAGGTATGAGGATCCTAGGATGGGACCTGTAGTCTGAAATGTCTGGAGAAAACCAGGCTAGAGAAGTCTGCTGTAAACCCTTTCAACTATGAGGACAACCCTCTCCCCCAACATCGTCTCGAGCCTCAAGGAACAGCGGTAAATATTATCATTCTTAAGGCAGAATTAAGGACCATTGTGATAGCAGCAGCCAACAGACCAATTGTTTTTTTTTGTTTTTTTTTTTTTTTGCCCATCTCCTCTCTGTTGGAATGTTGGGACCACTGTGACACCAGCAGCCAATAAACCAATCAGGACATGGCCTTCCCCCAGTCTCATCATGACAGCTGCCTCTCCACAGTACAATTGCAGAGGCAAGGAAAACAGCTGCTGTTGGATTTTTGCCTGACCTGCAGGCAGACAAGGCACAGGAGCCCTGCCAAGGGGGCAAGGTAGCTGCTCTAGAGAAAGCATGTGCCAACAGCGAGAAAGGTAGGACACAGCTAGCCACGAAAAATAAATGGAAAGTTTAAACGAGTGTGCGCACACACACACTCAGCTCAGCACATTTTTATGGTCACCTTTCCCACACACACTTCCATCATTTGCAGGACATCTTTGTTGTTATGAAATAGTGCAAGAGAGAAGCATGAAAGAAATTCTCAGTAGAATGGACTCATTTTACAGTGATTTTTTTTTCTTAATATGGCAAACCTGTACACTCACTTACTCTCCTTTACACACACACAAACACACACACACACAAACTTTAAGAGGAAATCCCTTTGAACAGCACTGCATAAACACTGTCTGCTGGTGTACCCAAGAGGGGAAAAACACACTTGAAATCATGCCTTTTCTTGACGTGATGGTGCTGCTAAATATATGATTCACCCATGAATTTCAGAGCAGTAAATAAAGCCACTGACATCCAATAAACAAAGGCAGAGTGAAGTCCCAGTACTTTATGGTGTCACCAGAAACGCCTTGATGTATTTATAGCCTGCCTCACACTTTTGGTTTTAATTTATTTTTTATAAACATTTTTATTTGTACATAGTCATCGTCAAAATCAGAGCCCCTTTTTCTATTTTTGCTCATACACCGTTTTGTGGCTGACCAGGCCAGGCACTCTTAAGGAAAGCCAAAGCATTAAGGCCACATGAGCTTCTGCCAGGACTAGATTAACTGCAGAACTATTTAGTATAATTGCAACTGAAAGTATAAGGTTCATAACAGCATGCTTTTTCTGAGCTTTTTTTTTTTTTATTTCCACAAAAGGTTACCCTTTATGACTTTTGAAAGCTGAGACTAACAAATTACTATCTATCTAAGTAACTAACTAATTCCCATGCTTGATGTGGCCTACTAGTACCAGTAGCAGAATCTCCTACCCTTTGATAATGGAAATGAGCATATGGCCTTGTGGCTGGGGAAACAAACCTTGTGATGGAACATAAGCTCATTGCATGCAGAGTACTGAATGCTCTGGTGCTGGAGAGGAAGCATGCACAGCCCTTGAAGAAATCAAAAGGTTAAAAAAGAAGTTCTGAAATGTTGGGACATTTGAAGTATGGTCAAGTTTTAAGGAGCTGGATGGGTGTTATGCACCTGAGTGGTGAAAGCCAGGAACGCTCATCCTCTGAAGACCTTATTTTTGAAAAGAAATACACTTTTAAAATAATTATGGATCCAGACTATGGTTGAACTAGTGAAGTATAAGTGCCAGGTAGGGGGTCCTGATCCAGATCAGGATCCTTGTGGAGAGCTTTAACCTTCTTTCTCTTCCTGCAGTCCGAATCCAGTTTGGAGGGACCACACCTGAAGTTTGCACTCAAAGGAAATCTCCCACTCATATCAGTAGAAGCATCTTTTCAGGTGTATAGAGCAGACATGAGCACCCAAATCAGGATTCTCTATCCCATTACTACCATTTTGTCATTCTGTCTCTGTCTCTCTCTCACACACACAAACACATAGGAATAGGACAATGGCAGGCAGGCGAGAATTCTACCACTGAACCACCAATGCATTTGTAACAACATGATCACTTGTAACAACATGATTTAAGGTTTTAAAATTTGGACTGTTCAGATATAAGATTCTATGGACATGTATGAATAAGTGTAAAATAATGGAACCAGGACGGGGAGTGGAGGGAAGTCAATTAAGATGTATGAGTTAAAATTTTGATTATGATGTTTATTTGTTTTTTGTTATTATAAAATTAATAAATTGTATCTTAAAAAAAAGGAATAGGACAATGGACTTCATCACAGCCCATAGTGATGCTACATGTACAAACCATTTATAGCTAGGGGAAGAGTCATAGCTTAATTGTAGAGTACATGTCTTGTCTGCAGAAGTTCCAGTTTCAACCCACAACATCTAGGTAGGGCTCGAACAGATTCCTATCTGACACCCAGGAGAACTGCTTCAAGTCATGCTAGACAATGCTTAGCCACATGGACCAATAAACTGAAATGGTCTAAGGCAACTGCCTCTGTTCCATCTAAATAGCACTCACATAATGGTGCTTATAATGAGAGGAGGTAGCAATTCCCCAGCAATTCACAACTGCAGTTTGAAAGCTTGTGGTGGGAGAGTGGAAATTGATGTTGTGAGCCAGGTTTGGGGGCTTCCATAAAAACATTTGCACTTAAGTGAGAGATGCTAAGGTTTCTGTGACACAAGTCTCCTGAGCTTCTTTTCAGCATCCCATAGAAAGAACGGCAGATTGTCTCTCACCGGGAGCCTTCTTTTGAAATGCAAACTTATAAATGTATGTGTTAAATTGTACTTTAATTTAATTTTGGAGCGGTTTAGGGTGGAAAAGAGGAAATGACAAAAGTCTACCTAAGGCAGGATTACAATGCACACCTCCAAGTTCACGGTATAGTATTCTAAATCTCTGAAGTGTAGCACTAAGAGTCGAGGAGCTTCCTTTTCATTTTGTCTTGGAGGAAGGACAGTCTTACAATGATCAGAATGGAGTCAGCAGCAACTTCTTTCATCCCAAATGCTCATTATCTTGTTGGATAGAGCCCCCCCCCCCAATCCACCACCACCACCAACTTCCAGATTTCCCAAATGAGTGATGCAGGAATGATTAACTCTTTCCAGATACTCTGTGGATACTAACTTTCCATCCTATACCTGCATCACACACACACACACACACACACACACACACACACACACACGGAGAGAGTGCAAAGCAGACATCAGACCAGATTTCAATTTACAAGCAGCATAGACTGGGGTCTATTGTTCAGTCTCATAGTATGTCAGTATGATACATCTTAATGTGTTTGCTTTTAGCACACATTTGGGAGTATGATCTGGATGAATGCAAATGTTACAATATATTTCACTGTGGGCATCATACCTGGAATGCAGGCGGGGAATTCAAAGTCGGGGGGGGGGGGAGCCATAAGCTACAGACACATGTCCACTTATTTGGAAGCAAGGCCCTTAAATAAGTGGTCATTGTCTGTTGCAGCAAAAGCAACAGATTCTTGTGACACCTTACTTACAAACAAATATATTATGGCATAGAGTTCTGTGAACCACAGTCCACTTCATCAGGTGAATTTAAGGAAGATCACCCGCAAATAGGCATACCTCTGAGTAAACATGGGCAGGAGTGGGCTGCTTTCAAGTTTTACGGGCTCTAATGATCCCATCAGCTAGATTTCTTTGTTATTCAAAGAATCAATCTGGCACATTGTAACATAGTATGTTTTATTACCTCCTTTTATTTCTTACTGCAGTACTCCGTTAAGGGAGCAAAGTCACTCATGAAAAGGTGGACCCCCATTTTTTATTTTTATTTTTAAAAAGGAAATATTGTAGCACCCTGCTTGTGGTTAACGCTTAGCTGGAATGAAATATTCAACGCAGCAATAGAGAAATTAAAATAATAATTTATTTGTCAGACAAATAAATGATTGGCACAGTGGTATATTTACCAAAAGCTCTGCACACTCCAGCCCTGGTGACCAGCACTTATATTCCCTCAGCCCAGCCTCCTTACTCCTCCTTTGGCTGCCTCTGTCCAATCAGCCTGGTTGAAATTCCTATTGGCTGTTTGCTAGAACCAATCATAAAAGATACACCCATTTCCTATTACCTTTTATGGGAGACAAAGAGCTATATTTCCTTCTATCATATATCTTACATTTGTCTTGACAAGACATCTTAATTATCAGATTACCCTTTGCTCTTTGCTCTTCTGCCCTTTGCTCTTCTGCCCTTCTAGCAACAGGGGCAAATGGCTAAAACAGATGGCTCATGGTTTCAAATTTTGTCATATAAACAGAGGTCTTGGGTTCACCTTCTCACACACCATCAATGAAATAAGAATCTAACATAAGAATCTAACATCTCTTACTTTCTACATTCTTTTGTATAGTCACATTAAAGTCAGTACATATATATATAGATTGATTTTTAGAAGGGAAGAACTTATTAAAAATCAAGTTTCTAAAATGACCAAAAACAACCTCAGAGCAGTTTCTCTTCCTCACCAGGCAGCAGCTGTTGTTGCTTTTAGCTCTTTGCCTTTTAACCTTCTCAGGATACCTTAAACCATGTTTTGATGGGAGGCACTATTTACCAACTCTAATTAGTGTTTTTGCAGCTTGGATTGTATTCTGTAATTCGTATGACCTTTTGTTCCCAGCTTTTGCTCCTTTTTACAACTTTGAGGTACTGCAACAAATCAATGAGGGGCCCTTGTTCAGGAGAATAAACAAAAAGACTCTCAGCCAGGTGGTTTCTGCCTGGCCTGGAGCAAGCATTTGGAGCAAGCATTTGGAGCAAGCATCTACAAATATATTTTTAAGCTTATTTTAAAATACAGATCTTTGATCAGATGCCTCAATATCATTGGTGCAGGTCTTCTTTTTTTGTTTTTTAAAGCTGTGTATAAGAAATAGGGCTTCTTTTGACAATGGGGCAATACCTTCTGCATTATATGCTGCCACTTGTCACAGCAGAGCCAGCATCTGATGCTCATGAACCTGATTGAATTATTGCATGGATGAGGAAGGGTTTGCCACAGATAGTTGTGGGTGCTAGCTTTGGGGGTAAGAGACCGAAGAGGTGGCTGCCTTGTGCTTTTTTCCCTTTTAGCATTAGCAGGTGAAGTTGGAAGAAAGCAACTGAGCTCAGATTCTATGATTCTGGTTTTGCTTCCCCAACAGTTCCAAGCCTTCTTTGTTTCTCCAGTCTCCTAATTAAAGTAGATACAAGATACCAGATAGCCTCTTCCTTTTCTTCCTTATCTTATATATCTTAGATTGGAAGCTTGCAGGCACGGTTTATGTGCTTTTTAATACAATTACTGTGTGGCACATAGCTGTTAAGGTGCATTATATTATATTATATTATATTATATCATATTATATTATATTAGGCATCTGTTCTCACCTATTAGCTCAGTCACATCACTGAATCATTTCTCAAACTTAAATAATTTATTCCTGTGTTTTGTATTGGTTGCAGGAATAGCCAACATGGTGTTTTTTTGGACTGCAATTCCCAGCAGTCTCAGCCAGCATATCCAATGGTCAGGGATGATGGGAGCTGTAGTCCTACATTAAGAAAACCCAGACTTAAATCACCACTTGGGCTGCAACTAGATGGTATGATGTGAGATCCATGACTGAATGTCCTGCTGGTTGGTTGGTTGGTTTTAAGGCAAATAGGATATGACCACACAGAGACATATTTTGGATCAGGGCCAAGAAGCTGGATAAGGAATCATTTCCCTCATGCTAATCTTTGTCTACCCTCCCATTGGCCACTTCGACAGGTGGGCAGACCCACCTGTCACCATGATGTCATATGGACCATTTTTCCTTTGCAGAACGGCTATAACTTGTAGTAGAGTCTACACTGACTGAAAGAGGGCAACATAAATGGTGAGGGATATTACAAAATTACCCCTCAGAGCTGGTATTGCCTCCGGTATTGGGGGCACATATACAACCTATATGATTGGTCTGCCACATGGAGCAACTGGCAACTCTAAGAAAATAGTGCAAGGGAGAGAATGAAATAAACGCATTCTCTGAACACTGCAGCTCTGGTCTAAATTAAGCCATTGTCCTATAGAAAATCTACAAAAGTGATGTCCTGTCAATCACATTTTGTTTAGTGCTCAGCCACCAAGTTCATTGTATGACCTTCTGCAAGTCACACTGTCTTAGTCTAACCTTAGCCTTGCAGGGTTGCTGTAAGGATAAAAGGGGAAGGTTCTGGGCATGTTACTCTCAATTACTTTGGTCAGCTATGGGTCACCTGTGACACTCCAGATATAGGACTGCAGCTCCCATCCACCCCCAACCCAGCATGCTGAGCAGCCAGGAATTATGGGAGTTGTAATGCAACAATATCTGAAGGACCACAGGTTTGCCATCCCTGCCTAAGAGGAAGGGTGGCATATGAACTTAAAAAAAAAAACACAAATCCTGTAAATATAATTATAGAAAAGTCAAACTTCCCCAAAAGGTTCATTCAAGTCACTGAGCCCACAGACCAGCTAAGTAGAATTGCCGTATTTTTTTCTCTTGCAGAGTTTCTGTGCCATTATATAATTTTACGTGTTAAGCGATTTATTAGCCAGTCTTTAGCCAAGGATCTCAGAGTGGCTTACAAAATAATACAATAAAACAAATAAAACCACACACCATAAAATCAAATTGCAGCAGAGCAGAATAAAATGGCAACATTAAAAATGACACATTAACAACTAGGGTGAAAAGCAGAAATACAACAACTGGTCCTTTTTCCATCTCTGCATGACCCCAACACACAAGGGAAACCTTCATCTGGTGAATTTCTCATTGTGCCATGGATGTTAAAATGCAAGGAAGCAGTGCCATAAACAAACAAACAAACACAAAGTTTGGCTCTCCTAACTGATGCAACAACTCTGCTAACAGAGCCACAACAGCCCATTTCCCCAATTTCCCCCCCATAACTACTGGTGCCTGGTTGTTTTTTCGCTCCCTTGCCCACTTGCAATACCAAGTTGCATTATGACAAGCTTTTTTGAACTCCTAGTACATTCTGGTACAGGGATCATTCATTTCTTTCCCTTTTTGGTCTAGCATCTTTTGCAAGAGATTGCCTTGCCCACATTCCCAAGGTTCTCTTTGCTGCGATGTTCAGCACATCCTCTGTTGAGATCCAGTTAAAAAGCCCCACCTTAAAAAAAAGTCTGTATCAGCCATACTACTTGGCAGTGAGCCTCCCCTCCTGTTGCCCATAACCTCACAGCTGGCACTAAGCAAATCAAGGAGGCCCAGGTACAAAAACTCCAATTATTTAGTCATAAATTTGTGTATTAAGAGCAGAGATGATGGTGCTTCTTCTTACTATTGGATAGTTTAATATTGCTTTATTTGATACACGTTTATTTTAAAGTTATTGTGACTTTTTATTTTGAATCAGATTATTATTTTTATATGTGTTGGAAGCCGCCCAGGGTGGCTGGGGCAACCTAGCCATATGGACAGGGTATAAATAAAAACGTATTATTATTATTGCTGGCATGGTACTCTTGAAATAAGCAGCATCCTCTCCCTCCCCACCCCCCACCCCGCCAAATTTCTGCCAGTATTTAGCCTCCCCTCCTGTCTTCCTGCTTTTAACTCTGTCTCCCTGTCTAAATAAAGATGCATCTTTTGTTTCCTCGTCTCCTTTGGGGCTAGCAACAATAAAACTGTAATTACATTTCAGAAAGCCATTTGAAAAAGGGTTTGGGATGGAACTGGAATGGAGCCAATATGTCCTTTGGGGTTCTGAGATAGTAGATCAGCTTGTTGTCCTGTGCGTGCATTCTGAAGAAGGGGTTTCTCCGCCTGCAGAGGCTAGTTTTCCCATCCTAAAGTCAGAAGCTCAGTTATTAGATTATATTATTTTGGTACAGAGGGGGATTCCTACAAGGTAATGCAGTGTGTGTGTGTGTGTGAGAGAGAGAGAGAGAGAGAGAGAGAAATACTCAATACCTCTAAAACTCACTTCATCTTATCCCCTTTTAGGCTTTTATTTAGTAAAGTTTACTATATACACACAGATTTCTCTCCCTCCGCCAACCTCAAGGCATAGGTGTCAGATGCACTGGAAATTAGACAGATGCAGGTTGTATTAGCTGCTCTCTTTTATTGCATTTCAGGTATGAAAGGGGTGGGGAATCACGTGTAGTACATAGCTCAGGAGGGGAATCTTCCAGCCACCGTTAATTTTTTATCTGTATTGATTACTGTTGATGATAATTTATTATTACAATAACCTTTCTGAAGCTGGATGTGACTAATGGGTTTGATTACCTTCCTTGCTACTTTCCCTCTCATTTAAGCTCTACATTCAAAGTAACACTATAGGGAAAGGGAGATAATCTCTCTCTGTGTGTGTGTGTGTGTGTGTGTGTGTGTGTTGCTTTATGAGTATACACAGTATAATATGAATGGAGGAGGTGGGACTGCAGGTTCCTACTTCAGCCCCTCCTTTCCCGGGAACCAGCCAGTCCCTCTGCAGGGTGTTTGGGCTGCACTGATTCGCTCTCTGGAGTGATCCAATTTGCATGCGGCTCGCTCATTTGTGAATTTGGCTCCCTAAGTCTTCACTTCGCTTCACCTGAGCTTCCTAGTTGCCTTCACTTTAAGTGAGCTCGCCCTGAGCATCCTGTTCCATCTTTTTATTTAAAAAAAAAGAAATTAAGGAGGGGGAAGCTCAGTTTCTATCTCTCTTGTGGATTCTAGACTTTCCTCTCTCACCCTCTCTTTTACCTTTGCTTCTTCAGTTTTTTCTCCTCTCCTCTTCTGTTAACACGGGAAGATCTGGCAAGCCTTTCTCTTCCAGAACACGCGGTGTTGTCAACCAGCTCTCAGCTCCCAAGTTGCCTGGATTCGAGGAGAACGCGGATCCAGTTTTTCCTCCTCCTCCTCTTCCTCCTTCTTCTTTTGGAGGGGTGCATGTGTGTGCTCGTGTGCCCGGGCGCGTATGCATGTGTGAAGGAGAGAAGCCCAAGCCATTCTGCAGTGCAACATTTGCCCGTGGAGAAGCAGCCAGACCAAACAAAGCCAAGAACTTGGAATTGGGATAAACAAGCAAACAACAACAACAACAACATACTTAATAACCTCTCTGGGGTCTCTGGCTATTTGACCCCCGCTTGTGAATCCTCCTCTCTCCAGCTAAAAGTGAGAGAAAGGGGGATATGGGCAGGGGGAAATCCTTGAGGATCCTGTGAGCTTGGAGGAGGAACCTGACAGGTGAAAGAACAGGGGGGGCGGGGGAGATCCTTCTCTCCCTGCTATGCGTGGCTCTACGGATCTCCTCTGGAAGCTTGGTACGTCTAAGGGGAACCTGGCAGAATAGAGAGAGAACCGGCTCCGGGGAGGATCCAGCTTGAATTGCTTGCTCTTGCGTTGGTTGGCTGCTTAACCCTTTCCGCACCCATCCCCCCCCCAATAGCATACACACTCCCACTTCGGAAGCGACTCTTTTCCCCCCTCGCTCTCCTCCGCAGCTGGGTAGGATGGGGCCCTTGGCATCATGAACCATACTCTCTTTCCCCGGCTGGAATTCGAACTGCTTGGTCCCTCGTAGGCTTATCTATAATAGATATCCCCCCCCACCTTCTTTCGCCCTGCGCCTCGAACATGCGGTGCGTTGATCTGAGAACAGCACCGGGAGGCTGTCCCGCCTGGACCCTGTGGATGTGCTCCCTCTTTTGGGGATGGATCCTGAGCTCGGTGTGGAGTTCCTCCAGCGTGGATTTGCCTGCGTCCTCTTCCTCGTCGTCCGCCTCGCAGGCTCAGCAAGAGCACCATTTCCATGGCAGCAGCAAGCACCACTCCGTGCCTATCTCTATCTACCGCTCCCCCGTCTCCCTGCGAGGAGGACACGGTGGGTTCTGCTTCACTTTCCTTTCCCTTTCGGAGTAGCCTGAGGAGGACGGCGGCGGGCGAGGCGAAGCGGGAAGTCCATGGCTCCGACCGAGAAGCTCCGTGGCTCTCCCTCCCTTCCTTCCGTCCGTCCGTCCCCCACCCCTCCCTTTCCCATAGATCAATTCTCTGCTCAGGAGGGGGGAAAAGAGAAGGAAAAAAGGCGAGAAGTTTCCCCGCGAAAAAAAAGCTCCTTCGAGCGAAACGCCTCAGTCCGTCTCCCTCCTTCTCCGGCCGCGCGTGACTGTGCTGAACCCCTTTGCCTCTCCCGTCAGCGGGGTGGGGGGAACCGAGAGAAACCCAGAAGGGACTTTCCCGCCTCAGGGCTTTTGTTGTGTTGTTGTGGTGGTTTGTTGTTGTTTCCGCCGCCGTTGGAAAGGCGCCAGGATAGAAGCAGCGGCTCTTCTGAGGGCTTGACGACCGGGAGCCGGCCTGGGCGGGAACGAGGGGTTTAAAAAGCAAAGAGGGGGCTTCTCTTTTCTCCCCGGCGCTCCGCGTGCGCGCGCGGCGCAGGGAAGAGCAGCGATGTCGGGAACGGGAGGCGGGAGCAGCGGGCGGCGAGGGGGATCCTTCCGAGAGAGGCTGCCTCCTGTGCGCGCTTCGTCTGACCCTGGCGGCAGACTTCGGAGCCGGTGAAACCTGAGAGGTTCCCCCACCCCACCCCTCGCCCATTTACTAGAAGCCTCTTATGCTATGGCCGGAGGAGCGGCGAAGAACCGGGTCGTCAGCGGCTCCCTCTGGGGCGCTGCGTTCCTCGTCAGCCTCACTGGAGGTGGGAGGGTGTGTATGGAAACTTGGAGGTGATGAGGGACAGAAGCGTTTCCACACGTTCGTTTCCTAACATGAAATGTAAATGGGGAAAGGCTGCGTCCTCCCCCCCCCCCCAAATATTTCTCTCGTTTTCCCTAACTGCGAGACTCTGGCCCTACACGGAAGATTCTCCCCATCCCACAAAAGGGGCGGGGAACACCCAGAGAGGGACTGTGCCGCGCGCACCTTTTCTCGGCAGTACGGATCTGGGAAGCAAGGTTCGAGGAAGCACTATTGAAACCAAGAGCGGGTGGGACAACCTCACGGCAGATGCATTTCCTATAGCGCCAGCGCCTATACCGTCGCTGGGAATCGCGAGGGGGAGAATGTCGTTCTCTCCAGGTCCTGTTTTGCAGGCAGCTTCCCCTCGAAGCATCTGGCTGGACACATCCTGGAGAACAGGGTGCTGGACTTGGTAGGCCGGTGGCCTGATCGGAGGCGTGGAAGGGCAATCCTTCGTTTCCTCTGGGCTCCCCTCGCCAGCAGAGTTTCATTGCTTTCAGGAGTGGCGGCGCGGGGGGCAATTTGATTTTGATTGTTCTCTCCTCCGCCCCGCGGCAGAATTCCTGATCTGAGAATAAGAGGTGTTTAAGGCCTATTGTAGAAGTCGCCCCGGCTGCTCTGGAAGCACCCCTCCCCCCGCGCGCGCCCCGCAATGTATAGGGGGATGGGATTGCGTCAGTGTTAACCAAGAGCTGTGTGGGCAGTTGGTCTATATGCGCAAAGGCGCTCGTCTTACGTATAACCGAGCCCTGAGTCTTGTTGCCTCCTGACCCGCACTAGCTTTGAGGAGGCGCACCATACACAAACAATCCCGCTGCTCCTTTGCCAGCGGGAGACACGCAGCAGGGCTGCATGCACGTGCAACGCGTCTACTCAGAAGTTAGTTCCGTTGTAGTTGCGGGGGGAGGGGGCTTGCTGCTAAACAAACGTGCATAAGATTGCAGAGAGAGCCCCTAAACAAACATCTCCGATCCAAGCCTATAGATTTTCCTAAGCAACCCCCGCCACCCGGTTTCCGGCGTGCCGCTTAATCCAAGTTGGAAATTGCCAGCAGCGGAATGGCCCCGCCTCTCTCAATTTTATTTGATGAAGTTGTCAGGCAGCTCGCCGGGGCTTCTAAATTGAAGCACTCTGTCGTGGTGCCTGGCTTCTCTTGCTGTGTCTCGGGTACTGATTCCTTGAGAGGAGGTGGGGGGAAGCGCACAGAAAATAATAGGAACTAGATTGTTGGGGGAGTGTTACGCACAGTGCCAGAGAGAACAAAGAAAAACGTTCCGAAAGAAAGCATTAGAAGGTAGAGAGGGGCGCGCGGGGAGTGGGGGGAACCAAGAAGCAATTGTACTGGTGCAGTATCGACCACTGCCTGCCCCCCACCCTTGAATATAGATATTTTTTAAATAAATACTGGCTGTCGATGAAAATTCCTGTATGCGTTTTTTGGTTTTGTTGCCATCTTTCGGGCAGCAAAGTGTTAATCCAGGGGGCTGCTGAAGTTCTAAAAATGCGAGCCTTCCCTTGACTATCAGCCAAGGGAGTGTTAAATCTGGTTTCTTACCGTAAGTCATTTTCCCCTCCTTTGGCTGCTGCTAGCGCTTAGCGCCCCCTACAGATGTTCGCGCCCCCTTCCTGCAATCCAACAGGGAGGTACACAAGAGAGTGGCAGCAATGGGAGGTGGCACAGAAAGGGTTAAGTGCCTATGGGGGGGGGGGATGAGTGAGCTTTGCTCCACATATTTCTGAAAGAGGAACAATGGGTGTATTTTAGATAAGGATAGAAACCTCTCCTCCGAAGTAAGTCCTGTTATTACATTTGATGAGGTTAACATTCAAATAAGTGTGCTTTAGGACTGCTCCCTTATTTAAATTTGAAGTTCATTCTCTAGCAATCCTTTGTACTGTATGTGAAAAGTGCCTTTCCGTCTGCAGGGGTCCAGCAATGGGGTGAGGTGGGGGGAGATACTTCTCTGTCGCTGCCTATGACTAAAAGCCAAGGAGGCACGGGGAACCCACCTTCCATGCAGGTATCTTGAGATACTTGATTCTCTAGCTTGGGGTGCCCCTTGGAAGTAAACTCAGCATAGCACGTGGTAGCAAGTTCCCCATCACCCTGCATACATGATTGCTTTGACATTTTAGAGCAAGGAGAGGACCTTTTTTTCTTTTTCTTTGAAGGCTGCATTCCCTAGGAGGCAAATCCTTGGAGGTCACATCCTAGTGTTAAGAGAGCAGGGCCAACACCTTACTCTCATCTTGATCGCTGCTCCTCTCTTTTCCTCTCTCACTTCCTTCATAAGACAGAGAACAGAGTGGGTTGATGATAATCAAGAGGGGGTATGTGTGTTTATGACAATCTTACTTCCACCCCCACTCCACTCATTGCCACCTGCGTGAAATTAGCCTGTTAGCCTTGAGAAGCCCAGCTCTCCTCTAAAGGAATCACATTCATTGGATCTTTTGTCAATGAAAGGTGGGGTGCTATGGAGCTGTGTTTGATATTCTCTGAAAGTAAAATTATGTGCTGTATAGTTGGGGCCCACCACCTATTGTTGGGTTCCAGCTCCCATTAGCCATAGGTCAAGGATCATGGAAGTTGTAGTCCAGAAACATCTGGAGGGCCACAGGTTCCTCATCCCTGCTCTATAGGATGCTGTGGAGTAATGAAGGACATTTCCTTAAAAATGAAGAACGCTTTGATGGCAAGATGGTACCCAAACTGCCTAATGGGCTGTTGAATGTTTGTGCCAGGCCTCAGCTCCAGAACATGTCTTTGTGGTCCAGTGCTGGGTGCTGAAATATATGAGAAGTTAGAACAAAGTGGTAAGCACCTTTTCCTTGCCACCAAGTAAGCACTGCTTAGTCCTACATACATGGGGTTAAGGGGCAGAACTTCCAGATCAGATAGTGTTCTAGGCAGGTGTCAAACCTAGCCACCTCTTCTTAGAAATTAAGCACTGCTTTGAAGTAAATGAAATGAGACACTATGTGTAGTAAGTGACTTCCAGCGCATCACACTCTCTTCATTTTTCTGCAAGGGTTGGAGAGCTTGGCCATGACCCAAGCACTCCTGCTGATCTCAAACTCTTCCTTGTAGTCCTTTCTGTGTTTCTTCAGACATTAGCTGACAGCTCAGGCCTGGGAAGCTTTGTCCTCATTATGAGCATTGCTTTGTTGCCCTGAGCGTACACCCTTGCTCAGATGGCAGCAAATGAACATCATTAAGAATGCTTCAGCCTTGACCTGCCATTCTGTTCTCCCTCCCATCCAAGGCAGACTTGCCGGCTTTTACTGAGAATGAGTGTGAGCCAGTGTGGGTACAAATCCCAACTCTTCCATGATGTAAAGTGGGTCAGGATGAAGATGAATGAGGGAGGATAAGGGGGGGTAGCGGCGAAGCTGCACTTTGCACATTAAAGTAGTGCAGAACTATTTAAGAATAAACACTTCTAGCATGCTGCTCCCCTATTCAGAGCCAGTATTCAGGTTTTACTTTTCTTTTCACTGGGGGCCAGTCAGTCTTTGCATTTCTGATCTACAGCTCACCTTGTTCTACAGTCCCTAATTATTTCCTTAATTATGCCCTTCACCATGCAATGCTATAGATGCCTACTCAAAATAAAATCCCAGTGGGTTCAGGGGGGCATACCCTCAGGTAACTGGGTATGCAATTACATCCATGGTCTTGTTTTGCAATTTGAACTATAGTCCCTAGCCCAAGAAATTTTGACACCTGAGGTAGACCCCAAAATGGCACACACATCCCTCTGGCAGGGAAGAAGGATTGACAAAAGATCTACATCAGGAACAAGTGGGGAGGGGAAGATTGACATTGGGATCTGCTGCCTCTGTGAATCCTGCTGCCTGAGGCTGATGCCTCACCTTGCCTCATGGGTGGGCCGGCTCTGATAGTCCCATGTCTGACTTCTGTTCTACATCTCTGGTAAGCCTTAACTTTGAGTGTTGGCTACCTGTTACTTTTCCCCAGCAATGTTCTGCTTCCCCCACCCCTGATCTTACCATGAAGAATCCTTCCATTGTGATCTTAATTGCAAAAGTTAGCCGGAACTGTCACACTGAAAGCAGCTATCCCATTCATTTCAGTGGAAGCTCTTCATAATAACTTTTGCTGCTTTGGTTTCCTTAGTTGGAACAATGCCCAAATGATTCAGTTGAATATTACATTCTTCATCTAATGGGTCTTTGGACAGATAGTTTTTCATGCATTTTCTTACATTGGTCATACTTTTAAAGAATAAATTATTTTATATTTCCAGTTGACTTTACATTTATCCTTATAATAGGCTATGTAATATTACAGGCAATTATAAGTACCCCTTGAGGAAGCTTTGTTCTGTGGGCCTCAAGAATGTAAAATCTTTTAGACACAGATAATAAGGTTTTTAAAAAAATATGTCTGTTTATTTCAGGCATAGGCAACCTTCAGCCCTCCAGATGTTTTGGCCTACAACTCCCACGATCCCTAGCTAACAGGACCAATGGTCAGGCATGATGGGAATTGTAGTCCAAAACATCTGGAGGGCTGAAGGTTGCCTATGCCTTGTTTATTGCCTTTATATGCCTTATTTATTCCAAAGAAATCAAGGTGATTGATATTTCTAAATCATGGCTTGCAATCTAAGAGAAGTGATAGAAAAAGGGGGAAAGACATGGGAAGGGAAGAGGAAGAATAACCACCCACTAAGTTAATTTAACTACTTTATTTCTCTCACTCCTAAATTGCACTGTGGGCATTCCAGTCTTCATTCTGTCCTCATTCCTGTACATCTAGACCAAAAAGAAAAGTAATCATGTCTAGAATCTATAATTTTGAAAATTGTTTGATTTCCTTTTTGAATTTTTAAAAGTCTTTTTTAAGATGAATTTTCAAAAGATGAATTTCAAGGCAATAATAAATATCAACTTGTTAAAAACAATACTTTAAAACTTAAAAAAACCTAAATCCAACAGCATCTATAATCTGGAATGTTGGGGATTGGCAGGGTGGAATACACTTTTGAAGTAGAAGAATGATCTTGATCCCCCCCCCCCATGTTCATTTCCCCTCAACTCTGTTCATCAATCTATTATGTGAAAGGTCAATAGAAGACAAAAGCAGAATACAGCACCACTAAGGAACTTGGTGCATTTTCACTGCACCTTTATTGCTGTAAGGGAAGCAAGAGGTTCTATCAGTGTATATCAGCCCCTGGACCAGCCTGAGACTGTACTTGTTTGCAATCTCAGCATAGTGCTAGGCTGGCAGTCTACTGTCTTTGGGAGTGAACAAGCGAGACAGAGGGAAACATAGGGACCACAAAGACAGCTGGTGTCTTATCAAAACACACGCTTGGTTTATATCAGTGTTTCCTCCCTTGTTGTACGATAAAAACATGCTCAAAAGTTGGACCTGTGACAGCTTCGCCGAGTCACTTCTCAAGAAAGTAGAGAGAAGAGCAGGCTGTCTGTGCTTACACAGGGCTTAATTTCTTCTTTGCAGAAGGAAACAAACAATCTAATTCTGCTGCCCTTACATTGCTAGCAGCAAAACTATCAGAACAGAGTTAAGAGTGGATAAAGTTAATTCAAATGGACTTCAGTGGTCTTAAGAGCACCTACCTCTATACTGTCTTTAGTGGCTGAAACATCCTCAGATCCCTGCTTATACATTTGCTGTTTCTTTTACATTTCTATCCTATCCTATCCTGGAGGCTTGCTTGAGGGAGGGATAACTTTTAAAATAGCCAGTAAATCATCTCAAAACAGGTAACACAGGAAACATTACCATTGGTTCTGCCATCAAAACGTAGCACAACTTTAAAGGTCTAACAAAACCCCTTAGACTTAATCTTCAGTTGTGCTACGTTTTAATTCTACTTTGTGAATGGTACTCTTGTATGGACTTTCGACCTTTTTTTGAAAGCAAATCCCAACACCAGGATAGGTGGTGAACAGTGGTGAAATTGGTGATGGGAGCTTCTATTTGCAGTGGCACCTGGGGCAGGCTGCACTTTCATGCTCCTAGCTTTAATACAGATAGTATGGGATGCAGAGTGCAGGCCCAACTGTCTTTATGAGCTCCCTGTGGTATCATAACTAGTACCAGCATGTGAAATTTGGGCTTGCTGCTGCACGCCTGCAGACTTTCTCAGAAAAATCAATGAATTTGCTAGGTACAGATTTATTGTGTTCAGCAAATATTAATGAATTGACCTGAGAATGGGCCTTTCAGTGGTGGCACCCCTTTTGTAGAATTGTCTCCCCAGGGAAGTACGCTTGGCACCATCACTGCTTTGTTTTTAGGTGCCAGACAAAAACTTTTGCATATGCCGAGTCTTACAGTTTTAATCAGATGGGTAGTTGGATCCGTCATTTGTGAACCCCTGTTAGACCTTTTTAGTTGTGGCACTCCAAGACTGAAATGTTCCTCCAAAGGAGTCTAACCTGGTGCTGAGGCTGATTCTTTTTTTGTCATCACATGATACTTTTATATTTGCCCAGGCTATTTAGTTTTGTTTTTTCCCTGCATTGTCTTAATACGTTTGTTATATGCTCTGCCACTCTGGTTTTATTTTTATGTGACTGATTACTGGTTTATAGTTATTTTATTCTTTTAAATTTATGTTAGCTGCTCTGAGAGACGATTGTCTGAAAAGCAGCATATAAAATTGCTACATAAATAAACAGGTTGTGATGTGTGTTCGTTGTGATCCAACCACATAAAGATGCAAGTAAGGGACCTTGATCCATCCTGTCAAGCTTCTGAGTGTCTTCTCCTCAGGGTGCTGTCCTTCCTGCAGAAACTGTATGTTTCTTTGCCTAAGAGGACAGGGACATTTCAAAGAAGGATCAGATGCTACCACTGTTTGCACTTTGGGGGTAATATGCAAAGGAAGGACTTGGGCATATCCTCCACAAAGAGCTTCATCAAGCAAAGTGGGGGGCAGGGAAGACACAAGTTTCCCTATTGCAACTTCAACCTGATTTTACAAAAATAGAGAGCATGACTCATTCCCCTTTTCTCTTTTTTGTTCTTCTGCAAAAATACATCATTTTAGGTTTGGGAGTTGTGGGCTGGGGAGCAAGATTCACAGGAAAGTCAGAAGAATACTTGGATATGTTCAGGATAAAATTGCCCCACTCTCAATACTTTACCTTAAGAATCTTCATTGAGGTTTCTTTTAAAAGTAAAAAAACAGAGGTATATCTAAGGCAACCTTTCCAAGCCTGGTGTCCTCAAAATGTTGCACTCAACTCCTGTCAGCCCCAGCCAGCATGACTATGAGCCAGGGATGATGGGAGTTGGAGTCCTATGACATCTGAATGTTACCAGGTTGTTGTTCATTTGATTTCCAAACCACCCTTCACCATAAGGTCCTAGAGCAGGCTATAACAATGTAAAAATCCAATATTAAAATCAGCTTAAATAATGTATAACACAAATAACAGGGAAAAGTTGTAAGAAATGATCACATTTTAACTGAAATCCAATGGTCCAGATCCAACATAATGCCAAGGCTTAGTGTGAACAAGCAAACATGCAGGTTCCTGCTGCTACTGTGCTATCCAGGGCTAAACCATGGTTTGTCTTAGCATTATATCCAATCCCAGGCTCATGGTTTATTTCACTCCTGGTTTGTCTGGCAGAGACAAACTATGAGCCTGTATTCAGACATAAAGCTAAGCCTAACTGTGGCTTAGCTTCAAGTAACACAACAGCATCAGGACCAGGGAGAGCGAAGTGGCCAGGATTTTTGATGTGAGCATCTATATGCATACACATACACGCTTAGTGATGGTTTAGCTTAGAGTTATGCGTAAACTGGGTCAATGTGTGTGTGTGCTTCTAAATTGCACCCCCACTGTTAACGTCAACCCTCCCACCACTTTCTTCAAAGCTCAAAATCTTGCATATTCTCTTCTCAACAGAAACTAGCCAAACAAGAAGTTTTTGTGTGTGTATGTGTTTCCTTGTGTTTCGTCAAAATAGCTTTGCCATTGTACACACAGAAAATCTCTCTCTCTCTGTGTGTGTATGCCATGTTCGAAAATGCCTATGCGAAAACCAAAATGTGTTTGTGATGCAGGAATCAGCATTGTGTTGGCATTGCTAGAAGTGTCAGAGTTAATCCTGAAATCACCTTGCCGGTGCTTTCCTGCAGCTTAAGCAGCAACCTATACATGTTGAAACAAGGCCAGGGAATTATACAGAGCAGCAGGTCCTGTGTAGAATGATTTCCTGAGCTGTGTTTACACTCCTGCAAGCAGGCAGGCCAACCTGGGCTGAAACAGAATGATGACAATGCAAAAGCTGCAGCGACAATTATGTCTTGCATGAAGCAAAACAAGTCTTCTCTCACCTTCTGACAAGCAGAGGGAGGAAAGTTTTAATTCTGTTTGACCCAGAATATACAGTCAGCATTAGCTTCTGTCAGCAGTGGAGAATTCCACCCTGCACTTTATTGAGCATGAGTGTGTTGGGCCCATTAGGTGTCCAGATACAGCGAGGATTTCTTGCCTCTGGAACAGTTACCAGGACTTCTTAGCTCCCTGCTGGGTCATCTGCTTACTCAAAGGCAGCCCCAACGGCTAGCCAGCCCTTCTCTGCATGCCTTCGTTGCCAGCGCTAGGCTGTTGAATAATGCATGCCTTTGGTTGGCAGATAAAATGAGGAGATTTGCATTTGCTTTATGATGAATTAATTAATTTGGTTTCTTTGCTCCCTCGCTCTTGTTGCCATTTTCAGGGAGCAAGGGGCCTGCAGAACATTTGTATGACACTACATGTGGTTAATCCCAGCCCGGAGCAACTGTTTGACGTCTTTGCAGTGTGTGTGTGTGTGTGTGTGTGATGACAGAGAAGGAAAGCAAAAGCTTTTAAAATTGTTTAGGCTCCAACAGACTGTTGAATAAACAGGTCAGGGTGAAAAGCAGGCTGTTTGTGAGTGGGCACCTCAGTGTATAGTTGCAGAATATAAAAGCCTTCAAGTGGCAGTTTATTAACATGTGCAAATTATTACTTGATGTTGCCATTCTCAAGGAAACAGACCCTAACAGGTGCTACACCTGTTCCGTTTCTGTTGGTGAGTGAAAGCTAGCACTTAAGAAAACGATGGACAAATGGTTGACTGACACATCACAAGCATGTGCTCTGAAGCTTTTGTATGGGGCCAGCCCGCTTCAGTACTGACCTGATGTTACTCTAGAATTACTCTTGGATGCATTTTACAGCTGTGACAAACTCTTAGATTATGCATTTGTAGCAAAGCGCCCACAAAGTGTTGTCATTGATTCCTATCTGTAGCATTTTCTGTTCCTCCATTCTTGTATGAATCTCAATCTGAAAGAAGGCCAAATAGTAATATGATTCAGAAATGGAGGCTTTCTTTGTGGAGATTGTCAGTCAGTCTGGTGTGACTATAAAAAGAGGAAAAAAGCACCCGGTATCATATTGCTAATCATACCAATTTCATTCATACTGGTCTTCTTCTTTGGCGATCATTTGTAGCTGAGTAAGATTGTCTTCCTAGCTTCATTGAAGACTTGGTGCCCCATCTTTGACAATGCCCCCTATGCAATATATGCAGAAAGTCCTAGTCACCTTGGATGTTCAGTCATATTCATTTCAAGATGCCAGCTTGCAAAGTTGAAAAAGAAAACATGGATAACTGCTACCAACCATAGCAGATAATATTAGACCAGATGGACTACTGATCTGACTTACTACCAGGCAGGTCTCTTTAGGTTGTGCAGATACATTTCTCAGAGACATTTTAATGACTTTGATTAGACCATAGTAATGCATTGGACTATTATACCTGAAATGGCTTCACAATTGCTTGATTTTCATGCTTCCAGTGCTACCTTAATGTGGAACATAAATGCTTATGTAGATCACTCATGTCTTCGATTCTATTATTCTGTGTCAAAAATATGATACGTTAAGGCACATGTCTGCTGCTGAGAAAGATGTGGACCTGCGTTAAAGATTATACAAAAGTTCTACACGTGGCTCAGGAATATCTCCATGGCAAGTAAACTCCCCAAGTTTTAAAGATGATCCTAGACGGTGGAATGCCATATGGGAACACTACTGCTGCCCATAAATGTAATGTAGGGAGCAGCCATGAGATATTGGGCTCTGTCATCTTCAGAGCCAAAGTTACTAAACTGATATGAAAGTTTTTGCTGAAAGGACTGTTTATCAAGGGATAAGACTCTTATTTTCCAGTCACATGTCATAGTGAGTCAGAAATCCATGGTCATGGTAAGGACATTTCTCCAGAGAGTTATGTTGTTCACCATTTGCCTACTTAGTGCAATAGACTCTTTTCCCTTTACATTATATTCTCCATCAAAACAGTAGAGCTAGACTGCGATTCCATAAGCCTCAAGGAGTGGAGTAACTTTGTTGTAAAGTTTCCATCCAGAATTGACCTTCATCAGAAACAAGACAGTGGGCTAATAATTCATTTAGTCTGTCTTATGAAGCCAGAAGGGAAGTTTTTCTCCCATTTTCTTCATTGGCAGGGAGCTGGGTAAAAATATTCAAATGGCTTCTTATATCACTCACTTTGTAGATTTCTGTGGACTCCCTGATTATTAGATGCTTATATATATTTTATATTCTCAGCAGATAATATCAGTAAGTATATAAGATCACATTCCTGGGCTTGACTTAATTAGTCTTGCAGAACTTTTCAGTCCCTGATTCCAGTTAGATTTCACAATTCAGCCCCCATAAGGCTACACTTAAGCCTAGTGATACTGCACCCCTTTGTTACCCTGATATTGAATGTAAAAGTGGTTAGAGGGAGTCAATAAGAAAATAGGGTATGTTTGTTGCTGAGTATGTACCCTCAGAGGAATTGGACAAATCAAACTTGGCTCCATGAGCCTCGGTTTTCTAATTGGTGAAAGAGATGTAGATGTAATTGACCTGCCTCTGACCCGACCACTGACTTTTTCAATGTGCTTGTCTAATTTGAGATCCTTGACAGGATGGCACATATAAGTGTGTCACATTGCACTTGTGCAATGGCGTGTATATGTGTAAAGCCCGCCAAGCAGGAGCCGCAGTTGAGCTGCGTTTAAGAAGTTGCTGAGACACTTTTGAACTCTGAACACAAAGCCCAGCAGTATTTTCCGTCATGATTCTGAAGTCTGAATGGGGGTGTAGCAACAATTGCCACCTTTGTTGTTCTCAAAGGAGTGGAGAGAGTGTTTTCAGAGGGAGCGCGAACTGCTTAGAATTCCAAACAGTTGCCAGGAGTGTTTGTGACTGTAATTCACTGCAGGTCTCTCACCCTTCAGCTCATTCGAACAATTCGTTCCTCGTGTGTGTGCGCGCGAGCGCGTGAGCGAGAGTATACATGCACGCATGCACACACTAAGTTGTTTTTGTTATGTGAAAACATAGCAGTGTATACCCCTGAGTGACTTTCCCCCAAACTATGAATTTCAAGTACTTCTGACTGTCTTTTAGAATTTGAATATAATGATATCCTTTGGGTGTAAATGGTGGTTTTTACTACATAAGAAACTAATGGAAATGATCTGCCTGTTCCTGCCGTTTGCAGATTATATGCTTCGGATTTTTTTGGCGGGGGGAGGAATATATGTTTAGGCTGCTTTCTTGTATGCTACATTTAAATTAAAATGGTGTGAGCTGTGGCTGCAGAAGCTGCTATGCATGAGTAGCAGGGCTGATCAAGGACAATGATGAGTCAAGTCAGTTTTGAGGGTTATGTCTTAACATCTGCTTTCTCTACTTCACATTACTTTGACTCTTGACTTGCCTACTGATGTGGCTGCCAAGCTCCCTGGTGATCCACTGATGCTCAATGGGACGAGGATAGGCTGAGTACACCAGAACATTGTGAAAGACTGGAGTGGGAGGTGGGGAGGATCCACTTGCCTGTTTCTTTCCTGAAGACTGCAAAGTAAAGAGCCAAGACAGATCTGTATTTTCCTTTTAGATCATTCAGCACTGGTTTTTGGCTTGTCTCACAGGCCAAGCCTTAGCAGTGTGTGGCTGAGTGGTCAGGTAGCTATCAAGGCATCATTAATATGCTGATTATACCTTTGCTCTGCTCTTCTACCAAAGAGCTCATTGGTTCTGACAGCCCCTCATCCAGGCTGCTCATGGGGCCAGACCTGCTTAGTTCAAGCACAAAATGAATTGTATCGTGTGCCTTCAGACCATCAACAGGGTTCTGCTGTCAGTGTTATGGTGGCCCTCTGAGGTATTCTGCTCTCCCTTCCTGCGAGCATAGCTTGATGCATTTTCACCCGGATGGTTTTGTAGAGGCACTGATGGCTTTGAATGCCTTTTCACTTTTCATTAGCTCGCCACTAAGTCTGATTTCTTTCCTCCCTTTCATCCTTCTGCAGCAGTTCATTAGAGGCCAAGAAAAACCAAAGGAATTAATTTTCTTTTGCACGGAGCATTTCCCCTTTCAGGGAAGGGTGGGGGAGGGAAGCAAGGGAGAGCGTTATTAAATTTATTTATTAAATGTATGCCCTGCTCTTCCTCCCAAAAGAGTCAAATTGATAAAGCAATAAAAGCGTGTTAACAACAGTTCCAGTACAGGTACAGATTGGGAATGATCTCTACTTAAAAGGCTTGTTGAACAAACGAAGGTCCTCAGCAGGCACTGAAAAGCTCAGATGCCACATCACTAAAAGCTCATATCCTACATTGTGTGGAACAGACCTTCTGATAAGATGGTATCTGCAGGAAGCCCTCACCTGCAGAGTGTAGTGACATAAGGGGTTAGATGATTTTTCAGACATTGTGGTCTCAATTTATACACTAAAAGAAGCACCTTGAACTTAACCCAGTAGCAAACTGGCAGGCAGTTTAATTCTTCCAACAGCAGAGTGTGTTGCTGATATCCTGCCGCAGTAAACAGTCGAACAGCATTTTGCAGCAACTGCAGCTTCTGGACCAACCTGAAGGGCAGCCCCCTTCAGAGTGCATTGCGGTATCCAGCCTGAGGTTACCAGCATATGGACAACAGTGGTCATTCTATCCTGGTCCTGAAACATCTGTAGCTCTTTTACCAGCCAAAGCTAGAAGACACTCTTACCCACTGAGGTCACCTGAGCGTCTAATACCAAAGATGAATCCAGGAGCTATTTTCCAGAAACGACACTAGAGATAGGATTGGAACCACTGTAAAACAGTGCCTCCAGTATCTGTTCTACTAAATTGGCTCAGAAGGATACCGTGATTATCTGGCCATGCTAACCATCTCATGGTCCACTCACTATAGGTTTGCAGGTTCTTATTGGGTGAGGCTTCGTAGACTGTGCCCAGTGCATTTGATGCCTGATCACAGATCTATTTGTAATGGCATTTCCGGATACACAAACAATCACTTGGATTTGCATTTATCCTTTGATTAACATGCATGTGTGAACTAAGTCTTCTATTCTGACCAGAGAACTACAAATACACAGTATTCTGGGTAAACAGCATTTTCACATTTATGAGCACATACATGAAAATTCACATCATTTTCCAGTGACAGAATAGGAGGGAAGGAAGCAAACTTAAGCATTATTTGTATTCATTTCAAACCATCTCAAGATGAAAAGTGGAAAATTCTTACCAGAAAAATGTGAGGCAGTTGAGGCCCTTGTGAATTTAAGAGGGTGTTTGCCTCACCCTAAGACTGTACACATGCTGCCCCCTCTTTCTGCCACCATTTTATTCCCGTGGCCCCAAAGTAAGTCCCTCCCTGTATCAGTCCATTTGCTGAGGGCTTTCTGTGCTAAAATGCAGAGGTGAGATGGAGAAGAAGTGGAAGGGAGGCAAGGGCAAGAGAGAGATTATGTTGAAGTGTGGATTTGTCAAGGGTACAGTTCCCATTCTTCCATTCTTTTTAATCAGTAGTAAAAGGGGAGAAGGATCATCAGAAGACCCATTAAGCATGCAAAGAGCTCTCAGCTACAGACACTGGCAATTTTCTGCTAGAGGAAAAATGTACCATCTATCTAGAGAAACAAGGCGTGAAGATGTAGACAGCCAAGGAATTTACCAATGACAGGCGTGGTGGGCTCAACGGTGTTTTTTATTAATTATTATCATGGTTATGTCATTATTATCTTAAGGCTCAGTTTGCAACCTCTTGTCGATTCCAGAATCACTCCATTATTGTCGGTCTACTACAAACCTTAATCTCTTTGCTATGAAACATCTTTATGTTGACCCAGCTCAGGTTCAGTTGTAGTCACATCAGAATTATTTCATGTTCTTCTGCATTTGCAGTATTTATAGACTGCCTTCCCATAAGGTAGAGATGGCTTACAGAAGATAAAGACAGTAAGAATAAACTATACTGAATAAAACCCCAAACTCGGTCCTCCAGCTGTTTTGGGACTACAACTCCCATCATCCCTAGCTAACAGGACCAGTGGTCAGGGATGATGGGAATTGTAGTCCCAAAACAGCTGGAGGACCGAGTTTGGGGGTGCCCGCTCTAGTTTGTCACTTGCACATATGCTGTACACTGCTTAGAGATTTTTGAAATATTAAGTAGTATATAAATGCTTATAAAAATAAATTAAATAAACATAGTTGCTATTAACCAGAAAAGCTCAAAGCCCGATGACATAAATAAGTCTTACAGCATTTCCTCAAAGTAGACAAGGATGCACATAGTCTGCCAGCTTGGGTTGAAGGTGGGTAGAGATGATTCCACAGCCTCAGATCATTATTTTAAGAGCTCTCTGCTCCTAGCTATGAAAGACCTGCCAAGGTAAGGTCTTCCTTAGGTAGAAGCACAGCTCTCATATAGTGGAGGGCTTATGAAGCAGGCTTTGGTTTTCAGAGTGCTGCTGACAGGGGAATTGATGCAAGGAAGTATAATGGGCCCCAGACTCTCCCCATTTGCTGCATCCTTGGAGCTTTTTAAACTCTCAGTGTCAATGCTTGGATTTTGTTTGTTTGTGTGTTTAATAATATGCCCGCACACCATGTTGAATTTGTGATCTTGAACTCCTACCCATATTGATTATGTGGATTAAATGTCTTTCTTGTGAGATTTCTAGCTATTGCAGTTTATGCCTTCTTTGCCATGCACAGCAACCTCACTTTGAGTAAGACCTGCTCTGCCTTTTCTATAGATTTTGTTCCCAATCCTGGGATAAACAATATCCCATGGATTCCAATTCTTTCACTAGGTTTTTGATAGACCCACTATAATCTGTATTCTCCTTTAGTACAAGGAACTCTAATTTACCCATCTTGGCTCTGAGGTTTCTAGTAGCTGCTTATAAATAAATTACCACTTTCGTCTCTCTATAAAGATAGTTTTTAGTATGTGTGTCTGCTGTAGCTGCTGTGGCTGACGTCTATTAATTTTTCTTTCCGTGTGCTCCCACACTTTGAAGACAGAATATGTTTCCTAAGCCAGGTCCCCTTCAACTTTTTTCAGACCAAAGACCCACTTTTAACCCAATTATGCATTTTGGGGGCCCAATTTAGCAATCTTTTGCCATATATCTGATTTAGTTGTAACCTACCTTAGATCAGCCTAAGACACACCAGATGAAGACCAGTGCAGTATAAGCAATTACTCCTGAATTGAGTGTTTCTCAGCATTGGTCAGGGTCCCTCCAATGTCAATTTAAAAACTGCAATCAATATTTTTTTTAAAAAAAATACTTAGATGTATATGTGTAATGTGAGAATGAAGCAATAATGGGTACTAGTCAGCAGTGATTTTCAGAGTGCTGGGACACTTTTTTTTACTTCCACTGTCACAGATGTTGCTGCTGGTTGCTAACTGACTGCTCAGCTGAGACATTCTGTTTGACCATATGAGTTCAGATTCAGGGATGCACAGGGCAGCTGGCATGAACAAAAAATGCCATGTCTGTACAAGGTATGTGTGTGTGTAAAGAAACAACAGGGAAGGGGATTAGAAGAAAAGAATCCATCAGAAAGAGAAGTCAGAAAGGAGGGGAGCCATCTTAATTTGAACTCCTCTCATCTGCTCTACACGCCTGTGTGTTTGTGTGAACATACCAGTACTAGGTGCACGCACTATTTTCCCAAGATGCATTCCTGTAGTTCAAAAGCAGTGGTGTTTGGTTCCCACAGGTCTGTTGGGAGTTAGGAGAAAGAGCAATGCAGCTAGAGGCAGTGTGAGGCCTGCAAGCATAATTGCACAGTGTATCCCACAGAGGATTGCAAGCTCAGATGAAGCAGCCAGCTAAATTTCTTAGTGAGTTCTTTATCTCCTCCTTTATCCCACTGCTAGATGAGCCATATTATTATAGTGAGAGTTGCTGAATAGTTGGCTGATACAGTAGGCTTGCAGCTAGGCTACCCTTCTCAGTTGCGTTTCTAGATCTTTTTCTAGCAATCCATTTTGCACTAAAAGGGACCAATGGAAGTTATGGGAGTCATGTGAAGACTTATGAAGCTTGTGTTTAGCATTACACAGGAATAAACTGAGCATTTTTTAAAACAAACAAACCAGCAAGATATGTGTGAAAAAATGGTGCTTCTGAGTTGATTCGAAAAATCAGCTTTATTTGGAGATCCAGCATGGTAATCTTGTGTGCAGATGGGAAAGTAGAGCTGGAAAATATTCCCATCTTATACCCTGGAGAACCACTGCCAGTCAGAGGATTCCAGCTTTCTAGACTGGTGTAGGCAATACTAAGCTGAATTGGCTCATGGTCTAATGCAGCGATGGGGAACCTTTAACCCTCCAGATGTTTGTTGGAATATTGTTGTTGTTTAGTCATTTAGTTGTGCCCGACTCTTCATGACCCCATGGACCAGAGGACGTCAGGCACTCCTGTCTTCCACTGCCTCCCGCAGTTTGGTCAAACTCATGCTGGTAGCTTCAAGAACACTGTCCAGCTATCTCGTCCTCTGTCGTCCCCTTCTCCTTGTGTTGTTGGAATATAATTCTCATAAACCCTGACCATTTGGCATCCTGGCTGAGACTGAGGAGAGTTGGTGTCCAGCAACACCTGGAGGGCCATAGATTCACCATCTCTGGTCCAATACAAGGCAGCTTCCTTTATTTCCAACCTATCACAGTACACTCCACGTTATTGAGAAGCACAGATTTTGTACACATACTTAAATGCACTTCATGCTGAAATGAGTCCTTGAGCTTCTTTGTTCTGAATCTACTGTCCTTAAATTGTCTTGGCTGTTGCAACAGAAGGCTGACTGTTGCCGCATGTTTAAAGTTGATATTCATTAATACCATGATCTTATCCAGCAGTTTCATTTAATCTGTGTTGGAATTGTTACACACTGTTCACATTTCCCTACTGCCTGCATGCCAATACCTTGAGGGAAACAAGATAGATGTATTTTGATCATCCCCTGATAGTTTATCTTCTAAAATAAGCCTGAGTTGTCTGTAATCTGCAGACTCATCAGACTGGCTTAGATAGGATCTTGCTTGGCTGTCTCCTCAACCCACCCAATTCCATTAAAGCGTCTGCACTGGGCATCTGGGGTACTTTACTTTATTCAATTGGCAAGAATGGCTGATCCACAGAGACTCCAGTTTTTACCTGCCATTGGCTCCATTAATCGTGACACCCCTCTCCATGATTACACTAAGCCTGTCTAAATTAAGGATCCCAAAGGACATGTCTCCTAAAGGAGCAGGGGTGATTTGGCTTGTTCCCATGCATTCATGTAAATCCCTTTAAGTGATCATATTTGATTCATGCCAGATTGTAATGGATTTTAATTCATGCTAGTCTGTTCTTTTCTCCTTTTTTTCAATGCATTCCTTCCTAGTCAGTAACAAAAGTGGATCACGTGCTGATTTGGAATTCCCAAAGTATTTCACTGATACACTAAGCTCCATGATAACATGAATGAAATATCTCTCTCTGTGTGTGTGTGTTTTCTCAACCTCCATTACATTTTCCTGAAATTCTTACTTAACTACCTGTTCTTGTCCATATCCACGGTTGGAAGGAGTTTTATGTGCTGTGGTTGCCTTTGGAATTCTGTGTTTAGAATCGAGCAGAGAACATCTTTGTGAGAGTGATTATATTTTAAACACTGAATTTGCAAACTAAAGTCCTGTCTTTTAAGATGCTGTCCCCATCTTCTCCTGAAACTTAAAGTCCTTTAAAACTAATCCTGTACCAAAAGCATCCCGAAAATAAAACAGCTACCCAACTTTTTGCTGTCGTTGTTGCAAACCTTCCGAAAGAAAAGATTCCTCTGCCTCTTTATGCAACTCGTTCCATTACTGAACTGCTTTTGTAGTTGTAGCTGTCTCTTTCCCCCCCAGATTTGCTTTAAATCTCCTTTTTGGTAATTAAAGCGTGCCGTTTCTCTTCCTCGGTAGCTATGGAGAACAGTTGTCTTCTCACTTGTTTTTGCCATTTTTTAAAATATTTTTAAAATGGATAGAATTGGTGTAACAATGTAACATTATGAAAGCAGTTGCTCTTTTGGGAAGCATTTGCATCTCATCCATGATTCCAGGGGGACCAAGGAACAAGCAACACAGAGAACTTGGATATGCCAGATTAAATTGGAAAATCTGTGTTGAGTTCAACACAGGTTTTACATACACAGTACAAGAGAAGAATGCAACACAGAGACTAATCCACACAATCAGTCATGCTTGACAGTGATGCACACACAGCCCTTGCAAATAGGCACAGCGTTTCTTGCAGTACCAAGGCATTATGCTGTAATTGTGGAGCTGGGTTACAAATGTGCAGGGGCTATTTGCATTTCTTCCAAAAGTTGAAAGAGAGTTGGAGAGAGTTCAGAAGTTAGGATCATTTACTCGCAGCAGCCAGAAACATCACAGCCAGACACTGGAGAGACCTGTCAGGAGTAAGCATGGACCAATGGTACCAAATAGTATGGGAAACAGCCTTATTAGAAAAACTAACCAATAAAGTGAAACTGACACGGGGACAAATGGAAGAAGACACCTTCACCCCAGTATGGCTCCCTTTTATCACATAACACAGCCCAACAAGACAACGACAAGAATCCACCAACATACAGTATGGCTAACCTGATTCAAAAACACCCACCCACCCCATTCACACATGAAAGCAAAGTTCACTACAGCCAATCACAAACAAACAACCACATCCTAGGCCAACCCCAACCTCTCTCACCACCAAAGGAACACAAGTAAATAGTAAAGAGAATCCGCACAAGCGACATTGACACAAAACCCCACACATAAATTAAGTAAAATAGAAACATCGCCTCCCGACCCCAGCCCAACCCACCATGGCCCCTTCCACCTCTTTCCCCCTTTTCTTCCTAAGGTAACACTAATGTCTCAACAAATGAAACTGATCTGTAGAAAATGTAACTTGAAAAAAGAGGCATTGCGCATACTTTTGTAAACCAAGAAATCTTTAATAAAAATATGTTAAAAAAGGAAGAAGTTAGGATCATTTCACATGTTACATAAGAGGGACATTTTGGTTTGTGGTGATGTGTATGCTCAAGGAACTGCTAGCCCCTCACAGCTTCTTGATGGATGCTTCTGTATACAATCTACCCCCCCCCCCACCCACCCACATTTAAGGCATGCATTTAACATATTCTAGGTGTATGCTTAAAAATGCAATGTGTGAAGTGGCATTTACAGTAGGGGTAATACAGTGTACCGGCCTCTGAATAAATTCTCTCCTGTCTGTTTCTGCACTAGCACTTTTACAGGGATGAATGCGTCCTCTTTTATTTTTATGAACTTGGTCAGAATTTCAGCAGGTGTCAAACAGATTAAGTCATATATTCACAGCTGGTGTAAATTAGCTTATTCCAAGTTTCTGCTCGGTTTGGAATTAGAGTGAGGATCTGTCCCCCATCAACTTGCTTTAATTTTCTTGGCTGTGTTTGTGCCTCTAACAGTAATTTAAAAAGCAAAAACACAGCAAACAGAGACACTAAAATCGGTAACAGATTGTGTATGATATCATTTCTTTTCTTGGTCCATCCGGTATCTCAGCCTGCCCAGGACAGGATGCAGAAGAAGCTGTGACTTGGAAAAGAATTGATTTGGTCAATTTTAATGCTCTGCAAACTTCCAAAGAAATTCTTCATATGCAAAACGTTGTTTTAGCTATACCATGTAAAAGAAAGGGGAACGGGGAGGGATACTGCCGCTCAGAGAGCTGAGCAAGCGCTACGTTTCTGGATGAGGCTACAAACAAATGGGGAATCTTTGATCATCAAACATCCATACTAATTTTGTTGACTCAAGTCATTTTGCTGGCAACTAAACTGTAACTGCATTTAACATAGCTTGGTTTTGTCTCTTTGCTGAACCAAGGAGACAGCTCAGTGCTAGGAAGCCACTTCTCTCCACAATACGAACAAGTGCAGCTACTAAAACATTCCCCATGACTGAGTTGTCAGGTGGCAGGGGGCATATCACCACTAGACTCATAGGGTGGTATTACTCTGAGTAAACCCATAGAAATGCAAGCCCTTAACTTGGTCGTGTTCATTAATTCCAGTGGGCTTGTTCAGAGTCAAACTTAGTTTTATTTCAGATTCCACTTTCTGCCTTGGTTTCTGAAGAACTGATTGTGAGCCGAGGCTCCGCTCCCCGCTTTGTGATGAAATAAGACACATGGACACAAGCATTGTAGGTTAATGGGCTAAAAAAGGCAACAACTTTATTGATTACAGAATGTGAGGGGTATTGGCTTAGGCACTGGATCTGAACCGACTATACTTGACTCCTGCCAGCACTGCAGGGAGTCACACAAGGGTTAACAACTGTAGGGGGAGCTTGTTGATGCAAATCGCCTGGAAGCTCCCCATAGAGTCACTGGAGGGTCATACCATGGCCCTAGCCACCACCTGGGCATCGGACAGAAACCACAACTGCTGGATTCCTTTAATGGAATACCCTTCAAGGGGAAGGGTAGGTGATGGCCACAACCTCCCCTCCAACACACAATACATTTTCCAATGCCTAACCGCCTAACCTTACAAAATTGTGATGATTTGCTACGAGGTAGGCAAAAAACCAAGTGGCTGGTGCCAATCTGCCCAGTGGAATAAATTCCTACCAGGCCCCTTGGGCAACCAAGGAGACCAACTGAGGTCCATAGCAAGGTCTGGTGCAGAAGCAAAACCTAGAGGGAGGGTGGGCAGGTGATCTGAGGAAGCCGGAACAACAAAGGAGTGCTCATGTGCCCGCGGCTGTTTTTTAACAGCTAAACCACACGCCCCCAGCCAGCCGGATTGTCTGGCCAGGGTGCGTGACGTGGGTACAGGACTCCAGTGACAAAGGGGGCCCGGCCACGCCCCCCCCCCCCGTGAGCACGGGAAATGATTCCTGCTTACAACTCCACCCCCTCCGGGAAGAGGAGAGGCTCTATCACCGCTCGAAGCTATTTATAAACATAATGTTTTCCCTACACAGGTGTACATGGTTATGGGGAATAATAATAATAATAATAATAATAATAATAATAATAATAATAATAATATCCCGCCCATCTGGCTGGGTTTCCCCAGCCACTCTGGGCGGCTTCCAACAGAATATTAAAATACAATAGTGTACATTGCACACAACCACACGGGAAGAGGGCATTTTTATTTCATGTGTGTAGACACATTGGGAGCAGCAGCCATTCCTGGCTTCAAAAAGCTTGTTCTGCACCTTAACACAGGCATGGCATAATGGTCCCCACGCATGATGATGTGCAAGGTTTTGATACTCTGCCGTGTAGGAAAAGGACTGTGTTTCCTAAGCACAATTCTGTGAAGCTTGTACTTATGGTAACAAGCTAATTTGAGTCCCCATACATACAGAATGACAGAATCCTAAAGAATATGTGGTTTGCATAGAGAGTTAAATGGAATCAGTCCAAATGCGCCATCTTCACTGGGTTATTGATCATAGACAAACTAAGCCTGCATTAGCATGCCTTGGGAGGCTAGGGCTTCTGATTCCATGGAGGTTTTTTTGGATTAAATAGCACCACTGCCAACCTTTTAGCTTAATCCTTTGCTGTACAAACTTTTTCCACATTTTGAATTTAAAGAGTGAGTAGCTTTTGGCCTCATGAGCTTCACCCAAGGGTACTAAAGAAGCTTGCAGATGTACCGTATTTTTTGCTCTATAGGACGCACTTTTTCCCCTTCAAACATGAAGGGGAAATGTGTGTGCGTCCTATGGAGCGAAGACGCCATAGCCCCGCGACCCTCGCCCGGCTGGAGAGGTGACATGCGGCTATGGCAGGAGCCTCTATAGCCATGCGTCACCTCTCCAGCCGGGAGAGCTGTGCCTTTCCGCTGCTCCCTGACCTGCTCTTTGGGGCTGGTGGTGGGCTTCCCCCCGCCAGCCCCAAAGAGCAGGTCGAAAGGAACCTGAACCCTGGAGAGCGAGAGGGGTCAGTGCACACCGACCCCTCTCACTCTCCAGGCTTCCAAGGTAGCCGCCTGAACGCACCTTAAACGGCACCTTGTTTTAGAGCGGGAAAACAAGAGGGGGGAAATTCTCCCTCTCTCTGCGCAGCGCCTCCTGCCGCTTCGCTGAAGGGGCACTGGGCAGAGAGGGGGAGAATTTTTTTTTCTTGTTCTCCCCCCTCTAAAACAAGGTGCGTCCTATTGTCTGGTGCGTCCTATGGTGCGAAAAATACAGTAATTCAAAGCCTCTGTCTATATTAGAATTTTTGGAGAATGAGTGACGTCCTTGTGGACTGGAGGCAGGCAAATGTTGTCCACATCTTCAGAAAGGGGAGCTACTAACCTGTCAACCTGATGTTGATACCAGGAAAGGTCCTAGAACAGATAATTAGACTGTGAGCACTTAGAAAAGGAAGGTGGTGGACTCTCCTTCCTTGGAGGTTTTTAAGTAGAGGTTCGATAGCCATCTGTCATGGATTCTATACTTGAGATTCCTGCATTGCAGGTGGTTGGACTAGATGACCCTCATTGTTCCTTCCAACTCTGCAATTCTATAATTGTTTTGCTCTTTTCATGTCCCACAAAGCAAAGCTCATTCTGTAGAGCAGGGGTAGCCAACTAGGTGCGCACCAGACATTGTGGGACTATATTGTTGTTTAGTCGTTTAGTCGTGTCCTACTCTTCGTGACCCCATGGACCAGAGCACGCCAGGCACTTCTGTCTTCCACTGCCTCCCGCAGTTTGGTCAAACTCATGCTGGTAGCTTCGAGAACACTATCCAACCATCTCGTCCTCTGTCGTCCCCTTCTCCTTGTGCCCTCCATCTTTCCCAACATCAGGGTCTTTTCCAGGGAGTCTTCTCTTCTCATGAGGTGGCCAAAGTATTGGAGCCTCAGCTTCATGATCTGTCCTTCCAGTGAGCACTCAGGGCTGATTTTCTTAAGAATGGATAGGTTTGTTCTTCTTGCAGTCCATGGGACTCTCAAGAGTCTCCTCCAGCACCATAATTCAAAAGCATAAATTCTTCGGCGATCAGCCTTCTTTATGGTCCAGCTCTCACTTCCATACATCACTATTGGGAAAACCATAGCTTTTACTATACGGACCTTTGTTGGTAAGGTGATGTCTCTACATCATCTCCCACCATCCCTGACCATAGGCCATGCTTACTGGGTCTGATGGGAGCTGGAGTCCAACACAATCTGGCAGCTACCACATTGGTTACCCCTGCACTAGAGTGTAGACCTGAAAGCTTCTGAAACTGCTTTTCTTCAGTATGTGTTAGGTAGTGCTAACAAACCTAAGTCTAGCATTGAGCACCTGTACAGAGAGTTTGGTGTGGACCTTTGGGACTGCAGCACACAAGACAGAATGAACCTGCCTGGGTCTTCAAATAAGTCTCTGCAGCCCTGTTTGTGAGCCCATCTTTAAGAGCAATCAGATTGGCAGGCTCTCGAGACAGTACCTTGAATGGCTTATGGTTTTTACGTTGCTGCTTTTAAATTGTTATTTTCAGCTGTTTAAATATTTTATATAATTCTGGAGCCGGCTTTTGAATTGTTTGGAGGAGACTCTTGAGAGTCCCATGGACTGCAAGAAGAACAAACTGCTATTTTAATATGATGGCATTTTATTTGACTTATGTTCAGGTCCCCCCCCCCCCATGTAAGCTCTCCTTGAGAGACCTTTGTCCTAAAGGTTAGGCTAGAAATATTTACAGTGAATAAAAAATGGGGAACGGGGGTTGTGTGGCTCTAGAATGACATGACACTGTAATAAGCATTCCTGTGTTGCTCCCTGATAAAATTCAGTAGGATCCAAAATGGTTCAGAGACTGCCCCAGATTGGACTGATTGTTAACATTTTGAATTCTGTGGACATTCCTCACACATAGCATGCAGTGACAGCGGAAGAATTCAGTGCAACTGTGATTTGCTGACAGAGCAGGTGATCTGATTCAAGGGTTTGTTTGAACCATGAACCATTTGGAATTCTAAACTGGAATGTTCCTGAATTGCAAAGGCCATGTCTGTGCTGGGGAAAAAAGCAGAGGGGAGACGGGAATAAAAAAATAAGCCTTCCTTGCAAGGGGTACTCAAGCCACAAACCTCTTTAGAAATCAAGCTAAATCCTGAAATTGTACCCACACAGGAACCCAACGGACTATAAAATACAATAACTGTACATTTGTGTATTTTAAAATGTGATAAAAGGTGGATATTTTATTGCACTTAAGGACTATTTAAAGGGCTGACGAGATATTTACATGCATTTCCAAACCAGATGTTGAATAATTCAGGGAGATTTTAGTTTAGTTTATTGTGCCTGCATTTTCTAATCCTTATTATTACTGCTCCTTTTTGCACAACACAAGCATTTCAGTTACAGTCAGTTCCATTCAAGGAGGAAAAAAATGTTTGCCGTAACATTACCCATGCAGCAAATTGAAGAGTGACATTTCTCATCCACAGCCATAAGATTGGTAGTGGAAGTAGCCAATGACTGTCCCTCAAGTTTATATGCCTGGCTCAGTTCCTGGTTAACTTTGGACAGATGAGATGTGGCAAAATAACCTATGGCATCGAAGCTTTTATTGCCCTTTTTCATATCACCTCAAGTGTTGTCCTAGATCAAAGTTTCCCAAACTTGGGTCCCCAGCTATTTTTGGATTACAACTCCCATCATCCTTAGCTAGCAGGACCAGTGGTCAGGGCTGATGGGAATTGCTGTGCAGTGGCTGAAGTATAATTTCTACAGTCACTTAAAAAGAAAAGTGATGTGAGAATGTGGAGAGCTAACCTTAAGATTGGAGAAAACGAGGAACTGAGAGTGACCGGAATTGACAATCCCTTGCTATCGCTTGTTGCACTGTATGCAAACAGATTGTCTCCTAAGAGCATCTTACTATTTAGTCCAAGGTTTTATTTATGTATTTACTTACAAACATTTCTGAACTGCTTAATATCTATTTTTTAAATCCCTATGTTTCCATATACCACGTACAATATAAAAACAAAAAACAATTCCCATTGAAACCAAAACACAGCCTGAAATCAATAAAGCATTATAAAAGCAAATAAAAAGCAAATAAAAGAGATTCAAGGGATCCATACAGATATCAAAGCGTCAGATTCAGGGGGTTCACATCCCTGTAGGTTTCCAGCAGTGGAGGTTCAAAATCCTGTTGCTCATCACTGGCTGTGCCTGGCTCCTGAGTCATGCCTCTCTGCGGTATAACGATTCCTGTGCGCATGATCCCCAGTACATATATGCACACCCTTACCTCCCACCAGACAGCCAGAGCAACATGCAGAAGTTGGGGTGATGGGAGTAGAGACGAGTGTGTGCATCTGCGCCTGAAAGTCCCGTTGGAGCTGCAATTCCTCCTCCTTTCCTGGCTTTCTAATTGCTTCCACACAGAAACTAAACTGTAGCCCCCTGAGTACCTTGAAGGATTAAATGCTGATCAAAGGCAGGTTTAGCTGTATCCCCAGGACAAGCTGCTTACATACCAGGAAGCGCAAGCTGTGGGTTAACGCAGCCATTGGAAAAGCAGAATAAATTAACAATTAGCATTTAGACGGAAACAAGAAAGGCATATTAAGAAGGTACAGGACTCTGAGTCCCCTTTTCTCTTTATCTACGCAAGAAGATGCTTATGGGGTATGAATTTAGCCGAACATCTTGATGGTTACAGCTGTGAGAACACTCTGCTCTGGAACTATCCTTGCTGATCACTCTAGTAAATACATATCTCTCTGCTGATCACCAGCATCCACTGCCAAAATTTCCCTCACCAGATTTAGGCTTTCCAGAATTAATAGCATTAACTGGATTAGGGGGGAGTTTATGTTGGTGGTTACAAGGGGTGAGGGAGATAAGCTTTAAGCCCTTCCACCCTCCCCTCTGTCATTTGGCCTCTTCTGGAACTTTGCTGTACGTTGCAGATGACTTGGTAAAACAATTTCTGGTACACAGAGAAGAGGGTGGTGCACACTGATGGTGCTATATCCTTAATAGCAATGCTGGATTCTCCCCCAAATTTCTGCTTTTTGCTTGGGGGAGGAGGGTGTATGGTGGTTGTTGTGCCTGCCTTCTTGGGTTGAGATTGCTCAGGATTCAACTATAGGTTGCTCACTGGAAGTTGGTTTAACAAGCTCCTAGCTTGCAGCATATGTCTCCTGGTTCACCTAGACACTTATAGCAGTCCGTCAGTAGGCAGTAGGGAAGTGTGACTGGCTATAAAAATATAGGAACGTAGGATGAGGTAAATTTTGTTGGTGTTGGAGTTTTTTGATTGAAGGAATAGGTATAAAAGAAGAATTCCTGGATGCCTAGATAAAGGTTTGGGGCAAGTATTCTTTGGTGAGAGAAGCTCTGCTGAGATTTCAAATCACAGAATACTAAATGTGGAAATATTAAGTGTGGAAATTCTAAGGTATTTCCAAATTTCTCCTCTTCCTTGGCATAGAAAGAGACCACACATTTGTAAGTTAAAACTGATTTACTTACAAACTCTTCAAAGGTCAGATTCATGTGCTTTTCCATACAGCAGTCAGAAAACACAGACAGTAAAACTTAGGTTCCAAAGTGGTCAAAGTTTCTGAATTATTTGTATAGAAACACAAAGATGGCTTGCTTAAGCCACACAGCAATTGAGACCTCTTCACATGACTTCACATGTTAGAATGGGAAAACAAAGAGTTTGGTAACCTTTCCTCCCAAGGTGAGGGGCAGTGACCTAGCTAGGCCTGGCAGGACAGCTTACTCTATGGTCTTAACCTCTTCATACATTAATTAGACTTAGGAATGTTATTTATATGAGGCTGGTTATCCCATAAATTTAAGCTGTGATAATCCAGATGCTTGAATATGTGCATAACATGTGAGGAACCTTTGGCCCTCCAGATGCTGTCAAACTACAACTCCCATCTTCCCAGACCTTTGGCCTGCTTCCTGAAGCTGATGGGAGTTGTAGTTCAGCAATATATTGGGGGGGGGGGTCAAAGGTTCATTGCACCTGCTATACAGACATAATGTTTGGAACCAATGCAGAGACTCAGACATATAAAGAACCAGAAATCTCATAGGAGAATTTCTCCAGTGCTGATTGGAAGAAGCCAAGGGCCTTTGCTCACTCTAGCCATGAAATATGAATGTGAGCAGCCTGAGAAGGAGAAACCTTTATGCAAGGTATATCTTTATTCGTAGTAAATAATGAAAAGAATTCCTTATGCGTGAATAAAGCTGCCAGATGGATTCAGCTTGCTCACCAAGGCTTCTTAAATTCCTTTATGGCTGCAGCGATGAATAGATTAAAAGCCATTTATTTTCGGGCCACAACCTAGGAAATCTTTTCGATTGGAGGTGGGAGGGAGAGACAAACCTAACAAAAACCATGGCATGATTTTTGCCTGTCACAATGTAAAGAACAAACACTTTGTCATCTCTGACCTGATGCTTGCTTCTGTTTGAGAGGTGAATTCAGTACAGAAATCTACAAGACTCCATTCAATCAGTAGCAAGAATGGTTTGCTGGGACACGAAGGGCTTGAAGAACAAGCAGGTCAGGAAGTGAGCCTTTTCTAATATATCTGTCTATCTGTTGCTGATGCTACATGTTTTACTGGAGACCAGCGGATTCATCTCTGCTGGTTAAAAGTTGGGACAAAGAGATGCAGCTGAATGCTCAGCAGTTTGAACAACACAACTCATGTCTTCCCAAAAGTAGGATACTATTTAGGATGAAAGCCTGGTGGGGTGGCCAACAATGAATAAAAACCAGAGCATATCTGATGGAGTTGGTGTGCACTCTGCCTGAGGTAGCATCAGTGCTTGCTTGTCTTGCAGTGGTCTGTACCTTGAACCTCCTTGCTTCATTGGATGGTAAAAGTATAGCATGCCCTTAAGAGTGGCAAAATACATAGAGTACCTGTGCCGTTTAGTGGGACCAAATTCACACTGATATGCTTTGAATGAAGAAGTAGAGATACCACTGAGTGGTGTGCTACTGATCTGGTATAACTCTCCCCAAACCCTGATCTACTTTAAAAACAGTAGCCTGATTCTGAAGAAGAGGCTTCATTCCATTGTTGGGGAAGACAGAGAAACAGCCTCTGCCATTATGAAAATCAGGCTGGGCTTGTTCAAAACAAGTAATGAGTGCATGATTCCTCTCCTTCCTTGTAGGTTTTATAGCAGAAATTGAATGGCCATCTGTCATGGATGCTTTAGTTGAAAATCCCGCATTTCAGTGGGCTGGACTACAAGACCCTTGGAGTCCCTTCCAACTCTATGATTCTGTGGTTGCAGCAACATCTGGAGCTTACTTTCTCCACACTAAATCCCTGACCTTATGGGAAGTGGTATAAAAGAATTGCCGTGTCTGTTTTGCAAACAGATCCCAGTGAATGCAGATGACCAGGGTGCGAGGGACCCCACAACCTCCTTACCCTGACTATTGCTGCACAACAATCCTCCCGCTGCAAACATTTCCTAGGAGCCTAGGGAGCAACACCAGTGCAGTAGTGCTAAGTTGTGGCTCCAGCAATGGTACAACAGGTGTTTGGAGCCTCCAGTCTCTGGATCTTGTGTGTTACAATGGCAAATCAGTGGTCTGTTGTTTCTGGCCTTTAGAGATTAGTTTCCATCAGCAATGGCTCTTGAGTTATGTTAAAAGTCTCTCCAGGCTGGAGGACTTGGACAATCTGTGCTTCCATGGAATCAAAATTCTGACTGTACAGTATCATAAAAGGAATTTTGTCCACTAAATGTCATTGTCCTGGCTGCTAAGGTCATTTACAGGGACTGAATTATTCATGGTGGACAACCCCAGTCATGCTTCCTGCAATAGGTCTCTCTCTTCTTTTTGAAACATATAAATACTGGAGTAAGTAGTTTTATTGCTGGGTTTTTTGGGGTGTATGTGTGTAGCATTTTCTTAACCACTTAGGGAACCAGGAATTTCCAAAATATTTGAGGATGCTGGGCTGTGTCAGGCCAGAGCTCCTTCAGGAAGGGGATTGAGATAGTGCCTTGGCATTGAATCATCATCATCCATCACCATCGCCATCGCCATCATTTGTACTTCTCGCATCTGACTGGATTGCCCCAGCCAATCTTTTGGCAGCCTCAAGTAGAGCCTTATTCACGCTTATTTCCATATTACATTTGTCTGCCACTGATACTGACATATTTATAAATGCATATGAATAAGAGATCCCAGGCCCAATTGAGTGCATATACTGGACAAAAGTATTTAAAGGCAAAGGTATGTTGTCCACTATTTGGAATTGGAAATGCCAACTTACAGTATTTCCAGCAAATGTGCCTTCTGAGTAAATGGCAGAGCTTCCTTTGGTCTCCTGTGGATTTTACAAACCATCTGTAAAATGGGAAGTGTCATTAATATGATGGTAATGGAGGCTCATATAAGTATCAAGGACAAGTAGCTAAGGGTAGATCTATACGCTCAGGAAAAGTGCCTTGTTCTTTTGGTATTGCGCCATCCTGATGCAGTCCCTTGCAGGGACTGCAAGTTTTTCAATATGTAGAGCATTTTTGGCATAGGAATGTGTCTATGTTCACTTCTCAGTCTGCTTACTACCCACTCAGAATGTTTATTACTGAAGATGACAAGCGACAAAGCTGACTACTGTATATCCAGGCAATAGCTTTACAGAGTTTATGTCCTTCTTCAAAGTATGTTACTAACATGTTGAATTGCATCCCAAGACTCTTTGGCACTCTTGGGCAACAAACCCACTCCTGAACAACAACAACAACAAGAAACTTTTTTGCAATAAGGAAATTGATTGGGAAATGAATTGGCATGTGTAGGATAACAGTGCCTTGACATAACATCATACAACTTCCACACAAACACGTCTGAATTAATGCTGAATAAATAGCAAATGTTGTAAAACTTCCCTGCAAACTTTATGCAAACAGATCAGAACGGATGCTCCTTAAAGAGTTTGTTTGGAGACAGTGGCATTCCGAGGGACTGAACCCATTAGTAAGTTGAGGTGAGATCATTTGAGGGGCAAGGTCTGCACTTAAAAAATGTTGGATCTCAGCAAAGTGCCATGTACACAACACAATAACAACATGATTGTTAAAATACACTGCCCACCTGCTTATGCACAGGATGTGCGCACAAGGAGAGAAGCAAAGTGAGGTCTCGTGCAGCGTCTGACCCCTTTCAATTTCAGTGAGCTTGGATTTGCCCCATGTCTCCTGCTACAAGAAGAGACTTGCTGTTTTGCAGCACCTCTGAAAAGCTGCGTAGGAGAGTGGCTTTCCTGCTGCCGAGGTAAGACAGCACTGGCTGTCTTGGGAGGGAAATCTGCCCTCTGGCCTCACGACAGTGCCAAAGCTTTTAACAGCTAAAGCCCCCTGCCAGCAACAGAGCTGCACTGTGGAGATAAAAGAGCCCTCTCTCATCTTTCTCATCATCTCTGGAAAAAAAAGAGCGATAACCCAGCATCCATCTGCATTGATATTTACACACTTTGCCAAAATGACAACATCATTATCGCTTGCTCAATATTTGAGCTGCCGAAATATTTTCTGCATAATTTAACACTCAATCAGGATAATATATTTTGGGTGGGCAGGAAAACATTCCAGACATACCAGTTCCCTGTTTGCAGCCCAAGCCTTGGTTTTGCAACCCTGCAAGGGTCTGGAATGCCCAAATAAGGCACGCCAGCTTTCCTTACAGTTATGGGACCTATTCCTTGCAGCCTCAGGCAGCAGCAAAATCTTGAGAAGCTCTGCCAATTATAATGCACTAATAATAATAAAAGAGCTGTGCTAAACCCCTGAGACTTGGAAGTAACTAGAGCAGCACATCAAAACTGGAAGGGAAATGTTTAAATTTTCCCTGGGAGGAAGCTGGACTGCGGCATTTCTGAGGCCAAGACAGCACTAGAAAGCTGAGATTACCCTCGCAGAGCTTAATCTTCTTAGGCTTTGTTCAGAGGCATCACTGGCCTGCTTAAGATGAGCAAAAGAGAAGGGAACAAAATTCCTATCTCTGTTATTTAAATGCAACAAATTATGTAGCCTCTTTATTGTATATTATTATTATTATTATTATTCCCTGCTGATTGGTTGCAAATGAAAGAAGTTGAGGCCCCCTCCCCACATATGTTTAGCAGCATAGAAGATACAGTACTTACCGGTAGTGCAATGCTGAAATGGCTGTGATGTCATAGGCAAGGGCTAATCGTGTAAGGAAGATACCAATAAGGGAAGAATAACCATTAAAAGTGGCTCCACCTCTATAGCGACTTTAGTCATATGCCTTGTCTATGTCAATGATAGAGGAGATGGTAAAACTGTGTCTGGATTTGGGATGAGCAAATCTATCAGTTTTAATTCTCCATTTCTCATTGTTCTGCTCTTAAGATTCATTCTCTATATTTTTACGTTAATTAATTTTGTGACTATTATTTATTATTATTATTATTAAAGTCCTCATGAAAATTGATCAGCATTTTAGTGCAAATTTCTCCTGAAACAGATGTCTGTATGCAATTTTGCCTGATGCAGACATTTTGGCAAAGCAATTTCCCCAAATAGAATGCCTTTATGTATGCTATTTTCACAGATATATGCATTTTTATTTATTACACTTTGCCCCAGTACATGCATCTTTGTACACATCACTTGGATGGAGAAATATGGAGAAGTGAGAATTTCAAAGGGTGGTTATGTTTCAGTTTGCATATTGTTTTGAAATGTACAAATTAGTTTGGTTCGCCTTTCAGTGCAAACTAAATGCCCAGTAAACAGCCAGCATTATCTAATCTCCCAGCAAACAAATAAGGATGAATGATTAATAAACAGGTTGTCTGGAAGCCCCCAGAGGATGAACGATAGAACAGAGTGTTGCTTATGAGAGGTTGATGTTTCAGGGTCCTTAAGCATCCAATAGCAGAGCCCTCACAGAAAACATACAGCCATGTTCTCAGCCTATTCTTTCATTCTGGGCCAAGTTGTCTTGTTCCAGCTATGGTCAGGTGCAGCAATGTGCAGACAACTTGAGACAGTGGCAAGATATGTGCGTTCCCATGCCTGTTGCAATACACAAAGGTATGTCTGCCTTTGTAGTATGAACAGGGGTCACATTGAAGATCGTTGCATCTCCAGTCTAATCTGTGCATGCATTATCTCCCATGCTTGAGTGGAGATTGTGTGTTAAATCAGGCTCATTAACGTTTCCAGCCTCACACCAAAATTCTTGGTAGTGAACCACATGCATACTCTTTCATTCCATTCATGTTTTTATCGCAGACCTCAGTTCCCTTCCTGCTGTGCAGAGAATTCCAGGGCTGATGGTTGTACCACTGGCTCTTTCATCCTAGAGGGAAACTACTGAAAGTGTTTCTGCAAGCATTTAGATGCACCAGATTTATTTTGCAAAAAGGGCCAGCAACTAAAGTTTAGTTACTAAACTAACCCGTTTGCTACTGACCTGATCAGAAAGCTAATTTAAAAATTGGGAGCTTTCAGAAGAGAGTATACATTGGAATTGAGAAGCAAGATAGCCTAAGTTGAAGCTGTTTTGGCTGGCCTTGGTTATGGGGGTATAATTTTTCCTCTCCATTACAGGGTTTCCATTGACATGGGGGTACCAGTACATGGAGTAACAGGCTTCTTTGAAACTGTCGTTTGAAGTGGCATCTTTGATTTGCCAAGCCCTTAGTCTTGCTTATAAATGCCATGCATGTCGTTCATAAAGTAATGCCCTAATTACACAGAACATGGCACTTAATGGTTAGTTTGCAGCATGACTGGAATTATGGCAATTTTTCAGGTCTGATGGTGTTTTATGTTTCATTGCATTTATAAGCTGATGTTTAAGATGATGGATTAGAGGTGGAGCAGCACCCGCTGCTCTCTTCCTCTGTGAAAGGAGCTGCCTTATAGTGAGCCACTCTAGCTTCTTGTTTAGCAGAAGTAGCAATGATGATACAAAATTCCACATACTTCAGGTTCCCCAAATAATTCAACAGTTCACTGATTTCATATTTAGTACTGTATGCAAATCCAGAGTTAGATGTGGAACCATAGCTTGATGGTATCGGTTTTAAATGGATTTGTACACAGAATTTGATAGTTCCAACATTAGAGAGGCTATGACTGTAAATTGATTGATTGATTGATTGACTGACTGACTGACTGACTGATTGTCCCCTCAATGTTGAGTCATGCTCACATCAGATCACCCCTTGAACTGAGCGTCCACATTTTCCCAAGACACTTGTATTTGGTTCAAGTTTTTCTATAAGCCTGACAAATATGCAAAATTATATACAAAAATACATATATTATTCATATAATATAAAAGAGTCAAGCCTCATGTGGCATTTTATTTCTGCAGTATAATTTTAAAAGTATTACTGCATAAGTATTTTTATACAGCTATATGCATTTTAGTTATATCTGTTTATTTTCTGATTACTTTATGAAACTTAGATTGTATATGTGTTTAATATTGTATAATAATGCACATGCGAGAATTGTTTGTATTTTTAGTAGGATCAGTAAACAAAGAATAAATAAAACACCCGTGCTTCTCATTGAGATCAAGGAGTTACATGGAAATTAGATAAAATCAGTATGGAAAAGCTAGACACTGAGATTTTCAGAAAATTCTACATCTTTATCTGACAATAACTCCAACAGGTTTCATACCCAGTCTTCTAATACCTGTAGCCAAGGTTCTCCCCAACCTTATTTTAATTCGGATGCCACTGATTAAAAGTGTACAATCTGCCACAGACAGTGATCATAATGGTGCCCATTAAGATTCCACCTAATCGTAGCAGGTAATTGCAAGGATGGCAAATGAACCCTGATATCTTTCCTGAAGGCATCTCATATGATATATGGAAACAGCAAGCTCACTCTTTCCAAGTATTCATCTCCTGCATTCCTCTCCCCTTTCATGTTGATTTGGACAATCTATCCATAGTCAGCACTATGGTACATAGCTAGTTTTAGCTCTTTCGAATGGAATTAGTCACCCTGATGATGGCACAGTTAGAGATTCAGTGAAGACCTTGGGAGGGGAAGAGTGTTAAACTGCACACAATTTTCCTCTCTCTTAGCATTAGCTTCTTTAAATAACACGAGAAAGCAAAATCAAGAAGCTGCAGCTTTGAACTTCTAATGCTATCGCTGAATCTTTGAAGTAATTGGTGCATGAAATGTTCTTAAAATGCTTTTAAAAATATGATACAGAATTGCAATGTAGAGTTCCCTCCCCCTTTTTAAAAGAGACATATGATATGCCATTTCTGAAAGCATGTATTCTTACATGCCACCCAAATCTCCACTAAGCGAGAGGCTGCACAAGATTCCTAGGGTTCCAGGACTTACCCAGGGTTGTGTTTCCATTGGGAAGATTGAGGCACAGCAGGGGTTAGTGTCTTTAAGAAGTATTAACACATATTTACACCTGGGTGTTTACAGGGGAGGGAGTGCAGAATATTATATCCCAAGAGTGCCCCTCATTGCTTTTCTCATAGCTTCAGCAAACCTGGGTCCAAAACAGCAGTCAGTCTTGGCTCCCAGTCTCCAGGTTGCTGCCTCTCTAGCCAGCAGCCAAGATGGTTTTGATCATCAGCCCTCACATGAAGTTCTGGCATGCCCAGTAGTTCCATGGGGGACTGGCCTTTGTTCTCCTTCTTCTTTCCAGCACACTTCTCACCAAAAACAAAAGCCTCCTGTAGAAGGCAGACTTTTTCCTGCCATCTCCCACCCATCCCCGTCACCATGGTAACCCCTGTTTTGAAAAGACCTGAGAACTTTCTTTGATGCCTGGCCATTGTTTCATAATGGCTAGTATTCAACCAGCCCAGCCAGACTGGTTTGCATAAGCCTGCCCCAGTATTTATTGTCTGGCATACTTCTGTAGCTTGCATTTTGCTTTCCTATCCTAAATATTAGCTAGATTCTGATTTATTGGGTTTAGTGGGGGCACCTGTATATGGCTATAGAATGCTGAATGGTTGGTTTATTCATTATCTTATACTTTGGGCTGAAGGCTAGAGTCCATGTGAAGTGGTATTTAAAGCATTGGCTTGTATGCAGGATAGCTAGGATATTTCAGCACAGCTATAATGCCTTGTTGTTGGGAAGCCCTGAGCAAGTCAGGTTTGTGCCTCAAGTTGTGATGAAATGTATTTTTTAGAATACAGTGTTGAAAAGTCTTGACCCCAAGCCATTGAAGATGTCTGGAATTCTATCCTTAAAATTCCAAAATATTCTATAATTGGAGTAAGTTGCATGCGCATGGCAGACTGACACCAATGCACTTGTTCTTAATATTTTACCAAAGTTTCTGTGTTTGGGGGCACAGGATTATGGCTTTGGAGAGAAGATTTAGGATACTAGAGTCATTCATTCATTCATCCGTTGGCCAATGAGAGGGGTAATGATGAAAAATGACCCAATCATGCTAAAGGGCAAAGGGAAAGGAAATCATCTATGAAATAACAGAGAGGGGATGCTTTGTATGGGCATGGGAAGGGACTGTTGGATATGTGGAAATATGTCTCTTCCTTAACCACAAGAACCCTCATCCAGACCACCAGCCCTTATTCCATCATAACTAAGCAATGCATGAAAACATTATCTGGGAATGTTTCCTGTTAGGCTGCCTCTTTGCTTTGCTTCCTTGCATTCAGAAGGCCAAACGCCACTGTTCCTAACATTTTCCTAAAATAGCTTGCACAAGGCAGCAAAGCTAAACATTTATCGCATCCTCAGCAAAGAAGCTGCATCCCGCTCCTCCTCGATTAGATCCAAAGATGTGTGTTCTGACTTGATGTTAGTTTAGCTGTTGCGTAAGACCAGCCTTGTGGGTTTTTTGTGCCGACTGGTTTATTTTTGACTCCCAAGCACATGACTCTTTCAGACAACCTATAAAGCTCATGGTTTCAAATTTTCTGACGCCCTTCCCTGTACACCCCACTTCAAGCTCTTCATGGATGCAGCCACTTTTCTGCTTCCTTTAAAAAACCCAAAAACCCTCCGGAAGATGCTGCCATCGTGAATGTATCTTGGATTTGCCCCCACCCCTTTAGACGTGCTCAGAGTGATCTATCTCTTCTCTCCCCCTCCCACTGCTATTTCTGTGGCTTAGGTTATGCCTCCCCCTATATCTTTGATTTAAGCTGACTTGACTTAAGTTTCTTTCTTTTAAGTTTATATCATCTTGTTCTTTTCGAAGTGTGCTGTGTACCTTACTTGAACTTGGTCAGTAGTGTCCAATTTGGGACTGTCGTGTTCAGAGAAGGAAGCAGACAGCTTTTCTCCCAGCTGAGACTCAAGACCAAAAATTAGCTCAGCTTTGGAGCAGCGGCCAGGGAGGGACAGCAACCTGGGAGAAACATTGGGTGGGTGGTGGGCTCTGCACCTCTTTCACCTGCTACTTCTCCCTTTCAGATTACCACCAAACTGCCAATGCACTGCTACTTGGCAGTGACCCAACCCAGTTGCCATCGCAGGTAGTTCCACCATGATATTTGCATGAGATACTTTGTGTGTTGTTTGTTGCAATGCTTATAAAAAGGCTTCACTCCCTTCCTGATACACCACTACATTTAGCCCCAGTTCTGTAGTCAACAGTCCTTTGCTTCTATAATGGGGATGCAGTGGTTGCTCCCAGTGCTCCCCCCCAGTGGTACTCAATGGTACGCAGTACTGGCACTGTTTTCCCCCCTAGAAAAAAGCACTGGTTGCTACTTGAACAGCAACAACAGCCCAACCATCCTTGACACCCTCACCACATGCTGTCTTTGGAAATGCTTTAGGAGCATAGGAAGTTGGCTTATGCTGAGTTTGGCCATTGCCCCTTTAGTTCAGTATTGCCAACAGTGATGGACAGCATCAGTTTCAGGTACAGGAGGTGCCAAGGATTGAGCCTAACTGGAGAGAACATGGATAAAACATGGGAGTTTCCACATGCAAAGCAGATGCTCTACCATGGAGCTGCTACTCACTGGTGGAGAGAATTTTTTTATTGCTTGGGAGGATTGCATATCAGCTAATAGTAGAGAGCAGAAAATATGATGCTCAGAAAAGAAAACATTCACAGAAGATGTGTGTCTTTTCCTGTCCACTTGTCTGTATTAGAACCATTCTGTGAACATTATAATCTGATTGTGGGGGTGGAGGGAGAGGACAAGGTTGTTTGCCAGTTCAGTCCCATCATAGAAGATGCCATCCGCAGATGCGGTTTCCCTGTTTTGATTTTCAGGGATGCAGACTTCATGGTTTGCTTGCACCTGCTATGCAGCTCATTGTATCAAAATTTATACATCCCTTGTGGAAACAGAATGTGCACATGCAGTGTCTGTATAGCCTGATACTGATGGTAAAAATATCCCTGGGACATCACAGAGCAATAACATTTCCAGGATTTTGCCATGTGTCTATTGGCAGACGTTTTTCACGTGCCTCAACCTCTAGAAAGTCTCTCTGCTGTGCTTCCTTTGTACATGGTGTATAGTAATTGTCCTAGCCATTTTTTGGGTAATGGGATCATGGGGGTCTGCTACAAGGAAGGACACCTTGGGATGATTTGTCTCCCAAACTGTCAAGTTCAGGACTGCAGTTTCTGCACTGGGTGTATGGATATATAAATTTCTATGATTCAGGGGTGAAATAAAGGGAGAGGGGAGCTTTAGGACTGATGTATTTGTAAATCCCTGTTATTGCTCAAGGACCAAGAATGAAGAGACAAAACTCAATATATTGAATAAGAAGATACGGGCTACGAAGCAGTGGGAGAAACACTATTCACATCATGTCCATAATGGGCAGCATCAACCTGGCTCAGAGCCATGGAGCAGCTGCTAGTTCTAACTCTAGCTCCTCACTGGCGTCTTGACTGAGCTATCATTCCCTGGGCAGGAGACATATAAGTGCATGAGGCAGGGTGGGGAGGGCAATTGGGTTCCTATCCTATCCGGCAAGGACCAATCTGGGCTATTCATGCAATCCTTCACCCGACACCTCAGAGAGATCAGCAGTGCACATATGGAAATGGGGTGGTGGCTAGTTGGATGAGACTGGGAGAAGGGGAGAAAGGAACAAGGGACCAGCAGGGTAAATAAAAGGCTGGCCAACCCCCCTGCTGTTGTCAAAGTCAGGCACTGTGCATCTGCTGAATTCTGGGTCCTGCTTGCACAGAGAAATCTGTGCTGGCAATAATTTGCACTTCTATAGCACCCTTCTCTGAGAAATTCAAAGTAATAATTAAGCCTTGTGAGTCAAAACCCTTGGGAAGGGAGGTATGTGTTGATATCTACATGTTACAGGCCATGGGAGTAGGTTGTGCAAAACTGAGATATTAGTTCAGTTGCAAAATGAAGAGGTGCGGTGTATATTGGTGGGGGTTGTCTCCCAAGTCCTTTTGCATTATGGCTAAATGCATTAAGGATAAATCTACAGCGCAAGGAAGATCCAGGAATTTAGGTATGTCTCAGTCAAAATTCAGCATTTGCTAGCTTTACATAATAGAGATTCTAAGGTGTTTCACACACACCCATCCTTGCTGGCCATTTAAGGTCATTTGCAAGTCACCGTGTTCCTTCAAAGGACTTGAACTTCACACACTAGAGAAAGCAGTCTGTTAATTCTTACTTGTTTGCTTATCCTGTGCTGAGAGGCAGGTAAGCTGAAAGCCCCCGCATTTCCTTGTATCTCACTTCAATCTCCAGTTCAGCCCTTTGAATGTGCAAATAAGAGATTCAATTCATTCTAGGGACTTCTTATCATAGATAAAACTGATCATGTGGCCAGGCATCTAAAGATTTATTTCCTGCAGCTAGAGGAAATATATATATATAGTGGATCCTAATTCTTCTTCTAAAGTTGTGGGATGCTAATGGTATATCCCAGTGATTATTTTTAAAAAAATGCATTTGTGCAAAACATAAGTGACAGGAGGAAACACTATACATTTAAAGCACATGGCCTCCCCCAAAGAATCATGGGAGTCATAGTCTGTTAAGCATGATGGGAATTACAGCTCTGTGAGGAGTAAACTACAGTTCCCAGGAGTATTGGGGGGATGTCACATGCCTAAAATGTTTGGTGTGTAGCCCGTGTCTCTTCCCTTTGTCCCAAAGAATGTCACATGATAAACCAGAAACACATAGTGGTTGTATCTTTCTGCTACCTCAGGGGAATATTCCTCAGCTGAGAGCCAAGCTGAGAGAAAATGTATTTAGCTGTTGCTTAAACTGAAGGTGTGAAGTCATCATTAGAATGTCAAAAACTGCCAGAAGCTCCAAGCAAACAACAAAAAAATGGCATTTCCATTAATCACCATGTGCTGTTGTACATCACTATTGCAGCTTCTGTTATTGGCCACAGTCAGGCAGAACACTAGGGGCTTGACTGAGGAAAGATTTTGTCATGTCAATAATGTGTCATAACGTGAATGTCAATTATGTGTGAAAAGAGTTTGGCATTTCTGCTTCTCCCCAGCTTTTAGAGACAGCCAATTTGGAAAGAGATCATAATTAATGGAGTAAATGCCTGGAATGCTAATCTCTAGCTCCCTCAACCATGTGGGTGGCTCTGAGAACACAGCAGAGTTTCTGAGAGTCACTTACCTCTACCTACCTGCCTGCAACTTACTTGCCTTACCTACCATGTAAACAGCTTCTGTAACGCAAGAAGAACTCTGGGCGCCTCTGGGCTGTCACTGTTTTGCAAGAGGGATTAAAGCACACTTTAGAAATCTAGATTCATGCAATTAAAGTAGATTAAAGCACTCTTGTCACCCTAGCACAACAAATACTTAAAAAGGAAGAATTTTTGCAGTTAGGAAAGTGATAGAGAAATGCCCTGTGAAGTGTGTGATGAATTAAGCATCAATGGAAAGATGTATAATCATTGCACAAGCAAATCAGGATGAATGTCTGCTGTCATATACCACACTGTAAACCACAAAATCAGAAAATATACTCAGTAAGGACTGAGTGTAGTCTAATCTGTGTGTATGCTTTGTGAAGCAAATCGGGTTGAATGCTCAGTAAACAGGTTGTCTGGAGTAGCTCCTTGTGAATCAGCCTGTGATGACATAGCATAAGGTCATCTGGCTGGGAAATCAAACCAGAGAAAATCTGTAACATGTGGGGAAGATTTTTCATGCAGTTGCCTACCTTTCTTGACCTGGGACCAATCTTTAAGCATGCATTTAGGGGCCCATTTCTTTACCATATATAAAAGAAATACCCTATACCTGGAGGGTGGTAGCGCTGCTGTTGCGACCCACCATAGGTTAGGCCTTCATCCACCAGTTGAAGGCCAGTGTTATTCCAAGAGACACGTTGAGGCCTGGCCACAATTCTTATTTTCTTTATTTAACATACTTTTTGTTGTTGTTTAGTCGTTTAGTCGTGTCCGACTCTTTGTGACCCCATGGACCAGAGCATGCCAGGCACTTCTGTCCTCCACTGCCTCCCGCAGTTTGGTCAAACTCATGCTGGTAGCTTCGAGAACACCATCCATCCAACCATCTCATCCTGTGTCGTCCCCTTCTCCTTGTGCCCTCCATCTTTCCCAACATCAGGGTCTTTTCCAGGGAGTCTTCTCTTCTCATGAGGTGGCCAAAGTATTGGAACCTCAGCTTCATGATCTGTCCTTCCAGTGAGCACTAAGGGTTGATTTCCTTAAGAATGGATAGGTTTGATCTTCTTGCAGTCCATGTGACTCTCAAGAGTCTCCTCCAGCACCATAATTCAAAAGCATCAATTCTTCAGCGATCATCCTTCTTTATGGTCCAGCTCTCACTTCCATACATCACTAGATTTGCAAATAGTGATGATGATGGACTATGGATTCAGAAGTTCAGGAAATTCAAAGAAGTTAAGAGTCCATTTGTACGCTTTGCAAGTGTTAGGGACCATGGCAGAGGCGAGCATGAGTGATTCAATGAGAAATGCATGTTGCAGCGGTTTGTGAAGGGCTCTCAAAGTCTTTTGGGTGACAGGTTGCATTGTAACTTAGTTTGACCAATGGTTTGCCTATGAAGTGTGAAATCACAGCATAGGCTCTTGTTGCTATTCAGGAGCTGTTCTGTGCAAAAAAAAAAAAAAAAAATCAACTCTTCATGTGCAAAAACTGGATGTTGCTGTTGCTGGTAAATGTTTTATATTTGCAGCAGTTATGTAGTGATTGGATGTTAGATGCAATCTGGAACAAATTTAAAACATTTAAGACAATCTAGTTTACTTGCTAGATTAAATGTGCACACTGGATGCTGTAAAGCCAGCAACAGAGGCAGGGATAACAAGTAAATCGAATTAGTGCTGCAGAAATTACAGAGGGTTGTTTCAGTAGCCGTTTGTTAATGTACAGAACATCTGTAAAATCTCTCGTTTAGAAAACTGCTATCCCCCTAACCAAAAGCAGATCAAAATTGGAGCTAACTTTTGGAAACGATGTTTAAGAGGGAGAAGATATGGGTAAAATGTTGTAATGTCTTGGAAGGGACATCATTAAATAAACTAGCCGCCATGCTTTAAGGGGCCAGATGACACATGGTGTTAATTGTGTGAATGCAACATGGACATTTTTGTTATATAAATTGCAGCTATGGGGGAGCCTGAGTAGTACTGGGACTGCAAGGGTGTGGAGGGTGAGTTTAACCCTTCCCACTCTGCCACAGTCCTCACAAAAATCACTCTTCACCTTCTATTTGCATCAGGAGGGAAGCTTTTATTGGTGCCAGTGCAGGCTTCTGTAAACATCTTACACAATCTAAGACATAAGATGTTGTAAAAAATAAATAAATTAGGAATGCTTAAAAGTAACTGTGTATGGATTTATTCATAGATTTCATTCAGATACTAAGTTTAAAGAACCAAGAAAAGCAAATCATTATTATTTATCAATAGAACGTTATACCAATATTTTTTTTAACTAACTGATTTTGTGAATGCAAGATGCTCTTCAACCTGTTTTCTGTTGTTTTCAAATCCAGTAATATTAGGACTTGGGTTTGTTTGTTTTTAATTGTATAATTTGTCTTTTAAAATGGTTTTCCCTATTACTAAATTGGGGTTGCTAAGTAACAAGTGTCAATAACCTCCACAAGAGCTCATATGGTTTCTTAAAATAAATATAAATATAAATATAAAGAAGAGCTGTGCTATATTTTGGGCCATACTGTGGGTGAAATAACAGTTTGCCATGTAGGAAAGAGACTCTGGCCAAGATCTTTGACTTGATATGCAATGGAGTTGTGCCAATTTGTGTAAACAGATCTATGAAAAGGAAATATCAGCATATTTCTGAGTGAATGGGAAATGAAAAATGTCATAGTGCTCAGGAGCCACTATTTAATACTGAATCAACTTGATCACATTTCAGAGAAGAGTTTGTTCAACCCTGTAAGGAAGTGATTATTCAGTGTGATTCGCCTTGGGTTAATTCAGCAATGATCTGGAACAGTTTTTAGATGTCACAGCCTTCCTCTCCCACTTTCCAAATAGCACTTGAACCATCTTCTTGTTGAATCTGAAGAGCCACTAGAGAAAGGGAGAGAGGAGGCCATCATGATCATGCCGGATGCTGGTTCATGGAATAGCAGAAGCCAGTGTCTTACTAATCACAGCAAGCATGGAAGAGAATATCAAGAAAGACAGTTACAATTTCAGAGAACAAAACACTTTGTTGTTTGAGAAGCAGTCCAGGAAAAAACAACAACAACAATGAAGGCAGACTGAGCCCAACCTTTCATCCAAGAGGAGAGCTAATGCAGGGAATTAACAGAATAGTGGAATTAGACCAGGTAGACAGGTTCAGGTATGCTCTTGGACAGAAGGCTTTTTGTGGTAACATTGAGCCAATCACTATGAGGGAGGCAAAGTGAAGAACAACGTATGCACCGGGGGTAGGGAATGCTCAGCCCACGGGGCAGGTGTGGCCCGCAGCCAATTTCAGCAGATCCGCTGGGACCTTACCTGAGCACCAGATGTTCTGCTGGAAGGGGGAAAGGCCTTTGGTGTTGTACAAAATGGGCAACTGCAGCTCCTTCCACTGAAAGAAGTGTGAGTGGCTGCATGAGTCCAGCCTCACCCACTTTGGTGCCATTCCACTACAGGAATACAGACCCCACCAGCTTTTCCCTGGGGAAATGTGACCCTCAGCCCAACAATGTTCCCCACCCGTGATAGACACTATCCTCCCGAGCACATTGGAGAGAGGACAGGGTTCAGTCATTTAAGATGGTAGTGTCTGTTCTTCATTTGCTGTGTGGAATTAAGGCCAGGCATTTCATAGTGTTGACTGCCTTAAGCTTAAACAATTTGAGGCTGCTTTCTGTTACCAGCCCACCTGGAACCTGGCACCCCACATTGCCAACACTTCAGGTGAACTCCAAATTATTATTCTCTTGACTCTCTTATCAGCTGGTATTTAGACGGAAAAGCTGTCCAACTCAATGTGATTAATGCTGGCTTTACCTTAGATGTGGAGAGCTAATCAATTAGTTCAATACGTATGGATTTATTTCAATAATTCAGTGCGGCAAATCATCAGCGAACATTATCTGAATTAGCATGGATTGGCACAAAGGAGAGAGAAATAAATTGCTTTATGGATCACCTCTGCTATGTCATACAAGCAATTTGACTTAAAAGAATAGGGTTTTAGGACTATATTCACATATGGCACACATCACCAGGTTTTCTCATTAAGATAATTATTTGGACACATTATTATGTGTGCAGAGGATTTTGGTGATGTTAACAACATAGAAAAGCAGTCCGGAGGAAGGCTGTTGATTGTGTCAGGTAGCCATCATCAGGTACAGAACTAGGTGAGCCTCTCAAGAGAGAGTATTCCACACACTGGATGCCAGTCCCCAGTCTCTGTCCATCTACCGTCAAGAGACAGAGGGATCATGAGGAGGGAATAAGGTGATGATTGTAAAGTTCAGGCTGGCTAAAATGAGAGAGGACAGCCCTTAAGATACCTGACACCCAAGTTAAAAATATGCATCCACACTTGAATTGTGCCTGGCTTTAAGCAGGTGTGAGACAGGGGCAGGGAGACTCAGGGCCAAGGGCCAAATTCAGCCCTCCAGGCCTCTCTCTCTGGCCATCAGAATTGTCCCCAGGTTGCAACCTTTCACTGCCCCTGCTTCACACCCTGTTTGTCTTTTACCTGGCTGAAATCATCTTGGAATCATCATAGAACTGTAGAGTTGAAAGGGACCACGAGGGTCATGTGTCCTTGAACTCTGGTAGTGCCACTTGCTTTTCTTAATGGTGCATAGAGGTGTGTGTGTGTGTAAAAATCAGGCTAATGTACACATGTAAAATTTACACTTGTTGCTCCAGCCACTTTGGCCTCTGGCCTCGACCACTGCTGGCATGTGATCCCTGCCATCCCTGCTGTAAGATACACCCTATCATCTAATAACATACCATCTTATGTTTCCATTTGACTTCATCCCAGTAGCAAGCAATTCATGGTCCTTGCCAGATCTTTATGAATTAGTGAAAGTAAGGGTTCTCCTCTATCCAGTGGCATATATTTTTAAATAAAGAAAAGTCATGATCCAATTCCAAATGTTAAGTACTTTTGAATGCCATTGGGTCCAGAGGATGAGTTAAGTATCTGCTTCAATCTCTCCCACTGATATCAAGTGCTTAAATTTGACTGGAGCAAAATGCTTCAATTTGACTGGCCAAAGTTAAAGGTAAAGGTAAAGGTACCCCTGCCCGTATGGGCCAGTCTTGACAGACTTTAGGGTTGTGCGCCCATCTCACTCAAAGAGGCCGAGGGCCAGCGCTGTCCGAAGACACTTCCGGGTCACGTGGCCAGCGTGACATCGCTGCTCTGGCGAGCCAGAGCCGCACACGGAAACGCCGTTTACCTTCCCGCTAGTAAGCGGTCCCTATTTATCTACTTGCATCCGAGAGTGCTTTCGAACTGCTAGGTTGGCAGGCGCTGGGACCGAACAGCGGGAGCGCACCCCGGGGACTTGAACCGCCGACCTTTCGATCGGCAAGCCCTAGGCGCTGAGGCTTTAACCCACAGCGCCACCCGCATCCCTCTGGCCAAAGTTACTTCCTGTTAAATCTTGGATGAGGAACCTCTTGGCCTCTAGATGGTGTTGGACTCCATCAGTCTCAGCCAGTTTGGCCAATGGTCGTGGATAATGGGATTGGAATCCAAAACTATCTGGAGAGACAGAAGTTTCCCATCCCTGTTCTAAATGTGGTAGCTTGCCCTGATCATTCAGTTAACATCCAAATAATCAAGTATTAAATGCACAGTTCTTAATTATTTCTTCCTCTAGGTTTCTCCTGAACTCACATCCCCTGTGCGCTTAATAGTGATATTTGAAATACTAATGTACTCAGCATAGCTCATCACCTTCCTCATAACCTTAAAGAAGGGTTATGCATATCTGAAAGCTTGCTTGCATTTTTAATAATTCCATCAAGCTGCTCCGATAAAAGACAATCATCTCAATTTACTTCCAATTTCCTGGGACTGCAATTGTCAGAGAGTCCATATAATCTCAGCTGAAAATGCAGCACAGACTTGAATCCCACGTCCACAAGGACTAGTGTTGTTTCACATCCAACTCTAAATGTTTTGGCAATCATTTTAAAAAAATCCCCTGTGATTTTAATTATGTATTTATTCTATTTGGTGCCATTAAATCGGGGAGGGGGACCTTTTCCAGACCAAGGACTGCATTCCCATCTGGGCAGGCTTCGTAGGGAAACTTGGATGGCACCAGAGGTAACAGTGAGCAAAGCAATACATGTAGTTGAATTTCACCTTTGTGTAGTAGGTTAGTTTTGACATACATCCACATATCCTCCAGACAGACAGATAAGAGGCATTATCATAATTCAAAGACACATTCCAGCCAGGCAAATACACTCAAGGAGGGCATGGGGAAAGGGGTGTTGCCTGGGGAGAAAGGATGTGGCCCTGGGTGAGTCCCAAGAGCCAGATAGAGATGCCCTGAGGGATGTATTTGGCCCCCAAGCCTGAGTGTCCCCACCCCTGTATTAAATCATGAGAACTTAGACAGATGACCAGTGTACACCAACCATTTCCTTGATATAGCTGTTCTCAGCATAGAAGGCCATATACAGAGAGGGTCACTTTTGGAGAGAAGGGAAGTGTGATTGAGTCACACTTCCTATTTTCATGTTTCCAGCATGACGAACAAAGTGATAACTCATGATAACTCAAAGTGATGACCTATGAATCTCTCCCACAGTGAGTTGCATGTACTGCACACCAAACTGACTGTCCCATCCACCTGAAAATAAGTTCACTTATTGGTTTTCTCCACAAGTTCAGGACTGAGGCATAGTTTCAGAGGGAAAATGTAGGAACGGTGTTTTCAGTGTATGTTTTATGGGGCTGTATTCCCAGCAGGTTTGACCAGCATTGAACTCGAGTGGTGTTGTTTAAATTGATTTTTAAACTGACCATCACTTGTTTCACCAAAATGTTCAACCATTGAAAATGCTCTGATTGCAGGAGTGAATGGAGCACAGTATATTTGGAAAGGGGAAAATGTGCTAGTTTTGTATGGTGTGCTTTTAAGAACAAAAATAATGCCTAGCAAACCCACAAAACATCAATAGAGACATTGGAACGTAATATCATTGACTTCCAGTGTTTATGTACTGCTTCACTGAGTATGTGAAATAAAGAAAATGAGCTTGAAACTCTAGTCCAGAAAGGTAAATACGTCTCAGTAGGTATGACTAATGGAAACATGGTGGAATGACTGCCATGATTGGAATGTAGCAACTGAATAATTTAACTTTTTAAAGCAGCATTATAGGCCAAAAATGTGGACACTGCACAGAAATTCAAGATAGTGAACACAGTAGCCCCATGGGTAAGAAGAGTGTGTGGACTATGCTGTTCTGAAAGAAATTATGTATGTCTCAAGGAAGGGAGGAAATGTAGCAATGGGGGGCTTCAACTATTCTGACATCTTGTGGGAGACTAACTCTGCCAAAAATGGAATCTCTAACCAATTCCTGACATACCTTCATGTGTAAGGTGCATGAAAGAAAAGCCACGGGGAGAAGGTAGCTAACCCTTCAGAAGAGGGGAATTCAGAAGGATATTAATACAATCAAAAATTGGTCTGAAACTAACAAAATGTAGTTCAACAGAGACAAATGCAAATTTAGGTTTTTAAAAAATCAAATGCACAGCTGTATGCTTAGTGCAGTATATGTAAAAACGGATTTTGAGATTGGAGTCCATCACAAACTGAACATGAGTCGGCAGTGTAATGAATCTGCAAGAAAAGGTTAATATGATTTTATGCTGCATTAATAGAGGCATAGTTTCTAAGTCATGAGAAGTATCAGTTCCACTCTACGCTACACTAGTAAGACCTCATCTGGAGTACAGAGCTGCATTCTGGGCACCACACTTTAAAATGGATACAGATAAATTGGAACTGGTTTAGAAGGTGGGAACAAATATGGTGCATGGTATAAAAAAATAATGAAAGAACAGGACTTGTATAGCATGGCACACACATGAAATTAAATAGGAAGAATGCTACATGGTATAATATTTCAAATAGAAGCACAGGGAACATTTAGAGCAGGAATTAGGAACAAGTGTCTGCAGATGTTGTTGGACTATAACTCCCATTCACTCTATCAGCAACCTTGGCCTCTGGGAGTTGTAGTCCAGCAACACCTGGAGAACCACAGGTTCCCCATCTCTCAGGAAGAGCCATGTAAAAAGACCTACCGTTGGGTACCCCTGCCCATCAGGGCCAGTCGTGACCTACTCTAGGGTTGCACACTCATCTCGCTCAAGAGGCCGGGAGCTGGCGCTGTCCAAAGACACTTCTGGGTCACGTGGCCAGCGTGACTAAGCTGCACCTGGTGAGCCAGCACCAGCGGCGCACACGGAAACACCGTTTACCTTCCTGCTAGAAAGCGGTCCCTATTTATCTACTTGCACCTGGGGGTGCTTTCGAACTGCTAGGTAGGCAGCAGCTGGGACCGAACGACGGGAGCTCACCCCGCCGCGGGGATTCGAACTGCCAACCTTTCGATCAGCAGGTCCTAGGCTCTGTGGTTTAACCCACAGTGCCACCCGCGTCCCGACGTTACCATTACAGTTGTTTAAATTACGTATTTGTATAATAAGTGAGTTTCTGCCGGGGAGGGAGTGAAGGTAGTCAATTGGAAGTTTTAATGTTTGACATTTTACTATGATTTTATATGTGCTGTAAGCCACCCAGACTGGCTGAGGAAACCCAGCCAGATGGGTATGGTATAAATATTATTATTATTATTATTGATCATTTAATATTTTTAAACAATTCTAACACTAATATAAACCAATTAAAAAGTCCAGCTCATTTAAGTATGCAAGATGTATTTCAAGTAAATGTGCTTTTGAGAGCACTAGAGAGGTTCAGTGCTAGAAATGTATTCAGATAAAGAGGGCTATATTTTAGAATCTTAATGAAACATGTAGATACTAAAATTCTCCCTTTGAAAGACTATTTAAGACCACCTAACATTTACATCAATTAATATTTCGCTTTGCTAAATATTGTGTGACTAGGATTGCAGCTCAGACTTACTTTGTTCTGTGCCATAGTCCTCTTTGTCTAGGTAACTCTCCATGGTGCTGATCTCATTTCCAAGTCAGCTTCAAAACGTTTTTAGAAGTTTTTTTGTTTTTTTAAAAAAAACCAACTCACTTCAAACATTGCAATAAGACAGGAAGAAAACTTGGAATCTTTGGCTCTTTGCAATAGTCATTATTTACTATTACTTCTTCAAAGAACTGGTGGATTCATAATGCATTGGGCAGCTTTAAATATTCTCTCTGATGACCAGGTACATAACTGATGGCATAGTCAGGAGCAAAGCATATGGAATCTCTGGTTGGATGCACACAATAGATTTTTATAAGTATGTTATGAATATCCATGAATTTCATTCCAAGAACTAAAACTGTGTATTTGAAGTCGCAGATGGGAATCCCAAGTAGAGCAGCAAGCTTCTGAACACTTATTGTCATTCTTGGGAGGTGTGGGGAGGGAAGAGAGAATAGATGTAGTTAAGCTGTTTCACAGATTGGAAAGATCTTTCTTTCTTTCTTTCTTTCTTTCTTTCTTTCTTTCTTTCTTTCTTATGACTGAGATTGGACAATGGCTTTGCTCTGGATTCTGAATAAGGCATGGTAACAAGCTCTGTTCTTCTCTGTATCCCAAAACTCCTGTAACAGTTGTTAAAATGTGTTTAAATAAGATGAAGGATATGTTCCTCCATGTAATTTTTAAAAATAGTACAAAGCTGCTTGCTTGGTTCCAAATTAGGAGGCAGAATTAAGCCTGTTCTTGTTTTGAATAGGCATTTGTGGGAGATTCTGAAATACCATGTGGAATAACAATTTTGGGACTTCAACAAGGCAGGCAAGTGCATGGAAATAATTGGAGGGTTTAACACATATCTAATATTTCAGAGAGCGGAAGGTGGTATAAAAGAACCACAATGATGCCATTCACTGCCATTGTTGTGATTTGATCTATCCTTGTATGCACATCACTGATCTAAAAGAGAATGGGCATGAACTAAAAAACAGTGGTGCTCCAATACAAAAATCAATTTTAGAAACTCTCAAAGTTAAACCAGAAGACAGATGAAGAAGAATGTGGGATAGAGTGAACTCCCAGAACTATACTAAAATAGGATGAGGGAGACCAGATGATCCCTAGGCCAAACAGTTTTTACAGGTATTGCAGTGCTTCAGAAACCTGCAAACCTGTTTGACCTGAGACCATAATGGTATAAAAGAAATGTGTGTACACTCTAGACAACATTGGTTCTTTCCTGTCACTTTCAGCTCTCCTTAAAAACTACTATCTTTACTCTCAGACTTTGGCAGCATCAGCAAAAGGAAATGCACTGTGAATGTTGATAATATCTTAAATTGTGACCCTTAGTTCTAACACATTTTAATGTACATAAAAAACTAGATTAAACATGAGGAGGTCCTTTATTCTGTGCGTGGCAATGGAACTGTACATAAAATTTTACTTGCTCACTAATTAGAGATTAACTGAAAATAAATGAACTGCACCCCCTAATATCATTACAGCCTATTAATTCATGCTTAATAACTGGGCTCACCTAACTATGGGTTCAGTGTGCACAGTATTGTTCCCCTCCCCCTCTTGGCTAACCATCTGGAATGCAATGGAAGTTATCTCAGTATATATTAAGTATTGAGCATAAGATGTCAAAATGAAGAGCAAGTGAAACACAGTAATGTTCCCCAGTAGGGCTGTAGAGGGTGCTTTGGAACAAACCGCCAATGAGAACGGTGTTCACGAAAATCTTTTTTATTTACTAACAATGCACCACTGTTTTCAGCAGCTCTCTCTCTTTCTGTGTGTGTGTAGTGTTTTCTGCTCTGTTGCATTGACAAAGCCCTGGCCTCAGCTGCTGGAGTGAGCTTTCATTTACTATGGGCAGAGATGAGCTGTGCCCATCACAACGGCAAAAAAGATATTCCAAAGTCTTCAGAAATGGCTGCAGAGCTTTACACATTTTAAAGTTGTGTATTTTTCTCCTCACAGTTCAATGAACCATCCGTTGTTCATCTGTGGGGGGAGTAGCTGCTTACAAAAAAAAAAAAAGTAAGTGAAAATATCCCTCCAGGGTAAGGTAGCTACTTGTGCATTGCCAAGAAAGAGGACAGAAGAGGACACAGATTTGCACTGGGGGGGAAATACATATGCTGATTTTCATGTGTAGATACACATTTGGAAATAATTGCTGCAATTTCAATACAGATTAGGGGACGCGGGTGGCGCTGTGGGTAAAAGCCTCAGTGCCTAGGACTTGCCGATCAAAAGGTCGGCGGTTCGAATCCCCGCGGCGGGGTGTACTCCCGTCTTTCGGTCCCAGTGCCTGCCAACCTAGCAGTTCGAAAGCACTCCCGGGTGCAAGTAGATAAATAGGGACCGCTTACTGGCGGGAAGGTAAACAGCGTTTCCGTGCGCTGCACTGGCTCGCCAGATGCAGCTTTGTCACGCTGGCCACATGGCCCAGAAGTGTCTCCGGACAGCGCTGGTCCCCGGCCTCTTAAGTGAGATGGGCGCACAACCCTAGAGTCGGACACGACTGGCCTGTACGGGCAGGGGTACCTTTACCTTTTACAATACAGATAGCACAGTGAGGAAGACTGTGACTAGGCTGGTGAGATTCAACAAATGTGTACCTGTCAGGGGAAGGCCTGGGCAAGGACTTCCACTTGTGCGGCAGGGCTATCCCCCCTCCTTCCACTGTGCACCCCCTGAAATTTAATTGGGGGGTCCAGAGAACCCCCAGAACAATGTGCAGGGTAGAAGATAGATGTAGGCAACCTGTAACAGTGGGAAGTTCAGCCCCTTTTTTGATGTTTCCTTCTTATAAAATATTTCTAGGTAATGCCCTCTCAAGGCTTACAATGATGCTGTCTTACCAGCGCATTTGCAATATGATCTGTAGTGACTCCCATACTAATCACAGAATATCTAAAGAATTCTGCCTCCATGAGTTGCTCTGACAGTATAGTTAGCAGCCATGCAAGCAAGAGCCCACTCTGAGGTGTTGACTGCATGGTTTTTGGCCACATTGTCACAGCAACTCAGAGGTATAACAATGTATAGAGGTATAAAAGGTATAAAAGCAACTCAGGTATAAAAGTGAGGTAAAGTATAAATATGTTCTCTGATTGTCTCCGGAGCAACCACAGGATAGTCAGAAACAGCACTAGTAAGGGAACATATAAAAGGGGACTTAGAATAGCCAGGAGTCAACAAACTTTCTCAGCAGGGGGCCAGTCCACTGTCCCTCAGGCCTTGTGAGGGGTTGGACTATATTCTGAAAAAAATAAGGAACGTATTCCTATGCCCCACAAATAACCCAGAGGTGCATTTTAAGTAAAAGGACACATTTTACTCATGTAAAAACACGCTGATTCCCGGACCATCTGCGGGCCAGATTTAGAAGGCAATTGGGCCTGATCTGGCCCCCGGGCCTTAGTTTGCCTACCCATGGAATAGGCCTTACTAGGATCTGTGCTAGCAGTGTGGAACCTCAGCCCCAGGGGCCAAATGTCACCCTCCTAGACACTATCCGGCCCTCTCCCAGGGCTGCACAGCCTGCTCAGCCACACATACTTCCCACAGGCCACACTCCTCACTGCTCTTCCTTCACACAACCCTTGAGTGTTAATGCCTGGCTGGAGTGTGTCCTTGACCTATCGTACTGTATCTTGCTTGCCTGAATGGAGCCTAGTGAGGGTTGCATGAGTGTGTGCAAAATTAGGCTACCGTACACAGGTAAATGCTATATTTATTGCTCCACCTGCTTTTGCCTATGGCTCCCAGAAAGTTGCTCTCTTCTCTACACAATGAGTGTGAATAAGCGCAGATGTGACAAAGAACATGTCAAATGATATGACCCTCATAGGTTTTGATACAACCAACTATTCCAAATGTTGTCGTTTTCCCCATCTGATTCCACCTCACCACCACTTTGTGTTTAGCAGGTGAGTTAAGAATGGAAAGCAGAGAAAGCCATTAGATGAGCAAGGCAGTGAGTGCTACTGAGACAACTTCAGTCCTGTATCCAAAAGTGTGCTCAAAGAAATGCAAAGATTCTTCTGACCAGTATTATGAAAGATACATCCCAGTCATATAACTTGGATGTGTGCCTAAATTAAAGTTTGCACAAGGTGTGGTTTAAAGGAGTTTTTAAAAGTGGCTTGCATGGCACACTAACCCAACCTGTGGCTTACTGAGACTGCATGAATGTGTAGGTTCCCAGAGAGGAGCTTGCAGCATCTTTGATCCTCCCCAGTCCTTTTTACTGCAGTACTATACTAAAATAAGCCGAGGTTTGGCTTAGTGTGTCAACTGTTACTCACAGTTGAGCTCTCTCCACACTAACCACAAGCTTTAGCCCGGAGTCCCAGTTGGCATGTTAAAGCAAATCCAAATTGCAGTTGTTCATATTCCATATTTGTTGCTACTTAGTCCTGGTTAATCTGGAAATTATGCCTGAGTTTTAACTGAGCAGAGTTTAAAATGGTTGTTTTATTACAGTGGTGGATGCTTTATAAGATTTTATAATTTTTGTGCTGTTGTAAATTGCCCTGGTCACTGTAAAGCCCTTATATTTTCAGAAATATAATAAAACATTTCCCTGGTACTGTTACCTGAAAGTACAGTGGTACCTCGGGTTACATACGCTTCAGGTTACATACGCTTCACGTTACAGACTCCGCTAACCCAGAAATAGTACCTCGGGTTAAGAACTTTGCTTCAGGATGAGAACAGAAATCATGCTCCGGCAGCGTGGCAGCAGCGGGAAGCCCCATTAGCTAAAGTGGTGCTTCAGGTTAAGAACAGTTTCAGGTTAAGAACGGACCTCCAGAACGAATTAAGTATGTAACCACTGTATTTTGTGTTTCGTACACTCTATGTTAAATTTTCAGATGGTTAAGAAAAACGTCCAACAAGGAAGTGCTTGTCATGGAAAATGAAAGAAGTGGCTTTACTGTGCGGCTGTTTCCTTGCCTAAGGTGCTCTGGCCTCCTCTTTCAGTAATATGGAAAATAGCTTTGGAGTGTGATGTTTGCAGAGTTTCAATGGTTTATTTTTAGCCCCATCTTTCCATTTCTCTCTTGCAACTCAAGTGTGTTGCACAGAAGCACCAGGTTGCCTGTCTGATTGGAGAGATTACTGTATCTACCCCACCCCACCCTGCTGCCAAGTAAGACTGAAAGGTTTCTCATTCCATTGGGACCTTCGTGAAAACCAGACTTTGCCTCTCAGGGAGCATTTTGCAGAAAGGGAACATTAAATCTTAATGAGGCACACATAAATAACGGAACATGCTGCTTTGTGAGTGGGGCTATCTTGGACCAGTGCATTGTGAATAGCCAACCTTCAGAAATGAAAATGAGGCAAGGCCTACTCTGGGGTGTCCCAAAAGGATCCCCAGAGCTTTGAGTGGATGGGGACTGGGGGGGGGGGGGACTGCTAGAGGTACATCTCAGTGAAATCTGTTTGACAAAGAAGTGATTCTCTTTCCAGCTGGGATAACAGGTTTTTCCTGGTGATGGAACAGTGTCTCTGCTACCTCTTTGTGCAGAACTCTCTGCAATGGAATAGCAGATTAGGCTAGCCACAGGTGGGTATTGCACAGGCATTTCAAAGGTGCTTTGATATTTGCTATCCATTTCTGGAGGCAATGAATCCCCACTGGGTAGCACCAAGCCTAACCACTCCATTTATTTGCTATTCTGGATAGCGAGAGGATTTTGAAGCAGTCTGTGAAGCCAATTCTTTAGTGAGATTCTCCCCAGTATTTCCCCCCTCTGAGAACGTGATCCAAGTAGCATGCAGGAAGGGCTATATGTTGCTACTTCAGCTTTACTAAGTAGTCCATACCAGTGGCGTGCGGTGACATTTTTTCATATGGGAACAGTTAGGGCCAGAGGCGCCAGCTGGCGAGTTTGCTGGCGGGGGGCGATGTCATCACACCTCCCTCCCTAAGCTGGGCAGAAGCTTCCTGAACTTTAGGAAGGAGGCACCAGGCTTTAATATTATAATACTCTACTCGGGACATTTAGGGGACTAGCCTAGTCCCCCTAGTCCATTGACCACATGGCTCTGGTCCATACCCTTTCAGTCCTCAGGCAGCAAGACTTGCTGCTTTGTACTGCATGAATCAGGAAGGTCACCATGCCTGAAGACTACATCCAAGAGGCCATGCAGAAACAATCATGTCTAGCAAGACAATGTTATCAGGACCATGGTGTTAGAAACAAAGATTACTACGTCTTGATCTCCCTTCACCTTAGCACTGCTCATAGACGTAGGCACATAATGCTGTAGGGAGACAAGAAATAGTTCACGTTTGTCCAGATCACTAAACTGGAAGAATATTTTTAGAACCTACAACAAAATAGAAGTTACCGTATTTTTCGCTCTGTAACACGCACCCGACCATAACACGCATGTAGTTTTTATAGGAGGAAAATCTGCAGGCATGCCACCCGTAGGCATTCCCGCCATAACACGCACAGACATTTCCCCTTACTTTTTAGGAGGAAAAAAGTGAGTGTTATGGTGCAAAAAATACGGTATATATGAAGCATGAAGTGTCCACTCCCACTGCTTGTTAGGAAGGTGAGCACACACTCTGCTTTCCATATCCTTATGCGTAAGCACCTGTGACTCACCTTGCAGGTTTTCCTTATCTCTTATCAGGGACTTCTCTTTAAAGTTTCACTGCTCTTCTCCTGTTTTCTCTATCTCTGATATTGCCTCTCAGTTGCGACTTTCTCCAGTGTTATTATTCCAAACGTGGGCCTTTGAAAATAGAAAATAAAGTGAGACTAATGGTGTCTGCTTTTTGCAGTCTTCTCCCACACCATGCCACTGCTTGGCTGAGCCTGCTTGTAGGGACATTTCACTGAGCGACTCATCAGTGACCATAATGCACAGGAAGGTGCCCACTATTGCCCTGTGGCACTTCTAAAACAATTTTCTAAAGATCATTTAGTGTGTAAAAGCTATTTTCAATTTCGGTTCAGCAAGGAACAATTGCAAGAGGCAAAAAAATATATATGCATTCATGGGGAAAAGAAATCCATTATTTTATTGTGTGTGTTGGTTATTATTTATCTGCTTATGCACAGAGCATCACTCCTGCTGGGCTGTAATCTTAGACTATTGTGGCTTCTTTCTTCCTCTTGCATTTGACAAAAGACCTTTGCAGTTGCTGCAGTTTCGGCAATTGAATGTTTTGAAGGGCATCATAAACACAGCTAATCCCCTGCCGAGAAAAGCAGCTGGCCATCCCTGTAAACAGCTTTTGTTGGACCCAAGACTCAGGCATCTGTGCAAAACAGAGGGTACAGAGAAAGAATATTAACATGTATGAGTTGTTTGTTAGGTCATTGGACTGAAATGCTAAATACTGCAATTAAGTAATATTAAGTACTTATAACTCCAGCCCTAGTCAGCCACCACTCAATAAATGCACCACTTGTCTTTCATGTCAAGCATGACAAAACGAAAGCATTTGTGGATTATGTTAATTATAAAGGGGCTGCCATGCCCCTTTCTGCAGCCTACCAATCAGTTTGGTGGCCTTAGAAACCAACTGGCAGCAAAACATACAAACAAACAAACCTGGTGGGAAGTGAGCTTTAGCCCACACTCTTGAAGTCACTATGCAGAGTCCCATAGGCATTACCTCATCACTGTGAGTCCAACTGCTCAACAGAGCTAGAACTTGGCAGAGGAGTGAGGCACGGGAGCAGAGGCTGCACAAGTTGTTACCCAAGTCTCTCTGTTTTTGGGGAAAGGCTACGACTTGGATGTCCTTAAGAATGAAAGGCCAAATGAAGAAACGATAAGGGTACCCTACTGAGAATTTTTGTCAAATATAGGTAGGGCCAGTGGAAGCTGGTGATCATAAAGGCTGGTAGAGCAGAAGCCAGGGAGGCCAACAGTAGATGAAGCCAGAGTCAATGATAGGAAGAGCAAACTAGCTCTAGCCCCCCCCATCTTTGTTGAGTTGTAGAAGCATTCCCACACTCTACATTCTCCTCATATGTACAGTGGTACTTCAGGTTAAGTACTTAATTCGTTCAGGAGGTCTGTTCTTAACCTGAAACTGTTCTTAACCTGAAGCACCACTTTAGCTAATGGAGCCTCCTGCTGCTGCCGCGCCGCTACTGTGCGATTTCTGTTCTTATCCTGAAGCAAAGTTCTTAACCCAAGGTACTATTTCTGGGTTAGCAGAGTATGTAACCTGAAGCGTCTGTAACCTGAAACCTCTGTAACCCGAGGTACCACTGTATATGCATCGTGCTGGGGAATATATAAATAGAATCATACTAGGAAATGGCAGGAGACAGCTGAAGAGTCCTCGTGGCTTGTGAGGAGACCCTCCCTGGAGCCTGAAGAGGATGTCAGTGAGGGCAATGGAAGCCCCGAAGAGACCGGAGGCACAGTGGGGCTTTGCTTAGGCTGCTTGCCTCCCTGCCTAACAGCTGACTCATGGGGTGGTGCAGCAGCAGGAGCAGCAGCAGCCGCTTTCCTGCACATCCTGCAGCCTCCAGCTGGCCCCACAGCTTCAATTCTAGTTGAAGAGAGAGTTGTATAGGGAGAGAGCAGGAGCAGGGGGAAAGAGGCATTCAGAGGCTTCTTAGAGGGTGCTCCCACATTTTGCATTATTTCACTTATGCACACAGGGGCCAGGAACCTAAACCTCATGTAAGTGGGGGTGCCTGTACAAGGGCAACATTGAAACCAAGTGGCGGGAAGCTAACAGCCAGTGCCACACCATGGGCTGGTTTTAAGTAAGAAGGCTGGCAGGTGTGAACTTGCTGAAAGATGACTGAGGTTGGTGTGGCACTGTCCCATTCCCCTTAATGGATCAGCCTCCACTGAGCAGAACCCTGTCCTAAAGCCAACTTAAGGGAGGGAACTTAACTCAAAAGTGGAGTGAGTAGGTCTCTGAAATTTGGGGACACTCTCATAAGAACACATGATTGTCTTTCACTAACATGCTTGAGTTTATTGTCATCAACAAGTAGAATATGAACTGTTGAGTTTCTTTTCTGAGTTTATACTGTCAGTTTAATTTATAATCTCATTTACTCACATATGGAATTTAAAGTTCATGTATTGCATGGTCATGCAAAGGATCATTAGTTTTGCATCTAAACTCAAGTAAATACATCTGAAACGACTACATAGTGCTTGTCCTTTTTTTACCCCTGCCTCTGGTTCACTCTCCTTCCTCTGTTGTTTCCATTGTTTCCATTTAGATTATAAGCTCTTTGGGGTGTAGACCTGCCCTCTCTTACACAGAGCATGAACAATTGGTTGTCTTTTATAGCAATATCATGTCCCTCCAATCCCCTCTTTGAAAGAATGAGTGGTCTCCAGTTAAACAATAATGGCCAAAGTCTGGAGGGAAAAAATTGTTAAGTGGTTGGCCTTGAACGGAGCAGATGCAAAATGTCTTAAATACCAAACACAAAACTTCACCTGAGCTTTGAAGTTGAAGTTCTCCCAGTTTCCAACCACCAGAACACTGAAATTATTGCAGCATTTGGAATGCAACCTTAAAATAAACAAACACATCAATTAATAAGCCTGTCACTGATTTGAAAAGAACTGGGAATCTTTCTATTGAGGTAATAGCCTGCTGAACATGCCGCAGAAGACAAGGGGAAGTACTGGGTTGCTATAACCATCATTTGCCAATATCCAGCTAAGAAGACTTAGAAGGCCCTAAGGGTAGTCAATGTGATGCCATCCAGATGTTTGTTCCCATTATCCTATCTATTGGTTATGTTGATTGGAGCTGGTGGTATCAGTAGTCCACAACAACTGGAGGGCACCATGTTGACTATCTTTGGTACAGACAAAACAGAGTTACATGGACCAATGATCTGATTCAGCATATGCTACAATGCTGCCAAGCCATTCTGGATTGCTTTCAGTGGGATGCTCACTGAAATTCATGTCAATATCCACATTCAAAGTGCATATCCTGATCCACATTCTGGCCTGGCTGGTTCAATTCATATGTTTTTTTGAAAAGTTACTATGGATGGATGGGAAGAGTATTTTCCTATCTTTGGAAAGAAAGAAAAATAAGTACATTGAAAATGACATTTTTTTCCAGCTTTTCTAGAATATAAACAGCTAATGATGGAGGCAAGGACTGAGAGCATCAACCTGGTTAAGCAAAGTAGCCCAGCCTTTTGGAGCATTTCAGACTTTAATCTGTAATATTTGTAGCCTGGCAGAAGCTATATTTATTATAGAACTGGAATAAGCTTAAATATTTGAATTTGTTCCCCTTTCCTTGCTGCATACTCAGCCCTTCTTCTTAGCTGCTTGGCCACTTTTCCCTTATCAGAGGATTGTAGTAGGTTTATTATTTAGATTCCCTTGCCTTCTTTTCTGCCTTAAGTCACCCAATGAAGTGCATGCATAAAACAAACAAAGGAGAATGTATTTCTCTGAGACCCTGAAGGGAATGAACAAAATCAGCATTTAAATGGGAGATATTTAGAGGGCTTTAAAATAAAAGGGAAAGCCTTGGTTCCATAAAATGGTAATGTGCACCTAAAATAACATATTTACACATATTTAAATACCCACCTGTATTTAAGGAATAACTCTCTTCTAATAGCATTAGCCTCAATGGGAGAGTCAGGTGCCGCAAATTGTATAACATTTGTATTAGTTCCTGTAATTGAAAACGCCAAGTGCCTGCATTCATTTACAGAATCCTTTGGCCTTATGCAGTGCTAGAGTGAGCAGCTATTCTAAGGCATGCCAGTCCTTCCCCCTTAGGTTTATTTGAATGTCCTTGCTAAGATAGAGCTATGTAGACATTAAATGTCATTTGATTCCCTCTCCACACCTGCCTTTTGGTGGAAACCACTTTTAGGAAAACTGGATAAGTTGCCCTACTTTCCATTATAAACGGGACTGACTTGTGTGACAGAAAAGTTTGTTTTTGCTGGGCATGTTGGGTCAACAAGTGCTTTCTTTTTCTTTTCCCCTGCCAGCAAACGGTTAAAAAACAGCAGCTTATGATTGGCCAGAGTTCCAGGAGGGGAGTTGAAAAGGAGAGGATTTTGAGAGACAGTTTGTAGGTTGGAAGAATAGGTTGGGAGATAGGGAGTGAGAGGAGAGAGAGTTGGTTCTGGGTAGAAACATCCACTTTGAGCAGACTTCCTCAACCTCGGCCCTCCAGATGTTTTGAGACTACAATTCCCAGCATCCCTGACCACTGGTCTTACTAGCTAGGGATCATGGGAGTTGTAGGCCAAAAACATATGGAGGGCTGAGGTTAAGAAAGCCTGACTTTGAGGAATATATCACAAACTAGAGAAAGGAGACTCTGAGCTTAGTGTGAAGGACAGTGTGTTGTGTCCTGTAAGAGTAATTAGGCCAGGAATTAACTGGGAGGCTGAGGCTGAGCCAGGAGAAGTAGAAGAAGAAGTCTACTTAGGACTCATTCCAGTCAGGAGGGGAGAGATTCTTCTCCAAAAAGAGAAGACTCCCAAACCAGTTAAGAGGGGTGTGGAGATCCCTTGGGTCTGTTACGTGGAGTACCTCAGGAGTAGGTTGTCAAAGGGGTGTATGACAGGAAGTACCACCTTGTTTAGGAACCAGAGTATTATGCAGCAACAGCTGTGCAACAACTGAGAAAGAACTGAAGTGAAATAACATTATAATCTCAAGTATTGTATGTTTTACTCACTTTGTGTCATAAACTTCCTTTATTTAATAAAATCATTCTTGCTAATTTGATCAAATCCTGCCTGAGACTCCAAATTATTAAGTTTTCTCTCACACAAGTCCCCCACAAAATAATATGGGGTAGTTTGTAGGAATTTTTGGAACTGGTGTTCTCAGTGGTGGGTGCACTATATTTAGGTGAGGGCGGGCCCAACGGCACCAGGGGGAAAAGATCTGTTGCGCAGTCGCAACTTGCCAGAAAGCAGTGTATGCAACTGTTTCATACAATCTGCAAAAATGTTCCACCTTATGCAGACAGCCCAAGTTCATGGATGATAATCCTGTTAGAATCAACTGTGAATGAGCCATTTGGTCCAAGTCTAGAAAACAGAAATAGAATTAGGACCACTTCATACTTTGCAGTATGCAATGGAAACAAAATGTTGCTGTGCTTTTTTGGGCAAAGGAGTTTTTGAGCTATTTTTGATGAAATTCGTCAAAATCTACACTTCTGACATGGGTTGTCCAGATTTCCTCTGACATTCGAACAAATTTCTGTCCGGACACTGTTTCTAATGGCCGAATCCTGGCTATGTCCAGGAAATTCTGGACATATAGCAACCCTATTGTAAGCCCCTTCAGAAGGGCAAGCAGGGCAAGGCCATTTATATTCACCAGACTCACACAAATCAAATCATGTGATCCGCCAGCTTCTACCTCATATGCTAGCTAATGCAAAGTGCCAAAAAAGGACACCACGTAACATACCGGTTATGTTCTGGCCTCCAAGTGCATAGCTGAAATCGCATAAAGTGGGGACCATCTTCTAAAAAGCCTCCAAATGTCCGTTTTTTCCTGCTCTCCAGCTTTCTCTTCCACTGTCTCCCCAATCCGGACCAAAATATCTGGAGTTGAAGCTCTGGGTCCAGCTGAAGGATGCATGGAAAAGCAGCACCAGCTGCTGTGCTACCCTGTGCACCAGCTGTTAGGCAGGGAGGCTGAGCAGCCTAAACAAAGCCCCACTGTGCCTCGGTTCTCTTCGGGGCTTCCTTTGCCCTCTCTGATGTCCTCTTTGGGCTCTCCTGCTCTCTCCCGCCATTTCTGGATTTGAATCCAATTATTTATTTCTTGGCGCTGCACGTATACGTGGTTTTGTGTGAGCTGGTAGCGCGTAAGGCCGGGGATGCCTGTATTACAGAAAACTGATGTTTCCAAGGTAAATAGCTGTCAGGTTTTTGTCTTTGTGGCGTTTCAATTTTAATCGCAATGGGGAAATTGATGTTTTCATATTATTAATCTATTCTACATATGACAGTTTCAGTCAAAATGGACCAGAGTTTAGAATTGGCTTTGGCCTACTATTTAAAGCGATCAAAACATTGCAAATTACCAAGTCTTTCTCTCTCTCTCTCTCTCTCTCTCTCTCTCTCTCTCTCTCTCTGTGTGTGTGTGTGTGTGTGTGTGTCTGTTGAAATAATGCAGCTGCCTGGTAGAACCTACTATCAGAAAACCTCTCCTACTAATCAATCCTTGTTTCCCTCTTGGTAACTCCTGAGAGACCTCCAAGTAAATAAAGCTCTTTAATTAGTGATGTCCTCCTCCACTGCAGTATGGGAATCAATGGCCCCAGCTCAGTCATTGTCAATGGTTTCTTCTTCTGCCTGCCTGCAGCGACTGTACCTTAAGGGCAAAGAGGAGGCACACAGCAGCAACAGCTGTTTACAGGCCACAAAGGGGCTGATTTGAAAGAATGTGCACTGCCTTGATTTCTCACCTCACCTTGAGGACAGGGTGACATGTGTGTGTATGCATACGCATTTTTATAGTTTCAGCGGAGGTGAAAGAAGTCAGCCCTGTAAAAGAGATTGCTCAAAACTGCTTCTGTAAAGCACTAGGAGGACACCTTTCATGAGAGCTGAAAGAGCTTAAAAAAAACTCTTTCTTTGATTGCTTTGGGGAAATTGGCACCAATTTAAATTGGTTAAATCTTTCACAATTTGAAACCACTCTTATGGCCCTTATTCTGATAAGAAATTTATCCTGGCAGAGGTTTATCAGTGTTGATAACGGTTTCTGCGGCTACAGGGAAATGTTGATACAGCACGAGCATCTCTCATCTTGACATTTACTTTTTTTTGCCAAATAGAAGGGAATATTGCATGTTGGAAGTGTTTTACTGTAGCAGATTGTCTGCAAATACTATATGCCACAGTTTGAAAGCATGGCTTTGATGGTGTGTCTGCACACTTTTCATTATTCATTGCATTTTGGTGCATTGAGAAGCCAAACTTCCACCCTTCAATCCTGGGAACCCTGGGAACCCACTGCCAGCCAGTGTTGACAGCATTGCTTCCTCTGATTGTTTAGCAAGAACGATTGAGTTGCTAAGCATCCTTACCAACTTTGCTGCCTTATTTTGATGGCACTGTGATCTGTATGCAGCATATTCCTAGTATGCTACAGTGCCAAGCTAATAAGTAGATTTCCTATGCTTTAAAATAAACTGTGTTGTGTGTACAACTTTAATTATATGTTTTATTTGTGCAGATGAGAATAGAGCCAAAGCAAGGGTTTTTATTTGTTCAGTTATTTATTGGCTGATTAAAATTACCAAGGTTGTAATTTATATGCCTTATTAAAGCTCATATTTGGGCATGTTAGAGAAAAACAAATACTCCCCTATTCTTTCCCTGTTTTCATTTTCTGCTTAATGGCTTTGCACCTGGCTTATTTTTAATTTCCTTTTACATTAGGAGTGTTGGTCTCTCTCCCCTTTACATTAATCAGTGGTTGGAAAGAAGTGTGAAATTCCTGTGCAAAAGTGCCTTAATAAACTATTCCTGCCAGTCCTTTAAAAATGACTAAGCTCTTTGTGGTTTGGCATGAATCTATCTTTAAAAAGATGTGAAATTGTGTTTCTATTTGTTTTCTCTTTTTGTATTGTCTTAATTTGTTGGGTGTTATATATATAAATGCAGGACACGGGTGGCACTGTAGTCTAAACCACAGAGCCTAGGGCTTGCTGATCAGAAGGTCAGCAGTTCAAATCCCTGCAGCGGGGTTAGCTCCCGTTACTCGGTCCCTGCTCCTGCCAACCTAACAGTTTGAAAGCACGTCAAAGGACAAGTAGATAAATAGGTACCATTCTGGAGGAAAGGTAAACGCCATTTCCGTGCACTGCCCTGTATCACCAGAAGCGGCTTAGTCATGCTGGCCACATGACCTGGAAGCTGTACGCCGACTCCCTCAGCCAATAAAGCGAGATGAGCACCGCAGCCCCAGAGTCGGCCATGACTTTATATATGTAAATATAAACATATATGAATGAGAGAGAGACTGAGAACAGGAGTTAATGTTCAGGTTGCGTTTCAGAAGATCAAATGCCTAAGAAATTATAAAATATAATTGGTGCCATACTTTAGCATAACAATTTAGTATAGTGCACAGTGTTTATTTAGAATGGGATTCTTAAAAGTCCCTAAGCAGTCAGGTAGTTTTGTCAAGCATCACTAGGAGAACAGCACAGTCTAGCGTTAAGCAAAAACTATAGTATTATGCAAAGGTATACACCCTACCTCCCCCAAAATGAACACAACCCTTCATGGAATGTGCTGAGGCTCATGTAGAACACAGTTTTCATAATATTCTGGGCTCCCTGGATAGGCCTCAGAAACTGAGTCAGGTATTTGCATGGTGGTAATGGGGGTGAACATGAATATGTTGTGATGGAGAGGAAGATCTTAAGCCTGGAGTTACTCAACTGCCAAAAGGAATCAAGAACCAAATAATCAGGGGCAGTCCATCCCATTCAGCCACCTAAGGTGAAACAGGGATTACTGCCTCCTGCCACCATGCTGCTCGCCCCCCCCCCCCAATGCTGCCACCAGGACATTCCACAAAGCATTGCTGCTTGGCTTCTCCGCCCAATGGCATCAAAGACAAGTGGCAACACAGCATGCCAGAATGCCTCCCTATCGGCAGTGAGAGGGGAGTGTTCTGACAGCAGTAGATGGCTCTACAAATAATAGTGCCAGACCTTCCATGGAGGCAATTTGAGAGAGCAAGAGTGGACAGTGAGGGCAGCCATAGATCTGCCTGACATAAGAGGGGTCAAACCAAAGAAAAGAATAGCAGCCTCATATCCTTCCTTCCTTCCTTCCTTCCTTCCTTCCTTCCTTCCTTCCTTCTCCTTCTCTTCTCCTTCTCTTTATGTTCTTTCCCAATCCTCTTTTTCTCTTATTTCCTACAATTCAATGGAGTGGAGACAAGCGAGACAAATTTTCCCTGCTGCATACATTGCCAGGTACAAAACTGCAGGTGCCACAAATGTATTGTGGTCTTACCTGCAACCACCATGCATGTCATCTGGTTGCCCCTGCCGCCACAGCTAAGTAAGAACCACAAGGAAAGGCACTAGTGTGCCAGGCAAAATTTCTGTGATAAGATGAAAGGATTGTAAATGAAATATGAAGGAAAGGAAAGCCCAAAGGTGTGAGATTTGGGCAGCTGTGTGTGAAAATGTGTAGGGAATTGATCCTTAGCAAACAGATAAATATTACTGGGCTGTCTTTCCTATTGTTCTGTAAACACACTGCTCTGGAATCAGACAGGTAGCACTTTTACGTCTTATATTTGTAGGGAACATGCAAAACAGGAAGATCATAGGTCAAATCACTAACTACTTACATCTACTTAAATTCCACTTACTTTTATGACATCCTGACAATTTATACCAATTTTCCCCCTCTTTAAAATATAGGGTTCTGTTATGTTCTTATAGAAAATAAAGTTTGATTCCTGGTCATTATGAAAGGCTGGACTCCTGCAGCTTTTTTCTCCCTTGATCTTACAGGTCTTGATTTGGGGGAAGGCGAGAGAATCGAGAAAGGAAAATAGTGAGATTTAGGCAAGAGTCTTTCTTTTTTGTGTGTATGTTCCTATGCAGAAAATTGCACAACAATAGTGCTGGATGTGGGGGCGATCTGGCTGCGACATCTGTCACCCCGTTGATCGCCAGGGTTGATTCGGCTGGTCTGGCTGGCTAGGCGGGTGTCCCCTTCCTCCCTCACCGCTCCATGTGCGTCCCTCCCGAAGCTGCGCGCTCGGTGGAGGAGGACGACCATCCCGGATGGGGGGAGTGTGCCGTTCTTCGGTCGGGGGTGTGCGGTGGCTGCGCTCCCCTGCTAGAGCCTCCAAACAAGCACAAGATGAGGAAGTGAAATCAGTGATGGTTAAGTGGGCCCAAGATTTGGGTCACAACATAATGTTTGCTGACTGGGAAAAGTTATGGACCACTGGTATGAAATTTACAGCATCTAATGCCTTAAGAGAGAATATTATGAAAATGATATACAGGTGGTACATGACACCAGTCAAGCTTGCAAAAATCTACCACTTACCTGACAATAAGTGTTGGAAATGTCAAGAGGTTGAAGGTACATTCTTTCACCTTTGGTGGACATGCCCAAGGATAAAGGCATTCTGGGAGATGATTTATAATGAGTTGAAAAAAGTTTTTAAATACACATTCTTGAAGAAACCAGAGGCCTTTCTCCTGGGTATGGTTAGCCAACAGGTGCATAAGAAGGATAGGACATTTTTCATGTATGCTACAGCAGCAGCAAGGATACTCATCGCACAGTATTGGAAGACTCAACAGCTACCCACACTGGAAGAATGGCAGATGAAAGTTATTGACTATATGGAATTGGCAGAAATGACCGGCAGAATCAGAGACCAGGGAGAAGAGACGGTGAAGGAAGATTGGAGGAAATTCAAGGATTATTTACAGAAACATTATAAGATAACGAACATTTGATGACATCGGATTGAGGATGAATGGGTATTTGGGAAAAAGTGATCAGAGAAAGATTTAATATTTTGTCAGACTAAGGAAATGCAATTATCTATTAGTCTTTAAGAGTATTAGAAAATCAAAGTACGATAGAGGACAAGAATTTGCAGACAGAATATATGATTTGGAATACAGAGAAGGAAGGCCTGGGGAAGTCGGAGAAATAAGTTAATGTAAAGAATACAAGGAGACAAAAATTGTTTTTAATATGTTTTATTTTCTATGTTGTATTTTGCTGTTTTGTGTTTGTGTGTTGTAATACTTATCTTTTCTGTTTTTTCCTTTTCTTTTTCTTTATGTTGTTTTTCTGAGGTTGTTGGTTTAATGTTGTTTCAAGTTTCTGTTGTAAAACTCAATAAAATATTATTTAAAAAAAAAACAATAGTGCTGGATGTAATTGCAGAGGAGTGTTTTGCAACTGTACAGATTAGGCTGATTTTGGTGTGCTTTTATGTGTGCCTTCAGTTCTGTCACTGACACCCCTGCAAGGAAAGTCAGGGCAGCAAATATAAGACAGTGCTAGGAGCAATCCAGCTAATGGGAAATGCACTGAGTAAAATGTTCTTCTTTTGAAGTATGCTGACATCTCAGATTCTCCCTCCCTCCCTCACACCCTCCCTCTCCTCTCTCTTCTCTCCCTTAATCCAAATTTGTTTATCCACCAACATAAACAGGTGCTTGGGGAAAGGTTTTGCCATTTGCTTAACCTCCTCCCACCAAAGCTGTGATTTCAGCACAGATTTGCAAAGTGCCTGCTGAGCTGCCTTTGTTTGTGTTATCTGTTCCTTTGCACACACCCCTTTCATTGCATTGCCCAGCCCAGCCCTCCCTCTTTTTCTTTCTTTCCACTTAATTTCTGCTTAGATATGTAGTGTGCTTCTCAGCTTCTTAGTCCTCAATTCCAACTGAAAAGAATTCTAAGTCTGTGTAGCTGCATTTACTCATCCCTTCCCAGTATTCATTTCCTCTTCCTCTTTTTCCCACCCCGCTCACCACACACAATCAAAATATAGATTGTAAGCTCCTTGAGGCTGGACCCTGTTATCTGCTTAGGTTATGTACTCTGTTCCCTGACAGTCCTCTGGAAATAGGGATAATGCACCATCATTTATCACATACTAGTCCAATGATGCAAAAAATTAACTAACTTCATCCTGCAGTCATTTTTTTACTCCAAATTGGAGAGTGTTCTGGCTGTTGATGCCTTTTGGGTGTAAATTTGCACTTGTTTACTAATCCCACTGTCCAGTTGACTTCAGTAGGACTTAGGGTAATTACCGTGATGGCAAACCCCAGAACTTGGGATCGCCTCCAAACCTGTGCCAAAGGAACAGCTAATGGCACAACTAGACCCTTAAGGAAAGTAATTGGGAAGAGAAAGATTGGGAAGGGGTAAATGGCCCTTAAATTGAACTTGCTGGACTGAGAACACACATCTAGGGCCAATTTGCCAGGGCTTGCCAAAAGCAGATTTCAGTACAGGGCAGTGTCAGTGCACAAGTAGCTCAGTACAGGCTAGATAGCATCCCTGCTTTACTAACTGTCTCTGGTTTGGCCCTTGCGCTGGTCTCCTGGAGAGTGCTGAGTGGTCATGGATAAGGTTTAAATCTCCTTAGCTTTATCAATGCAACATCATACTGTGACTTAGGATTATTCTCCAGACATGCATGCTTTGTTTCCCCTTGTAAAAATCATCCTTCACATGAAAACATTATTACGGAGGATGAGAAGGCCATTAATACTGATTAGAAGAAGCAATGGCATTTCCTTCAACATAATTAAAGTTGCAGGCTGAGCTCTACCATGTCAAAGACCGTAGAACACTTTACTAGGATTTGTCATTGGTATAAAATATGTTGAGGGAGAGCAACGGAGGAGCAGCCGGTGAAAGTTTGTGGGGTGATATCTTGGCTAACGCGGAAGGCTGTATCTCAGCCTTCACTGAGGCTTTTGGTTGTCAGCAGTATTCCACCGAAGTTGCAGAGTCTACTGAAGAGATTGCATTGTACTGGTGCAGATGAGGACTATGGGGAAAGAGGCCTTATGTAAATTGTTGTCCCTTGTCCCTGATGTGGATGGTGGGTCAAGTCAGCTCAGTGATAGCTTTGGTTATGCTGGTTCAATTCCTTCATGGGATCACCCTTCACGTTAACCCAAGGAGACAGGTCTGAGGATGAAAGCTCGCTCTTGCCAATTCTCCTTATAAACCTGCCTGAAACTATTCCCAGCCACCCCTCCATTCTCAGCCTTCCTTGTACCACATTCCTTCTGAGATCCATGTTTTTCCATGGTTTCTACAACATCTTCTTGACTGTTCCCTACAACAGTCTCCTCCCTCTGCAACAATTCATTTCCTAGAGTGGCAGCAGAGCCAATGGATGGAGTGAACATGTTGCTCCTAGAGACTCACCCTGTGCCCTTTTAAAAACTGGAAATGAATGTTAAAAGCCCCTTTCCATGTGGTTTTATTATTATTATTTAGGATACACTGTTGGCTGGAGGTACTGAGTATTAGCTCTTGCTTTATTTCACATCTCTTAAAGTGTGCTAGCATCTTGTGCTTAAAAGTAACAGAGCCTTAACTTTATTGCCATGTAATTGATGGTGATAGCAAACAAATAAAAAAAGCTATTCTGGGTTTATTGGGTGCAGTCCTTCAAGGGGCTGAATCTTCCAAGTGTTGCAGGCTACAACCCTAAACTTGCTTGCTAGGGAGTAAGTGCCAGCAGGACTTAGTTCTGAATAAACACACATTGGATTCTGCTGCTAGTATATTTCAATAGATTTGTTGTGCATTGCATGAATGTAAACTAGGCAACCTCAGTTGTGAGAAAGAGTCAAATAGAAAATTCTGAATAGTAACCAGCAGCCACCAAGAGATTTTTCATAGGGCTGCTTACAACCCCCAGAACAAAACACATCATTGTGGGACGTGTGGCAAAAAAATGATAAAAATAAATGGAGTATTTGTTTAGGAAATGAAAACACAGCAGTAAAAGATGCTGAGAAGCTATTTAGTGCCGCACATTACTTCTTCATCACTTGATTATTTTAGTTTCATTTCTATTTACATACCCAGTTGATTCTTTTGCATCTGGATTGTGCACAATTCTTTCAATAATGTACGGTTCAGTGGCTATAATTACAGGATTGTTAAAGTTCACATTTTACTATTCATCTTGTTATCTCCAGTAATGGAAGGTTAGAATAAATGCACATAATTACACGGTTGGTCCTAAATTATTTTTTATATTGCTCTCACCGGGACACACTTGAAAAGCAAAATTTATTCTCAGTGATTTCCCTCCCCACCCCCCCTTCACTGTGGTAATATACTTGCAGTGAAAAAAACCAGCCTCCCTTTTCTGCTTCCCAGAGTTCAGGTAAATAAAGCATCTGCAGTATATGCGGCACATCTACTTTAGAAAAAACACACGCAACTGCCCAAGTTCTTTGATAAGAACAAACTGCTGGCACGTTCTCTGATCGATGCTGCATTGAAAAATGTGTGGAGTGAGGGGCACATGCCGTCTCCTCTCAACTGTGCCCAAGGATGCAGCCTGCATACTTTGCCTAATGGGTCTTAGCAGGACTCACTGAAAATTTGCCCTCTCTGTGTAGTTCCTGTTCATCTGCATAGCCCTGCCCTGAGTTGTGTTTTGAGGTCATACTAGAATCAGGGTAGCCAATGGGATGCCCTCCAGATGTTATGGGCTCCATCTCCCATCGGCCCCAACACGTATGATCAATTGTCATGCATTGGTCAGTGTGGCTACTTCTGTACCAGAATGTGATGAATCTTGTGGAACTGTCCTTTATAGAATTTTGTTTGTTTGTTTTTTTAAGCTAGCTTACTGATTCATCATGTCCAGAATTGCTCCTGTGCTGAACGCACTGAACACAGTGGGAAGGGGAGGTAATCAAGATAGCCATGACCCAGTTTTGTTCCCTCTGAACATTTACTAAATGTTAGCAGATGGCTATTGTTTCCTTTGGTTGGGTGCAGTTTTCAAGGCTTTGGACAGAAGACCTTTTAATGTCCCCTTGCTGGAGACATTTTAAACAAAAGATCGGTGGGAATCTCTGAGCCTATTGATATAAATATAAATAAATAAAGGAGGAAAACGGGGGGCTGTATTTTATGGGTGCAGTGCTTACCATGTCAAAGTGTCTTCTTCACAGTGTTTGTAAAAAAAAGTATCCATAGTCTTTGAGTTCTCTGCCATTTGTGTGTTGTATTAGAACACTCATGAAGGACTTGCAACACAATGAAAACATAACACAATGCTGTGGAAGCATTAATTATACTTAAATAAAGTTGAAGCAGTCAGAAATCTACAGATCGGATTTTGAAAAGTTGGGAGAATTGCCCCTATGACCCAGGACTAAGGCCGTCCAGAGTCTACACTTTAGACTGCTCCCATAAGAAATACACTTTGCTTTGACCCAAAAATAAGTGAAATTTGGTGAAGTTGCATAATGCTACTTGGCCAAATAGCATAACCAGTAGTGTTGTTATTTCTTCCTTTTGTTGGGAGATTCAAGACAGAAAAAAGAAATAACTTCTTCACACAGTGCAATAGTTAAACAATGAAATTTACTCACACAAGAAGTAGGGATGACCACCAACTTGAATGGTTTTAAAAGAGGACTGGACAAATTCATGGAGGAGAAGGTCATCAATGGCTACTAGCTACGGTGGCTATGTTCTACCTCCACTGTGAGAGACAATATGCCTCTGCATACCAGTTGCTGGAATCGCTAGTGGGCAGAGAGCTGATGCACTCATTGCCCCGTTTTGAGGCTTCTGGTTGGCTACTGTGAGAATAGGCTACTGGAATAGATGGGCCATTGGCCTGATCCAGCAGGCTCCTCTGATGTTCTTAAAAAGAAATGAAGAACATATGATAAATAAGATAAGATAGAAGAGATAAGCGCATATTTTTCATCTGCCCCAGTGATGAAAATTGCTTCTGCGAGGCCACAGCTGTCTCGGTAGAGGGCCAGGTCACACATGTTCTCCATGTAAATACTTCCCTAGAACAGATTGCATAGAAAACAGTCTAAATGTCTGAAACAGCTTTTTTGTAGAAATTTGAACACTCCATCTGTTGCTCCATTCTGGTCTCCCTGTTTTCATTGGCTAAATCTGCAGTGGGACTAGTTGATCAATGCAGCAAGATTATTCAGGCAATGGCGGTTGCTCAAGAGGTAAACTGGTTTCAACACAAAGGCATTTTATGGTTGTAAGCCATATGGGTCATCCACCCTCCCCGAAGGAAAAGCTTATTACTTATCATTAGAAAGGGGGGGAGAGAGAGATCCTGAATAATGGAGAGCTCAAGCTGTACTGCATACAGGAGGAGGAAAGGGATGCACAAGAGCAGGAAAAATAAGCAACACAAACTGTGCATGTGTGTATGGCTTTTATTGTATAACCACAGAGCTTGCAAGCGTAATGACTGAGATGCTACTTGGGGATGCTTGTGTGCTACACAGTAGCTGCAATGGAATGATAGGGCTGTTACACACCGTTGAAGATGTAATTAGCACAACTCGGCTCTGCCTGCTTTTCAGAACCGTTGGGATGTATGTTGAATGAATGGCTGCCCAGGAGAGATGAATGGTTTATAAGAATTAGGAGTAGCCTGACCCAGAGGATGATCTTGTTTGACAGAGAAAGAAAATCCTTGCAAGAAGCTCTGGCTCCCACCCATGCCTCTGTAACACACTGCATCTGGCTTTCCTGTTTTCACTGGTTTCAGTGAATCTGGCATCACACAAGTGGATATATTATACCCACAGCCCAGTAAGGACAAGTTGAGCATATGAAGCTGCCTTATTCCAAGTCAAACCATTGGTCCACTCAGCCCACCATTGCCTATTCTCAGTAATATCAGCTCTCCAGAGTGAGATCCTTTTAATTAGATATAACAAGCATGGGACTTGGGGCTATCTGCATACAAGAATGTAAGAAGAACCTGCTGGATCAGGCCAATGACCCATCTAGTCCAGCATCCTGTTCTTGCAGTGGCCTATCAGATGCCCCAAAGGGAAACCAGCACTCAGGATTTTGAGCACCCGCTTCCCTCCTCTGGTTTCCAGCAATTGGTATTCGGAAGCATTGCTGCTTCCACCTGAGGGGGTAGAGAACAGACGTCATGACTAGTAGCCTTTGATAGTTCTCTCTTCCATGCTACCACCAGACTGTAGCCACTCCTCATGAAATGCCATATGAAGCTGTTGTCCACCAAACCAGACCATTAGTCCACTGCAAGTTTTTGAGCAGAGAAGACTGTATTCCCGCTTTCCTACTTGGTTATGTAGGAAATTGAAACTGGGGTGTTCTGTGTACAAGGCATGTGCTCTACATCTGGTTCAGCTGAAATTGCAGCTCCTGCTCGTTCTGGCACTGGAGTTATCTATGCTCTTCCCTTTCAAATCAGACATCTTGTTTCAGCTCCGAAGTCTCAGATGAAACAGCGCATTGAAAATGCAGCAACAAACACTCTTGTTTGTTGTACCTTGTGCCTACATCTTTTGTCCCTTCCTGACCTCTGTTGATCTTATCTGTCTAATTATCATTCTACATAGGATGTCGCTCCTGTTGTATCCATGGCTTGCACAGTGCTTTCGCTCAGTCTAGTTCTCTAAGCCCTTCACTTGACCCCTCCTTTCACAAGCGCCTTGCTTTCTGATTAATGAGGCCTGGGTGGTTATGGTCCTGCAGCGCTTGAGTGGCAGAGTACAGGAGGGAAGAAAAGAAGCAAAAGAAAACTAGCAGAAAGTGTGCTCTGACTTCAAGCCTCGCTCTGTCTGCCAGAAGTCAAGTTGCTGCTGAAGAGTCTTGCTACACAGCTGCCGCATGCAATGCTCTTTCTGTTCCATGTTAAAAGGACACATGGACTTGAGCTTCTTTAGCAGCATACAGACCATATCAGACAGATACTACCTTGTAAGATTTCTCCAAGAACCTGGCAAAGGAAAATGAAACCTTCAGAGCTCTCCAAAGGTAGAAGCATCTGCTTTTACACTTGGTTGGATATTAGGAGTGGATTCTGGATTATTTGTTGGTTCTGCTGATACTACCCAGCTTGGTTTTGTACAGTGCTGAACCTAGCTCTTATGATATGTTAGCATCTTTGACTTTTGTTGAAGATAAAAGAGCTTATGTCATTATGAAGAGTGCCAACTTGGGCTTCCAAAAAACAATGAGCTGTTGGACACAGCCAAGAAACTGTAATTATGAAATGTGATTGCACCTATTATAGGCAAATTCTTTGTTGGCTTTCAGTTCAGGATGCCATTTAGCCACCACCAATTATATCAGAGAGACACAAATGGCTTGATTTTGTTGGACAAGAAGGCAGAGTGTGTTGTTTATGTTAAATGTAAATAGTAAATAATATTCTGTGTTTCCAGACAGAGAATAATACAGATAACCATAGTGTTTCTGTTACTAGTACTACAACGGATCAGGGCACCAAATAGCTGTATCAGGTGTTCCAAAAAATGTAGTGGAAGAAGTTCTATTTTCTAACAAGGTTTCTTCCTTTATTAAGGCGGTGGCATTGTGCTATCAGCTGCCTAGTATTCTTTCCTGCTTTTGACAACACTGGTTTTTAGTGAATGCACACATTGGAACCATTCAGACATTAGGTGGACTTTGCCCTGATGCTAACTTGGGATATCAGCAGGGTTACACGGGCTTAATTTGATTTATGTAAATTTGCTGCTATTCTTTTTTGCTGGTCAAAGTGAACTAAATGAATCAAGCACATTATGGAACAAGGGGTTGTGATCCAAAGCAAACTACTTGTTCTACTGGCAGTTTCCCTAATCTAGACTAAGTGGTTTGAGAACTGTAGATTTAATGAATGACTTGAAGATGATGACCCAACATACTTTTAGTTTCCCCTTTTATTCTTGACAAAATAGGTACAGCACTTCATAAGCGAAGCATCTATATAGAAAAAACAACAACATGATATAATTTGGATTTAATGGACATTAAATAACTGAATAATAATTGTGGTACTGTAAACATTAGGAGTAGTGAATATCTACAAGAGAACCACTCATGATCCTAATTGTTTCTTCTGTGATAACAACACACAGGACCTTCAATTTGACCCTTTGGTTAATGGAGAAGAATAGGAAAACTCAGAGACAGAGGTGTGGTGTGAGCTTATTTGCAGTCTTGCCTGAAAGATCTAAATTGCACTCTTCCCTATTCACCAATTCAAAACTCCTCCTTTCCTGTGCACTTCAACTCATGTGGCTGACCTCTTCCTTTAAAGCTTCTTTCAGTATGGCACCAAGCATGAACTTTGTGTGTAGGCTTCTCAGAGCTACATTCTGCTATCCTTTACGGCATTGAAGATCTATTTCCTGAGGTTGACAACACCTCATCTTGCTCATATTAGGTATAACTCTGCAGACACAGTAATCTCAGAATTACATTTCATTTCTGATACAGGCAAGCCAAGCTTTATTCCTCCCCCCTTCCCAATGAGCAAGCCTTGTAGTGTCTCATCAGAGAGCATAATTATATTAACTTAATGCTGAACAAAACCTTCATATACACTTCCGGTTGACCTTCCTCCGCGCAACAAAAGAAAATGAGTTTTGCAGACTGGGTGGGGGTGGCGGCGGGGATGTTGGTGTTCATAAAATATGAAACTGAAGCTCTGACAGTGTTGGGTTTCCTGCTGGAACTCAAAATTTAATCAGCTGCAGTCTTTTAGAGGTGGCAGAGACATGGCAACTTCTACAACTTAAGGAACTAACATAGGCCGAGGAGGAGCCCCAGAGCTACAGTGCAAAAATAATTAACTGTTGTTCTCATTTGCATTCGGATGGTGCATTCCCATTATTGCAAGCAGTGAGTGAATCACTCCTTACAAGCCCATTTTTACAGCATGTTTCTACCTGGGAGGTCAGGATTCTAATGTATTTTCCTGCATTAGCGTGACAGTTACTTCCATGGTAATAGCCCAGGTGCACATCACTGTGCCAGCCTGTGTACAGGATGTCTTTTGCTGAAATCAAAAAAAGGCTACTCTCTCTTGCAGCATCTGAATGAACCTGACAACATTTGTGGGAACCAGCTACAGGATTATAACTTAGTAGTTCAGCGATGTCATTTTTTAAAAAATGTCACAGGTGTCAGTTCTGGCACTAACCATTTTCTCTTCTTTAAACTGGGTAAATTTAGTGCTCCCGAAAGTGAAAAGCTGATGACACCCATTAGAGAAAAGTGCTGTGGGGGACAGTTGGTGCATAGACCTCCCACACATGCTGCTCTTCCGACATCTTATTCTTGATCCTGTAGCAGCAGCCCTTTCTCTCATTTACAACAGCTGTGCAAGGTGGGAGGCAATGGCCCTGATCTATCTACTCTTACTAATTCCAGTTGTAAACAAGGGGAAAGATGTTAATTATAACTCACTTATTCCTCTGGTTTCATTGGGACTTAGGCTGCAGACCTAAACACACCAAGGAGTAAGCCCCACAGGACGCAGCAAGACTTATGTCTGAGTAAATACGAATAGAATCGTACTATTAGTCATGACTCATCTTAGCAGGATCAGGGCCATTGCCTTCCCCTAGACTACTCAGTGAACTGAACAGTGTTTCAGACTTGGGCTTCCACTGGCTAAACATCAACTTTTCTGCCTACTGCACCCAGAGGAGAGAAGCTGTGTGTGTCTGATTGTGAAAATAGAAGCTTGCATCACATCTCCCGTGTAAGGAAACGCTTGTGCGTCTTAAGGCCAAATCTGTGTGTTTCCACGCATTCCAAGAGTAAATGGGAAATTGCAGGAGATCCTGCCCTCTAGTGCTGGTTTATTCATGCCAGTGTGTAGTTGTCATGGTTTTTGTGCTGGTAACAACAATGGCACTCTCCTTTCCACAATATGGCTTGGAGACCTTTGCAGCTCCATTATTCCCCCAGCCTTGCATGGCAAATAAACAAGTCAGGAGGCACTATAGTGAAACCCATCACTAACTTGAATCTAAAACCTCAAAATGGAAAAAATATATATGAAAAAATGAAGAAGTAGTAGTAATGAAGCTTTCCTTAAGTTATTGTAGAACAGGCCCATGCTGAGCTCAGAGGTTCTGTTGTTAAGTTATAAAGCACAGACTTTTTGGAGATCATCGCTTGGTTGGAAAGGAAAGGTTCTGGTGCCACCACAGCTCACTGGATTGCATAGTTTTGGCAGGTTTCTGGTGATAAATCTAGTTTTCCCTTTCTGTTTTCCCCACACAGATACATTTCCCCACACAGATACATTTGTGCTTAAAGTGGCTCACAGTAAACAAGCAGTCTACAAGAACAGTAAAAAATCATAACGGAAGCTGTAATATTACAGCAACATAACAATGTCAGTTCAACACAAGTAACAAATCCTTTTTAAAGAACCATCATCTTAAATACCCTTCATTAGCTTCTGTTTCTACCACAAATTACTTGTGTTCCTCTACTTTTTGTTCTGTCTCATCTGCATTGTTATTTTGCATACATGAATTCCCCTTTCTATACCTAGATTTTCTTGAAAGGTGAGGGTGATGCTGTTTCCCCCCATTTTTAAGCGACTTTGAGATCTATATGGAAATGCATAGCTGCAAGTTGGAGAAGCCACTATCCTAGACAAGACTGTAGATGTTCACATTTTCTTTTCCATAGCATAGAGAAAAACAGCAGAATTAATTTTCTTATCTCTCTGAGCGATCAGTGAGGCTGGGGTGGGGGTTGGATAATGCCTATACTGCTCAACACTTGTCCTTATACACTAATGAAGCCTTGCTGTGCATCAGCTGATAAGACTGGATTGTCACCCAGTGTAATCCATGTCTAGATAAATGTAATATGTTATGGATTTGTTCCTTGCTTAACACTCATTTCCATACCGGTATTTTCATTTAGTCTCTCCATCGCTCACTTTCTCAGGTTAAGATTGCAAAAATTATACTGGAACTTCATCATGATAATCTAAAATATCTCCCACCTTCAAACTCTGAAAAGTATTGGTAACAGGGATTTGTTTTAGAAATATTGACTTTCCATTGGTGGGGGTTGAGTATATAGTCAAATATATCTCCTAAGTTTGTGTGCTGTGAGCATGCTTTTGTAGTCTTGTCCAGAGAGCAAGCTGTTGAAAAAGTAGAATGAGAAGGATGTAGGTTTCATATGTTACTGCCTCAGTTATTTGGATTTTCTGGTTTCAGTGGGCCCATAGAGATGACCAAACTACCATGGTGCGCACACACTCTGTCTAATTGTCTCTCTCTCCCTCCTCCCACACTCCTTCTTCTTCATTTTACCCTCACAACATGCCTGTGATGTAGTTTAGGCTGAGGAATTGTGACTGGCCCAAGGTCACCCAGTGAACTTCATGGCTAAGGTTTTGAAAGCTGGTCTCCAAGGTCCTACACCACACTGGCTCTCGCACTTGTTTAAATGAATTTCACTGAGTCACCTTGGCCACCCACTATTTCTCTGCCTGACTTACCTCACAAGCTAGTTGTGAGAATACAGTGGAACAGGGTGCAAAGCCACATACGCCACCTTGAACTCATTTAAGCTGCAAGTTAATAAGTGCAACTTAGTAAATAAACCTGTATCCACACCTTGTGCAAGAAGGACAAATGAACTACAAAGTGCCAAAATATTTCGGTTTTCCAACAAGCCTTCCAGTATGGTTGACATTGATCCTACTGCCAGCTACAGAAGAAAGCAACATTTAATGGATGAGTGGACCAGATACCTGAACTGAACCTGAGTTTAACCAAGTTCATATGCAAAAGCTCCCAGGAGCTGTAGAAGAGAGGCTAACATGAATGTTTTAACCACTGAGCTTTGGCTGATTGCTCAATGCAAGCTCCTTACAGAGAAGTGACCATTAAGTCTGCAGCGGCAGCACCTGCCTCGCAACATGGTAATGTTCTAACCAACCCCAGTCTCATCTCTTGAGGGCAGTCAATTAATCCTCTACACAGGTGCGCATCCCACTCACCCTGACAACATTATCATCGCAGGAAGAAGTCATTGTCCCCAAGTTCAAAGCACGAACACACATAAATCAATCACTGGTGGAAACTCACTGTCCATCCTGGAGCTGACATGGAAAGGCTGACGGTTCAGCAGAAAGAGAGAGAAAGTGTGCGTGTTTAAGATGAGGATTTCAAATGACTGGAGCCTATTTATGGTGAATGCTGCTGAACCACAAAATGAAACTATGCCAATCAGCACTTTTGCATTCCCGAAGGTGGAAGTAGAGAAGGCAAACAGCACTTGTGTGGGGACATGTGGTAAATGATTGTAAAATGATCATCTATAACCCACCATATTCAGGAAGAGAATTGTGTTTTAATAGCAAAGAAGAGGGACACATGACCAACATCTGACTACATTATGATATTTTATTCAAGTGCTGCTTTATATTTCATTGTAACCTCTTCATTTCCTGAAAGCTTTCTAATTTCTGGCTTCTGTGGGTGGTGGTGGTGGTAGTTTTACTCTATATCCATCTATCCTAGCTAGCCAGGCTATAGATTCCACTGGAGCTGAATTTTGCTCCACCTGCAAAAATAGTTTGCTTAAGCTCAGCTGATCCCTCTAGATCCCTCAAAGCAAATCACCACCTTCCATTGTCATCCCAACTTAGTCGGGGCAGGGAGCAACCGAGTGACAAGACCAGAAGCCCTTGGAATAGCAAAGGAAGCTACTCTCCTCATGCTAGGACAGAGAGCCTATAATGTAGCAAGGGGTGTTGTGTTTTCCAATCAGTTACTCTTTCAAAGTTCTGGCATCCCAGGATTCAGATGGTGCTTAGCATCCCAGGATGGAAGAGCTGCAAAAAAAGCAAGGCTAGGGTAAAAAAAAGAAAGCACAGTCCACCCATTTGCTGTAATGTTAGCACAGTGACTCATACAGGACTGGTCCAGGACATTTTCTGTAGGTTGGTGCCACCTTGCCATTCTATGCATAGAAATTTGCCAGGTGGGCAGCTGGATCTTCCTTCAACACTGGTTCTGGAACAGTGTCTTCCTCTGCACCTGAGGGCAGCAGAATAGTTTAGGAGGTGCAGGGCACACAAGTCTCTCCTCCAATATCCTTCCACTACTGCCTGCCTACAGGATTCAGCACCTGAGACAGTTGCCTCACTCTGCCGAAAGGTAGGGCCAGTGCTGCTCCTGTCCACACACCATACAAGAACCTCACCTCATATAATCTAAGGCCTTTCAGGCAGGTAGGGGGACGCCAGAGCAGCTCCCTGCACTTATGGCTTTCATTTATTTCTAGAATACTTCTAGAAATACTTCTAGAACAGTGGAAAGTGTCTGGTGCTTGGTCCACTTCAGAAATGCATCTCCTCACCTGAAGCTGTGGTCCTGGCAGAGCCGGCTCTACCGTTAGGCAAACTGAGGCAGCTGCCTTGCAGGCTCCCTACCTGCCCTGCTGCCATGAGATCTCATGAGCATGCAAGATCTTACCCCAACTGGGTGAGATCTCGCCTGAAATTGTGGCAGGGCAAGAGGAGAAATGGAACTGGTGGCAACACGTATGGCAGTGGCAGGGCAGGGCAGGGAAAAGCAGAATTTCCCATTTCACCTCAAGTGATGAAACAGGAAGCACTGCCCCTGGGTTGCAGTCTCAATCCTATCTTAGATGGAATCCCAGGCCCTCTCTGTTTGAAGTATGAGAAGAATTATTTTATTTCAACCTATGAATGTGTTGCTCACTTCACAGAATGTGATGGTGAAGGCATTGGACTTTTGTGCTTGCTTGGCATTGCTCAAGACAATCGTAGCTATCACTCCTTTTTATTTCTTAATTGGTTAATGTTTGTGAACATAAAGTGCCCCATAAGTACTAAGTATTATCACCGGCACTAAAACTCACTATAAAATTTAAAAGCAGGGAAAAGTTAAACATGCACATTAAATAGCAGTGGCAAAGCAATCGCTAACACATCATTGATTTATTTCAATGCATATGGATGCCTATAGCATTTGCATTGAACTGGTCATGATCTAGTTGAGCTGGGCAACAATGTGGTTTTTTATCTTTGAGGCAGCAGTACCCAAGAGAGGTGGCTTATTGAATCTTTTTGTACATTGAGAAGCACAGTACCAGTTACCCAATAGTGTCTAGATGGGATGATCCAACATTAGTTATTACAGAACCTTTAAGATCATTTAACATACCTAGAGGGGACAAAGGTTGTGTCCTAATGCTCCGATTCCTACCTACAATCTGGTGCTAGGATTGGCACTTTGATGTGTATTCGTTCTCTTTTTGACATTCAATCTTGAATTTGGCAGAGCGGGATTTAGAAATTATTTATTTTTGCATACAGTTATCAAACCATACAATGCGTACAAAAATCATATACTAGATGGTGCCCCAAAATGCACAAATTGGTGAAACTAACATGCAAATATACAGTATGCTGCTTGTAGGGGGGAGTGTATGCTTGTTGATTTGTACAGATCAATTATTTGCGTATTGGTACACAGGTTTTACTCTTGTTGAATATAACATGTGAACGCCCCAGTCTGTGTAAGATGTGGTATGTAGCTGAAGGAAGCAGAAGGAGCTGATATATGACCCTTTGTCTTGTGTGATAGATTCCCCCCCCCCCCGTCTTCACCTAAATGATTTGTGGTGGGGAGGAAATGGGTTGGAGAAACAATGACACATACAAAAAGAAGCAGAAAAACAAATAAATGATGGAGGGTAAAAGATAAGGCAGAAAATAGTGTGAATAAAGTCTTAGAGAAAAGAGGCCGGTAGGCTGAGGAGGATTAAGAATGAGGACATGTATTCATAAACTGGAATTGTGAAATGAACATTCTGAGACCGTGAACATATGAGAAGACAAGATTAGGAAGAGAAAGAAAGAAAATGGAAACAAAGGAGAGAGGGTGGGAGGAGAAGCTGCTCCAATTGTGCCTGGTTTGTTTAGGCATTAAAACCAGCTAAGTCTACATTATTTTTTAGGCTTTCTCTTTCGAGAAGGCTGAAAAAGAGAATGATCTTCCAGTTGACTTTATTTTCCTTCACACACAAACACACACAGACAGCACAAAAGAGCTCAGGGTGGGTGGGGAGTTAAGCCAGTGGATATTACTACTACTACTACTACTAAAAGGAGACAGGACCAGATTCAAGCATCAGGGGCTGAAATCCGTGTGATCCTCAAGTTCATAGCAATTTCCCCAGGAGACTGTATCATATTCCAGCAAGCTGGAGGATGGCTGGAGGTTGCTATAGCAACAGAAGGCCTGAAAGATTGACTCAGAGTAGCAACAGGCCAGTGAAGCAGCCTAAGTAGGATTTATAGCACATTATAGTGTGAAAAGCAGGAGAAAATTACTGTAAAGGCAGGAATTATAGCACAACAGAACATATCACCTCTGAAATCCATCTTGTTAATTAAAACAGCAACTCTGTGGTAGAGTGCACAATCAGACTGTAAATTTTAATGGGGGATGTTATCGATACTGCCTGATGAAGGGAGGAGTTTCTTAGGCTATGGCATCTCTGTCTAGTTCCATAGCAAGTGCCCATCTCATACTTTCAGAAATTTCTTGCATTTCAGCAGTCATTCAAAGGTCATTTTGACCATTGCTGCTGACCTAGACATCACTATGGTTTGCCATGAAGGGAATGAGCAAAAGTGAACCATGTGGTTTATATGCTCCTCCATTTTCTGGTATGACTTTCTGGTGGAGCCAAGCAGATCTGGGCAGAGGAACACCTGCTGTATCCAAACCTCCTCTAGCACAGCAGATCAGGGGTTTGGACTGCTCTGTTAGGCATGATGAAGACATAGCACATTTAAGCACTAAATTTTTTTGGATAAATGAAGATTTGATTCAAGTGTTTAGCATCAAAAGTGACGCCACTAAAGTTACTTCCATTCCCATTTCACAGTCAAGATCAACTTTGTTACAAGAGACTGATAGCACAGTCATAGTATGGTTTGGCTCCAGCTCATGTACTCTACAAATCCTATGCACACTTTTCTAGGATTAAATCCCTTGAACACAATGGAGCTTTGAAGCAAATGTGCATAGGATTATTCACACTTTTGTACACCACCCTGGAATCTTTTTGACAAAGAAATAAACGTTCCAGGGTATCTGGATTTTGCTGATGGCCTAACTCTTCAAATTGACAAGCTAAATCAGTATGCAAGCAAATACTAAGGTCCTGTCATGAATTAATAAGGCAGAGCATATGAAGAATGAACAAATTGGAAGACTGTCTGGTACTATATAAATGATGGGGTTAACAATAAAATATGAAATGGCAAGTTTAACGAGAATCTAGTCATTCCCCTGTGTATGAAGCAAAATATCAGCACGCCGTTTCTATCAAGTCACCAGCAGAAAAACCACAGAGGATATCTGTACAATCTTGTACTGGTAAGAAATGGAAAACAATTATCTAAGAGAAAATTAACACTTCCCATAAGGATGTGATGGCTGTAGAGAATGTCCAGAGCTATAGGTGCCCCTGAGGAATAACTGTAATTGAATGAAGTAACTCTCGGAATAAGCATTGACCCCTTAACCTTGTTTAAGAGCTAGCATTCCTGTTGGATTCCAGAGATATTGTGAACTTCTGTGGTGAATCTGGATTTGTTTGAGCTGATTTTGCCAAGGAATACAGGAGGAATCACTGTACAGCAGATTCTTAATCCATTTCAGATCCTATATTGTACTAAGCCGCCCACACAATGACCTCAAGGCCTTGTGAATGTTTCATTTATGTCCCATGTAACCAGGTGACCCTGACTGGTATATTTGGCTTTTCCTAGGGTCTAGTCAACAGATCTCTGGATAAGTCTATGGAGTCCAAGCTGATTCAGTGGATTCTCAAAAAAACCAAAACAAAACCCAATTTGTGCTGGAATTAGGTGTAACTGCAGTTTGGGACTAGATTGTTATTGTTTTCAAAATAGTCTAAGCATCTCAGAAATTTACTGAGTATGAAGTAAATGTTGTGCCAAGGTATTATATGGCTCAGAAAAGGTGAGATAGCTGGTGTAGTGGAACCAGAATAACAGTTCAATAACAGTAGGACAATCTGAATACCTCAGACTACTTCAGACTATTTATCAGTCCTGTTGTTTGTGCAATTGGCAGGCAAAGAGTGGACTTTTTATGCTTGCTAGGACTGGCTTCGGCTTCACAAGCTACCATATAGGGTATACATTCTGTCTCACCAAAATATCAGAGGAATGAAATGCATATATACTGCACTTTATAATTACAGGGTTTTTTTGTTTTTGTTTTAAAGTAAGACGTATTAGAGATACCAAAATATCCATCCCATTTTTTTTACAATAAACAAGGAAAATGCGTTAGAAGGAAGGAAGGAAGGAAGGAACTCTGTGAACTGCAGTTTAACTTGCATTTTTGGTTCAATGCATATCATGTTTAAGTCTACCCTGATCTCTCATTACATAAGAATGCCAAAGAAGGTGGCTTTGGACATTCCATTGAGAGTAACGTGCCTGCACTCCTTTTGCTATTGATTTGAGGACTCATTTCAGTACTGTTTAGACTCCCCATTCCATTGTTATGTGGTTTCTCTTGCTAGCCACATGAGTACAAATGCATTTCCTAGAGGTCTTTGAACTGCAGATACTCATTGTTTGCTGAAATAGCTCTGGAGTGTGGCCAGTAAAGAAGGCGCTGTGCAAACCCTGGTAATCACACTTATTTAATTGGTTGCATTTTACGCTAGGATCTGCAATCAACTGCCTGCTTTGGTCTGACTTCCTTAACAGTATGTTTTCTGTTGTGTAATTCCCAAAAGATTTAAGAAACCTGACCTCTCATTAACCTGATAATTGAGGCTTCGGTCATGGAATAAATACTACCAGGATTCTCTTCTTCATAAACCACATTGGAATGGTTTTTCCACTACCCTCATTCATGAAAACTAAATTTTCACATGGGGAAATTCCTTCTATAATCTATATGGGATTTCACTGTCCTGCTAACATATAGATTGTACCTCAAAACTTGCTAGGTCAGACTATGGTTCATTGTACATACATATCAGTTTTCTGCTAGGAAAATGTAAACCTGTTTTCTGTGGAAAGGCAATCTCTGATCAGCTTGCAAATGTTTCTTTTGACATTTAGATAAACAATTTAAAATGAAAAACTGTCCCGATTAGACTTCTTCACTATCAGGTCAGTTATTTTTTAACATCATCAACCTTATATCATACCTTATGTACCTTATACAAACACACGCTCAGTCTTATATAAATGTACACACCCTCATCACATTATATCATTTCCCTGATTTCCTGAAATGTGCTCACTGGCACACACAAACATATACCATAAATGACCTTCTGGATGGCTATAAACTATTACAAATATGGATTTTATTTTATGTCATAAAATCTAAATACCACTTGATTGTAAGAAAAAAACTAAAAGCAGCTGATTGGCCACCAATGCAAAACTGACTCAATGGACCAGCATCATGCTAATGATTAGCTGTATATTCAGCATGTGTTAATGCACCCCTTAAGGAATCGTTCACTTGTCAGTTCAAAAGCTATGTATGCATTGGAATGAACTGTATCCAAACATGGAGTTTTGCTGATTGGTTTTGCATTCCCACTGTTGAAGATTGCCTGCTTATTTGTCAGTGGGAAATGTGGCATCAAAACCATGTAACCCAATTCTCAACATGCATGCAATTTTCCTTTGCATTAACCACATGTTCCAAACACCTGGATTTGGGGTCAGTACTTTTTCCATGAGAGCAGAGCAGAATTTTCAGAATATTCTCTGTGTGTGTGTGTGTTGGTTGGTTCTTTCCTTCCACTGTTGGTTCCATGGCAGTAAAAGGTGCAGGTGGCAGAAATCCTAGGTGAGGAAGGAGGCGTGAGCAGAGAAAATGAAAATCAGCACCCCTCTCCTTATTAATGAATTGCAACCCTAATCGGTAACTATTTATAAATGCCAATCCCAGTACAGTGTCTGGCTTGTTGCGTGGACAGAGGCAATTCACTTAACCTTTCTGAGTAGGCATAATGACATGGCTTTCTCACAGGGGTATTGTGAAGATTAGTTAATTAATGTTTGTACCAAGTGCTAAATGTGAATTTAATTTGTAGCTATTAAAGTTCCCAATGGTACTGGTCACAGGAGCAAGGTATACAGTCCCAGCACTGTAAATTTCACCTTTTATCATAACACTATGCTGTTTTCCAAAACCTTATACTGTCCTAGTTGTTGGATTTCTATTCCTTTCACTGTGCAGATATGTAGGATTGGTTCATCACATGTCTGTGTTATGCATTCCGGCACCGACTTTTGGAATCACGGGAGCGGATGTTTGCTGTACTGTGTTTCCGTTTGTTTTTGCTTTCACTTCAGACTTCTCTCCAAGGAAGACCAGAGAGAGGAGACATGTTTTCTTTTGTTCTGCCTTATGCTTAATAAAGTAGCTTTCGTGCTTACAACCTTAGCCTCAGTGTAGGAATAGTGGTCTGGGATATTAAAGCTTCCTAGACTTCCCTGGGATCTTCACATGATAGGCGCTATACAAATTTAATTAATTTGATAATAATGATGACATTGTTGTTGATGATGTTGATAAAACAATGGAAACCAAGGGGAATGTTCAGACCAACTCATCCAAATGCACACCACTCAGATTTCATAAATATGTACATGGTTAAGTCAAACCAGGAGCTCTCACACTCCCTAAGTCACAAATAGCAACCAAATGTTTTCGCAGATAATAACGACAAACTTAAAACTCACTCTAAGCAAGCATCAATTGTCCTAGATGTGGGAACAGGCAAACCAAAAGGTACCTTTCGCAGCTACAGAAGCACTATATGAGCTACCTTTCTGTGGACATGTTTCATGGTGCTGTAGTAACATTTAAAAGTCTAGAGGCACGTGAGGCCAGTCACATGGCTTTTTAGCATGGGATTCTTGTGCCCCACTTGCACAATTCAGAGGGGGCCGCGAACCAGGCAGCCCCATAGAGATCCCCCTCTACGGTGGGGGCTGGAGAGCACAGAGAGTGCAGAGCACCCTCCGTGTCCCGCCCCTGCCTGGCACACGAGTGCCTGCCCGGTGGCACACACTGGCCCCAGGCGCTGGCAAATAGCGTTCTGCCCCTGATTCCCTTGATGGCATCTATTTTCTGCTTCGGGATCTGCACAACCGACTTCACCTCTTTGGTTACAGGCTTATAAATGCTCCATCATTCGGGGTTGGGGTTCCATCTCTCTTTTTCAGAAGACCTTTTGCAACTGTGTCTATTTCCAGAGGGTCTGTCATTCATTTATTCATGCATTTATTAAACTTTTCTAATAAAATCCAGAAGATTTGGGCATGGCCTTTTCTCAGAAGGGTAGGTGGTGGAATAGCTTTCTGACCTTTATTATAATGAAAGCATAATAAGAATCAAAGCATGTTTATGGAGCTGGTAACAACATAATATTCCCATCTCTGCTCCCCTTATATCCCTTAATTACTTTTTTGCCCATTTTAAACAGTTCTCCATTCTACTCCCCCTTTCTGTTTTTCCAAATTGTTCTTCCTCCTGTATTAAAAAGCAAGGCTGTTCTTTCCAAAGCAGCGATCCAGTTCTTCCTAGCAGGTTCCCGCAGCAGCTGATGCTCAGTGGTAGCAGCAATGCCTGGAGGAGCATCACTTGGATAGGTTCATTTGTTTCCCATTGAGGTCAGTCTGGTGAAGAAATGCCTAATTGCAACATCCTAGGGCTCTGCATTAGCTACAACTAGCAGAAGAGGAAGAATGCTTTCATTTAGCTACCCTTTGTACTCTTAATTTCCGTTAATAGAGCCTGTAATGGAGTGACTGGGAGTCACAGAGGTAGTACAAAGCGCAGTATTTTATTTTGCTACCAGCTATCTTGCATTTATGCATGTGGAGGGCAAGTATTCTGCAAGAGGGGAGAGGAAGGAATTGAATACCTAAACCCGAGGACTTGCACTTCAAGAGTGCCAGGCAAATTAGAATCTTCAATATCTGAGGCTGTTCTCTGAAGAAAGACTTCATTAACTGAAATGGATCTGAAGCATCCGTTCAAAGACTGTGAGCTGAATACCAAAGAGCGCAAAAGCGAAATAACGGCTTGATGAGTGCAAGGCAATGAGTGTTTTCTTCTGAGACAATGCCCAGAGCCTCATCCCAGCTATTGTACTTACTCCTCACCCTCTGCATTAGCACTGAGGTTGGGATGACTCTTCTCCAGCAGAAATAGTCCCTAGTACAGAAGAAATGGGACGCTGGTGGCGCTGTGCTCTAAACCACAGAGCCTAGGGCTTGCCGATCAGAAGGTCGGCGGTTCAAATCCCCGCTACGAGGTGAGCTCCCATTGCTCAGTCCCTGCTCCTGCCAACCTAGCAGTTTGAAAGCACGTCAAAGCGCAAGTAGATAAATAGGTACTGCTCCGGCGGGAAGGTAAACGGCGTTTCCGTGTGCTGCTCTGGTTCACCAGAAGCAGCTTAGTCATGCTGGCCACATGATCCAGAAGCTGTACACCGGCTCCCTTGGCCAATAGAGCCAGATGAGCGCCGCAACCCCAGAGTCATCTGCGACTGGACCTAATGGTCAGGGGTCCCTTTACCTTTACCTTTACAGAAGAAATACTAGGAGAAACTGCAAGGTTTTCCTATCAGAGGCAATCAGAAAAGCAGAGAACACCTCTTTTGCCTTATATTCCAGTTATTTTACCCCATCCTGGCCCTCAGGACATTTTTTGCACAGGTAATAACTTGGATATAGTATGGAGAGTTTCTGTTCACTTAAAAGCTGGCGAAATGTCACTGCTTTTTTCTCTCCCCCTTCATACGATACCTTCTAGTGCAGGAGTCATCAGTATGGTGCACCTGCATACAATTGTGCCCATGAACTCTTCCCCTGCTGCTCACAAAGCTCCTGCCCCCCCCCCCCCAAATGAGGTCAGTTAGTTTTTTCTTCCCTGAAAAGTCCATAGAGTTGAAAGAGGAATTAGGAAGGAACACCACTCCTCCAACTTCCTACTTTTCAGCTCTGTGCATCTTAAAGGCTCACATATTAATTTTGTTGGCTTTCATTCAGATCCCTTGGACAAGTGAAGTGTGTGTCTGTACACTTTCACGCTTTCTGTCTTTCTGTTAGGGAGTGGCTGATCCAGGAGAGGGCAGAGAGAGGTGATTAGAGGGGGTGGCACCCACGATCCTCATTCAAAAATCCAAATGTGCCCACAGACCTAAAACAGTTAGCAATCTCTGCACTAGTGTCACTGGAGAGAGAACCACATGGAGATAGTGAAGAATGAACTGGCAGGAAGAACAATAATAATGAATAACATTAGCATTCTATACAGTGCTTCAGAAAGAGTTCAAAGCATTTCACATGCATGACCTCAGTAATCCATGGAACATCTTCATAAGGAGGCTAGCATAGTTATCTCTTGCTGCAGATTGCAGGGGGTCGGGATAGCTCAGCAAAGGCTGAGATAGTAGCTTGCCTAAGGGCAGCTAGTGAATTCTTGGCAGAGGCAAGATCTGAACCCGAGATGTCCTGGCTCATCTCATTCACCAGCGCACAAATCATGGGAAGAAAAGGCAGGAGGTGTGTGTGCTAATGACATTCAGAAGCTCAACTCCATGATCCTATAAGCCCATCATGACCCTCATAGGCTTCTCTCCTTTCAGCGCTAAGGAAATTCCACCCCCCCCCCATGCATTTGTGCAGTGCTGGTGGTAAAATATGACATGGCATTGTTAATCTGTTTTTCATATGTGTACATGATTTTATTACCTTTTTTCTATTTCGGTTTCAAATGTTATGCAATGTTACTGTTTATGTATATACCACCTTCTGGCCCAAAAAGCCCCCCAAGACAGCTCACAAAAATAACACACAAATTTGAATACAGAAAGTGCATATAGAGGAATCCTCACTTACAGGGGGCTTCCATTCCCGGCTTCTGCCGCCCCACCCCATTCCACCCTGTTCTGCCCCTGCCCCTTTTGGTGCCAAAATGGCACGCATCAGCAGTAACCTGCAGGCTACTCACATGCAAGTGAGGAGGTGCCGGTATTATAAAAACTAAGTATGAAAAAAATCTTAACATTTAAAAACTATATTTAAAATGGAATGCATTCAGTGCTTTTTTTCTGGGGGGATGCAGGGGTAAGCACACCCCTAAACATTTTGTGAATCTAAGTTTGGCCTCATTGAGGGGCAGTATTTCAATATGAGTAGGAAAATGAGAGTACCCCTAAACATTTTTTTTTTTAAGAAAAAAAGCACTGAGTACATTCATATTCTTGCTCAAAAGGCAAAGGGGCTGTTAGAGAGAGCCAGAGTAAATACTTAGACAGCAGGTCCTCTTTATAAGGGTCTCAAGCAGGGGGCAAGGCAGTGGAAAAGCTTGCCTTGGTGGTTCCAGCAGTCTCTCTTCTGTAGCAAATCATTTTGGGACTTCTTTTTCTTTTAGTTGGAAGTAATGTGTGCATTTAATAAACCTGTACCCAAATACAGGAGCTAATGGGACATGACAAAATTCCTCTGCAATTTCCACGATCATGGTGACAATCTTTGGAACTCCTACAGTTGTGGATGTTTCAGCAGAGTTTTGAAAAAAATCACTAATGAAAAATTCACTAATGGTTTTTGGGTTGAGGGGTGAAGAGGAGAAGAGTGGTGTGGCATCACTTGCTCTTCACTGCTTTAGAAAGTGGCACGTTTTGGCAAAGAATCAGGATGCTCCCAACACCCAATACAATGGCATCTTTGGGGACACGCTTTGTGTCTCAGACCTGCTCTAGACAATTTTTGCTGTCTTGTTTGTAGGGAGGGGAACCCCTGCCACTTTCAACAAAGAACAACAGCTTGTTGCAATTTAGGCCATTGGGAAGCCTCTTACTAATCCCGCTATAGGACTGTTAGCCTAAGAAAGGAATGTTTGAAAGGGAAACATGATAATGGCATATCTGAACGCGGTTGCACAGAATCAAGGGGCTGGCAGGGAACGGGAGTGGAAGGTTATCTAGCCCAACTCCTTGTGCTGAGGCAATCCTCTCCATATGCAGACACTCTTAATGGATTAGAACCTGTTATCCAGTGCTGCATGCAAGGGGCAGAATATGGACCAGGAGACACAATACCAGAGTTACCCAGGGATAAGGCTTAAGTGAAGTTAAATACAGCCAGATGCCGCAAATATGTAGCAGCCGTGGAGGAAACACAAATGCTGATTGTGGTGCAATTTAAATAGCTTTAAATTGCGAGAAGAAAAATAGCAGAATGCAATTCAGCTGTCATTGCAGTCAGAGGCAAAACTCACAAGGATTTTAACGGTGGTAGATTGCATCTTTAGATTTAATAATAGGGACACTTTTTAACCTTTCAGCACAATGGGGGGGGGGATTCCAAGGAAGGATATGGAAAGCCTGTCGCAGGATCTTTTTTTACAATTACAATTTGGACCAACGTACAGCAAGTGTTTTTTTCAGTATGAAATTGGATTTCTTTGGGGAGAGGATAAAGCACATGCATGGAATGAGTGGTAGAGATGGATAAAGGGCCAGAGCTCAGCAGCAAGGTACATGTTTTGCATGAGGAAGACCCCAGGTTCAATCTCTAACACCTTGAGTGAAAATATTACAAGCAGGTGCTGGGAAATATAGCTATACCTGAGGACTTAGAAAGCACTGCCAGCCAGCAAGATGGTGACTAGCAGTGCTTTCTAAGGCCTAGTATAAGGTATGAGGTGGCAAACTTGGGGGCTCCACTGTATGGTTATCTCCCTGCAGGTAGAAAACAAACTAGCACAAGTATTGGACAATAGTCTGTCCCCCTGGTGTGCTCATTATTTTTCTTGTTTGTCAGTTTGTTTTTATTTAACATGATACCACTCTCCCAGACCCACAGCCTGGAGTGATTCTACCAACTGGTTTTTCTGTGTATGCACATAAGATCAGGTCAGATGCATATCTGGATCAGGTCAGATGCACATCTACTCCAGGATCCTGCACTCACAGTGGCCATCCTGGTGCCTGGGGAAGCCCACGAGCAGGACCTGAGTACAACAGCACCCTGTCCAATTGCAATTCCCATCAACTGATTTTCAGGGGCACACTCTTTTTGATAAGGGAGCTACCAGGTAGCCAAGGATAGCCCTATCTTCTGTGATTGTGTCTTATCCCCCTTTAAAGCCATTCAAGTGGGTGCCCAGTACTACATCTTCTGATAGTGAATTCAGTTGTTTTATCTGTGTGTTTTTATGGAGAAATGCCTACTTTTGCCAGTCCTGAGTATTCCAAAATTCATGTTTGGCATGGATGTAATGCTAAGCCAAACCATGGCTTAGCTCTTGGTAGGGTGGCAATAGCAGGGCCAGAGGAGGCACAAAATGGCCACGATTTCCCCCTGAGAATACCTACCCACATGCTTGTGTGTTTGGCTTGCTGTTAAGATGCAAACCAGATCCATGAATTGGTTCATTTAGCTGGGTGGTCTCTACTCTGGTTGACAGCAGTAGCTTCAACTTCTCCATTTAACCAGAAATGTCAAGGTTTCATCCTGAGAGCTTCTGTATGCAAAATGTGTGTGCTGCCACTAAGCACATATGACCCTCCCAATTTGATCAAGGTGCTCATCAGCATCATCATTGGGATGACACAATTGGCCATGACAAAGCAATGCCTTCTTTTCAACCCAAATTTAAAGTGGACTGGCTGCCAAGCAAACAGCCCTGAAGTGACAAATTGGAAGACCAGCAGTGCCTAATGAAACTGAGGGGCAGTGAAGAGGCAGATGCAATAGATAGTGCATTTGTGTCTAGGAGACACAAATTAATTCCTTTACTGCTGCCCACGAAACATTCTCTTTCAACATCCATCAAGGCAATTTAGGAATGAGCTTTCATGAAAATATCTACCCCCACCAGGATTCTGATTGTGAGATTGTGGGTAGCAATTTGTTTTAATGACTGATTTTGCTAATGCTGAGTTGCCTCCTGGAAACCTAGATGATATCGTTATGCATGGAAAGTAAATTTGTTAGGATTAGTGGAAAGATAGGAATCAATGTTGGGGGAAAGTAGGTGTTCAGCAAGTTCCCAAACCGCTTCCCTGACATGCTGCAGGTACTAAATAGTAGGGGGAAAAAACAGCCTGCATTCCAAGTTGACTTCATTTCTTCATTATCTGCCATATGGTGTGTTTCGATTAGGTCATTGCTTACCTCCAGCTATGATGGCAGGTGCTTCTTCTGCAAGGGGCTTCAAAAAGACTCCAACTGTAAATCAGCTTCTAAATAAGATGTGACGTACTGTGCAGAAGAATCCATAATTGTGTTGGACGTTCATATTATTAATATTAATATTATCTTCACCGCACATTTCTATAAGGAAAACACACACACATGCAGCTAACAACAATAACAGAGCTCTACAACAACACAGAATGGCACATAAGTAAGCAAAATATCATGCAAAAACAGCATGAACCAAACAGTTAACTCTCCCCCACCATACACACAAAATTGTAGAACATAGGCAGTGTTTTCCCTGAAAGCACTTTGAAATAACTTAAGTTGTAATTGCTAAGCTGTGATGATGTGGACTAACTCCTTTTGCTCTTCCATCATCATGAACCACAGTCATCATCCCAATTGTGTAGCATAGACCTACATGGAGCCCTACAGAGTCAACAGGAACTTGCCCCAAGGCACTTACAATCTACTTGTATGACAGAGTGTGGCTTATTCGTTATTACCTCCTGCAATTCAAGTGGGAGTATGTCTAAGTAACAATGTTGAGCGCTGAGATGTTAGTAAGCAAACATTTGCATATATGTATATGTATTTTGTTTTGTTTTTTGCTCAGTGATTTGTTTTTTTATTAAGCAGTCTTTAGTTAATGAGCCAAGCTGAAAAACTCTGCAGTTGTACTCAATGTGATCGTTAGATATGAAAGAGACATGCATGTTAATTCAGAGCAGTAAGTCCCATAGTATTCAGCAAGGCTTACTCCCAGGTAAATGTGCACAGGATTGCACACCATTGTTGAAAGCCTGTTGATGCCAATTTTGGTCAAAAGACAGTCTTTAAATTTAAATAATAGAATATAAATTCTGCTGGTATTAAACAACAGCTTGTGTTTATGTAGTACATTCAAAATGCTAGAAGCTCTTTACATTATCTCAGTCCTTGAACAATCTTGTAAGCGAGGCCAATATTATTATATTGATAATGGAGACTACAGCAGTGCTAAGCCTGAGAAAGGGGGCCAGGCTGCCTAATGAGTTTATACCATGTGTGTTTTTGCATTTGGTACAATAACAAAGCAACACAGCTTCAAGCAACAAAAAGCAAGCTGTTGGATTCCTTAAAAACGGAATTCCCGGGCTTCTGTGGGAACTTGTAGGCTTCTACAGATAATCCCAGGCTGCAATTCTTGCGGATGTGGCTACTGGCACATTCTCATGCACATCAGTTTGTCCTACATTTATCTCCAGCTTGAAAGTAGGGGTAGGGATGCAGGTGGCGCTGTGGGTTAAACCACAGAGCCTAGGACGTGTCAATCAGAAGGTGGGCAGTTCGAATCCCCGCGACGGGGTGAGCTCCCGTTGCTCGGTCCTTGCTTCTGCCAACCTAGCAGTTTGAAAGCACGTCAAAGTGCAAGTAGATAAATAGGTACTGCTCCTGCAGGAAGGTAAATGGTGTTTCCGTGCGCTGCTCTGGTTCATCAGAAGTGGCTTAGTCATGCCAGCCACATGACCCAGAAGCTGTTCACCGGCTCCCTCGGCCAATAAAGTGAGATGAGCGCCGCAACCCCAGAGTCAGTCATGACTGGACCTAATGGTCAGGGGTCCCTTTACCTTTACCTGAAAGTGGGGGAAAATGGGGGCTGGGGTGTCCATACAATACTATATGGCCAGGAAATGCAGAGGTGAGAAAACTTGACATTTACATAATTTTACATTTATGTCTATAGATTTCTACTTTTGCTATTGTTCCTACCCCCAATACTAATTTGTACAAACACTTACTGCAGGAGTCCAGTGGCCAATTGTATCCCCTCAACTTTTCTGTTTGGCCTTTGGGACTGTTCCCAGACCACCCCTGTCCCGCAGGCTGTTCCCTCCTTGAGTGCTCCTCCTGCCTGGCTGGAATAGGTCCTTGAGTCATTTAACTTGCATACGTGCCTGGATAGTGGGGTGAGTGCAGAAGCCTCAGACTTCTACATGACTGGAACATAACGCACTATACAAACAGAAGGGAGGAATTCAACGTCATGCTAAGAAGGTGGTCATTCTGTCAGAGCAAACGTTTCAGTTTGCCAGACAGAACGATCTCCTCTACACAAGCGGAAGTCCTTCCACAGGGCTTCTGCTGATGGGAGTCATTCATCATATCCCACACAATGAGTCACATGCATTTTTCCATCCACATTTCCATCTGGTCCTCTCCATCAATGGTACATGGCTTCTGAAAGGTACAATGCAGCCCTCAAATTGAAAATGGTCCCTCCCCGCACCCCTGCCTTAGTGCGAGCTTTGAACTGATCTCTTGCTTATTTGTTCATGAACCAAAAGTGACCCAGCAGAGTAGATCCCAACCAGCCTGTTTCTTTTCCTTTGAGGAAAGTGCTTTGCATGTTGCTCTGGCTTCCATTTGGTGCTTTGACATTAAAGAGCAAGAGGGAAAGACCAGGAAAGCACCCAATCATCAGGACAGTTAGAGTCAAGCGATATTTTCTAGGCAGCTGTCGATAGAGTGTGCATGAGATTATTATTGTTTGCAGAGGCTTTATTGATTTTGGCTTTGTTCAAGCCCAGAAATCTGTTTACAGCAGCCTATAAAAAGAGTGGATACTTCTTTTACTGAAGGTTAACATGCTGTGTTTATTTAATTGAATGGAAATGGCTTTTATGTTGTTTAAATGTCATTGTTAATAAATTTTCAAGAGACCCTCGATTCTGCTAGCTGGAGAGAAGGGGGGAGGGGGGAGTCAGAAAACTGTAGCAAAATGCAGTAGACTGATCTCCTTTTCCCCCATTCAGAAATGTAAAAAGAATTAAAGAGAGACCTGATGAGAAGGTTGGCTTTTGGAACAGCAGGCTTCATATGAATTAACATCTCTCTTGGATACATATTTTTTCACTTCCTATCCTTTTTCTCACATTATATTCTAGGAAGCTCCTTTAAAGGTTTTTTTAGGTGGAGGGGAAATGAGCTTGTATTTCAGACAGGAATATTATGACTCCTAGGGAATGGTCTTGAGGCACATGAAACAGCTTCCTTGCTGAAGCGAAGCTGGGGTGGGCCACATTTGCACCATACATTTAAAGCAGTATCATAGCATCTGAAGCAGACAAGCTTTCTCCCAAAGAATTCCATGAGCTGTAGTTTCTTAAGGGCACTGAGAATTGTTAGGAAATGTAACTATGCTAAGACACTAAGATTATGATGAATCTAAAATATGACAGAGGGAAGGAATTTACTGTCAGAATATAAGATCTGGAATACAGAGAGGGAAGGTCTGGGGAAGTCGCAGAAACAAGTTAATGTAAAGAATATAAGGAGACAATGATTGTTTTTAATATTTTTATTTCTTTTTCTTTTTAATATCTTTTGTTGTATGGTGTTTACATGTTGTTGTATTGTCCTTTTTGTATTGTTTGTTTATTTGTATTGTGTTCTTTTTGCTGTTTATTGATTGTAAAACCTAATAAAATATTATATATATATTTAAAAAAGAGAATTGTTAGGAGACTCCTGTTCTTCTCCCAGAGCTACAGCTCCCAAAGTGGTCTAACAATCAATCCCTTTTCACAGGGAACTCCCAGAACTGTGGCTCTGTGAGGGGAGAAAGTGTCTTCTAGCAAATCCCAGCAGCCTTAACCAACTACAGCTCCCAGAATTATTTGAGGGCAGCCTTGACTGTTACAAGTGATAAGTGTAAATGTGCCATGGCCATTTTCATTACTGGCAGCCAAGAGATGGGCTCCATTATGTTAGAGATGGGGAACAAATTTAGTTCAATTTTCAATGCAAAATTACTCAATTTACACTTCCCCAAAAAATATTCTGTATGCAGAGGAGCAATGGCCCCGACCTGGTGGAACACTCTGTCACAAGAGACTAGAACCCTGTGGGACTTGACATCTTTCCGCAGGGCCTGCAAGACAAAGCTGTTCTGCCTGGCCTTTGGTTTGGACTCAGTCTGACCCTTATGGTTCCCTCCTCTTATGGTTTTGATCTATGGGCTACTTTTAAAATGAGGCTGCATTTTAAATTGCAGTTTAACCTGTATTTTAAATTGGTTTCCCCCCCCCCATTATGTTTTTACTGTAATTTTACTGGTGTTAGCCACCCTGAGCCCGGCTCTGGCCAGGGAGGGCGGGGTATAAATAAAATTTATTATTATTATTTATTATTATTATTATTATTTATGCACCTCTCCCTGAAACAAGTGCAGCTGTGACCGAGATACAAGCTGCTTATTTATTTATTTACCTAGACACTGGCAAATTCTTAGTTATCTAATTAAGGGAATTATTCACTACTAGGGAGATGCTGTTAATGACATCCATGCCACTTTTAGTGTGATATAACAGGGACAAATGAGATGAGTATTCAGGATGACAGTTACAGGTTTTGCAATGTAATGTACACAACCTGTGAAAAAAGGCTCAGTGAGAAAATGTAGTAATCAGAGCAGCTTATTACATACATTCCAAATGCCCTGGAAAAAAATAGGACAGCCTGTTTCGTTGTGCGAAATTGTGATGGCCATTTCGGTCCTGTGGTCATTTGCACTCTTGCACTGCGTTCTCACCCCAAGAAGTACTTATTCGGGGCTGTAATTTCGTGCAGTGCCCAAAATGTGCATTTTGGGGCACCCTGCAAGATCTTGCCCTACCATAAGTACTTTTTTGGGGTGAGAGCAAGGTGCTGGTCACGTGACCTGCCTGGGAGCACATCCCAGAAGATGCCCGTCCCAGTTTTGGGTCTGAAAAAGTTAGATGGTATGTTCCTAGGCAGGTGAAACACCTGGAAATTCCTTGAACAAGACTTAGGGCTCATTCATACTTAAGCTTGTCCCGTGCCTAGAAAGCACGAGTCCAAGTTGTTTGCCAGTTGCCCTGTGCTTTCTCCGCATGGGTCTGAGCAGTTTACTGTTTGACACACTACTTTCCTTGGGAAAACCTACTCTTTAGTCCTGAATCGGAGCAAATGTCAATCTGTGGAAAATGCAATTTGTGGAAAACCATTGATGAGCAGTCTTTGGGTTCTGTCAGTCATCCAGCCACAAATCCACATCATATAGCCCACTATGATAGCTTTTAAATTTTTTTTGCCCAAGTCTCCATTTTGTTTATTCATTCATTCATTCATAGCATTTTATCCCGCTTTCAGAGGAAAAAAGGCTCCCATATATTCAATAAGAACAAATATCAATGATAAGCTAATGTGATGTTAGATAATTTTATAGCAGAGAAGACTGTAAGAAACCCACATGCAGTATGGAAACTTACTAAGAACAAAGGAAGAGCCCTGCTGGATCAGACCAAAGGCCTATCTAGTTGAGTATTATGTTCTTGCAGTGGCCAACCAGATGCCTATAGGAAGCTCATAATAAGCAGTGTGGGAAGGATCACAGAAGCCTATGAATTTGTGGGCTAATTGCCAATTTCCCCTTCTAATACCAGCCCCCTACATCTCATGGCACGGCAACCTCTGTAGCCCCCTTCCGAACTTGGTATGCCTATCAGTGCAAATGGAGAGTGGGAAAAGCCCTATGTGTGCTATTATCAGCCTACCAGTTTGCCCAATGTGAGGATCAAAATGACCATGCAACTGATTGATGTGTTATAGGGTTGAATTATGGCGTATGATTCTGGAATACATCAGCTGAGCACAAGAATATACGACTGTGCTTTTGTACACCTATGAATCATTCGGCTGTGAATTGTTCAGGGGAACTGTCCAATATACTGGGTCCATGAAATTCTGGAAGAATGATGACATTCCCCCCCCCCCCATCGAAACTTCCAGTTACTGAACAGAATCAACTTTCTCTCCACCACACCCCAGTTTTTATCCTATTAATCCAAGGAAATTTGATGACTGTTAAAAACACATTGGGATTGTGCACTGGAGGTCTGGTGCAAACATTCACATAAATGCAAGCACCCTGTTCAATATCATATGCAAAATAAACCCATTAGATTTCTTTTACAGAAAATGTCTGGATCGAAAAGTGCAACTTTTGAGTGTCCCCCTCCCCAATTAAGTACCAGCTAATTAAATATTCCAGGTCGTTTTGCTGCAGAGCCTTTTATTGTCTTTCCACATATATGTTTTTCTTCATGCACCCTTTCTTTTCCCAAGCCTAGTATTTCAGCTGTGATGTTGTGACAATCATGCCATTTGCAGCAACTAATTCTTATGCAGAGAATACATTTGAACCAGGGGGACTTGACACTGTGCTATCCCATGTGCCACAGTGGAGCACAACTTCAGATTTCCAATTTGAGCAGTAAAAATGATGATTTCATTATTGCAAGGCACTGAACTAAGATGTCAAACACCTTACTTATTTCATCATTCCCCTCTCTTATTTAGTTAGATTTTTTTGTTTCTGTTTTTGGTGGGAGGAGGAAATCAACAAGCTTTGCCTTCCCATGGAATCTGGGCAAGAAAGGAAGTAAAGATTGTGAAGAGCAATCATTCAGCAGACCACTGCGGGTTTAGGTACTTGTAAAGGACTTATTAATATTCCCTTCTGACTTCTCACAGTTTGTGTACGGGAGTCCAACTATTAATTATTAGAGATGATTAATTCTTGCCCAGTCATTATCATGTACGTTACATGCCATTCATTGTTTCAATCTATAAATTACTAGCAGGAGCTCAGAATTTGGTTATGTAGCACGTTCTGAATTTAATTTTCAAATGTGCATTCCAGTCCCTCTCTTCCTCTTTCTCTGCCTCTCTCTCTCACACAGGTGGAATCTAGACACATATTAAAAATGTTGTGAAAATGCTTTTCTTAAAAACGTTTTGAAAAATATATTGAATTTGCCATAGCTCACCATCACCATCTAGTGTCACATTTTTATAATGCATTTTACAACACACTTAAAACGTTTTATTTGCAGCTGTATAGCTGAGTCCACACACTCTCTCTCACACACATCATATAATACTCAGTATCATTGCTAGGTGTAGGTTGCAGTAGAAGTGTGCAGACAGCCTGTAACACCTTTCCTAACAGAGGTCCAGGGGCAGCCAGTGCCATTCCCCCAGATGTTGTTAAACTGCAACTCCCATTAGCCTCAGCTGGCATGACCAATAGGCAGGAATGGTGGGAACTGTAGCTTGCAAAGTTTAGAGGGCATCATGTTGGCTTCCCCTGGAATAGTGTGTTGGTGCTGTCTGCTCTTTGGTTTCACAGATGGTAACAGGGGATATTTAATTACCTAAGAGGAGAGTCATTCTGTGCTCAGACCCTGCCAGGACAGGGGATGGCAAGTCTTACCTGTGCAACCTGTTCCATGGACTAGAATGTAAATCTGCACAATGCAGGCACCATATTCATTGCACATGTTTCATTCAATGAGCGTTGCCAAACCATGATATTTTATTTGCGCTGAATGTGCCAGAGGTGGAAGAAAGTACGGGGGAAGGTTGTAAAAACACACCCATCCCTCTGCTGTGTTGCATCTAGCTGCAGTAGGTCAGCCAATGTCTCTTGGCATCCTGACAAACCATTTCCAAATACCTCCCCCCCCCCCTTGACCAATTATAACTACTTCCTGGCAGTATCTAGAGACAACCAGTACAAATACTTCAAAAATAAACACCCTGAGCATATTTCTGATGAAGGGGGGAATAATACAGGGCTATACAATGGCCACAGCACTGGATAAGCACTAAAATATCCAACTAAAGCAGCAGATCCCCCTACGAGGAAATGCAGGCATGCTATGGTGTTACCAAAGGCTTCCTTTTCATCTAAACTCCATAAAGTAGCTGTGACTATATTTGACCCAATGTGCCAAAGGGGTTGCTTTTAAGACAACCCCCATGTCAATTCTTTTCCTGAATCCTTGATGCTTTAGCAGAGGGAAGAGGAACATGTTGTCATGTTGCAGTGCTCCTTGTGTGTTTATGTAAATGTGTGGATATGTAAATAAAGTAGCTTAGCCAAAATGCTGAGTTGCTGAGGTCTGTTACGCAAACCGGCAAACACTCTATGGATTCCTAAGTGTGCCAGTGTCTGTTGGCATCGGTCGCTGTGATGTTCGGGCTGGAGAAAGCTTTTGAAGCTCCCGAACGAACGACCAGGAGGGAGAGAACATGCCAGTTGGACATGTGTGTCTACCAGGGTCCTACTTGAGTGTAGGACGAGCTCTTGATGACTTCTGGACTACAATCCCAACATCCAGGATGATGGATCATGATGGCTTGAGATGATGGGAATTGGATCCCAACAATATTTAGATAACCACAGGTTCCCCACTGTGACATTAGCACAAGGCAAGCATTGTGTGCCAGTAGATTACAATGCCAGCTACAGATGTGAGAGAATGCCATTCTGATCCCACCTTAGCTAAGGGCTGTCTCTCTGTGATTCTGAAGAATTCACAGATTCAGACTTTTAGAAGACATCTGAAGGCAGCCCTGTTTAGGGAAGCTTTTAATGTTTGATATTTTATTGTGTTTTTAATAGTCTGTTGGGAGCCACCCAGAGTGACTGGGGAAACCCAGCCAGATGGGCGGAGTATAATAATAATAATAATAATAATAATATCACAGAAGAAGTTTCATGGTTCTGTAATGCCACTTTGCACCATAGTCACTGAAGAAGTACCATGATAGAAAAGCAAACTTTGATGCTATGTGCATGTAGGAAATAAATATACAGTGGTACCTCTGGTTACATACGCTTCAGGTTACACACTCCAGTAACCCAGAAATATTTCCTCGGGTTAAGAACTTTGCTTCAGGATAAGAACAGAAATCGGGCTCCAATGGTGCGACAGCAGCAGGAGGCCCCATTAGCTAAAGTGGTGCTTCAAGTTAAGAACAGTTTTAGGTTAAGAACGGACCTCCGTAAAGAATTAAGTACTTAACCTGAGGTACCACTGTATACCGTAGAAAGCAAACATCATTATATGTGTGTGTGTGTGGTTTTTTTAAAGGCCTGGAAACTTATATGCAATTCATTTTGAGGAGATGAACCAGCATTTTCCATCAAGGAGACGTACCATCATATTATCATTGTAGGACATGGAGATGCAGAAAGAACAGCCTCAGCTTATAATACATAGTCAGTTAATGGTGGAGAATTGAGGATGAGAATACGCAACTGCAGGTCCTTGCTCTATTCACACTTTAGCGTCTGGAAGCAGCCCAGCCTGCTGAGTATATGTCTGCACACCGAAGGACTGTGGAGATAATGTTAGGGAAGGAAATGATTAGAAGCAATTTGTTAGCGGAGCACAGTTGCTTTGCAAGTTGTCAACAAGTAATGAAGCAAGGATGCCAATCGACAGGTGGACGTATCTATTCGGTAGGAGGCAGGAGGAAATCAGTTCCAAGTGCAATCGCTCTAATTGAGACTGTGAGGAGATAAATGGGGGAAGTTTGCAACAGCTGGAGTTCACTCTGAAGGGAAACTTTGACCATTCGTTATCATCTCGGGCGGTCTTTTAGTCGTCATGGCGATGCCTCAAGAAGACATCAGCCGGGGGGAGGCGGAGCCACAACCAAATTCAGCAAAAAAAACCTCCCGAGCAATAGGACTGCAGACATACAGAAAAATAAAATTAGAGTGATCCTGATGTGTGTTTTTTAAAAGCATTTTAAGGACCCTGTGTCACAGCTAGATGTTCACTGCATCAAAACAAGAAAGCCTGGGCCTGTATTTTTAAGCTACCAAAAAAGATCACTTTCATGCAGAAAGCCTCTTAAGGATCACACAGTTGTTTGTCCGGTCTTCGTGATGTACATGTGTATACTTTGCCACATATATCCACACAGTGATCAATAAGGCATTCCTGGAGACACTTCAATATATATGTCCACAAATGCATGACAAAGTCTTGCATGGTAACCCTCAAAAGTAGGCATGGTACAGTGCTCACAGAAGATACTATGGAACAGAAATTTCCCCCTGTAAAAATATAATAGTAAACAACCAATAAGTTGACATATTTTAATGGAGCTCCAGGGCTCATATATGTTATATATATATATATATATATATATATATATATATATATAATGTTGCATAATTTGGTTTATCCTGGTACACTTTTTTTTTTTTTTTAAGGCTTCTATTCAAGCTACCGTACTTTGCCCACATGGGAAGAATGCTACATTATGGTAACTGCAGTGCATTTTAAAAAGAGTACAAAGGCATCTCTTGAAAGATGCCTGTGCAGTGAGCAGCTTTATAGCTCAAACATCCCTTTAACTACTGCTGGGACATCAGTTAAGTAGAGATACAGGCTTGCAGAGGAGAGAACTTTTATTCCCTTGGGAAGCTCTGCTGGATGGCTTTGCTTCATACTTACATTTTAGCTGTGATCAGCATATCTTTGGTCAAGAAGGATTATCACAATGACTATCAAACTGAGGGCTAACTTATACACTTGGCAGAATCAAATAGTAAAACTTTTCCTGGGCTGAATCACTTAAAGGCTGCAGGTGGTGGTGGTGTGGGGTTTGTGTGTTTGAATGCTTCCTCATAAAAATGAGAACAGCAGGGAGGAGGCCTGGCTGACATTCTAGCCTTCTTACTTTCAAGAATATATTTAGCCCCTTTTCTATCTAATTCTGCAGTATGGACAGAGAGTGCATTTTCCAAAATCTTGTACTGACCCAAACTCAGACTTGTATTCTGGTACCAATAGAGTTATTCCAGATTTGGAATAACTCTATTGGGTAAGAGAGATCAGCTCTGGGCCTTTGAATGGGTGGCATCATGGTCTACTGCCATATTATTTTCTGCACGTATACAAATTCAGCATCATCATTTCACTGCCATATCAAAAGAAAGAGGCAAATAGAATAGGAAGTGGGAAGTCTTTGTTTCCGCACAAAGTCAAATACTGCAAACAATCAGCAAAAGAGTCCAAAGAAATGATTGCACCTGAAGAGTTGAATTGCTTCTTTTTAATTGTGTATTATGTATTTCAAAGTTTTCCCCATAGGAAAGTTATTTTTAAAAAGGCAAACAAACTTTTGGACCTTTGTCAAACAGTAGTGAATCATAATACCTGCATTTAGGACAGCACTGAAAGAGAAATGTTTTCTCAGAATATATGCTTGACACTGAACATCCCTTTCAATAGTTAACAGTCTTAAAAGGGAAGGTGCAGCTGTCAGAATGAGACTTTGAAAGGATCTCATTCTCTGTGAGGAAGCAGAAAGGGCTCCCATAGGATCTGTAAACATATTGTATTTGTAATGGCCTTCTACTGTGAAAATCACCTACAGATTGGGAGTGAAATGAGACAAAAAATGAGCAAAGCATTGCTTCCTACAGTCTAAAAGCTTGGTGTTTTGTTCGTGTTCATTGAATTGCAAATCATTAATGATGAGCTGATGCATGCAGTTTCATTGACACCCCTAAAATTCCTGCTGCCCCAAGTGATCTCTTGAATTGCTTTTGCAATAGAGCCAGGCCTGTGCATGGATCCACTTCATCAACTTCTTCCTGCAGACTGACACCTGTTTTGATAAAACTGTAGCAGAGAGAAGACAGGAAGGGACTCTTTTCCATCCCTTCTCTCCCCAAGGGGCCATAGCTTAGTACATGCATGCAGATGCTTAGCACGGAGAAGGGTTTGTGTCTGCCACCTCCATTTTAAAGGATTTCAGGTAGAATGATTGGGAAAGACCTTTCCTGAAAAGGTTCTTCCTCAAAGAAGCCTTCTGCTGATTTCTTTTCCTCCATGTTCCCCTTTTATCAGAATGCAGAATAGTATGGCACTGTCCATACCTTTCTGATTTTTATGTTTTTGCATCTGTGGTGTTCTGTCTACAGCAGTGGGCAGTCCATGCCTGAAATGCCTGTTTTGTTCATGCACAAAACTGCCTCTTTGTCCATGTTTTCCTCTCACTTCCTGTCACACGTCACAGAGCATGCAGGCAGAGCACCAAGCAATTACAGTGGTACCTTGGGTTACATACGCTTCAGGTTACAGACTCCGCTAACCCAGAAATAGTGCTTCAGGTTAAGAACTTTGCTTCAGGATAAGAACAGAAATCGTGCTCCAGCGGCATGGCGGCAGCAGGAGGCCCCATCAGCTAAAGTGGTGCTTCAGGTTAAGAACAGTTTCAGGTTAAGAATGGACCTCCGGAATGAATTAAGTACTTAACCCGAGGTACCACTGTATCTGACCACAGGGAGTGCTTGATGCACAGTTGTACAGTTTGTTCATTTATTGTGCAGCACAAATAGTTGTGTTTACTTGCCGTTAATAATAGCTGAGCTATTTGCGCGCCATCTTCAACCACCTCAGCCCGGGGTGTTTCTTGCAGCACTCTCCTTTCCCCAGTTGTGTGTCAAAGGATGAAGAGTTGGCTTAAGCAATGGCGTCACAAGACCTTGAGCAACATGAGCTGGTAAAGGAGGGGGAATAATTCTTTTGGGTAACAGCAACCCCAGAAGCTGGGAAGTTCACACACTTCCTCACTCCTTCCCACAGCCTTCTTGCTTTTACAAGCTTAACACACTTAACACAACCCTGTGGGTGGCAGTACATGCTTCCCTACCAACTGCACGACAGAAGCACAACAGGGATCTATCCGAGCCTCCCTTGAGATGCCGGTGATTGAACTTGGCACCTGCTGCATGGAAAGCTTGTGTTCTGCCATTGAGCGACCATCATAGCAGAACTTGGATAATCAGGCCCAAAGCACAATTTGGTTTCTGGCGTATGCAGCTGAAGATGCAGCTGCCTTGTCTTAGTAGCGAAAGCTAAGATCAAAATCAATGGGGAGTAGGAAAAGGGGGTTGTTAATCAAGCTACAGGGATCCAGACTGGAGAGGGAAGAAAGCATGTTGGCTACCCCTTATCCCGGGGTTAAGGGGTTCTTCAATGCAAGAGATGAAGGATGGAGAAATATATATATACTTTCGTGTTGCTGAAGCATGTGAGTAGCCTGCGAGAGCAAGAGGTGAATCAATATATTGCATTTGCAGCACACCGAGAGAGAGAAACAGCTTGAAAAGGCATCTGAGGGTTTAGTTTTTCCATCTTATTTGAAATTTGTTTTGGCTCTCTGTGTGGGAGCTTGCCCCCCTTGGCACCCAGCGGATCTGCATCACTTCTGCTATGACTTTTTCTTGGGTAAAGGAATAGGCAGGAATGTTCTGTCTGGAGATGTCATTGAATTAGGGAGGCCTACCTTTGGGGGCCACAACTGGGAGTAGTGGCCTATGTCCAAACCCATTGTCTCTGTAGGATATATAGTATTCAGTCTCTAAAAATAACTTATCTTGCTACCGATTTGTTTTAAAAAGGGCAGGTTCTTTGCTGCCTCCTTGCCCTATTGTTGCTTGTTCATGGCTTGATGTCAGTTGCAAACATATTAGAAAATAATGCACCAACTCGCCATTGTCTTTCCCATTTATTTTTCATTGTTTAAACATTTGGTTATTGATATAATGGATGAAGAGTCAAGCGTGTCTTCTTTCCAGTGACAAATAGCATAGGACTCAGAAGGATTCAGTCTTCTGGAACTTCTTTGTTCTTCATAAGTATTAATCCATCTGCCTAACTGCATTTATAGGCCACATTTTGGCCAAGCAGGTCTACAAGAAACAAAATAATGAGGATACGAAAACCAAAACAATAGAAGATGAGAATTGGCCACAGTGATAGGCAAGTTTCCATTTCTGTGTTACTCTCACACATTTTAACTCATAATTATTTTCCATTTCTGCATTACTCATAAGAAGACCCTTGCTGGATCATGGCAGAGGCCCATGTAGCCCAGCATCCTGTTTTGACAATGGCCAACCAGGTGCTGGTGAGAAGCCAAAAGCAGCACCTGAATGTAACAGCACTTACTCCAGTCTTTGAATCTTGAAAACCCTCTCAAAATATGTTTTAAAATTTATGGGGTTTTATGTTTTGTTTGAGAATATGTATTTAAATGTATTTCTCTGAAAATGCTCATTGAAATTTGCGTTGTGATACATTTCATAGAATCATAGAATCATAGAGTTGGAAGAGACCACAAGGGTCATCGAGTCCAACCCCCTGCCAAGCAGGAAACACCATCAGAGCACTCCTGACATATGGTTGTCAAGCCTCTGCTTAAAGACCTCCAAAGAAGGAGACTCCACCACACTCCTTGGCAGCAAATTCCACTGTCGAACAGCTCTTACTGTCAGGAAGTTCTTCCTAATGTTTAGGTGGAATCTTCTTTCTTGTAGTTTGGATCCATTGCTCCGTGTCCGCTTCTCTGGAGCAGCAGAAAACAACCTTTCTCCCTCCTCTATGTGACATCCTTTTATATATTTGAACATGGCTATCATATCACCCCTTAACCTCCTCTTCTCCAGGCTAAACATGCCCAGCTCCCTTAGCCGATCCTCATAAGGCATTGTTTCCAGGCCTTTGACCATTTTGGTTGCCCTCCTCTGTACACGTTCTAGTTTGTCAGTGTCCTTCTTGAACTGTGGTGCCCAGAACTGGACACAGTACTCCAGGTGAGGTCTGACCAGAGCAGAATACAGTGGCACTATAACTTCCCTTGATCTAGATGCTATACTCCTATTGATGCAGCCCAGAATTGCATTGGCTTTTTTAGCTGCCGCGTCACACTGTTGGCTCATGTTAAGTTTGTGGTCAACCAAGACTCCTAGATCCTTTTCACATGTACTGCTCTCAAGCCAGGTGTCACCCATCTTGTATTTGTGCCTCACATTTTTTTTGCCCAAGTGCAATACTTTACATTTCTCCCTGTTAAAATTCATCTTGTTTGTTTTGGCCCAGTTCTCTAATCTGTCAAGGTCGTTTTGAAGTGTGATCCTGTCTTCTGGGGTGTTAGCCACCCCTCCCAGTTTGGTGTCATCTGCAAATTTGATCAGGATGCCCTTGAGTCCATCATCCAAGTCGTTGATAAAGATGTTGAATAAGACCGGGCCCAAGACAGAACCCTGTGGCACCCCACTAGTCACTCTTCTCCAGGATGAAGAGGAACCATTGATGAGCACCCTTTGGGTCCGGTCAGTCAGCCAGTTACAAATCCACTGAGTGGTAGCATAGTCAAGACCGCATTTTACCAGCTTCTTTACAAGAATATCATGGGGCACCTTGTCAAATGCCTTGCTGAAATCAAGGTAGACTACATCCACTGCGTTCCCTTCATCTACCAGGCTTGTAATTCTGTCAAAAAATGAGATCAGGTTAGTCTGACATGACTTATTTTTCAGAAATCCATGCTGACTATTGGTGATCACAGCATTCCTTTCTAGGTGCTCACAGACTGTTTGCTTAATGATCTGCTCCAGAATCTTCCCTGGTATTGATGTCAGACTGACTGGGCGGTAATTATTTGGGTCCTCTCTTTTCCCCTTTTTGAAAATAGGGACAACATTTGCCCTCCTCCAGTCTGCCGGGACTTCGCCTGTTCTCCAGGAATTCTCAAAGATGACTGCCAGTGGTTCTGAGATCACATCTGCCAGTTCTTTTAATACTCTTGGATGCAGTTCATCTGGCCCTGGAGACTTGAATACATCTAAACTAGCCAAGTATTCTTGTACTATCTCCTTAGTTATTCTGGGCTGTGTTTCCTCTGCTGAATCATTTCCTCCAAATTCTTCAGGTCGGGCATTGTTTTCTTTATCGGAGAAGACTGAGGCAAAGAAGGCATTGAGGAGTTCAGCCCTTTCTGTGTCCCCTGTTTGCAGTTCACCATCTTCTCCTCTGAGTGACCCCACTGTTTCTTTGTTCTTCCTTTTGCTACGAACATACCCATAGAAGCCTTTTTTGTTGCTTTTAACCTCTCTAGCAAGCCTGAGTTCATTCTGTGCTTTAGCTTTTCTGACTTTGTGTCTACACGTGCTGGCTATTTGTTTGAATTCCTCTTTGGTGGTTTCCCCCCTTTTCCATTTTTTGTACACATCCTTTTTTAATCTTAACTCAGTTAAAAGTTCTTTAGATAGCCACCCTGGCTTCTTTAGGCACCTTCCATGTTTCCGTCTCATTGGTATTGCCTGAAGTTGTGCTTTTACTATCTCCCTCTTAACAAACTCCCAGCCATCATGAACTCCCTTTCCTTTTAGTATTACTGTCCATGGGATCTCACCCAGCACTTCCCTAAGTTTTATGAAGTCGGCTTTCTTAAAGTCAAGAAATTGAGTCCTAGTATGCTTGGCTGCTCCTTTCCGTTGTATAGTAAACTTCAGAAGAGCATGATCACTTGCGCCTAATGATCCTTCCACTTCTACCCCATTAACCAGGTCATCGACATTGGTTAGGACCAGATCTAAAATGGCTGTTCCTCTTGTTGCTTCTCCCACTTTCTGGACAATGAAGTTGTCTGCAAGGCCAGTGAGGAATCTGTTTGACCTTATGCTCTTGGCTGAGTTTGACATCCAACAAATTTCAACTGAAGGGACGCGGGTGGAGCTGTGGGTAAAACCTCAGAGCCTAGGACTTGCCGATCGCATGGTCGGCGGTTCGAATCCCCGCAGCGAGGTGCGCTCCCGTCGTTCGGTCCCAGCGCCTGCCAACCTAGCAGTTCAAAAGCACCCCCGGGTGCAAGTAGATAAATAGGGACCGCTTACCAGCAGGAAGGTAAACGGCATTTCGTGTGCTGCGCTGGCTCGCCAGATGCAGCTTGTCACGCTGGCCACGTGACCCGGAAGTTTCTGTGGACAGCGCTGGCTCCCGGCCTATAGAGTGAGATGAGCGCAGAACCCTAGAGTCTGGCAAGACTGGCCCATACGGGCAGGGGTACCTTTACCTTTTTACATTTAAACTACTCTGAGAACTGTGTTGTTACATACAGCGAAGTGCAGAATTTAGTAGATTTCAACGTTCCAAACTGTGCATTAGTCAGAGAGGTGTGGATTGGGTTATTTCACACAGAAATTCACTATGATTGAATTCCACGAGCATCTTCAGTTGTTCATCACTTCAGTTGATGGTATGAACTCTCTGAGCTGAACTTCTCCTCATGAATGCTATGGCTTTACCCCTACATGTAAGAAATGACTGGCACAAGCTTATTTTTTTTGAAGCTGAATGAACAGTGAATGGATGATAAACATATAAGCTGTCATTGTTGTTAGCTATGGTTTGTTTACACAAGTCAGCTTCATAACTCATGGTTTGGAATTTTGTCATTTAGTTGTGTCCGACTCTTCGTGACCCCATGGACCAGAGCACGTCAGGCACTCCTGTCTTCCACTGCCTCCCACAGTTTGGTCAAACTCATGCTGGTAGCTTCGAGAACACAGTCCAACCATCTCGTCCTCTGTCGTCCCCTTCTCCTTGTGCCCTCCATCTTTCCCAACATCAGGGTCTTTTCCAGGGAGTCTTCTCTTCTCACGAGGTGGCCAAAGTATTGGAGCCTCAGCTTCACGATCGCTCCTTCCAGTGAGCACTCAGGGCTAATTTGCTTAAGAATGGATAGGTTTGATCTTCTTGCAGTCCATGGGACTCTCAAGAGTCTCCTCCAGCACCATAATTCAAAAGCATCAATTCTTCAGCAATCAGCCTTCTTTATGGTTCAGCTCTCACTTCCATACATCACTACTGGAAAAATCATGGCTTTAACTATACGGACCTTTGTTGGCAAGATGATGTCTCTGCTTTTTAAGATGCTGTCTAGGTTTGTCATTGCTTTTCTCCCAAGAAGCAGGCGTCTTTTAATTTTGTGACTGCTGTCACCAATGTTTGGAATTAGCTTGGAAGGTTTGGAATTAACTTGCTTCAAATTAACCATAGTTAATGTTAAGCACACTTAGTATGGCTTGGACAATACAACCATGGTTAATCTAAAATGAAAGCAAAAGGCTTCTGAATTATTTGTGACTATGGAGAAGCAGGATAGGCGTGTGAATCTTAGGCTCACTCTGGCTGGTTCTAGTCATGCTAAAGTAAGGTTTGGCATGACATTCAAACTGGGGGAAACAACCCAAGGAAAGAAAGTAATTATTCATTATCTACTTTACTAACTGGCTTCTGTTTATTTCATCTCACCTTAAGGAACTTGATTGGACTTATTGTACCAGAGGGTAGTCCATTGTTTCTGCACACTGTTAAAATGCAGTTATATTTTAACTCAGTGGTGGACTCATTTCAGAAACTCTTAATACGACTATAGTCATGTCAGAGAATAAAACGACAAGCTTAATTTTAGTGGCAGTGAAAGCACCTATCATATTTTTATGTTACCCTGTCACTAGGTTGAATTATCTTGTGAATTATTGCATAATATTGAACACATGCTACAGGCTGAAAAAGGATGGAGTGGAGTGGGTGGAGTGAATGGGTGGAATTAGGGATTTTTTCAGCTGGAACTCAGTTCCGGCACCTCTCAGGTGGGTGCCATTGCCATTATAAGAGAACAAGGGAGGTGTTCATGGTGAGTTCTAGCACCTCTTTATCTAGAAAGATAGCACTGGGTGGAACCAACCTCAGGATATCAAGATTATTGATGTGTGGGAGCAGGTGCACAAACAACAATAATTTCAATGCATTAGTTTACTGGCATGTAATATTAATATCCATGTAATATATTATTTCTATGAATTAGCAAAGTGTGACATTATTATCTAGATTATTTATATTTTGATCACTTATCAAGTTTTTTAATTTAATAGTTTATTTATTTTTATTTTAAAAATCCATAACAATTTCTTTTATTACATACTTCATTTCCTCCCTCATCCCTCGCTTCATGCACTGAGACAGGAGGGTGGAAGAGGGATTTGAAGCACGTTCAGGTGAATGCACTGAGAATCCTCAGTGTAATTGGGAACCCAGATAACACATGATTCCAGATCATGTGCCATGCAGGAATGATGGGAGCATGGCTTGTGTGTGTTCCCCTGCCTTAATTTTAGCCCACATTCATACAGGTAAATGCCTGGCTAGAGCTAGGATTGTTGCCAAGTTTAAATGTCGTTCTAAATCAGCATCCCCTACAATGACTGGGAGTGGTGCTCCAGGGTTTCAGGCCAGACCTTTTCCAAGTTCTATCTACAGATGCTGAGGACTGAACCTAGGACCTTTTGCAAACAAAGTATATTTTCCACTAGTGCATAGAAGAAACTGACTGAAGTGAATAAAGTCTTTAGGCTGTGTAGTCAAACTTAAGTGCTCGGCACTTTCTTTCGGTTGCTGACTTTCCTGGGACATGGTTGTTCTCGAGCAACCACAGTCAGTATATCAAAATAAGCGCTTTATTGAGTAGGGTAAAAGGAGTAGCTGGCAAGACTGTAAATTCTTCTGTGGAACGAATGATAATTCAGCTCAGGAGCCCTTTTGTCCTGCAGGGACGGGGATATAAATTTTCCGAAAGTATCTGCCGCTTGGAATTGCTTTGCATTCCTCATGCCAGCCTTCTGCATCATTCATGAATGTCATAAGAGACTAAAGAATTGGCACTTCATAGTGAGGATGATTAAACAGCCATTACACTTGTCTCTTCCTTCAGCCTTTGAGCAAATTGCACGTAAGCCACTCCCTCAGAGCTGCCTCTTGTGGATGAGTTGCCCCTCCCTCCGTCAGGAATGAAAGAAGGTTGTTAAGATTACAATATCATGGAAAAATATCGAGAGATCACTTTTCATCTGCTGACTGGGCCAAAGACTTCCTCACAAGAATTTTTCCTGCATGTCACCATTCCACTTCTACAAAGGAAAGCATAGACTAGAATTAGTTGTCTCTGCCTGTCATTGGCCCAGACCTGCCTATGGGTGGCCTTCCTGCCTTTCACCCTGTTAGTCCCAACCAAGCACCACTGGTTGTACACATCCGTAGCATCAACCTATATGGATACTAAAATAATATTTTTAGTGATTTCTTGCATATCAAATAAAGTGAATTCTATGATATGCTAGAGGCACAGATTCAGTCACTCCTCTTCAGTCCTTGTTACTTTTGAAATTTGTAGAATTCAGGTTCAGCTCCAGAAAGAGTTTTGTTATGTGATTTAATTATTTGTAGCTTGGAGTTTTATTTTGCCTTTCTGGGCTGTTACCTTTACTCTTAACACATTCACTGATCCCTGTGCAGATTGAGGAGTTGACAAAAGGCGGCACTCGGAAGATGTTTAAGGTGGCTATCCCCTCTTTATTCCACCTTGTGGAAGAGGTCACATTGAAGCTGACTTATGTCCTCTTTTTGTTGGCATTTGTCTGTCACTTCCGTTCAATTTGTTACTTCCCGTGATTCTTCCTGATTGTTAGGTAGCGGGCTTCGGTCTCTTAAGTGCAGGTTTCTGATTGAAACGCTTGCCTTGGCGCTTCCGTTTGGTGAGTTGTGATCCTGTTTTCAGCATGCCCTAAGAAAGTGTGTGTGTGTTCGTTTGTGTGTGGAGAGAGATGGGGAGAGTTCGAGAAAGGAGAGAACAAAGCTCCATTCTTGCTTTCTCTATCTGTTCAATGCCAGACAAAGTCACAGCATCCTGGAACGACAGAAGCATGGGAGAAGAGAATCCTAGTGAATTACTGACCCCACAGCTATAGCTCCAAACACCCCTGCCAGGCCTTTGCATAACAGGTCAGCGCTGCTGAGGATCTCAGCAGCTGTCAATATAGTCTGCTACCTATGTGACACATTAAGAGAGGACAGCTGAGGCACAGAGATAAGGAAAGATGGACTAAATGGCTGGATAAAGCCAAGTACATTCTGGTTTCTTTTCTTAGCAGATTGACAAGTATCACATCATTAAACAAGCAGAAACAATGGCATTGTCTGTAGTCTGTTCCAATGTTTGAGTGCATTCAGGAGTTATTTCAAGGTGCAGGGTTAATTCAACAACCCGCTGTTTTGAGTTTATTGAGAGAGTTTAAAACCAAGGAGCAAGGTTATCGTTTTTGGATTAAATTGCATGTGTCCAAAAGTGTTTCAAAAAAGGAGTGAAACTAGTAAGGTTGAACCAGGAAGCTTTAACCCAAATCATGCCTTAGGTGCTTGGCTGAATGTCTTCCTTGTGTCATTAACACCCACAACCCAAGTCATTCTCTTGGAAACAAAGCGGGGCAATTTGAAGGTCATCTTTGGGTTTCCTGAGAGCAGGTAGTCAAATTTACCATTTTATCATGTCTTTACAGTGGTACCTTGGCTTACAAACACCTCGGGTTACAAACACTTCAGGTTACAGACTCCGCTAACCCAGAAGTAGTACGTCGGGTTAAGAACTTTACCACAGGATGAGAACAGAAATTGCTTGCCAGCAGTGTGGCGGCAGCGGGAAGCCCCATTAGCCAAAGTGGTACCTCAGGTTAAGAACGGTTTCAGCTTAAGAACGGACCTCCGAAATGAATTAAGTTCGTAACCAGAGGTACTACTTTACTTAAGAAATGTTGTAAGTATTATTAATTATCATTTTGTTAATTTATATCCCACCCTTCCTTCCAAAGGAGCCCAGGGCAGTTGGATTAGCTCAATTTAAAAATCCCAGTCTATGAAATTCACCTTAGAATCATACTGTTTGCATACTGTAGACAGAGCCATTGCATTTAATGCCCAGGATTTATGACTTGGTCTCTAAATGCCACTTATTTGCTACCCCATTTAATAATAATAATAATAATAATAATAATAATAACAATAATTTATTATTTATACCCCACCATTCTGGCTGGGTTTCCCCAGCCACTCTGGGTGGCTTCCAACAAAACACTAAAATACAATAACCTATTAAACATTAAAAGCTTCCCTAAAAGGAATCTTCCAACTAGTGTGTGTGTGTGTGTGTGTGTGTGTGTGTGTGTGTTGAGTTTGCAGAGGTTCATTTTCATCCCAGAATGGAAACAAGCAGATTATAAGAAGAATGAAGGGGGGGTTATCTATCTAGTGGTGTGCTGGTAGAAGGCTCTTTAATACCATGGAGGCTTCTGTCAACAGAATGGGGAGGGAAGTATTTTTGCTGATTCTCCCAGACCCTTCAGCCTTTTGTCAACATCCAATAGCAGAAGGGATGCTGTTGAACCCAAGAATTGTGTTCATCCCTTTTTGTATTTCAGTTCCCAGTAAGATTAGAACAAAAAGGAGAAGCCTATAAAATAAAGCAATATCCTATTGGCTCCCTGTGGCATTTATCAACACTGTTTTGCTGGTGTATGGCCCAATCAGCATACATATATAGTGGTACCTCAGGTTAAGTACTTAATTCGTTCCGGAGGTCCGTTCTTAACCTGAAACTGTTCTTAACCTGAAACACCACTTTAGCTAATAGGGCCTTCTGCTACCACCGCGCCGCCAGAGCACGATTTCTGTTCTCATCCTGAAGCAAAGTTCTTAACCTGAAGCACTATTTCTGGGTTAGCGGAGTCTGTAACCTGAAGCGTATGTAACCTGAAGCGTATGTAACCCGAGGTACCACTGTACAGATTCTTTTGTGGAAGGGCAATCAGAGTGTTTAACACTTTCTGTACAAGTGCCTTCTCTTAGGGTTATCTTTGTGCAGGGAGCAAGTTGGTCTCATATTATGAAAACCATGGATTCAAAAATTACTCAGAGCTCAGAAACAAGCAGGATGTAGAGTATGGCTGTGCAGCAGAAAAGATTCCATATTCCATCAGGTGCAATGAATTGGAGAGCCACAGAATGATACCCTAACTCAGGAAATGGAACTGGCCAGGGGGCTACATTTCAACACAGAGATGTTCATGAAGGGACCCAGGGTCAAGGAGCTTAAGATTCTTCATAATGAATATGATGGAAGTCAGTGGTGCACAGCAGGAACATCCGTGTTAAGTGGGTGGAATGAAGACATGATCATTAGGCCTATACAAAGGGAAGTTCTTGATTGCCAGGTTTTATTTTAGATACCTAAAATGGACTTACTAACTGGTTAGCCAGTTCACTAGGTACCTCCTAATCATCCCCCCCCCCCCCCAGAGGACTGAGAATGCAATTATGCTACTGATAGGCAATGCCAGTTTTTCTCCTTTGGCATTCTGCCACCTGGACTTCTCCAAGGACATTCTCTCCATGGGCTTCCTTATCAAGCCATTGCCAAGAAAAATGAAATCATGTTTGCAGTTGGCAGCAGGACACAGTTTTTAGCAGTGTTTTCGCTTGCATCAGATACAGATCAAATTTGTGTGGATAATTTTCACCCATCTGGCTTTTCCTTTGGGGATTCAGATGGTTTAACCCCAGCAACACTTCCCTGTATTAATTGTAAAAAAGGTATTTAATGTTAGTTGCACCTAAGGAATGAAGTGTATGGATATGCATCTCATTCACATAAAATGTATGCTTTTTGCTTCATTTATCCTTCTTTTTAATGTGCAGATGGGATCTCTAGGGAATATAAAATCTGTGCTCTTTTATCTTCAGTTGTAATGTGAACTTTGCACACTGCAGGAATAGATGTGAAGCTCAGTGAAAAGTACACCTCCATATTTCAATTCAGAGTAGTTCCATAATTTATTAATCATGAATGACACTCCCCCCCCCCCCATTGCCCAGACTGCCCTATCCAGGTGGGAAATCAAGCCAATTTGTTACAGTAGTTTTTTCTATCTCCTTTCCTGGATGCAAAGTGAATGCAAAACACAACTCCCCTTTAAGTTAAATAATAAGTTTATCATGGAAAACAAAGTCATAAGCCAGGAGAAGTCCCTTCACACCCATTCCTTCAGTGAACTTGCAGAATGGCAGAAGCAGGAGGGGATTTGAGGATCAACTATTCTAGCATTGACAAAGAGGCAACAGAGGCAACTTTTTGCACATTTTCACTCATTTTTGTATAATATAACTGAAACCGCTGTATAATTTGACCTGGAATAATTAAAGCTCTCTCATCCTGCCACATTGATTAGTGGGAGAAGCAGATGGGGAAGAAGGCATGAAGTCACACCAAGAAGCAAGATTAATGAAACACAAGCCAGTGTTATTTGTATAAACTATAGTTAGAAATACAGGGTGTTAGAGTTCAGAATACACAAAATGTTCCTCAGGCCAAACAGACAAGAGAGTATTGAGCATCCAGACTGAGTTCAGTGTAACACAAAAGCTCACAACCTGTACTTTGTATTACCTCAATTTTCTCTGTGCGTCTTGTACTATGGGACCAATGTGCCCACCAAGAGTATTGCTATACAATTATTCCTATTGTCCCCAGCCAGCATGGCCAAAGGTCAGGGATGATGGGGGCTGTCATAATAGAGTCATAGAATCCTAGAGTGGGAAGGGACCTTGAGGGCCACCCAACGTCATTGAAATACAGAAATCCAACAATCCTGGGAGACCAGCAAGTGTGGTCATCTTTGCTTAAGATCTGGAATAGCTGTTGATTATTGCTATGCTTTTATGTGTCTTTGGGTTGGCAGTGGGGGACAGGGTGCAGGCGTCTCATTAGGAAAGGTGAGAGCCTACATCCTGTGAGGAAAGTGACTTGTATTAATTTGCTGTCATTTTTTTTAAAGACAAACAAAGCAAGCAGCCATGCTCTGAGTTGCTGCTTCTGTTTTGCGTTTCGTCTGTCTCTTTTTCTCCTTCCTCTTCATTCTTTTAGCGAAGAGGAAGCCCAAGCTCCTGTGAATGTCGAAGAGATATCTGTTTAATTAATGTCAAACAATGTATGTCTTTTAAGGAAGAGATGATGAGATTGCTGTGCTCATATTGGGTCTCTGAGGGTTTGTCCATCCAAGAGCAGAATCTTGACGAGAAAAGCAGCTGGTTCATGAGAACTCTTTTAAGTGGGGAAGCACTGCTTTCCAAGGATTATACTTTTGCCCTGGAAGCTTTGCATTTTCACAGGACTCTCCATTCCGTTTTGATTTGTTCTGAGGCAAGGTAAAGCTCCTTCTAAGAAAAAAAAGGATATAAAGAGACTACTCCTTTATGATGGATGGAACAAGACACTTCCTTGTTTCCTCCTTGAAAGGGTCCCCCATTAGAATAGAGATCAAATGAACCAGCACATTTGATGGCAACACCACATACTCCTGCAGCCCTTTTGATGTCTCTCCCCAGCTCCTACAAGTATCTCTTGCCCAATATATTATGCACATATAAGAAGAGTAAATGAGAGGAAAACTAAAGGGCTTGCCCTGGGAAGCCCAGGCACAGTTGTGCTCGCTGCTAAGTGGCCCTTGATTGGTTGGGATCATGCCGTGTAGGAGAATTAAATGGCACCAGAGAAGTGGGAAGGAGAAGGAATGCAGTGGCCTCGTTTGCACATAATGTTGGGCCAAACTATGGCTGGTCATGAATGAGTAAGGGGGCTGGTGCCTGCAGAGAAAATTGCAACTGCTTCCAACCCTGATGCTGTGCTACCCAGACCCAGACCCTGACCATGATTTGACTTAGCATTACTTGTGAACCTGAGCTCATGGTTTTTCCACCCTAAACAAACCACAAGCAGTCCACCAAGAACCAACCTTGTTCCAGGGAAAGGGGAATCTGCACATTGGGGTGCCACAATAGAGAAGCCTGTGCCACCATCCAACAAACCGATCCCAGTGGCGAGACAACAAGAAGAGCACCCTTTGCCTCATTTTGCTAGCTACAAGATTCATGACAGCTAATATGGGACACAGTCTCTAGATGGCTTTGATTCAGAGCTGAGCTTCTGCATCACTAAGTGGACACATGAGAGCTTCAGAGATAAACCAGTGCAAGCATACCTATATATTCTGAAATGAATACATCAATCAAGCTCTTTAAGCTTGGTAAATCATTCCAGACTCACACGTCTGGACCCATATCCATTTCATCCCAATGATATGATATACCATTATTTGTATGCTGCACATTTTCTATTCGCCCCCGCCCCCAAGTAATTCATTATATACAACTCAAATAAGTGTTGAGATACTCGCACCTCTCTCCACTACCTAGGAGAGCTTGTCCTTGGGTACTTATCTTTCCTGATATTCAGGTTATACTTTCTCAGTTTTCCCTTGTTAACACCTTCCTACTGATACAAGATTGCTTGAACCAGAGAGCCTGGGTATAGTGAGATAAGTGCCTGGCTTTTATTTTGCATTTCCTCGCCCTTGTGCGTCTGTCAGACCTTCCGTCTTATTTCAATGCAATTTTGCAAAAGCATTAAACACCCAGGTGAAAGTGCTCAAGTCTCCCTTGTTTAATTGGCACTTCAGTGCAGTTCTTGCCAAGGTCTTCTTTGCGTGTTGAACTGGGTCCTGCTGTAGCAAGCTAAATGCACTTTAATTGTTTGTGATGTATTACGGATTCCAACCTGACTGCCACGCTGGTTACTAAGAATATGCTAGACGATTTCAGCGGCTTGGTAACTTGCAAATCCTGCCGAGTAAGAAGACCAAAATATGCCCTGCTAGCAAATTTGCCTTCAGTCGAACTGATAGGTTCCTGCTAGCATGGGGGGGGGGGAATTTACATGGTTACAATGATTAATAAACATAATAGGATCTGAGCAGTAGAATTCTGAGCATCCCGAAAAGCGCCCCGTCAGAACTACTGTACTCAGCAGAAGGCCTGTAATGGAACGGTGCGTATCCATGAAATAGGAAAATTAAAATTCTGGGGAAGAATAGGCTAGCAGATAGTAATGCTGTTTGGGCATTTCTGGGTCTCTTTACTTTCCAAAAGAACAGGCTTTTGTGGAGGTCAATTTCTCCCTTTATTAAGCAATTGCTTAATAAGTTCCCAGTCTTTGTACAGAACAGGGCTAAAAATAAATAAAAGGCTATCATCTATATTTACTAGAGATTACACACAAGAGAACAAAGGGATGGTGATGAATTGGGGGGAAGGTAGCAAACTGTGTGTGTCCTGTGTGTTATTTCAGGTGGAAATTGTTTTATCATTTGATTCATATTCTCAGACTGCTGGATTAACAGAACAAATAGGAGGTTTGCTTGTCACAAAGGAGTTCATGACCGCACTCAGAGATTCATTGGTGTTAATTTAAATGGCAGAAGTATTAGATGTTTTCATTGTCAGAGTTTATGGACTGGGTTCCTTATATATTTTGTCTCTGAATATATTTAATTGGAGTCTCTTAGAAGTTGGTGGTTTGTGCTTGCTTCTGCCATTACAGTCTGCTCCTCATACACCAGACATTCAAATGCAAACTCACTTTGTCCATTATGACACATGACTGGTACAAGCAATTGTTCTGGTGCTAGCAAAAATGACTAGCGGCAGTTTCCTGCAACTCAGTCTGGATTAACTGAATTCTAAAGATGCAATCATATGCATGCTTATTTAAAAAGAAATCCCACCATTTTCAATGGTAACTACCATAGGTGCCAACTCCCTGGGCTGGGCACCCACAAATTTTGGTGCCAGGACCATGCACACTGCATTGCACCCACAGCTCCGGGAAACCATGGTCGCAGGGTCAAGGGCACTCCTGGTAATTACCCCCATGCAACTAAGGACAGGATTGAAGACTAAGGGTACAGTTCTGAATGCATTACTAGGGATTAAAGCAAGTTAAACACAGCAGTACTTACATCCAAGCAAACATGCATTAACTGCACTGTGAATAAGCTATAGAATAGGCCACAAATTGAAAACACGTGAAATGAGTATGTTTTGTGTCTTATTCTCTGCACATAAGACGCACATTGTGATTCCCTTTCTGATACATTCTAATTTAGGTCTGCCCTAAAGTATGTGTACTATACAGCACATGCATATAGCATCAGTCTGCACTGCTATGAAAATCTTTAGGAGCTGAGCATCCTTTTAAGTTTTGAGAAGTACAGTTTAAAGGTTATATAGGACCATTGAGTCTAAGCCTGTTTGTGTCTTGAGGGAAAAGGTGGCTCGGTGGCTCTGCTGCCAATAACTGGACTTGGACCTTGGAGACTGCTTGCTCCACATCAGGATCAAAAATCTGATCTTCCCCATCATGAACAAGTAACTGGCCTGTACCTATAACTCACTTAATTTCACATATATAAACGGAGGAGAAGCTTATTAAATGCAGTGATTAAAGTAAGCAATATTGTTCCAAGGTATTATAGGGATAAACTCTTTGTGTATTGTGGAGCGGCTGGTAGTTTTATTCTTTCCTCAACTCATAATTCAAAAAGTTTCCTGTACTTTATCAAGGTGTAGTCAAATTTATAGGGCTTATGAGTTACAATGTAGGGTGGATATATATTGTTTACAAGGATTCTGATTTGTGAAATGCCCCTACAGGGAAAATCCATTAGGTGCCCCACCCTACAATATCCTTTCACAGATACACAAAACAGTGCATGTCTTCATGTCAAATTCCATCTTGCTGGGCACTTAAGTGCCGTGACAGACCTATCATTATAATTGGGTGTAATTAGCACTCATGGGGACTCTGATATGCACCGTGTGCAGCCAAGTGGCTCTTGGGAAGATGTGTGAGTATTTTCCATAGTTTGTCTTCTCAGAACCTGCAGTGAGTAGAACGAATGCAATTTTTAAAAGCGATCCTTAAATTCTTGCATTTGTGAGTTGAACAAAAGCCTTTGTTGGCTAGATTCTATTTTTCATTTTAAAGTGGCTTTCTTCCAGTTTGCATATAGCATTAACCACATTCCTAGGTGACTCAGTCCAACTAACAAGCACACTTAGGGAAGAGCTAGACATGCTGCTCAACACAGGGCTGAAAATGGCAGCCTCATGTCTCCCTCTCCTTACAATGCTTAGACAGACAGAATTTCATTTCCCCGCATTTCTCTGCCCTGCCAGTGATGTGCACAAAGGGAAATGCATGATGTGACAATGCCATGCCATGAGCAATTTGCCTAAATGCTCAGGGAAGAGATGGGAGAACTTGGCACTGTCTACTGTTTTAGGCAGCAGTTGCAGGTCAAGCATCACAGTCTACTTCTACCACGAATGTTACTAGTGAAAAATGTCCTGGGGCAAAGGGCACATGCAAGGTATTGCAAGTGGGAACAGCTCATCCGATGCTTTAGAGTCACACTGCCAGCCATCTGTTTCATGCACTGATTTACACCGTGTAATGTTGTGAGCTGGCATAATGCGAAATGTAGTAGCTTACTAATAATTGAGGACAGAAGATCGTTGAGGGCTCCGTCATTCAAAGAGGACTGTTTGAATTACCTGCACATCAAGAGAAGCCCTGTTAATTCATTATTAGAGACAGCGCTAATTAATACAAAGAGATGGTTTGTGTTATTGTGGCAAGCAGACACAGCGTAAACATTGCAAAAGTCTTAACGCCCACCGCAGTAGAATCTAGGAACAATCTTGAGGCTAGGCAAAGGAAGACATTGCAAAATGATGAAGCCTGTATAGCAACAGTTACAAAGAGTAATGAGAAGTCTTTAAGAAGGCATAAAGGTGCTAATCATAGGGAATGGATTAGGGACATGAAAAAGGCAAAGCAGCTGAAGGAAATTGGAGTACAAAATGGCAATGATAATTATTTAAATGAGATAGGCTGTTTTCTGCTGCTCCAGAGAAGCGGACACGGAGCAATGGATCCAAACTACAAGAAAGAAGATTTCACCTAAACATTAGGAAGAACTTCCTGACAGTAAGAGCTGTTTGACAGTGGAATTTGCTGCCAAGGAGTGTGGTGGAGTCTCCTTCTTTGGAGGTCTTTAAGCAGAGGCTTGACAACCATATGTCAGGAGTGCTCTGATGGTGTTTCCTGCTTGGCAGGGGGTTGGACTCGATGGCCCTTGTGGTCTCTTCCAACTCTATGATTCTGTGATTCTGGGAGGGGGGAAGGCTAGGTAAGAATGTGAGAAGAACTATGCTGGATCAGACCAAAAGTTGACCTAGTTCAGCATGTGATTTCCTCCTCTGGGGTGCCCCAAAGCAGGTCATGAAGGGAACAAATCCTGCTGTGTTGTTGTTCTTATCCTCCTCAGCAATTGGTATTCAGTGACACAGGCTGCATTCAAATGGCAGTTTGTTCCATTTTCATGATGTTTCTCTAACAGTTAAGTTCTGAATTATATTTGAGCTTTCACACAGCATAAAAGCCACTCCTCATTTCTGTGTTATTTGATTCCAGAAAAAAACAAATAATATGGGAACAAGCACCAAATATGCATTATATTCCACAATACTTCTGGAAGTGGCTTTCACATGATGTGAAAACTCAAATATAATGTGGAAATTAACAGTTTGGGAAATGCCCTGAAATGAATTGGGACTTAATTCCAGTTAAGGAGAGCCAGTGTGGTGTAGTGGTTAAGAGCGGTAGACTTCTAATCTGGGGGAACCGGGTTCGCGTCTCCGCTCCTCCACATGCAGCTGCTGGGTGACCTTGGGCCAGTCACACTTCTTTGAAGTCTCTCAGCCTCACTCACCCCACAGAGTGTTTGTTGTGGGGGAGGAAGGGAAAGGAGAATGTTAGCCGCTTTGAGACTCCTTAAAGGGAGTGAAAGGCGGGATATCAAATCCAAACTCTTCTTCTTCTTAAACATTCAAAATATTGAGCTGTTCATGAGTCTTATTTTCTCGGCCGAATATTCTGGCCTCTTGAAAAGCTTTGAGAATAGGAAGTCATCCCCTACCTTTCTATATCAGTCATTGGAAGGCAAGTTATTTCTCCAGATCATGCACTGAACAACCACACCTTATCTCCATGTGCAGCTAGCTGGTTGATTCCCATGGATGTATTGTTAACTGAATTGGGTTTTTTGTTTTTCTTTAGAAGCAACACAGCTTCTGATATTGCTCTGACTTGTGTTAGTGATAATGGAATCATGGGTGCATGATAAAACCTACTAGCTGTCTTTATTGCAAATGCTTCTTGTCTTTAGTTGGAGATGGGCACCTGAAGCACAGCTTAACTAAATGGGTACAGCAAAGCCTATCACCTGTGATTTATCTTTCCCTAAAAGGAAGTACCACTTATCTGTTTGTGGTTCCCTTGTTAATCCCATGTACGTTCACTTAGGATAACCAGAAATAGCATGAATATTCATTTCAACAGTGCTTGGAAGGCGTTTATTCTATTCTAAAAGGCCATAATAATCTGCATAGCAAATGCTCTTTAAGGCAAAGGCAGAAAAGTCTACATTCAGTGATGGGATTGGCTGCTGGTCAGAGATTTGATGGACTTGGCAAATGTATATCCTCCCCCCCAATTAAAGCCTTTCTGGTCTTCCTTCCCTCCAGGTAAGGGAAGTTATATGGCAGATTCACCAGTCAGGAGCTGCAAACTATAATATGCCAGGCTCTGTGGGAAGATTTTAATGTACATTTTAGAGATGTGGAATGAATTTCAATGCAAAAGAAGCCTAACTGGGTTGTTCATCACAATATATAAAAGGCTTTTAGAGACGATGCATTATCTGCCTTGTGCTATTATGCAGTAGAGTCTGAAAATGTTCATGCATATCTCTTTAGCGTTTGCTTTGTTATTAATTCATTTCGTTCACAACTTTAATTCAGGGTGACAAAGCCCCCACCCCACCCCCTAGGCCTTGGACTTCATCACTCTCACAAATGGAATATCGTAGTTAGACACAGTGTTATCTGCTACAATTGCAATGCTACTGCAACTGGGTAGGCTAACTCGTAGATTTCTCTTGTTCTGTTTTGAAGCTGGTGCCACATATATATTTGGGAAAAGTGGAGGCCTCATCCTTTACACCTGGCCAGCAAACGACAGGCCCAGCACGAGGACGGACCGCCTTGCTGTCGGGTTCAGCACAACAGTGAAAGATGGCATCTTGGTTCGGATCGACAGTGCGCCTGGCCTTACTGACTTCCTGCAGCTTCACATAGTGAGTACAAGACTCTTATCCTTCCTGTACGCCTCACTTCCTCTGCTGGCTTTGCTCCATTTTCTACAAACCAGGAGTCTTAGCAAAAGACAAAAAACAACCCCTAGACACGTACACACTTTAATCTAATTGGCCCAAAGTACAGCACATAGGAATAAATACACAATATCCGAGCCATGCAGAGAATTTGTGATTGGATTGAATTGAATACTGCCATTTCCCCACAGTTATCGTAATTCTTTATAAAGTGTTATAACTGTGCGCATCAGCCTAAAGTTGCTGTACTAGTTGGGGGTTTGATTTGGTTTACTTGTTTTTGGTTATTCTTTTTTCTTTTTAAAGGTATATACCACCTTTCCACAGTTTGGTGCTCACTCCATGGAAAGGCTCTGCATATTTTAGAGCCTTGGCAGCTGGTGCCTATAGAGTTGGTGGCTGTGTTTGCAATGGCTGCTGCCCATATATTGAGTTGGAATGACAAGATTGGCAAAAACAACCTACATGGTCTGTTATTTAGATTAAGACTTCAGTGATATTTCTTTGAAATCAGCAAGTGGCCTAAAATGGTTTTGATACAAAATACTGATTTGGTAACGTGTGTACAGTGTGTTGGACCTAGCGGCACAGTGGCAATATATACTGTTTATTGTTTATCCAATGAGATCGATTTCTTCTTTGTCCTAATCTATCAGATGAGAGCAATTGCAACAAATCTGGTTTTATGTGCAACGGAATCCTATATAGTGTCAGCTTGGTTGGGTGATAAATCATGGCTTGATCATGGATTCCCAGTGAGCTGCGTATCTGAGCAGTGAGGGTTCAGTATGCCATCTTAGTTGGACAAATTTAAGGTTGATTTGTTAGCAGTACTATACATGTTTTAACTCATAAGTAAAATGCACTCAATCAATTGTCCCTTTCTCCCAGGTAAGTGTGCACAGGATTGCAACCCTAATTCATGTAGCCTCATGTAGATAAGCATGTTATCAGTGTATCCCTTTATCATGATGTTGTGATGCTATATGTGCATAATGCACCTATTATGCTTATAGAATCATTGAACTGTACAGTTGGAAGGGCATGGTTTATTTTGAGGCAGAAGGCAACCAAATATCCTAAGCCCATTAATTTTGATGGGTTTGTTCTGAGGATCCCACCAGTGAGGTTTTGCAGAGCCTAGTTGCTCACAGCAGCTGCAGCAGAAAGTGGGGGCCCAAATCAGGCCCAGCAGATCCTGGACTGGTTCAGCCCTCCCTCCTCCCCACATGTGTCCTGCCTGCATGTTTGGTGGGTAGTGATAAGCTGACTCAGCGAGCAGAACTGAGCAGAGGGATACCACCAATCAAATACCCTCCCCAGCCCAGCATAAAGAGTTCATCCCACATCTCTGCCAGTTGGGTATCATCCCATATGTTTCGTGTTATTATACCAATAGTGCTTATTAATTTATTCTAGGTGTATACTCTGCTTTTCAGGCAAAAGGCCTTCACAAAGCAGCTTACAATATAGCTAAGCTTGTACGAGCACAATTTAAAGACAATAAAAAATCAATTAAGAAACAGTTCTCTAGCCGCCTCTCTTCCAGTTCTTTGCCTAAAAATAGATTTTCCCTAGGCTTAGATTACTGTGCTGTAGAAAGAATTTAGAGAAGAACGTGGATGGAACACAAGAAATATCAAAGAGGCTAAAAAGGAGGGCAGAGCCTGCCAGGCGAATCACAACAATGAAGGATAGGTTTCTGCTGTAAAAGTAATAAACCTGAAAATGGGTTGGCACATTCAGCAGGCACCGTTGTCCAGAATTTTTGTGATGCCTCCGCAGGAGCACCTCTGTCTCTGCCTAACCCATGGGACCAGTTTGGGTCAGGTCTGGGAGAGCCGCATCACCCAATGTGCAGAGTGGGGATCAAGTGTACAGAACTCTTCTCCCTACATGCCATCCCTGCATGTGGCAGCCACCATGTTCCCATCGTTCACAGGTATAAAGTGATGAGATCCGGATAGATATCAACTAAATATGATGCTGGCTTTCCAACTCACGTTGGACATCCCTCCTCGATAACCTCCCTCTTGACATCTTGCAGACAGCTCCGGGGAATCGCCGGACGTTTATTACCACATAATTTCCTTATTTGCATACTGGTTGAGGGGAATACAAAAAGGTATCTTATTAATTTCTTTTGTAGATGTAATTTATGGAAAATCCATTTGGACTCATTTTTTAATTATGAGCCCTTTAGACACTCTGGAGATTTATGTGCTCAGGCATCTGTTTTGTATGACAAGAATCTATAACCTCTGAAACCTTTTCCCTGCTGATTTACAGTGCAGATGTGAGTGAGCTGGCAGCCCAGGGAAAATGAATGGCGCACCCTCCAGAATCACGCGGCTCATGAATTTCTAGGCATTTATGTTTTGCAGGGCTGAATCTAGAAGAGAGAGAAAGGAGAGAAGGAGAGATGGGGGCAGGGAGAGAGTCAACCACTTGGTGCCACAGAGAAGGCTTCTGGTGCATTTGGGTGGCACAGCCTTTTGGGATAGTAAAGAATAGGGGCAATGGGTAGACAGCAAGGTTTCAACTGGGGACCAGGGCATCTGCACATGCCCTCACCTTACCTCACCAAAGCTGCCACCTTGTGATTTACAGCATGTAAAATGCTCATTGAGAGTAAACAGAGAGTGAGCGGGACAGCTGTGGCTTATGATGGATATTGTGCTGCTGATGTCTACAGGGAGAGATAAATCACCTGCCTGTGCAGTGAAGCTTTATTTTGCTGTCTTTCATTTGGGTATTTATTGCAAACTATCAGTGCAGCCCTATCTTATCCCCAGTAGAGTTATAAAAGAAGTCGATTGGCTCCAATTCCACAGATGGCTTGGGAGGGCAGGTGAAGCTTGAGGGTGGGAGTAGCCACTTTTAGCTCCTGTAATGCAGCCGACGCAAGAAAATTCCCTTGGTCTTCTGTGTGACTAGATGGAAAGGAGAACTGGAATCCTAGGTGGCAAAGAGATGCCTATAAGATGGAATTTCATTCTTTTGGGGGGAAGCTGTGTGCTTTAAATGTATGTGTCATCATACATTTAAAGCACACAGCTTCACCCCTAAAGAATAATGGGAAATGTAGTTTACCCCTCACAGAGCTACAATTCCAATTATCCTTAGCCAACTACAATTCCCAGGATTCTTCGGGGGGAAGTATGTGGTGCGACAGACAGAGAGACCTGGGAATTAGCTGAAGGCAGGAAGTGGTGCCTGTTTCTTGGGTTCAGACAGTTTGCTGCCTGGTAAAGCGTGTTCTCTAATTAAAAATGAGAGTGCGTGTTGTGGTGTGGGCCACCGGGCCAGCCCTATTGTTGCCAGGCAGGTTAATGGTTGTTGCCTGGTACTTGGATTGGATAACTGGGTTGCTGGGGCAAATTGTATGTTGCAAATTGGGTGGGTGGGACCATAGTCTTTAAATATTGGGGCACTCTGGTTTCTCTTTCTCTTTTGCAGAGTGCATCGGATCACCCGCCCGCCCACCCTCTTTTCCGGTTGACCTTGCTTTGCCTGTCATGGGGTCGCCTGCCTTGGTGCAGGGGCCTAGTAGGAATTTTGCCATTTGGCTGATTGGCTGTGCCATTTGGTTTTTGCCTACTACTTAGCAATTCATCACAACTTGTAAAGTTGCGGTTAGGCATTGGTTATAAAAATTGGCGGTGGAGGGGTCAGGATAGGCTGTGCCTGCCCCTCCTATTGCGCTGAAGGGAATTCCGTTAAAGGAATCCTGGGGCTTGCCATGATTTCGTCCAATCCCTGTCATGGGACCAGGGCCGGCAAGCCTTGGGGAGCTGCTGGGGTGAGCGGCGTGGGTCCGACGCTTAGCTCAAATGATCCCCAATTTTGACTTTCCCTTCTACTGGCTTCCGATCGGACCTCGGTATGTGAGTTTTGTCCCAGGCGGGGGGACAGATAGTCATAACCAATGTCTAAACAACCACTCACTGATTTTGTATTTTAATAAAGTTGTGGCCAAAATAGTGCCCAAAAACCAAAACTAAAATTACGTGTTATGTCTGAAATTATTTGAGGGGTGGCCTGGGGACCTACACAAGCAAGAGCACTTGTCCCTGTAACACTCTGTTGTAAATAAAGCCATTACAAAAATGGCATAAGCCTCTAATAGTCTTTCCTCCAATTTAAACCAAACTTGGTTCATGTTGCCTCTGGAATCTCCTATATTTGAGAAAGTGAGGAGACAGCATCAGCATTAAGCTTCAAGGATTTGACCAGTGGCAAACCGTGGGCTTTAAAATTTCAGTGGCGCCCCATGCAAGGCCAAAATTTGGTGCCCCCGCCACCTCTCACCTTCCCTTCTGCTCAATTCACTCTGTTAAAGTTGTGAAAACCTGCAGGGCCCTCTAGTGTTGGCACCCAGTGCAGCAGAACCGGTTGCACTGCCCCCAAACCGCCCCTGATTTGACCTAGAACAGTTTACATGTCTGAAACTAACCCAAACTGTGACTGAGTGTTGAGACACAGTGATAGTTTTTAGAGTCAGCCAGTGGAATAAAAGAAACATTCAAGAGAAATCAATATATTCTGCTTGAGTGATAATGGGCTATATAAGAACAGCATGGAAGTGCCTATGTTAATATTCTATTTTTAATAATGTGACATTCAGGAAAATAGTATGTTGATGCTTATGGTTGTTTGCTTCCATGAGTTTAAGAGCTTTTTGTTTTTGTTAGTCAGCTGTGTGAATAGAGTTGGCCTACTGAGGATACTTCAACCTGCATTAGGGTTGCTACCTATTTTTTTCTGACCCTACTCATTCACCCTTAGGAGCAACCCAGAAATTTGGCAGGTTATATCTCTCCTGGCATGGAGATCAGGCTGGGAGCTGGGTGCACACAGCCCCCAATGTTATTCTTTGTAGCTAAGGCTGTTTGCCATTATGCCACTTCAAATTGTCTTGCTGGCCCTCCAAACAAGCCTGAATCCCATCTTTGTTGCCGCTAGTACACCAGGTGTATAGCTCAGTGCAGCAGTGCAAGAAATAACTCTGTGACGCCCTGTAGCTAAAGATGATGGATTTCTGATCCCCAGCTGCATTCAACCAGCATGGAGGCTCAGTGCACTGATATGGGGATTCATTAACCACCCACTCAACAGACATCATATGCTTAAATCCTTGTGCTTCCAACTGCTGAATGCTGAAAACTTCTTAATGCTACTTTGATGGATATATAGCAAAAGAAACTCTAAGGCTGAATTGCCACCAAGTGAAAAACTGGTCTGTTGGGCTAGTAGCTTGTGAGGCAAAGGGTTCAGGTCTGGGAGCAATGCTGGAATTTCTCCTCCCCTGGGCAAATGTGATCGGTTACTAATGGGTGGGGGAGGAATGGGTGGCTAATAATTCTGTGTAATTCTGTGTAATGGTATTGAATAGCACTGGCAATTCAACAAGGATCTTTTACTGGCCTGCTGGTTAGCTGCATTTATGTCTCTGGGAACCTCTCTCTCTCTCTCTCTCTCTCTCTCTCTCTCTCTCTCTCTGTGTGTGTGTGTGTGTGTGTGTGTGTGAGAGAGATTTATCAATGCATCTCTGTCCTAGGAAAAACCATACCTGTTGATTTCTGTCTGATGGTAGAGTTTCCACATAGCAGCTCTTTTAGGAAAGTACCAGATTGCTTAGGAGTATAATGTCAAGAATCATATTGTCTAGGAATCCTTTCTAACCCAGGATAAACTCAGCAATTGGAGGGAGGGAGTTGGGGGGGGGGGGATGGTGGAAAATGACAAATTCTTACTAGCAACCCAGAAGTTGCAAGATCATAAAGGAGAGAAAGAGCACATTTTCTCACTGCTAAAAATCGTGGCGGGGGGAGAGATGAGGTAACATATGGGTAATTCTATCCCATGTGGTAACCACAGATATTTGTTGAACATACTAAACTGCTATCATGCAGAAGCTATTGGGATCATTCTCTCTTATCACATTAGCCAGTTCTCTTACAGTACAAAGCAAGCTGTGGAGGTGTTAAGCTTACACCTTTGCTGTAAAGTAGTTGTATGTAAACTGCATGCTAAAATACAGTTCTGAAAGCAGTGCTGAAAAATTCCATTGACTTCATTTGGGCTGTATGAATGTATCTGGATTGTGGCCAGAAATATTCAGGATCAGTGTATGCTTTCCCCTGGCTTCCTCTCTTGCACTTGCACAAATAATTGCCCACAAAGAGAAACAGAATTAAATTTGACTATAATCAAAGCTTCTAGCTTCTTAGGTTTTAGTCACCACCTGCATTGCAGCATCCCCAAAAATCAAAATCCCAGCCTCATTGCTAGTGGATGGCAGCAGGGTGCAGCAATAATTCAGTGACCACTTAAGCACCGAAAGCTGCCTTTTGGAGGAAATTAAATAGGGCAATTATTAGTTTAATTTACCCCTGGCTTGATGTCTGATGTGCCCATTGCATCAAAGGTTAACCGCCGCTTGATGCAATGTCAGACTGCATTGAAATTGTTCCAGGCCCTGATTAACTATTAAATGTGTTTTTTAAAGGCAGACTAATAGCATTAATTACTAAAAGGAGGTAAATGAAGTTCAGTCACATTAAAATCATAATATATTTACACAATGTCTTTCTTCCCATAGGGTCCTTAAAGTACTTTGCAAAGAACAAGTCCAAGGGATCCCTCTTCACTAAGATGCCATCACATTTGCAGCTCTTTAGTAACATGCAAGGAGCGGCATTTTAAAATATTATCTAATTAATCCCCACAACGTCTCTACCAGAGAGATAAATATGAGTATTGTGTCTTGTCAGAAAGACAGAGAAAAGTGTGGTTTATGCGCACAGAGAGCAGTGCATTAGATCGTTGAAAGTGTGCATGCCGTGATTTTTGATGTGCACATCACATGGATGTTTGTTTGCACTGATGTGGTCAAATCATGGCACAATGAGGGGATTACATTAGTGATAACACATGAAGAGCCTGCATCTTACACTAACCACTTGAGTGTGTGCATACACATGATGCTAACATTTCTGCTATTTTGAGTACCCCCAGCTAACATCATCACCCACTGCCTGGTCCTCGTATTGCAGGGAGGGGCCTCAAAACCACGCACACATACCAGATTTCACACACTAAACAATGGCAGAGAATGGAATTGTTTGTTCACAGGAATAGAGATATGGAGTCGATGCAACTGAAGCTATCATATAACTCAAGCTGCCATTCCATGTTACAAGTACCCGCTATGTCCCACATTCATCTAACTCACTGGATACAACCCTTAGTTTATTTCACAGTGCAGCCTACACTGTTTTTGCACAGGTAACCTGATCTGCAACTTCCAGTGCATTCCCCCTCTCCAAGGTTTGTTTCCCACTGTCTCCTGAGTTTTAGAGCACTGCAAATTTGTACTTCATTACTATCCTGCTATAAACATGAATCTGACCAAACTGCGGGTGGCAGTGGAAGACAGAAGTGCCTGGCGTGCTCTGGTCCATGGGGTCACGAAGAGTCGGACACGACTGAACGACTAAACAACAACACTATCCTGCTATAGTCCTACCTAGCCTATGATTTTAAGGGCCCACAATTAGGGGGGAAATGAGACTAGACACTGTTGCAAAACTCCCTACAGAAGTGATCGGGGCAACCTGCCAGAGGAATCCTTTGAGGATAAGCAAAGCCTTTTGCCCACCATAGAGGGAGATTAGCTCAGCAGAGATTTGAGCCTTGTTTGCTTGCATACATAGCCAACAGCTTAATTAAACCTACCTATTTAAAGTGGTGAAAACCTTCTCATAAAACCCTCTTATTTAGTTGAAGTCTGACATTTTTGTGAAGCTGAAATCTTTTCTTAATTGACACGAGGTAAATGGAAATAATCCTTTCTTAATCCGAGAGGAGGTTGCTCTGCAGAGGTTTGGGCTGCTTTAATAAAATTGATTTACAATTCACATTCCCAGCTGAATAGGTGCAACTGTTTTTGTTGGGGTGTGTGTGTGTGGACAAATAACACAGAAAGGAACAAGACCTAACCACAACACTGCCTGGCTTCACATCAGCTCCTTTGGGATGACATTGCTGTCCTTGGAGATCTTTCAGACAAATATATATATATAGGGACAAAAGCAGGATTTGCTTAGCGAGGGAGATCTTTTGGGATCACAGCCTGGGGTGGTATAATTTGCACTAAGAGGCACCCCCCTTTAGTCAACATCACAATATATAAAACATAATTGAACTGGAAAGCTTCTTGTTAATAGGAAAAGCTTGTGTTGAAACAGGCTGATTTTCTGACCTCTCTGTTTAAAAGTTGAGATGGGTAAAACAAAAACAATTCCATTCTCTGCCATTGTTTAGTGGGTGAAATCCTGTGTGTGTGTGTGTGTGTGTGTGTGTGTGTGTGTGTGGCTTTGCAGCCCCTCCCTGCAATACAAGATCCAGGCAGCAATCCTGCTTTCTTTCCCAGTTTCATATACCTGGTGCTTATTATTTGAGTGAGTTGTGGCTTCCCATGAGGTAGTTCATAATCTAGGATAGGATATAACAGCAGCAGAGGATATTTCTCATCTGAAGCAGATGATAACACAAGTTGCTCACTTTAAGCCCAAATTTACCTCTGCTGCTCACAAGCCTGATAATAGCTTATTTTTTTGTTATTGCTGTCAATTACTGAACCCAGAAAAACAGCCTCTTGAACATAAACCTGCAGAGTTAGAGGCAGCCTGGCAAAGAAATGAATCTCACATGCTTGCACCTTTCCCTCAGCCATATGATGATGGATGAGATGCACTTTCTTACTCTGTTGACGTGCACTCACCACACGTTAAGGGTGTCAGTTTCTTTTCCATGCGGGTCTTAACTAGTCTTCTGAAACTTAAGGAAGGAGCATAAATGAAGGCAAGTAAGAGCTGTCTGACAGTGGAACAGACTGCAATGGAATATGGTGAACTCTCCTTCACTGGGGGCTTTTAAACAGTGGTTGGATGGCCATCTGTCAGGAATTCTTTAGTTGTTATTCCTGCAATGAATTGCAACGTCCCTTGGGGTCCCTTCCAACTCTACAATTCTCTGATTCTGAGCTTCTGTCTCGAGGGTGCCTTTGACAAACCAGGGTTCTGGCATAGCCAACCTGCCCACTACAATTGCGTCCTAGCTGCAGTGGACCCATAGCTTACATGGGGACAGCACATAAAGCCAATATCATATATAGTTGAAACACCTTGGGTGCAATGGCAGCTGGGATTGCCAAAGTTTTTCCCCTGGATGCCTGCCCCCTTTTTATTTATTTATTTTAAAATAATTGACCTAGCACATAAAGCTGAATTCACACAAGTTAAATGCACGGAACTTGCACGTAATGCACGTGAGTTGTGGGTCTACTGTATTTTAACATCAGACTGAACTTGCACGGTGGGATATGGAGTACGAAGGGGGGATTGCTTCTTGGCAAATTTTGTGTATTATTTATAGTTTTAATTAATGTATTTGTATGATGCTGAATGCCAAAAGAGATTCCAAAGTTTGAAATAGTCTTCTAAGTGGTTTACAAAGTGTATGCCCTGGCATAAATTTGAAGGAGCTTGAGTGGAATGTAGGTGTTGCATTGCTTCCTAGTTTACAAAGGTCATGGAGCTGATTCAGTGGACTCTGTCATAAGTTGTAGGAGAGGCATAGTTCAGTCCATGGTATTTACACTTAGCAGGACTGAGAGAGATATTTGCTCAAGACTACGGAGAGTAGCTGCTGGACCAGAGTGTAGACCAGAGATGGGGAACCTATGGCCCTCCATACGCTGCTGAACTACAATTCCCATAATCCTTGACCATTGGCCACGCTGGCCGAGGATGATGGGATCTGCTATGTGGGATACCTTTAAAAGCATGGAAATGGCATTTGAACATACATAATGCTGATCAGTGTGGTGCTGCTGAGTAGACATGGAAAATAAAAACAATGGTTTAATTATTATTTTTAAAGCAGAATTATTTATTTACCTAGTCTTTTTGTCCTGACTGATCAAAACATTCTACTCCGCCCTAGCCCAAACTTTTTTGTTCTTAGATACATCCAATTCTGATGCATCCCACCACCTTCAGAGACTATGAATAATTCGCCTCCTGCATTTATATTGTTACCTTGAAGGTATTTATAGTGTGTGATCATATCACCTCTGAGCATTCTCCTCTTTCCTGTACTGTATAAATTTAGTTTTTTCAGTCTTGTTTTCTAAGTTTTATTCTGTAGCTACTGCACTCAATCATTTTTATCTGCTATTATTTCTCCCTAGCCCCTCATATAGTTTTCACTCTATAGAAACCTGAATTAAAGATAGAAACCTGATCTGGCAAGCTACAGGCACAGTTGGCTTCCATGATCAGCTGTGGAAGGCACACACATACAAATGCATGTTGTTCCCTAACCACTTTTAGTGAAGCCTCAGCAGCATTTGCTGTGGAAGATCAATGGTGCAACTAGGTCATTTTCGATGCTGAACTTAATGGTCTTTCAAGGGACCCCTTTAAACAATAGTATTCAGTTGCAAAACATACAGTGAACATCCCCCACTCACACATTCCATGCCTTAGACTTCTACCTTCCAGATACTACTGTAAAACAAAAAGTAGTAGAAGGAATTTGGCCTTCTTGGGCCGTCTTGGCATCCGCACCCTCCCTATGGAACACCCTCCCATCAGATGTCAAGGAAATAAAGAACTACACAACTTTTGGAAGACATCTGAATGCAGCCCTGTATTGGGAAGTTTTTAATGTTTGATGTTTTAGTATGTTCTCAGATATGCTGTGAGCTGCCCAGAGTGGCTGGGGAAACCCAGCCAGGTGGGTGGGTTATAAATAATAAAATTATTGTTAATATTATTATTGGCAACCCTGATGATATATTTTAAAAATACAAATGCCATATAAATACCACACACTTTTTCTTCTTCTGTTCCTTCCCTCGCTTTATTTTCTTTCTTCTCTCCCCATAACCTTGATGTCCTCTGCTCTGGGCCATTATTGGGGTCCAGGGATCACACACATGAAGTTGGTAGATGACTGGTGGAAGGACCCTGAGTGAGAGGCAAGGAAGGGAAGACCTCCCAGGGTACGAGACTGGGAGATGAAAAGAAAGTTTGGTGAATGCTGGGAGGCTCTACCACTTTTTGTGTGAGATAAAGGTTAAGAGCTGCCTTTGAGAAAACACTCTATTTTCTTCCACCCCTCTCTGTTTTTGTTTTTGTTTTGTTGCTTTTATCTTATTGAATTGTGAAAAAGATTTAATAAAATCTTACAAAAAAATAAAAATGAAATGTGCACCTGTAACCTATACCAAGATTTCCTCATGGAAATCTCCATCTGGCTGTGATAAGGCTTCTAGTGACTAATAGTAAGGATGGCTTTGCTCTGTCACAATTGCTGGAGGGAGTAAGCTTCTGAATATCAGTTGCTGGAAGCTGAAGGCAGTTAGATTGCTATTACTCTCAAATTCTGATTTCAGGCTTCCCATAGGCGCCCGGTTGGCCACTGTGAGGACAGAATGCTGGCCAAAATGGGTCATTGGCCAGCTACAGCTGTTTCTTCTGTGTTCATGAGTGGGGGCTGTGAGAACAGTGATCCATGGGAAATATTCATCTGCAAGCTTACCTGAGAGAAATGCAATGCAATCCTAAAACATAATAAAACATCCCCTAATCTACTTCTGCAATTCCTTCATCTATCCACTTCCTTCTTTCCATTCTGTCTTCTCTTCTTTCCTGAAGTTGCACCCTTTATCTGGAAGTAAGTGCCACTGATCTCAGCAGGGTTTACTTCTGAGTAGACATCCAAAGGACCATGCAAAACATCTCTTTCATTACTAGTAGTACTTCAGGAGGTATTTGATCACATGGAGGTTCCAGTCACAGAGCAGGATTCTTAAGGTACTTCCAGGCTTCCAGGCTGTCACCTTTTATGGGTGGGATTCAGTCGCCTGCTGGCAAATAGAAGTTGCACAATTCAAGTTGATTGGGTACTCTTGTGCCACAAATTATTCCCTCCACATCAAAATGGACTTTGAAATCAGGAAAGTGATGGGGAAATGCATTGGCAAATGTAGGACAACACTTGCTTAATGCAACATTGCACAACTCCACTCAGTAGCCAGCATTGTCAAACCTGCCTAGAAACTTCACACAGACAAATCATGAGGAATGCTCATTCCTAGTTCCGGAAATCTGGAAGTAGGAATGGGGGAGCAATTTGATTTAGTTTGCATTTAAAGGTGAACCTTCCAAAAACTCATTTTCTAAAACAATACGTCCAACGAAACTCAGCCATCCTTTGAAATTATCACTTCTCAGAATTTTGCAATGCAGTTCTCCAGTGTCTGGAGGGGAAAGTATGGGTTATCTATGCTTTAACATATGCTGGGGTAAACAGTGCAGATTTTTTTTGGGGGGGGATCTTGCCCATCGAAATTCCCTATAGGTGTGAGTGGGGAGAGATCTTAGAATTTGGTCTGCCAACTGGATCCCATTCCCCATCTCCTGGTATAATTTTCAAATGGTTCTTGAGTTTAAACAGAATTGTGGGTCTTCCAGATGTCAATACTTTAGCCACATCCAGGAATGTGAAACCCACCTCTGAGATATTTCTCTTGTTTTAGCAATTTTATGTATTGCATTTTTGCATGTTATTTTCACCAATATACCTTTTTGTGCACATTTTACCCTGACATACACATTTGTACACATTGTAGAACTACAACTCCAGTAATCCTTGATGGTGGGTCATGCTAGTTAGGACTGCTGGAAACTGGAATCCAGCAACATCTGGAGGGCACCATGTTGGTCATTCTTGCTTTAAAGTATGCATCTTTCACTTGAATTCTGTTGACACTCCTTCTGCCATGCTTGCCTGCAGTCCCAGTCTCGGCACTGTGAGTTGTTTTAAATGCCATTCCTTTTGTTTGAGTTGAGTTCATATTTCTTCAGTGTTCCGTGAGTGTTATTAAATGATAAGGTTGGGTTGGAGGGAGGCTGCTTTGCTGCGCGTTGTTATCAGGAGCTTGGAAACAATCAGCTTTTTGACATGTAAGATTGGTAGGTTGGCTCCCATTAGGGTAACTTTGTATCTGAGAGAGAATCCTAGCACATGATTCTATCTGGGGATGTCACAGTATTCTGCAGGATGGGTGACAAATGACCTCTTTCTCCCCACGTCCATCCCCCAACCCATACACTCTTTTTCTGGAGATGTCAGCCTGCCATGTCTGGGCTGGGAGATAGCTGAAGATTTGTCTCCCCTAATGACAGCATTCATACAAAGCAACTCTCCTTTCCGTAGGATCTGTGTGCAGTTTCTGTTTTGTTGGACAGCAAGGGTTGTTCCTGCCAACAGTCCTCAAGTGGGTCAGTTCACACTCTTATCTGGACTGACCTGAGCTGTCAGCCTGCTTTCCCATTCTCCATGCTCCTGTTTCTCCATCAAATACACTTTTGGCAAGTTTTGCTTAACAGTATTTCATTTTAACCACTTTAATGGAAATACAGGCAACCCTGCAAAATTCAGCATATCTTGATAGAACAGTGGCAGCTCCATAGAAGAATCAAAGGATAGTGCTGAAGCATACTTATTTCTAGAATAATGTAAAATATCTTTGAAGAACAATAGAATCATAGAATTGTAGATTCTGGGGATCATCTAGTCCAACCACCCACAATGCAGGAATCTCAGCTAAAGCATCCAATAAAGATCACCATCCAACCTTCGCTCAAAAACCTGCAGGAAAGGAGAGTCCACCACCTTCCGAGGGAGTCCATTCCACTGCCAACCAGCTCTTACCACCAGAAAGTTCTCCTTGATGTTTAGTTGGAATCTCTTTTCTTGAAATTTGAATCCATTGGTTCAGGTCCTAGCCTTGAGAGCAGGAGAAAACAAGCTTGTTCCACCTTTCATGTTACAGCCCTTTAGATATTTAACGATGGCTATCATATCTCCTCTCAGACTCCTCTTTTCCAGGCTAAGGCTTGGTTTCCAAACCCTCGGATCATCTTGGTTGCTCTCCTTTGCACATGTTCCAGCTTTTAGATCTTTCTTAAACTGTGGTGCCCAGAACTGGACACAGTACTCCAGGTATGGCCTGACCAAGACAGAATAGAGTGGTACAATTACCCCTTTGATCCTGACACTATACTTCTGTTGAAGTATTGGTACCACTTATTATCCTATCTTGGGCTGCAGCTCCCTTGTAGATGTTGAGCAAATGGAAATAATGTGTGTTGTTGATCTAGAAGAACATGGAAAAGGGGAAGAGAACCTGTAGTTGCACCTTTATCTTCTTGTCCAATATATGGATTTGTTCTGTTCTACTTCTTTAATATATTGCTTTTAAGCCTAAAGCCCCAGCCTAAAGCAGAGAACAAATTAATAAAAAGAAAGATACTGTAAGTACTTTCAAGCTAAATTTAGCTCATGTTCATGCAGCTGTTGAGTAGTGGGTTCTTGTTTGTAAGTGTTGGCTACATTATTGCTATTTTTAGGATTTTTATAGTTCAGTTTATTGATTTTTATTATATGGTTTTATAATTAAGCTTTACTGTGGTCAGGATATTTTTAGTAAGAGAGCAGGATATAAATAATTATTCCTCTCCCTGCTCCGCTCCTCTTCACCCTGCAAAGTGTTGGGTTCTTCAAATGAATCTTTAATTTTACTGCTCTTATTATCAATGCTGCTCTGATAAAGTGACTCTTGCCCTCAGGCTCACAATATAAAAGGTGTGACACAAAAGGAAACCGGATTGGAAGGGAGAAGGGAAAATGTAGATTCAGACACTAGTTCTTAGTGACAGAGTTTTTGTAGTCACCCACTGCAACGAAAAGGTTTGCAAAGGAAGAAGCAAAAGTTGTTGGTCTTGCGGCAGAGCCAATAGGGAGGCCCTGCTGTTCCATCTCTCTGTCTCTTATGACCTGAAGGGATTACACTGACAGACAGTGATTGTTGGTGCCCATTGGGACCGGTACGGCAGAAAGCAGGGAGACCAACCTTTGGCGGAGCCAGAGCCAATCAGAGGCAGTGCCAAGTAATTCTAGTTTTGTCCCCATCCTCCCCCCTTGTTGTTGTTGTTTAGTCGTTCAGTCGTGTCCGACTCTTCGTGACCCCATGGACCAGAGCACGCCAGGCACTCCTGTCTTCCACTGCCACCCGCAGTTTGGTCAGATTCATGTTTGTAGCTTCGAGAACACTGTCTAACCATCTCGTCCTCTGTCGTCCCCTTCTCCTTGTGCCCTCCATCTTTCCCAACATCAGGGTCTTTTCCAGTGAGTCTTCTCTTCTCATGAGGTGGCCAAAGTATTGGAGCCTCAGCTTCACGATCTGTCCACCCCTGCTGAGTGCTAAAAGGGCAACATTGAGACTCAGGGAACTGATGGGGAATGCTGCCCCCTGGACTGATTGTAACAGGTGGAGGTTGGCTGAAGGTGGACTGTGGTTGGTGAGGCAGTGCCCTGTTCACCCTAACTGAGTGGTCTCCACTGCTGATGGATAATACCAAGGTTAAGTTCTTGGGTTTTTTGTGTGCGACTTTGAACTTCAGCTGTAGTAATGCATGATCAAGTAAAGTTTCACTGTTAAAAGTAATGTGTCCCCCCCCCCCGCCCTCTCCTTGTTGAGGAGAAAGGCTTAGCAGAAAGGCTGCGTTGACCCTTGCAAAAGTGTGCCACACGAAGTCCTTTTTCATTTCATCACTTGCCAGCCTCGAAATTTAACATGTAAAAAGCTCCTTTAATACCTTTTGAACAGGGCTTTGAACTTTTTGTGTGTGCTGAAATAACTGATCTCCTTCAGTAAATATAGGTTTTCACTTCATCTTTTCAGAGACCTAATGACAACAAAAGAATCTGGCGGGCAGGTTCTGAGGTCGTTTGTGTCCCCTTCTCCCCTCCCTGCTGCTCTAGGTCAGAAGAAAGCATTTGAACAAGTCAATACAACCAGTGTCTTAGCAGAAAAGCACCATTCAGTACCTTTTAGCAAATCATTCATTTTTAATGCTAATGTCTCTTTTTAAAAAAACAAGAAGAAGGGGAAAATATAGTATAGTTAAATTAAATTTTTACAGAATGCTTCATGACTACAGTAATGGATTTTAGTTTCTCTTGGTCATTTGTGGTTACTGTCAGGGTAGTGGGGATGCTTCAGTATACCTGAAGGAGCGTCTCTACCCCCATTGTTCAGCCCAGACACTGAGGTCCAGCGCCAAGGGCCTTCTGGCCGTTCCCTCCCTGCGATAAGTGAGGTTACAGGGAACCAGGCAGAGGACCTTCTTGGTAGTGGCACCCACCCTGTGGAACTCTCTCCCATCAGATGTCAAGGAAATAAACAACTTTTAGAAGACATCTGAAGGCAGCCCTGTTTAGGGAAGCTTTTAATGTTTGATGTTTTATCGTGTTTTTAATATTCTGTTGGAAGCCACCCAGAGTGTCTGGGGAAACCCAGCCAGATGGGTGGGGTATAAATAATAAATTATTATTATATTATTATTACTTTATCTGACTCATGTTTTGTATTGAAAATATATTTGGAGTAGGGGTGTTTATTCTGAACATGTCCCCCCTCCCAAAGTAAATGTTCTTTTGCTCCCAAGGAAATATAGCATATTTGCTGCCAGAAGTAGAAATCCTAAACAAGCAACAGGTTTGCAAACAACATAGGTGCCTGCTAATCACATTCAGCACAATGCATCCAATCCCTACATTCAGAAGCAAAGGACATTTGTACATTTGCAGTTGGAATACCAGTGGGATTTCCCCAAGCAGTGGGGATATGGCAGAAATCAGCCCACTATGACTGGAGGTGCACTTGGAGTCTATAGCAATTCTTCAGGAGCAGAGAAGTACATACAGCAAAGATACTCAGATTCTTGGTGATTGGGGGAGGAAACTGATATGCTGGGAAGCAATGACCACACAGATCTATACTTTACAGAACAATTCACCAGGAAAATAGAAGTAATTAATTTTAAAAGCCCACAGAGATAAAAATGGTTTATTTTATATTATTTTATATTAATGCTCAGGACAAATGAGTTAAGATCGGAGGATTAAACTAAACTTGGAGCATTACAAGCTGGAAGAGGGAATCACTAGCAAGAGAGCTGAAAATAAAATTTCAAATATATAATGCTATTTTTGAAAGCTTTGATATTGCTACATTTACCATACAATCTAAAGTAACATTTGGAATACATTTCAATTCTGGACACCCTGTTTCAGAACTCAAAATGTTATTGTAAAGGGCAACTCAGATGATTAAAGAGCTGGAGTAGCTTCCTGATAAGGAAAATCTGACACTTAGTTTATAGAAAATATGACTAAAGGAGAAACAAAAAAGGTTCTACAAAATTATAACTGGAAACAAAAAAGGGAACTCTCTAATGATACTGGAACTTTTCATTTGCGGTATCAATAGAACAAAGTGAATCTTCATTTTCCCCCTCTTTTATCTCAGCTTTTAATTTAATCATTTACTTCCATTTCTTTGAGTGGGTTGGTGATGCATAAATTGCACTGAATTGTGAGAATAAAAGTTCCAATAATCTTGTGTTGTGTTTGATTAATTTCAAAGGCAGTGGAGATTCTGATGCCACCATTGATTCACCAGTCCTTTTGAATATAAATTGTTGGAATAGATAATATTTCCTGCATGTAGTAAATTAGTAGGAAACTTGGTTCAAGTCTCCTACCTGATGTGCTAGTTTACTACATGCAGGGATCTTTTTACATGGGAGAACACTGAGAAGTAGGACTCCCCAGTTTGTACTCTGAAGTGGTACAGTTCAAAATTCTGCTGCCTGAATCTGTCACTTCATTCTGTAGCATATACGGAATGATTGGTCTTGTTTCCATTCAAAATCTCTGTGGGATCTTAGATTCATTGTTACAACACCTTTAACAAATTGCAGCTTCCAGAATTCTTTGGGAAAGCCATGACCATTTACAGTGTTACCAGAGTGCTTTAACATATGGTGTGAATGTAACCCATCTGAACTATCAGGTATCTCCACAATAATTTATAATTAACCTTCCTGTTTTCCCTGAGAAATTTGCCGGCTTGGGTGGGAGAGACTGGAATTTGGTGCAAAGGAAATCTGAAGTGGTGTCCTTGCTGGAAGGTTCATAATTGGTTAAATTTGTGAGGAATGAGACACAATTCCATTTAGGGTTCCTTAGATATGTTTGGCTTTCTGGATCAGTCTGCTTCTTAATGCACATGTGAGATTTAAGGGATGTGCAGAGCAGGAAAGATGTGTTAATAAGAAGACACTTCTCTTAAGAACAATGTTGATGAATGGTATAGGAAAGAGGGAACAATTTTATTACACTTAAAAACCTTTTAATGAAGATCTCTTGTCAAGCCTCAGGCACTGGAAGAATCACATAGTTTAGTTCATTGTTTCATGGGAACTGCTCACTTCTTCCCTTATGTCTTAAAGGATTGGAAGTGTGTGTATGATTTATCAAAGTTTTAAGGGGACTCAGACATTCTGTTTTTGAAGATAAACCTTACTCTTTGATGGAAGCAAGCACAGTCTTTGAAAATATGTGTGAACTGTTCTGCATAACAGGAGAGAGGAATGTCCTTCATGCTGGGTATTTAGTAAGCAGGACATGAAGGCTACACTTTGTTTTTCTTCCAAAGTACCTGGTAGCCATCCCTGATCATGAAGGATCCTTTTAGTTATCATGGCTAGTAGCCCTTGATAGACTGTCCACCATTAATTTGTCCAGTTCGTTTTCAAAGCCATCTACACTAGAAGACATCTCCACATCTAGTGGCAGTGAATTTAATAAATGAATTGTTTATTGTGTAAGGAAGCACTTTCTTTTGTGAGAAACCCACTGCCAATAACCTATGCCAATTGATCTAATATTATGAAAAAGTGGGTTTGTGTGCTCATAATTATCAATATTTTCTGCACTGACGTGTTCTCCTTTTCATCCCTGCTAAGAATTGATGGTTTCCTCTTCCTGCCCACATTTGTACTTACTCTTCACTTTTCATGAACCAAGAACTGACACATTTATGCTAATGTCAATAAAATCGATAAGATGCAAAAATGCCCCATGGTTATCAGCAGAACACAGCGATCTGTACAGAATTGTACATGCTTCAGTCCTATCCATTTCAGTGGGACCTAGGCAAAGAATTTGGTGAAGGTCTGCAGTCAAAAGGTAATAAATCAGATGTAAGAAAAACCACTCCTTCAGAGTGATCTGAACACACAATTAGCAAAGCTGGTTTCCATCTAGATTTGAGTAGAACAAGAGCACATTGACCCAAATATTGTTTAATGGAAAATAATCAATACTTCACTAACACAGAGGATGAAAAGCTAATTTGGGTTCCATTTGGGAAATAAAGGCCAGGTGAAATTATTGACTCCTTGGCATCACTCTGCAATTATGGCAAACATCATTGCCATTTGCCATCCCTCGGAAGGCAATTAAAATAATTGCCATCTCTTCAGTCTCCTTCTCCGACAGCCCTTTCAGGGCTCCTGCTTCTTTTTGTGTGCTGAACAGTTGAACTGGATCTGTTTTGCTGGGAGAAAAAGCAAGGCTCAGCATAATTGGGCCATTTCCCTGTCATACTGCTTTGCTTCTGAATCTCATTACTCTCCGTGGGTTGCAGTGAGTTCAATCATATGCAGTCAAGTGGCTGAGCAGATAAAACAAAGAGTGTACCAGAGTTATGTACCTGATGTCGGTGCAGCTGGGACTAGGGAAAGGGGGGAAATGGAAGGGCAGCTTTAGGCAAAGCTCTCCAGAGTACATCTCCTGTGTTCAGGAAGCTTTTGTCAACATGGGTTAAGATTGGCGCCTCTTTGGATTTACTTGTGCTGAAGAGACACCCACGCTGAGAATTCCACGTGGCCATGCCCATTATTTCTCCAGAGTTTTATACAAAACCAAGCATGGTTTGAGGTTCTTGCTTTTTGTATTCTGATTTTTTCCCCTTACAGCAAGAGTATTGCTGGACCAGCATCCCTTCTGCTGTACCCTGTGACATTTTGTTTTGTCAGTTGCTGATAGTACACTGCCCTTCTTGCATTTCAAGTACATATGTGCTTTCTCCTTCTTGGGATCGTGCAATTTTTGTTTCCCTGCACCTTCTTTTAAGGTAGCACAAAGCATTCTGTATGTGCTAGGAACCTTGCTGATGTGTATGAAAATGGACATGGGACCATAAAGAGCATGGATTAAAAATAGTGAGCACACCTATACCGACAGTAAGAGCTGTTCGACAGTGGAATTTGCTGCCAAGGAGTGTGGTGGAGTCTCCTTCTTTGGAGGTCTTTAAGCAGAGGCTTGACAACCATATGTCAGGAGTGTTCTGATGGTGTTTCCTGCTTGGCAGGGGGTTGGACTCGATGGCCCTTGTGGTCTCTTCCAACTCTATGATTCTATGATTCTATGACATACCAACCATACCTACAAAAGAAAGCAGCAAAGATATCCACTGGATATCTCCTACACGTGGGTGTAATTTATGGGTGTTACACCAAGTTATGCATTTTTAAAAATTAATATTTGATTCCATGTATGAATCTCTAGTACTATCTGATGGGAAAAGTTACATGTGCCAAAATTATCATTTTTGCGCAATTATTAAAGGCTCAAGGATGGACTAAAACTCCCATCGTCATGCTTGCTGGAGCTGATGGGAGTTGTAGTTCAGTAACATCTGGAAGGCCAAAGGTTCTCCCATTTCTGCTCTAGCATGATGCCATCTTGCATAAAACACAATTGTTGGATTTGATGAATAGCAGCAGTGCAAATGAAGCATGTGCTTTTTGTCAGGTTTATCATTTTAACCATAAGGATTAGATACTTTAATATAGTGCTATCTTTCCACAATTCTCCCTCACTCTTTGAAGTGTACTGATAATGCGACTGTTTTCCTATTAAAAAGCTGTGGTGAGACAAGCTACCCCACATTTCAGGTCCTTGGTTCTTATTCATACTTAACTCATTTCCAGCACATTTGCCACATTCGTGTTACATGAACAGTGACATCGGAAATATTTGCCCTGATTTGACTAGATTAAAACAAGGCAGTATGAACCGGATATGGAAAGAGCTCTTATGACTGGGGACAGGGTTGTAAAGGTAAAGGTACCCCTGACCATTAGGTCCAGTCGTGGCCAACTCTGGGGTTGCGGCGCTCATCTCGCTTTATTGGCCGAGGGAGCCGGCGTACAGCTTCCGGGTCATGTGGCCAGCATGACTAAGCTGCTTCTGGCGAACCAGAGCAGCACACAGAAACGCCATTTACCTTCCCACCGGAGCGATACCTATTTATCTAATTGCACTGTGACGTGCTTTCGAACTGCTAGGTTGCCAGGAGCAGGGACCGAGCAACCATTGTGGGGATTCGAACCGCCAACCTTCTGATCAGCAAGTCCTAGGCTCTGTGGTTTAACCCACAGCGCCACCCGGGGACAAGGTTGAGGGAGCAGCAAAAGGAATCTAGAAAAAAGGACAAAGCAGGCAAAAGTGACTTACAGAGGTCATAATGATATTTAGAAATAGCAATTGTTTTTCCTCCAGTTTTTTTTGCCCCCCCCCCAATTAGTTTTCCTAGCTTTTTCAATAAAAGAAATCCCACTGGCTTTTCTTTCATAGCAATTGCTGCCTCTCCCTCTCCTGGGAGCATTGTGTGTGTGTGTGCACATGTAGGAGGATGCTAGTCTCATAGGACATTATACCCCCTGTTCAGTTTGTTAAATAAATGAATAATTCTGTTTAGAAAGAGTCTGAAATCCCTGTTTGCAGTGTACAAATCGGATTAGAAAGGGGGCTGCAGAGTCTTTCTGTTTTTCTAGCTCCTGGCATGTCCCTTAACCAATGGTCAATGGCTAGTTTGGGCTGCTTGTTTGCTGTCGTTGTTTGCTGTCTATTTAATTTTCATATGGCTGTATTGCCAATCTGATTTTTAAAAACAAAAACAAAAAATGAAATAAGTACCTTAGCGTTCAGAACACTGTGGAAAAGAGAAGCACTATAGAAGATAGATTTGTAAGCCTAATCTTCAAACAATATGTATAAAGCCACTCGCTTAATGCAGTTAATTTAGCTTTTTTCTCCATATTATAGTGAAGGCTCAAGGCCTCTTGTCAGAAAACCTTATCTCCTTTCATTTTCACAGTGCACCTGTGAGGCAGGCAGGGTGAGGCAGGTGGATGGTAACTTCCCTGAGGCTACCCTGTGAGCTTGGTAGTTGAGATGCCCCATGTCCCAACTCAGTGTTGTATTTACTACACCATACTGGTGCCAAATGATGTCCAATCCACTCATGTTGTGAAGTACTTGCAGGGGGTGGAGATTTTCTGCACATACCTTTTCCACCCATTACTTCATATATTTTCGTTTATTAAAGGGGTGATCACTCAACAGGGTGTTTAGAGTTCTCCCCTCATTAAACCATTTATGTATAAGCAACCATTTGCCTTAATTAATTGATCCTTATCTGCTTTTTAACAGAGTTTGTTGGTGTGAGTGCAGTCACCCCCCCATATCCTGTCAGTCAGTAAAAAGGAAACAATATCATTGAACGCAGGACACCTTCTTAAGAAAGGAATATGGGTATTGCACATCCATCTTATTAAGTGGCAGGTGGCATGGGACATCTTCTGGTGCTGGTTTTGTGGCTTTGGTGGCACTGCCAGGTGCACAACTTCCATGCTACTCTGGTAACATCAGAAGACCTGGACCAGCCTTGGCCAACCTTGTACCCTCCAGATTTTTTTGAACTATGACTCTGATCCAGCCAGTTCAACTCAAACTATGGGAGCAAAGAGTAGAGGACCTTTAATGATATCCATAGTTCCAAGCCTAGTTCTTATCATTGTTAGCCAGATAATGCCCCCTAGTTGCCTTCTGAAAACAGATGCTATCTAGGTCTTTGCAAAAGATACAGTGGGCCAGGCCCTCTCTGCCCCCTGTAATTACAAGACTGAGGTGTTGTTTTCAACGGGGCAGCAGCAGCAGCTCATTAGTATGCAAGCAGCTACAACTAACTGTAGTCGGTGGCTTTGAAATCCAACCTCTGGTTTTTGTGTGTGTTGAATGCTTTGAGGGAGCCTGTGTGATACCAGACTTCAGACAGCAGGCACAAGGCAGGACTGGAGTGATGCCGGGATTGGCACTTGCCCATCAAACCCAAGTCGCAAAAACAAATGCAGAAAATTCAGACACATTTTCACCAAAGAGTGCGGGGAAAATAAAAGGATCCATCATATAATTATCCAGCTCTGAGCAGAGATGAAAAGAAGAAAGATTTAATAATTAGCATAGCTCCCAGCCTACACTACCAGGACCTAAATGTGTTGAAAATTGCTTCTGAAAGAGGGACACGAGCAGAACAGCAGCAGAGAAAGCTTTTAAATGATGGGAGATTTATTTTCTTAATGTTTCCAATGCTTCCTGCCACCTCCATCTCCTGAGTCAGCAGTTCTCTTTGTAAACAGCTGCCAGTAGTAGTAGTGAAAATGATTTTTAAAAGCGGGGAAGGTAATGCACATATTGGATCTTTAGATGGCTGAGAAAAGAAAGAGAAAACTGAGTCCTGGTGTCATTTGACTAGGGGACCATCAAAGGGCAGTATGGGAGAAAATAGGCAAGTTGTCTTTAAAAATGCTCCCTGCCCCAAGCATTGCATGTGACTCCCCTTGGTGTATATTTTACAGAGACCTTACTAATGCGAGACCATTGCAATGGCATCTGTGAGCAGTAGTTAGAATCATAGAATCATAGAGTTGGAAGAGACCACAAGGGCCATCGAGTCCAACCCCCTGCCAAGCAGGAAACACCATCAGAGCACTCCTGACATATGGTTGTCAAGCCTCTGCTTAAAGACCTCCAAAGAAGGAGACTCCACCACACTCCTTGGCAGCAAATTCCACTGTAGAACAGCTCTTACTGTCAGGAAGTTCTTCCTAACGTTTAGGTGGAATCTTCTTTCTTGTAGTTTGGATCCATTGCTCCGTGTCCGCCTCTCTGGAGCAGCAGAAAACAACCACCCTTCACCCAAAGGTCCTAGGGGAGGTAACAAAATTAAAGCACAATATTAAAAACATTGCTGTGGGGCATGAAGAATTTATATTTACAGGAGCGGGGGAGAAGAACCCCTTTATTGATTTCTTGGCCTCCCATTTCACCACACAACTGGAATCCCTTTAAATCCCACTGACCTCCCTGGAATTGATGCTGACCATCTTTGTGCAGAATCAAGCAGACTCATGTCTGAAGGCGAGGTTGGTACAGGGGCACTCCCCTCCCCTCCATCATTAGTCATGACAGAAATATGCCACGGAATACAGTTTTAGCGGCTCAAGCTGAAATAGACAAAAAGCAAGCAGTGCTGGAAATTCACAAGCACCATTCTCATCGCAATGCCTGTAACTGCATATTGGCTGTCACCTTTCAATTATCTCTGCTGACCCCACCTGGGTGGCAGGATAAACTATATCCCAATTGCTCTTCCTACGTGGGCTTGGAGATGAGGTCTTGGCACCTGCGAGTTCATTTTCATCCTGCAACCATTGCCTTCCGTCATCTGATGGGTTTTCTTTCTTTTCCCTTTCCCCCCAGTTCTATTTCTGACTGCTTGTGGGTGGGTGAAAGCACACAAACACAACACCCACATTTCTATCTCCCTTAGCTGGCAATGGATTTCCCACACCAGTGTTGTTGCTGTAGGCGAATCCTACTTTTACTTAATAAATGGAGTCAGCTTGCCTTTACCATGCGTTTGCGACAGTCTGCATTAAAAGATGACACTTTAGTCACAGGCTGAAGCTGCCTCTGTTCCATGTAGAATTTTCTTGAGCCTCCTGTGTGCCTGGAATAAAGTCCCTGTATGACAGGAATGGGCATCTTTAGTACTAGGGTGCTTCCAGATGGGTTTCTGGAAGACTGGTACCTCTCACTCATGTGAGTTTCCTGCAGCATCCGCAGGACTTCAAAATGATAGCTTTTATTCCTCCCCCACGTTTAATCCAGATTTTCTCTTTCCAGGAAAAATCTGATAAATCCATTGTTGTAAACGTGGACAAAACTGAGCTTGGGGATTTGTGGAGACTGGCCTAAGGCTACATTAGAATGGTGTTCAGCAAAGGCGCCGTTACAGCAAATCACATATTCTTTGGGTGACTGCCTTCACAAGTAATAAGCCAGAGTATCTGGTTCATTGTGCTGTAGCATGAAGCAGCCATGCAGTGATGCATGCTACTTGATCACTCCCACTTCACTCCTTCCCCAGGACATGTGGGATTAAAGGGGGGGGGGAGGAAGCCTACAACCGAACTAGGGATCATGACTTAATGCTGCATAAGTAGCCATGATCTGTATGCCCATAACAAACCATAGCTTCAGTTTGGCTAGTTATCATGAGTTGTTAGGAGACACAAACCACAATTCCTGGTTTGGACATAATGGGAAGCCAAGTCTTCCTGCTTTGCTTGTTGCAGTGGAGCAACCATAGACCTTTCCCCCCTCCTCTCTCTGTGTACCCCTAGAGCTGCTCTGGAAGGTTGGAGGAAGCCCCTGAGTGAATTTGAAGGGTGCACGGGAGGAGGAGAGGGATGGGAAGTTCAATTGTGGAAGTCCTTATCCAAAGTGGGAGCATTCATTGGATGCGCCCCAGTGTTATTTGTGTTGTTGTTCTTTTTGGCTTTTATCTCTCTCTTTATCATGTTGTTACTTACTCCAAGCACCAGTAACCTATACTGGTGCTTACTTATGGCTTATGTGTGTGGTACGGAAGCTGTACTACCCAGGACAGGATGGGGTTGTGCAGGGTTGTGAAGGCAGCAGAGAGCATTGTTGGCTGCCCACTCTCCACCTTAGAGCAGATTTATGCCACAAGGTGCCATAGGAAGGCACTGGACATAGTAAAAGATCCATCGCATCCTGGTCACTGTCTCTTCGAGCTCTTGCCGTCGGGACGGAGATACAGGACGATGAAGACAAGAACGAGCCGTCTCAAAAACAGCTTCTTCTCCAGAGCGATCTCGGCCCTGAATGGGAAGCCCAGACTTTGAAAGTCATCAAATCTCCTTTGCTGTATTTTACTATATATTTTAATTAGTGTTTTTATGGAGCAGCCAAGTAATTTTGTTGTCCCCGAAGGGGGCAATGACAATAAAGATATTATTATTATTATTATTATTATTATTATTATTATTATTATTACTTCTGTGCATTTATTGCATAGGGCAATTTATTGCATAGGGCAAGAGCAAATAAAAAGATGGGAGAAAGCCCACGTGTAAACGGGGATTTTGGGTGTGGACATTGAGAAAATTTATCTGCAGCATTTCCTCTCTCTGTCTTTCAGGTTTACAAGCATCCAAGGGAGGGAATTGGTGAGGGCAGGTGGTGTAGAAGCTACAGTAAAGCATTTCACTGTTTCTCCAGGAGAGGCGTTATGCTAACAGATGCAAGAAAGAACATTCCCTTGCTCACAGGTGATAGGACATAGTCATAAGTCAGCGGACAACATACAATACCTGCCCCCCTCAGAAATGGAAAGAAGAAGCATCCCAGCCAACAGGGCAGTAAGGAAGCAGAAGGAAAGGAGGCAAAAATGGAGGGGCCAGAACAGGAAGATGACAAGGTTCTGAGAGAGCAAAAAGTGGAAATCAGAAGGGTTAGAGTGGGCAGGCTGCATAGTAAGAGTTAGCAGCAGAATCTCTAGTTTCACTACAGAGACACACAGCAATTTTGCAAATGACCCTTTTCCTGACATGGAGACAGGGATGGGCAAATATGTCTGTTTCACTTTCTTTGCTTCTCATTTTCACAATCTTAAATTCAGTTCTCCACATTTCACCGTTCTCCACCCTTTCACATTTCAACATTGCAGTTGTTTATTCTAAAAGGCGTCATGAAAATTCACCAGCGAATTACTCTTCTGTGTTCATGTTTGTGTGCACTTTTGCCTAGTATACACATATTCACAAAGCATGTTTTCCTAATATAATGAATTTTAAATGCTATTTTCATTAATATATGCATTTTAATGTACGTTTTGTGGCAGAATATACATTTTTGTACACATTGCAAAATTCAAAGAAGTGTCAAATTTGAGGGCTCACTTTGGTCCAGTTCACACATTCTTTCAAAAACTGCAAATTTGGTAGGGTCACCTTTAAAAGTGTACAGAATAAAATTTATTCCCCATCTCTACATGGACATGAGTAGCAGGGGAAAAAAAACAATCTGTGAAGTTCACCTACGCCTTCAAAGTTGCTTTCCCCTCCCACCCCCAGTGTGGGTTGTTATATTCACAGCAGCTCAGATAGGGGGGTTTTTAAGTGTGAAAAGTAGTTGACACTGCTGGGAACAGTGTCCCAACCTTGAGAGGGAGTTGCATTATAATCTCATGATCTTTTCCACTATACATATATATATATATTCTAGATTTGATAGATACACTGTGCATTTTCATTTCCAAGCCTAGATTTCAGCTTTTGTCTGGCATATGTGTGATAGTGTTCAGATTTTATTGACAAGATCTCAGATGCATCCAGTGCTTCTCTTTTAAAACACTATCTCCGTGTATTTAGTAAGTATATGTGTGAAACATGCTGGCTTCCTCTTCCTGACAAGTAAGGGAGGGAGGGAGTTGTCAGTAGCAGAGTTTCATTGGCACTCAAATTAATGCCAACCTGAATTTGAGGGTGGGAGCGTTGAACTATCAAACTCCCAAATTTTGCCAGATTCCCCATGTGAATTTCCACATCAGCTCTAACTTGCATGAAGGCACTAGGTAGAAGCCAGTGAGTGCTGCCTCTTCAGCTTAAATACGCTTTGCTACCTAACCCAAGGCAGGGCGCAAGCTGTTCCCAGGCGCGGCTGCTGTTGGTTGCCTTGTGCAGCTGCTACCCTGCCAGCCACTAATTAACTGCTTTGTTAAAGCACTTTCAGTTACCTGGAGGATGAAAGGAACAATACAAAACCCAATTCTTCTGCTGCTTGCCTCACCCTGCGCAGGACTATTTTACAAAGTGTAAAGAGGTAATTGTGCGTTATTTAGCTGCTTGGCAGTTTCAGCAAAATTTACAGCAGGCAACCTGCGGTGGCTTTTCAGGCATCTGCTAGGTTTGTGTGTGTGCGTGCGCGCGTGCACACAAACACTGCACAGGCTTGATTAAAGGTAGATAAATGGATTGATTCTCCCACCCTCCTTTATTTTGTACAGTGAGAGGAGTAATTTCTCGGCGCTGGTTTCAGATAAGTGTACCAGAGAGGAGAGGAAGACAAACCACTGCTGTTTGCGCTTAGCCTTTCAGCCTAAACGTTCATATGAAGGAATGGCCACTCTGATAACATTGATGTCTCAGCCAGCCAAAGCCCAACACTCCAGCTCTTTTTGGAAAAAGATTCTTTTGTTCCAGGCTGCATGAAGCTTCTGTCTTCTGCTGAGCAATTAAGTCATTAAGAGCAGCTCAGAAGTGAGGCTTATGCCTCATTTCCATCCCAGCCATACAAAGAGCCTGCCAAGAAATGAGTACTTCAAGAACTTTTTTTTTTTAGAGATGTGTCAGGCAGCTGGGCGGGGCATGGATTGGGGGTCAGTGGGTGGGCTCTTTTTAAAAGGCCTCCCCAAGGAAGATAAGGCAATGCGGTAATTTGGGTTGTGAGGGATTGTCAGTATTCCTGTGCCTGACACTAAAAAGACACCACTACCTAATTTGCAGTTCCCAAAACAAAACACAAACAGAAACACAGCTATTATTTGAAATGTGCAATTCTGTAACTTTTGCAATGCACTTTTCTAGCCAAGTAATGTGTTAAAAAAATGCACATACTGTTGTTACATATGCATTAAACTGCATACATATAATTAGTGAAAATAGTGTATTATATTAAGGGGGAAACGCTTTGCAAAAATGTGTATATTGGGCAAAATTGCATACAAATATGTGCACATTAGGATAAATTTACTGATTTATTTTCACGTGGACTTCTTTTTCAGTGCAAACTGATGTTGAAATATGTAGAACTGACTAGGAACATAAGAAATTGAAATGGCCAGATTTATCCATCTCGTGGTATGAGGTTGAAAATTTAAATAGAAGAAAGGGCTGCTTCTGTCTGGGCCAGCTGCAGAATTGAAACTAAAACAAAACTGAAACACATGCACGCATATCTCATTAAAAATGGAGATTGATATAAATGGAAAGAAATGTCAACCCTTCTAGAATCTGCTGCTAAAAGCAGCTGCTTCGCACTGTCTTATGGCAAGCCTGGCCCTTGATTCTTTAAATTCCCAAAAAGTTTTCTTTCTTTTTATAAGTTGCAAAGTGAATGAAACAAAGCAGAGGTGGATTTAGGGGAGTGTGGCAGGTTCGGTCACACTGGGTGCCGAGCCTCAGGGGCGCTGCTGGGGCGCCACAACCATTGTTAAGAATGGAGTGCAAAAGGATGGGAGTACGCCAAATTTTGGCATGCTGGAATGTGAGGTCCCAAGGTCTGCCACTGAGCAAAGCAAATGGGGAGCAAATGTCTTAACCCGGTTCCTTTTGTGTACAGTCGTAGTTTGGGTCCCAAACGCCTTGGTACTTGGATGTTTTGGTTCCTGAACGCCACAATCCTGGAAGTGACTGTTCCAGTTTGTGAATGTTCTTTGGAACCCAAACATCCAACAGGGCTTCCATGGCTTCCGCTTAGCTGCAGAAGCTTCCTGCAGTCAATCAGAAGCCACATTTTGGTTTCCGAATGTTTTGGAAGTCAAACAGACTTCTGGAACGGATTCCGTTTGACTTCCAAGGTATGACTGTATTTGGTGTCAGAAGCCTGCAGGGAAATTAACTAGGCATGACTTTACGTTGTAGCAGAATGCACCTTAGATATAAACAGTAGCAATAATCCATTGTTGTTATATTCTGCCCTTCCTCATGCAAACCCAGATTAAAACCATAATCTAAAATAGAATAAAGCATAAAACAACCAGCAATACAGTTATATTATTAGTGTCTCTCTTACTGTTCCCCAAAGGACTTTCCACACTCTTCCTAGACAGGCATGTGATTTACACCAATCTCATCTGCAGCATCAGAGGCGTGCAATACTAACAGAAGGGAGGTCTTGAGGTGAGGAAAATAGTGTGGAGAACAGTTTGATCACTATACTTAAGGGGCTTTGGCCCTTGCTCATATTTTGTTGATCAAAGTACTGCCATGGTCCCTGATAATATGCCAGACACCTAGATTAATAGGTACCCGCATCAGCCAATGAGGTGGTGCAGTAGGTAATATATGGCTGTCACTGTTACGCAGCAACTGAGTGGGGATGGAGCTTCCCTAGTTTTTATTGGCTGGAGTCACAGAGCAAGGTTCGCAGTGTGGGGCAGCTGCATTAGCACTGTGCTGGTGCATGGCTCCTGGTTGTCCAGCAGAGTATGGGCCAATGATGTTTGTGGCCCATACAGAGTGTGGCTGACTAGTCACCAATTTCAATTCCTCTACAGTGCTGACCTAACCACCCTGTGCTTTGAGGCGTGTTGCATAACTCCACTGGTAAGAGAATGGAGACTGTCCACTCCTAGTCATCACTGCTCAGTGGAAGCTAAGAGAAAGCCTTTCCAGTTCCTTTAATTAGAATAAAGTTACGTAAAGAACTTTCCTATTCCATTACCAGCAGCCATCTTCTTCTCCAAAGCCCATTCTTGTAGTATTTTTCAACAGCAAGAACAAAATGTATGTTTATTTTTAGAATCAGTGGAAGTAGATTTCCCCCCTACTTTACCCTGAAGGTAAAGAGGTTTTTGAGGCTTTTCAAAGAAGCTCTTTTACAAGGCTGCCTTTGGCAGAAAGCTGTAACATTCTAGCTCCTATTCACTCACATTAAATTGTGAGCTCCCTTTAGAATTAGGTAGAAGTGTATCCATTGTCAAACACAAACTTTCAAAGAATGATTAGGCCTGTATTGGGAGTAATTCCGCCACAGCCATGGATCCTAGCCCAGATTTACACCATTGCAAGCTAAACAGGATCGCCCCATCTTATCACTGCCTGCAGCATGAAATGAGATTTTGATGAGTGCTGTTGGTTCCTGGTAGTTGTACCCCCAATGGCTTTAATTAGCTGAGCCCAATACAGACCCAAGGAATTATCCTACTTGAAATAAGACCAAAGAAAACAATCAATAAGAGTGTTCCGGGGAAGGTAAAGTATCTTTATAGATCTTTTTGTCCTCTTAGGTTATTCTCTATAATACTTTAAGAGCGTTATGTTGCTGTTGTAAAGAGCATAGCATTGTGACTTTACTGTGTTAGCTCAAAGTCGAAACCCTTTCCCTTACATTTCTTTAGTTAGGCTATGTAGTGTGCACCCAAAGTACACCTTAAAGCTGAGCCCACTGTGGATCACCGTGCATCTATTATTGGCTAAATGCACAACCTCGTCAAATGAATGGAATTCAACTGGTTCTTCTTTTTACCCAGAAGAAGCTAGCAGTACAAGTGCTACAGGTCCAACCCCTGTGGCTACACACCTCATCCTGGTTTAGAGGATTGTTTCAAGTTTACATTAGAGGGGGAGAGCAGAAGAGACAGACAGACAGACCAAATGAATGTTTCTCCAGGTAAACATGCTGGGTAGCACTTGCTTTTTCGTTATGACAAAAGCCTTTCAGGCTTTTCAAAGAAGCTCTTTGTGGTGTAGTGGTTAAGAGCGGGGGACTCGTAGTCTGGTGAACTGGGTTCGCTTCCCCGCTCCTCCACATGCAGCTGCTGGGTGACCTTGGGCCAGTTACACTTGCACTGTATGCTTTCAAACTGCTAGGTTGGCAGAAGCTGGGACAGAGCAATGGGAGCTCATCCTGTTGCACAAATTCAAACTGCCAACCTTCCGATCGGCAGGCTCAAGTGGCTCAGTGGTTTAGACCACAGCGCCACCTGCGTCTACAACTGTCGACAGTCATGCTGACCACTGACTGGGACTGATGGGAGTTGAAGCCCTAAACATCTGGAGTGCTGGGCAACAAGTTGAGATAGGCTGGTTTCACATATCTATGTTATGCCCTTCAACCTCAAGAGTTTCTTGGGGCAGCTAATAATCAATTAAGACAACAGTCATCACTATTAATATATAAAACAAAAGAAAGCTAAAGTAATTCTTAAAAACCACATAAATGCAGAGCTAGTGGAGGAAAAACACATAATAACCACAGTTAAAAAATTATAGGTCAGGGTAGGAAAGCTCTGGCCCGTTGACCAAATTAGGCCTGGCAGGGGCCCTGGTTTGGCCTGTGTGGTTTGTTCCCCCAAACTATACGCAGCTGCCCACACCCCGAATGTCATATGTGATATCAGGTGGGAGATAGGTACAAACCACTTACTGTTGAACTTCTAAGATGATGCGTCTCTGTGCAGATCAGCAGATAGGTGCTGAGAGACAGTGCTTTGAAATCCCTCCACCAGGGGGTTTGTATTGGACCTGCTTGGAAATGATCTTCAAAGGTCACCTGACATCGTGATGTCATGAGGTGATTGACAGGTGGGCAGTTTCACTCACCTGTCAGACTTATCCTGCAGATGTATATGTGTGCACACAGAAATATCTGTCCTGGTGGCCAAATCCACTTTTCCACCTGTGGCCTGAGCAAATGAAAAAGTTTTCACCTGGTGCTGAAATCACAACAAAGCCAGCAGTAGGCACCACTACAGAGAAATCTCTCCCTCTGGTCACCACCTGCCTCATATAATGTATTTATGAATAACAATGTCTTCTAAAGATGTATGTGTGTAGATCTTCTATGAGTGTAGATCATAGTATCAGAATGCATCTGGGGAGTGGGAGCTTATTTCCTCTAATTATCACATTTAGATATCTAGGTTACCATTTGCACTTGATTGTGTATGGAATAATGAGCATGAATTTCCCCAAATGCAGTCCTTGCAATCATTGTGGAAGTTTCTTTTTGGGACGTGAATACCCATATATGCTTTCCATCAAGGCAGAGAGAAGAGGTGCGTTTGGTTGAGGTGAATGCAAGTACATGCTTAGAATGGCAAAAGCTCTTGAAGATCCAGGCAGCGAGATGTGTTGGCTGCAAGTAGGTCTGACTCAAGAATGGGGACTAAGATAGCGGCTGCTGCAGCCATAGACACTGATACCTGCCTAAAGTACAGGAAGAAATGCTGTTTCTTTAGTGCCGTTGCTAGGGGTAAAGAGGCATTTGGGGACACTCTCCCAGCTGAAAGGCTGACAAATACTACGTACTGACTTCCCTCCCATACCTGCTGGCAAGCTTGGTTTGGGATGAGAAAGCAGACAAACACAGAACTCTCGGGCATTATTATGTAATAGTGGTTGTTAATGTCTTTGCTGTGAATATCCATTGTAGACCTAGTAAAGATGTTGGATGCATTGGGCTGGATTCAAATAACCTGGTGCACCAGTGGAAGCCAGAGCATGGGCTCCTGCTAGCGCAATGGTGCTCTCCCTGCACCTGCCACTGCACCCTCCTACACTTCTCCGATATCTGCTCTGGAGAGTAGAGCAAATCCCCAGAACTGTGAGCAGGGAAGGAGAATGAAGATTGTTCCATCGAGTTAAGAACATTTTAAACAGGCAGCTGTTCTTAGGGCAGATATACACGTTAACTGTGAATGTCAGAAACTGGGGATTGTTTACATTCACCAATGACAGTTCTCTATCCATGAGATAGTGACTGCCAACCTCCATTAGCAAATAAGGTCACAAGAACATAAGTGGATCAGTCCATACTTGTTGTCAACCTACATTAGTTATCAATTAATGATGACAATCAAAACAAGGATGATAATCGGCAGTTTTAGATCCTAAACACTTTTTTATGAATTTAGCTACATTGAACATAGTGGACCTTGCTTTGAATAAACATGCAAGTATTGTGTTGACAGCTATTTATAATTTATTTATTCTGTATGAAAAGTGATTTGAAATACTAAAATGTGATGGGTAGTTTTTATTTTTTCATAGAAAGGGGTTTTGTGCAAGGATAACATGCAATAAATTAGATATTGCTAAGCTGCTTATTATATTCTTCTGAGAGCCATTGCTTCCTGCTGTCCTCAACTCACTTGGTACTAGAGGGTTTCCTGCATAGGCAAAGGGCATGAGCTAGATGACCTTTGAAATGCCTTCCCTCTTTGTAAGTGTACTTGAGAAGCACACATTGTGTTGGAGCTGTAGCCACACACACACACACACACACACACACACACACACACCCCTTCCTTGTTTATGATTCCTACACTTTCTTCTGCCTGGCATAGAAAGCAGGTGATAGGATTTTACTTCTCCATTCTTCCATGATTTAATTTTAGCAAGAAAACGGAGAAGGGAAATGAGAGAGCAAAAATTGCTTGTGAAACAGGGAAGGGGTGGGCTACTGTTCTCCTTGCTGTACAAGGTCAGCGTTTTTCAAGTTGCTGAGCAAAGTAATTAATCCTTTGTTATGGTTTCCTTTTCCAGTGGGGTGGGCATTTGCTGAGAATCGAGGTGTTACAGGAACCAGGAAACAGTTCTGTGGGTCTCCAGACAGTGTGTTCTATTTTTAAGAAAGTAGACTGAGTGGTCCAGTAATGTGTCAGCCAACCATATGGCAAGGAAGCAGAAATATTATTATATTGGTTGTGAGCAGCTGGATTTGCCTTAGAGTTCCCCATACCTGCCTTAGAGGATCTCTTCCAGTAAGAGTAGACAGTACTGGGTGAGAGTGATGGAACAACAGTCTTACTTATCATGAGATCTCTCTTTACATTGCCATGTGATGTAAACAGGGCATGCTGACCATTATGAGTCTTATGTTCATACTGAAGCATGACTATGTCTGTTTACAGTGCAGAGGTTTGGCTACTGGACGCAAAGTGAAATGTAATGCATTGAGGCTTGTGGTTTCCTTTGGGGAAGACCCCATTGGTTACATTGCATCACTCAGTGAATCATATTACCTGCTCTTTGATCACTGTTGGTTTGTTGGGGGAATGGAACGATGGTTTTTGAACTAAAACTCACCATGTCCTTCACCAAGACCAATGGAAAGAAAAGAAAAACGTGTATAAACCATTGATCAGAAGTAGGATATTTATTTCTAGAGTAAATGCACAAATGCTACTCATATTGATGGGTAAACTGAGATGACTGGGAGGCACATCGCCATCTACTTAAAATTCATCCAATGCGAGGAGGCAGATATCTGTCACTCCTGATCATGCAGGTAAGCCCTAGTGCTCTGCAGTGACTCAGAAATCCAGAGAAGTGGAAGTTTGGCAAAACTGAATATGGTTGTGTGACATGATGCTTCAGACAACCGCCTACTCAGTCTGTTTAAAAGCCAGACTTTATCATGGCTGTTGCTTGACCTCTAGTCATCCATACCTGTCCATGCAAGTTATCCACACTGTTAAAAACAAAAGAGGAGCCTGTTGGATTAAGCCGAGGGCACATCTGGTCTGGTCTTCTGTTCTTCTCACAGTGCCCAACCAGATGCTGATGGGAAGCCCACAAGCAGGACATGAACACAAAAGCACTGTCCGCTCCTGTAGTTTTCAGCAGCTGTTTTTCAGAAGCATAGTGTCTCTAAAAGTGGAGGTGGAACCTAGCCATCAGGGTTCATAGTCACTGGTAGACTTACCCCTATTAACTGGTCTAATCTTCTTTTAAAGCCATCCAGGTTGGTGGCCTCATTGCCTCTTGTGGGAGTGAAATACATAGAAACTGTGTGAAGAAGTACTTTACTGTGTGACGGAAAGGGCACACTCAGAAGGTGCCCTTCCTTCCTTGAAGATTTTAAAGCAGAGGTTGGATGTCCACCTGTCATGGCTGCTTTAGCTGAGATTCCTGCATTTCAGGGGTCCCTTTCAACTACAGTTCTATGATTCTCTGAGTCTTTCATCTATCCTGCATCTTCCATTCAGCATCATTGGATGTCCACACATTTTAGTGTTATGAGAAATGGAGAAAAACTTTACTCACTTTCTCTACACCATGCACAATTGTATACACCTCTGTCATGCTTCCTGTTACTCACCTTTCCTCTAAATTAAGGAGCCTTAGATGTTGTATTCTTTCCTCATAAGTTGCTCCAGCCCCTTGATCATTTTGGATGCCCTTTTCTGAACCCTTTTCCAAGTATGCAATATTCTGTTTGAAGCATGGTGACAAAAACTGCTCAACGTGCTGTGCACTATATTGTTATTTCCCAGTTAATGTGGTGTTTTTGAGTCAACAGTGCAGTGACATCATAGTAGTGATCCAATAGGGTTGTAGGAATGCTGTGCCCATGATGTCAGCACATCAGAATGGGGTCTTGCTTAGGAATCATGATTTCTTTTAAAAGAAATATGATTTCTTTTAATCACTTAGCCATGTAGACCCTCCTTCTATAATGCCTGTTTCTGGTGTCACATACACAGCTATCAACTTCACTTCTCTCAGCTCCTAAAAAAAACAAATCAAAGAATCATAGAAGGAATTAAGAAAATAAATGGAAATCTACATTGCTGACCATTTTTAAGAGTTTCTTTTTTTGGAAAAATAAACGATTTTCAGTCTCTCAGGCTTATTCTTCATTCTATCCACTATTTCCCTTCTTTACAATACATGAACAAAAATATGCCTCCCTCCTCATGATGGTTAGCATTCATCTCCACAAAAGCCTTCAAATGGCCAAATGCATTCTAAAATCTCCCACTGTGTGTGCATTGGGCCAGCTGGCTTGAAACATTTTAAGTGCAGATGGACTCTGTCCATACTTCATTTAATAAGAGGTGAGCGACAGCAGTATCTTTTTGTGTGTGTCTGCATACTCAAATGAATGTGGCAGGCCATATTGCCACTTGTTTCTGAGGGACTCATTACAGTCTGGTATCCTTGGCATCCCTAGATAAAGTACAGGTAGAAGCTAAAAAGGGATTCTGATTTCTGCCTGCTTTTAGATAGACCTCTAGTAGCATGTTTGCTCCTATGCCAGCCTGAGTATGTGTATGTAAAGCTTTTTACCATGGTTTAGTGTTGCAGTGATTAGTTGCTGACAGCTCCCCACCCCTTTCATCTGTCATGGCTTCAAGGAATTTGGAAGCTTTCACTTCCATCTTGGTCGCCCTCCTCTGCACACGTTCCACCTTGTCAATATCCTTTTAAAATTGTGGTGCCCAGAACTAAATACAGTACTCCAGATGTAGTCTGACCAAGGCAGAATAGAGCAGTACTATTACTTCCCTTGATCAGGACACCAGACCTCTGTTGATGCAGCCTGGAATAGTGCTAGGTTGTTGTTGTTGTTTTTTGGGGGGGGGTTGCTGTTGTATGACACTGTTGACTCATGTTAAGCTTGTGGTCCACTAAGACCCCTATGTCCTTTTCACATATACTACTTGCAATCCAGGTGTTCCTCATTTTATATTTGTGCATCTGGATCTTCCTGCTTAAGTGCAGAACTCTATATTTTCCCTATTGAAAGTCATTGTGTTAGTTTGGGCCCAGTTCTCCAGTTCTGTTAAGGTCATCTTGAATCTCGATTCTGTCTTCTGCGACATTGCCTATCCCTCCCAGTTTGGTGTCATCTGCAAATCTGATTAGCATCCCCTCAGTTCCTTCATCCAAGTCATTTCTAATGGCCATGAACAACAACAGGCCCAGGAAAGAACCCTGTGGCACCCCACTTGTCACTTTTTTCCAGGATGATGAGGAACCATTGGGGAGCACTCATTGGGTTCGATCAGTAAACCAGCTACTAATCCATCTAACAGTTACCTCATCCAGCCTACATATTATCAACTTCTCCACAAGAATATTATGAGGGACTTTTCAAAAGCCTTACAGAAATCAAGCGCTAGAGACATTTTGGCTCTGTTCCTGAACATTGCCCGCACATTCAGTGCGGCCAATGTTTAAGGTTCCACGTAATACTCATTCCACAGAAGTAAGAAACTGATCTTTAATGTGGCAGCACTTACACTTTGGAATTCCCTGTATATTGACATCAGGCAGGCACCTCCAGTGTACTATTTTTGGCACCTTCCAACGCCATTCATTGCTGGGCAGAAATGAGAGATTTCCTCTTTTTTCCAACCCATGTTCCCACCATTCAGCTCCATCCATCAACTTACTTCTCCTGCTGCTGCTCCTCCTCCTGCATCAGAGCCTGCCAACTCAAGCCCTATCCTGACGACACTGAGGTCTCTCTCCTTGGTAGGGCTTGGCTTCATTCTGCATCTTAAAAAATGAGTGTCAGCGCCTCAGAGAAAGAGGAAACACTGAAGGTTCATCCTACTCCTTAGAGATTTAGGAAGCCTGGAGGAACAGAGAAGGGGGGGGGGGAGCCCGATGAAAGTAAAACAAAGCAAAGAAGTCGTGTAAACAAATTAATTAATTGTCTGGAAGTGAAGTGCACGTTTGTAATTTTGCCCTTGTTGAAGGGAAATTGAAGTTCATTATGCTCACTGACTGATTTAAAAGCTTTCCTCCACAGCTTCACCTAGAGAGGGAGGGAGGGAGGGAGGGAGGGAGAGGCAAGCCCATTTGGAAAGTACACATTGGCGGCGGCAGCAGCTTCAATTAAAACAGGAATTCATTACTTGAATCCTCTAGGGAGAAAGTTGTTACTTGACTGCTCATTGTGGGGGGAGGGCTGTGTTACAGTCATTTGCTTCTTCCTTTCTTCACTGTGTTTCAGAAGTGGTAAATAGCAATAGCTGGTTTCTTGGGAAGAAAAGCTGGACACACACCCCAGCTCAGCCCACCCCTTCCCTTCCTTGTTTGTTGTTTTCCACCCACTGGTGAAAACTAGATTGTAAGCTACTTAGGGCAGAGTACAGCTATGCATTTAAGAAGCAAGCAAACAACAACAACAACAATCTTATGTTGCTCTGTAAAGGGCCACACACCATGATGATGCTACATGAATCAATTTTAAAAGCCTAAAGATGACCTGGAAAATCCCAGCTTCTTGAGGAAATCAGGGTATGCGTGGGACAGTCTGTCAGTTTAAATTGATGGGAAGTGCCTATTGGTTACATGAGAGTAATTAAAGTAGAACTAGTTGGTGAGAGTGGTCAAAGTATGTTGATGAGTTCAAATTTTATTGCTGTTGGACTTTGTTGAGATATGAACTTCTATCCTCAGAGCCACTGCAACTGATGGACTGAAGGAACCATCTGCCTAGCATTTCCAGCCTCCATGAGGGTGACCAAACTCATAAACAATCTCTGTCAGGGCTAGGTCCACTGGTGAGTCAGAAGCTGGGGATCAGAGCCTGCGGGACCAGTCAGAAGGAGCAAGTAAGGATGGAAAGACAGGCCAGGAGACAGAATCAAGGGGCAAACCAGAAAGCAAGAGCAAAGAACAAAACCAAAAGCACAAGGTGGTCCAGAGCTTAGGCACACTTTGTTGCTAAAGCAAGCCTTAGGTGGGGAAAATGCCCCTTCCTTCCCAGAAGGATCCATTGGTCAGCCTAAGTTGGCAGAGTCAGTCCAGAAAGTTATTTACTAGGGTGGCCAAGTGGAAATGAGGATGGGGCTCCTGCCCCTTTTTAATAGTCCTTCTATACAACTATTCTAGATGCAGTAGTCCCATCCTTTTTTTTTTCCATCTGGGCACTTGATTCTTCATTGAAAAGACTGCCAGATGCAGTTTGGTGATTCATACACCTATTCCAGTCCAGCTGTTTTTGGACTATAACTCCTATCATCCCTAGCTAGCAGGACCAGTGGTCAGGGATGATGGGAATTGTAGTCCAAAAACAGCTGTAGACCCAAGTTTGAGCAACACTGGGTTAGAGTTAGACTTTTGGATTAGGGGCTGGAAGACCACTCAAGTCAAGAAGCTCATTGGGTCATCTTCGACTATTCATCATCTCTTAGCCAAACAGGGTTGTTGTGAGGGAAAACCACCAAACCCCGATGCCCCTCCTTTTACTTCCATTTGTGTTTTGGAAGCATCACTTTACAATGGCCACAAAATTACTAGCCACATTTCCCCAGCCACTTCTGGATCACAAACCCACAGAGTGATTTGAGACCATATCTCCATCAGTGTGAGTCAGCCACAAAGCCCTATTTTCCCCAACACTCCTAAACCAGCAATATGCCTGGCTTGCCAAATGTTGAGGCAGGAAGGATTCTGCAAGGTTAAAAAAAATATTGCAGTGTCCAAATGTGGGTACCTGTTCACTGTCACAAGTACATACTGGCAGTACTTATTCCCCCTGCTCTTCTCTTACCCAGAGCAACAGAAGCAGAAAGCTCAGACACAGGTGTTGCAGAAGTGGTATATTATGCTGTTTGAGTATCTGTTAATTGTTATCAGATGCTAAGCCCTGTCTCCAAGAGCAGTGGGGGAGGTGGTACACTGAGGATGCATAAAATGAAGCAAGTATTAAAATTGGGTATGCATTCATTATTCTTAATTGGCCTTGCTCCTAATATATGTTGTTTGGGATCAGCTAAAGCACAGAGGTTTCTGTTTTTAACCACTAACATCATGTCCCTGGGGCATCATCTACCCAAGCTCCCAAACCACATCAGGTTTCATTCCTCCTCCTGTTTATGTGCATTCCAATATAGGGAGAAAACAGAAAACACACACACACACACAAACAACTGTCAGCCCCCTTCGCCTTATTTTTTTGGGGAAAGCAGAGAGGGTACAACCAAGCGTGAAGAGCAAAGCCCCTGCCTGGAATCTGTAGATAGGAAAGCAGTTGTCTGGTCCAGGAGGAGGAGAGTTGGCAGCTCTCCAGACCTTTCAGCAGGTGCTACATCATTGAAGCTGTGCCATGGAAACTTCGCAGAAACAGGTGTAGCCTATGCTTTCCAGACATCAAAGCACTGCAGGGAGAGAAGCTATAGATCCCTGTTTGCATGCAACAGGGAGAGAGAGGGGGGGAAAAGAAAGGAAGGGAGGGTCGTTATGATCATTCGTGCAGAGATATTTGAGAGCCAACGAGGTTTGTTCTGATGCAAAGACTGATGCAAACATAGGGACTTAAGTTCGAGTATGATTCCTGAGTAGGGATACTTGTTGAATATATCCTTTCTGAAATTTGCCATGAACTGATCACATCAGCACCTCCTTGGACATGGATTTTGCACTTCTCCTGATCTTGTGAGATAGTCCTCATGTACATGTGTGCTTGTATTTTTAGATAAAATACATTTAGCATAATGAGTAACTTGGAAGAAAATAAATTCAAAAGCATATACAGTGGTACCTTGGATTACTTCAGGTTACAGGCTCCGCTAACCCAGAAATAGTACCTCGGGTTAAGAACTTTGCTTCAGGATGAGAACAAAAATCGCGTGGCAGCAGTGCGATGGCAGCGGGAGGCCCCATTAGCTAAAGTGGTACCTCAGGTTAAGAACAGTTTCAGGTTAAGAACGGACCTCCAGAATGAATTACGGTAAGCTCTTAACCTGAGGTACCACTGTACTTAAATATTACTTAATTGTGGCTATTCAATGCAGATTTTAACAACAACAACAACAACAACAACAGATTAATGCTGAACCATCATGAAATGGAGTTATGAATGAACACATGCAAACATGATGCAAACAGGAAACAGAATGATCTTTCTCTATTCTAAGAGTGTGAATGGGAGAGGTGTAGGTTTTTAAAGATAAAGAATATGTACTACAAAATTGTAGTAGCATTGTTAGAGGACTATGTCTCAGCCTACTCATCTTTATGTCCCACTGGTAATGTGAATGTAAGGTAAGGTAAATGTGAATAGGCATTTAGGCTAAGGATATTAAAAACAAAATGAAAGTCTCATCAAACAGCACAGGCATTATGAACCTGCTAATGCCAGAACACTATCCGGTAGAAATCTGTGACAATTGCACAACCACATTCACAGGCAGAAGTATAACCATACCCAGGAACAGCAGCAGTGAGAGTACTAGCTGTGAAAATAGTAAAATTCCCCGGTGATAGAATATTGCTGTTTTGAATACCTGGGTGGGGGTAGTGATATCCTTGAAACAAAAAGGTGCTTAATTGAGGGAAGATGTGTGTATGCTGCATCTCGAATGAGTAACAACTGTACATTTATTGTGCCATAAACTGTTCACTCGGAAATGCCTTAAATTTCTGAGACAGTCAGCAACAAAAAAGGAGATGGAAAATGCATAAAGGACCCAGTGAGGAGCAAAGAATGAAATGAAGCCGTGCTTTATGGAGAGCTGTGCATCTTGGTGCTGGCTGGAGGCTTTGGCGGGGGGGGGGGGGGTGGAATGGGAAACTGTAGGAGATAGTATATGTGTTTTGTGGGACATGAGTTTTGTTGCTCAGTAATTTTGCCAAAATAGGTGCGTTTCCTGTAGAGTTATGAAGCTTCAGTGGCACAGTGACAGCTTCTATCTAGCCATCAGCTTTTGCAATGTGCATATTAGGAAAGATGTAGAGCCGTATACATGCTTCCCCCAAAATGCATGATAATAAATACTCGTGTCTGGGGGAAAAAAGTTAAATACGAAATGGCCCTCCTAATAGGACTAGCTCACTATATTACCAAAGGACTGGTATTTTGCCTGCTCCTTGTATAGCTGAATAAACAGCTTCTGTAAATGGGAACCTAAAGGCCACCAAGTCATGTAAATGCTGCAGACTCCTAATGATACATCACCATCTCTCTGCCCAACCTCTATATTGCAAGTGAGCCTTTTTAGACAGAAGAGTTTCCTTTATAAGCTTGTACTAATATTTCAGTGAGATTTTTTGCTCATTAGCATTTTTCCATTTTAGTCATGTCATGTTGTTTGACCCATCAGAAGATCTATTGAAGTTCTCAGTATAAACGGTTGAAGACAGCTAAGTGCAAATGATCTCCAAATGAATTTCAATTCTGTTACTTAACTGTGATAAAGCAAGGCACCAGTGTGAGCCAGTGCGGTGTACTGGTTAGAGCAGTGGACTCGTAATCTGGTGAACTGGGTTCGCTTCCCCGCTCCTCCACATGCAGCCTGCTGGGTGACCTTGGGCTAGTCACACTTCTCTCAGCCCCACTCACCTCACAGAGTGTTTGTTGTGGGGGAGGAATGGAAAGGAGATTGTTACTTTGAGACCCCTTAAGGGGAGTGATGAAGCGGGATATCAAATCCAAACTCTTCTTCTTCTTCTTCTTCTTCTTCTTCTTCTTCTTCTTCTTCTTCTTCTTCTCCTCCTCCACTTTCTCTGATTAAAAACACCCCGATAGCCTTTTCCTCTTACATAGGCTCCACCCCTCTCTTTAGTCCCCAGTTTGCAAACTTACATAGAATGAACTTCTACCATAGCTGTCAATCTTTCCTTTTTTTGCGGGAAATTCCCTTATTCCAGTGCCGTTTCCCACTGCTTCCCGCTGCTATCCCGGATTGTTAGATATCCCATAGACTGTCCCCGGGACAGGTGAGGCTGCTGATCCTTTATTTTCAAATCTGAAAGTTGACAGCTATGACTTCTACAAATATAGCAGTGGGATTCTTTCCTTAGTATGCAAATGCAATAATGGTAATAACTATTGGGCCAAAGAGGTGAAGTTGGGGAACTATTGGAGCAGAGGGGTGAAGTTGTGGCTGTTCTGTCAAATCAATTGGAGCTCAACACCAAAAGGTCTACCAGTGTTGGCCCTTTCCCAAATTCCTTCCCTGGCATCTTTAATCGAAAGGATAAGGTAGCAGGCGAACCGTCTGATTCTGCATAAGGCAGCTTGCTGTGTTCATTGTATCCCAGCGTGGAACCTGAAATCTTAGATGTGCAGCAGCAGCTGCCCACCACAGGTCCAAGCGTCTGTGAAGGCCATGAAGACTTCTGGGATGTCACTCTTTGATGTCACATCTGGAAATCTGCAGATTTGGAGAATTTGATACATTGCACCAACTAGCTCTAGGCACCCACATTTCCTTCCAGGACCTCGGACACAGAGACAGCAGTGAGTCCAAGCTGAAACCCAGACCAGAAGGCCAGCATACAACATGTCAACACTGGGCTTCCCACTGTTGCTCCAATGAGTGGGAAAGCAAGTACATCTATGAAAGCTTCCATGTACAGCCTTGATGTTACTGGTACAGCATCTTCTCTGATTAGCTAATTGTTGACACTGCCCCTTTCACTTGGGTTTTCTTCTTCTTCTTCCAACCAATCAAGGATCACACGGTGACCACGCTGAAGTCACTAAGGAAAAATGAAGCCCATTTTAAAGCAAAAACAGTGCTTCCTTGAATATCCAAAGCATTTCTCCTCAAACAAAATCACTGAAAAGGAAGGGAAATTGGCCTTTAGTGCTGACAAAGGTAAGCATAGACTTTCAGATCAGCCCCACTAGTCTCACAGAATCATAGAGTTGGAAGGGAACTTGAAGGTCCTTGTGCCCAAGTGGACTAGTACATTTTTGTCAGTTAGCAAATGTTGCATACTTGTTTTTGAGACTGTTTAAAAACTTCCATCTCCATTTGGCAGAGGTTGTGGGATGCAATAAAACACCTATATCTCCTTTTCTGTATCAGCAACTTTCAAGTGGAAGAGGCTAGATATAATTTGCTACAGTTCAGTGAAACTAGCCAAGTTTCATTTATTAATCTGAAATGTATATAAAATTGCATTTGGGGTTGTTAATAATACAAGCAGAAGGTGGCTTATTCCAGTTGGGAATGGTTCCTAGATTTGAACAGGTACCTCCCAAGCAGGAAATGATTGTTTGGCACATTTCCAATTCACTTTTCTCTGCTTGCCAGCATATGAGGTTTCCCAAGACACTTCAGTTCATAGAATCAAAAAGGGGGACTGTTGGAACTTAGCCACCTTTTCTATGAAACTGGGACATGATGCTTTGGAAAAGATGCCAGCAAAATGCCCAAAAGGGGAGGAAAATGGCAGAAGCACTATCTAGTGATAAAGCATGCAGAACTATGAAGGCACCATTAATGTTTCCAAGGCACGCTGATAGTGCTTGATGGTCTGCTGTTGAATCTCCAATGTTACTGCCTTCCATTTGTGTGACTGTGCAGAAATTCAAGCTATATGCTTTTAATGCATGGTGGGAGAGCAGAGTATAGCAGAGGTAGGGGGGAAATTAGACCCATTTTGCTTTTAAAGGTGAACATACCTGATTCACAATAATACATGAACGAAAACACACACACACATATATATATTGCCTATGCATCACACACTCTGAGAATTGTGGCCTTAGGTTGGAATTCTAAGACCATTTAATGAATGATCCCATCTTAGAAAATTCAGATGTAGTGGCTCTAACCCTATAGAGAACTGGCCACCTGTAGACTCCAGCTTCATGATGAGCTGGGGGGCTACAGACACTCATGCAATGCCTTGAACAATCAATATGATGTGGTATGTGTGGTAACTCAGGGTTAAATGTGTAGCAAAAAGATTTCAGGTGAATGGGCTCTCTGTGCACAGAGCAACTATTGCACGAGCAAAAGTGATGTAATTCCACCCACTCTATAATCACTTAAGGCATATGGGTCAAATTAAAGTGGTCCAGGTGGCCAAATCCCCTACCTAGTACATGTTCAAGGGCTAAAACCATCATTTTTATTTTTTTAAATGTGAATCCTTCTGAATCAATTTCTTTTTCAATTGGACATTTGAATGGGTGCTAGCTCCAGTGGCATTGGAACAGAATCCTTGGCTCTGCATAGGGGGTTTGCTTCCCTAGCCCTAAAGAGAGCCCACTACTTGGGATGGTGCAGGTCACATGGGGACCTCCAAAAGACCCCTAATGTTTGACCACATATGCAATTTTTGCCTAAGATTCTGTTCTTGAAGAGTTGTGAGATGGAACTAACCTTAGAAACTGGTCTGAGGAGATTTCTCTCATTCTATTCCATGACTTTACTCTGCTAAGTATCCTGAATTCTTTTTCAGCTAGGAAAATTTCTAAAAGTAATCCTAGAATTGGAGGATGCACAGTATTGCTTTGTTCAGTTCTTTCAGTTATTTTCCCCACCCCCGCTTTCTGCTTTACTGATGCACCCAGGCAGATCAATGTAATTGTACGTATGAATGCATCAGGATTTGTTCAGTGTGTGGTTTTCTGTTTGTTCATTTACTCCTGTGTATTGGTAGAACACCAAGCAAAAAGAACATTGATGTAACTGACTGTACAGTCTCATCAAAATGTCTTTTTCTTTCTTTCATTCTCTTCCTTCCTTTGAAGCGTTTTACTAATGCTTACAGTATGTGTTAATGCTTATTGTTCAAGTAGAGTTTAGAAAACGGCACAAAGGCACTGAAAAGCTGCTACATTCAAAATTTGGAAATTTAAAAATTGCAAGAACTGAGAATTGCTAGTGCACCAGTTCCTATTCAAAAACAAGAGCAGGAAATCCAAAATCTAACAAGTTTGGGAGCATCCATAGGCACTGTCTTCACTGTTCTGCTTCTCAATACATACCAAACCCATGTGGTTTTAAGACACAGTCTCCTTATGAAGTCCAGATTCAGGCATACTTCTGGTTGACTTTGGTCAAAGGACAGAGGCTGTGCACAGTGCTTTGCATTTTACGGGCAGGGAAAAGGACAAACCCAGGTTGGGAAGTGGAGCCATTGGACAATGTTTACTCTGGAATTAAAGGTCAGGTTGTGCCAATTGAAGAAATGGACTAAAGTTTGTGTGCAGGTGAGTAGGCAGGCAGGCAGGTAATGGAGGGAAGCACAGGGAGTTGTAAATGCTCAGAATTAAGAAAATAAATCCTAGCTGCCAATATGGCCTTTGCAGCGGCGAGTGAGAATGATAGGTAGATTTTCTTTTCCACTAGATTTACTTTCTGATATTGGAGTTTATCACTCGAGCCAGGACTATTCATCAAGCCTTTTCCATCAGTAATCCAAGGCTCAACTTTTATGATTCACTATTTTAAAACAGAAAATACCTCCAAGGCTCATACTTCCTTGCCCATGGCTGGAGAAGGAATTGTGAAGGAAGGAGGAAGGCTTTCACAGGCTGTTTCCAAACAGTGGACTTGATTCATATTTGAACCAGTAATCTTTAAAATTGGGAATTGCTGATCATGTGGGAGAGTAATTTGAACTAACTAGCAGAAGCTTGACAATATCCAAAAAAAAAGTGGGGGAGACGTTTCAGCCTCCCAGGACCAGCTTTATTGACCTTTAAGATGTCCACACTGAAACAAAGGAACTTTCAAAGGGAGACTGGAATTTGAAACCTCTGAATTTCAATGCGTCAAGATGCCAGTGGTATCACATATGAATTGAATCAAGACAAAGGCTTTTTATCACGTTACATGGGTTGATTGGCTTACTGATGCCAGGCTGCCTGTGTTACAACAACACATTAATGTTGTTGTTCAGTCGTGTCTGACTCTTCGTGACCCCATGGACCAGAGCACGCCAGGCACTCCGGTCTTCCACTGTCTCCCGCAGTTTGGTCAAACTCATGCTGGTAGCTTTGAGAACACTATCCAACCATCTCATCCTCTGTCGTCCCCTTCTCCTTGTGCCCTCCATCTTTCCCAACATCAGGGTCTTTTCCAGGGAGTCTTCTCTTCTCATGAGGTGGCCAAAGTATTGGAGCCTCAGCTTCGCGATCTGTCCTTCTAGTGAGCACTCAGGGCTGATTTCCTTCAGAATGGATAGGTTTGATCTTCTTGCAGTCCATGGGACTCTCAAGAGTCTCCTCCAGCACCATAATTCAAAAGCATCAATTCTTTGGCGATCAGCCTTCTTTATGGTCCAGCTCTCACTTCCATACATCATTACTGGGGAAAACACATTAATGGTCACTGTTAAAAGCCCTGTTCAATGGAACAACTCACATAGATGGGGTTTGTTTGTTTGTTTGTATGTATGTGTGTGTGTTTTTTAAGACTAGCTCAACCCCTTCCCAATTGTAATGCCTTGCTCTGGCACATTTGCCCACCCACATGTTTGTCAGATGTAACAGAGATCTTCACACTGGTGGCATCACTCCCTGGGCAGTGGCTGGCAGGATTGAGTGCAGGGGCGGTTCTGCCCAGCACAAAAGGGCTTCCTATTGCAGCCTTATTCAGTTGCAAAGCTCATTGAGTGACATAGACCCAGCTGCCATCTCTAAAACCTATAAAGTGCTGCAGCAAACATAAATGGATAGGGGCAGACTTAGGCACACTACACATAGCTTCTTGCAGGAGTGGTGGTGTAACGTTGAAATAATAATAGGCCAGTAGCAGTGATACAACCATGTTCTTTTTTATTTTTACTATTCTCATCAGTACCTGTCACTGTTTACCCATATCTGCTGAGTAGCTTTTTTTTTTTTTTTAAATTATCTGTTTTTCACTTAGATCTCCTCCCAAAACTCCCCTGGTGCTGGGGGAGAGAATGCATATAAAGAGGTCTTTGATGCAGAGCACCCTGCACCAAGGCAGCATTGCGTAGTTAAGAGATAGGTCTGCAGCGAAAATCTGCAATCTTGGAACATCTTGCTTGCTGCCAGTGGGCTGGCTTCAATAGGAGCAGGAGTGATTTTTGGCTCCCAGACTGCCGTATTACGAGAACCTGGGGGATGGTTGTGAAAGCGAGATGGATGATAGAAGGTGGCGAGGGAAAGAAAGATAGAGAGAGGTTATAAAGCCAAGGTAAATAACACAAACTCCTTTAGTTGCAAGGATGTCTCCACCCCACCTTTCCAACCAAAGCAGGGCCATTAAAAATCACTTCCAATGAGCAATATTTTAGGTTAATGGGACTAGTGGAAATGCAGCGTTAAGTGAGACGGTGGTGAAGATGGCTTTATGGGCCCATCTCTCCCGTTGCTGCCTCCCTTTTATTTTTGTATCGGTGTTTTTATATCCCAGCACTCCAGGATCTTATTACCATCTCGAAGAGTGATAGGAAAGCCCAGGGTGCTGCCGCTCACTGCCTTTGCTGTGATGCCCTCCCTCTCGGCTTTGACTTGAATAAATGGAAGCATTTAGCCCAGGCCCTGGAGGGGGAAAGTTTGGAGTGAGAGTGGGTTGCTGCGAAGGCTGAAGGCTTTGGGATAGGTTGTGTGTGTGTGTGAGAGAGAGAGAGACAGAGATAGGCGGGGGGAAGCAAGCTGCTGTGCTAATACATCCCTTGGGAAGCTTCCAGTGTTTCTTGATACGACTGAGTGCATCGCTCATAAAAAATGCACCAGGGCACTGATGGCATTTGATTCCAACAGCAGCAGGGGAGGAGGGGAGGCAATTGGCTGGGCCTTTTGATATCCAGTCCTTGGAAACCCAAGTTTTGGCTAATCAAAATGCCATTTCTCAGACTACCTGTGCTTGGCATGAGAACTCGCCTGAGAGCACCGAGTGTTGACGTGTGCATGCCTGAGAAATGATATTCTTTCCTAGCCCTTCTGTTCTATTTATGTTACATGAGATGCAGTTTTCATACTCTTTCTTGGTGCAAAGTGGAGGGGTATGGAAGGGCAGAGGTGCTGCCTCAGGGCTCAGCATTATTGTACTAAAAAAAAAAAGTTTTTTCTTCAAGCCAGTGATGGCTACACTCCTCTTTGCTTCTCAGCACCATTCCTCCTCTTCAAGATGATGCCACTTAGCCAATGAGATTTTGCTGTGTGAGATGTCACAGGGCAAATCAGAGTGAGGGTGATGCTTCTTTTCCTTGCACTGCTGTTGTTGAGGAGGCAGGAATGATACCAAGCAGCAGTGAGGAACATTTCCACTGTTGGTGGGGCTCCGAGAAGGTGGTGCGATCCAGGAAGGAGCTTCTAGTTTCCCCCCAAGTTTCCTTTCTGAGCCAAAACAAATTAAAAGGAAAACTTTGGGCTCAGCTTTGCTCCTGTGTGTCTTTGCTCCTGTGTTTCTGTGTCCCTTTTGCCTGCTGTTCTTTGCTTACTGCATCCTCTTTTTGTTGTTGTTTGACTGCCTTGTTCCTGAACTGGGGCTGCAAATCCCTTATCTGTCTCCCCACCACCACCAAACAAAAAAAGCTTTGTGCAGAAGAGAGGACAGTCTCACTTCAGAACCCTTACCTTTGGTTCATCCGTCCGTCAGGTCTTTTTGTTTTTTACTGGAAGTACTCTGAGGCATCCGGACTGGTAATTGTCCCGCAGTACCTCTGAATCGATTGCTTTTAGAACTGTTGAGCTCTTGTTACTGCAGTTGGCTGGGGAAAGGGAGAGGGAGAGAAAATGAAGGATGCAGGTCAGCATGGCCCGAGCCATAAGATGAGCCTCATCAAATCACCTTTCTTCTGGCTGCTGAATAAAACCAACAAAGCTGTTCAATAAAACAAGGCAAGGGAGATGATAGCATCTCGGGGTGGGAGAGAATAACACCCAGTCCTTTGCAAGGAGGGAGAAAGATGAACGGCATCTGTCTATCTGTCTACTGTATCTATCATCTAGCTTTGAAAGTGACTTGGGACTAAGCGTGGCAAAAATTCATCTGCAAGCAGGATAAAGCTAATCCATGGCAGTGTGTCTACAGCAGCCACAAAAGTCTAAGAAGAAAGCTTCATAGCACATTTCCTGAATAAGCACAAGTGGGTGCCAACATGGAGAAGGTCCTGCTCTTTGTAGAATTCATCTGTCTAAGCTCAGATGTCCAGAGCAATTGAAACAGAGACTCACCTCAGAGTCACCCCCACCTGTCAGGCAGAGGTGAGCCCATGTCTTTAGGTATTAGTTTGCACAATAATTTTGTTTGTCCATGCAAACTGGGACATGCACTCTCATGGGCAAACATGATCTTTGGCACCGGCATGCATAACCTGCAGCTACTCCTCAGCTGTGGTTGCCGATTTCAGGCATTGGATTTGTCTGCAAATATTTATTTATTTGCTTGCATACCCAAGGATCATTATGACTGCTCCTGTTTCTCTGTTCACTGGCTTTTTGGGAGATGCACCAAACAAGTTTGAGCAGCAACAGGTGAACATATATCTAGACAATATACAAGTTGTATCTGTTTATTCTAATAAATATCCCTGAATGTGAGAGAACAGAAAAATTGGATTGAGTAAATTGGAGTATGTAATCAAAGCTACGGATGCATAGAACTTGGGGGAGATCCTGGGATCTCAAAGCAGAACATTTTCAATAAGCCACAGCGGAAACATGCAGAATTTTCAGCCTCACTTGAGGTATAGTGAGTCCTTTATGCTGGATGCCAATATTGCAAAAATGTGCCTTCATGGAGGCCCAGCCCTCATGAAGAGTCATGGGATAGGAGTCTGTGGGTGGCTATGGCTTTGGACCCCCAGCACATGATAAAACAGGGCAAACACACCCACGCAAACATGACCCATATGTAGATGACTTCTTACTTGTTCTCTTTTGAGGTAAGACTATTCCTTCAACCTGAGCAGTGAGTGAGTGAGTGTTTTATTATTGTAACTGGCTGTCTGGCAACTCTGCGACTATCTTCGTATTTGGGCCCCAAGCTTTTAATTTTTGAGAAATGTTTTAATAACTAAAATGCATTCATTCAAAATTTATCTTGCATCACTGAACAACCTCTGTCTGTTATGTTCCCTTGTTGCTCAGCAGTGTGTCCTCTTCCTAGTATCTTCCTAGTCTCTGTTAATATATAGATACTTGTTATCTTCATGTAAGATGCATTTCCAGAAGTTCTCTCTGGTGTTTCTATGAGCAACACACAACCCTTATTCTTAAAGTGGGCACTTGCACAGTTCATCTCAACAATACTAGTGCAATATTGGTGAAGATAGGCTGCTACAGTGTCTGAAGTGGCAAGGAAAGTGGCTGGTGATAGATGACAACCTGGGGAGTTGCTGTATACCATGTCAACCCATTGATCCATCTAGCTCAGTATTGGCCACACTGACTGGCAGCAGCTCTACAGGGATGTTTCTTGACCCTGCCTGGTGACACCGAGGATCTGAACTTGGAACCTTTTTAAGGCTTACAAAGCAAGTGTTCTCCATTGAGCGATGCCTCTTTCCTAGTAATATCTACTTAGTGGTTATAATATGATGACTTGTCATGATTATGAAAAGCCTTGTTCATGTGCCTGGCTCAGTCCAGGTGTCCAGTTACATGTGTGCAGTCAGGAGGGGCCCGAGAGTCAGTATGGTATTTGTAGGGGCTATCTGGTGTGCACATATAAGCAAGGAGTTTGGCTGACTTCTGTACTGTGTTGCTTTTAGAGTGAAATGGGTCAAAGCATTATTTCATCATTTTAACTTTACTGGGGCTGGACAGAATCAATGAAGCTGCAGTCTGTCTCCTGGTCAACATCCCCCCTCCCCATGTCTGCACTTAGTTCCAAATCTAAAATAAGCTGGATTTCATGGAAGCAATGTGAGAGAGGAAAATACACAAGCAAGCATTTTTTTTTAAAGAAAACATTTGAAGATGATTCTCTTTGGAAGGGCAGAATAAAATATATGAACTAAGTAAATACATTTATGTAGTGCTTTTGATGTGCAAAGTGTTCTTTCGGTATGAATTTAACACATCACCCCATCCCTTGGGTTAGGTTTCCATTGCTCCTGCTGGGGCTGGGAGTGTGGCGCTTCTCAGAGTTGCGACTGACCAGCCCTCAGTTGATCTGCTTAAATTAAAGAGCACAAATTATGTTGGTGAACTTATACAAAGCCAAGTCAAAGCCTTTCCACCCAATTGGTTTCCACATCTTAGGAACATGGGAGACAGCTTCATATTGTGTCAGACCATTGGTCCACCTAGTTCTGTATTGTCTGCACTGCCTGGCAGCTGCTCCCCAGGGTTTCAAATGGGGGGGGGGGTGTTCCCAGCTCTGCCACTGAGCTTTGTCCATTCAGATTCTTTGGGTGGGATTTAGCAAAAGCACTTCCTGATCGTTCCCAATTAGGAATGATCCCCACAATCAATGGCCCCCCACTCTTCACTTTTCAACTCAACATATCTAATGAATGGATTCAGGCTAGAGGAGGGGAAATATTTCAGTAAGATGCCCTGGGTGCCCACCTCCTTGAGTGAGCTCACCTCATTGTTGCTGTCACCATCACTATTCATTCACTTGTTTCTGCCGCTGGGCTTAAGCCCCCAGAACCCTAGAACCAACCAGAAAGAGAGTGCAAGGCAAATGGAGGTTGCTGCTTTGCCTCCACATTGTTAGGATGGGGCTAGTGAACAGCAAGGAAGAGGAACAGAAGGACCAGGAGGCTCCAAGGATCAGATGTGGGAATTCAGCAAAGGTGATCTCGTTGGCAAGACACCACGCTGACACCAGCCCTGGGTTGTATGTGCTCACAGTCTCTAGAAATATATTTGTTCTGTAGCTGAGTAGACACCGTTTCTCAGATTAAAATTTGCTGGATGAATATTTCATCAGTGTTTGGGTGTATATGATCATAGAGGACAGAGCATAATTTTCCAGAAAAAATGATCTAGGCTGCAATTCTAACTGCATACGGTTAGGATTGCATTGTTAGTCTGTTTGTACTGTTCTGCTACAGCAAGGGCAGGGAACCTGTTGCCCTCCAGATGTTGGACTCCAAGGACCATCAGCCCCAGCCAGTATGGCCAATAGTCAGGAAAGATGGGAGTTGGAGTCCAGCAACATATGGAGAGCCACATATCTGCATCCCCTCCATGTTACAGCATCTAACAATAATAGCTCTCCCTGTGTCCAAGTCCAGAGATCTGCCTGACCCATTTAGCAAGAAGCAAACCATTCACATCAATATTCTCTTGCTTAGTATCAATAGACTTTTTCTTCCTTTTTAAGAGCAGGAGCGCTCTGTCAACAGTTGGCCTCATTAGAGAAGATCCTAGCCCATCAAGCAGGAGTTCTTCTCACTAGTCATGTAATAAGCTCATTAAATTCTTCTTCTTCTTTTGAGTGGTAGGGGGAGTTGATGCATAGATCACTGTCATTTCTATTTCTCTCTTTCTGGCCAGAGGGCAAACTATGACCAGTCACAGGGTTTGGGTAATTGAATTTCATTCTGCTAGCATACTCTGTTCCCTTCCCATAAGTAGAACTTTCTTGATCGGTGGAAGAAAATGGCCTCAAATTGTGAGTGGTGTGAGGTAGCCCTCCTGCAAATAGCTCTGTGCCATATTGACTTCTCAGCATGAGGAGAGAAAATTGCAGCTCAAATGGCTTCATGTAGCAGGCAGACACGGACCTGCTGTTCAAGCACTAGGTCTTTTTCTACTTGGATTGTGCTGCTGGGGGAAGGAGCATCAGCAATGCCATGATGTTCAAAAAGCAGAGGGGGAAGATGTGGGAACTGCTGTGGAGTAATCTGCAGAGTTTGCTTTGTCTGTGAATTCCTTTAATTCAGTTGGGCAGTGAACTTTGCCTTTTACAGAAACACCTACTGCCCTCAGGACCTTTTATTTATTATTATTTTATTTTGCTTTATCCTGATATGATTTGATGTGAGCTTTCTTGGATTAGAAGGTGGGGGTGAGAGGTTTTCCTCTTTTTTTTAGTAATAATAATGATAAAGTTCCTGACACATACCCCAAACCAAATGGCATCCCAGTCAGAGGCACCAAGATGCTCCCAAGATTGAGGGGGGCTGGTGCTCACCAAACATATGTGACGTCGCATTGTCTAGAGGAGGCTGAGCGCTCTGGAGGAGCCACTGAAGCTGTGCTGCACATAGCTCCACGGTCGGCCTCCTCTGCCCCCTCAACATTGAGGGGGCCTGGTCCCATTCCGACAAATATTGAGGCGGCCGAAGGCCCCTTAGCCCCCTAGAGTTAGTGCACCTGATTCCAGGTCTTCTTTGGCATGCGCACCTCGTTTAGTTCAACATTGGAAAACATAGTTATATTGAATTTATAGCCCATTTCACAACTTCGCCACATGACATGCATGCATGAATTACCTTCGTCATATAGGACAAAAGCTTTACCGTTAGGATCCATAACTGCATTCAATTGTGCTATATGAAATGGGTTCAGCTGTTGAGTTGGTAGCTGAATAGATGCTCCAGCTTTCCCTGACCGCATATTCTCCAGATGGTGTTGAACTCCAACTCCCATCACTTCTGACCTTTGGCTATACTGGCTGGATTGATGGGGGCTGGAGTCCAACAACATATAGAGGACAACAGATCGGGGAAGGCTGAAATAGCCTATGACATGCACCCCCTGAACCAAATGTCCCCCAGAACCCAAAACACCTGGCAGACCTGGCAGGTCATCTGCCTATAAATCAGGCTCTGTTTTGAGTTGTATTTTTACAACTACACTATAACCTCCATCTGATAAGGTGGATTCGAGTCCAGAAAAGCTTAATACATATGTTTAGTCCTTTGGGTTACACAAGACTCTTTGTTACTTTCCCCACAATTTAGACATTCAAAATTGGATTTGTCACACAAGAAAGGATGTTTGGAACAGAGGGAGATATGGAGCACCTGGCAATTCAAGATTGGAGTGGGGGAGTATATTCAGTATAAATGAACATTTAATTGGAATAGAGTTAGTCTGGGACTTAGCCAATGAGTTACTGTCAAGTCTCAGAGGATTATTTGTGTGCAGAAAGCAAGAGGGGTGTCCCAGGGTATGGTCTGAAGGCAAAAGATGCAGCAAACTTGCTGGAGACAAACAGATTCGGATTTGGTCAGTGCTGAATGGGAAACCACCTGAGAACCCCACATATGACACCTTGAGTTCCAATACATATTAGCCCCCTATCAGCCCCTGTGAATGGCAGGCAGTATGAGTCTGCTGGATTGGCCATACTTAATTTAAATATGGGGAGCCCAGCCTACTGTCCCTCCTTAGTCAACAGAACTCAATGTCAGGCTCCATCTGCTACAGAAGATTTGGATCCAGATCCAACATACCTCAGGGATACAGCGGCAGAAAAAATTATTTGGTCACACTGTTGATTTTAACTAAAAACATTGTGTGGTCTCAGGAAAGGATGGGGAACCTTTGTCCCTCTAGATGTTGTTGCTTTATAACTCATTATTCCTGACCATTAGCCATGGTGCCTGGGGCTGATGGGAGTTGAATTCCCATCTCACAGCATCTCCAGTCCCAGTCTAAAGAGTTCATAGAAAGGAGTGAATAGTTTGTATATGGGAAGGACTTCTTGGTGCCTGTTCTTCTGCTCAACATCAGAGTAAGCAATCTTCTGAATTATTTCAGGGTGGTTTATAGAGAAATCTGAAAATTTCACTAGGTTCTTCGCTAAAATTTGGAGCAAGAGTGATCCAGAGCTGAATTTGTATGCTGTGATAGTCATGTATAGTGGTGAAGGGAATTCAGCTGACTCGTCCAGCGCTGACTTGTCTTAGTAGCACGGTCAAACAAAGTATACATGAGGTCAGGCAGATCAGCAGGTCTGTCTTAAAGATGACATGCAAAGGAAGAAGTGCTGAATAAAGAGGTGATGCTCTTCATGTCATTTTGTAAGGCAGCTGCATTTCAACATAGGTCAGTGTGTTGACGTCGTTTTATCTCATTATTAAACTTTTTGGGAAATTCAATTTAAGAATAAATCAAACAAAACAGATGCAAAGTGTAAGCCATTAACATAGCATGTGTAAGACAGCTCAACAACTTTACATACTGATAACCTTAATACTTTATTTCTCCTTTGTGTTTTCTTTGCAAGATTTTGAGATATAGAGATAATTCAAAAGATCCATAGTCTAGTGTACAGTATACCAAGGGCAGGAGGCAGGCATTATCCTTTACACTTGTTTAGCCAATAAACACTTTCCATATTTTTTCAAATGAGTCCTTTATCTTTTGTCCCTCAGTTGCCCTTAGTTTTTGTACTAATTTCTATAAAAGAAAACAGAGCCAAACCTTCATAGAATCATAGAGTTGGAAGAGACCACAAGGGCCATTGAGTCCAACCCCCTGCCAAGCAGGAAACACCATCAGAGCACTCCTGACATATGGTTGTCAAGCCTCTGCTTAAAGACCTCCAAAGAAGGAGACTCCACCACACTCCTTGGCAGCAAATTCCACTGTCGAACAGCTCTTACTGTCAGGAAGTTCTTCCTAATGTTTAGGTGGAATCTTCTTTCTTGTAGTTTGGATCCATTGCTCCGTGTCCGCTTCTCTGGAACGGACCTTTTAGTACCACCAGCCAGTATTTCCATTCTGCAATGCCTTTCAGTTCTGAGCTACCACTGCTCATGCAGCTGAGAATAAATGACACAACAGCTCCTTTATGATTAGGATCTGAATTTCCATCTTCACAACATATTTAGCAGAACCAGCAGGAGATGGATGTACCCATTGGCTATAATGTACTGTATTGTCATCTTCCAAGGGTTGACAATACTGCAGACAATCACTGTACATTCAAGTTGATAGTTTTCACTACTTCGTGTTGGAACGAATTCCGCAGTTTGACTATGCGCTATGTGCGGGGGGGGGGGACATTTTTGTCTGTCCTGAATCTTCCATCTGGCCCCTTCATCTTCTTGTCAACCATAGAGACAAAAGAACTATATGGATGAGCAACACCTATGGCAACTAGGTGACTAGTGCATCTCTGCCAGGCCCACCTCTACCCCCATTCCCTTGTTAAAATGGTCCTCCAGCAAAACTGCTTGCTAACCAGAGTCTTAAAATGTATGTATGTGTGTGTGGCCAGTTAAGTAAACACCCAGTCTGGTAAGCACCCAGTGACAGAAATATTATGTTCTAAACCCAGCTGCACTCATGTTTTTTGGTGTGTACGTGTACACATACAAACACCTGTCCATCCTGTAGCAACCCGAGAGACCTTTCATTTAAGGAGTGCTACTTGCAGATGATGTGTCTTCTACCTGTATTTGTCTTTCAGCCTCTCTTTCTCTCTCTTCTTAATGCTGCATGCCAGTGGGATTCAGCAGTATTCCTCCCAGAGGGCAGGAACTTTTATGCAAGGCATGTAGGATGTTAAAATTCAGGAAGATAATATGCAAATAAGTATCTGAACTCCGATGCTTATCTCACTGAACCCCTGGAATCCATCACCCATTCCCAGTGCGTGTAGCAAAGAGTCTGGGTGAAATAAATCATTTGTATAGAAGATGTGCAATCTCCCACAGCTGGTTTTCATATTTCAATCTCATCAGAAAACTCAAAATTGCTCCCATTGTATCCAAGGGTGTCATTTAAACACGAGCACCATTTGGATTGTACGAGTGAAGTGATGTTAACAGAAGAACATTGACTTATAATTGTGACTAGCATGACTATTTGCCTGGGTGAGATAATGGCTTTCTTGCAGAAGGCGAGCTGCTGCAGACACCAAGATTGGCACGTTCATGGGGTCTGTTACATAAAGGTGTGATGGTAATTATTGTGATGATAGAAGACCTATATTTTGCAAAATGCATGGACATTGGGTTGACTAGTGAGATTATAATGTGTCAAGCCAACGGAGGGGTTTTCATACAAGCTGGGTGCCAGAGTGCAGGAAATCTTAATGACCATCTGAGATGTCTTGCTATTGATAGAAGGCAAGATGTGTAAAACATTAGGAGTGCAGTTTTAGCCTCTCCATTGTGCCCAGAAGTGATCTTGCTATTCTGGCAATGCACTTACCGTACTTTAGTGGGGGAGAACTTGTCAAGAACTGAGAAAAGCTAAAGGAATTATTCAAGAGTTGGAAAATGAGCCTCAGAGCTAAGGACTCAAAGCACACTGCATTTAAGGGGGGAAAAAAACATTGAAGATTAGGCTCTTTCAGTGTGTAAACACTTTCTAGGGAGCAGGTATTGGGTGCCAAAATCTCAGTGCTTGTCTCATCTCCGTGATTGAAGAGAAATATATAATAAAACGCAAGGACTTGAAGCTGAAGCAATTCAACTTTGAAAGAAGCACTCACTTTTTCAGCAGTAAGAATAGTTAATCATTGCAATTGAACACCAATGGTGTTCTACCCAGCTTGAAATTTCTTTGCATATTTTATATCACAGATCTAATATGTAAATAAAAGAATAGAAAAAAGATAAATCACACCAACAAATTCTGCAGGAACCTCTAGTTTAACCACGTCACACATCCAGGGTATGCAAACCCACACTGCAAAAAATGAATTCAGCTATTGGGGGGAGGAGAGCCGAATGACCAGAGTAGTATCACCAAATGTAGTATGATTTCGATGGTGTAATTCTTTTGAGACTATAGCAGCAGTAAGTTTATTTTCCTGTGGTGAAAGTAGAAAGATGTATGGTGAAATTAAGGATGCAGAAAAAGAATATCCAGGAGTCCTTCCAACTCCATAATCCCTGGAATTTTTTCAAGTCAATGGCCTTCTCTTCTGTGGCCTTGAAGCATTAGGCATTCTTCTTTGCAGGTTTTGCTGCATGCGTTTTAATAAGACACTTACAAATTTCTTCATGCAAATCGCTCCAGCGGCAGCAGCTACTGTATCTGCTAACTCTTGTCAGGATAAAGAGAAGGAGTGCATGCTGCGATATCACAAACTCACCAGGGTTGCATTAATCTCTGATAAAACCTTAGCAGAAGGATGAAAAGTGATTTTCAATAACATAGCTATTTCACTGTAAATATTCACAAGTGTGCATTCCTAACCATGGAAAGACATTCAAATTCCAGATATCTCCAATGCCTTTCTGTATTGTTTGGGTTTATGCCTCAAATATCCCACCCTATCCAGAGACTCAGCAATAGAAAGCAAAATATTGATTATCTTAAAGTAAGAAGAATAAAACACCAAACAGTTAAAACAACCCATTCAGTTAACACTTTGTCCACCAATTGCTTGCTGCAGACCTAGGCACAGACAAGCCATGGGATGGGTGCAAGTAGTGAATTAAAGACCAGGTATTAGATTGAAATTAGGCCACAACTTCATTGATTATCAACAAATAGGTTTGAATAGGCCACTGACAGGAAGTTGTCCATAGCAAAGCCAATGATCATTGCCATGCTGCTTAGAGAAAGCAGACTAAAAACCAATTACGTGGAAAAGTTGGCTGAGGATTGTGGCGCAGAGTTTGCTATGAGTCCTCTCTTTAGGTCCCCAGAGTGGACCTGGACGGATGAAGGCTAGATCAGTCCTTGCCAACCTGTTGCCCTTCATATGTTTTTGAATGCAACTACTATCAGCTCTAAGGGTGGCGCCTGTGGGTTAAACCACCTGTGGGTTAAACTTGCCGATCAGAAGGATGGCGGTTCGAATCCCTGCGACGGTGTGAGCTCCCGTCGCTCGGTTCCTGCTCCTGCCAACCTAGCAGTTGAAAAGCACGTAAAAGTGCAAGTAGATAAATAGGTACCGCTCCGGCGGGAAGGTAAACGGCGTTTCCGTGTGCTGCTCTGGTTCGCCAGAAGCAGCTTAGTCCTGCTGGCCACATGACCCGGAAGCTCTATGCTGGCTCCCTCGGCCAGTAAAGTGAGATGAGTGCCACAACCCCAGAGTCGGCCACGACTGGACCTAATGGTCAGGGGTCCCTTTACCCTGCCAGTTGTGATGGGAGTGGGGAGGTGTAGATCAACCTCGGAATGAAAGAGGAGAGGGAGGATCCGCCACCTCTCCCAGGCGGTCCAGATCCAGTGCCCAAGGCAGTTGCCTCACCCTGCTGCATGGGCAAGCCATGAAGCACAGTCCTGCTGGCTGAGGATGATGGACATTTTGGTACCATACACCTGGAGGGCACCAAGTTGGTGAAGACTGGGCTGGATGAACAAATAAGACCTGATGTAAGGTAGCTGCTTAGGAAATCAGGAGCTGCTGAAAGTGCTTTTCCTAATGGTCTTATGTTAGGAACAGCCATTATTAACAACATAGTTGTGGCCTTCAGTGTGTCAAGGCATGGGAATAATCAGAGAGAAACATAGGAAGGAAGCTCCTCTGGGTAAAACAATTGGTCCATCTAGCTCAGTGTTATTCTACATTGACTGACAGTACCTTTCCAAGGTTTCAGACAAAGGTCTTTCCCAGCATTACTGGGAGATGCCAGGGATTGAACCTGGGACCTTCTGCAGACAAAGCATGTGTTCGACCCTTTGAGCTCTGCAGTGTGCCAGTCCTTCATCTCTTGCCCACTGAATGAGCCTCCCAGCCCTTGTGTACTTTTGACCCTTCTTCAAACGCTCGCCTCTGTTCCCTTTCAATGAAGCCTGAAAGCTAGCCAATACAAGATTGCACACCTGTGCGGAATACAGACAGCCCTGGCAGAAGTCAGCAGTGCTTATTCAACATTTTCTTTTGCAAGCTGAAGCCTGAACAACTGCAACAGGTAAATGGAGAAAAAAGTAACTATATATAGCATACGCGCACACACACACAGAGTAGAGTTGTGAGTATTACCCTGGGGCGTGTTGATTCCAGCCAGCTTACAATATCCAGGCAACATTAGAAATGAATAGGCTTTATTCTCTAGTGCTTTCAGCTCCTCATCAATTATATTTTCAATCAATTATCTTTGATTTAATTTTTGCTTTCATCAAGCCTTGCTCCCAAGGCAGCTGTGCTGTGGCCGTGGGAGCATTTACAGCCGCTCTGATTCCAGAGCTAATATTCACTCAGCACAAGGACCTTTTTAAAGCTGCAAGCCCACAGTTTTACACATTGGTAGCCAATATCAAATGCACATATAGGCAACCCAGTAAGGGTGAGTCTCTGCACACAGTGATGTGCATGCATTGGCTGAAATAACTGCCCAGAGTGGCTGTGAAAACCCAGTCTGATGGGCAAGATACAAATAGATGATGGTGATGAATGATGATGAGAGGTGATGTAGTACAGTGGCTAGGGCTGCAATCCAGTGCATATGTATCTGGAAGTGAGCCCCACTGCAGTAAGGGAGGCTTGTTTCTGAGTAAGCATGCATGGGATTGCACTGCATGGCTGTGAGCTACAGAATGCATGGTTCAAGTCTCCCTCATTCCTGCCAGGCACCCGCTTTAGGCAAAAGCAACAATCTTCTGCAATATGGGGATGACAAGATACTGGCTTTGTTGTAAAGACTGTAAGTGAGGTGATCTGGAGACTCTCAAGTTTAGTGCACAGTAGATAAAAAGGTAAAGGTACCCCTGACCATTAGGTCCAGTCACGGATGACTCTGGGGTTGCACACTCATCTCGCTTTATTGGCCGAGGGAGCCGGCGTACAGCTTCCGGGTCATGTGGCTAGCATGACTAAGCCGCTTCTGGCAAACCAGAGCAGTGCACGGAAACGCTGTTTACCTATTTATCTACTTGCACTTGACATGCTTTTGAACTGCCAGGTGGGCAGGAGCAGGGACCGAACAATGGGCGCTCAACCCGTCGCGGGGATTCAAACTGCTGACCTTCCGATTGGCAAGCCCTAGGCTCTGTGGTTTAGACCACAGCGCCACCCGCGTCCCTGATAGTAGATAGGAGTTTAAAATTGTTATTAAAAACAAAACAAAACAAAACAAGAAAACCAAATATGGGCTTTTCAGAAGAAAGGCAAATGTTCTGTCAAGGCTATATTGCAAGCTTTGGTAAATAGTGAGATAGTCACAATTTCAAACAGGGCAAATTTTCCCATCCCTTCTTAGAAGTGGCCTATTGGTTTATATTCCTCTGTTGCAAGGCAGAGATCCAAGCAGAACTGCTTCTTTCTCTGTGTGTTGTGATCTGGATTAGCCAGTTGGAGAACCCCTTTGATAAGATTATTTTTGGCACTAAATCATAGAACCATAGTCAATTATGGATTCTCCATCATTATTGAATTTCCATTCCCTGGCAATTTGTCTAAGCCTCCGGTAAAGGTTGACTTTTACTGGCTGAATCCTTCTGGACATTGAGTGGTTTTACTTTGGTACATTAGCAGTCATTTAGGATAATTTTTGTGGGTTTTAAAATATTGTCTAACTCAGTCGACTGGACCAGTTGGAGATTAATCTCAAAGTACTACATCCCATTCTTTATTATGATGCAATTGGAGGCATCCTGTTACATTTTTTTCTGCCTGAGGCACAGCAGCAAATCCAACCACTCCTCTAGACCAGGTGCAAGGCCATTGAAATTATATTGGTATTTGGTTGTGCGCACACGCGCACGTGCGCGCACACACACATTCATTTTCTGCCCTTTCATGACACATGACATCACGAATCTGCTGCTTGAGGCAACTGCTTCACTTTGCATAATGCTAAGGCTGAACCCTTTGGCTTTTAAGCAGGGAGTAATAAGCAATAAGCCTACTCATTACTTGAGCAAAAGTGGAATACTGATTTGAGTCTATCTTGAGGAATTTGTCATTTTTGTGCCCATCCTTGTACTTGGGAGAGATCTTTTTAGAGCTTTTTGCTATTCCTTTGAACCACCGTCAATAATTTGGTGTCATCGGCAAACTTGCTCACTCTTTGCACTGCTCACTTCCTAACTCCTGATCATTTATGAAGAAGTTGAAAAGCATTGATTCCAATGCAGGTCCTTTACTAGGGTTGCCGTATTTCAAAAAGTGAAAATCCGGATAGAAAAGTTGTTTTTCTAATGGCCAAAGTTGTTGAGTGGTTTTTTCTAAAAAAAAATTTGGGGGCTATTTTTAAAGGAAACCATCAAAAATGACATTTCTGCCTGGACACTGCTTCTGACTGAAGTATTTCAGGTATGTCCAGGAAATTCCAGATGTAGGAGTGCCTGGTGGGCTTTGGCCCATGGCTTCTCGAAGGGTCGGACATGACTAAATGATTAAACTACAATAACAACCTTTACCACATCCCTCTGTTGTGAGAACCACCAATCTATTCCTACTTTCTGCTTCCTCTTCTTTAACCAGTCACCAACCCATAAGAGGACCTCTCCTCCTATACCATGACTGTTGTTTACTGAGGTGTAAACTCACAGTTTGTACCCTATAAAAATTCCCCAACCTACATTTTTGTAGCGTTTCTGTCAAATTATGGTACCTCTCTGTCCTATAACCTGAAGGACCACTCCATGTAATTGTGTTTGTTCCCTGTACCAGAATTGCCTATTCAGTCACCATCTGCACTTAGTGTCCTCTGGCCTGTGGAATGAGAAGAGGAAGGAACTTTGTATAGATGAGTCTCTGAAACTGCCACCTCCAGTATTATGTCCTGCCTAGTGGCTTTTGCTAATGACTTTTAGAAATGGATCGTAAAAAAGCTTCAGTATCCTCATCTGCTGCTGTGGCCATCAGGCTATGTATATGGGTTGCTGCCAGACTAATCAAGTTGGCTTGGAGGTATGCCACATGCATGATGTAACCATATTCAGACTTGTAACCCTTTGCTCTGTTTGTGCTGCAGATTAGGTTTTCAATGGATTGCAAAGTTTCTTGCAGGAGAGTGATGTGGGGCCATTGGCAGTCCGTCATCTACAAAGGGATGCACAGAGACCTGAAGTTCAGGTTTCCAGGTGGTTCTTTATTCAAAGTTAGAAAAATGCCTACAAGGCTGATGAAAAAATAAATCAAGGGAGGCAAGGGGGATGGAGGGGGGAGGTAGAGAAGGGGGAAGAGAAGGATGGTGTCAGTGCTACCACCTGCCACTGGAACAGCTGCAAAGAGGAGGAGGGTGGCACAGTGGCACAATCCCTTCTGCTTGCCCAGCATGTAATGAACTAAATCCTTCTCTGCGAGGTAGTTTCAGTTATTTTAGTTGTGTTTTCTTTAAAAAGCAAAAAAAGAAAGAAAGCTATTCAAGACTGCTTACACACATCATTAAGACAACAGCCATAAAAACCATATAATAAAAAGCAGATACAAGGAGTTTAAAATCGATACTAAAACCAAGAGAAGTTTAAAAATCTCAAGTAGCTAACAAACAAACACAGTACTAAATCATCATCATCATCATCACCATCATGAAAACAAATTTGACCACCATCAGAAGGACAAATAAACAGGAGAGGTTATGCCTAAATGATATGACAGGCGAGAACAGAGGATTATCCCATAGGAGGGAATACTGTATTCTTATCTAGATGTAACCTGCCCTGGGACTTTAACAGTGAAGGGTGAGTAGATAATCACATCAACTTCACCACAGGAGCAACACCACAGAGAAGGCCCTTGTTCCTGTAACTTCCCACCTTATCTCAGGAGGCAAGGCCCCGGAGATGGGTTTGACAATGTCGGACATCAGGAGCATTCAGACAGGTGAAGGCAGTCCTTAAAGTGTCCTTTCCCAGATATATTTGCAGTATTTGTGGAACTGTGAAGGAGAGAGTGATTTCCTCAAAGTGACTCACTGTTGAACTGGGATTTGAACCCAAATCTCCCATGTTGAACTCTATCCAGGTAACTGCACTGAATCTCAACCACCTCATATTTCCTTGCTACTCATTGCCTGAACTCCTCTGTAGATATAAATGATAAAAGTTAGCATAACCATTCGGGGATTTTCTTTTCCAGTTAAAGATACAAACCTGCAGTGCATAGACTTTCAAGAGGAAATTATGTTTGTATCTCTAAAATTTCTCAGTATGCTCGTTTTCACCTCTTTTAGCCTGGCAGCTTCTTGTGAGAATGTTGGAAAGGGTAACATTACACTAGGAGGGCCATTAGACAGAAAATACTCTTGGCCCTTGACACTTCATTGAACCCAGCATGAGACAACTGGGCCTGCAGCTGTCATGATATGGTCATTTATCACCCCATCCTGTGAAATCTTGTATTCCTTCCTCATTGTGAAAGAGCTATTGGCTGTTACTCGTAAGATATGTCAAAATAGTATTTATTGCATTTATACCCAATCCTTACTACAAGCAGTTGAATATGGTTTGCATGACTGTGACTCCCCATTTTTAGCATCATAGTAACAATGCAAGGAAGGGTGCCTTAAGATGTAGTTACTGACCCAAGGTTACCCAGTGACCTTCATGGCGGGGTGAAGATTTGACCTCGAGTCTTCTCAATTATATTTTAAACCAGCTGTGGTTATCTTTGGCCCACCAGATATTTCTGAACCACAGCCCCCATCCTCCTTGACCATTGACCATGCCTGCTGGGGCTGATGGGAGTTGTGGTCTAACAACAAGAGGCGGGCCAAAGGTTCCCCACAACTGGTCTAAACACTTCACCACACTAGTTCTCAATTGTTTGCAAACTGCACACTTTGCACCTAAGTGCCCTGTTAATGAGCAGAAGTTATTACTCTTTATTTTCATTTTTTTATTAATAAATTTGGTATACCTCCTTTTTCCAGCTGTGCCTCTTCTCTCAAATTTCATAGAACAAGTAGGTCCAAGAGTCTCTATCTCTGTAATTAACACTCCAATTCCAATGGCAAAAAAACCCCTCTCTTTCAACGTGAGAGATCAGGTGGCCATTTGTTTCGATTGTCCCCTATTCCCCAGAGATTCCTGGAGGGCAGTCACTAGTCTGGAATAGCTCTTTGCACTGGTTGGACAATCAGGGTCCACTTTTGATGATCCTACCTAGGGGAAGGAGCCATTCCGCTCACCAGACTAGCCCTGTCTTGTGAACTGGACAGTCAGGGTCCAAATGAGCTCCCCAATAGCTCAGTTTATTCTTTTCCCTCCCCTTCTCCTCTATTTCTTTGCCTTTAACAGTAAGCAACTCAATCTTTAGACACAAATGGGGCTATTAACGCTTACTCACCATTTAGTGAAAAACTTGGGCTCTTTTACCAATCAAGCCCCTCTAAGGAGCACAGCAGCAAGCTATGCCATTTGTTTCCTGGACAGTTCAAATCCTAATGAAAGAATCTGCAGACTTATTGTAGACTCAGGGCAAACTATCCCATTGAATTTTATAAGGGGGAGGGGAATCTCTACAGACAGGAGAGGGACCAGCACTGCTGTTGCTGGACTTCTGAAAATACATGCTTTCAGACACACACCATTCAGTGTCTGTTCTTCACCAGCCAGCAATTTGGATGGGCATCTTACCATTCACAATTTCTTAAGTGTTTTCAGTCAATCATACACTTGCCGTTGTGAGTGGGAAGATGCAGTTCAGACAGACACAATAGCCAGTCTAAAATTGATCAGCCAACCAAGGAGTGCTCTGTGTGTGTGTGTGTGTGTGAGAGAGAGAGAGAGAGAGAGAGAGAGAGGGGGGGGGAGAGGGAGAGAGAGAGAGACGGTGGGGCAGATATTATTTCTTCCCAGCAATAAAGAGAAAGCAGAGGAAGCGAAGAAAATACTAGAAGAAGCAAGAGCTGGCTCTGCCAAAATATTGCTCACCTCATCTGTGCTGGTTTCAAGGGGAAAGTGCAAAAGGAAAGTGTAATTGCCTCACTTTGGGACTGCTGGGAAAGAATTTCTCTTACTCCAGCATTATCTGCAAATTTGATCTGAGCGGGAGAAAATTAATTAAAATTTCAATTTCCTGAAGGCTCTCGTAAAGTGGTTCAAACAAGCAAGTATATAAGCAGGGTGTCTGTGTCTATGTTTCTTTTATCAGCTGAGAGAAAGAAAGCAGGGGCCAAGGTAGCCGGAGGAGAGACGCAACCATGATCAGCAAGAGAGGGGCGAGAGAATAATGGCTGAATTGGAACCTCACCTATGGCAGATCTTTAGGGTCTCAGACAGGGCTTGCTCAGAAGCCCCCAGAGAGCAGATTAACGCTGCCAAATTGCAGGAGAATAGGTCCAGGGGCTTTTTGTGGCAGAAGCACAAGGGATTCACTTTTCCCCAGACCTCATTTTGAATGGGAAAGTAGTGCAGGTTGCCTCTTTCTTACTTTAAAATTATTAAGAAGTGGCTGAGGGGTCTGTGTACTTGCTTGGACATTTAAAAAGAAACTTGGCAGTTTTATGCCAGCCTTTCTGGTGGTTGTTTACCTCCTCTGATAGGCTTTACAGACCTCCAGATAGGAGTTTGCAGCTCTCCTATAGGCCCTACAATGTGTAAGGATGTTTAGAATCAGGATGGGTGAGCCTGCCAGTTTTGGTTTCTCTCAGTTCTTATTCCTCTAACCCCACATCCTGGTCCTCAGTTGTCTCCATATTTGCACATAACTTTGCTTTATGAAAATACACCAGCATTTCGGCACAACTTTATCCTAGCACACACATATTTAGAAGCACTTCCCCCTGATATGTTATGTATGTTATTTTCACTAATAGATATAACATATTTTTTATTCACATTTACCGCAACATATGCCATTTTGTACACATTACGTAGCTAGAGGACTGCACTGCAAGAAGTGTGGATTTTGAAGGATGTGTGTGTGTCTGCATATCATTTGGGAAAGTGTGAATTAGGTAGGTCCGCCTTTAAATGGAAACCGAATCAAATTTCTCATAGCTTCCCTAGTCTAGAATCCTGCCTGCGGAGTTCTGGAGAGCTCTTGGGGTTTGCAGTTTGTTTCTTAAAGCAGAGCAAATGAAGCTTTTAACTTAAAAAAATATAAAAAAAATCTTCCACTGCTGTGCTTTAACAAAAACAATTCAGAGCTCTTCATTGCTCTGTAGGCAACATTTGGAACATCCTCACTTATTTAAAAGAGTGCCTAGAGAAATAGAAATACTTTATCAGAAAAAAGCACACAAGCAAAATGACAGGATGTTTTGTGACTCAGGGCTGGGGTTATTGACACTTAAACTTGGGTGTGGGGACGAAAGATCCCCTAACCACCCCCAATTTCTCTTGTTGTTCAGTCCCCATGCAGACATGATGCACACCCCTAAAATAGATGTCTCCAATCTCCATCCTGCTCCATCCCTAATACTCTGAGCAGCTTATGCAATTATTTAAAACTTGGCATTCAAAAAGGAACAACCACAAAGGCACTCTAGCCTCATTGAAACTCCCACCCACCCCTTCTCCAAAATCCTTTAGATGTTTTGCTTGGGCAGAAACTTCCAAATTTGCCTTGAAATTTTGCTTTAGGTGAATTCCGGTACCAACTCTACTCCTGGCTTACCAGACCCCTCTTCTGCCTTTTGGTGCTTTCTGTGCAGGAGTGTCATAAGTACCCTTAAAAGCATTGCGGAAGAGCCTGGGCTTGAGACCAATAGTCCCTCTGGCTCTGACACTGGGATCCTTCGGTATTTCTTTACAGGCTGTGGGGTAAGTTGCAGCTGCCTAGTTGTAGATAAACCTTAATTACTTTACCATTTCTCTAGCCTTATTTGGAAAAGAGGCATTAAGAATGGAAGGAATTATGTAAATAAGCATCCCCTTTGTCTCCCGATTTATTGGATGGGATCATCTCTGAGGTTATTTCTTATATAGGAATTTATTGAGAAGATAGCTTAGTTTCGGAATCTGGCTCATTGTTTTGCTCCTTCTTTCTTTTCGGCTTTAAGGAAGAGGATGTTCTCTGGGTTATTAGAGGTGGTTGCCGAGTGTCGGCAGGGAGGAAGAGGGATGGAAGTTGTATTTTGTCTAATCCTCCTTGACAGCTCCCCCCCATCTTATAAATTGTCTGCACAGGTCTGGGAGAAACAGGCACATCTGTGAATCCCCGGTGACACCCAACAGCTGCATCAGCATGACCTGCTTGAGACGTGGGATGCCTTGCAGTCCCTGGGCTGTGCAGCTGTAGGGGATGGAATGGGATCAGGGGAGTGTGAAAGACCCAATTTTCTGCTTTCCTAACATGACATCTTTTATTCTGGGCTTGAATTATAGGAGGAGGTAACCAGGGCCACTGTTGATGTTAGAGGCATTTTTGTGCTTTGCGTCTAAGGAAGCAGCCAGGGGAAGGGAAAACCCTGGTGAAGGCATGCATGTGTGTGCTGTCTGAATTGTTAGATGGCATGAACTGAGGAGAAGGTCTTGGGATGTTTTGCCTCTGTTCACCAACTAAATGAAGCCACCACAGTATGTTGAAGGGCTGGATTTGAGAGTACTCAGCACAGCTAAGGAAAGCCCCACTACCACCACTAGTCTCAAACAGATCAGCAGTATTCCAGATGGGTACTATGCAGTAAGCTGGAATGACCTGGGTAGCCTGCCCCTTGGAAATCTCCAGATCACAGTGCCTACCGTCTCCTGTTGGTGGAAGTCACTAGGACTTCAGACTGACTGTGCACTGAAGTTGAATGGAGACATAGTCCTAGAGGCAACTTTCAAAGGGATGTGCAACCAGGCTTAGTCCTGGAGAGAGGTGCAGCAGCAACCACTGGGTCCATGTCATGCTGCCAGAGGGACAGCTTGTAGAGGGATCTGCTGGTGGATGCATGTGAGGATGAAGGAAAGGGGGAAAGAGAACTTCTCTTCTATCCCTCTGCCCTGCTCTCACCTGCCACTGTGGATTATCACAGGCATCCACTTGAACTTCAATATTAATGAAAGCAGATGACATCATTGCTGCAGCATGAAATGTATCTGTAGTCTTGAACTGAATTGGGATTTTTAATATCAAATATGTAGCAAAATCTATCTTGAATTACTATGGTGTTGTTGGTTTTTTGGGGGAGGGGAGCTTTGAATCTATTTAGTCCAACAGAGTTTCACAAATCTGTGGTTATCCTTTACTCTGGAGAAACATTACAGACCATTGTGCCTCTAACACCTGACTGGGTTGCTTCACTTCATATAAATTTCATATATATGGTTACATGTAGTCTCCAAGTGGTGAGAGATTTCAGGGTTGCCAGTGCATTCCGTCTTCAAAATGAAGGTCACTAGAGACTGTGGCGTCTTCGTGATAAATGGTTTTATTTACAGATTTATCCCAGGCTGAACATGATATGGAAGATTCAGAACATTGACACTGCAACCAGTCCTGTTCACATTCATTTCAAATAACTGGCTTAATCTTGGCTACAGGTATCTAGTTCTTCAGTCCACAATTATGAGGATTTTCCATTCTTCAGTAGCTTGGTAGATCCTGCTTGGCTACATTGCAAGGCCCTCAGATCTGTTGAACCTGACCAACCTTTACAATGTGAATCCCCCCCCCCCTTTTAAAACAGCATTTTAAAACAAATCATTTCATAAGAATAGCCTGGTAGATCAGGCCAATGACCCATCAGAATACCCAGCTTCCAGCAACTGGCATTAGTCCCTCTGGCTGTGTAGGTAGAGCATTGCCATCATGGCTAGTAGCCATCAGTAGCCCTCTCCTCCATGAAGTCGTCTGCTCCTCTTTTAAAATAAAAGTACATATGCTTAAAAGTACATTTTTATCATACCGATTTATTTATTTATTTATTTTGCATCATGGAAATTGTGCAGGGGTGGGGAACCTGTGGCCCTAGAAATGCTGCTGGGCTTTAGCTCCCACCATCCCTTAACATTCACCATGTTGGCTCAAGCTGATGGGCGCTCCCCATCCTAATGATGTGTCTCCCCCTTTTCTCCCCGTAAAAGATACCATTGAATATATCTTACCATCTCGTGTTCAGACTATATAAGCATTTGTACATACCGGGGAGTAAGTCTCATTGAATTCACCCTCAGACGTATATAGGATTGCACTGTAAATTTCTAATATATGTGAGTTTATTCATTAACATAATACACCAGATTTTCCTAATCCAATCCTCTCTTGATCCTCTCTCTTTACTTTACTTGTCCGGTTTTTGGCCAATGTAATTCTAGCAGTAATTAATAAATTTTCCCTCTAATCCCTTCTCTGTAATTCCCTGTCTTTATAATTATCACTTTTTCTCAGATAATAACCCAATAAAATTACTGGTGGGGCTATTTGGATTGCATATCCAGTTATCTCTTATAATTTTTAACAAAGATTTGCGGGCATTTTGACAACTTTACCGTGTCACCAGATACATATAGCATAATATTTGCATCTTCCACCCAAGATCCCCAATGTTGGTTTGTAATCTTGATCTGCTCACTTCTGGACCGATAATGCAAGGCAGGTTGCTCTGTTGTTGCTAGTCGCTGGTGGGAGGATGGTTCAAATGCCTGAAATCAAACACCTCTCCCAACTTTGTGCTATTTTTGCATGCCGTGAAGGTGTGTAGCATTATGGCAATTTTCTGGGGGTGGGGATATGAATGTGGGTGGAACATGTGGTGAACTTACCACACCAGCAATTATGATGTTCCTTGAAGTCCCAGCAGCAAGAAGTTACCATTTCCCTCTCAGCAGGCACCAGTTTGCTGATGGCTTCCTGCAGATTGGCTTCATGATGGTGCCATGTTATCATGATGTAACATTATGGCATCATTCCCAAAGGGCATTCAGTTCCAAAGGGAATGCCTCTGAGATTATGAAGCAGTAAATTCCTTCATTGTGACAGCAAAGCTCACCCCTCCCCCATTTAAAAAGGAGGGAACTCAACCACCTCATCTTTAAGAGGAAAGGCCACCCAAATGTGTTTTTTTTTAATCCTCCTGACCTTCGCAGGGGAAAATGTACACTCTGCTTGAGACAAAGCTATTAATTTTGTGTTTATTTCTTGCCCTCCTCTTGATTCTGATTTACAAAGAGCATCCCAGATATAAATAGGAAGCTTTTGGAATGAGTTTGCCTCTTGCTCATGCACTCTGTTTCAGATACACACACTGATTCAGTATTTGTGCCGGAATAAGATCAATCATCGGACTGCAATCCGTTGACACAACCAATGCATTGTGCTGCTGGTATGTGGTTGCAGCATGTGTAGTGTTGTGGAACCACCATACCAACCCTGTCAATGCTGCTTGCTGCTTCTTCCCTGTTTGGTGATGAGGTGGGGAGCCAGCAAAGTTGGGGGCATTTGGTTGCATGGATGGGAACATTGTATTAGCAGTGGCGCTTCTGCTGGTGCAACCACAGGGCCCACATGTTGCTGCTGCCCCGACCTGTCCAGGTAAGCAGCAGAGATGTTGGGGTCAGAGGGGCAGCTCAGTGACTCTGCCCCACCACCCATGCTAAGAATTGGCCTCCACAGTCACTTACAGACCCACTGTTAAAACCGTATTTATGGAAGACAATCTTACTCGGCTACGAGTGATCGCCAAAGAAGAAGAAGTTGTACAACTGCAGCTGTGCATATATAGAGACAGCATGGGCTTATATGTTTAAACAGCAAAATTAGCCCATGATTTTATTTTATTTTTAACCACAAGGCCTCCGTATGTAAGTGGCTGTGTGATGTGATTTCACAGAAATGTATTCAATTGCATCTGCAAGGTCTTGGCCTCCAGGAATAAGTTCAATGACTGGAAGGCAAATAATCTTTATGTAGCTGTGAGGCATCTATATCTTCAGGCAATCTTTACACTTGCATTTCCAAACTAAACATGATTTGAAGATGAAAAGGTAAAAAGCTAAGTAGCCCTTTGCTCTAACTTTAGCTCCATAAACGCTCACAAAATGCTGTTTGATTAATGTGAGGAGATGCAGCCCTTTAAACAAATGTGTCTCTCCTCCTGGATCTTTTGCCTACAGCCTTCAGCCTAAGCAAGATCTTTTTGTCTTCTTCACATCCAGCATCTGTCAAGTAAACTGTTGGACAAAAGCCACTGCAAATCTGGCGCCAAAGACCTCCACGGTGGGCTGCCAGCATCTGTGCGGCTTCTGCTTCTTTCACTCCTTTAAGATTAGGATGTATAAACCTGATAAATGTTCATGCCAAGGCTTTTAAATAAAGAGACACATAAATTAAACTTCCCAAATGCCAACACCCGCCACAGAAGAGCTGTGTGTAAATTTCAAAGCCTGACAAATAAATACATCTAGGAAGCGGAACAGCTGAAATGCAGTTACTCCTCCACTTACCTTCCAAGATTCAGTTTCAAAACAAGTAAATCCTAAGGTGCTTAGCTTTCCACATGATGCTCATCCATAGAGGTGTAGCACTTACTTCAGTTTGCAAAAAATTCCCAAAACTTGCACAGGCAAAAATGCCTGCTACCTCAGAGAAAGATCAAAGTGGGAGCATTCTGGAATGCAGTACAATAAACACTGCTCTTCTAGCAGTGGGCATATTGGTGCAAATCACTTTTCTCTTATAGAAGCTGTGGATGGTGTCACACAACAGGGTCGATCATTGGTGTTGTGTTATACTGGGCTGCATAGCAAAGGTGCGTCCCATGGATTGCTGCTGGCATCACCCTGGCTGGGTGCAGACTGATGACATCATCAGCCTGTGATACCTGCTGGTCGCCACTCTCTAAGCACAGGGCCTATATAGCACAGTCCAAGTGGAGCCCCAACCTGCCCCTGCTTATTTCACTGCCAATGTTACCCTCTGTGGGAACAGCAGGGCACCTCTGCTTCAATCACCATGCGGGAGTGGCAGCAGTGTTTATGCCACCTTGAATGTTTTACCACTGACCTGCCAGCTAGGCTAAGCTTTTATTATTGGGACATAAGACCTCTGGGAGGCTTATCACCTCATAGCACTTATCTGATTTCATCATGTGAATTGTACTTTGTGGTGAAGGTTGCCACTAGTAATTGCCTACAATAATCATATCTCTCTAGAGACTATATTTGCACTAGATTATCATCATGCTGTGACAAACCCCTGTGGAGGGATACCTCTTTTTCAGCCAAGGAATGTCTGAGACGAGTGGAGGGGGATGGGAAGGCTGGAACTGCCAAAGGAAGATGCTACTTTATATAACATGACAGGGAAGGTTTGTAGTGAGGCAGTTCCAGATTGTGAGGGGAGAGAAGAAAAGAAAGCAGGGAGGTCGGTGTGTGATAGGTATGTGGTGGCTGTGCTTCTGGGTGGGTGGTGAGTAGAGCGAGCTGGAGGTCAGAGACCATGCAAAATACAGGAACATGTGGACTGTGTTTCCCAGTCCCAATTCTGAGATGGCACAGAAAAGAGAATTCCAGGTGTTTCTCCGTCAAAGTGTAGCAGTATTTAGAAGAGCCAGTCCTGTAAGCATTTTTTCTTGCATCCAACTTTTGAAGGTACAGGAGGCCTCTCTACATATTGATCTGGAATCCTAGGAAATATCCTGTCATCCCTTTTCGATCTGTGATTAGCTGGGATTGCTCAGTTGGTAGAGCATAAGACTCTTAATCTCAAGGTTGTGGGTTTGAGCCCCACATCGGGCAAAATATTCCTGCATTGCACAGGGTTGGACTAGACAACTCTCGTGGTCCTTTACAATGCTACAATTCTGTTATTCTAAATTGGCCTGGAATATTGCAAAAATGCAGTATAATGGCTGTTTCAGGTTTGAAATGTTGGATAAGCATATTGGGTTGGGTCATAAGAACCACTTACAGAAGAAAATAAGCAGAAGAGGAGATTCCCATTGTTTTCCTACCCCTAAACCTTAGAACATCCCATTCAGAAAAACAATTTCCAACCTTCAATATATTTTTCAAGGGGGATACAGGAGAAAGATGGGGTGAGAAAATCTACTTCTACCAACTTCCTTCTGTGAATGGTTATTGGAATCTAACCCATAGTTCCTTCCAGAACGGAACACATCCAAGTTAGTCTTTCAAGTATAGCTTAAGCCATCACAAAGCCAACTGAAATATAGCATGTAAACACACCGGAACAGTTCTCAGCATCACAAAATGCACAATGTAATAAGCTGTAAAAGCTCAACAGGAAGTAATTTAAGTCACACTAAAAATGCAATTCTTAAAATGGCCAATGGTAAGAATTTGTGCATGAAACAGATACATGATTCCTTCAGTGGGGGAAGAGGGAAGACACCCAGTTTTCCCAATCCCAAAAGGCCCTGGATTGTTTACCAGTAGAGCCACATCAAGCGCTACTTGTGTGTAGGGCCTGGACAAGTTGATAAGGATTGGGACCACACATTTATCTCCATCTCCAACGTCACTTCTTCTTACTACAGAAACATGTACCATTCTTAGAATCATACTACAGAATCTTACTACAGAGGCATGCACCATTCTTAGAATCATAGAATTGTAGAGTTGGAAGGGACCCTGATGGTAATCTACTGTATCTAGCCAAACCCCTGCAATGCAGGAAAACATCTATGACAGATGGCCGTCCAACCTCTGCTTAAAAACCTGCAAGAAAGGAGAGTCCACCACCTAATGAGGAAGTCCATTCCACTGCTGAAGAGCTCTTGAACTGCCAAAAAGTTTCTTTCTGATGCTCAAGCTGGAATGGAGAGAGTTATACAATACAGCTGCAGCTGAAAGCACATACAGATTGTGATTGTTCTGCCTTGTGTGGGGAGGTCCAGTCAGGCTTAAAAAGCAGACTCACAGGTGTTCTTAGATACTTATTTGCTCAGGTGTGTGTGTGTGTGTATTTGTAACATTTTTTATTCATTTTGATCTTTAAACTGTTTAGCATGGTTGCATTGCTTGCATCAGAGCATATGACACACAACAATTACATAAAAATAAAACAAAAATAAACACTCAGATAAATGTTTCTGAATATATTAACAAAGTTACGACAAAGTGTATATTCAAAAATTACTAGCAAGATTACTACCAACATTGTTTCAGAAAGTGTGAATTAGGTAAGATCACCTTTAAGGGTGAACTAAATCAGATTTCTTCCCCATCCCTAAAGCACTGAATAATTTTAATGCAGCTTATGAGATTCAGTTATGGCTTTAAAGTGCTTCTTTCAGAAGGAGGAAAATGATTAATGTGGTAAACAGCAAAGAGCACCCCTTCATCAAATATATTCTGCAACTGCACTTAGGACAATGCTTTTGGAGTCCGGGGTAGTGTTTCTTTATAAGGCAATATTGTTTGTGCTTTGTGTATCTTGTTTAGGAAAAAAACGTCATGATGTCTAGACTTCTGCACAATGAGATGCAGGCAGACAAATGTTAAAGAGGTAATTTTGTAGAACATGATGTTTCAGCAAAATCAGCCATTGACCTTAGAAGCAAACAGGCATAACTACAGGCTACCCATTTCATAGTCCCAAGCCAGAGCAAACATTTAGCTTTCCATTGTTAAGAATTTATAGCACAATACTATGCATGCTTACTCAGAAGTAAGTCCTATGCTGTTCAACAGGGCTTACTCCAAGGTGGTTGTGTATAGGACTGGAGTCTTAGGTTTATATACTCTTATTTGGGAGTAAGGAAATTCAATAGGACTTTCTTCTGAGAAGACTCAGAAATGGGCCTAGCCGTCAGTCAAAGATCCCGTTATGGGGTGACCAGTTCTCAGGAGAGCAATAACACCGAAAAATGGCAGAATCAGAAAAAAACAGAATAAAAAAAGCTAATAAGTAAATAATGGTCACAATGAATTCTGTGTGTCAAAAGTACAAAAACTCTCCTCAAATTTATATGAATATGACTATTGAAACATGGTGTGTTTCTTTCTCTTCCCCCTACCCCACTCATTCATGTCCATGAACATGACTTTGGGTACAGTCTAGAAGACATTAGGCATATCTGCATAACTAAGGGGCTATGGTCTGTAATGGGTCATTATAGGTTAACTTTTTGACTATGGATATGCTGGAACGTTACAGCTTATTGAACAATACTTTTATGCTGGTAGTGAGAATGAATACAAAAAAATAGGATCTTGGAGTCAGGGCTGGCCTTAGTCTTTCAGCTATTTATACCCAGTATGAAGATGGGACCCTTTCTCATGCCCAGTCTCCAAGCTGGATTCTAGAGTTCTTGGTATAATGGCTTCCTCGGGTTGTTTTTTTGTTGATAATCTTCAGGTTGTTCTTCTGAAGATAAAGTTTTGTTCAAAATGTGTCATATATAAATTTTTCTTCAGAAATGCTGACTCTTCACATCTCCTTTCCTTTTTTGTACTCTGTGATCTGTCTACTTCAGAGGTAGCCAATGTGGGGCCCTTCAAATTTGGGGACTACAACTCATATCATATCTGACCATTGGCCAAGCTGGCAAAGGCTGATAGGAGTTGCAGTCCCAGCTATCTGGAGGGCACCCTGTTGACTACCCCTGCTCTCTTTCCCCAACATAATCTTCTTCACAAAATCCTGTAGTCAACCTGTTTCTCCTACTACAATTTGTGGCCCACTCTCTTGCTTTCCCCTTTCTCCGTAAACTCTGAGTTATGGGTCTCTGTGGGCTATTACTGAGATGCTGTGGTGTCACATTCCTCTTTTTTTAATTCTCAGCTGAGGTTAGGTACCACATATTATCATCTTAGCCCATGCACTTTCTCTCATAAATCAATCCTTCACAGAAAGAATGGGGGAAAGCAAGCACAAGTCAAATACTAAGGATCAGATAGGGTGAAATGAATGGGACATTAAAACTTAAAGTGTGAGTAATCTGGGATGTATTTGATCAAAAACTGCTTTTTAAGTAGCCTTTTCTCTTGCTACAGAGGACATTATTGAACAAAGAACAAGCCTGGCGCAATTGAATTTGAATTTATTACTCTATTATTTTAATATATTTACTTGGGGTTAACAACTCATTGAGCACCAAATTGCTCACTCTTAATGAGTCCCTGATGGAAGGAATGAGCTGCTTAGAACTGTACGGTAAAATAACAACAGTGGCATGGCAGAAGGCAGCAATAAAAATTAAGTGAGTGGTATTGAACTCTTGAAGAATGGGAAAGCAGTCCTGTGTCATGGAATAAGAGGCTGTGTGGCAGACCAGCTACAGCTGTACTTTTGATACAAGACTGGTTTGCACCAAGAGGAAAACACAGTGGTGTAGTTTTCTGCCTCAGAGACAGGTACAAGGGTTGAGTGTGTGTGTTTTCTGAGATTGCTTTCCTAGTTATAATTGAATATCAGGAACAATGAAGTAAATGGCAAGGGCCATGTTCCAAGAAATTCCTACTCTCCTATAAATCCTTTGTGCCCTCTGCAGATGAAATGTGAATGCAATGTTTGGGGGGTGGTGGAGCAGGGAGCCTTACACACTGCTCTCTATAAAAATCATTTTATTGTTCTTGTTGCTTTCATTGCACCAATACTCTAAGGCCTTGTCAACACCTGGTCTGATTTTTGCAGGGCATGTGCAATAACAACACATAAGTAAGGGCAAGACTCAGACAATTTTAAATTACAGCTAAGAAGCAGAAGGGAGTAAAAAGAGGGAAGAGTTACAATGCATGTGTTCATTTAAATCCACACTCTGCTGCATACTGAGTGTTAAACTGAAAGGGGAAAGGCTACTCATGTTGTGATTGACCTCAGAACTGCAGGGAGTCATATGCAATCCTTAAATATTACCAACTTTATGAACTCCAGGACCTCAGAGTTCCATATTCACATTGTTCTACATCTAATTGACCCAGCAGAATGTCTCTTCAGCTGCTCAATCTCAAACCAACCCTATTTAGAGGACTGGAGGGCATATGTTTCCTGTTATTATTTTGCAGCCCTTCACCTCACTGAAATATCACTGTTAATATTTGGCCTTGCATAATGCAAACCCTTATTTTTGCCCATATACCCGGATAAAAATCACTGCCCCTAAGAGGCAGATGCTTTGGAGAAATGTTTACTTTCAGATAGAACTCTATGATAATTCATGGTTAGTGGGATTTAGTTTCATGTCCCCACAAACATTTATGCACTGAGGAACACATGAGTTAAATATTTTCACATTACAGTAGATAAAATTGTTCTACACAGCAACACTCTTGTTTCTTGAATTCCTCCACTATCAGTTTTAGCTTCATTTGTTCTGACCTTTTACTTTTACATGCTCTCTCCCCAGCCTCTTTCTACCTGAAATAACTTGTGCTTTGAAACAGGATCATGTTATTCCATCGCGACTATGCAAGCAGAGAACTAGGCAGAGAATTTAGCATCCTAGGAGTGTGTGTGTGTGTAGCACACTTCTAACATGGGGTTGGGTCAAGACAAAGTTAGCTGAATTTAATTGAAAGACATGACTGTCCTGTCCCATTTTTTTTTTAATGAAGCCTAAGTTTACTAATTTAGCCTGCAATCCTAACCCAGTTTACCACCATGGTAAGTCCCACTGAATTCAACAGCATGTGTTTTGCAAAATTAGGAAGTACATGCAAAATTGCATAATTTGCAAGATTTAAACAGACAACAGAATATAACTTTCTTGCTGCAATTGTGTGTGTGCAGATGTTGACAGAGAGTGCTTCTTAAATCATTCCTTCCCCTCAAAAACCATTACATGAGAGCCAACCATGATGTTGTGCTTTCCACCCCTGGGAGGCAGCTGTGATCCTGAGTATTTCTTTGATGTCTAAAAATGGAGCTCATGACTAAGACTATATGTCAAGTAACGAATATATCCACTGAGAAACAAAAGGAAAAGTCTTATCCCGGCATGAATGTTAGGGCATTTTCAGATGATAAGCAGATGGGGTTTTTTCTCCCTCCTTTAGAAGCAGTCTACAGATTTCCAGCTGAGGTTCTGATGGAACGCAGAGAGATATCCAGGGTGATGTAGACATTTGCGAGGGATCTAATTGCCAATTTAGAGGACTCGATACCTTTCTATATATGGTTTAGGTGAAGCTATTCAGGCCTTGCATTATCAGCTTCTATTTTCTATCCCAGAAGGCTTTATTGCCTCCCACAAATCTGATGTTATATTTCCTTTGCTTGGGAGGAACAACTGACCTGATATAATAATAATAAAAATTATTCGGTCACAAAATCAGTACAAAATACTGGTTTTTGCAGGGGGTGGGGGGCTTACTTTCTGAGGTTGTATTTTAGAATACTGAACCTTTTTTATTAACATCTTCATTAGTGTGTGTGTGTGTGTGTGTGTGTGTGTGTGTGTGTTGAGGGGGTGGTTTGTTTTTAACCACCACACTCATTTTCGATGAAAACACCCACTGTGTGTTTAATGTATATTCAAAAACAGGAACTTTAAATATTATTTGCTGTTCTTTGGGAGGAAGAGCAGGATATTATAATTATAATAATTATTATTTGCAAGGGTTATTTAGGCACTGGCATTTTGAGAGCAAGGGGCAAATACAGTAATATTTCTTTTATGTCTTGTCCTCCCAAGATGCCTAAAGGGCATTGTAGGAAAGTTATCATAGCCCCAAGGAGAGCTCCCAGTGAGCAGCTTGCTCCAACCTGGCTGCAGGTGAACTATGGCTTTTGGAGCCTCTTCTTTCAGTCCACTTCTCCTATCCTGCACCCCTTTTTGGAAATCTTGAGTCCCCTAAAGGGCCAACTTTTCCAGCACCTCATAGCTCCCCACCTGGTGTACTGTCCCATTGGACTGGACAAGTTGTGTGAAAGACATTCAGTTCCTCAGGCACCCGTGAACGCCTCAGCTCTGGCTCTGTGGGTCCTGGAGTCATGGAATCTGGTTTATTAGGCTTCTGCCTGCCAGCCTCAGCTTCAGTGGATTGCAGATCACCATCAACAGGCTCAGCACCAGGAAGCCAGTTCAGTTTTTAAGCTGGTGACACTGTAGCCTGTCTTCCTGCCAGTGTTGAACTTAAATGTCCTGATATCTCCCTAATCTTTGTAAATCATTGCATCCACTTATATAATGGTCATTCGACTTCTCTTCTGACTCCTGAAGCAGGTGTTCAGAGTTCAGAGGTACAGTGGTAACTCAGGTTAAGTACTTAATTCGTTCCGGAGGTCCGTACTTAATCTGAAACTGTTCTTAACCTGAAGCACCACTTTAGCTAATGGGGCCTCCTGCTGCTGCCGCGCCGCTGGAGCACGATTTCTGTTCTCATCCTGAAGCAAAGTTCTTAACCTGAAGCACTATTTCTGAGTTAGTGGAGTCTGTAACCTGAAGTGTATGTAACCTGAGGTACCACTGTACTAAAAAATGAAGTTCTTCAAATTTGCTCATTTTATTACTATTCTGTTAAGTTGTCATAGGTGCTCCTTGAGAAGGCTCATTCATTGAGAATTTTGCAATGAGCAAAAAGGCTTTCTAGATGCTTTTGTGCAGGTGCTATTGTATCTGTTAGCCTGCTACTTTGTTGCGGGACCCAGAACACGCTAATCAAGCAAGGCCTTTAAAAGGGCAATGAATGATTTATATTAGCTTACATGTAGACAAGTTATTCCTCTGGGAGACAAAATCTGCTTTGTTCCCTCTTTTATAAAGGCACTGATTGAGAAAGGGTCCGTTTATTTGATTGTGTTTAAACCTTTGCTAGCACTTTTACAGTCCTTGTGTGAAATGTATTCCTCCCTTGAAATGTTTTCTTTAAAGGTTATCACTGTTCTGATACAGCAGAAGAGAATACTGAGCTACTCATAAAAGATACAAAGAGACACATACTACACCAACCTCTCTGTTCCTCCATATCAAAACAGATTGAATCATGTTTGCTGTTTCCTCCACAATTCATGCAAGTTAGTTTGCAAACAGAGGATAGACTTGCCGCCAAAATCTGCTCCATTTACTTTCCCCCCTATTTACATATGTCATGTGGTGAATACAGATACCATTTATCAAGTAGTAACTTGCATGAAACTATTTGCAAACCAGTATTAGAGAGGTGCAAATACTCACTGTATTAATTTTTTTGGCAGTTATTTTCATGTCATTGACAAACTACCTACATTTTGGGGGCATTTTACTCACCTTTTTTATCCAGATTTGCAGTTTTTGCAAAGGTAGAATCTTCCAAGTTTATTCTTTAGCATTTACCCTTGCTCATTTAAAGGCACACGAGAATGTAAAATCAGCCTGCTGGATCATGCCAATGGCCCCTCTAGTGCAGCATCTCGTTCTCACAGTGGCCAACTGCGCATAAACACACACACACACAGACGTGTTTGTGCATTATCCAATATTTTCCATGGGGGGGTTCAGACAATCTATTAAGCATTCTTGAGTGCCTGGAGGCAGTTGGAGGATGGATGGCGGCTAACAGATTGAGGTTGAATCCTGACAAGACAGAAGTACTGTTTTTGGGGGACAGGGGACCGGCAGGTGTGGGAGACTCCCTGGTTGTGAATGGGGTAACTGTGCCCCTGAAGGACCAGGTGCACAGTCTGGGAGTTATTTTGGACTCACAGCTGTCCATGGAGGTGCAGGTTAATTCTGTGTCCAGGGCGGCTGTCTACCAGCTCCATCTGGTACACAGGCTGAGACCCTACCTGCTCACAGACTGTCTCACCAGAGTGGTGCATGCTCTAGTTATCTAGTTATGGACTACTGCAATGCACTCTACCTTTGAAGGTGACCCAGAAACTGCAATTAATCCAGAATGCGGCAGCTAGACTGGTGACTGGGAGTCGCCGCCGGGACCACATAACACCAGTCCTGAGAGATCTGCATTGGCTCCCAGTACGTTTCCGAGCACAATTCAAAGTGTGGTTGCTGACCTTTAAAGTGCTAAACGGCCTTCATCCTGTATACCTGAAGGAGCGTCTCCACCCCCATCATTCAGCCTGGACACTGAGATCCAGAGCTGAGGGCCTTCTGGCGGTTCCCTCATTATGAGAAGTGAGGTTACAGGGAACCAGACAGAGGGCCTTCTCAGTAGTGGTGCCCACCCTGTGGAATGCCCTTCCTTCAGATGTGAAGGAAATAAGCAGCTATCTTATCTTTAAAAGACATCTGAAGGCAGCCCTGTTTAGGGAAGTTTTTAATATTTAATGCTGCATTGTTTTTAACACTCGATTGGGAGCCGCCCAGAGTGTCTGGGGAAACTCAGCCAGATGGGCGAGGTATAAATAATAAATTTATTCTTATTCTTATTGCCTTAACCATCAATGCTAGCTATGTCCTAGGCACATGGTACAGCAAAATGACATATCCTGCACACATGAAACTAAGCAAATTTGGTCTGCAGCTTGTGGTTAGTGAGGAGGGAGCATAGTAATGAGTCCTGGTTTGAACGACACACTAAGCCTTGGCTTAGCTCAATGCAGCAGTAAAAAGGACCCATGAAAGAACAAAGTGGCTGTGAGCCTGCTCATCTGCATGGTCTTGTTAGGATGTAGGTCGGCTTTCTACAGTATGTTGTGGGAACCAGCCCACTGAGAGTGACTGGATGCATGTGTCATCAAAAACTGTTTGGTGCACTATCACTGTTAAGTCCATGGATATTAGGGACATGGGTGGCGCTGTGGTCTAAACCACTGAACCTCTTGGGTTTGCCGATTGGAAGGTTGGAGGTTTGAACCCGTGCAACAGAGTGAGCTCCCGTTGCTCTGTCCCAGCTCCTGCCAACTTAGCAGTTCAAAAGCACACCAGTGCAAGTAGATAAATAGGTACTGCTGTGGCAGGAAGGTAAAGAGAGTTTCCATGTGTTCTGGTTTCTGTCATGGTGTTCTGCTGCACCAGAAGCAGTTTAGTCATGCTGGCCATATCACCCGGAAAGCTGTCTGTGGACAAACGCCAGCTCCTTCAGCCTGAAAGCGAGATGAGTGCCGCAACCCCATAGTCACCTTTGACTGGACTTAACCATCCAGGGGTCCTTTACCTTTTTACCTTACGTGGATATTACAGCCTCTGCTGCATTTCATTTCCCTCTGACCTCATTTTTAACAACCCAATCCCTCCATGATAGGCATTGTTTTCTGACAGGTGGAAATAGTCAAATAAGAAAGTATGCTTTTGGATTTATGTTGTTGTTGCTGCTGCTTTGCAAACTTAGCAGCTGCAAAAGGTAGAAAGGGGTGGGGACTTCATTACCTCAGGGTTTGGAATTCAGCATGAGTAATATGGTGTGAATTTTTATTTTTATTTCGTTAGCTTATAACACGAGGCTGATGGAAGCGCTCTTTGATTTGGATAATAGCAGAGCCCGCATCTCTAGGTTGAAGCTTTGGAACAGTTGCATGCTGTGGAATTAGTTAATGAGCCTTTCTTTGTTTGAGCTTTGGAAGACCTCCAGAACTCACTCAGGAGAGAAATGAACAAATGTCTTTAGGTTACCTGTGGAGAAATACTCGTGATGAAAAACCTGAGCTAGACCCCTCCTTTTCATCATCCTTTCCCTAATCAGCTCTCAGGTGGTCTAAGATGGAGATTGGGAGGGAAGGCAGGAGAGGAGAGAAGCAAATTAAATCTATTCTTTTTGTCATCTTGTAAAAATGAACCACATATGTTTCAAACAGTGGCTGTTCCGAGTGTAAATAGCATTAGATTGAATTTCCTTTTTAAGCTATTCAGAACACGCAAGTAGTAGTAGTAGTAGTAGTTATTATTATTATTATCATTATTATTATTATTATTATTACCCCACCCATATTACTGGGTTGCCCTAGCCACTAGGTGGCTTCCAGCATATATAAACACATAGTAAAACATTAAACATTGAAAAGCTTCTCTATAGAGGGCTGCCTTCAGATGTCTCCTAAAAGACATATAATTACTCATCTCCTTGACATCTGAAGGGAGGGTGCTACTACCAAGAAGACCCTCTGCCTAGTTCCTTGTAACTTCACTTCTCTCAGTGAGGGAACTGCCAGAAGGCCTTCAGTGCTGGATGTCAGTGTTCAGGCTAAACAATGCGGGTAGAGACGCTCCTTTGGGTATACACGGCCAAGGCTGTTTGGAGCTTTAAACCAACACTTTGAATTGTGCTTGATGAAAGGTAATTTGAAATGTTTAGGCTGAAGTCTTAACCCCACTTACACGGGAGTAAGCCATGATGAATTAAGTAGGACTTACTTCTGAGTAGACATGGTTAGAATTGCTGTTAGCAAATTATGATACCTGGGACAAAAATAATAATCTCACGAGTTCTTAGAAATGTAAAAGTTCTGTAACATGTTACATGAGATCTAGTTCTCAATCTTTCTGTTGAAACGTGCAGTGATTTGAACAAGTTGCATGGTTTAATTAATTTTCAAAGGGACAGTTTCAAGGTATGCATTTTATTAATTGTATAATTATCCTGCCTTTCCTCAAGGGAACTTAGGGTGCTGTATCAAGTTGGTTTAATGTTTAAATTTGGTTTTTTTACGTCACTCTGAGGGACCTTGTTAGGGCTGAAACGAAGTTTATAACTAGTTTTATAAATAAATTATATGGCCACTTTCTCAACTTGCTTTAAAAAAATTATCACTGCAGCCTTGCCAGGTAGGCTGAGAAATAATGAAGTGAAGTTCACATCCGTTGCCTACAGCACTTAATTCACCAACTTGCATCTGGTTTCCTCCAAAGGTATGTGTATGGATCTCCTCAATACATCCTTTCAGTAAAGTTATCTGCTGGCTAATGTTGTATCTTCTCTAGCCCTGAAATGACTGTGCTATCAGCAATCAGCTAGCTGTCTTTATCCCAGTTCTGGTATGCCTTTTCCATAGGGAGTGTTGAGCTTGTCCAGGTTGAACACAAGAAAGTAAGACTAGCAGAGTAGCAGGCTAGCCAACAGTTTCCTTTTCCTTTTTTCTTTTCATTCTGTCTGTTCCACAGTCTATCTTTGCTTTTTTTAACTCAGATCCCCCCCCCCCAGCTTTGAATTCTTATTGGGACCTGACTTTGGGTCATTTCTGCAGTGGCCATAGGCTTTCCCATGTTTGTGGCAAATTTATTACATGCCAAGCAGGATAATGGCAACACCCAATAATGTTTATTTATTTATTTTTATACCGCCTTTTCCCCCTGACAGGACTCAAGGCTGTTTACAGATAAAGATAAAAAGGTAAAGGGACCCCTGAACATTAGGTCCAGTCGTGGCCGACTCTGGGGTTGCGGCGCTCATCTTGCTTTATTGGCCAAGGGAGCCGGTGTACAGCTTCCGGGTCATGTGGCCAGCATGACTAAGCCGCTTCTGGCAAACCAGAGCAGCGCACGGAAACGCCGTTTACCTTCCCGCTGGAGTGGTACCTATTTATCTACTTGCACTTTGACATGCTTTCGAACTGCTAGGTTGGCAGGAGCAGGGACCGAGCAAGCGGGGATTCGAGCTGCCGACCTTCTGATTGGCAAGTCCTAGGCTCTGTGGTTTAACCCACAGTGCCCACAGTGCCACCTGTGTCCCACAGATAAAGATAAGAACCACTAAAAACATAGGAAAAAACTATTATTAAAAACAACTAAACATTTATAAAATTCTATTCTATTAAAACCAAACAAATAACTACAATGACATAGCATGCCGTAAAAATTGAGCAGCAGAAATCAAGCGCATAATTCAATCGGTATGACTCTTGGGATCTTACAGTTAACTTCTGTGAAAAAAAGGAAGAAAGACAGATGTCTCACAGCAGCGAGATATAGATTATCTCATGCATGTTTGCAAAACACTTTCAGATGTTGTGATGAAAGATGCAACATTAGTGGAAGGTATTGCTGTGTGTGCCATTATTAACTATTGATTTTCTGTTGGCAGCATTATATTTAATCATTCAACCAAACAGAGACACACATGTGTGCCATTGGGACAATCTGCCTTTGAAAAACAAGAATCCCTAAGCTTCATCACCTTCTATCATCTCCATTGGGTTATGGGGGCTTCACTGCTGGGTGTACAATGCTCAGCCAATGATTTTGATACATATTTTTGGCACAAAAGAGCAACAGACATTGGGAGAAAGCTGTGGGAAAGTATCAGCTACATTTGGTATTGGTATTATTATTATTAATCTATTACTTGCCCTTCATACTAGGTCTCAGGGCAGCTTGCAACATTAAAACAGAATCTTGAAAACAGCTTAAAACAACTCTAAAACCACACTAGGCAACACAAACACTGGTTCTTTTTGGTTTGGTTATGTTCTTTCAAATGAGTTGTCATTCACACTCACAGAATTACCCTTTTGTAGTTGAGATGGTTTTAATAAAGTAGGAATTTATTTTATTAAACTGTAGCCCTGTTTCAGTCACCCAAGAAAGCAAAGAATCTGAGACAACTTTTACTTTGACCTTTTAGACCTGCTCATATTGTTTTGCAGCCAGAAGAAACGCAGTGAAGCTGTTTGAAATAAATATTTCACTCCAAAACAAGCGCACATCGAAAGTGTGTACATAATTTCCAGCTGTGAAAAGACTTCGGATCATTTATTTATGAACAAAGCAGAGAAAGACCAATTAGTTTAGAGACCTCAAGGAAGGTTTGGAGTGGGGCAGGGATGGCCTGAGAGCCAGTGGTCAGGGTGTTGGGGAAATAGTGTGTCTGAGGATTTCACTTTATAATAGTAAAACCCTAAATGATTATGGCATACCGACCAACACACATTGTTTAATTATAGAGAGCCTAGAGGAGTGGTCTGATTTTTAAAAGCAGTGTAGACACATTTGGGGACTAACTAAATAAAAAAAAAGGCCCATCCTCTATTCATACAATAAATGTTTGTAGAATAAATGAATGGAAGGGGGAGAGTGGATTGATGCCTGATGTTGCCAACACTGCCAACCTAGATGTCCCCCCCTCCATCCTGGCAAACATAGGAGATTCTATAGTGCTTGCTTCCAGGTTACTTATAGCATAGCTGTCAACGTTTCCCTTTTTTAAGGGAAATATTACAGTATTTTAATATTTTTTGGAAGCCGCCCAGAGTGGCTGGGGAAGCCCCGCCAGATGGGCAGGGTATAAATAATAAATTATTATTATTATTATTATTATTATTATTATTATTATTATTCCGAATAAGATTCCTCGCAAGAAAAGGGAAAAGTTGATAGCTATGACTTATAGTGAACAAATTATTATCTTGATTTAAAAAAAAGTACCAGCACAAAACTAGAGTTGCTATGACTTGTGCAAAGATATGCCAAAAATAATTGTTCAAAAAAAGAAAAAAAGAAGATATCACTGTAACTGACTTCTGGCATGCCTCAAGCCGCAGCAAAAGTGAGCAAGACCACCTTGTCTTTGACCAAAGCAACAATGAGTCCAGAAGAACTTGCAGCACCTCTCTTTCTCCCTGCCTCATGCTATTCCTTCATACTTTATTACAGTGATCGCATGCAAAATTAATTATCAGTCCTGTCACATATTGCAATGCTGGCAGTGGTCAAGTAATGAATTATGGGGAATGTGAGCACAATTTTCGGCAGCTTAATTGCCTCTCTTGCAACCAGTGAAATGTTACATTAAATATCCATGGTGACCAGATTGTATTCGATTTTCGTAACAAATTGGTGGGATTTCATTAGTGGTATCTCCAGCATCTGATCATCTGGCTGCTTCTCACCTGACTGCTGCATTTGGCTCATGCTGTCCAAGTGCACAGTCCCAACAAGCTCTGGAAACTCAGATCTGTGGAGGCCAGCTTGGAGGAGGAAAAATCCTTCTGCAAAATATCCTTTTTGGTGGCGGGGGAGGGGCAGATGGCTCAGGCAAGAGAGAGTGATTTACTCTATATTTCTTCTTATCCTTTTCCCAGAGGACTTAGATCAGCACACGTGCCTCATATTATAACCTCACAACAACCCCGAGAAACATAAGAGGCTGAGAGTACCATAAGCTAGTGTGGTGTTGTTTTTAGAGTGCTATCTAGGGCCAGGAAGAGCTCACTTCAAATTCTCAGTCACAAAACTCAGTGGGTGACCTTCGGCCAGTCACTGTCTCTCAGCCTAACTTACAGTACCTTTCTGGTTTGTGTGGGTATAATATAGAAATTGTGCTGGGGGCATGTGTGTGTGTTTTTTTAATGTATTTTTATTAAAGATTTTCTTGGTTTACAAAAGTATGTGCAATCTCTTTTTTTTCAAGTAACATTTTTTACAGATCAGTTTCATTTGTTGAGACATTAGGAAGAAGAGGGGGAAAGGGTGAAGGGGGGGAGATGGGTAGGGGTGGGGTCGGGTGGCAATGTTTCTATTTTACTTAATATATGTGGGGTTTGGGGTCAGCATTGCTTGTGCTGTTCACTTGTGTTCCTTTGGTGGTGAGAGAGGTTGGGGTTGGCCTAGGGTGTGGTTGTTTGTTTGTGATCGGCTGTGGTGATCTTTGTTTTCATGTATGAGTGGGGTGAGTGGGTGTTTTGGATCAGGTTAGCCATATTGATTTGTATGCTGTTGGTGGATTTTTGTCATTGTCTTGTTGGGCTGTGTATGTGATAAAGGGGAGCCATACCCGGGTGAAGGCTTCTTCTATTTGTCCCCATGTCAGTTTCAGTTTATTGGTTATTTTTTCTAGTAAGGCTGTTTTCCATACTATTTGGTACCATTGGTCCATGCTTGGCTGGGGGGCATGTATGCCGCCTTGGAACTCCTTGGATGAAATGCAGAATATAAAGGAACAAAATAACAATGGTGGTAAGAATTCTTATTTTGGGTCTCCCTGGTCTGAGTCAAACTACTTACATGTAGAAAGCACTTGCTAATTCTAAGAATTTGTCTGCGTTTCTCATTGCATTTTCATTTTCACTGACGCCAAAAAGTATATCCTGTTTTCATTGATTTTCTGCACTCATTGTTAAGACCTTCAATTTGTACCACTGCTTTGCTTTTTCTTGGTACATTTTTCCTTCTTTTCATGGCCCTCACTGAACTGGTTGCTTATTTTCCTATACTGCCATTCAGTCCTAGTGGTTGTGGTGTAGCACAGCCCATGTGATCTTATCGGTGATATCACAACACCATATAGGGAATGCTGTGCGTGTTTGAGTAGAGGTGGTTGCAATGTTTGCAAGGAAGGCGGAGGTAAGCACAACCTACTGCAGCAACCTGCTTCACGTGGTGATTGCCTCAATCCTGCCAGCTGCCGTTGCTTCCCCCTTCCATTGTCCCAAGCCCTGGAACTAGAAAATATTGGTTGCTCCCCAGGTTCCAGTGAATAACCTGTTCCCCGTTTCAAGACCAATCCCTCAATCCTCAGTAGGAACTGAATATTCCTTTTGCAATTTCTGATGGGGAGTTCTGGTCACCACACTTCAAAAATGGTATTGTAGAGTTGGAAAAGGTTCAGAAAAAAAGGCAACCCAAATGACCAAGTGGACGGCTTGACTCCTCTATGAGGAAAAGTTGCAGCTTTTGGAGCTTTTTTACAAAGATGAGGAAGAAGTGACATGCTAGACATAATTTATAAAATTATGCATAGCATGGTGAAAGTGGATAGAGAAAAAAATCTTCTCCCTCTCATCATCATCATCATAATTTATTATTTGTACCCCGCCCATCTGGCTGGGTTTCCCCAGCCACTCTGGGCAGCTTCCAGCAAAGATTAAAAATACATTAAAATGTCACACATTAAAAACTTCCCTGAACAAGGCTGCCTTCAGATGTCTTCTAAATGTCAGGTAGTTGTTTATCTCTCACTTTGAATTGTGCTTGTAACACTAGAACTCATGGACACCCAATAAGGCTAAACGTTGGAAGATTCAGGACAGATAAACAAAAGTTCTTCAAGCAAACACCACCACCACCAACAACAATAACAACAACACATCACCCATCTGACTGGGTCACCCCAGCCACCCTGGGCAGCTTCCAACAGAATATTAAAAAACCAGTGAAACACATAGTTAAATGTGATGGGATGAAGAGCTGCTTGTGTGTAAATTGCAATCCCTCAGAGTTTGAACAGTTTCTCAAACCTCTGCCTGTGACGGAGCCCCTCCAGCATGGCTGCGTCAGTCGCTAGCAGAATCCGAAAGTGGTTGCTTTCGGAAACGTTTCCAACATAAAAGCTCCTTAACGGAAACACGTCTTCTGGACTCTCTGCGTGACAGTTTCCGGCGAGGAACGGGTGTCCCTATAGGAGGCTCTGAGACATCCCCACTGTTTTCACTGGAAACATCTCTGAGCCATTCCTCCGACTCTCCTTCCCTTGACATTCCTGTTCGCCCCCTACTGGTTCCCTCTTCAGGTGTTACGTCTCCCTCTACCTCAGAGAGCCTTTGCACCTCTGGTGCTGCCGATGGCAGTTCCCTGACATCCACCTCCCCTCCAGGGCCCCCTTCACCCCCTCCCGTCTCCTCCCCTACAGTTTGGGAGGAGGTAAAACCCCGGAAAGAACCTTCCTCATCGTCTGAGGTTTCGAACACCTTTCTCCACTTGTTGTGGTTCCTAGTCTCTCGGTACTCCTCGTCGTCTGAGTCCGTTCCTTCTTCCAACTCCGACTCCGCGAATCCTTCCAGTTCCTCTTCCTCGTCTGTGGTGCCGAAATACTCCCTCCTAAACCTTGCTGCCGGCTGTGGTTTCCTCGGGAATCTTTGGTGGAACGTTTCTGTCAAAACCTCGTCATTGACCTCCTCTGCTGTCACCCAAGTGTTTTCTGACTCCGGTTCCCCTTCCCACGCCACTAAATACTCCACCTGATTGCCCTTCCACCTGGAATCGAGGATTTCCGCTACATGGTTACTGCTCTCCCTCTCTTCCAAGACTGGTCCCCTGGTGTGCTCCCCTTCACCTCCCCCATTGTACGGTGACAGTAACGACCTGTGGAACACTGGGTGCAATTTCATGTGGTTGGGTAACCGGAGTTTGAAAGCCACTGGGTTGACCTGCTGAATGACCTCAAAGGGTCCCAGTCTTTTGGGTCTTAATTTCTTACAACCCCCTTTGAACGGCAACCCTTGGGTGGACAACCACACCTGATCCCCCACCCTTATGGTTTCACCTTCCCTTCTGTTCTTGTCGGCCTGCTTCTTATATTGTGCCTTGGCCCTTTCTAAGTTGAGCTGAAGTTGACGATGGATAGCTTCCATCTCTTCTACAAACTGTTCGGCCGCTGGGACGCTCCATCTCTCGCCTCCCTCCCCCGGGAATGCCCTGGGGTGACACCCGTAATTGGCCAAAAAGGGGCTCATCCCTGTGGACACATGCTCCGCATTGTTGTAGGCAAATTCTGCCAGCGCCAGCTTTTCGACCCAATCATTCCCTCTGTCATTGACATAACACCTCAGATATTGTTGGAGGATGCCATTTGCTCTTTCCGCCTGCCCGTTGGTTTCAGGGTGTCGGGCCGTCGAAAAATTGACTTCCACGTGCAGCAAGCTCATGAGCTTCCTCCAGAACCTGGAAGTAAATTGTTTCCCGCGGTCCGAGATAACCCTCAAGGGGGCGCCATGCAGCCGGAAGATGTGTTCTACAAACAACTTCGCTGTTTCTTCCGCTGTGACTGCATGTGAACATGCTACAAAGTGGCACATCTTAGTTAACAGGTCCACTACTACCATGATGGCCGTTTTGCCTTTGGATTTGGGCAGATCCGTCATAAAATCTATTGATACCGCCTCCCAAGGCCGTTCCGGCGTGGGTAGTGGTTCCAATAACCCTGCCGGCGCCCTTCTTTCCCCCTTGGCCCTCTGGCATTGGTCACACCCTCTTACATACTCCTTTACATCTTCCCTCACCTTGGGCCACCAAAATTCCCTGGTGACCATCCACATGGTCTTGTGTTGTCCAAAATGTCCCGCCGTGGGACTATCATGCAACTGCTTGAGTACCCTCCCTCTCAATTCACCTTCTGGTATATACAGTGCCCCTTTGTAATACAATGTCCCATTTCTTTCTTCAAACCCCTCCGGGCTCTCCCCCTCTCCCCTGAGGCCTCTGAGCTTATTTTGGGCATATTCGTCAGTTTCCGTTTCTTCTACCAGCTCTCGTCTCCCCACCAGCGCCGCCCCACACACCCAGCGGTCCTCAGGAATGACATGTCTTTCTTCGCTTGCCCCCTCCCCTTCCAAGTACTCTGGTTTGCGTGAGAGAGCGTCCGCCCTGACGTTCTCTGGGCCTGGTACATAACAAATCTCGAAGTGGAATTTGGAAAATTCCTGTGCCCATCTCACTTGTCGTTGGTTGAGTACTCGAGCTGTTCTCCAATACTCCAAATTCTTGTGGTCAGTGCACACTTGCACCTTGTGTTGTGCCCCAATCAATAAATGTCTCCACCTCCGGAACGCTTCGTGTATGGCGAGTAGTTCCCTGTCATACACCGTGTAGTTCCGCTCAGACTTATTCAGCTTCCTCGAGAAAAAGGCACACGGTCTCCACTCCGACGTGTTTCTTCCCGGCTGAAGAAGCACAGCCCCCACCGCTCTGTCTGACGCGTCTGTCTCCACTCTCATGGGCTTCTGTAGGTCCACATGCAGAAGTTGTTCTTCCGAAGCGAAAGCCCTTTTCAGTTCTTCAAAAGCTCTCTCCGCCTCCGCCGTCCAAACAAATTTCTTCTTGCTACTGAGGCAGTCGGTGATGGGCGCCGTCAAGTGTGCAAAATTCTTGATGAACTTCCGATAAAAGTTCCCAAATCCCAGGAATCTTTGCACATCCTTCTTGGTTTTCGGTGTCTTCCATTCCAGCACCGCCTGGACCTTGCCTGGATCCATGGCCAATCCTTGGTCTGACAGGCGGTACCCCAGGAATTCCACCTCCTTGGCATGAAAAAACTTCATCGCGTCCTTTAGGATCTCATTATTTGCTGCCATCAAGGGTCTAACCCAGTCCTTCGCCCCTGATTCGAGATGGCTAATTACAAAAGCCACTCGTGATTCCTCATCAGGGAAGTCATCAAATTGCAGATTGAGAGCATATTGCATCTCTGTCCTAAAGGCATGGTAGTTCCTGGGGTCCCCCCCAAATTTCTGCACCAATCCTGGCATCTTTCTGTTGAGTGGGGTGGCTTTCTCCTTCCCCCTCTCTGCATCCTGAGCCCTCCTCTCTTCCAGCCTCGCCGTCTGCAAGGCAAGCTGGATTTCCAACGTCCTGTACCTTTCTTCCAGTGTCGGACCTCCTCCAGCTGCCCCTGCTCCTCCGGTTCCTGCTGGTTCGCTCATGATGCCTCTCCCTGGCACAAGCTAGCTGTCGGTGACTTTCGGATTGCTGTGATGGGATGAAGAGCTGCTTGTGTGTAAATTGCAATCCCTCAGAGTTTGAACAGTTTCTCAAACCTCTGCCTGTGACGGAGCCCCTCCAGCATGGCTGCGTCAGTCGCTAGCAGAATCCGAAAGTGGTTGCTTTCGGAAACGTTTCCAACATAAAAGCTCCTTAACGGAAACACGTCTTCTGGACTCTCTGCGTGACAGTTTCCGGCGAGGAACGGGTGTCCCTATAGGAGGCTCTGAGACATCCCCACTGTTTTCACTGGAAACATCTCTGAGCCATTCCTCCGACTCTCCTTCCCTTGACATTCCTGTTCGCCCCCTACTGGTTCCCTCTTCAGGTGTTACGTCTCCCTCTACCTCAGAGAGCCTTTGCACCTCTGGTGCTGCCGATGGCAGTTCCCTGACATCCAACTATGGGACTCACTCTCACAGTGACACTGGCAGCCACCAACCTAGATGGCCTTAAAAGAGAATTAGACCAATTCACGGAGGACAGGATTGTTGATGGCTGCTAGCTGTGCTGCCTACGCTGTGCCTCCACAGTAGGAGGCAATAATTCTTCTGAATGCCAGTTGCTGGAAAGCACAAGAGGGGAGAATGCTCTTGTTATCAATTCCTGCTTGTAGGTTTCCCAGAGGCATCTGGTTGTCTACTGTGAGAACAAGATGCTGGACTAGATGGGCCCTTGACCAGATTTGGCAGTATCTTCCTATGTTCTTATTTAAATGTAAGAAAAATGCTCTGCCAAAGATTCTGCAGGTGCTCATTGCTTTTGCCTGCTCTGCCCCAATATACTTTTTTTCTTGTTTTTTAGCCTGGGGGAAGATAAAGAGAGAGGTGAGGGTGCTTTGCAGTACTCACCAAGGATCAAAATGACTGTTGGGGTGAACGGTAGAATGGTTGTGCATTCCTTATGCCTTAACGTGATGGTAAAAAGGGGGGATGCGGGTGGTGCTGTGGTCTAAACCACTGAGCCTCTTGGGCTTGCTTATCAGAAGATCAGTGGTTCAAATCCCCATGAAAGGGTGAGTTCCCATTGCTCTGTCCCAGCTCCTGCCAACCTAGCAGTTCGAAAGCATGCAAGAGCAAGTAGATAAATAGGTACCGCTGTGGTGGGAAGGTAAATGGTGTTTCTGTGTGCTCTGGCTTACATCAAGGTGTTCTGTTGTACCAGACGTTGTTTAGTCATGCTGGCCACATGACCCGGAAAGCTGTCTGTGGACAAACGCCGGCTCCCTCAGTCTGAAAGTGAGATGAGCGGCACAACCCCATAGTCGCCTTTAACTGGACTTAACCATCCAGGGGTCCTTTACCTTTTTACCTTTAACATGATGATGTCAGGGACACTCATAAATTAAAATAAGAGGGTACCCATGGATTACCCAGCAGATGAGGCCAAGAGGAGTGAGTAGAAATAAGTAAGAAGAGGAGACCATAAGTACCCAGAAGAAGCCATAAGTGGGGGAGTAAGAGAGTGACAAAGCAGTATCAAAACAGTGCAAGCTCAGCCGTAGAATGAATATTTTTCTGTGAATTTGCTTGGCTGCAATGGATGCACTACCCCTGAGGTGAAATATTGAAAATGAGAGAATATTCAGCCCAGCTCTAAGTTGGGTGTCTTTTATATCCAGACTAACAACCATGAGCTCAGTGGTGAAAATGGTTGGAATGTTATTTGGAACTTCATCATCTTTAGCTGGAAATTTGTACCTGTCAGAACCTGCCCAATTTCACCATTGAATCTCCCCTATTTACACAGCATAATTCACACCTGCCAACTTTTGAAAACCCTCCAGAGGGAGATTTAAGCTTGCAGAGGAGCAATCTGGCAGTTTGCTGTGCTTCGATCCAGCAAGATCAGCACTTGGAAAGCTTCCCTTACTTGCCACAGTATTGTTTAGGGAGCCTCTGTGAAAGTGAATCGGCGAGGTGGTTCAAACAGTAGAAAGACTGAGTGTGCCACCATTGTGCATTCAGCAAATTCCCATGATCCTCCCACCTCACGATAGAGAAGGAAAGATTGCACAAACCGGTATAATGAAGGGAGGATGGAATGGAACTGCTATTGTGTCTTGTCATAAGCAAATGGCCATTACACCATTTGCTTATGGTAGGGATATATGTAGAAAAGAGCCCATTTGATCCAAATAATAAGAAGCATTGAAAATGCTGGTGCAGAGGCAGTTTAATGGGGCTAGAAAATCAGCCCCGGTGGTTTCTAGAGGAGTCTGTGCTTTGTTAGTGGATGTAAGAGGGAGGGGTGTCTGATTCCTCAGTTAAGGGTCACAGAAAGCAGCTGAAGTGGGAGACTAAACTGCAAACTTTCTCTTTTATCATTGAATTCACTCTGATTGTGCTGGCATTTGCTTTCTGTTCCTGTTAAACTGCCTCTGCACTTGTTGGTTGTCACTTGAGCAGGTATCTGGACCTGAATTGTACCTCATGTACAGTTTTTCTGCATTTTTTATTGATTGAACCATCCTAAAACCAAAATGAACAGAAGTTTCCCATAGAAGGGAGAAAGAGGGCAGGGTGGAGAGAGAGAGAGAGAGATCAGATCAGTCATAAAGCGCTGCCGGTGGGAGAGAGTCAAGCTCTTATTTTACTCAAACAAACAGCGAGAAGTGTCGGACCTCCCTGAAGTCATTCCCTTTGTGCTTCAATCTCTGCCTGTGAAAGCTGAAAGTTAGTTTCCTGCCCATCCTCAGAGATAGAGTCCTTTGTTGCAAATGTATAGGAGCTTGTCACAAACCTTTTGGCGCCATCCTGTATTATACATAGAGGTGAGCAGTTCTGATCTCACACTGATGTGTCTTCTGTCATTGACCTGTTGCCTGACAGCCCCCCTCTAGCCATTGGCTGACGTGGTGGGATGTCATAGAATGTCTGTGAACATTCTGACTGCCGATGGGAAAGACTTGAACAGCAGGGCATTGCCAGTGCATTTTTGATGAGAAAAGGAAACATTCGACCTGACTGGAAAGAAAGCTTCCTATGGATACAGAATGGGGCTCTGTGCTATGACAGGAAGAAGAGGGAAAGGAAAGAGTTGTTGGCCATCAGGATGGCGTTCACACTTGGAAGCAGGAGGTGGGAAAACTGAAGGAGGGCAAGTTTCCAGAAAATGGACAGATCTGTGAACCATTTGCAAGAATCATAGAATCATAGAGTTGGAAGAGACCACAAGGGCCATTGAGTCCAACCCCCTGCCAAGCAGGAAACACCATCAGAGCACTCCTGACATATGGTTGTCAAGCCTCTGCTTAAAGACCTCCAAAGAAGGAGACTCAAGAGTTAGCTGGGTCATTACTAACATAAGTTTAAACCACACACCCAGTTCAGAATAAGGCCTGTCAATATCAGAACCACATCCATAATACATCTCTGTAGGGACATTTAGATGCTGATGAGTCCAAGCAAACCCAGCACAATTTTTCCCTTGGTGATCCCTTGTGGCCCTCTAGATATTACCTGAGGGTCAATGGTCAGGGATGATTATTTATTTCTTTATTTTATTGCTTGTGGTTTTTTTTACCATGGTAACATAAAGCAAATTACAGTATGCAAACAAAGAAACATATACGGAAACCAGCTTGAAAGGAAACCAAGAAAAATCTAAAAGACAATTCTGTTTGTAAAAGGCCAAATTAAAACATCCCATGCACTCAAGGAGGTAATTAAAAACCAGAGGCCTGGCAAAGAAAGAAATTCTTTTGCCTGGCACCTAAAGAATTAAAATTATGGGAGTTGTAGTCCAACAATATCTGGAAAGTCACAGGTTCCCCATCGCTGTTTTAGGGACTTGGGTTTGTTGCTCAGCTACACAGCATGGGAATCAGACAGAAATACAATATGTCCGGCTGTTGGTTTTGTTGGGGACAGGCTTGATTTAGTGCAGAGGGACATATTTGATAAGAAACATTGTCCCTTCTTCTACTTCTTGCTGTGATGAAGCATCAGCTGTGGATGTACCTTTAAAAGCCACAAATAAAGTAGCCTTTTGTGAATCATCTAATATGCGTCTTTTTACTGCCTCTCCTGATTTTAAGTATTTTGGAGAGAGATAACAAACAACCTCTGCTGAAGTGTGTTACACGTGAATCCATTTCCCACTTCTCCTTTTCAATTTATGTTTTCCTTTCTGCACTGAGCTTGGTGGAACAACTGCCTCTTTAACAACCTTTCTCTCCGACAAGGAGGGCAGAAATAAAATAAATTAAAACCCGTCACTCATTACCACTTTGCTATTTGTTCCCAAAGCACAGCATTCTTGGAAGGAATGTGGGGTGAGCATTTGTGGGGAGCGGGTGATCAGGAGCAAACTGCAGGACCCAATGCTTAGCATGGTATAAATCAGGAGGCATCAAGGTGAGTTATGGAGCTCTGCACGACCCCTCGAAAAATAGGGAATAAATATTTTAAAACTCCAATCTAATGCAATCATTGAGGAGGAACGGGAGGAGAAGGGAGGCCATGACAGTGATCGATGGCTGGTGAACATTTCCAGATTGGTGGCTTCTGGAAACTTTCTGTAGTAATATACATATAATGTGTGCTGAGGTCTACTGCCCTAGCCAAAAATGTTAGAGGGGGTGGGGTGACAAAAAGAAGTGGAATTGTCCCAAAGGACGCGGGTGGCGCTGTGGGTTAAAGCCTCAGTGCCTAGGGCTTGCCGATCGAAAGGTCGGCGGTTCGAATCCCCGCGGCGGGGTGCGCTCCCGCTGTTCGGTCCCAGCACCTGTCAACCTAGCAGTTCAAAAGCACTCTCGGGTGCAAGTAGATAAATAGGGACTGCTTACTAGCGGGAAGGTAAACAGCGTTTCCGTGTGCGGCTCTGGCTTGCCAGAGCAGCGATGTCACGCTGGCCACGTGACCCAGAAGTGTCTTCGGACAGCGCTGGCCCCCGGCCTCTTGAGTGAGATGGGTGCACAACCCTAGAGTCTGTCAAGACTGGCCCGTACGGGCAGGGGTACCTTTACCTTTTACTAGGGGTTCTGCAGGTTTTGTGCATGTGGACTTTGAATGGATTGTGTATCTGATTTTTTTACACTGCGGTAGACACTGAGGACTGATGGGAACTTTTGAATATGACTGGTTCAACTGCCTGCCAACTTTCCATGAAAGGCTTTACGATGAGAACTGGCCATACTGGAAGAGTATCCAGAGAACACACCTTCCAGATTGGGAGGGGTAAAATGGAGATACCATGGACTGAAAAATGACTGTTGAGAATATGGTTGGGGAGATTCTGTGGGCCGTGAAGCTATGTGGACAGTGGAAGCTAAGAGTGACTCAGGAGGAGAATCCTCCGGAAAAATAATCTCTCAAAGGACCTGTTGATGGTATTTTACCATTGTACTGTTGAGAGTATGTTTACTTATGGTCTCTGTGTGTGGTTTGGGAGCTGCACGGTAAGGGGAAAAACAATGTTGTCCAGGGTTGTAAAGACTGCAGAGAGAATAATTGGGTGCACTCTATGCTTCCAGGTGCCATAAGAAAGCTGCAGAGATAGCACAGGATAGTTCGCAACCCGGAAATGATCTCTTTCAGCTTCTGCCTTCTGGAAGAAGGTACAGGGTTGTAAAGACTAGGACTAACCGCCTGAGAAACTGTTTCTATTCAAATGCGATTTTGGTTTTAAACGCAGTGTAAGGTAGTCTCTGCAAGAGACGCGGGTGGCGCTGTGGGTTAAAGCCTCAGTGCCTAGGGCTTGCCGATCGAAAGGTCGGCGGTTCGAATCCCCGCGGCGGGGTGCGCTCCCGTTGCTCGGTCCCAGCGCCTGCCAACCTAGCAGTTCGAAAGCACCCCCGGGTGCAAGTAGATAAATAGGGACCGCTTACTAGCGGGAAGGTAAACGGCATTTCTGTGTGCGGCTCTGGCTCGTCAGAGCAGCGATGTCACGCTGGCCACGTGACCCGGAAGTGTCTTCGGACAGCGCTGGCCCTCGGCCTCTTTGAGTGAGATGGGCGCACAACCCTAGAGTCTGTCAAGACTGGCCCGTACGGGCAGGGGTACCTTTACCTTTACCTTTAAGGTCGTCTCTATGGGAGTATATTGTATTTAATTATTGGGTATCAGAGTTTTTAGGGGGCTAACCAGGCTGGGATAGCTGGGATAGCAAACGTGTTGGTTTCTGAATGTCTGGTGTAGATATTCAATTTCCTTGGGACAATGACAATAAAGATTATCGTATCATATCGTACGTTCATCTGACTTGGTGGTGTTGGGCTGTGTAGGCTGGCCTTGTCCTGCTACCTCCACTGTTGGCGGTATTATGCTTCTGAATACCAGTTTCTGGAAGCTGCAGGAGGGAAGAGGGCTGCTGTGCTGAGTTCCTGCAAGTGGGCTTCCCATACACACCTGGCTGACTACTGTGAGAACAGGATGCTGGTCTAGATGGGCCACTGGCTTGGATTCAGCAGGCTTTTCTTACATTCTCACACCCTGCCGTCACATGTGGTACAGGTCCTAATTGGGTGCAGTCTACATATTTGCATTGGTGCATGTGCAGAGTTTCTTCTCACATGCAACACATGCTCAAGATGTGTGGGGAATTGTCTGTATCCCGTAAGGGCCACTGAGTTTGTCATTGAGCAGTATGTAGGGATACATCCACAGGCTTCATTCAAAACTGCAGAGGAGAAGACTCCAGCTCCATAATCTAAAAATGGTACAGGTCACTGAAGAGAGGAGGCTTCCCCAATACATGAGCTTTCTTCAAATGGATCTTCAACAAGCCGTGGAAATAGATGCCCTGTCTTGCCCAAATGCCGTGGAATACAAATACAGCTGTTCATCTTAGAAACAGAGATGTGAGTGCAAAATATAGGTACCCCTCCTCAACTGTGGAGAGTGTATTATTTGGAATTTGCTCATTTTCTTTGCACTTGGCATCTCTGTATTTTATGTCCAAGGCATCCCTTCTGTTCACTTTGCAACTGACTGCACTGAAGTAATCAGCTTCCCTGTATAGAGTTCTCATAGTGCCTTGGGATCTCTAAAACTGAAAATCCTCTAACCTGTAGACATAAGACCATACTGTGAACATCTTAAAGCACCTAGAGAGGCTTAAACAAGAGCAGACTGGTAACCTTGTCTTGCCACTGCCAGGAGAGAGACATGGCCTTGGTGTTTGTGTCCGAGTTTACATCTTACGTTGTGTTCTGTACACTCAGCAATTCATATAGATTTTCTGTTGTTGTGGATGGTGGGTTTCTGAAGGTTAAGGAGGTCACTAATGAGCTAATGCCCTGGTCCTGTCTGCAGGGCTTTCGCCAATAATAATCACCCACAGTTAGCAAGCTTGTCGCAACAGCGATAGCAAAAAAGGGTTGCCCTCTTCCTGAGCAAATGAACTCGGTAAGGCTATATTATTCCTTCCTTTGCCTTAGCCCGCTGTATGCTTCTGATTATAATCTGTTTATGGATATTTTTAGTCTGTTTATAGGAATTGAACAGAACAGATTGAAATACTTGGGGGCTGATATCTTTATTATCCCCAGAGAAGGACAGAATGCAGCTCAAGGTTGAAAACAAACTTTTTAATGGTAGTAGAAGTCCTTAACCTGAAGGCAGAATGCTTTAGTTCTGTCTGTGTGAGCAACTATCTCTGAGATCAATTTTCTGTACTTGAGAAATAGACGTCCACTGAAGTCTGTCTGGGTTGTATGTGTTTGTTATTTCAAACTTCACATTCTGTGACCTTGGTTTAAGGGAGAAATATATATATTTAAAATCCAAATTCAGCACTAATGGGGGGGCAGTCTGCATAGACGGCCTCTTTGGCATAAATGTTCACAGATTCCTTGCTCTATTCCGAATGTAGTATTTATATTATTTTAGAACTGCGCATTTTATTTTATGTCTTACATGGAATGATGTAATGTCTGGGGAAAGTGTGGATGGATTTAGGGCTGGACGGCTCTGAAGAAAGGGCAAGAGCAACACAGAGGATGAAATCTCTAACCCTAAAATGCAGGAGCCTTCCATAGATACTGCTGATACATTTTCAAACCTGTCTTCAAAACCATCCAAAACTGTAACTGCACTTAAAACAGACGCAGCATAAAACTCTCTACATAAAAGATTGCAGGAGATAAACAGCCCCAATTAAAAGTCCCAGACAGTACTTGATCCACAGAGTATAAGTGAAAGCCTGGCTGATCCGGACATGACTTTTATGTGGTTAGCGCAGATGCAAAAATAACTCCTGCTGCCTTGTCCTTGCAAAAATGTGAAAACCGCTGACATGCAGATTCATTTCATCCCCAGATTTTGGGTTCATGCTGTAAAAATGAACTCCATGGATCTGAACATAGTTAAGGCTCAAGTTGCAGCATTTTTAATACAATATTCTGACAGGTGTACAGAATGGCTCTTATGGGCCCCAAGTTGTGCAGCAATGGTGTGATAGAATCATAGAATAGAATCATAGAGTTGGAAGAGACCACAAGGGCCATCGAGTCCAACCCCCTGCCAAGCAGGAAACACCATCAGAGCACTCCTGACATATGGTTGTCAAGCCTCTGCTTAAAGACCTCCAAAGAAGGAGACTCCACCACACTCCTTGGCAGCAAATTCCACTGTCGAACAGCTCTTACTGTCAGGAAGTTCTTCCTAATGTTTAGGTGGAATCTTCTTTCTTGTAGTTTGGATCCATTGCTCCGTGTCCGCTTCCCTGGAGCAGCAGAAAACAACCTTTCTCCCTCCTCTATATGACATCCTTTTATATATTTGAACATGACTATCATATTACCCCTTAACCTCCTCTTCTCCAGGCTAAGTTCAATTGTCATGGCTACATCTGTGTTTCACCAGTGTTTTGTCCAATGTGGCCCTCAACTGGAAAAAAAAGACCCGTACCCCTTGTGTACATCCTGATAAGCAAGGGGTTGACAGGACAAAACAAGAAAAGGGTGAAAGTGATTATCGAAAATGTAAGCTAACCAGACAAAATGAAATGTCATCATAAAGATGGACCCCGTATGATGAACTACAATGAGGCTGACAGCCACTCATGTAAACAAAAGAAATGTATGTCATTGGTGTCACAACTAGAACTAATATCACTCAACAGATGACACCAGCAATAAAAAACAAAGAGTGAGATGTGCAAAATGTCCAGCATATATAAATTATGGTAGAAACAACTGCAGTGCTGAGCTAGTTCATGAGGATACTCCAAGGTGCAAAAGCAGAGATGGGGCACCCATGGTCCTCTAGATGTTGCTAGAATCCAAATCCCATCATTTCTGACTTTAGCCATAATAGTTGATGATAGGAGTTGGCATCCAATATGTCAGGAATGTGCCTCCCCTCAGAGTGCAGGGGAAGAGTTAGACTCAGAAATTGAACTAAATGAACGAGGGAGCGACTCGGCAGATGAGAGCTACGCAGTTCGACCCTGCTTTCCGGGGAGGACTCTGTTAACTTTCAAGAAGAGGAAGAGTTGGAAGGCGACCAGAGTGTTGCTAGGCAATCAGCAGATAAGCAGAGGTCTGAGTCTGTGTTGAGTGAAAGGGGGGAGGCCAGCCTCTCAGTCCCCATTCTAGGAGACTGGATAAGATCAGAGGGCAACAGAAGGGCAAGAGGGGAAAGGCGAGAGTTTGGAGTCCTTCCTGCTGTGGGAGGGGCAAAAATTCAGATTGACCAACTATCGTCAATGTGAGCAGGCTAGAAGCCGTGCTCCGGATGTGTCTTTTTGTAAATAAATGTGCATAAAACTACCAGAGAGTCATTACTTCTTATCGGGGCTTGCTTGCCTGCCAGAGATCGTTACACAATAGGATCTAGAGGAACACACCATTCCCATTCCCATGCCTCCTCTCTAAGATGCATCTCACCATGACTTTGATGTCATTGTGTTGGCAGGTGAAGATGCGCCTCTTTGCTCAGGCTTTTTTGCTAAATTTCTGCTGTTGATGGTGGTCTTCTTTGCAACTAGTTTCTGTATTTTGTGCTATTTTCTAAAATCAGTGTTTAGTTGCTGGTTTGGACTGTGCATATTTCTTCCCTGGGATCTCCAAGTGAAGTCAGATTATAAGTATTTTGATAGCTAGATGATAGATATAGATAGATAGATAGATAGATAGATAGATAGATAGATAGATAGATATAGATGATAGATAAACAGACCCACCTTGTATTCTATGGAAGTGCTGTGATGTAAGCTGCCTGCAGAATGCTGTCAAGCAGAGTCTATAAACCTATGCTTGCTAATGACAATAACTAAGATTACTTGGGAAGAGTTGTTTGGCCCATAGATGCATGACACATTATCTGTTCATTGTGTCTCACCATTGTAGGTGCATCAAACACAACAGAATCTCTGGTGCCATTCTATGGTAGAACCTCTCTCAGGTTATTGAATTTGCCATTTTAAACTCAGGGTTTTGCCATTTTTATCTCTCCTAAGTTGCCAAATAAAAACTGAAAAAGGACTCTATACCTAGGGAAGCCCAGTTTGCAAAATGCATTATTACTATTAGTAGTAGTAATAGTAGTAATATATCCCCCTTCACCCGTAGATCTCAGGGTGGTTCACAACATATAAATATGTTGCCTTCAGAAGGTTAGCTTTCAGGATGGTTTTAGGGCATTGGAAGGAGTGTTGTTTCATCTGTGTTTTTATGACTTCATCATTTTCTTTTAATTGTTAGCTTTTATTGCGGTTTAACATTTATGCTGTAAACCACTCTGAGAGCTGATTTCGATTAGCAAAGGGAAGTGTATTGATTCATGAATAATGAATATTACAATTATGACAATGATAAATAATGATAATTAGAGATATGCTGAACCATCCCTTGAAAATCAACAGATGTTTCACCTAAGGAGCGAAGTTCAAAATCAACAGATGTTTTACCTAAGGAATGAAATTCAAAATTTGTTTCGAAATTGACTTTATGCTTCATTTCAGAGGTGTAACAACAACATTCAGGGCCAGTCTCTTCTTGGTTGGGATGATGTGTTTGTGTTTTTCGACACATTTGTTAAAGTTGCAGAGTAGGGAAGATGCGTTGGGACTGATTCTTGGCACTCTGCCAGAACACTCAGCAAAGCATGTTGGAAATTACTGCTTCTGCTGTGAGCAATGCAATACATCAGGTTTTGGAGCAATGGAGAAATGCATCTCCTTTTGCTTCGCTTAGCTCATTTGCTTAGCTCATTTGAGGAAATATGTGGAATATCATTTATTAATTCCATTTATATCCCTCACCCTTATTAAAACAAACAAACAAACAAACTCCTAGGGCAGCAGAATGAAAACAGATTAAAACTTACTTAACTAAAACAAAGCAAAACAAAATGAAACATTTCAATAAAACGGCAGGATCAGCAGAAGAAGGTCGACAGCATCAGGTACCTGACGAAACTACAGAGTTATTTGTATAATAAGCTAGGTAGTGTATATACCCTGCACCATGGATTGCAAAATCTGGAGGAATAATTAGAGAAAATCTTACGTGCCATCTGGCAATATGAAAGACCCAGTTAGTAGAACAATAGTGTTGGAAGGGAGTCTGAGGGATCATTTAGCTCAGTCCCCTCCTCAGTGCAGGATCTGCAGTGCAAGATACTAGCACAGCATACCTGACACCTGGGTAGTCAGCTTCTGCTTAAATACCCCCAGGAAGGGGAGCACACCAGTTCCCCAGGCAGCCTGTCCCACTGTTGGGCAACCCATACCATTTGGAACTTTCTCCTAATGCTCAACCAAAATCTGCTATCAGGCCATTTCCAGCCATTGAGTCAAATCTTGTGGAGCAAGCCTTTTAGATATCTAATGATGACTATCAAGTCTCCTCTTAATCTTCTGTTTTCAAGGCTTAACGTAACCCTAGAACTGTTCCTTCTGGGATGTGATATTTTACATAGATATGGAAAACAGAGAGATGCACAAGTTTACCTTCACATACTACAACAGAAGAGAGGGACGGACAGGACACTCATATCTGCTTCTGCATAATAAATACAAGTTAGTTGAAATTCATATGATACTTCATAGTGTGGAGTTGCTGTGGCAATACATACCTGCTTCATGTGGAATAGGCCTGTAAGGTTGCAGTCCTATACACACTTACCTGGGTGAAAGTCCTATTGGATTCCACTGAATGACATGCATAGGATTTCACTGTAAATGGTTGTTAGCCCTAATTGGAATTAGGTGTGTGGGGACAAACACCAGGGAGAGCTGCTGCCAACAAGCCCTCCTTGTAAACTTCCCAGAGGCATGTGGCTGAACACCAGTGAAAACAGAATACTGGATTAGATTAATCTAGGGGTAGCCAACATGTTGTTGTTTAGTCGTTTAGTTGTGTCCGACTCTTCGTGACCCCATGGACCAGAGCACGCCAGGCACTTCTGTCTTCCACTGCCTCCCGCAGTTTGGTCAGACTCATGTTTGTAGCTTCGTCCAACCATCTCGTCCTCTGTCGTCCCCTTCTCCTTGTGCCCTCCACCTTTCCCAACATCAGGGTCTTTTCCAGGGAGTCTTCTCTTCTCATGAGGTGGCCAAAGTATTGGAGCCTCAGCTTCACGATCTGTCCTTCCAGTGAGCACTCAGGGCTGATTTCCTTAAGAATGGATACGTTTGATCTTCTTGCAGTCCATGGGACTCTCAAGAGTCTCCTCCAACATGGTGCCTTCCAAATATTGTTGGACTACGACTCCCATCAGCACCCAGCTAGTATGTACAATGAAAATGGGTGGTTGGAGTTACAGTCCTACAACATCTGGATGACCCCCATGTTCACCAGCCTTGAATTAATCTAATCAGGTCTGATCTAGTGAGGTTGTTCCTGCATTTCCGCCATAAAATGTGCAGCAATATGGCTATCTAATGCGGTTCCCTTGCCCGCCCACCAATGTTATTATGTCAGAGCAATATGGGAAGCAGCCATGCCAGTCAAGTATCAATGGTTCCTCTTCATCCTGTAGAAGAGTGACTAGTGGGGTGCCACAGGGTTCTGTCTTGGGCCCGGTCTTATTCAACATCTTTATCAACGACTTGGATGATGGACTCAAGGGCATCCTGATCAAATTTGCAGATGACACCAAACTGGGAGGGGTGGCTAACACCCCAGAAGACAGGATCACACTTCAAAACGACCTTGACAGATTAGAGAACTGGGCCAAAACAAACAAGATGAATTTTAACAGGGAGAAATGTAAAGTATTGCACTTGGGCAAAAAAAATGAGAGGGACAAATACAAGATGGGTGACACCTGGCTTGAGAGCAGTACATGTGAAAAGGATCTAGGAGTCTTGGTTGACCACAAACTTAACATGAGCCAACAGTGTGACGCGGCAGCTAAAAAAGCCAATGCAATTCTGGGCTGCATCAATAGGAGTATAGCATCTAGATCAAGGGAAGTTATAGTGCCACTGTATTCTGCTCTGGTCAGACCTCACCTGGAGTACTGTGTCCAGTTCTGGGCACCACAGTTCAAGAAGGACACTGACAAACTAGAACGTGTACAGAGGAGGGCAACCAAAATGGTCAAAGGCCTGGAAACAATGCCTTATGAGGATCGGCTAAGGGAGCTGGGCATGTTTAGCCTGGAGAAGAGGAGGTTAAGGGGTGATATGATAGCCATGTTCAAATATATAAAAGGATGTCACATAGAGGAGGGAGAAAGGTTGTTTTCTGCTGCTCCAGAGAAGCGGACACGGAGCAATGGATCCAAACTACAAGAAAGAAGATTCCACCTAAACATTAGGAAGAACTTCCTGACAGTAAGAGCTGTTCGACAGTGGAATTTGCTGCCAAGGAGTGTGGTGGAGTCTCCTTCTTTGGAGGTCTTTAAGCAGAGGCTTGACAACCATATGTCAGGAGTGCTCTGATGGTGTTTCCTGCTTGGCAGGGGGTTGGACTCGATGACCCTTGTGGTCTCTTCCAACTCTATGATTCTATGATTCTATGATTCTATAATGAAACTGCCCGGAATGTTGTTTAAAATGGTCCCTAGTTTCTGTGTTACGGTTTTCAGATGTGCAGTCCAAAAGCTAATGCTGTAACAGAAATCATGAACCGATCTTCCTACCAAAAAGAAAGAAAATAAATTAGACAGTCTCATGGGAAGATTAATGGAGAAAACTGCCTGCATATTTACTAGCCACATAAGCTTGCTAACTAGATCCTGAATGTCATTTCCTTTCCACACCTTCCTTCCTTCTCATATTTAATATTCCAGCAAGAAGGCTTAATGGAATGGCCTTTTCATACTGTGTACTACACAACAATTGATCTTTCTTGTTTCTTCATTTATTAATTATAAATATTTATGAATTATTCAGGGTGTGGGTATGTGTATGTTTTTTAAAAAATATATGCTTATTTAGAGCAGCTGCTGAGGTGTTTGAGTTATTCTAATCCATTAATGAACAAATCATAAAATAGAAATTTTAATGTGCTGAATATCGGAACAGGAGGAACGTAACTATTAGAATCAAATCAAATAGCTATTAGGCATTTAGAATTATTATTTTTTTAACATAATTCAGTTGGTAGATTTCTGCAGTGCTCTGGAAAGGTGTCTTGACTAGGAAACAATAAAGGGAGAGGGGAAGAGTGTTCAGGATAATAACATTTCCAAGAATAGTTGTTGTCATTCCAAAGTGTGGGTTTTGCTCTGTTGACCATATAGCCATGTTAAGCTACTGCAGCTATACCTGTTCCTTTTCTAACAGTGATGGGAACTGTCTGATGGGAGTTGGAGCCTGATAACACGTGAAGGACTATAGGTTAGCTATTCCTAAATTAGAAAAACTGTTGTTCCACCAGGGGTGCACAAGAATAAAGTGGGCCAGAATAAAGGCAAGGATTAAGACTCTTCTGAATTAATTAATTAATTAATTAATTAATTAATTGAATGGATACATATCCTCTGAATTCATGGAAGAGGAGCAGGGGACCTCCTTCCACCACCAGCCTCCAATACCCAATGTCCCTGTTGGACCCACTCCACAACTTTTGTATATTTGGCAGAAGTTTTCAACAAAGGAGCCTGTGCATGTACGATATGTACACATGAAGGCACCTTCCTGCAATTGGAGCTCCTGATTTCCTGGAGGACCTTCTGCTGACTATGCAGAAGTGGGAGTCAGAGGTTCTAGCTACCACCCACAATGGTTATGTTCTTCCTCCACTGTCAAAGAAAGCATGTCTCCATATACAACTTTCTGGAAACTGCAGGATGAAAGGGTGCTGTTGCAGTCAGGTCCTGCTTGTAGACTTCTTGTAGGCATCAGGTTGGCTACTGGTTGGCTACAGGATGTTGTACTAGATGAGCCTTTGGTCTGATCTGGCAGGGCTTTTATCTCTTATGTTCTTAGATGTGTTGATGTTGTGGTTAGGGTCTGCAGGCATGACTCATTTCCCTTGCCCATGTGTTGAGGTTGCCATTTATGAATAGGGTTACAAAACCCCCCAGAAAAGTAAGACACTATAATATAAAGGCTAAGATTTCCCATTTTTCTAGTTTCTGATGTTTAGGCTCCCAACTCTGTGAGGACAGTTTGTTACTTCACTGTTTTAGTGCTGGGGACACTGAAGCAGATAGATATTTCCGAGTCTCTTCTAAACTGCTTGGCCAAAAGGAGTTTTGAATCCATGTTCTATCGGTCCGAACTATGAAATGACCTGGAATCTTCTTAAAGGAAAGGAGACCTGGAATGACACAGATTCATCTGAGTATGTACAGCTTATCATAACGATAGCCTGCTTTTTTTCCCCCAGGGCAAGGATGGACAGGGTCAGCCCGGCCCTATCATTAGGCAAAGCGAGGAAGTTCTGGGTCACATTGACTCTTATTTTATTTTTCCTCTACTCCAAGACCCATTCATTCTGCCAAATTTATATGAGCAAAGCAGTGTAAGGATCAGGCTAGTACAGAATGGTTCTAAACACTGCAAGTTGAAGCTCAAGAAGTCCACTTTTCTTAGCATTTTGAATGATATCAAATTTTGGCAGGCCAGCCACAGGGCGACCAGTGGAGCAGCATGTACCTGAATACCCAGGTCTTTCCCATCTCTGCTGCCTGTGCTTTGAATCGAAAGCACGGGGCCTTTTCTGAAGCTGACAAGGCTTCAGCTGAAACCATCTTATTATCTTTTAAAGTAATAGTATAATGGCAAGGCTGTTATGTATGTCATCGTGTCGTGTACATCATGCTATCATTACTGCTGCATGAAGTTGGGACTGCTCACAATTGTGCCTCATTTCGTTGCTAATGGATATTTCCTTTAGCACAAAGTGGGAGGTGCCTGGCGTTCTGCAGCAAGGGAAGCAACACATTCTCTCTCCATGGATTTCCTGGAATTTGAAGTGGAGGGCGGTGGGTGGGAATAGACCAGGAAGCACAGGGCTTGGACAGTAACAAGCAAAAGAGGCAGAAAGAAGATGTAAAGGGGGGTGGGAAGCACTGTTCGCCAACATTAATGAAGGCCCGTTTTGTGAAGAATCAGAGGAATGGCTACAAAATCAAAACATAAGATGGATGCAGATTGTTAAAGGTTCAGACTGCTGCCAAGCTTACAGCAACCACTTATATATTCAGAAGAGACAAGCGGTGTCATTTTCCCCAGACAGTGCCCTTCAGGCTGTAGGGACAGGACACGTTTGAATACTTCCCTCCCACCCTGAACATAGAAACATAGAACATAGACGTTCTGTCAGGCAGAAAGTTAGGATGAACCCATTCCCCTGATGTGCTGGTTTTCTACATACAAGGAGCCCCCCCCCCCCGTGGAGGAGCACTGCAGCCCTCCAGCCTAAAGTGGTGCATTCCAGAAGATCAATAATTGCCCCTTGCTTCTGCTGTCTGAAAAATAAAATAAATGGGAGCTTATTTTTCCCCCACACAGAGACTGGTTCTTCCCTGTACTGGTAAAGGAGTGTGCCCCCATTATCTTCCCCCTGCTGCCACCCTAAGTTAGCTCTCTCACCTTCTGTGGGTATTTAAAAAGCACGTCTGATACAGCCAAGGCAGCAAGGAAATGAGCACCAGAGCGCTTCCATCCACCTCCTGAAAGCCCTTTTGATTCCTGCAGTTAGTTACAATATTTACAATTTGTCCCCATTAGCATTAAAAGAGCATCTCTTTCATTTTATTTCTCCTTTAATGATACTGCCCATAACAATTTGATTTGTGAGGCAATATCCCAAGCGTTGCTTCAGTGTCTTCTGCGCTCATACTGCAAAGGCCTTCCCAGATCACTTCCTCTGCCCTCTGATAATAGAAAAAAAAAAATGAGAGAGAGAAGCCACTCTGCTCTTCTAGCATCAGCTCGGATGCTGCTCCATTGGCTCTATTTCCCATCCCCGCATTATGCCTAGAGGAGGAGTGGCTGGAGACAAAGGGCAGGTTTTTAGTTTGGATTTTCAAATGTTGGGAGTAGGGATGGGGGAGAAAATTGATTTCAGTCCTTTTGAAAGGTGAATCTACCAAAGTTGCATTTTCCGAAGAAAACAAACAAACAAAAACATGAGACCCAAAACACAGCCATTCTTTGGAATTCACATTTATCTGAATTGTGTGGTGCACTTCCGCAACAAATTTATGCTTTCAAAAATTTGTATTTTAGGTAGAAGTGTACATAAAGATGAAAATATTAGTGAAGAAAGGATTCACAAAAATGCATTACAGTGGTTCCTCTAGATACGAACAGGATCCGTTCCAGAGCCCCATTCACATCTAGAGGTAAACGTAACTAGCGACGGCACGTCTGCGCACAGGCGCGTCACTTTTCACCGCTTCTGCGCATGCGCGTGCTGTCATTTTGAGCGTCTGCACATTCGCAAGCGGCGAAATCTGGAAGTAACGCACTCCGTTACTTCTGGGTTGCTGAGGAGCACAACTCGAACGTGCTCAACTCGAAGCGTATTTAACCCGAGGTATGACTGTATAGTGCCACAAATTGCTTGCAAAAATGAGTACATTAGTCAAAACTGCATAGAAAAAATGTGTTGAAGTATTTTCGTGAGGTTTTCTTTTTAATTTAAGATTTGAAAAAAATTAGAAAGTGATAGAACAGAAACTGATAGATCTTTCCATTCTACTCCACTGCAGGAAAGAGCGCATTATGCTGGGTGTGTGGAAGCGTCAATCAAAAACCAGATTGTGGGTCATGTTGTGGTGCTGGTGGAAAGCTTGCTTTGCTGGTGCTCATAATTCCACACACCCCCTTTGTTTGAAAGGGTTGCCCAAGGTTTCCACTAGTGCAGAGGGATTATTAAGGGTCCCTGGTTGCCTAGGATCAGCCAAATGACTACCAGAAGCTTTGCCCTCAGTATAATTAGTTTCACTTGTCCACAGTGCTGTCAGCACATAGCTAAATCCTACTGGTCAGTTTATAGCGCCGCAGTGCCATTGTGTCATGTGCATGATCCCTGATTGGCTGGGATCTCTGTAAAAACTAAACACGTTCAAAATTGCCCCTAAAGCAAAGGGAGCAAACAGTGGGGGAACACTGGCCCTGAAGAGTTGTGAACAGCCATTAGCCAAAAAATAAAATAAAAAGATTACAGATCCTGGGACTGAATTGCTGAAATTTTCCCAATAGCAGAGCTGCTAGGAGGTAGAGTGCCCAGTGCTCATTTGCTGTGTAGCCTTCTTTGAATGTTTGAAGAATGGCAAACCATCCAGGCCGAAGTGAGACTAGAGACAACATGCATGGCTTTGAATCTCAAGCCATCTCCTGTATCAGCCACAAAGAAGTAGCTGCTTCAGATGTGTGTGTGTGTTCGCCTGGGGATTAACTGCCTGCATATACAGCAGTTTCCTTTCTGTGGCACAATTACGGTGAGCATGGGATTGGAGCCGAGTGGCGCTTTGATTGATAGATTTAATGATGGGGCTCTGCAGTTTACAAGCAAGTGTTTTTGAGCTCGGCTATCATCCCCCAGCTCTCTTCCAAGGACCTACCAATGAGGAAGCAGTGCACTGAGAAATAGAAAAAAAGAACAAAACAAAAACAAAAACCCCACACAATTCTGGCTCTGCGGAAAGGCACGGCTTCTTTCCTTTCTTCCTTTCTATTCTCACTCACCCCCGCCCACTCCAGCTGCTGCAGTGTTTATACACAAAGATTTTTTTTAAACCATCATGTCGTGCAAGCAGAAGATGTTCTTAGAAATGCAGCTTGGCTGGCATCTCATCAGAAGCAGTCCACTTTCAGCTGCAGCTGATGCTCCAAAGGCTTGAGAATCCTGATGGTCTGTTTTTAATGTGTGTGTGTTTTTTTAAGCTCTCGCCACAGGGCATTCCCCACTGCTCTGCCAACTCCGGCTGCCTCTCACTCCCCGGCTCCGACCTCTCTCCTGTCGTGGGATCATCCTTGCGCACTGATTTGCCGTCCCGCACCCCTTCCTCACCCATTTGGTTGCCCGGAGCTCCGAAGCTCTCAACCAGTTTCCTTCCACACATGGCACTTGTTATGTAACCTTTTGTGCTTCTCTGCACGTCCCCACCTCACCCCTTGGGATGCTGCTTCCTCGTTTCTAACAGCTTCAGCAATATGTGGCAGCGTCAGGTCACTTAAAATATTTGCGGGGTGGCAGGGAGAGAACCTGGACTATCAGTGTAGCATGCAGAGGATGGACAAATCTGACAACACTTGAATCACAGCATTGTAAAACTGCAAAGTTGCAAGGGACCCCAGGGGTAATCTAGTCCAACCTCCTGCAATGCAGGAATCATAGGTTGTTGTTGTTGTCATTAATCAATTTTCTCACCTGCCCATCACCTTTAGGTCCCAGGGCAGGTTGCAAAAATGCAATATCAGAATCGATTAAAACAATGTACAATAAGATGACTAGGACGCGGGTGGCGCTGTGGTCTAAACCACAGAGCCTAGGACTTGCCGATCAGAAGGTCGGCAGCTTGAATCCCCGCGATGGGGTGAGCTCCCGTTGTTCAATCCCTGCTCCTGCCAACCTAGCAGTTCGAAAGCACGTCAAAGTGCAAGTAGATAAATAGGCACCGCTCCGGCAGGAAGGTAAATGGCGTTTCCATGCACTGCTCTTGTTTCCCCAGAAGCGGCTTAGTCATGCTGGCCACATGACCTGGAAGCTGTATGCCGGCTCCCTTGGCCAATAAAGCGAGATGAGCGCTGCAACCCCAGAGTCGGGCCCGACTGGACCTAATGGTCAGGGGTCCCTTTACCTTTACAATAAGATGAACAAGGTGTGACTCATATATATACCCTTATGAGTTGGTGATCAGCACAAAATATAGCCTTTAGTGTCATCGGCCCAGTCTGGTAGAGATTCAGCAGGTGCCTTCTGTTTTGACTTTTAATCTTCTGTTTCAGCTTTCAAATGCCTGCTGAAACCTTTTCTATTCTGTCATGCTTAGGCAGGCAATTAAGAATATCTTTTCCCATAATAGTTAGCTGATTCCTGTTTTTAACACATGCACACACAGTTGTTTTATAACTGGTATAAACAACAGTGGTATACAATTATATATAAATAATAAAAGCATTTATTAATATTTTAAATACCATAAATAAATCCCAGGTGTCTAAGGCCAGGGTGAAAAGGTGTGTCTTCAGCATATGACAGAAGCTAGACAGCAAAGCTTCCAGACCCAACTCTGTGGGGATTCCAGCACATAGGAGCTTCCACAAAAAAATGCTGGGCTGCCAACCCCCACCCCAGAACCTTTGAGGGTGGTAGAACTATCAAGAGGCTCCCCTCTGCCAGTCTTAGCACCAAAGAGTCTATAGATAAGGCAGTCCTCCCCACCAATACTTATGATGATTTGTTTAGGGCTTTAAAAAAACTCCAAGGAGACATTGAATTGGTTCGGGAAGTGAACTGGCCACCCTTTTGAGGGGGTGGAAAATGTGAAAACTCCTTATCTTCCGCTCTTCGAACTGCTATCACGCTGGGAGGGAGGACAGTGAATGAGTGGGGAAGTTCAACACAATCCCTTTTGACTACACACTTGTTATAATCTCGCAGAGACTACAAGCCCATGGGTTGCGCCGTGGGGATGTGGCTCCCACCCAACTGCACCTCTGTGGCTGAAGGGGGCTTAAGATATGGGCTGTGGGATGAAATGGACCCCAAAAGAGAACGGGGAATGATTTCAGTTTTTCCACCTTAACCAAGCAACTCTGTATACAACTGCATTACACACGGAGTTGTCAGCCCTTTGCCTTACTTCTGGCTTGGGGGGGGTGGGGATGGGGGGAGGATGATAGACCGCTTGCCTCCAGGGGTTTTTCCCTTGGACTGTCACTCTATAGCTTCATTCTGTCAGAGCACAAGCAAACACCTGAATGATGTCAGCTCTGGAAGAGAAGAAATGTGCTACAAGAGACATCAAAAGGGAATGAGAGAAGAAGGGAAGGGTTTAGAGTAGTCCAGTGAGAGACATTCTTTTTCATTTGTTCGCAAGGAGGAAGACATTCACGTGAAGCATTCCTTCTGAGCATCATCTCTCACCCCTCCTGCCCAGTTTTAAAATAAGAAAAAGCTCTAAAGCTTTGTAATTTTTTTGAATGAAGGGCAGCCTAATTATTATTATTTTAATTTATTACCTACGCTTCACCCTAAGGTCCAATGGTGGGTTACAACAATTTAAAACACAACATTAGAAACGATTTAAAACACATTCGCAAAAATTGGGTGGGTCCCAACAGCAACAGCAACAATTTTGTCTAAATTTAAATCTTTGGCTTGAACTATGTATATGTTGTTTATGGAAAGAAAATATTGGCGTGTGCACATAGCAAACCTCACATATTTTCCTTGATTCCTTCCTAGTAGAACTTTCTCTCTGAGGACTGGTTTCAATATCCCACAGCTAACCCTGAGAAAGCACAATATCTTACTTCTGTCCCACAACCCTCCTACTACTGTTATGGCTCAGAGAATTTGAAAGTAACCCGCTTAATTAATCGTGAACCTTGTAAGGGATGTATAAATTACAAGGGTTGCCGTCAGAGACTGGAATTTAATTAGAGGCACGTACCAGAAGGGCGTTTTTTTTTTTTTTTTTTTTTAAGTCTCTGTGATTCTGTGAGTCTTGCGCATGTGGTGCAGAGTCATTGTGCGCACTTTGGAAGGCGGAGACTTGTCCACCAGAATATGCTTGACAGGGCTGCCGATCACCCGGCAGGATTTAAAAAGAACAAATTTCTCTTACCATAGTGTTGCGCTCTCTCTCTCTCTCTCTCTCTGTGTGTGTGTATGGCATTTGGCTGATTGCCAGGATTCTTTCACAAAAACAGCAGTGGCACATTCACTTTGTTTCCTTGCTTGAGCTGTGCAACATGCTTGTTGCTGAACTGAGCCACAGCCAGCAGCAGTTGGCAGGGCAGGGGTGCTTACTGATTCACCCCTTCTCCCCTTCCTTCTAGTGAGCCACAGTGACACCAGTGGCAGGAGGCCAGGTCAGCACCGCCAACAGCTTCTGTCAACACTACACCCTTTTGCACACTTCTGCTGCGCACACGGCTGTGGGGACGCAGGCATGTGCTTCCTCAGCTTCACTTTGCTATTGAACCCAAGCAGAAACTCACCTCCCTCCTTGCCAAAGCCAGGCACAGGAAGGGGGGAAAGGAGGGGTGGTTAGCTATGACTTGTAGACCGTTACTCACTTTTAGGGGTCGTCAAGCTCCATCACCTGACCTGCCTTGAATTTTGCCTTTGGACCTACCCAGACTTCCTTTTGTGCCATGTTTCTATGTATGTAAACCTCTATGTTTGAGTGCTTCCCCTCCCCCAGCTCTTTCTCTATGTACAGTAGTACCTCGGGTTACATACGCTTCAGGTTACATACACGTCAGGTTACAGACTCCGCTAACCCAGAAATAGTGCTTCGGGTTAAGAACTTTGCTTCAGGATGAGAACAGAAATCGTGCTGCAGCGGCGCGGCGGCAGCAGGAGGCCCCATTAGCTAAAGTGGTGCTTCAGGTTAAGAACAGTTTCAGGTTAAGTACGGACCTCCAGAATGAATTAAGTACTTAACCCAAGGTACCACTGTAAATCCACTCTTTACCACTGAGTTGGAGCAGCAGAAATCTGTGGATAACCCAGATTGTCATGTGTTTCAATTCAACGTTAAAGAACATGTTTTCACAGAGAAAGCACAGGGGAGCTCTGCTCAGACATGGTGCTTTAATGTGCAGACCTATGCCTAGAAAATGTGGGGCAAACAGTAAGTATGGATGAGGTCTTTGTAGCCGTGTGTGTGTGTTTGTCAGTCATATCTTATGCTACAAGGTCTGTATGCACAGGGCTGTTTATTCCATTTTCACAATATTTCCATAACTGTTAATTTTCACATGATAATCAAACATGGAGCAAGTTTAGTACTCGTTTCCATTCGCAAACAGATTAATTTTTTTCTGGTAGCAAATAACACAGAAATGTGCGCACTATATTCGACTATAATTACAGAAGTGGATTTGATGTTCTGTGCGAGCTCAAGTGTAACATGGAACTTAACAGTTAGAGAAAAGTCATGAAAATGTGAATGCGGATCAGGTTCATCCCATTGACCCAATGAATGGCTGTACCAGGATTTGTTTCTTTTTATATGCAAATAGCATCAGCTGTGGGGTGTGGAGGGCAATTTAACTATTTCCTCCTTTCTACACTCCTGAACAACAAATGCTTCTTCTAAAACTAATATTTCTTTTGGGGAAATTGTCCCTTGGCAACACTGGGGGCTTTCTCAGCAATACAAATCTGTGACTGTTTCATCAGAGGAGGAAATTGGGATTGGCTTCAAATTCCACTTTTGTCAGAATCCTGTGAGAATCCAGGAATGTGTAGGAACCACTTGAGAAAGCTCATTTGAAAAATACAGTATGTTTTGGCTTCCCTCAAAATTCCCCATGTAGCTCACATTTTCTACTTCAGGAGAAATTTCAGGGGCAACTTCAGTGCCTGTTATTATTACAGTGGTACCTCAGGTTACATACGCTTCAGGTTACATACGCTTTAGGTTACAGACTCCGCTAACCCAGAAATATTACCTCGGGTTAAGAACTTTGCTTCAGGATGAGAACAGAAATCGTGCGCCAGTGGCGTGGCGGCAGCAGGAGGCCCCATTAGCTAAAGTGGTGCTTCAGGTTAAGAAAAGTTTCAGGTTAAGTATGGACCTCTGGAACAAATTAAGTACTTAACCTGAGGTACCACTGTATACCAAAAGGAAGCTTTGAACCTTGAGCTTTTCTCACTCTCTGCAGTTCATTGCCACCTACTGGTTATCCTATGCTCTGAAACTAGTTGAATAAGGTAATTGTTCTCTTGTTTTCCTGTGTGATGCTTTTCTGAATTGAGCCTCGCATTTCTGCATATGGCTTCCATGAATAGATTTGAGGGCTTTTTTGTTTGTTTGTTTTTGTATTGATTAAAACACTGCAAGAAACAATTCCCCATTTTGTTTTCGTTTTCAAATGATGCTGTTCCGTTGCATTTTGCCTTTCTTTGCTCTCTGCTTCGTATCCATTCGTTCCTAAAAGCTTTTATGCCCTGTTTTCCCCCCTCCATCTGGGTGGGTGGAGTGAGTGGCTGTCGACTTCCATCCCCTTGCTAACAGCACTTGGCTTCCACGGCTGCAGCAGCTACCCAGACCAGCCTGTGTCGTGCTTATGAGGGGAGATGCCATTTGGCAGTGGCCCCTCGTTCTTTTCTCTCTTCCTTTTCTAAGCGTTTCAGAAAGGCCAGTTGTTTGACATTGGCAAGCACACCCTGGCAGCCTGGCTGCTTGCTTCCAAACATGCCTACATCTTTTGCCAGAAGGTCAAGTTCGTCCCAACGGCCTTGTAGCAGCACATACACAATTACCTGGACAACACAGAGCATCCGTGGCAACATAAAAACAGTGTTTAAAAAAACCCCAATCCCCCGCTGAGGAATGCTGTCCAGATTCCTGTTATCCTAACTCATGTCAGGGTGATGTAATAGGACATGGCAGTTGCTAAACCCACAAGACGCGCAAGAGAAGTGGGGAGGGGGAGGGATGTGTCATTCTGTTTTTCAAGTGTCCTTCCAGCTATTGATTCTGGTAGTCACTTTAAACCTCCCCCTCAACTGGGATGTGATGGTATGATCTGGTGTGGATAATCAATGCTGACAAGGAGTAGATTGGTCCCAGGTAGCGATTTTTCCTCAACCCCTTTTCATTGTGCTTACGAAAGGGTATGTGGTATTTTGATTGTAGTCCTTAAAAGAATGTATTATAGGACATACATCCTGCCAGTTCTAAGGGTGTCTTGGGAATAATGCTTGAGAAAGGATCTCTGGTGTTCTGAAAATTAGATGTCTGAGCCGGCCAGGATGTGGCATATTCCCAGGGGTGAGGAGTGAAAGGGGACAACATTTTTTTGGCTGTTTTTCCTTCTTTGAGTGCATAGCCGGTGCTGACATAGCACAGAAATCAAAGTGGGTATTCTTGTCTAGCCTGAAGCAAAATTTGTTTATGTCCCCAAAAAAGCAGTAGCCAAATGCATTAAACTTTCAGAAGCTTTCTTGAACAATTCAGTGCTCCTCACTCATCAGATCTGTTTTCTTTCTGATGGGCAGCAGAAGATGCTGTATGTAGTATGGTTTGCAAAGGAGTGTGGTGGAGTCTCCTTCTTTGGAGGTCTTTAAGCAGAGGCTTGACAACCATATGCCAGGAGTGCTCTGATGGTGTTTCCTGCTTGGCAGGGGGTTGGACTTGATGGCCCTTGTGGTCTCTTCCAACTCTATGATTCTATGATTCTATGAACACAAATGCTTGAACTTTGTTCCTGACTGAAGCTGCAGGTAATACTAGATGCACTGGTGAGAGTTGCTCATTATAAATATGATCATAGGTTGTAAGAATGGTGCTACTGGTTCAAATCACAGCCCATCTAGTGCACCCATCTGTTTCTGAGAGTGGCCAGCCAGATGCCCATTGGTTATCACAAGCCTCTTCATTTGCTAGCCCTTTGCATCTTGCAATCATAGACACAAGTGTTTTGTGAATGGTGAATCAATCTAATCCAGAGGTGTTCTTGGACTACAGTACCCATAATCTCTGACCATTGGCCATGCTAGCTGGGAATGATGGGAGTCCCAACAACATCCGGGGGCACCATGTTGGCTACCCTTTTCCTAAAAACCACCTACACTGCTGGCAATCACCAAAATGAATTTATAGCAGTGATTTCTAAAGGGGAGCTGAAGATCATCACCAACACCACTGCTTTTGCAATACCAGTCATTCTCCATGAAAGGGCGCTGTGTTTTTGACCACTTGGTGATGATGTAACCAAACAATTTTCAGGAGGCAGGGGATTGCCAGTTCTGTTTGTTTGAGTGAAATAAAATGTATATATGGAACTCTCTGCTGCCTCTTCATGACATGGTAAGCCTCTCCCTACAACGCAGATGTCCTTAGTAGAACCCGCATAAGTAAGGGGATGCCTGCATTTGCATTCATAGAATCATAGAGTTGGAATAGACCACAAGGGCCATCGAGTCCAACCCCCTGCCAAGCAGGAAACACCATCAGAGCACTCCTGACATATGGTTGTCAAGCCTCTGCTTAAAGACCTCCAAAGAAGGAGACTCCACCACACTCCTTGGCAGCAAATTCCACTGTCGAACAGCTCTTACTGTCAGGAAGTTCTTCCTAATGTTTAGGTGGAATCTTCTTTCTTGTAGTTTGGATCCATTGCTCTGTGCCCGCTTCTCTGGAGCAGCAGACAACAACCTTTCTCCCTCCTCTATATGACATTCTCCCACAAGTGAGGAAAGGAGGAAGGATCATTAAAAATAAATAAATCATAGCCAATTCACCTAAATCCATCTGACAGCATCTACATCTAAGGAAAATGTGAAAGGCCATTGTTTGGCTCAATTATACATCATATGCAAAACTTGTTAAAGAAAGAACATCCTCTTTAGGATTACACACACGGTTTCTGAACATAGGATTTGAGCAGAACATTGATAGGGTTGGGATGAATATTTGGTTGTGATACATTTAGGGCAGGCGGAAATAAGCAGTTTTCTATTGTTCCAGACCCTCCAAGTGTCCCTATTTTCCAGGGTCATTCCTGATTTAGAGAAACCGTCTGGGTTTCTGATTTGATCCCGAAATGTCCCACTTTTCTTTAGGATGTCCCTATTTCAACTGGAGAAATGTTGGAGGGTATGGAGTTATCCAAACCCTGAGCCATCTGAAGGCAATCCTGTATAGGGAGGTTTTTTTAAAAAAATGTTTAATGTTTTATATATGTTGGGAGCCACCCAGAGTGGCTGGGGCAACCCAGTAAGATGTGTGGGGTATAAATAGTAAAATTATCATTATGGAATGGGACGCCCCCATTTTCATCAGAGAAATGTTGGAGGGTATGTTGTTCCCCACTCTTGCCACAAAGGTTTAAAGGATATGTTTAGAGGTTTAGAGGATAGGTTTATAGGATACAGTCCCCTATTTGGGACTCTCCAGCAATAATGTATTTGTGATTTGGCCCCAGATTCCCCCCACAGTTGCCGTGTTAGCAAAGTGAACCAGGCCTTTCTCCCTTCTTGGATATAAGTTAAATGCCTCAATGTCACATATTCTAATAACTATAGCTTTCATACGATTTTCAGAAAAGGAAATCTCACAGATTTCTATTTGATAGGATGCCATCCAAAATAAAATTAAACTTTGCCTTATTTCCATTGATTTTCCAAACCTCTAGTTAGCAAGGTCAATGGACTAGGGAGGACATGGTACATCTCCAAGTGAATGATCAGCCTTATCGGCCGTCCCAGCCAAGCAAAGGGCAGCTTAGGACGGAGCACAGCATCCCATCTGCTGCATCCCCGCCAAATTGCAATGCCAAAGATGCTGTGACCAAGGCACCGAAAGCATATATCCAAGTGCCAAAGGTTAGAGCCACAGTGCCAGGGAGGCAAATAGCAGGCAGCAGTACTGCTTGGCACATTGAGTGAGGAGGCTCTTTGCATTACTCATGCCATCATGGCAAAAATAGCACAGGAGCAGCTGGTAGGCTGTCAGGCTGATCCTAAGGAATAAACATGAAGAGGCTTCACTTGGTATATTAATCAATAGTTATTTGGATGGAGATCAGGGCCCAGGGAAGGGAAACCAAATAGTAACTCACTTACCATTCGGCTGTGTGTGTGTGTGCATGCTGCATCGCTACCCTCCCCAGCTCTTCAAAACTCCATGCAGGAGCTTCCAAGTCCACATGTATTAAATTGTTCAAAACAGAAATGGATTCCAAAGCGTTCATTTTCTTTTGAAACAAAATTGGTGCACACCTCTAGCGTAATCACAGAACAAGACAGACGATCGCCCTGTGACTTTAACATCATTGTTATGGCATTTGCGGTTTGTTGGTTTGTTTTTAATGCTGTTTCCCCCCGTTATTTTAATGTATTTTCCCTCCTCTTAGTTTTGAATGTGCCTTAATTTCTTGCATTTCTGGATTTCTCGCCCACCATTATTTGAGTGGTGTTTTCCATGCATTATGCATATAGATCAAATAAGGCAGGCTTGTTAGAGGTGTGAACCACAAATTTTGTTCTAGGGAAATTTGTATGCCAAGAAAAATATTTTGGAGCTTCCTTAGGGTTGATGTGTCATAGACCAAGAAAAGAGGGTGGGTATGGCAATTCAGCTAAAGTATATTTTAAAGTATGATTTGCTGAAAGACACTAACAGTGCATCTTTTACATGTCTAAGCAGAATTAAGTTCCAGTAAGTTCAGTGGGACTTAGTCCCAGCAAATTCTACATGGGATTGCGGTCTAATAGTACAGTGCTGTGCATGCATACTTGACAATATATCCCAAAGAACTCCAGGGAATTTACTGTTGCATAGATATGTCTAGGACCATGCTGTTAGGCTGCAATTTTAGGCACACTGTTGTGGGCTTAAGGCACGCCGAACTCTGTCTGAATTGTTTCTGTTTCTGTATAAACATAAAGAGGATTACAAGGAAAAGACTGGAGTTTTGTATCACCATTAATTCAAAGCCCAACTCAAACCCAATGTATTCATGATGACTTTAGTGGGAGCATCATGGTGACCCCCTGTCAATCCCCAAGCTCCCTTACATAGTTGTGGTTGTAATGAAGGCATTTGTGTCAGTTGTTGCTGCCATGTCTCCTTCGCTCTCTGGCAGGAACACTGGAAAATATAGTTTTCCTAGGTGCCTGACAGGCAAATGCCCTGGAGAAATCTTATTGTCCAGAGTCCTTGGTACCAAGAACACTGCAATAGTACTGGTGTAGGAAAGAACTCCTACTCTCTCTGCTGTCACTACTGCCATTGCCACTGCAGCAACCAAGGCGATGAGTGTGTGAGGAGTTATTCTTCTTTAGCTTGCATTGCAATCCGGTCCAAGAAGAACTAGGGGGTGGGCAGTTTGGAATGCAAGCCTGCCTTAAAGGCAGGGCAAATTTGAATTCCAAAGTGGGTGATTACAAAGTTCGGTGGCATCACTGGCAAAAGACTTCCAAGAAAAGCCAAAAGGTTACAAGACTAATGGAATTTCTTGGAGTTGTGCACTCCTGTATCCTGAGGAAGATGTAATTGGCAACCCCACACATCACCCTAATTTGTTAGTCCATTGGTGTGACAGGTTTTCATCCACACCCAGTGATCAGGCAATGTAAGTATAAGTAAAAGAAAAACACATTGCACTTTTTTTGCCATTATATTTTCTGTCTCTGCAAAAGGCAGAGCATTTTGACTCACCACAGCACAAACGCCTGTGCCTTTCCGTGCACAACACAGGGACACTTGTCTTAAAAGACTGCCACATACTCTGGAGCCTTGGGGGGGAAACGTAATTTTGGAAGGAATGACAGGATCATTGTTGCCATTTCAGAACTGTAATCAATAGTCCCTCGTCCCTAAAATGTCATACAACTTGCTCAGGAACTTTCTACACCCTTACTTCTTTTGTCTGGTAACATTTTCTGCTTCCTGGACATAATACAGAATATATATATATGTGTGTGTGTGTGTGTGTGTGTGTGTGTATGTATATGTATGTATGTATATATTCCAAAACATTCCATCCTTGCCAGCCAAACACAACATATTCTTCCCTAGCTTTCCTTGAGTTGGGAAGGCATGTGGGAATATATGCACAATTGACTTTCCAAGTCAGGTAACTTGTCCAGGACTGGTGTAGCCCCTGCGTGGATTTGCTTCACTAGATGTGGCTCATTCATCCATCAGAGATTTGATGCAAGGCAGAGATTACATTACAGAAGGGGTGTGTGTGTGTGGATGGATAAGCTTTAAGCAATACCTTCTGTAGTTCTGAAAACAATTTTTTAAAAAACGAATGCATGAAAGTCCAAGACGATGCACATCCTCAGGGAAACCTGCTACAAATAACGATGGGCTTTATTCTAATGCTGCGTGCTCTGCATGTATGGTACAGGGTAGCAAAAGGTAATAACCAAATGTGCATTCCCCTTCCATAGCAGATAAAATCCCCACCCAGCCCAGTATCCTGTCCTTTGTGGTGCTGAAAAGAAATGTTAAAGGGCTGAACTTTCATGATTAGACAGTGTTTTACTTAGCAGGTCAAGATGGAAAATTGAAGGAGTGGTTTACAAGGATCTTAGGGAGACATGGAGCCGCCCCCCTTTTGTTCTTCCAGCAACCATTTGGGGCAGATGAGGCTCCCTTGCAAAAGTGATTCCTGGTCTGGTTCATGACGTTCCTTTTATGCTGAAGCATCATAGCCCTGTCCGTGTTTCCGTGTTACTCAGAGTGTTGAGCCAGAGTGAGGCTGCAGTTCTCAAAAGAACATTAGAAAAGTCCTGCTGGGTCAGACTATTTAGTTCAGCATCCTGATCTTGCTGTGGTGAACCAGAAGTCTATAGGAAGCCTGCAAGCAGAACCTGAGGGCAAAGGTGCTCTCCCCCACCTGCAGTTCTCAGCAACTGGTAGGCATACTGCCACTCATTCTGGAGTATTAATAGAGTCATCATGGCTACTGCATTTATTTTTTTATTAGTAGTATATTTTATATATCAGCTTTCCTCGAAGGAGCTCAAGGTGGCATACATGGCTCTTCCCACCCCCATTTTATGCTCACAACAACCCTGTGAAGTATGCTAGGCTGAGAGACAGTTACTGGTCCACCCAGGGAGGTTTGTGACTGAGCAGGGATATGAACCCTGTTCTCCCAGGTCCTAGTCCAACGCATCCTAACCTCTAAGCTAATAGCCACTGATGACCTTATCCTCCGTGTTTTAAAACTGTCCAAGCTGACAGCCATCACTACATCATGTGGCAGTGAGTTCCATAGAGTAACTTCCTTTTGCTTGTTCCATTTGCCCCAACCAGGGCCGTACACCAGTGTTCCAAGTGCAACCTCACCATTGATTGGTATAATGGCATTATGATATTGGCAGCTTGTTTTTAATCACGTTCCTAAGGACCCCTAACTTGGAAGTGTGCCTTTTTCTCAGCTGCCACATATTGACATTTTTAATCGAGCTACCCACCACTACCCCAAGCTTTCTTTCCTGGTCAGTCACTGCTAGTTCAGTACCCAATATGAATTACAGCGCAGCAGCACTTTTCCCACCTGCAATTCCCAGCAGCGGGAATTCAGGAGCATACTAGCTCCAATGGGGGAGGTAGAACTTCGCTGTTGGGGCTGGCAGGCATTGACTGAATGCTATTTAAAAAAAACCTGTCTGTCACAGCTACAGGGACTGGCTGGAAAGTTGGCGACTCTACTCCTTATGCATTTCCTTTCCTGAATCACTGAGACGCTTCTTTGAAGCAGCCTCTTTCCTGTAGTTGGTGGGCAAAGAGTTATAAATGGCTCCTATTCACCTGCTGCAGCTGCACTTTGACATCACTCCAGACTTGACTTCTCTTGGATTGCTTTCCAGTGACTCTGTTTCTCTTTTCTGGGGCTTTGTTTGGTGTAACCAAACAAGCTCTCTCCTTGCCACCATTTTGACAGCTCAAGCATAACAAACAGCTACTTTGCTCTTCCTCCGACTACTTTGTGAGATAACCTTTACGTCTCCCCTACGGATTTGTTCAGCATTATTGCTGTATTTAAAAAAACAACAACAACAAAAACCAAGCTGTGTTTTCTGATCTATTTTCTGGTTCACTTCTCAGTCTATACCAAAGATTGTTCCATTTTTCTTTGCACTCCAGGTTAACATTTGCTAAAGAGAAAAGCTAATAGGCATTCCGTTTGATTAGGTCATGGCTGCCGACACTTTAAAAATCAGCTGAAGAGGGCTTTGAATCTCAGGCAGCTGCGTGTTTGAGCCAACGAGCCTGCTCCTTATTCCCAGGCAGTGCTTCATGACAAGGGCGAGCCTGCAGGAGCATCTCCAGCCGTTAATGAGAGCTCTTAAACCAGCCCTTTGAAAAGCCCTCGAGGCCCAAGCAGGACCTCCTTCCCACTTCCTCATTATGGCAGCCTCCACCCCCCCACCCCCACCCTATTCCCTCTGCAGCCCTTGGAAAGATAGCATTTATTTGACAGGGAGGCAGAAGCAACACAATGTGGGCTGTGTTATAGGCAAAGTGGGTTTTTAGTTACCCAGGTGAGAAAGAACGTGTCCGGACTTCAAAAGGTTTACTCTGGCAGTACAGTTTCAGGACCCCAAGGTGGTTGGTGCTGCCTGGGGGCAGCCAGGTTTGCAAGGGTGGGGGGGAGTTCCTGTAAATGACAGTTAAGCAAATCCACAGCGTTATCTTCCATGCATGAGTCCAAACTGTCTGTGGAAAGCCTTCAGAACTGTGTTGTGTCTGTGGTACCTGCAGAACCAATGGCACGAGGACAGTGAACATACATACAGGGAGACTGTTATGTACTGAAGTTCTCACCCTGGGCCAGCAGGGAGATACTGTAGATAGTTTTCACTCAGGTCCACATATGCAAATAAGGAATTGAAAGTGACGTTCAGTGATTGGATAGTTACACAAAGTTGTTACTGTTGCATTGTAGTGGAGCTCTATATAAGCAGGCTGGCTGAACCCTTCAGTTCTGTTCTGGGTTTGTGAATAAACAAGAGCTGTTTGAAGAATCGCTGTGTCGTCTGATATGTTCACCCACAACTTAACAGAGACTGAATTGTGCACTCTTGATAAAGAGGAAAGCTTGATTTCTGTTATTTTAGTCCACCGGAGCTCTTCTGCTAAGTAGGTAATGAGGGGGATTGGCGGGGTTGGCTATTGTGAGATCATCCAAACAAACAGTTTCCCCCCACCTGGGCAGCACACTAGAAAGAAGATGTGAATTGGCTTCAGGTTTCACGAGGTGCAATTACTGCTGCCACACATCCTGACACTGTTATTTCCTTTTTTAAAGAAGAAGTGGGCACTTCCTTAGGCATACATCTTGCAAATGTGGCAGTAGAGCAGAGGCTCAGTGCCTGTTCTCCTAACTACAGGTGTACATTGCTGGTGAAAGGCCATAGCTGGCACATGGCCCCAGATTTGGTCCCTGGCATCTTTAGGATCCTGGAGAGATACAGCCTGTCACTGTAGACCAGTAGGACATGTGGAATTTTTCAATTCCAAAAATGACGAGTGCTAAGAAGTTGTAACATAACTTGGGGGAAAGTATTTTGCTTAAATTAATATAACTTAGTTTTGCTTGGAAAAGCAACATATGTGTAGAATTGCATAGAAATCATTAAAAATGACTGCCAAGTACTTGCAGTTCGAAAACATACCAGCGCGAGTAGATAAATAGGCACCGCTCCAGTGGGAAGGTAAATGGCATTTCAGTGAGCTCTGGGACTCATCATGATGCTCCGTTGCACCAGAAGCGTTTGAGTCATGCTGGCCACATGACCTGGAAAGCAGTCTGCCAACAAGCGCCAGCTCCCTCAGCCTGAAAGCGGAGGTGTGCACCACAACCCATAGTCAAATTCAACTTGACTTATCCATCCAAGGGTCCTTTACGTTTACCTTTAGCTAGTTATATTATAGTTAGTTAGTTAAGTTAGTTTATTAATCAATCATTACCTGGCATTTTCAGAAGGTAAAATTAAAATTCTTTGGTTTTTCAAAAGCAGTTTGTTTCATCAAACATAGACTTATCAAGCTAAATGTCGTCCAATCACAAATATAATAGCAGATTTGAATTCCTCACACCCAATAACATATTTTTAAGACCCCCCCCTGAACTGAAGAACTTTGCAAAAAATGGCACGCCCTAGTAGACCAACCTACTGCTATCCAGATATTTTAGACTACAACTCCCCTCATCTCTGTCCATTGGCCATGTTGCCTGGTGCTGATTGGATTTGTAGTCCAGTAACAACTGGAGGGCATCAGATTGGGGAAGACGGGTGTGGACCTGGATGGACCAATGGTCCAACTCAGTATAGGGCAACTTCCTATGTTACTAAGTGAGAACAAGCAGGAGAAACTATGTCCATCTGAGATGCTGACTGTACTGGCGGAAGCATTCCAGTCCTTCTGTCCAAACCTCTAGCTGTGTTCTTCCGGCTGCTTCTGCCTCCTGCCCAAGTGGAAAATGTCACACTTTGTGGAAGGGCAAAACAGCCAGTAGCTTTACAACTTCACTCCAACCTGAAGACCAGGCTGCCTTATTGGAAGACTTCCTCACCTTCAAAGGGGAAGGGACAGAAACAGCCCATGAAATTATTAAGAAACAGTTCAATAAATGGTTTAGATAGAAGCAAAGTTCTTGTTTTCTGCTGCTATAACCTTAAGAGGCATCATAGACAGGCAGTAAGGTGATCATTCTCTGAAATTCTTCCTTTTGTTAACTAAATTACAGGCTATCTAGTGGGCAGGGATGGGAGATGAGCATGGCAGATAAGCAATGTTACCTAAGCGCCAAGTGATATGTAGACACTTTGCTTTCATTCGCTGACATGGTATCATTTGTCATTCATGCCATGTGATGAATATAAATGTCCACAGGGTCCAGCAAGCCAACAGTGCACCCCGGCCACCTTGCTACCTTGTCATCGGAGCACAGATATATAAATCACCATGTTCAAAATGCTGCGGATTCATGAGTTTATATTGGCAAATGTCTGCTCTGTGTGTGTATTGCACGCCAGGGGATGGGAATTCAGTAGGGAGTGTAGCATTCGAGACCACGGAGTCATACTTAGCCCATGGGCAGGGTGAGGACTTTATGGGCTCCTTGGTTCAGATTCCATACATCAAGACCAGGCTGTCTGCCTCTTGTCCTTAATTGTGCCTCTTAGCCAGTGGCTACTTCCTGCATGTTGCCCTGCTGACACCCACCTGCTCTCTTACGACATCCATCTCCCAATGATATCTCAGCATTGATTGCAATGGGACTGGGGTGTGTGTGTGTGTGTGCGCGCGCGCACACACATGCATGCACACACAGTGGCGTGTTGCTCCCAGTGAAGCTGTGTTGCTTTGATTTTCACTTACCTTGTGTCACTAGATTTCATGATTTTGAGGATTCTGTCATTAATCCCATGTTTGTCCTGAGAAAATATAAACTCATGTACAAAGGGAGAAAAGTTTTGAGCCACCTTGAGTGTTTTGTGGTTCAAGATTCACTGCATGATTCAGGGTTCCACAGCAGTCATGAGTGGTCTTAGTTTCCTTTCTTATTATTCATAACATAACATAAATCATCATCATCATCATTTCACCAAATAGCCACTGATCGCACTGGATATGCCTTTGTGAGCGGCATTCATGCTCTTGCCACAGACGCAGCTCCCCAGCATTCAACTTCTCACGTGGCAGCTGGGTTAAGTCACATCTCATACGCCAGCTGCTCTAATCTCTCACCTGGGAGCAACCCCATCCACAACCCAAACGCCCTTGCCATCATCACTCTCCAAAGGAGCGATCCAAAGGGCTCACTTGGACTTGATGCCTCCCTCTTTGGACCCCTTCTGTGTAATGGAAATAATAATGATTGCACATTGCATGAGAATGTTAGTAGGTATTATATGGTGAAAAATCGCCAAAGCACTCCATGGGTGAGAGCACCATTATCATTAGCAATTACAACTCATTACCCTTTCTCAGCATAGCAAGCTTGGGAAATCAAATCTAGGAGTTTTATAATAAGATGCAGGTTATTAATTAGCATTCATATGTAAAAAGCAGATTCTGCAAAATGAATCTTAAAAATTTAAACTGTGATTTAATGTGTGTATGTGTAAAAAGAAAGAAAGAAGTAAAACCCTGCAAAGTATTTCCTGTGATATCTTTAGTAACCTGCCTGAAAAGCACAATCCTATGTTTACTCAGAAGTAAGTCCTATTGAATGCAAAAAGGTTTTACTCACAGGTAGCAGAGTCAGGACTGCAGTCTCAATACTTTCCCCCAGGCCCAGGAAAAAAAATATACAACTCTTCTCTTCTTTTATCTTAGATATCCAAATACTGAAGAATAGTCACCCTGAAAGTCTTAATCCTAGACATGAGGCCTAAACAGCTACAGGAAAAGCATGTTTCTGGAGACTGTGAGCATTTGATCGCACCTGTGAGGGGATCTGGAATAGAACCATGGATGTGGGGAAGATTATTTATCCCTTTTCCTTGCTGAAGGTCCAGTCCAGATTCTGCTCTCCACCGCCATCTCTGAGACTAGAATTGGGAGGAAATTTCCCACAGACATCCACCATGTATAATGCTAAATGACAATGCTAATACTGGAGCTATTTTTTTCCAAATGTTGTTTGTGAGGGTGCATGTGTGCTTTTTATATTTGAATACCTCTGGATGCATGAACGCACACAAGATAATCTTTCTGGTGCTTGAGTGGTATGGCAAATCTAAATCTAGCCCCCCCCCCCTTTGACCTTTGCATTTCCCTCATCAGAAAAAAGTACCCCAGCTCTTAGGCCAACCACTGTGATAGGGACTGAAAGAAAGAAAGAAAGAAAATCAGATATAGCATTTATGTGTGACATATTCAGTAAGTGCTTGACCCCAGCCAGCCCAGTCTCACCAGATGCAAGCTGCTCCAAATTTCAACAGAAATAATGGATGCTGAACAGCAGTACTTTTGTGCTGCCCTTGTGGACAATATAGACCTCATCTCTGACGATCAGGGATTGAGCTGGTGCCTGTAGAGCACAGGAAATAGGCAGAGGCTGAGGAGATGAACTGTGCTTTCCAGTTCTCTCTGCAATGTTTCTGAGCTCCCTCCTCCTCCTTCCCCACACCTGTGCTCCTGCTGGCACAGTGTTGCCACTCCTGTCCTTCACTTGCATAGGATGGGACTGAAAAGGAGTCAGAGCCATTCATCACCTTTCTCTCTTCTCTCTCTTTGCATTTCATGCCACTGACCTGATCCCTTCTTAAATGAGCTCTCCCAGTCAACTAGGCAGGCAGGACAATTTGACAAGCTGAGGTTAGAGCATGTGGTGAGCTGTATTCGACTCACATCAGACCAACAAGGTCAAAGAAAGGAAAGGCCACCTTTTGTCTCTGACTCTTTGATAAATGCCCAACCTTCAAATATTCAAGCTCCATCAATACGGCATGTGTGAGTAGCTTTTTCTGCTCAGATGTAGCATGTTGGACCAAAGTATGAAATGATTTTTTCCAGGTCTGCATAACATATGTACTTGTTCCTCCTTCCCTCCCTCCCTGAATGTTACAATCAGAATATTAGGAGCAATCCTCTCTTATTTAAAAGTATTGAAGAAAGGTGTTTGGATGGAGGTTGTTTCTGAAGTTTTCTGATGAAAATGGCATGACTTCAAGGTTGCTTATAAAGCATCAGTTCTATTTACGTGCTGTTTTATAAGGAAAAAAGTTACTGTACCTCATCATTAGTCTGAGGCAGCCTACTACAACCAATTAGAAAGGAAATGAAAAGCAAATCAGATATCTAATTGTTATGACAGCAGTGGTGTCAGCTTCCAAATGCTCATGCAGACAAATGTTTTGCTTTTGATGTCAGATGATTTTTCATGGAGACCCTGCTGTTGAACTTAGCGTAGAGTGGCTTTTGAGTGCAAGCTGGGTATTGGAGTAGTCTCTGAAATGCTTAGGCCAAAGATTGGTGCAGCATTTTAGACTAGAAACAAGGGACTAATCCAGCAGTGGCCCATAGATCATTTCTTGAACAATTCACCAAAAAACAAGCAGCAAAGTAAATGCACTTTCAAACCAATTACAACCTGAAAGAATCTGTACTAAATTACAGTTTGCCTGAGTGGAATAATGGTGGTAAAATTTCTTAAATGAATGTTGGATTTCTCAGAGACTGATCATGTGCTGCAGGAGCTGAGGATTTTGATTTTGCAATGTTTGAAAGACAATTTAATATATATATTATATTATTATGAACTAAGGATGGGGGTGAAATTGCAACTGTGTTCAACATACAAAGATTAGAAGCAGAACCAGCATGCTTGGGGAAGCTTGTGGCTGGGTTGTGTAAATGCCCCCCTCCATAATTAAAGCCAGCACACAGCTACACCTAAACACCTGAGGAGGACTTACACTGATTCTCAAAGTGGACCTCAGAGATCATTTTTTGTACTATTATTTATTTATATTTACTAGCACATCATTCCCCCCCCCCCCCGGTAGGAACACTGGGTGACTATATAACCACACACATATCCATATTAAAATCATATCAAATTCCTCTCATACTGTTCCAGAACTCCCAGCATTCAAAGGGCTGGGTAAATAAATATGCTTTCAATGCATATTCCATGGGAAGGAGGTACACCACAAATAATTTCCTGGGGTGTGTGAGAGGGAGGGAGGCAGGAGCGGGGAGAGGATTGACAATTGATCTGTTTGGTGTGCTGAAATGAGTTGCTTATATGCCATGATAGTTTCGTATAGCTGTATTTTCCTTCTTAAATCATTCTCTGCAATCGCCTGACCATTTTTCTTGATTTTTCTTGGAACCCCCCTGGTTTGTCGATATCTGTCTGGTAATGAAATGTCCAGCAGTGAAAGCAGCATCCCAGCTGCGGTCCTGATGAACCACACTGAGAAGCTATTACACATCTTTCCCCCGCTATATATTACTTTGCAGTATGCATTATATAATTATGCCACCAGTTCCATAACTAAATGAATTGCTTTAGGAAAGAGGGCTGGAAATAGTTTCAGCCCAACATGCAGCTTCCAAAAGCAAATTCCAATTGATTAATGCTGTCAAAAGCCACTTGCCCCTTCACCCTCTTTATGCTGCAGTATTGCAGCTAATTGACCTCTAACAATATGATAGGCCTGTTTACTCATCTCCTCTGGCACTAGATGGTCCGTCCTTATAGGATTTCTCCCAGAGCCAAGTGTAATTCTCACTCACACAGAGACTATATGCCAAGACAGACAGCTCTGGTTAGGGTGCATTCTGCAGATCCACTGCCATCACATGTCAGAGGGCAGAAGAGGGCAACCAAGATGATCAAGGGTCTGGAAACCAAGACTTATGAGGAGTGGTTGAAAGAGCTAGGTATGCTTAGCCTGGAAAAGAGGAGACTGAAAGGAGATATGATAGCCATCTTCAAGTATCTGAAGGGCTGTCACATGGAAGATGGAGCAAGCCTGTTTTCTCCTGCTCTGGAGGTTAGGGCATAAACCAATGGCTTCAAGGAGATTCCAACTAAACATCAGGAGGAATTTTCTGACAGTAAGAGCTGTTCGCCAGTGAAACAGACTCCCTTGGGAGGTGGTGGACTCTCTCTCCTCGGAGGTCTTTAAGCAGAGGTTGGACGGCCATTTGTCCTGGATGCTTTCGTTGAGATTCCTGTATTGTAGGGAGTTGGACTTGATGACTCTTGGAAGTCCCTATTAGTCTATGATTTCACAAACATGCAGCAACTGGGATGACCAGCTTGATTGAGATGATTAACAATTAAAAAGCTTTATGTGGCGCCTTCCACACTGTCTGCAAGTTTGAGCCTGGCTGTGTTTTAGGCAACAGCCAGTTCATCTGCTGCCATCTTTAATTGCCAGAAATCAATGGGTGTTATTTACAGCCTCCCCAAAGACATTTTGAGATAGGTCATATTTTCTTCAGCTGAGCAAGTTTCCCATTCTTTAGGTGCTTCCAAGTCTTTGTCTCATTGGAATGGCCGTATTGGTTGCCGGTTAGTTTTCGGGGCAATTCAAGGTGCTCACATTGGTGTTGAAAGCCCTACATGACTCAGGCCTGAAAAAGCTACAGACCCCTTGGGTATTAAGCCTCCTTCGCTACAGACCCCTTGCCTCCTTTGCTACAGACCCCTTGGGTATTAAGAACTGCAGAGGTGGCCCTATTGGTTGTCATTGAGATATTGGGTATCCAAATAACTCAATAAGAGGAATGAATGCCTTTTTGGTTTCTGGCAGCAGGTAGTTCCACAGATCAACAGTGCACCAGTTTTGTGTGACTTTGTCTAATCTCCCCACAAACAAATCAGGATGAATGCTCAACAATCAGATTGTCTGGAAACACCGTTAACTCATGGAAGAGGAGAACCTTTATTTTCATAAGTAACGTTTTAAAGTTATTTATTACTGGAGGGTTGGAGCTGGTGCAGCCTAGGGTTGTGATGTGTCCAGAAATGGCCAGACTTGTCGTCTTTTGAAGGTCCTACATGGCCATCCGGGGGAATTTTACATTTTCAAGCAAATGTCCTGTATTTTATGCATGGGTGGCTCTGGTTCTGGCTTGGACGCTTTTTGTGGCTGGATTTTTACCTCTTGAAATATGGCAACCCTAGCGCCAAACATGGGGGGGGGGGGAGAGGAAAGGAAACTGCTTCCCCACCTTCCTTTTCTCCCCTGTCTTTCTCCTGGTCATCAGAAGAGGGGTGATGCAGTGGGGGGTCCCCTGTTCCCCACCTCCCCAGGCCCTGCATGAATCGCTATACCTGTAATTCATGTTAAGAGATCAATGTGTGCCATTGATTAACATTATAAACAATGCCAGTTCAATTTGCTTATGAAGCTCTCACCACTGTATCCCAGCGAGAGCATGAATTCTGGGTTGCTGAAAGACGTGACACCCGCCACCTTCTTTCTTGAAAATGGGAAATAGTAAGAAGACTTTTCTCACAAATGGAGCTTTAGCCAGCTGTTTGAAAACAGCTGTTTTTATCCTCTCGTGGTGTAACCATCAGTGCCTTTGCGCATGCCTTCCCCCGCCAAAGTTTACAAACGTGCAGTGCAGTTATGCTGATGGAGAATAAATACAGCATGCAGAAGTTTCCTCAGAAGAATGTGATTGGCCAATAAATGACAACTGAGATTTTCTTCATGTCTGGGATGCAGACAACCAAGCTGTTCACTCAGCTTCTGCTTTTGGAAGTGTTTTAAGAGACTCGAAGCAAAGGGTTTCGAAGCTGTTCTAGGATCTGAACGGAATCCGGGTGCTGGGTCTACCATTTTACTCTATTTACAAGCAATAATATTTGCTAGGAGTTCACTCCTGGTGGTATATTTGCTCTATTGGTTGCTTACATCCCCCCAGAAAAAAAAGGATAATAATCTTCAGTAATCATCAGGGGTCATAAAAATATGGTTTGTTAAGCTTGTAACAGGGGTGGAAACTTGAATAAAATATTGCGGGGGGTCAAGTAAGCCCTGTCCTGTATGGACACTATTTGAATGGCAATGCCCATCAACTGGGGGAGGGGGCGCAGACAACATTAGCCTCTGTCCCACTTTCCTTCCCTCCCTCCTCTGATGCCCTCTCATGTGTCTCTGCCTCTCAAAGGCTTGCACAGCTCTTTATTGCAGCAGCGCTGGCTATAAGCTCCGCAGGCACCCCTCTTTGGGCAGGGGGGCAGCTCAGAGACCAGGGACAGCAGCAGCAGCAGCTGCCCAGAGGACTCCCAAGGAGAGGACACTGGGGGAACACTCCACAAGGGAAGGTGTTGGAAAGAGGGTGAGAGGTTGCCAGCTTTGCAGGCAAGGGGTGACATAACTGGGCTCCTGAGCGCCACAGGGGTGCTACAGAAAGAATTCAGTTGGTCAAGTGAGCCGTGGACTCAAAACGGTTGAAAACCTCTGCTCTGCAGAGATATACTCACAAGCTTCTGTGATCGTTGATCTAAAATTTTGAAGTTACTTCCATCTACAGTTGGAAACCTATTTCTGGGGTAGTGGTACACAGCCTATTCTGACTGTTCATGCTAGATGTGGCCACCATGCATTGAACCAGCCTTTCGCTGATTGGAATCTAGCTGCCTTGTCACGTCAGTGCTCCATCCTTCAGGATCTCAGGCAGAGTCTTAGCACCTGGTCCTGGGTCCTTTTAACTGGAGATGTTAGACACAGAATCTGAGACCTTCTGCATGTGCCCTGTGACTAAGCTAAGAGTCCTTATATGAGTCAGCGAATAATAAACACACTTTACCCTATCCTTTCTGGTGTAGTTCAAGGCTTCTGCTGTAAGTCTCTACAGCACAGTGTAACTTCAACAATGTGCCAGTTGGGCATCAGCAGGGGCAGTTGGATTCACTCATAGGAAGCTAGCAACCCTATCTTTTCTGTCCTTACATGTTCAGGTTTCCTTTTGTTGGCACTCATGTAAGTCATTCTGGCTCTCACAGTTGGCTGTTGCAACATTGCAGTTCAGTTTGCTATTATTCTCTTTGATGCTTGGAGACTTGTATATGGCAGAAGGAACTGTGGGCTGGGACCAAGCCCAGCTTGTTTGAGATTGTGAAGCAGATGTTCATTTCCATGTAAAATCTTATATTCGGGCGATATTTGTTTTCAATCTCAAGTTAAAACAACAGCAATTATGCAAATGACTTGGTTCTAAGTTAATTTGATGCAGCTCCAACTCTACCATGGCTTATCTCAAGTCTGCTCAAGTTGTGACACACATCGTCAAAGGCACCTTGTATTTGCACTCACTGACTCCTCGTTTTTACTTTCTGAAGCAGTCGACCAAACCAGTTTATTGAATCTCTGGAGATTTGCTGGATTTATCTACTGCTGGTGTAGCCAAGATGCCACACTCAGATGCTGTTAGCCTTCAACTCCCATCAGTACCAGCCAGTGTGGCCAATGTTCAGGGAGAGTTGTAGTCCAGCAATATCTGGAAGGCACCCAGTTGCCTATCACAAGTCAAAAATGAAAATAAATAAAAACAAAAACAAACGTCAATAGACCATTCTGGATGATGTAGTCTTAACTGCCTGCATAGGCCTGGCAGAACAGAATCTTTTTTCAGCAGGCATTTAAATGTTGCCACAGAAGGCGCCTGCTGAATCTTAATTGGCAGGGTGTTCCACAGGACTGGGCCGATGACACGAAAGGCCTGGTTACTCTGTGAGATACATGAAGTTTCCATCTCTCGCTTTAGAAACATAAAGGGATTAACTTCTAGTTCAACACCAGGATCCTTGTATGGATAACGGCAATTTTACTCAACTGGAGAAGCTGTCCTTTTTCAAATATATTGTTCTCATGACACACATTGCCTGTGTATGAACTAGCATTGCCCAGTTAATGAAGCTCTTCCCTAAATACATATAATGGGTCCATTATTTAGTGGACCAGCTTTCTATTTCATAGCGGGATCTGAATTCAAAAGGTTTTAATAAATTATTATTATTCTGTCTGTTCTTTTCTTCATAGGAACAAGGCAAGATTGGTGTAGTTTTCAACATTGGAACAGTAGATATCTCGATCAAAGAAGAAAGCACCCCAGTCAATGATGGCAAATATCACGTCGTACGCTTTACCCGAAATGGTGGCAATGCTACTCTTCAGGTAGATGGTTGGCCAGTGAATGAACACTATCCTTCAGGTAAATGTCTAACTGAGAAATCTTTCTCTCTCATTCTCTCTTAAGGTATTAACCTTGGGCCTTAATACAGGAGCCGCACAGTATATTGGCGCACAGCGTACAAATATTAACAGCTCCACCTGGAGGAACAAAGAGCTGAACAAAATTTCTCTCAGTTTGTAAAAGCTGAAATAATCAGATCGTGTTCACCACGTTGGGTATAAGGTGTTTTGCGGAACATCCGTATTTTAAGGAGTGGCACACATATGAAGTGCATGTAATGTGTCAAAAAACAACAACAACATACACATGTCAAATGTTGGAACCTCTGAATATAATCTGATTCTGCAGAGACAAAGTAACAAAAGTAGCTCTACCCAGTGCTTTTTTTTCTAAAAAAATGTTTAGGGGTACTCCCATTTTCCAACTCATATTGAAATACTGCCCTTCAATGAGGCCAAACTTAGATTCACAAAATGTTTAGGGGTATGTGTACCCCTGCATACCCCCAGAAAAAAAAGCATTGGCTCTTCTCATAATCTGTATACTCTGGACTATTCCTGTAGGAAGTTGGGAAGAACATTTGCCATGTAAGTTGTGGACTGCTGCCCAAATGGTTTTGACAAACATACAATTGCTACTTGTGGCTTTTCTGAATCAATGAAAATGGGGTGTAGCATATGACGTCTGGGAAGGAGGAGCTACAATAAATTTAATATATCGTGAACACTCTTGATCATTAACATTGGTACTGCTTGTTGTTGCTTTTCTTCCTTCTTGGGAAAGTTTCCTGTTACAGCGTCACCACCAGAAATTGGTGCTTGGAATTTCAGTAGCACAAAATTTTAAAATGATTTTTTAAATTTTATTTTTTAACTGCCTTCCCTTTAATCACCCATAGGACTGAAAAGCAACACTATCTGATTCATGCAATTAATGGAGGCATTTAGTGGTGGTTTCCTATTAAGTTGTCTAGGACTTCCAGATTGCTCCTTCCCCTTAAACTTGCTTTGCTTTGCTGCGCTACTCACTCCTGCTGCTGAAGAAATCTATTGGCTAGTACGGTAAATGCACTGCTGAACCAAGATGGTGCAGTGGGATAAGCAGGAAATACTGCTAGTTGGGCAAAGAAAGAAGATGCAGAGATTGCCGGTTGAGGGCATCTTCTGTTTATTGTGGGTATACTGAGTTTCCTGTTTATTAATTTTGTTCTTCAATTAGTTTGTTGTTTGATTGAAATAGCACAGTTAATTGACTATTATTACTTTTTAAAAATAAACTTTAATGAATTGGCACCCCTAAGGAAGTTATTTTAGTAATCACATCTTAATTCAGGAACAATAAATAGAACCTCTCTTTCAAGTAATAACTGTATTTTCTCCCTCTGTAATGTGTTGTCATGCTTGCAGGCCAAAGTAACAGTGAATATAAAGGGATCTTTATCTATGGTTTGTGCCATATTGGGAGCTTCCTTCTGAAATTGCAAAGGCAGACTACAATATGTTTCACAGAGATGAGATACACACTCACTGAAAATCAGAACAGAAAGCAGAAAACTTTGCCTTAATAGTTTGTGCTAAGAATCCAGTGTCTTATTCCCAGACAATGCTAAACTCATAGAAATACCCCATTTTCCTCTCATCATTTGACTTAATCTATCATTGACCTCCTATTGAGGTTCTCCTATTAGCCATGCTACAGCCATCAGCAGCTTTACAGGTACGAATCAATTTCACACAGTTTCATCTCTAAGTCTGCTCCTATCCTTTTCTGCATTAATTTTCAAATTCTAAATAAATTTGAAATATCAGCATGAAAATTTGCATGTTGGATATATTTTCTCATAAAATATACCCTTTGTAAATGCATCTTAGCTCAAATAATCCTAAAGTACACTGTGGGTAGCAGTGATGTTCACAGATTCTTCAGAGCCTTCAGAGGAGATGATTCTCCCTTAAGTTGACTGTCAAAGGGTATCTATTTGGCCGAGATCACACACACAAACATTTCAATCAAATTTAAATAAATCTGCATATCACCTCAGTTGAAGGAAACCAATTATATAATCAAAAAGATACCACTGGTTATCAAAGGAAAATGTCAATGTTTCCTTTTCATTCCCGTTAGCCTAAAAAGTATAGATATATGTCCTTTACTCACAGTATACCAATTTAAAATTGCCCTCCACCAATTAAGTAACTGTAGCTTTATTTGGTTACTCTATTGATATGCAGCTTGCAGCCCAAACAGAAAAAAGAGAGAGGAAAGTTCAGGATGCATCCTATAATTTGTTGTACTGTAGAAGCTGTTCATAAATTAGATGGTACCAAATTATGGCACTCAGGAGAAATTTGTAAATGTCACTGTGCTGCATTGTTTCACCTACCATACTAAAAATGTTTTGAAGAAGTAATTCTGTTGCTACTTCTGCTTCGGAAGGCAGGAGGCTGAGGATTGCCACCGTTCTCAGCTATAGGTTGACCTTCCAGCTCTCCAAGGGAAGATAGCCATCACAAAATGACAGTGAGTCCAATTTAAGCTAGATAGGTTGTTGGGCTACAAGCTCTTCATTTGTATTCTAAAGAATCCAATGGACAATCCTCAGCAATCATTTTGTGCAAACTGGTTGCATTTTTTGCAAACCGAAATTTTATAATTTGTGGAAAGTATGGTAGTTATGAAGTTCATTGTCAGCTAAACCACTGCATATGATATTAGTCAACAAGGAATCCACCATGTGATATGGAAAACCAGGGAACTAAAATAGATATTAGATTTATGTTATTGCACTTTTCCTCTTCTAAAGTAAAGTAAAGGTAAAGGGACCCCTGACCATTAGGTCCAGTCATGACTGACTCTGGGGTTACAGCGCTCATCTCGCTTTATCGGCCGAGGGAGCCAGCGTACATCTTCCGGGTCATGTGGCCAGCATGACTAAGCTGCTTCTGGTGAACCAGAGCAGCACTCGGAAACGCCGTTTACCTTCCTACCTATTTATCTCCTTGCACTTTGATGTGCTTTCAAACTGCTAGGTTTGCAGGAGCAGGGACCGAGCAACGGGAGCTCACCCCGTCGCGGGGATTCAAACCGCCGACCTTCTGAAGTCCTAGGCTCTGTGGTTTAACCCACAGCACCACCCGCGTCCCTTTTTCTAAAGTAGGTTTCAAATAAATCCCTCTAATATTCCTATAAACTTCTAAAACAAACAAACAAACAAACCCTCCACAATTGTGGCTCATCTATCCAATTACAGACCAGAGCATCCTGCTCACTCCTTGGAGCTAAGAATTTTTTAATGCTGAAATTTGATCATAGAATCATAGAATCATAGAGTTGGAAGAGACCACAAGGGTCATCGAGTCCAACCCCCTGCCAAGCAGGAAACACCATCAGAGCACTCCTGACATATGGTTGTCAAGCCTCTGCTTAAAGACCTCCAAAGAAGGAGACTCCGCCACACTCCTTGGCAGCAAATTCCACTGTCGAACAGCTCTTACTGTCAGGAAGTTCTTCCTAATGTTTAGGTGGAATCTTCTTTCTTGTAGTTTGTATCCATTGCTCCGTGTCCGCTTCTCTGGAGCAGCAGAAAACAACCTTTCTCCCTCCTCTATGTGACATCCTTTTATATATTTGAACATGGCTATCATATCACCCCTTAACCTCCTCTTCTCCAGGCTAAACATGCCCAGCTCCCTTAGCCGATCCTCATAAGGCATTGTTTCCAGGCCTTTGACCATTTTGGTTGCCCTCCTCTGTACACGTTCTAGTTTGTCAGTGTCCTTCTTGAACTGTGGTGCCCAGAACTGGACACAGTACTCCAGGTGAGGTCTGACCAGAGCAGAATACAGTGGCACTATAACTTCCCTTGATCTAGATGCTATACTCCTATTGATGCAGCCCAGAATTGCATTGGCTTTTTTAGCTGCCGCGTCACACTGTTGGCTCATGTTAAGTTTGTGGTCAACCAAGACTCCTAGATCCTTTTCACATGTACTGCTCTCAAGCCAGGTGTCACCCATCTTGTATTTGTGCCTCTCATTTTTTTTGCCCAAGTGCAATACTTTACATTTCTCCCTGTTAAAATTCATCTTGTTTGTTTTGGCCCAGTTCTCTAATCTGTCAAGGTCGTTTTGAAGTGTGGTCCTGTCTTCTGGGGTGTTAGCCACCCCTCCCAGTTTGGTGTCATCTGCAAATTTGATCAGGATGCCCTTGAGTCCATCATCCAAGTCGTTGATAAAGATGTTGAATAAGACCGGGCCCAAGACAGAACCCTGTGGCACCCCACTAGTCACTCTTCTCCAGGATGAAGAGGAACCATTGATGAGCACCCTTTGGGTCCGGTCAGTCAGCCAGTTACAAATCCACTGAGTGGTAGCATAGTCAAGACCGCATTTTACCAGCTTCTTTACAAGAATATCATGGGGCACCTTGTCAAATGCCTTGCTGAAATCAAGGTAGACTACATCCACTGCGTTCCCTTCATCTACCAGGCTTGTAATTCTGTCAAAAAATGAGATCAGGTTAGTCTGACATGACTTATTTTTCAGAAATCCATGCTGACTATTGGTGATCACAGCATTCCTTTCTAGGTGCTCACAGATTGTTTGCTTAATGATCTGCTCCAGAATCTTCCCTGGTATTGATGTTAGACTGACTGGGCGGTAATTATTTGGGTCCTCTCTTATCCCCTTTTTGAAAATAGGGACAACATTTGCCCTCCTCCAGTCTGCCGGGACTTCGCCTGTTCTCCAGGAATTCTCAAAGATGACTGCCAGTGGTTCTGAGATCACATCTGCCAGTTCTTTTAATACTCTTGGATGCAGTTCATCTGGCCCTGGAGACTTGAATACATCTAAACTAGCCAAGTATTCTTGTACTATCTCCTTAGTTATTCTGGGTTGTGTTTCCTCTGCTGAATCATTTCCTCCAAATTCTTCAGGTCGGGCATTGTTTTCTTTATCGGAGAAGACTGAGGCAAAGAAGGCATTGAGGAGTTCAGCCCTTTCTGTGTCCCCTGTTTGCATTTCACCATCTTCTCCTCTGAGTGACCCCACTGTTTCTTTGTTCTTCCTTTTGCTACGAACATACCCATAGAAGCCTTTTTTGTTGCTTTTAACCTCTCTAGCAAGCCTGAGTTCATTCTGTGCTTTAGCTTTTCTGACTTTGTGTCTACACGTGCTGGCTATTTGTTTGAATTCCTCTTTGGTGGTTTCCCCCCTTTTCCATTTTTTGTACACATCCTTTTTTAATCTTAACTCAGTTAAAAGTTCTTTAGATAGCCACCCTGGCTTCTTTAGGCACCTTCCATGTTTCCGTCTCATTGGTATTGCCTGAAGTTGTGCTTTTACTATCTCCCTCTTAACAAACTCCCAGCCATCATGAACTCCCTTTCCTTTTAGTATTACTGTCCATGGGATCTCACCCAGCACTTCCCTAAGTTTTATGAAGTCGGCTTTCTTAAAGTCAAGAAATTGAGTCCTAGTATGCTTGGCTGCTCCTTTCCGTTGTATAGTAAACTTCAGAAGAGCATGATCACTTGCGCCTAATGATCCTTCCACTTCTACCCCATTAACCAGGTCATCGACATTGGTTAGGACCAGATCTAAAATGGCTGTTCCTCTTGTTGCTTCTCCCACTTTCTGGACAATGAAGTTGTCTGCAAGGCCAGTGAGGAATCTGTTTGACCTTATGCTCTTGGCTGAGTTTGACCTCCAACAAATATCTGGGTAATTGAAGTCCCCCATTACTACTATCTCCCTTCCTTTTGCATGCTTGGCCATCTGTTCCAGGAATGCATCATCTATGTCCTCCGTTTGGCTTGGGGATCTATAGTAAACTCCCACAATGAGGTCACTATTATTCTTCTCTCCCTTAATTTTGACCCAAATGCTCTCACTTTGGCTTTGAGGTTCTAAATCTTGGATCTCTTCACAGGTATACACATCCCTGACATATAACGCCACTCCTCCTCCTTTCTTGTCTGGTCTGTTTCTCTGAAATAGATTGTATCCCTCCATTTTTACATTCCAATCGTGGGACTTATCCCACCAGGTTGATGCCGCAAAGGACTTATTTACATTCCATTCCTTTGTACACAGGGATACACAATGCAACCTCATGTAATTTAAATGGCTTGGTAAGGGTGGGAACACCCGAAATATATGGATAATTAGAAGTTCAAACAAGCAGGGGTGCTAGTTACATAGGGCTATTTTAAACTGCGGCTACATAGTAGTGTATGGTGAATGTGGATAATCAAACAATTTGGATAATTTAAACTGGAACACTACAGTCTGCTGTTTCAGTTTCTGGGTTTTGTGAATATAGCCAGGTAATTAAAGAGCCTCTAGACATTTCAGTGAATGTTCATGAATAACCCCAAAGTAATTTATTTTCAGTAGAGTTTGGCGAACTGCTAATTCTACAAAGATGCTTCAAACACAAAGCGATTACAAATGTTTCAAAAGTGACGGGTTAAGCAGAACATTAAAGAGAGTCACAAGCAGAATTAGAATTTACCATGTAGAGACAATCTCTACAATGACCCTTAAAACAGCTGATGAGTCTTGGTAGAACCCCGTACCTGAATCTTCAATGCTGGTTTTATCCCTATTAAGCATTTTCAGTGTGATTAATGGTTTCACTCATACAATAGCCATTGCAAGAATGAATCTGTGTCACATGCATCCGCTGCCTTAAATGTCACATGGCTTAAACTACTAGCATCTATTTTATCCTAATGCCACTGAGTGAGCTTTCTGGTCTTGTGAAAATGCTTAAATGAGGAACCTCTGAGTGAGTAGAAGAGAATAATGGGGCTCAGCCACTCATTCCAAGACAGAAGAAGACCCAGAGATGGGGGAGTAACAACAGCGAAGGGACAGATAGTTTTAAATAATGGGAGGGCCTATTAACTTCTGGAAGATATGCCTGTGGAGCATAACTTGTGACTGCAGAACAGTCGTTGGCTGTGTGTGTCCATTGTCCCAGAGGAACAATCATGGATTCTTTAGCTGAGATTCCTGCAGTGCACAGAGTTGGTCTAGATGACCCAACTCTAAGATTCTATGATTCTAATGATTATTTTTATATATGTGCTCCCGACAGACATTAGTAACAGTAATGGGGAAATGCATGGATCAAAAATAGCAACGCAATTGAAGCAGATGACTATATGCGTGTCTCTCACCTGTTCTCATATTGCCCTCCCGTGTGAGAATTCATGCAACACCCATGTGGTCTGAGAATAAAGTGGAATAACTTGTAGTCTTCCTAGTAGTGAGTGCTTTCTCCAAGATTGCTTGGTGATTTGGAGAATGTTGTCTCATCTACGAACTACATTCCTGATGGGTGCTAATAGAAGCCACTGAAGCCTCTTTCTGGCATGCTTTTATTGCAGCAAAGACTCATGTTTTGGACATTTCACTATAAAAAAGGACATTTTTTTAATAAAAAAAAAACACCCCTGAATCTTCAAGTAAGGAAAGAATCCAAGATGGTTAGAAGTGTTGAAAATAAATCTCTTGCCTTGACCTGGACATAAGATAGGTACCTAGGTTTCAATTACTTCTGAGACAGGAGGCTCCCTCACCCCTTTCTGTCTTGCTCTGTTTACTTACAAAATACACCTGGGGCTTTGCCAGAAATGGAATGTACATTAATGTGAACTTCACATTCTGTATGTTTATTCATCCATTGGATCCCTGAGCATCCTTCAGAGCAGTAGGAAGATTGTATAAAGAGGTGAGGGAGGGAGGGGTTGGACAGAGCTCTAGTGGAAACCAAACCACCTGTAATAATTAGTGTTGTGCTTCAGAGAAGCTGTTTACCTTTTAAAGAAACACTTGCTTTCAAAACTTGTATTTAGTTTTTTAAAAAGACACCCAAAAAAACCATACTCTGTAGGGAGTCATCCTGCTTCATCTGACTCCATCACAACCAGTTAGCCATGCTAGCAAAGAAAGTGATGCTGTTATTAATTAGTTAATTGGCCCAGTTTTCCACAAGGTGGTAAGAAAGGGACCATGGCACAGTTGCAGATCAGCAGGCAGAAGGCTTCAGGTTCTATCACTGACATCTCCAGTTAACAAGATGTTCCAGGTCATGGGAAAGTCCTCTGCAAAAGACTTGAGAACTGTTGCCAGTTGAAGAAGACAGTACTAGGCTATACTGAAAGTCATCAGACCTGATGTAAGGTCCTAAACCTGTATATGGACTAGGGAAGCCTGACTAATTAGAACCTTGTGAATTCCCATGGGAACACAGCAATCCTTCAGAACTTAATAACCCTTTGAATTTTGCACTTCTCTCAAAATGTTGTGGTGCAGCTCTGGGCTAAAAAATAAAATAAAATAAAATACACCTGAAAAGGTATGTTTTGCAAGAAAAACAAATGTAGAATTGTTAAGGAAAATCTGCTAAAATAATGCTTAAATGTGGCTTTCTATGTAGTTTTTAAAAAGCATTTACTGCCTATGATGTAATGCTTGAGTCATCTCTAATTGCTGGACCAAGACACACCAAACACTCCTCTGGAGCTGCACATTATGGGGATATTTTGCTATGGTATATAAAACATATTTTGTGCCATTTGTCTTCATTACTGATGTGACTGACGAACTCCTGATAAGCTTCCAAGGGACTCCAGTCACTGGATTATGGAATTCATGCCATGGTGAACATAGGAACACAGAAAGCTGTCATACTGACTCAAAGCATTGCCCATTTAGTTCCATATTGATTACACTTCCTCCAGATTGCTGGCAGGGATCACTCCCAGCCCTGACTGAAGATGCCAGGGACTGAACCTGCCCCTTTGCATATAATATATGTGCTCTCTCATTGAACTTCTGCCTGCAGGCAAGCAATATTATGTAAAACTGTGGCCTTCCAGATGTTGTTGAGTTATAATCCCCATCATCCTTGATCATTAGCTACATTGAGTGGAGCTAAAAGGTTGGAGTCCAACATCTGGAGAGCCATAGCTTCCCCATCCCTGGCATAAAGGCATTTACAGAGCAAATATTTGAAAGGATTCATGTGAACGAACCAAACTGCATATTGTAGAGGAAAGCAGAAACCTTCCAGGGTCATTGCCAGTCTGGAGAAAGTTCCTTCCCAATCCCAATTATATTGATCACTCAAGGGATCCAAGGGAAACTAAACTAAAGCATGCTTACTGGAATGGAAGTCCAGCATGGCTTATTCCCTAATAAGTTTGTTTAGGATTGGGTTCACTCCATACCTCTCCACTCCCAAGATATTGTCCAAGGGCGTGACCTGAAAAGCAAATAATACATTCTTCTTCTTTGGTGATCACTCAAAGCCGTGTAAGATTGTCTTCCATAAACATGGTTTTAACAGTGAGTCCGTAAGTGACTGTGGAGGCCAGTTCTGGATCCACACGTCCTTCCACAGTGGGGACATAGGTTTCCAGGCGGGAGTTGATCACAGTGAGGGTTTGCCAAGCATGCCTTCCTCTTAGTACGCTTCTCCCTCTCGTCATGAGTTCAACCATCTTCAAAGTCCATGACACCTTTGGAGTGCTCACAGGCCAGTGTTTCCCAGTTGCCGGTGTTTATACTACATTTTTTTTAGATTTGCCTTGAGAGAGTCTTTAAACCTCTTTTGTTGATCACCAGCATTACACTTTCCATTTTTAAGTTCAGAATAGAGTACAGTAGCACTTTGGCTTATGTTACCCACAGGTAAAGTAAACTTTGGGTTGCGAAAGCGGCAAACCCGGAAGTGTTTTGCTGCGCACGCATGCGCAGAAGCGCTCTACCGCACCATGCGCATGCACAGAAGTGGTCCCTCCAGTTGCGGAAACCTCAGGATCCGACCAGAGCTCTGGAACGGATCCCGTCTGCAACCGGAGGCACCACTGTAGTTGCTTTGGAAGACGATAATCAGGCATCCACACAACATGACCAGTCCAACGAAGTTGATGTTGAAGAATCATTGCTTTGACACTGGTAATCTTTGCTTCTTCCAGTTACATGTAGGTAGCCGTGTTGGTCTGCTGTAGTCAAAACAAAATAATCCAAAAAATAATTGGCTGATAGGTGTGGTAAACCATTGGATTCTTATCTCATTATACATGAGAAAGCTGTTTTTAGCCATCTTACCCCTTGCTTTTTCCTGTAAGACCAATTGAAGTCGTTAACAGTCGTCAACAGGTTTGCCACACCTATCAGCCAATCACCCATTCCCACCACCCTTCTGAGTAATACCCCTCCCCACCCTCTCACTATATATAAAGGTCTGGTGACTTCTGCTCTAGTGTATCTGAAGAAGTGTGCATGCACATGAAAGATCATACCAACAACAAACATAGTTGGTTTCTAAGGTGCTACTGGAAGGAATTTTTTCATTTTGCTTCTTCCAGTACACTGCCATTAGTTTGCCTGTCTTCCCAAGTGATGCAACAATGAGGTTGAAGTTCCGAGACAATGTCCCATCCAGGCACTGACCAGACATAAGTATGGTTGATTCCTAGATGGAACACTACCCCATTTGTGGAATTTTATGAAAGGCAGGTGGGATATAAATGCAAAAGTAAATAGCATAAACATCCCCCTCTCCAGCTAGCAATTTTAAATCAGGTGCCCAGGAGCAAGCGGGAGCAAGCCTCAGCATTGTGAAGGAAGTGTCTGTTCTTTGCAGCTCAAAAACTGGGGTCAAATGCTGCTACAAACCAGACAGCAAAGATTCATGGAGTTTGAACTGCATTGAATTCTAATTTCCTTGAAGATGTCTCCTTTTTCGTCCAGCTCTTGTTCACTTCACGCCTTCCTCTTTTATCTCTTTTTCCAAAAGAGTTGTATTTTATACAATGGTTAGTCCATTTCTTAGAGCATCTTCCCACTTGGGGGTGCCGTGGGGAGGTTGTTTCTTTTCTTCTTGACTTCCTTTTTTATTTTTTTAATTCTATTTAGTTTTTTTTTATCAGCCAGCATTCTCCATTCTTCCCTCCTCTGTGATTTCCCAGACATGAGATAAATAGCCTTGTATCTTACAAGCTAAATACAATTACTGCTATCAAAACCAGAGCCTTTCTCTCCTTGTAAATGTCTCTTGGAAGCTGATAAGCTGTTCAAGGCAAACTACGGGCTTCTGCTTAATCCTGAGATTAAACATAACCACCCAGAAGACAGCAAAAGATAATATTTGTGGGGGGAGGGGTTGAAGGGGAAAGTGAGATTCTCTCCTAAGATATGAGGAGAGGACATACAGACGACTCAAGGTTATTTGTAAAGGAATTAGCCAAAACTCAGAAGAGCATGAGATTATGATGGGGCTATTTCATCTGATAATGCCTAGGCTGTTGTAGATCCTAAAGATGAGATTTAGCAGAGAGACCTTTGAGACCAAATAAGAGAGCTGGGGAAGAGAGATGTATATGTATAGAATTGTGACTAGTCATTGGGGGAACTGATTCCACCAAACAGATCACAGTGGAGTTGCTAGGCAGAATGTAGACTGATCCATGGACTTCGCCATTCATGTTATTGCTTCAGATGTGACAGTGACGAGGTTTGTGAAAACTGAAGAAGTGTCAGTTGTCAAGAATAAAGGATTTAAGTCCACCCTGCATCTATTATCAAAGACCAGTTTCTGGTGCAATATCACAAACATATACACCCCCTCGGCTTTTGAGCATGATTTTAGGGTTCTGGTGCTAATGCGTGTACCTTTGCTTTTATTAGTGGCTTGGTTGTTTATTTCAATTGGCTTTGTGTTTTTACGGTTGCTTTAGTATAAAGCTTGTTTGCCACTTTGAAAATCTTATTACATTTATTTGCTACATTTTAAAATAAATATGAGTCATCCTTCAATCTGAAAAGGGTGATGTGAATAATCATAAGAAACAAGGAAAGGATGGCTATTTTCGCTTGTGTGTGTGTGTGTTTTTAATCCATGGGGATTCTGATCGGCATTTGTCATGGGTGGCATGATAGAATGGTATTTATTAAGGAATATGAAATGCAAAATAGCTTGATTTTGAGCATGGCATGCCACAGATGCTTCTGTTACCTTTCAATCCATCACTAGCGTTGTATGAGGATTGCCCCATTTTAAGGAAGGCTTTGGGGAAATTCAAGAAACAGAATGTAACATGTATGCATACAACTTTATATGCACTTACCTAGGGATACAATGAGTTCAGCAGGACATTTGTACTATAAATATCCCTTCTGGCACAGTGAACCAGTTGGCTTTACTTGTACCATCTCCTTCTACCACAATGTATGCAAGATAATGAGGCACCTATCATCAGGCTAGATTTCTGTGTTACTTTAATCTTGAAAGGGAAAAACAGGGTTGCCATCATACAAATGGTTTACATGTCCCATATCATGAATTACATGGTCCAGTTGGGTGCATAGACTTTCAGCCCTACCCTCAGTACAGTATTGATGAAAGGAAAATGGGCAAACCAGTCTAGTCTTGACTAATGGCATCTGTTAAGAACTGATAACATTTTAGTCTATTCCAAGCGTCGTTTTCAGGGAATTGGCTAGATTCTAGTCTCTTTAAACTCCCGCTGCTCTTTATGGCATCTGTATTAGAGTCTATGAAGTGACCTTAACTTTGAATTTCCGTCAGTGTTGTGGGCAGTATGAGAAGATCCCTGATGGTGCTTTTTCATAGCTGGTGTTTTCACTGATTAATTTTTCATCTTTTACTCATTTTGTGGGACTTAAACGAGCCCTCAAATGCTTCCCAGCCATGTGGATCGGAGACTGACAGCCTCTCTTCAGACACATTGACTGCATCTTATAAGAAGCTCAAAATAAATTAAAAGACGGAGTTAATAAAACAGCATTGGGGGAACGCCTGTTTTAGAAGATGGTGCTGTAGCATATGTTGAAAGATCTGCCAAGAGGAATGATTAAAGCATGACAAGTTGATGAAATCAAGAGCTGATTGTAGCTTGTCACTCCGGGGTTAGAATGTGTGCATCAAATTTATGAAAGCTAAATCGAAACACAAACATGATTGGGTAGCACATGTACATACAGTCACTTCTTCCCAGATGCACTGAGAAACTTCTGCAAATGTAGTTTGTATGCACGTACACAGGGCATATGTGCATGAGAACACCACCTTTGCAAATCTTAGTAGGTTTGGGTCTTGGCAGTGCCTGAATGAATCACGCTGCCTGAGAACCACATCTGTGGCACCTTGGGACTCATGATGTAAGAAATATAAATATAGAAACAACAACACCAAAGCCAGGGACTGTAGCTCATTGGTAAAACGTGTGCAGTGCATGCAAAGGGCACTGTCATCTCCACTCAAGAAAAAAGGATCAGGGAGCAGGTACAGGAGCAAGTTGCTACAACCAGAGAACACCTTCTGCTCACACTGCAGGCCTTCCTTACCCCATGCCCCCAAACCAGAATCTGGTCTGGGTTTTCCCCCAACCCACTGGTGCATGTTCCATTCATGCAATGACTTTGTTGGATTCAACCTAATCTAATTAAAACCAGAATTTAAAAAAATACAGTACTCATCACTACTCCAGCACATGGGCTCTAAAATTAGCTACAGCAACTGCAAAAAGTGTACTGTGCAAAATCTGGAAACAGAAAGAAGCAGAACAATAAGAGTATTTCTGATGCTTTGGTTTCACTTCAGAAACAAGAGCAGCTCATCCAGAACAAAAAAAACAACCTAGGGAGATACTTGGATGAAGAGAATTTTGGAACCATCCCCCAATCCACTTATATGGCATATGTCAATAATTCTATCTCACTCTAAAAATAAGTCCCATTTTATGTGTTCTTGAATCTTTGGTTTTCCAGGCATAATTTGAATAAATAATTCTTTTTTTCCTCCCTTTTGCTCCTTGCCATCAGGAGTTCAACAATCGCATTTGTGTAGGTTGCCACAGTTGAGGAAAAGAGAGTTGGGGTGGGGGAGAGAGAGAGAATGAACAAGGAAGGGAAAATCTGTTCATGTGGTGGGGAAACATGACTGATACACTGACCACATAGCATGTGATGCAGTTCTGTGCATTGTCAATGTGAACTGTCCCCCCCCCCCACTTCTTTTAAGGGGAAAGGATGACATGAATTGTTGATGCACATGGCCATGTAACATTACATTATAGGCATTGTGGGAACCGGTGATGTCATTCATCCTGTTTCCACAGATACATTTCTTCCTACTTTAGCAATGTGAGATTAATTATTACCGGTTCACCTGCAGATCATCTTATGACGTTTTCATGCTGTTGACTGCAAACCTTATGTGATGATGGGGGGTGTTATGGCAGAGATGGAGAAGCAGCCTATGTGGATCATTGCGCAGTGGGAAAATTGTGCATGACAGTTCAGCTCAGAGAACCTCCGGGTACTAATATTGCTACATTTTTCTGTCAGGTTACTTCTGTTTCAGTTTTCTGGTCAAATGGAATAATAACAAATATTCTGAAGACACACACACATACCCCTCCACGGATGTGCATGTGTGTGTGCGCGCACACACACACAAACAATAAACAGCTGGCCAGAGGGCTTGGCAGCTTGAGCAATAACTTTGTGTTTTCCAGACCCACTGCCTGCAGATAGAACAGTGCCAGCTGCAATCCCAGCCCAGCCCAGATGACGTGCAGTGGTGACAGAAGGAGCTTAGACACACATGTCAGCATTTCCTTTGCTCAAAGAAAGGCTTCAGAAAACACAAAGCCATTCGGATGGAACAATATGCTTTTGTTTAAAAGGAAGAGGGTCAGTTGTTGGAGAGCGCTCTGTCCTAGGTTCATGATCTCGCTGCAGGATTTGGGAAACAACTGAGCTCTGAATTCAGTAGTCAAGAACTGAGGGTAGGGGGCCAACTGTTCAAAATTATGGGAGAAGTCTTCTTGAGCGTGCATACTTTGCCCACAATAATCTAAGAATGTAGGAGGCAAAGGGGCAGCACATCCTGTTTCTCCACCCAACACGGAACAAGAATGTGGCACGCCACAACACCAAAGCCTCCCTTACCTGTGGCGATGACCATGGAGGTTTCCGGTGAGATCTTGATGAAAACTGGCACCGTTTCTCCCATGATGGCAGAGTGCCCATGGGGGTGTCAGATCTTTGGCTTTCACCACCCAGGTTGGCTGCTTCACCTTGCCTAATGGCTGAGCTGGCCCTGAGGAGGGGCAGGGCTGTGTGTGCTGGTCCAGGCCCCACACTGACCTTGCTATGTTGACCAGTAAGATCTGAAAGGGGTTTGCAAGTAGATTTTCCTGTATGTACTACACTGGGAGAGCTAGTGTAGTGTAGTGGTTAAGAGCAGTGGACTCGTAATCTGGTGAACCGGGTTTGATTCCCCGCTCCTCCACATGCAGCTGCTGGATGACCTTGGGCCAATCACACTTCTCTGAAGTCTCTCAGCTTCACTCACCTCACAGAGTGTTTGTTGTGGGGGAGGAAGGGAAAGGAGATTTTTAGCTGCTTTGAGATTCTCCGGGTAGTGATAAAGCGGGATATCAAATCCAAACTCTTATTTATTATTATTATTAAATTTGTATAGTGCCCTTCATCTGCAGGTCAGAATGTGGTTCACAGCATAAAAAAAAAAAAATGAGAACGCAAAACACGAAGAAGGGCCTCCATGATTGCAGGCTCCGGGTCAGTTCATAAGGGGAGAGGCAGCCCTTACAAGCTCCCTCCAAAATCAGGAATCTTATGCACTATGAGTTTTGTCATGCCTAAAGAGAACTGTTATCCCCCATATGTTTTATGCAACTTTTGACACCTTCCAATGAATAACACCATTTTTTGCAGACAGCCCCTGTTTACTCCATTGTAGCCAAAATGGAATTATAATTCTAACAATAAAAATACCACCCTACTCTACTCTGTACATATCCTATTTCATAGCTATGGTGCCAGTCAGAGACACCAGCCCATAGTGGACACTATCAAATGAGGACCTGATTTACCTATCCTGTTTTTTAAAGCAATGATTCAGTAATGTCTCTATGATTTTTTTAAAAAAATATTAATTTACAAAGGCAGATGGGTTGTTTTAACTTCCTCTTCTCCACCTGTCCCTGGCAATAAACTGGCTTAATTTTAATAAGCAACAAAACACCTTTGATTAAATTGTAATTAAACAGCACTTCTTTTACAGTTCCTGATCTGATTGGCTGCTTTCCCTCTATGTCAATTCCAGGTTGTTGTTTTAAGTTTAGCTGGATTTAACTTGTCCAAAAGAAAACGGGTATATTATACAAATACTCTTTCAATTAATCCCTTTCCTGCTTCATAGGCACTATGAAACTTTGGTTGGTGTTGGTACCTGGCTTGTTCAGACTAGATCAGGAGGAGGGCCAGCGGAACAAGCAGAAGACCCACTAGACATGGGCCCTGCCACTAAGCCAGAGACTCCTGATCTGGGTTCCCCTGAGGAACTGACACATTCACCATGAAGGCCCTATGTCTCCCAGTGCCCGTTCCTGAACACACACAATGCACCCACAATGCATCTGGCTACAGGCCAGATGAATCTTTCTGACTTACTTCCCAGAAAGGAGAAGGAACAATTGAGAGGTAGATAGGGCAACTTCTTCTTGTTGGAAGAAGTTGTCAGCTTAGAGCTGTCCAAGGTCCTGCTGTACCAGAATTAGCACATTGCCTCCTTACCTTGTTGATGGCCTGATTATGGCTGTCATCCTTTTTGACACCTGGGTTTAAGCTGCAGGAACACCCTTTTGACCTGTGAGCTGCCACTCAAGCTCAGGGCACTCAAATATTATGGAGTGTAGAATGTGAGGATTAGGTAGTGGGTAGTGTTTTTGGACACAGAACAGGGAGACTCGGATTCAAGTAGTTACTCAGCCATGAAGCCTACTGTTGCCTTTAGTCTGGTCCCTAACTTGTGGTTCACAGCCAGCAAAAATTCTTAAGCATCCTTCTAAAGTTACCAGTATAGATGTTTTACACTACAGAATCTGGAATGTTGTACATTTTGTGCCAGAGAACTTAAAGGAAAGATTCAGCAGAAAAGTAGAAGTTAAGAAGTAGGATGGTTTTTGTAATCATAAAGGTTTCTTGAGGCCAGGAGAAACTTAGGGACAAGTGCACCTGGGTGATCACAGGACTAACTTTAGTTGACTTTCTTTTCTCACTCCACTGCAGTCTTGCCTGCTAATTCTGTCTCTTGTTCCTGGTGCTTTTTAGTGCCCATGTTATCTTTTGTTCCAAAGCCTGTGGGTTGAGGTAGCCTCGGTGTGAAGTTCAGCTCTTGACAATAAAAGCATCACAATGAGAGGAATGAAAGACGAAGGCGAGGCTTAAAGGAAATGGCAGGATCAGAAGGAAAGAGGAGGTCAAGGTCATCGTGGACTAGAGGAAATGAGAGGACAGAAAAGAAAAGCTGAACCAGAATAGCAAGTTCTCTAACTTTTTCAAACAAGGAATGCAGTGAGAAGAAGGACAAATACTTGGGAACTGAAGCAAACCTGAATAATGAAAATAGTTTTCTCTTCTGTTCAAGTCCCTTAATGATGCTTTTTCAGTGGGGAAACTGAAGCACAAGTAGGTTACCTTGATAGGTCTGTGCAAAAGTTAGGAAAGAAATCAGACGGCCAGGCAATTTCTTGCAAGGCTAGCTGTACTTAGTTGATGCCTCTCTGTGTTTATGGGCTTTTCCTTTAATTTTCAAATGGACTACTCTGTGGGCAGACTAAAAACAGCTTTAACACAAATTATTCTTTGCAGGGAATAACAAACCTAGCAACATTATCAAGGAAAACCTGAAAACACAGTACAGTGTTCCAGGATGCACTGACGACGACGATGATGATGATTTCAATTTATATACCACACTTTATTCAAAGAAATCTGACATATTTGATTCAGATCGTAAGCTCATGCTAGCTAGTATAGAATTACGACAGCTGGGAAGTTTCTTACGACATCCCTGCTTCTACTAGTGAACCACTGAGGAGTGGAAGCAGCAGCACCCATCTTCAGATTTATGCTCACAGTGGACTTATGGTACATTATCACCACCCCTTAAAGTTTTGCAGTAATAGTGTTCAAGATTTGACTAGTCTGGGATAAGTGCTGAAGCCATAGGAGTTTGGCTTGGCTGGGCAAAACAGCAGTTTTTATGGTCTGCTCTTACACAGCCCCTTCATCTCTCTCATTTGTAATTTCCTGACAGTGAACTGAGCGCCTTCTTTTTCAGGGGATTACCTGCCCCTCCTTTTGGGGAGGCACATTCATGTGACTTTCATGAAGTACAGTATGACGTAGTGGTTAGAGTGGTCAGACCAGGACCTGGGAGACCAGGGTTCAAATCTCCACTCTCAGTCTAACCTACCTCACAGAACCATGTACACCACCTTGAACTCCATGAAGGAAAAGATGGGATATAAATACAATAAAATAAGTAAATAAGGAAGTTTTGGGCACATTTCCTGCTTCTGGTATTCTGAAAAGTTACTGGAAACTTCAATAAATTTTGCCTGACTCTTGTCTTTGGAGGCTTTCTGCTTTCACCCCTCCCCCCACCCAATGGCTGGGGTGGGGTGAGGGGATGGCCAAAAATATTGGTTCAGCACTATGATGTTCCTAACTGCCTCAACATCCCATTATGCCCACTCGTGCACTAGCCAGCCACGATATGGGGGAATGGTAGTAGGTTAGTGGTAGGGCATCTTCCCAAGTTTCTATGCTGACGTGTTGATCCTGAGATGCACGGCAGGGAGAGGGGGAGATCATTATTCAGCTATCAAGGCATTTAGGCATTGATTGATCCATGGTGAAATCACCTTTTAAAAGGCAGATGGCCACCACCTGGCACAGGGCTTGCAAATCTGTTGTCCAAAGAGCCTAGCAACAAGCTGGTTCTTGCAAGGAACATCATTATGACATCAGATGATTGATAGGTGGGTTGTCCTGCCCACCTGTCAGAGTTGGCCTGTGGAGGTGGCAGAAGATTAGCATCTGGCCTGTCAGGCCAAACAAATCCCTTGTCTCAACTTACCCAAAACTAATAGCGCCCCAGTTGTAGAATACTCCCCCTACAGTAGATAGGTTCGCTTGGTACCTATTTTCTTCTCATTTTTCCTCTGCTTTTTCGATGTCGTTTTAATCCTTCTGACTGTTTTATGTTGCTTTTATAATCTTTTAGCATTTATTTATTTTTTGTTATTTACATTTTAATGTATTGGGGTTTTTTCTAAGCCACTTCAGGGAATATGATTGAAGGGTGGTATTAAAAATACTTAAGAGTATCTTTTAGAAATAAATATTAGTCACAATTTCTCTTTTAAAAACATGTCTTTTACGTCACAGTGAAGCATTACTTTTGTTTTCTTGGATGCCAAATTGCACTGCCTGTCTTGATAATTTAGAACAGATGTGTGTGTGTGTTTTGTGCAGCATTCTTATTAGCATCTTCAAGAAGAAGAGAGCACATCAGATTGTATTCATATTCCCACCTGGAAGCAAATGCCCAGTGCAATTTACTGGAACTTTTGAGCCATTCTGCTCCACTTTTAACAGCGGTAAAAGTGTTCGGCCCAAGATGCAACGTCTGTCAGTGTCTGAATTGTTCTTTTATTTCTGTGGTCTGAGAACCCATTTTGGCTTAGAAACTGGCTGCATGAACTAAAGTCTGGATTGAGATCGTCTGAGTTTTTGTTTAAAGGGGCAGGGAGGGAAGAAAGAAGACACTCCGTTTAGCTGTGCAGGAGAAAAATCTTTGTGAAATGCTGAATGAGAAAAAAATAATACGAGTGGTGAGAGTTGGAAAATGCTAACAGAGTGAGACCAGCTGAAGTGGGTTAGGATGGGGCAGAGTATCCCTCCATCAGCAGAGAGCAGTTCTGTCTGTGATGCTCACACCAATGAAACCTGGGTGCTGAAAGTTATTAGGAGACCCCCCCCCCCACAGGGACCATTTCCAGCACCCTTAACAGACTTCAGTTTCCAGGATTATTTGAGGGAAGCCATGGCCGTTAACATAGGGTACAATTGCTTTAAACCTATGGTATGGATGTGGCCTTAGAGCCAGGCCCAGTGGCAGAGTTTCATGCTCCAGCACCAGGGGGTGGAGAGCAGGCCGGGGCAGGGCTGGCACATGTCCTGGGGTGTGGCGCACCACCTGTAGGGGGCGTGGTGCACCACCCACAGGGGTATGGCGTGCATCCTGGGGGCGGCGCACGCTGCTTGCAGGGCCATAGCATCCAGTGTGGGCGGGGGGGCAGCTACAATGGAACCCCACCGGGATTGCGCTGCCGGGGGCGGTGCGCTCCCCATGTACTCCTCTTCCTCCGCCAGTGGCCTAGCCAGCATAGATTTCACAGGTGAAATGAACAGGTCTTTCTTTGCCCTCTTGCATTCTCATATTGCTTTTATCCATGTTAGCAAAGGGGATGTGCATACCTTTGCTGGGTCTATCTTCTATTTAGCTTCTTGCTGGAATTTTAGAAAATATGTTTGCTTTGTGACTCAAACAAAAGATCTTCACCCTTTAACGTTTGGTGTCACACACTTTCCTGGCCAATATGCACATATAATTGCTTGGGCAATCAGTGCAGTATTAGAAGGGATGATTCCTGTGAGCTCATGACTCCTCCGGCACACAGGAAAGGTGATTGCTATTCTGCTGTCAGACCCGGTGGGATATACACCACCAAATTAATGAATTAATTTTCTGGTTTTCAGAAGAGGGACTCTATCGTCTCAAAGTTTACTTTCTTTGACATTACTCCTCTTGTAAGTAGACTCCTCTTAGCAGTTATATACTTAACATTGACTAGGAAAGACACCATATGTACCTGTTCAGAGTCATACTAATTATATGTGTAATGATATACTCTTCATTCAGATGGCTTGGGATATGCAGTTTCTAGAAAAATAGTTGCCGGAACTCACCATGAACACCAGCCACCCTTGTTCTCTTAAAACGGCAATGATGCCCACCTGAGAGGTGCTGGAACTGAGTTTCTGTGAGTTCCCCCTGAAAAAAGCACTAGATCCGATGTGAGAGCATTGAATGTCTGCATTTTGTGCTTCCAATGTGACATCTGGAGAGGAAATTTGTTTGTCACTCTTCTGTTGATATTCATGGGGTATACAAACATTTTATGACCATACATAGGACAGACACACAACTTCCTCCTTCAGTTGTCACACCAGAAGCATAATAAGCAGGGTTATGTGAATCACTTGTGTATCCGTTCCTCATAACTATTATTATTATTATTATTATTATTATCATCATCATCATCATAACTAGTGAATCCTTTCTCCGTGATAATGTTATAATCTGTGGAAGCCTCTTTCCAGCCCTTCACCATATGTAGTTTAAACTTACTGAATTATACTTATCCAATATAAGACAAGATTACTACTTGCAGGAAAGCCTGTGAATTCAGTTTGGTGGTGATAGCAACATTCCTAGATTGATTATTTCTTTCTTCCAAATATAGATCAGGCGAAAGATGGTAGGATGTTTTCAACGGTTATTATTCCTCCATAATGTGTTTTGCATTGAGATACAAATGATGAATATATTACTGGGGGTTGATTATAAGAGGCAAGGAAGTATGTGCAAAGGGGAAAGGGTTTTAAAATCACTTTGGCCACAAGTAGCAAAAATAAATCAGTAGATTATTATTAATGTTTTATGAATGATGAGTCCGGTCTCTGCAGTCTTTCAACTTACATGAGAAGATTCCATTGGTACTTTATTGTATAGACACTTTCCATTAATGTCTCTTCTCTCTGTCAAGAATCAGATTTTGACTCCAAAAAATATAAATGAGGTGTGGGGAACCTTTGGTCCTCAAGACATTGCATCTCTTCCTCCCTAGCCAATGGCCATGCTTGCTGGAGCTGATGGGGGCTGTAGTTCAATAGCATCTTGGAGGGCCAAAGGTTCTCCACACTTGATATACAAATAATCAAATGCTTATTAAAGAGGTGATTATTTCATAGAGCTGTGCTTCAGGGGACAACATATAGCCCAAGGTCATCTAAAGTACTACTGCTATGGCGTTTGTTCTCTAAGATGACCAACCAAACTATCCAATCATTTTATGAACTATGGTTGAATGTAATTTTTCCTGTTTCCTGATAAAGTCTGTGTTGTTTTCATTAAAGATGCTGCATGGAAAATAATAATTTGAAATGCAAAGAATATTTTAATGAATGAGATTTTTGCAACTGGCACAGTTTCCTTCTCTACTGAATATTTTATGTGTACAGTGATAATGAGAAACTTGTCCTTTAACTCAGTCTTGTCCATGAAGTACGGAGACGAGCACATTCTCATGCACATGTTCTTAAAGCTTTCTGAATAATGGTTCAGATAAATGGGGAAAAATAAAGTTAAAAAGGAACATGAAAAGGTGCTAATGCTGCAGTATAAACTTACTTGAATTTTCAGGTGTCATTTGATTTTTCCTAGCATTTTTCCAGGTATGGGATTACTGAAAGTTGCTTTCTGCAAAAAAAGCAAAATAACAATAATAAAACATAAACTTAAACATAAATTTAAAATCAAAATCTTTAAAGATGTGGTAGAGACTAGTTGTGCATTTCCTGGTTTTGAAGAAGGTCTAGGTTTTGACTGAAGCAGGCATTTTGAGTTTTCTTGTAGGGTTTGATACGTTATGCATGTATGCTATACATTTTTCAATGTAAAGTATATTGAATTTAAATTCATGGAATTTAAGCAAAATCTTTTAGTAGCACTCCACTAGACCCCTTGTTCCTTACCTTGTGAATGCATTTTCAAAATCACTGGCTACAATCTCAGATGATGATAATCCTTGTTGACTGGACTTACTGCAAGAAGTTGGGAATGAACAATGGGAAATGAAGTGTTCCGCTTTCATTTTGAGTAGTGTACATGTCCAATCATGAGACTGAAATAGGTGGCAGGGCTGGTGGCAGCAGTTAGGCTTCAATCCCAGACCTTGTGGGAACTGAACTTGAACGCAGCCCTTGAAGCCATTGCTTCAGCTTAGCTCACCTCCTTGCTGGAAGGGAATTCCCAGAATGCGACAGTAATATTCCCACCATTTGAGATTGTCTCCAACAAAGTTTTACTCAGAGTACATCCATTGAAATTAATAGACCTAAGTTAATCATGACAATTAATTTTAATGAGTCTGCTCTGAGTAGGACTAGCGTTGGACGCAAACAAGTAACTATAGCCCTTTTCACGTTTTTCTGCTTGGGTGTTTTTTTTTAATGTTGGGGAAAGCTCATACATGAAAAACTGCCTTGTACAACAGATTTGGACTGCTGGTCCTTCTAGCCCAGTTAAGTCTGGTTATACCAGCAGTACCACTCCAAGGTCTCAGCCACTGGTCCTCAGCCAGCTGCTTGACATCTTTCGCTGGAGATGCCAGAGGATAAAATGAGAATGTCTCCATACACTCTACCACTGGAACTGAGGGGTGGCTTCCCTCTCTTCTGCTGCAACTCAGCACCCACGAAGACCAGTGAGAGATTTACCCAAGATGAGAATTCACAATGATTTATTTGGTCCAGAGTGAGGTTCACTGCCCACTTTTTCCTTTAAGACCTTATTCACTATTTTCTATCTGTTCAAGTCATAAATACTGCCAAAGACCTAATCTCACGAACAATTGATTCTCTTTGGCACCCTAATTTCCACAATTTCTATATAGACGTCTACATTCCCTAATGCATGCACATTTTTTTTTTATAGTATGCTATATATTTCTGCCTATCTAAGCTGGTTTATATAGGTTCAGACTCGGCAGTTTGTTCTTCATCATCATGTTCTTTTTCAGTCCCTCTGCTGCACAGGCCTTGCTGCCAGTTATTATACATATACAAAGACATAACAGAGTGTAGTTTTGGGTCTCCCATCTTCTGACCACTTATAAGGGATGGTCCTGCTGAATGGTCAGTGAAGTGATTCCAAAGTAATTGCATTCTTGATCTCTTTTTTTTATTAGAATTCAAATTATTCTGGCTTGCTGGCTACATCCTTTCAGGTGTATCCGTATGCCTGAGGCAACCTCCTACATGACTAATGCGATTAGAAACATGATTGACAGAACATACTGCCACGATTTTACATTGCCTTTTAAGTCTTAATAGCAGAAGCTATAGGGCAGCGCCAGGTTGACACTGGGCCTGAGGCACAAGTCTAGTAGGAAGTTCAGAGATGTGTCTGCAGTGCTTAATTAACTATTACCTCAAAAGGACCTGCTATGGGTAGCAGTCAGTCCTGCATTTAATGGCACACACCTGCGAAAGTCTTTCATTCCCTCAGATTACAGCCAGAGACCCTGATCAGGGCAAACTTGGAATGAACGTGCTAAGTTGTCTCCCTGGAGCCAGCAGGTCTTTTCACAGCTGACTGTGATCCCTGCCCTTTGCTCCAACCCCACTGCAGAGCTTTCACTTCTTAAATGTCCCGGCAGGAGGATTTAACCTGAATCTTCCACGCTGTAGTCCTGCTCCATGTCTAAATTGAAAGAAACAGATCTGACGTCCAAATGTAAACTGACTGCTAACACAGCTGAAGGCTCAAAATCAGATATGAATCACTGCCACACAAATGCCAGGCAGCTGATCGGAACTGCAGTGCCATTCTGCATGGAGACATTCAGTGAGCACAAAAGCCAAGCTCAAGGCCTGTGTTGAACCTGAGGGACCAGGCTGCAAACATAACTCTTTACATCCCTAGATGGTGAGTCCCTTTGAGCCTTCATATAGGTGATGCAGAAGGTTTTCCATCACTGTGATGATAAGTATGTGGGGTGGGGGGGGGGGGAACTGTACTATTTTAAAAGAGAGGAAGGGAAATGATTCAGCATCTCTTCAGCTGAAGTGCTTTCAGTTCCACTTGCATGTATTTGGAGAATAATAAAATCACAGAACTGTAGAGTTGGAAGGGTCACTGAGGATCATCTATTCCAACTTCCTGAAATGCCAGGATCTCAACTAAAGCAATCCTCACAGGTGCTTAAAAACCTCAATTGAGGGAGAGACCACCACCTTCCAAGGAGGTCTGTTCCACTGACAAACTGCTCTTGCCATCAGAAAGTTCTTCCTGATGTTTAGTCGGAATCTCCTTTTTTGAAACTTGAAGGCCTTGGTTCAGACCCTACACTTCAAAGCAGAAGAAAACAAGCTTGCTCCATCTTCCATTTAACGACCCTTCAGATATTTAAAAATAGCTATCATAGAAACATAGAACCTTAGAGTTGAGAAGAACCCAAGGGTCATCTAGTCCAGCCCTCTGCAATGCAGGAATCTCAGCTAAGGCATCCATGACAGATGACCATCCAACCTTTAAAACCTCCAAGGAAGGAGAGTCCACCATCTCTCGTGGGAATCTGTTCCCTGCCGAACAGCTTTTAGTGTCAGAACGTTTTTCCAAATGTTTAGTCGGAATCTCCTTTCTTGTAACTTGAAGCCATTGCCAGTGTGGTGTAGTGGTTAAGAGCGGTAGACTCGTAATCTGGTGAACTGGCTTCGCGTCCCTGCTCCTCCACATGCAGCTGCTGGGGTGACCTTGGGCTAGTCACACTTCTTTGAAGTCTCTCAGCCTCACTCACCTCACAGAGAGTTTGTTGTGTGGGAGGAAGGGAAAGGAGATTGTTAGCCGCTTTGAGACTCTTTAGGGTAGTGATAAAGCGGGATATCAAATCCAGACTCTTCTCTTCTTCTCTCCTTGAGTCCTACCCTCAAGAAGAAGAGAAAACAAGCATACTTCCTCTTCCATGTGACAGCCCTTAAGACAGTTGAAGATGGCTACCACATCTCTCAGTCTACTCTTATTGCAACTAAACCTACCCAGCTCCCTCAACTGTTTCTCATAAGGCTTGGTTTCCAGACTCTTGATTATCTTGGTTGCCCTCTTCTGCACACATTCCAGCTTGTCAATATCCTTCTTAAATTGTGGTGCCCAGAATTGGACACAGTACTCCCAGTGTAGTTCTGAACTGTAGTTCATCTTTCTTTTGTACCTTCTGAAGTGCTTTCTACTCTAAAGACCCAGGCTGCAACAGTCTTGTTTGCTCTATTTACCGGCAGCAGGAGAACATTGAGAGGCTTCAATGGAGGCCAACAGAACCTTTTCTCCTTCAGGTTCTAAGTTTTGGAGTTTTACTTGCAGGACAAAATCTCCCACTTGCCTTCTGAAGTGGTTTGGCAGATTTATTGGAATTCTCAGCAAAGGGTTAGCACATCAGGAAACAGTAATGAATAATAAAATATTGGGAATTGGCTAAATGGGGAGAGGCAGGCAAATGTAACCAATTATTCCTCTATCAGTGGTAATCATGCAAGGAATAGAAAAGGCACGATCTTTGTCTCAATGTTTTAATCACCTGATCTTCTAGAACTCCAGGAAATGAAAGGTTAACTATTCTGTACCACGCTAAAAGAATAACAGTGTAATTCTATGCATGTCTACGCAAAAGTAAGCACCACTGGGCCCAGTGGGACTTACTCCCAGGTGTAGGTGTATAGGATTACAGCCTTAATTACAGCCTTAATATACTTCTTCATGTTCTGTATATTTAAATACCTTCATAAATAAAAGCAAAGAAGCAAGCCTAGGATGTTTTTTTAACTATTTCATTGACTTTTCAGATTGTTTTTAAGCTGTTTTTTAAACTTTAAAGGCAACACTGATACTGCGTTCCAATTGGTAAAACAGAAAATCCCCTTCAAATATAACCGGCCCGTAGAGGAATGGCTGCAGGAAAAAGGTAACAGTTGTTAAAACTTTCATTTTAAATCCATTTGATTCTAAACCCTCATTTTTAAAGCCTGCAAATAAATGTTTCTTAAATTAGAATCGCCTGCTGCATAAATGACTCTTTTAATTTTCATTATAATTTGTGTCAACTTCCACCTGCCATATGTTGATAAATCATGCTATAATACATTGCTACTAAAAATGAAGTTAAAGGGACGGAATTCTAAGCTTGCAATCCAAAAGCAATGAAGAAAGAAGCAGAAATTAAAACACCACTTTAAACATAAATAGAAACAACCAAAGCAACAATATGTATTATGGCAATTTAACCACTGCATGAACTTTGTTTTTTTCCTCCCTAAAAACATATATATTTAAACTACATCTATATATTTAGCATCAAAGTTGCCTTAGAGGTTGTTTGGAAATCACTTCATTCAAGATTTTAAAAATCTCTTTAAAATATTTCAGGTGTGTGACTGCCCTAATCATTATAACATAGTTAATCTGTTTTGGGTGCCCACCCCCCACTAGTAATCCCCTAAGACAGCAATTCTGAATATTTATATATAAACTACAATAAAGGAAGAGAGTGAATGAGGTGGGTGTTATGTTAAATATGAATGAATCATATCTTAGAAACATAGAATTGTAGAGTTGGAAGGGGCCCCACGGGTCATCTAGTCCCAACTCCCCGGTTTTCAGATTATTCATTCACGCTGTTCCAATTATCCTTTTCCATGTGCTCTATGGAAAGTGTCCCCAAGGAAAGTTCTTCCCTATGCAGAACTCCTTCTGGAATTCTGCTGCACGTGGATAACGAGCAAATTACATGCAGATTTCCAGAATGGACTTGCAGATAATATTCCTGCAGCAGAAGTTGTGTGTGCATAAATGAGAAGAATAGTGATGCAGTGCCAAAGCATGGAAAGTTCATTTTTAAAAGGAGCTAGTTCTGGTTCAACATGTCCAGTTCAAGTTGGTTCCTTACAAAATGAACTAGTTTGGTTCATTTTTAGTTCAAGTTCATCCAAATTATCTCATTCAATTTTTTCATTCAGAATGTTACAAGTTGCTGTACTAAAATATAAAATACAGCAGAATGTAAATGGTTTCATTTATTTTCCCCAATGCTTTTATGATTTTTAAGCTTTAAGAGTCTAAAAGAGCAAAAAAAATATGAACTTAAAGATGCATTAGAAATCATCTTTGCCAAAATGAACTTCATTTCACATTCAGTTCACCTGGCATTTAGGGGAATTCCTTTCAGGAGCAGTTCAGAAATTTCTGAACTAATTCATTGAACTTAATTAAACTGAACTAGTTCATTCCAAGCCCAGTACTGTGTATCAAGCACTGCACATACTGTGTTGGAGACTGAACTCTGCACCCAACCTGATTTCCTTTTCAGAGCTTAAATGAGTCCAAAATTATGAAGTTCATGGAAATCTGAACCAGACTTTAATTTCTGTTTTTTTAAAAAAGAAAAGAAAGAAAAAGTATGTGGGGGTGACTGCTGTCTTCAGATCTATTTGTATCAGAGTATTTTAAAAAGAAGAGAAAAAATATTCACAAATTCTCCCCAAGTACTGAGTAAACATCTTGTTTACTTTTCTGTTGCTGAGCTGAACCTATTAATAGTTGTAGCTAGCCTAAAAACTGTGAGGTCCTAGAAGGACTTGGGTAATTGCAGCAAGACACGTTTGCTTAAAGTTTTTAACTTTAACTGATTTTAGTAAGGATTTTAGAGGAGAGATTGCCCATTAAACAGCTTATCAAGTAAGACATAGGGATAAAGAAAGAGGCCTCAGCCTCATTTGAGCAAAGCAAGAGGAAATTTGATTGGAGGAGATGGAAATTTAGTGTTGTGTAGATGATGTGCTCCAGTCAGGGCTCACATCTTACTTCTGTCATGAACCTAGCAGGTGATCCTTAGCAAGCCCCTATCACCTCTCTTGTGTAATATGGACATAATTAAGGCTAGTGCCAGTCTTGATGGGGCCCCTAACTGTTGCTCCCCCAAGCATGGGCTTACAAGGCAGCAGAGGCTGACTCTGGGGAGATGCCCGCCATCCAAATTTTCCATGATGTCTGAGAGCCATGCTACATTGGGCTCTGCAAGGCACTCTGAGAATTTGCCAGGTGGCTTACCAGACCCAGCCTCTGCTGTCAGATAACCCACAGCCAGGGTCATAGGTGGACAGAAAGACAAAAACAACATTGGCAAGCCTGGCCAGGGCACTTAGGTTCTGCCAGCGCCCCTAGAATGCCAGATATTGCTGCTGGAATAATAATACTGATCTCTACAGTGATATAACAACATGAAGTGCTCTAAACACCCTAAAACAGGCCCATACAATGTATCCCATGTTAAGCCCAGGTGCTTGACATCCCACTCTCTATCCAACCTTGCTCTAGTCCCAGGTAGGTAACAAAGCCAGTGTCTTTATTAAGCTCCTGGTTCCTGGGCTACCATGCATGCTTGGTGAGATGCCTTTCGCTTGGTGCATGGCCAGATGTGCCCCCCAAAAAACATTGCATAAATGCCAATTATTATCACTAAAAATGATTAATGTCTTGGTGATCTGACCCAAGTTCTTGAGAAATGATTTTTAAAAGTTAAAACCTTTTCAGACTAAAAAGTGGTTAACTTTGTTTTGCTAATCTCAAATAAAGTCCCTTTAACACTAATGATAATGCCAGCCTTGCTTTTGTTAAGACTAGTGCATGCCTGATGCTGTGATGAAGCTCATGTGCTTGAGAAACCCATCCTTGTTTTTAACATTTTTTTTCCCTTCTCTGTAGTTTTCACCATTGATTTGAGTCTTTCCCCCCCATTGCTTCCCCAAGCCTGAAATAAGCATGCCCAAGTGTTTTATATGTGTTTACCACCTTGGAATTCTGAAATTGATGTTTTTGCTTTTGTGTGGATGATGATGATGCTGATGATGAAGATGAAGAAGATGACAGTGCTTTGGGGGATTTTGTTTTGTTTTAAAAATCACATCAGAGCAGCGGGTTCTAAAGAAAACAGCAGCTCCTGAGATCTCTAACATTTCTAGGAAGCATGGGGGTGAGCTGGGCAGTTATTGATACATGTTGTCAGCGGAGAAAACAATCTGTCATAAGCATTTTGTAATATTTAGTGTATCATGCAACGGGATATATAATGTCAAGGTATTTTTTGATATTTCAGTTGCCACTATATATGAGAAACAGCAGGTGTGGGGGGGGATCACCCATTCACCCGCCTATCATTTATTCACTCATCTACACCTGCCTGCCCATCCAGTCATTCATTCATTTCCTAATGCATCAAGAAAGTCTTATGTCAGAAGACCTCGTAAAGATGATGAGTGCAAGGGTAGATAGCTATCAAAATGGAACATGATAAATTGATGGATGCCTGGATGGATGGATCAATCCATCGAGACAGACAGCACAGAGTATAACTCTCTGACAGATATAATGGACCTACAATGGAATCGTTTACAATTAACACAATGGATGCAATCCAGAGGAACGTAGGTGTCCTCGAGTCCCATTTCAATCAGTGGCACTTAAGTATTGTTAAGCACTTATGTGCCTTTGATTTCGAAGATACATAAGTGTGGGCAGGGGTAATTAAAAGAACTTTTCAAAGGAATGCCAGAGCTGTTTCTCCATGTGAAATAAAGCCATTGTGAGGGGTAGATGGAAAGATACAAAGATAACAAAATGCATAAGTGGGATTTACAGTTAAAATGGATTTCTGTTGTAATATTTAATCCTCTAGCAATACTACAATCCTATGCACATTTACTTGGGAGTAACCCCCAGTGAATGCATTGGGGTGCACTTCTGAGTAAACATGCCTAATGTGGTGCTGTGTTAATCAAACCACTTTACCAATTCAGTTTGTACAGTTTCAGAAAACGGGGAATAAGACCAATTCTCCAGTATGGTGATATCTCTGTAAGTGCAGTTTAGCTGGTAAACAGAAGTGAAATTAAAATTTATTTGGAACTACAGGTGCTTAGAGCAACTCAGTATATATGTTTGTGTAAGAGAGAGAATATGAAATCAGCTCCTGCAAGTTATAATTATACACTCACACTCACCCCCAATATTGGCTGTGATAAATTGAGGGGGTGGGAGGAATCACATGCCTCTACTGAAAGGTACATTGGAAACTAGGAAAAGGAAATCAGTGCCAATGCCCCAATTTGCAAAGGGAGATTTGGGCTACTGCATGGACCACCTGTGCCCTTACATTGCTGCCAGCAGTCTGCCTTCAAGGACACACTTCCCCTTTCATGCTTTCCCTTTCCTTGCAGAGCAGAAAGCATTAAGAGGCAATACTTGGAGATGCAAGCTCTGCAGATACCTGCTTATGCTGCTATTCTGTGAGTTGACCCAGATCAAGTAGCCATGGAGAGATCTGGGTAGCAGTGGAGTGCCCAGCCTGGAGCTGCTCAGTGTCCGTTATAGTAAGAGCAGCATCCAACACCAAGAGTAAATGCCTAATTTTGCATTATGGGAGAGGGACCATAAGCATGTTCTTGGTATCAGCCTAATGTGTTTTCCTCCTTGACCTGAAAGATCAGAGTGGGTAGTGAGATAATTCAAAAAATGTACGTATGCCTGTGTTTGGGGGGGGGGGGAGGATCAGTACTGTATATCATATGACTTATAATAGAATAGGTTGTTTGTTTGTTGCCCTAGAACGAAAGGGAGATCGCCATACACCCTTGCTGTCAATCAGCGGCTAGTGCTAGTATTCCACGTATGGCAGCTTTAGATAGAAAGCTGCTTAGCCAGAATAAAGGCTTGTTGTAGGCTTAAACCCAAAATCCAGCTGAGTGCTATGAACTGGACTGATGCATTCGCTAGTGCAGTTGGTGTTCTGATGAATAGTTGTTTCAGATTTGTCCTGACATCTTGTCAATTGCAAAACCAGATTACACAGATGTTTGTGGATTCTTAACCAGATCAAAACTTAAAGAATTAAACTTCACAGGGAAACCTAATAAAGCATTTGCAAGCAAACGCTTTCCTCTTTTGTGAGCCATGTCAATCAGGACAGGAGGAGGAATTCAGAAGCCACGTAATTTGAATGCACTGCACCATGCGGATTAGCTCCTGATCACCTCATTGGTGTATTTGAAACGGAGAGTATCTTTGCAACAACAACAAAAGGTTTACTTTGGAAGAATGATATTCGCAAAAGTAGGTGAAAGAGGAGATAGAGGTCTGGCGTGACATTTCAGCTATGCATGCTTCCTCTCTACATTTTTCTTTCTTTTTGCCCATTGTTTTCCACTTGACCATTCAAGCAGAGACGCCTCGCTCAAGAGTTTGAAGTTAGGAGTAGGTCTCCCTAGAGATTTATCCTTGGTTTTTGTAGCAAACACACATGTTCAGTGTCAGTGCTACATTATAAAATGTAGCTGTGCAGTGCATTGCATGCCTCATGTTCAGCTCCTGAACTCAAAGAACCCATAACTCAAGAGGGAGACATAACATACTTCACATATTTATTTATTTTTGAATTAGTTCATCTTCTTAGAGTAGATATCTCTAAAATGTTAGAACAATGTGAATGCTTACACTTCTAATGAAACGGAAAATGACAGCATAGAAGAGGCCTTCTCATTTACTTGAAGAAGGAGAAAACAAAACATAAAGAGGCTTTGTCTACTTAATTCTCATTTAGTTGCTCTTTCTCACTATTTAGCACTCTAAGTGCTTCATGCCAACTAAGATGGAGTGGAAGGAGTTCTTCAGGAAAAAGTAAGATCTGCAGCCTGTCCTTGGTACATTCAGCTGTGTCTTTGCCCTAGTTTTGCAACAAAATTGGCCTGGGGTAAGGGCAAATCTTATACTGGACCCTGTATTTCAGAAGAAGGCCACTTCTATAGTAGCTATATTCCATCTGCAACAAGAAGTTCAGCAAATGCCACTCAGAAGATGCAGCTAAGAGGAACACTGAGCAAATGCAGTCCCCTGCCCCATAACTGCTAGATACAGAACATTATATACCCCCTGCAATCTCCCCATCCTCTAAGGATCTCTGACCAGTATATCTATTTTTGCCCGATTCTCCCATCTTTTCAGAGCTATTAAATGAACAGAAAGCACGGATGGAATCTGACAACTCTGCTTCTGCTTTCATCTCACATGAGGGATGCACATCTAGAGGGGCCTCAAGTTAGCTTTTACTTTGTTAGGGGACGATAGAAGGTGGAATGCTCTGGGGTAATAATTTGGTCCACAAGTGAGGAAATGGGGAGAGAAAGAGGAGGAGAAGCACTGGGCATTGTAATGTGCAATACCACCATTTTCTCTAGTTTAGACAGCACTCTCACCCAGACTCAGATGAGCTGAAGGAAGCATTTACACTGAATATAAAGGGGCCTGCAGATTTGGGCGGCTTCAGAGACTCCACAATTCCTCAGAATGTGCCTTGCCGTGTGTGCAGTTCCTCAAAAGAGAGCTTATTTTCCTCAGAAATTTGCAGATTCAGATGGGTTGCAAGACTTGTGCAAGCCAAATTAGAAGGCCAAGTTCCATGGCAAATTTTGGAAAAATCCTGCGATCAAAACATTTGTTTATGGCAGGCCCACCTCTGCTTTAAGCAGAGACTGGAAGTGGATAAGTATCTGTCTCGGTTGACGTTCCCACAGTGGGATGGATATGAGAATGCAAGTTTCAGGGAGAAAATGGGATGATATGGTACTCCCAAAAGAGGGAATCTGTGAATTGAATTGTAAGGCCTATTTTAATGAGAGCCCATCATAGTTTTCCATGTGATAACTGCAGCTATCATGTCATTACTTGAAAGAAATTGCTACGAACAGAGCCATATTATTACAATCATCTCCACTATCTAATAATGGCTGATAAAGTAGATTGAAATTACCACTGAGACAATTATTTTTATATTAAAAAAAATGAGTCCTGCAAAAATTGCTATTCTTCCATACATAGTGTCCCAGCACTAAAACTACACGTAACACATCTGCACTGTGAGGAAAGCAGTGAGGGGACAGTTATGAGGGGAGAAAGGAAAATTGTTCTGCTTTCAAAGACAGAATATCTCAATCCTTACCATTTTTTTATTTATTGTTTTTTACATCTGTACACTAACCCATCTTGGTCCAGTCTCTCTCTATATATGTATATTTTATTGCAATAGCACAAGGGGATGTGCACCTCACCATCTCAAACTGCAGGAATTTCACATACATACCTACTTTGCTTGGTTAGCTAGGGTCCTCCTTGGGGAATAGGAACTCCTTTCAGATACATTTCTTCTCTTGTCCCCATTCTCTTCCCCATTATCCATCCTGTCACCATTAGATGATGCAACAGCGCATCACCACTTGACTTCGAGACCTGCCACGACGACCAAAATTGGTGAGCTCCCCTCGTATTCTGATCTACTTTAACCACTGACTATGAGGGAATGGAAAGTGGGGTTTAGGTGCCCTGCTACATGGGGGACTTGAGGAAAAAAGTGGTTAGTGTGCAGCAGAGAAGGAGGGAGGGGAGGGAAATGGGCATGTGTGTGTAAATGTGGGGAGAAATGGATTGGATGATTGAATACTGCTTTGTCTTCTGAAACATGGCCAGTGTGATTCTTTGCTCAACAGCCAATTGCATTTAGTACATCCTAAGACTGCATTCTGACCAAGGATATAAAATAAATCCAGGGTGAGTTCATACTGGGTTTATCATGTGAAAATTGTAGTTGTTATTTTTCTAACTGAATATGTGGAAATACCATGAACATGAATCACACTTCTTCATCACCTCTGGCAATTGCCTTCCTATGATGAGAGGAATGAGACAGAAGGAGAGATGTCTATCAAAAGTTCACATTGCCTGTTAAACTAATTGTGTGAACTCACCCTTGATTTGTAGGTGGGAAAATAATTATTTCTCGGATCTATACTGACTGGAAATGCTGCATACTCCCTGCCTTTCTTTAAAAAAAAGGTTAGGAAGCACACTTCTGAGATCTCAAGGAACTTAGTTGTGTTCACTATACAGTAGTTCTCAATGTGCCTCATAGGTAGATAACAACAGCCAGTAGTCCTGGGCCAAATCTGGCCTCCTGAGGTGTCTCACCCCTTCTCTCCCTGAAGGAAGAGAGGTGTGTGGAAATACTGGTGGTTACTTTGTATATTGTGGGACTTACTGGCAGCTCACTTGGGGCTTTGGCTTGCCACTTTATGCCCCTTCTCAAAGTGACCCGCCAGTAAAAACTACATGTACGTAGATCAAAGCCTAGGTCTCACTGAGGTAGTGAACCTGTGTCTGACAACCAATGCTTCTAACTGTAGGTGTGGGCTCTCATATCAGGGAGAAGGCTACTGGAAACCTTCTCCCCAACATTTAGTTTTCTATGTGGAGAGAATTGTTTTGTATAAAGGAATAGTAAACGATGTGATTTTTCCCACCTGCAGTGTGAAGTGGTACACAGCTCTGACACAGTTTTACTGTGAGAACTAGGCCCAAACTCATAGGGTTGTTTATGTGCACTAATTCAGCATTGACACATATTTTCTCTTCCACAGCAAATATGATCCAAAAATTGTATTAAATCTAACCTTTATTTAAAACAAGATTCTATCTTCCACAGCTGTAGCTATTATAAGTTTCAAGGAGTCATGCGTATGTCCATCTCTTAGCACATATCTGTGTTCTGTTCATCTTTTGCCAAATCACAGGACAGGACTGAATCTCTGCTCTGTCCATTCAAGGATCCAGGTTTTGTTTTTGTTTTTACATTCTGGAGAGGGCAAAAAACTAAGGAGGTTTTGATGTTCTGGCTTGGATTAAACTCTCCCAAGTTCCCAAAACAATATGTAAAGAGTTGGATTTTTAAATTTGAAATGAAAACAAGGTTTGGGTAAAATTTCTCCTGAATGTGCTTATTTTTACGGGAAGAAGACCACAAAGATCTGGATCCATTGTTTTGTTGTTCAGGCTTATCATGATTTGTGGCACATCGGGACAGCTATTTATGGTACTGCATTCCTGCCATTTAATCACCACAATTGCCATCACCACCACATCAGAAAACCTGCTTCGAGCTTTGGTCCATTTCAGCCAGGACTCAAGGGTTTTAAAAAGGGGAAATATTCCTGCCAATAATGTTATTCAACCCCCCCCCCCCTTCACTTAGGACGACAGTTAACGATCTTCAACACCCAGGCGCAAATAGCCATTGGAGGAAAAGATAGAGGGCGTCTCTTCCAAGGCCAGCTCTCCGGTCTCTATTACAATGGTTTGAAAGTGCTGAACATGGCAGCAGAGAGCAGCCCCAACATCAAGATCAATGGAAGTGTCCGGCTGGTGGGAGAAGTGCCATCCATCTTGGGAACTGCACCTACAACCTCCATGCCACCAGAGATGTCTACAACAGTCATGGAGACCACCACTACTATGGCCACTACTACAACCCGAAGAAACCGCTCCACACCTACCATTCAGGTGAGTCATTTGAAGTCTCTATAGCTGGCTTGTGTTTTCTCAAATATATCTTAGGGCCAGATTCTCTCTCTCTTTTTTGTTTATGTTTTTTTTCCTGATTTTATCTAAAGTTAAAATTCAGCACAGAACCTGTTCACTCTCAGTTTCCATCTGTGATACTGTTTGACCCACTCATTAAGTTAGCGTTGGTTGCTCCTGTGTGGAGAACAAGATATGAACTTCATAAATCTGTGGAATTTGATAATGGAAGACCACGATGGTAGATTCTGGAAAGCCAGTGCAGATTAGTGTTCCTCATGTGTGCTGTTTCTTCTTTAGTGGCAAAGTTTTTAATAGTGTGGATTGGGTTGCCCAAGCTGAGTTTTTCTTCATTCCTGTTTTTAACAATATTAAATAATAATAATATTTAAAGTGGAATATTAATATTAAAGTGGAAATTGTCAGATGGTTGCTTTCAGAGTCTGGGGCTCATTCAATCAGGTGCTTTTGAAATCTCTGATAGCCCTTATTGTCATGGAGGTATATATTTTTCTCTGACTACAGCTTCGTTAAGCCCTTTAGGGCTTAATAAACTCTCAATATATCTTTTCAATAATTGCAGACAGAAAATAATCTACAGATCAAATATAATTGCCTTGATGAAGCAGCAGTAGACTGTGTTCTTCCCCAAGTACAAATGAGATTCTTCTGAATAATAATTATTGATTGCTTGATCTGCTTTCTTTGTCTGCGTTGAGTAGAACAGAGAGCTCACCAGGCATTTCACAGAGACCTTCACATGTATAAAGGTAAAGGTACCCCTGCCCGTACGGGCCAGTCTTGACAGACTCTAGGGTTGTGTGCCCATCTCACTCAAGAGGCCGGGGGCCAGCGCTGTCCGGAGACACTTCCGGGTCACGTGGCCAGCGTGACATCGCTGCTCTGGCGAGCCAGAGCCGCACACGAAACGCCGTTTACCTTTCCGCTAGTAAGCGGCCCCTATTTATCTACTTGCACCCAGGAGTGCTTTCGAACTGCTAGGTTGGCAGGCGCTGGGACCGAGCAACGGGAGCGCACCCTGCCGCAGGGATTCGAACCACCATCCTTTCGATCGGCAAGCCCTAGGCACTGAGGCTTTTACCCACAGCGCCACCCGCGTCCCTTTCACATGTATAGAGGTGTCTTATACCTGCACAATAGAATTTATTGGATCATATGGTCCTTTCATTCGTAATGTGGTTTATTTCTAATTAGCTCATCTAATTGAATGGTTCTTTTCCAGTCCAAGCCATCAATAGCTTTTGTTTCCCTTTTTTGAGTTGTGCTTCCCCACAATGGTAATGCACCATTGCCCAAACATTTGATCTTGTTCCTGGACCTTCATGGCTATGTCAGTTCTCTCCACCAGTAAAAACAACTTGACTCAGCAAGGCAGGACTATGTCAGATCATAATCAGGGTCTCAAATGTTGCTGAAAGTGTGACATCAAATGCTAAATGCTGCTTTATTTCTCCTGGTTGCTTGTCAAGGCTCTACATCTTTTGCTCGCTGAAAAATCAGGTGGCTATGAATCAGTTCTAATTATTAGCTTCATTTGATGGTGTGTTATATAAAGGCCTCAGGTAAAGTCACCCACCTTGAAATTGGACTGCAAATAATTCAGATGGATTTTGTCATATTTGGAATGTGGTTCTTATACATTCTGGGAAAATGAAACAAAATGCAAGCCAGGTTTCCCCCTTCGTTAGCTCATGCAGGGCCAGCCTCATGAGATCTCGCCAGAAGCCGCTACTGCACAATGCCGGTGAGCAAAGCTTCTGTGGTGGTGGGTGGCAGAGGTGAAACAGGATGTGTCGTTCCTGAGTTAATGCTCTAATCAGAGTCTGTAAAGATTTTTTTGAGTCTATTCTGATGGAATTATATCAGTCTGTTGCGAGGTCACTGAAATATTTCATGAAACAGGCCCACCTAGATTATTTCTCAGAGGGTTTTTGACCTAATCTACATGTCAACTTGTTGAGCTGATTAAGTCATTATGTTCTTGAGAAAGCATCAAGGTGATTTAATACAGTGTAAACTGGCCTCTAAAAACATGGTTAGAGCAATGATTTCCTGGATGCACTCACACAACGAATGGTCTCATCTTGGCTTATATTAAAGCAATAACTCTTGACACTTCACTCTTTCCATTGAAAGGAAGATAAAAGTCAATATGCACCTCCATTACAACTCACTGTGTCTCAAGAGCAGGTCAATTTATTGTTATCGCAGTGCAAGACGGTTCTTGCTTCCTTTCAGTCACTCAACTGAGTTGTTCAACTCCATTTGTGTAAGCTGTATCCTATACAGACTCAGCACCAACAAGAAACTCAAACATCACACCTCCCCTGACGTACCGATTATTAAAATTAAGAAACAATTTGGGGGGAACCTTTTTTTGTTGTGCTTTGGCACCGAGTGGCTTGTGATTCTGTTGCCTGTGGGGGGAAGCACTGGTCACTGCTGTAATTTTTTTTAGGACCAGCAATCTCTTCTATCCCTACTACAACAACAACAACACACACACCCATTATCCAGAATGTCTGAACTTCCAGGGCAAGGGAGACAATCCAAAATGACAGTTGGAAGCTACTTATCACTAGAGATGAAAAATTGTTAGGATATTTTCCCTTGATGATCCCATTTTATGGGTCTTGATTGGCCAAGAAGGCAGAGGTTTATTTAGCTATCCTCTCTTGCACTTGTTACCATACCAGCTGAAGGTACAAGGACCCAAACAAATGTGGTTTAAATAACTGTTAGGTCATTTTATTACACTGTATTCATTCATTCATTCATTTATTCTCTAATAGCACACTGCAGATCTATGTGTATCTACTTCTCTTTTGCCTGATTCAAATGTAAAGAAACAGCCCACAAGCTTTGCTATTTGAATGGGGGTTCACAGTTGGGTGGGATTCAAATGTCTCAATGGTCATCCATGCAAATAAACGCAACTCACTTCTCGACATAGAATACTAAAATCTGAAGGAGTTTTGGCCTAGCTTCCTCTCTCTTACAAGCTAGTACTTTGTGCACACATTAAGGTTCTAAATCACATGGGGGCAGACTTCATGGGTAGAGCTGCCTTCATGCTGCTTCCTGCTTCATGCTGCTGCTCAGCCCCAATGCATGGAGGGCAGTGGAAGAGAGCTATCAGGAACATTATGGAGAAAGCATGGCCACCAAATGATGCTTCGCTCTCCCCTTCATACAATGGGAGATGCATTGGGAGATCTGAATAGGAGTAATGTTCTGGCCTCAAAACATGCCAGCTAGTCAAACTTCTTTTGGAAGGGAAAATTTGTAAAAAAAATATGTGATCTATATATTGCTTGAACTCCAAGGAGCTCAGGGTGGCACCTATAGTTTTCCTCTGCAATTTTTCCTTCTAACAACCCTGTGAAGTAGGTTAACCTGAGAGTGAGTGTGTGGCCCAAGGTCTCTTAGCATAGGAACCAACTCCTAGGAACTGTGGGGGCTTCAGCCTCCACAATAAAATATTTGAGGGGGCAGGGTTCCCCCAAAGTTGATGGGCATTCCCATTTAAATGGTGTGTGTGCACTGCGTCAAGTGATCAATTATGTAGGGTGTGTTGAGAGCAGTAAGGAGTTAAACTGCTTAGGGTGGGGCTTACCTGGGCCCCCACAATATTTTATTCAAATTGGTACCCAATCCATATTTTTATTTAAATCAACCTTGACAAAACAATCTGAACATCAAGCAGCTAGCAAACATCGAGGTGGGGCAACTCAGCCAGCCCCACCCTTTCCCTCTATCAGCAGTGATTGTATATAGGGGGTGGGGTGGGGGGGGGCATTGATGCAAAATGTCCCTATTTTCATCTGAAAAATGTTGGAGGGGATGTAACAAGTAACATGATGCACATCTGGGCAGAGATATGTAGTGTTCTGTTTAACCCTGGAGCCTGTACTTGCTTAAGCTGATAGAAATTGGTTTAGTCCAAAGAAATTGGTTTAGTCCAAAGTTCACTTTGCCTACTTGTGATTTCTTGTTTGTTTCACTCCATTTAATGAAGCACGTTTGCTTCTGACTAACAGAGCTGCCTACCGACCCTTAGTAAAAGTGCCACTTTGACCCCCTGACACATAAGTTTGCTCTGTATTCAAGCTCGGGTCTGTTCGGAAACGGCATGTGTTGTATTAAATTACTCTTACAGACCTCAGGGCCCTGACACACCAGCTTCTCTCGTATTAACAATATCCTCTTTGGGAATTCCACTTTGCCTCACTGCTGTGCATAGAACACGGAGGCATATGGCTATCGTTCACTTAAATGCTTCTACTTTTAACTCGGGAATGTCCTGGAGTGCAGGGCTGCTGCTAGATTAGGGCTGTCTCACATCCAAAATGAGAGATGTGTTGTTATTTCTATCAGGCTTGTTCTCGACAGATGCCTTGTTTCTGTTGTTGAGCTTTTTGAACTTTACCTGACTAGCCTTCTTAATCTGTCTGGTTGGTCAGACCTGGTGTTGATGACACACAGCACAATAACTCCTCTATTCTGAGCCCCCTTTTTTTCATTGACACCTGGGGTAGCAACCCTTTTCTATGGTTTTTGTTTCCAGTATTTATATTTTTGACAGTTCAGCTGCCATCAGCTGATATTTACAATCTACAGATATGGGTTCTTTGTGCTCCACTTATGGTGGAGGGATGGTGTTAAAATATAGGGCTTTCTCAATGGTTGACCCATCGTTGTGGCACAACATGCTCTGTGAAGAGTGGGAGAACTTCCTTTCTAGTGGCTGGTGAACTCTTTTTTGGGGGGGCAGGCTTTTGGCTACTAAGTGTTTCCTTTTAAGGCTGTTTGGTTCCTGCCTCTGTTGTATTTTTGTACCTTAACTGAATGTATTGTTTTATATGATAATGTGATTTTAATGTGTTGTCAGCTGTACTGAGTTGTGCATAGGCACTAGAATAGCAGGATAGGAAAATGTATATAAATAATAACAACCTCTGTTTGAGCTGAACTAAATATTACGACAAATAAATTAATACACTGCATTCAACAAATTGTGTTTGTCCAAAATGCCCTAAATCCAGAACATTCCTCAGCAAAATCCAAGGAACTGGCTGTGAACAGTCAAATGAAAACAAATGAATTCAACACTGACTTGAATCCGTTTAGATTTCATGTACTCAATCATGTGGTGTCAAGGGACCAAAAATAGAATTCTCCAGTAAAATTAATATAAATTGTAACATGAAAAGTGGTTGTTGATTTCAGTTCTAGTTTCCACTGATGACAATTTTTTGAAATGAAACCCACAAAATGCACTTCACCTTTGGGTTTTATTAAATTCATTTTCCTGAATCGTAAATGCTGAAGCTAAAGCATTTGTAAAGCCAAATGCTTGCTGAGTAGTCACTTCATAGTTGAGCTGAACAGATTTGATTAAATTTGTAAATATTTAAGCTTCGATATGCTTAGTAAGGACTATTGGATCTGTGTGAAGCCAAGAATGGACTAGTTAAACATGAATGGATGCCAAGGGTGAATGCAAGGGCTCCTTCTCGTCATCAAAAAGGATCAAGATCCATAGGCAGAATAGTGGGAAAAGGATCAAGATCCATAGGCAGAATAGTAGTTCTTGCTCATTCCCCTCTTCCCCCTCAACCTATTGCTCTACCTCTCATTCTGCTCTGGATGGTTCTCTAACCTTCCAGATCAAATTTTCAGGGGGTGGAGGGGACGTTGGTCGGAAATACTTCCCCATTTCCACAGATAGTGGATAGAATGATGGATTTCGACCCAGACTTGAGTTCAGCCTCCACTAAGCTGTGAACTTCACTGTGTCGTATTGGGCCTGGGTAAGATCACACATGGCCTAGCCTACCACATTGTATTGCTGTATATATGGTAGTCCTTGGAAGAATGGTAGAATAGAAATGTAATAATAAACAACTCTGAAAGAAAGGAGGAAAGATATCATTGATTAATGTCAGTGAGCCTCCCCATTGGTTTAGTTAGGGTTTGATCAGTGGAGTGCTTGGGGATCCATCCTTTTACCAGCGTCCAGCACAGTTGCCTAGCTGCATTTTGTTTAGGCTGAGGGCCATAGGATTTTGATTCAGAACTTCCCATAAGACAGTGCTCTCGCAGCACTTTCTTTTAGGCATGCCTTGTGATGGAACACAGCAGAGAAGATTTGTCAGTATAATTAGCCTCTAACTGTCAGGGAAAGAAAAATACACTTGTCTCCTCTTGCGATTGCCAAGGTACTTTCTTTTTCACTCTTAAGAAAATAATTTTTGGAGAAGGAAATTGGCCTCTAATTTACTCATTGCTTGTTATGAGTCTCCAGTGACATTTTCATCCACTGACTGCAAAGCACTAAAAGAGAAAAAAATATTAAGGAACTTGAAAGCCCCAGCTTTCTGTCTTACTTCACACAAGCCCGTTCATATGACATAAAATTGTCTTTTCTTCCCCTCCTACCTTTTATTGTTGTTCAAATTTTTATGTCATATGCAAAACAATTGGCCCCACAATCACAGACATTTACACTGGGGTTATCAGTGCAACACCATGATTTGTGATGTTCTACTGGCACAATGGTTGGTACATACTTGTCTTATGTGTATGTTTTTATGGGGCAGCAATGAGGATGACAACACATCTCAAAGGCAAAGATGGGTAAAAGGAATATTGTATTGGCCCAAATATAAGACAAACCCACAAATAAGCCGCACCTTTAAAATTCAAGGCATATTTGCGGGTGCGACACACCTCCCGGCACTACCGCCCTGGATGGAGGGCGGCCAGCGCTAGATTCTGAGTGTGCTGTGTGCCCACCTCCCAACACTACCATCTCTGGACACTACCTCCCCAAGCCGGCGCTGGGGGAGGCTTGGGAGCAGTGGGTGGTTTGTGTGCCATTGCCCCACACTCCTGGGCTGCTCCCTGTGAGGGTGTAGCCATGCCACTTTGCCAGCAGCCTCCCCCCCTTCCCCCTTCCTTACAGCGGCTCAGGGAAGGCTCGGGAAATGTGGCTGGGACGGGTACCGTTGTCCCACACCCCCAATGGCCCGATGGCCCTCGTGGGCAGCTGTTTCAGCAGTGATACCGTAAGGTTGCGAATATAAGCCACACTTTAACTTTTTACAATTGGAATTTGGGGGGGGGAGAGAAGTGTGGCTTATATTCGGGCCAATACGGTATATATCTAGGTGGAAGATAAGAACTCTCTTCAAGCATTCAAAGAGGCTTAATGTGGGGAGTGAGTGTGCACACACCAGCCCTTTTCCAGTGTCCATGAGCATGTGCATTCCATCCTTGATCTTTCTGGAAGGTATTAAGGGAACTAGTAAGGACTTTTAGTTGCCCATGCACAGGACTCCCTATGAACAGGAACTCTGCCCTATCATGGTGCAATCCAGGAAGTTGTTGCTAGAGTATTATCCAGTTAGAACCCTCACACATTCTCCTGAATGCTTGAATAGGGTTAGGGAGTTCTAAGCCGGGATTGTTATTGTTGACAATTTCCCTCCCATTGGGGAAAATTGGGAAGGAAATGAAAAGGAGAGAGTTAGACAGGCTCTTGACCTTGCCTAACTTTCTCCTCTATTGGACCCAAGTTGCTTCCTGATCCCACTGTGGCAAGCCCCAGCATGCCCCCTTTCTGGGCCTACAGATGCCAGAGCTCTGATGCCAATTTGGCTAAGGTAACAGAAGATCTGGCAATGGTGGGGACGGGAAGATCCAACATAATATATCTCTTTCCAACGCTGAAACTCTTTTTCCAAGAGCACTGGGAATAATTCAGTGCCATGATCTTCTGATCATTTCATCATTTCTACTTGCCAGACAGAATGATCACCCCTCTCACCCACTGTATATTAGGTATGTTGCCTTGGCAATCAGTAAATTGTTCTATATGATTTCACTGGTTAGCATTCTGTATGTTGCCTGCTTACTGTTCTGAGAAGCATTTGGAAGTTCACTCATGTTCTCAAATGTGTTTCTGGGATAATACGCAGTAATTTTACAAAGTTTATCTACTATGACAATAATGTCGGTGTGGGGACAGTATGTGGTTTGCATTCAGAGGGGATGCCATCTTGTCTTCAGGCAGCAGAATGTCTTCTGCCAACCCTGATCCAGATATGTGAATATGAACATAAGAAGTTGCCTTAGACCTCTGGTCCTTTGAACATAGAATTATCAACTGTGACAGATATCAACTGTCCAAGGTTCCAAACAATGTATTTCTCAGTCCTCGTACTAATGCCCTGTAACTGGGGATGTCAGGATTGGAGCCTGGTTTCAACTGGAAAAGAATAAGCATATACCCAAAGTGATTGCCCTTTGCTTCATTGCTGTTCATTTGGGCCCATTCCTGCAGAGGAATCTGCTAGGCACTATCTCACTATAGTGTAGAAGCAATTGTGAATGAGTAAGTATGTGGGTGGATGTTTTGGGCCCTGGAAAATACAAGTGACATTATTTATATGGCAAATTATCTCAAATGTATATATTTGAAAACATTTGATAATCTGTGTGATGAGAGAGAGGGTAAAGTATGATATGCAAGTTGGCCCAAAAGCTGTTAGTTGTGTGAGTAATCACAATTTGAAATTCAAGTTTTTTTGACAAGCGTATGGCATGTTTCTGGAGCCAGTTTGCTTTCCAAATGCAATTACAAGTTTGAACGTCCTCTGGTATTCGGCAACAGCCTGTTAAAATCTGCTACTTTGGAAGTGGGGGGAGAGGCGGGAAATGCCTATGTGAAACTATATTCTTTGCAGAAGGCATAGATAAAAATATGTATAAATGCAGGCAAATAAATGCCCTAGAGTGCAGAGACTTTAAACACATACTTCATAGTCGTAGACAAGTTATGATAACTAGAATAGCAGATCACGTGAATTGGCAAAAAAAAAAAAAAAAAAAAAAAAATGGTTCCGTTTTATTTTTTTTCAATTTTAAGCACGGGAGGGTTTAGTTTGTGCTGTAGGTTCATCAGGGCCCAGCCCTAGCATTTTTTGTTAATGCCAGGCTTCAGCTGTGGAACATATGAAGTATGAACAGATGAATGCCCTTGGGGAAGTGCAGTTTCCATCTTCTTCACCATGGAATAACTGCAGAGACTCATCCACACATTGGCATTTAGAGGGAAGATTTTCCAGTTCAGAGGCTAATGTTTCCAGCAGATTTGAGCTCTGACATCTCTTTTTCTAGAAACGAAGCACAGATGCCAATGCTGGCTTCAATTTTTGTGTGTGTGTCAGGGGCAGGAGGAGGCTTGGGCAAGAAACCCTTAGCTGCTCCCCATTCCCTGGGTGGGCTCTCAGCCTCCTGACTGTTGTCACCACTGCCCCTCTCATTCGCCCCCTCCTTCTGGAATGAAGAGCAAAACCAGGGGACTCTCAGGACCAGCAGCAGTCCCCCTGATTGGCTGTGGGTCTTAGTAGTTCCATGACATTGCCGAATTCTGACACTATTGCAGTCCGAACACTTCTTTAGCCTTTCTGCAGAATGTGTGAGGGCTTAAAATGGGTATCAGGTAAAGGATGCGCACACTGGCCCCTTTCCCGATGTCCTTGTGGTTACAAGCCTCACAAATAGACTTCTGACACATGGGGGTCTGAAGGGGAATGCTAACTGTATTCAGTTGAAATGCACAGAGTTCCAAACTGAACTAACAATACTCAGTGAATGGAGATAGAATCCTTGCTGCATAGCTCCAAATGTTGAGATTGGACAAGCCCACACACCCCTACCCAGTTTGATTCCTTGTGTGCTGTACCTCCTCTGCTTAACACCCTGCTCTTGCTGAAGAATGACAATCCATGTGAAGAACAACTCCATTTATTTTAACACCCCTCTCCAAAATCACCAGGACTGAATTGGCATTGGGCAATAATAATTCACTTCAATTAAATGCTAAACCAATCTGTGAAAATGAAAGACACTCCCCACACTTCTCCATCTTTGCTTCAAAGGTTCTGGGCATTTCCCGACTCAGCTTGTTTTTGTTTCTCAAAAAGGAAAAGGAGTGGGAAGGTTATCCGTTGAAGTTTGTGGTAAAACTGAGCGGGTCCCCGATCTGCCTTGAGATGCCTAGTTAATAGCACTATCTGACTTGGGAATGTGAAATCATGACTGGAACCATCTCAGTGTGCCTTGTTATTTGGAGTGCACGCAGAGCTGATGCGCATACCCCTGTTAAACAGAAGCAAATTTGTATTTCCAGAATGGCTTGAGTTCCTAGAATGACAGGATTCATTGAAAGACACAATGCAAAGCAAGTGGCTGCTTAGGAATGAACAGAGAAAAATCATTGGCTTTGTAGCACAGAAAGAGAGATCCGGTTTGCTTTCTCCCGGTTCTTAAACCACGTCTGCTTTGCTTGCTATTTATACCCTGCAGGGAAATGATTGGGAGCTGCAGGCATTGCCAAAAGACTTCCAAGGCAGACATTTTCATTTTGTTTTTGACAAGACTCATTGAGAGGTGGGGGATGCACATCTTACCTTTCTTGGCTCACGTTTAGATGACAGCGTAGAAATTAGAAACACATCCTGGCTGTTATGACAGTCCTATTTCTTGAAACCATCTAATTAACGCCTTGGGTTTTCTTTGGTGAGAAACAGTGCTGTGTAGCTAATAGAAAGGGCGGGGCGGGGAGTTTCACACTGCATTCTTCTTTGTCGGTGGGGTGAGCTGTCACTAAAATGGAAGCTGTGCCTGTCACTGCGAGCTCTTGGATTTGGTACAAGCTGCTTGATTGACAGCTGGACCTGCAGAAACAGCAAATATTTCCCTGTCTGCATGCACGGTTCTTTACTGAGGAATATGGTAAGAATATTTATGTATTTATTAATTTGCTCATGCGTCCATTGCATTTATATGCCACTTTTCTGCCATGGCACCCAAGGGAGGTTACCATTTTAAAAGATAGAAACAAATGATATAAGACAGTGGTTCCCAATTGGTGGTCTGCAGGCCCCAGGGGGTCCGTGGCACAACTTAGTTGTGGGCCATTGAATGCATCAGCTTGCTTGGTTCACACTATTTTGTCCATTTAATCAATCAATCAATTTTAAAAATTAGATGGCAGTCTGGAAAGCTGTTGTTAAGTAAAAACTTTATGGATGAATACATCAAGCCACTAGGCACTGTCTCACTGTGATCGTCACATCACTGCCACATGCAATTGCATAGGGGCATAAGTCCCTGCAGAGGCACTCCATAGAGCCCTCTCTGCCATTCTTTCCTCAACTTGGTGCATAAGCAAAAGGGAGAGCCTTTGTGGTGTAGTGGTTAGTGTGCTGGCCTATGACCTTGGGAGTCCAGGGTTCAAATCCCCAGTCACCCATAGAGCTCACTGGGTGACCTTGGACCACTCAGCCTAATCTACCTCACAGGGTTCTTGTGAGGGGGGAAATGCATGGGGAGGACAATGTATATCGTCTTGAAGTTCCAGGAGAACAGGTGGGATATACATAATAATAAAAATAAATTATGAAATAAAAAAGGGGAAGGAACATTAGTGTAGGCTTCAGGGAATCCTGAAGCAGGAGCTGGGGCAATTAAAGATCCAGTTTAGATCAGGCCAGACTCTGGAGGATCTGGCGACAGTTCCCAAAGGAACACAGGGAGAAAGCAGAGCTTAAAATCCATTGTCTGACCTTTCACCACTTCTGTGTGGAACCCATCACCAGTCTCAAAGGAAATCAACTTATCAGCTAATCCTACCATAAGGCAGAATGAAGTGGTCCACCTCAGATGGCAATTTTTTTGGCACCCTTAAAGGTTGACAAATTGACAATTTAGAGTATTTTTTATTATTATCACCAATCACTGTCTGAATCTTCTCACTTGGGCACTAACATATCTTGGGGCCATTGCTGCACTGTAACACTATTTCCATGTGCTTTGAGACCCTTGCATGGTTGTCTTTGAAAGAGCCAGCCAACGTAGAAGAGGTTTGTTGTATGCAAGCTATAATATATACAGAGCCAGGAGAAATTGCAGGGCTGGCTAATTTTCCCATTGGATGCATACAATGCCTCATAACCCCATGGCAGACTGATTAAAAAATAGTAAGCGGGGGGGGGGGATTAACTTGCCACAATCTTTATTCCCTTTTCTGAAAGGTGACCTCTGATGAGAGCAGAAGGATGTGAATGATTTTAATCTGCAGTAACAATGGAGAACCAGTCCTGACCGACTCCTGCAGTATAAATATATAAAATGACAGATTATTCTGCCGCTTCCTCCTCCCCTCCTGCCCAGACATACACATACACATGCCATAATGCACAGCTAAATTTCAATTGTGCTTTATCTCTCAGCTACTGCCCCAGTGATTAATGCTGTGCTTTCTGGGAGGCTGGAATATGAGGGGAGAGAGGGAGAAGCGAGATATGTATTTCTGGGGCTGTTTATCATTATCATTATTCCTTTATAATAGTTTTTCCTCCTGTTGGAAGAGCTTAATTTACTGAAGGAGCAGGGGGCATGACAGGTGAGAGAAGAGATGATGGCAGGTGGATGGATGGCTTGGGCAAAGGCAAGGACAAAGATAGGAAGCTGTGCTGTTGAAAGCAGTGAGCAACTTTTGAAAAGTGTGGTTCTTCCCCCCCCCCCCAATATTAAGGATTTAGAAAGACAAGACTAATTTACACCTTGCTGGTGCAACTTCCTGCATGAGCTGCCCATTCACCATTGTGGGCAAGGGCCACAGCTCAGCATATGCTTTGCAGTGCAGAAGGTTTTATGTTTGATCCCTCACATCTGCCAATCACTGGTCAGCTGAGAACATTCTTTACCAACTTTGGCTGGTGCACCAACTACAACCATTACTGGACAAGGATAGCCTTGCCAGCATGGTTTATACATTAGTAATCTCTTGATTACTAGGGATGCGGGTGGCGCTGTGGGTAAAACCTCAGTTCCTAGGACTTGCTGATCGTATGGTCGGTGGTTCGAATCCCCGCGGCGGGGTGAGCTCCCGTCATTCAGTCCCAGCTCCTGCCCACCTAGCAGTTCGAAAGCACTCTTAAGTGCAAGTAGATAAATAGGTACCGCTTTATAGCGGGAAGGTAAACGGCGTTTCCATGTGCTGCACTGGTGCTGGCTCGCCAGCTGCAGCTTCATCACGCTGGCCACGTGACCCGGAAGTGTCCTTGGACGGCGCCGGCTCACAGCCTATAGAGCAAGATGAGCACGCAACCCTAGAGTCGGACACGACTGGCCCGTACGGGCAGGGGTACCTTTACCTTTACTAATCTCTTGATTAGGCTACTGTAATGCACTGTATGTAGAATTTCCCTGTAGCTGGTTCAAAGCATGCAGCTAGTGCAAAATGCAGCTGTCAAGATGCTTAATGTGACACCCAGCTTTACACATACTGCGCCATTGTTGAAAGATCAGCACCAGCTGCCAAGTTCAAGATTTTGTTCTTAACCTTTAAAGCTCCATATAACTTGGTACTAAGATACCTAGCAGGCTAAGTCACTCTTAAGATATTCCAAATATCCTGCTGGTCAATCCATGACCAGTGGATTGTCACTGGTTGACTAGGGTTGCCATATGTCCAGAAAATTTCAGACATGTTCGGAAATCGGACATCATCTCCTGAAGGTAAAAGGGAGACAATGTGGGCTTGTATGTGTGTGTCTCTGTGTTATTAGCAAGAGCATTGCCTTCACTCTCCATGAACTCTGTGATCCAGGGAGGTTGGGTGGTCTCTAGACCCTAGGGGAATAGCCCCACCCCCAATTCTCGGCCTGAGGTGACTCTATGGTTTCAGGAGGCTAGGTGGGCTCCTTGTGGGCAGTGGCGGGAAGGGAGAGCAGGTTTGAAGGGGAGCAACAGAGAGAGCGGGGCAGAAGTGGCCAGAGGTGTCCGCCAAGGGAAGCAGGAAGGCAGGGGTGGACATTGGGCTCTGGGGAAATGAGGGGCACTAGTTATGATAGCTGCACTATTACACGGAAGGGTTAACAATGATGGTGGGGTGGGTGGGGGGCACTGGTCACCGCCTCCCCTCCCCTTTCTTAAGGTGTTTTCCTTAAGAAAGCTCAACAATTTTGGGGGTGTCCGGATTATGGCAAGTCTATGGGTGACCTTCTTGGTGATGATACCCACCCTCTCAAGTGTCCTTTTGGTAATTCATGATGTGGAGATAGTGCATTTTAAACACTTCTTTTAAAACTTTAAAAACCCAAGCTTTTTCTTATCTGTAAGCAAATACAACTTTGCTTCCGACAGTGAATATTAGTGTTACAAGTGCATTCACATAAAAGTTTGCAGAAATCCGAGGGTCACTCTGTATTCTGGGTTGGAGTGTCACTGTAGCTTATCAGTAGGTTTTGGGATTCAGTGATGGTTCTCCCTTAGCCACTCTCTCTGGGCAATAATTGTAGATAAATGCAACTAGCAGAATGATCCTGTGTATGTCTATTCAGAAATAAGTCTTGCTGATTTCATCTAGGTTTATTCCAGGATTGCAGGCAAGAAGTGAACCAATTCAATTTCCCCTGAGAAGGCAGGATCATTAACAGATTTATCCTCTAGTGGCTAGATAAAAAATAAACATCAATTAACCTTAAATGCATATGGTCTTAGCAAGCACAGTGTAACACAAGCTGCCAAGGAAGACAAACCTGCCCTAGTTTTTGAGAAATTTAGGAATGGGTGGAGGTTGCATCCCAAACTTACTTATCACTGGGAAAAACTTATACTCACCCAATACTCCATCTCCAGCTATTGCTTCCATAACTGATGCCTGGGATTAAAAGATAGGAAGTGAAAATGCCAGTATCATAATGGATAATACCAAGGGCATAAAGAAAACAATACTGAAAATGTATCTTTGGAGATCAGTGATTTGCAGTCACATTACCAAACCTTGGAGTTCTCTTTGTCCTCCAAGAGGCCATGTGTCATGACCTCATTTCCAAGGGGTCTAAGTCAGTCTTTCTACTCTGGAGGCAGGAATTTATTTCCATAAATCTGTTCCTGATATATACCAGGCATCAAAGGCTGCTGGAGGATTAGAACGGTAATACATTTCTTTTGCAGTATTTACTATTCACATCATCCTCTAGAAAGGTAAAAGGCTGCTCCGTGGATCTTCTTCCATCCAGGCGCTTCTCAAATCCAGACATGCTTAGCTTCAGGAATGCTACAGCATGAATTTCTCCCTGGCTTGCTACGGGGTCACACAATATAATTAAGAGCTGTTGTCTTTTCTGGGGGTGAAGACCAGGAAGCAAAGGCAGAACAGTATTGCCCCTTTTCACATTCATGTTGCAAATGAGATAGATCCATGGATGTAGATTTCACTTTTCTATCACTAGAGTGGTTTTAAAGACAGAAGGAGGGCATTGGTCTCCAGCCTGCAAATTTCTCTGCTTTCGTCAAGCCTGATCATTTTGAATTTACAAAGCACTTTTCTGCTGCTCAAATCTATTTAATGGCTGCAGTAGCTCAAGGTCAATTCCCCTGAGAACCGAGGTTTCCTCCTCCACCAGCTGAATGCCATTCTCCCTCCCCTTTGGAAATTTGAAAGATGCTTCTTGTGCGATGGCAGCAAAAGGTGGCTCTGATTAGGCACTATCATTTTTCATTCCCTCAAAGGAGGCATTAAGCTGTTATGGATGGAGAATATATGAAGTGGCATTTGCACTGTGGTTCTTTGGTACCGAAATCACTAGATAAGGGATGATATAAATCTTTGGGTAGGGCATTGCAAGGGAGCAGAATTTCCAAACTAAAGGACTTCCCTGTGATCAAACTTGGTACTCATGTGGTCCTGTCCGTGCAATATTAACTGTGCTCAGCTAACATGTAGAACAACACCTGTTGATTGAGAGAGCAGGAATGTGAGCCAGTAAAGGCCTTCGTTACACACCTTTAGGTGCCGTGCAAAAACATTCCTCTTCTCCCAGGCCTTTGGCTAATTAAACAATCTGTGACCTTTTAAACTGTGGAAGGAAGTGTTTATTGTTTGTTACTATGGTATGTATCTTTGTGTTTTCATACTGTAAATCACCCTGTGATCCGCAGATGAAAGGTGGTATAGAAATTTTATAGTAAAAAATTATATATAATCATCATCATCATTTACCCAATGGGATGCTGCCCACTGATGTCCCTCTCCCTGCCAGTGCCCGACCCCAAGAAGGCTTAGACAGAAACAGGTGTGACCTTCTAATCACTAGGAAACTGCCATCTTAAGTATTCCCACAATGCTGAGCCCCCATGTAGTTTCACTCAGGGATATTGTGATAAATTTACAATGGCAGCTGCCTGGCTACAACTGATGTCATGCAGGTGCCATTTTAAATCTTCTGTGATGCTCTAGACCACTCAATGTAGCCCCAGAATAATGCTGTGTCAGGCAATTTCGGGTGTCATGAGACATTTAAAATGGCGGCTTGGAACCACTTGGTGATTGTGTGGGGCATGGGGCAACTATCAGTGCTTATGGGCCTCACCATGCTGTACAGGGCCCAGAAATTGCCTCGGTTTTAAACAGCTGGTTTTAAACAGCAAGTTAAAAATGCCATTTATTTATCACACTTGTATCCTGTTCCTCCAAAGGTGCCCAGAGTGGCAAATATGGGAGCTGATACATCTTATCTTCACAAAAACCATTGTCTCACAGTTGAGTAAAATCTGAACCCAGCTCTCAGTGGTCCAAGTTCCCATGTTTTAAACTTAAGACACCCAAGCCCTCATAATGCATTTGTCACAATTTTGCCCGTGCTGGGAGAGCTCAAAATCACCCAATGACCTGCCTGTATAAGCAGGGACTGGAACTCAAGTATCCCCAGTCTAAATCCAACTCTTGTTCCACTGAGTTTGCTTCTGTGTTTTTCTGTACTATCTGCCTACTGAAGTGACAATATTTGAGTTTGTTTGTTTGTTTTTAAAGCTCTTTTGTGCATGCAGGTGTAAGGATCACAGTCTAGGTACGCACTATCTAAAGACAATAAACGAATATGATTGGGCTATTCAGTAGAGGTACAAAGAATAAGATCCTCTCTGGGAGGGATTAGAGGTCATTCTTAAGGCAAGGAACAGAAGTGCGGCAGGGAAACTATCAGATAATCCATATATCTCATGGCAGATTTTACATGCTGCAGTTCTCCAGCCTTGATTTTCAACCTTGTGGAAAACTGGCCAATAAAACTCCATAGATGATTTTGCATAATAGGAAATTATATACTAGGAAGATAGTTGCTCATGTATTTAAATGCATGTAAATACCGGCAGATGTAAATCTCAACACTGGATGTGAAAATATTAACTATCTCCCCATCTTCACAATTATATCATTTGGAAAAGTTCTGTACCAATTACTATAATGCGTCAGCAGTCATATGTTTAGATTTAATCTTACTTCCAGAAACAACATCTTTTCAATGTGCCCTAGAATGGAGCTTTAAAAAAAACCAACCAGTGTATTTACTCTGCTCAGAATTAAGGATGTTGCAGTATGTGGGAGTATATTGGCTGTACCTTGCCCCAAAGAGTTCATTCTGGCTTGGCACATTGAAGAATTTGCTTCATCGTCATATACAGAGGCAATCACGATATTCAGAAGACATGCTGTCCAAACAGATTTGTGGTTTGTACCCCAGAGGAGCACCTGCCTTGATGGGTAGTCACAATGTTGTGCCCTATGCAAATCGAACTCATGCACAGCGTGTAAGAAAGGATTAATGTTCTCACTGCTCAGTGAATGAAGAGAGTATTGGAAATTTTACCCTTCCTGAAATATGTATAAGTTGATGCGCAGACATAGAAGCTGTATCTTTAATAGTTTATGTTTAAACAACTGAAACATCTAGCACCTCTCCTTAAAACCCTAAGTGCTATATTCTAATGCCAAATCTAATTTCTCAAATTAGGGGGCAGTATGAAGATTTGACATGCTAGAGAGCTGGGTTATTTCTCCTAAGGAATAAGAACCTAAGAAAATCCCCTCTGGATTAGACAAAAGGCATACCAAGCATTCTGGGCTGTATTTAATGTAGCACTAAGCAAAAAAGTTCCATTGGCACGAGGACTTCTTCTTGAGTAGTAGAACTTTACACACACACCCATCCGCCTCCTGCATGCTCCCAAAATTATGGTCTGGGGGATCCTCAAACACTCTGCAGCAGATCTGAGGATGTTGTGGGGCTTGTATGGAAGGGGAGGGAAATCCCATTCCACCAGTGCTAATCCTTGCACAAGAGCAACTATTTTATTGACTACTGCCCAGTTTCCTGCAGTAGCCAACCAAATGCTTCTGGAAGAGCCATAAACAGGGTATACACACGATCCCTTTCACCCCTGTTGCCTTAAGCAGTTGGTATTTACTAGTGTAACCATCATGGCTAACAGCTGCCGGTATTGTGCATGAATCTGTCTCGTCTTCTTTCAAAGCCTTCTGAGCTAATGGAAATAGCAAACCATTCTGGCTTACAATATTATGATGTTCTAGAAAGGCCAGGGCAATGTAGTGCCTTTTAGATGTTGCTGGACTATAACTCCCATTATCTCTAACCATTGGCGATGATGGCTGAAGCACACCACATTGGGTACCGTGTTCTAGAATGAAGAATGGGTCCTTATTTAGAATAAGAGATCTTACTTATATAAATGATACCTCTTAAGTTGTATGCTTGGATCATTTGGCTTGCCTTTCAAATACCACCTCAGCAGGGGTAAACCATGCTGGTAGGCAACAAGGCTGTTCTAAGGAATAGAATGGGTCTTTCTAAAATATTTCCTTCCCTTTTTGTTCTGTATCCATAGGTTTCTCTCCTCCTTTCCCCCTGTGTTGTGCATTGTTGAGATTTTGCAGCCCTCTTCAGATATTTGTTTCTCCATGTGATTAACAATGAATGGAGGAGTAAGCAGAGATGAGGATTCTCACCCCACTCCTTCTGTCACCATCTCAAGTTGGAAGACGGCCATCTCCACCCTGTTCTACTCCTGTAGACTTCCCAGACGATTTAGAACCCTGATTTTCCAGTGTTCTAAAGCAAATGTAACCATCCTGCTGTAGACAGTCACCCTCCAACATGCTCTTCTCTTCTTCCTCTGCCAAGTGTTAAAATCACATGGAGAAAGGAACACCTGGAAAAGGCTAGTCTTTTCTGCAAAACGCACATTTTCTGTTAGAGATCACACCCCCAGCCTGCTTCTGCTCTCTCTTTGACAGCTCCCTTGCTTTGAAGTCTTGTTTGACTTGGCAGAGAATATCCATTAGCCTGTGAGCTTTTATTTTATTTAAGCTTTCTCATATTTGACCCCTGCCCCCTCCCCCGTAACAAATCCTTGCATTGAAAACTCTGCTGGGAGTTATGTGTTCCTTTGCACTGCTGAAAGCAATGACACAGATTATTTTCAAAGTGTCCTCTAATTGGCTCACTGGCCAGAAATGCAAGGCTAATTGTAAGAATAATCCACCTAGAGTCCTGCCTGTTGCACTTTGGGCTGATGCTGAAGGAAACATTGAAACACCTGTAAAAAGATGCCCTCCCTCAAGAGAAGGGGTAGAGGGAAGCAAATTGAAAAGGGGACATGGCAACCTCTGGCACATGTATGCGCGTGCGCGCACACGCACACACACACACTCTTATACTTCCTTTGATCCTTTTGCGTGACCTCCACTGTGCCTTCAGGAGTTTCTCTCTAGCACTGAATGTTTATGACACACCATCAATGGGAATTGTTTCCTGCAAAGAATTCACAACAGTGTTATTAGACCACCACATCACTGTTTTGCCCTTTTCTGTCTCAGCTTTCATCATTATTCTCTCTGTAGCCATTACCCCTGTTATCTTTCTCTTCTGTGCTGCTCTTGCTCCTGAACCAATGTCCCTTCCTACCCCTTAATTTCTGTCTCAATTCCTCTTCCTTCCATGCCTCCTTGTGTTTATTGTATTTTCTGCATGACACAAAACATTGTCTGAGATACGGGAGTAGAAGAATTGCTTTCCCCCCTTCTAACAAACGGCTTTTTCTGGCTTTGCAATTCTAGCCAGCTGGCTCTTAGTCCCTTTGCTGTTAGTATATGTCATTTCTACTTCCGTCTGATGTACCAAATGCCAAAAGGGAATTTGTTATTCATTTTGTAAGAAAGATAATGAACCTCCATGGTGAAATGTCTCATTAGCTAATGGGAAAAAGTTCAGAAACATTTTCAAAAAAGCTACCAGCAGCATCTGAAAACTGACCTCATGCATTATCCCTTGTTTGGGGTTGTATGTGCAGTGGGTTTCTAGCTGGTCATTATCATATGGAATTGTGAATATGGTTGCTTGATATGAAAATCAAGAAGTAGAGATGGAGGGAAAAATTCTTTCAGTTCATACTTTTAGCAAACCAACCTAATTTGCTGGTCCCAGACATACATGGACTGGAATGCAACTGTCAAGCAGATTGGACTTCCTGAAATGATGTGATGCAGTTTTGGTTCAAAAATATGCACACAAAAATATGAGCTGTATTGGGAAAATATATACAAAAATGCTTATTTCAGGATTTTTAAAAATAGGCCCAAAAGGACATATGTGTGTGTGTGTGTGTGTGTGTGTGTGTGTATATATATTCCTTTCTCTTTACTGCTATGGAATTTGACTCACTTGGTTTATAATTAAAGGGCAGCAAAGCATTTGGGTTTGGGAAAGGGGGAAATTTGACAGGGAAACTGAAAGGAGAATTGTTATATATTAAATAGAAATGTGAAAAACTCAAGCAAACAAACAACAGTGAAGCCCGCAAAGAACAGGACTGTAGAAACCTATGATTCAAATGCATGTAAAACTGACATGGAACAGAAATAAGTTGATCCATCCATATCAGGGAGTGTTAGAGTTAAATATTACCCCGTACACAGTTGATTCATGCAAAGTTTTTTAGAGCAGGAAATGTCATCCCTTTCCTAAGTAATCATCTAAAATATTTGCTGATCTTTGTCACTGCCATTCAGGGATCACATGAGATATCTAGAATAAACACACCAAAAAACAGCCTGACACCCTTGCCAACAAACAGGCAGATAGGAAGAGCAATTCAGAAAACTGACAGCTAGATAATTCCATTTGGGATTCAGGATCTGTGTTTTATGATGGGGAAAGGAAGAGTCTGCAAACTGCTGCAGTTGCTCAAATGTGATGTCCCTCTAACTCTAACCCCTAGGCAGTTATTTCAGTGTATACAATCTGATAATAACCCCTTTCACTAAGTGGAAACAAGTACCATCACAACTTAACAGTGTGTTTATCCTTTTGTAGAAGTGGAAAGCATAGTCCTCTTGCTATTCTTTGCCATGTGCAAAAGTCCAACGGGGGGGGGGGGATCTTAACAAATGCCTGAGCCTATCAGCTGATCTACCTGAAGGAAGGGTTGCAGCCAATTGCTGGAGCCCTTAGTTGAGTGAAGACTCACTCACCAGAAATTGCTCCAGACTTGAAATGGAGCTCTCCCCAGCTAGCTGTCTAATAGCCCAGTAACAGATTTTGCCCCACACTTTCTAGAAACATGTCTGCACTTCCCCAGTCCTTATCCAACCCCCGCCCCCCTTTTTGCCCAACCACTTTCCCCAGGAAAACCCAATATTTACTGCTGAATTGGAAAAAAATGGCAATTTGGGTTTTCTGCGAGTTGCTGTTTGCTCCAATTCAGTGGCAAAGAGCAGTTTTTCAAAGGGGAAGCACCAGGGCAAAATAAAAAGGCTGTTTGCTGCAAACCTGAGAAACCTGAACCTCTGTCTAGAAATGCAGAACGAAGGTAAGTGTGGATGAGCCCTAACTCAGGCCTGGTGTCTGCACCCACATGCATAGGTAATTGCCAGGATCCCACCTCTTTACCCACCGATCTGCTTATGAGTAGAACTTCTAGCATGGATCTCTTCCCAAGCAGCAGATCCAACGTTTGCATGTTGCTCTTGCCTACAGAGAAGGAAATGAATATGTGCTTAATGGCAGACAATCAATGTTGCCAATGGTGAAGTTAAAACTACATTAGATGACAGCCCCTACATGTTCTATTCTGGGCTATGTAAAAATAACTCCTTTGGTGTGAGGGCCATATCAGCTTCTCTTTTGCAATATGTTCTTCTACTGCCCTGCCATCAGCCTAACAAAAACCTGGCTCAGGTTATCTCTGATGGACATCTGGTGTGGCTAGTGTAAGAGCAAGTAATGCCGCAGTTGTTTGGGGAACAGCTGGGTGCTGCTCCTATGCATGGGTTTTGCCCAGAGGAAAATGATTCCAGTGCAGAAAGCTCAGACGATTCTTCTCTACTGCTAGAGGCACGCACACAAAAAGAGCAGAGCAGCTGTCACACAGTTCTGACAATGGCCAATTCCAGCACTTGGGCTTTGCGGAAAGAAACGGTTTATGAGCATTTGATGTAAAGTTTCTGCAGGGGTTTTGCATCATCCCTTTCTGCATTGTCAGACAGAAAAGGAAATGGTGGGGGGAGGGAGGGAGGGAGGGAAAGGCAATGGAGGTCAAGTGGCAAAAAGAAACACGCTAGGAAATGGGACTTCTGGCTTTTGTGACATTTAGCAAATGCTACCTCTCTGTTCTGAAGCTTGCTCTCCTGTAAACGGGGTACAATAACATTTACACACTGTGCTGATTGCATTGCAAAGAAGCAAATTCCATTGAAGTCAATGTGACTTAACCTTACAGATATCATGGACTACCATAGTGGTCCCTAAAATGTGCAGTATCCCCGGCTTCCATCAAGCAGTAAAGCCCTCTCCCTAATCCCACACTTTATGTGCATGGATTTGCTCATGGCATATCTCTAATGGAATAGAAGAGGCTGTGCATTTCCCTTCATCAATATTGGATACGGCATTAGAATAACCTATTTTTTGCTTTCTTGGAGTTCATCTTCTCATGGTTCAGAAGATGCATGTAGTGTCGTCTTCTTCCTCTTCTTCTTCTTCTTCTTCTGACTAATTTTTGTTGTAGGGGTCAGCCGAAATTGTTGAACTTTTTTTAGGAAATCACAGTTTAAAAAGGAGAATACCCATGTTGCCTAGCAATTGCTGTATAAATGTAGATTCCCCATGTGGTACTCTACTGAAATGCAGATGGCAGCTTCTTGATATAGTAGCTCTTAGGCAATGGACTTACTCCACTCACCCAGTCTGCTCACTGCATCGTCCTGCCAAAAAAGAGTATAACAGGCTTTGTTTCCCAGTTGGACCTTGAATGATCAAAGTGAGTTTTCTTGAGCTCTGGTGTATTCCTGTATCCTTGGTATTCATATGGTTCTAATATTGTTTTGTTCCTCAGTCATGAATTCTAGTTTTGTCTCATAGCCCACAGCCCAACTCGATGAGCCTAGTTCCACAGTAGCAGGGCTGAAATGAACTGTGCAATTGACACAGTCCACTATGGGTGATCCCCAGCATTAGCCGTACACTGAACAGACCCACTGAAGTCATACTCTGGTGTTGTCTCTTGTTGGCCCAGATAGATGATGCAGAAGAGTGTGTAAATTCACTGTAAGACCCATGAAATTCAGTGGGACTTCTCCCAAGTAAACTTGCTAGTGAATCCAAATTATTCAGTGAAACCATTTTTTGAAGCTAGGCAAATTTATTAAACCCATCCTCAAATTATTGAGATATATATGGTGATTCAAATTCTACAGATCTGCTCATAGGTCTGCTTATAAGGGTCAGAAAGCAACTCTCCTCTCCCCTTCATTCCCTTTGCTCCCATCCCACACGCCCCAATTTTTTAAAAAGAAAGTTCAGTGAAAATTTTAGGTTAGCTTGAATGGGAAGCATGATTTCGTTCAGTGTTTTGAGTCACAATTTGTTGATTATTTAATATATCATTGTATTCTTGCTGTCAGAAGGGGTGGAGAGTTTGTGACATTTTCTGCTTCAGGTATCAAAATAATTTGACCAGGCTTGGGTCTTATCCCCATGACTGAGGAGGTGGCATCATTTGCTGCTCTACATCTGGCAGCAAAATGTCTATGACCAGGTCTGGAGCTATAGATTGAATCAATCTCTTCAGGAAAGATGAGGGAAGCCATTACTGCAGAGGCAAGCCTTGTGTACAAATTAAGCCTGTACTCAAATCTATATGCTAATAGTAAGTGGGTTTCAAATTCCTGGCAAAATATCAACACGGTCTCATCTGTCATAGAGTTTGGGAGTTTACTTATGTTAACGTCACCCCTCAAAACCTGTCTTTCACGGTTTGGATATTTCTGCAGGGAACAGAAAGGCAAGTCTACTTTTCCTGCCGATGTTAGCATTAAATTATTCATATCACTGGAAAATCCATACTCCATAGGTTTCTGACAGGGCATGTTAAAGCAAAGTTCAAGATGGCTGCATGAAGGGAAATCATTATGTCACCCTTCTTTTCTGACCTGACCCTTCTTTGGATTTTAAATACCATCAGGCTGATATTCACACCCAACCTCTGAACACATGAGTCTTTGTCATTCTGGAGGTCTGTTCTTAACCTGAAACTGTTCTTAACCTGAAGCACCACTTTAGCTAATGGGGCCTCCTGCTGCCACTGTGCAGCCACTGCACGATTTCTGTTCTCATCCTGAAGCAAAGTTCTTAACCCGATGTACTATTTCTGGGTTAGCGGAGTCTGTAACCTGAAGCGTATGTAACCCGAGGTGCCACAGTAATGGAGAGATTCTGCTTTTTTGCAAATGACTTTGTGCAGATAACAGCCACCTTCACCACAGTCTTCCAAGGGTAAAGGTAGAGATTCTCCTCCCTGTAAATTCTACTAGCTTTTACCTCTGCTGCTTGCTGCTTGGCCCCTGTGAGCACAGGATGCTGGATTCGATGGGATATTGGCCAGATCCAACAGGGCTCTTATGTTCTCCAAGCAAATTTCCTGACTGGTTTCACTATATAATAACATTAATGGAAGTATCCATAAAAACATGATGAAAAACATCAATAAACATCAGTAGAATACAGGTCCCATTCGCATCTAGAGGTACCACTGTATATCTTTGTGGAAGTCTGATTTTATAGTTTTAACTGATTTTTACCTTTTCTGTACTGAGTTTATTATACACTACTTAGAGATGTGATTGTAGTTAAGCAGTGCATCAATGCTTTGATTTAAAAACAAACAAACAAACAAACAAACAAACAAACAAACAGAATAAACATAAAATCACTTCCTATACAGCAGATCCACAACTTATGCACATTTTAACTTGCCTGCATTCAGCTTTAAGCAGTTGGCAGATTTAAAAAAAATCAAAAGGGGATGGAAAGGGGACAGGCATATTGGGGGGGGGGAGAGACTTTGGCAGTCCCGCACACCATTGCCTCCAATGAGTTTTGACTATACACGATTTTTGCTTTGGTGCTATCCCCGGAATGTAACCCCTGTGAAAATTTAGAGTGGACAGTATGCAAGAACAAATGACAGAAAACAAACAATTCTATGCGGACCCAATTCTGCTATTTGCACACATTGAAAGTTATGGTCACTTTATCAAAAGTGCTGATAGCTTTTTCAGCAGCCTTCTATTTGCTTACAATTAAACCTCTTTTAAAACTGTCTCCTTTAATGAGGTGGAAGCTCATCAGTACATAAATGCTTCCCTTTGTAGTGGTCTTGTTCCAAATAAACAAGCTTTAAACAACCATTGAAGTGAATAAATAAGAACGATTGGGAGAGACTGCAACACAATTTGTTAGCTTCAAAGGTCAAGCCAGCCAGTGTTTTTATTGGATCCAGTTACCTGAGGGCATTTACGGTGCCTCGACCTAAAAACAAACAAGTCCTTTTGGCAGCATTTCCATATATTTATGTCATTTTAAGACTAATATGATCAGCTCGTCTGCCCAACTGCAGCGCAGCTAGAGCTCAGCAGTCATTATCCATTGGCTCTTGTTGAAATCCTGGGCAATAGAGAATGGCAGAGAACTCCCCAACATGGCTCTCTAGTCCACACACTGAAATTGTCACCATCGCCCTTGACAAACTGTGCTAGCCTGCCTGGATAATTGGGCAGGGGGACAACATTTTACTCACACTAGTCCTTTATATGTCGATCTGATGATCTAATTACACTTACGAATAATAAAAGGATGACTTAGGAATACTAAAAGGCGGAAGACAGTTTTGTGCTGCTGGCAGAACCTGTACATTGACTGACATAAAGGTCATTCAAAGGGCTGAGCCAAACCTCCCACCCCACTTCACTTCGCATGGCTGCAAGCAAGCTTTTCCATTTTGGGTGGCTTGCAAAAAGGGGCAAAGGGCTCAACCCACTAACTGCAGCAGCAACTGCATTCCAAGTGCTCCATTGCTTTTTATCCCCATATACAGTGGTGCCCCGCAAGACGAATGCCTCGCAAGATGGAAAACCCGCAAGACGAAAGGGTTTTCCGTCTGCAGAGGCGCTTCGCAAGACGAATTTCCCTATGGGCTTGCTTCGCAAGACGAAAAATGACGAAAAAAATTGAATTTTTTTCCCCCGCTCCAAAACCCCTTTTCCTGAAGTGCTAAGCTGCTAAAAGCATTTTAGCAGCAAAACCGCTAAGCCCCCAAGCCTTAAAAAGCCATTTCTAGCCCTTAAATTGTCAATAGCGCTAATAGTGCTAATCCGTCAATGGGCTTGCTTCGCAAGACGAAAAAACCGCAAGACGAAAAGACCCGCGGAACGGATTCTTTTCGTCTTGCGAGGCACCACTGTACTGCCAGGGCGAGGACAGGAAGATCACTTCTGTCAATCTGATCTGGCTTCAGATATCATCATGTGGCCCTTCAAATCCTATCGGGTACCCCGAGGCATCATGAAACCAATTCAGCGTGGGGGCAATTCTTCCTGCCCTCACTTCTGGTGTTTTGGGGGTAAAATGTTTAGAACAGCACTGACACTGCCAGAACCACAAACTGACAGCAAAAGGTTGGAGGGGGGATTTTTAATGAAAACCTCCTCCCCAGCTCACTTTTGAGCTGAAACAGCATTCCTGTAGGTTTAGTCCAGGGGTCAGCAACCTAAGGCCCATGGGTCGGAAGCGACCCGCGAAGGTCATTTAACTGGCCCACAAGCCGTCCCCAAACCGAGCTGCCCCGTCACGCGCTGTGCTAAACTGGCACAGCACGGCATGGGGACTTGCTTCCGTGGTGCCGAAAAGTGCGGGCACGCACATGCAGACGCCGAAAATTGCGGGCGGGCGCAATCCGGCCCATGGAGGGATCTCTGTGGGACCAATCTGGCCCAGGCAATATAAACCTTGCCAGCCCCTGCTCTAGTCATTCATTCCAGCCACATGGATTGTAGGCATCACTAACAAAGGATAGGGGATTGGGGGAGAAGGATAGGGAAATGGCATGAATGCAATAGCAGGAGGGGAAAGATTTTGCAGAAGGAAGCTAAGGATGGTGGAATCAATCCCCCACCCCAACCCGCAGCACTTTCTTTGCTAGGTTCTTCAGTCTGCTTAGATTTCAGGACACCCACCCACACCCACCCACAAATAGGTAGGAGGGCTTTTCCCTGACCTTACATGAGAGCTGTGTATTTTAACTTGCATTCAAAAAATGTGTTTAGAGGTACCCAAGGTGATTTGGTTAATCTCCACACTAGCTATCCAGTGCCCATTGGCCTTTTAATTAGGTCCTATTTACTAGCAAGCTCTCTCTCTTTTATTTAATCTTTCTAATATTGCAAAATGGAGCCAGGTTAATTGCAGTCAGTGGATAATGCACTATGGAATGCAGAGTATATGGGAGACCTTACAGCGGGGAAGGGGAGACAGAAAGCCCTGCTAAGGGATGTGCCAACAGAGACCCCATCAGGGAGTCTTTGCTACCTGCTCATGTACAACTTACTGGGCACCAGCATGGCCAACTGCTGAGGTTTAGGTAGCAGCCGGTCGACCTGCCCAATCCCAACAGCCACCATATGGGCACACCGTAGGGATAGGAAAAGGTTAAGAGTGATCCTCGCATGCACACTTCCTTGTTCTGTTTGCAAAAACTCAGACATTTTGGCAAATTAAAAAAATCCACCCACTCAGTGGTGCAATGTTGTGAAGGGAGGATTTTCAGCTGACTCTCTGCCCAGTTTTGTATACAGTAGAGACCTTGGCTCAGACTTTCCCTTGTAGAAGCTGCAGTAGGAATATTGTAAGTGTATAAAAACCTAAAACATACTAAGCAAAGCCGGCAACATACCTGCCAAACCAGGTAACCCCACCACCAAATAACTCCCCTTGTTTAAAAACAATTCAGAGGTGCAGGGAGCCTTGGCAGGCACCAAGGAGGTGGCAAGTGGGCGTGTCGTGCCCACACACCAGGGACAGCAGTTATAAGGAATAAAAGGAGCAGCTTTTCTGGCAAAGATCCGCAGGAACAGGAAATATATGGAGCTGAGAGAGAAGGAAATAGGCCCCCCCACCCCCAAGTCTGATCTATGGATGCTGTGACCCTGGAGCTGCCATGGGAAATCTTGTATTTCCTAAAGATGTTACAAGCTACTTAACTCAAGTAGGGGAAAGAAATAGATTAGATGACCAAAGAACTAGGCGGTATAAATTAGATTGGGCTCAGTCAGATATGGCAGAACAATTTGTGTTTCTCTTCTTCAGAGGCTGTTGTCGCAGCCCCATTTTTCATAACTGTCATCTTGCCCTTTTCTCTTAAGCAAAGGGAAGAGCAAGGAGAGGGTTGGTGTTCTGCGAGCACGCACATCTTCGGGTGCCAGCGAGTATTAAAGTCGGCTCGGATGGAGGCCAGAATAAATGCCTCAGGCATCTCTGAAGCACATGGAGACGGAAGAAGCCACCGATGAAAATCTTTAAGTGCTGAGAGTCCTCCAGTGAAGGAAAGACACAATCCTATATGTAGTTAGGAATCCTAATTTCGGATCCTCTACAAAAAGGAAGCAGGCTGTACTCTTTTGCTGTACTGCTTATGAAGCAGGCTTTCCAAAATTCTGCTAGGCCAAGGGTGGGGAACCTGTGGCTCTCTAGACATTGCTGAACTACAAGTCCCATCAAACCTGACCATTAGCCATGCTAGTTGAGGCCGATGGGAGTCCAGCTCCAGAGGTTCCCAACCCCTGTGCAGTTTCCACTGCTGCATTTGCCTAAGGGCCCCTGTTGTTGTTTTCTTGTTTTTTGTTTTGCCAAGTGTGCATGGCTCCTTCACCATGGGATATGTTGACCTGTTATCTTCCTGATCCCATCTGGGATATTAGGGTGTGTTGAATTTTTCAACTTTCAAATTCCAAAAACGAGGGGTGCTAAAAAGTTGTAACGAGATTTGGGAATTCAAATGATATTTTGGTTAAATTAATATAATTTGGTTTTGCTTGGTAGGTAAAATGTGTGTCAAATGGCACAGAAATCATTAAAAACAATTGCCAGGTACTTGCAGTTACTTTAATATTTTATTATTATTATTATTATTTATTAATAGTATTATTTAGCATTGCCTGACATTTTCAGAAGGTAAAATTAAAATTCTTTGGTTTTCCCCAAGCAGTTTATGTGCTTCTTCGTCAGATGCAGGCTTGCCAAGGTAACTGTTGTCTAATCACAAAGATAATAGGAGATTTGAATTCTGCACACCCAAAAACATATTTTTAGCTGAAGAAGTTTGCAAAAGTTAAGTTTCACCCCCTAAAATTATACGCCCTAATGAGATATTGTCCTGCATGAGATATGTTGTCCTGTTATCCCATCAGACCTCATCATATCCCATGCTGAAGAATGTGACTCTTAATCAGGCACACAAAGGCATCCCCACACCTTTCCACCCTCTATCCAAGCATGAGGTGTTATCAAATTAATGAACACATTCCAGCAGGAAAAATCACTCAATGAGGATACAGAACAGGGCTGCTGAAGGGCGCAGCTTCAAGTGAGGGCATGGCTAGGGAGAGTCTTGACCAGACTGAGCATTCCAGAGAGTTGCATTTGGCTCCTTGGCTTAAAGTGTTCTACTGATCTGGCCAGCTGGAGAATTCAGAAGAACTTGCACAATATTTTGTGACATTTTAGCTGTCCTAATGAAGGCTGCATGTAAGTAAGTAAAGTGAAGATATATATGTGAATATGTATTTGGAAGAAAGAACTTGGATGCTTATAGGATCTGAATTGACTTGGGACTATTCAGGGAAATGCCTTGGAGGGGGGGGGCGCTTATAGATAGCTTCATTGAAATATCTGCTCAGTGTACTGAACCAATCCAATCAGGAAAATAAGACATTGTGCTATGCAAAAGATGAGGTTGGAAATAATAACAAAACATATCACAATGGGATAGTTCAGTGTCATTCCCCTGCTTTAAAAAAAATAAATACAATTTTCTGCTGATGAAATAAATTATAGGTATTTATACTTGTGAATGTTTGGTGGTAATAAATCATGGACAAAAGTCCATGGAAAGACAAAGAAAGCTTTGTGGCTGCACTCTGTGAATAGGCAGAATTAGTGCTTTGTGGACTCCTCCTGCCACTAGCCTGATCAAAACTCTTCTTGCTTCCATTGGTTCTCCTGCAATATTTAGCCTGAGCAGATATCTCCAAGTGCATGTATGTTGCTGTTGTCGGCATCTTCTGCCTCGGGAGATAATGGAGGAGTGCGCCCTTGGGGGTGAAATCAAAGTGTTGGAGAATTACAATGCCTGCTGCGGCTATAGAGACTGATATGAGAGAGACAAGTTTTATTCCAAAGGGACATGAAGGCATCTGGTTTTGCTGTTACCAATATACATGCATACATGTGTTATATTTTTTATAACCCATCTTTTTTTATATAACCCATCTTTCCTCCTGAGAACTCAAGGGACCTGCAAACAAAGTTCCATTGAGACGCATGGGTTGTGGCAGGAACTTTTTGGTTCACAATTTAATGCGAACCTACCAAATTCGCAGTTGTTGAGCCAACATGAACAAACCAAAACACACCTCACCTTCTCTCAGTTTGGCTGTGCAGTTCTCCAGCCATATGGTGTGTGTTGGGGGGAATGCATACACCATACCAGCCAAGTGCCCCATTTTAAGCGGGATGGCCCCGCTTTCCTTGACGGCACCCCAACTTCACTTGGCGAGAGTGCAAGAGAAGCAGCAGGGCAGGCAGCTGGATGAGTGGGGCTGGATGAGACGGATGAATGGGGACTGGCAGAGATAGGTGGGTGGGAGCACTAAGGAGAGCAGAGATCAGTCAGTCAGGTGGTGGAGGTTGCCTCAGGTGGTGGTGGAGGAGGAGGAGGCCGGGGGACCATTTCCTGTTTTGTTTCAAGCAGCAAAATGTCTTGGGCCAACCCTGCTGCTTACCTTCACCATGGTTTGTCATCATTGCTGCACTAGCATGAACCATGGTTAACACTAAAAAGTGTTTGCTGCTTCTCACCATGATTTGAAACCAGAGTTTGAAGCAGGTTTGGCATTAACTATGGTTAATAATAATAATAATATTCATACCCCACCCATTTGGCTAGGTTTCCCCAGCCACTCTAGGCAGCTTACAGCATATATGAAAACACTGTAAAACATCAAACATTAAAACTTCCCCGATATGGGACTGCCTTCAGTTAATGGTGGTGCAGAAATGTCCAAGTTAGTAACTGTGGTAAAGCCTAGCAGCAGACATATGTGAGTAACTCACACAAAAAGAGGGGCTCTTGCCCCACAGTTTGGCCCTAATCCCTTTACTCTTATATCATAGCCTGTCCAACCACAAATTACCATTTTTCTGGTGGGGGAGTGTTATTAAAGTATAAGATTAACTATTTATTCATAAGCATTTCCTCATAAAGATTTTCCCACCACCACCACCATGCGATGTTTTTCTACTCTCTCCAATGCTGAGGAACTATTTTAATCCCAAAAAGAATTGTTAGCAAGTTCTCACTGGTTGCAGAAATAAGACACAAAGTTAATGGCATTCATAGCAGCAAGTTTGTCTGAAAAATATATACCAAAGATAAGGAGCCGCTATCTGTGGTGCAATTAAGCTGCTGCTGCCTGTCATGAAATCACTAATGTGATCAAACTGTGAAATACACAGCAGATGAATAATTAAATCCAGATGTCTTCCCATAATGATGAGAGAGAAAGCCTTACAAACTTCGAAAAAGAAGGAAGAAAAAAGTAGGTAAACCTCCATTTTTTTACCGTTCCGGACTCTAGAAAGAATCCTCCAGTGAACTAATCCAATGTACTGCTTCATAAAGAAAATCAAATCAATGTCCTATTTAATAGCCAGTAATGGAAGGACTTGCTACATCAAGCACACTGTATATAACAGGCCCAACAGTGTGGTTTTCTTAAGGAGAAATAATTTAGTTATCATTAAACTCCTTGGAAACTAGCTATAATAATGCTCTTCAGTTATCAGGGGTATCATTTTTTCCTTCAGGCAGAGCTGCAGAAATGTGAATCTAAAACCTTTATTGCGTGTGATAATGAAGTGAGTCCATTTCAGCCTCAAACTGTGGCAATTCTTTATCTCTCCAAAAAGGGTGTGGGATTGAAATCCATTTGTCTACCCAGCCAAAGTTGCTGAGTTCACAGATAGCTATCACTGATGGAACATTTCCTATATATTTTTAGCAGTAGGATTTTTTAAAAAGAAAAAAAATAACCACCATTATGATTAATTTGAAGAAATCTACAAAGAAAATATAATCACAGCAGTTTAAATGTTTAAGTGTCTGATGCACAAAAGAGAAGTAAGGCTTTTAAACACTCATTTTCCTGCAATTTGCAGAGCACCCTATTAGCTTTTTCACTTCCCCGCAGACATAGCTCTCTTGTCCATGGGTGTCTTCATTCTGCTCCTCCTTTCCCCAGCCATTTCCATCTTTAGCTTCACAAGGATCCATCATCTTCCTCCTGATGATCATTCTTTTCTTCCTTTTTTATGCCTATTACGGTTGTGTAGGAATACATTTGAAGGTCCTTTATCTAAACCTCAGTTGTATGCATCTATTGATTATTCAAATTAAGTGTCTCTTCCTCCGATGCTCCGGAATAATGGCAGCTTTGTACAAACAGAACTGGTTGATCTTGACTTGCATTTTGATATAATTTTTTTATGCCTTGAAAGCATTAGGCTGAATTAGTTCATAAAGATAGTGTTGTCACCTAGTTAATGTGTGGGTAGTTGCCTACTCTATGCTCAGGTTAAACATCTATCTCTCTTTTGTCCTATTCTGGACAGGAAAGGTGGAACAGAAATCTCTATAAATAAACATAAGAAAAGCCCAATTGGATCAGAACAACAGCCTATCTAGTCTAGCATCCTGTTTCCCAAAATGGCCAAGTGGATGCCTCCATGACATGAGGGCAATGTTCCCATGACATGTTCCCCAGCCACTGGCAAATTGCTTCAAAATCTGTAGGTTACATACAGCCATCATTCGTAGACATATCCTTCATGTCTAATCTCCTTTTTTCATAGCCATCTGTAATCCTAACTCCTAACGCTACTTATCTGGGAGTAAATACCATTGAATTTAATACGACTTATTTCTGAGCACACAGGTTTAGGGTTGTGCTATAGCTAGTGTACATCACATTTTATGACAGAGAATTCCATAAATTGATTGTGTACTTTGTGAAACAGTATTTTCTTTTGTCTGCCCTGAATCTGCTGTTATTTGCTTTCTTTTGATGACCCTAAATTTTAGTTTAACGTGAGAGGACCCTCTTTCTCCATAAATTGCATAATTTTATAAACTACTGTCAGTTGTGTGTGTGTGTGTTCCCCTTGTTGTTGTTTAGTCGTTTAGTCATCTCCGACTGTTTGTGACCCCATGGAACAAAGCACGCCAGGCACTCCTGTCTTCCACTGCCTCCGGCAGATTGGTCAAACTCATGTTAGTAGCTTTGAGAACACTGTCCAACCATCTTGGCCTCTGTCGTCCCCTTCTCCTTGTGCCCTCCATCTTTCCCAACATCAGGGTCTTTTCCAGGGAGTCTTCTCTTCTCATGATGTGGCCAAAGTATTGGAGCCTCAGCTTCAGGATCTGTCCTTCCAGTGAGCACTCAGGGTTGATTTCCTTCAGAATGGATAGGTTTGATCTTCTTGCAATCCATGGGACTCTCAAGAGTCTCCCTTAAGTGTTCCCCTTAGTTGTCTTTTTTCTAAACTAACTCCCCCGCCCTGCCCCCCGTATCATAGTCTTTTCTCACAGAGAAGTTATTCCAATCTCCAGATCACTTCCCCATGTCTTCTGGAGCTTTACGTTATCCTTTTTAAGAAGAGGTGGTCAGAACGGTACATGGTGTTCCAAGTATGAGTGTACCATAAGATTTGCATAACGGCATTATGAGGCTGGCAGTTTTTTAAATTTTTGATCTCTTTCCTAGTAAGCCTTTACATGGATTTTGGCCTTTTCACAGCTGCTGCGCATTGGGCCAAGCTATACAACATTACTCCACTATCTCTTTTTGGGTTAGTCACTGCCAGTTCAGACTCTGTTAGTGTTAGGAATCCTCCCCCTCAATATGTACATTGAACCACTCTTGCCATTTCTTTGCCTATTCACTCATTGTGAAGAGATCCATTTGAAGTCCATTTGAAGCAAATAAAAATCCCTAAAATAAATAAAATAAAAGGAATGTCTTTGCCCAGCTGATGTGCCAATACTGCCTGTTCCTGTGAAGATCAGACTTGGCTATGGTAACATGTAGGTTAGTTGCATCTGCACTGGATTACTGGAATTAAGAGATTTTGGAAACTTCAATCAGTCCAGAATGCAGCAGCAAGGACATAAGTGGCCACTCACCAATGAGATCACATTATATTTATTCTGCAATAGCTGCACTTACTGCCAGTTGGTTTCTGGGCACAATTTAAAGTGGCAGCTATTACCTTTAAAGCACTAAATGGCTTGAGGATACCTGAGGGCTTTCTCCTCCCTTACCGTACTGCCCACTTCCTAAAATCCAGAGGAAGGACTCCTCTCCCTATTTTGTTGGGCCATCTCAGTGGCTGCATCTGGATTATGGAATACCTTGCCCATGAGATCTGCTTGGCCCCCTCCCTTACTGTTTTTTCTTTGACTGGTAGAAGCATCCCTGTTGCAGTAAGCATTTTCTTTTTCTTTCTGGGCAGGTTATTTTTCTCTGCTCAGCGTAGTATATATATTTTATATGCTGATCCCATTTCTGCTTTTATGCTGCTGGGGTTTTTTTTTTCTTTTCTTTTACAGGATTGTTTTATTTTTAATTGTTGTAAGCCTCCCTGAGCAATACAAAGGCACTGGGAGGGTGAGGTATGTGTTTAAAATAAAATAAGATATTGTTACCTTTTCCTAAGCCATGCTGAATCTCTTTCAACAAGGCAGTATATACATAACAGTAGTGAGCACTGGTCATAATTCAGTGTGGACCTCAATTTCATGCTTAAGAAAACAGGCTGAATCGGTCAGAAACAATGGCCATCTAATTTGGCTCAGCAATCAAATTCCAATTTCTAAATATGAAGCTTTGTGCCTCCCCTATTCACTATTGTGAAGAAATAAAAAATTGTATAACATCCCACAACCCATTTTGGGCAGAATTGGATGAAATTTGCAGGCACAGTTGCTCCTCCTGAGTGTATAAAGCCTGCCAAATTACCTACAAGTTGTTCCTGGGTGTGGAAGGGGAAGAGCACTCTTAAATTTATGCTTAAAATGCCTATGACTTTAAAAAACATTTTTTTTTTTGCAGAAGTGTGTTAAATATGTAGGCATGGCAGCCCCTTCAGAGGATGTTTGCTGTGGTTTAATAGCAAGGGCAGCCTTCAGTTTTGTGGTGTTTAAAAATGGATTCACAATGCTCTGGTGAGCCATCCTGAACAAACAAACAAAAAGCAGAGGGGAATGTTGTACAGTGGTACCTCAGTTTAATACACTTCAGGTTACATACGCTTCAGGTTAAAGACTCTGCTAACCCAGAAATAGTGCTTCAGGTTAAGAATTTTGCTTCAAGATGAGAACAGAAATTGTGCTCTGGCGGCACGGTGGCAGCAGGAGGCCCCATTAGCTAAAGTGGTGCTTCAGGTTAAGAACAGTTTCAGGATCTCCGGAACGAATGAAGTACTTAACCTGAGGTACCACTGTAGTACAAAATGAGAGGAAGGCCCTGGTGAGACCCTTTCCAGCACTTGGTCCTCTGATTTGGTGATGAGATAACAGGAGAGGAGAAGGTCACACAGTTCACATACACATACACATATTCTGTGTGTTCCTTTTAAGCAGAGCAGAAAATCTAAAGAAGATGAGCCAGGGAGAAATTCTCATAGATATTTGTTTACTAAGAGGAGAGGAGGGAGTTTCATTCCAGCCAAGTCAATTCCAGCAGCAGCCAGCCGTTCAGTTCCCAACGCCGGTGGCATTAGCTATCCCAGGCCCAAACAAACCAGTTCAGCTTCTTCTTCTATTTTTGTCAGAATTACATGGCTGGAAGGGAAAGGAGACAGTTTCCTTTCAACTGTTTCCTAATCACAGTTTCATTTTTTTAAAAAAATATATGAAACAAACAAACCAACTTGATGCCACACATCTGCAGCCCTAAAACCCCAGCTTGGTTTTCATGAAGCAGAAAGAAAGAAAGAAAGAAAGAAAGAAAGAAAGAAAGAAAGAAAGAAAATTATGGGCTCATGTATCTAATATTAAGCTTCATATAGCAGAGGGTTGTTTCTTTTTTTGGGGGGGGGGGAATTCATCATTCTCTAATTTCATTACAGGCTCCAAATTCCTGTATCATCTGTTGTATACCTTGCACACCTTCTGTTGAGAAAGGTTGTTGTCACCCCCCCAAAGAAAATCCAAACAAGTACCACTAGGGGGTTTGTGTTTGTGCAAGGATACATACTTGCTTGAGCAACTTGATGTTCTACTAATTGAACATGCAGTGTTAGAACATGAGCAAATCCCCAATCTCACTGTCAGGAACAACTAGGAGGGTTTTTCGTTTGAAATCCTAGACTTCTTCCATCATATACGAACCCAGATATGCCAGCAAAATTGCCATCATTAGCCCCTAATTAAACCTAGGAAAAATATGTCTCACAATGCAATCCATCCAACAATGCTTCCGCACAGTGCAGATTGTGACTTCAGATGTATTCACTCCTTTGATAGTCTGCTTTGTCTTGAGTGCTAACTGGAAACTCATGCAGATGTTTGGCAAATGTGTATATTGAGCATGCAGTGAGGCTACGGGGTTGCACATTGCCTGCTCCTACTTCTACCACAAGTTTCGCACAACTTTGAAATGTCCTCCTGAAGGCATGTGATTCAGCAAGCCTAGTGGAACTAAGTGGGTATGGGCTTGGTCAGTGGCTGGATGATATATCACTTTGAAACCCCCTTTGCACTGCCTTGGGCTCCATCATGGAAGAATGGTAGGATATAAATAGGACTCAGCCAGTGGAGCGGAGCCTCCACAGTCATTTCCCACTGCTGGTGCTGCTGCTACTCACCAGGAGGCAAGAGGGCCTGGGGGCAGTGAAGTCGAGGCTGCACAGATGGGGACAATCCAGTGTTCACACAGATTGGAACTCACAGTTGACCTCACCACCACCTTGTTTCTCCTGGTAAGCAGCAGCAAGACCACCACTGGAAGGCTATTGCTGTAGCTTTGACACACATATTACCTGCTCCTGGGTACAAGTATCTTACACACATCCTTTCTTACATGTGTATTCTTGATAAAGTGTGGTCCCTACACTATGAAACTGGAGAGGGTTGAAGACTGGCATTTATTTGGCATACACAAAGGGACAAGTACTATTTTGTAAGTGAGAGCCAGTGTGTTGTAGTGGTTAGAGTGTTGGGCTTGGGAGTACAGAACTCAAATCCCTGCTCACCCATGGTGTTCACTGGGTGACCATTGTCCAGTCACTCTCTCTCAGTCTAACCTACCTCACAGAGTTGTTCTGAAGGTAAAAGGGAGAGGGACAGTCGGAGGCAATAATGCTTCTGAATGCCAGTTGCTGGAAACCATGGGGCGGGGAGAGTGTTCTTGCTCTCAGGCATATGATTAGCCAATGTGAGAAGAGGATGCTTTACCAGACGGGTCATTGGTCGGATATTCTCAGGTTCTTAGCAGGGAAGAACCATGTATGCTACCTTGAGCTCTTTGGAGAAAAGATGGGGTATAAATGTAATAACAAGAAAGTTTTTACTAACTAGGGCAAAAGTCTTGGATCTTTCTCTGGGAAGGTAAGAACATTTTGTCCTTATCGAGATGTCTTATTGAGGCAGTAGTTATCTAAATTATTTACTTGAATCTGATGCTCACCATTTTTGGTCAAATTACGTTGCGAAAATTAAGGTGCACATTAGATTCAATGGCACATTTACATTCGCCAGCAATTATTTTTTTTGGTTTCAAGGTTCTGAAAATTGAGGTGCACATTAGATTCCATCGTGCAATAGACTCAAGTAAATATGATATCCCTTGATATGTTTGCCTCCTCTACTATACTTGTGCTACATTCCTATACAGTGGTACCTCGAGTTACAAATGCCTCAGGTTATAAACGCTTCAGGTTACAAACTCCGCTAACCTGGAAGAGTTACCTTGTGTTGAGAACTTTGCCCCAGGATGAGAACGGAAATCGTGTGCCAGCGGTGCAGAAGCAGCAAGAGGCCTCATTAGTGAAAGCACGCCTCTAGTTAAGAACAGTTTCAGGTTAAGAACGGACCTCCGGAATGAATTAAGTTCGTAACTTGAGGTACCACTGTATAAGGAAATAGGTTACTCTAGCTCTGGATCCAAACTTGCTCCACAGCCTCACAAGACAGCTCACCCTCTTGCAAATTGGGGGACCATTTTCTGAAATCTACGTTAGGCCCCATGACAATCTCTCAGAAATTTGTGTAGTCTCATGGATGTAGCAGGAGAGACTAGAAGCCAACTTGGAGAGATGTTTGCCATGCTGAAGCATGCATGAGGCTAAGTGAATGTCACCTTGCAGCTCATTTTGATTCCAGCATTTGATGTCCATCAGAACTGAGTTCTAGACTGATACGCACAGATGTGTATGATCACACACCTGTGAAATTTTTAAAAAATGTATATTACAGTATGTTGAAGGCTCCAGGTATTAGAATACTTTAAAACCAAGAGCTTATAATTACTGCATCATGCTGCTATTAAAACAAGTCATTGCATGATAAAACAATAGCTTCACAAAGCTTAATTTACTTAATCATTTATACTATTAGGTAATGCTAATAGGAATCACAGTAATTTTCTTCAGATGCAAAAGCCAGTTTATACCTTTGCGAGAATCTGTATTTTTGCTGCTAATGGGGCGAAAGTATGATTGCTGTGTGATTACTTCTATTCATGCTTGGTGAAAGGTACTATAATTGCTTGCTGTCGTGTACCTTATAACAGAAAGTGTGCATATGTGACTGGATCGCATTTTCTCTGCAGTAGCTGTGTAGTATTGTGTAAGTACACTGAGTCAGACAGATAAGGGATGTGAAGTTGTGCTGATTTCTTTCCCAGTAGAGTGTGAAGCGCTGGTTACAGTTCTGAATCAGAAACAATAGTCAGACTAATTGAAGGTCTTCCATGTGAGTTGCATCACTGATATCCCATTTAACGTTCTGCATGAAAATAACCAGCACGTTCCATTTCTAACTTCAAGTAGGGGAGAGAGAGTGTTTTATAATGGAGGAAAGAGTGAGAGGCTGCAGAACTGGAGTTCTTTTGTGCAGTGGAACAATTTCAGTAGGCCTTAATTATGACTTAAATTGGTTGTCTCATTACAAACAATAACTGTATGGAATGTTTGGTGTCATGAAAACAGAGTCTCTGCCCAAATTATTAGATGTTGAGCAGGCCTGAACCCTTCTATGGGCTCATTCGCCCCCTTGTGATCGAAACTTGTTTGCTTCCATTGACTGACACACATCTTTGCTTTCCGTATGTGTTCACTGTTACTGTTTTAAATTTCACTGTTCAGTTCATGCATGTGATGAAGTAGCCTTTGACCGTGTGCGCGCCATACATTTAAAGCACGTGGCTCCCCCGCCTCAAGAATCATGGAAATGGTAGTTTCTTAAGAATACTGGGAAACACAGCTCTGTGAAGAGAAAACTACAGTTCCCGGGATTCTTGGAGGAAGTAATGTGCTTTAAACATGCTTTAAACGTAAGGTGTGTACACCACCTTTGCCCATGAAATCTCATGCCACAATATTGAAGTAACTCATTCTATCGGAGCAAGGATTTCTGCTTGTACAGTGGAACATTTCCTCTTCTTCTCTCCCTACTGTGGGAATGTTCTGGGGTGCAGGAGAGGATATATTGTGAGATTATATCCTAATCCAACTTGTGCTAACAAGTTCCCAAAATATCAGCAGAGTTTATGACATTCCCCTTTAAGTTCGCAACGGTAACGTCTGCACAGGTTCGCTAGAACCTCTATAATAATTACTCTGGTAATTTTCCCTTTGTTCCCTCTTAAAATACAAGACACGACACAGTCTTTATAAAAGTATAAAAGAGTTTACCCACGTTCTGTTCACAGTATGATCCCAGAAGGCAGACAGCTTAAAAAGGTTACATACACTTAGAATCTATCTTGTAGCAAGATAGTCCTTATCTCCTCTCTTGGCTGAGAGCCTAGAGGGCATCCTTAGATGTTTCCTCATCAAAAGAAGATGGCAGAGAGAGAGAGATGGCTGCCTGCCCTGTGCTTTTATCACTTACCTGCACAGGTGAGGCCACACCCACCTCTAGTCACATGCGGAGGAAGTCCGTCCCCAGGAAGTTTACCTGCTTGCTGGACGTACATCCCTCCCCATGTTCTAACATGTACACTCTAGGAATGTTGTCATTGACTGCTCCTGTGTTTACATCCCACACCTACACACACCTCACACCCTCCCCAAATCTGCTCCAGGGGACTGGGGGAAAGCTCAGAGCAGATTTAGAGGACATCCAGGAGGAGGTTCAACTGTGGAATTCAACTGCAGAAATGAAAATTATTTCACTGACAAAATAAGTTAGTTGGATACTGCCTTTAGTCTTTGAGGTGCCATATGAGTTGTTTTTGTTGCAACAGAACATCACAGCTATGACTGCTTATAGCTATGCATTGCTCTAACATGCCAAATACCTGGCTGAAAATGAAGGCTGCTGGGTGTTATATGGCAGCCATTCAGAGGCTGCTTGAAAGCGGCTCCATATACTGGCAACATCACATATTTAATAGACATTTTCTTTTCTTTTTTGTTGCAATGCTATGCTACTACCCGGTATAGTTTGTCTCCCTGCTGCTTGCAAACGCACCTGGCGATGGGTTTTGCTGGTGTCCAGAGGAACCATATTTTTCCTGCACGTCACACATCACTTCACTTTGAACAGGGAAAATTTCCAGGGGAAGTGCTACCAGGTTACTTTCTTTAGAAGGAGAGAGCCCCGGAGCATTGTATTCAATCACGGCACAAATAACAGCAAACAGACACTTCTGCGAGTTAACAAGCCTGCAGCTCCATGTCACATCATCAGAGAAAGATCCTGCATGCCAAGGTGCTTCACTGAGAACAAAAGAACACACAAAGAGCCTGCTGGATCAGGCCAGTGGCTGTGTAGTCCAACACAGTGGTCAACCAGGGGAAGCCCACAACAGCCCCCTCCCCTCCTGCGATTTCCAACAATTGATATTCAGAAGCATTACTGCCTCTGACAGTGGAGCCACTCTTTGCCAACTTGCAGTATGCTCTCTCTGCCTCATTCAAAACTGTCAGCTTACTTTATTCCCCTTCTGCTTCTTTCCTCCTTCCCCTTATCTGAAGGCCACCCTCTCCGAACTGATGGGTATCTCACTCATTCTCTAACACTTGACGGATGATCCCCAGCTATCAGGATATAATCTCCCTACCCTTAAATTGCATTGATGAAACATCAGGCAACTATCTTGGACTATTAGGCAAAAAGGGAATGGTTGTCTGCAGCCATAACAGTAGGACAGTGACTGACCCACACCACAACCCCATTCGTGCTTATAGCTCACCACACTGAGTGCTCAATACATGGATATAGTTGTCAAGTTGCCTCCATGTGGCTCCTCTGTCATGAGAAGGACACCACATTCAGGCATGCAACCCCCCCCCCCCCGCCACCGCCTTCTGAAATGGTAGAGTCCTCTGTCCTTTTCCTCCCCTGAATGTTTGATCAGGCTCCCATTGCAAATTCAAGGACAGGAGACAGATGGGGATCTACATCAACTTGAAAATGCTTGTGTGTGTGTGTGTGTGTGTGTGTGTGTGTGTGTGTTTAATATAGTGCATAACTTAACAAGTGTTCTCGAGATGTCTGCGCCAAATGAATTTGCCATTTGAATTTTCGCTTATCACAGAAGCCCCTTTTCATTTTCTTTTCTTTTCTTTTCTGCACGGTGTATCTGATTCTGCACACCTTTCCATGTAATGATCCATAAAACTTGTTTATGTAGCATGAAAAAAAAATGAGGCAATCCAAGCTTAACAGCAGAGTGAATAGAAGGCTTAATTAAATGAGGACGTAACTCACCCTTATTGAAAGGACAAATCACTGCCATGACGCCCTGGCCTTTTCCACCTGCCTGAATTGCAGATTTATATGTTGCCCAGCATGGCGGCAGTGAAGTCATACAGGTAGGCCATTGGAGCGAGGAAACGACAGCCGGCCTTAATTCAAAGGCAGGGCATTGGTAGATTCAAGGTGATGCGAAGGGAATGAAGGCAGTGGGGAGGTTTGAGAACCAGAGCAGGCTCTTCTGTGCAAACTGAAGACACTGTTCTGGCCACTGCTCAGCTTTCGTTATTTGTTATTTCCAGAAATGCACAGAATATTTTTATCAGTTTCCTTTGTGGATTGGATCGATCAGTTAAATATTGCTCAGTTGACCCTCTGTTATTTGACTGTTTCCAAATATTCCATAATCCACAAAGTCAAGAATGCCCTTGTATAACCTTCTTGTGACATCAGAGGAGTCGCTGGTAGCAATGGCAGGGCTCCTTGTTCCAGGATCACACATCTATAGAACGCCTTCATTTAGGATCAGGCGCCCCCCCCCTCCCTTTCTTGCCATTCTCTCCATTCCAGAGGTCTTCTCTTCCACCCAAAATGTGCATATATTGTGTACCCTCTTATAAGATGCTACTGTGGGATGCACTGTTTCTCAAACCAGCTTCACTCTTTTCACACCTTTAGGCCATTTCTAATTCATCCCTAAGGCTCGCAGGTGGCGCTGTGGATTAAACCACACAGCCTAGGACTTGCCGATCAGAAGGTCAGCGGTTTGCATCCCTGCAATGGGGCGAGCTCTCGTTGCTCGGTCCCTGCTCCTGCCAACCTAGCAGTTCGAAAGCACGTCAAAGTGCAAGTAGATAAATAGGTACCGCTCCTGCGGGAAGGTAAACGGCGTTTCCTTGTGCTGCTCTGGTTCGCCAGAAGCAGATTAGTCATGTTGGCCACATGACCCGGAAGCTGTACACTGGCTCCCTCGGCCAATAAAGCGAGATGAGCGCCGCAACCCCAGAGTTGGCCACGACTGGACAAAAGGGAGAAGTCCAGCATGTAGACAATGCTTTCAAAGGGCAAATTTCCTCTGCTTCTCTCCCCAAAGGGAGAAGAGAAAATAAGTTGTCTTTTGAAAGCATCACCTTCCTACCTGCACCGGAGTAGCCGAGTTTTGCCAATGGGACCTTTTGCAAACATCCCCCATGCTATATGACCTTCAGGTTCATATAGGAGGGAGGTGGGAATGCCGGAAAGCCCTTTGTAAAAGAAAGGAAGTCCCATGTGCAGATGACGCTTTCAAAGGGCTTTCAAGATTGGCTCATGGGCGAGATGCTCTTCACCACTGCCTAAAGTCATGGTCGTTCACATGCCTGTTCCTGAATCTTGCTTTTTTCCTGTTCCATACTGCTCCCTAACCTCTTCCCTCTTGAGACGTTTAACCCTTTCTCTGTGTATTGCTCCTGACACACATCATCCACTCACTCCAACAGCTATTTGTATCACATGGAAGTCCTGCAGGAATTTCCCTTCCAGTGAAAAATGACTTTTGTGGCTACAGTGGAACTGCAGCTGATGGGGTGGGGTGGAGGATTAAACTCTCCTTCCCTGCTGTGGTCCCAGTCCCACTCAGTCCATGGCATATGTGTGTGTGCAATTCTATTCCTTTCACACAATGAATGTCTCTTAATTATGGGTTTCAGATTGTAGACCCATTGGGAAGGACCACCACCCACCACCTTGGCATTGAACTTCTATCTAACACTCTTTCCTACTAAATACATGTTCTTTAATAGCAGAAATAACTAGGGACAGTAATAGTAAATCTTTTGAGGTATCTGGATAGAAATGAAGGGAAGTGTGGAGTCTATACTTAAGATGCACTGGGCAGGATTGCATGGCAGGTCTCCAAGGCCTGGGGGCACCTATATCTAGAAGATGGTGGGGAATGGGCTGCAAGAAAGGTCTGCTGTATGAGGTCAGGGGTGAAGAGTGGAGAGGATCACATTGGAGGCAAATGTGCCTGGCAATGCTCTCTGAGCTATTCACTCCAGCCAGCACACTCAATCACTTTTTATGAGCTGTAAAAAAAATTCACCCAACTTATTAGGAGGGAAATAATAAACACTTAATAATTTCTCAATTTTTCACAAGTTGAGAATCGGGAAAGAGAAAGGCACTTGCAGGTTCCTTCCACGTGCCACCCAAAATGCTCATTTGATAGCCTTCTGGTCATTTTTTTCTCAATAAAACACTGTATTTATTTCCAATGCTGACAACTGTTTGAAAAGTTGCATGCCTTCTGCACAGTGTGGTATTATGGACGATGTATTAGGAGCCATATATCTAGTGTGCCTTCTTCCCGGGCACCTAATAACTATGCCAGAGCTCCATAAAGAAAAGGCCAGTGACAGGTTTATTCATCTTTTTATTTCCTTGTTGTGCTCGACTCCCTTCTGAAAATGGCTTCTTTCCACTTTAGTCTCTTTTTGCCTTGTCTGATTTGTAAATGTCTAATAAATTCCAGCAGCACAGGAGATTCAAGGGTGCCGCTCATCTCCTCCCCCACCCCCACAACCGGTGCCGACTGGAATGATTTGGGGAGCAGGGATAGATTTATATGCACAAGAGCTTTTGTTTTCAGAGATTAAGGTGTTTCTTCAAACTTTGGCTAAGCCATGTGAAAAAAATAGAACCAGTGGGATTTCTCATTTAAAGGTCAAATGAAGGTAAAGCTTATAAAATAATGTTTAAAATGCTAATATCCGGGTTAACAATGACTTACATTCCTGGGCCAAAAGCAGCCATGGAGGAAGAGCCAAGGAATCAGGCAAGTGGATTTACCATTGTTAGGGTTGCCATATTTCAAAAAATGAGTTGTTTGTTTGGGCAAAGCTGATGAACTTTTTTTTCTTTTGGCAAGATCTCAAAAAAAAATGTATGATGTTTTTGAGCTATTTTTAAGGAAATTTGCCAAAATCTACACTTCTGACATGGGTTGGCATAGTCCAGATTTTCCCAGACATTAAAGTGATTTTTGCCTGGACACTATTTCCGACTGCAGAATTCCAGCAGTGTTTAGGAAATTCTGGACATATGACAACCCCAACCATTGCTGCCCAGGCAAAGTTTCTGCCTGATCCAAAAGCCTCTCTGGTTCTTCCAGGTCAGAGGGAACCAATGGGTAACCTAGGAGGGTGGAGTCCAGGAAACAAACCACAATTTTGGTGGCTCACCGCCAGGGGCAGCAGCATGCAGATTCCAGCGTTCTTGGCTCTTACCCCAGAAGCAACCAGCAGCTCTTCCCCCTCCTTCTTCCCAATCCAGCTAACTAGATAAAATGGATACCTCCTGCCCAAATCTGCATTTTAGAGTCTCCTTGCTGTAAGAAGTTAATTATGTGTGCGATCCTGCCAAAGTCAAGCATTTAAGTCCTATTTATTTGAACGGGAGGGTTAAGTACATGCTTCGTTTGCCTCCTCCTTCCAAATGAAATGAATTGTAGCTGAAGCATTATTAACTTGGGCTGGAGACTGGCCGTTCTGCAGCATCACTAATGAAGACTTATGAGGTTTCCTTGTTGCACAGTTCCAAACAGTTTGTGGGGTGTGTGTTTTCCCCTCCATTTTGCCGCATGTGTGCTGCCCTTCTGTCTACTGGGAAATACATCTGGGCCTCACCTTTCGTCCATCCCCTGCACATATAAGTAGCTAAAGGTCGATTTTCAGGTACAGTTGGGGATGGACAATTTCAAGAGACAGCTAGCTGTGTTGTGGTGCTTGTTACAGTATATTCTGCTGTTTGGGGAACTTAAGAAAAAGTAACATTAATGTGTGGTCTCTTTGGTTGCACATAGCCTCTGCGTGGGAGAAAAAGGAGGCCCCTCTCCACACACCAGCAGTCAGAAGTGTACAGTCCTGATGGATCAGACCAAAGCCCTCTCTAGTCCAGTACAGTGGTACCTCGGGTTAAGAACTTAATTCATTCTGGAAGTCTGTTCTTAACCTGAAACTGTTCTTAACCTGAAGCACCACTTTAGCTAATGGGGCCTCCTGCTGCTGCTGTGCCGCCACTGCACAATTTCTCTTCTCATCCTGAAGCAAAGTTCTTAACCTGAGGTAATATTTCTGGGTTAGCAGAGTCTGTAACCTGAAGCGTATGTAACCCGAGGTACCACTGTATTCTGTTTCCCACAGTGACCAGGCAGATGACTCTGGGAAGTCCAAATGCATGACATGAGGGCAATAGCATCATCTCATTAATGTTCCTCAGTTACTGGGATTCAAAGGCATGCTGCCTCTGATTTGACTAGTGTATATACCAGCCATTGGAAGTTTTAAAGCAAAGTTTGAATGGCCATTCTTTAGCTGTGATTCCTACATTGTTGGGGACTGGATTAGATGATCCTTGCATTTCCTTCTGCAGTCCTGTGCTTTTATAATTCTCGTACTCAGGTCTGATAGCCTCATCCTCCACAAATTTGTCTAGATCTTCTTTAAAGCTATTTGTGGTTACCGCCACGTAATGTGGAAGTGAATTCTATAGCTTAACTATTCACTGTTTGAAGGAGGACTTCCTTTTGTCTGTCATGAATTTTGCTAATTAGAAGTGAGTTCTGGGTCAGAAAATGCACTTTCTAAATCAGGTGTGAGGGCGCTTTATTTCTCCAGATGTTGCTGAACTACAGCTCCCACAATCTCTGGCCAATGGCCATGCTTGCTGGGACTGATAAGCTCAGCAAAATCTGGAAGGCCAAAACTTCCCTACCTGTGCTCTAAATAGTTAGATGTTATTTCAAATCAAGAATCGCAAATGGTATTTAAACCAACCAAACAAAATCATTTACCTGTTAAAAGCTTCTTACTTCATAGCAAAGCAAATTAGGTTCTGTGTGTTGTGACAGTTGCCCCCTTTTGCCACAGAATCTACCCTTCTTCCAGTCTGCTATTCCAGCAACAACACAGAATGTTCTCAAAACCAGTATGAATATGTATAGCTGCCACCCTATCACATCTCACAGTGCAAGAGTATAAAGGCACTTTCACATTCCCATATGATGTGTATTGTTCGTAGGAGCAGCTATTGACCAATTTTGCAAGCCTTATAGTACCGTACCCTCCGAAATGTACACCACTGGAAGCACAGAGCCATCAGCTTGCCCACACATGCATTCAAACCCCAATTGTACATGCAGAACACATCACATCTTATATGTCTGTTTCCTTCTCCCTTTCTTTCTCATTTACCAACGAATACAGAGATATCACCTACGCACATTCTCACACTGTCGCTTAGAGAGGGACGTGAAAGGCTCATTACTCCCTAACAAGTGGTTTCTGAGATGGAGAGACAATGGGAGTTCATGAATTGTGATGTAGTAGCAGCCTCTTGAATACCATATAGGATTTCATGCGTAGATGCTATCTCATTTCAGGGCATTTCCCCCCTTACAGTATTTCCTTTTCAGCTCTGATGTAGATGGGAAGCACTCATGTAAATTGCAGTCAGAAGGTGATGATTGCTTTAATGGAAAACGCTCTTAACGAGCTAGTTCATTCTACTGGGATGGGATGCCACGTGCTAGTTCACCAGAACTGTTGAAAGGTCTGGTAGCAGCAGTCCACTCTTGTTATTGTTAAAGTGCCTTCCAGCTTTCCAGTGCAGGCAGGGTGAGTTCAGCTCCTGCTGGTTTTGCCAGGGGGAATTTTCCCTTTAACTCACCTGGGAAAACTGGTGTCTTCTACAGTATGAGCAGCTGCTTTTGACTGATGCAAACTACAGAAAGGGGGACTTGTTAGAAGCGCAGGGAATGTGTTCAAGTTGCAATCACTCTTGAGGCTGTCAGGTCATTGCTTCTCATTTACAAAACTAAGCAACCGTACTCCGAGCTGCATTCACTAGTGTAGGCTAGATTGTGAATTATGGGCTTTCATCTGCTTCCACGGTTGCCAAAGTTTTGTCCCGAGTGGTCCAAAACTTTGTGTTTCCACACATCACATAAAGGCAGTTTTCAGATACCACATTTATCTTACTGGAATATTGTCTCGCGTCGTTCCAGTGAAACCACACACTCATTCGTTCTTGAAAGCATCTGTCCCAACTTTATCATTAAAAACATGCAAGATGACTTACAACATTTCAACAAAGAAACAAACAAGTAACAGTTTCAAAAGGCCTTTCATAAAACAACCAAAAATACGTTAAACCGTAAAAAAAAACAACCTAAAATCAGTGGGGTCAATATACCCAAGTAACAAGTAGCAAGTAGCAAGACACATAAAGTCCATTAGAAAGGGCAATCATAGGGAGAATATTCCAAATCTGGATTGCCCTCACAGAGAAGACCCTTTCCTTGATCACCACTTGCTTAACTTCTGAAGTGTGTTACACAAAAAGATAGGGCTCTAATAGTTATCTTGTTAACGAACTTGCAGGTTCATATGGGAGCAGGCAGTGTTTAAGTATCTCAGGTCATATAGGGCTTTTAGGGGCTAATGCCTATACACTGAATTGTTCCTTTAAAACAGAAAGACAGTGGAGTTGTTTTAAAGCTGGCAAGAAGTTGTTCGAAAACTAGCAAGATTTGTTTGACTAGTCTTGTCAGCAATCTAACTGCTAAATTCGGAACCAATTGTAGCTTCCAAGTGATTTTCAAAGGCAGTGCCATATATAACATTGCTCTGTGTTGCTTTTGTTTTATTATTATGCATTTTAAAAGGTTTAAAACCATGCCTTCATCAAAACCAACACAAAGGTAGGGTAGAGCAAGACTACCTAAGAATCAGTGTGTTACCAAGGCATGGATAACAATGACCCAAGCTATTTCAGTCTGGGGAAGACAGCAGTTGGTGTAGCAATCAAACAAAAAGTGTTTCATGCCTTTGAGTTCTTGTCATGGAGAACTGCTTTTTCCAGGTTATGCCCCCGAGATTTTTAGTCCTACTGACAACAGACCCACTGAAGTAAAGAGATTTACTGAACAGACCCACTGAACAGACCCACTGAAGTCTTAGATTTACTAATTTTAATGAGCCAACTCTGAGTATGACTTAGCTGAATGCAGCCCATTATCCCAAGCTGGCTAGTAATGTCTGCATGATGTCATAGGCAGCTACCTCAGATATCAAAGTATTGATTTTGCTCCCACAGAAAAACTTGTGAGGATTGAGAACCACATCATTAGAGATGTGGTCACTGTGATAGCAGTACTGAGCAGTTTAGGTGCTTCTGAGTATTGGGGAAACAGGAACATTTCTCATGATTTGCTTGACACAGAAGGCAACCTGAGTCCCCTTTGTGATACCCTCTCCATTGCCTCTCCTCCACAGCCAACCTTAACTTACACTTAATTTAATGAAACACAATTACCATCATGGGAGTAAGGGAAAACGGCAATAAAATGAAATTTTGAGGGCAGTTTTATTGCCAAGACTTGCCAACCCTGGCTATGTATTCCCACAGTCACCATTCTGAGAAGTCACTGAAAGTTCAGAGTCATAACCTGGGATCTAAGGAAAGAACAGAGGAGACTGAACACCATTGTGACTGGTTAGATAGTCATGCAAAGGGATTGCAATATCCAGATATAATTAAATCTGCCAAAGATAATTTCCCACTCTCAGTATTGTTTCAGTATTGTGGATAAGTCTCCCAAACAGACCACAAGGTTGTGATTTTTTTTTCATGTGGAAAAATCTCAGTAGTTTAATTGTTCAAGCTGTTGTACAATTAAGTCAACTGCAATGTGCAACAGTGTGTTTCTGTTGGTTAAATGGATTCAAGCTCACATGAGAGCTGTTTTAATTATTTCTGTGTGTACATGAATTCTGTTGTATTTGCTGCGAAAACCCAGCAGGGTATAAAATTTTAGAAATACTTTTTTTTGGGGGGGGAATGAAATTAAATTTACATTAACTTGTTTACATTTTGAATGTGGAGTGCTGTGAAATTAGATCAATTGTGCATGTGATGCACAGCAACGATTCAGATCTATATTCTGCTAAGTAGAAGTCTGTGGTTTTGAAGGAGGAATAGGATGTGCAACGAAGCAGATTGTGAATCTTATGTACAACTATCAATCTTAAGAGTGCAGCCACACCATAATTATGAAAATCACATAGCCACTGGTGAAGTGTCCCAAGGATGCTGTGCTAGGGACTAGGAAAATGGAAAATATACACACAAAATAAATTTAAAGGATCACACATCTTGAAAGTCATGCTATTGCAGAGATGCTGTCATATTTCACCCGAGAGAAGGAAGTGTTCTAGTGGCTGAGGATTATAGACGCATCCTTCCTTTTCATAGCATCTTTCAACACTGAAGGCTTTACAGATTAAACTTTACTGGCCACCTGTGGTTTCTGGTGGAGAGGTTGTTCCTTCCCAAGCAAATCAATGATGGAGCAAGGAATACAACCCCAGAGTCCTGACTTCCATCCTCTTGCTATAGCTGCCAGATAACATTTGACCTGTAGCCTTGTGCTCCAGTGAGTCTAATAACAGAAGACAAGTATCTCCCCACCCTGTCAAGTGTTATTGATTTACGCAGTCATCTCTCAGCCTGCAACGTCAAGACTTAAAAGTGCTTCTCTGGTACCATGTGGGTCTCCTGCTCCGAGGGCTGCTTCTTATTTTGCAGTTGACACCCCACTCGGTCTTTATGTGTTGTTAGGAGAGCAGGGCTCTCCTTTTACGGTGGATATTTTCCAGACCCTACACATGAGCAGCATATGATCCGTATTGCCAGATTCCCAACCCCACCCCAAGCATCTGCTGCAATGTTAACATTTTTTCAGAAAGGAGGATGTGAAAATGTCTCCTCTGCGTTCTTCATCGCTTGCCTGCGGGTTAATGAACACTTGTCTTGATTGAACAGTCAAGAGCTGAGGGAGTGGGACAGTTTCTGGAGGTGACAGTGATGATTGCTGAACTGAACCATATGCATCTGAAGGGAACACCCCATCTTTTCACATCTGTGAAGTTACAACAAATAATAAATTTGGTGCTTGGATGGTTGTCTGTCTCGGATATGCTCTTACTATGAGCTATCAGCTTTAATAACACTGCACTTACGGGAAGGGGCCATTATTCCTGCAGCAGAAATTAGCAGCCCATAATGACTGTGCCATTTGTGTAGTCCCTGCCCTAGTTCACTCAAGATTCACTCCAGCAATGACACCCACCAGACATTAGTCATCTAATAACAACTAGGGAAGGGGTCAGGTGGGATTAATGAATATGCATGGTTGAAAGCTTTCCAGTTTTATACGTTCCCCACTCCTACACTCTCCAGCTGTTGCTCTTGTTTTCTGTTCTAAAATGGTATGTGTGCTGCAGAAGGAATGTTGTTTTCTGCTATACTTTGTGAAACACCTTAAATGGTTAAAGGCCATCTGGTCTGCTCTTTAGGGGCAGGCAAGAGCCTCCTCGTAAGGCAACAATTCTCTTCTAAATTAAGATTGATTTGATTTAAAATCGATATTTCTCTCAGGGCAATGTACAATTCAAAACATAGACACATAAAAGGAGCCTGAGGCATCAGGCCAATGGCTCATCTAGTCCAGCATCCTGTTCTCTCAGTGGCCAATCAGATACCAGTGGGAAGAATGCAAGAAAAATCAGAGCACAACAGTGCTCTCTCCACTTCTGATTCCCAGAAACCGGCATTCAGTGGAGGCATAACATAGCCGTTGTGGTTAGTAGCTATTGATAGCCTTATCCTCCATGAATCTGCCTAATCTTCTTTCAAAACCTTCCAAATTGGTGGTAATAATAATAATAATAATAATAATAATAATAATAATTTATTTATACCCCACCCGTCTGGCTGGGTTTCCCCAGCCACTCTGGGTGGCTTCCAACCAAGAATTAAAATACAGTGGTCTGTTAAACATTAAAAGCTTCCCTAAACAGGGCTGCCTTCAGATGTCTTCTAAAAGTCTGATAGTTGTTCTTCTCTTTGACCTCTGGTGGGAGGGTGTTCCACAGGTTGGGTGCCACTACCCAGAATGCCCTCTGCCTAGTTCCCTGTAACTATGTGCTATATGAATAGAATCATAGAATTGTAGTGCTGGAAGGGATCACGAGGGACATCTAGTCCAACCCCATGCAACGCAGGAATCAATAATAATAATAATAATAATTTTATTATTTATACCCCACCCATCTGGCTGGGTTTCCCTAGCCACTCTGGGCGGCTTACAGCACATAAAAAATTGTACCCAACCTGGGGCTCAAACCCATGACCCTCAGATTAAGAGTCTCATGCTCTAATAACTGAACTATCCACAGGGACATTCTTTCGTCTTTCCTGAATCTTCAAACATTCAGCTTCATTTGATGTCCCCAAGTTCTAGCATTAGTAAATTAAAGTTAAATACAGTAATATCATTAAGTTAAAGTCCAACTACAACGATAAAATCACTAAAAAGCCATTGAAAATATATTACAGCAAAAAAAGTTGTTAGGAGACCCTCCTGGAGCTACAGTGAATGGCTTGATCACCAATCCCTGTTTCCAGGGAATTCTGGGAATTGTACCTCTGTGAGGGGAACAGGTGTTCTCCTAGCAACTCTCAGCACTCTTAACGGACTACAGTTCCCAGGATTCTTTGAGGGAAGCCATGACTGCTTTAAATGTATGGTGTGCATGTGAGCTGAATTAGCCATCCAATTTTTTGAAACAGGAGGGGCTTCTATGGCAACAAACATGGCATCTAGTCCACTCGTTGTGACCTCAGACATCATGAACTAACTCGGCAATTTGGTTCTCTGTGGACCATAAGTCTGTGTCTCTGTGTATGTCAAACATACTGTTCAAGAAACAAGACTGTAAGTTGTAAAGGTAGGCAAGCAGACCAATGTTCATCCCAAAAATAATTCTGGCCTTCAAGTATCCTGTTAAAACAATAAATAAAGAATGTTTGAAGAACTGATTCTCTCTAACACCCAAGAGGGGTGGTGGTGACTCACTTTAAGAGGCTTAAAACATGACAACCATCAACAGAGGGCTTCTTCCACAGCTGCTGGCTACATAAATGTGGTCAGTCAAACTTCTCATTTGCTGTAGATGATTCTAGAAGAATCATTTTTCCACCATGGCGTGTTGTTTTTATCTCAGTCATGTTTGGATAAAGACAGACCTACTTTCTTGGCAAGAAAACTGTCAAAAGAAGCCAGGGGCTTGCAGAGGTTCATTGCCTTTACACAGCGCACTGTTAGAGCTTTAGCCACACAACCTCCTCTGCCCATCTTTAGGGAACAACACGGGGTTAGTGCATCCCATCCCAATGAAGGCAATTGGGCAAGGGTCCATGCAGAAGGCCTATTCGGTAGTGGCGACCGCCCTGTGGAACGTCCTCCCATCAGATGTCAAGGAAATAAACAACTCCCTGACTTTTAGAAGACATCTGAAGGCCACCTTGTTTAGCGAAGTTTTTAATGTTTGATGTTTTGTCGCTTTATTATTATTATTATTATTATTATTATTATTATTATGTTGGGAGCTGCCCAGAGTGGCTGGGGAGACCCAGCCAGATGGGTGGGGTATAAAAAAGTTAGTTTGTTTTCTTTCTGGTGCCTATTAAAGCAGATCTTGCGTAGATGTTGTAGGCCCTAGGAAGACTTCAGGTGACGAAAAAGCCCCTGCTGAGCTCTCACCTCCTGAGTCCAATACACAGAAAGTGTGCGAGCTAAAAAAAACCCGAAACCCCCCTGGTTCGATGCTGTAGCTTAACCTTCACAGGAAGACTGGTGTGAACAGCCGCAACAGCCATGCCATCTGTTCCAGCAGGGTGTTCAGGTCTGGTGAGTGCTCCTCGGCACTCTGATTAACTGCAGCTGCGCACAAATTAGTTTTCTTCCAAGAGCTATTTATTGACTTCAAATTAACTGCATCTGCATTAAAGCTGGAAGTAAACAATCCAAAAAGAATAGCATACACATAAATAAACACCCAGTTTGGATCTGGTGCCCTTCCATGCTCATCTTGGCTGCCCTAGCTGTCTGAATAAGAGAGCCAGACAGTTGGGGGTCAGTGGCTGCCCCTTTTGCTCGTTGATATCATGATTTCTTGCAGGACGTAAGGATTCAGAATGCATCTATTTCCCAGCCAGAATCTTGAACTAATGTTTCTCTGTTTTAGGGATCACCCCGAGGCTGCAACTGCCGAGATTTCGCAGGAAACAGAAGTTTCCTGCATAAAGTGTTATTCTTTGGCAGGCAGTTGGGGAGAGAGTGCAATGAGATTTCTAAGTGCACCTCATTTGGAGTGCTTGACACTTGAATGCAAAACATCACCTAGGTGTAGAGTGAGACTCAAAGTAGCAGGCAGAGTGTTGAATCTCTCCTTGGCTTCTGGGCTGCACTTATGGAGGAAACAAGACCCTTTGGTGTGAACCCCTCTGTCGTAGGCTCAGATTGTATATATGTGTAAATAAACCATATAGCCTAAGGACGCCCCAGTCTCCGCTTTGCCTCATTCCCGAAAGGAAACATGAACCCTGGGTTAAGTGCCTGGAACCCCCTGGAATCTCACACCACTGAGAGATTAGGGGTGGCGTGCAACAATAGCATATTATAGCTATGGTTACATACCTATGAAAAGAAGAAGAAATGGCAAGAAGAGTCTTGGAACTTGTTTCAGATGAAATAATTGCTTTCTGAATGACACATTGATTACTGATTCAACAATGGGTTTATTATGTGCATCTATTTAAAAAGAGAGGAAGAATAAGAAGTTTCAGATAAATTTCTTGCAACGAGTTGCTTAAACTGATAAATGATTTTGACTCATGTAATTACTCGGTTAAAACTAAAATGTGCTGAGGAAGTCGGAAGGGAAATTTGCTTTGCCTTAACTCTTTATAATAACGCCTCTGTCTGGAATTAATAATAATTACAAAACTAATAGTACATAGAGAACACACTGCTGCATTTGTACTGCTTATATTTATATACAAAAAACCCCAACCTCTCTCACACACATACAAATAGCTTGAGGCAGTTTTTATTGTTAGAAATAGACTCTCTCTCTCTCTCTCTCTCTGTATATATATATATGTTGGGCCAGCCCTAAATCTGTTACAAGTTGTTAAAATAAGAATGAAAAATGTGTCTAGGGTATATATATTATAACACAAAATATGTTTTGTTCTGTTTGATCAGCAGTTGGTGTATGGGGCTCAGACCAAAATTAGATATGGTTTGAATACAATTTAATATACATCAATGAGCTATGAGCACAAAGCCAAGGTTTCCCCAAGTGTTTAACAATGGCAGCTTCCTATGTACTCATTTTGAAATCAGATTTGTCTTCGGGTATTGTCTGAGTTTCCCAAGTCAGGAGGACTGTGCATTTTGCATGGCAGGGTTAGTAGTTCTTTTAGGCAGTACCAGCTCCAGGGACTCAGCTACATTGATAAAGGAAAAAAACTCGTTTTATATGGGACGCGGGTGGCGCTGTGGGTAAAAGCCTCAGCGCCTAGGGCTTGCCGATCGAAAGGTCGGCGGTTCGAATCCCTGCGGCGGGGTGCGCTCCCGTTGTTCGGTCCCAGCGCCTGCCAACCTAGCAGTTCGAAAGCACTCCCGGGTTCAAGTAGATAAATAGGGACCGCTTACTAGCGGGAAGGTAAACGGTGTTTCCGTGTGCGGCTCTGGCTTGCCAGAGCCACGATGTCACGCTGGCCACGTGACCCGGAAGTGTCTCCGGACAGCGCTGGCCCCCGGCCTCTTGAGTGAGATGGGCGCACAACCCTAGAGTCTGTCAAGACTGGCCCGTACGGGCAGGGGTACCTTTACCTTTATGTGTGTTATAACACTGTGGCATCAGATGGCGCTGTGGAGTCCCATCTATTGTCAGTGTAATTTCCCTTTGTGAAGTTTACAACTTGTTGAACCGAAAGACGTACTTGATATGTCTAGCTCCAGCCCAGGACTGCATATGCCCCTGGGGGATGCTTTCCAATGGGTCTTCAGATATCATGGTTGCAGCTACTAGCTTTGTTTTCCCAAATCTACATGCCTCAGAAGTTACATCGCTCTTCGACAAAAACCCTTCCCTTTGTCTGTAAATAATAGTACAGATTTAGAATCTGGCCCTGATCAATCCATCCCCACAAACATAAAAACCGAGAGAAAACAAGAGGCAAGCAAGATGGGAATGAGCACAGAAACCTGAAGCTTCAAAAAACTGAACTATTATATACAGACGAAGGAAAGGGTGAACCTCAACTGTGTAGATCACTGGTTTTTCAAAGCGAGTTTTGTGGAATATCTGTGGGGAATTCTCAGAAACAGACCAGGGATTTACTCAATGAGAAGATGAATATTGGTGGGCTCCCATCCCTAAAAGCAGGCCCAGTAGTTAATTGTTTTAGTATAATTCCCTTCCAACATCTCCACCAATCCACCTTACTCAGTTGAAAAGCACCAGCAAAGGAATGGCGAACGATGGGGACATGAATATCGGGAATATTTTTGCCACATTAGCATGGTTCTCACACACAACCTGCCATGTTAATTGAAAGATCATTAATTTGCATAGGGGAATTATCTGATTGACTTCATTCCATGAACCCTCTTTATAATTATGCAAATTGTCTACCGCCGTGTGGAGGAGAAAAAAACAACCCTCTCCTTTTATTAACTTCAAACGCAACGTCTTTGTTTTGAATAGCAGAAGGTGAGGAAACCTGCTGATGATACACAAAGTCCCAGCAAAGGGTCCAAGAACACTTTGGCTCCCACCTCACCCCTTAAATATCTACTAGTGGAGAAAAAGAAATAAAGCAATAAGTCTGGCAATATTTTGTGTAAAGCTTTCAAGCAGAGCTACAGTTCTCGGCACTTTTTACAAACTGCAGCTCTCAGTATTATTTGGGGAGAAGCCATTGCATTAAATGTGCATTTGATGCGCTTTAAATGGGTGGTGTGGATGTACCCAAAGCACAGCTGATAGGTGGAGCTAGAGGGGCGAGAAAGGGGAATGACTTCTAAACAGGAAGGAAGGAACTCTTATGAAAGAGTGGGGCAGCTTCAGGAGGCATCAAGAGCCATGTAAAACAAGGCCAGGGGCCACAGGTTGCCTACTTTTCCTTTATACCCTTATCCCAGGAAGCAATCATGTTTCCTTGATGTAAAAATAGAAGTGTAGGCTGCAGTGAAAGTCAGTGAAGCCTTTCCCCCTCTTTTGAGAGGTACTGTTAGAAGAACAGATATATTAAATTAGAACAAGGCTGAGAATTGTCTTCATATTAGTGAAAATTTCCCTATGAGCTTGTGTATTCGAACTACTTTTGAGGAGGAAAAGGTTATGAGAAACCATCATAGCAGCTCATGAGCTTTGATTCTGTGCTACGAGAATCGGTTGAGGCAACAGAACAGATTTTCAGGGGTCCTCTGATCCTAAAGGTAATGCCTAGTTCTTAAAGAGACACATACTCAAGATCACCTTTACTTAGCTTACTCTTGTGCATATCTACACAGAGGTGAGTCCCATTGAGTTCAGTGGGATTACTCCCAGGTAACCACATACAGGATTTCAGCCTCAGACACCTACCTGGCCTGAACATCCTGTTTCAGTGGTTGAGCCACAGGTGTGGCAGGAGATGCTCCTTCTCTATCAAATGTAATATAACGTGTGATATGGGTTCTCCAAAACACACACTCATATGAGCAGAGGCCTGGATCACTCAACTCTGTTGTCACAAAATGAAGGTGGGCAATATGTCATTCCGCCCCCTGTGCATACAGTGGTACCTCGGGTTACATACGCTTCAGGTTACATACACTACAGGTTACAGACTCCGCTAACCCAGAAATATTACCTCGGATTAAGAACTTTGCTTCAGAATGAGAACAGAAATCCTGCTCCGGCGGCACGGCGGCAGCAGGAGGCCCCATTAGCTAAAGTGGTGCTTCAGGTTAAGAACAGTTTCAGGTTAAGAACGGACCTCTGGAACGAATTAAGTACTTAACCCAAGGTACCGTATTTTTTGCTCTATAAGACTCACTTTTTCCCTCCTAAAAAGTAAGGGGAAATGTGTGTGCGTCTTATGGAGTGAATGCAGGCTGTGCAGCTATCCCAGAAGCCAGAACAGCAAGAGGGATTGCTGCTTTCACTGTGCAGCAATCCTTCTTGCTGTTCTGGCTTCTGAGTTTCAGAATATTTTTTTCCTTGTTTTCCTCCTCCAAAAACTAGGTGCGTCTTGTGGTCTGGTGCGTCTTATAGAGCGAAAAATACGGTACCATTGTATATGTTTCCATGTGGAGCACTTACATCACATATTACCTTGTGAGGTTGCTAGAGGAGGATCTGCCCATCTAGAACTTCAGCACAAGAAGAGAGCATATGTTGGCTTGGAAACTTTTGAAGTGGGGTTCAGATAAGTTAACTGAAAAGTTATAGCAGGAGTGAGCAACTGGATTTAGTGTCCATGGACCATGTGAGTTCAAAGGGGATTTCTGTAACTACCAATCCACTGGTGGGCGATTAGTTACCACCTTTGAAGGCAAGCTTCCAGGACGGTTAAAGGCGTTGTTGTTTTTCCACTGAGAGAGAGATAGTTGAGGAGCTGATGTATGTTTTGAGCACCTTGGTTCTTGAACGCCTTGGTACCCAGACGTTTTGGCTCCCAAACGCCGCAAACCTGGAAGTGAGTGCTCCGGTTTGTGAATGTTTTTCAGAAGCCAAACATCCAACTTCCGCAGCTTCTGACTGGGTGCAGGAAGCTCCTGCAGTTAATCAGAAGCTGTGCCTTGGTTTTTGAACCATTTTGGGAATCCAATGGACTCCCGGAACAGATTAAGTTCGACAACCAAGGTACGACTGTACTTGCTTTTTATTCGTTTTTAAATATATTTGTAATGCCACTCCAACTTTTATTTCTCCCTCATGCAGACACTAATATTTTTCGTGTTCTTACCACTGTTGTATTAGGCAGCAGTTTTAATCCCCTTTACCAGTGAGCCAGAAAGCGGGGGGTGGGGGTGGGGGTGGGGAATTCTGCTGAGAGATGGATGTTTTCCTTTAGGGTGATGCTGACTTCAAAAGGAGAACCCGTGACTTGTGAAGGGGGAACATTTTAATCATCAAGAGCAATAATTACTTCACAAATATTATCGTGGGTGATAAGGAGAGGCAAGCCTTATTTTATTTGTTGAGTTTCATTTGCGAGATTTCTGTGGGTGGACTTGCAGTGCTTTTCCCCATTGTGTCCCATATAAGAAGATGACAACATTGTACAGTTCTGTAATTCCTTTCCAGCAACCCCCGCCTTCCTTTCCTGTGTATCCCTTTTAAAAACAAGAGTACTGGTCCAGAGATGGCCTGGAGATGCCAGGCACTTAAGTACTTTCTGGTCTCTCACATCCTGCAGTTGGCAATTCCGTCTCTGCACCAACAAGACCAAATAAGGGACAGGGAAGGGAAGCAAAGCAAAAGGGAGTTGTTTGCTCTGTAGCTCTGTACTTGAAAACTGCCAAGCAGGCATCACTTTGTTCTCACTCTAGCGGTGACATTTTAATTTATGAGCTAAGAATGCACTGATTGCCAACTACAAAAATTGATTTGGTTGTTCATCTGATTCAACCCGTGTCAGAGTTTGAAAGTAATTATGATAGTGGAGCTGATAGGCAGGCAATTACATTTTTGTTCTCTCTGTCTCCCCCTCTCCCTCTTCTTTCTCTTTCACAATCTCTCTCTCTCTTTCTCTCTCTCTCTCTATCCTGAGGTTGTTCTTGCTGGAAGCTTGGGCAAGCATCAGAGCGTGTGATTTTTTTTCTCTTTCTCTTAGGCACTGTTGTTCTATAAATTATTCAGCTGCGATCTTAACTATGGTAGGCTGGCACTACACAAACTTCCTTAATTTGGATGTTTATTTCTCTGTTTAGAATCCTAGTAGCATTACCACATTATGGGAGGGGGGACACACATGTGTAGTGTTTGAGGACATATACTGCTGTGTTATTTAAAAAAACTTTTGGGATGTATGTGCCGGTTGTTATAGTAGTTTACGTCATATATGGCATTTCTAGACACCAGCTTTGCATGATTTTTTAAAAATAAGATTTTATTAAGGCTTTTCATAATACTATAATAACAAATGAACTAATCTGAACAAAAAGAAGAAAGTGAAAAAGAACAATGCAAAGTCCTTTCTCACAGGTAGATCATAACTTTTATCCCACACAGAAAAATGTGAACCCTCCCAGCTCTCACCTGGGCGCTTTCCGTTCTTCTCCCAGCCTCCCACCACCCCACCATGGGAGATCTTCGCTTCCCTGCCTCTCACACAGGGTCTTTCATCAACTCTCCATCTCCATCATCTGTGAGCTTTGCATGATAGGGTACAAGCCACTTTTCAACATATCATGCAAAGCTCGCAAGTGAAGGTGATGGTTGGTTGGTGAAGTAGGTGTCTACTGGTGGGAATATTCCATGAGTTTATGGGATACTCTCACTGATGGACTAAGCAAGATGGTTTTCACCCATCCCCACTATCAGGCCTGGCCCAATACATTTTGATACCAGAGGCAAACCAAGCGGTGCTCCCTTCCCTGTCAGGGAAGAAAGGGGGAGCGAAGATCCCCATCTGGAATAAGGAGAGAGTGGATCTGCAACAGGAACAAGAGAAGGAGAATAAAGATAAACAATGGGATGAAATCAAATCAACTGGGTGGGTGCAGAGCCCAGGAGACCCCAGCAGGCAGCCTCTGCCATTTCCTCCCTAGGCGTGGGAGGAGACCAATAGCTTCCTATTCATTTAGAGGATGCTGTGGAGGTGGCAGATTTGACCTCATAGGAGTGCGCCACAGCCATCGTTGCCACCATGGCAGTGCTGGGCAATGTATTCCTTGGAAGCGGGATGTGCTGCCCCTCTGGATCCTGCCTCCCTCACCTTGCTTCTTGGGTGAGCTAACCCTGCTTGCTATAGCCCCTAGGGGCCATTGAATATTTGCTCCAGAAGGTTGCAGGAGCCATTAGAAGCAGTATGAGAGATAGTCCAGGGGATTGCAGTGTGGAGGCCATCATAAAACATTCATATATAAAATTTTAAAATACCGTATATGCAAATAAACAGCCACGTAAAATGTAGAATAATGAGGATTTTCATTAGAGTTTCTTCCCGCTAAATAGTGCCATTCACCACTCTGAGATATCCTATTGACAAAAACTCAGCCACCCTTGCAGTTACTTCTGGGTTAATGTCAGACAGATAGAATCTGATATTTTCATTGTGCCGTGATGTTAGATTATCAAAAAAAGAGGATTGTACATGTTTCTGTAGCTGGTTGTACAATGGACAGTAGAAAAGAATATGTAAATTTTATTTGCAGCTGGCTCAATGTTTTGTTTTCAATGTCCCTTAATCTGGGTTGAATATTGCGATAAATATATTGCTCACTTGAATTATACAAGAGTTCTAAGTCAATACCAATAGATCTGATTTTGCTATGTAAGAGTTGGAACCATCTGGATTTCTAAGAGTCCTTAAGTAAGTCAGAGAGCAGACTCGAGGGTTGGCAATGAAAATGACAACGCAACCAGAATTTTATAGTGCTAGCCCACACCCAATATTTAATCATGTCTATTCCTAGTTCTGCACACATAAAATCAATATAGACTACATTATAGATGGATGCTATCTTCAAGCACACTTTTGTTAGCGCTCACATTAATGGCCTTCCTCAGTTGGTTTTAAATACCAAAATATATCTATGCTCCAGTTCAGAATCCATATACTCTGGAGCAGTGGTTCCCAATTGGTGGATCATGATGGGTGATCATAGAGAATGGGTGACCGAGGACCTGGAAGGGTATCCTATGGGTTAGCTAGTCTAAGAGGTGGCCACAGGGAAGCAGAAGCCTTCCTTTCTGCTCTGTAATTTTGTGCACTCAGAGTAAGTGCACAAAAAAGAGGTCATGAGAGTAAGAGTAGAAGATGATAGTGAACCTCTACATTAGAGTTTCTATATGTCTGGATTTTCCTGGATGTGTCCAGGATTCTAATTATGGAAATAGTGTCCAGGGGGGATTTTGGGAAATTAGCAAAATGTCCAGGTTTTTGAAACTTCTCCCCCCAAAAAGCTCAGCAACCTTCCTGAAGGAAGCAATACAACTTTTCCCCAAAAAAGTTTTTGTGTCCAGATTTTTACTTCTTGAAATATGGCAACCCTATTAATCAGAGTAGCCCTAGACATGCATCAGGAAAATCAGCAAACTTGTCCTTTGTCCTTTTAAAATTTACAAAAGGAGGGGTGTTAGGAGTCAAATCCCATTAAGCCATGCTTCTTAATTTCAGCTGCTCAGAATGCCAGCTTTCAATGACCAAAAACAGTGAACCCCAGATGAATTTGACCCATGGGAACCTGCAACTTCACTGCTCTTTTTATACATTTGATACCCTGATCCATAGGTGACACTGGCTAGAGTTGACTAAACTCTATTCGATCTGCTGAAACGCTCTGTCACAAGAGACTAGGGCCCTGCAGGACTTGACATCTTTCTGCAGGGCCTGCAAGACAGCTGTTCCACCAGGCCTTTGGCCAAGGCACAATCTGACTCCCTCTTTTGATAATCCTCACAGAACTCTAGCCCAATGGTTGCCATTAATTTGATTTTGAATTGATTTTAGAATGAATTGATTTTAGAATGCTGTGTTACTTTTATTGTTGTTAGCCACTCTGAGCCCAGCTTCAGCTGGGGAGGGAAGGATATAAATAAAATTCTTTTATTATTATTTTATTATTATTCTGCACAAGCTAGAGTTGACTAAATCAAAATTCAAGGTGAATTTATGCTCAGGCATATGCAGCTGAAGAAATTGTGAAGGAAGCTCAGGGGGACTTTCACACACCACCAACTGCAGTCACTGAATTTTGCCTTAAGAAAAATGTGTGTCAGTTGATTAAACGTTTGTAGGAATTTATATGGAAGATTCAAAATAATTTCAATAAGAATAGTGAAAAATTTTCAGGGAAGTAGGCTCCACATATATAGAGCCCAGAGTTATTTCCCTGGGGTAGCTTAGTTCTCAATTGTATAATCTATATCAAGAGGTGTATTTTTTGCAGTAAAATGTGCCTCACATGCATCAGAACATGGTGTTCATCCTGAACAATTCAGTTCTGATTTTGTTGCCCGGTTGGAAAACAGTAATGTGGGGGAAGGAGAAACCATGTAAACCTAAATATTTAACTTTACACTATCCCTTTTAGTCATGGTTTAAGGCCTAGATCAGCAACTTAAAGGACTAGATTGAGGGTCAGTTGCTATAGTAAATTGGATTTATAGGTTTACTGTCATATAATTCTGCACCACCTTGTACCCTTCGCTGAGATCATACTGCAATGAAAAGCAGGTTAAAATATATTAAATTATAATATCCAGGTTCCCCTTCTATTTGGTGCCTCTGAACGAATTTATAGAATGCAGGTATTGCACCCCACCCCACCCCCACCCCCACCCCCTCCATCACCACCGTTTTCTTCTTTGGTTCTGAACAGAGGGCATGTTTCTTTTCTCTCAGATCTTCATCTCCAGTTGCAGGCAGCTAACGAAGCCACATCCTGCACCTTGTTGAAAGGGTTGGCAACTTGCAGAGGGAGCCGAATTACTGGGGGAGGGGATAAAAATATAGCTACACTACCCAAGCTCCTTTGAGGCACAGGAGAAGAATGCCGGATAAAAAGCAATTTATGTTATACGTCTGCAAGGTGGCAGGGAGCCAGCAAGTGGAACTTAATGAGCTGACATCTGTCGACAACTCCGCAGTGTCAGATATTAGCGTTTGTTTCACTCATTTGCACATTGTACGTAAGTAGAAAACTTAGGTAGAGGAGAGAGGCTGGGGCCCGCAATCCAATTTGTTCAGTTCTCCCTGCAACTGCTGAGACATGAAGTCATCCAGGTACATTCAAACTGCGGAGTTTATTCTCTGCCAAATGTTGCGCATCGTATGATCCAAGCGAACCTGTGGGGTCTATATGGACAGCGGCTAGGAATCCACCATGACTTGTCAGCTATTTCTTTCTTATCTCCATTCTCCTTTGACATTCAAGCACCTCGATTTTATAATGACATTGGTATTGTTTTCCTTTGGCAGACAGAAGATGCTGGCTTCAGCTTTCATGGCTAACAAATTATGATCAGAATTGCTTATAGTTCTACACAAGCACTTCACTCTGTTCTGTTCACTTTGCAAAAGAAAAGCACTGTTGGAAGCTAGCAAATCTATCACACCTGGACATTACACAGTTGTTCCTTATATTGTGTTTTCCAATTTAGCTTAACATGGCAATGGTATGGCGGTGATAATCTTGTTCTGCTCACAGTGTAAAATTAACTCGCTGCATACCCTGTTTTTCATTCTTAAGAAACCTTGGCATTTATAAAGTATTCTTTTCCAGTAAAACAAACTTTTGCAAAATCTGTCACAAGGAAGCAGGCTGTAAAGAACTCACAGGTCTCTTCACTTGGGTTGTATTTTGAGCTTTTTAAATGGGTTTTTTTAAAAAAAGAACTCAGCATGTTCCAGATGGTGGTTAAGGCCACTCATGTTCTTTGGTCTAACACTCTCTTTGAAAGGTGCATTCCAGCTGAGTGTCTATTGGGCTGTTAAAATCAATTTTATTTCTTTTACGGTCCCTCCCCCTTGTTTTAATGTGTGCACACAAAAAGAACTGATTTGTCTTTACTACACCTAATAAAATCCAATGAGGAACTAAATAAATAAGCAAGGAAAATAGCCTTGTTAACCATCACAGGGGGCACATGTTCTGATTAAGTAGGGGCTGCAGAGGAGCCCCATGGAATAAATGTTCACATGGCCTGCTATGCACAGAACATTTGCTTGCTCAGTGGCAAAGTTTGATTCCTGTTTGTCACAGACTACTTAGATCACTGGGTGTGCTTTATGCTGGAAGATATATATATATATAGATATATATATATATAGATATATATATATATATAGATATATATATATTACTACTATGCCATAAAATTCTTTACTCATTCAGCAGCCAAGGAAGTGGAATTTGAAGATGTCGTGTCCACCACCACCACCTTTTTCTCTCTCTTCAGCAATGCACAAATAGGATGTTTGTGCACAGGGCAATCAAAAACCAAGATCCCCCCCCAGAAGGAGTGAGGTTCTTATGGGCAGGTATTCAGCATTTTGCAAGGTGCTGTATTGTTGGGCCCTTGTGTCCTTGGCAAGGAGATGTATCTCCCGAAGCCAGGAGAGACCATGGGCCCCAAAATCCAAAAGTTTGCTTTTTGTCTCCTTTTGCACTCTCCCAGTGACTTCCTCCATGAGGTTGAATCTCCTCCCCTCCTCCTCCTCCTCCGGTCCATCTCTCCACCTGCCTGCCTTCCTGCCTCCTTTCGTTCCTTTTCCACCCTCCTGCAATTCATCCTCACCTGCTCTCTACATCTTTCTTCCCTCCGAGCTCTGCTACCACTCCACTCATACTTCTAATACCACCACTGGCCCTGAGTGTGGTTTTGGTTTTGCTGCAGGTACAAGCAAAAGACTTCCTGTGATGGCAGTCCTGCCATTACTTTTCAGACCTCATAATGACTCAAATGTTGTGTCATTCCAGGTTTTTGTTGTTGGAGAGAATGGCAGAATGGGTAGAACATGTTTGGCAAAATAGGACTATTTTTCAGAGTGGCAAAAAGAAAAGATAAAACACATAAAATTCTCACCTGATAAATTTCATCTTAGTTCTTGCATTTTTTTTTGCATTTCAGAAATCCCGAGTTTCTCTGGCCTTAGTGATGGTCACTGCTTGTCCTTAGTAGATCTCTAAATAAACCAAGAACAGATTCTTCTTAAGGTTCAAGTGTGGGCCAAACAACATGTGACCGTAGCTGTATAGTGCTGTGCTTCAGTGAAGGGTTGTTTTCTCCTCTACAGATAAGTGCCCTCTCTACAAATAAGGACCCCAGTGGTGGGAAACTTTAACATGAAACAAATGGGTTCAGGTATGAGACTGGGACTACACTGAGGTCTCTATGCCCCATCCTGGAGTCCTGATTGGGATCAGTTTATTCGTACTGGTAATTTATGACACACATAAACCCCACACTGCACTCAAGGGCACAACTATGCATTTGAGGTCACAGAGCTGCCATTCAGCTCATGAGTGGCTGGGCTACCTATGAAGCCTTCTTTCAAAGTGTGTGTTTTATATGTTGATGAGGGGTATAATCTGTAAAGGTATTTTCAGGAAATAGTTTCATATGTTAATTCGCCTCCTGCATGCAAAGATAGTTAGGAAGGATTTATTCTGCATTTAAGGGTGTTTGGAGACCCACCCTGGATGCTAATGTGTCTGTCCTCAGAGTGAAGGTATTTAAACACCGTGTCCCAGGAGTGTGTTAATGTGTACAGAGCAAGTGAATGAAGTGCAAGGAATGATAAACTGAGCTGGCAGCACGTTGTTCTGTTTAAGATTTAAGTCTGGGGAAGAAGCAGCCTGCCTGTGCATTATGGTGAATATTCAAAGGTAGATGTTTATCTTATTGGACTCTGAGGAACTTTGAAACACTAGAATTAAAAGGGGCATTTTAAAGCACATTTATTAAAAGCTGTGGTACTTATGTTGTTTTATGAATAAAATTCTTTACCACATAAACTTTAAATAAAGCAGTCTTGGCACTGGGAACTATTTTCCACATAGGATATTTCTTCCCCAATTATACCAGGATGAAAAGTTCCACACAGCAACACCTGATAATTCTTATGCCATATATTTGATAGTAGTCATTAGTGTTGGGGTATATAAACCACTTTTTAAAAACTAAGTTGGATACATTGCATATATGCTAACAAAGCAAAACTCGGTTTAAAACTTTAAACTTTGAAATACATATTCAGTGCTTTTTAAAAACCTGCCAGTTTAAGATCTGAGTTAAGATCTTATATAGGCTCAAGCTCTACAAAGCAGGGAACTAGAAGCCTTAACAGATGCGCTCCATGCTCAGCCATGATGTTGTGCACTTTCAAAAAATGTGTTTGCTTACAAATGGCACTCTGTGCACTCACACTTTCCATTGGACCTTCAGGCGCAAATCCTGGTGGGGAGCTGTTCTAATAAGGGAGTTGTACGCTCCCTATAACTAGCCTTTCTCAGCAATCTGGCTGCATCTTTGAGCCAGTTGAAGTTTCTGAGCACTTTTCAAAGGCACATCTGGAGGGCATCACACTGGGGATGGGTGGCCTAAAGAGGTAACTACCATACTTCTTGTGGCACTCACCAGATGCACTTGCCTTAGACATTACCTGGAGTTGAGTACTCTTTGGGAATTCTTATGCCTGGAAGCATTTGTGGGAGTAAGGCTCCTTTAAGAGCTGGTCTGGAAGGAACAGAGTGAAGGGGTGTGGCCAAAGCAGAGAAGGAAACAGGAGGAGGTGGCTCAAGAGGAAAGTCTTTTATGTAGGGCTGCCATACGTCTGGATTTTCCCAGACATTACCTGGATTTTAATGGCGCAATTGACATCTGGGGGAATTTCTGAAAGGTGGTGCTTTGTCCTGGATCTTAGGCAAGTCAATCGAAAAATCGCCTCTTTTTTTGAAGTAAAAAGCTCAACAACTTTGGGGTTTGTCTGAAAAACAGCTCAACAATTTTGGGGTCTTCCTACAAAAAAGCTCAACAATTTTCAGGGTGTCCTGGTTTTCTACTTCTTGAAATATGGTGACCCTATTCTATGTGAAAAGTAAATAAAACATTTGTTAGCTCACAACAGCTTCCATCTTTCTTCATTACTGCAAGGAACAACTCAACATTTCCAATGCAAAGTTGGTAGTAACAAAGGAGCAGGGTTATTTTCAGGGTACTGGAACTCTGCTCAAAGAAAGTCATCATTAACTCTACCTACCTACCTACCTACCTACCTGCCTACCAACTTTATTAGCTCAGTTGGTAGAGCATGGGACTCTTAATCTCAGGGTCATGGGTCTGAGTCCTACACTGGGCAAAAGATTCAGGCATTGCAGGGGGTTGGACTAGATGATCCTCACGGTCCCTTTCAACTCTACAATTCTGTGATTTCCCCCCTCCTCAATTCTAGGGGGCTTTTGATGAAACTGGTTATGGGGTTTGTTTGTTTATTTTAATACTGATCATCAACCAAGTCCTCTGGATGGTTGTGTAATTTGAGTTTCAGAGTGGAGTTTATTTTATTATATTATTGTCTGATGTTGTATGGCTTCATGATGTTTTGAACGGTTTTAGCTTTAAGGCCTTTGGATAATGATTCCTTCCAGGGGGAGGGGGGACTATGATACATTGGATTGATTATATTGCTGGAAGCCCTCCTGGGCCAATAAGATAGGGAAGGGTATAAATAAAATACATATGATTAAATAATACAGGGGCATGATTTTAGAAGATCTTCTGCACTGGCCCCAAAACAGGGAAATTTAATTATGCTTAGACATTCTGAACTGTGACAATTTAGTTATGACTAACTTACGCCTCATTAATTTAAATGGGACAATGGCCTCACTAAATTGCACTGGAGTGGGATAACTGTGTGAAAATAAGCCCCCTTTGGGTGCTCAAATTCAGACTCAAAACCAAATCATGGCACTTTGCAGAATAAAGCTGCAGTTCTGTGCTCATCTGTTTAGGTTTAGGAATGGACAAATCAGTCTGTTTCTGATCTGTGCTCCTTTCACATGATTTAAACACACACACAAAAAACACAACCAGTAAATACATATTTGAACATACCCAATCCTATACCTATTTCCTCCCTCAAATTATGCATTTTAAACACATTTTCATATGTCATTTGAGCTGAGAACTGGGTCTGATTCTGGACATTTGAGAAGTGTATAATTTGGAGAACGCCATTCCAATCTGCACGTTGATGGAGCTGTACAGCTCTAATCCAGAAGCCCATATGGCAAGCTTTGCAGGCACAGTGCAGCATTGGGCTCATATTTGTTTTTCAGATGGCAGGCAAAGCCACAGTTGAAACTTGAGGGAGTGTATTTCCCGGTCTGGTTTGAATGCTCAGTTTCTGATGTAAAATGAAAAAGCCTTTTGCTCGGGCATGCAACCATTTCTCTCCTTCCTTCTTGGCATGCTTGAATATGCAGACTGCAAGCATTCTGTTAACCACGGTTTCCCATTTCATGTGAACCAGGAAACTGTGATTGCCAGCATTGGAGCATGCCAAGATCATAAACTATGGTTGGAAGTTGCTGTAAGATTCAACCTTACTCCAGAGCTGACAACCATAGTTTTCAGGCTCAGATGAAATGGGAAACTATGTTTAAGTGTATTCAGGGCATAGCTGTCAACTTTCCCCTTCTTTTAAAGGGAAAACCTATTCGGAATAAGGGAATTTCCCTTTAAAAAATGTAAATGTTAACAGCTATGATTCAGGGGCACTGAGAGGATGGGTGGAAAATAAGGCTCATTTATGCCTCAGCTTATTAAGACAACATATGATCATCTGAACAGAACCATTGCCTTTCTTCCCCAGGGACCTTTCTAATGCCATTACTAAGACAGGGCACATTGTGTGTTTGGCACTATAATCACAGCTCAGCTGGAAGAAGGGGAGTGGTTGTAGATGGCAGAAAATTCTGTTATTTAAAAATATAGGCCCAATATATATTAATGAAGACATGGGGAGGGTACACACTGGTTCAAACTGCATATATGACTGCCTATGTCTTTCTAATGCACAGTGACCTAAATTTATAGATTTTGGTGCCTTTTAATTTAGCCATTAGAAAAAGAGCCAATGCGTCACAGAGCTCCCAAGCCTTAAAAGATGCCATTAAAGCCACTGCACTGTACTTAGTTATTTATTTCTCTCTCTGAACGGTCTAATCAATAAGAGAACAAAATCAAACACGGTTCCCTCCTCTTGAAGAGAGAAAAGACAAGCTAAATAAAGATGTCCAGGAGACTGGGGCAAAACATGCCAGCAAAACGACATATTGATTTCCAGCAAAGAAGGAGATGGTAAATGAAAAATATTCTTCTGACACAGTTATTAAGCACAGGGCTGACACAACAAGCAGAGAGGCTGATTTCTCCCACTGGAGGCTGAGTACTGAAAGGGCAGCTGATGCTGGTTCTTAGGCTAGATGAGCCTCTGGCTTTCAGAAATCCACACCGCCCTGTGCTAAACGAGTAAGGCTCAAGTCCTGGGACTTTGGCTTTCTCATGTTTTCAGCTTTCAGTGATCCGTGGATCAGCAGCAACCTTGGGGTCACAGGGCCAGCAACCCTGCAATCCCCTTCTAGCCAGAGAGTACTTCCCTGTTATGTTCAGCTGCACAATGTTGCACTAGTGATCATAAACGTGCCTGGGTCACACTTGAAGCATCTCTTTTGCTTTCCTATCCACTTTTTCCTGGAATCTCAGTATAAGAATTCTCCCCACCTACCCATGTGATTCTCAGGCTGAAAGCCAAGTTGGAAGCCTGGATTTTGTAGTAAAGCAGGATTTTTTGTGTGTATGTTTTCTAAAATATAAAGATATTGACTTTCCAGTGGTATCCTGCAGAAAACACAAAGTTTAAAGCAGGACTTGCATTGGAAAACCCTGACTCAGTCATGCTAAACTGCTGTATGTGCTCCATAAAGTATGAAGCTATTCCAAGCCAGCTTTTGAAGCCACCTCTCCCTATGACTCCATGATCAAAATCCAGTTCCCACCTCCAACATCATACTGGCTCACATTGAGCTGGTTTATGTAGCATTACCTAAAAGTAGTTATAGCAGTAGCATGAATAACTTGGTGGCACATCTTCTTTTCTCATTTCTGCCAGTGAAGTGCATCATTCAGTATGTGGCTATCAACTGCACTGAGGTCCCAGAAGCTGTCTGGGTCTCTGCAGATCTCACTACAGATGCTATCCATAAGGTCTAAATTCAACCATTACAGTGGTCAAAGGGGCAGGGGCAGGGAGTGAGCCACATAGCCTCTTTTCCGGCTTGTAGGTGGAACATGATCCAGCTCTAAATCACATCAGGAGCTGCTAAGCTATGTCTAAAGAAGAAAAGAAAGAAGCTTGAAGTCGGTTTGGATGCAGCCGTGTGTGTGTGTGTGCGCGCGCGCATATATCTGCTTGTGTGTTAGAGGCAGAGCGAATGTGTGTAATCAATAAACAAGCAATCTAGATTCCCAGAGATGTATGTTTTATTTATTTATTTAGCCCCTAAATAATATGTAATTTCTTCAGGCCAAGAAATAAATTGAAAGGATTTAGAGGGATTTGCTTATCAGCGGAACACCACATAGCATTACATCCCTCCTGCTTTTGGGAAGGTACATTGAAGTTTGGTTTAAGCTGCTGTGGTTCAATACTCCTCTTTCCTCTGTCAGGGTGCCTTGAACAACAGACAGATTAATCCTCCCCTTCTTTTTCTTCCTCCTTTTTTTTGCAGTCCCTTCTTATTTAGATTTCCTTGTCTTCCTTGCTCTAAACAGAAGGGAGGACCTTTCGGACACCAGAAAGCCTGACGTCCCTGCCCCCACTTTCCATTGTCTTCTGAATGCTTAGGGCTCAGAATGAAAAATTATCCAATACTTGACACGCAATGTGATCCAGAAGCGGGTGGCTTTTCTTTTCCAGCAGTAATGAACTACTGAATCTGTTCTGCAATTGTAGTGCCCAAAGGCTAATTCCAGCTTGCGGGACACCCCTCCCCCCTCTCCCTCTTTTAAAACAACACTTGATACAAGACTTGCTTGATGCACAGATGGAGTGCAGAAACGAAGGCTGATTTACTTCCCCGTTTTTAACTTGTGTGGCTAGTTATTTAATCTCTTGTCTGCTGTGGTAATGATTGAGTGGCTGATTTTGTTACAGTAGGTAGCCCCATTGTGAACCCTACTTAATGATATAATTTGCCAGCAAGTGTAGTTTCCATTTTTACGTCCAGCAGGGATCACATACGCAGGAAATGTAAGGGGTGGGAGCTTTCCAGAGGATGGAGTGATAGTTCCTTTGTTGTTGTTAACTCAGGTTGATGTGGTGAATGAAGGGCATGCTGGTTAATGACTGGCTTCCAGTTAATCAGGATCCCGGGCTTATAAGAGATAATTTGTTCCCATGATGAGACCTCTTGCAGTGACTGCCTTCCTTAAAGAGAAATGTGAATGACAGGAATTCTGCCCTTGGTATTTCTCTTGGCTGCTCTGTTGAGGGGCTGGAGAAATGGGGAATGGTTTGCTTGTTTTTTTCTCCCAGAAGAAGAGCTCTGCTGGGTCAGAGCAAGGGCCTCTTTAATTCACCATGTTGCCCCCAATCCAGATGCCTTTGGACTACTTACAAGCAAGGCATGAAGGTAATAGCCCTAGTGTTCAGGGGTTTACTGCCTCCCAACATGGAGGTTCATTTTAGCTATTAGAGGAAGTACCTTGTCAGACAGTGACATTAGCTTAGTAAAGCTCAGTTGGACAAATTCCTAGAGATAAAACTACCAATAGTCCTTGTGATTATAAATTGGATCAGAGCCACAATATCTCTGAATGCCAGTGGGATACCAGTGGGAGAGAGCTTCTGCACTTATGTCCTGCTTGTGGGCTTTGCAGAAGGATCCTTTGGGGCACTGTGGGAAACAGGACACTGGACTTGAGGATGGGGGAAAATTCCTTTGGTTTGCATTTTAATGTGAGCCTACACAAGTCATACTTTCTGAACCAGTGCATGAATGCAAATGCATCTCTCCTTTGGAATTTGCACTTCTTCAAATTTTGCAGTTTAGTTCCCCCACCCAAAAATGCACCAAAAAAGCATATATTAAGGGGAAAGTGTTATGACTAAATAATATTTTTAAAATGCATTTCATTGGGGAAATTACTTGCACACACACACACACACCTCTCTTAGGGAAAAGTGCTTAGATATATTAGGAAAAATTCAATATGGACTCCTGCTCCAACTTGCCATGTAATTTGTACATCTACAGAGCTTTGGGATGACAATAGCTTAGTTTCCAGTTCTAGTCCTACTAACGTGTTAAGTTTAATTTTAATTTGAAACAGGTCACAAATATTTTCACAGTTTTGTCATGCCACCTGAGCATTCCAGATGCCCCATTCTCCTTACAATCAAAAAATTAAAATCATGTCATTGTTATAAGTAATTATGGCATTATGATAAGCAAGATCTAGTCTCTTAATTTACTAGAGTAGAAAATTAATGCATGGAAGGAACACTGATATTCCTGAATGTAGATAATTTAACATGGCTAAATTATCAACAGCAAAGGATGCTCAAGATAAAATCTAAAACTACTTATATCTTTAGGTAAAAGGGGCTAAATCACAGAACTATCAAGTTGGAGAGGACCTGTAGTCTAATGCAGGATTAAAAAAAGGTAAAGGTACCCCTGCCCGTACGGGCCAGTCTTGACAGACTCTAGGGTTGTGCGCCCATCTCACTCAAGAGGCCGGGGGCCAGCGCTGTCCGGAGACACTTCCGGGTCACGTGGCCAGCGTGACATCGCTGCTCTGGCAAGCCAGAGCCGCACACGGAAACACCGTTTACCTTCCCGCTAGTAAGCGGTCCCTATTTATCTACTTGCACCCAGGGGTGCTTTCGAACTGCTAGGTTGGCAGGCGCTGGGACCGAACAGCGGGAGCGCACCCCGCTGCGGGGATTCGAACCGCCGACCTTTCGATCGGCAAGCCCTAGGCACTGGGGCTTTAACCCACAGCGCCACCCGCGTCCCTAATGCAGGATTAGATCATCCCAAAAAATAGCTCACAGCTTGTGCTTGAAGGGCATAGTTAAACTATAGAATTCACTCCACAAGAGGCAGTGATGACTAGCAATCTTGTTGTTGTTGTTTAGTCGTGTCCAACTCTTCATGACCCCATGGACCAGAGGAACGCCAGGCACTCCTGTCTTTCACTGTCTCCCGCAGTTTGGTCAAACCCATGCTGGTAGCTTCAAGAACACTATCCAACCATCTCGTCCTCTGTTGTCCCCTTCTCCTTGTGCCCTCCATCTTTCCCAGCATCAGGGTCTTTTCCAGGGAGTCTTCTCTTCTCATGAGGTGGCCAAAGTATTGGAGTCTCAGCTTCAGGATCTGTCCTTCCAGGGAGCACTCAGGGCTGATTTCCTTAAGAATGGAGAGATTTGATCTTCTTGCAGTCCATGCGACTCTCAAGAGTTTCCTTCAGCACCATAATTCAAAAGCATCAATTCTTCGGCGATCAGCCTTCTCCATGGACTACCAATCAAGATGGCTTTAAAAGCCAATTGGACAAATTCGTGGAGGAGAGAGCTATTGATAGTCATGATGACTATACCCTTTCTCCACAATTAGAGGCAGAAATGCTTCTGAATACCAGTTGTTGGAAACCACAACCACAAAGAGAGTGTTCTTGTGCTTGAATCCTCCTTGAGGGTTTCCCAGAGGAATCTGGTTGGCCACTGCAAGAACAGAATGCTGGACTAGATGGGCCATTGACCTCTTATTAGGCTCTTATTGGGTTCTTATGAAAGCCCAGAATTACTGTTTCTGGTACCTAGTTCCATTGACAAATTGCTCTTTTGGTTAAGAAGTTCAGCCAAAATCTACCCTCCTATAACTTAAGTCTGGGTGTTTGCCATACCACTGTGATCTTCACTACAGTGGTACCTCGGGTTAAGTACTTAATTCGTTCCAGAGGTCCGTACTTAACCTGAAACTGTTCTTAACCTGAAGCACCACTTTAGCTAATGGGGCCTCCTGCTGCTGCTGCGTCGCCGGAGCATGATTTCTGTTCTCAACCTGAAGCAAAGTTCTTAACCTGAAGCACTATTTCTAGGTTAGCAGAGTCTGTAACCTGAAGCGTCTGTAACCTGAAGTGTCTGTAACCCGAGGTACCACTGTACCCTCCTTGGAGTTTGTCTTTATCCTTTGCTAAGTTTGGTGACCAGAACTAAATGCACTACTTCAGATGAAGCCTGACTAGTGCAGAATAAACTATTACACAGCATAACTTGGAAACTCTTTCCATTAATGTAGCCAAAAATCACATTAGCCTGCTAACATATCAGTGGCATCACTTATTTGTTGCCATTTTTCAGTGGTTGTTTTTTTTTAAAAAGTGACATAAAGGGGGAGCCAGCCTTTGTATAACAACTCCCACGAATCTTCCTTCCATTGAAAAGCAGCATTTCATCACATTCTGAATAGACTTGCTGTCAGATGGATGAGGAGCATAAGCTCATTGATGTTACTTGCTTTTAAAATGATGCATGGGCTGCAGCACAGAAAGAAAGGCAGGAAGAAGCTGCAATGAAGTCAAAACTAAAATCAGCAATGTAGTTTGGTAGTGGAGGGGAGCAGAATTTCCACCAAGTGCCGTGTTCTAAAGGGGAGTTTTGGAGTTTCTTGTTCAGGTAAAACTTACGGGGGAAGGAAAAGGAAAACAAAGTCGATATGAGGGATGTGTAGGATTAGGAGAGAGCCAGGGCACCATGTTGGAACAGGTCATTTCCTACTTGCAACCTCCAACCTCTCTGCACATGGCCACCGACTGGCCCTTTGTGCTTCTACAACTAACAGCACAATACAGAATTCCTAAGGTTGGGGGTGTGGTGGTGTGCGTTTGCTTTCTCATCCCCACATTTTCATCAAACATTGCCTAGAGAGATACATTTAAGATGTCCTATCTCAATGACCTACTTCGGTTTCAGAGAAATGAACATTAAGATCCGTATCCAGATACGCGTGGTGTTTATAAGATATGCATGATGGAATGGAATGCTCAGGTGGCATGGCACAACCAAGGAAATATTTGGACCCAGTTTCTAAGTAACGTTAAATGTAACATGTGAATGCATAGTAGGACTAGACTTAGTAGAACTGCAACCAAATATGTCCCAATATTCTGGAAGGGGAAAGGGAGACAGCCCTCCTCCTCCCACCTGCCTGATTTTGGCAATCCTTCCTTCACCCACCTACCTACCTGATTGTAGCGCTCCTTGCTCGCCCCATCTCTGCACTGCTTCGCTTACCCCACCCACCTGTTCTCCACACCTTCTACCTTCAGCTTCCACCTCTGCCTCCTCCACCTCAGCAGACATATTTCCGGAAAACAGCTTCTGGAATTGCTGTGATGGGAGGAGGAGGAAGAGTAGCGACGCGAAGGGGCAAGGTAGGTTTTGTGCCCGCCTTTGGGTCCCACGCTCTGGTGTGGCCGGAGTGAAGGAGCCAAAATGGGGCGGCTTCTGCCAATCTGGGATGACCCACTTAAACCGGGACACTTGGAGGTGTGGAACCTATGCTATTTTCATTCCAAAGCATGGTAAAAATCCAAATCCAAAGGCAAGTCAGGGCAGGAATGAGGGGTTTAGAGAACCTTTTCTAAGAGAATGTAAGCCCCATTTTTTTTAAAAGAATATGAGGCAGCCATCAGGAACATATTGTGGCACAGTTTCTCTGACTGAGGGAGGGCAATATTTATAGGCCTTTCTCTTTTCCATTCACACTAAAAATGAGAACTCCATCATTCACTGGATGTGTTATTTATAATTTCATAAAGCTGTTCTGTGGCAGGGTTTATTTTATCTTGTGCTTAATGCCCATCAAATCATGGCACAGCGAGCGAGTGGGGTAGTCAAAAAGGGACTGTTCTCTGTGGAAGATTTCAGAGACAGCCATTTTATGTGGAACAGAGGGTCAAAGGATATGGATATGGAGCATAAATTCCAACTTTGGGCTGTCAGAAAAGGGAAGAGGGTATGTAATTGTCCTGACCACATCTCGCCATGCTATTCAGAATTTCCTTGCCATGCCCATGATGTATAGTAATGAACAGGACCCTCACCAAAAGCAAGATTGATGAAACCCTTCGAGTGAATAATTAGAAGGTGGTGATTACAGAAACAATAATTCATTAGAGGCAGTTCTGTGAAACTGAGGGAATTTGAAGGTAAATATGTCCATAAATCCTCAAGGTTAGATGCAGACATTTCAGCTTCCTCCTGCTCTAGTTTGATACCAAGTCAATTTCAATAAACACAATGGCAAAGCAGAGGGAGAATAAAAATAATATTATAAATGTGGCAAAAGCTCTTTTAGAGGACAAATGAAAAGTGTTTTGTCTAGGGGCATATTTTATTGGCATTTACTATAATACCTGCCTTTAGTTTTACAATCATTAATACAGGACTGAGTAATTCCAGCGCTGAGATTTAAAGAAAAATTGAATATAAATATTTCAGAATTGGATGCATTGTCATACCATACTTAACCTGCTATGTATGTAGACATATAAGGCCTACCAGTGAAAACAAAAAAGAAATGAAGTTATCTTTTAGCTTGCAAGCCTGGATTAGCTACCTCATGTATTGGTCTGACCACAGGTCCACATCTCTATTCACTTGTCTCCCACACCTACATAGTTCCTTCTTCTTCTAGGCACATAGGAAGCTGCCTTATATGGAGTCAGAACATTGGTCCATCTAGCTCATTATTGTCTACACTGTGGCTCTCTAGAGCTTCAGACAGAGGACATTCCCAGCCCAACAGGGATTGCTCTAGGAACCTTAGGCAAGCAAAGCAGATGTTCTACCACTGAGCTATGGCCTTCCCCTAGTTTCTCCTATTTTTCTGTATCCACCTGATCTTAGCCTTTGTCCTTTTATCCCCCTTTCCCTATCCTCTACCATCTCTGGGTGTCTCTCACTGGCTTCCCAGAGCCTCTAGACTCAGCTACATTAGTAAAAAAAAAACACTAGCATTTTAAATGTGTTATAAATACGCAACACCAGATGGCACTGTAGAGCACAAAACTTCTAAGCTGTTTTACATAAGGGTTTTTTTCTTTTGTTAAAAAGATTTAATTTATGACTTATTTATAGTGTTTTCCCCCCTGTGTGTAGATCCACCCTCTGTTTCCCCCTTGATGACAACCTTTCACCATATTTCTCACTTTGCTCCTCCTGACAGCTAAGCAAATTTGGTTCCCTAAGAGTATTCCATTCCTATACATAAGTTCCTCATTTAGGCATTGGTCAGATTGCCCCTATCAAAACCCTTCATTCATGAACACTGTTTTAAAACCTTGCCCCAACATTCTTCATGTGCCAAGCCATTCTACCACTTAGGCTGTTAAATTCTTTTAGCTATGCATCTGTTCTAGTCTCCCAATTTGATGTCTCTATAATTCCGAGTCCACTTGATTTTCCTGGTGATTAGATAAAATACAATATATGCTTTACCTCGTAGGTTGTAATTTAGCTGGTGAGAACACAGAATGATTATAGGGGACAGAGAGATATAGATAGATAGATAGATAGATAGATAGATAGATGATAGATAGATAGATGATAGATAGATGATAGATAGATAGATGATAGATAGATAGATAGATAGATGATAGATAGATGATAGATAGATAGATAGATAGATAGATAGATGATAGATAGATATAGATAGATAGACAGACAGACATAATTCTGTATGCATAATTAAAAACACAGAAGATGGAGATCACTGCAGCTAGCCTTCATCTTTCTTCCTGCATGATCAGGATTTGCAGATTCTGAAAACTGTTCTGAAAAGAGCAAGCATGGTATCTCAAGCTGGCCACTTCAAAATTGGTTCTTTCCAGTGTATTGGTTTCTTCCAGTTCAGGAATTCTTATTACAGAGACCACACACCTTTGATGCCTGCAGGAGCAAAAGAGGAAAGAGGAAAGAATTCCATGTGCGAGCTCTGAGTTCGTGTTGCAGAGGGCAGGGTAATTTGGTAGCCTTGTGCAAGAGCCATATAGCCTGTGTCCAGAGGCTTCCACAGAATCTCCCTAATGGTCTCCATTAGTAATTCTACTAATTGCAGCAATTACATGAAGGAGTTGCTGCTGGGGAGAGATGCCATTACACTTCTCCTTAACACACTGTGGTACATGCTGCTCGTTAATTAGAGCAGCCGCAAAATAAAAAATAAAAAAAGGATTATCAGCTGGAAAGTGTAAGGAACATGTGCTGCAATTCACTGGGGCCACAGATGCTCTTGATGTGGCTTCAGCTTTTCTGAACCAGATCTTTGACCCTACCTGCTGTGCTCTGACCATTCCGTTAACATTGCACAGGAATCCATCTTTGTGAATTTAGCTGGGCTGAGTGTTTGGCTTTATGTGGATGTATCTGGAAGGCAATTTTCTGCCTGGCCTATTTTACATGGTGGCACACCTGCCCTGTTCAGTGTACACTCCATGGCCAGGGCAGCTGTCTACCAACTCTATCTGGTATGCCAGCTAAGAACCTTCCTCCCTAGCCACCGTCTCGCCAGAGGGGTACATGCTCTGGTTATCTCCCACTTGGACTGCTGCACTGCACTCTACGTGGGGCCACCCACTAATCCCAAATGCAGCTGCCTGACTGGTGGCGGGGAGCAGCTGCCGGGACCACATAACACTGGTCCTAAAAGATCTGCATTGGCTCCCACTACATTTCCTAGCAGAATTCAAAACGTTGGTATTGACCTTTAAAGCCCTACATAAATTTGGGTCTATATACCTGAACGATCCTCTCCACCTGCATCGTTTAGCCCGGATACTGAGTTCCAGCGCTGAATGCCTTTTGGTGGTTCTCTCACTGTGAGAAGTGAAATTACAGAGAACCAGGCAGAAGAGCTTTGCAGTAGTTGCACCCATCCTGTGGAATGTCCTCCTGGCAGATGTCAGAAAGTTAAACAACTATACAATTTATTGTAGACATCTAAAGGCAGCCCTGTTTCGGGAAGCTTTTGATGTTTGATGCTGCATTTTGTTGGAAGCCACCCAGAGAGGCTGGGGCAACCAAGTCAGGTGGGTGGGATATAAGAAATTTTATTATTATTATTATTATTATTATTATTATTATTATTATTATTATTATTAACAGAAGCTTAACTGCACATGGCCAAACTATAGAAACATGGGAATCTGCCTTATGCAAAGCCAGGCTATTGTCCATCTAGTCCATCTAGTTCAGTGATGCCAACACAGGCTGGCAGCAGCTCTCCAGGATTTCAGTCTTATTGGGAGATGCCAAAGATTGAACCGGGGACCTTATGCATGCAAACCAGATGCTCTACCACTGAGCTATAGCCCTTGCCCAACATGGGAGCAGGGAACCTTTGCCCTCCGCTATGGTTCCTATTCAAATCACGCCTGTCCCCAACCTGCAATTTGTTCCAATCTGCAGCCCCAAATCTCCAGGTCTGGGGTCTGGGGCAGACTGGCTATTTTAGAAAAAAAAAGATCATGTACTCACAGGCAAACCACATGATTAACATGCACATAGTTTAGGCCCACAGTCAACATTTTTATCAGACCAGAAGGATTAGCTGCGCAAAAGATTCATTCTGGCAGTGTCTTGATAATAGGATTATATCGTATCTATAATACTTGCAACCAAATTTTTATTCTATAGAATATGTGCATTTTACCTAAATGTACCTAGAAACAGAAATTTATGTCCTAATAGTATAGTACATATTGCAGTTCTACAGAACATAAACGTTGTGTATACAGGGCCAAACTTTTATTTGTCAACAAAAAACCTGCAACCATCCCTACCATTTCCCCAAGCAGTGTTGCTGATGTCACTGAAATTCTGTAATATGGGGATACTAATACTGACCAAACTTAAAGGGTTATCACAATGGTTTCTGAAATATATTGAATACTCCAGAAGCACTTCAGAAGCATTAAATATTATAAATTTAAATGGGAGACGTTGTGTGGCACCATAATATTTAAGAAAAACAACAACTGGTAGGATGTGCATGTGTGTGTTAAGGTAAATAATGGCAACAATTAAAAGGCATATGAAGCCAGGCATGTACCATGACAAAATATCTGTAGCAAAGCCAAGTTGAATTGGCAGTAATTCTCCATAGCTCAATACTTGCTGTTGATGGTGCACCTTCTCTGTTGCTTATGGTTATGCTTAGTAGGGGGGATGTGGGTGGCTCTGTCATCTAAATCACTGAGCCTCTTGGGCTTGCTGATCGGAAGGTTGGCAGTTCGATTCTCTGCAACAGGGTGAGCTCCCGTTGCTCTGTCCCAGCTCCTGCCAACCTAGCAGTTCGAAAGCATGCCAGAGCAAGTAGATAAATAGGTACCACTGCGGCGGGAAGGTAAACAATGTTTTCGTGCACTCCTGTTTCCATCACAGTGTTCCATTGCGCCAGTAGCGGTTTAGTCATGCTGGCGACAGGACGCGGAAAGCTTTCTGTGGACAAACGCCAGCTCCCTTGGCCTGAAAGCAAGATGAGTGCTGCAACCCTGTAGTCACCTCTGACTGGACTTAACCGTCCAGGGGTCCTTTACCTTTTTTAACCTATGCTTAGTAGTTATGTTCAGTTGTATTCCTGTTTGCAGATTCATCTACTTGGGAGTGCCATTCTTTTTGTCTGATCACCGGTTCTTTCTTTTTGTCTCCTTGTGCTTGTTTCCACTTGTCAGACAACAGATGACCTCATTTCCTCAGACCATTCAGCGGAATGTTCTAATGATGACGAAGACCTCATTGAATGTGAGCAGAGTGTAGGTAAGCCAGGTCAGTCTTATATTCCGCCTGCTTTCTTATTTCATTTTGCAGTTAACAATGCCTACATATATATATGTGTGTGAATGTATACATATATATGTACGCCTATATATGTATATGTGATATATGTATATATGTGTAGAACTGTATATCCGATATAAATGCATAAAGCCAAGCATCCAATCCCATGGAGTTGGCAGGAGCAAGACACAAATATGTCATCATTTGGAGAAGCCATCTTCGAAGGAAAACAAATGTTCTGGAACCAGTACCTGCTCAGTTGGTCACCAACCATTGTGCTACATATTTGTAGTGGGGTTTTTTGAACAGGCCCTGGTGGGGAGAAGGCATTTATTCTGGCATGTTAAAAGTTTGGACTACTGACTAAAAAGAAGAAGAAAACCCAGCATGCAGCTATTGTCATATCTGTCATTGAATTCTTCTTGATGGATGTGAAAATATGCCGTGAAAGTTCCATGTGCCCATGGGATTTTGAATGTGGCTAACATGGCGGTGTATCCACTCTATTTACCCAAACAATTTGAGGACTGAAGCATAGTCATTCCAAAATACTAAGCTGTGCCATGTTACCTGCAGCAGCGATGCTTCAAAATGTATCCACTGAACGGTCAAAACTTAGGGTGGCAATTTGAAACCAACTCGATTTCTCCCTTCGACCCTAGATACATTTTGATGGTTTGATGGCTTTTCTTCTGGTGGGATAGATATGACAGTATTAATATCCAGCAGGCAACTGCAGTCTATTTTATTTTTAATGAATTCTTCCAAGTATTTATTTTTATTTTATTTCAAAGCTTGCCATGAGTTAAGCATTTCTATAATAGAGAACAGAATTTCATTGAATTTCTGTGTACAAAATTGATTTTTATGAGAATCTGTCCTAAAAGTGAAACACGTAGACAAGCTTATTACTTTTGTTTTATTTTTGTTTCGTTTCCTTTTAAAAAGGGGGTGATTTTATTATTTTGAAGAGGCTAATTTTTCTATTAAAAAAATTCTAAAATCCAAGCATCAGATGGTTATGTTCATAGTACCCTGAAGTGTTTCAGATTAATACAATAATAATAATAAAAGCCACCCAAGGCTAGTGCTTTCACATTTCTCTTCCACCCCTCATATTCTGCTTGCATTTTAGGGGTAGGACTTGCTCTGGCAGTAATGAGAACCACTGTGGCTTTGCATGTACCTGGGAAGTTCCATGATAAACTTAGAGGAACATAACATTATGAATTGAAGAATAAGTTGATACACAGTTCAGTCTAAGAAAATGGCAGAGTTGCTTTCTTCCATCAAATGTCATTGAAGCTCTTTAAGCCAAAGGTTTTGGCCTGCTTAACTACTGATATCAACATAAACATTCTTGCAGCAGCCACTGCTGATTGATAATATATTATCAAACTATATCCATTTGATGGCTGGATTCGCACTTGTCACCAAGCCAAACATGAACGAGTGAACATGTTGGCTGCTGAGGAGGAAATTGCACTTCCCCAGGCTGTCTAGCTCAGCACGGTATGGTTTGGCTTAGCCCAGGATAGTGGTTAAAGTCTTTCCGCCTCAGTGGTGATCTGTAGCCAAGATTTGTTCATGGTTACAAAGGAGATGCATTAACTGCTTCAAAGACTTTATGCTTGAAGTGATCTATGAATCTGTTTTTTATCATCATCAACAACAACCACCACACTCCTGGGTTTGGATGGCATTCTAAGCCATGCCTAGGCTTAGCTACCACCCAGTACTGAGCTAAAAGGCCCAGAGGGGAGCAAAACTGTTGTGAACTCCTCTCTGGGAACCAGCACATTCATGGAGTCCCACTAAGCCATACTATGCACATACAAGATGCAAATCAAGCCGTTGTCATGGGGCAAGTACAAAAGAACTTCTATTGACTATTTCCTTCTCCCACCCCACGACTCTTCCCCCCAACTTTTTCTAATCCTCCCATTGTAGTCATATTCAGTCCACAAACATGTTGCAGAGTCAGCAGATAAGAAGGAGACAAGGATGGCTGTTCAAAACCACCCAACCCAGACTTTGTGCTCTGTTTACAAGTGCAAAGCAGTTACTACAAGGTTGTAGTGGTAGAGCCACAGATGATGGAGCCAAGGCATGATAAGCTTGCGATAACCACAGAAACACAGAAAACCCAGCTGGGAATTAAACAGGCCACAACTTTATTGGTTACAGATGCCTGTAGGTTTTGGTAAAGGCATTGGGTGTGTATCCTGAATCAACTGGCCCATTTGCTGGTTGGTTATTTTGGCAGGGTTGATCAAGGATCACCATATGATGCACATCAAATCAGAGTGATCCCCCCATCAGGATCACCATTTAGGGGGTGCCATGGCCCATCTGTACCCCATCTGGGGTGACAGGACAGATGCACCCCCACCGGGTCCCTTTAAGGGGATACCCTGATCCTTTGGAGTGGAGGAGGGTACCCACCCCCATCCATTTAGACTAAGGATCCAGCCCAATTCCTTATCTGCCATCAAGTTGTGACAGTCACTACAAGGTAGGCAAAAACCCCAAATGGGCCTAATTATCTGGAAGCGAAATCCTCCCTGGCCCCAAATAGGGAAGCCAAATCCTTCCATAGCAAGGTCCTCTGCTGGGGTTACCCACTCAACCTTGGGCAGCCCCATCACATAAAGATCAGGCCATGACTCTGGCTTTTCTGAATGGTTCCAACTGTAGGCAAGCCCAAGCATTCAGTGCAACAGGAGAAGGAGGAAGTGACGCTCTTCCCCCAGTCGCACCAGAGCTGGGAAGAGGCCCTGATCCGCCACAACCGCACCAAGCTGCAACCCTGCTCCCTGCCCCCCAAAAGTTGGTGATAAACAATCTGTTTCATTAAGAAAGGGCTAAAAGCACCAGAGTTGGTATTCTAAATAGCAGTTAGGAATCATTGATTCAAATTCCTCTGCTAATCTTTCAGGACCTCATTAAACTCTCCTACCCACTGCCTTTTTGCTGATTGCCAAGAAATTTGCATTTAAAACAGAAGCCTTTCTTCCCCTTTATCAATCTGCTCCTCTTATCCATCGCCTGCAGAGTTGTTGTGAAGGCAATATCACAGCCACTTCCATGGTGATGAATTGCAGTGGCACAGAACCTTGAGATGTGGCATCAGTGAATGAAGCAGGCTGCGACAAAATGAAAAATGCCTCTTCATCCATAAAGATGCCGTTTGGAAACATAGGGGTCGTGCCATAGAACCACAGAACTGAAAGGAACATCAAATGAGACCAGGCTTTACTGCCAGTGTGTGTTTTGCTTTGCTCAACTACTCCCAAGTTGGTGAAGTGTCTCCTTTCACTCTTTTTCTGTCTTAAATGGTACAAATTTGTTAGCACTTTGGTCCGCCCATCCCCATCTTTTTTCCTTTTAGGGCAAATGCACTCAGATCTCTCAAGCCATCTCCTTCAGTTTCACAGCAATGGGTTGGTGTGTCTTGTTGTTAACCAGAAGGTTGGTGTTTTGAGCCACCCAGGCATGGTGGTGGGCAGGATTTCCACATTGCAGGGGAGTTGGAATAGATGTCCCTTGGGGTCCCTTCCAACTCTATGATTCTCTGCAAAGCAAGTGGTCTGCCAATGAGCTGTGGTCCCTTCTCTTCTGCTTTGAGACCCATGAGTTCTAAGTGTGAAACAGCTCAAGAGATATGGGGGAGATTGGTTAATTTCCCCATTGCATATTACACTGAAAACCCCAAAAGGAGAAACATAATTTAGCTGCCTTCCCATGCACACTTACTTCACAGTAAGTTTTCTAGTGAACACTGTTGAATTTATGTGCATAGAATTGCAGGTGTTAGGACTGCATCTGATGTTGCCCTTACTGCTGTAGGAGTTTGGGCAGCAAAGCTTCTTTCCCAGGTGGCTCAGGAGCAAACAGCTGGATAAACCAACCTTCCAGCCACTCCCTATGACCCCCTTCACTGATTGTCAGTAAATTTGCATTTAACATAGAAGGCATCCCATCCTCTTCCTTTATCGTTCAGCTTCTCTTATACATTATCCCTGGATGACTTAAGGGACAGCAGTTATTTCTTGAGGTGAAAACCAATGGGTTAAAATGCAATGTAGTGTAGAGAAGTCCTGTGGTCCTCGTCCACTTTGCTGTCTTCAAAAAAATAAGCAGAAAATTCACCCAATTATGAAATTTCATTGTCTGAGGGAGGAAAAAATCCTTGTGACAGCTGCCCATGAGCTTTTAGAATGATCTTTGAGTTTCCGAATTCATTTTATCTGCATCCAAAAATCATTATATCATCTCTTTTAATACCAAAATGAGAAATGTCCCTACCTAGCTGTTTCGGCTTAATCCCAACTGTGCTAGACATCTGCTTGATCACAGGTAGCTGGTGCCTGGCAACACTATGCAATCCAGGTGGACTTGTTACCTCTGGGTGGCTCCCAGCTAAGCCCTGTGTTATATTTCTGAGATCAAAGCAGAGCTAAAATGCAATGTGAGAGGCCTTTGTGCTGGGCTGAGTGTTACGTAAATGGAGGGACTTTTTCATTTCCTCTCCCAGTACACAGACAGAAATTGACTGCATAATGGATGTTTACTCAGAAGTAAGTAAGTCTCACAGTGTTCAGTAGAGCTTATGTCTCATGTAAGTGTGCATCAGAGTGCAGCCTTAAATATGGAAGTGCTAATTGACTGTTTCAATTCCCCCCAGGATAAGTTTGTACAGACCGTTGGCCTGCTCCAAAACCTATGCACTGTGGTGTGCAAACTTTCCTGCATGCCCAGGCTCTCCCATTTATTTCAGGGCATGTAGGAATGCCTTCCATTGGATGTGAAGTGATTTGGGGAGCAAATAGTGCAGCAGAATGGTAGCAGTGAGAGGCAGTAACGCTTCTGAATACCAGTTGCGGGAGACCACAGGAGGCGAGAGTGCTCTTGTGCTCAGAGTGCTGCTTGAGGGCTTCCTACAGGCATCTGGTGGGCCACTGTCAGAACAGGATGCTGGACTAGATGGTCCATTGTCCTGATCCAACAGGCTTTTCTGATGTCCTTAAGCACCATGTGCATCCAGAGCCTCTTTGGACGCATCTAGGCTACCTTTTGTGCCACATTTCAAAGCACAGGTCTGAACTTTAAAACACTGTGTCTGAGGAGGAGGAGTAATAATAATAATAATAATAACAACAACAACAACAACAACAACAACAACAATAATAATAATAATAATAATTTATTTATACCCCACCCATCTGGCTGGGTTTCCCCAGCCACTCTGGGTGGCTTCCAACAGAATATTAAAATACAGTAGTCTATTAAACATTAAAAACTTCCCTAAACATGGCTGCCTTCAGGGTGTCAGTCCATCCCCGCCCCCGCCCCCCACTTTTTACCACTGAATCAGAGCAAATGGCAATCCACAGAAAACCCAAATTGCCTTTTTGTTCCTACTCAGTGTTAAAGAGCAGGTTTTGCTGGGGAAAACGGGTAGGCAAAAAAAAAAAAAAAAAGTGCTCAGATGCAGAGTTTTAAAACATGCTGTCGTGCCTAGGAAGCGTGGGGCAAAAGGTAATTGTGGATGAGTTATTTGGAATTTTCAGATTAACACGGATAAGCGAAAAAACGGAATAAAACTGCAGCCTGGTGTCCTTACAGTATTCACCAAAACAAGAAGACAGAAACAAAATCTAGTATAACATTACTCCTTCGCTATGGTTTTAAGCCTTCTTTTTGCCCCCAGTGTTTACGCAGCTCATGTATGCTGACTTTAGTTTTATCATCCTGACAGCAATCCCTGCCTGCATTTTGTTTGTTTGTTGCAGAACAAAAATGTCAGTATATTTTATTCTTCGGAGAAGCTTGATAAGGTGAAGCTGACACACCACTGAATAAAGCCAGCAGGCTTTTCCTAACAAGCGTCTGCATAGAGCAAAGCTCCACAGAAATAAGAAGGTCCAAAGTGTATTGCACTAAAACATGCCAGCTTTAGTGCGAGTGCCAGGCAAAACATGTGTGAAATCAGAGGAATGCTAGGTACATCTGCAAGCCGCACATACAGATTTGCCCTTTTAAGAATTTGCAGGCCGCATAAGCAGCGAGCTTCTTCCATCTATGGCCAGTTGTCTCTGCTCAAACACCAACGATGTACGTAAGTCTGAGCTGAGGGCCAGAACTGCAAAGACAAGGGCTGCCTTGCAACAAAGACTGCTTGATGGGACCAGGACCAGCCCAAAACCGTTTTCTTTCTGCAGCAAAGGACAAGATAGTGGCCGCACCTGCCATTCCTTGTGGATTGGACTGGCAGGTGAATCTAATTTCAGCACAGTTGTACCTTGGAAGTCAAACGAAATCTGTTTTGGAAGTCGAACAGACTTCCAAAACGTTCAGAAACCAAAGTGCTGCTTCTGATTGGCTGCAGGAAGCTCCTGCAGCCAATCAGAAGCCACTGAAGCCCTGTCGGACATTCAGGTCCCAAAGAACGTTTGCAAACCGGAACACTCACAAACCATTTTGCGGCGTTCGGGAGCCAAAACGTCTTTTCTTGCCATCCTAAATGTTCCAAAATGTCTGAGTACCAAGGCTTTTGGGATCCAAGGTACGACTCTGTTGGCTAGTTATGGGGTGTTGGACAGGCTACAGCTCTATATACATAAAGGTGCAAGCCTTGAGGCTCAGGAGGAACAGCCATGGGTCAGCTGGTTCTTCCCCCTGGTTTTGCCACCTGAAGAAGTCACTTCACTCGGCCTAATGACAGGGCCGTCCCTGGATGGAACTTCCTAGTTACATGCATTTTTTTTTCTTATGCCACACACAAAAAAACGAAAGAGCAAGTTTTACTGATTGTTCATGCAGATGCCTTATAAGGTCCCTCTTATTTTAATTTGTATGGTTTTTATGGTTTGATTTTAATGTACTGACCCTTCTCCTTTCTAAGCCCCAAAAGCCCCCTCAAGGATTTGATATCTATATGTACACTATGTACGATATATATATATGTGTGTGTGTGTGTACATATATATATATGTGTGTTATAGAATAATGAAAAACCAATTTTAGCAATAGCCCTCATCATCCAGTCACATGTTTACACAGAAATTCATGCCCTCATCTAATCCTGTCATCCACTAATGTGGAGAGATGCATGATATTGTTATTAATTAGTGTACAAAGCATGTCAAGGTTTCTTTTAGAGCATTCCCCCCTTTAATTTATGTTAAGTATTTTTAATAATAATTTCATCCACAAGTTATCCTTGGGGAGGGCTGGGGCAGGGAGAAAAAAAATATACAGGTATATCTATCAATCTAGCCATGGTTAACTCTGTGCTTATATTGGTAGATATACACACTGTATATATTTGAAGAACATTTTCTGTCGTTTCACCTCATCTTGTGCCGCATGAATTTTTGGTGGTTGACCGTTGCTTTTAATTTATTCATTTATTATTATTATTATTTATTATTATTATTATTTAAGTCATGGTGGCACCATGCTGCCATTTTTTTCTTTAATTTGAAATTCATTGCTGAAGTTTTATGTTTTATTTCTGGAGAATGTCCTATGAAATAAGAATTTGGTCCACTCAAGAAAGATATAGATCTGCAATCAAACAAAGGCAACAAAATCTTTTCTTGCCATCCTAAATGTTCCAAATTTTCCATATTGAAAAAAAAATTCACCCAAGAAAGTTGTGTACAAAAGAATGAAGATTCTTGTTCCACCTTCCCTTATTTTATTCTGCCTTATCCCCCTTCTTTCTCCCCTGCCCCTCTGCTTCTGTGGAGTGTCTTATTCTCTCCTTTTCCTTTTTTTTTTTTCCAAAGTAAGAAATGTAACAATAGGGGGAAAGTCCCTCTCCTTCTTGGTAGACATATTTTGCTTTTTTTTTTCCAAAGTAAGAAATGTAACAATAGGGGGAAAGTCCCTCTAAAAACCCTCCTCCAAACCCCAACCCATTCCTCACATACAAACGGCTGATGGCATAAAAAGAATTTTATTGCAAGTGCAGAATATCTGTTGCATTGAATTTATTTCTTTTGGGGTCCGTGCAAGCACATTTTTGTGGCATGCAGTAGTTATTAGCTGACATAACTAACCATTTATGACCTCCATTGACTAATGCATGGGCTATAGTGACAACCATCTTGTTTCATCAGAGTGACGCATTCAGGCTAACCCAGCAATTCTATAGCGTACCTTTTGGGGAGCCGGGAGGATAGCTGTTTAAGTTCTTAAACCATTTAATTTCTTATATAGTTGACTTTCTTATTGGATAATTTCTTCAAATACCATTGGCTACTTTAGCAGCCCCAGTGTTTATATTATTATTTTTATGTTGATTTGTTAAGTCTTTTTGCTTCCCTCATTCCCTCCCCAGTCTCCTTGGGTAGCAATCTTCTGTCTTGTCTGTGTCCATCTGTCATGTTACTGTGTCTTGGAATCCACGGTTCTAGTGTTGTGTGATTCTGTTCTCTGTTCGTAAGATGTTCTAATTCCTCGTACTCTCTCACTTCCCCTCTCCTCCCACCTCCTTTTCCCCTGTCAATCTTTCCTAGAGGAAATTCCACAAAGGGGCAAAAAAATCTAGCAATAGCTCTCGACACTAATTGCATTAGGAATCTCCAAACTATAGAGCAGCCTTGCCCAACCTAGTGCTCTCCAGATATTGTGAGCCACAACTCCCATCATTCCTGACCACTGGCCATGTTGGCTTGGACTGCTGGGAGTTGTAGTCCAAAAATCTGGGGTCAGGGCATGGGTTGGAGAAAGCTTATATGGAGAAATTTTATGGCAGAGACAAATTTGCAAATGCTTTTTAAAAATAAATTTGGGTGGAATCAAATGCAGGTTGTCTGCTCACATGGCAGCTTTTGATCTAGTGGACTTATATGTTAATATGAGAGGAGGACAGGTGTTTTTTCCTGATTCCTGTTGCAGGAGTAAAATGAGTAAAATAGCATTGTCCAATGCCAGCCATCCTTAGCAAGAGCCCCAGCTCTGTGGCTATATTGTTTCTATTTCAAACAAAACTCAAAACCTTTCCCTTTAGAAGCGTTGCAAGCAATGGACTTGCCTTTTAAGTGCAACCCACAGGATAGCTACAACTTCTTGTTTTAACTTCATCTCAGGGGTATACAGTTTACTCTTGTAATCAGAAATTCAGGTAGACATGACAGGAGATTGTTATTTATATAAGGTGAATACCATGTGGGTAGATGAAGGGCAGCCAGGAAAATTCAGATAATCAGGATCTTTACACAGTTGGTGCTTAGTTTAGATAAAGGAGACTGTGCCCTTTAGTTTGTCTTTAAGGCAGAAAACAGCGAAAGGCTCCCCAGGTTGTTAGTCTGAAGTCATAGCAACTTCTTAGGGTTGTATTCAAGTAAGTCATACTCAGAGTAGACCCCTTTAAATCAATAGACTTAAGTTAGTCATAACTAGCTTAAGTCCACTGGTTTTGAAGGGTGTATGACTCAGCTGGGTAAAACCCATGCATGCAATCATACACATGTCTACTCTAGAGTAAGCTCTAGAGTTCAGTGGGGCTTACCTCTAAGTAGGCATGTGTGGGATTGCAGTGTTTGTAGGGTTTTTTTTCTGTTGCAAAAAAGGAATAACAATCTTCTGCTACTTTAACAAGCTTTAATGCTATGTCTGCTGTTCATTTAATTTTGGTTTAAGAGTTTATTTAGTTTGAAATTAGTATCTTTTGCAAATTGTCTTGTTGCTCAAAGGGAAGTGCAAAACATTTTTAGGATTGCATGTTAGGAGTTTGAGGTATTAAAGGGTATTAGATATATTATAAATAAACATGAATACATGTTGGAATACACTTGGAATGCAGTTAGTCCTTCCACTGTATGAAGTAGATCTCATGTCAAGCCATTGAGGCTTACTATTGTCCAATGCTGTCTTCCTCAACAAGGTTAATGGAGAGTTTCTTTGAGAGTAAGGTGCTAATAAAAATTCCTGTGGGTTTTTCCAACATTCTTCAAGTGCCAGTCCTTATTTAGAAGGTATTAGCAGGCTTAAGGATACCTCAATGTTTATGAAAGTACCCCCTTAAATAGGGAGAACCCTAAAAAGAGGAAGGACCCAAAAACATCCCAATAGGGACTGAGCAGGCACAGAATGCTGAGTGTGGATGGAGAGTGGGAAGTGTGTGTGTGTGTGTGTGTGTGTGTGTGTGTGTGTGTGTTGAACAGAGTTTTTGCGAAGGGGCATGTCTGGCTGGCTGGCCTCCTCAAGAGAAACACTCCATATTACAAGGTTTTTTACTAATAAAAGGCCCCACTTGTATTAGTATAATACTGATGGTTACAGTCATCAGTATCTTTATATTGATTAGGATTGAATGGAGCTCTTCTCATCATACTCAGCACTTCTGTCTCACAAGGTAGAGCAGGATCTCTGATTTCATCCCGTGCCACATTGGCTTGGTTTGCAAGTCACACTAACTCAAACCACAGTTTAATCTGGATACGTGAGCTTGCAGGTTCCCAGAGAAATTGCAGTCACTTCCCTCCTCCCTTGTTGTTTTGCTCCTGCACTGCACCGAGCTAAGCCATAGTTTGGCTTAGCATGCCTTATGACCCCAGGCTTGTGGTTTAGGTCTCTTCAGACTAACCGCAAGCCGTAACCCATATTATGGGTTAGGTCATTACAGCACAGCAGCAAAATGGCCCAGGAAGGAAGAAAGCAGCTGCAATCACCTCCCCCACAAGCCCACATGCACGCATGTTCATCCTACACCATGGTTTGTGCTAAACTAGACCATAGAATGCTATTCTAGAGGGGCAGCTTTTCAGTGTTTTTGAAGGGCTCTAGTGGGAAGGAATAGGCTTCTTGCAATTCTTAGGATCTTTGCCTGGGCCACACACTGTTACCCCTCAATATCCGACTCCCATATAAACAGACAGGACACATTACTTTGGATCAAATCAGGAAATATCTTCATTGATTACAGATGTAAAAGTTTTTGCATAGGCCAGTGATGGCCGAACTTGGCCCTCCAGCTGTTTTGGGACTACAACTCCCATCATCCCTAGCTAACAGGACCAGTGGTCAGGGATGATGGGAACTGTAGTCCCTAAACAGCTGGAGGGCCAAGTTCGGCCATCACTGGCATAGGCACTGTGTATAACCACTGACACCAGCCCCCTTCTGGATGTATCCCTTACAGGGGTCAATCTGAAGAGGTCCTATGACCTACATTAAGTAGGAACCCCCACAAAGGGATTGCCTCCTTAAGGAGCACTATGGCCCTAGCCAACAGCTGGGTGTCCGAACAGAAGCAACTCCCATGAGATTCATTTAACGGGATACCCCCCAAAGTCTGGAGGGGCAGGCAGAGTCTACAACCTCCCCTCCAACAAAGGCTAAGGTTTACCCAATGCTTAAACTGCAAAGGTTGTGACAATGAGGAAGTCAAAACCAACAGACAGAGGCAGTTCTTCTGATAGAGAAATTCCTCTCCAGCCTCAAATATGGTGACCAGCCAAGTCCATAGCAAGGTCAAGCATATAAAGCCAACATACAGGGAGGGTGGAAGGAAGATCTGTCAAGAAACTGCAATGCAAGGGCTGAGGCTGGTGGGACTATATACCTTAGGAGTGGGCCCATTATTTCTATGTAGCTCCACCTATGTACATTGTGTTTACAGATAAGCAGAAGTTTTAAAACTCCTAGCACAAGGAGATTTATAATGGCAGCTCTTCAGTTAATTGTACTGTACATTTTTAAAAAGGGAAATGGCTGCTGATATTGTTATCATTTTTTATGTATTTTTGAACATAAAAAACTTGCCACCCTTCGTTATATGGCTCCCAGGGCAGTATACAATTTAAAATAATAACAATAAGAATGAGAGCAATACAGGAAAATCACATAATTAATTTGCCACGCAGAATTAACTGGCGGTGCAGGCAAACAGAGGTTTGTTCCCCATGAACTCTAGTCTGTGTGCACTGCCAACCCTAACCCCTCTCTGCACCGTCATGAGCACTGACTGTGTTATAAAGTCTTATTGCCAGTTATTACTTTTTATATAAAGCTAGGGCTTGTCCGCACCTGTTGAATCTGCAGGAAAATCAATTGGTCTTCATTCCAATTCAGTAGTAGACAGTGGGTTTTCCCAGGGGAAAGTGGCAGGAAAAGTGGAAGTTTGGACGAGTCTAGACAGACCATGAACAGCTTTTTAACTTTGATTCCAAGCTTCACCCAGTACGTGGAAGGAACTGAGGGTGGGGTGGGGAATATTACGTAACACATGGTGTGAAGAAAGCCAGGAATTTAATAAGAGTGGCACGTGTATTCACTGGCAGAGGAAGAGGAGTGCGGGGGGATCTCACTGCCCCCGGCAGCGTGATCCCAGCAGGGTGCCATCATGGCTGCCCCCCCCCCGCCTGCACTGGGCACCCCACCCCCAAAGGCAGCACGCCCCGCCCCAAGGACGCGCACCAGGCACGCCTACACCTGCTCTCCACCCCCAGGTTCTGGAGCATGAAGCTCCGCCACTGCGTATGTTAAAAACTCAGCCCCCCCCCCCCCCACTGATAAAGCATTATGTAGGTATAGAAGGCAACGAACTGCCATATAGGAAACAGTAAGACAGAAAGCTTGTTTGAATTGTTTTCAAAGGAAATAAAAGTCATATCTTGCCACCTGTGTCACTAAAAGAAAATCAAGTCTAGCATCCATGGATAATGGGTTCTGAAAGAGAGATCAGGAAGCTTTTCTTTTTTTCTTTGGTTTGATTTTGGGTATGATGTTTGCGTGCATTTTGTATTTATTGCTAACATTGTCAGGATCAGAAGACATCATGAATATAAAAGTATGTGAACTATCTTCACATAGGAGAATACAGTATCTGTATCGGAAACAGATTGAGGGGGGAGCTGGAATATTCTCTCTGGAGAAACAAGGGTAGGCCTGTGCTCATCAGGACATGGAATGGCCTGAGGTCTGCAGATTTGCTTGGCATAGAAGTGTGTGAGAGAAATCTTTTGAAAAGAAAGATCCAGCTACTTTCAAAAGGTTCCTCTCTCTCTCTCTACTCAGCTATGGAAGAAGGCATATCTGAATATTTGAGTATTCCTGTCCTGAGTATTTGAAAATCAGGACAGGAAATGCATTTGGAAGAGAGACTGGACTATAGCGACGTCATTCCATTCCATAAGAAATGGAAATGGTAGCAAAAATTGATACAATCTGCATGTTTATCCAAAGTCAGGAATGGGAATCACACAAGCGGGTATGAGCAGTATTCAACATAATTGTATTTCAGTATGTATTTCTGCACTGTTTCTGACATTTTCCCTCCCACTGAAATGCACTGAAATGGATTACTGTCAGGGGTTCAGGAGCAGAGTCACAGGAGAGGGAAGAAACGGAGAGCGAGGGGGAGGAGTCGGAAGGAAATGTCAGCGGCGACAGTAGTCCGAGGTCTCTGAGTCTCTCCAGTGACTCGGAGGATTCACAGAAAGGGGCCCCCATGGTCAGGGCAAGGGGAGAGCCCAGGGGGACACCTCGGGAAGGAGGGGACTCAGGGAGTAGCAGCTGGAAATCCGGACCAGCGTCCCCCCCAGAGTGCAGTAGGGGGGAGGAGTCCAAGGCATCGGGATCAGGGAGCGCGCAGGCAGAGGGAGAACGTGAGGCAGGACTGACCACACCCTCGTCAGGGAGCGAGGAAACGGTCATCCGGAAAGTAAAACGCGCGCGCGCCAAGTTCAAATGTACAGGAGGGCGGCAAGGTGGGCAGCCCGGGTAGGGAGCCAGGTCCTAAAGCCCGCCGAAGAGAGGGGGAGGAGTCAGAGGGGTCAAGCTCTGCGTCGGAAGAGTCCAGGAGGAATGAGACCCCGGGGGGTAGTAAGACCCAGAGGAAGAGAGAGAGAGGAAGAGGTGGAGTAAGATTAGAGTATTAAACTGGTGCACAGGGGGCGGAGATCCAGACAGAGCTTCGCCGGTCTAAAGTCCAGACGTAGGGCTGGGACGCTAAGACTTGTAAATGGAGACTATTCTTCAATAAAGACTTTGTTACTGTACGATCGGCTAGCGTTGGTCCTTGGTGAGCTGGGACCCGGAGCCAGCTCTGACAATTACGTTATTAATTATGTTTAGTTTCAGCCATAGTGGATAGCAAAATAGGTTTTAGTGGAAGATGAAATGTAGTAGAAAAGAAACAGTGCTGATTGTGACAGACATGGGACAGCATGGAAATCACTGCCTCCTTGCATCCTACAGCCCACTCAGGTCTTTTCCTGCTCCAGCTGCTGTGGTTATTCTTGAGAGACAAACCATAGCATTCAGGGACTGGTCTTCATGAGAGCCAGTGTGGTGTAGTGGTTAAGAGCGGTAGACTCATAATCTGGTGAACTGGGTTCGATTCCCGCTCCTCCACATGCAGCTGCTGGGTGACCTTGGGCTAGTCACACTTCTTTGAAGTCTCTCAGCCCCACAGAGTGTTTGTTGTGGGGGAGGAAGGGAAAGGAGAATGTTAGCCGCTTTGAGACTCCTTAGGGTAGTGATAAAGCGGGATATCAAATCCAAACTCTTCTTCTTCTTCGTGGCATGGGAAGTGTCAGGGAGTGGATTCAAGAAGGCTGATGACTGCCTTCATTCCACAAGCTCTGTTTTAGAGGATGGGAGTTTCTTCTCAACTCTTTTGACCGTAGAAGAACCCATCATCAGTAAGCCCTTAGCACAAAATTTTCCAGATTGATTGGGTAAACTTTGGGTCATAGAAAGGATAGGATGATAGCCTTCTGTGTTGGTTATGAAGGGGAAACTGACACTGTAATCATTTAATGGGAAGTGGATGTTGTTTGAACGCTATTAGCATGATTTATGTTGCAGAAAATCTGTAAGAGAATCATGTACTAGCATTGTTTTGTTTTGCTTTTAAAAATAACTTCTTTTTTAAGAAAAAAAAGGCTTCAGAGAAAGGCTCCTGGAAAATAATTCTGCACAGCTTGTCTTCTTTTTAAAAGGGGTGGGGGGGAGATACAAACCAGTGTAACATGCTTCTCCATAAGGGTCTGACTCTCTGAGTCGCAGTTGCCACCATCAATTAATTTATTTTAATTATCATTGTTTCTTTCCCTCCTTTTTTTGCTTCCATTTTTATTTTTCCCTTGACATGACATCCGGAAAATTAAACCCATCTGCAGATTAGTGGAGCTTTTTCTACCTCACAGGAACATCTGTCACAAAACTGCACAATGGATGTATTAGCAAAAGAAAGTCTTTGATTAGCTTTGTAAAAAGTGAGAAGGGAAGCAGGGATGCAGTGGCATTTTCAGTTGTTTCATTCATAGCTTTTCATTATTACTTTTGAACAGTAAATGCGAGACTAAAAGTCCATCCCTGAAGCCGTGTGATCTTCCCAACAGCTGCTGTTTTCCATATCTATCAGGGTTGGAGTTTCCCCCCTCCCTCTCTTGTCCTAGCATGAAACACCCCTAAAAATAAAATAATTCAAAATGAAGGAGTCAGAAATGTAGAGGTATTTTTAGAAACAGCTGGTAAAACAAACTGCTGTAAATGTTATCCCTGGAGCACATCTATTCTAACAGGGTTGTTTAAAGATAAAAACAGCCACTGGTGTTTCTACTTTTGCAGCATCAGTAGTAATTCTCACATGCACAAAGGAAGAGCAGAGAATCCTGGTGGGAACTTTCAGTTTGCATTGCCCATCAGCCATTATTTGAACCCTTCCCTGGAGAAGCATGCGCGTTCAGAGCAAACATGAAACAGAGAGCATAAATAAGTACAGTCTCGTCATTGTTGCCTGCTTTCCTAACGATGCTGTTGCCACCAAGAAGCTGAACTGCACTGCTGCCTGTTTACATGGGAAGCCTTTTGCATGAAGTGAATCCTACATAGTTTGGGGTGCTTTTAACCATGTCAACAAAAACCATTTTGGGGTTGTTTTCTGGCATGGCTAAAATAGGCCCACGTCATGGAGGAGTTCTTTCTCAGAAATGGCCCTTCCTTCCTTCCTTCCTTCCTTCCTTCCTTCCTTCCTTAACAGCAGTAGCCATGGCATGAGAGTGGGAAGGAAAAGACACTGAGAGGGAGAAAGGGGAGGTTTAAAATAGTAGGGAGAGATGCTTCTTACAGTGGTGCCATGTGGTTCCTTTGACATGAAGTTTCAGATTCAACAGAACTGAACTTTCTCTAGCTGAGCAAACTAATTGCCCTTAAGAGCCTATTCATCTTAAAGATATGGTAATGTATATCATCATCAGGAGAGGTATACGGGGGGGGGGGGCTGCAGAATTGGAGACTGGGGCATGGAAATGAGGATGGTCTTTGTTCAAGGCAGATTTGAGAAAAGGAAGGAGAAGGGGAAAGAGTGCAAAAAGGAGGGAGTGGAAGGCATGGGGATAGGGGTGAAAATGAAAAAGAGGCTGCAGAATACAAGGGGATTGTGGCTTCATGATTGGGCAGAAGGTGCTTAGTAGTTGCAATTTGTGGGAGGAGAAAGATGTAGGAGATCACCATGGAGGCAAGCAAGGCAGGGTTGCACAAAAGGAGAGAAGAAGAATACATGGATATGGGGGGAGGAAATGGGTGCACAGGGGGGATGAAGCCTAGAAGAGAGAAGTGGCTTCCAAAATTGAGTTGGGAAGTTGAAAACAGAACTTTGTATTTGCATGTGATGGGAAGGGGAAGCTCTAAGGGGTTAATGGGGGAAGCTGTAGGGGGTTGGCAAGTGGAATGAGGAGGGATAAAGGCATTAGTATGGGTGTAACAATTCAGAGCTGTTTGTCATCCATATACCCCAAAGGAATTACCCTATTAGGGGTTAGTCACGCACGCATTAGAGCCGTGACATTTGCACACGGCATGTTCAACACATTCTCTCCCCGTCTTCATACATTTTGGCAAAACCCCATACACTGAAGTCGTTCTGCAAGGAAATAATTCTGCAGATAAGGCTGATAATATGGATTCCTGCTTTTCACTTGAACCAGTTTCAATTTTCTATCATGCTCCTGGGAATGGCACTCCTGAAAAGCAAGCCCATCTTTTCAGATGTGCCAGTTCCACAGCAATACAGAGCGGGGCTGTTTTCCACTTCATATGGCAGCTCTGAATATCCAGCCCAAGATTTGAAAGCAGCAGCAGTGGATAGGAAAGTTTAATATGGATATGGAACAAGCACAGGAGGTGGAAAAAGGTTTGTCATATCAGGGGATTAAAGGGTAAGAAATGTAGCTTCTCTTTATAAAATCTGGAAATTACAGCTCTGCAGTAATGACTACAACAGTAGGAAAGGTAATCGAAATGGGGTTTCTGTACAGGGGAGAATATATTAACAGATATGTGCGTATGTGGAGACCAGGAGAAATACAGGCACCCTACAGCAGTAAAAGAACATTGTGTTTAGCGCCATCTATTACCAGGAAATGCACACATCACAACAAAAATGTAATATCTGTAGGTCTCCGGGAGAGCTTCAGTAGATGGCCCACTGTGCTTTCTCCACAATTAAAACCATGGGACCACAGAGAGAAGAAAAGTCATGGTACATCTGCAGCAGCACAACCAGACACCTTCATCTGCCCCAGCTGCAACAAAATATGTCTCTCTTGTATCAGTCTCCACAGCCACAGCAGGCACTGCAACCTTCCAACAGTTTGACTTAACCTCCAAAGGCACACTCCTCCATTATCTCCTGAGACAGATGGATGCCAACCAAATCAATCCACACTGTGTCACCACCACATGTTCTTTTAGCTACTGACTTACACAGATTTAAAATATGCAGAGAAGGGTGGCGTGTTAAGCATGATAGCAAAGTGGAACTTCTTCAGAAGCACACTGACACCAAATACCAGTTCCTGAAATTAGCATCACAGGAAGTTTATTATATTGTCCAGTAGCACCTTAGTTTGTTCTTGGTATAAGCTTTCATGTGCATGCACACAAAAGCTTATACCAAGAACAAACTTAGTTGGTCTCTAAGGTGCTACTGGACAATTTTTTATATTTTTATATTTATTTAGACTGCCAGACCAACATGGCTACCTACCTGAATCAGGAAGTTTATTGGCTTCATTCCCACCTTGTGGGGTCCCCAGAGGCACCTGATGGTTGGCTACTGTGAGAAATAGCCGGGGTCAGAACAATACATTTTGCTACCTGAAGCAAAATACAAGATGGTGCCTCCTTTCCATTCTAGATACAGAAGCTGACTGGATGGGTGGTTGAATCTGACCTCAACATTAGTGGCAGGTTAGCATTCCCCACTATACCAGGAGTCCCAGGAGGTACTATGTGGCAACAGAGGGGAATGGCTGGGGACTCAGGAAGAACAGCTTCCCTCTCCCCCTGTATTTGTTACCTGAGGTAGTTGTCTCATTCTGCCTAATGGTAGGACCGGGCCCTGAAATAAGATGTTGAACTTGATGGACCCTTACTCTGATTCTTCTCATTGTTTATTATTTACAATGATGTCCCACCTTTCTACATATTGTTCCCTAGATGGCTAACTTCAAATAGGTTCAAATACAACACAAACCAATCCTAGAAAATAAAAGCAAGCCAGTAAAACTACAGACCAGGAAAACAGCCAGTTAAAAATGACAGAAGCAGATAAAACAGATCAGCTCAACAGGTCAAAGGCCTGTCAAAATTAAAAGGTCTTCTGGTGGTCTTATACAACTTCCATTAAGGCTGCAATCTTAAACACACTAGTAAACCTAGTATGGTGCACTAGGATTGGGTTGTAAATTTAAGTGAATTTTGATTATTGGCCACAGGGCTTACATCATCACCAATAAATACAGGCATCGCTCAGCAGCAGTGCCTAACAGATTGATCTCTATATTTTAGTCACCACATGGGTTCATAAACATTTTCAGTCAGTCAATCAAAATATTCAGAACACGTGCATGATAAAACAGCACTTCCTCATCCAAAACCAGTAATAATAGATACCAAAACAGTTGCCTTGAATTGGATCTAAAGAACTGGATCCTTGAGGTATCTGCTGTCTTTGGGGAAATGAAAATCTTGTGAGTGTACAGATATATGTAAGATTTTTTATATCCTACTTGGGTTTCTTAGCTGGGGCATTGTCACAGCTCAGTAAGGGTGCAGCACATACCAGGATTTGATTGTGGTGAACCGGGTCATTGAGTTCTTTCTAGGGCTGAGTTAAATGCCTTCCAGATTCTATTTTTGTAACAGAATCTGCCCTTTTGACAAAGTAGAACTTTTCATCTAAAAAGTAGGCAACCTGTGTGAAAATTGAGTGTCTTTTGAAGGTAGTTTCAAGGGAACAGTTTCCCGCTTTGGCGCTGTGAAGTTCCCAGATGTGGGACATGCTCAGAGAAATTCAGAAGCTGTGATTGAAAGAGCTAAAAACCCTAAAAAGACAAACCTGCAAAAGCTCCACAGCTGTAGATTGAAAAGCTTCACTGTCCCCTGTGAGTCTTTAAAGGAGCATACATAGGGATGGACCAATATGTCAATTTCAGTGTTTCATTTTTTCCAGTCTTAACTTCAGTTCTCCACATTTCCCTTTGCTTTTTTTTTTTTAATCCTCATGAGTATTCATCAGCATTTTAGAATGAAGTTCTCCTAATATACACACTTTTGTATTTTTACATATATTATTATTATTATTATTATTATTATTAACCTTTATTTGTCACCTTTCATCCGAGGATCACAGAGCACTTTACAATATAAAAACAAGAAATACAAACCATAGTAACAAACAAAGACAATAAAGTTTAAAAGGCCATATATTGTTTAATTAGTGAAAGAGGAATGTTTTTGCCTGGTGCCTAAATATATGTAAAGAAGGCAACAGACAAGCTTCCCTAGAGAGAGCACAAATGGAGTAATGCATTTTTGTATGCTATTTTCACTAATGTGTTCACTTTTACGTATACTCCTGTGCCTTTCATAACAAAATTTGGATAATGGCAAATTTCAAAAGATAGCTGTGTTTGGGTTCTCATATTGTTTCCAGAGGCACAGATTAGGTAGTTTCACAATAAAACGTGAACTAAATTGAATTTGTCCCCATCTCTTAACATACTGCTCTCTCTTTCAAAAGGGAGCATTCCCCTAACCTAAACTGACCTAGCTTAGTTTTTGCAAGAGCTATGCAGCCCTTAAGCCTTGAAATACATCTTGCCAGAGAACTTCTTCAGTTCAACTGATTTTGAGTTTAGCTGGCCTCCCCTTTCCCACCCCTCTGTGTTAGCCCTGAAAGTGGAGATGAGCACCGCACCCCATAGTCAAATTTGACTGGACTTAATCATCCAGGTCCTTTAATTTAACCGGTGTTTCCCAAACTTGGGTCTCCAGATGTTTTTGGACTACAGTTCCCATAATCCCTGACCACTGGTTCTGCTATCTAGGGATGATGGGAGTTGTAGTTCAAAAACAGCTGGAGACCCAATGTGGCGATCACACAGGGCCCCCGGACGTTTGATGGTCTATTGACCCTGTGCCACCACTGTGATTGCTTTCTTCACTGCCACCAACCCGTTTCTCCTCATGGGTACATGAGTCCAGTCAGTGGTTAACATTGACAAATAATCAAGTTTATTTTTATAGGCATGAACAAGCTTATGGGTTCAGTTAATTTTTCTTGGCACTTTCTTAATCTTAGTTCCTTAACTGTCCTATGTGTTCCTAACAACTTAAACTAATTATTCCAACTATCTATCTGACTCCACCTAACAATTCCTCTCACTCTTTCACCACACAACTTGACCGACCCACAGACTTAACCTCCTCCCTCTTCCTTCTTCAACTCCTAACTCTCAACTGACTTTCACACAACTCTCCTTCTAACCCTAACTCCTCCTATCAGTTTCCACTGGCCAATCATATCACACTCATTTTAACCCTTTCCTTATGACCCACCTAGGAGGCAAACGCTACACCCAAGTTTGGGAAACACTGATCTGAACTTTAACATAGGGAAATCAACAAAAAGGGTGCGGGAATTAACTGGGGAAGGAGTATGTGATTTATCTTTCAGTTAAGGATGCTTAGTCTTGATTGCTGGCTTTACCTTCATTAGAGGCTGTGGTAATGGGTATCCTGTGGCCCTCCAGATGTTTGCAGATTCCATCATCCCTGGCCTGCATGGCCAATGGGATGCTGTGAGCTGTGCTGCAGCAACATGTGAAGGCGAACAAGTTCCCTGTTCCTGCAACTAAAAGCTGCAGAGAAGATGTGGGTTTTGAGATTGGATTTGAAGGAAGTAAAAGATGAACATAAATGTTCTGTGGGGTGAGAGAGCAGTTCTAAACATACGTGAGGCCGGGGCAGGGAGAGTATTTTGCAGGAGCAAGAGACTTTCATATGGTGGAGGCTGGTGGAGTCAAGAATGTATCAGGAATTGGAGGAGAAATTCAAGCAGATTCCGGGGGGGGGGGGGAGAGTGGGGAGCGATTCCTTCCTCTTCAGATTGTCAAATATTGTTGGCCCCTGCCGGAATGTGGAAATTGCTTTGCCAATTACTTTGGTAGAACTCATGGTAGTACTGCTAAGAACAAGAAAATGTGAGAGGAAGCGCATTGTAAATTAGCTGTGTCTAATGCTTTCAGTTGAAACAGACAAGCTGGTGGATTTTTATTTGTTGCAATGGAGCTGCCAGGCTAAGGCAGGAGCATCCCAGTATCCAGCTCTCCTTCCTCAGTGAATCCCTTAGCTCGTTTTGATTAAGGTGTATATCCTGCCCATTACTTACTGTATTTCATTACAATGTTCTGCTCCAGTCCACAAGCGCTGAGTGGATAAGACACGCTTGAGGGTTTTCCAAATTCAGGCAGTTACTCTCTCCACCTCACCCCCCAAACTTCTCCAAGCACGGTTGCTGTATTTCTTTCCTGCATATTCTCATTTAACTGGAAATGGTTTTGGATAGGGCTTACTGACATTTGAAAAATATGCTGCAAGTCATCCGGTCTGCTCCCTCTGCAATAGGGCCATTCTGTTCACAGACTGCCTCTCCACCATTCAGCAGTCAATGTGGTTAAAACACACACACACAAACTTTTTAAAACAAATTAAAATAGTCCCAAATTTGACTGTGGTTCCTCTAGAGTGGAAAATAGATATATACATCACCCTTGTGGGGTAATTAATAAAATAATTGGCCTAGATTCAAAGCACGGGGCTAAACACAATTCTCTAGCAAGTGAGAGCACATAGAGTTTTAAAACACAGAATCATGCAGCACAGTGAAGTGTGGGGATAATAAGTAGTTAGACCTTTTAAGTATCCTGTTCTAGGCACTTACAGCCCTTCCTCTCTCTACCCCTCTCGCAATGAACAGTACACACCGTTAGTAAGTTTAAATGCTTTACAGTACTTACAAACACTAAAGGTGATATTCATGGATTATTCCATGCAGAAGAAAGTAAACACAGGCAGCAATCTTGGGATACAAAATATAGTGAAATAGCTCTAAGCAAGTTAGTGTAGCCTGTAGCGAGCAAGCTCAGGCACGTCTTATGTCAGTGAGTTCACATGGTGAAAAGAGAATGAACAAAGGAGGAAACTCAACTTCCTTCCTTCTAGGTGAGGGGCATGACCTAGCTGAGTCTAGGAATACAATTCTGTGGTCATCCCCTTCATGCAATTATCCTATGGCTGTACAACTGAAGAATGCTTTTCAGTTATCACACATTTGAATATTCAGGGACAGCAAGGGTGAAGATTCTAGCCCAGCTTCTGCAAAACATTCTGCTCTTACACATGCAAGGACTTTTGACATAGAGAAGCATTCAAACAGTTTCCCACCATTTTTAAAAAATTGGCTGGAAGCACAACTCTCTTATAGTAAAGCACTCATACACTGCCATAATGTGCACAGAGGCCATCCTGCTCTGAGTCTGAAAACCAATGTAGTTTAGAGTTACAGGTTGTGCCAGCACCTGGATTATATGGATAAATTGTTTATTCTTACTAGCAAAACCTTTTTTCTGAATTTCACCTTCAGGTTCCCGAGCTAAGGACCATGAACAGGAATAATGAACACATCACTATGAAAGAAAGTTGCAATTCTGAAGTAATAGAGATAAAGGAAATTAGTGTCTATGAGAAACTAATAGCCTTTCCTATTAAAATGCAGCCATATAACATCTTACTCTGTAATAGAAAGAAGTCTAAAGTGATGAGTTTTCTGCTCCTGTTAATTAACATTCTATCCCATTAGATTTGCTTCACTGTTAAGTTTCATTTTGTTGGTGATTATTATGCTACTGTGTATTAATAATCACTCAGGAAGCTCTAAATGTAATCATTATTAGCAACCCAAAATTCACCCTATAGCTGCTTTCCACCCAAGAACTGCTGAGATTGCTGGCTATAGTAAAATGGGAGGAAAAGAGACGAGTTTAATTGTTCACATACCTCTAAAATACAAAGCCACATGGACAAAATTAGCTGCTATTTCACAAGCTCATTTTGAACACTGAAGAACCAAACTATAAAAGTTTAAGCACCATATAGGGATTGTCCATTTATTTTAGGAACACCATTTCTCCGCCGCCTCAGACTACAATCCCTGCTGGATAGGTAAACAAGACATCTGTTTAAATAGTTATGTATTCATTCATAATATTTATTCTAATGCGTTCATTTATAAAATTCATCAGTCAACTTTTCACATAAGTCAAAGTGAGGTACAATTTTGTCATTCTAAAATCAGCCAGACAAAGTGGCATAAAACAATAAGTTAAGTGAAAAAATAACAAATGAATCACCATGTTAGTAAAGTTATCATTGTCAGCCTGCCCTTTCCACTTTATATTAGTCTGTTGTATGAGCAGGTTTTCATGCTAGCAATTTGTTTTCTAAAAGGCCATCTTTGATAAACTGATCAAATTAAAGACAGAATCTTGTCAGCCCCTTTACTCTCCCTCAGGCAGGCCCTTGCTTAGCACTGTAATGCTGACCAGTGTTTCAACAACAGCAACAAAATCCATATTCCATTTCATAAACACCACTTCCATTCTTCCACCCTCAAAGAGCAAATTGCAGCCAACACACTTTCTGCCCTAACATCTTGTAAATGGCAGGCCGCAAACTGAGAGCTCCTACGAAAACAGAGCACCCCTGCAGAGATTCAGAGAACCCAGTTGTATTATACATCATGCAACTCCTGTTGTGTTTTCATTGCAGTTACACAATGACTTGTCTACCACCGGAATTGAGTTCAAAGTACAGATTGATAACCCATTTGTTGCAATTTAGTCTCCAGATACTTACATCTGAAGTCTTAAGGGAGCCCTAATACATCTAAACCTTACTATAATCAAATGGAAATAGTATCTCAGGCTCTGATAAATGGAAGCCAACAGCCCATAAGATCCCTTGCCCAAGACTACACTCGTGGGGTTAAAAGTCTTCTTCTGCAGCAATCAAAAAGAAACAGGTTTCTGTTTCTTCATGCTATTGGTTTTTTGTTTTTAAAGGATCCTCTCCCTTGCAGACCACTCTTTTATCTTGCTAGATGTTAGGGTTTAGTGGTCATGCCAGGCTGTAGTCTGGGATCAGAAGAAATTTTGAGAGGTACTTAACCTACTGTTGCATCTGTAATGATCTAGCCCTCTTCAGCCTCATTAGGAGCCAATAGTTTGAATCAGATCACACAAGGTTTGGAGTAGTTTTAATTACACCAATAAAACACACTCAAACACATCCCCCAAAAGAGGTGTGTCCCATTCCATGCAAATGCTTTTCAACATAGATCAGCAACCAGGCATGTAGTTGCTGCAATTTACATGATTGCATCAGCTCAGAAAGAAGGGCTGATACAACAATGCAAACCATAGTCCTCACATAGGTAGCCTAATCAGGGCCGGCCAAAGACATTTTGGCACCTGAGGCGAACCACAAAATTGTGCCTTCTTTCTGCCAGGGAGGAAGGACTGAGTGAAGATCAGCATCAGAAACAAAAAAGGAATAAAGATCTCCATTGGGATCTGCTGCCTCGTGGAACCTGCCACCCGAGGCAGCCACCTCACCTTGCCTCATGGGTGGGCCGGCCCTGACCCTACTGCTTCATACAACTGGTGTCTTCCCATGATTCTGTCTGAGACATGAACTACTAGATAGTCTAGAGCAGTTTCCTTTTTTTCTGAGTCAGGCCACCGGCCCACCTGGCTCAGTACTGTCTACACTGATTGGCAACAGCTCTTCAGGTTTTCAGAAGGAGTCATTTCCCAACCACACATCCAAGGATTGAACTTGGCACCTGCATGCAAAAGAAGTGCTCTAACATGTGGCAGCCCCATGCATTCCCAGAGGCCACTGCATGGCATGCCAGAGGCTCTGGTTATGACATTATGTATAGTCTGGACAGACAAGGTTGATGCTATTTCCTCAACCTGGCACAGATGTTATAGCGTCTGATAAAAGCCATTTGTCAGTGAAAACCAATAAGAGAAACCTCATACTTATGATACAATATACCTGGTTTCTGAGTGAACACTCCATGGGGGGGATAAACTGTAAATGATGGGACATTCAAAATTATTAGGAAAAACAACCAAACTAATGTTGCCTAACGTTCCCATGTGTAACTGCCGGTACCTCCTAGGGCACCTGCAAAAGGTCTCCGTGGGTATCCCCTTGAAAATCTAATAGTACAACAACTGCTCAGTTTCCATTTACAGTGACTCAGCTTCTTCTACTCCCTTAAACATGCCCCCTTAAATATGCCTACATTTCATTGGATGCCAGGATTGGACACCTACCCTCTCATCCATTCTGAACAGAGGAGAGGAGCAAAGAGCTTCTATTTGTGAGCGGGTGTGGTAGTGGCTGGTGTGGGTATCTTATCCCCATTGCTAGAGGGCATACCCACACCATTTTGTGGCCCTGCCTCTTTTTTCTGCTCTTTTAGATATGGAAGCCATTTTGTGTTATGCCACACAGACCCACAACAGGCATTTTGAGACTAGTACCCACTGCACTTCCTTGTAATTCCATATGTACCAACTAGCCCACTCTTGCTAATGTTCTGTGCCATTGTCACACTTTTGAATTGCTAGAGAAGCATGGATATATTCCAGACACATTTACCTGGAAGTAAGCGTCACTGAACACAGTGGGACATAACCTCTGAGCAGGATCACACTGTTAGTGCTTCCACTACGAGTTAGATAAAGTGGACTCTAGTCCATGAAAGCCTACGTCACCATAAATCTGGGAACTGGAGTGAGAGGACAGGAAAGTGCTCCCCTTTCAAAGAGCTCTATCCTTGAGTTTTAAAAAGGTTGGATTCCATTGTTCTCCTACTCTGCTCCAAAGTAAAATATTTTAAAGCTTGAGCAATGCCTGATTTAGTATTTTTAGCTCCAGTCTGACGCTGAGACCTTATTTCTTACACCCTTGCTCTGACACTGATCCCTTTAATAACCTCAATCAAGCCTGCACCCCCTCTGCACTTCAGCTAAATGGAGACATTCCTGTGCGTCTTGCAAAGATGCATCAGGCCTTAAATATTCAGTGCCTCCAGAGTGCTTTGAAGATGAAAAGCTGTAGCCCTGCTAAGGGTTATTTACAAAAGGCATGTATTTTACTGTGGCTGGCCCCAAGCTATGTGGCATTTGTTTTATTAATGACTTTAGGGGGGGGGGTTCCCCTCCTCCTGCCTGCAATGTAAGCTGTCAGGGAAAGAACATGGCTCCCTCAGGCAGCAGCTATTGAGTAGGGGAGAGAACAAGCAGGTGCCGAGTTTGTGTGTGTGTGCGCACACACCCGCGCGCACACAAACACCTATTTTTTTTAACTTATAGGAAGATACTCTGTGGAGAGATGTGAATTACTGTTTCCACCATCACAGCAAAAGTTCCCATGCCAATGCTAGTGTTCCTTAAGGAAAAATAATAATGACATGGGAAGTTCCTTGTGACGGGGTTGAGCCAATCTGTGGGAATAGACATTTGGAAATAGACATATGAGTGTATTTGTGAATCTTAGTACAGTCATACCTTGGGTTACAGACCCTTCAGGTTGCGTGTTTTCTGGTTACAGATGTGCCAAAACCCGGAAGTACCGGAACGGGTTACTTCTGGGTTTTGGTGCTTGCACATACGCAGAAGCGCTAAATCACACTTTGCGCATGTGCAGAAGCACTGAACCACAACCTGTGCATGCACAGACGCGGCGCTGCGGGTTGCGGATATGCCTCCCGCTCAGATCACGTTTGCAACCCGAGCGTCCACTTTAGCCTTTTACAATGGAGTCAGCTGCTTAAGAAGTGTTGTGATTTGTCTCTGTGTCCTGCCTTGACATGGGAAATACACCTAAATGATCTTAAAATCACCTGTCGGACAACACAAAGGGCATCTAGGTTAGGTGGCTTGGGCTTTGCAGCAGGAAAATGTTTCTTAAAAATCTGAAGGACCCTTTTTCCAACTAGGCTGGAAGTGTTAGGGTGAGGGGGGGGGGAGCACTTTCTGTCCTAGGCTTTAGGGGGATATCAAAATGGGAAAGAAGGGAACAACAGTCTCCCTGTGACCAGATGTTTGCATGCATAAAAAGACAGGTGTGGGGCTAGAAGGAAATTCTGCAAGCCAACGAGACTTGCTGAAAAGCAGAGAGAGAGAGAGCAACGTAGTCTCCAATTGAAGGTGATGGAAAAACTGAAGGGAGAAAAGTGTTCTAGCAAGAACATAGTAACCTTTAGAATCATAGCATTTGAGTGTAGGAAGGGACCTTGTGTGTGTGGGGGGGGGTCATCTAGTCACACCCCTTGTTCAAAGCAGGATGTGAAGGCCATCTGCTCTGCTGCTGAAAGATCTTCCTGCTAGGAGGTTTCAATTTCCTACCATGACAATCTAGGGTGTGTGTGTGTGGGTGGGTGTGGGTGTGTGTGTGTGTGTGTGTGTGTGAGAGAGAGAGAGAGAGAGAGAGAGAGAGTTTTAACCTGTTGCACAGCCTGAAGATAATTATTTTGAAAATGTATCAAGAAGTCATTATGGAAAGACCCACAAGATACCTTAAAGATACAAAGCACATTCATGCCACTTTTATAGTCATGGTTCCCTCCAAAGTGTATTGCCTGAAGCTTGTAGGCAAGAGCAATTAAAACTAGGGGTTTGATAGAAAGTGGTAGCATTCTTACATAGTGATAAGTGCCATAGGTTCTTGAGTTTAAAGAGTTGTAAATGGCTGGAATGGCCTGGTGGCAGAGACGGTTGAGTTTACAGTGTCTACCTAGAAGCAAGCCCCACTGTGTTCCATGGGTAGGTGGCTACAGAATTGAGGCCTTGATGAAACAAAGGAGGGACACAAATCTCCAGTTTGGAAATCAAGTCAGGGCATAATTAAGTGCCCATTTGTGAAATTTCATTAGACCTCATTGGGCCAGAGGCTAAGAATCCTGCTAGGGAATAGCACCCAGGGACTTTACCTTTTGAAGTTTTGATAAAGAGCCCCATCACATTGTCTACAGACCAATGTCCTCTCTATTCCATATTCTACAAGCATTCTTCGAAGGGCATTGCAACAATTAATAAGCTGGGCTTGGTCCCACAAGCAAAGTATTTTGATTATACTGTCCCTGAAGCTAACCCAGCCAGGTTTCTTTGTCTTCCTGGTTGAACATCCCTTATATGTAACCCATTCCCCAAAGGGGGGCAGTATAGAGTTCCAGTGCACATCTCCACTAGAGCTAAAGGTGGTCTTTCCTATGATTGGCCTCCTAAATGCCAGTTTGGCCTCACACCTTGTGTTTTTTTCGTGGAGGTGGGGCAGTTCTCATCTGCTCCCATTCCCTCCTCAGTCTCAACCAGCCTGGGACACTTTTTTCAGTAAGGCATCAAATAATTTGTGGGAGGATCGGTTCTGTTATTTCCATATTGTGAATGTTAAATTCATGCCCTCGGCAATTGCCACTGCTATCTCAGTGGGGTCTGAAAGTACAGCTGGCTATGCTATGAAAAGTACCCAGTAAGCAGAGCTCTTTGAATTCTTTATTTTATATCTTGTGCACAAGCCTACTGCCTTCCATTGGCTTCTAATCCAATTGGCTTCTAAACCCAGTGGCTTATTAAAAGCTCGCAGAGTAATAGCAGCTCATGGATGACTCAACTTTGCAGTCCATATCTTGCAGCATTGCCTGCATGTGGATTTGTGAATAGAATCTGCATATACTACCAGTTCCAGGTTGTTGTTATTAGTTAGTTAGTTGCCTGACAAATGATCCATTTGTTTGCCAGGTCTAATTAGTGATCCAGTGCACTTTTGAGCTATTTACTACTTGGTGCTGTCCCAGTGGAAGATATTTTGGAAGATATTTTTTATTCCATCTTTATCTTACACACATTACTAAAATTCTCCTGCATTTGAAGGAGTGAATATCAGCCATCCATTCTACGGAGGTTGCAATCCTATGCATGATATCTCAGTAAACAAGCATAGGATTGAGCTGTACTTGAGCCTCTTCAGTCATGAGGTATGGGAGACCTTAAAATGGTATTAATGACCCTACAAATAATTCCTATAGGAATAATCCATTCAGTGTTGTTGCTTGTTGATAGGCTCAGTAACTGAGGACTGTAAGGTTGAGTCATATCACCCTGATCTCCAGTTACAGCGTTTGCAAATAGATTTACCAGTGCTGTTTTCGATTTCTATCCTACCTGTTTGCCCTTCTACCTCCCATAGCTTGCACAGGCGCCCTCTGGAATGCGCTTTGCCCCTAGTGGACAGTTGTGGAATGACATACCAAAAGCTTCCTTGAATTGCCTCCTTTGCTAACCTGCCTTCCCCTTTCCTCCCATCCTCCCTTCCTAGCTTGCTGTTCTGTTTCTTCTACTTTCCCTAAATGCAACTTACTTTAAGCATGCATTATTATTATTAACATCCTACAGTAAAACTAAGCTATTTTTATAACCCCATTTGTCAATCTCAGCCAATTTCTTATATATATATATAATATTTTCCTATGTCTATTTATGACGTACATCCAGACTGCACGTTTTCCCCTCATATTTATTTATTTATTTATTTTTCTTTCAAAAATTAATTAATAGCTTTTTTAAAAAAAATAAAAAGCAAATGTAAAAGGGAGGGTGAGGGTTTTTAGTGGCCTTTTTTCTGCCAAATGTTTTGACTTAAAAAAGGGGGGGACTTAAATCCTTTTTTTTTTAACGGGAAAGAATTTGAAATGATAAAAGTGTCCCTAGACTGCTTTGTCTGTTCCTTTTCAGTGTGTGCATCTGGTTTGTTCATCTTTGAAAGTGTGTGAAATATCTTTTTTTTTTTCCTTTCCAAGTAATTACAAAAAAAAAAAGTAAAACCCAAACAGTTGTTCCCTTCTCCCTTCTTGCTAGGAATAAAGTGCTCTTTTTTCCTTTCCTTTTTTTCATTTTTTAAAATAAAAAAGTATGCCTATTTTGATGTCTTTTCTTTTCAAATGTTGGATTTCTATCTTAGATTTGGTTTGTTCCAATCTAACAACATAAACATTATTGAGTTGATTTCTGAAATTTTTCCCTCTATCTCCCTCTTTAAATAAGGGACTACCTCAACTGCAGAATCCTACAGCCTTCCTTCTAAAAAAAAAAAAAAAGGAAAAAGGAAAAAATGGCCTGATTTTAAAGCATTATTTAAAGCATAATTTTAACATCCATTAAATTTGAGATGGGGAGAAGGATCGTGAAAGCACTACAGAAAGCCCACTCCTTTTGAGCAATCATGGCTGCATGCGTTGGAACCTCTCATGTCTCAAAACTAAATTAATACTCGGATATTAAAGACTTAATAGACACTGGAAGAGATTATGATCAGGATTATGATACGATGAGAAAGCTGAGCAGAGCTGCAGTTGAAGTTGTTCCAACTCCTATGCATAAAATATAGTTTCCTTGTTTTTTTCTTTTTTAATATTATTATTATTATTAGTTTGTATATTTTACTGCTTTTTAAATAGGGAAAAAGTCTGAACTGTTCTTAACATTTGAGAAATTTTAATGAAACTGTAATTATTATTATTATTATTATTATTATATTTCTTAGTAACTTTTTGTAATTTGCATGTTGAAGAAGTTGCAGCTTAGGGTTTGTGAGATTGTCAATGTTAGAGTTCTGTTCTTTCTTTTTGTTGATGGGCATGAATATGCTCATTTGTTTTTGTATATTGCCCATCCCTTCCTTACAGCCAGAAGCTCTAATGCCGCTAGATCACTCCGTTCTGCACTTACATGGACATGGCAACTGACTTACACGTTCACTCCCATCATCTTCATTTGTGTAGTACACTCATAGACCGTACAACCCCACTCCATCCACCTGAGGCATCTTATCTTCCCATTAAGTCTCCCCTCACTTTCCCACCCACCCACCCTTTCTTTAGCATCATTTAAAATTTTATGTGCAGTCATCCATTCCTTAAAACACACACACTCCAAATTTTAGGACAAAGAAAAGAAACTGTTTTGTTTTGTTTTTTAAAAAATATATCTATATCTCCAATCAATTAAATGAAAGAAAGAAAGAAAAAAGAAAGAAAGAAAGAAAAGGCAAATAAATTGATTCTCAAACACCACTGAGGGTGTGATCCGCTGAACACTGCTTTTGTGCAAGTTCCGTTGATGGTTGAGGTTGCATCTGAGCTGTGCTTGGGGAATTGCACTTCTGATATATGGAGATGAAAACGATCAAAACACAAATTCTGTGACAATAAGGTGTACAGGTTTTCCCCAACCCCCAGGCTTTTACTTTATATATATATATAAATCACAATCCATTAACTATCGTTAGGAAAAAAACAAAATTCGGAATTTGCAAGATGAACAAAAACGCAGTAGGAAAAAAGTTCTGATTTGTTGCAGTGCAGGATTTATTTTTTATTCTTTATTATTTTTCACGTTATGTGGTGTGGATGTATGTGTTGTTGCCTCCCTGTATCACCCTTTGTCGTAAATAATTATTATATTTAAAAACAATGAAAATAATACACATTTTGATAAAAAAAGTTTTTTTAAAAAAAGGAAAAAACAACAGCAGCAAAATAAAAAAAAGCAAAAGTTTCTCAAATGTGGCAATTTTGCTTGTCCAAGAGCATTCTTACACAACTTTCTTTTATAAATTTTTCTTTCATGCCAAAAAACATGCGGGCAATTTGTTGATGTAAGTTGACGATATGAAATCGATGTGGTATGCTTTCTTCTGATTATTTGTATATGTGTATTTAGTTTTATTATTATAATTTTTTTGTTAAAGATGCTTTTGGGGTTCTTTTCTTGTGTTTCCAGTTATTTTCAGTCTTCTCTCTTTTTTGTAGTAAAGCGAATGACTTGTTATTCTTGTTGCTTTTAGTTCAGAGTTTTAACCTTTGCTGTGATTTTTATTATTTTTTCAGTATATGATTGTTATCATTTGCTTCTATAGATGTATCTGTTCATTTAATTTTTGCAAGATACTTGTTTTTATGTTTACTTTTTAAATCTGCATTCAATATGTATTGTTGCACTTTTGTAGGAGGGGTAACAGAACCAGTGGTAGCTTTCCATTTGCGACCAGCCCCTCTCAAGTAGAGTCCTTCCTTTTCAACCTATATGTCTATGTAGTATGGTGGGGAGATTCTACACAAACAAACAAAGGAAATACCCAGCATGCTTTGCAAAATGGCCCCCATGACCTAAATGTACCGCCATTTCATTCCAGCAAAAGGATCTACCCAATTTTCTAAATTTCGTTGTTGAACCTTTTCCTTCAATTTTGCTCAAGAAGATACTCTCAAATGTACTTCTTTAGCGTCACATTCTGCAGTTGCATCCAACACCGCCGTGGTAGAAGATTGAATCATGATATCTTTCACCTGTATAACATATTTAAAAATATCTTAGTCAGGACTCCTGTCCCGTGGAGATTCTTCATTCCTGCATGGATTTCTGTAAAGAAAAAGAAAAATAATAACATCCTTTGGTCAGAGCAGGTAGAATTTTTAAAGGGTCAGAGTAAATAGCATACAGTCAAATAGCATGCAGAAAAAGTAATACTAGTTGAAGTAATTCATATATATATATATATATATATATATATATATATTTGCTTTCGTAGATTTTCACGGGTACAGGAATGCAGGTTTTGGTGTCCTCGGGTGTCTTCCCGTGTAAAAGATGGGGTGTCTAGGCGACGTTTCGACGAGGTCTCACTCGTCATCTTCAGGCTGGTGCTTTCGGCTTCTTGTTACTGGAACAGAGCAGGATCTCAGTGTTTGAGTTCCTATAAATACTGTTGAGGAGGTGTGGTGTATAGCCTCCAATGTTCTGGGCAGAGAGGAGGTTCCCAGGCTAGTGTGCCTTTTCTTCTTTTGTTCCTTAATTACTTGAGGGATATCTTGAGTGATTTCTTGAGTGATTTCCTGAATCCCACTTAGGTGGGTCATTAGGTGTGGATTAGTTGCTAAAGCCTTCGTGTCTTGAACTCTTGAACTTTGTGAAGAGTTTTTCTGAGAAGATGGCTGTACTGCACTTGGTTGTGCTCTGGCTTGGCTTCGTGTATAGGGGCGAGCTGTACACAGGCCACAAAACCACAGCTCGCCCCTATACACGAAGCCAAGCCAGAGCACAACCAAGTGCAGTACAGCCATCTTCTCAGAAAAACTCTTCACAAAGTTCAAGAGTTCAAGACACGAAGGCTTTAGCAACTAATCCACACCTAATGACCCACCTAAGTGGGATTCAGGAAATCACTCAAGAAATCACTCAAGATATCCCTCAAGTAATTAAGGAACAAAAGAAGAAAAGGCACACTAGCCTGGGAACCTCCTCTCTGCCCAGAACATTGGAGGCTATACACCACACCTCCTCAACAGTATTTATAGGAACTCAAACACTGAGATCCTGCTCTGTTCCAGTAACAAGAAGCCGAAAGCACCAGCCTGAAGATGACGAGTGAGACCTCGTCGAAACGTCGCCTAGACACCCCATCTTTTACACGGGAAGACACCCGAGGACACCAAAACCTGCATATATATATATATATATATATTACGGTCCAGAGACCCAACAAATCATTACAAATCGCTTCTTGGCCTTTTGGCTAAGATCAAGTGTAGTTGAAGTAATTCACATGGGGTAGTAAGCTGTAAAAGAAATAATAATGGCATACAAGAAAAACTTATTCTGCGAAAGAAGAGAAGATCCAAGACCACATTGTTTTATGGCAAGACCTCAGGCCAGTATAATCTAGCTTTTTCACAGAGCACACCTAGTTGTTGCACTCAACTGCATTGCTGGGATGCCTGGGGCAGAACATCTCCTTCTATTCTTCTACCTAGGTGCATAAAATCAAGCAAGATAAAACAATTTCCAAAACCTCCATCCACTCACCCAAACTCAGGTGAAGAGCTTTCTTTGAACCATATGAAACTAGCAAAATCCTAGTTATAGCTGGTCATGTTTTATGAACTTCAGCTGCTTTTGCTCCTCAACCTCAAATTGAGAGTCATCTCTCCAGCCTAACCCAACACTAACCAAATAGCATAACAGCCTAATAAATTGTTTGTTAGCATAACTACAAGATAATGAACAGCTGTTGTTTATATCACAAAGAACCTCCAAGTAGGCACTAATACATTCCTTAATAAATAGGTTTCGTTTCTGATACATTGTAGTCCTACTGGTGTAGACACTGTATGATCCTAACTGATTTGCATTCTGTTAGACATCTCTCTCTCTCTCTCATCTATCTCTATCTATCTATCTATCTATCTCTCTATCTCTCTATCAATCATCTATCATCTATCTATCTATCATCTATCTATCTATCTATCTATCTATCATCTATCTATCTATCTATCTATAATCTATCTATCTATCTATCTATCTATCATCTGTCATCTATCTATCTAAATGTGTAAAGTCTTGAGCAAGATAGTTGGGAGTTTAAAAAAAATGGAGATGCACATTATCATTCTTATTATCATTTTAAACTAGTTAGTCACCTGTTACACACACCCCAAGGTCTCCTAAGCTACTTCCCACATTTTAAAGAGCATAAGCATGGGTAACAAAACCCCAGCCTTTCAATAAAAACATACAAGAAATAAAAATCCACAAAGGAACCCTCCGTACAGGAACAAAATGCTTCAGCAGCACAACTAAGACCAAACAACAGCATCCTACTCCATCAAAAGCCTGGGAAAAGAGGTAAGTTTTTACCTGGTGCCAAAAAGATTTCAGCGCCAGGCAGACCTCATTGGGAAGAAGATTCCATAAATGGAGAGCCACAAATGAAAAGGCCTTTTCCCTTGTCCTCCTCCTCAGAGTGGGGACCGAGAGAAGGGCATCGAATGGAGATCTAAGGGTCTGGGTAGGTTCGTATCAGGTTCATTGCAGAGGATACTAGGGTCCTGAGCCATAAAGCCAACTATAGGTCAAAAGCAGCACTTTGAATTGGGCTTGGAAGCATACATCTGACTGTTCGTCTACTGAAAGCAATGAAGACTCTGCAGTTTGGTTGTGGATTCAGCTGCATGTCTGATTTGCAGCTGCAGTTCCTAAAAGCAATACTATCCAAGACCATCGAGCAGGAAAGCTGAGAACTCAAAGTGAGGTGGGGAGAACAGCTTTCCCAAATCCCTAGGCTGCAGACGTACAAATGTCCCTTACTGGTAAATGTTCACTTTTCTTTTGGTTACAAATTTAGGATGGAGATTGTAAAGCTTTGGCCAGTGAAGCAGGCTACACTGCTAAAATATTCTTTGCTCACACCTTCCACACTTCTAACAGCTCTCTAGAGGAGGACTCTTTGATGCCAGATCTTTCATTTGAAGTGAATGTGATCTTGTAGGGTTTATGTGGGCACAAATGTCTTCCTGAGAGATAGTCAAGGGATGTAATATCTATCAAGCAGTAAGGAAAGGTTTCCTGTGATGGAAGAGGGAGGTCTCTTCCTTGTAGTATTGCCTGTCTGATTCAATTAAATGAGCTAGGACAGAGGTGGGAGAATATTAAAAACACTCAGCTGCTAAGGCAGCTTCATATTAACATCAGGTTTTCAGCAGCTCAAGGACCTCGGCTTGAATACTTCCCTCTCTGCCCATAGCAAGCTGCCATAAAGAAGGAGGGCTTAAAAAAACACAATGCCATTTCCCTCTTTCCTTTTGTGAAAAGTGGGGAGAGAAAAGACTGAGTACAAACTTGTGTTTCTCACAAGAAAAGAAAGAAAATGTTTGTAGTTCTTTCCCAAAGCAGAAATATTCCCTCCCCACAAGTGCACCTGAGTTTCAGTGCAAAGGAATAAGCATAAAATGCAAATGAGAGCCTTTAGATGTTGGAATTCAAATACCTGAGAATGTGGATACACTGTACTGGGCTTCTTGGCAAGCATTTAAAAGCCTTTTTGCCACATCTGGAAGAGAGAAAGAAAAAGCATAGCATGCCTCTTTGTATTCCTCATCATGAGACTTTGAAGGGGACCCTTTTAGGATTATTATTTTTTATATATGGTGTGTTTTTGTGTTTCATTTTGTTTTTTGGTCCCACTTCTCTTCTGTGACTGGAAACCTAAGGAAACTGACTTGGTCACAAAAAATGAGCAAAATGGAGTGGAGGCAGCTTGCTTTTTTCACATAGACACACATTGAACTTTGGCTACCGGTACTTCATGCACCATGCCTTCATGCTCTGCCCACAACATTCACACAGTTCAGCAAGGTTCTTATTAAATTCTGAACACTCCATCCATTCCAGTGTCAGAAGGGCCCTTACTGGAGATCAGCCCCAGAGGTATGAATTATGTATCTATAAATACACTCATAAAGCAAAATGCAGGGCAGACGTCAAGGCTAACGGTAGACTTTATATGTCCCCAGTGATACTGCTAATTTAAGGGAAAGCACAATGCTATCAAGCAAGTATAGAGCCCATATTTTAAAATGCTAACTTTTAAGGAGTATGGAGTGCTTATCCCAAGAAGAACAGAAAGAACAAAATCTCGCAATATATATTACATGTGGTGTCTTTCTCCCCCCCCCCCCCCACCACCACTCCACCAGACTACTCTTTTGTTTTGTTTTAACCAAGCAGAACTCAACCCTCTCCAAATGGATTGGTCATTATATCTATTGCATTTTTATCTGGCCAAATAGAAGCTGATTTGGCATCACTAATGCAGAAGAAGAAGCCATTTTATATGTTCCTTTCTATTTCATCCCGAAGCAGTCTGTTGTCAGCACAAATCATTTCAATAAATGTGTGACCTTCTGCTGGGAATACAAGCCAGGCAGGGAAAGGGAATAGGTTAACTTTAAGTTTATAGTTAGAACAAAACCTGGAAAATCTCTGTTCTTTGGATCTTGAGAAACTTATATGTATAAGGTAGTTGTTCTGTCAGGACAAGACGTTTGGCTTGCCAGATGGAACAACCCCCTATCCGCCCCCTGTGTGCTGTTCCAGGGGTTCACCGGACCCCTCCCCAAAAAAACAATTTTGGTGGCGGGGGCAGGGGGAGGTCCTTCTGCAGGACTCATTAGTTGAATCCCTCTCATATATTCTGTTCTCCCAAAGTGGCAGCTGGTACCTGGAAGATGGGGAGGAAAGAAACTCATGTCCATAGAGTCCTAACAGGAAAGCATTACATTAGATGATCTGATAATCATTAGGAGTTAGACAAGAGGCAGCTATATAGATCCTAAAGACAAACTTGTGCTGTGAAAGTATATCCACAGCCAGTAGTAACATCACTGAGAAGGCCTTGTTCATTCCTTCTGAAAGATGAAGCTGTTGTTGAGTCATCAACAGGTGATTTACTGGTAGATGGTCCCAGCCACCTGGCAAAGTGACCTGTGGGGAATGGCATTGCCCACTGGCCAGATCCTGTGATCCGCCCCCTGGCCAGATCCTGTGATCCTCCCCCTGCTCTGATCAATCATTTTCCTATTAGTATTGACTGTATAGTCATATCCCCACCCCCATAAACTGTAGCAGGGGGTTAATCAGGATTGGGAATGTGGTGAGGAGGGAGGAAGTCTGCAACACTTCTCCCACACAATGGACTCAATAAAAGTTCTTCACCCCCACCACCCCCCCAAAAATATGGCTGGGGAAAGGAGGAATTCTCACTTGGCTACAGAATGTTAGAAGTCTGGAAGCAGAGCTGCTATCTCACTTTTGCCTTATGGCCGATTGACAATCATCCACATCAGGAAGCACCCAAAGGGTGACAAGCAAGTATACATTCGTGGAACTTGTCTTTGGATCCTGGACCCTAATATTTATTGTCTCCTGGCCTCACCTTCCTGAAAGGCTCTGTTACCTGCCACTTCCCTTCATTGTCAAAATTATACCAAGCCTTCTCTCCCTAAGCGTCTGGTGAGAGGTGATCTATAAACATTTTCTGAGATTCCCCCTTGAGAACAAAGCAAGTGGCAAACCCTCCATTAATATGACATCTACTCATCCTTCCCATCCGTTGAAGCCCTGGCTGAGAACATGTCAATGCAAAAGAAAAATCACCCTTAAATACAAGTAACCCATACAATGAAAGTGATTCTTTTTGGAACAGAAGGTTTTCTATGTTCCTACGACCACATCCAAGCAGTTAATTGCAAAATAGCTGTGATTATTTTCCCTGGGGAGAAAAGTTTCCTTTCATATCGGCCTTGGGTAGGTGGCAGATCAGCAGCGCACCAAGCCCACTTATAAGCATAAATAGCACTTTAAAGTGTGGACCTGTGTCTAGAAATACAGAACCAAAAGGATGTCTGGAGTAGCCCTTATTCCTGATGACTACCAATACTGATTGAGAGCATAATATAATGTTTGAGGCAGGTACTTCAGACTAAGGCCTTCTTGTACAGTGAGCATCCTTCTGATTTGAGTGATTTCTCCACACACACAAACAATCAAACAAACAAATGGGAGAGATGTCACGGCAATCAAGCCATTTGATGCACAGACCTCTATATGGAGTTTTGCCTTTTAAAAATAGTGTCGCATTTGAGAGCCACCAGACCAGAGATAGAAATTAAAGGCAATCTTTTGTGCCTGCTGACTTCACAGGGTCAGAAAGCAGGTGAAGAGCATCTACAAAATACTATATAAACAAACATGGTCATTTTTCAACCTCCTTGTGAGCTGCACATTTAAAGTGAGCAGTTGACCATTCACCCTTGTACTCCATTGTTCTATACTAAAACTGGCATTACTAAATGGCTTATTGCAAAAAGCTTTGCTCATCTCCTTCATTAGAACCAGTGTTCTTTGACGAGTGTATCAGGAGTGTTCTCAGCTCCTGAGTGCTTGATACTCTTGAATCAAGAGCAGAAGGGTGCTTTCTGCTTGTGTGAGGTTAATTTCTTCCTAGCACAATACAAACACTTCCATTGACTCCCCGTTTTCCAGCATTTGACCCCTGTTGAAACCTACTGAATAACTACAGCCCAAGGTCTGTATCCAAACTTAAATGATTAAGCTGAAGGTATGTATGTTGTTAAGGCTCTGAAATTACCTTTTCGCCTTCCACCTCAAAAAGGATGGTTAAAAACGCCTTCTGCCCAAATATATATCATTTAAATCGATGTGTGTGTTTTTGTTTTTTAAAAAAAGATCAACCAATATTCTGCCAGCAATGCTTAGGACAGAGTTAATTTTCTTGAACATATGCTCTTATGTTTTTGTTAATATGCCAACTTTTTAGGAATACCCAATGTTGTGTGCTCAGTGGAGTGGAGTGAGTGGACTAGGCTGACCAGGCTAGTCCCCTAAATGTAAATTAGAGTATTAAAATATTAAAGCTTATGCCCAGTTTAGGGAAGGAAGTGTGATGCTCACACTCATGCATGTTATGTCAGGACGTAGCAACGTTGCATGTGTGATGTCACCCCTCCCCCACAAAAAACACCTTTGCAAGCTGCATGCCACTGTGTGTGTGAAACAAATGCAGGTTATGCAAGTAATAGCACATGCACACAGCACAGATGAGCAGTAGCAGACTGTTCTTCCTAATTCAGTAGAACCCAGACCTATCAAACTTTCCCAGAAGTCAGGTACCATCTACCAAATGCAGCTCCCGTTCTGTTCAATAAGGTTTCGGTGCAAAACGGAATGTTGTAAGAATTCTCTGCTCACGGGCTCTCCAAGAAACATTTTAAACCAGTCAAACGCTCACTTTACATTGATTGAAATTCCTACTTCCAGCAGCAAATGGCAAATTATGGAATTAGAGTTGCGCATCACCCAAGCTCCTCCTGCTGTGCACCATTTGAGAAAACTTAAGTACATATGTATAGCGGGGGGAGGGGAAACAATGAGAAAGGAAAGTGCAACACCTGAAAAAGAAAGTGCCATCTCCCCATGCAGCAAGCCACCTTTTAACTAGACAGTTTCCCAAAGAGCTTCATGTATCAATGCAATAAAAGAAGCGTGCCATTGTTGAGTTCTGCAAGTTACTTTGAGAGTATCTTCGAAAGCCAAATCGCGGACGCCCTGCTTTGGCCAAGTTTAAAAGAGGATGGATTTTGCCTCTCCTGCATCTAAGTGAGGTGGGTGAAAAAGCTGAAGGGATCCCTTGAAAAGTTGTGCCCATTGGGAGAAATAAGAATGGAAAACCGGCTAGCTCAACACTTTTAAGGCCCCCACCCGCACTACACACATCCACACACACCTTTTGAGTTGGGTGGGCTGAACATCCCGTCTGGCACTGTATTCAAGACGTACTAACTTTTTTCTTTTTTTTTTCTTTTCTGTCCAGGAGGTGAATTAGTTATCCCTCTTCTTGTAGAAGACCCTTTAGATATCCCTCCTATTGCTACTCGTGCACCTTTCATTACACTCCCTACTACCTTCCGCCCCCTCCTCACCATTATTGAGACCACCAAAGATTCCCTGTCCATGACCTCTGAGGCGGGGTTACCTTGCTTGTCGGACCAAGGCAGCGATGGTTGTGATGATGATGGCTTGGTGATATCTGGGTATGGCTCAGGGGAAACCTTTGACTCTAACCTACCCCCTACTGATGATGAAGATTTTTACACCACCTTCTCCTTGGTAACAGATAAGAGCCTTTCCACTTCCATCTTCGAAGGTGGCTACAAAGCACACGCACCCAAATGGGAAGCCAAGGACTTTAGACCTAACAAAGTCTCCGAAACTGGTAGGACTACTACTACCACAGCTTTGTCCCCTGAGCTGATCCGCTCCACAGCTTCGTCCTCGACTGGGATGGTGCCCAAATTGCCAGCCGGCAACATGAATAACCGTGACCTCAAACCCCAGCCTGACATAGTCTTGCTTCCGTTGCCCACTGCCTATGAGCTAGACAGCACAAAGCTGAAGAGCCCGCTAATAACTTCCCCCATGTTCCGTAATGTGCCCACAGCAAACCCCACGGAGCCAGGCATCAGACGGGTTCCGGGGGCCTCAGAGGTGGTCCGAGAGTCGAGCAGCACGACGGGGATGGTCGTCGGCATTGTGGCTGCCGCCGCCCTCTGCATCCTGATCCTCCTGTATGCCATGTACAAGTACAGGAACAGGGACGAGGGGTCCTATCAGGTGGACGAGACGCGGAACTACATCAGCAACTCGGCCCAGAGCAACGGCACGCTCATGAAGGAGAAGCAGCAGAGCGCAAAGAGCGGCCACAAGAAACAGAAAAACAAGGACAAAGAATATTACGTGTAAAAAAAATAAAAATAAAATGAAAATAAAATGAAAAAAATTATAAAAAATACTTATTTATATATATAAATATATAAATATTTAATGAGATAGAACTGAATCTTTAAAAAAAAAAAACTGTTACAGCTAACGAGATTGGGAGCTGCAGTTTGTGGTTTTTTTAAATTTTTAAAAAAACCAAATCTTGAGAATAAACATTTCGGCTGTTGACGTGCTAAGTTTTCAGTCACCGCTCGGGAGTCCCCAAACTCTGTACCCTACTGTATTATAAAGCACACTTAGCATTCCGAAGAAGGCATATGCAGCATTTACCATGTTGGCGGACTTGGACAGCCTTCAGGCCTCCTCCTCAGCTGAACTTTTCTGCAAAAGGCAGAAGACTTCATGGCTTACTTGTTTCGTATCTCCAAGTGAGTCTTTAATGATGTTCATGATCTTTGACTGTACGCTAATTTTGTTTTTGTTTAGTTTCAATTATTTTGAGAAAAAAATGACAAACAAAAAAAGAAAAAGAAAAAAAATGACAAATGTTATAAAAACACACACACACACACACACACACACAACAACAACAGCAACCACCGATCTGGCCCTGACCAGCTTATCTCTTTTTTTTTTCCAAGTTGTGAAGGGGGAGGGGAGAAAAATAATAATAAATGGTGTGGGGCTTTCATTATGTTTTTTGTCTGAGTTCTTTTCATTTTCTGTGAGGGTTTTTGGGAGAATGAGCCAGGACATAAGTCAAGAAGAAACCTTGGGGATTTTTTTATTTTATTTTAAGAAATAGTAATAAAGAGAGACTGTTGCCATATATGAACTCAAGTTCTACTGACGGTGTTTGCTCTACATATCAGGTTGTGTTGTCTCTTGAATTTGTTGTCTGCAGTAAGTTGTTAACGTAAAAACAAACAAACAAACAAAGGACAGGTGATGGGGTGGCAGTGATGGTGGCGATGCCGAGAATGACAGTAATGGAGAATTACACACCCCTCCACGCCCCCCAGCCATCATCTGGCTCTCGTATTTATGACTGAAGTCATGAGGAGATAACATGGTTTCTTCTTTGACTAGGGGCCCCCATTGGCTGTATTTGACTACTGCTTAGTATACATTAGTATAGCTGAGCTACGGGGGAATAAAAGGGACTGAGAAACCAAACCAAGCAAAACAAAACAAAATACTGAGCCATTCTGAATTGAACAGACCAAGCAAAAATAAAGGAGCCATTTTCTGGGTTGTGGCTCCTTGGCTGATGGTAATGCATGAATGCAAACAATAGTAAATCAGTTGAATTGAATGTTTAGAAAGAGTATACTGAGTTCAACTTGTGACAAGATCTACAAAATGTCGCACGAGCCAAAAACATGTCATGAACGAGTACAAAAATAGGGGTGGGTGCTTTTTTAAAAATAAAGAAAATAAAGAAAACCATGAAGGTGTGTTTCATATGTAACAATTTAATTTTGTAGATTTGACATTTCTGATTCGCTGTCCTTCCATTTCCCCAATTCTCCCTTTCCTTTATCTTTTATATGAAAGAAGATAAATTTAAGAAGTCTCTATGACACACAGAAATAAATAAAAAAAACTAAAGGAGCTTATTAATAGTATAATATATATAAATATATATATATATACAGATATATTTATCATGGTATGTTTGATGGGACGACTGGAACAGAAATGCTGTTAAAGTCTTAAGATGAAATGAGAATGTTGTAAAGAAAAAAAATGTTTTTACAAAACAACAAAAAGCTAAACTTTAAAAATATGAAGAGTGTGTGCATTTTAACTTTGTCACAGTTATCTGTGTCAAAAAGATTTTAAGAAGAAAAAAAGATTTTGTTTACATATTTTACTACAGTTTTCTTTTTGACTGGTGTAATTTCTAGATGGGTACCCTGTTGTACATATGCTCTGAGATTTCATTGGGTTGTTGTTTATATTCAATGTACTTAATTTCAATTGTTGTTTATTATTATTTTTCCTTCCATTAAGAGAGCAACTTGCTGTACAGGGAAAACAAATAACCAACTGGGGGTTTTTTGGCCATAAATATCATGTGCAAAAAAATAAAATTACAAAACATTAAGCAAAAAAAGAGAGACAGACAGAAAGAATGAGAGAGACAAGGAGAACACAAAAATTCTATAGAGGACTCTGGCATATTAAAATGTACAATTTTTCTGTGTACAGATGAAATCTAATCAGCTGTTTAGGTTTAGAAATCTACTCTTGCTGGTGTTTATAAGTCGCATGAACCTTTGACTTTGAAGAAGTGTTATTGAATGCCCACACGCACATGGGAACGAAATAAAAAAACAAGGCAGCCTTCTCATATGGTTTGAGAAGTGGCTTACCTGGCTAACAAATCTTTTCAGTGTGTGTGAGGTTTGTTTGTTTTTTTATTTTTAATTATTTTTTTACACTACAACAGAGAAAAATATATATATAAAGACAGGTTTTAAAAAGGTATAAAAAGCACGAATTTAGGCAACCTAACTGGCCGAACATACATGGAGTTGATTATATCTTGATGTCTGTAAAAGATTGCTGCTGTTCTTGGAGTCTTGGAGTCTTGTGAAATGATTTTCTGCTTTCTTTCTTTATCTTTTTTTTAAAAGAAAATTTAGGAAAAACCAACCTTTCTTTTCCTTTTTTTGTTGGTGTCTGTTTCTATTGGACAGTTTTTTGGGAACATGTGCATTTCTGTATGTGGGCTTCTACCATATCCCTATTGTTTTATGGACAGAACCTTGAATTTTTTTATTTAATCTTATTGTGCCGTTATTGCTTCTTCATCTTTTTCCTCTCCTTCCTGCCGTCCCTTCTTTTTTCGCCTGTTCTTTTCTTTTCATAATTGCCTTTTCGTTCAAGGATATGCTTAGCAATAAAATGTTCTTCCCAAAGCCGTCGTCTTGCTGTTACTTTCTGTCCAAAGGCAAGGGATATTCCTTTGTCATGGAAAATCTCATTATAGGAAAATTCCATTTTATTTACCCGGTTAGTTTTCCAAGGAACCCCAGGGCAGCTTGCATGGGATTATTTATTTATCGTTTTAAGCTGCTAAACATAGGGAAATAATCAATGAAACGATAAAAATTCAAGAAGTTAAAACAGATAGAACAGTTCTTTTAAAGAAAGTAATCAGATATTGCCCTTGAGTAAACTCATTCTTCTGGGAAAGCTATAAAAATAAAAAATAAGATATTTTCATTTTTATGCTCACAGCAACCCTTTGGAGCAGGTGAGACTGAGAGGTAGTGCCATTCCCAGTGGCGGAGCTTCATGCTCCAGCACCGGGGGGTGGAGAGCAGGTGGGGGCGGGGCTGGTGACATCCCGGGGGCGTGGTGCGCCGCCCATAGGGGCGGGGCACACCGTCTGTGGGGGCATGGCACCCAGCATGGACAGGGGGGCAGCCGTGATGGTACCCCACCGGGATCGTGCTGCTGGGGGCGGCGCACTCCCCCCGCACTCCTCTTCCTCTGCCAGTGGCCATTCCTGATGGATTTTGGACCTATTGCTCCAACATCTAAAAGGCATATGTGAATATGATGACCTGCAGACATGGTTCAACTCCCAACTCCCATCATCCCTGCCCATTGGCTGTGCTGTCTGAGAATGATGAGAGTTGTACCCACCACAACATTGGCAGGCTGCTGCCATTTTGGCTACGCCATTTTGGCTGTAACCAATACAGAACACTCTCCCTCATAATCTTGTGCTTATGAAGCAGCTAGCCCATGTTTAGCATTATATAGTTAATGAGTAAATATGAGTTAAGGGAATAAGAGTTAGCTTCCAGAATGCCAATTTAAAAATCGGGGGGGGGGGGGGATGAATGAATTAATTGACAGAATAAAAACAAACTGAGGTTTCTATTTACCTGCAGAGAACAAGCGAACAAGCTTTGCAGGCATGCAGGCTGTCCCAGGATCGATCCCCAGAACCCCCCAGTTAAAAGGTAGTATCTGGTAGCATCATGTAGTGACTGGGGGGTAAAGGTAGAACCAGTTCTCATTTAAAGCTGAACCTACCTTCTGAAACAATACGCTATGTGAACCAAGCACAGTCATCCTTCAAAATTCACACTTCTCCAAATTTTGCAATGCGGTTCTCTAGCCAAGTAATGTGTGTAAAAAAAAAAATGCACACTAGGGTGAAGTATGCATAAGAATGCACATACTGGTGAAAACAACACCCAAAATGCATTATATTAGGATATGCTGCTTTGCAAAAATATGTATCTTAGGTAAAATGCATACAAAACAATGCATAATATGAGAAATTCGCACCAATTGCTGGCAAATGTTCATGAGGACATTTCTCTTTTTTAAAAAATTGTGAACTGTGGAAATGTCAAGAGATGAACTTCAGTCTTGAAAAATGAGAAACTGAGAGAATCCAAAATGGACAGATTTGCCTGGGCTCATAGAAACCTGCTGTCCATCAGAGCAGACAATATTGAGCTAATTGGACAAATATATTTGTTATTTGGCAGCTTCTGGTATTCCTGTAAAACAGCAAGAAACTATGCTTGAGGGTATTGTCCTTTGTGCCAGCCTTTTTTTTTTAAAAAAAAAAAAAGTATTAAAATGATTGAATAGGCACTGAAGCCACTGCAACATGGTTCCTTCCCACAATCCTCAGTGATAGCTGTATCCAGCGGTCAAGTGGGTAAAATATATTCAATGGCTTTATCCCATGGTGGCACTCCCCTGCCAGAAAACATAGTTGAATGTTGCTGCAAATTGGCACCCTCTCATGACAACAGCTTTCTCATCATGTTACCAAGCAGGACAGAAATTAGTCTCATGCAGCTAAAGTTGCCATGAGAAAGAGCCTTTAGATGTGAGGTGGGAGTGGGGTGGAATGACTGGAATGAAGTACGGTATGTTGCAAGTTTTATAAGAGGAGTGGTATTTCACTTGCCCGTCCCCAACCCTACGTTCTGAGCTGTTCTCAATAATGTGGCGGACCTACTGAAAGTGGCATGGGCAGAACGAGAACCCTTCTAACCTTACCCATTTTGGTTTTTTGATCGCTTGACCCCTTCCCTTTCCCTAGTGTGTTCATTTTTTGCTTGTGTGATGACTCGGCCACCTCAAGCCTGGAAGCTCTGCCTTAAGTAAGTGTGAGGTGAGGCTTGAAAAATTATTTTTCCTGTCTTGGGGTAGGTCCGTTCTTGATTTATTTGTGGCCTACAACCAATCTTAGGTCATTGCTTTGTCCACTCTCCAAGAAGTTGGTGCTTACCTTCCTTACCTGCTGAGGCTTGAGAAATGCTGGTATTTAAGCAAATCGAAGGGAAATGTGCTGTTTTCAACTTCTTCTAAGGTACGTTTTCATTTCTGAAGTTTTTATTAAAAAAAACACAAATTGGACAATAAACAAATGCTTAAATAAAGGAGTCTGAACGTGTAAAGAGCACCCTGCTACCCCCATTCCCTTCAGGAGTGTCAGCGAAAGGAGTTTTCTCTCAGAAGTTCTGTATATTTCCCAGCAAAAGAGGGGAGAGAGACTCTAGAGCCCACTCCTACAGCCACAGGTCCGCATGAAAGGCATCCTCCATTATTCTAGAAAAAGGAGGGAGGCAAAGAAACGGCTCGTGTCTTTAAAAAAAATTGTTGGAAAAAATACATTTTAAAGAAATAAAGCAGCTTGTAAATAATTCACAGCACAGTCCTTGGCACGCGCTGTGTCCACTGGGGATTGCTCCAAGGTAGATAGGCATAGATTTACAGTGTAGCTGCAATTCTACCCATGTTTATTCAGGTGTGAGTCACACAGTGTTCAAGTGAATTTACTCCCAGGCATGAGTGTCCAAGTGGGGCCAATTGCCACCCCCATATGAGCCATACTACTCAAATTCCCAGCTTTCTTTTAAAAAGAAGTATCAATGCAATTTAAACCCAAGATCTGCTAGAGAGTTTGGATTCAGTGGGTCTTAGACTTTTGTCAGGGCTAGGCCAGCATAACTCCTTCACCCTGGCTGAGCCAGGAATTTGCATATGACCTCCAAAGCAGACACTATGGGGAAGGGAAGGGACAGGACAGGGCAAGGAGGGATTCATCTCAGTCATCTGACCTAGGGCCAAAGCCTTGAAAATTGGTCCCACACGTAGCCAGCATTAGCCCATCCAAGAGGCTCCTGAACAGAATTTGGGTTGGAGTGACATATGCCAACATCAGTTATGCCACCTTCCTATAGTTAGGATTGCCCTGTACGTTCCTAGTATTTGTATAATCTGAGAAAGCAATATCATTATTTTGAGAGAAACTAGTCTGCTCGTCTCTTTCAGTGCTTTACTTTGCCCCCACACTCAGAAAGATTCCTGCAAATGCCCATATCCCCAGTAAGTGAGTACAGGATCACAGTATAACTGATGAATCACATGAGAGAGCCATATTATTTTGTAGAAGGCAAAAGTGGAGTTGTTCTTTTTCTAAATCTTGTTTACCGTTGTATTTATTTATTTAAAAATTAAAGTCTTTATTATACATCAATTTACGTAAAACTTAAACAATACACTTCAATATATACAATACATACAGTACCTACCTACCTACATACATACCCAACATAGACACACCATAAATATTAGACTAAAAAGTCTAAAAAGTGGAGTTTTGTGACATCTTAAAAGACTAATATATTGACTATGGCGTAACAACTTTGTGAATTAGAGGCAACTTTATCAGATGCCTCACATGCTGTTTTCGCAGTTAACATATTAGAAATAGAGACAGATATCAGAGCTAAGACAAAAGGTATCAGAACAGATATTTCACCTTGTTTGTCAATAAAGCATTTTTGAAACAACCATCAGGTTTAGGGGGAGGGTAGAATGGTAAAAATTGGGGTGCAGCGAAACAGTGTGATTATGTAGCATTGCTCTGATAAACGTTTGGCTTAAAAAAAAAAAAAAAGGCAGCACCTAATCAGTGCCATTTTTGCACCCAAAGGTGAAACTGCTGTGGATCAATTTTGCCCCCAACCGCAATTTCACTTACCATATCCCCTCCCCTGAAATAACCCCCATTTTGCCCCCTGCTAATGGCATGAGGGAAATGGTAAATGCACTTTGGCTCAGACTCAGAAAGCCATTCTCTTTGAAAGGAAACTACAACCCACTATTTTCCAGAAAACACAACCCTAGCAAGCTGTTGACTTGGCTTACCATCCACACTGACTTTGTGCTCCATGCTTTCCTGGGTTTTCTGCAAAATTGTTTTCAGCAGTAAAGAGCATGTTTTTGCAGGAAAAGCACCAGGACAAAACAAAAACTAAAAAATGCTCAGACATGGACCTGGAAAGCTCAGCCCTGTGCCTGGAGCACAGGTAAGTGTGAATGAGTTCACAGTTGCTCTGCCCACCATCATCCCCTATACAAACAGTCTACAAGCTACCAGGAATGTTATCTCTGCTGTTGCCACAGCACTTCTGGCCATCCATCTTCACTATCTTATCCTTACCCACCATGATTTCAAATTTGGGAATTGGCTTATATCTTAGCTGGCACTGCTATGGCGCTGCCAGGCAGCTCTATAGTTTGCCAGAGCAATGCTTCTCAAGCTCCTCACCACAGGAAGGAGGCTTCTGAGAAATTCCACCAGGATTTCAACAACATCCATTCCACCTTCAGCCTGAGTCTAGCTGGCATCCACATGACAGGTTTGCCTTCTGGGCACTATGAGATGGATATATAAACGCTGCCTTGTGGGAAATCTCATGCCTGCTGCAAACACCTTCCAACGTCCAACTACCACCCACAATACACCTCACAACCCACAGTCAAGCTGTATAATATAACCACACTTGTTCCAGTGCATTTGGTCAAAGAATCACACCTGGAAAATTTGCAGCAGGTATACTTAACGCTGCAATAGCAACCCAATTGATGAAAACGAGAGTATTATCAGAAGTTGTCTTCTGCATAAAAGTGACAGAACATACGTAAACTGGCTTCTACAGATAAAAATGTTGCAACGCATTATCAATGACCTACAGCTCATCCTAAACCAACAGTCGGATCGACCATCTAACATACACACAAACTCAAGGACTAACAGTGCAATCCTATAAATATTTGCTTGCAAGACATTTAGTTCAGAGTTCAGTTGGGATTAATCCTGGGTAAATTGGTATAGGCTTGCAGCCTAAGGCTGCAGTCCTAAACTCTGACTGGCTGGCAGTGACAGTGCTTGATGGAGTGGCACAGCCACCATTAACTACAATCCCACTCATACTGGCCAGGACTGAAGGTGGGAGGAGGAAGCATGCTTCTTTGCCGCACCAACTCCCAGGCCTGTTGCTGCCACATAATGACAGAAGGGCTGGATCAGGATCCAGTCAACCCTGTTCTGGCCCAATTCTGCCACTCTGCTCTTAAAACACCCCATGGGGGGGGGGGGTTTCAGCTAGCTGTCATTAGCAGGAATACTGCCAGTGGTAGTTTCCACCCACCCACTGTTTTGATGGGTGCATAGGGTGCTCCTAGCTCACATCCATTGAAGGTGGAGCTTCCCTGTCAGTGAAGCCCAGTGGAGCTAGGCATGGCTGGCCAGAGAGTTACCTTCTCCCTATCCAGACCCACTCCAGCATGGTAGATTGTTTGGCTTGAATTGTTCCGTAAATCCTGAAGCAAATCCAGATGCCACCTCTGTCCCCACAGCTTCTCCCGTACCCCTGACTTCAGTCATATTGACACCTGCTATATGCTGACAATGCGTGTCTGCTCTCTCAATAGAACAGAAGTTTCTGTGTATGGGAACAGATGGATACAAGTCTGGTCTCAGATTTTCCAATAATCAGATATTGGTGGCGGAACAATCCAGTCTTTAGGCCTAATCTGTGTATTCAGTAGAAGGTGGTAGCAAGATTCTTCATGTGGACAGTATTATTTCAGATGGCAAGTAGGAAACAAGTCTCTTCAATGAAAAAATGCTCATCAAGGTTAGATGTCCTGGCCTGCTCTTTCCATATTCTGCTAATTTTCTGTTTCCAGAGGGCTTTAAAAAATGTAGGGGGCCAATGAAAAAATCTGATCTCCACCTGAAATCTAAATTGACACAGTCCATTTTGCCCACCTCAGAATTAGACCGGCCCATTCTGCTGCAGGTGTAGAACAAATCTAAGTCCTCATACTCTGAAATAAAGACTTCAAAATGGAAGCTCTGGGATGCAATTGCTGAACTAGAGTTCATAAGCCAGTTCTGTTTAATTCAGACAATTAGGACTCTGAATTTACATTCTAATAATTTTTTTAAAAAAAACAAGAAGAAGACATATGTTAGATATACATTATTATCACGGTGCTTGCAGGAGCTGCGAACCAGTTAAAGTCCATTTTAATGAAAACCATTCATTTTAATAATAATAATAATAATAATAATAATAATAATAATAATATACCCATACTGCTGATGTCATATGCCAGACCAATATTACCAGCTGGAGAAGAGTCAGAGAAACAGATAGGTCTTCAGAAATGCTGACAATCCAATAAGGTCAGTGCATGCCTGATTCCTGAGGGGAAGCTGTTCCACATACTGCAATTTTAGTCAAATGATCAATTATATTTGCAAAAAGGTGAAAACAATATTTCTAAACCAGGAAGCATACCTTGCTTTTAGAATGTGTGTGTATATGTGTCATCTTAGAAGAGGCATCTCCTCTGTGTGTAAGAGAACGCCTCTCTCAATATGCCACTTTATTGTAAGTACTTGTTTTAATAGTAATGCTTTATAAGTACTTGTATTGATTATGACCATCATCATTTCTTTTTAAAATCTCTGGCTAACTGGGATCACTTTTTCTCAATTAAAAGTTTTTAATCAAGTACCAACCGACCAATGACTTGTTAAATGCCTGGTGCTTGCCGTTGTGAATCTGCTTTTATCTTGTATGTATTTGGAACCTACATGAAAATGTCAGAGACCTGCTGCTACCCGTTGTAGTGCATGGCCTTTGGAGCCGACTGTTAAAAAAAATAAAAACCCCTATTTGTGTGTGTGCATTTTATTTGAATAGAACACATTTGCTGGAATGGGATCTCATGCATGAAAACTTGAGTCCCGGTGAATCTGTTGAGGTACCGCAATTTTCTTTGTTATAAATAAGTCATCAGGCTGGAATTGGGGCAAGCTGTGGGGTCCTGTATTTAATAATGCATTGATAGAATCCATACCTGGGAAGTCTCCAGAAGTGGAAAGCCTATTGTTCTAATGCAAGGGCATTGCTTTATTGTAGTTCATCGGTCTGAAGACGCAAGCTACTTCATTCAGTACCAATGCTACTGATGTACAAAGTACTGAAGCATGTTTTGCCTCTTAAATGAGAGATATATTTGGTAACTATGGCCAATTGGTTATACAGTAGCGCATTTGATCAACACAGGTGTCAAGAGTTTGTTGGCAGCATTGTTCCACAAAACAAAATCCTGGAAGGCATAAGAGGCAACCAACTACAAAAGAAATATTTGCTTTATGAAGACACCCCCAGTAGTAATCACATAGTCTCTTCAAAAACTTGGACAAAGCAGAAATGCAGGCTGGAGAAGAAAGTGATATGGTTGTCAGATCTCCCAGTAATTATGATGATTTACTGCTGGGGACTTCGAACTTCAGATGAAGACCTGGAAATAAAGCTCAGTTGTGTCTAGTATGTATGGTAAGGAGCATGCTCACATTTAACTTTCTCCCTCCCATCATAAGCATCTATAAATGGTCATAAAATAGGGTAAAGGAAGGGTAGCTATTGCCTCTCTTTAGTGCATTTAACACAGACAATATGATGAGGTAAAAATAATCAGGAGGTACTTTAATCTCACCTTTCGATTATAATTAGTTTTCCACCCAAGCTAATTGCTTCCTGCTTAAATCTGGAGTAATTTGCCTTCTCCAGGGTGACCATGAAACATTATATTGGTGAGGGTGCAGCACTGAATGTAAGAAAAATGGTTAAGTGGTTTATTATTATTATTATTATTATTATTATTATTATTAGTCACTTGTTGCACAAAGGTCTCCAAGCATTTTACAGCATATTCAGAAACATAAGCATACGTAAGTGTGACATTGTAACGTTAACATAGTCACAAAAAAACACTTGCAATTCATAAAAAGTACACACAGAGAGACACAAATACACACAACAACTCTCCACCCATAAAAGCAGCAGGAAGATTTGACAGCACACTAACAGCAAAACATCATCACAGACCATCAAAAACCTGGGGGAAAGGTAAGTTTTTACCTGGTGTGGAACAGATGCCAACAAAGGTGTCAGGCGGAGCTCACTGGGAGAGACAAACGTTTCACAGAACTGAAAAGATCCTTTCCCTTGCCATTACCCTAGGAGACTCCTTCCAAGAAGGGGTCTGGTGAAGAGCCTCATATGAAGATCTATGGGAGGAATTCAATGTAGGACTATAGCAATAATTCTGTCAGAACAAGATTTCAGCTTGCCAGATGGAACCATCCCACCTGTCCTCCCCTTATGTGTTGCTCTGGGGGTTCTTCCATTGCCACTGAGCCAATTTGGGGTCACCCAGAAGGAAGGAAGGCCCATTGCACTAGTAGAAGTCCTTGCACAGACTTGTTAGCTGAATCCGGCTCTGTGGGTCTAGGTAAGTTCATATTGGGAGAAGCATTCCAGAAGACATTGGGGTCCTGGTATGCTTGGGTAGCACCACTTGTCCCTCTGACTTTCCTCCTTTTATTTCACTCTTGTGCTGTGAGCATCCTGGGATGTGCATCACCCCTTCTCCCCTCCTCTCCACTTTCCCCCTTTTGCCGCTTCGTCCCAGCAAAACTCAGTATTTGGTCTTTGGCCTGTGTTCTCGAGGCTTGTCCAAGTGCTTACCTGACAATGGACCTTTTCACTTTATTGCAAAGAGCAGGGTAATGCTAGCCCCGCTCTGTGACCTGTCTGTAGAAAAGAAGCCTGTGAGTTACCAGGATTCCACACAATCAGGAGTCCCAATCACATGAAAGCATTCATGCAAACAGCTACATGGGCTGTTTACAGAGTTTACTTGCTCATCCTTTGTTTCCCAATCCAATAATATCTTACACATTTTAGACAACACTTTAACATTACACTCCAACAGATCTCTCTCCAATTTGTTCCCCAAAACCTCGTTTCCTATCTTTCTTAAATACTTCGTTCAAATGATGATATTGTATCCATGTTGTTAACTTTTCTGATAAATCCTTAAATTCTTTTAATTTAAACTCTTCTCCCTCCTGTTTTAATAAATTTCTATAAGTTGTCCAACCTTCTATCATTTTCTTTTTCTTTACCATTATGACTTCCAGCGGTGAGAGCCAAAGTGGTGTTTTTGTCTCCAATAATTTTTTATATTTATCCCATACTCTGTACAATTTTTTCCTAATTATATGATTTTGTGTACTTTCACCTTTACATACCACAAATAGGTGTGCCAACCAAAAATATTATCATGACCTTCTAAATCTAAGATATGTGGATTCTCCAATGTTATCCATTCCTTCAACCAACAAAGACAAGATGCTACATAGTATAATCTCATATCTGGCAGGGAGAAACCTTCACTCTCTTTTGCATCTATCAATATTTTATATTTTATTCTCAGTTTTTTTTTTTTTTTTTTTTTTTTTTTTAAATAATATTTATTAAAATTTTTCAAAAAATGCATAATCACTTATGGGACTCCCCCCTTCCCCCACCCCCACCATATTCCCATTTCACATTGTTGGCCGCACAAATTCCCCTTTCAAATTAAAGCTTAATTTGTTTTACCCTTAATAATAATAAACAACCCAATGTTCTTTCCCCAGGACCCACCCCCTTTCATTCCACAATTTCCATTTTTGATAAAAAAAGCACCCCAGATAATAACAATAGAAAAGGTAAAAAATAAGAGATATAATGAATAATAAAAAAGAAAGACCAATTCAACAAAAAAGAACAAAGTTGGCAAGCCTTTGGAGTTTTAGTTCTCCCCCCCCTGTCCCCGGTTTAATTTCCCCCTGACCATCAACCCCTAGTATCTGCCTGGAATTCTTAAGGCCATAAATCACAACTTTTCCCCAACTCCAGCTGGCTTTCCCTTTTTTTTTAAAATTAGAAATAAATTTTTTGATAATCAAAATTATTATTATTATTATTATTCTCCAAAGCTTTAACTTCAGTCTTTAAGAAAACTGTAGTAAAACTCCCTCCGTTGTTCTTTCCGGTTTGTAGTCTAATTTCCTTTTGTTCCGCTGCTTAAACGTTGTAATTCGCAAGTTTGGTAAGTCTGCAGGGATGGTTGTTGTTCAGGGGCAAAACCTTACGTTCAGTCCCTTCCTTTCTTCAATAGAAAAGTCTATTGTCTCCTTTAAAAAAAAAAAAAAAAAAAAAAAAAAAAAGAAAACACCCTGCAGACGAGATGTTGTTTCCGTTTTGCAGCTTTCCCAGAAGGTAACCAGTTCTGTAAAATTCCATTGGTGTTTTTCCACTTTCCCAGTCCTTGTAATGTCCCGAAGCTCCTCGAGGGGGATTGTTATAACTTTGTTTCCTCTAGTCCAAAAGTCAAGTTGTTATCCATATTCGCCATTTTGTATCCAGATTTTAACAAATTGTAGCAAATTGAAGCAAATTTAACCAGCCAAGTTCTCATAATAAAATCCACTCCACTTTCCGACTTTGACAGCTATTTTGAAAACTGTCGAACTCTCCGACTCCTTTCACCAGGCTCTCTCTTCAATCGCCCCGGTTCCCAGGGGGGGGGGTTGTGTTTCCCTTCTCCAGTTCCTCCTCCAGCACAGTTCTTGTAGTTCCCCATCGTGGAATTGTAATTTTTATCAGCAATGCAAGCCTTTTTGGGTCTTGGTTTCCCCGTCTTTGTTTTAGACAATTTACAATAGGGAGGGGACTGACTTCCTTTTTGAATCCCCCCCGCTCGTATCCAATTCGAAAAAAAAATTTCTTTTTTCCTCCTTTTGAACCCGATTTCCAGATTTACTCACGGGTTATTGTTGAAAAGTCCGAATTTTCAATGGAAGAAGTCAGCGCTCTCCGCCGGATGGCATGCGGCTGCGCTCAGCAGGGGAAGCAGAGGACTCAAGGCACCACGCTTCTCCCCGGCACCCGATCCGTAGCCTTTAAAAAGGCTCCTTCACGAGTCGGGAGGGCGCTAACGGTGCAAGCCGAGTCTCCATGTCCACGGCCTCCGTGGCCGTGGTTTCTAAGGGTCCCCGCATCGCCGGTGCGGTAGGACCCAGCCCCTGCCGAGCAGACTCCCTCCGGAGCTCGGAGGGAGTCCGCCATTCGGCGATGGCGCCAACCCGGAAGTCCGCTATATTTTATTCTCAGTTTTTTCCCTTGCCAGATATATTTAGAAATATATTTTTGCCACACACTGAAACACTTTACCTAACAGTGAACGTTTCATTCTGTCCCAAATTTGCAAAATTATTTTAATATCTTTCCAGCTTTTTAAATAATAATCTTTATACAGATTTATATTATTTGCTGTTAACCATACACCTAGATACTTAAGCTTTCTTTCAATCTTTAGACCTGACACATCTTGTAATTTATTTTTACTCTCAACATTCATATTTTTTTACCATGAGATTGATTTTGTCTTTATTAACCTGCTACATCTCTCCCCCCCCCAAAAAAATATGAATCTCTTATAATGCTTTTGGGACTGACTCTATTGGTTCTTCTACAGATATCACCACATCATCTGCAAATGCTTTTATTTATATTGTCTCTATCCCACTCTTATACCTTTAATTTCTTGATTACATCTTATTCTTTGCTCCAGTACTTCTAAAACTAATATAAACAACAAGGGTAACAACGGGCAGCCTTGTCTCGTTCCTCTAGTTATTCTGCAATTCGCAGTCAGGACATTATTTACTACCATTTTGCCGGAGCCTTCACTGGCAATCATAAACCATAAATTAAAAAGTTCTCATTAGTGAAGTGAGGGGCTGGCAGACCCAACAGACAAAGCTCTCAAGAGTGGCCTCTGGGGTAGGGGAGAGTGGGCGTTTAAAACCCTCTATTTATTAATTTTTTAAGAGAGGAGGAAAATTGACACATGCAGAGTAAACATAGTGCGGGTTTATGCTAAGAACATTTCTGCTTCAGAGCAGTTATCTCTCATTGCCAGAATAGCCCTAAGGATTAAGATGGTTTATAGGGATCAAATGCCTTGGAGATTTATTATAGCGCTGACTGTTTACCCATTCGCATTAAAATACTGAGCCAGTCTTATTTCTCTGTGTGTGCATCCCACTCTCTCTTTACACTCAGCCATTCTTTCAGAATATGCACTATCTCTCACATGCATGCATTCTCTCTCCTTCTCCTCAGAACATTTTCTCCCTCAGCCTTCGTCGTCTGGGGACTGAATTCTTAATGGTCACTCTTACAGTGGGGGTAGAGATCAGTATCCACAGGTTCTTCTATGCCATAGGTAGAACAGGTAGAGTCAGCAATCTGAGGCATGCCTCTCTATGCCAATCAGCAAATGCACAAGAGCACAAATCCTTGTCCCACACCTGGAATGAAGATGTGGACAGACAGGAATAGTTAAAAACGTTGCATTTATAAAAACATGACAAGGAGGAGCTTGTGGCAATCACAGCTATCAAGTGTGGGCTGGTATAACCTGCACAGGCAGGTGGAAAAATTCATCTGCTGCTAGCGGCCAAAGCACCTAACACCAGCTCCATCACCCAAGCTGGTTCAATGGGAAACAAATTGCATATTTCCATAAAGAGAAGCTGCAGACATTTCATAGAATCATAGAGTTGGAAGAGACCACAAGGGCCATCAAGTCCAACCCCCTGCCAAGCAGGAAACACCATCAGAGCACTACTGACATATGGTTGTCAAGCCTCTGCTTAAAGACCTCCAAAGAAAGAGACTCCACCACACTCCTTGGCAGCAAATTCCACTGTCGAACAGCTCTTACTGTCTGGAAGTTATTCCTAATGTTTAGGTGGAATCTTCTTTCTTGTAGTTTGGATCCATTGCTCCGTGTCCGCTTCTCTGGAGCAGCAGAAAAGAACCTTTCTCCCTCCTCTATGTGACATCCTTTTATATATTTGAACATGGCTATCATATCACCCCTTAACCTCCTCTTCTCCAGGCTAAACATGCCCAGCTCCCTTAGCCGTTCCTCATAAGGCATCGTTTCCAGGCCTTTGACCATTTTGGTTGCCCTCCTCTGGACACGTTCCAGTTTGTCAGTGTCCTTCTTGAACTGAGGTGCCCAGAACTGGACACAGTACTCCAGGTGAGGTCTGACCAGAGCAGAATACAGTGGCACTATTTGATCTGACAGGTGCCAGTTTTATCTGTCCACACTAAATACCCCACAATAAACCAAGCAGCCAAAATAAAACCCATGTAATAATAATGAACTATGTTTCCACCATGGGGGGTGATTTGTGCAGCTTTTATGTCACAGGTACAGACCCTGTAACCCTCTAAACATTCCTAGATGAACATGAGCTTGCCTCCACACATTGTGGAGAAAGGGTGCTTATCCCCTCCTAAAGCAGTAGCTTTTTATCCACGTCTCCTCCGCCATAACACTTAATGCAACTAATCAAGTGACTTGACACCTTCTTCCTAAGGCCCCCCCCCCTGCACAATACTGTTCAAGCAGCATCACACTGCTTCAAACAGTCATGGCTTCCCTCAAAGAGTGGCATGATGAGAATTGTCGGGAGACCCCCTATTCCCCTTGTAGAGCTCCAATTCTCAGTCAAACCCTCTTCCCAGGGAGCTCTGGGAACTGTAGGGCTGTGAGGGGGGTCTCCTGGCAACTCTCAGCACCCTGATCTACACTTCCCAGGATTCTTTGGGGAGGCCATGACTCTCTAAGGTAGCATGATACCGCTTGAAATGTGTAGTGCAGATGCGACCATAGCCAGTGGCGTAGCGTGGGTTGTCAGCACCCGGGGCAAGGCAAGTAATTTGCACCCCCTAACCCATGGATTTGCGCCCCCTAACCCTAACCCCCAGATGTTGCGCCCGGTGCGGCCAGCCCCCCTGCACCCCCCACGCTACGCCACTGACCATAGTGTTCCCTTGTCTCCACAATGGAAATGGAATAATAAAGGAAGGGACACGTTCTGTGCTTGGCTTGTTGAACTACAGCAGAGAGGGAAATAAAAGCAGGCGTGGGATTGCTGCCTTCTGCTGTAGCTGGGTCTGCTCTGTAATTTGCAGTTCCTGCCTCAGTTTAGCACCTCACCTGGGCACATTCCTTTTGCAGCATTGCACCTCCTACTTACTTGCTAAGCTGACTGTTTCAAACTGAGCAGTCTGTGGGGTAAGGCTTGATGAAGCACTAGCATTCTCTTATATAAGGCACACGTAATACTTTCCAGCTAAGCAAGTACTGTGTCTCTGATGCTTATCCTTTGAAAACTTGTGGGATGGGAGGCAAGCCCCTGTTGTGGTGATTTCACCGGGTAAAATGATTCAGGTGTCACTACCTACTGCAAACGCCAAAAGGAATTATAGCTTAAATAAAGAGACCTGCTACAAAAGGAAGAGTTTCTCCGATTATGCATCTTCACTGAAATAGCCCAATCATCCCCACTGGATCCACATCCATGCCTCACACAGATTCAAAGAACAATCACCAGTGAGTTTACATGCTTGCTTTAAAGTAAGACCGGTCCAAGGCAGAGTGTTTGTCTCCATAGTATGGCTTAGCATTGTTGCTAAGCAACAGCATTCTCAACAGCCCAATTTGATGGTGGGTCGGAGCGACTTGCATGGAGACGTCCAGAAGTGGTAATTTGCATCAGAAAATATTAACATCCATTCCAATTAGGAGCAACACTTTATCTGCTGGTTTATTTATTAAAATGCTTTGCCATGGGGGAATAGAAAATAAAAAAAGGAGAGAGAAAATCTTGCTGAGGGAAGGAAACTTGTGGCAGGAGAGGGTAAGCCAGGCCTGCACAGAGTGAGTGCAGAGACAGCTACTGTGCAATGCCCATTTATAAATGAGAGAAAGGGATAAAATCAACCACAGGAAAGAGTGTACATCTTGGAAATAAATTAGAATATATCACAATGGCCAAATGAGCTCACACTTCACATGTAAGGGATGAATACAATCTTCATTTAATATGTTGTTTTCAAAGCTGTGGTGCTAGGAAGTGGGGGGGGGGGGCCAACCATGCTGGTTCATGCTGAAAAATTAACCCTCCCACTTGATAGATAAAAACAAAGTGCTGTGGAGGGACTGAGAGCAGCTCAGCTGTTTTGTGCTCAGTTTACAGCAAGAGGTATCCACGGTCAGAGGCAATGTGCTTCTGAGAAACAGTTGCTGGAAACTGCTAGAGGGGAGAATTCAAGTCCCATGGGTATCTGGCCATTGTGAGAACAGGAGTCTGGTCCATAGCCTGATCCAACAGCTTCTTCCTAAAAGGTGGACAGTAGTTTTCAAAGTTTCTTCATGGCCCTCAGTGCCTGAACCTCTCAACAAGGGGCTCATTCTTTCATTGTGTGTATTTGAGGAAAACAGCTTGTGAGAACCTGGTACTGAGAACATGGTTCATAGCCTTTATTCAAAGAACTTAGAATGATTTATTTATTTTTACGTGATTTGTATCCCACCCTTTGCATAGGCCACAGGGAAGCCTACCATAAAAACAAGAAGGTTGTTACTGCTTAGAAGCCATTTTGACAAGTTAGCAGCATATTAATTAATTAATTATAATAATCACACTGTTGCCTGTGTCCCAGTTCATAATTTCTTTGCAGCAGTGGGAAGCATTCACAGCTGAGGAATTCAGATGGGCTCCTACTGAAATTCCACGACATGTTTTAATGGGGACACACTTTGAATGCATAAGAACAGTGCTTTTTTTCTAAAAATATGTTTAGGGGTACTCTCATTTTGACTCAAGAAAATCACCATTTTATGGTTCAAATCAGGAAAAATGAATACAGTAAATGGACAAAAGTACAAAGATTCACAAAATGTTTCGGGGAATGTGTACCCCCAGAAAAAAAGCACTGCATAAGAACATAAGAAGAAACATGCTGGATCAAATGAAAGGCCCATCTAGCACTGCATCCTGTTCTCTCGTTGGCCAACCAGATGCCCATGGGAAGCCTGCAAGTACTACTTAATTCAACTTTGGGTGTTAGCCTCTAGCTGGCATGAATTTCGGTCCCCTAGCAGTAGAGTGAGAGTCCCATGGACTGCAAGAAGATCAAATGTATCCATTCTTAAGGAAATCAGCCCTGAGTGCTCACTGGAAGGACAGATCGTGAAGCTGAGGCTCCAATACTTTGGCCACCTCATGAGAAGAGAAGACTCCCTGGAAAAGACCCTGATGTTGGGAAAGATGGAGAGCACAACGAGAAGGGGACGACAGAGATGGTTGGACAGTGTTCTTGAAGCTACTAGCATGAGTTTGACCAAACTGCGGGAGGCAGTTGAAGACAGGAGTGCCTGGCGTGCTCTGGTCCATGGGGTCACGAAGAGTCGGACATGACTAAATGATTAAACAACAGCAGCAATAGCAGCAGATTGGTAACCTTTAAAGATACTCAACAGAGCAGGGTTTTGTTCCAAGGGAGTCTACATGAATGCTTATGTGGTACAATAGATACATGCTCACTCTTTACTATAGATGGGCAGGAATTGGAGTTGGGGAGTGACATGCATTACTTACCACCAGCTGTGATGTCATAAGCATTATCCAGCAGACAGTGGTACAATAAGATTGCATACTGTTATAGTGTTTGGTAACAATGATCTCTGGGGAGGCCAACTGGGCTTTTTCAAAGAATGGGTTGACTTGAAGCAAAACTGGCATAACCACCAGACTGGCATATGTGCAGTAGATGGGGACTAAAGAGAGACCCCATCGCTGGAGACTTCATTTCTATCATTTAAGCACCAAGCAAAGACATTTCTGTTTTCCCATAATTTTAAGAACTGCTAATGTTCGCATTCTTTAACTTAAGAGCAAGTTTGCCATCTATTATTTAAAGTGGACAGTTGCTGTTTTAGTTTCTTGTTTTAATTTGCTGTATGCTTTATGCTTGTTGTTTTAAACAATAGTTTTTAAAAAAGAAAAGTTTCTTCTCTGTTAGCCACTATGGGAAGTTGGTATGGGTTGAGAATTATGTAAGTGCATAAATAAATAAATATAAAGCATGAACAAAATACAAAGGAAAATACGCATGTGTGTGTACTGCCAACTGGAAGGCAAAGACACGAGCTGTTTTGCAGAAGTAACAAGATATTGTTTGTATAAGCCCTTCAGCAGTTTATGCTGCAGGCTCTGTTCTTCCCCACAGGCCCTCAGAGGCAAAGTTAAGTGAACCTATGATGAGATTATCTGTGATGGCTCTCATCATCCAACTGTGACCTAACTATGAGAATACTAACCCTTTCACACACACTGCACCAAACCAAATTCTCTGAGAGGCCTGAAAAGGCAGAGCGAATTCCCATAGACCATCTCTCCAGGAAGCCCAGCATGCAGGGTTTCGTTGTTTATATTTCTGGAAACACGAAACATGATAGGATTTATGTGTGTGTGTCCTTTAATTCACTTGCAGTCTTAAAACATGTAAACTCGGGTCTTGGAACTCAACTGCTTTTATGAAAACATTTTATTTGTTCAGCTTCTAAAGTTCAAAACTGTAATCAGGGAGTTCATACGATGGCAAATAAACATTGAGAAGACCTGCCCATTCTCGTTTTGTGTGCCTGGAAGCATCTACCTCTTTGGGACTAGGAAATGGGACTTGTATCTTTTCCAGTCTTAGATATTTTTGGTTTTAGGGATCTGAAGGAGACTGTTCTGCTTTACAGGAGACAAGAGACAGAGAGAATGAGAGAGGCTTTTGTGTGCTTGATTAAAGTTTTGAATGCCACTTACCATGAACGCTTGGAGGCTGATACAGTGTCTACTTGTGTGTATACACATTAGCGTGAACCTATATCTCACACATGTATTCATGAAACTTTTACTTTGGTAATCTTTACTAGAGAAATTGTGCGCCACAGAGTTTATTGCAGTGTAAACAATTACTCTGCAAATACCATATATCTTTGCTTATTTGGGGTGAATTAGCCCAAACTACTCAATGCCAATATTATCTTGTTGCTTAACAGAATTAGCAAGAGCCACACAATTTATGATAATAGGAGTATTTATTTACACAAAATATCAGGCATTAAGTAAAACGGGGATGAACCACCAGTACACAGTGTTACAGATTGGGAAGAGGTAGTAAGTTCAATGCAAGGTGAAACATTAGGTCACCCCAATTCACTTTCCTAAGACGAAAAAGCTAAACGTGTACAAAGATAGTGGAGAAGAGGCTAAGAGCTGGTTACTTCCTTACATGGAGTTATGAAGTGGACAATTAGAACTAAGTAGAACTAAGATAAGGCTGAAACAACCCAGAAAGAGGGAAGTTTCACATGCAAATACATGTGGATGATTGATGTGAGTGAGATCTGTTTAATATGAAAGGACGTAATATTGGGGGAGGAGCAATGAGAAGCAGTTTCTTGGGTTTTTACCCTGACTTAAGAGTATTCCAGGGGGTTGTTGGGTGCAAACTCCCAGAGGAAATGGTAGGTCTATAAAATGAAAGGATATTCAACAAGTTCAGGCTATGTTGGGGTGACCAAAGGTAGGCAAGCCTTCATGGAGAAACCTCAAACCAAAGTCCAATTCTACCTTAGGTTCTTAGGAATGCCCCAAATGTGGTTGAACTTCCTTTGAGTAACACTGGTGCTTGTGCTTCCCACAAGAGTCCTGACTACTCTTGAAAGTCAAAGGAGAACTTTTATTTATTTTCTTTTTAAAAAAATTATATATCACTTTGATTGCTGTAAAACCTCTAAGCAGTTTCCAAAAAGATACAATAAAACATTACAAAGGTAATAAAATAAAGCATTAGAAGGACTGATACTGCACTAAAAAAAAATCTTCATGTAGATGAACATGTTAACCCATTTGGTGCCTTAAAAAGCATTGACTTGTTTATGTGAGACTTTGCTCTGGGCAAGAGGGAAGTGGCTTTAAGCTAATCAGCCCTCTGCACAGCATTGTCACACTCACACAAGCCACCCAATCAGCATTCTAAACAGCCAGTTTCTCCTGGGAAAGGGATACACTGATTGCAAATTTCCTTAATTCGCTTTTGAAGTTTGTCCACTGGTGTTGTGTTCAGATCTGCAGTGTACTGTACTTATTAAGTGATGCTTTTATGGCTGAGCTCATGCTAGGATCAGTTGGCTCTTCTCAGTAGCAGACGTACTGCAATTCCAAATCAAGCAAAGGAGTGATTACCTTCTCAATGACTGTATCTGGTCAAGCTGAAACCGATGCAATTGATCTCATCCTGGTGTAACTATGGCATGACTCAGATCCTAACTAGCCAAAGAACCAACCAATAAATTCTTCCTGGTCTCCTGCAGAGCATTTGAGTATGATCAGTGTCTGTGATATCATCTAGTTGAGGGGTCTATTACATTCTGTCATTGGCCCTACCAATGAGATCATGTTATTTATATCCCATGAGCTAATGTTCCATAAACTCTTCTGTTAATCACACCACAGTCTCCACACCCCCGTATATAGCTAAATGATTCAGGCATCACCTCCTGCTGGCTGTTTTATGCTGCTTCTATGATTGTGTGGCTTTTAGCTTATTACATAAATATTTTGCATTTACATTTTAACCACTTTTATTTTTGTAAACCTTCCTATGATTATAACTTAATGTCAGTATGAAAACACTTATACTAAATATGAAATAAAAGAAATCATCATCTTGTTAGCGAAATCCCAGATGTCAAGGCAGCTGAGTGCTACTCCATAAGAGAGCTGTGCTAGGGCATCTTAGAGATTGCTTCTCCTTTCTACAGGCACCCTGTCGTCCACTCTTTTAACATTCTAATCTAACATGTGCATCCAAAATGGAACTGTGCACAGGGACAGACGTATCCCAGCCTATAAAACTCCAAACAAACCCAAGCTCATAAATGAAGGCAATAAACCTCCAACAAAAGCAAGAAGGAGTCCCAAGTGGATATTCCGAGATTTAACCTGACCTGTGATTTGAACTTTATATATGCCTTACCTGATAATGGACGGCACGCTCTAGGTTCCTTAGCTATAACATCCCATGTCGAGCGTTCTGAACTGTGTGCTCTCAGGTTACCATTTATGTGCTTCTATATTTTCCCATTTTACCATTTCCAACTTAATTGTCTAATATAGAGACAGAAGGCAGTTCAATAGGTTTCGTCCTACCTAAGCATTGTGCCAAGAAATGGAATGTAGTGTGGCACAGCACAGAAAGAGGGTGATCAATACAAATATTGGTCTTCAGATATAATGTATCTGAGCAAATTTGTACACATCTGCCAATTTATTATTAAATATATATTTAGCCCACTCTTCACATAAAGATCTCAAGAGTGGTCACATTTCAGTTAAAACTGCCATTTGTGAAACAGTAAAAAAACCAACACCCCCCCCCCCAATCTTCTCCAACATACCTCTCCCATCATCCCTTTGTTACGATATTGAAGCAATGATGCTGCAAGCTGATTGCTGGGAAAAGTCACATGATGTTGGGAGTGTCTGTGGGAAACAGACAGCACCGGAATTAGCTCAGAGTGTAATATGAGCTGCACAGGAAGTGCCTGTGGGAGTCGTCTGCTGGAGTTTGATGAGAGCAGACATATTTTTGTAACACTGCAGAGACAGAAATAAATAGCCATGTAAATACGTTTCTGTCTTATCTCTTTCCCCTGCCGGGGGGGCAGGAAAGAGTGGTGTGTTCTTCTCACGCTGAGAAGGATCGCCTATCGCGACCTCTGCCTGGTCCTTGCCGGGAGAGCAGACCGGGAGGTCAACAGGAGACCGAGCCGGGTGCCTGGGAGAGTTGCCAGTTTCTCCTGATAATGGCTCGGAATCCAACATCTGGTAGCAGAAGCCGATGGTTTCATTCCATGAAAGCAGCGAAAGAGGTTGGTGGATCGTAACTTCATCCTCTGCTAGAAGATAAGGGAAGATATGGTAGCGGGCGGATGGAATCTGCAAGACCGGCAGAGCACCGAAGGAATCAGTTTTGCTGATAAGGAAACGAGCAACGGAACCCCCAAGGTATGCTGATTTTATGGGCTAAAAGGGTGAACGCAGATTGAAGATTCTCTGGTTCACGAGAGCTGTTTTCTTGGATTAGAAACGGCACTGAGAGAGAGCCACATACTTCGCATACCAGGGCCAGATAAGAAGCTTGTTGTTCAGGCTTGGAATGTCCAGTTGCTAAGCAACGAGACGTCAATCTTTTCAGCTACTTCGGAGATAGCTAGCTTGAAAAGGAAGTGGAAAATCACTGGCCAACCGGAAGAGGCTGGGACTGTGAAGAGGCTGGAAAAACACTGAGTAAACATTCCAGCGTTTTGTTTTGACTTATCTCACTACTCTTGGAAGGGACTTTCCAGAGCTGCCTGCGTTTAGCTGCCAGGTGCAAAAAGGCAGTAAACAATCCAACAGACTCTTGGATTTTAACAGGCTCGAGAGTGAGAGCTGAAGCTTGGATTCAAAATGGATACCAAGAAGGGGGGAGGCTTACCTTACCCACCTCCACTGACAAATGACAATTATGCCTCGTGGTCAGTAAAGATGAAAGCCCTGCTACAGAATCAGAGGATTTTTGGGGTGATTGATAACCCCATCCCTCCTGCACCAACGCCAGGTTGGAATTCACAGAATGTCAGAGCCAGGACGGCCATAATTCTGTGTGTCTCAGATGATCAACTCGTGCATGTTCAGGATTTGGAATACGCACGTGAGATTTGGGAAACGCTGCGTAGAATACATCAAAGAGATGCTGGTTCTTCAGCGTTGCTGCATTTTGAGAAGCTGACCAATCTGAGGCTAGCGCCTGATGGAGATGTGCAAGCGCATTTGACAGAGATGAAATTCTTACGCCAGCAGATGGCGCAACGCAATTTCCCTCTACAGGAAGAGATATTATGCTTCATGATTATTAACAGCCTTAATCGGACTTATAAAACCGTTGCAAGTCAGCTTGGTTCGCTACCAGCGGCCGATCTAACCGTGGAGAGAATCTGTTCAGTCGTTCTGAACGAAAGAGACAGACTTGCTGCAATAGATGTCAAAGACAGGGGGAGAGAAGCTCGGAGTCCTGACACCCCCACTGCTATTGCAAGTGAAGAACAGGCTGTTGCTTTGAACGTTGTCCGTTGTTTCAATTGTGGACAGACTGGGCATCTTCAGCGGAACTGTAAGAAGCCACGTCAACAGAAAGGAGCTAAGGGGAGCTCTGCAAAGCCTGAGGCGTCAGGCAAAAGTCGTACCAAGTCCCAGATGAAACCTGGAAAAGCATTGCTGTCAACGAAAGCCGAAATTTCAATGGAGAACGCTTTTGTTATTGACACGGGTTGCACGCAACACATGACGTCGCGCCGAGGACTGTTTTCAACGTTTAAGAAGCAAAGCTTCACTGTGAAACTGGCCAATGGCCAGGAGCTGAAAGCGATCGGGTTTGGGACTGTGTATCTTGAAAGTCTGAACTTGACTATAAACAATGTGTATTTGGTTCCTGATTTAAAGTACAATCTGCTGAGTGTTTCGCAGATCACAAAGAAAGGACTGAAATTGTCCTATGATGAAGAAAGCTGCAAAATCTTCAAAGATGGAGAGCTGTATCTTTCTGCCAGAGAGAAAGATGGACTGTATTTGTTGACTTTTGATGAAAGTGATTGCATAAAATGTAATGCTTCTGAATCTAACATGATCTCTCTTGCAGGTACGACGAAGACTACGAGAGTAAACAAAGCTTTTCAGCGAGTGTATGCTGATATGATTGGTCCTCTAGCACCGTCTAGAGGCAATGCAAGATATTATCTTGTGTGTGTGGATCATTTCTCTCATTACGTGTGGTTATTCATGTTGAACAGACCACAAGAAGCCTTAGAAAGGTTTAAAGAGTTTTGTGAGAAGGTTAAGAGTATTCATGATGCTAACATTGATTGTCTTTTCACAGATGAAAAGCCAGTTTTTCTTTTACAGGATTTTCAGGATTTCCTGCATAAGAAAGGAATAAGGCACAAGGTTGCTGTTTCAGCAGATGCATGGAACAGAAGTGTCTGTGTACAAGTGAACAAAGAATTGCAAAATGGGATGAAGGCGCAATTGCTGAGTTCACATTTGCCACATGAGTTTTGGGCGGAGTCCCTATCATGTTATTGTTATTGTTGGGTGAGAAAGGTTTCCAAAGGTATGGAATGTTCTCCTTTTGAGAAGCTGTTCCACAGAAAACCTTCTGTCGCACATTTTAAGGTTTTTGGATCTCAAATCAGAACAGAAACTCCAGATGGGGTGAAGAATGCCAGAGGCATTTTTGTGGGTTATGAAAAGGGTCTCTACAGAGTAATTTTGTCTGAATCTGGTCAGGTGATTCTCACAAAATTTCTAGAGAGTGCTCCTGAACAGGAGAGAGTAATTGTTCACACATTTCCCACTGAGGACAGTTCAGATGATGATGATGATTTTACTGATTACAGTGGTACTGAGAGTGACAGTGATAGCTCGAAGAGCTCAGTTGACACAGTCATTGAGAGGAAATCTCACACAATGGCTAGACCTTCACAGGTGAAGGATGAACCACTGTTTACTATTGGAACTGGTTCTCCAAAGAGTCCTGAGTTTGCTAACTCAGCTGTAGCGTGTGTTACTATTGTTGACAACTCAAGACAGGTTAAAGCTGTGTCTAAGTCAGAGACAGAGACACAACAGGGAGTTGCTAAGCGTAACACTACATTCCCTAGCCAAGGAAATGCAGATGCACTCATTCCTTGGAAATCAGACAACCAGAGAGGTACACTGGGGAAACCAGTGGCGGGTAGTTCCAAGGGTGGAACTGAAACAACAGGGGAGTGTTATATGTATAACAACTGTTTGTTTTCTTTTCTGGATCTCGCAGCACGCATTGAATCAAATGGGGGAGTATGTTACGATATTGAAGCAATGATGCTGCAAGCTGATTGCTGGGAAAAGTCACATGATGTTGGGAGTGTCTGTGGGAAACAGACAGCACCGGAATTAGCTCAGAGTGTAATATGAGCTGCACAGGAAGTGCCTGTGGGAGTCGTCTGCTGGAGTTTGATGAGAGCAGACATATTTTTGTAACACTGCAGAGACAGAAATAAATAGCCATGTAAATACGTTTCTGTCTTATCTCTTTCCCCTGCCGGGGGGGCAGGAAAGAGTGGTGTGTTCTTCTCACGCTGAGAAGGATCGCCTATCGCGACCTCTGCCTGGTCCTTGCCGGGAGAGCAGACCGGGAGGTCAACAGGAGACCGAGCCGGGTGCCTGGGAGAGTTGCCAGTTTCTCCTGATAATGGCTCGGAATCCAACACCCTTTTCTATGATAAAAAACTAAAGGGCTGAGTTTCTTCTAGTTTCTGGCTACCTTCTTTGTATTTATAGCCACATGTAGTGGCATGGATATAGTGGCATGCGTATCAGTTGCCCTGACCTTGATGTATTAAGGAGATGCGTAAATATAGGGAAATAAGTTTGCCTAAGCACCCTCAAGACCACTTAATCTTCTTCCTTGTGACAGCAGTCTTGAAGGTAAAGGTACCCCTGCCCGTACGGGCCAGTCTTGACAGACTCTAGGGTTGTGCGCCCATCTCACTCAAGAGGCCGGGGGCCAGCGCTGTCCGAAGACACTTCCGGGTCACGTGGCCAGCGTGACATCGCTGCTCTGGCGAGCCAGAGCCACACACGGAAACGCCGTTTACCTTCCCGCTAGTAAGCGGTCCCTATTTATCTACTTGCACCCAGGAGTGCTGTGAAGGCTGCAATCCCATTGACCTCAATGGATCTTCATTCTAAGTAAATATGTTTGGGATTGTGCTGCAGACAATTTCATTTGGAATGTTCTGCCTTTTCCCCCCATTAGGAAACAGAAAGCAAGAGTTCCGCTGACTCACCACTTGAGGTCATGCAGCAGGTTCATGGCAGAGGCAGGCAGTTTGGGTGTGTGTGATTTCCCAGCTCCTTTCTCAGAAATGCCAGACAAATCTTCCTTCAGATGTGACTTATCTCAAGCAGCAGGCAACAGAGATTCATAAAAGCCTGACACATCCGCTTGAGATCCTTTAAATGCCTTACTGAATTAGGAGACAATGGAGAAGTTGTGTGAGATACTTATCTAACTTTCCCAGGGCATGACAAAGAAAGGGGGGGATGCAGAAAGAAGAAGATGGATCAGCAAAGTCAGTGAGCATGACAGCAGGGGAAAGCTTCTGGAATGGATTAAAGATTGGAGCTTAGTGAGTGATAGGACACATGGGATACCAGTAGAAGATAATGGCAGAGAGTATGGCTAAAGGCAGCAGGCTGAGAGACACACTTAATTTTACTTTGGCTAGAAATGAGCCAAGGAGAAAAGTTCATACAATGGGGTTTCCAGCTGCCTATTAAGTACAGCCAATATTCTCTGTTTTATCATTCATTCCTCCCACACTTTTCAATGCATTTACCTGTCACTTTCCTAACCGCAAAACAACCCTTGTTGCTTTTCAAGTGGATTTGTTCTATCAGGGCACTTTCACTCACTTTAGTTGCACAAACCTAAATTTCTGGTATGTGTCGGAATTCCTTCTGCAAAATGTTGTCAGTGCGCAACATAGTACGCTAATGGAGTACCCATAGGTGGCAGAACGTTCAGTGAACTACCAAACATGCTCCATATAGTACTTGCAATCTATGGATATCAGACAATGTTTTCATTTTGCTGCTTGTCTTCTGCATGCTGTTGCTGGCCAGCTGCTTACTGTCATCTCTTCCTGCTGCCATTCTGTCAATAAATTGTTTCCACAACATGGCTGGCTTATTTGTATCAATACATCTTGAATGGCTCTCTTGAGAGAATGAAATTAATCCCCTGTAAAACTGTTCATTATTTTATCTATAAACTGCATAAGATGGGTTGTAAATGGAGAAGCTGGAAAAAATGTAATATCACTAGACAGAGCATAAATTTTGTGGAGGACTATATTAAATAAAAATAACACAGAGTGACAAAAGATTCAAGGGAAGAGGTCGTACCTGGGTGGTCATTGCTATCCTCAGTATGATTCTCCATGTACACAGAAATGAGCTGAATTGAAAAGATGTTGACCTGGAGAGCAGCATATAGAGTCAGAAGGAAGAAGTCCTAACCTCTTTCTTCACTTGTGTATTCCTCTCAGAGTTCCTTCTTTCTTCCAATATTTTGAGAGTGAATTCAGATGCACATGTTGTGCTTGGCCACAGAACAGTTTCCCTTTGATCACAAAAGAGTGTGCCAGGTGAACTGTTAGTTGAATTGTTCAACATCAGCATAGACAGAAAATCCACTCTACTGCTACAAGAGGCATTGATTTATGTGCTCGCAAAGAAAGGCATACCAGACCAGATGGAGATGACCACCATTCTGTCTAGGTCAAAGAGGATTTAATAAACAAAGGTTTAGTCACGATGGCAGCAAAAAGATCATTGTATATATGTGACAAGAGCAGTGTACACCTGACTTTGCCTCAAAATGCAACTCTATATTATTATTACCAGCTCAACAGAGAAAAAACTTCGGGTGGGAAGTGCAACTTAATTCAAAATTGCTCCTGGGTCACTGGTCCATCTAGACCCAGGGTTGTTCTGGACCCTGAGGAGATTATGAATCAAACCATAATGTATTCAGAAATAGTGCAATTATCCTCATCCCTTGCCACTGAAGACTGGGTAGCTTGATGTCAGCAGTGTGTGTGTGTGTGTGTGTGTGTGTGTGTGTGGTGGAGAACCTTGGTCCCCAGCAAAAATGGTGCTGTGCCAAAGTGAAGCACTTTACTCAAGGCTTGTGAACAAAACACAAGACAGTTCCGTAGCTGATAAAGATCCATGATGAGCATATGCAGGTGGTTGTAGAGAGATTGCCATTCTGGTCCCTCTGTGCGCTCCAGGTGATCCTGAATTTGTGGGTAAGCAGAAGTGGCCAACTGTAGTCTTCTTTGTAAGCTAATTCTGTTTAGTTAGCTGTTGGAGGGACTTCGGGGAATTAGGGAGAACAGGTGAATAGGAACAAATGGTGGCTGCGAATGATCTACAATCTTCGTTGGCTTCTTGATATGAGCCTTACAAAGCCAATTAAGAATTGTGTGGGACATATTTTTAAAAAAATAAATTTTTATTAGTTTTGTATAAAAGTTGTACACCATAAACATAATATTTTCAAACCTTAAAAAAGTGGTTCTTTCAAACCTTGAGACCTCCTTCCCTCCCTCCATGGGTTCCAATTCTTAAAATAAAAATAAAAATCCCCTACATCTTTTACTGTAATCTATCTATTATATAATCATAGTACTCAAAATCCATGTTACTTTACAAGTGTCATTGTATTCCTGTCAATGATTTCAACTGTTTACAGTGGTCTTGCAAATATGTTAGAAAATTATTCCAGTCTTTTAAGCATACTTGGTCTTCCTGATTTCTGATCTTTCTCGTCAGTCTTGCCATTTCTGCATATTCCATCCGCTTGGTCTGCCACTCTTCTCCGGTTGGTACTTCTTCTTCTTTCCATCTCTGGGCAAGAAGCATCCTTGCTGCTATCTTTGCATACATAAACAGTCTTTTATTTTGGTAGTTCCTGGACATAACTTAACCTTGGTTCAATTAGCCTTCTTCAATGGGCACACATTTTGCTCCAGAGGCACCAAACAAAACTTATCAGCAGCATAGGGTTCTCTTTAGACATTTCTTCCTATCCAAGCATACAATTAGTTGCAGTAGCATAAGTGACCCAGGGTGCATTCAGACATGAGGATTATTGTCTTAGATTTCCTGGGTATAATGCTAGCACTTCTGTTCTGGTTTCTAATGCTCTTTTTACATAGCATTATATGACTTTTTGAGTGATATACCACATGCGACACTTAATTTCATCCACACCAGTAGGTGTGATGAGACACAACAGTGGAGATCATTGGAAATTGTGAAGCAGAACTGTAATGCCTGAATAGCACTCCAACTTAAATCCATTAAATTTAGTTGGTCTACTCTGAGTTGGATAACACCCAATGGACTTAAGAGCCACTGCAGACAGGTGTTTTATTGTGGGTGTATTCAGCAACATGCTCTTAGCCCAGTAATAGTGGTGGCGCATTTATTCTGCTTTGGTTTGTTCTGCAATGTTTCTCCAATTCTACCACGTTACTGCTGTCCAGAGGGGCTATAGCACAATAAAAGCAGGAGAAAGATAAACCACAACATTCGTGATATAAGAGGGTATAAGTCACGGGGCATGCACTGATGGGAAGTGAAGCAGTGTGACCACCCTGAAGCTTCAGCAGGCACAAATGGGTTGCATGTAACTGCCCCAGTAGCATCAAGAGCACAAATCACCATGAAAGTGTAATAAAAATTATGTATAGAGGAGCCTTAAATGCATGTAAGTGGTATCCAGGATTACACACAGTGGATTCAACCAAGTTTTACCCAGAGGTAGGCCCACTGGAATTAATGAGGTCCAGTCCTTTCAGTGGACCTACTCTGAGTAAACCTTAATTGAATACCATCCAATTTTAAATAAAATACATTAGATTTCCATGGACCACAATATCTGGGATTCTGGGTCCGTCTGAGCATTTGGCGACCATTACTGGAGGAGCGCCAATGCACTCTCAGCTCATTTTCTGCAGTCTACTTCCCTTTTGTGGTCCTTCTCACATTTTGGCATATCTCTTGGGAGTGTTTCTTGAGCAAAAATTTTAAAAAATTAAATCCTCCTGCTTGTTTCCCCTCCCGAAATGACCCCTCCTGTTGTTGATTCAGTGAGTGGCATTGATAGATGGGACTCCTTGGCCTCCTAGCTGGAGGAGTTGCGATGATGGAATACCAGGAGGGAAAGGGATTGTGAGGGAGCTAATGCTTTAGAGGTCAGGGAGAAAAAGAACAAAGAGGGAAACCGCAGAGACTTTCTCTTCTGACAAACATGTCAGTCGCTCTACACAAGCTATGATTTTCCCAGCGTCCCTCCATCCGTCTCCCTGGTCAGAGAGCTGAAAATAATTTTCAGGCCAAAAAAATTATTTTTTATTTATTTATTTATTATTTTTAATGTCCGTTTAGTCTCCTTTTAAAACTCAGAGAGATAGTGAGGGACTGGGTGGGGTGGTAAGAAATGAAAAAGAACCCTCCTGAATCAGACCCAGCTATTTCAGCGTCCTAATCTTACAATGGCCAACCAGCTGCAACTGGCATTCCAAAGCACACTGCTTCTGACAGGTACAGCCACAACTTGGCCCTAACACCCAAGAGCGTTGGTGGGGTTGGAGATGCTATTTCAGCAAAGTTTTTTAGGGCTTTAAACACAAATATGAGAGTCTTGACTTGAGCTTGGTGTAACTTCAGTGCAAGAATGTGAATTGTACAGGCATCTGTTTGGCTGCTGTGAGAACAGGATGATGTCCTAAGATGGGTCATTGGTCTTATCCAGCAGTTCTTCTTATGTTCTTATGGGGACAAAGAAATATAAGCAGTTTGTAAAGCTGCTAGCCCACAAAGGTAAAGGTAAAAGGACCCCTGACCATTAGGTCCAGTTGTGGCTGACTCTGGGGTTGCAGCACTCATCTCGCTTTATTGGCCCAAGGAGCCAGCGTACAGCTTCCGGGTCATGTGGCCAGCATGACTAAGCCGGTTCTGGCAAACCAGAGCAGCGCATAGAAATGCCATTTACCTTCCCGTCAGAGTGGTACCTATTTATCTACTTGCACTTTGATGTGCTTTCGAACTGCTAGGTTGGCAGCAGCAGGGACCGAGCAACGGGAGCTCACCCCATCACAGGGATTCGAACCGCCGACCTTCTGACCGGCAAGCCCTAGGCTCTGTGGTTTAACCCACCTTGCACTATCAGCCATTTCCAAGGTCTGGCTGGCTGGCTGGCTCTCTCTCTCTCTCTCTCTCTCTCTCTCTCTCTCTCTCTCTCTCATTCAAACTGCTTTCTTTTTTTGGCCAGGACACACATCTCTGCAGAACATCATTCTCAGACATCACCCCCTGCAGGTAGATTGCCCATTCAGGAATAACATCTCTGAACCATTAACTCCATTGAAGGAAGTTCAACTGATCATCTTCAACTATTTGTAGCAAGCAATCAGCTCCGCAGAGTATGGTCTCCCGGAATATAGAACACCCAAGACTCTTTGGACTCAAATAAGATTTTTCCTTTAAAGTCATTTTGTGCAAAGATGTGGACCACCTAAGAGGTTCTGAGCAGAAAGTTCTCAGTGGAATCATTTCAACTAAAATGGGGTGGAGAGAGGTTTCAACAACCCAGTGCCCTAGCTCACTATTTTGGCTGCCACTGCTGTGTGTTTTATAGTTCCAGGTGTCCCAGTAGCTCCCATGTACCTGTTTCCCCAGCAGTCTGTAGAGCATCTTCCTCACTCTGGTTGGCTTCCCGGCGATACTAGCAGAAAAGACTGGTGGATGTATATTTCCAAATCATCAACACATGTTTTCCTCCAAAGTGTCCCCGGCTCGCTCTGTCTCTTATTGTACTTTCCAGCCACTTCACCTAGAAGATATTTCAGAAGTATATTTACTAGGTAATTACTCTGGAAATGCAGGCGCAGCATTATAAAATGCGAAGCTGTCCATATTTTTACTCTTTATCTTTATGGACAACAGCGAAATATCTTGGAGCCAATCAAAGGCCCTTAAGCCTGAGCTTGGCTATGTAACCAAGCCTGCCGAAGATGCTAGCTATCCATGCGAGAAATAAGCAGGCGGAATTGTTAGAGATAATTAGTTTGTACTCCGCAGCCTCGTCACAATTCTTGGCACTGTTATACATTTAATAAGAACAACACGGGCTGTTACACTAGGAACACCGCGCCAGGGTGTGCATATTGGTGCATGCCTCAAACATTATGCTTTTCCATTTGCATGTGAAGCGCTGCGCAACTAGCAATGTTGCATTCAGGCATAGCCTGGGGGGGCGGGGGGGAGGAGTGAAAGAAGGACCTTGAAGGCAAAGAATGGTGGGTTTGTCAGTATGCATGCTTCCTATGCTCTTAGGAAACCGAATGCCTTATGCCAGCGGTTCCCAAACTTTTGGGGGCCACAACCTGCTTAGTTCCATAAGCTCAGTCCCAGTGCTCCCTACCTCTCAGGGAACTGCCATCAGTGCCGGAGGGAGAGAGCAAAATCCAGAGGGATTCTGGAGAGCGTCCCGGGATTGGGAGAGGCAGCCCATCTTCTGGGGAAGAGAATCAGCGTAGCACCAGTGGAGAAGGGGGGCAGATGGGGGAAGCAGCGGGGCGGTCCCATGACTCCTTGCCGGGGACCAGCGGGGAGAGTAGGGGTCCTCCGCTGCCTACGCCCTCCTTGCGCAGAAGGCTTTCACGCAGGGAAAGTAGGAGAAGACTAGGCGTCAAAGAGCTTCTTTGCTGGAAGAAGTTTAAGAAACGCCCACTGACGGATTCTGCCAGCGATTGAGACAGCCATGGGTGAGTGGCTGTCCGGACAGAAAAGGTTCACTCAGGCAATCCAGCCAGGTGTTTGCACCAGCTTACGCACGAGCAACCCCTAGAACCACTACACTACCCTACCCCACAAAACACATGATTCAGAATAGCAGTTTGCACAGGCTAGGATAGCTCAGTCGGTAGAGCGTGAGACTCTTAATCTGAGGGTTGTGAGTTCGAGCCCCATGTTGGGCAGAAGATTCCTGCATTGGACTAGATGACCCTTGTGTGGTCCCTTCCAGTTTGACAGTTCTATGATTCTACTTATTTATTTTTGTATATAATTTTTATTAAGTTTTCTGTTTTGCAATTTAAAATACTCATTTTACATCCTTTAGATATCAATGACTTCCATTCTTCTCTTTCCAGGATTTAAATCCCTTCATATTTTACAAAAACTATACCATTCAGTATTTCATTATTCCTTCCATCAAAACTTGTTTATGCTGTTGAATTTATCTTAATGCTAGGATTCTATGACATGCTAAAGAACATAATGACACAGTAGCATCCAAAACAGTAACAATTAATTGCACATTTATTCAAAATCCATTTAAAACTTTCATTCAACCAAACTGACAAACCTGATCTAGTGATGCCAGCTTTTCAAAGTCCGATAGTCATTGACATATCCAGCACCCCCCAGACACCCCTCAGGGGGTGGTACCTTATACTGAACCAGATTATTGGACCATCTAGCTCAGTATTGTCTATAGCATGGGTAGACAAACTAAGGCCCGGGGGCCGGATCTGGCCCAGTCACCTTCTAAATCCGTCCCGTGGGTGGTCTGGGAATCAGGGTGCTTTTACATGAGTAGAATGTGTCCTTTTATTTTAAATGCATCTCTGGGTTATTTGTTGGGGCCTGCCTGGTGTTTTTACATAGGTAGAATGTGTGCTTTTATTTAAAATGCATCTCTGGGTTATTTGTGGGGCATAGGAATTTGTTCATTTTTTCTCTTCAAAATATAGTCTGGCCCCCCACAAGGTCTGAGGGACAGCGGACCAGCCCCCTGCTGAAAAAGTTTGCTGACCTATAGTATAGTAGACTCTATCCTGGCTCGTGGGAAGCTCTCCAGGGTCTCAGACGGAAGTGTTCCCCAGGCCTACCTGGTGATGCCAGGGATGAAAACTGGGACCTTCTGCATGCCAGGCACTTCCTCTACCCCTGAGCCCTGGCCCCTCCCTTTAAAGCAGTGCAGAGCTTTCTTTTTTGAAGTTTAAGGATGTTTAATAGAAAGTTTTATCTCAGAATAAATTTGGTTATATTTATTTAGAGAACAGCTGAAACAAGGCAGCTTTGTGGCCCCTTAAAGTCTGACTGTGGCACAATATGAGCTCTTGTGGATTACAGCCTACTTCATTGAATGCATGAAGCGTTACTTTCAGTTGTCAGACGCAGATATTAAGGTGTGTGGCGGGGGAAGGCTGTTTGTCAGCAATATTGCTGAAAGGCTTTGAAATGCAGGAGTTATATAACCTGTGCCATTTCTATGCAAAATTCAAATGATTACAAAAGATGCTCATGGAGCATTCATAGAATAGCAGCAGCTCATGCTTCTTCAGCCATATTTACTCTCTTACTAGAAAGTTGCAGGGGGTTGGAAGGGTGCTGGTATTTTGCATTCATTTGCAAGTATATACACTAGAGTCGAAACTAGTGATGCCACAGAAGCCGCATACTGCAGTGTAGCAATTAGAGTGCTGAATGCTGGGAAACCAGGATTCAAATCTTCACTCAGCCATGAAGCTCCCTGGGTGATGCTGGGCCAAACATTGACTCTCAGAGTAGCATACTTCACAAGGTTGTTGTGAGAAGGGAAATGGGTAGGAAGGGAAGCATGTATTCCACAATATAAATGTCTCAGAAAGCGTGTTCTCCTTCATGGAGAGCATGTGTTATGGTCAGGGCCGACAGGACACTCAAATGTTGTGGGGCGGCCTAATTGATCATTGGCCACTGTTGGGCTTGGGCTTCCCTTGTTGTTGGGAAGAAGTTAATGTTGCCCTTTGATGATTGACAGCCAGAAATGTTAAAACTCCCTGCACTAGGCGTAGAGCTTCCTCTTTTCGCTCCATGCATCGGATTGCCCGTCCCCCTCCCTATATTTAGGGTTGTTCGCTTTGACCTTGCTATGCCTGTCATGGGGTCGTCTGGTCTTGGGGCAGGGGCCCAGTAGGAATTTTGTCCATCTGGCTGATTGGCTGGGGCTATTTGGTTTTTGCCTACTGCATAGCAAATCGTCACAACTTGTAAGGTTGCGGTTAGGCATTGGTTTATGGTTTGGTTGGTTGAGGGGCATGGATTGGCTGTGCCTGCCCCTCTAATGCTGCTGCTGCAAGGGATTCCATTAAAGGAATACAGGGGCTCACCATTGCTTTTGTCCGAACCCTGTCAAGGGGCTAGGGCCACGCAAGAGCCCCTGGTTGCATTTGGGGAGGGCTGAGGGCAGGTTCCCTGCTCCGTCGCTACCCCCAAATGTATTCCCCTTTTCTGACTTTCGTAGGCTTGCGAAATGTCAGTCTGCCCCCCACTGGGAGTAGATAGTCGCAATCAATGCCTAAGCAACCACTCACATTTTTGTATTTTAATAAAGTTGTGGCCAAAAATTATGCCAAAAACCTTAAACAAAATTTCTGTGTGATGTGTGAGTTATTTGGGGTGGCCTGGGGACCTCGACACACAAATGGTGTCTTAGGTGGTTCATAATACTCCTCTCAGCCAGTGGTGTATCGAGGGGGGGGGGGGGACAAAGGGATGGTTGCTATGAGTGCAAAATTGTTAGGGGCACAAAATTCCAACACCTAGTATTGCTTCAATACAGCTGTGCACTTCCATCCCTGGGCTCCGTTGAAAACGGTTTCTTCATGCGAACCATTAAGTGACCTCTCCAGACAACGGAACAACTCTTCTTTTCTTATCTCTGTGGGTGCGATCGCCTGGGTGATGTGGACACCATTAGGCAGTTGAATGCACAGATGTACTCTGTTCGTTTGTCTCCCACTTATCCCCTCTGTGTGGCCCGGGCCCTGGCAACCCACGCCACACCACTGATCTCATTACAACCCTGAAAATTCTTCTCCAGCTAGGCCGCCTTCATTCACAACAGCCAGACAAGACAGGAAAGGGGGGGGGTGAATTTTGAGGGATCAGGGTTGCAGGGTAGAAATAATCTCTGATGGGAATGAACCGACTTGGATTTTAATCTGAGTCAGAAAAGATTTGAAGGCTCCTAACAGTTGTCTCTTTGAGGTGAACATTGCAAGCTTTTACAAGCCATACCGAAGTCCCAGAAACACACGTTTCACCCGCTTCTCTAGAGCAGAGTCCTGTCTCCCCATTGATTAGGATCATCATTCGTAGGGAAGATCCCTGGCTTCTTTTTCTCATAAAATCCTTGAACTCAGCAGTCACGAGGCAAAGGGTGCTGAATTCAGGTTGCGAAACCCCTGTGAAGAAAGTGCTTTGGTGCTGCTATTTCTGCTGCTGCTTTTCCTCCCTGGCTACCATTATATAAACGCTTGGAAATGAAGTTGCCAGTCTCCTTATTGACCCGTTTACCCAAGATGAGACACTAGAAGAAAAAGGCTTGCAAAGGTTAATTGGTGTTATTGTTAAAATGTGCTTCTCTCCTCTCTTCATTGGTGTCTCAGGCAACACTCAGATAGGCAGTGAAAGCAAAAGCAGGTGTGGGTGGTGGTGGTGGGTTTGCTAAAGTGTTCAGCCCTGAGGTCAGCAGCTCTTTCTCATTTACCAGCAGATAAAGCGGGTCTGTTTAAAGTGGGAAAAAGGAGGAAGAGAGAGGCATCTGATCAGGGATGAAATGAAAGAGCAGAAATGCCTCCAAAAAAGCATATGCATCTGCAAATATTAACATTTGCTTAGCTGTTTAATGTGTTTTAGAATGTGGAATTTTCCTTGAATTTTCAAGCTGATTTTTATGTACAATGTTTATTTTGATGCTATTTAGTTGTTGTGTTTCTTAGAATGTGGAAACCATCAGGTACTGGGGGTATTTGTCTTTTATTTAAGATGCTTTAAACTGTGTTAATAACCACTTAGGTATTTGTTAAATATAACCCATCAGGCTTGGATCGTTTTAAAGTGCTTCATCAGGTTGGCTGCATCCTTCCTATTTACCCCTCCAAAATTAGTCTCAATGCTAGTCAATAGGTTCTCTGCCTCCCCCCCTTTAACTTGGTCTGTACGTCAGTGTAGGCTAATGAAACAATCCCTGTGTTTTCCCGGACAGCAATGTGCACAGTCTACTCTTTGTACTAACCAATCATCTGAAATGAATCCATAAATTGTCAAGGATCAGGGTTTATAGAAAAGAGGAAGAAGAAGAATTACACAAAATTCTTGCTATATATATCTTCAGCTTGATACTTTGTAGGTTAGGTTTAGTACATGTATATATTGCTTCCCGATAAAAAGTCACAAAGCAATTTACGACCATCTTTTAAAGAAATATGATAATAATATCAACAACAATATGTTACAAATGGAAAACAACAATATGTCTGGAGATGAAATGATGACCAGTTTGGTGCCAGGTGGAGAGCATTCCATGGGCAGTTTTAGGGTCCAGCCTGTTTAATCAATGGTACTTGGACTCTAACTATGATCAAGCTGTTTACAGTTCTGGACCCTTTTGGCCTGTTTATACATAAATATTTCTCATTGTCTGCAGCATCATATGTGTATAACTGTGCCATGATGGCTTTATCAACACAGATATGAGCTTCATGGGACTCCAGTTGTGAAATGTATACTAATCGAATAATGAGAAACCAAAAACTTAAAGAATGAGAGGAGAACTCATGTGTTATACAATCAAGAAGTGATGTGCTGTTGGCCACATCTGCATGGCTTTTCTCAGAGTAATTCACTCATTAAGCATGGATGTCTGCCAGGGGAAAGCCTAAGTGTGTGGACCTCTGTTGCATAGGCTTCTCTGGGACCCAGGACTCAAAACACAGATGTGTTGAGGTCCCAAGGAAATCCAGTTCAAGGAGATCTGCATGTCCCTGCAGACGTCCATTCCTAATGTGTGGGTGGCAGGGCAAAGGAAACTATGCAACCTTGGGACATAGGTTGACATAGCCATTGACAACCTATGACATAGCCATAGGTTGACAGCACCACTGACATAGCCCTGGTACTCTTTGATTGTGTGACCACTCCATCACAAGTTAACATGTGGACTCTGAAGTTAATTCCATTGCAGGTAGTTTCATTTGCTTCCCATGTGCTACAATGTTCCCAAAATAACTTTATGGCTAGTGCCTTTCCATAATCCAACGAATATTAGCTGATATCATCTATTTTGTTCCCCTTTTCTTCATCTAAGGTGAGGTAAGACCCTCTATAGCTAACCAATATCTGAGCAGGCTCAAGAAAAGGCTCACATTTGAGGGATTGTGGTCCACAATTCAAGAAGCAGTGGTTTTGATTGCGTACTGTGACCCAGTGCTTTGGGGGGGGTGCATACCCATAAACATTTTGTGAATCTAACTTTGGCCTCATTGAGAGGCAGTGTTTCAATATGAGTAGGAAAATGAGAGTACCCCTAAACATTTTTTTAGAAAAAAAGCACTGCTGTGACTGCACTGATTATTTCACATCTAACTACTTTTGGGAGAGCAAAGGTCCAATAATATGCTCCATTGTTTTAGGACAGCAATTTTAAAATTATGTTTCAGAGAACCCAGCTGTTCCTTGAAGCTCATCAAGAGGTCCTTCAGTGAAATTAGTTCTGGCATATCAGCTTTGCCTTCTGCAGTTGCAGGAGAGCATTGACTACATGCAAGCAGCATGATGGGGAGATCCAATAACATGCACCCCAGAACATTCCCAGGAACCCTCTCCATGGCAGTCAAATTAATGTGGAAAGAGTTCCTGGAGTGTAAGAAGTTGAAGTGTTTGTTTACTCCTGTCAAAACATCTGGGACATAATTAATTTCCATCTTTAAAACAAGATCAGCTATTTGTTTGTTTCTTAACAATGTTGTTTAGACTTTTACCTTATCTGAAGGGTCTCACTCAAGCAAAATTGCTATCAGAACTGGGAGGGATATTGTCAATATAGTTAGCAATAAGTAATAAAGCAATTAGCAATGAGTAATGAGTAATTAGGGATCAAGCTGCAAGACACAGGGAGCTGTGGATGCTGTGATGATTTGACTTCGCAGACCATTAAAGTGCTGATTTCAAGAGGTAATTGTCCAACATTTTGATAGTAATACAGATCAGCCAGCATGCAGGTCCTCCAATTTGGACCCTTTGGATTAGGTGTCCTCCAATGTGGAGATCATGAAAATTTTGGGAAACCACAAGAGCAAGTTCCTGCCCATGATGGGAGCCATCAGTAAGAACAGGAAAGGACCCTATGGAGGAAAGACACTTGGGGGGGGGGGATGAGACCCATTGTCTGAACCACTTCCCCACCCATGTTAGTCATAGGCTCAGTCAGTTTACAGGGAAAGACTGCAGGTCAATGGCAGAGCACCCACTTTCCATCCAAAAGTCCCAAGTTAAAATAAATTCTAGACTCTAATTCTAAGTGCATGTCTACTTCTAGCTGGAAGACCCCACAATCCTCAAATGTGTCCACACCAGCAAGACACCATGGCTTATCTAGCCAAGATTGTTATACCAATGCCTATGTAACCGGAGCCCAACACCTTCATACTTTACAACTGCACATTTTCTAAAGGGAGGCCTGGAGAATCAGGATAGCAATGTTCATATGTTACATTCAACTAGTGTACAATGTGTGAACACAAATAGTTGGACTCTACATGTAAAGTTCAAGGAGTACGCAGTTTGAGTGTCTGTGTATACAGTAGCTGAGCTATTCAAATCTAGTGTACACTCACATGCACTTGCATAGAGACAGCTTGAACTTGTGTTTGGTGCAATGTGGGAACTAGCTTCACTTCTTAAGTCATTGAGGTATGCAGGAACTGTTGAGAAATCTGCTTGAGGAGGAAGTTCACTGGCTTTCTAAAAAGAGAATATGCAATGGCAGGGCTCGGTTAAGATGTTTCCCTACCTGAGGTGAAGGACAAACTGGTGCCCTTCTGTTTCAGGTAGTCTCCAGCTGGAATGACATCTGAATTTTACTTCAGTATTAACAGTGGGGCATTCTGCACCATACCTGAGGACATCAGGGTAGCTTAGAGGGTACAGAACAAGCTACTGGGGAATGGTGAAGGGTTACTGCTCCCAAAACACCTGCAACACTTTGCCTAAAAGTAGGCCCAGCCTTGTGTAACAACAGTTGCACTTGCTAGGGCGAAATTTAAAAGGCTCATCTTTTTTGGTTATCTGCCAAAAAGATTCCCTTCAGGACTTTGTGTCAGACAATTATGCACATTATGGACATTTTGTGCCTCATTCTGAACATTGTCCTTGAGGGGAACGTATTACTGAGCCTGAGGGATCACTGTGCTCTGCTGCAGCACACCAATGCCTATGGCATTATGGAGGAGCATCGAAATATATCACCTATGAAATGAAGACATTAACCCAGACCTGGTCTGTTTATTCCAAGCCCAAGAAAAATCCCTCCGGAATCTTTCTCACAAAGCAGTTCTGCTACACATATTACTTTGAAATATAAAGCAAGAAGAAAGAAGGAGTCATAGGTACATCTTCACTAGCTACCACAAAGAAATTTCCCCTTTCTTGCACATAAAGCTTTAATTCTGAGATCAAGATTCCCTTGTGTAGGGTATTTGGCTGTGAATATGCTTGGGTCAGCTTGGGAATCTTCTTGCAAGTCTGAAAGGCAGGTGTCAGGGGTTCAGGAGCAGAGTCACAGGAGAGGGAAGAAACGGAGAGCGAGGGGGAGGAGTCGGAAGGAAATGTCAGCGGCGACAGTAGTCCGAGGTCTCTGAGTCTCTCCAGTGACTCGGAGGATTCACAGAAAGGGGCCCCCATGGTCAGGGCAAGGGGGACACCTCGGGAAGAGGGGGCCAGAGGGGACTCAGAGAGTAACAGCTGGAAATCCGGACCAGCTTCCCCCCCAGAGTGCAGTAGGGGGGAGGAGTCCAAGGCATCGGGATCAGGGAGCGCGCAGGCAGAGGGAGAGCGTGAAGCAGGAGTGGCCACACCCTCGTCAGGGAGCGAGGAAGCGGTCATCCGGAAAGTAAAACGCGCGCGCGCGCCAAGTTCAAATGTACAGGAGGGCGGCAAGGTGGGCAGCCCGGGTAAGGAGCCAGGTCCTAAAGCCCGCCGAAGAGAGGGGGAGGAGTCAGAGGGGTCCAGCTCTGCGTCAGAAGAGTCCAGGAGGGAAGAGACCCCGGGGGGTAGTAAGACCCAGAGGAAGAGAGAGAGAAGGAGGAGGTGGAGTAAGATTAGAGTTTTAAGCTGGTGCACAGGGGGCGGAGATCCAGATAGAGCTTCGCCGGTCTAAAGCTCAGACGTAGAGCTGGGACGCTGAGATTTGTAAATGGAGACTATTCTTCAATAAAGACTTTGATACTGTACTACCGGCTAGCGTTGGTCCTTGGTGAGCTGGGACCCAGAGCCAGCTCTGACAGTAAGCTCTATCTCAATTCTTAAAGTTTTGGCACCAAGAACCTCGCCACGTGAGTTGACGCAGCGAGGGCAGAGGAGGGGTGCTTCAAGAGCTCACAGAACTCAGGCAAGATGACGACGGAAGAGCAGATATCCGCCCTGCAAGAAGCTGTGACACGACTCAGCACGGAGGTAATTGCATCCAGAAAAAGAGAGGAGGAAATGAGTAGCGCCTACCGGGATCTCCAAGTAAGATTGGACGTGATTTCCAAACAGGGGCCACCTGGATCCAAAGCAGAGGGCATTGGATTGGGAAAGAGGGGAGGCAGCCTTGTATCCCATTTTGACGGGAGTTTACAGCAGTACCCCAACTTTAGAGCAGACCTGTTGTTTGCGCTGGATCTGCTTGACAAAGACTTTAGAGATGAAAGAGAGAAAGTGGGGTTTATCCTATCCCATTTGCATGGTGAAGCCAAAACGTGGCTGAGAAATTTATGGAGGGACAATGATCCGGCGCTCCAAGACGCGAAGGCTTTCATTAAAGCTATGGACTCGTGTTTTTTATCAAAGATAGACGTTGATATCGCCAGGAGAGACATACATGGACTTAAGCAAGGCAAAGCCAGCGTGCGTCAGTACCATACGCGTTTCTTCGCACTGGTTCATGCACTGGGATGGGACAAAGCTTCTGCGCCAGTGAGAGATCTCTTTTGGGAGGGCTTGAATACAGAAGTAAAAGCCGAGATTGGAAGGGGGGAGAGGCCAAGGAGCACCCAGGAAGTGGTCCAGAGGGCTCTGGAGATCGGGGTGCATCTGGAGGAACGTCCTTGCAACAGGGAAGAAGGACGTTGGGGAAGGGCACCAGCCAGAGCACCTCCCTTCTATCCCAAAGAAGCAGCGCGTGCGCAGTCCACGCCCTCGCAGGGAGGGGGAGAGGAACCGATGGAGCTCGGAGGTGCCAGGGCTCAGTCAGCTACCAGAGCCCTGACGCCGGGAGCAGTCAAGACGAAGCCTCCTAGAGGGAACAGGAAGTGCTACATCTGCGACAGTGCTCAACACATGGCGAAAGAGTGTCCCCAGAGGCTCCACAAGCACACTGCAGCATCAGCAACAGTGACAGAAGCAACGCAGCAGGGAAACGACAGAGTCTGGCTGGAGGAAGAGGTACTGGGGTCCAGCCAGACAAATCAATGAAACAATCCCCAGGGATTTTGCAGCCCACAGACCCCCTCCCACCCAAACCAGTGGTGCAGCTTACAGCGTCTCTCCAACTGCCCAACGGAAGCACTCTGGAAGTGCCGATCACCATTGACTCCGGCAGCAACGCCGACTTTATAGGACTGGATTTTATTCAGCAGCACAATATACAACTGCTGCCAGCCACACTGCCCCTGAAGGTTGTCACAGTGGATGGCAGGGACTTGCTAGGGGGGCAAGTGGTGCAACAAACGCAACCAATGGTGATGCGGATTGGAAATCACCAAGAGGTCATCAGCTTCAACGTCACCAAACTGTCAGGCACGCCGGTAGTCTTGGGCATGAGTTGGCTGCACAGGCACAGTCCAGCATTGGCGTGGTACCAACGCCAATTGACCTTCGGTTCCTCCTATTGCGCGGAACATTGCATTCTTCGTAGCCAAGAAGAAGGAGGGGAAGACACGCAGCTACAATTGAGCACGCTGCAAGCAGTGCCACGCAAGTACGCAGCGTTTTTGGAGGTTTTCTGCGAGAAGGAAGCAGACAAGCTGCCTCCCCACAGGCCCTATGACTGCCAGATTGACCTCCTGCCAGGGGCGACGCTGCCAGCCGGGAAACTGTATTCCATGTCTGAAGACGAGCTGCAGGAGCTCAAGGAGTTCATAGACCTCAACTTAAAGCGCGGTTTCATCCGGGAGTCGAAAGCAGCAGGGGGCAGTCCTGTATTCTTTGTGAAGAAAAAGGACACGCCCCAAAAAAGACTTGTAGTGGATTTCAGGCTCTTAAATTCAAAGACCAAGCCCACAGCCTTTCCAATGCCCAAAATAGATGACCTGCTTGCAACGGTGAGGAAAGGACGCGTTTTTACAAAGTTGGATCTGAGAGGGGCGTACAACCTGATCCGCATACGGGAGGGGGACGAGTGGAAGACTGCCATGTTCACGCCCCTGGGCACATATGAATATAGAGTTATGCCCTTCGGTTTACAAAATGGCGCCCACTGTTTTCAAGCGTTCATGCATCACGTCCTGGCGGGTCTTCTCTACAAGAAATGCGTCTGCTTCTTGGACGACATCCTGATATTCTCAGAATCTGAGGAGACCCACGAGGGGGACGTCAAGGAGGTTCTGCAGCGACTGCAGGAGCATCGGCTGTACGCAAAGCTGGAGAAGTGCCAGTTCGACAGGAAGGAGGTGGATTTCCTGGGCTACAAGCTGTCGGACAAGGGGCTCGCCATGGACAGCGCCAAGGTTCGCGCGGTGTTGGATTGGAAGAGCCCGCGCAATCGGAAGGAGGTCCAGCGGTTTGTGGGGTTCGCCAACTTTTACCGCAAATTCATCAAGGGGTTCGCGATGCAGACAGCGGCCATTACCGACACGCTCAGCTCCAAGAAGAAGAAGTTCATCTGGACGGAGCAAGCGGAGCAGTCCTTCCAGAACCTCAAGCGTCTCTTCTCGTCCGAAGGGCAGCTACTGCATGTGAATCCCAGCAAACCGCTGAGGGTTGAGACGGACGCCTCAGACAGAGCCGTGGGCGCCGTACTGTTGCAGGAGGACCCGCATGGGGACTGGAGACCGTGTGCCTTCTACTCTAGGAAGCTCAGCAAGTCAGAGCAGAACTACACCATCTGGGACAGGGAGTTGCTGGCCATTCATGCAGCATTCAAGGCGTGGCGGCACTTCCTCATCGGGGCCAAACACACTGTGCAGGTTCGCACGGATCATAAGAACTTGGAGTACTGGCGCACGGCAAGGTTCCTGAACCAGCGGCACATCAGATGGGCGGAGTTCTTTGCGGATTTCGACTTCAGGATAGAATACATCCCAGGCGACAACAACATCATGGCAGATGCACTGTCCAGAAAGCCGCAATACCTCGAAGAAGCGGCGCCAGCAGCGGCCAAGCACATTTTCGCCCAGAAAGCGTGGGCGTGCGCTTCCGCAACCGTGGACCTGGAAGCGGTCCGTCGAGCACTGCAGGAGGACTCCTTCGCTCTAGCCAAGATGGAGGAGGTGCGCAAGGGCACGGTGAAAAACGACGAGTTCCAAATAAGGGACGGATTGCTCATCCGCAGAGGAGCACTCTATGTACCGGGAGATGAGCTCCGCGCGAAAGTACTGCAGCAGTTGCACGACGCGCCAACCGCCGGGCACTTCGGCAAGGAGAAGACGGCGGAACTCGTTGCCAGAGATTTCTGGTGGCCCAAGATGAGGGGGGAAGTCGCGGAGTACGTCTCGAGGTGCGACACTTGCCAAAGGGCCAAGTCAGTGCACAAACCTCCGGCAGGACTGCTCGAACCGCTGCAGACCCCGAGCGAACCGTGGGAGAGGGTGGCACTGGACTTTGTCACGGATTTACCCAGCTCGAGGGGTAAAACGGCAGTGCTAGTGGTGGTGGACATGTTCACTAAAATGGCCCACTTCATTCCGTGCGCGAAGGTGGCCACGGCAGAACAGACCGCCAAACTGTTCATAGACCACGTTTTCAGGGTGCACGGACTGCCACGGTCTATCTTGTCCGACAGGGGGCGCCAGTTCATTTCGAGCTTCTGGCAGAAGCTGATGGGTTTCCTGAACGTCAAGATCAACCTAGCGTCGGCGAGACACCCGCAGACCAACGGACAAGCGGAGCGCGTCAACGCCATCATGCAGCAGTACCTGAGATGCTATGCAAATCAACAGCCGACGACATGGGTGGACTACCTGCCACTCGCTGAGTTCGCTTACAACAACACGAAGCACGTGTCCACAGGGGTGACGCCGTTCTTCGCCAACAACGGGAGGCATCCCAGAACCTTCCCGGGATTAGAGAAACTGGGGGAGGGGGAGCCACAGGCAGCGGAAGTCTTGGCGGCGGAATTGCAGGAAGTCCACGATCAGCTTAGGAGGCAATTAGAGCTTGCAAAGCACGCATACAAACTGCAGGCTGACAAGCACAGGAGGGTTGGTGAAGACATACAGGTGGGAGACTGGGTGTGGTTAGCGGCCCACGCAGTGCCGACCAGATCTTTAGCTAAGAAGAAACTCGGACATAAGCAGCTAGGACCTTACCTAGTTGAGGCACAGATCAATCCGGTGGCCTTCCGGTTGACACTTCCGGAGGGATCCAGAATGCACCCAGTGTTCCATAGGTCGGTGCTCACGCCCTACAAAGCACCTCACCGATTTCAGGCGCAGGGCACGGCACCAGACCCGTATAGGGAGGCCCCCCCAAGGAGGGAGTCGCCAAGAAGAGAACCCATCAACCAGGTCACGGAGATTTTGGACTCGAGATGGGGGGAGGAGGGAGTAGAATATTTTCTCGCAAGGGAAGGTACCCCGGCCAGCGCCAACAGTTGGGTGCCGGACTATGCCCTGGACGAGCCTCTCCTCAAAGAGGAGTTTCATGCCTTGTTCCCACACAGGCCCATGCCAGCCGAGTATTTCGACGACTGGCTTTTCACACCCACGCTTTCTACCAGCACGTTCCAGGGATTCACATCGGACGAAGAACCAGCATTAGAAACACGTTCACCGGAGGGCTCGCCCTCGGGGTTTGCCTCAGACCGCTCGTTTTGGTGGGACAATCGAGGAGAGGAGAGGTGGCTGAGGGGCCCTTGGCAGGGAACGGACCCAGAGGGGAACGAGGGTGAGAGGGACGTGGACGTGATGGGGGAGGACGTTGGGTTCGAGCATGGCGGCACGGAGATGGAAGCAGAGGAGAACGAGGTCGGCGAAGACATGGAGGACGAGCCGGATTTCTCTAACTGGATGCACGCCACGGGGGACGAACTGTATCCACCATTCACCCCCACAACGACGGAGCACCCAGCACCCCCGCCGGAGGAAGGGGAGGGGGGAAGGGGGGGCTTCGAGGGGGGGATGGATGTCAGGGGTTCAGGAGCAGAGTCACAGGAGAGGGAAGAAACGGAGAGCGAGGGGGAGGAGTCGGAAGGAAATGTCAGCGGCGACAGTAGTCCGAGGTCTCTGAGTCTCTCCAGTGACTCGGAGGATTCACAGAAAGGGGCCCCCATGGTCAGGGCAAGGGGGACACCTCGGGAAGAGGGGGCCAGAGGGGACTCAGAGAGTAACAGCTGGAAATCCGGACCAGCTTCCCCCCCAGAGTGCAGTAGGGGGGAGGAGTCCAAGGCATCGGGATCAGGGAGCGCGCAGGCAGAGGGAGAGCGTGAAGCAGGAGTGGCCACACCCTCGTCAGGGAGCGAGGAAGCGGTCATCCGGAAAGTAAAACGCGCGCGCGCGCCAAGTTCAAATGTACAGGAGGGCGGCAAGGTGGGCAGCCCGGGTAAGGAGCCAGGTCCTAAAGCCCGCCGAAGAGAGGGGGAGGAGTCAGAGGGGTCCAGCTCTGCGTCAGAAGAGTCCAGGAGGGAAGAGACCCCGGGGGGTAGTAAGACCCAGAGGAAGAGAGAGAGAAGGAGGAGGTGGAGTAAGATTAGAGTTTTAAGCTGGTGCACAGGGGGCGGAGATCCAGATAGAGCTTCGCCGGTCTAAAGCTCAGACGTAGAGCTGGGACGCTGAGATTTGTAAATGGAGACTATTCTTCAATAAAGACTTTGATACTGTACTACCGGCTAGCGTTGGTCCTTGGTGAGCTGGGACCCAGAGCCAGCTCTGACAGCAGGGTATTTAAAAAAGAAACAACCACACAAGCCAAGTGTAACATTAGTCCATTCACCCCTTCTCCATTGCAAATAACTGTTTAGGAGCCTTCCCTTTCAGGTGGCCTTACAAGATACCAGAGTTGTGGCAGGATTGACTGTTTGCCACTACCTGAAGGAGAAGCAGCTAAGCATTCCTTTTCCTACTCCTCTTCTGTTGCACAGCCCTCTCTTCTCCTGTGAGTATTCAGCGGCTAGAAGCCCCAATGTCTATATTCTATCTCCACTGCCTGAGGCAGTATGTTTCTGAATCCCTGTTGCTGGAAAACACCAGTAGCAGGCGGTACAAACCAGGGCCGGCCCACCTATGAGGCAAGGTGAGGCGATTGCCTTGGGTGGAAGGCTCCACATGGGCAGAAGATCCAGCCTCAAAGGAATGCATCTCCTGTTGCTGCCACCACTGCTTAACAAGAGGAAAATTGGATCGTTAGCACAACCTAACTGGGGTTAGCAGATGACTATGGTGCAGCTCTAACAATAGAAAAAGCTAAGCATCAGGGTGAGCCCTGTGACCAAGATGGTGAAGGCAGGAAACTGGGGCATGGTAGGCACCGGCAGAGGAACGGGACTGGACCGCCCCCGGCACCACTATTCCAGTAGGGTGCCATTGCGGCGGTCCCCCGACACACACCACGCACCCCCACGTGTGCGCCGGGAGCCACGGCCCCACAGGCGGCGCATCACACCCCCAGAACACACGCCATGCGCTCGTGGGTGGCGTACCACGCCCCTGGGATGCATGCCATGCCCCTGGGATGCGCACCATGCCCCCACCTTCTCTCCGCCCCCGGCAGCGGAGCATGCAGCTTTGCCACTGACTGTAGATGCTTAGAATACAAGAAATGGAAGCTCACAGCTAGAGACACATCAACACAGAATAATGAAGATGGCGGTGATTGAATTGGGGCAGGAGGAAGAGAAGGTATGGGAATCCTTAATGACAGCTGCAAGCCCTGCCCCCTGATTCCTCCTCCATAGCCTTCTAAGAGTAGTGGTAAGTAACCTTGGGACTCCTCTCTGCCCTGCTTTGGAGGGCCATAGCTCAGTGGAAGTGTGTCTGTCTTGCATGCAGAAGGTGCCAGATTCAATTCCTGGTGACTCCAGGAGACACTTTTGCCTGAAAACTGCCTGGAGAGCACATGTTGAGCCAGCAAGCTAGCACATAACGCTGTATAAGGCTGCTTCCTATGTTCTTCAGACCACCCTGCAATTGGAACACTCAGAGCAAAGGATGCAAAAAACAAATAAAAAACAAGGACTGAGAATATTATCTGGTGCAGTAAGGTGGGGGTGGGGTGGGGTGGCTCCTCTGCCATAATTGAAGCCTCAAGGGCCACACAATATTTTCTGGGCACAAACTCTACTTCTGGAAATGAGCCACAGGCTTAAAAAAAAATGTTTGCAGGCACCAACACTTAAGGCTGTTGCTTTTGCCAGACCCACTGGCAGATGTGATTGCTCTATTGGGGGGGGGGGGGGATAACAGACACTTGGCTGAGCGGCTGCTACCTCACTGCAATTTTGCCTTGTGGAAATTTACCGCCCAGTCTTGCAGACGCTGATATAGCCGTGCTTCATGCTCTAGAAGAGAAAAGTTAACACTCTTTCCCAGCAATTGCTTAAGAAACGTTTTCTTCCCCTGCAGCTTTGTAGCCTGCAATAAGCAGACTGTGTCTGTAGTCAAGTCTACTGAAGATTAAAAGGCCAAAGAGGCGCAAGGAATTTCTGAGCTAAAATGCTCAAGCAGCAGTACTCTGCTCTTGATTTCAAAGGTAGCAAAGGGTTGGTGATGATGCTGAGCTCAAAGCTTTGATTTGGTCCTTATCTAATCAGGATAGAGGAGCCAGTGGCTCCATGCAGCGCATCTGCCGGTGAGGTCAGATTGGCCAGTGACCGTGAAATGTTTTGCCATTTGGGGGGCCACTAGGGGCGCCTTGAAAGATGGCTGCTAATAACATCTTGTCCAGCTTGCAAGAGGTAATTAGAGGCTGATATGGGGAGTACATCAGCCTCCCTTCGTCTTTTCAGGGAAGGAAAAGACGCTGCCTCACCTGCTGTTGCCATAAATCACCCCCGAGTTCGGATGAAGGAGGGGGTGAGAGGCACTAGGTGGAAAGCCCTCGGGCAAGCTTGGAGCTCCCTGCCAGCTTCTTTCAGGAGCGAGCCTGGCTGCAATGTTTAAAAAGAAGAAAAGAATTGGACCAATAAACACACATGCTTCAAGAGAAATCAGGAATGCTTTTATCTGCTAATAAATTTACCACTGAGTGAAGAAGATCGAGACGGAAGGACGAAGGATGGATGGAACAGAGATAACCCCAGAGAACTGCCGACATTTTGGTATGTGGACGGTACGAGAGGGAGGGGAAAGGCTTTTTTATTTTATTTTTATGCGAGTACCTGATAACCCTCCCCCTCAAAAAACTGTCTCGACGACTAATTTACAAGTGGGAGTGAAAATGAACTATGTGGAAAAAATTATATGTCTGTGAAAGATTTGGAAACAAGTAAGTCTCTCTCAGTGACGCAGTAAGAAATGCTCCGTTGCGTAGGCAGATCTCGGCTGCAAGATGGATGGTCTAGGGAGGAAGAGCCAATTGGATATCAGGCTGGAATCGTAAATCAGAAAGGGCCGTTATCCTCCTGGAAGACTAATTATGAGGCAGCGGGTCTGGAAAGTAAACGAGTGGGCATTTAGACTGTATTTCACTGGAATGACAGGACGGAGTGTCTGCTCGAAAACATGATGGTTGGATTTGTGGACATATGAGAGAGCATTATAAAACCCACACAGAGACAAAATAAGACTGTTCCTTTTAATCCACTTGTGGAGAAAATTCGGAGGTGACAGAAAAGGAAAATGAATAAATGACAAATATGAGAAAATGGGACTGGAAACATCATTGCAGTAAGGAAAGCAGCACGAATTTGGATCTTTGGATTCCTGACGATTGAGGAGCATGGGTACCCCACACAAAAAAAAATTAATTTGGAAAACATTTGGACTTTATGATGTGTATTGATATAATTTGGACTAATTGGTATGATATGTTTAATTTGGCAAATGGAAACTTAATAAAAATTATTGGGGGAAAAAGAAGAAATGTTTTGCCATTTGGTTTGGTTAGTTGTTTATCGGCCCACCTTTGCAAAAAGGAGTTGGGTTTGCTAATGTACATCTTAGAACTATATTACGGACTGTGGTGCAGCTCTGGCAACATAAAACATATGGTTCACCCTGTGGTCAAAGAATATGTTGAATATTAGAACTATCTAATATGTGAACAGCATAGTAAATAAGATAGTAGATCAGAGCCAAGTTCAAATCTTACTTCAATCATAAACTCATCAGTTGGCCTTAGGTCTGCCAACATCCTCTCAGCCCCATATCTGCAACATGAGAAAACCGTGCTATACTTCAGGTTTAGCACCAGTGCGTAGAATATTGAGGCAAGTCCCAGTCAGGGGGTACTACCACTGCTTTGGCTCAGTTGGGCAGAGACTGAAGAGATGAGCCGTCCAGCGAATGATGACTAGCTGGATGACTACCTTTGCTACAACTGCTCCTGAGGTTTTGGTGGTGAGCTCATGTACACCAGCAAGTATACATGCTGCTGGTGTGTGCGTTTGTGTGTGAGAGGCTGGCTTCATTATACCAGTGGCACTGGTGAGGGAAAGGAGCACCATACAGTCCTAGAGTTTCACTTGGTGCTGCCACTATAGCCTGTGCATCACCTCGCAAGTGGCAAAAGCCAGGCCCTTTCAGGGGGCCTCATGAGGTCAGACAGAGCACCTTACCCAGTTCATCGCCTCCAGAAAAACCTGGGGGAAGAAGACCTGTCAGCATTACTGGATTATACGGATTACTGTGACAATAATCCTGGACTCACACATTTCTATGAAAACTTTTTGATGAATACATGTGGGATCAGGACTGCATGTGCTGTCTCTACTCTTAATTCCTAACCTCCATGTCCGTTTAGACATTAAACTGAAGCTCTACACAGATTTTTCTCTGAACAGTTGGGAACTTAGAGTTTCTAGTCTTGCAGAGAGATAGGCATGCAAAATAACTGCACATGCATGAGCTTTATGGAGCTGTTCAGCTGAATGCATGGAGTCTGGGAGGGGTGACATTTCAAGTGACCCCACCCCACTGTTCCCACATTTTCACTGTAGCATTTGACTAGAAATAGTATGCATGAGGCATTCTGAATGCTCAAAAGGTGCTATTAAAAATATAAATATTATTGTCAGTTAACTGTTAGCTGGGCAAACACCTCTTTGGACTGCACCTCGTTTCTGTTTATAGTGCACTGTGGTCCATATGGCACAGATTACCTGTGAGGAACTTGTGAATGCAAACAGTGATGTAGACGCAAAACACTCTAGGGGTGCATTTTTTTGGCCATTTAATAGTACTTCACATTTGTATTATGATTTCAGGTATTCGAGGTCCTCATCCCTTATCTAGACATAATCCTTACAGCACTATAGTAGGGTTGCCATTTTTTGAAGCACAAAAAAGAGGACACATTTGCTGACTTCTACTTTAAACTATGGATCGCTATGACGACTCTCATTTTACATACCCATGAAAAAGAGGGTGTGTCCTGGAAAAAGCAGCCATATGTCAACCATACACTATAAGATAATTCAGCATTGTTATTTTCATATTGTAGATGGGGAGACTGAGAGAGAGAGACCTGCCAGTGAGTTCATGGCAGAAAGATAATTAGAACAGAGGCTTCCTGACTCATACCTTGGCTTCTTCACTACTGTGTTTTATCAGCAGCCTATCGTTTGACTTGGGAATGAGTCTGATTGACCTGACCGGGGCTTTTTTTCCAAGTAAACATGCATGTGATCATGCTGCAGAAGTGCCATTAATTAATGCATTTAATTATGCACATGACTAGTATGATTAATTACTGTAAAATAACTATTCACCGTTACTATTAAAACGACGCCTTTAGGTTCCATGTGAATTCACTCAAATTGGCTGCTATTGAGACAGCTGAAGCTTCCATTTGTTGGAAGACGATAGACAAGGAGGAATTCATGCCATGTATTATGAAAAGCAGAGGGCACTTGCTGTCTGTTGCCATTAATTGATAGTGAAGGAAATGGTCCTTTACTAAATGCCAGGAATTGACTTAATGGGATAAAGTTTGTGTTCAAGCCTTACGCGTGCCTAGTGATGAAATTACAAACGCACTGTACATTTGTTTTCAATGCAACTGTCAATTGAGCGAAAGGCACACTAGCACAACTACATGTCTAATGGCTCGAATCTGATCTCCCACTCTTTTTTCTCCACGACAAAGTGGCCTGGCAACTGCAAAAAGGGAGAGGAGGAAATGTTTCCTTCCTAACTTGTTAGCTGCTGTACATGTCTCTGGCTGAATGGCAAAGTGTTTTTATTCGTCAGCTTACATGGGAACTCTAAACATTTTAACTAAACACCCCAAACAGCTGTTACCAAGGGCATTTCTGCAGTTCTTGGGAATGATCATTACTTGGGGCGGGGAGGAACGTTGCCTGTAAACAAACCATAAGCTGAGTGATGATAATTCTGCAGTGAGAGCTTAAAATGGTCTCCTATTGCCACTAAAGCACTGTGGTGCATCTCAGTTCCTAAAGCTTCCCGATTAACTGGACACAGGGCATGTTTGAAGATGCGTAGAGACTCTGCTTCGGTGATGTAAACTCAGTTAAGTGTGCAGGACCTTGGAAACAAGTTATTCTGTGCGTAGGTGGGGAAGGCCTGACATTCTGCAATAAACTAAACAAAAATCCTTTAGGCAGCACTGCAAGAGACAATTCTGTTCTGTGCATCAGAAGCAATAGAATTAAAGGGGTGGAGGAATCTTATAGGTTGTGCTGTCCATGTTGACTCCTTGTGAGTTCAGCCGCTATTTCTGCACTTCTACACATTGAGACACCTCATGTGAGATAGAACCTGGATCTTCTCTGAGGAGGGATTTTTTTTTTAAAGACATGTTCACATAAAACTGAATTCTCAAGCTGGCTTTCCTTTCTTTTCCTGATTATGCTCTTGAGTGATAACCTCTGCCTACCTATGACTATGAATCTGCTCCTGGCCTTACTGATCCCCTAATCCTGCCTTTGAGATTGATCTCTTCCTGACTTTGACCACATATATGCCTCTGGTCCTTTACTACTCCTGGACTCTGCCTTCTACCATATCAGATATGCTCCTTGGCCTACTTGAATGAGCAGCCTCCCTCCAACACCCCCCCCCCGGGCCAGAACCTGGTGGTAAGGATGCTTAAGGATTTTTTTCAGTCTGCATTTTTAAGCAAGCTAAATTAATACTTGGATTAGAACACAGTTATCCTCGAGACTTCACATTTTTCTGAATTCTGCAACACAGCTCAAAAATGTAATAAAATGCGTATTTTAGTTTTAAAATGTATACAAAAAATCTGTGAAAACTACATTTTAAAATAATGTGTATTTTCATACAAGTTTTTTTTAAATGATGCTGATAATAATTGCAGATTGATATGGGAACAAAATAGAATGGACTTTTGAATGAGCACCTGTGGATCTCACATGGACCACAGATAGAAAGATTTATCCATCCGTACCTGATGGTCTAGAGGAGCCTGTCTCACATGCTAAAATGTCAAATCCAACCCAAAAATACTGACGAGTCAGATCACCAATGCACATTGACTTTTGCCATCAGTGCATGATGACAATTAAGTAGAACGAAGTATGGCTTACACATCATCTGTCACCTGCCAAGCTGAACATAGCCTATCACACATGATTGGCAGTCTAGGAATAGGTTGATATGTTTGCCTGCCTAGGATTACAAAGATTCATGAACAGGGATGGTAAGAGTGGCAAGTCACTGTTAAGGACCACTGAAATGGAGACAGAATGCCTTTCCAAAGTCAACATCCTGCAAATGTGAAATGATGGGTGCTCCAAACGTAGCAATAGGGTGCTCCAAGCATAGCAGCAGACAGAACAGTTCTGTTTCAAGTGCTTACTACAATTTTAAGTGATTGCTAATCTATGGCCATTTGATGTACCTTTGGGGACAATGAATTTGCTGGTGAAGAATTATCATTGAAATAATTCATTATCCTGGAGGAACTGTTCTGTCTGTTGCTACGCTTGGAGCACCCTATTGCTACGTTTGGAGCACCCATCATTTCACATTTGCAGGATACTGACTTTGGAAATGCATTCTGCCTCCATTTCAGTGGTCCTTAACAGTGACTTACACTATTACCATTCCTGTTCATGGAACATTTATTTGATGTTTATTAGTTTGTGACTCCATGCACATATTGCATATCTTCTGTTTATGAAATTTGAAACAGTATTATGATAAAAAATATTGTCAGTACTGTATATTATTAGCCAGTGCGTTGCTCGTTGTTGCTTACAGTGTTCTGTTTTGCAACAAAGGGGATTTTCTTTGTTGTAGGATTACAAAGATGGCATGATTGTTAAGCACCTAGCAGGTGACAACACATGGATGATAGGTAGCATTTGGCTTGGCAGGTCTGTTGTGCTGGTCTGGATTTGGCTTGATGGGTCACTTTTCCTGCACAGATTCCCTGAAAGGATTCAGTGAGCAAGCTAGCATTCCTCCCAAATTTTGCTATTTGACCACAGAATGTTGAATGCCTTCAGACAAGCTTGTTCATTTGGATTCTGACCACATGGTGAAATTGATCATGCATGCAGTCTGTTGTCTAGAAGGAGCTTCTCTGTCTTTTGGCTGCCCCAGTTTCAATGCAAGCAGGAGATCTGGGCAGACCAAGTGATATGCACGAAGCCAAGTTGCTCCCATTGAGATAAAACAGAAAACCTTTACATTTACTCCAGAGCCAGTGTCAAAAGAGTGAAGAGTCAAAATCCATTCCAAGGCTTGCAGTCTTTGACAAAAACATCCCCTGTAGTTAAGCAAAAGTGACAATTGGCTGGTATTGTATTCAACCATCTCTGACATCTCCAGCTTGAAGGAATGAATGAGCATTTGTAGAAGCTGCCTGATAGGAAATTTCATAGCTATATATGAAATAGATCCAAAATCCTTAATTACTTGGACAACCCAATCTCTTGCATACAGTCAGTAGCAGCAAAAGAAAATAAAAAGGGGCAAACTCGAGGTTAATAGTCAAAGATTTGTTTGCATGTGTTGGAGATACGTTCTTCTCCCTCTCCCATAGTATTAGAACTTGACACCACCCAATGAAGCTGACTGGCAGTAGGTTCAGAACATAGCAAAGCAAGCAGAACTTCATACCATATAAATGGAATTTATTGTCGCAGGTACAGAGGTTGGATTATTTAAATAGTGAATTAGCAAAAGATACATCTGTCAGCAACAAGTACTGGCCTTATTAGCTAAATAGAACCCCTAAGGCAGTATATCTTTGAATACCAGATATTAAGGACAAGAGTTATTGCTTTCATATCCAGCTTGTAAGTGTCCTGGGAGCATCTGATGGACTGCAAGAAATAGGGTGCTGAATGAGATCAGGGAACCTGTGGCTCTGCAGATGCTGTTGGATTCTATCAGCCTCAGCCAGTATGACCAGTGGTCATGGATGATGGGAATTGTAGCTCAGCAACTTATGGAGGGCAACCAGTTTCCCTTCCCTAGACCAAATGGATGCTTAGTTTGATCCAGCAAAGTTTTTGTTCTTAAGTCTGTGTGTGTGTGTGTGTGTGTGTGTGTGTGTTCTGTTTTGCTGAAGAGCATCATTTTCCCCTCAGCCCAACCCTTCCTTTGGACATCTCCTGGAACACAATGTCAAATCAGTTACTAACTGTAATGATAGCACCCACAATTTGTTGACACACCCTTAGTACTGCCAAGGACTTGGCAATTTGAGGACTTGCTCTGAGGTCACATGACCTGGGCAGCTCTGTGGGCTTTTAGTTTCAGAATTGACACTTAGAGGGTCCTCTGAATAAAACTCTTGATATTAAACTATTCCTCATTCTTGCTGTCTGTTCTTAGACCCAGAAACTTGTCACTAAGTTTCTTAAAGGTACAGCTTTCTAAACCAGTGAGCCCACTGTGTTCTCGCCTCCTTGCACATCACATTTCACCCTGAGCGTTGTGAAATAACAAGTGCTACCTCAAAATATCATTGAATGCCTTTGAGAGCAGGGATGAAGCAAGGGGGTGCATATGTTTTAAGTTCATTCATGGCCTAGATGACTTTCCTATATTGATTAAGCAGTACTTTCCAAGCAGGTATATTATCTTAGAAAATAATCAGTAAATTAACTCCAGGACATCAACCTCCTAGGAAGATTAATGATACATAATTTACTTCTATGAAAGAAGCAAGCATCCAATAAATTAGAAAATGCACACCACTATCAAAGCAAATTGTTAAATATCTCCAGCATTCACTTTATTGAGTGGTTGACAAATGGATTTTACATTCATTCAGTCACATCAAAACTGCCTCCTTGTTGCACATCCTGCTATGGCTCTGGGAACAAAGGTACTTGTTGCTTATTAAGCATGCCATGCACATTCTACTGAATCTCAAACTGAGATAGATAGACAGACAGACAGATAGATGCAACGGCCGCACCATACATTTAAAGCAGTAATATGCCACTGTCATAGATTTCTCCCAAAGAATCTGGGGAACTAGTTTGTTAAGGGAGCTGAGAATTGTTCGGATACCCTCATTCCCACTGCAGAGCTACAATTTCCTGAGTTTCCTGGGAAGAAGAAGAAGAAGAAGAAGAAGAGGAGGAGGAGGAGTAGGAGTTTGGATTTGATATCCCGCCTTTCACTCCCCTTCAGGAGTCTCAAAGCGGCTAACATTCTCCTTTCCCTTCCTCCCTCACAACAAACACTCTGTGAGGTGAGTGGGGCTGAGAGACTTCAAAGAAGTGTGCCTGGCCCAAGGTCACCCAGCAGCTGCATGTGGAGGAGCGGAGACGCGAACCCGGTTCCCCAGATTACGAGACTACCGCTCTTAACCACTACACCACACTGGAATTGATTGTTAAACCATTCTGAGTATTATGACTTTGTGAGGGGAACACGGGTCTCTGATCAGCTCTAAGCATCCTTAACAAACTGTGATTTCCATGATTCTTTGTATGGTGTGGATATGCCAATAGATAGATAGATAGATAGATAGATAGATAGATAGATGATAGATAGACAGAGAGAGAGAGAGAGAATAGATGGATACAAGCACACACACACAAGCATGCACACATCACTTTCAAATATCTGTGTGCATGAGCACATGTTTATGAGAAACAAGTCAACCTCCAAATATAGACACATTTGGAGGTTGCCAGGTAAAATCTAGAATTCCTTCCTACTTAACATTTTGTGCCCCTAAAATCTAAGGAACAGACTGCATGTGATGCTTAATCTGTAGCATTTATGGTAGTTGCTGTTCCCTGTTTGGGGGACAGAGATTTACCTCTTCCTTTCGCAACACAATTGGAGCAAAACCAGGTTGTTGTTTTTTTAAAAAAAATTAATTGCACCAATGAGGGAGATACACTCTACTGTCACCACATGCTGTATTTTTGGTAAGGATTTCACACTCTCCAAACACCTGCAATTCATAAAAGTAAAAAGGGAGAAGTAGCTACCTGATACACATGAAGTGTAGCATGTAGTTTAGCCCAAAGGCATTGTGGAACAGTTCCCAATAGGGGAGGGGCATAAAGGTAAAGGTAAAGGTACCCCTGTCCATACGGGCCAGTCTTGCCAGACTCTAGGGTTGTGCGCCCATCTCACTCAAGAGGCCGGGGGCCAGCGCTGTCCGAAGACACTTCCGGGTCACATGGCCAGCATGACATCGCTGCTCTGGCGAGCCAGAGCCGCACACGGAAACGCCGTTTACCTTCCCGCTAGTAAGCGGTCCCTATTTATCTACTTGCACCCGGAGGTGCTTTCGAACTGCTAGGTTGGCAGGCGCTGGGACCGAACAGCAGGAGCGCACCCCGCCGCGGGGATTCGAACCGCCGACCTTTCGATCGGCAAGCCCTAGGCACTGAGGCTTTAACCCACAGCGCCACCCGCGTCCCTTAGGGGAGGGGCATAGGTCACTGGAAAAGCTCATTCTTTGTATGCCAAGGCATCGCCAGCTAAAAAAGAAAAAATGTGACCCTTCAAATGTTGCCAAACCAAGGCTCCCATAATCTCTGCCCATTGGCCATGCTGTCTGAGGCTGGTGGGAGTTTGAGTCCAACTTCTGGAGGACCACATGTCCCCATCCTGGGCACACATTACTCAGGGCATTTTACCACAAAGGATGGGCACACATATTCTGACCTAGTATATACGGTAGCTTCTTCCCTATGACAGTGACTAGGAAAAGGATCTAGGGGTATGCACTCTCCAAAGGCACGTTTCCAAATTATGTGAAATTTTTAGCACCCCTTGCCAAGGGGTAGTTTTCTGCTGCTCCAGATAAGCGGACACGGAGCAATGGATCCAAACTACAAGAAAGAAGATTCCACCTAAACATTAGGAAGAACTTCCTGACAGTAAGAGCTGTTCGACAGTGGAATTTGCTGCCAAGGAGTGTGGTGGAGTCTCCTTCTTTGGAGGTCTTTAAGCAGAGGCTTGACAACCACACAGTGGCGTAGCGTGGGGGGTGCAGGGGGGCCGGCCGCACCGGGCACAACATCTGGGGGGCGCGCGCTCGCACTCGCAGCTCTCTGCCCCTACCTGGCTCACTCTCTCTCTCTCACTGCAGTGCTGGCTGTGCGAATCCGATCCGAGCCGCCGGGTCGCCACCCACTGTGGAGGGGAGGGTGCCAAGCGTGTGGTGCGGTGCGGAGAGAGAGCGAGGGACTATCTGAGGGAGGGACAGTGCAGCGGGGGGGGGGGGGGCAAATTACTTGCCTTGCCCCGGGTTAGGGGGTGCAAATTACTTGCCTTGCCCCGGGTTAGAGGGCGCAAATTACTTGCCTTGCCCCGGGTGCTGACAACCCACGCTACGCCACTGCAACCATATGTCAGGAGTGCTCTGATGGTGTTTCCTGCTTGGCAGGGGGTTGGACTCGATGGCCCTTGTGGTCTATTCCGATTCTATGATTCTATGATTCTAAATGGTTGTAATGACTATTTCTAAGTCAGTGCAAAGCATGGATGCTATAAATACCTTAGAGAGCTGCTTCCTGTGTTACTATGTGAGGCCACAACAATTTCAGGCATTGGTTTAAGGCATAACAATTTCAGATGAGGACGTGGAATGGACAGGTCTAACACCACAAACGGAACAGCTGTGTCACTTTAAATGACATTCATTAATTCCATACATTCAATATAGGGAAAACAAACATGGTTGCATGCGTGTGGGCAGGCTAAAGTAGAATTGACTTTTTATTACTTTTATGTATTATTATTTTTTAAAGACCTAGAAGAAGAAGCTGAGATTATCTACATAGGAGAGAGAGAGAGAATGTCTGCTGCAGCATACAGAGGACGATAAAGAATTTCTGCATCTTCCAATCTTGGCAAATAATTAAGCCTCATAATATCGGTGCCAGTATGATTAATGAAGAGGAAAGGACAACGTCTCTGGTGCTGCTGTGCTTTTTAAGTCACAAGGGACCTTTAACCCTTTCAATCTAAAGATGATTTATCTCATTTCAAGGCAACAATTGCTCTCCTTGCCGCTGCCTTTTAGAAACAGAATCTAGTCATTACTGATACTCCCCATTCTGCACCAGAAGCTTTGAGAGACTCTCCATTAGGGCCATTCCAAGTTGTTTTGTTTTCTTTTGTTTTCGCTTCTCCAGGCATATTAAAATTTTGCTAGGCCTGCCCCAGCATGCACATTTGTGTCTTATTATAGACCAAGCAACATAATAGCTCATTCAAGCTGAAATCCTATGCACACTTACCTAGGAGTAGGTCCCATCAAATGCAATAGAATTTACTTCTGAGTAGACATGTATAAGTTTGGGCCACATTTGGCTGTGATATTCCCTTTTAAAATTGTAATTTTATCCATTTTTAAAATTTATCAGCACACGTTATTGTGTTCCATTTTACTTATACTGGAATAAATACATCCCCCCAGCCCCAGATTCCTGAACATCCCTCTGGCTACAGTTCTATATGAACATTCCTGGAAGCCCCCTTTGAACAATTGGAGGTATGCAATAGGGATGGTAGGAAGTGGACATATTGCAAATATGATGCGGCAGCTTTATCCAGGCATGCTTGGAATGCTGAACAACAAAGTCAATTGCTTCATTTGCCTCTGTAGTTGAGCTAGCCTGCTCTCCATCCAGTAGGACGACTTGTGGAAAGGTTTTATCCTGTTCCTTCATCCCACCATAATGGCCTAACTACACATGACACTAACAACATGGTTAGCGATACACACACACACACACCATCATAGTATCAGATTAGATGTGATTCCAGATTATCACCTGCTGTTGTCACTACTGGGCCTTCTTGATAATAATGTTACGATATGAGTACTACGCAGCTGCAAACCAGCTCGATGTTTACATCACATGATGTGGCTAGTCCTGGGAAAGGATATTCCAGGCAGTTCACAGGATTTACAGAGCTTTGTTCTGTGTGTAATATGAGACCTTCCTGTTGCGTATGTGAAGGAAGTCTTAGTTACTTGCTGGGAGGAGACTGAACTGATCGGACATGTTTTTGTACAGGTGTAAAGTCAGAAATAAACCGTAGAAATGTAATGGACTTTCTGACTTCTTTCTCCTGCTGGTATGCAAGGGGAGAAGGGGGTGTGCATCTTCCACCCAGGGGGATGTCGCCTATCAAGGTCTTCATGGACTGCCGGGATGTCGACAGCCAGAGCAGATCACCGGTAAACAAGCCCCGGGAACCTGAGAGGGGGGCCAGCCTCTCCCGAGGGGGCTAGTTTTCCAACAAATAATACTTTTCAGCCTTTTTCTCACCTAGGTATAATATAAGCTATGGGTGTGTGTGGGCCACAAGATTTAGTCCATACCCTAATTCAGTTCTTCAGAAAATAGACCAATGTGGTCCAAAACACTTTGCAGGCTGTGCAGTTTAGTTGAGATCTGAATGCTGATTCAGAAAAATGTCTCCCCCTTCCGCTATAACAAGAAAATAAAAAGCAGTTATAAATTAGGCAAAAATGGATGAAATTTTCAGTGTTCCGTTCTGAGTAGATGAAGCTTGCTAAACTACAGACAGGAGTTTTAGCACTGGGTACATTTAAAATCTGATTTTTTAAAAGAAGAGAAAGGAACCATCCATAGCTCTCTCTCTCTCTCTTTGCACGATTGGATGAAATTTGCAGGCTTCTTAGCACATTTTGAGGGAACGAAACTTGCCAAACTTCAAAAGAATAGTTGCAGTGGTTTTCCTGCAAGAGCAGGCTTTAGAGTTTGGGGGTGTTCTATTTTGTTTTTAAAAAGGATTCACCTAATCTCTATTTTGTGGACAATTTGTATGCAAATAGAGTACACGAACGGTGGTCCTAGCTAAGAAACCTGCCAAATTACAGGCAAATAGGTTGAGGGGACTTTGTGGTAAGGTCCATTATACTTGATTTGGGAACAGGGGAAATTTCAAAGGAATTTCCTTTGGTCCCTATGGTTTTGAGGGAAATGATTTTATTATGAAAATGGTATGCGTTGCAGAGGTTCCCTTAGCCTGCAACATTTCAGAAGCATGGGTGAAAGGCTAGGGAAAGTGGGGACAGGCAGAGCTTCAGACTTGGCCCGCTTTGGTTCTTGATTCAGGATTCAAATGAATCAGATGCACACTCAGAAAGTGAGACATGGCTCTGAAAGTGAAAGAATCTGGGACTAATAGACAAGGTAATAGAGTGAAGATGCCACATGGGACCAGAACCTCTGTGTTATCCTTCCACTGACAAGCTAAGACCTTCCTATTCAGACAGGCCTTTGAAAATCAAGGTGCAGACAGTGCTGATCACTGAGTTGCTGTGTTCAAAATGTGTTATGATGTATTTTTATTACTGTTTTTAAATGATGTAAGCCACCTTGAATCCCACCTTAGGAGAAAGGAAGGATAAGTAGGTAAACATTCACAGTGAATTGGGGCCATGTGTACTCTGGGATATATTTTCACCCCAGCCCCCACCTCTGACCCTTTCATCTCCATGAAATGCTACATGACTTAAATAAAGGCATCCTGTCTTTGATCACAGCGGAACAACCAGGCAATACCATTGGCACACTTCAGAGACAGATCCTTGATGTAGACCTTGAGGGTTTTCATCTAGTTTTTATCTGTTGGCAGAGTTCATCCACCGGCTAGAAGTGAATTCCTCCCAATTAGACAAGGCTAGGAGTAGTTCAAGGGGTTGCTTATTTAAAAGGTGTTAAGAGAATCAACACCACACTGCACATCTGTCAGGAGAAGGAAGCATAAAACTTCCACTGTCACCACTTCCCCAAGAGCATAAGGAAAATGTTCTCACCATGGATAAACTTTCATTTGATGTTTGCTCAAAACTCCTCCCTTATATGTAAAAGTTAGTTATGAGATGTAAAAGTGTGTTTAAATAGTTTTTGAATTGTTAATTTTTTTGAGCTCCACCATATCTCTTTCACACTATGTGCACAAAGACATCGTCATACCCTTCCTCTAATCATGGAAACCTCCATTTGGCTTGTCATAGGTAATATCCATTGATAGGTCTCGTCTCCCTGAATTTCTCTTTCTCTCTCTCTCTCTCTCTCTCTCTCTCCACAGTAATAGCCATTGCCACCTGTTATTGGTAAGAATTCTGCAAGTTAATTATGCATTGTGTGAAGAGGCACTTCAGGTATTTTCAGAAGTCTTTACCTTTACCATACTTTAGATATCACACCACAATGGACTGTTAATGTGCCCTTTTCATAGCTACATTACTGACATAAAGAAAGTCAAAGAAGGACCCATCAAGTAGAATTTTCTCAGCAAGCTTTTGTGTATATAAATCCCTCAATGTGAATCTTTTCTTTTCTTTTTACTGGAATTCCAGGAAAAACAAATTGCCAGGTAGGAAGAGAAGAAAGAGGAGGACCAAACCATTAAGACAGTACGAATTAAAAGCTTTTGTGAAGATAATGCAGGATGAGAGGTAGCAGACTTGTATTCCCTCTGCCGTTAAAATTTTGTTTGACCAAATGCCTCACTTCCGGTCTGATGCCAGTCAAGAGAATATGAATCCATAAAGCCATTCTCTATCTATTTCAAATACAAGTAATCGCTCTCATTCCCACCCACCCTTGCAATATACTTTCCATTTGAAAAATGGCCTTTTCTCTTGCTCTCCATTATATGAAGCTGTTATCCATGGAGATGTAAGTGGATGGTTTTGATTACCATTTGGTTATGCTGCCTCATTGTTGCAGGAAGGCTCCTTCTGTAATGAAGACAGTGAATAGCACTTAGATAATAGCCAGGCGTAGGGTTGATGATGTGTTAAATTATTCCTGATGTATATGAGAGAAGCAAATGATTAGTATTAGCACTACGAGAAAGATTTCTAAAGAGCACAATATAGATGTTGAAGATGGGGTCCAGAAAGACTCCCATGTCTTCGAATACTTTAGGAGATTTTTAAAAATGAAATGGAGCCAGTGACTTGCCACCCAATTGCTCCTGATGCAAAACTTTGAGGCTTATCTGGAGGTTCCAGCTCAGGCAACAAGGCTGGCTCCGCATCTGACGAGGTCCTGGGCAAAGTCTCCTGTGATAGGCCCCTTCTGTTGTAATTAGGACATAGCAATATGTTGCAGTGCGAAACGGGGGTATCTGTCTTCTGGGGTGTGCTCCTGTGTGAGTCACGTGACCCACATGAGGACACAGTGCCCCAAAATGCCTGAGCACGGCCTCCCAAAACAGGATGTCCCGATTAAATTGAGGAGCTATGAATAGTGGGTCTATCTGGTTGTGTTGCACTATTCCAAGCAGTAGTGGGTGACTCCTTTGAGATATTAGGTCAGGAGCACTGAGGGGAATTGAAAGGGTGGCTAGGCCACCTACTTGAGAATGCTTGGGGAGGAAACAGAGAGAGGCATCTTCTCTGGTTTGGATACTTCAATATTGCTGGGGCCCTGGCAGTATCTCCCAGATGCTGTTTGGTGGGCTGTAGAAAGTATAATTTGCATGGGGATAATGACTCTCCCTATACACATTCCTTCCTATCACAGTTGTGCTCCTCTCAGCCTGCCAAAGATCTGATGGGCTGAGGGTAGGGCAGCTGCTGGTACCACTTGCTGATATCCCATTGCCTGCCTGTCTGCTCCCCATCCTAGTGGATTGGACCTGCGAAGAGCTGAGGTGCATGCCAACCAGCTAGAGGGGGGGGGGGAATGGCTGATGGGATTCCTGTTCATCATGTGCCTCTCTGCTGCCCAGCTGATAGATCTAGAAGAATGAAGGTGAAAAGCAGTATTGGCATTGTAACCGCAAGGAAGGGCTCTAAGGGCGTTTCAGAGTTGTTCATGGTGAGAGTTAAGTAGTTTCACAGTGTGTTCCTGTACGTGGCTACTTTGAGTACATTGAGTTCAGTGGAATTTTCACCCAGGTAGGTGTGTGCAGCCTTAGCCATATAAAGGCGAAGCTATAGGGAGAGGCAAGAAAAGCTACCTATGTGTGCCTTAGTCTGATGATGGTTATGGTTAAGTTCTGTTAAAAATAGTTTCAAACTGTGCTGAGCTGTTGGCATTAATTGCTCTTGTCTCTCTGTACATCTGTAATCAGCACCTACTGGCATACATTCCATGTTCCCCTCCAGGGCTGCCATTCACAATACTAATCAAAATGGAGAATGTTCTGCATTTAGGTGAATATTCAAAACAACAGCATGGAATTTGCTACTTGGAAGTTCAACAGGATGCCAAAGGTAACCTTTTTTCATCTTCTGAAGTATTGTCACTGTTCTTTCTGTAAGCACAGAGAGAAAAGTTGCACAACCATGTGGAATACCTTCCCCTTAATGAGTGCCAGCACTTACTAGATCACCCAAGTCCTTGGAGGGTACTTGAAACCACTCCTAGCATCTTCATCAACAAAGGAAGTTTTCTGCCTGCTTTCTTGGAATCAGTTAGCATTACGTCACACAAAGGGAAAACTCCAACAGCAGCGGAGATATTGCTTTTTTTTTTGCAGGTGAAGTGGTTAGGAACGGAAACAAAAACAATATGTTAGACAGGCACATAATCATCTTTATCTCTTCCTCTGCTCCCCTCAATAAGAACAGGTGTTTTCTCCATGTGTGTGTGTGTTAGTAGTGCTTACTGGTAATACCAGTTATGTCATATCAATGGTGTAGCAGGGGGGCAGGAGGAGCGTTGCCCCAGGCACAGTTTTTTTTGCGGGGGGGGGGCATTCCTCATGATGCCCTGTGACATTGTGAGCTGTTGTGTCCTTGTCATACGGCCCTTCAGTTGGAGGGCTCCATGAGAAAGATGCAACAGGCACGCACCTGTTAGGATCACCCTACTCACGTGTAGGACCCTGGCAGAGACACATGCCCGACTGGCATGTTCTCTCCCTCCTGGTTAGTCGGGAGCTTCAAAAGCTTTCTTCAGCCCGAACATCACAGCGAGTGATACCAAGAGGCATCAGCACACTTACGATCCTGCAGAGTATTGGCAGTTTGCGTAACAGAACTCAGTAGCACAGCATTTTGGCTAATCTACTTTTATTTACATATAATACACTTGGAGCATTCTGACTTAGCTCCTTCCTCTTTCTCATCAGCAAAGAGACAAAGAACAAAGGACAATAATCCTACATTCTGGAACACAGTAACCTAAAGCATCCTGTCTCCGTCACTTCCCACTCTGTGGAATGAAAACATACACCGTCGTGTGATAGACAACAATCCCATGACTGCAAACATGGAGCAAGCATCCTAACATCATCCTGCCAGCCCCATGGCATTTTTGCAAATCTTGCCAAGTGACACTGGGCTCGCAGGCACCATGAGTGCACCCCTCAAAGCAGGGGGGCATTGGCTGTATTGGCCAGGCTGTACCCTGCCCCCACAGGGCATGTGTGCACGCCCCGGGCACAAGCAAGGAACACTCTGCCACTGTGCCATATCACATTTCTGTGAAAGGCTAACAGTAGAAACATGAATAGAACCTGACAATACATACAAATCTGTGAATGTCTGGTTCAGGGAACAAGCATGTGTTTACCTGCCTGTAAGCCTATATCATTAGTTTGTGGGGGTAGATATCGGTATGCCAGTATAGACCCACTTCTGCAGTCTGGAGTCATCCAGGCATTGTTGGGCTACAGCTCCTATCATTCTTGACAAATGTCTATGCTGGTTGGGGTGGATGGAAGTTGTAGGCCAGCAGCACCTGGCAGGTACCAGGTTCTAGAAGTCCAGTGTAGGCTGTACTGGCTACGTGAACCAATGATCTGATTCAGTACCAAACAGATTCATAGATTTCTGTGTTCCTACAACAGAGGTCTAAATGACAAAGGGAAAACACTATCTGCTTTTGTGGGTTTCCAGACCATGAAATACCTGAAGGCTGAGATATTCAAGAAAATAAAACAATGATTTTTGCACCTAAGAGTGCAAAGTGAATCACTGAGTGTGGAAACTGCTTGGAGTAAAAGAAGAGGAGAATTTTCAGGAGGGCTTTGGTGATCACCTTTTAGCAAAGCATTTATCCAGGGGGTTGCAAAGTGGATGTAAGGTGAATTGAAAAACAGAATAGGGTGTTGTCTGTCTTTCATCTCCCGTCAGCAATCCAACAGAAAGTACCTCTATTTTCCAGGAGAGCTTCCGGCAGAGAACCGGCTTTTGGGCAAGTGAAAGATTTCAGGCCAGTACATCTTATTACATGGGTGGTCGAGTTATTGAACTCTATTGACAAAGGGCTGGATTTTCTAGCAAGACGGAGCTTCATTAAAATTCTGCAGAGACTGAAAATTCAATAATCTCTCTCACAAAGAACTGCATGAGTGGGGCTGATTAGGCAATTTCTCTCTCATTCCATTCCTTTTGCTAAAAGCGTTGTTACTTCTTGTTGGTACAAAAAGACAATCATTAAATGAGCATTCGCTATAGTTGATCGAGTGGAAAGTTTTAAAGGTGCACCAGTTTCTTTCTTAAGGCTTTATTGAGGCCTTAAAAAAACCCTCACAACATGAGAGTCAGAATACTAGATAATTCTAGACTGAATGATTGAAAATTAGATCAGAGACCGTTCCATTCTGGGATCCTTCCTCTTTAACTCCTATGCTGGTTGTTTTTTTTTCCCAATGGCAAGATGTGAAGAACCATTGGTGGCAGGTGCGCCAAATTACGCCCAACATTGTGGGTGCCTGGTGCACAAGTGTGATGTCACATGCTGGGAGGAGCCCCAGTGTGCCCTCTGAAAGGCCTGGCGGGGCCCGCCGTGGCTGTGACAGGCTCTATCGGGTCCTGCTGCTTCTGCAAAGGGTTCCAATGGAGCCCACCACTGCAGCGGGAGGGCCCGACTGAGCCCACCGCAGCTGGAGGAGGGCCCAACAGACCCTGTCTGACTGTAGAATATTGAGGGGGCCCAGCCCCCACACTGAAACGTTAGTGGGTACCTGGGCACCCACAGCCCCACAGAGATGGTTCTGGTGACTGGTGTTGTTTGCCAAGGGTGACACACAGTATGTCTACACTGCTCTAAAGCTATAACTGTGGAGTCTTCATGTAAAGGAAGTCACATGGTTCCAAAGGGGAGAGAGCTCACTGCAATGTGAACCTTTTGCAGATTGTACAAGCGCAGATGAATGTGGAGGTGATCTTTCACACATTCAGCTGGGTATGCAGGTGTCCTCTTTTTTGCTCTTCAGAATATGGTAACCCTAGTGTTGGTAGGACAGGGACAGGAGATGCACCAGGGGCTTCATCAGTGAATAGAGTCCCACAGCCTCCTTCATGTGCTCAGTGAAAAGAATTCTGTCTAATAGCTTCTGTAGATGAGACCTGCTCAAGTCATGACCTGCCAGCTGGCCATGAAGGATATCTGCAGGCAGTGGCGTAGCGTGGGGGGTGCAGGGGGGGCCGGCCGCACCGGGCGCAACATCTGGGGGTAGGGTTAGGGGGCGCAAATCCACGGGTTAGGGGGCACAAATCCAGGGGTTAGGGGGTGCAAATTACTTGCCTTGCCCCGGGTGCTGACAACCCACGCTACGCCACTGTCTGCAGGCTCCTCAACTCCCCCTCACCCTGTTTAGTCAGTCCCTGGCAGGCAAAACAAAAAGTTTATCAAGCCCTCAGTAGGCTACCATATGTAGCTGGTTGGTGGAGCACTGTGCTCGACTTATTATACCACATAAGAAGAGCCCTGCTGGATCAAGCTAAGGTCCATTATAGTCCAGCACCTCGTTCTCACAGTGGCCAAACAAATGTAAAGGAGAAGCCTGCAAGCAGGACCTTTGTTCAGCAACACTCTTCCCTTGTGATTCCAGCAACTGGTATTCAGAAGCGCACAGCCTCCAACCAAGGAAGAAGAACATCGCCATGATGGCTAGAGGCAAGTGATTGCCTTATCTTTCATGAGTTTGAAGCAGTCTAAGTTGGTGACCATCATTACATCTTGTGGGAGTGCATGTGGTCCAGCCATCATTTAGATGGTTAAACCATCCTATGTATTACGGTGGAAGGCATGGGTGCCAGCCAATCTCACCTCTTCGACGACCTCTCCTTTATCCTAAAAGTGGAAATGTATTCTACCCTTGAGGAAATAACATTTCAATCAAACAAAATATTCATCCTGACCATAGCTGCCAACTTTTCCCTTTTCTTGATAGGAATCCTATTCGGAATAAGGGAATTTCCCTTTAAAAAAGGGGAAAGTTGACAGCTATGATCCTGACATATTTTCATCTGAAGGATTTGTTTGTTTATTTGTTTGTTTATGCCCCACCTTTTTCTCTGGCAGGACTCAATGTGGCTTACAGATAAAAATAAGAACCACTTAAAACACAGGAAAAAACCATCATTAACAAAACAATTAAACATTGATACAATTAAAAACTATGTACAGATATAAAATCTATGAAACCCATACCAACAATTGCAATAAAAACAGCACAGCACCAGTCCTTTCATTAAAAGCAGTCAGTTCCCAAAAGCCTGTTAGAACAAGGAAGTCTTCACCTGCCAGCAGAAGGAAAACAAGGTGGGAGCCAGTCTAGCTTCTCTGGAGAGGGAGTTCCAGTGTCTGGGAGCAGCCACTGAGAAGGCCCTTCCCTGCACCCCCACCAAGCATGCCTGGGACGGTGGTGGGCCTGAGAGAAGGACTTCCCTTGAAGATCTCAAAACCCAGGCAGGTTTGTATGAGGGAATAGGAAGCTCAGTCATGAAGAGCTTTAAAGATCATAGCCAGCACTATGAATTGTGCCTGGAAGCAGACCAGTAGCCACTGAAGCTGTTCTAGTGAGGGAGTCATATGCTCCCTATAACCAGCCCCAGTCAGCAATCTGGCTGTAGCTCTTTGAGACAGCTGAAGTTTCTGAGCACTTCTCAGAGGTAGGCCGACATAAAGCATGTTACAGTTATCGAAACAGAATGTAACTAAGCCGTGTGTCACTGTGGCCATATCAGACATCTCAAGGAATGGGCTCAGCTTGGCACTTACCTGTGCATATCTGGAAATCACACACCAGAACCTGAACATTTATGCTCAGGGCTGAGTCCAGGGCATGCCCAAACTCTGCACCTGTGTCTTTAAGGGAAGGGTTACCCCATCCAACACAGGCCAAATCCCTATTCCCTGTTGTGCCTTCTGACTGACCAAGAGGACCTCCGTCTTATCTGGATTAAGTTTCAGTTTGTTTACTGGATATTCACTTTATTGGGCCATTGTTTCCATAGATGGCATCCCGGTGGAAAAAGTGGGCAGTATGCATTATTACCCACTAGAGGGCAGGCAAAGCTCACAATTTCAAAGGCCAATGACTCAGTAGAGAAGAATCGGTTCCTGGGATCTCTAGCATGTTCCAGTTGTTCTGAACTTCCTTCCTTCCTCTTCTCAGCCCAGAACATTGACGAAAAGCAGTCTAAGGGTGAAGCTTTCTTTAGCTTCATCTGAAATGACCTAGCCCCAAACCGCTTGTCAGATCATCAGAGGTGGCTCAAATTGGCACAAATGTGCTGCGTAAGAAGATAGGGATATCTTTAATTTAGTTTATTTTAATTTTTAGCACAATCACCTCCAGTCAGTCTGCAGCCTATGCAATAAACATTGGGGTAGCGGGGACAAGCTACTCTATATCTGCACCCAATAACCTTTCCTTTTATAAATTCACCCATTGCCTCAAAGCATTGAGCCCAAAGTCATTTACCCAAGTTTGGCCTGGAACAGGGATATTAGCTGTTTCCCTTGCCCACCCCGAGAGAGAGAGAGAGAGAGAGAGAGAGAGAGAGAGAGAGAGAGAGACCCAGAATGTAAAAGGTGGCAACTCAAGCATGAATTTAATGGGAGTTACCCCCAGGGAAATATGCACAGGACTGTGCTTACTTATCAGTAAATGTGCTTGGGTTGCATGCTTAAGGAAATTACTGAGGAAAGTAGAACAAATTGTATAGGGAGGGATATGCAGCGCAGGATAGGTAAGGAGAGACCCCCTAGCTCAGAGGTAGGCAATGTGATGCTCATCAGAAGTTCTTGGACTACAGCTCCCATCTGGTCGTGCCAAAGCAGTCAATAGGCAGGAATGATGGGAGGTGTAGTTGGAAGAGCACTACATTGGCTATCCCAGACTACTAGCTTCTTTAAAAAGAGAAAGAGAGAGATAGAGAGTTCTTATCCCGGGAACAGCAGATGCAACGGTTGCCCAATCAGTGGCTCAAATTGGAGGGAGGTTATGAATCGTATGCTACAGGGCTCTGTCCTAGGTACCATATGCTGCTCAAAATTTGTATAAATTAGAGGTCAGCAAACATTTTCAGCAGGGGGCCAGTCCACTGCCCCTCAGACCTTGTGAAGGGCCGGACTATATTTTGGAAAAAAATAATCAACGTATTCCTATGCCCCATAAATAACCCAGAGATGCATTTTAAATAAAAGGACACATTCTACTCATGTAAAAACACGCTGATTCCTGGACCGTCCAGGGGCCGGATTTAGAAGGCGATTGGGCCGCATCCGGCCCCCGTGCTTTGTTTGCCTATCCATGGTATAAATGTCCTAGAAGCAGGGATGAATGAATCTATAAATTTTGGCTCCTCTTAGCTTCTAACATTTCCAATCTTAAGACAACTCTCACTTGTTTCTGACTGATTGGCCTGGATTTAGTATTCACTGACTGCCAGTGCAAGGGCTATTGCACTAACGTAAGTGTGAAAATAATGCTTTTGCAATATGAAATCCAATGCAACTCTTGCAGTAGCGGAAGCTTGTTGGGCAAGCAGTGGTGCAACAGGTTGTGCAAAAGCTTGCACAACAGGAAGAACTAGGGCTACAGCAATCTGTTGCACAACCCTGGCTTCCTGTGCCTACTTTAGCATTAGCACAACTAGTGCAACAATAAGGGACTTTAACTTAGCTCTGTGTTGAGTTCCTCCATTTGTTTCCCCTAATACACACATTTTCCTCTGTAAGTTTGTCCAATGCAAATATTTTTGCAAAGCGATTTCCCTGGATATCATGCATCTTTATATCTTACTTTCCCTAACAAATGCATTTATGCAGTATTATGCATCTTGATGGGAGAATGGCACTGCAAAATTAGAAGTGTGAATTTCAAAGCATGGCACACTTTTGGTTTGTGTATTATTTTGGAAGATTTGAATAAGGTAGGTTCACCTTTAAATGGAAGCGGAATTGAATTTCACCCCCATTCCTACTTGGAAAAGGGGTAGAGGGAATGCTCTTCACATCTGCCAATGACACAAACCTGGGAGGGGTAGCTATAACTCTGCAGAAGACAGAGTCAAGATTCAAAGTGAACTTGACAGCCTGCAGCACTGAGCCAAAACCAACAGGATGAAATTCAACAGAGATAAATGCAAAGCTTTTCATTTAGGTACCGAAAACACACAACCTCGACACAAGCAGAGGATGGGCGAGACCTGGCTTAGCAGCAGTACAAGTGAAACGGATCTGGGTGGATCACATGCTGAACTTGAGCCAGCAGTGCAGTGCGATTGCTAAAGCAAGTGAATGCAGTCTTAGGTTGCATTGACAGAAACAGAGTATCCAAGACCATGGGACGTAAGAGTTCTGCTTTGTTCTTTGCTGGTCAAGCCACATCTGGACTATTATGTCCAGGTCCGTGTGCCACATTTTAAGGACAATGAGACACTGGATTGTGTCCAATGGATGGTATTCAGGATGGCGAGGGGTTGGAATAGTTGAAAGGGCTGGGAATGTTTATCCTGGAGAAGAGGAAGCATGATATCATTCTTCAATCATCTGAAGGGCTGCCATGAAGAAGGACAGAGCCGACTTGTTCCCTGTTGCACCAGAGGCCAGGACTAGAAGCAAGGGGTGGAAAGTACAGGGAAGTGGATTGTCATCAGAAGAAACTTCCTGATGGGAAAGCTTGTTTGACAGTGGAGCAGACTGCCTTGGGCAGGCGTGGGTCCTCCTTTGCCAGAGGGTATTAAAGCAGAGACTGGGCAGCCATCAGTCTAGGATTCTGTAGCTGCAACCTGTATTGCAGAAGCACAGCGTTTGGACTAGATCAGGGATTCCCAAACTTGGGTCTCCAGCTGTTTTGGGACTACAACTCCCATCATCCCTAGCTAGCAGTACCAGTAGTTGAGGACGATGGAAACTGTGGTCCAAAAACAGCTGGAAACTAGATGGCAACTCTGGACTACATGACCTCCCTTTTAATTCTATGATCCTAGGGAATGTAAAGGAATTGTTCCTCCTTTGTAAAATTTATCCAGCCTTGCCATCCTTTCTACTGGCCTTGCTCTTGAGCCTTTAACAGCCCCTTTAAATTAGCACATGAAGCTTTGCCCATCGTATGCCATCCCATAAAAAGATCCAGCTGTCTGCTTCCATGCCTGTGTAAGGAAAGAGAGAGACAGATAAAGAAAGGACGCAACTCTATAGACGCATCTTTAAAATATTGCTATATTGAGTAAGGTAGGGCGTATGCCAGCTAAACAGCAGCCCTTTTGAGTGCCACTTTTTTCAGTGTAAGAGTTAAGGCCATGCTTAATTCTCTGTCACATAAATCAATAGGCTTTAGGGCTTAGCTTTTGCTAGATGGTGCCCTAAGTAGGTAAAGAGATTGGCCCTGTCAGAGGATAGTGTGGGGATTTTGTTAGGAGTCAAAGAAGAAGATCTCCTTTAGTTCATAAGGTCAAAAGGCCTGTGTGTTTGGCGACTGAAAGAGCTGGAGTCGCACTCCCTCTTCTCCTCATGTGTGCTTGATTTAGGGGGTTGATATTGGAGCAAGAAAGAGACTTTCCATTGACTTCAAAGGCCTTTGGATCAGGCTGCTGTGTAGTCATTGTATCAGTGGCCTGAATTCATTTCAGATTGGCATCCAGTCAGCACAGCTGACTGATGATCTGTTACAGATGCAGCGAAGTGGCCTGATGCAAGGCACTCTCCCATCCAACATCCACAGTGGAGTGAAACGTCATACCAGCTCTGAAGAGCTTCAGGTCCCTCGTTGAGCATTTAACTCTTTGGAGAGAGTCTCCTCCAGGGAACCAAGGCAAGGGAGATAAGTTGTCAACAACAAGTTCAGGTCATCTTTATGGTTTGCATAGGAGATCCTACAAACACATAAGAGCACCATCCTATGCATGTCTACCCAGACATGCCCATGATGGAACTACCCATGCAGGGCTGTCTTTACCCGGGGGTGCAAGGGGTTCAGGGCACTCGGGCGCCAATTCTGGGGGGTGCCAGGCGCCTACCACTGAAGCCGCCTAAGCTCTTAACTATCTACCTGTTATAAAATAATAAATAATTTTGATCAAGCTAGAAAAACAAAATACATATATACCTAGGTATTACTGAAATGTATATCCACTGTTTCACTAAAGGACTTTCAACTTTGTGCGCTCATTTACCGAAGACGTGCCACCCCAGCGGCGGCACTTGTCATTCATAATGGCGCCATGCACGCAAAATTAACTCTTACATCAAAATATTATGTTAAGTGTTGTATTGAGCTGCTATGCGGCAGCGGGGTCAGTGGCACCTTTGACACGACTGATGTTTCTCCTAAGTAGGTGCCTAAATAATACTTATAAGTTTAAGTGCGGTGGTGTTGTATACTTAAGTATAAGTGTATTGTAAATAAATGAGCAAATAAAAAAGTTTCCCTACCTTCTTTCGTAAACAAGAGATAAGGCGTAATCGTGGTGTCTGACACAAGCACAATAAAAGTTAATTTGGGGGCTAAACTAATTTTGGGGGTGCTGGGCAGATCTTTGCACCCCGGTGGTGCATATGCTAAAGACAGTGCTGTACCCATGTAGTTCCTCCATCGTTCATACTCTCTGGGAAGTGGGTATGGGACTGCAGCCTAAAAAAACTGGAGAAAGTGATTTTTTCTGGGACGGAAGGTCTTTTAAGATATATAAAATCTGAAAGCACAACTGTACAAAAACAAACCCTTCTTTTAATGAGCTTCTGGTTCCTCCTGGAAAGCCAAGAAGGTACCTCACTGCATATAAAGCTCTTCCAATATATCATATTTTCCACCAGTCCCTTTCTCTATATCTCTCTTTATTTATTATGAGAAAGCTATTTCCTACTTAAAAAGGAAACACGTTAGTTGTTGTTAGAAAGCTCTTTCATGAATCCCAAGCAACTGATTTTATGAAATGTGTTTGCTTGTAAGAATGCCAGGTTCTTATTTAATAGGAGCTGTGCTAGATCAGACTAAAGTCCTCTTTCCTTCCGCATCCTCTTTCCCACAGTGGCCAAGGGGGGGCCTATGGGAAGACTGCAAGCATGACACAAGGGCAATAGCCCTTTCCCACTCTTGTTCCCCAGTGGCTGCATTCAGAAGTGTGCTGCCTCTGATCCAGGAGCTAATACATTGCCAACATGATTAGTAGTTGCATCTTCCAGGAGTTTGTCTAATCTCCCTTTGAAGCCACCTATGTCAGTAGTGGACTTCCTGTTTTAACTATGTACTGCATTGAGTTGTGTCCTGAATTTTCCACCATTTGCCTGCATTGGCTGACCCTGGGTTCCTCCCTAAATTTCCTTCAGTTTTATACACCTTTATCATGTCTCCTCACTCACCGTTTTCCAAGCTGAAAGACCCTAGGAATTGTGTCCTTTCCTCAGAGATGCTGAAAGTGAAACAGCAGAGATCAGTCAGTTTCCATCTTAAGGGTTAATTTTGTTATCAGTAATTCAGCTAACCAAGAGGCTGGTGGAAGAGGTGTTGCCTAGCAACCAGGCAGAGTGGCAGTAGCATGTGCTCTGATTAGCTGTGTAGTTTTGAGGTAGTTTCCTCCCCTTTGTATATAGATATATGTATGGCTGAATGAATGTCTCCCTTCTATGTACACAAGGCCTGACCTAAGAAAAACAAAACCACTATGTTCCTTTTGTCTCAAATGTTGCACTCTTTTTGTTCACTTTTACTCAGTAAAGTGTTATCGGGGCTTTTCTCTCTGGGCTCTTTCTACATTATTTAAGAGAGCAATCCAAACTCAAGATCTGCTAGGATCCAGCAGATTTCTGGTGCAGCTGGCCAATTCCTAGTACAGCTAGGCTATACCAATGTAGCTCCCTCATCCCAGCTCAGCCACAGCTAAGCCAGCTGAGTCGAGACTGGCAAATCTTATCCTGACATAAGCCTTGAAAAATTATACTTCCTGCATAATGTGAGCACTGACCATGATGCCAGTTCATAACTTTGAATGTTTCCACACTAGACTATGTCTATGGGGTTGCCATCTTCCGTTCACTTGCTGTATACAGAGAATTCAGTTTTCATCAGTGCTAAGTTCTGTTTCTCTCTCCCTGTGCCATTTGAGCGGCAATCTTACCAAGCTCCAAGAGAAGGGGAGCAAGGGCTCCTGGACTGAGCTGTTAGTAACTAAGAGAGCAGCATTTCTTCTGCCTGCTGCACCAATACCCAGGTTCTACATTTAAAGAGCATCAACCTTGAATGTAGACTGTCCCAGTTTTAATCCAAGGCATCTCCAGGTACAACTGGAAGAGGCCTCGGTACCAGTGGCGTAGCATGGGGGGTGCAGGGGGGGCCGGCCGCACTGGGCGCAACATCTGGGGGCGCTCGCACTCACAGCTCTCTGCCCCTACCTGGCTCACTCACTCTCTCTCACTGCAGTGCTGGCTGTGCGAATCCGATCCGAGCTGCTGGGTCGCCGCCCACTGTGGAGAGGAGGGTGCCAGGTGTGCGGTGCGGTGCGGAGAGAGAGCGAGGGACTATCTGGGGGAGGGACAGTGCAGCGGGGGAGTGCAAATTACTTGCCTTGCCCCGGGTTAGGGGGCGCAAATTACTTGCCTTGCCCCGGGTGCTGACAACCCACGCTACGCCACTGCTCGGTACTGAACAATAGCTGCTGATCAGTGCAGACAATACTGAACTAGATGGACCAATGGTCTGACTCAGGATAAGGGAACTTCCTTTATTTTCCAACATCCCTGGCCAAGCTAGACATCTAAGGGTTCTTGCCCTCCCTGCATCTTCCCCTGGAAGCTCCCAAAATAGGTAGGAAAGGGGATTCATATAAATCCAATGGTTTCTCCCTACCCCCTCTTTCTCTATGTGTGATTTTTTTAAAGGAACCACTTAACAATATACTTGGTTGTATTTAAAAGTGCTGGGTTAATCCCTTCAAAGACACATGGAAGCCTTTGGCTTGGAGAACCATGAGGGCCTCACGGATTGCAACATCAGACTCAAGTTCGTTCATATATCCATTCCTGCAGCTTCCCTAAGCCAAACTTAATCTCTTCTGCCCTCGGGTTTTAAGAATAGACAGTGCCAGCTTCGCAATCCAGGGCAGCAACATGCCACTGGCAGGGATCCCAAAGGAACTGGTACGGCAGATCAGGTTCATAAACGCTGCATCCTAATGGCTTGTCTGGAGCGAGAGCTCACCCACCTGAAGAGCTTACATCCTGACTTCCTCCAATGACTCATCCAAATGAAATCTGGCATAATTAAGTGCCTTAATCCTCTTTTCATGAACTCAGTGGCAAAACTCCACCTGCCTTTCAACCTCTTTTGGCCATGTGTGAACTTGTTTCTTCCTCTGACCCATCTCAGTTTTTCCCACATTGTCATGACTTGTGTGAGACATCCTCTTCCAAGTGTCCCCTTCCAATATGACTCCTTTGAGTGATTAAAAATCCTTCAGAAGATCTACAGTCCTAGATCTTCCACCATCTGTTCTGGTTTGGCCTTTCGAAACTAAACTTGACCGGTTATTCGCGAACTCCTTTCTCCGGGATCACAAAGCCTGGTGGCCATGATTCTCTTGGCCATGTTTGGATTCGGTTTACTCACCGGTATCTTTGAGTAATTAAGAGGAAAGAGACACAGATATGAGTGTTAGATCAGCAAAATCCATAGCACAATGTTCCAGGTCTTGCACTCTGGCCAGCAACTTTTCCATTGCCACTCAAGTCACAGAATAGTCCTGGTTGGTGTGAAAATGAAAGTCAATTAGCATATTCCTTAAAAAACCTATGGAATTCACGCATCTCTAGAGAGAAGCAAATCTATTTTGCACCCCGCCCAGTGATTAGGGGGAAAGATTAGTGCAATACATTCTCTGAAGGTAACTTCCCAACAAGAAATCCAGTATCTTCTCAACACCCCCAATAATTGCAGTGTCTGCTTCCATGCCAATGCAAAGCATAAACCCAATATATGCCCCAAGCTATTCATAACTTGGAATAGATCCATCACTACTATGAAAGCCACAAAATCCTATACTGTCTTGAGGAGGTCTGTCTCATCCAGTATGTCAAAGACGCTCATGACAATAAAATTGGACATGGTCAACATTGGCTCTGAAACGAACACATCCAGATCATCAGCCTATTGTGCAATGGGGAAACTAGTATAAGAAAGCCTTCAGGGCAAAGAACACACATTCATCACTGGAAATCTACCTTCATCAGGCAAAACCAGGTGCGTCTAAAAGGTGCTAATTGCACCAAGCACAACTTGGTTTTGGGGCAAGATTGGGGTGTTCTGATGTATATGTGAGTGTGCTATGTACTCTGCTAAAAAAAAAATACCAAATCCTGTATCTGAAAACACTAAATTCTGTGAACAGTCCATAAGTTATGTAAACTGGGCCAATTTGCAAAAGTACACTCCAGTCCTCAGAAGGGACAGATTTCCATCATCCCCTCTGCCTTGGAAGAGACTAGATTTGGTCTCCCCCCAAAACTGACATCTTGGAAAGTTGCTGTGGGTAGTGAACTTGGTTTTTTTGCAAGGAAAGTATGTACTCTGCCACTGATATGTGACCCTTCCATCATATTAGTCACCCCTGCCTTCAACGCTCTATCCTAAAGGCCATCATTAAATTACCTACAGTAGATCTCACCATAGTTCTTTAGGGCAGCTGTTCTCTCAAATCTGCTCAGGTGTTTTGTTTTGGTTCAGTCTATATGCTGCTTTTTACACCTAATTCAACTGCCCTGTCAGGTAGGTTAGGTTGAGCAACAGTGACTAGCCCATAGTCCCCCAGTGAGTTTCATGACTGGGTGGAAATTTGAACTCCAGTCTCCCAAGTCCTAGTCTGACACTCTAACCAATAAACCACACTGACTCTCAATACTCCACAATGATTCTAAAAGTCTCACACTTTAGACCACTCTAAATTCTCACACAAATCATTAACAGCCCAATTCTGTATCTGGTACTTACTGTACTACACACATTGTTGCCAGGGCACTCTTAACATGGATTGTTTGCAAACCCAGATGCTAATTCTGGCAGGAAAACCAGTCAAAAGCTGTGTGTGAGAGAGGGGGGCGTGGTTCTCCACTCAGGAAAAATAATGCTATAAATAAGTCAGAAATTTAATCGCTATAACAAAAGAAAACAAACACTATGTAAAAATCGCATAGAATTTTTGTTTGCTCTCCGGTGCCATCTGGTGTTGCATGTTTATAACATATTCAAAACATTGTTTATTTACTGATGTAGCTGAGAATTGCACTACATAGGGCTGGGTGAAACTAGTGCCAAGAATTCAATAACTGTCTCAAGCATAGCATGGATTCTTGAGCAATATGAGGGGGGTTCAGATGTGCATGTGCTATTTATTTTTCCAAAGAAAAGTCTGTACTGAGACAAACCAAATTCTGTACCTCACAAAGCTGGATTTTGCAAACAGCCGTTGAATTAAGTACTGGTACATTGAGCCAATTTGCAAGATGTAGCTTATTCTGGACCGACCCAGGTGGCCCCCTTGAGGAACACAGCTCAGTCCGCGCAACTTGTGACAGAAATGTCATGGATGCCTTAGATCAGATTCCTGCATTGCAGGGGATTAGACTAGATGACTCTTGCGGTCCCTTCCAACTCTAAGAGTCTATGGTTCTATGAAATATGGTTCCAAATGTGCAAAAGATAAGTTGGAAGAGGCTTGCTGCTGTGAATGCTCATTTGAGACCACTACACTTACCCCGGTGCCTTTTGGAACTGTAATTTCAACATAGTATAAAGATCTGGGCACTATATTTAAGTCCATCACACAGGGAAGAGCTATTGAATCCCCCCCCTTGTATACTATAATAATAATAATAATAATAATAATAATAATAATAATAATAATAATAATAATAATTTATTATTTGTACCCCGCCCATCTGGCTGGGTTTCCCCAGCCATTCTGGGCGGCTTCCAACAAGGATGAAAAATACACTAAAATGTCACATATTAAAAACTTCCCTGAACAGGGCTGCCTCCAGATGTCTTCTGAATGTCAGGTAGTTGTTTATCGCTTTGACATCTGATGGGAGGGCGTTCCACAGGGCGGGCGCCACTACTGAGAAGGCCCTCTGCCTGGTTCCGTGTAACTTGGCCTCTCACAGTGAGGGAACCGCCAGAAGGCCCTCGGAGCTGGACCTCAGTGTCTGGGCAGAATGATGGGGGTGGAGACGCTCCTTCAGGTATACTGGACCGAGGCCGTTTAGGGCTTTAAAGGTCAGCACCAACACTTTGAATTTTGCTCGGAAACGTACATCACTATATCCATTCCTGATAAGACCAATCAACTCCTTTCTCCTGGTGCTGAATGTTAGCTCTAATAAAGAGGTATGTTGATTCACATTGCTGCTTCCCATACCCCCAGTCCTCTAAGAAAAGGCGAATCATACATCTGTTTGCATGCTTGTATTAGAAAACAGGCCCTAGTCAACAAGAGACTTAGACAAGAGCCAAATGATCAAATTTACTGCTTGAAAAGAGAAGCTTGAAGTTTTAGAATTGATGATAAAAGCTCTGGAACTCTTGGCTGCGATGTGAGGCCGTTGCTGAGGAGGTGAAATCCCGAAATCCCAAATGCTGTTGCTTCTCTTTCTATATAACTTTTAAGAGTTTACTGTCTCTTTCAGTTTGCAACTGTTGCCAATTAAGTCTTCCAGCTGTGCAACTCCCCTCTTAAATCTAGAATCAATTTGCCGTAGCTGCTCTCTACAAGTCTAGAAAATGCACACAGTGTAGGCTGACACGGTGATCATTGAAAGCTGGCTGTTGCCTGTGTGCCATAATTACCAATAGTGGTAGGAATATTTGTTATATAATTATTCCATAGCATTTTAATAATGTAAGATTCCTTTGTGTTTTAGAAAGGAGACAGCAGATGCAGAAGATCCCAGGTTCAGTCCTTGGCATCTCTTGGAAGGCCTGAGAGAGATCCTTATCTGAAACTCTTCAGCTCCCACTTAGTACAGACAACACCAAGCTAAATGTGCCAATAGTCTTAAAATAAGGCAGCTTCCTATATCTAAATCAACCAGGGAAGTCCCTTTCCCCCCAAAACATTTTCCCCCCTTGTAAAATACGTTGATGTGTTTTTGGCAAAATTTTGCATTCTTTATTTGGATTAACTGTGTTATTACAGTCTTTCCATGTACATCCTAGGATGTTTCTTTCTGGAACAACTGGTTTCTTCTGGCTTGTACCTAAAGAACTACATTTCACGTAATGGCAACTTCTGTTTCAATCATGCAAGAGATCTGTTATCCCACTTTCCTCAGCTACAGGGCAGTCTTGTATTGTGGAAAAGGGTGCTTCACCTTTTTTTGCACAACAACAATGGAAAATTTAATCCAATCTGTTTAAGAGATTCCAAGGACTGTTCTAGGCATCTGCAGTCAGAACTCTATTGTTTTGGAGGAAAGCTAATGCACCTGGAAATTACACATTCTGAAAGAACATAGCATCCTTGACAATTATAATCACTGTTTCCCGGTGATCAAGAATGGAATTGTGGCGTACAAGTTAGTTGCAGAAGAAGGAATGGAAAGGAGTGGAATTTGCTGCCAAGGAGTGTGGTGGAGTCTCCTTCTTTGGAGGTCTTTAAGCAGAGGCTTGACAACCATATGTCAGGAGTGCTCTGATGGTGTTTCCTGCTTGGCAGGGGGTTGGACTCGATGGCCCTTGTGGTCTATTCCAACTCTATGATTCTATGATTCTATAAGGAGCCCTGATAGGTTTGCTTTATGATGATGTGAAATGCCAAAGATACAGACCTTGCAACTCAAAATGGATTGGAGGAGGAAGAATATCAGCAATTCCAGATCAAAATAACAGGAAGGCAACCCTTAAAGGCGCTAGAGAAAAATAATGTAATTTATTCACACACCCTTCAATTTATTATTATGCCTAGTATGTTTTTTTCATCAGAGGCAGTAGTCATTTCTTGCCTCCTGGATGAGGAGTCTGTTCTGGGTGAACAAAGAGTTGTCATGCCTGAAACAGGTATAATAACAGAAAATGGGGCTAGTTTTGTAAATAAGTCATGCTATTTTTTCAGCATCTTTTAAGTTAAAGTCCACCACTTTACAGTTGTTTTGGCCTTGCAACCAAACAGATCCCACACAGTAAACATGAGGTTAATGCAGGGCAATGTTATTACCACTTAAACATAATTTATAATCATTTCTAAATTGTTCGTTCACCCCTGGTCAATCACTTTACAAACATGTGGAGAATCTGGCTACAAGCCATTTGTCTACATTATTTTAAACATTTTTTTACATTGCATTATTTTTAGTTTCCTATCTACCACTGGTGTAGGTAACATCATAGCAGTTTCACATAAAAGGGAATACAAATGGGCAGGGGATTCCCTACTGAGGCTATGAAGGTGTGGAGTGGCAGAGCTGCCACCACATCCAAAGCCAGTTGGGAGTGGTTGTGTGTGTGTGTGTTGGTGGGTTGTTGTTGTTTACAGTTTTTGCTGTGCCATCCCCTGGGCTGGAGCAGTTTTTGGGACCAAGGATTGGGCCTCTCAGGGGATCTATGGAGCTTTGAATCCTGAAGATCCAAAGTGTCTTAGACTTCTTTCTTTCTTTCTTTCTTTCTTTCTTTCTTTCTTTCTTTCTTTCTTTCTGAGAGCCAGTGTGTGGTGTAGTGGTTAAGAGCGGTAGACTCATAATCTGGGGAACCAGGTTTGTATCTCCACTCCTCCACATGCAGCTGCTGGGTGACCTTGGGCTAGTCACACTTCTCTCAGCCCCACTCACTTCACAGAGTGTTTGTTGTGGGGGAGGAAGGAGAAGGAAAAATGTTAGCCACTTTGAGACTCCTTCGGGTAGTGATAAAGCGGGATATCAAATCCAAACTCTTCTTTCTTTCTTTCTTTCTTTCTTTCTTTCTTTCTTTCTTTCTTTCATCATTATGGACAACTTGGGATGTTGGAATAGACTGCTCCTTTAAAAGCATTTCCATTCCATTCCAAACCCCAGATGGTGGGGTAATTGCTATGCAGCAAGCAACCTGTCTCATGAAGAGCTTAGCAAAGGTTTGCAGAAGCTCTGAAACTCTGCAGAAGGAAATGTCACACCGTTGTGGGACACGATTTGCTCCTTTCCATGAAAAAACCAAAATCAGCGAATACGGTGAGATATTACTGTCCAATAAGGACACTCGCAGATCTCCTGTTGCAGCTGTAGACAGCAGGGCAGCCTCACACATGGCTGGAACACTTTGCTTTGTTTGAACACACCAGAGTCTATTGACCTGGACCGTTACAGAGAATTCCAAGAACATTTATCCAGAATAATATTGAGATATGGGTGAAGTGAACGTGTCCATGCCAAAAGCCAAGTTGTCAAGGCCACATTTTCAGCAGTTACTCGTGTCTTTCTATCTGTCTGTCTCTCTGTTAAAAATGCAATCTATGCACTGCCAGACAACTTTACATTTCTTACCATGCACTGAACCAATGTTTTCAGGGGACCCAAATGCTTTCAGTATCATGTCTTTCGATACAGCTGTCAATTTTTAAATCACCCTGGGTTTGTCCAAGCAGTACCCTACTTCATGGAGAGCATGAATAATAAACAAAAGAGTACAGGAAGGTTTTCATAGGAGATTAAGTGTGAAAATGAGGGAAGCATCCAAGATAAGAAAAGCAGATGTGGTTGCATCAGAAACATGGGAACAAGAGGTCAAAAAGCAGCAGTGAAGCAAGTAGAGGATAAAAATGGAAAAATGCACTGCGGGACCCAAATTCCATGTAAATACTGATAGGATATTGGGAACAGAGGCTATATATATATATATATTTCACTCCCAGCAGCAAGGAGGCTGCCCAGCTGAACCATGAGTTTTGATGGAAATAGGAAATGGTGATGATGAATGACACTAAGGATATGATAGTGTTCCACAGAGTAACTATTTCCAGAAGGGTATCTTGCAGAAAAACAACCAAGAGTCTTGAGGCATATTAAAAACTAATAAAACTGATTATGACATAAGGTTTTGTGGACTGGTCACCTGATGAAGTGGCCTCCATACTACGTCACTGGTGTCATGGCACACCCTTTTTGTTCTACTGAAGACACCCAAGGCTATAAAATTAGGTGTGTGTGAAGATGTCATGTTGATTTGTTCCTATATGGCTACTTCACGTGTGGGAGTGCCATTATTTGATGACTGCAGTATCAAATGATGACTTGCAAGTGTGAAAGGGCCATCCAGAGATAGAGCTTATATAACACCTCCAGGTTGTTGTTTTTTAGCAGAGTCGGTTCACACATTCAAGTGCAAGTCGTCATGTGTACGAGATGAAGTGATGCATAACTATCCCAAACCACTAACTACAAGGAAACCAAAGTGTGCATGGCTAAAGTACAGGGTGAATATACGTAGGGATCTGTTCAGTGCAGTTTCTCATTTTTCCAGTATTCAGTTCTCCATCCTTCTACATCAGTTTGCAATTATTATTTTTAAAGAAGTCCTCTTGAAAACTCATCAGCATTTTAATGTGAATTTCTCTTTTCTGTGTGCAATTTTGCCTAATACACATATTTTGCAAAGTAATTTCCCCAAATATAATGCATGTATGTCATTGTCACTAATATATGCATTTATAATGCACACCTCATGGTAGTACATTTACTTTTGTACACATCACTGGGTTGGAGAACTGCATTGCAAAACTCAGAGAAGTGCAAATTTCAAAGGATGTCTGTTTTAGCTTGCATATTGCTTCAGAAAGCATTAATTAGGTTAGTTCACCTTTAAATGCAAACTTAATCAAATTTCTCCCCCATTCATAATGTGTATACTGAGTTCTTACATTCGATGTCCAGAGTGGGGCTAAATGTCACTAGGGTCATGTAAGGGCCAATGAAATGTAGAACAAGCCAGTAATGAACAGGATATAATGAAGGCGATCAAAGTAGTCAAGGGGGTGTTAAGTAATATGGACCCCAATCAAGGTTGACACTGTTAACCAATTCTAGATCAAGCAAAAATAAATGTGCATAAATTACGTCTAGCAAGAGACCAGTCAAAAATAGACAAAGGTTAAAGTCCACAAGTTATTTACTCTACAGCAGACCTGCTAAACCTAGAATAAATGTCATGCGGATTGCAGTTCAAGCAATGAAAACCCATTTGCATGATTTTGAAAGGAAAGCCATGGACCAGAAAACAGATCAACCACATTGCAAAGCTTAATATACCACATGCAATTGCATTATTTTAACAATATTCTTTCCATGCCTATTTTCTTAATAGTAACAATGGGAAAAAATAAAGACCCAAAATAGCATGCACGGATGTCATCAAAATTTGTTCTTCTCTAGAAAGGATATAGTTATAACTTCCCAGATGCACCCATTGTGTTTTTTTTAAGGGGGAAAAGCCTTTATCTAATAAAGTGTACCATATTTTCCGTCAACAGGCATGCAGACTAGAACCACTGTACCCTTCTTTCTGTCATTGTTAGGGGTTTTTGTGGTGGTACCCACGTCATAAGCAATGAACCAGAGGGGGAAACCTTAATAGAAGTTGACATTAACCCATAGCCTTGGCCTATAACAATATGATTAGCATGATCTTTACAAGGGGAAAGCTGGGTGGTAGGAGAGGTTATGTGGGGGGAAAGTCCACACATGTGGACATGATAAAACAGGAACTGAGAAGCCATTACAAAACAAGAAAAAAACAATGCTGTATTTGGGAAAATTAGGTTGCTGCTGCAAGTTTAGACCAAGTGAGAAAACATGAAACCATAATCTTCTTTCTGAGACTAGCCCCCCTCCCCCCCCAAAAGGAAGAGATTTTATTTGTCTCTCTGGGGTAGACTTAATTCCTGTTAAGGATCACAATAAAATGCATGTTGTACAAACAAGCAAGCAAGCAAACAAACAAAAACTGCAAACCTATAGCCCCTGAAAGGACAATCCAAAGACCAAAGGATAGACAATATCTCCTTCTTCAATGTCAGACATAGAGCTCCCGCAATGGAGAGTAAGATTTGAAGTTGGATTCTCCCCCTCCCATTGCCACCAATAAAAATACTATCTGGTTTGATACAACCCTACAGACAGATCCATAACACTCTCTCCAGGCATCCAGGGATACCCAGTATAGTACTGTGCTTCCAGTTCTTAACAGAAATTAATTTAGTGGCAGCTAGTGACTCCAGTTTTTGTAAAAACTGTATCATTCCTCATTTCATTTCTTTCTACAGGAATTGGTGATATTGGATGTTTGTTCTCTGCATTTTTCACAGCTGGACTGGATTTTTACCATTCTTTTATGTGTAGAAAGCAGACAGAGTAAAGGAACACAGAACAGATTCCAGGAGTTCAAGCTGACTAACAAATGTTTGCTGGGGTCAGTAGCAGGGGATTCATTCCTATGGAATAAGAAGGTTTTTGTTAAATTTCCTCCTTCCATTCCAAACAAAACTGGCCTTAGCCTGCCTTCTGTTTTTATGAGATTTTTCATATAAACCTGCATTTATCTGTTCACTGGTTGATTTAAAAAACAACATCTTAATCCTGAAGTTCCACATGAAGAAGTGAACTGTAACACAGCCAAAGTCTGAGACAGTTCTTTGTTCTCCTTCAACATGAGGTCTAAGTCCACCGCCATGGCCTGTTGCCTCAAAATAAGATGCAATGTGTTGTGAATCCTAGGCTGAGTCAAGGTTCCTCCTTACTTTACAGCAGGACTGGAGATTCTGTGGCCTTCCAATATTGTTGGACTTCAGTTTCCCTTAGCCTCAGACACACTGGCCAATGATTTGGGATTATGGTAAGAGATGAAAGGAGTCTAGCATCATCTGGAGGGTGAGACAAATTCTCCATCCCTGTCTTGCAGGAAGGGACAGCTGCTACCACAAACAGTGGCCATGTGTCCTACTTTACAAAGGATTGTCTTCCATTTAAAGGCCCAGTTTGAAGATAAAGAGCTCTACGCAAGGAGAGTTGGAGCCTTGAAGTTGCCCATCAACAGACTGAGCAGGCACAGTGTGCACCTGGTCACAGTCTGCCCCACCATGTTGAGACATATCAGTGGCAGATCTTAGGGTCTCAAATTTCAGTGGCACCTTGTGCAACACCCAAATTTGGTGCCCCCTCCACCTCTTGCCTTCCATTCTACATCATAGTTGTGGCACCCCCTGCAGCGTCCCTCCTAAAACCTACCTAAATCACGCTCTCCTAAATCCACCTCTGGACATATTTCATTTCTTTTAAATTTATAGTATTATATGTTTGTGTTTCATCTTATTTTGGTTACCTTCCTCTCATAGATTAGAGAAGGAAACCAGCAAGAATTTTTCCACGGTATTCTGGCACACGCCTTCCTACCTCCACAGTAGAGTTGACTAGGTTTCAAAATTCAGTTTACGCAATTCAGCAACCCTTCTCATTGCCTCTTGCTGCCTCTTCACACTGTCCAGATTGAGATCCTGAGTAAAGCTCTGTGCTTGTGCATGCTGTATAGAAATGAGAATTTGTTAGCTACCCGTGGCAGAATTCTCCCTTGCTCCTACACTTCTATGACCTAAGGTCTTCTGGACTTTCTTACTTAGAGGTTTGCTACTTGTTTCCGATCCCTTTTCTTTGCCTTTAAAAGACACCTGGTTTGGGGTGGGAGGGAATGAAGCTGGTGAAACATTTACCATTACTTTGTTTCACCACAAATCAGGAGCCAGAAAAATGACAGAAACCATCCTTGCTTATCAGCAACCCTCAACCCCTCGTTTTACTAGGCCTGGCCAAGAATTGTCATTTTTATGTAACGACGGGGCTTCTATACCTTTAAAAGCTCCACAAGAGGCATAAATGCAACTACGGAATTAAATATGCTTATTATTAACTGGACAGAGATGCCTTGATGGGAAAAAGTGCAGCTGTTCAGTTTTGATCAGTCATGCAGCTTTTAAAGACACAGGAGCCCTGCTATTATATAAACATCCACCGTGTGGTCGGGCTTCCTTACGTATTTACACGCTAGCAATAGACTTCCCAGGAGGGCATGCATTCTTTGAGTATTAGGCAAACACACAGGAAGGCCAATCATGTGGGCGGGATTTTGTATATATTCCTCAGAGTGATGTAGGAGCTACTGTGAAGGCAGCAAGAACTACATCTGAAAGGGAGCCTTTGCTCAGTCTCTTGCTTTCCCTCGGTTCTGCTTAAAAGCCTAAGTGCATCTTGCTTACAATGATGTTAATTACACATTTTCTTTTCCTGCAAAACTTTCTCATCCAGTTAACTTGTAACCTTGTAGGTCTTCTTGGACTCCAGCTCCCATCAGACCCAGTCAACGTGGCCAGTGGTCAGGAAAGATGGGAGCTGGAATCCATCAAGATCTGGAGGACCACAGGTTCTCTGCTGGTGCTTGAATGGACAGATCACAGAATCACAGAAAAGAAGAAGAAGAAGAAGAAGAAGAAGAAGAAGAAGAAGAAGAGTTTGGATTTGATATCCCGCCTTTCACTCCCTTTAAGGAGTCTCAAAGCGGCTAACATTCTCCTTTCCCTTCCTCCCCCACAACAAACACTCTGTGAGGTGAGTGGGGCTGAGAGACTTCAGAGAAGTGTGACTAGCCCAAGGTCACCCAGCAGTTGCATGTGGAGGAGCGGGGACTCGAACCTGGTTCCCCAGATTACGAGACTACCGCTCTTAACCACTACACCACACTGGCTCTCCAACTGTAGAGTTGGAGGATCATCTAGTCCAACCCCCTGCAGTGCAGGAATCTTTTATCCAACATGGGGCTCAAACCCACCACCCTGAGATTAAGAGTCTCATGCTCTACCAGCTGGGCTATCCCTTAGCTTGAAGCAGAATACTTTGCTGGCTCCTTGAACCTGCCTGTTCCTACCCACTTTCCCCAAGGTTGAACTACTAACAGATAATCACATCAACATTATTATTATTATTATTATTATTATTATTATTTAAAAAGGGGGAGAACAGTTGCTTTCATTGAAGTTCAAACAAACCAAGCATTGGGGGAAATCGTGTTTGGTTGCAACTATACAGCTGAGTGTATGGATTCTTAGAAGACTCGTTGCTGATTTCCCATCGGAAACTGCTCCACAAACTAATTTTGGATAATGTGCACCGAAAGGCCTTTCCAGTCAAGGTAACCTATTGGCGGCAGCTGCCCAGTCATGGAGGATTTGTTAATGAATGACAATATGTAAGAGACTTGAAATAATACATAAAATTCTACTAATAGGCAAGTCCTGAGCGCCAGCTTTAATAAGAGGGGAGAAATGATTACATGTCTAGCAAATCTGCTGGCACACAGTAGCTGGAAGCGACTCAGATCTACCTTCTGTTCTCTGTTTGAAGCCAGTAAAGGGAGCGGGAAAGCACCCAGACATCATTGGTATTAACCAAGACCTTCTGAAATTCTATGGCCCCCATTAGACATAATACATAAAATCTGAGCCTACATCATTACAAAGGAGACAGCTGGTGCAACAGTCACACAGGAACAGTGGGCAGGATGCTAAGCTTTGAGAGTTTATAATAATGAACCATGCATATAACTGCATGGAATGAGACAGTGATGTCCCCCTTGGTCCTCATTCTTCTGCAGCCGAGAAGAGGGAGCTTCCAAGGCAGCCAGCAGATATGTGTATATATGTGTATCATTTAAGTGGCTGCCAGGCTCAATGGAGAAATTACTGCTTTGATAGAAAAAGGGAAGGGGACTCTTGGGTAAAGCCCTGTTGCTTGAAGTGGTCCATACACAGTGGGGGTGCACTCGCAAAAGGACAGATGAAATAAAACTCTGCAGGCAAAATAGGACTTTTAAGAACACCCAACTGGTTTACAGGTGATATGGGATTGTCACGTAATGCAGTCTTAGAAATTTCAAGCAGCAGAGGCTCCCATATATAGAGAGAAACAACAGTCTAAGTAGTCTGAAAGCCTAGTATCTAAAGGACTGTCTTCTCCCAAACCAACTTCCTCCTCAACTGTGAATCTGTTATTGTCTTCCAGCTCTATGGATGGGAGAGAAATGTGGTCCAGTTCCCATTTAAAGGCGAGGCTATCTAATTTGCAATTTTTGAAACAAGATGTGAACCAAAACACAGCCATCCTTCAAAATTTGCAGATCTCTGAATTTTGCAATGTGTATTTTACAAAATTGCATATACAAAATTGAGTCTTAGAAAGATTATTAGTGCCGGATCCTATGTGTATGTCATTGCCCCAAATATGCTTTCTCCTGAAACAATATGGCTTAAGCATGTCATGCCATGAATCCCCTTTTGCAGCTCATCTTAAAACTATCATAAAACCACACTGAAAGAGGGAGAACATAAAGTCTATAGAAAGTCATAATAAAATTGCAAATTTCAGCATCCCCCACATATTTATCAATATGTGGATTTGCTGGAAGCAAATCTAGATAGATCCCCATTGCCTTCACAAAGTTAGATGAAGGAAGATTTGTAGGTTGACTCCCTACGTAATCTGGGGGCATGTGATGCAATCCCATGGTAATATCAAGTAGAGCAGTGCCATAGAACATTTCTTCCATCAACATTTCTACAGATTATCTGGACAGGGATCAGGCAGGTCAGGGTGGCAGCAAGTTTGAGGTGGCTTGGACACACTGGCAGGGGCACCGGATTGGCTTCCCTGATGTGTCTACCCGACCCTGACTTTGCTGACACCCTGCCCTGCCCTGCCCCACTCCATCCCCCTCCAGATAAACTCTAGCAGTGCCAGTGTCAAGACACCTGGAATACTATGTCCAGTTCTGGGTGCCTCAGTTTAAGAAGGATGCTGACAAGCTGGAATGTGTGCAGAGGAGGGCGACCAAGATGATCAAGGAAACCAAGCCGTATGAGGAATGGTTGAAGGAGTTGGATATGCTTAGCCTGGAAAAGTGGAGACTGAGAGGAGATATGATAGGTAAAAGGTAAAGGTACCCCTGCCCGTACGGGCCAGTCTTGACAGACTCTAGGGTTGTGCGCCCATCTCACTCAAAGAGGCCGGGGGCCAGCGCTGTCCGAAGACACTTCCAGGTCACGTGGCCAGCATGACATCGCTGCTCTGGCGAGCCAGAGCCGCACACGGAAACGCCGTTTACCTTCCCGCTAGTAAGCGGTCCCTATTTATCTACTTGCACCCGAGAGTGCTTTCAAACTGCTAGGTTGGCAGGCGCTGGGACCGAACAACGGGAGCGCACCCCGCTGCGGGGATTCGAACCTGCCGACCTTTTGATCGGCAAGCCCTAGGCGCTGAGGCTTTAACCCACGGAGATATGATAGCCTTCTTCAAATATCTCAAGGGCTGTCACATGGAAGAGGGAGCATGCTTGTTTTCTCCTGCTCTGGAGGGTAGGGCCTAAACCAATGGATTCAAATTACAAGAAAGGAGATTCTGATGAAACATCAGAAAAAACCTTCTGACAGTAAGCTGCTTGCCAGTGGAACAGTCTCTCTCAGGAGGTAGTGGACTCTCCTTCCTTGGGAGGAGGTTGGATGGCCATATGCCATGGATGGTTTAGCTGAGATTCCTGCCTTGCAGGGGGTTGGACTAGATGGCCATTGGGGTCCCTTCCTACTCTACAATTCTATAATTTGATGGCAGTGGCTTTGCAACTCTGCTGCACCGCACCACCCCCTACTACTACCACTACCACCTTCTTGAAGCTGAGCATATCTGGGGCTGGTCATGGCCTAGACATAATATCACTTGGGAATCCTAATAATACCACTTATTTGCCTTTTATTCTCTCATAGCACAATGAGGAAAAAAATGCATTCTAATACCTGTTTTGTGGCGATGATGTGATGATTAATTAGTTAATGCCTTTAAATACAAAGTAGTAATACCCAGCCATAAAAGGAAAAGCCTACAGGTTTGCAAACACGTTTGGGCCTGCTGGGTCTTATTCATCAGTAATAACAAGTGGGGTCTTGAGGGTTAAGAAACTGACACATCTCTTTCGCTGATGTTATTTGCTTGCATAGCGCAAAATGTTTATAATCTTGCCTTTTTAAGGATTTGCAGTGTTGCGAGGAGAGTCCAGGTGCGGTGGGGGGGGGGGGGTTCTATTGCACAACCAGGAGTGACTGAACCATGCACAGGGAGCAATTGCTTTGGCCCAGAACAATTGAATTCTCTGGGTGAAAGGCTCAAAAAGCAAGCCGGCGGCAAGTCCACAAGTTAGATCTGCAGCTGGCTGCTGTTTGAAGCCAAAGAGAAATTCTCTTTTTCTGGAAAAACAGCATACTTGCTCATTCTTTACAAACAATATACAGAAATCTTTAGGAGGACAGATGGGCCCAAAGAATGGGGATGCTGAGAAGATGCAAGGGCTTCACAATGTTCTAGCTCCTGCTCTGAAAGCAGACTGCTGTTAATGTGAAATATAATTGATTTTATTTCATACTGCTCTGCTCTTTCTCCCTTGCTGCCTCAAACACTGCCTCCCAAAACTGGTTGAAAGCCACCTTTTCCAAAAAGTCATTAGCACAGCCCCTGGTTCCCATGCTTTACTGCATGTAAGTAATCCTAAATAAGTGTACCTGAAATTAAATTACAACACATGATTTCCCTCTGTTGCAGTTTTAGATTGCAGTTCCTCATGGCAGAGACCTGTCTTCCTGTAGTCCATAAAGCACTGTGCATGAAAGAGATGGTAGCCAGCTAGATGATAGATAGATAGATGATAGATAGATAGATAGATAGATAGATAGATAGATAGATGATAGATAGATAGATGATTGATTGATTGATTGAGATAGATTAGATAGATAGATAGATAGATAGATGATAGATAGATAGATAGACAGGTAGATAGATAGATAGACAGATAGATAGATAGAGATAGATGATAGATGATAGATAGATGATAGATAGATGATAGATAGATAGATAGATAGATAGATAGATAGATAGATGATAGATAGATAGATGGTAGATGATATAGATAGATGGTAGATGATATAGATAGATAGATGATAGATAGATATGATAGAAGTAAGATAAAAAATAGATAGATATAAATATAGATACACATACACACACTTTTCTTAGGAAGAGATAAAGGTAGTACACATAACATCTTTTATCCTCATGCTTTTGCCGTGCCTATCTAGAGAGAGGGCCATGTTAGACTAACAAGGAGTCTTACAGCCCTTTGAACTGATGGGGTTTTTAAATATATATTTTCAAGGCATCTCCTTTGTCTACTAATAAAACTTAAAATTTCTGTAGCACATTTCAAGAAATAAGACCCTTCATGTATCCTATGTTGTAAGCATCTAATGTGTGTAAGCATCTAATGTATGCTTTTTGTAAGCATCTAATTGGCCACAATAAGGAACGGTCATTGGACGTGATAGATCTTTGGTCCAATCAATGGACTCTTCCTATGTTTGTTTATTATTTTAGCCCTGCCGGGAAGACCAGTGTGACCTCCCTGTTGTAGATGCAAGGCTGAAGTAGAGAAAATATTTAAAGGATGGGGAGGATCCTGTGGCCACCCAGATGTTGCTGGATGTTAACCTCATTGGCTGTTACCTCTTCCCTGAGCATTGGCCATCCTGGCTGGGGCTGATGGAAGTTGGGCATCCATCATCTATCCAGGCTTCCTATCCCTGAAATATTGGCTTGTCTAATGATCACCTGATGTCCCATCAGCTTCTGCTTATCACCTGCTACATTGCTCTTAATTCACAGCAGAACATCAGGATTTAGGTATAAGCCCGCTGAAATCCAGACCAGTTGGTAAATATCAGCAAATGGTGAAACATACCCCTGTGTACCATTAATTGTACACAAACTTTATTTTTGATTGTATACTGGATGGTAGAATGGAAGAAGAGATAGGAAAGAAAACTACACAGATGATAGGTTCTTTCAGTCCTATCAGGAACCAATATGGTCTTTGTAGTTTTAATACTAGCTTTACCGCAGTGTGATCATGCTGTTCAAATGATTACTATTTGCAAGCCGTTTTGTAACTGCTAACACTCAATGACCAAAGCTTTCATCAACTGAACATAAAAGCTGAGAAGTGTGAGATAGACTTTCTTGGAGAGAAACCAGGAGCACAGGGAGTGGCCCATTGTGACAGGAGTTAGCGTCAGAGGATATGGGGATATACTGTATAATGTGTGATCAGAATAATGCCATCAGAATTAGAAACCACTAGAATGTCATGAGAGAAAGAGGGCCATTTATATATTGTCTGTCTAAAATCCAGGTCCCAACATTTTGCTGCAGTTCCATAAAAATAGAACCCAACCAAGAACAGGCTTCTTTATTCTGGTGCCAGAAACACCAGGAGAGGGTAGCAGGTTTAATTGTCTTCTGACCATCTATGCAGAAGGTGGGTTGCAAATTGTATAGACAAAGCATTAAACCTAATGTTCCAAATGCACCCCTTTACGTTCTCCATTCTGAGCAAATAGTTGCCATCCAACTCCTGCAAATATAAAGTCATCAACCCAAATCTGCCCACCACCTCTTGAAATTGAGTGCTCCAGGCCTGACTGATGTGAATTCACCACCCAACAGCGGGACCAGCGGCAGAGTGTCTTTATATGCAGGGTCCATGGCGGTTACACCCAAACTCCAGGGCATCTAGTAATACAGTATATGCATTTTCATATCACAGTAACGGGCATTTTGCTAGCTAAGTCATAAGCCTCAGGGACGAGGAAGGCAAGCATGTCATATGTTTATCTTAATAAGATCTCCACAAGCTACGAGTTGCAGCCCATAAGAAAATTAGGAGATGACTGTGATGGCATTAGGGAGCAAAGCGGGGAAATACCTGAAGTAGTCATCATGTCTGATGTCAAGATCAAGAGACTTCCAAATCTTAATCAAGGTGGGAGCAGGCTTGGACAGAAGCAAATTGCTCGAATGTCAACTGTAACTCTTGCTGTAGGCAACAGCCATAAGGGCAGATGCAAATTTCCAGCCTCTGTTAAGTGCATCTGTCATCAAGTAGCTTGCTTTTACTACAGTTAGTTTTTTATCTAAGTTACTATACAGGTATTCTGTCCTTTGAGGTTCATGAGCAGTGGGTGCTTGGGTGTTCTGAAGGCAATGTGGTAGGATGACCTTGGTGAAACTAAGTCGGATCTTGGATGACTGGACACCTGGGAGCCATAGAGATGCCACCTTTTGTTGTATCAAAGAATGCTGTGCTATAAATGGAATGAATGAATGTGTAGAATTTGCAAACTGCTGGCTGCATCTGTCCACATGGAAGTTCTGGCACACCTGAGGTGCCATCTTTATGTTGTAGCAAACACAATCAGTTCTGGCCCCGACTTGGTGGAACGCTCTGTCACAAGAGACTAGGGCCCTGCGGGACCTGACATCTTTCTGCAGGGCCTGCAAGACAGAGCTGTTCTACCTGGCCTTTGGTTTAGTCTGACTCTTATGTTTCCCTCCCCTTATGGTTTTTTATCTATGAGCTATTTTTAAAATGAGGCTGCATTTTAAATTGCGTTTTAACCTGCATTTTAAATTAGTTTTCTTCTATTATGTTTTTACTGTAATTTTATTGGTGTTAGCCGCCCTGAGCCTGGCTCTGGCCAGGGAGGGCGGGGTATAAATAAATTTATTATTATTATTATTATTATTATTATTATTATTAATCATTGAGGTGACTGGCAAGCTGAACAAAGTGGGGGGGAAATCCATCCCCAGTAGGTGCCATGATTCAAAGGTGGCTGGGCCATGCCTGCACAGCACTATGCTGGTTATCTCCCAGCAGCAAGTGCCTGAAGGACCCGCCTGAGCTGTGGTCACTGCAGCTGCAACTGCTGAGAACCCCCTGGCCTCGGTGGCGGGAGAAGGAGGTGGAGGCAGCGGCAGCGTGAGCAGCGGCAGCAGTGGCAGCCTTGAGAGCCAGTGTGGTGTAGTGGTTAAGAGCGGTAGACTCCTAATCTGGGGAACCGGGTTCGCATCTCCGCTCCTCCACATGCAGCTGCTGGGTGACCTTGGGCCAGTCACACTTCTTTGAAGTCTCTCAGCCCCACTCAGCTCACAGAGTGTTTGTTGTGGGGGAGGAAGGGAAAGGAGAATGTTAGCCGCTTTGAAAGGGAGTGAAAGGCGGGATATCAAATCCAAACTCTTCTTCTTCTTCTTCTTCTTGACTCAGCTCACGTCATAGGGAAGAAGGTGCAGCTCTGTTCTGCACCCCACACCAAGAAGCTGGAGAAACTGGGCCTAGCCCTGCACTGCACTCCGCTCACCACTCCAACTCTTCCACTCCCTGAGCCCCCTGCTAAACAATACTGAAGGGGCTGACGATACCTCAACCCTAAGGAGTTGACATCTATGGCTGTGGGGTGGGGGGAAGCACCAAAGCTGTTCTCTCCAGGTAGAAAAACCTCTACACTTACTTTCTGTGTCTACCAATTTCAACTGCAACATTACTTTCTCTCCTTCTTTCTCTTTCTCTCTCCCTCTCTCTCCACACACCCTCTTCCTCTGCAAAGCACACACCTCAGCTCCTGCCCCCTGCAGGTAAATGATCCATTCAGGAGCGCATTAAGAAACAGGAGCCTTCTTTTATCAAGGCCCTGATGACCACTCATTCACAACGATCAAGGCAGGCGCTGCTAACAGCACCATTTTCAACAGCAGGGTCGTCTGCATCGTGGAAGACCTGCTTAAATTGGAAATGATTTCCGAAAGCAGAGGTTACAGACTTTGGGAACTTGCTTTCTCTAGATGTGACAATAAGTGCCAACACCTCAATGGTAATTGTACAGGTTCCACAGGATCAGCAAGGACTCTGTGACCTGCTGGGACAGATCCCATTATCTGATGCAACTGACTTCTGCCTTTTCCTCGCCAAGGGGAGAGGGCAACGACAGCCTGAGGTATTATCAAGTTTGCCTTTTAAAAAAAAAAGTTTAATGTGTCGTGTGTTGACCTATGAGCTTTCCCTCCTTATGTAATATGACCTCATTGTCACTGGGGGGAAAAGGCATGAGTTCCTATGGAAACAGTTGGTTTTCTGCACAAATAATCCAAGGCTTACCAGAGATGCTGTTGAATCTCGTTTCCTGACCACAACTCATATGTAAGTAAGCATCTGGTTTCCGTGTTGCTGTCATTTCCAAGCACATCTAAAGGGGCCACAAAATGTCAAAGGCTGTTACTGCAACCTAACAAAGGCATTTCAAAAAAGTTTGGAACTTTTAAGCTCCTTTCTGTATTGCACACAGAGAGGTTTAATCTATTTATCTGAAGATCATGACTCCTTAATACTAATTTCCACAGAAATGGTGGCTGCTGGCTGTTCCTTGCTCCAACACTAGACATATCAAATCTGGTACCCACTGAATGTTATTGAATTCCAGCTCCCAATAGCCCAGCCTGCATGGCCAATGGTTGAGGATGATGAAAGCAGTGGTGGAGGAACCCTCTCCAGCACCCGGGGTGGGGCAGCCCGTGTGGAGTGCGCATGTGCGGCATCCTGCACGTGCTCACTCTGTATGGAATGCAGCACATGCACAGTCCATATGGGAGGCTGCACATGCGCACTCCGTACAGACTGCCACTCGCATGTGGCGCGCCCTTGGCCACTCTACAGCTGGGGGAAGCAGGGGCCATTTTGTCGCCCCCCAAGTGGTGCCCAGGGCAGCCCGCCCCCCACTTCGTATGCCCCTGGATGGGAGTTGTAGTCTGGAACCATCTAGAGAGTATCGCATTGGTTATTCTTGCTAGTCAACCTGGTTCACTACAATATCTCAACATGTTCTCCGATACATGGAAGGAACTGCATAGAAAACATATGCAGCTCACAAAACAGTTTTTAAAATATGGAAGGTTGTTTTTTTTAGTGTGTGTGTGTGGTTTTTTTTAAGACATAGGATCTTAGGAAGCTGCTTTATACCAAGTCAGATAACTGGTACAACTAACTAAATATTGTCAACACTGACGGGCAGTAGCATTTCAGGAGTCTTTCTCAGGCCTATCTAGTAACACCAGGGATTGAACTTAAGACCATTTGCATGCAAAGCAGGTTCTCTACCAGTAAGCTATGACTTGTCCAGTAGCTGCACTGTGGTCATATGGCTAGGTAGGGAAAGTAAATGACCCCTGGATGGTTAAGTCCAGTCAAAGGTGACTATGGGGTGTGGCACTCATCTTGTTTCAGGCCAAGGGAGCCAGTGTTTGTCCACAGACAGCTTTCCAGGTCATGTGGCCGGCATGACTAAACTGCTTCTGGTGCAATGGAATACCGTGATGGAAGCCAGAGTGCAGAGAAACACCGTTTACCTTCCTGCCGCAGCGATACCTATTTATCTACGTGCACTGGTATGCTTTCAAACTGCTAGGTTGACAGAAGCTGGGGCAGAGCAATGGGAGTTCACCACTGTCGAGCGGATTCAAACTTCTGATCTTCCAGCACACCCAATCTGCACACCCAAGGGACTCAGTGGTTTAGACCACAGCACCACCCACGTCCCTGATTATATGGACAGTGCAACAAATAAGGATCTATTATTCTCCATTTCCAGAATGGCTTCAAGACTAGTTTTGGAGAGCAGCACAATGCCCTCTGGTGGGTCTCCTTCATTTGGCAGTGCCTCCCATCAGCTCCTATGAGCCTACCTGGCAGGGGGCTGTAGTAGGCAGCAGCAGAGGGAGTAGGAAGTGCAGTGCTCCCACAGAATTGCAGAAGCCCTTGGAGGACTATGTCTCCCATAGGTCCATGGGCTTTTCATCCCTGTGTCCTGCTAATCAGCAGACTGGGGTAGTGAAAAGAAAGGGAAGGGAAGGGCAAACAAAGAAATGAGTTTCCTCTAATACCTTTTGTACTTGACCAGGAGGAAATGTCCAAGCAGTGATACTGAGGTAGAAAAGAATGTCCCTATTTTCTTCTGAGCAATGTTGGAGGGTATGCTTTTCTCCTGAGGAGGAATCAGGTATCCCCCATCCTACAGAAAAGGCTATCGTACGGAAAGTCACTACCCTGAAAGGAGGAAATTTCTGCAGGTGTTGTTTGCATGTGTGGGCCAAACAGTGACATCTTATTAATTTATATCGTCCAAGTTCTTCCCTGCTTCAAAGCAGCGGTGACCAGTGAAGGGCAGTTCACTGAGGATCCACCCCAGGGCCACCACCAGTCATGTGTTTGCAGGGTGCTCACTCCAGCAGCCCCCTGGCTTCACTGCTGTCTCTCAGCATAGAAAGGGAATAGTGGGGTGACTTTTCTATCACCACATCTCAGCCACCGGTGCTTTTGCTCAGCAAACCACACCTCCTTGCCCCACCAGTACTAACAGCTGCTGCTTCCCAGACACTAGACTAAAGTTTGCATGCAGAGCTGTAAATTATTATATGCTGCTTAAGCCAGCCGATAGGACTACAATGTAAGAGGAATACTGATGGGGTGGAAATTAACTTTTCATGGGTTTGAAGGGAGAAAAAATGCTGTATAGCTGGAGGGTTTCTTTTCCCCTTCCTTTTATTGTTATGATGCAAACCTCCATGGGACAAGTGTAAATCTCATCACTTAAAAGAAGACTAGAGAAAGAAAAGGGGGGACACCAAAGGCATTGTAAAGGAGCAGTCTTGAACTTGCCTCTAGGGACATGGATTAGATGAATAAGCAAAGCATTTCTATTGCAAAGGTCACTGTTTTTATTATCATCAGAATCCAGGAATTGCCATCGACAAGAAATAACCGACAGCCAGATTACTGTGGTTACCTGTTTGGAGACATTCCAGTCCTTTAGAGGAAGTCAGAGCATTCCTACAAATTGCAAGGTCACATTTTTGTGTGGTTTTTTCACTTTTATGCCTAGTATAATACAACCGGCCACAAGTGAGTGGGCTCTGGTCTCTGTAATCGTTATAGTGGATGCTCTGCTGCTATTCACAATGAAAGGAGGGCCTTAGGAGAGACAGAAGCAGCTGCCCAAGAGGTTAATTAAAAGCAATGGATAAAAGGAACAGGGAGGGAAGGAGGGAAGACTCACCCAAAAGCCAATGCAAGAATCACATACCATAAATAAGCCAGAGGGAAAAGAGACAGCCAATTATTTGTGGGAGAGAAAGAGCTGGTTTGGTACATTCTTTATGGCTGAACACCTCTCAGGCGCAGTTCCACCACTGAAATCAAATGAGAATAAATATGCTTCCAAATAGCAACATTCAGGAATGAGACAATACATGGTGTGACCTTGATCTGGACTTTGGCGTTGAGTGGAAATGATTTGTTCTCTTCCCAGACAGCTATTCAGTTGTTTTCATATAGAGCTAATTTTTCTTTTCTTTCTTTCTTTCTTTAAAAAAACAACAAACCCTATTCATATCACAAAGGGATTTCACTTCTTTACAACTTCCTCATTTGCTATCACTTTGCACATAGCAATAGGCAATGGGCAAAAAGGATTGTCTTCTGTGAAAATGGGAACTTGACATGACCTTGTCAGTTCGTGGTGCTTCATTTGCCCTAGCATTCAAAAGTTAAAAGATTTCACCCCACTGCATAATGTATCCCTCACTCTTTCTTGATGCATCTTTCCCCCCCCCCAAACCTCTTTGAACTCTTATCATGCCTTTTATTACCAAACCCAGGTGGTGAGTGCCACCAGGATTATAGCTAAAACAGAACAGGTACTACACAGATATTTGCTAGCAGATGCTTCTGCCCCTAATATTAAAAGGTTGGAGGACCATTTTAACTCTGAAAGTGTAAGATGTTTTCTTGTTTGTTGCCACAGTTAAAATGGCCCAGTTGGAGGATCCTGCTTCCAGACATCTGTAAATAACTTTATGATGCTACTGCTTCTTGGCAGCTCTCAAGTTTGTCTGTCTGTTTTTATTTTCTCAGGGATTTGCATTTTGAGGAGCCAGAGGAAAGTCCTCAATCTTGCTCTTCTTCTCTCCACCCACTGTTATTTTGAGAACTGCTAATAAGTTCATGCTGCAACAAACAGCGAAACCAACAAATTTATCTCTGCAAAAATGTCGTCAAGTAGTTCTTGGGATTATGTACTTTGCCCACCATGTGCAGGCATCTAATCACAGTCTCACTCATGAGGCAAAGTTGCATTGCATAATTTGTCTTCTAGAAGTGGGCAGAGGCCCCAAGATTCACCTTGTATCTGTGCATTTTTAAAAAATCACAATCTGTTTCTAAATCGCTCTGTGCTCTTTCCACTTTGATCTGTGTGTTTTAAGTTCCAAGCTGCTCTGTATGAAATGAAGCTATGTGTTCCCCATTCACTAGGGTTTCTAGGAATGGCTATAACTTTGGCCATATTGTAGACAAATAGGTCCAGACACTTTTCTGGAGAAATTCACTTTCCTCCATAATTTACACTGTTACATTAGGGGCGTTGTCATATTCGAGACAGCTATACTTCTTGCAAAGCCCATGGATCCAGAATAACATAAAACTATAGGAAGATATTGATATTGATTGGGCTCATCTCTGAGAGGGAGGGTGAAACGGATTATAGAGATGAGGTGGAGTGGCTGACAGAGTGGTGCAGAGCTAACAATTTGCTCATAAATACAAGGAAGACAAAGGAACTTGTAGTGGACTTCAGGAGACAGAAGAGCAATGTCCAGCCACTTTTGATTGATGGGGTCTGTGTGGAGAGGGTAACAACGTTCAGATTTTTGGGCATTGAATTACAAGAGGATCTGTCCTGGAGTGTCAACACAAGGGGGCTTGTGAAGAAGGCGCAGCAGAGACTGTACTTTTTGAGAATACTAAGGAAAAACCATCTTCCGCAGAAACTGCTGCTTGCCTTCTATCACTGTGCCATTGAGAGAGTGCTCATTTATGGCTTATGTGTGTGGTACGGAAGCTGTACTACCCAGGACAGGATGGTTGTGCAGGGTTGTTAAGGCAGCAGAGAGCATTGTTGGCTGCCCACTCTCCACCTTAGAGCAGATTTATGCCACAAGGAGCCATAGGAAGGCAGTGGACATAGTAAAAGATCCATTGCATCCTGGTCACTGTCTCTTCGAGCTCTTGCCGTCGGGACGGAGATACAGGACGATGAAGACAAGAACGAGCCGTCTTAAGTACAGCTTCTTCTCCAGAGCGATCTCGGCCCTGAATGGGAAGCCCGGACTTTGAAAGTCATCTAATCTCCCTTGCTGTATTATACTGTATTGTTTAATTAGTGTTTTTATGGAGCAATCAAGTAATTTCGTTGTCCCCGAAGGGGGCAATGACAATAAAGATATTATTATTATTATTATTATTATTATTATTATTATTATTATGCCCAGAAAAGGACAGGAACTAGAGGGTGGTACATGGTTTGGGAGGTGGGGGCTAATCTAACCAGTGGCTAGAAGTACTGACACCACAGTTTGACTCAGGAGAGAGGAAAAAATCACTGAATTTGGCACCACAAAAAGCCAATTCGTACCCCCAAGAATCTTCTTTAGCCAGGCTAGTGGACTAGGCATCATTCCAATAAAGCTACTGGGTTTTTTTAAAAAATACTATTTATTGAAAAATTTCATTGCAAAGAAGAAAAACATACATGGCTGATTGCCATCAATGGTAAGGTGAATTAATCACCACAAGAGAAAGGAAAACATACATAAAGCAAAATATAAAACAATGTCACTAATCAAAAGGAAATGGAGCATATATACCTTTACACATTCAGCTATGACATAGGTGACTGGACAAATTTTAGGAGGCTCTCAATGAAAATGTGTTGCATCGCACAGCAACAGATAAACAGTAAATGATATTAATAAGGCTACCTTAGGTAACAAGGTAAAGAAAAGGCAACATGGGTTACAGCACCACCAACTTCAGTTAGGCTAAATATGCTAAAGGGCAAATTGATAAATCATGTCTGGAAAGGACAGATAAGATTTACACAAATGGGGAGCATTAGTATTATTATATTTATTACCTACCCTTCTCCAGCAGATCCAAGGGTGGTTTATAACAATTTAAAATTCAGAATTAATAACCGTTAAAACATAACCCAGTCACAAGAAAAGGGCAGGCCCTGAAAAAAAACATATCTTAGGTGTCAAAGGCCAAGGTAAAGAGGTGTGTCTTCAGCATTTTCTGAAAGCTATATAATTTAAGAAATGCAGCTGGATTTGGGGTGGGGGGTGATGGTTCTTTTCAGCCCAAACTTCACTATGAGATGCTAGGTTTGGACCCACCTCCTAGGGACGTACAGGATATATTCACTTTTGGCACTCGTTTTATTTTTCTTCTGAGAAATGCCTCATGCCAGAGATGGGAACTGTGCCCCTTCAGGTGTCATTGGATGACAACTCTCATCATCTTTGACCATTGGCAATGTTGTCTAGGACTGATGGGGAACATGGAATACAACAACCTCTGGAGGGCCACCAATTCCCCATCTCTGTCTCAAACAGTTTCTAAAATGGGAATAATCCCAATCAACTCCTCAGCACCATGTGGCATGGGTTTGAATCAAGTTGGCAAAACTTGCAAATTAGAAAGAGAAAGGATAACTACTTTGCAAAATCCATTTTCTTCATTCCTTTGCCAAGACCATTTAGATTTTAATTATTATCATAACGCTACATTGCTGTTCTCTAATTTTCTCTCTGCAGTTTTGGTAATGCGATCTCCTCAACATCACTCTGCAATTTAATCTTTCCTGAGTGGGAAGAGGCTGTAGTCTTTTGCATTCATATTATGAGATGTTTGGATAGTGAAGTTTGAATGAAGAGAGATGAAGCAGTTTAAGACATTTTGCAGAAATGTGAGATCACCCTCTATTTCCTTTTTCCATTACAGAAACAGATTGTGTACAAGGAACATGCCAGAGAAAATGCAAGAGAAGGTGATAGCAAACAAATAAAAGAAAAGAGGAGAGGGGGGTGGACCTTCTGCATTGTACTCCATAACAGTTTTGTCCCTTAAACGGTTTGATAATTGTATTTGGTAAAAAACAGCGGGCTGGATCCACATGTAGTCATGGGTAGCCTCAATGAAATCAGAAAGACTTGTTAATCATATTGATTTCAATGGGTTCATTCTACGTAGAACTAAATCTCTCTGGGCCATATCCAATGTTCTCTGTCCATTAGTTCAAGAGACCTTGTTCTAGAGAAGGACAGAGTTTAAAGGTTGTGCAGCAAAGAAATCCACTGCAACAGTTGTTGCACAACAGCTAGTCCTTGTTGTCCAACCTGTTGTGAAGAGGTTACTTGCATGTAGAATGACTGAACTAAGAGGAGAGCAGCTACTCCCCCTCCTACTGTGCATGAATCAATATAACATCAACATGCAAACAATCCTGCTCCAACATGTACATGCATTCAGCCTACATTAAGGTGTAACAACTGCCCATCCTTTTTGCCAAAGCAAGGCAAACAAGATGCCTTTAGCTACTGAATCATACATTGTGGGAGTTGCCTTTTGCTGCCATTTTAATGATTTCATGTAGTGAACCCCTTTGTTTCACTACGTGAATCCCTGAATCACCCATGGCCCGAAGTCATGCCAGCGGGTCATGTCAGCTACTGTCAAAGGTCACCTAAACAATGAGTAAGAATGATAAGGTGCTTATTGATCTCCTTAACAGAGGTCCTTTGTCAGGACCAATGGAGCATTCAAAGTGCCATGCCCATAGCAAATGTTGCACTGGCAGAGGTCAAAGAAACCAGCAGAACTTCCAACTGCCTCAGAAGCTAGGTAGTAATCACCCTCTCAATAACTCCCACCCACAACAGAAAGATGGGGTATGGGTAGAATGGCGAGTGAACTAATTGCATTTGGATTTTAGTTTCCCTGCCCTCGGCCATCCTTAAGAGAAGCACTTATGAACTGCCCCAGGGTATCCATGGAGGACATTCAGTGGCTGCTGGCCATGATGGTATGTTATTCCTTCAGCAGAGGAGGACTCTGAATACCACTTGCTGGGAATCACACATGGAGAGCAGTGCTCTTGCACTCGGCTCATGCACAAAGGCTTCTGATAAGCATCTGGCTGGCCACTGTGAGAACAGCATGCTGGACAAGGTGGGCCAGCAGGGATCATCTTACATTGTTATGATTCAACTTCTGGTTGGCTTGCACCTTAAGGTAAAGGTAAAGGTACCCCTGCCCGTACGGGCCAGTCTTGACAGACTCTAGGGTTGTGCGCCCATCTCACTCAAAGAGGCCTAGGGCCAGCGCTGTCCGAAGACACTTCCGGGTCACGTGGCCAGCGTGACATCACTGCTCTGGCGAGCCAGAGCCGCACACGGAAACGCCGTTTACCTTCCCGCTAGTAAGCGGTCCCTATTTATCTACTTGCACCTGGGAGTGCTTTTGAACTGCTACGTTGGCAGGCGCTGGGACCGAACAGCGGGAGCGCACCCCGCCGCGGGGATTCGAACCGCCGACCTTTCGATCGGCAAGCCCTAGGCACTGAGGCTTTAACCCACAGCGCCACCCGCATCCCCGGCTTGCACCTTATATGGTGGTGAAAAATAAAAACTGGTGGTTTGTTTGTTTTTTGTGAATGGGTGCCCTAATGTTGCTAAAATGACCAAGGATGCAAATAATAATTATTTTGGGGAGTGTGGCCAAGCATCTTCATCTTCTCAGCATGATTCACTCGTACAAATATGTTTGTATTCTGAGAAAACCCATAGAAGACCCTCTCTTTTTGCCTCTTCTAGGCAGTATGAAAATGTGTTTAAAGGTAACAGTGTGTTATTTTTTTCAAGCCTCTAACACTGCTGATATTACTCCCTGCTCTCCACTATTTACTTCATCTCAGTTAAATGTAAAGTTTGAGCACAGCATTTCACTGGAACCACAGCCTGAAAGGGACAGTATATATGCCAACAGACAATAAATAACCAAAACAGGTAGCTGTAAAAATCTACATTATTATAGCATGCTATATTTAAGGTTTGCTGTTTTACGGGGGGGGGGGGGGAATGTTGCCCACAAATCCTTCAACAACATTAATCACAGAGCAAACCTTTCTCTCTTTTTTGTGAAAGTATAAGGTGCCCTAAAAGAGGTATTGGTTCTGATATTGTACGGTGACTCATGAACAACTGGTTACAGGAAATATTAAGGAAAATTGAGTAGGGAAGTCTTGCATGACTTATGACCGAGTCTTCGAAACAGGTGCCCTCAGGAAATCCAGTATATATATGTCATCAGAATATTTAGTTTAAACAGCTCTTAATTGCAACAGTTTCACAGCAGTGAAATACTATCAGCATAATCCATAAATACTTGTACTGGCACATCTGCTTAGGATGCTGTTATGACACCCCAGCAGAAGGGTATAGCATGTTCTCCACTGGCATGATTTTTTCATTCACAGAAGTGTTTGTGAATGGTGAAGCAAATGTTAAACTACAAAGACACCTTGATTTCCCCACAATAAATTGCAATCCACAGCTGTCCTGCTAAGATTAATACCACAATATTTCCAGATAGTATCTCTCTTATCCTCATATTAGACCCAACAAGAATTTAGTATTCTGCTGACGCATCTTTCCTGGAAAATCCATGTGGATTTTCAGTTCCAGTGTAATATTTCCCACATACATTGCTTCTTGGGAATAATTCCAGTCACAATATAGTGGTGGAAACTTTGCATTGGGACAGATATATAACTAACCAGAAGCATTTGTGGTTAATTCAACAAAATCCTGTGGAAATCAGCTTCATTCTATGGATGAGCTTGCAGCTGAATATGATGGTAAGCAGGGGGGGGAATCCTTCACCCCCCTTACTCCAAGTTATGACCATGTCACAAGTACTCAGATGTGCCAAAACGTTCATAAAATGAATGTACAGTGGTTACATACACTTCAGGTTACATACGCTTCAGGTTACAGACTCCGCTAACCCAGAAATAGTGCTTCAGGTTAAGAACTTTGCTTCAGGATGAGAACAGAAGCAGCAGCAGTCAGAGGCCCCATTAGCTAAAGTGGTGCTTCAGGTTAAGAACAGTTTCAGGTTAAGTATGGACCTCCAGAACGAATTAAGTACTTAACCCGAGGTACCACTGTAACACAGTATTGTCTATAGTATATTTACTGGATTTCTCTCCAGGGTTTCAGACAAAAAATACTCCCAGCACTACCTAGAAATGCTGGGGATTTAACCTGACACCTTCAGCATGGAAAGCTCTTCCACTTAGTTGCACGCCTTCCCCAGGAAGCAGGAGGAGTTTTTTGAGAGGACATAAGTCTCCTGGACTCTTATGGGTCTTTGCAGAGGAAACAGCTCCCCATCAGGCTCTCATAGGCAGCTCTAACTTGCCCTAGATCCAGCACAGAGCTCAAGCTCACACCAGCTCCAAGGTACTCTTGCTTCAGTCCTGTTTTACCCTGCTCTGAGGTATGGGCAACGGACAATGGCCATAGGGCAGAGAAGCACCCCTCAAGGAGAGCTTGGCTGCTGCCACTGATCTTAACCCACCAATGGGGAGGTGAACCACCAATGGATGCGTTCGAAGTCACATGCTCAGGTCATGTGGGGCAATGGAGGGGTCCAAAGGGGACATTTCCCAGATGCGCTGGAGTTCCATTGCAGATGCTCAGCAATTCCTTGGAATAAAAGTAAAAAGTAAAAGAGCATTCCCTGAAAGTTTGCAAACTAACAGGACAGGGCAGCCTTAGTAGAAGTCCTACAGCTGTAGGAATTGTGGATTTCACTGGAAAATGTGTTACGTTACCATTGTGACTTGGTAGCTGCCACCAGAAGCTCCTGTTTCCTTCCTGACAGCAGATATGAAGACATAACAGTCTAACTATTCATCAGTTATATTGGGTATACTGCCATTGATATTTCTGCTCTCATACACATCCTTCCTCCTCCACTGCCTCCCATGCCAGCTCCCCCTCCCCAGCTTGGTAGTGTCCCTGGCCATTGATAAGACACGATTCTTTAGAATACATTTAATTAAAGTTCTATTGTGTATTAAATAGATCATGACTGACACCTGATGGTAGCAGAAACAATTAAAAAATTGTTACCTGACTTCCCACGTATCTGTCAAGTGAACTGATTTATCCTCTGCCCATAAGGGAAGATCAGAAGCAATTTAATGGCAGTTTAATAGGAGGAAGCTTGATAAAATACCAGCAGATGGTATTCTGGGTAATGATCCAGCCCATAATGATTTCAGTAATGGCTTGTCTTATCTATTTACCTGGCCTGGAACAAAGCACACCAACAAAGGAGAGCTCAAATAGTTCAGTCGGATTAGGTTGTCCCAGAGATATAAACGTTTAAATCACTGAAGCAGCCCATTCGCTTCTGTTGCAGGAGAAAAATGTGAAATAGATTAAAACAGTTGAAACTCAGAACCTGAGAAAGGCCAGCCCTCAGCTTCTGCAGCCTGGGAAGCAGCAGAGTCTTTCTGATCTTCCATTATGGGCTGCACATGTTTAACCAGGGGCGTAGTATGGGGGGCCAGGGGAGCCATGGCCCCCCCCCCACAAAATTATGAGGGGGTGCAACCAGGCACCCCCATGCAGGTGCCGGCTTCAATGGGGATCCCTGCCCCACCCTGGCAAAGTATCTCTGACCTGTGGTGAGCACGCATGGATGGAGGGAGGTAGGCAAGGGGCAACCCCAGCGCAGCCCGGCCTGGGCATTGGGGGATTCACCCACCAAGGGCCATGTTGGCCAGCTGGACACCCCCCTGTGCAGGCATGCAGGTGGCGCAGTGTTGCCCTGATGGGCTCGGGTGGGTTGCTGGCACTCCAGTGATGTCAGCAGCTTGTTCGGTCTGAGTGCCAGCAACCCACGTTACGCCACTGTGTTCAACTGTCATTGTATGATCTCTATGAAATTGTGAGCAGGACCGATAATATTTTATCGGCAAATTCAGGCTGCCCAGTTAACACTGATCTGGCATTCTTGCGCAGCAAATCCATTCCCCAAGTTGGACTTTTTACAATAAGGAAAATGTTAGGAAAATGCACTGGAAAGTGGCAGGCCCCAAATCAATTTGGGAGTGGGAATAATAGAATCATGGAATAGTAGAGCTGGGTCATCCAGCCCAAGCCCCTGCAATGCAGTAATACTGACCACAGCTGTTCCTCGGTGGGCTTGAACCACCAACCTTCTGGTTAACAGCCAGATGCATTGACGCATTGCAACACGGGGAGCAGCCCTGATTAGAGTTTAAATAGGATGTCTAATTTGGCCACAGTGACACATGCCTTTGTTTTGCATCCTGTTTGGATTATTGTAATGTACTGTACGTGGGTCTGCCTTTGAAAAGGGCTCAGAAATTTCAACTGGCTCAAAGAGTTGCAGCCAGATTACTGACCAGGGCTGGTTATAGGGAGCATACGACTCCCTTACTAGAACAGCTTCACTGGCTTCTGGTCTGTTTCCAGGTGCAAGTCAAAGTGCTAGTTGTCACCTATAAAGCCCTATTCGGCTTAGGTCCAGAAAGAACACATTCTCTCATACAAACCTGCCCAGGTTTTGAGATCTTCGGGGGAAGCCCTTCTCTGAGTCCTGTCAGCCTCGCAGGCATGCTTGGTGGGGATGCAGGAGAGGGCCTTTTTGATGGGTGCTCCCAGACTCTGGAACTCCCTCCCTAGAGTAGCTCGACTGGCTCCCTCCTTGTTCTCCTTCCACTAGCAGGCGAATACCTTCTTGTTCTAACCGGCTTTTGGAAATGAAACTGACTGTTTTTAATGAAAAGTCTGGTGTTATGCTGTTTTTATGATAATTATTTATATGTTCTAAACAGATTTTATATGTGTATACAGTGTTACTTTGGGTTAAGTACTTAATTCGTTCTGGAGGTCTGTACTTAACCTGAAACTGTTCTTAACCTGAAGCACCACTTTAGCTAATGGGGCCTCCTGCTGCCGCCACACTGCCGGAGCACGATTTCTGTTCTCATCCTGAAGCAAAGTTCTTAATTCGAGGTACTATTTCTGGGTTAGTGGAGTCTGTAACCTGAAGCATATGTAACCTGAAGCGTATGTAACCCGAGGTACCACTGTAGTTGTTGTTATTGTTATTATGTCTGAGAAAGGTTCATCTCCCATGGCCTAGCCAATTCTACCACTAGGGCTGGAGTCACTCCCACCAAGTCCCCCAGCCTTTCGCTTGGTGTGGCTAAGACAATTACACAAGAGCAATGCAGGTGGATCTCAAATACACAACGATCAGCCCCCTATTCCCTGGGAGCAAGGAAGAGCTACAAAGATAAAGGGAAGGACATTAAGAACTCTGGGTCGGATTGCATTTCAAAGTGGCTTTCACTATCTCATGTTGGGGCGAGTCCCCTGACCCTGGAATCCTCCTAGTTTTCTAGTCACCCTGAAGGCAGCTAAGAAATACTCCTCTGTTTGCTGCTTTCTGCTCCGTCTCACTCTCTTGATGGGCTTCTTTTGGCTCTCCATGACGGCAGCTATATAAACAGTGCAGGAGCTTGCTGTCAATCATCCCTCATAGGCACATAGGAAGCTGCCCTATGCACACAGTTAGACCAGTGGTTCCCTAGCTCAATTCTCTCCACAATGACTGGCAGCTGCTCTCCAATATCTCAGGCAGGTGTTTCTCTCCAGCCAGCGTCAGACCACTGGTGCATCTGTTGCAGTTCTGCCCACACTGATTGGCAATGGTTCTCCAGGGTTTCAGACAGGAATTGTCTCTCAGACCTACTTGGAAATGCTGGGACTTGAACAGGGGACCTTCTGCTTTATTGCTGAGCCAAAGCCCTTTCTCTACCATGTCTCCTAAGCCTCCCATCATCAGGGAGAGGCCCACATCTGCTATCTTTTCTCCATGCATGGCCTTTCTCTTGCTTTATGGAGAATCTATTTGTGTCCAGCCTTGTTTTCATGCTGTGGACATCCTTCTTGATTCCAGGAAAACACTGGGACAATTAAATCGCCCCAGTCCCCTGAATTCCATTACGCATTCATTTGGCCACTTCATTTCGTGTCCTGAGGCTAAGAAACTTTCCATTTAAACATGTTGGCAACCGATGCAGTCATAAGCTGCATTAACAGAAGCATGGTGTGCTGGTCACGAAAAGTTGTTAGCTCCATTCAGGCACTGTAACCCTTCATCCTGCACTGATGGCTTGTTGGATCCTCACTGCAGACATTTGCCTGTCACTCAGGTTACAAGGATGGAGACAGGATGGTGGAGCAAGGAATCTCCCTCACGTTATTCTACTCACACTGAGTAGTTCCACTCTAGGCATGGATAAAGCCAGTTCTGGGTCTGGGTCTGGATCCCACATTTTAAGAAAGACGAGAACCCCTGAAAACAAGTCCTATGAGGAATGGTTTAAAGGAGCCTGTACCTTCTCAGCAGAAGAATGGAATGAGGCTTTGTTGAATCTAGTAGCAATAAGAACTCCAGGTTGTATTCAACGTAGTGCTAAGATCATTCCATTTCTGCTCCCCTCTTCCCCCCTTGCACACTGTTCTTGGGGTCCTTCTGACCCTCTGGAGCAGATTTCGGGAGGGTTGCAGGGATGGGTGCAGAAGGAGAAGGGGAAAGTCCCATTGCACAAGCAGGAATCATTGTGCTCATTTCCACTAGCACAACTGTTCAGGTCTTGTCCGCACTATATGTTTAAAGCAGTATTGTACTGCTTTGATTGTATCGTGCAGGTGAGGACTTAGTTGAATATGGCTGCTGAGTTGTCTTTGGTTGCTGACATGGTAGGGGAAAGTATGTGGGCAGTTGGTTTCCATTCCTAGACCTTTATAGCAATTAGCTTGTAGCAATGATGCTTCTGCCATGCTGACTCAGCACCCAGGCACTAAACTGGAAGGTGTGTGGAGATCATACTGTAGAAAACAGGAATCAATTCAAGGTGAGACATAAGTACTGTAGAGTTGCTGTTTTGCACTGCATAAGTCATGGTGATCCAGCTGAAACACCTGTCATTGGGCTTCCAGCTATCACAGGGAAGGTCACCCACCCACCATGGCTTGTGTGTGCATAGCACACAGAATCAGTTGCCCAGAAACATTTTGTGAGGAAGTGTCATGGGCAACACAGTGGAAGGGAAGAAGAAGAGAAGAGTTTGGATTTGATATCCCGCCTTTCACTCCCTTTAAGGAGTCTCAAAGCGGCTAACAATCTCCTTTCCCTTCCTCCCCCTACAACAAACACTCTGTGAGGTGAGTGAGGCTGAGAGACTTCAGAGAAGTGCGACTAGCCCAAGGTCACCCAGCAGCTGCATGTGGAGGAGCGGGGACACGAACCCGGTTCACCAGATTACGAGTCCACCTCTCTTAACCACTACACCACACTGGCTCCCAGGGAATAGAAAGAAGCAAACTTTTATTTTGAGTTCCCAAAAATTTTCACGCAATTAATTTATTTTTCTTCTTGAATGCATTAATGAAACATGAATTCACAGAGGGGCGGGGGTTCTTCCCTTTTGAGCTCAAGGATAGTACCATCTGGTTTCCTAAAAAGCCCTGAAGATGTTTCTTAAAGCTCTACTGTGACAGAACAATGAATCACAGAACTTTGGCACATCATAAAGCCATCAACAGAGCAACAATGTCTGCTGCACTTCCTTACACATCCATACACATGGATGGGTTGTTTAGAAAGTGGTTATTACAGAGGCTGGCTAAGACACTTTGGTATTTGCTGTTGGTAGTATTCTTTAGGCAAAAACCTACCACCATGAAACATATTCCACAAAACTGTGATTGGCTTGGATTGATTTCTTGAAAATCTTAGAACTAGCCTTGAAGACAACATCTCCAGCAACTTCTGGCCTAGATGCTTCCAGGGGTGGGCTCCTCTTAGCCAAACTGCAATGAAATATACTTCTGCTTATGAGCAAAAACAAATCCAAACCTGATGCCCTCCAGATTTTGTTAGTCAACAAGTTCCCGCATCCTTACCCATTGACCATGCTGGCTGGGGTGATGGGAACTGTTATCCAAAGCATCTGCAGGGTACAGGGTTTGGGTAGGCTGTTACAGCTTGGCTATACTTGGCTATGTCCCTCACTTTAATATGCCTCTAGGAAAATTCATTAGAGTTCTCCCTCTCTCTGTACAGTCACAGCTCACAGTTCGTAGGTGGCAGGGTCTAGCATCCAAACAGTTGTTCTGGTGGCATGGCCACTCCAATATTCAAAAGTGTTGGGTATCATAGATTTAAGAGAGGAGAAAAAAATAATGTTTCGGCAAATCTGATGCAAGTTGGTTTGGCATATGTGGGGCATAGAAAATAACAGCTTTATATGGACCATTTAGCAATGGAAAGATGCATGTATCAAATGAGGGTTGGCAGAGCTCAAGCCAAACGGAGGCAATTTCTTTACAGTACAGTGCCTATTTCTGGAGGCGGAAGCTAAAAACTGGAGAAACATAGTGCAATTTTGCTGTACTAGTAAATACTATGCAAAATATGTTTATCATTAGCAATGATTTATCTGTTAGATTTTTTTTTAAAAAAAAGTAATTATTTTGTTAAAATACAAAATTCTAAAAGGGGAGAGGGGAACTACCTTAAATTCTTACCAGTTAGATCAAAGAAAAGAATGTTTATACCTCTTCCATGCTTCATCTTGCACAAAGCCTCCTTTCTCATTGCATGCTAGACTCTAGTTTACAAAAAAAAAGTCGCTTGCGAATGGCTCCCCGTTGAAGAAAATATCTAGGTGCTAACAAAACACAGAGGAAGATACAGTTGATAGGAACAATGGTGTTTTGTGATGGCCCCTTTCCCCATTTTAGTTCTGCTTCAGGGTCTAACCCATTGGTCTAGAAACTACATTATGGTCATTAAAGTTATTGCACAAATGCTTACAGTGCGTACGAGTGGGGGTGGGGTGGGAGGGGGAAATCTTCTTTAATTCAAACTAAATGTTATATTACAACCACCCCCAGTTGGCGTTTGAGGACCAAGAGTTTGACACAAACAGTTGGCATTCCCAGAATGTCTCATGCCACATTAGTCTCTTTAAAACATATGTATGCCAGTGGGTTCATTAACGCGACTGGCAATTTAGAGGAAGGCAGGCAGGCGGGCAAAATGTAGTGAGTCAATTAATGCGGTGAACCATAGACAAGATACTGACTTTAGCTAAAATTGATCACTTGTCTGTGATCAAGGTCTTTAGCCAGCAATTAGGGCTTTTGTTGAAAGGTTATACTTGGGGAAAGGTTAATGATGTCTTAAGAATGTTGCTCTTTTTTGTTAACAGAGTGGCTATGCATGTGTGTGTGTTTTCCTGTCATTGCATAAACCTGGGTATTGAAATTTGCTATTTTGCTTCCATTAGAGATGGACATGATTTCTCTCCCACACCTCACCATTCTTTATTTGGTATTTTTGTCATTTATTTATCTGTGGAACACTTTGTTTTATTGATTTTTTTGGTAACCAATTACACAAAACACACAACACAGGACTCCCGCTCCCTCCCTACAAATAATTAAAAAAAATAAGTACACTTGCAATTACATTTAGCTTCTTTCTCCTCCTTATTGCTCACATTTATTTTAGTTCACTCGGCATACAGTGGAAACAGAAAGCAATTCATTCAAACATTTCGTTTTGTACTCATTTGGCTCATTTGAGATACTCCCATTTCCAAATATGTGATTATTGGCCACTGGTCTTTCGTAAAATGATCAGATTTCCACCTCCCATTTTGAGCCCTAATTTATGGTGATAGATAGAGATAGATACCAATCCTTTTCTGTAGGTGATTTGGTAAATTTCCGTTTCTATGCTATCACTAATTGGTCAGCCATTAACGAATGATGAATTTATTTCTTATAGAAGTGTTTTAATGACTGGTGTCATTCATGTCTGGGAAGTAGGAAACTGCCTTATATTGAACCAGGCCATCGTCTGTACTGATTGGCAGTGGAGTCCCAGTGTTGCAGACTTTCTGAGCCCTACCTGGAGATGTGGAGGATTAAACATAGGAGCTTCAGCATTCAAAACACACACTTGTCATTTTGTTGATGTTGTGTGAATCTTAAGAACGTAAGTAAATCCCTGCTGGATCAGGCCAACGCCCCATCTAGTTACCAGACCCTCCAAGTGTCCCCATTTTCCAGCGACAGTCCCAGATTGAGAGAAGTCATCCTAGTTTCTGATTTGATCCCAGCATGTCCCACTTTTCCTAAGGGAAAAGTCCCTACTTTCATTGGAGAACCCTTGGAGGATATGGAGTTATGTGACCCCTGAGCCAAGGAGATAAGTAACTATACAATCTTTAGAAGACACCTGAAGGCAGCCCTGTATAATGTTTATTGTTTTATTATGTTTTTATATATGTTGGAAGCCGCCCAGAGTCAGGTGGGTGGAGTATTATTATTATTTAATAGGCCATCCCTATTTTCATCAGAGAAGTGTTGGGAGGTATCCTGTTTTCTCAGTGGCCAGCCAGATAGATGTCTGTGGGAAACCCGCAAGCAGGACCTGAATGCAACAGCTCTCAAATATTCCACTCTTGTGGAATCAGGTTCAAAAGTCATTTTGTTTGTACAATGTTGCAATAGGCTATATTTATCTATTTTAAGCATTTATAGCCCAGCTTTGTACCTGGTAACTGACTTCCCAGAAAACTGGCTGACAATAAGCAAACATGAATATAAAGTTAAACATAAGATTTCATTTAAAGGCAGTTGTGGTGACTCCCTTAAGGGCTCTGAGGCAGAGATGGGTAACTCCAGATGTTGCTGAACTCCTTCAGCCACAATCAGCATGGCCAACAGTCAGGGGTGATGGGGATTGAAGCCCAACATCTGGAGGGTCGCAGGTTCCCCAATCCTGCTCAAGAGTTTAATAGCGTAAAATGTCAACTCCCCGGGCTTAAGTGCTCTGGCTGCTTTGCACATTCCAGTTCCTGCTCAAAAGACCTATGGTGACCCCAGATTCATGCTATTTCACAACCAGGGCCAGATGTTTTAGTTGCTAGTGGGTGATGCATCTTCTCACCCAAGCATCTGGACAGCCAGACATGATGGCGACAGCAGAAGCTAGAAGTCATTGCCACTTCAGTATAATGGCAAGGACACTCTTCCTCCATTTAATTCATTCCATTTTGTCTTGAAGAAGACCAAAACTCCCAAGTCCCCCCCCCCCCCCGAATCCTGGAGTTTAACTTTGGGTCGACTGTGCCTCATCCAATTATTTTGCTTACTCTTTCATTCACAGATTGAATGTATTACTTTCATAGTTCTCCTAAATCACTGGTGATCAAGCCTTTCCAAAGGCAGTTTAAAATGGCCTTTCACCACTTCAGGGTCCGGAAGTTCTACGAGAACCTGTGTCATGTACCCACGACAGAAAAAAAGGAGTCGTTTTCTTCTTTCACTTTTATTAAAATACAAGGTGGAAAACACAGTTCTATAAAGTACATGGTCCACGCAGCACCAATATTGTAACATGTTTTTGCTGATTCTTCTACAGAGTGTATTTGTGACATCTAAACAAGGATACATGCATACACACAAACAAGTGATTTCCTCACTATGTTGACTCAGGACTCATATTAAATGGATATCAAATACATCCCTACTTCTGAAGGCAGAAACAGAGAGGCAAAGAGAAATGCAAGTGCCAAAGCATCCAAACACCAACTGAGTGAGACACTCTTTTGTCAGTGATCTTCATGGAGACACCAACATCTCTGCTTCACCCTCTTCTCCCATCCTTGCAAACCAAGTCTTAGGTCCAGCCAAAGTTTGGTCAATATGAGTCCTGAACTGACATGGTGTGGAGTTGAATATAACTGGCCAGTATTCCCTGCCTGATACATCTTTTATTGCTTTGGTTATATTATTGAATGCAGGTTGTAAAGATCTAAATCCAACATCCAGCAACACGAAAGGCCACACAAAGAATACCAATTATGATCTCAACCGAATACTCAGCCTTAGTCCCCTCATTTAAGTGAGCTCACCTTAAGCTTTCTCAATCACCCTAGAGTATATATTGCAAAAACAGCACTGGGTTTGATTCACTGACATGTGATTTGCATCTGTAAAAGAGAAGCATGAGACTGCTTTTATTATGTGATGGTCGTGTGAGGCCCTTTTTCTTCACAAGTCCACACATAAACCCAAGATGTGAGGCATAAAGGGATTGGCTTCCCATGCTGCAAGTTAGATCTAACACTATGTACTTCCTTTTGCGAATTTTAGGACTAGTTAACCACACTGGCTTGTTTACGTTGATCCAGCTCAGTGTATTCTGTGGTAGGGTTCCATCTGTTATCTTATTCCTTAATATGTCAACTCACTGCTTCTGCCTAATTCCCCATCTGGAACATGGCTGTGCAAACTACTATCAGAGACAAACATGATTTATAATACATACTCAGGAATTACATCCTACTGGTGGTACAGAGTGGCACATAGACCTTTTGGTGGGTTCTTATAACTTGGGAGCATCATGAATTGAAAAGTGACAAATCCATCTATATACCAGTATCCTGCTTCCAACAAAAGCCAGTATTGTATTGTATTTGGGCAATTAATATCAGAACATATACTTTTAGAAACATTTTCATTATTATACCTGAAGCCTAATAGTCTAATTTTATGTTTTTAAGTCCTGCTGATTGAAGAGTCGGTGCTGGTATTTTCAGTGGGTGGCCTAACATCTACAATATTTTGAATGGTGAGAGGCTGCTCACAAAATCTAAAACCTTAAATCTATTTTTTTTTTTTCCTTTTAAGAACAATAGCAAAATCATATCCCTAACAAGACTGAAGTCACAAAAGTCTTCTCCTTGTTTTTTGGGGGAAAAATGTATTTTCCTCTGGGCTTTTGGTCTGCTGTTTTCTGGTGGAGTTTTTTTTTAAGAAGGTAACACTGTCATGATTATTGTGTTGAGCTGATGGGCATAATTAAGTTTATGAACAGAGTCAGAAATCTGTGTTGTTTGGAAAGAAAGAAAGCTGGTGGATTTTCCTTTGACATATGTCCGTTTCCTAATCCTCACACTGTGTGAGGAACAGACATCTATGAATAACAAGCATTTCACACATAAGAAGAAATCTCAGAATAATGGAAAACCAAAAGGAAGAAAATAGCCATGCAAAATAGAAGTGACTTTAGATATGTAAATGTATTATAGTTTAGTCACTCACAATCCCTATTCTGAGTTTAAGGTATGTTCCAACTGTCAAGAAAACACTTTGGTTGGTCTTTCTATCCAAGGCATATAAATGAAAAGGAATTAGAATTTTTGACAATTTTTTTTAAATCTTAAAAAAAAAGCCTGAAGAATGAATATAAAGAGCATAAACATGCAAACTAACTTCTGTCACCATCCAGAATAGTGACTTGTGTGTTATGTTCACCAACATGAAAATAGAGCATTTGCCAAAAAAACAAAATAGGATAAAAATGATCAAAAACATAGAGGGACTTAAAAAATAAAATAAAGCAACAAGGTTGTGGTTGTGTAAGGAAACAATAATGGAACCAAATGCCTCATTTTCCTTAATACTGTGAGAGAAAGGAACATTCTGTGAAATGACAGGACAGCAAATTTGAATGTGATCAAATAAATTATTTGGAATTGTATAGCCCACTAAATTAACTTCTTGAATTCATAAGTCATTGATTATATCCAGAGGTGCAGCTGCAAGCCTATGCGCATTGACTTGTGAGGCCCATTGAACACATTTGATCTTACTTTGGCATTACCATGTGTAGGCTTGGGCGATTCAGGCCCTTCGAACCTATTGGTTTTCACTTCCAGGCAAACCTGTTTAGCACAGCACCTCTTTAACTCAGTGCTTAAAGTGCTTAACTGTGTCTCCATTGTGGTTTTAAAAGATAAGCGTTAACAGTCACTGCTAAATTGTTCTGGAAAAAGCCATAAATTGGATTTTTGAATTTGCCTCTATAATAAAACCTGACAACTATTTGAAACAGGATACTGAATAAAATGAATTAGGTGGCAATCCCACATGCAGTCACTGGACAGTAAGTCAATTGAAATCAGTAGGACTTACTTCTGATTAAATATAGTTGAGAACACACAGTTAATCTGATAATTGCTTCCATTCTTCACAAGGGTAAAATCAGGCTTTGTACTAATATTTAGTTCTTTGTTGTTGTTTTTAAAAAGAATCAGCTAAGAAATGGGGGAGCATCCATACTTCCTCTTGTACCGCTGCTTTCCCCTGGGGAAAACTGCTCTTTAGTGCTCAATCAGAGCAAATGGCAAATTGGGTTTTCTCTGGATTGATGTTTGCATCGATTTAGCACTAAAGACAGATTTTCCCCTGGAAAAAGGAATGCGTTGAGCAGAACACCACTCGGACATGTCATTTTGGGCATGAGACATGCAGAAGTGTGGACAAACCCACTGTCTCATGTACCTGCCAATAGGCTGGGGAAGACCTGCATTCCTTCCATATTGACCATTGTTCCTGTGTCTATCTCCCTCCCCCTTCTTTGCAGTAGTATCTTCTTCACCCCGAGATAAAGAAGCCCACCTTCCCTAACACTATCCCTCTTTACTTCCCTCCTCAAGCCCTTACACCTGTGCAATACCCTCGACCCCAAGAGCACACCCCTTCCCTACGTCTTCCAACTGCCAGCTTTCCACACTTCGTTCATCCTGTCAGTTTCTCCAAAACCCTCTCTTGGTATTTGTGTGGCCAAGTGCTGTGCGTCTGTATAAGGGAGGATAGGAATGAAAGAGGACATGGGGAGGGGAGGGGGAAATAGCATTCATACCACACTGCCAAGTTTGCATACCTGCAGTGGAGAGAAGCACGTTCTAAAAATGCCATGTGCATGAGCTGGACTGGCCAACATCAAAACATAAAGATAGGCTGAATCTACAAATAAGGAGGCAACATAAATGAAGAGGTGGGGAAAGAACACTTCTGGGTATTGGTGAATGGTTTCCACCACTGATGTAAATTGCTTTACTTCCCCTGGTTTTTGTGTGTGTGTGTTTTTTAAGGTAGCTTGTGCTCAGTGTCACTTTCAAAACCACTCCTGCAAAGCTCATACCAACTATTGTATTTCTATTCTTCATCATGCTTGAAATGGTGGCGGAGGGGAAGGGGAAGGAAAGTAGTACCTAGGAGGCTGACATGAATTTTCCAAGGAAGCTCCTTAGAAAATGAAGCTGGGCAAAGGCAGCTGGCCCTCTGCAGCTCTGCAATTCATCAGCCCTGAGGGTGAAACCTCTTTCATGCTGAACTAACTTCACCGAACTAATCTGATTAAAAACTAATTGCAAACTTCTAGAACAGAAGGGAGGGCAATATCGACGCAACCACATTTAACTAATGGACAAAGTTTCAATACCAATGAGGTAAAGTGGTGTGTATCTCCCTCCCTATCCCCTTTCCTTTTCACCCGCACACAAAAATACACCATCTGCATCATGGCTTCTAAATGCAATAAATTATTTTGTAAAAGAGCACCTACTAAACACACAGTAACTTCTAATCCTAACTGTACTGTTGTTGTTGCAGCTGCACCCATGGCTGCTGTTTCTTTTCAGAAAAGCAAGCAAGTACACTGATTAATAAATTGTTTCAGTTCCATGCACCCAAAGCTAGTGTTAAACCAAGGTTGCTTCTAGGATGTGGCCTTACGAGGTTGTGAACACACGTACACCCAGTCCAAGAAAGCCCAGGTGAAGGAATTCACAAATGGTCCCAATGTCTGAAATGTTGTAATGGCTCTCCCACAACGAAGTTCCTGGCCTGTGTTTTCTTTCTTTCCTTACTCCTGCCTTACTTTTCTTCCCTCACTCTCTTTCTAAAGATTACGACACACACAATATTTTTCCTACATGGAGGTAATCTGACAGCACAGAGCACATGAGCTTCTCCCTGTTCAGAGATTATCTGAGTGCAGGCATAATGTTAAGCACATAGCAATCCTAAGGGCACATTTATGTGGCTCTTTATGATGAGATCAGACACACAGTATCAGCACATGCTGTCCCTGATAGTGTTCTTTTGCCTGTGCTGGTCCACAAAGCTGAATCGTCTGGTGCAGACTCAGCAGAGGCTGCAGAATTTTCATCGGTGGGATCCCAGAGGGCAACATTTTCTGATCTCCCAACTGGGTGTGGTCAAGTGGAACTGCATATTAAAAAATGCTGCTATGTGACTGTTCCCTAAATTCTTCATCTGATGAGAATACAAGATCTATGCTGACATGGTAAGAACACTTTGTCTTTGATGATCTGAGACCCAAGTGAGTTATCTTAGCAGATTTTTCTCACACAAGATGACATGAGTCAGCTATCTTGGATGCATTCAAGCTCAGGCATGGTAGGACTATCACCTTATCTTACACAATGTACATTTTCATTATGTAAGTTGGCTTTGGCAAGGCAAAATAACCCAGGGGTGAATCCAAACTAACATGTCGTCCCCCCACCCCGTTGCTGCCTCTAAGTGGTGGGAATCCAGTGGAACTGGGTTGTCTGAAGTGATCCGGAGCAAAGTGGACTGCTCTGCCACAACATTATCACGAAGTTAGATTTTGAGATATAGCCTATGATCTTAAAATAGACATATGTGTTTTTCATGCTGGGTGGTGCTGTGAAATCTTTAAGTCTCCTTAAGATTTGAAGACCACAGTGCAGGGCTTATGCATGAATGTATAAGCTGAATCTCTTTGTTTCAAAAGCATGGAAACCAGCTAGCATCAAATCATCTGTTTAGATTAAAAGCTTTCTGAATTGCAGCTGTACAATACTGCACAGAGAGATTTCTAGTTGTGAACACCAATACTTTCAGCAAAAAAAAGAAAAAAGAGGTCAACTGACTAGCCAGTTTGTTGGAGATGCTGGAACTCGCAGTATCTATAAAGCCGTACCCTCTCTATCAAAAAGGAATAGTTCTATTTCATGGTACTTGCAAGCTTCAAATTTCTAATTTTGCTACATTTGAATTCAGCAGGACAAACACGGGAGGGCAAAGAGATACCCCTTCAAATGATGGTATAGCCTTTTCAACGAACTGTTCTAGAAGCGATGCTTTTGGTTCCTTCTGCACCAAACACCTCAACACAAAGGTCACCTGCTCACAGCACAGGAATCTCATCTCACCAGTCTTTCTGTCCCAAATAGAACGCTTCTCTCGGCTCCCTTTTGGGAAGATGACGGGGAATTCGGGTTTCGTTTTGCTTTTATGGTCTGTTGTGTTCATCTGGCCATATGACTTGGCCTGCTGTTCAGTAACAGGCCAAAAAAAAAAAAAAAAAAGCCTATCCAAAACAGGGTGCAATTTCTTTCCCTTTTGCATTGCTTTAAAGGGGCACTATGTGCAACGTATTTTCCTCTAGTAAGTCTGGACACTTCATCTTTTCCTGAAGTTCTGCTCCAACCAAAGTCGAACTTCTTGGAGGTTGTAGAAAAAGGGGCCCTTGCCCCCTAGGTAGGCAATTTTTTGTCTTTGTACAATACACACACGCTCAAAGGAGACCCCGTAGGCCACGTTTGCATTGTTGTCCATGCAGTCTGCCACTATCTGACACTGAGGCGGCAAGGAGAAACGCTTCAAAAGCTTTTGAGCAGCTGCACACCTGTCTTCTTGGTTCCTATGTTTCTTGACGTCGAATGAGGAGGAGATACCAGGAGCAGCCCAGCCGTCTGATGGGTGAGCCTCATCAATGTAGACCAACAGGAAGTCAGCCACACTGGAGAACTCTTCCACCAGCTTGCCAAAGGCTGACAGCTGGTTTGTGAAGGGGGGTCAGGTGGCCGAGCCGAAGTTGACCACCAGCGGGCGCTCCGATTTGGCAAAGTCTAATAGGTGGCACTCAGTGCCGTACTTCCCACCAGAGCTTTTCCATCTGCTGCTGCTGCTGTCACTGGTACCATTGGGTATGTGAATCACGTTGGAGTTAGGTGCTTCTCCACCCAGTTTCACCTAGTATTGAAAACAAAGAAAGAGGTAGTGAGTTACTATTGTTTGCTGCCATTTGCTTTTTGTGTTCACTGTTGCTCAACCAATAGCAGCCAACTGCTCAAATAAGATAATGTTTGTCACAAAACGCTACTGGAAACCCTGTTTGCTTTCACCAAATGATTGATGGTGATGAATTTTATCTCCCGCCCTCCCCAAGGAATCCAGAGCAACTAACAACAAGCAATAATTTTCGTAGACATCTGAAGGCAGCCCTGCTTCTGGAAGCTTTTAATGTTTGATGCTGTATTTTTGTTGGAAGCTGCCCAGAGTGGCTGGGGGAACCCAGTCAGATGGGTGGTTTATAAGAAATAAAGAAGAAGAAGAAGAAGAAGAAGAAGAAGAAGAAGAAGAAGAAGAAGAAGAAGAAGAAGAAGAAACAACAGATACAGCCCTTGACTAATATTTGATGAGAGGCAATTCCAAAGGTTCAGCTCCACAACACTAAAGGCCCAATTCCTATATTGCGTGGAATGGTCCTCCTGATATAATAACTCTCCTGTTATTCCCCCCCCCTTTTGATTTTGAATTATTGTATATATACTTGCTCTATTGCTGTAGTGATAATTTAACAGTTCTGTGGCAGAAAAACTACCAGGCAATAACACGCCTACAATATTACATTGTGTAGATAGATAGATGATAGATGATAGATAGATAGATAGATGATAGATAGATAGATGATGATAATAATAATAATAATAATAATAATAATAATAATAATAATTTATTATTTGTACCCCGCCCATCTGGCTGGGAATCTTTTAATTTGTTACATGAGATTTATTTCAAGACCCAGACATAGCTGTTATGACTAAAGCGGCAATTCTAAGGGAGCAAGCTCCACTGAATTTAGTACGAGTTACTTCTGAGTAGGTATAAGAACATAAGTTTGGGTTTGCTGGATGAAAGGCCCATCTAATTTTAACCTCATATTTTTACAGTGGCCAACCAGAAGCCCCTGGGAAGCTTGGCTAGGATTGTGCTGTAAGGCAATAAATGTTTGCATACAAAGCCTGAAATAAAATCCCCCTTTGATGGCATGATCACTGTACACGTTCCTCAAGATTCATGAAGCAAAGCCTTGCAATTTAGTCAACCAATTGTGACAAAGTAAAATATGGAATTTCAAAGAGAATTTCTGAAGTGTGAAGACATACATCCCATCAAATCACTGGAATAAACATATATAGATATAAAAGAGAATGGATGGATGGCTGGATTCAATGAATGGCTAGAACAGAATATTTGCCTAACAGCCCAATCTTATGCATGTTTGTTCAGAAGCAAGTCCCACTAACATCAAGCAATTGCAGCCCATAATACGTGTACATTTGCTGCCCCATACATGATGCACTTTTTGTCGGTTGCTCCAATGCAGGAAAAAAACCAAGCTTCTCCTGCAGCTGTAATGTGAACAGGGGCTGGGGGGGGGTGATGTTTGCTTTATCCAAAGAGTAAAAAGGAAAGCAATAGTGTCTTAATTTTGAATCCTCCACTCTTCATGCTATTCTTAAAATGAATAGATCCTTGAAACCTGGGAAGGGGAGGGCGGGGAGGGGGAGGTAGAAGGACCTAGTTCTGTAGGGCGTTGTTATCATTTGGTCTTTCAAGCACCAAAACCGCTTTGCTGCCAAGGGCATTGGTTTAATTATGTCCCAACAAAGGAAGGGTGCTCTCTGTGCCTCCCTCCCAGCCGCAGTAACTTACAAACGAAAGGGATGAAGGTTGACTTTGGAAGCAAAATAATAGCTGGTTTCACGTCATCACATATCTGGAAAGTACCCAAGCAACCCTCTGGTGTGGCTAGCATCACTGCATTTCCCACAGCAACAAAGGAACTCTCTCGGCCACAGGTTACCTATCGTGTTAATGTTTTCCCCCCTACCAGGAGTCCTTGCGTCTGTTTGGAGATTTTGGTCCTTAATGAGAAAGTCTTGCCAAGCAGACATTCACAAGGCCTCCTCTGCTCTAGCGGAGGAGTAATTAGGTCGGTGCCTTGTTCCGTGCTAGCGTTAAGCCACTCCGAACCCCCCCTCCCCAACCCTGCCCAGTAGTTAATGCTCAGACACAACCAGCAGCATGTCCTGCTAATTGGTCCTGATGAAGCTCTTACATTCCCAAAGGGCCTCTTTATTCCAGCAGGCTCAGGAATGGGATTGACATCCTCACTGATCACCCGCTTCGTGGGGCTCCTTTGTTTCTTTGTTGTTGTTATTCGTTATTGAGAGGGGGGTGCGCGGAATTAGCTCTTGGAAAGATACCCACACCACACCACAATGAAATGTCATCCAAAATAAAATAAAAACGGGGGGGAAATAAAAATTATTGCTCTGCCAAACCTCTTTTGAAATTACAGACAAAGGCAGGCAAGGGAGCCGTTCTGAGGAACCGACCCAGAGAATTTTACTCACACGCAATAGCTCAGGCTCCAGAGTTCCTATAATCATGGACTTCTGTCAGCTACACCAGCCAGCTACTCTGTGTGCCTCACTGGTGGATGATGCGGAAACTGGGCTATGGTTCTCTGCTTCATCTACTTCTCCTCCACAGGGAAGCTTGGAAGTTGATCTATCTCAAGGCATTTAATCTTCTGACCTCAAAAGTAGCAAGTGAAATGATTCTCCCCTCCCTCCCTCTCTCTCTCTCTCACAGGATTGTCCAACAAAATTGACGGACTGTTGGCTCAAGTTGCATAAAAGGGCATGTAATACACTGTTATGCAATTCATTGCTGCAACGTGAGACAATGCTTCAAATGGCTTCTAGAAAGATTAGACATATTTTAATAATACCTTTATTGTCAATATACAACCTGTGTACAATGAAAATAACCGAGCCTCCCCTCCCAACACTCAATCGCACAACACACCAACCCCGAAAGTCAGTTGCACTATATTATATTCATTCCATATAGTTAAAGCTATGGTTTTCCCAGTAGTGATGTATGGAAGTGAGAGCTGGACCATCAAGAAGGCTGATCGCCAAAGAATTGATGCTTTTGAATTATGGTGCTGGAGGAGATTCTTGAGAGTCCCATGGACTGCAAGAAGATCAAACCTATCCATTCTGAAGGAAATCAGCCCTGAGTGCTCACTGAAAGGACAGATCTTGAAGATGAGGCTACAATACTTTGGCCACCTCATGAGAAGAGAAGACTTCCTGGAAAAGACCCTGATGTTGGGAAAGATGGAGGGCACAAGGAGAAGGGGACGACAGATGGTTGGACAGTGTTCTCGAAGCTACCAGCATGAGTTTGACCAAACTGCGGGAGGCAGTGGAAGACAGGAGTGCCTGCCGTGCTCTGGTCCATGGGGTCACGAAGAGTCAGACACGACTAAACAACAACAACAAATTCATTCATGTCACAGAATTGCTGTGTTGGAAGGGACCCTGAGAATCGTCTAGTCCAACCCCCTGCAATGCTGGAATAGGCAGCTGTCCCATACTGGGATCAAACCTGCAACCTCGGCATTATCAGTACCATGCTTTAACCAACTGAGCTATCCAGGCCCATTGCATTATGTCAATAGCTGTAGGGGTTGTATAAGCTAAAATGAAGCCTCCACATTTAGCAGCACTATAGGAACACTGAAAACTGCCTTCTATGAAGTCAGGCCATTGGCCCATCTAACTCAACACTCTCAACATGGACTGGCAGTGTAGGGTTTAGCATTTTTCCCCAGCCCTCCCTGGAGTTGCTGGGAATTCAATCTCAGGCCTTCTACATACAAAGCATTGTATTGAGCCATGGCCTTTCCCACAAAGTATTTTATGGGTTGTCAGACAATACGAGCACAACCTTGCCTATATGACCACGATGTCCTGCTTCTGAGCACCCGCAGACCAGAAGTAGCAGGCTGGCTACTTCTGCAGAAAGAAAATACTGGACAAGATGAACGTCTGTTTGTGCATAAGGTTCAATCTGCATTTTTAGCTAACTGCCCAGACTCAAGGGATCTCACTTTAAAGCTGCACCGAGTAGCAAGGGCATGATTAATGTTGCTCTTGCATGCAGATTGAAAAATGAGGTGGAAGAGGTAGGGGAAAAAGAGGCCCTTTCATAAGCCGCTAACCAGAAATAGAACTTACCACTGTAGTAACATTGTTCATTTAACGCCCCATGGACAAAGCATCAGAACATTTAGACACTTTTTCGCACTTATTTTCAGGGGATAATATAATAAGGCTTTTCAGAATCTGTACACTAATGTTTTTAAAGCACAGCATTAAAGACTTCTGAGTTCTGAGCTAAGTTAAGTCCTTACAGAAGATAGACATTGTTGGATAATTAGCAGGCTGTGGTGCTGGCTGTTCAAACATAGACATGATGTATTAGGGCTATGGAGAGAATCCCCTTGAGCTCTCAAATACTTTTGAAGACCTTCTCTTTGATTTTGTTCCATTCACAGGCATCCAAGCCCTTAGGAACCTGTCATTTTATAGTGTGATTCATCCAAACTGTCATCAGCCACTGGAAAGAGGACAGTTCCAAAGCTACTATTGTTTTTTCCTCTACAGAATCCAAAGTTATGGTAAGTTGCTCAGAGGCCATGCAAGATGCATATGTGTAAAATCATACCCATTAAAAAATAGCAACCGTAAGTAGCCAGGGAAAATCTTCCCCCACTCACCCAAGTGCAGACCCTCCAAGTATCCCTATTTTCCAGGGACATCCCTGATTTAGAGAAGCCGTCTCGGTTTCTGATTTGATCCCAGAATGTCCCGCTTTGCCTTCGGACGTCCCTATTTTCATTGGAGAAATATTGGAGGGTATGGCAGGATGTCCCTATTTTTACTGGAGAAATGTTGGAAGTTATGGAATTATGCAACCCCTGAGCCATCTGAAGGCAATCCTTTATAGGGAAGTTTTTAAAAAAAAATGCTTAATGCTTTATTATGTTTTTATATATGTTGGAAGCCACGCTAAGTGGCTGTGACAACCCAGTAATATGTATGGGGTATAAATAGTAGTATTATCATTATGGAATGGGATGTCTCTATTTCTATCGGATAAATGTTGGAGGGTATACAAGTGCCACCTGCTTACTAGTTGCCAACTATCATCTTTCCTCATCACCCCACTATCAGAGTCCTGAATCATCTATTTTCCTAATATTTTCCTGTTTCACCTGAATGAGCAAAATACCGTATTTTTCGCTCTATAAGACGCACCAGACCACAAGACGCACCTAGTTTTTGGAGGAGGAAAACAAGAAAAAAAATATTCTGAATCTCAGAAGCCAGAACAGCAAGAGGGATCGCTGCGCAGCGAAAGCAGCGATCCCTCTTGCTGTTCTGGCTTCTGGGATACCTGTGCAGCCTGAATTCGCTCCATAAGATGCACACACATTCCCCCTTACTTTTTAGGAGGGGAAAAGTGAGTCTTATAGAGCAAAAAATACGGTATTTCTTAAAGGAGAACAATGGGCCTGGATATATCTGCTGGCTTCTTAGCAGAGTTTTTTTAAAAAAACAACAGCAACACATACACACAAAGAAACCACCTGATTGTAACAAAACCTCTAAGAGGTTTACAAGAAATGTTAAAAATATGAATAAAAACTAGTTAAAACAAGAATTAAAACATTTTAAAAACAATTGAACAACGCAGAAAACTAAAAGGAGATTAAAACATGTCAACATGTATGTCTCTGGAAACCTGTCTAAACAAAAAGGTTTTAAGCAGGCGTTGAAAAGAATAGTGAAGGAGCCTGCCTGATGTCAATAGGCAGAGTTCTGAAAGTGTAGGTGCTGCAATATGAAAAGAAAAAATTCTTACAAGTGTGGACCAAGTAATGCGTGGCACCTGTGATAGGGCCAGTTCTGCAGACTTAAGCGGTTGAGTGGACACCTATGAGGTAAGGCAAGAAAACTGGCTCCAAGCCATTAAGGGCATTATATACCAATAGTAAAAAATTGGCAACCACTGCAAATCTCTGATCAAAGGCGTCTCTGATCAAAGGGTCTCACAACCATGTTGCAGCATTCTGCAGTAGCTGCACTTTCTCGATCGAGTGCAAGAGAAGCCCTACCTAGAGTGCATTGCAGTAATCCAATCTTGGAAGTCACCAGTGGTCAAGCTCTCCTGGTCCAGGAATTGCCTTAGCTGTCTCACTAATCACAGCTGGTTAAAGATGCTTCTAGCCACTGAGGCTATCTGAGCCTCCGGTAACAGAGCTGTGTCCAGAAGCACCTCACTTTGTATACTTGTCCCTTTGAGAGAGTGTGCAATCCCATCCAGGCAACTGAGCAATTCCTCTGACACTAACCCACAGTGCCTCCATCTTGCCAGGATTCAAGTTCAGCTTATTTGCCCTCATCTCACCACTACATCCAGCCACCAGTCCAGGTCCTGCACATCCTCTCCTGATTCAGACTTTATGGTGAAATGATGCTGAGCGCCATCACTGCACTTACGGCACCTTGCCCTCAAACTAATGACTGAAGCTTCATGTAGATATTAAATAGAACTGGGAATAAAATAGTATCCTGAAGCAGTCCACAGTGGAACTGCCAGGTGCCCAAAGCACTCTCCCATTGCTGCTTTCTGGACTCGGTCCCATATGTGCTGGGATCACTGTAGCATAGTGCCCCCCATTCCCATTTCACAAAGCTGGTCCAGGAGGACACCATGGTCAATGGTATTGAAATCTGCAGAGACGTCAAGTAGCAGGAGTAAGATTGCACTCCCCTTGCCCCACTCTCAGTGAAGGTTGTCTGCCAAGGTGACCAAAGCCAACTAGGTCCCGTGGCCAGGTCTGAACTCAGCTTGGAACTAATCCAAATAATCTGAGTCGTTCAAGAATGCTTACAGTAGCACCATCACAACTCACTTCACCACTTTCCCCAAGAAGCAGACATTTGCAACTGGGAAATACTTATTCCAATCCATTCCATTTTGTCTTTCAAGGGAGTATCCTCTAACATGGGGAAGGATTACCTCCTGAACCCAAACAGTCAAACCCACTCTGCTGCATGTGGTCAAAATGTGAGGCCAGTTGGTCACAGCAGGTCTTCAAATGCTCCATAGGTCCCTCCACCACAGTGGGAGTAAGTTACCTTTGGCCCATCCAAAATAACACTGCCAGCCAGCTACTAGAAGATACAATGCTAACTGAAAAGCAAACCTTCCTCACAGCCTGCATTGCCACACGGGCACGAAATCCGTGTTGGATCAGCTTTGGAGCAAGGCTTGCACCACTTGCACTCTAGTCTTTGTCCCAACTTGCTCCATAGCCCAAAGCTCCCCAGAATACCAAGGAAACACTTGGGTTCCACTAACCCAGAGAGGATGCTTGGGAGCACTTGTGTCAACTGCTCGTTTCATCTTGCAGCTGAAGTAGGCCTTGATGCGTAGACTTCAATGAGGAAAGAATCAGAGCAGGCACTGCCAAGGACTTCCCTAACAATCTTGGGGAACAATGCTACATTTGTCAGGAACAATATCAAAGAAGCTCAAGATATTGTGAAAGACCTTGGGTCATGTACATATATCCTCAACAGGAAAAGAACTCGTTCCCTCAAGTGCATGATGTTATCCTTTCCTTTCTACTTCTGTGGATTTGGGGGCAGTCACAGGAATGAACACATTCCCAGGCCTAAACCTAGAGTTAGGAAGTTCATCCTTCCCTAAGTACATAGGAAACAATTTGTGGTCTTGCTTTTTAAAAAATAGTTTGTAAATGTTTGCGCCTGAATAATCTACTGAGATCAATTATCTGCCTTCTAGGCTGCTATAAGCAGAGCACTCTTAATGTCAGCTTGGGAGAAAACTACTCACTATTTCTTAATAAACATCCAGTAAGACTATTTTAGACCTAGAACTATTGGACAATGTTTTTTTAATAGAGAGCTTCTTTCATAAGATACTCTCACTGCTATGAAATACAAAGAAAAGCACTTCCTTGAACTCCAGGCCAAAGTAAACAAAGATGATGAAAGCAGATGGGCTTAGGCTAAGAGGCCTTGTTCCACTGCCCTAAAAGCCTGCCAAAATAGTTTACTCTCCCACTGGTGTGTCAAATAGACAAAAGTCAGAAAGAAGCCTATCCGTTATTCCACACACTGATTTGTCTGCCTTTGTAAATATATTGTCTCTGCCGTGATGCTACACAACACTGTTGCTCATATTAATAGAAGTCATATTGGGATTACATTCTGGGAAGGTTTGTAGCTGCTTCATTCTAGGAACAATAGTGCAACCAAGGAGTTGTTCTTATGCACAAACTGGGGTCCTGATATTAATTCTCCCAGATCAAAGGCAAAGAACAGAACAGAACCTTGAGACAGACAGATAGCTGGACAGATAGATATCAGTTGAAAGACTAAAGGAAATGCTTGGATAGATTAGGATGGAAGAAAATGGCTGGCTTGACTCCTGGTAGACCTTAACCAAAACCTTTCGATCAGGGATGGCTAACCTGTTGTTATTGGACTACTGCTCCCATCATTGCTGACTATTGGTCACACTGGCTGGGGCTGATGGGAGTTGGTGTTCAGCAGCATCCAGAAGTCCACAAGTTCCCCATCACTGCTTTGCACAAGAAAATTAGCCCATGACAACACTGTCCATAGCCAGGTCTTGTTGAATGCTAATGTCAAAGTCCATTCTGCTTTGAGGGCGCAAACACATGGGAAAAGTGCAGCAGCTGCCACTTAACCTGGATACACGTGGGCTAAATAAACAAGTTGCAGTGACACAGAGCTCGTCCCCACCTTGTTTGCCCTGCCATTTCCCCACAGGAAAACCCATGGTTTATTGCTGAGTTGGATTGCAGATCGAGAGGTAGTTGTACATAAACCCTTGAGTTTTCTGTAGCATAGCAATCCAAGTAAGCAACATGGCTGGGTTGGTTAGGACTGTGGCCTAGGGAGACTCCTGAGGGCCAGAAAGAGAGGCCTCAAGGCCTTCATTTGGCCCCCAGGCCTGAAATTCCCCATTCCTGCTTTAGACAATACTGAGCTAGATGAACCAGTGGTCCAACTTGGGATGAGGCAGCATCCTAAATTCCTATGAATCTGAATTACCAACTGTAGAGGAACAGCAGCAGGAGAGACCTGATATTCTCATGTCTTGCTTGTGGGCTTAACAGAGGTGGCTGGCTGGCCACTGTGGGAAACAGGATGCTGGCCTTTGATCTTGTTTTCTTATGGTTCCACCCTAACTTCAGTCTTGGAGACTCTTATCAACATTTCCAAAAAACATAGCAAGCTGGAACAAAGAGAGCTGTCTGTAGGACTTCATGCAGCCCATTCCCCTGCATTGGTCTGGAGATGGCAATGAAACTAAAGCCCACTGTGTCCTCCATGTGTCTCTGGGCTCCTTGCACAGTAACAGAGATTAAAAACAGAGTAAACACCCTGGAGAGACTGGGTTTCTGGGTTTCCACTGGAGTCTAATATATCTGGGACACGGGTGGCGCTGTGGGGATGCGGGTGGCACTGTGGTCTAAAACACAGAGCCTAGGGCTTGCCAATCAGAAGGTCACTGGTTCGAATCCCCGCAACAGGGTGAGCTCCTGTTGTTCAGTCCCTGCTTCTGCCAACCTAGCAGTTCGAAAGCACTTCAAAGTGCAAGTAGATAAATAGGAACCGCTCTGGCGGGAAGGTAAATGGCATTTCCTTGTGCTGCTCTGGTTCCCCAGAAGCGGCTTAGTCATGCTGGCCACATGACCTGGAAGCTGTACACCGGCTCCCTCGGCCAGTAAAGTGAGATGAGCGCTGCAACCCCAGAGTCATCCGCAACTGGACCTAATGGTCAGAGGTCCCTTTGCATTTACCTATCTATCTATCTAGTGCCACAAACTTCAGATGCTTATATTTGAGCTGCTTCTTGAGCTGTGATGTAATGTAATGTGGAGGTTGGTACTGTTCCACCAATTTCAGGCTGCCCTTAGCCAACCTGGACTTCTCACTTGCAATCAGTTCAGGGGGTGTCATTGCCTGTCAGTTTCCACCTCTGCACAGAACTCAGCAAGGAGAAGAACCTCTACAACAGCTCGGTTGGTTAGAGCGTGGAGCTGATCATGGCAAGGTTACGGGTTTGATCCCTGTATGGGTGCATATTCCTGCATTGCAAGGGGCTGAGCCAGAAGATCCACGGTGACCCTTCCAACTCTTTGATTCTAGGATTCTGAAACTTGACTTAGTTGGCTTTGTCCCTCTCCGGGTCTCTCTGCCTACCACCCTACCAGTCTCAATGGGCACCAGCCTCCACAGCTTAGGCCGCTTGAAAATTATTTTGCTGTTGGTTATTTCCTTCTTCCTTTTTTCTGGGTTTCATAAAAACAGGTTCCACACAGTGCTGAAGCATGACCTGTTCTACAGGGAAAGATTTTGTTTCCCCCCTGTGACTGGTGGGTTGCCTGCGTTACTTATAAACATATGCGTTATTGTGTATAGATCAAACATGGTGGCATCGCCTGCCACAAAGTCTATATTGGCACTCATCCGGATGACCTATATAGCGTAGGAATATTGTGCATATCCTGCACGTATACAATCAGGGGTTTTCATCATCCTGTTTTCCCAGCAGTCACATCACTCTCTAAATATGTGATGGAATACAGATGCCTTTTTCATCCTAGCAGCATCCAGCAACATTACAGAACCCTTTTTGAGTTGAAAGCACAAGGTATTCTCAAAAACAAGCCCTGTCTTTGAACTCTTCCTCTAAAATGTAAAGATACCCAGCCTTAAACACTGGCTCCATTAACCCTCATTATGATAATTAACCTTGTTATAAAGAACCTCTCTGTGCAATGCAGGGTGTGCTTGCCTCCTGGGGGCTGCAATTCAAACGATAAGGAGGGAACAGTACGGCAAAAAGAAGGGGGGAAATCCATGCTGAATCTGGCAGGTGTTCAAATCGGAAAGCAAAGTTCACCAAGTATGTAGAAACCTACTAAAAGCTGGGTAAAAAATATACAAAAGAGGGGGGAAATGAGCAAACATTAGAGAATCATCAAAATCTCTCTCTCTAATGAAACAGAATCTGCCCATGCCAGCTTTAGCAACAAATTACCCATATATCGAATAAGCCCATTAAATAATGCTTTTCAACATCCAGCTTTACATTTAGCATTGTTGCTAATGGTTATTGCCCTAAAAGCCAGCTTCCTAACAACACAGTTGTACTGAGGTGTCTGTTTCTGCCGCCAGCAGTGGTACATTACAAAAGGGGGGGAAGACAAATGCGCAAATTACATCTCACATCTGGAAGTTGTACTAGTTAATGTGATGTTAATTGAAAGCAAGCTTAGCAAAAGGAGGGGAGGGCTTTTTTTTCTCCCGCAACACCCTATTGTCTGGCCTTCCACACAGTTTCTTTTCCTCATGCCACCCTGTGACCCTACATCACATTCTGGCCTTCCGCAAACTCCTCTGCAAAATGTGTTGTTGCTGTTGTTGTTGTTGCATTCTACATTACAGTATATGGTGGGGCAGTGTGGTGGTGCTCAGACATCTTAGCAGTGCAGTGTGTGGAACCTGGAAACACTATTCATGGAAATGAGATCCAAGCCTCTTTTCTACGTATTGCTCAAGGCTACAGGGAAGAGATAGCAGCTGACTTAATCAACTGTTCTGGAATATGCTCTTTTTATACTCTCTCTTTCTGTGGGAGTTATAACCTTGCACACTTCCTCTCTCATTCTTTGTGGTGGAGACCTTAGCATTCTGCTCTCCCCTAAAGAATCTTACAGAATCTTGCATGACCTTCAACATTCAAAGGACCATTCACAACCACTGCCTCTGAACTCTTATGAGAGTTATATTCTCCAGGTCTGCTTTAGATACGCTCTTGCTGTGAAAGGATACAAAGCAGGGGAAAGGAGCAGTGGCCTAACTTTTTATTGATCCGGGAGTATTTACATTTTCAAGATGGAATGCACAGAGCATCTGCATGCTGTCCCTGCATATCAAAGTCAGTTATGTGTGAGAAGTATGTTTCTGGAGTGTTTTACAGGGAGGGTTTTACAGTTCTTGGCCACTGCAGGTGAGCAGATCCTCTTCACAAGAGGTGCTGGCTGAGACTGACAGGAGTCGCAGTCCAAAATATCTGGAAGGCATCAGGTTGGGGAAGGCTGCACTAACTTACAGGTGCTTAACAGTGTATAACAGCAAGAACACCTGGTGGACAGAGAGGACTCTGAGGAACACCTGCTCTCTCACTGCCATCATTATCTCTGAAGGATTGCCGTGGCAGCTGGGCACCTGCTCATTTGAGGAAGCCCTGCTCCACAGGGGGACTGAAAATTTAGGGAAGCTAATGAGGAGGACCATAGCTCTGTGCCACAGCATCTGCTTTGCAGCAGGCAGTCCACAGTTCAATCCTTTGCATCTCCAGGTAGGGTGAGAAAGGTCCCGTCTGAAACCCTGGAAACCTGCTACTAATATTGGCCTGACTCAGTATAAGACAGCTCCCTATGCTCTTCCTAGCCAGTCAGGGAGTAGACTCTGGGTTGGAGTCTGTTTCCTCTGTGACCACTGCTGTGAACATGGCGAGGCATTAACCCCAGCGATAAGGCTGGATAGGACTATGTATGTTCATCACTGTTCCAGTGCCCTCCCCCTGGAGCTACTGAGACCCTTTTCCCACAGTGTCAGCAAGAACACTTGGCGGACTGGGGAAAGGACACCGGAGAATGTATGCCCCCTTTCTGCCACTGCCTTAAGGTAAACTCAGCCAAGAGCCATACCATACCATCTGTTGATATAATAAGCGTCACCAGAGATTTCCTCCAGATGTTGTTGGACTCCACCAGCCCAAGCCAGCATGGGCAACGGTCAGAAATAATGGGAGCTGCAGGTTTCCCACCCCTGTGTTAAAGCCATTGTGTTACTTTGGTCCGCTTTCAAATCTTTACACCTGTTTTCACCTTTGCAGGGCTGCAACCTGGCAGACAAAGTGCTGCTCCAGCACACACCAGAGTAGATAGTCACAATTTAAACTACGCCAAAGAGGTTTTGTGGGATGCAGTTTAATAAATAATAATTTCAAAAATTTTAGTCTGTGGTGCTCAGACTTCAAGGTATCACTTAAATTCTAAGCAGGAGTGTATTTTGAAAGCATTGGGTCAACTATAAGCATATTCTCTAGATGCAATTAGAAGTGTTTCCGGAGGACGCTGGGATATCTGCAGAGTGTCCCGTGAACTCTTCTATTCAAGAATCATGAGGGATATATTGAATGTGAATATTATTGTCCCTGGGTGCCTAACCCGCCACATTACTCCTGATTTAACCATGGGAGCTCTCCATGGTGCAAAGCATCACTCAGAAATATGCACACGCCATAAGAATGGCTAGATTGCAATATTACCCTGAATAACCAATTAGGAACATAGGAAGCAGGCTTATACTGAGTTAGATCATTGGTCCGCATAGCTCCATATTGTCTACACTGACTAGCAGCAACTCTCCAGCCTTCTGGGCAATGATTCTTTCCCAGCCCCTATCTAGAAATGTCAGGAGCTGAACTTAGGACCTTTTCCATGCAAAGCAGATGCTCTAATACTGAGCTACAACCCTTCAATTTCCTGGTAGCTGTCACAAGATAGTGCCCTTTCCTAGGGAAGATGCCGTCACTGTCCTTGACATGAATGGAAATCAAGCATATTCTTACATACTGTAATGAAAAGGGACGGACTTCCAAGATTTATAGTGTAAGCTCCTTTGTTATACAATGCAGTAGATAATTCAGTTTAGCTTATGAAAGATGGGCATATTTGCATGTTATTTGTTTATTAATGTCCAGAATGTAAAGAGAGGGACTTCTGTTTTCATTAGTTTTCATTCTGTTTTCATTGAGAGCTTAGCTTAATGCTTCTCTTTTGCTACTTGCACCAATAAAAGCACAACATTTCCCAGTACCATAACTAGTGGTAATCCTATAAATGATAACTGGGGAATTACCAGGCTGTTAAATGAAAACCTGGTGAGTAAGTAAAGCAGCACGATTTTCATTTCTATTATGTTGCTCAGTCTATTGACCTAGTTGTCACATGCCCCAACAAGAGGTTGCTGAAGTCAACACAGGGAGTTCCTGCTGAGGAAGCTCTTTGTGGATCACCCAGTAAGTTTACTACCCATGTATTACTGAAGGCCTCCTACTCACTAACTGTTCTGCAAATCTGTGCCATATCCCTTTGCTGAATGTAGGGTCCTTATCACGTGGGAGTTTGCATGGCAGCTCTGTGGCTGACATTATTACCCTTGCCCACCTCACTTTTCCCATCTGCAAAATGGCAAACATAGAAACCTGTCTTGTTTTGGCATGCAGAATGATATGTTTAGTTTCAATTCTGCCTAGACACTGGAAATCAACAGGACATGCCAAGCATAAGGTTGGTGGCCTGGCTAATTTTGATAGCTGTGAAAGTGGGATATAGTGATTATATGCTTGCTTATTCAGTCTACAGTCCTGCACATATTTACACCCACACAGATTCTATTATTACACTCAAAGAAGAGACATGTAGGAATTCACCATTTATTGCATGTATATATTTAACGTGATGAAGAGTCTTTCTGTGCTTCGGTGAAAAATGAACCAACAACACGTTATCATTAGCAGTTAAAACTCTTAAAAGAGTTAATACAATGCTGGTCCAGAAGTGGGCATCGCAGATGCACTTCCTATTATACAAGTTCATACACTGTAATGAAACCCATATAGTTTGAATGGAGTGGATCTCCCTGCCTAAAACTTACCCCTGTCCTTTGCTCCCACCCGAAAAAGTCTTCATGGAACCACGCATTTGAATAAGTTAAGCTGCAAACCAGGAGGCAGGATTCGAATCAGAGTTCAAATCCTGACTCTGTTACTTTCTGTGATAAATGGCTCAGACCATGTGCCTCAAATCTTCCTTGCGCTCTTGCGGTAAACTTTATCCCAAGCTGCCTTTCTATCCGCAGTGGAGGCAAATGTCCCCACCAGAAAATTTTGCCTTCCACTCAGTGTCCGCCAACTCACCTGTTTGTAGGCATCTAGCAGGAAGCTGTTCCAGACGCAGCGCAGCCCCTCCGACGTGAGCATCCTTCGCCACTCGCAACGTGCAGCCTTGGAGCGGCTCAGAAGAAGCACCATGTGCTTTAGGAGGACCACCGAGTCATAGAGTGCAAGGAAGAGGCAGTTGGAGAAAAATACCGGCAGGATTTGAAGGGTGATCAACAGGTCCACACTTAAGAGACCCATCTTGCTTGCTGCTGCTCTTCAGAGGCTTCCCTTGAGTTCCCTCGTCATGCCCTGTGCTCTCATTAACAATAATAATTAAAACAAAAAAACAAAGTGCTCCTTAAAAACTCATGGTGCCCTGTCTCTTCTCGTAGAGTTGCCTCAGTGCAGCAGAGCACGGACTTAATGAAAGGAAAGAAGGAAGAAAAACATTAACTCAGAACGCCAGTATGAAAATCTTTTCCACCCTGAGCTGCTTTTAATTTTTCAGAAACTCCTAAGTCAAACTTTGTGTTGTTGTTTCTCCTTAGCCAGTAGCCCCTTTTCAGTCCGCTACAGGGAGAGAGACAGCTGCGCTGCCAATTGCTTGCAGTTCTAAAACTGAAGCTGAGCAAACTGCTAACTTTCCTCTAACTCTGAGGTATTGAAAAGCGCTGAGCAGCTCTAGCACTCTCGCTCCCTCATTCCTTTTATCACCAAAGCTCTCAGGTGAAACAATACTTTTTTTCGTTTGGTGGAAGAGGGGTGGGTGGGAAGAAATCTTTGTACACAAACTTTCTGCTCTCTCTCTCTCTCTCTCTCTGTGCTGCCTCCGTCTCTCTCTCTCTCTCTCTCTCTCTCTCTCTCTCTCTCTCTCCTGCCACACTCTTCTTTCTCTCTCCCTCTCACTATCTGCCTGTGGTACAAAGTGCTTTCCCTCTGGAGTTCTAGCCGGCTTCCCTCAAGCCTTTTATACATTCCCTGGCTAATTGCTGCAATAGAGAAATGAAACCCTAATCTTAGTAAAGATCTTGACGTCAATGTAAAAAGAGGGCTTTACTTTGGCCAGAACTGCAGTGAATAGAAAAGTGAAATTTTCTAAACTCTTTTTTCCCTCTCTCTCTTTTAAGGAAAGAGAAGGGAGTAGGGAGGGAAGAACTTTGCTTTGTTGGGTTTTTGTTTTTTTATATATAAAGGAGAGGGGGAAATCTCTAGATACTTGTGGTGCTTTTTTCTTTTACAAATGCTTTCAAACTTTGGAAAAATATTTTCATATGACGTGGAAAGTGACACCATAACAAGGTCTTCTATTGTTTAGAAGGGTGCCCCCCTTTCTTAGTGGTTTTTTTTATAAAAAAAAATAAATATTATTATACCCTTTTGTATTTTCCAGGAAGGTGTAAAAGCTGATGCATCTTAGAAAAGGGCATGTTTTGGTATGTTTCCCTCCCACAACCATCAAGGACAAAAGCCTGTGCAATTTTAAATATCTTTTGTCTTCTTCTTGGTATTTAAGGAAACACAAGGAACACCCAGGTCTGACTTCATCTGCTGATGTGGAAGAGAATTAAAAGAGGTGGGGAGGTGGGGGGGGGGAGAATAAGGCTTTATGTAAAACTGAAGTTCATCAATGAAAATTTGGAGTGAATTTGGAGCTGATTTAAAGTAGAGTGCCTCATACATTCCAATTATAAAGTTACATGGGATTGCATTTGTTCATAGGGATCTATTTCACACATTAAAAAGAATGCAGTGCTTTTCTTCAAAGGGAGAACCATTTCCTCTGAAAGATTGAGATAGCCTCCTATTTTCATATAAGAAAGGTGTAGGCACAGAAAATGTATCTGACTCTAATGAATGGCACTGATAGTTACAGCTGTGCCAGCAATCTAGGCTGATGGCAAACTGCCCCAGGAAGACAGATCACTGTTCCCCAGAACCAAGGAATCTGAGACATGAAGAACTGGAGTGCATGCCCTATCAGATCAAACTGGGCCCCTACCTGCATGCTAAATGTTTTCTGGTGTTGAGTTCTTTTCTTCTGTTTGGGATAGTTAGCAAAATTATTAATGCTTTTGGTATGAGGTTTCTTTCTTCCATCAACATGAATCTCAACATGTTCAAGGAAGGCAATCATAGCCAACGTGGTGCCCTCTAACCAGCACAGTCAATGGCTAGGGATGCTGAAAGTACTTAATCTTCAGTACTTACAGTTTTCCTTGTGCAACAATGTTCTGCCAGTGCAACAAGTATACCAATAGGTAACTTAGCACTACATTGGGTAGAAACGATGGAATCACAGAGTTGGGAATCTACTGTTTCCCCTTGCTCAGTGCAAAACGTAACTACCACCTCCTTGAGCCTATGTTGAAATACCTCCAGCAATACCTCCTCGTTGTTCCCTCTGGAGCAACCTAGAATTGGCACATGCAAGAAACAACTAACAAGAGTGCATGCAGCAATACCGGGGAGAGGGCACAACTGAAGTGTAAGTGTAAGTGTCAGATACAGGGTTTGACTTCAGTTTAATGATGCCTCTAACTGAAGCCCAAATCTTCCCGACTACCCCATCTTTACTTGAAATAATGGGTTTCCCACTTCCCCTGAAGTCTTGGCAATTGCAGCCCTTTGACTTTGTCCTACATGGGAGGGTGGGGGTTAGCAGTGAGAAGCAAGCATCTTCTGTTCTGCAGTGCCCCACCCCAAATTCATATGGCAGTATATGACATATAAAGACCGAGCTGGGACAATGGCATCATTGTAATAGGCTGAATGTGTGTGTGGAGAGACCCATGCATTTCAGGGACCCACAGAAGTGAATGCCAGCCATTTGCTTACATAGGACTACAAAAGGGTGCACTATGGGGGAGACTGCTAGGGGAGGGAATAAACTTGATCACCTCCTTTCCATTATGCCCCAGTTTGCCAGCCATTTATAGTGACCCACAACGTTTAGCTCGCCATCAATGGCACAGCTTCACCCCTTCCTTTGCTTTTGCAAAGGGTTGTGGGGTTTTCCCCACCCCCAGAGAGGAATGCAACTAAGAGCTGGAATTCGGGAACTGTCTGAAACATATTATTTGTATAGTCTTTCCTTACAACATTCCTATCAAATGTATCACTATAGTTCCTATTTTTAAGACAAGAGACCAGAAGACACTGACATGGCAGACTTAGTTGCCAACCATGCGTTGTGGTTTCCAAGTGTGGGCACGCCCACCAATTTATCTGCACACAGACCGTCATGTGTGATGACTGTACATAACTACAGCAAGTTATGCGCATGCATGGTGTAAATGACGGGGCCTCGCCCTGCAAAAGTCCCCCCAGCCAGAGAAGGACCAGCACTGCATCTGTTGCTTTGAGATGGTGCCACTCATTGTCGTCTACCACACAAACACCTCTCAGAGGTGGATGAGAAGTGGTACTTTTGAACTGGAACTTTGATCATGTGCACCGTCTAGATTAAGCTAACCAAAATTCCGGGCCCTGGCCCATACAGCTATGTAATCAGTAAATGTCACAGATTGATGGGCTGGGGCACTACCTTTTGAGTGACCTAAAATGGTGGGCAGCCATGTGGATGAGAGCTGCTGAAGAGCATCTTGGGACCCAGCAGTAAATGCAGTGAATGGTGAGGAGCCCTCCAAAACCTCTGGGGCCCTTGACTAGTGTCTGCCCAGGCTGAGTGCTGATGCTAGGTCTATGCAGGGCCATCACACATGATAATCTACACGTGTACAACACATAAAAGCCTTTTGTGAAGGGGAAAAGGCCCTCAGCAAGTCCAAAACCTGTGAGATATCTGAGATACTTGAGAGATCAAGATCTCTGAAATAGTGTCTAGTCCATTTAGAGAGACACAATGACTCTCCCCCCCCCCCACCTCTGGGAGAGGCAGCAAACCAACTGAGGAAGAGATATGTTGTACAAGCTGTTCCTTCAGCCAGGTACACCATGTTCTCTTAAGTGTTGTTCTGCAAAGTTTTAATACAGAATTGAGAAATACAGAGTACCCATGTTCAGTTCTGGGAAAAGTGTAGGGTGCAGTTTGCTGAAGGAAAGAATGATTCCTGCCATTGTGGCATATGCCTTAAGCTCGTCAAGTGAGGGGGGTCCCTGCATTGTATGTCAGTGCTGTTAAGAGGTTTGGCAGGTGCCAGTCAGTGGGGTTGTTGAGAGTTTGGGGCAAAAGTCCAGCAACCCACCCAGCAAGAGGGTCCCAAAGAGAGCAAGGCTGTCTTACCACATTTTGGAGCATTTCCATCTAAAGATGAGTTCCCCATAAGACTATTAAGTCCAGAGTCTAAAACGATCTAACTGCTCCACTGGCAGTGATGAGATACTGAGCATTTTTCCTAGGTGTATCCTTCCTCTAAGAGCTTTTCCTGTGGAAGCCCATCTGACTTTGTTGATCATGTCCTTTAGAAGGCAACTTTATTATTATTATTATTATTTAAATAACCTTTCTGGAAGGAGCTTGGATCAATGGGGAGTTCTAACCAATTCTTTCTCCTGGACTATTTGTTTTATATTAGAATTGTATCATTTGCAAAACAACAACAGCAACAACAACAACAACCACACTGCTTTGAGAGCTCATGGGGCTTATTATATGGCATATATATATATATATATATATATCCTGGTGGGGTTTTCTTTTTTAAAGGAAACTTTTCTCTTAGGAACAGAGTTGATCCCAACAGAAATCACATTAATCTTACACCTCCCAACCAATTTCTACAAAATATTTCTTAAGGACATTCTCTCTGCCTCCCTTGTGGTGGGCCTCAGTTGCCTGCTTGTCATATAGTGCTTACGTATTCCTCCTACTGGCCTCTGCAACATTTGGGTGACTTTGCATCAGAACTCTGTTCAGAAGGGCAGCCGCAGATGGGACAACTGGCAAGCACCATCAGCACCCTGGAAGCTCCAAGGCCAACAATGACATGCTCCCTCCAGTAGAGGTCAGACGTGACACTGAAAGCGGGTGTGAATAGGAGGCCAGCAGAGAGGATTATTCATGTGCCTTTGGGAAAGGGACTTGCTCACCCTGTGATAATCTCAGGAAGGAACAACCAAGAGGCTTTGGGGCCCTTCTTATTATTACATCGCTCCTATCTTCTTCTTGCTGAACAAGACCTTGCAGTTGTGCTCCGAGGCCTTTGCAAAACCAGTTCATTCAACATGAAGATTGTCTGGCTTATCTTATTGGCCCCAGGGAGCCCCTGCAACAATGTCACCAGTTTCACTTGTATGCCATATCTTGGTTGAACTTGCATATGCCTGTGAACAGCCTGACAGATATGCACAACACTCTTAGAATCAGACACTTAGGTGAACTGAATTGTTCTGAGTCCATGGATAAACTGACTACATGGAGAGGGTATAAGCTTGCCATTTTTTGTGTGCATGTCAGCCCAGCTCCTGTGCATTTAACAACAGTATGGCACAGTGATAAAATAAATAAAATAAAATTAGCAATTGAAGGTTCCCTACCAAATTTCTAGGTGACAGGCTGATGTTAAAAGCGGAGCAGCAGGGATAGCTATTAAAAAGAAAGCAACTAGCGACAATAGCAGAGCAGGGTGGACTTCATCATCTAGTTATTTCAGATAAATGAGAGAAACGCTAATGCAGGGTGGGGGGGTGCAGTCATGGCAATCCTAACCTGGCTGAGTGGATCACGAAGAGCACATTACATCATGTTACTTGGGTTTAATTAGGATATAGCTTTTATGTATAAAACCCTAAATGATTGGACACTAGTGTTGCCATTTCCCTCCACCTCCACTGCCTTTTACCTCTATTTGGGACATGCAAAAATGCAGTGCCAGTTTTTCCCCAGCAAGGAGATACAGTAATGGGGAGCAATGGTTGAATTTCTGCCTATTTGGAGGAAATGTTTCAGGAGATGAAAAATCCACCTTGAGTTTGACAAACCTTGAAGCCAACCTTCTCCTCCCTTACATCCATCCTCAAATCTTTAAACTCAGCCAAGGTCTTATTGGCCAATGTGTCAAACAAATTGTGAAAGTATCAAGAGGTGTCCTCAGCAGTTGGCTGTCCTACAGTTGAAGAACTCTGTTTCCCAGAAGACATTTTCTGGAAGCATGGTCATGTTTGGACGATCTTTTAATAGCAAGGGTTAAGTAGATATGCAACCATTTCAAATCAATTTAGTGCTTCAGTCTCTCTCGTGGGAATTTTATTCACTGGTTTTGGAGCAATGTTGTTTGAGCGTTGCTACCCAACCAGAGACTTCAGGATGGTGCAGGTTAAAAACTCAAATAAACAAGTGAACACACAGGAGTCTAAGATACTGCTGGAGTTCAAATATACAGGTGCCTATGGTATTGTCAAAGATCATGTAATGGAATTTGTTCATCTGTGTTTCCTTGATACCTTTGGCGAGGAACAGAGAATTGCAAATAGGCTGCCTAATGCCAATCATTAGCATACCGCTGATGTTTCTTGGGATCGACCCAGACAATTACTCACCTCAAGCATTTGGCATAATTTTCCCTTAAGGAAACATCGATCAACTCTGCTGCAATTCACATACATGTGCCGAAACAACACTCAGCTGGAGCAACTCTCAACACATGCTGGAGACTGTTGATGTCTTCTTAGCGCTTAGGCAAAAGCCTGCCAGTATCCATTAAGAACACACACCTATAGCGTGGACTGCAAAGCCGCACTCCTGCACCAGCTCTGTAGGGTAAAAGGTAAAGGTAAAGGGACTCCTGACCGTTAGGTCCAGTCGCGGACGACTCTGGGGTTGCGGCGCTCATCTCGCTTTACTGGCCGAGGGAGCTGGCGTATAGCTTCCAGGTCATGTGGCCAGCATGACTGAGCCACTTCTGGCAAACCAGAGCAGTGCACGGAAACAGCATTTACCTTCCCGCTGGAGTGGTACCTATTTATCTACTTGCACTTTGACGTGCTTTCGAACTGCTAGTTGGCAGGAGCAGGGACTCAGCAATGGGAGCTCACCCCATTGTGGGGATTCAAACTGCCAACCTTCTGATCGGCAAGCCCTAGGCTCTGTGGTTTAGGCCACAGCGCTACCCGCATCCCTGTAGGGTACCTCACCATCAATGGATGAACCATCCCACTTCTCTCTTCTTGCCACCACCCGATTATAGGAGCAGGAGGATTGCTAGCTGAAATCATACCTAGTCATTTCAGCCCATCAGTCTTCCTAATCTCCCAGGCACTTTGGAGCAATAGCATAGTTCACAAGGTCTAAGTAAGGTGGGGGGGGGATAATCAGCCCCAAACTACAATTAAACAGCCTATTTAAGTGAAGTGCTAAAGAAAGAAAAAAAGAAAGTGAGAGAGAACAGTGAGTAGGCACTATCAAAAAGGGAAGAAAAAAAACACTAGGCCAGAATGTTGACCTCTGTAACCGTATACAAGGCAATCTAAAGTTACTCTTATGGTTATCTCTAACATTGGCTGCCTCGGAGTTGGTTGTAGGATAAGGGACAAAGGAATACAGGGAACATTTCAATATCCATGATCTTTTGTGTGAAGATCACTTTGAGGGACAGGCCTCTGGGTCAGCCAGTTGCAAAGAGAAAAAGCTTCAGGGAAGTGAGCTTAATACTTTGGGAGAACGGAAACTGTCAAAATGTTAACTACTGTCAAAGTTATCCCGCTTCCTAGCTAGAAGGCAAGCTTTCCTCAGTTTGTTTATTTGAGGGGAGATGTGACCTCTCCACTTGGACATGATGGAGAAGTAGAGAAATCAGCTATCTTGAAGGGAAATGCAGATTTTCATTACAATTTTCACATCGGATCCGTGTGGACTCTTGGCCTGTTTGAGGGAGATATTTTGGCAGGTCACCTTATCCAGTCACTGAGACATTAGTTACACAATTTAAGTTGCACTCTCCAATTCCCATGAGCCCCGACCAGCCTGGCTGAGGGTCAAGTATGATGGGAATTGTAGTCCAGGAACAACTAACCTGGAGGACACCAGGTTAGCCACCCCTGTCCTAAATAATCTGCTTCTGTTGTTCTGTAACTTTTTACATGTACTGAGATTCTGCCAAGGAAGCATTGCTTCTATGGGCCTCTTCTATGGACATAAGCAACATCATCTGGTGAAAGACCTTCCCCATGTGTTTCATACACACAGTAAGTATGAATCTTTAGTTCTATAACAGGAAGATGTGAGCAGCAGGAGCCTTGCAGGCAACTGAATCATGGGAACATGTTCATGTCGTCTCTGTTTAGAAGGACTGTAGTTCAATGACACATGTGCTGCATGCAGAAGGTCCCAGGCTCAGTCCCTGGCATCTGCAACTAAAAGGGATGAGTTAATGGGTGATGGTGAATACCAGTCCAAGATCCTGGAGAGCCAGAGGAAGCCAGTGATCAGGAACTTGTGGTCCTCCAGAGGTTTTTGAACTACAACTTTCATCACCCCAAACTACCAATAGTCTGGGACAATGGGAGCTGTACTTCAGCAACAGCCGGAGGCCCATAGGTTTCTCATCCCTGGAGTAGATAATTCTGGCCTGAGGATTTGCAGATAGACTGGCCAGATATAAGGCATCTTCCTAGAATCCCAGTCCCAACCATCTCATATTTAGAGTTGGGAAAACAACTGTCAGGGGCTGCCTGCCTGACGAAAGCAAGCTGGTAGCCAAGATAGGAGCAATTGCTGCAGAAAGGCAATCTGAAGGCTACTCAGGACATGAACAATACTTAGAATGAGGAACCAGGCTACAGCCAGAGACTTTATAGCATCAAGTGGAACCAATGGGCTCTTTCTCTCGCACAGCTCCAGCAAAGCAGGCAGCCGCAATACCACCCTTTGACCACCTACAGTAGTGGAACTGAAGCACAGAAGAGAAAGACCAGCAGATCCTCCTCTCTTTCTGTCAGACCACCTGTGCAAAGAGTAAGGCACCTACATCCCTCTGCCAGGGGACTCAGCTATATAGCTGCAAATAAAACATTCTGAATGTGTTGTAAAGTGCAATATACAATTGTGAGCTATAGCAAATTCAATGCATTTTTCAAAATGATTTTTTTTAAAGCATTTTGAACAACATTTTTTTAACATGTGTGTAGATTCCACCAGAGTCTCTGGTTTGAGATTTGCAGCATCTTGCCAAATATGTGTTTGGCACAGGGCTAGAAAAAGCAGCCTCTAGCACTAGTGCTCATTCAGCCAAAAGAACAACCCTAGAAAAACAGAAGAAGAGGAGTCCTGCTGGATCAGACCAAAGGCCCATCTTTTTCCCACAGTGACCAACCAGTTGCCTTGGGGGAACCCACGGGGAAGATAGGAGCACAGCAGCCCTCTCCTGCTGTTGTTCCACAGCAACTGATGAAAGCTCTGTACAGAAGGAACAAGGGGAAAGGGGCGGGGCTGAGATGCTTTTTCAGGTGACATCTTATTCTGGAGAATCTTAGCTGCAAAACTGTACGCTGTCACTTTTTCAGATAAACCACATTATTCTACAAGAAAGGGTGGAGCATATGAAGAACGATTGTACTTCAGTGCTGTCCTAGCCTCATTGAATCATAGATTTGGAAAGGACACTGAGGACCATATAGTCCAACCCCCTGCAATGCAGGAATATGCAGCTGTCCCATATGGGGATCGCACCTGCAACCTTAGAATATTTATTTATTTATTTATTTATTTATTTATTTATTTATTCATTCATTCATTCATTCATTCCCCACCCATCTGGCTTGGTTTCCCCAGCCACTCTGGGCAGCTCCCAACAAAATATTAAAAATACAATAAAACTTCAAACATTAAAAACTTCCCCAAACAGGGCTGCCTTCAGATGTCTTCTAAAAGTCAGATCGTTGTTAATTTCCTTGACATCTGATGGGAAGGTGTTCCACAGGGCGGGTGCCACTACTGAGAAGGCCCTCTGTCTGGTTCCCTGTAACGTCACTTCTTGCAGTGAGGGAACCGCCAGAAGGACCTCAGAGCTGGACCTCAGTGTCCGGGCTGAACGATGGGGGTGGAGACGCTTCTTCGGGTATACTGGGTTGAGGCTGTGTAGGGCTTTAAAGGTCAGCACCAACACTTTGAATTGTGCTTGGAAACGTACTGGGAGCCAATGTAGATCTTTCAGGACCGGTGTTATATGGTATATTATCAGCACCATGCTCATAACTGTTGCTGTCCATCTTCAGTGGGTTTTATGAATCTGTTGTGCTAGCTCTTTCCACGATTGCTACGTTCTCCCATCGAGAAAGCAAAATAAACTAACCTGCAAGTGTTAGTGGCAGATGAGAGGCTGCAAAGCTCCCTGCATCGCTCTCAGTGATGATCCTCAGCGATACGTGCAAAAGAACCACGTTTCTCCCGGGAAGTAATCAAGTGAACAAACCTGGCAATGAAACACACCTGGATGAGTCAGACCTGATTTTGGAACAAAAACTAACCACCTTGCCTGCCCAACCCAATATAAAAAAGCAGTTTCTCTGAAGAGAAAGAAGAAGAAACAGGAAGGTTGGTTCATAATTATTGATGGGAAACATTCCTGAGATAAAATCAAGAATGCAACAAAATCCAAGGCATATGTTGAAAGAAGTGGTTAAAAATTCATCAGGCAACCCCTATTGGCTGGATATGCTCTAAATGCTGAAGGGAAAAGGGCTGAAAATATTTTCTCTCATGTGTCCTGTTGGCCTCTTGCAGCCTTCATTTAAGACAATCGCATTCCGTAGAAGCTGAAGAGCTCCGAGTGTTAATATTTGTGACGCTGAATTGTATCCAAATAAGACATGTTCAAGAGTAGAGCCATTGAAATTAAAAGACTTAATTTAGCCACGACCATTATATTTAATAGGTCTACTGTGAGTAGTAATAGCATTGGCTACATCTTAGAACAGGTTGAGTATGGTAGCTCAGAGACGATAGGTAGCCGAGCTCACAACATCTATCACAATGGAAGGCAACACTCTTGTCAATATTACCTACTTCCCAATTCAATTACCAAAGCCCTCAGGCATTCAGATGAGGCAAAGTATGTTAACTGTTGAAATATATATGGTTATGTTTTCTATATAGTATAGATGGGCAATCTGTGGCTGTGGGGCCGCTTGCAGAATGAGAAGCCCACAATTCTTCCATTCCCTTCGCTGGAGCCCGTTTGTTCCTGTTTCTTTCCTTCTTTCTCTTTCCACCATCCCCACTCCACCTTTCTATATAATCTCAAAAGAACTAGAATGAGAAATATGTTGCTTAAAAAACACTCCTTTTTTGTTTTTAAACATTTTTCCTAGTTGTATGGTTTGGATAAAAGAAGCCTCCACCCGCCCAGATGTCTTAGAACAACACATATAATCCTGCCTTGTGTATGTATGCGTGCATACATGTTAAAATCTGAAAGGAATCACTTCACCTGCTTTTAAGAAGAGTAGCCATATTAGCCTGTTGTAATAAAAAAGAAATTCTGGGTTCAGTCCCTGGCATCTTCAGGATATGCCTGAAACCTTGGAGAGACGCTGCCAATCCGTGTCGACAGTACTGAGCTAGATGGAGGTCAGACTTGGCATATGCCAGCTTCCTGCACACCTCACTTTACATCTAGTTAGGCCCTAAATGTGAGCAAGCATGACCTGGAAGAAACATTCTTACTTCACTGGGTATCTTTTCTTTTCCTCGAACATGTTTAAATGTTTAGAGTTGAACAAGTCTCTTGCCAGTACACACACACACACACACACACACAAACACAATGGATGAATAAATGAGCTGCCCTTCAGGCAAAGTAAAATAATTGTATAGACAATATGAGCAGCTTGTTGAGAGCTTCTGCTTGACAGTTCCTATCAATAATCAAAATGAGCAAACCCTCAAGAACGTTTGTTTTCCTTTTCTGCTAGTGAGGTCCGACCAACATGTTTGCTTTACATCTCCTTACCCAGCTAGTATTACACATTCCCTCAAAAAAAAGCCTCTACCCTTTAGTGGAATAATTATTATTATTATTTGATTCTGGTAAAGGAAGTTGCTGGCTACTTTTTATTTTTATTTTTAAATGGAATGAGGAAGGCTATTCTGTGGTGCACTCAGAAGCAGGCCAAGAGTTGAGGCTCTCAAGTCCCTTGGCTTCATCTGCACAGAAGGAGGTGCTAGAAGGCCAAGGAAGTAGAACAGATTCCATTCCTTCAGACATCCCCCTACATTAAAAAAACACAAACCCTGTTCCCCTGCAGATAGAAAGCCAGCACACTCTTGCTCTCTCCCAGGCTTGGTTTTTACTTGCAGAGGGTTTTCTTACTGGGGAACTTTAAAAATGGTAGCTTCCACCTTCAAGACTAAAAAATTGTAGTTTATTCTACCAGTTTACCTGATTCCTCTTCCATTCTGCTACAAGTTGACACCCAGCCTTGGTTTCTTTGGATAGCCTTCCCAACCTTGGTGCTCTCCATATTTTTGGACTACAACTCCCATCAGCCTCAGCAATGTGCTGGCTGAGGCTGATGGGAGTTGTAGCGCCTTAGGATATAGTTTCTTATTTTAGCTATTAGTTACTTCCCAGTAAAATCACTATTACATTTACATCCAATATAGTGGTACCTCAGGTTAAGTACTTAATTCGTTCCGGAGGTCCGTTCTTAACCTGAAACTGTTCTTAACCTGAAGCACCACTTTAGCTAATGGGGCCTCCTGCTGCTGGAGCACAATTTCTGTTCTCATCCTGAAGCAAAGTTCTTAACCTGAGGTAATATTTCTGGGTTAGCAGAGTCTGTAACCTGAAGCGTATGTAACCTGAAGCGTATGTAACCCGAGGTACCACTGTAAATTGGTCTGTCAATTGCTTCAGACCTTCCAAGTGTTCCTATTTTCCAGGGACAACCCTGATTTAGAGAAGCCGTCCCAGTTTCTGATTTGCTCCTGGAATGTCCCGCTTTTCCTTAGGATGTCTCTATTTTCATTGAATAAACGTTGGAGGGTATGGAGTTATCTGACTCCAAAGGTGTCTGAAGGCAATCCTCCATAGGGAAGTTTTTTAAAATGTTTAATGTTGTTGTTTTTAATATGTTGGAAGCTGTCCAGAGTGACTGGGGCAACCCAGTAAGATGTGTGGAGTATAAATAGTAAAATTATCATTATGGACTGGGACATCCCTATTTTCATTGGAGAAATGTTGGAGGGTATGCTGCTTCTGTCTGGCCACAAATGCAGGCTTGAGACCAACAGCACAGAATCCTTGAGAGAGCCCTAGACTAAAAAACAAAACACCTTTCTTGAGGCAGAGAGCATAAAATATTCCTGGCCATTACTACTTGGGACTCCAGGTAGTGAATGTTCTCCCATCTATTAAAATCAAACCAGCAGACCTCCCTGCACATACCTTGAAAACTTGGAAAGTCAGAAAGAAGTCAAGTGCACATCTATAGCCTTCTTCCTGATACCCTACTTTGCTATGAGTAGGGATTTCCCCCCACCCTTTATTGCTGGGAATTTGACTGTGCATTTTCTCCTCTTACAGCTTGAAGTGGTACATGTCAAGGCACGTTTTGTCATGTGGAGAACTGTTTGCGTACATTCCTTTGGTTTTCAATTGTTGTGCCCTGGTGGAACGGCATGCCTGGCCAATTGTCTTACCATCATTTTCTCTTTCTGCACACTTTTTATGAGAAAACACGAGGAAAGAAGAAGAAATTGCATAGAGAAGGGGGGACGATTACACAATAATAATAAAAATTAAAAGCCGTAATATGAAGCACTATTATCTTCCCATCTGTGCGTGTACCACGGCAGCATAAAAAGAAATCTTCACCTCTGGTATGGATGGTAGGTGGGATGGGTGACTGTATAGACAACCACTTGCAATAGGAATTGCACCAGCAGTTGGTCCTTCTAGGAGGCTGACCATCATTCCATATATATATATATATATATATATTTGCTTTCGTAGATTTTCACGGGTACAGGAATGCAGGTTTTGGTGTCCTCGGGTGTCTTCCCGTGTAAAAGTTGGGGTGTCTAGGCGACGTTTCGACGAGGTCTCACTCGTCATCTTCAGGCTGGTGCTTTCGGCTTCTTGTTACTGGAACAGAGCAGGATCTCAGTGTTTGAGTTCCTATAAATACTGTTGAGGAGGTGTGGTGTATAGCCTCCAATGTTCTGGGCAGAGAGGAGGTTCCCAGGCTGGTGTGCCTTTTCTTCTTTTGTTCCTTAATTACTTGAGGGATATCTTGAGTGATTTCTTGAGTGATTTCCTGAATCCCACTTAGGTGGGTCATTAGGTGTGGATTAGTTGCTAAAGCCTTCGTGTCTTGAACTCTTGAACTTTGTGAAGAGTTTTTCTGAGAAGATGGCTGTACTGCACTTGGTTGTGCTCTGGCTTGGCTTCGTGTATAGGGGCGAGCTGTGGTTTTGTGGCCTGTGCCAGCCAGATCTGTGTAGGGATTGCAGGGGGGTGCAGCATCCGGAGGTGCCACCCTGGTTTGGCTACTAGATGGTGTCTGTAATTTATCTGTGGAGAGGGTCTGGGTTTGGGTCTGGTGTGGTTGATTGGTGATGGCGTTCTGTGTGCCTCTGGATCTGGTGTCAGATTTTGTGGGGAGGGCTAATTTCCAGATGTCTGGCAAGCGGGATGTGTCGTCACGCTTGTTCATGTTGTGAGGGTGTTTCTCTATCTCGATGGCTTCCATGATTATTCTCTTGTGGTGATGTTCCATGTTAAAGAGCAATTTGGAATCTGCAAAATTAATTTCGTGTCCTGTTTCTTTCATGTGTTGGAAAAGAGAGGAAGTTTTTTCTTCTTTTTTGACGGCATTCTTGTGTTCTGCGATCCGTGCATTTATTCGTCTGTTTGTTTGTCCAATGTACGTGGCTGGGCAGACTTTGCAGGGTATTTCGTAGACCCCTTGGTTTTCCAACTGAATTTTATCCTTGGGGTTTCTGAGGATATTGGCTATTTTTTGGTTAGTGCAAAAGGCTGTTTTGATATTGTGTTTATGGAGGATTTTGCTAATTTTATCTGTAGTGCCCTTGATATAAGGAAGGAGGGCTATGCCATTGTTTTCTTCTGTGTCTTGGTTTTTGGGGGGTGTTTCTTTTTGGATTAGCTTCGTAACCCTGTTTTGCTGGTATCTATTGGCAATTAACACATTTGAGAGATTCTGTAACTCAGTTGTCAAGTGGTCTTCGTCAGCCAGGCGTTTGGTTCTGGAGATGAGAGTCTTGGCTACGGAGTTTATTTGTGCAGGGTGGTGGTGTGATTGTGCATGTAAGTAGCGGTTGGTGTGTGTTTTTTTCCGGTAGATAGTGTGTCCTAGGGAGCCATCAGGTTTTTTGTAGATTAGGACGTCAAGGAAGGGAAGTTGGTTGTTGGTTTCTATTTCCATAGTGAATTGTATTTTGGGGTGTAGGCTGTTGAGATGTGTGAGGAAGCTATCCAGTTTTTCCTTCCCGTGTGGCCAAATTACAAAGGTGTCGTCAACATATCTGACAGTATTTATAGGAACTCAAAACACTGAGATCCTGCTCTGTTCCAGTAACAAGAAGCCGAAAGCACCAGCCTGAAGATGACGAGTGAGACCTCGTCGAAACGTCGCCTAGACACCCCAACTTTTACACGGGAAGACACCCGAGGACACCAAAACCTGCATATATATATATATATATATATGCTTTCGTAGATTTTCACGGGTACAGGAATGCAGGTTTTGGTGTCCTCGGGTGTCTTCCCGTGTAAAAGTTGGGGTGTCTAGGCGACGTTTCGACGAGGTCTCACTCGTCATCTTCAGGCTGGTGCTTTCGGCTTCTTGTTACTGGAACAGAGCAGGATCTCAGTGTTTGAGTTCCTATAAATACTGTTGAGGAGGTGTGGTGTATAACCTCCAATGTTCTGGGCAGAGAGGAGGTTCCCAGGCTAGTGTGCCTTTTCTTCTTTTGTTCCTTAATTACTTGAGGGATATCTTGAGTGATTTCTTGAGTGATTTCCTGAATCCCACTTAGGTGGGTCATTAGGTGTGGATTAGTTGCTAAAGCCTTCGTGTCTTGAACTCTTGAACTTTGTGAAGAGTTTTTCTGAGAAGATGGCTGTACTGCACTTGGTTGTGCTCTGGCTTGGCTTCGTGTATAGGGGCGAGCTGTGGTTTTGTGGCCTGTGCCAGCCAGATCTGTGTAGGGATTGCAGGGGGGTGCAGCATCCGGAGGTGCCACCCTGGTTTGGCTACTGGATGGTGTCTGTAATTTATCTGTGGAGAGGGTCTGGGTTTGGGTCTGGTGTGGTTGATTGGTGATGGCGTTCTGTGTGCCTCTGGATCTGGTGTCAGATTTTGTGGGGAGGGCTAATTTCCAGATGTCTGGCAAGCGGGATGTGTCGTCACGCTTGTTCATGTTGTGAGGGTGTTTCTCTATCTCGATGTGTTTCTCTATCTACATCGAGATAGAGAAACACCCTCACAACATGAACAAGCGTGACGACACATCCCGCTTGCCAGACATCTGGAAATTAGCCCTCCCCACAAAATCTGACACCAGATCCAGAGGCACACAGAACGCCATCACCAATCAACCACACCAGACCCAAACCCAGACCCTCTCCACAGATAAATTACAGACACCATCCAGTAGCCAAACCAGGGTGGCACCTCCGGATGCTGCACCCCCCTGCAATCCCTACACAGATCTGGCTGGCACAGGCCACAAAACCACAGCTCGCCCCTATACACGAAGCCAAGCCAGAGCACAACCAAGTGCAGTACAGCCATCTTCTCAGAAAAACTCTTCACAAAGTTCAAGAGTTCAAGACACGAAGGCTTTAGCAACTAATCCACACCTAATGACCCACCTAAGTGGGATTCAGGAAATCACTCAAGAAATCACTCAAGATATCCCTCAAGTAATTAAGGAACAAAAGAAGAAAAGGCACACTAGCCTGGGAACCTCCTCTCTGCCCAGAACATTGGAGGTTATACACCACACCTCCTCAACAGTATTTATAGGAACTCAAACACTGAGATCCTGCTCTGTTCCAGTAACAAGAAGCCGAAAGCACCAGCCTGAAGATGACGAGTGAGACCTCGTCGAAACGTCGCCTAGACACCCCAACTTTTACACGGGAAGACACCCGAGGACACCAAAACCTGCATATATATATATATATATATATGGAATAAGGAGCTTAAGTCAAAATTAAACCTTCCAAGTCTATGATTTTATGCTTGCTGTAATTGTCGCACCTTCATCTTAAATCTTCATTTGAGGCTCTTTCAAGAAGAAATACTCCAAGGAGTACACTAGACCTCTTCCACTTAGGCATCCGAACCAATGCTAACTGCTGGAGAATCAGAGCACTACAGGCTAATTTCTCCCACCTCTTTTGGGACTATGTTGCTATTGCATATTTCTGGAAAGAAGTAACAAGAAGAATTAATATGATCTTAAACAAATCCTATCATATTCCATTTCTCCGTGCTGCTATAAAACACATAATTTTAAAATGGGACATGTCTACCCAGTAGAGAGCCTGGGTTCACAGAGCACCCTCCTAGTCAAACACAGATTTCTCCAATCAGGTGTCCTCCAGATGCTGTTGGATTTCCATGGCCATTGGCAATGCTGAATGAGGCTGATGGGAGTTGGAGTCCAAACATCAAGAAGGCATCATGTTGGGGGAGACTGAGCAAATGTATCATACTGCAACTGCAAAAACAGAAAAGCCTCTAGATTCCTCATGACGACCAATGGGTGAAAAACCTCTTAGGCCTCACAGCTTATGAACAAATAAGTAAAGGTAAAGGGACCCCTGACCATTAGGTCCAATCATGACTGACTCTGGGGTTGTGGCACTCATTTCACTTTATTGGCTGAGGGAGCTGCCGTACAGCTTCCGGGTCATGTGGGCAGCATGACTAAGCCGCTTCTGGCGAACCAGAGCAGTGCACAGAAACGCCGTTTACCTTCCCGCCGGAGCGGTACTTATTTATGTACTTGCACTTTGACGTGCTTTCGAACTGCTAGGTTGGCAGGAGCAGGGACCGAGCAATGGGAGCTCACCCCGTCACGGGGATTCAAACCGCCGACCTTCTGATCGGCAAGTCCAAGGCTCTGTGGTTTAACCCACAGCGCCACCCGCATGCCTCTTATGAACAAATACTTTACATGAAAAGAGGGGTGAGAAAAATTGCATCACATTTGGCAGAATTTCTGAGAAATCTGGGTGGACTAAAAAGATAGGTATCTCCCTCTGGTACCTCCCATCATGAACTATACCATGTTTTGCTTTGCTTTTTCTTTATTTTTTTCTTCCCACTTTGTTCCTTTATAACCATTCTTCTTTTTTCTATACGGTATATATTACCAAATCTCCCATGTCACCAAAAATATAAATGAGAAAGGCAGGAGGTCTTTTATTGTAAAAATCTCAAAAATCTATAAACAATTTTTAAAAGGCTTCCACTAGGGATATCACAAAACCCATAGATTTTGTACGCGTAAAGAAGTCTGTGTTACGGATAAATATCCTAAACAGGCAGCAAATATTATTGTCATATTTTTTTTCAGTGGAAAGTGTTCATTTAATCATAGAAGCTTCCTGCTCCATTAACAAGTAAAGTCAAAAACAGCCCTCAGAATGTCAAGCATCATTAACCTGTGGTAGCAAATATTCTTAAATGAAATTATTATGATGTGGGTTTCACTAATTAATATCACTCCACTTACATAGTTTAATGATAGGAATGCATTACTGTTAAGTTGTCTAGGCACCAAGCCATTATTTCCCAGTGCCCAGACTCTGTACATCTTGCTAAAGTTCTCTAAAATCAGCTAAATGCAATCTCAGGATGGTGGAAAAAACCACAGCATTTGAAAGAATGAATGCTGTATTCACTTACGAAACAAACAAAAAGCTTTGGAATCTGGATTATTGGTTCTTTAATCAGGTTGGGGAGAATCCATCTGTAATACAGCTAGTGGTAGCCCAATTCTGGTGTCACCTGTAACCCTGAGATGTCTGCAAACATTACATGACGGCTGGCAACATGACCCTTGCCATGTGGAAGTCCCTTGCAGACGACCGTAGTGCCTGGCAACAGGAAGTCAAGTTGTGTATCCGTAGCAGTGACCAGAGGAGGAATGACCGCTGGGAGGAGTGCAGAGAAAAGAAATGCCATGGTTCATCTGCAGCAGCACAACCAGATGCCTTCATCTGCCCCATCTGCAATGAAACATGTCTCTCCCACATCAGTCTCTATAGCCACAGCAGGTGCTGCAACCAGCCAATAGTTTGACCCCACCCCCAAAGGCACACCCAAGACAGATGGATGCCAACTCAACATATAATTTGAGTTCAAAGCTGATGTTTTCCTACCTGGTCAGAGATCCCATTGTTCTCTGTTTATCTTCTTCCTAAAGTTTGCCTTAAAATGTCTAACATTTCAATACATTTTGGGGCTCAAAGGTGTGTAAGTCAAGATGAGACTCAATGGTTTAGCACCTGGTTATGATTCAGGAGTTAAGTACACTAACTCACGCAAAATAAAACCTTAGAGTTATACTTTTTTTAAAAAAAAAAACCAACAACTATAAGGGGCTCTATTTTTATACCAAAAAAGAGAGAGTTAAAATTGGTGCAGATACTCCACAAAATTGGATCTGTTTAGTAATGTCAACACAAATAGCCCCAATTCAGCAAGCAAGCATCTTTACCACATGTCTAAATTTAAGTCTGGGAATCATCTCAGTGGCGGCGGCAGAGTTTGCTTAGCAGTGAACTCACTTGCGGCGCCCAAAGAGAAATAAAATATCACCAGCATCACCATTACTCCTTTGCAGTGGTTTATTTTATTTATTTTATTTTATTTTTTAAAAAAAGATTTTAAAAAGGCAGAATGATATTTTTGCATTGTTTGGGCACCGAAGGGCTAAATGTTCGGCCTCATTAAACTTTATGAGAGAAATAGAGAAAGTAGCAACGGACTTAATAATAATAATTATGTTGCACTGTTCCACTCTGAAGTGGCATACCAATATGAAATCATCTGTGCCAAAGAAAGAGGCCTTGAAGCTTTAAAAGGCCCATTGAATTTAGTGGAAATGCTGCCCCTGTTGCTTTCTGAGCTGTTTGCAAAGAGCCGCCATTAGAATTGCTTAAAGGCTAACCCTGATGCACACAAAGAGATAAGCTGTATAATTATAAAGGAAAACGTATGAGCTGGAAACCTGAAAATGCTCCTTTAGAATCAATCTTACCCAATATAATAGGGCTCATGCAAGATGGTCTGAAGGATGTAGCCTTAATTCCCGTGCAGCGTCAGTTAGCATTAAGGGGAATTTAGTCCTTGAAACTGACTATGACATATATTCTGTTCTCATTGATTGCATGTATTTGTTAAGAAACAAAAACAGTATATTGAAGAAAATAAGGAAAATGTTTTAATTAAATGAAAAACCTGGACACCTATTGAAGTATTTATTATGATTGTGTTTATAGTTATTTATTTATAATATTTATATACCTGTTGGCATTTATAGGATGTTGTTAAGCCACACCATCATGGCTGGTGCGCATTAAGCTGCCTCAACTCATTTATCTGCTAATAAGTGTAAGATATACCTCTGATCTATTATACATTTTTATATTGATTAACTTGAGTGGCCTGAATTGGCAGGTGGATTATTTTCTCATGAAAAATAATGGCTGATGGCTCATGTTGTAGAAGGTGCTTGCTTCAACTGTGAACTGAAATCACCCTTCCTAGAAAAGATCTGATTTCAAAAGGTTTTTTTTCTTGAGAAAATGGACTCTTAACAGTGGCCAAGCACAACAGGAAGCTGACCTTAAACTGAGTCAGACCATCTGTTCCTTTAGCTCTGAATTGTCTAAAATGGCTGAAAGCAAATCTCTAGGGTTGGTCTCTCCCCCAGTTACAAACCTGCCCTGTAAAAGGTAAAGGTAAAGGACCCCTGGATGGTTAAGTCTAGTCAAAGGCAGCTATAGGGTGCGGTGCTCATCTTGCTTTTCAGGCCGAGGGAGCCGTCATTTGTCCACAGGCAGCTTTCCGGGTCACGTGGCCAGCATGACTAAACAGCTTCTGGCACAACGGAACACCATGACGGAAACCAGAGCACACAGAAACACTGTTTACCTTTCCACCACTGTGGTGCCTATTTATCTACTTGCACTGGACTTGAAAATGGAAAGCGTAATGCTGGTGGTCAACAAAAGAGGTTTACAGATTGTCTCAAGGCAAATATTTAAAAATGTAGTTTTTTCCAACTGACAACTGGGAGACACTGGCCTATGAGTGCTCCAGTTGGAGAATAGCCTTTACGAAACGTGTCATGGGCTTTGAAGACACTCAAACTCAGGATGCAAAGGAGAAACGTGCTAAGAGGAAGGCACACTTGGCAAATCCACACCGTGATCAACTCCCGTCCGGAAACCAATGTCCCCACTGTGGAAGAACGTGTGGATCCAGAATTGGCCTCCACAGTCACTTACGGACTCACTGTTAAAACCATGTTTATGGAAGACAATGTTACTCGGCGACAAGTGATCGCCGAAGAAGAAGAAGAGAAGAAGAAGAAGAAGAAGAAGAAGAAGAAGAAGAACTTGCACTGGCATGCTTTTGAACAGCTAGTTGGCAGGAGCTGGAATAGAGCAACGGGAGCTCACCCCATTGCGGGGATTCAAACAGTCGACCTTCTGATCGGCAAGCCCAAGAGGTTCAGTGGTTTAAACCACAGCGCCACCCACATCCCTGTATTCAATGTGTGTAATGAGGACCTGCATTTTTATATAGAATAGCAGCCTGAGGAGGGTGCTCTTTTGAATGTAGCAGTAGGAAGGCAGTGAAGCTTAACCCTTTCTGTACCAAGCACTGTTCTGCTCAAAATCCCCCACCACCACTCTCAGCAATGAGCAGGGAGATCAGCTTTTCATTTTTCTTTCAAACAATAAAATAAGATACGAAGACTTTGTTTCACAGCTTTGCACATAATGGTTAGTTTGTCCCCCATTCTCTGTCCTTTGGCAGGTCACCATCTGCCAGCTTCAGTTCCCCATCTATAAAATGGGACCAACAGTAACTCATCTCATGGAATTGCTTTGGGATTGAATACAATAAAGGCTGTGAACCACTTAGCAAAGACCGAACATGCTGTAAAAATGGTACAGAGTATACATGAGCTGTATGAATTACCAGCTGGGGATAGTTAATTCCTGAGAGACATTCATTATAGGATATGTTACTGTGACCAGACCGTTTAACAAAAACATTTTCCATTTACATTAACACTTTAAAAAATTGACAGCAGCTGCTCTAATGGCACTGGCTTGCATTCCCTGCTGGTCTATGAAACAAAGCCAACGTACACTCTGCCTCCCCCCAGACAGGCAGCCCCCACAAGTGCTTTAAAATAGACAAACAAATGCCAGCCATTGTGCCTCTCACCTTTACTACGCTGTGTAATTCAGTAAAGGATGGCACACGTGTTGAACATGTGGACCTCAAGTTGCAGTCCTAAAAGACTTACCAGAGAATAGGTTTCATTGAAGACAGTGGGGATTGTAGGGATGGGAGAGACAATCAATTCAGTTAGCATTTAAAGGTGAACCTACATCATTTGTACTTCCCCAAGCAAAGGGTGAAACACACCCATCCCTTGAATTTTCCGTGTGTTCACAAGTATGTTCCAGTGGCGTAGCGTGGGGGGTGCAGGGGGGGCGGGTCGCACCGGGCGCAACATCTGGGGGTTAGGGTTAGGGGGCGCAAATCCACGGGTTAGGGGGCGCAAATCCACGGGTTAGGGGGTGCAAATTACTTGCCTTGCCCCGAGTGCTGACAACCCACGCTACGCCACTGGTGTGTTCTCCAGCCAAGCAGTGTATATAAAAATATGCAGAATAAAGTGTACATAAAAATGCTTTTATCTATTAGAATAACACACAAAAGTGTGTGGTATTAGGGGGAAATTGGTTTGCAAAAATGTGTCTATTACGTTAGGCAAAAATTTGCACTAAAATGCTCAATATTTTTTCCTGAGGACTTTAAATGAATCAGAAACGGACGTGGAAATTCTGAAGAACTGAACTTAAGGTTGGGAAAATGAGAAACTAATGAGATTGGGGTAAAGGGAGATGCAAATAAATGGAAGAAACTAACAATGACCTTTTGAGAATCACCAAGCACACATTATCATTTATCAGCATTCATTATCATTTATCTAATTAGGCAGATAATATATATTTCAAGTGCTTTTAACAAGGGGTAAAACTTAAGTGCATGTCTAATAGAAGAAAGCTCTGCTGGGTTCCATACCACCTATTGCTATGAAAAGAGAGGCTAGTACCGCAACCTTAAACACTTTTAAGTCCTCCTGATGGAAGAGTTAAAATGGGACCTGTCTTTTTTGCTTGTGTATCAATGCTGCTATTAGTAGTAGATGAAGAAGTAGTATTAACAACAATAATTTTAAAAATGATAATTGAATTGAAATGAAGTCAATGAATGGCTCCAAGCTTAATCATCAATCCAACGCAAGATCTCCCTCCACCCTGCTCTGCTGCCTGTACCCATGAAGTGACGGCATAGGGTTGGCATATTTCCAGAAATTCTGGATGAATGGCAACCTTAGATGACACCATCACTCTGCTGGCGTGGAGCTCCAAATGAGCAGGTGGAAATTCCCAAAGTTGGGTCTTCAGAAAGCCCCCAAATGTTCTGGGGTGTTCTGAGGATGGAGCTGAGGATTAGACTGTGACTTCTCTGCCCCACCACACATCACTTGCCCAGACAAGGTTTGGATGGTCCTGTAAGTCGTGCTTGGAGTAGACCCACTGAAATAAAAAGGGACTGAAGCTCCCTTGATTTCAATGGGTCTACTCTAAGGATGGCTAAGTTTGGATCTAACACTGTTAGTTTAGCTAATAACCCTGAACATATAAAAAATAAGTGTGAGTTCATTTTTATATTATTATTATTATTATTTATTTATTTAATATATAAAACAGTTAAAACAAGTGCATCTATGAAAACAATGTTTAAAAACCTATAGAGAGATGATAGATAGATGATAGATAGATGATAGATAGATAGATAGATAGATAGATGATAGATAGATAGATAGATAGATAGATGATAGATAGATAGATGATAGAGGATAGATGATATAGATAGATAGATAGATAGATAGATAGATAGATAGATGATTAGATAGATAGATAGATAGATAGGCTTAAAAGAACAACATGTACATAAGATCAATCAGAGGCTGGATCTAGACACATCAAAAATTCAGTTAAACACACTGTAAACTTCATAAAGGGAAATCCTGTTGGCAAAAGACAAGACTACACAGAGCATTGTATCACAGTGTTATAACTCATATAAAATGTTTTTTTCTTCACTAATGTAGCTGATTCCCCAATCTGAAACAGATACCAACAGGGATACTGTAAATATTATTTAAGGATTGTAGCTTTATTCTGTATTTCAAGTGTGATTTATTTATTTATTTTGCAGAAACAAATGCTCTAAATTGGAGTAAAACTAGGCAGTCTCCAAGCAAGAAAACACACTCTCTCTCTTTTTTAATTCTGTGGGATGGTAACTCTGAAGTGTTTAAATATCCTATCTCCACAAGACAGAAAACAGAGTCTCTTTCTTGCTCTGCAAGATTATCCATCTCATTTGGGAGCATAGTTCAGGATATCTAGGTTTTAAACTCCAGGTCCTGCACTTTGTGAATATGGGCAAATCATATAATCCCTTGGTGTCTCCATCTGTAAGATGAAGATAATAAATTTCTGCACAACACAGGTTTGATTTCAGCCAGGCATCTGGAGCCTATGAATTGACTGTATGTGCTGTAGAACAGTCAGTGGTGTCAGCAAGCTCCATTCCTGGCTTGTGAATGAGGACTGGCTAAGTCTTGGCTGCTTGCAAAGAAACACCCATCCACTTTGTTACTCTTGTATTTAACAGATGCATACATAAGCGAGTTTCTCTGGCTTGTCCAGGACAGAAGAGAAAGATGGAACCCCATGCTATCCACATCCATGACTGAATGAGACAGCCATGAAAGCAGTGTGCTCATTGGCCAGATATTGCATACAAAAATGTGCATAGTAGGAGGAATTTGCATTAACATGCTGATAATTTTGTATTTTAAAAAATCACAGTGGAAATGTAGAAAAACAAGAAAACAAAATCAGTACAGTATATCCCTACTACCCAATGAGCAAATTTGTTTAGGAGATATTATGGACACATCCTGTTGTAATACTTTTTGTCACTATCTCTCTTTTTATGGAAGGAAAGGCATTATTACTAGACAACAGAAGGGGACTAGATAGCAGAATGAAATGGACCTGTGTGATTGCATCAGTCTTTGTAGTGTTTTGTCAGTGACAGGCCCAAAGGAGCAGCTCTGAAACGACGGCCTTTGCTTGGCAAAAGATAACGCTGACAAATCCAGGGAGAAAGTAAAATAAACCCATGAGAACTATTCTGAGCTTGCAATACAAACAGAATTGACCTTCCTAGTGTAATGCGCCCTGATGTCTTGCATGTTCATTTGGCACTGTTGTAGCTTAGCTTAAACCTCTCACAATGAACAGCCATAACCAGTTCAAGGCTTGATCAATGTCTGCGAAGTTCCTGCTAGTACTGCCACCGCATTATCTTTGGCTGCTGCGAAGCTCCTAATAACAACAAGATTCTCTTCTCTTCTAGTTGGGCTCGCCTCATTTCATAGGTTCCTGCAGAGGAGCCATTGAAGGAAAGCTGTTCTTTATTATTGTACCTGTTCAATGCAATCCCTTTCAAGCAGGACAGCCAAGGCTTGACCGGAAAGGCGCAGCTATGTAGAGCAAGGATACACTTTTCCTAGACTTCTGCCAGCGTGTCCCGGATCTCCCTGGTCAGGGCAGGATGTCTGCAGTCATTTTGGGTCTTCTAACAAGAAGATCATGTCATGGTTGCCAAACTCCAGAATAAAAAAGCCACCGGAGCAATTTTGGCTGGTTTGAACATAGACGGCTTTTTTAAAGCGCCACTTAGAACATTTTCCTTATTTCCAAGCCAGCAGCTAACATAGCAGGACAAATTTGCTTTTACCTGATATGGTTATGAATGGTTTTATAATAATGTTCCACCATAGATCTGCAAATCTGTTGGTTCGTCCACCTCCTTCTGAGCATTTTTGCTGGTTTGGGTGGAAAGAGGTGCCATCACAAAGCTGAGGGAAAATAAGAGGTTGTAGTTGGAGAGAGAGTCTTGGGGACAACCCAGGAACTGCATAGGGAAATGGCATGGTGATCCCGTGCTTTGGAGCTACATTGGTGCCCTTATGCAGTGCTTTTTTTTCTGGGGGGATGCAGGGGGACGCATACCCCTAAACATTTTGTGAATCTGGGTTTGGCCTCATTGAGAGGCAGAATTTCAATATGCATAGGAAAATGAGAGTACCCCTAAACATTTGTTTTAGAAGAAAAAAAAAGCATTGCCCTTATGTACACATAGGACGCGGGTGGCACTGTGGGTTAAACCACAGAGCCTAGGACTTGCCGATCAGAAGGTCGGCGGTTCGAATCCCCACAACGGGGTGAGCTTCCGTTGCTCAGTCCCTGCTCCTGCCAACCTAGCAGTTCGGAAGCACATCAAAGTGCAAGGAGATAAATACCTTCCGGCGGGAAGGTAAACGGCATTTCCGTGTGCTGCTCTGGTTCGCCAGAAGCGGTTTAGTCATGCTGGTCACATGACCTGGAAGCTGTATGCCGGCTCCCTTGGCCAGTAAAGCGAGATGAGCGCCGCAACCCCAGAGTCGGTCACGGCTGGACCTAATGGTCAGGGGTCCCCTTATGTACACATTACTCTAACCCCCAGTTTAATCTCAGACCCTGTGCTTTTTTCTGGGGGGGGGGGACACGGGGGTACTCATACACAGTCCAATCTGGGCATCTGGCATAGATGATTTAAAAATAATCTTAACGGTAAAGAAATATCATCCTTTAAAAAAACCCCACCCCTTTTACTACAGCTGTGTCTAACACCATATTTTTTTAAAACAAAAACTTTGTGTTCAATAAATTCTTTTGAAACCCATTTTGAATGAAAGATGTTATAGAATCCAGCATTCTGCAGTGAAGCATAATAATACACTTCCTGAATGCCTAAAACATCTTTGATATAAATGACTGAACAATAAGGAAGTCATGAGAACCAAAGATGTGTGGGCACTCAGAAATTTGAGGAATGAAATAATGCTCCACTTTCTCTGCTTAGTCTGATGGATGACTGTACGTCCTGAACATTTCTGCACAGAACGATGGAGAATATGGAAAATTCATTTCAAAAAACGCATCATTTACTCCAAATATTCACTTAGCATGCAAAGAGTGTGCCCAGATGGGACATAATGTTTCTTTTATTTATGGCAGAATATAACTACGTACACTTCAGTAAAAAGGGCACCAGTTATAAGCAGTCCCATTCAGAAATTCCTTACAAATGATGGATCACGAGTTCAGTCTTTTTTTTCAGGTTTTTTTTTCAGTCTTTTTTTTTTTCCTTTTGTCGGTCAAGGGAAGCACATTGTGTCAGAACTTATGTTTGCAGCTTCCAGTAATATTTGCATACAGATTTTAAGTAACAATAATACTGTATGCATTACAAATTCTGAGCATTGGTTTGGTATCTCAAGAAGTTAGAATTGCTGCATAAAATTGGTATGTTTCTATGGCTTGGATAGCTGAAGCTGGACCATAGAGACTAATCTTACTCAGAGGTGTTCCAATGGTGAAACAGGTTTCATAGTTGAACAGATAATATTATAGCAATGCATTATATTAAATCAGAGACAGGGTTGCCAAAGTTTTTGCACAGATGAGCACATTTGGAATTTTGGAAAAGGGCTGCTGGTGCCAGTCACAAGGCGGACAATGTGGTGTCTTTACTGACCACTGGGCAGAAAACAGATATGTGTCCTCCATCAGCCGCCTCATCAATATGGGGAAAGGCACCTTATGTCTTATGCCTTGCATGTGGGCGTCCCAAAGACATCTAGTTGGCTACTTTGAGAACTGGATTCCGGACAAGATGGGCCATTGGTCTGATGAAGCTCTTACGTTCCTATGTCCAGCAACCAAGATGGATGTATTCCCCTTATTCTCAGTGTAGGTCATCCTTCAATGCAATCAAAACTGTCTCAGCCCCAGAAACAGCCCCAGAAAGGACCTAAATGAGCCACATCATGCAGGAAAACTTTGAGTTAGGATATCACCCCTTGCTATCTTTGCGTACAATAAGATAATTCAGTAATTTGTTTGGGTGTTTTGTTTTGTTTTTGCTCTTTTCTGGCATAGAACAGCTGCCTTATATCCTCTAGTCATGGTAGCCTTATTTCATACAAATTAAAATGTGTCTCAAACATGAAAGGCAGGATTTCTGCAGCTAAGTGTGGTTTCCTTCCCCCTCCCCCAGAAAAGCACAATGAAATATGCACTTCATCACTCTGTTGAACGAGGTCTTACAGAAGGTTGTTGAGGGGTTTTTTCTTGCTGACACCCAATAACCCATCAAAATGTGAGGCATAAATTCATCAGCATATAAATGAAAGGATCTAAGACTTACTTGGGCGCAATAGCTGAATCCTTTTTAAAGATTTCCATTATTTCTAGTATTATTGTTTATCAAAAATAAAGCTATTTTCCACTATGATTTACTGAGCATTTATTCTCAGATTTATTTGGAATAGGCTGGATTTCCATTTTTATACCTTTCTCTAAGATCAGGGTAACAAATAAATGCACTATCCTGTAAGAAAATTTGAGGACTCATTAACTGAGGCTTGTTGTCCCTTGCAGTATTTTTCTTTTTTAATTCAATGGGGGGTTTAAACTCTCCCTTGATTTGGTTTAGTTTCCTTACCAGAAGCTTCTTCTCACCTGGATCTGAAGTGGTGCCCAGGGTCTGCAGTATACACTGCTAGAAAAAGCTCCAGATTTAAGCTACTAGAGAGGCCATGAGTAACTGGTTATCAGGATGTAAATTTCAGAATAAATAAAAAGCAACCAACACAGCTTCTTCTAATTCTACCTGTCCCCAACCTGGTGCCTTTGAGGTGTTGTTGGACTACAACTCCCTTCATCCTTGTCCACTGTCATGCTGATGGGGATTGTAGTCCCAAAATATGGAGGACACTAAGATGGCGAAGGCTGGCCTAGAGTCAAACACTAAAGGGGTCATTCCAGAGTACTTCTCTGTATGATAAGAATAACAAATAGAAGCTTCTGTGATTTTCCTCATTCTCATACTTAAACTGCCTTTCAGTGTTTAGAAAGGTCACTGAGATGCAAAGACTGCATTCCGGTTTATTGTGTTAGCTTTATTAGTTTTAATGCTTGCACTTCTGTCCCAATTTTCAATGTTCCTTTTACATTGTAGTACCACTATGTCACACTAAATTTCAAATAGAAGGAAAGACCTGTGTGCTGGGATACCACATTTGTCACATGTGTGGCAGTGATCATGAAAACTGTGGGAAACTTTACAGTGCAAAGCTATATATGGGCAATTGTAAATCTACTTCTTACTTTTTGGAGCAATAATTTTGCATACGATGGAAGCCAATCTCAATTACTGAGTTTGTTTTAGCTCCTTTGAATATTAACTGATTTTATGTTAGCCTTGTAGTTTGTTACACACGTGTGTGTGTGTGTGTGTGTGTGTGTGACATATCTCCAAGCTTTCAAATGAATGAACTTTTCCTTAAGAGTATTTTACACAAGTTATTCCATAAGTGCTTCCATGATATATGATTATAATAAGGGTTTAAAAAGAAATATTTCTAGTGATATTGTTGTGCTGTGTGCTTTCTTCCAAAATTCCATGCATAAACCCCCCTCCCCACCCACCCCAAAATACTTGACATGCAATTAGACAAGGAGATCTTTGACCTTTCTCAGACTTCCAACTTTGGAGAAACAACTTTCTTTCTTTTGTGACATTCCTGTAAGTCAAACTGATTAAATGTCGCTCAAAAGCCCATTCTCAGATTGCTCAGCAGGGCAAAGCCAGAAGACCAGAGCCCAGTGAGAGGTCTTGATCTTGTGGACAGTGTGTTCTTTCAATACCTTCCCATCTTTTCGCTCTTTTTGATCCCAAAGGCTCAGGTTATTTCATAGAGATCATGAACCTGACATGGAAAATCTGACCTTTGTGAAAATAAATGTTTGATCTGTCCTGAGCTATAGATGTTGGTTCCCCCCCCCCCATTTTTCTTCCCTAGAGTCTGAAATGCTTTGCAAATGTTCAACACTAGTAGGAACATAAGCAAAGGCAGTTCTGCCATGGGGGTGGCCTTTACAGCATTCTAGCTGGACATGACTAAACGACTAAACAACAACAACAAGCTAAGGGTTTGCCAATTCAGGAGCCCATTAGAATAATAGAATCATAGAGTTGGAAGGGACCCCAAGAATGATCTAGTCCAACCTACTGCAATGCAGGAATCTCAACTAAAGTATCCAGGACAGAAGGCCATGCAACCTCTGCTTAAAAACCTCCAAGGGAGGAGAGTCTGATGCAGAGCACTGAGGCACCTCCTCCTGGTCAGTCTAACACCTCCCCTTTTGCCCATACTGCACCTCTTCTCATTTTAAGATCAACTGCTACTTTAGACAGTTTTATATAATGCTAGGGTATATTGATCCTGCATTGGGTGATCTACTCTAAAGGTAAGGTAAAAGTAAAGGTAAAGGACCCCTGGATGGTTAAGTCCAGTCAAAGGCGACTCTGGGGTTGCGCCGCTCATCTCACTTTCAGGCCAAGGGAGCCAGTGTTTATCCACAGACAGTTTTCCGGGTCATGTGGCCAGCATAACTAAACCGCTACTGGTGCATGGAGAACCATGACCAGCGCCAGAGCGCACGGAAATGCCGTTTACCTTCCCGCCGCAGCAGTACCTATTTATCTACTTGCACTGGCATGCTTTGCACTGGCAAGCTCACCCCACTGCAGGGATTTGAACCGCTGATATTCTGATCAGCAAGCCCAAGAGGCTCAGTGATCTACACAAATAATATACTGAGACCTTAAGCTTGCAGATCAGATTGCCTGATGCATGCTCAATATCGGGGTTGAGGCTTAGTTTGGGCACAGAAACTGCTTTCGTCACCCTGTATGATGACCTCTGTCAGGAGAGAGACAGGGGAAAGTTGCCCCTGTTAATTCTCCTCAACCTTCAATGCCATCGATCATGCCATGCTTCTGGAGTGGCTGTCCAAGTTAGGGGTGGGTGGCATTGCATTGTGGTGGATAAAGCCCTACTTGGATGGTCACTTCCAGAGGGTGATGCTTGGGGAGTGCTCTTTGGCCCCATGCAACCTCCAATGTGTGGTTCTTTAGGGTTCGATTTTATCCTCCATGCTGTTTAGCATCTACATGAAACTGCTGAGTGGGGTCATCCAGAGTTTTGGAATATAGGCAATGACCATTTTGCATAGTGTTTCCTTTCCTGGCCCCTGCACACATTGGCTAAGCATGTCACACCCAGTTCCATCCTGCCTTACCCCCATTCCACCCCACTGGAAGCAGACCAGAACAGGGGGTGCAATTTGCATGGGCCTACAATCTTGAGGGGGTCTACTCTGAGTCCCCCTGGTAGAGGCAAAGAAGAACATTTCCCATCTGGCCTGGACATATTACCAGCTTTTCAAAGCCCTGGCTGGAAACCAGGACCACACTGCCAACATTTCCTGCTTGCTTTAGATAAGTGCGCTTTAGATAGGCTTGCTACTTGTTGCATTTTTGCATGTCCTACTGCTAGCCCTGGGGTCAATTCACATATTTATGAACTGAGTTTCTGCTGAATAGCTGCAAGACTGAGTGAACATGAAATCTGTTTGTCCCTTGAATGATCCAGCTCAAACGAAGATTCCAAACTAATTCACAATAAAGCAAGTTCATTTTCATGGACTGAGGATCATCATGCACTCTTTTGTGCATGCTCAATCTGTTTGCTTAAACATTCCACCTGGATTGGCAAAAGTGGCTATAAAGGTAAAGGTACCTTTATAGCCACTTTTGCCAATCCAGGTGGGCCAGTCTTGACAGACTCTAGGGTTGTGTGCCCATCTCACTCTATAGGCCGTGGGCCAGCGCTGTCCGAAGACACTTCCGGGTCACGTGGCCAGCGTGACATCGCTGCTCTGGCGAGCCAGAGCCGCACACAGAAACGCCGTTTACCTTCCCGCTAGTAAGCAGTCCCTATTTATCTACTTGCCCCCGGAGGTGCTTTCGAACTGCTAGGTTGGCAGGCTATACAGATTGAAAATAAGTGCAGTTTTGCGACCGTGTGATTTGGTTCGGGGTCTTACTCCAGTGGTTTTCTCAGGCCAAGCATTATCCACCAGACAAAATACTAGTTCTTCTTTCCCCTAGATCAGAGGTTGGCTTAACCGGCCCATGAGCCACCACCGAACCATGCCGCCTGCTCGGCAAGTCCCCATGCACTGCGCTAAACCGGTGCAGTGCAGCATAGGGACTCTCTTCCATGGCTCCGGAAATCGCTTCTGCGCAGGCGCAATTTTTGGCATCTGGGCATGCGCAGAAGCGATTTCCAGCATCGCACTGCATTGGTCCGACCCACAGAAGATCTCTGTAGGAGTGATCCGGCCCATGCCCGGTAAGCCTTGCCGACCCCTGCCCTAGATGTTCAAATTAAAACTACTAGGAATATGTTGACCTTGCTTATGCCTGAACATTCTGATTCAGATTCTGCCGAAAGGACTGATTTTACAATTGCCTATTAACTTCTGCAACCAGAAACATAAAGTTATATCGCTTCCTTTTAGCATTATAGCTCTATGGGTGCCCCCAAAGCGTTACAGAATCCAAAGACCTGATGAAAATAGGGCTCCAATGTCCCGTTAGCAATTTTAGATAAGCCATAGTTACAAAAAAGCAAAGCCTTATGGAATAGTCAGCCTCCAGAGGCTCTTTCTGTGCGGCCATGTGTTCATCATGCTAATATGTTACGGAAGCAGAACCTTTGGTCAAAGGGAGAGGGAATACTATGTTGTTTTCTAATCCTTTGTTTGCAGCATCACAACGGTATCCACAGCAACAAAGTATGATGTGATACTGAAAGGAATGTGACTGTTGCGCCAGCTGCTGATGAACCCATAAGGAGCACACAAAAATCCTCTTTTGTTACACAAACACCCAAGGTAATGACGTACAAATAAACAAAGAGCTGGAATGCAACGACATATACAAAAAATTAGGATTTTATTTCTTTTAACCAAAGAAATAGTACACCCAGCTTGCAGAGTGGCTTGCATATACAGTGTTACCTCGGGTTACAGACGCTTCAGGTTACAGACGTTTCAGGTTAGAGACTCTGCTAATCCAGAAATAGTACCTCGGGTTAAGAACTTTGCTTCAGGATGAGAACATAAATCACGTGGCGGCAGCAGGAGGCCCCATTAGCTAAAGTAGTACCTCAGGTTAAGAACAGTTTCAGGTTAAGAATGGACCTCCAGAACGAATTAATTTCTTAACCCGGGGTACCACTGTAGTGGTCTCCCATTTACCAGACCTTCTTAGCTTCTTCTGCAGCAAAACTGCATCACGTGCCTTCACTCTGGAGGCTGATGTTACCCAGAGGTGTCAGCATGCGCTCCAGCTGGGAATGTGAAATACACCGGGGAAGTGAATGCGCCAAACCCACAATGGCTATATTGAGTCTCCTGGGTGTGCCCATGGAAGCCTTATACAACTTGGTCTTTGTTTGGCTAAAGCTAGTTTGCAGGGATGGATGGATATGATGTTTTAGTTTATTTCTGTCATGCATGTATTTTGGCAGCGCGGGAGATGTAAAGCTTTAAGTGACGCTCTGAGCTTAAACTTACAGTAAATAAGCAGGTAATTATTGCACAATGGTGTCTAAGAACAAGTCTCAGAAGTTCTATTGTTCGTTCTTCGCTGACTTACGGTCTCATTTGAAACTGATCAACCCTACCAAGCACAGTCTATGTGCCTCTATTTTTCCAGCTGGAAAAATAATTGCATTTTTTTAAAAAAAAAAATGATTATTTTTGCTTCGGTTTCGTGAGCCGTGCTATTTATAATCTGCACAGACTCATGCTCACAACCACACTGCTCTTATTTAGGGGATCAGATGTACCATTTCGGCACCACAGGCGCCTGAAAGATACAGGTTCCCTACATATTCACAAGGTTAACATAGGCCATACAGGAACACAGTAAACACACAAGGATTCATGTTCCACCCTGAACATAGAGCCTTCACACACATATACCCAGAAGTGGGGACGCTGCTTCCATGTGATGTGGAAGACCTGGGAAGTATGCATGAATATTGTAGCATTATTGTAGCAATGCGTCTTAAATCATGAGTCTTCCCCACCCTCCAAGCCAGATGACAACCAGTTGGATGGACCAAGTATACAAAGCATACAAAGCATCACTGCAACCTTAGTTTTATCAAATGCTTCTTGGGGTTCTTTATTTTTCCATAATCTCCTGGGTGCTCATTAAGTTCCAGATTTGGATCAGTCATACAGACTCCTCCCAATAGGTAACTTCCCTATTCACTTCATCTTCTCAGAGCACTGAATTTATTTCCAATGAATATACTGCATCTTATTGTGCTGAGGTTATTTCTACCAGTCAGGACTTGGGTACTGACAATAACTTATAGCTAATGAATGAAACTTTTATTTTTCCCCTCCCTTACTCAGGAGCTCTTGCTTGATTCACAGATCATTGCCGGCATTGTTCTGTCAAACCTAACTCTAGTTTATTAGTTAAATCACTTCAATTCATTGAAGCCTGAAGATGCTTCGGTTTCCATTTACATGGAGACATTGTCAGCGGCAGCAATCAGGTGATGTTTTTGCTCTGAAAATTGTTGGGGCATTTCATGGATAGCATCAGATGAGTTTCAGCTTTCTACTGATGAACTCCATTGCCCAATACGCATCAACTTATTTCTCCTAAAATATAAAAGACCTTTGAGTTAACCATTCTTCCCTTCCTTGGGGGGAAAACACATTTCCATTTTTCAGTGGGTACTGAGAATAGGTATTCCAACAAGCCTGGATCTCAGTTATAGACATTACTTTAATTGCTAAAGCCAGCATTTTATAATGGCATATTTCCTGTAAAGGAAAAATGTGGCTGGAACATTAAGCAGTACCCATGAACCCCAGAAAACATTGAAAACTTTGTCCTCTTTTTCAAGGATTTCTCAAGTAGCCATATACTGAGTAGTGGGTTCATCTGGACCACTCCTGCTATCTTAGACTAGCAGGCATTCTCCAAGGTATCAGGCAAAGACCCTTTTTGGAGGGGCCAACCTGAGACCATCTACCTACCTCATCACTGACCTATGCAGTCTTCAGAAACTACTGCTTTTAAAATAAAATAAAATGTCAGTGAAAGGTTGCATGCAGTAGCATGGCATTGTTTGGTCTGCCTCTTAAAATAATAATCTCCACATTTCTGTACCTTATTATGTGTAACCTTGAAAACCTTTGCCATATCTCTTCAAACCCATAAGTTATTTTTATGTCTGAAAAACATTTAAACTCTGTGTCTCCCATATAGCCAGTATTTCAAGGGAAAGCAGAGGAGAAGGCAGATCTATGAAATGCACAAGCTGTTTCTATGCCCTTCAAGACAGGCTGATGCATTTTGTGATATCATCCAAGAATCTGTATATGAGCAGAACTGACTTATGTAACTACCATTGCCATTTTAACGGAGTTATCAAGGGATGCCTGGACAGATGTTGTAAATAAGCAGATTACATCACCAAGGAGTGTATTCTTGAAGCTTAACTGTTTACACAGCGGCCACGACTTCCAGGAACACGGTTAATGAAATGCAGTGAGATGTGGCAAGTTACGTGTGTGTGACAGCAATGGAACGGGGCACAGGACTCGACATGCAACACCAGTCCTTTATTGCAAACAACTCTACCTCATTGTACTGTACAGGAAGCTCTACTGAGCAGAAAATAAAGGAAGCATTTTGTATTCACAGTGCCTTGCTCATAAGAGCACAACTTGGGAAGGCAGTTTAGTGTCCTCTTAGATGAAAGTCACTGGGATATTAGAACCCAGATAGGTGCCGCTAAAGCCAACTTTTGCCAACCCAAAATGCCCTCTTTTAAGTCATTCACATGCTATTATCACTGGGGTATGGTTTTCAAATGACATTTCAAGGAACTCTGGGTTTCCTTCAAAGCTTTTCAATGGTTTCTTACACAGAAGATCAGTAACAGCTGACAAGCTGCCCAAAATCTCTTACTGACAGAAACTTCCCCACTGAGATGTGGAGATGCACAGAGACTTACGCTGGGGTTTGTCTGACGGTAAATTTTCAATTCACGCCAGACAGTGGTGAAAACTTGAGATGTGTGCATATAAACTTATCATCTGTTAAAACCACACAACAGCAGCAGGGAGAGGGGGGATTTTTTGTTGTGCAAGCAGACATCCTTGCACGAACTCAATAGGTTGCTTGGCACTGCACTGGATAAACCACTGGCCTTCCAGCAGCAGTATCACTCTTGCGTACTGGGATGGCGAGGGGGCTGGGTGGCAGTGACAAGTTTGAGCCACTCCTGCTGGGGATCCCCTGCCAGGTAGAGCAGTCAGCGCCAGGCTACATGCCCTTAGAGAGTGGTCCATTCAATGGCATGTTGCCAAGAACCCCCCTGCCTTAGCCCGAAGGCAGAATAATTGACCGCTGCATGGGGCAGAGGGGTTAGTGAATTCAGAACCAGCTGCTGCCTGCTCATGACTCTCAAGTGATACCAGAAAGTGAAAGGATGAAAGCAGTTGTGTGGAAGAAGAGAGGGAACTAAGAGAAGTGGTTAGGAAGGTACCAACCCAGAAAGCAGGTCCTCAAGCAAGTGCTCTTTTATGAGCCAATGTTTTCGTTAATGCAATTAAACAGTGTTTCTATCGTAATAGAGGTCCAAAATACATGTTCTGTGAGAGATCCATCATTGGATTTCCCATCGTTTTCTTTTTGCAAAGTGCCGTGCAGCAGCTGAGGTGACTTGGGGCTAACCATTTGACCAGAGTAGTTGTAGAGAGGGAAAGAAAACCTTGCATTTCATTTCCATAATCAACGCCCCCTGCTCCCCATGTTTTGGTTTGCCCTTCTCCAGTTTGTCAAAAAGCACCTTGTGTGTTGGAGGATTTTGATAGGGAAAATGACCATGGAGGAAAGGGTTAAACACTCCCCCCCCCCCCGAATGACAGTTCTGATCTAGTTGGCAGCCCACTGTGACTGCATTTCATTAATGAAAATAAAGCATAGTGAGATCAAACCACCCAACTGCAGTGTCATTTGGCCCATAAAAAGCAGCCTACAGCTCAGATTTCAAACCCGCTTCCAATCCAACCAAGAATTCCCATACATTTCTCAACAGAAATATTATTTCCTTGCACTTCCTACCACCACCGGCCAACTTCCCCTCTCGAGTTCACAGGAGCAGTGGTTATGTGGGGAATATATTTCCGTCAGCAACCAATTGTTTCTCTAGGAAAAGAGTCAGAAAGGAAGGTTAAGGAAGCAAACTGTATTTGTGGTTTGGTGACCATTTACTGTATGTACCACATCACAAAGGTCCAATACATATGCAACGAGAGCAGCTCTAGACACACTAAACCACCATCTGACCTCATGGTGCTCCAGGAACATCTGCAAGAAAGAACCACATTATCTGCTAAATGGTGTGGTCCTTTCTTGCCGATGGTATCAAAGCAGCATAGGATCAGACCAAGGGAAATAACTCTCACTCAGAAAGTATTATGGAGTTGGGAAAGGTTCGGAAAAGGGCAAACAAAATGATCAAGGGTTGCAATGTTTGGGGACTTTTTAGTTTAGAGAAAGGGTGAATAAGAGGTGGCAGAAGTTTATATAATTATGCATGACATGGAGACAGCGGATAGAGAAAGGTTTTTCTCCCTGTGACATAATAACACTAGAATTCATGGCCATCCAATGAGGTTGAATGTTGGAAGATTCAGAACTTATAAAAGAAAGCAGTTCTCCCTTTGCCTTCGCTGGCATGGCCTCTCAGCCGGGGAGCGTGAAGGCTTTAACCCCCGGCTGAGCAAACCTCCCATCCTACTGGCACGTGCATATACCCAAGGGATGGGGGCTTATTTGTGCACCTCAGCCAGGGAGCATATAAAAACCTCCATAAAAAAACTCCGTAAAATTGCTTGACTGAGGTGAGGGCAGCTGTGTGCTTCTCAGCCAAGCAGTTTAGAGAAACAGAGGGAGGAACAAGCTGTATACAACTTGAGAGCCAGTGTGGTGTAGTGGTTAAGAGCGGTAGTCTTGTAATCTGGGGAACCTGGTTCGCGTCTCCGCTCCTCCACATGCAGCTGCTGGGTGACCTTGGGCCAGTCACACTTCTTTGAAGTCTCTCAGCCCCACTCACCTCACAGAGTGTTTGTTGTGGGGGAGGAAGGGAAAGGAGATTGTTAGCCGCTTTGAAACTCCTTAAAGGGAGTGAAAGGCGGGATATCAAATCCAAACTCTTCTTCTTCATCTCTTCTCCCTCTGCGCTGGGATGAGGGGCAGACCAGGATGGTGGTTTCACTCCACCATCACTGGTATATCGCTGGTGAGACTGCCATGGCTCCTGAATCCCTCTGCCTCCAGCGACTGGCTGAAGCTTGTTTCTCCCTCGGCGTGCTGGGTGCTGGAGGGACTCACCAGCGGTGGTGGTTTTGCTAGCGATATACCGCTGAGTGAAATCACCATCACGGTCTGCCCATCATACTGGTCCTGGGCAATATATTGATATATCACCCAGGCCTAGTAGACAGTAGCGCAAGACATAAGGCAGCTTCCTATGTTCCCTACTGCAGCTGTCTGGATTTATTGGAGATTTCTTTGGGATCCTGAAGTAATACATTGTTTTAAACACCACACCAATGTGTGCTTTGTTTCTTTGGGTTGATTTCCCACATTTTGAGTTTTAGGTGATGTTAATTATTCAGTGGTTGGGAAAAGAAAATACACCCACCTTGCTTTCTGCTCACCTTTTCCCCGATCTCCTCCATCTCAACTCCATCTCCCTTTCCCAGCTGCAGTCTCTTTCTCCTCCCACTGAACACCCTTGGCCCTCGTCCCTGCCCCCTTGGGAGCTGAGTAAAATGTACTGCTGATCGCTGCATTGCTAAACCGGAATGCTGTTGGGCACAAAGAAGGGATTTCCAATACCAAGAAAGGGACTGATGATGCAGGGTGTGGAAGGAAAGCCACCAAAAGAGATACGTCATGTCAAATAACACAGACCTCGCAGCAGCCAATGGAAATTCTCTGTAGCAGATTATGGGTTTTCCCCCCAAGCTTTGCTGATGTCATTCAGGTTCTTTTTTTAAAAAAAAATGTTGGCCATTGAAATTTCAGCAGCCTAATCTAATCTTTGTTCTAGAAATTCCATGAGCCCTCAGTCAATAGACATGATTTCCTTCTTTTTAACCAGAAGTAATAAAGGAATAGGAAGGGAGGCGGGAGGTAAAGCATGGCAGATTAAACATTCGTGACATTCTGATCTTTGACTGGCAAGCGCACCTGTTGCCCAGCAGGCAAACCCTTGGTTCTTAGAAAAATTCTATGAAATCCCAGACCCAACCTGCCTCAGCAAGTGACTTTGCTTACTCACCGTTCAAACAACAGTTCCTGGCAGATTTATTAACCTGTCTCTTACCGGGAACCTCATCATTTAAAAAAATATTTTTATTTTAGCTTTCCTCAAATCAATGCCCTGGGAAGAGTTTATTTTACTCACCATCTTTCCTGGGATGATCTCCTCCCATCTCTTGAGTTTCTTATGTGCATTTTTGTCATTTATAGAGTTCCAGAACAACGTGCAGAGTGCCTTGCAATAAATAGAGGCAGGCAGAGAATGGAATTCCTCGCTCAGGGGGGTTGAGAGCTCAAGGGCACAAGCAGATACAATGCAGAACAACAAGAGAGTGGAAAGCACAGGGGGACATGCCATGCCATTAGAGATGGAATGCTACTGAAAGTAGATAGCTTTTCAGAAAGGGAAACATACAGGAAAGAAAGCCCTGCCTCCATTCGGACACAAACTGGGCATATCAGAGACAAACGAAGTGTGCCATTAAATAGTATAGTATAGTATAAGATAGTATCCATTGGAAGTAGAGAGGTGGATAATTATTTGACCATTTTCCTCCCCTGCTGCAGTCCTGATTAAAACCACGCTTTTGAAGCTACTACCTGCATTAGGAGGGACGCGGGTGGCGCTGTGGGTTAAACTACAGAGCCTAGGACTTGCCGATCGCATGGTTGGCGGTTCGAATCCCCGCGACGGGGTGAGCTCCTGTCGTTCAGTCCCAGCTCCTGCCAACCTAGCAGTTCAAAAGCACGTCAAGTGCAAGTAGATAAATAGGTAGCGCTCCGGCGGAAAGGTAAACGGGGTTTCCGTGCGCTGCTCTGGTTCACCAGAAGCGGCTTAGTCATGCTGGTCACATGACCCGGAAGCTGTACGCCGGCTCCCTCGGCCAGTAAAGCGAGATGAGCGCCACAACCCCAGAGTTGGTCACGACTGGACCTAATGGTCACGGATCCCTTTACCTTTACCTGCATTATGATAAAGTCCTTCCTTGGCACCAACTCCCCCATCCCACCCGTTGCAATCCTGACCATTATTGCCCCCTCCTTCTAGCGGTTGCTCTTTGCGTTTTTTTATGGTACATCAAACAGTAATGTCACAGGTACTTAGGCTCTCAGTTGCTCAATATGTTTAGTGAGTGGGGAGAGGAAGCATGGAAAAAGATGGATAAACATGGTGGAGGAGCACCAAGATGACAGGAAGAGCTTTCGAGGTACACCGAGAGAGGACACAGAAAGTGCTGTGAACTCTCTGGCTGAACAAAAGGTGACCCTGCTTGAGAACAGGAAGGTTATGATAAGCCTTTCTCCCTCAGGCTGCCATAGTTGTACAGCTGCTCTCATGAGACCAGGCCCTTCAGGATGAAAGCATGTGGGTCACCACCAAGCCACATACTTCCATTTCAGAGGAATGTTGGACTTTGAGGTCAGTGCCTTTGGGTGATCTGTCAGTGACACCATGTGCTAGGCCTGTCCTGTTCCTACATTCCAGGCAAGTATTCCAGAGGGGCTTCTGGACTGGCTCAGTCCAGGCAGGGGTGTTCACACTGTACTAATGGAGAGTGAGGGTCAGGTTAACATGCGTTTACACCCTCTGATCCTCCTTCATGCATATAAGTCCTGAAACAGGATTGTAGATTGTATCTGCAATCAAGGGCATTGCTTTTCACAGAGTCTCCTATCAGATCATCCCCACCACCACCCTGAAGATATGTTGAGCACCTTAGTGAATGGTCAGGGCCAAAAGGTGTCGTCCTACTTCCACTCACCTCATGTGGTCATTGTACACACAAACTGTCTACACACACCTCCTGCAAATCCCAAGAATGTACATATTGTCTCCTGAAAGGGGACCCAGCAGTAGGTGTTCCCAAAAGACTTCAGACCAATGAAAGGAAAAACAGGTTAATAGAATGTTATTGAGAGCTGCATTCCTCATACCTTCGACAATCTGCCACTCTTTCCCTCCATTCTATTCTTGCTAATAACAGCTAGGTTCGGTGAACAAAATTGAACCTTTTCACACTTTTAATGTCAAGGACTTGACAGATTTGGAACATTTCCTGCGCAGCCCAAACTCAGGTCTGTTTTTAAAGTTTACCTCCCTCAAATTATACCCAGCTGAAAACCGAAGACACAATTTAGTTCGCTTTTGACAAATGGTTAATTAGGTTGTCTGTCATGTCACATGACAGGGTTGCCATGTGTCCTCTTTTTCCTGGACACATCCTCTTTTTCAGGGGTAAAATTTGGGACAAATTGCATTTATTTCCTTTGAATGGCAGTCAGTGTCCTCTTTCTTTCTCTTCAAAATATGTGCCAGAGACAGTTGTGATATACCTGGAACTGAACTGCAGATATCAGAGACTTGGGGGTGTGCCTTCTTGTTGTTTTGCCATTGCTGCTTTTGTGCGCAATCCTTTCTCCTTCTACTTTAAAGAGAGGTATCATATTTTAACAACTGCTCCTTAAATTGCCAGTCATTCTCTCAGCAGGGAGAGATGATGCTGTTTTAAGTATCTTGTCAACCAGGAGACATTTCAACCATTTTGTATGCTTCTGATAATAAAATAACAGAACTTGTCAAACACAGATAATTATTTAATTTTTAATGTTTTGAATTACAGTTGTTTAACTGTGGATCTGTGGATCCATGTGTATTTAATAAACGGTGAAAGATTATGTTTATTTAAGGTGGCTTGCTTCAATTTATGAAATTGATAATGGGATGGTGAAATTTGAATCCAGATATGATTTAGAGAGCTGCTTCCATTCACAGGGAATGCAATATGTATATTTGGTCTTTTCTTGCAGCTTTCAAATTAGTTTTATATGGTGCTTGACAACCTTTACCCAAGTGCAACAATACATTCATAACACAACTAAATTAGGCCTTGTTTTAGAAGTCAAAATGATGCAATATGGGGGAAATTGTGGATGTGTAGTCATTGTACACTAAGCCAACAGTAAAGATGGGAACTGCAAGCATAGTTTTGATTTTCAACAACAATTTACAATTTGTAATTTACAGTCTGCTTCATTTAGGACATTAAAATTAAATTATACCAAACAATGACAATCTCAGAAGCTAGCTGTGTGAAGGTTCCATGGGCAGGAGCTATTTCAGTGATGGAATCCTAAAACCCTGGGGCTGAAACACGTCCCCAAGATCTGAGAGCACAGCTACATTGTTGGCATTCACCTGTCTCCGCAGACAATGAAAGGGTGCACCTTCAGAGGTAAAGTCAAACTGTTGGAGAGATACAGTGCCTGCTGCGTCTGTAGAGACAGATACAGGAAAGACATGTTTTATTGCAAGTGGGGTTGATGAAGGCGTCTAGTTTTGCTGCTACAGGTGCACCACAACATTCCTTCTCTCTGTGCTTCTCCCAGCAGTCATTCCTCCTCTAGACACTGCTGTGGATACAGGACCTGACTGGCTAAAGATCTAAGTAAAATGGCCATGCCAGAGGACAGTGAGGATAGAACATTTCCTCTTTGCCTTCTGACATGGCTTATGCGCTGAACGGCTCATGCTCTGAACTTAAAGTAAAACAACAGAGCAACAGTACAGAGCAGAATGAACAGTTTCTTGGGTCCCCTCTGCATAAAACACCCAGGGAGGTACGGAACTGAGTGCAAACTTGGATGATTTGGTTAATGCACAAATTAACAGGTTATGCTTGGAAGAACAACATATATAGTGGATGCAAAGAAGTGTTCCAATGGACAGGTTTGAAGCAACCAGGATGGGTAGACTTTCTCAGATACCTTGCTAAAGCCACTTGTGACAGGGGTAGGGGAGCTTTGCCCCTCAACACTGCTTTTGGGGCCTGGTTTCCCATGCAATCCAATGCAAAAAGGAAAAAAAAAAAGTCTTTAAATGACTGCTCTAGTAAATTGACACTTTGCCACCCACATGGCTATGTCATATCCACTAGGACAGGACATGGTATATACAAAAAGAACATAATACACACCCACCCCAGAAATGTGGGAAGTAATTTCAATTCCACCTGTAGCTTCCATCACAGTAGCAATGATGTGCTAGGAGCTCCAATCTGGAAGTGCGGTATGCCCATCTCCACCCTCAGTTTTCTGCATTTGTAGACCAGTCTATTGTACTTTTTTCTTCATTTCTGGTTAATGTGTGAACTTATAAGATCCATTCTGTGAATGTTATTCCTGATCCCTTGGGATGAGACATTAACCAGACTTCATCTGATTCAAAATTTGTAACTCAGACGTTGAGATAATAGAACATTTTAAGAACCACAGATGCAACCCAAAAAAAACCTCTTAGCTCCAACTGAATCAGTTGATGAGCCATCCTACTCTCAGAGAGAACTGTCTGGAATGTATTTTGCCATATAACACAGAATTTATCAAATAAGTATTGAGGATTTTTTGTTCTGCCTTGTATTATTTTCCCAATCTGCACAACAGGTTCTTCAAGTATGTTGCAAAATTCTCCTGGGTGCATTGCACAATTTGTTGTTCATCTGGAATGTACGCTGTCTGCTATGGTTTTGAGTTGTTGTTTTTTGTTGTTTTTTACTGGGGTTGTCAGCAGAATGATCACAATTAACATGGGGAGGGGGAGAATTAGGGCTGTCACTCAGTTAAAGAAATCCTAGTTGATTCATCAAATGAGTTTTAATGGGCTAGTTTAATAAATCTGCATATAACTAAAACAATTATATTGAAGAAGAAAGGACACACACACACACTATCCCCCTGCTTTCTGCATTAGTGCCCACACGAACTACGTTCGTTCCCCCCTCTTCACACGACTAGAACCCACCTCAAGCCAGGGGTTGGATTTTTTAATGCACACATAAAACAGAAGGAAACATTTTGTTAGGGAAAACAAACAAAACAAGTGAGACTCCTCAACTTGGAGGAAATGAAGAGATTCTTCTAGCTGCTTATTTATTGATATTAAAGAATAAACTCTTAACTGTTAAAAGAAGAAGAAGAAGAAGAAGAAGAAGAAGAAGAAGAAGAAGAAGAAGAAGAAAGGATGCCGGGTTTTTAGGTGGAGTGTGTATACATCATAACAGGCACCACAGGGGAGAAGTCCCCCCTGTGTGAGAGGGAAAGGCAAAAAATAATAATCAACCCCACCTCTTCTAAGATGGTGTTTGCCACCTGTGGTTTTTGTAATCAACATTTTGTTCTGAATAGCACTTTCATAAAAAGTAAAGTTCTCAGCCTTAAGCTAATACACAATGCACACTTCTATCTGTCCTTTGGGGTATCTGTATAATGTGTGCACATTTCTAAGTACTCATGGCCAGATTAGTGGCGCCTGCCCTGTGGAACGCCCTCCTATCAGATGTCAAGGAAATAAGCAACTATCTTACTTTTAGAATACATCTGAAGGCAACCCTGTTTAGGGAAGTTTTTAATGTTTCATGCTGTGTCTTGTTTTCTTATTTGGTTGGGAGCCACCCAGAGTGGCTGGGGAAACCCAGCCAGACGGGCGTGGCATAAATATATTATTATTATTATTATTATTATTATTATTATTATTATTATTATTATCATCATCATCATCACCACCTGTCCTTTCCCTGTGTAAATAAGTTTGTGTAAAATAGATCTATGTAGGGTTGTTTTGTTTGCTTGTTTGTAAGTTGTTTTAGGCTGCCTTGGGCAAGATAAAGCAATAAACAAATTATTAGTATTAGTATTAGTATTATTATATTACAAATTGTTACCGATTAATCAAGTATCCCTATTCAGTTGATTTAAAATGTTAGAAATAAATTAAGCTAACCAATGAATTAAAAAAGCAACCTATCTTAATTTTTTCATTATTACAGTGACCTCGGGTTACAGACGCTTCAGGTTACAGACGATTCAGGTTACAGACTCCGCTAACCCAGAAATAGTACCTCAGGTTAAGAGCTTTGCTTCAGGATGAGAACAGAAATTGTGCGGTGGCAGCAGCGGAAGGCACCATTAGCTAAAGTGGTATCTCAGGTTAAGAACAGTTTCAGGTTAAGAACGGACCTCAAGAACAAATTAAGTTCTTAACCCGAGGTACCACTGTATTATAAACATTAATTACCCACCTTTCATTAGCAGGTCTCAGAGGAGTTACAAAAATATAAAATTCCAAAATAAAAGCAGTTAAAACAGATTACAGTCACAGGGATAGGGTGTAAAAGGACTGGATAAAGAGATTTACCTCCAGCATTTCCTGAAAGCTGTACAGTAAAGAAACCAGGCCACTTAGAATAAGCCATTGGTCCTGTGAAAGATATGATCTGAGGGCTTTGAATCTGATGTAGGTGTTTTACAGCTCAGTTCCAAGGAAGACTTTTATAAAATGGACTGAAATGGAAATGCTTTACTAAGGTCAAAGAGTTGAAAGTTGTGCACTGAGCTTCTCCCGTCACGTAGTGCAAGGAAGTGACTGAGTTCATCCTCCTAACTGGCCTAGTTTTTACTTGTGGATTGTGCTGTATCACAGCAGATTCCAGTTGGGGACTCATAGGGGTTGTTTAGTATCAGTCCTATACTGCAGAGGAACATCAAAACCTACTATCTGAAATTTCAGTTGAACTGCTCAGGCTTAAACCTGGAATTCTCCCCAAGAGTGCCCCTTGACTGTCAGTAATTCACAAGAGAAATTCAAGCACTTATCAGAACGTTAGGTTTGAAGGAGGAAAGCAACATGTAGAAAGGAAATGCCCATAAATACCCGTGATTAAAAAAAACACTGCTGCCTTCTCCAGCACTTTTAATATTCAAAAGCCTTAGCATTCTCAGGAATCAAAAGTTTTGTGTCTCTTTTGTAGGAAATGTATACTTTTTTACCGTATTTTTTGCTCTATAAGACTCACTTTTTCCCTCCTAAAAAGTAAGGGGAAATGTGTGTGCGTCTTATGGAGCGAATGCAGGCTGTGCAGCTATCACAGAAGCCAGAACAGCAAGAGGGATTGCTGCTTTCGCTGCGCAGAGATCCCTCTTGCTGTTCTGACTTCTAAGATTCAGAATATTTTTTTTCTTGTTTTCCTCCTCCAAAAACTAGGTGCGTCTTGTGGTCTGGTACGTCTTATAGAGCGAAAAATACGGTACATTCTGCAATTTCCAATAACCCAATTAAAGTGGGTTAAAGCGCTCTGTGGCCCTAGTGCAACAAACCACAAAACAGACCTTTTGTGGTTAGGAAAGTAACGGAGAAATGCATTGAAAAGTGTGCAATGCATGAATGATCAACAAGACGAGGTGTAAACACTCCACAAACAAATCAGGATGAATGTCCATTGTTGTATAACCACCCCATAAACAAAGTAGAATGGATGCTCGATAAAAACCAGGCATGGTCTAACCACATAAGCTTTGTGCATGCAGATTAGGGTGAATGCTCAATCAACAGGTCACCCAAAGAAACCCAACCTCTAGCACTTTTAGATCCCATTAATTTCATTTAGTGATGTTGGTATGGCTGACATCTCCAAGACTCATTTCAGATGCTTGAAATTCTCACCTCTTAAGACAAGGCAGCAACTATGACCACCAATAGTGACATAGTGGTAGGTTCTATGGGGTGTATGGGGTCTTAGGGGAGGGGTAGTACCTCTAGTGGAGGAAACATAATTTTCCTACTAGGGTCAGTTTGTCCATCTTTGGTCCCAACCCTGCACTCAGCTCTCACCTGTGGCTCCTAGAAGATGTGTCAGCAGCTACACCCCGGGAACAGCTTCAATGGGCGGCTAAAGCAGATGAGGGTAGCTGGTAGGTCTCAAACTCATGGTGAGTTATGGACATCCCCAGCATGCAAAGATAGGCTCCAGTAGATTGAGTGGATGAGACCAATAGTGGATCCAACAGTCAAGAAGGTTTTTTCTGCTGTAGAGATAAGTGAGAGGAAGATGAGGCTTGTCGACCTGGGAAGGTAGCCCACCTATGAGAAGCAAAAATCTGATCATAAACCTCCACCGCCTTGTGGGATATTTTCAAGAGACAAAAATACTTAGGAGTAAACCCTACACAAATCTGGAGTGGATGGTGCCTTGTACGTCTTCTTCCAGCAACTCCTGCATCCAGGCTGGTGCCAGACATATTGCTCTGCTTTCCTTCAGAGAAGTGATGGCCAAACTTGACCCTCCAACTGTTTTGGGACTACAACTCCCATCATCCCTAGCTAACAGGACCAGTGGTCAGGGATGATGGGAATTGTAGTCCCAAAACAGTTGGAGGGCCAAGTTTGGCCATCACTGCTTTAGAGTGAGGCCAAGAGAGGGGTCTTGTCATCTGGGCAGCCCAGGACTTCCATACACCCTGGGGAGGTCACTTTGGTGCTGCTAATGCAGCGGTTTGACTTTACCCTGAGAGGCACACTTCATTACCTCTCAAGGCAGACGAATGCCAACAAAAGGTAAATTATAAAGTACAGATTCTATATCATGATGGCCCCCATAACCGTACCCTCCTTTAGAGTCTAAAAATGGAAGCAGCTGTGTTGGTCCATATACACAAACATATTCTGAAGAGCAACAGTAAGTAGCATAATATTCAATTGACTCAGATTACTTGACAGTCATGGAATAGATAGTTACAGAATAAATTCAACTGTAGACCACATTGAGCTTTTACAGAAAGACTCCAGCCAGCTGAAATGGAACCTTTAGCTTATAATTAGAAATGCAAACAAGCTCGCAAAAAAAAGTGTTTCCATATAAACTGCTAGCATGAAGTAGGAACCTTCATCAAAGAAAAGGAAAAATGTTTCCAACCTCATTCTCCAATTTCCTCTGTGCTAAACTGTCAAAAACGGGAAAACCTTATCACCACATTCACTTGCTACAGCAAGGAGGGTCTCTCTAGTTAGCCTGGCACTACAGCAGGTGAGGTATGGATCCTGTTAGAAGAGAATTCCTGAAACTGCTCCCATGTGTTTCCCTCGCAATACATTGCTGCTCCCCAAATTATTCTCTGGCTCAGATTTTAACTGGGAAGAGGGAAAGGAAGAAGGCCAACAAGTAGCCCCTCAGAAATGCAGTTTCCCTAAGGGCTACCGCATCAGAAGCAGCATTCCTCAGAGAATACTTGTGGCTTGAATTGCTCCATATCATAAATTCAAAGAGAAAAGGGGTGGAGAGATCTCTGTCCTTTTCCATTCCCAATCACTTGGTCACCACCGGAGTGCCACTGCAGCTGAATAGGGGAGGAAGAGAGAGATCCATCCATCTGCTTCCTATGTCATGGCTTGCTAGAGTACCACCACTGTTCCATCCTAATAAGTAGAAAATACAGCTGGCTGAGGTCTTATAGGGTAGGGACACCTTTTCCCACATTTTAATTGGTTTGAAACTAAATTGGATTACTTCCTGTTTGTGAGAATAGTTTATTTTCAAACCAATCAGATGCACACCATAGAAAATTTGTCCATTACTGACTTTAATGGCAGAGGTAAGCATGCATTCAAATATTCCCACTGAAATACTTTGGACATAAATTGCCTAACACTGACTGGATTGTGCCAGTTGATCCCAGAAGCCACCCATGGTGGTTGAGATGAAGCATAGCTTAATAGCTGAGCACCTGAACCGAAGCCACTATAACCCATGCATTTGTAGCCTCAAGGCTGGATTACTGCAATGTAGTCTATGTGGGGCTGACCTTGGTCCTGGTCTAGAAGCACCAGCTAGTGCAGAATGCGGTGGCTAAACTGCTGATGAGGGAAGATGGACAACAGCATATAACTCCTCTAGTAAACCATCTGCACTGACTGTCCATATACTACTGGGCCAAATTTGAGGTTCTTGTCTAAGTACACAAAGCCCTGAACACTTTAGCCCAGTATACCTTAAGGGCCACCTGAGAGCATGGCCATCATGTCTAAATACCAGTTGCTGAGAATCACAAGGCAAGAGAATGCACTAACATCCTGTTTACGGACTTCGCACAGGTGTCTAATGGGCCAATGTGAGAACAGGATGCAGGATTAGATGGACCTGTGGGCTGATCCAGCATGGTCTTCTCACATTCTTTCATCCGGTTTTGAAATATACTCGGAGTCGAGAGTGGATTTCATGCTCTTTATTCAGCTCATAGTGGTGAGGAGGAATGGAAGTTCCCCCTGAATGTCTGCCTTATATTCATTATTTACACAATGGGCTGCATGTGATTAGCTAATTCCGGGATTCTCCTGTAGGCCAATCAGGTTGCGGATTCCCTTCCACCTGGAGCTGGATTGGGTGGCTCCTGTGGACCAGTCAGACTGCTGCATTCTGGATCCTATTGTTCTAGGACTAGTCAGACTGCTGCATTCTGAATCCTATTCTTCTAGGACCAGTCAGACTGCTGCCTTTTGGATCCTATTCAACTCAGTACATAACAGGTTTCAAGGCCATTTAGCACCCCTTTGCCCTGATTCAGTGCCCTGTCTCAGTCAGCTTGCTAAATTCCATCACCTGAATTTTCATTGCTTACATAATCTCAGATTATACTATTGTGCTGGTTCAGTAACAGAGCTGAGGAATGTGCACTGTAAGCAGCCAGTCACACTTTCTTAAAACTGAATTACAGTTCTGTAAAGAACATACCACATATCCATAAATAAAGGTGTCTTCCAAGAGGCAGTTAACAAAGACCATTCCCGCAAGGCCCTTAAAATGAGCTTTTGATATCATACTCTATTAAAAACCATTAGCGATCATGTGCAACTCACCCCTTCTCCCTCCCTCTGAAGCCACCCAAAAAGAGGGAAATGGCAGCCAGCAGCATCATGAATCATTGGCACACCATTTGTGTGCAAGGTGCTTAATCACCATTCTCTCATAAAGCCTCTTAACAACTCAGGACAATAGTAGGGATGGTGGATAAGTTATAGAAAGCTAAGAAACATGGCATCAGTCATGGCTAGTGCCCACTGGTGTTGGCTAAGTGGAAGGCAAGGAGGTCAATGGAGACAGAGCCAAGGACAGGAAGAGCCAACTAATTCTATTTCCATCCACAATCCTCCTGCTCTAAGAAGGAACCAGGTGACAGCCGGGGCCATCCCCTGGCTGGTTGTAAATAAGAAAGTAAGCAGGTAGAGATTGGCTGAGGTCAGAACAAGGTTGGTGCTCCAGAGAAGCAGACATGGAGCAATGGATCCAACTACAAGAAAGAAGATTGCACCTGAACATTAGGAAGAACTTCCTGACAGTAAGAGCTGTTCGACAGTGGAATTTGCTGCCAAGGAGTGTGGTGGAGTCTCCTTCTTTGGAGGTCTTTAAGCAGAGGCTTGACAACCATATGTCAGGAGTGCTCTGGTGGTGTTTCCTGCTTGGCAGGGGGTTGGACTCGATGGCCCTTGTGGTCTCTTCCAACTCTATGATTCTATGATTCTATGGTGGAGCAGTGCCACATGTGCCCAACTGGAGCAGCATGCAGCATCCATCTCCCACTTTCCCTCAACACAATAACAAACATTCTTGAAGCACATGGTAGCAGTGAAAGAGGAACCAGAAACTGGCTGCCTAGTCTGGGCCAACCCAGCACCAAGAAGCATTATTGGAAGGCAGTCCTGGAAAGCTGTGCAAAACTCTTTAGGTCTACACCCTATGCATTTTTGTTAGGTGAGGTCACAATTTAAGTTTGGACAGCAGGTGGATAGTATTGGATAGTATTCTTCTGAAGGCTGAAACTGATAAAGCTTGGGCATAAGCCTGCACAGATTTTGCAGCTGGAAATGAAACCACAAACATTCTTTCTTTCTTTCTTTCTTTCTTTCTTTCTTTCTTTCTTTCTTTCATTTGTTCTTTCTTTCTTTCTTTCTTTCTTTCTTAAAAAAATACCCATTTTGAAACTGGATCATCTTGGTGGCTCCAAAATGTTGGGTGAACTTTTCAGCTTTCCAACTATTTTTTAATTTCCATGCTGCCTCTCCACTTCTGGATTCCACATAGGTCTGTAAGGAGAAGTGACAAAATACCAGGAGAAATTATGCTCTTGTGGTATTTTGACAGGAAGTCCTGGAAGCCTCACTTGTTCTCACAGGTTTTCCAGGCTCAAAAGCTATTGGAATCAAACCAAACAACCTTAAAAGGGTCATATGGCAATACATGCCAAAACATGTGATTTCAAGTAATACCCCCCACCTCCACCCACAAAAAGCTTCAAATAACGGTTACAAATGAGTTGGCAAAAATTTGGAGAAAGAATTCTCGAGAGTTCCCTGGTTGCTAAACCACTCTGGGAGTTGTAGCTCTGCAAGGGAAATTGAGGGACTCCAAACAACTTGCAGCATCTGTAATAAACTACAGTTCCTAGGAATCTTTGAGAGAAACCATGGCTGTTAAAGTGGTATCATCAAGCTTTAAAAGTATAGTGTGGATGTGGCTTAAGATTCAGCTGCCAGCCCAGTCAACTTCTGTCTGTGAACTGGGGAGGAACCATTATATTGTGCTTTGTCTAGGGTGGCAAAATATATTGAGCCAGCCCAAACTGTGATGCACTTCCCAGCTAATATGGGCAATAAGGTTGCAGGTCAAGAGCACCCCAGACCAAGATTTCAGGACCCAAACCTGAGATGTGGTGGCTGTCCCTGGTGATACCACAGGCTAGGCCCTGGTGATTCTTCCTCTGTGGGACCACCACTGAGTCCTAGAGATGGAGATTAACTGGGAGAAGAGAGGAAGAGGAGCTTTTGGTAAAAGTGCAGGTGGACACAAAAGTGAGGAAACCATTGTGTAAATCGAACCTGAGATGACATTGATAATCACAATAGACTGTCTAACAAAGCACAAGCAGCACTGAGCCTCAGTTCTGTTCAGTCTGATTTAGTCTAGTAGCAGAAGGCAAGACAAGGAACTTTTAAAGAATTCTGGCTCATGAGTTTAACCAAGACCTCCCCCTGTGTCCAAGATCCATTAAAGGAGTTCTCTTCCTTAATCCAATTATGGGTGTTTCAGAAAATCTTCTCCCTGTTACCCATCAACCCTCATTAAAACCAGCTCCGCTGCACACATAACTTACATCAGTGCTGAGAACAACTGTGCTCCCATCTTATGACCGCTTCTGGAATACAAGTGTCGTATTTGTCACTTTCCATTCCTCAGAACATTGGCCTTCCATCAAAGAAATTCCCCCAAATATGTGTGTTGTGTGTATTTTAAATCCAGCCCTTCATTTAACATTATATGGTTAATTAGAGGAGGGTTTGATGATCGACTCCAGATGCATATATGGCTGAGCTGAATGTGGTTATTATAAGAAGCTTTATTTTTTAAAAAACTCCTTGAAGTTTTTAAGCGGTTTGATCAAAGAAGCAATCTGTCCCCAAGACTAGGTGCCCCAGGAGAGAACTTCATAGACTGTGGTATGGGGACCACCAATGGCTTTTCCCTTTCACAACAGCTCAATTATTATTCGGGGGGGGGTGGATTTCTAGTTCTAATTAGCTAGAGAGTCCTAATTAACTGAGTATGACTTATATTGGATCCATCTCTCTTACCTCAGTAAATAGTAGGAGTTATCATCACACCAGCTTATGAAGAAATCTAACGCTTTCTTACTGCCATTCCATCAGGCTGCAGTAAAGAGAGAGATGGAACTATGAAGTCTCTTTGTTAGCTTTTGGTTACTCCTCTTCAGTGCTTTTTGGGGGGGGGCGCAGGGGTACGCATACCCCTAAACATTTTGTGAATCTAGGTTTGGCCTCATTGAGGGGCAGCATTTCAATATGAGGAGGAAAATGAGAGTACTCCTCTCCATATCTTTCCATTCTTTCAGGTCACTAAAAGAACTATAAGCTAAGAACGGGTATCTGAGTTTGCCCCCGCCACCTTTTCTCCCTTTATCGTTGATATTCATGAGCCACTCTGGAAGCATTATCCAACTGAAGAACAGAATAAACATGCTTTAAATGGGAAGGGGAGAATGTATTGGAGGCTCATGCCCATGATCGGAAGAGCCAGAGGCAAAAATGAGCAGAGCATCTGATGCAACTCTTACCTGTTTACAGTAAATAACATCCCACCCCTATAGAAAAACACACACACTCATCTCTCAATCCTCCATCCAATCAAGCAAGGGGCATTGTCATAGTTCAAAGACACATTCCAGTCAGGGCAGGAATGAAACACAAAACTTGAGAAGGGCTGGTGATGGGATGTGGTCTGAAGAGAGTCCTGAGGGCCAGAAGCATTTGGCCCCTGGGCCTGAGATTGCCCACCCCTGCTTTAAATAAATAAATGGCAGCCTAGAGTCTTGTGTCACATCAAAAGCACATCCCAAAAAATTGAATATCCTATTAATGAGCAGAAATGAGAGAGAAAGCCAACCAGAGCAATCCAGAAGCCCTCTGGAAGAAGGCCACCTAAGTCTGGCGTCTCCAGTCTAGTAAAGAAGCAAACATCCCCAAGGAAGGAGTTTTGTGGCTTTGGTGCCATTCCAAAGAAGGCGCTGCACAGGCCTGACAGCTACTAAACTGTGGGGACATATAAAGCAGAAGCCTCCAAGGAAGATCTCGGCATATGGGTAGTTTCATATGGAAGTGTTTAGAAGAAATAGTTGGAAATCAACTATTTGGCTTTCTTCATTTTTAGTTGGTGGGGCCAATTGCTTCGGGCTTCACATGGAGGGGAGGCACATCAACACCGACAAAGATTACACTCTTAACTGAGAAAAATGGTAGGTGTGAAATGAAGAGACAGCGCCTCAGGCCTCCCACTCTCCTCGAAAGGACTTGGGCCCGACAAGCATCACATGACAAGCAGATTTGTTTCCCTGAAGGGAAGATGGACTCTCTCTTCTCATAGGTGGTATTTATCCTGATTCTTTAGGAATCAGATACAAGAGCCAAAGCTATTTAAGGAGGCTTATCGCAGGAAAAAAATAAGTTTTTTTTTTTCTTGCCCAGAAGCTCTATCTCTGCAGCTAATTATGGGATTGGTGGAAATTTGATCCTTAGTTGAAGAAAACTTCCCTCAGGTGCTGGGTAAGAGAACTAGTAGTTATCCTAGTTAACCTAGTAGTTATCATATACTGGCACCAACCAGTATTGTATCACAAAATTCCCTAGAGTTTTGCATAAGTCAACAAGGTCTTGGTTTATATTCTAAGGTACTCTGTCAGTATTCTCAACACACAATAATTTTTTCTATCTGGAAATGTTCAAGTTAGCATGCATATTCTGATTTAGAGACAATGCTGAGAATATGCATTCTCTCTCTCTCTCTCTCTCTCTCTCATACACACACACACAATTTTCCTTTTCACATCCCCCTATTTGCTCCCTTTCACTTCCCTCCCTGTCATCACACATCAAAGCTCTGCTATACACATTCCATTGTAAGATACCTAATAGGTTAGGAGGGAAAATCAAGAGCAATATTGAGCAAAGAAGTGAAAAGGTCAGCTTATAACACCACATTTAAGAAACCTCCCCACCACCACCACCCCCGCGGTGCTCAGCAGAACCTAAGATGTGCCCCAGTGCATTTTAATACATAGAAGTTCCCTTTATATAACCTAATCAAATTTGATAGAGTTGCTGAAATGATTTTGGACCAGATGCAATAACAAACACTGCATTGGAGGAGGGTAGGGGGAAGCCGCAGTGTAACAAATAGCAGCTATTGGCAATCATCAACACAGGCGCTTAGCAAATTGCATAAGATCAGCACCCTGCTCCTAAATGCATTTTCTTGAAAGAAAGTCTGGCTGAGTTCAGTAAGTTTCAGATAAAAGTTTCAAATATGTCTGCTTACGATCACAGCCAGTGGCATATTTTGCAATCGGTTGTATCCCGTTTCCCAAATATCAACAAATGAATGCAAGAAAGAAAGGGGTGAAAAGCAGCAAAAATTGGCTGCACAGGGGATCTAGAGCATTTACAGATGGCCCTCTCCCCATGTTTCACCTTCAGTTTAGCATCAATTAATAAAGAGAATACCTCTTGTGCCATTGATGACTCTGGAAGGTAGACCATTTAGCCAGAATATTGCCGTCTCATTTTCAAAGCTCAATAATAAAGAAGAGCTTTCTTTCTAGAGAGTCAGTATTATTACTGGAGTTCAGGCATTCTACACTACCTGAAGACAAGGTCTAAAACTGTCTTCAGCACAGAGCAATTGCTATTCTGGCTGAGAGCACTGGACTCGCTCTCCCTCTCTCTCAACATTCTGAATCCTAATAATCACATGCGGGGGAAATTATGTCTTTATCCTTAATTCTGCTTTTGTAGGTCTGCGCAGAATATTTTCTTATAAATCTGTACCCAAACCAAATTCCTGCTGATTCCAGATTTTTCTATATTTTATTTGCATGTTAGTTCAGATCCCAGCAATATTAAGCACTGTTCTCTAATAAAAAGCACAGAGATTTAGCCTAACCCTAACCCTGGATCCACCAAGGTGAGCATGTTCAGATATGGCAGATATTTGGCCTGGCTGGCTGGTTCGTAGCTAATCCAGCTATGCCAGCCTAAATTCCCCATCCTGGCTCAGACAGTGCTCAGACAACTAAGCTGAGGCTGGAAGATCTTAAAGCAGTGTAAGCCCCGGAAAAGGGACATTTTGCGGGAGCTGGAGGGGCAGAACCAGGGTGGGCAGGAATTTAGGCTGGATCATGAATCCATTTAACTCAGTAATATGACCTGGCAACCCAGTGTAAATTAAGCATAATTTATACTGGTTTCCCACACTTAAGATTGTTCCCCTCGTTACTCTTCGTTCCCAATGGAAGGGCATAGAGGACAGGCTTACATTTTCATTATTTCCACTTTGAAAATTAGGTGTTAGTTTTGCACTGTGTTTATACCTAACACACAGTAGTGGGCTAGAAGGCAATGTGAAGAGCCAGTGTGGTGTAGTGGTTAAGAGTGGGGTTCGCGTCTCCGCTCCTCCACATGCAGCTGTTGGGTGACCTTGGGCCAGTCACACTTCTTTGAAGTCTCTCAGCCCCACTCACCTCACAGAGTGTTTGTTGTGGGGGAGGAAGGGAAAGGAGAATGTTAGCCGCTTTGAGACTCCTTAAAGGGAGTGAAAGGCGGGATATCAAATCCAAACTCTTCTTCTTCTTCAATGTGTTGTTGTTTTTTAAAAAAATCACAGACCCACAAAAGTTGTTTGGAAATCCATTGCTGTACTAGAGATATAGGCAGGTATGAACATGCAAGTATAGAAACTTCTGATAATTGATCATTATTTTGTAACTTAGAGCTAGTGCCCAATTTGCAGTTTTCTTCCTCCCTCTCATCTCCATCACTTTTGTGCCATGTCTTTTAGATTGTAAATCCAAGGGCAGACGAGGAGTCGGTTAAGCAACAACCAGCATAAATAAATGATTTGTTGTACACCAATTAACAAAGTCACGAGCTCAGTTGTAGCCAAAGTGGATTTTTTCTTCCTGTAGGCCATGCATCCGCTAATATCAGACAAAAACGGTTTACAAGCAGTCTAAACTTCCTTGCCTCAAGATATAACAGCTACTAATTTTCCACAACAAGCATTCTTTCCTCTGAAAGAGATGGGGCTACTCAAACTGGTTGGTCCTATCTGGTATACAGTTATGCATGAAGCAGGGATTAGGGAAGGAATCACACTTCAGGCACAGAGGATTCAGATGATTGGCAAAAAATAATAATTAAGGATGGAAAGCTAAATCCCACTTTCTCCAAACACCATTGTGTACAATCGACCAGGGTCATACAGTACCTTTCTTATGAATTCTGTTAAGTAAGGTAAAGGTAAAGGTACCCCTGCCCGTACGGGCCAGTCTTGACAGACTCTAGGGTTGTGCGCCCATCTCACTCAAAGAGGCCGGGGGCCAGCGCTGTCCGGAGACACTTCCGGGTCACGTGGCCAGCGTGACATCGCTGCTCTGGCGAGCCAGAGCCGCACATGGAAACGCCGTTTAACTTCCCGCTAGTAAGCAGTCCCTATTTATCTACTTGCACCCGAGAGTGCTTTCGAACTGCTAGGTTGGCAGGCGCTGGGACCGAGCAGCGGGAGCGCACCCCGCCGCGGGGATTCGAACTGCCGTCCTTTCGATCGGCAAGCCCTAGGTGCTGAGGCTTTAACCCACAGCGCCACCCGCGTCCCTGTTAAGTAAGGGACTGCAAATGATGTCCACTGAGCTTTAAGGATGATCTTTTCTAAAACCTTTGTTAATATTATAGCTAGATCTCATTTTTAGTAACTTGAACGTAACAATAAGGTCTTGTTTAGTAGGGTGGAATCACTTAGTGGAGAACTAGATGGAGGGAACTTAAAGCTTTTTCTCTTGAAGAGCTGAGTAATATTTCTGGCTTCTTATCACCTTGTATAAGGTAAGCTAAATGCATGTGCATGTATAGTTAAGGAGCAAAGGGAAGTGCAATCAGTTCCTATGTATCTGGTGCTATTTGTTATATTATGATTGCAAGGCTAGTTCCTTTGAATGGCAATGTTTGCCATTTGTTATGGGACTAAAGCTGTTTTCAAAGAAGCAGCTTTGAAGTATCTGCCACCTTGGTGGATTAAATAAAGCAAAGTTTGGACCATTTGACTACAAAGTTTTCAAGTAGGAGTCCGCTTTTTCCACCAAAAGAGGCTGTTGCTTTGCTTGTGTGTTAAGTTACTTTCGCATTTAGAACTTTGTGGGCAATTTCTATATTGTTTTGTATAGTTATGGGTCTTAATGCTAAATACAATTTGTTCATTTTAACCCTTTGCAAGTTTTACCCCACCTAAGCCCTTTAGGATCCGGATAGGCAGAGGTCATGCCAGAGGAGTTCCACGGGCAGAAGTGTCATTACGTCAACACAACTCCATCTCCACCAGTAGAATGGCACCAAGATCTCTCAACAGGTGAATCTTCTCTACAGAATTGAGCCAAAATGCGCTAAACGAAAAACAAATCTCTCTCTCTTGTTTCTTTTCTAGGAAAGCCTAGGAAGCAAAGGCAGATGATCTCCTAACTCTATGCAGCTTGACATGATTTTTGGAACCACACCTTTATGCAGATTTGGTTTAAATCTTATTGAAATAATGAAGCAAGATTATTATTATTATATTATTATTATTATTTATGTCATATCATCCTGGCGTCTTCCTGTTTAGCTGCGGACATTTTCTATATGCTGTTAAGACTAGATGAGCTCAGCCAAAACTGGATGCTTTGCGATTTCTGTTGAGTGTGAAATCTGCAGCATGATTAAAATCTCCCACTGCTAGAGAGAAAAAACACACAACTCAGATTTTTAGAAAAGCTTCCTCAAGCAGTTTTTGTAAATACAATATTGTCCCTGCCAATAGTCGGTGTACAGATGTTTAATAAAAAAAATACATCTAAGATTACCAGGACCACCACTGTTACATTAAGCAGTTTTCCTTTTGCAATCTCTTGAATAGCACGACTTAGCTTTTCTGGGCTTTCTGAGAGAAGAGAACTGCAACGACAGCATTCTAAGGCACACAGAGACTTAGCAATCTTCCTTCGTTCCAGTTTCTTGGCCACACATGCTTATACTACAGTGAGTCACATGAACATTCTGAAGAAACTCAGGCTGATGTGAGAAATAGAAAAGAAGCACTGAGCAACTTATCGCATCAGTTCTAAAGGTATATATATGTGGCTACTTTCCCCCTATGAGAAGAGATGGAGGAGAAATTGGATTCAGTTTGCATTTAAAGGTGAACCTACTTAACACACCCTGTCTAAAACAATATGCAGACTGAACCACAACTATCCTCTGAAATTTCCACCTCTCCTAATTTTGCAATGCAGTTCCCAAGCCAAGTAACAAGCACAAAAATGCAAATAAGAAGGGTAGATGTGCATTGAAGTGCAAATATTAGTGAAAATAGCATAGAAAAAAATTGATGCTATGCAAAGATGTGGCATGTAAAATGTCTACATTAGGAGCAATTCACACTAAAATGCTGATGAATTGCCATGGGGAACTTAAAAAAAAAATACAGTCGTACCTTGGTTCTCAAACAGAACGCGTTACAGGAGTCCGTTCGACTCACGGAACCATTCAAAAACCAAGGTGCAGCTTCCGATTGGCTGCAGGAGCGTGTGCAGAAAAGGATGCCTCGCTGGCTGGGGAGAGGAGGAGGAAGAGGAACCACTGCAACATGGACATGCAACATCACACGCACATGCCTGCCCGTAATGCGTGTGACATCACACACACTATGCGCAGGCATGTGCATGTGGCATTGCAGATCCACATTGCAGCAACTATCCTGGGGGCGAGTTGGCACCCCTGTAACATGGAAAAACAAAACTGGCATCCTTTTAAAAAAACAAACAAACAAAACAAAACTGGAGATTCTGGGGATTTTGCTTGGGACTACGTCCTTCGCTGCCCACCAGCGACCTTTCTCCATCAATTTATGACAAAAGAAAGTCCATTTGAAAACCTTCCCTGCATCATGTAGCCATGGGGGGTGTTGGGACCATTCTGGGGTACACTCTCTATTCATGTGGGGCAGTGGATAGGCCCAACAGAACTGCCTGGTGCCCTGTGTCAACTAAGTTTGCATAGATCCTAAAGCATGCCCCAAATCCTCTCCAGGGCGCAGGGATTAAATGGCAGAGAGTGTTCCCATGCAGAAAACATTCCCCAAAGGCATGAAGTGTGAAGATGACTGACATGCTCAGATTTTTTTTTAAAAAGCCTTTTTAACTGTCATGAATGCAGGCTTTCTTTCCTTCTCTTTCCCCCCACTCTGATTCTCATGATCCCTGCTCCTAGAAGAGCCCATTTCACCCATGCTAGCGCAGTTTTCTCAAGGGCTCTACTAAATCAGAATGCTGGTTGAAGGATTGCTTGTTTTAAAGTTGCCTCACACCCTGGTCTTTGCCATGCAGGATCCCCCCCTCACACCCACACAGCAAGCACAGTTCCATGAGATGACTATGGTGCTTGAATCTTACTTAGAATGTGAGTCCCTTAGGAACTGAGGCCCATCGTGAACATGGTACATGCTTTCAGGATAGCACTAGTCATAAACAGGAGAAAACAACATCCCAGCCACTAGCACCAAGGCAGGATTTTCTGCTCCTAATAAATAGGTAAAGGTACCCCTGCCTGTACAGGCCAGTCGTGTCCGACTCTAGGGTTGCACGCTCATCTCGCTTAAGAGGCCGGGGGCCAGCGCTGTCCGAAGACACTTCCGGGTCACGTGGCCAGCATGACGAAGCTGCAGCTGGCGAGCCAGCACCAGCGCCGCACACGGAAATGCCGTTTACCTTCCCACTATAAAGCGGTACCTATTTATCTACTTGCACTTAGGGGTGCTTTCGAACTGCTAGGTGGGCAGGAGCTGGGACCGAACGACGGGAGCTCACCCCGCCTCGGGGATTCGAACCGCCGACCTTATGATCGGCAAGTCCTAGGCACTGAGGTTTTACCCACAGCGCCACCCGCGTCCCTCTCCTAATAAATAAGCTGCTATTATCTCAATCTGTGTGGTCAACCTGTTACACACATTTTATTTGGAAAATAATAATAAACCCCCCAATATAGTACATTTTTGTATCTTATTTTTGCTACTAGCCTTCTACAGGGCTAACCAAATGACCAGAAGCAGATAAGAGCTTTTAGCATTCTAGCAATATATAATGAGTGTGGGTGGAGATTTGGGACACAGGTCCTTGGTGTGAAAATAACAATGTTGGAAATGTATATGCATAAACATACATGTACAAATTTGCACATCTATGCCCTAGTTTCATTTACATGTCTACTTCCCATGAGAGTGGCACTCATCCATCAGATCACGGATAATTCCCCATCCTGGATTCATACAGGACTTGCCCTGCATCAGGTCAACTGGTGTTGGCATAGTTTCTGAATGAGAGAGAGGAGAGCAGAGAAGGAAGGTATATCATCTATCAACAGGCTTCACTGTTGTATTTGGCTGGCTTATTTTTGTTTACTATAGTTATATTCTAGTTATATTCATTCTCAATGCAAAGCTAATGTTTTCACAGAGAGCTTTCTTCCCGACTGCATCTAAATAGCAGTCCCCCAGATACCTTCCTAACAGGCACATGTTTAAAACCATGTTTTCTTCTCAAACATTCAAATTCATTGACTTTGGAGCCTGTTTATAACCTCTCAAACCTTAACCAAGTTTGCAGCAGCTGCAAAATCCTCTCTGCGGAGGTAACTTAGATTATAAGGGGAGGGGAGGAATATGTGAAGTGGAGAAGGACAACTAAGTGATAAGAGGAAAGACATTGGGAGGATAGGATGTGAGACAACAGGGATGAGCAGAGAAATTGAGGGACAAAATAAATAGGCAAAGATGAGGAAAGTAAAGGGAATGTTGCTAGGATGAGTTTACAAAAAGGCCAGAATCAATGTACATACAAATGCATGTAACAAACACCACTACACACAAACATTCACAGAGCAGTTTCAGGAGAGAGAAAAGTGTTGTTGTTATAATTTATTGCTCTTTTCCCAGAAAGATAAGTCAAAGTGACATACAATATATCAATGAATGAATACTGTACATTGAAATTGGCATAGAAGTGGGGGGAAATGAAGGAACAATTTCTTTTAAAAAACAACTAACTTGAATTAAAACATCCCACCCACTCATGGAAGCAATTTTACGTTAAAGGCCTAATGAACCATTGTTTGAAGGATGGCTGAGGGAAGGGGGTAAGGTTGGAGATGGGGGTTATTATTCCTTGTTATTTTGAAAAATCAATAAAAAATAAAATAAATCAAAGCCCTGGCAAAAAAGGGATGTTTTGGCTGGCACCTACAGATTTATAATGATGGTACCTGGCAAGCTTCCCTGGGGAGAGCATCTCTCAAGCTTGTGGACTGACTATGCATGACTATTCACCATGCTGGTTGAGGCTGACAAAAGCAGCATAGAATTCTGGCAGGTAACTCATTGGTTAACCACTCTCCCAGTGAACAGCTTTGTGGAATGGGATAGAAACCTGCTTTTCATCACATTTTCATCTGCTCTCACTCTAAAGGGGTTAAGAGTTCCATGCAGGACAGGATTTTGCAAACCTATTAGTGGTGTGCCCCTCCAACCTGAATTCTCAGTCATGGAAGAAGAAGAGGAAGGAACACATACTAATCGGTGCATTGGTAACTGAATACTTTAGGTAGCTAACTTTCTTCATGGCCCTGCTCCTCACTCTGTATGAACCAGTCAGTGTCTCCATTTAGTTCACATTTAAGGTGAATGTCCCCAATTCGCACTTTCCAGAAAGCATTACACAGACCAAAGCACCTTGCGAAATTTGTACTTCTCTGAATTTTGCAATGCAGTTCTCCAGCCATGTGCAGGGTAGAGTGCACATAAAATGCATATCTTGGTACAAATCATACAGTACAGTACTGCATTATGTTAGGGGAAACTGCTTTGCAAAAATGTGTATGCTGTGCAAAATTGCATGCAAAAATGTGTATATTGTGAGAAGTTTTCATTAAAATGCTGGCAAATTGTTATGAAGACTTTAGGGAGAAAATTCACATACTGCTCTGGAGGTGTGGAGATCTGAACTTAAGAGTGGAAAAGGGAACCAAGAGAAACTGAAATTGACAGATTTACCCATTCCTACTTGGTGGCGGGTGGCGCTGTGGGTAAAAGCCTCAGTGCCTAGGGCTTGCCGATCGAAAGGTTGGCGGTTCAAATCCCCGCGGCGGGGTGTGCTCCCGTTGTTTGGTCCCAGCGCCTGCCAACCTAGCAGTTCGAAAGCACCTCAAAGTGCCAGTAGATAAATAGGGACCGCTTACTAGCGGGAAGGTAAACGGCGTTTCCGTGTGCAGCTCTGGCTCTGGCCACGTGACCTGGAAGTGTCTCCGGACAGCGCTGGCCCCTGGCCTCTTGAGTGAGATGGGCGCACAACCCTAGAGTCTGTCAAGACTGGCCCGTACGGGCAGGGGTACCTTTACCTTACCTTTACTTGGTGGTCCATCAAGTAATGCTTCGCCTGCTCATTTCTGCAGATCAAACTGCTGATGAAGTTACACAAACTAACTGCTTCTACATCTACCAAAACTGCTGCTTAAAGAGGCAAGATTCGGGATTTAAAACTTAAGGATCCCACTACCTTAAAAAAAAAGAACCCTATGAGAGCACAAGTAAATGACAGCTTCTTTCTTTACCATGTGAACACTGCATTTGAACAAGGTATTTGCCTGTGTATTATACACCCACTGACCCTGAACTGCAGAGCTTACCTTATTTTGAACAAATATGTCCAACAACAAAAAGAACACAGTATCTACACAGAAATTCAGGGTTTGCTTTGCCAGAGTGTTAAAAGAGAGTTTATCTAAGTACATCAGTCAACAAAATGTACATTGGGTGCAAACACTGTGATCTCGGAAGTTTCCAGTCACAGGGAAACAGAATGCAATTTGTTAAATTACTTGGGTGCAGGAGAGTGAGGCTGAAGCAACAATTATACAAGGAATCTGCTACTCATTGAAGAATTGAAGACGTCAATAGATGAATGTTTCCCATGAAAGACGATAGGCACCAAAACGAAGGCTACTCATTTAAAAATCTTGTTAGGCATTCCTTCTTAGAACACCGGCTATTTATGGGGCAGAATTTGTTCCATTAGTCACAATACCCTAAACCCCAGACTAATGAATGAATCCCCATATGTTTAGAGCCCTGGTTTACTTTCAGAAGCATGTCAGTAACCTTGCTGGAAAAGATTAAGTTAGCTATTAGCCCATCCTTTCCCACACTAAAAGGTTTGTGGGAGCTTGCCTTTAAAAAGCAATGCCCTCCCCTTCTGGGTTGATGTGAACATCTGGATAAGTTTTATTTTGGAGACTTCACTAAGGCTCTCGGACATGAATGTGGGATGCTCAAGAATTTCATTCACTCCACATCATCCTGATTTGTGCTTTCCAAATTAATATGTACTGTAGATCTAAGTACTGTTATCCAGTGTTTGCACTTCCCCAAATTGTGCAATGCATTTAGCCCCCAAAATGCACGTAAATATGCAGATTTTAGACTAATGTGTGTTGGCTCAATATAGTTGGCTCAAAAGACTGTACAAAACCCACAGCTTTTCATGTGGTTTGTGACAGGGAAATGCAGGGTGATGTGAAATTGACATGGATCGGAAATAGGTTAATCGCTCCATCCTTGCTGGGATATCTTCTGATGGTGTGTGGCCTCTCAGATACTCTCCTTTCTGGGTCTGCAGAATTATGTACTGCGGAATTACAAAGATAGGAATTCTTCTTCAGCTTGGATTTGGGCCTGAGCTGAAGAAGAAATCAGGAAACTTTGCCATCTTTTCTCTCATGTGAGACAGGCTTTAATGAGCTCCCCAAGTTCTTAACCAAGCTTAGCTTGAAGGAACTTCACCGCAAAGTGAGTAACTTGATACTGGGCTCAGAAATTGGCCATTGCCTTCTTTGGCCCTGCCTGTGAGTTTCCTGAGGCATCTGGCTTCCAGTGGTGGAAAACAGAACGCTGGAATCGATCCTCCTTAGTCTGATTCAGCAGTGCAGTTCTCAAGTTCTTATGATAAGTTATTATTTGAAAATGGTGTGACCTTTCACCAGAAAAGGTTTCATGACTAGAAGGCCCAGGAGACTCAGAAGGAAATTTTCTCACAGCCTAGAGATAATATCAGTTAAATTGATGAAATGGGATGTGAAATGGTATAGTCTCGTTCAAGTCACATTATCTAAATTGGCCATAATTCATATGCTTTATACAAATTATACATACTTGTATGTACTTTGGCTTAACTGATTTGTAAATTACAGCAGTCAACATCTTCATTGGTCAGTAAGCAGATTCCAGAGTGTATGAGGCCAAACATGAGAAAGTGGAATTAAACTAAAATGCAATATAAGCCAAGTCTTTACTTTTAACATTGTTATTGCTACATTTCTAAGTCAACTAATTGGAAATTTGAATCTGGGATTGCCTGGTCTAAATCCAACACCCCCCACAATGTTATCCTTATCAACCAGTCATTTTGCTTTTGTGGGGGAGCAAATGGGTGTCCCTGCTTACATACACAAAGAAACTCTGAGTTACTGTACTAGTGACCAAACATTTGGCATGTGTTCCATTAAATGAGGCCCCAAGAGCCATTATAGAGGCTATATGTATTTCTCCGCATCTCGTTGCAATTTTGCCACTGATCTAGTAAGCAGAGGAGCAAATGATGGCAGTGCACTAGAGATACAATTGTAGGCCTGATTCTCTGCCATAGCCAAGCCCATGGGCCCTTTTGCTTCCATCCAGGACTGCCACAAACATCCATTGTCTGTCAGTTCTGACAGGTTAGCCATCAACTGGCCCTCCATGGATTAGTTCTATGGCCTTCTAACGAAAGGTCTTTTCTGCCAATTGAGAACTTCCTCCTGATACAAACAGAAGCTTCAGAGGAAGGAGCCTTTGTAAGGAATACATGCTCCCTTCTTGTCCCCTGTGATTCTTAAACTAATCAGGCTCCCCTGTGAATGCTATTCATATATATATTGGGGGGGGGGAGCTCATTGATTGTGTAAAGGCCTGGCTCTTAGGCAGAGTTTTGTGTGCAGGAGAGAGGGAGAGAGAGAATAATACACATCTGGATATCCTTCCCATTCCAGGCGCGTGGAAGCTGGTTGCTGTTACTTTATAGTAAAAGAATGGCACTCAACACTTGTTCTGCACTTATTCAAAGGAGCTTTCTTTTTTACCGTTGACTCCATTTGCACAAGAATTGAGCCCTGGCATTGAAATCAAGGTCTAGAGGTGTGCCCGGGCTCAGATTCAGTTCTGTATAGCTCAGTAAATGCTGCATATTATGAGAAATCCCATCTAGTAAACACAAGTGAAAAATGCATGGAATGCAAATCATAATGGTAAAATTACAGTTTGGAGGCTATGCTCCACATTTTACCAAGCAGGAGATGGAACAGAAATTGCAAGTAAATAGACTAGGTAGGAAGTGCCAAATGGAAAATGAGATGTTTGCTCCTTCTACACTCTTATATTTTCCATACACACGCACGCACGCATGCACACGCACACACACTTTTTCCTTTCCATCTTTGAAAAGAACTCATTGCTTTAGATCAACAGTAAGAAGAAATTTGTAGTAGTTGCATAAATTCTGAGAACAACATAGATGATGTTTCAGAATGGGAGAGAAGGAATGAATATGAGAGAAGAGACAGCAGTTGCTCAGTAAGCAGTAGAGTTACTTTGGCACACAGAAGGCACCAACTCCAGCCCTGTGCCAAGGTCAGAATAAATTATAGCAGCTGCAGCACATTTCACTTATCACCTAAGAAACTACTCATAAGCAGGATAAAGTTAAGCAACAGTGACTTGATTTAGGCCCCCTACTGAGTTCAGTCTTGCAAGGGTCACCTGAGATAGGGTTTCTTGATACAGGCTGCCCAAACTCCAGATATGACATGTGGTTATTCTTATGATTTTTTTTCTGTCAGTTAAAAACTTATTTTATTTCACCCAGGCTTTCTTAGCAGAATGTTCTTGATACAGGTGTCCCAACCATGGAGCGACATTTCCCTTCAGATATGGTCTCCATCAACTCTTACAGATTTTTGGTTGGTGTCAGTTAAAAACTTATTTTTTCACTGATTTTTGTTTGTTTGTTTCTCTTTTTATTTGCATTTTGTATTTCTCTTGTTTTGTAATCTTCTCTCATAGATTTTAAATGTGAAGTTTTAAAACCTGCTTTGTGATGTTTGCAATTGTCATTGTGAACTGCTATCATGGGCCTATAACCATATATAAGAGCGAGAGAGAGAATTATTTTGCTGGTAGGTTCAAGCAAGCCTGCCTAGACAAGGGCCATTCAACTAGGGAAGGGGTGGTTGGTAAGCATAATTTCAATAGCTTGTGGGTGTTCAACACAATACTGCTCAAAGAATTATGTTCTACCAAAGGATTAAGCATGAAGAGTGGAGAACGGCCTCAAGTTTATTGACTGAACCAGCAAACTCTAGCAAAAGTTTAAGGCCAAGCCCAGCACCACTGGGCAGACAAAAACAAAAAGAGCACAATAATAAACTTTATTCAAAGTACAAGTTAAGTTACACTAATTGCCTTTTGTTAAACCGGGAATGTTTCTTTCATCACTGCAGTTAGACAGGCACATCTTGCGCATGTTGATTTTGTTCCTGTAAGACAAAGTCCTCATTTCAGGAAAATTAGGGTTGCCTATAAGCAGCCGCAAAAATGGCTGGAGGGTTTTGCTTCCACCTCCCCAAGCACTTAGTCTGCAATCTTAGACCCACTTACCTGGGAGTAAGTCCCATTTAACTTCTGAGCAGACTTGTATAAGATGGTACTATTAAACAGTTGCTGTTTTTAATGAGATGAAAAAGATAAAAGATAGCCTTGACATATTTAGTTTTTTAATTACATTTTTATCCTGCTGTTCATCCATTATACTCAGGTTGGTGTGCATCATTACACACACACACACACACACACACACACACACTTACTTTATCCTCCTAACAACTCAATGAGAGATAGGTCAGGCTGAGCAAGATCATCTGACCTGAGACCATCCAGTGAATGTCAGAAGTCAGGATTTGAGCCTGGTTCTTCCCAGTTCTAGTCCAGTGCTCAAACCTGGTACACAGGTAAAGAGGGTGGTCACTTTGTTATGCCTGGTTAGGGCAGACTGGGTTGAGAAAAGATTGGACGTTTCCACCCCTCTCTGCCGTCTGCCACACTCCATAAGTCTTGTTAGCTTGTTATGAACAAAGTCCCTTAAATAAAAGAAAGGTGTAATCCCAGAAAATGTATCTGACTCTAGTGAATGGCACTGATAGTTACAGCTGTGCCAGCAATCTAGGCTGATGCCAAACTGCCCCAGGAAGACAGATCACTGTTCCCCAGAACCAAGCTAGGCTGGTGGGGGGAAAGTCAAAACTTACTGCAGAACCAGAATCAAACAAATCATTTTTCTTCCTTAACAGAAGATTTTCTGTGAACTAGAAGAAAAATGAAGTCTTTAAAACAGTTCAGCCACACCTTAGATTTAAGCATGTACATTATTTTTACAAATAAGTGTCCCAGTCATCACTCCTTTTCTGTCTGTCTCTAGCAGCTTTTGATACTGACCCTGGACTGACACTGCCTTAATGTCATCCAATACTCTTTCTGAAATGCAAGGGGGAAGGGAGAGCTCTCCTTTTATTTCAGCCTTTGCCGTTACATCATTTCCCAAACATTTTACAAAAATAATTTTAAAACAAGACGCTGAAGGTGTGATCCCTTTTACTGGCCTAACCACACATTTGAAAAGAGCAAATTTTGGACAATCACCCTCTTCATCAGACCATGGAAAACTGAGCAAGGTCAAGCCACAGATATCATGGCTGGATGTGCATTCAGACATCCTGGGAAAACATTTAGTGTGTGATTAAATGTTGCAGCTTTTGGCAGCTTCTTTTCTCTGGATGGAGACATCAACTAGTCCTTCATGTGGACAGGAAGAAGTCCATGGCTCCAGCCTGCCCTGCCCTTGTCCTCACTGAACGAGTTTTTTCCACCCTTCATTCCCCACCCCCAATACCCAATGAGCACATTTCATTCAAGGACCTTGTCCTGTCCTGACCTTGACTCGAAGCCCATGGGACAGCACCATGGAAAGCTCCAAGTGAACAACTTGCTCCAACAATGTCTGGGACTTGGCTGATGGCTCAAAGGTCCAGGTCCAGCTCAAAGCTTTTGGACTCCTTTGACTCCAGGCTCACAGGGGAGATGTGGCTTCCAGGCCTAATTCCTCAAGGGTGCAAGCTCAGAGAGCATGGACTCCAGAGATCCTGATTCATGGGTCCCTGTCTCAAGGGCCCCCAATCTGATGGACTCAAGCCAAGTCATGGTGCTGGAGCCCAGGTTGGTTACCGGTGATGCCACTGCTCCAGTGGAGCTGGTGGGTTCATCCATGTCTGGGTTTGAGCCCAGACTGCTGCTCATGATGTGGTCCTGGCAAGCCTTCATGTCTCTACAAAAATATTAGACTGCACAAAATCCTTGTGTTGAGCTTATTTCATTTGCCGAAAGAGGGGAAAGTGAAGGACTGAGACTATTCAAAGATGTTTGCCAAGTCAGTGGAAGAGATACTGGCACTAAGGCTTCTATCTCTACTCAAACCACAAATATTCCTGCTACCCAGACATGCACTCAGCTTGTTTTGCTCAGTTATATCCCCCCCCCCCCTTTGCAGGTCATAGTTCTAAGCTCCAAAGATAACATTTTTAAAAATACTTATTCTCCAAATTAATAGATGGTGAATGCCTAAAAAAATCAAGCAAGATTTGGCAACAAAATCACATGAACAGGGTGTCAGTCTGTAGAAGCTAGAAGCCAAGTACAAACAAGCAGACTCAACTAGGGTCAGGACTACAGCTAAAACCATCTTGTGTTTTTACTGCTGGCATGGCTGCATCAAATTAAAATAAGTCACTACTATGGACGCGGGTGGCACTGTGGTCTAAACCACAGAGCCTAGGGCTTGCCGATTAGAAGATCAGCAGTTCGAATCCCCACGACGGGGTGAGCTCCTGCGGTTCGGTCCCTGCTCCTGCCAATCTAGCAGTTTGAAAGCACGTCAAAGTGCAAGTAGATAAATAGGTACCACTCCAGCAGGAAGGTAAACGGTGTTTCTGTGCGCTGCTCTGGTTTCGCCAGAAGCAGCTTAGTCATGCTGGCCACATGACCCGGAAAAACTGTCTGTGGACAAACGCTGGCTCTCTCAGCCAGTAAAGTGAGATGAGCGCCGCAACCCCAGAGTCATTCGCGACTGGACCTAACAGTCAGGGGTCTCTTTACATTTACCTATGGATTGTTTACACTGTATATAAATTACAAAATGCTTTGCTGTAATCTTTTTCATATTACCTCTCACAGTTCTCTGAGAAACATCATCATATCTGTACCCTCAGTTTCAAAAAGGAGCACTGAAGTTGAGAGTGATGTTTTCAAGACCACACAGCGGCAGAGGTAAGATTTGACTTTAACCAGTGGCAAATGTATGACTCATGGGCAGCCCGTTTGGACGAGCTCCATTTGTTCACCTCTACAAACATGGCTATGTGAACATTAGGGATGAATGAGATGATAACATAAGGTTACCAGACATCCCTGTTTCCCAGGGACAGTCGCCGGATTTACAAGTCAGTCCCCTTACAAAACCCACTGAATTCATCTGAAGTTGAAAAGTGTCCCCGGACTCATTGGAAAAAAAATCTGGTAACCTTATGATAACAGCAATGTTTCTGCCTTTGCGCTATGCTACCCACTCCCCAAACAACTTGGGACCAAATCCAGTTTGGGCGAAGCAGGAGGAAAAGGTAATAATAACAATGATGCCTCTGGAATTGGTGCTCTCCCCCCACACATACACACAAAAGGTACAACCAGGAAAAATGTGATACTAACTAGGATGGTAAAATTATGTTGATGCCTTTGAACTGCCCTGCACCCAAACAACTTGGCAACAATTAGGAAAACAATGGTGATGATAACGACAACGACCTGAAAAATTGTCTTACTCCTTATATACCCAGTCAACCACTGTGTTATGGAGGTGAGGGCCTTCTGCAGATACCATGTTATCAGGAGGTCCTTTCTGCACAATATAGGATCTGGCCCTTTAGCCTTGTGGCATCTACCTTTTGGAATTTCCTCTCCTTAAATATTAGACAGGCACTGTCTCTGTTGCCTTTTTGGCTTTTCCAATAAACTTTTTAAGTGGAGACATTTGTCCCAGCCTGCATCTGTCCTGAAATTGTTTTAAGTATGTTTTTCTTGTTTCATCACTAGGTTTTTACTGCCCTGGGCTCCTTTTGGGAGAAAGGGCAGAATATAAATTTAATTAAATGATGATGATGATGATGATGATGTCTCTGCACTGGGTCCCTCTCCCTCAGCACTGGCCTTCCTTCCCCACAAGAAAGAAACTTGAGAATAATAAAGAAAAATGTGATGATACTATGTCTGCACTGCCCCCAAAAAACTTAAGAGCAATCCCTGTTGTATAGCATGCAGCAGAAACAAGAAAAGGTTGTCATATTCTGTCCCCCACCCTCATATTCAAATGAGGTCTTCTCATGGGACTGCCTGCTCCAGATGCCCACAGGCAGCAAAACAAGCACAGCAGAAACAGGACAGTTACTGCATTTCTTCCCTCAACTCCCCCTTTTCAAGAAGTTCCTCAAGCAGCAAACCAAGAAACTGGCTTCCATTCATGGAAATCAGTTTCCATGATTCCCCCCCCCCATGCACGTGCGCGCGCACATACACACACTTAAGTAGCTGCCTGCCTACTGCTCCACATGACTGGCCAGCAGCAAAACAAAATAGAGCAGCAAATGGGTGGATCCTGCACTTCTTCCTCCATCATTCCACACACACACTTTGCAAACACTCCTCCATGGCCAAGTAGGCCTTGGTCATAGTAGGCCTTTGGTCTCACCATGCTGAAGTTGCTCTTACAATTCTTATATTCACATTTGCTTTTCCTTTAGCTTCCAGTTTCCCCACCACCGTACATCATTTTCAGTCTTAAGTAGTATTGTTAGCACCTGTTTATGCAGTTAAGTTGGGAGTTATTATCTGGAGAAATGAAGCATACCAAAGGTGTTTCAACCCAGCAGCTTTTACTGACTGTCTTGCATCACTCACGGGTCACTGGGTTTCTCTATGGAACTTTTGAACTTCACGTATCAGATATAATCCTGATATTCAGTCTGCTTCTTCAGGGTACACAGATCTTGCCAAGTCTTGTTTCATCTCACTTCAGCCACTGATTTACCCCTTAAATATGTAAACAAATCAAAGGCTGAACTGAGTTCAGTGCTATCCTGGGGTAACCATCCCATCCAACACTTCACAGGTAAATAGAGGACAGGTGTGGAGATTTTTGCCATTCCAGATGTTGCTGAGCTGCAACTGCCATAACCTCTGCTTACTGAGACTGAAGGGAATTATAGTTTGGTGATATCTAGAGGACCAAATATTCCCCACACCTGAAAAGTTGACAGTTATGTGCATGAGGCAGGTGCCTCACTCTACCTAATAGCAGGACTGGCCCTGCTTATGCTGATAATATGAAGAGCAAGATACCCCTGTGACCCTGGCTCAACTTTGGAGGAGGACTGTGGTCCAGTAGTAGAGCACATCCTTTGCATGCAAAAGGTCCAAGTTTCAATCCTTGCCATGTCCAGGTAGAATAAGTAAAGACCCCTGTAGGGGTGCCTACTGAGTTAGGTGGATCAACAGTCTAAGACAGCTTCCCAGGCTCCTGCATTCAAGCTACACCATTTTCAATGCATCCAGATATCCACAAGCCTAACGCCTGTGCAGACCTTCCTTTATTTCAGAGCTGTCTTTGAATTTGACAAGTCTCTTGAATTTCCACCTGGACACCCTCCACCTCCGATAGCATGTAAGCCACTGAGCTGTTGCAGCTAGAGCATGTGACGATCGCTCGCTGCAAATCCTAAATGCTCTGTGGATTTGCGGGCTTGCTCCATTAAATATACAACAATGGCTTTACTGTAACTAGGTTAACTAGAACTTGGCAAGAGGCTGGCGGAGGGAGGCCGCTCGCTCTTCTCCCTTTCCAAGGTGATGCTGGCGTGATCATTTATTTGTAGAGCTGGAGCACCCGCTAGCCACAATCCCAAACCACGCTTTAAATAAATTCAATCAGTTGTGTTTTTTTTCTAATAGAGCTAAAACCGCTGCTCAAACACCACTGGTTTTCTTTGCACATTACTTTTAATTGTGAAAGCTTCTCCCCTGTGTGCGTGATAAAGGAGCTTTCACAAAGCGAGAGCCAACATCTTTCTTCTAAAACAAAAAAAAAAGCCCTTGGCTTTGCATGGGCTTTTAAAAATTAATTTTCTGTGGAACTTTGTCTCATTAGCCCTCACAGGGCAAAGGGCACGTATCGAATTACTGAAGAAGATTATCATATTAGGATTACATAAAGCCAAGGAAGCTTGGCACATTCCCGCCTTTTTTCTTTTTTTTTATTAACTGCTTGAGTCTCATCCTGTGTTTCTTGTGGCCCCCAAACAAATCATGGAGCAGCTATTGCCCTTAAGGGGCATCCAGCCAGCATAACCAATTTTCAAGCTATCCCTTTCTGGACACTCAAACGGTACAGGCATACTGCACAAATAGTCCAGAAGGAGAAAAATGGCTGCTTGCCTGAACCAAAAGTAAGAACTCCATATCCACTTATATACCCTTGAGCTGCACATCAATAAAGGGACTCCTGACCATTAGGTCCAGTTGTGGCCGACTCTGGGCTTGCGGTGCTCATCTCGCTTTATTGGCCAAGGGAGCCGGTGTACAGCTTCCGGGTCATGTGGCCAGCATGACTAAGCCGCTTCTGGCAAACCAGAGCAGCGCACAGAAATGCCGTTTACCTTCCCGCTAGAGCGGTACCTAGTTATCTACTTGCACTTTGACGTGCTTTCGAACTGCTAGGATGGCAGGAGCAGGGACCGAGCAATGGGAGCTCACCCCATTGCGGGGATTCGAACCGCCGACCTTCTGATCGGCAAGTCCTAGGCTCTGTGGTTTAACCCACAGTGCCGCCCGAGTCCCTCGATAGCGGGTAGTAAAAGCTGGCTTGGTTTACCTCTAGGATGCGGTCTGGAAATATTAGATGACACATTATGTATCTTATAGAGAATCTGATTGTCTAGCTTAAATATTGTCTACTATTTTGGATGGTAGCAGCTCTCCAAGATCCAAAGCAAAAGTCCTGCAACCGAAGATCCTTTTAGATCCTGCTGGGATTCAGGCTGTATGCAAGACATGTGCTCTACCACTCAGGCAAGGATGCTGCTCAATGTAGTTAGATGTTGGTGCACCATGGTCTGCTGGGGGCAGCCTATAGATATGGATTCTTACTATTTTTTTCAAGCAGATTTTTTTTTACATTATTAACACAACCCACCTGCACAAGCTCCATTAAAATGAATGTGAAGCTGCCATTAATTCCAGTAAGGTTTGTGGCAAGAACAAAAAAAATATCGCCCGTAAATCTGTGTCCTTTGCTTCCTGGGTGGGATGTTGTAGAGGAGGGGGAAGTGTCTTATTCCCTTGTGAAAACAACCAAGGAAGTGTAGGATTGACTCTGCAGTGAATTTTGGAATTCCTTATAGCCCTTGCTACCACTAAAATTTGCCAAAAGATTTCTTGAATCAGGCTGAATTGTCACTTGTTAATGCCTGTAGTTCAAGCTGTTAGGCATGGGAGCAGGTCCCAAGAAAAACGTTGGCAATCTAATTAACACACAGGGTGAATTCAGATGACCACCTACCAAGCAATGGCTTCCTACCAGGTGAATCCCAACATGGCAAAAATAATTTGCCACAAGCAAATTAATAGCTGAAACTGCTTTGCTAAGCTTCAATAATAACCCTCACAGCTTTCCCACGGAACAAATTATAATAATAATAATAATAATAATTTATTATTTGTACCCCGCCCATCTGGCTGGGTTTCCCCAGCCACTCTGGGCGGCTTCCATAGAAACAAAAAATACAATAAAATATCACAGATTAAAAACTTCCCTGAACAGGGCTGCCTTAAGATGTCTTCTGAATGTCAGGTAGTTATTTATCGCTTTGACATCTGCTGGGAGGGCGTTCCACAGGGCGGGCGCCACTACCGAGAAGGCCCTCTGCCTGGTTCCCTGTAGCTTTACTTCTCGCAATGAGGGAACCGCCAGGAGGCCCTCAGAGCTGGACCTCAGTGTCCGGGCAGAACGATGGGGGTGGAGACGCTCCTTCAGGTATACTGGGCCGAGGCCGTTTAGGGCTTTAAAGGTCAAGACCAACACTTTGAATTGTGCTCGGAAACGTACTGGGAGCCAATGTAGGTCTTTCAAGACCGGTGTTATGTGGTCTCGGCGGCCGCCCCCAGTCACCAGTCTAGCTGCCGCATTCTGGATTAGTTGTAGTTTCCGAGTCACCTTCAAAGGTAGCCCCACATAGAGCGCATTGCAGTAGTCCAAGCGGGAGATAACCAGAGCATGCACCACTCTGGCGAGACAGTCTGCGGGCAGGTAGGGTCTCAGCCTGCGTACCAGGTGGAGTTGGTAGACAGCTGCCCTGGATACAGAATTGACCTGTGCCTCCATGGACAGCTGTGAGTCCAAAATGACTCCCAGGCTTCGCACCTGGTCCTTCAGGGGCACAGTTACCCTATTCAGGACCAGGGAGTCCTCCACACCAGCCCGCCTCCTGTCCCCCAAAAACAGTACTTCTGTCTTGTCAGGATTCAACCTCAATCCATTAGCCGCCATCCATCCTCCAACCTCCAACCTCCAACCAAATTCTATTATTTAATTGCATTTTGGGTTGGGGGTCACTGCAGGCTATCTAAAAATATTTTTGGGGACTGCATGTCAAGAAGAAAATTTGAATCATGTGGTTAAGTTAAGATAAATAGTGCTGCTCTAAGCTATTTTGTTAGCGCAGGGCACAGTAAACTAGATTTTCCCCCTTATAAAAACAAGGTGTGAAATTTATTAGGATTCACCAGAAGTTAATTTTAAAAGCTTTAGAAGCCTGGTGGAATGGGGGCAGAGCAGATAAACCTTCCTCTCCCTTAAAATTTCCAGATATTCTCTGACAGGAAAAAGAGATTTTGGTAAAAAGTTGCTCCTACAGGTTGCCCAAATAAACAAAACAAAAATACTCAGAGGTTCCAAAACTATCACAGCTGCCATCAAGTGAATCTTTGTATTAAATTGCTAACAAGCAAGTTCAGGATAGAGCATACACTTCCAGAAATTTCTCTGTACCGTTGAGTGGCATTTTCAAATGACTTGACTTAAACCAACCTGATATACACACAAACTGCTTTAAGGAACATACAATATATGCATCTGACTTTCCTATACTGTAAACATCATTCTGGCGAGTGCTTTTTTTTCTGGGACTCACAGGGGTACACATACCCCTAAACATTTTGTGTCTCTGAGTTTGGCCTCATTGAGGGGCAGTATTTCAATATGAGTTAGGTAAATGAGAGTACCCCTAAACATTATTTTAAGAAAAAAGCACTGGTTCCAGCACCTCTTTTTTGAGAAAAATAACACTGAGAGGGATTACAGATCTCTAACAAAATTTCAGGACCATCTCCAAACTGCAAGTTGCCATCTGTAACCACTGTGCATTGTTACCCATTCTTCTTTGACTTTCCCTGTCCCTAGCGTTCAAAAAATTAAATGGGGGCCCCTCTTGGGTTTTCTTTGTACACAGTCTCACAATTCTGATGATTCAACAGAAAAGCCTTACTCCAATTTAGGGGGAAATTGCATAGTAGAGGCTTGGGAGCCAGTGTGGTGTAGTGGTTAAGAGCGGTAGTCTCGTAATCTGGGGAACCGGGTTCGCGTCTCCGCTCCTCCACATGCAGCTGCTGGGTGACCTTGGGCCATTCACACTTCTTTGAAGTCTCTCAGCCCCACTCACCTCACAGAGTGTTTGTTGTGGGGGAGGAAGGGAAAGGAGAATGTTAGCCGCTTTGAGACTCCTTTGGGTAGTGATAAAGCAGGATATCAAATCCAAACTCTTCTTCTTTTTCTTCTTCTTACTTAGAATTGCTTATATACAACACTTGTACATTTCCCCCCAGGAATATTAAAAGGGCAGAGAAAGATCTCAGCTAACCCACACAGACACACACCTTTAGGTATAATCTCCTTAGACCATGATGCATGTTGGTCTTCCGATATGGGAACCCTGGGAGAAGTAGATGACCAAGCATAAAAGCATCATAAGAAATTTGGCAATTGGCATAAGATTTTGTTATAAAAAGCTAGAAATCACAACTACTTCTGAAAATGAAGAAAAATAGTAAGAGCGTACGATTGAAAATACCACCGTCAATACTGAGTTCTTGATACTTGTAAGTAGCAAAATGCAGTATTGAGGGTCCAATTCAGAGTTGGCATAGGCAGTAGTCTGCAGTCAAATTATATGCAGCAGGGAACATACCTGCTGTACCCACCTGCCCTCACATAAAATGAAGTTAGGATGGTACATATATACATGTATACATACATATACCCATACATGTAGATGTCTGATTTCTGAAATCCCACCACTTCATTCAAGGAATGGCAGCATCAAAGAACTTGAACTGGGCTTAACACACATTGCTGCTCATTTGCAGTTCCCTGTTCAAGTTGTATGTTACACAGTGTGTGTGTATTGGGTGAGCCACAGCACCCATGTTGTATTGTACATATGCTATTCCTGGGTTGCCAACTGCATACCCTCCAACATTTCTCCAATGAAAATAGGGATGTCCTATTCCATAATGGTAATTTTACTACTTATGCCCCACACATCTTACTGGGTTGCCCCAGCCACTCTTGGCGGGTCCCAAAATATATAAAAACATAATAAAACAGTAAACTTTTTTTAAAAAAACTTCCCTATACAGTCAAACCTTGGTTGTCGAACGTAATCCATTCCGGAAGCCCATATTGCTTCCAAAATGTTTGACAACAACAACAACAACAACAATAATAATAATAATAATAATAAATTTTATTTATATCCCGCCCTCCCCAGCCAAAGCTGGGCTCAGGGCGGCTAACAACAATCAAAATAATCCAGCATTCTAAAAACATTCATTATAAAATTAATTAAAATCAAATTGATGGCAACCATTAAGCAAAATTCTGTGCAGATTGCCAGAGGAGGGGGGCACGGCTTCCGATTGGTTGCAAAAGCTTCCTGTACTCAATTGGAAGCCATGTCAGATGTTCGGCTTCCGAAAAACGTTTGAAAACCGGAGCATTTACTTCTGGGGATTTGCTGTTCAGCAGCCAAAATGTTCCAAAACAGAGCCATTCAGGAACCAAGGTTTGACTGTACAGAATTGCCTTCAGATGGCTCAGGGTTGGATAACTCCATACACTCCAACATTTCACCAGTGAAAATAGGGACATCCTAAGGAAAAGCAGGACATTCTGGGGCAGCTTCTCTAAATCAGGGATGTCTCTGGGGGAAAGGGACACTTGGAGGGTCTGTGACTGCCAAGCCCTTAGCCGTACTATCTAAGACTTAGATTCAAAGTGTTATGACATTCCAAAGTTAATTTGACATCCTTTAGTAAATCACAAAAACAACAATTCAGTTTACTTTTTTTTTTTTTTTGCCCGGCCAACAAACTTCCATGAGAAAAATCAGCACATTTCTACAACTATGTTCCTATGATAGCATGCAGTGCGCTTTGCACAAGGGACTTTTTGCATAGGGAGAAGCGCCACATTGAGAAAGAATGACTCTAACATGTCAGCCTACTGTCAGTAGCTATCTATATTGTCTATCATCCTCTCTGTGCCTTTTCCACCTCTGCAACACTCCCAGGCAACGACTTTGGGAAACCATCAACAATGACACCATAATAACCTCTTCTGAGAGCCGAGATAGCAAATGTGCCCTTTCACTTGCATTGTATAAATATGTACAAAGGTGACAACACAAACCAACTCTTTCTCACCAACAAAGCAGTTTTAGCAAAGGTACCCTTTCACCTTCCAGCATATAAAATATATATGAATGTGAGAAAGCATACACCATATCATGCTCCACTATCTTGTTTCTGACAATGAGACAAGTCTATGTTTCTCTGATGCCTCCTGTTGAGAAAGTTTCCTGCCAAACGTTAGGTGCCTATAGACTTCCAAGGACTCTGTGGTGATTTGATGATGTCTATGGAATATAATGCACAGGAATTGCCCTTCACCTATCCATTTGTCAGCATAGCTTGAGTTTTAAAAGAAAAGAAAAAACACCTTGCTAAGGCTGAAGGTTTACCTCAGTGTTGTGGCATTTGGAAGAGTCTGGTGAGGGAGCTAGAAGCCCCAGGCCCTTCAACTTTATTTCTCAGCAGGGCCATAGTGCCTCTTCTGAGGCAGAAAGAACTTCCTATATTTCTCTGACCCACCTTGAATGGTCCATTTGGAAATCTTCTATTTCCTTATGGGCCAATCCTCCCTTCCTATAGTTTCGATTATATTTCCATATAATTAATACATATGTTGAACAGTATAGGACTTAAAACAATTTAACAAATTTACTGTTTTACCAACCTCTCCATTGGGAAGGTTCAGCATTTTTCCTAACCCTGGGTTAGCATTTTTTTTAAATAAAAATAAAAATCTGTTGCTGACTCATTGGCAGGACCCCCCCCCCACACACACACACATACACACACACACACACACACTTATCTCGTGACTCTTTAGTTTCCTTAAGCACCTCTATTACATCTTTAATCTTTTGACTTGTCAGTTCTCATCCAGCTTAGGAGATTTTAACTGCACAGCCTTAGAGAGACTGTAAATTCTTTGGACAGGGACCACATCCCGTATGTTATGCGGTTACTCGGTGCCTAGTATAACGGCCAAAGTTCATGGCTAGAATGCAGAATGTTCATAATGATAACAAAACGAAGAAGGCATGTGGATTTCTTTCCAGACAACAAAATGGCCAAGAGAGGTGTGGAAGCTCACTGTGACCCTATTTAGAGATAGCCTCTCCTGAGCATGGGAGGAGAGGGAATTTACTAGGGCCAGCAAACTGTCATCACCGCCCAAGATGCCTGTTGTGGCTGTTTCAGATGGAAGCTGGCCCATTCTCCCCACTGTGGTGGTTTAAGAATGAGCTCCATCAGCCAGTTCATGACCACTAAAAAGACTCTTTGAGGGAGTCTAAATTGTTTTTTTATTTTATTTGTGCTTTCTTCTTATTCCCACCCCCCTTCTCCACATTTGTTATTTTGCGCTTCATTTGAAGACAGGACAGGGTATGGGGAGAAAAGAGAAGATGGACTGAGCAAAATGAAAAGCAGAGGGTTATATTCCAAAGCCCAGAGAACGTGGCATGGTGTATGTATAGGGAAAGAGGCATAGAAAATGGCACGCTGTGCAATCCTACTGAGAATCCAAGGCACTGGGACACCAAACCCAGGTTCATAGTGCCAGGGCAAAAGCTGGGTGGTCGGGCAGGGAGCGTTCTTCCAGATTCTTTTTTCTTTCAGAGCTGGTTTTCTCTCCCAGTGATATTTGCAAGGAATGATTCCTTGCAAAAGCAGAATGTGTGTTATGTGGCACTTGTGAAAGTGCCTGTTTCTGAACCGAACCTTCAGGCAAGGTTCCAGTGACAGAAAAGTTCCTGCGATGGGACACCACCTGTCTCATCTCAGTAGGCAGCAGAAAACAGAGATGGAAGATGTCATTAGCCAGGCAGGTTTGTGCAGAAGGTGCCCTGGTCCCGAAGCTACGAACCTGCTTTGTACAGTGGTACCTCGGGTTACATACGCTTCAGGTTACATACGCTTCAGGTTACAGACTCCGCTAACCCAGAAAAAGTGCTTCAGGTTAAGAACTTTGCTTCAGGCTAAGAACAGAAATCGGGCTCCGGCGGCGCGGCAGCAGCAGGAGGCCCCATTAGCTAAAGTGGTGCTTCAGGTTAAGAACAGTTTCATGTTAAGAACAGACCTCCGGAACGAATTAAGTACATAACCCGAGTTACCACTGTATTTAGACACTCACCTCATTTCATGTACTCAAATCATTTTATTTTTTATTTTTTACACAATTGCCCCCTGTGTAAAAAATTAATAATACCCTTTATTCCAGAAGACAGCTGGAACAGCAAGGCCAGGCGCTTCTTCCTTCTGGTGTGCTAGTCGCTTTGCTCCCTGGGGAGCATTCAAAAATGTGATAACCTACCTGCAGCCTGAAGTGGCACAGTGTACCACCTCAGGATTCTACCACTTCATTCTGCCACATGCAGAGGCCAGGACTAAGTGACTGAAGAAAAGTCACAAGACCCACTTTAAGAAAGATGTTAAGACACATTCCACAGCCTGTAGAAGCTGTTAGAGCAAGTTTGTCAAATTAGGAGCCGCTGGATAAATATTCAGCAATATTCTCAGGAGATACCAATATATGAAGCCTTTATTTCAAAACCTGCTCTCAGTGCACACTCAGTTCATTGCCAGCTCTGCAGCTTCCCAAGCCAAACGGTATTTCAATTGGCACTCTGTATAGTTGGAGATGTCAAGGAATTCACTGCCAGAAAGGGAAGGCTATTGTGAAAATCTGTTCCCATGCTGGACCAGTAGCACAAAATGATCATCTTGTTACCTTTCACTTTGTGGCATTTGGATCAGAACATTTCCGGGAGTGGCGGAGAGAGGCAATGCATGCCATGTTAACCTTATGATGCATTTTCTTTGTTCCTACAGCCCCATCCGTGTGACCCCAGTTAGTGGATTCAGCTTGCACATTGTATTCACGCCATGTTACTTCCAAAAGTACAATAGTGGTTTTGAAATTCCTTCTACTATATTCTAAGCCAGACAATTCAGAGCAGCTCAGAATTAGATTCCATTCTTCTATTCAGCAGAGGGCTAGAGGACAATAAAAGGGAAGGAGCGGAAGAAAAGCCAAAATTCACCAGGGCAATCTCTCATTCTGCATATAGGCACGGCAGGATGGCTTCTCTGCAGGTCAGGCATTGCGTCTCTGTAAAAACGCAAATGTTTACATCAATTCAGAAGCCTATAAAGGAGAGAAAGGGAAAGAGCACTGAGTCAGCTAGCCTTCGAGGTGTACCCGCTTGCTGTTTACCTCCCTTTCCAAAGATCAACACCCTTATTATTAATAGTAATTGATTCATCACTTTCCACGTTGAAAGAGTCTTGAAAGCAACTTGCAAAAGTATGTAATTTGATACTAATTTACCAAGAAGAAGAAGAAGAGTTTGGATTTGATATCCTGCTTTATCACTACCCTAAGGAGTCTCAAAGCGACTAACAATCTCCTTTCCCTTCCTCCCCCACAACAAACACTCTGTGAGGTGAGTGGGGCTGAGAGACTTCAGAGAAGTGTGACTGGCCCAAGGTCACCCAGCAGCTGCATGTGGAGGAGTGGAGAAGCGAACCCAGTTCACTAGATTACAAGTCTACCGCTCTTAACCACTACACCACACTGGCTCTCCAAGGGGAGTTAGTAGCAATGGGAGGGCAGGTTGATCACTGGGACAAAAAGAATACCCAAAAGGAATAGAGTCCCACAGCAGCCATATATATTGATATATACTTTAGCATATGAGTTTGACCAAACTGTGGGAGGCAGTGGAAGACAGGAGTGCCTGGCGTGCTCTAGTCCATGGGGTCACGAAGAGTTGGACACGACTAAACGACTAAACAACAACAACAAATACCTTAGCATAGACAATGTTTGATGCTGCACTCAGAATAACATAACAAGAATCAATCTGCCCTATAGCTAAGGACATAGGTCATATTGATCATTGTTTTGATACTGCGCGTTTGCAAACCATCAGAAAATTACCTCCCTTTGGAACAAGAAATTGTTATTCCACTGGATCATACCACCCCAATCTCTGAGTGGTGCGAGATTCCAGGAGTTTCAGAAACTAGGGTTCAGTTTCCTAGACTGTATAAGGTTTATTTACATATATATACAACCTAACCCTATGATGGAGGGGCTCACAGCATTAACACCCCAGAAGATCTTGCTTCTCCTACTGTATAATCATAACTTTGGCTGCAAGCAGAAACCAAGCATGGCTCTCACTCTCTGGCTTCTCGTTATTGTCCTTCTCACTCCCAGCTAGCTGAGGAAGGGGCCCACTCATTTGCTCTCTGGCACAGAGCAGCTTCCTTTCTTGTGCTAACAACCCATACTTAGGGGTCATCATCTCACCCAGAAACTTGCCTGGCTCCTTCAACAATGGAATCCCCCAAAGTCACAACACTACCTCCTCCAAGAACAAGACATCTGTCCCTAGATGTACATCAGCAGAACCACCACAGCAACACTATGTTTCTATCACACAAAAATAATAACAATAAGCAGACTAAGCAGGCTGCTTAGTCTGACAAAAAGTATATTAAGTAAGCCTTTCTCAGACCCAGAGAAATTTGGCATGCCCAAAACTTTACCTCTCTCTTCTCTCCGCCCCCCCTTTTCTTTTTTGAACAACATTTATTTCCATGAATGCTGGTTTCCCATTTAGTAGAAGATAATAATGAGTGTTTTTGAACGCCATGCAGTTTGAGTTCATATAATTCCATTTCACAGAAATTATCATGACCATGTGCTAACCTGAGATGTGCATACGCATGAATAATTAGAGTTTTTATATAGAATAGTATCCTTTCCTGAAAAAGAATGAGAAAGAAAGGGGAAGAATATTAGGGGAAAGTGCAGTTCTCTGCGGAGGTGGGCGCATCTTAGCTGAATGAGCTAAAAATTAAGCCCCAAGAATGCAACTTGTAAGCACTTTTCTGACAACTACTCAGGATGTAAGAACGTGTGGCAAGGAGGTCCGCCTCATGCCCACCATGCATTCATCAAAGACTGCGAGAATGTGCACAGCAGACTCTATGCACACATTCAAATGATCCTGATTGACACCATCCTCAGCATTAATTTCTCCTCAGTTGTCTTCTGAAAAGGTCTCTATACAAAGAGCTTCAGGTGTAAAGGAGAACATGGATTATTTAACTTTAATGGACAGGTGGAAGAAGGAATTTAGGCAGTTGCTGTTCTTATCTCTGCATGGCCAGCTGTGCTTGCCAAAACCCCAACTTTAGCTGGTGGCACCCACATTACGGAACTTCATTCCTTCATTCCTTTAGATTCTGCATCATTTTCTTCTTTCGGTGAAAGCTTTAAAGCTTTAAAGTGTTTTTACCACTGCTGTTAATCATGTATTTTTGTTGTTTTTAAACTATGTCTATTGCTTTAAAAATGGATTGTTATTTTATTTGCATGAAAATAAAACCAAAGCATATCAACCAAGATTATTCCCATAAAGATAATTTGAGTTAAATCTTGCAGTTTCCACACTACCTAATCAATTTTGCAACAGTGTCAAAATATCCATTGGTGCTAATTATCTGAGCCTTTATCAGTTCCAGAATTAGGATAAATGAAAGTCCATTTCCCCCCCTGAAATGTCTTTATTGCAATGTTTATTCCTTCTCATGAATGTTGTTTTGCTATTTTGATGGTTTGTATCTGGATTATTTATTTAATTTTGTGTTTAATATTTAAGTGGCCTTGCGCAAACTCATAGATGTGTATGCATAATATAATAAGTACATTTATATAATACTTGTTTCTTAATAATATCAGTTGTGGGGGAGGAGAAAAGAAAATGGCATAACAGTACAGTGAACTAAAATGCCAGAAGATAATCATAGGGAGGCCAAACCAAAGACCTGCCTACACAAAAATAGTCTCCATGTGATAATAGAAGATTACCAAGGAGGAAATGAATCTCGCAAGCTAGGGAATTGCACATTTTTGGGGCCACCACAGGGAAGGCCCTTTTCTTAATACCCACCAACAGTGCCTCCAATGGCAAGGGGATATAAAGAAGACTCTCTTGCTGACTGTAGTTGACAGGAAGACCCATGTGGAAAAGATGGTATCCTGGGACAAAGCCATTTGAGCATTTATAGGTGCACAATTAAAGTAGATTTGGCACACTTGCACCAGAAACCTACTTCAAAGAAACAAAAGCCACTTGGTTTTTTTCTTCTTCCAGTAATGAAAGGGACAGTGAAACTCATTGAAAAGTGAGGGATAACAACTGCCTGACCTTTCTGCAAACTAATCACAAGGAAAGCACAATGGACAGCTGATGTCATATAACCTCCCCACAGACTTAGTGCAAACAAATCAGGATGAATGGTGGTCTGGAAAAACCTAAAAGGAAGGTGGTTTGTGGAGGAGGGGGAGTTTGCATTTAAGAGTCGGGGAATTGCATATTGAATCAGTTGAAGTTTCTGAACTCTCTTTGAAGGCAACACCACATAAAAGTGTTTCGCAGTAATCCAGTCTTGATGTAACTAAGGCATGTGTGACCATGGCCAGAAATAAACTTGAATGGTAGAGAAGCCTGCCACCTTTTGCATGTGATTACCCAAAGGTGGCTATCACCCGGTATTTACAACGGAGAGATAAAACTCAAAGTAAGTAGAAAGGCGGCCTTGGGGAAAGTGCCAGAAAGTCCACTAAATCTTAAGGTTTTATCTACAATTGAGCACTAGCAGATAATAAAAATGAAGCTATCCCATGCTTCCGGCCTCAGCTGTGAATACAAATATATTTGAGTAAATACAGAAAGCAGTCAACCTTCAAGCAGCTTTGGAGACCAGCGTTGGAGGAAGCTGATTGGGTGTTTGGGGCAGCGCACGTACCCTGCACCCAGGGGTGGGGCTAGCCACCCGCAGGAGCAGGGCAAGCCAGGGCAGGATGCTCCATGGGGCCTCCAGGGAGTCTGCCTGCCTCCTCCCACTCAGCCGCCCTACAGCTGAGGGGGAGGCGGCGGGTGGACCATTTGGGGCAGCTTGGAGCCTGTGGGAGCCCAAGCCACATTGTCACTCCCAGGAGAGATGCGTGGCTTGGGCGTGCTGCAGGTCCCATGGTGAGTGCCACTTGGCATTTTGTCACCCCCCTCAGTGGTGACACCCAGGGCATACTGCCCCCTCCGCTCCTGTGGGGGATGAGGATAATTTGTCCACTTCCGGTCCTACCACTGGTCACAATCTTTGAATTTGGGGTCAGGAAGTCATTGATGAAAGAGCAGCTGCAACAACTGGAAGAATGGAGGCCTACAGGGACGGGGACACAATGATTTGATTCAGTTCACGTTCAAAGATAAATCTATCAAATCTTCACTTTCTGAAACAATATGAGAACTGAAACACAGCCAACCTTCGAAATTTGAACTTATCCAGATTTGGGGGTGCATTTCTCCAGCCAAGTAATGTGTACAAAAATGTATATACCAGGGTAAACATGTGCATTAAAATGAATATACCGTATTTTTCGCTCTATAAGACGCACCAGACCACAAGACGCACCTAGTTTTTGGAGGAGGAAAACAAGAAAAAAAATATTCTGAATCTCAGAAGCCAGAACAGCAAGAGGGATCGCTGTGCAGTGAAAGCAGCAATCCCTCTTGCTGTTCTGGCTTCTGGGATAGCTGCACAGCCTGCATTCGCTCCATAAGACACACACACATTTCCCCTTACTTTTTAGGAGGGAAAAAGTGAGTCTTATAGAGCAAAAAATACGGTAATAGTGCAAATAACATGCAAACTGCATTATGTTGATGAAAAATTGCCTGCCAAAAATGTGCACATTAGTCAAAGCTGCAGACAAAAATGTGTCTATTAAGAGAAATTTGCATCAAAATGCTGATGAGTTTTATTTTTTAAAACACAGGCACAAATTGCTGCAGAAATGTGGAAAACTTAATACATAATTGGGAAAATAAGAGAACTGAGATTGACAGATCCTTCCATTCTTACTTGCTGCAGTCATGCCTTAAAAGCTATCCACACCCCTGACTTTTACATGCCAATTGGCTCTGAGTTCGCAAAGCCTAAGCATGCACGAGTTGTTTGTGTGTAAGTTTTTGTGTGTGATAAGAGACCCTGCCTTTTGCAGGGTTTCTGAACACAGGTACAGAACAGATCGACACAAAAGATTTCCTGCACCAGCAGGACATTGGATTTAATGACCTTTGAGATTCTTTCAAACCCCATTATTCTATGCAGCACTGTGGTATTTTATAGCATGAAATCACCCCAGGGGTGTCAAAATGCAGTTAGGTGTTTGAGAAAATCTGAGCAATGCTCAGGAAGAGCACAAATCTAAGTGCTTACAAATAAATCACAGCAATATGTGAAACCCCTGATTTATGGACAGTCAACAGGATGACCTTTGTAAAAGATGCAGTTGTGATTTGGTTAGGCTGCAAAAAATAATCTGGTAGAATGGGTGCAAAGGCAGGTAGAGCGCCTATCACTTTACCTGTATTTTCTTGATACTGATCTGAAAAGGTTTTGCTCATCTCAAATTACGGGGCTGGATTAAGTACTTAATCCAATCTAAAAGTAAACATATTTCCAAATTATATAATTTGCTCCTAGAATGGGAGGTAAAGGAGGGGCAAGTGAAGACATTGATGGTAAAGTGGGCCCAGGATTTAGGGGAAAATATTATGATGAGCCAATGGGAACAGCTGTGGAAAAGAGATATCAAATTTACGGCATGCTATAATTTAAGAGAGAATGTAATGAAAATGCAATACAGATGATACCTGACCCTGGTCAGACTGGCAAAAATGTATAAAAACTGTAATGATGTCTGCTGGAGATGCAACAATGGGGCAGGAACCTTTCTACACATGTGGTGGGAGTGCAAAGAGATAGTGGGATTCTGGGAAAATATCTATAATGAATTGAAAAAGATGTTTAGATTTTCATTTGGGGGGGGGAACAGAATCCTTTCTCCTAGGTATCATGTCAGAGGAAATAAAAAGAATGGTCAGACCAATATTTATGTTTGGAACTATGGCGGCAAGGTTATTGATTGCCAAAAAGTGGAAAAGCAGCAGCGTCCCAACTAAAACAGACTGGTTATCTAAAATGATGGAATACTTCCATATTGCCGAACTAACAGGGAGGATAAGAGGAGATACGGTACAAAAAGCGAATAAGGAGTGGGCTATCTTTAAGGAATACATCAAAATTTATGTGGAAAAAGTAGAATTTCTGACAGATATTGAGTGAATCCAGAAAATGATTAGAGTGAAAGGAGAGCAAAGTCAAGATAGAAGAAGAGATTAAAGAAGTAATGAAATGTGTTTAAGCTAGTTGGAAAAATAAAGCAGTATAACAAGAACGGCTGGAGTCATGTGGTGGGTGTCCGTGTGGGGTAGGTGTGTAGGTATGTTGATATGTATAGTATAGGTAGGTATTATATAGAGTAATGTAGGTATGTTTTATGTTATGAAAATAAGGTAGTGTGTTGTGTATATGTATGTGTATTTGTATTGTGTAAATATATGTGCTTTATATGTTAATAAAATTAAATAAAGGAAAAAGGAAAAAAGGGAGGAATTGTGGGGCTGGTGTGATGGGGGACGGATGGGATATTTCTGTGAATGCTTCATATATTTGAAATTATGTCTCTCTATTGCAATAGGATAATTAGTTTTCTCACTGCCAACATGCTTAAAACGGGAAGGAGTGGGGAGCCCTGCAATAATGTATTTTGTTCAGATGCTGCTTATGTAATGCTGGGAGAGAGGTTATTATTCAGTAATGTCAAGACAACCTTGACTCAACTGCAGCGCTGGAGGGTGTGATTGTCTCTCCAAAGCCCCACCCATGACCATATAGGAAGCATGTAGTAAGAAGAGGGCAGGGCAGAGGCCGATTCCAGCAAGACTTTTCCACGTTCTGTTTCATAACCTTCCTTACAGCACAGTCTACAAAGGCACATCGTCAAAAGTGATTGGGCCCAGGAGTGGCTTGCGAGAAATTTAGTGTTGGTGAAAGCTGTCAGCTCCACAGCACCCCTCGGGGAATTGAATTCTTCATTTGATTCAGAGAACAGGTACAGGACAGGAAATTGCTGTGCAAATTTTCCCTACACGTTCGGCTGCCAAAACATTTCAACCCTGCCCTGAAAAGAACATTTTGACAATTTTGAAATAAGTAGAATCCCATGCCCATTAGGGAAAGGATAGAAATGTATAAGGGATATAAAGCTTGAAGATGAAAGGTGTGGCTCAACCACTAAGCCATAAAAGGTTTGGAAGGAGCAACCCTCATCGTCAAGTTGTTTGGTGCAATTTATTTGCTTCTCATTCTTCCAAAAGGAGTTGCCACAGGCTACTGGAAACACTTAATGGAATAGTTTGCATGTAACAGGTACAGCAAATCCTATTTGTGTTTCTATGTAAATGAAAAATCATTTTGATGTCTTGACTTGTTCACCTGTAATAAGATGAACAAAATCGGTTAGCCAGAGAATTATTTCTGGAGATGAAAACTCCCATCAGCACTTCCTTCCTTTTCTGATGTTTAATTACAGAAACGTTTGGAAAAGGAAGGGACAATTGTAAATGAAATCTGAAAGGTCAGAAATTATGATTCACCTCTAACACCTAAAGTTTAGCTTTTGGGAGTTGTACAAGGAGTCGGTTTCAAATGTACATTATTTTTTGACATCTGATTTAGTGACAGCTGCAAAAACAATAATTTGGTTGGTTGGGAAAAACATCTGAGCATCTAGTGCAGTTTAACAATTTGACCCTTGCTGAAGAACAGAAACAAGGTCTGGATAAGCAACTGTCAAGGGTGAATTGAGGCAATGAGTCAAACGAAATCATTGGAAGGTGAGAGCAGGAAGCAGTAGTAATCAGGAGCAGGCAAAGGAATTTAGGTGGGCAAAGGGAGGCAAGAGAATGCAAGAGATCAGGAACAGGCTTCTTAGAACAAGTTAGCAGGGCTTGAGAGTGTTATGACCCCAGAATCTAGCAGTGACCAGGACAATGAATCAGAGGCCACAGTGCTACCAGGTAAGTCAATCTGGGTTCCTGGCACAGAGCTTCACGCTGGTGATCAGGGGAGAACTGAACCTGCCAGGCAGGACCACAGTAAACCAGTTCCCACAGCACCAGAGTCTGTAGGACCAGAGCCAAGAACCTCATGGTCACCTTTCACTAAGCTTGTGCAACCAGAACCTCTCCAGCTCAAAAGCACACCAGGCTGGAGACCATCTTCAAGCCAGAGGGTTGACCCTTTAAGAAAGTCTAAGTTCTCCGCAAGGGGTGGAGCCCAAAAGAGGTGGATTAGAGGCAGAAGCTCAAAGGGGCTCCATCATTCGTTTTATCAGGTTGCTCTCTAGAAGCTGTCCTTGTTGTTTTGCGAAACCAGGAAAGTACAGAGGAGTAAACAAAGTAATGAATTGCTCAGTTTAAAAAAGAAAAAGAAAAAAGGTGCAGGGTGCCCCCAGGCATAAAAAGAAGCCTGCTGGATCAGACCAAATCAGATCAATTTAGCCCAGCTTTTTGTTCCTAACAGGGACTAGTCAGCTGCTTCTGCAAAATTAAAAGCAGGCAACTTACCTTAAGAGTGTATCCATGCAAAGAAGCAGGATTCCTGTATCAGAGACTTCCTGAGGAAAGTCGGGAGGCAATGGAAGACATGGAATTTGCAAGCGTCTGCTAGGACAAGGCTACAAGTTCAAGCCTTGACATAGGCATGGTATGACATTAGCGGGATTGACGTCTGGAGGGAATGAAATGTGGCGCTTGGGCAATCCAAAGCACATATTTTTGTGATTTTGTAAGAAAGAAAGAAAAGTTCAACAACTTTGGGATTTTCCTTTAAAAAGCTCGACAATTTTGGGGGTTTCCTGGTTTTTAATTTTTGAAAAATGGCAACCCTGAAATACATATTAATGTCAACAGAATCAATGTTTTAAAGGATAAAGCGCTATACATCTAGAATAGCAAGTTGTAAAGATTCTAACAGCCAGATACCATGGTTCAGCGTTCCATTCCATGCTCTATCAGCATAAGCAGCTATTACAGAATCTGCCTTTTGTGCTGTTGCAATGGTGGATGCCCTTCTGAGTCCTGAAACAGCATCTTGTAGGCCATGGGAGCTGTGATCAAATCAGATGTCAGAGCCAGTGTGGTGTAGTACAGCATAATGCAGTTTTAGTGAAGGCAATGCAGTTTTCCACAGATTCTGTGGAGGGGAAAGCACACACAAACACGCAACCCAGGCACCCATCAGTGGAACCATTTGGTGCTGGCATCACGCAACATGCAGCTGTGATGTTTGTGACATTCTTCTCTTTGCTCCTGCTTCTCCTCTTTGCCTTCTGTTCTGTTTCACACACTTTCTCATGCGGTTGCTTTCAAATCATGTAGCTTTGAAGCTCTTCAGGGACTCTTCAGCTCCCCCTCCCCTTTCTTCTTCCCTCCCCTGCCCAGTTCCTAGCAGATGTTAATACAATATCTCTATAAAATGCTGTTTCTCCATTCTTGACGGCCGAATGTCATTGTAACCCAGCAAGCACAGCCAGAGGTATAATTTCAGAGCTCTTGGCTCTCATTTTGTTGCTTTATCACACAATGCAGAATATAGCTGGGCTGTTAAATTGGCTTCTCTCTTTTCATGCTGTCTGAAAACACTTTACAAAATGAATTAGTAATGGCCAGCAACCTCTAAACAGTAGCTCACACAGTCTTGGATATCAAAAGGTGTTTTATCGAGACAAGGCGGGGTGGAATTAGCCAGGGGATATGAGCAGCTATCGTCTTTCCTTCTTTGGAAGAGTGCCCTGGTGGTCCTCTGGCTCTATACTCTGCCAGAGATGTTTGCCTATCAGTCTGTCAAAGTTCTTTTGTTTGCCTAGTATCTGAATGCCTGACGAACCTGTATAAATTGCCACTTGAGAGCAGGAGAATATTTCCCTCCTGTAGCAACCTGAGTCCCACGACGGCAATCATTTGTCAAGCACTAATGAATCCAGACTCTCAGCCCTGTTGTCAGGCAGCACTGTGTCATAAACCTCTGCTTTATAGATGAAATAACTGAGGAACAGCAAAGAGGATGAACATTTAAAGGTCACCCAGACTTAGAAGCAACAATTAATAAGTGCCCTGTCTCCTAAACTTGGTTTTCCAACTGAGACCCAAATCTTAAATAGGCTGGCTCATGGGAAGAACCAGCTACTTTCAGCAGGACCAAATATCTAAGAAACTGTGCTCTAGAATTATGGCCTTGGAGAAACCTGTGGGCTTCATTTGACCTAAAGTTCCCAATCCCTGCTACAGTGGTACCTTGGGATGCGAACGGGAGCCATTCCGGAGCCCCGTTCACATCCCGAATGGAACGCAAGACGCGACGACGCGACGGTGCATCTGCGCGTGCGCGGGTCGCCGCTACCGTGCATGCGCGAGCGGTGAAACACAGAAGTAACATGCTCCCTTACTTCTGGGTTGCCGCGGAGTGCAACTCGAACACGCTCAACCCAAAGCACATTCAACTCGAGGTATGACTGTATAGGCAAACTCTGATTTTCACAGGAGTGCATTTAAATTTATTCTTTAATACTTCCATTTCACTTCCAATAACACAAGATGATTTGTCAGGAGGGATTTGAAATGTGGCAAGAATGTATATGCTTTGCCTCTTAGGCCTGATGAGGTTGAAGATGGCCTGGCATGAAAGAGATAAAATGTCATGACAAACCAGCCAAAGTTTTAATTCTTTTAGTTCACATAGATTTCAAAGGAAAGGGAAACGTACATAAATTGTGCCCACTGAAATCAATGAAATAGATTGTGTCCATTGTTTGACACAGACTGGGTACAAAATTGTGTACATGCTGCTCATGCGAGAATACATAAAACTGATTCAGATAAGTGTGAAGTATAATTAGAATCACAGAATCATAGAACTATGGAGCTGGAAGGAATCGCGAGGGTCATCTCGTTTGAGTCCCTGAAATGCAAGAATCTCAACTAAAGCATCCATGACAGATGGCCATCCAACCTCTGCTTAAAAACCTCCAAGGAAGGAGAGTCCACAACCTCCTGAGGGAATCTGTTCCACAGCTCTTACCATCAGAAAGTTCTTCCTGATGTTTAGTCAGAATCTCCCTTTTTGTAACTTGAATCCACTGGTTTGGGTCCTGCCCTCCAGAGCAGGAGAAAACAAGCTTGCTCCATCTTTCCTGTGACAGCCCTTGAGATATTTGAAGAGGAGACTCAGAGGAGATATGATAGACTTCTGTTGATGCAGCCTAGAACATCATATACTTTTCTTGCTGTTGCATCATGCTGTTAAAGCATGACAAATTTCAAAAGTGGTGGAATTCTAATATTAAATCCATTTTTTTAAAGAAAAGAAGTTTATCAATGTTGTCTTTTTAAAGATGGAATTAATATCAGAACATGATTAACTTCTGTGTCAGAGATTGGTAATCTGTGGTCTCCAGTCCCTTTCTAAAGGTCTTCTACAAGCCAGTCAGTTGAGGCCTTTTTATTTTTCAATTGAATACTGCCTTATACCCACAGGTCTTAGGGCGGTTTACTCTGGCAAGAGAACTATTTTTTCCCTGGCAGCCTGCTGGGTGAGGAGATGTGATAGTGAGGGGATTTTATTCAGCTCATATTTAAAGCCAAACTTATCTAATTTGAACTTTCTGAAACAATACACAAATCAAACGACAGCCACCTTTCAAAACCGGCAGTTTCCCAAATTTTGCAATTCAGTTCTGCAGCCAAATAACATGTACAAAAAAGCACATACTGGAGTAAACTGTCCAAGAAGTGTGTATATTAGTGAGTATAACATACAAAAAATGCATTATTTTAAGGGAATTGCTTTACAAATAATGTGTATATTAGGAGGGGAAATCCATATTAAAATATGATGAATTTTCATTGGGACTTTTAAAATGCAAACTGATGAGGAAATGTAGGGAACTGAGCTTAAGAGTGGAAAAATGACAGATCACCTTCCGGGGAATGCAGCTCTAGATAGAAAAAAGGTTGCCCACCCCGGTCTATGTCTATGGAGACATGCAAGGTGTTGGTGGCTAGGGGTATCTTTTATCAGTTTGGGCTGATTCTCCAGCTTCAACTCAACCTAGAGAAAGCAGGTATTGCCCCAGATATATACATCCCAGTTGCATCAAGTCTGGACTGCTATAATGTACTCTTGCCTTTAAAGATGACACAGAATCTTCAGCTGGCACAGAATGCAGTGGCTCAGATGCTTGTGGGGGCCAAGTGGTCGGAACATGTAACTCTTGTACTGCACCCAGTTGTAAATGCTGGTGGTGACCTTGAAAGTCTTGAACGGTTTGGGACCACCTGTACAAACCTTCCCAGGGCCTTAAGACTGCCCTTGGAGGCCCCACATGTAGACCAACCATCTAGATGCAATAGGCTGGTGGGCCTACTGCATGGTGAGAAAGGGCCTTTGCGTGGTGGCCCCTTGTTTATTGAACTCACTCCCTAAAGAGGTCCTTTGCCAGTGTTTAAATGGCCCTTGGAGACCTTCTTAGTTCAAGTTGCTTTCAACTAAAATGTATAGCATGTGCAGGATAGTGTCCAGCTGTTGCTGCTCTAATGCTTTTTTCTTTCTTTTTTAAAGCTGCTTTTAACTAACAAACGCAGCTCTTCATTTTGTTTTCAGTTACCTCCACGTCACTGTCCTAATGTTTTAATAGGGACTGAATTAATGTTATATTAAGGTGAATCATATAGGATCATTGATGTTTTGGAATTTAGTAGGATGTGAGTCCCTATGGGAAGCTTAGCCCTGGAATCTTGAAATAAACTCTGTGTGTTTCTGTTGTTGTTGTTATTGTTGTTAAGCAAGGGGAGGACCTCTAGCTTTATGAACTTCAGCAGTTAACAGGGTGCTGAAGTGCTAAGGAAACTGTGCTAAACTCAATAATTCTGTGTGAATGTGTGTTCTAGCTTTTGGTTTTGTTTTTTTGGGTCCACACCATCTCGAGCTCCCAAATCCCAGCTTAATCTTTGGCACGTGGTCTAGCGCTGAGTTTGCCATGGAATGCAAGCTCTGTAACCTTTGCCCAGGGCCCTGGCCAACTCACAGCCACTATGTAGGGCAGAGGGAGCCATATTTAGTGCCTGCCCCACAGGGCATGTCCCCCTAGAACTCGCCACACCGTTAATCTTATTTTAACTTTTGGACAACATTCAGCTGTGAGGGCAAAGGCTTTTTTAAGCATCTGGAATCAGCAAGCAGGTGATGTAACTCTTCTTTCTTCACAAACATCCACAGTCATGATTAAATATTAGCGCTCTCTCCCTCTGCCCCCCTCCTCTTTCCCTGTTGGAAGCTCCTGCAAAAAAAAAAAAAAGTTGGCAAATTCTCATTTCAGCTCGCATTGGCTGCGCTCGATATTTTATGAGACAACCACGTCCAGGCTTCATTTGAACCTAGAATCACTGGATCAAATGCCAGCACTTGGCCTTTGAACTTTTGGAATAAAAAGCAATAAAGAAGAGAATGTTCTGAGCATGCCCTCAGCATGTGCTGAGCATGTGCACCCTTTTGACCCCCCCCCCCTTTTACATTATTCTTACGTAACCGGCTGTGGCGGCTGGTGCATACTGGGACCACACTTACTAAAATTACCGCTTCTATGCAACAATTAAAAAAGAGACTTCCTAACCTTGTTTGCATTTTGTCATCTTAAAAGTATGAAAAGTCAAAGATGGGACCTGACAAGGCTATTCATTTTCTGACTGGGTTGGCTGTGGAGGGAGGAGGAACTTGATAGGCATTTTCTCATCATGTTAGACAATTGGTTTGGCCAATCTAGAAGGTGACAAGAGGGTTGTTCAATGGGTATTCCTTTACACATATTCTGCACATATGGAGGGGGGCCATTCCTGCTGGCCCAGTCCCTAATGACTGCACATCCTCTGGTGTTGCTTAGGTACTGAGTCTGGCTGGGACTCTGACCATGATTTGTACAGGTGTCAGTGCAGAGTGTAAGCTCACGCAAGCCCAACAGACGGAGCAGGCCTTCTCACCAAGTGGCTATGCTCATTAACAGAAGCCAAGCTTTCCCTAATTGTCTGTGAGGATCAGGGTTCCAGATCCATGCAAGTGCCCAACTAATTGCAAACATGACACAGGCCTCTATAATATATATGGCCATTAGTCAGCCCTTGCAAGAATATGTGCTGTCTTCAATGAGCACTGTCTGTGGTGGCAACACTGGCCCTTGTTGTCGTTTGAGAAGTATTGCATTTACTGGGCAAGTGTGCGCCCAATTTAAGCAGCAATCTTTATATACCCTCCAACCTATCTCCAATGAAAATAGGGATGCCCTATTCCATTATAATAATTTTATTATTTACACCCCACCCATCTGACTGTGTTGCCCCAGCCACTCTGGGAGGCTTCCAACATATCTATAAAAACATAATAAAACACTAAACATTTTAAAAGTTGCCTGCAGATGTCTTCTAAAGGTTGTATAGTTACTTATCTCCTTGGCTCAGGGTTCACACAACTCCATACCCTCCAAGATTTCTCCAATGAAAATAGGGATGTCCTAAGGAAAAGCAGGACTTTCCAGGAGCAAATCAGAAATGGAGACGGCTTCTGGAAATCCAAGACTGTCCTTGGAAAATAGGGGCACTTGGAGGGTCTGTCTTTAGCATAGTTCCTTGTCTCACTGGATACAACAGGACTATTAACCCTTGGATCAACATGCTAATGTGGCAGTGTGGATTGTACCACTGAAGACAGCAGGTATTTTACTTCCATGATGTAACAAAGCTTGCAGAAAGCAGGCAATGCTAGAACCTTTCTCACCTTGCATGCTAGTGTTTTAGTTTCAGGTTGTTCAGGGTGTTTGTTTTTTTTAAAAAAGTGACAGAATGTGTGGGGGTTTTTTTAATAAAGGTATCCCAGCAGCAGCCTGAAGTGGTCCAATCCACTCTGACATCACAGGTTTCTTACCACCTTATTCTACTGCCTGTGTAGACCACGCTTGAATATCAAGTGATGGACCAGGGTGCCAATGTAACTGGGACGAAGGGTGATCGGATGTAATAGAGACAAGGGCTCCTTTACCAACTGGACAGCAGAGGGGAAATTTTTGGCAGGTGCAGCTTGACACGTAACCGTGCTGCAGGAGCGAGAAGGGTAACAACTGCCAAGCTTCCTATTTCACAAAGGTTTGGGAAGCTGTTGCTTTTAAAATGTCCATGCATGTACACACAAACACACACATTTATTGATTGTTGCCGATTAGATATATTTTGATTTCTTCCAGGGGTGCACCAGGATTCTCGAAAACCAGAGTGCATTAGGCTACCAAGTGAAAAGAGAATGGAGAACAAACGGAAAGAACTTCACTTGACATACCACACTGGTGGCAGGCAGTCTTCTTTTGCACCAGCTGTTCATTATATAAGCAAAGTGCTAGGGAGGTGAACAGGTTTCCACACAAGCAGAAGCTTTTTTTATCTTATCTCTGTTGCTCCTCTAAACCTTTGCACTGGTTTCTAGGTACTATAGATTTTAATATTAACTGGATGGGATTCAGAGCAGAGCGCTCAGCTCTGGGATATTCAAAGAACTGGAGGGTTTGAAGTTTTATCAGAGGAAAGCCCTGGGTTTGTAAAATTTCATTCACCTGTCACTTCCATAAAGCGTGACTCGGAACCGCTGCAGGGGGAGCGCGGGAGGGGGGTGGAGGAGAAGAAGAATGGGAGGCATGTCACAACTTCATGTCCTTTGAACTGTAACAAAAAGCCAGGAGGCTCTCTTCACATATCATTAGTTCACAGAATGAATGATAGTGCTGTGTTGCTATTTTCTGAGGCTTGCTTGGAGTTGAAGAGATTTCTTTCATTCCAAATGTTCTCATGTTTTTTAAAGCAACAGGTATCGCCTTACTTCATTCTAGGTGGAAACAGGTATGATACTTGTCATGGCAAGGTTTTTTCACCAGATCAGCTCTCCGTCTTCCCTATTTCCTTGTGCTTATATTTTAGCACTTTTCAAGTCATGTATATATGCCTTTCTGCTCATATATATTCCTCCTTTTTTTACTTCCCCTCACTAAAATAACTCATGAACATTTTGAAAACAGACCTGCTAGCACATCAGGTTAATTCAATCTGAGCTGTTGAGTTTCAGTTTTCTGGGGGGAAATGGAGAGTAATAAAACAGTGCTTTTTTTCTTTAAAAAAATGTTTAGGGGTACTCTCATTTTCCTACTCATATTGAAATACTGCCCCTCAATGAGGCCAAACTTAGATTCAACAAAATGTTTGGGGGTATGCGTACCCCTGCATCCCCCCAGAAAAAAGCACTGGTAAAAATATATATATAAATAATACAAGATCCAGTTCATGCCAGGAACTATTACGGGTGTGCAAATTAATGTCACAATGTAATATGTTTGTACAACAAACACAATACATATATGCAGATTCTACCTTCTCTCCAGAGTCTTCCACTTCAGGCAATACGCAAAGGAGGTAATCAAATGTGCAGGTAAGGAAAACTTGTTGTAAGAACTATCCGGTATAGCGACGCTTCCTACATTTACTCCTGTCTATCACATTTGAAGTGTGTAAGAGTATACCTGATTCGTGGGGAAAGTGATTCATCACACCTAACACTTGTGAGTGGCACAGATCATCATGCTGATCATCATGGCTCGTTCCAAAAGCAAGCCAGCGCTTTGTATGCTCAGGTCAAGTGACCGCTCATCCGCACATTCACTGTTGCATAAGATGCCCTTGTCATTTGGCATGTTTTCTTCACTCTACCTTTGCCCTACTTCTTGTACGTAAGGCTGCCAGATCACACCACCCGGAGGACTTGCTGTCAGCTCTAACAGTCTTACTACCTTGCTTCACTCTCTGAAAGGGCCTTGGCCAGAGAAAGACCCCCAGGCTCTGCATGCAAAGTGTTAAGTTGTGGGTGAACATATGAGATGACACAGCAATTCTTCAAACAGCTCTTCTGTTTTCATATGCCAGAAGAGAACTGAACTGAAGGGCTCAGTCAGCCTGCTTATATAGAGCTCCAGTACCTTGTTACTTTAACAACTTTCTAAAACTATCCAATCACTGAACGTTACGTTCGATCCTTCATTTGCATACAAACTATCCAATCACTGAACATCACTTTCGACCCTTCATTTGCATAACTATCTACAGTATCCCCCTGCTAGCCCAGGGTGAGAACTTCAGTACATAACACAAAGGATCCTAGTTTCAATCCCCAATATCCCTGGTTAGGGCTGTTGGAAAGACTGTTGGCTGAAGCCATAGGAAGTCACTGCCAGACATTGTAGCCAATCCTTGATATAAGGCAGCTGTACCCATTACTCCCATGCTCCTACCACTTCCTGGAATAAGTGGAACTCTCATTTGATGCCACAACAGACGCCTCTGTGGTTGCAGTGTTGTTAAAAAAGGCCTGGTGTGCCTCCTGGCTGGCTGTTTTGCATGAGGGATCCAAACATGAGATTTGCACAATTAAAGTGGACTAAAGCACTCTGATGCCCAACTGCAGCAAATCCACTTATTTATTTTTTTAAAAAAGGGTTTTTTTGAGGTTGAGAAAGTGACCCAAAAAGCAATGTAAAGTATGGGGTGCATGAATGGTTAACAGGAAGATGTATAAGCACTCTGCAAGCAGATCTGCACAAATACAGGGTAAATGCTCATTGCAGTTTTACTGCCTCAAAAACAAATCAGAACTAATGCTCAATGAAGACTCGACACAGTAAAATCTGCGCATTAGCATTGTTCAAGCAAATCTGGATGAATGCTCAATAAATAGACACCCATGCAGCTTCTGATCTGACAATACTACCTGCCACCAAAAGTGCTACAAGGTGGAATGGGAGTGAACTACAGATCCACCAAGAGTCAGTTAATCCATTACAATCATCCCTAAAGAAAAGACACCCACTTAGCATGCACACTAAAGGAGCAGTCGTGTATCCCTATTCCAACAGCTGTCAGTTTAGCACTACTTAAATCTCCAGGGTTGCTCACGAAGACAGGAGTAGAGCTGGTTGCATAAGCAGCTCCCTTTCGTTTCCAGTGGTCTGCTAAGATGGGTCAATGCCACCTTGTGGTCAGCAGCATTGAAAGCATCTGAAAAAGCTAAAATATTCAACATTCCAGAAGGGTAAATGTGTGAGCCTGTTCCTTGCAGCCAAAACAACCAAGGCACCTTAAGGATGAGGACAAACAGTAAACTTGTGTACTGTATGGACTTCTGCAGACTGCAGGTGATGTACAAAAGCCACCCTGCACATAGAAATTTAGACGTCAGGGGAGAAAGGTTGTAGGCTAATGTCCTTGTTTTCTATGGGTAAGCATCTCACTGGAGGAGCATGGGAGGCTGAGACAGTAGTTTTACCCCCTCGCCAGCTGGTTGTGAGAAGAACTAAATCTGAAATCCCACGTTTTACAGGCCTGAACACACTGGGTTTGACTTTTGAGCAAGCATGTTTAGGATCAGGTTTAGTCACCACCTTTTCTGCACCATGAGGAAATGTCAGTCACAGCCAGACCCTGGACACAATAATCTCATGTTGCAAAATTTGTGTTAAGATTTTTTTTTTAAGGGATCACAAAGGCTTTTTCATTTTCTTCCGTCTCTCACCTTCCCACCCTACCTTCTTTTTTTCCTCTTTTTCTTTTTGCTAGTATCGATTTTCCACATCTACACTTTTTGGAATGAAACTATTTGTAACCTCTGCAACATTCTTGGTCCGAAACCTAATAAAGTATTTCAAGCCCTGTTTAAAGCAAATCACCTCATCAATCAAGTTCCTAACTAACTGACGACGACTCAACAGTTGGTGATATCGTAGTTTCATTCCAAAACTGCCTCTCTCCAGCACAAATATTTTATTGCAGCATGCTTTTAATTAACTTTTGTGTCTTCTATTGAATATTTCAACTGCTGCAATTTATTTATTATTTTACCATTTTATAGCCCCTTTCTGTTTTGTGAGCCGTCTTGAGTGTACTAGCTGCAGAAAATGGGATAGACATTTATGTAATAAATATTTAATCCATCTCTTACTTGCCATTACTTTAAGGAACTCGCATCTGCACCCCGTTTTATCCTCACAACAACCCTCTTAGGTAAGTCAGGCAGGGTGAGAGATCGAGACAGGCCCAAAGTCACAAGTGGGGAATTGAACCTGGGTCTCCCTAGACCCAATTCTGTACTTTAATCATAATATTACACTGGTGCCACATTCACACCATACTTTTAGAGTGCTGTGAAACCTCTTTAAGCCGTCATGGCTTCCCCCAAAGAATTCTGGGGGTTAAGGGTGCCAAGAGTTGCTAAGAGGCTCCTATTCCCCTCATGGAGCTACAAAGCTGAGTTCTGTTTGAAGAGGGCTTGATTGTTAAAAATTGGCAAAAATGACACTGCAGATGAAATATACTCGGAGTTGAGAGTGGATTTCATGCTCTTTATTCAGCTCATAGTGGTGAGGAGGAATGGAAGTTCCCCCACAATATCTGCTTTATATACATTATTTACACAATGGGCCACACGTGATTGGCTAATTCCGGGATTCTCCTGTAGGCCAATCAGGTTGTGGATTCACTTCCACCTGGAGCTGGATTGGGTGGCTCCTGCGGACCAATCATACTGCTGCATTGTTCTAGGACCAATCAGACTGCTGCATTTTGGATCCTATTGTTCTAGGACCAATCAGACTGCTGCATTTTGGATCCTGTTCAACTCAGTACATAACACCCGACATAGGTTATCATACGTCAGGATTTTCCTGGACTTTTTGCGAATTTCCGCCTGCAGTACATCCAACTGCACTGTGTCCAGGAAATTCCAGACATATGGCAACCCTAGAATAGGGGTTTCCTAACAACACTGAACACCCTTAACAAACTACAGCTCCCAGGATCCTTTGGGGGAAGCCACAGCTGTTTAAAGTGCTTTAAATATGTGGCATGAATGTGGCCTGGCTCACATAAATGTTTCCAAGTTCTGGAGCATCTATTTGTTCAACAGAATAATATGAGCCTTGCGCAAGTAGCCTCTCAAAATTCTCTGCCCTGTTTGTGGGCTGAGAATTTGTAAGGGCCATGCCACCAAATGTCTCCAGTGGGGGTGGGGTAAGAGACAGAAATTCAGGTTCCATTCAAAGCTCCATGATAGAGCATCTCCTTTGCATGCAGAAGGTCACAGGTTCAATCCCTGGCATCTTCAGGTATGGCAGGAAGAGAACGCTGCCTGAAACCCTGGAGAGCCACTGCCAGTCAGTGCAGGCAATGCTGAGCTAGATGGACCAATGGTCTGATTTGGTATAAGGCAGCTTCCTATGTTCCTATGTGCTGGTATTATCACCATGGTTCTATACGGTTCCTTGGCAGCAGGGATTTCTTCTAGGTTAGGCGTGGGGAATCTGTGGCCCTCCAGTTGTTGTTGGACTAAAGGTAAAGGGACCCCTGACCATTAGGTCCAGTTGTGACAGACTCTGGGGTTGCGGCGCTCATCTCGCTTTATTGGCCGAGGGAGGCAGCGTACAGCTTCCAGGTCATGTGGCCAGCATGACTAAGCAGCTTCTGGCGAACCAGAGCAGTGCATGGAAACGCCGTTTACCTTCCCGCTGGAGCGGTACCTATTTATCTACTTGCACTTTGACATGCTTTTGAACTGCTAGGTTGGCAGGAGCAGGGACCGAACAACAGGAGCTCACCCCGTCGCGGGGATTCAAACCACCGACCTTCTGATCAGCAAGTCCTAGACTCTGTGGTTTAACTCACAGCGCCACCCGCATCCCACATTGTTGGACTACAACACCCATAATCCCTAAACATGGGCCATCTTGGCTGGGGCTAATGGGAACTGGAGTCCAACAACATCCAAAGGTTCACAAGTCCCCCATTCCTGTTCTTCGTCAAGGAAAAAGAGGGGAGGGGAGGCTGGCTTATGTTTATAGGTGAGTGCACAGTTAATTCACTGTGCCTTAATGCAGGAATGTACAGCTGGACCCAACTTTTGTGATCAATCTATGTCTTGGTAGGGTCAGTGGGTAAATTTATAATCTGTTGCTCTTGGACCGTGATGAATTTCCTTTACCATTCAAATAAAATACATTTCAGTGCACATTTGATTTCATAATGGTTAGTTAGCAACAGGCGAAAGGCTTTTGGATGTGCATTGCGATCCCATCATCCCAGAGCTTGGGTTCTCGTCCAAACCAGCAAAACTGACAGGGATGCCAGGAGACTTGTCATCCTGCCTAATTCTAGAGAGGTCAGGAAAATCTTCACTCCCGGAATATTGGCCTTTTCCAGCTTCCACTGCTGGCTGGACTCAGAAAGTATGGAAGCATATGAAAGTGAAACTTTATTATTGTAAAACTGTTATTTATTGCTAGCTAAATGTATTTCAATCCACAAGTAAAGTGAGTCACATTAGGAGTAAAGGGATGGCTCAGCTTCTATTTATTTTCCCATTCTGTGCTTAGCTCTGAGCGCAGGGAATAAAGAGGCCAGCCCGTTCAGACCGTGGGCTTATAACACATTCCGATGTAGACTTACTATTTGGCTGCTTGCAACTCAGCCGTATTGAGATATATATTGCCAACACCTTGACCTTTCTTTGAATCCAGCCTTTGCAACAACAAAAATGTGATTTTGAACGCATGCATGCAAATAAGCACAGGCCACTGCAAGCCCTGGTAAAGGTGGCCACCCTGTTCCAGCACATATGCAGCACATGTGAATCCAAGCCTCCCATCGGCTTGCCTGAGTAATCTGCCGGTGCCTAGCCTCCTATGGAATTCAGACATTTGAGAGAATTGTATCTGTTGGTTCTTGGCACTGTTTTCCTGGGGCAGCTGTGAGTTGATTTCATAGCCAGCAGGGGAAAGTTAGGCAGCACTGCAACATGAAGTCAGTGCCACAGCAGAACTAAGTAGCAATCGCAAATTATTCTCATTCAAAATTGTGCAGATCAAGTTGCTCCTGCTTGCTTTGGAGAGGGAACGGTGGGGCCTGACATTGCTGTGCTACATCACTGCGCTCTACTAGAAGAAAAGGCCCTTCTCTTACTTCCTGCTGGCATGGAGCTGGAGCAGTGGAAGGTTCGGCAGATCTCTATTCCTTTTCAGGTCAACCTCTCTGCAAGAGTCACCATGGCATAATGGATGGAGGGTTGGTCTTCTACTGGGGAGACCTAGGTTCAAGCCCCTGTTTTAATCATAAATTAGTGGATGATCTTGATCTAGTCACAGTCTTGTGATGATAAAATCACCCTTCAGGTAAGCAACCAGGGCAGGCACAAGGCTTGGTGGCCACTTTGGGCCCCTCTCCCAGATGGGCTCCTCCATCGCAGTGGTGCCCTTTCCTTATCTTGGTGGTGTCAGGCAGCAGCAGCTAAAGCAATGCAGTTTAGCCAGCAAGCACTGCTGCCAACTCTGGAGCGATGCCCATTGGTGCCTCATCTTCATTGCGTTTGTCATCTGTCGAAGACGTACCTCTTTACCCTGGGCTTTGACACCTGAGTTAATTGTTTCTAGGACTCTTAAGATTGCCAATTCATGTAACTGATTTTAATGTTGTATTTTTGAATTGCTGCAACTCTCCTTGGAATCTTATGATGAAGGATAGGCAAGAGATCTAATAAAAGAGCCTATCCCGTCCAGCATGCTGTTCCAGACCCTCCAAGTGTCCCTATTTTCCTGGGATGTCCCTGATTTAGAGCAGACGTCCTGGTTTCTGATTTGATCCCGGAATGTCCCTCTTTTCCTTAGGATGTTCCTATTTTCATCAGAGAAATGTTGGAGGGTATGGAGTTATCCAACCCCCGAACCATCTGAAGGCAATCCTGTATAGGGAAGGGTTTTTTGAATGCTTAATCTTTTGTTATGTTTTTATATATGTTGGAAGCAGCCCAGGAAGCCTGCAAGCAGGGCCAGAGCTCAACAATACTTTTGCTTCCTGTAGTTTCGAGCAACTGGTATTCAGAAACATATTACCTCTGACAAATTATAATTTTGGAAGACTTAAAATGGTGGGTGCCAGCTACAACTGTTTCGGCTCCAGTATTGGGTGGAGTTCTGAGTCCAGGTGATTTCATCTGGCATTTTGGATCAGCAGCAGGATAGGCAGTGGGCCGTCTTGAGAGCTCTAGGTATCCCTGCCCATACGGGCCAGTCTTGACAGACTCTAGGGTTGTGCGCCCATCTCACTCAAGAGGCCGGGGGCCAGCGCTGTCCGAAGACACTTCCGGGTCACGTGGCCAGCGTGACATCACTGCTCTGGCGAGCCAGAGCCGCACACGGAAACGCCGTTTACCTTCCCGCATAGTAAGCGGTCCCTATTTATCTACTTGCACCCGAGAGTGCTTTCGAACTGCTAGGTTGGCAGGCGCTGGGACCGAACAGCGGGAGCGCACCCCGCCATGGGGATTCGAACCGCCGACCTTTCGATTGGCAAGCCCTAGGCGCTGAGGCTTTAACCCACAGCTCCACCCGCGTCCCAATAGTTTCGAGCAACTGGTATTCAGCTCTAGCTATCAGCAAATGCCAGATACAATCAACCCTAATGCTGAGCCTATAACCAGTCTAGGCAACAAACCAGGGAAAATGGAGGAAAGGAATGAGAGGAAATGGTTAATGCCATTTCCCCTCATGTTGAAGGCTGACCCATAGTACTACTAATGAGCAAAACAAAAGCTGTTATTTATTTATTCATTCATTCATTCATTCATTCATACCCTGCCTTTTCCCCTGACAGGACTAATATGGGTCTGGTTAGAAAGAAGGGACACCATGTCTTCCAGTAATGAGATGATTCAGATAAGCTTGTCAATCAGTTCTTCAGTCAGAGGTTCAGAGAATCATGGAGTTGGAAGAGAACCAAGGGTCATCTAGTCCAACCCCCCTGCAATGCAGGAATCACAACTAAAGCATCCATGACAGATGGCCATCCAACCTCTGCTTAACAACCTCCAAGGAAGGAGAGGCCACAATCTCCCAAGGGAGTTTGTTCCACTGTCGAACAGCTCATACTATCAGAAAGTTGTTCCTGATGTTTACGAACATCTCCTTTCTTATATCAGATTCAAGATCATTGGAGAAACCTAACGTTTACTGTGGTCCTCAAATATGTTCCTCAACAACGTGACCCCACATGACTCCTAAGCCTGAATGCAATAACTAAAACAATTACAGTAGCCCAAATGAACTCTCAGCTGTGAATACTTAATCTGAAACACCGTCAGCAATATGTTGCAAGAAATCCTCAAAGCACAGCTGTTACCCAAAATAGGTCACCCATCTTAGAAAAGTCTCTAGGCCACCATATCTGTTCAGACATAAACTGTGTGGAGAGGGAAATGTGTTTTCGATAGTAATGTGGAGCACAGTAAAAACAGAAAAGGACTATATTACAGCAGTGTGGAAAAAGTAGCTTGAATGAACTGACAGCACATCTGTAAAAGACCAGCTTTAAAGTTCCCAGGGATGGCAAAGGACAATGCCCAGAGATGCACATGACTTCCCTAGCAAATCTTATTTATTTGCTCTAGGTCAATCCCTTACTGACATCCTCTGATATTGTTACAGGTTGGCTTGTCAGTAAGAGCCCAGGGTCAGGTATTTGGCATTGTGGTGGTGCAGCGGTGGGGAAACCTTTTCACTTCAAGGTCTGCATTGCTCTGTGGGGCATCTTCTTGAGGAAGTCGTGGGCAGGATCAGGAACAAATGTGATGGAGCAACAGATGTGACGACTCTTACCTTTGGACAGTAGGCAACATTCTAGCAAAACATGCACATGTCTCTCCATCCTCCATCCAAGAGGCACTGTCATAGTTCACAGACACTTCCCAGGCAGGCAAAAGCAGCCAGGGAGGTCACAGAGTAGAGTCAGTGGAGATGCAGCCTGGAAAGAGTCCCAAGGGATGCATTTGGGTATGAAGTTCCCCACACCTGTAGTAGTGTGAGGCTCTGCACTGTGATGCAATCAGTATTCATCTTGGTGGAAAAAGCAGAGAAGGGCTCTTTTGTGAAGCTGGGAGTGCTGGTATTTCAGATTGTTGTTGCAGTGCTGACACTGGCCCTGTGATATTGCATGGGAGGTGATAATATGTCGACACTGTCTAAGCAGTACTTAGTTGTTGACTCTAGGCCTCCATGGATCACAACCTTTGTTTTGGTTTAGCTGGTTGCCTAGCACCCATGCTCTATCATTCCTCTTCTGGCATCCATCCTGATGGCTTGCTTTGCTGTGACCATGGCACCTCTCTGTCCACTTCAGGTTTGATCCAGTGTAGAATCTGGACTAGAATCTGACTGCATGGGATTAAGTCTTGTGACATATCAACAACCACTTTCATTAAATACACCGAACTCCATTGCTTGAAGCAATCATGCTGCCCCACATGGACCAATGATTATTGAAACAAAAAAAGATTGCAGTTCTGGCTGAAACTCCTGCTTCATTCTGCTACTGGCTGGATATTTTTTCAATCATAACTCTGCCTAAGCCCCTCAGTACTCACCAATAGCCTGTACATTTTGGCTTCACTTATTATCCAGTCATTATTGATCGTTGCCACTGATTCCTCCTCTGCTTCGTTACGACTTTTGCCTATGCAGAAGACTCTAGGAGGAGAGGGTCTTTTCATCTGAAGAAGAGAAGAAGAGTTTGGATTTGATATCCTGCCTTTCACTCCCTTTCAGGAGTCTCAAAGCAGCTAACATTCTCCTTTCCCTTCCTCCCCCACAACAAACACTCTGTGAGGTGAGTGGGGCTGAGAGACTTCAAAGAAGTGTGACTGGCCCAAGGTCACCCAGCAGCGGCATGTGGAGGAGCGGAGACGCGAACCCGGTTCCCCAGATTAGGAGTCTACCGCTCTTAACCACTACACCACACTGGCTCTCTGCTTGAAACTTTCTGAAAATGGAGGGGGGAATGCCACAAGTGCCCCCTCACTGCAGCTGCTTCGTCAAAGCCCAGTTCAAAGTGGAAGAATAATTTTCTGGACATTCCAAAGGACTTTGGGGAGGTGAATATTTTTTATCTTTCACACTCAGCAGAGCGAGGAATCTCTTCCCACACCCTCTGGTATTCTCTTAATTTCGCAGAGAACTTGGAAGAGGGCATCTGGGTGCCAGCTGTCCCTGGTAAGTTCGGTCGCCATGAGGGGAAAGTGTAGGTGCTACTGGTTCACTAGGGCTGTAGAGAGCGGCTACTTACTTCACTTGCTTTCAAGAGATAATATCCGAAGGTCATTTAGTGCACCGGTGCCAAAGACGAGAATGGAATTCCATTTTGCTCTTTTAATTGCTTTTTGTATTGCCTGCTTTAAATTGTTCAGTTATTCTGTTCCAAGGACAGCTGCCTTGGTTTTGATCAATGCCTGAGGCTGAAGATATGGCTGAGTGAAAAGGAACATCAAGTCTGTCTCTCATAATAAATTGTTCGACTTGTGCAGTATCAGAAGCAAAAAGGGAACAAGGTCTGTTTGACAAGGTGACAGTGCCGCCATTGAATTTCTATTTCCTGTATTTTCACTGGAAACATAGCAGGTTGTATGCTTTAGGTAGATTTTCCCAACTCTTTATTTGGACAGGGGTCTTTTAGAATGTGTGTTCATCTAATCAGTTGGAAGAGGTAGTGAAGCATTGCTAACTAAGAGCATCTTGTTGCTTCAACTATATTTTGTGGCTTATATTTTTCAGTCTTGAAATTCATTGCCAGGGGTCTTCCTGAGGCCTTGTTCTAAGAAAGAGCAGATGAGGTAGTAAACCAAAGCCTGAATGTGTCCACTGTAGGCTGGAGGTGAGGGCTCACAGGGGCATATCCAATACATTTTGCTAACTGTGGTCAAAGGACAAGATGGTGACCCCTTCCATGCCGCACACAGAAACTAACTTGACCCTTACTTCAACAAGCAACAAGGCAGTTCTTCACCACACCTGAGGCAGCAGGCTAGCTTAAGGGGTGCAGACCAGGCTGTGTAGCACACACAGTTCTGTCCTTCAATAGAGCGGACAGCTAGGGGGCTCAGGATGAATGATCAGGGTGTGTGTGTTAAGTATTAAGATCAGCTATGGAAGCCTTGCTTGAGTGCCTATCAGAGGGGGTGGTTGATTGGCAGTCACAAAAGCAGGCATTTGGGGGGGGGGTCCCACACTTACACCTTGGGAGATATAGGTTAGACTACTGCAGTGTACTGCATGTGGGGCCGCCCTTAATTATGCACTAGTCCAACTGCGTTTAGAGTACTGAGGCCAGTTCTGGGCACCACACCTCAAGAAGGATATTGACAAATTGGAATGAGTTCAGAGAACAGCAACAAAGACAGGAAATAGGGGCACAGGGCATTACAGCACTTGCCCTGATGTGAAAACCTTCCTTTGGGGTGGTGTTCAAACACTTAAAAGCATGGATTTCATGTAAAACAGGCATAGATTAACAATTCATCAGAAACAGAAGAAAACGTTAAATGCCAAGCCATATTTCTTAAGGAGTGCAGAGCTACTTTTGTATGAGTTTCTTTCTATATAAAATCTTGTAACACAAGATAATTCAACTCCTAGACCCATTCCTATCATAAACCTGTTCCACCCACATCCCCAAGATCCTCGTAGTCTAGTATTTAGATAACACTGAGTTATCTAAATACTAGGCAGTATAAGATCTCCCAGGAAGGAAGTGTAGATGTCTGTCCACTTCGGAGAATTTACCCTGAGAAAGCATATTTAAATCAGAAAAATTTATAAAAACTAGTTTATATATAAATATTGTTTGATATTTTGAAATAAAGAAGATATGGCATGAGACCACAGAACATTGACAAAAACCACAACAGTGGTCATCCTAATAAGCAAAAAAATATTTCAAAGCTATCTTAAGAGTTTGCATTTCTTTAAAGTCTTACACAAAATGATGTATCTGAGCTGTCCTAGAAGATACCACAATGCTGCAGTAAAGGGTTGTCCTGACCCAAGAGCCGGAGAGGTTCTGGCAAGAGAACCTCATTAACTATTCCCGCTATTAAAACCAATCTTAATGAGGTAGTATGGGACAGTTAACAAAGAAAAGAACTAAGTTCTGCTCTTTTTAACAAAATGAGCTTGCAGGGCAGCAGCTGAAGAAGGAGCAAAAAGGGTTTTCTTGTGTGTGTGTTTCTTTGTGGCTGATTAGCTGCTCTCCCTGTGCAAAGGTCAGAGGGGGCAGGGTTTCTGTTGAGGCAGGTGATTAGCTGTGGGAGGAGCTTATCAGAGCTTGCAGGGCAGCGGAGCGCTCCTAGTGGCGCACGCAGTTTGATCCATCTTTTACATTTAGGGGAGCTAGTCTCAAACGTTTGTTGGGGAAGACCTAGGTTTTTTTGGGGGGGAGTTATTTGTCCTGTCTTCACGCTTTTTATGATGGAGGACCGCTGTAGCCACCCCCAACGACACGTTCTCTCTTTTTTTATATATAATATTTTTTATTAAGGTTTTTACATAAAAAAAGAAAACAACAGAAAAATACAAAAGTACAAAAATGCAAAACAACAAAAACAGCAACACGAAAGAGAAAGGAAAAAAAAGAAAAGAAAAAAGCGAATAAAAACAATTCCATCTTCATAGTATTCCTTGCATAGTATTCCTTCCTTGCATAGTATTCCTTCCTTCCCAGACTTCCCCACACCTCCCCTCAGTGTATTCCAATTCTTATATTTAATCAGCAAATCCCTTCCCTCTATCTTAACTAATCTTTATCTTAATTTTAATATCTTAATATATCTTGATCTCCTTAACATCTTAATATATTAAATCTTTTAATTTTACACCTTTTTGCTAATAACCTTTTACGTTCAATCCGGTGTCATTCTAACATTCATTAATCTTATAATATTTCTGTAAATAGTCTTTAAATTTCTTCCAATCTTCTTCCACCGTCTCTTCTCCCTGGTCTCTGATTCTGCCAGTCATTTCTGCCAATTCCATGTAGTTCATCACCTTCATCTGCCATTCTTCCAGAGTGGGTAGTTCTTGTGTCTTCCAATACTGCGCAATAAGTATTCTTGCTGCTGTTGTGGCATACACAACGACACGTTCTCAAGATGGAGGGGGAGGGAACAGCTGCAGTCGCCTGAGGTTCCTGCGCAATGTTTGCCATCTTGCCAAAGGTTGCAGGCAGCTTTACCTGCAGCAATTGCATGATGATTGCACTCTTAGAAGACGAAGTCCAGCAACTGGAGGAACGTGTAGCTACGCTCCAAAGAATTAGAGAGCTGGAGCTCTTCTTGGAAGCAACAGAGCACACCGTCTCCACCAAGGAGGAGACAGGGGACTCCCCTGAGAAGGAGGCTAGTTCACCAACACAGGAGCCAGATATATGGAGAAACGTGACTCAAAGAAGTAGGCCCAGGGTTCGCTCTGATTGTTTAGAAATACACAATCACTTTGAGGTCTTCTCCCCTAGCATGGAAGACAAAGAGCAGACTTCATTTGAGGATCTCTCCCTCATTACAGTCGATCAGGTATATGAAGACGAGCAGCAAAGTCAGTCCTCAGGGAATGTGCAGGCGACCTTGGAACGGACAGCTCACGGAAGAACCCCGACCAAACCTAAGAGGAAGCGTGTAGTGGTGATAGGGGATTCCCTACTGAGGGGAACAGAAGCAGTGATCTGTGGGCCTGACAAGATGTCTCGGGAAGTGTGCTGTCTCCCCGGGGCTAAGATCCAAGATGTAACTGAACGACTGCAAGGAATCATAAAACCCACTGACAAATACCCCTTCCTCTTGGTTCATGTAGGAACCAATGTCACTGCAAGCAATAGCCTCCAGAAGATCAAAAGAGACTACGAGGCTCTGGGCAGGAAATTGAAGCAATTAAATGCACAAATTGTCATCTCATCTGTCCTCCCAGTTGAACGACGTGGCCCAGGGAGAGAGGGGAAAATAGTGGAAGTGAACAGCTGGCTTCGCAAATGGTGTAAACAGGAACGGTTTGGATTCTTAGATCACGGACTGCAGTTTCTTGAAGATGGACTTCTGGCAAGCGTTGGGCTGCACCTCACAACGGTTGGGAGGAATGTTTTTGCCAAAAATCTCAGAAACCTCTTCAGGAGGGCTTTAAACTGACTAATGTGGGGGAGGGAGACAGTGCTCCTGAAGGTAGGAGTCTATCAATTGATGAAGATGAGCATCCAAATGTCATAAACCAAATGGAGCAAACAGCACGCAGACCTAGTGGTGGGAGGAAAAAATCCTTAAATAAGAGACACAGGGGAATGATTAATGGACTTCAATGTCTGTACACTAACGCGCAAAGCATGGGAAATAAACAAGATGAGCTTGAGCTCTTGGTACAGCAAACTAAATATGACATAATAGGCATCACTGAAACCTGGTAGGATAAGTCCCACAATTGGAATGTAATATTGGAGTGATACAATCTATTTCAGAGAAACAGACCAGACAAGAAAGGAGGAGGAGTGGCGTTATATGTCAGGGATGTGTATACCTGTGAAGAGATCCAAGATTTAGAACCTCAAAGCCAAAGTGAGAGCATTTGGGTCAAAATTAAGGGAGAGAAGAATAACAGAGACCTCATTGTGGGAGTTTACTATAGATCCCCAAGCCAAACGGAGGACATAGATGATGCCTTCCTGGAACAGATGGCCAAGCATGCAAAAGGAAGGGAGATAGTAGTAATGGGGGACTTCAATTACCCGGATATTTGTTGGATGTCAAACTCAGCCAAGAGCATAAGGTCAAACAGATTCTTCACTGGCCTTGCAGACAACTTCATTGTCCAGAAAGTGGGAGAAGCAACAAGAGGAACAGCCATTTTAGATCTGGCCCTAACCAATGTTGATGACCTGGTTAGTGGGTTAGAAGTGGAAGGATCTTTAGGCGCGAGTGATCATGCTCTTCTGAAGTTTACTATACAGCGGAAAGGAGCAGCCAAGCATACTAGGACTCAATTTCTTGACTTTAAGAAAGCCGACTTCATAAAACTTAGGGAAGTGCTGGGTGAGATCCCATGGATAGTAATACTAAAAGGAAAGGGAGTTCATGATGGCTGGGAGTTTATTAAGAGGGAGATAGTAAAAGCACAACTTCAGGCAATACCAATGAGACGGAAACATGGAAGGTGCGTAAAGAAGCCAGGGTGGCTATCTAAAGAACTTTTAACTGAGTTAAGATTAAAAAAGGATGTGTACAAAAAATGGAAAAGGGGGGGAAACCACCAAAGAGGAATTCAAAGAAACCACCAAAGAGGAATTCAAACAAATAGCCAGCACGTGTAGACACAAAGTCAGAATGAACTCAGGCTTGCTAGAGAGCTTAAAAGCAACAAAAAAGGCTTTTATGGGTATGTTCGTAGCAAAAGGAAGAACAAAGAAACAGTGGGGTCACTCAGAGGAGAAGATGGTGAAATGCAGACAGGGGACACAGAAAGGGCTGAACTCCTCAATGCCTTCTTTGCCTCAGTCTTCTCCGATAAAGAAAACAATGCCCGACCTGAAGAATTGGGAGCAAATGATTCAGCAGAGGAAACACAGCCCAGAATAACTAAGGAAATAGTACAAGAATACTTGGCTAGTTTAGATGTATTCAAGTCTCCAGGGCCAGATGAACTGCATCCAAGAGTATTAAAAGAACTGGCAGATGTGATCTCAGAACCACTGGCAATCATCTTTGAGAATTCCTGGAGAACAGGTGAAGTCCCGGCAGACTGGAGGAGGGCAAATGTTGTCCCTATTTTCAAAAAGGGGAAAAGAGAGGACCCAAATAATTACCGCCCAGTCAGTCTGACATCAATACCAGGGAAGATTCTGGAGCACATCATTAAGCAAACAGTCTGTGAGCACCTAGAAAGGAATGCTGTGATCACCAATAGTCAGCATGGATTTCTGAAAAATAAGTCATGTCAGACTAACCTGATCTCGTTTTTTGACAGAATTACAAGCCTGGTAGATGAAGGGAATGCAGTGGATGTAGCCTACCTTGATTTCAGCAAGGCATTTGACAAGGTGCCCCATGATATTCTTGTAAAGAAGCTGGTAAAATGCGGTCTTGACTATGCTACCACTCAGTGGATTTGTAACTGGCTGACTGACCGAACCCAAAGGGTGCTCATCAATGGTTCCTCTTCATCCTGGAGAAGAGTGACTAGTGGGGTGCCACAGGCTTCTGTCTTGGGCCCGGTCTTATTCAACATCTTTATCAACGACTTGGATGATGGACTCAAGGGCATCCTGATCAAATTTGCAGATGATACCAAACTGGGAAGGGTGGCTAACACCCCAGAGGACAGGATCACACTTCAAAACGACCTTGACAGATTAGAGAATTGGGCCAAAACAAACAAGATGAATTTTAACATTTTAACAGGGAGAAATGTAAAGTATTGCACTTGGGCAAAAAAAAAAAATGAGAGGCACAAATACAAGATGGGTGACACCTGGCTTGAGAGCAGTACATGTGAAAAGGATCTAGGAGTCTTGGTTGACCACAAACTTGACATGAGCCAACAGTGTGACGCGGCAGCTAAAAAAGCCAATGCAATTCTGGGCTGCATCAATAGGAGTATAGCATCTAGATCAAGGGAAGTAATAGTGCCACTGTATTCTGCTCTGGTCAGACCTCACCTGGAGTACTGTGTCCAGTTCTGGGCACCACAGTTCAAGAAGGACACTGACAAACTGGAACGTGTCCAGAGGAGGGCAACCAAAATGGTCAAAGGCCTGGAAACGATGCCTTATGAGGAACAGCTAAGGGAGCTGGGCATGTTTAGCCTGGAGAAGAGGAGGCTAAGGGGTGATATGATAGCCATGTTCAAATATATAAAAGGATGTCACATAGAGGAGGGAAAAGGTTGTTTTCTGTTGCTCCAGAGAAGTGGACACGGAGCAATGGATCCAAACTACAAGAAAGAAGATTCCACCTAAACATTAGGAAGAACTTCCTGACAGTAAGAGCTGTTTGACAGTGGAATTTGCTGCCAAGGAGTGTGGTGGAGTCTCCTTCTTTGGAGGTCTTTAAGCAGAGGCTTGACAACCATATGTCAGGAGTGCTCTGATGGTGTTTCCTGCTTGGCAGGGGGTTGGACTCGATGGCCCTTGTGGTCTCTTCCAACTCTATGATTCTATGATTCTATGCTATTAATTACACTAAAACTTCCAGCTACAATCTGGGGAAAAATGTTTATTTCCCAACATCTCCCAAACAACAGAGTTCCTTTCCGTTCCAAAACAAATTACTTGACTTTTAGTTTCATGGTTGACTTCCCTTCTTTTGACCCTCAGTTGCCTTTGGGCCAACTTAACCATGAACTGCTTTGAATTCTATTAACTCTGAAAAATATCCTGTCTCGTTTTCATTTATTTATATCATAAGCAGAAAATACTGATGCTATCTTTACTAGCTAATCCGTTAGGTTTCCTCTGAATTTCCCGAATTTAGGAATGTGCTTCATGGGGTATGTGGGCAAAAATACTGACCTTGCGTTTGACTCTAAAGTGATGACTTGATGGAAAGATCACTGAGCTTAAAGGCAAAAAGGGCATGGACAGAAATCATGAGGTTGAATCAAGTTCAAGAATAGAATAAATCTAACCCATCATATCATGCTTTGTTTAATGTTCTACTAGGAGACATAGGCAATAGTGAACAAGTAATTATTAGGAAGGCAGTATGCACAGCAAGGCTCTTACAAGATTCAGGAACACAAAAGATGCACAACAGGAATGCTTAAGCAAGAGGGCAAAGGCTTCTGGGATAATAATGAATCCATTTTTCTTTCATGTTTTTGACAAAACCACATCCCTCCTTCATCCTGGTCCCAAGACCCAACTGAAGCAGCTTTCCTTTTGTTAAGTTGTGGGTGAACATATCAGACAACATAGCGATTCTTCAAACAGCTCTTGTTTATTCAGAGGCCAGAACAGAACTGAACTGAAGAGCTCAGTCAGCCTTCTTATATAGAGCTCCAGTACAACGTAACTGTAACAACTTTCTGTAACTATCGAATCACTGAACGTCACTTTCGATCCCTTATTTGCATAACTATCTACAGTATCCCGCTTCTGGCCCAGGGTGAGAACTTCAGTACATAACACCTTTAACTGGCAAACCCCATCTGGCCTTCCCCACATTCCACCCTCCAACAACAGGACCATGCAAATGGGAAATGCAGGCCCCATTTTGGTAACAGGCCCAGGCCATATGGGAAACGTAGGCCCCCATTTCAATAAACTTTACCAAAAAGTCCCCCTTTGCATCTGCCGGGGGGGCTCAAATTAGCCCCCCTCAAAATCGTCAGCCCATACCAATTGGTCACTTGCCCTCCCTTCTGTTCTGGTCTGTCCAACAGACTTACCCTCTCCTTCTCTCTCCCTGCCCAAAACATTCCATCACCCCAGAAATATCCCCCCCCCATCCAACCATACTTCAAATCTAAGGATGGGCAAATCTATCAATTCCGGCTTTTCTCAATTTCTAATTTCCCCCCATTCTTAAGAGCCGACCCAGCAGCGTCTCATCCAATCCTCAGGAGAGGAACACTGTTGCTTGGATGATCATCTGTCCTGTGTGATTTAGTAGAGCTGAGTTGGATTCAGGCTTGCCATATGTCAGAAAAATTCCTGACATGTCCTGGTTTCTGGGTGTAAAAATGGGTTCTGGGGGGAATTTTGCTGAATCAGCAAAAAGGGAAAACCCAGATGTATGGCAATGCGATGGAAAATGCAGGGGAAACAGCTCCAAAAGCTGTTTCTCTGAGAAATTGGGTTTCTCAACAACTTGGGTTTGTTCCCAATAAAAGCTGAACAATTTTGGCGGGTGTCAAGAACTTCAACCAGCTCCCAATTCTCTCTCTCTCCAACTGCTGCATCTTCACACATACTGCTTATTTCCACCCCTTCTCCTCACTTCCCCCTGCTTTGCTAGGTATCTCATTGAAATACAAGGCTATTCCCATCAGCTGGATATTCTAGCCCAGCAACATGCCTATCCAAGGAATGGTCACCCAGGAGCTGTTGTAGTATGAAAACAACCAAATAAAACACCAATCACATTATGAAGTGTTGCCACTGAAATTCTTATTTCCTGACCCAACTTTTCGAGTCAGTTTCCAAGCCAGCTGGGGGGAGTTTCCTCTATTGCTAGTTATCTGGTCATAAGAGCTCTAAAACACTCAGGTAACCGGCTGAGGTTGCAAGGCATTGTGACTGAAAGGAAGAGGGAGATGGAAAGGGGAGAAAGGGGTTTATGGTTGGAATCACAAGAATGATTGTCCCCTGGCTCAGGCTCACATCTAGAAGTAGCTTCAAAAGCTACTTTCAAACACTTGGTGTTATTTTCTTAAACTAAATAGATCTTGCAGCTGTTTTTGCCAGCACATATGGCTATGGAGATTTTGATTAAAAAATGCATTAACAGAATAGCCTTTGGGGATGTTATTAACTGGCTGCTTCCTAAGGAAGTTAGCAGCCCTTCTTTTGGGCTGGTAAGGGTGGTCATTATTATTTTTTTCAAAGTCCTAATTAGAATGTCGGCCTGTGTCAAAGAATTAAATTTTAGAACCCACATGTAATTTGATTATCTTGGCCTAATAGGTAAATTGTGTTGGAAAGACAAATAAGCTGGCCACTTAAAAGGGCCAGGAGAGGCAGACTCTGTTCCAGAGCTACAAGCCACGGTGCAGTAAGTAATAGCCTTTCATAACTAATAATTTCCCCAGTAATAACCATCCAAGTATCACAGCCTGTTTTATAACATGGAAGGCTTGACTTCACTTGATTTACCACCACTAAGTGGATGCTCTGTTCAGGACATTTTGTTAGTTAAAAATGACAGAATGGCTTTTTCAGAGGTTGGGGGAATCATAGCTTTCGCTTCCTTTAAAACAGAGTTGTATAAATATATAGAGTTGCTATTTTGGGGGGAATTTTAAATCTAGAGTCTCTTAATCATTGGAAGGACTGTCTTCTACCCCCACCCCCCATTGTGTTTTATGCATCTTGGCTATTAATTTCAGACTCCACACAGGCACTGCTAATTTAATTGATTTATTTACAAGGTTATATACAACTCCCTTGCAAGGCCCCTTAATACAGGCCTGCTAACAATTTCTCCTAGTCTAGGGCTTAAGTCCTATGCTTGGGAAGAAGCTCAATTTAAGTCAATGGGATTTACATCTTAGTTAGCATGTACAGAAATGGGTTGTGTAGAATGAGAGGGAGCAGGGAGAGTCTGCGCTGTGCTGAAGAAGACTGTGCACACAACCAATTCACATTTTTCAGCGGGGATGAATAATAAAGAGTTAGATGTAGTTATCTCAGCACATTGGGAGAAATGATCCTAAGCACATTTGAAAGTAAGTTTTGTGGAAATCAAGGAGACTTATTTATTGTGAGTGTAGTAAGAATTGGAATAGTGAGATACTCAGCTGATAACCTCAGCGTGGGAGATGGAGAAACTGTCTATTTTAGACGAGACTGAGAAGCATGCAAACATGAAGTGGCAGACAAATGGCCATTAGGAAAGGGATTGAAAATAAAATTGTCAAATTTGCCGTTATACGAACATATGGTGCAAGAGCATTTATGAAACTGTGTACAGTCCTGGTTGCTTCACTCAAAAATGATGTCATAGAGATAAAAAAGATACAGGAAAGGCAACTGATGACCGAGAAGCTGGAACAACCTCCCTATAGGGAACGATTACAGCATTTGGGGTATTTTAATTTAGAACAAAGGTCCGTATAGTAAAAGCTATGGTTTTCCCAGTAGTGATGTATGGAAGTGAGAGCTGGACCATAAAGAAGGCTGATCGCCGAAGAATTGATGCTTTTGAATTATGGTGCTGGAGGAGACTCTTGAGAGTCCCATGGACTGCAAGAAGATCAAACGTATCCATTCTTAAGGAAATCAGCCCTGAGTGCTCACTGGAAGGACAGATCCTGAAGCTGAGGCTCCAATACTTTGGCCACCTCATAAGAAGAGAAGACTCCCTGGAAAAGACCCTGATGTTGGGAAAGATGGAGGGCACAAGGAGAAGGGGACGACAGAGGATGAGATGGTTGGATGGTGTTCTTGAAGCTACCAGCATGAGTTTGATCAAACTGTGAGAGGCAGTGGAGGACAGAAGTGCCTGGCGTGCTCTGGTCCATGGGGTCACGAAGAGTCGGACACGACTAAACGACTAAACAACAACAACAACAACAACAATTTAGAAAAAAAGCAGGTAAGCAGGGGATGTGACAGAAGGGCATAAAACTACTGTATTTACTCGAATCTAAAGCACCATCAAATCTAATGTGCACCTCAATTTTCAGAACTTTGAAACCAAAAAAGTATTTGCTGGTGGATGTAAATGTGTCATCAAATCTAATGCGCACCTTAATTTTTGCAACGTAATTTGGCCAAAAAAACGTGAGCGATAGATTTGAGTAAACATGGTGTCCACAATTTGGAGAAAGTAGACAGAAAGAAGTTTTTCTGTCTTTCACATAATACCAGAACGGGGGTAATTCAATGAAGATTCAGAACAGACAAACAGAAGTAATTCTTCACAGAGTGCATAAACTACTGAATTATTGACCACACGATGTAGTGATGGCCACCAATTTAGATGGCTTTAAAAGGGGATTAGACCATATCCTGGAGGATGGCTGTTGATGGCTACTTGCCATGATGGCTGTGCACTGACTTCAGTATCAGAGAAAATATACCAGCTGGTGGGGAACACGAGTGGGGAGAGTGCTCTTGCACTCAGGTCCTGCTTGTGAGGTTCCCAAAGGCATTTGACTGGCCACTATGAGAACAAGATGCTGGACCAAGTGGGACTTGGGACTGATCCAGCAGTGCTTTTCTTCTGTTCTCCCAATTTCAGATCCAACAGTCCTTAAAGAAGTTCAGTTGAGGTTGGTCAGCTGGTGATACACCAGCAGCATCCAACAAAAAATAATATTGTGTTTGCCCCATAAAAGTCAAAATAACGATGAAGAATTTATGCTTTCCATATGTTGTGGAGCCAAGTGAGGAGGTTCCACATGTTGCCCCTCTTTGCCTATATATGGGCAATATATTCTGACTGGAAAGAGTTTGCAGATGTTCCTCAGTTCTTCATTTAATAGCAACCATTCCACAGCTGATTGACACAAGATCATTTCTGCTTGCCACATGTATTCTACTGCTAATTTTAATCCCATCTTTTGGGGGGGTTCTCACCTTATTTCTTTTGTGTGGTTTCTGCTACCTTCTGGAGCAACGGGCACCTGCATTCTGAGCCCAGATGGCAGCTGGCAGAATTCTTCCTACCTCCATGTCCTAGTTTGTTAGATGGAAAAAACCAAAGTCCCCAGGGATGCTAAAACAACAGTTCTTAGAAATGTTCAGTGCACAAACATATGTTCCCCATATGTAGTAGTATTAAATATTCCTTCTAACCCTTTGGTTCCATGAGACTTAGGAGAGTCTTTTAAATCTCATACGAGGAAGTCGCAAGGTGAGTTTTGAAATAGAATAGCTTAGATTAGTGCATGCATAGGCAAACTCGGCCCTCCAGATGTTTTGGGACTACAATTCCCATCATCCCTGACCACTGGTCTTGTTAGCTAGGGATCATGGGAGCTGTAGTCTCCAAACATCTGAAGGGCCAAGTTTGCCTATGCCTGGATTAGAGCAATGGCTATCATGTTGGGTTGAAGAGAGGTGTTGTATAATGCAAAGATCCCCTGGGATAGAGTTTGTCTCTACTTGCTCTGAGCACGGATGCATTATGAACCCCCTGCAAGATCTCTAACAGTGAGGGCCAGGGCACTCAGACACCAGCTACAAAGTACCAGGGTTGCTATTTGCACACAAAAACGCACACCCACACACCTGACTTGTGTTCTTTGGCTGCATTTACACACAATTTTTTTTCCATTTCCCTAACTGTAAATTTCTGAAATATATTTGAGCTTTCATAGGATGTAAAATCAGCTTCTGGAAATAATAGCAGAATATACTGCAGGCTTAGCACTCATTTTCATGTTATTTGCTTCCAGAAAAAAATCTGTTTGCAAATAACAAACAGGTGGTTGCAAGAGAGGGAAAGAAAATCATCCACTGAAGGTGACAGGAAAAAAGAGGGAGGAGGGGACTGTAGGCAGAGGAGAGGAGACTTATTTTGGGGTATTTCACAACCAAAATAATGAAAGGAAATTTGACTTTAGGAGGCTTCTTTTTTGCTGCAAGAATGCTCTTACTGAAATGTTAGAAACCAAAACAGTTATCTAAGCTAGAAGACTGACTGCATAAATGCTGGCATATAATGTTAATGAATAAACTGACAGATTTTAAATGGTTATGGGAAAGAGTTTATTCAGGAGAAATGCTTCTGCAAGAGTTGATATCTTTTGTTTTGTTTTTATTTGGAAGAGAGAAGAATATTAGACCAGAAGTGCTGACAACAGTTTAAGGATGGAAAATGTTGAAGTTCCAATAGCTTTATTATTTTTCTTTGTTGTTGCTCTAGTTTTTGTAAGCTATTTGCTGCTAGTTGATGGAAGGAAACCAAGTGTGCTATCAATGGCTCCTTCTCAACTTGGAGAGCAACGTCAACTGGGATACTGCAGGGTTCTATCCTGTGCCCAGTGCTGTTTAACATGACTTAGCTGAAGCAGTCGTGGGGGTGCTTATGAAATTTACAGATGGCACCAAACCAGGTGGGCTAGCTAATAGTTTAGAAGACAGAAACGAGATTCCATGTGATCTTGACACATGGAGAACTGGGCCAAAACTAACAAAACAAATTTCAACTGATATAAATGCAAACTTATGCATTTGAGCAGGAAAATCTGATGCATAAATACAGGGTGGGTGACACTTGGCTTGACAGCAGCATTTATGGTATATATATAAATGAGTTTGGTGTTTTTAGCAGACCACAAGCTAAACAGAGGCCAGCAGTGTCATGTGGCAGCTCAAAGGGCTAATGCTACTCTGGATTGCATCATCAATACCTGGAGTACCATTTCCAGCTCAGTTTCAGAAGGATATCAGCAAACTGGAGCCTGCGCTGAGAAGGGTGACAAAGTGGGCCTAGAGACCAAGTCCTATAAGGAATGACTGAATGTGCTGGATATTTATAGCCTAGAAAAGAGACTATTAAGAGGTGATATGATGTTGTTGTTGTTTAGTCGTTTAGTCATGTCCAACTTCGTGACCCCATGGACCAGAGCCCTCCTGTCTTCCACTGCCTCCCACAGTTTGGTCAAACTCATGCTGGTAGCTTCGAGAACACTATCCAACCATCTCATCCTCTGTCGTCCCCTTCTCCTTGTGCCCTCCATCTTTCCCAACATCAGGGTCTTTTCCAGGGAGTCTTCTCTTCTCATGAAGTGGCTAAAGTATTGTAGTCTCAGCTTCAGGATCTGTCCTTCCAGTGAGCACTCCGGGCTGATTTCCTTAAGAATGGGTAGGTTTGATCTTCTTGCAGTCCATGGGACTCTCAAGAGTCTCCTCCAGCACCATAATTCAAAAGCATAAATTCTTCGGTGATCAGCCTTCTTTATGGTCCAGCTCTCACTTCCATACATCACTACTGGGAAAACCATAGCTTTAACTTTGTTGGCAAGGTGATGTCTCTGCTTTTTAAGATGCTATCTAGGTTTGTCATTGCTTTTCTCCCAAGAAGCAGGCGTCTTTTAATTTCGTGGCTGCTGTCACCATCTGCAGTGATCGGTGATATGATAGCCATCTTCAAATATCTGAATGGCTGTCATGCAGATGACTGAGCAAGATGGTTTTCTGTTGCTCCAGAATGTAGTACCTACACCTGGGGTGGGGAATCCCTGGCCTACAGGCCAATCATGGTCCACCAGGGTGGGTCCAACTGGGCCCACCAGGCTGTTTCCGCCAAATCACGCTCACCTGCCCATCAGTTGACATCACTGGTGAAGTCAGTGCCGAGTGGCAGCGTTTAACCCTACATTGCTTGTGCAATCCTGTTTCTAGCAGGGGACAGGATCATGCAACCTAGGCAGCAGACTTTAATCTCCACTCAGCGGTTGATGAGCAGAGATTAAAGACTGGCATGAGTTTGGGGACTTAGAAGCCTTTGCCACTCTCCTCCCTTGTCTCCTAATTCCCGAGTCTCATGCCTGTGTTAAAGGGTGGAGAGACTTGCAAAGAGTTGTGTGTCTCTCCTCCCATTTAAGACTGGAGCAAGACGAGGCCTTAAGAGGCCTTTGTGAGTTCTCCCTGGACAAGTGACATGGGAGGGAGAAAGAAAGGAGCACAGACAGTGGATCACCTCCTAAAGTGCTTGGCAAAAATGCCCTTTGAAGCAGCATCTTCCACCTTTAAAGGTTGGGGAGATGTTTGCTTCAGAGGGCACTTTGCAGCTTTAAGGCAGACTGTCAAATACCTTTGCACCGTGTTCCTCATTTAAAACCTCAGACATTGGGCTTGAACGGAAAGTCTTGCCGTCCCACCCACCTGTCATTCAAGTGCTGCCATGTCAAAATGATGACATACAGTTGACAGGTGGGTGGCCCCACCCACCTGTCAATTTTGGCCCACAAATCCCATCCTGATAAGGATCTGACCCCTGAAGCCAAAAAGATTCCCTACATCTGACCTACAGCAATACAGTGGAACCTTGGTTTTTGAACGTAATCCATTCCGGAAGTCCGTTCGACTTCTGAAATGTTCGAAAATCGAAAATCAAAGGGCTGTCAGCAAAGTCAATGGAGAAAAAAGAAAAAAACGCAGCGGAAGCCGTTCAACTTCCAAGACACGTTCAAAAATGGAAGCATTCACTTCCAGGTTTTCGGCGTTTGGCTTCCAAAACGTTCGGCAGCTGAGACATTCGAAAACCGAGGTTTGTTCAAATTAAAAGAAGTGATACTAAACATTAGGAAGAACTCCCTGATCTTACTAGCTAATCAACAGTGGAGCCAGCCGTCTGGGATGGCGGTGGACTCTCCTTCCTTAACAGGAGTTCCAGCAGAGACTGGATGGTCATCTACCAGATACCCCGGGGCAATGAATTTCCTGCATTCACAGAGCCTAGGTGGCAGTTGCAGCCCCTTCCAATTCTATACCCACCCTGGGAGGTATTTGCTGTCACAAAGGGGTAGGCTCTGGCTGTTCCATTTCTCCTTTTTCATGAAAAACAGAAAAGCACTCTGGAGGGAGAACATCCTTGCAGCTGGAAAAGAGGATGAAGACCAAAGCCAGCTTGGCTCGTCTCAGCCACTATTATCCATGCCTTGATATTGCCATGAAGTGTCAGTAGGAGATTTCAACATGCTCCACTTCTTTCCTCCTACTCTCTCTTTCTGCACACACACTGTGCCTCTGGTGCCAAGAGGCCATCAGAAGGCCAAACACCATTCAGGAGTGGGGTTCCCACCCCCCACCCCTACTCTGCCTCCACCATCCCAGAGTCCCACTTGCAGAGAGGAGAGGACAGTGCAAGGTTCCTTGAAAGCCATTACGCTAATTAATTTCCAGCTGATACCAGAAGCGCCTCTAATCAAGCCAACTTCCGAGTCATTAATCAGGTTTAAAGCAGTAGGAACAGTGAGTTATGGCTCCAACCGCGACTTATCCCAAAGCCTTGAAGGTCTGAGACTCACATGACGGGTGTGCAAGGAGGCTCCCTGCCAGGCTAGGAGGCAAAATTATGCGGGGTATTTGATACAGGGTAGGGCCTGGCATGCTCCACTTCCCTATTATTTTATATAACAAATATTTAAAATTCTTCAGATTTTTTTTCCTGAAATAGCTAAGGAGATTGAGAGCAAATGAGGCTGATATTTCCTGACAGCTGCGACCAATCACTGGACTCATGGCTTTGAAGCGTTTTTCTTCCCCCTCCTGAGCCGTGGCTCAAGCGCAGTTGAATTAACCTTGCGCTGTACCTTTAAGGTCAACCTGCACCCACTTAACTATTTATGTTCTGTCATAGGGTGTCCTATGACCCACCATCCAGAATGCTTGAATGAACAATCAGCATTATGGCTAGTGGATGAATCATAGAATCATAGAGTTGGAAGAGATCTAGAGGGTCCTCTATTCCCACCCCCTGAAAGGCAGGAATCTCAGCTAATGCACCCATGACTGATGGTCACCCAACCTCTGCTTTAAAACCTCCAAGGAAGGAGAATCCGCAGCTTCCCAAAGGAGGCCGTTCCATGTTGGCATTGTAATTTTAGTGCCAGCAGTTAGACACTTTGCAACTAGGAAAAAAAAACCTGAATTGGACTGGGTTGTATGTTGACTTTTCTCCCCGCCCCCCATTTGATTTGGCCTCTACTGGAATCATTAATTACCCTTGAGAATAGGTTGCAATCCCAGATTAGCCATGATTTAGCATTTAAAAATTAGTTATCCATTAAAAAAACAACAGCATCCTAATAACAGCTTCTACTGTATGCCCCTAATGACTCTTTATGTGACTTTTCTCAAGGACCATATATAACATATTCTCCCAATTATTTCTTTCTATCTCCTCATAAATTAGGTCTATCTATCAAGTAAAGTCATTAGATTTCCTAATGGAACTCAGGATTTAGATTCAAGCACTGGCCATAGAAGGACTTACTGCCCCCCCCCCAGTCCGATTCAATTAAAAAAACATTTGCAATGTTTATTGGAAATTGTAGAGGGAAATGAGAAAATATTTTAGTTGATGACGAGAACGAGATGGGAACGAGATGAACGTAAAGAGCAATTATGGAACTGACAAATGCCTATAGCTCTTAACCACGTATATACATCTCAGCCCTCTGCAAAAGACTTTGACATTTTTCTTCCTGTCTCCTTAAAAATCTGGCAAAGGCAGATAATATCTTTGAGCTCAGACTTTTCACTGCTCCACTGCAATTTTAAAATGCCAGCCAACATAAATTATATAAAACAAAAACACACACAACAAAAATGGATTTGTACTTGAAATCTGACCTTCAGTGGCAATGGGAAGATTTGGAAAATGATAGCTTGCTTGGATGTTTCAGTTTTCTTCTTTTCTTTTCTTTTCTTTTCTCCCCCCACCCTGCCCCCTTCTTTGAGGGGAAAAGACATTTAAAAACATGTCCCTACTCAGAGAGAACTCGCTGAATACTTACCTCGGGGAAAATCATTACAACAAACCTATGATCATGGAAGGGTTCTTATCTTATGAAAAACAACACACACACACACACACACACCACAAATGAGTTCACCATGTACTTCTGTGCATAATTATCTGCTCATATCACACAAATATAGTACAATGTGTGGACTTGCAGCAATATAATTATAATCTCCGATTTACCCAGAACCTTCAATCTCCAAAGGGTTTATGCACACCTTAATAGAAGCCCTACCCAGCGACTGTGCCAAACCGGTGCTTTATTGGTGACAAGCATTTCCTATGTGTTGTTTGTTGTCTGAGTCCCTCATTAATAGGCGCCTGTAGTTTTCGACTGTCTTTCCTTTCGCCACCCACTCACATTATTTTTCTGACAAATTGGCCGCATCGTTCGTCTGTGAGTTTTGCTTTCCAGAAATGCTTTCACACCGATACAATTGGCCTGGACCTCCAGTATGTCTCTGGACAAAAACACGGTCACTTGCTCATCAGTACTGCGGTCTCAAAAAGCATCTTAAAAAGCAGAGACATCACTTTGCCGACAAAGGTCCGTATAGTTAAAGCTATGGTTTTCCCAGTAATGATGTATGGAAGTGAGAGCTGGACCATAAAGAAGGCTGATCACCAAAGAATTGATGCTTTTGAATTATGGTTCTGGAAGAGACTCTCGAGAGTCCCATGGACTGCAAGAAGATCAAACCTCTCCATTCTGAAGGAAATCAGCCCTGAGTGCTCACTGGAAGAACAGATCCTGAAGCTGAGGCTCCAATACTTTGGCCACCTCATGAGAAGAGAAGACTTCCTGGAAAAGACCCTGATGTTGGGAAAGATGGAGGGCACAAGGAGAAGGGGTCGACAGAAGACGAGATGGTTGGATAGTGTTCCCGAAGCTACCAGCATGAGTTTGACCAAACTGTGGGAGGCAGTGGAAGACAGGAGTGCCTGGCGTGCTCTGGTCCATGGGGTCACAAAGAGTCGGACACGACTAAACGACTAAACAACAACAACAACTGCGGCCTTGCATTTTGGGTCTGCTCTTCTGTCCTGTTGCCTCTTCCGGCACTTTGTTCATGCTTGGAATTTTATTTGCTGCTTCCCTTCTCTTCCCTTGCAGTGTGGTCTCAAGTCAGGAAGCACACCTTTGGAATTATGAGAAAGGGCCATGGGTGCCACTCATAACATAACTGCTGCAGGTGGTGCGTCACAACACCTAGTGGCTTCCGCATCTGAAAGAGAAGGGAAAAGAGACAGGACCTCAACATGGTGCAGCCATGCCCCTGCCATCAGACATCCCTATCAATAGAGCAGAGGGGAAGGGATGAGATTCTGACATCCAATGAAATGTGGGCATGTTTAAGGGGGCATGCTCAGTGTAGCAGACCCTGAGAAAATGCAAACAGTCACCGAGTACGAAACATAAAGACTGTGCCTTTTTGAAAACTCCCATGGGCACCACTGGAGGTACTGGAAGGCATGATGAGACCCATAGGTGCCATCTTGGTGAGCTGCTTGAAAGAAAGGAACCATAGCCAAGTGGCAAGGACCCAGAAGCAGAGAAAGGTGGGGCAGTCTGTCCTGGGTGCCATCCCTGAGGCGGTGACATCGCCACCGGTGGCGTCCTCCCGGGACGCTCTCCACCGGCGGTGCACCCCCCTGGGATGCACACTGCTGCTGGCGCACCCCTGCAAGTTGCTAGCCCCACCCCACAGGCCATTCCAGGTGCTGGAGCAGCTAGCTCCACCTCTGCAAGGACCTCCACATGAGGTCCTGGAGAGCTGGTGACAGTTGAGGTAGATGGACTAGGCAGAGTGATGCAAAGCAATTCCTAACCCATAGTTTGAACCCCAGGGCCTGGTTCAGCTTCAATTACATGTAGACGTGTGGTTTCCCCCCATTTTCCAAGTCAGCCTTTCCTCCTATTAGCCATTGCTTCTGGGGATTGGAGGCATTATGGATGAGTCAGAGAGGTGCAGACTTTGTCGTTCCGAGAGAGCCCATTTTGGCTCTATGCTGCTCAGTGCTAATCTATGCTCCCCCTTCTCACATGAGCAGAGGCTACGTAGCAACAATTTAGCCCCACCCTCCTTCAGCATAACTGCTGCACATGTCGGCATCCGGAGGTCAAACGGCCCGCTGGCGAGCCCCCAGCTGGATCGTCTCCTTCCAGCCAACACGCTGCAAAGATCCCTCGACCTCTGGTGCGACATAAATCAGTGACCCAAGTCTGCTGATACGGGCACACTTTGCTTAGCAGAGCATACTGTGCAATGAAAGAGGCTTGAGGCATGTGGAGACATACTATATAGTATGGATTTATTAAACATAAATCAGGACAAAGAAACATGTCATCTCTCTTTGGCTTTTGACTCTCTTGGAAGAGACGGCAAACAACACAGCGGAAGTTCTGCTTACACCAGCAAACAGTGCTGGAATGTAAACAGACATGTGACATGTAACAATTCCATGTCTGTAACTAAAGGTGGAATGGAAAATTCCAAACACTACAAGCACAAAACATACACACAAAACATACAATTTGTGGGGGGGGGGGGTTGCGTTCCAGGTCACCACGCACATCAGTGGAGTGTGCATAAGCCTGCCGCATTCCACCCCCTTCCAGGTCCGGAAATGGCACATGCTTTGAACGTGCACAAAATGGTCTTTCCCTGTACTGAGAGGTGAGGTTGTGGTCCTCATGATCACCTCACAAGTGAAAGGTTCCCTGGTTTTAAAACAAGAAGAAACATTGTGCTCTTCTTCTTTGGCAGTTGGGGATAGCTCTGTTGACAGAGCACAAGACTCTTAATCTCAAAGTCATGTGTTTGAGCCCCACTTTGGGCAAAAGATTCCTGCATTGTAGGGGGTTGGATGGCCTCATGGTACCTTCCAACTCTACAATTCTACGATTCTATGACTGGACATTGATCTCGGGTAGCAGTGCCAGAAAAGCAAGGAGGAATGAGCTTCAGAGTCCTGCGCTCTAGCTGGCAGCTGTTCTCCACAGCAATGTTGGTAGCTTCCCATGACAGGCAGCTTTCCCATCTCCTCCTTGACCCTTGCGCTTGGTGTCCTCTTCCCAGAAAAAAAAAAATCTGCTCTCCACCCTCCCAATACAGGAGCTGTTTAACAGTCTGGAGACACTCAAGCAGAGTTTGGGGCAGGAAACGAGGAGAAAATCCCATATCCTTCAGGAATTGCCGAGAGGCGGCAGGATATGTGTAATAACACAAACTGGAGGGTGGCCAAGACCTCCAGGCTAAATCCCAGACTTTACTAAGAGGGAGCCAGGAGACCTGATGGCCAGGACCTTTTGTTACAGCTTGTCTGGAAGACAGTAAAATGCTCCATAAAAGATGAGTAAAATGTTGAATCCCTTAGAAACTCTTGAAGGGATTAGGAATGAGCTCCTGTAGCGAGGGTCAAATGTTCTTTAAAAGAAAAAGAAAAAAAACCAACATTTTATTCTTTCTATTACATTCCCTTTCCTGTATTCTGTGCAGTAGCAAAGAGAATACTGCAAAATAAAATAATTATAAATGATAATAGCAATGAAAACCTGCACCTCATCTGCAGCCACCCACCCCTTGCTGCTTTCACCAGTTTAGCCCCCTTGGTTGTCATTGTTCGTTTCCTTACATTTTCCTCAAGAACAAGTGAATAATGATGGTTTTGCTTACCTTGCAAGATCCTAAAGGATTAGTCACAGGCAGGCAGTTAAAAGACTCACTTTATTGACCCTGTCCGTTAACCATGTTATTTATAGGAGGGAAAGAAACAAGTAAAGACAGCTGAAACCTGGTTTCCCATGCTGAGGTCATGAACCGGTTGGATGCAGAGATATGATGGGAGGAACCAGCTGAGGAGCCACCAAAGAAAGAAGGCTCAGAGCCCAGGGAGTGGTGGTGGGACAATGATGTGTGGTCAGACTGGGAAGAGGAGGTTTGGAAGCTGAGGAGGTAACAGGGCTTAGTGAGCTGGGAGAGTCTGTGGCAGAAGGACGTCCCGACTCAGAGGCAGAAGCTGTAGAACCCCTTGCATAGGAGTTTCATTTAGCTATCTTGGCTAGCAGACTTCACTAGTTAAAACCCAGAATTTCCCCTTCCCAGTCTGTCGAGGAAGAGAAATGTGCTGAGTTTTAGCCGGGCAAATGACAACAATTCAATTAATGACTCCACGTGGCTCCCTGAATATTTGAATACAGTAACTGTTTATTAAAAGCAAACTTATATATAAAGCCATAAACTTTATATATATATAAAGCCATAAAAAGACGTTGAAAAGAAGATTGCTATTTATAGTGGCAAACGGTTTTCTCTCAGAGGAACACAAGACCGTATTACTGCTAGCTAATGTATACTGTTAAAGCTAAACCTTTATCCAATGTTTAATTTAAACATACTCATGAATATTATATTTTTAAACACTGTGAAGAACACCCATTCTCCTTCCTTCCTTCCTTCCTTCCTTCCTTCCTTCCTTCCTTCCTTTGGCTTAGGTGAACACATGTAAACACACTGTTAGTCTCAGGTCTAAATCCCTTTGAACCCATTGAAACCTACACTGAGTAGATCACTTAGGATCCTCCTGTTTTCAGTGAGAGTTAAGCACATGCTTAGCTCTCTTGCCTTCCAACCAAGGGCAGTTAAAAAAATATGCTTGTTTTGTGCTGGATCATGCCCAATGCTTGTAGGGTTTTTCAACATCAGATTTGTTGCATTTAATAACTGTTGGGAACATTAGCAGAAGGAAGCTTAATATGTCTGGGGCGGCGATTTAATTAACGAGAATTTTATCCTAAAGCCTGTATCTAGCCCAGGAGAATTTTATCTTAAAGCCTGGATCTAGTGGGAAAGTATTCCACAATGAGTCTGCCACATTGCAAGGCCATTGATGGACAAACAAGACCAGATTTGCCTCACGGAGTCTAGATGGTATTTAACAAGTCTGGAGAAAACCTCATTAGAAAGTGGTTTTAATTAGCAAATACAGTGTTAAAGGGGGGGGGGAGTAGTCCCATCAGTTAATGTGTTCTACGCTTTGGATCTGACGTGTAACAACACCCCCTGACTACGAGTGTTGCCTTTCTCAGCGTGTACAAGGCCTTCGTCTTGAAAACATTCCCTCACAAAGTATCTCACTTCAATGGGGCTACGTGCAGGCAAATGTTTGGAAGAGCTGTGCCAGAGAACACAGGATGGAGGGGGTTAAAGTGGTGCTCAAGCAACAGAATAGAAAGTGTGACATTCACTGTAAATAATGCCAGGTTTCTTCACAATTCCTTAAGGGCACCTCTAAAGATAGAAACTATTTCAGGAACACATAATAGCAGCATGAATTAAGGCAGAATTTCCCAGCGTTGCCTGACTTTTGTTTACTTTCTATTTAAATGTACAGTGTGTTTTATTTGAAGCTACTATTTTTAATCTCATGGAAATTGAGATTGAGTGAACAGGATGCCCCACAGCAAGCAAACAGCCTCCCTCCTCCCCGCACCAAAAAAACAGATTGTAGACAGAAATAGGCCTGGTCTACACATGCAGCAAAAAGAGGCGGTACTGTGGATTGCAGCATCAAAGTGTGTGTGTATGTGTGATTACATTTTAAAATGCTCCTGTACACTAAAAAAAACCTCTGTGAATAAACAGCCAGCAAGCAGTGGAAAGGGCTATTTTAAGTCTGTTTTTGTTCCCAGTGATACAGTGAAGTAGTTAGGCTGTGTATACACCACACAATTAAAGCACACCATTTCCCACAAAGAATCCCCCTCAAAAAAGCTATAATTTTCAGCACCCTTAGCAAACTACAGTTCCCAGGATGCTTGGGTTGAAGTCATGTGCTTTAAATGTGTGGTGTGCATGCAGCCTAGATCCTGAACTTAGTGGTCTTTTAGATGAACATGTGTGAAGCACATTATTAACATTTCTCTTCTCGCTTCCCACCACTCCATGCTGCACAACTGATTTTGTATTTTTTGTTGTTGTGAACCACCCTGTGAGCTTCGGATGAAGGGGGATATATTAACTAACTAACTAACTAACTAACTAACTAATATGTTAGGGCAAAACACAAACAACAACAGTTGCCCATCTTTATTTATTTATTTTTAAATGAAATACTCTGGGCATATGCAGTGTCACATTTCAAGGGTTACTGAAATCCTAGCACCATTATGGCTCCAGCAAGAAAATGGCAAAATGCTTTTGTTACTGTGATGCTAAACACATTTTCTTGGGAATACGTACCATTTTACTTTAGAGAAGAATACATATTTAATAAAATAATACTAATACCATTACTACTACTACTACTACTAATAATAATAATAATAATAGCAGCATCTATAACGAGGGCAGTGGTAGAGCAGCAAACAGGCCTGACATTAATACTCAGCATATGTAAAGGAAAAGGAAAAGGACCCCTGGATGGTTAAGTCCAGTCAAACTTGGCTATGGGGTGCGGTGCTCTTTTCGCTTCAGGCTGAGGGAACTGGCGTTTGTCCACAGACAGCTTTCCAGGTCATGCGGTCACCATGACTAAACCACTTTTGGCACAAAGGAACACCATGACAGAAACCAGAGCGCACGGAAACACCGTTTACCTTCTTGCCACAGCGGTCCCTATTTCTCTACTTGCACTGGCATGCTTTCGAACTGCTAGGTTGGCAGGAGCTGGGGCAGAGCAATGGGAGTTCACCTCATCACGCGGATTCAAACCACCAACCTTACAACTGGCAAACGCAAGAGACTCGGTGGTTTAAACCACGGTGCCACTCACGTCCCCCAGCATATGTAAATTGGGGCTAATGCCAGCCAACACAAAATCCCATTTTCTGAGGTGAATAAAAAGTTTCACATGTGAAGGCTGAGGGTGTTTCAGTCACAGTCCCCCATCGCTTCTGCACATTGCTTCTGTGTGAGGACCAGAGGCAGACTGAGGAAAAGAAGATGGTGGCAGGCTGCAAAAGCCATCTTAGGTGCTGCTTTGCTTCGCAGTATGCTCACCCCTTGTAAAATGTACTTTTTGATGAGGAAAGGAAGTGACAAGGGACCCCTCCCTGCCTGGTAAGCAAAGGAGGACTTGGGTCTTTCAAATTTCAACAGCGCCCAGTGCGAGGCAAAAATTCAGCGTTCCCCCACCTCTTGCCTTCTGTTCAGCGAATGCAGTATATCATAGTTGTGATGTCCTGTGACACCCCCTTGGTTTGGTGCCCAGGGCAAGGGAACCGGTTGCGTTGCCCTAGATCTGCCTCTGTGGGGGTGGAGAAAAGAGCAGAGGAACCACCGAGGAAAGAGGGGAAATTGGGACTGCCTGGGGGGTGGAGGGAGATGGAGAAAGCAGTGGGATACTCAGGGTGGGATGAGTAGCCCCCTCACACCTGGCAGCAGTGCTGAAACCAAAACTAAGGAGAGTTTTCAGAGGAGGCCATGGCTTAATAGTAGGTAGAATAGGTCTGGGAAAGATCCATTTCTGGAGAGCTACTGCCAGTTGGTTATAGACAATACAGTGGTACCTCGGGTTAAGAACTTAATTCATTCTGGAAGTCCGTTCTTAACCTGAGGTACCACTTTAGCTAATGGGGCCTCCCGCTGCCGCTTCGCTGCTGCCGCGCAATTTCTGTTCTCATCCTGAAGCAAAGTTCTTAACCCAAGGTACTATTTCTGGGTTAGCGGAGTCTGTAACCTGAAGCGTCTGTAACCTGAAGCGTCTGTAACCCAAGGTACCACTGTACTGGGCTAGGTGGACCATTTTCTGTTTACCTATCTCATTAAAGTCATAGAAAGTCGTAGTATCATAGAGTTGGAAGGGACCACGAGGGTCATCTAGTCCAACCCCCTGCAATGCAGGAATCTTTTTCTCCAGTGTGGGGCTCGAACCCACCACTCTAGGACTCTGAGATTAAGAGTGTCACGCTCTGTTGACTGAACTACCCAAGTGGAGTACTATAAACTTCTGTGGTAAATTTAAACTGGCACGTGAGAGTATAATACACCAAGTGCCAAGTGGTTAAAATCAGAGGTTTCTACCCATTGCCGTAGAAAAATGCAATTTGCCTAATGGCAAGTCAGCTAATTGCTTCCAAGCCAACTTCAAAGCCTCTCAAAGCCACCCTATGTGGCAGGTCCATCTAGGAGCAGACAAGCACAACTGACATATCACAATATATCACCCACTCGCCTACCTATGAATCAGAAGCCAGAGTCAGCCGGATAACTTTTGTGAAGCTGTTTCCACATGAAGAAGCATTTGATTTGTTTGCTGGGCTGCTCCATCCATCTACACACTATTGCAGCTAACTTGATTTGAGAGCACTGGTGGGTGCAGGGCATTCGGTATATGGAGAACGTAAACGCCTGACCGTGAACCATCCTGACGTTTCTATTAGCAGTGTTTAAAATCCTAAGAATTCTACCACTCCATATGTGCAAATGCATAAATATGGTCATACTGCTTTAGCAGCATTTAGGCTTTCAGTAATAACGGCCAGGACCAAAAGAAATACAAAACGAGCTCAACACGCCCAGGGGGACTTTGGACTTACTTGCATTTTTCAGAAACAGTTGCCTGTAGTAAACTACTTTCCAAGTGGAGGGGAGTAACATAGGAAGCTTGCGATATGGAGCGGGAGGTTTGCAGAGAGGCCCAAATTTCACCAAGTGCACTTAAGATTAACCTGGTGCACTAGCAGAAGCCACGGCAAGGACTCGTAATAGTGCAAGGGGGCTTCCCCTCATCTTTTGCCCCTGTGCCTCCCCCAAATCCACTCTGGAGTATTTGCAGGGGGGGGACAAAATGGGGGAGGGAAAGGGGAAATTGTTCACTTTAGCAAGTAGTAACATGTGTGCTGACAGAATGGTCAGAATCGTATGACATTGAATTCCACTCTATATATCCCTAATGCAGCTATTAGGTCCGCCCGATTTATCTGATTGACAACATTTTAAAAATCAATCTTGTTACTCTCCTCAACAATTCTGTGACGTAGTCAACTGTCATTTCCCATCTAGTTATGGAACTAATAGGTCAAAGTCTGTTTGTCCCAGGACGGACATCATCATCATCAACATCATCAGAATTTATATACCATCCTATACTTGGGGGTCTCACAGGGTGGTTCACAGAATAAAATCAAGATAGGTAAAGCTAAAGGGGAACCCTGACCATTAGGTCCAGTCGTGGCCGACTCTGGGGTTGCAGCGCTCATCTCGCTTTATTGGCCTAGGGAGCCGGCGTACAGTTTCCGGGTCATGTGGCCAGCATGACTAAGCCGCTTCTGGCGAACCAGAGCAGCGCACGGAAACGCCGTTTACCTTCCCGCCAGAGCGATACCTATTTATCTACTTGCACTTTGATGTGCTTTCGAACTGCTAGGTTGGCAGGAGCAGGGACCGAGCAACAGGAGCTCACCCCGTCGCGGGGATTCGAACTACCGACCTTCTGATTGGCAAGCCCTAGGCTCTGTGGTTTAACCCACAGTGCCACCCGTGTCCCTAAAATCAAGATATAAAACCACAAAATAAATAATAAAAACAGCAACGCAATAGGTCCCCACCCCCAAGGAACCAGCATGCTACCCAGTCAACAACATGTAACACTTAAAAGAGGGAATCATGTAATGTATGCTACATCCATAAAATTATGATGGCTGAAGTTTTCTGGTATGAGCTCTTAGCCCTTTATGAGCAATGGAATTGCGAAACTTGTGAGGGAACACTGTATTCCAGCTGATACATTCATTCTGCTGTGGTGGTTGTGCAAGAGTCTCAAAGGAAGAACAGTGCATGCCCCTTTTCTGCACCATGATAGACTGCAACGTGAACTGGGCTTTCTGCATGAACAGTTGGTGGTGCACGGGCCTAGTTTGGACGATTCCACATTCTTTTTAAAACATCATGCGCAGGCCTTGTTCATCCTATAGGCTCTTTTTATGGGGGAAGGGAAGAGGTACGTGTGGCTCGTTCACTGCGCTGCTAACAGCACTGTCCTGGTTCAGTGTGAGAACCGGGGCTCTGTCTTTTTATGTTTTCTGACTAAAACCTCTATATTGCCATATGGATTCCACAAAGTCGCCCTCAGAGAGCTGTGTTGGAATCTGGAACAGATAGTGTATGTTTTGATGGTTTTACAGATCTTTTCCCAAAACTAACATAGTTCAAATCATCACCTATATCTGTGCAGCCAGACTAAGGGAGGGATCAATCTCTTTGTGGGAGGAGGTCATGCCGTGTTCCTGAAAATGCATCCTGAGAGGAAGGAGAATGAAACAAAGACTTCAAAAATGCTTTGATTTCACACCCTGATACAATCATTGCTTGAGAAATATTAGTCAAACTACGTTCCCACTGCAAAATCTTGACAGGTTATAGCAGTTCTTGAACAAATGTGTTTAGTACTGGATTTTGCAAATGGAGTGGCCAGATTGAATGCAGTAATTTTAAAATCTGGTGCTTTAAATATGCCTGTTTGACTCAGTTTCTTTTGCAAGTGTTTCAGTTCCAGGAAGAAGAAAAAAACGGTGTCCCTTTTAAAGTTATATCCAGTACAGCTCAGGATCTATAAAGAAGGCTTTTATTTTACAAAATGCTTGATAATTATTAAGGTGTTCATTCTCTCACCTAACCTATGAGATAGTTCACTACACTCCTTTCTAGGTGAGGAACAGAAAATTAAGAGTTTCAGCAATATCACAAAGTGCATGATCCTACAGTGAACCATTTTCAGCAGTATCACAGAGTGCATGATCCTAGGGTGAACTTTTTCAGATTTGAATGTGCTTCTGTGTAACCCAGCCTCCAGGTGGCCCCCAGAGCTTCAATTCTAGTTGTGGATATTTTTGGATACAGTATTTTTGGTCTGGATTGGAGAGACAGCAGCAGAGGCGGCGGTTTAAGGGTGTGTTTAGAAGGTGCTCCTCACTTACACAATTTTTGCTTATGCACATGGGGCCCCAGAATGTAACCCCTGTGTAAGTGGTGGAACATCTGTACATCATGGAGCAAGGTAGGCCTATAGCACTTCTGGACACATGCCATTTCTTTGTTATGCTCTTTAGTTTCAGTACGTTTCCAAGCACAATTCAAAGTGTTGGTGCTGACCTTTAAAGCCCTAAATGGCCTCGGTCCAGTATACCTGAAGGAGCATCTCCACCCCCATCGTTCTGCCCGGACACTGAGGTCCAGCGCCGAGCGCCTTCTGGCAATTCCCTCACTGCGAGAAGCCAAGTTGCAAAGGGCCTTCTCGGTAGTGGCACCCGAGAAAAACAAGTACCAGACTTTTAGAAGACATCTGAAGGCAGCCCTGTTTAGGGAAGCTTTTAATGCTTAATAGACTATTGTATTTTAATTTTCTGTTGGAAGCCCCCCAGAGTGGCTGGGGAAACCCAGCCAGATGGGCGGGGTATAAATAATAAATTGTTGTTGTTGTTGTTAGTTATTACGTTTTCATCCCAAAGGAGCCCGTGATATGGGAAGCATTCAAAACATGGAATCCCTTCCTGCAGGGTGAAGGGTTACAGGCTTGAAATATTTCTACACATACAGGTGTCTCTTGGAGATAATGAAATGCCTAAGGCCATGCATCCATGGTTATTGTTTCAAGGCCAATGTCAGGGATGGGCACCTGCTGAGACCCACACTTCAGTGGGGTGGAGGGGCACATTTTCCTGGCTCAGTTCCTCTTCTTCCTGAGGAGTTGGAACAGCAGTCTCTGCTTCCTTAGTACGCTCTCTCTCTCTCTCTCTCTGGGCATTTGTGCAGACTGAGCACAAAGGAAAAGGAAGAGTGAGTGGGCAGTGAGCCCTTGGAGAGGAGGAGAACTCGATCGGAACACCTTGTCCATGTTCCCACCCACCCTGGAAAAAGCCTGGAGCCAGCCCTGCATTCTTTGAGTATTTCTTCAAAATGATTTTGCTATTTGTGAAAAGGGCTTTTGGGATGGTGGTGATGGGGAGGCCCTCCTTCTGTCAATCCCTCGTTCAGTGCAACTTTATTTTCAAATTGTTGCTCCATTTGCCCTCCGCTCTAGTCTGCTTAAGGCTGGGGAAACAATTGTAGCACTCAGCAGATCGGAACAAACAACATACTTAACGTCCACCCGTGGGATGCTCTTCAAAATTAATCAGCACATGATCTAATGCTAAGTCTTTTGACAATGTGGCTTTTTATTTTAGGAAATAACAAGAAGTTTCAAGATCCACTTGCAAAGACACAACTAGAAATTGCTGGGTGGTTGTTTTAACAAGCTCCATGGCAAATCAGCCTCGGAAACTGATCTCATTGCCCATATGAGAGAAAGCAGAGGGGCTGTATTCTTTGCGACCCTCACAAGCACAGCATCCTTGATCAGAATCAGCCGAGGACTTCAAAGAGAAAACAAGAGTGCAGCAGCAAAACGTTTGAGGATTAAATACTGTGTGCTGGCAATTCCAGTGCCAATACAGTGGTACCTCGGGTTACATACGCTTCAGGTTACAGACTCTGCTAACCCAGAAATAGTGCTTCAGGTTAAGAACTTTGCTTCAGGTTAAGAACAGAAATCGTGTTCCGGCAGCGGCGGGAGGCCCCATTAGCTAAAGTGGTGCTTCAGGTTAAGAACAGTTTCAGGTTAAGAACGAACCTCCGGAACGAATTAAGTACTTAACCCGAGGTACCACTGTATAATAAAAGCTATGAAGAAGACTGAAACGTGGGTCTTTATTGCGAGATAATAATAATAATAATAATAATAATAATAATAATAATAATAATAATAATTTATTATTTATACCCCGCCCATCTGGCTGGGTTTCCCCAGCCACTCCAGATATATTTTTGATGACCGCTATCATTGCAGCTAGCAATACCCTTCCAAAGTTCTGGGGCAGTATGCAAGTGATACTGCAAATGAGTCTATTTATGGAGGAAGAGTAGTAGACTTTTGACCTTATGCAATTAATATCCATAAATAAATTCTCTTTTAAAAAAACCCACATGTTAGAAAGCAGCATTTGTGTTCACAGACACCACGACAGCTTTATAAAAGTAACTTTGAACAGAGCATCCTTTTTGTCAGTCTCACAGCCAGCTTTTACTACACAAGTATTTGTTTCATAATTTGTGAGTCTGACATTGGAAGAGTAAGGCAGTGGTCAGAGGAAGGTCATTGACGCCAGTGCATCTGCACCTTGGCTTGGAGTAGTCCTCCATTCATGGAAATGGGCCTTCTTGAGAGCCAGTGTGGTGTAGTGGTTAAGAGCGGTGGACTCGTAATCTGGTGAACCGGGTTTGCGTCTCCGCTCCTCCACATGCAGCTGCTGGGTGACCTTGGGCCAGTCACACTTCTCTGAAGTCCCTCAGCCCCACTCACCTCACAGGGTGTCTGTTGTGGGTGAGGAAGGGAAAGGTGAATGTTAGCCGCTTTGAGACTCCTTCGGGTAGTGATAAAGTGGGATATCAAATCCAAAGTCATCATCGTCTTCTTTTTGACTTCCCTTCCCTCTCTAGCCCCCACCCCCCATTGATGTTCCAGGGGGTTGGGGTACCTTCTGGAAGCAAAGACATATGGTGAAGGAGGCTGAAGCAAAAAGGACCAATTTCCAAAAATGAAGGGCCAACTCTTGGGCAAGCAGAAATGCTATCTGCATGCACCTCACCTTTGGATCCAAGTACTGGATTTTTCTGTGAATAAGTAGGTCTTTTTCCTTAAAAAATGATGTCAAGAATTAGGGGGGCGTCATATACACGGATAGTGCCAAGGGTGGACTTGTGATTGGTTGTTGCCGTCTTATACATGGGGGCATCTTATAGACGGAAAAATACAGTATGTATGTAGGTATGTAATTTGTATAGCACCCTTCATTCGAAGATGTCTGGGCAGTTCACAGCAGAAAAACATAAAATAAGAACACAAAATACATCATAAAAACAAAACAAACCCACTATGTTGAAACCTATGCAAATTAAAATATGGCCATTTTTACTATTTAAAAACTGTCCATCTCCACATCTTTGAATAAGTGACAAGAATTGAATTCCATCAGAACTGCACTTTGTTGTGATCGTTCTGCTTACATATTATGTTTCTCAAACTTTGTATTTTTTTCCTTGTTTTACTAAGATACGTATCTACTTTTCTCCTCGCTTTTGTTGCTTCCGTTATATGGTTGGGGACATTCTCAGCTCACTTTTGAGCAAAAGATTCCAACATTGCAGGGGGTTGGACTAGATGACCCTCGTGGTCCCTTCCAGCTACAATTCTATGATTCTGCGGGTTCTTAAGTCTCATGTAATACTAAGCAATGTGTTTTAACAAAGGATAGGCGAATCTCCTGGTGTTCTGTAAGTCTTTCCTAGTATATGCATTTTTGTACATATTACTTGGTTGGAGAATATTTGGAGTCTTTTGCTGGGTTGTGGAAAAGTTACCCATGAAGTACCACTGAAAGAGAACTTGTGAGAGCATTAATATGCAGTGCTTGTAGCGGTGTTCTTCTTATGGCTGATGTGATAGGCTTGGTGTGTGTGTGTCTTTCTCCAAAGCTCATCTCTGAGGTATTCCTCTTGGCTTGCATGTGATTGAAGGTAAACTTTTACCTACATGCGCTCCATTCATCAGCCTTCTTGACAGAAGCTGAAATTGGTATCCAAATTTCAGGAGGCTTCTGAGACCAGGGTTTGGCAGACAAAGAATGAATCCATCTTGAAATGTCCTGGGTAGTTTTGCAGCTGCTGTAATACAGTAAACACTCCCTGCTGTGTGTGAGCAGAGCAGGATGCCCAGTGGTTCCAGGACAAGAAAAATACTCAGCCCCTAGGAATCAGCGCCTATGGACAATGGGCTTCTTCAGGTGTTCATGTTCCTGTCTTACCGAACATAGGAGCAGGGGTGCATAAAGTAGCCTGCCCTGTAGCCTTTGCACACACAGCTGCGCACACAAAGGCTCTGTCAGTACAGACAGTCACACTGTTCACATAAAGGCTTGGGAGACTGACACATCCCCATGCACGGGTGCATGAATAAAACTCACTCTCTCTCTCTCTCTCTCTCTCTCTCTGTGTGTGTGTGTGTGTGTGTGTTGAGAGAGGGGAGAGAAGAGATGTTTAGATTTATCAGCCGATCCCTTTTTGTAACCCCCGTTTCAAAATGAAGGAAGAGGCATCTAGCAGATAAAACTTAAAAGCCCAGTTTGTTAATCCTCAGCTTGATGAATGGGAATCTTATTCTACAAGCAAATGTAGGGAACATAGGAAGCTGTGTTCTACCAAGTGAGAACACTGGTCAATCTAGCTCTGTATGGTCTACACTGACAGGCAGCAACTCTCCAGTGTTTCAGGTGATATTCCCAGCCCTACCTGGAGGTGCCAGGGACTGAACCTGAGACCTTCTGAATGCAAAGCCCTACTGAGCTACAGCCGCCCCCCCACCCCTGCAACACACATTGGGTAAGTTTCTTGCATTGCAGGGGGTTGGACTAGATGACACTGGTGGTCCCTTTGAGTTCTACAATTCTATGACCTAGAGATACAGGTCATTGCAAACGCCTCTTTTCATGACAGCAGGTATAAGGTAAAGGGGCCCCTGACCATTAGGTCCAGTCGTTACCAACTCTGGGGTTGCGGTGCTCATCTCGCTTTATTGGCTGAGGGAGCTGGCGTACAGCTTCCGGGTCATGTGGCCAGCATGAGTAAGCCGCTTCTGGAGAACCAGAACAGTGCAGGGAAACACCGTTTACCTTCCTGCTGGAGTGGTACCTATTTATCTACTTGAACTGGCATGCTTTCAAACTGCTAGGTGGGCAGGAGCTGGGACCGAACAACGGAAGCTCACCCTGTTGCGGGGATTCGAACCGCCAACCTTCTGATCGGCAAGCCCTAGGCTCTGTGGTTTAACCCACAGCGCCACCCGACAGCAGGTATACATCCATGCATTATAACCATCCACATACTGCGAAGTTTAAAAGTAATACTCCTGGTTTGACACACAACAACCCAGTAATTGCCACTAATGAAAGCTGGCATCATTGCTAGTAATGTAACCAAGTCCTTGAACAGTGGGCTGCTTATCTAAAGAAAACACTGGCATTAGTGAGACAACTGTAATACAGTCCATATCTTTAGAACAATCTCTCGCTGGGCTACTGTGCTGGCTCTCAAGGCACTTTTACAAGGACTCAGACTTGAACATTAAAACCAAGTGCATTTCACAGATCAGAACCAAGATATGGGCAATAAACCAAGAATCACAGAGGCAGGTAAAGGGGAAGGGGAAGTTTTATTAGAAACATCAAGAAAGGGAATATCTGATTTCATCAATAGAGACCACAATATATGGCTAAATTATTGTACACTGTAATTTTCAGAGTTAAGGTGACATTTCAAAAAAACTTAATAAAGAGGTATTGGGAAGGATGTGACTATTAGAAATTGCTTTTTATTAAAAGAAGAAAAAAAAGAAGGTTGGGTACTCATATAAACCAACCTCCTCTGCCAAAGGTTGGTTCTCAACCTGTTTATTCAATTCCAGGAAGACATTGTACATTTGTAGCACAAAATTAGATATTGTGACTCTGGTTCTCTTCTGCCATGTCGGATATAAAATATTTCATTACATTATTGGAGATTTTAGGTTTAGGAAACAAAATTATTATTATGCTTAATTACAGAAGTGGTTCATAACAAGTGGTTAACTGAATTTCCTCCAGTTCTGGGGAAATTTAGGTTAGGCTGCGCTCTCCCTTGAGCTTGGATCAACAAACATAGTAGTCCCAAACAGAATGAAATGCAGCATGTAATCTTAATTCTCCTCAAAGTGGAGGAAATTCAGGTCATTGTTTCACATATAAATGATTTCTATTATTAAGCACAATAATGTAATCATTGCATAATGCATCAATTGAGGCACCTTTGTTGTAAAATGCTATTCTGCCTGTACAGCTCTAAATTATGTTATAAAACATCTTATTTACACACCAAGCAATTTCTATTAACCATTACCTGATTGTGTTTATGTTTTATCTATATATTGTTCAACCAAAAATCCATCGCATCCTTGAACTTAAAACATATTAAGGTATGTAACAAAACTCACGAAAAGGCAAAGGTGGCTGGTTTGGGATGGACTGAAACAAAGCAATGGGGACAGCACTTCAAACCACAAGATTCTTTGGCATTTTACATTCAGGTTTCACTTGCTTCATTTTAGACCCACAATCGAGACGTTGTTCTCAGTCACTATTTGGCATCTGTTGGACCACGGAATCTGCACTGCTTTGGTAAATACAGCTGCAGTCAGAACTGGAAAAAAGTGCCGCAGAGCTGAGTTTCCAACAGTGTATCTGGCATTCCGAAGTTGCTTTAGTACCTCTCTTCTTGTGTTCGCAGTTTTGTTCCATTGACCGTCATGCTGATAGCACCTTTTTTAGTTGCATTTGAATCTGAAGGAAATGTACTTTTGGTAAGTGCTGCGGAAGAAAGGAGAGGGGGAAAGCAATCACCTATTCGCTGAAAGACTCAACATGGGGGGGGGGGGGGAGAGATCTAGAAAAAAACCCAGCCTGTTCTAAACAGAGAAGGCCTGTCCAGATACCCATAGAGTGGTAACACTTCGTTTGGAAAGATTCAGTACACTGTAGGTAAGACTGTCTCAGAAAACTGTTTGAAAGCTTTGGTTGGTGCAAAATACAGTGGTTAGATTGTTTACCGGCATCAGGTGAACCAAAGATGGAAAGCAGGTGATTTAATGCTTTTTCTCTAAGAGATAATGGTTTCTCTCTCTTTTAGATAGTTGCTCTTCCACAAACGGAAGGGCTCCTTCCACACAAGGAAGGCACTCCAATCCTGCCAAGGCTTCTACTTTTGCTGACATCCATCATCACTTCCCATGCTGTTCTGGAGGATTCCCCAACCTTTCAGAGCAGATTTCTGCATGGGGGCTGCAGTGAAAATAAGGGATCGCCTCCACACCTTCTACTACTAGCAATATCATCCTGTGAGCAGACTTCTGCATGTGAGAACTTTGGAGACAAGGCAACTGATACTGCAATTTGGAATGCAATCCCGTCCCCACAGAATTAATGGCAAAACTCAAATTTTAAATTTGATTTTTAAGGAGACAGCAGTACAGGCCTGGCTTAGTTGAAGGATTAAATGTAGACCTCTTAAGCAGATTTCTGTATCTATGTGAGCCTGCTTGTGTCATCATGTCCAGCAAGAATGTTTGAGAGGCATCTAGATTGCTCCCAGCAGAAGCAAGGCAGAGGAGTGTGGTCATTGTACGGGTGGAGAACTGGCTGTGCTGCTGAGTGACTGCTTAGACTGTTCTGTGCCCTTTAGACTGTGGCCCGGGGTGGGAGTGGGGGTGGGGAGATGAAAGGCCATGGAAATGAAAGCACTGCTACCACCAGCACCTCAAAGAAATGACATCTTACTGCCATTGCTTCCTGCTCTGGAGAACAAGGCTTGTCACAGGAAAGGAGTGGTTCAGAGAAGCTCCTGAAATGTTAAGAGTCAGTGAGCCAGGTTACAGTTCTCACAAAATGATTTACCCTTGGGTGTTGCCTGAGCCTGATACAAGGAGAAGCTAAGAAGAGTCCCTAACTGGGGTGACATTCACTAGTTTTAACTATAACATCAAGCTTTCTGGGGACTTGTGAGTGCTTCAGGCTTAGACCACCTTGGCTGCTTCAAAGGGTCACTGGCATAGGAAACATTCTACAAAATGTCCTACCAGGAATCACATTGGCTTGTCCGCAGCTGAGCAAGCCCAGCCACATGTAAGGTAGTACTGAACAGTATTGGTTGTCAGTAACTGCTGGCCGCTGTCCCATGTGGCAAGCCCCATAACTCTAGCCTCCCAAGGAAGAACCTTCCAGATCTGGCCTGGCTCCGCACATCCAAGCTAGCTCTTCCTGGTCAGAAAAGTATGGAAAGTACTTATCTCTGTGGCTGAGACTTGCTTGAGCAACAACATCTACCAGAGCTAGTATGACTTGCATTTCTGGTCTTGTTCTTTGGTTCTGACTCTTGGCTTGCCCTCTGAGACTGATTCCTCTTCCAGTCCTGGCTCACAGTTCCCAGCTATCGACCTTCACTAGATTGCTGCCTATAGCCCAGCCCCTTGAAGTTTTCACCTAGCTCACACAGATTCAGTGATTTTTTATCTCTAAGTGATTCTAGCGCCCCACTCCCTCTCCTCAGGTGAGAACAGCTATAGGGTATGGGTCTTCATATTCCTATGGGATACAGGTAGGCCAGTGTGTAAGGAGGCTTAATTTGGGCTTTCCTAATGAGGCGTAAAGTGCTACAGATTGACGGATAATTGCTCCTGAGGAGCTGGAATCCCACTTCAGCTGTGATTGGGTATTGGAAATCAACTGCTCAGTGCCAAGGTGTGGGGAGGGAGACCAGCTATATAAATGCAATTTGATCTATTGCAGAAAGGGAGAATAAGATCCAATTCACCCTCTATGGGCCAAACAAGTTTGCTACTTGTCAACCATGTGTCTCCTGGAAAATTCATGCAATGCATTTCAGGTAAGTCGCTTCAGCATGTGGCAGATAGGACCCAAGGAGCTAATCCTGACTTAAGAGCCCTGCTGGATCAGACCAAAGGCCCATCTAAACCAGCATCCTATTCTCACAATGGCCAACCAGATGCCTGTGGGAAGCCTGGAAGGAGGGCCTGAGTACAATAGCATTCTCCTCACTTGTGATTCCCAGTGGCTGGTATTGAGAAGCATCATATCTCTGACAGTGGAAGCAGAATGTAGCCACTGATGAGTGTGCCTTATCTTCTTTTAAAGCTGCCCAGCTGGGTGGGCATCACTACGTCTTGTAGAATTCCACAGACTAACTATGAACTGTGGGAAGAAGTATGGTACTTTTTTTCATCTATCTGGAATCTCTTCCCATTCACTTTCACTGGATGGACCCAGTATTACACGTGAAAGAGGGGGAAATGTCTTCTATTTACCTTCTCCACACTAAGCATAATTTTATACTCCTCTATCGTTATATAGGCTTTTTTCTTTATAGGCGAGCTGCTTTTCGGTGCTAATCTGCCACACGTTTACAGACATGTATTTCCTGTTCATTTCTTATCACGTTAAGTGGGAAAACACACAGTGGACAAGCCACACATAATGCTATGTAAGGTATGAAAGAACTAATTCTTGAAGACCAACTTGGCTTGGATCTGTCAAGAGTTGCAAAAAGCACTGTTGTGTTCTGACTGAATAGGAAAGAAAGTTTTGCCTGGATAGCTCAGCTGGCTAGAGCAGAGCTTTTCAAACTGTGTGTTGCAACATATTAGTATGTCGACTGCAGTGTGTAGGTGTGTCACGCGAATGCTCCCCACTCTCCTCCTGGGGCTGGAAAGAGGTTATTTTAACCTCCAGTTTGCTACTAAAACGTGACATTACTGTGTCACGAAATGATGCATTTCTAAAAAAGTGTGTCACCAACATGAAAAGTTTGGAAAGCTCTGGGCTAGAGCGTGGTGCTGATAATGCCAAGGTTGCAAAAGACTGATCCCCATATGGGACAGCTGCCTATTCCAGCATTGCAGTCGGTTGGACTAGATGATCCTCAGGGACTCTTCAACTCTACAATTCTGTGATTCTACGAAATGTTGCTAAACATAGTCACAATGGATTTCCTAGGATCCTTCTTTCCCATTCAAAACTCAGGTTGATGAAAGTAGAAAGAAATGCTAATTCAGAGATACTGGTAAAACTTCCACCAATTCTCAAATTTTCATTTGCTGTCACTATGAGAGAGATGTTAAACTGTATTTTGGAATCCTTATTATCCAATTAAATAGGACCTACTGCAATGGTGTTGGCTGTCTCAGAGTAACATGTAGATAAACAATGTAATAAAAACAAGAGCAATGTCATACTGATTGCCAGAGCTCGGAGGCACGGTCATGAACTTATATGATGCTATCATTTTGTCAAGCAGCAATGAAGAATGCAAAAGCCAAGGTGACCTTGCAGCCACCTTTTTTTTTTTAATCAAATGAGAAGCTAGTTAAGATGTCTGAGCCCTGGACCAAGGTCTGGAAGAAGAAACCCGGGGGGGGGGGGGGGCTTTTACAGATATAAACTATATCCTATAAAATACACTGCATAGGGATGTTTCTCTCATCTTGCTTTTATTGTTTAGACTGATCTGTAAAATACTGAAAGCTTATCTCCCACATATGTAATGAACCAGTCAGCTGTATCTCTGCTTAAATTGTATATGTGGATGAGCCATGGATTTTTATGGCTGTTGCCTTGACAATCTGTGAAGTCTTAGCAGCCAGGTAAGAAAAATAACATTGAAAAGGGTGTCCACTAAAGAGACTGTTCAATACTACTTCAAGTACAGTGGTAGCTTGGTTGTCGAGCGTCTCGGTTTTCAAATGCTCAAAACCCAGAAATAAATGTTTCTGTTTTCGAATGTGCCTCGGAAGTCGAATGGCTTCCGCTGAGTTTTTTTCAATTTTCTCCATTGACTTTGCAGACCGCCCATTGTGTCTTGTTTTCAAACGTTTCAGAAGTTGAACGGTCTTCCGGAATGGAATAGGTTCGACAACTGAGGTACTAGTGCACAAACTTGTCTTATTGGAAATAATGACAGAGGTGATGGGACTGTGGTAAAATCAAAAGGAAGAATGCAGAACTGGTACAATTGATCTGGGCACATGCCAGATCCAGAGATTTGGGAAAGCTCACTTTGCAGATGGGAAAAAAGTCGTGTGCCCCCCCCCCCCACTGCATAATAAAAAGTAAGAGCAACAGTCAGATTTACTACCTCTGAAAAGGGAGACTGTACTAATGGCTGTCAGAATGGATTCTTCATTCATTACACCTACCTTATTTATCTAATTCTTTCTGAACACTTTATGTTAATGAATTCCACAGGTTAATTCTGAACTATGTGAAGCACTTCCTTTTGCTTGTTTTAAAGGTGATGTATGCAAAACAAGTTCCTTGCGACACTTTAAAAATTAACAGATTTATTGCAGCAAAAAAAGGGCCCGCTTGATCAGAATTAGAAAGCATTAACTAGTTTCATCCTGGGTTGCAACTTTGCTTAGCCAGGCAAGCACAAACCACAGTTCCCAACTTTTTGGGATAGGAAGAAGGGTATAGGAAGGGATAGGAAGAAGGGTATCAACACACCTGAGGGGAAGAGACAACCGCTCCAAAATGACTCATACTCATAGTGCCAAACCATAGTTCAGTGTTACTGAATGCCTGAACCATCCTACAGTCTATTGGAGCTGGTAGGTAAATTGTTCTAGATTAGAAGGCGATCTGCAAGCAAGGGCAGTTCTCCACCGCCAGAAGAGAGAGCTCTGCCAGTGGCCACTTGGGACGTATCACTCTGTTCCAGCTAACACCTGGAATTGAATTATCAATTAATTGCGTTGATATTTTTATATTGGTCCCTTCCCATTATGTGTTTTTCTTACTGCGAAGCTGTTTGTGGGTTTGTATATGGAGATTTTATAGAATCACCCCCTACATTTCACTCTCATCCTCATAGCTTGCCTCTACCCCTACACACCCAAAAGATCTCTGCATTCTGCAGGAGAGGGGATCCTGCAGGTACCATCTTACCAGGAGCTCCATTCTGCCAAGGTTGGAATCAGGCCTTTAGTGTTGTGGCATCTATCGCTTTGAACTCCCTCCTGTTATATATTCAATAGGTGCCTTTTCGGGCCTGCTAAAGACATCCCTCTTTCAACAAGGCTTCTAAATGGAGATCTTTAGATATCTGTATTGGATTTGAATTTATTTTATTTTATGCATTTGCTTTTGTTAGTTTAAACTATCCCTACATATTTAGTTGTTTTAAACTGTGTTTGTGTAAGTTTTTATTACATTGCAAAAACCTTGAGGATTTCTCATGGGAAGTGATTCATAAATGAAATGCAGAAATAAACAATGTATTGTTTGATGATGGCGATGATGATAATGAACAATAATTTTATCATTTATATGCTGCCTACCTGACTGGATTGCCCCAGCCACTCTGGGCAGCTTCCATCAAAATATTAAAATACAAAAAACCTCAAACATTAAAAAAACTTCCCTTCAGAAGTCTTCTAAAGGTTGTATAGTTACTTATCTCCTTGACATCTGACGGGAGGGTGTTCCACAGGGCGGGTGCCACTACCAAGAAGGCCTTCTGCCTGGTTCCCTGTAATCTCACTTCTCACGGTGAGGGAACTGCCAGAAGGCCAGTAGTCCCACACAGAGTGCATTGCAGTAGTCCAAGCAGGAGATAACCAAGGCATGTGCCACTCTGGCTAGACAGCATGAGGGCAGGTAAGGTTTCAGCCTGTGCACCAGATGGAGCTAGTAGGCAGTCACCCTGGACACAGAATTAACCTGCACCTCCATGGATGGCTGTGAGTCCAAAATGGCTCCCAGGCTGCATACCAGGTCCTTCAGGGGTACAGTTACTCCATTCAGGACCAGGGGGTTTCCCATACCTGTCCACCCCGTCCCCTCAGAAACAGTACTTCTGTCTTGTCGGGCAATCCATTGACTGCTATCCATAAGTAGATGGTGACTCTGGGTCTTCTACATTAAAATTAAATACATGACTTCTATTGGAAAGGAGGGTCCATGTGACTGGCTCTGCCCACATGGCAGTGGCATTCAGGCACATACCACAAACTCAAGATAGCCTCACGGGAAAAGGACTAGGAAGTAGTTTGTGCGTGGAGAGGGCCTGCTCTCTCCACCCTATGAGTGACCTTATAAACTAGCAGATGGGCTGGAGACATTCCCCCTGTCTTCAGAAACTTATGTGCTGTTGGTTTCCCTCCCTTCCTCTCTCTCTTGTATTTCTTTATTCTTCCAAGGAAAATAATTTTAGAGCTACCTGTTATCAAAGTGGAAAGTTGTAGTTCAAAAGGATTGTGAGCAAAAGCTGCTAATATGAAGCACAGCTTTCATTACCAGCAGATAGCAAGTAGAATTATGAATAGTAAAGGGGCCAGATGGAATAGCAAATCCTGTTTACCTTTCTGGTAATACACGAGCCAGAAGGCACATGATAAAAATCAAAAAGCAATATACTTAAAGCATATTAAAAGGAAATCCTTTTAATGCGGTGCAGTATTAACCTACGGAATCTGTTACCTTGGCCCATAGGTGGTGCAGTAAAAAAACAAAAGAGTTTAAGGAAATAATTGGGGACTAAAAAAATTTTTTTTGGGTGTTACATTTTGAACTTTGTTTGCTGTAGTAACAAACCATGCTTCAGCTAGCGATGCAAAAAAACAATGGTTGCACCAGACAGAAGAGAACAACACTGAATTTCACCCAAAGTTTTTATCCTGGCTCAGTTTTTCAAACAAATAGTTTTCTGTAGGTGTTATCACAACCTTTGAAAAGAAAGAAGCTTTCCTGGTGTTAATAGTAATAGTAGCAGTAGCAGTAGCAGTAGCAGCAGCAGCAGCAGCAGCAGCAGCAGCAGCAGTAGTAATAATAATAATATATTTGAAGATTCATCTGAAGATGAATCATCTGAAGATCTCATCTGAAGATCTCAGGGCGGTTCACAATATAAAAATACAGGATAAAAGCCCAAAATAGATAGCCAAAAAAAAAACTAAACAATACCACCACCACCTAAACACCTTTAAAAGGCTGTAGAATATTAATCTGCCAAAGGCCTGGTTGAAGAACATTTTTGCCTAGTGCCTGGGGGGAGCATTACCACAAGTGGAAAGCCATTGCAGAAAAGGCCTGTTCTTGTGTTGCCCCCCTGCGAACGTCTTGAATAGGCACCAGAAGAAGGGCCTCAGATTGCAGAGTCCAGGTAAGTATACATGGGGAAAGGTGGTTTAACAAAGGCTTATTTCAATGTCAGCTCTGCCCCCCTCCTTTTTACAAGTGTGGCTGGCTTAGCACTTGCTGTTTTGCCTACACAAACCATGATTGCTAACCAAATGGAAGTCATGTTTAGGATGCTTGGTTTGGACATAACGCTAAGCTCACCAATGTGTTGGGTACCAGTATACAGATCATGCACAGTATGGCTTAACAATCCACATTTCTGGCTTAGCATTACAGCCAAACATGGCCAATGCATGCAGAGTACTTTGAACTACTAATAAAATGTGTTGTGCATCAGCAAAGCCAAGGTTAACTGAGGACTGTGATCAGTAACAGCAGACTAGAAAGCCTTGCTGCCCTTGTCTTTCTTTAAAAAGGCTGCAGATTTTGAAGGTCCCGGCTCAACAAGCTTTAGAAATAAAATGGCTTCTGGGAAAAGATTTGTCAATACACAGAAAGGATAAAAACTGTACAAACAGGAAAAGGATACATTTACAGCGCTAATGCAAAGCATCTGCAGTTGCTAATCATTTTGTAATCTAAAACTGGAGAAAAGTACGGTGGTCATAAAAAATAGTTTCTTGGGATTAATGGTGGGATAACAGCCAGTGTCTGATTAGGTTTTTTTTTTATTAAAAAAAGACTTAGTTGAGTGGCAGCTGATAATACAGCTGGCTTTATGAAGTACGTCTCTAATGAGCACCTTCTTGCCCAAATTACGCTGTCAAATAAACCTCTTCCTTTCTACAAAACAGTTTAGTCAGACTAGCTCCCACAATAACGTTTTAAATAGATGGTTATGAAAATAAAAAAGTATACTACAAGTAACTATAGAGATTAAAAACTGGCATACAATGATAGGCAAGAAGTAAATACAAAAATTTAATTGGTTTTCATTTCACTGCCAATAGAAACTTAATTTAAAACGGAACAATGAATTTTAGCAAAGATTCTCCAGATTAAACATGTCCCCCTCTTTCCTTCAAACAGCTTAATTCACTAAAAACATGGAACCCGAACGCTACAAAACCGGAGGTAGGTGTTCTGGTTTCCAAACTTTTTTTCAGAAGCTGAACGTGCTCTGTTTTGAGTCCCCCTGTGTTTCCTGTTGCACTGCTAATTTGCGTCTCCCCCATTGTAATTCAAGCCCTCCGTTTCCGACTGCAGTGTTCTGAGGTGATATTTGGAGCTTATATTTGGTGCTTTTGTTTTCACTATTTATTTTGCATTTTTTGTTTTGAGGCTTTTTCAGTTAATTTGTTTTTGTGACTGTGTAGATCCCAGTTCAGCTACTGATTGATTGACTGATTGATTGTGTGACTGCGAAAATGGATAAAAGCCCCCTATCCAAACAACGACTATCATCAGTGCAGGTAATATTTTTTTTTATTTTTAATCATCTACAATACTATTTTATTTATTTTATAGTACAGTACATTGATTATTGCTTTAATTTTATGGATCAATGGTCATGTTAGATAGTAAAATTCATGTTAAATTGCTGTTTTAGGGGTTGTTTTTAAAAGTCTGGAATGGATTAATCCATTTTGCATTACTTTCTATGGGAAAGCACGCCTTGGTTTTGGAATGCTTTGGTTTTGGAACAGACTTCTGGAACGGATTAAGTTTGAGAACCAAGGTACCACTGTATTGCCATTTTAGAAAGGTTAATTCTTAACCCTTAAGTTTTTATGAACAATCATAACACAATATGCATGCAGGGGTAAAGATGATCAAAGTCCAGCTGAGAATTTCCAACTTTGAATACATTTGAGCATAAAACAGTCACAAATTACAGGCTGTGTTCACATGCAATACTGAACCATGGTTTGGCACTACAGGAGAAAGGCTGGAGGAATGTCAGGCTCATGTACCACTTACTCTCTCACATACTGTTGTCCAGGGCTTTGAACTTTGTTTAGCAATAAGCTTTCTTTCCCATTCAGGAATAAAAAGTAATAGCAATGCCATGCTGGATCAAACCAAAGGTCCACCTGGCTCAGCATTCAAATGTTGTATTTCCATCCTCTGTATCCACTAGTCAGATTTGCTACCTCTGAAAAGAGAGTCTGTGCTTATGGCTGTGTAAAGGTTTCGTGTGTTTGTATATGGGGCAAGGCATTGCGACAATCACTCATGAACAGAATCTATATTTCTGCTTAATAAAAAGACATTTACAAACAAAATGATGGTTTTGCCTCACTGCAGGGCATTCTGGGGAACCAGGGAAAGACTAGAGGTGCAATTACATGTAAAGGTTGCTACACTGACTCCCTCTTGAATCCTTGCAGATGCAGTAGCTGATGCTATGCTATTTGTAGACCACACAAAAACAAGATTGCTGTGTTTAGTACGATTACTAATCAAGAATAAATCGTAGCTATGCAAGACCTTTAATTAGCCAAATACTGACCAACTAAACAAAGAAATTCAGTGCATGGAAAAAGAATGCTCCAATTGTCCCAATAATAAAAATGCGGGGGGGGGGGGGATATCTGCCAATCTACTAAAAGAGGTCACCTGAACAGTCTTATGGAGATTCCTTATGGGTGATCAATACTTACATCCTGAATTGGAAAGCATGGAGCTGGACATAAAGCTGGTGTTAGTTCGCCAGTTGGAAGACGTACTCTGTATAGCAGAAATGTCAGCAACTGTTTTCTTATCCTGCGAAAGGGGATGAAATTCTTGCTATGAAAGAGCTGATTTTGATGTATTTCCTTTTTATCTTTAAGATTAAAAGCAGCCTAGAGCCAGGGTTATGTAATGTGGCAGAATTCTTTTAAACTGATAAAATCTGGTTTCACTGTTCAGAATGTAAATCTAGTAGTTAGCATTAAATCTGATTTCCTCCCAGATTCTGCGTCACTGTCAACATTTAGAATTCTGGGAGAGGTCACCCTCTGTACGTGCGACTGTGAGTTCTGCGCATTCTTGCTGCAACCTGTGGAATAAATGGGAATCTCACTCTTGTTGTCCTGTCCCGTCCCCGTCCCCGTCCCCGTCCCCCCCGTCCCCGGATCTTAAACGTGCAAAGCAGCACAAGGTGATGAATGGGGCAGCCCTAAAAAGCACAGACACACACATACAAGGATGGGTGTTTTTTTAACAGTAACATAAAGAATACAGATGTAGACTCTTTCATTTCATTTCTGGCCTTAGGGCAGATAAGGTGGTCAAGAGAAGTTAGCAATGAAAAGCTATTTTCTGCCCTGTTTCAAGCAAGTGTGTGAAATAAACATATACATCTGAATCATTTTGTCCTATTGGCAAACAAATGAGAGAAAAGTAAACCATCAAGCAGAGTGGATGGTCCTGTGGCATTCCAGATCCTACTAGACTACAACTCACATCATCCTTGACCATTGGCCATGCTAGCTGGGGTTGATAAATATTGGGAGCCCAACATTATCCGGAGTACCAAAGGTTCCCAAACCATGGTTTAGTTCCTCTTGTGCTCATGAAAGTCTAAACAAAAATGAAACTCTGTTCTGTACTCAGCACTGAACTGGGTTCTTAATATCCAGTATAGATCAAGTCATAATGGCTAGTCTAAACAGGGAGAAGGAATAGATGATTAGTGATGATGGTACCATATCCTGATTTGTCAAGCCCCTTCAAACTTGGCACTACTTGTACTGAGACTTTTAATCACCTTCACCATTTGCAGCTAGAGATTGTGAAGTTTCTTGGTGTCCGCAATCTCTGGCTGAAAAAGGGCAGCAGCCTGCACGCCCCAGAATCTGGGTTGGTAGCGCTATCAGCACCTGTGATCTCAGGGAGCACAAAGCCATAGGAGTCTGACCAGTGCCTGCATTTTGCAGTCTGAGATCCTAGGTGCTGCCAACACCCATGACTTCAGACTGCAAGGCAGCTCTGCAGAACCACCACTGGAGTCTTCTGGACTGTGCTTGTCTATTGCAGCCTGAGATTATGGCTGCTGCCAGCACTGTCTGTACCCATGTTCTGAGACCACCCAGGGGCTCCTTGATCCTGAAATGTTCAGGTCTGCTTGCCTTTTTACACATAGCTCCTAGGTAGCCCAAATTGTCACAACCCATGATCTTGAGTTGCTACTGGCACATCCTAAGATGGAGAACACTTGAAAACTCATTTCTCAACTCTTCAGCTTGTATAGCAACCAACTGATTTTTAGTAGGGTTCCTATATTGAGCTTTTATTTGTTTTAGGAAGACCCCAAAATTGTTGAGCTTTTCTTTTTAAGTAAACCACTGAAATTGTTGAGCTTTTTTCAGACAAAACCCAAAACGTGTTTTTGACTTGCCTAAGATCCAAGAAACGCTCCCCCCATGTCAATATTACCTTTGAAATCCCAGTAATGTCTGGGAATATCTGGACATATGGCAGCCCTATTTTCAGGCTCAGTTCACCCATCTCTAAGTATTATGGGGTGGAGGGAGAGGCTGGAGTGTCTGCCCTGCCAGCAAGGGCTTTTTAGTTTACAACATCACAGAGATTTAAAGAACTAATAATACAGCATGGAGGACATATTGTTTCTCATAAGGCAGTAGGTTTATGACTTTCAGAAGAATATCCTTCACAAGAGTTTATTTGTGCTGCATGACATATTATTTCCTTTTTTATGCTTAGACAAACTTGTGGCGGGAGCGCCATACTCAGGCTAAATCAGGTTATAGAATGCCTGGGACCCACAAACGAGGGACGACAATCTCCTTTTTTACCTGATTTTGGAGTTTTCCTTGGTGAGTGATGGAGACAGAGTGCTGGTGTTTAGGAGACTACTTTGACCTAGCAAGCCGTATTGTATGTATTTATATTCTTCAAGTGAATAGAATTGGCACTTTGCTGTAAGTGATTATGGGCTATCAAAAGCTCTAGTGATTAGTGTGTATTTCTCTAGTAGCTTCACATACAAAGGAAGGCTTAAAGAAAGTGGTGGTAAACTTACTCTGAAATCTTCAAGTCTGCGCTTTGAATCTTCCAGATGCTGATGTAAGGAGCCCATAATTTCCTTGTATTTACTATATCGGTCTTCAATATTGTCTGTCTGATTGTAAGAATCCTGAAATAAAAGAGAACTTTTTAATATGGGTAAAATATGGTTATCTGTTATTTAAAAAGACAAAATGCCCAGCGCAGCCCATGGCCAAGGTTGATGGGAGATGTAGTCCAACTATATCTGGCACACAGCATGCTGACTACCCCAGCTCTACTGGAGGACCTGTGGCTTCAGTAGGATTTGTAAGAGATGGCCCTCTGGCCTTGAAACTTCTGTATGCTGCATAACAGCAAGCATAGCACTGCTACTATTTAAAAGGACAATTGCTTCTTATCTTGAACTTTCGCTCTCTGGTTCTGCAATGGGGCAGTCTTCAGTTCTTGGGTCACAGGCAATGCCCTGGCAAAATGCAAGGGGGTGAGGTGTACAGACTAGATTGCTGACCCATAGGAACGTTCTCTGGGCAAAAATGAGAGTTGGCAGTGAGTATCTATGGACTAGGAGACGCGGGTGGCGCTGTGGGTTAAACCACAGAGCCTAGGACTTGCCGATTAGAAGGTCAGCAGTTTGAATCCCCGCGACGGGGTGAGTTCCCGTTGCTCGGTCCCTGCTCCTGCCAACCTAGCAGTTTGAAAGCACATCAAAGTGCTAGTAGATCAATAGGTACCGCTCCGGCGGGAAGGTAAATGGCGTTTCCGTGCGCTGCTCTGGTTTTCCAGAAGCGGCTTAGTCATGCTGGCCACATGACCCGGAAGCTGTATGCCGGCTCCCTCGGCCAATAAAGCGAGATGAGCACCGCAACCCCAAAGTCAGCCATGACTGGACCTACTGGTCAGGGGTCCCTTTACCTTTACCTATCTATGGACCAGTGCTCTGGCCTCCCAGAGGTGGTTGTGTTTAATCAACCCAACACTGGAATCACCAGAGAATGTTAAACAGAGAAAGCCATTCTGCTCTGATTTGGTGTCAGTTTCATAGAATACTCTTATTCCCTGCTTGTTTTGCCAACATTTGGGCAATGTAATACATCGAAGACCTCTGATTCTACTTTCTAAGGAGATGTGGGGAACCTTTGGCAACTCCAAAAGTTGCAGAGTATCAATCGCAGAAAGCACGGCCAATGGCCAAAGATGATGGGAGTTGAATTTCAGTGACATCTGCAGGGCCAACGGTTTCCCACACCTGTACTAAGGGGATGGAGGAAATCACCTTGCGTTTCTTTGAAATGTTTCGGTCTTCAGCAGAGCAATTAAGCACCTGTTTGAAATGACATTTTAAAAAATCAATCTGTATTTAGTGAACTAATTTGTTCTAGTGGTACTTCTGAATTGCTTAAGTACACTGATTGTTTAGAGCCTTGTGACCTATGTCATGTGTGAAACACAGTGCTAATTAACAAAAGCAAACAATGGAATAGTGGTGCTCTGGTATTTTGCATGCTAAATATCTGGCATGAATTTTGTCCCCACCATGGAATGGCGTATTTACCCAATGTAATGAACAAAGCTTGGTATTCAAACACCTTTCCTATTGATTTTGCAGTTTTTGCAGGCTTATCAATAGGTAACGCCAGCTGTGAAACCACAAGCATCCAGTGTGTCATCATTTGGGAAGCAGTGCTTGGAGACTGAATGCCATCATGTCCAAACAAAATCTACCTCTTTTCAAATATTAACACAACTAAGAGCTGGTGCCACACTAATTTTTTTTTTAAAAAAAATCAGCTTATTGAAACACTGTGAACAGATCAAAAACTCTGGCAAAGAGAAGACATAATCCTCAGCTATTTAATTTGAGTAAACTTTAAATTGCTGTACTGTTATCAGGTAGTTCTGTATTATGAACTGGGATTCAAGCCAGGGCAGAGGACTGTACTTGGGAAGGATTTCTTTGATTTGGATAAAGTGATGGGGGCAGAAAGGGAATTCATTTACAGCAGGGCTGGAGAACATTTGGCCCCATGGATGTTGTTGGACACTCTAGTCAATATGACCAATGATCAGGAATGATGAGAACTGTGGTCTAACATCTGGAGGGTCACAGGTTAACCTCCCCTGGTTCACAGAGCAAGCTATTCAGGTCTACCTACACTTCAAAATCTAATGAAATGTCAATAAAATAAAGGGCTAAAAAGCAATACTATTTATTGATGCATTTCATCCATTCATCTACTGCTTAATAGCACAGTTTCTAAGCGGTGTACATTGAAGTTACAACACAGATAAAATCCGTTAATGTTAACCATACAAGTAGAAAAACTAATTTCAAATGCCCAAATGCCTGTTGAAATAAAGACGTCTTCACCAAGCTGGGAAGCTTCCACAGAATTGGGCCCACAATACCACACACACAGCTCCTGGTGGTTAAGACCTGGGCATCTGAGCCATGGAGGGCCACTAAAAGTCACTCCCCTAAGTATTTCATTGATCAAGCAGGCGCATAAGGATGCAGTCCTTAAGGTATCCTGGAGTTGTTAAGTTGTAACTTATGAACCTTGACTTGGCCTGGCACTACAGTATATGGAAAACCAATACAATGCAAGCTTTTAAGCACAGGAGTTATGAGCAGGTTGTAGCCTATTCCCATCAACCATCTAAGCTGCAGCATTTTACACCAGCTGGAGCTTTCAGACCAGGACCAGGGTAGCTCCACATACAGTCCGTTGTCAAAGCAGACTTTACACTTTATGCCCCCAGCGCAATATATTTCCCGCTGGTTCAGGGGAATGCCGAACAGTGTCTAACAAAAAAAGAGATGGTAAAACTTTCTCACTCCAAAATCTCTGAAATCTTCTAAAAGATTCAGTTTCTCAGGAACAGACTCCAGATGATCCAAAGCCACTCGAGTACTCTGAAGAACAGAAGAAAAGATATATCTATATAACTTGGACTTATTTATCTTCTACACTTATAATTATTCAAAAGCACCGTATCTAGGAAGTACCTATATGAATAAACCAGCATTGAAATTCATAGGACTCTGGATGTTGTCAACAGTCCAGGAAGCAGATGGGGAGCAATCACACAAAGTATGCATGTAAATAAGGTAGGAGAGAGCTGAAAGAAGGAAGAACTATTGGAAGCAGATCCTTAGCGCTGAAGGGCCCCTTGCTTTGGAAATTTTTGGGTAGTCGCTATGCATGTGCTTCATTGTTAGCTATTCCACTCGTGGAAATATTGTTCTTACAGTAATTGTGAATCACTTACCCCAAGTACCACCAGCACACAGCCAAATCAGACTGCTCATCTTGTGGTTCCCCAAGCAACTCTTTTGCTCCCTAGGCTGCTGCTGCTGCTTTCTAGCCCTGTTTTCCTGCTCCTCCTCCTTTGCCCACACAGTCTTTCCCCTCTTTGATCTACAATTGGCTGTGGCCACCCTCAGGATTTTGTCTGTGAATGTCTTTGATACCAGACAGATCAAATGCAGAGAGAATGATCATCAACATGGGTCGCAACAGCCATAGGATTATATACTGTGCAGCGCTTAAGAGATTCTTTAAGAAAAAAATTAATTGGTTTATAAATCATTTTAAATATAAATAAATAAATAAATAAATGGCAGTGGGGACACGGAGGACAGCAAGGGAAATGGCATCAAAACAATGTGAACATGTTAGCAGCCAGTGTCAAAAATAGATGGAGGGACTGCCGTCGGATACTCATGAAAAGATGCAGGAATTTGAGATCCCGTGCATGTTTTAAACTATTATCTATCATCATCACCCTTTTTCAGCATATACAAGGTGGCAGACACAAAATCAAAATAGCACAATACAATTTTTAAAATACTGATAGCGGGTATCTCATTTCTAGATTACCAAAAAAGGAAGATGCTTTACAGAATTCTGTGTTACCCTACTTCATTCAGCAACTGATTGATAAATTGTTGCTGAATTGTTGAAAACTAAAACTTTCCCTAGATAAACTAATTCCAGTGGTTAGGTTGTGGAACGATGGGTTTGCAGTTCAGGTAAAATATTGTTCTGTCTCAGCAGTATGCATCAAGTACTGCAGCATAGTTCTCTACCTGCCATACAAAAACACCTTATTAAAAGCTCAGGCCCTTGTGACTTCAAACCAAGGTGCTGTAACACTCCAAATTGCTCAAGCTAAGATAGTTGTGACTTCAATCGTTTTTTGCTCTTAATAATTAAAACAAAATGTTGCAGTGAGTATGCTGTGAAAGGCAAATCCAGGTAACTAACATTACCTAACAAATGTCCATCATTTGCAATTTTATAGTATTTAAAACCTAAGAAAGAGAAATGCATATATCACCAGCAAACCAATATTTGATACTTATTTCTCATTAACAGCAGCCTTTTTTTGTGGAAATATTTACAACCATTCCTAAACACAGTGAGCTATTCAGAACAGTATGATATATATGTTTAAGTCTGGAACATACTTAAATATTGGGTTATGTCTTTACATGTTTTTGGCTCTGGAGGCTCATTGCATCTTTTGAAATGTTGACATTTCCATGGTATCTATGAAGTCACCATGCTGGAAAGTTTGGTTTCTCAATCAGCAATTTTTGCATTTAACTTACAATTTGTTGATTTCCTTCCTGTATATTGGTGTCAGTGGGTATCACTTCTGTTGCAAAGCTTTTACTACATTCACCAACACTCACACACACAAACACACACACATACACCTTTTCTTTCAAAACCCAAAGACATTGCCTTTGTTTTGAGGGCTTTTCCTCATTTCTGCTATGGGGCAGATTCTGTTGTATGACACTTCTGCCTCTTTGTTTTTTCCTTTCTTCTCCCTTACTACCCCATCAGATTTCCCTTGCTGCAAGTGCACGGAAACAAAAGCCTTCTGATCTGTGCAGCTGCCGAAAACAAAAAATTTCAGTTTGCTTTTCTCTGACTCCTTCCATTTCTCAGCTGGGATATCAGTTCATGTTCTTCTCTAGCTGACTAGAGTTTGCTTTGGCTTTTCTCATAAACCCCCAGCCCTCCACCATGTAGGGTAACTTGTTAATCCTTTGAATCTAAGTCATCCTTGGGGCAACACTGGGACTTGGATGCAGGGATGTGGCATTATACATCTGGTTTGCTGAGATGGATCTGAACACTTGCAGCCCACTCCCCACCCCAAAAAAGCTCTATGAAAAAGGAATGTCTGCTCCTTGCCACTTCCGAAGCCACATTAACAAATTAAGTCACAGGATGGAACATGCACAGAACATGATGCATAGAAACAAGTTCCAACAAGAAGAGGGATGCAAAAGCATTGACCTAAAAAACAAACCAGATAATCCAAAATAAAATCAGTGCAAACAGCTGATAAGTTCTTCCAGGTAGGACCCGGGAACATAGGAAGCTGCCTTGAACAGAGTCAGACCATTGATCCATCTAGCTCACTACTGTCTACACTGGCTGGCAGTGGCTTTCCAGGGTTTCAGGCAGGAGTCTCTCTCAACCCAACCCGGGGATGCTGCAGACCTTCTGCATACAAGGCAGAGATGCTCTGTCACAGAGCTACGGCTCTGACATGCACCCTATCACTTTCAAAACAGCTTTACCCAGGCTTCCTCAACCTCAGTCCTCCAGGTGTTTTGAGACTACTATTCCCATCATCCCTGACCACTGGTCCTGCTAGCTAGGGATCATGGGAGTTGTAGGCCAAAAACATCTGGAGGGCCGAGGTTGAGGAAGCCTGGCTTTACCTGTTATCAGTGTAGCCTACCACCAAACCAAGTAAAACATAACTATGAAAAGGGCAAGCACAGAAATCGTTGTTGACAAAAATAATGAGTGGCATTCAATTACATTTTATATTATATTTTTTATTTTACTTATAAATATATTATTGTTGTAGTTGTTATTGTTATTATTGTTATTAGACTATGTTAGGTCCATTAACTGCAATAGGTCTACTCTGTGCAAAACCTGTTTAAATACCACCCAATCTTTTCAAGCAAAAATGAAGCAGTGGTAATAAGTAGTTGTTGACTACATAAAAAGACTGAAGTATCACACTTTGATCTGATCAATATACATACTTAGAGATTTACAGTACTATAAATCTCTAGGTCTATCAAAAGGATATTCAAATTTAAAAAAAATATGGCCACAACCTGTAATATACCAGTTGAATATCTTGCAATGATCAACTAAGAGCTCTCTCCCAAGGCCCTTCCTTAACTTTTCTTTCCGAAGCTAAAAAAAACTGCTCGGAGGTGTCTGTCCATGTCTCTCCCTCATTAAATTGCCCACCACTGTGCCTCTCCCACAAAGAAGCTGCACTCATTCATATTGCATGCTTCATTTATAGTGGCCTTATGTTCATCAAAGCCTTGATTTTCCACTCCATTAATTTATGATGAGTTGCATGGTTTGCTACTTCTTCCCAGAGCCATTTGTAGCCCTGGTCTTCGTAAGGGCTCGGAAAGGTTGAGGGGTATCTGAAAAGAGACAGCAGATTCTCAGCAAGCTTCTCACTGCAGCTTTAAGTGATGGGAAAGTTAACTGTGTGAAACAGAACAACCAACCCAAATGCTCAGCAGTCATCTTGGAGGGGACAATATGCTTCAGGGACATTCTGCCACATGAAAGAAACTCAGGAGCTACCAACTTTGAACAGAATCACTCCCCCTTTAAATGATGTTCCTTTCCCTCTAGTCAGAGACACATTAAGGGTTTACATTATGACAGTTGGCAAGTAACCGAATCCATCGAAACGTCAGGTTCTGGTTAAGATTTTCTGTTCCCAAAGAGGCTACTTAAGCAAACTTAGCAAGTGAGGTGGGAACCTGCGTTTGTGTTGCAGCCAATGGGGAAATTCAGACCTGACACTTGAACTGCCCTACACAGTCCACAATTCCTGGGTTTTCAAAACTTTTTAAAGCATTATATAAACAGTTGGGAACTTTCATGGCAGGAGGATTTAAGCCGGCTGAAAAGCGAGAACAGTGATCTTTGCTATGCGATCCCAGCAGCTGAAATGTAGTGTGCAGCCTCGCATTAACTATGACAGCGCCAGCCACAACACTGGCATGTCTTTCTCTACGGACAAAAGCATGCATGTGAGTCCAAACTTCAGCTTAGCAGGTAGCTGGAAGACAGCATGGTAATTTCTGAAGGAGGCTGCAGGAGTAGAATTCCTGTCTCGTTATGAAGGACACAAATACAACCCTGTCCGGAAACAAATATGCAAAAAAAGTGAGTTTTGCTTGCTGTGAAGAAGAAAAGAAGGACCGAAGGGCAAAAGCGCACGTTAAAAGAAGGAAAAAGTCATGTTTTTAGCTGACCCGCGGAAGTGGTGCAACAATAATTTAGTGGCACACACAGCAACCTCCTTAATATGGATTAAGTGCCATATTTGTATCATTAATGACAGCACTCTTCTCTATTAAAAGAGATAGGTTTAGCCATGCAGAACAAAGTGCTAAAAAGGATGGGGGGAACACCTGACACAGAGGGCAATTAAGTACTGCTAATTATTTCCCAGAAACTGCAAAGGATGTGCCATAATGCATACAACTAATCCTGAAGAGAGCAATCATGTCTGTCTGCTCATTATTTAACAGGGAACAAAGGGCACTGATACAGCACACTGATGAAGCTGATAAGTGGCAGCGGTTCCAGTTGTACCAATAGAAGCAGCATTGGTGGTAATTTAGTTAAAAGCACCCTGCTCCATCATGGCAGTGAATGCTATTCATCTTCCCTTGTTTTCTTAACATAAAAGATTATTTACTTTCTAAGAGGTGTTCTATGTTCTCGGAGAGAATGATAAAACAAATTACTCATTTTCCATGACTTCATATAAACACTTTGATGTTTAAAGAGCATGTGAACAGTTAATCCTCCTTATATTGATGCATTTGCAGTGATAGGCAGCTCTGGGCTGTTGTCCCCCAGGGACAGGTCTAAATCAAAGTCAGAAGCTGCATTTTATTTTTAGTCTTGAAACCACAGTGATATTTGATATTTGATAAACACAAATATAAAACAAGCTGGGCTTGTCTATGTTGTTCATAAGGCTCGGTTTTATATTTAATGCATAGTAAGTGTGCAGACAAGAAACAAGAGCCTCCAATCTCCTGAGCTGGTTAAATACAAGTGATCATCTGTAGGCTGTGGGTATTTTTAAAAAGTAGAGAAGGTCTGGAGGCCAACTAAGAAATCCCCAGGGTACAATCCATAAGAAGTGTGCCCATAATTTAAAGCAACAGTAATGCACTGGAACAGGCAGTTACTTACAGCTTGAATAAGATGTAATGTTAAAGGTGACCCAAAAAAGGTTTTGTGTTTTTTTTGAAGCAACTGCTAGATTATACATCAAGAACTGTGTGATATATGTAAAACGTCTACACTCAGGCCCAAATGAATTCATTAAAAGTTCCTGCCAGAATCTACTAAATATACTGGGCCTCAGGGAGAGAAAGTAGCCTTCTTCAAAAATTTATTTTCATACCCAAACGCTAGAGATGGAAGAGTAGTCTAATTATATAAATTACATTACTACCCCACCTGTCCCCCATGATGGAATTCAAGGTGTCATACACAGGGTTCCCCTGGATTCTTCCATCCAAGTACAGACTGGGACCCAGTCCTTGTTAGATGCAGAAGAGCCATCTAATCAGTATTCCAAGAGTTGCCAAACAGACGCCCCTGGGAAATATGCAAGTTGGGCTGGGCAGGGGGAAGTTTTCAGGGCACCACACCTCCACCAGCCTCAGGATATATATCTGCACAGTCCGTACTAGTACCTCTTGTTCAGGGAAGCGTCAGAGGAGTAAGGGAGGAGGGCCAAGGGACATGCAGGGCAGACAGAACGAAGTATCCCTCTCTCTCAAGCTACCCATCAACCCCCAGAAGCAGCTTAGGCTGTGGAAGGTTTGGATGGGCAAAGTACAGTGGTACCTTGGCTCCCAAACTTAATCTGTTTCAGAAGTCCATTCCAAAACCAAAGCATTCCAAAACTAAGGCACGCTTTCCCATAGAAAGTAATACAAAACAGATTAATCTGCTCCAGACTTTAAAAAAAAAACCTAAAACAGCAATTCAACATGAATTGTACTATCTAACGAGACCATTGATCCATAAAATGAAAGCAATAGACAATGTACTGCGGTCACACAATCAATCAGTCAATTAATCAGTAGTTGAACTGGGTTCCACACAGTCACAAAAAGAGCCACAAAAACAAAAATGCAAAATAAATAGCAAAAACAGACGGAAGTGTGACACTCAAATCAGAAGCGTAACACTCAAAACAGAGAACGTTCGGCTTCTGAAAGCAGTTCGCAAACCAGAACACTTACTTCTGGGTTTGCAGTGTTTGGGTTCCAAGTTGTTTGAGTACCAAGGTGTTTGAGAGCCAAGGTACCACTGTATAGGTTCGTGAGACAGAGGTTTTAAGTGCAGATAACAGCCTACTCCTCAAATCAAAACACTTTTCTTGCAGCACCTACAGTATGCCATCAACTCAGTGGTCACAAACAAAACCACTGGGAGGAAAGTGAGTCCCTTTTATCTCTCCCCTCAATCAACTTTAAAGGTACCTAGTACAACACCCCCCTCCCCAAATATTTGTTTGTAATTTGGCATATTTCTTGCCCAGGAGCACCTCTTTCTGGTGACTGGGATGTTCACACCAATTCCCCCCCCCCCCCAATTGATAAAGGCTGCCTTGTATGAAAACCACTGCATCTATCCTTATAAAATTAATCCCATCAGAATGGGCAACTATGCCTGAAAATGTTATCTAAAAGAAAAGAACATTTAGGAATGAATACACAGAATTTGTAAGGAAGTTGCAAAATTTGAAGCAAGACATGAAAAAGAAAATGATGGAATTGAAGCTGGGTTTCATTGCATCTAATTAATTATGTATGCAGATCATGTTGTAGAAATGAAGACACTGGATAATAATATGCAGATGCAATAGAAAATATCCAGCACAAGCCTTAGGAAGGAAATGGAACATGTTTATTAGTTACTGGAACATATATTGTAAATAGTTGTTGCTAGAAAGACATGTTTTGTGATTTAATATCCGTTATGCATATTTTTATTAACTATTGAAATATATTACGAACATATACATTTTTAACTTCCTATCTGTCAGATACAATATATATGCATGCATTTTTCTGGAAAATGAAAATTATTGCAACAAAGAGAAAAACAAGCGCTTCACTTATTAAATTTGCTCAGGTCAGCTTCCAGATAAAAGTTAAATGGCCATTACCTTTACCCAGTGCTTTTTTTTTATGTTTAGGGGTACTCTCATTTTCCTACTCATATTTAAATACTGCCCCTCAATGAGGCCAAACTTAGATTCACAATATGTTTAGGGGTATGCGTACCACTGCATCCACCCAGAAAAAAAAGCACTGCCTTTACCAACATCAACTTGGGCAACTTACTTGTTTGGCCAAAGAGACTCGCAAATTTTAGTGATAGTGATCAATTAACTAATATTATCTTTATCATTCATAACATGTAAGCTAACAGGAAATCCCCCTTCGAAAGGTGGGAGAGAAAGAGGTGAAAAGAAGATCGAATGAAGGGGAGGAAATAATAACCTCGGTTCCAATAAAGAGTGCAGATCACGTTGGGCTTTTAAAGTCCTCTCGAAACAGCTTGGATTCTGCCAATCTGGCAAGAAATGGCTGGATCCAGTCCCCTGCTCCCCTTTCCCAACAGATGGCTAGTGAAATCTTAACACTCAAAAAATGAGTAGAGGCCAGGAGCTAAGGTTCTAATAACATAACCAATAACCCAGCCAGAAGAACTGGGTACACAGATTGGGTAACTTTCATGCTATTGTTCAAAAGGTTGTGTGCATCAGTATTAACTGCCATAAAGAAAATAAAACAAACAGTACCTTTAGAAAATAACTCTTTTGTTGGGGGTAAATCACCATAAATTTTAAAACAAGCATTTTTTTGGCACTGAAATATAAGGAGAAACCTGCATGCCAGAATAACTGAACTTTTCAGTCTAGACTCCAGATGTCTTTAGAATACATTTTAATAATATTAAAAGCATGCCTTCTTTTCCATGTGTGAATGAATGCTTTACCCCCCTCTTCAGATTCCCAATCCACCTGTGGTTAAGTTCAGTAAATGCTTATGTGGAGAAGTCTTGTCCTATAGAAATATCTGAAGGGATGGAAGCAATAATAGTGCTATCTTGAGCTGTCTACCCACAACAGATTACACTGGGCAACAATTTTTTACTTTTTGAATGTTGTCTAGATTTCTACAACTGATTTAGGGTATTTTTGCACTGCTGAATCAGGAAATGGCATCCGTTTCTCTCCATCAGGTCAGGTTTACTGTAAACTGAATGGTGGGCATTGATAAAGGTAAGTACAAGTAAATTGCATGTTGCTTCACCATTTTTCAAACTTCAGGGCTTGAACTTCCATTTCTTGGAACTCCTGGAATGCTCAGCGGCAAGGAGGTCTCTCTTCAGAGTCCAACAGTAGTCAGCCATCTTGACTGCGTCCCAGCGACCCTGATACCTGGTCTCCATCTCTTTCATGTCCTGATGGAATCTCTCCTCCTGCTCGTCACTCATTGAACCCAGGTTCTCAGGAAACCGGTCCATATGTGAAAATAGGTAGTGCATATTGACGCTCATGTTGCAGCCCAGGTTTCCGAAAGCAGTCAGCATGTTGTTGACAAGTTCTGCGTAGTTTCTGGCCTTATTGTTGCCAAGAAAGTTCTTCACTACCAGAACAAATGCCTTCCACGCTTCCAGTTCCACTTCGTTCATTGACTTTCCGAACTCTGGATCTCTGATGAGCTGACGGATCTGAGGACCGTCAAAGATGCCACCTTTCAACTTCTCCATGGTCAATCCTGGAAAAGCCTGGCACATGTATGTGAAGCAGTCACCATCCTTGTCCAGAGCCTTGGTGAACTGCTTGATTAAGCCGAGCTTGATGTGCAGCGGTGGGAAGAGTATTCTGTGTCTCTCCACCAGAGGGTCGTTGATGACGTTCCTTTCTTTGCAAGAGATCCAATTCCTCCCGCACAGGCCAGTCCTTCTTCGTGTAATGCTGAGCATGGTCCCTACTATCCCACATGCACAGAAAACATGGGTATTTGGTGAAGCCAGACTGTTGTCCCAACAAAAAGTTCACCATCTTCAGGTCAACACAAATAAACCACTTATGCTGATCATAACCAATTTTCTCCAGCACATACTTCACCACTTCATAGTTCTCCTTCAGTGTACTCAAGTGAGCCAGGGGTATAGAGGCAAACCGGTTGCCGTTGTGTAGCAGAACATATTTCAGTGATCGCTTGCTGCTGTCAATGAACAATCTCCAATCTTTGGGTTCGTACTGTGGCACTCCAAGCTTGAGCAGAAGCTGCGCAATATCTGCACAGTACACCAAGTCCTTCTCTTCTGAGAAAAAAACGGAGGTTTTATGACTTCAAACTGATCCCTTTTCGACATAATCACCTAGAACTATCGGACCTGAATATTTCTTGTCATTAAAATAATCATTTCCAATCAAAACAATTATTCGACATGGCATTTTACCCCCACCAACGTCTTCTAAAATGCTCCACACAAGCGTACATGTGAACAAAAACGTAAAAAAAAGACATGTGGCCATAGCTCAAAAACTTGACCTGATTGAGCAAAACCAAAGTGATTTTTGGATTCAGCGCATCAGATTCGTCCTAAATCAACTGAAAAAACGCAGACAACAAATTTGTTGTTGACCAGTGTTATCAAAAGGTGCCCACTAGACCATTAATGCAGAACATCTGTTTTAGCAAAACAGACCATTAACCCAAGCTGCTACAAGAAAATACGACTGGATAACTGTATATGATGTGATCTTTAACTCAGGCAAGGAAGGCTTTAGGAAGGTGATTGTATCACAGGATGCTGGAGATGGAACCATTAGTCATGTAGCAAGCATAAGCTCTGGTAAGGATTTTCTTGCTATTCATAACCGCTCCCCCCCCCCCCATCATAATCCTTCACTGGCGAATTGCCATTTTGTGGTCTAATAATATTTTTATTTGGTAATCACAAACAGTGTGGGGAAAATATATGTAACTGTGGCTCAATTCAAAGAGCTGGTTCTAGGCTTTAGAGTTTTAAACAGCTTAGGGCCTGCCTAGGAATCCAAATTAATGTTAGAGGCCTCTCAATACCACCCTGGGATATTTGGGGAGTGAGAATGAGAGACAGGGTCTTTTCTGTCCTGGTGCTGGGACTCTTGAATGTTGTTCCTTTTGCAAGATACTGAAGACGTGTTCATTTTTAAGGAGTTTTAATATGTAACGCCTGGTTTTATTGTTACTAGTTTTCAAGGTGCAACATCTTTTTATCCTTGCTGCTGTTACTTTCTTTGTTTCATTTTTAAGTGTTGGTTGCATCATGTTTCCAGTTCTTGCTTTTAGTTGTATTTACACTTTTTATTTATTATGTTATATGGTTTTATTCTCTTGTATACTACTCCAGATACTTTTAGTAGGAAAGTGGGATAACTACTTGCCATAACTTGGGATTCTCGTCTTCAGGGTGACCTTTATTCAATAATTTATTTTGCTGGAAAAATAGCTGGCCCTTCACCTAGCAGTTGGATTGCATAGAGAATGCAAGTTCTCTAGAGGGAGGAATTTGTTAAAAGCATAAAGAAGTAATGCTTGCAGGATCCAAGAGTCTTTGCAAATGTCAATCAAACTCACAGAGTATTCCCAAAGGCTGCTGTGAGGTGTGGTAGAAGCACAGCTGTGCATACCAGTGACAAACCTGCCAACTGTTCTAAACCTATAAACAAAAACACTACTCCGATCTGCACTGGCTGCTTGTATGTTACCAGACCCAATATAAGGAGCTAGTGTTGACATTTAAAGTTCTAAATACGTTGGGACCCAAGTACTTAGATGGAGTGTCTCTCCCCATATCACCTGACCTGGGATGAGGCCTTCTCAGTCATGTTCCCTTGACTATGGGATTCTTTCCCCCAGAGGCCACTCCAGTATTTGGGTTTCTACTCCTGTGTCAAGACACATTTGGTTACCCAAGCATTTGGAGGAATGTAATTTAATTTTTATGAACAGCTGCCGTTTTACTGTTTTACTGGTCGTGAGGGTCTTTCAAATTTTTGATTTCGTTTGTTTACTTGTAGATTTTACTATTTTAACATTTTTTTTGTACTGTCTGCTTAATGTTGTAAACCACCCTGGGACTTATTTTGATGAAGTTCCCTAATGAAATAAATAACTACGTCCAACTTAAGTACGACATCGCAGACCAATACACACAAACACACATACATGTTCCTTTTCATTCCGCATGCAGTCAGAAAGGCCCTGCAGGATTGCTGGAGCAATGCCATAATTTGTCCCTTGGATGGAATTGCAAAACAAGTAAATAGCACATTTGTTGACAAAGTTGTGTCTTCAAGCTCTAAAATTTTAATTCACTCGAATGACTTCAGCTTCCCTGTGGCAATGTTATTTAATTTCTGGTAAAACTAAAACTTAGGCACACTTGTTATTTTCAAGTAAAAACAAATTTGAATTGTTGTCTAATTTTTACTTCCAGTTGACCTATAAAATATGGTTGACTTTACCAACACATTTCCATATTAAGTGACCTCATGTGGATGTACTGTGCCTTTTTACATTTTATTTGGCTTATCGCAGCCAACTGGCAAACAAGAACCTCTAAGGAGTTGATTTATAGTTTAGAAAAATTACTTTTAAATATCCCAGACCTATTTTCTTAGAAGAAAAAAAATCCAGTATAAATTCCTGCGTGAGAACTGCAATAGATTTGTAATAAAGAGAATGGACGGAACTCACCGTTTCCAGCGCTGTTATTCGTTCCTGAAAATAAGGAAAACATTAAAATAAATTATAAAGACAATAATCTCAAGAAATTTGAGAATACATAAACACACCTGTGAAATACAGTGGTGCCTCGCAAGACGAAAAGAATCCGTTCCGCGAGTCTCTTCGTCTTGCGGTTTTTTTCATCTTGCGAAGCAAGCCCATTAGCGGATTAGCGCTATTAGCGCTATTAGCGGTTTAGCGGCTATTAAAGGTTTAAGGGATTAGCAGATTAGCTGCTAAAAGGCTATTAGCGGCTTAGATCAGCTGATAAGCGTCTTAGATCAGCTGTTAAGCGGCTTAGCGATCAGCTGTTAAGCGGCTTAGCGAACAGCTGTTAAGTGGCTTAGGGGCTTGGGGAAAAGGGGGGAGGGGGGGAACCCCAGGAATCACAATACATTTTCGTCTTGCGAAGCAAGCCCATAGCAAATTCGTTTTGCGAAGCACCTCCAAAACGGAAAACCCTTTCGTCTAGCGGGTTTTTCGTCTTGCGAGGCATTCGTCTTGCGGGGCACCACTGTACTCTGTATATATCTTAATACCATAGATAGCCCTACAGGACTCTCCTTTATATTGTATAGCAAAGTCAGTGTTTGTTGCTTTCTTTGTTTTTGCTTTTAATGTAAATATTCTATGGTGGTACTACATGGAAAAGCTCAGGAAAGCCTTAGGCTCTGATACTCTCCCATCCTCCAGAATAGTCATGAGATTACAAGCACTCACATACAAGCATAAACTAACTTGCTGCTTTAATTACAATGATTTTTGATCCCACAGTTTGTTGTCATGTTCAACAACAACAAACTGTGGCTGGTTTAAATTATGGTTTATTGTAAACAAGCCAAGTTCAAACTGTTTTGTGTTTCTGGATTGTTCCAAATGACCATAGTTTAAACTAACCTCAGCTTGCTGGACTAAAGAAAACCCACAGTTAATTTATGGTCAGAAAAAAGGTGCTTCTGTTTGCTTCCTCACAGCCATGCAAGGGGAGGAGAAAAGAGCTTGAGAGACAAAGGCTCTCTGCGGTCTTCTGTTTACTAAACTATGGTTTAGCATTATATTTGAAAATAAATTTTAACAATGGTTTGCTGCCTTAACCCATACTGAACTCCCGATGTACAGTGAAGCCCAGCCCATGATAAGTCAGGACCCTGGAGGATATGTTAAGAGGATATGTTAAGAGAGAGGTATAGCAAGTCTTGTTTATCATCTTGCTACAGAGAAACTAGAAAAATGGGAAGCTATTTTAATTGCGGTTTGAATAGTGTACAGTTAATGTAGATCATGCATTCTAAAGTTATTTTAGAAAAATCCCACCTTGGCTTGACAAATCATTAACCATTAAGGATGATGATGACAAAGCATTCTTGCAAAAAGAGGCGCAAGAATGGCATTTTATTCCCTCACTCCATTCCCATATTAAACATTCCGTAGCTACTGTTCTCGTTGGACTATATGGAGTATTCTTACTTTATGCCTTCCATTTCTTTCCTTTGGGGCCCCCCTGATCACATGGATACCCTCTTTCTTGCTTCCCTACAATTCTGTTTTGGTTAGAGTTCAGTTGGCACTCACCACTTGAGTTTGCTGTTAAGAAGGAGAGAGACTTTTGCATATGGGGTTATCTAAAGCTGCAGTCCTAAGACACACTGACTAGGTAGTCATGGGACTTATTTCTGAGTCAATATGCTGAGGATTACCCTGTAAGAAATATTTAACATGCTACTGTTCAAATGGAATGGAAACAGAAAGACAATATGGAAACAGTGCACAGAGAAGCTTCGCGCAAGAGGAACTGGCTAAACAAAAGATCCTTGGCTCTCAAATGTGTGGTGATGAAGTTGCTTGGGAAAAACCAAATGGGTTGGGTCTCAAAAAGCCCACTGCATGAAATAGTGAATAATCTGGAAAAAGATTGTACATTCCACATGTTATGTAACTGTGTCAATAGTATAGCCAATTTCTTTTGGAAGATGAGCCTGGTTACAGCTTGGTGCTGATAACGCCAAGGTTGCAGGTTCGATCCTCGTATTTTAGAAAAATCCCACCTTGGCTTGGCCAATCATTGACCATTAAGGATGTTGACAATGAGAACAACAACCACAACTACTTATTAATTGCCTTCTATACAATTGTCTCAAGGCGATATGCAACAAAAACAGTTAAAAACTAAAAAGCAGATACATTAAAAATAAAACAAGACTATATAAAATAGGCACTCATGGGGCAGAACCATTTATCTAGCTGGAAAAACCTCAGGATTTAGGATTTAGGAATTTAGATGCAACACTTAGCTAATGAGATAAAAGACAAGCACTATAAAACATTATGCCTGCATAGGGATATAGAATGGTTATTGTTATAAACAACAGGCATATGTTAAATGTTTGCATGCCAAAAGCAGAAACCACTTTGCTTAAAAAGGGTGGGAGCTATTTAATAATACTGCTATAAAAAAGAAAATAATCTGAACAGATGCTATTAAAAATACATTGCTTGGCAATTTATTCTTAAATATAGCAGGCTTTTGATACTTGATATGAATTTTACCTCCTGCTACTACAATGTCATCTCTCTCTTTTCCCCAGCACACAAATCAAAATCAATGACCTCGTGCCCTGTGTACCTGAGCACTTAGAACCATAGAGTTGTAGAGTCGTAAGGGACTCCAACCCCCTGCAATGCGTTTCTTTCTTTTAGGTTTGCTACCATTCCATTAAATTCATTCACTTCCGTTGTGAAGAAAGGATGACATTTCCACTCCATCTTCCTTTTATCATTCATTCTGTTAATACATTTTTACAATCACCCACTACAGCTCAGAACATTCATTTGGAGGCCTAGCAGGCCCGTGGTAATTTTGTTCTGGAACTGTAAAAATGACCATAAAAAGGAGAAAGAGGAGGAGAAACTAGAAATGCTCCTTCACAGATCGCTTTCATTTATGGACGTTCTGTGAACTTCTTTGTATGTTGTGGTTGCAAGAGTCATCACGTGACCAAAGACAAAGAGGAATCGTTGGCAGAGCATTTGGTGTGAACTGGATTCAAGTGCCTTGGACTTCCGCCTGGTATATGTCCCAAGGTAATCCAATTTGTGGGTCTTCAAAAGACAACATACAAAGCAGCTCACACACTTGGAAAGAAAGAAGGACCTGAGTGACTAATGGCTCTGGAGAAGAACAGATCTTAAACTTTATTTTGGATATGTGTATTTACAATTTAGGGCTGCCATGCGTCTAGATTTTCTCTGACAATTCAGGGATTTCAAAGGCGAAATTGATGACTTGGAGGGCATATCTTAAAGGCAGTGCTTTGTCCTGGTTTAGTCAAGTCAATCAAAAAAATTGTTGTTTTTTGGCGTTTTTGTACAGAAACACTCAACAATTTTGGGGTTTTCCTAAAAAAAAAAACTTGGGGTGTCCTGGTTTTTACTTTTTGAAATATGGCAACCCTAATACATAACCTGTACAGTGGTACCTCGAGTTAAGTACTTAATTCGTTCCGGAGGTCCGTTCTTAACCTGAAACTGTTCTTAACCTGAAGCACCACTTTAGCTAATGGGGCCTCCTGCTGCCACTGTGCCGCCAGAGCACAATTTCTGTTCTCATCCTGAAGCAAAGTTCTTAACCCGAGGTACTATTTCTGGGTTAGCGGAGTCTGTAACCTGAAGTGTATGTAACCCGAGGTACCACTGTATTGCACAGTGTTATATAAAAGGTAAAGAGTTTCACAAAATAGTAACAAATTCACAAATAGAAAAGCTCAAAAAGGCAATTTTTATTTAAGATGATTATTGTTATCATCATCATCATCTCCTTAATTTGCATCAGTTTTCTTAGAATTCATGCTCCTAATTCCTTGATAAGTCAGATCTGTTTATCAAGCAAAGATTAAGGAGTAAAGATTAAGTGTAAAAGAAAGTCCCTATACCTAATATTAGTAGCCTTAAGTCTACTGTGGATTCGCCTTCCTTTCACAGGATGCTTTGGCAGGAAGTGTTGAATTGAGCCATGCTTCATATTGCAAAGAGAACAGGTGGCAGATTTACACACTGCTCGCCGGTCATAAATGTCCTTCCTACAGAGTGGGCCACCATGGAACGTGTCAAGTGGGTTGGTATCCGTTTATATGCAACTCAATATGCCACAGTCATTCAGCCACTGAGTCACATACCTTTTTTAGAATGATTCCAGGCCTTTGCATTTAGGTTGGAGAGATGAAGTTAAAAAGGTCACTTTCCTGATTATCCACTAAATGCATAGTTTAGCCAGTTTAATACACAGAGGTTAACCAAGTATTTCCTTTTGGGCAGGGAGGTTTCTAATAAAAGGAAGCAAAATTGTGGAAGGGAGCATTAAGTTTCTCTTTGTTTTTGTGTGCAGGAGATTCAGTAAAACCTCTACATCCAGTGAGAGTCTTATGGCAACTTAATGACTAACAGATTCACAGTGCAGTCCTATTTTTGTCTGCTGAAATGTAAGTCCCATTGAGTTCAATGGGGCTTACTCCTAGATAAGTGGGACTGCAGGATCGCTTCATTAAATCTGTTAAATCTTCAATGTGCCATAAAACTGTATTGATGTCATGTTTTCTACATTTTGGCTCTGTAAATTTACTACTGCCTCTTACATTTCATGGACATTGCTTACCACTTCTTTCCCTCTCTCCCTCAGTATTTATGTATGTATGTTTTACCCAGCTACAGTGGCATAGCGTGGGTTGTCAGCACCTGGGGCAAGGCAAGTAATTTGCGCCCCCTAACCTGTGGATTTGCGCCCCCTAAACCTAACCCCCAGATGTTGCGCCCGGTGCGGCCGGCCCCCCCTGCACCCCCCACACTACGCCACTGCCCAGCTAGATGAAAATATTTCTGCCTTAGGGTGCTCCTTCCTGTGTGGTTTTCAAACCTGTACTCAGTTGTTCTTCTGCTGTTTTAAAAATCATTTCAGTTGCTTTTTAGGGTGTCTGTAAATCCCCTTGGGACTTATATACGAAAAGTGCTTCACAAATTAATGATAATGATGGTTATGATGCAGTATAATGTGGGTTCTTGTCTACAAAGGTTTGTGCATAATGGAACCATTTAGCAGGTGTGTGTGTGTGTGTGTGTGTGTGTGTGTATGAAAGTCTACATTCTCATGCATTTCCATAGGCATATGATTGGCCACTGTGGGAATAGGATGTTGGACTAGATGGGCCTTTAGCCTGATCCAGAAGTGAGGAGAGAACAGGAATATGAAAATAAAAAAAATTCCTTCGAGTAGCACCTTAGTAGTTTGTTATTGGTATGAGCTTTCATGTCCATGCAGGCACGCCAGCCACTCCTGAAGACAGGAGTGCCTGGCGTGCTCTGGTCCATGAGGTCACGAAGAGTCGGACACGACTAAATGACTAAACAACAACACAACACAAGGTAATAATTCTTTGACTATTTTTTTTCAGTGTTGTTAAAACTTTTTTTAAAAGAGAGTTGTTCACTGAATCCATGGGTGGGTGGGAGTTGCTTAGATAAGGAAAACCTCTCAAATATTGCATTGGTTCCCCAGGAATTTCCTTTGCTATCCAAAGTCTCTCTTTATTACCTTGTAATATTGGGACAACTTTTTGCATCACAATACAATTGCAAATCAGGAGTGCCCAGGCCTTTGTAGATGTATATAACATCACTCTGGACAATCTGGGTTGTTTTTCGCCTGTGCTGTTTCCTTTTAATGTAAAGCAATGGTGATTCAGGGGGTTTCTTGGTGCTGAAAACAGGGAAGAAAGGAGCCCCCGCATGGCCCTGAAATACTAGGGTTTTAGTGCTCTGAACAGGTAGAGTTTAATATTTTGCACTAAGCAGTATTCTATGTGTATATATATTAATGTATATGAATATGTATAATACATTTAATACATTACCCATAAAACTACAAGAAAGGGGTATTCCTGCTCCCCCACTATTTTAAAAGAAGCCTCAATATTTCAAGAAGCCCTGCACCCATTTGTCTAAGATCTGTAAGCTTCACCCATTCAGAAAGATTATGTATTATGCTTGCCTATTCCATTTGCTTTTGCAAAAAAAGAAAAGGTTATTGGTGATTGATTCTTCCATTATAGGCAATTGAGAAGTCGCCAGAAATTGAACCAAAGCAGGGCTCAGATCCAAACCACACTGTCAGTTGGAATCTTCAAAACCAGGTGAACTGCCCACTCCTAATACTTGTAGAGATGGATAAATTCATGTGTATAAGTATATAGTATATAACTGCCTTGTATACTATTCAGCATATAAAGGAGCTGAAACATATACACACATGAAAGGACAAAGGAGACGAAGGGGAAAGGTTAATTAACTCCAAATTCCAGCAGCTCAACTGTGAAGACTGAGCAAGTTTAGAAGCAGGAATATTTTTTATTTACTATGGCTATGGCCTCTTAGCATCGAGGGGCATGTACAGCTAAACAAATAAGAATGATTGTGCATTTCAGGTGCAAATTAACTCAAAGATCTTCCACATTACCTTCTAAGATGTTTCCAGACCAAAACAAACAAACAAACTGGTTGTTTCCCTGGGTCACAGAAATGGGGGAACTTAACAATTACCTGTGATCTTCCCACTAAATGACACATTTCGTCTATAGTGGTACCTCAGGTTACAAACGCTTCGGGTTACAAACACTTCAGGTTACAGACTCTGCTAACCCGCAAGTAGTACCTTGGGTTAAGAACTTTATTTCAGGATAAGAACAGAAATCGTGCGGCAGTGGCACAGCGGCAGCAGGAGACCCCATTAGCTAAAGTGGTACCTCAGGTTAACAGTTTCAGCTTAAGAACTGACCTCCGGAAAGAATTACGTTCTTAACCAGAGGTACTACTGTAATAAGTTTTGTGGTCTAAATTTGGAGTAGCAGGCATGTGTACCAGATTAACTTTCTCCCATATTGGATCCCAAATCCAAAATAGAAACTGCACCCCAAGGATGGTCAAACTCTAACCAAGTGCTACTAAAAATCACAGTACTCTGCTATGTTCAAACTGAAAACTGCTTCTCCTCGCTTCCGTGTACACACACAATATGATCTCAGATCCCACCCAATGGTAGATTATCCATTGAGGAAAAATCTCCTATTAATTCCCATTGAAGAAAGATCAATTGCTCACCCAGACTATTAGCGAGCAGTCATCTTAAAATGGGATAGTAAACTCTTCCTTCACGTTTTGAGAGGGAATTCTCATCACACTGTCATGTCAAACCTCATAACCAGGAACAGAAAGGCTGCATCACCATTTGGTGCGCAAAATGTCAAGGAACCTGGCTGCTTTGCACATGACTAAATTCCTTTATGAAAGGAATGTCTGCATAGGAACGTGAATGAATCCCGCAAAGAGTTCATCAAGTGGGATGATTGCACAAGTCTGTAGCTGGGGAACGACGATTCTAATTAAAGTATACATCTGCAGGGAAGCCCGGCCAATTGTGGCTTCCTCATAGGCATACATGCAGCAATGACAGGTGTTCTACACATGGGATTCACACAAATGCCTACATGGAAGGCGCTTCAATGTAGTACAGGCCTGAACAACTTGAGAACCATCAACCACCCATTACTTCGTGTCTGAAAACCCCCTTACATCTGCCGTTCCAGACAGGCAGGAGAAACAGGAAGTTTCTTCAGCCTCTACTAGACTGCCATCCATGGCTTTGGGGGCTGCATTCAACTTGGTGGCGTGCTGCAGTGAGTAGGGACAGGACCTTTGCTGGTGTTGCTTCCTTTCTGAAGGAACCCTTTCTGGAGCCATCACTGCTCACTTTTGGGTGGGCAGACAAGCCTTACTTTTTCCAAGCCACAATTCTGGCCTAGCTGAAATAAATGCCATCACTTACCAACTCAACATACTTAACAACTCTTTCAATGTACAGTGGTGCCCCGCAAGACGAATGCCTCGCAAGACGGAAAACCCGCTAGACGAAAGGGTTTTCCGTTTTGGAGGTGCTTCGCAAAACGAATTTCCTATGGGCTTGCTTTACAAGACGAAAATGTCTTGCGAGTTCCTGCGGGGTTTTTTCTCCCCCCCCCCTTTTTCCCAAGCCGCTAAGCCGCTTATCAGCTGATCCGCTAAGCCGCTTAACAGCTGATCCGCTAAGCCGCTTATCAGCTGACCCGCTAAGCCGCTAATAGCGCTAATCCGCTAAGGGGCTTGCTTCGCAAGACGAAAAAACCCGCAAGACGAAGAGACTCACGGAACGGATTATTTTCGTCTTGCGAGGCACCACTGTACATTGCTGGCGTTGCCTTTTAAAATACCAGGTGCCTGCTGATATTTTAAATGATGATGTTTTTGAACTGCTTTGAGATTATTTTTTAACTTTTTAAACAATTATTTTAGTCAGTCATGTCCCCCTGCTCCTTTTAGGCTACATACATTCATTAAAAAAAAGGTAAAGGACCCCTGACAGTTAAGTCCAGTCGTGAACGACTCTGGGGTTGCGGCGCTCATCTCGCTTTCCTGGCCGAGGGAGCCGATGTTTGTCCACAGACAGTTTTTCCAGATCATGTGGCCAGCATGACTAAGCCGCTTCTGGTGAAACCAGAGCAGCACACGGAAATGCTGTTTACTTCCCGCCGGAGCGGTACCTATTCATCTACTTCCACTCTGACGTGCTTTCGAACTGTTAGGTTGGCAAGAGCTGGGACCAAACAATGGGAGCTCACCCCATCACGAGGATTCGAACCACCGACCTTCCGATCGGCAAGCCCAAGGCTCAGTCGTTTACACCACAATGCCACCCGCGTCCCACATACATTCATTACCAAACCAATAAATCATGGAAATAGGCCTTAGCTGAAGCCGTATTTCAGAGGCTTAAGGACTGTCCTACATTTTGTCCCGTGCAGAAAGGAAGAGATTTTCTGGAGGAAAGATAAAGGCAGTTAGAAACTAATGTGTTCTTTAATACTGTATCTTTTCATGCAAGAATGCCACTGAATTGAAGGCACAGTCCTAGGATTTCCAATTACTGCATAATGAAACCTAATAAGAATGGCTGTTTTTATCACGTGAAAAATAGAAGCAATTAGCAGATTAGAAAGGCTAGAATGTCAGTTGCCAACTATGTTGTGTGATATTATTCATTAATGTGTATTTGTTTAATCTCCAGTGGGCTCACAGTATTGTGTCAAGTTATTGGAACCATATTCACTTTTTAAAATTTTGGCATACAATTCAATCCAATAAATGAAGCTGGGAAGGAAATGATGTCACCATGCATCAATAGACCATTTTGAATTTAATATAAATGCATGTGGGACCAGGAACAAAATGTTGTCCACTAACAGAAGTGTTCCAGTTCAGAGTTCCAGTGAGACAGCAAACCACTCTTGCAAACAGAGGCGTAAGAACGGCATTTTATTCCCCCATCCCATATTAAACATTCCGTACTGAGCATGTTCAGTCCTCATTGGACTATATGGAGTATTCTTACTTTATGCCTTCCATTTCTTTCCTTTGGGGCCCCCCCTGATCGCATGGATACCCTCTTTCTTGCTTCCCAACAATCCTGTTTTGGTTACGAGTTCAGTTGGCACTCACCACTTGAGTCTGCTGTTAAGAGGGAGTGAGACTTTTACATATGGAGTTATCTAACGCTGGAGTCCTAAGACACACTGACTAGGTAGTCATGGGACTTATTTCTGAGTCAATATGCTGAAGATTACCCTGTAAGAAATATTTAACATGCTACTGTTCAAATGGAATAGAAACAGAAAGACAATATGGAAACAGTGCACAGAGAAGCTTCGCGCAAGAGCAACTGGCTAAACAAAAGATTCTTGGCCCTCAAATGTGTGGTGATGAAGTTGCTTGGGAAAAACCAAATGGGTTGGGTCTCAAAAAGCCCACTGCATGAAATAGTGAATAATCTGGAAAAAGATTATACATTCCACACGTTATGTAACTGTGTCAATAGTGTAGCCAATTTCTTTTGGAAGATAAGCCTGGATAGCTCAGTCGGTTACAGCTTGGTGCTGATAACGCCAAGGTTGCAGGTTCGATCCCCGTATGGGACAGCTGCATATTCCTGCACTGCAGAGGGTTGGACTAGATGATCCTCAGGGTCCCTTTCAACTCTACAATTCTATGATTCCAATATGGGTAGATACCAAAAAGTTTGATGACCCAGATTCTGCATGGAAAACTTCACATATTTAATGTACCCACTCTCATACCCATGTAAACTTTCTATGGGCCCACTCTAGATGTGCACAAGAACAACAGCCACTCATGGAAACCCTGTGGAGCTGAACAGAACCCATCTGCCCAAAATCAGGGTGGGGAAAAAATCAAGTAAAAATGCTTTAAATCAATTCAGTATCTAAATAATAACAAGGCTCCTGGTTTTATTAACTTTAATCTGTAGCAGACAATAAAGTACGTAGAATCTAAAGGAATAGATTTTACCCCAGGGAATAAAGAAGGTCCTATAGTTAATATACTATGTTAGAACAATGTGCTGTTTGGTTCCTTTTCTCTAGATCTGCTAGGAACTTGTATGTTCTTCAGCAAATCATTTTTATGTTAATTTCAGTTCCTAAGTGGTGAAGTCATAACAATCACACCTACTCTGTCTAACATGCCAACTGACTTGCCTCTTACCCATCTGTTTACATAGCAACTCATGCAACTGCTAGTTGCCTAATGACTACAAGAGCAGTCCTTAAAGCCAATTTATACCTTCAAGATAATTAAGTGATACTGTCTTGTTGGGATCCAGATTGTGCGGCTTCAGATTTCAGGTGGGGGATTACATGCCTGCATGTTTTCACATGTATAAAACTTCCTGCACAACAAGACCAACATATCTGAGGTAGGGCTAGCCTAGAATCTCTCAAGGGCTAGATACCTTAACACACGCCATTTTTATTATGCAGGAGATCGTATGAACGTGCAAAATACCCCACTGTGATCTGGAAAATGAACCACGTGTTTAACGTGTGTATCCCCTCTTGGACATTTTTGCTCTTGAAAAGTATATATATATTCCCTCTGCCCTACAGATATTGTAGAATCTTCTGCCTACAGCCAACAGCTTTGCAGAAAGACCAACTTCATATAGGAGTGAAAGGAAATCTTCCAGCCACAGCTGCTGGCCAGAGGACCAAAAGTTGTCAGGAATTTTGCCCCTCTCTCTTTCTCAGGAAAACTGACAGCCTCTCTCTAGTAATGCCAGAAGGGTCTGGATATTTTAGGGCTGTTTATGAACAATTTGTGCAAAAACAACAACCAGAAAAACCCCCATTCCTTTGACTAAAACAATACATATTTTTGTCAGCTCACACAAATTTTGGGAATACAGAACTGTACAAGCCAACTTACATTCCAGATCTACAGATCAATGGACCCAATAATTCTTTGTGACATCCTGATACCTTCAGTGTTGCATGACATACTCAGCACAGAGTCTTGATTTGAAAGCACGACAGTCCGGTTTCTCTGCACTCTCGGCATCTGAACCTAGTTCAAAGCTCAGCCTCCGCACATCTCAGCGAGAGTCTTTAATGACACTTGGAATTTAAGTAAAGCACAAACATTTGTTACCCTGTGAGTCTCCCCCCCCCCCCCCGGGCCAAAATCATTTCCCAAATGGAAAACACACTCATGGAAAGAAGAAGAAAATCAAGATAATCTAAAATATTCAGTGTAACACAGTCATTAAAAAAACCAATAGAATCACAGAATTGTAGAGTTGGAAGGGACCACAAGGGTCATCCAGTCCAACCCCCTGCAATGCAGGAATCTTTTTGCCCAGGGTGGGGCTTGAACCGAGGACCATGAGATTAAGAGTCTCATGTTCTACCAACTAAACCAGGCATCCCCAAACTCGGCCCTCCAGAAGTTTTGGGACTACAATTCCCATCATCCCCGACCACTGGTCCTGTTAGCTAGGGGTAATGGGAGTTGTATTCCCAAAACATCTGGAGGGTTGAGTTTGGGGATGCCTGAACTAAACTATCTCAGGCTAATACTATTTTCTGGTGCCCTATTTTTGAACCATTCTCTTAAAACTGAATGAGCCCCAAACAAGAAACTTAATTGGGGTCAGGGGGAACAAGAGTGAAAGGATGAAGCTGGATTTGTCAGACCCAAATTCAATGTATATTTTCCTTTGGGCATGGTGATATTGGGCAAGTTTTCATTCCAAGTTGTTCAGCTTTGCATGTACTAATTGTGTATGTCCGTAGCAGAAGGGGCGGGGAGACTCCTTTTCAAAGCCTTAAAACTGCACCTTGCCTGGGACTGGAATGGACAATGGGCAGTAAAAGATGCGGCTATTTTAAAACAATCAAGTATTTAAAAAGCCATGTCCCTCTTCATGCAAAAAGGAGAGCAAGGATCAAGAAGGGAGCTGAAGCTCCCTCTGCTGGCCTCTGCAGAATATTTCTTAAAAGAATATTTCTTAAAAAGCTGAGCACAAAAGAATAAATCCAGATTTCTTTGCTTTTGATGAACACCAGCAGCTTTATTATACAACATGTTCACAAGCCACGTCGCAATATAAACATTCTAGACTAGACATAACACAACCATTCTTCCTTTTCCAAAGCTGGCATGTGACTGAACTTTCTGGAGCAAATGTTATCATCACTAATAAGCTCGCCAGCTTCCCCCCCCCGCTCCTTCAGACCTGAACGTTTCATATGTAATATTCCTGAGAACAGCAAAAGGATGTTCTCCCTAGATACGCAGCATTGAAGCCTAAATCGTATATACGCTTCGTAGCATGGCTGGCCATTTGTGCGGTGCAGCTCCCCACGTGGCTTTGGCACTTTCAACCACATCATCACGTGCGCCTGAAAGAGAGATAGCTAAAATCATTGCAACCATGTGGGAAGCTGCTTTATGTAAATAGCTTTCTGCACAGAGCAGCCTCCATGTCTTCAGCAGGTGCCATGCCAGAAGGTGAATGTGTGAGTCTGCCCTGCGCTATTCTTAATTAAAACAAACTAGAAACTTCAGGTCAAAGATGTGATTAGTTAGCTCTTTGATTTTGATTCTCTGACCTATAATCCTCCAAAATCCAAAGCTCTCTGTCACATCTGCTCTATCCCCCCCTAAAAACACATGGGCTTTTGTGTCCTGTATGAAGCTTTCCCCCCAGCTTCCATTTCTCTTCGGCTCTTAACATTTTCAACTCCTATGTTCCCAGTCCCTCTACTTATCCTTTTCACAGATTCAAAGAAAGTTCCCACTCTGCCTCCACCTTTCTTCAGCCATCTGTCTCAAAATGTCCCCCCTCTCCCTTAATTTAGACCTTCAGTTTCCCAGCTTACAGGGCAGATCCAACCCTGCATACAGCTTCTCTCAGGTTGTGAAAGTTTTCTCCAAACTGACCTTTCATTTACCTTCACAGACCCATAATAAGAATAAAATTCTTTACCTCTCTGTGACATCACAATAAGTCAACCAATAGCTACAAAGTATGCAGAGAGGTTCAACAGCCAGTTTTCACTCTGTTCATATTAGGTGTGGCAAAATATATGAAATATAATTTGCTCAAAAAGAAGTGCTTAGCAACTGATTGCCTATATACTGCTACAAGCTGGCCTGGGAATAAATGCCACCCTTGCCCATTGGCATACCAAGGCCACTGGCCCAGAGGGGGCACAAAAACCACACCTCTCCATTCTGGCTCGGAGTGGCTAGCAGCCTGTCCATTCACATGCTTAGACAGACCAATGGAGGAGGGAGGTCAAAATAAATACAGTGGACCCTCAGGTTATGTTACCTTCAGGTACCGTAATCCTTGGGTTGCAAACACAGTACCCCAGGAAGTGTATATTTCCAGCTTTTGCCACACGCGCATGCGCAGAAGCACTCAATTGCACTGCAGAAGGGCGCCTCTGGTTACGAAGTTTTCAGGATGCAGCTGGACCTCCACAGAATCATAGAATCATAGAGTTGGAAGAGACCACAAGGGCCATCGAGTCCAACCCCCTGCCAAGCAGGAAACACCATCAGAGCACTCCTGACATATGGTTGTCAAGCCTCTGCTTAAAGACCTCAAAAGAAGGAGACTCCACCACACTCCTTGGCAGCAAATTCCACTGTCAAACAGCTCTTACTGTCAGGAAGTTCTTCCTAATGTTTAGGTGGAATCCATTCTCCAGAATGGATCCCGTTCGTAACCGGAGGTACCACTGTAAAAAATTGTCCAATGGACCTTAGAGACCAACTAAGGAGGGAGATGTGAGCAGAGCAGGCCCAACCCCAATGTTCGTATAGAGAGTCACTAGCAGAGTGCGAAAGTTTCTGGTCCATGGTCTCTCGCAGCTTCAGAGGCACCGATACAGCTCTTTGCCAAGGGCTTAAGGGAGCCTAGGTATGCCTCTGCCCTCGCCTAACCTTTCTCTTCCCTGGTTGCTGGTGGCGGTGGCAACCGTGAACATGCACAGTACGAGTAGTGATGTCACTACTGCTAATTAACTGGGTTGGAATAGAAATGTATCATTTTTCCTGTTAGTTCTTCTCCGGCTCAGAATGTAAACTGAGATTCTGCACGTGGTTTTCAACAACCCTTAAAATTTCATCTGCTTCCCAGTGAAGAGCTAGACACCAATGACAACTCAGAGCTACACACACACACACACACACCCAGGCATCTTGTTAAGGCTTCAAGAAACAATGCAGTTCCTTCCAAACTACTGCCACAATAGTTTGGCCTTTGGGGGCTTTTGCCTCTGTATGAGCTGCCATTAGCAAAATTACAGTGAATGTTGATGGGGTTACCTGAAAAGCAGAGGTGCTTTTTAGGAGCAACAAAAGTTAAAGTAAAGCAAAAAAGACCACACCATTATTACAAACTGGGAGAGAATTCTAGGGAAACAAATGAGCTTTTCCCCAAATGCTTGCAAAGAGACCTTGCCAAATACAGAGCTGATTCCAAATCAGGGCCCTCAATGCACATCACCACTGTCAGCTATGTCTTTCATAGTGCAGTGATTGCGGGGGTCGAAAGCAACACTTCCTCCACAGCCGGCACTAGGTTTGACACCCTTGACTACCTACTGCTTTGAAAATATTGATTATGAAAGATATGAAGAACTAAAATGGCATATATCCTTTAAAAATATGCTTATTGATTCCCCATAAGAAGAGAATAAGCAGCATTATGGCACAGGGGCCATGCCAATAGGGCCACTAGAAATCAACCAGACTCTTAAACGTAGATAATGGGTCTGCTCAATTGCTAGTTAAGCTCTGTTTTGTCTTTACCTTTATTGGGTGCTGGAGCAGGCCCTACTTGCCCAGTATCGAAACTTTTCAAAGTCTTGTTCCCAAGGATTTCCTAAAGAAGCCATTTCCAATTTCGCCAAAATCTTATGCACGGCATGTGTTCAAATACAACATATTTCTGAGGAAGTTTATTTAGAATTGAGATGGAAGTAGAAGAGTCCTGAGATTTTGTGGAAGACTGATCACTGACCTCAGACACAGGGTTGGACAGATTCTGTGAAAATTATAAATTGCTTGCTACATGCATCAGGGGCATTTAGCTTACCCGAGGCAAAGGCGCCTGCTGCTTTGAAAAACCTCAATAATGGTGTGACAGTGCTATCCAACGAACTGAAATCAATTGGACTCACTCCTAGGAAATTAGAAAGAGGTTTGTAACCTGACCGTGGTTTCTTTGTGGCCTCCCACTCAACATCAAACTTCACTGGCCACGTCTGCCAGTATCAGACCATTACAAACAGCCTCAAACTATTTCCTGACATGGTCATACAAAGCTGCCTTATATTGAGACAGACAATCTAACTCAGTATGGTCAATTCTGCCTGGTAGCAGCTCTCCAGGGCCTCCGGCAAGAAGTCTAGTCCATCACCTACTGGTTGGTTAGAACGTGGTGCTGATAATGCCAAGGATGCAGGTTTGAACCCTGTATGGGGCAGCCACATATTCCTGCATTTCAGGAGGCTGGACTAGATGGTCCTCAGGGTCTCTTTGAACTCTACAATTTTATGAATCTATGACCTTTTAACTGGAGATGCTGGGAGTTAAACTTCTGCACAAGAAATATGTACTTCACCACTGAGTCAACTCTTCCAAGTGTTCTGTGTGTTCTCAGCACACGAGCCAAGCATGACTGATCTGCTGTAATGTGACAATATATGAAAAGAACTAAATTATAATTAAAGTCAGGAGAACAGCTTCTCCTTTGGCTGAGGCAGGAAACAAGTGGGGAGGCTGCAGAAGAGGACGTGGCTTTCTTGGAGGTTGCCCTTTCGGCTTTGCTGCGCATTTGCTTCTTTATCTTGAGCCGTGGAGAGAGGCAGAGGAGATAACCATGGGAAACCTGTGCTTCAATTCTTCTATATAAAGAATGGCCTGTTTTCATCCATGGAGACACTCTGCTCTTATTATCTCGATGAATTAAAGCACCACTGAAGATTTCTTTTTTGTTTTATGTAGTGAGCTCAAACCCAGTCAGTTGCCGAACTTCAATATTTTCCGCAGACACACACATTACTCTCAGAGCATCCTATTTGCAGGCTTTATTTTGCTATAAATTTGAGTTTAAAATTAAGTTGCACATTTCTGGTAAAACAAAGTGATAAAACTTAATGATCACTGAAACTTTAGTGAAACTGTGTTTTACTAGGTTCACTTCTCTGTTCTCCTGAGATTGTAACAGGGCAGTAAATTGAGAACTGATAGCCTAATTGGCTGAAGACCCTGCTTACCCTTTGGCAGCAGGGCAAGGCTGAAAGATTACAGCACAAAGCTAATTTTATCCTGTCTACAATCAGTGAAAGCAGAGATTAAAAAGAACCATTAGGGTAGTCAGTCAACCTCTTAGACAATGTAAAATTGTTACTTTCACAGAACACTTTCCCTATAACTTTGTCTAGCTCTGGTTTCAAATGATAATTAATGGACCTTTATCTTTCGAGAGTCTCCAGACCTAGAACAAAAACATTTTCTCTGTGGTGTTTGGTTCAAATTTACTTTTTCTCAGCAGCTGGTGATGTGGGGGCAGAATTTAGTCACTGCTACTGAGGGATGCGGGTGGCGCTGTGGGTAAAAGCCTCAGCGCCTAGGACTTGCCGATCGAAAGGTCTGCGGTTCGAATCCCCGCGGCGGAGTGCGCTCCCGTCGCTCGGTCCCCTAGCAGTTCGAAAGCACCCTTAAGTGCAAGTAGATAAATAGGGACCGCTTTATAGCGGGAAGGTAAACGGCATTCCGTGTGTTGCGCTCGCTCGCCAGATGCAGCTTCGTCACGCTGGCCACGTGACCCGGAAGTGTCTGCGGACAGCGCTGGCTCCTGGCCTCTAGAGTGAGATGAGCGCACAACCCTAGAGTCTGTCAAGACTGGCCCGTACAGGCAGGGGTACCTTTACCTTTTACTGAGTAGCAACTTTGGGAAAAGGCACCTTCCTTAGCATTATGCTAAGGAGAACGTAGCGGAGGCAGCTATGTTAGTGCTGGCCAGCCTGGCTGACTAGCCAATAGCATCTCCCAAAGGCCACTGATATCATTGGTCTGCACCTACATTAGGCAGTGATGGCCAATCAGGAAGCACATAGTTGCTTAATCCTGTGATAGCTGCTCCTTTCTTTGGCTCTGCTCAAGTAAGGATGTGGTGTCCACCGTTCCCTCAGTTGCTGCTCAGTGATGGTGGCCAGGAATTGGTTCTACCATGGCAAATATTTAGCCAAGTAAAGTTGATGCAACCGCCACTAATTATGACTATGCAGAGAGATGAACTATTCTTCCCTATTGCCCCCCAAACATATTTAAATTGTTGCATTTGTATACTGCCCCTTCCTTCTTTCCTCCCTTCCATCCAATGTCTCAAAGAGCTGTTTTAGCCTCATACAATCATGTGTGGTGAGATGTGTGCATGCACTCTACATATGAGAGAGCACTGCCCAAATGTACATGGAAAACATTACTGTTAATTGGGAATCTGAAACATTACAGTGGTACCTCAGGTTGCATACGCTTCAGGTTACATACGCTTCAGGTTACAGACTCCGCTAACCCAGAAATATTACCTCGGGCTAAGTACTTTGCTTCAGGATGAGAACAGAAATCGTGTTCTCATGCCTTCAGAAATCTGGTATCCCTTAAATCCTGTATTTATAATCAATGCCAATGTTACGTTAAAGACTTGCATAATAACTGCAAAAAACAAGTTACTGAATCCTTACTTTCCTTCTGTTTGTAAGAAGAAAAGCTATATTAAGAACTTTAGCAACACTGACAAAAATGGAATGGAAAAGGATTTTATGAACAAGGGAGTTTATTTTTTAAAAATGTGTAGATACGCTGAATTAATGCACGCCAGCAGGTACTGATGAATTCAGTCAACCTTGGCAAGTCTCATGAACACTGGCGCTACTATTTGAGGACTCGTGGCAAACTGATGTCGTCTCAAGGGATTAGCAAATGTGAAATCGCATGAATGTCAAGCAGGGAGGTGGGAGCCCTGCCATAGAGACGAACCAATACAGTCCTGATCCCCTATTGCACATGCTTTCTAAGCATTAGCTAAACTACAGAAGAGGCCAAACTACAGAAAATTAAAAATGGGGGGAAGAAAGAACGTCAAGGGCAATGGAATTATTTATAATACACATAGTTTTAGGACAACAAATCCTGCCAGACTAAAACAGGTTTACTAAAATTGAATTCATATTCCTGTACTTCAGCAAAAAAAAAATTTCTGACAGCCCAAAATTGCATTCTCAAAAAAAAAAGAAAAAAAAAAAAGATCACTAAGTTAAAGGCAGTGGCATGATTCAACTTGGGAACTTGCAACTTGCAATACCATATCTTAGACCTTACACTATAACCAGGATATGAGAGAGGTGGATGTGGGCAGCAAAAACAAAATAAGGTGGGCCCCAGGTAACAGGCTGGGGTTAGATGTGATTCCTAGAATAGCAAATGTTGAAAACTGCTACAGGCACATCTTTTGCACAGGGAAAAACAAAGATCTGCTGGAATTTCTTTATAGTGAATTTATGCCGGCATGCAGTAATACCTACAAATGCAAGTTAAGATATTGTTGAAGATTTTCATTATACAGCGGTACCTTGATTATCAAACTTAATCCATTCCAGGAGTCCATTCGACTCCTAAAACCATTTGAAAACCAAGGCGCAGCTTCCGATTGGCTGCAGGAGCATCATGCCCTCAATCGGAAGCCGCAGAAGCCACGTCGGACATTCGGCTTCCAAAAAATGTTTGCAAACCGGAACATACACTTCCGGGTTTGCAGCGTCCGGGAGCCAATTTGTTCGGGAGCAAGCCGTTTGAGTACCAAGGTACCACTGTACATATAAAGGCGTGGGCAGTAACTATAGATATGGATGATGCAAAATGGACAGATTTTGTTACAGAAGAAACAGAAAATTCAGAACAAGAATGATGGCAAAAAAAATAAATGGCAACAATATCAAATATCGCAAACACACATTATGCTAATGCCCCATTTCCTCCAGCAATACATAGTCCAAATAAATCTAATGGGTATTCGGCAATAAAATATTTACACATTCCTTCTAGCATGATACAACACCAGCCCTGCTTCTCTTTAAAGAAACTGCCTTTTCTTGTTCTCTACAGAAGAGTATTCTCTATTTAGTTCTTACTACCTTCCACTTATGAATATGTATCATCAACACGAAGTAACCAATTTAAAAATATGAACTTCCAAAATAGACACACTAAGTACAGCTTTGGCTGTGTGGGGGGGAGACCTCTTTTTGCTGATGGGCTGGATCTGTTGTCCACAGGCTTTGGGAAGACATGGCTTGAGTTTCAGTTGTGGCTACAGAGTGTGTAGATCAGACAAACAGCAAATTCTAAAAACACAGGATGAGATGCTGTAAGCTGGTTAGGCTGGCTACATTATCTAATTATTGGCTGGCAATCAGCAACCAACACCCACACAATCCAACTGCTGAGCCATCATTGTCAAACCACAGCATGGTTCATGAGAGAGACAATTCTGGATAGTCATAATTATGAATACATAATGTGCAAAGGTTAAAAGGTAAAATATGAGAAGCTGCCACATAACGAGTCCTTCAGCCCAGAACTGTATTTCCTGACAGGTACCATCTATTCAGAGTCTCATGCTGGGTCTCTCCATCCTTGTGCCATCACATTTTAAAGCGATCGAATCAGGCACTTTCCATGTGTAGACAGTATGTTATACCACTGAGCTGCAGCCTTTCCTCTGCTGGAAGGCTACCGCAATCAAATAAACGAAAATACCTGCAGAGCACCTATTTCTTCCTCCTTCCTGAGAGTCTTCTCCAGTAGATCTGCATATTCAAAAAAGAAGAAAAAAGAACATCAAGAAAAGGGAAACAATGTGCCTTATGAATTGATGCAAATGAGCAGGTACGTAAATGCTGCCAAACTTGAACCATCCCCAAACTAAAAGAAATCAGAAAATCAGCCTCATTATCTCACAGGAGGCTAGAATTCAGTAAACAGAGTTCCAAATTAGAGGTACTTATAATTATAAGCCAGATGTGCCACTCACTTGCTCATCAATTGATTCTGAGCAAGTCGCTGATTGAGAAATTGTACCTGGTTCTTCCTTCCCTGCAATTATTCCCAACTACTGGTCCCACTCCTCTAGAAACCAGGCCTGGGTGGTGCCCTGTTTCTTGGGCATCTTTGCCACGCCACCTCAGCAAATGTAACAGCCCTGTTACAGACTCCGCTAACCCAGAAATAGTGATTCAGGTTAAGAACTTTGCTTCAGGATGAGAACAGAAATCGTGCTCTGGCGGCGCGGCAGCAGCAGGAGGCCCCATTAGCTAAAGTGGTGCTTCAGATTAAGAACAGTTTCAGCTTAAGTACGGACCTCCGGAACGAATTAAGTACTTAACCCGAGGTACCACTGTACTTCTCTTTCTTAAGATGGGGGAGCAGCAGTGTTGTTCTATGGAGGCTTGGGGGCTCTCTTTCTCATGGACCTTTAAGGCCAAATACACAGTAATATTATTCCACTGCAAGATGCTCTTTTCCATGATAAAAAGAGCAAAGCAGGATTATCTTGGCTGATCAGATACTGTGGAGCAGGCCACAAGAGTGGGCCCTGTAGAGACATCAAGCAGCAGGGGAGGGGAGGAAGAGGGGAGGGGCAAGTAAAAGATGAAGGCCTCCAGACATTGCAAAAATATTTGCACAGCTGACGTAAACACCTCATTCTGGGGTAAAAACAAAAGTTATAATTTTCTTCAAAAGTAGTTGAATTATATGTAGAAAGCTAAATATAGGTTGTCAAATGTGTCTCCCCCTAACCAGGAGGGAGGAAAGCATATTTGTCATTTATTTATTTAGATTATTTTAATCCACCAATCCCAGAGGCTGTGTGTAAAGCATACATTTCATCACAAAAATATTCAAATTTATATTCTATCCCCCCCACAGCTAAGTATTGAAATCCATGCCATTTGCTGAGTGGGAAGAAAACGGAAGACAGATTAATTAAATTAGAGCTTGCAAGTCAGAATGTAGAAATTTAGAAACTTCACTTGTGACCAGAGCAGGTCAGCTCTAGCCAGCATGAACAATGGACAGGGATGATGCAAGGTTGGAGTAGAACAACATCAGGAGGCCACAGGCTCTCTACCTCTAGCCTACATCATAAAGTGAACTAGCCTACTGAAAAAATGGCTTGGCAGCTCAAACAAGTAAACTGTGCAGGGAGCTACCACTGGAGAAGAATATAGAACACATTTATGAACACTAGGGATTGCAGTCTATACGGTAAGCTAGCCTCTTGGCATCTGACCACTATGGTTAGAGATAATATCAGGATCCACTATCAAAGATCCTGCACAGATCATGAAATATTGAGTGACCAAAGCCTGTTATTCTTTCCTTTGAGCTGTTTAACTCTGGGTAAGTGGCATCACATCCTGCAAGCACAAAATGAGCATACTGTAACTATATTTAAACGTATGGAACACCTCCACTATTTTCCTGGATATCAAAATCCCTAACAGCCCAGCTAAGAACTAACAGCCACAAACTATTAAACACAGGTAATATTTCTGTATATCTGCTGCAGACAGAGTTGAGCGTAAGCATGAGCTCCTTCATCCTCCAAACAAGATTAATATTTAGGAAGGCGCAACAAATTGGTAGGAGTTGAAAAGGACAGCCACTGAACAGGATCTTAAAACATTTGTCAGCACATTCTCCTATTTTATTATACCCATAAAAAGAAAGCACTATCCCCTGCTTGAGCTGAGGCTATTCAAAACAAATCACATGTGCTTCAGCTGGATTTTTTTATATATATAAAAATCCCCTTTCCAAATTCACCCAAAATCAACAGCCAATTCTTGTGTGGAAAATACGGGATCATATTTTAAATCATATTACAATATGCACAAAACAGGCCACTGTCTAGCAGACTGCCTTCAGTTACGACTTAACTTGTGAATAATTGAGACACCTAAGCTTCTGCCTTGGTCTGCTGCCACCAACTGGCTAACAGGCTAACTTAAGATGTTAGCCCAACTGTGGCATCAATCTCCTTCTGATCAGAAATCATGGCAGGAAACTTGTGGGGTAGAATTAAAAACAACATTCCAGAGGAACGGATACCCTTTGTGGTTTGTCTCAGACACTGAAACAACATGACAGTCGGCAGACAAATCCCCAAATACTAAGTCAATGAGGTTTTCATATCCCATCATAAGTCTTGACTATGTGGGAAGCTACTGTACAGGTCACTGAGTGGCTCTACCCCCCCCCCCACCTCCACCCACCCTCCAAAGTTCGGTTTTCTGTGAACCTACTATACACAAACAGAGTCAGATGAGCAAACTTAGAGAATGGACTCCTTTATCCTTTATGCCCCGTATGAGAGACACAGATAGGAGCAGTCTGTGCTTTCAGAAAATGGGTTGTTCATTAATATGCTGTAACTTTGATCCAAACCGATTAAGAAGCAGTTCAATTTGGTATCCATAAACCTCATTGCTGAGGCTGCTAAAATTTGTGCCAATTGTGATAGCGTACTTTGTGATGCGGAACAGCTAGTCCCTAGGACCTGAATGGAAAATACCTACCTATTCATTTCGGAAGGGACGCTGAGCAAGCAGTAGCTGGCAACAGACCTGGAATGTATTTCAAACTCTCTCAAATTCAGCAGATAAGACCCTACCCTCTTGCAGCAGTTAATCTGGTGCATGTGTTTTAAACAGGCCTCTTTGTACTGGATGAATAAGAAATTATTTTCATTTTATGGTTGCACTGCTCAATTCTTCCTGTGCTGCCAATATGGGAAAATATATGTCCACTTTTAAAGATAGTATATCGTAACATTATCAATCAACATTCAGGAGCCCTGAATAAAGCCAAAAGAAAGTAGATGTGGACACATTTTCTTCCTCCCTCATAATTCTAAAACAAGCGTCGTCCGACGAAGCTGAACGGTGGGAGATTCAGGACAAACGGAAGGAAGTACATCTTCACACAGTTCATAGGAAATTATGGAATTTGCTATGACAAGATGGAGTGACGGCCACCAACCTGGGTAGCTTTAAAAGGCGGTTAGTCAAATTGATGGAGGATAAGGCACAGAACCTAGGACTTGCCGATCAGAAGGTTTGTGGTTCGAATCCCCGCGACGGGGTGAGCTCCCGTTGCTTGGTCCCTGCTCCTGCCAACCTAGCAGTTCGAAAGCATGTCAAAGTGCAAGTAGATAAATAGGTACTGCTCCGGCGGGACGGTAAACGGCTTTTCCATGCGCTGCTCTGGTTCGCTAGAAGCGGCTTAGTCAAGCTGGCCACATGACCCAGAAGCTGTACGCCGGCTCCCTCGGCCAATAAAGAGAGATGAGCGCCGCAACCCCAGAGTCGGCCACGACTGGACCTAATGGTCAGGGGTCCCTTTACCTTTACCTTTAAGGCTATCAAAGATTAGGAGTCATAATAGCTGCATCAGAGGCAGTACACCTCAGAACGTCAGTAGCTGGAGAACATGAGCAGAAGAGTGTTGTGCTGCTCATATCCTGCTTGCAGGCTAACTATGGGCATCTGGCTGGCCACTGGTGGGAACAAAATGCTGTGCTTGGTGGGACTTTGGTTTGATCTAGCAGAGCTAACGTTTTATGCTCTCATCCTTTTGTTATTAAAATGCTGACAATAGAACTTGAATGGCTGGAGAACTGAAAGACAGAAAGAAGGAACAGGAAAGAAGGGGGGAAATATACACTAACATTTCTGAAGTGCAGCACAAATGTTTATTTAGAAAACGGGTCAAGAAGCTGCTATGCTTCCTAGTTTTACTTATAAAAATAAAAATGTGGATGTGGGTGTTCTTCTTCTCTGAGATTATCTCTGCATAGGAAAAAATTATGCCTGTGTAGCACTGTATGCCAAGGTTGTTCCCTTTCTAAATTGGGGATTAAATGTTAACTGGATTCAGAAATGTGGACAATCACTAGTGATTGTCAAGTTCACACGAAAGCACAGAGAAGGTCGATAAAACTGATCATAAAAACAAGAAAGTTTGTACACAGCCTGGTCAATATGCACGTGGTAGCTAAGCACATTGATCAAGTAATGTACAAACCCCAGAGGTGAAATTCAATTCTTCATCCTAAATTGGAGACACTACATATTGACCAGACAATGTATGCATTTCCCCATTCGTGCTGTCAATTTTTATTGTTGCCATTTATGCACATTCATTTGACAACTCACATTAATTTCAACACCTCTGCAACTCTAAAAATCCAAACTTGTTTCTGGGCATCCAAAAATAAGGCTGCAAGACTGAAGGTCCATAACAAAAGCAGAGACTTCATGCCAAGCTGGCCTACAAGGCTACTTCCCAATCCAGGCAAACCTTCTCCTCAGGTCTGTCAATTTGATGAACTGGCAACTCAAAGGGGTATGAAAGCGTAGATGAGGTTACAACTCTGATGCCCACAGCTCATAAAAGGGTCAAAGAGAAGACCCTTTAAAGCCAAACGGTAACCCAAAGTTAGTTTTCACCAGACATAATGGCAGCAATGGGTGTGCTCCTTTGAAGAACGAAGTGGGTTTCATATATCAGATGCCGAAATGCTCAAAGTGGACTTAGTATACGAGCAAAATAAAGCAACTTTCCTGAATGTCTAACATTTCTGTTTCTACTCCTGACATAACTTTGAGGCATCCCACTGTAACCCTCCCTGCGACCCCCCTACCTTTGGTTATATTTTATATCGTTTATTCTTAGCAAGATTTGACACTTTGGGCAGCAGATATGTCTTGTACTTAATCCATTTTAATGTATTTATAATATGCAACCTACACATTACCCGAAAGGCAATTATCGAGCAATTATAGATTCACAAGCAAACTACACAGTTCCATCTGTCAAATGAAAAGGGCATTTGTTGCCAGAATTTCTGTTGCAGCTGACAAAGTAGACTCTCAGAGGTACTATTCTGCATAACTGCAGTTTTGGGCTTCAGTCCACAGAACCATTCTGTCACAAGGCTTTTTCCTCACAGAGCAGAATGTGGATTCTGGGGAAAGCTGAATAGCTTTTGTACACTGCAAAACAGCCATTGCACATATGGTATAAAACTGCAGCAAAGTTGTTGTTTTTTTAAAGGATGTCAATTGCAAGTTCTTCCTTTGTATACTTCCACAACACAGGACATTTTCCATAAGTGATGTTAGCCTGCCACATGGCACCATAAACCACTGAAAACAATATAGCAGTTGCCATCGTTTTAAAATTAGCCAAAGACCAGGCCAGAAAGTAGATGTAACAATGGATGTAGTTATTCTGCTACCTTATGATTGGGTGCATGTCACTACAAATGCTTTTTTGTGTGGGATGGGAAGGAGGTGGCAGACAGTGTCACCACAGAAGTTGATACTTCTGGAACAAATATACAATGTTTGCTATGCCTACTTATTGCAATCTTTGCAACTCAGTAGGCTTCACTTATAGACAGACACATATGATCAGTTAACCCACGGTGATATCTTCCTGTACAGGATTTTTGTTGTTGTTGAGAAATGCCCACAGTCCACAACAGAATTAAAAAGGCAAGGGTGTGGAACTTTGCCCAGGCCTTTGGCCATTAACTAATCTATGGCCTGTTAAAGCTGGTGTGGGGGTTGTTATTATGATTTTTTTATCTGTTATTACGCTTTTTATTATTATGCTGCGTAAAATGTGTTCTGTTGTACACAGCCCTGGGGTCTTTTGATAAAGGACAGCATATAAATTGAAATAACAACAGCAGCAGCAACAACAACAACAGGAACAGGACCGTAGCCTCCTGTGCAAAGATAAGAGTCACTTCTGTTGCTCCGCCCCCTTTTGTCTCTGGCCCCACCTACCACCATCACATTGAGCCTAGAAGGTTATCCAAGAGGGGTTGTGAACTGAAAAGGGTTCCACCCACAGCTTAAAATATTCTTAATTGTGCTATAAGCACAGCCATTTCACTATAACCATGTTAGGAAAACAGAATTTTCATTCTGCATTAACTGCAGTTCTGGGCTCCAGGCTGCATAATCGATCTGTTGCAAAACAGAATGTAGTGAGAGCAAGTGAACTCTGGGAAGTGCTGTTTTACACTGCAGGATAACAATTGGTGGATGGTCTGCACAGTTGGTACTATTGTGACACCTAGAGATACAATCAGCAGTGGCACCAAAACAATGTTGGGATGTGCTTCAAACAAATCTAACCCAAACAGTACTTGGCATGCATTTAAACCGTTTAGCTAGAACATGTGCAAAACTCAAAAAGTTTTTACAAGCATTTTGGAAGAACAAATTATTCTTAGGACTACATGCTTCTCTTGTGTACAAAAGAAACAATGTGAGAGTTCCAGAGGAAGTATTCAGGCCTTCAATATCCAAATGTTCACCCAGTCACAAATCAGGCCATATAATTATAAGAGACTGACTTTAAAATCCTGAGACGGGGATTATTTCATTTGTCTTTTGATGTTTGAGCCCTTGATAAACATAAACTATATTCAGGGGTCTACAAATTATGTTTGGGCTTGGTAGCCCGACCCATTCCCAGAAGCAAAGCAGGAATATAGTCTCTCTGAGCAGATGAAGAGTGCCTCTCCTTTTCCACCACATAAGTGCGGCCCGCCACTCCCAGAGAATTAAGGAGAAAAGATATATGACATTTTCCCCGCAAACCTTAAGTCCCTGCAAGGTCTCCTTCTGGAAATCAAACATTGTTCCTTTTTCTGGCAAGTGTGTTACGACTAGAGAACATACACTTTCTCCCCTCAAATCCCAGTCCTGGTTTCCTAAAGCTCAATCCAGCAGTTTTGTACAATTAACACACTCCCCTTCCCACAGCTCTAATTTCCTTGCCTTAGAAAAGGCTCTTTGTTCTTTGCAGCCACCTGGACAAAGGGATTCATCTGTGCCCAGCAAACATCTGTTTTGAAGACCAGGGCTAAAAAGATAGGAGGCAATGTGTTTTCCACCCTTCTCAAAGAAATGCACTCCAGAATTTTTATTCATCCCTTTGGAGCAGCTTGGTCCTTCACAGACCATCATCAGTTCCTTGAGGTCAAGACTGAGGAAGTTGGTTCCAGAATTAAGTTTCTTTCCTTTTGGTGTTGAAAGGGGATGTGGGAGAGAATACAGCTTGCAAGTGGGCCTAGGGGAAGAAGTAGAGTTGGAAACACTGAGGGCAGTAAGCAGACACTAAATGGACTGAGCAAAGTAAAAGGGAAGTGTGAAATTACCATTGCTTTTTCCTGATAGCCCTACTAATGTGTTAGGTCTATTCACATTCAGAGAGTACATGAAGGACGGCTATACACACTGACCATGCCACACCACCACTGCCGCCAGAAGATCTGGCTCCTCTACCTCAGTGGGAGCTGCTGGTGACACCAGGGAAGGCCAAGAACAAGGAAAAAACATACTGCCTGAATAAAACTGGCACCATGTCATTTCTGAGTATATCTGTGAAGCTTTTAATGGTCACTGTGAGAGTCTCTTTGGTCTACAAAAAGGGATGCAAATATTCTAATCCACATCCAATCTTCACAAATTCAACACAAAGTTCTGAAATGCTGAAAGCATGATGCTGGGGCAGGGAGGGCAGAAACAATGGGGACATGGCAGCACAAATCCACACATTCTTTGAACACAGACCATCAAAGTGCTCACAGACTGACCATTTAATTATCTGTTCTAGGACCCTTCCTGGTCATGGATCTCTTCACAAGTGTATACATTCTTTAAATATAGTGCTACTCCCCCCCCCTTCCTGTTCAATCTCTTCCTTTTGAGCAACTTAGGTAAAGGTAAAGGGACCCCTGACCATTAGGTCCAGTCGTGGCTGACTCCGGGGTTGCGGCGCACATCTCGCTTTATTGGCCGAGGGAGACGGCATACAGCTTCCGGGTCATGTGGCCAGCATGACTAAGCCGCTACTGGCGAACCAGAGCAGCGCACGGAAACGCCGTTTACCTTCCCGCCGGAGCGGTACCTATTTATCTACTTGCACTTTGACGTGCTTTCGAACTGCTAGGTTGGCAGGAGCAGAGACTGAGCAACGGGAGCTCACCCCGTCGGGGGGATTCGAACCGCCGACCTTCTGATCGGCAAGCCCTAGGCTCTGTGGTTTAACCCACAACTTATACCCCCTCAATTTCTACATTCCAGTCATGGGTCTCATTCCAACAAGTTACAGCAATGCCTAATGGGTCATATTTGCTATCCTACATTAAGAACTCAAATTTGTCTTGCTTGTTTCCCATACCCTGTGCATTAGTATAGAGACAACTGAAACCAAGATTCCTTCCCTCCAGCTGCTTCCTTCTTGCAGTTTCATGCCCTTTAGCAGGTTTCTGTAGTACCACCTCAGTTGCTAGTGCATTAATGAGGCTATTATCCCCAGTACCAGGTGTTCCCATGTTGTCTATAATATTGTGTTTCTCCCCCTCAGGATTCAGTTTAAAGCTCTCCTGATCAGGTTTGCAAAACTCTTAGCAAGCACTCTATTATGAAATTACATAACATAGCATAGCATTCCTATTTGTATTAATGCAACTCCAATATAATCCAGATCTCACCCTTACTGAAACAATATGTTTTCTTGTTAGTGATCTAACAAGATCATGCCATGAGAGCCATGTCCCAACAGGCACCATAGAGGAAAGCTCAAATGAATTTTTCACATATCTTTGTTAAGGTTCAAAAAGGGAGCTCACGTATTTCCTCCATAACATATGTCCCTGCCTCTCCACACGCCCACACATACATTTGAAGCATAATAATTTCCCAGAAGGGAGAGACGTGCAAGTTCCCTTTTTCCTGTTCCAGCACTTTTTAGAATGTCTGAAGCCACACAGTGTCAACAAACAAGCAAGCTACCAATAGCAATCTCCTATACACAACATTTTGGGTGGGGTTAGCTCACAAACTCAGAACCAGACACACAACTTAAAACAGCTGTCAGAACATTACTGTAATAAAGCTTATGAATACATGTGAGGATTACTATTTCTTTGGCTTTAATCCTTTGTTATTAATGAGAATTAAAAATTCACTTTTAATTTTAACGTTTAAGAATTAAGACTAGGCAACTGCTATTGAAAGAGAAGGAAAATAACTAATAAAGTGAAACAATTTTCAGTGTGTGACTGGAAGATACAGCTGGGAGAAACCTCCGAAGCTAATGTTTTCTTTGGAGTTATATTCAGATGGCTAATGGTTTTCATGGCCAATCTCACAGGTCGTTGCTCTCTTTAATTAGTAGCTTTTGCTAAACATAAAAAGCCTCAAGTAATTTTTAATACTGATTGCAGCTGCCTACTCCATTAACAAATTGTTGTATTAACACTGCCCACCTTGCACTGTCTATCTTTAAAGGGGGTTATTTTGGCTCTCTTTCATAGATTTTAATTAGCTTCCTCCACCCACCCCCCAGTGCTCATCAGTGTAAGGAATGAAATAGTTCATTTTATTATCTCCTCTGCCAGTAGCACTCCCACCAATGAACAGAAATGATATTAAGTGCATGAATAAGATGCCTGGACCTACTGCTGTTTCTGCCGCTACCCTACCTGAAAACCTCCAAAAGTGGATTAAATTTCTGCCCTGTACATTTCAGGCTGCACATTCAAGCCTCAAACAGAAGCTCCCATAGCTTGTTTCGATACCGTCACTATCTCCAGTTGTCATGGTACTGCACTTTCAAACCACACTTCTCAAACATTTGTTCTTTTGCTTGCATTAGCCTGGAGCAGCAGCACATACAATCACGGCAAGTTGGGCGGGGAGGAAAGGAGAAATGGAATTCAGGCTTGCAAGCTTTGGACAGAACGAATTGTATTCACTGTTGATTCCCTAAAGAAACAATTTACTGAAGCTGGGGGAACAGAACGTACTATATTTGCTCTTTAATCTCTCAGGTTTAGCAAGCTTTGAAAAGGTTTCCATCATCTGCCCAAAAGTTGACACTAAAAATGTTACTCTGCTTTATATTTGTGTGTGTGTGTGTGTGTGTGTGTGCAGCTCTATGTATTTCTAAGAACACGGAGAGAGAAATGAATTACAAAATAACAAAGACTGAGCAAACCATAGACACCTGGTTGTTTAATATAATTTTCATTATGTATATTTTCTAAGAGTAAAGGAATGGAGGTGGGGAGAAGATGATAATCTTCTCCTAGGATCATGTCACAATAAGACAGAAAACCAGCTGTGGGCCACCAAGCTTCTACATTTAATACTTCCAAGAACCAATGTAAAGTCCAAACAAAGGTAAAATGTTTCCACGTAACTCTCATATCACGGCAACCACAAATCGCACTTTGCCGCATGTCCTCAAATAAAGGGCGCTGTTTCCTGTGTGCCACTAGGACTACCAATCTCTGTGGTTACGGTTTTTGCGGCCCATTGCACAATATGAAATTGTCTGTTTAGTACAATGACTACACAACCATTCCATAATGTTCAAGACGGCACCTTCAGTTTATAATGGCATCTTCAATTTCTGGTCAGAGGTACGTATCTTTGGTGAAAAAAGCCTTCAACATGAATGGATTGGTTGGATTTTATTTTAGAATTTATTAAATTGGTATACCACCCTATACCCGTAGGTCTCAGGGCGGTTCCAAACATAAAATGATAAGATAAAAAAAAATGAAAAATACATAATAAAATAAGAACAAAAACAAATCAATGAAGGTGCCAGTTGAACCTCCCTGGGAAGAGCATTCCATCAGCAGGTAGTCACTGCAGAAAAGGGGTTTGACATGCCCAAGATAGGGGACACTTGAATAAGCAGGGGTGCTGCAGAAAGAATGTAGTTGGTTAAGGGAGTTGTGGACTCAAAAAGGTTGAAAACCTCTGGGTTAGGCTGAAAGTAAGTGACTCACCCGGTGAGTTTCATGGCTGAGTGGGGACTAGAACTCCAGTCACCAAGGTCCAACACTCTAATCACTACAATACACTGTCTCTCTCTCTTTTAAAACAAACAAACAAACGATTCCAATACAGATGGTAAATAGGAAAGCTATCAACTTTAAAGGCTTGTTCAAATTGGAAGGTACCAAAAAGACAACAGAAACAGTGCCTGACTGATATTCCGGCTGACCAATGCCCATTCAGTCATATTACCAGGCCTGAACCCATTTTGAAATGGCTCAAATGGCATTCAGATTGCTACAAAGACAAACAGCTTTACCCTCAAAGTACCTTGCAAACCATTCATAGTGGGCTTCCAAAGGGTCTAAAACTCCATTCTCTGGAGTAAAGGTAAAGGGACCCCTGACCGTTAGGTCCAGTCGTGGACGACTCTGGGGTTGCAGCACTCATCTCGCTTTACTGGCCAAGGTAGCCAGCGTACAGCTTCTGGGTCATGTGGCCAGCATGACTAAGCCGCTTCTGGCGAAACCAGAGCAGTGCACAGAAACGCCGTTTACCTTCCCGCCGGAGCGGTACCTATTTATCTACTTGCACATGACGTGATTTCGAACTGCTAGGTTGGCAGGAGCAGGGGCCGAGCAACGGAAGCTCACCCCATCGCGGGGATTCGAACCGCCGACCTTCTGATTGGCAAGCCCTAGGCTCTGTGGTTTAGACCACAGCGCCACCCGTGTCCATTCTCTGGAGTAGATGTTATGAAAATGCTCCACCCCATGGCTACTTGAGAAAGCGACAGAGGCAGAAAACCACCACAAAGTTTGCATGGTTCTGCTGCTGCAGTCATACTCAGTCAACTTCACAGTACATCTTTTGCCACTTGCGCTCCATCCGTTGTCTGACTTGTTTCATTGCCCTTAGTTCACTGGCATACCAAGTCACAGAGAGGGTCCTACAACGCCAAAGAGGGTGCTCAGGGGAAATTGTGTTGAGAGCCGAATGCGCCTCGCTGTTCCAGTGTGAGAAGGCCTTCACCTGCTCTCCCTCCAGCTTAATGACAGAGCATCTGGAAAAACTGGAAAAACAAGGAGAATTCCTGGGCAAATGTGCCTTTAGAACACTACATTCCTACTGTTGGAATATGTATTTTTTTAAAAAATCAGGGGTATAAATCTATTAACTTATGTGGGAAATCATTGTGTTTGCACATGAGCAAGTGAATTTATGTAAGAAGGTATGTGTGTACAATTTGTTCAATTAGAGGGTCTGAACAGTACTTTCTTCCTCTCGCTTTGCAACTCCTGTTCCTTTCTGCACCACCGGGCTTTGATTTCTCTCATATTGGGACAAGTCCTCATGCAACAGAGATTAAATGAGAGTGATGTAGGCAATCTGCCCGCTGCCAAAGATCACGTCCGATTTGAACAAACCAAATTGTATTCATATGAAGTTCCATGTCTGTGTAAATCAGCAAAGTAGGTCAATAAGAACACTTCTAAGGAATGCTTTCGAAGCAAGGCCTCAGAGTGGCCTGTTTTAACTTAAATGAATTGTCAAATGTCATCGTTTCTAGAAAGTGTCTTTTGTGCAAGTTTTGAAAAGTTCCCTCTCAAATGGAGCAACATTACCATTTCAGAAAATGATTTAAATCCTCCATGAGCAAAGCCAGAGAGAAATAAAAAGTTAATTTGTTTTAATTCACCTAGTACAAGATTAAAAAGGTAATTTGTCATTTCTGGTTTCAGAAAATGATACTGATACTGCTTACGGGCATGGATGCTATATAAGAATAATGGTACGACTTATACAAAATGACATGACAGGAAATTGAATGCCACATTCTTTAGCAAGTTTTGTGTCTTAACATCCTAGTTTTGTTTTGTCTGCATGTTTTATTGCCTATCCATATTTATGCATGTCTGACAGAACCTTTCCTCTTGGCTACATCAGAAATTCATTTTATCTTCTCCCTCCCAAAAAAGTGTGCAGGAGTTGATTGTTTTCACAGGGTTTGTCTTTTGAGAGGCTAGCCATTGGCTAGAACCATTTGAAGTCTGTTGCCAAGTTAAAAACCAGTGACCAGAGACATTTTAATAACCACTATAACTTGAGAGGAATGCTTCAGCAGACAGGCAAGTTGGAAGAAATTGAAGTAGAGGACTGAGTGATAAGAAACTAAGTTCCAAAAAAAGAGTTGATACTGGAATTCGTACCTGAGGGAGGTCTTTGCAGTACGACTTGTCAATTCCTGAGTGCTCCAAATAAGACAGTCTACGGCTTTCTGAGCAAAGAGCATCAAGTCACCGAAAGCCCAACTTACAAGCCTTCTTTTCTTTACAAAACATGACCTTTAGCTAAAAATGAGAAGGGGCCAGAGAACTCAAAGACTAAATACAAAATCAGTCAGCATGTTACAGCATTACACAAACTCTGCTGGCACCTATACCCTACCTATTTCATAAGATATTTTTTTAAGAGGTCACTTAAATTTCAAGCTTGGTCATTTGGTACCTTTTGCCAGAACCAAAAATAGTTCAAAGGGTAATATGTCATTTATTAACCAACAAAAAATCAAAGTTAATCTGACACTGATCAGACTGATCTTCACAAACAGCCTAACATCAAACATCACTCCTAAAATTTGCCCTGGCAGTTCGTGCAAAATGATTCAATGTGGTTTACATGATTGCTGGTTTTTTACAGATTTCATGCTGCTTGTATTTATGATGTTTGTGTTGATTTGAATGTAGTTCATTTACACTAGTTTTTTTTTTAAAAATATTTTGGTCGCTTTTTGTACTTTTAAGCAGTATAGAAATGAAATAAATGTTAAGTACATCTAAGGATGCCGTAATTACATGCACGTAGACACACACACTTTACAAGACATTTTGCTGAAACCCACAACTGCTTCTGAAAACTGTAGTCCCCATCTAGTTGGCTACTATAGGGCACAAGATACTGGACTAGATACAGATACAGATACAGATACAGATACAGATACAGATACAGATACAGATACAGATACAGATACAGACTAGATACACAAGATACAGGCCTTTAATCTGATCTAGTGGGGCTCTTTTTATATTCTCATCAGAAGGAAAAATTAGCTTGATACAAAAATATGTCTTCAGCAAGGACAGAAACAGGAGTTTTAGGTATTATTTGGATTCAACTATATCTGACTAGCTTTTATGATAATACGGAGTTCTTGATCTCATAATGCTGACTGCCATATTTGTTGAGACAGCTTAGGTATTTGATAGGGGAGAGAGGAATACAGGGGGAAATCACAATGCCTGTTACACCTTCATGCAGTTTTCACCATCTGTCTCAAGTCCTATAAAGGGGAAGCGAAAATAACATCAATGCAGGATGGCGATGAAGCAACAGCGAAGCAAAATTTCGTGTTGGAATGCAGTCCATTTGCCATTCCCACTGAGGATTATATTTTTGCAGTGTTTTGAAACAACATTGTGGTGATAAAATTACCTATAATTTGACAGTAAAAATGGAAGAACATGGCACTGTTTTTAATCTGTGAATCATATCTGCAGGTTACGTTGACTAAAAACAGAACATTAATGCCCAGGTCTTGTTTTGTTTTAAATATTCATTTTGTGCTACTACCCTGTATTTTTACTTTGTGAACCGCCCTGATATCTTCAGATGAAGGGCGGTATATAAACTTAACAAATAATAATAACTAAAACATTATTCTAATCTTGTGTGACTATTGTTAAGTAAGTGACCGTCACTTTTTATCATGGCTAGTTAGAATGCTCTGATGACATAGGGCTCTAGTTGCTTGCGACGTGGGGAAAGTTTGGTAATGTTCAAATGTCCAGTTCTTCTAACTTCACACCTGGGCTAAGTTCCAGGGCTCTTGAAGGGCTTGGCCCAAGCAGCATGGTTCAGTGGTTTCACTCCAAAGACTTTGAGAAACAAATTGTCACCCACAACTTTAATTAGAATGAAATGATGCAGCAGGAAGGGTTGTGGGAAAGAGACCTTTTATTAAACACACTGCAAGGCCTGCACTAAACATTGGGCCATTAGTGTCAGCTACCTAGAACCTAGAAGCTTGGCTTCCTACCCTCTCCCCCCACCCCTCCCAACCCTCTAGGAACATGATCAGCTGTGTCAAATCCCAGACCCAAAGCTCATTTCATGCAGTTTCAGCTCATTATGTTATCTAGAACACATCTCAACATCTTATTTAAACATTCATTTCCTGTATTTTTAATTTGCAATCTCTGCTTGGGTGGGAGAATTCAGTTAGTTCACTATCCAATACAACAAGTTTTTAAACACCAAATTGCATAGTGTGGTGTTTCATATATGCTGTACTCATATATCTTTTATGTTCACATTTTCTCTAGAGAGCGCTATAAGCATAAAGGCTCAAATAGAATTATCAGGCTTTAATGAAACTCCATGGTTACTCTGTGTTATAAGAAAAATACCCGCTCCTTTTCCCTTATGGGGTATGCAAGAGCCTGTATAGAGTCTTTACGTAGGTTCCCTATCAGAAGGAGAAAATAACAGAGGCCAACCAGAGAATATTGAGAAGCAAAGCAGCTAATAAGCCTGATATTTATTGTTTACTGTTGCAAGAGGATCCCCAAATCACCCCACGAAGAGAGGGAAGAGAGGAACCCTGAACAATGGTGTGCAAGCCCCTATATAGACTTTTGAAATTGGCCACCCTGTAGCTGAAGACCACCACCCAAAACCTCATACATACATCACAGAAGGAGGTGGTCTCCAACAGAAATACATCACAGGAGGAGGTCTACCACAGAAATCCTGTTTGGCAGGATACCTGACAATGGTCACTGATTGCTCCACCTGAGCAGCCTGGCCATTCCTTTTGAGATGCTAAATACTTACTGGTAGTTCCGGAATCCAGGTCACAGGCTCACCCTATTCACACACAAATACGCCCTTAAGACAGGATTTGAGCAAAGGGACCATGGGGAGGCTTTCCCATTTCCATCCTCACTGCAGAGAATATTTGAGGTCATCGGAAGAGTCAAAATGGGTTGAGGATTGCACTCCTGTACTATTTCAGGCACTTGGTTCATATACTTATGTATGTGTTTGCCTTGTAAATTTATGAACATATAATTTATATATATGAGACCTTAGAATTCCTATAACACTCTATGTTCTAGAAAAATCAGAAAAACAGGACATATGTACTTCTCATCATCATAATGTACCTGAAATCAGTTAAAAGATTTCTAGCCTACCAGAAAGCTAAAATTTAACACAGACAGAGAGAACACAAGACAACCCAGTTACTGGGAAGAACTGGACAGTTGTGCATTTGTCCTCAAAATGGGGAACTGATTAAGGCTATCCAGAGATCTGAAATTTGACACATTCATTGTGCAAGATGCAGTAGAAAAACAGATCATTTCTGCATGTCACAGTCAAATCACGGAGCACAATCACGGAGCATAATAGAGGCCAGAGTTTCAAAATGTGCTGCATGTACAACAGAAATTTGGAGTGTGTGGATTCCAATGGCAACTTAGATTTGGGGAAACAATCAACAAGAGCAAATGCCAATTTTTAGAGAATTCAAGCTTTATTTAAGTATTTTATATAAATGTATAGAAACCTTACATTAAACCCCAATACATCTACTCTATATCTTGCAGCTCTTCCTTTCCTACTCTTGTCAATATGTTTTTAAGAATTAAACAAGACAGCAGAATGCAGGTAGGGTCGGTCTGTTGCGCAGGACAACACCTCCCCCTGGAGAAGATAAAAAAGACCTTGAAGACCCTGCCTGTCTGCAGTAGGGAAAGTCATCTTTTTGATGAATGGCACCCACCCCATCTGGCAAATCAGAGATTCCATTTACTTCTACAACTGTCCATCCCATGAATAGCCATGAATTTCCATCTTTCAGCATGCAATAAACATCATGAAGGGGCGACAGCTTAGTGGAAGAACACATGTTCTAGAAGGTTGACAGGTCCAATTAAAAGTATCAGGTAACCAGTGATGGATGAGACTTCTACCTGAGAGCCCAGACAACCACTGCTGGTCAGAGCAGACAGTCTTGGGCTTAGATGGATGAAAAACGCTGACGTGGTATAATACAGTTCCCTATGCTCCCATCTACAGGCCATAAGCAATGAGCTGTAGCAATGAGCTGTGCCAGATGTTCCAGGCACAAATGCAAGAGGAAGAAAAACATGGCACAGCACTAAACAGGATATTTTCTTTTCTTAGGATGCTTTCTAATCTATTATTATTCTAATAATAAGCATTCTAATCATCTATTCTTATTCTTAAAATAATACTCTGATCTAATACCAGCAGCACATGTCTTTCATGGAAGCTACTTGCGGTGAAGTATTTCCTCTCTCCTACATAAATCCTCTAGAAATAGAAAGAGCTGATTAAAACTAACTGGCACTGATTTATTTTTGAACATTATACTCATTTCCAATTTACAAAATAAAACCAAAAAAAAAAAAAGGAAGATGAAATATGTTAGTCGTTGCTCAATGTGCATAAGGTATTAAATATTAGCTGATTCCAGTAATTCATCAAAAGCTTTTGAGCACAGCAGAAACATGTTTTTAATTTGAGAACAATAATACTTCTTAACTGTAAAAACCACATTATGAGCCACAACAAGATGGGTTGTAGTTGCACTTGATTTATGGTGGGAGTATATCCTATGGAGCAATTCTGAATAATGATGATAATAGCTATTCCCAAAGCTGGTGTGTGACTATGTAACAGTCATCACCATTCCATCCTACCACCTTCACAATTTAATCACAATGCGCTCTGATTGTTCTAATGTTTTGTACTAGCTTGAGTCAGAGCTGTTTCACTGAAAATGTACTACTCAACTTTCCAGGAACGGGATTGCATTTAACTGTCATGTTCCCAAAGCTAGACTATTATTTACCAAGCAAATATATGTGATCACACATTCAATCACATGACAGACACTGGTAAACAGTTGGATTAGTTTCCACCACAAATGGGAACATATAAAGAACATTCCTAAAATCTCTGTAATCTTCAGTTTCTTTCCAGCTTCCTTATCTCTGTTCAAATTTGCCATTTTCACCTAAGTAAAGGTTCAGCATGAGCTGAATGTTTCTCAGAATTCTATCAGCTGCCTTTGCACATTGCTAAATACACACCCAAAATTTAAGAGCCAGAAGGGTGCTTCTTGGTAGTACAAATGACTCAGGTTTACAATACAAGGAAACAACCTGGCTACAGTTTGTTCTGGAAGTCTAACACTGGAAGTTTGCTACAGAGTAAATCAGTAATTTCAGCATTGGAGATCACCACAGTACCTCCTGCAGCAACACAACTTGTACTGCACACATTTCACAGGCACTTTTTCTTAATTTGTATAAGCATGCAAATATCAAGGGAAGTAGTATACAGAGCTGACCACAAGAACTATCAGTTCAATGCAGGCAACAAAGGGATTTAAAAAAATAGGCAGATTGGGCATCTTGGATAAATATCCTGAAAGTTCACAGATTTCTATAAGGCAGTTTTTTAAAAATAAAATTGTCAAAATTTAATTCACAAACAGATGGACTTATCTGTGTGTAGGGTATCCACATATCTCTTTTTTTGGAGGGGGTGCTATTTCACTTTCAAAATAGGAGCTGCAAAATGTTGCCATATGTTCTTGACCACCTTGAAGAGTGCTACTGCTCATGGGACAGAAGCCTTGTAGCACTGTTCAAGACCTTCAAGAGAGAGGGGGGTTCAGGAAAAGGGCCAAAAGGACGGAAGGCAAAATGAATAATTAAAGTAGGCGCTGCTTGCTGGAAAAATGGAGGGGGGGCAGGAAGAGATCTCACATAAAAAAACCCTACAACTCACATGAGGGAGAGGAACAACTCTATATTAGACTGTCCTAAAAGCTTGCAAACTAATATCCAAACTAACACAAGGCCGGGGGTGTAGGAAGGAGGCGGAATAATAAGAGTGGAATAAAAACATATTGATAGAAGTACTAAGTTTTTAATATTGAAACTGTCCTGCTCTGTAGCCTCCCCACTCTCATGTTTTCAAATCAGTAAAGTTTAGGTTTAATTAAAATGTATTAGGCTGTTATGAATTTGGAGGTGCCAGACCCATTCTAACACCTGGACCCGGCAAGTGTTAAAATATAAGCCAGGCTGGCTTCCTGTGTTCAGGTCACTGCCTGGGTGAAGGGCCATTAAGAAAACTAAGGAAAGGTGAAGAGCCGTTAAGAGAGGGGGCTTTGTCCCAGATGGAAAATGGATGGGGCCCCTCCTCCAGCTTGCAGATTGTGAGAAAGACAAAGGGCAGGGTTTAGAGTTGAAAGGGTGTGTAATGTACCTAGAAGTAAAGCTGAAGGCTGAAAAACCAGAGAGGTAGAGCATAATGTTTGATTTCTGCTTTGAATCCAAGGCTGCAGCTATGGGAGAAACAAGAGCCTTTTGGGGTATTAATGGTGTGAACCCCTCCATCATAGGCTCAGGTTGCATATATGTGTAAATAAACCTTATATCATAAAGACATCACAGTCTCTGCTGTGCCTCATTTCCAAAAGGAAACCTGGACCCTGAGTGAGCTCCTGGAATGGAATCTCACACTGCTTGGAGATTGGGTTGCTGTGCAACAATATATATTTGAATTTCCCCCAACAACATTCCTCTTTGGAGGTAGAGGAGGGTCGTGCATTCCCCCTCTCATCCTATCTTTTCTCAAAACTGTACATTTCTCATTCCTACCAGGCTAGCACCCAGCATCTCCTCTTATGGAACACACAGTTTCAAATTCCCAATCCCCAAGGGTAGTGAGAAACTATTTCCATTGAAGTAAAGGCTCTAACAAACAGGCAATTAAGGAGTACTGGCATAAGGGCCAAACAATGTATGGGATTGTAGCACTAATTGTGTAAAAGACAGCTGAGAGACTGATACACTATTTCAGCAAAAAGGAGCTATGGGCAGTGAACTGCTGTATCAGCCAATTCTAGAGTCACTTTCTCTCTTCCATGCAGTTGTAATTGGGATTTTCTTTTAAATCCTGTCATGGGGACTTGTAAGACAGGTATACAGCCAGCCTGAGAAATGAGGTCTTAACACCTCACAGTCTGTCTTTCAGGAAACAAGGAGATAAACTAAAAGAAAACTGGGTGATTTTGCTCTCTGCAATTGTTTCATGTTTGTTCCCAACAGAGAGTATAATTTTGTGTGGGCTGCAATGTCATTCCCATATATGTGTCCATTCCAGCTACATATAATTATAGTACGATCGTTTTGTTGGCACCATTTCTCTCTCAAAACTAATGTTACTACTTAAAAGTCTGAATATGTGTTCCTATAGAACAGATAGTTGCTTTGATACAACAAATAACTGGCGCTGTCAGCCCCTGTAAGAAAACAGATTTACATGAAAAAGACACTTTTCTCGATGTTCTACTCTGACTCTCCAGGAGGCATCAATTATTGCTTGGTGGAGGATGATCCTTGTACACAGAATTGCATGTGCCCCCCAGTACTCCACTGGAGTCCTGCATTGGTCTAATTACCATGATCTTTTATTATCTATAATTCTGATAGAGCCATAGCAGCAATTCTCTCTAGGACCGCAAATGCGGTGAGTTGATCAGTCAAACAATGTTATCCAACTGATTAATTGACATTAGATGACTCCATCATGTGACAGCAACTCTGCCCTGAAGAAATCAAGATATACCGGCACACGGAATTTAGGAATTAGAAGCTGAAACACTTATTACCAGAAAGTTTTTGTCTTCTTCACTTGGGGTTAGAAGAACTATTCTTTGCTGAGGATGAATAGCCAAATCAAAGATTCTCCTGCATCTACAGCGGTACCTCAGTTTAAGAACAGTTCTGTTTACAAACGATTAGGTTTACGAACTCCGCACAACAGGAAGTAGTGTCCCAGTTTGAGAACTTTACCTCAGTCTAAGAACAGAATCCGAACGGTGGAAGTGCACCAGCAGCGGGAGGCCTCATTAGGGAAAGCACACCTCGGTTTAAGAATGGTTTCGATTTAAGAACGGACTTCTGGAATGAATTAAGTTCGTAAACTGAGGTACCACTGTATATCATTTTCATTATGCACCAATAGTGGACAACTGCTCCCCTAACCTCCAGTTGACTGTATCACCGTTGGTGTCTTCTTCCCTTCTTGATACCATGTACCCCAGCCTTGAGGGTGCTAGGGTGGAACAGCATTGTGATGTTCTTCTCATTAACAAGCCCTAACAAAAGGAGCAGGAGAAAGAAGTGAAGTGCTTCCTGGCAGTGCTTAATTACATTCTACAGTGGGATAGCTCCAGATGCAGTAACTCAGGGGGTCTCCATGAATTTGTCACTGGGGCCAACCAGATGCCTATGGGAAGACCAGATGAAGAATTTGAATACAATAGCTTGGCATCTTGCAGGGTAACCAAGACTCTCTATATGGGATTGGGAAAGAGCTGGTGGGCTTGCTGCTTCACTCATGGACTGGTGTTTTGGTGGCCCTAGTCTTGGCTTTGCCTTTTGGTCTCGGAAAAGCTCTGCACTGAGGCCAAATAAGGAAAATCAACTTTTAATATTCCTAAGCTAGTTGCATTATTATTTCAATATGCTTCAAGCAGGAAATGCATGCTGGTTATATTTCTCAGGTGGCTATAGAACTAAAAATAAGTTTGTGTCAATTGCTGCTGAAACACATGTACCGTATTTTTTGCTATATAAGACTCACATTTTCCCTCCTAAAAAGTAAGGGGAAATGTGTGAGCGTCTTATGGAGTGAATGCAGGCTGCACAGCTATCCCAGAAGCCAGAACAGCAAGAGGGATTGCTGCTTTCACTGCGTAGCGATCCCTCTTGCTGTTCTGGCTTCTGAGATTCAGAATAATTTTTTTCTTGTTTTCCTCCTCCAAAAACTATGTGCGTCTTGTGGTCTGGTGCGTCTTATAGAGCGAAAAATACGGTATTTAATTCAATTTAATTTGCACACATTTTGCGGGGAAATGTATGCATTTGCTGTTGCTGAAGAAAGATAGTATCATTCAGGGACTTGACCAAGCAAAAAAGTCCAAGACTTTCTACTAAAAATATTTTCCCCCTTCAGAAGTGCAAATTCCATCCAAGATTTTCTATTAAAAAAAAGAAAGCTTCGGAATTATAGCACATAGAAAAAGCAGCTCCAAATGGTTTAAGGGGTATAAACAGTAGTTATGCATCAAAAGCAAAAGTGACTAACTTGAACTATAATCCATCCATTTTCTATTATAGCCTGGTCGTCTGGCCCTGCTAGCAGAGTTGCCACTGTGCGATGGCTTTGATGCTACACTGTAGTAGGATTTTCCCAGCAGAAAAGTCAAATGCAAAACAATAGGAGTAGAAACAAGATAGAATGTAACAGTGCATACCACTATCCTTGCAGGAACCATCGATCATGGAACAGTCTTCCACCCATCATAGAATCATAGAATCATAGAGTTGGAAGAGACCACAGGGGCCATCGAGTCCAACCCCCTGCCAAGCAGGAAACACCATCAGAGCACTCCTGACATATGGTTGTCAAGCCTCTGCTTAAAGACCTCCAAAGAAGGAGACTCCACCACACTCCTTGGCAGCAAATTCCACTGTCGAACAGCTCTTACTGTCAGGAAGTTCTTCCTAATGTTTAGGTGGAATCTTCTTTCTTGTAGTTTGGATCCATTGCTCCGTGTCCGCTTCTCTGGAGCAGCAGAAAACAACCTTTCTCCCTCCTCTATGTGACATCCTTTTATATATTTGAACATGGCTATCATATCACCCCTTAACCTCCTCTTCTCCAGGCTAAACATGCCCAGCTCCCTTAGCCGTTCCTCATAAGGCATCGTTTCCAGGCCTTTGACCATTTTGGTTGCCCTCCTCTGGACACGTTCCAGTTTGTTGCCACTAGCCAACAATCTCCTATATTATCCAAGGCACCAATAAAGAAGAAGAAGAAGAGAAGAAGAGTTTGGATTTGATATCCCGCCTTTCACTCCCCTTCAGGAGTCTCAAAGCGGCTAACATTCTCCTTTCCCTTCCTCCCCCACAACAAACACTCTGTGAGGTGAGTGGGGCTGAGAGACTTCAAAGAAGTGTGACTGGCCCAAGGTCACCCAGCAGCTGCATGTGGAAGAGCGGAGTCGCGAACCCGGTTCCCCAGATTACGAGACTACCGCTCTTAACCACTACACCACGCAGGCAGATCAACAACAGAATGTCTCCATGACAACACTCTACCTAGTATGCATCCTCCCCGGACAGAGACAAGAAGAAAGCCACAGGCCCAAGAAGAATGTAAATTACAATAGCAAACGTTCTGCAGGCAACTATGCCGCAACTGAACCAATCCAGTGTTCCAACTCTGCTACCTCCCCCCCCCCCCCCAAAAAAGCAACAACTGGTAGGCAGCAGTGACTCCGCAGTCAGGAAAGGACCTCCCTCCCACCAAGGTGCTAGGTAATCAAATAAAAGAAAATAATCTTCACCTTAAATGGATGCTTGGGCGACTGGGTGAAATTGTGAGCTAAGGAACTGTGTCCTCTGAAGACACAGTTGAAACAGTTTGGAATGTAGAAGGATGAATCCTAATTCTCTCCTTCTACTAGGAAGGAGGATACACAAAAATGTTTACAAAGATTTGCAATTTGTTCAGGGAAACAAATGAGCACAACAGGAAAACCTAGGTAACTGTGAACTTAATTTGGTTTATGCAAGAGCAAGCATGTAGCAACCAAGAGAACAAAACAAAACCCTCCAAAACTCCATAAACAGAGAGTAAATGTTTATTCACATTTCTGCCTAACATATCCTCATTCAAGGGAAATAATGGGGGAAACATATCACTGGTCTATCAGAAAGAAGGAAGGAAGGAAAGAAGGAAGGAAGGAAGGAAGGAAGGAAGGAAGGAAGGAAGGAAGGAAGGAAGGAAGGAAAGAAAGAAAGAAAGAAAGAAAGAAAGAAAGAAAGTTGGGATGGGAGGAATGGGGAGTGGACTATGAAAGAGAAACAGGATTTTTCAGAAGAAATTAAAATTTGAATATTGGCTCTGATTTCAGTAGAAATCACGACAAGCAAGTCACAACTGATTTTTTTAAAAGAAAGGCCTTAAATTCTGTTCACATATCCAGCTGGGCAGGTGTTTGAGATTTATAAGCAGTTTTCACAATTCCCATTTGTCCAAATTAAAAGCAGCAGGCATTTAATCCAAAGAGAGATACATAAAAATCTGACCTTGAAGTATAGCAGCTTCCCAATTATGGAGAGTTATACAGCTTTATTTAACTTTGAATATGTTAATTAAGTTTCTGTGCTACTTGCCAGATCTAAACCAATGCATCTGTAGTAATGGAAAGAAAACACACCAAATTAATTGAGGCTGCTTTTGTTTAAAAAAATAATCTTTATAAAGAAAAACAAATGCGCTCTCAACCATTTTTCTAAGAATTGGGATTATGTTCCCAAAGCTATAATTAAAACATTCAGGATATGCTTTCTCGGGATTGACACTGGCAGCAAAGGGGGGGAAATTGGTACCAGACAAAGCACTGGAACTTACAGTTCCCATATTGTAAGGCAAAATATTTAATCAAGCTTTTCCATTACAAAAGGATGTTAAGAATATAAAAAAGCATGGCCATTGATAATGTATTAAAGCATGCAGCTATAACCGAAAGGTGACCAAAATATCCCTACTGCAAAACAGGTCTGACAAATGGCTGGCTAGCAGAAAATGAGAAGCAGTAGCACTATACTTTTAAGTCAGTATGATATAAATATAATGGGTTTCTCCTTGCCTTTACATTTGTCTTTCATCTTTAATCCTCCTAGTTTCACTTAGGCTGACTTGGGAGTTTTGCACATTACTTGCTTTTCGGTTTTGTTAACATGCCACAGTCCACTGTCAGTGATCTGAAACTATTGCTTTACACTTACAGAGCAATCCTAAGCACACTTACCGGTACTCAGAAATAAGTCCCACTGAGCTCAGCAAGGTTTACTCCCTAGTAGGTGTGTTTTAGGCTGCAGCCTTAATTTTCCATGAAACATACTACATTGTCATTAAAATACACTTAATAAGCATTTTATTAACCAGAGTACTATACAATATTCACCTTTAGATATTACATGCAACCTTCTTATCTTATGAATATGATTAATTTCAAAGGAAAACAGCATAAAGTGGAACATCCATTATATTCTTTATGTAGTAGGACAATATTGACTCCCTATTTCTTCAAAATGAGAGGGTGCTGGCCTTTTTGGAAAACATTTCCACAAGCAGTTAAAACATTGCCCAGGTAGACAATTCTATACTTCAGCATACATAAATATAATGCCTACAAGGTAAAAATACAAAAATGTGAAATAGGATGAAAACATTAAGTCATGTCAATGTTATTCAAATTCTTGTTTTCACCAAGGTGTTTTTATTTACTAGCAGAAAGTTACCATTCATGCTGATTATATTCATGCACTTTGCTAAAAGAAGCTAAAAACTAGGCAAACCATTTTTACCTTCACCATTAGTATGCCATGTGTATAAGATAAACATTAAAAATAAAATATAAAAACATTAAAAATAAATATAAGGGAAAGAAAGAAAAATATCAAAATAAATTTATCAGACAGCTCACCTTTAATTTTTCACAGAAGCATTCATACTTGCCTTTAAACAAGGTAGCAAAAAAAAAACAAAAACCCTACCCCACAACCCAGAAAATAATAAGTAATTAAGCAAAATATACCCGGAACTGACATCTCTGCTTGTCCACTGCAATAAGACACTAAATGGAAGTTTGCAAATAGTTTGGTTGATTTCCACACCGCTAGTACTTTGTGGACACAAGTTTAATTTGGCAAAGTTTACAACACACAGCAGCCAAAAATCCCAAATAAATCTCCATCTACACATTTAAAGAGCAAGCTCAACTATCCTAACAAGATAAAAAAAGTTCAAAATATAATTTTTCATCAAACACGTGAAACATTTCCCCCAATCTATCATTGTAATTAGAAAAGTTCCTCTCTTGATGTCAATATTTGTGATTATTACAATCCCTTGTCAGATTTACTCAGCTTTACAACCAACGTCTTATCTGCAGTGCAGAACAATCTGGATCTGACAAACCACAATTATGCACTATACATAAAAGTTAAGCCCAGCATAGACACTAATAATAATAATTGTTAGTCGCTTTGCTCACAAAAGTGACCCAAATTAACTTGTGTGCTACATGCATGAAACTTAGCCTTCTTCATTCCTATCTCCCTGGCTTGTTCAGATATGCTATAGTTAAAACTAAATGCAGTTCCCAAACAGCAATGGTTTCACGTTATGTCAAAACCAGTTCATAATATTTCCTGAATTCTGAACCATGCTGAATTCAGGGTGGGGTGGGGTGAGAAAGACAGACAGAGAGAGAAAGCAGATTATCCAGTTGGCAAAGAAGCCCATGAGTCCAGAAAGGTTGATGACCTAAGGCTCAGGATCACAATACCTCAAGGTCCACCTCTCTCCTTATAAACCAGGCATGTCCAAAGTCCATTTCAAGGGCCTAATTTGGCCCCTGTGGCAAGTTTATTTCCTGGGTTAAAATCCTAAAAAAACCTCAACAACTTCAACCCTGAGAAAAGGTTAACAATTTGGTCGGCACTCAAGGCCCTTCACTTCATCAAATTTGGACCTTTTTGAAAAAAGTTTGGACACCACTGATATAAACCAACCCAGCCTCCTCCACAAGAGGTCCAAAGGGTGGCACGATGAGAAAAGGCCTCTTCTGCAGTGGCCCCGTTTGAGGAATTCTATTCCCATGAATAGGGAATTGAGAGTCCCATGGACTGCAAGAAGATCAAACGCATCCATTCTTAAGGAAATCAGCCCTGAGTGCTCACTGGAAGGAAAGATCCTGAAGCTGAGGCTCCAATACTTTGGCCACCTCATGAGAAGAGAAGACTCACTGGAAAAGACCCTGATGCTGGGAAAGATGGAGGGCACAAGGAGAAGGGGCCGACAGAGGACGAGATGGTTAGACAGTGTTCTCGAAGCTACAAACATGAGTCTGACCAAACTGCGGGAGGCAGTGGAAGACAGGAGTGCCTGGCGTGCTCTGGTCCATGGGGTCACGAAGAGTCGGACACGACTAAACATCAACAACATTCCAGGGAGGTTCGATTGGCGCCTTCATTATACACTTTTGGTGCCTGGCAAAAATGCTCCTCTTCAACCAGGCCTTTGGCTGATTAATACAATGGTACCTCGGGTTACATACGCTTCAGGTTACAGACTCCGCTAACCCAGAAATAGTGCTTCAGGTTAAGAACTTTGCTTCAGGATGAGAACAGAAATCGTGCTCCGGCGGCGCGGCAGCAGCAGGAGGCCCCATTAGCTAAAGTGGTGCTTCAGGTTAAGAACAGTTTCAGGTTAAGAACGGATCTCCGGAACAAATTAAGTACTTAACCCGAGGTACCACTGTACCTGGGTATAACCTTCCAGGAAAACGGCTCGTGATCATGTGCGATGCAACAGAGTTTAAGACTTGATTTGAAACCAGGGTATGAAGCTACTTTACAAATCACAGATAAAGCTAACCATGTTTAGTTAGCATTACCCTAAGAACAGACATGTCACCACATCACAATTAACTCTAAAGAGACAATTTGTGCAGGGCTGAGGAGGAAGGAAAACGCAAGCCTACAAGACGCTCCCGATAAAACAATCGTGGCTAAGAGAGTGTGAAGGAATGGAATGTTTTCAGCCATTTTTGTATTATGGGGAGTTGCAGAACTGCAGCTTTCTATTTTAGAGGCTGTTTCTCCCCGGGAGGTTCAGAAGGTCAAACAGGAGATTTAAACGTTCAGCCCAGGAAACTGAAGCCTAAAGGGGAAACAAAGCCAAAGATCTAAAAGGGAGAAGGAAGAAACACAACCAATTTGTGGAATTCAGAAACCGAAATGGAACTCTAGTGCCCTTCTTACTGGGTAAGAGGTTGAGAGGGGGAGTAGAAATAATGCATGTAAATACAGATGTTCGAGTCAGAGATGAGGAAGAACAAGTTGAAATCAGAAGGGGGGGGGAGCCAAGAATGAAAGGGCTGCAGTCAGGGCTACTTTTAGGTTTGATGAGGTCCTAAGCTATTGAAGGTAATGGGGCCCTTTATATGTCCAGCTATCCTTTGTCAACAACAAATTGTCGCTGGTTTTTTGTGTGTTGAATATATGCTATATGGCAATTTATGGACCTCATATGTATCTAAAGTCATTGGCACATAGCAAAATATGTATTTTATCAAAGTAATTGTTGAACTGAAATACAATTAAGAAGAAGTATATTAATAGTGAAATACAATTAAGAAGAAATATATTAACGGTGAAATACAATTAAGAAGTACATTAATAGTGAGTTAATTATTAATACATACTGCTGCTGTATATAGGGTTTATTTTATTTGTTTTTTATCTTATGTTTTGGAAATGTACACCCAGTTTTTTTCCTCCTTTAATTTTTTTGGGGGGGCCCCAAGGGAGTGGGGCCCTAAGCTATAGCTTGTTTAGCTTATATGTAAATCCATCACTGGCTGCAGCGGAACCAAAAGCTGAACGAGGAGAAATGCAAAACATCTAGATTAGATTTAAATGAATGTGGGGGTTTTTTCTGCTATTTTTTCATTTGCTTTTATGGTTAACTGTTCAAACTGCCTTATTTATTTATTTATTTTCATCTTAAAAAATAACTTTATAAAAAACTGATTAGTAAACTGCTGTCTTATAGTAAAAGCTAATCGTTTTGGTTTAACCTTTGCAGGAGGCCTAGTTAAATACCCACACTATCCAGTACAGAAAGTCTGGATCAGCAAGTAAAGTTCCAGAAGTTAAAGGGCCTCCTTAGCGGAGGCAGCCAGAGAATAATGATCAAAAACTTGCTGGCAGTGGTGATTAGCTGGTTTGAATCCTTCCCCTCCTCCTCTACAGCCCCTGTGGTCGCAGACATCATGAGATGATACATTTGCACTAGACAATAGAAACATTTCTGATCTTAAATTCTGATATTTGATTATACCAACTACGTCAAAAGGATTTCCAGATGTGAAACACAATATTGGAAATGCAAACAAAAACAAAACAACCATCTCTGCACTATGAATGCAAAACCAGCAGGCTGGAGAACGAGCACATCAATTAAAAATCAATTCCCTCCCCCTTTTTATTCTGCATTAGCAGTGTTCACACATGTGCAGGAATATTGCCAGAGAAGCTCAAAGGCATATTTCATGATGTGCAAAAACGCTTTTGGGACTAAATCAAAAAACCTCAAAGGGGTTTCTAGGAAATTGTCAAGAGACACATTTCAACTATAATGGCAACTTCCAACACTTCCTTGAGATGTTTATGAAGTGTTTCTTACACAAGCGCATAGATAAAAATGCTAAGTCTGAACTACCCCTTCCTAAAATAAACAGAACACTGGTAGAAATTTAGCATCGTCACCTTAAAAATGTGCGTAAGCACATAAAGCTGTATTATACCAAGGCAGGCCATTGGTTTACCCAGCTCAAGCCTTTTCTCAAGCTTGTTTTCTCCAACCAACAATGGGTGCCATCTTACATAAGAGCTTCATCCATAGACACAGATTCAGAGACCTAATTGACGCATTCTCCCAGCCCCTTTTTTAATCCCCATACCCTAAATTAAAACACACACAACCACAGAACACCTGGGATAATATCAAATAAGATATCATATCTGGTTCCCACCAGGGCAGTAGAGAGATGATTCTACTATTCCGCAGTTCAAAAGAATCCTCTAGATTACTGCATTCAACACAAGGCCTTTTTAGTTTGGAGAAAAGACAAGTGAGAGATTAATAATAATATTTATTTATTTATTTATTTATTTATTTATTTATTCATTCCCCGCCCTTCCTGGTTCAAAAACTGGGCTCAGGGTGGCTAACAACCAATTTAAAACACTTTAAAACACTTAATTATAAACACAGCATAAAATATAGTATAAAAACATGAATAACAATAAAATTCAAAAATAAAAAATCAGTTAAATAATCCCCAGGGCTAGCTGGCTGAATTGGTCCTACTTCAGCCAGTGAGGTGGTCAGGGGAGAATTAGCTGTGGGGTCTCAGAGTGGGTGATCTTCATAAAAGGGGAGGGGGAGGGGAGAGAAGGGAAAGAAAAGATCAGGCTGAATTCATATTAAAGGCCAGGCAGAATAGCTCTGTCTTACAGGCCCGACAGAAGGAGGTTAAATCGTGAAGGGCCCTAGTCTCATGGGACAGAGCATTCCACCAGGTCGGAGCCATCACTGACAAGGCCCTGGCCCTGGTGGAGGATAGTCTGACTTCCTTAGGGCCCAGAGCCTCTAAACTATGATTATTCATGGACCTTAAGGTCCTCTGCAGGGCATACCAGGAGAGGCAGTCCCATAGATACAAGGGCCCTAAGCCACAAATGATGATGTGACAGAAGTTTATAACATGGAGAAAGTGGATACAGAAAGGCTTTTCTCCACTAGAACTCGGGGATATCCAAGGAAGCAAAATGTCAAAGAATTCAGGATAGATAAAAGGAAGTGCTTCTTCATGTAGCACAAAATTAAACTATGGCATTCGTTCTCATGGCAGGCAGTGATGGCCACCAACCTGGGTGGCTTTAAAAGAAGAGTAGGCAAATTCATGGAGAAGTTGGCCATCAGTGGCTACTAGCCATGATGGCTATGTTCTGCCTCCACGGTTGGAGGCTGTAATGCAGGGGTCTGCAAACTTTTTCAGCAGGGGGCCAGTCCACTGTCCCTCAGACCTTGTGGGGGGCCGGACTATATTTTGAAGGGGGGGGAAATGAACGAATTCCTATGCCCCACAAATAACCCAGAGATGCGTTTTAAATAAAAGCACACATTCTACTCATGTAAAAACACCAAACAGGCCCCACAAATAACCCAGAGATGCATTTTCAATAAAAGGACACGTTACCCATGCTACTCATGTAAAAACACGCTGATTCCCGGACCATCCATGGGTCAGATTTAGAAGGCGATTGGGCTGGATCCGTCCCCCAGGCCTTAGTTTGCCTACCCATGCTGTAATGTTTCTGAATACCAGCTGCTGGAAACCACAGGAGGAGAGAGTGTTTTTCTCTATCTACTTCCACTTGTGGGATTCCTACAGGCATCTGGTTGGCCACTGTGAGAACAAGATGCTGGACTAGATGGAGCATTGGCCTGATCTAGCAGGCTCTTACGTTCGGCATCTTATTTACTGCTACACAGTACAGTGGTACCTCGTGTTACATACACTTCAGGTTACAGACTCCGCTAACCCAGAAATAGTGCTTCAGGTTAAGAACTTTGCTTTAGGCTGAGAATAGAAATTGTGCTCTGGTGGTGCGGCGGTAGCAGGAGGCCCCATTAGCTAAAGTGGTGCTTCAGGTTAAGAACAGTTTCAGGTTAAGTACGGACCTCCGGAACGAATTAAGTACTTAACCCGAGGTATTTCAAACATTTGGAGGGCGTTTTTCAGAGGCAGCCACATTCACTTTGAAGAAGATGGTCGCTGACAATAGCTGTGTGAAAGCTTATCTGCTAGCATACTAAAGATTCAATGTTTCATTTCAGTTGTCATCAGTATCACTGTGAACTGCTTTTCCCAATACAGGATTCATTTCCTAACAATACAGAAATGTTCATATGCTGTAGAAGTGTTGAGTAATCCTCTCAAGACTTTTCTTGTTGTCTCAGCTCCCCATTTTTTGGGAAGCTATCACCAGGAAATTTCATTTTGTCAGTGTGCTGGATTAACCGTCTCAAGCACAGAGTTTGAAGTTACAGTCTGTTCTTGCATATAGCAAACACGTGACCACCTGAGTAATGCCTCACAAATGTAAACTGAGGGGAACAGATCAAAAGAGGACAGAGTGATGTATAAGGCCATGGCCTCAAGTCAATAAAACAGTTGTTTTTTTAATAGACTTACTAGAATTTCTTTGTTCGGGAAACAAGGAGATATGTCAAGGTAATGATTCCATGAGTTCTTGGAAAGCAGCTAACATGGAATGCTGACTAAGCAGTATGCATCCTGATTATAACAGAAGTTAAGGATTAAGAGATAATCCAAATATAATAGGTTAACAGACTACCAACTACAGAATTCAAGAAGCAGGAAATCTTTAGGAATTTTACACAGTTCCTCCATTATCAGATGTCAACACTACTGAAAGCCAGCTTTAAAGCATTCTGCCATTGGCCACATTTGCATGTACTGATAAGATCAGCTTTCCAGCTTTTTCACTCTCTTCCTGGCAGCAGCTGGAAAAACAAAGCAGGAAGCTATCAAATCACATTACATCATAATCAGAGGGATCATAGTTTGTTGCTCCTGAACAAGCCACAATCAACAAGTCAATAACGAACTAAAGTTTTAGATTGGCTAACAATTGTGGCTTGTTTTTGATGCTTTTGAATTATGGTGCTGGAGGAGACTCTTGAAAGTCCCATGGACTGCAAGAAGATCAAACCTCTCCATTCTGAAGCAAATCAGCCCTGAGTGCTCACTGGAAGGACAGATCGTGAAGCTGAGGCTCCAATACTTTGGCCACCTCATGAGAAGAGAAGACTCCCTGGAAAAGACCCTGATGTTGGGGAAGAAGGAGGGCACAAGGAGAAGGGGACGACAGAGGACAAGATGGTTGGACAGTGTTCTCGAAGCTACTAACATGGGTTTGACCAAGCTGCAGGAGGCAGTGGAAGACAGGAGTGCCTGGCGTGCTCTGCTCCATGGGGTCACAAAGAGTCGGACACGACAAAACAACAACAACAACAATTGTGGCTTGTTAGAGAGAAACAAATTGTGATCCCCCGTTAGAACATAAAACATACAAATAGCCCATCTTCTTATTGCTATTATTATTAAATTTATTACTTGCATTTCACCAGCAAGGTCCCAGTTCAATGTACTGTTCTCACAGTGGCCCATCAGATTTAGTGTTCAAAACTCCCACTGATCTAGGCGCGTTTTGCAACAGGGAATTTCATTAAAGTGAGCAGTTACTGAGCACTGGGCGCAGTGCTGCACCTAAGATTTCAGATTAAAACTGCAGAGTAGAAGGAAAGGAGGACCTTTTTCTGCCTCCCCACTTCTAGATACTCTCTGAAGACTGGAAAAAGAGACCCTATTAAGAGTATTAGGGGGGTGGGCAGGGAAAGGACTAGACCATGTGAAAAATGAACATAGCATTTTAGCTGCAGTTCATTCATTTTCAGCTTTGTATTCTTGTTACAAAAAGTGTGGCTAGACATTCTGTTGTTGTGCCAGTAACCGAGGTTTAAGGTGCCATTTAGTTCTTAGCTTTCATATTTCAGTTTCTAACACTGACCAAATGCCTAAGGGAAGTCAGAAAGTATGACCTGAGTATAGCAGGAGTTTGTTTTCCCATTTGTGAATCCCAAGAATTGGAGTTCAGAGACATACTGCCTTCAACAATGGAGGCAGAACATAGTCACTGTGACTAGTAGCCACTGATAGCTTTATCCTCCGTGATTTTTTGTAATTTTCTAGCTCTCCTGTACAGTAAAATCAGATGCTGCTAATTGCATAAATGAAAGGGAATGGGCTCTGTTGATAGTGGACACCCGAAGATCATTGTTGTTGTTGTTTAGTCGTGTCTGACTCTTCATGACCCCATGGACCAGAGCACGCCAGGCACTCCTGTCTTCCACTGCCTCCCACAGTTTGGTCAAACTCATGTTAGTAGCTTCGAGAACACTGTCCAACCATCGCGTCCTCCGTCATCCCCTTCTCCTTGTGCCCCCCATCTTTCCCAACATCAGGGTCTTTTCCAGGGAGTCTTCTCTTCTAATGAGGTGGCCAACATATTGGAGCCTCAGCTTCAGGATCTGTCCTTCCAGTGAGCACTCAGGGCTGATTTCCTTCAGAATGGATAGGTTTGATCTTCTTGCAGTCCATGGGACTCTCAAGAGTCTCCTCCAGCACCATAATTCAAAAGCATCAATTCGACTCATAGAATTGTAGAGTTGGAAGGGTCTCCAAGGGTCACCCAGTCCAACCTTCTGCAATGCAGGAATCTCAGCTAAAGCATCTACAACATACGGCCATCCAACCTTCAGTTAAAAGCCTCCAAGGAAGGAGAGCCTGCCAACTTCTAAGGGAGTCCATTGCACTGTCAAAGAGCTCTCATAGCTCGCACTAAGTGGCTACTTCGCCACCTACTATTATTTTCCAACCAGAGGCACAACCAAGAAAGCTATTACCTTCATGCAAGAAAAAGTTAACTTAAGCCGTGTGGATAGAACAGTGCAGAATATGGTCAGGAACATTAAGTTTAAAAGCAGACAAAGCGCATAACAAAACTTGGTTTTAAAAAATTAGTTTCTAATTCTTTACTTCCAAGTTTGAAATAATTAGCACAAACCCTGTGACTATATTTGTGGGAACGGAAGCCACGGTCCCCGCGAATGCTATAAAACCATTTGATAAAAACTGAATGTTACAAAAATAAGGCTGCCAAACTAGAATGCAGGATTAAAAGGAACTCAGTTTTGTGCACAAGGTGTGGGTGGACAGAAACAGCTAACTGTGAAATAAATGTACAATTTAAATGGCAGGCAGTGCTTTGTCATTTACAGAATGAGACTGGGGGCAGTGAGTAAAAGAATAGGAATGTGATGTGTTTTTTAGCGTCTGAATTTTTTTTGGGAGACTACAAACAGATCCAAGTCTTTCTTCTGCAATATGTGGGATTGAACATAAAAAACACATGTTTGAAATGTTCTGTTTGTTGGATCCTTTGTAATTGGACACCTCTTGTGCAGATTAAGATAGACCAATAAAATCTGGGAAGCACATTCATGACGCAACTCTACATATCAAGTTCGGACATTAGTCCAGTCCACCCATCTGTTTGCAGGAGACAGGAAAATATAACACACATTTCTTGTAATAACTTTTTTTTAAAAAAAAAAAAAGTCCGCAGAGGCGAAGGTATTACAAAAAAAGCTAAAAGAAATACTCAGTTATACCATATATCCCAAGGTGCACAACTCAAAACACTTCTACATTTTTAATAACTCAAAAAATCTGTATCATAACATTAACTGTGAAAAAGCATATTTTGCTACAATTTTAGCTTGATTTTTTCTTTTAACTCACAGTCTTCTATAACCCACCTTTCTGTCCCATGGCATGCTCTCTCTGCAGCACCACCCTTGTGAAAATCCACCCACTTTCCCCCTTTCGCCTTCTATCTCCCTGTAATCCCCTTTCTTCCCCCTTTTTTCTTCCTTAAGTATGTTTTTTGCTCTGCTTCTTTCATACCCATTGCAGTGAGGTCCACCTGTTTTTTATAGGGGGGAAACCAGCTTTTATTCACAACTGCTGGTTCACCTTCCTACTACTACAACCAAATGCCTGCACTTTATTGTTTACCAACACCTTTAATTATATCCCAGTAGGTGTGCCAGCCCGACATGCTTTTACAATGAAATTAAAGTAAGAAAATATTCTTTATAAATTATAAAGGTATGGTAAGGTGAATTGCACGCTGTACAGGTAAAACTCAAAAAATGAGAATATTGTGGGAAAGTTCATTTATTTCAGTAATTTAATAAGTTCAGTAAGATCAGTAATTTAATAAGTTCATTTATTTCAGTAATTACTGAAATAAATGAACTTTTCCACAATATTCTAATTTTTCGAGCTTCACCTGTACTTCCATTTGTTACTGTTTCTTGAAGATTTACTTGTATTTGCTGCAGTAAGGTTGCTGATGGTTACAGAGGGTTACAGAAAGCCGGCTGGTAAAACCTAGTTAAAACCCAACTAAAACCTACTTAAAACCTAACTCTCCATTACCTTTAGCCCCCCTTCCCCAGTTCATCTCATCACTACGTAGTTGATGCCGGCTGGTTTCTTTTGAACCAGGTCTGTAGACAATTCTTACTCACATCAACTCCGGAAACTGCTTGCAGAATTCTCCTCAAAGATTAATGCCCTTAATGGCTTCACTGCCAGTCTTCAGCTTTAGCTCTGCCTTTATTCCACCTGTTCCGCTTCAGATCCAGGCTTCCACCGTCTTCTTCAGATTTTTTTCTTCACCTGAGCCCTCTTCTTTCCCTCTTCTTCATCTCTGCTTCCAGTCTCTCTCAACACTAGCAGAACAGGCCTATTTATGTCCCAACCAGCCTATCCTTCAACCATTCTGAACTGCCCTGAGACCTGCTGGTATAGGGCTGTATATAAATTTAATAAATAAAATAGTAATAGTAATAATAAATCTTATTTGAGTGGCATAGAATTCTCCCCTACATCAGGCCACTTTTCCTGCCCAATGAGTGCTCAATAATTCCTACCCACAAGCCAATCAAAAGTGTAATTTTACAATTTCCTCAGTATTTAAAGAACCCAGTTTTCCCCAGGCCAGCCAACTGTTAGTCAACAACAGATATGTAGTACAGTGGTACCTTGGTTCCCAAACTCAATCCGTTCTGGAAGTCCGTTCAACTTCCAAAACGTTCGCAAACCAAGGCTCAGCTTCTGATTGCCTGACTGGCCCCGGAAACAATGTCGACAGCCAAAACGGACATTCGGCTTCCCAAAAACGTTTGCAAACCGGAACACTTACATCCGGGTTTGTGGCATTCGGGAGCCAATTTGTTCAGGAGCCAAGCCATTTGGGAACCAAGGTACAACTGTATTACAACCCTTACATGTTCCCCGTACTGATACATTGTATCAAAATCAAGCACTTTGTCTAGTAAATTCATTTTAAAAAGAGTCTTCTCCACACCCATACTCCACCCCTATTTATCTGCTCATCCCTGCTGTGTTTGGCCGTACACAAACTCCCAGCTTTTCCCACAGTTAGATGTAGATGAGCCCTAAAGCATGGCTGGATGAGCAGTTGGGACAACTGACATCAGCTCCACTATCTAGTAGTGGTAGAGGAAGACGAGAGTCACAGATATTCTCTCATCCTAACTTTAATTTGGATGGGCTTTGGGCAGTCATTGCATTATGCTAGTAATATAGAAGACAGTGAAGCATGGCTCTTCCCTGTGTCATCAGGGAGCTGGGCCTACATGGGAGAAGGCCATGTTGCATCTCCTAACTACACCAGCACCTGGAAACTCAGCCAGTGTGGGCATTTTAGGAACCAAACAAAGGCTTCCCTTACTTGTTTCTAGGGTTTTTCACATTTTCCTAGCAGCAAAGGAAGGATTCCCATTGCAGCAAAGCTCAAGACAGTATTTCTGAAAACCAATACATTTAAAGATATATTTAAGAATACTGTATACAGAACTATTTGGTCAACATAGTGGTGTTCCTTTTTTGAGCACAAAATTACAAGTAAATACAGTTCTGTCAGGAGGCAATTCCTATCAACGGGACACACAGCTCTTGTGTCTTTAATATATAATCCCTGCAGCAAATATCCAACAGCAGATTTACATACACTTTCAGAAACGAAGATGATGTTTAAAAAGTGCTCTGAACAAAACCTGCTTTGATTCAAGTTATGGAGTACATGAAGAGATATCAATTGTTTTCCTAAGTAAAGACAAAATTATCAGTGATCATTTTAGCAACTGCTTCTGCAATGCAAGAATAGTAAAGCATTTCAAGAGACTAAGGTCAATATCCGTCCATCGTTAATTTTCTTTTGCGGGAGAATGAAGGTTCACAATTTTAACCTAGAAGAACTGAAATGTACTCTTTGTACCAAAAGCAAACAAACAGAACCCCTCAAACTTTGAGCTCTTGCTGTTCCTTTCACAGAAAATAATCTGGTTTGCTTTATGAGCACACGTCATGATCATCCGTGAAAAGCAATTAAGTCAGCCAACTTCGTCTGTGACAAATTAATCGTGTTTCAGAATTCAGCAGAGTTCTAACCAACTAAAATAAATATTTAAAACTTCAAAATCCACAGTTGGGCAATATCTTTATTGGAACCAACCAGAATGTCACAAAAGTTGTTGTTGGCATTGGTTTGTCTCAAGACACAATGGCATGCACCTCCGGGGTGAAGTCAAACCACATTGTTTTTGCTGCGTTAGCAGCACCAAAGTGACCTCCCTGGTGCGCAAGCCTGGGAAGTATGTGTGGGTCCTGGGCTTCCTAGACAGCAAGACTCCCTTCTTGGCCTCACTGATGTGGTACAAAGGAAATCAGAGCAATACACTGGGCAGCAGCTTGGCTGCTGCAGTTGCCGGAAGGAGGCGTACAAGGTGCCATCCAACTGTCTTAGGGACTCCACTCTGGATTTGTGTAGGTTACTCCTTAGCCTTTTCTTCTGCCGAAGATGTCCTGAAAGGCAGCGGAGGTTTAGGATCAGAGTTTTCCTTGATCTAGATGAACTAGCTTCCCAGGCTGACAAGCCCAATTTGCCTCTAAAGCATGTGCAGAAAATATGGCAAGCTTTATGGGGTCAGCTTGTAGATTCAGTTCCAAGACAGAGGTTACAGGCCGACTAAGCTCCTCCCATGTGCTAAAAGTATCGTGTTCTGGCATGAAGAAGCAATAGATCCTCCCCATCCTTGAGAAATTAAAATGGCTTCAAACCTTAAACAAAACACATAGGTTCCTGGGATAGGCAGAGAGCAGAAGAGAAATGTGGTGGGTTTTGAATACTGCAAAGCCAGGATTTAGGTTTGGATAGCGTCCAGGTAAAAGATTTGATTGAATTCAAAATGTATAGTATAGTGTTATCTGGTGACTAGAGGAGATGCAAAGTCCATCTTCCATTGCTGGAGTGTGGAAAATTGGTTGTGATAGCAGAAGATCATCTTAGACCTTCCTTAGAGAGTCTGCAGGCTTGAAGGTAAAGGGGAATGCTGGGACTGGGTAACATGGGCCATTAGGGGCCTAACACTGAAAAAGTCTAACCAGGCTGTACACCCTCCAAGTGAGCGATTCCTTGGCTTCGTACCAACAGCAATACCAGCCTGTCATCTCCATCTTTCTGGAATGATCCAGCCATGCCACAGGAATAAACTTAGGTCCAGGCCTGCACCTGCAAATTAAATGTGCAAAATGGCTCCAGGAACACTACATACAATTGAGCCCGGAATCTTCTTCTTCCACTAAACTAAGGCCCTTCCCCTTTTCCTATTTCTAGTGAAAAGGTAAAGAAGGAAAAGAAAGAAGTCGTTTATCATTCTGAAGATCTAAAAGGGGATTTTGTGACTTTTAAAACATTCAGATATCAGTGTACTTTGTTGTGTCTTGTAGTGGGAGCTATACTGGGGTGCGAGGGCTGGAAAAAATGCCATCTCATCTGGCAACCAATGCACCACTTTGGTTTCAGATAGCACATGGGTAGACGAGTGTAAAAATCCCAGGACACAAACAGAGTCTCATATCATTGATTAAAGGGGGGATGAAGGTTTTATGATCATATTTTCAGGGATGGACCAGATGACCCTTGGGAATCTATAATTCTATGATATGGGGGGTCATACTGATGCATATTTTGCTCTAGGAGGCTTAGTTTGGTCAGAATCAAGTATACATTTCCAGAGTTAACGCTAAATACATTACTTCTGGCATATGAGCAACCATGGATGCTAGAGGGTGCTGAAAATTTGTGCCCTGAGCTTTTTAGACTTGTCTACCCACGTACTAAGGGACGCAGGTGGCAATGTGGGTTAAACCACAGAGCCTAAGGCTTGCCGATCAGAAGGTCGGCGGTTCGAATCCCCATGACAGGGTGAGCTCCCGTTGTTCGGTCCCTGCTCCTGCCAACCTAGCAGTTTGAAAGCACATCAAAGTGCAAGTAGATAAATAGGTACCGCTCCAGCGGGAAGGTAAACAGCGTTTCCGTGCACTGCTCTGGTTCGCCAGAAGCGGCTTAGTCATGCTGGCCACATGACCCAGAAGCTGTATGCCGGCTCCCTCAGCCAATAAAGCGAGATGAGTGCTGCAACCCCAGAGTCAGTCACGACTGGACCTAATGGTCAGGAGTCCCTTTACCTTTACCCATGTAGTATCTGAAACCAAAGCAGCACATTGGTTGCCAGGTGCAACCCCCCCCCCCCAGCTCTCCCACCCCACCAACTAGACTTATTGAGCATACTGGTAGATGCTGCTTGATTACCTATGTGCCTAACAATGACAATTCTACTGTATCACAATGGGAGTGAACTAGTTTTGTACTGGGGATAGTAAACATATGTGGCTTTAATTGATACTGGAGCAGTAACAGCTTTCATTTTCTTGTCCATATGACTACTTCAGAAACAAATATTAATAAAACTGGCAGCACAGGAAAGGATTTAAAGGATTAAGTTTTGAACATGGCACTAAAATAAAAAGGCTGCCTGAAAGATTCTCAAGACACAAATGCAACACAAACTTTCCTTTTCATGAAATGCTAACACTGAACAATGCTCAGTCACTGTGGGCTTTTCTCTTTCTTTAGACACTGGGGTACAGTGGTACCTCGGGTTACAGACGCTTCAAGTTACAGACTCCGCTAACCCAGAAATAGTACCTCGGGTTAAGAACTTTGCTTCAGGATGAGAACAGAAATCACGTGGCAGTGGTGCGGCAGCAGCGGGAGGCCCCATTAGCTAAAGTGGTACCTCAGGTTAAGAACAGTTTCAGGTTAAGAACGGACCTCCAGAACGAATTAAGTTCTTAACCCGAGGTGCCACTGTATATGCACTGGAAATTTTATCTGTTGAGGAGAAGGAGCACACTTGCCCTGTCTCACCTGAACCAGTGTGGTGTAGTGGTTAAGAGAGGTAGTCTCGTAATCTGGGGAACCGGGTTCGCGTCTCCGCTCCTCCACATGCAGCTGCTGGGTGACCTTGGGCCAGTCACACCTCTTTGAAGTCTCTCAGCCCCACTCACCTCACAGAGTGTTTGTTGTGGGGGAGGAAGGGAAAGGAGAATGTTAGCCGCTTTGAGACTCCTGAAGAGGAGTGAAAGGCGGGGTATCAAATCCAAACTCTTCTTCTTCTTCTTCTTCTTCTTCTTCTGAGAGAGGTCGGGGGGGGGGGGAATATCTTGGACAACGGGAGCTACCACCTTCCAAACGTTCTGGGGTCCCTCTAGAATCAGGGGAGAACAAACAGGTACCGGTATACTGTTTCTAAGGAGTTGTTTGTTTGTTTTGAATATCTGATAAACTTGAGAGGTTCGAGACAGTTGAAGCATACTTTCCACTTTCAAGCACACCCCCCCCCCCAAAAAAAATCTACCCCAGCCCAAATTGATCTCTCTCTTTGAAGGATCTAATCAGTCTGAAACAAAAACACAGAGGTTTGAAAAGAGTGACTTATCCTAGCAAATAACTACAGTCCAGCCTCCTTTTTTTAATTTGAGAAAGTCATTACTGTACTATCCAAGAAACATAAGCAAGGAAAGCAAAAATTGTATGAAATTACCGTATTTTTCGTCCCATAGGACGCTCCGTCCCATAGGACGCACCTAGTTTTTTGGGGGGGAAATAAAGGAAAAAAATTTTTCCTTTATTTTCCCCCAAAAAAGCAGGTCGGGGAAACCTAACCAGGTCGAGGAACAGCGGGATGGCGGCGATGCGCCTTCCTGCTGTCCCCCCAGCTTGTGGGGCTGGCAGATGTCTGCCTGGCGCGAGGGGCGCTCTGCTTCAGGGCACCCCTCGCGCCAGGCTGCAGGCTGCTATCCGCAGCGTGGGGAGCGCTGCTGGGACCTCCTGCAGCGTTCCCCATGCTGCGGATGTCTGCCTGGCGCGAGGGGCGCTCTGCTTCAGGGCGCCCCTCGCGCCAGACTGCAGGCTGCTATCCGCAGCGTGGGGAGCGCTGCTGGGACCTCCTGGAGGGCTCCCGACGCTGCGGATGTCTTCCTGAAGCCTGGAGAGCGAGTGGGGTCGGTGCGCACCGACCCCTCTCGCTCTCCAAGCTTCAGCGAAAGCCTGCATTCGCCCTATAGGACGCACCCAGATTTCCCCTTCATTTTTGGAGGGGGAAAAGTGCGTCCTATAGGGCGAAAAATACGGTATAGTTAAGTGTACACTGATGTTCCTTTGCTAGTCAAAATCCCTCCTTTTTCAGATAGGATGCACCATTCATTTTATTTTTGTTGTGCTCGTTTGAATGTTTCATTATCTAGCATATACAGCTGTGTAAGAAGTTGGCACTCCTGCAAACAGCATATCTGATTTGATATATTAATTATCAGCTAAGTAAGGTGTGCTTTAATGATAGAATCCAACAACCCATTTGCCGCAATGCTTGTTGTCTTTATTGCTTTTCTTATCTCCGTGATAGACCACAGCTTGAATCTCCTGGCACCTCTTTGTTCTGAGTTTTCAGTCCCAGCGGATGGCCACTTCCATAAGACCCGTATATAAGAAAGCACAATTGCATGCTACCTCTACCTCTCTCCCTTGACTTCATGCTCTTGGTTTCTTCTTCACCCCCACCCTGTCTATTTCACCTGTATATTGTTCTATCTGTGGCAGAATTTCTCACTGCACCAGCTGCAGGTGCCCCTTGTACATCGCCTTCATAGTGCCATGAGAATTTGCTCCTCACTCCTCTGATTCAATATCGAGGCGAGGGAAAATTAAAGAAAAACATGGAACCAAGGAATAAAGAGGCAGGCCCAGAATCCAGATAGGGACCCAGTATTTTTATTGCAATAAAGTGGAACCTTGGTTCCTGAACTTAATCCACTCCGGGAGTCTGTTCGATTCCCGAAACAGTTCAGGAGCCAGGACACGGCTTCTGATTGGCTGCAGCAGTTAATCAGAAATCCTTAGCATCCTGGTGTGAATTCATGAGAGCCCTGGAACAACATCCTGGAGGCCATTTGAGCCATCTGTTTATTCCACCCCAAGCATTCCTAGGGATAGATCAGCCTTGTTGTTTATGGGACAGAGAGCACAGGGGTTGTAAAATGCAGGCTCCTAGAAAAGACACTGAGAGCAGACCTTTCAATCTAAGAGGTTAAATAGAATTAAAACAACACATTTAAAACATCTAAAATCATATTATACTCAAAGTATACACCTGAGGCCTCTAATTCTTATATCAATAGGTCTTTGACCTCATCAGCCAAAAAGGACTCTTCACACTGTTCAACAAGATACGATACCCACTTGAGTTCCACAAGAGGGTTGTGTCCTTCCACGAGAACATGCACTGTACCATCCAGTACAATGCTTTAGCTGCAGCAGGCACTGTAACTCTCCAACAGTTTGACTTCACCCCCAAAGGCGCACTCTTCCATTGTTTCCCAAGACAGACAGATGCCAACAAAAACAATGCTATCCAATTACATGGGTGTGCCTTCTACATCTGTGCTTTCGTGTTTCTCTCCTTTGAATATTGGCTAAGTGCTCATAAACGAAAGCTTATACCAAGAACAAACTTAGTTGGTCTCTGAGTGCTCACTGGAAGGACAGATCGTGAAGTTGAGGCTCCAATACTTTGGCCACCTCATGAGAAGAGAAGACTCCCTGGAAAAGACCCTGATGTTGGGAAAGATTGAGGGCACAAGGAGAAGGGGACGACAGAGGACGAGATGGTTGGACAGTGTTCTCGAAGCTACCAGCATGAGTTTGACCAAACTGCAGGAGGCAGTTGAAGACAGGAGTGCCTAGCGTGCTCTGGTCCATGGGGTCACGAAGAGTCGGACACGACTAAACAACAACAACAACAAAGGTGCTACTGGACAACTTCTTTATTTTTATATATATTTCAACTGCATCAGACCAACACGGTGACCTATCTGAATCTGCTCATAAACTGTTTCTCAGACGCACCACAGATGAACGCCTATCCCAGTGGCCTGGTACAATATTCCCAAAGGATGCTTTCAGCCTCATGGTTATCAAATTTACTCAAGATGGCTCAGGAGATTCAGATGAAGCATTTCTTAGGGGGAAATGCAGTTCTATTGAAATAAAATCTCTACAACTCAAAATTATGGGAAACTGTGATATTCTGTTATGAGATAACATTAGTATTGGTTATAACTGGACCTGGAGAACATTATTTTTCTGTTAGTTTAATCTTCTACCCACACTTGAATCACTTTTGCTAAATTACCCTCTCATTCAGGCTTATCAGTAGCAGCTTCGCTACATTATCTGTGCCAAGTAAGAACTCCAGGTGCAAGGAAATTTTGTGTGGGGATTTAAACTGAAAGAGAGTTGGTCACTCTTTTTTTATACAGGTTTTGCTGAAGCTGCCTAACATATGTTACCATACATTTTGTGTCACCTTGAGGTGTGGAGTTCATTGTTATCCAAGTACTAACAAGCACAGCACAATTAATGATGTTTGGAATAGATGCCGTGATGAAAGAGCTTAAGACATAACACCTTGTGCCACGTTATTTCAATGTTTTATTTTTCTATATTCTGTAGGAACTCTTGCTCTCCCCAAAAATCTGCAAGATTCTTCTATTCTCTCAACTTCTATGCAACTCCAGGTTACAATTTTGCAGGACATGAGTCATGTGCTCTATTCTTGAGCTATGGCCCTTCCCCAAATAGTCTGCTAAAGTGCGGGGGGGGGGGATTGAGGGCCACATGAGAAAGAGTTTAATATAAGGGAGGGTGGGGACACAGTATTAAGCAAGGTACTCAAAAGCAGACTTATTTCACTGAAAAGGCAATAAAGGCAGGAAATAAGAGGCTAAGTCAGCTGGACATTTTTATGGAGGGATGGAGAATGGGGTGGTCCAGTGACAGAGTCAATATCAATTTAATAAAGGAGCATGAGTCAAGCGGTATTTATGGCCTGTCCACCATTAGCCTACAATAGTGTTCTCAAAACTGACTAAAGACGAGAGGTTCTGATTTATCTCAAAATCCCCAGCAGATATTTGTGAAAGCAAAAACACCACACAGTGTTAAAGACGAGGGAAGAATGGTCAATTTATACAAAGCTTTTGAAAAATAAGTTTTGTGTGCAGCTGCTTCAGCCTGAGGATAGAGATATCCAATTCTGGTTATGTCAGACATCAAAGGTACGCACACATATATTTGCATGAAGCAAATCACAGCTGATTGTTTGCCAGAATAGACATAATTTAAGTATTCTCAGTGAAACAACAGGGAGGGGGGAATCCTTCTATCTCTAAAAATATGCAAAGATACTTAATCCACACCCGGGGGGGGGGGGTTGTCAAAAGATAAATCCACAAGTTACACACACAACCCCCCCCCAAAAAAAAATGTTGTCTAACAGCTTGTTCTTTGATTACAGAATTTCTCTGTTCTATAAAAACAAAAAACAAAAACAGTTTGAAGGAATAATGGTATCCACTGAAGGAACTGCAATGGGGGAGGAAAAGGGGTACACACTGGAAAACTATCAGGATCATGTAAGAATTTCAAACCTTCATTTACTGTTGGAAATTAACTTCCCTCAATTAAAAATAAGATAACAGAAACACATTGCACGCTATCTGTAAAAAAAGGGGGGGCAAGGTGTTTGAGATAACCGCAGTAAAAGGTAAAGAAATCTTCCACCTTGGAAATATCTCTGAAGCAAGGGAAAGTACACCAAAAAGTCATCAAAACAATGGCATCCCAGACTTGTGATCTTGTAGAATTGGTAGGGGGAAAGGGGGGGGGGTGAAGCAATAGCTGGCTCAGGCAATCTGAGGTCGAATCCCAAACTATTGACTATTGCCCAGTTAGAAGGCGTGGCCTGGATATGTCAGAAAGTCCAACTCAGTTCTCCACTATGCATACACAGCAGCATTTAAGAGCTTAAGAAGAGCCCTGCTGGGTGAAATCAAATACTATCAAGTCCCCACAGTGACCAGTTAGGAGTCACCATTGGCCTCTAGGAAGCCCACAAACCAGACATGAAGGCAATGGCCCTCATCCATTGTAGTTCCTCAGTAACTGGTATTCAGAGGCATGCTGCGTCAGATCCTGGAGGTAGCACAGAGTTACCGTGAACAGTAGCCACTGATAGCCTCATCCTTTCATTAATTTGTCTAATCCCTTTTAAATTAAACAATGTTGCAGGCTATCAACACACCCTGTGGCAGAGAATTTTGTACTCCGTGTGAGGCAGGAGGCTGCCTCAGCAGGGCGCTGAAGAATACACCAAGCACAGCACAAATCTCTTAATTGAAGTGCACGCTGGCTCCCATTAACCAAGCACCACAGAGCCGTCAGGAAACTGAGCCACAGAGCAAGTGAACTGAACACTCTGGGCATGCACAGAATCGTCTTTTATCCATTCATTTTGATCTGGAAGGTCAGGGAACACTCTGCCCATTGCTCCCATCACCCCTGACCATGATGGATACAGCTGATAGGTGTTTTAAACCAGGCATAGGCAAACTTGGCCCTCCAGATGTTTTGGGACTACAACCCCCATGATCCCTAGCTAACAGGACTAGTGGTCAGGGATGATGGGAATTGTAGTCCCAAAACATCTGGAAAGCTGAGTTTGCCTATGCCTGTTTTAAACTAAAACATCTAAAGCCGTGGTTCCCAATTAGCCAAGTACTGCAGACCTCCTGTTTTTCAAAAGCTAAGCCATGGACCACCTACTTTTGAAAACGTTGATATTTCTATGTTAGTTTTTGTTATGTGAATGGTACCACGGACTTCCTGGGTGGGTTATGCAGACCCCCTGGGCTCCACAGTTCACCAATTAGGAACCAATGAGGCAATACCAGATTGGGAAAGGTTACTTAAAAGACAGCCACCTATAACATTAAAGTCAACTTTAAAAACAAAACAAAACTGCATTCTCCATAGATATCCAGATGTTTCAGATAAGTGACCTTGTGTTAATTTCCATACGCATTTCATTTCTCTTCTATTCTTTAATCTTTCATTTTTTTATTCTTCTGAAAAAATAATTCAAGTAGGTCTGCAGCTATTCCTGCTAATTGTGTACCATACTGCAACATATAGTATACACCAGTGACTTAGCATTATCCTGCAAATGGGTATGCAATATAGCATTTGTTACAGCAGTATGCACAATTAGTAGGAATAATTCCTTGCTATTTGCTATTTAAGTGAACAACATTCATCAGAGCTCAGAGTTGTGTTGTTGGGTAAGTTATATGTGAATAATGAGTGCAACCCCAATTAGATATGCTCTGGATTTAACCTTAAACTACTTAATATTCTTGTCAAAACTGATGCAAATTGTACTCCAAATAAAACTCTTCCTTTTCCTACATGGACTGCAAATTTAAAGAACAGCAACTTTCTTAGATACTCCCTTCAATACTGCTACAGGCCCAAAGCACAAAAACAACAGAAGGAAGTTTAAGATTCCCCACTTCCTGGTGAATGCTTTTTCATGACAGTAACCACTGCAAGAGATTCCAATAACACACATATATACCTATGACAAGGACGCGGGTGGCGCTGTGGGTTAAACCACAGAGCCTAGGACTTGCCAATCAGAAGGTCGGCGGTTCGAATCCCCGCAATGGGGTGAGCTCCTGTTGCTCCGTCCCTGTTCCTGCCAACCTAGCAGTTTGAAAGCACATCAAAGTGCAAGTAGATAAATAGGTACCGCTCCGGCAGGAAGGTAAACGGTGTTTCCATGCTGCTCTGGTTCGCCAGAAGCGGCTTAGTCATGCTGGCCACATGACCCGGAAGCTGTACGCCGGCTCCCTCGGCCAATAAAGCGAGATGAGTGCCACAACCCCAGAGTCGGCCACGACTGGACCTAATGGTCAGGGGTCCCTTTACCTTTATACCTATGACGATTATTTTTCTAAGGGAGGTTGTGACTTTGCAAAAGAGTGAAATTCTTCTGGAAGGTCAGGGAACACTCTGGCCATTGCTCCCATCACCGCGACCACTAGCCATGATGGGAGCAGCTGACAGGTGTTTTAAACCAGGCATAGGCAAATTCTTCTGATTATCTGAATGTTTCACATTAATTTCTTCAAGGATAACAAACTGACTTATAAATCAGTATTTTTCAATCCAGAAAGTCGGTCTCTTTCTCTCTCTCTCTCTGTGTGTGTGTGTGTGTGTGTGTGTGTGTGAGAGAGAGAGAGAGAGAGAGAGAGAGAGAGAGAGAGAGAAGATGCATGTGTGAGATCTGAATTGGTGCAGAAGTGATGCTCTTGATCTGCTGCCCAAAATGAGAGGATCTGAAGCATGCTATCAGCTTCTTTCCTTCCCTCCTCTCCCACTAATTCTGCTATCTACAATTTACTGTATCCTGTTTATGTACTTATTTTCATTTTTTGAATTTCTATTCTGCCCTTCATCCGAGGACCACAGGACAGTTTACAATACGAAAACACAAAACACATAACATAGTAACAAACAATAACCCCCACAAACACAGTTTAAAAGACCATAAATTGTTTAATTAGCCAAAGGTCTGTGAGAAGAGAAAATATTTTGCCCAGTACCCAAAGATATGTAACAAGGGCGCCAAGCAAGCCTCCCTGGGGAGAGCATTCCACAAGTGGGGAGCCACCACAGAAAAGGCTCGTTCTTGTGTTGCCACTCCTCAGACCTCTCATGGAGGGGGCACACAAAGGGCTTCCGATGATGATGACGGGGTCCTGGTCAGTTCATACAGAGAAAAGCAGTCATTGAGGTGTTGCAGTCCTTAGCCGTTTAAGGCTTTATAGGTCAAAACCAGCGCTTTGAATTGGGCCCAGAAACTAATTGGCAGCCAGTGCAGTTGGGCCAGGATTGGTGTTGTATTCTATGGCATTTCATATGCATCAGCAAAGTCATGATGCATGCTTACCAGATTTGTGCTCTATAATTATAGCCTTGATTATGAGGAATCCCAATAGTGTTAACCACATTTAGCACCAATGGCAACGTAATATTACAGAATGTTTAAAGCAAACCATGAAGAGAAGAGGAAGTTTTCCGGTGAGAAAGCAGGAAGAAGGAAGCTTGTGGGTGGATCTTTGCAAACTCTTGCTCACGGTTAAAGAGATCTAGAATGTTCCATCTGCACAGGGATGAGGCTGACAGACAAAAATTGCCCCTCTCTAATCCATCCAGAATCCTCTTTAGAGATTTGTGATGCACAGAACTTTTAACTGGCATAATTCATATATGTACAATAAAGCAAAATATCTGCAATACAGATAAAAAGAATCTATAAGATGTTCCCTCCTTTAATTCATGAGGGAGAAGGTAAACAGAGCAAAATTATGCCACAGAAATCTTTTTGTATGCAAGGCTGTCTACAGTAATCCAATTAATGAATTAGCGGAAATCAAAGGGCAAGGGATTTTCATTGCTCTTATCAAATGAATATTTACTGTTTTTATTACATTTCGTTAATGTTTCCTTTTGTAGAATTGGTTTTAAACACTGGTTAATTTAGAAGATTAGCTTTCTTTTAATCTTAAGGTTTCTTTAAAAAAACAAAAGTTTTAGTTTAATATAAAACTAATTGTCAATTACACTTCAAGGATGCTCAGTCCAGTTATGAAAGATTTAACGATTCAAAGAGTGTGCTCGGATGATACAAATATTTCTCCTCCCTTACGCAATTTAGAAAAACTAAGAACAAAATCCATGCAAAAATAATTGTCTTTAAGGAACATCAGCTTATGCTGTATAGAAAAATATAACATCTAATGCTTCGGATACTCCATAATTATGAAGTTTAAATGAGGCAGCTGCATACATTAGCAGAAGCTAAGAACTACAATAATGGATAGTAGCAATCACTTTTATAATAGAAGGAAAATAACAGAACTTCCCATGTACAAGATTAGGACTAAGTATTCATAATGTGACATTGTGAAAGTCCTTATCTGCAGAATCTGGCAACTAATAAAGACTGCAAAATTAGCAGGTCAAAACAGTACTGGTATATGTATCTGAAATTTCAGGTGCTTTAAAAACTATTTTTTTGTGTTTAAATTAGGAGGAAATAATTCTACATAGTGGTGGACAAGCCCTCCTCCCTGGCTTAAGTCAGAATGGACTCAGGGAAAACACTTAAAACAACAACAACATTGCATCACTCCGCACACATCAGATCATTTGCAAAGCTTGATCTGAGTTGGACCTCCAGCCTCTCTGGACCAGGAGCGAGGAACCTCCTTCAGACTAAGTCAGTGCTGATGGGAGGGGGGCTGGAGGGGAAAAATAGGGCCCAGGGATCCATAACAGATGGAGCAATGGAAAGAAGAGTAGGGGGAAAGCCCTCTGCAAGTGAGCAGTACAAACCTCAGCCAATAGCAATTTGCCCCAACCTTGGCGACCAAGTAAGAGGGGCTAAAGAGGGGAGAAGGTGGCAAAAAAGAGAGGAGAGGAAATGGGCGCACCCTCCCCATTTTGATTCTGGCAGTGACTACCACTGGCTTCAGCCCATCCACTGCCAGCATACAGCCTCTGGCAGATTACCCTGAGGGAATGCGGCCCTCAAGGGAAAGAAGGTTCCCACTCCCTTCTATAGACCACATGCACTATGATCCAGTGCAATGGAAACACAATGCAAAGTCGGGAGGTACGTAATCAGCTTTGTATCATTTGCAGACTGAAAGCAACAATCAGACTGAATACCAATCATTTTCACTGGACTGGTTTCTGTACCAGATATGGGGGAATAAGCAAACACCAGCAATTTACACTACCATTTTCACTAACATTCTCCTGCATCCTACTTAAAGGTATGTCTGAATCTGAAAATGTTGAAGACTGTTTATTTGACTCAGTGGTTGAAGTCATTTAAGTCATTTAAATGTTTTAAATCAATGATTTAAATCAATCATAAAACAATCACTTAAGCAAAACTACATGAATTCTAACCTTTTAAATCAGGCCTGTCTCCAGATCTAGTTAGTTAATCATGTTCCTCTTTTCCACTTTCATGTCTTTTTTCATCTCTCTCTGAAAACTATCAGTCTCCAGCGTAAGAAAATCAGTGACATTTGGATCTCATAAAGTCTTAAAAGACTTACAAAGATGTGTGCAAATACTGCTGATTGGATTACCATTTCTTTCTAGTAACAAAATGTTAACAGGAAAAAAATTATAACCACCCAAGCATCTTGATGCCACTGTGAGAATGAGACAGCTAAATGATACATTTGGGTGACTCAGAAGGGAGAAATAAAATTAAAACATCCAGAAATGCTAGCACACAAATCTACTCATTGTTCTTGGCACCATCTCATCCTCAATGGATTTTATCCCCCCCCCCCGTATTTTTTTCAATACTGTATTGATATGCATAGTTGCAAAATGAACTGCAATTCTTCTGGGAGTTTAAATGATAGTGGGTGTGACTGTTTCCAATTCCAAAATACTTTTCATGTTTCTGAGTTATACTCCCAATTGCTTTTCTTCTTAGCTGAGCATAAACACTGCCTCTCTAGATGAGAATTATAACTTTTCCATTGTTGTTTTGATGGAAGGCGATACATGAATCCCTTAAATTAGAGGTGGGGAACGTTTGGCCCTCCAAATGTTGTTGGACTTGAACTCCCATCAGCCCCAGCCACTGTAGTCAATGGTTAAGGATGATGGGAGCTGGAATCCAATGGCAGCAGGAGGCTTATAGGTTCTCCAGGCCTGATAGAATAGGTTCTCCAGGCCTGATAATCAGAATTTGCTCCACATCACTGACACTTAATGGAAGTGGTAGGAGTGGGAAAACACGAATACAGGCATCCTCCCAGTTACATGGGGGTTACGTTCCGGGGCCCCACGTGCCAAAGTGAAATCACGTAAAGTGTGGAGCACCCTCAACGCTATTTCCACTGCTCCCTCTTTAATGCATACCAAAAGGACTGTATCCAAAGATATCCGCAACTAGGATTGAAGCTCTGGGGCTGGCAGGAGGATGGAGGGCGTGTGGAAGAGTGCACTACCCCACACATCAGTTGTTAGGCAGGGAGGCTGAGCAGCCCAAACAAAGCCCCACTGAGCCTCTGGAAGATAAAAGACTGTTTATGTATGCAACAGCTGCGGCAAGAATGCTCTTAGCCCCAAAATGGAAACAACAAGAAGTACCGACAAAAGAAGAGTAGCAGATGAAGACGATGGACTTCGAAGAACTGGCAAAGCTGACAGGAAAAAACTGAAACCAGCAAGATCAAAAACTCCAAAAAGACTGGAGTAAATTTATACGATATCTGAAAGATTACTGTAAGCAATTAACATCAATAGCAGGGTTGTCTGAAGATTTGTAACGAGAAATTCTCTATCTTTCTATATTTATTTAAATCTTGAGTTACTTTGTAATGTGTGTAATTAGAAATGGAAAACGTACAAAATGCAATGATATAAAAGTTAATTTTAAAACCATGAGGCGAGAGGGAAGGAAGTTGACAGGCTCTAAAGAGCCAGGGACGTACACGGTCAGACATGAGTTGATCGTGCATAAGTGGGGGGACACCTGTATATTGATGTCACACCTACCACAATATAAATTGTTCTAGTCTTTTGGCAAGGAGAGGGAGAAAGTAAGATTCAGTAGCCAGTTTCTGAAGCAACTGCATGTTTACTGTCACAGCGTATATGGGCCTAAAGATCCCCATTGAATGTACATACAGTAGCATACTCAAGTTTACTGCTCTAGTATGGGCGAAAATCCTGACAGTCCTGGTTAGTGGCCAACCTATTTTTTCTTATCAGCTCTAGTTTGTCTCATCCCCCCTCCCAAATATAAAACCTTTCCAGGAATGGGAGATACTAGATGCATGGTGTCTGGGGCAGCTGCTACACATTTACCATAACATTTAGTTTGGCCATTTACCAAGTGTATGTGCACATTTGCTTATTCACCTGCGGATGCAATGAGTAAGGAAGATGTGTCTTCACTTAAAACCTCTTTGGTGTACATCTGACAAGATGCAATAGAGTGAAGCACCCTTCAGACACATCAAAAATGCACAATCTGTTCAAGAACCCGACTTCACTCTTCTTCAAAACCAGGGAAAAGCAGTATGCTTGTGAAACATATGGTTATGGAAGATAAAAGGGAAAGTGGTGGAATAAGCAGAACTACAAAAGAGTTAGCAATGAGAAAAGTAACAAGATCCCATGGGGACATTTCTGTTGAATGTGTATGCAAATACAGAAAGCGCAACACTGAGAATATGAGAAGCCATATCTATATTTTAAAAGTGTGCAGAAAAACAAGGCAAAATGGTGGAGTTAATAGATTGTGCTGGGTAATCGGGCATTTAGATAACGAGATCCCCAGCTTTGTTTCAGTTCTAAGAATTGACTGTACTAAATGCCTGTTTCCCCAAAAGCAAAACAGTAGCTGAAAAATAAATTCTGGGGCTCCCTTCTTCACCCTATATATAGCTGATCACAACTCATTTTAATTAGCACAAAGCTTGCTTTCTGGAGGGGGGGGACAGGGGGATTTAATTTGCTTTGGAGAACAGATATCATTCACAGATAAATTTCATCATTAGACATCATTAGGAATCACAAAGAGATTTCAGGCCATCTCCTGACATTTACCATATTTACGTGTGTGTGTGTGTGTTTTCTGCATATCCTTTGGGTTAAATGAAATAAACAACTCTTTGTGTGTCATTCAAGTGGGAGAAGCACTTCTTAAAGTAAGGAAAAGTGATAAGCATATTCTGAACTCAAAAGGAACAAACTTCTGAAAATGCTGTCTTCTACTCTCATCTAATATCTGCCTCAATCCAGGTCACAGTATGCCTCCAACATTGCAGCTGGAAAAGTAGCTATTTCACTTCTTGTCTATTTTATAAAACCCCATGTTGCCCAGGTATTTTAATATTCTGAGACACAGCTCTTTGCAAAGCAGTAATTGCAAACTTGCTAAGAGATCACAAAGCAAAAATGAAAGAATTGCATTATCAACCAGAATGCTCTCCAACAGCAGAACCACCCAACTTCAAGTGACTGCTGAAGTACTGGACCAGCATCTAGTGTCAGTTTGGGGCAGAAAGAGGCCCAAAAATCTTAAAATGAATCCCAGCAAGACAGAGGTTCTGTGGATCTGCAGTTCCCACATCTGGGAATTGACACCGTGTTCTTGATTGTGTAGTGCCTCCCATAAAACCCAGGTTCACAACTTGGGGGCGACTCTTGATCCTAAATTATCACTGAAGACTCAGATATCTTCAGTGATGAAGCACAGCAATGGCCAGCTCCAGCTCATCCATCAGCTAGTCCTGGATCAGGACAGCTTGGCTTCAGTTACCCATGAACTAATAGCCTCCAACATAGATTACTGCAATGCACTCTACATGGGCCTGCCCTTGAAAATGAGCTGGAAACGGCAGCTGGTACGGAATGCCATTTTTAAAAAAATGGGTAGTGAGGGAAGATCAAATTACCCTAATCCTCAAATCTCTGCAGTGGTGGTCTGTGAATTTCTGAGCCCCAAACAACTTAGGACCAAAGTACTAGGCAGAACTCCGTCTCCAGGAGCTCCCTATTAAGACCTGCTAGGAATGCCCTGTTTGTTGACTCAAGCTTCTGCTAGGTGGGCAACAGCATGAAGAAAAGCTTTTTTAGAGGTGGTCCCCTCCCTAATGAATATTTGGTTGGCCTCATTTAGGAACAAACTAAAAAACCTTTTGTTTAACAAACCTTCTTACTGACACTGCTATCTTCTGTTTGTTGTTAAAGTTTTGTAAGTTTTTTTTTTATTGTTGTTGTGCTATATGAGCAGCTGCTCTGTGCTGCCACTGGGAGGAAGGGGAGGATATAAGTATGAGGAAATAAATATTACCATGACCCCAGTTCAGCCCTTCCTATCCATAACATGCAGTTCAACAATATCTTGTGCTCTAACATCACTGCATTGTTTATTTCCCCACCCTTGCTCCACATCATTGGCTGATGCTGTCAAAGTCTGTGTGTGTGTGTGTGTGTGTGTGTGTGTGTGTTTGTATGTGTGTTTGGAGGAAATGTGCAGAGTAATGGGCATCAGAACATGAAAGAAACTGTGCTATATGCCATGGACTGTAAGGGAGGAAGTTGACATGGGGCTGCCATTTTCAGCTTCATGTTCCTGATAACTTGTATCTCTGCACTGCAGAACTGGAATGTTTACAGCCTGTTAGATAAATCAGGGTTGAACTGACCTGGGAAATTAAGAAGGATTTTGTTTTTAATGAATACGGCCTGTCAAGCTCACCTTTCCTCTCTTGGTAAACTTCATCCAGGAGCTGCTCCCGCTTTTCTAATTGGCCTAGGAGGTTTTGGTGCTCAGACTCTTTGCTCAGGGTCAAGTGTTTCAACTGCTCTCGGTTCTGCAGCAGCTGACGCCGAAGTTTCTTTTCCTTGGTGTCTCTCTCCTTCACTTCCCCACACAACCACTGAAGTTTTGTCTATAAGAAAATGTATTTGCATAATACTTAACAAGAAAGGGCCTTTACTGCAGTCTTCCTCAACCGCGCTTCTACGGCAAAGCTTTGCCAAACTCAAAATGCAATAGGCTAAAAGAAGCTTTTCCAGTTTAAAGTCCTGCCAGCCCCGTCAGGGGTTCTTTAGTTGTGATTCCTCTGTTGCAAGTGGTCCCTTCCAACTTTACAATTCTGATTCCCACCCCATCATTTTTCTCTCACCCCTCCCCTCACGCTTCATTAAAATTTTCATCAGTTTTGGTTCATGTCTTCTCAAGTGAGATGTATTCATTGGCCGGGTGGGATTCACAGCCCTTCTGCAGGTTTGCCAGGGGAGTTTACAAACCCCAATACAGGCTTTATTCTATTTCCTGTCAAGTCCTGAGGCTAAGGACAGATTTCAAAAAGTAATAAAATGGCTGAAAGCTGACAGATTCCATAATCCATCAAGGCGAATCTGTACACAGATTCAGCTTTCTTGATTCTTTCCTGTATGTAGAAGTATGCTGTAAATGGATACACCCTGCATTTGGTGATGCTCTTGGCACTACTGCATCAAAAGGTGACCACTACATTCAGCTCTGACCAAACCAATTACTGAAAATTCCAGTACAGTGGTACCTCGGGTTACAGACACTTCAGGTTACAGATGCTTCAAGTTACAGACTCTGCTAACCCAGAAATAGTACCTCGGGTTAAGAACTTTGCTTCAGGATGAGAACAGAAATTGCGCGGCAGCAGCGGTAGGCCCCATTAGCTAAAGTGGTACCTCAGGTTAAGAACAGTTTCAGGTTAAGAACGGACCTCCAGAACGAATTAAGTTCTTAACCCGAGGTACCACTGTACAAACTAACATGATCTGCACCTTCCAGACATAGGTGGACTGGAATGTAGTTAGTCTTTGAACTTCTCTGATTTTTATTATTCAGTTATCAGCTCAAAATGTGTATTTCATGATAAAATACATTTAGAAGAAAATATGCTATTTGATTCTATTTATGTTGCACGCAAGTTTCATATATATTCATTCATAAGTCATTTTGTCCCGTTTCTCCACTAATGCGCAGGTTTTTTAAAACTAAAAAAACCCTGCACAATAATTTTAATTTATATTTATATTTAAACAATTAAGCAATGGTTTAAAACAAACTGTGGCTTAATGTGGCATGTGAACAAGGACCGCTATGCTATACTGAGCATGAAGAATTAACAATATACTGATAAATGTTTCCTGGGTGGATATCTATGCAAGTAGATCACTAATGGCACAAATACAGATGGTACAGATCATAATTCCACGAAAATTACCCCGAATCCTTAATTTCTTCAGTCTGTATATGAGAGTAAATACCTCAGTAAGGGCTAGCACTTGTTTGCCATGCCATTTAATTCATCTTCTATTTGTCATTCTCATACTCCCAATATTAAAATGCCGCGAGCATGTCAAAGTCCAGGATCTAAAGAACACTTTGAAGAATATGGACGTGCTTCCTCAAATTCAATGGTTTTGCTCATCCCCCATCCCCAACCAGATGCAGCTCCTCATGCTTAATGGGAGGTAGCACCCCAATTTCCTTGAGATTTAGGAGCAGTTTCTAAGAGGCTACAGGGAAGCTGCTTCAGTAAAGGGGGCCTCAGAAGCTTTACTGTGCTTGTGGGGCTCACCCCACAGTAGTCAATGCCTTTGAGTTCTTTAGAGTGTTCATCTGTAAATGCAAGGAACTCAGGCGATGAAAGAGCAAGTGAGTAAAGCCATATTTCTTGCAAACCAATTATTAAGGCTGTTTGGTTTTGGGGTGCAAACGGTATTTCCAAAGGCCCCTTCATTTCAAGACTCACCTACTAATAACTAAAAAGAATTCAACTGGCAGATTTATGAATCAATTACTACATGTCCTCTGAAAGGTCTTCTTGATGCTTGCGCCTAGGGTTTCAGCATCAACAATCTGAATAGTGACTCGGTTTCCTCTACAGCCATTGTCCTCCAATTCAAACTCTTATCTCCAGTATTTATGGCAATATTCACTCCGGGCCCATGTGCATTACAAACTAGCCCATCAATAACTTCAGGCAATCTTGCTAGCAAACAAATGCAATTTCGCCCAAGTCAGACGGTCAACTTTCCTCCCCTCATTGTGACCCTAATATACTATGGGGATAGGTCTTGTCTCATGAAGCAGCAAAAAACGTCTTTCAGCGCATGAGAAATTTAAGACGATTAAAAGATACATGATAAAAGTTGCTTACAAAGTTACCAAAGGGAAAAGCAATAGCAGAAGTTACCAATCACTGGTTTGGTCTTTTATGCCAACACAGAGTACATCTAAGAAAGATGCATTCTGTGCAATTTGCCCTAAACACATTAGGGATTAAGAAATGTAGCTAAATCTTAGCCTAATTGTTAAAAAGCAGTATTTACCTTTGTTTCTGCCAGCCATCGATGAGGGTCATTCTGTACCCCAGGTGTAAGTGATATTGCCTAAATCATATTTGAAAATGAACAAAATGGTACATTAATACACAAGGCTAGGTAAACATGCCAATTAAAATGCCAATTTTAGTCTAAGTAATTCTTCAATAGGTCTGAGCAACTTATTTCTGTAGCAAGCCTAATTGTTGGGTAAAGTAGGACATCTCCCAGAAAGAGAGACTTTTTTTGTAACCTGAGGAAAGGCAGGGGGAGAGACAGAGATTATTTATTTATTTTACACAAAAAGTGTAACAACAGAAACCTCAATTTAACCATTTGTAACAATTTAATTATTTTATATATATAATAATATAATTGTTTGTGCATGACTTTGTAGCAATTTATTATTGTCATTGTGATGGTGGTGATACCATCTTGATGTTGTTGATTAGATTTGTCACTTTTGTTTCCCTGATGGATAATATTTCAAATTATGTAAAAAAAATAAAATAGAAAGGGCAGCTTTTAAACTACCTCTGAAAGGGTTAAGAAAAAGTTAATCACATGGTGCTATAAATAGGTTTTTATGAGGTTTCCCTGACATGCTTCAGAAAGGGGGGGGGGGTTGTACCCAGTGCATGTGTAATAAGAATAAAAAAACCTGGTATACTTTTGGCTTGTGTGCATGCTTATTTTGGTTTTTTAATAGTCATTAAATATAAAATTTGATGATTTGCACTCAATTAAGTTCCACTCAAGGTATCCCACTGAAATTATTGAACCTATTTTTCACATCAATTAATTTAAATGAGCCTACTCTGAAGTATGACTAGCATTCGCTTCATGATCCGCTAAAGCAGCATGGCTACATTATGTGTGTCTAGCGTTGGTAAGCATCATCTTTCTTAAGAGCACAAACTGCTTGACACAAAAAGGAAATCACTCACAGCACGAATGAGCTAGGGCTATTGGATCCTATTTCAATATACAAATATCATTTTGAAAGGAAAACAGTGAGGTGACTAACGTAAGAGCAGCAAACTATGTTTTTCTATGTGCATTTGGTCCCACCCTATTCTTTTGAAACATTTTGTGTTCTGAATTGCTGTAACATGCCCTGGGACCTTGTAGAAACAATAGCAATAATAACAGCCACAGTCTGTCAGAGAGGTTATGCAACACTGGTCAGGAGCAATAGGCTGCCATTTGTTACAGGGACCCACTACTAACCTAAAACATGCACTTCTCTTAATGGCACGGCTTACACACACAGCAGATAAGATAGTAAAACTGTTCCAGGGCTGTATTGGTTTATAGTATAGATGGGAAGATCACATGAGCAAAAGCTCAACTACACATTAAGCTTCCTGTATACAGAAAATTAGATGTCAGGAAGAATTCTTGTCAGCCTAAGCTTTTCTTTGATGTACCAGCTTTATATGCAAGGGGTTTTTTCATTCAACCATGCAATCCTTGACCTGCAGTCTTAAATTTTACTACCTCCTCTACCGTTTGCATGAGCTAGGCTGAATAAAGCTGATGGTATCGGCCAATAAGTTAGATTCAAATGAATTATTGAGACATATTTCTAAAATAGCAATTGCATTTTTTTAAGGCAGATTATCAAGTGCAACTCCTAATCTTCTGTTTCATAAAACATCTACATCAAGAGTAAGTTTAGCAAGCAGCCATGAATAAAATGTTATGTCCATGTAATTAACAAGATTAAAATCTAAGGCCAACTGAAAACTCATAGTTACTGTGAATTTCTCCACTGAATCCCTTGCGAGGACTTCACAAGCTGCATCAATTTCACTTCCTATCATAGAGAGGATGGATTCCTGTTCATTTTGCAGGCTTCTCAGTTGATCATGAAGATGTAATCTGTCTTCTTCTATCCTTCTTAAGTGATCATCTTCTCCCAATGTCCTTTTATTCTAAAGCAAAAAATAACATCATATGAACTAAAAGTTCTTCTGTCAGTTAATATCTGAACGTCCAAAACAGTGAGAAACCATAACGCACAAGCACATCTATGCTTCTGGGGAGGGTGGAGAGAAATCAATGCTGTGCACTTGTCATAAGGAATAACTGAACATGCTGTGCCCAAAATAGCCTACAATTGATGGGATGTGTCCTTTTGCTAGAATTGCATTTGGTAATTCTTGACCAAGAAGGGATATGAGAGAAAAGTGCAGGGGAGAATAATTTTTAAGTTGCCACATTAGCAAGTCAAAGTCAAACGTTCAGCAGAGTTGCTCTGTCCACACTACAGTCAAACCCCAAGGAGCTGTCAGATTGATTTCATTTAAAACCGCATACCAAAAGAACAGTTCAAGGATCCAAACTCCTTCTGCAACTTTCCTGACTGCAAGTCAGAGACACGTAGAAACAGAAGTAGGAATAACCTGTGTGATGATTCCCATTGGAAAATACGTACAACTTTCCTTGTATGAATGGATCTGAGAAAATGGTATTTCAAAATGAAAAGCAAGCCTTATGCCCATATATTACATTGGATTTTCAACACTTATTGACACCCCCCCCCCGCATTTTAGAATTTGAGATCAGACCCTACTGCATCCCTAGATCAAGGAGCCAATGGGATCTGATCTGGTTCAGACTGGCCTGAATCAAGTCAGCCTGTTTCCTAAATTGTTTAGTAAACAGCTTGGCCTAAGCAGAAGAAAGTCAACTCAAGTCTGGGGGATCTCTCCCATCATTTTGTTGTTGTTTAGTCGTTCAGTCGTGTCCGACTCTTCGTGACCCCATGGACCAGAGCACGCCAGGCACTTCTGTCTTCCACTGCCACCCGCAGTTTGGTCAGACTCATGTTTGTAGCTTCGAGAACACTGTCTAACCATCTCGTCCTCTGTCGTCCTCTTCTCCTTGTGCCCTCCATCTTTCCCAACATCAGGGTCTTTTCCAGTGAGTCTTCTCTTCTCATGAGGTGGCCAAAGTATTGAAGCCTCAGCTTCACGATCTGTCCTTCCAGTGAGCACTCAGGGCTGATTTCCTTAAGAATGGATGCGTTTGATCTTCTTGCAGTCCATGGGACTCTCAAGAGTCTCCTCCAGCACCATAATTCAAAAGCGTCAATTCTTCGGCGATCAGCCTTCTTTATGGTCCAGCTCTCACTTCCATACATCACTACTCCCATCATTAACAGAGGCTAAAGTTTAAGACCTATAAACTAAACAGAAGATACCTGGAGGCATTGAGAGATGGATGAGACTTAGACACATTGATTCAGATTTCAACATTTTTGCCCAGGCTTTCGGAGAATAGGAAGGTGAATTGGGCATCTGTATTTCTATTACTGCTATTGCATTTATTTCTCACTGAATTTGTTAATTCCCTCCCTGGAGTTTTAATCTTACTGTCTAATTTTTTGCTTGACTCTGTATATTTCTTCCCTTGGACCTTTGGTCGAAAAGGGCGGATTATAAATACTACTAGTAAGGTAAGGTAAAAAGGTGAAGGACCCCTGGGCAGTTAAGTCCAGTCAAAGGCAACTATGGGGTGTGGCGCTTATCTCGCTTCAGGCAAAGGGAGCCGGCCTTTGTCCACAGACAACTTTCCAGGTCATGTGACCAGCATGACTAAACCGCTACTGGCGTACAGAGGACAGTGGTGAGTGCCAGAGTGCACAGAAATGCTGTTTACCTTCCCGCCACAGCGGTACCTATTTATCTACTTGCACTGGTACACTGGTTGACAGAAGATGGGACAGAGCAACAGGAGCTCACCCCATCGCGTGGATTCAAACTGCCGACCTTTTGACTAGCAGTAGAAGTAATAATAATAATATCTGGGTTGCTGAAAATGGATGAAAACATGAAAACAAGGGTTTCACTGCTATCAACATGTTCTCTGCTAAAGGCCTTAATCCATTATTTGTGGGCAACTACAGCCAAACAGATTCCTAGAACCCTATAATTTTAGGCCAAGTATGCTACCGGCAAACACCAGCCTAGTTAATTAAAGACCCCACACTCACCAACATACATACACAACAAAGGCAGAGGGGTGTATTCCTCCAGGAGGTCAGGACCTTTCCACTTCAACCACTGTACAGTATTTATTATGTTAGTGGATCAGAGTTAAGCTGGCATTTGAGTGCTAAGGAAAGTTGAGCCAAAGTGGAAAACACAACATCAGGGAATAAATGAGTTGGAAAAGAGCCAGCATCACTTAGGCAGCCTCAGTCAGAAGCAGTAGCACGCAGGGAGAACAGGATGGGAGCCTTTATTGTAGCAGCTTGGTTTGCCTTTATTTCTTTCAGAGTTGGCAAGGAGAGTCGCAGTTGTTGGTCTTCTTTGTAAATTCTTCCATCTAGCAAATAAGCAGAACCTAGAGAGCAAATCCTGCCTAACATCTGAAGATTTATCCAAAAGCAAAATGATTTAATTTTACACTTCATTGCTGAGGTTTGCTCTCAATTGACATCTTTCATCTGAGATGACAACTGCCCGAACCACACGACGGCTTAGTTTAAAGCGTCAGCAAAATATTAACAAAGCAACCCTATCCCTGAAATATAGAACTGCAGCACCAGCACCAGTACAAGGGGGAATAATCAGGGCCGTTTGGGACATGATGGGGGAAGGAGTGGAGCTCATTCAGAATCCTATCCTTTGGTCTGTCTTCAGTGGCATTTTCTGCACCTGCATAATAAATTTTGCCTACAAAAGTGGGGGGGGGGGGACCAAATTATTTGCTCAAAGCTCTGCCCTCAAAAGTTACACAGGACGACACAATTCCAAGTAATTCAGCAGTCAGTCACAGCACATTATCAGCAACATATAAGCCTCAGCTAAGAACACGGACAACACCACCCTGCGGCCATATCCGCAGAACCAGGAATATATGATCAGGGACAGTGATAGGGAACCTTGAAGAAAAGAACATTTTGCACAAACAATTAATAGCCAAGGTCAACAATGAAGGAGAAACAAAGAGAAAGAAAACAAGGGATTCGGGGCCACCCACTGGAACAGCAAGAATCCTCCTCTCCTTCAATTTTTCCACCTTAGTTGGTCATTAGAAGAACTTGTAACTAAGAATTTGTACCAGAGTTTGCTTATTTCTGACTCCCTCCTAAATGGGTTTCTCTTTTACATTGCCTTTTTAGATTGTAGGCCTGAGAGCAGAGGCGGTAGTGATTTCTAATCCACCCCGGGAACCTTTTTTGGCTGTAGAAAAGGGCAAAAGGATCTGTCAGTGAACCAAGAAGACTGGCCTGCTGCAGAGCAGGTCCACCCCCACCCCAAGTCCCCAGTAATAATGAATCTAAACAAACCAAGTTGCACAACACTTCGGTTACACATTTTGCTATCCCAAGTCAAATTACTGCTTATCTTGGGTTAGTAAGTGTCCCAGAACAAAGCCATGTGTGTGGTGACTGAAGATGAGCACTTAAGTCTGTTTCCTTGAATCACTTTTTCATGTGAAAAACACCATGGTCCATTTTTACTCCAGTATTTTCCACTAGCTGGGACAACAACAACAAAGCACCCCATGGCAAAGATTAATAGAGTTCTTGGGATATTTTGTTGCCCAGGCGCTTTTTTTTCTTTCTTTCAAAAAGAAAACTTTGTATGATTATTTCAACCTGCTTTCCTGATCACTTTTTTTGGGGGGGGAGGGGGGGAGAATAACAGGTTATATTGGCTGTGAGGGACGGGGAAGCAAGTACAGGAATCAAGTGATTTCTTGGGATATTTTACGTCCCAGACACTTTTAGTTTACAGCAGGAAAACTGTAAATGGTGTGAGGCTAAAATATGGAAAGACAGTTTCCTGTGCAGGTGACAATACCCTGGTAACAACGCACACAACGTAACAGGCTGTTTTTGACTATGTAATTTCTATTTCAAACACAATTCAACATACAGTTCTCATGAAGTGTAATTCCATAGACCAACACATCATGCAAACAGAACATATCAAGAGAAATTAAAGTCCAATGGATGGTCAGGAGATAAAGTCCATTCAGTCCCTAAATCAGTGATAATATCCTAGCACTGAAGCACTGTGCTGTATAAAGTCTGCAGCAAAATGCACACTCGATGTAATTAAATTTAAAAAGCCTCAATTCTGGCCATACATTATAAAGAAACAGAGCACTACCACCACCAATAATGCTTCAATTTTGAAAGCAGGGAAGTAATTGGCAGGTACAACAAGAAAGTCTACAAACAGGTGCATTGAAGGAATTGTTATTAGGCACTCTAGATCAGGGAAGCCATTTGACTATAAACCAGAGCAGCTCACACTGTCTGGGAAAAGATGATTCCACATATATCTTCAGCTATTTTAAATGAAAGGAAGGTTTGTCTATACCAGCACCAACCAGGGCACGTTGCCAACTTTGAAAGTGCTTTGACCCCAACAACAGGCCTGCCCAGCAGCTGGTATCACACAAGGTGGGGCAGGAGAAGAAAAATCATGTATGCATCCCTATCTATGTTACTGGGGGAAGGGGAATAGCACAAAACTTAACATTAAAGCATCTCCTTAATAGAATATAAGCTGCTGAAAGATAGAGTTAAGGTAAAAGAAACAACAACAACAACAGCTATATACCCTACTAAGGCTTTTTGATGTTCTTGAAATAATATTTATGGTAACAATATAAACCAGAAAAAGAAGTTGAAAGGAATCAAACATCCTGTCTACGGATAAGGTTTCTCCCAATTCTAGAATTCTTTTCCTTCTGAAGCCTAAGATATTATCTGGTCATATTTTTGGCCACTAATGAATACTTCATGTTGAAACACATCTGGCCTTTTTGTGTGCTCTCACACACACAAAGCCTACTTTAACTTGATTTTTCAGTAGAAAGAATAATAGCACCAAAGAACCTACGACGTTTCCTGTGATCCAATAGAAGTCCCAGTAAAAGCCAAAACTTCAGTGATAGGAGACAATAAGTGATCACTTATCATTGTAGCATAAGAAGAGCCCTGCTGGATTAGACTGAAGGCCTAGTCAGTCCATGTTTTCCATACTGACCAACCCAATGCCTTTGGGAAGCCCCCAAGCAGGAGAATAGCTCAATTCCACACACAAATACAGAAATAAAATCATTGACTATGGATCATCATCATGATGGTCACTTTTAATATTCACTAGACGCAGTGGAGATTGTGATAATTGATTGTCTCCTGCATTTAAGACACTGATGTAACACTGAAATCTGCCCAATGTTATAATGGAAGCGGATGTTGCTGCAGGATGGAAAAAGAGAAGACCTCAAAGGGATTTCATGTACGTCATATAATCGTATTTGCCAATTGCTCTTATAGACTGACTTGTTTGTTTTAGAAAAGTACAGCCCTGTTATGCATGTGGGGAGAAACCCCAAAGGCTTTCGCTTGCATATTTTGGATGGGGTCAATGGTTCAGTTTCTCCCAATTGCTTGTGAGGGACTTTTTCCCCTACAACATTTAATAAGTAAAGTTAAACAGCTCTCAAACAAAATGAAAAACAGAATGTGAACACTCGTTTGACATTTTCTCATTTAATAGATTTTTCTTTGACATTATAAAAGAGCTAGTCCTGAGCAGCTGCTCAGATCAGATCCAAAGAACACAACCGTAAGGATCCAATCATCTCTCGCTCGCTCTCTTTTCCCTTTTTGTTTTTTACCCAAATAAATATTTTGATTTGGTAAAAATGGAATCTGTGCTCTCATGTTCTCTCTTTAATTACGTCCATGCAGCAAGAAGAGTCATCAGAATGCCTGTCATCAGAAAGTGCAAATCCAAACACAGCTTGGCCGTGTCAGTCGTTGGGAAAGGAAATAGTTGGTATGCACCGGCACAACTTTATTTCCAAGCCAAAGCTTTAAGCAACCTTTTGGTTGTATAATGGCGTGGAGAACACAGAAAACCATAAGCATCTTCTGTTGGGGTGCTATCTCTGAGTCTTTCAAATTACAGGATGAACCTACATTTTATTAAAAGAGGGCAGAATGTTTTTGTTCAAAGCTTTCAACTGGAACATCACATTATTCATTTGTCACGTCCTGCTAATATACTTGGAGCCCGTTAATATTCTGTCGCCTGTTCCTGCCACCTCCCGCAGAATGTTTAATAAGGAATCATGTTCAAAAGCATTACCAGAAGTTTTAAAGTAGAATGTGCTGGTGCAGAGTAAAGAGGTTTGGTGTTACAAGCAGACAAAGCACATCTTCTGCAATGCACAGCTTTCTTGGAAACCACCAAAAAACAAGGAATAACATGCTTGGAAGAAAACAAAGAACAGGCGAAAAACTGGTGACTAAACAAATGAACAGCAGAGAAGATGGCAAAGCTTTTAGTGCACAACAGATTTAATAGGGAGAAAATTGAAGTCTTTTAGAGAAAAGGGTTGATATGCACAGAGAAGTCAAAGAAAGGCAAGCCAGAAAGACTTCTTTAAATGCTTGTTTGGTGTGCAGAGTTCGAGGCGTTCTGATCACTCCAGTACTTCCTGCAAAACTTTAGATATTCTCCCCCTCCATGGGATCAGATTCAATTGGGATTGCAAAGGTTTTGTTCACTTCAAGGTTAACTTGGGGTACTCCAGTTATTCCCCCCACATCCAAATGAGGTTGAAGATATCATTGTAGCAAGAGGGAAATAATTGCGCAGAAAGTGTTAGTGTTGCCCAAAAGAGACCTGTTGGAATGTAATGTAAAAGTGCTGCCTAAAATGTATAAAATATTATTGGAATGGGAGACAAAGGATGAGCAAGTAAAATCTTCAATGATACATTGGTCAATAGATATTGGTCATTATATAGTCATGGAAGCATGGGAACGACTGTGGAATATGGATATAAAATTTACAGCATGTTATGGTTTAAGAGAAAATGATATGAAAATGATATATTGATGGTATCTAGCACCGAGTAAACTGTCAGAAATGTATAAATCTCAATCAAATAAGTGTTGGAAATGCAAAGAGAAAGAATATATTTTTTATCATATGCGCTGGTCTTCTTGTAAGGTTAAGGCTTACTGGGAAATGATATATAATGAAATGAAAAGGATGTTTAAAATAACATTCGTAAAAAAACCCAGACGCTATTCTCTTGGGAACTATAGGGATAGAACTACCTAAAATGTATAGAAATTTATTCATGTATGCGACTGCAGCAGCAAGAATGTTACTTGCCCAAAAATGGAAAGAAGTCGTCTCAGCAAAAATGGAAAGAAGAAGTCTCTGCAAAGTAAGAATGGATACAAAAACTTGTGGAATATGCAGAAATGGTGAATAAGAAATCAAGATCACAAACTTTTTATAAAAGAATGGAAATGGTTTATTGAATATTTACAGATCAATTGTAAACAGAGAAAAACATTGGCAGGACTATTGTAATAACCTGCAGTTTCGTAAGAATGCATATTTAAAGAAGATGAATAAATGAACAAATTAAGTTAATTTGGATATGCAGAAGATATTAAAAATAAATTTAAGGAACCGCAGAAAGTGGGGGAAGGAAGTCAAGTTTTGAAATGTCAAAATGATTGTAAAATCAGTGAAATGTATAAATCAGAAAAGTATAAATAATTTTAAGGGGGGGGGGGGAGTGTTGCTATTGCATGCTCCCAAAAGTGTCATTACTGTATGTGACACCACAAACCAGCATGATCACCACCAAGAATGACAGAAGTTCACAAACAATCTGTGCCCAAAATTAATTCATTAAAGGAGAAAATATTAAAATACTCCAGAGTTCCCAACAAAATTCTAACATACACATTCAGGGTGGGGTGGGGTGATGGGACAGAAAACAATATACATTTATTAAATTTGATCATTCACATATCCAAATAGTGGCAGAGTTGGGCCACCAGCCAAAGATGGTGGAAGGCAATCTGCGCTACCAGGGGCACCTGAGCTTCAAGCAACAGCAACAAATCCATAAACACCCCCAAGTTATGTACTAGCTCCTTAAGAGGCAGTGAAACCCCATCCAGACCAGGCAACCTCCCATCCATCCAGTCTAGGGAATCGCCTACTGACAGTGCCTCAGTATTATCCAGACTGAGCTTCAGTTTAATGGATCTCATCCAGTTCATTACTGAGACATCTCCAGTTCTACAGCAGATCATCTGTGTTCTAAAGCGGTAGGAGTAGGTTTCATTTATTTATTCTTGCTTTCCAAGTTGCTTTGGCGAGGTTTGCATTTGTGGCTTAAATTCCTTGCCTGTGACATGCAGCATGTCATCATCTGGATGATAAGGGCTAACCTGCAAATAGCAACTGGTTATAAGGGAATTGATCTTAGTACCGACACTTGGACTAGTTAAATTCAGGGCCCCTCTTAACCTGCTTAGCTTTGCCAATGAAGTCATATAATCTGGTTCCTCCAGACTGTTTCTCAAAGTGCATGGGCTGCTAGAAGTTTGAGGAATGTCTGCTTTGCATGCTAAAATTACTTATGCGCATGCATATATATATATATATATATATATATATATATATATTTGCTGTTTTCCTCATCAGCAAATTGACATCATATAACATATCAGGACCCAAAACTATATCATGCCAGGGGCACGCCCACCATTTTGTTGCACATCTTTTTTACAGAGCTTTTAAAAAAAAAATAAAGATGGGGAAAGAAATAGTAAATCAGAACAATGTCAGGCATAGAGGGACAGAAAGATAGAAAAGATGGAAAACGAGAGAGATGACATATATAGCAAAAAAGCAGAGAACTGGGTACTAAAAAGTGGGTCCTAGCCTAAAGAAGCTGAACTCTACCTTTTCATCCAGTTCTTGTTTCATCAGTTGGTATTTTCGCCTAAATTTTGAATTTTCTTCTTCCTTCTGGCTTAGCTCCTCCACCAGCTTATCACACTCAATTTTCATCTTTTCTACCTGTCGGCGATGAGCTTTTACCAAATTTCTTTCTTCTACAAGCTCTGCCTGTTGGGAATAAGCAAAACAAAGAACAAAGTTGACCGTGCTTATTTAAGTTCCCAACTTCTTGGCCAACTTTTATGAAACAATTTTAATGGGGGAGGGTTTCATAGAGATTTATCTGAAGGAAGCCTCTTACTTGAAACCCACATCACATATCAAATGGCACCATAACTGTTTATCATCCGGTAGCTTTATTGCTATATAATATACGTGTATATTGACTGTTCTATTTGTTAAGTTCTGTCTTTCCCCTTCTGCTGAAAATATGGCTGTCCATGTCTCTCCAACATTTTCTCCTGCCACATTGGCCCCAAAGAGTTTTTCTTTACAGTAACCTGATAGTAACTCTGTACACTAACATATGGCTGACAAGAAAGCAGATGAGACCCCAAAGGATGTCCATTCTCATGAAGGAGAAGGGATGGAGCTATGCAGAAATGTCAGACGGAAACAGGAGGTAAATAAGATATAAAGTTCTTGCTTACTAGCAGGTTGGAAAACAGGATTGAAATAACCTAATATTCTATTATTGATAAATAAAATGGCAGGCAATTACGTTTTCTATCAGTAATCCCATATTTATTAATCCAATAGTTTACATAATCCAGGAAAACTGGTGTTTTAATTCTGTTCATGCTGTTCTCTAAAATATCAACTTACAAGATCAAACTACATAACTGAGACTTCTGGCAATAGATATATCCTTCCCAGTCTCTGCAAGCGATCCAGATTGTTTTGCACGGCATTAGCAGATTTGACCACATGCTGCTCCTCAGTATAGTTCTTGTGTTGCACAAAAATGTCACTTTGTATTTGCCACCTACTCCATGCCCACTCTCAGCCATTGCTTTAAAAAAATGTCCAGAATGAGATCACACAAGCTATTTGCCATGTCTGTGCAAAATGCTAAACTACAGTTCGGCGCTAAAAGCATGAGAAGAAAATAGCTGCCACAAACCCCAGACTCATGCGCTGCCCCCTCCTCATGGTTACCTTTTCCTGTAAAGTTTTAAACTAATCAAGAGATCATGCATTCTACCAGGTGGGAGCAGGGGGACCATGTGGACAGAGTGCACCCTGCATGAATAGCTCTGGGACCAGAGGACTAGACTGCCAAAGAAAAAGCAACAATGTCCTTCAGCTTCTCTGGGCTTGTCCATGATTCTCTGGAACCTTAAAACAATCACTCTTTGTGGGTGGTTACCTGGAGCTGTGATTAGTATCCAGGAGTTGGACAAAAGGTGGACATAAACTAAAGCACATTCTGCACACGCAGAACCTCATTTTGCATTTTGAGTGGTTAGGAGGACCTCTAGGAGAAACAGCATTCAATTCATTCAGTGCATCCCAGCATCATCAACAAGGCAAATCTGTATCCTGAACCAGGTAACTGCTATCTTTGGTGATGTTACAAAGTAAAAGAGAGGGTAGATCCAGGTGTCCATACAATGGGAATGGGGAATTGTCTTTATCCTTCCCCACGATGTATAACCTCCCTTCTGGTTCCCCTAAAAATCACACTGGTCGCTGAGTAAGCAAGTGCCACATTCACTTATTTATGCATCCAATCTACCATTTTATTACATGCACCAGAGTCTTAAGGACGTCAAGTAAATGCCTGTAAGAGAAAGTATTTTACGTGGCAGCATGTATGGTATCAACATCCTCTGGCCATTAACAAGTGCACTCAATATTATTTTACAGAGAAGAAATATTTTAGTGAAATGGAGAAAACTAACAAAGCAAGTATCAGAGAACAAAGAGATGCAGGCTGAAGAGACCATTACAACTTTGGTTGTTATTGAAAATGGAAAGTAGCTATGATGGTGTAGAGGATATATGTGGAATGGGCTGTCACTTATGTTTGTCATTCTATGCCCAGCAGTATAACCACTACCTGGAAAAATTAAATTGTTCTGCAACTGGTATGTTCTGGTCTATTCTACATCTGTATTCCAGTTTTGCAAAAGAAGAGAATGTGGTATTGAGCATAGATTTGGCTCTTTGTGAAGATCAGCTTCAATCTGTGTTTTTTTTTGGGTTGGGAGGGTTGGTTGTTTTTATTTTTAAAAAAACAAGCTTCTAGGAAGGGGAGACAATGCCTAGTGAAATATCCAAAGCAATAGGGGTGGCTGGGTAAAATTTCCAGAAGTCAAGGGCAGGGCTTTAATGATCTTGGTCTCTTCCCATGATTAGCCAAACCAGAATAAATGATGAAACGTAGTTATAAATGCATAATAAATGATGCAAATGGGAACTCTTATATTCCCTGAGCACAAAAACCTTGTAGGAAGGAAGATGTGCATGTAGGAAGACTGTTGAAGGCCAGGGATAAACAAAGTCAACCTTTGATACTGGCCAACATACCACATCTATTTGGAATGGGTTATCCCTCTTTTCTCCCCTCCCCCCTTTTTTTGTTTTATTTTAAAGCTCAAGACTACATATTTCACAAGAATGCAGAATATGTTCAAGGACCAAATGGCCAATTTTAAATTGGACAGTTCACACTTCCACTACCCTCCACACAAACCCAGGTACATTATCCAAAAGGTGGGGAGAGATATGCAAAGCTGACTAGCCTACAGGTACCTTGAATTTTTCAATGTGACCAGCTGCTTCTTCCTTTTCTTGGCTGAACAGCTTCATAATCTCTTGGACACGTTGGTCATGTTTGGTTTTCACCCGCTGCAACTCTGACTGAAGCTCTGCTAGCTCCTGCTGGTGGACATCTCGCTCCAACTTCAGCTGCTGACTGACTGTAGTCATTTCTTCCTGGCTAGACTCCTGCTGTTTCTTGAGATCCATCAGGGTCTTACGCATCTCCTTCTTGGATTTCTCGTCGTCTGCCATGCGGCTGGTCAGTTCAGCCCGGATTGCACTCAGGTTTTTTATAACAGCCTGCATCTCTAACAGCTTTGCCTGGTCCTTTTCATGGATCGTGTTAATGGTGGCAAGCTCTTCCTCTAAATGCTGCTTTTCAGTTCTTAGCTGGCTCAGCGTTAGGCTCTGCTGTCGCAGCTCACCCTCTAGTCTCTCTGCAGTTTCTCTGACATCCCTGATTTCTTGTTCAAGAGCCATCTGAACCGATCTGGTTTCTCTGAGCTTCACTTCTTTGCAGTGAAGTTCCTCTTCTTGCTTGGCCCTCTTCTCAAGAACATCACTCAGCTCCTTCTGAAGGTTTTCCACCTGATGCATAGCTGAAAGAAGCTGACTTTTTAAGTCATCCCTTTCCTTATGGACCTGCAATTCAAAAGAGCAGTAGAGAACTGGAAAAAAGTATCAAGAGACACATGGACTTCTTCTACAGCATGAGGGACACAATTTTTTATCAGCCCATAAGCTGCATTCCCTTCACAGGCAACCTTGCAGGGGCCACATGTAAGTGGAGACTAGGGCCAGATGTAAAAGTAGGTAGAGTAACAAAGGGGATTCTTACCTTTGTACAACAAGTATATTCCAGCCATGGACTAGTCTGAGGTTTCTACACACCCACACATTTCTCCATCAATGGCATTATAGGGCAGAATAGAGCTGATGAGGGGTGTGGCCTGGAAGAGGGGGTGTGGCCTGGAAAGAGTCACAAGGGCTGAACAGAGTGTCCTACGGAGCCACATTTGGCCCTGGAGCCTGAGACTCCCCACCCCTATACCATAGCGGGAAAATGGCCCAGACCAGCACTGTGGAGAAAGAAGACCACCACAACAAAGAGAAGAACACCAGTGTCCTTTCCCATAAATTTAAGCAGCAGCTGAATTTTGCCACTGTCTGAAAACCTCTTTACTGATGGAAGGATGTCACAACCAAACTATGAAAAGGAGAATAAACACTACAAAGTGGTATGGAATCCAAGAGGCACACTGGTAATGAAAAGAGGCATATGGCTCCCCTTTTATATGATATCATTTACAAGTCATGCTTGGAACCTGAAGGGCAGGCATAAACCCCTAAAATAAGGACCGTACATAAAGCTGTACAGTTATCCACTCCCCATTATTCATATTATGGTTCAAGATAACCTATCTGTATACAAACATATGCAAATATATACATATAACACAGTGCAACTGCCCAGATTTTTAACCACCCATATCTGGTGTGGCTTCTTTTTTTTTAAAAAAAAAAAAGGTGTTTTGCTTGTGTAATTGTATTTACTTGTTTATTACTGCTTACTTTACTGATTTTGAAAGAGTTATGTGGTGCCTTGCTGTCAGAAGTCACCCAAAGTAAAGAACAGTAAATGATCATAAAATCCATTAGGAAGAGTAGTAGCAGAACAAAATACAACCTGTTCTGATGGTTTTTAAGGTTGATTTTATTCCTTTAACTATCGTTTGCCACTTTTATTATTATTACAAACAGATAAAGCAATATTAAATTTAAATGCATAAATATTTTATCCCTCCCTTGAATCCATTCCTTCGCAACACCTTGTATTACAGGCTACTGCTTAAACTTGGGTTGAAGTCAAAGGCTCACTTCTGTCTCTCCAACCTTCTTTCCTGCCACTGCCTTTCTCTCCAATCCTTAAGATTCCTGCAATTCAACTGACTCCCCCCACTCCCCCCAACGAATCACTGTCGTTATTCTAGATAGACCCTTCCCTCTCAGAAGTCTCAGTTATTTCAGGTTACAGGTTTTCTCTGTACCTTAGACAGGCAGCTTTTAAATCCCAGCAAAGGGAATGTGCTTTGACTGTGTATAAAAGAAGTGACTGAGTAATTATAAAGCAGAGATGCAATGAAGTCCACCTACTTGTCACACTTGGCCTGAGCCTCTTGGGGACACAAAACAGCCTTTCCCTGTCAAAACTGTGTCTGGTATATTGGTTGCTTATTTTCAAATTGCAGTGAAATGTTTAATTATTGCTTAGAATCTCCAGTCTCCCAATGGCCATCTGCCACAACTATCCTCCTTTTATGTTTTTACCTTGAGGGTGGAAGGACTAATCTACTATTTTTCACACTGCTAATTTTCCTCCCACGTGTATTATCGCATCAAAAATTGTGCTTCCTCTTTCAGCCTTCGGACGTTACTACTGCCTCTGGACATCATTCAAGAACATTTAATTGAAATGTTCATTGCTATTTTAAATGCTAGTTTTTCAGCAGATTACCCCCAAAAAATGTTTTGTTTTTTTAAAAATATAGCCTGCTGTACAAAAGAGAAAAGTATTATCGCAGAGCTCTTAGCCTGTAAGCACGGCCACCTTGGACTGTTAATCAAACACAATGAAACAAGAAAAGGGGATTCCCAAACAATTCCAGTCATAATATTTGAATTCACTGTTCTGAGAAGGAGAAAAAGACTTGGAAATGCTGTTTTACCACTGTGAAAGCTGTGCTCTTACTGTTTTGAAGAAGCAAATCAAAGCCTTTGAGAACTGTCAACTTATTCTCTAAAACCTTATTAGTCAGATGAGTGAGCAAACCCTTATCTGTCAGTTCAAATAACTTCTATTAGCACCGTTCCACACTTTATCTGGAAAAGTGCTTGTTGTGCATACATCACCATTTCCTGAAGCAAATACACAAAGGGGCTTGTGGGATTCCTGGAAGCACTGGGCTTGCCACTGTTGAAAACATGGTATTATTAGACCTTTAAGAAGAGTCCTGCTGGATTCTGGAATGGACCAAAGTGTAGCAGAGATACAACTGAGTATACACAACTCCAAACATCCATATACCTGCGACTAGGGATCTAAGACCAATTTGGTTACCAAGTTACATGAGCAGAGAGTGTGAATGGTTTGAGTACTGTACACATATCTGTCCACACCTTGCAGCAGCATGCTGGCTATTTGCCATGCATGGTCGTAGAGCAACACTTTCAAGCAGGGGGGAGGATCTTCAGACCCAGGGAGCGAATGCATTCCTCCAAAGACTGCACCTCTTACCAGCTCTACTCCACACCCTCTTTGGTTGCTTTTGCCTGGCTGGAATATATCCTGAATTGTAGTAACCTGGATGGTGGGTTGTAGAAACCTCTGACTTTTACATGGCTGGAATATAGCCTGCTGTACAAAAGGAAAAAGTCACATCTGTTTCTCCACATACTTTGGTCATGTCCCTCTGGGCATGCCTACTGTTGCCTCTGGTGCCACTTAACACTGGGACACAAGTCCTCAAAATCTGTCCACAATGAAATGTAGCCCAAAGGCTGGTAACATCCTCCCTCCCCTGCTTTAAAGGAACCAAGACCAAAGACTGAATACTTTATTTGGACGACTAAAACTGGGCAAATTTCTTTTAAAAAATCAGGTGTGATTTTTTGACTTACATTTCTAGAATTTCTGTTTTTTGCCTTACATTTCTAGAAGTCACTATATCAAAGCCAGATCTGATCATTTGTAAGCTTACATTACAAAGGTCAAAAATTTGATCAGGCACCAAATTTTCTATTAAAAATGTTGATGTCATGCCAACCACAACAGGATGACACTATTTCCATCTCACTTGTGAAGATGTTCCAGTAAGATGGATCAGATCAAAGGGTCCATTGTATTAATTACAAGCTACATATATCTGCCTACTGAAAGTCATCTCTTCTCCCTCCTCCTCCATAAAGCCCACCACTAACGGAATATGGTTTTTCTTACAGTGTGATATATTATACCTACTTATTTTCAAGAGTCTAAAAATTCACTGGGGGAAAGTAGTTCCCAGAACGGTTGGCTTCAAGAAAAAATGAAATAACTGAAAGGAAAAAAAAATCCCATACCAGATTGTTCTTCTCCATCAGCTGGTTGTGAAGTTGAGTCTGTTTCTCTCTTTCATGTTCCAGTTTCTTACACTTTAGCTTCCAATGTCTAATAGTTTCCTGAGCTTTCAGTTTTAACTCCTCCCTCTTCTTCTCATTCTCTAGCCTGAGTACTTCAGATTGTCTGAATTCAGCTAGGTACCTCTCTGCCTCCTTAGTCGACTCTTCCAGTTGCTGAGCCAGCTCACTAACTTGGAGTTCTGCAGCTCTGCACTCATTTTCACAGATCTTGTAGCTGCTCTGTATCTCCTTCAGCTGGCTCAGCATCCTTTGCTGCTGCGTCTCCCTCTTTTCCAAGTCGGAGGTTAAAACCTAGAAATCATCACAATATATTAACACATTTTTTTTCTTGGGGAACAGAGACATGCATGCACATTTAACAATTTCCAGAGGAGCAGCCATGTTTGCCTGTGGCAGCAAGATTTGAGGTCCTAGCAATTTTTTATGGCGCAAGCCAGAGGTGGGGGAAATCTATGCCTTCAAGATGTTGCTGGACTACAACCCAGTGGCGTAGCGTGGGTTGTCAGCACCCGGGTCAAGGCAAGTAATTTGTGCCCCCTAACCTGTGGATTTGCACCCCCTAACCCGTGGATTTGCGCCCCCTAACCCTAACCCCCAGATGTTGTGCCCGGTGCGGCCGGCCCCCCCTGAACCCCCCACGCTACGCCACTGCTACAACCCCATATCAACCCTGACCATTGCTCATGCCAGGTTAGGCTAAAGGGAGTTGGATTTCAAGAACATCTGGGAAGGTCACAGGTTCCCCATTCCCAGATTAAGTTTTTGCAGACTACAGTCCAATTATCATGAGAAGCACAAAGTGTCATACTAAGTTGGCAAGCATATAGAATCGCATATAGAGTATGTGTTGGGTGGTGGGACAGAGAGAGGAATGAAGTTACAAGGACCCGAAATGCAGAGAGAGAGAGAGAGAGAGAGAGAGAGAGAGAGAGAGGAGCAGACGGTGATAATTTTGTAAAACAAAACAGGTACAGTGACTGATTATCAGTTAATAAATTTGTATCCCACTTTTTAGGAGAAGATGCCTCACAATGAAGGTACAAAGTGCAAAATGCAGCAATCACCAAAAACAATACACAAACACAATACAACGGTCTTACATATCCTAAAAATACTGACAATTGACAAGACAGTGTTGGTAAATTATACAAAACGTATTGTTTTAACTTTTGGGCCCCTGGGCTCCTTTGGGAGGAAGAGAAGACAGAAATTTAATTTGACGACAAAGATATGCCAACACTGGTAAGCTAATTAATATATGTAGTACAGTGGTGCCTCGCAAGACGAAAAGAATCCGTTCCGGGAGTCTTTTCGTCTTGCGGTTTTTTCGTCTTGCGAAGCAAGCCCATTGACGGATTAGCGCTATTAGCGCTATTGACATTTTAAGGGCTAAAAACGGCTTTTTAAGGCTTGGGGGATTAGCGGTTTTGCTGCTAAAATGCTTTTAGCAGCTTGGCGCTTCAGGAAAAGGGGTTTTGGAGCGGGGGAAAAAATCAATTTTTTTCATCATTTTTCGTCTTGCGAAGCAAGCCCATAGGGAAATTCGTCTTGTGAAGCGCCTCTGCAAACGGAAAACCCTTTCGTCTTGCAGGTTTTCCGTCTTGCGAGGCATTCGTCTTGCGGGGCACCACTGTACAAAAAAACCCCCTTTAACCTCAATTGAAACCACAGGAGACAGAAATAAAAATCCTGTTGGACTGTAGTTCAGTAATTTCATGAGGAAGTCATTGCTCCAGAATCAAAAGCCTTCAAATGCAACGAGAGAAACAGCAACCATTTTCCAGTTCCCCACAGCTGTGCCTGTTCAAGAGACACTTCCTTGCTACTGCCAATGAAATAATGGATTTGAACTGCCCTATGTTCTCACCCATGAAACGATGGCAGCAAGCTTTACAGCCAACTTTGAAAACAGACGTCCCCACTGTCCCACAAGACCAGTAAGCACACACACACAAGAAGAGCAGAAGGCACACATATACCCAATGTGAAAAATGATGTCCTTGTTGACATCATTTGTTGACAAAATGATGAACAGTAGATTTTAAATCCTTTTATATCACCACTCTTTCCACATCCATTTTTGTTTTACTGTCAGGGAACACACACATCTTTGCCAAAGAACCCTCTGCATATTGCAGACCATTCTGTAAAGGTACTAGGACAGTGGTTTGCAAACTCCCCCCACCCCACCCCACGGACCACTTGAAAATTGCTGACAGTCTTGGCAGACCACTTCATGATTTTTCTTCCTGTTGTAGCAATGGCAATGCGCTCTGCTAGATGTTGTATGATTTTTCCATTGTGTTTTATTGCTTGTTTCTTCTTCTTCTTCTTCTTCTTCTTCTTCTTCTTCTTCTTCTTCGTCTTCTATTGCATTTTACTGCACTACAAACCGCATTCCATAAAATTCAAATTGCAATACAATAAAATGCAATATAAGAAATAAAAAGAATCAATAAAAATGCAATTAAGTATCAGCATGAATATTTAATATGGGCATGCTGCTGACCACCTGAATGATGAAGATTGTGTGTGGTCCACGGACCACAGTTTGGGAACCTCCGCTCTAGGAGGGACACAGAGTTCATGTGGCCTGCTGGCTAAGCTTCTCGGGACATGCTAATGGAAAGCATGGCCAAGACCCACCAATCACTCTCCAAAGCAGAGCATGGCAGTGGCAGGCAAACACTCAAAGCACTCAAAAAGCAAAAACAAGCCATGTTGGTCCATAAAGGGGAGAAAACTCAGAATCCACTGTCAGGTAATGCCTTTCATTAGGACCAACTGACAAAATATTGAGTTATCACTGGGGATTGTTCTGCCATTATTTATCTTCCCACCGAAAAGACCCTTGTCAGGTTCAACACGGTTTGGAACACCACCGCTACAGGACCGCTGCCGAATCTTCCCAACAAATTATTCATAGTTAACCATTTTTTAAGCTAAGTTTTGTTCTTTGCCTTTTCTCGCAAAATATATTCAAGCTTTTCAGCTGGCCAGAGACTTGAACAATTTCAGCCCTAGCCATTAAAGAACAACGTTATACACAAATGGAAACAAGAGTGTTGGCGCTACGGTCATTAGTTTAAACTGGTTGGTTTTTTTTTTAAAAAATAGACATTTTCTAATGTGTTGGAGGCATCATATCCTTTCTTTTAGACCTTCAGGCATTATAGATAACCTTTCTTGCTCAGCTACCTAATAAGTGATGTTTTATACGCTCTGATGAGTTCAATTCCAATGGAAGACTTCTATTAATTAAACATAATCTCCAAGGGCTATAGATTCAAATTCTGAACCTGACAAGTGTGAGAGGATACAGACAAAAACCATCTGAAATCATTACATTTAGCCTTCCAAAAATTTTGTTAAAATGTCTCACCTTCATACTTCAGTGCTAGATTATTTTCCTTACAACAGCCGTAATTGTTTCCCATCTGATGATAAAATCCCTATCCTAAATAATGGCATCTTCAGCCTTTCTGGGTCATTAAAAGTAATTATTTCTCCACAAAGCCTATGAGAAAAGATCTTGTACCTACCACTGTAGTTTCCATGTAGTAGTTAATGAAGCAAGATTCTAAGCTTAGGCAAAGCAGAGAAAATATTAAGATAAATTATCATGTTAAAAAACACTGAACAGTATTTCATCAGCAGTTAATATTTTCTACTCCCCACCCCTGATCAAACTTTTAATTAGAATATTTGCTTTAAAATACACGGGTACATAATTAATTCCTAGTCACCAACTATACAACTGATTGGTAGCAGGACAGACCTGATCTACACTGATAAAATATATATGCAAAACATGTACTCATATATTTTGCAATTCTGAAACTAAACAGAGCTAATAAGGAGAAATAAATCTTCCTTGCTTTGCTTATTATTAAGTAAGAAGTTTATACTTGAGGGCTTTTAGCACAGTAGTAGAACTTCCCCTCTTTATACTCCTCTTTATACTCAGAGCAATTTATCATCATGGAAGAACTACCTTTCTTCAGTATTAATTTTTGGCACTATGCAGAGGCATTGGTTGCTATGGGCCATAGTAGAATACCAAATGTGCTCAAGCCCATAGATCTCACAAGGCTTGAATGCATAGTTGTGGCTTGCACATCTTCCCTCGGGGTAGTACTCCTGTTGCAGGGATATCAGCTTGGAGTGAAGGCCTTGGAGGAAGGCTCTGGAGCAGCTTTCGAGGCAGTGCGGGAACTGCGGAAACACACATACGCAGTGTGGTGCAGCTATAGAATACCTTACAAACCACACTGGATAACAAGAAACATGCATGTCAGCATCAGCTGGGACTGGTGTTTCCTGGTTTGTGCACTGGTGCCCTCTGTGGTTACACCCTGAAGACTGCAGAGATGAAGAACAAGGAACAGAATTGTCTTAACAGATTTCCACCTTCCTGGTAGTCCATTGGCTCCTCCAGACCTGACAAAGCTACAAATGCTGGATCTTTGCCAGGGCAACAACCAGCCTTTGGTCTTAGCTGTATGACTTTCTAATTATCTGATGGTCAACCAGCCTACCTACGCTTTGGTCTTCCTGCTCAACAGCTTCCTTTCAACCTTCCATCATCCCGGACCGCATGACAGCCCTTGCCCCATTCCAGCCAGCCTCCTTTGCCCAGACTCCTTGCCTTGGACCCCGACTCTCCTGTACGCCTTGCTTCCTAAATCTTGCTTCCTAAATCTGTCAAAGCATGCCTATGGAATCAACCCTGGTGCTTCACTCCAACCAAATCCAGCCCTACCATGATTCATTTTCAGCCCTCTGTGTGCTGCTCCATAGAGCCCAGTGTAGAAATAATTATAGGTGCTGAAATCTGTCCTATGTTAGGCTTTATGCATCCCAAAGGGCCTGTTATACCTAAAATTGACTTCTATTGCTGTAACTGGCATGCTCATGTTTGCTGCCAACTTCACCATCTCTGATTTATTCAATATCATTTTAAGTGTTTGATGGCAACTAACCAATAAAATGCATATTTAGAATCCAATAACTCCAGCTGTAAAATTTAGAATACTATGTTTTTCTTCTCTGGGATGTTTTTTTCCAAATGAATTTAGTCCGGTTTTGTGTTTCTGGACAACTTATCATACAATATACAAACCACAGGGCTGGAATATTCAGCAATGTTGTTGGAAATATATCTGGTGCCTGCAGTTACCCCCAAAAGCAACACAATCCACTAATTACTGCTGTTTGTATTCCAACTCCAAAAAAGGTTTTAAATTGTTAAAAAGTATTTTAAGGTTAAGAAAATTCATATTCTATTCCAAAACTAAAAGGTTTTAAGGCTGAAAAACAGATTCTTACATGCCAACCCAACGCTGCCACACACATGTATGGCAGTTTTCACAGCAGAACTGTCAACACAATCTTAAGCCTGACATAATTGGAATAGATTTTATAGGCAAAAGTAATCTTTTTCTGAATAGCAGTTTTTAAAAATGTATTTTTATCCCGTTTATACCCCTGAATATCATTTGCTGGGAAAACAACAGTGCAGGAAAGGACAGTTGCCTCCATGTCTTGCTTGTGGGCTTCCAATAAGCATCTGGTTGGCCCCTGTGGGAAACAGGATGTTGGACTAAATAGGCCTTTAGGCAGACTCAGCAGGGCTCTCTTTTTATACTCCTGCTTTATCTAATAGCTCAAAGCAGCTGACATGAAACAAAATAGTGCAACCGAAGGAAATATATTGTAATACATCGGAACACCTGGTCTTAAATCAGACCTTTGCCCACCTGGTTTGATACTGCTCTACAACTGACGGGGCTCCTTAAGGTCTCAGGCAAGGGTCTACTTTAACTAAAGAGGATGGGTTGCATATGCCCTACCACTGTGATATGATGCTTCCCCAATAAAGATGCAGCCATCCTATTTCCTCCTGGCAGGGCAAGAGTGCAGCAACTTTTCCCTTCATGGGAGACCCTACTAATAATTTAGCACTTAAGGATGCAGTCTTGAACTGCCACGCTAAGTTCAAGATGTTGGTACTGGACTGCTATACAGCTTGGGACCAGGATACTGAAAAGATTGCCTCACCCCTTATACACCCAATCGATCACTGCACTCTGCAGGAGAGGGCCTCATATGGATGCCATCTTATCAGAAGGTCCATTCTTTACAATACAGGAATCGAGCCTTTGTGTGGTAGCACCTAGCCTTTAACATTAGGCGCCGCCTCTGTTGTCTTTTCAGCACCTTCTAAAGACCTTCCTCGTTCAGCAGCCACACTTCTAAGCAGGGAGCGTTCAATATGTCACTGTCTCACGTCAGTCCATAACACATCTCACCCAATGATGGACTGGCAGTCCAGGACTGCAAATAAGAGTCTCCTCCAAAGATCCCAAAGTACGGGCAAGATGATATAGGAAGTGACAATCCCTTTTCTCTGGATCTAACCAAATGTATTTACTGTACTTTCCCTAAATATCCATTCAAGTAATCAAAAATCAAGTTAAAACACAAACCAGATACGCCCTTACATCTGACAAGTGACTAGTGTATGTACAGAGGATGCAGTTACTAAAATTAACCCCAGCATCTTCTATAACTTCATTTGAAGTCTATTAAGTACATTCTAAATTATACTGTAGGTATTTCACACAGTAAGTGGTCAACCTGTCTTGGGACATTCTAATTTCAGATTTACTCAGCCAATAAATTTAAATGTGTTACATTGTGTCCTCATTTCCCTAATGAAATTTTAACTTTTATTACAATATTTGACTGTTGCTGCACTGTGAACTGCTTTTCAAATTATGAAAAGAGACTAGAACTTTGACGGTTACTCTTTCATTACCGAATTAAAAATATATATAGTTCCCTATTATGCTGTTTGTCAGACTGCAGCTAAAAATATAGCCAGTCTGAAGTAAAATCCATGAGGCACAGTACATTATGGCATGAAAATCTCACCTCCGGGCATTCCTACGTGCCTGCACAAATAGCAGCTTTCACCACAGATCCCAATGTACAAATTTATTTCATACAATTTTATTCTCACAACACTGCAGAGGCTGGTTAAACTGAGTGGTCACCTACTGAGATTCATGGTTGAGGAGGAATCTGAACTTGGGTCTCCCCGGTCATAGTTTAACATTCAAGGCATAACTATCAGTGTTTTCCACAAAGCCAAATTTATAGGACTCCTCCAGGGCTTTTTTCTCTGACTCCATCTACATTTTGTTGTTGTTTAGTCGTTCAGTCGTACAGTCGTATCCGACTCTTCGTGACCCCATGGACCAGAGCACGCCAGGCACTCCTGTCTTCCACTGCCTCCCACAGTTTGGTCAAAATCATGCTAGTAGCTTTGAGAACACTGTACAACCATCTTGTCCTCTGTTGTCCCCTTCTCCTTGTGCCCTCAATCTTTCCCAACATCAGGGTCTTTTCCAGGGAGTCTTCTCTTCTCATGAGGTGGCCAAAGTATTGGAGCCTCAGCTTCAGGAGCTGATTTCCTTAAGAATGGATAGGTTTGATCTTCTTGCAGTCCATGGGACTCTCAAGAGTCTCCTCCAGCACCATAATTCAAAAGCATCAATTCTTTGGCAATCAGCCTTTTTTATGGTCCAGCTCTCACTTCCATACATCACTACTGGGAAAACCATAGCTTTAACTATATGGACCTTTGTTGGCAAGGTGATGTCTCTCCTTTTTAAGATGCTGTCTAAGTTTGTCATCGCTTTTCTCCCAAGAAGCAGGCATCATTTAACTTTGTGACTGCTGTCACCCACATCTTAGTCACTGGTTAAGAAAAGGAGGATGCATCCTTAAAATCACCCTCTTACTAAATATTATCATTAACAAGATCTGTGTGTAGGAGACGCAGATAGGAATACTGTGGTAAAACGACAGTCATACAATCACGGCGGTACTACTATTGTGACATGATTCAATGAAGCAACTACCATCACTACTGCTGCAACGACTGGCTAGGCATGACAGAGCTGGCCTCCCAATGACTGAAACCTATTGGCCTGGTTCGCATGTCACTCTAAACCACAGTTAAACTCAACTATAGAAGCTACCAGCATGAATTTAACCAGACTGCGGGAGGCAGTGGAAGACAGGAGTGCCTGGCGTGCTCTGGTCCATGGGGTCATGAAGAGTCGGACACGACTAAATGGCTAAACAACAACAACAACAACAACAACAACAACAACATGGTTTAAAGGTGAACACACAGCATTCAACGATCTCTTTGATTGCTTTCAAATTATGCTCTTAATACCAGGTGCCTGCAAGACAGAGAAGGGCTGAATATGACACAGCTGTGCTGGCTGGCAAAAACATCTTGAGAGTCCGGCATAAAAGCCATGAGTGCAGCTGGAAGATTCTTCATCCCACTATGCAGGCCTGTGCACAGATTAGGAGAATGTATAATTGCAACCTTGTCTTCAGCACTTTTCACACCAGGGGAGAGAGGTGGGCAGAATGTTCTCTTCAAGATGGAATGTTGGAGGCACCAATATTCATCAGCAAAGAAGAAATCTCTCTTCTGGTTCTATATTTCTCATGCTATAGTAGAATGCATTGAGATTTCAAGCTCATCTTGGCTCTCGGGAAGAAAGGAGCACTTTGCTCCCTTCTCCTACTTTCATTACCGGGACAACAAAATGAGCCAAGACCATGAACAGATGGTTCAACCGACCAGCTCTGTTTGAAAGAATTCACAGGAAAACGTAAGATTGAATTTAAAAGCCCAAATGGGGAAAAATTCTGCTTCTCTAGGATTTTTGGAACACATTACAAAAATCATTTAAAAATCCCCCAATACAAGCCACATTAATTTTTCAGCATGGGCTACAGGACGCCAAAAGACGATTAGACAAATTCATATGGGATAAGGCTATCAGTGGCTACTAGTCACAATGGCTAGGTTCTATCTCTACTATTAGAAACAGTATGTGTCTGAATATCAGTTGCTAGGAATCACAGATGGGGAGAAGTGCTCAGGCCCCACTTTCTGACCTCCCATAAGTTTGGCTATCTACCACTTTTTAGTAATACGCAGTCATACAACCTCCTTCAATTACTACCTCTTTCAGTTAATTTAAACACTTTGTTATTTCACTCCTAAAGCTTCTTCAAATTAGGCAAAAGTCAACTACGGGCTTATTTCCTGTTCAGATGAATACAAGATGATGGAAAAGAAATGGATTAAATCAGCAACAACCACTGATGAGAGAATACTAGGAATTCTTATGAATACAAATAGCTTATGAAGGTTAATGAGGTTCATCGTGGGTTTAAAATAAGAGAATGAGTGTATTTTGTATGTACAGTGAGTCCTCCAATTTAAGGTCTAGGTAACTTTTGAAAGGTACATTAGTGCAAGCTAAATTACCTTTTTTATTGCCAATTGTAAAATATCTCTCTATTCTTCCCCCTCCCGCCAACAAGTATCACAAAGTTGCTTTGTATAGTTCAATAGAAGTTCACAGAATAAAGCAAAATTAGAAGCTCTCAAAAAGGCATCAATCGTGGTATTTGAAGAGAAAGAATACAACACTTAACTAAGTACCCTGCCTGCCCTTTCTGTATAATTGCTGCACAGGAATTTTATTCCAGTTATTTTGAATCCATATGGTCTGGGAATTCATCCTGTTGGTTATCATTATTTAATATTTATTACATTTTTATCCCGCCTTCCCATCTAGGGGCTGAGGGAAGCCTGCATGGTTTCTTGTCCCATTTTTATCTCACAACAACCTTGTGAGGTAGAAGGCTTAAGAGATAAGGGGTGACCTTGGGCCAACATGCTTTATGGCTGAGCAGGTATTTGAATAGCGTCCCCCTGGTCTGACTTCAAACGTCTATCCACAACACTGCACTTGCTGTGGTTAATTTTAACTGACGTTTTAGAATTGGCAGTGATCCCCAAACAAGTAATTGTTTGTGTTAAAGCTGATAGGAGCAGTTATTTACTTGACAAGAGAATCATGGCTAAAGTCTGTAGCACCTGAACGTTTATAATTCTGCTGGAGTAGAAGGGAATTCAAATACATAGCTTGAAAGAAGGGTGGGAAGTATTCAGCTGTGGAGAATTTCAGCTTGATGCCTCTGCTGTGCACACATTTTTGAAGCATTTGCCTTCTAACTTTCATTCTTGAAGAATTCAAAAAATAAAGGTTAGCTCTATCATAGGAAGCGGGTGTGGTAGAAAAGGTATTTCCAGAAACCTAAATCCCTTCGGAAATATTTACGGTATTATACTTAATAAACTAATTCTGCCATGCCCTATATGGTCCATAGATGACATAATGGAACATCAGAGTGCCAGAAGACAATCCTTTGTTCTACACTGGAAGCTCAGCTCAAGCCAATCCTAGCTTTTCATTGGCAAGGGGGGGGGGACCCACCACTTTATGAAATATGTACTTTTCCATATTGCAGTATTTTTCCAGCTCATTTTAAATAGGAAAGTCTCCCCCACCCAACCTGTACAGAATAAACTATTCTAAGATTATGAAGGTGTTCCCACAAGAGAAAGGGGGATCTGAAGCCATCTTGTCAACAGTTCCATCATTTACAGAACATAATGAGATTTCCCATGCTAACAGCCATTTTAAAATATTAAATGTTTGCATTCGTAAAGCAATGTACGATTATGAACACTAGTGTGCAGGATTACACAAAGTGCAGCTGAGTTTTCAAAAATATCATACCACTCTTGAAAATAATTTCTGATTTCATTCTCCACAGCATGAGAAAATGAACAGAAATCCACCCCATTTGCTGACTGAGAACATAGGAAAGATTTCGGCTCAGAATAGGTGTGGGGCAAAATTTGTGGGAGCAAAGCAAACTGGATAGCTCAGTTGGTTAGAGCGTGGTGCTGTGATAACACCAAGGTTGCAAGTTCGCTCCCCGTATGGGACAGCTGCATGTTCCTGCATTACAGGGGGTTGGACTAGATGATCCTCAGGGTCCCTTCAACTCCACAATTCTATGATTCTAGAAAACAAAGGAAGGTTGTTGGAAGGGAGAAATGATTTGGAAACCCTAAGAGGGCAGTGATGGAAACAGTGCAAGAGTCCTTTAAATCTATTAGCACCGTTGCCTGCACACCTCCTCTCAGAAGTGGAGATCCCCACACACACACACACACATACACAAACCTTTTGCATGCAGGCAGGCATATACAAACGAAAATGCCAAAATGACTCACCCTACAGCTATTCCCAGTGTCTGCGAAAAATACACAACTTTATTGAATATACCTTTGAAACCTGCAATGCGCAGCAGTTTTTTTCAACCATTGCTATCAAGGAAGTCTTTGTTAACAGCACCTGCACAGGACATTGATCACATGGGTCACACTCTGTATAAACTTGTCCTCCGGGGGCAGGTTATGCTGCTCACATGTAAATGATAGAGTACTGTCAATCATCATTAGCAGCTGCCAGGAAGCTCCATGCAGATGGTGGGCTGTGGTTGAATGCATGTCGGGAGAAGAGTTGAGTGTGTGTGTGTGCGCACACATGCAAGATTCAGCCCACAGAATCCAGAGAATCTCGGTTTTAAATCTTCTACACATCCTGTGTAATGACAAATTGATAATCAAAGGAAGTGCATCGCTCATGCACTTCAGAGGCAGATAGATGATACTTCCCTCCCCTATCACCATAAGGCAACTTTGCTCTTCTGAAACAAGCCTGTCCAAAACCATCTGGAAAAAGCACAGACCCATATTGGATTTGCAGCTGGAAGTAGTACTATAAAGAACAGATCTGATGGAATGCTGTTTTACTACTGTAGTTTTCAAGTTCACAGCCTTTTGCGGCTTAATGTCGCATCAAGAGGGAAATAATCCATTTCCTTTTCACCTCCTGCAGCTGCTGCCACCTCCCTTAGAGGGTAACAGCGGGAAGTAAAATGTGTATTATACGATTTGTTCTTGTGAGACAGACCTCTAAGCCTCTGGATTTTAAACATACAAAAAGCAGGCTCTTTTAACCTTGTTCTATCAATATGTATATTTTTTATTAAGCAGAACAGTTGGATTCCTGGAAACTGTTCGGCATCTAGGAAGTGATCTGCCGCAGAATCAAATTCTTAAAAAGCCAAGTTTGCTTCCCTTGCACATACTACTTTATCTGGCACTCTTTTTATATCCAAAGGTCACTGTGGTAAAATAAGGGATGTTGGATTTTTTTTAAAATGGAGAACAAAGTATTAGTGTGGTATTATCCTCCATTTTAAGCATAGAAACATAGGGCAGGTTCACCTGACCAGCTCTGTCAGCAGAAGTCATGTGCAATGCCTTCTGCTTCTGCAATTCAGGTTTCCCTCCTTCTCCTCCCCAAATTGGCTTGGGGTGTTCAGGAGAACCCCAAAAACAACACACAGAGGGAAGAAAGGAGGCATCAATCCATCTGGAAATCTGCAATGCTTGCACAAACAGAAGAAGCATTGGGAAAACGTGACACTGCGCTCCACCCACGGAAAGTTCCCTTATGCAGATCTGGACCACTGGGCCCATCTAACTCAGTATTAGCTATACCATGAACGGCAGCACCTCTCCAGGATTTCAGACAGGGGACATTCCCAGCTACACCTGGCAATCCCAATGGCTGAACCTGGGACCTGCTGCACGCAATCAAGTGTCTCTCCCACTGAGTTACGATGGGAAGCAGGAAAAGTATGACTCTGAAAAAATATTAAAGACCTAGCAACCAGATTTACAACAAATGGCACTTTGCGTCCAGAATGGATTCCTACTTATTTTGCCATCTATTTCGTAAGTTCTCATTCGAGTTAAAGTTGACAAAGAGATTGCTGAACTCTGGTTTGTCCTTAACATTCCTCGGAGCAAGCTGGCAGCTTCCAATACATTCCTGATTACATAATTATTACAAGAAATTAAAGATTACTTTCAGACGTGCTGTTATGCCAAATTAAATAGTGCTGCTCTAATGGCTGCCCATTTCTGCTATTCAGAGTTGATTAAAATGCATTCTGATCTTCAAAGAGTAACAGCTGTGCTCAAGGGTATTTTTAAAATCACAATGTAAAAAGAAAAAAAGAAAACTTAACTAGCTTTAGAGAAGGTCCACATCACCAGCAGTATCTTACCAAGTTTATGATCACAGAAAATATCACAGCATCAATGCACGGTACTTCATCTTGACTCATATACTTGTAAAATAAGCTACCAGGGGCAAATACAGTGGTGCCCCACAGGACGAATGCCTCGCAAGACGGAAAACCCGCAAGACGAAAGGGTTTTCCGTCTGCAGAGGCGCTTCGCAAGACGAAAACTGATGAAAATTTTCGGGGGGGGGGGTTTCGCTCCAAAACCCCTTTTTCTGAATCGCTAAGCTGCTAAAAGCATTTTAGCAGCAAAACCGCTAATCCCTCAAGCCTTTTATAGCCGTTTTTAGCCCTTAAAATGTCAATAGCGCTAATAGCGCTACTCCGTCAATGGGCTTGCTTTGCAAGACGAAAAAACCGCAAGACGAAAAGACTCGCGGAATGGATTCTTTTCGTCTTGCGAGGCACCACTGTAATAAGAACAAAGAAAATGTCTCCTTCTGAGGCCCCCACTTTGGAATTTGAAACGGATGGTTGAATTCAACTAGCTTGTCCCACTAACAGCAGCCTGGTCAAAAGCAATGGGGCTTCTCTCCCTCTTACTCCTGGGCTCCCTTCATGCACCCCAACTCCCCCAAATTGACTCAGGGTGGTCAGAAGAACCCCCAGACCATTAAGGAGGAAGGAAGGAAAAGAGGTGAGAGCATTCCACCAGGAAAGCAGAAATGCTTGAAGTGATTTGAATGCCCACTTTATAAAATAATAACAAAGAAATAAGGAAAATTGGTACGATACGTTTTAAGAATGAATTAGAAAATATGAAAAGATGAAGGTAACAATCATATGTACATTCAATATTAGAAATTTTAAATGCACCAGGAATTAATGGGAAGTCTATCACACCTTAGTAAGAACGTTGAACAAAAGAGACTGTATAAGAGTAGATCAATTTTTATTTGTATACTTACATAAGATTACTTATAGAAGATCATTTTTGGTTTATATAAGTTTGTTTTTGTTATGTATGAAACTTAATAAAGCATGGAAAACTTAGAAAGAAAGAAAGAAAGAAAGAAAGAAAGAAAGAAAGAAAGAAAGAAAGAAATGCTTGCAGTGACAGAGCAATCTCGGGATTTTTTTTTATGTTTGACGTTTCCTGGAAGCCACCCAGAGTGGCTGGGAAAACCTAGCCAGATGGACAAGGTATTAATAATAATAATAATAATAATAATAATAATAATAATAATAATAATTGCTATTTCATAGCTGTCAACGTTTCCCTTTTTTAAGGGAAATTCCCTTATAGGATTCCTCACAAGAAAAGGGGAAAGTTGACAGCTATTCTATTTTCAATCCTCCTGCTGATTTTAGATGTATGTTCCGTGGATCACATCTAAAGTCAAAATCATGCATAATCAAAACACATTGGAGATTGCCAAAGTCTTTTTTCTTGGTTGGATGCCTGAGCCAGAACACCCGCCCCTTATTTGTTTGTTTGCTTGCTCACTTTGCTGCATGAACAGCAACAATGCCTTTTTAGTAGCATTACTGCAACAACTGGTGCTAACATTATGCAACTAGCACATGGCAGGTTTAGAAGAAAACTGGAAAAAAGATTCAGTAAATGCACAAGTCATTGATATCGGCTATCAGCTGGTGGCCGCCTCTCCTCCATTTCGCTTGGTTGATGGGTGCAAGGTTGATGCCAAACAAAACATCAATTTAATTCGGAATCGGGTATCCAGCAATGTTGGTTAGACTGTGTGGCTGGACCAGCGCGTATCCAAATGGTTCCAACCAACAGAGATTCACTTTTTTTTACATCAACTACAAAATGGGAGAATGATGTCCATGTGATTGATGGTGTGGTAAATCTGGGCTGTTTCCATGCACAGGAAGAGATGAGCTAAATCTGCTGACTACTGCGATACGTCTGTTCCTTTCACAAACAGAATCATTCTTATTTGGCATTATTAGGGGCTACTAGTTTGACTACAGAATTGGAAAATGCAGTATAAGAGGTTCAGCTTTGTTTGTGTTGATGCAACGCAAGGCAATTTACGTCGCACACCAACATGTGGGGGGAGAAGTCAAAAGGCGGTGCTGTCAACTGCTAGCTCTTTAGGAAAATCAGAACTTCAGATTAGTTCTCACAAAGGGCAGATGAAGTTGAAAATCATACTGCAACACTCAAGATGACATTTGAGATGTTCCTGGAGAAATAAGATGTGATGGAGAAGAGATCAAGCCTATCCTTCACCCAGACATTTCAGTTTTCATGCATAGGAATCCTTTCCTTTGTTAAGCCATGGGGTGAAATTCCATTATGTAAACTCTCACCTGCAGTTCATGCACAGGCTTACATGCTATTTGTGTGGCCACACTTCAGCCACAAATTGCAACTCAAAAAGTAGTAGAACCTAAGCTTATCATTTAAAGAGATGTTTACCTCTATTTGTATTCCAAGCTGTGCTTTCTCTTTGTCCTTGCGCTCTATACATCGCTTCAACTCTTCTATCTCTGACATAACAGCACTGTGATTCAGCTGTGCTCTCAATTCCCAGATCTGCTTTTCCATCTCTTGTTTCTCTGGATCAGACCTCTCAAGCACTGGAACAAACGTGGCATGATTTAGCATAAGAAAAATTACAACAAACAAAAGAATGCACTCATACATAAAACACACATGGCTGCAGGAAAATCAGAAACAGCCAATTCCAGTTTCGATTAACCATAGTTTCACATATTGTTCAGACCCTAAACCATGGTTAATCTTAACGATGTTTAGTGGAAACAAGTAAACCACAGCTTGTATGGTTCAGATGACACACCAAACTGAAGCTAATCAAAAATAGAAACAAAGACTTCAAAACTCCTCACTGTGGCCATGTCAAAATGAGGATGAAAGACTTCGAACTCAGAGGAAGCTATGCTTGTTCTCACAAATCAAATCAGCCCATAAAACAAAGTTTATCGACAAGCAGTATTGGTGGCCTTGACTACAGGATAAGGCGATAGTTAGATAAACAGAAAGATAGATAGCTCGGTTAGAGTAAATGCCAAATTACTTTAAATTTCCTTTCAATTCTATGAGGAGACTGACATGGCAAGCACAGGCTTCCATGAATTAGCTTATTGCCTCCACTGCCTTGTGGATTACTCTTGGGTGGGATGAAGAGTAAGGCAGTTCACACCTTGACCAAAAAGAAGTGGGATTCCATCGGGTTCTAGGCAGGCATTGCTTATAGACACTGGCAGCAGACCACAAAGATAAAACACAAAAATGTGTCATCTGACGAAGATGGAAGGGTGCCCTCAAATTTTGCTTTAAAAAAAGGAGTTGGGTTAAAAATTATCAAAAAAGTATTTTCTGTTCTTTCTTTGTTTGAACACCTTCTGAACTTCCCCGCAGAAAATATTATGTGAAACAGCCTCAATCTGATAGTTCGTGAGAATTTTCATGCATCCCATACTGTTAGATAACTGCATCTTCTTCACCGTCCTGTTTTCCTTCAAGAATATTCAAATGAAATGCCCTTCCCAAATTCCATTACCTGGAAAAGGGTCCATTTCACTTATTCTGTATCCAAACAATACAGTATCGTGTATGGGTTTTCTATGACATTTTCTGAATGCATATGAAGAATACTTTAAAAAATAATAATACTTTGGCTTTCCTATTAATTATACCTGGGTAAATTAGATTCATTGTCATGTCAGGAAGGTAAGCCATGCTCATGTTTCCCCTGACAGAGTGAAAGCAGTGCCAAGTAACAGAAATATCTATGTTTCAAGAAGGAAAGCCTGCCACTGGACCTTGGCTAGAAGCATCTCCATTCATACAGTGGAAAGGATATACGAGGGATATTGAGGCTTGAGGATGCAACTGCTATTTATAGCCGTTTTAAGCATACCAGCAGGGCACATTTAGAGATCAACCTGTATTGATTTGTTCTGCATCACATGGGACCAAAGCTGAGCTCCACTGAGCACAGCTGATTTGCAACCTCCATTTACTGCCACACAGTGCTCCCCTACTAGCCCTTTGAAAATGAATGGCTAGTACACAACAGTAGGTTTCGGTGGATTGCTTCCAGACCCTACTGATGCAATTACTTCTAGTGAATGCTCCAGATCTAGCTCCTAATATTTTTCACACACTACTGCCTGCCTCTGCTATCTCTGTGCAACTTCTACCATGCTCGTTACGGTAGCAGGGACCTACAGCTCGGACAAGACAAGCCCAAATTCCAATTCATAATCCTTCAGCAGCCTGTAAGAAATCAGATCCTAGCTGGTTGCCAGTCTACCTAACAAAAAAATGTATTAGAAAGGCTTTTGCTAAATCAAGAATTTAAGAAATGAAATATGAACTGCCTAGCGTTTGCTAAACTGCAGCTTCGATAATGGCTCACATTTAATTTACACAACTGCTTTCACATAAATCTCTGAATTAACTTTTGTCTTTTTCGGTCATGATGAGGAGGAGGTTCAATGTGCTGAGATTGTGAGCAACAGACATTGAGACATATGCTTTTGTTCACAACTTGATTTTGCCCACAGTTCTCTGTTATTTCCAGCTTTCAGTAAAACAAGACTTGCCATTTCAAGCGCTGAGTCTTCCTCAAGGTATAGTTACTATAAGGTCTTATTTTTTTGTCCTGAATAGTAATGGGAAAGAGAGTGTTACCTCTTTGCCTCCTCCCGTCATCCTTTTGCTCAGCTGGATGGCTCTGGTGATGCATGGCAACCTGAGATATTCGATGGTGCAGATTCAGTCGTTCCTCTTCTGCTCTAAGGAGTTGGGAACGAAGATCCTCAATCTAACACACACACACACACATATACACAGACAAGCGCCAGCTTTTTTAACAAACCAGAAACCAATTTCAATAAAATGTGGAGGCATATTTTCACTGACATTATCAATTCTTTAAAAGATCCTAAAGCAAAATGTGGCCATAACCCATTACCCATACACTATACTTAGCAATGAGCCAAGCATAAGCAGCATGAGATTTCTCTGTTTTAAATGGAAGCGACAGATTCAAGAGGATATCCCCACCTGGCTCCCTCTTTATCAAACTGCCTTGGTCTTCGGCTTTTTCAGTTTGGGGAGTTGTTTAAGGTATATCTCTTCACACAGGCCCCTGGGTCCTCATGCTGTTGCTGAAAGGAGGCCGCTGGGATATCTGATCTTTTCAGTCACTATACTGCTTTGCCAGTGAGTATTATCTCACTGCTGCTACACTGATGTGCTGTTTTGGAGAATTTAAGCAGCCTTGGTTCTTTTACTAGTTTTAATTGTTTTATATTTTATTTTGTCTTTTGTAAACTGCTTTGCCATTCTTAAAGAAACCTTGTTATCTAAATGAATTAATAATAGGAAAAATAAGGCAAGGGACCTCTCCACATGCAATCAGAAACCCTGCCTACTCAAAAGGTTCCCAAGCACACACAGGTTCCTTCACAGGTTATGCATGTATGGAATGGGGGTAACAATCCCACATTGCCCTCTGAGGGCATTCTGCGTAATTCTGTGAACTGCAACACCAAGATGGGGCAAAACTGGGCTGTTACAAAACCAAGCACACCAACCGAGCCTCAATGAAACACAAAGAGGTTTATTTGACTAGCTGGTTTTGCTTCTGAATAAATTATACAGCTAGAAGCCAGCAGAGAGATTAGCCACTTCAAGGCAATTTGTTTTCGCAAAGTTATAATTTGCTTGTGCAAAAGTAAAACAAGGTAAAGCAATTCCAGGAGGGAGGGTGGGGAGCTGGTGAAGGAATCCAATCGCTCTTTTCACTGTCTTTAGGCAATTACTTTCTCTGCTCTTTCAAAATATATCGAAATGTGCCCAATAATTTATACTACAGGCCAGTCTTGACAGACTCTAGGGTTGTGCGCCCATCTCACTCAAGAGGCCGGAGGCCAGCGCTGTCCGGAGACACTTCCGGGTCACGTGGCCAGCATGACATCGCTGCTCTGGCGAGCCAGAGCCGCACACGGAAACGCCGTTTACCTTCCCACTAGTAAGTGGTCCCTATTTATCTACTTTCACCCGGGAGCAGTTTTCGAACTGCTAGGTTGGCAGGCACTGGGACCGAACAACGGGAGCGCACCCCGCCGCGGGGATTCGAACCGCCAACCTTTCGATCGGCAAGCATTAAACATTAAACAACCCTTAAACCCAAAGAAAGTAAACCATAAATATAACGTGTAATCTATTTCATCATATCCATAGGTAGGCAGCTGTGAATGCGTAAGTGAGAATTTATTTTTAACCAAATTAAAAAGACAGCTAGGGAGCGTCTTATTTGGCGTGACAGAGTCTGCAGAACTAATTTTCTAGAGTGTCAATTAGAACAGAGTAAGATCCAAATACAGAGCAATCCCTGAAAGCAAGCACTAGGCACATTCCAGCTGTGGCAAACTACAGTATAAGGTAAGTCCTTCAAGCTGCTGATGCTATCATGTAGCTTGTTGTCCCCTCCTGCTTTCATACAACATATTCAAGTGCTAGCTTCCCCTACCCACCCAGTGTGGTACAATGGACAGAGTGTTAAACTTGGGCCCAGCAGACCTGGTTCAGATCCCCCAAATAGCTATAAAGCCAAACAAACACACATTCTAAGTGTTCTTTCTCTAGAATGAGCAGGATTCAAAAGGCAAAACGTTATATTAATATGCCATGCCACAAGATAAGCAAGCCAATCAGCTTCTGCTACATTTCTTAAGTTGACTTTGGCAAAACAGCTTCATGTTGCTCTCATTTGCGTGTTACGCTAAGTCAAACCATGGTTTAGCACAAATGAGCAAATGTTGGACTCCTTTGCTGCTGCACTAAGCAAAGCCACAGCATGTTGTTTCAACCCAGAGTAGCAGTTCTGCTCTATGCAGACAAATCATGAGCTGAAACCAAGACTTGCCTTTGGTTTACAGCTCATAGTTTCTCCGGGGAGAGCTAGACCAGGAGCTTGAGTCTGGACAACATGCTAAGGCAAACCACAGTTTACCACAGCAGCACAATGACTGGACTGGAGCAAAGCACCATCTCCTTTCTGGAGGCCTACACATTTGCACTAAGCTTAGCGCCATGTGAGAACCAGACTAATAAACTATCATTCTGTAATAAAGCTTGGTATGCCCTTTTGTGACTGTTTTCTTATCATACTTATTTCTAACTTCCTACCGCACTACTTGATAGAAAGTTTTAAGAGCACTGCCTACTGTGAACGGAGACAGGTTTTTACATAGGAAAGTGGTTACCTGGTGGAGAAGAACCTCTCTGCTGTTTTCCGACTGATCCAGTTTCCTCCGGGACTGCTCCAAATCTTGTTCAAGCTTATTCGGATTAGAAAGAGTGACAAAAAAATCATTCCACTGCTAGTAATGTCATGAATTATTTAGCTACAATATTTAATATACCCAGAAGTCTGCTGAACGCTCATTTCCTATGCAACACTTTGCTAAGCTCGCCAAATGCCTATTACCCCAATGGTTCCTTAGATCAAACAATCTGTTTACAAATACATGCATTTCTTCCTCTCCTAAAAACTACGTTATGTAACTGAGTTGCACGTGTTATCTCCCTCATACTCTAGATGGGCTCCCCTTTCAAGGTAGCAAAACAGAGCAGTTTGAAAGGTTGTTTGACTCATAATAACCAGAAATCCCAGGTTGAGAAGGGAAAAAAGTAAAAACCCAAAGGCACATTAAAAAAAAGAAACACCCAAAATTTCAAGCCAGAATGAAGAATGGGTATTGCAGATGTCTGTGATTAACTCAAAACTGAACGCAAGTTCTTGAAAGAACAACAAATACCCTCTTAGTTATAGTTATATTAGCCCTTGAAAGGGTTTGGAAAGTGAAGCTGCTGCGAAATGCAGCAGCCAGAATAATTTCTGGTACTTGGCTTTCCTGACCACACCACTCGGTTTGAGTCCAGGCCTAACTCAAAATCCTGGTTATTACATATAAAGCTCCAAACATCCTAGGACCAGGATATTTCAAGGACCTTCTCCTCCTGTGTTAACTTGAATGACAGTAGCAGTTGGCAGCCTTACAGGGCCAGTGTGGTCCTGCTTCCCAGTGCTGAGTGGGGTTGCCTTCTACCGAGGGGGGAAAGGGATGGTTAGCTTGGTGCACTGCAGGCGTGATGCAACAAATCTGATTCCTATTTATTTATTTAAGGCATTTCTATAATGCTTACTATTTTGAATTCCTAAGCAGTGTGAATCAAACGTGTTTTACGCACACACACGAACACAGAATAAGAAAGGCCATCATACAAACAAAACAACCTTATAAGGCCTGCTAAAATAGGCATGTCTTAGTCAAGTGCCTGAAATTAAGCAAGGAGGGGACCTGATTATTCTCAGCCAAAAGGGAGGGCCACAGGATTGGGTCCCCAATGCTGAATGCAAGGCCTCTGGAAGTTATGAGCCAGTTACCCCGCCAAGTTCCACACAAGTTTGGAACTGGGAAGCCAGATGAACAATGCCACCCGGCATGTATCTCTGCGCCACCAGCTACTGCTGCCTAATAATAATTCAGAGAATAATAATTCAGAAGAAAGGTATGTTTGGCAAGGACCCAATAGAGGATCTTTTGAGTGGTGGCTCCCCAGTTGTGAAAATCCCTCTGAAGGGAGGTTAGTTCAGCAGGTGGTGAAGGCATTTTTATTTCACCAAGCTTTTGCCACATTTTAATTCTTGCTTTTTTATGGCATTTGTTTTATTGGTTTCTTCTCCTACCCCCTAGTTTTAATAGCAGTGAGTGTTTTAACTGTTGTTAAGGGCCAAATTTCTCTGCGTGGGCCTCAACAAGTATGACGCCTTCCTGTTTTTACAGGCTTAAGTATTCTTGATGCAGGTCACCTTGGAAGGAGCAGTACAATCTGGGCATGTGCCGCTGAAAAGAAGCTGGACATCTTACTATGAAAGGCAGAGAGTTTGATGCTGATATCTGCTATTATATGTTAAAGCAAGCATACTTCATATTTTTAAAGCATGGGTGCAAAAGTCACTGCATCAATTGCAACATGAAGATACTACACCATCAACATTTTTTTAAAAAAAAAACCCTTACTTTGTTTTTTTCACCCTCCATTTTCAGTACTTTATTCTTCAAGACAGTTTCCACTTCATTAGCTCTAGCATCTTGTTGTTTTAAAGCCTTGAAGGAAGAAAATGGGAATTTGTTTCTTTTTTGCAAAACCATCAAAGCCTTAATTTATAAAATATGCTGACATTTGTATTATTTACACATGCACAAACACAGCAGAACACACTGGTGTGTGAGATTATACCGTGCAAAGCTATAAATAGATGTATCGAATGCATAGTGTCCACAACTAAGCTTGATACCTTGCAATCCATTAGCTTCCATACCCCAATAAGCAAGCTGAGCCTCAGCCTGCCTCAACTCTCCCTTCAAGACACAGAATGTTTAACCCTTTCCCAAGCTGGATGTATGTTCAAAATCATAAACTCCCACACCTATTTTAACTCTCAAAAGCTATATAAGATCCCCTATCTTTTACCTCTTAGGGAGAAAAACAGTGGGGTGTGTGGAGAAAGAAATTTTCAGTGTACAGATAGCTAGGATGGAAAGGGTTAAACAGCCCTCTTCTGCCACTCAGTCGGAAGTCAGCCATCAGGTGGCACTGTGGTCTAAACCAATGAGCCTCTTTGGCTTGCCGATCAGAAGGTCCGCAGCGTGCGGTGTGAATCCTTCCAGTGGGTTGAGCTCCCATTGCTCTGTTCCAGCTCCTGCCAACCAAGCAGTTCGAAAGCACACCAGTGCAAGTAGATAAATAGGTACTGCTGCAGCGGGAAGGTAAACAGCATTTCCATGGACTCTAGCACTTGTCATGGTGTCCCGTTGCGCCAGAAGCGGTTTAGTCACGCTGGCCACATAACCCAGAAATCTGTCTGCGGACAAACGCCTGCTCCCTTGGCCTGAAGTGAGATGAGTGCCACACCCCAGAGTCGCCTTTGACTGGACTTAACCATCCAGGGGTCCTTTACCGTTACCTTATCTGACAAAAGCATTGCACTTCCACTTGATATGTCTACCCAACATTGCTGGAAGTGATAAGTAATGGGGCCATCAGGCAGGAGGCAGGCTGTATAATTGCAGACAAATCTAGGAAGTCCCCTTGTCAACATGGCTATGTGTACAACAGGGTAGGGCAGTCTCATTGGCTCCAGCCCAAGAAGCCCAACTTAAGCCTATCGGAAGAACATTTCAGAATAGTAAACCAATAAATGGGCTCCTTGCATGATTCTTAAGCAGTACAGGTAAGCACCAAAATGTAGTAGAAAAAAGGGTTCAAAGTAACCCAGGTTTAACTAGATTTAAACAGTTTAAAACAGGAAAGTAGCAGTTATGGGGAAGTTTAGGCCCTCCAAGTACTACCGCTAGGTAGAGAAGACAATTCTGGCAATGTAGGCAAATAATCTTTACTTGGTCTAAGGCAGTTTCCTGGTGAATTTACCTCACAGAGGAATGTATGCAGCTTGGAGATGCCTTGCATACTGGCTCCACAATGTCAGCTATACTAGCGAAGAAAAACTAGAAGCAATAAGTAACCGCGGAAGATTTCGCTAACACAGAATAGGAATTAGGCATCTTATCATTAAGACATCTTAACTCAGTCTTGGAAATCAATATGCCAACCTCAGCTTATCAAAGCAGCACTGAAGGATATTTAGGCCATTAAGCAGCAATAACATGAAATAAAAAAGCAATCTCTCACCCCACTGGTATTTCAAATAAGCCATTCCATTTTATTTTCCAGGTACAGTAAAAATAAATAGTCCATAACTGTATTGGTTTTACGAAAAGCAGGTATATGACTAAACAGCACATACACACACACGAAAGGAAATTTTCAGAACCAAGGAAAATGCAGAGTCTCTCACATACCACACCTGGAAGTAAATCAAACCTATTTTGCCTAGGCTGCTCTGCCAATAGCATACTCGCATCAGTCACTTGTGACCTAACAGAAATAAAGAACCGACTTCAGACTATGGTTGAAGATCCTAGCTCGATCCCAACTTAATGATCATAGGTTTTCAGTTTGGATTTAACAGGAAACAATCATTGATTGGATTTCCTGGGTTAACTGCAGTGTGCGGAGAAGGGAGGAAAACATTGGAAACCACCTTCTATCGAGTCAGACCCCTGGTCCATCTAGCTCTCTCCAAGGTTTCACACAGGAAACCATTACCAATCCTGCCTGGAGATATTGGGGCTTGAACCAAAGATTTTTTGCCTGCAAAGCAGATTCTCCACCACTGAGCTACGAGGGCTGGCAGCAGCATATGTCAGAGTCTGCAGGCACAAAGCTTGCACAGGTCCCAGAGATCTAACCCAAGATCTGTACGTCCAAACCAGGCCACTGCCTAGCCTTGCCTATTCAGAAGTTCCCAAAGCTGAATAACCAAGGGAGCATGCTGCCAGCCTCCTACTGGACCAAGGGGGCGTTCCAAAGACCCACACAACTGGTTCTGCATGATCAGAAGGAGGGGCTTTGGATTTGTGTTTCTCAAAACAGCAGACACCCGCCCTACACAGCAAGCTGCTTTTGAAACCAAGGAGACTTTCAAAAGCAGTCTGTGATAGAAAACCCTACCAGGCATGCTCAAGCTTGTGGGAATGTCTAAAGTGGTGCTTTGGATCCCAGCCCATATTTACCAAGGAGGGGAATCAGCCCATTGTTCTGGCTTCTATTTAATTTCTTACAAGTGATCATCTGGATAGAGGAAAACAGTCCTTTATGATTACCGTAAGTGCTGTAAATAGCATAACACTTAAAACTTTTTAAAAAAACACACACACCCCCGAATGTTAATGACAGACACTTTCCCCCAAAGAGCCAACTATCTATCTAAGTAAACTACGATAATGCTGTGGAGTGACAAATCGAGTTCAGATAAGAGCTACAGCAATTACAAAGTCAGTGTCATACAGTGTCAAGAGCAATTGTGTTTGCTGCTATATTTCTCTAATTAAAAGTTATGGAAGAATAAATAAGAAGGTGCGTACTACAGGCACAGTAATTGTTAAATAGGGTTATCCTCAAGACATGCATGTAATAAGATGCTTTTCTTCTCCTAAGCCTGGGAAATTGCAGACCCATCAACCAAACATGAATCACAAGTAAATTGATGGATGGTGCTATTAAAGCCAGAGATGCCAAATATACAGAAGAAGGAGAAAGAGAATCCTTCCCAAGGAAGAATAAGCACCATTTCTGCGGCAGGAAGACTCGCCTCACCAACCTTCTTCGGGAGTGTCAAACAGGCAGATAAGTGCAATTTAGCTGTTATTCAAAATGTGGACTCTCAAAAACACTTCTGACAGCATCAAAGGTCCATGAGAAGGAAGATCCTTTTACAGAGGACCAAGCAGCAGCATTCTGTCAAGCTATAGCAGAAGGAAAGGTGGGGCTGCAGGACCATTCCATCAGCTTGCCTGGAGGACCAGCCCCATTTAGCCCTTCCTCCATCAACTTCCACCTGGCAGAGGGAGAGGGGGAAAGCAGGACCACTCCATCAGCCCTGCTGAGATCAGCTCTTCTTGACTCCTCCTTCCCTCCATTCCAGCTGATCAATATAAGAACTGACATGTGTGACTTCAGGAAGCAACCCTTAGATTGTAAACTTGTGGGCAGGGACTGTCTTGTTTCCATTGATCTTATGTAAGTTCCTGCGGGGGGTGGGGGTGGGCTTACTTAAAACATTTAAGTTGTGCAGGCCGGTTAGGAGCATCCTCAGAAACACCACCATCCCTGGGCCCGGCTGGCAAGTTTTTTCAATGATCCGCCCAGCCAGCACATCTCTTCTCCTTGATAAAAATCACTCAGCACTGACAAGAGGCAAAAAGCCAGGTGTCTACAGGCCTCACTACTTACCACCTGACAAGTTCATGGAAGGGAAAGGGTACTTCCATGGCCCAGGAGACACTGAGAGGAAACAGATGCTATGCAGCCCACCACCAGAAGCATCCTCTTCTCCTCCACCACTGGAGGAGGTCAAGACTCCTGCTGCATTAAGAAGGGTTGTGTCACGTCCAGGGCTAGGCAGGGCCAGAAATGACTATGGCTATGGGCACTGAACATATCCATCATCCATTTGTCTGTCTAGAACTACATTATCACACTTTAATCCATCTCAGGATTCTATTTGTGCAGTGCATCCCTTTGTGGGTGGGATGTTTTTGATGCATTTCTCCTTCCTCTTGGTTTTAACGTGTCTATGTGGGGCTTATTGTCTATTTGTTTGGTTGGAAGTCGCTTTGGGCTGCCCCAGGCAAGCTAAAGTGACTGACAAATTAAAGGAATGAATAAATAAATACAATGTCTGGAGCACAGCCCATTTTGGCCCTTAGGACCAGCTGTAGGGGACTGAGGACATCTCTCCAATGAGACTAGAAGAGCAATGCAAGAAGATCTGAAGAATGGACAGGGGGACAAACCAGTTACAGTCCTGAACTGGGGAATGCCTCTTAGATTAGGGGTGGTGAACAGGGGTCCCTTCAGCTGTTGCCAAACTGCAATTTGCATCGTTGCTGACCATTGGGCCATGCTGGCTGGTGCTGAAGTCCATCAAAATTTGGAGGGCAACAGATTCACCACTACTGTCTTAGGAGATGCAGACAGTGTGTTGTGGGAAGGTGATCTTCAGCTCATTCTTTATTTTCACCATAGCTACTGTTGGCCAATCAGGGAACCAGCTGGGGACAAAATGCTGGACTAGTTAGACCCTTTGCCTGAGCACAGAATACACAGTTCATTATGTTCACTTCCTCAAGAAATGACCCCAACACCCAGAAGCTCAGTTGCTCCCCCCTCCACACACCTCCCCTAGTGCCCCTCTTTAGGCATTAGTTCAAGAAAAACATAAAAATGTCAAAAGTCCAAATCACAAAATTGGGGGGGTGGGAAAAGAAATTGGAAAGCATTTTAGAGTGCCCTTACAACAATTAGCACTCCAGAATGCAACACACATAAAGAAAACACATGTTTAACTGCAGACCGGACCGTAGGGGGTATAAATAAAATGTGCACCTCTATGCCATCACTCCTAAAAACAGAAAAGAAATTCAGCACATTTCAACAAGGTTTGAAACTGTGAAATGGGATTTGCTCAGCCCCCTTGCTCTTCACGGATGGCAAAACACTGGCTCCTAGTGGCCACAAAGATTCTGCAGGCTTTTTTTTCTCAAAATGCATTGGCGTCGTAAAGATTTGAAAGCAACTGAAAAGATAAATAAACTCTGAGAAGCAAATTTAATCTCATGTAAATTAATTCAAATGGCAGGAAATCAATTCTTACCCTAATACATAGTTGCGTTGACTAGCTGTTAGTTAGTTAGTTAGTTAGTTAGTTAGTTGGCTTCTGTCTGTTGCAAGAGACAATGGAGTGCGCCTCTGAGGGTGAAGTCAAACCGCTGTGTTAGCATAACCAAAGTTACCTCCCTGGGGCGAAAGCCAGGCAAACCATTCTTTATTATACAGTGGCATCCCTTGGCTTTGAGTGCTGGTCAAATTTCTTTTATTCGATCAAAGCCTCATGATAAGCACAGTTCAGGGAAAGTGGTAAGAACATAACGCAAGCCCTGGTTCATCAGCTCTGCAACCTTCCAACAGAGGCAAATGACAGCCAGGAGTAGGAAGCTGGGCCAGGGGGCTGCAGTGGTTGGCAGTGGACCCCTGCTATTGTTCTTTTTTAAAAAAATGCATACAGAGGTTTGGAAACAACAGCATAGGCAACTCCCAATTTACACGGAGGTTACATTCCAAGGCATCGCGTTCATCAGTGAAATTGCATATAACTGAAACACGATTGGCAAAGCCTGAAAACACCAGAATCGCTCCCTCCAAACCTCCTTGCTCAAACTCAATAACTCTCCACATGCCTCAGAAGTCGGTGCAAATTGTAAATTGCATTTACAAAGGCTCATGGGATAGCCAGACACTGTTTTCACATTTTCTTTTTTCCCCTCTCTGGGTTCTTTTAGGGCCACACCTGCCATTTTTAAAGTCACTTTGGGGTTCAGTGCAATGCACACTTGCGCAGTTGCAAATCAATTGGCTATTGCCGGTACCAAATGATGCACATAGCTCCTGAAAAAGTGACAAACATCTGGAAAAAATAAGTAAATTGCTAGCCCATTTGAGGATTTACTGTGCAGAACTTAAACACCTTCATTTCCTCTCCACTCTAATGGATCACAACCTTTTACCACCATTCCGTGAAATTTAAAGACAGAGAGAGAATTCAAAACTCTTTGACCCAAGAAGAGCACATGAATCTTTACCCAAATTAAAATGTATGCTACTTTCTCTCTTTTTCTTCTTTAATGTGACCTCCGAAAGGAGAGTCACTCTTTCAGAACAGAAAGTGTCAATCTAAATTAATCCTCACCGGCTTATACTGCACTGTATAATCTGCAATTGCCTTTTTTTAAAAAAAGCACATAGGTCACCACATGTATTAAGGCAACCAAATATGAAATTAAACTTTTCATAGACTCTGTGAGACACCAAAGTAAAGTCAGTCAGAGATGACTATCCAAATAATCGCCCAAGCACTTAAATTAAATCTAAAATTACAAAGTACGCATTTTATCTCCCCGAGGTTTTCAAGTGTTAGGGTGGAGTAATTTCTCTACCACTCTTGCAGGCATTTCACACATTCTTTTCTAAGAGAGGGCCAAAAGGGCCTTAATTTGCCTTTTCAAAAAGCGAACAATAGCTCAGTTTGTCTCCACAGCACAAACTCTTGTACTCTGCCAGATGCATTTTGCTTCAAGCAAAGCTGATTATACAGCACGAGGAAACCGGCTATTCATTACATCATATTTAGGCTTCAAGAGAGCAGTATTCACAAGGTGGTTGTTAACAGCGTTTTTAACAGTTTAAATCTTAGGTGTAACTGAAGATGTTTAAAAAGAAACACAAAAAAACCCCAAAGCCTGCTCAGAACCAAAAAACGCTTTAAATACTCGCTGCCTCAGGGAAGAGAACCCCTTTCATGTATGGCTGTCTGACAGTTCGCTTGATGCACAACAAAATGCATCTGCAAAAATGGCAGTCATTCCTTGAAATAATTAGCTCAGACTAGACAGGGAGCAAGGACCAGATAGATATGCAGTTCTGTACGTATTTAAAAAAACTCGACTGCTTTGCATACCTCCTGCAGATGCAGAGACATGTGTCCCAGCTGATCCTGGCGTCTTTCAACAAGCTGCCTTTCTGAGCGGATTTCTCGTTCTATCTCCTGAAGCCTCCTCTCCACCTGTTCCGACACCTTCAATGAAAAAGGCGGTGGGGAGAAGTGAAATTCTTCCGTTAGCATGGCATTGAAAGTTAAAAATAAAATAAAAAATACCACTCGTTTTTCTAGCAAAGTAAATGCAAAGGCCTAAATACAATTGTGAAGTCCTCCGTTGGTTAGCAATGAAATGCCTATCTGCCTTGTGGTAAAGAAGACGAAAAGCGAAAGGGGGGAGGGCACAGAAACAACGCTGGGGCAAGCTCCACTCAGGTTGTCTGTGCCCTCCAACACCACCTCCCTTCATAGGGCCAAGAGAAACACCTGTCCCACGGGAAGGAGAAAGAAAGCAAAGCAAGTAAGCAAAGACAACTACCGGATCGGCTCCAGTTGGACTGTCCCCACCTCCCCAAGCCTTGCACTCCATGCCATTTATTTGTCTTAGTCTTTTAAAAATGCAAACTGCCTCAGGTACATTGGCAGAAAGATGCTACCGTATATACTCGAATATAAGCTGACCCGAATATAAGCCGAGGAACCTAATTTTACCACAAAAAAACTGGGAAAACTTATTGACTCAAGTATAAACCGGTTCACCACACCACAAACCTGGTGGTGGCAGCAGTGGCGAAGGAAGAACAAGGCTGCTTTCGGGCTACTCATTCCTCCTCCTCCGCCACAGACAGCGGCTAAGGCGGAGGAGGAAGGAGCAGCCTGAAAGGACCCTCACTCGAGTATAAGCCGAGGGGGGCTTTTTCAGCATCAAAAATGTGCTGAAAAAATCGGCTTATACTCGAGTATATACGGTATATAAATGCAGCAAACAAATTTGGGCTGCCTTGGGGAGTTTGGAGACTGAGCCTCATTGTGCGGTTTGATTCACATGGGACCCCGGCCGAAGGCAGCATTTTCTTCGGAGTCTGTGGCGCAGTGGGTCAGTGCGTCTGGCTGTCTGGTTTGTGGTTCAAGCCCACCCAGAGATGGTTATGGGCAGGATTCATGCACTGCAAGGGGTTGGGCTAGATGACCCCTCAGGGGCCCTTCCAATTCTACATTTCTATGATTCTATAAGTCTTTCTCTCTCTTGCCTAATTTCAGGGCCTTGGAGCTGAGACAGGGAGTGCTGCTTAATTCACTTGGGGGAGTATCCTGAACCACGAAGAACTTAAAAATCATTGCAATCAATCTGCATCTGCTAAAACCCAAAGTCTCTTCGGGAACAGACTGGGTTCTTTTGACCCGTTGACCACTGCCACACGTGAGCTTTCCTCCTTGTTACCATGTAGTGCTTTGCATGTGAGTACAAGGTTAATAATAACAATAAATTGTATTTATACCCTGCCCTCCCCGGCCAGAGCCGGGATCAGGGTGGCTAACATTTTACTGTAAAATTACAGTAAAAACATAATGGGGGGGGGGGACAATTTAAAATACAGGTTAAAATGCAATTTAAAATGCAGTCTCATTTTAAAAGTAGCCCATTGATCAAAACCATAAGGGGAGGGGAACATAAGGACTGAGTCCAAACCAAAGGCCAGGCAGAACAGCTCTGTCTTGCAGGCCCTGTGGAAAGATGTCAAGTCCCACAGGGCCCTAGTCTCTTGTGACAGAGCGTTCCACCAAGTCGGGGCCAATACTGAAAAGGCCCTGGCCCTAGTTGAGACCAATCTAACCACCTTCCGACTTGGGACCTCCAAAATATTTGAACACAAAAGGCAGGAAATGAAAGCTTCAGAGGAACAGGCCATTATCATGTCTGCGTGTGGCATGTCTGCACCCACACGGTACATGTGCAGCATTTGGGTGAAGAGAATCTCAACTTTCTTCTTCTTAGAAGGAAAAAAAAGCAGGAGGAACATTTGATCACAGCCTTGAGCATATAGCCTGGAGAAGCCTCAGAAGCCAGAGTTGGAATGAGCTGGAAATCTGGTCACCACTGAGGCTCCACTGCCCTGCATAGCTATTTCTCACAACTCATAAAAGCAAATCTAATTATGACAAATAAAATGTGCAGAACTTGTATTAGTCTTAGAATCCAGCAATATACTTCTTACAAATTTTTATCTTGTGGAGCTTAATGCGTCCCCAAGTGTTCTCCCATTCAGATCCTGACCTGCTTATTTACAACAAGGTTGCAGCGCCATGTGCCTTCAAACAAAATGTGTGTGAGTGTGTGTGTGTTGACAAATCCTTGGTCAAGTATGATCACGCTGCCAGCCTAACAGAGCAACGAGAGATTCAAAGGCGGAAGCAGGTTTCACAAGGCTGCAGGTATTCCAGGTGCAAATGTGCATCTGGATGACAAGACTCACATTTGGACCACATTAGAATGGCAGGATGAGTCTTTTGATATGGATGGAAATGTGCAACCCCATCTAGGGTCACTGGTTGTACACATGTGGAACTGGATCAGAGACAACTTACCATAATGTGAAAATTAGATTTTTGTGAAACCGCACTGAAATTCCATATGCCACTGCCAGGATTTTTGTTGTTGTAACTTTGCTAAATGACAAATCAAGAACTGAACTAGAATAGCCTCTGGCCTTAAAATAATAAAAAATATGACTGAATGAATCAGTAACTGCAGTAATATGATCAGAAGAATTATTTGCTGTAATTATTTCTTTGCTTTACGGGGAAAGAAAACAGGAAAATAATACTTCCCTAGATTGCGGTTTTCATTCTTTCCTTTCCTCATCTATTTGCAGACACTGCCCTCTAGCAGTGAGCAGGGAGTTGAACATTCTATGCAAACATGGGACTTATTATAGCTTTATGGTAGTTATTGCTTTTTATTGCAGTTTCCATGCTGCAGAGAACTGTATTCATGGCGTCATAGTACATTTTGCAGCAACATTTATCCATATGATTTGCAAACAATAAATGTTAAGTCATATTTGGCACTACAATCATAACCAACGTCCACAATTATGAAGGTTAGCTGTACTATAGATTGTGTTTTTCCTTCCAAAATGTCTGCACTTACTGAAACTATGCTATAGTTTCCACCGTCTTTAAACTGCTTCTTTACCATTTATACTTGGTTGGAATTGCCGCAACAAAAAGGTCAGCCCAAAATTCATAATTTAACCGAACACACCAATGTCATCTCCTTGGCTTGAGTCTCAAAGTGCCCTTTCGCTCGCCAAAAACATCACCTACTCATGGAAGAACAGTTTACAACCTGGAAGAAGGAGGATGTGCAAGGAATGACCCCCAAATTCAGCAAAGTCCTTGCCAATGCTCAGACTCTAACGCAAGACTTTGCACAAGCCCTTTTTCAATGAGCAACTAGAGTTTATATGCTGCACACCCTGTATCTACCTTGTTCACCTTGCTAATCACGTTATAATGCAATTCCTAGTTTAAACGCATGCAAATGGGAGACTTTTTTTTTACAGTGCAGCATCACAGAGCTGACGAAACAGCAGCGATGCTTTTCCCCCTTCTGCTCACTGTTCTTCGGAACCGAACCCATGTTTTTAAAAACACCTAAGATTGTTATATATATATATTTAGTCCTTTATTTCATTGGCATTCTGTGTTCTTTGCAAAAGCAATCTGAGCTACACTGTTGTGGAAAGCACTCTCCTTGCTTTCTCTTTTAGGGAAAGACATTTAAAAAGTATCAAGAATGGATGATTAATCCATGATTACTGAAGGTTAATTCCCGATTTATTGGAGCCAAATTACTTTTCAAACAACATTAGATGGAAGGTTTTCAAGCAATGCTCCAAAAGAAACCAATCATTACAAGTACTTAAAAAACAGCACGCTGGAGTCAAGGACAGTTAAAAGTCTAAGCAGCTGTAGCCATGGAACAGAACTTGAGAGAACTGAAATTGCAATCCACAGTATGCAATCAACAGGAACTTCAGTCAAAAGAATAAAAATACGTAAACTTCCAACACAGGAATTCCAAGGATGAAACACCAAATAAGGAGGGGGCAAAGGCTGTATTCTAGAAATGTCGGGGAGACAGTTGCCCCAACTCACAACTAAAGCACAACTACACACGTCGGACATGAGACAGGTGTTTTCAGGCTTGTCCTGCTCTAGCGAATGCAATCCAACAATAGTCAGACGGAATTTTGCTTCTGCAGAACACACGGCGGTAGAATCAGAAAACCCACTTGAGAATGAGCCACTGCATCCATTTGCAAGCCAAGGGTTCCTCATTTGTATTTAGGTCACAGGTCCTTACAGTTTGTCCAGCTCTGTTCACAAAGCTCCCTCGAGTTTCAAGAACAGCTTGTTGAGCAGCATAAGTGGATGCTGCCAGAGGTGAGGAGAGTGTCAAGAGTTGCATACACATGAAAGGGCTGGAGGGAGAGCCCAACCAGAGGGAAAGACACAGGTTAGCCACCCCTGCTCCATGGCCTGCCCCTTTGTCAATAGAGGATCAGGTCTATAAATCTCTCAAATTCCACGCTTCACTGAGACCAGCACAAGATCAGAAGATGGTGGCACATTTATCGGTTGCTTGCGCTGCACACCTATGGGTTTCGCTCACAGTGAAAGGGGTCTTCACACTGCTTCTTGATGCTTCGCTCCAGAGTCCCAGTCTCTCTTTGCAAACCCTTAAGGTCTTTAAAGCTTGAGAGCCTAAATCTCAGGTAGAGTACCTAGACTTCACAGTCCAAATGTCATCTGGGCAGAGTAAAAGGACACTTGGACAAAGGACTATACAAAGACACAGCAGAAGCCAAGACTGGCTGCTGAGACCAAAACAGTCCTCATGGCCATTCCCAAATTCTTACCGTTAAACTATTCAGCCACAGCAGCCAAAGCGGATTCCCAGAGAGAAGCCAAAAGGCAAAGGGATGCCATGTTCCGCAAAGTGCTGATGAGAGTCAACTCTCTGAGATGCCTTCATCCCCAAACCAAACAAGCAATACTTGTGACTGTCTGGGGAAGGGATCTCGCCCCCACCCCCTTACCCAACCCATCAGCACTGTTTCAATGACAACTATTAAACTGGTGCTGCCCATGTGCATTTAAGCACCTGTGGTAACCATCCCTCCACTTGCTCATTCCACTTGGCAGCTCATCCACCAACCCCTTTGCCAACTGCCCTTCCCCCACACCTAGCCAAACCCCCTTCCCTTTACACCGCACCAACCTCCTCATCTGTCCCTTCACAACTTGCTTCTTTGTAATGAAAAATAAACTGAGACCCTTTTTCTGCATTCCTTGCTGCTCCTTTAAAACCTAATGAAACATGAAAATTCCTCAGCACTAGAAGTTAAACGGGGAAAATATTAATTACGGCTGCATTAATTCTGTCTCAAAAAGGATATTCTAAAATTCTATCCCATTACAATATAATTCTGATTTTTTCAACATCCAAGTTGGAAAGGTATTCTTGTAACGTAATTTTGCCTAAATAATACCCCTAGTTGTGTGACTGGACTCACTTAGAACAAGCTATTGTTGATGCAAAATTCTTTCTTAACATATGATCCAATAACTGCTGCTTTGTCTAAGCTTATGTATGTCACCAAACAAACTTTATCAATTTCATCTTTGTTACTGTGAGCATTTGTTAAATATAGCACTACGTCATCTGCAAAAAAAAAAAAAAAAAATCCATACCTGTTCTCTGCTAAAACAAAATAGTTACAAGCTGATTGCAGAAGTTTTATTAGTTATCGCAAAATTCAAGGCTGAGAATGGGCGTCCTTCCTAGTTTCCTTAGACAAATATATGGATTTGAAATTAAAGTGCAAATAATGCTGCTCTTGGATTACTACAGATAATACTAATCTACTACTGTTTTAATTCAATGCAATTTAATTCAAGGCACTTTAATTCAATGCAGATATCTCATATGTGGGGAGAGCAGAGAGCAGAGATCAAAGAACTAAAATGGGGCTAATAACTGCAAATCCTCACATGCCAGAGTTTTCCCAACAAAATGCTCAGGTTATGTACAGGGAAACATATATTTCTTTTCGCAAACCCTTCAAAGCCACCCATGCTTCAGAGTGATATATATGCATGGTAAAATTCAAATGAGTTTTCAGGACTTGTATCAACACAGTTGGAAGCAGCACTAACAGCTGTTCTCCCCCCTTTAGGTTTACAAAGTAATCTTAACAAATCACACATTCTATATATATCCAACATCCTTACTGTCCTTTTCATGCATCTGATAAAGAAATGTATAAGTGTCGCAGGCTCTTAGCAGCATAATCAACAAGCCCACACGCTCCTGGAGAGCAGTCATTTTAATAGACATGGCAACAAAAGATACAGAAATCCACTGCAGGACATCTGCTTGGCTTGCAGAAGGTCCCAGGTTCAATCCCCAGCATCTCCAGCTAAGGCTAAAAATGTTCCCTACCCAAACCCCTAGAGAAACACTGTTAGTCATTGCAGACAATACAGAGATACATGGACAAGTGGTCTTGGACTCACTATAAAACAGCTTCCTATTTTCCTAATTATAATAATAAATTGCATTCATCTCTAACAGCACACAAACCGTAAACGGTAAAGAAAAAAGAAAAGCAAGCCGTATGAAGAACGGTTGAAGGAGTTGGGGATGTTTAGCCTGGAAAAGAGGAGACTGAGAGGAGATATGACAGTCATCTTCGAATGCCTCAAGGGAAGAGGGAGGGAGCTTGTTTATTCCTACTCTGGAGGGTAGGACTCGAGGCAATGGCTTCAGGTTACAAGAAGAAGATTCCAACTAAGAAGAACTTTGTGACAGTAAGAGCTGTTCAGCAGTGGAACGGACTCCCTCAGGAGGTGGTGGCCTCTCCTGCATTGAAACTTTTTAAGGAGAGGCTGGATGGCCATCTGTCATGGATGCTTTAGTTGAGATTCCATCAATAAACACACGAGGCATAACCGACTGTGTTCTTAAATAAATAAGGTATACTATTCATTGTATCAAATTGTAAATTTCAACAGAAGTAACTCATAAAGTTCAACAAACGAACAAAGCAGAAGACCCAGTGGATCAGATCATTCTCTAGTCAGTTCATGCATAAGGTCCATCCGTGTAATGGTGTCTATTCCACCTGTCTGTTCATAAAGTCCAAACAATCCACATGAAAGGTTGTTACAGTTCCACAAAATCCTTTCACAGAGTCTAGACAAGGATTTCCAGAATACAGTAGTACCTCGGGTGACATACGCTTCAGGTTACATACGCTTCAGGTTACAGACTCCGCTAGCCCAGAAATAGTGCTTCAGGTTAAGAACTTTGCTTCAGGATAAGAACAGAAATCGTGCTCCGGCGGCGTGGCAGCAGCAGGAGGCCCCATTAGCTAAAGTGGTGCTTCAGGTTAAGAACAGTTTCAGGTTAAGTACGGACCTCCAGAATTAAGTACTTAACCGGAGGTACCACTGTATTGGCCTTGTTTTGCCGTCCTGGGCTTCATCAGTAGTTAAAGCATATATGTGATATTACAACACAGTGGATCTTATGGCATAGTAGCAGCTACTACTGTGAAAGGATTTGACTAGAACTGACTAGAGAATGATCTGATCCACTGGGTCTTCTGCTTTGTTCGTTTGTTGAACTTTATGAGTTACTCATGTTGAAATTTACATTTTGATACAATGAATAGTATACCAATGAATAGTATACTTATTTAAGAACACAGCTGATTATGTCTTGTGTGTTTATTGATGGTGCTTTATGTGACCATAGGTTTATTTGTTGTTGTTTTGTTAGTTGAGATTCCTACATTGCAGGGGGTTAGTCTCCTCGGGATCCCTTCCAACTCTACATTTCTATGATTCTATGAAATGGGACCTGCAACTAAATGTTGGCATGTAGACTGACCCTGTTTGGGGTTTCAGCCACCTAGGCCCTCTTTCTGGACAGTCCATTCACCCCTCCACTGTTTTTTGCTCTCCCCCCCCCCCCCCAGCTTCCCAACAAACACTCAGCATCCTGTAGTCGCTAAGCATGTTTCATCCTCATTGGGCTCTTTTCAGTCCTCCCTCTGCTTAGTTTCTTTCCACAAAAATAAAGGTTTTTATGCACTTCTGCAAAGCCTGAGGGCTGCCCCCCCCCCCCGCCCCTCGCCCTGCACAAGCTTGCCAAGCTTCCCCCGCTCTGCATGGATCCTCTGGCATGCGCAGACAAAATCGGCCAACTTCATCAAGAATAATTAATCACTGTAACGTAACAAGTACAAACAAACAAACAGAGCTGTGTGCCACAAAATTGTTCTTTGTTCTTTTTGCCTTGGCAGCTCCAGATCAGTTTTAATTACTATGTTGACAGTACTTGCCTGCATGCTAACATCATACTGCATTGTACTGTAAATTTGTAGAAATAATGAAGACTTCCAGTTGGCACAAGTGTCCCTCATCTCAGCACTTTCCGAAACTTCCTGAATTTCTTCTTCAGAAATGGAATAAGCCTTCTGTTAGAAATTATTGCAAATGATGATAATATTTTTTTATATAAAAAAATCTGTGGAAGGCAAGAGGCTGGGTTTGGGGGCAGAGACGTTTATTTTTAAAAGATACATTTAGGGACACAGAAGTTGCCTGGTACATAATGAGACTATTTGGTCCATCCATCTCTGTCTCTTACCTACAGAGACCTCTCCCAGCCCTAACTGAAGATGCCAGGGACTGAAGCTTAGGAAATTTTGTATGCAAAGGACGTACTCTACCAGTAAGAGGGCCAGCCAGATGCCTCAATAGGAAACTCATAAGACAATGGGCACAGCACTCACCCACTTCTGATCCCCACCAAGCAGCATTCTGAGGCCTACTACCTCCAATAGCAGACTTCCATAAGGCTGAGGCCTGCTCAGTAAAAGACTTCTTTTTTTTGTTAAAAAAAACCAAACCAAGAACTACTGCCTCACCTGTATCACACGCAAACACACATTTTCACAGCTCCCTTTGACTTATGTAACTCTTTTATTATTATTTGCAAAGCCAACAGGGAATGATAACGTTGTGAGGTTTTGATGTCAGTATTTAATTTTACACACAGCGGTTCCCCCATTACACAAGTAATAATCTGAAGACATGTCACTCCATGATGTTTTCTCATTTGCAGATTGTGCTGCAATGCGGGGGGTTGAGTTTAACCCTGAGGCTTATCATGGGTTGTCTTTCAATGCAACTCTCAAAAACTCAGCCTTTCCGACTGAGATTTGTTTTGATTTTAGGGCTTCTGAACAATGAAAAGCAAGCTTTTAAATGTCTTTTTTTTTTAGGATTGCATTTTGATTATCTTTATTCCATAGATCCACATAATTTTAAAAAAGGGCATACTGATATCACAGCGAAAATGGGTTAAATAAATGAATTAGGGTTGCAGTTATGGGTTGTTTTTATAGCCTTTCGGTCACATCTGATGCCAGGAGTAAGTCACATGAGCTGGAAAATATTAATTTTGAGATTTTATTTTTGGACAATAGTCCAGAGAAGCCAAAATATAGCCTGTCTTCTGTTTAACACACTAATTTTTTCATCATATAGCCCACTATCTGACACTGATCAGCAATTGAGGTAACATTCCATATAAAGTGGTACCTCGGTTTACAAAAAGTCCCGTTTATGAACTATTTGGTTTACGAACTCTGCAAAACTGGAAGTAGTGTTCCGGTTTGCAAACCTTACTTCGGTCTACGAATGGAAGCCGAACGGTGGAAGGGCACCTCTGTTGTGAATGGTGGAAGGGCACCGGCGGTGGGAGGCATCATTAGGGAAAGAACACCTTGGTTTAAGAACAGATTTGGTTTAAGAACGGACTTCAGGAACGGATTACGTTCGTAAACCGAGGTATCACTGTATAAAATACTCTCTTACCTCACCCCACTTAATCTGTCAACTTATATCCTTCCAGATCTTTACAAAAGGGTAGAAGTATCACCTTGAAGGATTAAATTAGGTACTGTCTTTGTTTACAGCCCATGACTGTGGTAAAATTTCAAGACATAATTGTTGTCAGTAATAAGTCATTTCCTCTGGAAAAAAGCACCTTCAGCATTTAAAGATAAACAGGCAAAAACATGTAATACTCAAGTGTGAGTAACAAACTGAGTAAAACAATTTGACAGATGCAACGGATTCTATGTGCAATAAAAAGCCAAGGGGATGAAAATGAAAGAGTGCTTTGATTCCATGACAACACTTTTTATTAAGTTGGTATGTTGCTGTCATAACTTCCTCCACAAATCCTCAAGAATAGGGAAAGCTGAAGTATGTTTTCCAAAATATTTTAGCTAAGGATAAAAGTTGTCATCGCTATCCTCTTCAAGGACAAATCCACAGCCGTCCTTGTTAGTTTGGTTGTCGCAATGTTGCATGTTACATATTGCTGCCCATGTCAAACCATTCTTTACTGAGGTACATCTGAGCACTGTGTAAGACTGCTTATAACCAGCAGGAGAGTTGTATAGTGGGTCACCACAAATAAATATATCCAAGACTTATTGTTGGGTAGGAGGCCGGGGTTTAAGCCTACATTGGCTGTGTGCTCTCCTCTCAGGAGGGAATAGGATCGCGCAGCCAAGACGGCAGGATTTAATCCTCGCTCATCCGCTGACTCTCCTCCTGTGAGCCCTTTGCAAGCAAGGAGCGTCCATCAGGGCACTGTTTAATACAGCTACACTAAAACATGTCATTTGTCCCTCAGGGGGGAAAGTCCATTCTGCTGAATTTGAGCGGCTGACCAGGAGAAGCTGAAAGACTTAAGGCCGTCAGGGACATTAGAAAGAGCTCCCGCTCTCGTGCTAATAGCGCCAGTGCTATTGCTGAAAACATGGGCCTCTGAGCAAGAGGGCATCACATCAAGAAAGAAAGCAACAAAATAAACAGGAGAGGAGGAGTCCATCATTCAAAACATAGGAAGCTGCTTTACATGGAGTCAAACCATTGTGTCCACCTAGCTCAATGTTATCTACACGGCCTGGCAGCAGCTCTCAGGAGTTTCAGACAGGGGACATTCCCACATCTACCTGTAGGCAGGATTGAACCCGGAACCTTCTGCAGATGCCCTGCTGGTGAGCTACAGTCCTCCCAACTATACTAATATCGTCTCATGAGTTTATAGCTGTAGGGCTGGGTGGTCCTTTTGGTGGGATATTAACCATTGCTCCTTCTTTTCCAATGCCTGCTACTTGCTGTATTTCTCTGCCTGTCCTCCAACCCCCCCCCCCCCAGCCTGGCTCCCACCATTGCAGGGGGTTGGACTAGATGACCCTTGGGTCCCTTCCAACTCTGCAATTCTGATTCTATTTCTCCCTTCTTTCCTCAAGACCTAGGAACACCCAAAATTTTCCTACCTCCTCCACACCGGCTTGTAAACTGCAAGAGCCTCTTATTGTGGGGTTTTTACTGTAGGGGTGCATTTATCACACATCATCTCTGGTACTAGTATTTAGCGGTGAAGGCAAAGTATCTCATGTCCTTAAGTACATCTATATGCTGTTTTCCCATTCTTGTCTTATGGAGAGCTGGTGTAGTGCAATGGATAAGAGGATGAGCTGTGAATCAGGAAGCCCCTGGCTTGAATCTCTTTTTTGCCATAAACCCACTAGCTGGCTTTAGGCAAGCCATTCCCTCTTAGGCTCAACACCACCCTCCTGCAATATGCAATATGGGGGGGGGTAATGATACTGACTTGACTTACAACAACACCGTAAGGTAAGGTTTGCAATGCACGAGAAGCACTTGAAATAATGGAAAGGGTTATCCCAACGTGAAGGGCTGCTACTATTATCCACTTTCTTCAACAGTCCATGAGCCAAACACCAGTTGTGCAGGACATTGTTTTGACTGACCCAGTTTAGACAATCCAAACTTGACAGTCTTAATATTATATACAGAAGAGAAGAGGGCAAGCAAGTTAACAAGCTCAGACTTTGCCTGGCTCTAGGAGTGCTTTAACATGCCAGCGTTTGCAATACGGTTTACAAACTGCACAGAGCATTGCAAAGCAGCCCTACAAGAAGCCACCTCCATCCCACCCCACAACAAAATGCCAATTTTTCAAGGCACTCACCGTATCCTGTCTTTGGGATTCATTCAGTTTGTCAGACAAGTCTTCCAACATCCTTTTTGTTTCTGCATCAGTTCTTCTTGCAAAAGGAAGCATGAAAACAAAACGAAAACCATTTCTAAATATATTGTGCGAATGATTCTTTTAACATTACTGTTAAAGTGTCATTACTTCAGGACACAGCCCTTCTGGCTAGAAGAAACTCTCGCATAGCAAATTTCCAGTAGAGCAACACAACTAAGTTATAAACAAAGAAACGGGGCACGGCTTTATTCAGTACTACTAGCCATGAACTTATTTTCCAGCAAACAAAAGACAGTTGCTTTTTTTTTAAGTCAACAAAACAATGCAGAACTAAATCTATTAATGTTATGGAGACACCATTACCCTTAATAGGGAAAGTCTATTTGCTAGGGGGGAGCAGGGTGGGGCACACAGGTGAGCCAACAAGCCTGATGTGCTCATGTCAGATATCTTGCTTGAATAGAAGCCGATGAACATAGAGCCAAGTGTGCATAATTCTGATCTGCAAAATCTGATCTGCAGTTCCGAGGTTTCCTGCCATCTAGACTGAGCCCAGTTTGTATGTGACATCCAACATGGGGACGTGAGGCATGTTGGTAAATCCCACTCCCCACACTGTGCCTATAAAACTTACTGTATTTTTTGCCCTATAGGACGCACTTTTTCCCCTCCAAAAATGAAGGGGAAATCTGTGAGCGTCTTATGGGACGAATGCAGGCTTTCGCTCTCCAGGCTTCAGGAAGCTATCAGCAAGCCTCGCGGCTGGGGGGGAAATAAAATAAAAATTCTTTATTTCCCCCCAAAAAAACTAGGTGCGTCCTATGGGCCAGTACGTCCTACAGGGCGAAAAATATGGTAACATCTGCATAACACCTGTCACTATAGCATATGCACCCCCCCCCCCAAAACAAACAAAGTTCTGTACTATTTTGTTGCCTGTTGAGTTTTTTTAGATTACCACTTTTTGTGTAAAGAGAAAGGAGAAACTCACAGCTGGCAACACAGAGTGAAGTAACCCCCCCCCTTTCCCCCCCCTCCAAATTAGAAAGGAAGCCCCTATTCAAAAGTGAATTTCAGTTAATAAGGTGGGCACAACCCCACTCTGTATAGGCTCTCCCCACAAGGACAATGTCTGCATAGGGTACCTGTCATTCTTTGCATGCAGAAGCTGCCAACCCCTTGTAATCATGGCAAAGTGAGTTCTTAAACTGCAATTCCTATATGATAAGTGTTCACACTTTTTCCTACATGATAAAAATGTTTCATGCAAAGGAGTCCTAGAACTGGATTCTCAAATCAACTAGTTATTACCCAAGAAGCACCACTCCGTGAATTCACCAAGAAGGAAATTTTCTAGGATTTTGTAGTCTCGAGGAGGGCCAGTGCTCTGAGTGGAAAGTCTATTTTCTACACTATTTTGTCAAGCAAAATCACACTCTGTCCATACCGATTTCTTCTGGAAAGCTCTCTGTTGAGGTCGTCTCCCAAACGAACTTGTTCACTGCTAAGATCTCTGAGTGACTGGTGTAAAGAGTGCAGCTGCAATAGGAAAGAACAGAGTTTAAAATCATCGATTTAGATAGGTTTCTTTGCCTCAAAATCATTGCACACACACACACACACACATAAACACGAGACATTTGTGCAAACTATATTTACAGCGGCCTGGTTCGTACGTCATGGTAAGCCAAACTATGGTTTACTGGGACTGCACAAATGTGCTTGGTGTTTATTACCTTCTGTTAAGGATGGCTACCTACCTGATCTGGATTATCTCCACGGTCAACAAATCGGACAGCAGACCTAGACCGCCACCGCCGCGTACCCAGGGTGTCGCTATAATCTCTGAGGGGAGAGGTAGGCTGGAAATGACGACCTTCTTCACAAGATAAAAGAAAGGCAAATTAGCATAACCTTCTTAAGAAATATGCATAAACACAGTTTACATTGTGATAGAAGGGTCACATAACTATATTTTAAGTGAACTCAAGCAGTCCACCTCCCCTACACTCATGCATACATGACACCTTTCAGCCTGTTGTTGTTTAGTCATTTAGTCATGTCCGACTCTTCATGACCTCATGGACCAGAGCACACCAGGCACTCCTGTCTTCCACTGCCTCCCGCAGTTTGGTCAAACTCATGCTGGTAGCTTCGAGAACACTGTCCCACCATCTCGTCCTCTGTCGTCCCCTTCTCCTTGTGCCCTCCATCTTTCCCAGCATCAGGGTCTTTTCCAGGGAGTCTTCTCTTCTCATGAGGTGGCCAAAGTATTGGAGCCTCAGCTTCAGGATCAGACCTTTCAGCCTACTAGCTTATTAAGTTATTGAACAACATCTTTTAAAATCAAGTGTTTGGATACTCCAGAGCTAAATGAAACATACCTGGGGCTCCACCATCCAGGTCACTAGGATATAAGCTTGAAAGTGATGCACTTCTTACTCCAGAATTTCTCAATAACCGTTGGCTTCTGAGTTGACCTATGGACTGCTCCAGTGTTTCTTTAAGCTGCATTAAAATGACGACTCATTAGGTGGGGACAGCAAGAGACTTTGTATGTGAACAAATACAGTAACTAGCTGAATAGCTATATGACACCTGTGGGGTTGGGGGGAGAAATAGATATGACTTCTAAGAAAAGCATGCAGTTGTGGCCACACATGACAACAAACACACATTGGCTGAAATTCTTAGCATAACAGAGTATCACCATGGAAGAGGTGTTTCTGAAATGTTCAAGTCCTATCTGGGACAGTTGTCCCCTGTGCAGAGAAGGATATGTCCCATGAATATTTGAATTTGCTCCAAATGCTGAATGAGACATGTAATTCATATACTTTTCATCTGCTTTCATGAGCTCACATTAGCAGCACTGTTAGTTTTTAACTCGGTTGCAACAAGGTGTTGAGTTCTTATGTTTATTAGATCTAGCTAGGAGAGAATGTTCTAGACACAAAGGTAGGTTTGTGATTTGGTGGACCAAGGCCATTTTTTTGAGACGAGTTTCTAAGAAACAAAACACAAACAAACAAGGCAAAAATACTTTAATGATATATTTTAAATTGTTGCAACCTGCCCTGGGACCTTACAGTGAAGGACAGGTAAAAAACTGAATTGTTAATTAATTAACTACATTAGGGCAGGAAGGATCCCTGTATGACAGGGATAGGGAAGCTGTTTATGCCCAAGGGCCACATTCACTTCTTGGCAATCTCCTGAGGGCCACATGCCAGCAGTAGGCAGGTCCAGAGCAAAAAGCAGGCAGAGCAACATATTCAAAATTTCCCTGGGAAAAGGAGATTAGTTTCTACACACACTCAGGCACTCCTTTTTCTCCTCCAAGCAGACAAGCAAGAGGCATTATCAGAGTTCAACGACACATTCCAGCCAGGCAAAAACACCTGGGGGTCTGAAGTAGGGGAAGTTAGCAGTTCGGCCTGAGGAGAGCTCCAAGGACTAGCTGGAGAAACTCACAAGGCCTGAAGTTTCCCACACTGAACACAAGGTGGGGATGAAAGAAATGCTCTAGTTGCAGCATAGCAGGGTTCAGGTGGAAAGAAAAGGTCGCTGTCAGAAACAATGAAAAGAGTAGCATTTCTCGGCTTGGAACGGAAGGTGGCAAAAAGAGAACAAGTCTGCCATGCAGCCTGGCAGACCACAGCCTTCCTCCACCACCCACACCTAAAAGAGTGAAGCAGAGCAAAGTTGGCTACAGTTCCAGCAAATAGGAAGATACATCCAGCAAAACGTTTAGGGGCATAACCTGGTGAGTTTAGATTTTACCAACAGCAGCTCACATTTGCAATTGCGTCTGCCTGTTCATTGTTGTATTCTCGATACTGGCCCAGCATCTGGTCCACATGTTTCAGGTTCCGATTGGTATCCTTAAGAAAAGCATGGGAAAAGAAAACATCATTAAAAGAAAAACCTCAACCACAAACACTACCCCCCTGTAAACCTGTGCCACTTCTCCTACTCTAAAAGGTAAAGGTAAAGGGACCCCTGACCATTAGGTCCAGTCATAGACGACTGGGGTTGTGGCGCTCATCTCGCTTTATTGGCCGAGGGAGCCGGCGTTCAGCTTCCGGGTCATGTGGCCAGCATGACTAAGCCGCTTCTGGTGAACCAGAGCAGCACACGGAAACGCCGTTTACCTTACCTATTTATCTACTTGCACTTTGATGTGCTTTCGAACTGCTAGGTTGGCAGGAGCAGGGACCAAGCAACGGGAGCTCACCCCATCGCGGGGATTCGAACCGCTGACCTTCTGATCGGCAATTCCTAGGCTCTGTGGTTTAACCCACAGCACCACCCATGTCCCTACTCTGCTTAATGCCAAATCAGGCACCTCAGTGTTTGAAAATGCTGAACAGAGGCTGCATATCCAAACATGCACACAGGTTTCATATCCTTCATGAATACAGGCGACAGCATGAAGACAGCTCTTATTGAGGATGGATGTGGATAACCCAACTGTGTGGGTCCGTGACAGATGACAGGAAGGGAATGTGCACTCCAGATGAATGGGCACATGCAATTCCTGAAGCAGGTTTCTGATCCAATAATCATGGCTAAGGACAAGCTTGCATTATGATACAATATATACATATGGTGTGTGTGTGTGTGTGTGTGTGTGTGTATTCAACACTGAACAAAAGTGAACTTTCCATAAGCACAAGAATTTCTCCTTGCTATCTAGCACAACAGGGTCTCCCCACTGTTGTTCCCTCCACATGCCCCATAAATCTGTTCTAGGGTTCCCACCACAGCAGACTTAGGGGTGGTGCAGGGAACATGCAGGGGGAGCGGGGAAAGCCTGTCACACTAGCACAAGATTTCGTTGACAATCACCCATACTTTTTAAAAAGTGGGCGAGAAAGTCACAGTGCTCACAAGGCACTATGTGTAGAATATTAGGTACAGCATCACTTCATCTCAAAATTATTAATATACAGAGGTCAGCTAAAGACTGGTGCAGAAATATGCTATAGTATCAATAGCCTTACTCGCTGATTCTATGCATATATATTTTTTCTCAGATATTTTTCTGATGTCAATGGAACTTATTAGCAGGTAACAATGCTTCTGGGCTGTAGCCCAGATGATTTTGTGCCAATGCAACATGGCATTAAAACAGCTAACAGAAATAACTGCAGTAATTTCTCTGGTTTATTCCAAAACATGCTCCAAACTTTTTAAAGTGTCTAGCAATATTTCTCACAGATACAGCACCGCAAGACATGTGACACAGTGGATGGATCTGAAGCCCTTTCTTTTCTTTGCACAAGAAACATAAAAACATGCTTTGAAAAATGTAGTTCTGTTAGCAACCTGTAATGTGCTTGCTAAAGTATGGATCTTCTCTGTAACATCTTCAGCACCACCGTGATTTCGGACTCTGGTTGCCCTTATAGGACCACGCCTCCCAATTCTACGATGGAAGTTGTCAGATTCGCTGGATGAATCGGCCATTGGTATCTTCAAAAAGAAAGCAACAGCAGCCCATGATATTTATTTATTTCATTACTTATTAGCTACTTTTCAGAACCAAGTAAGAAATAAAACAGTAGAACCATTTGTAGAATATGGAGGACTGAACAAATAGCAGGCATATGAAATGTCCCAAAATATCATACTCTGGCATTATACCAGAAAAAAAAAAACCCACAAAAGCCTAGATGAGGATAAGCAGATTGGAGGTGGCTTGACTTCCATTGGCTCCCAATAAATTCTATGGAACAAAGTAAACAATAAACTTTAACCGAAGACAAGAGTTGAGAAGGAGTAAGGTATGACCTTCTATCAAACATAATACACACACACACACTGAGGCCCCTACAATACTTTTGTTCCAATGTTTTAAGTTTACATGCCACTTTTCTACTTTCACAATTTTCAAAGCAATTGACAGCATAAGACAATCATCTCCACCCAACCAATAAGCATCTGTAAAAAGGGAATACTTTTTACAGAACAGTAAAGAAACAGTCAACATCTACCCCATATAGTATTCACTAAAACCCTTTTGGATAAAAATGTTTCACCCTGGCACCTCCCTTACGCTTTCTGGGCAGAAGATTCCATAGACATTGTGCCATCACTAATAAGGATCTCTTCCCAGTTACCCTTCTCCAAAGCCCTGAAGGTAAGAGCATCTGAAGGAGCACCTTCACCTCCTTATCTCACCCTGCAGATGTGTAGATCTCTATAAAAATGATGTAACCATATGGGTGATAGCAAGAGAACAATCAATCCCTACACATTTGTGTAGGGAACTCTGGTACTATCCTATTTTCTTCTCCTGATCTGTCATGATATGAACTCGATCAGATTGCTTTGCTCTGTTCCTGAAAATCTCTGGTAGCATGTAGGATTCATCTCTATCCATTGTGTATTTTTTATGGCAAAGGAGGAAAGCTCTCACTTACGGTTTCCAGACTTTCCTCCGGGACAGTTTCCTGCTTCTTCTTCTTTGATTTTAGCTTTGCCAAATTCAGAACTTAAAAAACTGTCCTGGCATGAATGATGAACTTAAAACCACTGCCCTGACATGTAACCAGTCTGTGCCACATCCTTAAGATCATGTACTGTGACATTATTATGGTGCAGCCAGACACACAGCCAGTCACAAGTATTTTCTCACTGGCGCAACCAACCTTGCAGCTGTGCCATATATTCAAGCTTCTATAAACTGCTATTTTTAGTACAGCAATCCCAACAGCAAAAGCTCAGTTCTAAAGAGAATCCACTTTCTTACAGAGCGAAAAGAAAGGCTTGTTTAATAGTCACTGCCAAGGGCAGCATTGAAAAGAGAAGAAGGACAAAGTAGTTGGCTGAATGGGATACATTCATCCCAAAATTAAGACAATTTTCTACTATGTATTTATATGAATCTTATACATACCTCAGTAAGTTACTAAGTGGAAACCATTTTTATGGCTTAATTTTTGCAAAAAGCAACTCTTGCATCCTAATAGATCCATGGATCCTCAGCATTCTTAGCATAGACTATTTCCAAAAGTCCTCAAAAGCTCACAAGCTATTTTTAGTTAGCAGATCTTTGAAAGATGAATGACCTAAGGCAACATCTTTCAGAGATCTGCTAAAAACTGATAAAACAACACAGCGATAGAAATTGTATGCAAGGAGTTAGGAATCTTCTACATTAGTTGTACTTAAAACACACACTTGTGGTGGTAAAAACCCAACCACTTTAAAGTTTTCTTTTACTGCTCCTCTTGTTTTAAGAAAAACAGTGTTTTGAACAGTTTGGGGGAAAGTCTTTTTTAAAACAGTGCTTGCCTCATTCCCCAAACACGCACACATATGCAGTAATTATTTAAAAGAATTTCTAGGTTGCTTAATATTTTTTCAAATCCCTGAGTGGTATACAAAACTAACATTAAAAAAACCAGTATAATAAAAAACTAAAACAGCATCATAAAAACAGGAACAAGTTCCTCCCAGGCAAAAGAACACTGGTTGCTCTGATCAGCTGTTTTCTAACTTATCTCATTAAGAAACACTTTTCACATTGACTTAGCTATGAAAATCGATCACAGAACCTCTGCACACCGAACCCTTTCAATTCCAGAACCCATCTTTAGTACAACCATGCACTTGGAAACCTTTTTCTTAATGTTAAACATATATTTGTATAGTGGTAGTGCTGCTGTTGTGACCCACCTTAGATCAGGCTCTTAGATCAGATGAAGACCTTAGAACTGTGGGCATACTCTGCTCACATGCTGTTGCTTCCTTGGTTAGCTGTTTCAATCTTAAGCTGTCCTGTGAACATCTAAAACACACCCAACCATCCTCACACTTGTAAATTCAGGGGAAGATCAGTACTGAAGCAGGAAAGCTATAGTTTTGGGAATACCATTACTGAACTTCTCACTGAGGGACCTCTGGTAAAGCTTCCAAGGAGCTCCACAATTCTGCAGACACAGTATCTGCCCTGATCAAGCTATACTGAGCTACATACATAAACAGAATAAAGAAAGCAGGGCTTATATCAGAAACACGGCACATATTTTTCAGCCTGTTGCCTGAGGAACAGTGCTGAAACAGTTGAACAAGCCACAACTTCTCTACCCTGAAATTAACAGGAAAAGGAAGCTGAGTCAAAAAGAGATCTTGGTGACAATTGTGACATTTTAGCTTTTGCTTAACCCACTCTGAATTAAGTCAATGCAGTTGAACAGAACAGAACCATTGAAAAAATAGGGAGAAAGGAAAAAGAGATCAGATTTTTTGACAACACCACAACTTGGCAACCCGTTTGTAGTCCATATTGCACTATGTTGTGTTTAAATTACAAGCAGCTCAAAAATGTTAAGCACAACATAGAAACTTTCTATGCAGCCACAGAGGAACCGCTGAAAAGGGATGTGATGAAACAACTTGAATACTATTCTTAGCCTTTCATACAGACAGAAAACATTGTCCAGTATCAGAAATCTGCCATTTCGTTGATCAAGCCTTATTTTATTCTACTTCATGTGAAATATAAGGTTTTCCCTTCTTACCATAGCTGTAAAGCTTGCCTCAATTCAAGGGCAATTATCTACACACTTCATGTTTTTAACTTTCTTGTAAGGGCAGAGACCTGTTCCTCACAAACATTACAGACTTCCATATGGGGAGAGGATGTGCTACAGACAGGTGACAGGGAAGCACAGCAACTACCACAGAGAGCTACTACACAATCCCACCCCAGCATCACCCCAACATCATATTGCAAACATCATATTTCACACCATGCTGAATGTGTGTGTATTTGGATGAAAGTGCATTGTACAAACTGCTTAAATTGCTCATCAGGTTTGAAATCCCTATTTCCCAATCCCTATGCCTCCTTGGAACACAAGCCAGAGAAAAATAATTGGCCACTGTCATCTCAAGTTGCTAAACCTCAGATGCACAGCACCAAGCTGCAAGTCCCATTGCCTTCAGTTAGGCATATTCCTAACTATGAGCACACAGAATTGCAGCCCTCCCTGGAAACAGACCTTAACTCAGCTTACTAGTAGGTGAAAGTGGTAGTAGGGTATCCGCTTTGCATGCAGAAGGTCCCAGGTTCAATTCCTGACATCTCTGAACAGGGCTGGGAGAAACTGAAATCCCGGAGAGCCACCACAGAGCAGAAAATACTGAATTAGATGACTGGTCAGCCCCGCCCCTCAAAAGTGCTTAGTTAGGACCGGACCATTCCCACATTCCATCAGGCCTATGGGTCAAGGCTATAAGGCCTGGAATGAGGAAGAAAACAGACTTCACGCCAAATGAAGCCAAAAATGTTAAAACAGCATCACACTGCTGCGCTGCTATGACTAATAATATAATAATAACAATAATTTATTATTTATACCCCACCCATCTGGCTGGGGTTCCCCAGATACTCTGGGTGGCTCCCAACATAATATTAAAAACGCGACAAAACATCAAACACTAAGAACTTCCCTAAACAGGGTTGCCTTCAGGTGTCTTCTAAAAGTCAGATACTTGTTTATTTCCTGAATGTCTGATGGGAGGGCATAACTCAGGGCGGGTGCCACCACCGAGAAGGCCCTCTGTCTGGTTCCCTGTAATCTCACTTCTTGAAGTGAGGGAACCCCCAGCAGCCCCTCAGAGCTGGACTTCAGTGTCCAGGCTGAACGATGGAGGTGGAGACACTTCTTCAGGTATACAGGACCGAGGCCATTTAGGGCTTTAAAGGTCAGCACCAACGCTTTGAATTGTGCTCGGAAACGCACTGGGAGCCAATGTAGGTCTTTCAGGACCAGTGTTCGGTCCTGAAAGACCTACATACGGTCTTGGCGGCCACTCCCAGTCATCAGTCTAGCTGCTGCATTCTGGATTAGTTGTAGTTTCCAGGTCACCTTCAAAGGTAGCCCCACGTAGAGCACATTGCAGTAGTCCAAGCGGGAGTTAACCAGAGCATGGACCACTCTGGCGAGACAGTCTGTGGGCAGGTAGGGTCTCAGCCTGGGCACCAGATGCAGCTGGTAGACAGCTGCCCTAAGAAAATGGATCTTTTTTTTCTTTTTGCCCAGAATAGGATCTTGCCGCGCTTGGAAGACACAGAGGACTAGAAACTTAACCGCAGCTGTCACCTTCAGTTGACTTTTGAGCCACCTCAAATGGCAGGCAATGCTTATTTTTCATGCACTTTTCGAAAGTGCCACAATAGCCGTTAACAGGAGAGGCCCCCCTGGAACTTTTCAGCCACCCCCAGACCTGCACCCCACTGTCACCATGGGCAGCCAGGCACTGGATCCCACTCCCCGTCGGCCCAAGGAGATCCCACCCCCGGGTTCCCAGCACCGCACACCCGCCCAGACCGATCTCTCTTACCGGGCTCCCGTTCTTCGGTCCTGGGATCAGCCCTCCCGCCCTGCGTCCCGTCTCAGGGCCGAGGCATGGCTCTCGGACGCCTCCAGCTCCAACCGCCCGGCACCCGGCCGGCTCCTCCACCCACCCCGCCGCTATGGCAACTTGAACTAGCCGCCCTGCCACCGGGCGAAGAGCGGCCTCTCAGGGCGCCAGGGCCCCCGCGGCGCTCGGCATCATGGGGGTCGTAGTTCGCAGTGCCGCCGGCCGCCTCGGCCGTGGAAGGAAGAAGGGACTACGCTTCCCATGATGCCCCGCGCCGGAGCTTCTCCTGGGAACGGCCCGCAAGCGCTGCACGCCCGCCACCAGGGAAACCAGCGTAGCCGCGCGCCGGCGGCGGCGGTGCGAGGGCAGGCCGCGCCCACTTCTTAAAGGAGCAGGCGCTCAAATTCCGAGCAAGCATTTTATTGTTACTCACCAACCCAAGCGCTGGAGCAGTGCAAGATTCCAGGGGTGTTGATTTCGTGGGATGAGGGACAGCAGAGACAGCAGAGTCTTTAGGATATATGGTTTATTACATATACACGACCTGAGCCTATGATGGAAGAGCTCACAGCACCAATACCCCAGAAGGGCTTTCTTCTCTCATTGCCACAGCTTTGGGTTCAAGCAAAAATCTAGAATGGCTCTCAGTCTTAGGCTTCTCTGCCTGCTTCTAGCCCCACCACACACTTGCCCTGGTCTTTGACTTTCTCACTACCAGCCAGGGGAGGGGGGCCACCCATTTGCCCTCTGGCACAAAGCAACTTCCTTTCTTATACTAACCACACATGCATTATAGCTCTTGCCTGGATAATTCAACAATGGGATCCGCCATTAGATTCTAACCCTTGCTGCATCCAGGAATTAGAAGGGACTCGGCAATCATATAGCCTAATCTCTTTCCCCCAAACTCACAACAATATAAAGACTGTAGTGCAGCAACATTATAACAACACAAATACATTGCTGTGTAGTGGAAGGGGCCTCTTGTGAAGTTGGCATTCCGCCTGCTCCTGAAGACACATCTGTTTAGGCAAGCATTCCCCTGAATGACTTGTGATGTTACTGTTTTAACTGTGTTCTAATGGTTATGCTTTAAAAATGTTTTATTGCAGATTTCAGTTAAGGACATTCTAATGTTGTTGTATATTTTAATTATGGACTGATTTTACTGTTGTGTAAACCACTTAGAAGCCATTTTAGCGTACTGTATATGCACAATAGCGCCAAAAAGGCCCAATTATTTTCAGACATCAATCGCATGAATGCCTCTGCCAAAGAATTTTCTCTACATCCAGGTGCACCTTTTGTAGCACCCTGCTTGTGGTTAACGCTTAGCTGGAATGGAATATTCAACACAGCAATATAGAAATTAAAATAATAATTTATTTGTCAGACAAATAAATGATAGGCACAGTGGTATATGGTTACCAAAGCTCTGCCCATTCCAGCCCTGATGGCCAGCACTTATATTTCCTCAGCCCAGCCCCCTTGCTCCTCCTTTGGCTGCCTCTGTCCAATCAGCCTGGTTGAAATTCCTATTGGCTGTTTGCTAGAACCAATCATAAAAGATACACCCATTTCCTATTACCTTTTATGGGAGACAAAGAACTATATTTCCTTCTATCCATAAATGGCAGACAAGTAGCCATATATCTTACATTTGCCTCGACAAGGCACCTTAATTACCAGATCACCTTTTGCCCTTGTTGCCCCTTCATTCCAAAACAAATAGCTAAAACAGATGGCTCATGGTATTAAATTCTATCTTAAACAGAGATCTTGGGTTCACATTCTCACACACCATCAATGAAATAAGAATCTAACATAAGAATCTAACATTTCTTACTTTCTAAATCCTTTGCATAATTACATTAAGCCAATAATAATAGATAGCTTTTTAGAAGAAAAGGAACTCAGTAAAAAAAACAGCTTCAAAAGGAAGCGTCTTTAATTTGCACCCCCCTTTTCCAGCCAGCTGCTTTTCCCATTAGCTCTTTGCCCTTTAACCTCAAGATACCTTAAACCTTGGGAAAATATGGCTAGAATCTGATGGGAGGCACATGGTATTATTTTCTGTTAAACTATTTACCAACTCTTAATTAGTGTTTTTGCAGCTTGATTGTATTCTGTAATATGTAGGGTCAGTATAACCTTTGCTCCCAGCCTGTAATTCCCTTTTACAACTTTGAGAAATTTGTCTCCTGCTACTGCTATAAATCAGGGGGGGCCCTTGTCCAGGAAAGCAGGAAGATAAACACTGCCAGAGTACTTAGCCAGCTGGTTTCTGCCTGGCATGAAACCTACAAACATTTGCAAATAGATTTTTAAGCTCATTTTAAAATACAGGCCTTGATCAGATGCCTCGCTTTCATGTATTTTATTTATTGTATCCCACCTTTCCTCCAAGGAACTTGACGCAGCATACACAGTTCTCCACCTCCTCATTTAATCCTCACAACGATCCTGTGAAGGAGGTCAGGCTGAGAAGCAGTGACTGGCCCAAAGTTGCCCAGTGAGCTTCATGACTAAGTGCGGATTTGAACTCTGGTCTCCTGGGTCCTAGTTCTCACACTCTAACCTCTATGCCAGGGGTCAGCAAACTTTTTCAGCAGGGGGCCAGTCCACTGTTCCTCAGACCTTGTGGGGGGCCAGACTATATTGGGGGGGGGTGAACGAATTCCTATCACCCACAAATAACTCAGAGGTGCATTTTAAATAAAAGGACACATTCTACTCATGTAAAAACATGCTGATTCCCAGACTGTCCACAGGCCGTATTTAGAAGGCGATTGGGCCGGATCTGGCCCCCATACCCATGCCCAACTGGTTCACAACAAAAAGACATCAGCAGGCTTAACTTCCTGCACAGGGAGGCAGAAAAGCAGGTGGTAGGGGAAACATAATGGGAGTGTCCCAGAAGAGACACTGGGCAAGAAATCTCCACATTGCAAGATTTGTTGCCAGGCCTCACTTCTCTCTGATGGATTTCGTTTCTAAAAAAGAGCAAAGATGAGCTGGAAGGAGGATGCACTGTATTGTTAGGGCTGAAAGACACTTAAAGCCTTAACCAGCTGCTCCCTTGATAATTACTTTATCATTCATGTAAGTTCATTGAAAGTTGAAGAGGTTGAATGGGAAGAGCAAGATGGATGGCCAAAACTGTTGAAGCCTTCCCTTGAGTGGAATTGCCTGCAGGAAATTGCAATTGTGCCTTGCTGCCCCCATGGCCTGCTTTGCCGCCCCTACCGATCAGCATCAATGCTAAGAGCAGTGGCGGGAAGGCCCTCAGGAGTGCTGTCTTAGGGACTTCCGCCACCTGAGGCAGTGGCTTCAGCCTGCCTAATGGATGGGTCAGCCCTGTTTGTTGTTATTTGAATGTTTTTGGCCACCATGAGTACTCTGGCATGTGGAAAGGCCAGATAGAAACTACTCTCTGATCAATCAATAAAAAACAACCCTTCTAGGCGGGTCAGCGGAGCTGCCATACCCTCCAAAATTTCTCCAATGAAATTAAAAAAGGTAAAGGTACCCCTGCCCGTACGGGCCAGTCTTGCCAGACTCTAGGGTTGTGCGCCCATCTCACTCAAGAGGCCGGGGGCCAGCGCTGTCTGGAGACACTTCCGGGTCACGTGGCCAGCGTGACATCGCTGCTCTGGCGAGCCAGAGCCGCAAACGGAAACGCCGTTTACCTTCCCGCTAGTAAGCGGTCCCTATTTATCTACTTGCACCCGGGAGTGCTTTCGAACTGCTAGGTTGGCAGGCGCTGGGACCGAACAACAGGAGTGCACCCCGCCGCGGGGATTCAAACCGCCGACCTTTCGATCGGCAAGTCCTAGGCACTGAGGCTTTTACCCACAGCGCCACCCGCGTCCCTTTCCAATGAAATTAGTGACATCCTATTCAAAGGGGATGCGGGTGGCGCTTTATTCAACAACAACAATTTTATTATTTATACCCTGCCCATCTGACTGGGTTTCCCCAGCCACTCTGGGTGGCTTCCAACACATATAAAAACAAAATTAAACATTAAACATTAAAACACTTCCCTATACAGGTCTGCCTTCAGATGTCTTCTAAAGGTTGTGGAGTTGCTTATCTCATTGGCTGGGGGGGGGGGGGTTGCATAACTCCATACCTTGACCTATACCTTGATTTTATTCTGTGAACCACCCTGAGACCCCCAGGTATAGGGCAGAATATAAATTCAATAAATAAGAAGGAGAAGAATACCTTCCAAGATTTATCTGGTGAAAATGGGGATGCCCTAAGGAAAAGCGGAACATTCCAGAATCAAATCAGAAACTGGGAGGACTTCTGTCCATCTAGGACTGTCCCTGGAAAATAGGGACCCTTGCAGGCAGGGACGGATTTAGGTTTGATGAGGCCCTAAGCTCCTGAAGGTAATGGGGCCCTTTATATGTCCAGCTGTCCTTTGTCAACAACAACTTGTCGTGTTGAATAAATGCTATATGGTAATTTATGGACCTAATAGGTATCTAAAGCCATTTGCCACTGTTGCAGTATGTAGGTTTTATTTTATTTGTTTTTTTATCTTACATTTTGGAAATGTGCACCCATATTTTTTTTCTTTTACTTTTTTTGGGGGGGGCAAGAGAGTGGGACCTTAAGCTATATAGCTTGTTTAGCTTATACGCGGCTGAAGGAGAGCTCCCCCCTGCTTTTCTTTTCAGAGGGGCTTTCTGCTTCGCGTAGTCCCGGCAGCCGCCACGAGATGGCAACGGAGGGCAGGCCCTGAAGCCGTCGGAACTCCGGAGCGTGGGATGCTCTGATTCGGCGCGGAGTCGCGGACTTCTTGCAAAGGTCCCGCACTTGAGTGGCTGGCGGGGCCGGGATGGGATGGGGCTTGGGAAGGATCTCCTGAGCATCTTGCCGCCCGGTGCCCAGACGGGAGGAGAGGACGCTGGAGCCCGTGGTCCGCGCGAGGTTTGGAGTCCCGGTGAGGCGGAGCGCGATCCCTCTGTTGGGGCTACTTAGGCGTCCGGGAAGGAAGGGGGTTCCCCGGGCGCTCGTGGGAACACCCGCGGGTTGCTTCTTAGGGGAGCAGCTTGCTGTTAGATCCGCAGGAGGCAGCGCCGGGGATTGCATGGCACGTCCGCGCCAAGGCTCCTGGACGCCTTTCGCAGCAGCGTGGCCAAGATGGGACATTCAACAGGTAGAGAGATTCAACAGCGGAGATTCCGCCCCCCCCCAAAAAAAAAAACCTGCCGGAGGGGAATTCAGACAAGTGACGGTTCTCCCAACAGGGAAATTTACACATACGTAACACACACACACGTGAAGATACAACGGGGAGATAATTTACGCAAGATGAATTCAACAGGTGAAGATTTAAGGGAGGGGTTCCTTCATATCTATGGGAGGTGAATCTGATAGGAGACGATTCAAACAGAGGGGGGTTACTTCCTGAGTGCAAAAGATGAATTTAGCAAGCGAGGATTCCGCAGAAAAGATGACTACATCTCCATGGCAGGAAAAGCTCCACCTGTTGGATTTCTGTTGGTCATGCCGATGTTAAAGGTGCCCTGAGACGCCTTGCCAAAACATACAAACAAAACACACCGTTGGGAGTTTTCTGAGTTTTGAGGAGGCAGAGGATGGAGGGTTTACTGTCTGGGGAAGTCAGTCTTTGGGAGAATAACTGCCGCTGTGCCCTGTGTTATGGGACTCCTGTCAAACTTACTTGTTATTTAAAATTGTGATTCACTTAAACTAAATCTGCATAAATAACTCACTGTCTACTATCCTATGCACACATGGATGGGAGTAAATCCCATTGAACATAGAGGCACTTACTTCTGAGTAAACATGCATAGGGTTGCTCTATATGTTTTATAACACGCCAAGAACGTTTGTTTATAAAAATCTGTTTTTAGTTCCCTACTGCGATACTGGGGGAAAAATACTACATGTGACTAAGCATGTTCAGCCTTTTTCTCCCTTTCATGACATCGGCATTAACTTTTACATCACCATATGGTTCCAAGGTTTGGGAAGTTATTCATCATTTGAGGTGGTTTTTCCTATTTCTAACTCTTAGTGTATTATATCCAAGCTACAATAGCCATATAAGCAATAAGTGAAGTCAGTAATTTCCACATGTTGCGGACTTCTATTCTTAATATTTGTTGATGAAGAATAATCTCAAAATGACATTGTTCCACTCTTTTCCAAATATATTGCCAACATTATTTGCCTCTGATAGATCCACCACAAATAAATATGCCTACGCACTTGAGATTTACTTTTTCAACAGCTTGGAATATACTTGTTACTCATTTACTTAGTTTCTTGAGAAGCACACACCATTGTATCACCAATGTCTAAAATAAATTTCTCTCATATTTGTATAAACAAGATTAGTGACCTTCTTTCTTGAAATATGCATTATTTCAAAAGTACTAGAATATCTAAGTCTCAAAGTCATGTGCATATACTTGTTTTGGTCCGTATTTTAGTTTTATCAGTCTATATATTTTGGAAAGTTTGTGTCTTGTTACATTAATAACTAATCTTCCACCTCTTAATCTATTGTTTGTTAACCATGTTCTCACTTGAGAATATTCAAAGCATCTTAGATCTCTGTCCAACATCTCATTTTGTATTCTTCCATATCTCAAGAATGGAAGAATAATCAGATCCCTCATCATCTTTTTAAATGTTGAAAATTTCAGATTTCCTTGCAAATTGGATAATAATTCACCGACTTGGGTGAATTTAAAATTAATCTAGTTTGCCCTAGATTCTCAGAACTATCTGATAGTAAATTTTTGCATTTTACTTAATTTGAACAATCTCCTTTCTGCATCCAAAGCAAGTAATTTAATTCATGGGTCATTTGCTCTTGTAGCTAGTTCTTATCTGCTTGATCATATATAATGCCCACAGCGAGGCATACTTTATATAGCTAGCACAATAATATAATCTATGATAGAACTAACGCTTCTTTTTTTCTGAGACAACACAATACTAGAATTCTCAAATGCCTCTTGTTTATTTTGTACAAAGCGAATCCCTTCTATGAAAAGAGAGTTGTGCAGAGAAGTGAGAGAATATTGAAAGATGGCACTTACAGTGAGAGGGTATGGAGTGAGTGATGTATGGGGCAGACTTGAGATTGTTATAAAGATCAGGTTCGGGGAAGGGAGAGGGATCTGCCTGTGGCTGGAAAAGTGAGGAGAGAATATCCAGTGTAATAAAGTTTAAAGAAGCAAATTCTGTACAAGAGCATTTTGTCTGCCGATTTTTCTGGGTCAGTTAACTTCCCTTTACCAATGGTCATGTGCATCATCATGACTGGTCAGTTAGCTAAGTATTTCTATTGTTTTACTTGATCTAGGGGGAGCAGCTGCCCCTCCCCCCCCCGGCTACGCCCATTCCTATGGTTCAGCTAGGTAAGTTTAGACATTGGACTTAAAAAGAAGTTATGCCTCTTCCCTTTAGATGACCATACGTGAAGCACACATAGCTAAAATTTATCTCCAGTTTACAGCTGTTTCTGTTGTGTGTTAGGGACATGGGTGGTGCTGTGGGTTAAACCACAGAGCCTAGGACTTGCTGATTGGAAGGTCAGCAGTTCAAATCCCCACGACGGGGTGAGCGCCCGTTGCTCGGTCCCTGCTGCTGCCAACCTAGCAGTTCGAAAGCACGTCAAAGTGCAAGTAGATAAATAGGTTCTGCTCCAGCGGGAAGGTAAACGGCGTTTCCATGCGCTGCTCTGGTTTGCCAGAAGCGGCTTAGTCATGCTGGCCACATGACCCAGAAGCTGTACACCGGCTCCCTTGGCCAATAAAGCGAGATAAGCGCCGCAACCCCACAGTCGGTCATGACTGGACCTAATGGTCAGGGGTCCCTTTACCTTTCCCTTTACCTGTTGTGTGTTAGAACCAAAACCAAAAAAGTTTACCAGTCCTGAAAAATAATAATACTCTGAGCACGTGCAGTTTTGCATTTTATACTATAGTACCATCGCACCCACAGGAATAAACGATGCTTGCTTCTGCAGCCTTGATGGTACATACGTTTACTAGGGAGCAAGTAAAAAAAGTAAAGTAAAAGTAAAAATAATGAAATGAACATCTATATTGGGGTGTTGGGGTAATGTCATTCCTGCTGGGCCCCAGAGTGCACCCATCCCTGCATAGGTCTTGACACTGGACCTGTTTGCTATGCCACCACCACCCCGCCCATCTGCTGCTTTCTGAGTGCTCATTTCAGGGGGGCAGACTATGTGGGGGACCCTGGACTTCAGCCACAAAAGTCCAGCCCTGGCTGTACCACTTCTTGTTGTAGACAAACTTTCTGTTTGAGAAGAAAACTTTTTCCTGCGTGTGGGGACCACATAGCAGTAAAAAAGAAAGAAAAGAAAATAGATCACCCATTGAGATGGGAGGGTGGGAAAGGATGGGATAGTACCTGGTAGTTTTGGCATGGAGGAAGTTGAAAGGGATTTGTCTACTGCCTGTAACATCTTTCTATGCTTTTGCTTATTACACCCTGTTTCCTTTTAGGGAGCATCAGGTGAACGTGGTTTTCTGAAGAAACAGCAGATTCCCTCTATTCTGTTCCCAAGGAAAGGAACTGTGGTCATGTCTTCTCTCTCTGCGGAGAAGAGCTGCACAGGGCAATGAAGTCGTTTCCACAATAGGCTAAGGAAGATGCTGTGGGTACCACATTTCCTTCAGCTCCTGCTCTTGCTGGAAACGGGACTGATAAGTAGAGGCATGGAAATGTGCCCTTCGTCCCTCTGTGACTGCTCGGATTGGGACCGCTTCAAAGTCACCTGCAGAGAGATATATTTCATCCCCAACCTCCCACGGGGCACCAAGACTTTGTGAGTATATGGGACTGACATATATGTTTCTCCCACCCCAAACCCCAGTCTATTTCAGGGGCACAGGGGGAGGAGGAAAGGGAAATCGCATTGCACATGTAGAATTTCTCATGCAAGCATTCCACTGATAGGACCCATTCATTGAGTCTCACCTAATAGCAGGTGTGAAGAAGCAGCTTTTTTGAATGTGTGTATGGGTGGGTCTGTGGAGTGCAGCAAAACAGCATGGAGGAAAGGGTCAAGCTCTCTTCCATCATGTCATGGTACTGATCTGGTGGCTTTGGGGGAGCAGAACAATTTGTTATGAGGGACCCATGCCATAATGTATTTACTAATGTAGGGTATGGGGTGGTGGCCTCTGTGCAGCAGATAACTGCTGAGTGGAAGGGAATTGGCTATTATCCTGTGCAAATCCCTCCATAAGTCATTTTAAAAGTCTTCCAAACCACGCTCACAGTCAAGATCTAAACCCAGAAGTGAGTCTGGCTGGGAATGAATGTTTTGAGACGGAAGGAGGGTGTTTGCCACAGTGCAGAAGAGCTGAAGAGTCAAACCCACCATCCCTTCCCTGAATGCGTCCTGCAGTCCTTAAACCCCATTATCACAACAAATGTGGGGTTTACGAAAATGATGTCTGCTCTGGCCCTGGGTTTTGCTTGTCAGTAACCAATGAGCAAGAGCACTAAGACGTTTTGTTCAAGGTTGACCTGACAAAGCACTAAATAAGAGAGAGGGGGGTTAGGGGAATGGTATTTTATGAAATTGGTGCTGGAGCAGAAGGCTGGGCATTCAAAGGAGTGGTTTTGTGTTTTGGGGCTCAGACCCCACTCCTTCCTCATATTCTTAGGCATGTTACTTGAATCCCGGTCTCACCAGTTCACCTTCTGCTTTGTGGGTGTTTTGTGACTGGTCGCTCCCATCACAGCAGCCATTTTGTCAACATGCATGCCCTCAAGGCAGCCATTTTGTGATGCTGCTCACAGCACTCTCAAAAAATGCTTAGGGACCCCTACTTTAAGTTGCCACAAGAAACTAAGGCAATTTTGCAGTACGCTAAACAGAGACCCAGTTCAGATGTAATGAGAAACCATGATTTATGTGAAAGGCCTGCAGGCAGCCTCAGGCTCACATGCTCCCTCCTTCCCTTTCTTTTCACACAGTGGGAGGGGATTAGAAGCTTACATTCATGGTTTGCTACAAAGCACAGTTTGTCATCTTGTCTGAATATAGGAAACTGCAGCTTGTACAAACTAGACCCTGTGTGATGGCCTGGGATTCCGATTCGGAGGATGAAACAGAGGAATCCCGGCCTGCACAGGAGTCCCCGCCTCCAGGGCCGGCTGAACTGGGGCCAGGCCTAGATGCTGAAGAGCCTGCACCTGTGGCAGTGCATCAGGAGCTGGCCCCAGGTGAAGCCCTTCTGGCCCCAGAGAGGCTTGACGACTCAGTGGCCACAGGTGAGCCTCCTCCAGGGCCCAGTAACCCTTCGGCCTCTCCTGATCTGCAGAGGTTTAGAGCAGAGAGGCGAAGGGAACTGGTTGCCCCCAGGAGGAGTGCTCGCCTTAAGGCCAGAGGAGGCGGGGCTCCTGGGGGCCGGGACCGCCCCTGGCCTTAGAAGAGGATAAAAGCCCAGTCAGCCCGGCCCCAGGTTGCGGGAGCAACGTCGTTGTTGGCTTCGGACCTTCCTGCGTTCTTGATCCCTGCTCGGCCTCCTGTTCCTGACTATCCGGTACTCCTGTTCCCTGCTCGGCCTCCTGTTCCCGACCATCCGGTGTACCTGTTCCCTGCACAGCCTCCTGTTCCAGCGTTCCTGTTCACCGCCCGGCACTCTGCCTCGGACCTTGCCCCTCTTCGTGTGGACTTTGCTACACCCAAGGTACCTTACCCCCGGGACCAGCACAGTTTGCTCCCGCCACCTCCCGCACTCCCCCTTCGTCGGGGTGCGTTCGGGAAGAGCCAGAGGCCATGGCTGAACAGGCGGCTGCACTGGTGGCTTTGGCCCAGGAGAACCAGGCCTTGTCTCACACCGTGCAGCAGCTCAGTGACGCGGTTGAGGCACTTCAGCAACGCTTGGAAGCCCTACCGGCTTCTGGGGCCGACGCCCCGGCTCCGGGCAAGTACCCAGTGGCTTTGCCTGAGAAATTTGATGGAGCCCCGGCCAGCTTTCCCATGTTCCTGGCCCAGGCCAAACTGTATATTCAGGGGCGAGCCCGGAACTTTCCTGACGACCGTACCAAGGTGCACTTTTTGGTTAGCTTGTTAAAGGACCAGGCGGCCAAGTGGGCGTTGCCGCTACTCAGGCAAGACTCCCCCTTGCTGGCAGACTATACGGGGTTTTGCAATCGTTTGGAGGCCGCGTTCGGCAACCCCCAGAAAGAGAGTCAAGCCAACCGGGCGATTCGGCATTTGAAACAGGGCAAGTCCACGGTGGCCACATATACCACGGAGTTCCGGCTGTTGGCACAGGACTTGACCTGGAATGACTCGGCACTGCGGGACCAGTATCTCGAAGGGCTTTCGGACGAGGTACTGGACCAGTTGGCCACAATGGAACGCCCCACCACGCTGGACACTCTCATTCAACGGAGTCTACAAATAGGCGACCGGTTGGAGGATCGTCGTCAGGCCCGGGGTCGCCGACACTTCCAGTTCACGGCACCAGCTTTTTCCGGCAGCCCCACGGTCACAACTGATTTAACGGAGGAGCCTATGCAGCTCGGGGCAGTGCGGCCACGCCTTTCCCCCGCAGAGAAGGCGCGGCGTCGGGATGGAAATCTCTGTCTTTACTGTGGCGGAAGTGGACACTTCGCTCGGTCCTGCCCTGAGAAACGCCAGCCGCAGGGAAACCGCCAACCCCAGTAGCTGATGGCCCTAGCTACCGGGGGTCCCAAACCGTACAGAATGGGCCCGCACCAATGGACTTGCAACATCTTATGGTTTCGGTACGTTTATACCCTCCAGGTGGGCCCTGGATCCTCACCCATGCTTTGGTAGATTCAGGGGCAACCCGCTCCTATATGGACGCTGCTTTTGCCGCCCATCATCAGGTGCCACTTCGGAACAAGCCAGTACCGGTCCAGGTGGAAGCGATTGACGGACGACTTCTGCGTTCAGGTGCCGTTACTCAGGAGACCCAGCCTCTGGTCCTGTGTCTCCAGCAGCACCGGGAGTTGCGAACTTTGGACATTGCCTCTATGCCCCGCTTCCCCCTGGTGCTCGGGATGGACTGGCTGGAGGCCCACAACGTTCAGATTGACTGGGTCAAACGGACCGTGCACTTCCCAGACCCATGTTCCCATGCTCAGTCCGGAACGCTGGCGGCCGCGCCCTCAGAGGAGGCAGCACCCACGCTCCCAGCCGTGTACCAGGACTACCAGGACGTGTTCGAGGAACGGGGGGCAGACCAGCTGCCGCCGCATCGGCCTTTTGACTGCGGCATAGACCTCCAACCCGGAGCGCCTTTACCCGTGAGTCGCTTATATTCCCTAACAGAGCCAGAGCGCGAGGCTTTGCAGGACTTCTTGCGCAAGAACCTGGAGCGTGGGTTCATTAGGCCTTCCACCTCGCCCACCGCGGCGCCGGTGCTTTTTGTTAAGAAGAAATGTGGGGAACTCCGCCCTTGCCATGATTACCGAGCCCTGAACAAAATTACCGTCCCAGACCGGTACCCCTTGCCCCTTATCTCGGAGCTGCTGGAGCGGGTGCAAGGGGCACAGGTGTTCACCAAGCTGGACCTCCGGGGGGCCTACAACTTGATTCGGATCCGAGCCGGGGATGAGTGGAAGACAGCGTTTGGGACCCGGTACGGGCAGTTCGAATATTTGGTTATGCCTTTCGGTTTGTGCAACGCGCCTGCTGTGTTTCAACGCTACATCAACCACGTGTTTCAGGACCTGTTAGACAAGTACGTGGTGGTGTATTTGGATGACATACTGATTTACTCCCGTGACCCGGCTCGCCATGAGGGGCATGTCCGGACCGTGCTGCAGCGCTTGCGTGAGCACCGTTTGTACGCAAAGCTCAGCAAGTGCGAGTTCCATCAGCGGACTGTGGACTTCCTTGGTCACCGGCTCTCTCCAGATGGGGTGCAAATGGACCCGGGGAAGGTGACAGCGGTTCAAGAATGGGCGGCACCCCGGAACCGCAAGGACCTACAGCGTTTCCTGGGGTTCGCCAATTACTACCGGACCTTCATCGCTGATTATGCTCATCGCACCACCCCGTTGACCCGGCTACTGCGCCCAAAGACGCCGTTTTCCTGGGACAAGGAGGCAGAGGAGGCGTTTCAGGGGTTGAAGGCCTGTTTCCAGAGGGCACCAATCTTACAACATCCTGACCCCTCTCGACCCTTTGTGGTGGAGACCGACGCTTCCAGTACGGCTCTCGGTGCCGTCTTGTCTCAACAGATTGGTCCTGAAGCGCCACTCTTACCCTGTGCCTTCTATTCCCGCCAGCTCCTACCAGCGGAGCGTAACTATACTGTGTGGGAGCGGGAACTACTGGCCATCAAGGTAGCCTTTGAGGTCTGGCGCCACCATCTTGAGGGGGCACGACATCCGGTGGAGGTGAGAACCGACCACCGGAACCTGGAGTACCTCCAGACCACCCGCAAGCTGAACCAAAGACAGATCCGGTGGGCGTTGTTCTTTTCCCGGTTCCAGTTCCGGATCCGCTACATCCCTAGCTCTCAGAATCAGAAGGCGGATGCCCTGTCCCGGAAACCTGACGACAACGCAGACACGGTACAGCAAGCAGAACCCACCACGATCCTACCTCCGGCTGCATTCCTGGCCACCCAGGAGGCGCAGCCACTGCAGGTTCGGGTGCGGGAACAGCAGCGGGTCGACGCTTGGGCCCAGGAACGACTCCGGGAGCTGGCTGAAGGGTCCAGCCCACAGTATCCGGGGCTGGTCCTGCATCAGGGCCTCCTGCTGCACCACGGTCGTTTGTACATCCCGCCAGGGCCACTACGGCTGGAGGTTCTCCGGATGGCCCATGATGCCCCAGCAGCGGGGCACTTTGGACGGTATCGGACCACCCATCTGGTCAGTCGAGAGTTTTGGTGGCCCCGCCTGAAGGCTGACGTGGCTCGCTACGTTGCTGGTTGTGATGTCTGCCGGCGCGCCAAGGGACCTACCGGGCGACCCCCCGGCCTACTTCAGCCATTGCCAGTTCCACCGCACCCTTGGCACACGGTTTCGTTGGACTTTGTAGTGGACTTACCCTCGTCTCGTGGCTGTACCTGCCTTCTGGTTTTCTCCGACCATTTCACCAAGATGGTGCACTGCGCTCCCTGTCCATCTGTACCCACAGCCAAGGAAACTGCTCAGCTGTACCTGCAGCATGTCTTCCGCCTGCATGGCCTACCTGAGCGCGTGGTGTCCGACCGGGGCGTGCAGTTCACATCCCGGTTCTGGCAAGCACTACACCGGACCCTCGGGACGGAGGTCTGCCTCTCGTCAGCCTACCACCCACAGACCGATGGCCAGACGGAACGGGCGAACGCGGTGCTGGAGCAGTACCTCCGGTGTTACTGCAGCTACCAGCAGGATGACTGGGTCGACCACCTGGCATTGGCGGAGTTCGCCTACAATAACGCGGTGAATGCGTCCACCCAGCAGACCCCGTTCCAGGCCAGTTATGGTTATCATCCACGGCTGTTTCCAGAGGTGCTGCCGACATCCGCAGTCCCGGCGGTGACGGAGTGGCTTCAAGAGCTCCAGTCCCAGCAACAGCTTTTGGTGGAGCAACTGCACCAGGCCAAGGAAGCGTACAAGGCCCAGGCCGACCGCCACCGCCAGGTGGGGCCGGAACTTCGCGTCGGTGACCTGGTTTGGCTCTCCACTCGCCACCTCCACCCCTCTCGACCTTCGCGGAAGTTGGACGCCCGCTTCACCGGCCCGTTCCCTATCGTAGACCAAGTCTCTCCTGTGGCATTTCGTCTCCGGTTACCCGCAACCCTGAAGGTTCACCCGGTCTTCCACAGGTCCCTTTTGAGTCCGGTGGCCCCACCCGACGAGTTCCACCCGAACCGTCCCCGACCGCAGCCAGTGTTGGTTCGGGGAGAGCCTGAGTACGAGGTGGAACGCATCCTGGACTCCCGATACCGCAGGGGGAAGCTGCAGTATCTCATTGACTGGAAGGGGTACGGACCGGAGGACCGTTCCTGGGAACCAGCGGCCAACGTCCACGCACCTGCCTGCCTCCGAGAGTTCCATGCGACGTACCCCGGCAAGCCGGGTCCGGACCCTCGGTTGAGGGGGGGGCCTGGGAGGGGGGATGGTGTGATGGCCTGGGATTCCGATTCGGAGGATGAAACAGAGGAATCCCGGCCTGCACAGGAGTCCCCGCCTCCAGGGCCGGCTGAACTGGGGCCAGGCCTAGATGCTGAAGAGCCTGCACCTGTGGCAGTGCATCAGGAGCTGGCCCCAGGTGAAGCCCTTCTGGCCCCAGAGAGGCTTGACGACTCAGTGGCCACAGGTGAGCCTCCTCCAGGGCCCAGTAACCCTTCGGCCTCTCCTGATCTGCAGAGGTTTAGAGCAGAGAGGCGAAGGGAACTGGTTGCCCCCAGGAGGAGTGCTCGCCTTAAGGCCAGAGGAGGCGGGGCTCCTGGGGGCCGGGACCGCCCCTGGCCTTAGAAGAGGATAAAAGCCCAGTCAGCCCGGCCCCAGGTTGCGGGAGCAACGTCGTTGTTGGCTTCGGACCTTCCTGCGTTCTTGATCCCTGCTCGGCCTCCTGTTCCTGACTATCCGGTACTCCTGTTCCCTGCTCGGCCTCCTGTTCCCGACCATCCGGTGTACCTGTTCCCTGCACAGCCTCCTGTTCCAGCGTTCCTGTTCACCGCCCGGCACTCTGCCTCGGACCTTGCCCCTCTTCGTGTGGACTTTGCTACACCCAAGGTACCTTACCCCCGGGACCAGCACACCCTGGTTTTATATCCTGTTTTGCAAATAGAATAAAACAGTTTCTCATATTCAAACAAAATGGGAATTGTGGCTTGTTGCACACAATGAATGTAATGTTCATAATCTCAGAGTAACTAGGAGCAAAGCTTTCGGAGTGGCTGCTCCCGTTTTGTGGAAATTCAAATTGGTAATATGATTGATTCCCTGCATTGGGCTGTGTAGTGACCTAAGAGCTGATAGTTACTAAAAAGTATCTTTATGTTCTGTTACTTTTAAGTTTGGAACACAGCTTTGTGTTTTCTAAAAACAAGTGTATGAAGATGTTGATGAACAGGACTAGAAACAGGATCGTGCTTTTACATTATATACTTAGCTTTTTTATTTTAGCTTTTTTTTGCCATGGTCTTTCAATTCTACCATAATGAATCTTTTCTAAAACATTTTAAACAGCTGACCATTGAAGTTCTGCTTATTGTGTATGCTCAGACTCCAGGGCCTGTGAAGCAGTTTTTTAAGCAACAATAAAGCTCAGGAATGGAGGGAGATGTACTTTACCGCCGAAAACTCCAGCACTAATTAGTTTCTTTTTCAAGTTGCTTATAATTGCCCCAGAAAGGGTTGAAGAGTTTGTCTACAGTTTTTTTATAATCATTCCAGATTAGCCTTCCAATCCCAATGTATTTTTGAGTGATGCATCATGAAAATGATGACAAATTGCCCATAAGTGCAGCAGGGATGGAGATGCAAAAAATAAATTTATTTTTATATTATGTATTTTGGAAAGTGGTTTGTCTGTCCATCTGCTCTCTGTGGCTTTGGCTGCCTCTCAAGATATCATTGCCAAACTCAGTACAAGGGCTTCCAAGGTAGGGGCAGTGGTCGTTGTCAGTGTTTGAATGCCAGGCACCCTTTTGTATCCCGATGGTGAACTGAAATGTCACTTTGTGGTGACTTTTGCCTGTTTTTTTGGAATAGGTTCGGCCCCTTCTTGAGATATCATTGCCAAACTCTGCACAAGGATTCATGAGGTGGAGGTGACAGTCTTTGTCAACATTTGGTTGCCAGCTGCCATTTTGAATCGAGATGGCAGACCAAAATTATCTAGCCATTACACTGATTATCACCATCAGCTCTAAGTATATGAAATTCTTTTGTTACTTATTTGAATCTTGTTTAAGTGGATCTGCTGTTATGTTTCACTTAGTACTAGCTTATGCTGAATATGCTGCTCTACTGGATTTACATAGTGTTTGTATTACTGTTGAAAATGCTCAGTTGCAAACCTAATGTTGCACATGGTGCTTCACAATGTTTGTGTGAGCCTTAGCAAATATCTTATGCCTTTGCATTAAACTCTTCCCAAATTATGCAAGCAATGAGAACTCCAAGGGCACGGGTTCTGCTTTCTTTGAAATGAAATCACCAGAGGCTTACCACAATTTGGTGATATGTGCTTTAAACAAGTTAAGCATACTGTGAAAGTCCACTTTAACTCATATTCACTGCTACCTATTAGGTGTCTAGGCAGGGACCGCCAAAATGGGGCACTTGAAGTTTCTTTAATGTCAGGACGCCATAACTGCTTTTCTCCTGCTGGAATTCTGAATTAACCTGAGCTGCTGTTTCATGGACTTTTAACACCTAGCATTTGATGCTGAGAAATGATTTGGCTGTTCTACATAAATATCCGACCATGTTGACTTATGTTAGATAAAACGATGCTTTTTTCAAAATAAAGAGGGACTTAACATAGTTTGAAATTGTTTGTCATTTTATCTTGCTATCGTAAGTGCCAACATAGGTGGTAGCTGTCGTTTATTCTCACAGTTGTTAAATGATTCTGCATGGCAAGTCATTTTGGAGTTTAGGAATAGATGTTTGAGCCTGTACCCACCCAAACATTCGTTTGGACCATAATTTTTGTCCCCTTTGCAGTGTATCTCAGTGCCACTTCTTCATAACACAACCATTAGCTCCATCTACTTGCCAAGTGGTACCCATTGTGTAGCCATGGTAATGGGTGAATTTGTGTTTGGTTTTTTAAGGCCAGTAAGAGCATTAATCTCTATTATGTACTTTTCTGGAAATCCTATGTCCTTTCAGTCCAGCTGATAATATAGCTGAATAGTTTGCAAACTGATTTTATCTCTGTTGAGATTTTAATTGGTACACTTGTTTATACCTTGTCCTCAGACAGGATCAAGGGTTTCATTTTGTTAAAGTTAAAGCAATTACAGCTTCCATTGCAACAAACAGGAAACAAACAGGTTGGGGTGCAGCTGTGAAGTACCGATATGCAATCAGAAAGGGTCTCATTTGTTGGAATTGGTACTTCCGTGTAGTTATGAATATCTGCGCTAGTGATGCTACCATAAAGCTCTTTGGCAGCCAGTCATTGAATGAGGAATTAGAGGCAAATGAAGTAGAAATACCTTCCTCAGCTGAAAACAGAGCTTAGGTTTAGCTTATCTTACATAAAATTACACAGAGCTTCATTTACGCTGGGTCAGGATGACTTTTGAAAGCACTATTTTCAGCTGCGGTTGGATCTCAGCCATGTGCTCTCTTGTATGGCTGACTGCATAGGTGGCCTCAAAATCCATCTAGTTACGATCCTAATTATTTTTTTGCTTTTCTTAGCCTTCATAAGGCTTTTTTGCCCCCTTCTGAAATTAATCATCATCATCATAAATGCCCAGAGCTTTGCCTACACATACTGGGAAAAACGTTTACAACTAAATAGCAGGATTACTCTGGGATGTTTTGTGAGCCCCTCTACAAGTCAGGTGTGGGAGAAGAGTCACTTTGAATCCGTATAAGCCTTGGGTGTCCGGCAATAGAGAGGCAGTGAGGTGCAGTGGTTAAGAGCATTGGACCAGGACATGGTAGGCCTAGGTTCAAATGTCCACTCGCCCATGAAGCTCATTGGGTAAACCTGGGTTAGGAAGGATCTCCTAGCTTTTCCTATCTCAAAGGGCTGCTGTGAGAATAAAATGTAAGGACCACATATTTCACCCAGAGCTCATTTGAGGAAAGGTGGGAAATGTACAACAGTAAAATTCTATTTTTATTTTTTTTAAAAACTAGTTTTTCCTTAATTAATCAGAAACATAATTCAGTAACATGTAAGAAATAAGGTACAGTAAAAGAAAAAAGGGAACTGAACAAAAATTAAAATATAAACTCACCAAGGTAAAGGTAAAGGTACCCCTGCCCGTACGGGCCAGTCTTGACAGACTCTAGGGTTGTGTGCCCATCTCACTCAAGAGGCCGGGGGCCAGCGCTGTCCGGAGACACTTCCGGGTCACGTGGCCAGCGTGACATCGCTGCTCTGGCGAGCCAGAGCCGCACACGGAAACGCCGTTTACCTTCCTGCTAGTAAGCGGTCCCTATTTGTCTACTTGCACCCGAGAGTGCTTTCGAACTGCTAGGTTGGCAGGCTCTGGGACCGAACAACGGGAGCGCACCCCGCCGTGGGGATTCGAACCGCCGACCTTTCGATCAGCAAGCCCTAGGCGCTGAGGCTTTTACCCACAGCGCCACCCGCGTCCCTAAACCCAACACAATTCTATTAGTGATGTGTCAGCTGGATAAAGATGGAATACAGGCAGTGACCATTTTAGGCGTGTTCCAATTGATGCACGACTGCCAACACACAGGTCCTTTTGGACCCGGAAGAAGGAGGAAAGGGGGTGGGGCAGGGGCATAATGGGGCAGGGTGAGTTTATGCGTGCCCCACTGACACACGCTTTGACCTGCAATGTAACCCCCACAGAAACGGGGAATTTCCTGTACTTATTTGAGTCCTCTTGCACCAGCTGGAGAGAAACCAACAATGGGGAAATTTTTTTTGCCCTTGCATGATCAGAGGACTTGACTAATAGAGCACAACAAACAGTGCCACCAGTGTCCCACTGTATCTCTTTACATGGGATGGGCAAGTATTTTATCTGTGACTGCAGTATTTACTATGTGAGGAACTCTCACATACTACAACGGGTGATTTCAAATGTGGATGTCAAGGACAGTACTGATGGTATAATGAGGCTGAGGCATGAGAACTTGAGAGCTTCAAATGGTTATAATTGGACCATACACCAATAATAATAATAATAATAATAATACCACATTTGCAAACAGATGTGGAAATGTGGAGAACCGAATGTAAAACAGGAAAAATGAGGAATAGGGAGAAACCAAAATTGGTAGATCTGCCCATGCCATTCCTGCCCTCCTTCCTCCCACAATGGGGAATGTGTGAGGGGGAATGTTCAAACAGCTTCAGTAATCTTTCCAGTGGCGTAGCGTGGGTTGTCAGCACCCGGGGCAAGGCAAGTAATTTGCACCCCCTAATCCGTGGATTTGCGTCCCCTAACCCGTGGATTTGCGCCCCCTAACCCTAACCCCCAGATGTTGCGCCCGGTGCGGCCGGCCCCCCCTGCACCCCCCACGCTATGCCACTGAATCTTTCCAAAATGTATTGAAACCAAGATTTGTTTTCTCCTGTTCTTGAAGCTTGTTTTCTCCTGCTCTGGAGAGTAGGACCCAAACCAAGGGATTCAAGTTACAAGAAAGGACATTCCGACTAAACGTCGGGAAGAGCTTTTTGACATTAAGAGCTGTCCGACAGTGGAACAGAGTCACTCAGGAGGCTGTGGGCTCTTGTTCCTTGGAGGTTTTTAAGCAGAGGTTGGATGGCCACCTGTCATGGATGCTTTAGCTGAGATTCCTGCATTGCACGGGGTCAGACTCAATGACCCTTGGGGTTAAATCTACAATTCTATGATTATTCCCCCCCTTCATTTATTTGGATCTAAATCTAGGTCTCTCTCCCCCCCACCCTTAGTTACACTTCACAATGTGTAACTAAGAAACTGGAGCAAAATAAACCTCTTGTTGTTCTGCACAAGGTCGTGGTAGGTGCTTGGGAGATCAGCAGACTGTGAACACTGCAATATTTTCTCAGAAGTTATATGTAAACACCTGTGTGGAGCTTTCTGATGAAACACACACACACACACACACACACACACACACGTACATGATTTGATACAAGACATGGCGAAGGGCTGTATTTACAAGAGTTTTGTGTGCAGAAGATCCCGTCTTCAGACCCCTGTTTAAAACTCTGGAAAGCTGCTATCATTAAACATAGACAATATTATCATGAGGCAGATGGACTCAATGCAAAGAAGCTTTCTATGTTCTATCTATGCAGGGACCTGAGTTTCATGGAGACCTGTCACCTCCTTTCCCACACTTGAGGTGAATGAAAGACAGATACAGCTTTCCCCCATTTTCTTCTGTATCTTCTTCTCAGTTCACTTATGAGTTTGGGGCCGCAAGTTGAGGAGGGTGCCAAGCTGCGCTCAGTGGCTGTTCCCTCCCCCCCCCTTCAGTTTATACTGTCTGCATTGAGCTGTGGTGGTAAAAAGCAGTTGCCTGCAACCTTTCTTTGCAAGGTTCTACAGGTTGTTTGGTTACTAACTGCCAAAAATGTCATCTTCAACTTGCTTTAAAGTACGTTTCTTTTTCGGTTTCTGCTTTGGTGTCATTTGTGCTAAGTAAGAATCAGCGGAGCGGAGCTTTACTTTGAGGCAACATTACTTCAAATACTATAAACCAGCGGAGTAGCTAGCCGCTTGGAGACCCGTAGCGGTGCACATGCCGTGCACCCAGGGGCGCGGTGGTCCACCCAGGGGGGCGATCGGTGCAGTGATCCCCACCCAAGGGGGATTTTGTGACCCCCCACACAGATGACACCCGGGATGGACCACACCCACTGCCCCCCTTTCTCTGCCACTGCTATAAACACTACTATATAAATGACATAAACTGTGAGAGGTCAGCCGGGCTACATGTTTTATCGATAGCTTTTCTTTGTTGTTTTTAAAAGATAAAAATGGATACGCTGAAATATAGAATGCATACCCAAAGCTAAAAGCTGCTATGAAACAAAACACTAATTAAAAGTACAGTGGTACCTTGGTTTGCAACCGCTTGGGATTACAACTGTTTGGATTACGACCACATCAAACCTGGAAGTGTGTGTCCCTTTTTTTGGATTACAACCCATTTTTGGGTTACAACGTGTTTTGGCTTACAACCAGACCTCCAGAATGGGTTATGGTTGTAAACCAAGGTACCTCTGTACAGTTAAAAGAAGCCTTGGGCACATGGGAGAGACATGGGCGCTAGGCCAAACCGTTCCTCTTTAACCAGGCCTTTGGCTGATTGACATCCAATGCCCTTTTAAAAGTGTTGTGGAAGGGAGGATTATTGCATTTTCTTTGTTCTTATTTTGTATTTTGTGTTTTTATGTTGTGAACAGCCTTCAGATCTATGGGTATAGGGCAGTATACAAATTCAATGAATAAATAATTAAAACAATACAATATATGGTGATATGGCCCCTTTAAGACTACACCACTATTCTTGTAGCTGAGGAAAGAGCGTTAGAGCTCAGGGGGTAGAGTATGCAGCCCCCTGCCTCAGTTCCTGCACATGCAATTGGTCACTAGTGGTGGGCGAATGCCACTTAAGATTTCCGGGCAAGGTGCCGCTGAAGAGTAATCCTTTGTAGCATTTAACCATAGGAAAAGGCATAGGAATGGTGTGAGGCTAGACAGAGCTTAAAGGAGGAATCCATCCTTCCTGAGCGGTGGAGAAGGCCAGCAGCAAGCCACAACCAGAAGACCTGTGAGACTGTGCCCCAGGAAGAGATGGTACTCAGGAGAAGTGCCACACTGGATCCCTATTTCCTTATCCCCATGTAAGAGAAACATGGTGCACATCTCTCATTCTGCTTGATCCCTGGGCAAGTAGGAGCTGCAGGCAACAATTAGTAGTTGTGCCTGCAGTAATTCTCAGCTTTTGACATGTATATGTGGGAGAGCAGAGCTTTCCAAACTGTGCATTGCGACATGTGAGTGTGTCAGCTGCAATGTGTAGGTGTGTCGCATGAATGCTCCCCATGCCTCTACCGGGACTGGAAAGGGGTAAGTGTAACTGGACTACTGTGTCGCAAATGCTGCATGTCTGAAAGTGCACCACCAACATGAAAAGTTTGGAAAGCTCTGTTGTAGAGCATAGCAGCCGGGTCCCCAACATCACACCTGCACCAAGCCCCATAAGTCCTCTGGGTGGTCCTGCAAAGCTCACTGTGGGAGTGGGAGAGGTGCTGAAGGTACTTCTCCCTCAGGGTGCTATTTAGGCTAGAGCCAGCCCTGGTCCCACTTCTGCTATAGAGTGAAGAAATACTGCATCACTGAGAACCAGCTGAAAGCTAATGGAGCCCTGTTGGAAATAGAGGTGGCAACTAAGGTTGCCATATGTCAAAAAGTAAAAACTAGGACACCCCAAAATTGTTGATGGCTTCTTTTTTTAGGGAAACCCCCAAATTGGACGTATGGCATTCCTAGTGACAACCTTACTGCAAACAGATGTCATGAATTAAAGGTTTCAGGGCCAGCCAATTTAAACTGAGCAAGAAGCAGCCAGTCCAACCTTTCGCCAATTTAGTTGTGAACTAAAAACAAAAATGCTGATTCTAAAAAAACAAACAGAGGAATGTAGCCAGGTATTCTCCCCCAGTGCTAATTTTCAAATATGACCCGTTTTGAAATTCATTCCATTGTATCCTGATCATTCAACTTGCATTTTTTCCATAAAATGGCCTTTGTAAAGCATAACAGTGTATGAAAAATAAAAGCCAGGCAAATTACACCATTAAATCAGATTTAAGTGCAACAAAAGAGGGAAACCCCGATATTTTGCCAGAATTATGTGAGGAATTGTGCCAAGTCAGAGTGGATATGCAAAGAAGGTTAATATAGTTTGGTTTATTTCTCACAGGCTGAAAAAGAGGTCATGGATCAAGAGAATGTTGGATTTGTGGGATGTGTTGGTTTTTTAACCCACTTTAATTCACTCTGTGAAGCTGTTGGTTGAAGAGGCGTGTGGGGGAGAGAATTCATCTAAATAAAGAAAGTTCTAAAGCTGAAAAATCACTGACGTCTTCAGAGGGAGGGTGTGGGACCCCAATGCTCGGGTGCATGGCTTGTATCCACCAGGAGCTATTTGTTCAGTTTTGTGGGGTGTATTTTGGGGAACTCCCCTCTAATTGAGGTCAGATTGGCCCCTTCCTGTTGAGCTTCCAGCACCTGCTTGCTCGAATTATTATTATTATTATTTTTAAAAAGGTTTTTAAACCTTTTTAAAAATAATAATAATAATAATTCGAGCAAGCATTTTAATTAAAGTCTGATTTTATAGTATTAACCGATTTCTACTGTATTCTTGTACACACCACTTATTGATTATTGTAGTTAAGCAATATACAGTGGTACCTTGGGATGCGAACAGGATCTGTTCCGGAGCCCCGTTTGAATCCTGAAGCGAATGCAACCCGCGTCTACGCGTGCGCAGGTCGCGTTTCGCCGCTTCCGCACATGCGCGTGATGTCATTTTAACCGTCTGCGCATGCAACCGTGGTGAAACCCAGAAGTAACGTACTCCGTTACTTCTGGGTCGCCGTGGAGCGCAACCCGAAAATACTTAACTTGAAGCACATTTATCCCGAGGTATGACTGTATAAATTGTTTAAATACCGTAAATAAAATGCTGGGGCCATATAAAATTGGAGAATACAAAACCGATCTTGCTTGGTTTGCATTGGCTGCCCAATTGTTTCTGGACTCGAAACGAAGTGCTGGCATTGATCTTTCAGAAGCCTAATAAGGACCAGATCATCTCAGAAACTGCCTTCTCCCAGATGACCCTGCCCAGCCTTTTATGACTGGCCTCGGAAGCCATGTTTTCTGTGCTGTAATACCATGGGATCAGCCAGGCAGCTAGGCGGGCAGACATAGCTATGAGATAGTGCCCACAGTAGGACTTTGTGGACAGCTCGAGATGCTGTCTTAAGAGTGCGTGAGAGTATTGCAATGTTCTTTTTTTAAAAAAAGTTAACAGAAGAAGAAGAAGAGTTTAGATCTGATATCCCGCTTTAACACTACCTTAAGGAGTCTCAAAGCGGCTAACAATCTCCTTTCCCTTCCTTTTCATTTATTTATTTTTGAAGTCATCGTGCAGTTCTTAGGTGGTCTGTAGGCAGCCTCCCTGGCTGCCCCCACTTTGGGCATTCTTCCACAGACATTCTAGGAAGCACAGGAAAGCCAAAGAGGTGCCTGAGGGTGGCATAAATCTATGCTTGAAAACATGTTTGTTTGTTTTTAAACACACCTTGTAATTTTATTCAGGTAATGACAAAATGACGAATCTTCCTTCCACACCTGAAAACAACTGAAAAATGCCCCCTGCTTTCATTGAGGGTGGGGAAAGATTTGCACAACTGTGGTCATGGATTCAGTACAGCACAAAAGTACATACATTACAATGAGAACAGGTTATTGCACAGCTGATATTAAATGAGATCTGGTGGGAAATACAGTGGTACCTCGGGTTACAGACGCTTCAGCTTACAGACTCCGCTAACCCAGAAATAGTACCTTGGGTTAAGAACTTTGCTTCAGGATGAGAACAGAAATCATGCAATGGCTGTGCAGCGACTGCAGGAGGCCCCATTAGCTAAAGTGGTGCTTCAAGTTAAGAACAGTTTCAGATTAAGAACGGACCTCCGGAACGAATTAAGTTCTTAACCCGAGGTACCACTGTAGAAGGAAGGTAGGGATCCCTTTTTACTGTGCTACTGAATCTAGACAGTAGATGGCAGCAGGCTTCTGAATCTGCTGCAAAAGCAACGGTGTACTCTATATGTGATCATCTAATCAGAATTATGGAATCTTAGAGTGGGAAGGGACCCCATGGGTTTCCTAGTCCAACCCCCTGCAATGCAGGAATCTCAGCTAAAGCATCCATGACAGATGGTCACCCAACCTCTGCTTAAAAACCTCCAAGGAAAGAGAGTCCACCACCTCTCGTCTGTTCCACTGCTGAACAGCTCTTAATGCCAGAAAGTTTTTTCCGAATGTTTAGTCAGAACCTCCTTTCTTGCAACTTGAAGCCATTGCCCCGAGTCCTACCTCAAGAGCAGGAGGAAACAAGCATGCTCCCTCCTCCATGTGACAGCCCTTAATATATTTGAAGATGGCTATCTTATCTCCTCTCATCTCCTCTTTTCCAGGCTAAACATACCAAGCGTTTCCGGATTTTGTGATACAGTTTTCCAGCAAAAAATTGTGCACAAAGCTACAGTGAAAATAACATATAAATTATATTAATGAAAATAACTTTTTAATATATGTTTCCTGAATTGCAGTCTATTTATTTAGTTCCAAAGCGGTAACTTCTCTTGGATTGGATGGAATCATCTAATTAAAAAGTGAAGAAAGGGCACTGTCAGAGCTGGCTCCGGGTCCCAGCTCACCAAGGACCAACGCTAGCCGATCGTACAGTAACAAAGTCTTTATTGAAGAATAGTCTCCATTTACAAGTCTTAGCGTCCCAGCCCTACGTCTGGACTTTAGACCGGCGAAGCTCTGTCTGGATCTCCGCCCCCTGTGCACCAGTTTAATACTCTAATCTTACTCCACCTCTTCCTTCTCTCTCTCTTCCTCTGGGTCTTACTACCCCCCGGGGTCTCACTCCTCCTGGACTCTTCCGACGCAGAGCTTGACCCCTCTGACTCCTCCCCCTCTCTTCGGCGGGCTTTAGGACCTGGCTCCCTACCCGGGCTGCCCACCTTGCCGCCCTCCTGTACATTTGAACTTGGCGCGCGCGCGCGTTTTACTTTCCGGATGACCGTTTCCTCGCTCCCTGACGAGGGTGTGGTCAGTCCTGCCTCACGTTCTCCCTCTGCCTGCGCGCTCCCTGATTCCGATGCCTTGGACTCCTCCCCCCTACTGCACTCTGGGGGAGACGCTGGCCCGGATTTCCAGCTGCTACTCCCTGAGTCCCCTCCTTCCCGAGGTGTCCCCCTGGGCTCTCCCCTTGCCCTGACCATGGGGGCCCCTTTCTGTGAATCCTCCGAGTCACTGGAGAGACTCAGAGACCTCGGACTACTGTCGCCGCTGACATTTCCTTCCGACTCCTCCCCCTCGCTCTCCGTTTCTTCCCTCTCCTGTGACTCTGCTCCTGAACCCCTGACATCCATCCCCCCCTCGAAGCCCCCCCTTCCCCCCTCCCCTTCCTCCGGCGGGGGTGCTGGGTGCTCCGTCGTTGTGGGGGTGAATGGTGGATACAGTTCGTCCCCCGTGGCGTGCATCCAGTTAGAGAAATCCGGCTCGTCCTCCATGTCTTCGCCGACCTCGTTCTCCTCTGCTTCCATCTCCGTGCCGCCATGCTCGAACCCAACGTCCTCCCCCATCACGTCCATGTCCCTCTCACCCTCGTTCCCCTCTGGGTCCGTTGCCTGCCAAGGGCCCCTCAGCCACCTCTCCTCTCCTCGATTGTCCCACCAAAAGGAGCGGTCTGAGGCAAACCCCGAGGGCGAGCCCTCCGGTGAACGTGTTTCTAATGCTGGTTCTTCGTCCGAGGTGAATCCCTGGAACGTGCTGGTAGAAAGCGTGGGTGTGAAAAGCCAGTCGTCGAAATACTCGGCTGGCATGGGCCTGTGTGGGAACAAGGCATGAAACTCCTCTTTGAGGAGAGGCTCGTCCAGGGCATAGTCCGGCACCCAACTGTTGGCGCTGGCCGGGGTACCTTCCCTTGCGAGAAAATATTCGACTCCCTCCTCCCCCCATCTCGAGTCCAAAATCTCTGTGACCTGGTTGATGGGTTCCCTTCTTGGCGACTCCCTCCTTGGGGGGATCTCCTTATACTGGTCTGGTGCCGTGCCCTGCGCCTGAAATCGGTGAGGTGCTTTGTAGGGCGTGAGCACCGACCTATGGAATACTGGGTGCATTCTGGATCCTTCCGGAAGTGTCAACCGGAAGGCCACCGGATTGATCTGTGCCTCAACTAGGTAAGGTCCTAGCTGCTTATGTCCGAGTTTCTTCTTAGCTAAGGATCTTGTCGGCACTGCGTGGGCCGCTAACCACACCCAGTCTCCCACCTGTATGTCTTCACCAACCCTCCTGTGCTTGTCAGCCTGCAGTTTGTATGCGTGCTTTGCCAGCTCTAACTGCCTCCGAAGCTGCTCGTGAACTTCCTGCAATTCCGCCGCCAAGACTTCCGCTGCCTGTGGCTCCCCCTCCCCCAGTCTCTCTAATCCCGGGAAGGTTCTGGGATGCCTCCCGTTGTTGGCGAAGAACGGCGTCACCCCTGTGGACACGTGCTTCGTGTTGTTGTAAGCGAACTCCGCGAGCGGCAGGTAGTCCACCCATGTCGTCGGCTGTTGATTTGCATAGCATCTCAGGTACTGCTGCATGACGGCGTTGACGCGTTCCGCTTGTCCGTTGGTCTGCGGGTGTCTCGCCGACGCTAGGTTGATCTTGACATTCAGGAAACCCATCAGCTTCTGCCAGAAGCTCGAAATGAACTGGCGCCCCCTGTCGGACAAAATAGACCGTGGCAGTCCATGCACTCTGAAGACGTGGTCTATGAACAGCTTGGCGGTCTGTTCTGCCGTGGCCACCTTCGCGCACGGGATGAAGTGGGCCATTTTAGTGAACATGTCCACCACCACTAGCACTGCCGTTTTACCCCTTGAGCTGGGTAAATCCGTGACAAAGTCCAGGGCCACCCTCTCCCATGGTTCGCTCGGAGTCTGCAGCGGTTCGAGCAGTCCCGCCGGAGGTTTGTGCACTGATTTGGCCCTTTGGCAGGTGTCGCACCTCGAGACGTACTCCGCGACTTCCCCCCGCATCTTGGGCCACCAAAAATCCCTGGCAACAAGGTCTGCCGTCTTCTCCTTGCCAAAGTGCCCGGCGGTGGGTGCGTCGTGTAACTGCTGCAGTACCTTCGCCCGGAGGTCGTCTCCCGGTACATAGAGAGCTCCTCTGCGGATGAGCAATCCGTCTCGTACTTGGAACTCGTCGTCCTTCACCGTGCCCTTGTGCACCTCCTCCATCTTGGCTTGTGCAAAGGGGTCCCCCTGCAGTGCTCGACGGACCGCCTCCAAGTCCACGGTTGCTGCAGCGCACGCCCACGCTTTCGGAGCGAAAATGTGCTTGGCCGCTGCTGGTGCCGCCTCTTCAAGGTATTGCGGCTTCCTGGACAGTGCATCCGCCATGATGTTGTTGTCGCCTGGGATGTATTCTATCCTGAAGTCGAAATCCGCGAAAAATTCCGCCCATCTGATGTGCCGCTGGTTTAGGAATCTTGCCGTGCGCCAGTACTCCAGGTTCTTATGATCCGTGCGAACCTGCACGGTGTGCTTGGCCCCGACGAGGAAGTGCCGCCACGCCTTGAATGCTGCATGAATGGCCAGCAACTCCCTGTCCCAGATGGTGTAGTTTTGCTCCGACTTGCTGAGCTTCCTAGAGTAGAAGGCACACGGTCTCCAGTCTCCATGCGGGTCCTCTTGCAACAGTACGGCGCCCACGGCTCTGTCTGAGGCGTCTGTTTCAACCCTCAGCGGTTTGCTGGGATTCACATGCAGTAGCTGCCCTTCGGACGAGAAGAGACGCTTAAGGTTCTGAAAGGACTGCTCCGCTTGCTCCGTCCAGATGAACTTCTTCTTCTTAGAGCTGAGCGTGTCCGTAATGGCCGCCGTCTGCATCGCGAACCCCTTGATGAACTTGCGGTAAAAGTTGGCGAACCCCACAAACCGCTGGACCTCCTTCCGATTGCGCGGGCTCTTCCAGTCCAACACTGCACGAACCTTGGCGCTGTCCATGGCAAGCCCCTTGTCCGACAGCTTGTAGCCCAGGAAATCCACCTCCTTCCTGTCGAACTGGCACTTCTCCAGCTTGGCATACAGTCGATGCTCCTGCAGTCTCTGCAGAACTTCCTTGACGTCTCTCTCGTGGGTCTCCTCAGATTCTGAGAATATCAGGATGTCGTCCAAGAAGCAGACGCATGTCTTGTAGAGGAGACCCGCCAGGACGTGATGCATGAAAGCTTGAAAACAGTGGGCGCCATTTTGTAAACCGAAGGGCATAACTCTGTATTCATATGTGCCCAGGGGCGTGAACATGGCAGTCTTCCACTCGTCTCCTTCCCGTATGCGAATCAGGTTGTACGCCCCTCGCAGATCCAACTTTGTAAAAACGCGTCCTTTCCTCGCCGTCGCCAGCAGGTCATCTATCTTGGGCATGGGAAAGGCCGCGGGCTTGGTCTTTGAATTTAAGAGCCTGAAGTCTACCACAAGTCTTTTTTGGGGCGTGTCCCTTTTCTTCACAAAGAATACAGGACTGCCCCCCGCTGCCTTTGACTCCCGGATGAAACCGCGCTTCAAGTTGAGGTCTATGAACTCCTTGAGCTCCTGCAGCTCGTCCTCAGACATGGAATACAGTTTCCCGGCTGGCAGCGTCGCTCCTGGCAGGAGGTCAATCTTGCAGTCATAGGGCCTGTGGGGAGGCAGCTTGTCCGCTTCCTTCTCGCAGAAAACCTCCAAAAACGCTGCGTACTTGCGCGGCACTGCTTGCAGCGTGCCTAATTGTAGCTGCGGGTCGTCCCCTCCTTCTTCCGGGCTAGGAAGGATGCAATGTTCCGCGCAATAGGGGGAGCCGAAGGTCAGTTGGCGCTGGTACCACGCCAATGCTGGGCTGTGCCTGTGCAGCCAACTCATGCCCAGGACTACAGGCGTGTCTGACAGGTGGGTGACGTTAAAGCTGATGACTTCTCGGTGATTTCCAATCCGCATCACCATTGGTTGCGTTTGTTGCACCACCTGCCCCCCTAACAAGTCTCTGCCATCCACCGTGACAACGTTCAGGGGCAGTGTGGCTGGTAGCAGTGGTATATTGTGCTGCTGAATGAATTCCAGTCCTATAAAGTCAGCGTTGCTGCCGGAGTCAATGGTGATCGGCACCTCCACAGTGCGTCCATTGGGCAGTTGGAGAGACGCTGTAAGCTGCACCACTGGTTTGGGTGGGAGGGGGTCTGTGGGTTGCAAAAGTGCTGGGGATTGTTTCATTGACTTGTCTGGCTGGACCCCAGTGCCTCTTCCTCCAGCCAGACTCCGTCGTTTAACTGTTGCTGCGTTTTCAATTGAGCTGCTTTAGCGACTGTTGCCGAGGCTGCAGTGTGCTTGTGGAGCCTCTGGGGACACTCTTTCGCCATGTGTTGAGCACTGTCGCAGATGTAGCACTTCCTGTTCCCTCTAGGAGGCTTCGTTTTGGCTGCTCCCGGCATTAGGGCTCTGTTAGCTGACTGAGCCCTGGCACCTCCTATCTCCATCGGCTCTTCTCCCCCTCCCTGCGAGGGTGTGGAGTGCGCACGCGCTGCTTCTCTGGGAAAGAAGGGAGGTGCTCTGGCTGGTGCCCTTCCCCAACGTCCTTCTTCCCTGTTCCAAGGACGTTCTTCCAGATGCACCCCGATCTCCAGAGCCCTCTGGACTACCTGCTGGGTGCTCTTTGGTCTCTCCCCTCTTCCAATCTCCGCTTTTACATCTGCATTCAACCCCTCCCAAAAGAGGTCTCTGACTGGCGCAGAATCTTTTTCCCACCCCAGGGCATGAACCAGTCCGAAAAATCGAGTATGGTACTGCCGCACGCTGGCTTTGCCTTGTTTAAGTCCATGTATGTCCCTCCTGGCAATATCGACGTCTACCTTTGATAAAAAGCATGAGTCCATTGCTTTAATAAAAGCCTTCGCATCTTGGAGCGCTGGATCATTGTCCCTCCATAGATTCCGCAGCCACGTTTTGGCTTCCCCATGCAAATGGGACAGGATAAACCCCACTCTCTCTCTCTCATCTCGAAAGTCTTTGTCAAGGAGATCCAGCGCAAACAGCAGGTCTGCTCTGAAGTTGGGGTACTGCTGCAAACTCCCGTCGAAATGCGATACAAGGCTGCCTCCCCTCCTCCCCAAGCCAATGCCTTCTGCCTTGGATCCCGTTTGCCCCTGTTTAGAAAGCACGTCCAACCTGGCCTGGAGATCCCGGCAGGAGATAACCATTTCCTCCTCTCTCTTCCTGGATGCAATTACCTCCGTGCTGAGGTGCGTCACCGCTTCTTGCAGGGCTTTTATCTGCTCTTCCGTCGTCATCTTGCCTGAGTTTTGTGAGCTCTGTAAGCACCCCTCCTCTGTCCTCGCTGCGTCGACTCACGTGGCGAGGTTCTTGGTGCCAAAACTTTAAAATAGAGACAGAGCTTACTGTCAGAGCTGGCTCCGGGTCCCAGCTCACCAAGGACCAACGCTAGCCGATCGTACAGTAACAAAGTCTTTATTGAAGAATAGTCTCCATTTACAAGTCTTAGCGTCCCAGCCCTACGTCTGGACTTTAGACCGGCGAAGCTCTGTCTGGATCTCCGCCCCCTGTGCACCAGTTTAATACTCTAATCTTACTCCACCTCTTCCTTCTCTCTCTCTTCCTCTGGGTCTTACTACCCCCCGGGGTCTCACTCCTCCTGGACTCTTCCGACGCAGAGCTTGACCCCTCTGACTCCTCCCCCTCTCTTCGGCGGGCTTTAGGACCTGGCTCCCTACCCGGGCTGCCCACCTTGCCGCCCTCCTGTACATTTGAACTTGGCGCGCGCGCGCGTTTTACTTTCCGGATGACCGTTTCCTCGCTCCCTGACGAGGGTGTGGTCAGTCCTGCCTCACGTTCTCCCTCTGCCTGCGCGCTCCCTGATTCCGATGCCTTGGACTCCTCCCCCCTACTGCACTCTGGGGGAGACGCTGGCCCGGATTTCCAGCTGCTACTCCCTGAGTCCCCTCCTTCCCGAGGTGTCCCCCTGGGCTCTCCCCTTGCCCTGACCATGGGGGCCCCTTTCTGTGAATCCTCCGAGTCACTGGAGAGACTCAGAGACCTCGGACTACTGTCGCCGCTGACATTTCCTTCCGACTCCTCCCCCTCGCTCTCCGTTTCTTCCCTCTCCTGTGACTCTGCTCCTGAACCCCTGACAGGCACGAAACTAGAGATGAGTTGGAATCTCAGGTGGTGGCTAGTTAAGCAGAAATTCCACCAGGAAGGTGGAATCCTTTGGGCACTAGTAGATAGCAATCTTGGTTTGTTTTCCCTGTATCTCAGAGGACAGTAGAATATGGAATCCTGATCAGATCGAAACAATGATGGCAGAAATGTTAAGTGGCACTGTCTATAAATCAACTTGCGAAACAAATGGGAATATATTTTGAAAAGAAGAAATATTTATCTTGAAATAAGAAAATAGGCAACCTAATTTTATGCATGTTGACTCAAGATATTCCTGCTAAATTCAATAGGGCTTACTCGCAGGATTGCAGGCAAAAACTGTATACCCCCCCAAAAAAAGAATTATGGGAACTGTAGTTTGCTCCTCACATAGTTATAATTCCTAACAAACTACAGTTTCTAGGATTTGGGGGGGGGAGGGGAATGTGTGCTTTGAATATGCTTTAAACGTATGTTGTGTGTACTCAGCATAGGTAAATTTTATGAAGAATTGCAATATGTAGTAATATAAAGACCAAAAAATAAGTCAACTTGTTGAGCAACTCTTAGTCACTATTCATTTCTCAAGTTTTGTATACAGTGCAGTATGAACCTACTCTAATTGAGATAATCTGGTAATGATGTTAGTGGAAGAGAGGACATATTTCAAGTGGGTGGGAATATTTGCATGAATTCTTCATGAATGAGCATTTCTGTTCATGAACTATGTTAGTGCAGAAAGGTATGGCTAGGAAATATTTTAAGCAAAGCCTCCCCTGCAAAGATGTGGAAGTGATTCGCGTAATTACATTTATGTCAAACCAATTCATATTTATTCATTGCAAATCTATTCATTTTTATTCATTTATTTGAAACATTTATGTCCCCTGTCTTTCCAAAAAAGTTTGAAGCGGCTAAGGAAGAGATCAAAATATAACATACATGGTTTTAAAAACATACACCCAAAATACAAAATTATGTTAATATTTAGATGATCGAATATCAACTATTATGTTTTTATAAGATGAATTTTGAGAGAATTCACATCACCATTATTCCATACTGAGGATATTCTTGTAGGCAGGTTTCCTAATAAATCAATGAGAATACCTGCTGGGCTAGGTTTTGTTGTGTGTGTATGTTCAGGGGTATTGTTGATGCTGCAGTGTTGCAATTACAGGGACAGCCTTTATAATTTTTTTTAATCTACATATGACTAGGAATTAGAATATTTTACTTGTTCCACTACTTTAATGTTTTGCTGGTTTTTCTCTGCGGTTTGCTTTCATCAGTATCCCATTTTTGAATTCTGGTTTCAACAAAATAATTTTTTTAATTAATTTCAATACAATTCAATTTGGTTTCAACTCCTCCAGCTCATTTGCATTCTTCTATCCCTCTGTATGACTGATGCACACTAGTAAATATACGAAAAATAACTGAAAATCACCTGAAAATTGCTTTTTTTTTTGCATGCATGGATGCATGCATCATAAAGTGGTTCGTGTCAGGGCAACCCCCACCCCACCCCTTAATTTCACATATATGCTCATGGGGTCTGAACTGGTGGTGGCTGACCAGGAATGAGACCTTGCAGTCATAGTAGATTGGCCTGAGGCAGACATCAACCCAGTGTTCGGCAGCTGTGAAAAAGGCAAACGGCAAGCTGGGGTCATTAGGAATCCAATATCTTGACGCTGTTATACAGATCTGCAGTGCAGCTGCATTTGGAATATAATGTACAGTTCTGGTCTCCAAGCTGCAAAAGCAAGTTGGAAAAGGTTCAGAAAAGGACAACCAAAATGATCACGGGGGTGGAGCAACTCCCCTACATAGGTGCCAACTTCCTGGGTGCCCAAGCACCCACCAAATTCCCCATGAAGGGGCCGGACACCCACAAATTTCGGTGTCAGGGCCATGCACGCTGCATGGCACCCACGGACCAGGCACCCACGGTCATGGGGCCAAGCTTGATACTCCTGCTCCCCTATACAGAAATATTACAGCATTTGTGACTGTTCAATTTAGAAAAGTGGGAAGAGGTGATATGATAAGAGGTTTATAAAACTATTCATGGAATGGAGAAAGTGGACAGAAAACATGTTTTCTCCCTCTTTCATAACACTACAGTGGTACCTCGGGTTAAGTACTTAATTCGTTCCGGAGGTCCGTACTTAACCTGAAACTGTTCTTAACCTGAAGCACCACTTTAGCTAATGGGGCCTCCCGCTGCTGCCGCGCCGCTGGAGCCCGATTTCTGTTCTTATCCTGAAGCAAAGTTCTTAACCTGAAGCACTATTTCTAGGTTAGCTGAGTGTGTTACCTGAAGCGTATGTAACCTGAAGTGTATGTAACCTGAGGTACCACTGTTGAACTCGTGGACATCAAGTGATTCAGGACAGATGAAAGAAAGTCATTTCTCAGGCAGTGAAACTCACTAATCAGAAGAAGCAATGGCGGCTACCAACCTAGATGGCTTTAAAAGAAAACTTCATGGAAGAGAGGGCTATTGATGGCTACTAGCCATGATGGTTATATTCTGACGCTGTGGTCTAAACTGCTGAGCCTCTTGGGCTTGCTTATCAAAAGATCGGTGGTTCGAATCTCCGCTATGGGGTAAGCTCCCATTGCTTGGTCCCAGCTCCTGCCAACCTAGCAGTTTGAATAATAATAATAATAATAATAATAATAATTTATTATTTATGCCCCGCCCATCTGGCTGGGTTTCCCCAGCCACTCTGGGCGGCTTCCAAAAGAATATTAAAATACTGTGATACATCAAACATTAAAAGCTTCCCTAAACAGGGCTGCCTTCAGATGTCTTCTAAAAGTCTGGTAGTTGTTGTTCTCTTTGACATCTGGTGGGAGGGCGTTCCACAGGGAGGGCGCCACTACCGAGAAGGCCCTCTGTCTGGTTCCCTGTAACTTGGCTTCTCGCAGTGAGGGAACCGCCAGAAGGCTCTCGGTGCTGGACCTCAGTGTCCGGGTAGAGCGATGGGGGTGGAGACGCTCCTTCAGGTATACTGGACCGAGGCCGTTTAGGGCTTTAAAGGTCAGCACCAACACTTTGAATTGTGCTCGGAAACGTACTGGGAGCCAATGTAGGTCTTTCAAGACCGGTGTTATATGGTCTCGGCGGCTGCTCCCAGTCACCAGTCTGGCCACTGCATTCTGGATTAGTTGTAGTTTCCGGGTCACCTTCAAAGGTAGCCCCATGTAGAGCGCATTGCAGTAGTCCAAGCGGGAGATAACCAGAGCATGCACCACTCTGGCAAGGCAGTCCGCGGGCAGATAGGGTCTCAGCCTACGTACCAGATGGAGCTGGTACACAGCTGCCCTGGACACGGATTTAACCTGTGCCTCCATGGACAGCTGTGAGTCCAAAATGACTCCCAGGCTGCGCACCTGGTCCTTCAGGGGCACAGTTACCCCATTCAGGACCAGGGAATCCTCCATACCTGCCCGCCCCCTGTCCCCCAAAAACAGTACTTCTGTCTTGTCAGGATTCAATCTCAATCTGTTTGCCGCCATCCATCCTCCAACCGCCTCCAGACACTCACACAGGACCGTCACCGCCTTCACTGGTTCTGATTTGAAAGAGAGGTAGAGCTGGGTATCATCCGCATACTGATGAACACCCAGCCCAAACCTCCTGATGATCTCTCCCAGCGGCTGCATATAGATGTTAAAAAGCATGGGGGAGAGGACAGAACCCTGAGGCACCCCACAAGTGAGAGCCCAGGGGTCTGAACACTCATCCCCCACCACAACTTTCTGAACACGGCCCAGGAGGAAGGAGCGGAACCACTGTATGACAGTACCGCCAGCTCCCAGCCCCTCAAGACGGTCCAGAAGGATGTTATGGTCGATGGTATCAAACGCTGCTGAGAGATCCAGCAGAACTAGGAAACAGCTCTCACCTTTGTCCCTAGCCCGCCGGAGATCATCAACCAGTGCGACCAAGGCAGTTTCAGTTTGAAAGCACGCCAGTGCAAGTAGATAACTAGGTACCACTGCAGCAGGAAGGTAAACGCCGTTTCCGTGCACTCATCACGGTCTTCCGTGTGCCAGTAGAGGTTTAGTCCTGCTGACCACATGACCCGGAAAGCTGTCTGTGGACAAACGCCGGCTCTCTCAGCCCGTAAAGCGAGATGAGCGCCGCAACTTCATAGTCGCCTTTGACTGGTCTTAACCATCCAGGGGTCCTTTACCTTTTTATCTTTACCTTATTCTGCCTGCACAGTTGGAGGCAGTAATTCTTCTGAATGCCAGTTGCTCCAAACCACAGGAGGGGAGAGGGCTCTTGGGCTGCAACCCTGCTTGCAGCTTTCCCACAGCTATCTGGTTGGTCCCTGTGAGACCAGGATGCTGGACTTAGATGGGCTATAGGCCTGATCTAGCAGGTTCTTCTTACGTTTTTAGCTTCTTATGTTGCACTATTTAATCAATGCACAGTGAGTACAGATAATGACAGGGCATGAAGTACTCTGTACAAAGTTCAGAAATAAAAAAAAATGGAACAATTAGTCATTCCTGATGCATCGGTTTGACTTCAGAAACAAGACTAGCTAATTCAGTAGTGCACTACAAGCTTTGGGATATTTACGACTTGCTCCAATTATGGTTTATGGTCATTAATTGTAGGCATGACAGTGCCTCCATTAACTTATCATAACTTATTCGTAAGTCGTTGAGAGATTTCGGCTGTGAATAACAGGATTTGGCACTAAGAATGCCCGGATTTGAAATACTTACTTTAATATCGACATGGCCTTGCCCTTTTTGATTGTTGTTGAAATTAACCATAAAGTATTAGATGTTCTGTCTAAAGCAGGCATCCCCAAACCCGGCCCTCCAGATGTTTTGGGACTACAATTCCCATCATCACTGACCACTGGTCCTGTTAGCTAGGGATTATGGGAGTTGTAATCCCAAAACATCTGGAGGGCCGTGTTTGGGGATGCCTGGTTTAAAGGGTTTCCTTTCAACATTTTGGAAAATATTTGTGGAAGATACTAGGGTAAGGAGTGGGGAGTTTTTAATAGATGTCATATTAATAGCTTTTCATCCTGCTTCCTAAGTGAAAACATAATAGGATTCAGTCTGACACACAGATTTCAGCCTTCCTATTCCACTAATCCTATTGTTTTGAGTGTATTTTGTATAATTAATTGGGCAGATGTGCTAAAGCCATGAAGACTGACATTATTAGACAAAAATTCTACCAGCTGCAATACGAGGCATAATAAACAACTTTTTTTAAAAAAACCAACTTTTTTTAAGAATAGGCACATTTGTGGAGCTGTTCCATGGTGTACAGATTTAGCAATGAACCCATTAAGCTATGTGTCCTGATCTAGCAGGTGTCTTTTTATGTTCTTAATATTTAGTTAAAAACAACAACAAGGAGTCCTACCAGGTAGGGAAAGAGAGGGAAACATGCTAAAATTTATTGTTGAAATATGATTTAGAGGATACAAAGATGTGCAAAATCATACCAGCATTATTTTTCTCTTTGAGGAAGGAGACTGTACAGTATAAGGAAGAGGCACAACTGGATCATTCGCTTTTTTATTTTTTACTTAAAAGCAGCTTAACATAAAGTCTGCCTTTGATTTGAACTGTGGCACTGGAAGAGACTGTGTTCCCCATTTACCATGTCCCTATCCCAAATCAAATCAAATTCTGGGGAAAGTCTCATCATGATTGTACTCTAATTTAGTGTTATGCCATGCCTCCAAGGCAGCCAATATCGGACCCCAATGGCAGCCATTTTGTAACTGGCACCCCCAGCACTCTCTTAAAATTCAAAATGTGACCCTGGCCCAAACACTGCTGACGCCTGTCATATACTCTCATCATATTCTCTCATCTCCACCTGCCTTGTGTCGGTAATAATTTCTCCTGCTGCCCCCAACGTAAGTTCCACTCTGCTCTGAGAAACAGAAAAAGGTTTTTTAATCTGTAAGTCTCTTGAACTAACAGAGTTTTGTTCCTACAGGAGGTTTATGGAAACCCATTTGAGAATAATTCCTAGAGAAGCATTCTCCAATCTTCCCAACATCTCCAGGATGTAAGTTCTAACCCCCAATGTGTTTTTATATTAAAATGGGGTGAAGCATTAAAAACAACTTCGGTAGCTTGGATTGTTAGCAGAAGTAGCTGAATAAAGCTGACTGAATCCAATAATTAAAAAACAAAAACAAAAACAGGCAAACTTGACTAACAAACAGATGAGGTGAACAAAACGGTTCTGGTCTGATGTCAATAGGCAAGGAGTTTCAAAGTGTGGATGCCAAAATGAAATAAATTAATAATACACCAGGGATGTTGCCCTCCACACGTTATTGGAATCGTAATTCATCAGCCCCTGCCATGGTAGCCAGTGCTTAAGGATGATTGGACTTGGAGTCCAGCAACAACTGAAGGATCATAGCTTCCCCATCACTGCTATGTCCAGGCTAAACAAATATTCTGTGGTCCTACCTGGTTGCTAAGTAACACCCTGCCATCAAAACAAGCCTGCCTTTCAACCGTAGTTCTCTGGACGCAATCAGAACTGTTATTTTTCTATGCAGCCAGATGTTGCATTACTAACTGCTTTAAAAACCATAAGTACAAACTAACCTTTTGATCACACGTTTTGGTGTGATTCCCCTGCCATCATTACTCTAACGCAGATTACTGGTCCATTTGTTCCATGCTGAGGAAGGCTTGCAAGAGCCTTGCGCAGAAGTGGTTCACCAAGTAGGGTGGAACTCCTATGCTAGCTTCCTGGCAGGTTGGTCACTATTATTGCTTACTGGGAGTGGGGAGGTTGGCATGGTGGAAACAAGAGCCAGTCTTGGGCTGCTGGTGGTGCATGTGTACCGTGCCAATGTCCCCTCTCAGAAAGTAACAGTGACCCATCTGCTGGGAAACTGGCATAATGGCCCCACCAGGGGAAGACATAGGGAATTGGATCCCCTGAAACTGTAAGCACTGCAGTTAGTTTTAATGAAGGTTTATCTGAACCAGCCAGGATTGAGAAGTGCAGTTTGCAGCTGGCTTGTTCAGACAAACCATAGCTACAACTAGCCACAGTCTGTCCCAGTTCAGAGATAACAGCAGACTGTGGTTACTTGAATGTAGAAGCAAATCCTTGCAGCTGTGTCAAAACAGGAGGAGGTTATGCAGAAGTCCAAGGCACCAACTTGTTGTTTAGATTTCCATTCCAACATAGCCAATTGAAAACAATGAAAGAAAAGAGGGGCAGCTAACCTCCCAATGTGGTTGGACTCCAGCTCCCATCAGCTCCAACCAAAATGATCAGGGACAATGGGACTTGTAGCCCAACATCTGGAGAGCACAACATTGACTCTCCCTGGAGCAGAGGAATACGTACAGAGAACAGATACAATGAACTCAACTCATAGATTTCCATCTGCCTTTGTGTATGACCTCCCTTCCCATTTTTCTCCCATGTAGCTATATCACCATAGATGCAGTGTTGCAGATGCTGGAGGCTCATTCTTTCAGAAATCTAAACAAAGTCACGCATATGTAAGTAGATGAAAATCCTTGAATAATTTGAACTGGTCCTATGATAGGGTGCAAAAACAGCTGGTAAAATGTGTTCAGCTGGTTGTGTGAACTTGGCTACAGTAGATCAGCTCATAATGTTAAGGTTATCAAGAGATGCATTTATCTCTTCAAAACTGTTAATTTTCAAATATCAATATTATTTTTTTAATATTTAAAGAGCTAAATAAGAATGTCAGTTCCACAGCTCCCTAATCTGCTGCTTATTCCAAATCCCTAGTCTCTCTTTTGGATATGTATCTTCCAATGACTGCTTAACTATGTGAATACCTGATTATTATCTTCCAAAGGAACTACTCTATTCCCAACTTAAGAATGTTCTCAAGGCAAATCTTTAAAAATGTAGTATAAGCGCTGATAACTGGGAAACACTGGCCTGCAAGCGTTCCAGTTGGAGAACAGCCTTTACCAAAGGTGTTGTGGACTTGGAAGAAGCACAAACTCAGGGCACAAAGGAAAAACGAGCTAAGAGGAAGGCACGTTTGGCAAACCCTCACCGTGATCAACTCCCAGCTGGAAACCTATGTCCCCACTGTGGAAGGACGTGTGGTTCCAGAATTGGCCTCCACAGTCACTTACGGACTCACTGCTAAGACTGTGTTCATGGAAGACAATCTTACTCAGCTACGAGTGATCGCCAAAAAAGAAACAATTAACTTTGTGGTGAACTATGTAATAGTATATGCTTCAGTATATTTAATCTAGGGAAAAATATACCAGCTATAGAAGAAAACCCATAGATGAAAATGAATAAAAACTACATTACCAAAAAAGAAAAAAAAAGAATGAAAACCCATATTCATACAGAGGCACTAATAATGAACACCAATATGACATGCTAGTGCCGTTAACTGGTGGGTTTGTTTTGCAGCATTCGGAAAGTTGCATAATATTAATTTATCTCCACAGTCTATTTGCAACTGCTAGATTGTGCTGCTAAACAGGATTATGAAGCCCAAAGGACGCACTCATCTAACCATACCTCTTGTCAATTAGGACAAGAAAACTTAATTGGGAAAAGGTTAAAAGGTTTGACTATGCATGCCAGATATCATTCTGTGAGGGAAAGCCCTTCAGAAATGTGAGTGTTTTTCTGAATTCTCTTCAGAGCCCCTTAGATCATTAGCATTAGTTGAATGTCACTGGCTTCTGTGTAATTATTCTCCAGAGGGCAGGGTCAGTTGGGGAATAAACAAATGCTGTCTGCTGTATGTACATTTATGTTACATTACATTTCAGAAGCCTTACTTCTAAAATAATATTTAGCCGCTATCATTATAGTTTGTTTAAAGATTGGTTTCAATTACTTTAAACAGTTTTAGGGGAAAACCAGTCATGCAACAGAGGACTATTCAGAAGTATATATATTTATGTATGTGTTAACATTTATTTTTAAAGGAAAGCGAGTGAGTGAACACACCATTTGTATATTTTTAATGCTTTGTTTGTTTGTTTAATTGAGAACTTGTTCCTCATAAAAAGAGGGTCTAATTGCTCTGGCTTCGACAAGTGCTCAGAAAAAGGAGCATAAGAATCATCTGGTCCAAAATTTTGTCTCACACTATGGAAGGCAAAAATAGCTCCCGAGGCGCTCATAAGGAGGGCATGATAGTGGGTCATGGATTGGCCGGATACAGAGGCTGGGGAACCCCCATGGGAAGAAGGCTCGGAGCCAGAGGAGTGGTGGTGGGATGGATGAATGGTCAGAGGGAGAAGAAGGAACAGGCTAGGAGGAGGAGGTGTCGGAAGCAGAAGAGGTAACAGGGTTTGGTGTGCCATTAAGTTAACAAAGGAAGTGGCTCTGTGCCAGAGGCCCAATGGGTCTCTATGTTAGTTAGAAAGGCAAAAGCCAGAGTTGAGAGAGCTAGAAGCTAGAAGCAGGCTGGGCAGCTGAGAGGCAGAACCATGCCTGTTTTCATCTGGAATCCAAGGCTGTGGCTATGGGAGAAGCAATACCCTCATGGGGTGTTAATGCTGTGAGCATTGTAGGCTCAGGTTGTAGATATGTGTAAATAAACCATATATCATAAAGACACCACAGTCTCTGCTGTCCGTCATTCCTAGGAAAGTGATCCCTGGAACCCGTGGAATCTTGTGTGATTCGGAGACTGGGGTGGCATGCAAGATAGATAGATAGATAGATAGATAGATAGATAGATCACACACCAATATTGTGGCTGGCTTTTCCTTTTCTAGTACTGGCTTTTGCTTCTTGAATAGTGACATTCCAGGCAGGCCAGAAGGAATCCAGCCATATGGCAATGCTAAAATCCCCTGCATGCTTTGTTTTTATTGTTAATTAATTTAATATTCTTTCTGAACCCATATTCATAGCTGAAATCTTTTTGCACATCAGAAAATCTTTTTTGTGCCTGACCTCGAAAACATTAAACAACTGTTATTTTTTAACACAAAGGCCAACATATACAAAGACGAGCAGGCCAAAGTAGTGTTTCTTTTCTGTTACATAAGTGTAAAGGGGTCCAGAATCCAATCTTTTTAGAAAATTATGCTAATCATACCACCCAGAAAACAGGTCCTCTTGCTTTTGAGTGAGGTCAGCTTGTTACACGTTATTTGGATGAAACATTTGCTAATAGCCCATAGTTCACATGGAGCTCATTTATAAGAATGGACTTTTCAGTTCTCAGAATTTCATAGACCAAAGGGGCAGAGAGCACCTGTTTTGTGTGCAAGTTCAATACTCAGCATCTCTGGGGGAGCAGGAGATACTCCAGTCTGAAAGCCTGAGCTAGATGGACCAGTGGTCTGACTCTGTATAAGGCATCTTCCTATGGTGTGTGCGTGCGTGTGTGTTTAATGTGAGGTGTGCAAGAACAGAAATACTAATCTTCTTTGTGGACATTTGATTGTATTTTGAACAGAGAAATCCGAAATGCCAGAAACCTACAATACATAGACCCCGAAGCCTTCATGAATCTCCCATTGCTGAAATACCTGTAAGTACTGAAAACAAAAGCCTAGGGAATTGCTATTCTTGTAAGATTTGGGCGCTTCCTTAACCTCAGGGTTCTACCCACCAACATTAGAGTTCAAAATAGGGATATTTTTTCATGCTTACAGCAGTGCCCCTGTTCTTATTCTATGGAGGCTTACTGGCAGGGCTTTTTTTCATCCAGAAGTCACCGGAACTCAGTTCTGACTCCTCTCAGGTGGGAGCCATTGCCTTTCTAAGAGAACAAGAGAGGCAATAATGGTGAGTTCTGGCACTTCTTTTTCTAGGAAGATATCACTGCTTACTGGCGTTTTGGAAAAATGATTTACAAATATACAGGTTGAGCCTAGGTGAAGTATTACACCTTCAACTGAAGTCTGCTACCTCATCTAAACTCTCCTAGGGAAACAAGTCAGTCCCCCCACCGCCAGATGTTTTCAGAGCTCAAACTAACTCTGTCTCTCCCGGTCTGATGCACACTGCTAACCAATTACAGTGGTACCTCGCAAGACGAAAAACTCGCAAGACGAAAGAGTTTTTTGTTTTTTGAGTTGCTTCGCAAGACGAATTTCCCTATGGGCTTGCTTCGCAAGACGAAAACGTCTTGCGCCTTTTTCTTAAAACCGTCAATGCATTCCTATGGGAAACCGTCAATGCATTTCCTATGGGAAACCGTGCTTCGCAAGACGAAAAATTCACAAGACGAAAAAACTCGCAGAACGAATTAATTTCATCTTGCGAGGCACCACTGTACTCATTTTCACAAACACTGTGGATTACCACTTTTCTTATCTGGGCTGGGTGGGAGGAATCCTAGGCTGGATGTAGGAACATCAAAAAGGTGTTTCAGGAAAACGTGTTGTAAAGTTTATTATGGGAAATCACGTTGGCGAAAGGCAGGACTCCACAGCGTCTTTTGGTGTCGCAGTGTTATAACACATATAAAACGCTTTTTCTTTACTAATGTAGCTGAGTCCCTAGACTTCCTCTGCCATTCAAAGGGTCAGCTGTCAACAGCAATGAATGAATCTCCCTAACAGATGAGATATACGTAGACTCTTGACTCAGATAAATCTCCTGTCCAGCCAGTTTTGACCACTGCAGCCTAGTCTTGCAGAGATGTCACTCTTGCAATCGGGAATCACTGGCTTAGATGCTACCCTGGGAGGTCAACTAGTCCAATCCTTGCTCCCACAGGTATATGAACCTAATTTATATCAGTGGAACTTAGTTTGGCCTAGATTGTATAGTTATTGTTTTAAAGGCATATCTGCACTATCTATCTTAAATCTTTTGCAATCTTACAGTATACCACTTAGAGCTATGCTGCTAAACAGCATATAAACTGTTTAAATAAATAAATAAATAATAAAATGGATCTCTTTGTGTACATAGGCACACCATTTAATTCTCCTTCTCTGCTTTATTTCAGTGTGATCATGAACACTGGACTCAGAGTTTTCCCTGACCTCACGAGGATCAACTCAGTGACAGCGGATATGAACTTTTTGCTGCAAGTATCAGAGTTTCCCTTCTTCTTCGAGTGGCAGCCAATGAAGTTTATCAGGGCAGAGAAAAGTTGTAGTCCATTGTCTGCTGTGTACTGCTAGACTTCATGAAGGATAGAGGAGGAGAGAATCGCAAGTGTTGTTTTCAGTGGCACCCTTTTTTATCTGTTGTAATTTCTGCTTCCAGCCAGAGTTCACCAGAGAGCCTCTCTGCGTGTTACGGGTGCTCTAATTTGTTGCATAAATAGTACTGAAGAGGCTGCCCTTTGAAAATTGTAGAAAAACCATAATGAAACTTCAGGAGGGGGTGGTTTTATTGACTGTTAAGCACTTTGTTCTTCAAAACCAGCACCTTTAACTGGGTGAAGAAGACAATGGGGGGGGGCAGCAAAGCTGCTGAAGTGCTGGTATATTATTTTCTCCGTTGTTTATCCTTATTAGGATACTGCATCAGTTGAAATTTCCAGTTATCAAGGGCTGTCTCACATGCAGTGCAGTGCAGTTGTCTAAATGTCTAAAGAAAAATTAAGCATGTATGTGTGTGTCTATATCTATATCTATCTATCCATATCTATAATCACAGAGTTATAATTGTATTTTATTGCTATACTAAGCCTTTCCCCCTTTTTCACAGTGAAATGGCTGATAATCCATACATGATTTCGGTGCCTGCAAACGCATTCCATGGGCTATGCAACGAATCCCTTAGCCTGTATGTTGATCGGGCACAAGTTGTTTTCTCTTCCTCCTTTTCGTTTCAGTAGTTGTGAAGCAGTAGGTCGGCCTTAATGCCTTAATGAGTAAATAAGAAAATAGTTGTCAGTTGCAAAGATGATGGGCAGAGCAATCCTCAGGCGATGGGAGGGGGGGCTATGTTTCGGAGAGGGGACACGGTTTTGCAAGCCGTACTGAGTTTGCCCCTGCCAAGGCAGTAAGTAGGCAGTTTGGAATTTCACCCCGAGTTGTTTATTTCTTAAATGTTACCTCCCATTGGTTTCAGTGGGAAGAAAAATAAATAGGCCAAGATATAATGGAGTTTCATATAATGCCATCAAAACCAAAAATATATAGGTGTTCAGATGCTAGTTAGGGGAAAGTATACTTTGGGGGTGGGGAGCAATGGGAACAAGCATTCCAGCACCATAAGACTAAAGTAAGTTAGGACACAGTGTGCATGCAAAAAGTAAAAAAGCCTAGTTACAGTTGTGTCACATCAGCTAATAATCTATTTTTTGTTTGTTTACAGAAAGCTGTACAACAATGGGTTCACAAAGGTTGACGCCCATGCCTTCAATGGAACAAAGTTAGATTCTGTGTAAGTAATCAATAATAATTACCAATTGCATCGTGCTTTCAGGTATTTAAAGAATATTGGATGCATTATCTAGTTGCACTCCTTACAGCAACTCTATAAAGTAGGTCAGTGCCATTATCCCTGTTATTTCTGATGGGGGAACTGAAACGGAGCGAGTTTGGCTTGTCAAAGACCAGGTAGTGAGTTCATAGCAGATGTGAGATTCGAAACTGTCACATCACGATTTATTGCTCGGTCTCTTAAACACTTTACCACACCAGGTTCAATTAAGCACCTAACGACTTTTAAAAGTTTTCAAGTTTGGGTGAAACAGCATCTCATAGGGCTTGTGCACATTTGAGATGGGTCTGGCTTTGAAGCCATGTTTTCTCCATTCAGATTTTACCTCATTTGTTCACTCTGAAGGCAGACGGATGCCAACAACAGGTTTACACACATGCCCAGTTGCAGCTGAAGTTGAAATTAAATTTCTTATTCCCATCCATACTGGTAAATGCTCTCTTTTGTCTTTGTCTTTCAGTTTGTTTATTTGAATGTGTTAATTTTGCACAAACAGGGCATGTGTGCAGGAGTCTGCTAAGCAGTACTCACATCTTAAAAAATGAAAAATATCAGCAAGCGGATTGCACAATAGCAAACACCTGGGAATGAACTCCCAATTCAACAAAAGCTTGCATGCACTTAATTTATGTTCAGTCCTGAAACTACAGGCATTTCCCATTCTAAAACAGAAAGATGCTTGTGCAGTAATTTACAGTGAATTCAATAGGAAATAAATGAAGCAAGGAGATTTGGAGAAATTGTTTTTCATTTTTCCAGGTTGTTTAGATTTTTTTAATTGCAAATTTATTAGGGGGAAACACACAGCACAAAAAAAATGAAGGGGGAAAGAGAACAAAACAAATAAATTTGTCAGCTCAGCATTGTGTGTTTAGAAACAAAAAAACCACTTCAGTTGTGCAGTTGAACAAACTGACAATGCCTGGAAGGCCACAGTTCCCTCTTCCCACTATACGGCATTGCAAAAAAAAAAAAAGGGGGGGGGAGAGTTCTTTGTTCCCAAAAACACTTTCTCAAAAAGTCTTTAAATTATAAAGGCTGTTTAGAAAGTATGAGTTAAAAGCTACAAAATTTGATTGTTTCTTAATCAAATTACCATTGTCGAGTGAAATAAAAATAAAAATATAGATGCACATGAGGGTACCATGGTGGTGGCGATGATGAAAATAGCTCCCATTTCAAGCTTTTTCAGGGCCTCAGAAAATCCTCTGGCTGCAATGGAACTAAACCTCTTGGAACCTCCATTTCATACTATTTGAAACAAAACAGCCACACCTCATCTGAAAATCTGACTTTGTGCTCACCATGAGTAACTTGTGTTTTTGAAAAGGAACTCGTGTTTTTACAAGCTGGTCGTTTCCAGGCACCTGTAGAAACAAAGTATAAATCTCCTTTAACAGAATATTCAAGGCTAGCTTTAATCTAAGTGCTAACCTAAACACTCAGGCTAATTGTGCCGTAGTCTTAGCAGATCATGCCAAATGAATAAGCAAAAAATCACTGCTTGCTGTGCAGTTGATTCTATTCTGTTCTTTGTAGGTGCGGACACTTACATTTGCTTACTTCTTCATATGCACACACGTACAAAACTGCGGCCAGTCAGTGTAGACAACATTAGACTAGATGGTCTGACTCATTATAAGGCAGCTTCCTGCATTCCTAACCCTTTGCAGCACCGAACTACATGACAAATGTCCCACCTGGTTTAGCCTAACTTTCCCGGTTTGTCACCTGAATTGGCTTGCAAGCATTTTTGTAGTATCATTTTCATCCCTACTGTGGATCATACTTTATTTTATTCTTTTTAAAAAGAGCTCCCATTTGGAGCAGTTGAACTGTATGGTGCTTTAAAATATAACATAAACGTCAACTGTAAATTGATGTTGTAAAATTGAGCCCCACAAGTATCTTTCTCTTCCCTTAAAATAAACTCTTGTATCGCAGACTGGTGTGTCATCATGAATGACAACTGCCTGGAAAAGGAGACAATTCACATACGTTGGAATCTAAAATGACCGTACAGGATTACCCCCGTCTTTCCTTTCAGAAATAATAAACTTCACTGGCACTTGATGCTCCTTAGCTTCAGTTAAACATATGAATGACAGTACTAATATAATTTTTTTGGGGGGGGGAGGGTGGGTTTTTGTGGGGAGAGAGCAAGTGTTGCTTCTAGCCAAAAGCCACAAGGCATGCTTTTCAAGTTCTTTTTTTGGTGTCTCTTGATGTGCTAGAAATGTTTAAAAATATGGTAACGCTAGGTAATTCCAGCATGAATCCTGATTAGCTTCCTTGGCTCAGGGACTCGCAACTAAAACAAACTGCTTTAGCATTTTAGTAATGGATTCTAAAATAATGAAGACATGCCCTGACAGCGAAATTTATTTTTGAAAGTGTAATTCTAGCAGCTTGGTTGGTTTGGTTGTTGCTTACACAAAGTGCTTTTAAAGTGAAGTGGAAAGAAGGAAGCTAAAGAGCTGAGGACTCAAAATTAGGTATAGCTTGGGGTGTAAGTGAGACACAGGTATGTGACTTGGACTTTTCCATTGACAAACCAGTCTGAAAGCTTTCCCCATTCATCTGTTTGGCTGCATATATATTTAACAACAACAACAATCTTTATTACGGTCCAGAGACCCAACAAATCGTTACAAAGCACATATATATTTAAAGCATATCTCCCACCCCACATTCTGGGAACTGTAGCTTACCTTTATTGAGGCGCAATTCCCAGCACTCTTAACAAACTATAGTTCCTAGGATTGTTGGGGAAGGGGGGAATGTGTTTGAAATGTATAGTACCAATAGACAAATGCCTCTACTGAATATACAGGCACTGTGCTCCTAAATTCCTTGCACCTCCCTCTCCTAAAAGAGATTTTGCCAATCTGGTCCTCCTCTCCAGCCGGATGTTCATATATTACATACGGGAATGTTGCCTTAGCAAAAAGCTTTCTGCCTTTCCCCCTGTTCCATTCTGCCATTGCTTCATAGTCTTAAACTGTGTTTCATTCTTGTTTGGAAGCCGAATTGGTCTGCACTCTGCTCTGGCTTCGACTTGTCTTCTCGCACAGCAAGAATTAGGAAAAATTCTGATGCTTCTTTGGTCTAGCCCAGCTCTGCTTTCGTTTTGGCACAGTGTCCCAGCTCCGGTCTAAGACAACTGACCAAGTTTCAGGCTGTCTCAAGGCTTGGATTTTCAGCATCTGATCCTACCTGAGAGAGGCTGGAATGCCGATTTTGGATGGCCCTGTTATTTTGACTCATGCTACAGCAACCTGATGGGCGCCTGCTAGCGTTTTATGCCCTTCCAGATAAGAAATAGGAGAAGAAAGATGGACTTGTTGCATTCCAAACAAAACATATTGAACATAGTTCTAGGTTCAGAAGGACCACTTGTGGAGCTCCAAAAAAGGAGCAGAGAGAAATTGCGTTTCAATACTTGTGGATATGACCACAGAGCCACAAGTGTCTGGGGGTTTTTTCGGGGAGGGGCATTGGTCATTAGGTTATTGGTTTTGTGTAGCTTGATGGCCCAGATAGAGATTGCTGGAGAGGCAGGCAGGGATTAATGGAGAGGTGGTTCAAGGATAGAGCTGTATGTGCCCCATGATTTGCCCTGTACCTCCTCCTAAGCTATATTGCTGCCTTAAATAATTTTGAAGTATGCTGCCCCATGAAGGTTCAACTGGCAGTATACGGTAGTTGGCTTCTGTAAATGGGATTGGAAGGGGGCACCATCTTGTCCTTTATCCCAGACCTCAAAATGCCTTGAGTCAGCTTTATAAGGAAATTCAAAATATCTGAACAGCTATGTCAAATAAATAGTTGACATGGACACCAAGCTCTTTTTGGCCATTTTGAGCACTGATATGACCCCAGTGATGCCCGGTCACCATTTACATATATCACTGAAGAAAAAGGTGTTGAGAAAAGAATAACAGAATGTTCTTTCTGGCATGGAGTTAGGCGGGGTTGGTTGGCTGGCATCCATCTGTCTCGGGAGACGGTGGAGGAATGAGCCTTTGGGGATGAAGTCAAACTCTTGGAGGGTTGCAGAGCCTGCTGTGGCTGTAGATACCAGTATGTTTTGTTGCAGATGGGGCAGATGAAGGCATCTGGTTGTGCTGCTGCAGAAGCACCATGGTGTTGCTTTTCTCTGCACTCCTCTCAGTGGTCATTCTTCCTCTGGTCACTGCTGGGGATACACAACTGTGGATACACAACCTGTCTGTCTGTTTATCTCCAGGCACTGTGGTTATCCGTAGGGGATTCCTGCACCGCAGGGTTGATGTTGCCAGCCTTCATGTCACCTTTGTAACGCAGAGGTGGTCTGCCAACAAAACCATTGTGAAAGAGGTGGGCAGCTCCTAAGAAACAATGCTTCTCCAAAACCAATTCAGTTTGAACTTCTAACCCTCATAGAAAAAGGCTTTTATCATAGAAGGCTTTTTTAAGCCAGTCAATCCCCGTAGAATAATAACATTAATAAATTCCTCGGATCAAAGAAACGAAACAAGGTCAGAGCCTTTTCAGAATATGTGTAAGATTTAGAAAGGCAGATAGACAGGATATTCTGTCTACCATTCAGATCTTTCCCACCCCTGATTTATTTTTGTACCTCCTTATGTGATGCTTCTGCTATAGGTAACTAGACAAAAGAGGCCAAGCTTGTGCGCACATGAACATATGCTTGCTTGCACAGACATAAGACCATCTGCGCAGACCATCTTCCAAATCTTTACTCATAAATGCCCCTCCCTGCTGTAAATAGAAAGGTGAACTCCCCCCACAGGGAGCCCAGACAAGGGCCAAACTAGACAGTCCCTTAAACGTCTGTATGCCTTTTAGCATGTTTTGTCTTACTTTCTTTATTAATCACCTTTAACATTTATTAAAATAAGTTCTCTAGATGTTGTACCAACAAAAACATAACAATAAAATGAGTTAGCAAGAAAAATCCTTTTGGATACTATTAAAAGAAAAGGTTTAAGCAACTGAAATCCATTAACATCAGGAAATCCTACATTCTGGCTCTTAGATGTTGAAGTTGGCAGCTGTCATTGCAGCCCCTCCTTGCTAAGGCATTGTTATGAACGTGCCATTGGTTTGAAAGTCTGTGTTGCCTTCCTGGTAGAACCAGATAGCTACGTTTCAGTTTTCCAGCAAAGTCCTAAATATCAGAGAAAAGACTTGTAAAAACAACAACAACAGTTATTCATCTTCCATTTATTTTTAGTATTCAAGGCAGAAGAGTCTTCTCATACTTCATTCTAGCACACCAAACTTACCATCCATACGTCAGTTGTCTAATGTTTTTTGTTTAATGTTTTTAATTTGCAAGGGCTGTTTGTTCGTTTGCTTGTGTGTGTGTGTGTGTTTTTAAAAAAACCAGCACCATGTTTAATCTTTCTAAGGCGCTTACTATCTTCAGGCACACTCCAGTTTTTGTATTGTTGGAAATTTTAAAATCCATAAAGCCACAGAAAAAAGCAATGCCACTGCAACTTTATATATGAAGAACTTTGGGTGCTTCCAGATAGAGTCCACATTTTCTTAACATCTTGTTGCCCTTGTCTACGTTGACGCCCCCCCCCCCCCAAATTCTCATCTCTTTCCTTAATCACAATAAAAAGCACCCCACCCCCGCCGTTCTACTAAAAATGCCAACATTTCTTGCACATTGTATATACATTATGATGCACGTTATTATATTATATGCAGTTTTCCTAAGCGCTCAATACAAGTGGAACTAATTTTTATGGTTGATCAGGGATCTCATAATCCTGTTCACTGGTGTCCATTGCCATGCCATTTCTACATATCAAAAAGAGAGCCACAAGTTTCTCACCTTGATTGACAGATTATACATTCAATATTGCTGGAGATTATACATTCATTTTATTTCTGCAGCACTGGGAGGACTGGGGCATCTGGATGCTTTGCTTGCTCCCCTGGGTTGCTGTTTCTTGAGATAGCTCAGGTCACTGGTTCCTTGAATATTAGAATCAATGCCTATTGAAGACATTGCTCTTTTAATATGATTTTTCTAGTCTGAATATTTTCTGGAATTTTTTTAATAAGGTTTTTATTGTTTCAACACTTGTTTCCCACCCTCGGCTGCTTTGGGAGGAAGGGAAATGAACATTCTGTCTGTATCAGAATTTTAGCTTGCTGGATGGAACGATCTCCCCTCCCCTCCTTCTGACCACTGTTCTGGGAGTTATCCTGACACGCACACCACAACCAATTTTGGGGGGCAAAGCAGGGTAGCTGCTGGTGAGGCTCCTTAGGGAAATCCTGTCCGTAGGCTTCAGTGGATGTTCTGGTAGGAGCCCCTTGATGAAGAAAGTGGGCCTGATATTCAGCAAAAGCTGACCTAGCTTCCCAGTCTGACTTTTTTACTTTTTACTATTCCCATACAATTAACTCTGTTAAAATATAAGCTATCAGCTAATTATTGGTGCTATCTTTCCCCCTTGCAGGTATCTGAATAAGAACAAATATCTGAGAGTTATTGATGAAGATGCTTTTTTGGGTGTGCAGAGCGGTCCAAGCCTACTGTGAGTAAGAGCAAGGAGAGATACCTTGAAATTATAGTATTGTTATTTAATGGTACTCTAAGCATCCTCTGATGGTGGTTTCACATAATGTGTGTTCCGTGCTAAGGGCACTTCACAGCCAAAGGAACAAGCCCAGCAGATAGTTAGCTCTTGATTGTCAAAGATAACACTCAATAATCGCTTCTACAGCTCTGTATACTCTTGCGCAACAATCTATTCCCAGGTCCGCACTCAATGGAGCAGTTGCTGCACCAGGGGACCGCTTCTGCTCCACCAGTTTATGTACTTGCTCCAATGAGCTTTGCGCATGCAAGCAGAGGCTACGCCGGCATAAGAGTTTCTTCTGCTCATCCCTTTTCAGTCCCCTCCTGGTTCTGGGAGACAGTAGTGCAGGAGAAGGTGGGGAAGTATCTGGCCCTTCACTTGCCTGGCTTGCCTCTTTTCCTCTTATTCCAACTCATCCTGTGCTCCACCCTCCATCTTTGACACTTCCCCTGCCTACGATTCTTGCCTCCTGGCCGGTACAGTTCCTCACAAATCACTGGTCTCGTCTCCCGTGTCAGACTTCATCCCTCCTTCCCCTGGTGCGCACTCGTCAGCTTCCCAACAGTCCCTGACATTTCGCTAGTGATGATAGTGCCAAACTCATGAGCCAGCCTGTCTGTTCTAATCTGAGGCTGTACTTTGTGCCTTACTGACATTGAAAGTTGATTTAGGAATATGGTACAGAACATAGCCTTTTTGGTTTTGACCCTGCTTTGTATAATTGCTTGCCTCAAAGCCTGGTTATTTATTATTATTATTGTTGTTGTTGTTGTTGTTATGCCTATACTGCCCTATACCCATAGATCTCGGCTGTTCACAACATAAAAGCACATAATAAAAAGCACATAATAAAAACAAGAACAGAGGCCACCCGATCATCCACCTTTCCACAACACATCCCTCTGTTGGCTTTTTGACGCTCTGTTAAGACTTTTCTTTTCACCAAGCTTTTGGTCTGATAGCATTGTATTCAGGTAAGCCCTACCTGTAGTGTTTTATATCCCGCCCCCCCCCCAAAAAAAAGAGGGGCTTGACCCCTTACATGTATTCCCAGTGTTCACACGCAAATAATCAGTGGGTCTCCATCATCCCTAACCACTGGCCAACCTGATTAGGGTAGATGGGAGTTGGAGTCCAAAAAGCACAACCCTGTTATAGAAGATGTGAAACCAGTGTTTGCCTTGATAAGGGCAGACTTGCACACTTCGAGAGCTGCCTTCCAAACAGTTGTCCCAGAGGCTGTGTGTTAATGCAAGTTCATGGGAACACAGGAAGTTGCCTTTTACCAAGTCAGACTGGTATCCCACCAAGGTGAGTATTGTCCGGCTGGCAGTGGCTGTCCAGGATTTCAAACAGGGGACATTCCCAACCCTACCAGGAGGTGCTGGGAATTTAACCTGGGATCTCCTGCATGCAAAACAATTGCTCTGCTAGTGACCTGTGGGCCTTACGCCACTCCTCTTTCTGTAGCTGAGGGAAGTGCCATTGATTACATTTCTGTGTTTTTTGGTCACCGTGCTCCATCCTCAGAAATAAGCAAGAAACGCAGCAGAAGGGACCTAGTCAACAGTTCTCTTCCAGCCTCAGAGGAATGATTACGCACTTGCTGCTCTTCGCATAATGAGATCTTGGCTAGGATTCAAAGGCCCAATCGGCATAATCTACCAACTGTGTCAGCCAGCACAGCTGCCTAAGTTCCAAACAAAAGAGCTCAAGTTCTGGACAAGTTGAGCAAAAACAAAATGAGGTTCATGATTTGATCACCTTTTGTAGCATGCACTGTTCCAAATTCAACCGAAATATTAACTCTTTGGGCACAAGGGAAACATTTCATCCAATGTTAAAAATAAACGGAGAGAGTTTGGAGTTAGCGATTTGCCAACTCCTGAGCCTTCCCTTCCCTGAGGAGGCTTCGCTTTCATCCTGAGGTTGGCTGTGAGAAATATGGAAAAACAAGATATAATGAGTATTACAGACCTATTCTGACCCACGGACCCTTTCTGCTAATCAGATCATGACATATTTAATAGGATTAAAGGCATTTATTTTAAACAGTCTTACTCTATCTTTGCTGTATATCTTGCTGTGTTAAAATCACTTTACTGTCAATTTTGCTGTATTCAAACCTCCTGGTTTAAGATCAGACCTAAATCTGTCTCAGGTCAGCTCATGTTCCACAAAGCTGGGAAAACACAATCTAAGGCCTTAGTGGACAGGCTTTGTGATAAGCAATGATGTTGTGCAGTGTCACAAATTGTGTTTGTTTACCACTTGTTCTCCATGCTTCCATACTTTGGCTTGGCCTTTCAGACCCAAATCCAAATGGGGAGGAGAGAGGGTAGAATTTTGATCTCACTGCCCACCACACTGCCATTTGCGCTCTCCCTTGCTATGGTGGCAAAGGAACAGGCCTCTTTTGCTGCCAAAATAATTTTCCCCCAGGAAACTGGACGATGAGAGGACCTGAGTCAACCACCAGGCATCTTGTTGGGTTTGCCAAGCCGAAAGTTAGCTGTAGACACTTTCCACTCAGTCAATTCCAATGGCCTCTCCTCTGTGTTCCCAGGCCTTGTGCCTATGCACTTCCCTCTGCTGCTAAGCATATGTCTGGGCCAGTTTTAGGGATTTGGGGAAGAAGGCGCAGACTGAGTTATTCTGACCCCCTGCTATTTTCACAAATCTGAGGTCTCGACTTTCAGTGGGAATACACCTTCCCCCATTTTAGTTCTGAATATGTTTGCACAAGGACACCCCGTCTGGCTTAACATAAGAAGTGATCAGTGGTGGCTGTTAGAATTGGTAAGGTGTAAGGCAGGGAGACCAGCAGACCGAGGTTGGTGGGGCCATGCCCTATTTGCCCAAATGAACCAGCCTCCACTGGGAGAGATAGATGAAGTCTGCATTGCTCTTCAGTGTCATTCATAAACTGACCTACTGTACTTGTCTGAGGGACCAGCACTCAATACAAGATGTGTTTGCCATGCAGCACTTTCCAGATCCAATCCCTGATCTGGAAAACAACTTTAGGTAACAGGGTGCAAAAGTATAAGGCATCTTAACATGTTGGGATCTTATCTTCTTCATTGGCATTGATTAAATACGTGCTGCTTAGTGGTTAATTTACAGTTATGTGTTCATTATCTACGTATTTTATGGCTTTTTTTTTTAAGGTCAGCGCAGTGCTGGTGCTGGTGATTGTTTTGCAGGTGGCTGGTGTTCCTAAAGCGGCTTTCAAAGCTGCGCACCATGCCGACTCTTTTCCAAAGCAGCAACATGTAATTGTTTTCAGGTGTTGTTGGCCGAAATAGGGAATGCTGGAATGAATTCGTTTCTAGCATCCAATACATTGAGATCATAGATGGGCATTTATGAAAATATATTCATACCAAAATGGTTTCTTGACAATCTGCTTTGTGTTACTAAGTTGCTTCAGCACCAACTAGATTGGCTGTTGCAAGGAAAACACAGAGTACCAAACTTCAAAATATGAAAGCTGGCAAAACTTTAAATGTGCAGTCCATTTGAAATCCTTTTTTTTCCATGCTTGGCATTGAGAACGAAAGCAAACAGCCGTTTGTGGTCATGGTTATTATACTTTATTATGTTTTCTTCATATAAGTGATAGGGGGCTGCAGCATTGACAAAGCGTTCCTACCATAGGGTTGGGGGACCTCTGACATTGGAGGGTCTGAGATAAGCTTAAGTCCTTCTCATGGGCATCTGACTGGTCATTGCAAGTCTAGGATGCTGGACTAGGTGGGCTTTAGGCCTGATCTAGCAGGCTCTTTTATGTACTTACCGTGTTTTTCCATGTATAATGTGCACCGCATGTATAAGAGGACCCCTAGTTTTTTGAAGCCAAAATTAAGAAATCAATATTTTAAACATCAAACAGAACAACTTTGAGCTTTTTGGGGGGTGGGGAGGAGGTCGCACAAGCTTTTTTGATGAAAGTTGGCCAAAGTTGTTGAACTTTGTTAGGGTTAAAGGTAAAGGTACCCCTGTCCGTACGGGCCAGTCTTGACAGACTCTAGGGTTGTGCGCTCATCTCACTCTAGAGGCCGGGAGCCAGCGCTGTCTGCAGACACTTCCGGGTCACGTGGCCAGCGTGACATCGCTGCTCTGGCAAACCGGCACCAGAGCAGCACACGGGACGCCATTTACCTTCCCGCTATAAAGTGGCACCTATTTATCTACTTGCACTTAAGGGTGCTTTCGAACTGCTAGGTGGGCAGGAGCTGGGACCGAACGACGGGAGCTCACCCTGCTGCGGGGATTCGAACCGCCGACTATGCGATCGGCAAGTCCTAGGCGCTGAGGTTTTACCCACAGCGCCACCCGCGTCCCCTTGTTAGGGTTAGGGTTGCCATATTTCAAGAGCCCAGGCCCACGCCTAGGCTGCCAGAGCCCAGACTCGGACCTGAGCCTGAGCCTGAACCCCTGTGCATTCACCATCTGTGTTTAAGTCGACCCTCAATTTTTTACTTTAAAAAATTAGCAAAAAATAACATTGTCTTATACACATAAAAATATAGTCTATCACATGGGTAGGCAAACTAAGGCCCAGGGGCCGGATCTGGCCCAATCGCCTTCTAAATCCAGCCTGCGGACGGTCCAGGAATCAGTGTGTTTTTACATGAGTAGAATGTGTGCTTTTATTTAAAATGCATCTCTGGGTTATTTGTGGGGCCTGCCTGGTGTTTTTACATGAGTAGAATGTGTGCTTTTATTTAAAATGCATCTCTGGGTTATTTGTGGGGCATAGGAATTCGTTCATATTTTTTTTCAAAATATAGTCCGGCCCCCCACAAGGTCTGAGGGACTGGCCCACTGCTGAAAAAGTATGCTGACCCCTGGTCTATCCAAAGTCCTGCCTGGCATCAGGAAACAGCGTAGCAAGGTGGGAGGAATGCAATTTCTGTCCTCATTTTTCCCCCTTTCTGGATTTTTAAATTTATGTATGTATATATATTTCCCCTCAACTAATGAGTTCCTGCAGCTGCTCAGAGTGGCTTGGGCAACCCAGTCAGATGGGCAGGGTACAATTATTGTTGTTGTTGTAGCAGAAGCCCTGGAATGATCACCTTAGCATGAATTCCTCCCGCAGTATTAACCCTACACATTAATTTTTACAAAACCTTCAGGCTGAATCTTCAAAGAGGCATTCCCTCTTTCTCAAACACAATGTAAACACTGCATCGTTGTAAGGTCTATTAATTTATTGTTATTTGATAAAAGTTCCTGAAATACACTAGATGCTATACAAAAGTAATACAAAGTTAAAACGAGCATGCCCTGCCCAAAGTCTGAGCTCAAAATCTAAAACACACACACACACACACACACACACACACACACAAATGGAATAAGTGAAGAAACTGCATTGGGTGCTTCCCAATGGGGACCTTATATCACAAAGGCTTAGATCCAAATTTTCTGTGTGTGCTTTTGGCAATATTAACACACATTTCTGTTTTTCCATCCACACCACTGGATGGAGTTTGATAGGGTGCAAAATAAAAAAATAAACAGACAAACTAGGAAGTGCAAAAGAGCGCAGGCGTGTGTTTTACTTACTGCATGTGCATCAAAATGTCAGCAACAGTATATTACTGATATTTTATTTGGAGTGTTACATTTATACTATGTTGTAGTGGATTGTAGTTTTTATATATTTCGCTGCTTGTGTCTTCTAAGATTGCCCTAATAAAATGTTTACCTTTAAATATAGTATAACTCCCCCATGGATGGAGTTCTACCCCACTGGAGAAAGGTCAGAACCATTGCTCCCAACTCTCTGGGGTAGTTTTTATAGGGTGCAGGAACAGAAATGGGGACTCAACCAAAGTCACCTCCCTCACGATCTTTTATGGGATTGACTTCCTTCCATAAACAGGAGGGCATATTTGAATCCAGGTCAGACACTGTATGTAGCAAAATTGAGCGTAGTATGTTAGGGAATAGTGAAAGGACAAAAACAAAATAATAAAAATTACATCACCAAGTTATGTAGGGCATCAGTTGCTTAAATAAGTAGATTCAATAACACAGTAGAAGAGCTCAGAGATTATTTAATAAGGCACATTGTTTTTATACTGGCTGAACTTCAGAATTTGTGAAAATTGTTACGGCCAAGGTTGTGCAGAAAAATAAAAATAATGTAAACCAGATGAAAACTCTGCAGCAAAAAAGGGGGAATTGAATTCTAATCTGTTTTATTAAACCTAAGTCTTTATAAATTTGATTTTGAGTTTGATGTTTGTTTCTCCTTAATTATATAGTCACATGTCATTGTTCTTTTTAAACTTACAATCAGTTTTATTTACTTTGACTTTCTTCACATCCAGAAATCCTGCTTGGGGTTTCTTGGTTTTCCCCCATGAGGATTATCTTTTTGGGCTGTGATCCTTTACACACTTGTGAATAAGTCCCATTGAACTCACTGGGGCTTACTTCTGAGTAAACATGTATAGGATTTCACTGTCAATGTACTCTAAATCTATACAGATAAGAGAGAGAGAGAGATAATATATTTTTGTTTTCCAGTAAGAGCTCTAATTAAATCACCCATCAGTAATCGTGGTTCACATAATTCAAATGCTGTTACCTTCTAGAGCATTATGACTGCCAGAACTTACTATATCAAACAGATATTAACCAAATGAAACTTTGAGGGGGCACAACCAAGCGCCTCAACGCAGGTGGGCAAGGAGTGAGTGCATATGCAGGGGCAGATCTACTATGAAATTAATGAAGTTTAAGTTTCATGGCCCCCAATCCAGGAGGAGCCCCAAAAGCAACTTTAGTTCACACGTTGCTTGAAAATTTTGAGTCTCGTAGACCCACTTTGAGTGGCATACCTCAAATTGATTAATTATTTGTTGTATACATTTCAACAATCCCAAAATTTGACAGTAGTAGCACAGATGTATAAGAGACATATATAAGAGACATCACCTTGCCAACAAAGGTCCGTATAGTTAAAGCTATGGTTTTCCCAGTAGTGATGTATGGAAGTGAGAGCTGGACCATAAAGAAGGCTGATCACCGAAGAATTGATGCTTTTGAATTATGGTGCTGGAGGAGACTCTTGAGAGTCCCATGGACTGCAAGGAGATCAAACGTATCCATTCTTAAGGAAATCAGCCCTGAGTGCTCATTGGAAGGACAGATCATGAAGCTGAGGCTCCAATACTTTGGCCACCTCATGAGAAGAGAAGACTCCCTGGAAAAGACCCTGATGCTGGGAAAGATGGAGGGCACAAGGAGAAGGGGACGACAGAGGATGAGATGGTTGTTCTCGAAGCTACCAGCATGAGTTTGACCAAACTGCAGGAGGCAGTGGAAGATAAAAGTGCCTGGCGTGCTCTGGTCCATAGGGTCACAAAAAATCGGACATGACTAAACGACTAAACAACAACAACAACAAGCACAGATGTTATAAAGATATGCTGATCTGTCACGGAACAACCCCACTGAAGAAGACAACAGTGGCTACCCAGCTCTCATTGTGGGCTGCGAAGGGACCCCCACGACCAATCAAACTTCAAGGCCCCCAAAATGTAGGTCCGCTACTGACCCAGTTTTTCCAAAAGAAATGCCTGCATGCAGGGGGGGGGGCGTGTATATAATGAAAGCTAAAACGCTAGACGTTGCACCCCCTCACATTCCACCACCATGAAATCATGGAACTGAAAAGGAATTTCTGAAGTCCCATATTGAATTCTTCTTGACACCTGGCGTCCCTAGAGCCAGCCTTGCAGCCTTTGTAAAAGATACTTGAGAAAGCATCCTTTTTAATATTACATCACCTGGTTTGCTCATCTGATTAATCCTAGCAGGGTTATTCTTTTACTGGCTCTTGTATGAAAGCACCTTAAGAAAAGTGACTTGAGAACTTTGGGTCCTTCTGAACCCTGAAGAATCTTGCAGTGGTATTAGTTAAGTAGAGTTCTGTTACAGAGCTTCATACAGGCGCTCCACACTGGATTTAGCAGGATATTAATGTCATATTATCTAGTAGCTTTTAGTATGTTGCCATAATAACATGGAGCATTTACTCCATAGCTGGCTCAAACACCAATATAAGTAACGCCTGTAGAGAAAGGAACTGTGCCATTCAGGTGAGTTACACAGTTGCTTCCCACACTGGCAAGTCCCCAAAAGTGATGGAGATGGCATGAGAAAGAACCTCATCATTTACCTGACAGAAGCCACATTCAGTTAAAGCACTGCGATACCACTTCAGACAGTCCATGGCTCCCCACAAGAATTCTTGGAGCTGTAGTTTCCCTCCCAAAGTGCAAGGCTTCTAAGGCACATCTTAAGGCCAAGGCAGGCTGATATGGGAGCAGGTGGTTCTTTATCCAATATCATTTAGGGCTTTTAAGGTCCAAACTTTCACTTGCAACTGAAGCAGGAGACAAATGGGTAAGTAGTGAAGGTGGAACGAGATCAGAGTTACACATTCCCCTGTCACAGGCAGTCTTCTTTCCTTTCTTCTTTGCGATCAGTCGTAGCCGAGTAAGATTGTCTTCCATGAACACAGTCTTAGCAGTGAGTCCGTAAGTGATTGTGGAGGCCAATTCTGGATCCACACATTCTTCCACAGTGGGGACATAGGTTTGCAGGAGGGATTTGATCATGGTGAGGCTTTGCCAAATGTGCCTTCCTCTTAGCTCGCTCGGCCTGAAGCGAGATGAGCACCACACCCCATTGTCGCCTTTGACTGGACTTAACCATCCAGGGGTCCTTTACCTTTGCCAGAGGCAGTATGCCTCTGCATACCAGTTGCTGGAAATCTCAGGTGAGGAGAGTGCCGTTGTGCCCGGGTCCTACATTCGAGCTTCCCATAGGTATCTGGTTGGCAACGTGGTGCTGGACCAAATGAGCCATTGGCCTGAACTAGTAGGTTCTTCTTAACTTTCGTACGGATGCCATAGACATTATCAGTCCTTCAGGTGTGACCTTCTCTGCACAGGGAATAAACATCACCTGTGCTTTGTGCTGTGGCTAGCATATTTCTGATCCTAAATCACTAATTAACCTGGGTATCCAGAGGGCTACAGAAGCCCTGGTTTAACAAGCACTAATCATAGATGAAGGAAAAGCTTGAGAGCCATATGTTTTCATCATTCTTCACCCAAGTGCAATGAGGGGCGGACTTTGGAAATCTTTCATAATATGGCACCCCTGTGCAAGGCCAAAATTTGGAGCCCCCAAATGGATCTTCTCAATTTTGTGTCCCTTTGACTCACCGTGCTGTGCAGAAGAACCGCCTGCTCTGCCCTAAATCCAGCACTGGCGCAATATCATTGTGAAGAATATGAAAGGACTGGAGGTAAATTGGGTCGTGCCCTATGGTATTACCCATTCTGTGAATGCTCAGAGATCCAAGACAGGAATGTAGTTTCTCTATAGTGGAGCTTTTAGAAACATCTCACAGCAACATCGCAAATAAGTGGTGCTAGACTGCTAACTTACTCAGAGATGTGACCTTTTTATCTAAGTAACCTGTGGAGAAGTTGAGTCCAATTTCTTCTATGGACACTTGTGTGAAGTGCTGGCAAATTGGAATGACGAGCACCATTCTTGAACTGCATTTGTGGTCATTGCATTATTGGGAGTTGCGTACATCTCTTGTGGTGGCTAATGGCTTGGCCTCTGTATTCCCCCACCCTTAGATGCTCTCCATCTTTGTAAGTGATTTTACACCAAGTTGGTTATGGTACTTTAATGCACAATTTTTCAAGACATGTTTTTTCAAGACATACTTTAGTTCATTGGCAAGAAAACCTTTCAGCATTAAATCAAGAAGCACTTTGAAGGAAATTTTATTTTGGTATAATGTTCCTCAGACAACCCCAAAGGTTAGATCCCCACCCCCGTAACCAGGTCACAAAAGGGACATGGAACCTTCTTCTTTTTTCAGTGAGCACTCAACACGGTATACATTTGGACTACCTTTTAAGTCTATTGGTGAGCTATTGATTTTTAACTGTATATCTTTCCCCATGCAAATTGTGTGTGTCTTTATGGGTATTTCAAAAACAAATGAAATAAACTGGTTCATTAAAGCCAACAAACTAAGCCTGATGAGGGACGGTTGAAGGAGTTGGATATGTTTAATCTGGGAAAGAGGAGTCTGAGAATAGATATGATAGCCCTCTTCAAATATCTAAAGGGTTCTTACGTGGAAGATGGCGCAAGCTCACTTCCTTCTGTCCCAGAGGGATTTTCCCAAATAAATGGCTTCAAGTTACAAGGAAGGAGATTCCGACTAAACATCCGGAATGACTTTCTGACAGTAAGAGCTGTTTGTCAGTGGAATGGACTTCCTTCATTGGAAGTTTTTAAGCAGAAGTTGGGTGGCTATCTGTCATGGATGCTTTCTTTGAGAGTCCTGCATTGCAGGGGGTTGAACTAGAGGACACTTGGGATACCGTCCAACTCTGCAGTTCTATGATTCTATAAAACTGGAATTCTACTGAGCAAAGTGTTGAAAGTGCTTCATGTACAAGGCTGCAGAAAGAGAAAAGAGGGGATGAGTTAATAAATTACTGACGGTAAATTTGCTTTTTATATAAACTGTATTACTTTTATTGTTGTTAGCTGCTCTGAGCCTGGCTTCGGCTGAGGAGGGCAGGATATAAATAAAATTTTATTTATTTATTATTATTATTATTATTATTATTATTATTTATTATTATCGCCGAAGAATTGATGCTTTTGAATTATGGTGCTGGAGGAGACTCTTGAGAGTCCCATGGACTGCAAGAAGATCAAACGCATCCATTCTTAAGGAAATCAGCCCTGAGTGCTCACTGGAAGGACAGATCGTGAAGCTGAGGCTCCAATACTTTGGCCACCTCATGAGAAGAGAAGACTCCCTGGAAAAGACCCTGATGTTGGGAAAGATGGAGGGCACAAGGAGAAAGGGACGACAGAGGACGAGATGGTTAGACAGTGTTCTCGAAGCTACAAACATGAATCTGACCAAACTGCGGGAGGCAGTGGAAGACAGGAGTGCCTGGCGTGCTCTGGTCCATGGGGTCACGAAGAGTCGGACACGACTGAACGACTAAACAACAACAACTATTATTATTATTATTATTATTATTATTAGAGAGTCCAGGTTTCAAAAGAAAAAACTTTCAGTGAAAACTTTGACAAATATTTCTTCTCTATCCCCCCTCACCCACACCCAAGTAGCATTTTTCTAATTAGCACACTGAGGTAAGAGATCCAGTGGTCGTTTTTGTTGCTAGGAGAACATATCATGCTTACTTATACTAAGGTAAAGGTAAAGGACCCCTGGACAGTTAAGTCCAATCAAAGGGGACTCTGGGGTTGCGGCGCTCATCTCGCTTTCAGGCCGAGGGAGCCGGCATTTGTCCACAGACAGCTTTCTGGATCATGCGACCAGCATGACTAAACCGCTTCTGGCGCAACGGGACACAGTGACGGAAGCCAGAGTGGAAGCCGTTTACCTTCCCACTGCAATGGTACCTATTTATCTACTTGCATTGGTATGCTTTCAAACTGCTAGGTTGACAGGAGCTGGGACAGAGCAATGGGAGTTCACCCCGTTGCAGGGATTCAAACCGCCAACCTTCTGATCAGCAAGCAGTGCCACCCACGTCCCCTTACTTATACTAAGCCCTTTTAGCTCAGTATTGTCTACACTAACTGGCAGCAGCTTTCCAGGATTTCAGACCAGAATTCTCTCCCAGCCCTACTTGGAGATGGCCGGGATTTGAACCTGGGACTTTCTGCATGCAAAGCAGATGCTCTTCCCTGAGCTGTGACCTTTCCTCAAGAATGCTTAGATTTCAAGACTCAGGCAGACATCAGAGGGGAAATTATATTGGGTAGCAGCAGGGATACAGACTGTGATAATTACATTAAATTCACAAAGCAGTGTGAATTTGGCCTTCATAAGCTAACCAGCACCTGCAATGAGTTAAAATAAAACCCTTTCTGTTGACACAAGTCCCAAGTACAGGAGTTGAACTTAACGATGCTGCAATTCTGTAGCTTTAGCTTAGAGTCCCCTCTTGAAGGTCCTTTGTTCAAGAATGACCACTTTATGGTCAGCAACAGAGTGGGAAATTCTCTTTCAGACTGGGGTCCTGAGGCAAATGCTTGACCAATGTGAGAAGCAGCTACTGACAGTTTGAATGAATGAAGGCCCCATCTGCACAATACATTTAAAAGTGTATCATCCCAACTTAAACCAGTCATGGCTTCCCCTCCAAGAATCTGGGAGACCATAGTTCTTTAAGAGTGCTGAGAGTTGCTGGGAGACTGTGGGTTAAACCACAGAGCCTAGGACTTGCCGATCAGAAGGTCGGTGGTTCGAATCCCTGCGATAGGGTGATCTCCCGTTGCTTGGTCCCTGCTCCTGCCAAGCTAGCAGTTTGAAAGCACATCAAAGTGCAAGTAGATAAATAGGTACCACTCTGGCGGGAAGGTAAACGGCGTTTCTGTGCACTGCTCTGGTTCGCCAGAAGCGGTTTAGTCATGCTGGCCACATGACCCGGAAGCTGTACGCCGGCTCCCTTGGCCAATAAAGCGAGATGAGCACCGCAACCCCAGAGTCGGCCACGACTGGACCTAATGGTCAGGGGTCCCTTTACCAGAGTAGTTTCACAGTCAAACCCTCTTCCCTGGAAACTCTGGAAATTGTAGCTCTCCAGGGAGAGAAGGGGTCTTCTGCTAACTCTCAGCACCTTTAACAAGCCATAGTTCCCAGGATGTCTATGGGGAAGCCATGCCTAAAGTTGTTTGATGCTGCTTTAAATATCTAGTGTAGATGGAGCCAGAGAGAGAGGTGACATTGGGGGGCAGTCATTAGGAGTTTTGCAGCATATTGTGATCAATATGTTGATGGTGTTATAAGAATTCTAAGGGCTCAAATATAAATTAAATGTTCATAAATGTACAAGGTAAACACATACATAAGTATACAAACCATGTGTCTGAAATAGTACAGGAGAGCAATCCTGAAGCCATTTTGACTCTCCCAAATTCACCTCAGATATTCCTCTCCAAGGAGAGAGGAAATGGGAAAACCTCCCCATTGTCTTCTTTGCTCTCAAATCCTGTTTTAAGGGCTTATTTGTGTATGAATAGGGTGAGCCTGTGACCTGGAATCAGGAACTAAAGTATTAACCATCACAAAAGAATGGCCAGGCTGCCCAGGTAATGCAATCAGTGACCATTATCAGGTATCCTGGCAGACAGGCTTTCTGCTGTAGACCACCTCCTGTGATGTATGTATGATGTTTTAGTGGGGTGGTCTTGGGCTGCAGGGTGGGCAATTTCAAAAGTCTATATAATGTGCACCATTGTTCAGGGTTCTCCTCCCTCCTGCATGTGGTGAGTGGGGACCCTGTTGCAACTGTTTAATAAAGATCAGGCTTACTAGCCTCTTTGCTTCTCAGTATACCCTGGTTGTCCTCTGTTACTTTCTCCTACCAGTAGGAAACTCACTTAAGGACTCTATATGGGCTCTTGGAAAGGGAAAAGGAGCAGTTTTTTCTTATAACGGTTGCATATAAATCTATTTGTCTATAACATCTGAATCAGGAGAGGCTGTGCAAGCCCTGGATGAGGGCCTGAATGCAGTGGCGGACAGGATGAGGGCCAATAAACTGAGTCTGAATGGTGGGAAGATGGAGGTTTTATGGGTAGGTGGTGGACCCCGTCCGGAAAATAGAACAATTGCTTGTTTGGGATGGAGTTGCATTCCCACTCAAAGATCTGGTACATAGATCAGGTACATAGATCTGTGTTTCATTTTGACTGTGTTTGTTTCTGCCATCCATGAGTTATGAAGCACTTGAAGAAAATATGATCTAATCTATTACCCCTCATTTTTCTCTATGCATATCCTCAGCGATGTCTCCCAGACAGGTATCACCACTCTTCCAGCAAGAGGACTGGAAAACCTTAAAGAACTGATGGCTAAAAATACCTGGGCCCTAAAGAAATTCCCCCCTATACAGACTTTTCCTTATCTTGCTAATGCTGAGCTGTCATACCAAAGTCACTGCTGTGCTTTCAAGAACTGGAAGAAAGCCAAGGGGTAAGTCTTAACAATTTAAATTAAATTCTAAAATCATCTGGGGCCACGGTGTCTCTTTTCTCATGAACATGCCCGGCAACTGAGATAATTTTCCAAGGTCCATCTTCAGCTGTGCCCCACTTTCATAAGGCAGGTGACTTCTAGAGAAAGGGCCTTTTCTGGGGTGGCACCCCAACTCTGGAATTCCTTCTCCAAAGGACTCTGCACTCTGCTGATCATCATTTAGGTGCCAGGCCAAATCCATTTTATCCACCCTAGCTTTTAATTATTATTAATACTATTATTAATTAAATTTCCATACTGCCCTTCATCCAAAGATCACAGGGCAGTTTACAATATAAAAACACAAAAATTACATACTGTAATAACAAACCAAAACAATAACCCTCTCACACACAGTTTAAAAGGCCAAAGATCAGAGGTGTCCAAACTTTTTTCAAAGAGGGCCAGATTTGATGAAGTGAACATGTGTGAGGGCCGACCAAAGAGTTATTGAGCTTTTTTTTAGGGTTGAAGATGCTGAGCTTTTTTAGGGATTAAGTTTTTTATATGTAATAATTTTTATTAATTTTAACATATAAATTATAATACATACCACAAAACTTCATCATTATATAATCTTTTTTTCTTTTTTTTTTTTTTTGGACTTCCATCAGCACCTCTGATAATCCACCATTTTGACCTCTTCTTATGCATTTCTTAAATTCATATTGCCTTTAATTATTTTAACTAACCATCCTCCCCCTTATCCATTTTTGCAATAATTCCAATAATACTCCTCACAAAACATCTTGCAAACCTACAAACGTAGTCTGATCATCACAAATACTTTTCAAATAGTCTGTAAATTTACTCCTGTCTTCTGTGAATCTCTGGTCCCACCGGTTTTGAATCTTTCCTGTTAGTTTGTCCAATTAATTTGCATAGTCCATTAATTTCATCCTCCATTCTTCTTTCGTCGGTAGTTCTTCTTGCTTCCATTTTTTTACCCCAGGACATATACTGCCACGGGGGCCGGATTAGGCCCCCAAAATGGACTTTGGACATGGACTTGGGAGAAGAGGAGTATTTTTGCCTGGCGCCGAAAGATATGTAATGAAGGCACCAGGCGAGTCTCCCTGAGGAGAGATGATTCCACAAGTGGGGAGCCACCACAGAAAAACCATCAGTATTCCTTTATTGCTTTTCTTTTGTTTTGTTGGGTTTTATCCTGAATTCCGGCTCTAATTCAAAATTATTAGAATTAGGATTTCCACCCATGCACCCACCCACTGATTTGTAATGTCCAATATAAGCAGCCTTGTAGACTTCTCATTGTAGGAAGGCACTGTGAAAATTCCTTTTAATAAACGTAAATGAATAACAGAATAGCACCATTGCAGGACAATTAAATAATACATAATAGCATGTTTAATGTGAAATGCTATTCAATTATGTATGTGTCATATTTAGAGAAGGTCTCAGGTAGTAGTTTGGGTCCAAAATCCCTTGAATAATATATTTCTTATGCCTAGATTACAATGAATAGCTTCCCATCACCTCAGTTGCTGGGCTCAACATGAACTAAATACCTTGGTGGCAATTCTTCTTCTCTTCTGTCCTTTTAGACTGCTGGAGTCACTGTTCTGCAACCATACTAATACTCACAACGTCCGCAAGAGAAGATCTGCCACTGCCTTCAGGGGCCCCTTTTACCAAGACTACGCAGAAGATTATTCAGACCTCACCGAGGCCGTATATGACGAGAACTCCAAATTCAGTAAAGATGTTCGTGGGAATTCTCATTACTTTGTCTTTCTTGAAGAGCACGACAACAAAGAGGTTGGGTTTGGCCAGGAGCTCAAGAACCCTCAAGAGGAGAGCATGCCATCATTTGACAGCCATTATGACTACATTATCTGTGCAGGCACAGACGACATCAGCTGCACGCCAGGACCTGACGAGTTCAACCCTTGCGAAGACATCATGGGCTACAAGTTTCTGAGGGTCGTGGTGTGGTTTGTGAACCTGCTAGCCATTGTGGGCAATGTTTTCGTTCTCTTCATTCTCCTCACCAGCCATTACAAGTTGACCGTCCCACGATTCCTGATGTGCAACTTGGCCTTTGCCGATTTCTGTATGGGATTATACCTTCTCCTGATTGCTTCGGTGGATCTTTACACTCGATCAGAATACTACAACCATGCTATTGACTGGCAGACTGGGCCTGGCTGCAGCACAGCGGGCTTCTTCACTGTCTTTGCTAGTGAGTTGTCTGTCTTCACCTTGACCGCAATCACCCTGGAACGCTGGTACGCCATCACCTTTGCGATGCGCTTGGACAAGAAAATCCGCCTCTTGCATGCTTCTGTTATCATGTTGGGTGGCTGGCTGGTGTGTTTCCTTCTTGCCCTTTTACCACTGGTTGGAGTCAGCAGCTACGGCAAAGTCAGTATCTGCCTTCCCATGGATACCGAAACGCCCTTGGGTCAAGCCTACGTCGTCATTGTTTTGATGCTGAACATCATTGCTTTCATCGTCATTTGTGCCTGCTACATAAAGATCTACATCACTGTGCGGAATCCCCAGTACAAATCAGGAGACAAAGACACCATCATTGCCAAAAGGATGGCTGTGCTGATTTTTACTGACTTCTTATGTGTGGCACCAATCTCATTCTATGCTTTATCTGCTATTATGAACAAACCTCTAATAACAGTCAGCAACTCGAAAATCCTGCTGGTCCTGTTCTATCCTCTGAACTCTTGTGCCAACCCGTTCCTGTATGCTATCTTTACCAAAGCTTTCCGACGGGATGTCTTCATCTTGCTCAGCAAGTTTGGATTATGCGAGCACCAGGCTCAAGTCTACAGGGGTCAAACAGTCTCCCCCAAGAACAGCAGCGGCTCTTGCAGCCAGAAGGGCAACAGGGGGATGGGCCAGAATCTCACAAACCTTCCTCATGGCTCACCTGAAGACTACCATCCTGCAATACTGCTGCAGTCTCGGGGAACCCTTGCTTAATCTGGATCTCCTAATCGTCAGATCAGTCATAGTAAATCTCTTAACCCTGCGCTACGGTCAGTGCCATTTACTGTCCAATTATGCAGCTGCTTGGCTGCTGTAAAATAATAATAATTTATTTATATCCCATTCTTCTACCCAAAGTACCCAGAGTGGCATTTTCATCAAAAAACATATAATCAATAAGAATGCAAGTGCCATTTCTAACAGCAGTAAGAAGTTAAAAGCAGCACTAAAAACAAAATGCAAACCTAGCGGCAGCAAGAGCTAAATATGTTACACATCAAAACGAGAGACAATAAGATTAGGGGTCACAGTAAAATTAGGGGTTAAAACCCCATTTAAATTAATACCTTTCATGCTTGGCAGACAATACACAGAAAGAGAACCCAATGGATTTTGATTAGGAGGGCATTTCAGAGTGGACACACTCTCACAGAGAAGGACTTGTCTCTTGAACATAGGAAGCTGCCTTGTACTGAATCAGATTAGTGGTCCATCTAGCCCATGGGTAGGCAAACTAAGGCCCGGGGGCTAGAACCCAATAGCCTTCTATACCGGACCGTGGACAGTCCGGGAATCAGCATGTTTTTACATGAGTAGAATGTGTCCTTTTATTTAAAATGCAGCTCTGGGTTATTTGTGGGGCAAAGGAATTCGTTCATTTTCCCCCCTTCAAAATATAGTCCAGCTCCCCACAAGGTCTGAGGGACAGCGGACCGGCCCCCTGCTGAAAAATTTGCTGATCCCTGATCTAACCCAATATTCCCATCACTAACCGGCAGCATCTCTCCAGAGTGCAAGGCAGGGTTCCATGCCAGGGACTGAACTAGAACTTTGTGCAAGCAAAGCATGTGTTCCAGCTCTGAGCTATATTCCTAAAATAGCACCAAGGTCCTTGAAGCTGATCTTCATTCCTAGACAAGCCCATAGGGGAGCAGGGGATCCTTAAACTAAGCCGGTCTTGAACCATTTATGTCTTCAAGGACTAAAACCAATGCTTCGAATTGAGCCTGGAGGGACATAGACAACCAACGGAGCTGCCCTAAGATAGGTGTTCTATTCGCTGGCCTGCAAGCACCAGAACAAAACATCTGGCTGCTACATTCTGGGACCAGTTGAAGCTTCTGAACCGTCATCAAATGCAGCCCCACATAGAGTTCATTGTAATCCTAGGCTCTTCTGGCAGAAAGAGCACTTAAACTATCAAGCACCTGTAGCATAGATGACTGAAGCCAAATCCGCTTCTCCAGATAAGATTGCTTATCCGGTGAAGCTGACAAAAGGCACTGCAAGCAACTGCTTCCACCTGAGCATCCTGGGAAATCAGTGAATCAAGCAGTACCCCCCAAAGCTTGTTCCTTCAAGGGAAGTCCAGCCCCACCTAAGACAGGATGAATAACTTCACCTAGATCACCAGTGTCCACAACAAATAGTTGCCTCCATCTTATCTAGATTAAGTTACATCCTTTTAACTCCTCCTTCTGTACGCACTCATGAACTGCCCGGTTTATCACTTCTGCTGCTTCCCTGGAGCTGGAAAATGGGGAATGAGCTGGATGTCATCTGCAAACTGGTGGCAACTCAGAGGCCTGAGGCTTCAGATGACCTTACCCAGCAGTTTCTTGTAAATATTAAAAAACACAGGAGACAAGATGGAACTTTGTCGTTGCCCACAGGCCAAAGCCCATCAGCTTAGAACAGCAGTCTCCCAGCATTAACATTTGGGTTCATCCTTCCAGGCAGGAACAGAACCACTGAGGAGAGCAGTATCACATAAGCCCATCCCAAACAGATGGCCCAGAAGAATCCCGTGATAGACAATACCAAAAGTGGCTGAGATATCCAGGAGAAACAGCAACATAGCACTCTCTGTGTCCATCTCCTGATGCAGCTCATCCACAAGAGCAGCAGTGGGGAAATTCTGGGCCAGGCAGCCCAGATCTTTATCTGTCCCCACCCCTGTAGGTCAACTTTGACAGGTGGGTGGCACATCCCACCTGCCAATCACCTGGCAACATTACGATGTCAAAGGCTTAACAGATGGTTTGTCCTGCACACCTGTCAAAGTCCCTTTCCCAAGCACCCGATAGCTGGCTGGGTTTTCAGGCATGTGGGAGCCAAAGTAAAGGGCGAGCCAGTGTGGTGTAGTGGTTAAGAGCGGTAGTCTTGTAATCTGGGGAACCGGGTTTGTGTCTCCGCTCCTCCACATGCAGCTGCTGGGTGACCTTGGGCTAGTCACACTTCTTTGAAGTCTCTCAGCCCCACTCACCTCACAGAGTGTTTGTTGTGGGGGAGGAAGGGAAAGGAGAATGTTAGCCGCTTTGAGACTCCTTAAAGGGAGTGAAAGGCGGGATATCAAATCCAAACTCTTCTTCTTCTTCTTTGCAAGCAGAGGCTAGCAGAGCTGCTTTCTGCAGGGATCGGCTGCACAATAGATTCCCCCACAGAGAACTCAGACACCCAGCCAATGCAGTTTTGTCTCTACCTGCCCCACATGTGATGCCCAGCATGGGGCAGGGACTGTGGACAGCATCATGGGTCAAATTTGGCATGTAGACTGAAGGATCCGCACCCCTGCACTGTGGCTACCAAGTTGGATTTCATTCCGAAACAAGGTCTAAAACCAGACTGGAATGGATCCATATAATCTGTTTCCTTCAGAAAACCCTGGAGCTGAGATACAACCATGTGCATTAATACCTTAGAGTACGGTATGGAAAACTGCAGGTAGTGTGATCCTCATAGATACTGCCAGGCTCAAGAGTGGATTTCTTTAGTAATGGTTCCACCACAGCCACTTTCATCACCACTCCCTCTCTGAGGAATGCATGTACTACACAGATTAAACCTGATCCATGTGCTTATGGCCTTGCCGCACACTAAGGCATGGACATTGGTGTGTGTGTGTGTGTGTGTGTAGTCCTTTGCATCCAGCATCTGCTTATGACTGTGATGCAGAGAGCTACAAGAACAGAAGCAAACCGCTCACACAAACAGCCATCTCTTCATTCTTGCTGTGTGACCTAGATCACATTTCTTCTTCCTCACCCCTTCCTTCTAATCATCCATGTCACAAGGCTAAAGATTTTCTGGCAAATACAAAGTAGAACCTGCACAGGAAAGGCTACTTGCACATTTTAAAATCTGATGTAAGGTTTGAAGCTTATTTGAAAACAAAATCAAATGCAAAGATGTATAATGGAAATAGTCCAAACATGGAATGGAATATGCCTGTCAATTTATTTAAAGAATGCCATCGAGTTAAAATCTACCAGTTAAGAGGTGTCAGGGCTTTCTGGCCTGCCTTACATTACTGATGAAGTTGTACAAGAATTAGCACCTAAATAGAGTCACCATGAGGACATATTGGGATGCTACTGCTCAGTACATGTGATGGTCCAAGCGAATGATGCTCTAGGAAGTAAGCATAGCTACATAGAAGAGAAGAAGAAGAGTTTGGATTTGATATCCCACTTTATCACTACCCGAAGGAGTCTCAAAGCTGCTAACATTCTCCTTCCCCTTCCTCCCCCACAACAAACACTCTGTGAGATGAGTGGGGCTGAGAGACTTCAGAGAAGTGTGACTAGCCCAAGGTCACCCAGCAGCTGCATGTGGAGGAGCGGAGACGCGAACCTGGTTCCCCACCACTCTTAACCACCACACCACACTGGCTCTCATAGTTTTCTTCAGCCTCCAGATAACATATACTCAGCATTTGCTAACATCCGATCAAAGGAGGCAACAGCTGGCACAAAAGACAGTCCTACACCAAAAAAGCCAAGCTCTAGTGGCAGCCCTGAAAACTCTTCAATAAAAGTTCCACCATCTTGAATTAGAGAGATCACAGGCTGACGGTGACCTAAACTGCCCGTCAAGAGAAGCTGCCCAGCATAAAAAGGCTTTTTAGCATGACTTAAATGAGAAGGATGTAACTCACCAGGAAACGATGCAAGAAATGAAAATTGTAAGCATGCAGTTAGGGGCAGCACAGTCTTGTTACTGTTTGCTGGAGGAGCAACTTGATTACATGAGAAAAATGACAGTCAATGCAGAGTTGGAAAAGAAACTGCTTCTAGAACAGCAGACCCAGATTCCGAAGGAAAAAGGCCAGAATCAGTGCAAAAAATGGACAAGCTTGAAATTCTAGAAAAGGAATGCTAGAGACTTACTAGCACTCAGAAGACTGCACAAGTAAGTAAATACAAGAAAATCAGTAGTTGGATCTCCTAATAACATTTAACATTTGCAAGACTGAAGTGAAGTGAAGCTGCAGTTGTGGATCTTGATGCTCTAATGGCAAAGGGACATAGCAGGAGAAGTGAGTGCTGCTGTTACCTATACATGTATGCCTCTTGTCCCTGATGCCTTCTCCATATTCCTTAGCTCCACTGAAGACACTGTGTACTTTCATTCAAGCAGTAGCAAGTCTGTTCAATCTGACTCATCTCCATGCCAAGGCAAAAGTGTGGTAGGTCCTTATCCGAGAGATGTTGTTTGCAGATGACGCAACCTTCACAGCCCACTCTGAGGAAACTCTACAGAAATTCATCAACTGTTGGGCTTGACCATCAGCCTGACAAAGACCAACAGCCAGTGCTCCACACATAAGTGCTGATGACCACATGCTTGATGATTTTGTCTACCTGGGTTCCACCAAAACCAGCAACATCTGCACTGATGCTGAGCTGGACAAGTGTATTGGCAAGGCAGTCATGGCAATGGCTCACTTTCCAAAAAGGTATGGGAGAATGTGATGCTAACAACCAATACCAAGATGAAGGTCTACCAGGCTTGCATGTTGAGCATGCTGTTTTATGGAAGTGAGCCGTGAGCAACTTAAGACCTCTCAGCCTTCCATACATACTGTGTCAGGAAGATTTTGGGCATCACATGGCAGGACAGAATCTCAAACAAAGATGTGCCCTTCAAGCTCACATTCCCAGCATGTTCTCACTTCTGCCTCAACAACATCTATTTTGGCTTGGTCATGTCCAAAGGAACAGAAGACGTCACAGTCCCCAAAGATGGACTCTATGGGGAGCTGGCTTCAGGCACCAGACCTGTTGGCAGACCAACTCTGTGTTACAAAGATGTCTGCAAACAAGACATGAAGACTGGCAACATTAACCCCGTCATATGCCGATGACCGCGGTGCCTGGAGACAGTCCGGTTGTTTATCCACAGCAGTGACCAGAGGAGGAATGACTGCTGGGAGGACTGCAGGGAGAAGAAATGCCATGGTGCATCTGCAGCAGCACAACCGGGCACCTTCATCTGCCCCAGCTGCAACAAAACATGTCTCTCCCACATCAGTCTCTACAGCCACAGCGGGCACTGTAACTCTCCAACAGTTTGACTTCACCCCTCCATTGTCTCCCTGGACCAATGGATGCCAACAACAACAACATTTGGTGGGCAGAGCTACTTGTTTCTGTTGTATTTTTGTATTTTGGATCTACTAGTGATTAATATGGTCCCCGTATGCTTTGTTCTGCTTTAAAACGTGGGTTCTTAATTGTGATTTTTGCATTTATTTCTTTTAATGATGATGATGATGTGAACCATTCAGAGATTTTGAAGTGGATATAAGTTACCTAAATAAAATAAAAATAAAAATTTCTAAAACGCTTGTTAATACTCAAGTGCTTAAGATTGGGCTAAATTTTATGTTCTCATGTGTCCTTTTGGGGGGAAAACAATGGGGGGAAAACATTTTTTTAGAAAAAAGAATTAGACTGAACCATGAATCTCCCTGTCAAAAGAGCAGGCTGTCATAAAAGAGAGCATGGCTGAATAGGAAAAAAAGAAAGAAAGAAATGGTAAAGGGAACAATGCTCTTCACTTTAGTTCTTATGAAATGAGAGTATGCATTTGAGGAGGAGGAGGAGGAGGAACCAGTCATCTTATAGAAAGCATTTTGATTTTGCCAGTTTCATTGAAAAGGTTTAAGACGTTGTTATGGGAAGTCAGTGAAATTAAAAAGCTATTGAATGAAAATAAAGTACTATTCCCCTGCTTTGGGACTCAAGCTTTCTATTTGTGGAGGTGAGAATACCTGCAATTTATCACCCCTGTACCAGCAATGTACGGTATATCTACCCTTGGAAGCAGACTTCCATTTGCACAGCAGATAAAGTGTTGAAGTGCCAGAAGCATACTTTTGTCCTGTATAAAGTAGGATTGTAACCGTTGCCTTACAATGTTTTATATTTTATTTTTTTGCATTACATTTTCTATTTGTGCACATTGTAATTCAGTGGGTAGTATATGCAAAGTTTAGGGTGGGTGGTGTGGTGTGGTGTGGGAGACCAGTCTTTTCAATAGCAAATAATAACTATTTCTATCTACAGACTGACTGCATATCTAAATGTGTTGGTTTAACTGCTGCCTTGTTTAAAAATCACTAATGTACATTCAGGCATATTTTCTGGCTTTGTCGTCTTGGTTTTTAATGTTAGGAAGAAATACTCATTTTCTGTAGTACTCAGACGGTACCTACATCTCTGCAGTTGTTCCTTTCATGGACCTTATTGTCCGTATATGTTTTTTGGCATAAAGAGCTGCATTGTCTCTCTTCTCTAACTTGACTTTTTGAACCTCTCTCTCTCTCTTTTATTCCAACTATGAGAAGTAGCCCTTCAAGTGCTTTCTTACATGGTCTTGGGTAGTGGCAGATGTGCTTCTTTCAGGTTTGCTATTCTCAGCACTCACCTGTTTACTTGCTTCCACTGTTCTCAGCACAAGAGTTACTAGCATGAACCTTCTCCCTCCCGAGCATTTTATTTTATTCATTGTATTTAAATCCATACACCTCTTTTTCTACTGCAAGAGCACAAAGCATCTTAGAAGCCCTTCTCAAGACAGCTAGCAACACAATAGCACGAGGCATGCTATAGTGAATTAAAACTAATTGGTGAATCAGAGCATATTGACACATCACAATCTGCACCAAGCAGGGAAAAACAAATTCAGGAAGGCTTGGGTTAGAGAGGTAAACCAGTTGTGTGATGTCATCATTGGAAGAGCCCCAAAGAATCAGATTCTGAAAGAATTATACAGCCCATTTCTGAGTAATGGGTGGAGACTTTCACTGCAAATACAGTGGTACCTTGGGTTACAGTCGCTTCAGGTTACAGATGCTTCAGGTTACAGACTCCGCTGACCCAGAAATAGTACCTCGGGTTAAGAACTTTGCTTCAGGATGAGAACAGAAATCGCATGGTGGCGGTGCAGCGGCAGTGGGAGGCCCCATTAGCTAAAGTGGTACCTCAGGTTAAGAACAGTTTCAGGTTAAGAACAGACCTCCAGAATGAATTAAGTTCTTAACCTGAGGTACCACTGTAGTGGTAGCACCTGGAGCAACGTCTCACTAATTCACCTTGATGCAATTTAAAGGGATTCTTCATTAGCAGGGGTGGAGATCATAGCTGCCAACGTTTTCCCTTTTTTAAGGGAAATTCCCTTATTCCGAATAGGATTTTCCCTTAAAAAAAGGGAAATGTTGACAGCTATGGTGGAGATCCTGTAGCTCTGTAGATTTTGCTTGGACTCCAAAGCCCATCACCACCACCCCACCCCAAAGCCAGCATGGCCAGTGGTCAGGGATGATGGGCATTGTAGTCCAATAACAACTGTAGGACCACATGTTTCCCATCCCTGCTTCAACAGTGGCCTCATCTCCTCTGAAGCAAAGCTGCTCTCCTGGGAGCAACACACCACACCTGGTCCTTGCCACACCTCATGGTCCAGCAACTCTCTCCAGCCACAAGAACGCAGTGAGCCATAGGATGGTCTCTCAGTAACCTCTCAAAACAGCAACATGAGACTTCATTAAAAAAAAACATGGGAGATACCCCTCTTTGGGCTAAAGCTCTACACATAAAGAAGAGGGGGAAAGCATGCCACAAAGTGATATAAGCATTGTGAACAATGCCAGATTAGTAAACCAGATTGCACTTGCAATCTTTGATAGGCCTGTATTGTTGCTGATAAAGAACTTGAAGATCGGGTCCATTATCTGCCAACAGAACGGGGCAATATTTGGTGAAGTCCCCTCACCAGTTCCATCAATTATGAATTTTGCTACCCACAGGCAACAGGTAGAAATTTAGGAGGCCATTTTATCTTGGATGTTATATATGAACTGTGATTAATGTCTTAGTTTGTGCTGTAATAGCAGAGAAGTGTAGCTTCTCTGATTTTATACACCTGTGATGTTGGTGTGGTTTAGTCAAATGTGATGATTGATCCTAATTATCTGCAATGTATTTAAAATGTTTTGCCTCATTTGTTGCATACTTGCTGTGATCTTATATTCTGGTTGTATCCTGTTGAGTGTATAGGTAAGACACAACATGAGATGGTTTATGCGCATAGATTATTTATCTTTTCATCTATTGTGACTGGAATGTTGCTTTGTATTATTCAGTATTATGGACTGATGAACCTGTTGCGAAACCGGCTTAACATCTGGAGTACAGGTCTTCTGATCTATTGTACTACTTTCACCGTGGGACGGTGAGGAGGTGCCCGTCTGCGACTACTACTTACGTATGACCCCTGCCTCTACATATGGCCATGTGAATAACCCTTTCTTGCAACCGTTCCCACTTACAGGACTTTGCACTTCCAGTAGATAACTAACTGTAGAGCGATTTACTTGTTTCAACTGTGTATGACACTATTACTATATACATTATTGGCAGAGTTGTGCCACTGGTTCCAGGCTTTGATATGCACGTTGCACTTTAATTTGCTGAACTAAGTAAAATGGTCCTTTATATTTGGTGTTTTGATCTAATTTCTTTATGCCATTTACATCCCCCGCCCAATAGTTGATATGAGCATGATTGTTAAAAGAACAATAATTAGCATTTTGTACATCCTGCCTTTCCTCCACCATGAAACTAAAAACAGCATACACAGACACACCTGGGCTGAACCTTCTAAAAATATTGCGATGCATCTGGAATTTTTGCTACACAATCTAGTGCGATTTGGAATACAGTTGCCCAATACAGGTAAACATTCACCTCAGCACTGGAGTTTTCTTCCTAGGGATGAAGATGAATGCTGAACAATATCCATAATAATTGTTCCTTACCAGTTTCCCAATGGAGTCCAGGATTCAGCTGTTCTGGTGCCATTCACATTTAAGGAGTTACTACCTGGTAGTGGTGCAGCTATTTCATTATTTTTTGATGCTGGGTTTTGTGCCAGAAAGAGATGTGGGGCAATATCATGGAGTGGTCATCATCAATGGCCTGGAACAGCAAACAGTCAAGTGGTTTCACTCAGGGTCACAGGGTTTCTAAATTACACAGATCAGTGTCGGTTTTAAATATTTTCAGAATAGAAGCTGCCATTTGTCCCCAGCCATGCAGTGAAAACTGGGGGGGTGTCGGGGGGCGTGTCACATAGTTCTTGTGCTGCAGTGGAGAGGGATGATTGGGGAACAGCATGTTCAAACTCTAAGGACACTTAACATACAAAGGGCCCCACTCTAAGGCCAAGGATCTAGCTAGACCAGCCTTCTTTTCCCAATAACAGCCATCCAAGGTGTGCCTGGGAAACTTGTAAGTGGGGCATGTGAAGGCAGCCTGTGGCTTGTCTCCAGGATCAGGCATTCAGCGGGACAGTGCTCAGTTAATCAGGTCCGTAGCAATTCTGCCTTGCACAGTTTGTGCCTCTCCTTCCATAGAAATACATTTTAGAGTCAGCTCCTCCGTTTTAGGCTAAATATTTTCTTTGTGCGTGGACATGCTTGTTTGTGAATCTTTACGTTTTCTGAATAATTAAATGTGTATTCTAAGGCCCGCCCTCCCTCTTTAAAGGCAAGGTGGGGGTAAGGTCAGTCCCGGGCACCAAATGTGGCCCTCCAGACCTTTTTCATTCAGCCCTTAGGGAAGTCCCACCAGTCCGCATCTTCTCCTCACCAGCCCTGATCCATGTCCTGCCTGAGTGCTTTCGCCTGGCTGGAATGTGACAGAGACTCTTGCTTGCTTGGAGGTAAGATAAGAGAGCTGCAGAGGTATAGAAAACTCTGGGGCTTTTTGCATGGAGGGAGGGAAGGAAGGAGGGTTATTGGTTTGGTTTGTTCTTGCTCTTATCTTGCATTTTTAGGCTGTGAACCACTCTAAGATCTACAGATGAAGGGTGGTATACATATTTAATGAATAACAACATCCTACTGTAGCTTGATAAAAATCACATCCATCGACCCACTCTCTTTTACATCTGCCAAGCATGGGCATTTGACTCCCTAGAAGGTTCTCTACAGTGGAAGGAATTCCTTAGGCTGAAAAGGTTTTCCCTTCTCTGCATTTAGGATACTGGGGGATTTAGAACTCTGGGAACCCCAGATTTTGGCTAGAGTAGGCCAAAGATTTGGGTGTGCAACAGTGAAAACACTGCTTTATACTAAAAAAATATTTCTTTTTAAAGTATCTGAACACTTTTCAATTTTCTTAGAAGAACCCATTACCAGAGCAGGTAGCTGTCTTATCTTGCTTGCAACTTATTAAAATGTTAAATTATATGGTCACTTTATTCAACCATGCTTCAGCTAATTAACTGGTGCTGTGAAAGGTAATTTTGCATATACTGTGGTACCTCGCAAGACGAATGCCTCGCAAGACGAAAGAGTTTTTTGTTTTTTGAGTTGCTTCGCAAGATGAATTTCCCTATGGGCTTGCTTCGCAAGATGAAAACGTCTTGCACCTTTTTCTTAAAACCGTCAATGCATTCCTATGGGAAACCATCAATGCATTTCCTATGGGAAACCATGCTTCGCAAGACGAAAAATTCACAAGATGAAAAAACTCGCAGAACGAATTAATTTCATCTTGCGAGGCACCACTGTATTTAAACTCCAGTTGAATTTACTGTATTTTTAATCTCATCATCATTTAAATTGAACCAACCACATCACACCAGTCCATGGAATCATAGAATTATAGAGTTGGAATAATTATTATTCCAATAAAATATTAAAATACAATAGTCTGTTAAACATTAAAAGCTTCCCTATACAGGGCTACCTTCAGATGTCTTCTAAAAGACTGGTACAGTGGTACCTCAGGTTAAGAACTTACTGGTAATTCGTTCTGGAGGTCCGTTCTTAACCTGAAACTGTTCATAACCTGACGTACCACTTTAGCTAATAGGGCCTCCCACTGCCACCATGCCACCACCATGCGATTTCTATTCTCATCCTGAAGCAAAGTTCTTAACCCAATGTACTATTTCTGGGTTAGCGGAGTCTGTAACCTGAAGCGTCTGTAACCCGAGGTACCACTGTAGTTGTTTTTCTCTTTGACATCTGGTGGGAGGGCGTTCCACAGGGTGGGTGCCACCACCAAAATGCCCTCTGCCTGGTTCCCTGTAACTTGGCGTCTCGCAGTGAGGGAACTGCCAGAAGACCCTCGGCACTGGACCTCAGCGTCCGCGCAGAACGATGGGGGTGGAGACGCTCCTTCAGGTATACTGGAAGGGACCACAAGGGTAATATCATCCAACCCTGTGTAATGCAGGAACTTCTGTGTGTGTGTGTGTGTGTGTGTGTGTGTGTGTGACAACTGAGGATCACATTTTATGCATCCGTTGATGTAGATAGACTCTAGTCCACACAAAAGCTTACGCCTTAATTACATGTATGAGTCTTCAAGTGTGCTACAGTGCTTCTTGATCTTTTCATATTCAACAGTAACTTCCAGCATCTCTTGCTTGAATGCTCATGTCACTCGAAGACAGAAATGTTGTGGGCAGAAATGTTAAATCACTGCTTTAAAAACTTGTGCTTAAATAGCTTTCACTGTTTCACCCTAGTGAAGTTGAGAGGAACTTTGGCAAACGTTTGCCATCAGTCGCAACTGTAAAAAGTAGCAGACTTCTTCAAATGCCAGTGTGTCAAACACTCAGCAGATGTTGAGAGTCTCCTCCTCACTTTGCCTTTCTAAATGCTTCTGGGACTTGTTTTCTGCACTTTGGCTGCCATCTAGGGGAGAACGATGCAAAACGAAGAGATTATATTTAATGTTATCTAGAAAATCATTGGTTATATATGCCCATGATGATATATGCTAAAATGCGGCTACTAAACTGGAGTGTACTCCATGTACTTATCATCACCAAGAGCAGCACAACACTGATGCTGACCTAGAGCCCTGCTGCCTGTTTAATCTGCTTCTGAAGATGATGGCTAAAGGGCACCATATTGAGTCACTATTGTATATCTGGCAATGTCTTCTATTACTTGGTCTTCTCCTCTGATTCAGAGAGAGGTGGCAATCTTTCCACCACATTGGGAGTTCTCTCCTTCCGTACAGATAGAAAGTTGCAGACAAAACTATGGAGTTTCCCAAGCAGAGATAGGGTAACATGCACTTTGGACAACCTAGAAGGCTTAAGGCAATGTTTTTCAACCTTGGTCTCCAGAGGTTATTGGCATACTCCTAGGGATAGAATTTTCTGAACGCCTTCTTGTGTTTATCCACACAGGTATTTTTTTTTTGTTTTCCAATTCCTGTCTCATTCTTCAACCTTGATGAGGTCTCTCTGCCCCACCCCCCACCATTTTGGTAAAAATACAGTTCCTACATATTACGTGCATCATATAATACTGATTTATAGAGGAATGATTCCACCACATGCTTATGAAAGGGATATAGGCACTTCATGACAGTGAGGTCCCAGGAACCTGTGATTCTTGCAAGATGTTCTCCTTAAACTCTTCTGGTAAATGGAAAACTCTTTTGGGGGGCCTTACACTTGGGAAAGTACTTGGTGTGGCATTGCCTACTCCCTGGGGTTGCCCCTCAGCCTGTTAGTCAATTTCCCAGGGTAGACCCATCTTTCCCCAGGAGCTGTTTAATATCTGAGCCCAGAGAGTCTGGGGAAATTGTCTCCCTCTTCCCCATCCTCCTCGTCTAGGAAAAGCTCACTTTCCTCCCTGTCTGAACAGATGGATCTTGCAGTCTACTGGGATCAGGGATATCCTGGGCACATGGGTGCTCCCTTCAGGTGCATTTCAACCCTTTCCAATCCTACCTGCCCACTGCCAAATGTCCAGATGCCTCCAAGGCTAAAGAAAATGGACACCAGGCGAAAAGGAGAGATCTATGGAGGCAGGAGAAAACGTGGCAAGCAGAGGGAGTGGAAAGAGAAGTTAGGAAAGAACAAAGGAATATCCCTTCCAAAATGACATCCCCAGCTTTTCTCTTTTCCCATGCCTGGAGCTGCCAGACAGAGCAAACTGCAGCGGAGCTGGAAGAAAGTTGAACTGACTAGGGGTTGCCCTGCGCATCAGCTGTACCCTCTCAAAAGTTTTGACTTCCTGCCAGCGGACAGGTGGGTGGTGACAACCCACACACAATATCCCCCTTCCTCCACTACAGGAGTGCAGGTGGAAGTCCTTGCAAGGGCTTCTGCTGATGGGACACATTAGGTAAGTCTTGCCTAGCGGCAAAGGCCTACAGCTGCACACAAGGCTGTTTAATAAACAAATCTATCATCCCAAAATATAGAACTAGTACCATCTAGGGTCTTACCTTATCCACTCTTGAAAAGGACAACTATGGAAGAGCTGAGCAGGAAACAAACCTGGTTTCGAATCTTCACTCCAGAACCCAAATTTCTTACGAACAAACTGGAAATCTTTTCAGCCCTTCCAAAACACTGAAGTATCTTGGCAAGAATTTGTTTTGCTATAAATTGTTCAGGGAGGGGTGCTTATCCCATTTGAAAAACCCTGTTGCCTTTTCTAAAGGAGTGGTGGGAAACCAGTAGCCCTATAGCATTCATCCCTGAAGTGATTCATAATAATAATAATAATAATTTTTTATTTATACCCCGCCCTCCCCAGCCAAGGCCGGGCTCAGAGCGGCTTACAAGCAATAATAAAAACAAGATGAATGATTACAACTTAAAAACTAAAGTAAAGTAAAGTAAAGTAAAGTAAAGTAAAGTAAAGAAGTTTTCTTTAAGAGTGGACACACCACTGCTTCCTTCAGTTCCCCTGGGAATGTCCCCGTGTCAAGGGACAAATTGATAATTTCAACCAGGGGGGTCCACGCAACATCTGGACACTCTCTAATCAGCCAAGACAGGCACGGATCAAGGAGGCAGGTGGTGGGCCTACTAACTTGGAGGAATCTATCCACATCAGTAGGGTGTATCCGATCGAAATGGTCCAACACTGGACCTGAAGTCAGTCGAGGGGCCTCCAGTTCAGTCACTGTATCTAAATTGGCAGGGAGGTCACGGCAGACACTCCAGAAACAATTTCATGACACTCCAGAAACAATTTCCAAAGTGCACATGTACTTTTATAAAAGACTTTTTTGAATATGGAAGCAGTGGTAGAAGATATGGTTAATTTTACTCACATGGGCATCTGATGCATAAGCAGCAACTTGCAGACCAGAGGCTGTACATACAGGGACTTTTCTGTGGTGGCTCAATTTTTGTGGAATGCTCTCCCCACGGAGGCTTGCCTGGCACCTCCTTTACATACCTTCAGGTACTAGGCAAAATCAGTCTGCTAACAGGCCTTTGGCTAAAGCCCTTTAAACTGTGGGGGGCTTTATTACTTTTGCTTGCTATTATGTTATGTATTTTTCTTTTTATATTGTAAACCACCCTGTGATCCTCGGATGAATGGTGGTATAGAAATGTAATAAAAAAAAATAAGAATGGTTTTTTGTCTAGAAACTAGTCTTACTACCTGTATCTAGTGTGTTTTCCTCACGAGATCAACAGCATTTGACACATGCTTGTTAAAGCCTTCTTACAGAATTTTTTCAACTTCGTAGTAATTTTAAAATTGCAAACACTGAAAAACCCACACTAAGTAATCAACATACACCTCAAAAATTACCAAAGGCTCTCTGCATTACTGATTTAAATGTCTGTAAAGCATAACAGTCAAACTACATCCTGTATAAACTATTCTGAACAGGAACAGTTTCTAGTCTTAGAAACTTAGAATACAAGGGAGAAGTGGAAAATAAAAATTCAGGGAAGGAGGGGAAGTCCATATATATGCTTTTGTTGTTGCTAGTTGTTGGTAGTTTATTTTTTAATTTTCCGTGTGCTTTTTTACATGTTCCTTTTGAATCACTTGTAAGGATGCAAATAAAAATCCAGTCTGCTTATACAGCTCAATAAGAACTTTGCAAAAGTCAAGCTGCGGTCTGTTTTCTGCATCTGACCCAGTGCTGAGCTTTTCACAGCTTCAGAATTTGCTTAATCCTGTCATCTGCATAATCATGTCATAACAAAGTGAATACAACTAGATTACACATAAAAGTATTTTAATACACAAAATAGTAAATAAAAGTGGCAAGCTTATTTTAAATAACATCTTTAATTAAAGTTTTTGCAAAGGCAAAATATTAAACTTAAAATAGGTCTTAGTACATCAAAATACTAAGTTTTCTAATTGTATTCCAAGCATGGCCTTTGAAACACATCCTGTACATCCCAGGAAGAGCATCCTTGATCTTCAATTGTACAGATTGAATTTTACAAACATAATAAATATATTTACCCCCTTACACATAACAGTATATGTACAACAGCAGTTGACAATAGTAGCTCAGAACAGCAACTAAGGATATTTTCCACTTCCCTAAATTATTTGGTACTCTAGGCACACAGGAGCAAGTTAATGCATGATGTTACCACATGTGGCTAGCCTGCTTTTATCCTTCCACTAAAAAAACAAAACCCTTTTGTTCTTTGTTAACATCCAAATCAAGAATTCAAAAAATAAGCAAGTAGTTTTGTCACAGGGGAAAATGCCAAATTTCTGAACATTCCTGACCTACTTTAAAAACGGAGAAAACAAACAACCAATATTCTAATCTCTTCCAAAAATGGAAACTTAACTCTTAAATTACAACTGATATAGCTCATTTCAGCTCAAGGTCTGCTATCTTGAATACAATGAACCAAACTAATTATAATTTGTCAGGTTTGGGATTGTTCCCCGCCTCCATAAAACAAAGCCAAAAGAGACTTTTTTTTTTTTTAAAGCAGAAGAGCAGGGATTTGTGAACTAGTGAAAAGTTATTTCTTTCCTCTCTCTTGCACTGGAACTACAGAGTTTTCACTCAGCAGTAATAACATGGGGACATTGTTGCTGTTTGATGTGAACAGACCAAAAATGAAAACCCAAAGGTGCTAACACTATTTTTAATATGACATTTCTACAAATCTGGATATATCACACGTGTTGCATGTTCTTTGCTTTTTCTAGCAACTGTTCTTCAATTACAAGTTTCATCCCCTTGAAAAAGACAGCTAGCACAATATTTGTATTTGTGAAATCATGATCCATTTCCAGGGAGATGACCAATGACAAAAAGCAGGTTATGATATAGGTTGGAGAAAGGGAGATGGAAACTCTGGTTGCCACTAGGCAGCTGGAGCGGGGAGGGGTACACACCTTACACATTAAATGTAAATAGTCCAATATAAAGTTATTTGTGACAGTATCTAAAACCTCCTTAAAAGTCCATCTTTAATGTAGACGTTTCAAATGATTGCACATACTAGAAAGCTGGTAAGATTAGACTTGGTGTTTGTTACAATTGAAACTCTGTAGGACATCTACAACCAAAGGAACTCAACGGTCCTACATATCAATCAATGCAAAGCAGGAATACCTGAAGATTGCAAAGGCACAAGACTCTCACCTTTGTGTAATCACTCTGTAAATCTCCCATTGCCCTGATCAAAACATTTAGAAGTTGCTTTCTCTATATCCCTGCCAAGGTGCTCCTGTTCTCTGTGCAAATCTAAACATAAGCCCTTCTTGCAAACCGTTAATTGCTTCAGAAGCAAAGATACTGAATAGAAACAAATTCCAAGTCTAAAGGGGCGGGGGGAATCAAGTGACAAAAAGCTTAAAGACTAACCATGGGGACCCCTTGCCCTCCCAAAAGGAATGATGATTTTCAATGGAAACCTAACAAAAAGGTCTGCTCAATTACATTGTTAAAACCATGATTAAAATTCAAGTACAACAATAAGTGTAAGCAAACTAAATTCTTACAGCAAGCTGCTACAATAAAATGAAATTAAAAACACACTTTTTGATTTTAAAAAGGAACACTTGATGGAGCAAGTAAGAGCACAAGTTTGGTATGTGACTGGCTTTCAGAAGAACTTCACAGGTACTTGTTAACACCCTCACCAACCAAAGCATACCCACAATTAACTTGCAACACACTATGCCTGCTTCCATATAGGCCTATCTGTAGGTCACTTTTAAAGCTGTGGTATCCTTTAAAATAAATAAAAGGCTAAAGACAAGCAGCTGTTCAGTGCCCATGATGTGCACAATGCAAAGTCATCTGTACAGTATCTGGGTTCCAGTAATGAATAGTAAATGGTAGCCTATTGGAGCCTATTTGTTTCACAGTGCAATATTTCTGATTGGTCTGAAGCCTGTATTAAATCATACTTAAAAACTAGGATATACTGTGAGTGGGCCATAAGATACAGAAGGATGCAAGGAAAATGGCAATTGATCTCAATATAGTCACAATCTTGGCATGTTAAGTAGTGGCATATATTATTTTAAACCTACATTGTTTTACACAGTGGGAATAAAGTACTTACACGCACCTTCAAGTTCAGAGCTAAAACTGCACCCATCGATGCAGGTTTAATAGGCAATATATATTGTATCAGAAAGTGGGAGGAAATGTTTACATTTAAAAACTCTTGATGCTTTATGAATGTCACTATACAACAATAAAGACAAATTTGGCTAAACTTTAGTAGCATCCTGGGTGCAGAAAGACCTAACTGCTTATTGCATGGATTTTCTGTAAGCAGGGAACAACTGACGCATCTGAATCAAAATGCAAAGAAGACAGTTGTGAAGAGAAGAGGAAGGAACTAATACATAGTGCTGATTAAACACAGTGGCCATTTTAATAGAAAAACATTTTTTATAAGTTTCCTTTTTCATACAAACACAAGCACTGAAAGAAGGGCAAGGGGGTAATCTGCTCTTCACTGTTTTTCAGGTGACTAGCATCCTCCAGATCTTATCACAGGAAATCTGGAAGTGCATGTCTTCCATTATCTGGCCTGAACTTCAACCCCACCATATTGCAAAGAGGCCCTGCATTTCTGAAAGTCTAATTTCCAAAAGACCACTGCCACAATCACAGAAAAAAATAGCCTCAACAGCAACTTTCTGCTATTTATTGAGGAACTGATTAATTGAGCAATTACTACTTGCTCAATTATCAGAGCTAGGGTGATTTTGTTCACTATATTTTTCAGTATTACTGAAATGAAAGTGGAAGCTCTTTCAATGCTGTAGTTAGACCCTTTCCCAAAGTACATACTCACTTGCAACCTGATTTCATAACCAGCAGTGCACACTCACTTGGCAATGGGAATACATATTAAGTTTAGGTTAACCAGTGAAATCATATTTTTAAAGACTGATTTCTGACAAGCAATAATTCAGCACATAGCAGACTAGATTTGCTCAATCTTTAAAGACCTTTCGAAAGAGCAGGAAGACCGAGACATTAAAAGCTTCCATCTGTAGACCCTTTAAAATACAACATCGCATTAAATGAAAGATTCAGAATTATTAAATTTAAAATACAAATGAGGATTTTGGTACCAGGATCAAAATTTATATAAAAGGCCTAAAACTGTAGATAAAATTATTATGCATGACCCAGCACAAGGGCTTTAAAAATAGTTTTACTCATACAAGGTAATTATTAGAACTCAATGCTTCAGTCCTTACTGTTTGGTTAGAAACCTCCACGCAAGATTAAGCAAGATTCTCACCAACCCCACTCCTAGAAAGAATGGGTCAGCACAATTTATACACAAGACACACTAAGCTTTTCCCATAGTATTGTTACCAAAAAAGAAGAGTTCCTTCAAATCAGTGTATGGGGAGATTAAGCCTCACATGCTAGTTACCTTTATCTATAGGAAGAAGTGGTTAATTAAGGTATTAATACAAAACCAGCTTTCAGGCATAGCTAGCTGCACCAATGCCTCAGCTTTCCCATTTGAAGTAGTGTCAACGTTGCCATGCTATTTCTTTGTTCTAGCAGTCTCGGTTCTACTGTTCTTTTCCGATGCGCAGATATAGATTTCTGTTGAAGTGTTATGTCCAAGAATCAAAATCTCCTGCTTTTGCTTTGAGTTTGTTATGTGTAAGGAACTTCACCATTCTGCATCTCCAATAGCTTTGGAAAATACATAATCTCTTCCATTAAGATTCATGATTCCATCTTTGAGGTGAAACTTCCACTTGTTCTTACTTCTATGAATCTGTTGAAGGAGGGAAGCCAAAGTTGAAGAGAAACACCCCAAGCTTAAAATACAACATTTGTTAACAAAAACCTCCCACCCAAATCTGCTCTGGAGGGATGGATAAACTACCCAAAAGAGCATGGGAAGGGTGGCTGGAGGTAGAAGGGATCTCACAAAAAAATACCTCTTCCCCTTCCACAGGAGCTTCTAGACAGATATTATGTCCACTTTGAGGGAAGCTCAAACCAGGTTCCTTCTGGCTCTCAATCTCTGGTCTTTCATGTACAGGAAACCCCCTAAAATAAGGGGTTTATGCTGCTCACAGGTGTGTGAACTGCTTTATACACATTCCCTCCACTAACCCTAGTAGGAAGGGTTTCATTAGAGTGATGCTCTGAAACCACTCTAGGAAGTATGGCAAGAGGGAAGCAGCCATGCTTCCTGGAGTAACTTCAAATCAACATGACACCGTATTGTATGACATTGCCCTAAAGCCCTTCTAAGATGCGTAGTCAGAGGGAATAGGCACAGAGGGGCTCACTCACTGTTGTATGCAGCGTAAGATCCCTTTTTTAAACCAAGGGAAGAGAACCTGGGCGCAACAAAAGCAGCTCTTTGTGCCTCACTGTTTGGGCTCTTGGGACTCTCATAGGCCACACCCCCTCCCCAAACCACACTCCACATCAGCCCTGCACCCTACTTGAGTGGATGGAAGGCATCTCTGAACTGTGATCAACACCACTTATTTGGATAGAGGATGCAGACCGAGGTGTCCATATGTGTGTATGCAAGTGACTGAATGTGTGAGAACACCTCTGACTTTTGCTGGCTGGTATGTAAGACCACTGCAAAGAGATAAGCATCATATCCATTGCGCCACACTCACATTTTCCTTGTGTCCCATTTGCTGAAGCCATACAGCCTGTAGAAGGTTGCCAATAAGGCAATGCAGCCCTCAGGCTGAAAAAGATTCCCTATCTCCATATTATGAATACTTCTAATAAACTTTTACAAGCTCATGTAAAATTAACTGGAGACATGTTTTAAAGTTTTAAGTAAATGATTCTAACTGCTTAAATTTACTAAGAATTGCAGCTCTAAATTGTCAGCAAACTGTACTAGGAAAGTGAGGTTTTTACCACAAACATAAAAAATATACATATTCACTCAAGTATATGGTTTTTGCAGGAGGCAATGCAGGTTTTAGAAATCATATTTGTCAGATTTACCTTGTCATACTGGCACACAACAACATTCTCAGTATCAAATAATTCTTGCCCTTCTTCATCACTCACATCATCTTCGCTATTCAGAGGCTCCTAGAAAATATTTGAGTATTCAGATGACCCAATTCATTAAACATTACACATTTATATAGAAGTCCTACACAATGAAGACACCAGTTTTAAAATATACATATGTGCATATTACCTAGTGATGCATGTTCTTTAACTGACAAAAGCTCACCACTTTGAGCTCCCGCCCCCAACCTTTCAAACCCATTTATCTAATAAGAGCAGATTTTTTTCCTATCCTACAACCAACTCAGCTAGAATTAACACATTAATGTTATCTATATGTGCTGTGAAAGTCTAATCGAAGCAGACACCTCAAAATTTACCTCCTCAACTTGGCCATCTTCGCCTCCATCCTTTTCTTTGTCCTCCTCTTCATCATCATCATAATCTTCCTCCTCTTCCTCCTCCTCTTCAGATGATGTGTCACCCGCTCCATCTACCTGTAGCACCAAAGGTGCCTGTGGCTGTGCTGTTTGCTGCTGAGGTTGCTGCTGACCTGCTGCAGGAATCTGTGCTTGTGTTGCTGTGGGTGCAGCCACTGTTGTAGGTATTACCTGGGTTTTGTTTCCTGTAAATAAGATCTGCTGGGGTTGGATAATCACTCCCGTTTGCTGTGAGATACCTCCAGGAATAGGAGCCAAAACCTAGGCAAAAATAATTAAAACAAAAGCTATTGTATCACAGCTATAATTCCTACTTAATTCTCTGTTTTTGTTTCTGTAATAAAACAAGCAAGACAATCTACTTCTGTTTCTTGCAAACCTTGCATATGAATATTTATGTTCAATAATTATTGAGGAAATAATTATTAAGAACTTGGCATTTATTAAAACATAGCCTAATTTGATTAACAGCTAGCATTAGACACTGCCTAGTCCTTTTTAGCTGCTGCCACCTCATAAAGCAAAAGAATGGAGACAAACTTGAGTCCTCCTTCCATTCCACTACCTTCCTCCAGTGCAATAGAGGGAGGACTCAAGTTTGTCTCCACTGTTTTGCTTCATAAGGTGGCAGCAGCTAAAAAAGGACTAAGAAGTATCTACTGCATCTTTATAAGTAGCAATGCATTCTCTGGTCAGGACACCTCATATTTGTTTAGACTGTTCAAATCCACGTTAGCCTCTTTCCTCAAACACAGACCAGATGGGTAAGGCAATAAGGGATTGTACTGAAGCAGTTTCCAAAAAGAGCTGCCCCTAATCCTGCTTGATTTCATTATGCTGATGTGTTATAGAAGAAAGCAATGTGCTAGCTTTATTATGAATACATAAAACTTGTTCAGTAACTAAACACCATTCATTTCTTCATCTACAAGGTGTCAGCAGTGTTTAATCTTTTAAGCGAGTCATTGTTTAACTTTACTGAAATCAATTATGCCACAGTCACAACAAAAACAATGTTTGCTCTGTCCCTAATTATAAATACTTCTTCTCACACCCATCTCCTTTCCATTAACTCTCCCATTTTTGTGCTAACATGATACCTGCAAAGTGACCTGGAAGATTCCACTTAGTTAACCAAACAATCTTACTTGCTGAATAACAGGAGACTGTACCCCACCAGGTTGCATCTGTGGTATAACCTGTTGCTGTAGAACCACTTGCTGCTGTGGTTGAATGATGTACTGAGCTCCATTGGCAGTTCTAACCACCTGTAGGATTTGGCCTGTAACAAAATGAGTCCATTTGAGTATCTCACTTAACTTGTGGAACTTTCTCTTGACCCAAGAGCCAATCATGCAATGAACTGACACACACACACACATGAACTGAAGCATTTTTACAAAGGAAACCAATAATGTTACACTGGGAAAATTCTTAACTCAATGACATGTCTATTGATACCCTACAAGTTTACTGTTTAGCCATGTTAGTTTTGCATCATGTGAGCTGCCTTGCTGAATCAGACCAAGAAGTTCATCTAACCTTACATTTTGTCTGCATTATTAATTAACTAGAGGACTCTTGGAGGCTCAACAGCATAGTGTGGTGCATTTGTGGCTGTTCCTACACAATTGCCCCCGCACTGGCTTGGCACTGAGCACCGAGAGATCTCATTTACCGTTTGGGCAAGCAGAACATGCATCTCTCCCCCTCCTCCTGCAGTTGCCATGCTAACGTGAATATGCAGCTTAACAAGTTGCTAACCTGCCCTCCCACATGTCTGGTCTATGGTCTTCATGCCCCACATTCTGATAATGAAGATTGCAGGATTGCCTCCCAAGAAACAAAACAAGTGGTGGTGACATTAGCATGGTGGGTAGTCAGGAGAAGACCATGAGGCAAGTGGTTCCCTTTCCTTCCCCTCCATGTGCTTTGATTTTATGCTTCTTATTCTCCACTTCCAAAATATATAATTTGATACATTTTTATGTTTGATATTCTAAAGTATAACACTATAGAAATGCATATTGACACATACACAAACAAACAAACAAACAAACAAACCTGAATTTGTGAGTATCTGCTGAACAGGAGTAACCCCAGCTGGCAAAGCCAAGGTAGCTGCAGTGGCTGCAGCACTCTGAAATATAAGAAACTAGTTTAGCAGCAAAAATAAATTATATAATGAAAACTCAGATTTAAGACAAAACAGCACATGGATTTCAATAGCCGATTACATGTCTCTATATTAGAATAACAACAGCTTTCTTCTTCCATCCACATTTTTAACTGCTTTGAGCACTTCTTAATTTATTAAATTTCTATACAACCCTTCATCTGAGAATCACAAGGCAGTTTACAATACTCTTACACTTCTTGTAAGAGTATGGCTTTTAAGTCAGTTATAGTACTGTTTATTTTATAAATACAAATATTAAACAATTAATTCCCTTTTCTTCCAGTTCACTCAACAGGTCTACCCAGAGTGGATCCAGAGTTGCCATGGACTAGAGGAGGAAACTGGGGGTGCAATTTTAGCTCGTTATTTCTGCCGTCTCCTAAAAAGCTGCTCTGGAGAACTGAGGGACTCTGGGATAGTGTAGGAGGCAGCACAGGAAGCTGCTGGGGCACTAGGCAAAAAACGCCTCCTTCAACTTCCACCAGCAGGAACCTCCACTGACTCACATCCCTTCCACAGGGAGGAGGAGCCCTGCTGTTCATGAAAAAGGACACAATGGATTTAACCTGTAAAATTCTATAAAAATATTTTCTTGTGAAATAATAATTGACAATCTATTCAGAATTCTGGAAAACCATGAGACTGAAAAACAGGGACATAAGCTTGTGTTCTGACATACCACTGAGCCACACCATGGGTTAGCTCCTGAAAGCAGGAGTGGTGGCGGAGTGAAGAGCCCATTATTTCTGCCCTGTGCACCTTCACATTGTGTATTCACCAGCTTATGTTTATCTATGACTTAAAGTGATTATGTAAACCAGGTCCATATTTAGACCTTATATTAAGATTTTTTTCTTGATAAGTGGTACACAATTTATAACCTATATAATACATTTAGCTACTACCATAAGTGTTCTGCTTTTTAAAAAAAGACTAAACATTCAAAACGGTCACTGAAAAAGAGGCATAAGCTTATAAAATTTAATGTTATTTTGTACAGTGCGGGTTTAGTTTTTCTTTATGCAGAGTATAATTTGGCTTGGTCACAAACAATCTTTCCTAATTGGGTCCTGGCATGCTTGCCTTAAAGGTAAACTGCTTAATCTTACCATGCCCGATGCATTCATGTGCTGTATCAGCTTGGAATCTGGCATAATAACTTGTTGTTGAGGTGCTACAACACATGAGAAAAAGGTAATCAATGCTTGGATCACCACAGAATACTTTGCCATAGATTATTAACACTATAATCATAGAATAGTGTGTGAGGACTTATATAGCATTCTAGTCCAACCCACTAATCAATGCATGAAATCCAGAACTGAAGCATCCAACCAACACCTGCTCAAAGACTTCCAATAATTCTCCTTTTACCATCAATAAGTTATCCTAACAATAAACCACAATCTTTCCTATTGTGATTGAATCCCATTAGATCTAATCCTGTCTTCTGGAGAGGTTGAGAACAAGTCTTTGTCCTCTTCTATGAGACAGACCATCAGGTATTTGAAGAATGCAATCAGGCCTCCATTCAGTCTTCTCTTTTCCAGGCTAAACATATCTAGTTCCATCAATCTTTCCTCAAAGGTGTCATTTTCCATCCTGACCATCTTAGTTGCCCACTCTTATTTGCCTATATCCTTTTTAAAGTATTGTGTCCAAAAGTGGACACAATATCCCAGATGAGATTTCACTAGCACAGAATAAAGTGGAACTATTATTTCCTGTGACTTGGAAACTATATTTCTATAAGCTTTTCTGCAGCTGTATCCCTGTTTCATGTTCAGCTTGTGATTGACTACAATTTTGGAAGGCTTTCACATGTACTTACAGCACAATAAAGTGGAACAAGTCTTGTGACTTGGGATCTCCAATTCTGTACCTATGCATTTTTACACACCACACCCCCCGGAAATACAGAATTTTGCATTTTGTTAATTTTAGCCCATGTTTCCTTTCCCTCAAGATAATTTTGAATCTTATTTTAGTCTTCTGAGATGTTAGCTAGCCACAGCAGGTTTGGGTCATCTGCAAATTTCTTAAGAATTCCCTCTACCTCTTCTTGTAAATCACTGATGAAAATATTGAAGCACATTAGACCCTGGACAGAGCCCTGTACCACACAAAACTTTCTTCCAGTTTTATAAAGAGACATTTATGAGCATTCTCAAAGCATGGTTTTCCAATCAGGTATTTCACTTGAAATCACACTAATCTAGTTTGCATTTAACCAATGTTAACCAAAATATTCGTCATCAAATGTTTTTTCTAAAAGCCAGATAAATTACACTCACAGCAATCCCATAATCCACTAAACTAGTAACCCAGTTAAAGGAATATTAACCAACAATGTTTCTTCTTCAAATGAGGTTTTCCATATCACAATCTATTTATATTGTGGACACCAACACCAGATACATACCTCAGTAGAAACAATTCCTAACAAACTTAGAAGTCTTGAAAAGGTGTATGGCAATTATCACACTCACTGCAGAAGGTTCAGTTTTACCTCTGTGCTTGCTAAGAGAGGTGAGTTTTTAGTTTAAGTTCATATCCTTTACTATTATATGGAAGAGATCATATCCACTACAATATTCCAAACATTTTAAGCCAAGGACCTAAAATCCTAACAGAGAAAGGAAGAACAGTGATAAGCAGGGTGTGATGAGCCTGACCTATGCTGAACATGAGCACTACTGTTTGGCCAACTTGGTATGAGGGACGCCATCTTAAAAGTCCAAGACTCCATTTTGTAAAATAGCTTAGCAGTTTGTGTTTTCTTTCTTTAATTATATCTGTTACACAGATTGAATGGTTTGCCACTCCTGCCTCATGATAAGGACACCCCAGGAAGCAAGTTTTATTTCTGGTTTATACTCACAGCCTACCCTTTACCAAATGACCCAAGAGGGTTATAAAAATATTACAATTAAAAAGCAGGTGCAAATTACATTAGAATCATAATGTAAGGAAGTTGTGTATTTTGCTTAGTCTGCCTGTTTGGTTTAAGATTCTCAATTTAACTGAGTACTAAATTAGATGTGATACCTCCTGGTTTGTTTTACTAATCTGAAAAACATCAGGGCGTTTGAGGAGTGTTGAATGTTTTCCTCCATCTAAAATGCACCCCCTCTACCTGAAGCTGCAATTACTTCTGTAAAAGGGGAGGGGAGAAAGATACAGAAACTTCTGTTTTTGTCTAATGCATATGGGGTTTAGATTTAGCCAATCTTCAAACCTGCCCAGTGTGCCAAAGCAGTAAATCAGAATGCTGATAACCGTATCTGGTTTGGTCACAATAAAATATTTGTTTGCATCTCCAGCTCTAATTGGTCCAGGGTGCTGGTGGTTTATTCTGAAGCAGAAGCCTTACATTTGAAAAAGGCTGAAAAGTCACTTGAAACAAAGATTCTAACTGATGCTGGCATGGAGACACATAGGCTGATGAGAGCTTCTTCAGAGCATGGGAGGCCATTTGGGACTTTAGGAAGTACACATTTTATTTAACAAACCCTGCTTAATGAAGCCATAGAAGCCAAAAAATGATGAAAGAAACATTCTTAAGTAGTTTTTATATATTGGGTGGAATTTAACTATGCTCTATTCAAAGTAGATTCATTGAAATGAATGATCACAACCAAGTTAGGTCCATTAATATAAATGGGCCCCATTATCATCAATGGGTCTACTCTGAGTAAAACTTGCTCTTTCTGTTTGTTCTCTGTAAGCAAATGTTTAACTGAACAAGTCTTTTGCTTAAGGGATTTAACTAGCTCCCATATTTTGAGAGCATGCCTAGATTGCTTGATGGCCTTATGTCCAATTCAACCTGGAGGAAGCAGGTACCGTAGTTTTCGCTCCATAACACGCATTTTTTTTCCTCCTAGAAAGTAAGGGGAAATGTCTGTGCGTGTTATGGAGCAAATGCTTCCCTCCTCCGTGGTTTCCAGCGGGAGAAGAGCCGCTGAATGGGAAGGAGAGAGGGACAGAGTGCCTGCTTCTTTAAAGGAGCAAAGCGGGAGGGGAGAGGAGCTGCTTACACGAGTGTAAGCGTCTCCTGTCCGGTTGGCTCCTTTAAAGCAAGCAGGTTCTGCTCCTCTCCCCCCTCCCCACTCAGCGGCTCTTCTCCTGCTTTGCTGCTGGGGGGGGGGGGAGGGAGAGAAGCAGAGTCTGCTTGCTTTAAAGGAGCAAAGCGGGAGAGGAGCCTGTCCGGTTGGCTCCTTTAAAGCAAGCTGGCTCTCTGTATCTCTCTCCTCCCGATTTGCTGGAAATAGCAGGAAAGATTTTCAGTCTCCTCCTGCTTTGCTTTTCAGCACGCTAAGGGCGGGGGGGGGGGGGGGAGAGGAGGGAGAGAAGCAGAACCTGCTTGCTTTAAAGGAGCCTACCGTACAGGAGCCGCTTACACTCGTGTAAGCGGCTCCTGTCCCATAGGCTCCTTTAAAGCAAGCAGACTCTCTGTCCCTCCAGCAAAGTTTTTCAGCTCGCTAAGGGGGGGGGGGAACAGAGCCTGCTCCATGCGTGCTCCTTGTCCCTTGAGTGCTTTTCCTTCCCTCCCCACTTAAAACGTGGTTACAAAGCACAGATCCACATGGATCCTCAAGATTTTTGCACTGGGTCACCTCAAATTCACCATCAGATCACATAGCATGTCCATGGCTACAGTTTGCACCAAAAAAATCACACACCCACTGTTACCTGGGGCTGCAGTGGTGCAAAAACATGGTTACAAACATGGATCCACATGGATCCTCAGGATTTTTGCATTGGGCTACCCCAAACTCACCGTCAGATCACATGTCTGTGGCCACAGCATGAACCACAAAAATCATACATCCACTTTTTCGTTTAGAATATTTTTTTCTTGTTTTCCTCCTCTAAAAACTACATGCGTGTTATGGTCGGGTGCGTGTTATCGAGCGAAAAATACGGTAGCTCATTCCCCGGCCTATACCACATGATTGCCTCAAGTCAACCAAGGGCCAGATTCAACGAAGCTGGCACACTAAAAAAAACCCAAACCCAGTGCAATGGGGCTTTCCTCCCTCGCCTCCCCCAAATCTGCTCTGGCAAGCAGAAATTCTTGCACTGATAGGAATGATCAGAAGTGCATGAATTCCCCCATAAGACTTCAGAGTTGCCCATCTCCACTAAAAAATACTGTAATTGCTGGTGGCAGCAATTAAGAAATAGCTCTTGCTAGCAAATCAATTGCTGGATGGGCATGTACTTTATGGGATGTGGGCGGTGCTGTGGTCTAAACCACCAAGCCTCCTGGGCTTGCCAATCGTAAGGTTGGCAGTTCAAATCTGCGCAACAGGGAGAGCTCCGGTTGTTTTGTACCAACTCCTGCCACCCTAGCAGTTAGAAAGCATACCAGTGCGAGCAGATAAATAATTACTGCTGCGGCAGGAAGGCAATGGTGTTTCCATACTGTCTGGCACTTGTCTCAGTGGTCTGTACGCCAAAAGTGATTTAGTCATGGTAGCCACATGATGCAGAAAAGCTGTCTGTGGACAAATGCCGGCTCCCCCAGCCCGAAAGCGGAGGTGAGAGCAGCACCCCACAGTCGAACTCCACTGGACTTAACGATCCAGGGGTCCTTTACCTTTACTGAATATTTTATTTTGTGGAAGTAAAATAAAATGTAGGGAAGATGTACCCAGGGTTTGGAGACCTGGGGGCATTTCTAGAGAGTGTAAAGCATAAGACATTCATTGTTACTTAGGTGTTGCACAGAATCTAAACATTAGTCCTTGAGATAGCACTTATGTACCACCTGCACACATTTTAGCAGCAGTATGGGTATGTCATATTAGACAGCTGCCATTTGGAGATAATCATCCTAAAAATCAGTAAGATGAAACAATTGTTACTTTTGTCCAGACTAAGGAAATACAGTATTGTTTTAATAATAATAAAAAATGAATTGCCTTACTGGTGTACACGTTTGATTTTTGTAGAAATTCATACTATGAGATAGCGCATGCTAAGCCCAGCTATGTCCTAAATTATTGTGGCACTTGTGGACACCACAGGGCACTGAGACAAACACCTCCAGCTCATACCGAGGTCCACTGCCTTCCCAGTTTTTTGTTTGGGGAGTAGTAGTGCCTGCATGTTTGGGGTTTACTTGGCAAATGTACATGTTTTGTATTATTTGGGGAAGATTCACCAATTTTTCTTTTGTGAAATGAGTTTTTGGTGCTCCCTTAAATGTACTCTCCTAAATGTTTTCTAAGACTCAAAAAGTTTGGAGGTCTGTCCTAAAAACAACCACCTGCAAACACTAGAACAGCTTCTCATACTATGCACCTCACATTTGCAGTCTTCACTTACAGCAGTTCTATTTTTCTAGAAAAAGAGGTGCTGGAACTCACAATGAACACCTCCCTCGTTCTCTTAGAATGGCAAAGGCACCCACCTGAGAGGTGCTGGAACTGAGTTCCGGTGAGTTCCGGCTGAAAAAAGCCCCGACATCCAGTAATATTTGAAATTATAGTAAGTAAGTTGAAGGACATTTTATGAGCAACTGACACTTTAAGATGGGGAAATATCAGTCAATTAAGGACAAATGAATCTGCTTTATACCAAGTCAGACCACTGGCCAACTTAGTGTCTACACTGACTAGCAGTAACTCTCCAGCATTTCAGACAGAGGACGTTCCCAGCCCTACCTGGGGATTGAATTAGGACCTTCTGCATTCAAAGCAGGTGCTTTGCCACTGAGATATGGCTAGTTGTGATACACTGAAGACAACATGTAAATTGAAAAGAAGGAATTGAGAACTTGTACTCCTGTTAATTTTTCTTTGTATGAAACATTGCTGTAACTTTACAAAGCCTCAGATCCAGAAAGGAACTCGGTTCTTACCTTGCTGTGTTGCAGGAATAAGGACTTGCTGTGTCTGGGACTGCTGCTGAACTGTTGGCTGTGGCTGTGGGTGATGGTGATGATGAGCATGCTGTTGCTGTTGTTGTTGCTGCTGCTGTTGTTGCTGCTGCTGCTGCTGCTGTTGCTGCTGCTGAACTTGCAGCAAAAGCTGCTGTTCCTCTGAATGAAATCCATCTACAGCCTTGGACTGCAGCAGCTTGTTTTCCCACAGCTGTGTTTATTAAGCAAGATTCACTTAAGGACACTTCTTTTTACATATATCAACTATATACTCTCTACATTATTATTACTGATTCAATGTACTCTCTCTTATCTATTCATTTTGAAGGGAGGTGACCCGAAATCCTCTGGAAAATAAAAGGAACCTATATAGTGCTTATTAATTTGGCTCCATTCTGTATTTGAGCCTCCTTTCACTCCTATCCATATTGATAGCAACATCCAGACATGCAGTTTCTAAAGGACATCAGCAACATAGTAAAAAATACATCTATTCTGATGTCATAAACAGCCATTAGAAAATATTCTGCACCAAGCTAATAAAGCTAAGATACAAAGCTTGCTCTTTACTGGAATGAAATATTTTGTTTCCTGGATGAATATTACTGAATGGAATTCCTGAGATATTCTAAAACTTTTTTTAAATTTCATTTCACACATTAGATTGTTCATTTACTGAAAATTTAAACTGCAAGAAAATTTCTCTCAGTACAATGGAGGGAAGACAATTTTGATAATGAAAAATGTTCAAGGTATACTATTAATATTTGCAAAGTCATTAAGCAGCAGTCACATTAAAACCATTATACTCTTAGATCTTCTTCAAAGAAAGGTGACATAATTATGAAAACCACTATAAAACACTATTTAACAGCAGCATTTAAAGCTTTGAAGAGTTGATGTAGAGCAATGGCTACAACTTCCCAGTTCAAATGTTAATCCAGCCTTGAATTTACTAGGTGGCCTTAGTTAAGTTCTCCACCTGCAATTCAGGGGTAGCAATGTCTTCCATTATGGGGGTGCTCTAAGGAAGAATCTCTGCAAATGTATGCAGCATACTTGGAGTGACATGCTATATAAATATTTACAGCATACAGCCCTTCAAGATGTGAGTTTTATGCATTGACTGCTACAAGCTTGCAAACAGCAAGTAATTTGTAGTGAACATAACTTACTGTTTTCAGTTCAACAAGAACCTGTTCATCAACACCCTCATCCAGAAAGACCTCTCGGACATCATTAATGACATCTTCAATCACAGACCTATATAGTTTAGGCTGCAAAAAGTCACAGATAAGACCAGCTCATTAAATGAGATCTATGCTAGCAATATTTCAAAACACTTCTAGATATATTTTTAAATTACTGAACTACTGTTTCACAGATAATCCTTGTGGATACTTCTTTAATTGTCTCAAAAAATTATATTTTTTTAAAAAAATATTAAACCATCACATCTGTATAACATTCCAGAGAATCTTAGCGCTTCTAGCAATAAGACAATTAATGCAGGGCTGGGAAACCTTTGGCCCTCCAGATTATGTTGGACTACAATTCCAGTAATCCCCAGCCAGCATGGCAAATGATTAGAGATGGTGTGAATTGTAGCCTAACCATTGTAACCCTGATCTAGTATGTAGTAACCTTGATTCACAAAATGTGAATCAAACCAAAGTACTCTGCTCCAATACAGTCCAGTTCAACTGATGTCAAGTGGGACTAAAGCTTCAATTCACACCATGTGTACTAAAAAGGGGCAGGTTTTACAGTACAAATCATATGTATGTCTACTTAGATATAAACACCACTGTGCTCACTCGGATTTAATCCAAGGTACATGGAATCACAACAATGAAACAGTTTAGCAGCACTGAATTCAACGGGGCTATAAGGCTGAACACTCAACTGCTGATATTTAACTAAACTATGAACTGGAGAAGAACCATTTTTCTCATTGTACCCTGTGCATAGAGGGTAATTCATCTATCCTTTGACATATGTAAACATATGTACACACAAGTATTTTTAATATTGCTTTACTATGCAAGACCACAATTCTTGACACACTTCTATTAAGCCCCATTGAGCTCAGACTTCGTTCTTTATAAACATATACAAGATCAGGCAATGGCTTGCAAATGCTTTAAAAAGCAGAACAACAAACTGTTCTCTATTTCACCGAATATACATTTAAAAAAAAAACAGCTAGGAGGACAGAAATGCACCAGCCGCTTTGCCATCTAACAGCCACAGCAAATTGAATTTGAAAGCTGAGAGCGGCAGCTTCTGAACGAGAGAGCGCGAGCTCCTTCCAGCTTGCGCTGTGCAGGCACCTCCCAGCCTGCTTTCCGCAGCTCTCTCCCTATTTAAAGGCTGATGTGGTGTTTAAATGGAGAGGCGGTGACGTGGGGCTGGAAAGCACCTTCCCATCCTGGCAGAGTCTATATTAGAGAGCGGCAATGGCTCTATATAAACAGGGCAGCCACAGGGAGGAGGAACACAAGGAGCAGGGAGAGAGAAAAGCGAGGGGAAGCCATGATGGATCTGAGAGCACAAAATAAGAGCGGCCAAATCTGCAACGGAGCCGCCTGGACCCTGGTTTGTCAGCAGTGGTTTATTGGGATGGGGGGGAGTGTTATTTCCCCCCCTTAGTGAATTCAGTTTGTTCTTTTTAAAAAAATGTGAAACGGGGAAATAACGATTAAGAGGGGCAGGGTTATTTTGTTGTTGTTTTTCCCTTCGTGTGACTGCTTATTGCAAACCGATGTGGAAAGCGAGAGACTCGGGGAAACTGTGTCGTCTAGTATTAAACCGAGACGGGGAAGCGTAGAAAAGGGAGGCGGGAAAGGAGGAATAGAGGCTTAATCGTTGTATTTGTTACAGCAATGATAAATAAAAACCTTTTCTGGGGAAACCTCGCACGGGCTTAAAAGAGTGCTTTCTTTTTCGCGCACGTCAAAGATATTTCCGAGAAAAGATGGGGGTTGGTGGGAAGAGGAGGAGAGGAGGAAGAGAGACTTCGGTTTTGTTTTTTTCTCCTTCTGCCGGGTTAGGAATTAAAAAGTGCTTTTCAACCTTTGGTCACCGACACACACAGATACATTTAAATTTTCAAAAAAAATGAACATCCACCCCAACCTCCTCGCTCAGAAAGGGGGGAGAGAGAAAGGCACCCACCACCCGGGCGGGAGAGAAAGAGGCGCCAGGGGAACCCGCCGCTTCTGTCTGTCTCTCTCTCCCACGCCCTCCGCGGAGGGGGGGAGAGCCGCTGAGCGGGAGGCTGCCTCGAGACGCCCGCGGCGCCTCTTCCGCGGTGACCCCCGAAGCAGCGCGCGAGGGAGACGGCGGCTGCTCCGAGGGAGACAGAGCGAGCGAGCGCGCCTCCCTCCTCTGTGGCTCCGGGCGGAGGCCGAGCGAGGGTCCGCTCCCGGCTCTCTCTCTTTCTCTCCCGCCGCCCTCCGCCCATACTACGACCATCACCACCGCAACAACCGCCTCCCTCTTCTCCACACAAGCCCAGCGGCCCTCCCGCCTCCCCGCCTCGAGGCTCCCCCTTGCGTCCTTACCACGGGGTTTGTATTAGCCGAGCTCGCCATGTCCCGCGCCAACCCCCCGGGCAGGACACCGCACACCCCCAACGAGGCAGCGGCTGAGGCAAGAGCAGGCAGGCGGCGGCGGCTGAGGCACCTTCAAGCACTTCTCTCCCTCCCCCCACCCCCCTCGCCTCTCTCTTAAGGGAAGACCGCGAGCTGAGGTAAACTGCTGGCTCCTCTTCTCCTCCCCCCCTTACTTCGCGCGCTCTCCGTCTTCCCCTCCCTCCCCCCGGTCTCGCCTCAGGGGCTTCCCCTCGCCCTCCGTTCTCTTTCTCTCCCCCTCTCTCCCTCGCCCGCCGCTGACGGGGAAAGCGCGTTCCGAAGCCGCCCTCCCCCCGCGGCCCGGCCTTACACGGCGGCCCTTGGGCTGCAGCCGCCAGCCGCCTGCTCTGCTCGCTTCGCCCCTTTATATAGCGAGTGCCGAGCAGCTGCGCGAGCGGCCAGAGAAAGGGGGAGGCCGGGGAAGGGAAGGGAGGGGGAGGACGCCGCCGTCCCGCGAGAAGGAGCGAGACGCCGCCGTCCTCCTCTTCACGACTTCCGCTTTTCTGACGCCATGACACCTATACTGAGGCGGAAGTCCGAACTGGGAGCCGAACCGCCATGGCGGTTTCCTTGGCTTTTCCGCTGCTCTTTCTGCCCGAAATTTGAGCCGCCTTTATGCCCGACGTGTAAAGAATAGGCTTAGCCATAGAGACGCCGAAGTCTGGAACGGCGCGCTCACGGGCGACGATGGCTTTCGATGTTTTACCTGAAGTTTAGCGACTCTACATCTGTTCCTATCTCTATGGGTTGGGGAGACAAGTTGTCCATCGAGTGCGTTACCAGTTTCCATGTGCGAGGCGGGAAAACGTAATATAAACTATGCTGCCTCTCTAGGCACACACCTCTATAGTATCGTGTCTCTTTTGGGGTGGAGGGTGGGGGAGGCGTTGCCTGTCCTGTTCTATTAGGCACCGGAAGCGCCGGTGTAAGCTTCGTGGAGCTTGTCATCCTTGCCCCCGCCACTCAAGATTATGGAGGAGGAGGAGGTGTATATGGCGGGGAGCCGGTAATGCTGACCTGTTTCTCATCAGCTCTTCTGTGTGAACCTGAAGTTGGCGCCTGCACCCGTTTGAGCATTATCTGATATGTGCTCAACAAGCCAGTATTTTAGTGGCCGGACTGGTAAAACGCGCCCTGCAAGTTAGCAGGAACTTCCCCGGTATTGGAAAGATAGTAAACCCCATTTGTCATTCAAAGCGGCGAGCGAATTCATCATTTATTTGTCACGTCTATAGCCCACGTTTCCTCCAAAGGGCACAAGGTTGCCCACAGGGTTCTCTTCTTCCGGTTTTTATCCTCACAACAACACTCTTGAGGTAGGTCAGGCTGTGACTGCCTAGGGTGGTTCATAGAATAATTGTTGAGCTGGAAAGGGATCCTGAGGATCATCTAGTCCAACCCCCTGCAATGCAGGAATATGCAGCTGTCCCATACAGGGATCAAACCTGCAAACATGGCATTAACAGCACCACACTCTAACCAACTGAGCTATCTAGTGGGCTTAGCAGGGATTTGGACCAGCACTGTACCCACTATGCCACACTGGCTCTAGGCTGCAGTCCTAACCCCACTTACCTGGGGATAAGCCCCATTGAATTAAGTAGGGCTTACTTCTGAGTAGACATGGTTAGGATTGCACAGCTAAACTTAAGAACTGGTTAGAAAATGCCATGTCTCTATAGCAGCAAGGAGACAGCCCAATCCTATACACACATATATACAAATATAAGCCTCGTTGAGTTCAACAGGGTTTACACCCAGGAGACTGGGTATAGGATTGCAGCCTTGTTGCAAGCTGTTTCATTTTGTAGTCACTTAATGGGAATTTATTTTATTTATAAGATTTATAAACCACTTGATCAAAGATTGCTCTAAGTGGCATATCAATAAAATTGTAGATAAAACAGGTAGATTCCACAGAATTATTAAAATACAAATATACATAAAATAATTCTCATTAAAACACAGACAAAATAAGGAAGACTTTTAAAACAAACGTAGGTAGCTAAATTATATTTCTTGGTAGGCTTGCAGAACTAAAAAGTTAATCAGCAGGTAGTTAAAACATAGCAAGTGGGCCTGTGTCAATAGGCACTGAAGTCAGTGTGAGGAAGTAATACAGTGAAAAATAAATGCCTTGCTAAGGGATTAATTCATTGAACAACTAAAATTATTATCAATATTTCTCTGCTTTTATCCACAATGAAGCCAATCTGCTTTGTCAATTAGACTCATTAAATTCAATGTGATTTACTCCCAGGTAAATGTGCATTGTGAAACTTCCAACCTGAAACTGAGGCATTTTAATGACGATACTGCCTGTAATTCACCCCCATTGTGCTGTTTTAACACTTGTGTGGCATTTCTAGTTATTTGTTGTTAATAATTTCCTGGAGTCTGGCCAGTTTCAACACATTCAATCATGAATGCAGCCCTGATGGCTGATACTCTCATTATTATGAAGGCTATGAACAAGGGGCTATAGCTGTAGAGGGGTGGGGACAAATGTGGGGTTTTTTCCTGGCAAGCAGCCCATAGCAAAAGCCCAATAAGAAAAGCCTGATGGATCAAGTCAGTGGCCCATCTAGTCCAGAATCCTGTTCTCACATATTCCTATGGGGAGTCTGAAAACAGGACCAGAGATTAACAGGACTCTCCCTACTTGTGATTCCCAGCAACTAGCATTCAGAGGTAGAACATAGCCAGGTGCCATGACTCATAGCCACTGACAGATTTATGCTGCATGAATTTTGTCTAATCCTCTTTTTCAATCCTTCCAAGATGGTGGCCATCACTGCCTCTTAGGGGAGCAAATTCTATAGTAACAATGCACTGGGTGAAGAAGTACTTTCTTTTATCTGTCCCAAGTGTCCCAACCTTTAGCTTCTTTGGATGTCTACAAGTTCCAGTGTTGTAAGAAGGGACGAAAAACTTTTCTCTGTCTACTTCCTCCATGCCATGCATATTATACACCTCTATCATGTCACCTCTTACCTTTTCTTCAAACTGAAAAGCCCCAAATGTAACATTTTCTCATAGGGGAGTTGCACCAGCCCCTTGATCATTTTGGTTGCCCTTTTTAAAATGTATTCCAGCTCTACAATAATTCTTTTTGAGGTTAGGTGACTCAAACTCTAAATGGTATTTATGAACAAGTTAAAAAGTACAGGTCCCAATGCAAACTCTTGGGGGGGACTCAATTTTCTCTCCATTCCTAGTCTGCTTCCAGTTTTTTTAACCAGTTGCCAGTCCATAAGAGGACCTCTCTTATTCCACAAGTGCTAAGCTTATACACTAAGCTTACCTCTGTGTTGAGGTACTTGTCAAAAGCTTTTTGAAAGTATAAGTACACAATTTCAGGTGGATTGCCTCTATAATTCTATATCCTTGTTGACACACTCAACTCTTAATAGGTTAGTGAGACATCACTTACCCATTCGGAAGTCATGCTGGTTCCACTTTATCAAGACTTGTTCTCCTGTATCCTTGGTGATTTTATTCTTGATAATGCTTTCCACCCATTTCCCCTCATTTCCAGGATGCCTTTTAAAAAATTGGTGTTTAGGCATCAAGGCTAATTTCAAGGTCAAGTTACATATTTTCTTAGCTAGTCAACAATTTCACGTTTCAGTTCTTTAAGAACTTTTGCGTGGATGCTGTCTGGACCTGGCAAGTTTATGAGAATAGCTGAATTTGTAACATGTGATATTTATACACAGCTGCAAATGGTTCTCGTAAATGCAAAGCAAGTTTCAAGTCACGGCTTTCTGAAAGGTTGCTGGCACAAACTGACTTCAGTTGATTGTGCTGTGTGCCTATATATATTTCTAAAGTACTGTTTCTGGAGTTTCACAAATTATGTGCAGGTTTTGCAGATACCTCTGGTTTCACATTTGCTGAAGCATGCAGATACACACAGAAAGCTAACCACCGGCTGACAGTATGCAATATGCTTTAGTTGTGCTCACACACGCTTACAATCAATTTGCAAACTTTCCCTTTAGCCTCATGCATCACCTTAAAGGATTCCCACAGAAATTCCCACCTTTTTGAATACAAGGGGCAATAAATAGGCTGAATGAAGACACTAGATGCTGAGCCATTGGCTTTTTGGGTCTATTTGTCCTCTGAGTGAAAAAAGCTAAACCAGGACTGCACCACTCAGAACATTATCAGGGCCAGTTTTACATTTTAATTAACTTCAATTAACATTTTTTGAAGAGGAAGCCTAGAGGAAGACTCTAAAATAGGCCAGTGAATACTGAGCAAACTCAATGGGTGTGGAATGGCGATTGACTGTTAGGTGTAAAAATAATTATGTATAACCAGGAAAGGGGAAATGGAACTGGGTATCCTGAACAGGAACATTTCACGCTGCAATGTTCTGTTGCAGGTTCACTTGTTTCAAATTCCATTTTGCCGCACATAGAATCATAGAATAGTAGAGTTGGAAGGGACCACGAGGGTCATCTAGTCCAACTCCCTGCAATGCAGGAATCTTTTGCCCAACATGGGGCTTAAACCCACAACTCTGAGATTAAGAGTCTTATGCTCAACCAACTGAGCTATCCCAAACATGATGAGAAGAGTACACTACTTGGAAGTCTTCCATCACCTTAACTGTTTTATTTTTAGCTCTCTAACCCAAATCAGTATTTGGGTAGTGTCAGCAGAAGAAATAGACAAACAGTTTCAGATGGCCCTGATCATAATGATATCTCGGGGCTGCCCCTCCCCTTACTGTTTGTTTCTCTATCCACAGGCCCATGGGTTGTATTCACCTAACTTTCCATTAAAATGATTGGATCTAAATTCATCATGGCCATGAATTTCAATGGGTCTATTCTGAGAATGGGGTTGTATTCACCTATCTCCATTACACCCATTATGTTACATCCGTAGCATTTCCTCTGCAAAATTATATGTCTACAATCCCATCCTTCATATGTCTTCCACTTTCTAAGGAACTGCCACCAGAGTCCCTGTTGTATCCTGGAGGAAAGGTTATGAACACCTGTTATTTTCTAGAGTTGAATGCTCTCATGATCTTGGGGTATATGTGTAAATAGATAAATAAAATTACCCATCCATTCATCCATAGTTTTCAGGTGAAACAGTTCCTAGAGTGGTTTGCTTAAGATTTTTTAAAATATGCATTCCCTTCATTTAATCCAAAAGATATGCCACAAATGGGAGGGGAGGGATGATAAAACACGGAAACTTGGGATTCAGTCCTTATGATGTAAATGTAACCGTCTGGAATCAAAACTGTTCAAAGCGAGAGGAGTCAAATGGATCTGGTTTTTCAGCAGTGCCAAAGAAATGGCCCAGCTCCCTTTCCTTCTGCTGCAGCCCGATGGAATGACTGCTGCCAGCTGACCCCTGTCATTCAAGTGATTACCTCCATGTATATCTTTACTGGGTGGTCCCGGTAACAAAAGCAAGCCCAAATCAGCTATCCTGACTACGAATAGATCCCTGGACTTTTATCTTGTAGCAAACTCTGATCGTTGGCATATAATAATAATAATAATAATAATTGTACCCTGCCCATCTGACTGGGTTGCCCCAGGCACTCTGTGTGGCTTCCAGCGTATATAAAAACATAGTGAAACATTAAACCTTAAAAAAAGCTTCCCTATACAGGGCTGCCTTCAGCAACTGTTCCTCATCTGTTCTTCTGTCATCACTCAAGCCCCAGGCAGCATGTAACCATCTGCATATGTAATCTGGGCTTGCACTGGCTTGGTGGAACATTTTATTTGGCTAGCTGCCAGAGAGAAATACCAGGAGGTTATCACCTCCCAAGAAAAGGTTCTGAAAGTGCAAGTCATAGTGAAGGAAGCCTCTTAGGAACATAGGGAGGTGCCTTACCCTGAATTAGACCACAGGTCCATCTAAGCCTAGTATGGTTGACACTGACTGGCAGCAGCTCTCCAAGGTTCTTGTTACTGTTGGTGGATCTCATGGTTGGGAAATCTGTGGCCTGTCAAATAGTGACCATAATTAGAGAATTGCCGATAATAAAATCTCCCTTTTTGCCTTTCTTTGGCATAGAGTGGAACTCATGGACCCTTCATGCAGCCCATCCCTTATCGGTGGTTTCTTCCTAGTCTGTAATGGTAGCATTAGGAGAGGGGGCGGCAGGTTTACCTCGCCTGGGCCGGTTCACTCCAGCAGAGATCCCTCCGTGGGCCAGACTGCATGTGTCAATGCGTGCACCCGCAATTTCCGGTGTCTGAATCTGCGTGGACGCAATTTCCGGTTTAGCGCAGCGGGCGGGGACTCGGTGGTCGGCTCGGTACGGGGGCAGCTCATGGGGCTATTAAATGACCCCCGTGGACTGCTTGGTAGGTGTGGAGTCCTTTCAATCTAAATGTTGCTCTCCTTCCCAGCAGTGGTGGAGCTGGCTGCATGGGCGCCTGGAACGGTGGCCATGCCATGCACCCGGGGGGGGGGGAGGTGCGATCCTCCACATGTGGCTGCAGCGGTGGTGGTGCGATCCTCCGTGCGGTGTGCCTCTGTCACCCCCCTCAGAGATTGCACATGGGGCGGACCGCCCCCACCACACCCCTTCCTACGCCCCTGCTTCCCAGCTGGCCAGCATGAGGGTGTGCCTGAACAACTGGCTTTGTAATGTTTTATTTCGTGTAATTAATTTTTATTTCCGTTTTTCTGTTTCCAGTGGAAATAAATAAGCATCAATGCAATTGATTGACTGCCTTTCTGTTTTGTGGAGTTTGCTGCTGATATAAGAAGTGTCAAATATGTAACATTTGAAACTGCAGCACAAAATATATAGAAACTTGTACAGTCTAATGTTGCTAGTTGTTACTGTTACTGTTATTGTTGTTATTATTATTATTAAATTTATATCCCGTACTTCCTCTCCAAGGATCTGAGGGCTGCAAACCCCCAAAAGCCAAAACAATACAATTGGAAACCACTACATACCTTCAAAGCTAATAACGTTGCCAGGAACAGTATCTTTCAGCCATCAAATGTCTGAGCATGGGCATAGCCAGGGAGCAGCCCCCCCCCCCCCCCGATCAAGTAAAGCAATAGAAATACTTAACTAACTATAATGAATTAGATAAATATGCTGCACCTAGAAGGGCATTCTGCAAACGGAACTGCCACCAAGAAGGCCCTGTCACAGAGCCTTCACAACAACAGAGCCTCCCTTGGTCTGTGGATCATAGATTTATGGAACTGAATCCTTTCAAAGTTGTCAAAAACATTTAAAGTGCTGGTGCTCTAAGTACTGTAGTCCTGTTATTGTATTAATGGATGTTTCATTTGTTTCTGAACTGTGACAGAAGTACCTGACCTGTATGGTTAACATTTGAACCTCAGCTTTTTCCTAGAAAAAAACCACTACATAAGTTCCAAAAAGAGAACTGCGTGCTACACTGCAAAGTAGCATCTAATCTGGTTCTTAGCTATTGGCTTCTTGAAAAATGTGGTGCAACTTTCAACATTGAGAAACGACATGGTTGTTGTCGCAATACATACTGGATTTCTTTATGCAATAATAGTGATGGGTGGAGGGTTTATACATACAGTGGAGGTTCCCTTTAGTTTAGATCCCAATGAACATTTGGTAGATCTTCTGGCTGATCAATCTGCTGTTTCTGAATGTGGTATTCATTGAATTTTGTGGATATCTGGATTATTTGACAGTGTATGAAGCTAACTAGAAATTTTCATAGGGACATTTTGTGACCGTATAATGTAGGTGCTGTTTTTTATATAAAAAAGCCCTTGCACATCAGATCATTTTATATTAAAAACATTGTTCCAGTTTTGTACCTCACATTAATGAGTACCGTTGGTTATTGTCTCTGTTTTTCATCCATGAGTTTTCCAGTAATAGCATCAGACCACAAGGTGGCGAAAATGTCCCTCACAAATAAAAATAAATGGGGCTTTTAAAATTCACATTGCAGCATCTGTTCATTTTGGAATGAGCCAAAAGTGAAGTGATTATTACATTTACATTTCAAACTTCTTATGATTTTTGTGAACAGAAATGTTCTAGCAACAGTGAATCTGTAGTTCTCCACTTACTACCCCCCCCCAATTATACACCAGCAGGGATGGCTTGTGGGGGGGGGAGATTTTAACTCTTGCTCCCCTGTGGAAGTGTATTATTGGGGCACTATTAATTCTTGGGCCCCTCTTCTTTTTAAGAAAAGAACCATGTGGAGTTGCAGGGTGAATGTAAGAACCTTATACAGACCATTGGGTCAGTGTTATCTACATTGATTGGCGGAGCCAAATGTGCTCACCAATACTAGAGCATATTGTAGTATTTTAATTTTTTTCATCTCACAAGTAGAAGTGAAATTGAGAAGCATATTTGCTTTGTATACATGATGTAATAAATCCTGTCTTTAGGCACCAGGCAAAAACATCCCTCTTCTCCCAGGCCTTTGGCTAATTAAGCAATCTCTGGTCTTTTAAACTGTGAGGACATTATTGTTTTTATTTATTACTATGTTATGCATTTTTCTGTTTTTATATTGTTAATTGTCCTGTGATCCTCGGATGAAGGAGGAGACATCTGGTTGGAAGATGGACCATTGGTTCAATGATCTAGCAAAACTCTTAGATCTTATGAGATCCAAAACAGATCTACCAAAAATGGAAAAGAAATGCCTGCAATGTTGATCCATTGGTGTATTTTAGTACAGAGCAGATGTGAGGAACCTTTGGCTCTCCTGGGATCAGGTGTTAAACAGGGTTGTGTTATTACCCCAACTCTATTTATTATTTTCATTGCCATGATCCTACACATTGTTGAAGGGAAACTCCCCACCAGAGTAGAAATCATATATCGAACAGATGGAAAGCTCTTTAATCTGAGTAGGCTGAAGGAAAGAGTAAGGTTACCGTAACTTCCGTCACAGAGCTTCACTATGCTGATGACAACGTAGTGTGTGCACACTCAGAGGATGACCTCCAAACCATTCTAAATACCTTCGCAGAAGCTTACAAAAAGCTTGGCCTATCGCTCAACATCCAAAACACCAAAGTGCTGCACCAACAAGCACAAAACGACCCCTCTGCAGCACCACAAATCCAATTAAATGGTGTAACATTGGAAAATGTCAATCACTTCTCCTACCTGGGCAGTTATCTTTCCATAAGGGCTGACATTGATGCCAAAATCCAGTATTGCCTGAGCTCTGCGAGTGCAGCTTTCTCCCAATTGAAGTGCAAAGTGTTTGAGGACCATGACATTCACAGGGAAACCAAAATGTTTGTTTACAAAGCTATTGTAATAGCAGCCTTACTATATGCTTGTGAAGCATGAACCACCTATAAACACAATCTCTAATTTCTCCAAAGATTCCATCAACGGTGTCTCTGAAAAATTGTACATATCACTTGGGAAGACAGGCAAACTAATGCCAGTGTACTAGAAGAAGCAAAGATCACCAGCGTCAAAGCAATGATTCTTCAACATCAACTTCGTTGGACTGGTCATGTGCAGATGCCTGATTATCGTCTTCCAAAGCATCTACTCTATTTCCAACTTAAAAATGGAAGGTGTAATGCTGGTGGTCAACAAAAGACATTAAAAGACTCTCTTAAGGAAAATCTTTTTAAAATGTAGTATAAACACTGACAATTGGGAAACACTGGCCTGCAAGTGCTCCAATTGGAGTACAGCCTTCACCAAAGGTGTCATTGGCTTTGAAGATGCTTGAACTCAGGACAAAACATGCTTTGGAAGGAACGTGTGGCAGACCCTCACCATGATCAACTCCCACCCGGAAACCTACGGTATATCCCCACTGTGGAAGAACATGTGGATCCAGAATTGGCCTCCACAGTCACGGACTTGCTGTTAAGACCGTGTCCATGGAAGACAAATCTTACTCGACTACAAGTGATCACCAAAGAAGAAGACTTGGTATAAGAAAGACTCCTCAGGCACCCACTGTCTTTAGGGTCTCATTTTAGGTACAAAGTCATCTGATACATGTGCTTTTCCATGCAGGATGGCTAACCTGTTCTGGATGAGGAAGGAGCCACCTTAGCTGCTCTTGCATAAGATTGTAGAGCAAAACTTTGAGAGCAACTAATGTGCAGCCTTGTTTTAAGCATGGACTTGTTTGTAGTTCAGTGTGGGCAGGGTAACCTCTAATCTGAATTGCCACATCCATATGTGCAGTAGTTGTATACAAATACAGCCCACACCCAGCCCACAGACACCCGGTTAGTTGTATCACATTAGAGTTATTGCAGCATGCCTGTTTTCATTTTTTATTTGACCATGTCCAGCATAATGATTATACCAGGCCTTGTTTAAGTGAGGTATCATTGCTCAAGCATGCTTGCAAACCCTACCCTGTAATATCATATGTGTGGGGCAGACTGCTCAAGGGTTGGGAAAATGCACTCTGCACACACTCCAAAGCATTTTCCTTTAGATGCAGAGGCTGAAATTGAGAACATGGTGACTTACAAGATAAGTCCTACTGAATTACCCCCAGCTATGTGCAATTAGGATTACAGTCTTAGAATGTCAGCTTTGAGCCAGAAAGGCGCAGATCCAAATCTTAACTCACCTATGAATTCAATAAACAGCACTCTCACCCTCAGCCCCCTTCCCTATGACGTATAATACTATAAATGACAGTATTAGTAATATATTCATAGGCCACAGGGATGGGCTTTGGTTCGAAAGAAGTTTTAATGCTTATGCGCTATGAATGTTGATCTGTAGGTAGAATGCCAACACAAATAAATTGACTTCAATAAAGGTAGCATTTCGTTTGCTTTTATTCAACAGTTCCTCCCACAGTGAAACTCAAAAGAACATTTCTCAGAGAAGTGTTTTTTTTTTGGGGGGGGGGGGGAGACAACAAAATGTCTAAAGTATCAACCAGTGTGTAGACTCTCTCATAGTACAACATCAAAAGGTAGAAACCTGTTACAAAATATGTAAAAAAAACCAACCCACTCAATCACAATAGTGCAAGAGGTCATGAACAATCCGTCTGGATGGAGGCAGCAAAGAGCAGACTGAAAGCAACACGACGCCCTTTTTTTAGCAAAGAGACAGTTTCTTTCCACAATAAATTAGCAGGGTATTCTATCAGTCTCCCTGCACAGCTGACAATACCGCAGAAGAAGGACTAAAGCCAAATGGTATTATATGCTATGTAACTTTTCGGAACAGTGGGCAGGATATTGGCAAGTCAATTGAAGGCAAATCTACCAAACACAGATATAATCAGACAGCTGTCATGCTCAGTTGTGAGGTCATAAACATCAATGATGTGTCCCAGCCTCTTCTGCTCAAGACTATAGCCTTGTCTCCTGTACATTCTCCATTCAAGAAGGTGCTTCTGGGTCTTATACTACCCAGCTTTGAATTTACACCTGCTAACCATCACAAATGGCCTTGTAAGCCTAAGGGCTGTAGTGCATTCTACATAATGACATCTCCTGAATGGAACTGGATGCACGGGGCATGTTGAATTCGAAGCTTTAAGGTGTGAATGGAAATCTGGGCACAATTCAGAAGATACTGATTGTTATCTTTAGAAACCTAATACATTGGGACTCCAAACATCTAAGAGATATCTTCACCCTTATCCATCCTGCTCTGCCCAGTTGCTTTCTCTAAGATCAGCTGACTTTGTTCTTACAGCTCTAAGATCAGCTGTACATGTTCTTATATATGTACCTGATGCATTTGTAGCATATTTAGGAACATAAGAGCCTGCTGATCTTAGCCCAGCATCCTATTCTAACAGTGGCCACCCAGATGCCTGAGCAAAACCCATGCAGGACACACAGAGAAGTATTTTCAGAGACTGCTATGAAACAGCAAGGTCCAAGCTTTAGCATCCTCTGGAGGATTAGCTTTTAAGTGGGTCTAGTTCACATATGTTCATTTGATTACTTTATACCTGATGACTGCCACCTGCATATGGAAGTGGACTCCACTGCAAAGCTTTTGCTCAAATCTAGTTAGGTGCTATATAGATGAGGATTCTCATCCACCACCAGGTGCTGTAGATGTGATTCCTCTCCATGACTGAGCTGTGCATAACACATTCCTCTTCGACAAACAGTAATCTTACCTATCACCTGTTGGGAAGGAAAAGGAAGAAGGCTGGATAGTACCTCTCTGTTTCTACCTCCCCTCCAAAGGGACGATAGGCATTTTAAAAACAGCTCCACATGTATAGAGCTGGGTCTTGGCTATTAACTTACAGGTGATGTGAAATGGAAATTCTCTCTGTGACGCCCATTAGAACACAAAATACATCCTTTCATTACTTTCATCCAGTAATGAAAATGCATGTATAAACCAGACTTAGGGCATAAGTGAAGGGAAGCATGGTAGTGTTTCTTTGGATTTGTATATTTTCAGGGTTTGGGGTTTTCCATCATGTTGTTTTGAATGTTCTTAGAATTCACTTCTGCACAGGGGTGAAACTTAAAGTATTGGCGAGGACCAGAGTGATGTCTGGTGATTGACAGCTGGACAACAGTACCCACCTGCCAAAGTAGCCTGCTGGGGTGGGGGAAAACTCAGGATTCCCCACCTCTAATCTAGATAAAATTAGTTGTTTGTACTACAGCATCACATGTCCATGCCAATACACTATCCTCCATTTTGCCCATTGTGAAGCATGTTGACAAGGCTTGACCTTGAGCTCTTCTGGAATTATTTGGTTGTTGGTGTTTTAAGGTGCATGTGCACAGGTACAGAGATACCTGTTCACATTTTCACAATGTAAAAAGGTGGTGGTGGAGTGATTGAGAGGGATAAAACTCTCCCACATGGCATATATTCTGTTAAGCTCCACCCTCAGGTGGAATAGCAATGAATATTGTGGGTGAAAAAAGAGGGATGGTTGTATATTTGTGTACCAGTTGTCGCACACACAACAAATGGATCTGAACGACCCAACTGCATGATAATGCCTCTGTGCTGAAGTCCCATGCTGCTTTTCCATTTACCACCTGACCCTTGAACATTCTGCTCAGGTATATCCAGACATTTTCAAGATTATCTTTACAGTCATGTAGGGTGGAAACTTGGACTTTGTTAATTTTTGCACTTGTGTGAGACTATTGTAGACAGAGAATTCAAAGAGTACTGACAACACTGACTGCTATGCCATTATGCCAGTACATTATAAAGTAAGAATATCACACACAACTGTGGCACTGCAGTCTTTCTAAAATAAGATGCAGGTTTTGGGACAGAACATGAAAGCAGCATTGTCACCATCTACAAAAAAATAAACAGAGCACCTCCTTTCCCTATCCCTATCAAGAATATAAATTGCCATCTGTCAGAGAAGTAACCAGTCCACCCGACCATTCACTTGACCATTAATTTAAATGAAATTATTTCCTTCCTGTATCCTCCCAGTCAAGCCTGATCAAATATTATCTTAGTCCCCTCTACTGGCAGCTATAACTATGTCAAGTCTAAAGAATAATCCTGGCCCCGCTGTCAGTCTAAGTGAATAAAGGAAGCTTTCTGGCCACCAAAATCCAAGGAAATGTGCAATTTTTAAATGTTCTGCCTTGGAGATGATAAGAAGGGAAGGTCAATCCACTTGTCCTTCACCCAGTGGAATTCCCAGGACTTCCGTCTACACTGGTGGAGAAGAAAAGCTGTAAAAATGTTTCACTAAGTGTCATGGACATGACGGAAAACTCAAGGGATGCTGTGGTGCATCTCTCATTCCTTCCTCCCCCTCAGTGCTTCTGCAGAGTACCTGGAAGAGCTCTTTTGAGGACCGAATTGCAAGAGTTCAGGTAATGTCAAGCACACAGTAGGGGGAGAAAGACTGTCAATAAGACTAGAGTTACACCTTTTGAGTTGAAAAAAATACCATTATATCGCTGTAAGAAGATTAGTGTCAGAGACGAAGGCAGGCTTGAATCAGTTGTAAGCCTATATACTATATGCTTAGTGTGCTTCTACCAAAGCCGCCAGTCTGCTGTAAACAAATCCCAAAATAGGTCCCTCTCTAAGTATAGACATAGAGGACAAGGAAACCCTACGGCGCTCCAGATTCTATCCGGCTTTTCCTACAGCAGGAGCAACATGCTGTTCCTTCTTCTTCAAGGCCTGTTGATTCTTCTGTTCCAACTGCAGATGGACCTTTCCTTTCACTGCACAGCACAGCCCTTGGGGTTATCAGTGTGTTCTTCCATCACATCTGGATTCAAGCTCTTCTTCTGCTCTATCTCCACCTGATAAGAAAGAGGAAGTTGGGAGTTGTGGGAAAAGAACAGTAAAATTTCTACATCAGCCAATGGCAACCTGCTCTGAAGCAGGGATGGGGAACCTGGGCCCTCCATCAGCTATTGTTGGACTTCAGTACCCATAAGCCTCAGTCAGCATGGGCAATGGTCAGTGACAATGGAAGCTGTAGTCGAGAAACTTCTGAAGGCTGTCAAGTTCTCCATCTCTGCTCTACAGTGAAGACAGTGGACATATACCCTTCTACACATGAGACTCTCATCTGCAAAAGTGGGACAGATTCCAATCATAGCAACCCCATCAACCCTCATTGTTGTTGGCAAAATTGCAGTGGGTGAGGAGATTAGCATGGAATCAGTGTCATAATGTTCCATTTGATGGGAAGAACCCTCAAGCCTGCTGGATTGAAATCAGACAATGAAGGAGCTCAAGGAGGTAGGGACTTAGTACAGTAATCCCAGCTTCCTTCTGCAACACCCACATCACTGTTCTTATAGCAAAAATGGGAGGAGTATCTGATCCATTTCTCCTCTTCCTAGGTTTATGAACATATAAAGGTGTCTTCAACAGAGTTAGACCACTGGCTCCATCTAGCTCAGTGTTGTTTACTCTCAGGGGAGTGCAACAGTTTCAGGCAAGAGATCTTTCTGAGCCCTACCATCAGATATCTAGAGTTGCCAAGGACTGAATCTGGGGCCTTTTCCACTCAAAACATATAATCTACCACTGAGCTACAAAGCCTACTGTAGTTCTACTTCGAAATTTATGGTAGAAGACTTATATAAGACAACATGGAGAATCTAGTCATTCACTGCAGTTCGTGGTCCCGATAGACATACTATAAAATAGTTTCATTTGCAAACTAACTAACCCGAATTCACTTAATCCCTGGAAGAAAGCTGCTCGCCTGTACCTTGTAACTGTAATGTGCTGAATAGTTGACCCACTTCCTGACATCTGTCTTGCCTTCCACAGAGATGGACCGGATGGTGGCTTTGGATGCTGAAGTGGTTGGCATGTCAAACTCCACATCCACATAGCGGACAAAGTTAGAAGGCACTTCCCGGTCTGAGCCAAGCTCCAGGTGGCAGAAGAAGCAGTGTGGGTGACCAGAAGCTACAAAAGGGCAAAAGAGCATGGAAATCAAAAACTTTTTCTTTGAAATCAAGCCTTCAGAAGGCTTAGAAGCAGAACAAAACAGGAAAGCCAGCTTAATTAATTAAATGGTTATGAGTCAGAATGCTGTTGTCATGTCATTATTGAAAAACGAGAATCAAACTACTGGGGTTTCAGTATGATGTGAGGTTTCAGTATGATGTTACAACATATTCTAGAAGACTATTTAAGAACCTCTTGTAAAAGTAACTGAATGACTCTTCCATGCTTTACATCAGTCTGTTGATAAAACTGTTACAATAGATACTGGAAGGAATCTGGACAAACTGATAACTAATATTAGCTGATGGAATCATTTGGATCATACTAAGACATATGATATTATACTGTTTAAAGCTCTAAATCAGTAATGGGCACGCCCACGCCCCTCTCATAAAAGAAAGACCCCACATGTTTAAAGACAAGTGTGAGCCTTCTAACTGTCCAATCCATATAACACTATTAAAGCTCAAAGTCCTATTGCAATCAAAGGGGCTTAGGCAAGATTTCAAAGAGAATTAAAACATGTATTTGGGGATGGGCTAGTTCCCACTGGCAGTATTTCTTGAGTCAAGTGCTGTGTTTTCATGTTTTGGAAATCTAGGGAACAGGAGCTCTTTGGCACACACTTCACCATGATGTAGGGATAGAGGGGGGAAACCCCACTTGTTCACCAAAAAACACCACCAGGAGACAGATTTTCAGTGGAAGTGGCAGAAGGGAGCCTGCTAATTTTTTCTCCCATTTGCTCTTCCACTGTAACTCAATTCCCAGTTGCTGTTCTCCTGTGAAGCTCCAAATAAATGCCTGCCTTTGTAAATCACCCCTTTCATTGATACTTTTCAGGAAATAGTCAATTAGAAGATTCTTAGATGTGTAATTTATTGAACAAAAAGTTGGACTCAGTGTTTGCCAGCTATAAAGTTGATATGCAAATATAGAAGAGCCTTATGTGATTTGCCAAAGGTCCCTGAAAATGTTATTAGAAATCAGAATTGGGAAGCAACTTTGGCTGTTTACATCAGAGTTGAATAATTATTTTCTAGACCGCAGAGGATTTACATGAAAAGCGATGACAAACCTAGACTGCATCTTACAAAGCAGAGACATCACCTTGCCGACAAAGGTCTGTATAGTTAAAGCTATGTTTTTCCCAGTAGCGATGTATGGAAGTGAGAGCTGGACCATAAAGAAGGCTGATTGCTGAAGAATTGATGCTTTTGAATTACGGTCTGGAGGAGACTCTTGAGAGTCCCATAGACTGCAAGAAGATCAAACCTATCCATTCTTAAGGAAATCAGCCCTGAGTGCTCACTGGAAGGACAGATTGTGAAGCTGAGGCTCCAATACTTTGGCCACCTCATAAGAAGAGAAGACTCCCTGGAAAAGACCCTTATGTTGGGAAAGATTGAGGGCACAAGGAGAAGGGGATGACAGAGGACAAGATGGCTGGACAGTGTTCTCGAAGCTACCAACATGAGTTTGACCAAACTGCGGGAGGCAGTGGAAGACAGGAGTGCCTGGTGTGTTCTGGTCCATGGGGTCACGTAGAGTCGGATGCGACTAAACGACTACAGAACAACTACAACTACAGAGAGCCCAATATACCCTTTAGAAAAGGCAATAAAGGCAAAGAAAAAACCCACATTGGGAAGTCACCGATTCAGTACAGCTGGTGCAGCATTGTAGGTAAGTTTGTGGGTTGTAACTCTAGAAACCCACAGTTCAAATCTTGCTGCACCCTTGAATTTACTAGGTGACCATAACAAGTCACACTAGGCTTAGGTCCCCAAATGCCTGCTTTAATGCCTGTGATCTAATGTCAGATTCCTGTTGCAGCCAATATACAGGAAGTAGTCAGCACGTAAGTTGTGTGGATAACATATTCCAGTGCTGACTTTTGAATGATTCTCATGGATGCAAAGCATGTTTTTGTCTGTGGCACCAACATTTTGACAAGTGTGTTCTGGAACCATTTTCAGACTAACATTATTTTGTGAGTAGGATTCAGTCACATGGCAGCAAATTCAGGTTGCGTGATTGCAGTGAATTAGGTCATCTTGCACTGCAAGAAACCTGATTTGCAGTAAGGAAAGTGACAGGAAAACAAACTGGAAAAGGTGGAATAACAGTTGCTTGATGTAACACTATATGACCTCCCCATAAATCAAATTGAATGCTCAGTTACGGTAATAGTGGATGTCATATAACCTCCCCAGACCTTGTGCAAGCGAAAACCTTGGCAGAGTCACAAAGAGTACGTCTGGGTAGAGCTGTTCATGTTCCCTCTTTGCCTTTTAGTATTAGTAACAGGAGCACAGGAAGATGTTTCTTTAGAATCAGGAACTGGGTAGTATGGGAGAAGCATGTATGCCTCTGTATCTGGACTGTAATTGCTAATACCTCCTATCTATGGTGTGGGCAGGTGAAGGATCAGTGCAGGTTGAGACATGCATGAACATGGGCAGCACAGATTAGAATGTGACCTAAACCTATAATCCTAAATATGTTTACTCAGATGTAGGTCCTATTGAAATGTGGAATCTTCCTCTGTCAAATATATATTGTTTAAACTGGAATATATTTATTTTTATGTGTGCTATATAAACAGTGTGAGCTTCATAGGAAAATGTGCTTTAGCATTTTCAGATTCAGATATTTAACATAATGCACTAGGGAGAAAGGGGCATTCAGTATTGATGAACATTGATTAGACACCAGTTTTCCAGTCTTCCAAAGCTGTGGTTTAAGTTGTGCTGTCCTTTGAAATGCATCGTATTTCTCCACAGTCAAGGCAGAAACTCCTTCGATGAATCAATGTTTTCTTAACACTCTTTGTTCGGCTTGCCTGTTGACTGACTAAAAAACACACTTTCACGCTGGAGCCCTGAATTCTGTCCAGTTGGGACTGAGACTCCTCACAGGCTGTAAACAAGGCTTGTTTTATCAGCCAGCATCAACACGTTGCTTATGAATCAGGGGACTGCGTTAGAAGTTACCAAGCTGTTCCTGGAACAGTCACATAAATGCTCCTCACGGAATCCAATTCCACAGCATAGGGCTGTTGTTGTTTTTTTGGACTGGTTCTGTGACATAGATTATATAAAAACAGCTGCCCCTCAAGCACAACAACAACAGACATCTGTGCAGTGACAACACTTGCCTTGTGCTTAGCAAGGGGAAACTTTCACGCATAACTAAAGCAAGGCTTAAGTTGGGCCAATTTAATGAGATGCCAGAAAGACCCATTAGGCTAAGGCTATGTACACCTGCTTGGGAATATAATGGACTTACTTCTGAGTAAACAAGCATAGGATTGCACTATTTTTGAGGGTATAGTCATCACCTTCACATTTTATAGCACAGCGGCCCAAATTATGTATACAAAGAAAGATGTAGCTCTGCTCATTAGTAAGGTAGTAAATCTGTGTCTGGGATGAACCACTACAGACTGCAGGTGGGGACTCACATGACTGACTCCTACCAATAAACAATGCCCCCTGAATTAAATCAGATGTTAGGGAGAAGGGTTTATTATAGCATCCCCCCTGCCCATCAAGCTCTCTGTGTTTGGAGGCTTTGGAATATAGGAGTTTTATTCATGTCAGCTTCTACCTGCAGCCTAAAGTGGTTCAGCCCAGAGAGGTTTACAGCCTGTCAGAACAAGGCCCAGCAGCAGATATGAAGGGTGCACAAGGTTAGAAAAATGGGATTCTGCATAAAGCTAGGCATATGCCTTTTGGCTTAACACACTTATTCCACAGCCAAATCATAATAGTGCCAGAGCCAATGCCTGAAAGTTCTGACTCTGAGCTTTCTTTCTTCCTAGATAGGAAGTTGTGAGGAAATCCTTCTTCCCAAACATATGCAGAATGTCAGTTTTGGTCTGTTGTCCTCTCACCCCACCCCAGTCCCATTTCAAAGTAGAGAAAAGCAAACAAACCAGCCATCGATGCAATTCTTACCTTGTCCAGGACATACCTGGATTCTAACACCTGTTGTTCAGATTCCTTTTGATCGAGGTTGCTTTTGTTAATGCTTTTATTGTCATTTTGATTATTCGATGTTTCTCCTTTTAGTCTTTTTAACCTCTGCTGAATTGGTTTTTATTGCTGTGTCTAGTATATAGTTTCTTAATTTCTCACTGGATGTTTCAGTTCATGCTTGCCAAGTTGCCTTGAAGCTTTTATTTCAAAATGTGAGGTATAAAATGTTTAAAAAATACATTTTCATATAATAGGGCTTTTGTTTTTTGCCACAGCTTGTGATAGAAGGGAGAAAGAAAGGAGTTGGAGGACAGTGAGACTAGGCTTTGAATGGTAAACGGGATGAGGAGAAAAATGAAATACTGAGAAAAGAAGAGAAGGATGGTGGTGTCCATTCTGCCTTCTCATTTTTGATATTTTTACCTAAACAAGTATCTGGGCAGTTTAACTAGACCCTGTACATACACTGCTAAGTTTTTCTTGCAAAGGGTTCTCAAACAAACTTCTCCAACAAAGTTTTTCCTGTATCACCTTATACATCATACATTTAAAGCACTCCTTTACCACTTTAACAGTCTTTGCTTCCCCCAAAGAATTCTGGGAACTACAGTTCCTTAAGGGTGCTGGGAATTGTTGCTCTTTGAGGAGACTCCTATAAACTCTTGGGGTAAGCAGAGCCAGATTTTGGAGGATGGTGGGAAGAAAAGCAAAACGAAAAAAAAGGGGAGGCAATTAAGAACCATGAGAAGTGATATTCAATACAATCAAGTACTGCTATGTTTAATTACTACTATTACTGTTGCAAATTTTCATATCTTCAAAAAATGTAATTACTTTGCTTTATGCAGGCATTCTGTTTGCACCTTCTGACAGAACACCGTTTGATCCATTAATGTTGCACGTTACTCCAATATGACCCAGCACCCAAAATACAACTTTTCCCAGTATTATTACCCAGTTGAAGCACGAGTACCCACCAGAGTTTTTGTCGGGCAGCCGATTTATCCTCCACACGATGGAATTAAAGGCATGCTCATATTTGGCAGTTCCTAGTGTTACTCTCATTACTGGCTCAGAACCGGACACACTGGTGGATCCAAAGCTGGCGCTTTTGTTCACCTTTGCTTTCAAAGACTTTTCCCCGAGGACACTATCTCTGCGGAAGTTTTTCACCCACTCCTGTGGCACTGGGTAGCGGACCATCACATTTTCACAGGGGACCTGAGTGAGAGGGTCTCTGTTGGAGGAGAACCCCGGAGACATCATCAGCCAGCTCTGGAGCTCCACCTCAGCGCCGTTGATGCTAGCTGCAACCCTCAAGGTGAAAGGCAACGTCTTCTCGGAAAACACGCTTCTGAAGCGCATCAGTTCAAACCTGCAGGCGTCCAAGGGGTTGAACTGAATGACGCGGGCGCTGGCAAACGCCTCCTCCTCCACGCAGGAGTGGAACTGGCAATCGTACAGCTTAATCCACTTGGTGGTGGTAGTGGGCATGATGTCCTGCCGCGAGACGATTTCGTTCCCTTTGACAAGGACATCGTTGAGACCCAGCCTGCATTCCGCCAGGCCAGAAAGGAAAGTGAGAACGTGCACTCGGGTCAACACATTGTGCTGCAAAATCCTATTGTCTCTTTTGGCCAAGGTGCCATAGAACTCGTCCTTTACATCCACAGTGATTTCCTCCTCTTGGTAGTTCAATCCCACTGTGCTCAGGTCTGTTGACGAGGCAGGCAAATCCATTAGTGTATCCTGGACCACCCTGATGAAGCTGAGGAAGTCTTCATAGCTGGTGGTACCCAGCTTGATAACCTGCTCCCTCTCCGCTATGTGAGAGACAGCAGGCTTGGGCTGATACTTCCTCTTTTCCTTGTAGGTGATGCGATCTATCCTCACACTGTGTATCCTCCCATTCTCATCATAGTTCTGGAGTTTGGGTTCTGAAATCTCATGGCTGATGTCAAGCTTGAATTCCTTGAAAGGCTTTTCCAATCCCTTCTCGTAAAAGAGCTGCAAGTACCTGCTCTCGGTCAGCTTGACGTAAATCGGCCCCCAGTGTCTAGATGACATGATGTTCTTCTTTTCTGGTATCCTCAGCATCATTGGCCAGCCATCTTTTCGCGGAGGTGGCCCCAGAAAGGACACGGTGCTGTATAGCTCAGTTGGCACTGTGGGGTCGTCGTCGGGCAGAGTAGGACTGCTCAGCTGATCTGGGTCCCCAATCTGGAGTTGCTTGAGCTGCTCGACAGCATCTCGGTGCCTGAGGTGTCTACTTGGCTCATTAAAGCTGATGCAGTCAGGCTCCTGATGGAGGATAATGAGGGAGTCTCTCTGGTTTCTGCCAGAAATGGGAGAGGTTTGAGAATGCCTGTCCCGTTCTTCAAAGAAAGAACTGAATGGGTTGATAGGAGAAGGCTGAACATCCCTCAGGGATTCGTCAAGGAAAGGGTTAGTAGCACTCCAAGGGGGTGTCCCACTAAATGAAGGCAAGCTGGTTATTGAGGAAAGGTCTAGTTTCTGAATTTTAGGGAGGTCAGCCAATGCACTTCTGGGGCGTTCCCTTTTCTTAAAGGATGAGGAGAGGGTAAGAGAGTTCACATCTGTGATCTGTGTTGTTGTGACTGCTGCTGCTGCTGCAGTTGCTACTAACGGTGGGGAATCTGCTTTTACGGGGGATAAAGTGGATGGAGAATTGCAGCTGACTTCATTGTCATCAAAAGTCACCCAGCTGGGGAAACGGGCTGTTGTTGGGGTTTCACTATGGCCGTTTACAGATGTGCTATTCAGCTGCCAGCTGGTGGCCTCCATGCCTAGCTCTTCATCTTCGAGAAGGGATGAGGAATTGTCTATATGGAGAAATGAGAAGAAGTGTCAATCCTAGGATGCAAGTTCTAGGCATCATAGTACGTTTCATCATGTCTACAATGGGCGGTATGCAACTAAATAGCTGTGCTAGCACAAGGATTAGCACTAGCACAACAGTATTTCCTCCTCTACGCCACCCATGTGCATCCCACACCATCTCTAAATTTATTAAACAGCCCTGTTTAGGGAAGCTTTTAATATCTGATTAATCATTGTATTTTAATATTCTGCTGGAAGCTGCCCAGAGTGGCTGGGGAAACCCAGCCAAATGGGTGGGGTATAAATAATAAATTTATTATTATTATTACTGGAGAGTTGTGGAGGGCAGATTTAGGGGTCACACAGGGGCAGCATGTTCCATTGTGCTAACAGAACCTTCACTTTAGCATTATATTGCATACAGCCCAATGAATGCCATAATTACAAACAAAATGCAAGTACAATAGAAAGTTTTTTAAGGGAGGGGGACAGCATGTTAGACAAACTGCTTTTGTATCCTTTAGAAGGGAGAAACCACTTACAGAAATAAGCAACCTGCTTCGCAAGAGCTCATAGGAGCTAGACATTCTGGTTCTGCTTTCTGTGCAGATTTTGTTTGTAATTACTGGTCAGATTTATGGAGCCAGAAAATGTAATTCTACTGTACAGACTTTTACATATAATAATAAAACTGTTGTTTGCTCATTTGCATTTACAAGTGCTTTCATCAACTGCATAAATCTGTCTCTAGCCTATGCACAATCCTTGACAGCTTGTCATGTTCTGTGGAGGAGAGGATAACAACAGATGAGGAAGCCAAACTTCCATCATTAATTTATGAAACAGATTTGAGATAAAATATATTTCAGTAAATGAAATACGAACTATCATAAACTCTGCTCTTGACTACTAAACACGTCGCTGTTAAACATCTCTATAAATGGTCAGTGAAGGGTTAAATAAATTGGGAACCTAAATGGTATAATGCAGGTTTTCCTCCCCATGACTATGAAAACCACACTGAGAACCTGGATTGTGTGGTTAGTTCCTATGCGAAAAGCATCTCATCTCATATGCCCAGGCAAGCCGTGTGATTACTCTTTGCATATGCCACGCAGCTCTGACTTTTCAAGATGGTAAACATATTGCCAGGTAATGCATGAATAAGGGCCCTTGTTGTCATGCCACCTTCAGAACTATGAACCTTGTTGAGCCAGAATAATTTAACAGTATGTCCAGAAGGTGGTGCCATAAAGCCAGACAAACCAAAATTATACACTTACTGCAAAACATTTACCCCACGACCACCACGACACCAATTAATTGGTAGATCTCAAAAGGGTACACAGCGAGATTTTCACAGAAGCCTACTATGTTGCATTTGCACAGTCTATATAGCTAAAAAAGCCTAAAATATTTCCCAGAGATGCCATTCTCCACATCTTCCTCTTACTCAGGAAAATGTTTGCAGGATCCTACAGGCATGCATGAAATGTCCTCAGAGAGTACAATGGAAAGTTGAGAGAAACAGAAGATCAAAGTGCAATGTCCATATTGCAAATGAACACTCCTTCTCTGTGCTTTGCTAGTTTTTGTGCTCTGCATTGGACACCCAATGATTTGATTTGATATCAGGCCTTCCTTTTGAACCTTCCAATTGCTGAAAATAACACAGATCTCTGGCTCCTTGGACCTGAACTTATGCTGTACCTAATTCCTTTTGGTATTCACCTGTTGCTTGACCTCACCTCTAGATTACATTTTGAACCTGGGCCTATGCTCAAACTCCCTGAGGGCACTCACCGTAACATGACACTAGATCATCCTTTTAGTCTTCCCTGATGAGGGCTTTCAATAATTCCTATTTGTAATGTTAAAGTTCTGTAAATCAAAACTAAAACAAACAAAGCCATGAACTATTTTCTTAGAATATCTGCCCCCAATCCACAGCTAATAGCTACTGAAGGCATAAAATGAATACAGTGGTACCTCGGGTTACATGCGCTTCAGGTTACATACGCTTCAGGTTACATACGTTTCAGGTTACGGACTCCGCTAACCCAGAAATAGTACCTCAGGTTAAGAACTTTGCTTCAGGATAAGAACAGAAATCATGCTCCGGCAGCGCGACAGCAGCAGGAGGCCCCATTAGCTAAAGTGGTGCTTCAGGTTATGAACAATTTCAGGTTAAGAACAGACCTCCGGAACAAATTAAGTACTTGACCCGAGGTACCACTGTACTACAGCTTTGTAGTATTTTTCAACAACAAAAAGAAGAATATACCAGCCTTGCCAACTATATCTGTGACCTTGAACAGAACACAGTGTGGGTGGGGAAGAACACTTTGCTTGGAAAAGAGTGCATTTCATAACTACACAAGGACTTCAGTAAATGCAGCTCATCATTCAGCAGACGCGCTTTCAACGATACTGTAGGCTGCTTGGGTAGAAACCCGACTTGGAAGGTGGTGGGGAGGGGCTGAAGAAAACTGATAAAAGAACCCAGAGCTAGTAGGAAACTTGGTTCCTCAACCTCTTTATCTACAGGGTGCTGGCAAGAGAACTATTTTAATTAGCGTCTGAATGACCTCCAACTCAATATTCACAGAACTTGAGGGCAGCAAAGCTTTTGATTATTCATACAGGGTGAAGATTAGCAATAATAACTGAAGTAGCAAGCTGAAAACATGTGCAGACACTTTATTCTATTTGCGGCTGGTTCGTACTTGTAGCCTGCCCTCACACAAGGCTCCTGGGTGGTTCTGCAGGCTCTTTCCCCACTGTGTTAGCTAAAGCTGCAGCTGCACTCGTGGCCCTTCGACTTGCTGTCACAGGAGGTCTTTTATGCCTCCCATCTCCAGGGCCAAGAGAGGGGAAAGCCTCATGTGCAAACATACACAGACCTGAGGTTCCACATAAATGTCCAATTGGGTAAGTGAGGCCCTGGAGCTCCTAACATTAAATTTTAATAATTTAGGTAAGCCACCATAGGGAACCTTTGGGTCCACACACATACACCCTCACCGAGGAAATACAACAACGCGAGAGGATAAGGGATGTGCCATATTTTAGCTTTTTTCCCATGCTCAGGTAATTTGGCTTTAAAGTGAAATATTTTTGGAATTTGGTCTTGCATTCCAAGGCTCCATGGGAAGACTGTTTCATTGTTGCACGCGCCCTGCCCTGCTCAGGGAAGCAATTTATTCTCGCCACAACTGGTGAGGTAGAAATTAGGCTGAGAGAAAGCGCTTTTGCTCAAGGCCACCCATCACGTTATACAGCAGAGAGAGGGGCATGCTGCGATATAAGGATGCCCCCACATGAAGCCAAGCCGTATTTTAAGTAGGGCTTAATAATAATAATAATAATAATAATAATAATAATAATAATAATATTTATACCCCACCCATCTGACTGGGTTTCCCAGCCACTCTATTCCAGTTGCAGTCTTGAGCAATTTTCTTACACTCAGGAATCAGCATACATAGGTGGGATTACACACAGGGGAGAAGCACCACCGTGTGTGTGTGTGTGTGTGTGTGTGTGTGTGACAACCATACCTTTTTATACCAGCTGGCTACAGACCAATTAGGCAACTCCCCAGATCTTGGTTTCCTGATGCTGACTCATCACATGATGCTGAGTCAACATTTCTACTGAACACAGAGTGTTAACTCCTTGATACCCACAACACTCCAACATGACATGCCGTCGGATGCTCCCCGTCCCAGTCAAAGCACACAGTTACCTTTAAGCCACATAGGCTAGAATGCAGCTACAAGTTAAATCCCAAAGCACCAGGGAAAGAAGGGAATCTCAGATGCTGCATAATAAGAGTACTGGCTAGATCAGACCAAATGTCTGCCTGGTTCAGTATTCTGTTTCCCAGTGTGAGCTACAAGGAACCCACAAGGACATAAAGGCAAGGATGAGGAACATTTCTCATTCCAAGGACCATATTCCCTTCTTCCTTCCTGGGGCCACATGGCTTTGTTTGGTGGTGCCAGAGGAAAAAGTGCACAGAACAACGCATGTAATTTTTTACCTTTGTAAAAGACAAATAAAAAGCACTATCAAGAGTTCATGGACACATTCCAGCCGGACAAAAATTATCTAGAGGGGTTCAAAGCAGGACTGGTGAGGTGTGTGGCTTGGCCACATCCCCGTGGAGGGACACATTTGGCCCCTTATTTATGACATAAGGAAACATCCTGGCTTGGGACCCTCTTGTGTCTGTGGAATAGGGGCTTTAACTCCTTGTCTGCTGATGTGGTTCCAAACAGCCTCAGGCACCATGTGTCTGCTATTATGTTAAAGAAACATTTCCTCTTGAATGAAGGGGAGACTATGCCCCCCACAATAAGAAGAGCAGGTGAGGGAGGCCTGACGTGGATTGAGACTAAAGCTCCCCTACTCCCAAGGTTCCAGTCTTTACCCATCTTGTTGAGCCTTAAGCTACTGGACTAGTAAGAGACAAAAAAAATATTGTGGCATATAAAAGACTAACAGATTCATTGGGGCAGAAGCGTCCATAAGGTAGAACCCAATTCATCACTTGACTGAGCTCTTGAGATTCAAAGTCTCCTTCCATTCAGCAGACACAAACATGCTGAAAGGACAAGCTACCAGCCTGCTAGGACTTCAGACCTGGCTCAATTGCAGGACTGCACTGGCTGCCAGATAGTTTTCGGCCCAATTCAAAGTGCTGTTTTTGACTTATAAAGCCTTAAATGGCTCAGGACCACAAGACCTCAAGGACCACCTCTCTCCATATGAACCTACCCAGATCCTTCTTCATGTGCCTCCTCTATGTGAGGTCAAGAGGGTGGCAACATGAAAATGGGCCTTTTCTGCAACGGCTCCCACCTGTTTTTGGTTTGAGGTTTGGCTAGTGCCTTCATTATACACATTTAGGCACCAGGTGAAAACATTCCTCTCCTTCTTTGGAGTCTCCTTCTTTGGAGGTCTTTAAGCAGAGGCTTGACAACCATATGTCAGGAGTGCTCTGATGGTGTTTCCTGTTTGGCAGGGGGTTGGACTCGATGGCCCTTGTGGTCTCTTCCAACTCTATGATTCTATTCTATTCTATTCTATTCTATTCTATTCTGATTCATATGATTCATACAGCTTAATATCTGCCTCCTCACATATTCCTATCTGAGATGGCTACATACAGGAGTTTCACTGCTGCCTTAAAGACCATTAACAGGCTGCTAATATCAGATAGCTGCACAGGGGAGATAACACATCATACATGTCTCTTTAAGGTGCAACTGGAGTTTGTATATGGAGGATTCATCTGTTGTTATTTCTAGTCACTGGTTGGAATGTGGAATGGCAGGTACAAAGTCTTGAAAGGAAAGGAAAAAGGACAACACAGAAGATATCCACCAGGTATTAAAGGTCGGAAGCCACAGCATGTTCAGACATAGCTCTCTCTTGTTCTACTTCTGAAAACACAGAACATGTTTGCTTTAAAATAGGACAAAGGAAAGTATGGTCAATATAAGATTGATTTGTACTATCAGGGATGGATCTACATACAGGAAAAACACACGCTATAAATAAGTCAGAAATTAGATAGTTGTAACAAAAGGGGGAGGACCTATGGAAAATCGCGTACAAAAAAATTCTGCTCTCTGGCGCCAACTGGTGTTGCCTGTTTATAATAACACATTCAAATCATTGTTGTTTGACTAAAATAGCTGAGTCCCAGCTCTCCAGTACAACTCCAATATGTTTACACAGTGACTATTTTGTTACTATGACATTCTGGTGGCTAATATAACAGACAGGGAGTTCCAATTCAAGTCTTAGCCAGGTGATTTCTTCAGGCCAACTACAAGGAGATCAGAGACAATACAAGCTTTTGTACAGGAAAAAGCTGTAAAGAAACTTGCCTTTGCTGCACCTGTTTTGCTGATAAACTGATAGCAGGTTTGCCAGATCAGCCAAAATCAGCAGTTCCAAAGCAAGAGAGGGTTCCTTATCAGTACTTTTGGCATTTGGTTGGTATACTGGTTGCAGGAGCCACAGCAAGGCTAATTTCATAAATGGTGAATGACACTCAAAGCTGGGATTTAGCCATATCTAAGAATATAATATATGTGAATAGATTTATAACTATTCTTCAGAATTTCACACGACAGGAAAGATTGGGGGGGGGGGGAGAAACAGCAGCCATTTCTATTTTCAAAACATGCTTTCACAACATTGCCCAGACCAGTTCTCATTGGTTTTCTCTTGAGCTCAAAAATAGTAACACCGGTTTCCTGCTTCTGGTGCCCAGGGTATTTCCTAAGGATCAAATGTTAATGCAGAACTGTATCTTCTATCTGCTGAATATGACAAACAAAATGCCTGCACAAGATGAGAAGGAAGTAGACAATTTACATAGCGTCGTTTTTGAAGCTTTCTGTAACAACAAATTGTCACTGTTTTTTGTGTTGAATATATGCTATATGGTAATTTACGGACCTCATAGGTATCTACAACCATTAGCACATAGCAAAATATGTATTTTATCAAAGGATTTGTTGAACTGAACTACAATTAAGAAGAAGTATATTAATACTGTAGTGAAATACAATTAAGAAGTATATTAATAGTGAAATAATTATTCAGCTCTAACTGTATGTAGGTTTTGTTTTATTTGTTTTTTATCTTATATTTTGGAAATGTACATCCAGTTTTTTTCTTTAAATTTTTTGGGGGCCCCCAAAAGAGTGGGGCCCTAAGCTTTTTTAGCTTATACGTAAATCCAGCACTGTTTGTAAATACACACACCATTTCATTTGCATGCTGCTTTTCTATAGTTAAAACTAGGCTCAAGGCAACTTACAACACGGGGCAGGGGAGGGGGAATAATTACAAACAGAACAGAAATAATCATAAACAATATATAAAAGATCAAAAAATACACCACCAAATTGAAACAATTTCCACATAAATCATAGTAAGATCTAAAATAAAGATACAAAAAAATATAAATAACAGCGGCAACCCCCACCAAAAAATCCCCTTAAATAATACCACAGCCCAAGAGTCTTCAGTCAGGGCCCTGCCTTCCTAGGCCAGGTGGAAAAAGGCTTGCAAGAGAGGAAGCAGGTCTTCCAGGACTCACAGGCAAGATGGTCAGTGGCCTGGCTGCCTGTGACAAATAGCCACTGGCCAGTCTGCATGTGGCAAGAATATCACCATTCCCTTCACTTAATATTGCAGTCTCTGTCTCTCTCTCTCTGACACACCCCTTGTAGGTGAAGACACAAGACTGAGGAGAGCTCAGTCAAGCCAAGACCAGCATGGCTGGCTGACTCCTGGGGTGGAGAAGCACTGTGAGGAATGATGTGGTGTCCAATGGCTGCTCATCCCTTCCTAAGCAAATATGGTTGGCCTGCTATGTTTGTTATTGCTTTCAGTACACAAGCAATATGCAACTGATTATGACACCCCCTGCTTTGCACTGTATTTCCTCTGTATTGACATGAATGGGATGGAATAACACCATGTCAATGTAATTCACATAGTAAGTTATGCAATTTTGCCACAGTAGACAGCAAGATGAATAACGTACCTTTTGGCAGAGGATGAACTGCAGCAGAGTGGAAACACTACTGTATGCAAAGAATACAGGGTGGAATGGAAAACAAAGTCTTCTTATATCCCTAGTGTAGAGCTAGAAACTGACTAGGTATAAGGCATCTTCCTCCTATGTTTCTACATATGCAAACCAACAGAGGACAGAGCGATAAGCTAGTAGTTGAGGAATATCAGTTAAAAGACTCAAAGGGAGTGAATACCCTCCTTATAAAAGAAACCATTTGAGTTCTATGATGGAAAGCCACTGTAACATAGTAGGAGCAAAGGGTGGCCATACAATATACGGCCTAATACTCCATGTCACTCTTGTGTGAATGGTTCAACGCCTTTTCTGGCCAGTGATCAACCTGACATTTTAAACCCATGGTCCTGATATGTGGCAAACTGCTCACAAGCCTCAGGCACAAGAACAAAAGGGATCACTGCCATGCAAGGAGCTGAAGTATAAAAGTCACCACAAAACAGAAAATGTGTTGTGTTTTTCCCCTCTACACAAGCTTTTAGCAACCTACGTGATCCTTGCATCAACTGGTGCAAGTTGCTGGGTATGAGATTAAACAGTCTTCGCAGTAAGGCTCTGTTCTGCTAAGAGGAAGGCACGTTTGTCAAACCCTCACCTTGATCAACTCCTGCCCTGAAACCAGTGTCCCCACTGTGGAAGGACGTGTGGATCCAGAACTGGCCTCCACAGTCACTTACGGACTCTTTGTTAAAACCATGTTTATGGAAGACAATCTTACTCAGCTATGAGCGATCGCCAAAGAAGAAGAAGAAGAGATTAATATAGATAAGTGGAGGCGGCATTTTTATCATTTCCCACTAGTCAAGTTATTGCAAGGTTGCTGCCTAGCTGAGCTAGGCAAAGCTGCCTTGAATATGAACAACAATCTTAAAATGCTAGGCAGAACAGACTAGCATATAATTTATGGCCATAAATCATGTCCATTCTTCCTTGCAGTAATAAACTTTAAAGCTATCACCATGGACATTTTGTTCAGATAGAGAGATAATTCAATTTCATTTTTGTTTGCTTTATATTGCCCATAAATTAAGAAGTAGCTGAACTAGCGGCTACACACTATAATAACCCAGAGCAAGACAAATATAACTCATTATTCCATATAATGAGAACAGTGGTGTTTACAAGCATGGTGTTGATGTATGAAAACTTTACTGCCAAATGTCAGAGAAATTACTTAGGGTTTGATGGGGTCTATAAGAAGAAAGAGTACAATGAAGACACCACAGAAGAGAATCAGAAAATGTTCCATAAATGCAGTTGTAGTAGGGGAAAATGATATTAAGTGCTTCGACTCCACATATCTGTGCAATAGAGCCCTGACCCCATGGTTGGAAAAAGCTGCTTGGGAAGGAATGATTGAGAGCAGAAACGTGAAGGAACTGGACTCTTTTCTCGTTTACTAGTTCCCTGCATCAAACTGCTTCGCCAGCAGCTTTTCCCCATGTGAAGGTTTCAAATGTGCATCTATGACAGGGGTAGGCAACCTAAGGCCCGTGGGCCAGATGCGGCCCAATCGCCTTCTCAATCCAGCCCACAGACAGTCCGGGAATCAGCGTGTTTTTACATGAGTAGAATGTGTGCTTTTATTTAAAATGCATCTCTGGGTTATTTGTGGGGCATAGGAATTTGTTCATCCCCCCCCCCAAAAAAAATATAGCCCAGCCCACCACATGGTCTGAGGGATGGTGGACCAGCCCATGGCTGAAAAGCTACTTTGGGGTCAATTTGGGGCATTTCTCCACTGCTTCTCCACCCTTACCTCTTCTCTACCCAGTCTTTCTTTCTTTCTTTCTTTCTTTCTTTCTTTCTTTCTTTCTTTCTTTCTGGGACTGGATATAGCTGGGATTCCTGCATTGCAGGGGGTTGGACTAGATGACCGTTGGGTCCCTTCCAACTCTTCAGAGTCTACAATATAGTCACATTTGTAGTTCTACATACTCAGGTAGCCCTGTAATGAGCTTCTTCTCTGATCTGAACCACACCTAAGGCTAATACTCACTAATGGATAATAGGTAAAGGTAAAGGTACCCCTGCCCGTACGGGCCAGTCTTGACAGACTCTAGGGTTGTGCGCCCATCTCACTTAAGAGGCCAAGGGCCAGCGCTGTCCGAAGATACTTCTGGGTCACGGGGCCAGCGTGACAACGCTGCTCTGGCAAGCCAGAGCTGCACACAGAAACGCCGTTTACCTTCCCGCTAGTAAGCGGTCCCTATTTATCTACTTGCACCCAGGGGTGCTTTTGAACTGCTAGGTTGGCAGGCGCTGGGACCGAACAGCGGGAGCGCACCCCGCCGCGGGGATTCGAACCACTGACCTTTCGATCGGCAAGCCCTAGGCGCTGAGGCTTTAACCCACAGCGCCACCCGCGTCCCTAGTAAAGGATAATGGTTCTACCCAAAAAAGAAGTCCTCATGGTTGCTTCTCTCTCCACTGGAAAGCAACCATCCCTGTCACATTGTGTTCTCTCCTTCTTTCCTGGGTCACAGTCCAAAAGCCAAACAACAACATCTCACCAGCAGATTTACCAATGACAGCTGTAGCGTAGACAAAATTCTGGCACAGTCTGGCAATTTTAACAAACTGACTCAGGGCAGGACTGACCTTCCAAGTCTTCTTTACAGTGGGAAAGAAGACCTGTTCAGAGACCATCTGCTTCTGCTCTGGGAAGCTTTCGCACTGCTTTGAGCCTGTGCCAGGTAACATGGGTGGAACGTCATTTAGAACAAACATACTGGAATTGCTTCCCACCATCGTAGCTTCAGGCATTTCACCAGCAGCATCTTCTTTTGGGCTCCAGCCCACGTTTAACACAGAATTGGGCATGTGTATGCCATGGACTGAACTGCAGGGGCTTCCTCCTCAATTGTTATGCAGGGCTCGTGGCCAGCTCCTGCAGTTCATCCAGAAGCAGACTATTTCTCGGAGATTATAGTGATTCATTTTGAGAACAGAAGTTTTATTGATCAACCACTGATTCCAGCCCCTGCCCTCCTGACTTCTCACCCACAGTAGCCCTCAATCTTCTGGAACAGTACATAAACACACACACAGGTTCCCCTAGGACAGATGGGGAACCTGTGGCCTTGCAAATGTTGTGGGACTCCATCTCCCATCATCTCTGTTGTGCTGCTGGGGGGGTGGAGCTAATGGGAATTGGGAGTACAGTGGTACCTCGGGTTAAGAACTTAATTCGTTCTGGAGGTCCGTTCTTAACCTAAAACTGTTCTTAACCTGAAGCACCACTTTAGCTAATGGGGCCTCCCACTGGCACCATGCCACCGCCACGTGATTTCTGTTCTTATCCTGAAGCAAAGTTCTTAACCCAAGGTACTATTTCTGGGTTGGCGGAGTCTGTAACCTGAAGCATCTGTAACCCGAGGTACCACTTGTATAACACCTGTAGGACCATAGTTTCCCCATCTCTGCCCTAGGATCTGCCTCTAAGCAGCTTTGGACCCAGTTATCTCAGAGTCTGCCTGCTTCTATATAAACCTGCCTAGCCATTCAGATCAGTTTCAAACCCCTTGCTCTCTGTCACAGGAGAGACATGGTCCTCTTGGTAGCCTTGCTAGGGGCCTGGAACTCCCTGCAGTGGAAATTTAACCAGCATGCAAAACACTGCTTTTCTAAAGCTGACAAATAAATAAATAAATAAATAAATAAATAAATAATATTTTTTTAAAAATTGTATGCCACCCTTCATCTGTAGATCTCAGGACGGTTCACAACATAAAATTACAATATAAAAACCACAAAAAACATGATAAAAATAAGAACCAAACCAAACCAAACCAAACCAAACCAATAATCTCCCCTCCGACAACACATTTAAAAGGGCATTGTATGTCAAATCAGCCAAAGGCCTGGTTGAAGAGGAACGTTTTCACCTGGTGCCTAAATGTGTATAATGAAGTCACCAGCCGAACCTCAAACCAAAAACAGGTGGGAGCCGTTGCAGAAAAGGCCCGTTTTCATGTTGCCACCCTCTTGACCTCACATAGAGGAGGCCCATGAAGAAGGGTCTGGGTAGGTTCATATGGAGAGAGGTGGTCCTTGAGGTCTTGTGGTCCTGAGCCATTTAGGGCTTTATAAGTCAAAAACAGCACTTTGAATTGGGCCGAAAACTAACTGGCAGCCAGTGCAGTCCTGCAATTGTAATTGTGGTTTTTACTGAGATTTGCTCTGCTGCTGTTTCTGTTTTGCTCCTCTTCTTTATTTTGACTGATATGAATTTGATTATAAAATTTTATTCTTTGTTTTGTTGTATTTTGCATTCCCCCCCCCCCCCCCCGCACCACTTTGATACTTCTTAATAGGTATAAGCGGGACACAATTATATGAATCTGTTTCAAGCTAGATCACAGATCCATCTAGCTTGGCATTATTTAAACTGACTAGCAGTTGCTCCCCAAGATCACAGGCAGAAGAAGAAGAAGAGTTTGGATTTGATATCCCGCCTTTCACTGCCTTTAAGGAGTCTCAAAGCGGCTAACATTCTCCTTTCCCTTCCTCCCCCACAACAAACACTCTGTGAGGTGAGTGGGGCTGAGAGACTTCAAAGAAGTGTGACTAGCCCAAGGTCACCCAGCAGCTGCATGTGGAGGAGCGGAGACGCGAACCCGGTTCCCCAGATTACGAGACTACCACTCTTAACCACTACACCACACCTTCTCATCTCCTTCTTGGACTTGCCAGGGGTCTAATCTGAGATCTTTTGCAACATGTATATTTTACATCTTAGCTATAGCCCGTTCCACCTTTCTGTTACTTCTTCCTTAACAGCAAGTGTTTCAGAATAAAGGAACCTTCCCTGGAGATGAGGACCTTTCCAAATTCCCATTCCCTCAAAACACACACACACACACACAGTTTTTACTCACTTGTTGCATAAAATGCGTCACTGTAACTTTTTTGTTGCACGGGAGCAATGTATGATTACATAATATTTCAACTGAAGGGACAGTTACCTTTTCTCAGAACACAAAAACGTGAACATTTTCTTGGTTGGTGGGAAAATGTATTTCCTCAGTCTCCAGAAGCCAGGCTGGGGTCTAAGGACCATTGAGATAACGGAACCAAAAAGAGGTCACTCTGGCAACTTGGGCAAGGTGCAGCAATATAATAATAATAATAATAATAATAATAATAATAATAATAATAATAATTTACTATTTGTACCCCGCCCATCCAGCTGGGCCTCCCCAGCCACTCTGGGCGGCTTCCAACAAAGATGAAAAATACACTAAAATGTCACATATTAAAAACTTCCCTGAACAGGGCTGCCTTCAGATGTCTTCTGAATGTCAGGTAGTTGTTTATCGCTTTGACATCTGATGGGAGGGTGTTCCACAGGGCGGGCGCCACTACCGAGAAGGCCCTCTGCCTGGTTCCCTGTAACCTGGCCTCTCGCAGTGAGGGAACCGCCAGAAGGCCCTCGGAGGTGGACCTCAGTGTCCGGGCAGAACGATGGGGGTGGAGACGCTCCTTCAGATATACTGGACCGAGGCCGTTTAGGGCTTTAAAGGTCAGCACCAACACTTTGAATTGTGCTCGGAAACGTACTGGAATACATACTGCAAAAATGTAAGTTAAGAGGCTCTATTTTGCTTTCTCTACTGCCAGACAAAATCAAGCGCCTGGGAACCACTACTTGTAAGTTTGCATGATTATAGAGCAATTGAGCCTGGAACCAGGTTGCTTGCAAGCATCCCATTATTCCCCTCCTTGGGAACCTGGGACACTTGGGAACAGAAACACTGCATCTTATTTACATTTACTGAAATCTCTGCAGCCCAGACCTCAAGGCTCCAAAAAAGAGTGAAGGACATGTGTGTTGATGATGCAACACTCATAACAAGAGAGCTATTCATCCCCTGACCTTCATCTCTGAAGGAAAGGCAACCTTCTTGCCTTAACTTGGGACCCTTCTCTGACATGGGTGCCCATCAATCAAACAAACCTCAATAATAAAGTCTCACAATGACTAAAGCAGCCACTCACAATGGCAGGAAATTAACAGAAGCCAATATCGGACTATTATCTTCCATTCGTCACTTGGGATTTTGTTGGCTTCCTTTTATTTGTGCGCACACAAAGCTACACAAGTTCATCAGATTACCAGGGGTCACATCACAGAAATCCAGAAAGCGGAATTAGGCAAGAGGCCACTGTTTCCTCTCTCACAACATTCAACGCTCACCTTCTCCTATAGACAACATGAGCACATAAGGAAGGGAGGAAGTTCATGAAAAGGAAAAAGTAAGTACCAAGCCTATGATTTCAGGACAAAGCTGACCTGCAAAAGAACCACATGATTCAAGAATGAGCAATTCATAATATCCAGGAACAAGATCTGATAATTACTTTGGGACTGCATGGTGAGAAGTAGACAGGAAATCCATGCTTCCTTCTCCATTTCACACCACAAACAACGACATCTAATTTCCTTTTAGGCATTGGAGACATGTTACTCCTCGATTTTTAATCCTGGCTACAGACCACTGGGCTCAACAACTGCAATACAAACTGCCATGCTACCCTGTTCTGTTCTGCAACTGGGAGTGTTCAGATTATCTATGACAGGCATAGGCAAACTCGGCCCTCCAGATGTTTTGGGACTGTAACTCCCATCATCACTAGTGGTCAGGGATTATGGGAGTTGTAGTCCCAAAACATCTGGAGGGTTGAGTTTGCCTATGCCTGATCTATAATCTGGCATTCAGCCACAGCAAAAACTTACTGGTATAGTATTATAGAAAGCAGTCATTTGTTGTACCACTTTCAGCTGTGATTTGCCAAGAACACTGAAATGTTCCAATTGTTCCAATGGACATTACCTTCAACCAGCACAGGCTGAAGACAGATAGGAAAACCTGCAGCATGTGCCACTTATGTTACATCTGACAACAGTCAACCCTTCCCTACCGGTCCTTCTGAGTCTCTAATAATCCAAATAATCACGAAAATGTGGCAAAGTTTTTCCTTATTAGACCTCTTACGATTGCCTGATTTTGTGTGTGCGGTCTAGTATTTTAATTCTGTGTTTCTCAGCTGTATTACTGTGTATTTTTATTAAAGTTATCAAGTGTAACTGTCAATTGTTATAAAATATTTTAATGGGCTGTTGGGTGCTAATAAAGGACGAAGAGTTAAGTTTACATGTCTGGGTAGGCTTTCCAAAACAAAAATATTTTTAACAGGTGTCTAGAACAGTACAATAAAGGCACCTGCCTGATGTCCACAGGCAGGAAGTTTCAGAGCACGGGTGCTGCCACACTAAAATATTGTTTCCTCACAGATGCAGACTAAGTTCCACATATTAAAGAAGTTGTGTGGGCACACATAGCATGAGGTGATCCTGCAAGGAAACTGGTCCCAAGTTGTTAAGAGCTTTCAATATTAAATACAACACTTTGCTCTCAGTCTAGTAACAAATCAGATCTTTGAGTAGAGGCGTAATAAGCTGACAGAAAAGTGATAACATTTCAAAATACCACTACAACAGATAATTTTTTAAAAATGTAATAAAATGTGTATGACCAATGTAATATGGTGTTGCAGAGTAAGAATGCATTGGTTAGCATCTGTCTTGTCTTGGGAGACAATGGAAGAGTGCATCTTCAGGAGTAAAGTCAAATGGTTGCGGGAGTTACAGCGCCTGCTGTGGTTGTAGAAACCAATATGGGAGAGGAATGTTTTTGGTAGCTGAAGATGTCTGGTTGTGCTGATGCAGGTGTACCATGGCTTTTCTTCTTTCTGCAGTCTTAAAGATGTTTTGATGGAGACGGAAGAGAGTTACCAATGAGAGTTCCCAGAGAAGTGAATTCCACCAATTGTGAGGCCCCATTGAGATGTACCTGGCCAACCTAAGCTTCTCTAGTGACAGACCAGAGAGTAGAGCCTTCAAAGATGTCAATGCCATGTCAGCAGGTTCACATGGATGTAAGCGATCATTCAGATAATCTGATTAATTAAATCTAGAAACATCTTGCTTTATCCTGGTGTTCTCAAGCAAGACAACACTCCTCTGCTGATCCAATATACACTGGGAGTCTTCCTCCACCATACCTCCTTTTTTTGACAATTATACCTTCTCTTTCAAGTCTCTGCTTTGCATCTGCTCCTTTTTCTCCAGGATGAAGATGCTTCATTGAAAAGCAATTATACCGCAGACAACACAGCCATCTGCAAGGCAGGCTCTTCTGAACAACTTCACAGGATAAAAATAATAATGGTCTCAGACTGTTGCTATAGCAGCAAGGCAAACAAGATTCAGTGGAACAATTTGCCATGTTGGTTCTATGAGACCATCAATTCCAAATCCCTACCCAGCCCTCAGTGAGTGTCTCCTAATGATGCAGAGCATTGCTGTTCACCATCGGGTGAACTGCTGCACAGTAGCAAGAGGAAGAGAGGTAATTATAAGATTTAAAAAACAGAGAAAAGAATAGAGCCACACATAGCACCAACTAAATCACAAATAAAATGCCTTAGTTGGGGGCACGTCACAAACCATTGGAAATGAAGCAGAAAAGCTAAAAATGTGCTAAATTCTCTGGTAGTTTCTTAGGACCAATTATATCACAATGCAGACTGCTTCAGTGTTAGCAACAAACAACCAGGCCCAGACAGAGGGGAGACAAGAGGGAGCACATGTCTTGGGCAGCAGGATGGTGTGTGTGTGACAGTGGCGTAGTGTGGGGGGTGCAGGGGGGGCCGGCCGCACCAGGCGCAACATCTGGGGGATAGGGTTAGGGCGCGCAAATCCATGGGTTAGGGGGCGCAAATTACTTGCCTTGTCCCGGGTGCTGACAACCCAAGCTACGCCACTGGTGTGTGACTAAGCAGCATCCTGCCCCAGGGTATGGCTACCTTCCTCCTCTAATAAGCAGAACCCGGCTGGAACATAAGGAATCATAGAGTGTGTTCTGCAGTGAATCTCTCACACACATACCATGTCAGAATAGCAGGAATGTAAAGGAGGAGTCAGGCCTTGACAATAACAACGTCTTCTTCTTCTTTGGCGATCACTAGTGGTAAAGTAAGATTGTCTTCCATGAACACGGTCTTAACAGTGAGTCCGTGAGTGACTGTGGAGGCCAATTCTGGATCCACAAGTCCTTCCACAGTGGGGACATAGGTTTCTGGGCGGGAGCTGATCATGGTGAGGGTTTGCCACACGTTCCTTCCAAAGCATGTTTCGTCCTGAGTTTGAGTGTCTTCAAATTCCTTTGGTAAAGGCTGTTCTCCAATTGGAGCGCTCACACGCCAGAGTTTCCCAATTGTCGGTGTTTATACTACATTTTTAAAATATTTCCCTTGAGAGAGTCTTTAAACCTCTTTTGTTGACCACCAGCATTACACTTTCCATTTTTAAGTTTGAAATATAGTAGTTGCATTGGAAGACGATAATCAGGCATCTGAACAACATGACCAGTCCAACGAAGTTGATGTTGAAGAATCATGGCTTCGACACTGGTGATCTTTGCTTCTTCCAGTACACTGGCATTAGTTCACCTGTCTTCCTTTCCCAAGTGATATGCAGTTTTTTTGGGAGACACCGTTGATGGAATCTTTTGAGGAGTTGGAGATGGTGTTTATAAGTGGTCCATGTTTCACAAGCATACAGCAAGGTTGGTAGTACAATAGCTTTGTAAACAAGCATTTTGGTATCCCTGCAAATGTCCTGATTCTCAAACGCTTCAATCGGGAGTACACTGTCTGGCTATGGGCCACCCACCTCTTCAAATAACCAAAACCCAGCAGTCCTACTTATTAGAAGTGGTAAGTGGCCATAGTAAGGCCCACCTCTTTGTCTGCCCAATGAAGAGGAAGGAGAGAAGCTGTGGGACGGAGTATGAACCTGTAAGCTTCTACTGCTGCAGGGGTGGCAGCAGTAGAGGGCAGTGGAAGAAGGGGAGAAACGCAGTGGCAGAAGTCACCCAGGTAAAAGGGAGCTTTAGTGGACAAGTTAGTTCTTCAACAGTGGTACTTGTCATAATTCTAGAACAATCTTGGCCTCAAAGTCTAAAATGCCACTTGTGAAGGTTAATGAATTGACTTTCTTATAATAGCCTCATTTCTTTCTATGAAATGAATTGGAAGTGGAATAGGAAGACAAAGAAATGCACGATTTTACATGGTCTGTGCTGCAAAAGTAATGGCTGAGCCACGAGGGAACGTAATATGGATGTTTTACGTCACTAGAGGAGAAAGGGAAAAGGATGAATAAGCCCAGGTCAAAAGTGAGCAAGCCAGCTGAAATCTAGAACTGCATTCCGTGTTCTTTGAAACCAGATTTTTAAAGTCAAGACATCACTTCTGCACAGAAGCCAGAATGGTAGGTAATCGTAAAAGCTGGTACAACTGTGGAGCTTGATCCTAGCCTTTCAGAGCAATCCACCACTGAACACACGATTAAATATGTGTCAAGAAGATTCCGGGCATCACATGCCAGGACAGAGTCTCAAACAAAGATGTGCTCTCCCAAGCCCACATGCCCAGCATGTTCACACTTCTGTCTCAGTGATGTCTATGCTGGCTTGCTCATATCCACAGAATAGAAGATGACAGGGTCCCCAAGGACATGCTCTACGGGCCTGTTGGCAGAATAATTCTGTGTTACAAGGTCGTCCGCAAATGTGACATGAAGGCTGGTAACATTAATCCCACCGTATGGGAATCCCTTGCAGATGATTGCAATGCCTGGAAACAGACAGACAGGTAATGTAACACCAATCCTGAAAGATCTACATTGGCTCCCTGTTTCTGAGCACAATTCAAAGTGTGGTGCTGACCTTTAAAGCCCTAAACAGCCTCGGCTCAGTATACCTGAAGGAGTGTCTCCACCCCCATTGTTCAGCCCAGACACTGAGGTGCAGCTCCGAGGGCCTTCTGGCGGTTCGCTCACTGCAAGAAGTGAAGTTACAGAGAACAAGGCAGAGGGCCTTCTCGGTGGTGGCGCCCGCCCTGTGGAACGCCTTCCCATCAGATGCCAAGGAAACAAACAACTATCTGACTTTTAGAAGACATCTGAAGGCAGTCCTGTTTAGGGAAGTTTTTAATGTTTGAGGTTTTATTGTGTTTTTAATATTCTGTTGGAAGCCGCCCAGAGTGTCTGGGGAAACCCAGCCAGATCGGCGGGGTATAAATAATAAATTATTATTATTATATATTATTAATGTATCAACAACAGTGACCAGAGGAGGAATGACGCTGGGAGGAGTGCAGAGAGCAGAAACGCCATGGTGTACCTGTAGTAGCAAACCAGGCACTTCAATCTCTCCCATCTGCAATAAAACATGTCTCTCCCATATCAGTCTCTACAGCCACAGCAGGCGATGTAACTCTCCAATGCTTTGACTTTATTGCCAAAGGCGCACTCTTCCATTGTCTCCCGAGACAGATGTAGGCCAGCCCAGCTTTACCAACAAAATACATGGTGCATCCACAACATCACAGGGTAGCTGTTGATACATTTCCACCTGACGGAACTGGATAATCATCTTTTGAATATTTTTAAATACCTGTTCCTAACTGTTTATCAATAAACTTTTATTTATGTTTTTTGTAAACCGCTTAGAGGTTTTCTGACAATTGAGTGGTAAAGACATTTTCTTAAACAATGAACAAATAAATAAATGCTAACCATGGTTAGGACTGGAAGTTAAAAGGGGGAGGAATTCACGTGCAAGGAAGAACAGAACAGGGGGTGAAGCACTCAGACTTAGGCAATGTATTACAAAACTGGGCAGTGTTACATTTGTGCTAGACCTAAATGTCATCTATTATTTTCAATGAGTTTACAACTCTGGATCCTGTGCATCAGTACATAGGAAGTTGATATACTGAGTCAGACTATTGGCCCATCTAGCTCATTACTGCCTACACTGACTGGCAGCTGCAATCCAGGGTTGCAGGCAGGAGTCTCCCCCAGCCTTACCTGGAGATGCTGGGGACTGAACCTGTGGCCTTCTGCATGCAAGCAGATGCTCTATCACTCAGCTGCAGCCCTTCTCCATATATTTATGCAGAAGTAAATTGTTAAGTTGTGGGTGAACATATCAGACGACACAGCGATTCTTCAAACAGCTCTTGTTTATTCACAGGCCAGAACAGAACTGAAGGGTTCAGCCAGCCTGCTTATATAGAGCTCCACTAGAACGCAACAGTAACCATTTTCTGTAACTATCCAATCACTGAACGTCACTTTTGATCCCTTGTTTGCATATGTGGACCTGAACTATCTACAGTATCCCCCCTGCTGGTCCAGGGTGAGAACTTCAGTGCATAACATAAATCTCACTGTATTTAATGGAGCTTTCAGCTTAAACCTGTTTAGGACTTGTGGCCAACTTCAGTTGTTTCAGTTTATTTACTTTTTCCAATTCATCCTCAGAACACCTTACATTCTTGGGAAATGCCATTTCTAAACGTTGCTACTATGTTATAGACAGTAGGAGGAAATAGTTTTTTCCAAATCAAAAGATAACATTCCACTTTTTGTTCAGATTCTGGAAGCTGAGTTAATTCTTCTTATAGGAATTCCAGCACTTACAAGTCAGAACAGAAAAGCTGCTAAATCAGCATTCCTGAGAATATTTCAACCTTTATGTGTCTGGCCACAACCGGACCCTGTAGGCTATGAGAAGGCTATAAAAAAGACAAGAGGGAAGAAACAAACTATTCTTGCTTCTAAAGAATTGAGTGTTAAATTTTAGAAGGGTGTGTAGCTTGGAACTAACCATGCTCACACTTTTCTTTTTTAACGACAAAATGCAAACACGCACAAAAACCAACTGGATAAGCTCTAGCAAGCCACCACCCAAAAGGGATAAAATACTACTTCTCCTCCTAACGAGTCTTTTAATGAAGGAAATGTATTGCACTACAGAGGTATGCCTACAAGTATTTTGTGTATTACAAAAAACGAAGGGAAAGTGCACCATTTTGTAAGTAGAAATCGAACAACAACATTACTAGATAAGCTACAGTGAATTATTCTGGATTTATATAGGTAACGGTAAAGGACCCCTGGTCCAGTCAAAGGTGACTATGGGTTGCGGCGCTCATCTCGCTTTCAGGCCAAGGGAGCCACCGTTTGTCCACAGACAGCTTTCCGGGTCATGTGGCCAGCATGACTAAACCACTTCTCGCGCAACAGAAAACCATGATGCAAACCAGAGCACACAGAAACGCCGCTTACCTTCCCACCGCAGCAGTACCTATTTATCTACTTGCACTGGCATGTTTTTGAACTGCTAGGTTGGCAGGAGCTGGGACAGAGCAACGGGAGCTCACTTCATCGCAGGGATTCAAACCACCGACCTTCCAATCAGCAAACCCAGGTGGCTCAGTGGTTTAAACCACAGCGCCACCTATATCCCTTCTGGATTTATATAGCATGCACACAATCCTTGCACCTCATACAGCTGTCCCCTCACGGTCTATGCTCAACGGGTTTTCTCACCACAAGGGCCCTTTAAGCATTCTCTCAGCTGTGTGGGTGCTGCTTTTCTGCAAGCACTTCCCATGTGAATAGTGTAATATGTAAGCAGCCCAACCCTCTGGCAGGGTGCCTGTTTCTGTGGCTGGATCCTGCATGTGCAGCCCCTGCCTATGTTGAGTCACTAAAACATTACCTCAGCTCCACAGAGTCACTGTAAGCCTTGGCTGACATGAAATTGATTCTGTTAAGTCAGTATCATTTGAGTTTCCGCCTTCTCTAAGATGGGTCAAAATCACAACTCGTCCATTTTGCCCAACCTTCGTTCTGAAGTTTTTCTAGAAGGTTCTGAGCTGTGATATCACACACCATGTGACTTGGTCCGTAAATCCTGCTGTTCTTTCAATGACACTTCTCAGCCAGTTCATATAGTGAGTGACTAGGTGCAAGATTCTCAAAGCAGAACTGGAGGAACACTGTTACCCACACCATCAAGCATTAAGCTTCAGAATCCTACCAAAACTGTTTTATTTGGCCCAAAATGTGAGGTTAGCAGGTTATGCATCACCTAGGTCAGGAGTAGTCAATGCAGTGCCCCTCCAGCTGTTCAAAAGTATGTGGTGAAAACACAGTATGAACCAAACCTAAGAATATGCCTTATGAATAGATTTTGATTTTCCCTGGTAGTCTGGAATAGGGGTGGCCAATGTGGTTCCCTCCAAATGCTGCTGAACTCTAATTTCCATCAGCCACCATGGTCAATGATCAGGAATGATGGGAGTTGTAGTCTAGCAACATCTGGAGGGCACACGTTGGCTATCGTGACCTAGGTTCTCCTTCTTAATTGGCAAGCCCCTTTACTTTGTTCCCAGGATTGAGACAAGGAGGTTCTCTGGCCAATCAGTTCCCACCATCCTACAGTTCCTTCCAGCTATCAATTGTTCTGTTTGTAAGAATCAGTACCCCCTGCAAATACAAAACATTCTATGCCTCTTCACTGTTTTCATGAAACTTCTGGATTACACCTGCTTCTGATATAAGCATCCATCTTACAAAGATGCCTTACACCATTTTTGCAGCCCATCCCCACCAACCAACCCCCCCCCCCCACCTAGCAAGCAACCACCTGAATGAACAACTAAATGTATGAGTCAAGACAGGTCCAAGCTGCCATTCACCTCACCCTCTATGAATCCCTTCCTCGTTTAGGGCAAAAAAATGCTTACATTTGTCCCTGGCATTTGTGCATCTATTCTGTTGCTCATTAGTTTTATTAAAAGCTATAAACTCTCTCCCAAAAATAATCAGCTGATTTCCAGCAATGCACAACTACTGAACTAATATAGCCTCACACCTGAAAGCTTGACAATACAGCATTCGGGGTTGTCTGCATGCATTAATATCTATACCTCAACAAACTAAATAAATCAGGAGACAAATACAGAGTCCAGTATTATCCATCAATGTCAGAGGATGAGCTATGAGGATTCAAAATAAAGCTTGAATTAGAGAACATATAAACAGGGCTTTGAGTAAGACTATTGTCTTCGGAAAACCACAACAGCTCCAAGTCCCCCCCGCTCTGCACGCATGACAATGATGGTAGTCAAGGGGTTGAGGAGAACATCTGAGAATGTACTGTCCAGCACTAAACAGCTGATTCTACATTTTGCCTAACTAGCCAACATCAACAAAAGAAAGCAGTAGTCCTAAATAGAGACTAACATCTTAAATATGCTAAACATTTATTCCAACTGTTAAATTTTGACGCACCACCTTGTAATTTTTTTTAACATCAGAGTTACTCTTAGGAGGGGGGTGTTCCAGTGTAAGCAATGGCCAATAGAAGCACCAAATCTTCGTGGTATTGTTCCCAAGAGTCGCTCCCACCATTTAACAAAATCCAAATTTGTCACTCTGAGCTCCTTGGAGGAAGGGTGGAAGAGAAATATAAGAATCAAAATGGTGATTGAGTTTATATCCCTGTTTCCTCATAGGGCAGACTCAGGCACGCAGAGCCAAACTGATTCTCAGCATATGCACAGAATTCCTTCAAGGGGGGGAAAAAAGTGTGTCAACCCTTCTATCATGCTATGATTTCATTTATTGGGAGTGACTTGTGGAAATGCTTCCCTGCAGGGATTAACTTCCACAGAAACGATGAGACAATACTGAAGCTTGCCTGAAAGCTGGGCTTATTCGCATGGAACCCTTGCTTTATTAGGTGAGATGGCTTGGCTTGGGTGGTCAAGCAAGGACAATGGTGCCGTTAGGTAATTTTACGCTCTGAACTTAACTGTCTTATGCCCCACATATGCTCTTTAGCTGGCCATGTGCATTACTTAAAAATTAGGTAAACAAGCCCTACCATGTCTGATGGCCCTTCTGGATGTTCTGCTGAGTGGGGCTCTGGGCATCTGCCCTGAGAGCACCACTGATTTGTGGTGACTTAAATGCACCTCTGTACATGCTCTGAAGTATATTAGTAATTTATATGGTCCTGGGCAGAGCCCTAGCACTGATAACAGGACTGGATGCTGTCCAGACTCCAATTGAAAACAAAAACAAATTAAAGCCACTAGCAATTACTACAGATTCACATTGTGCATTCCCACCCAACATTTCACTTTTTAAAAAGGAGCAGAGTTTAGTTTATGTAACACCCCTATTTTCAAATATCTACTCCAGCCACAGGAGCTGGAGGCTCTTTTTCACCAGCTGTATATTGTACTTATTTACTCTGCAACAACCTTCCACTGACTTTAAGGTGACTCTCTTTTAGAAACATTCTGACCTATTAAAAAGACAAAAAGGAAGGAATTCTTTAAGGGTGAGATCACATAATTTGATGGAGCTCAACCAGTGGCGTAGCGTGGGGGTGCAGGGGGGGGCCGGCCGCCCCAGGCGCAACATCTGGGGGTTAGGGTTAGGGGGCGCAAATCCACGGGTTAGGGGGCGCAAATTACTTGCCTTGTCCTGGGTGCTGACAACCCACGCTACGCCACTGAGCTCAACTTATTAAATATGTGGCACTACAAGTTTGAGAAAGCAATATGGTAAAGAGTAGGTGACAGAATGGAGAAATAAATGGTGCCCTTGCCGTTCGCTTTGAAAATTCACAAAAATGTGGTGTAAACCTGGCACCGTGTTTTAGGGAATTTTCAAAACACTTTTGCACTGTAAAAAGAAGCGTTATCATTTAGTGCACTAAAATCTTAACCCCACGGAGTGTCCACAAATGCTTTGCCAGAATTTCCACGCTCTTCATGGTAATCAGGTTGGCGATCAAAGCCTTGTTTAAAAATAAGAACAGGCAAGGCCTTTCTTGTTTTTGAAGGAAACTAGTATCAACCTAACAACATGAGCTTGCCTTCAAAGGACCTTTGCTTTCCTTTCCTTGCTTGGGGCATCACTTCCAAAGTTCGGGTCATTTATGAATTCCATGATTCATTACTCCACAAACCAGCGGCAATGAGTGTTCAACAAATATTAAAAGTCAGAAGTTACATCTCTAGATAATGCAGTCAGGGGATCTAACCAATTCATACATTCACTTATTTACAAAACCTAAGACCCCAACAAAGTATTCAGAGTTTTTAAAATTATTAATAACAAGTATGTCTATATGTGTGTGTGTGTGTGTATCTATTCATACTTATAATTTGAAGGCAACCCTGCATAAGCTAGAATCTACACTGACTTTTGGTTTGAATTACTCTCCCTGCATTCTTTTTCACACACTAGGAGTCATCTTTTACGCTAGCAGAGGAAAGTCCCACTGAATTCACACAGCCTTTCTTCCAGGTATTGCACAGCATAGCACTGCACCCTCAGGAAACCTCTAACAGAAAGGTGTTCTCACAAGTCATACCCAAAGCACCTTTTAGTCTGGAATGCACCACTTTGGAATATTAAGGTAGTACAGAATGTGGACGGAGCCCTTTAAAATAAATCAATCAATCAAAAATCCTTTCTAGTCAATGGGGCCATCAGCATTTGACTACAGCTGCAGAGAAATGCAAAAAACTGATTTAACATGTGAAAATCGCATTTGATTTCCCCATGAACACACACACAGACAAATGTAAGATAAAAAGACACTTGCCATTATAGCAGGAATTATCTTACTGTAAGAAGAGCCCAGCTTTTCTCCCCTCCCCCTTTCTTTTTGCTTGCTTCTTTAAAGGGGAGAAGGAACCAACAAATAAACCCGGGACCATTCCATTCCACATGGTCTTGTGTGCTAAGAGCATCAAGATTTCTCTGGGAAAACCCCAGACCAAACCACTGCACCTTGAGCTCCTTTTCTAAAAGCCGCCGCATTTACAGGCTAACTTTCTCAAATGCTAGATCCATGAAGAGTAGCTTTGTAAAAACGGCGTCGATGTGCAAAGGGCAACCCGCTCGCATCTTTCTGGGTTCCCGGCTCAAATGTCCAGTTAAAAGCAAACAGCCCAGACCCCATTTCAACGCTCTCAGGTTACAGAGTCAGTTAAGTCTTTCAGCACTACAGCTTCAAGTGTATTGCAGGCAGACTCAACAGACTCAAAAGTTTTCTTTCTCTCCCCCTCCCCAACATCTGCTTCTTGTTTTGCCACTTCCCATCTTGCTAGCCTTCTCTGCCTCCACCCCCCCCCCCAGTTTAAAATCAAAGCAAGCCAGGCGACCTTGCCGCTCTTACCCCAGGGAGATGGCGCTGTGTGTCAGTTTAGCCTTTAGAACGACTGCCAAGGCAGCCGGGGCTCCCTTTTGCTTGCGTAGTGAGGCTGCCTTGTGGGAGTGGTGTGGGGAGGTATGCATTATACATGCTTGAGCAGGACCCGTGGCTGTTTGCCTGCCTGTCAGTCAGCCCTGCTCAGTTAGTGTGGGCAGGGCAGAAGGGGGGGGGGAGGGAGGGAGGGAGGGAAAGTGCAGCAGGTTACTCTCAAATCAAACAAGGCACACCCGTGGAGGATAGAAGGAAATGGGCAGCAAAAGAACCACCTCCAAATCCTTGGAGCTTGGATAACCTTTTGTGTTGTGGGCATGCATGTGTGCAGCAATTTCTGAAAGGGGCAGAAAGAGGGGGAAGGGAAGGCACACCCCCACACTTTTAGGACACAGAAAAGCCTGTGCTTTAATATCAAACATGGCGGGCTATGGTTGCCCTGTGGTGTGTGAGAGAGATGCACTCTGCATATACAGTGGTACCTCAGGTTAAGTACTTAATTCGTTCCGGAGGTCCGTACTTAACCTGAAACTGTTCTCAACCTGAAACACCACTTTAGCTAATGGGGCCTCCTGCTCCTGCTGCGCCGCCGGAGCCCAATTTCTGTTCTCATCCTGAAGCAAAGTTCTTAACCTGAAGCACTATTTCTGGGTTAGCGGAGTCTGTAACCTGAAGCATATGCAACCTGAGGTACCACTGTAATCAAATTGTATCATTCCATTGCCACAAATGACAGTTTATGAGGAACTAGGCATTTCTTTCATTTCAGTTTTTAAAGTTTTAAACCCCTTAAAAATTTATCTGTCTTGGGTAACATTAAATTCCGACTTTGTCTTCTGGGCATGTTGGACTGATTATAAATCCTGCTTGGTCCTTTAGCTCGTCTTATATTCTGCCACTGGCAGGTGGCATTTTTGATAAATGATATTTGAGGAAGGATAACAATTACTTCCAGCTAAAACACAGACCACTAATCATTTGGAGAAACATCTTAAAGCAGCTTTGTTTACAGTGCCATCAGCACCAATCACTCCTTTCCCCACCTGACAACTTCAATTAAAATCAGGATTTAAGATCTACGCTGTGTGTCTGCCTATGACAAATGAATATATTAGGAGAGAGACAGAGGGCGACTCTCCCAAAGTTTGCTTTTCAGTCTTAAACCTTTGCTAGAAGAGAACTACCTGCTGACTTTTAACTATAGACCCAGAAGGGGATCCCAGCGCTCTCATGCTGTATTCCTCTCAAGACTTAAGACTTAGCACTACTGATATTCTGACAGCCCATACATAAGAGCAGTACATGTGAAAAGGATCTAGGAGTCTTGGTTGACCACAAACTTGACATGAGCCAACAGTGTGACGCAGCAGCTAAAAAAGCCAATGCAATTCTGGGCTGCATCAATAGGAGTATAGCATCTAGATCAAGGGAAGTAATAGTGCCACTGTATTCTGCTCTGGTCAGACCTCACCTGGAGTACTGTGTCCAGTTCTGGGCACCACAGTTCAAGAAGGACACTTACAAACTAGAACGTGTCCAGAGGAGAGCAACCAAAATGGTCAAAGGCCTGGAAACGATGCCTTATGAGGAACGGCTAAGGGAGCTGGGCATGCTTAGCCTGGAGAAGAGGAGGTTAAGGGGTGATATGATAGCCATGTTCAAATATATAAAAGGATGTCACATAGAGGAGGGAGAAATGTTGTTTTCTGCTGCTCCAGAGAAGCGGACACGGAGCAATGGATCCAAACTACAAGAAAGAAGATTCCACCTAAACATTAGGAAGAACTTCCTGACAGTAAGAGCTGTTCGACAGTGGAATTTGCTGCCAAGGAGTGTGGTGGAGTCTCCTTCTTTGGAGGTCTTTAAGCAGAGGCTTGACAACCATATGTCAAGATTGGTCTGATGGTGTTTCCTGCTTGGCAGGGGGTTGGACTCGATGGCCCTTGTGGTCTATTCCAACTCTATGATTCTAAGATTCCGAAAGCATCATTTGGGAAAACACTGCACGGGTATATTCACAGTATCTATCCCTTTCTGCCAATGATAAGGAAGAACAAGTACTTGTTGCCTGCAGCAGGTCCCAGATCTAATTCCTAGGAGCTCAGAACTGTCTACACTGACAGCCAGCAGGGGCAAGTGCTTGGATCCTGTTTGTGGGTTCCACAAGGACATCTGGTTGGCCACTGTGAGTACAGGATGATGGACTAGAATGGCCATTGGCCTGCTCCAGAAGGGTCTTCTTTAAGTTCCTATGTTCTAATAATCTGGAAGTACTTGACACGGAGCTGACATCAGAGACTCGGGTGCTTCACTGGCTTGGAATGCTGTTTTCCAGCTCTGGCAAGTTTGTCTGCTCTGGCTGCCCTAGACAGAGATAACCTGGTCACTTTGACCTGTGCTCTGGCTACCTCCCACTTGGATTAATGCAATACATGAACATGAACCTGCCTTAAAACTGACCTGGAAACTACGATTAGTGCCAAGTGTGCCTGTCAGAGTATTATCTGGAGCGGCCATCAGGGATCACATAATACCAAAAGATCTTCAATGGGTGTTTATAAGCTTCTGGGCTGAATTTAAAGTACTGCCACCTAAACAACTTGGGACTCAAGCATCTTGGAGCAACGCTCGTCCCTGTATTAGCATGCTGGAGTTCCTGGATCCGGGGATGAAGCCCTTCTCATGGTCCCACATTTGAAAACTTTGGCTTAATGCAAGCCAGCACTTCTGCGCCAAAGCAAGCACATGAGGGAAGGGGGTGTATGGAAGAGAGGTACAAAGTTGTGGACGAACGTCTGAAGGTGGCTAATATTTGACTGTGGTGCAATAAGAGGCGGTGTCAGCTGTACAGTGTGCTGACCATACTTAGAAGAACCAAAAGACAGACTCAATGCAAGGCAGCTTCAGCCCGTGTTGTGGAATATGTAAGTTTGGTAACACCACCTTGTGGCCACAAGAGGGTAGTGTGACTCACAATATACCAGAAAAAGGGTCATCTATGGACATCTGTGTAGGGGTGCCATTCAGAGCAGTGGTGTGCTGCGTCCTCTACCTTGCATTCTTCAGACCACATGACCTATATTGGGCCACTTCATAGGTTTGACATGCAGAGCAGCTTTTACTATAAGCATTGCAATGGTCTACATACCATGGTTCTTCTAATACGTTGATAACAGTGCTATGGCTATTATGGGGTATTAAAAGTACCCCCTCGATAGCTAGCCCCCTTAATACACCCTCCAGTTTTGCAATTCAAAACATATTTCATGTTCTGAATATGTTACCTATTGCTTATCCTTCCCAAGGGAAGCCCAAAGTGGCTAACAAAACAGATTGGTTGCAGAACATCAATGTATTGTTGTTGTTTAGTCGTTCAGTCGTGTCCGACTCTTCGTGACCCCATGGACCAGAGCACGCCAGGTACTCCTGTCTTCCACTGCCTCCCACAGTTTGGTCAGATTCATGTTTGTAGCTTTGACAACACTGTCTAACCATCTCGTCCTCTGTCATCCCCTTCTCCTTGTGCCCTCCATCTTTCCCAACATCAGGGTCTTTTCCAGGGAGTCTTCTCTTCTCATGAGGTGGCCAAAGTATCGGCTGTAGGATCTGTCCTTCCAGTGAGCACTCAGGGCTGATTTCCTTAAGAATGGGTGCGTTTGATCTTCTTGCAGTGCATGGGACTCTCAAGAGTCTCCTCCAGCACCATAATTCAAAAGCGTCAATTCTTCGGCGATCAGCCTTCTTTATGGTCCAGCTCTCACTTCCATACATCACTAACATCAATGTATATCCATGTCAAAACTTTTGCTCCCCCGAAAATCTCTTTGCCCCCACTTCTAACCAGCCTTAAGCCGCAGCCCTGCAAAAACGCAATAAGCTTGATTTCCTTAAACACTTAGAAGAGCATGGCTTGCTTCCAATATCTGCTCTTCTGTTCAGAACTGCAATCTGTGGATGGGCCATCATATTGCAAGAATTGCCTTCGTTGTGGGTAAACGGTTTATATTTTACACACGGAAGAACTCACTACATTTGGCAACCAAAGTGTGCAAACAGGGTATGGGGGAAGAAAATGATTCAGGGGCAATATTACGTGTTCTCCTGGTCTTTTGTGGTTTTTAGGTACAAGAGCTAACATGGTGCTCCATCAATCAAGTGAACTTTGAATTCTATGACAGCTAGGCCCCCCTCATTAAAAAAAGAGAAGAAAAGGAAGAATGTGTTGGGGTTCTTCCCTAGCCCCAAATATATTGTGCATTACTACTAATTGCTCTCAGAGCAGCAGCAAGGCAACAAAAGATTTTCAGAGTGTGAGCATTACGGCTGATTCATCGAGGTCAGAATCTGAAAGAAGGCTGGGGCCAAATAAATCCCCCATCACAGCAACACCAACAGTTTAATGAAGATGTGCTCAGTCACCCTTATTAACAGAGATTACGAGGCAGAAGGGCTGCTCTACTGCTTTTTCAGTGAAGGCACAATGGAGGCTAATTTCAAAGCAATGCTTTGCTCAACTCCCTTTAAAATTCATAACACAGAGTTCATCCCTCGGTTAAGAGACGGAGAGTCAAGAAAGACTGAATAAAGGGAACCGTTTGCATTTTTAAGAAGTGTTTGCTCACCTGCAGATGTATTTAATAACAGGGAATTACATTGTGTAAAGCTGTGGACAAGGATGGCATTTGCTTTGGCTAATAGGTTGCCACAGAAATGCCTCTTACCACGCCAGCGGAGAATAAGCACTCCTCTTTCCAAAGTTTTACATATCTGAGCAAGAAAAAAGCTTAAAAAGCATTATAACTGGGTTGTGATACTTTTATAATAAACCAACTAATTACGAATGAGGAAGGAATAACTTGAAAGAAATGAAGGAAAAGGTTCCACCACTGCTGTTAGCTCAGCTACTTTCAGTTTCCAGAAAAATTAACTCTATACCCATAAGACAAACTCTTATCTCCCACAATTCTTATCTTGCTAGCACAAGGCTCTATAAGAGAGTGCCTGTCAGTTCTTAATGTTGTAACAAAAATAACTAGGGTCCTTCCAGCTTCTCATAGGAGTTTCTAACCAATTAAATATGCATAAATCTACAGGCAACAACTGTTTTGTTTTCAGATGAAGCATACATGTGCAGAGCATTTAAAAGAGACATTTCACCCTCTCTCACATCCAGGACAGAATACTCCTCTTAGAGTTGCTCTTGCCACCAGAAGCTTTTATAAATTAGATACATGTATCCTTACTCTGTGGGACACAGGTGGCGCTGTGGGTAAAAGCCTCAGTGCCTAGGACTTGCCGATCGAAAGGTCGGCGGTTCGAATCCCTGCAGCGGGGTGCGCTCCCGTTGCTCGGTCCCAGCGCCTGCCAACCTAGCAGTTCGAAAGCACTCCCGGGTGCAAGTAGATAAATAGGGACCGCTTACTAGCGGGAAGGTAAACGGCGTTTCCGTGTGCTGCGCTGGCTTGCCAGATGCAGCTTGTCACACTGGCCACGTGACCCGGAAGTGTCTCTGGACAGCGCTGGCCCCCGGCCTCTTAAGTGAGATGGGCGCACAACCCTAGAGTCTGTCAAGACTGGCCCGGACGGGCAGGGGTACCTTTACCTTTACCTTATCCTTACTATCTCTTAGATTGGGGGCACCTATTCAGTCTTCCAAAAGGCTAACCCAGGCTTCCTCAACCTCGGCCCTCCAGATGTTTTTGGCCTACAACTCCCATGATACCTAGCTAGCAGGACCAGTAGTCAGGGATGATAGGAAACAAAACATCTGGAGGGCTGAGATTGAGGAAGCCTGGGCTAACCAAACTGATTAATGAAGTAAGCATTGCAGCTTTGCAAAGATATTCAGTGGCCCTATCATAACTATCAAGGTCTTTTTCACTTGCACGGCTAATATCATGTCAGCGATCACTTTCCAAGGAAATTCTTCTGCCATTTGCATTGTCCATACACAATTTTAAGACCAAAAAAATAAATAAATAGAAATGTACTGAAATGAAGAGCAATGGGGGCAGGTTCAATTTCCTGTATGACTGACTTCAAGTTATTCACAACCTTCCCACCCACCAAAACATCTCTTTGTTAGAATTAGTTAACAAATTTGGCATTAGATATCTTAGCTTAAATGTGAATTCTGGATAATTCTCACTACAGGATGCAGTGCCCCTCATTTGGCATTATAGCAGTTGTTTACAATTCATGCTCCGATGCTGAAGAAAAGAATGATTGTTTAGGACAAGTATAAACCCAAGGGTACAACCTCTATACCCGTTCATTCCCCCACGCCACAAATATATTCACACACCCATACTACACAACCTCATCACCCGCCATCACAACACTTGCACCACCCACACAAAATTGCAATTCTGGAAAAGATAGGATTTGCAGAACCTTGCAAAAAAGTGGGTGTGTGTTTTTTTGGGGGGGTAGTCACTGCCAGTCCCATGCTGCTATTCGCTGGGATGGGGCAAGCAGAAGAAGCAACAGGAAGACTGTAGCCGCTACATGGTCCCAGTTGGCATGGGGAAAGGGGAGTTCAGGGAGAAAGCAAGAGCACTGAGGCATGGGCAGGTGTCAGGCATATTGCAAGTTCACTCATTGCTTCTCCCTAAGGCTAAAGACTGATGCAAAGGCATTAGGACTAACAGAAGAGATTGTGGCATGGAAGGCATTGCTTTACACTGCTCACACTATCTGCCTGTGAAACACACCAAGCTGCTTTTACATACTTCAGAAAAGTGGGGTGGGGCAGAGAAAAGAAAAGGGAAGGGGGAGACTAAGCAATAGCTCCTACTGAAGAAAATGCCTATTTGTTTCATCCTCTGAAAAGGCTAATAGCTGAAAAGGTTTGCAGGGAATCCTGCAGATCTCCAAGGATACCCCATAGTTCACACTGATATTACGTTGCTTGAGGCAACCGAGCCTCTGCAAACAAATCAGCCCGGGAGCAGGAGAAGAAATGAGTTCATGAAAGCAAAGCCTCCAGAGCCCCTAAGTTCTTTTGTGCAAAGCTTCCCAACCAGATCCTAATACTGCACGATTAGAGAACACCCTGCCACAAAGGAGCCTCTGCAAAGCACTCTGGGGGAATCTAACTGCCCCACTTTCAGAGCCAAGTCTTTTTACAGTACAGGAAAGGTCTGTTTTGCAGAGCTTCGGAATCAGTGACAATGGCCATCACCTTGCTTTTGCCCACCTCGTTCTAACACCCAGTCCTTAGTCCTTATACAGATAGTATTTACTTTTTCACTCAGAGGCATACAGTGCAATTCCACTAGCTAGAATCTGTATATAAAACACAAGGCATGTGTTTTTAATCTGTATATAAAACACAAGGCGTGTAATCTGCTTGAACATGGATGTAGAAGTCAACACTCTGCACAGGTGTTTCTTGCGCACTGCAGAGAGTTACAGGTGAATAATAATAATAATAAATTTTATTTATATCCCACCCTCCCCAGCTGAAGCTGGGCTCAGAGCGGCTAACAACAGTAAAAGGGAGACACTAACACAGTTTGCGCTCCAAATTTGCTGCTGTTAACAGCACTTGTATGTACTTGTTGACTATCCCCCCCCCCCCCCGTCGCCTTTAATGGGAGTTAGCTGCACCTTAAGGATGGAGATGAGACTGGGGAAACGGTGAACAAGTAAAAGGTTATAACATCCCTCCTCTCCTGTGAGCTTTTTCAAAGAAGGAAAATCCAATCATGGATATGCAGTTTGACCTTTTCTGAGTGACGGAGGTATACCAGAGGATATATTCATGTTGTTGTTTTTTTTTTAAAAAAAGAAGACTGTGAGCACTTACCAGTCTATAGCTCACAAGTAAGGACATGCAGCAGTGAATGCTGGACTTTGGGGGGGGGGGGAGGAAGAATTGAAGCTCAGTGGAAGAGCACATGCAGAAGGCTACAGGTTCTACCCCTGCCATCTCCAGTTAGACCTGGGAAAGACTCCCATCTTCAATCCTATAGGGCTTCTAACATTGGAGACAATACTGAGGCAGGTGGATCATTGGCCTGAAACAGTTTAAAGTGGCCTCCTACAGCCCCAGGACTCAATACATTTATCAGGGATTGTCAACATTCACATGGAACTATTCACATGCAAGTAAATTCAAAGTGATATATGAATGAATGAATAAAACTTTATTTGCATAGCCAACAGGCCATAGCATCAAACACCAACAGAAGTACATTACAAATATAGTTAAAATCTTGTGACCTATTAAAACCCTTTGCTCCTATATGGAAGTTAGTGATGTATGGAAGTGAGAGCTGGACCATAAAGAAGGCTGATCACCGAAGAATTGATGCTGGTGCTGGAGGAGACTCTTGAGAGTCCCACGAACTGCAAGAAGATCAAACCTATCCATTCTTAAGGAAATCAGCCCTGAGTGCTCACTGGAAGGACAGATCCTAAAGCCGATACTTTGGCCACCTCATGAGAAGAGAAGACTCCCTGGAAAAGAACCTGATGTTGGGAAAGATGGAGGGCACAAGGAGAAGGGGACGACAGATGAGATGGTTGGATAGTGTTCTCGAAGCTACAGCATGAGTTTGACCAAACTGCAGGAGGCAGTGGAAGACAGGAGTGCCTGGCGTGCTGTGGTCCATGGGGTCACGAAGAGTCGGACACGACTAAACGACTAAACAATAACAAATTTCAAAGCTCCTTATGATCATTGCCCTTCCATGAGTCCTGGGAGCGAGGCCCCTTCTCATAAGTAACTTGCTGAAATGGGATTTCAACTAAGCCAAAAACGCAATTTGCGATCCACTTCAGTACCTTCAGTGGCTCTTCCATACTAAACATGATGCAGTGTAATTTCAACCTTAAAATGAAACAGAATAAAATAAATATCCTGCAGTCCTAAGCACACTTATATTACTATTCAAAAAAAGGTCCACTGAATTCAACAGGTCACACTTATGAGGAAACATGCTTTCTATTCTGCATTAAATCTGAAGTGTGATCAATTATTTCCATGATAGCATCAGGAAGGTTCTACTCTCTCCCGTTTCCAAAACTGCTGAAGGCAGCCCAGGGGTTAAATTGTCTGCATTCGCACCATTCATGCAGATCTATGAAATTACATCTTTGCTCCAAAACCTGCTTCAGGGCACTTCAGGAAATTACAGTAGTGCTCTTTTTAATTTCCATTCCCATTTCTGTGCCTCTGCGATAACTATCTGTAAGCCTCAAGGCTGGAGCCAGTAGGTGTCTGTACAGGCACCTACCTACGTACTTGAGTGCAGCCTGGAACTCAGATTTCAAGCCAACTGGTGATTTCAGCCAAAGAAGCCAGAATCCCAGTGGCAAAATACAATGCTTTGTTCTCCTCCAGAGTGTGTGAGCTTGTTAATGAGAAGGGGAAGTAGGGAATTATTGCACTATATAGGATCGATAAAAGCATAACAATATAGATGAGTCACTAACTGTATTAAACACAAGTCGCCAAGAACAAGTCAAAATGCACCTTGCACTAAAGGAATAACCCTATTGATCGTGATATTGTGAACAGGCATGCCATAACCTTGTGTGCCAGTGTAAAGATGGGATACATGCTCATACATAACCCAAAGCCAGGTCCACCAGAGAAACTCTTGATCAGAGCAGCAAATCCTCTTTAGTAGCACTGCGTTTCTTTCATAGTAGGCAAAAGCTCAAACTTTGCTGCCATTTGTGTATGTAATGCAGAGATCACCCAATCTGCAGTAAACACGCACAGGAATTTCTTTGAAGTTTCACTCTTAATAGCTAACCCACTCTTAACTCCAATCCGCTATCAAGTTTTTTTAAAAAAACAAAACAAAAACAAAAAAACAGTGTTGGAGTTTGAGGTAAGAACTGCCCAAAGGATTTAAAATAAAAGTCATAGGGAACCAAATTATTGCCACCGAACTAGAACTCAAATCTCTCCACTGGAAGCAGCGGATTCAGCCATTCCATGAGCATAAGATGATTGGGAAAGAGTGAGGAGTCTCCTACTTTTCTTCTTTCCAATTCCAACAGGCTCTGACTATGAAGCCTTCCAACTGGCTAGGAGTTCCATACGAACTCTTCTGGGTTGTAACAGCCCTGTTTCCCTACTTTCGTGGATCTACAGCAAAAAGGGCATTTCCTCCCATCCTTAATTTCTGTTCTCTCTTGTCTCCGTTTTCTCATGACAGAAGCAAACTCCTAGGGAAATTGGAGCATAGGAAGATGCCCTATAATGAATCAAACCATTGATACGTCCAGTAGTTGGCCTCAGCGTGAAAAACAAACTGTTCCTCTTATATTTGCAAGGAGGTTATGCATGAACAACATTAGCGAAAGACCACCTACAGGAATGGACAATTAAAAAATGGGTTAAAATCCAGCAAAACAGGGAGCTTCAAAGATCTAAAAGTGTGAACACTGCATGGTCCCCTGGCTGTTTTTTAACAAGAAAGAAAAGAGGTAATTTGATTTCAATAATAAGATCAGAAACTTTGGGTTTGACATATAAATACAAAGATTTATATATTAGGGCTTTCTCGTCTCCAAACAGGTAAGTTAGAATGACTCATATTTGATACAAACTATCATACAGAGCAAGAATTAAATTGGACATCCCTAATGCATTATTATACCCATCATTAATGGCCAGCTTGGATTCAGGGCATCTAAAATGATGCACCACACACACTGATACTCAATCTTAGTGACATTTCCCCCCCAAGTGGAAAAAAACACTGCAACAGACCCTGTCTGAGCATCTAGGAAGAAATCATACAAGAGGAGAAGCCAACATTTGAGCCTACAAGATTTCCCCCTGACTTTCCCTTCTCCTTTTACACTAAATCTGCTTCCAATTAGCCCCCTGTGCTTAAGAACAGCTAGGCCTAAAACCGATCCTCTAAACCTCTCATCATCGCTAAACCACATTCTTGTGCTTCTTACCGGTACAATCTCCTCATCCTTTCCCATGCTTTTGAGGCAACCACATTATATTGCAAAGAAGCAGAATCTCTTATTTCAGCATGAGAACCCTCCCTCTCCCCCCTCAATGTGTGGTCCTGCCCATTCCTAAGGATAGAGCAGGATCAAGCACTGCTTGATTATGATGGGAAATGCCACCTTTGTGTTTATAGTTGGCAACGCACCCACTCCAATAACTCGAGCATATGAAACGAGTTACAAGTAAGAGCTGTTAGTGCTACTGCTAAAACCTCACCAATTTGATCTCCAGCCACTTGAAAGATCACATCAAGAGAGTGCAAGATTCTCAGTCGTGTATTTAATTCACCATGAGAAATCAGCTCACTGTGATGCCCTAAAACTCTTCAAACATACATTTCTGCCCTGCATAGTGCAGAGCTTTGCCCAGTCCTGGCTTACTCTTAGTCATTTTTGAGCCACTGAAGCCATATACCCTTTAGACGTCAAGCTACTTTTTCAGTGGCTGTTGCTCACATTTTCCAATTCTTTGTTAGTAATGCTAAAAGGAAGTTCCTGGGGATTTAAACCAGCTTTCCAGGGTGCTCCGTATCTTGCAGTTGTGGACCTGAACAATTCGGTGCTGTGTTGCTCTTTCCCCCTCAATCAGAAGCAGAAGAGCAAGAATTTCCATACAAAGTCTGACACAACTGTGCCCTACTTCAAACTGAACTCCCGCCCATTGCAAAGATATCTGACTTTCCACATTGCATGGCAGAGCCGAGACCCAAAGTCAGCATGATAAATCCTGAAAAGACACTTTTATCTATTTGCAAATCCTCCCCACAATATTCAGATAGCACTGGTTGCTTGGTATGTGACTGTGTAAATTTTACCTAGGAAAGGTGAAGGTCTAAACCTAGGACAGCTATCCTTGAAGCTTGTCAAAAGTTCACCTCACTGCCCTGAAGTAGGCCACATATGAATTGCATATGAATTAGCCACAGACCACGTCCAGCTTTTAATTTGATCAAACACAGGCTTCATGTGCTTTAGTGTAAATATTTGTGCTTTCTACCTCTGGGCATATCAGGGGCACAGCTTAACATTCCAGCAGGCAGAATCTACTTCTGATTATTTTTTATCACGCAGGTCTGCCCATTTGTTTCTCTCTCTTGACCAAAACAGATGTAGCTTTAAAGTAGCTGTGGAGGACTCAGATTTTAATCAGAACAGCAGCAATGGGTGGAGGGGTGTTTAATTAACGCTATCATGCCCCAGCTACTATTTATCCTACAGGAGCAAAATCTATGGAGGAAGCAGGTAATCTATCTGTATTCCACCCCATCCCCCAGGTAAGCCTCATATCAGCTGGGGGGGGGGGAGGGATTTAGATTACAAAAATGGCACAGACAGAAAGGGTTATACAACTCCCCCCTCAGATCTGCTGCTTTGACCAAAAGTCTGCCCCCCACAACAGCTGAGTAAAAGTTGTTTTTTAAAAAAGTCAAAAGATCTCATCACATATCTCCATAGGTTGTCTTGATTCTCTCTCTGCTTTTTCCTTTGTCTTAGGGCCAAAGAACAGTACACGAGAAATTATGCAATGCCTTTAGCCCTGGGGTACATGATTTCCCCCTCCCATAATAAGCAGCCATCTTGGGAGGGGGGAAAGGTTAAAGTCCCCCCCCCCCCCAGGGCCACAGTCCTCATCTGGCCTAGGAAAGGGCAGAGCAGGAATATCAGGGCTAAAGACATATACGTTATCAGGTCTTCTTTAGCTCTTAAAAAAAGATTCTTGCCCCCTCCCCCGGGGGGGGGGGGGGCTAGAAGTTTCTCCTTGTCAGTGAAGGAAAGGTGAGTGTGCTGAAGGAACTAGAATATTTTAACTACAGATTAAACTGATTTGTAAAACATTCTCATAAGTCTCACGAGTGGTCTTCTTTGACAACTGGCACAGCTGGGGTGGCCCTGAGGCAAAATGGGAAGGTGCCACCTCACTGCCTCCCATTTGCCAAATCCTCGCTTACCAGGGTCATGCAGTGGTGGCTTCCGGAGACATCTCACTGGAAGCCACCACTGCTTCTCTCAGCTTCTCCTGTGGTGGTGGGGTGGGCGGGGCTCACACAGGGGCACTGCCCCGTGAGATTCTGCCACCCAAGGCGGCTGCCTCAGTCCATCTCATCCCTTACTAGGGCCAAAAGACTGATACTGATGCACCGGAAATATAAGTGAACGGCTCCATTTAATCAGTGGACTGAAGATATGACTGCACTTGCAACTTATGAACCAATTGCTTAGAGATGTAGACTTTGCATGGACAAGTATAAAGACATTTGGAACACTTTTACACAAAATATAGTAGGTTAAAAATAAGCATATATGCATCTGGATAATAATAAAACCTGCACATCAGAGAAGTATAAACGGGATTGTAATTGTTAACTCGTATAATGATATAGTATAACTTTTATTTATTTCACTTTTTATTCTTGTTTTATGTTTGTTTGGTTAAACTGTTCTTTAAAAGACTTAATAAAATGGGTAGGCCAGTCATGGGTTTAGCAAGAGCACCAAGAATAAGGTAACTTATAGTTGACCGAGCCATCTTCTGAAGCTCGTATCATGATACTGCATTTGTAATAGGCTGATCCAGGATTCATTGCAAATTTAGATTCCAATGTTAACAGTTTATTTAGGGAAATGTGACCAATGAAAGGGGAAGGAAGCACAAAGCTGGCTTACCGGTTGAGTCTGCTGCAGATGCTCTGCCACTGGTCAGGTCTTCAGTGTTTATGGACTGCAGGTCAGTATAGGAAGGTGTGAAACTGGGGCTGCTGGTGTTCTCAGAAGTAGTTGTCCAACTGTTGTCTGACGTGAGAGGCCTTCTCTCAGAAGATCCCGAAGAGGGACATGTCCAGCAGAATGTTTTTGGAGAGAAGGCTTGAAAAAAGAAAGAAAGAAAGAAATTTGTGGAACTAGGCAGCATAAAAAGGGTTCTGGAAAGGTGAGTCATGACAAAAGAGGGAATTGGATGGTGCAGAACATCTTATATCAAGTTTCCCTCAAGCGAGGAAATGCTGCCTGAGTATTCTGCAGGGTAGCTGGTTATTTGATGCTATCAGTGCTCCCCATTTGCTATAAGCCTTCTAATATAAAACCAAAACACTTGCTACCATGTTGTATACTGAGGAATGCTGTGTATGTCTGTCTACGAGTTTTGTGCTTTCTGCAACCTCTGTTAATGTCAGAACGTAAATGTCGAAGTCCAAGGCCTTGTGCTGTTTACTGTGCTGCAAGACTGTTTAGCAGTAGCTGCTTGGAGACAAGTTCCGAAAGGGGAAAGAGATAATTGCTTTTAATATTTATAGACGGGCCCGGGATCAAGTAAATTCGATGGGTCTGAGGCTCTGATTGGTTGGAGGCTCTAGCCAGTGAAGAATGGGCAGTTTACCTGTCAGTCAGGAACGACAGTTGATGAGGAAGGTGTGAGGCGAAGAACAGAGAAAGTTGAGGAGAAAGTGGACAGCGAAATCCTGAATATTATGGTATATTTTCCCCCGGTGTGTTAACAATGCTTTGGTGGCTGTGACCAGAAGAAGGCAGTCAGTGGCTGAGTTAGGCTAATAAGCTGTACTGTGTAAAGATTTTAACGGAAGAGGACACATGAAGGTTTTTTAAAACAGGGGAAATGTCCAAGAAGCCAGAAGTACAACCAGAGGAGCTTTGGGGTCAGAGGCAGATTGTACCCAGTAGTGAACTGGGTTGTGAGTGAATTTGGCTGGGGAGGAATGTCAGGGAAATTGGTCTGAGGTAAAAACCTTTTAGAGGCAGGTCTCAGCAACAGCATCTCTTGAGTCCTTGGAAACCATCATCAAGCACGTGTGGATCTCAATATATCAGCTTTTCCTTATGTATACAATTAGCCCTTTGATAAACAGTCTTAGTTAACAGTTTGGTCCATCCCCAGTACTGGTGACAATCTCACACCTAATGCTAGGCTACCAGGAAGTTTTAAGAGTCTTTTAAGGGAATTGGTGCCAGCAGAAAAGGGTCACATTGGAGAACCCTGTGGGCCAGATTCAACTAACCTGGTAGGCTAATGGAAGTCTTGGAAGAGGACTTCTGCTAGTGTAACAGGGCTTCCCCCCCACCTCCATGCTTTCCCCCCAAATCTGCTCTGGGGAGATCAGCCTGTGGGGAGAAGATGGGAGAGAACATTCCATCCAGCAAGCAAAAATATTTGCATTGACAGAATAGTAGTGCAGTGTTGAATATCACCCTAAGTTAAAGTGGCTGGTTCTATATAAGCAGTGCAAATACCTAAATGTGTGTTTACAGAAAGCAGGAACTGAGGGAACCCATTTCCTATACATGTGTATACAAAAACCTATGAAAACCGCATACCTGCCTGCTCTGCAAAGAGACTATTAATACATGGGATGCGAGGAGAGCTGGGATCCTCATTTCCTCTCTGTACACACTATTTTAGAATGTCTGGACAGAGATATGTTTCCTTATAAGCCTCAAGCGCAAACAGCATCTATAATCTGAAATGTCCAAAATCACAGTTAGAAGAACGTACCTTCATAGTCTTTAGAAGCAAGCTCTACTCACACCATACATTTAAAGAACTATTATACCACTTTAACAGTCATGGAGAATCCTGGAAACTGTAATTTGTTAAAGGTGTTGGGAATTACAGCTCTATGAGGTTAGCACCACGGTTCCCAGGATTCATTATTACTCTCAAAAGCAATGCTTTACATGTATGATGTGGATGAGATCTAGAATGCTTGCTTGAGAATTCTCTCTCCAAATTTGTTCCAGTTATATTACATACATCCTCAATCTTCCGCTACCTGAGCTTATAGCAAACTTTTCCTCCAGCAGCGAAGATAGTACAATTTGTTCCAATTTTAGCATGCCATCAAGCTCTCATCATTTTCAGTTTTTGCTTTCCTTCTTCCTCAGCTGTACGATTCTCTTACTCAAGACTTGCCAGTTTCAGAGCGGATAGCACAATCGGCATTATGTGAAGTTTGCTCTGCTGTGAAAATGCCTCCCCAAGAATGTGAGATAAAGTCCTAGTTACTTGAGCCACTTAGAATCAGACAAAGTCCTTGAGAGGAGTGTGATCCAGATGTCACAATAGGCCTTTTCTAGCTCTCCTTTTCATACCTCGCTACATTCCAGGGTGCAGCTTTGCCCAGCAGTTTATCTGATTGAATTGTGATGTCAGTATAAGAGAGAATTGAAACAGAGCAGAGTTCCTTGCTGCACTGGTAGCATAAGCAATCAGGGTACCATATGAGCTGCATGACTGACATGGCTATTTCCCATGCCATTGGTGACCCTTCCCAGGACTAGTGTCACAATACATTTGCATAATTAAACTTTTTTTTTTGAGGGGAAAAAATTAAGTGTTATTTCTAAAATAACACTTTTAGCAAATTCTTTCAAAGAAACCAACAACAAAGCTTTAAAAATTCAACAATTAGCATCTAAAAAAATAATTAAAATCACAGAACAGGGTTTTTTTAAATAAAAATAATAGCACAATGGTGGAGCCCAAGCTTCCCCTGCAGAAGACCCCTGGATCAAAGCCTGACATCTCCACCTAAAAAACGATCAGGTAGCAGGTGTTGAGCCACTGCCAGTCAGAGAAGACAATAGTAAGTTAGATGGACAAATAATCTGACTCAGTATATTTCCTGTGTTCCTAACACAGGAACACATATTTCCTGTGTTCCTAAAATCATCAGTAAAAATCATCAGTATCATATCATCCCTTAAAAACTCAGGATAATAATAATAGTACTCTAAAGTTAGCAAAGTGTGTACCAGTCAAGTATCTCTGGTGAAGCAAAATTTCACAACAAGGGTATCACTACTGAAAATGCCCTTTCTCCAGTTGCCAACATCTCAACTTTGAAGGGAGCAACAACACAGTCTCTGAAACAGTTAAAGAGTAGGTAGGTTTATATGGAATAGCAGATAGTCTTTTAGACACTCTGTGCATGTGGTGTGTGTGTGTATGTGATTCACTTGCGATGTTGACAATTAACAAGCCAAAATATCTGTGGAATGCGTGGGGGCAAGGCCGAGGGGATGGCTTCTTAATTATTTTAGCAAGGGACTAACTACCCTGCAGAACAAAGCCGTAAGAGCTCTGGTATGTAGAAGCCTCAATAAAATATCACAGAAGCCCCCAAACTGTGTGAGGTTGGGTATTATTCTTGAGGTCAACGATCTAAGCACACGTAAGCTGCATCAATGCAGCCTGTTGCTACTCCATCACAGGATCATTCCAGCTCCGTGTTATTCACAAGAAGTGGCTCTTGAGGGTTTCGGACAAGAGCCTCTCTCAGCCCCACCTGAAAAGTGCCAGGGACTGAACCTGGAATAATTTGCAAGCATTACTGTAATAGACTTCAGTATAGTGTGACATTCCAACCTGTATGTGCATTCTCTGGTGAAGTGCTAGGCCAGGGTGCATCTTCAAACTGGACCCATGTGCTGAATGATGAAGACAGATCAGGCTTTGGAGACGGGTGGTTTTCAAGCAAACATACGGACACAGAGTCTGCAGCAGTTTTGTCCATTCCATCTCCCAGCTCAGCATGTGCAAGTGTCTGAAATTCTCCATCCAGGTTTTGGATGCCTTCAGAAGAAGTATCAGAGGAGGACAGAAACCTTTCAAGAGGTTCTCCAGCTTGGCCTGCAAGAAGAATCACAATATAATGTAGAAGTAACAAGGAATTTTTAAACATCCCTTTTCATCATTTGTAAATGTTCAATGTGTATAGGGCAATGTTACAGCTTTATGCTTCTGAGTGAAGCTACCTGTTATAAGAAACACGGCACCCCATGTTAAGTCATTCTCCTTTCCACCATTAAAGAGACTTTGTAATGAATCATAGAATCATAGAGTTGGAAGAGACCACAAGGGCCATCGAGTCCAACCCCCTGCCAAGCAGGAAACACCATCAGAGCACTCCTGACATATGGTTGTCAAGCCTCTGCTTAAAGACCTCCAAAGAAGGAGACTCCACCACACTCCTTGGCAGCAAATTCCACTGTCAAACAGCTCTTACTGTCAGGAAGTTCTTCCTAATGTATAGGTGGAATCTTCTTTCTTGTAGTTTGGATCCATTGCTCCGTGTCCTCTTCTCTGGAGCAGCAGAAAACAACCTTTCTCCCTCCTCTATGTGACATAGTACATGTTATACTGTGCCCCAGTGTCATTATACTGAGCAAGTATCCATCCCTGCCTGAAAGGATGTGAAGGTGGGGTGGGCAAATACACAACTTAAATGCAGTTTCCACTACTCATTCTGGGGCTGGTTGGTCTTGGGAGTGAGGGACTTGTAGACCAGCAATATCTGGAGGGCTGCAGAGTCCTCATCCCTGAACTAGATGTTACAGAGGAGAAGGAGAAGCTCGGCACAAGGCTGCTCCCCCCCCCCCCAAGACAAGTTTCTTATAACACATTGAGGTGGTATATAAAAACTGAACATAGCTACCCACATGTAATCAAATCCTTTAGCTACTTTCATCTAGACTGTCTTTCCAAGGAGCTTAGGGTGACCCCATTTTAACTCCATAACTACGCTTTAAGGTAGGATAGGCTGATAAGAATGTTTAACTCAAGTTCTCCCTATGAGTTGAAAAAGGAATTCAACCTAGTTCTGAGTCCGAAACACTCTATCCCAGAGCTGGGAGACCTGTGGCCTTCCAGATGTTGCTGGACTACAGCTCCCATCATCCTTGACTATCAGCCAAACTGGCTGGGGCTGATGGGAGCTGGAGTCCAGCAACGTCTATAGGACCACAGGCTCTTCATCCCTGCTCTATCCATTACTTCACACTGGATTTGCACTGTACAGACTCATGCTAGTAAAAGTCATAACTACTGCTGAAGGTAGACTGAAGCTGCTGCCTTGGGTTGCAGAATCCCATGGGGGGGGGAGGTACTCTTGCTGGTGGGGCTGTGCAACGGTGACTTCCAGCCAGATCTTGCAAAATCTCATGGAACTCTGGCAATATCTTGCAGTGCTTTTGTGAGCTCTCACAATATCTCGTTGGAAGCTGCTGCGAGACCTCAGTAAGCGAGGCTTTGGCGTTGTGGTGGAACAGCTTCCCGTTTTACCGCAGGCAGTGAAATGGGATGGTCCACCCCTGAGCACAAGCAATTCCTATTCATGCAAGGAGCTCCTCCATTTTAGTAGGCCTGTGTGCGACATGCAACTGGGAAAACACAAAACCCCATGGGAGGAAGACCCATCAGTTTGTGCCTCTCCTTAATGAATGGAGAAGAGGCAGCACTTGTTAAAAACAAAAAACAAAAACCACTTATGTTTAAGTACAACCCACAGAGGACTTTGGATTGGAGTAAAAGAGTTGCCTTGTTTCCCTTGACTAACTTATTTATATCAAGATACAGCAACAGCCTATTTCATCAGAGGGAAGGAATTTGCCTACCCTGGGAGGCAACCGGTAGCAGCAGCCCATCGTTGAAGGAGACCCACTCTGATTGCTGGGAAGCAATTACGTTGGCTAGTGATGTCATGCTCGCTGCAAGTCGCTACTCATCTTCACATCACTGGCAGACAGTAGACAGCAGACAGCCCTCTTTGTTGCAAAGTTGTCATTTTTTAAAAAATCATTTCATTCCTGACACAGCAGCTGTAAGGAGGGTGAAAAAAGATTAGAAATCCACAATTTGATTGTACAAGGGTATAAATGGCTACTAGTAAAGATTAGTGTCTCTGAATACCATTTGCTGCGGAAAACATACAGGAAAGTGCTATTGAACTACAGCAGGAGAGAGCAAATTTCAGGCTTGTGAGCTCCTAACAAATGGGTAGAAGGGGTAGGATTTGGGGGTTGGGTATAAGCTTAGCTTTCCTTTTTAAAAAAGGAAGTGGACATTTCTGAGGGACAGGGAAGGATATTGGGGTATGCTTGCTTAAGCACTTTTCTATTATTTCATTCATTCCTGAGTCTGCAGCCTTTGCAGAATAAAACACAACTGGCTGGTTTGGGCATGTTTTATCCCAAAGTAACTTCCTTGAAATAAAGATGTTATGCCAATCTTATTGGAGATTCAGTAACTTCTTGTGAAATTCCTAGAGATGTTTTGGCTGGGCAGGGATAAAAACCAACTATTACTAGTCTTGTTTCAAATGGCAAAATGGATTGGGCTGGCCCTGTGCGATTCGGAAGGAGGTCTACTGTTGCTTGCATATGGAATTTGTGTAAGTAAGTGTAAATCAAGTAACCTATTTTTTTCTGGAATTGGAACTTTGGCTCTTTTGACCAGGTAACATTTAAACTGAGGGAGATTAAGGCTACAAAATAAATTCAAAAGTTTTCCCAAATATAGTGCTCTCCGAATGTTTTTGGGGTTGCAACTCCCATCAGTCCTGACCACTGGCAATGCTGCCTGAGGATGATGGGAGTTGGAGTCTATAGCATTTGGAGGGCACCAAGCTGGTGAATATTGTCCTAGACTAAAGAGATTTAAGTGAAGATTAAAATAGTTGGATTATACCACAATCTTTCCTCTCTATTTGCTCCGAGTATCAGTGTGTTCAAAAGGGAATGTTTACCTCTATTTATTTTGCTGAAGTTGAGAGTTTCCACTTGGAAAAATCTAGATCTTGAAATTCCAGTTCCAATAATTACATGGAGTTAAAGCTGGTCTTCAAAGAAGACCCTTATGGAACAACAAATCATCTTCAAGTAGCATCCTTATGGAAAGTAAAAGATAAAGGCAAAGGGACCCCTGACCATTAGGTCCAGTCGTGGCCAACTCTGGGGTTGCGGCGCTCATCTCGCTTTATTGGCCAAGGGAGTGGCGAACCAGAAGCCACTTCTGGTGAACCAGAGCAGCGCACAGAAACACCGTTTACCTTCCCGCCGGAGCGGTACCTATTTATCTACTTGCACTTTGACATGCTTTCGAACTGCTAGGTTGGCAGGAGCAGGGACCGAGCAACGGGAGCTCACCCCGACACAGGGATTCAAACTGCCAACCTTCTGATCGGCAAGTCCTAGACTCTGTGGTTTAACCCACAGCACCACCCGCGTCCCAGTCCCACCCGCGTCCCACAATACCAAATATGGGATCTAGGTTTCTTGCTACAAGAGCAATCCCAGCTCCTTCCTAACAACCTCCATAACCAGATTCCAATACCAAATGCATGTTTTTTATAGCACAATTTAAGCAGGAAGCCCCCTTTGTAACCAGAGGTTTCCACTGATAAACTGAATTTGAAACCACAGTCCTGTTTGTGTATGCTGCCCAGCTATCGAGTGTTAAAGAGTTTAAAAGTGCAGAGGAGAAAGAACTCGAAGAGTTTTGCAAAACCAACCAGCAAATGGGGTCAGCATTAAACCAATGAATTGCTGTATGTTCCTTGGAGAGGTAGGTAATTGTTCTCTGAACTACATAAAATAAATACCATAACTCTGCAGTATCACTTCTTAAAATAATCTAGTAACTAACATGTCACGGGGAAAGGGGCAGTGTTAGGTTTCCTAGGGAAACCAAGCCCAGTTTTTCAGGAGGCTCAGATCTCCTGGCCCCTACTTTTAATAATCTCTCTATTTCTACCGAGAACTTTTTGTGTGTGTGCTCAATACTTTAAGGCAGTGTAAAGAGAGTGAGGAGTGATTTACTGAAAACTTCACAACTGCGAAGAAAACTTGCCAGCTTGTTTCCCTGCCAGGGACAAGGAAGCTGGATAAGGATGGATAATGTGGGGGTGGGAGGAGGTGGACTTAATTTGAGTCAAGAGTTAATCAGAGCTCAGCCCCAGAAGCCGTTTTTGAAGCCATGGCTCACACTTGCTGTTTAAACACGCAGGCTAGTTACAGAAAACTCTTTTCAAGACATTTAAGGTCACAGGCAGCGTGTGCTCTTTTTGGGTTTGCCCCTGAGAGAGGGAGGGATAGACTGACCTCAATATTTTGCTGTTTTTCCCACCTGACCAATTGAACCGTTCTTTTGGCTTGCTGAAACATCTGTAATGTGAGTAATTTTTTAACAGAGCATTGCCCTCTCCCAAAGCAGCCTAGCTGAGATAGTCCTGAACGAAATCTGAAGAGAGCAGGATATGAACAGGCAAAAGGCTTTATCAAGAGTTTCACAAGCTCAGGGAGCTGAGGAGAATGCTCTCTTTTCTTTCAGTGTCCAAGAAAAACTTGTGAAAGGAGAGAGGATGAAGCAGGCCCATTGCGGAGGCAGATTTGTTTCTCCTCACTGTGACCGTGTTTACCTGTCACCACTCCCTTTCCACTTCCATAAAAAAACAACACCATGCCAAATATATCCCCTCCCACAACCAAATGAAAATTCACCAAGACTGAGAGTTTAAACACGGAAAACAAAACTCTGCTGCGCAGTTAGGCAAGCTGGTCTTTTAACGGCTGAATTCTGACAGTATTCCTCCTTGCTTTTGGGCTGAAGTGAGCAACAGGTGTGACTGAGTGCCACTATTCATCTTCATGTTAGGCCACGCCTGAAAGAAGGGTTGGGTATTTCATCTGCAAAATGAAAACAGTTCTTTGTGCCCAAAATAGTCTTAATGGAGGAGTATCCAACCACAGAAGCGACTCATAATATATGAGCAAGACCCTAATGACCCTATGAGTCACTGAACGCCCATACAGTAGCTCTGAGGGTTTGGATGGCAGAGTCCCAGCACAGCACAGGGGCATAACTTTTCCTCTTTTTCCAAACCCTGGGATCTAACTCAAGAGACTAGCAGGCAAGCCACTGCAATGCTATCAAGGCCGGTGTCAGAAGTCAGCATGGTTCATCAGTGGCGTAGCGTGGGGGGTGCAGGGGGGGCCGGCCGCACCGGGCGCAACATCTGGGGGGGCGCGCTTGCACTCGCAGCTCTCTGCCCCTACCTGGCTCACTCACTCTCTCTCACTGCAGTGCTGGGTGTTCGAATCTGATCCGAGCCGCCGGGTCGCCGCCCACTGTGGAGGGGAGGGTGCCAGGCGTGCGGTGCGGTGCGGAGAGAGAGCGAGGGACTATCTGGGGGAGGGACAGTGCAGCGGGGGGGGGGGCGGCGCAAATTACTTGCCTTGCCCCGGGTTAGGGGGCGCAAATTACTTGCCTTGCCCCGGGTGCTGACAACCCACGCTACGCCACTGTGGTTCATGCATCCTGCTGATGGCCCACACCCCAGCAGGAGAGGGGTTTTGTCCAAGGGGTGTCCTAAACCATCACTCCTTCACAGACAGACCCAAGTCATTTAGGTGCCCAAGGCAGACAGTTCAAATTGTGCTCTCTCCCACAACAATCTACAAGCTGCTCTTGTCGTCGGGCAGCTGTCAAAGTCCCAGCATCTCAGTAACGTCAACCACTGATACTTACCCTGGGTTTGGAAGCTGCCATTTATTTTCCTGATATGCTGCACAGTGATGCTACATCAGGGGCATTGTGGGAAATGAGAAGTGCTCCTGCCCCTACCCCCAAGGGGCCAATACTTGTGGGCTCTTTGCCCCCTCAAACCTGGCGCTGTCTCTGCCCTCAATAGTGGTAAAAGTAATATTATTTTACCCCTCTGGAGTAATCATTTGCTGGAGGCCCTACATGCAGCAAATTTTAGATAAACTTCAAGGTCAGCAGGCTGTCAGTTCAGTTTATTGCCATTTCACATGTGCTTGATATTTCGGTCATTGAGTGATGCACATTTTCAGATTCTTTGCTAAACTGGCCAATCATTTCAACTCCGAAGAGTAATAGGAACATAGGAAGTTGCACTATATTGAGTCAGATCATTGCTCCACCTAGCTCAGTGTTGCCTACACTGACTCGCAGCCGCTCTCCAGGGTTCAGACGGGATTCCCTCCCCTGCAGCCCTACCTGGAATTCAGAGAGGCAATTTAAAAAAAATGCATAGTGGTGGCAGGAAGAGGTAAAGAGATAAGAGCACATTTCTGTACCCACTTCACTGTACTGTCTTAGTCTCAAGTCCTCCTTCAAGCAAAGCCCTGCCCGCAAGTCTGTAAAATTCCGAAATAACAAATATTTTATAACGTGGAAAAGACAGCAACCCATCGGACAAAGCAAGTGAAGTAGCAACATGAAACTTTTTGCTGCAATTATCAGGAGAGATTTGGGATGAGGAGCCAGCACGCAGCTGACACCTGGTCCTACCTCTTGCTTTCATCAGATTCTAGGAAGACTAGAAATCCTAAACTAATGTTTGATATCAATAAAGGACTAGATGTGCACTTAAATGAAATTTAATCCATTTAAGATGCAAATGCTGTTGGTTCAACGAATCATCTGATCCAGGGTTAGGTGTCACACTCCCCCTTAAATCTCACAGGTTGTTAGCGCTTGTTGATCTGGCACACCTACATGGTTGAGTATCAGTGCCTTTTACCAGCTTTGGCTGTTGCACCCTTTCCTGGAAAAAGGAATTTGGCCACAGCCATTGTGCTCTACAGAACTGGAAAAGTATAACAAAAGGTCCACAATATCATTGCCAAACTCTTGATCTCTGCTGTCTATTTCGTTGTTTCTTCAGCTTGTAAGCCACCATGTTTTACAGCAATATAGAAAGAAGGTATACAAATAAAAAGTGAAATGAAATGAGAAAGGTCTGAGACTGGGCGATCAGTGTAATTTCACCCTATTTTGTCTTGCTCATTTCTGGGCTTTTAAAGGTGCTACTGCTTTCCTGCAAAGGGACGCGGGTGGCGCTGTGGGTTAAAGCCTCAGTGCCTAGGACTTGCCAATCGAAAGGTCGGCGGTTCGAATCCCCGCGGCGGGGTGCGCGCCAGCTGTTCGGTCCCAGCGCCTGCCAACCTAGCAGTTCGAAAGCATTCCCGGGTGCAAGTAGATAAATAGGGACCGCTTACTAGCGGGAAGGTAAACGGCGTTTCCGTGTGCGGCTCTGGCTCGCCAGAGCAGCGATGTCACGCTGGCCACGTGACCCGGAAGTGTCTTCGGACAGCGCTGGCCCTTGGCCTCTTAAGTGAGATGGGCGCACAACCCTAGAGTCTGTCAAGACTGGCCCGTACGGGCAGGGGTACCTTTACCTTTACCTTACTTTCCTGCAAAGCCTCAAATGGCTTGGGACTGTGCATGCCCATATTTGAAATACTGCACTGATCTGAGGTTTGGTGGGTGTGCATGAAAAACACGAGTACCTGCAGGTGTGGTGGCCCTGTCAGCATAAGACTTTTGGCATCTGGTGCCTCTTTGAAGAGCAGGAAGCCACAAAAGCTTATGCCCCCCTATATTTATGGGTCTTCAAGGTGCCATAAGAGTCTCAGCTGTTTCCATTGCATTGGTTGACCACCAACATAAAGTGACAACTTACAGCACTAACTGATGTGGATCTGCTGAGAATTCAACCCCACTGTGTTTGGCACTATGGCTCTGTTGAGATTTAACCAGGTCCTGTAGCACAATAAGAATCAAAACGTATTACTTCACAGCAAGCAGTGTTCTCCAGTGAAAAAGCCCCATTAGAGACATGGCAGGAAACTATTGCTTTGACCATTAAAAAGAAAATCCAGTTATGGAAATAATCAGCTTGAAACATTACTTATTGAGTCTCGGTGTTTTAACATTGATGCTGTATTACAGCACATCTTCCCATTACATAATGGCACTGAAAATTAAAAGACGGTTTTCGTAGCAAATGCACAGCTGGTTCGTCAAAGCTCAAATAGGATTACTGCTGTATGGCATATATCAATGGCATGGAGAGGATTGTAGACCCACGTATAAACCTTGCTTGTTAAAATGCTCTAAACCAGCCTTCCCAAACCTGCAGATAACTTTGGACTAAAACTCCCATTATCCCTGGCCAGGGCAGATGGAGGGCAACAAGCTGGGGATGGCTACTCTAAACCAAGGGCAAGATCAAACAGGCATAGCTGTCAACGTTTTCCTTTTTTTAAGGGAAATTCCCTTATTCCGAATAGGATTCCTCACAAGAAAAGGGAAATGTTGACAGCTATGCAAACAGGGCCAGGGCACATAGGTTATGCAAATGGTGGAATACAGGAATAGGCCACTCTACCACATGAAATAAGAACTGAGATATATTCCTATTTCCCTTACACACTTGGCAGACCCAGCTCTGCTTTGGGGAAAACTGTGTTCTCTTTCCTACTGCCCTGCTCAGCGAGATAACACACTGGACTGTGATATTCCTCATTCCTGCAGATCGTTTGAAGGCTTGAAGCAATATTTCATCAATACTGGCCCCCCCATCACAGGTCACACAGTATTTTTCTCCTGTTGTTGCAAGAGCAGCAAAACCACTCCCTGCCAGTGTTGGGATATTCCATTCCACCTTAAGAACAGACGTGTGGAATTGTTGTATGTCACATGTCTGTTTACACTCCAGCACAGCTTGCTGAGAACTTCTGTTTGTGTACAGCTTTTGCTTTTGCTGCCTTGCTTTGGACACGAAGGAGATCAGACATGTTTCCTTTTGTCCTGATGTATGCCGAATAAACTGCTTGTAAATATGCTCACACAACTTCTCCTACCACGCGTAGCGTTTACTCTGCTGAGTAGCGTGCCCTAGCTTCTGAAGCTTGGGTTGAAGATGCTGCACCAAGGACTGGAGATCGCCCAGCACACCGGACGGTGGGCTGGAAGCAGCTGGGGACCTGCAAACTGTCCCCATTTCCTTGGTTGCATGCCAACAGCCAGATCCCCTGAAGGCATTTTAGTAGTGGGCAGCAATGCTGGCCTATATATCCATGAAAACCAGGGCTTTCTTTCAGCTGGAACTTGCCGGAACTCAATTCTGTCATCTCTCAGGTGGGTGCCATTACTGTTCTAAGAAAACAGGGGAGGTGTTCATGGCATCTCTTTTTCTGGAAAATAGCACTGACAAAATCTCTAGATTTTATACATTTATAGATCCATGGGTGGAAGCAAATTAAGATAGTGGGAAGCCATTGTGGATGGAAGCTTCACTCCCATTCAAAAATGGCTGCTAATCTACTGCTAAGATGGTAGTCCTGGGGCCCATTGTGATGGACTGGTGAGAGGTCCTTCTCAGCCTCTGGGGCCCTTGGCCACTGCCCAATGTGACCAGTCACTGGCACTTGGTCTGATATCGCAAATACCAGTGCTACACAGTGATATCTCCAGATGATGAAGTCAGATACCAATATACATTCCTGCACTGGTGTAATTAATTTGCAACAATTAGTAAGCTTGGAGGGATAATGGACATGATGGGTTAAAAATGCATAGAAAATGGTAGGTGTGGTTATTCTAGAGGCATATCCTTCCTCACTAATGGTCGGTCTCAGTCTCCCTCTCCCTGCTCTTCCCTGGCAGTGCTTGTGTGCATTTTCTTATTTCATTTACAATTCATGCAAAATTACTTTCTTCACACTAGGACTGAGCAGAAAAGACTGCAAGCAGAAAAAGTCAGTTCGAGTAGTAAACACGAAAGAATGTGATGCTTCCCACACGGAACATTTTGACAAAGCAAATGGAAGGAAGCCTCTGTAAATTTGGTGGTATAAAATATGTATGAGCAAAACTGCATTTCTCAAAGTCTTCTGCAGCCAGGGAGAAAACCTCACCTGTGGCAGGTGGGTGGGAGCCTTTGTACTAGACAGTCTGTCAAGGGGGGGGGGGACTAGTTCACTGTTACATAACCAATTTATTTCTCACAGTCCTTGATCTAAAATTCTCTCTTTGCTGGGTAAAAATGGGGAACAACAACAGAAATATATGCAGCAAGTCAAAGCTCTCAGGTGGCAACAGATGACTGTACCTACTCTTAGAATCACAGAATTGTAGAGTTGGAAGGGACCTCAAAGATCATCTAACCCAACCCCCTGCAATGCAGGAATCTCAGCTAAAGCATCCATGACAGATGGCCATTCAACCTCTGCTTAAAAACCTCCAAGGAAGGAGAGTTCACAACCTCCTGAGGGTATCTGTTCCACTGTCAAACAGCTCATACTGTCAGAAAGTTCTTCCTGATGTTTTGTCAGTTTCTCCTGTCTTGTAACTTAAATCCATTGGTTCGGGTCCTATCCTCCAGAGAGGGAGAAAACAAGCTTGCTACATCTTCCATGTGGCAGCCCTTTAAATAGCTCCTCTCAGCCGCTTCTCCAGTCTAAGCATACCCAACTCCCTCAACTGTTCCTCACAAGGCTTGGTTTCCAGACCCTTGATCATCTTGGTTGCCCTCCTCTGCACATGTTCCAGCTTGTCAATATCCTTCTTAAATTGTGGCACCCAGAACTGGACGGTGTTCCAGGTGTGGTCTGACCGAAGCAGAATATAATGGTACTATGACTTCCTTTGATCTGGACACAAATCTTCTGTTGTTGCAGTCTAGACTAGCATTAGCTTTTTGTGCTGATGCATCACACTGATGACACATGTTCGGCTTGTGGTCTACTAAGACTCCTAGAACCTTTTCACATCTACTACTGGCAATCCAGGTGTCTCAACTTATATTTGTGCATCTGGTTCTTCCTGCCTAAGTGCAGAACCTTTGTCCCTACTGAAATTCATTTTGTTAGTTTGGGCCCAGTTCTCCAATCCATTAAGGTCATCTTGAATCCCAATTCTGTCTCCTGTGGCATTAGCTACCCCTCCCAGTTTGGTGCCATCTGCAAATCTGATGAGCACCCCCTCAATTCTTTCCTCCAAGTTGTTTGTAACATTGAACAACAACAGGTCAAGAAAAGAACGCTGCAACACCCCATTTGTCAGGGGGTTTTTGCACTCTTGAGGTGCGGTATAACATCCCTACCCAATCATTAACAAGATGGTTTAAATCCCAAGCTGTTCCAGTAAGACGAAGGGCTGAATTTCTGAAAGTGACACAATATTGCTATTTTGAGGGCTTTCAAAAGGTTAATCTCTTTGCAACAGAACCACTACATTGACGAAAGAGATATACGAATCTTGCACAACTGAAGGTGATGTGCCTACAGAACTAACCAAATCCCCACATGTATCCTTCAAAGTACTATTTTGTGGCCAAGGGATCCTTTTTGAAAGTGATTTTTTTTTTTTAAGTTTACACATGTGCAAAGCACCTATTGGCCCAAGAATGATGCCATCTGGGGTGGTGGGGGAATGTTGCATGGAGAGTCTTTGTGAGATGTTTTGTCTAGCAATAACAGAGGGTAAGCCCAGCCTGCTCCCTTTTGGTGGAGAAGTGGGCAGCTGTGAGAGGGCTGGTGAAGACAGCTAAGAGGCAGGGCTGTGAAGTTGTTTTCCTTCCCTTGAGAATGCTAAGGCGATGCCTCCTGAAGAGCAGCCTTCTCCTACCCTACTGAAAACATTTTTGTCTGAAGAGCTGCTCTCCTGTGTGAACTGCAGACCCTGACTGAAGGAGCTGTCAGCATTTTGGAGGAGACCTCTCTTTCCTGTGCTCCCCTAAAACCGCCATTGCCAGGGATAGATGGCTGACTGATATTCAGAGGTTAACAAGACAGACCTATGATGCAAGCAAGATATGCAGACATTTTATTTTCCTTATTTAACCAGACACCGGACCTGTTACAAAGATTTCTCCAAACGTGACATGAAGGCCGGTAACATCAACCCCGCCATAGGGGAATCCCTGTCTGGAGGCAGTCAGGTCATATAGCAATGACCAGAGGAGGAATGACTGCTGGGAGGAGCACAGAGGGAAGCACAACCAGACACCTTCACCTGCCCCAGCTGCAACAAAACATGGCTCCCCCATATCAGCCTCTACAGCCACAGGAGGCCCTGTAACCTTCCAACAGGTTGACTTCACCCACAATCAGTGGCGTAGCGTGGGTTGTCAGCACCCGGGGCAAGGCAAGTAATTTGCACCCCCTAACCCGGGGCAAGGCAAGTAATTTGCCCCCCCCCGCTGCACTGTCCCTCCCCCAGATAGTCCCTCGCTCTCTCTCCGCACCGCACCGCACCGCACGCCTGGCACCCTCCCCTCCACAGTGGGTGGCGACCCGGCGGCTTGGATCGGATTCGCACAGCCAGCACTGCAGTGAGAGAGAGTGAGTGAGCCAGGTAGGGGCAGAGAGCTGCGAGTGCGAGCGCCCCCCCCCCCCGATGTGGTGCCCGGTGCGGCCGGCCCCCACTGCACCCCCCACGCTACGCCACTGCCCACAATGGGCACTCCTCCATTGTCTCCTGAGACAGATGGATGCCAACCTATTATTTTCCACTTGGGACGAATTCCAGAAGGGGAGTGGACATTCCAACTTTACATGGGCAGGTCCTGAAGAACTAGAGAGATGCATTTTCCCCATATGTCTCAATCTGGGGGAATGTCTAGGAGTCTTGAGCTACCATCAGTAGGACCTGGGCTTGCTCAAAATCCTTTGCTGCCTCAGGCGAAAGATGACATGGTGCCACCCGTACTTCAACCCCAACTTCACACATAGAAGCTGACCTGACAGGCAGTTGAATCTTATTTCAACACCAGTAATAGGGTAATATCCTTCCCTAGACCAGAGGGCAGCATGGCATGCACAGCTTACTCCTACCAACACCTTGCCATGGCTCCTGCCTTACCTGCCAAAACCATAGGGCCAGGGCCAGTTACAGAACCTCAAGACAACGGCAGTGCTTGTATTGTTTATTTTTAATTCATTTCAGCCACTTGGGGGGGGGAAATAATAATAATTAGCTGAAAAGCAGGATAAAAATATAACAAACAAACAAACAAACTGATGGCTATATGGAGACTCCATGTTGAAAGAACATGGAGCTGAATACCAGTTGTTCAAAAGCACTGGTAGAGGGAGCTGTTACCTTCCAGCTCTGGTTGTTGGCTTCCCAGAGACATCTGGCTGGCCCTTGTGGATCGTCAAGACCCCAAGTTACTGCAGAGGAGCTTTGAGGGACTGGATTCTGGAGTTTTTGCCTGACCCAGGATGGCTCTTTCTACATTCGTACATTTAAAGCATGGCCTTGAACCAATGTTTGCTCCCAGTTGGAGGCTTGATACTGAGCTATCACAAGTGCTGTCAAGGTCGTGCTTTGGGGCAGAAGTCCAAGGCCTTACTCAGAAGAATGAGCAAGAGGGGCTCCCATGTTTTTCAGGGCTAGCATACCACATTTTGAAGTGAAGTATTCAAATCTAAATGCACCATCATCTAAAGAACACCCCTGTCCCTAGACCATTACTGTAAGTTCATAGTCTAAGGCTCCATCTGCACTGTAAATGAAAGCAGCACCATACAAACATGGCTTCTACCAAAGAATCATGGGAACTGTAATTAATTAAGAGTGAAGAGAGCTATTGGGAGACCCCCTATTTTTCTCACAGCAGGAATTTGAGCGTTTCTCTCTCGGAAAGATCCTTATCTGTTACTTTTTCTATACCAGTGATGAATGCATCTGTTTAATTTAGTTCAGAAGTTAATGTGAGAAATGCTATTCACATTACTGTGAGAACTTTCTAGCCACAGGGATGGCTCTTGCAAGACATTCAGGTACCAGAGATGGGAAATCCACACAGCACCCCACTTTCCCACTGACATGAGGCTCACAGCTCCCTGGAAATCCCCTTGGGCAAAACTCATGAACAAGACGTGTACAAAAGACTGATGACCTATTGATGGATTGTGCTCCAAAGGTAAGATCTGCCTGTTCTTCTTAATGGCTCCTCGACTTCAATCCAGACAACAACAGTTTTACCACACACACACACAATCCCATCTCTACCTTCTTAGTTTGCCTAAATGGGATATTTCTGATTCCCAGCACGAAATAGAACCAAGGCAATTTCTTGCATTATATAACTGCCTTTTCCTTTTCGCTAAACTCCACCTAAAAACTCTGGTATGTGAAAGTATAGAAGTCAATAATGGATGCATTGAGAAGAGAAGGGGAGGAACTCCCAACACATTATCGGCTTGCAATTTTCTGAAGCCCTGCGGGTGCTAATGTCTGGGAAGATAATGCATTCCGGAAGGAGACAAGAGACACTAAAGGGTTGCTAGGACCAACGAGAGAAATAACCGCTTTCCCTTTAAGCAGGTGCTCGAGCAGATTCGAGTACAGAGTGAAAAGAGAGGACAGTGCCTGAAAGGGGCACCATCAATCGCGAGCAACAGAGCGCAGCTAAAGTGGGAACATTTGGGTGAGGGAACAGGGGGACGATCACCCCTCCAAAAGCACCCGCTCTCCAGACTGAGCGCCGTCCCCTAGGAGAGTTTAAAAGCAACAGACAGACAAACCCAACAGCGTCCCTGTGTCACAGGCTATATAATACAAAGAGCGATTCCCACCGATCGTGGGCGATCACGGATCTCCCAGGCTACCGGGTCTTCCCCGGTGCCGATTTCTAGCAAATGATTTACAAAAGGGGGGGTAAAAAAAAAAGCCAAGCGTAAAAAAACACCCTCTATAAACGCAGTGTCCCTTCCTTCACCTCCACCGCGCCCTACCCAGCGGCGTTCGCCGAGCTACTTTCGAGGCAGGCGAAGTATCTCGGTCTTCTTTGTTTGGCTGCGAGGGATTTGCACGCTCCAAGCGTGGTGCTCTCAGGTCCCCGCCAAGCAGCCGGTGCAGTTTCGCAGGCTGAAAGTGCTCCGCGGAGCCCAGGCGAAACCCGGGCGGAGATCTGGACGCGGCGACGCGCACATGTTCCCACGGCGGGGCGAGGCTGCGATCACACCGGCAATATCTGCGGCCGTCGCTGCCTCCTTGGCCTGACCCTGCCCTCCACCTGCCTCGTTTGGTTTGCGGGAGAAGATCAGAAAATACAAACGGGGTGTGCAGCAAGAGATCGGGTTACCTTGGAAGCGCCACGCAGTCTTTCTCTCTCTCTCCCTCCAGCAAAAAGGTGTGTGTGCTGAAAGGGAGAAAGGCTGTGGTGGGGAGACGGGGAAATTTAAATCCCGGCAGGAAAGTTCAGCGGCAGGCGATCCAAGCGGAGGAAGCCAAGCTCTGCCATCCCCCCTTGGAGCGAGAGGGCTGCACTCCGGGCGCTCTCCTCCCTTCCCTTCGAGGGAAGGAACCCGCGCAGGGGAGAGCCTCCATTGGGCAGGATCCGAAGCCGGGGAGAGCAAAAGATGATCGGGATTGGCTGGCGGGGAAGGAGGGTGTGGCAAGGCTGTCCCAGGGTGTTTCCTCGCTCACTCGACCCGCCCAGTGCAGCCTCGGAGATGTCGAAGGGTTGACCGTCTATTTTTATTCTCATCGAAGGCTTTAACAGTAAAATGCAAAACAACCGCGCGCAATCTTCCCCCGGCGTCGTCATCGGTGGTATATTATAAATGCACATAACATTTCACAGAGTGACATAAAAAACCCAATGGGATTAGAAATAGAGATATGTGTTCCGAAGATGTTATTATTAAATAGAACGAAATAATAAGAAACCTTCGTTAGATGCCCGACCGCATGCTGGAGGTGTCACACCGAAGCACACCAGCCAAGCAAATCAATTGCCCTCTGCCACAAAAAAGCTAACGGCAAACAGCGCTGTACAAGGAAACCAGCCAGCAGAACGGAAGACCATATGAAAAGCCCGTCTTCACCCTCCCAGAACAATTTTTTAAACGAAGTTTGGTGCGACTCATTCAAGGATAAGAGTGTTTCTCTTCAGGCAAGCATCGTTACAGCTAAGATGTTTTAAGGTCAGCTTTGTTTTAATTCGGCTGACCCTGTCCATGATTGATGCTGTATTCTAATTTCTGGAGTGTTTCTGATTCTTGTCGTTTCGTCAGTGGTAATCAGCCTTTGAGAACAGCTGTTGAAAAGTGGGTTATACTTTTTGTCGAATGAATAAATGGACAAAGAAGTAAAACTGATTATGACATAGCATGCACATGATTGTATGTAACAGCTACATGAAAGCCAATTTCGCACTGAAAACGTTTGTTAAGAACTGCAATGACTTCCAAACATCTGGATACAGGGAAAAACAAATGTTCACACAATTTTCTGGCAACAACAGTGTTTCCTACAGTTATTTATTGTATTTCTTACTCTCCCTTCACCAGAAGGTCCCATGGCAGGTTACAGTATATACAACCACAATTAAGATCCTAAAAACAACCCCACCCACAACCCCCGTAATATAATCCATACAGCATATTACAAGGAGGAGAGTATAAAAAATATTCTTCAATTCTCAGTGGCCTCTCTGCCCTTCTAGTACAAAGACAGTACAGTACTACTAAGATCTAACAAGGCTGGTTTAAGTTGTGTTAAGAGCGCCACATACAGTACAATAAAGTGCTTTGGTGGAATATGAAACATAGATGATAACACAAATACAAGGTGCCAGCTGCTGCATAAAGTGCTAACAACAACTCATGAAATTCAATATCAATACCATAATGGGGTAATGATGGCACCACACATTCTTTTTCCTTCTTGTGTTGTTCCACACAGGAGAAGTGTCAAGTGTGAAGTGGTCCACATACATTTTTTAAGTCACTTTCAGTTTCCATTTTAACTTAGAACAACAAGATGTTAATTGGAGTTGCATCACACATGACAAAATACATTGGGGCAGACTTGGTATACACCCTCATTTAGCTATGCCAGAATAGGATTCGTAAAGAAATCATTATCCCTGCAGTTGACCTTAGGGGTGGAAGGCAGTTGAAAACCAAGAAAAAAATGTCCTGTACAATCCACAGCTCATCTTACAGTAAGAAGTTTGGAATCCAGTTACTGAAGTCAAGGCTGTAGTTTCGACTGTTTAGGTTGTCATGTGTGAGCAAGGATTTTGCCCCCACTCTATTAAGCATTTAGTATTCCTCCTTCATCAGAAATGTTCCCATTATAGCTAGTAATCAATATTCCGCTTTATATGCCAACCCACATAATGCACACAGACTTACTGACTTTTCTTGGTCACCACAAGATCAAGTATTCTCTACCATGCACAATGTTATTTGCTCAGAGACTAGAATAATTCAACATTGCCTATGAGCTCAACCATTCAAGCACTTTCTTGCCCTTTAAATCAGCATTCTAGGAGAAAAGAGAATGATTTTTTTATTTCTATTTCAGCAATGCCAACATCTTGTAAGATTCCCTTCTGTTCATTACAAGCAGCTGGTGTTGCTGTGAAAACGAAATACATTAATGTGAAAATGTGGGCAATTTATTCTCAGAATTTCCACCTCCTTATTGTGCAACATTTTTTTAAAAAAATACATGATACCTCACCCTACAGTAAGAGGTACACAGTAAATTGCACGTTTTTATCCTTTGACCACATATGATTACACAGGAGCCCATAAGATTAGGAAGTCTCCTGTTTTGCCAGTGGGTAAAAGGTGTGGGACATGGGTGGTGCTCTGGTCTAAACCACTGAGCTTCTTGGGCTTGCTGATTGGAAGGTCGGCAGTTCGAATCCGCATGACTGGGTGAGCTCCCATTTTTCTGTCCCAGGACCTGTCAACCTAGAAGTTTGAAAGCATACCAGCGTGTGTAGATAAATAGGTACCGCTGCAGCGGGAAGGTAAACGGCATTTCCGTGCACTCTGACTTTCATCGTAGTGTTCTGTTGCACCAGAAGTGGTTTAGTCATGCTGGCCACATGACCTGGTAAAGCTGTCTGTGGACAAACGCCGGCTCCCTCAGCCTGAAAAGCAGAGATGAGTTCTTTGGCTTCAACCAGGGCCTTTTGACAGCAGCATTCTCAAGCATTGAGGGGTGGCTCCACCTCCTCTGTTGGATCCAAGAATTCTTCCACTAAGCTCCCAAAAGAGGAAATCCTCAGGACTGGCTCCAGGAGTTCCTGCCCGCTCCTCTAGGTCCTTGACCTGTGGCATGTCTGGATCATTCTCTGAGGACTCCGTGTCTAGTGCCGGGTCATGGCTAGGCATAACGCATACCATACACAACATTTTATTTAGCACTTGTAACTGGGCTACTTGCACTAGGTGAGAGGGCAGAAGAAGATGATGTCTTAATGCCTAGTGAGCTAGAAAGGTGCCATTGCTCTGAGGAACAGCATGTTTTTGCATGTTTAACATTTCAGCAATTCAGATGGCAATTCACATCAAGTAGCAGAAGCTGTGGAAAACTGTATCTGCAAACCCTCCTGCTTCATTTAACCACAGTTCCCTGAGATTGGACATAATGGAAACTGTGGTTAGTTTAGTAGTTAAGAGGGAAGGTTGGGATACTGCCAGGGAGACAAAGTCCATCATGACTCCACGTCGTCTCCGGACGTCCATCGATCTCCCGCAGACACGCAGTATCAGCAATTAGCGACACGAGCTCCAGAAATAGCTTGCCACATTCCAGAGCCGATGCACGCTCTATCAGCAGATAATGCACAGCGAAAGATGCATGCAGGAGAGCATATTTACAAGTTTATTCAGCGTTGGTCAGAACAAAGAAAACATGACTGCCTGCTTCAGTGTCTCCAGCACAGAGAGAGAGAAACGAAAGCAAAGACACAACAGAAACATCCTGTGAACAGGAAATATGCAGGCTGTGACACAAACATCCTGCTCCCTTTAAGGTGGAACGGAAATATCCTAACAGGTAGTAGGTGTTCAGAACTTTGGAGATTCTCTAAAGGAAGCCCTATGCACAATGCATTGGCAGTAGTCTAATGTGACTGCTACTACAGATAACAGTGTCTAGGAGAAGCACAGTTGGTGCACCAGTCAGAATCTGTGAGAGCCAATTCATGCCACTTTGGCATGGATCTAGCACTACCTCAACCCAGGGCTGACCCAATACATGTTGGCATGTGAGTGAAGATCTACATCAGGAACAAGGGTGGGAGGAGATCAGCAGTGCCTCCTATTTGCTATGAGGCCACTATAGAGGGGACAGATCTGGCTTCCAAGGAGCACACTGTAGCTGTTGCTGCTACTATGGCAGCAGCAGCAGGCGATGCATTCTTGGAGGCCAGATTTGCTGTCCCAGTGGATCCTGTTGCCTGAGGCAGCTGCTTCACCTCATGGGTGGGCCGGTGCTTTCCCATATCTAACTGTGAGCCTGATCTTTTAGGGCGAGTGTATCATCTACAATATGCTGAACACTATCTTCCAGATCAGCTGGAATCTTACCAGCAGTACCTCCATCTTTAGTTTATTGGCCTTCATCCAATAATTAAGCAACTTAAAACATTGCTTTTGCATATCCATTGCTTCACCTGAACCTGATGAAAATAATAAATAGAGCTGGGTTACAAAATGCGCTTGATTCAAGCAGAGACATTAACGACAATGAAGCCAATGGGTTTAGCATGTGACCTTGCTACACAGAGTCTGCATACTGGATATAATACTCCCCAGAATAGTCATAACAGGTCTTTTATGTTGTGAACCACCCTATTATCTTTGGATGAAGGGCAGTATACACATTTAATCACCATCAACAGGCAAGTGTTTGTGGGAAAAGATCCTTGTAGGCCAAAAGTTCAAAAACCACTGAATTAAACAGTTATTGCCATTGTGAATTATTAGTGTAGGTTGAAAACTGTTAGTCCACAACTAAGGCCAGTTGGCCAGTTACCCAGCACCTGGAGACAATCAGCCACGTCGTGTATCCACAGCAGTGACCAGAGGAGAAATGATGCCTTCACCTGCCCCACCTGCAACAAAACGTGTCTCTCCCATATTGGTCTCTACAGCCACAGCAGGCACTGCAATTCTCCAACGGTTTGACTTCACCTCCCAACAGTGCACCCTTCCATTTTCTCCCAAGACAGACGGAGGCCAGCCCAGGTTCACCTGAAATATAGACTTCCCATCACTGCTAAATACTTCTTGTTTGCATTCCTGCGTTCTCAGCCCAGCTTGAGGAAGAGCACAATTAAGCTGGAAATTATATGTTGTCTCCAACACTTCTCAGCCACCACACACAATTAGAGCATTAGCTAACCGTCTGTTTGGGTTTGTTCATGCTGGAGATGGAACAGGCAGCAATACTTTGAGATTAACCTCCTGCTAATTCGGGGGGGGGGGATGGAGGAGAGAACCCACATAAGCATTATTACTACTTTTAGGAGTATTTTTTGAGTACTGGACAACTAAGAACCTCAATGGGGAATCTTTAGCAAAAGCGGGTGGGGAAGGCAGACAGCTGTAGAGTGAGGTCATATGATGTCATTCTTTTCAGCATTCTTATATCCCACTCCCTTCTGTGCATTTTTCTCTCCAGGCAGGAGCAAAGTCGACACATATTCATGATAAAAAATAAAGTAAGACTGGTTGGCACAATCCAGTTGAAGCTGAGCACTTTCAGTCACGTTCTTTTCTCTGGAAGAGGCTTAAAGCAGATGCTTAAATCTCCCATTTCAAAGAAAAGCACCCAGAAAATGCCTAGCATTAGCTGATTTGTGCCTATAGATTGTTTTGCACAGTCCTAACACATCCCAAATCACTTTTAAGAATTCAGTTCCTCAAAAGATATTAGTGACAAATACAATCTAACAACACTGGAAACCTCAGACCGGCGTAAGTCAGAACCAAAACAAACAGGAACACAAACTCACCCAAAGCCAATTTATTTTGAGTGGAAAGCGCCAAAGAAAACAAGACAGACAGAATTTATGGTCAGCAAATCTCAGCAATGCAAGATTATTATTTTTAAAAAACCACAAAACATTAGCATTGCCACTATCTGGCTTATGTATTTAGGCAACTGATAAACAATATACATTGATAATGTGTTAGTTTGAGCAGTTGGCTAACAGCCCTCCTTCAGGTGTGCTGGGGCTGGAAAATGTGCAGCCGCATTTCTCAAACTGTGCTCCAGAGACCACCAGGACACTTCAGTGCTGCAACCCACCTGCCTTGTCATGCCGTGGCTTTATTGTTGAGCGGTGGGTAGCAGCATTTCCCTGCATGTACAGTGCACAGGAATATGTAGGAGATGAATTGGTAAGAGAGTAAAGCTGCAGCATGCAGTGTGTCAGGGTGGGAATTAGGGATGCGGGAGAAATTGTATTCAGTTCACATTTAAAGGTGAATTTACCTAATCCACACTTTGCAAAACAAGATGCGAACCTTCAGCCTCTGAAATTCACACTTCTCCGATTTCTGCAGTGTAGTTCTCCAGACAAATAATGGGTACAAAAATGTAAAAGAATGAAATTTATTGTCTCCGCCTTTCCATTCCTCTCTCTCTTCTCTCACAATCTCTATATTGCCTATAACAGCAATGTCATGCTTTGGGTATGGCTAATTTGTCTGAACAGTTCTAGGATTTGAAAACTGAGTCTCTGTATGTTCTATTGAGAGAGGGATTTTTTTTAAAAAAAATGCAAATGCTATGGTAAAATGTGCATTGAATACACACATAGAATCATAAAAGGTAAAGGTACCCCTGCCCGTACGGGCCAGTCTTGCCAGACTCTAGGGTTGTGCGCCCATCTCACTCAAGAGGCTGGGAGCCAGCGCTGTCCGCAAACACTTCCGGGTCACGTGGCCAGCGTGACAAGCTGCATCTGGCGAGCCAGCGCAGCACATGGAAACGCCGTTTACCTTCCCGCTAGTAAGCGGTCCCTATTTACCGTATCTACTTGCACCCAGGGGTGCTTTCGGACTGCTAGGTTGGCAGGCACTGGGACCGAGCAACGGGAGCGCACCGCACCGCAGGGATTCGAACCGCCGACCTGACGATCGGCAAGTCCTAGGCGCTGAGGTTTTACCCCACATAGAATCATAGAACATGGTAAAAAACGTATTCAGGGAATTTGCAGGAAAACTGCGTATCAAAATGCATACATTAGGATAAATGAACACTAAAACACTACTGAATTTCAATGAGGTTTGTTTTTTTAAAAAAGAAATGTTTTCCTACAAGCTGATGTAGAAATGTAGAGAAGTGAAATTAAGAATGTGAAGAAACTGAAAGAAAACTGAGTTTGACATACCCGCCCATCTGAGAAGCAGAGGAAACGGATGCGGCAACAAGTGTCAGGGAAGGAAGACAGCAAACAGGAAGGAGGGAGACAGAATGACTGACTGAGGGAGAAGTTGTCCTGTGATCTGCTGCTGATCCTTTTGACCCTTCCACTTCACGCAGACTCACACCCCACATCCTAATTCTCCCCCCACTCTCCATCTCCTGCCAAACCCAGAAGCTTCTCCACCCTCACTTTAAGGGCAAGGGCTAGAGGCAGCATTGAAGGAAGCTAGAGAGCCAAAAAGGTTACTATTTTTTAAAGAGTAATCTAATAAACTGGGAAAAGAAAACGAAACTGGGGACAAGAGATAGAGCTTTCATAGGAAGATGTGAATGTGAAAGAAGTAGGTTGAAAGGAATGAAAGACACCGGCAGCTTGGGGGCAAATAAGTGAAAGCTAAGTGTGAAAAGAACAAGGAGATGAAATTACAGATCAGTTAAAAACAAAAACAAAAAACGCCAACCACTTTGAGAGGAGTATGTGTATATTGGGTGAGGGTAGTGGTGGTGGAAGGTAGATAAAATAAAAAATAAAATGCCCTCCCCACTAAGAACTTCTGGGTCAGCAATTCTGCATAAAATGGGGAGGCTGAGTCACAAAATGTCTCATGCAGTCTGTACTTTTCTTCAAGAAAGATGAACTGTGGGCAAAGAATTTAGCAATTTAGAAAAGGGATTACTTAGCAATTGGGGGGGGGGGGAGTCTTTAATTGCCAGCTCATTCTGCCAACCCCTTTCTGCTGCCATTTTGTTATTGGCACCGCCATTTTGTGATGGGTGGGATTCAGTCTCATTTTAGCCAGCTCAAGTGGATTCTGGGAGCAGAAAAGTAGAGAACCCCTGGCTTTAAGTGTGCGTGGGGGGGGGGGGAGGTGTTGCAGGGATGTGCATGCTACTGTTGCCCTCCAAAAGAGGCAGGCAACTGTGTGAATTAGTAAGCCATTGAGGCATCTGATCAAAGATCTGTATTTTAAAATAAGCTTAAAAATATATTTGTAGATGCTTGCTCCAAATGCTTGCTCCAAATGCTTGCTCCAGGCCAGGCAGAAACCACCTGGCTGAGAGTCTTTTTGTTTATTCTCCTGACTCCTGAACAAGGGCCCCTCATTGATTTGTTGCAGTACCTCAAAGTTGTAAAAAGGAGCAAAAGCTGGGAACAAAAGGTCATATGAATTACAGAATACAATCCAAGCTGCAAAAACACTAATTAGAGTTGGTAAATAGTGCCTCCCATCAAAACATGGTTTAAGGTATCCTGAGAAGGTTAAAAGGCAAAGAGCTAATAGCAACAACTTATATTAGATTCTTATTTCATTGATGGTGTGTGAGAAGGTGAACCCAAGACCTCTGTTTATATGACAAAATTTGAAACCATGAGCCATCTGTTTTAGCCATTTGCCCCTGTTGCCAAGGGCAGAAGAGCAAAGAGCAGAAGAGCAAAGGGCATAGGGTGATCTGATATTTAAGACGCCTTGTCAAGGCAAATGTAAGATATTGATAGAAGGAAATATAGCTCTTTGTCTCCCATAAAAGGTAATAGGAAATGGGTGTATCTTTTATGATTGGTTCTAGCAAACAGCCAATAGGAATTTCAACCAGGCTGATTGGACAGAGGCAGCCAAAAGGAGGAGTAAGGAGGCTGGGCTGAGGGAATATAAGTGCTGGTCACCAGGGCTGGGGTGTGCAGAGCTTTTGGTAAATATACCACTGTGCCAATCATTTATTTGTCTGACAAATAAATTATTATTTTAATTTCTCTATTGCTGCGTTGAATATTTCATTCCAGCTAAGCGTTAACCACAAGCAGGGTGCTACATTTTATGGTGCCTCTGTGACTCGGATAAGTGGTCTGCTGGAACGCAGCCCCTTCGCCTTAGTGGGCAGGGTACCAGAGGGAGGACACTCGCTGTTTACCCAGCGCGCACTGGAACTTTTTTCCAGGGGAACGCAGCAGTCTCGTCTGTCTACTACCCTGCTCACTGAACGGCGACGGAACCGGGGGGAACCAGAGAAATTAACAGGGAACCAGCTAAGGGTAAGTGCACAAAAGGGATTGTGGCCCTCCAATTAATTGGGAGGAAGAGAAGTCTTGATCAAACTTCTGCGTCTCAGTTAAGGGGAACTGAGTACGCTAGGTGGCTGGGTACATCAGATGCTGGTCTGGTGGAGGAAAAGGGAAATATTGGGAGGTAGAGTGTGGTGAAGTATCTAGCGCATTGTATGTGTGAGAAAGTACTATTTGTAGCTGACCTGAGTGTGGAGTGGGTAGTACTTCGTTTCCCAGTAAGGCGACTTCACTGGGCAAGGAACCCCACGAAGCGAGTGTGTGAGTGACTGAGTGGATACTTCACAGGGCCATACAATGGGAGTTGGAGGTTCAAAGGGGGGAAATACACCTCTTGAATGTATGTTAAATAATTTTAAGAAAGCCTTCTCAGGAGCTTATGGTGTCAAAATGACCCCAGAGCGCTTGAGAACGTTATGTAAATTAGACTGGCCGAAACAAAATACTGCATAGCCGTCTCAAGGAACTTTTGATATAAATTTAGCAAGCAAACTTTGGTCTAACATTACCAAAGAAACTGGAGGGTGCCCAGAACAATTTTCATATATAGACTCTTGGCTGAGCACATTAAATAATAATCCTCCATGGATAAGGGAATGCAAAGTCCAACAATGCAAATTATTGGCTGTAAAAGCCGAAGCTAGGAAAGGAATCTTGCCAAATAAACTCAAACCCATTTTTGAGGGACCAGAGGAAGAGGTGCTTTCACCTCCACCCTATGCTCCACGTCGGGGGGAGCCTAATCCAAACACTCCACCAGTTGCAACCCCAAGGCAAGAAAGTGGAATGAGTAATGGAGCTGAAGTCACAGACCTTGATTCCTTGATAGATTATGATAAATATCTTCAGGAGGCATTGGAGTCCTATAATAAAGCCCAAGCAGAAGTGGTTGTTCCACCTGTGAGTCCCAGTAGAACTCCATCTACAGTCTCCTTTAGTGGAACAACTGATTGCCCACCCCAAACCCCTGTACATCCAAGTCCTAGAGAATTATTACAGAAGTTACAGGGAGACCTTGAACGGTCAGCAAGCAATACAGCCAGGCGTATAAAGCTGCTAAAAGAACGCCTTGGGACAGATACCATCCCCTATGATTTGAGGCCCCTAGAGCAAAGTGAAGAGAAAGGTCACGTAGTAGCCCCTCTTAGAAGAGTATTTGATGCACTTGAGGAGCCTGTGCTGGTTAACGAGCAACCCGGACCACGGCCACCTCGAACTTCGACCCTCCAATACATTCCATTCACGACTATGGGTCTAATGAATTGAAAAAGCACGGATATATTTGCATGAGCAGGCCAGAGTGGGAAATATTTGTCATCTCCAGGACAAACTTTCCCTTGGAAGATCCTAATTGGGATCCAAACAATGCAATTCACCTGGCCAGGCTTACTACCTACCGCCAGACGCTTGTGCAAGGTATCCGCAGGGCATGCCGGAAGCCCACTAATATGTCTAAAGTCTCAGAAGTAGAATAGAAATCAAATGTTCTACTTTTGGCCGAGAGACTTTTTGAGAGGCTGCAGGAAGTCTATCGTATATAGACTCCTTTTGACCCTGAAGCCCCTGAAAACAGCAGAATGATTACTGCTACTTTTGTGGCCCAGTGCGCTTCTGACATTCGTAAGAAAATTCAGAAATCAGAAGGGTGCGCACCCACAAAAAGACTTAAGTTGTCACCTTTTGAGTTCCTGTATGGGAGGCCACCCTCCTTTGTTCGGGATATTCCAGCTGACCTCAAATAGGAGACCATGTGACACAGGGACAAGTGCAATCTCTCTCCCGTGTTTTGTTTGTTTGTTTGTTTCTCTTAACAGGTGGGCCCTCAGCGCACGCCGTGCAGCATTGCCGAGCCGATTCATCAGTTCCGGGCTGGCGATAGCTATGGGTGAAAGAGTGGAAACGTGATCCACTTGCACCTAAGTGGCGTGGGCCTTACACCGTCTTGCTCTCTACTCCAACAGCGGTGAAGGTAGCTGAGGTGACCCCCTGGATTCATCACTCCCGTTTGAAGAAGTCCGAAGGCAGTTGGACGTGCAAAGGTGACCCCTCTAATCCTTTAAAACTGACTCTCTCCAAAAACCCCTGTATCTAGCCCTACGGGGAACGGGCTAGGTCACGGGCAACATTGAGACGACCGGCCTGCTGCAGCCACAACCTGGAAGCTGGCTGACCTGCGCACGCCTGAAGCTTGAGGAGCGTCTAAACCAGCGATTGTGAACGGGAAGATTCTCTTATATAATTGATTGACTGCCCCCCCCCTTGTGGAACAATTATCAGGGATATTACTCATTGGGGATCCTCGGGATATATGTTTTGGTCTTGGTGGTTTCCCATTTCTGTCACTGGGGGAATTATATAGGGGCTAATATTTTTTTTTGCTATCACAATAAGGTAATCTTTTGTGGGAGGAATGCATATACTAGACATCAACATGATTTTATTATTAATCCTGATCCCTTGGGAAGGGGAAGGGTCCTTGAATCTGACCAAATATGCTAAATATGGATTTCGCCATGACCACAATATGTGGGTAGGCTTAGCGGAGATGGTAGCCAATGCTACAAATAAGACTAATTGCCTTGTTTGCTCTCTTGGGCCAGATGATTCAGAGGGAGGTATGCCCTTATTACCGATACCATTAAATGCCATTGGTATGGTAAGCGAAATGCCATATCAAACAGAAGTACAGAATTTCCCTGGATGGAACTCACCTAAACCAATACGAGTTATACCTGTACAAGGGGAATTCTGTGTACATAAATCATCAGATGCAGCTGATTCTACCATGGTAGGCTCTTCTCGTTGCCACTATACTTGGAATTATATTAAGAATAATCAAACCTGGGCAGACGGTACTTCCTATCGAACTCGGAATACCTTGCCCTGTGCACCTCCTTTTATTCATGCATGGAAAATGGTGTGGAACAAAACTGTGACAGCAAAAGGCAATCTAACATACTGTATTGTGAACTCTTTACCCCTTGTGATATTTCGCCTTATGCACTCCACGTTCCAAAAACCTCAGACCCGATGGTTGTGGTGGATATGTGGAGAATGGGCATACAAGCAACTCCCTTCTAAATGGAGTGGGACTTGTTTCCTGGGATGGGTATTACCACCAATGTGGGTTATGCCCACTAGTTCAGTCAAACGTACACGAAGAAATGCTGATATTTCTCATATAGCAGGAGGAAGTACCCAGAGTTGGAGCGATACTAACGATTGGCCACCAGAGCGCATTATAGCCTATTATGATCCTGCCTCCTGGAATCCTGATGAGCTGATACAAGGGGCACGGGATCCTATTTATAATCTAAACAGAATAATTCGATTGCAAGCAGTAGTGGAACTTGTAACCAATGCAACGGCCCAGAGTTTGAGACTTATTGCAAAACAGTTGGATGAAAGTAGAGCCGCTATTTTTCAGCTAAAATTGGGAATGGATTATGTACTTGCCAGGCAGGGAGGCCTATGTGGAGTCTTGAACTTGACAGGGAATGCCTGTTGCTTTAACATTTCTGATAATGGTGAGGCAATCCGTGTGTTGGCCACAAAGATGGAGAGTATAGCACATGTCCCAGTACAAACATGGGAAGGATGGGATATGGGATGGCTCACCAATTGGTTACCAAATGTTGCAGGACTCAAAGGGATACTATTGTCTTGCTTGTTTTTCTTGACGGTAGTAGTCATGGTTTTATGTATGGTGCCATGTATCATTTCATGTTTTAGAAGTACAATTAGCAAGATGATTTCAAATGAAACTCTACCTCATATCATGGCCCTATACAGAGCTTTACCTCAGGAATATGATGAAGGTCAAGCTATCAAGGACACTTGGGATGAAGGTCCTTGAGCTTGAAAGGGGGGAATGAGGCATCTGATCAAAGATCTGTATTTTAAAATAAGCTTAAAAATATATTTGTAGATGCTTGCTCCAAATGCTTGCTCCAAATGCTTGCTCCAGGCCAGGCAGAAACCACCTGGCTGAGAGTCTTTTTGTTTATTCTCCTGACTCCTGAACAAGGGCCCCTCATTGATTTGTTGCAGTACCTCAAAGTTGTAAAAAGGAGCAAAAGCTGGGAACAAAAGGTCATATGAATTACAGAATACAATCCAAGCTGCAAAAACACTAATTAGAGTTGGTAAATAGTGCCTCCCATCAAAACATGGTTTAAGGTATCCTGAGAAGGTTAAAAGGCAAAGAGCTAATAGCAACAACTTATATTAGATTCTTATTTCATTGATGGTGTGTGAGAAGGTGAACCCAAGACCTCTGTTTATATGACAAAATTTGAAACCATGAGCCATCTGTTTTAGCCATTTGCCCCTGTTGCCAAGGGCAGAAGAGCAAAGAGCAGAAGAGCAAAGGGCATAGGGTGATCTGATATTTAAGACGCCTTGTCAAGGCAAATGTAAGATATTGATAGAAGGAAATATAGCTCTTTGTCTCCCATAAAAGGTAATAGGAAATGGGTGTATCTTTTATGATTGGTTCTAGCAAACAGCCAATAGGAATTTCAACCAGGCTGATTGGACAGAGGCAGCCAAAAGGAGGAGTAAGGAGGCTGGGCTGAGGGAATATAAGTGCTGGTCACCAGGGCTGGGGTGTGCAGAGCTTTTGGTAAATATACCACTGTGCCAATCATTTATTTGTCTGACAAATAAATTATTATTTTAATTTCTCTATTGCTGCGTTGAATATTTCATTCCAGCTAAGCGTTAACCACAAGCAGGGTGCTACACCATGAGTATGTGGAGAGTCCCCACATGTTTTGGAAAGCACCGTTCTAAAACATGCAAGGAGCCTCTTCACACAGTTGTTCTCAAACTTATGGAGGGCTACAAAAATGAGAAGGGTGCAGCTAACATGTTCATTCATGTGCCTCTTTCCCTGTGTTTGCTATACACAGTTCCAGAATTCCTGAACAGAATTAAGGTGAGCTAACAGGCTTCATATTTAACAGTGCAAAAAGGCAGGTTAAGCTTCTTTTCCAGTCCAGGGCATCAATGCCTGGGGGGTGGGGGGGGGGAAGTGGTTAAGGAGAACAAGTCATCAACACATCAAAGGGAGATCCTTGGAGTTTGGACAAACGGGGGGGGGGGGGGGTTGCCAGAGCCAGTGTGGTTAAGAGCGGTAGATTCGTAATCTGGGGAACCGGGTTCGCGTCTCCGCTCCTCCACATGCAGCTGCTGGGTGACCTTGGGCTAGTCAGACTTCTTTGAAGTCTCTCAGCCCCACTCACCTCACAGAGTGTTTGTTGTGGGGGAGGAAGGGAAAGGAGATTGTTAGCCGCTTTGAGACTCCTCCGAGTAGTGATAAAGCGGGATATCAAATCCAAACCCTTCTTCTTCTTCTACAGCCATCGTGATGTCACACAGAAAAAAAATATTTTAAAAGCAAATGTTTGGAGGGTGTGGGGCAAGTGGAACTTCTTAGCAGGCTGGCCGAGACAGAAGGGAAGGTGTTTTCTGCAAGTGCTGCTGGGAAGGAGAAGCCCCTCTTGAGATGTAAATGCTGTCAACTCTCCACAAACCCCAGGTGTAAATATTTGTGAATAAAAATATTTCATGAAGACCCTAGCCTCCGTTGTGCATTTCCTCCCAAAGAAACACAAACCCTGGTTAAGTGCCAAGACTCTGGCAATCTCCCCACTTGGCAGAGACTGGAGTGGCCTGAAACATTATGTCTTGAAATGAGCAAGTAGTATTGTAATTATGCTCTGCTATGAATTCCTCTTATTGTATTTCTCGGGGTGGATGAATCTTCCCATTTTGGTTTCTCTCAGGTTCCTCACTTTTCCAATCTTCAGTTCTCAACATTTCTAATCTTCTGTTCTCAACAGTTTGTGGTTTTTTTAAAAAAGTCCACCAGCATTTTAGTGTTAATTTCTTTTAATATACACACTTTTGCAAAGGAATTTCTCCCAATATAATGCATTTTGATATGTTATTTTTGTACACATTACTTGGCTGGGGAACTGCATTGCCAAATTCAGAGATGTGTAAATTTTGATGCATGGCTGTTTTTTTGCGTCTCAACATTGTTTTGGAAAGTAGGTTCATATTTAAACGTGTACTAAATTGAAATCCTCCCCTGTCCCTAGTTATAAGCCACTTTAGGTATAACTATGTAGAAAAGTGGCGATCATTACCATCACCATCTTAAAAACAATAATCCCAGAACAGTTCATTATTACTAGCTAAGCCTCCCCCAAATAAATTGATCTTAAGATGTGAATGAAGGAATTCTACACCAAATGCAGCATGGCATTTTGTAGAAGATATTTGCTCTCTTTTCAAGTGTCAATTATGCCTGATTTGACATGCCAAAATAAATGAAAATTGCTGGCCACAAAACCAGCGGTAGGGGTTCATAACAGTCACACAGCTTTTATATAATAATAGAGCACTTGTAATAGCAATTTTCCTGTGCTCAGACAGTTTCAAATACAACACCTTTATAGCTCTTTCAACTTTGTAAGGTAAGTCATTACATTATTCCAGATTGGAGGTGATGGAGACTGAGACAGTGGCTTACCTGAGCTCAGTGAATTCACAGGTGATTTGCTCCTGTGCTTGACTGCTATCCTACTCCCTCTCAAAGCCAATCCTAAATATTCTAGGCATTTGCAGGAATCATATTACATTCTTTCTGGCAAGATTTAACAAAACCCCTTTCTGCAATGTAATTCTAAAGGTACAAACAAGGCTATACAACAGTGCTTATTTTATTGGGTGGGATTGGGGGTGGGGAGATTGTAATAGGTATTGAATCATGGCATCTAGTTCCCATGGTGATTGGCAGATGAACAGCAACATGTACAGAGAGATGCATATAGAAGTGTGTGTGGTGATGTTTCTCCCAATCTTGGCCCCATCTCCATGCACACGGTCATATTCGTTCTGCCACACCCATTCATCAACTGTGTGCATACGAGGAATATATTCTGTTGATGCATAGCTGCATATGTGCAGGTCATGGACAGTAGGTGGAGGACATATTCCCGTTCTTCTGCACATTACTATGATAATGTGACAGCGCTCCTGACTCTTCTCTTTCTGTGCTCTTCACAACTTCTCTTTCTCACAGTGCACCTGCTGCTTTGCAGAATATAAGGCAGGCACCCTGCCTCAAAAAATAAAAGCTCACAAAAGTCACAATCTAATATTCAACACGGGAAGCAACAAGAGGAGGGAAGAAGAAGAGGTAGGTGAAACAGGGAAGCAACACATAGGCATTTCAGTCCTCCCAAGGTGGAAAAGTTGACTCAGACGGTAACACTGCAGTCCTATGCAAGTTTAGGCATAAGTTAAGCCCCACTGAGCTCTGTGGGACTTACTTCCTGGTATGCAAGCATAGTATTGTACCCTAAGGTTGCAATCCTATGCATATTTACTTGAAATCAGCATTTACTGCCAAGTAGGCAAGAATTTTATTGTATTGTTAGGCACTAATTGATAAAAAAATGGGGGGAGGATTTCTCGTTCAGCTGTATGGGTCATAGTTTTTGTCAGAAATGCCAGTTCTTTTTAAACATAAAAAGGAAACACAACTTCTCTTACATCATTACAGGCCAATCACAAAAGTGGCATCTTTATTCAACAAGATATAGTACAAAATGAATCTGTACATCTTTCTATTAACAGGATGTGTTTACAGTTATATTACACTTTTCCAGCCTTTATACTGCATCATCTTAAATACAAAAGAAAATTTACAAAACCCTTTATTCACTTTGTGATTTAGGCCAGCGTGAGACAAAAGGACTTTTCTCACTAGCCTTCTCCAACTGTATGCATTCAGTTGCAACTCTCAAATCATGCCAACGCTTCAAAAAAAGAAAAAGGAAAAAAAGTGGAAAGTAACCTGTTTGTCGTGCTGTTTAAAATATTAAAGAATTGCTAAAGTAAGCTTCCGTTCTTGTAACTTGGGTATGTGGGTTTTAGAAACAGCAAATTAACAGAGTGCAAGCTGTTGGCCCCAATCCATCTTATGTTGGACTTTCAGCCTGATCCTATGCTTATTTACTTGGAATTAAGTTCATTCGGTTCAACAGGGTGTATTCTTAGGCAAGCGTGCATAGGATTGTAACTTAAGTTTCACTTAAATCAGTGGAACCAGTCAGTTGCACCAGGGATGTGTGGGCTAGGGGTACATGACACTGGTGTGCTGGTGCTTTGTGTGCAAGCACTACTGCCTTGGTTTATACATACCACCCAGCCTTGTGTAATGATCAGTCACAACTAACTTCTTATTTGTTGGTTTAAGCAAGGGCTTGTTTAAAATACCTTGTGTCAAAGAAAACCCGAACTGGGCTCAACAGTGATGCCTACCTTGAGATGATGGACTGGGTGCTCTGTATTGTTTGGTTTGTTAAAATATAGTGGGGAAACAACTCTCTTTCAATTTTTCTCATCCCCCAGTAAGTAGTTAAAATATTAGAAGGCAGGCTTCCCCCACTTTATTTCCCCAAGGGTGTCAATCACAGAGTGAAGTATTTTCACACATACAGCCACATTATGGAAAAGCAGATTAAGAAGCATCTGTGACAGCTACCATGAAGAGAAAGGCAGAACTGAGCTAACCCAACACAGATTTGTGGTGGGATATCCATTGCTACTTCAAATATGCTGTTTATTCCTGGTTTAGTGATTTAAGACTCGAGTAAACCCTTCACTCAAACACTGTCACTTAATGTGTGAAAGGAGAAATTTCTCATACATATGGATAGCACTAATTACATCCAGGGAAGCAAAATTCCAACGATATATAGTTATAGTCTCTGAAACATGCTGCTGTTCACGTTCACAACATCTGGTACAGTGACAATTTTGAGAAAAGAGATGGATTAGAAAGACATAAGTTTCAGTAGATCCTTAGCCAAGTCCATTTATGTTCTGATCTTAGATAAAAGAATCACAATTTGAATTCAACAATTTGACCCATGTCAAGCAATTCCATTTAGCTTAGATAATTTAAATCCACCTGCCCCTCTAAATAGCAAGAGGATGCTCTCTAAAATCACACCCCATGACAAAAAAGTTAAAAAGGCAAAGCCTGCTTTACTAGCACCAACTGAATGCAAGCAATTTTATATTGATAGATGCTAGTCTTAATTTAAAAGGAAAATTAAAAGGTTAGTTCAAAACAAGAGGATGTTCAAAGATACTATATGTGGATAACCTAGACCTACTGATCTTTTCTTAAATCCCTGAGTTTGCCTGATGGTTCCCCCATATAGCCTGCTGTCAGCTACATCAAATCTAAATGGATGCTATTTAAATAGCTTCAGCAATGGCAAAATCCGTAAGGGAAACACACTTATTACTTATCTTGCATTTTAAAGGAGGAAAATAATTCAAAAGGGGAGATCATGTGTTTTGCTTATCTCAAGGTTTAGCTTTAGTATGGATGTGGTTATGAGGGCTAAAGAGTGAGTCAACTATTGTGTTCTTCAAGTGAATCAAAACAAATTTAAAGTGGTACAATTAGCAATTCTTTAAAAAGCTCCACAGAAGCAATAAAATGAGATAGCGGAGGGGAATATTTTGGAAATTTTGAAGAATTATGCAGTTACTAAGCTGTTCATTTCAAAGAAAGTATTGATTTTAACATAGGAAACAACTGTATCACAATTTAGTCTCATTTGAAATCAAGCACACTTTTCTGGATTTTACCCTGTAGTAATTAACAAATGCACAAGCAGAGACCATCACTTGCAACTGGAGCCTTGAACATTTTCAGTTACAGCTCCCACTTCCGAAGAGGCAAGCAGTTTGCTAAAGCTGTGGCTTGCCTCCAGGGCTGTGAAAGCTACTGAAACGCCAAAGGAATATCCCCCCCCCCACAACCCTGTTGTTCCTTTGAACTGCAGCCTGTATGTAGGACCCAAACTATGGTAAGGTTTTAGTTTTCGTTTGCACCTTGTCTATCTGATGTGTACATTTTGGAAGAAAAAAAAGCTTTCGGACCACCTACTAAGTTGTCCAACCTCATAATACTGTTAAGCCGCACAACACCCAGCTTCTAGAAGCTCCTCTCACAGATTCCAAGACATGTTAATGGAAGAAAATCTTGCTCAATAATATTCTAAGATTTCAGAGCCATACGGTGTCTCTCTTTTAATGGAAGCCCTTGCTACTCCAACTATGCTTGTCTACTTGCTTACTAACAAAGACTGTTGGCATTTGAACAAGGCAAGATAAGGTGCTTTTGAGAAGCATGCAACGTATGCAAGTCCAGACTCTAAACAACATTTAAATACCACATTGCTTTCAATGGTACCAACAGCTTATATAATGATGCTCTAGAAACAGACACCTGTATATGCTACTGTAGTAGTTAAAAAAGGAACATGTTTCTGTGCATCCGTTCGGCCAGAAAATTATCCTTGCATCTTTGCTTCATGTAGTGACTTACTAAAAGAGCAATGGGTTAAACATCAAGTGTCCATAGTTGTCTTATAGCCTGGAACATGTTGTTTGATTTGAGGCCAAAGGAAAAACATGTTGAGATTTGTTTTCGTACTACAACAGCTCTTATATGACATCAGAGTCTGGGGATCCTCTCACCCCTGAAACATACTCCTACTCTCTAAGGAGCTTAAAAATAATGTGTGCCGGAGCCAAACTGGTATAAATGGTGTGGGTGTTATTAACTGATACATTTAGAGTCGACTACTATATGCTAATTGAGTGCTTTGCATCTCACGATAGCTAATGCAAGAGAAATGGTAGTAACCAATTTTTAGATATGTAGATTGAGGTTACATTAATAACCCAAAGTTGCACAGTCTCCTACACCTACTGCAATCATCCTGTTTGGGCATTTGAAACCTGTGGGAATTCCCTCTTCACACAATGTATGCCAGCGTTGTCTTGCCATTTTCAGCTCAGTCTGAAGGGGGCTGCTTTCTATGTGCACAGGTTTTCCAACACAGGGACAAGATTGGATTCCCACCTCCGAGGATGAAATCCTATGTGCATCGAAGAGATGATCACACATGAGCTGTGGAATGCTGCAAATGCCTGTGTTGCCATGGGGCCAGGGCTAGTGCCATACATTCCTGCAGGGCCCCTTCATGCATTTAGAACTGAATGCTTGAATAGAATTTGCAATATCTGGTTAAGACAAATCCGGCTCATTAGACCTGAATTATGGTGGACTGGAAAAGCAACAGAAAAGAAAGACTGCCATAAAGATGCCTTCCGAGCTTAACAAAGCACTGGCTTTTTCTCCAGCCCACTGTTCGGCTAATCTTGGCATATTTGTGGAACAAGAAAAGAAAAGAAAAGAAAAGAAAAGAAAAGAAAAGAAAAGAAAAGAAAAGAGGCTGAGTGAGCTTGGGTGGGGTGGAATCCTTACACATCTCAGACAGGCTCTTGCAGTGTACATAATTCAAAAAAATCAGAATTCTGCACACGTTGCAGAGGACTTGTTCGTTAAATTATTTGTCATTTTATAAGTGCAATCATACTTCATCCACTGCTGCTAGGAAGAATTTGCCCAAGTGGGGAGGGGTAAGCACAGATCACTGAGAATAAGTATATTCATATTTACTGATAGTCTTTTTATCTGCTTCTTATGGACTGATATATCCAAATGAAAGCACCCACAGACACTCAAGGGTGGGAAATACTATTAAGGGATTAAGATGGTATCGAAAGAATTGGGAAGAGAACCAGAAAAATAAATCAAGTTTATCACAATTGCAAACATACTCACATGGCCTTTTTTTTACTTAGAAGAAAAGCAGAGGCTTGACTTTCTGGAACAAAGACTCGACTATAAGTTTCCTTACTGTGTAGGCCAACCTCCACCACAATCATCACCTGAACTATTGAGACACAACTGAAAAAGGGCATTGAACAATCTGGTACAGCAGGCATCACTTCTGAAGTAACACACTCGTGTTTCACAAAAGCTGTTTCGTTATTCCACTGGCACTGAAATAACATTCAACTCCGCATTGAGAAAACATACATATCCCTGAAAAAAGAAAGGTAAGAGTCCTAAGCGACTTTCGGAACGCAACACTCTTTTGCACCTCCCTTGCAGATGTGGCCCATTCATGGGGTGTCCTAAAACCACGCAAAACAGTCCCGGCTGGAAAATCCAGTTCACTTCGCTGAGGCTCCTGCTATTGCGGTGGCTGAGGCTCTGGGGGAGGATCCTGGAGAGGCACAGCTGGCCGGGGCCCTGCCGGCCTGGGAATTGCCTGGTGCTGCCTCTGCCTGTAAGCAATGACTGTGCCCAAGAGTAAAGCAATGATGGTCATGAGGTAAAGGTCCCACTCAGGTCCCAAGAGCTGGTCCATGTCAAGGTGTGAGAACACTTCTTTGATCTAAACAAAAAACAGACAAAGCGAGAGGCATTCAGTCCTCAGCTGCTGTCCACAATTTCAATAGCTTCCTGCCCCTTATGTGAACAAGAATGCTAAAAGATAAAGGTAAAGGTACCCCTGACAGTTAAATCCACTCACGAACAACTCTAGGATTGCGGTGCTCATCTCGCTCTACAGGCCAAGGGAGCTGGCGTCTGTCCACAGACAGTTTTCCGGGTCATGTGGCCAGCATGACAAAGCAATTTCTGGCAAAGCCAGAGCAGCACACAGAAACACTGTTTACCTTCCCACCAGAGCGGTACCTATTTATCTACTTGCACTGTGTGCTTTTGAACTGCTAGGTTGGCAGGAGCTGGGACCGAGCAACGGGAGCTCACCCCGTCACGGGGCCTCGAACCGCCGACCTTCCGATCGGCAAGTCCAAGTGGCACAGTGGTTTAAACCACAGCGCCACCCGCATCCCTGAACAAGATTGTTACTGAGTGTCAAACCTTGCCTTTTTGATGGGCAACTTATCTGTGGCAACCTTGCAGCCAGGTTATGTTCTTTCTTCAAGGACCCTGGAAAGCTGTTTAGTGTATTTCACCTCCCATGTATTACATGTGCTGCAAGTTTTATTTTTAACTCGAGTTAAATTTTATACCTGCCCACTGGCTACCACCACCTACAGCTCTGCAACACCCATGGGAACACCTCTCTCCCACTCTTCCTCAACAGGAATATAAAGTGATCAGTCTGAAAGGTGGTGGGATGAGTGCACAGCTTCAGCTTGGCATTCCTGCAGCTTACTGCTTCATGATTAAACCCCAGTTGACTATAGCAGAGTGCAATAGAAATATGAAGGCCCATTTCTAAGGGGCAAAAATGAAGTGCCCCAGGGCTTTCCTGAAAACAGGCCAAGTTAAGAGTCCCTATCCAATGGGAGTACTACCAGTTGAAATGAATAAGAAAAAGGAGTCATAACCCTGACCTGCACAGGTTTAGACTCTTTCTCCCCACACCCAGCTTGATGGTTTTACAGCCTAAGGACCCCATAAATAGCTGGATATTAGTAATGATGGCTAAATGGAGTCTCCCTTGTCAGAGGAGTTATGACAATGAATACCAGTTCTGGATGCTGTGGGGGAAGGGACAGCATGGGATGGAAACTGCCTTCATGCTTCACTTGTGGGTTTTCTAACAGCACCATGTTGGCTACTCCTACAGATTTCAAAGGACTCTCCAGTATAATGATGAATAAGGGTCTTGTGAAAACATGAGCAGTCTGGATTACTACCTAAGAACTCAGTCAACCAGGGTAACACCAGGATGTCAGGCACTGCAACAGGGGCAGTGGGTCAATTTTGGGTAAATAAAGGTAAAAGGTAAAGGACCCCCAGACGGTTAAGTCTAGCCAAAGGTGACTATGGGGTTGCAGCACTCATCTCGTTTTCAGGCTGAGGGAGCCGCTGTTTGTTCACAGACAGCTTTATGGGTCGTGGCCAGCATGACTAAACCGCTTCCGGAGCAACAGAACACTGTGATGGAAAGCAGAGCGCACAGAAATACCGTTTACATTCCCACTGCAGCGGTACCTATTTATCTGGTGATAGGTTGGCAGGCTCCATTCTTAAGGATCAAACCTATCCTTTGTTAAGGAAATCAGCCCTGAGTGCTCACTAGAAGGACAAATCCTGAAGCTGGGACTCCAATACTTTGGCCACCTCATGAGAAGAGAAGATTCCCTGGAAAAGAACCTGATGTTGGGAAAGATGGAGGGCACAAGGAGAAGGGGACGACAGAGGACAAGATGGTTGGACAGTGTTCTCAAAGCTACCAGCATGAGTTTGACCAAACTGCGGGAGGCAGTGGAAGACAGAAGTGCCTGGCGTGCTCTGGTCCATGGGGTCACGAAGAGTCGGACACGACTAAACAACAACAACAGGTTGGCAGGAGCTGGGACAGAGCAACAGGAGCTCACCCCATCATGGAGATTCGAACTGCTGACCTTCTGATCAGCTAGCCCAAGAGGTTCAGTGGTTTAGACCACAGTGCCACCCACGTCCCTCAATTTTGGGTATAGTCTACTTCGCTAGCTGAATGGTAACAAGTGTGACAAGGAAACACTTTTACAGGCGAAGTGGGACAGAAGCCAAGGACAAACATTAACCTCCAACCTGAAAACTTCACATTGCCAGAAACTGTTCTATCTGCAGGCAAGTGTTCCTGCACCTTAAAGCTGCTTCCAATTACAAATCTATACTTCAAGCCAGTCACACAGAAGAAGGGGAAGAGAGGTACTTATGACCAGGAATGCACCACCATCCAAGTACCTTCAGTATCATTCTTTTCCTATAAAAGCTCTGCATTACTTACATTGGTTTCTTGTACATACTGGAAGGCATAAATGATTCCTAGTTTGCAGAGTGCAAGGAAGACTGGAACTTGAGCATCTGGACTGGCATCAGCTGCCATGTCATAGAAGCGTTTTGCGAGGTGAATATCCTACAAAATGCATACAATTAAAATATATTCGTGAACGACAAAAGGAATTAACTTGAACTTGTTGGTGCTGACTTCTAAATAACAGCAGGAAGCTGATATTCCCCCCCCCCCATATATTGCATAATAAATATGCAAGGCACTTTCATTAATGGTAACCTTGTCTCCATTTAGTCAGATTGCAAAGTCCTCCCCTCCCCACCTGCCACCCAGTGCATTATGTACAAATGCCTACAGTAGATGGCAAGATATTCTTACAACTGACCATACTGGAAATTTTGCTGCAACAAATTCCACAACGACCATGTCTCCCAAGGTGGCTCACCTGCTTGATACCAAGTCCTTTCTCATGCATATAGCCCAGGTTGAACATAGCTTGGGCACTGTGCTGCTGCTCCGTTGCCAGGCGGTAGTGAATAAATGCTGTTTCGTAATCAACTTCAGTTCCAAAGCCATAGAAATGGTAATCACCAAGTTTCAGTCGAGCAACAGTGTAACCTATCAGCAAAAGAAGAACCACGATGAAGAGAAGAGTGAGCTATATGGCACATTTCTTTCAGTTAGCCAGGGTTTGTAGGTTTCTGTCCCAGACCAATAACCAACTGTAGAGGGAATTTCATTTCACCACAAGATTTTCTGGCACTATGGACAGAATTTGATTCTGCAGTATTTAGCTGAACACGCGTGCCCCGTTATGCAAATGCACCCTGAGAATACGGTAGCCTTCAGAAATTTCATTTCAGAAATGACTAAGTTTGGGATCTAGGTGATTACAGCAGCTACTGCGCAATGAGCCAAGTGCAATGACATGGCAAAAGCAGACCCAGTATCAGTTCAGCTCTGTAATATGCAAGATTTCTTAGATCTGAATGTATTTTGCAATAGTCAGAGAAATGTGGCTGCAGGGAAGAGAGGATTCAGGTGGCACAAAGCAAGACTTTAACCTATTCACGATCTGCTTCCTGCTACTGAACAGACACAGCAGCAATACCAGTCTAATCAGGAAACTGCCACAAGGACTCCTCATGTGTGCTATGGCCGAGGAACCAGAGAATTTGAGCTATGACTCACCTTGGGAGGCTGCTCTATTCCAGTGCAGTAAGGCTCTGGGATAAGTCTCATTCTCTTCTATTATGCTGGCCTCTTCTGAGGAATTAGAATAAATGTTGGGAGAATTAAACACACAAGTCATATTTAATTTCCAAAGGATTAAGTACCCACATGATTCAGGTGAGTAGGGGTGGGCACAGCCTCCTAGTTCTGCTGCACAAAGTTAACCAAATGATTTCTGTCATTCACATCACACAGTCACCACCCCTTGCCTGCATCTAGTCTGCCAGACCCTGATGGTCACAGTGGTTGGTGGCAAGAACCTACCAAAATCAGGAGCTTACACTAGGCCCCCGCACACCAGCAAGCATAGATGGTGGGTTTGTGTTTTACACTTTCCTTCATGGGGCTGATTTTCTGCCCCTGTGTTCCCTGTGCAAGATGCCATTCTGCATCTAACAGCCTGGGGGAAAACATATTTAAAAATAAAACAAATGTTTCCGCTCATGAAATCTTCTCTTCGGAAGCAATCCCGTAAGAGCAAGGCTTGAAAACCCTCAAATATCCAAAGGCAGCAAGAACACCTAATAATAATAATAATAATAATAATAATAATAATAATAATATCTTTATTGTCATTGCCCCCTTCGGGGACAACGAAATTACTACCCTCCCTGGTTGGAGAGGAGGCTTCCCAGTGTTTCCTTACTGACCTGAAAAACAGCAGGCCCTGGTTCTATTCTAAAAATAATATATTATAATCCTGTTTCTTCCCCTTCTCCCAAAACTGCAATTCTGGTCCAGTGGGAGAAGAATTCTCTCCATAACTGATATTTTGGCATGTGGTTTACTTTAAATTTAGAGCCGCAAAAACACTGGGATAGAATGCCATGGTGACGGAACACACACGGTGCCTATACTAGTTTTCAATAGGAAGCTTGCTTAAGAGTGGCATGATAATGGGTCAATTTAAACAGTTACGTACTTCAGCGATTACCTAAAAAGCCCAACAATCCCACTACGTTGCCCAAGATTAACACAGACCGTCTTTTCAATAGCACCCATTCATTAAGTTTCAACAAGCAAGAGCATATGAAATCTGTGCATTGTGACTGCTTCACATGCAAAATACTGACTTCCTGGACATCTCTGAAGAAGCGCAAGCCCAATGGTTGGTGCCCAATGAAACTAGTAGGGGGGAAGGCAGAGAGGGGCCAACAGTAGGTGGAACCAGAGTCAAAGGCAGGCAGAGTTAACTCATTCTAGGTTTGTCCCCATCCTCACTGAGATTAAGGAGAAGGAAGCTCCCTGGATGGGATGTAAGGAAGAAGGCAAGCAGGTGGGAAGTTGGCTGAGCTTAGTGGAGCAGTGTCCCATTTGCACTAATGGACCAACCTTCACTGAGTGCAAGGTCTCAGTTTGGACAGGCATTTGGGGGGAATGAAGGGACATTTTTACTATAGCATTCTATGATTTTATCCATAATGGAACATATATAAATTATTCTGTTTAAGTTATAACTCATGATTTGTCAAGAAGCTGGCTGTTTCAGGTTGGTTATTTCTAACCCCAGAAGCGTATCATTACATATGAGGCCACCTTCGGTGCTAAAAATCACGGCATAGCTAATCAGCACCAAGCCAGTAATGTATACAAGATGTAGTCCAATCCCTTACTTTGATCAAGAATGAAGGCAGCATTGCTTTGTGCAACCTCATAGCCTTGTTCCGCCAACAGCAGATATTGAACAACAGCAGAATTCGTATCGCCATCTTTATAGCTGTTGTAGGCAGTCATAAGCTTCTCAGACCAACGGCCTCGTTCACACACGTTCTTAAACAGCTGCAGAGAACACACACAATACAGCTGTAACTTTTTAAGCTAACCACTTAGAATACATTGAGGAGACACAAACAGGTATTCCTGCAGACCCTTCATTTGTGAGATTCAGAATGCATCAAGGCATAAAAGGATCAGGGTGCACAGCCATTCAGCAGGGAAACGAGTGACCAAACACTACATAAAAATTCATTCAGGAATTCACCTGTTGCACAAATTATCTGCCAAGTTTACTTTAAAGCAGGGATGGGGAACATGCAGCCTTCCAGATGTTGTTGGATGACAGATTCCATCTTCCCTGACCATTGGGCATGTTGGCTGGGACTGACGGACATTGGTGTCCAACAGCATCTGGAAGGTAACAAATTCCCCATCCCAGCTTTAAAGACTTCAGATTTATATAACCATATTTCGTTGCTCTCAAGTTATTGACTTAGAAGTGTTCATCTTAATTTATATTAAATTCCAGTGGAAAGTGTTTAACTTAGAAAGTGTTCATGTTTTTAAAGTGGACTGAAATTTAAGGACAACCTTGTACAACTCAGATGAAGAATAGACTTTATTCTTCAAAGACCAGCAATCTGCTAAAAATAATTTTTATAAATCCTTATAAAAGCATAACTGAAATAAAACTTAGACACCATTTAATTGTGAAAAAACCCTCAAAGAGGGAAAAAACCCCTAAAATTATTGGTAAAACAGTTACTGTACATTCAAATAATTTAAATCAGCAATAAACTAAAAACAGGTTAAAACACACATCAACATTGTATGGATATGGGTAGACTATATAAATAAAATTATTTTTAGCATGCACCAAAAAGAGTACAGATCTAACAAAGAGGGAGGAATTCAACATCCCTCTATGTGGATTGCTCCATCAGCACAAGCATTGCAACCTGCCAAATGCAACATCTCCCTCTTTCCATCCTCTGGATGCTGTTCTGGGAGTTCTCAGAGACAATTTCAGAGGGCATGTGGGGGAGAGAAGCCCCGCCGTGCAAGTGGAAGTCCTCATGTGGGCTTCTGCTGATGGAACTCATTAGATGAATCCCACCCAGAGCAGTCAGAACACTTAAAGCAAATTCAACCCCATGAGCAAAGACTGCTGCTTGATTGTACCTCCAATGACTTTGCTAAGGCCTTGCCTGTAAGTCTGCAAAGGAAGGCAGTTAATGCTTACCTCCACAGCAGTATGACAGGAGCGCATGACACCAGTGCCAGTGGCATGCATTTGTGCCAAGTTATAGAAGGCCAGAATATGCCCTCCTTGAGAAGCCAAGTTAAAATACTTATAGGCTTGCTTATAGTCTCTTTGGACTCCAATTCCATCTGCAAAGAGAGAAGTGACAATACAGGATTAGGGGCAGCTAGAAGGATTGAAATTGATGCCACTTGGCTTACCAGTGTTCTCCCCATAAATCCAAAAGTACAAAAGCTAAATGAAGAAGAAGAAGAAGAAGAAGAAGAAGAAGAAGAAGAGGAGGAGGAGGAGGAGGAGGAGGAGGAGGAGTCTGGATTTGATATCCCGCCTTTCACTCCCTTTAAGGAGTCTCAAAGCGGCTAACATTCTCCTTTCCCTTCCTCCCCCACAATAAACACTCTGTGAGGTGAGTGGGGCTGAGAGACTTCAGAGAAGTGTGACTAGCCCAAGGCCACCCAGCAGCTGCGTGTGGAGGAGCGGAGACGCGAACCCGGTTCCCCAGATTACAAGACTACGGCTCTCAACCACTACACCACACTGGCTCTCATGATTGTAAAGTGTAAAAAGTAACTTTTAAATATACAACACTAGTAAATATTAACTGTTTATCGGGAAAGCACATTCAGTTCTGAAAGAGCATTAAGTATTAGGCCTTCTGGGTATTAAAAGTAGTGAGTTTCTTACAAGGATTGTACTGATTATAGTATACTGCTGCAAATGTTTGTCTGGCCATCTGCCATGGATGCTTTAGTTCAAGATCCCTTCCTACTCTACTAGTCTATGATTCTTTGTAGAAGTTTTATCTCGCCTTTCACTTCATTAACCAAGGTGGATAACCCAACACACAGCCCAATTTAAAAAAACATTTCACACCAGAGTTCTATCAAGTTCAACAAGGCCTACTTCTTGATAAGCAGGTCTGCAATCTTTAAAATAAGCAACATACACTGCCTCCAATCCTTATTCAAAGTGTGATAGGAATCCCAATCTGCAAAAAAACCTTGAATAAACCCATAACAAGAACCTGAGCCCTAGCGAATTAGATCAAAGGCCCGTTTAGTTACAGTGGCCACAGATACCTACAGGAAGCACACAAGCAAAACATGAGTGCGATAAGACTATCCCTGCTCATGATCCCCAGCAACTGGTATTCCAAGGAATACTGTCTCTGGCACTGAAGACCATACAAAACCATCATTTTATGCATTTATGTATTGCATGCATTTATAAAAGTATTTCTATACTGCCACAACACAAAATGTCAAGGCCTTGTACAGAACTAAAACAAGGGTTGCCATATTTCACAAAGTGAAAATCCAGACAATCAGCAGCTCAACAAATAATGTTGAGCTTTATTGGGGGGGAGGTCATCCAAAAATTTGTTGAGCTTTTTTCTGCCCCCACCCCTGTGATCTTCTTAAAGGTAAAGGGACCCCTGACCATTAGGTCCAGTCGCGGACAACTCTGGGGTTCTGGCGCTCATCTCACTTTATTGGCCAAGGGAGCCGGCGTACAGCTTCCGAGTCATGTGGTCAGCATGACTAAGCCGCTTTACCTACCTGCTGGAGTGGTACCTATTTATTTACTTGCACTTTGACATGCTTTTGCACTGCTAGGTTGGCAGGAGCTGGGACCGAGCAATGGGAGCTCACCCCATCGCGGGGATTCGAACCGCCAACCTTTTGATCGGCAAACCCTAGGCTCTGTGGTTTATCCCACAGCGCCACCTGTGCCCCATTCGCGATCTTCTTAAATTTTTAATTTGTCCAAATGCTTATTAAAGCCATCTAAGGTGGTGACCACTACATTGCATGGTAACAAATTCCAAAGTTTTACATGCTGTGTGCAGTAGTATTTTTCGCTGTCTCTACACACCCACACACCCCAGTCCTGGTCAGTAACATAATAATTACTTTCCTATTGTTCACAGAAAAGAGAAAGTACTCAGGTCTGTTCTTTGAAATGGCTTCAACAAGAAGGATATCTGTTCAAATGACCAAATACAGCGGGGAAAATAAATTTGATGCCACCGGGGGGGGGGGGGGCGGTACTTATGTACATTATATGTCTGCTGGTTTTGGCCTATGCCAAAATTGAAAATGAAAAATTACAAAGCAAGTATTTTTACTCTTAAAAACCCAACCAATTACTATTATTTTTTGAGTGCAACTGCCACCTCTTGGTCACCAACTAGTACTGCAGACTCCAAGCTGTAGATACTGAACATAGGTGTAAAGTCACTCACTGTAATACATGGAGCCCAGCTGAAGCTGCCCATCAACCCATCCCTGTTCTGCTGCCTTCTGGAAATACTTCAAGGCTAGCTCATAATTCTGCAAGAAGACAAAGACAACTGATAATCAGGATTGTTGGAGTTCTACTTCACTTTGAAAGTTTTACCAGACACTTTTACAGCTATTACTGGATTATATTATTATTATTATTATTATTATTATTATTATTATTATTACTATTATTAATACAGTTAATTTATTAATTGCCTTCTAAGCCTGCATCTCAAGGCAATTTCCGCACAATGTAATTAAAACAGTTAAAAACGCCACAACAAATACATTTAAAACAAAACTAAGATCCTAACAAGTGTAAACTTGTGATAAATTCCCATTTGTCCAGCTTGGAAAGTCGGTCAGAACAACAATGTCTTCAGCTGTTTCTGGAAAGTGTGGATAATGGGCAACTGATATATCACGGCAGACAGATATTGATACTAGAAGGGGAAAGCTATCTTGAACTTGAGCCCTGGCAATCTCAAGTTACTCTACGTAGGCTTCCTGTCTGGTCTCAGATCTAGCAGAAGCTCCCTTTCCTTGTGATTAAATGGGATTCCTTGTGATTTATGGGACAGCCCTCTCTCTCCTTCTTGTTCCCAACACATCCTCAAATATGACCTTCCGTTATCCAGCACTGTCACACAGAACAACCAACCCCCTCCCCCACCCGGCTCTCTTAAGCAACTCTGTATTTTCTCCCTTGCTGCACTTTATTGTTTTGATTCTCAGAACTTCCTCATATTCTCAAAACCTACATTTTCTATGAAGCCTTTGGCAAAATCCCATATTCCCAATGCTCAAGCGTAATTAATCACAACTACATATAACTGAAATATATGTTCTTTCCCTGTTTACCTCTGCCTTTCTTCTTCTTCACCCCCCGGTCAAATTATGGGCTTCAAGCCCTGGCCTCTTGCACCCTAAAGCACCATGCAGAGTGATGGCACTACATAAATACAAACGGCTTTAATTTTTCAAGGCAAGGGAGTCACTTATTGTACACATAAACGGCTCTTTCCTAGAAGATTAGTACTGCCACATTAAAGTGCCAGGCAGACTTACCACTGGAACACCTCTTCCGTACAGATAAGCCATCCCTAGGCCACTCTGCCCTACTGGATTGCCCTACAAAATGAAAGGGAATAAATTGGAATGCAATTACAAGTTTGAATCTAGATCTTCACCACGTATTTCTAACATTCTGAAGAATAAAAGAACACATGTTTTTAGGCCTTCAAAAAAGCATCACAATGCCAAGTTTAGGCCTATCGTATGTGCTCTGTAAAATTCTTGATTCCACCGAAAGCTAGGACAAATTTGATGTCAGACCCTTGATAGCTTCAGGCAGTGATGAAGGTATAATTCTTGGGCTGAAGGCATGTGAAAAGGAATGAACTGTTATCTCAAAGTGCTGATTTTGACCTTCAAAGTTCCAACTAGTTTGAGGACTTATTATCTGAAGGACTGCCTACACCTGTACAAACTTATGCAGGCATTAAGATCTATCTCAGAGGACTTGTTCATGTACCTGCAGTTAAGCTGGGGCACAAGAAACAGAACCTTTTCTGTGATGACAGACAGAATTGTGCAACTTCCTCCTTACAGAGCTGTTGATTTTTAAATGGGCCTTAAAAACTCTTCCTTTTTTCAGACACTGGTCCTGTTGGTGTTCTATTTGTTTTAAATTGCTCTCTGTCTTAGGTTATTGATTATATGACTACTATTTTATTTCTTTTTCTGTAAACTGCCTCTGACAACATCCAAGAATGATTTTATAAATAATTCTGAAGACAGTTTGGGGGCCTATGTACCGTCAGCACAAGGCGTCATGCGCCTTATTGACTGGGACCTCAAACACTGTACTTTTATGACAACTATGAAAATTAAAATGCTCATTTAGTAGAAACATACCATATCAGCAGCTTTCTTGAAGTACTGAAGAGCTGTCTCATTGCTTTGAGGTACAATATCACTTCCTTCTGAATACATCTGGAAGAACAAAATGTAACTGAAGATCATTTAGAAAAAGAGACATGAGCTGAGAGACTCTTTCACGCATAATGAAACTTTAGTACACTTTACTGCAACTTCCGCTCTAACTAAAGCAGAAACATTGCTGCCCAACTAACTAAAGTTCGAAAACACTTAAAGGAAAAACTTTCATGGTGGGGGGATGTAACATAAGAGCAGCCCTGCTGAATTAGACCAAAGGCCCATCTTAAGCACCCAGGTTCACCTTTAGATCTTTTTTTTAAAAAAGCAGTTAGCCAGTTGATTTCAGTGACAACCCAGAATATTTTCCCAAACGTACTGTGTGTCTGTCTTACCTTTCCCAAAAATGCCATAGCATGGGAGTTACCAGCAGTAGCTGCTTGATTGAAGTATTCAAAAGCTCGCTAGAGAATGGAATAAGAGAAAACATCCATAACTATTGCTACAGAATTCCAGAACTCAGTTAAATGTGCTCTTTGTTGTGTTGTTTGACCTGGCAATCTTGAAAACTTGGCAGCAATAACAACCAGCTTCACTGCTTACTCAGCCAAGTGAGCAAGTTTGTATTAGTTAACTAAATTCATAAACTGTTTACCATAACATAATGTCCTGAATCAATTTACAAGCATAAAACATGATGATACAGTAAAGAATACATAAACCTAACTGGCGTAAAAGTACCCAATTATTGGTGCTGCCCAAGTGCTCAGGAAAATGAAAACAGTTTTTCCTGGTGCCATAACAATGGAAGAGTTGGTGCCAGGCAAGCCTCTTGGGAAAGCATTACAAAAGTAGGCAAAGTTACTACAAAAATGGCCTATTCTCTCATTGTCACTTTCCGGACCGTCTTTGGGGGTGGTGCTCAGAGAAGGACCTCCAATGATGATCTCAGGGTCAGGGCAGGTTTATATGGGGAAAGGTGATTCAGAGCCTCAAAACCACAACTTTTAATTGAGGCTGGAAACAAATTGGCAGTCAATGAAGTTGGACCAGAAACCAGTGTTACATGTTCAAGCCTTCTCGTCCCAGTTAGCAACCAACCTGCAGCATTCTGCATTAGCTGTAGGTCCCAAATTATCTTTCAAGGCAGTGCCACGTTTAACGCAATACAGCAGTTTAACCTGGATGTTTCCAGAAGAGAAACAACCCAAGCCAGGCTTTGGTTCAGATACACAATGTAAACTAGATTCTCATTTCAGACAGATGTATGATCTTATATATGAAACAGCTTAAGAATACAAGAGCTGAGATACACCTTGTGCATTAACATGCTCCTTGCATGTTCACTTTCCTAACTTCAAGATTTCTATTAAATACTGAAATTCTTAAGTGCTTATTATCAAACAGTCATAACACAGCAGAACAGAACAGATAGCTGCTGCATTATACATATAGCATTCCAGTTTCAGCCCAGTTACTTTTTATATGCACCCAGTTACTTTTTATATGAACTGCCCTGAGACCTCCAGGTATAGGGCGGAATATTAATTAATAATACTATTACAATGCAATTAATGTGCAACTAAAATTGATTGACTGTTAATTGATTACTAATGGTGCAGCAATAAAACTGCCAGCGCATTTGCAAAGCTAAGCAGGGACCAGGATAGTTTCAAATAGGATGGGGGACAGCATTGTAGGACATTGGACTAGATGACCCTTCCAACTAAGACTCTATGAACCATTCACTGCATTACCAAAACAGCAAATGAACCATACCTGATGATTTTGTTCTACGCCTCTTCCGCCATGCAGATGCAACTGCCCAAGTCCAACCTAGAACATTAATTGAAAACTGGTCATGTATATAATGAGCAATAAGGGAAAGAAAATACTTTGAGGAGGTGATTGCCCTGCTTCATTAATCACAATAACCTGAAGCCAGCAAGCAGTGATAAATTACTGATACTGTACATTAAAATAGGGGTGGGCAACCCTTCTGTTGAGGGACATGTTTGCTCAGGGGTCATCTGTCAGGGACCAAGTCTCAGCAGTGGATGGGCCCTGAGTCAAAAGGAGGCAGACCATCTCATTTTCTCCCTTTCTCCCTCCCCAGCAAGCTCATCAGAGCTCTGAACTGATCACTTGCAGAGGGCCTTTGAAATTAGGCTGAGGGCCATGTGTCGTCCTAGGGCTGCAGACTGAATGTTTTAGAGCAGAGGTGGGCAAACACACACATAAGATGAAGCAGTTTTGCCTAGACATGACATTTATGTTTGAACACACCTATCTTCTTCTTTCTAAAAAACAAAATAAAATTCCTTTGAGTTCTACCCATACAATCCAAATTTCCTTTTCAATTCAAGCCACTGTTTCCTAGCCTGTTTAAAACTTACCTAAATGCAATGATCAGATCTGAGAGCCTGACTAAAGAAAACCTTCCAGTACAACACAGCCTCAGATCACACACAGGCAACTGGCTTGCACTGCTTTCCCAGTATGCTATGACTTGAAAACTTATGTGTTTTAGAAAAAAGGATTCTAATGCTGGTTGTAAGTTGGATGTCTGCAGGTTATGAGTGTAGTATTATCTCTGGTTGTTTTTCAGATACAAAGTTGTTCAGTTAATGCTGTGTCATGATGTATCTGCCAAAAATTTGGTCAATCGTGAATTTCACAGTGAACTTTGGACAACAAGAACCTCTTGGATGGGCAATTCCTGCTTAAGAAGCATAAGAAAAGGCCACCGAATGTGCGGAGGGCAGAAAATGTGTTCAACTCTGAAGTGTGCTGCACAGAGCACAGGTGTGCTGCTGAATGGACGCATTCATGACTTTATAGAAGGACAACACACACTTTTAATTAATATGACTGTCACTAACATTTTGAAAAAGTGAAGGAGACCACAATCATCTCTGTTCCTCTACCATTAGAGGTCATGCATTCCTCCCTAAAGCTCTCATGTGCTCACAATGCCACAGCCGAACTGTTGGCTGGGGCTGATTGGAGTTGGAGTCCAACAATATGCAGAGGAGGATCACAGACTCCTATCCCCAGTTTAGTTGCTATGATACAATCTTCCGCACCTGCCCCAATATGTCAACCTTCTATTGTTATTACTTTTAAAAACAAATATCATGTAAGAAATCCTGTAAGCGGTTCAAAAAATGTGAAATAAAACTTTAACATTGTTGCTGAAAATGAGTATTTAAAGATATTAAAAAACGATTAAAATCAACAGCAGCTGAAAAGAAATAAAACACACATATTTTTAGTATGTCTGGACAGGCATTTTAAGCAGGTACCACAAAGAATATAGTGAAGGCATCTGCCTGATGTCAATAGGCAGGGAGTTCCAAAGTGCTGCCAAACTAATAAAAGAACAATTTCTTACAATGCGGAACAAATATTGCATGGAACATGTAATGGTGCCAGTTCTGCAGATCAAAGAGGTTGAGTGGACACATATGGGGCAAGGCAATCCCCCCAAGAAAACTGGTCCCAAGCCATTAAGACCTCTACATAGCAATACTACATCCATGAATTTGGCCCAGTATCAAACAGGCAATCAGTGCAGTCCTTTGAGCAGAGGTGTTATATGAGAGGGTCTCATTCATGTCAGCAACTGTGCTAACTGCAGCTTCCAGATTAAGAACAAGGGAAGCTCCACATAGAGCGCTTTGCAGTAATCTGATCATGAAGTCAGTGACGTTGATGTATGACCTATAGCTTTCTAGCTCTTTACGTATATGTTGCTGTTATACCATTCTGCAAGAACAACCATTTCCCATTCTATCTAGCCGTACCTGTGCTTGAACGTCTCCTTTTTCAGCTAGGAATTGGTAATATTGTATTAAATCTTCTTCTAGCATCCCACTTGCCATTCCTGGATTTTCTACTTCATCTGGAAGACGAATTCTCTGCACCACTGTGCCTCCTGTTAGAGAGATGTCACTAGCCACTAGAGAGAGAAGAAGAACCCTGGTTAGCAGTTACTCAAATACAATTGCTCAAAAGAAACAGAGAGGAACTATTCCAGTCAGATTCAGGACTGTTCTGCACTGCACATAGTAGCATACTTGCCACCAAGTGCAGAATCAAATGGCTGGCTGCCGCTTCCTAATAAGTGTACCTCAGCGGCACACATTTGCACATTTTTATGCACAAACTTAACACCCCTTGCACATACACCTAAAACACCCAAATGTGTGAGCTTCCCCTCAAAAATATACAAAAGCCCTATAAAAGAGGACGAGGAGTTACCAAGCATGGGTTGCAAGAGATTAAACAGAAAACTGTAACAGAACCATACCTTGTGTGTTAGAAACAGCCAATAAATCTGAAATGAAACCTAAATCAATATTGTTGACAGTAGAGACTGAATCTCTTAAAACTAGGCTGAGCTACAAAAAGTATCCTATGCTTTTGCCACAGTGCAGATTCTCCATTCAACCTAAAAATCAGAGCCGGCACACCCATGAGGTAGGGTGAAGTAGCCACCTCTGGCAGTGGAAATGCAAGAGGCAGCATCCCACCTGGTCCATCACTTTTGCTGGCAGTGGTGGGGCAGGCAAAACAGAGAGGAGCAGCACATTTCCGTTTCACCTCAGGTGGAGAAGCGGGATGGGCCGGTCCTGCTAAAAATGCATAATGGCTGTTGTACCAACTTCACTTTATGTGAAGAGGCTAATCTTATTTCTGTTCAAGGCACACTGAAGAACAGAAAAAGATATCCATACTTTCACATACTGACATCTACCTTGACAAGCACACAGTTCAGTGTGGACATTTTAGTTAATGGGAAATATATAGATAGATGTTTAAACAAACATACACATACCATGATTGGCTACTAGACGGTAATGTGTGAGAGCAGATTCACAACTTTGAAGGACTCCTATCCCAGCCCAGTACCGGTAGCCCTAGAAAGAAGCCACTCTTGTTATTCCAACTTACTATTAAGACGACAAAAAAAAATCCATCACAATTTGGGAATAGTGCACAAATTTTAAAAATGGATCTTGCTGTTTTATAACTGAATTTATTTCAAGCAGATGGTGACAGAGAGAAAAGGTTAAAGACAATCATCATATTCAATGTCCTAGGTTCAGATTTTGTTTTCATGAAAAATTATGAACAGTTACAATTCTGGCATTTTTGAACATGGAAGGCTTTCTTTAAAACATCCACACAGTGGTTCCCTGCATAATAGCTTGCAGCTTTGGCTTATGAGAACCCACCAAAACCCAAATTTTATTGCATCTTTCTCATCCTGCATATGTAACCAAAATCTACCACATGCAGGAATGTCTCATTTAAAAAAAAAACAATGAGGAAAGTTAACATGTTTGTGTAGACAACTGGGAACAAAAGGCTGCCTGTGCTGCAAGCAGTCTCATGCAGGGGTAGGGGAACTGGTGGTTTGGACCAGACCACCAACGTATCCGTAGCAGAGATTCAAGCAAGGCCACAGAAGTGCATCTTCTAGAATCACCACTAGAAGGGGGAGGTGGCACAGCATTGTGAGTGTTGGAGGAGACACACAGCCATGTACTCCACAGGCTTGGAGTGCCTTGAAGCAGCAGTTCTCCAAGTCCCTTCTTTGCCACTGCACAGCTGTTTCCACAATAGCTAAACCAGGGTGTGAACTTACATCATCCTCTCACAGTGATCTCTTCCCTCACCTCTGCCCCCTGGTGGTCCAGCTGATCAGGAAAAACAGCTGAGCAGTACCAAAGAGAGCTTGAATGTGAGTGTGATTTTGTGTGGCGCCCCTGACCACTTTTGTTTTAGCCTCTGCCACTGCTGGCATGCACTCCTCTGGGATGACTCCTCAACTGTGGTCTAAGGAGAGATGTTGAGGATTCACTGCTGCACATTCTTAGTGTTAAGTTAGGAGCAACTGAACTATTTATACAGCAGGATTTGAAGAAATTATTTTATACCAATGGACTGATTTAAAGACCTTTGGACTCAAGAGATCATCGAGTTGAAAGGGACCCTGAGGATCATCTAGACTAACCCCCTGCAATGCAGGAATATGCAGCTCTCCTGTATGGGGATTGAACCTGCAACCGTGGTGTTATCAGCAACATGCTGCAACCAACTGAGTTATCCAGCTGGTCTCAAGTACTAAACATGGAAATGTTGCACTTAAAAACAGACTAAGCCATAAAAATAAAACGAATGCTTCAGAACAGAACACCTTGTACTTTTAGATATTGTAATATGCTTTCCTTTTGGTAATATGATACATTGCAGGTTTTATTCAATTACTTGTGTGTTAGATGAAAAATGGACTTACCAGAATCATATGCGCTATCAAATTTCCTCCAAGGGCACCAAAAGTGTAATAAACTAGTGCCTACAGAAAAAAAGCAGAGGCTGGTTAATAACACTATTTTTACTGGCATATTCATCAGAAAAAGACTTGGGGAAACATCAGTAGAATTGCCATACCTTTGCTTGGCTGGAATCAACACCAAGTCCAGAGGCATAGAGAAATCCAAGAGCCTGAAATGGAAGAACACAGTTCACAAGTGGCGATTTCAGGACTGGTTTAACTACCATTACAACCTGCTTTACAAGGTTACTCTGCTTATATATTTATTGTTAATACAAAGTATGCAGATAGCAGGATTATATCTATGCAATATACCTGACCTTTCAGGCGCAGTGCAAGGGTTGCTTATCTGGCTTGAGTAAGTCACAAGATTTTTCTTTTATTATTTAATCTTTAAGGTGTTACAAGAAACTTACACAACTACTCTTTTGGAAAATATGGATTTTTGCAACAGTACGTAGCTTTTTAAGTAAAAGGATTTGAAATATTGTCCACATAACATGTTTATGTTAGTGTCAACAAATTAGGCATTTCACAACAGTAACCAGGCAGAACATTTGCAGCGCAGGAAAGGAAAACCTGAATCTTAAATTTGAAAGCAACGTAGTACGGTACACAAGCTAAAAGTTTATTATGGAGATTACTACCCTTAGAGTTCGTTTGTCTGTGAGCCAATCTAAAAATAGGCTTGCAGCGAGAATAGGAGGAAAACCTCACAACAATGCAACCTTTATGTTCCTCGATGGGCTAAACCCCTGCCCCGCCAACCCCCACAGAAAAGCTAGCTACACACATGATTTTATTTTGGCTCCAACTCAGTGAAATTTTCAATTTCATTGTTCCGCAAGGGACAATGACAATAAAGATATCGTATATCGTGAAGATTAGGTGGATATCAAAAGGCGTGATATGCTTGTTGAGAGATTAAAATGGAACGGAAAGTCAGGTTTTACTAATCTCAGTAATAAATTTGCTGTTAAGGAAAAAGTATAATTTAGACAAGCAATTCTGCATCACTTTAACAACTTCATTTTTCCTTTCTGAAGAGGAAAAAAACCTAGCTGAAGTCTATGAAGATCTTCAGAAATGGTATGAACATGACGCAGATGTAGTGCTTACTGAAACCACCTGTCCTGCTTGGCTGACCCTGAGAACTGCTGCCATACCTCTCAGAGCAACTGCGCACCATCTATGTGGATAGCTGAACATGTGCTTTGATATGAGCAAACTATTTTAGGTAACAACAAACGAGCAGGCAAACCATACATCAGCCATAGGTGCCCTGGAGGTATATGAGGGCTTATAACACAGAAACAGTGACAGCAAAACAGGTTGAGCATTCCTTTTGGCAGGTTGCATGCAAGGAGGGCTGCCAGCGAGCAGAGGAAATGCAGACTCCTTAGAACAAACCACACAACAGAAGTCATATACAATTTTACAAACGTTCAAACACTGCTTAACAAAGGAGGACACTTTAAGGTATACATACTGTTTGCCCCTTAGGAGACCCTTCTTCAGTCAGTTTCTCAAAGAGTTCTTTGGCTGACCGAACGTTTTGCTTCAAGTAGTCCCCAAACAACATGGCGTAAGACACTTTTTCCATTGCTTTTGTATGATTCATGTCAGCTGCTCTCATAAGATACTGATAGGCTCTTAAAGAAAAAGAATAGGTGTGAACATAAGTAAGTATCATCTGCAAAGTCATGACATCCAACTCCAAATCCACAGACACCCAGCACCAGCGATTTCATGTAAATAGTAAACAGCATGGGGACAAGACAAAATTTTGTAGAATCCTGTAAGGGCACAAAGTTGAGCAGGATCTATCTGCTCTGCAAGCTAGGGGTGGGCATAAAATCGTGCTCCTCTCCCAACAGTGAGATACCCCTAGAGCAGAACTTTCTGAACTTTTCATGTTGGTGGCACACTTTTTAGATATGCATGATTTCGTAAACACAGTAATTCAGTTTTATTGGAAAACCGGAGGTTAAACTAACTCCTTTCCAGCCCCGGGAGGAGTGTGGGAAGTGTTCACGTGACACTGCAGCCGACACACTAATGTGTTGTGACACACAGTTTGGAAATCCCTGCCCTAGAGAATACCATAGTGGAAGGTGCTGAGAGCCATGGAGAGGTCCAGCAGAACCAACAGAAAAACACACCCTTGCTCAGTTCACAGCACGGACCACCCACAGCTGTAACAAAAGAAGTTTCAGTAACAAAACCAGGCCAAAAACTACAAAGGAAAGGATCCAAGGAACCAGTATCATACAACAAATGTTCTTTGCTTGTTTCCTAGATAGCCAGAACCCAAGTAGTTTTAGGCTATGGAGGCAGTTCCTTCGTTCTATCATGGAAGACCTACACATGGAAGCTCCCACTTGAGACTGTAAACAACTATCTCTAAGGCATGTCTGGTGAGAATGTAGAAAGAAGCCTTCTCATCAGCTGTGCCCAGGTTACGGATCCTTCTTGGGCTTTTCAGCCACCTATCCAAGATCACAGTTACTCGTATACTTGGATGAGACAAGTTAAACTCATTACAACAGTTCTTTAAAATTTCACTTGCTCCCCGTAAGTGCAACAGTTCTATGAAGTTGGATTTGAAACCACTGCATTCCTCTTTATGTATTATTTGCAATTGAAAACAAAATTTTAGCAGTATAGAATAAAGCTGGCCAGTCACATTTATAAATTTAAAAACTGGCCTAATTCTCTTTCTCTCTCACACACATGTAACTCACTCTTTCTTCTGGGCCTTTTTACTGCTTTCATTAAGGATTTTCATTCCAGTCTGGTAAACATCCTCTGCCTCTTGCATTTGTCTTCTCCTATTAGATTCTTCTTCAGCTTTTTTTTTTTAAAAAAGAAAAATATAAAAAAGAATAATTAATACTTTAGCCACCAAGACACTGCTCACACTGTTCTCAGGGCAGCTAACTGGGCTCTTATAGAACGCCACAACCTACATATTTCACACTGGGTTCCTGTGCTTTTAACAAACCACTGTTCTTCATATTTCTTTGCCTTGCAGAAGCCAAAAGGTGAAAGGCTCAGAAGGAAACAACGTTAACCATGAACTGAAAATAGTCAAAAGTATACCTAGCACAGAGTTTGGTGGTCATGTTAAAAAGAGTGACAAACATCTTCTTGAACTCTAGAAAGTAAAATCATATCCTTCTCTTGAAAAAAAGAAATCACGCTTACTTCCACTTTTTTCATTTAACTGTTATGTGAAGATATATTTACTACTTCATAGCGACCAGAGCAACTTTTATTCCCCCAGCAAGGTTAATTTACAGTTCCTTAACACCAAACTGCATGCTGCTGTCAGTTCCAAGTTTTGTCCCCACAGCTTTTTCTTAAGTAAAAAGCACCCTTTTCCAACTACTTTCCCACCACTGTGGGGGAAACAGTGGGAAAACAGCTAGATCAAGGGAAATTCACAAAGCAAAAAGGCAACAGTGACCTCATCTTGTTTTGTTTTCAACACTGGGTACTTGGAGGTTCCCCAAATAATGTGGCTAATCTCCTGTTAGAGCTATCTAAGCCACTGGCCACCACCAGACCTTGGAGGAGCCAAATCCACTTATTATTTTGTCTGTCCCAAATAACTTCAGCAGATGACCCCCCAAGTCCTATTGTTATAAGAACAGGTATTCAATTTTCGTCTCAGCACCATTCATTGATTTAATCTCACGCAGCTCAAGAGACAGAATCTCTTAGCATAGCTGCCATACTTACTTTCACAGAAGCCCCACTTTTGATCAGCCTTGTAGTCGTAGGTTGTTGCACACCAGAGTCTACCGTCTTCCCTTCCATCTGCAGTACATTCTGAGTATTCCTTCTCCAGAAAAAGAAAGGGGAAGTAGCATGGCTCACCATCTGCAGTCCCTCCAATGGCTGTCAAAACTAAAAACAGCAACAGCAACAACAACCCAACATATCTTGCATTATTAACATATCTTGAAGGAAGGAGCTCAACTGCTGCTAAGAGTTTGTTTTTACCTAGCGTTTTAGTTAAAATAGAACATGTGACATCTTTTGGTATTTTCCTTTCAAAATGTAGAAATTGTCTATAAGATTGCAACCTAAATCAAAGTATCAATTTTCAGTATGGCAATCTTATCCCAACTTCCCTGGGAATAAGCCCCACTGAATTCAATAGGAGTACACATAGTTAGGATTAGTTAGAAGCTCTGGAAATTACAATAATTCAGGAAATCACACACACGAGACTGGTAGTTCACTAATTAGTAATTATCGCCTGGCAGCAAAAGGACCACATGTGTGCAAAGTTGTTTACACCATGTCTCATTGCTGTTGCATAGCAATTCAGACACATTAGGCAGCTCTGAACACTCTCACATACAGTGTACATATTTCCTGTTATTAATTATCAAGCTGAAAAGCAATTTGATATTCAGAAGAATTCAATAACCAGGAGAAACAAAGCACTGTAAAGTGAAATTCTCACTGACACACCTATTATAAGGCTATTGCTTGATTAAGTTGATTATAGAGGAAACCTCTCTCACATCTGCTTGAATTCAACAGGTCTTTCTGTGCTAAAGACATAGGGGAAGCCCTGCCAAACCTTTGGGGCCAGGGGGGTGGCAGAAATGGTTGCCACATTTAAGTAGCAGAAGTGGAGGTAGGACTAGGAAAAGGTGCAATCTGCTCATCAAACCGGAAAAAGTGCCTATATCAGTTATCACTGTGCTTGTTTAAAGAGAGAAGCTCCCCGCAGCTCTCCTCTATGATGGGGGCTGTTCAATCCTAGCATCTAATGAAATCTGGGCATATGGAACTTCTACTTGTGCAACTTTCTCTTCTCCTCCCACCCTACAGCTCCCAGTATGCCTCCAAACTCCTGCTCCAGAGGACTGGGGGACCCTCTGGAGCAGATGGGGGTTAGGGGGGAAGGGATAATGTCCTGTTGCATCTGCTGGTGTGGCAATGGGTATTGCCAAAGCTTCTTAACAGAAGGAGAAAACAGTTTTGGATTTGTGCAGCTTTAGGTTTCTATGAGTCGTTTTCAGATGTAACGCTAGTCTGAAAGTTACATAAAGTCAGTGATTATAGTTGACGTGGCATTAGGAGAGAAGTTAAAATCAGGCTACACATCCTGTGTTTATCATGCATGAAGCACATCTATTCTCAAGCATGTTATAATTAGATATCTAAAAAGGTTTCATAACAGTTTAGTGACTACTGCTTTGCTTGCAGTTTCAAACCTCTGGGAGATTCCAGGTTCAATATGCTTTATTAACACTGGATACTTTGCACTGAGTAGTTGACAGTAATGGACCAAAACTTTCAGCCACTTGCCAGTTAAAGTACAATGGTGGCTCGTGTGTATACTACTACTACTACTAGTAGTAGTACTACTACTACTACTACCACCACCACCAGGGAGTGGGTGGCGCTGTGGTCTAAACCACTGAACCTCTTGGGCTTGCTGTTCAGAAGGTCGGCGGTTTGAATCCGCACGATGGGGTTGCTCTGCCCCAGCTTCTGCCAACCTAGCAGTTCAAAAGCACACCAGTGCAAGTAGATAAATAGGTACCACTGTGGCAGGCAGGTAAACACCATTTCTGTGCACACTGGCACTCATCACAGTGTTCCATTGCACCAGAAGCGGTTCAGTCATGCTGGCCACATGACCCAGAAAGCTGCCTGTGGACACCGGCTCCCTCGGCCTGAAGCGAGATGCGTGCCACACCTCAGTCACCTTTGACTGGACTTAACCATACAGGGGTCCTTTACCTTTTTTTACTACTATTGCTGCTACTTATTGTTATTGCTGTTATTATTATTATTATCACCATCATCAACAACAACAAGAAGAGAAGAGTTTGGATTTGATATCCCGCCTTTCACTCCCTTTAAGGAGTCTCAAAGCGGCTAACATTCTCCTTTCCCTTCCTCCCCCACAACAAACACTCTGTGAGGTGAGTGGGGCTGAGAGACTTCAAGGAAGTGTGACTGGCCCAAGGTCACCCAGCAGCTGCATGTGGAGGAGCGGAGACGTGAACCCGGTTCCCCAGATTACAAGACTACCGCTCTCAACCACTACACCACACTGGCCCTCATATATGAATCCATTTACAGATACTGTAGAGTGTGTTTCGTTTTGAAACTTAAGAGTAGAATGCAGTTAACTATGATAAAAAAGCCATGTTGACTGTTCTTTGGAAATAAACAGATTTTTGCATATCTTTACACTTAAACCTCTCTAATGCTCTTCTAGATCAATGTTCAGGTGGGAAATCTCAGACTTTTACACACATTCACTTTCCTTGTACTCAGTTCCATGTTTAAGACCATAACAGCGCAATCTTATATCTTCAGCTGGCTTTATTCTCATATAAAGAGATTGCAACCAAAGAGGCTCTGCAGACTCACAAGCTGCTTGCCTCTTGCAACAAGCCTTCCCCTTATTAAAGCTAGAACTGGTGCAAAGCAGCCCTACGATTGAGCTATAAAAAGCAGACTTGTTCCTTAAGTAGGCTCCATCAACATTTTGTACAAAGTTAACAAGTCTTACTTTTCCTCACCATGAACTAACAAGCTGAAAAACAGCCTTCCATTCCTACCCCTAAAGTTCAAATCCTCATAAATGCCAACTGGTCTTTAAACATTTGAAGATTCTCTTTTTGGCAGTTTTGTTTAGACCAAATTTCCATGGGAGGCTGTGGACTCTCCTTCCTTGGAGTTTGTTAAGGAGGGAGAGTTGTTGAGCTTTTTTTGCCCAGACCCTGCTGCTGACTGCAGTATTCTGGATATGTCTCGGAAATTCCGGACGTATGGCAACCCTGGATCTTTAGTTGAGATTCCTGGACTAGATGACCCATCCAACTCTATGATTCTATGATTCTAAACAAACCAATTCTGTAGCCCTGTAACAAGGAATGAAAGGGGGTTGACTACATAGCTAAACAAAGCAGTACTACTTTAGACCTGTATCAAAAGGGAATATTAGCAATTCTGATGCCACAATTCCATACACTTACTTATTCCAGCTTTATGTTCTATAATGAATAGAAACAATTTTTGAAGAAAAGAATTGGATCTTCTACCAATGAAACCGATGCAACCCAAGGAATAGTATTTGTCACCATTAATGGACTGAATAAACTACATCAAGCTATTCTTGAGGAGATTTACCAGTTTTACTCTTAATTTTTTAAATTCAACTTGTGAAAAGTTATAACACTTCAATTACACAGCTCAAACAAAAGAGTATTCTTGCAGGGAAACACAAGCCCCAAACTTATTTTTTTATTTAGTCATTAATTCACTTTATCTTGCGCAGGGCAACCCAAAGCAACTTATAACCAACCAACCAACCAAGATTACCTGCTTTTTGTGCTTCTACCTCTTCCAAATCCTTATTTAACAGGGATGACAGTTCTAGAGAATTTAGCTCCTCCAAAGTTCTTTCCTTTTCTTCCTCTTGGCTTCTGAAACTCTCTCCATCTTCAATGTGAGACTCAGGTTCATCAGAGTCAATGAAGATCTGACCTGCTACCACATGGGTTCCAGCTGAATGGTCTTTCACCTGTTCCTCAGAAGGCAAGGTTGTCTAGGGAATGAGCAGCAGCGATAATTAAGTAGATAAAAGCTTCTGATCGCCTCTCATATGCAGAAGATTTTTGACAAATGCAAACAAAGCTGGGGTTTTTCATATTTAGGCATACACTAAAGGCATGCAAAGAGTCAAAGGATTTGGGCATTCTTCTTCTTTAGAATATGTGCCCTGTTCACTCACTCACTTACTTTCAGAATCTAGTCTATTGATTTAACATGTAAACCTGTTCTCTACTCACAGCAGCTCATCTATTTCTTAACTACACTATCCTACCCCAGCCCCAACTTTTCTTTGGGTGAGATCAGATTATGACCATTTTCTTGTGCAAAAGAACTTTGGTTTCTCCTCTCCACCCTCAAATCCCTGCCCCCCCCCCCCCAGATCTGCTCTGGAGGGTATCCCAACCTGCCATAGCAGGGACATCTGGAGGGTTTGGAAGACAGAATGAAGAAGACTCTTTGCACTACTGGATGTCCGTTCATGCAATGCTGGATCTTGCCCACCATTTTTTAAAATCCAAGTTGAAATTACTGTTTCTGCTCCATGTCATGGAGCAATTATGATTATAGTCTAAGGCACTTGTGTGTATGTATGTATATTTATTGCTCTTTTTACATTCCACATAATAATTCTTTTGTCACCTGTTGGTAACTGGAAAATTCATATTGGTTTTCATCAGCAAGAATCACACACGGAGATTCTGTGCTCACCTTTGATTCAAAGGGCTCCTCTTGAGTTCCTTCTTCATCTGCAAAATTAAATAGTACTTTAATGTAAGTTAGATGGAACAAAGGCACCTAAATTTTATTGAACAGAACAGGAATCTCCTGGAAAGTATCAGCCACACAAAGCCTCTGTTTAAATTTATAACTTTTTAAAATTTCAAAAACCAAAATATCTGAATAAATCATGCTCTTGCCAAAAGCGTGGGAGAACACTTATTCTCCCATCCAAAATGTCACCCCACAGTTTAAGTTGATTGTAGATATTGGTATCTTTTATTGGCACCTGACCTCTGCAATGTATAAAATATATTCTGGAAATAATACACTGTATTAGAGACAAGCTCTTAATTTTATAGCTCTACTAATCTTAGGTAAAGGTAAAGGTACCCCTGACAGTTAGGTCCAGTTGCGGATGACTCTGGGGCTGCAGCGCTCATCTCGCTTTACTGGCCGAGGGAGCCGGCGTACAGCTTCCGGGTCATGTAGCCAGCATGACTAAGCCGCTTTTGGCGAACCAGGTAAAGGTAAAGGTACCCCTGCCCGTACAGGCCAGTCTTGACAGACTATAGGGTTGTGCGCTCATTTCACTCTAGAGGCCGGGAGCCAGCGCTGTCCGCAGACACTTCCGGGTCACGTGGCCAGCGTGACATCGCTGCTCTGGCGAGCCAGAGCCGCACACGGAAATGCCGTTTACCTTCCCGCTAGTAAGCGGTCCCTATTTATCTACTTGCACCCGAGGGTGCTTTCGAACTGCTAGGTTGGCAGGCGCTGGGACCGAGCAACGGGAGCGCACCCCACCGCGGGGATTCGAACCGCCGACCATGCAATCGGCAAGTCCTAGGCGCTGAGGTTTTACCCACAGCGCCACCCGCGTCCCCATTGGCGAACCAGAGCAGCGCACAGAAATGCCGTTTACCTTCCCGCCGGAGCAGTACCTATTTATTTACTTGCACTCTGACACGCTTTCGAACTGCTAGGTTGGCAGGAGCTGGGACCGAGCAACGGGAGCTCACCCCGTCGTGGGGATTTGAACCGCCAACCTTCTGATAGGCAAGCCCCAGGTTCTGTGGTTTAACCCACAGTGCCACCCGTGTCATAGAAGTGGCAAAAAATAGCATTTCATAGAAGAGCTCACAAAAAGGACACTGATAACATAAGATGAGCTTTCTAAATCAGGCTGGTGGCCCATCTAGTCTGTTCTTACAGTGATCAACCAAATGCTCTGTGCTGTGTATAGAAATACTTTCTTTTTATCTTATATTATCTGTTTTCATAAAGCTTGCAGGTTAGCAGTGAGAACTTTGGTTTCGTTTTACTTATAAAAGTTAAACCTGATGCTTTACTTAATGCCAAGCCAGTCATTTTGAGTCTTCATGGAAGAGAAGTAGAAACAGCGCGGGGTGGGTGGGGGTGGGATCATACCACATTATTAGAAGTCACCTAGTGGCAGACAGTGCAAATCCTAAGTAGATACGATTTCATCAAGATTTTTAATGAGTAGTTCTGCTTGCACTGGAAAAAACCCTGCTAGAGAACTGCAATGACGATACAAGGTCTATTTTTCTTTGAAAATTTATTTGCTTTACAACTATGAAACTGAAGTGATTATGTATTAAATTCCATATATAAGCAGACTAATATTAAGAAGACGTATAGAGAGAGAAAATATCAGGTTAAAAATAATTTTCAATGGAATCCACTGAACCACCAGAACTGGTAAGTGTATTTTCATGTGTATCTTTAAGAGTGAAGCAAGCAGCGTTTCATACTCATTGCATCATGTTAACATCTCTCTAAAGAAACAAGCTCTATATTAAGTTGTAGACAAACACAGCTGATTGTTAGCAAATAGATGTTCTTTCCAAAGCAACGAGAAAAACAGGTCAAGTTTGTTTAGTTGTTTTTTTAGTACTTATACAGTTTCTCCTTTTAGTTCAACAATTGATTGATACGTGAAACAAAAATTGGTGGAGAAGGGCTCATTGACTCTGTTACCGTTCCCAGCATTAAACTCCTAGAAAACAGATTGACATTTTATCTGCCCAACAAAAAAAGGAAATTTATTTTAAAATAATGTGAGGGACCCTATAATTATGAATATTGATATATGGCTAATTGGAAGCTTACTCTGCTCATATTTATTTTGACTTTCCATTATATGTTTTGGGGAAGTGGTTTGTCCACCACCTATGGGTTAAGGTGCTTCTTTAGCCTCTGAAGGTATTGTTGCCCAATTTGGTATGATGAGTCCAAACTGTGGCGTTTGAGACAACTCTGATGAGACCGTCATCCAATTTGGCACAATAGTTCCTGAAACGTAGAGGTGATCTATATTTGGTTACCATCATAGGACATTTTGAATCCAGATGGTGGGCTAAAACTTTCAAAGCTGAGAAGTATCTGTTCTGCATTCTGGATAGCAGTATGATGTAACATGCTCATTCCCATCAGTGTTCTTACACTTGCAATTACAGTGGTACCTCGGGTTACATACGTTTCAGGTTACATACGCTTCAGGTTACAGACTCCGCTAACCCAGAAATAGTACCTCGGGTTAAGAACTTTGCTTCAGGATGAGAACAGAAATCATGCTCCAGCAGTGCGGTAGCAGCAGCAGCAGGCCCCATTAGCTAAAGTGGTCTTCAGGTTCAGAACAGTTTCAGGTTAAGAACGGACCTCTGGAATGAATTAAGTACTTAACCTGAGGTACCACTGCACTTGTAATGTCTTCCTGGTTTTTGTTTGAAAATGAGATTAAAAATATTTTACAACACCACCACCACCTGAAAATACTGTAACCATATTTGGCATAAAAGTAACAGGGCTGTGCACTGGATTCGGCCAAAGCCCACACTGAAACAGGCTGATCTGGTCTTGGACCAAATTGAGTCAAGATAACCCCAGGTCAAGTCACCTTGAGCAATCTGGGACTGGATGGGAAGGAGAGTCAGTCAGCATCTGCAAAGGGCAGCCCAGGACTTTCAAGGAACACACACACACAGGGTCAAACTGAACTGAACTGAACCCTGCACAAAATAGCTGCTGGGATTTGCAGGAAGAGAAAACCCAACCCCAGAATCAGGAGAGGAGAAGAGCTGGCTACTGTCCCTGTGCTGAGCCAGTGCCAAAGGACAGTCAATCTCTGGCCTCCAGGGTGATGGTGACATCTGATGTTAGTGTCAACTGAGGGGTGAGTGAGTTGGTCCAGCTTCAGTGGTTGCTTCCCATAATGCAGCAGCAACAACTGTTGAGCAAGTGGCAGTCATAGAGTGGGAGAAGGTGGCACTGGTGGCTGTGGAAACAGCTGGGGCCGGAACCACACTGCGCAGGGACATGTTGGGGGCAACAATGTGGGAATGGGGAATGCCAGAATGGGGATGCCAAGCAGGCCTAGTATAGAAGCTGAGCATGGGCAGCAGTACTGCACAAACTGCACACCAAGGGTGCAGTCCTGATAGCTGCAGGGGTCTGCTTTGCAGGGATCCTTCTTGCTTGGAATGTGTTTAAGTAGCATTCAGAAGCCCTGAATCCACCTGCTCTGTGTAGTGTGGTCAGGAGTAGGGTGAAAAGAGATGTTCCCCAGGCTAGGTTGGGAGCCTGGGTTTCGTGTTTGTGTGTGTTTGTCTCTGTTGGAGAGCTCTTTTGGGGGTGGCGAAGCAGTGGAGACATCTTGAAATGTACGTTGCTGTTTTAAAAAAGTCCAACAAAAAACCAAACCTGGAACAAAATTAGGCAAATTACCTCTAAAGTCAAAATAGCTAAGGTCTCTGATTCCTGATTTCCAGGAAGTGCCATAAACTTTCTCAAGGTTGAAGAGACAGAAACTAGATGTCCTTGTCCCTGAAAGGCTTTATGAGCAGACTTCCTGCTGGATCACATGACTGATGCTTTCAAAACCCATCTTGGGTATTTGTCAGCATGTTATTACAGTATTCAAGGAAGCCTATGACAAATTGACTATACACACACTCTGGAATATTTAGAGCCAATTCCAGATTTCAGTCTTGTCTTGAACTGTGCACTTTTGCCAACCGGTCTTTTTAAATATACTTTGAGTGAAATCTAATGAAGTCAAGTAGACCGACTGAAATAAATGAACTTGAACTTAAGTCCATAGATTTCAATTGGCTGACTCTGAATACAATTTAGTTGGCTATCACCCTGTGTGTTTAACTTATGAATTGCAAAATGCAAGGGCTGTAATGTAAATCTACAGCCACACATAAAAATGTGTTATTTTGTGGCAAAAGGTTAGCATAAAAAAACCTCATTCCAAAGTTAATTACTGTATGCCAACCAAAACTTCACAAGTATTAAAATGCTTGTGCCAGAAGACAGGAGGACGACACATTACATGCAGAACCACTTGCATTCATGTCATGGAACTTCTCTACCCACCATACACCAACTGCAGCCATCCTCACCCTCACAAATCTGTTATGGAGATTCCCTCAACCCTCCAGAGTAGATTGGGGGATGAAGGGGAGAAGAGAGAAGTGAAGTTCCATTGCATGAGCAGCAGTTATTGTTGGATACAACACTGTCCTTTTTAGTGTCTTGGTCATTGTAAAAGATAAAAAGAGAACCCTAAAACACACTTCCTGCATAAAACTACTAGCCACATTGGTTGATTCATTTCTTTTGCTTCACAGAATTGATTATTCTAAAAAAATACTTATGGGAAAAGTCCAGATGGCGAGTTTTAAACAGCTAATCATATCTTTTGTTGAGATAAGTTGCCAAGTAGCACAGAAAATTGCTCACAGTACTAGTAATTCGTAGCTGGCAACGTTTCCCTTTTTTAAAGGGAAATTCCCTTATTCCGAATAGGATTCCTCACAAGAAAAGGGAAAAGTTGACAGCTATGCTAGTAATTAAAACTTCCACATTAAGTTGTTTAACAGGATGGGAAAAGAAAACGACCAATGAATATTTAGGCTGAGATAAAACTATAAAATTGAGCTACCGTGCATATGAAAAAGGGATTAGTAAGTGTTCTGGTTTTAGCAACATACATGCAGTGGTGTTGTTGCAGTGTAAAATACACTCAAAGGTACACTATGCATTCAAAATAACCAGTTACTTGTGACCGCTGCCGCTGGGTTAGCTATTCAATATGCAGACACTCTCCAACCCCTTATCTTTCCTCAGCTATATGCCCATCCAGACATTATCTCTGTACAAAGATCTGCATTAACTGCCAATCTGAAATTCAAAGGGTTACTTTTCATATATAAAACTCATAACAGCATGGAACCATTTACTTTAGGATTGCCTTACCCCATCAATGCTCACTTTGATCTGACACAAAGTGTTATTCTGCACTTGTAAGGAATCACTTTCATTGTGACACTCTGGAACTCCCTGTACACTGACCTTAGGCAGGTGTATGCATCTGCTGTATTGTTTTCAGTGCCTACTAAAAACTTTTTTGCTTGGGCAAGTCAATTCAGATATGTAACACTAGCATGTATTTTAATACATCATTTAATACATTTTATCTACTGATCTTATTTATAGTTTGATTTTTGCTGGATCGTTTTTAACTTTGACTTTTATTGCTAACTTTAATGCATATTTTATTTTACAATTACGTGGTATACAAATTCCATTAAATAAATGAATAAAGCTGTACCCCACTGACCAGTGTTATGAATCTCTGAGTGCCACCTGCTATGAGTATCCTATTCATTTGGGCTCTTTGCTACATCACCAGCAAGCGAATTCACTGCCTCTTGGCAGCTCACCCACAGGAACAAATGAACCAGAGAGGCATATGAAGTAATCACTGGGATGCCAAAATTCACCTACATAAGTATGTGGGAGTAAAATCCAATGTCTTTTCCCATGGTCCAAGCAAGGCAGCTTAGTGGCTTACCTGCTATGTGAAATCCCCTACAGTCTAATAGTCTAGGGTCTTCTCTCTCTTCTGCCCAAGCCGTAGACACAACCCTTATTTAAATAGAATATGGGCTACAAGGAAAACCTTGCCCATATACACATTCCACGTGTCCACTTTGTCAAATTTAAATGCACTTGCCTCCCTGACACTCACCACCAATCTATTAGCATAGAACGTTTACATCTGTTAGGGAGTGGGCAAAGGCAAGAGGGCTCTGTTACTTTGTGTAAGTGGCAAGTGTAGGTAAGTGACAGGCATTATGCATGGGAACTAGAAGAAAACACCTTCAGTCAACTCATGAAATGTCAAATGTTCTACTATGCTGCACAACATAAACCCACCTGAGTCAGCGTGAGCGTGTGTGTATGGGACGTGGAAGAGAAGAAAGGCAGAAATATTTCAATGTAAAAGTAATTTAGGAGACAGAAGAAAAGCAGCATTGGGCCAGCCATGGCCCCAAAGGTTGCATCTCTTGGTGCAACCAAGTTACAACAGTCCCATTTTATTCACACATCTGAAGTATCTTCGCCCCACTCGCTAGCCCGAATCAGCGCACAGAGCTCAATTAACAAGACCTCTCCTTCCCTCGGGCTTACAATCTACCGCAAAACAAAAAAGGGGGAGGCGGCAGCAAACTCAGGCACTAGTTTTTAGTTCCCTAGCGATCTATGGCAGGGTAGGTGCAAGCCAGCAAGCAGCATCCGAGGCAATGGATGAGAAGACCAGGCTGGTATCCCCCAACTATTCCTCTCCAAATTCACCGGGAAGCACAATGCCAGGTGCCCTACGGAGCATGACATACGGCGAAGGTGAAGCCTAATTTGACAAGGCACCGTACAAGCAATTTCAATGAGGGTGATGCTGACCCTGCAAGACAGGCGGGGGTGGGGGGGTGTAACGGGGGGGGGTTTCCCCCTGCTAAAGCCCCCCCTCCCTCGGCCTCCCTCTCAGCCCCTCTGTGGTGAAGGCCGCCCCCCCCGCCCTCTCCCAACCGCCTGTCACTCCCTCCCCCTCCCCAAACTCGGCCCCAGGAAGGCGAGGCCCCGCCAGGAGCGCCATTACTGACCAGCAGCGGCAAGGCCTGGAGCCGATAACAACAACAACAACGCTAACGCCGCCGTGGCCCACAGCAGCAGCAGCGGCGCCGCGACCCGCCTGGCCGGCTCCATCCCCGTCTCCGAGGGTTCCTTCCCCCGCCGCGAGAAGAGACACCAACGCCGCTGCGCCGTGAGGGGAGCCCCGGCTCCCGCCCCGCCCACTCGAGCAACCACGCGGCCAGCCAATCCCGCGCCACCGCCTCAGCAAGCCGCCCGCGCCAAGCCGGGCTCCTAGTGGCCAGCCGCCGGCGTCGAAGAGCGCCGCGGCCCCATTGGTCGAGCTCTTCCTCGACATGGCCTGTCGGAATTGGACGAAAAGCCGCCGAGGCCGACGCTCGCGTCACTGCCTGCCCGCCCGGCCAATCGGGTGCGGAGGAGGAAGCCGCAAAGTTTGGCGCCCAAAGAGATTTTGTAAGGAAAGCTTTTTGCTTCCGGTTTCCTATCGAAGCTTCCCACCCATGGGAGCCCGGCTAAATTAATGGAAAGCCGTGAGCCATGAAATATACCGCTGCTGAAGAGCACTGCATCTAAAGGGAGCCTCTAACTCTCTCTTGTTTTCATGCGGGTGCCTGCACTGGTGTCCTCCCACCGGTTCTGCCCCTTACATGGAGGATCCGACTAAGAGCAATCTCGAACCGGAAGTATATATATCAAGGACATTGAGACTATAGCCCTTTGATCTCGCGGAGAACTGGCCTAACACAGGCAGGGCAATGGGAGCAGCAGGAACAGGAAGGACTACAATAGCCAGAAGGCATTGTGCGAAGGCGCGCGAGTGTATCGAACGCGTCCATCCAGGATACCCTTCCCAAAGGCCACGTTAAGGAAACTACATTACCCACAATGCCTGCAAATAATTAGAGAAACGAAGCCATAGAGACACAAAAGTTGAGAGTCAAACTCCGTCGCCCATAGAGATAAATAAGTGGAGTGATACACCCACTGTCTGAAGCTGCTTTCTCTGAAAGCCTGGTTCTGAGCTCATACCAATAACAAACATAGTTGGTCTCTAAGGTGATACTGGAAGGATTTTTTAAAAAAATTTGTTTCGACTACGGCAGACCAACACGACTACCTACCTGTAACTGGTTCTGATCTAGTGACGCTTGAAGTGACACCTTTCTAGGAATAATGAATAGTGAATTATCACCTTTCCTTGTGATAATACAGCATGCTGTCGTCCCCTGCCTCCCCCTCAAGGTAGTAGCAAAGGCAAAAGTCCACACTCTTTGCTTCTTCGGTATTTTTCATGTAGGGAAATATGCCCCTCCCCTTTAGTTTTGAATAGTTCACATTTCCCTTTCAGTGAAAATGGAAATATACTATATTTCATTATTAGCCCCTTGTCGCAGGTGGGCGGTGGGAGCTGTCCGCTGAGTGCGAAGGCAGTTAGCCGTCCACTTCAGACGTTCGTGCTAAACACGCATATATTGGAGGGAGGCAGCCAGCGCACTATGCGTTGGGCTGCGCGCCCAGCCCCCTCTAACATACATTTGGCCATCTGAATACCAGGATGAATGCATGCAAAGGCGTGTGGTTTTATCCATTTGTTGAAGACTTATTTACTCAAAAATCTGCTACTGCTATTACTTAGCATTTAGTATTTGCGTTCTACCATATTTTTCTGGTATAATAATAATAATTTATTTAAACCCCGCCCATCTGGCTGGGTTTCCTTAGCCCCTCTTATTGTATTGCAAATCACCCTGGAATGTTAAATGTAATAAATAAATAAATAAACGAATGAATATACTAAAAAGAAAAAGGTGGAGTTTGTTATGTACTGAAGTTCTCACCCTGGGCCAGCAGGGGGATACTGTAGATAGTTATTCAAATGAAGGATCAAAAGTGACGTTCAGTGATTGGATAGTTTTAGAAAGTTGCTACAGTAATGTTGTACTGGAGCTCTATATAAGCAGGCTGACTGAGCCCTTCAGCTCAGTTCTGTTCTGGCCTCTGAATAAACAAGAGCTGTTTGAAGAATCGCTGTGTCGTCTGATATGTTCACCCACAACTTAACAGAGTTGGTGCAAAACATTCACCCTAGAACTACTTACTTCTGGGGAGAAAGCAATGTTGGAGCAGTCAATTGGCACAGGGTGCCTCCAGACTGTCACTGTTTTTCAGGAGGTATTCAAGCACCCAATGGAAATGTGGCTTGCACAAAGTGACCTGTTTCTTTCTTGCAGAAGAAACCTGCCTAAAAAGCTAAATGAAGCCAACATAGGGAAGTGATGGGGAAATGCACCAAAAAGTGTGGGATGAATGAATGATTAATTAATTGGATGATGTGTAATCATCCGACAAGCAAATAAAGATGGATACTCATCACTGTATAACAGCCAGGATGAGAAAATCGGAACAAATGCATAATAAAGACCAGATATAACTCTTGAGAGTCCCATGGACTGCAAGAAGATCAAACCTCTCCATTCTTAAGGAAATTAGCCCTGAGTGCTCACTGGAAGGACAGATTGTGAAGCTGAGGCTCCAATACTTTGGCCACCTCATGAGAAGAGAAGACTCCCTGGAAAAGACTCTGATGTTGGGAAAGATTGAGGGCACAAGGAGAAGGGGACGACAGAGGACGAGATGGTTGGACAGTGTTCTCGAAGCTACAAACATGAGTCTGACCAAACTGCGGGAGACAGTGGAAGGCAGAAGTGCCTGGCGTGCTCTGGTCCATGGGGTCACGAAGAGTCAGACACGACTAAACGACTAAACAACAACACAATAACTTTACTGTCTACACTTTCCCCCAGCAAATCAGGATGAATGCTGAATAAACCGGAGGAGTACATAAGCAACTTTTATATAGGAAACACTGATGTGTGGAAACTGAAGTTTAAAACCAGAAACTGAATCAGCAACAACTCAGCAGAGATGTATATTGTGGCACACTACCCCAGTCTCCTAGTGGGACGCGGGTGGCGCTGTGGGTAAATGCCTCAGCGCCTAGGACTTGCCGATCGCATGGTCGGCGGTTCGAATCCCCGCGGCGGGGTGCGCTCCCGTCGTTCGGTCCCAGCGCCTGCCAACCTAGCAGTTCGAAAGCACCTCCGGGTGCAAGTAGATAAATAGGGACGCTTACCAGCGGGAAGGTAAACGGCGTTCCGTGTGCTGCGCTGGCTCGCCAGATGCAGCTTGTCACGCTGGCCACATGACCCGGAAGTGTCTGCGGACAGCGCTGGCTCCTGGCCTCTAGAGTGAGATGAGCGCACAAGCCTAGAGTCTGGCAAGACTGGCCCGTACGGGCAGGGGTACCTTTACCTTTTACTTTACCCCAGTCTCCAAGCAGTGTGAGAGTCCAGCGGTTCCAGGCACTTACCCAGAGTGTATGTTTCCTTTGGAATGAGGCATAGCAGAGATTGTCTTTATGATATATGACATTTTGACACAAATGTACAACCTGAGCCTATGTCGGAAGGGCTCACAGCGTTAACACCCTAAGAGGGTCTTGCTTCTCACACAGTCACTGTCCTGGATCTCAGTAGAAATCAATCACCGCTCTGCTTCTGTTACATCCCAGCCTGCTGCTTTCTCCTTCAAGCATCTAGGTCTCATCAGCCCACTCTCAGCTGTTGCCTTTCACACATAAGGCTAAGCCATAGTTTAATAAACCATAGCTTAACAAATCATGGTTTAGCATTATGTGCAAACCAGCTCACTGTGTTAGGAAACTAATTGTACAAACTGCTGCAGCTTATTTAGTAGCACACTTCCTTTCAGAAGCTGGTGCATATTTACTCTTGCAGAGAAGAAGAAGAAAACTTCCAACAGTGAGGGGTTGTCAACTTTTCAACCAGTCCCTGTAGCTGGATCTGCAGCCACTATCAAGCAACAACTCCCCCCCCCCGCCCATGCTGTGATCAAACTACAATTAAAGGCACAGCAATGAGGGCTGGTCAGAAAGCAGGCAACTCCACATAGCACAACCAGAAAGGAGATTTTGGCATTTAGTAACAGTGGAATGGTGCATGTGAGATCAAATGAACATAAAAAGAGGCCTGCTGGATCTGGCCAATGGCTCATCTGGTCCAGCATCCTGTTCTCACAGTGGCCGGCCAGATCCCTATGGGAAGCCCCCAAGCAGAACATGAGTGCAGCAGTGACCTCCCCACTTGGTATAGAGAGGCATAGTGCCTCTGACAGTGAAGATGCTGCAGGTGGGAGAATAGAGCTGCTGCAGCTACACATGGCTGCCCCTATTTCCATCTGTGAAGTCTTGCAGCTATTAAAGCCACAGGGACCCTGCAAGAAAAGGAGGTCTGCTTGTAGCATAGCAGCAATTTCCCCAAGTTGATATATACAAATCAGAGGAAGAAGCTAGGTTGGTATACCGGCAGCACAGTCCTATGCATATTTACTCAGAATAAAGTCCCCTTGATTAAATGGAACATGCTTCCGAGTGTATATGCCATAGACACTGTATGGGATTGAAGCCTATCCATTGCCTGAGGCCTAGAAAAGGCTGGTTCTCATATTTAATGCTCTCCCTAACCACTGATCATTGTGCCAACTTTTATATGAGCAATTCCCCCCGTTTGTTTGAAATGAAATAGTACTGTGTCTTCTGACTCTCAGTTCTTCGGCGATTGGCAGTGGCAGGCAAAGCTCCAGGCTGCATATATTGTGGGAAATAATTATTTAATGGTAATCTATCGCTGAGAAAATAAACAAACATCTATTAAGCTTTGTGGAACAAGATCTCATATTTGCTAAGCAGAGTAGCAGGGATTTTTATAGTTAGTGCACAGATAATTTTATTGTTTCCTCTCAATACGCTGAGCTCCTATAAAAGTGTGTGTATCAAACTGAGTGAAATTAATTAGCCGGCAGGACTGAAACACATTGTCAAATGGGCTTGAATTAACTAGTTCACAAAAGCAGAGGAATTACTACTCAACATCCATTTTCACTGAGCAAGGTGGGGCAAGGGGAGGCAGCACAGAGATAAGGTAAAATAGAAAGCAGATATCAGCAACATGGACATTGTAAGGAAAAGTTGGGGATGCTTCTCCCAAACTTTACACTTGAGCAGTTGGAGTATGATTAGCCTCATTACTTCCCACTGCCCCCCCCCCCCCAATTTTTGGAGCCTACATTAACAACATTGAGGCCACTCAAGGTGGAAGAAGTCCTCAAGGTTGTATCCCTGTGGGCTCTCTGCATGACCCTGGGTGGAATCTTGTGCACTATTTGGCAAAGATTGGGGGTGGCACACAACCTTTGTAACAGTCTTATATCTCTCTTTAGGTCGAAGCTGACCTCTCTGCCACAACGCAGGATCTTTTCATGCCCCTGAATCACAAAGGAGTTTCTTAAATCCAGTATATTGCCTTATACCACCCGTCTCTTCCTTCCTTCAGAAGAAGAAGAAGAGTTTGGATTTGATATCCCGCCTTTCACTCCCTTTAAGGAGTCTCAAAGCGGCTAACATTCTTCTTTCCCTTCCTCCCCCACAACAAACACTCTGTGAGGTGAGTGGGGCTGAGAGACTTCAGAGAAGTGTGACTGGCCCAAGGTCACCCAGCAGCTGCATGTGGAGGAGTGGAGACGCGAACCCGGTTCCCCAGATTATGAGACTACCGCTCTTAACCACTACACCACACTGGCTCTCAACAATGTTCAGATGTCTTTGGGAAACTTTTTTTGTTTGGACAACGTGATCTTCCTTCCTTCCTTCCTTCCTTCCTTCCTTCCTTCCTTCCTTCCTTCCTTCCTTCCAACCCATCAGTATTTATTGATATTAACTGATGCTTTGAATGGTGTCTTTATGGATCTTTGGTTGGTAATATCCATATTATATGTTGTACTCTGCCTCGTTATAGTCTTTATGAAAGTGTGGGTTCCTAATTCACATATAAATAAATAAGATGGGGAAAATGTCTAAGGCCATTTTCAGAATATTGCCTCTCTGAACTTTGGAATGGCTGGAACGGGAAATCTGTGACATCTCAAAAATTAAGCCAAGCCATTCCCGGGGTTCCGAAAAGTTCCATTAACTTCTCTATATGCCATTCTACAGGCCTAATGAACTGTTAGAGATGTTCAATAAATTCCTGTCTTAAGGGGGGGCTTAGTGTGGCTTGGCAGCTAGCCTGCTAGTAGTACAATTCACAGCTATCCACTAAATAACCATTTATTTTGCAAGTTCCCCGGAGAACCTCTTTAAGACTTAGGGCTACTTTTGATGTTTCTCTTTCAAAAGAATCCAGTGTGTATAATTGCACATCAAGAAATACATCAGTGTATCATAAAAACAGAGGGGACATCAGAACCCTTTGTGATGGGTCAGCTCAACAGCTCAGCTTTTTGTCTCTTAGTGATGGCCACAGGCGTACCTTAGGAAAGTTTGCAAGCAGAGCATGTTGGTGACCATATTACACTCCTGATCAGGGTAGCAGTCAGACGTATGCAGCCTCTGAAAATGGAGATTATACTTCTGCCAGTCATTTTTAATGTGTATACCACCATCTGCTACTAAGCCAGGTTCAAGGTCCTCATATTAATTTACAAAGCCCTGTGCAACTTAGGTCCAGGGTGCCCCAGGGGCTGCCTGAATCCTTATGTTGCAGCTTGGTCACTGAGATCACCTGCAGTAGCAGCGTGGATCGTTCCCTGAGTTGGCGAGGCTTATCTGACCACAGCAAGAAACTGTCCTGTGGAACTCCCTGCCAATAGAGATTCAGTGGGCACCTTCTTTTAAACTCCTGCTGAATACTTTCCTATTCCATCAGGTTTGCAGGCAATTAAGAAAACATATTTCCACAATACTGTAATTAACTGATGTCTGATTTTTACCTTTTTATATGGTTTTTATTGTACAGTTTTATGTTCTATTGTTGTAAACGGTTTTGATTTTTTTAATGAATGGTGGTATACAAATATTTAAACAAATATGTAAATAAACAAATAACCTTTGCCCCTATGGCAAAATTTGCCACTGCACATTAGGCAAGAACTATCTAAGCATCCTTGAAGAATTCAGTTTCTGTGAATTCTGTTCTGGCCTCTGCACCTCCTGGACTAACCTGTGGATTGGTGTGTACAGTGGTACCTCAGGTTAAGAACTTAATTCATTCTGGAGGTCCGTTCTTAACCTGAAACTGTTCTTAACTTGAGGTACCACTTTAGCTAATGGGGCCTCCTGCCACCGCCCCACCATTGTCGTGCGATTTCTGTTCTCATCCTGAAGCAAAGTTCTTAACCCGAGGTACTATTTCTGGGTTAGCAGAGTCTGTAACCTGAAGCGTATGTAACCTGAGGTACTACTGTACTTATGCTTTGGCTTTCGCACTTCTCCGAATTTTGCAGTGCAATTCTTGACTTTGAAAAAGTACCAAAATACATTAGGAACCTGCATTTTAGGATAAACATATGGTCAGAAATGTGTCTATTGTAGTTAAATAGTAAGTTTCATGCAGATTTTTCCTTTTTTTAAAAAAATAGCAAGAGTCATGCAGAACTTGGATTGGATTCATGAATAAAACACATGTGAAATGGATGTGGACTAGAAATAAACTGATCTGTCCATCCCTATAACCCACCTTACATTTGTGCCTTGAAAAACCCTTCCCTGAATCTTGCTTTTACAGGAAAGTGTCAATCCTATCAGATTGCCTGTGCTACCAAAGCAGCTAAAAGTAAGCGCTCTCTTGATTTTGATTGTAGGGACCAATTCCTGTGAACTGACTAATTCATTAAAAAACACAATCAGGTTTCATCAGAGTCTTCCTAATAATGGACACAGCTTTTACCACCCAGTGGCTACGTTTCCTGCCATCTCATTAACTTCCAGGCACAGAGCAGACTACAGTAATCCTCTCTGCTAATAACTTTCCCCACCTCCAGCAACATTGCTCAACTGTAATTTGATTCAGAAATGGACTTGCTTTCTAAAATTTTGTTAAATGCAATGTGTAGCTTTGGCGCTGAATATCCTGATGCATCAGGAAGTCAAGTCAAGTCAAGCCATGCCAACCAACCAACCAACCAACCAGAGAACCCTAGGCAAAAGACTAGATGTAGAACCATTAACCTGGATCTCATTGGTGTGGGACTAGATTGCACTCTTATTACAAAGGTGTGGGGGAGCTAGAAATCCCTGTTTGCAAAGGCTAGTGAGTAGTGCGGAAGCATGGCAGAAGTAACATTACTAATTCTAGCTGCGGTTGCCAGCAGCTTGCTAGGGACTATTGTAAGAGTAAAGTCCCGGTCCGCTTTTGATCACCAGGCCAGGGATGGAGAAGTTGTGGTCCTCCAGATGTTAATGGACTTCCAACTTCTATCAACCTCATGCAACCACCATGACCACTGGGCAGGGATGGTGGGAGTTGTCATTCACAACATTTGGAAGGCCACAGAGTCCCCATCCCTGGCCTGATGTCAGGGTCTGGACAGAGGAGGAAGAGGAATGGTGGATACCGCCGCCTCAGCCTGAACCTGCCAGAGAAGAGGGAGACAGTATAGATTTACAACAGGGGTTTGTGGAAGGTCACAGCTCTGAGGCTGCAGAAGGGAGAAGCTGGGAAATATTGGGAGGGGAGCAAGAAGGAGAAGAAGCACCAGGGGAGAGACAGCTGACAGACTCAGTGTCTTTAGAAAGCATTCCAGACACACACCCCTCTCCCAGAACCCAGTGGGCATTGAAAGTAGGAGAACAGAAAGCTCAGAGGCAGAAGGCACAGACCAGACAGTGTAGGGATGATACAGAATAGAAGAGATGGAGGGGGTGGGGCTTTACTCAGAGCAACACCATAACCGAAATCAAGGCACCTTTTCTAAGCCTCTCTCTGTGAATATTGAATAAAAGACTTGGTAAGAGCTCTTCTTGTTTATCTGATTCTTGGCTGCCCATTATGGGAGGGATCAGATTCCCTGAAGCCTGACACCTAGGCAAAATCTTTAAGCAATGCCCTGCCCCTTCTTTCCTTCCTTGAGTTTTTCTCCTAGCTCTACTTGCTGGCCATAACCGTGTGACTGGTTAAAGGTAAAGGTAAAGGTACCCCTGACTGTTAGGTCCAGTCGCGGACAACTCTGGGGTTGTGCGCCCATCTCGCTGTATAGAGTGACGGAGTCAGCGTTTGTCCGCAGACAGCTTCTGGGTCATGTGGCCAGCATGACTAGGCTACTTCTTGCGAACCAGAGCAGCACACGGAAACACTGTTTACCTTACCACTGCAGTGGTACCTATTTATCTACTTGCACTTTGGGCGTGCTTTTGAACTGCTAGGTTGGCAGGAGCTGGGACCGAGCAATGGGAGCTCACCCCATCGCGGGGATTCGAACCACTGACATTCTGATCGGCATGCCCTAGGCTCTGTGGTTTAGACCACAGCGCCACCCACAAGGATCCTAGAGACCTCATGACCTATTCCTTCAATTTTGGAATGGAGACGGCTCAGAAACTGCTCCATGTTGCTTGAATAGAGAATAATAATAGGCTTGTTAAGATGTGTAAGACTGAATCAGATAAGTGCTGAAGATGCAATGAGGTCGAGAGTACATTCTTTCATATCTGGTGGACCTGCAAAAGGGTAAAAGAGTATTGGGAAATACTTTATAATGAATTGAAATAAATGTTTATAAGCACTTTCCCATAACAAACAAAACCAAAACAAAACCAGAGTCCTTTTTGTTGAGGATAATTCAGATGGAAATTCCCAGGTGTCAAAAAAGGTTATTTATGCCACTACTGCAGCCCGTCCTTTGTTAGCCCCCAAATGGAAAATGAGCGAGGTCCCAACTAAAGAAGAATGGCAACTTAAACTGCTGGAATATGCGCAGCTTGCAGACATAACATATAGAATAAGATAACAAGAAGAACATACATTTAAAGAAGATTGGGAAATGTTTATTGAATATATGGGGAGAAATTGTGTACACTTGAAAGCGTTGGCAGCATGTAAATAAATTCAACAGTGTAAATAAATTTTGATGGATGTAATAATGGAATACTGAATGGTATAGTTTATATAAAATATGCAGGAATTTATGTTATGCAAAATGAACCATGGAAAGAGAAGAAGGGAAGTCACTGATATTTTAAGGTTGTTTACGTGAATATTCTAAATTGTAAAACAGAAAATTTGATAAAAATTATATTAGATTTTTTTTTTATTGAGTACCAACAATAATAATGGGTAATAGTGGCCGGCAGGGTGGAGCCATGGAGCTGCCCTTCCAACATTGCTGCTGCTTTCCTAAATGGGGCCCATATGGAGCTTGGGTGGGGGGCTGGGCAGGGATGAGCTTGGGGGCTGCACAAATGCTCCAGCGGGAGCACTAGATTGGCACTCTTGGTTTACTTTCCCCATGTGCACTGAAAAATGGCAGCTCTCTTTCACCAGGAAACAAGTGCTAGACCATAGCAGCAAGAGGAGGCTTCTGACGTTGTGAGAAAGGCAGGCACATAGCATGGCCTCAAGGGTGATTTACTAAGCTCAAGGCCTTTCCCGGTCAAGCACCAGCAAGGGTAAACTCCTGCAGACAGATCGCCCACCCATCCCAGCTTCTAAGTTGTCAGTGGGTTCCTGGAGGACGGGAGAGGGGATGGGGAAAGGAGAGGTCAGGTGTTGGGTCAGGGAATCCTTTCCAGGGCAAGCTGGCAAGCAAGGGCACACATGCTTCTTTCAAATGCCTTTTCAAAGGGAGAGAAGGAGTCCTCTAATGATTTCAGAGGGCTGCGCGGCCACCTCTGAGCAGCCTATTAAGCAAGGTCGCTGTGCAGGCTCCAGAGCTGCAGAGAGATTAAACAGAGCAACAGCAGGGTGGGAAATAATTGGGACAGGAGTAATTGGAAGGACTCTGGGATCCCCAGCTGATGCCTCATTTATTTTTGTCCCATCGAATGAACTTTTTCGCCAGTTTAAAACACGCACACACACACATTGTAATTTGCATAACGTCGACCAGCCCATCTATTTTATATGAAGGAATGGGGTTTCAGTAGTCCTCACCCACTGTTCAACCATGCTGGGACATATGCTGGCAAGATTCTTGGGCAAAAAGATATCAGTATTTCTATGTATTGCAGTGAGACTAGGGTGGTTTGTTGGTCTGAATGACAATATCTCAAGTTCCCCCAACCCTGAGACTGTGGCTGCAAAAAGAGACTGCTGGAGTGGGTCAAACCCACAGGATAAGCTGAGTTTGGCAGATGCCCTTTTGTATGCAGGATTGGCACCGATGAATCATCGGAAAGGAAATCAGCTAAGGAAGAAGATGTGTCTTTGTTCTTCCAGAGTCTCCCCCTCCTTATGGTAAATGATGTCATCACGCCTTTTGTGAAGAAGCAGCAAGTTGAGAATAAGGCCACATTCACACCATACATTCAAAGCACTGGGATACCACTTTAAAGTCATACCTTTCCCCAAAGAATTATGCACCGTATTTTTTGCTCTATAAGACTCACTTTTTCCCTCCTAAAAAGTAAGGGGAAATGTCTGTGTGTCTTATGGAGTGAATGCAGGCTGCACAGCTATCCCAGAAGCCAGAACAGCAAGAGGGATCGCTGCTTTCGCTGCGCAGCGATCCCTCTTGTTGTTCTGGCTTCAGAAATTCAGAATATTTTTTTTCTTGTTTTCCTCCTCCAAAAACTAGGTGCGTCTTATGGTTTGGTGCGTCTTATAGAGAGAAAAATACGGTAGTTTGTGAAGGGTGCTGAGAGTTGTTAGGAGACCCCTATCCCTCTCACACAGCTGCAATTCTCAGATGCCTCGGGAAGAGGGATTGATTTCTAAACCAACTAAAACCAGAATTTTAGTTCTTGGAGGGGAATGGGCAGGTGGGAGGAGGTGTCCTAACACCTCTGGGTGTGGATCTAACATAATATGATGTGTAAAGCAGCCCTTAACATTGCTTTCCTCTCCCAGCTGCAAAAACCAAAAATGTGCAGAAGTCAGAGCGGATTTAGCCATCCTGCATTTATGCTAGCAGATGTTTAGGGAAACAAATTATGGGATGTAATGAGCAACGTTTTTGCAGGAAGGTTAAGTTTAAGATGCTAACAACGTTCAAAGGGACATGACTGGAAGTGTAAGGCTGATATATGCCAAATAGTGGAGGAATGCCCAAGAATCAGATTGAGAGAGAAGCATGTAAAATTATGGGATATAGCCGCTTTAAGTAAATTAACATGAGCAGCATGGGTAAGACAGGGAATATAGAATGAGAATGGCTCTGAAACTGTATGGGGCTGTTTTATGCAGGGCTGGGGCACAAGACAAGATAGAAACTACTGCGGTAGGAAACCGGTTTCCATTGCTACAATTGTCTCATTCGTTGCATTGCTTCCTTTTTTCATCTCACGGTTTTTGTTAGGCAGTCTTCCTTTCAATGTTTGCAGTTATTAAAGTTAGCATGGCTTTATATTATATATTCCGTCAAAGTATTATGCAGTTTAAAACCAGCAACGAAAACACACCTCCTTTGATTCGTCATTCCCAATGCATTTTGTCCCTCAACGAACCACGTGCTTGAAGCACAAGTGCCCACTAGATGGCAATGCAGCCTTAAGGGTGAGATTCCTAGCTCTTTGTGGGAAAGTGTTGGCGCTCAGCATCAGGGATGCCTCAAGGACCAATCTCCAAGCACCGTGTATTGTTCCAACCTTTAAATGCACCAAGTCCCCCCTCCCCTCCCCAAAGCCCAAACAACAATGTGAGAGACCTGGCTTTCAAATGGACCTATTGTGTGGTTTTTTTAATGGATCTCAGTCTGCCAGAAAGTTTCCAGGCTGATCTTTCCTAAATTACTCACTGACATATTTTCAGAAGCAGCTCCTGATTTTTTTGGCTCAAGGTCGCATTGCATAGACACTGGATCCAACTCCTGGATATATGCTGCGGTTCTTCGCCTTGGAAAAATTCTCCTCCTGGGGCAATTCTGATAGTCATGGTTGATTTGTTTATGGCACTATAATTTTAGGGCCAGAGTCTTTTAATTATTATTAGCTTTGGGATTCCGTTTCAGTTTTTATGTACATTACATTCCCAACTTTTAATGTTTGTTGTTGTTGCCTCTCTTGCAACGATGAGATATAAACCAACAGCTAATTAAACATGGTGCATGGATGTTGAAGTGGCCTTTGTAGCTCTGCTTTAAAATGCTCTGATCTACAGCATTTCCCAAACTTGGGTCTCCAGCTGTTTTTGGACTACAGTTCCCATCATCTCTGACCACTGGCCCTGCTAGCTAGGGATGATGGGAGCTGTAATCCAAAAACAGCTGCAGACCCAAGTTTGGGGAACCCCTGATCTACAGGAACTGGCAGGTGACCACATTTACCTGTATCTGGTGGAGCTTCAGCTGCTAAGTCTGGCTGATCATGTTGGTTTACTGCTTTATTAAATATGGATACACCACATCCCTTCCACCCAGTTTGAAAATGTAAGCCTTATTCGCTTCACAGTTAAGCTGAGGTATGTACACTTAACATACCTGTTGCACATGTGCAGGTGGATAGGAGTTTGGGCTGGTGGTTTGGAGGGGCAGGGAAACCAGTCAGGTAATGCACATTGGGTGAAGACATCCCCACGCCTCTAGGGTGTGCAGCAAGATACAAATGTGACTTGAAACACAGCCACATATTTTTTGCTTCTGCTTGCATTTTCCAGTATGTGCCTTTTCTCCCTGACAACAAGTGCAAGGACTGACCTCACACAATTATAGGAACCCAGTACTCCCCCTCCCAGTTTCTGAATCAAGGTAACCACCCAACATTAAGATGAGAATATAATATGTAGCATGTTGAGCATTAAATATGCTATTAGAAATGCTGGCTGCTGCTTCTCTTTCCCTGGATTGTTATAATGAAGACACTTTGCTTTCGTATCCTCTCACTTTCCCACTGCTAATCCCAGACTTTCTAAAGGCTTATTGCCTTTTCAAGTCTTTGCATCTGATAAAGCAATTTCACAATGTAAGCATTTCTGAAAGTTTTGGAAGAATTATTAGCACTAGAATTCTAGTTTGAGGAGCCTTCTCTTTATCATGCACCCATAGAAACAGAATGGCCAAGTACAACAGCAGCACTATATATCTAGTGCCTTAAAGCAGGGGTGGGAAGCCTTTGTCTCCCAGATGTTGGTAAGCAACCCCCCAAAACAAAACTCCAAAGCGCAGCCTAAGAGTGTTCAGCAGCCTCATGTTTTGTAGCTGGAGTCAGTCCGGGCCCGCCCTCCCAGGCAGGTGAAAAAAGGCCTGCAAGGAAGGAAGTGGGTCTTCGAGGACTCACAGCCAAGATGGTCTCTGAACAAATGTTAAGGGAACAAGAAAGCCCACGGGTGGCAGAGAAGGACGTTATTGGTGTTATTCTTGCTATGATCAACGGAACCTAAAAGAGCATAGCAGCAATGTTTTTTGCTTCTCTCCCCGCTCCCCATGACATGTTTTCAATGGATGGATACATAAACTATTGTGTAAATAACCAGCCTTCTCCAAACTGGTGCCTTCCAAGTGTTTCCCATTCCGGATTGCAATTCCCATCACTTCCAGTAGGGGCGCCAACTTGGGCTCCAGGTCATAGCTGCCCAATGGCACCCGTGATGTAATGCGATGTGATCACCAAGGCCTTGCGGGGCCTCAGAGACCATGTCCGAGGCCTCGCAAGACCTCCAACATAACTTCCGGTCTGTGTCAGAGCTTGCGCTGTGGGTGCCGAGCACCCACATTTTTTTTGTGGGTGCCTGGGCCCGGGCCCCCTAAGCCCCTTATAGTTGTACCTATGACTCCCAGCCAGTATTTGGAAAGTAGCAGCTCATTGGTGCTGACAGCAAGCCCCTTTGAAGTTGTCACCTGACATCATGTGACTGATGACTTGATGGCTCCACCCACCTGTCAAAGCAGCCTTCATGGCATGGAGGAGGTCAGAATCTAACTTGCCAATGGGATCTAGTTCACCACCTCTGTGTTTAGCTTTCTAGCCTTGTCTGTTGAGTGTGGACTTGCAAGATAAATGAACTTTGGGGACATAATGTGTCGTTTTGCAAAGGAAAAGGCCAAAACAAACTGGTGAACTGGTATTTTAATAGAATGGTTGTAAACACTGGTCCATTAGAATAATTAAAAGGGGAAAGGAAGGATAACACATTTGTAAGGGCCAGTCATAAATAATTACAAAATAATCAGCAAGCATTCCTACATTGAACAATAACAGCAAACATTGGGTGTTTTGTGTATGGCTAGGTGTCACAACAGAAAAGTCAAATTGTGGGCCAAGGTGTAATTATAGAAATGTAGAAACTATAAATTCATAATTTAAATGGAAGCTTTTATTCCATGACTCATCAGATTGTAGGTCTGGAAAAGGACTGTGGCATGTGTGTCAAAGAGGGTCCTTTTTACATGTGTGTAAAACCCAGAAACAATGCTTGCATTCTGCTGCAAAGATGAGCAAAAAATTTAACAGCACAAGTGAAGCATTAAGCTCACACCTGGGACTTCAGGACAGTTCTGTGCTACCTAAGTAACGAAAAAGGAGCATACTTCTTAACATTCTCTGCAGGCTCAGAATGGCACATTTCACTTTCCCCCTTCTTTGTCCTGGGAATTTATAAGCCAGTTAAAATAACATTCATTCAGCATAACAGCACATAGTCGTGACCACACAGACAAGGTGGAAATAGAGATTTGTTTGTTTCTCTTGCCTATATCTTTTTTTAAAAAGCCAAAGAAACAGCCCTTTCATATCAGGATTGTGCAGCCAAGTGTTCCTTAAAGGAAAATGGTTTGTCATTGTACAAATGCCACTTAGATCTGAAAAGCATTTTCTTGTGGCCTACATGGGAGGGGGATTAATGAAATTCCAACGAAGAGCTACAATTGCAACCACCAATGTGACAGACTCAAGAAGCAGGAGTAAAAGCTTGAAAACAGTAGAAGTCAAGAACAAAACAAAGAGACTTTTTCTAATCTACACTGGCATTCTAGATTTCTTCTTCTTTTTTAGATTTGTGAAAAATGTCGCACTGACAACCGAACAACACGTTAGGGTTGCTGTCCTACCTGAGGTCATCCCAGGAGGGCGTAGGATACATCCGCTCCCTCTCAACATCAGAGAGAGCATGAGGGAGGGAGAGCTCTGATGCTGAAGAGGAAAGACCTAGGGTTGGATTCTCTGCTTGCCATTGCTGCAGAAACCTCTGATGCCCTGGCAATACTGATGTTGGAGCTCTAGTGTTGACAGGGCCAGGATGCAGTTTGAGGGGTTGGTGTTGGGTGAGGACTGGGAAATGGTTTGTATCCATCTGAATATAAGAGGGGAAATGTTATAAAACAACACTGAAGTGATATATAGCTCTTCTTCTTCTTCTTCTTCTTCTTCTTCTTCTTCTTCTTCTTCTTCTTCTTCCTATATGGCCCTTAATCTGGGGATCACAAGGCAGTTTACAAAATAAAAACACAAACACACACACCATAGTAACAAACAATGAATATTTCATTGTATTATATGCTTCACAGATAAGAGAGATTCCTCAGCATATGCTTAGAGAACAACTCTTTAAGCAGAGGCTTGACAACCATATGTCAGGAGTGCTCTGATGGTGTTTCCTGCTTGGCAGGGGGTTGGACTCAATGGCCCTTGTGGTCTCCTCCAACTCTATGATTCTATGAACTTTTTCCGATGTCTAGCCGCAAAGGACATAAATGAGGTGTGACTACACGTGTGCATCTTTATACAGTGGTAGCTCTGGTTGTGAACGGGATCCGTTCCGGAGGCCCGTTCGCAACATGAAAGGAATGCAACCCGCAACGGCACGCCTGTGCACACGCGTGCTGCGATTCACTGCTTCTGCGCATGAGCGTGACGTCATTTTGCGCGTCTGCGAGTGGTGAAACCCAGAAGTAATCCTTTCTGGTACTTCTGGGTTGCCGCAGGACGCAACCTGAAAAAATGTAACATGAAGCAAACGTAACATGAGGTATGACTGTACATGAATCTCAGCTGCCAGCTAAATAAATACATTAAATTAGGTTTAGTCAAGCTGGCTTCATGGTTTGGGGAGCCTTTCTCTGAGAGACTGTCGGTGGGCCTCTTTGAGGAGCGGATATGTTTGTGCATTCAAATGGGAACACACCCAAGATTCCTCCATCAGATGACTTACACAAGCAAGCTGAGCCGAATGCCAAGCTCATTTTTGAGGGGGCAGGATGACCCCTCATTATCTTCTAGCCCTTGGTGGTGAGGTGAAGCCAAAGCTCAGGAATAGCACACTCTATGCCCCTAATCTTTTTGAGATAAGCAGCAACAGGTAAGCTAAGCAGAAAGCAAATGGAAGAGCAGCAGCTCAGGGGGCAGAGCAAACACTAGGATGCAAAAGGTGTCAGATTCAATCCCCAACATCTCCAGGTTGGACTGGGTGAGAAATGTACCTAAAACCCTGGAGAGACACTGGTTGACAGTGTTGATAATACTGGACTAGATACTCTGATTCAGTACAGTGGTACCTTAGTTCCCAAACTTAATCTGTTCCAGAAGTTTGTTCCAAAACCAAAGTGTTCTAAAACCAAGGCAAACTTTCCCATAGAAAGTAATGCAAAATGGATTAATCCATTCCAGACTTTTAAAAACAACCCCTAAAACAGAATTTAACATGAATTTTACTATCTAACAAGACCATTGATCCATAAAATGAAAACAATAATCAATGTAACGTACTATAAAATAAATAAGACAGCATTGTAGACGATAAAAATTAAAATTATTATTTCTTACGTGCACTGATGATAGTTGTTGTTTGGATGGGGGGACTTTTATCCATTTCTGCAGTCACACAATCAATCAATCAATCAATCAATCAATAGCTGAACTGGGTTCCACGCAAGTCACAAAAACGAGGTCACAAAAATGAAGTCACAAGTCACAAGCCACAGTCACAAGTCAGTCCCATAAAATGAAGATCAGTCAGTCAAAATAACGAAAAAGCCACACAAACAAATACGCAAAAAATAGCAAAAGCAAAAGCAAAAGCTCCAAATTTCACCTCTGTGTTGTGTGGGTGCTCGGGACTCAACAGCTGACAGACTTAACAGGAATCCTCTGATTAGCAGCGGGGGACTCAATTTACAAATGGAACACACTCAACAGAAAGCGGAACACGTTCAGCTTCCAAGGCAAAGTTCACAAACTGGAGCACCTAATTCCGGGTTTGCAGCGTTCTATTTCCAAGTTGTTCATAAACTAAGCTGTTCTAAAACCAAGGTACTACTGTATACAGCAGTGTCTTATGCTCCTAAAAACCACGTGACACTTCATTTGAAGGTTTTTGTTCAGCCTCCACACAGACCTTCTCCGTGTGCTTCCCACCAGGCTCATGATTCTGGCACAGGATCCACCTTGCTATCTGCTGGAGCTGTCCATTCATTTTTGATTCCTCAAAGACTGGGGCTCTGGTGCTCCTCAAACTTGAGCTCCTGCTGTAATTTAATCTTTCAGACTCCGACAGCTCCAGACCTGGTTATCAGGGGAGAGCCTGACTCGTCATAATGAAGCCATGAGTCCAATTCTTGGCAAGGGCACAGAAACTCTTGGCTGGGTTTGTTCATCTTTTCATGTAGCCTCGGGGGAGAGCCTGCTTATTCTCAGCTCCACCTCAAAGGGAAAGAGGACCATCCATTGAAAGGTGTCTTTTTTCAGGAGCCTAAAAAACTGGGGAAGGAGTAGCAAAATTTAAGCAATGAAAGACAAAGTCACAGGGACCCAAATGACAATTAAATGATATAAAAACATGAATAAATATATATGTACACATTATTTGCTTTTTGATATAGTAAGCTACAGCTAGGACTCAGGTGGCGCTGTGGGTTAAACCATGGAGCCTAGGATTTGCTGATCAGAAGGTCGGTGGTTCGAATCCCTGTGACGGAGTGAGCTCCTGTTGCTCAGTCCCTGCTCCTGCCAACCTAGCAGTTCGAAAGCACATCAAAGTGTAAGCAGATAAATAGGTACCACTCCGGTAGGAAGGTAAATGGCATTTCCATGTGCTGCTCTGGTTCACCAGAAGCGGCTTAGTCATGACCTGGAAGCTGTACGCCGGCTCCCTTGGCCAATAAAGCGAGATGAGCGCCGCAACCCCAGAGTCGGTCACGACTGGACCTAATGATCAGGGGTCCCTTTACCTTTACCTTTACGCTACAGCAGGGGAAAATTGTAATTTTCAATGATAGTCAGTGTGGTGTAGTGGTTAGAGTGTTGGACTAAGATATGCGAGACTAGGGTTCAAATCCCCACCCAGCTGTGAAGCCTCTCACTGCCTAACCTACCTCACAGAGTTGCTGTGGGGATTAAATGAGGAGGGGGAGAACCATATGCACCACTTTAAACTCCTTGGCGAAAAGGTGGGATTGAAATGCAATAGATAAAGCAAAACAAAATAACTTGTATTTTTTATACACATATACTCACATATGTTTATACAGATATTTGCTCATGTTTATATAATCCTCATTTTTTTGTTATCATTTCATTGTCATATGAGTTCCTGGGACTTTGCCTTTTGTTTATCTTGCACAGACTGATGCCTCTTAGCTGCCCCTGCATGATTCATATATTTATACTGTCAGTGTTTGAAAAGGAAAAGGTTCTGACCTCCTTTGCCTGGTCCTTGGACCCTAGTCGGCGCAAAGAGTCCTTGAGAAAGAGTACTTTGCAGAATGTTGCTTTTATTCTTAAAAAAGTCTTCTCCAACCACCACCACCAGCTTTATACATATCAAACACAACCAGCTTTCTGCCATCTGACCAACCCACAGCACACACAATCAATGACCACTCTATATATACAGGCATATGGAGGTGAAAGTTTGCATGAGTTATGCAGGCTTTGCCGATTCATTGTAGGCCGCTGACTCATGCTGACTCAGTTCCTTTTGTATTAAAGAAACAGTGGCCAATTTTAGGCCGTGACGGGTACACCTTAAAAAACATGATGTGCAGAACATGAAGGATTAGATGATATAAATTTTCTTTTTTCGATGAAGCGGTTTGTAAATTATCTAAACAGATAAATAAAAACAAGTAAGGCATATTTTAATCTCATAATGCGCACTCTAAAGTGCATTCTGATACATTTTCTTGGGCCAGGTACTGCATTTCAAATTTTGCAGAACTGTGCAGTCCCAAGGATAACTATGTCTGGGAGATGTAGATCAGATCAGACCATACCAGAATGTGCAGATTTTTTTTTTTTATAAAAGGAATGCAAACAAAAATCCGTGTGTGTGTGTGTGTGTGTGTGTGTGTATATATATATATATATATTAGTTGCAGCTTATGATCAGACTGTCCGATGATTATCTCTAATTTAGGATAGAGTTTTACTATTCTCATAACAGAAAAACTACAAAGATAAAGGCTTAGTGTTAAAGAGGAAGTCTGATGACTTACTTGCGACCATCAGCATTGGCCTGTAGGCAGCAAACTGGTGAATGAGATGAAATGATTCTCCTTCTCTTCACTGGGGGAGTCCCTTGCATAAGCAGCATGAAAGACTGCAACATTTGTAGTTAAAATGGCACAAAATAGCTGGGAGTCATTTTGGCTTGGCTTTAAGCGCTTGTTAGATCAAGCAGTTAGCTTATGGCTAGATTGTCGGTGTGTTTTATCTCTGCTGAGCAGTCCCAAAATATCAACAAACAGGCATTGGAACGCGGACCTTTAAAATATGTATTGCACTCCAGAATTCCTCATTTCAACTTCATGATGTTTTTTGAGGAGGTTCATTTTCTTCACAGCTCTTAGGCCTGCTCTCTCTTGTTCTCCCACCTCTCTACCGAAGGGGCGAGGAACGGGATCCGGTCAATGGGTTGGATCCTTTTCTTCGGATATACCCATGGGCCAACTTTGACAGATGGGTGGAGTCACCCGCTTGTCAATCACCTGACATCAGGGGACCTGCCTTTGTCTGTGCGGTATGAAATTAAACTGTGTGTGCCAAAAGGTGATGTGCCATGGCAGCTATCTGAGAGGTGCCAGAGCTCAGTTCTGGCAAGTTCCGGCTGAAGAAAAAAGGCCAGTTCTCAAGATGTGTGAGGGAGTTCTGACTTTGATCAGACTAGGGGCACTTGGAGAAAAGGTGTATAACCCTCTGCCCCATGTCCCCCCCCCCCCAGTTTAAATCCACACAAGCTGCTATAAATCTGGCTTGTTCAACGACATGGGGAATTGCCAGTGCAATTGCTACAATAAACATGGGAGCCCCTAGCTTACAGTGGGCAGAAACAAGATGGGAGATCCAGTCATGGTTCTGCCAAGCCATTTCTCTTTTTGCCTTATGTATGCGCATCATCTTTTGTGCTGGAAAGAAGGGACAAAACGTCCAGGGAGCAGCTTCAGGAGGATGCAAGACCTGAGCCCATCTATACACAAGGGACGTACATTTGTTCCATAGGCTAGTAGCAGGCAAATTAAATGTGGTCACATACACTTTAATCCAGGAGGATTCAATTAGTCCCCCCATCTCATCAAAAAAGTAATAACTTGCCTCAAGGTGGGAACACAGTCTGATTATTATGCCCTTCATTAAATTTGGTTATCACCTCCAGTCCATAGGGTCCAAACAAATTGCTATTTTCTCTAATGACTCAGGAGTGTACAAATTAAGCCAATAGCCCTGTGTGGTATACACCACAGTCATCAAGGGATCACATGCATGCAGGGAAGGAAGAAGCCATTTGAATAAGTAAATTACTCAGCAATTTTCTCGTCAGCTTGAATGTGCTGTCTGCTAACAGTGATGCACATTTATACAGTCATACCTTGTGTTGCATTAGGTTCATGTTGTGTCTTTTCAGCTTGTGAATGCGGCAAACCTGGAAGTGTATACTTCTGGGTTTTGCCGTGTGTGCGTGCGCAGAAGCATTCTGTACGCTTTGCGCATGCGCAGAAGCACCACTCTAGTTGTGGACTTTTCGGGGTGCAAATGGCACCCCGGAACAGATCATGTCCGCAGCTAGAGGTGCCACTGTATATTTAGGTACTGTAATAGTAACTGACAATTCTCAGTGACTGCGCTCATTTTGCAGAGCTTTAACTGTAGCAGGGAGAACTAACTTTCCCCACTTTTTCATCCACTTAGTATCAAATTCTGTGAGAAATGAATAAAAACAGCCATTACATCCTCATTGTTGAACCTTTCCAGCTTAAACGTGAATAGGAAACTACTCAGCCCCTTGTTTTTCACAGGATATAGCAGTTTTATGTCTGCCAGCCAGTATATCATTGCTGCTAAAGGTGTTAGCTGTTGGGTTTGTTAGCTAAAAGCGCCACACCACACTCCATGTGTGTTGTATTATTATTATTATTATTATTATTATTATTATTATTATAGCAGTATAGCATGCGCTAGCTCTTGCTTAACAGGCCAGGTCAGTGTTTGTCAGGTTATTTCCCTGACAAACACTATGAACTTCACTCTTCCAAACAACATTTTGTAGTGGCTCCCAATGTGTTGTCGCTTTATTATATGTGAGCAAATAAGTTTGCTCATGTCTTTGTAATGCTATTGTAGTGTGGTGGTAAAACTTTTGAAACTGCTTGACTGAGCTGATGTGAAGGCATGGAATGCTCATGAACATTCCAGCTTCCCAGGGAACAAAGCTGTCAAGACCATTTGCAGTCTGGTATCTGTGAGGGAAGAGAAAGTTGTCAGTTTACCTGGGATTAAAACTTTACGCCGGTCCTATGAGTAACAACAGTAGGAGATGCTGACTGAATGTTAGTGGTTGTTTTGAACTAATCAGCCATATCTTTCACTTCAGGCTTCTGTTACACATGAAGCTGCCTTATACTGGATCTGAAGATTTGTCCATCTAGTTCAGGACTGTCTGCTCCAACTGCTCTCCAGGGTTTTACTCTGAAAGGTCTTTCCCATTTCTGCTATCTGAAATCATTTAATTGGAGATGACAGTGACTGAACTTGGGACTTCCTCTGTCCAAAGCAAGTGAAGAGCTTGAAGAGCTATGGCTCCTTAATCAAATCTCAGTCTAGTAAGGCAGGTTTCTGCTTGTGGGTTTGGTATTTCATCCTTGCAATTATGTGCCGAGGAGAGAAAAAACACATAAGTACATATCCAGCATCTGCCAGATTCAGTCAAGATGCCCCCTCCCCACACTCTGTGCAGAAATAGGTGATTAGCTTTGGCAGAGGTATGGTGCTTAAACTCTGTTCAGCTGTGCATCCCTTCAAGCTCAATGAGATCTTCTCCACATTTTAATTTAATTTTAATTCAAAATGAAATGATCACTCAGCTGCATAGCTTGCTGGAATATGCAAGCTGCACTAGGGAAGCTTCAGCCTCTTAAAAACCCATCTCAGCTTTCTCGTACATTTTGTACTCCTTTCCCAAAGATGCCTTCAAGTGCTATTACTATTATTGTTGTTGTTATGTATACTGATTCATCACTAGGTGGCAATGTAGCAACACCGCTGGAGACCTGGCTGCTATACTGTGTAGAGGCATAAGCCATTTACAGCCACGGTGAAAAATGCATTAATTATGGCAACTACTTATTCACAATAACATGGCCAAGTTAAACAAGATACACGGGGGCATAATTTTCTACCTCACAGAGCTGCTCTTGGGATTCCCTCTAATGGCTTCATCCTGTTTAACTTGGAAAGCAGAATGTCTAACCTTTTGGCTGCTTGGCTGCTTTTGTAGCAATCACACCTCTGTACAACAAACAAAGGCTCTCTAAGAAACAAAAAAAGGGTGCCCCAAAGTCCCCAGGTTGGGGAAAGTGGCCCGTCGTGCAGAGGCAAATCCAAAATTGTCATCAGTGTACTGTGATATGGAAAAAGAAGCGGAGAGGAGAGAAGATTGGTTCAGTCTAACAGTTCTGTCTAAGTGGCTTGTTGGTGTACTGTAGTTTTTTGGGAAGGAATTTCAAGCACACTGGGATCTGAGGCTTGTTATGTGCGAATTAGTGCAATTAATGGCCATGTTTATAATTCTGTCCAGTGACTTCTATGTGGAAAGAAGCATGCTTCTGCATGCTGGTGGATGGGGAAAACAGATGCTGTATGCATGAATTCCTACTCTGATGTAGTAAGCAGAGAATGCTTACAAACAGTCAGCTGTTCAGAAGGAGATGTTGGGAAGCTCCCTCTCATTCCCCACCAAGAAGCTCATAAGCGCATTTGCAGCTTCTCTGGCAGGAACGTGTGCCCTCAGACCTGGCAGCTGCACATACTTGCAGTAGGATCAGGGCCAATGTGTTCAGCATCCTGGCCTAAGCATATTTCTTGGAACTGAATCTCACATATTTAATGAGACTTGCTTCCTAGTAGGAATACGTTAGATTGCAGCCTGACAGTCTTAACCTCAAAATAGCCTCAAAAGTCAGTGCAATGTACTGGACAGTACAAATCATCATCATCATCACCATCATCATCTATTTATACCCCACCCATCTGGCTAGGTTTCCCCAGCCACTCTGGGCAGCTCCCAACAGAATATTAAAAACACAATAAAAGATCAAACATTAAAAACTTCCCTAAACAGGGCTGCCTTCAGATGTCTTCTAAAAGTCAGATAGTTGTTTATTTCCTTGATATCTGATGGGAGGGCATTCCACAGGGCAGGCGCCACTACCGAGAAGGCCCTCTGCCTTTTCCCCACCTAGCCACGATATGCATGACCATGACTTTGGGCCGAACCTATCTGACAATGTGGAGGTTGTGAAATTGTGTAACGTACATAATTTACGCAATTAATTACATACATTACTTTGTCGTTATGTTATTCCACCTGATTCATTTCGGCGCAAAGGAAGTGCAGTGCAAATGGGGGAAAACATGATCAATTATGTATCCTAAGCAATCACTGCTGGTTTCTGTTTCTGTTTCCATTTGCATCAGAATTCTCTGACACTCCTAGATGAAAACAGTACTTTATAAAAATTTGGAGAAGCACTAGTTCAGACTTGGAAAATCTGTCTTTAATTTTACAGGTGAGGTACTGCAACAATGATGAGTGGAATCGTATCCTATCAGGTCACCATCAAGCTCCAAGGGAATATCAACAGCCTATTTAAGAGACGTCTCTCAGGGAAAATAAGGAGCTGCTATTCTAAAACCCATGTCCTGCAACCAAGGCCATGATCCAATGAAGCATACGGCCCCGTCCAAGTGATTGCAAGAGCAGCAACCATCCTTTGCTGTAGCATAAGGAACTTTTTATAACCTGAGGACTTTCAGAAACAGTTTGTAATGCTGGAATGTATCCCTCGGCCTTTTCTCAGCTCCTGGATATTTTCATGCCGAGCAGCTAGTATTCCTGGATCCCTCTGGTGGCTCATATCTATCAGACTCACACCTCCAAATTTCCGTCAAGAAATATATTCTATATGAGACGATTCTTTTGTTGCTATGATTTTATACTGAACTACTGTAGCTGTTTTGCACAGTTGCAAGATTGCTAGCCTCCTTGAGCCAATGACTAAGTTTCTGGCATATGCTAAAGAACTTCCTATTCACCCAAACATTCCCAGAGCAGAGATATTGGTCAGGTACATTACTGGCCACTCTGGAACTGTATTTTATGTCATTTTAATTCTGTTTTATTATGCATTGCTTGTTTTGTTGTTTGTATACCACTTATAAGTGGTTTATAAGTATTTTAAGTGGATAACTAGAAAAGGGGATATGTGCAAGACAATGGCAGGCAGAGCCATCTAAAAACAGTGTGCCTCACCAGATTTCAGGAACTGGCTGGATGAGGAGGAGTGGTGGGAGCCACCCGCTCAAGAGCCCCACAGAGAGGACACAGAAGATGATGAATTAGATCCCAGATCCTGGTGGTGGGACACTGAAGAGCAGTCTGCAGAAGAGATGAGCTGCGAGATGCTAGAAGCAGGGGGTCTGAGTGATCAAGGGAGGGTGGGTTCAGGAGAAGGAGGGTCTTCCAGGACAGGGTTAGAGGCTGAGAGTAATAGTGTGAGTGGAGACTCAGACAAAGAGGAGCCAGAGGTTGCGCTTGCTACACAGCAGCTGGACAGTCCTGGTCCTGCTGGCTCTCCTAGAGGAGAGTCTTGCACATTTCTGAGCAACGGGTCAGGTAATCCCAGAGCAGGATCCCACCCCATCAAGGCAGCCTTTGTCTGCTTGGGAGGGATCCAGAGTGAAAGGCAAGATGGGGAAGGGCAAAGCTAGAGGTCGGTTTCAGCAACGTCTCAGCTGGATTAGGACAAACCAGAGGACTCTACTGTGTTGTTATTTTCTGTTAATAAAAAGCTAATTGCATTCCGTGCCTCCCATGTGTCCCTACCCTGTGGTCGACCTGGGCTTGCTTGACAGCTTCTTCACATTGTAATTGATTCAAGGAAATCATCAAGGATTAAAATGATCCTGGATACAGTCCTGTTGGAACCCAGGCTGTGGGTTTACACTGGTAGCAAGAGGAGCAGAGGATAGTCAGTAGCTAACATTTATGCTTCCAGTACTGTCTCTTTCCCCAGGTGTTTTCATTTCATTGTTACCAAGAAATAGATGCACTAGGGATTATGCTTGCATCTGTGGTTTGTGGGTCTTTTTCTTCTCCCCTCCAGTGAGATTAATCTATTTGCCTTATAGTTCATGCATAGTTTTTGCTGGCTAGAAATGAACATCATGTACCGCAATTTTCTTTGTGCTGATCTCTCTTCCCCCTACCATAGCAGGGGACATTTTATATTCTGTTCACTTACTCAACAGCCAATTCCTCAGGTTCACATCTGAGATCTGAGGAGAGAGAAGCCTGGAATTTGTCAGAATGTTTTATAAGAGGGATGTTTCTGTGGATGTGAAGAAACAGAGAACTCCAGCTGCTCCGTGTTTATAAGCATGTTGAGAAGATGGTTTATTTGCGAAGAGGAACAACACATTTCCAGCAAATAGGAGGTCCTTCAAGTTCAAAGGAACTTGGTGGGAAACACATGCTGCCTTTTGTCATTCCAAAAGGGAGTTTAGACTACGAAGGAATGCATAGATAGTTCTCAGCACCTGAAATTTGGAGCTAATGCCTAGAAGAGATAGCAAGATCTCTTCCAACTCTATGATTCTATGATTCTAAGATGAATGAGAAGTCAGACGTACAAGTGTTTTTCAAGGTTCTCTTGATATGGGTGGCCACACAGAGACTAGATGCAATGGCAAACAAGGGGCTCCTGTATCTTTAATACTATTGTAAAAGAAGGGATTTCCACCTGTTGAAATTTCCCCTATAAAAGGTGCAGAAGCCCCCTGCCTCTTTTCCATCTGGCACTCCTAATCTCAGAACAGAAGGAAGTCTGCTGTTTCGAAACAAGGAATCTGCTTCATTTAAGACCCTGGAAACTGGAGGGTGCAGGAAGAGAGGGACCCATGAAGGTATTTTGTTCTGTGGGTCCCACCCCTTTTATTGCATTTACACCACTCTGTTCCATATGGAATGGCTTTACTTGTTTTATGATTGTAATTGTTTTATCTCCCTGTGTGATTTTTTAAAACTGCACATTAGATCGCTTGGGACCTTATGGCAAAAGGTGGGTAAGAAATCTTATAGGTAAAGAAATAAATAGCTGAAAATCAGCTCTGTCCATGTACTTAGATCATGAAATGAGTTAAAGCAAGTCTCACATGGCTGATAGAATGTTTAAACAGCATCATTATAAGAGACCTATCAGTAAAATACATTTTAGCATGTAAACATGTCGGAAGAGGACAATCCAGAGATAGGCACTGTGAAGTTCTAACTCGGGGATGGGGTACCTGTGGCTCTCTGAAAGTTGTTGGACCAACTCTGATCCATTTGAGCAAGCACTGGCCATAGTCATAAAGGATGATGGGCACTGCAGTCCAACAACATCTAGAGGACCACAGGTTCTTCATCCCTGCTCAAAGTGAAGTCAGTGGAGCCTTGGCATACAATTAAGCGCCTTCTCCCAAAGAGGTTTTCACTCTGGCCTATTGCAGCAAAAAAAGGAAGAAGAATCTTATTATTATTTACTATTTATTAAATTTGTATAACACCCTTCATCTGAAGATCACAGGGTGGTTCACAAAGGCTATGGCACCTTTAAGATTCGCTCATGCTACAAAGTATTGGTTAGTCTTTAAGATTCCCTTGTGCTAATAGCTGCAGTAGTAGATGGCTGGGAAAGCCGCTGATTTGGAACTTGGTCAATGTACTCAATAGGGCTGACATCATTTTGGCTGGCCTGCATCCTTACTGTGCAAGCTCAGTGACCACAGACCTATTCCCTCCGTGCTCCGTCTAATGGTAAGTAAACCTTTTATGTTTTAAAAGGTCTTCAACAGCAGGAGCACCAAACAGCTTTATTCCTTTTGAATCTGGATCCAGCCTTATGATCTTCTGCCAATGATAGCCTGAGTTTTGAGGTCTTACACTAAACATGAAAGCAGGCAAATTCTGTATTATTTGGGGATGCACACAGCTCACACAGTCCTTTTACTGACATCAAGAGAACTGCTTCCAGGAAACCATCTGGGCTGGATCTGTCCAGCAACAGTTGCTTGCAACAAACACATTGCAATGATCCCCCAGCTAATGGAGAAACACTTATTGACTGTGCATCTAGAGCCCAATCAATCCACAGAAGTAAATCAACATCTGGAAATATTAACTGTTTGGGATGAAGAAAAGCAGGTGGATGAGGCAGAGGGAAAGTTTCTAATTACACCAAAGCACAAGAGTCACCCAGCAGCTGAGAGTTATATGCTTATAAATGTCTCTGGGGGTGATATAATGAACCATAAATGCATGGTTTGAGTTGACTGGTGTTTCATGAGATACGTGAGGGTTTTTTTTTTTTATAAAGCTGTCAAATTAGTTTTTCTTTTGACCTTTATATATGTTAATAAAGAAAACCACAGTAGGCTAAAACTAGTTGATGAAAAGAGAATGAGTCCAATAGGAGTGCTTGGATGTCATGCCTTGGCAGCCCTTACAACAACTTCATGAGGTAGATTAGGGCCAAGTTAGGTTCATGGTTGAGTAGGCATCTGAACACAGGTCTTTTAGTTCAATCACATCTAAATTGGGTTGCCAGCACCTACATTTGTAGTGTTCACATGGCAGGGAACTATGGTCCTGATGTTTGTGATGGTAATATAATATTGTCGTAGATTGTTGTCCTAGAAATGATGTGAAAGAGGGAAGGAAGTTCTAGATCTCTACTCATACCATTTTACCCTGTGCACCTATAACCAAAGTCCTCGGAGTTTACCTCTGAGTAAATGTGCATATTATTGGATTCCATGTTGGCTCTCAAAAGAAGAAAGAGTCCTGCTAGATCAAGCCAAGGGCCCATCGAATCTAGCATTCTGGTCACACAGTGGTCAACCCGATGCTTATGGGAAGTGCATAAGCAGGACATGAGTACAACACTCCTCTTCTACTTCCATGCCCAACGGTTTGGAAATAGGTTGTACTGATTTCAATGGAATTTACTTGCAAGTAAATGTGCTTAGGTAAATATTAACTGGGTAAACTTTGGAGTCCACTGATTTCATCAGCATGATGCCAATCTCAATTCAGAATTCTTTTCAAATGAGTGCTGTACATATATTGCAGAACTGCAACTTTGCAATTGCCATTTCCTCATTAATGGGCAATTCTTCAGTTCGCAGTTCATTACTTCACAATACAAGCTTCCCATTAACTGGAATAGAATAGGAGCAAGCGCTGGAGCATCGTCTCAGGTAATCAATGGGCATTTTGTATTCTATAAGTAGATGCTTTCATCCTAGCTTAACTTCACCCAAGCCAGAAATAGCTTCCAACTGATTGAAGGATCTCAGTAATGCAGCCTGAGAAACTAATCTGAATCCATTGATGTCCCCAGGAGTTTTCATTAACTATAGAGTGTTCTCTGCTGCTGTTTACCTTACATTTTACCCTTCTCTTTCTTATATGAGCTTCATATACCCTCAATATGGTTTTTGCCAAAGGCAAGAGTGCATCATTGCACAATGTGGTGGAGGTGTAGAAACCTTCCTTTTCTGCCACCATTTCATCCTCAGCAAGCCATTCATCTAAGCTGTCTTGGCTGGTGTGTAGGTTGGTTAAAGTTGGTAACGCCTGTCCATCTGCAGCATGCTGTGGCAATTTGCAAGACAACACCTTGATACCACAATTGATGCTGATCCTGTAGCACTGGGGCAGTGGCAGGGAACTGGATCTGGTCAGAGGGCTGGATTTCCCCTCTCTGTAGGCCACTTTGACAGATGGCTGGGGCTGCACACCTGTAAATCAGCTGGCACCATATGATGTGCAGTGATTCAAAGTTCAAGCCATGGTTGCAGAATAAGATTTGCGGCACTGGCTCTTCCTTTGCACCTTTGGCTGAATTCAAGCTTGGTTCCTAGACTAAGATAGCCCATCCCATGCTTTAGTGACCTCACGGATTACTGCAAAGCACTCTTTGTGGGACTGCACTGTAGCTGGTGCAAAATGCTGCTGCCTAGCTTTTAGTGGGGCAGAGAAGTAAGAGCATATAACTCTAATCCTAACAGAACTGCACTGGCTGCCTGTGAACCACAGGCTCCAATTCAAAATTTAGGTATTGGTTTGCAAAGCCACAAATGGCTCGGGACTCAAGTATCTGCAGGAATTCCTTCTCCAACACCAGCTGTCAGATCTTTAAGCTCTGTATGATAAACCCTGCTCATGGTTCCTCTTTGATTCATTGTGTTGTGACATAGGGCATGCCCTTCCTCATTGTGGCACCTTGATTAAGGAACTCCCTATTTCTAGAAGTGTGCTTGCCCTCACTTTCGATAATCTAGCACCAGTTGAAACTGCATTTGTTTATCCAAGTAAAGATATCTGAGTGTTCCCAGCATTGATGACTTTGAGAATGGCTATATTTATTGAAGACTGTTTATATAGGCTTTGATGAAGCAATAATATATTGTTGTTTTAATGCTTGTTGTACACCGCCTTGGGCTCAATTTAGAGGAAAGGTGGGATTACAGTGCAGTTAAAAATATAGAAGCACTTCCCCCCCTAAATAATTTGATTAAAAATCCAGCTGTTTAGACTGAGAGCTTAACCAAATAGGAAACATCTTATGGACAGTTTGATAGTCACTTCCATTAGCAGAGAACAGATTGAAGACTGGCACCAGCTGGCACAGAAGTCAAGCTCCAGAAGGTGTAGCAGGAGGTGAGCTACAGTGACAATCCATTTCCAAAATGGATTAGAGATGTCCAGTTCTCTGAGACCCTGCCAGGAATGGAAAATGCATCATCTGCAATGTGTCAGCCAAGTATCCTGACATGCCCCAAGATAGTTGATGCTCATAGTCTATGACTCCTTGCTTTCAGCTCCCCTGCCCAGACATAACAACAAATTTTCATCACTTCTGATTACCAGAAAGCTAGAGACTTTGCTGGAAGGCAAAGGGAAAAAGGAAGGACAAGTCTTTGAAGTGTTCTATTAAATAATATATCACAGCACCCAGTCCCTATATTTCTAACCAAACGTTGCAGTCCTTTGTGCTTACAATATATGAGCCTCCTTAAAACAACAACAAAGAACTGTCCACCTCTTTAAAATTATGCATGGCGTGGAGAAAGTAGAGGCATACAAACTTTTCTCCCTCTCTCATAACACTTATGAACTCATGGCTATCCAATGAAGCTGAATGTTGGAAGATTCAGAAAAGATAAAAGAAATTACTTCTTCATGAAGCAAATAGTTAAATTATGGAACTCACTCCTAAAGGAGGCAGTGTTGGCCACCAACTTGGATGGCTTTAAAACAGGGTTAGATGAATTCATGAAAGAGAAGGCTTGTGGATACTAGCCATGAAGGCTATGGTCAGAGGCAGCAAAGCTTCTGAATTTACTGAAAACCAGAGATGGGAGAGTGCTCAAGTCCTGCCTAGGTCCTACTTGCAGTTTTCCCCACAAACATCTAGCTGGCTGCTGTGAGAACAGATGATGGAGTAGGTGGTTGATCCTCTTCTGTTCTTTTCAGGGCTCATATCCCCATACTTTGTGCTCTGAAGCTACTCATCATTACATTGATGCACGGAAGACTCGACACCCTACCAATCCTGCCATGGTCAGTGTTATGTACTGACGTTCTCACCTTGGGCCAGCAGGGGGATACTGTAGATAGTTTTCACTCAGGTCCACATATGCAAATAAGGAATTGAAAGTGACGTTCAGTGATTTGATAGTTACAGAAAATGGTTACTGTTGCGTTGTAGTGGAGCTCTATAGAAGCAGGCTGACTGAACCCTTCAGTTCAGTTCTGTTCTGGCCTGTGAATAAACAAGAGCTGTTTGAAGAATCGCTGTGTCGTCTGATATGTTCACCCACAACTTAACAGTCAGTGCTAGCCTCTTACCTGCAGCCTTTACTAAATTTTAATGATGCACTTAGGTTAGACATTGGATTGGGGGGGGTGTTGCTGAGGGAGAATTGTTGGATGGAGGCTGCACCCTCTCCTGAGGTGATTGCCTCATCATACCTAATGTTAGGCCTGACCCTCTGGAGCCACTCAGGGTAATCCTGCCAGTTCCATTCCATTTATACGGTCAACCATATAGGGTTTAATTATCTACAACAGCAAAAGATTAAAGCCACATGATGGAATCACAATATATGGTGGACCTATGTTAAATTTCCTTTTTGTTATCCAATTGTCCACTTGGAGCTCCATAAATTCCTTCTGAAGCTTCCCATGTAATTGTGGCCACCCTCCAAGTTTTGAATGCACCACAATGACAAAGTAAAACCTTAGTCTTATCAATAGCATTAGCTTCCGTATACTCTGAATTAAAAACTCTCTCCAAGAGTTTCTTCTTCAAGAAATTATAGGTTGAGAAACAAGATTAATTGTGATGAACTGTTTCAGTTTCAACCATATTGCATATAGACAAGCGTTGTTTTTTTTAGCACTGCCATCTTCTGTAGGCCATGTAAAACCTGAGCGGACATTGTTTGAAACTATGCCTGTCAGATAAATCCTCCCACTGGACTAGTGGTTAGCTTGATCATTATTCTGGATCTTCTGACAGTCTCACTCTATAGCAGAGGTTCCCACGTTTTTGAGTCCATTTAGGCTCATTTGGAACAAAATACCAATTTGACAGAAGAAAAACTGATGATGCTTAGAATCCCACCCCAAAGCAGACAACACCATTTAACAAAAGAACACAGGCAAAAAGCAGATGACTCCTCTAAAGCAGGCAATACCCTACTAAACAGCCCCCATTAAGAAAATCCCTCAATTTCTTTTTTTAAATGAGCGGGTCATGGGGCATCCTAAGGTTGCTGTGGTGCCTATGAGCATCACACTGGAGATCTCATCTCTATAGTGACATCCCCTTGAAGTCAACAGCAAAATTCCCATTTATTTCAATGGGTTTGTGGAGCACAAAGACAGCTTCAGACTGCAAGGGTACAAACAGGTTGTCTGCCTGGTTTACTGGGACAGTGGTGGAATGGATGGCCAAAGCATAGACATTTTTGTTTCCTTCCTTCCTTAACTGAAGGATTAATAAACTGTGCTGATTATGTCCATATTAGAATGAGAAGCTCTTGGAAGTCATACTGCTTTGACTTTGCATTTACATCCAAGGACTTGCAGCCTGGATTCAAATGAGCATCTTAGCAAGTCTCATCAATACACCTAATACCTTTGACTTCAAAGCAATGCCAAAGTCACTGTCCTTGGTGCTGGTGATTTTTCACACTGACACGGCATTGTGCTGCCTTCTCTTCGATCAAAGTAACATTTCGACTTTCTTTTTTTTACTGTAAAAAATCCTCCCTGCATTCTGATAGAACGACTTCCATTAACATTACATTCTTTCTCCCAGCATGTTCCAGGATGGTTTTTAGAGACTCTGGTTGAAGGGGAATGTTTTTCAATATAATTCATTCAGTGTGTGTGTGTGTGTGTGTATATGTGTGTGTACGTACTCCCATCTTTGAATTAAATATTTTGACTTAAATATTTTCAAGGTGGCTCACAAACTAAAACCATACTAAAATACATGAATAAAAAGGGATACCAAAACTACAGAACTGTTTAAGATAATAGAATACATGACAATAAAACAATAAAGTGTGAAAAGAATCAACTGTTGCGTGGTGGTTAGAGGGTTGGGCAGCAGAGTTCAAAGCCCTGCTCATACATGAAGCTCACTGGGTAAGCCTGGGCCAGTCATAACCTCTCAGCCTTACCTACCTCACAGGTAATAATAATCTAGATATAAAAGCAGCGGGCAGAAATAAAACACTAGTGAATATGTTTTTTGAAAGAAATGTGGGTGGATAAAACTATTTTTACCTGGTTCTTTAAAAAACTGAGAGTAGGTGTCAGTCACATAGCCTTGAGGAGGGTGTCCCCAGTCCAGGGAACCACTCCTAAGAAGGCCCAATTTCTGGTCACTACCTGCCTAACCTGTGCAGGAAGGGGCACCTGCTGAAGAACCTTGCTTAGAGAAATGAATAGGTTCATAGTTTTATTTTATTTTAAATTATTGTTACATGTATATTCCACCTTCAAGGTGGCATACATATCCCCTTCCCATTTTATCCTCATATTAACAATCTTGTGAGGTAGGTTAGGCTAAGAGACTGTCACTATTTTGAGGTTGGGATACCAGCAAACTCAGGTTGCACAATTAAAGTTGATTTGGTGCTTTTGCACAACAAACCCACTTCACTGCAAACCCGGAATTTTTTTTGTGTGTGATAAGGAATGTGATAAGGAATGTGACTGGAAAATGCACTGGAAAGTATAGGATTAAAAACTGCTTGATGCAGCACCATATATATTTTTTCATACACAAATCAGAATGAATGCTCGCTAAGTAGCCAATTTTAATTAACCTTGCGGCAAACAAATCTGGATATATGCTGAGTAAACATGTTGGCTGAAAGCGGCCTCTAGTTCTTTGGTTTCATAATTGTAATTTCTAATAATAATAATAATAATAATAATAATAATAATAATATAGACACATTGGGGCATATGAAATGTTCCTGTGAAAGAAGGAGAAAAGAGCAGGACACAGTGGCTGCAGTCTTATACCTGGGAGTAAGTTTGAATTCTATGGGACTTACTTCTAAGTAGATACACATAGGAGGGTACTCCAAAGCATCCTTTGAATAAAGGACTCAAGGTAACTCCACAATGATGGAATCTGTGAAGCTGTGACGAACAAGGCTTTACTATGAGTGAGTTAGTGTAGCAATAAAAACGTTAGTTTTTATTTGTGTATTAACTCACATGTTAAAAAGGTTTCTCCAGAGATTTCGTGGTAGGTGCCAAGTTGGAGTTGTCAGTGAACAGGAAACAATAACGCGAGGCAAGAATTTTCTAACCAACTCCCTCCCCCCGCCCGAGCTCTTAAATGAATAGAAGCAAAATCCCCATGCAACCACTTCAATTAACACTTTTAATTTCCCAAAGCAGTTAACAAAGTGGTTCCTTGACATCTTCTTATATTCACTTCAGCATTATGCCTTGGGGAAATAACAGCACGGAGGTGATACAAGAGTGTGTCATACCAGACATAAGCCTGAATATACGATAGCCCAGCCCAGCTCCCAGTCTGATTTCATAGGACGTGCGCAACATGGAGGAAGAAAAAGAACCTCAAGACAGCTATAGAAACTCTCAGAAGTGAGTTGTCAGGTAAAGGGAGAAGCAGATAAATATCAGCTTCCATTAGCTGGAATTGCAGGCACAGGACCTGCTCCAATTCCAGTCAACACCAACCAATACTGCTCAAGGAAAATGAAGGAATATCACTTACTGAGCCCAGCTCTCCTCAGGATCTGGCTTCAGTATCAAAACCTGCTACAGGTCCAGTAACTAGGTACCTGAAAACTACGGTAGGTTCTCTGACAGGTTATTGTGTGACTAACAAATAAATGAATAAGCTCATGTTTTTGACGAAGCACCTGCTGGTTAAAGTCTACATTCTAGTAAACACCTTAGGAGTACACATCAAAAGTACAATGCAATATACAATGGCACAGAGGAAGGCCCACAGAGTTGCGCCCAACACTGCGGGGCGTTGGGGGTGTTGTGTGTATAAGATGTCACACGCATCACACCCTCCCAACCTGGCCAGACCCACTCGGCCTGCCATCCACTGGCCGCATTTTCTGAGTGGGGTGTGTGTGTGTGCAACAGCTGCACCACAGTGGAGACAGGTTGCCAACGGCAGCAGCTCCATCCCCAAGTCAAGCCTGACCTAAGAGGTGGAGAGAGGCTACAGTGTGTGAGGCGCCCGGTCGCAGGAACTCCATCCCTGGTCAGGTCAAGCCTGACCCGAGGAGCAGAGAGAGGCTGTGGCGCGCGAGGGGTGAAGATAAAGGGTCAACAAATTGAACTCTGTCAAGTGGTGACTGGCAAACTTTCTTAAGAGTTGCCCTCCAGATAATTAATCCACCGCTTTTGGAATCCCTTCACTCCAAGGCTAGGAAAACAGACAGTGGAGACAACGAGCCTTAAGTAAATTGGGAGACAAGTGTTGCAACTTGCAGGGTCAGCTGGTGGATTGGTCTTCACAACAGACCTACATGTACACAGGTTCCCTATCAAGTCTACATTGACCTCAGTTCTCCACACTAATCTTATACTGTGTGTGTGTGTGTACATGTACATGTGTGGGCAGAATACACTAGAAATAAGGTGCAATGATCTAATGTTAAAGACTCTCAGCATAGCTACATTTCTAGCAAGTGAAATCCATGCCACTTGCAGTACAAGTTTGAACAGATGCTGGTAGCATTGGCAACTATACGAAATAAGGAACCTACAGAATTTAGTGAAAAGATATTTATTTTATTTATCATGTATTTATACATATTGCAATTTCATTTAAGAAAATCGAAGCTGTGTACAACAACAAATATACATATTTCCCCCCAAATGATACAACTCTGGTTTAAAATAAATAGTAACTTTCCCCCTTAGGCATGGTATTTGAAAATCACTAATGGACTGAGCCTTTGCTATAATATGATATATTCTGGCTCAAATCCACAGGAGTTTATAAACCAACCTCATTTTTCACAGGAGGAAACAACAGACTGGATCTAGGCATATAATATCTTTGATTTACAAAAGAAAATCAGTTAGTACCCTAGGGCAATTCTAGCAAGTACAGCTGTGACTCACTTTGGGGCCTGTTCTCTAGCCGTATTAGCAGGTGGTGCCTGAGGTAAAACCTGGCTCATGCTGATTCCTTGCTGAGCCCTGTCAGTTGCCCCATCCACTGCTACAATATGTACCAAATCCAGCTCTTGACATGCCAGTGCAAATCCACATTTTGTGTGGCTTTTCTTTTGGCATGCCAAAAGCTGTTGTAAAAGTGTGGGGAAATGTGTTTGACATTTGCTCAGGGCTCAGAAAAATTCACATTAGAAGGGAATTCTTTCGTGTTCTACTTCAGTATGTCCAGAAAATAACTAATTTGTTTGCCCCTTTATAAAATGAACCAATTCCGTTCCGTTCAAAAGTTCATCCAAATGCTCTTCGGCAAATCAAATAAGGGTAAATTCATGAGGTGTTATGTATCACCATGGGTAGGATAAGAGATGAGATCCTAATCACCCTTTTCCTTTCTGGTTCCGCCCCCCTGCCCTGCCTCACCTCAAAGTAAACAGGGGGCTACTTGTGAGAAGAGGGGTATAATGATGATGATGATGATGATAATTTATTATTTATACCCCGCCCATCTGGCTGGGTTTCCCCAGCCATTCTGGGCAGCTCCCAACAGAATTAAAAGCACAATAAAACATCAGGCATTAAAAACTTCCCTAAACAGGGCTGCCTTCAGTTGTCTTCTAAAAGTCAGATAGTTGTTTCTTTCCTTGACATCTGATGGGAGGGTGTTCCACAGTGCCACTACTGAAAAGGCATTCTGCCTGGTTCCCTCTGCTTGCTTTGTTGTTTTGGTCTAGTTTTTTCCTTGTGTTTTCTCTTGTATTTTATTCTGTAAACTGCCCTGAGATATTTTGCTGAAGGGCAGTATAGTAGTAGTAGTAACAATCAGGCAGAGACAATCACCCTCCCATATCTCTTGTAACACTCAGATTTGTGGTAATCTAATGAAGCTGAAGGACGTGGGTGGCGCTGTGGGCTAAAGCCTCAGTGCCTAGGGCTTGCCGATCGAAAGGTCGGCGGTTCGAATCCCCACGGCGGGGTGCGCTCCCGCTGTTCGGTCCCAGCGCCTGCCAACCTAGCAGTTCGAAAGCACCCCTGGGTGCAAGTAGATAAATAGGGACCGCTTACTAGCGGGAAGGTAAACGGCGTTTCCGTGTGTGGCTCTGGCTCGCCAGAGCAGCAATGTCACGCTGGCCACGTGACCCAGAAGTGTCTTCGGACAGCGCTGGCCCTTGGCCTCTTTGAGTGAGATGGGCGCACAACCCTAGAGTCTGTCAAGACTGGCCCGTACGGGCAGGGGTACCTTTACCTTTACCTTAATGAAGCTGAATGTTGGCTTGAATATGTCCTTGAACTCTGGTAATATCTATTGCTTGACTGAATGAACACTGGAGAAGAGTGTGGGTAGATACCTGCCCATTGTACAAAGGTAAAATCTCCACCTACTTTTGCCTCTGGCCCAGCTGACCTATGCCATGTGGCCCCTGGAAGGTTGCTGAGAAGAGAAGGCGGCCCTCGGATTGAAAAAGTTCCTCCACCCCTGCCTTTAACCAGTTGGGTCTATCAGAGATGTCATGGAACTTTTGGACAGCATAAGAATGCATGCCTTGGCTCCATCTTATCATGTCTCCTCAGCTGAGCTCCTGCTTGACTGCAAATTGAGTGGTATATTGTTCCCGCTTCACCTGCTGGCCTGGCCTGCTGTGTCCAGCATTGCTGCACAGTGTTAAACGTGTTCTGCCCACAAGACCGCTGTTTTGTCATATCACTACGATGTCTCGTGCTTCGGGTAGGAAACTGTTTACAGAGAAATGCAATTGAAGACTTTTTTTTTTACCTCAATCTAAAACTTGCAACCGAACCCCCAGAAATATCTCACATGGCGCAGAGATGGAAGGTGCCAAGATTGACTTTCTCAGTTTCCTTCAGTTGTCAGATATAAGCGCTGTTGTGGGATTTAGCGGTGACGTCCCCATGGTAACTAAAAGGCTTCATTAAAGGAAGGCTGGCGTCCTGCTGGCTCTGCTTCAGAATGACCTTTGGTGTACCCAGACTATTTTAAACACCTTTGAATCCCCGGCGTGTATCAGGGGCTATACTAAGCTGGCTTATTTGTTTCTAATTATGTATTTTTAGCAGGCTGTTTAACTCGAACATCACAAAGAACAGCCAGAGCACACCATGTCTTTTCAGCGGTAATAGCCATGACCAAAGAGGCCTTGCCCTCAGGCAAGGAGTGCTAGACATGTAGCCATTTATTCTTACTTGGTACCTTGTGGGAAAAGTTTAAGATTTAACTAACTCGCAGTGAGGAGAGGATTTATAAATGCTGAGATGATGAAAAATTAATCAGCCAGTGTCAAACTGTGCTCAGTGGCTGCCGTATCAGCCAGCTTCTTCCAGATGATGACAGCGCACTACAACCCTGTCCGAATTAGCAGTAATAAGATGGATGGAGAGGAGCAAAATGCGCTTTGTGCTCTGCAATGCTCATCAACTCCCTTCAGTTTAGCAGGCAGGTGGTGTGCATGCATGTAGAAGAGTGAGGGGATAAGTTATTGCAGGATAACATCCCTGGAAAGGGATGAACCTCCCCAATCTGAACCTCCATGTTCAGAGGCAATAGTTCAGTTGGTTAGAGAGTGGTGCTGATGATGCCAAGGTTGCAGGCTCAATCTCCGTATGGGACAGCTGCATATTCTTGCATTGCTGGGGGTTAGACTAGATGATCCTCAGCGTCCCTTCCAACTCTACAATTCTGTGAATATGAGATGCAATGAGTGAGAGGCTGTTGATTTCATGCTCTGCTGTAAGCTTCTCAGAGGTATCTGACCAGAAACAGAACACTGGAACAGATAGAAACTTGGGGAAAGGCTTTAGCCCACTGCCAAAGCATCTGCTTTGCATGCAGAAGATCCTGGGTTCAATCCTCGGCATGCCCATGTAATATGAGAAAGGGAGAAATGCTTTTCTCTATCCACTTTCTCCATGCCATACTTAATTTTATAAACTTCTATCATGTCATGATCAGGGAGAGAAGGGACAAGAGGACAGTGAGGACAGTGGCGCTTTGAAGCATGATGCCTCCTGTGACTGTGGAGGCTCCTCATATTATTGACACCCTGTATAACTGGGGTTCTAGGTCCCACGGGAATCCTATCTGAGTGCAGGAGGCTCAATGTTCCAGAACTTCACTGTTGGTGGTGATTGGGATGGCAATGTGGGGCAGAGCATTGTGTGCTCGCTCTCGCTCTCCTTGTTCACCTGTAGGTTTTCCAAGCAAGCAGAAAACCTGCAGAATCCTTAACATGTGAACACATTTCAAGTTAATTATAGTCGCATGTTCCGCTCCTTCTGCACTACCAGTCGATAAATCCTTGCCTGCTCACGAAGCTTACTGGCTTAGAGCCACAGTTAAAAATAACTCAGACTTTCTTTTCAGGGGAAAAAAAAAGAGGGGACTCGTATAAATGATACCAGAGTTTATAGCTTGTCCAGCCTCTGGCAAATGTAGCACAATGTCCCTTACCTGGTACACAAAAATTGCTTGCATGAGAGTGGGTGGAATGAAGCAAAGGGGAAAGCGAGAAGAAAAATCCAATCATTGGCTTAGAAAAATCTAATTCTCTCCAGGTATATTGAAGTCTACAAAGCAGTTATCTTGCAAGTGGCTGGAGGCAACCTGGTCATGTATCCCCTAATAGCACCGCTTAGATTACGCTTGGTTTCCATGATTGTGACAGGGCACCTGGGTCATGGTGTCAAATGCATGTCTCCTTTGCTTGGATCCCTTCCAAACTACCCACTGTTCACAGCTTCTCCCCCAAGCCCAATGGAGAAATGAGTGGCCTGACAGCTCTGAGGAATACCTTTTAATACAAATTGAGAGAAACAGCTTCTGGAAGGGCACTGTTCCATTATTCTTGCTGGGAGAAAGGTTATTAAGCCTTGATGGAGTCACACTCTCTTGCTGAAGTATTTTTGTGACTGAGAGGTTGGTGTTTACCAGGCTTTGCGGGTGGAATATTGTGAGGAGCTGGGGAGGGAGGGAGACAAGGTGGAAATGAATTCGAAGTGAAATTAAGGACAGGTCAGGAAATACATGTCACTTGAAACAAATGGGGAAAATTCCCCTGACCCCCCTAGAGTGGAAGGGATTCTCATCTGAAGGACAAAGAAACATATTTGGGCCTGTTGCATGAGGTAAACTCTCCCTGTGGCTTCTGAAGATTGAGGGCATTTGCATGACGGAGTGGCAAGACATACATTTCTCTTTAAAAAAATCATTTATCCAACTGCCTCATAGGATGAACATCAGGACAAGGGGGAGATCAACCTGCCCCCTCCATTGGAGAGAGAAGGAGCAGCTGCAGGGAACTTGCTTGCTTCCCTCCATCCCTTCCAGAAAGAACATTTACAAGGACTTTGTAATTAAAAGCTTGTGCCTTAGGCAGCAATCCTGACTCCTCTTCCCTGGGATAAATCGCCACTTAATTCAAGAGGAGTTATTTTTAAAGAGACATTGCTGGAATTTTGCTGCTAGTTTGCTTTTTTCCTCCCACCTCCCAATCCCTTTTCCGTTTGCCTAGTCTTTTGGATAGTTCCTGCCCTCTGGGATGCCATCTTCTACTGATCACTCTTTTTCATCTAAGGGAAGTTTAAGAAAACTTTAAATAATGAAGCAATGTCTACAATACACAGAAATATTGGAAGTATTGGAAATATTGGAAGAATGAGAGACAACCCAAGTGACTCACACGGAACGTTGAAGAAAGGTTCTGTAGAAACGCTGAGTACTGTATTATTATACAGAGAATTTAGAAATAATTTACAAAATTGGCAGGGAATTATATCACTCCTTGTTAATAGCTTCGCAAACAATATCCAGTAGGTGGCTGTGACCTTTGTGCAACCACATGCCATGCAGCAATTAGAACAGTAACAAATGTGCTATCTTGTGTATGTGTGTGCTACTCAGGGACAGACAACAGGTAAGAACCCTCATCTAAATGCCTTACTTGTAGGTTTCCCAGAGGGAATTGTCTTGCTCTGATTGGAAACAAGATTCTCAACCAGATGGATGAGCTCTGATCCAGCAGCGCTATTTTAACATGAAAAAAAAACCCAACCCTTATAGTAGCAATGAAGTTTATTTGACCACAATGCTCAGCGTGCTGTGTGAAATCTGCAGCACCTGCGGTACACAAAATTTGAGGTGAAATTCTTGGAAGTAGCCACAGATACTAGGGACTCAGAGACATTAGTCAAAATACAGCATTACAAATGTGTTATAACACTGTGACACCAGATGGCAATTGCAAGATTTACAATGGGTTTTTTCTCCAGAGCGTTTTTTTTAAATAGCTGTGTAGATCTAGCCTAGTTCTGATCACAGTTGGTGTCCTTTGCCATTGCCATGGAGGAGCTGTTGGGTTGCTGCAACTGCACAATGTGATCTGCCTCCACTTTACTTTCTGTGCGGTCACCAACCAATGGCACTGCCACTAATAGGTTATCTGTGGCTGTGCTTCACAATGGTCCCATCTAAATAAATGGGCCAGGGTGAAATATGGCAGTGGTCTTATGCTCATTGGGGCCCTTAACAAGGCCAGGGATTGCCAACCTTTTTAAGGTCCATGGACATGTTTGGATTTTTGAGCAAGAGCTGTGGGCTTTAGCCCCTCTGGTCACTTTCTTCCCTGGATCAGTCTCCTCACAGAGAGACAGAAAGAGAGAGCATGCACACATAGAGAGCCTTTGCTTTTCTGAGGGGTCAGGGCAACAGCTGGCTCAATAGAATTAATCTGAGCCATGAAATTCAAATGGATGATTGAATAATTGCTTTATTTGATATAAGTTATTTATTTTATAAGCACTTTTATAAGCAAAGTTATTTATTTTATAAGCAATGACAAACCTAGACAGCATCTTAAAAAGCAGAGACATGACCTTGCCAACAAAGGTCCGTATAGTTAAAGCTATGGTTTTTCCAGTTGTGATGTATGGAAGTGAGAGCTGGACCATAAAAAAGGCTGATCGCCAAAGAATTGATGCTTTTGAATTGTGCTGGAGGAGACTCTTGAGAGACCCATGGACTGCAAGAAGATCAAACCTATCCATTCTGAAGGAAATCAGCCCTGAGTGCTCACTGGAAGGACAGATCGTGAAGCTGAGGCTCCAATACTTTGGCCACCTCATGAGAAGAGAAGAGAAGAGAAGACTCCCTGGAAAAGACCCATTAATGTTGGGAAAGATGGAGGGCACAAGGAGAAGGGGACGGCAGAGGACGAGATGGTTGGACAGTGTTCTCGAAGCTACCAGCATGAGTTTGACCAAACTGCGGGAGGCAGTGGAAGACAGAAGTGCCTGGCGTGCTCTGGTCCATGGGGTCATGAAGAGTCGGACACAACTAAACAACTAAACAACAACATTTATTTTATAAAGTTATTGTACTTTTTTTGTATTGGATCAGATTGTTATTACATGTGTATTCTTTGTTGTCTACTTTGCTGTTCCCACCCCCCAGCTTGTAAATTGTCTTGTATACAGTAGTATAGAAAGGTGGTATACAAATTAAAAGTGAAATGAAAAGCAATTGGGGCTGAAAGAGGAAGTGGGAAACTGCAGCACCCTTCCACCTTCAACTCTTTGCACTTTACAGTGTGTGTGTGTGGGAGTTAGCCACCCTTACCAGTTTATGATCACAGATTCTGCATTAATCTATTTTAAAAACCCAGCTGCTCAAAATGTGTAGCTCAAAATGTGTTTCGATGCATACTTTCTCTCAAAATGCATATTTTGATTCACAAAGATCGATTTCCTCCAGCGTCCCTAAATTAAAGTCAAGTGCTCTTCTACAAAAGCTACTCACACAAATACCCAAATATGTACACATTCCTTTAGTTAAAGAGCAGGGTATAAAGAGGTGGATTCATCAGGTGGGTGGAAAGGAGGGAAGTACAAAGCAGACTTACTGTTTGGAGACAGAAGTGGAAGGAGCAGGAAGGGGGGGACCTGTGCCAAAGAGTGAATTCATTTCTAGCAAAATGGAGACAGAGACACTAATCCCTTGGAGAGGAGAGTGAGACAGAATGAGGTGGGACAGAGGGAGGCGTGAGGGGAAGAGGAAAATTCCTAGCTGAAAACATACTCAGTGCCAGTGAAGTATTCTTTACCAAAGGAAACCTTTAAATCATTAATCCCCATTAGTGCCTGTATTTACATTAGCCACATTTATTTCCAGGCACAGCTGGAACGCCACATTTATGTATAATTTAAAATGTTAAGTTCTCTAATGTTGTTCACAGCATCACTATTTCATGAGGGCAGGGGAAAATGCAGATTTTACTGGGAGTCTCCACAAATATAGGTCTGCCTTGCTTGCACATTGTGTGGTGCATGCAGCCAGAGGCTTGGAAAAAGTTTTTACTCCTTGTAATTCCCATTCTCCACAAGATGCAGAGGCATGCACAGTGCTTTTATATGCGTAAACTCTGAGTTAAAATTGCTTTCCCTCCAAACAGTGATTCCGTGAACAACATTGGAGAGTTTTGCATTTAAATTCATCATAGCCACCAGTGTTCCCAGCAGCACTTGTTGATGTTCATCACTTCAGGTGGTCTCAAACAGCTCAGGGAAAATCTTTTTGATGGTTACCTCATCTGTTCTGTGCCACATGATTTCTGGGCACCACCCTCCATTTTGTGCATGTGTCAATAACTGTATTCCATGACTGTTCTTGACACGTATCCAAACACTGCTGTTTCTGTTTCTCTTTTTTTATATATATATAATATTTTATTGGTTTTTACAATAAAAGAACAGAAAAAGAGCACATCACAGGTAAACAAAACAAAAAGGGAAATACAACAACACATAAACACCATGCAACAAAAAATATAAAAATGAAAGAAAAAATAAAAATATTAAAAACAATTGTTATCTTCTTGTATTTCTTTACATTAACTTGTTTCTGCGGCTTCCCCAGACCTTCCCACTCTGTATTCCAGATCGTATATTCTGTCAGCAAATTCCTTCCCTCTGTCATATTTTGATTACATCATTATCTTAGCGTCTTAATATAGTAGCATTACCATGTATCTTACAATTTATTAATCTTTCTTCTTCTTTAAATTTTTATGCTAATAGACTTAAGTTCAATCTGGTGTCATCAAACATTCTTTATCTTATGATGCTTCCGTAGATAGTCTTTAAACTTCCTCCAGTCTTCCTTCACCGTCTCTTCTCCCTGGTCTCTGATTCTGCCAGTCATTTCCGCTGATTCCATATAGTCAATAACTTTCATCTGCCATCCTTCCAGCGTGGGCAGTTCTTGTGTCTTCCAATACTGTGTGATGAGTATTCTTGCTGCTGTTGTAGCGTACATAAAGAATGTCCTGTCCTTCACATGAACCTGTTGGTTGACCATGCCCAGGAGAAAGGCTTCTGGTTTCTTCGGAAATGTGTATTTAAACACTTTTTTCAGTTCATTATAAATCATTTCCCAGAAGGTCTTAATCCTTGGGCATGTCCACCAAAGGTGAAAGAATGTACCTTCAGTTTCTTTACATTTCCAGCATTTATTATCGGGCAAATGATAAATTTTTGCTAGTTTGACTGGTGTCATGTACCATCTGTATATCATTTTCATAATATTCTCCCTTAAGGCATTACATGCCGTAAATTTCATACCAGTGGTCCATAACCGTTCCCAGTCAGCTAGCATTATATTATGCTGTTTCTGTTTCTCTATGTTTGCTCTGCACGGCTCATACAATCCAGTCCTTGCAAATGCAACTATCATGAACAAATATTGTCATACTCTCCATACTCGCCTTACTTGCAAATCTCATCAGCATTTATGTTTATTTTAAGTGTTCAGGTGACATTCCTCCAGGGAAGTACTGGGGATCATGCCCATTCCCCACCCTAACTTTATGGGAGATCAACTCAAAGGAATGTCATAGAACTGATATTCTATTACCCCAAATAAGTTTGCTAGCAAGTCCTATTATCAGAGTTAGAACTTTCTTCACAACATTCTCTTGTTCTTGAGTTGACGACTACAGGAACAGCTGGTAATCTTCAGGGACCTGGATTTGGCCTGCTGGCTTCAAATTGCTGATGCTGAATGGTCCCTGTCAGGGGATATGTCGACATTCTGCCTTATGTTCAGCTAACTCATTAGGCCCGCCTTTTCAAAACTCCTGCCATTTTCGTTCAGCACTGACCTCACCCTGCTAGTTTATTTCTCTTGTAAAATAAAGCTTGTTTTGTTTTGCCTTGCTTGTTTTGTTGGTATGCTTCTTTGATAAATTCCCTCTTTGGGATCTAGGCTGATGCTGGCAAATGTAGAGTCGGAAGGCAAAAGACCTTGTAAACCTGCAGATGAAGGAAATGTAAAACAGCTCTCACTCAGATTCCCTTCTCTGTGTGACCTCCACTAAACAACTCTGGAAATAGCATTTATTTCACAGCTGTTGGGATTTTCTGAAGCCAGCCGGCTGCACATATGTTGAGAGTCTGCTGCCCTTTGAGGACAACTCTTTTAATTACAATATATACTTGCTAAGTGTAAAATTGGGAGTGGATCCAAAATGGGCCTAGGTCAAATTGACATAATACTGTAAGGTAGAGAAACCTGACATACCACAAGGCTAGATTCATGAGGTCACTTTACCTAGAAGTTGAGTGGAGAGTGAAGGGTTTCTTGAGTTTATTCCAACACTTTTCCTTCTACCTCAGATGCAAATTCAGTCTTAAGAAGGAAGGAAGGAAGGAAGGAAGGAAGGAAGGAAGAAAGAAAGAAAGAAAGAAAGAGAGAAAGAAAGAGAAAAGAGAGAAAGAGAGAAAGAGAGAAAGAGAGAAAGAGAGAAAGAGAGAAAGAGAGAAAGAAAGAAAGAAGAAAAGAAAGAGAGAAAGAGAGAAAGAAAGAAAGAAAGAAAGAAAGAAAGAAAGAAAGGAAGAAAGGAAGAAAGAAAGAAAGAAGGCTCTTAACTCATCAACTGAATGGTCAGCAGTAGTGGAAGGTCATATATATTTAAACCCTATATTAAATCAGCATGGAAATAGTCTCTCTTTAGCATCTCATTGGCCACTGTGAGAAAAGTATGGAATGTTGCCTTGATCCAGAAGAGCTTTTTAATGTTCTTATACAACTACAGATCTTGTTATTCAACATAGCCAATTTACAGGAATAAGGATGTTCTCCTTTCCTACCCTTGCATCCACCCTCCCTTCCCTCATTCATTGTGTTCCACCATGCTCCAGTTTCATCTCTATTTTATAAGCACCAGCTGGTCAAAATTATAACCTATTCCAGGGGTAGACCATGTGGTGCCCTCTAAATGTTGCAGACTAAAACTCTTATCATGCTTGAGTGGTTGGATGGGGCCATGCTGATTGGGGTTATTGGGAAGTGTAGTTCACAACATTTGGAGGGCATCTCATTAGCTACCCCCGTGCAACTCACACTGGTATTTTTAGATGCCTCCCACTTTTCTTTCTTGTTGCAATTGTCTGCCTTTGTGCCTTCAGTATCTCACCTTTAAGAAACTCCCATCCACCTTGAACTCCCTTCTCTTTTGAAAGTTTCTGACCATGGGATCACACCCAGCAGTTTCTTATGATTTTTGAAATCAGCCTTCTTAGGGTCCCCAGAGCGCATGACCAACTACACTCAGCTTTCCTTTGCCTCTGTATCATGAAAACCAAGAGGACATGATCACTTCCTCCCAAGGTTCCCTTTTCTTTTAAAATAATATTTATTAAAAGTTTTATAATTACAAAAAAAGAAAAAGACAGTAAAAAAAAAATTAGGAAACAGTACATCAAAAATAAAAGAAAAAACAATACATCAACACAACAAGAAAAAACAAAAACATTTAAAAACACATCCCTATTCCATATCTTTATCTTTCATTGACTTATTTCCTCGACCTCCTCCCACCTCCCATTTTTGTATTCCAGTTAATAATTAAATCAGCAAATCCTTTCCGTCTTTCACTGCTTTCTATTGTTTAGTTGTCTTAATTTATTTTAACCTTATCTTACCATCAAAATCTTAAAATTTATCTGTACTTAAATCCTTATCATATTTCTACTAAAGTCATATAATTTCATTCCACCATTTCCCAACATTCCTTAATTATGCTATATTACTCTGAATAATTTTTTTTAAAGTTTTCCCAATCTTCTTCCACTGTCTCTTCTCCCTGGCCTCGGATTTTGTCAGTCTTTTCTATCAATTCCATATAGTCCAACAGCCTGGTGCTCTTCTATCCGAGGCTCTTAACTCTTCTCCCTGTCCTGTCTGCAGATTTCTTTTGATGCCAAAGATTAAGTCCCTAAGGGTTTCCATCTTAGCAGCTCCTTGATTCCGTCCCGGCAAGTTTGCCCATACTCCATATTCGAAGCTGTAGTCCAAAAGATGTTCCAGGACATAATCCAAAGACCCTTTGAGACTAGGGGACTCCCAAGGTTCCCAGTACTTCCACCTTGTTGTTCACCCTGTTGGCGATGACCAGGTGCAAGATAGATGATGAAGCATATCAAAATAAGTTAGGAAAAAAGAAAGTAAGATTCGTCTGCTAGGTCAGGCCAACCCATCCAGTCCAGTATCCTGTTCTCACAGTGGTCAACAAGATAACTGTGACGGATCCTGAAGCAGGCGAGTAGACATTGATAACCTCCACCTCCATGAAAACAATCTACGTTGGTGGTCATCAGTGCCTCCCATAGTTTAGCTATGTGTAGTGTGAAGACATACTTTTGTTTATCTGTCCTAAGTCCTCCAACATTCAGCTTCATTGGATGAGTTCTAGTGTTATGAGAGATGGGGTGGGGGTGGGGTCTTTTCTCTATACTCTTTTCTCTACAGTGGTACCTCGGGTTAAGAACTTAATTCGTTCTGGAGGTCTCAACTGTTCTCAACCTGAGGTACCACTTTAGCTAATGGGGGCCTCCCGCTGCTGCTGCGCCGCCGCCATGCAATTTCTGTTCTCATCCTGAAGCAAAGTTCTTACCCCGAGGTACTATTTCTGGGTTAGCGGAGTCTGTAACCTGAAGTGTCTGTAACCTGAAGCGTCTGTAACCCGAGGTACCACCGTGTACACTTTCTCCATGCCACACATACTTTTATGAACTTCTAAATGTGCTGAAAAACATCGGAAGAAATGCAATGTCACAGTTTTTTGATAATTCCACCAGTGCAAGACTTTCAGCTTGCCAGACAGAATGATCTCCCATGACTTCTCCAAGACAATTACAGGGTGTGTGTGTGTGGGAGGGGGAGTTCCACTGCACAAGTGAAAATCCCTGTGCAGCGCTTCCATGGATGGGGATCATTAGTTTAATCCCACCGGTCGTGTAGTAACGTTAAGCTTTTAACCTTTAGAAAATCACAGCTGTAAGAGTTACATTAGGAAATTCATAAGAATGTAGCATAACACATTCAGGTTCAGAAAAGGGCAAGCAAAATTATTGTCTGTGTGCATGTCTTCATATGTGCACACATTAGCAATCCTTTCTGCCTGCTGGGCAAAATTGCCCAGGGGAGGCGGAAGAGAATAAATTAAAGGGCTGGTTCCCATGGCATACCCAAAATTCCAAATGGCCCCATGGGCAACTTGTGATTTCCTCCATCACTCAAAACTGGAGTTTTTCAGTGTTTGGATTTCACACCATACTGGATAATCAGAGGTGTGCCTAGGCTCCCTTGTGCCCTTGGCAAGGATCTGTATTGGCACCTCCCTGTCCCTTGTGCCTTTGGCAAGTGTGTGGAGTGGTGGGCGGGCTCAGAGCTGGATTTATGTTTGATGAGACCCTAAGCTACGGAAGGTAATGGGGCCCTTTATATGTCCAGCTGTCCTTTGTCAACAACAAATTGTCACTGTTTTTTTGTGTTGAATATATGCTATATGGTAATTTATGGACCTAATAGGTATCTGAAGCCATTTGCACATAACAAAATATGTATTTTATCAAAGTAATTGTTGAACTGAAATACAATTAAGAAAAAGTATATTAATAGTGAAATTTTTTGGGGGCCCCCAAGTGAGTGGGGCCCTAAGCTATAGCTTGTTTAGCTTAAATGTAAATCCACAGGGTGGGCTCCTAGCCACTACTCTGAACCAGAGTGGAGAGGAGTGATTTTTGTGCCCCCCAGGGCCTGCACCCTTGTCAGGGGCCAACCCCTAGATAATCCCCCAGGGGATAATGTGGTATTGTCAGCCATGTTGGCTTTCTCACGATTCTAGAACCTTCAGTATGAAAAACCTTCTCAATACCTTAACTCTTGATAAATTATCTTAAGAGCTAAAGATGTTTAAGGAGCTGCATCTGGAATGAAACACTCCCTCTACATTCACTTTCACAGTGTGCCTTTAAACTAAGCACACAGTAGAGATGGGGAGGATTCCAATTCACTCCATGTTTTGGAGCAAATGTACTCATTTCACTCCCCTCAGACCCCTGCACAATTGGAACTGATTCATGCATGGATCCGTTCTGTACTTATGACATGGTCCAAGAGCTGCCTGTTTCTTTCTTTGACTTTTTTTTTGCAGCTGCTTTGAGAAACCAGTACCTATGGAGATGGAAAAAAATGGCCTGTGGGTGGAGGGATCTCCTCACTGTGTCCCCCCAGTGCTCTGTTCAAAACTTTGCCCTCCTTTTTTCTTTGAAAAGATCTACATGTGGTTGTGTATAACATGTAGTTTGTTGCTGGGAATGCTCATCACACTAGCAAATACAAGGAAAAAATGGAGGCCAAACAGTGAGATTTTGACCTTTTCAGTACGTATTGCCATTTCCTTTCCAAGCTCCAGTGCATTTCTTTTATAATACTACAAACCTTTTTGTTTCTAAATTAGATCTTTACTGGAGGCCTTTTCTTCAGGCTACAGAGCTGAATCTGGGTCACATTAAGTAGTAAATATTTCATAACAAACAAACCATTCACTCATCCAGGAGAGGTCCCTACCACAGAGCAATTTGAGTGTGTTTTGAATTTTTCATGCCAGAGTTGAGCCAAGTATGTTTCCAGCTTTATTCTTGGCACTGCAGACAGTAAAAGCTGTTGACCTGGGAGCCATCTTGGCTCTGCATTCTCATTAGTAGATCATAGCTTGGATTTAGAAATGTACCCAGCACGGCCACTGAAAGCAGTGCAAAGCATCCCTGACTCTCTGCCATTCCTACGTACAATGAGAGGGGGGTGATGCTGCTTCTGTGGTTAGCATTTGAGCTGTTTCTGTGCGGAGATGCTAACAGCTCTGAAAATGAACCTGCTCTGTTTCATTGCCAGTTCACAAGATCATAGCCCTTTAGCCTTGCATAACTCTTCCATGGAGATCAGGTTTGCAACAGAGAAAATGGGTTACTGGACATCTGCCATTCACATGGCTGCAAAAGTGGTGAGCTTGAAACAGATGCTGTAAAAAGATTTTTTAGAAAATAAACAAACTTGTGACCCGCACTGAATTAGTGAAGGCTCTTTATTATTCCAAGGGGGAAAGTGGGGGCCAGTGGACATTTGCCTTCATTTATCAGCTTCTGTTCCAATATAATCTCAGAAATGGCTTCGTGATGCTTCAGAGAATTCTGAGCACTGTAGCTTACCCCTCACAGTAATTGTGTGTTCAGACTCAGAGACCTCCCCCCTAAATAAATTCACACTTGACTCAAACTTTAGTTTCGGTTTTTGGCAGAATTTAGGCCACAACTTTATTGATTACAGAAGGTGAGTGGTTGCATAGGCTCTGGTTCGACTAGCTCCCTGCACCCTTGCAGGCAGCACTGACCCAGGGCACTAGCATAGGTCAGCCAAGGGTGAACACCTGGGTAGGTGAAAAGCTGGGAACAGACTATGTTCACCACCCAGATGCCCCCTGGACTCAGGCATGGGCACAACACATTCTCGGGGATTGACCAAACCAATTGAGTCCATGGATTCCTTTAACGGAATACCCTTCACAAAGGGATGGTGAGACCGTTCTCCCATCCCTATCACCTGAACCAGTGCCTATCCGCAGCCTTACAAGTTGTGATGATTTGCTACGCAGCAGGCGAAACCCAAATGGCAACAGCCAATCAGCCAAGTGGGGAAATTCCTGTCGTGCCCCTGTCCCAACGACAGACGACACATGACGGCATAGCAAGGTCAATCGCACAAAGCCCTAAAAGTAGGGAGAGGTGGGCGGGTGTTCCAAATGCACAAGCTGAAAGAGGAAGCTCTGGGTCACGTGCATGGGTAGATTTAGGTCCCTCGACCAGTTTAGACTGCGCCCCATTGGCCAGATTGAACCCAACACTGAGGGACCTACCAATCGGGTGTTGTGGCTAACCAATCCAACCCACCCACAACACAGGGTGTCAGTCTCCAGGTCTCACTGCAACATGTGCCCTCTTTTAGGGAGGACACGATTCCCCAGAAACCCTTAACAAACTTTAGTGTCTGAATTTTTTTTGAGGAATGGGGAATGTGCTTTGAAAGTTCCACTGTGCCCCATGGTTACTTTGGAGGCCCATTTAGTACAAAATTCCTAGATGTGGCCCTGATGCAAACCCTGGTGAAAACCTCTGCTGCCTCCTATAGTTCCATCCTCCCTGCCAGTCTTCTTGCATGATTGGTCTGGAGATGTAGACATGGGAACAGCTGCACCTACTGATTTTTATTTTTTGCTTGTCATGAAGCTGCAAAAGGCTCAGGAGTCCTACCAGAAAATTCATTCTGCTTGGTGCTATCTGTGACTGAGTGTAATTGGTTATTATTTAGCAACCTGTTCACAAACTTAATTGGTTCTCTGACAAATGTGTCAAAATCCACAGGCTTTAAGCCTGGGGGCAGATGCATGTGTAAACAAGAGAAACAAGATGATTTAATGTGTCACATCACCACCACCTGCACAACTTCTAAGTAAAGATGTGGAAATTAAAGTCACACATGCAAACTGAAATTTAAAACCAGAGGCCTAAAAAAGTACCGACTCTAGACTATCTGTTAATTCAGAAAAAACACACACACAATTTCCCCATCATGTGTCTCAAAAGAGGAAAAAGACAGTTGTATGTGCCTGGGTGTAGAGCCTACAGCAATCTACCTCCAATTCTAAAGCAGAAAAAAGTGGTTCTGTTTTACAGTTTAATGCAGTTTAAGCTTCCTGAATCTTCATGATGCAGAGTTCTGTTTGTATCTACCACAGGAGATTCAGACAGGCAGAAATGATTAGATTTTCCATCACTCTGCTAATGCCGTCAAGCCTGCTGAGCTTTTCATAAGGCTCCAACTTGTGGAAATCTTTCGTGTCACAAGGGAGCATAGTTAAGCCTGATCTCTACAGCTTGTCCCAGAAGGCACAGCTGTGTTAACATGAGCAGAAAAATCCTAAAATGCATTTGCTTTGGGTACAATAGGTATCACCATGTTACTCAGCTTCACTGAGCACAGACCTTCTTTGCTCTATGATCTCTTTCTCTTGTGGCATTTTTCCAGCGCAGTGGTAGATTTTATTTTATTTTATCATTAGTTCTCTCCGTGTCTGTCTGCCTTTCTCACATGCAACCCACCATCCCTCCATGGAGTTCAGAGCAACATACATTGTAGTGTATTATTATTTTTTTTATCCTTGCAACAGCCATGTGAGGGAAGTTAGGCTGAAAGAGAAACTTCCCAAAATTCTATCCAGTGAGATTCATGGTTTTTTGCAGAAGTGCAAAAATTATGATGATGATGAAACCTAAGGGGGCAAAAAAACAGCCTAGTAAGGATTGAATATGCTCAGTGAGATTCATTGTGTTCTGCAGAAGTACACATTTTTTTGGGTGGTATCCAACTAAGCAACAGTTCTACTAGATCAAAGATTTTAGCTGTGCAATGAAACTTATGCCCTCTCTCCCCTCAACCTCCATGCAACCCCTAAATCTGTTCCAGGGGTTGCTCAGCAGTCTGGAGCAGGTTTACGGGACACACAGGGGAATACCATCACTGGCCTTGAAACATTGTGCCATAAAGAAGTACTGCTGAGTATGACAATAAGAAAGAACAACCATCAACCATTTTGTCACTCTTAGTTACTGGGTTGGGTCAATGGTACACAATCCATAACTACATCATAGTGATCAGAATTTGCTTTCCCTTGGTCTCATATTCTCCACACTCAGTAGCATTCTTCAGATATCTCCAAGGGCATAGAGTATGCATGCTGGTAGTGGGAGCAGGGCTATGGTGGCAGGCCTGGCCCATGTGCATTTACTGCACAGAATATATGAGTGCATGAACCATATGTAAGCTTGTCTAGGTGATCAGAAACCTTGGTTTTTGGAGAATTACCAGTGCCATGTGCAGACATGGTTTAGGCAAGGACAGGATTGGGTTGCACAAAAATAATTGTTATGAGTTTGGAGGGTGGGTGTGTCAATCTGAATGGCACCTTGCCACTGGTATGAAATTTACGGCATGTAATGCCTTAAAGGAGAATTTAATGAAAATGATTTATAGGTGGTACTTAACACCAGTCAAGCTTGCAAAAATTTATCATTTGCCCAACAACAAATGCTGGAAATGTAAAGAAACAGAAGGTACCTTCTTTCACCTTTGGTGGATGTGCCCAAGGATTAAGACCTTCTGGGAAATGATATATAATGAAATGAAAAAGGTATTCAAATATACCTTTCTGAAGAAACCAGAGGCCTTTCTCCTGGGCATGGTCGGCCAATTGGTGTTAAAGAAAGATTGAACCTTTTTTATGTATGCCACAACAGCAGCAAGAATACTCATCGCAAAGTATTGGAAGACACAAGATCTACCCACCCGGGAAGAATGGCAGATGAAACTGATGGACTACATGGAAATTGCGGAAATGACTGGCAGAATCCGAGACCAGGGAGAAGAGTCGATGGAGGAAGATTGGAAAAAATTTAAAGTATATTTACAGAAATATTGCAAAATTAATGAATGTTAGAAGAATATTGGAATGAAGTTATATGGTTTTAGCAGAAGTGTTATTAAGAATTATATGAATATTAATTGTTAATGTGTTAAAGTGGAAAATTTAAAGTTAAATTGTGTTAGGATAAACTATAGAACAAAAATTGAAGAAGAGGGAAAGGATTTGTTGAATTAGCAAATTTGAACTAGAATACAAAAAAGAGAGGTGAGAGGAAGTTGAGGAAATAAGCAAACGAAAGATACAGATATGAAATTTGGATGTGTGTTTAAATGTTTTTGTTTTGTTTATGTTGTATTGTTGTATTGTATTTTTTATTGTTGATGTATTGTTTGTAGAATCTATGTATTGTTTTTCTTTATTGTCTTTCTTTTCATAACTATAAAATATTTAATAAATATTATTTAAAAAACAACAACAATCTGAATGGCACCTTGGGTCCCTTCCAAAATTATTGGGGCCCTGCATCTGTGGGGGGTAGAATGTGTAAGAACAAGCTTGCCAAACCAGTTCCTTTGTCAAGTTAATTTGGTTAACTAGTTAAGCACCACAATTTGGTTAGCTAGTTAAGTACCACAATTCAACATAACCAAAAAAGTTGCTCTGTGCCATAGAACAAATGGGTGGGCCTTTCCACCACATGCCTCACCTAACTCCTATGCAGTAGAACATTGGGAAGAGTTGTGAAAGCAGGCTAGATGCTGCAGACAGGGAGGCGTGTCTTGTTCTTGTGTTAGTTTTTGGGGCTCCCCTGGAAACCTCAAGGGGGAGCAAGACCTATGGATGGGGAGCAGGGCAAAGAGAGAGACTAATGCTGTGAGCACCTACATTCTATGCGCAGGCTGTATAGATATAACCTTTAAACACCACATTGTCCGCTGATCTTTATTCCAAGGAAACTGAACCCTGGATAAGGGTTGAGACTGCTGGAGTCTCAGAGAATGGATGATGATAGATGATAGATAGATAGATAGATAGATATGGCTTTTTTGTTAAAGGGATAGACATTTTCCAAACTCCTAACATAGATGAGTTTTTCTTTATGAAACAGGTTTTCTTGCATTTATCTTCCTTTTCCATAAAATTAGTACTGTAAATACCAAGGAGACAATCTATCACAGAGAATGATTGCTGAAGCTTCAAAAAGAAAAAGAAAAAGGTCACCCTCCAGATATTCCCTGCTGGGTGCGATCAGAGAGGTGAAGTTCTGTTCCCCTGCCTGCCTGGGCAATCATTTCTAACTAGCTGCTACTCTGTACTTTATAACAGGAAAAGAAAGAGTGAGAGGAGCCTATTACAGACAGATTTAATCAGACACCACTCCTGTTGTCAGGCAACTTTGGGAAAGAGATTGCTTTGGCTCTCCGGCTTCCATCAAATCAGATTATTAAGTGTGTGGGGATTTTAATTCAGAAAGGCACTGACCAGTCCCAGCATGCTCATATTTTTTATTTTTATTTTGCCATTTTCCCCTTCACCTCCATGTGGTTCCTGGCAAGTGACAGAAAACAAAATTGCATGAAAAAAGTCAGAGAGAGAAGCACCCATGATATTCTGAAGTTCTAGGGCTACCATTTGTCTGGAATTTCCTGGACATATCTGGGATTTGTCTGTCAAAAATAACATCCAGGTGCAGTTTCCTAAAATCAGTACAAATGTCCAGGAAAACCCAGGCATAAGGCAACTCATGTCGGAAGTGTTGATTTTTTGACAAATTTCCTCAAAAGTAGGTCAAAAACTTCCTTTTTGTGTGTGGAGATTTAGCAAAAAACAAAAACAAAAAACTCAACAACTTTTGCGTCTGGCTTTTCACTTTTTGAAATATGACAACCCTATTCTGAACATATAGACCTCATATGTATAATAATAATAATAATAATAATAATAATAATAATAATAATAATTTTTATTTATATCCCGCCCTCCCCAGCCGAAGCCGGGCTCAGGGCGGCTAACAACAATAAAACAGTACAAAAGTACAGCACAAACAACACTCTAAAACCATTCATTATAAAATTAATTAATTCAAGCCACTGGCAACCATTGGGCCAGGGCTCTGCGAAGATTGCCGAGGGAGGGAGTCAGGCTGTGTCCTGGCCAAAGGCCTGGTGGAACAGTTCTGTCTTACAGGCCCTGCGGAAAGATGTCAAGTCCCGCAGGGCCCTGGTCTCTTGTGACAGAGTGTTCCCCCAGATCGGAGCCACGGCCGAAAAAGCCCTGGCTCTAGTTGAGGCCAGCCTAACCTCTCTGAGGCCTGGGACCTTCAAGATGTTTTTATTTGAAGACCGTAGGTTTCTCTGTGGGGCATACCAGGAGAGGCGGTCCCGTAGGTACGAGGGTCCTAGGCCGTACAGTATCTTTGTACTGGAAGTGATTTTATATATAGTTTTCTTTTGAGGGTAACAAAATACTTGACAATGCTTCTGTACGAATGCCTTGTGTGCCTCGTGGTGTTGTTTTACTTCAACCCACAGAGATGCCAAACATTTCTTACAGGGCTTTGCACGTGACTAGAGATGTGGGAGAAATGCAATTCAGTTCACATTTTAAGGCGAACCTACCAGATTTGCACTTTCGGAAACAATATATGGGGCAAAGCACAGCCATCCTTTGAAATTCACACTTCACCCAACTTTGCAGCAATGCAGTTCTTTGGGCCTGGCCCGACCCCTCCACATGCACCCATGAAAGGTTATCCATGAGTGAATATCATCCTTAGGCTGAACAAAGCTTTACAGCGTTCAACAGACATATAATGAGAAGTTCATGTAGTAGTTGTTCACAACAAAAACCCCTATCAAACAGGAACAATCCCACCCCCATAATTTGGACATTTTGGATTCCAAAGCTTTTTGTACCCACACATACAGACACTGCTGCACATTCTGTCCCCTGCAACGTTCTTCGCCAGCTTTCCATTGAAAAATGGTTTTGTTTCTGTTTTGGAATAAATAGCACCATTTGTTAAGTGCAGACTTAAAGAGATAGCCTTGAGATTCATTTTATATATAAGAGAGTGTGAGAACAAAGACTGAGCAGCATTCATTTACAATTGCCTTTCATCTTAACATTTATTGTTATTCAACTTTAAAAAACAAATCTAGGCTGCTAGTTGTGTAAAAAAAAAAAGGGGGGGGGTTAGCAAAGACAAAAGAGTGCAAGACAGTCAATTCAGAGGCTTAGTGGTTGTATCCAAAGTCAATAAATGCAAGAATTTCAGCGTGCACAATGGGACTTTCCCCTCTCCCCCACATGCCCCATAAATTTGTTTTTGCTCTCTCAATACTCTGGAGCAGATTTGGGCATGGAACATGAACAAGAAGATGATGTGGGGAAGTCCTGTTACACAAGTGGAAATCCTTGCACTGGTGTTACTTTGATGCCACCCCAGGTTTCTTGCCCACCAGGCTAAAAAGTCGTCTAGCCGTGCTCTAAACATCACATTCTGTATTCTGTACTTTCTGAACAAAGAATGTAATTGGAAGTCACCCAGCCTGTCCCAGTATCACAACACCTCCAGAATGAAACACTTCCATTCTTCTTTCCAGGACATGGATAATAATAACCATGAGCTGAATAAATGGTGCCGACATTGATTTAGTGCAAGAGATAATCAGAAACTTCCAAACAACTTAAATGACAAGGACATTCTGCTTCTTGGATTGTATTTTTTCATAAGTGCTCTCTCTCTCTCTCTCTCTCTCTCTCTCTCACACACACACACATTCCATTGTCTTTCCAGGTTTTTTATTGTATAGTAGGACTTTTTAACAAAGGCTCTTGGAAAAGTAAAACCACAGTTTCAAAAAGTGGCTTGTTCTAAAGGTGATTTCTAGGACAGTCCTCCAAAAGCTAATCCGAGTCTCAAGGAATATGGCTGGCTAAACTAGAAGGAGACCTTGACATAGTGTCTGTAGGTAAGTCTCTTCTCCAGTGTGCTAACAAGGCACAAACACTTACCTATTCAGAGCTGGATGGCCACCATTTCTTAATGTTCCACATTGTCCCAGATATACAGGGCTAGAGCAAAACAATAGGCTGCATGAGCCAAAGGATAAGATGGTGCTGCCCTTGTCCCATGCACAGAATCTATCAGGACTTGCAGTTGCATCTACTTCAACATTGGCAATAGGACATCATCCACCATACTTGAGGACAGCAGAATAGCTAAGGAAGTACAAGTTTAGGGGATTCAGAGAGAAAGGTGTGGAGACTGCTGCTGGCTCCTGAGGCAGCTGCCTCATTCTGCTTATGGCATTGTTTTGGAGTCACTGTGGGAAATTTAAAATGGGGACCCATGACTACTGGGCACCAGTTTTCAATGGCATGCCTAGCTATATGTGATTTTTTTGCCACCTTGATTTTATCTTCATGACTCTTCGAAGTTAGATTGAGGCTAACCTCTTAACTTCATGGCCCAGGTTTTCCCAGTCCAGGTGTGACAGTCTAACCACCACACTGGATTTTCAGGTGCCATTGAGAAGATGTCTTTGAATTGAAATTGAAAATCGGGTCCAGAAATATATGTGCACAATGTATAAGGATCTGATATGTTAATATACAGTTTAATCTTAATACAATTTCCCGTGTATATAGGTTACTAGATCATATCACCCTGGTGATTAATCCCATACTCTTGGAGTGTGGCCCATCTTGGTGAGTTTGAATGTTCTCATTTTGTGCAAGTAATGTTGCTCAGTAGCACTAAATTTAGATCCAAGGATGAAGAATGGACATGAATGGTTATTCTGGAAATCGTGCTCCTAATTATTACTGATCTATCATTGTGAAGGAGGGAAGGGGATCATTGAGAAATAGATGGTGGGCTGTCATGGTAGGGAAACTGTGGCTCTTCAGATGTTGTATGATTGCCATGCCTATCAACTCCAGTCAGAATTGCCAAATGGTCTGGGATGATGCGAGGTATAGTTCAGCGATATCTGGAAGGCCACAGGTTTTCCATCCCTGCTGCCTTGCGGCCCAGGAAATATAAATAGAAAATAAAAGACTAGAGGACAACCAAGGAAGGGTAAAAGTTGTGAAGCTGTGTAAGGTGTGAGGCATCTTAGGAAATGCTGCTCACCTGAAGGGCTATCTTTCATGGAAAGTTCCAGGGTGCAATTTGTCATCATCAACCTCATCAAAGACAGACCAACCATATACTACAGACTGTTAGGTCATGAGATGTCACCACGCCTGACCAGCGCATTTATCAGCTTGGGAAGCCAACATCCAGTTGGCATTATGAAATATGGAAAGTCGGAGACAACATTTATCTTTCTTAGAACTGACAGATCACCCCCATAGCTCCAGCTCAGTCCACGTTGACACACGAGCACAATATATTACAATCCGTCATTGCGATCTCCTTTGAAAAGTGTCTAGGATTTTTTTTTGAGCTGGAACTTTCTTCTTCTTCTGTGTGTGCAGTCATTGCCATTGATGGATTTGGAGCATTGCAAAAGGGGAAGAAATTGCTCTTTTGAAATGCTAAATAGCAGAAAGCTGCTCTGTATTCATACAAATTATCTGTACTGAAAGCTGGTTCTCTTTCCTTCCCTCTATTTTCTTTTCCAAAATCTTTGTGTGTCACTGTGTTTAAAAAACAACAAAAATATTTGATTGGCAACAGTAATTGATTTAACAGCTGATAAAAAGGGAAAAAATGTATAAATGTCAACAGTGCAAACATCTGGATCTATCATTTCTGGGTTGCCCTGTTTAGATAGTACTACCTTTGTGGCACTGCAGCTTCCCTGGGGCAGTGTAGGGTGGCAGGGAAGGGTTGGCACTGTGGAGACACACTGATCCATCCTGACCTCACCACTGCCCTGCCCTACCCAGCTCCATCCTACCATACAGACTGCTACTGCTTTTGCCTCACAAAGGAATGAGTTGAAGGTCAGGGCTAAATGGCTTAGATTCTAGGACTGGTTAACTTAAGGAAGTTCATGGAAGAAAGGTTTCCTCTCCTCTCCTCTATCAGCAGCCCCTGAAAACCAACCACAGATGGTCAGGGGTCCCACCTGAGAAATTAGAGTTGGAGGACCATTGTGAGGGAGGGGGGCATCACTCCAAATCTATTTGGATCCTAAGGTAAGTTAACCTTTAAGGAAGTTCACAAAAGAAAAATCACAATCATTTGATTTCACTATTAGAGGGAGCAAGTGGAATCTGAAACAGAATTTTCCAGCATATTTATACTCCAACCAAAAAGCAGTGCTCATCACACAGAACTGGAAGATCTTGGACCACCTCCACCGCACATAGTGGAGGCAAAGGGTCTGGACAACATCCCTGATGGAGAAATTGACTTAATATGTAAAGAACAGTTGAAGGAGCCCGGTATGTTCAGCCTGGAAAAGAGGAGACTGGGAGGAGAGATGATAGCTGTTACATGGAAGATGGAGCAAACTTGTTTTCTCTTGCTCTTGAGGGTAGGACACAAACCAATGGTTTCAAGTTACAAGAAACAGATTCTAACTAAACATCAGAAAGAACTTTCAACAGTGGAACAGGCATTATCCCTGATTTCCTCCTGCATATCAGAGGCACAATGGACTCCCTCAGGAGGTTGTGGACTCTCCTTCATTGGAGGTTTTTAAGCAGAGGTTGGATGGCCATCTGTAATGGATGCTTTAGCTGAGATTCCTGAATTTCAGGGGGTGGGAATAGCTGACCCTTGGGTTGTACCTTCCAGCTCTATGATCCATGATTCACAAAACACTGAATAGCTAGGACTTAAAGTCATCCAGTCCAAAGGTTACTTAGGTTACTGATGCAATGAACACAGATGACATGCATTGCCAAGCACATTGAAGGACATAGTAGAAAATTATTGATGGGAAGAGCAGTTTGACAGTGGGGCCAATTTCCTAGAGGGCTGGTGGCCTCTCCCGCACTGGAAATCTTCAAGCAGAGGTTGAAAACACAACTGTTGTGGATGCCCCTAGCTCTGGATTTCTTGCATCAAGCAGGGGATTGAAGAAGAAGGGCTATAAGATTCCCTCCAACCCTATGATTCTAGGAAGCAAATAGGGACTGCGGCAGTTTGGCACTGGGAGAACTGTACTTGAGCTAGGCTATGCTGTAAAAACAAACTTGTGCAGAGCAGCAGCTGGACAGCTCCCCAGTGATTGATTTCCAGTTACTAAAGAATAGCTCCAAGCATTAAGCAGTCAGGGCTACATATAGTAGCCAATCACTAGCTCTCCAGGGAACAATGTTTGCTTTTCAACAACAAACTGGCATGTGTAGCTTCCTGGAACTGGATTTTAAAGCATCAGAACTGCAATATTGCAAATTAAGCCTGCCATGCAAAATGACATAAGCCTATTTAATTGTGCACAGATCTGTCATCAAAAAGATCCGAAGCATACAGAAGCAGTGCTGGAAGAATGATGGATATTTCAAATGAATTAAAAATATGGCAATAGGTTTTTCTCCTGATATATGCATATATTTCATTAGCTTCTGGCAACTGTTGGAAACAGAACATTGCCTAAATGGACCCTCAGTCTGATCCTGCAGGGCTCTTTTCATGTTCAGCTTCTTGTAACTGTAATTGTGAATGGATCTGGGCATTGCTGAAATATAATTACAACAAGCAAAAGCTCCCATAAAAAATCATATCCAAATGTCTCCTGGTTCTCACATTTAGCACAAGAGATCAGCGGTTTCTAACTAGTGCTAAAGTACCACTGTGGGACGCGGGTGGCGCTGTGGGTAAAACCTCAGCGCCTAGGACTTGCCGATCGCATGGTCGGCGGTTCGAATCCCCGTGGCGGGGTGCGCTCCCGTCGTTCGGTCCCAGCGCCTGCCAACCTAGCAGTTCGAAAGCACCCCTGGGTGCAAGTAGATAAATAGGGACCGCTTACCAGCGGGAAGGTAAACGGCGTTCCGTGCGCTGCGCTGGCTCGCCAGATGCAGCTTGTCACGCTGGCCACGTGACCCAGAAGTGTCTGCGGATAGCGCTGGCTCCCGGCCTATAGAGTGAGATGAGCGCACAACCCTAGAGTCTGTCAAGACTGGTCCGTACGGGCAGGGGTACCTTTACCTTTACCTTTAAAGTACTACTAGTCAGAGAATAGCAAACCAAAGCAAAGCCTTTTTTTGTGTTTTTAAGCACACAATTTTATATTTCAAGGTTCCAAAAGATTATTGTCATAAGGCAATTAAATAATTTGATAGCTTCCAAAACAGATTGATTTTTTAAAGGTTCAAACAACACTCAAACTATAGGCAGGACAGAGGGGGCTTGGCCTTCCTCCCTTTATTGAGTGGCTCCCTTAGCTAATGGTTTTAGATAGCTACAGGATTTGGCTAAGACTTGGCAAGTGGATTTAATAGATTTGATTGATCACCTTTTTCCTTCACAATTGCAGCATGGAGTTCAAATTTGATTAAAATTCTTCTTTCTGTTTTGTAATTCTGCTGTATTTTAGAATTATTTTTTCCTTTATATTTATTAATGTCAATTAATGTATTTGTAAAAATATTCCTAGTCTGACGCCTCACATAAAATACCAAGGTGTTAAAGTGGCAAAATTCACAAGTACAATAAAACATAATAATAATAATAATAATAATAATAATAATAAAATAAACTATCGGAGGAACACAAAACATTGAACACATAATACTGCTCATCTTGAAAATGTTTAAACAACCGAATAGGCCTGTTGGTATAAAAAGCTCTTTCTTCATGAGAAGTCTGAAAATTTCTGCATTCTAATCACTGTACTTGCTTTGTGAGGGATGAGGGGTGATGTTTTGGGGCAGCTATATAAATTCAGTTAATTAAAACAATTAAATGAATTAAGTAAACAAAGTTTTTCATAACTGGGTTTGATAAGCAGACTGGTTGGGAATCGTATATATAAAAAAACTTCCTCTAAATATGTTTTCTACATTGCAACATAACATGAACACATGTTTTTCTCAACAAATCAGTACAAATTATATATACTGGGGATGAAATTGTAGAGTGAGGAGACTGAGCTTCAAATTACTCATCGGCCATGAACCTGATTGGGTCAGATCAGATCAGTTTAATTTCCTATTTCTGCTAACCTGACTTACTTTTATATGGTTAAACTTTGTTTTGTAATAAAGGACTAGGTTGGTTAGGTCAGGTTGGACATATCTTTACTTTTTTTAAAAAAGTACATAATAGCTTATAGATTTGTTGTGATGATGTTTTGGGGATTTGCCTGCGAATTATGATCTCTCTTAGCGACCCCTTTCTGGATGACTTTACTTTCTGAAGTTAAGCAGATGGCTTTTTCAGTGGTGCCATCCAAACTGCAGAACTTTCATTTCAGATATGTGCACCGGTCCCCTTCATTACTGTCTCAGGGAAGGGGCATAGCTCAGTGGTAGGCCCCAGCTTCAGTCAGAAGGTCCCAGGTACAAACCTTAGCATCTCTGGTTTGGATTTGGCAAAGAACCCTACTCAAGACCAGAGGCAGATCTGCACTCAAGGTTTTTAATGTGAAGGAAAGGTTAAGAAATGGTTTTGATAACATAGATGGACACATGACATCCTACTTTTTATGTTCCTGATGCATTATTACCTTGTCTTTTTATCACTTCATATTTTATTGTTTTATGCTGCTGTATCAGTGAAACACTGCTCATATATCCCTATGTAGCGTTTTACCCTTTTTAAAAAATGCATTCCAACTCCAACCCCCCCTCCAATAGTATTTGAGGGGCAGATAATAAGGGACATGGAAGGAGGAAGGAATAATTAAAATATGAAACCAGAGGGCAGAGCAGAGCAATGTGTGACCAGCAGCAAGGAGAGAAACAGCACTTTGGAAAATGGTGTGGCCGGGTATAACTTTCGTTTGATGGGGGGGGGGGGACAAGGTAAAGAAATGTTTTGATTTACAAGTATGCCCTGTGACATTTTAGAATGACATGTCTAATAATGTTCTAATAGAGGGAAATAGATCCAGCCCAGCTGCACAGCTGCTACCAGTCACTATAAGAATGTTGTACTAGATGGCCCAATGGCCTACCTCAGTATAAGGCAGTTTCCTCTATTCCTGTCAGGGACTGGCTGGATGAAGAGCAGTGGTGGGAGGCACCAGCCCAGGGAGCCCCCTAGGGAAGCCTCAGAAGAGGAAGGCTTAGAGCTGGGGGCGTGGTGGTAAGACACTGAGGACAAGTCAGAGGGTGAAGGGGGAGAGGAATGGTTGGAGACTGAAGACGTGAGCGAGCAAGATGAGCCAGGTACAGAAAGCAAGGCAGGCTTCACAGATGAAACAGGGGAGGAGAGGGAAGTGTCTGCAGAAGCAGCACAGGATCTTGCCATTCCAACTGGACTGAGCTCTCCTCCCCCCTTGTCTTCAAGGGCACAGAGGGCTTTGCATGTAGCCAGACAACGGGCACAGGAGGTCCTCCCCCATCATAGTTTAAGGCTTCTAAGGAAACGTCTAGCTGAGGAGTAGTAGGGGTCTTAGGGGGATGTAGAGGGTACCTTCAGCCTTGGCAACTGCTCAATGGAAGTAAGTTCAGGCAGCAGGCCTTGCCAAACTGCAAGCTGTGTTCCGGAATAAATAATTAAAATACTCTACTAAACTCTGCATCTTGTGTGCTGAGCTGCATTGGAGCTAGCGCTGACAGTTCCTATGTCTTGTTGGCGCCAGGCGAAGCCTCTCTCATGCCTTTGATAGCTATGAGTTTTGTGAGCCTTTTAATTGCCTTTTCTCTTTTAATTGGTTTTACTGGTTGGTTTCATTGGGATTTTTTTTTTTTAAAAAAAACTTCTGCTTTTATCATTGTAGTTTTAATTCTGGTTTTAAGCAATGTTTGTTTTACGCTGTCACGAAGCTAATGCAGGAAGGCAGGATAGAAATCCAGTGAAAGAATGAATTAATTCCGGGAGGGAAACCATGAGCTCCTTGAAAAAATGTTGGAATAAAAATGCAGTGCAACGCAACACAAGCAATTCAATGCAATGCAAGTGCAATTGAATAACACCTGTATAAAGGAGCTAGAGGAACAGCTGAGCTTCTAGTTTCTCATGTGTAGCCAATAGCTGCCCTTGCATGGCCCAGCAATGCAGTGACAAGGAAATGGATAGCTGTGATGGTAAAAGTGCCCCCGGCTGCTATTGCATTGTTGATGAGGCTGAATTTGGGTGCCAGCAGAACCATTAGGACAGGCTGTGTGTCCCTGCCATGAGACCAAATCTATCTCTGCTTCAGCAGAGGGGCTAATAAGATGAGCCAGTGAGTATCTACTCTTATCTACTGCTGGAGTTCAGGGAAACATTAACATATAATGGGTTGGCAGTCACGGTGTCGGCTAGACATTGGCCCATCTTATCTATTTCCATTTATTTCAGAGCAGGGCATTAAAAAGATTCTTTCAGACTAGCAAGAGCAAAAAAACACTCCACTGGATTGAATTCAAACTGCATGTACGCACACCTTGTGTCATTACACTGGGTTTATTGTGTGTGAAGAATGTTCCTGCTAAGTATTAAGCTGACAGTGTTGAGTCAATATTTACAAAGATGATATCCCCCAGAAGAGCTATGAGGAAGCTGAATAGCCTTTGTTTTCTTCCAAGTAGTGCAGTTATGGAATAATTGCAGTGATGAGAAGAGTTCCGCTCAGGTATTGATGCTTGTTCCCCATGTTACCTTTTCAAAATGGCATTTTCTCTCTCTGTTTCTGTGCAATATATTCAATTAACAAATGGGACGAAACAGTTTGCCCCCTAGTGCATAAATAGTGTCACAGCAATATTAATTCAAGAGAGCATATATGGGGCACCAACTGTTTGCACTGGTGAAAGAAAAAAAACACACAAATCTGTTTATCTCTGGAAAGGAAACTAGCACCAGCTGCCTATATAGATCTACTCCCACCCATAAAATTTGTCATGAGGGTCCTGTTTGAATGAACAATTGCTTCTTCTTAGACAAGTCTTTTAATGTTCCTTGGCGCTGTGGGTAAAAGCCTCAGCGCCTAGGACTTGCCGATCGAAAGGTTGGCGGTTCGAATCCCCGCGGCGGGGTGCACTCCCATCGCTCGGTCCCAGCGCCTGCCAACCTAGCAGTTCGAAAGCACCCCCGGGTGCAAGTAGATAAATAGGGACCGCTTACTAGCGGGAAGGTAAACGGCGTTCCATGTGCTGCACTGGCTCGCCAGATGCAGCTTGTCACACTGGCCACGTGACCTGGAAGTGTCTCCGGACAGCGCTGGCTCCCGGCCTCTAGAGTGAGATGAGCACACAACCCTAGAGTCTGGCAAGACTGGCCCGTATGGGCAGGGATACCTTTACCTTTACCTTTAATTCTCCCCTTCAGTTGCTCTCTTGCACCAAGAGCAAATGCCAAAAAGACAATCAAATGCTTTATAAATAGGAAGAATAGAAACATCTGCTGTCACAATTCATTGCCGCAAGATGTGATGATGGTCATGGCTTTAAAAGGGGATTAGACCAATTCCTGGGGGATTGCTCTATCAGAGGCTACTAGCTACACTTCATAATATAGCTTTGAATACCAGTTGGCTGCTCTTATGAGAGAGAGAGAGAGAGAGAGAGACCGTTGAATTCACGCCCTGCTTGTAGCTTTTCCAGAAGCTGCTTTCTGGCTTCTGTTGGAATCTGGGCCCCGTGAACCTTTTGGTCTGCTACAAAATCCCTGTTCCTCAGGAATGAGGAACCTGTGGCCTCCATCTCTTTCTGGACTCCCACCATCCCATGATGGGTCACCTTGTCTAATGGTAGGGCCAGCCTTGGTTAAGACCAATAAGTAAGTTCATGGATGCATGCCATAAAGCAGGGACTTCCTGATTCATCTATTCAGTCTCCTTGTCTTTACACTCTGCTAGCTCTCAGAAAAGCACTTTGGAATGTGGCTTGCCCTAATTTCACAAGAGGAGTGTGCACTCATTTCTCTCCTAAGGTACACTTGGACATGCTCTTATCATATCTAGCAGGAGCCTCTCATCATCTCTGACCTTTGGCCGTGCTGGCTGGGCCTGAAGTACAATAGTATGTGGCATAAGGATAACTGGGGGGGGGGGGGGGATGCAAAGCTGACTGAAATATAGGACATTTTGCAATATTTAGGTTGCAATCTTATATATACATATCCGAATGTAAAACCTGTTGAAGTCAACAAGTTTTATTTCTGAGTAAACATGCATAGGATTGTGCTGTTGCCTTATGGAAAGAAACTATGCTACAAATATATACCATAGAGAAGTGGGCACAGTAGTTCCTTTTCTGTTTCCTATGACCTTTTTCAATTCTTTATTTTTAAAGTAAGCTTTTGAAAGATGCTCTGGTGACTATTCAGAGAATGGCTCAAACGGGGTTGAGAAGAAACTTTATTCTGTTTAGTTTATAAAGTATACAAAACCATTTGTCCCCCAAATAAAACAAAATGCATAATTAAAACAAATGAGAACACAACTGAGAGAATTTTAAAGTGGATATGTGCAATGTTTGTGCTGCAAAATGGGAGGGGCTGGTGTATTTTTCTTCGTAAAAGTTGAATTTCCCTTCTGGGGTTTTACAGCGCAGTTTGTATAATTATTTATGAGAAATAAGAGGGAGATAAATTAGCACATTTGGGCACTTTAAAACAGCAGCTAACAAACCTAAGTTGTATTTTACATCTGGCCCATTTTGAGTTAACTCTTCAAATACCGTCAAAAACAGTACAGAAGACAAAGGAGACCAAATAACTGGAATGGGTACACTGTGAACATCACTGTTAACTTTTCCAGTCTTTGTCTGTTTCGTCTGTTTTGAAATTTACATTTCAAAAAGCCACACAAGCTGTGGGAACTGTAGTTTTTTAAAGGGTTGCTGGGAATTTGTAGATGGGTGAGGGGTAAATCAGAGTTCCTAGGATTCTTTGGGGAAAAGTCATAAACTTTAAACTCCAACTATGTGTGGCTGGAAAGTGCAACAAAATTGGGAATCTCAAAGAGGAACAGGAAGCAGAAGCCAGAGAATAATGGGATGGGGGGGGGAGCTTAATAAAGAAACAATATGAGAAACAATCACTAGAAACTCTCTCTCTGTAGTCTCTAATGATCCTTGCATACAAGAGTTCAAGGCTTATATATAATATACCAATCAATTTTGTAATTATTTTTTTACAAAAAATATCTTGGATTTCCCCGTTAAAGGATTGATAGTGTCCAAAATGAGTTGGGTCAATTAAACCTCCTTCTTGTCTGCTCCATATTTATTTATTTTGCCTCTGTTTCCAATGCATAAATCAAGATTCTCCCTGTTATGTACTGAGCTTGGATCCTAGAACAATAGTCAGGTAGGATCTAGAAGGCAGCAACCTGATTGGTCTGCAGGGGTTGCCCAATCCAGCCCCAGGGGGAAGTGAATCAGCAACCTGATTGGCATGCAGGAGCAGCCCTATCAGGCTCCAGGAGGGGAGTGGAATCAGCCAATCACATAGGACCCATTGTGTAAATAATGTATATATAGCCAGAGTTTTTGGGGAAAAGTACGCACTCACTGTTTACCATGAGCTGAAATAAAGAGCATGAAATCAACACTCAACTTCGAGTATATTTCACTCCCACTGTTCACAAAGCTTATTACATTCTTTACCTGTTCCAATTTAGTTGTTTTGTGACTCGCATGTCCAGGAAAATGCAACTATTTGTCAAAGCTTGAAACATTATATGTACAAATTAGGTGGAACAAGGCCCTACCTTGTTCAGGTCTGACCTTTCAGTTCCACTAGGTGTCTAAGGCTGAGATCATAAAACACACTAATTAGGGAGAAAGTCCCATTGAATTCAATGGAGTTACTTCTGAGTAAACTTGCTTGGGAGTGCACTATTATTTATTTTTGGAATTCATGGCAGGCTGGAAAGAGAAGTGGAAACTGAGTGCTTCCTCTAATTACCTTGCATGTGAGTGTGTACATACCACACTGTCAAGGACCAAGGCATCGAAGGAGAAACACTTATTTTCCATTTGGTAAACAAAAATTTGATGGAAAGGTCATTTGTGGGAAAACATGTTCTCATTAAATAAATATCACACAGGGTATCCAGGACCATTTTAAAAAAGGTGGCTTTAATTAGAAGCTATAACAATGCGCCAAATAATACCAGAGTGAAGGTTCTGGTGCGCAGATCTTGCAGGAATCATGAAGCCTAATGATGCTGAATACAAATGCAAGGAGCGATGGAGGGAAGGAAACCCTAAGCTACTAGCAGCCTCATTATATATTAAAGCAACTGGGTAAACAAACAGACAAACTGAAAAAGGACAAGCCTGATGAATATGGTTGACTTGAAGCAGCACATAGTCAAACTATGGAACTTGCTCCCCGAGCAGGCAGTGACGGCCACCAACTTGGATGGGTTTAAAAGAGGATTGGACAAATTCCTGGATGAGAGGACTATCAATGCCTACTAGCTCTAACTCCACAGCTGGAGGCAGCAATGCTTCCAAATGCCAGTTGCTGGAAATCATGGGAGGGGAGATTGCTCCTGTGTTCATGTTCTGCTCCCTGGTTTCCCACAGGCACCACTGTAAGAAGAGGATGCTGGGCTCGATGAGGCATCAGCCTGATCCTGCAAGCTGTTCTTACGTTCTGCTGTTCATACCGTTAGGATTTTTATCCATCTGTGCTGCTCCAGCAGTGGCACTATGTTTGTGTACAGTGGTACCTCAGGCTAAGTACTTAATTTCTTCCGGAGGTCCGTTCTTAACCTGAAACTGTTCTTAACCTGAAGCACCACTTTAGCTAATTGGGCCTCCTGCTGCCGCCGCGCCGCCGGAGCACGATTTCTGTTCTCATCCTGAAGCAAAGTTCTTAACCTGAAGCACTATTTCTGGGTTAGCGGAGTCTGTAACCTGAAGCGTATGTAACCTGAAGCGTATGTAACCCGAGGTACCACTGTATATCATGTGAGTGTCTGAGTGAGCATGAGGCAGGAAGTCTCAGTACTGTTGGAAGTTAGTTTCACTTCTGCAAGTGTTGCTTGTTCTGTACTGGTGCTCAAAGAGCACAGACTTGTTGATGGAGTCTTTGTATATAGAATGTAAATAAAGTAGTTTTAGGGCTACTGATTGAGTCTTTCTTCTGCTATGATATGCCAGAAGACGAGTGTGCTCTTCTCAGGAGAGAGGGTTCGCTTATCACCGGTCTCTCTGGACTGAGGAAAATTTACAGCCAGGAAGGACCATTGGAGACATGCCTGATGACTTGGGAAGTTGGTGGCCTTCTCAGGCATGTTTCTAACACGTACCACTATACATGTGACCAATGATGAGCCCAGGGACATAGAAAGGTGCCGGATACTGAGTTAGACTACTGGTCCATCTAGCTCATCATCAACTCTAGAAACTCACTCCTTTTCATTTCATTTCCTTGGAGGAGGTAACTTACTGCTTTTATTTTTCTACATCACCTGTTCTCTATTTCTTTGGAAAATACAGCTTCTGTACTGCTCCTACGTTTTGTAACTTTGAATGTGTTCTCTTTTGTTTGTCTGCACATATGATTTTACATTAATAAAAATGAAGAAGTATTAAAAACATAAAAAATGTAAATGCACACACAATGCGAATCAGTTGCGCTGCTCTCAAAGAATGGCATTTGCTCTCTTTCTGAACACCTGGGTTTTTTTGCAACTCATATAGGCAGCAGCCTTTTGATAGCAAGTCACATATGCAAGGAAACTCTATAGGTGATCTTTCATATGGACAACTACAAGAGAATCCTTCTTCAGAGGAAATACACGCAGAATGTGGCACTGTGTTCAAATGATCACTTTGGTTGTCTTTCTGAAGAACTCTCTGTTTTTCTTTTGCATCTCACACAGGCAGCAGCCTTTTGATACCAAGCCATATATGTAAGGAAACTCCATAGGTGACCTTTCATATGGACAGCTACAAGAGACGACTCCTTCAGAAGAAATTCATGCAGAATGTGACAGGACCCCATACAATATTAAACCATTGGCTCCGGGTTGGGAAACAGCAACTCTTTTTATCCTCTTCTACCCTGCATCTATTCCTTTGCTCTTTCTGCTCTGTATGTTTTATTTTTGTCATGGAAATCCAATGCCATTTGCTTATTTCACTTCGTTATTTGCCTTTTCAAAAACTCGCTTTTGATAAATTGCTGTTGAAGCTTGGCTTTAATTAGCACAGAGCTTGGCAACAGCTTAGTAAAAATAAATAAATGATACATTCATTCCTCTGTGTAAAATATTAGGATTTATTAATCGTCTCTCCAAAGCTAATTAATTTGAAATGGATATATTTCAGATTTAAACTTGGATGAAACACGGCTGTTTTAGTTCAACTGAGATATTTCCCCTCCCTGCACAAATTTGTAAGTGAACATTCATTATGTGTCTATTTATGATTAGTCAGTACATGGGGAAAAAAGCATGCAAATATCTTTTTTTTCAAAGAACTGAAACGTCTGATGAACTTGAAGCAAGTGTTCAGCTCTTAGGAGGGGGAATGCAGTGTAGTTGCTGAAGTCCTAAATCACTTACCTCACAGTACAAATTTGTCCTGCTCATAAGACTTGGTTGTATTCAAAGTAGAGTGTTAATTTCCTTCCAATATAGAACAAATTCTCTTCCAGTTTTGAATATAAAATAAAATTCTGAGCATGCATGTTTAGAATTCAGTGGACTAAGCATGCAAAACAGCTTCCTTGTGGGATTTGTCAGGTTCTTTGACATTAAGAACCCTCTTCTCATTGAAACATTGTTGATCACTGTAGCACTCTTCAGACATCATTGTGCTAATACAGGTGTGAGGAACCTTTGACCTGCCAGATATTGCTGAACTACAATTCCCATCATTCCTGGCCATTAGCCGTGCTTCCTGGGGTTGTTGGGAGTTGTGAAGTTGAAGCCTTGCAAGTCAGAAGTCCTACAGGTGGGTTGTATCTAACTAAGTTCTACTCCAGACCCATTGAAATGAATGGTCCTAAGCTCTTAATGGACGTTAATAGCAACTCTGAGTATGACTAATGTCGGATATGACTCAATGCAATGGCAGTCCCCACTGATCTCTCTGAATCTGAGACTTCAAAATAATATGGAAAGTGATATATGCCCTACCCAATCATATTTCTCTCATGTTGATATTAGATGGGCCCATTCCTCCATCTAAATAAACACAATAAAAAGCCTGTTCAGAAGATCATGAGCATCCATGTGGTCTTTGTTATTTTAAATTGAGTTATTTGGCATCATACTATGCTGTATTGTGATGGCACCAACAGAATAAACAGTTGACCATGAGCAAAACAAGTAGTGCAGCTAAATAATTTTAGACTCTAGGTTTAATGGTTTTACACTCCCCTTTCTTTAGATGGCAATGTGTATTGCTTTACTTACTTACAAAATATGGAAAACCAGTCCTACTATGTTTGGGGAGCATCCTGCGCATTCTACTGAATAGGCCCCTGGGTTTCTGCCCCAAAGTCCTGCCCTGATGGCAACACTGGTCCACAGTGTGGTCAACCATGTTGGTTCAAGGAAAAAATAGGTATAATGGAAAACCCCCCAATTCCAGGATCCAGGTTTGGGAGAAGTACTCTTTGGTGAGAGAACCCAAGTGGAGATTTAAAATCACAAAATCGCAACAAAGTAAAATATGGAAATATAGGCTGTTGCAAGTGAGTTCGAAAATACTATTTCCCTAGCGTAGGAAAAGGCCACATGTTTAGTAAATTAAAAATGGTTTACTTACAAATTCTCCAAAGGTCAGGTTCATACATTAGTCAGAAAGGTTGCACAGGTAGTAAAACTTACTTTAGTTCCAAAGTGGTGAATTTAAGAGTGGCTTGTGAGAGCCATGTGGTCTGAGCTTAGAGAAACCATCTTAAACCTCCTCACATGTTGAGGTTCATAGGTAGACTGGAGGTGAACAATAGGCTTGATTACCTGTATAATCCCAAGGTAAGGAAAGTGGATATAGCTAAGCCTGGCAGGAAATCTTTCTCTATGGTATAAACCCCTTCATGCATTAATTAAACATATTGGTTACAGGAGGCTGGTTGTCTCACAAATCACAGGTAAACTGTTCTCCAACACTTTTCCTGCATGCTGGAAATTCTTGATTTTAGGCATGAAGAAAGTTGAGTGAGGAAAACAGCAATGGATTATATATAGTTTACTTCCTCTTTCCTCACCACAAAGGTGCTTATTTAATAAAAAGACCATGAAATCCATATAACATCCTTAAACAAGTGTTTCTCAATAAACAGTATTCTAATTTATTTATTTTAGATTGGATGTTATTCTCTAGAATAAAATGGAATTGGATGATAATCCTCTTTAAGCTTCTAATGAAAGCCACAGAATGAACATTGATTGGTTCCACTGCTGTACTATTTCTGATTCTCCACAGGGGAAAAAAGATCAATTAACTTAGTTTTTTAACGGGCCATTAACCCATTTGATACTGCCCTTTGCTGCCCCCTATATCACCTGGAGATCCGACTTAAAACACCTATGGAGTGACAGCTCTCTTCTTTCAAAAGCCTCCTCAAAACCCAATTTTTCTATGATTAAATAATTCACTTCAAGCTGGTGATTCAAAGGAATAATTGAGCTTAAGTGCAAATCTCAGCTGGCTACCTGGTCAGCTGTTAGGCATTTACAAGAAATCCACTGGGATTGGCTGCTCTATGATGTTCCCAGTGTAGTGCAGTCAATTCCAATGAAAGGGTCTTCCTCCAGAAGGAGGAAACTCAACAGCAACACTGGAAGCAGCTCGAGGGAATGACTTATGGCTTTACTTGTCTCTATGCTAATGCACAGAGTATGGGAAATAAGCAAGATGAATATGAGCTCTTAATGCTGGATAGGAAATATGGCCTAATGGGCATTACTGAAACCTGGTGGGATGAGACTCATGGCTGGAATGTAGGATATGAGGGGGAATGCAGGAGAGGGAAACAACAGTGGCCTTACTGTCAGTGTCTGCTATAGACCTCCAAGCCAGACAGAATACTTGGAAGATGCCATCCTAGAGCAGATAACCAAATATTCAAAATGGAGAGATATAGTAGTTATATGCTGGAACTCAAACTCTGCCAAGAATGTAAGATGCAATAAATCCATCCATTGCCTTGCAGACAATTTCATTTCCCAGAAGGTGGAAGAAGCAACAAGGGAATCATCTCTCTTGGACCTGGTCCTCACCAACGGGAGGAACTGGTGGATGAAGTGGAAGTACTGGGAACCTTGGGAGGAAGTGATCATGTCCTCTTGGGTTTCATGATACAGAAGTCAGGGAAAGCTGAGTGCAGTTGGTCATGCACTCTGGGGACTTTAAGAAGGCTGATTTCAAAAATCTTAAGAAACTACTGGGTGAGATCCCATGGTCAGAAATATTCAAAGAGAAGAGAGTTCAAGGTGGATTGGAGTTTCTTAAAGGTGAAATATTGAAGGCACAAAGGCAGATAATTCCAACAAGAAAGAAAAGTGGGAGCCATCTAAAAAACCCTAATTGCCTCAGTTGGTGACTCTTGTCCTACCTGCAATTATATTAAGAAGAAGAAGAAGAAGAGTTTGGATTTGATATCCCACTTTATCACTACCCGAAAGAGTCTCAAAGCGGCTAATATTCTCCTTTCCCTTCCTCCCCACAACAAGCACTCTGTGAGGTGAGTGGGGCTGAGAGACTTCAAAGAAGTGTGACTAGCCCAAGGTCACCCAGCAGCTGCATGTGGAGGAGCAGAGACGCGAACCCGGTTCACCAGATTATGAGTCTACTGCTCTTAACCACTACACCACACTGGCTCTCTTATTCTCTATTATTTGCCTACTATACCTCTGCTGTACACTCTCTGTGCATTGGAGGCACATCAAAGCCTGCCAGACATTCAGTGGACAAATCTGCAAAATCAAGCCCTGATCCCCCTCTGCCGACATTGCCTAACCTTTAGGAAGTGGGGGGGGGGGGAGGCTGGCAGAGGTGGGACAAACATGTGGGATCCTGCCTTTTCTCTGTGCAGTGTTATTTCACGTGAAAAGGAACGAGCCATTGGCATGATCCAGCAGACTCTTCTTAAGTTCTTATTGCCTACCATTTAAGTGCTTCATAAACACATATGCCTAATGTGTCTAATCCCCTCATCATTCCCCAAATTAAACAACTTCAGCTTTCTAACTGCATATTTGGCCCCCCCCACCTCCGCATTTTGTGCCCAACTGCACACTAAAACAAAAACAGTACAAAAACAAAAAACCTGCCCCACAAAAAAATCTTGGAACCAGGGCTATGGCAAGGAACCATGTACAGAAATGGGTCGACGATAAAATGCTTTTCTGTTGTCACTTTGATTCTGTTTCCAGGATTTTATTTGTTCACAAATGAAACCTTGACTCATAGTTGTATTATCATTTCTTCATGACAGAAGAGACAGGGTGCAGATGCCACATCGCTTGATCCTCACAAATATTTATATTTCCATTCCAGTAGAGAGCCTGAAATAGCACAAAGGATTGGAGCGCAGAAGTCCAAGCATGGTGTGTGATTTCCAGGTGTGCGGAAGGCTGCTGTGCTTGACAGCCAGCTACTTCGCACCTTGACACAAAATGGTGGTGTACTTTTAATTCTTCAATCTTTCCCAGAACCTGTTATGGAGCTTTCTTGTTATTGCTGTCAGCTCAAGTGAGATAGTGGATGCTGCTGAGCTCCCGAGCTATCAGCAAACATTGAGATGCTGGGCTAAAAGGAAGAGAATCAGGACAGATGGAAGAAAGTACTTCTTCACACAACACATAGTTAAATGATGGAATTTGCCCCTATAAGTGATGACCACCAACTTGGATGGCTTTAAAAGAAGATTAGAGAAATTAATGGAGGGTAAGGCTATCAACAGGGATGTGGGTGGCGCTGTGGGTTAAACCACAGAGCCTAGGACTTGCCGATCAAAAGGTCGGTGGTTCGAATCCCTGCGACAGGGGTGAGCTCCCGTTGCTCGGTCCCTGCTCCTGCCAACCTAGCAGTTCGAAAGCAAGTCAAAGTGCAAGTAGATAAATATCATGGAACTTTGAAGTGTCAGGCATAGCTCTAATGGCTTTAGCCCAAACGTAGCAGAGTTTTCCTGCACAGCGAAGAAGCTAGTTGAGGTGGAAATGACTAGTCAGCTAGACTCAGAATAACTATTTACAGGATTTATTAAAAGGGAAAAAAAAACCAGCAGAGTTTCTGCATACAAAACAAAGCAAAATAAATCCTTTCTTTCTCTCTCTCTCTCTTAACCATACACAGCACTCCTACACCTAACACACCTACCAACCCCAAACTGAGCAAGCATTCCTAGATAACAGAGTTGAGTGCTGGTCGTTAACCAATCAGAGTAAGTAGTTTCTAGGTCAAGCAGACCTTGGCCTTCTGCCAAGAGTAAATTGACACTGCCTTGAGTTAATTGTGTGAAGCCAGAATCTGTAAGTTTCCATGAGAATCAATTAACAGAAACTGAACACCCCCTCACAGATTCTGCTGGACAATTAACATCAAATAACACCTATGTAGGAGATTATTTTTCCAGCAAACCTAAACTCTTGCACATTTGCTTGTTCTTTATCTTTGCCAATGGTTTAGTTAATACATCTGCTACATTTTCTTCACTTGATACATAAGTACATGTGATTATATTGTCTTGTACACAGCAACGCACATTTTGGTATTTTACAGAGATATGTTTGGAACGTGATTTGAAACCCTCTGTTTTACTTAAGGTTATACAAGCCTGATTATCAATGTAAACTTGTACTGGTTCTCCACAATTTACATTTAAATCTGCTAACAAATGCTTGAAATAAATCACCTCGTTGCACAATTCACTCAATGCGGCGTACTCAGATTCCGTTGATGACACACTTACAATGTCTTGCTTGCGTGACCGCCAGCTGATTAAAGCTCCACCGACCATTATGACTAGTCCTGTGACAGATTTTCTATCTGGCAAATTTCCCCAGTCACTATCACAATAGCAGGTCAACATTTCATCCTCTGAAGAATTTAATTGTAACATATAGCCAATTGTCTGTTTGAGGTATCTCAGAACTTGTTTTACCCCTTTCCAGGCATTTAGTGTGGGTTTTGAGACCAATCTACTTAATATGTCTACTGCGTAGCTAATATCAGGTCTGGACCACTGTGCTAGATACAACAAACTTCCAATTACAGAATGATATACATCAGGATGTTCAAATTCAGGACTCTCATCTATATGAAGTGTTTTTATGAAACCTGGATCCATAGGCACCACTGCCCCTTTGCAATCCTGCATCCTGTATGTAGTCAGTAGTTGTTTAACTTTGTTCTGCTGACTAATTAGGCAGCTGCCATCTTGGGCCCAGCACACTTCCAACCCTAGATATGTCCTAACCGGGCCTAAGTCTTTCATTTTGAACTTACTGGACAATTGCTTGGCAAACCTTTTAGTTTGTTTATCAGTTTTGCAAGCATACAATACATCATCTACATAAATCAGACAAAACTCTTGATCACTGCCTGTACCACGTACATAAACACAATTGTCAGCTGTACTTTGCTTGAAACCAAATGACACTAAGGCCTCATGGAAACATTTGTTCCAAGATCTTGCAGCCTGTTTGAGACCATATAGAGCTTTGTTTAATTTCAACACTCTATTGGAACCTGTCTCATAACCAGGCGGTTCGGCTAGATACAGGTCTTCTGATGCATGTAAATATGCAGTCTGGATATCAAAATGGTTTAACAGAAGTTTTCTCTTTGCTCCAAGCGTTAGAATCAGCCTTACACTTTCTGCCTTAGCAGTAGGGGAAAAAATCTCGTCATAATCTTTTCCAGGCCTCTGAGAGTATCCTTGAGCCACTAAACGAGCTTTGTATTTGTACTTTCCTGTCACCAGAGGTTTAAGTTTGTACACCCACCTGCAGCCTACAATCTTTGCCCCCTCAGGCGCTGCTACTGGTGTAAAGACCTTGTGCTCATTCAGAGAGGACATCTCTTCCTCCATTGCCTGTTTCCAGAGCTCTGCCTCCTCTTTTGGTAACTTTAACACCTCCTGGAAACTCTTGGGCTCTGCAATTACACTAAACACATTTGCAGTATCCGGAGAAAAACGCACCGGAGGCACTCCTTTGTTTTGTCTTTTAGATCTTCTGGGAGAAAATTTTTCTTCTGACCCACTTTCCTCCTCAGAACTACGACCTCTCTTTTGTTGCTTAGCAACTGGTCTCTGGCTAATTCCACTTTCTTGAGAGCTCTTATCTGAAATTTCCTCCCCCTCAGACTCTGATTCTCTATGTTTACCTTCAGAGTCATGAAGCTCCTGAGAAGGTTCAAACCAAACCTCAGTATTGGCATGTAGTCTCTCCCAGCCACTATGTTCACAAAAATTGGCATTCCTGGAGATCACAATGCCATTTGTCCCTTCAGCAAAGCGGAAACCTTTTCCCAGCTCCTGGTAACCCACAAACACTAACTGTTTGGTCTTAGGATCTCCCTTCTTTCTCATTTGTTTTGGAATTAATACCCAGGCTTTTGATCCAAACACATGCAAATGGTCAATTTTGGGTTTTTTGTGAAACAATTTAAAGTACGGAGTTGTACCTATTGTTTGATGAAAGAGCCTATTTTGGAGATAACACGCGGTGAGCATGCTCTCCCCCCAATAAGACATGGGCAAATCAGCATCATCAAGCATGGCAAACATCATATCTTGTAAAGATCTATGTTTTCGCTCTGCAACGCCATTCTCCTCTGGGGAAAACACGTTCGTTTTTCTATGCCCAATGCCATGCTTTTGTAACCAATCTCTAAAAGCATTTGACATAAATTCACCACCTCTGTCCGTCTGAATCCTTTTGAGTTTAATGGACAGAAATCTTTCCACAGATGCCACCCAGCCTTTAAACTTAGTGAACACGTCACCCTTATTCTTCATGGGAAAAACCCAAGAGTAACGCGTGGCGTCATCCACAATTGTTAATGAAAAACGTGATCCACCCCTGCTTACAGGAAATGGACCAATTACGTCCATGTGAACCAGCTGTAGTGGTGACTCACTAACTCTGTCACTTCTGGGGTAAGAGACTCTGTGGGTTTTAACCTTTTTACAAACATTACAATCAAGGTACTTGTTACAACTCTTTAAATCACCCCCATCAGCCAATTCAGACATTTTTAGTACACTTTTCCAGCCAGCATGCCCCATTTTCCTATGCAATAAGTGCACACAGTTGTCATGTATAGCTTTGTTATTCACTGCAGGCTGAGATTTACTGACTACTGCTGCAACTTGAGATCCTGCTTTAAGCCAAAACAAGCCTCCCTCTGACTTAGCAGTGCCTAAAATCTCACCAGCCTTCTTAATAATGCAACTGTCTCCTTCAAAATACACTTTAAACCCAGCTTTTAGCAAACAATCTACAGACATCAGATTGCTCCTTAATGAAGGTACACAAAGTACATTTTGCAGGTATTCACGAAGACAAGGAACAAAAACTGCACCCCCCGAAATCACTTCGGAAGTACTTCCGTCTGCTAGAGCCACCTGGCTGCGCTGTGCTGAGTTCTTGGAAACAAACAATTCATCTGAATTTATGATGTGCCGAGACGCTCCCGAATCGACCACCCAGACAGCTTGTTTCTCATCGGCAATCTTGACCTCTGCAGTCACCAGCTGAGCCGACTGTTTTCGTTTGAAGAATTTCTTTTTACGCTGCTGCTGCTGCTGATCTCGTCTCTGCTCCTGCACCGGCCACTGAGACTTGACCAACTCCGGACATTGTCGTTTTAGATGCGCTGAAGACCCACATAGGAAACAACGCCTAACAGCAAACGCTGACTCCTCACCGGTACGCTGCTTTTGCGTCACCTCTGGCACGGCATGAGAACTCCTTCCAAACCGCCCGCCTGTAGAAGCCTCTGCAGCAAACGACCTTTCTTGCCTCTTCTGCCATTCTTCAATCAAACGCCCAGTGACATAGCTGACTGATAAATCACGCTCCTGTAAACCTTCTAGAGACAAAACTAAATTATCCCAGCTTTCCGGGAGAGAACTCAAAATAATAGCCACCTTCTCCTGCTGGTCTAACGCACAGTCTCTTTCCTGTAGCGCAGTAAACTTTAACTGTAAACTGTGTAGGTGTTCCTGCATTGTAACCCCAGGCTGTAACATTGCCTTGTACAATGCCTTGCGAATGAACAGCTTGGAAACCGCTGTCTCACGCACATGGAGTTCTTTAAGTGCTTGCCACATACCTCTAGCTGTCTTGATTCCCCTCACATACGGCAACTGGGAATCTTCCAGCCCCAAGACAATTGTGGCCCTTGCTCTTTGGTCTTTATCGAGGTCTTCATCATCAGGCTTCGCAGGAAAATTACTCACCACTTGCCAGAGACGATCCCTCTGCAGCACTGCCTGCATGCGTTCCGACCACAGCAAGTAATTGGAGTCATTCAGACGCTCAAAAGCCATCTGAACTGGTTGTGAGGCCATCTTGAGAGCGATGTCCCTGGAACCCGGAACCAGCTACTCACGACCACCGAGAGAGAAAACAGGAACCACAGCACCCAGCACTCACACGCTGCAGCTGTTGTCCTTGTGTCCACTGCGTCACCAGCTCACAACAGTCAGGAACCAGCCAGTGTCACCAACAGGAACAACAACTTCTGGAACTACTGGAACCAACACCGTTGATGCTGACACCACCACAACTCAGGCTGGCAGCACAATACCCATAACCTCATGGAACTTTGAAGTGTCAGGCATAGCTCTAATGGCTTTAGCCCAAACGTAGCAGAGTTTTCCTGCACAGCGAAGAAGCTAGTTGAGGTGGAAATGACTAGTCAGCTAGACTCAGAATAACTATTTACAGGATTTATTAAAAGGGAAAAAAAAACCAGCAGAGTTTCTGCATACAAAACAAAGCAAAATAAATCCTTTCTTTCTCTCTCTCTCTCTCTTAACCATACACAGCACTCCTACACCTAACACACCTACCAACCCCAAACTGAGCAAGCATTCCTAGATAACAGAGTTGAGTGCTGGTCGTTAACCAATCAGAGTAAGTAGTTTCTAGGTCAAGCAGACCTTGGCCTTCTGCCAAGAGTAAATTGACACTGCCTTGAGTTAATTGTGTGAAGCCAGAATCTGTAAGTTTCCATGAGAATCAATTAACAGAAACTGAACAAAATAGGTACCGCACCGGTGGGAAGGTAAACGGCGTTTCTGTGCACTGCTCTGGTTCACCAGAAGTGGCTTAGTCATGCTGGCCACATGACCCGGAAGCTGTACGCCGGCTCCCTCGGCCAATAAAGCGAGATGAGCACCGCAACCCCAGAGTTGGCCACAACTGGACCTAATGGTCAGGGGTCCCTTTACCTTTACCTTTTAAGGCTATCAATGGCTCCTATCCAAAATGGCTAGTCTCTGCCTCCACTGCCAGAGGTGTCATGATTATGTATACTAGTTTCTGGGACTCGCAGGTGCGGAGACCGCTGTTGCCCATAGGTCCTTCTTGTGGGGTTTCCAAAGACAACTGGTTGGTCACTGTGAGAACAAGATCCTGGACTAGATGAGTCACTGACCTGATCCCACCAGCTTTTTTTTTACATTTTTAGATTCTTCATTCTCACTTATTACTAATACTGCTGCTGCTGCTACTATTACAGTCACACCTTGGGATAAATACGCTTCAGGTTGAGAGCTGTCGGGTTGCGCTCCGCGGCGACCCAGAAGTAACGGAGCACGTTACTTCTAGGTTTCGCTGCTCGTGCATGCGCAGGCGGTCAAAATGACATCACGCACATGCGCGGAAGCGGCGAAATGCGACCCGTGCACGCGCAGACACGCTGTTGCATCTTACGTTCTGTTCAGGATGCGAACGGGGCTCCGGAACGGATCCCGTTCGCATCCCGAGGTACCACTGTACTACTAATAGTAAAAATACTGTTGAAAAACTTGCACCAATGTCTCTACTCAGCCATCTAACCCACACTGGAGGACTTTGGGCCAGTCACCATCTCTCAGCCTAACCTCTCTCACAGGGTTGTTGTGAGGGAAAATGTTGTTAGGCTACATTGCTTTGAATACATTGGGGGAAAGTTGGGATATGAATAGAATAGAAGAAAATTCAAACAGATGCCAGCTTTACTGCAAATTCAGTGGGCAACCCATGCGCAGAACAGATGCCCACTTCCTCACACACCAAAATGGCTGCCTTGAGGCTGTGTTTCTTCTGTATGAAGTGCAGCTTATAGCCAAGCATGTTCCAAACCTTTGAATATAGCCCAAGCATATATATGGCTGTACTCCTGCTGCTGCTGTATAGAGCAAAACATATCAAAACCTCTGCAAAGATCTCATTTCTGGAAAATAAAATGAAGAGGAACAAAAAGCTGTAATTCAATGTGTTCTTACATAAATGGTGTTGAACTATACTTGAAACAACAAAATGGGCACATCTCTCCCATCAGACTTTTTCATTCCAGGCCCAACATAATTCCTTCTCTGTCTTTTTCATCTCCTTTCCCTCATTACCCAGATGGCCTAATGGGCTGTATTTTACTTCCTTAGGCCCTCTTTCTTTCTTTCTTATTTAAAAGCCATCTCAGATCAGAGATTTTCCTTTTGATTTGCTTTCCAACTTGCTGACATTTTGCAAGGATGTCTGCCATTGCACCTGAGTCCAAACACAAGAAGCCAAAGACACACACACACACACACACACACAGAGTTCTCTTTCATCTTGGCAACCTCTGTTGTCAAGATCAGACCTCCATTATACTGGTCCTTCTTATCTTTGGAACTTTCCTAGTTTCATTTACGCAGCTATGCGGCCTTGTTATAATCTCTCCATTCTCCCCACTGAGTCCTGAGTGATTTTTTTTCCATGCTGTGTGTCTGGTTTGAAACTGTTCTGCTGTGAAGTAGTCTGTTCTGGTACCTTGTCTGGGATGGAGTGGTTCTGGAAATAAGGCTAAAGAGTTTAAAGTCTGGCATATAAGTAATATTTTATTCTCCATTAGTGATATTGGATGATATTTCTCTGGAATACAACAGAATTCTCTCTTTGTGGCAAAAAATTGTGTTTTTATTGTATGAAGTGGACATATCTGTCCATTTTGGTTCTCATTTTTTGATCTTAAGTTCAGTTTGAAATTGAGAAAAAAGTTCACATGAAAATTCACCAGCATTTTAGTACAATTTTCTCCCAATACCTTACTGTATGCAGTTTTCCGAACACACATATTGTTGCAAAACATTTATCCTAAAATTTCCTATGCTATTTAAATGAATTAATGCATTTTTATGCACAGTTTACACTGACAAACAGTTTTTGGTATGTTTTACTTGGTTGTAGAACTTCACTGAAAAATGCGGAGATGTGCAAATTTGGAAAGATGGCTGCGTTTTGGTTCATGTATACTTTTGGAAAATGTGAATTAGGTGGTCTTGCCTTTAAATGTGAACTGAGTTGAAATTTTCCTTCGTCCCTAGTTCCATGTAGACCCTGCTGGCTCAAATGAGAAAGAGGAAGATTCCGATAAGGAGCTTTGGAATTTGGTAGGAGGAAAATTGTGAGTGGGCTGTGAGATTGCCAGGAGAAGGTGTTGGGGGAAATGAAATTCTGCTGCAGGAATAGCTAAAGTGATGTCCTCCAGCTAAGGCTGATGGGAATTATAATCCAACAACATCTGGGAGCTTGGCTACCCCTTGTAGGTGGAATTTTCTGAACCAGGATGGTGAAACCACACATCTGTTGGATGTGTTCTGTTGGCTATATTGTGAATGACTCTGGATGAGCAGAACTTAGATTGGGTCAAACTCATACAGTCAAACCTTGGTTCCCGAATGGCTCCGTTTTGGAACATTTCGGCTCCTGAATGCCAAAAACCCGGATGTAAATGCTCTGGTTTTCTAATGTTTTTTGGAAGCTGAACATTCAACGTGGCTTCCGCTGGAGTACAGGAAGCTCTTGCAACCAATCAGAAGCCGCGCCTCGGTTTTTGAACATTTCAGAAGCTGAACGGGCTTCTGGAACGGATTTCGTTTGACAACCAAGGTTTCTACTGTATAAGCTGCAGACTTTTGTAATGGTGGTAGAGAGTGTCTTGGAGAACCCTGGAAGATCTGAAAGAAGCAGAGAAATAGATGTTGGCTCTGTGTGGGTGAGGGAAATGAACACATATGGGAACAATGAAAGCAATCTGTACACTGATGTTACTGGCTTTATTATCAGTTCCTTTTGCATGGAGACCATTTCTTCTGAAAGCATATTCATAGGTCTCATCCCTCGGGAGTCCTTAGAGACATCTTTGAGAGAGTCAGGGGTGAGAACTTGAATAAAATACTGTGGGGGCCCAGGAAAGCCCCACCCCACATAATCTATCACATGATGCAGTGCACACACACTATTTGAATGGGAATGCCCATCAACTTTGTGGGGATCTGTCTCCCTCAAATATTTTATTGTGAGGGCCAAAGGCCCCACAGCACCTAGGAGTTGGCTTCTAAGAAAAGAGTGGTCAAATGTGAAATAGGAATGGGAGATCAAGGAGTTGGAGCTGGATGACCCCAGGGAGGGTCCTAGTGGGCTGGGGAGGGAGAAAGGTTGTTTTCTGCTGCTCCAGAGAAGTGGACACGGAGCAATGGATCCAAACTACAAGAAAGAAGATTCCACCTAAACATTAGGAAGAACTTCCTGACAGTAAGAGCCGTTTGACAGTGGAATTTGCTGCCAAGGAGTGTGGTGGAGTCTCCTTCTTTGGAGGTCTTTAAGCAGAGGCTTGACAACCATATGTCAGGAGTGGTCTGATGGTGTTTCCTGCTTGGCAGGGGGTTGGACTCGATGGCCCTTGTGGTCTCTTCCAACTCTATGATTCTATGATTCTATGATTCTAGATCAGGGACCCAGGAGGTGTCTGACCCTGAGGAGGATCCAGTGGGCTGAAAGATAGAGGGCCGAATCTGGGGGAGGGGATGAGCAGACAAGACAATGGACACCCCATGCCGAAAACCACTTACAATAGAGCTGTCTGTCTCACTGCCTCCTGTCATTGAGGAGACCCTTCTGGAGAGCCACTTCCACCCTGTCTCCAAAGACATGGCAGTGTCAACGCTGGTCCAAAGAAGCCCAGGACCCCCAAAATGGGCTATTAGACTAAAAAAAAGCAAACCCCAGCAACTGCCAGCATATCCTGCTCAAGTGGTTTATCAGTATTACAGCTTTGTATAAGCTTCCGCTTTAATTCCGAGCTCTGAATATTGTTATGGTGATATCTAATTCAAGCACAAAGCCGAAGCAGTTTAAACAATGTATTTCTGGAGCAGTGTCTAAATGTTAGACTCTGGGATTCCCTCCTCCCCCTTTGAAAGAATTAAAATAGGTTAAATAACTATGGTTTTATCCCCTTCCATAGCTGCCCCATATTGTGCTTGTCTCGAAGACTTAACTTTGCTATTAAAATTTAGGAGCTTAGCTATTTAGTGTCAGCTGGGAGAGAATTATGGCCAAATATTAGCATAAGTGGCTGGATGACCTTTGCTTTTTCTCCGGCTTTCTTAACTTTTCAACAAAATTCATGTGATTGCTCTTTCCAGAGAGCCAACGTGCTCTGCAAATGATCTCCACCGCATACAGTTCTTGGTGTGTACAAGTGCGCAAGTGTTGTTTTCTGCTGATGATAATGAAGTGCACTGAAGCGAAGCGAGGTTGTGCATTTGGAGCTAATGGAAGCAGCTGCATATGTCTTGTGATTAAAAGTGAAAAGGTGTCTGGAGCTGTTAATTTTCCCCCCTCCCTCCTCGCCATTCCAAATAAGCTGCATTCCTCATTGGAAAAAATGGCTGTTCACTGGGAGATGGGGTGCAATTAAGCATTCCACCCACCAGGAGGGACATTTGGAATTTCTTAAGTCCCTATCATGGAATTTGCATATTTTATCCCCTAAAGCTAAACAGCGGAGTATTAAAATTCCATTTCTCCCTATATGTCTTTCTTCTATAATAGTCTCTGTGTCATTATCTAATTCTAACAAGAGATATGGCTCTCATGCTTACGGCTTGGTCTAACAGGGTATCCTAGGAAAGGATATGGAAAATGGAAAAATCCCATGCAATTAGAAACCACATCTCATGAAAGATCAGGAAAGGGATATCGATGTTGTGGTGATAGCTCAGTGAAAACATTGACCCAGTTGGCTGTTGTGAAAGAGGTAGATTTCATGCTGGGGATAATCTGGAAAGGATTCAAAAATATAATTGCCAAAATAATAATGCCTGCATCCAAAGAGCTATGGTTAGAACATTTGAACTCAAAAAGCGCCAGTGTACACAGGACAGAATATGGAGAAATAGAATAATAGAATCATAGAATCATAGAGTTGGAAGAGACCACAAGGGCCATCGAGTCCAACCCCCTGCCAAGCAGGAACCACCATCAGACCACTCCTGACATATGGTTGTCAAGCCTCTGCTTAAAGACCTCCAAAGAAGGAGACTCCACCACACTCCTTGGCAGCAAATTCCACTGTCGAACAGCTCTTACTGTCAGGAAATTCTTCCTAATGTTTAGGTGGAATCTGCTTTCTTGTAGTTTGGATCCATTGCTCCGTGTCCGCTTCTCTGGAGCAGCAGAAAACAACCTTTCTCCCTCCTCTATGTGACATCCTTTTATATATTTGAACATGGCTATCATATCACCCCTTAACCTCCTCTTCTCCAGGCTAAACATGCCCAGCTCCCTTAGCCATTCCTCATAAGGCATTGTTTCCAGGCCTTTGACCATTTTGGTTGCCCTCCTCTGGACATGTTCCAGTTTGTCAGTGTCCTTCTTGAACTGCGGTGCCCAGAACTGGACACAGTACTCCAGGTGAGGTCTGACCAGAGCAGGGCTCTGTGGACTCTGGCAACAAAGGAACTGGGGAGAGTATGCTAAATGGTCAAGAATCAGATGATAGTCATCACAACAAAGGTGTTGAATATGGAACAAGCTTCTCTAGATGTTGTGCACTTATTTACAAGCATTGGTCCACAGCTGCAAGCAAAGGAGACCTCTATTTCAGTTGAAATCCTTAGATGATGAATTGCATATCATGTGCAATATTTTCTATGTGTACTGCAATCATCCAATTGCTGTAATGTTCATTGCTCACACCAAGTGATGGCTCTCTGGATAAATACTTCCAGGATTAAATAATGCCCGTTTAAAAGTACAGTGGAACCTTGGTTCTTAAACTTAATCCATTCCGTGAGTCCATTTGACTCCCAAAACCATTCGAAAACCAAGGTGCGGCTTCCTATTGGCTGCAGGAGCTTCCTGCACTCAAGAGGAAGTCGTGTCAGATGTTTGGCTTCCGAAAAACGTTTGAAAACTGGAACACTTACTTCTGGGTTTTTAGTGTTTGGGAGCCAAAACGTATGAGTATCAAGGCGTTCGAGAACCAATGTACGACTGTACATGTATGCATTTACTGTGTTATTGCAGCTCTTCTAAAAGTAATGTGCACCCCATTTCTTTCTAGAATTTGTATCAGTGAATCTAGAGTGCCAGTGTTGTGCAGTGTCTAGAGTGTTGGACCAGGACCCAAGAGTCCAGGGTTCAAATTCCAGCCTGACATGAAGCTCACTGGGTGATCTTGAGCTAGTCTCTATGCCCCAGCCAACTCTACCTCACAAAGCTATTGTGAAAATAAAATGGGGGAGAGTATGCTATCTTTGGTTCCTTTGAGGAAAGGTGGGATAGAAATGTAATAAATAAATACCCTTGCAACCTATTCCTATATGTGTTTATTCAGAAGTTAGTACCATTATGTATGATGGGTCTTACTACTAGGTAAATGTGCACTGAATTTCAGCCCTAGTTAATTTACGAAGTTCTTTCACCTTACTTATACTGTGTCCATCGCTGTGTTTTCTAGTCTATCAGATCCCTTATCTCTGACAGCAAACCTCCCACTTTAAAGTCCCTTGATGCTCCAGTTAGGGGTGGACAGACTATTCTACTTATAAGATCCAATTGATACTTCATTGATGTGAATGACTATGGGTGCTAGTCAACTAAGTTTTACACAGAATACACTCATTGAAATTAATAGACCTAACTTCGCATATTCATTAATTTTAATTGGTGCACTCTGAGCAAAACTTAGTTGATTTCCATCCCTTTAGTTCTAGTGTGTCTGAATATGCTGAAAGTGCTCCTGACCTATAGCTCCCAATCCCTGCTAGGGTTGAAATTAGGTAAAAGGTAAGGGTCCCCTGACCATTAGGTCCAGTCATGGCCAACTCTGGGGTTGCGGCGCTCATCTCGCTTTATTGGCCGAGGGAGCCGGCATACAGCTTCCGGGTCATGTGGGCAGCATGACTAAGCTGCTTCTGGCGAACCAGAGCAGCGCACGGAAATGCCGTTTACCTTCCCGCCGGAGCGGTACCTATTTATCTACTTGCACTTTTGGCATGCTTTCGAACTGCTAGGTTGGCAGGAGCAGGGACCGAGCAATGGGAGCTCACCCCGTCACGGGATTCGAACCGCCAACCTTCTGATCGGCAAGTCCTAGGCTCTGTGCTTTAACCCACAGCACCACCCGCGTCCCTAGGGTTGAAATTAAATGTCTCCAAATTCTGCAAATGCAGAATTTTGCTTTCGAAATGCATATTTGAAGGTTCCTTTGAAAAAGCTTAAAACTCAGGTCTTCCGAATGAATTTTCTGCCAAAGACGCTAAAAATCAACTTGACAAATGATATAGTTTTACACCAAACATGTGCGCACGTGCACACACACACACATACTCAACAGTAAGAATGACTGGGGATGCTGAAGAAAATTCAAATCAGGAACAGTGCAAGTAGATTTTCTGCAAACAAAATTAGAATGGGAGAATTTGGTGCCCCTCCCTGCTGCTGCTAGCTTCAGCTCTCCTTTCTGCTAATAACAGCCCTGTGCCCATACAGCTATGTCTTTCCAGTGGCCTGCAAATGACTCCATTAGTCTTTGCCCAGCCTTCAAAGGCAGACTACAAATCATCCAAGACTGTTCAGCGATTTCTCTCATTGGTACTCAGACGAAACTTGCCGGACACGTTTCCCGAGTGACTTATGGTTAAATCATGATTTGAACCTTGAGATCTCTTCATTGCATTATGTGTGTTTAACTAATGAAATTGGCTTCATGGGAGCTTAGTTTAATAGGCCTGGATTACATATGAGGCTTCAGCTCCCATTAGCATACGTTCTAAATTGGCCGTTTTCACTGTAAATGGTCACACTAGCTTGGCCTCTCAATGGTAAGGCTGCCTTGTGCCTTGGAGCTTGGACTGGCTATTTGAATATGATTGATTAATGGGAGCTCACTGGGACTGCCCTCTCAACGAGTTTTATTTACCATTTTGCTTATGTTTTAAACAGATAAGACATCAGTTCAGAAAAGAGATCCAGACAAGGTTGTGCCTTTTCAGCCACAATCCTAAGCACACTTACTAGATAGCAAGTCCAACTGAATTTTAGGGTTGCCATATGTCCTCTTTTTCCAGGACATGTCCTCTTTTTCATGGGTAGAGTTGCCATAGCGATCCATAGTTAAAAAGCAGAAGTTGGCAAATGTGTCCTCTTTTTTGCATTTCAAAATATGGCAACCCTACTCAAACAGCACAAGCCTATGCATGTCCACTCAAAAGTAAACCCCACTGTATTCAGTGGGGCTTACTCCCAGGTAAAAATGTATATGAATGCTAGGATTGTGGATTTTCTTTCTATTCTATGTGTCTAATCTCCTTTTAAGCCAGGCTTTCCCAGCCAGGTGCAGGTGCCAGAGGTTTAGGACTACAACTCACATCATTCCTGACATTGGCCACGAGGACCTGAGTTGTTGTCCAAAACATCTGGAAGGCACCAGGATGGAGAAGACTGTGAAGTCACCTATGCCGTTATCGTTTCTTGTGGCAAAGAGTTGTGTAAAGAGATCTGTCCTGTCTTTTGTCTGTCCTGAATTAATCATTGTGATTGGGTTAATCAATTGTTGTCATGTTATTATCAATTGCATTTTTACTAAAATGACACTACAGGTGCCTTTTTAAGGCTTTGGAAGGAAGGAAGTATGCAGTCCAGTAAACAGAATTTACTACTTTATGAGAAGGAAATGACTTCTTTAATATTTCATCAGTTTGCAAATCCAAAAGAAAACAAACAACCTCCTTATCTCAAGAGCCAAAATGCTTTCTGAAGTGAACAGCTTCCCATCCTACCACTAATGCAGAAAATCCAGATTTTTTATTTAAACAAAAATAAAAACAGAGCTCTGATACTGATCTCATCATGCTCATCTTCAGTTTCCTGTTTTCTTATCACTAGCAGGATTAAATTATCAGAATTATAAACAACTATTTTAAAATACAATGAAGCAAGAATATAAAAATTTATGGAGGATAGATCTATCTGTGATGATGATCCATAATAATGAAAAATAGACATATGATCCATAATAATGAAAAATTAGACATATACCGCCAATATTCAAGGGCAGTATATGTCTAATTATAGACATATCTTGGAAGTCACATTACAGAAGTCCATTTGACTTCCGAAACGTTTGGAAACCAAAGTGCGGCTTCTGATTGGCTGCAGGAAGCTCCTGCAGCCAATTGGAAGCTGTGGAAGCTCCGTCGGACGTTCAACTTCCCAAAATAGTTTGCAAACTGGAACAGTCACTTCTGGGTTTGTGGTGTTTGGGAGCCAAAATGTTCAAGAACCAAGCTGTTCAAAAACCAAGGTACGACTGTAATTAGATAACAATGAATGCCATTATCCATCATACCCAGTTTGTAAGATCCTCAGGTTTATATAACTGACCAACATTATAGGCACAATGATGGATTAGATCAGGGATTATCACACTAATGTAAGGGATTTTGGAAGTGAGACACACTCATTCAAGGAGGGATAGGATAATGAGGCAGAAGCAACTTTTCTACCACAACATCAAGACCTGGGTGGATTGCTGCAGGACATTCCTTTCTGGGAGAAGACACCCATTGATGCCTGCTGGACTTGTAGGATGACTACATTTTCTCTCTTCCACTCCCCACCACCCACACTTGTCCTACCATCCCAACCTGACTTTGGAAGAAGGTTGCTCAAGGGAAGCAACTGCTTTGTTTTAGTGATAGCTCTCTCTAGAATGAGCTATCGGATGGAGTCCCAAACGTGCTGTTCTATTCCTTGTCTAATTCCAGCGTCGCGTTAGTTCCTCATAACTTTTGATGCAGAGCGAGTACATCTGCAAACAGAAAAGAATGTGGGCAAGGTTCTGTTTTCACACAAAAATAAATGGGATGGCCTTGGGGGGGGGGGAGAGCAAATGTCTGTTCAAGTTAATATGTCAATAACGTATTGATACACCAATCCATGTTTGTGGGGTACGGAGTGGTGTGTGGAACCTGTGGCCCTCCAAATGTTGCTTGTCTCCAACTCCCATGAGAGTCAGCCAGTATGGTCAAGAACAGATATTATTGGAGTTGTGATTCAAGATCATCTGGAGTGCCAACTGGTTAGCCACTGCTGTGCTCAGCTCCGCAGGTCTCCATGTTGCAAATAAAAACCACTGATTTCCTAAAATGCCACATTAAATATAATGTAATGTATTTGTATGCTATGGCTTGGTGTAAAGTTTCAGCGAAGTCAACATCAGAAGGCCCAACAAATTGCTGTGGTGTTTGGGTTCTGCACTTCTTATGCCCATCTGATCTTTGAGAAAAGGAAAATTAAACATTAGAAACTGTTTTTCTTTCACTAACAAGAACCCAGCACACCCTCCCGGTGTTTGCTCTGCTGCAGCAAGAGACTCATCTTAAGAGTATGAGAGTACAGACTGTTCTTTTATCAATAGAAACAAGATCATTTTATATCAAGGGAATGCATTTGCCAGTTTTTTGGCTGCTTCTCTATATTGCTGATCTAATACTTCAGAATGAGGCCTTGTTTTCCTCTTCAACAATTATTTAATATAACAAGAAACAACCATCCCCACAAACACACAAGGGCCCCCAACACAAAACCAAGATTCAACGAAATGCCCCCAAAGTAGATGGAAATGCTCTCTTGTACACATGTGATGTTTGTATAGCAAACATTGCTGCTTAAATTAATGCCCAGATGCATATGCACTGCTTAAAAAATACGTACAGAAGTCTTTTATCTTCTTTAAAACTGTAGTACACAGAAATTAATTGCTAAGCATCTAACTGTATTATACTCTCTGAACCTGCCATTCATAATTCCTTGTTCCACTAGGCAGCATCTAAGGGTCTCCCAGGGTAACTTCAAAGGAAAGTGGTAGCACAAGTCTCATTCCTGAATCTACCAACCCTTCATGGCCACCCCATTCCAGAATATCCCACAGCCTCATTCACATTCTTATTTCACATCTATCTCTATGCCATTACCATGTTGCTCGTTATCTCCAGAAAAGTTTCCCTACACACTTTCAGATGAATCTAATTATTTCCTTGCTAACTTCCTTAGAAGATATACTTCCTATAAGGATATAAAAACACAAAAAGAGCCTGCTGGGTCAGGTCAATGGCTCATTTAATCCAGCATCCTGTTCTCACAGTGACAAACCAAATGCCTGTGGGAAACCAGCAAGCAGGACATCAATGAAACAGCACTCTGCCCTCCTTGGGTTTCCAGCAACTAGTACTCAAAAGCACATTGCGTCTGAAAGTGATGGTAGACAAGAGCCATCATGCCTAGGACTGGTTGATAGGATAGCCTTAAGCTCCATGAATTTGCAAACCTATTCTGACCCACTGTAGACTACTTGTACCTGTTACCCTTCAACCGTAGGACATCCCGGTAAATTGTCACCACTCATCTGTCAGCCCTTGATCTCTTCCCCCACTCTTGTCTTGACTTTCACATGTGGGATTGCATGAAAGCACTATGTCATGGATCCTAAGGCAAGCTAATTTAAGGAAGTTCATTGAAGGAAAATTTCCTGCTGCCTCTAGTCATCAGCCACCTGCACTACTCTCCAAGAAGCTTCTCTGGAGAGTCAGGGGAGCCCTCCTGAACAATGAAGAATAAGGTGTGTTGGGAAGGAGGGAAAAGTTTCCTTCTGTGAACTTCCTAAAGCTAACTTATTTTAGGATTATGTCATTTGGGGGCAATCCCCATAACCGCAACAGCCCACCAGTCTCCATCCTGTATTGTTCAGGAGGGCCCATCCTGCTCTTATAGAGGCTAACCAAATGCCTATGGGTGTTCCATAAAGATAACTGAAACAGTGACAGTGCTTGTCCCACATTGTGATTCCCAGAAACTGGTATGCAGATGCATACTCCTTCCAACAGTGAAGGCAGAGCAAAGTCATCCTGGTTAGATGTGATTGATAGCTTTTCTCTCCTTTCCTTTTTAAAGTTAAAGCCAAGCCTATTTTACCTATCCTTCTTAGACCACCCTCTCTTAGCAGTATTTATATTCCAAAGGCATTTTAGACAGACATGCAGTTGATGCAGCTGTCGAAGTTTCAGCACCATGAGGACTGGATAGCTCCACTGAGTAACTGGAGCTGCTACCACAGCAATCCCTATTGCTGCTGTGGCTGTCATGCCTCCTTCCCTGATGCCGTTGAAACATCCAGCTTGAACACAAGGTTCAGAAAACTGCTTTTGGGGGGCATGCTTGAATGTGCTTTACGTATGTTAGCATTTGGCATGTCAAGGAAATCTGTGTTGCCAGGGAGAAGGTTTCTAGGCTAACATTCTGCTTGACATTCTAATTTTACATGGGTGTACTTTCAAACAAGTCTTCCTCCATCTGTACATTCAGAGTCCTATCTCAGGACCATGCTATATGGTATGTTGCAGTACCTCAAGGCTGGGCATTCTCTGGCCCTCTAGCTGTCGTTGGGCTCCAACACCCATCATTCTGACCATGTGATATTTTGGCCCCATTGTATGCAGACTCCACCCCTCCCTGTTCCCTTGGTAGATTTACAACTGCCGGTTGAGGATAACGCTTTGTCTATCTAAGTAACAAGTCCCTAAATCAGGAGCATCTCACATGATAGCATGGTGCTATACTGCTGCCCTGCAAAAATGGTGTTGTTGCTGCTTATCTACTACTTACTTCTGATGCATTTGCAGATTATTCTATTGGATTCTAACTTCCTCTCCTCTCACCTGTCAGTCCTAAAATCTTGTGTAGTTCATAAGGTGAGCAAGTTGAAGAATTTAGATGGTAGGGTGATGGAAGCTCTGTTTCTCTAGCAACTATTATTGAGGCGGATTTCAGTGTGTTTATCCCAATTTTTCTAATCAATCTGCTTTTACTTTCCTGAGGTCACAATAATTTTATCTTGATACATCAGGCTGAAGATGGGAGATTTGGATAGGATACTGAAAAACTTTCTTTCTCCACTCTCATCTATAGGGCTTCTAGTGGTGTGGTGTGGCGGAGAAGGCAGAGAAGAGCATTTAGGGAGAAGGATTGCTAATGTGAATTAAAAGAGAGGCCATGGAAAATGTGTATTTTGCTTGTCTCCCATGGGTTGGGAGTGCTAGGTTGGGAAGTGCAAAGATGATGGGAACAGATCAGGAAGTCTGTGTATGACCTCTGGGAAAACGGAAGTAATAGGTAAACTGAAGCTTCTTTTCCTTGCCCTAATTCTGAAGAACCACCTTATTCCCTATACACTGGCCAGATAAGTGTGATAATCTGGGCCTTTCTGATGATCCCACAGTTAGTACATATTAGTTTCTATAAAAAGAACAAGCTTTTGCTGTAGCGACACTTGTAGGGAACTTTGTTCCTATTGAAATCAGACAGGTGCCTACAATTCTGATATGTTGTCACCTTCTGAAAACATTTCTGTTTCACTAAGCATTTTTAGACAATTAATTTGATCCACTGTTGGTCATTTGTAATGTGTTTTATGATGTTACAACTTTATGATGTTTTAATATTTTTATTGTACACCAGTGCATTTTTTAAATATGAGTTGGTGGCTTATAAGTACCCTGAAAAGGAAATAAATAAAAACCTGGCATGGGGGATGGGTGGAGGAACAATCCTCACGTTAAAGGCTTCAGTTGTAGCTGGAGAGAGACAGCAGACCGACCTGATGTGGTACTTGAAATTCTCTGAGAGGCTTACTTTAGCAATAAAATATTTGAAAAATACATGCCAAAACTATGAAATCAAAATATAAAAATCAACATAAAAACTCAACAGCAAAGGATAAAATCAATATAGCGAGTGTTTCAACAGAATAGAAGATTAATTTTATTAAAAACAAGCAAACCATATGTTTAAAAATGCAGAGATGTTTACAAGATTTTGGGAGATTCCTTAAAATAATATTGTCATTCTACATTAAGGGTAAAAGAGAAAGGTCAAGGCTTTACAGCTGTAGGACGGTATTACAAGTTGAAACTGACAGGCTTGTATCTTTGCTTCCTGCTCCAAAGTAATATTGCCTAATACCATTTTGACTCTGTCAACAAGCTCCCCCGCCTTCCTCTGGTAGCTTTGCTTGTGGGGATCAGTTCACACATATACTCATATATCATTTATGTAACGTAACAAAGATCCACTCTCTCCACGGATGCTGCAGACAAGCTGCTTGTATGCAGTGTCAGTTGTTTGAAATTTTGCAAAGGCAGCATTGCTCCAAGTGGCTTGTTTTATTAGATCCTAATTGCATTAATTCCATATGCTGCTGTGTATTAATATGGCCCTTATTCCCCTTTTGACTTCAGTGATTTTTTATTTTTGTTTTTACGAAGTTTGATTTATTGGCAGGCTCTTTATGCCACAGGCATTAAACTGAACATGGGTTAATTGTTAGAAGTTCCAAGGGAGTTTTATGAAGGGATCAGCCTTTTTATTGCTGTGTGTAATGAGCTTCCAATGGTTCACTGGGTAGACCTCCATCCATTGCGATGGAGAGGATTAAGGCCTTCGTTTCTAGTTGGCTGCAAATTGCTGGTTCCCAGCTCAGCAGCTAATCAAGGGTATTTTCCCCCTTGTTGTTGCTCTGCCTAAAATTGGGAACAGAGAAAGCAGGAGCCCGTGGTGGTTTGTGTGTTAGAACTGCAATATCAGCGATGTTAGCAGCACAAATGATCTTCCCAAGAAGCGGTGTATCTTGGGGTCTCAAATTTCAGCAGAGCATTGTGCAATGCCAAAATTCAGCATCCCGCCATCTCTTGAACTCCATTCTAAATAATAGTTGTGGTACCCACAGCAGTGCCCTTGAGGCTCCACACCTGGCCTCCCCTAAATCCATCTGTTCCCAAGGGGCTTAGGTAAGGATTGGCACCACACAAATGAAAGAATCAAGGCACATCTCCTTCAGATTTCTAAGTCAAAACTAGCATACTGACTCATACTGAGTCAGACCATTGGTCCATCTAGCTCAGTATTGGCTACACTGACAGACAGCAGTTCTCCAGAGTTTCACACTGGGATATCAAACCCTCCAACATTTTTCTGATGAAAATAGGAATGTCATTGTCTGAGCAGCTTCTGACACATATAAAAACATAATAAAACTTTAAACATTTAAAAAAATCTTCCCTATATGGGGCTGCCTTCAGATGTCTTCCAAAGGTTGTATAGTTACTTATCTCCTTGGCTCAGGGGTTCCATAACTCCATACCCTCCGGTGTTTCTCTGATGAAAATATTGTTGTTTACTCATTTAGTCATGTCCGACTCTTTGTGACCCCATGGACCAGAGCATGCCAGGCACTCCTGTCTTCCACTGCCTCCAGCAGTTTGGTTAAACTCATGATGGTAGCTTCAAGAACACTGTCCAACCATCTCGTCCTCTGTCGCCCCCTTCTCTTTGTACCCTCCATCTTTCTGAACATCAGGGTCTTTTCCAGGGAGTCTTCTCTTCTCAAGAGGTGGCCAAATCATTGGAGTCTCAGCTTCAGGATCTGTCCTTCCAGTGAGCACTCAGGGCTGATTTCCTTCAGAATGGATAGGTTTGATCTTCTTGCAGTCCATGGGACTCTTGAGTTTCCTCCAGCACCATAATTCAAAAGCATCAATTCTTCGGCGATCAGTCTTCTTTATGGTCCAGCTCTTGGGACATCCTAAGGAAAAGCGGAACATTCCAGGATCAAATCGGAAACTGGGACAGCTTCTGTAAATCTGGGGCTGTCCCTGGAAAATAAGGACACTTGGAAGGTATCTCCAAGCCCTACCTGGAGATGCCAAGGATTGAACATGGGATTTTAATGTAAGGGGCTCTCAAACACATTTTACAAATATAGTAATAATGCCAATATATAAATAAACAAGTCGCAACTTAAAATGTTCATAGAAGCGCCTATGAATGCATTTAAACAATATTTGGCCTTAAAAGACTCAGATTATGCTTTTTTAAAAAAACCTCTGTACTCGCATGGCAAAAACATTCCAGTTGGTGACCTTATTTCGTTGTAATAATATAACAATGTCATGCTAACCTTGTTCCTAAGACATTAATGTTTCTTAGCTGTGTACCATTCTTTTTTTGTATTTATTCACAATTATAGGTAGCGCTGCAAATATCACTCAATTCCAGCGGTCTCTGAGCACTCAGACCACGTTGGCCTAGTGAGGCACGTGGCCAAACTCTGCATTTCATCCCAGCTGGAAACGTTGTCCCATCAATATGCTAATTTGAGACGGCCGAGTGAACAGAGCTACCTACCTGCAGTTTCTTTTAACTCGAACACTTTTGAATCAGTTTCCTAATTGGGACTCGGGGGACTCTATTATGCTTTAATAATACATTTGACAAAACCTACCTCGTTTTTCTTTTTAAAAGTTCTTAATTATGGGATGCATTGCAAATGAGCTTGGTCGTGGCCAGAATCCTTCCTTTCACAGCTTCTGTTTTCATACCTGTTAACAGGGGGACTGATACTATGTTGGGAATTGATTTGGAATGTGGCTCCAGATGGACAGTTCACTGAAGCATGTGCCACTTGAAAGGACTCAGCTGATGGTATGGATTTACACCTCTCATTAAAGACTAGACAGCACTGCGGTCTATTGGAGAGCAAAGGTTGTGTAGTTGTTGATGGTTGGAAAGACCAGCGGTGCCTTGGTGTTTGGTCATGTGGCTCTACTTTAGGGAACCAAACATGCAATTTAAGTGCCTCTGAACCCTTCATTACAAAGAAGCAGGTTGTTTCAATTAGTAATGCTCACTTTAAGTAGGAAGTGAGCATTGTAGTTCCAAACACCTTTCTTCCCTTGCTGCTATGATGCTCGAACTCAGGGCGAAAGAGAGAAACGTGCTAAGAGGAAGGCACATTTGGCAAACCCTCACCATGATCAACTCCCGCCCGGAAACCTATGTCCCCACTGTGGAAGGATGTGTGGATCCAGAATTGGCCTCCACAGTCACTTACGGACTCACTGATAAGACCGTGTTCATGGAAGAAAATTTTACTCAGCTATGAGTGATCGCCAAAGGAGGAGGAGGAGACATTGGAATGGATGACAAGAAGGAGGTCCCTCCTTCCTGCCCATGGGGGGGGGGCTTATAGATGTAGCAATGTGATGGAAGGGATTAAGAGATCAATCAGACGTGCGAAAAATGAACACTGCCTGTAAAGTGGGATGGAGAGAGATGAAGTTCAAAGGAAAATAAACAGGCAGTTGGCTGGAATAGACCTACATCAGGGGCAGCTGAGGGGATAGAATCCACCATCATTGGGGGGGTTGTTGTTTTGCAACAGAATCTATGCTGGCTTAGACCTTGACTCAGAATAAACAACTAAACCCTCCAAAAATCTGTTTTGGATGATTCCCTAGTCATCTGGAATAGATTTTGAGGGCACACATGGGCCTTCAGGGAGAGAAGGTGAAGGCCTGTTGTGCAAGCGGAAGTCTATTCCACTCACAGGTGAGCCACATTGGCTACAACCCACACTGAGAGCCAGTGTGGTGTAGTGGTTAAGAGCAGTAGTCACGTAATCTGGGTAACCGGGTTCGCGTCTCCGCTCCTCCACATGCAGCTGCTGGGTGACCTTGGGCCAGTCACAGTCTCTCAGCCCCACTCACCTCACAGAGTGTTTGTTGTGGGGGAGGAAGGGAAAGGAGAATGTTAGCCGCTTTGAGACTCCTTAAAGGGAGTGAAAGGCGGGATATCAAATCCAAACTCTTCTTCTTCTTCTTTAGGTGTAGTTTGATGACATTTCTTAAGATGTGCCAAAGGGAAACAAAGGCCTAAAATGGCCCATGACTAGGACCAAACCCATGCTGCCCACGCAAACCCTCACTCTCAAGAATCTCCCGGCTTGTTGTTTCATCACCATAAATAAAGCACCAGCATGAGTGAAGCTGACCTTGTGTTGCTGTTCAGTTTAAGAAGTTGGATTTCCATAGGTTGGAAAGTTAAGTCAACACAGCCACACATGGACTTCACCCAAAGCTGTACAACCACAGAAAACAGAAATTGTTCTTGTCTAGTCATTTAGTCATGTCCTACTCTTTGTGACCCCATGGACCAAAGCACACCAGGCACTTCTGTCTTCCACTGCCTCCCGCAGTTTGGTCAAACTCATGCAGGTAGCTTCAAGAACACTGTCCAACCATCTCGTCCTCTGTCATCCCCTTCTTCTTGTGCCCTCAATCTTTCCCAACATCAGGGTCTTTTCCAGGGAGTCTTCTCTTCTCATGAGGTGGCCAAAGTATTGGAGCCTCAGCTTCAGGATCTGTCCTTCCAGTGAGCACTCAGGGCTGATTTCCTTCAGAATGGATAGGTTTGATCTTCTTGCAGTCCATGGGACTCTCAAGAGTCTCCTCCAGCACCATAATTCAAAAGCATCAGTTCTTTAGCGATCAGCCTTCCTTATGGTCCAGCTCTCACTTCCACACATCAATACTGGGAAAACCATGGCTTTATGGCTTTAACTATACGGACCTTTGTTGGCAAGGTGATGTCTCTGCTTTTTAAGATACTGTCTAGGTTTGTCATTGCTTCAATCCCTGGCATCTTTTGGTAGGTGTGCCCTTTACCTGAAACCCTGCAGAGCTGCTGTCAGTCAATGAAGACAGTGCTATGCTATGTGGTCCAATGCGCTGACAGCATACAGCGGCTTTCTATGATTCTAAGGCCTGTTCCACGCTCCCCCCCCCAGCTTATGAAAGTACACAGGGTGGGTTTTCCTGAAGCCACTTTTCTTTCTGGCCGTCAAAGCAGAAGAGAGTTCCACAACAGATGTCAAGGCAAATGACACACCTGCTGAAAGAGAGCAAAAACAAGTATCTATGTGTGAATAGCTGTGTAATAAATACATGCCTGTCTTCCTAGGCGTTGCGGGCCCAATTAGGCACCAGTGTTAAGTTCCTCACAAGCCAGTAGATAGCACTAAGGATTAACCAGCCCTTTGGTACCCTCCATTTACTTCACAGCTTCGAAATGTGGTTCCAGCTTCTTCCTTTCTTGCTCCTTCCCTCCTTAAGGAAACTCAGCTTTAGGTAGGCTATAAATTTTAATGCTCTGTCTCATTTATCTGCTTAAATGCGCTCGGATCATCTGTTACGCCCATTACCTGCTGCAATTTCCCTGTTCACTTGTGAGAACCGGTAACCTTTGCTGGCCCTCTACTTTTGTCAAAATAGGTTTTTCATGGTAATTCTGAGTATTAACTCTACTTATTGTTTCTTTCCCCCTCAAAAGTGCAGTAATAATCAGGAATGATTGCGATAATGGCACCTTCATACTCAACTTATCTGCTTCTCCTTTTCTTTGCTTCAGGGCATAGCGGCTGATTAAAAACAAGATGCTACTCCCCCCCCCCCCCCGTTGAGTTAAGACAAGCTTAAAATTCACAACTCTTATCACTTACTGTTGCTACCTGCTTTGGGCACATTGTTAAGGAATTATATGTGGTGCTGTGGATTATTGCTACCATATGTATTTCTGAATATGAACCCTGAACCACCTTTTTACTTAATCATAGTAATTTCATTCAACAATGGAAGCAGACAAGACTTAGCTAGAATTTTTTTTAGATTAGTTTGTGTTACTGGCGATTTGGAGTAAAACATCCCATTGCTTACATGAACAGTGTTCTGGCGGTAGGAACCATTTTACTTAAAACAGTCAGTTTCAATGCTTGACACTTTGAGTTATATAACACACATTTTGTTTGCAAATGTCCTGGGGATAGAGGAATTCAGCCTGATTCTTTTGATGATAAGACACATTTTGGTGTCTGGTGGGGAGGGGGCGGTCCATATATTTGCATCCCTTCTGGAAGCCTCAAAAGAAGGAAATATATTTGTTAGCGATAGCATAATCTAGTCTTCTGTCATCACCCACGGACAATATTTGAAACACGGGGAATGCAGAAATCTTCTGATAAGACACAACCTGACATGTGAACACATTGCTTTGTAGAATGCCTCTGAAATGAAATAGAATTTCCCCAGTGAAATGTCTCCATTGTAGATCATACCCCTTTATTCTTCTACAGGCAGCACAATCCTATGCATATCTACTCAGAAGTAAGTCCAATTGAGTTCAGTGTAGCTTGCTCCCAGGTAAGTGGGGTATAGGCTTGTAACTGCCATATGCACACACCTGATTTGCAGGAGTGAGTGTTGTATGGGAAACCGTAAAAGCCACTCTATATATGTCCTTACGAGTCAGTGTGTTAAGGGAACGCAATGGTGCTGTCCTCACACATCTCTGTGACACCTGAACGCTGAGACGAAGAAGGTCACCAGATTAATCTTGGTCGGACCACAAATTTAAGAGACTGTGGTGCTCTGTCATTTAATCCACAGTAAAGCTTCATGGACATCATAAACCCACCAATCGATCCTACACAGCTATCTCTAGGAGCTCAGAAGATTAACTGTTTGCTCCAGTGTAGGACAATCGCTGTGATTTACTGGAAAGACTGCTTGATGACCCATTAAATATTGTGCAGAAAATACAAAGGGGTTTTGTGCCTCTTGCTAACAATTTTACTTATCCTTTTCCTTCATCCACTACCCAATTCATCCCCCAACACATTTTGCCCTCTCTCAGGAATCTGCATGGTATGTGGAGACTAGGCATGCCAACAACACCCCAACAACAACCCAAAAACCACCTCCTCTGTTTAGTAATTACAGTTTCTGAACTTAAACAATGGATTTACATGGAAAATATGTTCACCAGCAAAAATATCGGTGTTTTCCAGCTGTGCACCAGAACATTCAATTGTAATCTTCTTCTTTTTTGCATTAAGTAAAGATCACATTTCCCCCCCAGCACATGTGTTTACATTGCACTCAGACTGTATCATGGGCTCTTTAGTTTATGGATGCAGAAACATATATATTTGCATGAATGCACAATCCCCATGTAAAAATATTCAAAAACAGCAACTTAAAATATGTAAAAACACAGTGGTGCAAAAATGCAAGTAGTTTTGAAAAAGAAAGAAAGAAAAAAAAGAGAGAGATAAAAATATCATAAATTTTTTCCACCTGATGATATAGCACAGTATTTGAATACTTATGACAAAATTGTCACATACAGTGCTAGAAAACTTATCTTCCATTATTTCATATTTTGTCCCCGTATCTTCTTATTACCTATTTATTAAAGGTCCCTTCTACCAATTTTTTCACCTAGTAATCTGCAGCTCACCAGACTGGAAGAGAGGTATCTGGTCAATTAGATTCACTCTCTTTTATGAGATTGTATGCTCTGGAAGCTGCAAAAATGTATTCGGAAAATTGTGAGTCAAGTTGAAGTGCATGCATGGCAGAAATGCTCTTGCACCATCATTTTCAAGCCAGTTTCCTTTTCAGCAGCAACATGCTTCCCCACATCCAGCTGTGGATTGTCATTTTTAGAAATTCACCTGTATATATATTTTTTTAAAGTATGAAAAATATCCAACCATTGGTCCATCTACTCTAGTGTTGTCTACATAGTATTGCTGGACTACAACTCTGATCATCCCCATCCAATTTAGGCAACAGTCATGGACAATGATAAATGAAATCCAACAATATCTGGGGACCCAAGATTGAAGAACGCTGTTCCACACTGACTTCCAGAAGCTCTCTTGGATTTCAGGAAAAAAACCCCCAGATTTTCCAGCCCTACCTGAAGATGGGACGTGGGTGGCACTGTGGTCTAAATCACTGAGCCCAGGGCTTGCCAATCGGAAGGTCGGCGGTTTGAATCCCTGTGACAGGGTGAGCGCCCATTGCTGGGTCCTAGCTCCTGCCAAATTAGCAGTTCGAAAGCACCCCCAAAAGTGCAAGTAGATAAATAGGTACCGCTTCTTTGGGAAGGTAAACGGTGTTTCCATGCACTGCTCTGGTATTGGTGTTCCGTTGTGCCAGAAGCGGCTTAGTCATGCTGGCCACATGACCCAGAAAAACTGTCTGCAGAGCGGACAAACGCCGGCTCCCTTGGCCTCTAAAGCGAGATGAGCACCACAACCCCAGAGTCGTCAGGGGTCCTTTAACTTTACCTGAAGAAGGGTTGATCCTGAGATCTTTCCCCCTCTACTATTGGGCTAAAGAAAGAGAAACTGATAGAATGGCTGTCACATCTACTGTCACTAGGAGGCATGTACCTAAAAACTCCCTTAAAAGAAAGACTTTCTTAGATCATATAACTTCTTTGAAGACTTGATTCTTTTAAGGGAGTTTTTAGGTTTTTAAGAAGAGCCTTTTTTACTATCATTTTAAAGTATTGTTTTAATTTATATGATTTGGGTTAGACTAGGGGTGGCTGATGCTCATTGGAACAGGCAAGGAGTATTGTAGTTTATCAATATTGAAGAAGAGTTTGATATCCCACTTTATCACTACCCCAAGGAGTCTCAAAGCGGCTAACAATCTCCTTTCCCTTCTTTCCCCACAACAAACACTTTGTGAGGTGAGTGAGGCTGAGAGACTTCAGAGAAATGTGACTAGCCCAAGGTCATCCAGCAGCTGCATGTGGAGGAGCAGAGATGCGAACCCGGTTCACCAGATTACAAGTCTACCGCTCTTAACCACTACACTACCCTCCCTCTCATTTGAATAAAAGTGGACTCTTCTTGAAATAAAAATTGTCCAGTCAAAAAATATGAATTCCAAAACTTTACTAACAGAACTTCCTCCAAAACAGACGCAAAACAAATAATGTTACATCCATATAGTTGCATAATACCTTGTGCTAGTTCCAGCACAGGTATAATGTCTTAGAAATATGAAAATAACTTTATCCAGAGCTGAAAACAAAGTTCGTTCTTTCTGCAAAGACTCTGTGGGCCTAGAGGCTATTTTCTCCTGGAGAGAGAGTCATTAGCACACCATCCTCTTTAGTGGGTTGAGAGAACAATTCGCACAAAATGGATGCCCACAGATTAACATGTGCATAGAGCTGAAACTCATTTTTTTTTATGTGTTCTAAGTCAAACAGTTGACAGAGCAGCAGAGATACATCGGCAATACAGTCAGTCAGTCATTAACTTGTTAGGCTGTCTGCAACTCTATGCATTTAGCTAGAGTGGAAATTTACAGATACAGACACATCCAGAGTTATTCTCCATTCCAGTGTACAATTAAACAATTATACTTAGCAGGGAGCCAAGCAGCAGGCGAAGCCAGAGCCAACCAATTCCCCCCACCCCAACTCCCACCCTGCAGCTCATTTCTACAAGGGGCAACACTGAGACTGATGAAGAGGAGGAGGAAGAAGAAGAGTTTGGATTTGATATCCCGCTTTATCACTACCCGAAGGAGTCTCAAAGCGGCTAACATTCTCCTTTCCCTTCCTCCCCCACAACAAACACTCTGTGAGGTGAGTGGGGCTGAGAGACTTCAAAGAAGTGTGACTCACCCAAGGTCACCCAGCAGCTGCATGTGGAGGAGCGGGGAAGCGAACCCGGTTCCCCAGATTACGAGACTACCGCTCTTAACCACTACACTTGGACTGATTGTATGTAAGAAGGCAGGCAGGTGGGGACTGGCTGAGGTTGGTGCGGCAGCACCCCATTTGCCCTAATGCACCAGACTCCACTGGGCTGAACATAGTTAAATCCAAGTTCAAATTCCCACTCATGCTGAAAGCTATGTGGTTGTTGCAACGCCACCGTCTCAGCCTCATCTACCTTGCAGGATTGCTGTGGGCCTAATCTACCTTGTGGGATACAAAATCCCCTTGCATGGTCGCAGCTGAAATGACTTGAAATATTTATACCGATTTGTCCACAGTATGCAAGAGAAAAGTGGGGATAAATAAAATATTCTGTAGGCAGAGGCATCCAATTTCCATTTGTTTAGCTGAACTCAGAGAAGATGGTATGCTAAGAAACAAAATACAGCATCATCTATCATCATTTGCTCAAGCACACACAGGAAATGGTATTTACTGTTTTTTTCTAGCAGGGCAGCTGGTCCTATTCTACACTCAGCTGAGTTAAAGCAATTTTGCTGACATCCTCGGGGATGTTGCACTTGTCCCCATGCAAATGTCTTACCAGTTCCAGGAATAAATTTACAGTATTTTCAGATACTGTGCCTGATAATATTTGTTACCTGTTCACTGATTTTCAACTGAAGGACTGCACCCCTCCAGCTGCCTATGGCCTGAAACTGTTCTTAACCTGAAGCACTACTTTAGCTAATGGGGCCTCCTGCTGCTACTGTGCTGCCACCACACAATTTCTGTTCTCATCCTAAAGCAAAGTTTTTAACCCGAGGTATTATTTCTGGGTTAGCGGAGTCTGTAACCTGAAGCGTATGTAACCCGAGGTACCACTGTAATGGATCCCACCTCTTCCAATGGGGATCACATTTGTAACATATCAGGTTTTGAGATAATTTCCTTGGCTTATAGCAACATTTTATTGCTTCTGACCAGACTACACCACAGCAAATGAAACCTGGATTTCTTATACTATATTATCACAGTGACTTTGCTCTTTTTTAATTTATTTACTATTTGATTTAAAAATGTGTATACTGATCTTCATTTCAAAATTATCAAAGCAGTTTACAACAACCAAACATATATAGAATAAAATCAAGTTTGTTTCTTTTTAGCTGGAACTCGGGGGAGCTGAGTTCTCTTACCTTTTTTAAATTAAATAATTAATTTTTGTGTTGGTGTTTTGTGTTTGGCCTGAGCCAAAAATCCACCTATATCTGTACTCAATAAAGTTGTGGCCATTTCTAATCCAGATCATTGTCTGCTTGAGTTTATTAATCACATCTTGCCTTTATCCAGTGCCAGGGTGGGGGTGGCACTGACTGGGCCCGCAACCAACCAACCAACCAACCTCATAGTGTGTTCCCCCACCTTTTCCCCAGAAAAAACCCACACTGAATAAAACCATGTAGAAATTGAAAAACATAGATCAGCCAAGAGGTATTTTCTTAACTGCCTGCACAAGCAGGGTGGCATAGAAATGTTTTCAGCAGACGCTTGAAAGTTAAAACAAAATACAGTATTACTGCTGGCTGAATCTCTGTTAACAGAGTATTCCATAATAATGGGCAAATGCCACTAATGAGCTCAGTTTCTTGATGCTATCAGAGGAGCATTACCAACCTGGGATATGACTAATGGTGCACCTGTAGATGAGCTCCATGATGGACCTGGGATATAAGGGTTCAGGTGACCCAAGTTGTTCCAGGCTTCGTATTCCAGGTCTTCAACCTGGACTGATAGTAGATGGGCAGGTAGTGCAGATGTTTTAACCATGGTGTCATATGTTGATGACCATGTGATAAGAATGGAAAAGCAATTACCCCCAAAGTGGGCACCAGACAGAAAGGTTAAGAAAAGAGGGGATAATTTGTCAAGAAAGCAGAAATGGATTCCGTAGAGTGGAACTGAGATGAGAAAACAAATAAACTTTGCAAGGTAATATGGCTTCTTTAAGAGAAGTTGCCCATTTCCTACAACTCCTGCTTTGTGGCTCAGTTTCTTGCTTTACAGGTGAGGCCAGGGGGCTGACTAGTAAGTAGGTAAGCTTACTTATATTTATTCTCAATCAACACAATGTCTTCAGCCATGTTCTGATAATCTTACCTTTTTCTATTGTTCATTCACCATCTCCCTTACAGTTCCCAGAATGCTCCCTTTATGAAAGCTACATAAACTTTCTTGCTTTTGTTTTCAATCATGAAAGATATGATTGTTTCTCGAGCAATAAAAACAAAGCTTCTGGATTCAGGCAGGTATTAATCCCCCCTCCCCCCCACCTCCCCCAGTTTGGTCTTAAAAGCATTAAAAATGATATTACCCATTCGCAACGCTTTATATAGAGACTAATGGATATGTAAATGTTTTACTGTGGGCTTTTACCTACTGCCGACAGATGAAATCTAGCTGTATTGCTCTCCTGTGTTAATGGATTACTTTAGTTTTCAAATATTTTAAGTTTCTGTGACAGCTTTTAAAGGTGTCTATTAGTAGCATTCAGTACAGTCGTACCTTGTTTTGCAACTGGGATCCATTCCGGAGCCCCGGCCGTTAGCCGAAAAGGATGCAGGGCAAAGTGCCGCGTCTGCGCACGCACACAGAGCAGTTTGCGCTTCTGTGCATGCGTGAAGCATGATTTAGCACTTCTGCGCATGTGCGAGTGGCAAACCCAGAAGTAACCCATTCTGGTACTTCTGGGTTTGCTGTGGACGTTTGCTGTAATGGACACTAGATGAGGCAGACGTTCGCGTAGGTATTACTGTATTGCAATTCGATGCCTTGCCATATTAATGGATTAACATACTGCTCATATTTATTTACTTATTTTGTGATAACCTTCTGTGACACTAATACTACAAGAAGGAGAAAGGTCATGGCTCAATGGGACAGTATCTGCTTTTTGGGTTCAGTCCCCAGCATCATGAGGTAGGGTTGGGAATGTCCTGTGTCTGTAATCCTGGTGAGCCACTGTCTACAATATTGTCTAAAATACTGAGCTAGATGCAACAGCGGTCTGATCTGGCATAAGGCGGCTTCCTATGTTTGTAAGAATGCAGAATGTTTGACAGCAAGAGTCCTCCAACTTCCAGGACTCCCTTCCCTTAGGGGTTTGTGTTGTTGTCTGAATACTCCTATTGTCAGGCCAACAAAGGAAGCTTCAGGCAGCTTCAGCAATGTACTTTGTGGATCAGCGAGGCTGTCTGTGTGGGTAATTATCTTCTCAGTTTCCCTCAAGACAGCAAGTTCTGAGTTGTGCCTCCCTTCGCCACCATGATGCCTCCAGTTTGCTCGCTAGTCTACCCTCAGTTTTTCACCCCACAACCTGCCCACACTGTACCTGCTTGTTGTGAACAGCATGGTTTAGATATTTTCCAGTTCCTAACACCCAAGCTGGGGACACGGGTGGCGCTGTGGGTTAAAGCCTCAGCGCCTAGGACTTGCCGATCGAAAGGTCGGCAGTTCGAATCCCTGTGGCGGGGTGCGCTCCCGTTGTTCGGTCCCAGCGCCTGCCAACCTAGCAGTTCGAAAGCACTCTCGGGTGCAAGTAGATAAATAGGGACCGCTTACTAGCGGGAAGGTAAACGGCGTTTCCGTGTGCGGCTCTGGCTCGCCAGAGCAGCGATGTCACGCTGGCCACATGACCCGGAAGTGTCTTCGGACAGCGCTGGCCCCCGGCCTCTTTGAGTGAGATGGGCGCACAACCCTAGAGTCTGTCAAGACTGGCCCGTACGGGCAGGGGTACCTTTACCTTTACCTTTTAACACCCAAGCAGCAGAGGCTAGGTAAACACACACAACAAATCCATTTTGTGCTGCTCTCTGTAATACCTCAGTTCTCAGAGGTTCTCAGCCCCTTTTACACCAGAGATCAAAGCTAAGAACCACCCTTGGTCTTTGCTCTTGGACCTCATCCTAGGGTAGAACTGAGGAACAGAGGAAGCTGCCCTAAACCAAGTCAGACCAGTGGTCGATCTAACTTGGTATTACACTGACTGGCAGTAGCTCTCCAGGGTTTCAGGAATGGGAGAGTCCTATCCGAACCTGAAGGTATTTGGGATTGAACCTGTGATCCTCTGCAACTGTCTTTTCTATCTGATGCTCTCTCCTCCTCCTGTCTCTTCCCCTCAACTTTCTCTGTTGCATATACAGTGGTACCTCGGGTTACATAAGCTTCAGGTTACATACGCTTCAGGTTACAGACTCCGCTAACCCAGAAATAGTACAGCAGCAATGCAGTGCAAAGAGGAGTAGGTGGAACCAGCGATGGACAAATGGATAGCTTTGGGTTTTTCTCATTACACATTATGCTAAGAGATGCTGATCTGATGAAGCATTTATGTTCTCAGTCCTCTTTGCTAGTGCTAGGTCTGGACAAAGCTGAGATGGATCAGAATCCTGGGGCAGTGTGCTTCAGATTCAAACTAGACAGCATGGCCCCCAGCTCCGCTTCTCACTTCCAACCTTCTATTACATTTTAAGCAACTTCTCTGAGAAAGGAATGTAAAAAGCAATACACAGCAGGAGAGGCATTGTAATGGATTGAAATTTGCAGTTTGGAAGTCCATTAATGCTCTCAGCACTGTTTAATGCTGGCTACAGGCTACCTTTTAGACATTTCCCCAGCTGGAGATGTGAAGCCAAGGGTGATGAGCTCTGAGGTTTGTCCAGTCTTATAACTGCAGAGACGCCTAGATCGAATTCCATGTCTCCTGATTTGGTTCAAAAATGCACAGTTCTGAATGGTCCTCATTTTTCACTGTTGGTCAAATGGTAGTTATACATAGGTTTGACACATGTACCTCATCAAACCCCCTTAATTCTGCCTTTGGTTTCTGTCAGGCATCTGAGGGAGAAAAAATAGATGTCACTGATACTTTTGTTCATGGCTTTGTGCTATGGACTGACTAGATGGTCAAGCAATTCAGTACCACTATCTGCAATAGAGGGGATAATGTTATTTATTTACTTACTGTACAGGGTTGTTGCAAAGAGTACAACTAGTTAATGCATGTAGAGCACTTTGACGATGCAAAAGTGCTATGCAAAAGTATTGTCACTGTGATGAGAGCATAGAGTTAAAGTAATATTTTCAATAATGACGATTATGGATGTGATTGTTTTTTAAATTGAGATTGAATGTACGAGGCTAGCATATAGCCACCTGAAAAAAAAAATCTGCTTTATTAAACTTAGTAGAAGAGAAGTTGCATGAGATAACTGCTTCAGTGCTACATCACCTGGGTCCAGGATCTTACACCAAATACAGCTGAGACTTGGGAACACTTGTCCTTGGAACTCAGTATACTGTTGAGTGGACACATGTAATATAGGCTGTAAAAATGTCTCCACCAGTATTTATATATGATCCTCACTTTCATAAAATGTATCCTGGTGGCTTACAACACAAAGTTCAACAAAATCAGTCAATCAACATTTGTAAAACATAGTCAAGCAATTGAAACATAGTAAAAAACATCCATAAAACAGAGAAAGATACTGGTTGGTTTAACAGAAAAATCCATATTGTGAAGGCCTGCCTAAAGAGTACAGGTTTAAGAGACATCTGAAAGAAAGCAGAGATGGTTCCTTCTGAAACTCTAGTGGTATGGAGTTCCAGAGGGCATTAAAGGCTTGGAACCAATAAAGGCCAACCAAACCTTAGGGGTGTGGGCAACTGCCAGAAGTTCCCCATCAGTGTCTTTCTCTTCCACATAATTTATTGGCAACAAGATTGTGCTGATAGAGTATGACAGGTTTTCCAAACTTGGTGGCCCCCTGATATTGTTGATCCACATCATTCATCCATCACTGGTGACCATGAGCTACGCTGATCAAGACTGGCCATAACTGTAGTCTGAAACATCTTGTGAGTGCCAGATGGGGAAGGCTGGTGTTGAACAGCAGTACCACTGTGGCTGAAAACTCTTGGTTCATTGTGGCCTTGTTTGGATTTTGCAGATCTCAAGATAAAGCAGTGTCTAAGGATATGATGCTATTTGCTTACCTGGGAGCAACTCTCAATGAACTCAGTATGTTCAACTGAGCAGACTCGTATAGGCTTGTGCAGTTAATCAGCATTTTTATGAGGACCCATCCTCAGCTAGTTCACCGTTTTGCTGCTTCCTTGCACCAGCAATGCCATGCTCTAAATGTGAAGCTTGGTTGTTGCATTTGCTCACATGTCACAAATCTCTCTGCCGTTGATTTTACTCTGAAACAAATTTCTTCTCCTGGGAGACTCTTTTTTCAATAGGGAAGGCAATTCATTTCTTTCTTGCCACTGAAACAAACCAGAAGATGGCAGCAAAGGTTCACTTTTAAAAGAAATCAAGGCCAACAGCTAGAAGCAACCAGTGCTTTTGAAACAGGCTTTTCTTTCCTCCCTTGTGTTCTCTGAGATATCTCTAGATTTTATCCCCCCCCCATAATATGCATGCCTCTTTGTTTTCTACAACAGTTGTCCACTAGTCCTTTCAGTTCTCCACTTAATGTAGGGACTTAAGGTAGCATCCTCCCTAAGAACATAACAAGAGCCTGCTGGATCAGGCCTGGGGCCCCAAAAGACCATAACAAAGGTGCCAGTTGAGCCTCCTTAAGGAGAGAGTTCCATAAGTGAAAAACTGCCCACCACTTCTGATGGGGTAGATAGGCACTTCTGATGATGGGTATATGTATGCTTTTTATCTGCTATTTACTCTCCTGCTCCACTGCATGAGAACTGGCCCTGGGTCAAGTGAATAGCCTTTGGCGTCCCTCCTAGATATGATATTTCTTTATGTAAAAATGTAGATCCTGCTTTTTGAGGAACACTCCTCCGCTGAGCAGTTTACTGTTGAACTGTTTCTTTAAATCTAAAGGTTCATCATTGTTTCACCCAATGTGTATACCTTTAAGGGGCCGGAGCAAGGGCCAGAGTAACTAACAAGATCCAGCCTTGCAGCTGTGAAGCATAGCAGGTGCTGCTGAGTTGCATTGATTAAGCTGTGTTGGGAATTGGCCACAGTATATAAGGAGCAGCACCTAGCTCTGCCATTTTCCCCTGGGGATGGGTTGGTGGTTGGGTCGTGTTTGTTTGTAGTTGTATTTGGTATATAAGGAGTTTTTGTTTTTCTTATTAAACCTTGTTTAAGTTATTTTTGAGTCCCTTTTCTTTTTAATGCAAGCTCTCCCCAGCAAGCTTTCTGCGCTACTATACTGCGAAAAGCCAACATTTACAACCTCCAATCTACATCCTTAAGTGAGCTTTCCTTTGGGTGAAAGCTCTTGAGTATTTTCTTTTCTTTTAAATAATTTTTATTGATTTTCTTTTCTCACAACAAATATCCAATATCATTACTTAACATTCATTTTCCAGTTTCCTCCCTCCCTGTTGACTTCCCCCAACTTCCATTTCTGGTTTATTACATCAAAAGTTACATTCTTCTGTTTGTACATAATACCATGTTATCACCTGTTATATTTCTTGTTCTCTGTAAGTAAAATTGTAAATGTTTATTTAAATCCTGCCAATGAGTCCATGCTTTTTTGTTTCGTTTCTGCAAATAAGTTGTAAAAGGTTCCCATTCTTTTTCAAAGTCACTATTGTCCTTTTCACACAATTTATCTGTTGCTCTCGAGTATTTTCTATTTGTGCTGTTCTATTGAATTTGTTACTGTATATTGCATTTTTATTGTTACTATTTGTGAATCATTTAGGGGTTGCCTTTTGTACATATGAAGTATAAAAATAATTAGATAACTAATATGTGACTGGAAGGTTTATGGTATCTGTGCACTTTTTGCTTAGTGGACCTGCAGAAATATGACCTAAGTTTGTAAACGGGAGGAATAAGATGCTCATCAGCAATCTTATATTGAAGTTTGGCATTCGTAGCTAACCTGGCAGGTATACATATGTGTGTATGTGTGTGTGATGCTAATATTAAGCCTCCAACATGGAAACAGTCATGAAAAGGAGAGAAAAAAATATTTTTCAACATTAAATAACCTGTCCAAGCCTCTGTATTACAAACCATGCTGTGGAATTTCACTGTTGTTCTATAGCTGCAGTGACCTTCATTATTAACTGCTCATCCTATTGGTCCTCATTATTGGGACTTAGAGGCACCCAAGTCCATTAATACATGATTTGAGCAAGAAGCTTATAAGAAGGCGGGGTTGGGGGATGGAAGAAAGGTGGCGGGGTTGGGGGATGGAAGAAAGGTACTATCTGCTGAGAGTCTGTTGACCAGCTTGAACTTAAAGAGCAGCTACAATTAGTCCTCCAGAGATGGATATTTCCATCCAAATCATCGTTGCTAGATAATTTGGTCTGAGGCAAATGTCAGCTAGTAGCCTCATTACATGGGCATAGCTCTCCCTTCCCTGCTAATCCAGTCAACCACATCCCTCTTCATGAAGGGAAAGTAGCACCAGAGTCTGCTCAAGTTATAAAAGGTCAGAGCTTTGTTTTTCTCAGGGACAAAACTTGAAGATCTCTTTCCTGTCTTTCCTCTGTATAAAGCTGGTATGGGAACTTGTGCCCCTCCCATATGTTGTTGGCTTTCAAGTCCCATTTGCACCAGCCAGCCAGGGTGGCCCATGGTCAGGGATAATGTTATGGTCCAGCAACATTTAGGGTGCCAGAGATTCCCCATCGCTGATATAAAATGAACTGTTGTGGAATGAGGGAAAGGTGCTTGAGGCTCACCCTCTTTTCACATTTTGTTAAAATCTGAAGTGTATTGAAACATTTTTTTGGGGGGGGGACTTTAAATATGAAACAAGCAAGCTGGGAGCGATTCTCACCCTCCCTGGATATCTCACCTCGCAACCAAACCCAGCAGATGTGGATGAAGAGAAAGAGAAGGGCAGCTAGACAGACTGAAGAAGAAGGAGAAGGCAGGGCAAAGGGAAGGTCAGATGAGGTGAGCCACAAGCAATCTCTAGAGATCTTTAAACCTAGTTTAAAGCTGTTAAAGGAGCACCATATCCCTTATATAGCTAGTAGGTCACTGTGGTCTGCAGGAGTTTCTCTTTCAAGTTCCAAAGATATCAGAAGCCTGCTCTGTATAACTCGGAGCAGGTCTTTGAATGTGGTGGCCCCATTTTCTGTGGGCCAGCATTCCAACAGAGGTGTTAGAATTCCTGACCTATGATTGCAGTCATGGGATTTTTCTCTCTCACATGACGGTATATGTTTTGACTCCACAGAGTGGGAAGTGACGGAGACAGGATGTTTGTGTTACTGGGTTCCATGAAGTGGGACTATTATTCTTTTGTTTTTTCTCTTTGCTGTCTGATGCTAGAGAGAGAGGGAGCCATGTTACAGTGCTCCGTGTGTGTTTATACGTAAATAAAGTAGATTAGTCAAAATGCTGAGTTGCTGAGGTCTTTCATGCATGATGCACAAACTCTGTGGATCCCTAAGTGTGCCGGTGTTGGTTGGCATTGGTCACTGTGATGTTTGGGCTGAAGAAAGCTTTTGAAGCTCCCGAACGATCGACCAGAAGGGAGGGAACATGCCAGTCGGGCATGTGTCTCTGCCAGGGTACTACTCGAATGTAGGCTGAACTCCTGACAAGAGATGCAATTAGCACTCACTATCTGCACCTTCTGGAAACAACTGAAGACTTTCTTCTTCTTCTTCTGACACAATTTCTCAGCTGAGTGAATAGGTCTCCGCTATTGGCATCTACATTGTTTGTTTTTAATCTGCTGCTATTTTTTGTGTTGTTTTTAACTGGATTTTTAAAAGTTGGTTTCACTGTACTTTGTACACAGCCTGGAGACGTCTGTGGAAGGCTGTGTGGAATCAATAAATCAACTAATGAAACAATGATTGGAGAACGCCTGGAGACACTGCATAGGCCAGCCATAGCATGCTGAAAGAATACTGGTATTCTTCCTCTTTGGTGATCACTTGTAGCCAAGTAAGAATGTATTCCACGAACACAGCCTTAAAAGTGAGTCTGTAAGTGACTGTGGAGGCCAATTCTGGATCCATACGCTCTTCCACAGTGGGGGCATAGGTTTCTGGGTGAGAGTTGATCAAGGTGAGGGTTAGCCAAATGTGTCTTCCTCTTAGCTCGTTTCTCCCTTTTGTCTTGAGTTTGAGCATCTTCAAAATCCACACCTTTGTTCTCCAATTGGAACACCCATAGGCCAGTGTTTCCCAATTGTCGGTGTTTATACTACATTTTTTTTTTAGATTTGCCTTGAGAGAATCTTTAAACCTCTTTTGTTGACCACCAGCATTACGCTTTCCATTTTTAAGTTCAGAATATAGTAGTTGCTTTGGAAGACGATCATCAGGCATCTGAACAACATGACCAGTCCAGCGAAGTAGATGTTGAAGAAGCATTGCTTCTGCACTGGCATATCAGTGGGGCAGATGGGGCTTGTCAACCTGGGAAAGTAACTCATTTAGAAGTAAAACTCTGGTCCTAAACCTCCTTTGTCTTGTACTCATTCATAAAAAAAAGACATTGCGAGCAAACCCTGAGGAAAAATCCATACTCGCTGCTTGGTGGGACATCTTCGGGAGAAGAAAATACCAATGAGCTGCTGCAGCCAAGCAGGTGTCAAATGTATTGCTTTGCTTTCCTCTGGACCACATCAGTGAGGTTGAAGGGGGGGGGGGTGTCTTATCATCTGGGCAGCCCAGGACCTCCAAACACAAAACCCAGGTGTTCATCTGAATTTCAAAAATCTGCCAAACGGCCATGGAGCAAGGGCAGAGCTCCCTGCTTTGTTGTTGTTGTTTACATCTGTTATAAAAATACAGATATTAGCAGGTGAGTGAGGGCTTGTTGATTCAGTGCCTTGGTGCTTCATCAGAAGCTGGGGAGGTCTAGCTGGGGGGTGGATCAAGTTATCAAGAGTTTGGGCTCTTATCTGGGATACCTGTTTTAGTAAAATGATATCTACTTCCAAATTTTGTCAATCATTCTGCCTCAAATGCAGAGAACCAACCTTCCTCTTCCTTTTGTAATGAAGCACTTGCCCATTAAATACTCCTGGCTTTGGCATGTGTCCAGAGGACTTTTGTTTGCTGCACCTGGGGAGGTCCAGGGCAAAACGTGACCAACATACTAGTCAGATTTTGCACCAGAGTCTTCTGCTTCTCTGTCACCTGCTCCCACTCAAGGCATAAGCATGTTATTTGGATTTTCATTAAGTCGATCTGAGTCATTACTTACAGTTCCCCCACTGCAAATATAAAGGGAAAACTGAGCGATAGGCTGCAGGAAGGAAATGACAAGCCTGGGGAGAAAATAATAGATCAAAGTTATACACTGGCTGTGAGGAGTTCAGCATAGTCTTCCATCTCCAGTTGACAAATATTGTGGGGAATGATCAAAAATTCTAAGCAGCTAGCCAACACAGTGTTGTCCATTGCAGAGGAAGAGTAGAGTATGGTTTTCAAAATGATTTGGGCAAACTTCATTCCCTTCTGCCGTTTACTACTGAAATATACTCGGAGTCCTGTAGTGATTTCATGCTCTTTATTGCAGCTTATAAAACAGTGATTGAATTGCCCCCAAACCTCAGACTCTTATATACATTATTTACACAATGAATCCCGTCTGATTGGCTGATTCTGCTTCCCTCCTGGAGCCTGATTGGTCTTTTCCTTCAGGCCAATCAGTTGTTGCATTCTATGGCCCTACCAGCCTAATAGGCTGATTAACTTCTTCCTGGAGCCTGATTGGTCTTTTCCTGCAAGCCAATCAGTTGTTGCATTCTAGCACCCTACTTGCTTAGTTCATAACAACTACCATTGTCTTTCATGGCACATTGTTTCAGCTTGTCCTCTTCCTTATTTACTTAGTCCAGCCTCCTTAACCTGGTGTCCTCCAGATGCTTCAGACTACATCTCCCATCAACCCCTGCCAGCATAGCCAATGGTCCAAGGTGATGGAATTGTAGTCCACAACATTTGGAGAGCAGCACCATGGTGGCTACTTGTACGCTAAGATATGGTTTATTTCCAACATTTTTCCTTAAATCCGCACCCTTTCCGTGGTGCAGATTTAGAAACCTTCTTTATAAAATGTTTCTTATGCATTCCATATGGCAAATGAGAGAGAGATAAAGCAAACGCAGGCAAGGCATCAATAGTATGAATGGGAAGAACCAGTTAAATTCAACTTCAAGTTCTTCAAATCAACTTACCAGCCAAAAGCCTATCATAGCAAAAGCTCATTAGCCTGTCAGTGGAAGGGAATCGGAGATGGTTCTAGTCAGGCCTGAAGTGGTACATCTGGAATTCTGTCTTTGTGAATTACAATATGAACTTAGCTGGTCACCACCTTTCAGCCTAATATGTACAGCAGAACAGAGCAGAACCATCCTTCAATTTTACACTTCTGCAAACAGGTCCAGATTAAGACATACTGAGGTAAACTTTCATATTTGCATATGAAGAAGAAGAAGAAGAAGAAGAATTTGGATTTGATATCCCGCCTTTCACTCCCTTTAAGGAGTTTCAAAGCGGCTAACATTCTCCTTTCCCTTCCTCCCCCACAACAAACACTCTGTGAGGTGAGTGGGGCTGAGAGACTTCAAAGAAGTGTGACTAGCCCAAGGTCACCCAGCAGCTGCATGTGGAGGAGCGGAGACGCGAACCCGTTTCCCCAGATTACGAGACTACCGCTCTTAACCACTACACCACACTGGCTCTCATATATATGTCACATATATACTGGTATGTAGGTGAGAATGGGACTGAATGTATGAGGCTGCTGGATCAGGCCAATGGCCCATCTAGTCTAGCATCCTGCTTTCACAGTCGCAGTGGTGTAGCGTGGGGGGTGCAGGGGGGGCCGGCCGCACCGGGCGCAACATCTGGGGGTTAGGGTTAGGGGGCGCAAATCCACGGGTTAGGGGGCGCAAATTACTTGCCTTGCCCCGGGTGCTGACAACCCACGCTACGCCACTGCACAGAGCAGCATTTGAGCACAATAACAGTCTCCCTTCCTGTGGTTTCCAAGAACTGGTATTCAGCAGCATGGTTGCCTGCAGCTGAAAATTAAGAATAAAAATAAATCAGAGATAGAAATCCTGCACTGAAGCCAATTTGCATATGAAATATGTTGAAATAAAATTGTATTGAGAGGCCCTGCATAATCTGAGACTTTTATATTGTAAACCTTCTGGTCAAGGTTAGTATAGAAATTTAATTAATGAATATAAATAAAAATGGCTCTGCCACCAAATGTTGCAACATGGTTCTCAGCTAAACAAAAAAGTAACAAAACACTTTGTAAAATGTACTATTTGATATGTATTTTTTGAAGTGTAAATTTTCTTTTCTTTTAACACACAGATTATTACATAAACGAGACAAAGAAAACTTATTAGTAAACACATGTAAAAAGTGGCAGTGACTGGGGAAAAATAAAAAAAGAGTGATCCAACAGGACAAGGTTAACCACTTGATTTTGTTGACGGTACCAACCATCTTGAGTTAAGGCAGCAAAGGTGCCTGGAGCAATGTACTTCGTGGCTGACTCTCGCAGCTTGTAGAGCACCAGGCCTGGAAACTTGCCTGAAAGCTGAGCATCTTTCGGAACTATTGTACAACCTTTTAATCTGGAGCCTTTGTACCTGAAGCAGGACTGTGTCATGGGAGCAAAGGAAGTTGAGACAGAGCCTCCTAGAAACAGTACACATCTTTTATTATTTAATTGCCTGAAGCCAGAAAGTTTGGCAGAACAGGGGCAGGGACAAGAACTTCAGAAACAATCTCTTTCTCTCTTTCTCTCTCTGTAATTTTTTTACTAAATTTTCTGTTTTACAATTTAGAGTACTCATTTTTACATCCTTAAGATATCAATGACTCCCCCTCTTCTCTATTCATGGTTCATTTTGCATATCATAAATCCCTGCATATTTTACAAAAGCTATACCATTCAGCATTCCATTATTACATCCATCAAAACTTATTTACGCTGTTGAATTTATCTTAATGCTGCCAGCATTTTCAGCTGTACACAGTTATTTCCCACATATTCAGTAAATGTTTTCCAATCTTCTCTAAACATATTTTCTTCTTGTTCTCTTATTCTATATGTTAAGTCTGCAAGCTGCTCATATTCTGTCAAAGTTGCCATTCTTCTTTGCTTAGGACCTCACTCGTTTTCCATTTTTGGGCTAACAAAACACAGGTCGCAGTACTGGCATACATATATAACCTTTTTTTTGACACCTGGGAAATTCAGTCTGAATTATCTCCAACAGAAAGGACTCTGGTTTTTTGGGGGGGAAATACCATATTTTTCGCACTATGGGACAGACTTTTCCCCCTCCAAAAATTAAGGGGAAATGTGTGTGCGTCCTATGGAGTGAATGCAGGCTCCTTGGCTTCAAGGAGTGCTCCCTCCGCGCTCCAGAGGCTTTGTGTTGCTTTCACTGAAGCCTGGAGAGCGAGAGGGGTCGGTGCGCACCGACCCCTCTCGCTCTCCAGGCTTCAGGAATAGCCACCTGAGGCCTTCGGAGCACAGCACGAGTTCCCGCTGCGCTCCGGAGGCTTCAGGTTCCTTTTGCTTGGGGATAGCCGCCTGAAGCCTCCGGAGCGCAGCGGGAACTCCTGCTGCGCTCCGGAGGCTTCGGGTTGCATTCGCTGAAGCCTGGAGAGCGAGAGGGGTTGGTGCACACCGATCCCTTTCTCTCCAGGCTTCGCTTCGCTGGAGAGGCGCAGCACAGTTTTCCCTCTCTGCGCAGCGCCCCTTCAGCCAAGCAGGAGGAGAAATGGAAGGGGCTCTGTTTCTCCTGCCGCTTCGCTGAAGGGGCGCTCAGCAGAGAGGGGGAGATTCCCCCCCTGTTCTCCCCCTCTAAAACAAGGTGCGTCCTATGGTCAGGTGCGTCCTATATAGCGAAAAATACAGTACTTTTGAACATTTGTTTCAATTCATTATGTATCATTTCGCAATATTCTTTTACCCTTTTACAAGTCCACCACATATGAAAGAACGTTCCCTCAACCTTTTAGCATCTCCAGCCCTTATCTGATTCAGTCTTAGACATCTTAGCAAGCCTACTCAGAGTTATATACCATCGATGAATCATTTTCAAGTAGTTCTCCAAAGACCTCAGAAACTGTTATCCAGCTGGAGCGCTAGCTAGTCAAAGTATCTGAGAAACACATGACTTACAGAGGCTGGTAAAGAATGGGATCTCCATTGCCACATATCAGGTCAGACCAATGGTCCATCCATCTCTATATTGTCGACACCGACTGGCAGTGACTCTTCAGAGCCTCTCCCTGTCCTACCTGGAGACAGCAGAGACTGAACCAGGGACCATCTGCATGCAAAGCAGATGCTCTAACCAGTGAGCCAGAACCCTTCCCCATAACTTGCTAATTGGCTCCTGAGCCTCAAGGAGCAACCCGACCCATAGAGGCCATAGATGACAGGCACTACTTCATCTTTCTCTCTATAGAGCAGAGCTGGGGTAACTCAGGCCTGGGGGCAAAATGAAACCTCCAGACCCCTCTGTCTAGCCCCTGGGATGCTCCTCAGTCTAATGTTTCCTGCTTGCCTAGGAGGATAAAGAGGTTGCTGTGAATCTGTGTAGAAGCTAGCCTTCTGTACAAAGGTCAGCATTTCTTTCATTGCTCTGTTCACTTTTGTCTCTGGTTCCACCCCCTGCCATTGGCATGTGGCCCTCAGAAGGCTGTCAAGAAGGGAATTTGACCCTCAAGCTGAAAAGGTTCCCCACACTTTCTCTAGAGCTTCAGTTCCTGCCTAAGCCAGAAGCACCCTCAGGCCACAGCACAGATTGTGACAAAAATGGCAGGGCAGCTCAGCAGAAGTTCTTACGCACAAGCTGTCACCTTTAGGTTCTCCTAGCAAGAACCCAGGCACCACTTTAAGGGGAGACCCTCTGCTTTTGTGGCCAGCCTTAGTTTCAATGGATGCAAGGTTTAGCCTGTAAAACTGCTCTCCAAACTTAGGGACTAGACATGTTGGTATTCCATTTAAGTACGGGGCCATATATCATCACACCCAGTTTCCTGTTACTTGAACGTTGACCATGATTGTGGTTGGGGTGGGTGAGGAACGCATATTGCGTCAATGAATATATAGAGAACAGAAATTTGATTTGTGCTGTTAAGTTATAAAAACCAATAGCTTATTATTCATCTACAGCCTACAGAACTTGGAATCTGCACTGATAGGCAAAGGAAGGAATAACTATGACTTCTTGTGGAACTATAATCTCCATGAATGTCTTTACAAGCACCCTGTGATCTCCAGGACTAGAGCCAAAGTTCCAGGTTTACATGAAAGATACATTTTTTTTGGGGGGGGGGTGTATATAAAAAATAGTTGAATGACATTTTCATCAGAATTCCAGATAGAAGGGTAACTTACTTGTTCTCATCTCATGTTTGGAAAACGGTGAGAGTGTGTGTGTGTGTGTATGCATATCACTGGATTTCACATATTAGATATTTTCTGCATACCTCCTGCATGTTATATGAGCAAAGTCCAGCCAAAATTAAGCAGATTAAATTCTATTGATTTTAGTTGCAGAGGAAAGCACTTGCTGAACAAAACGGAACAGAAAAGCACTCAGGTTTGACTGGCTCATGCTTTAAATCTCTGCCCCAAACCCATAGCCCAAGCCCAATTTCATGCTAATAAATTAGAAAGGGAATAAACATGTCTTTACCATTTCCCCAAGACATTTGAAGGACGCCGTATGGCCATTGCAACAAACTTCCAAGAGTGCCGTGTGATATTGAGACATACTCCCAGTTGGATGGCTCACCTGCTCCTTTTGCGGATTGTTATTGTGCCATGTAACATTGCTAGCTCGTCTGTAATTAAGATAATAATATTTTGGAATTAGTGCATCAACAGGAATGAACATTTCATGAAGTATAATTGCCTCTAGGAGAAAAGAAAAAGGAACTGGGGTGTGTGTGTGTGTCCCCAATTATGTTTGTCTGCTTAAATGTCCCAAATGTTTATTTCTATTGTTTTTCTCCACTGTCATTTTCCCAAAAAGGTTTTTGAAAAAGTCCTTGAAGAAAATGCCCTTCTTTTTAACCTGAATGCACCTGCAATACTTTTCCTTGCTTCTCCTTTTTCTGTGGATTTTTTTAAAAAAAAGCATTCATGAGATGTCCCTAAATAATCAGCGTGAAATAAAGCAGAAGCGGGTATGATCATAATCTCATGGTAGGAAAAAAGGACAGAGGTCACAGTATACTCAGCTTTTCACTTTGAAGTCTCTTGGTTTGATATAGGGCAGATGATCAGCATTATTCAAAAACATATGGTCTCTTGATAGACACCATTGCCAAAGGAGCTTGATAAAAGAAGCTCTCAGAAACAGTGATCCATCTGACTGTGACTTGATACAGTCTGCCTTTGGGGTTCCTGGAATGATAAAGGCCCCTTGTTCTTTCAGGCTGTTTCAGCCTAGGCTGTCACCTGCTAATTTAACTCATTGCCCATTTTTTCCAATGACGAATTTCTGCTGCTGGACCCATCAGTGCTTCAGGTTCTGCTTTATAGAATCCTTATGCCTATAACCAAATGCTGCACCTGCACCAAAACAGTAAAAAGACAGACAGAACCTACTCAGTAACTAAGAGAGAAGAAGAAGAAGAAGAAGAAGAAGAAGAAGAAGAAGAAGAAGAGTAGTAGTAGTAGTAGTAGTAGTAGTAGTTTGGATTTGATATCCTGCTTTATCACTACCCGAAGGAGTCTCAAAGCGGCTAACATTCTCCTTTCCCTTCCTCCCCCCCAACAAACACTCTGTGAGGTGAGTGGGGCTGAGAGACTTCAGAGAAGTGTGACTGGCCCAAGGTCACCCAGCAGCTGCATGTGGAGGAGTGGAGACGCGAACCCGGTTCCCCAGATTACGAGTCCACCGCTCTTAACCACTACACCACACTGGCTCTCCAGTGAGCTACTCCAGACTGGTGCTTTTAAAATTATTATTTATGCATTTATAATTTGCAACATAAGACCATAAGAAGAGCCTGCTGGATCAGGCCAATGACCCATCTAGTCCTGCATCTTGTTCTCACAGTGGCTAGACAGTTGCCTGTGGGAAAGCAGCCAGAAGGATTTGAGAACAAGAGCATTCTCTCCTCCTGTGGTTGCCAGCATTGCTGGCCTCCAGCTGTGGAGGCAGAGCATAACCGTCATGGCTAGTCACTGATGCGCTAACATGTCACTGATGCAAGAAGAGTGCATTTAGCAGTGGAGCCACACCTCGTTCCACTTTATCCATTGTTCTGTGATGCTTCCCACATTATTGCCATCTGGAAGGGCGTCCTGGCACTCTAGTGCAAAAGAAGCAGGGCGAAAACCTCCCTCAGAACATTTGCAATATGACAAGTTTCTCTTTCTTCTTTCATTTGGCTTCCTTTTTTCTTTGCCCTTTCCTCGTTCCCTTGTTAAATTTGCAAAACAATAGCTAAAAACCAAAGGTTCGTGGAAGCTAAAAGACTCCAAGTGCAGCAGAAGGCGGTATGCCAACTGCTTTTATTATCTCAAAACTCTATTGACGGTAAACAAAGGTATGACTCACAGAGTTTTGCATCACTTAAGGCTTCTCCAGTTGGATCTCTTTGCACTTAGCAACCGAGAGCTGAATGTGCGAACTGCCCCCAATGGATAGCACTGTGACTCAGACCATATGAGAATTCTGTATGGAGTCAGGTGGCTCACTCACATATGGAAGCTGTTACTTATTGTTGCAGTCATTGAACGATGAAGCTTCATGTGTGAAGCATCCCAGCTCACTTGGCAGCAAAGAGACAGTTTGGTTACAGCTTCCACGAAAACAAAACAGATTGCACCTTTCTGCCAAAGAATGCCCAAGGGCGATGTTCCCAAAGTGCTTGTACAGTGATACCTCTGGTTGCGAACGGGATCTGTTCTGGAGGCCCATTTGCAACCTGAAAAGAGCACAACCAGAAGCACCGTATCTGGCGCTTGAGAGCATGCACAAAGCGCAATTTAGCGCTTCTGGATGTACCCTTTCCAGTACTTCCAGGTCGCTGCAGGATGCAACCTGAAAAGATGTAACCTGAAGGTCTGTAACATGAGGTATGACTATATATATATTTAATATCCATGGTCATTAAATGTGGGGCTTCTCATGTGCTTGATTCAGAAGGTGCAGTTAGTGCAGAATGTGGCAGCACAATTGCTGACAGGAATAAGACCCTGTCAGCAGATAATGACTGTGCTCAGATGTTTGTAAGATGGACAGTTAAGTCCAGTCAAAGGTGACTATGGGGTTGTGGCGCTCATCTCGCTTCAGGCCAAGGGAGCTGGCGTTTGTCCACAGACAGCTTTCCGGGTCATGTGGCCAGCATGACTAAACCACTTCTGGTGCAATGGAACACTGTGACGGAAACCAGAGCACATGGAAACACCGTTTACCTTCCTGCCCCAGTGGTACCTATTTATCTACTTGCACTGGTGTGCTTTCGAACTGCTAGGTTGGCAGATGCTGGGAAAGAGCAATGGGAGCTCATCCTGTCGCACGGATTCGAACTGCCGACCTTCCAATCAGCAAGCCCAAGAGGCTCAGTGGTTTAGACCACAGCGCCAGTTGCTATTAGTATATCAAGCCCTCAACGACCTGGGGCCAGTTTACCTGCAATCTCACCTTTTGCCATATATGCCCGCTTGACTGCTTCGATCTGAGGAACTGGCAATGTTATAGGTGCCACATAACACCCGTTCCACATTTGCAAGAACTAAATATTTTAGCGTGGCAACACCTACACATTGGAACGCCCTGCTTATTGATATCAAGCAGGCCCCTTCAGTATTCTCTTTTTGGCACTTGCTTAAAATGTTTTTGATTAGACAAGGCTATCCAAATATTTAGACTTTTGTTGTGTGCTTTAATCTGTTGTTAGTTTATTGTTGGATTTTGATTCTTATTAATGTTTTCAATAATTATTGCTAATTGTTTTTATCAATAAGTCTTATCATTTTGAGTTTGTTTGTATTTTCACATTCAAGCAGCGTACTGGCATCCATCTGTCTCGGGATATATAAATTTCATGAAATAAAATAAACGAACTAAATAAATGTCCAGAGTGTAGTGGTGCTTGAGTAATGCAATTTCTGAGAATTCTGATAGAAACCAACCTGATTCACCACTCTTGGGCTAATGTGGAGACTGGTATGGATTATCCTTCGGTAAAATATGCATTCACATAGGAATTTTGTGCAGTTGCTTTCTTTCTTTTAAAATCACCTTTTAGTGCAGAAATGGGATAGAACAGTCTTTGAATGAACACATGCAAAATTGCCATGAACCGTAAACACACTGATCAGTGCACTAAGCTGTGAAGGGAGGCTTCATGTTGCCTATTGGAGCAGCCTCCCAACTCCTACTTGCATGCAAGCAGGAGCAGGGCAGGGATCTCTCAGCTGTGAAGGGAGGCTTCATGCTGCCTATCAGAGCTTGCGTGCAAGCAGGAGGGGGCAGGGACCTCTCAGTTAGGCAGTGTGAAGCCTCCCTTCCCAGCTGAGGGATCCCCACCCCCTCCTGCTTGCACGCAAGTAGGAATGGGATTGGGGCTGCTCCGATGGGAAGGGAGGCATCACGCTGCCCGAGCCTCGCCACCACCACTGCTCTCGACCCTCCTTCTCCTCCTTCCATGCCTGACCCATTGCACACCACTTCCCCACCACCACCACCACCGAAGAACCAACAATTCAGGGGCTGCCCAGGCTCATGAAGAAAGGAGATAGAAGCCTCGGAAGAAGGGGAAACATGGCGGTTGAGGTAAAGGCGGCGACTGCCCCTCTGCCACCTCCATCACTGCAGCATCAATGTCCCAAACGTGTAGTATTCATTTATTTATTTGAAGTGTCCCCGGATTTATTGAAAAAAATCTGGTAACCTTATCTATTTATCATCATCATCTATCGATCTGTTCCCTGCTGTTCATAGAACAAGGTGTAGCCCCTTTCAGCAGGCTGAATCCAGACCAACTTACCTGCATCTCAACATATGCACTTTGGGAGAGTTCTGCATAAGCAACTGAGAGCCTTCTGTGGATACAACCTGTGTTTGTAGGCTCTCTGCAGGTTTCCTAGTCAACGCAGATTAATTGGAGGAGGAGCCTGCTGCCTCTACACGCATTCACACGCATGGAAAAGGCTGCTGCCTAAGAAAGCAATTCCTTTACATCAACCTGTCCAACATCTTTTACATAAGAGGAGAATTTGGCCCCATGGTGGCCCAGTTTTTGGCTGCCTTCTCCTTACAAAAGCATATGATTTATGTCAGATCAATAATCTCATATCCTTGAGGCATCTAATCCCCATGTAATGGATTATGCACTGTACCTTGCTGGAGGTTTGAATTTCATTATTCTTATTAAGATGTCATTTCCACAGTACCTCTGTTCGTTTTCATTTTGCAATGGATAACATTGAAGCATCAGTCGCTTTGTTAGCCAAGTGCAGTAATATCAATTATGTTACTGATTTGCAGATCTAACAACTAATACTCAGAGTGCAAATCCCCACCCCCCCTTTGATATGGTCTGACAGTCAGTAGAGGCACTAATATGGCTGCTAATTCTCTTGACACAATGCTTTTCAACTTGATTGAGCATAGGAAGGGTAAAATGCAAGCAGAACATCAACAACTTTCTTCTCTTAGATATATGGCAAGAATGCTCAGAAATTCAAAACCCAAATGCTCAAAAGTTTGCATTTAATAGTCACTTTCCACGTTACACAGAATCTTGTGGAACTTGATATGTGGAGGCAGGAAAGTGGAGGAGAAAAAGACATTTGATAATTTCTGCCATGTATTTCAATTTGGCATGTGGCTGGTGTATGTTTTGCTGGGCCGTATGCAGCTGGGAGCAGCGCATGACATATAGTGTTGTTGCCCACATCAAGCTGCTGCCTGATCTAGAAGTCTCTGTCACCCTTCAACGTCAGGGAGAACCAACTGGTAATCTGGCTGGGCAGAATCACATTGGATCCCAGGAACCCTTTATTGATGCTGTGGCTAGACTGTTGTTGGACTCCATAGCTAGGGCTCATGGGAACTGTAGTCCAGTAACATCTGATGGTCTAACATTCCTTCTTTACAGCTGCCCAGAAAACACTTCAGCCTGTAGCTCATACCCCAGATTTTGAGTGCCTGTTACCATTTGGAGAAAAGCAGATACGGTTGCCTTCTCACTGAGCTTCTAGCTAATGCATGTGTCACTTTAAACCACACAAGGACACTGTCCAATCTAGCCAGTACTTATTTGTAGCTCTCTGTCTAAGTTAACCCCCTAAAAGCTTGTCTCCCCAGACAAGATGTCTGCTATTTCTCTTTTATCTCTAACCATCCTGTAAATAGTGCCTGCCGAGATAATTCTGCTCCTGCATGAATAAAGCCTTTGAACTCCAGAAACTGTGGGTGATCACTTCCGTCTAATTCACCTAAGCTGCAAGTTCTCCTAACATTAACCAAGTTGCTCATTGAGGCTGGCCCAAGATTTGAAGTGGCCTTGAGTAAAATGCCCTCTGGTAGAACCTAGTGGACTCAGTTGTGGAGCTGCATGCTCCGGCACCCGGGAGCGTAGAGCAGGCGGGAGCATGGCTGCCGCGCGTCCAAGGGGGTGTGGTGCGCCGCCTGTGGGGCATGGCGCCAGCGTGGTGGTGGGGGTGAGTGGTGCGTGTTGGGGCGGCGGCCACGATGGTACCCCCCAATGGTGCTGGGGCAGGGTGCTCCCCCGCCCCCTTTCCTCTGCCAGTGGGTGGACTTACTTAGTGACAGAGGTTGACAACTGTGGAAAGCAATGGCAGTGCTCAGAGGAGCATTAGGTGGCTAGATTTACCAGTGAATTTTTCTGGATGGCCTGAGAGAGACCATTGTGAGACATTTGAGTGGCAGCTAGACTCAGCTGCCTACATCTGCTCAGAGTTCTGGCTGCAAAAAATGGATGGGAAAGTACAGGGAAAGCATCAATGGTGGGCTCTCCTGGGGTGTTGGAGACATAGCAGTTTCCCTGGAAAATCAAGTGCTGATGCTGTCCCTACTGAATGGCTTTATTTTATTTTATTTACATATATTGAAAATTGAAAAGCAGATTATCAACGTGATGTGGTTAATGTTGCCAGTTCATGAGAAGTTACCTTATGCTGAGTTAAAGCATTGGTCCATCTAGTTCAGTATTGTCTACACTGACTGGCAGTGACTCTCCAGGGTTTGTGGCAGGATCTCTCCCAGTCCTACCTGGAGATACCTGGGATTGAATCTGGGAGCTTCTGCATGCAAGGCAGATAGTTTGCTGCTGAGCTCCAGTACTTCTCCCAAGATCAAAACTGCAAAGTGTAGAAAGTACATTTTCTACAATGCCTTCACTCTGGAAGAAGAGTGGAAAATCAAATTTGAAAATAGAAAACCATGTCTTCATTTCTTTTTGGTGCTGAATTTCTCATACACAAGAACCAACTTATTCCAAGCCATTAAAAACCTTCACAAATGAAATATCACTTGCAATGCTTTCAAATGATGATCAGGCATAAGCTCTGGCAACTCTCCAGAAGAAGGACTGCTGTGGGCTGTCACCTAGAACGTCTTTCTATCTGCCCTTGCTGTCCGAACTTGGCACACAGGCAGAATAATTAAGAAGAGTTCTTGTTATGTTGAAGGGCTTCTAAAGGGGCTTAGGGGAAGGGCAATTAGGCAAATTCATGACCCAGGTATTTAGATCTTTGCTTCAGCTAGTTAGAAAGCTTATTGTAATCTGACAACCTCTCCCCCCCCCCCCAAACTGGAGTGCATTTGCTATGCTTTCGATTGATAATATAGAGGGTAATCTTCAGCCTTGTGTTCTTTTAAAAAACATTATGGAGAGAGCCTGGAATATGATTAAAATGATAAGCTTAGTCTTCATTAAGTGTCATATATTAATGAGTGAAATTAACACACACACACTTTTCTATATGGAGATAGCTGTTAATTTTGATGGTAGGAGGCAGCCTAGCTCAAGCTAGTACCTTCCAGATGTTTTGGCCTAAAATTCCCATCAGTCCCAGCCCACATGGCCAATGGTCAAGGCTGATGAGAGCTGTATCCCAAAACATCTGGAGGGCATCTGGACTGGGAAAGGTTGGCAGGAGTAAGAGACCTTTTTTTAAAAGAGCGAACACAAAATGAAATGCAAAGTTATTTGTTACTTGGAAATTCATATGCACCAGGAGAGATGTCAGAAAAGAGAACTGATGTTATCTCAGATTTTGGGGAAAGACAAAAATATTTATTTTTTGGTTTTTAAGTACTTAAAAAAAAACCACCCTATTGAACCTATCTGGTTTAGTATGGACATTCATTCTTCATCTTGATTTTATGTATGCACTGACAAACACCAGCAACAAAGGAACCCTATTTTTGTCACGCAAACGCATGCGCGTGTGCACACACACACTCAAATTCTCAGCTGCATCAAAGACCGCCTCTCTCCCTACATGAAACGTTGGAAAGTTCTGATCTTTTTGCAGAATTAATAGACTGAAAATACATTCATCTTTCCATACCACTTTAGGCCATTGCCTACCTAATGGAATATATAATGTGATGAAATTGCCACCTGGTGGCTGGGATACAGGAAAGTTCCCAAAGGTGTGATTATAAAGACTGATTTTTTATTATTATTATTACTGGAAGTGCACCTTCTACAGAAGTCTAGTCTTGCTCCGAATTTAGTTACATAAGCACAATCAGTGGAAATTGGTGCCAAGATTCTCTGCGCTTTTCAGGCTAAAAATCTATCTGGAGTGGGGATCAAGCCATCTGTATAAATGCAAAGCACCAGATTCACAGCTAGAAAGCGATAGTGCAAGTAAAGGACAAGAGGGTGATATAAAAGAGCAGCAATGCATCAACTGGCAAGTAATGGACACAAAATGCTACAGTGTCAAGGGCTACTGCAGTTATTAATAAGAGTGAGAAAAGCAGGCAAGAGTTACCTAATGCAGCTTTGCTAACGACAGGGTGACTGATACACAGAGCTAGGCCTCCTGTAACAGTTGGAGTTGTACAGAAGAGGACAGATCCCACAGTGTGGGAATGTTCAGGGTAGCAGGAGAGGATATATAGTTTATTAATATCCTTCCTAACTTGCACTAGCAAGTTCCTTTACTTAGCAGAGTTTACATTCCCCTTCTCACGCGCAGCAGAAAACTAGTGGCAAACTCGTGTGAATTTCTTAAGACAATATGCAATTCAATCTGCCTTGTCCAGATTGAAATGTGTTCTAATATTTTCTTGGTAAGACCCCTTGAATCCCTCCTAAAAGAATAAAGACACCACAGTCTTATTCATAAGCAATAAAAGGAAAGTTTACACATGATCAGGCAGAGTGTGATCCCTGAAGGCAGGCTTGAGGCTTAAAGTTACAAGCATATACAAACAGGTTTACCCCATGTGGGTTGACCTAGTGACTGCAGTTAGCAGTCCGGGAAGTTCACAGGACAAAAGGAAGATGGAAAAGAGGAAAAAGTGGCAGCATGCCTTGGCCTTTTACCAGGTCATGCCCACCCACTAGTCACATGCAAGGAAGGATGCTCCAGGCCAGGAGGAATAGGGAGTTTCGACTGGCTGGACCAAACATTCCCTTGCATGTCCACTCTAGCAAAACAAGGAATGTTGTATTTGACTGCTCCCAGTGGATTACAAAGCTGTAGGACAAACTGCACCTGCTGAATTGCCACTCCTTCAACTCTTAAGACCACTAGTGCCCCTTCCTTTTTTGCAGTTGATCAGCCTGGTCCCTCACCCCACCGCCGCATCTAGTCAGAATGACCAATGGGCAGGGAGTTGTAGCCTAACAACACCTGGAGTATACCATGTTTGCTGCCATGTCAACTCCCTCCTGTCCCTCTCTCCTCTTAACTGAGCCACATTTTACAGCAACGCTGTAACAGGAATGGCTGGTGCCCACTGGGACTGTTAGGGCAGAAGATGAGGAGTGGGAGAGGTGGTGCCAGAGTCAACAACGGGCAGAGCCAACTAATTCTAGTTTTGCCCCAATTTAAAACATTAAAACAAAGGGGGAGGACGCTGAGAAGGCAGCACCACCCCTAGACCAGTAAGTAAGAAGACAGGCAAATGGGGGTGGACTGACAGCAGACTGAGGTTGATGACCGCAGTGGTGCCAACTTGACTAAAATATTGGGAGGGTGCAGGTTAGCCCCATCCGGCATAATTGATCACAATAAATGGTGCATGCACACACCATTTGAATGCCAATGTCCATCAACTGAGGGGGCAGCCCCTTAAATATTTTATTTACCTTGTCCCTTAGGAGTTGGCTCCTATGTTGGTGATGCAGTGTCCCATTCAGCCAGTGGACCAGCCCCGTGACGGGGTGAGCTCCCGTTGCCCGGTCCCTGCTCCTGCCAACTTAGCAGTTCGAAAGCACAAAGTGCAAGTAGATAAATAGGTACCACTCCAGCAGGAAGGTAAACGATGCTTCTGTGTGCTGCTCTGGTTCACCAGAAGTGGCTTAGTCATGCTGGCCACATGACCTGGAAGCTGTATGCCGGCTCCCTCGGCCAATAAAGTGAGATGAGCGCCGCAACCCCTGAGTTGTCCGCGACTGGACCTAATGGTCAGGAGTCCCTTTGCCTATGGTGATATATACAACTCCTCCTCCTCCTCCTCCTCCTCCTCCACATTATTTTAAGAAGATGGTTCCTCTAGGAGAGATGGCTCCAAGGTCTGTAGGTCAAGAATTTGCTGGCACCACCACAAGGCCATTACACTCCTGTCCTTTGCCTCAGTCTGCATGCCCTAGCAAGAGTGAGGAGGGATGAGCAGCAGGACTGTGCCATGCAATGACTTGGCAAGGCATACCTGCTAGCTTTTCCCCTCCAAGATTTTCTAGAGGGCCAGGAACTGCTTTGCAAAGCTGCCTTGGCTGTTATCTCTCCAGGCTCACCAGCCAAGGGTTCAGGACTTCTATGCCCAATCCCTTCAGGACCGGAGTGATTATCCCTATGTATGTTGTCTTGTCTGTGTGCAGATTTACACTTTGCTTTCTCTCGCAGGCTTTCTCCAGCTAGTACTTGTCAGAGAGCGTGAGCAGCTGAAGGGAGAGCTGCTGGTTAGCATGCGACTGAGAGGGACAAATCAATCAGCCCCCGCCTGGGCATCTTAATCAACAGCATGTGGTTCACTGCAGCTAAGCGCTCCCGGGCTGCCAATGGCATCTTCTTTAGAGATGCTATTGATTGCTCTTCACTCTCTTCTGAGGAGAGTTTCCAGCTGCGCAGACAGCAGCAGGGAGAGGGCAGGGAGAGAGGTGGCCTTTCAAAGCTCTCTGGGATTCGAATTGACGGTTTAATTTCCCTGAGGGCGGGCGAGCTGTCACTCCGCAGCAGGCAGGTTTGTAGGAGGAAGGAAAGGAAATGGATGTTTGAAAGGTCCATTGATTATCAGCAGAAGCTTTGCATGTGGCCAGAGGAAGGGTGATGGGGTGTCAGCCCTGCTGAAGGAAGAGGAGGAGGCATCCTTAGAGAGAGGTAATAAGAGAAAGACTTAACACTTCAGAGGGGTGTAGAAAATGTGATATATCTCTATGAGGCGGAAGAGATGAGCTATGTGAGCCTTCATGTTGAGATAAACATTACATTAAACTAGGGGTGGGAAACCTCAGGAATTTTGGGGGGCAGGAAACTTGGCTCCCAGGTCTCTTGGTTCAGCCCTTGTGACTTTCCAGGCCACATACCTCACTAGTTCTATTCTATGCCCTCCTGGGGTGGATCTACACACAGGGGAAAAACACGCTATAAATAAGTCTGAATCGTTATAACAAAAGAAGAAAAACTGTTATGGAACATCGCTTAGAAAATGTTTTTGCTCTCCAGTGCCATCTGGTGTTGCATGTTTATAATGCATTCAAAACGCTGCTTCTTGACAAATGTAGCTGAGTCCCTGGAGTGTTTTTGCCTGCCTGGAATGTGTCCATGAATTGTGACACTGCCCCTTGCTAGCCTGGGTGAAAAGAGTGGGTGTAGAAACCTCTGGTGCTTGTGTGGTTGGACTGTAGGTTGCTTACAGACAACCTGTTCATCATGGTTTCTTTGTGGGGGTTTTTAGGGGAGACATTCCTTTTCCCCTACTCTTGCAGTAGACATTGGACTACTGCAATGCGCTCTATATGGGGCTACCTTTGAAGGTGACCCGGAAACTGCAATTAATCCAGAATGCGACAGCTAGACTTGTGACGGGGAGCGGCCGCTGGGACCATATAACACCAGTCCTGAGAGATTTGCATTAACTCCCAGTACGTTTCCGAGCACAATTCAAAGTGTTGGTGCTGACCTTTAAAGCCCTAAACGGTCTTGGTCCTGTATACCTGAAGGAGCGTCTCCACCCCCATCATTCAGTCCGGACACTGGGATCCAGCGCCTAGGGCCTTCTGGCGGTTCCCTCATTGCGAGAAGTGAGGTTACAGGTAACCAGACAGAGGGCCTTCTCAGTAGTGGCGCCTGCCCTGTGGAATGCCCTCTCATCAGATGTCAAGGAAATAAGCAGCTTTCCTATTTTTAAAAGACATCTAAAGGCAGTCCTGTTTGGGGTGGTTTTTAGTATTTAATGTGGTATTGTTTTTAACACTCTATTGGGAGCTACCCAGTGTGGCTGGGGAAACTCAGCCAGATGGGTGGGGTATAAATAAATTATTATTATTATTATTATTATTATTATTATTATTATTATTATTATTCTCAAACCTAGACAGCATTTTAAAAAGTAGAGACATCACCTTGCCAACAAAGGTCCGTATAGTAAAAGCTATGGTTTTCCCAGTAGTGATGTATGGAAGTGAGAGCTGGACCATAAAGAAGGCTGATCGCCGAAGAATTGACGCTTTTGAATTATGGTGCTGGAGGAGACTCTTGAGAGTCCCATGGACTGCAAGAAGATCAAACGCATCCATTCTTAAGGAAATCAGCCCTGAGTGCTCACTGGAAGGACAGATTGTGAAGCTGAGGCTCCAATACTTTGGCCACCTCATGAGAAGAGAAGATTCCTTGGAAAAGACCTTGATGCTGGGAAAGATGGAGGGCACAAGGAGAAGGGGACGACAGAGGATGAGATGGTTAGACAGTGTTCTCGAAGCTACAAACATGAACCTGACCAAACTGCGGGTGGCAGTGGAAGACAGGAGTGCCTGGCGTGCTCTGGTCCATAGGGTCACGAAGAGTCGGACACGACTGAACGACTAAACAACAACAACAACATTATTATTCTCCTCCTCCCTCGGAGAAGTTAGACAATGTTTCATCAAACAAATGTTATCCCTGTTGAAAGTGCAGTAGCAGAGATCATTCTGCATACAACTAAAGGGTGAATTCTGTTTTATTAGAGCGGGTGAATGGAGCTGTTGCATAGCAACCAGTCAGAATGACATGATCCTTGCTGAGGTAGCACATACTCTGATTTGCTGGTTAGTTTCAAGGGAGTTTTCCTCTGTATGTTAATGTATGTCACCCTGGTATGGCCTAGGCCTGAACAACTAAGAAAGACAAAACCTCACATTTGTTGCTCTTCCTACTTTTGCCTTTGGTTCCACTCATGATTGGCATGTAGCCCCTGAAAGGTTGCTGAGGGTGGATTGTGGCCCTTGGGCAGTAAAGGTTCCCTTCCCTTTGCTCAAACCCCTGCTTATGAGCATGTAAGGGAAAGAAGGGATATGAGGCAGATTCCATAGGGATCTCTATTGCATTTCTGTTTATTGATTTAGTTATTTTTTGTCTTTATAGACAGGGTTGCTCAGATCAAGGTGGCTGCCAACGTGTAACATTACAAAAAATGAAATCATCTGTAACACAAGAATGACTCTAACAATAATCATGTCCTCAATATACACCCAAACTTATATGGATGGGACTATCAGACTGCAATTCCACAGATTTCCACTCATGCACGGGGGCTCTTCCTCCCCCCCCCCACGTGCAGAGGATTGGGGGGAACCCCTAGAACAGATTAAGGGGGTACCCAGGGAAGAAAGAGGTACAATGTTCCACTGTGCAAGTAGAAATCCTTGCATTGATGCAATGTTCTCCTTAGCACTATGTTGCATTCCACTGATTATTATAATTATTATTTTTCATAGTTATTACTATTATCCCATTTCTCCAAAAGAAGCACAGAAATGGGACTGTAATGATAATCTAAGCCTGCAAAATGGACATCGGATAAAAAGATACTGGCCACAACTTTTTTTTAGCAGCAGCCACAGCACACACACATATATCCAGTCACAATCAAAATTAGGATCACAGTGCTTTGGGGATAGAGGTTAACACCCCTCTCACACTTGTACTGGGTCGTCGTCCCCCCCCCCCGACAGAGGAGGGGGTTTGGATTTGATATCCTGCTTTATCAGTACCCGAAGGGGTCTCAAAGCAGCTAACAATCTCCTTTCCCTTCCTCCCCCACAACAAACACTCTGTGAGGTAAGTGAGGCTGAGAGACTTCAGAGAAGTGTGACTAGCCCAAGGTCACCCAGCAGCTGCATGTGGAGGAGCAGGGAATCAAACCCGGTTCACTAGATTACGAGTCCACTGCTCTTAACCACTACACCACACTGGCTTCATCCTTGAAGCTTTTACTTCCACTCTGATGACTATTTTCATCGTATGGCACCGGGACCAATTTCTGGAGGGGGAATGGCACAGAAAGAGAGGGTTAAATTCAGTGTCACTGAATGAAAGCATAAAATAATATACATCTAGTATGCAGATCCAGGAGTGCCAAATAATCCCAGGATTATAAAATAACACATAATCCACAGGACTCAAGCAGGAATATTTATCCAAAAGCCATTACATGCACAGGCAAAAGATTGGTGCCATTAAGAGTGCAATCACACACTATGATGCATCACAAATATTTCAACTGAGGGTAGAAAACTGTTTCTTTAACCTTCCTTTTCTCCACCAGCACAGAGCAATGTTTGCTTCACTTGTAACTGTTTTTTCTAGTAGTTTCAAATGTAAATAAAAATGTAAGTTGTTTCCTTTCCAGCTTCTAGAACGCAACCTAAATTGTCCCTGGATAATTGGACTACTGAAACACTCTTCAGGCCTTATTGTCCAGATAAAAGGAACTGTACCACTCTATTTGCCTGAAATACTATGTCCAGTTCTGGGTGCCTCAATTTAAGAAGGATGTTGACAAGCTTGAACTTGTGCAGAGGAGGACAACCAAGATGATCAAGGGAAACCAAGCCTTATGAGGAATGGTTGAGGGAGCTGGGTATGTTTAGCCCAGAAAAGAGGAGACTGAGGAAAGACTAAGAGGGGATATGATAGTCATCTTCAAATATCTCAAGGGCTGCTCATGGAAGAAGGAGCAAGTTTGGTCTCTCCTGCTTGGGAGGGTGGGACTCAAACCAATGGACTCAACTTACAAGAAAAGGAGATTCTGACTAAACATCAGGAAGAACTTTCTGACAGTAAGAGCTGTTCAACAATGGAATCGGTGGGGGTTTTAAGCAAAGGTTCGATGGCCATCTGTCATGGATGGTTTTGTTGAGATTCCTGCATGGCAGGAGGTTAGACTAGGTTCCTTCCAACTCTACAATTCTATGAGTCTAAAGTAAGAAACATAAATTCTATAAATCCTTCTGTGGCTCTGGTTCTCAGTACTTCAAGGACTGTCTCTTCCCATATGAACTGACTCAGCTGACTCAGACATTGTCAACATCATCATCATCTGAGGCCCTGCTCTGTGTGCACCCTCCGCTGGTACCATCATTACTTAACTTTAGGCACCAGGCAAAAACATTTCTTTTTCACCGGGCCTTTGGCTTCTAATGATCTGCGACCTCCCTTTTAGTGAGTAGGGTGTTTCAGTCCTGCCTTTTAAAAATATGGATGAGTTTTAGATTTTTCTCTGTTTATGTTTTTTTTACTGTATGCATTATTTCTTCATTGTCAAGTTGTTTTGAGCTCTTTTTGTAAAAAAACTCCCAGAAAATATCTTTATTCAAGAATAGACGGGACTAAATTGGGCTCCAATCTATTGAATTCAATAGAACTTCTGAGTAGAAACAAATAGCACTGTACTGTTAAGAGAGCTTATACACACTGCATTCTCAGTGGTTACACTTTGTGTTCTAGAGCCAACTCTTAACATGGAAAGAGAGTCCTGGGTTTGCTCTCTGATGGACTATGGTTTAGATTAAGTTCAGTACAGGCCTCAAAGCAGGCCAGGAAATATTCTGCTGAGCAGGACTCCACTACTTTGAACAGAAGGTAAGCATTAAATTCTTGTCTGTTGATTGTGTGGAGCAACCAATGCCCTTCTAAAGCAAGGTGTTCGCTGTCTGCTTCAGTGTGACCTTGTGTTTCCTCTCATTATCTTCCACTTATTAACCCTCATCTAATTGTTATTGATAGCTTCATTATTCTACCTGGGACAGCAATGATGTGCTTGCTGACCTTGCCCCAGGTGATCTGAAGCTCACTACATGTTTTGGCTATGGCTTTGAAGAGAGGACAGAGAGAGAAGGAACCTTTTTTAAAAAGAAAGAAGGGGAAGCCTAAGGTTGCAGAATCATAGAATTGTAGAGTTGGAAGGGACCCCAAGAATCATTTAATCCAACCTCCTGAATGCAGGAATCTCAGCTAAAGCATCTATGACAGGTGGCCATCCAACCTCCAAGGAACAAGAGTCCAGAAACCTCCCGAGATGGATCACTCTGCTGTCGAACAGCTCTTACTGTCAGAAAGTTCTTACTGATGTTTAGTCGGAATCTCCTTTCTTGTAACTTGAAGCCACCGGTTCAAGCCCTACCCTCCAGAGGAGGATCAAACAAGCTTGTTCCCTCTTCCATATGGCAGTCCTTGAGAATAAATGGCACTGCTAGGTCCAGACCCCAAGAAGGTCCTGTACATTTTGAATTGCATCCAAAGGAACATTGCACCAGGTGCAGCTTAACCCCTTTTCAATCTACAGCATCTTCTTGTTGGGGGCAGAAGGGGGCAGAGGACAAAAGGAGTCCACCTCTCAAAGTGCCTCAGTGCTGGGGTAGAATGAGAAGGACACAACAGTCATGTGCGCTTCTCAAGCTGCCTGGCCAGCCTCATGCCGCTTTGCAATGCTGGGGTCTGATAACTATGCTCACTACATCATTACCAAGAGGGCAGTGAGGGTAGCAGAGACAGAAACTATGTGCCAGAGGAAGCCCTCAAGGGCACCATTGTGCCCATGAAAGACCATGTTGGCAATTCCTCTTAAAAGGAATCTGAGGGCTTCATGCACAGTTTTCATTTCCAAGTGAATACTTAATGCTTGCAGAGAAGAGATCTTAGCGATTCATACTGCAATTACATAATGTGACTGGAACATCTCACGTACCTTGCATCTTTGTGTCTTATTATTTTTATTAATCTGCTACTTAAGGTGCATTACACACTTTTTTACATGGATTCTTGGATTTGAATTCTTGGGGATTTCAATTAGATAAGAGATAATATTTTAAAGATGAAAGCAATTACCACTTCCTGCATTGCCTAACATACTTAAGGAACCTATTCTTTTTGAGCTGTCTGTACCTCGGGATACATAGCTGAGAAAAGAAACACTGCTAATATTATGCCAGATTATGTGTTTAGTCTTACAATGCCGTACCATGCCTATTTACTCAGAAATAAATCCCATTGTGTTCAATGGGGCTTATTCACAGCTAAGCGTACACAGGACTGAAGCTAGGGTTGCCATAGGTCCTGAGTCTCCCGGATATGTCCTCTTTTTCATGCTTAAAAGTTCTTTCTGGGCAGAGTTTTAAGATTTGGTAAAATGTCCTGGTTTTTGTTGTTGTTGGCTAGCCCGGTGTCGAAAGCAGCAGCAGTGAGGGGATGCAGGCAGGCAGGCAGGCAATGGCAGTGGCAGATGGCAGGGGGGGTAACAACAGTGGTGGTGGCAGGGAAAAGGGGGGGGAGTCTGAGAGAGAGAGAGAGGAAAATGGGGGGGTGTGTGTCTGAGAGTGACTGATTGAGGAGACAGCAGGCAGGCAGGTCGCCAGGAGGGTTGAGGGGACATGCGGCGATGGCATGCAGGTGGAAGTGTGAAGGGGTTGTTGCACAGCAGGGTGGGGAGATGCACAAAGGCTGGCCATGGAGGCTTGGAACAATCAGTGCTGTGAAGGGTGCTTGGGGAAGGGCGTGCAGGATTCTGGGGGCTAAGAGTGAGGAGCTGCGCTGAGAGAGGGTCCCCGGGGCTGGCTTGAAGCACGCCAGGGAGGGTGGCAAGGAGGCTGGGGGCCTGGAAAGCGGGGAGGGAGGAGGAAGAGGGGCTGTGGGGTCTTTGCGTGGGGCGAGGATGATGAACATGGAGTCATCAGCAGCTGGGGGAAATGACTTCTGCTAAGGGATAGGCAGGGGATTTTAGGGAATGTGAGAGGAACAGGGGATCTGGAGCAGCATCGCCAGGTGAGGAGAGGCAGAGAGGATCTTCTCCACCTTTAGCAGGTGGTGGAAAGGGGAATTTCAGCAGGTGTGGTAGGAGTCGGCACATTTGTCCTCTGTTTTGCTCTTCAAAATATGACAACCCTACTGAAGCCTCATAGCACAACCCTAGATAGGACTACCAAAGTAATTCCTATCAAGCTCAATTGGAGTTGTCCCGTGCAATTTGCATAGGATCACAGCCTCAGTTTATTGGGCTGTTTTGTTTTGTTTTTTGCTTTTGTCATTAGGGTCTTATTGGGTTGGGGGTTGTAATAAATTATTTCTCTCCTCCCACCCGTTCTCCTCCTTTTTAGAAAGGAGGGTAAAACTGTGGTCAAGGATATTTTCCTACTTCAGATGGCAAACTGGCTCACAGTGGGACTCCTTAGTTTAGAGAAAAGTCAGGTCAGAGATTTATAAATGTATGCATGGCACAGAGAAAATGGATAGAGAAAGGTTCTTCTCCCATGACGCTAGAATTCATGGACATCCAATGAAGCTGAATGTTGGAAGATTTGAGACAGATAAAAGAAAGTACTTCTTCAAGTTGTGCAGAGTTAAACTATGGAACTCACTGCCACAGCAAGCAGGGATGGCTACCAACTTGGATGGCTTTAAAACATGATTAGACAAATTTATGGAGGCTAAGACTGTCAATGGGACGCAGGTGGCGCTGTGGGTAAAAGCCTCAGCGCCTAGGGCTTGCCGATTGAAAGGTCGGCGGTTCGAATCCCCGCGGCGGGGTGCGCTCCCGTTGCAGGGGTACCTTTACCTTTACCTAAGACTGTCAATGGCTAATAGTCACAGTGACTATGATCTGCTTTTGGATACCAGTTCCCAGAAACCGAAGAAGGAGAAAGTGCTTGAATATCATTTGGGGGTTTCCCACAGGTCAATGTGAGAAAAAGAAGCAGGATGAGATGGGTCATTGGCCTGATCCAGGAGGCTCTTCTTACGTTCTTACGGCACAGTTTGCCTTCAAAGCATGGGTGGGGCATTTTCAGCCTATGGGAAATGAGCTGGGTAACCCATTTGCCAAAAGAAAATAGCCACTGTAAGCATAGAAAAAGAAGTCTACTGACTTAAATGAATACTATTGACCACACATGGACCTCTTTCAGGGGGTCATTATTACAGATTTATTACAGATTTATTACCATGTTACTAGAGCTGTCAACCACTTAAATACTTTTATTGGGTAGATACATCACCTGCCTTTTAACTAATGCATTGATTTGATAATTACAAATCATTTGAAATATTGAAGGCAGTATGAGACACCTTGGAATTTAATACAGATGTAGCAGAATTCTATACATGGTTATTCAGAAGTCAGTGTGTTTAGGATTGCAGCCTAAAGCTACTTTTCACTATTAAAAAGAACAGCCATTTTTAATATTTTCTATTATACCGCCAGTATAATAGACTGGAACCAAAATAGCAATTTTTTTAAAAAGCTAAATAACTCAGACCTTCATATGTGAATTTGTCATCATTGATCAAAATTGGTCACTAAAGTCACCACAGTCAATCAACATAAGCTTCACCGCCTGAGCTTAAGCCTGTTTACTTACAAGTTAAGTCCCAGTTACTTTAATGAGAATTACTCCCAGATAAAAGTGCAGATTGCAGTTTGACAACACTAGTTTATGGAATTTTCTTGGGAAGGAAGAACTACTATGTCCAATGGGATCGACTCTGAGATAAGTGTGCATTGGATTGCATTGTGAAATTGCCATCAAAAACACACTAACTTTGTGTGAACTTAGTGAGACTGACTTTCGAGTAAACGCATATGTTTAGGATCATACTTGGATGCAACTGAAGTATTTTGAAGGTTCATTAAAAGCAAAAGTAGTAGTAATTATGGTCCATAGCAAACACTCCCCAGATTTGTAGTTGGGCAATATTAGGACTAACCATACCACAAAACAGTGGCAGGTAAGGGCGGGGCTTGGCCAAAGAGGGCTTTGCAGGACCTGCTGATTGCACGGTGATTCTGGAGTGCCTGACAACCAGATGATTGACAGGTGGGTGGCCCTGCCCACCTGTCAAAGTTGGCCAACAGGGACAGGGGGAGATAAAGATGTGGTTCCAAAGCAGTGCTAATAGATGGTGAAAACCATCAGCTTTGATGGACAGGTCCTTCCTAACAGCTGCCTTAAGGTTCTAGAAAGCCCAGCCACCTAAGATGAGGAGTTGCTTCTCCCTGATGCCTTCCCAGATATGATGCAAAATTCTTTTATTCCTGGAGGCATTTTACTTTGGAGAAGCACGGCTGTGTTTTTATCATGCTTCTGTTTTTTTTTTAAAATAGTTAGGCTTCTGTTTTGTTTCCTAGACTGTTATCTTTTGACCTTTTGGTTATAATCTGCCTTGAGTCAGGGGAAGATGAAATAAAGATATTTTCTAAATTAATAAAATTCTATTTATTACCAGGAATAAAGGAAACCCTTTTTATGGAATTGGTCACTGAACCTGCATAATAGGAATATATATGAGCAGATCCTTATATCTGCACCACATATCTTGGGTACGTTTCTGTTGGGCCTTGGAGCAATTTTGCGTTTAGTTTAGTTTTTTTGTTTGTTTTTTTGCAAAAATCCCTTCATCACTACGAGCAACGAAAAAGACACACTGAAGCAAGAGGAGCTGGCTTAACGGAAGGAACTCCATTATATGCTTGAATGAGCTCTGCTATTTCTATAAAAGCTGTCTAAGGAGTGAGCTGGCCCAAGGTTACCAATGTGGATGCCACATGGCTTGATGAGCAGAAAGCGAAATGCGATTGCTGACTGGGGTTGATTTCCCCCCCTGCCCATTTGTGATTGCTGCTGATGCATTTAATAATAGCAGTAGCAGTAATAGTAATAATAGTAACAGCAATTATCCGTTGAAGTGCCAATTTAGTGCCAATGAAGTATCTCTGAAGCAGGTGCCTCCACAAATCAGGAATCTTTCTATTCTTCTGCAGTAACTAATGCCATTCCATAATTGGATGCTAGAGACCTGTAAAGAAAGGCAAATTAGAAGAATGGCAAGGAAACTGTTCATAAAGCCCATCCACTGGAGTTGCAAGATTTGTCACATTCAAAAACACCCCCTCCTGCTGTGACCAGCTCCGCTCCCCCTGGTCTCCTCCAACTCACAGAGTACAGTGGTACCTCGGGTTACAGACGTTTCAGGTTACAGACTCTGCTAACCCAGAAATAGTACCTTGGGTTAAGAACTTTGCTTCAGGATGAGAACAGAAACCACGCAGTGGCAGCTGGAGGCCCCATTTGCTAAAGCAGTACCTCAGGTTAAGAACAGTTTCAGGTTAAGAACGGACCTCCAGAATGAATTAAGTTCTTAACCCGAGATACCACTGTAATGAAACAGGCAGAGCAGAGTGTGGTTGTGCACAGATGCAACCTGAGACTGCGTTGGAAAGACCCTGGGGAGGAGGAGTCCTAGCGTGCACTGGGAAGGTGGGTACCTTCAGTCCTTGCAACTGTTTCATCGGGGCAAGAGCTCCTAGAAAGAGTTTATGAGACCACTAGGCCCAAGCTGTGGTTGTTTCCTTAACTTCAATGGCCTCATGTGATTTATTGATTTGGTGATGACCTATGCCTGACTCTTTCTAAAGTAGCTCAGAACAGGATGACATTTAACGCAAAACCATATATATGAGTATAATAATAATAATAATAATAATAATAATAATAATATTTATTGTTTATACCCCACCCATCTGGCTGGTTTCCCCAGCCACTCTGGGTGGCTTCCAGCAAAATATAAAAAATAATAAAATGTCAGACATTAAAAACTCCCCTGAACAGGGCTGCCTTAAGTTGTTTTTTAAAAGTTGTGTAATTCTTTATCTCCCTGAGGGTGTTCCACAGGGAGGGTGCCACTGCTGAGAAGGCCATCTGCCTGGTTCCCTGTAACTTCTTGCAAGGAGGGAACTGCCAGAAGACCTTCAGAAGTGGACCTCAGTGTCCGGGCTGAATGGTGGAGATGGAGACGCTCCTTAAAATAAACAACTTGTATCAAATAAAGCAATATTTAATAATCATTGCAAGAAAGCTCAGTCATGTAAGAAAGACATTGAAAAGTCAATACATTGTCCTTTCTCTCATGTAAAATCAGACCATGCCAAGTTGCTCTACAGCAGGGATAGAGAACTTGAGGCCTTCCCATTGTTGTTGGCCTACAACTCCTATCAGCTGCAGCCAAAATGGCCAGATGTGAGGGATGATGGGAGTTGTAGTCCAGTAATAGCAGGAGGATCACATCTGGTTTAGGCAGTTGCTAGTTGCCTGGTAAGATTCTTTACCACATCGCCAGCTTCCCTGGGTTTCCAAGAGCTCAAAGGATAATGATAATGGTGATCACCATACCACATAGCATGAGACTACAGTCAGTTGGATCGCCACATGGTTCTTGCTGCCCTGTGGTAAGTTTTTACGGTTGCACCACAGAGGATGCATTCATTGGAATCTATTCTGAACAGGTGGGAAAGAAGCAAACTCTGTGGAACAGGTAACCTTGGGCCTGTGTTTGCCGCAGGGGAGAACCAAATAAACCCAGGCAAATATCTGTTATAAACCTTCACTGCTCTAGGATTGAAGGAAAGCATCCCACAGTGAGGAGATGGACTTGTTTCTAATGGGCAGGCAGCACAATTGAATGCACACTTCGTGTTCTGTGAGCAGTGAGGAAAGTGAAGAATTAAGCACACAGCGTGGGCCTCCGGAGATTATCGAGGAGGAGGACAATTTGGAGGAGGGAAGGAACTGGGAAGGTGACAGGATTAAGATTCAGTGTTATTTTTATTGCAAACCTGGGTAGGAAGATAATGAATTCTGGAGCCGGCTCCTGGGAATCAGGTTGCCGTATTCCTGGCAATGGAGAGATGAATAATTAATAACCTACTTCAAAGTTCATAACTTCCTTCTCCTCCCCCAAGGAGATAATCAGAGAGGCGACAGCTAACGAAAGGGACAACCACTTGTAATGTCTTATGCAAATGATCCTTATCCTGGCTTTCGGATGTTCATTGCGGCCTGGCTGGGAGGACATCGTCTCACAATGGCATGGTGCTACAGTTGAATTTTCTTCCAAGGTCTGGAAAGACATTTGGGCCACTAAGTCAGTGGTGCTTGTAATAAAGTGGTAATGGGTCTGTCCTCCGGAGCCTGAGGGATAACAGGGATGGAGCTCAGGAGCAGGCAAGGCAAATTTTAGCATATGCACAATGGCACATGAGGGAATGCTCACAATTCTCTTGGCCAAAATTTGTCATTGGTTCCAAAGACAAACGAGCACTGCACATCTTCCTGTCACCTTCAGTTCTCTTTCCTGATGATAATGATGATTTTGCTGAAGGCTGCAACTGTAAATAGGTTACTGTTAATTAATGCAGTTAATGGGTTAACTCCATTAGTGAGGAAAGAGCTGACTCATTCCTGAGATGCACCTGGCTAAATTTGGTGACTTCCTTATCAGGGTTACTACACAGAATAGGCAGTCATTTTGTGTTTAAAAGTGCTCAGATTACACAGTGAGTTGTGGGCGGTTGGTCATTATCAGGAAGGAGCGGATAGTTGCTGAACTGTGGAGTTATCTGAATACTTTAAGAAGAGATTGTCTGAGAAGAATTGTCAGAGTTCAGGACTCAGGGAACTCTAAACTGCTGCACGATGCTGTGCAAATTGACTTAGAACTTACTTGTGGGCTTTGAAGTACAGCAGAGAAAAGCCTCCATGTAACCTGTATATTGTGTGTAGAGTGCGGGCTTTGTGTGTGCCACGTAAAACAACTCTGCATAAAACAACTGTTGCATGTTGGTGAGCTTAACCGCTTTACTGAAACTTCTGCAGCGTACACACAGAGAATACGATTTATAGGTTGAAGATAAACACACACACACACACACACACACACAGACCGGCTCATCCCAAGAGATGCTGAAATAATTCTGGATTTCCTGTGCTGAGCAAGGGCGAGGACTAGTTGACCTATAAAACTCCCTCCAACTCTATGATGCAATTCAACATTGTGATCCATTCTGCTTGCTAATCTGCCATCTCACAGCAAACTCTTACTAATTTCACCACCGGACAAATGGCCATGAAAATTCTCCATCAATATCTCTCTTGGCCTTCAGTTGCCAAGAAAGTAATGAGATGACTTCACCAAGGCTTGGGTATGTCATAGCCCAAGTGTCTTTCCTTTCCTCATTTACAATATGGGCTCTACGTTTGGCACATTTGAGGAAGTGCATAAAGAAAATTTCCTTATCAGTCACAAGCTGTCAACAGGGAAGCGTCTCAATTACCATCCTACGGTGTCACTTCACTTTGTAGGCAGTATATTGCGTGCACAACACATTTGAATAAGATGACAGATCTATTTTAATTGCTTTCCTTAGCCACATTTAACCTCTATCACAGGTGGCAGGAGGAGGGAAGCCAACCAAGGGAGAATGGATAAGCTCTTTATTTCTAAAGGCCAATGGTGGAGAGAAGGAAGAAGGATGAGAGGCCGGCCAGCCAGCATCCGTCAATTCAGAAACACCACTGTCAAAGGGGTCTCGCTGCCGTGGACACCAGCTATTGTATCCCTGTCCTCATCAAAGTGGTTTGCATATAATCAGCTGATTGGATATGCCTACAGCTTGCCAATGAATTTTTCATAAGTTATGAATAACAGGCTGGTTTTCTATTGCTGCAGGCGGAATTTTGAATGGGGGCCATCAATGATTTCCTTTCCCCTCATTGAAAGGGTATTGGCTCCACCCTTTCCCCTGATTATTGCCTGATTGCAATTGTTATTTCCCCCCAAACAACAGAACGCTTTCCTGTAGCTACTTGCACTTCTGTTGGCCAAAGTATGTGACAGAAAATTTTCTATGAATGAGCGGAACTTAATTTCTAGGGTGCATACATACAGTTAGACAACTTCCAGTAACTCTGACCATTTTGCAGTGGTTTGATGAGCTGTGTACCAGGATGCCCCTGTTTCAAATCTTGTCTTAGTGATGAAGCCACTAGGGTGCATTGGACAGGCTGCTCTTTCTCTTCTGCAATATGGGGATAATAATTCTGGCCTAGTTTATAGGGTAGTTGTAAGGATTACTGAATGCATGTAGACATTTTTGAACACTCTAAAGCAGGGGTCAGCAACTTTTTCAGCAGGGGGCCAGTCCACTGACCCTCAAACTTGTGGGGGGCCAGACTATATTTTGAAAAAACAAAACAAAAACTAATTCCTATGCCCCACAAATAACCCAGAGTTGCATTTTAAATAAAAGGACACATTATACTCATGTAAAAACACACTGAGTCCCAGACCGTGTGCGAGCTGCATTTAGAAGGCGATTGGGCCGGATCCAGCCCCCGGGCCTTAGTTTGCCTACCCATGCTCTAAAGTGTGTTATACAGATTATGACAATTCTGTTATTATTTGTTGTCGTAGCAGGTCAACCCCCCCCCCCCCAAAAGTAGTGCCATTGCTTGTCACTTTTAAAATGCTACAAGAGTGTAAAAGGTCACTAGATAGAAATCTAGGGTTTGGAGTGAAAATATATGAGTATTTCTGGGTCCTGCCCTCAGTCTGATTTGGCGTCATGGTGACACCATGTGACATCACAGTAAAGCTTCAGAGTGAGGGCAGCAGCGGAAAAAATGTTTCTGGCTCTCCGTCTGGTCTTTTCTTAGTAGGGCGAAATATGGTGCTCAGGGAGTGTTTTTGCCACAGTTGGTAAATTCAGTCTCATTCAGTACCATATTCACCACCCAGTCTCCAAAATGACTCCAACTTTTCAGCCTGTGAAACAATATGACAATTCTGGGGAGTAGGGCCACTGTGAATATATATATATGCATCTATCCTTCTATACATCTAGCCATCCATCTAGCTAAGCAGAACATTTCCTAAGCCTTCATTGGTTTTGTTAAACAAGTCACTAGTATTCAGCTAGCAACTTGCTGATTATATTATTAAGAAAATAGAGACAGCCTGTGTGAAGGCATATGAACCTTCTTAATTATACAAACATGCCTCCAGTACCTGATGCATCTTAATCATTTGCTTTTCCTTCTTTAAAATCTCATTTGAATTTTTGGGGAAAAAATATTTTAATGAAGTTTGAAACATGAGAGTCATGGTTAATTTTCATTGCTTCCAAGCCTGCATATATAATCGTTGTAACAGCCAGGCTGATATCTCCAAGCAAGTCAGATGCAACTTGATGAAAGTTATGTAGTGCATGGATAGAGCCATTTATTGTGCTGTGAAATGCATAAAAATATGAGCATCATTTTGGATTATAACTGGGTCCAGCCAGCTCAGTATCATCTGAACTGACCTGGCAGTGGCTCTTAAGGGATTCAGTTGTGATCATTTCTCCCAGGTCTACCTGAAGATGCCGGGGATTGAACTTGGGATCTTTTGCATTCAAAACTGATGCTCCATCAATGAGCTATGACCTTTCACTTGGGCTATTGCCTTTACATTTGTATGGATGTGTGTGAAGGAGACCTTGGTGTCAGGCCACCATGAGCTATTTGGGTTCACAGGCCTTGTCTCAACCAAAACCTGATGCCTATGGAAAATTGCATTAGGAAGAAGAATGTTGCACACACAAATAGATAATATTTATTCATATGAAACTATCTCAAAACAAACACCTCGGGATACATAAAATGCAGGCCATCATAGCGCTCCCTAGTAAGCCCATCAACAAAACCTATATAATGGCATAAGCAATGCAACTGATATTACATGTGCTATGCCATGAGTGAACAGAACACTAACTTATCTGAAATCCAAAGACTATTTCCATTTGTAAACTCTCTTCCCTAGACAGTTTTCAGACTAAGCATAGTAGTGTGTCCCTTTAATGAAGCACATTTTTGCACTTGCTCGGTGATTAAATTTCTGGAAGTAAATTAGGCAGATCCTGACGACTTAATCAAGTCTACAAAGGAATATTAGAATTAACTGTGCTTATTTGGTTCGAAGGAAGAGTGATCACTGGATTGAGAGAATACACGAAGAGGGGACCCAACCAAATATATTAACCATTTAGCAGCTTCTTCAAGCTAAAGAAGAATTAAGTAATAGTTCTATATAAGCATGAGTCATTTTCTACCTCTTTTAGTTGTTAAACTACATGTAAAAGGGAAAAAAAGATTACAAACTGATAAGGAAATGTACTGAAAATTCACAACAATGACTTGAAATCTCTTCCTTATTTTACTATTAATACTGCCGACATTTTGTTTGCCAGTAGTATTTTGTCGATTGCTTTTGTGCTTAATGCCTTTGTAGCACCAGGTCTGGAATATGACCCTGGGAAACCTAGAATGCTTACAGTAGGATGCCTCAGAATTCTTCTCTGGCCTGGATTTAATAGGAGCGTGGGGGGGGGGGGATGAGTGAGCTAGGGAAGTCCCCCGAATCTGGATTCAGGTACTTCATTTGGGTAGACTTCTTGGATAACTGAATCTGAGATTGATGGGAATGCACTGAATTCCATTGAGAGTCCATTTTGGGAGCCCGGTTTGCTCTGAAATGTCCTCAGGTCAAATCTGTACAATCAGTGTTTGCCACAAGGCCTATTTAATGTTGGTTCCTCATCAGCTGCTGCAACACATGTCCATCAGTATTTAATGCATATATGCATGTTTTCTGTGAGTTCCCAAATTGGTGTCTAGTAGTTTTGCTGCAGTTTATAAAGATACACCCCTTAAGTTCAAATTGAAGGGTTTCGTCTGCCTGTCTCTGTCTCTCTAAAATAACCAGTCCTCAGGATCCCTTTTGGGTAACAGTGAACAAACTGGGGATCAAATGGTGTCGAATGAGGCCCAAGGTGTCACACTACTTTGGCAATTAAATGGAATCACCATAATCATCACCATCATCTTCAGGTCAATGTTCCCCACCATAACATTTGAGGACGTGGGAGGACAAAAAGTGATTCTATCTTTCCCATGCTCTGGATCAGAACAGAGGAAATATCTTGGGCAGAAGGAAATGCAGTGACCATTGTCTCCTCCCATCTTCCAAAATTCTGAAGGTGCCTCCAGCATTACCAAGGAGTTCAATTTGCCTGCCTTTCCAACCAGGAACTAGCATGAAGAGGAAGTGCGAGTTTTCTGATCTCAGCTCCTGTTGTGCCAATGGGCAGAACTTCTTTTGGGGTTCGGATGCAAAGAACACACAAATGGGGTGCAGGGCAAGGTCTTTATTCAATAGTTAAAAGAAAACAAAAAGCAATGCAAATAGCTTACACCCCTTTAGCTGCAGGGATACTTGTCAGCAACAGATGTGACTCCTGAAACTGGAGCTTGGCCAGTATGCAGCACTTTCTGAATAGCCTGGCATAGAGATTCTACCAACAGAGGTGTTTTCAAAGCTTATATACTGTTGGGGTTACATAAGCCACATCTTGTATTTGGGGAACACATCAGTTTCCCCACCAAAGTGCAAGACTAATTAATATTTGGCAGGCAGTCAACAGAGATAACTTCTAAGACTAGCTGACACTCCTCATTCCTGTGTCAGTGAGAGATGGGCGGAAACTTATTTTAGAGATTAAGATTCCCATACGGTGCTATCTATATATATAACTAGCTGTGAGAAATTAATGTCTTATGGAATAGCAAGAGAGGAGTAGAATAAATCCTTTACATGTCCCCAGGATTTCTACGCATTGTGGCACACCACCGAAAACCTCCTCGAAATTGCAATGGTCTTCTGTGATCTTCAAAAACAGCTCCCGAGTGGAGTGCCTTTTGAAAAAACATGCATCCCTGGGCACTGCAGTTGGTTAGGGTTGATGGGAGTTGTAACTCTGTGAGAGGTCAATGGAGGGAAAGAATGTGCCTTGAATATACTTTAAACGTGTAGTGTGAACACAGCTACAACCCCGCTCTTTTTGAGAGGGGAGTCTTGCTACCCTCCCCGTATATTCTGTTGTGCTTTACTATGTTTTTATGATTGGTATGCCACCTTGTGTGGTCTCAAAAAGGCTATCTACAAATGTGTCTATACATACATACATACATACATACATACATACATCAGATACCTACAGCTGAAAGGGGGTGGGAGGTTATTTAAATGTTCATGGCTCAAATTCACTTAATGGGAAAACTGTGGCCCTCCAGATGTTGTTGGACGGCAGATCCCACCCTGATGGCTCAGGCTGATGTGAGCTGGAGTCCAAACAACATCTGGAGGACTCTGCACTGGCCATTCCTTCCCTATCTTCTTGTATGTGAAAGGAAGGGCAATTGTGTCATTCTCTTTGAGGTTTTCCTCTCCTCAATGCAGGCCACATCCCTCACTCTGTTCAAAGGCCAAACTAGTCAACCAATGTGTGATTGCATTGAATGTGTTTCTTTTTCTTTAAAGGTATTCCCAGGGGTCCCAGAAGAGGATTGGGGCCATGGCAAATGGAAGTGGAGGACTTGCCTGCCTCCTTCAACATCACTTTCCTGCCCAAAAGCATCCACCTCCCCAAAGCTGCTATTCATCCTGGGAGGGACATTAAATGCAACCAAACATTTCTAGCATTATCTCACTTTGGAGTATAGTAAAGGTAAAGGTACCCCTGCCCGTACGGGCCAGTCGTGTCTGACTCTAGGGTTGTGCGCTCACCTCACTTAAGAGGCCGGGAGCCGGCGCCATCCGAAGACACTTCCGGGTCACGTGGCCAGTGTGACGAAGCTGCTCTGGCGAACCAGCACCAGCGCAGCACACGGGAAGGCCGTTTACCTTCCCGCTATAAAGCTGTACCTATTTATCTACTTGCACTTAGGGGTGCTTTCGAACTGCTAGGTGGGCAGGAGCTGGGACCGAAAGACGGGAGCTCACCCCGCTGTGGAGATTCGAACTGCCGATCTTACGATCAGCAAGTCCGAGGCACTGAGGTTTTACCCACAGCGCCACCCGTGTCTAAGGGAGCAGAAATAGGGCAGCAGCTTCCACCACCAACCCCCTGTCCCACAAACCACCAAACTTTTAGGGTCTTCAACTAGAGCTCACTATTCAAGCACTGTGGATTAGACTGTGACGCTTCTGATTCATAATGAGATGCTCGCTTGCTGAAATAGGACATGAGAGATCTTAGGGCAGCTAAACAAACAGGAATATCTGACCCCCCCACTTTAACTTGTGCTCCAGTCTGATGAGCTCATTAAGGGAAAATATGTTAACACTTGATTCATGTTGGCTGAAGACTAAAGTGTGCTGCATGCTGTCATCTCAACAGGCAATCAAGAGGCATCCAGGTCCGACATGACCCATCACTGCTAAACAGCAAATTCCTGTAGTTAGCGTGTATTCTGAAAAACTGCTTGATGCACATTAAAGGGAACCTTTTGAACCCCAGGCTCATTATTCTCATCTCTTCACCCCCTAATTTTTCAGATCCACGAGCAGACCGCTGTTGTACTTCTCGTCTCCTTTTCCCGCCAGCCACCTAACGAATCTGGATCTCATTTGCATGCACTTGCTTTTCCAAGGGAAAGGGGCAAAATCAACATGCCCATCCTTTCTTCTAGATAAATGAATTCTTAACTTGTAGCCTAAGCTCCTATAACTAAGTAAAATCTCCTGCTGCTACTGATAATGATGGTGATGATACTAGCTTCTATGCAACTTTCCCCCTAAGTGCTCAACAAGCTTTGCATATATTATCTTAGCAATACTTACAACAACAACCCTGTAAAGTTGACTAGTATTATTTCCCTATTAAAGGAAGTAATACTGTTTGAGGTCAGCCTGGAAATTCATGAACAAAAACAGACTTGCCTCACAGTCTTGGCTAACTTCTCCTTGCTGTCACTGTCCGTTCATATGCAAGTAGGCAGCCCTGTTGTGGGAAGTTTTTAATGTTTGAATATTGTTGCTTTTTTATTATTGTTATTGGTATTCTGTTGGGAGCCACCCAGAGTGGCTGGGGAAACCCAGCCAGACGGGTGGGGTATTAAATAATAATAATAATAATAATAATAATAATAATAATAATAATAATAATAATTGACAGTGACAGGAGTAAGGAGAAGGAGGAACAGATTCTTCTTGCTTTGTCCTCTCCTGCTGGCTGCCCATGCAGACCGGGATGGTAGTTACAACAGTGAGGAGATGACTCTCTTAACCAACCAACTTGTCTGAGGACTCTCCAAAACCTGGAGCCAGTAGCATCTTACATTTACCATGAAGAGAAAGCTGAAACACATTTCTGAGATTTACCAAGTCTGCCACTCACATTTTGAACAAGAAATTTCAGGCTCAAATTTCAAAGTCATATTTTGAAAGTGACATTTTCATCTCACCGTGTAAAACTCCTGTGCAGTATAGCACAACCCTATGCATGTCTAATCTACCTGAAAGCTAGGCCCTTTGGATTTAATAGGGGCTACTCCCAGAGTAAAGGGTTGTGTTCTTAGATGCTGGAGACTGAACCTGGGAGCTATGTGTGCAAAGCAGACGCTGAGCTATGGCCCTTCCCCTTCAACGTGAGGTTTTTCATGTCCTCCCACTCTTTACGTTTCTGAAGAACTTTATTTCATTCGCAGGTTAAAAAAGGGAGACAGTTAACATTAGTACAGAGCCATTCCCATGACTTCTTTTCAAGAACAAGCACAAATCATTACCTCCTACACAGCAGCCTCCCAGGTTCCAGATGGCCTCAAGCTGTGAATTATTTTTATGGTGGTTGGCACTCCTGTTTAAAATACCTTTATGGAATGAAGAGATGAGGAGATGGAGAACACAGGTGCTTATGATGTCCTATGCATGCGACCTCTGCAAAATGGTAATGTTAATTATTCTCTGATCTGTGTGTTGGTCTTCGGGGGGCAAGTTAGCATAAAAATGTACCCCAAGTAAAATCCTCCATCCCTATTTACAGATTGCTCATTATTGAAAGAAAACTATATGAAAATGATGTATAGATGGTATATAACACCAGTTCAGATAGCAAGAATGTATAAAACTGGCTCAAATATATGTTGGAAATGTAAGGAAAAAGAAGGAACTCTTATCATATGTGGTGGGATTGTAGTGAAATTTTTTTTTTTTTTTGGGAAATGATATATAATGAATTGAAGAAAATGCTCCAATTAACATTTGTAAAAAAGCCTGAAGCATTTCTGTTAGGGATTGTAGGAAAAGACCTGCCAAGGAAACTGAATAACATATTCATGTATGCGACAACGGCGGCAAGAATCTTAATAGCACAAGGATGGAAGAATGAAGAAATCCCGACAAAAGAGCAGTGGCAAGGGAAACAGATGGACTACGTGGAACTGGTGAAACTGACACATAAATTACGTGACAAGGACAACTGTGATTTTAAAGAAGAATGGGAACCTTTTACAAAGTACTTAAAGAAACAACAAAATGAACTGATCTCCTTGGCAGGCTTCGAATAAGCAGACACAAATTTATTAGAGGTAACATATAGACAGATAAATTAAGGATCATTACAATTTGGGAACATGCAGAGAGTAACATGTGTTTAAAAACCAGAGAGAGGAGCTGAGGGAAGTCCAGGAGGGGGTGGGAGGGTGGGTTCTTTTTAGGGAAGGGGGAGGGAAATTTATGGGGGGAGGAAAATGAGTTTGATATGTTTTTGATAAATTGTTACGGTGAAATGTTTAATAATATATATTTTTTTATAAAAAAATAATAATCCTCCATCCCTACTCAGGTGTTATTGCACCACTGTAACACTAGGCCTGCTTGTTGTTGTATTTGTTGTCTCTGTTGTAATCTGGCCCTGTTCACAAAAATATTGTTGCATGCCACCCAATCTCCAAGCAGGGCAAGATTCTAGGGGTTCCATGTGCTTCCCCCAGGATCTTGTTTCCTCGGAATGAAGAACAGTGGAGACTGTGGTGTTTTTAGGATATATGGTTTATTTACACATCTATACTACCAGAGCTTACACTGGAGGAGCTCACAGCATTAACACCCAAAGAGGGCCTTGCTTCTCTCATGGCCACAGACTTGGATTCTACCCAAAATTAGGCATGACTCCCAGCTGCCCAGCCTGATTTCAGATTCTAGCTCACACACATTGACTCTGGCCTTTGTCTTTCTAACTAACAGACAGTTGAGGGAGAGAGGCCCATCCATTTGCCACTTGATTTATCACCTTGACAACCCATACTCAGGGAGGCTATTACCAATAAACTTGTCTGGCCATTCCAGCAACTGAATCCCTGTTAGATCCAGGAATTGGAAGGGACTCAGGCATACAGCCTACCCCTTCCAATATGGTTCATTCCTGAATGGGAATGACTTTCGCAGATGCACTGGTCCTTGTCTATGCAGGTAGCCCAAGGAAGTTGAGGAAGAAGCAAGGGCAGGTCTATAACCTCCAACAGAGCTCCACCATAGACAAACACTGTCATTGTGGTCAAGAAATCGCAAGGACCATTTTGGTCATTGACATTCATTTTGCTTGGTGTGCTTACAAGTCTGGTCCCAGAGAAAAACACACTCAACTTTTTAAATCCCTTCCCATTCTAATATTTCAGTTACCTCAGAAGCAAGAGGCAATGCTTCATTAGCAATCCCCGATTTCAAATCCTCCTATCGTGGGAGGAACAATGTCACTCAATAATAATCCATTTGATTCTTGGCTCAGGTTGAAATGAATGAATATTAATTCAGGGAAGTTTTCCTTGGGTGCATTTGGGAGTTGTAGGCATCTCTGAATGTGACCTTATCAGTTAAGAACCTCCTGGGCCCCTTCTCTCCAGTCACAGATTCAAACAGCACTGAGCATGACCATGAATGAAAATTATGAAGAAGCAATGCTTTTGTGGTTTCTATCTATCAATCAGCCAAACAAGTTGGTCTTCAAAGCATTCCAACTCACTTTACTTATGAGGCAGTTTCTGCAGCTCAGCTAGGCTTGATGCTATCTAGGCGCAGGCCCTCACAGAGCCCAGGGGCAGCCTTGGCCACTTCCATCTTTTGAGGCCTGTACCCATAATAAATACTGCCACGGAAAAATGATGCCACACAAACACAAAAATAGGGCTCGAAAAAAGAACAAGAGTGAAACATAATTTGAATTTTTAAAAATTAATGAATGCTTTCCTAGCCTTTTTCTGTGCAAATGCACTAATTCTTAAGGAGTGTGTGTGTGTGTGTGTGTATTGCTTTCATGCAATGCCACAACTGATGTCAAGCATATGACAAAATCCATATCAGTTAACAAAAAAAGTCATCCCAGAATAATGATGATGATGATGATGATGTCCCTATTTCACCCACCAGCACTGCCGCTGCTGAGCTTGGGGAGCAGGGTGAGTTAACACTTGCCCTGAGTGGTAGAGGCAGTGGTGGCTGCAAGGGATCATGTTGTTTCCCCTCCATGGCTGCCACTGCTGGCTCCCCCCTTAGGCAACTCATAGCAGTTGCTGGAGAGCAGCTGAGGAGAACAGGAGGCTGCCGCCACTGAGGTCCAGCGCCACAGGATCCGCTAGCTCTGAGGGGCAGGCAGAGAGCAGGTCCACCCTGCGGGGGGAGAAAGCCAGAATGGAATGGAGTGCAAGGAGTCTTGATTTTTATTTTATTTTGGGGCATCCATGTCTAATCTTGCCCCTTTCTAAAATTTATTTGTCAGTGTGTGTTTTTCTCTTTGCAAATCTACCAAAGAATAAAATAATAAAATAAAATAAAATAGGGACTAAGATTAATTCTTGGGAAAGTGGAGGGTGTGTGTGCTGTGTCCCGTTGATGTAATGGTGGTGGCACTTAATAATAATAATAATAATTTATTATTTATACCCTGCTCATCTGGCTGGGTTTCCCCAGCCACTTGCCCTTGATCTGATTGGAAATGCTCTGTGTTTGGGGTGGGGAAAAGCAAAAATGGAGGGGCTGAGAAGGGTCAATGGGGTGTGTGTGTGTGTGAGAAATCTCCCTATTTTCATCTGAGGAATGTTGGAGGGTATGATTCAGATGTGGGGTTGTGTTAGTTTTCCTGATTATAATGCTAGGGCTTCTGTCCTGATTTCTAATGCTCCTTTTACATGGCCGTACCTGTTCCATTATGGAACAGTGGCTTCTTAAAATCAATATACCAGTATGACATGCTAAATTTTAAATGGCAGGAAATAAATGCATGCTATTATACAGCCCAAAATTCTGTCAGGGCAAAACTCTCATGATTTCCTTCAGTTAATGGAGTTGCAAAAGGATTTTGTTTTCTCGGAAACAATTAACATGGAAATGAGTGCTAAACTTCCACTAGGTTCCACTAGATTTCCAGAAGTGGCTTTTATGTCATATGAAAGATCACATTAAATGTGAAGGAAACGTTGTGACGATAGAATAAAGTACCATTTGAATGCCGTCTCATATTTCACCCACCATCTATTGTGCAGAGGCCTGAGGTCCTTGTTGCCCTTGCTACATTTGAACACATTTATTATACTTTCGTGTGGACATTTGGGTGGCTTATATCGATTTATACATCAAGATTATGATGGATGTATTGATGGTTATTGTATTCTTAATGTGAGAAGCTCGTTTTTTCTTTTTTCTTTCTCTGTTTTTCTCCATTCCTTTGTTAAATTTGCTATAAAAATAATTAAAAGAGCTTATTTTAAAAACTCACAGTCGGGACACAAATGCAATAGTTCTCCCTTGCTGTCTATATCTTGGAATCAGGCCAGGGGCATATAGCCTGTGAACATGAATTTTCCATGTAGCTATTGATAAGATTTGCCCTCAGTGTATTTTCTTGAAACCATGAAATCTCGCCCAACCTCCTGGCAGTGTTTTCCATACTTCAATTCTCCTTGGGAAGAAGAATTTTTGATTGTCCGTCCTGAATCTACTATCATTCAAATTCATCAGATGATGAGAGGACAGGAATGCTCTGTATCCATTCTCTCCCTATCTCCACACAGCTCAAGGAAATGGAGAGCTTTTCTTTTTTAAAAAATAATAATGATTGGAATGTTTTGTTTTTTGAAATGTATTCTTAGAAGAGGCCAGTAAAAATTCTGGTAGGCTACAATGCATATAAGAACATAAGGAGTGTCTTGCTGGATCAGACCAAAGGACTATCTAGCATCCTGTTTTCCATAGTAGGCAACTAAATGTTTCTGGGAAGCCCAGAAGCAGCTACTATTCAGAGTCTTGTTGCCTATGATCATAGGAGCCAACACCTAGGGGCTGGGGTCCCTTCACCCACCCAATAAAAAAATTGAGGCCCCCTCCCTGCAGAGGCAGAGGAAGGGGTGTGTGGTGGGGGCGGACCTCCTCGGGTGTCTTTGCTGAGGGGGGTGACCTTTGGTGCACCGCCTGCCTGCGACTCCCAAGCCTACCCTGAGTCGTCGGGGCAAGGGTGGAGCTGCACTGCTTTGCCGGTGGCATTCCACCCTTCCCCCTTCGTTTTGACACCTGGGGGAGTCTTGGGAGTTGCGGGCGGACAGTGTGCTAAATGTCCGCCATAGGCGGCTCGCTCTGCCCCTGGCTGCAGGGTGCACGCGCCGCTCCATGCACCCGAGTGGCTATCCTGTGCCTAAGAGGGCACCCTCTGTGCCCCTCGGGAGCATGCCCGCCTTGGGCAGCGTGGGCCTATGCTCCACTGCTACTCCCCCCCCCCCCCCAATTTAATGGGCATTGCCATTCAAATGGTGTTCATGCACGTGTCTTCTGATCCATTATGCAGAGAAGGGGCTTTCCTGGGCTCCCCAATATTTTATTCAGATTGGCACCCCTGCCTTTGATCCTGCAGGTTGGATAGCCACCATGACTAATAGCCATGACAAGCATTTATCTCAAGGAATCATCTGTTTCCTATTTTGAAGCCACCTAATTTTCTATCTCCACAACTTGGGGCTGAAAATTCCATAGTTTGGTTATGCAATGTTTTTCCTTCTGTCTGTCTCGAATCTCCCACCGGTCATCTTTATTCGATGACCCTGGGTGTCTAGGATTATGAGGCAAGCAGTTCCTTCTCGTCATTTTCTGTCCACCATGCATAATTTTACACACCTCAGTCATGTCCTATCTTCCTTGAATTTCCCCCGCTAAACTAGAAAGCCCCAAATTTTGTAGCCTGTATACATTATAAGTAGCATTCTCTGCAAAGCTAATTCTGGATTCTTCAGGAGGTGAAAGGCTGATGGCAAGAAGAGTGAGCTATGACAAATCTGCATATAAAAAGTAGTGAGAGAAAGGAACCTTTAGTTTCTGATCATTACTTTTTTCTGTAGAGCTGTAAAATGCAGCTTGCCTCTATTGCAACACACACACACACACACAGAGTCATTCATAGTTCTTGTTAGTTTTATGGGCTAAGCACCAGGGCCATTTGATCTTATCCTTGCACTTATTTCCTTAAGACAGTTATTTTCTTAAAGGCAGCTTAGACTTTGGGGTTTTTTTTTTGCCAGCGACCAGAAACATAAACACAAATTTAATTGATTATTTTAATTATTCCCCAAGTACTTAGAAGTGAGGACTGGTAACCATTCCATTAAGTTCCATTTTAATTAAGGCAGTGATTTACATGTTAATGACCAGGTGGAGTTCTGAGGACTTTTGGAATTGCTCTATTTTGCATTATTTCAGAGATAGGATACATTTTCAGCGTCAACCAAATACCAGACATTAACATGTGAGCATGGGTGTATGTATGTTTTCTTTTAAGTTGTAGCAAAGCAAAAAGACCATTAAATTTTCTGCCTTTGGAAATTAGCTAACAACAATAGTAATTCTACAACTCTATGAGAGAGGTCTTTCCTAAGTGATCATTATATTTCCTGGAGAATGCAGTTCATGTCTATGGAATGTTTTCAGTACCACACATTGATATTTCTTGGGCTTAGTTTCTGACAAGAATGCGATCTTTTCAGATCAGTTCAGTGATCTGTCTAACCCAGTATTCTGTTTCCAGCAAAAATGATGAAGATTGAATGCTCCACAGCAGAGGCAGTCAACTGTAGGTATGTTGTTCAGAATGTGATTTCCTAGAGCAGCTTTACATGGCCCCCTGTGGCCCAAGGAATATTGAAGGCATTCATGTGAAGCTCTCCATCTTTTTACCAGATTGTTATATTGTGCATATTCCAAAATGGGACTATCAAAGGCAGATATCACCAACTCAGTCCCCAGGGGCACCAGGGCACCAAGTTAGTGGTTCAATTTCTTATTTTTTACTTTAAACTGGCAGGCATCTTCTTCATCCATGAAGAGGCAGTTCAAATATGTATGTGGGGTGCTCAAATCTTCTGTATATGGGTGTGAAATGTGTTTGCATATTCTTGTTGCTGGGGAATGCTCCCTCATGAAGACAGCAACAGTTTTGTTGGGTGTGCAAAATCAATATTGTGCGCTCTCCACACAAATCAGGAACAGCACAACATAGGTAACTTCCCAAGGCAAGCATGCATGAGGTTGTCTGGGATGTGGTGTAAGGCTTATTGTATTGTGTTATGCCAAGCAACCCATGGCTGCCATTTTGTCACAGCATTTTCTCAAAATTTGAAATGTGCCCACCGGTTCGAAATGTTTGGTAAACCCCTGATCTGAAATAATCCAGAACCTGGTTGCTTCAAATATGGGAAGGGAGAACTATCCCAGACAGCTCTCACTTGCTGTTTTTGTGCATGAGTACACCCACCTGAACTTTTAAGAATATTAAGCACTGCCAGGATGATAGATTCTACATTCTCACTCGACAGTATGCATCAGTTCTAAAGGTGTATTTCTCATCTCTAAATATTAGATATGATCACATATCTTCCCGCATTTTGATGCATTTTCAAATAGCAGTTGGCTGGGTTTTCTTCAAAGGAGAAAATATACTTTTATATTTGCTTGATTTGGGGGCTTACATTTTATGTTAGATTAGATTATTTATAGGTTTCTAGCATGAGCCAACATGATGCATTGCCAAGCCCTTATAAATAATGCAAGCAAGTACTACATGGAATGATAAAAGCGAGTGATTTATTTCATGAAACCTTTACACAAACCTCATAAAAATCACACTGTAGAACTGACAAACTCCGTGGGTATTGGCCACAGTGATACACAGCTCCGATGTGGCACCAGACAGGCGATAGCATCGGCTGTGCAACGAGAAATAAATTTACACGTAGACAAGGAAAGCTAGCCAATTTGCTCCACTCCCTGCTTGGCGTAATGAGAAAGTGCACAGTGCACATGCTGAAATTTTCAAGGTAGAGCTGAGAAGCCCGTAAGAGATCCAGTTTGTATTTTTTGTTTTGGGAAGTCTTGAGGCTCTCTTTCTGCAAGGCGTCCTTTAAACCAGGTGAATTACAATACTGATATTCCAGAGAACTTGACAAAACATTGTTTGGGGTTCTGTGATGCTAGACTTTGGTAGGGAAACTAGCTGCATGTTAGCTGAGCAAGTATGGTGTACTTTAGTGTCAGATTAGACAGTTGTTGTTGTTTAGTCGTGTCCAACTCTTCGTGACATCTGAAGGCACCCCTGTTTAGGGAAGTTTTTAATATTTAATGCTGTATTGTTTTTAACACTCGATTGGGAGCCGCCCAGAGTGGCTGGGGAAACTCAGCCAGATGGGCGGGGTATAAATAAATTATTACTATTATTATTATTATTATTATTATTCGTGACCCCATGGACCAGAGCACACCAGACACTCCTGTCTTCCACTGCCTCCATCATGGATCACTGCCTTGTCGTGGCGAAGGGGCTTGAATAACTCAGAGAAGCTATGAGCTTTGCTGTGCAGGGCCACCCAAGACGGACAGGTCATAGTGGAGAGTTTTGACTAAACATGATCCACCTGGAGCAGGTACTGGCAAGCCACTCCAGTATCCCTGCCAAGAAAACTCCATGGACAAAAACAAGAGATTAGACAGACTTGGGTTCAAATCCCCTCTTAGCCAAGAGCCTCACCAGGTTACCCCTATGCCCGGTGGAGCCTGGTCTACATTCACACCATACCTTTAAAGCACCATGGTACCACTTTAAAACAACAAATAATTTTGGGAGCTGTGGTTGTTAAGGGTACTGAGAGTTGTCAGCAGACCCCCTATTCCCTAGGGTTGCCCGTGGGGAGGGATTGATTGTTAAACCACTCTGAAAACTGTAGTTCTGTGAGGCAAATAGGGGGTCTCTTAACAACTCCTACTGTCACGCTCCAGTTTGCGGGCAATCAAAGTCCCGGCTGAGGACATCGAGACTGGGGGCAAGATGGTGAGGTGGGAGCAGGAAAGAGTCCAGAAGCCAGGGGTCCGAGGGTCAGGAAGCAGGGAGTCACAAAGTCAAGGGTCCGAGGGTCGAGAAACAAGGAGTCAAGAAGCTGAGGTCTGAGGATCAGGAAGCAAGAAGCCCAAGGCAGGAAATGTATTGCTGTGGCAAAGAGCCGAAGGGAAATGCTGACCTTATATCCCTTTCCGGCTCTTGCCACCAGGTGCAGTGAGTTACCAAGCGGCCTCACCTGTGCGGCCTCGCCTTGCCTCTCCAGAACAAACTTAGGAAGGCCCCAGTCCTGCGAAGCCCTACTGGTCACAGGGCCTGGCTCCTGCACGCACTCCTGACACCTACCAGATTTAACAAACTACACTTCCTATAATTCTTTGGGGGAAGCCATGGCGGTTTAAAGTGGCTTGATAGTGCTTTAAATGTATGGTGCCAATGTGTCCTTAGTTGGTTCCATCTGATGTTGGCTCTGGCACTTCCTAGTATTGGGCTCCTTGGCTTCTGCCCTACCAGCCTTAATGGGCATCAGCCACCGCTGGCTAAATCCTCCACTTCCTAAGGCCAGCCTGCAGTAAATGAGCTGATCCAGATCTTCTGTGGATAACATTAGTTGGACAATATCAACTTCCATAATGTCTAAAAAAATTTAACGGCCACTGTCTCAATCCTTTCAGGGATAGGATTCTTTTTCAGCACTGAGCCCAGACTATTTTCACAGCTAATAATAAATGCAATATAAGAGATTTTAACACATACAGAATGTTACTTGAAATAACGCCAACATAGCTTCTTGAGTTAAATTATAGCTCGATATCTGACAAATAGTTCCTAAACCCAATTCCCAGTACTTTTTGCACCATTTGGTATCTCCATCACATCTAGGCAAACCCTGCAGGAAATGTAAAGCATTTCCAACATTTAAATTGGACTGTAGAGAACATCCCATCCAATCTTATGGTGGTTTCATTATAAGCAAAATGAGATCTTATATTGCGATTCCGTTGAAGAGTTCTTTAAAGATATATAGATTTAACAATGCAATTTACACATGTCTACTCAAAAGTAAGTCCCATTGATTTGAGTTAGGTTTACACCTAGATAAGTATAGTATCCAAAGAATGGCAGACTAAATTCCGTTTCTGCTATAGGCAACAATTACATTTATTTTCTACTAGCAAACTTTCCCTCTCGCACCATATCCTTAAATTTAGAAATATTATGTACATTGAAGTGTGAAAAGTTGCCCCCTCCCTGCTCAGCTGACTATATGGATTGAACTGATAATTTCTTCCAAAAGAAGCAAAAGGTGACAACCTTGGGTTTAATTTCTTCCTGTTAATTATTGCTAACAACTGAAACGAAGGTAATAATGGAAATTTTAAAAATAGGTATTTCTGGCATGGCAATGAAAATCTCATGGTACAGTTAGATATTGTGCATTATCAATACTCTCTCTTTTTGTCCTATTGCAGCTAAACAGGATTATATGAAACAGAATAATGAAAGTAACCATGCAAATATTTAAGTGGCTGAACCTCCCATGGAAGGTGAGGTCTGATCTACACATCATTAAACATCTAGCACTTTCAAAACCCAATAAATTAATAAACATTTTCCACATGATGGGAGTGAGACTTGAGAATGCTGGAGCAAAGATTTTACAGAAGCTATTATTTGATCCCTGTTTATGTGCTCAAGATATTTCAACAGTGTTTACCACTGGATTAATTCATTGACTTAAGCATTCTTATGTGCTCCTCACCACTATCATGTTTGGATAACAGAACATAAGAGACTTTTTAATGATGATGATGGTATCATTTGACTCATAAAAACAACTGAAAGCAACTTATGAACACAACAGAAATACAGTGGTACCTCAGGTTAAGTACTTAATTCGTTCTGGAGGTCCGTTCTTAACCTGAAACTGTTCTCTTCCTGAAGCAAAGTTCTTAACCCGAGGTACTATTTCTGGGTTAGCAGAGTCGGTAACCTGAAGTGTATGTAACCTGCAGCGTATGTAACCCGAGGTACCACTGTACTAAAACTTATTAAAGTAATCACATTCAAGACAAATATGAAGACGCACACAAACACAAACCTCTATACAAATAAAATACAGGTCCCCTATATCCTGCCCCACCCAAGGAGGCCACAAATACCCCCAAACCCTTCAAATTAAGGACCAAAAGCCATGGTAAAAAGGAAAGGTTTTGCCTGGCACCCAATACTAAGCCAATGGCTGAAAACAGCAATTCTCGTGTTGCCACCCTCCTATTCAAGGGGCACAAAGAGAGGAGCCTCATATGACAATCACAGGGTCTGGGTCCGCTCACATGCTTTTATAATATTTGCTTCCTTTAGAACTGTTATGTACTGAGTTGAATAGGATCCAAACTGCAGCAGTCTGATTGGTCCTAGAACAATAGGATCCAAATTGCAGCAGTCTGATTGGTCCTAGAACAATAGGATTCAGAATGCAGCAGTCTGATTGGTCCTAGAACAATGCAGCAGTATGATTGGTTGGCAGGAACCACCCAATCATGCTCCAGATATAAGTGAATCCACAACCTGATTGGCTTACAGTAGAATTCCAGAATTAGCCAATCATGTGCAGCCCATTGTGTAAATAATGTATATAAAGCAGATACTTTGAGGGGACATTCATTCATTCCTCCTCACCACGATGAGCTGAATAAAGAGCATGAAATCACTTTGCGACTCTGAGTATATTTCAAGAACAATATAAGCAGAGTGCAAGTTGAGTCAATCAGCATGCACTCTTACTGGGCAGGAGAACAGCAAGTCCACATCAGTCTACTCATAGCTCCTGCTGTTGCCAAATCCAGGGGGGGGGGAACATGCAGATGTGGTCAGAGTGCATAGACAACATGATTTGGACACAAATATTCCATGCAATGTGCACACTAGCTTGGGAAGTTTCGTAATGACTTTCCTAAGGCTTGGAAACTGTGGGTTGCCTGTGTTTGTTCTTTCTCTCTGGTTCATGAGGAGCCACTCTGTGTGTCTGAGAGGGATTCCATGCTTAGTAGTAGTATTAAATATCACTAAAATAAGGCTGCACAGCAAGTGTATAACCAACATGAATTTCAACAGTAATAGGAGGCTTACAGGGGAAAAGCCATGCAGCAGATAGCTGCAGGTAACATAGAACAGAAACTCAAGGCACAGCGCCTGAGAGCTGACAAAGGCACTTCCTGGTATGGCAAACCAGGAAAGCCAAAACGCTACAGGGGGAACAGGGTGAAATCTAAGTCCCTCTCCCACCATCATGGTCGAAGTCCAGATATAGTGGTACCTCGGGTTACATACGCTTCAGGTTACATGCGCTTCAGGTTACAGACTCCGCTAACCCAAAAATAGTGCTTCAGGTTAAGAACTTTGCTTCAGGATGAGAACAGAAATTGTGCTCCGGCAGCGCGGCGGCAGCGGGAGGCCCCATTAGCTAAAGTGGTGCTTCAGGTTAAGAACAGTTTCAGGTTAAGAACGGACCTCTGGAATGAATTAAGTACAGAGGTGCCTCGCAAGACGAATGCCTCGCAAGACGGAAAACCCGCTAGACGAAAGGGTTTTCCGTTTTGGAGGTGCTTCGCAGGACGAATTTCTCTATGGGCTTGCTTCGCAAGACGAAAATGTCTTGCGATTCCTGGGTTTTTCCCCCCGCTCCCCACCCCCTTTTTCTAAGGCACTAAGCTGCTAATAGCCTTTTAGCAGCTAATCCGCTAATCCCTTAAGCCTTTAATAGCCGCTAATAGCCGCTAAACCGCTAATAGCGCTAATCCGCTAATCTGCTAACGGGTTTGCTTCGCAAGACGAAAAAACCGCTAGACGAAGAGACTCACGGAACGGATTCTTTTCGTCTTGCGAGGCACCACTGTACTTAACCTGAGGTACCACTGTACTTCCCACAGCAGCTCCTTCTTAAACAAAAAGAACCACACAACTACCCTCAGACTCTACTCTAACGGATGAATTGCCCATTCAGGAAACATCCACCAGCATTAAGAAATATTAGCATCCTTTTATCAGTTCCTGGGCTCTAATCAGGAACCACTATAGGCAAAACTAAACCCATTTACTGGCAACCCCCCCCATACTATTAATAAAGGATACATTTCCAGGTGGTTGCTAACCTAATACAAACTGTCCATTTCAAAGTCACATTTTGCTCCAAGACAGGAGTTTGTAAAGTTCCCAGAAATTCATATTCTCTGGGGAAATCAGTCTGTCTGGGAAGCAAAGTACCATTTCCTTCTCTGTATTATTTTTCAAGAGCTTACTATATTAGCTGGGATTTCTGTGGGATTGGTTTTAATTATCTCCAGAGGTAATGATTAGGCAAAGGTTAATGACTTGCCTTATGCAGGAAAAATAGTAATTTAGTTCTAAATAAAAGTGTTGATTCTCCCCCCCCCCCTTCTTCCTGTAGGAAAAGTGCTGTGGGCTCACATTTGCTTATGGGACTCATAGGGGAAATGCAAATGCTAGGCAAATGGGCAAACCGTATCTCATTTGCTCTTACGGGTTGGGAAGTGCTGGGTTAAAAGCAACAAGACTGCCAACTTTTTCCAAAATTAAATGTAAGGCTAGATGGTTGTTGTGCTGCAGTCAGTGGTGTGTGGTCATTGGACTAAGGCAGGAGTCAGCAAGCTTTTTCAGCAGGGGGCTGGTCCACTGTCCCTCAGACCTTGTGGGGGGCCAGACTATATTTTGAAAAAAGAAGAACAAATAACAAATGCCCCACAAATAACCCATAAATGCATTTTAAATAAAAGGACACGTTCTACTCATGTAAAAATATGCTGAGTCCCGGACCGTCCTCAGGCTGGTTTTAGAAGGGGATTGGGCTGAATCAGGCCCCTGGGCCTTAGTTTGCCTACCCATGGGCTAGATGGTTGTTTGTGCTGCAGTCAGTGGTGTGTGGTCATTGGACTAAGGGGACTAGGCTAGTTCCCTAAATGCTTCTCTGATGCCTCCTTCCCAAAGCCAGGAAGCTTAGCCCGGCTTAGGGAGGGAGGTGCAAGGCTCTGATGGGTCCAAGATCCATCCTGCCATCTTCCCAAAGCCTATTTGACTTTTGGAAGGAGGCAGGAGGGCTCCAGCATCTTGTCAGAGCCCTGGTACTTCCTTCACAAAGCCCGGGAAGCTTATGTCCAGCTTAGGGAGGGAGGCAAGATGCTCACGTGTGCAATATCAGGATGTCGCGATGTCATATACATGACATTGCCCTCCCCATCCCTCTCACACTCTGGCGCATCTGGCCCTAACTGTTCCCCTATGAAAAATTTCACCACACATCACTGGTTGTAGTCCTTCAGCCAGTTGTGGCTAACTTGTCCCACTAATTTGTAAAAGATGTAAGCATAACTAATTTTACCTGGTTTGGAACCACAATGTAGCTCAGAGGTCGGCAACATTATCTGAGGATGGGCTGGTCGACGCTCTGCCCGTCGGAGGATGGGCTGGAGCGTGTGTGCATGCACACTCTTCTGGGTCAGAGGAGCACCCATGCGCATGTGCACACACTATTTCCGGCGCACATCCGGGTCAGAGGAGCGCCAAAGGAGCAACCCTACACATGCATAGTGTGGACATTGCAAAGGGCTCTTCAGAAGCCACAAACAAAATCACACAAGTGGAAGCAGAAGTATGTTGAAACGAGTGCATCAAAGACATTTGAACTGGCTATGGGCTATTGTTAAAAGCCACCTAGAAACGTGCTGAGCTCAATAGCAGCCAATTAGCCATTGTGGAAACATGTATTAATAATGTATTAATTCTCTGTACATTATTTATAAATGTATCCTTAATTGGAAGTGCGACCCTGAAGTCGCAAACGAGGCAAAGAGAGTAACATAACACACCAAAATGTATTGACATTTTCACAAGCAATTTCACAGGCTCTTCTTCTGTTCGTTCATTTGCTTAATGTAGGCTGTGCACACATTATATCTTTAAATTTTAGGTCCATTTCCCCCTCAAAGATTTCCGGGCACTATCGTTTGTTGAAGCCTGCTGCGAATGGTACCTCTGTGAGGGGTATACCTACAGTACCCAGAATTCTTTGAGGGAAAGAATAGGCTTTGAATGTGCTTTAAATGCATGGTGTGTATGCAGTCTTAGTGATACATGAAATAGAGTGGGAAGTGTGGGCCATAGCGCAGTGGTAAAATCCATATTTTGCATGCACAAGGTCTCAGGTTCAATTCCTGGCATCAATTCCTGGGAAAAACCCAAGTCTGAAATCCTGGAGAGCTTGTGTGCTCGGATCCTGCTCGGATCCAGGCATCTGGTTGGCTACTGTGAGAACTGGATGCTGAGCTAGATGGGCCATTGGCCTGATCCAGCAGGCTCTTCTTATGTTCTTGTGTAGAGCTGCTACCAGTTAGAGTAAGTAATTCTGACCTAAATGGTCCAATGGTCTGATTTGGTATAAGGCACCTTCCTATGTTCTGAGGTAAAATTTCAAAACTCAGATACGCTGGCCAATCCTTCCGGTGTACATTTCTTCCTATGTGCAGTATAACAAATAGAATAGTTCCAGTTGAGGGGATCACATGCCCTTATGTGCTTACAGAGCTTCCCTCCTTGAGAATTGCCCTCTCAGATATGGTCGCAAGTCCGATATGGTCAACTATCAGTAGCTGGGATGGATAAAATGGTGTCTCAGTTGAGACTAGTGCCTGCTCCTCCCTCACCTTAGCACATCAGTTGGGCTGCGAGCACACAACTCAGGATATCCCCACCCCTGCTCATACAACACCCTTTTGTATGGGTAGGATGAGAGATTCATAAGCAAAAACAACAAACTGTTGCTACTTGCAGATATTTCTCAATGACTTGTGATGAATTGCTTTGCTTCAGGGTTACCATTGCCAGTTGTGCACAGGGCTCGTCCCCCTGCTATCACTGACAGTATAAGAAAACCCTTCCCTTGGGTCAACATTATTATGAGATTGCAGCCAATATTTACATGGCCCTTTGCTCTACTGTCCAATTCTAGGGAAACAAATGCCATCTGGGAGGGGGGTGGTAAGTGCCAAAGTTTAATTAACATCTATTGACAAAAATAACCCAACTTCCTTTCATCGCTGTTAAACTTTCTCGACTCCATTATGTGACATCTGTCTCACTTTTTATTAATAGAAGCTTCCTCGTTCTCGTTAGTTTCGAGTATTGAATGAGGGTTAAATCAGCCAACCGGCCCACTGACTCATCCTTTTCATAGTAACTGAAGCTGTGATGTTTCTGTTCTGTTTCCCTCACAACAGCTAATTTAGGCATTCATTTGACTAGGCATTCATTATATCATGCTCAAAAAGGTGGATTCTGCCAACTTGGTGCCTCTAGTAGGAGTGGCTCACCCTGTGTGGCATAGCTGCAACACTATCTTCCTGCCAGTGGGGTCACTTCACTGCCGCTTACTGGGACGGAGAAGGGCGGGGTGGAGGGGAGGTTGGTGCAGGGCAGATGCGGTGGCTGAACCAATCCAGTGTTCCTGCCAGGGCATCCACACCTCACCAACTTCCCCCACTGCTCTGTCCCTCTCCTTGCTGGTAAGCAACAGCAGTGAACTGCTGGGAAGGGAGGACTGTGCTTTCCCCACACCAGGAAAGCCACTTCTGCCATACAGATGTTTTTGACTACAATTCTCATCAGTTCCAGCCAGTACATCTGGCTTCAGCTGGTGGGAGTTGTAGTCCAAAACATCTAGAAGGTACCAAGTTGTGGAAGGCTGGAATTAGGGAAATTATTGTGTATGTAGTTGCGATTCCTGCGTTGCAGGAGGTTAGACTGGATGACTTCCGTGGGTGGTTGTGAATTCTCCTTCATTGGAGGTTTTAAGTAGAAGTTGGATGGTCTTCTGTCATGGATGCTTTAGCTGAAATTTTTGCATCGCAGGGGGTTCTATGACCCTTGGGGCCTTCCAACTCTATGATTCTATAATACATAAGTTTTCAACATAATTAAAATAATGATGAAAAGAAAGCTGAGCTCTCCCGGTTCTGTTACTCTGCACCTCGTGTCCCTCCGCCATTGTCCTTGTTATTGATTATCTGTATACCACTCTTGTCATTGTATCCCTATGGGGAGAAAAGGCCAGCAAGGTACGCCAGCTTTGTCCTCAGTGTTAATGGCAGTTTAACATATATTACCCTATACCAAATGCATCCAGAGGTCAAATCAGTATTTTAAAAGACATTCTAAATGGAGATGAGCTTGAAGTAATTTATGCATGCTGTCCTCATTCCAGCACCCATCCTATCAATAACCAGAGTGAAGAAGGGGTGTGAAAATGAAATCTATAAATAGTGAGTTGTGCAGCCACTGGAAAGCCAGGTGGGGGAAGGGAGACAGGCTAACTGAGGTTGTTTCTCATCTTTCTTGCGGGCTATGCAAGTCTCTCTCTTTTTGTCCATATGGAACAGATGAAGAGACCTTCTGGATCAGATCAAAGGCTGTAACCCAGCATCCTGTTTTCACAGTGGCCAAACAGATGCCTGTGAGAAACCTGCAAGTAGTAGAACCCAAGCACAAGAGCCCCCTCTGCCCCCCACCCCCAGTCTCTAGAAAAATGTAATGTAAAAGCACGACTGCCTCCAATCATGAAGACAGAGCATAGCCATCATGGCCAACTGCCATTGATTATATGGATTATAACGGGACTTTACCGTAGCCTTTCCAGCCATTCTGTTTCATATTTCTTGAATGACATAGGACACAATTCTGTGTGCATGGCCATGTGCTGGTGGTGCTCACATTAAATGCCTTTCCTGTTGCAGCTCCATCCAGGCAGCAAGCCAGTCATGTGAAGCAGACTGCCAATGAGATCAAGGGGTTTCCCCTCTATTTGTCATTACAGCAGTGTGAAGAGAATGCCTCAATCTCCATAGTGAACTACTTCCTACTAAGAGCTGGCTCCATACAGGCATGAGCCACAGACATCCATGTAAAACAGCTTCTGTGTCAGGGATGGGGAACCTCTGGCCCTCCATATCTTCACAGAATCATAGAATCATGGAATTGTAAAGTTGGAAGGGATCCCAAGTGTCATCTAGCCCAACTCCCTACAACGCAGGGGACTATTGTTCCCATTTGTAGGGCTTTAGGCCAAAAAGCAGTATATAAACAAAGCATATCATACCACCAACTCTTACCATTGGCCATGCTGGTTGGGGCTAATGTTGGAGCTGCAGATCAATAGCATCTGGAGAGCCACAGTATCCTCATCCCTGTTCTACATAGCTTTGTCCAACTGCTGATTTACAACCGATTCAGAATTCCATATTTACTATATATTAGAAAATCCCTTGGTTGGGAAATGTGATTAATGGGTTTTAGACCAGTGTAGGATGTGGATAAAGCCATTTCCAAGCTTGGGAGGAGAGGGAGTTGCGGGTTAACCCCTCCCACACACGCGGGGGCTGGACTTTTGCCCCCGCGAGATTCAGGGAATCCCCAGACGTGCCTTCGACCCAGCCCGCCAATCAACGGGCAGGGGAGGCGTGGCCTAGCCTACTTAAGGCCAGGCACGTCCGGGGACCACCCTCTTTCCCCTTTCCAGCTGAGCGATTTTCCCATCCCACCCACCCTTAGGCTTAGCTAGCCATGACCTTGCTATGGACTCCGGTTGGTCGCCGCAAGGGGCCTGGTAGGAATTTTTCCAATTTGGCGCACTTCCAGCCTTTTGGTTTTTTCGCCTACCTCGTAGCAAACGTCACAACTTCCGCGGTGTTGGCGGTTAGGCATTGGCAGGGGTTAATTGTTATGCAAATGAATGGGGGGGGGAAGGAAGCGCCATCACCTTCCCCCAAGGATAAGGGTAGTCCGGTAGAGGACTCCGGGGGGCGTTGCCTTGTCCGAAACCTAGGGAGGTAAGGGCCTCCGGCACGCCCCAGAGCGGTGACACACGTGGGATCCTAGTTGGCGTACTTCAACAGGACTCCCACGACTTGTGGATAACCCTTCCCGGTCTCCATGCCGGGTAGTCGATAGGAGCCAATGCCTAAGGCCAATACCTTTCAATTCTGTAATCAATAAAGTTGTGGCCTTTTTATGCCCATTAACCTTAAATAACGTGTCCAGTGTCTTCATTTCACATGGGGGAGGGGACTTGCCACGCAATGTGGATTTAGATATGAATTATCATTGCATTTAGTTGGGGTGGAGATCTTAGGACAGGGATAGACAATGACATTAACAACAACAACTCAGAAGATAATTTCTGCCATCCAAAAGGATAGAATTATTCAGGTTTGAAACTTGACCTCTATTCTTCCTGAAATGAGGAACATAGGGGGCTGTGTTATACCATTAATCCATCTAGTTCAGTATTCCATACAGAGGTCTTTCCCAGCCCTATGTAGCAGGACCTCAGGTGGTGCAATGGGTCCGTGTGTCTGGCTCTGAACCAAAATGTTGGTGGTTCAAACCACCAAGAATGGCTGTGGGCAAGATTCTTGCATTGCTGGGGGGGGGGGGTTAGACTAAATGACCCTTGTAGTCCCTTCCAACTCTACTGTTCTGTGATTCTGCAGCCAAAGCAGAAGCTCTACTCCTGAGCTGTGATACTTCAGCATGTAGACATATTGAAATCTGGATTGTCTTCTGGTGTTTAGATAGCTCCCTAGACTTTTTGCAGAGTACTCTAGGCACTAATGCTTAGATACAATGAAGGTCTCACCAATGCATTTAAGAGTGCTACTCAAACCCTCCTTTCCCATGTCAAGTCAGCCCCATATAAACTTGCATTTCTCAGCTTCTTCACTCCCAGCATATAAAACCGAGAGATCAATTTCTAATTTGCTTGCCAGGACTTTTCTGTTGTCAGTACACATTTCTGTTGCTCTGCTCTGCTCTTTCTGCTGACAGATGTTGTGGTGACAGGCACATTAGCCTCCTTTTCCTGTGTTACTGACAAATCCACTTCAGGTCAGCGATGCAAAGTGATGGTTTCCATTGAACTCCTCTCTTCTCCCATAGGGAGATTTTACAGGAAAAGATAATAGCCAACAACTCTTAATGCTAGATTTATTGAGATTTCATGGGATAAAAGCGCCATCAGCAAGCAAAGGTATATGGGAGGCAAGATTAAATTAGCTGTTCTGTGACTAAGAAGCCTAAGCAAAATTAAAGATAAGATGCTTTCAGTTCTCTTTATCCAGCCCTCTGTCGCTTAATTAGATTTCCAGGATCCACTTCATAGTGGTCTCCTAAGTTAAAATATAATGCAGCACCATATTAATATCAGTACTGTTAATTTGTGGGTCTCTCCAGATTTTTCTTTTCTTTTGCAGATGTATTCTGCAACATGTCATTGACATAATAATGGTGTATTAATGGTGGAGTCAGACTGGACCATTCACACATCATTTTGATATACTAATTGTTCTGCAACGCTTCTCCTATGTAATCAAAGGTTATCAAGGTCCGTTTCTGAGTGTTTTGAGAAAATACATTTTGAAATGAAGACTTTGAGAGAAAATGCATTCAGATATAGTCAGTGGTCCCAATTAACTAATTACTGAGGATCCCCCATTTTTTCAAAAGCCAAGCCATGGACCCCCTACTTTTGAAATTTTTGATGGCTCTGTGGTAGTTACCTCTGCAAAGCAATTTTTGGAACAAAATGTGGGGTAGCCCGTAATAAGCAGAGTATTTTAGGTATACTAGAAAAACAGAGCAAAAAAATGTGATATTACCATGTAAAAATGACAAACAATTAGTAGGGAGGGAGGCAAGGGATTGGGCCACAGACCCCACTGAGTGTGTTTCGTGGACCCCTAAGGTCACTGGACCCCTAGTTGGGAACAACTGGGAACTATTTTTATGTAACGGCATCACACATCTGCCTTATTTATTTATGTAAATTTGTGTCCTGCCTTTCCCTCCAAATATGCCAAAGGTGGCATAACAAGTTAAAATATGAACACAAGACACTTAAAAATAGTGTAATTAAAATACAAATACTATAACATGAGTAGAGTAGGCTGAATGTGGCAGATGAAAGCCAAACAAGCCAGACAGATGTACCAATGCTTGCTACAACAAATGTGTCTTCAAGAGGTGATGAAAAATTATTAAGGAGGTTGCTGAATTCATTCAGGGGAGTAAAATATTTCCATATTCAGCTGTTGCCAGATAATATTGCATGGAAAAGAGAAGGAGATGCAGGACTCCTTCTTTTGATGGCTGTTACACTTCCAACTTCAGGTTAGCCTTCTTATCTTGTAGTGGAGATGTGACAAGTTGCTACTCTGAGGAAACAATCTGAGTAAGGCTACTGACTAAAAGCTGAGTGCTCTTCATTAGCCGTTTTACTGAAATACCACTGGCATTCCATTGTTCTCAGTATTGGTGGTGGTTTTGACTTTCTGCTCAGGTTGAATTCCACCCCAAGAGTCAGTACAGAGGTTAGTCTTCAAACCGTGCTTCCCTTACATTATATACCAGGAGCCCACATTCAGTCAGAATCGCTAAGTAAGCTAACTGAGGTCAGGAATAGTTCTCATTCATTCCTAAAGGGGAAAAGTAAGGTGCTCCATGTTGGGACATGGTGAGCAGAAAACACAGAGGGTCTTCTTTGCGTTGGCACTCCAGTTAAGGAAATCTCTCTTTACTGTCTGATGTGATTCCTGGGTCTGTTAGACACCATCTTATATCTGCCCAGTTCACTTGAGTCTTTAATGGCCATTAACACTCATTTACTGTTAAATGTTGTCTACCCTGTATATTGCCTTTAAGCTATGCAATTTAATAACCCCACACTTCTTATTATAATATTTTTAATTATATTATATCTCATTGGGGATCTAACTTGGGTGGCTAACCCATGGTTTGGGCTGTACTTGGCTTCCCAAAATGTTTTTTGTGGTCCCTAAAAAACCAAAATAACTCTCTCATTTTACTGACTATTCCTGAAAGTCCCCTGTTGTGATACTCTGATGCCAAAATCTTTTCATGATTCCTCACTGCCCACAGAATTGCTGATGGAAAACCCTTTTGAAACAGTCCTCCCACTTTTGCCTTAGTATGCCCAGTTTGACATGAGGCACCTGGAGGGTTGACCATGGGGTCAGTGCAGCCTTTGTTGGCCAACTCTGATCTAATCACAATGCACAGAGTGGATGCTCAAATACTTTTTATGTTTATGTCAGGATTTATCAGTCCTCTGATGCAATGGAGCCCCCTCCAATATACACCATCAGCTGTGCTTCCCTTTTGGTACTGTTTGGATTCTCCCCAGGATGCCCTTGAAAAATCATATGGCAGCTTCTGTGACTGTGGACTATTAGCACACTACATACATATACTGGAGCTGGCCTAATCAGTACAAACTCCCTTTATTCAACAAGCTGTTCAGCTTTGTGATTCTTATCTATCTGATGATGATGATGTGTGATCTCAGGCTATCTGGGATTTGCAATCTTGATGTGTACTCAGTTCAATGTCCTTTATCAAATTCGTGCTTTGCCAGTTATTTTGTACACAGAGTGTTACTGATGGTCTTTTTTTAATGTCAAATTATTATTGTGTGTGGAGGGGTATAGTTAACATCCCATGTGATTGGTAATTGGGGGGACGGGACAAAACCAAACCTTAAACCAAATCAAAAACAAAAAACCTACCCACTGAGACTGCTAATCAGGCTATATTCTAAGAAATGGAGGTACAGACCTAGTATTATGAAGATGTTGAGGTTATTCACAGAGAATTTTTCTAATTCCTGTCTCAGTCATCTTCAATGTAGAGATGGGGAAGAAATTTGGTTCATTTTGTATTTTAATGTAAACCTACCTAATTCACAGGGGCGCGGGTGGCACTGTGGGCTAAACCACAGAGCCTAGGGCTTGCCGATCAGAAGGTCAGCAGTTTGACAGGGTGAGCTCCCGTTGCTCGGTCCCAGCTCCTGCCAACCTAGCAGTTCGAAAGCACATCAAAGTGCAAGTAGATAAATAGGTACCGCTCCGGCGGGAACGTAAACGGCGTTTCCGTGCGCTGCTCTGGTTCACCAGAAGTGTCTTAGTCATGCTGGCCACATGACCCGGAAGCTGTACGTCGGCTCCCTCGGCCAATAAAGCAAGATGAGCCCCGCAACCCCAGAGTCGGTCACCACTGGACCTAATGGTCAGGGGTCCCTTTACCTTTACCTGATTCACACTTCCCAAAACAAAGACAAAACCTATCTCTCACAACACATTCAATGAAGCTGTGTATCCATAAAATAGAAAGTACTTATTTATGCAGCACATACTTAAAACTATGGAACTCGCTTCCACAGGAAGCAGCGATAGCCACCAACTTGGGCAAATTCATGGAGGATAAGGCTATCAGTGGCTACCAGCTATGATTATGAACAGAGACGGTGATGCTTCCGAATACCAGTTGCTGGAAACTACTGGAGGGGAGAGTGCTCTTGTGTTCGGATCTTACTTGCGGCTTTCCTACAGGCATCTGGCTGGTGACTGTGAGAACAGGATGCTGGTCTTGATGGTTCATTAGCCTGATCCAGCAGGCTCTTCTTATGTTCTTATCCTTTGCAATGTGAACTTTTCTAAAATTTTCAACACAGTTCTCTTTCCCCCAAAAAAGTGTACAAACACGTCCCAGATTGGCTCTGCCAGTGCATTTGCATCATGTCAGCCCCGCTTCTACCTCCACTCCTCATTAGACACTTTGGACCTTTTGCTAAACATGCTAAAGTCAGAGGTGGAGCAAATGAGCATGCCAACATCAGGTGCAGCACCAGAAGATGTTGTCTGCTCTCACTTCTGTGTGTAGTGGGACTGAACGTGTAGTGGAACATCTTCAGGAGAAGAAAAGGCTAAGGTAGACATAGGCAAACTCGGCCATCCAGATGTTTTGAGACTGCAATTCCCATCATCCCTGACCACTGGTCCTGTTATCTAGGGATGATGGGAGTTGTAGTCCCAAAACATCTGGAATGCCGAGTTTGCCTATGCCTGGGCTAAGGAGTAAACCCTACAGAAATCCAGAGTGGAGTGCCTAAGGCGGTTGGATGGTGTCTTGTTCTCCTCCTTTACAACTCTTGCAGTCAAGCTGGTGCCAAATGAATGGCTCTGCTTTCCTTTGGACCACATCAGCAAGGCTGAGAGTGGGGTCTTGTTGTCTGGAAAGCCCAGGACCTCCATCCACTCACACTGCCAAGACTTGCACCTTAAAAAGGTCACTTTGATGCTGCCAATGCAGCAAAAGCAACGCGGGAGGCAGCAGTTACGAGCTACCAATCTCTGCAGCCACAGCAGATGCTGTGATTCTCCAGTGGTTTGACTTCACCTCCAGAAGCACACTCCAATATCTCTTGAGACAGATGGATGCCAACAACAAGTGGGAGTGGTGGTGGGGAAACCTCTGAAGAGGTTTTGATGATTGGCTAGCAACAAAAAGACCAAGGTGGAATCTACACACATATAAAAAACACTGTGAAAATACTTTAAAAAAGAAACATTTTGAAAAATACAATGAAATTGCCATAGCTCACTGTTGCCATCTAGCGTCACATTTGTATATTTCACTTAAAATGTTTTATTTGCAGCTATATAGCCGAGTCCCAAAACAGAGACACTATTTTCTCCATTTATAGCTGTGTTTGTACATGAAGTTATCTGCTATATGGATCTAGTTTTATGCTATGTAACAATAAAAACAAATTCTATATACCAAGTAACTGCTGATGAATACATTTATTTCACTGTGCCTAAGGTATAATCTCCAGTGCAAGTGCTCAGCCTCTACCCAAAAGACTAAATTGCTATGTTATGACACATCATTTTTAGTTTCTTTATTCCACCCCATTGCCTGCTTACTAATTTTACCCAGTATGATCATTATCAGTAGACCATTAGTACAAATTGGCCCTGTTGTACAGGGCATATTATTTTTTCCCAGTTGTTCAAAGCTGATAAGCCCTCCCCTGCATATCAGCAAAAATGGGAACAGCACCATGTGGCAGCGGGTGCTTGAAGGCAGACTTACTACATTATCAAAACCTTGCCCAATTTATTATCATGCTTTTAGGTAATTCTACCATTCCACCTCTTGTTTGCCAGAAAAAGATACCTTTGCAAATGGGGACTGGGAAGCTGGAGGTGGAGAAATAATTTCAGAGACTGGTACCTAGCTGACTGTAGGCTGAATGCTCAGGTGTATCATTTTCAGGTTAGAGGCAGGCATCAATCTCCCAAGTCAGGGATGGGAAACCTGTGGCCTCCAGAAGTTGCGAGACTACAGTTCCCATTATCCCCGATCATTAGCAATGCTGACTGGACCTGATGGGAGTTGGAACCCAACACATCCAGAAGGTCACACTGGCCACAGGTTTCCTTCCACTCCACTAAGCCTTCACCTCCAGCTGGCAACTGCTTCTGCAAAAACAAGCTGGTTTCTTTCTTTCTTTCTTTCTTTCTTTCTTTCTTTCTTTCTTTCTTTCTTTCTTTCTTTCTGGTAGATAAAACTGGCTGTGGAGGCAGGCTGCACAAAAATACCATTTGGGTTTTTGTTTCTTACTTTTCAGTCCTTGAAAAAGCCCTTACAGGTTTTTTTGAGCAGTGCAAGTAAGCACTCAAAACCCCCAAATGATTTTTCAAGTGTGATGAAGATTCACACACCACAATCCTCCTTTTCCACTTGGACAGCAGCAAAGATGGGCTAGTGTTTTCACAAACTTCTGTTTTGGGGTTGTACATACACTTCTGCATGTGGCTACATTTGGATCAAAGCCTAGCTATTCTATTCCCTGCCTTTAAACCAGAACAAAGTGTAGTATGAAAAACAAACAAACCCCGACAGATGGCTTGTATCCTAAAGGTCATTTCACACATTGTGAATTTCTGTTCCTGGGACTCAAGCAACAGATCTGCAGAAAAGGTTAGATATTGATGTAAAATGCAATGTGTTTCCTCCCAAATCCCATAGCAGGAATCCTAATACAGGATGGGCTGATGTGCATATACTCATGAAGCACATCTCCAACTGGCAGAGGAAATGAGATGCACTTGCTCTACAAAAAGTGAACAAAGCCTTTGTGGTGTTGTGACAAGCCAGCGACATGGTGCTCCCAAGGGATTTGTTGCCGTGGCCTGCCAATCTCATTCTGAAGTATGAGTTTCAAAAAATATATATGCATTTCCCAAGATTCAGAAAGTAAATACAGGTTGACATTAACAGGTCATAAATTAGCACATTGCCTCACAACATCTCACTTTTCGGAATGTCACAATTCAGGACATGCTTGTAAAATTGTCAAATCCAGGTTCCAAGAATAGCAAACACCAATATGCCAAAATGGATAAAGGCAGCAAATAAGTCCCCTTATCTGATAAAGCTTAGTACATATCAACAACCTGTACACCGGGGGTGGGGAATTTGTGGCCTTCCATATATTGATGGATTCCAATGCACACCAGTGCCAGCTGGCATGACCAATGTTCAGGAATGGTGGGAGATGTAGTCCAATGACACCACAGGTTCCCCATCCTGCTGTACATTGTAAACAGACATTGCATTTCTATTAAATAGTTCCAGATGAAAGGGTAGAATCCTAGACTAGTAGACACATGTATGTTTGTAAATCTGCACTAGGAAGGCATCATCCAGGTCTTCAGTCTGGCTTGGAGGTCTATAGCAGATACCGACAGTAGGGTCATTGTTGTTTCTGTCTCCTACAATTTTTACCCATACCCTCTCAATCTGCCTTCTTTCTTCAGGCCATGGATCTCTTCACAAGTGAACACATCCCTTACATATAATGCTACTCCACCTCCCTTCCTGTTTGGTCTATTCCTTTTGAATAGGTTATATCACTCAATAGCCACATTCCAGTCATGAGCCTCATCCTACCAGGCTTCGGTAATGCCTATTAGGTCATATTTGCCATCCAGTATTAAGAGCTCAAATTTATATTGCTTGTTTCCCATACTTCGTGCATTAGTATAGAGACAACTCAAACCATGACTCATTCCATGCAACTTCTTCCTTCTTGTGGTTTTCTACCCTTTTGCAGGTTTCTGAAGCACCACCTCACTTTCCTGTGCATTAATGAAGCTGGTGTTATAGAAATAGGGGATGGGGTCCCTCAAAACACTAGGAAGAAATAAATACTAGAATTTTGATTGGGATATGGATTAAAACCATAAATTGTGGGGCTGTGCCAGGCAGAGAATTCCTGAGCTGCCTTATGCAAACCAGTTTGCCTGGCTGAGGAAAGAGCAGAGCTGTTAGCATTGCAATAGAGAGCCATTGAGGGTCCTCAGCAACTCCTTGCCCCAGGTGTGACCAGAGACTGGAGATTTGGAAGGTTGCCAGGGTAACTGTTCTGGGGGAAGGCAAGGAGCTTCTGAGAAGAAGAAAGAGGAAGAAAGGCTGAGATCCATTTTTGGCGAGTGAGAAGCAAGGACTTCCTGCAATGCTTTGGGTTGTGCTGTAAAATCTGGATTCCCTCCATGAAGACAGAGGATGTAAATTGGCGAAAAAACCCTATTTCTTAAAGCATGACAGCCTCCACCATGTCTTCTGTTCTCCAAGGGGACACAGACCCTGTGTGGGTGCCTGAGATCCCATGTGCTCTTTCCATGGCTTGGCAGAGAGAGGGATGCGTGCTGGGCTTTTGTAACACTATTATTCCCAGTACCAAGTGTTTCCCTGTCATCTGTAGTTTTGTCTCCCTCCCCCTCAGGATTAAGTTTAAAGTTCTCCTGATCAGATTCATGATACTCTTAGCAAACACATTCTTGCCAACCACTGTGAGGTTCAACCCATGTCTTGCCAGAAGTCCTTTCTCAAGGAAGCAGAGAGCATGGTCCAAGAAGCCAAACCTTTCCTGACAGCGCTACTTGCAGTCATTGGTTTACTTCAGTGTTTTCCTCTCTTTTCCTGAGCCATGACCTTCAAAAGGTAGGAGTGGTAGTAAAACTGCCTGTGCCCGAAGACCCTTCAGCTTCCTACCTAGAATCTCATAGTCCCTTGCTATACACTGAAGACCGTGTCTGGCAGTATTGTTTGTACCCACATGAATAAGAACGAAGGGGTCGTAATCAGTGAGCTTTATAAGACTTAGCATCTCTGTTACATCATGAATCTGGAATCTGAAAACCTCCTGGTACATCCTGTTTCCTCTGCACACTGCTGCCTCTGTCCCCCTCAGCAGGGAATCACCTGCCACCAGCATATATCTCTTCCTCCGCTGGGGAGTGGCAGGAATAATTCTGCACACTGTATCTTCCACAGCCTCCTTAGTGGCCTGTCACTGCTGTCCTTGTTCCTCTGCTCCAGAATCAGAGTCTGAGGTGAGGGCATGGAATTGATTTTGCAGCTCCATTGACACATCATGGCTCCTGATAATCCCACTTCTGTGTGCCATGCTCCTCTAGGGGTTCATCTCCTGCAATGGGCAGTCTTCCTTCTCCCTAGGCACGTTTCCCTATGTTGTTGTTCCAGGACAGTCCACTCTGCTCTAGTGAGAAATTCCCCACCTTTCCCAATAGCTAGGTGGGCCTCAAGTTGCTGTAGCTTCTCTTCCAGCAACACAACCAGCTTGCACTTGCTGCAGGTGTAGTTTTGCACATTTTCAGGGAGGAAGACAAACATGGCGCCGGTGCTGCAAATCACTGCAGCAGCTCCCTCACCATTCATGTCTCTTGGTCCTATGCAAGGCATCACACTGGGCCTCTCTCTCAAACACCCCTGCTAAATGCCCCTGTTTACATATACTGGTCATGAGCTCCCAGAGACTGTGACCAGCTAAGCAGAACTGCCGCTTGCTGCTAACCACTCCTGCTTGAATTAACATGTGAATCAATTGAATTTGCCCCCCATCCCAAGGGAGGTAGCATGTACGTGAGAGCAAGAAAGTGCATTACTACTAATGCATTAGAAAGTCTGCTCATACAGGCCAGCTCTATCACATGAGGCAATGTGAGGCAGAAAATGCTGGGAGGCAGACAGTGGGCAGAGCTGTGTGCCATGCAGCCTGCCCTCTTTAAGCTAGCTTGCGGCTCTAATGCCTTGCCCTTGAGTGCAGTGGACGGCTTTGTGCCCTCGCCAGTGTTGAAATATGATGCAGGTATCAGCCCAGACAGCTTTTGTACATGGAGCAAGGGAGGCAGCATCTTTTCCTTTGCCTCAGGTAGCAAACCGCCTTGGGCCAGCCCCGTGCTAATGATAAAATGACTATCAGATGTGTGCTTCCTTTCATGTAGGTTTAAAAGTGGAAGAAATGCCTAAGTGTTTTATGTTGAAAAGGTACAGATACAGCTTCAAGAGAAACCCAGCAGAGATAAATAGCTAGTCTCCTTTGAGGGAGAAAACAGGAGGGCTGTGATGTATATACATGGTTAATGAACAGGCTGATTATGCGGAGACCTGTTTACCTCACTCTGAGAAGCCTACATTTGGGTAAGACACAGCTTCTGAAAAACACCTCCAGATTTATATTTCTTTAGTGTGTCTTCACCCACCTGTCACCATGGAGCTGAGAATCTTGAAGTCACGATTTCAAGGGGACTTCCTAATGAGCAAGTCTACCGTCGAGGTCTTCGTTTAGTTTCACAGAGCTTTGTGAGAAGTGGTGCGGTGGAAAGGCATGCAGGTTTGAGGTCTTGAGCATTTAACACGAGCACTTCACAGGACTTGTTCTCAGAAGGAGCAAGAACTGCACAACTCAGGACCCATGGCATGGATCACTGTGTCTCGTGTAGCATGCCAGGTACTTACAAACCCCCAATTTCTTTCTTCTTTTTTGCAATTTCAAGCAAGCCACATAAATAAGAGGCTGTCACATCTGGCTGATCATCTACAGTTCTGCAGGCCCAGCGCATATTAAGATCTTGAATCACATACCTTGCTACTTTATGAGTTTAGTAACTCCAGGACTTATTATCAACGTTTGTATCATGCTGATGTGTAGATTAGCAAGGCTGGCCCATGCCAGTTCCCAGAAAACACTTGGCTGGTAGAAAATCCAACCTTTTCGAATTTCTACTACATCAAACAAGTTTGCTAATTTGCAAAGCTGATACTTGCAAAACATTGTAGAGAGGAGGAAAATCTACTTCTTCTGACCATCCACTTCTTCCCCTTGGCTGGATCTAGACACATAAAAAAACAACACAATGTTTCAGGAAAACACATTGTAAACCTCATACTGTAATGGGAAATCATGTTGCTGAAAGGCCGAACTCTGGTGTCACAGTGTTATAACACATTTAACACACCCACCCACCCAATTTACTAATGTAGCTGAGTCCCTTGTCTCTCCTGTAAGATCCTTAAGTGCATATTATGAGCCTGATATACTGGCTGGAAGAAGAGGCTAGGGAAGAAATATCCCTTTTAAAATATGTTTGCTGTTCCCTGCTGATAGGCATGGATGAAATGATTATACACATGGTGAGTGGCAGCAGATGCCTCCAAAACAGGTCCCACCCAACCTTTCAAGTCATTCCCACTGGAGCTGCCCTTAACTTTTAAGCTTCACCGCCTATGGACACCTCTCCTATCAAGCAGTAATTGAAATGGTCAGAGTGTTGGAGTGAGACCTGAGATCCTGGGGTTCTGGTCCCCACTCAGATATGAAGCTCCCTTGGTAACATTGAGCCATTCACTGTCTCCCAGCCTAACCTACCTCACAGGGTTCTGAGGATGAACTAGGGAAAGGAAGAACCACACATGCCACTTTGAGCTCTTTGTAGGAAATGGGGGAAATAAACATAGTAATGTGGTCTAAACCACAGAGCCTAGGGCTTCCCGATCAGAAGGTTGGCGGTTCGAATCCCCGCGATGAGGTGAGATCCCGTTGTTCGGTCCCTGCTCCTGCCAATCTAGCAGTTTGAAAGCACGCCAAAGTGCAAGTAGAGAAATAGGTACTGCTCCAGCGGGAAGGTAAACGGTCTTTCCATGCCCTGCTCTGGTTCGCCAGAAGCAGCTTAGTCATGCTGGCCACATGACCCGAAAAAACTGTCTGCGGACAAACGTCGGCTCCCTCAGCCAGTAAAGCGAGATGAGCGCCACAACCCCAGAGTCGTTTGTGACTGGACTTAACGGTCAGGGGTCCCTTTACCTTTACCTTTTTAGGAAATGGGGGAAATAAACATAATAAAAACAAAATAATGGAAATAGGAGATTAAGGTGGCAATATCAAGGGAATGTCCCTGAAAACAGGTGCATCTTCAAAAGCCAGCAGAATCGTCAGGACTTTTTTTCAGCTGGAACTTGCCGGAACTCAGTTCCGGCACCTCTCAGGTACGTACCATTGCCTTTCTAAGAAAACGAGGGAGATGTTCAGGGTGAGTTCTGGCATCTCTTTTTCTAGAAAAATAGTATTGAGAATGGCAACACAGATTTGGCCTCTTGCACTTCAGGAGTGTTGAACGTACAAGGAGCCCCATCTGAATTTATTCATTTATTTCTTTTCTCTCCCCCAATGAGTTTGAGGAGTTGTCTCCCAGTTTTATCCTCACAGCAATCCTGTGAGGTAAGTCAGGCTAAGAGATAGTAACTGGCCCAAGATCACCCACAGAGCTCAACTCCTTGTTGGATCTATTTAGAAGTTTTTTCTGTACAAAGGGTGGGCAACTGGGTGCTTTGGCCCTCAAGGTTGCTCCGTTTATCTTAGGTGGTGTAGTATTCTTGGGTATCAGCCAACCACTAGTTGGGGAATTAGAGGAGATTCAGAACTCCTTCCCAAAGAAAATGCTGGCTTTTCCAGTTATATCTCACATCTCCCTTTTCCTTTCATTACGTGGCCCACAGATGCACATGAAATGTATATATGAATGAACATTACCCTCTCCCGAGGCTCATTCTCAGAGGAAAAGCATAAATTGAGCCATTAGCAAGAGAAATGGCACCCAAATACGCAACAGCAACCGCTTTTTAATGAGCCTATTTGTACTGGGCCAGCGGGCAGCCCTGACATTGAGTCAAGCCCAAGACAGACCAGCTTTGGCAGCCAGCCAGCGTTCAGCCGAGCTGGAGCTAAATTATGCATCTTATTTAGTACATTTATTAAAAGATTTTCTAATGTTCTCAGGCAGATGCCCCTAAACAAATGCTAATCTTTATTAGGAGCTTTGCATCCCCACGTCCCATTTAGTGCCTTATACAATCTCTTTGTAATAGCTTCTTCTTCTTTCTTGGTGTTTGCTGAAGTTCAATTGTTAATGAGTGTTATATGGGTTGTGGACAGGCATTCCAAGGAGATTTATTTCCCTTTTCTTGTATGGAAAGGAATATTGTGCAAGGCTCCTCAGAGGCCTGTTTCACAAGCCTGTTGTTTTTGGCTCAGGATATCCTCAAAAGGTGCCTATGCATTTTCAGCCTAACCTGCTATGTTTCTAGCTTAGACTGCAGAGATTTCTGCCATCTGGGTGCCTGTGCACAAATAGCACCACTTCTATGAACATGCTTTGGACAGTAAGCATGGAGATTGTACTGAAACCTACAGGAAAACAGTATTCCTGGACAGTCCACTACTGATAAATAATATTTAAACGGACACATATCCATCTTAGTAGCATGAGACAGGGAACTGTGGAATGGATTCAACAGCCTTGTTCTCAGAGTCAACTGGCGGAATGACTCCACCTAGCACAATGGAGCTTCCACCATCTCCTGCTCCCCCTTGTTGTTGTGGTGGTTTAGTCGTGTCCGAGTCTTCGTGACCCCATGGACCAGAGCACGCCAGGCACTCCTGTCTTCCACTGCCTCCCGCAGTTTAGTCAAACTCATATTTGTAGCTTCGAGAACACTGTGCAACCATCTTGTCCTCTGTCATCCCCTTCTCCTTGTGCCCTCCATCTTTCCCAACAACAGGATCTTTCCAGGGAGTCTTCTCTTCTCATGAGGTGGCCAAAGTATTGGAGCCTCAGCTCCAGGATCTGTCCTTCCAGTGAGCACTCAGGGCTGATTTCCTTATGAATGGATAGGTTTGATTTTCTTGCAGTCCATGGGACTCTCAAGAGTCTCCTCCAGCACCATAATTCAAAAGCATCAATTCTTCAGCGATCAGCCTTCTTTATGGTCCAGCTCTGACTTCCATACATCACAACTGGGAAAACCATAGCTTTAACTATATGGACCTTTGTTGGCAAGGTGATGTCTCTGCTTTTTAAGATGCTGTCTAGGTTTTTCATTGCTTTTCTCCCAAGAAGCAGGCGTCTTTTAATTTTGTGGCTGCTGTCACCATCTGCAGTGATCATAGAGCCCATGAAAGTAAAATCTCTCACTGCCTCCATTTCTTCCCCTTCCATTTGCCAGGAGGTGATGGGACCGGTGGCCATGATCTTTGTTTTTTTGATGTTGACCTTCTGACCATATTTTGCGCTCTCCTCTTTCACCCTCATTAAAAGGTTCTTTAATTCCTCCTCACTTTCTGCCATCAAGGTTGTGTCATCTGCATATCTGAAGTTGTTGGCATTTCTTCCGGCAATCTTAATTCCGTTTTAGGATTCATCCAGCCCAGCCTTTTGCATGATGAATTCTGCATATAAGTTAAATAAGCAGGGAGACAATATACAGCCCTGTCGTACTCCTTTCCCAATTTTGAACCAATCAGTTGTTCCATATCCAGTTCTAACTGTAGTTTCTTGTCCCACATAGAGATTTCTCAGGAGACAGATGAGGTGATCAGGCACTCCCATTTCTTTAAGAACTTGCCATAGTTTGCTGTGGTCGACACAGTCAAAGGCTTTTGCATAGTCAATGAAGCAGAAGTAGATGTTTTTCTGGAACTCTCTAGCTTTCTCCATAATCCAGCGCATGTTTGCAATTTGGTCTCTGGTTCCTCTGCCCCTTCGAAATCCAGCTTGCACTTCTGGGAGTTCTCAGTCCACATACTGCTTAAGCCTGCCTTGTAGAATTTTAAGCATAACCTTGCTAGCGTGTGAAATGAGTGCAATTGTGCGGTAGTTGGAGCATTCTTTGGCATCTCTTGCTCCCCCTTACCTCTCCCAAATTTGTTCATGAGGGTTGGGAGAACCCCCAGAAAGGTGGGGGGGGGGGAGCAGGAGGAGAGGCAAGATCATTTCATTGGGCTGGCAGGAATATTGTGCTGACAGGACAATCTCCTTGCAATTGTAAGCGTTCACTAAAAATGTCTTAGGTGTTTACCTAAAAATGAAATGTGGGAATTGGCTCTTCCAGAGGCAAAAGAAAGTATTTCTTTGCAAAACACATATTTAATTTAAGGAACATACTACTGGGGCTTCCTCTCATTGGGCTTTTAGAAATCGGGAAACAGAGGCAGCTAAGAAAGACATTTATTTATTATAATTTTATCCTACCTTTCCTCCAAGGAGCTCAAGGTGACATATATGGATCTCCTTCAGCCCATTTTATCTTCATAACAACCCTGTGAGGTATGTTAGGCTGAGAGACAGTGGACAGTTCAAGGTCGCCCAGTGAGTTTCTTGGCTGAGTGAGGACTAGAACCTTAGTCCCCTGAGTCGTAGTCCAACACTCTAATCACTACACCCCAATAGATCCCACAGACTACCATAGACTGCATTGTATAACATGAAAGTAAGCTAAATCCCACACCTACCAAAATTTGAAAGCAATTCTAAAGAAATTCAAAAGTATATAAGGCAGAGAAACAGATGCCTCTTTTGTGGCAGAAGACAACTTTCAAGAAAGTGGAGGACAGGTTTCAGTACAGCACTAATCTGCATGGAAAAATTCATGACACACTGAAAGCTTCTTGCAGCTGTTCCCATTTGGTTCAGACCCCCAAACTGAAAACGTAAGTTGGGGAGGGAAAACCCCAAAACACACTGATGCCCAAGAACTGATGAATGGGATACAAACTGTGTGGATGGATCCAGTGGCGTAGCGTGGGTTGTCAGCACCCGGGGCAAGGCAAGTAATTTGCACCCCCTAACCCGTGGATTTGCGCCCCCTAAGCCTACCCCCCAGATGTTGCGCCCGGTGCGGCCGGCCCCCCCTGCACCCCCCACGCTACGCCACTGGATGGATCTCTTCTGCACAGTCCTCAGAAGCACGACCTGTATCTAAGAGCCCTTGACAAGCTGTGCCATCCTTAGGGAGCAATTCTCAGGCAATCTTACACAGAAATCAAAGTAATCATTGAATCTTTCCTGTTGGAAATCATAATGATATCGTTAGGCCCCAGTTGTGAACATAGCAACATACAAGCTGCAGAACATAATCCCCTGCTTGAAAGATGCTGCATTTTCATTTCACACAAGCAACCCCAGAGACACAGGTGAAGGTAATACTAGTTTATATAGTTTTCATTGTCTTTTTGTGTGTCTCCTCCTACCCCAGTCAAGGAATCATTTATGTTGCTCTCTTTCAGTCAATGTAGACTAGACTCTACTTCAAGTTCTGGCTGTTCTGCAAAGGAAAAATGGGGCATATGGCATCATGGTGACATCAGGAGGTTGACAGGTGGGCCTGCCCACCTGTCAAAGTGGTCCAATGGAGGTGGAGGACTATAGGATCCAGCCCATTGGGCTGAAAAGATTCCCCATCCCTGCAGTAGAGATAGCCCTCTTGGTGGCCCGGGGGCCCGTTCTAGTTGCCAAAGCTTAGGTAGTACCAATGGGAAAGAAAAGGAGGAGTAAGCACCTCACTCTAACAAGCAGGAGTAAATTCATACCTGGATGACCTCCCCCACCCCCATTCCATGCCAACCCCATTTATTTTCTTGGTGGCACTGTTGTGCCTGTCAGCCCTGCAGCATGGCCCCTAATCTAATAACTCTTGACCTTACTATAAGCGCGTTAGACACATTTCCCTTAAGCTAAGGGGCAAACGAGATGTGATGCTAAATGCATACCGTATTGGCCCGAAAATAAGACGCACCCGCAAATAAGCCACACCTTTAAAACTCAAGGCTTATTTGCAGGTGCAGCCTGCCTCCCAGCATTATCGCTCTGAACGGGGTGTGTGGGGCAGTTGGTGCTCGGTGCCCCAAACCCCAAGCAGGCACCGGTGCTTTGAGCGTGCTGCGCACCCTCCTCTTCGCACTAACACCTCCAGGCAATCCCAGCATGCCCTAATCAAGGTGGTACCAGGAGAGGCTTGGGAATGGCAGGCAGACCCCTGGGCTGCTTCCTGGGGGGGGGGGGGAGCCATAAGGTCACGAATGTAAGCTGCACTTTAACTTTTCACGGCTCAGTTTTTTTAAGGAAAAGTGAAAAATGTGGCTTATATTCAGGCCAATACGGTAATTAGGGAGCATATTGGCTTTTAAAAATAATCATTAGCAAGTGATAAGGTGCTGGATTTTCATCAGAACTGCAGCTTGCAGGGAGGGGATGTTAACCTATCATTTCCCAGCTACAGTCCTGGTGAGTATACCTTTTTCATTGTGCTCTGTGGTCCTGATGAGAATCTTGCCCCCAATGCTTGCTAATAATTGTTAACCACTGAAATTGATCAGGTTTCTAATGCCACCTTTAGTGCCACATCTAATTCAAGAGCTCTTTGAACCTGTTTATACTAGTGTGATCAGAACAAAGGATTTCTGTTGGTTTTCATAAGCACAGCTCCTGCTCACTCCCATGGATGAGCAAAGGCACATATAAATGGGAGTGAACAGCTGATGTTCAAGGAGGAGGTGCTCTGCCAAAGCCTTTGACTGGCAAGGGAGGGGGAAGGAGGAGCATGAAAGCCTGACCATGGTTTATGAAGCCAGGAAAGATAATCCAAACTGACTCAATGTGTAGCGTCATCCTCTAATTCAGTTGCGGGTGATTTGTGCAGATGAACATTTCATCACCATAGGTTTGTAGCTTTCCCTGCAAGTAGATCTACTGATTATTGGCATTTATGTTCCTGCTCTCTTAAGGCCTCATTAATCCTCCTTGAAAGATAAGTAAAAATAAAATTTTGGGTGCCCTGTTAGTGATCCACTAGCAGAGCTGCAAAAATAATGCTGGACTCCAACTTACATAGGTTGACATGATTAGTATTCATTCCACTTTGCACTCAGAATGATGAGGATTTTCCTAAGCCTTAGTCCATGACCTCTATTTAATTCTGTCTGAGAAACCATCATGCTTCTTCTGTAGAAGACAGCTAAAGCCCTGCCTCCAACCCAAGAAGGCAGGTGAGGTATCTTGGCACTCAGGAGAGGATAAAAAAACAACAGCCTGCAAGACAGCCCCCCCCCCCCCCCGCTAAAGCCTTGACCCAAGCAAGCCAATGAATGTACTGTGCATTTAAATGAAATTCATTTTGCTGTCACATTAGTTCCACTCGAGGATTTTATATTCAGCAGAGAGGACTGGGAGGCACACAGTTTCCACAACAAGTCTTCACGTGAACCCAGGGACAATGTTTAACTCACATGGGGCAGGAGTGGATTGAAAAAAATCACCTCTGGTTGAAGTGGGGGCAGAAACAGAATCTTCCCGCTAAAACCAGAAAGGTGAAACTGACTTCATTTGGTTTAGCTTAGAGATGAATGACTGTTAACTGATTCACATGTTATGTAAATGTGTGGAGGCTTGAAATGGGATCATTCCAGTTGTCCCTAATCATGTTTCTATGGATTCTAATTATACAGGCAGTTCTTACTTCTCTGAGTTTTGTCCTTTAAGACTAGACTTAAGGTTTGTTCACACATTACAATGAACGCAGGCAGAAGCCATTCTACACATGTACAAATGTGAAAGAGTGCACACTTGTTGACTTATGGCACTCAACTATTTGTATACACAACTACACAGACTGTATACCCTTTGAGCATTGCATGTGATGCACACATTAGTGGCCTTTTCAAAATTACATTCGTTGTTTGGGAGCTGCTTTTCTGTGAGTGGCTCCCCAAATCATTTTTACTGATTTTCCAAATTATTACTAAATCAGCCATGTTAAAGCAAATTTAACACCCCCCCCAAAAAAAATAGGTTTCCCGCACTCCATTCTTGATGAGTCCAAATGTTTTTCTTGTTGCCACATTATTTCTTATTCACATTCCATTCCTTATAATTAACCTTATACTAAACCACTGAGCCTCATGGGCTTGCCAATCAGAAGGTCGGCGGTTTGAATCCCCATGATGGGGTGAGCTCCCGTTCCTCTGTCCCAGCTCCTGCCAACCTAGCAGTTCGAAAGCACACCAGTGCAAGGAGATAAATAGGTACCACTGCGGTGGGAAGGTAAACGTAAATGGTGTTTCTGTGCGCTCTGCCTTCCATCATGGTGTACCATTGTGCCAGTAGCAGTTTAGTCATGCTAGCCACATGACCCCAAAAGCTGTCTGTAGACAAATGCCGATTCCCTTGGCCTGAAAGTGAGATGAGCACCACAACCCCATAGTCACCTTTGAACACTAGTGGAAGTTTTTGCTGTTGCCCAACTTCTCTTCTCTTCTCTTCTTTCCCCCAACCCCCACCCCTGTGCCCATGCAGCAAAGCAAACACTGGAATGTGTTGCTTCTGCTTAGAACAGCTAATTTTTCAATTTACATACATAAACATACATAAATAACCTGCCAAAACTAATTACCTCTCTTCAAACCCTAAATATATTCTTCCACCCTTCCCCACTCAACTCTGTCTTGGTTTAATTATTTTTGCATCAGTTGTCATTATAGAAGCTAGTTTGGACTAAAAGAGGATAATCAGAAGTGTCTTGCTGATTTAATTTGATTAATTAAGACGGTTGCTTTTGTCTAGGTATACCCATGCAGAAATGGAGGGTCTGTTCATATTTTCATATTGGTGGTTTCTGAACAATGAAGAGGTGGTTGAGATTGAATATCAATCAGGCAATCAAGAAAGTGCCAAATAAAGGATTTCCAAAATTACCAACTGGAATTACAAATTATTCTTTGAAATAGTAGGTACTGGCTTGGGTCTGTTCATACCTCAGACGCAGAACCTGTGGTTCTCCAAGTACTGTTCACCTGTACTCATCCCTATCCTTGATAGCAGGTTATTGTTGGGCACATAAGCAAATCTTTAATTGTCAGAACTTGGCCGGAAATGGCACTGGGCAGCATCTAATCATGAATGGACTGCTCAGGGGTCTTGAGGAGGAGACCAGCTCCTGTCACAAACTTGCATGCCCTCCAACATGTGGAGTCCCAAAACTGGGACACACACCTGCCCATCCATTCTCCTACATGAGCCATGAAGGACCATGGAACACAAAAGATGGGCATGTGTTCTCATGGCACTCCAAAATTTGTGTTTTGGGGCACCGTGCAAGATCATGCCCTCCCCAAGTGTTTATTTCAGGGTGAGATCATGGCACAAAATCACATAAGATCATGGCACCCAAAATGGCCACCATGCTCTTGTGGGGGAAAAAATGGGATGTCTCATTTTTTCAGCGGGTGCACCAGGTCTGTTGCTGTTTATCTCAGATTGCCAGCGGGATTGCAGGTTCATGGTCTGCATCATCCTGGTTCCTGATTATGCTTGTTAACTCCCTGGGATTCCCCAGTGGATTATCTGGGATGGTATATTTAGCTTCAGATGGAAAGTCCTATTGGCCAACAGATTCTTACCCCAACACCACACGAACCCTGCTTACTTCACTTTGGTCAACAAAGAAGTGGCCTGTTTCAACCCACATTCTTCACTGGCCTGAGGATGCCGCCTACTGTACCAGACTTGCAATCAGTGCTTTTTTGTGAGGCGGTATGTGCTAGTATGCCATACCACCACATCTCCGCCCGCCTCCCACAGCATTACGAATTCACGTGACCCTTTTACGAATGGCAAAGTGCCTTCCAGGAATGTGTCTGACATAGGAGCCAACTCCTGGGGGCCATGGGGGCTTTGGCCCCCACAATAAAATATTTGAGGGGGCAGGGCTCCCCCAAAGTTGATGGCCATTCCCATTCAAATGGTGTGTGTCCACTGGGCCATGTGCGGCAGGGCTTACCTGGGCCTCCACAATATTTTATTCAAGTTGGCACCCTGGTGCGTGATGATAATAAAAAGGTTGTGCCAGAACGGAGGAGCTTTGGTGTGACCCTTTTACAATCATCTGGCAAATTTCTGGAAGAAGAATAATAATAATAAGAAGAAGAGTTTGGATTTGATATCCCGCCTTTCACTCCCTTTAAGGAGTCTCAAAGCGGCTAACATTCTCCTTTCCCTTCCTCCCCCACAACAAACACTCTGTGAGGTGAGTGGGGCTGAGAGAAGTGTAACTGGCCCAAGGCCACCCAGCAGCTGCATGTGGAGGAGCGGAGATGCGAACCTGGTTCCCCAGATTACGTGACTACCGCTCTTAACCACTACACCACACTGGCTCTCAGGCACGTTGCCAGTTGTAAAAGGCACATTGCCATTTCCCTTCCTCCCCCACAACAAACACTCTGTGAGGTGAGTGGGGCTGAGAGAAGTGTAACTGGCCCAAGGCCACCCAGCAGCTGCATGTGGAGGAGCGGAGATGCGAACCTGGTTCCCCAGATTACGTGACTACCGCTCTTAACCACTACACCACACTGGCTCTCAGGCACGTTGCCAGTTGTAAAAGGCACGTTGCCACTTGTAAAAGTGTCTTGCAAAAGAGTGTCCAGGAGGCCGTGGCTCCTGCTGTGGGAAGCAGCAGAGGAGGAGGTGACAGGGAATGGTGTGAGGGGGCAGGAGCGAGTGGGTGTGCAGGCAAGCTGTGGCCCTATGGTAGTGGGGAAGGGGTGTGAGCAGGCAAATGACAGTGGGATGGTGGTGGTTGGATGCAGGGGGCACGGTGCATACTGGCTCCTTTATTCCTAGAAATAAAGCCCTGCTTACAATCCACTTTTGCTCAGAAGTCTACATGGGAGATTTCCAGTAAAGTGCTGTACATGATTTTGCAGCTTTATACAATTGCTTTAAAAGGTCTCCATGCAGGAGCTCAAGGCCATTACATTCAAAATGATGAAGCATATATTTAGTTACCTGCAGTCTAATGTGGAGAAATTCCTAGTATTTGCCCTCTGTAAGATCTGCCTATCTGTAAAAAGGAACTTATCTTACACATTTGTTTTCAGACTGAAAGAAAGCTGTGGTGTATATTAACAGTGCTCTCTAAATGGTTATTTATCTATTGGAAGTATAAATTCATTATGTGTGCACTGAGCCTGGGTTTAGCTCTTTAATTTATCATAGGACTGTTTTATTTGCTATATATCCTCAAAAACTCCATCAACTGGAGCTCTCATCACCTTTAACTTGTATTCCACACACTTCCTCTGGTGCTTCTTGATATTTATTCTTTATGTGGTTTGTATTTGAACGGTGCTGATTTTATGTGTGTTTGAGGGCTTTTTGTTTTTGAAGAAAAACAACAAGCTTGTCAGCTTGCCTCCTTTTTTTACAATGCAGATTTATTTTGACTCTCCTGTGTACATGAACCATAACTAACTTATTCTTCATCTATACAAGGCAAGTCAACACATCAATAACCCTTCTTGGATCTTCTGGTATCTCGCAGAGACAGAACTGATCAATTCCGATTGCACACATAAACAATAATGATCCTAAAGTCATAAATATTTAAAGTAGACATTTCTTTATCTAATACTCTTCTGGTAAAAAGATGGGGGAACATTAAACATTTAATGTGTTCTTCAGTGACGTATAACTTTCACTGTGGCGACATGTTTATATTGTTATTAAAGCCTCACAACTTCCCTGAGCAAAAAGAAAGGTTCTGAAGCAATGTTTCTGGATTTGGCTTCCTTTGGAGGAAGAGTTACTAGAGATGTAAGGTGTTTCTGTAATATGTGGGTTTATCTAAAGTAGGAATATAGATTAATTTTCAGTCAGCGACCGGGGCCTGACTAGAGACAGGTGGGTGGGGCTACTCACCAGCCAATCACCTGAAGTCACTATGACATCAGGTGACCCATATTTCCTTTGTAGCATGACTTTTGTTCAAGCCGCACTGCAAAGGAAGATCCAAGTGGGGGTCTGGAGTCACTTCCAACCCAGCTTTCTGCAGTAGTTGACTGTGCTATGGAGATCCCTAGGATTTAGAATCCTGATCTTTAATTTAGTAGAGAAATATCCCTCTGCAGAAGGTCCCTTCCCAACACAAAGGGACAGGGACACAACAGGGCACGGCCAGCAGCATGATCCTGAAATGCCTGAGGAGGATTTACACATTCTCAGTTTCCAGCTGTGCTGAGCATATCTGAGTGGGGCAGTGGAAGAAGAGCAATACATCACCAACATGGTGCCGTTCAGATGCTGTGGGAATAGAACTCTTACAGTCTCTGAGCATTGCAGCTGGTTGCAGCTGAGGCAAGTGTTAGGGTCATCCCACTCGCGTGTAGGACCCTGGCAGAGACACATGCCCGACTGACATGTTCTCTCCCTCCTGGTAAGTTGGTCGGGAGCTTTAAAAGCTTTCTGCAGCCCAAACATCACAGCGACTGATACCAAAAGGCATTAGCATGCTTAAGGATCCTGCGTAACCAGCTCAGCAGCACAGCATTTTGGCTAATCTACTTTTATTTACATATAATACACTCGGAGCATTCTGACTCAGCTCCTTCCTCTTTCTCATCCGACAGCAAAGAGTATGAACAAAGGACAATAGTCCCACTTCACGGAACACAGTAATACCAAAACATCCCGTCTCCATCACTTCCCACCCTGTGGAATGAAAACATACACCATCATGTCATAGAAAATAATCCCATGACTGCAAACATGGAGCAGGAATCCTATCTGAGTGGGACAGTGGGAAGAAGAGCAATACATCACCAACATGGTGCTGTTCAGATGCTGTGGGAATAGAACTCTTACAATCCCTGACCATTGGCCATGCTGGTTGCAGCTGAGGCAAGTAGCAGCCCAAAAGTTTCTGGAGAGGGGTACCAGATTGGCTATCCGTGGTCTACATCAGTGTTCTTCCATTTGGGGTCCGTATATGTTGTTGGACTACAAAACCCATCATCCTCTGCCAACTTAGACAGCTAAGGTCAGGGAGGATGGGAGTTGTAGTCCAACAATATCTGAGGACCCAAGGTCAAAAAACACGGGTCTACATCAAAAGGGACTTGGTTCTCACTCAAACTTGGGAAGTAATGCTCAGATGTAATCCGTTTTACAGCCCTCAGTCCATCTTCCCTATTATGAAATTGGAGAGGACACTGATGTGTCCAGAGCAGAGGTATGGGGCTTTAGGATATTTACTAAAGGCAAAGGCAAAGCTATGGGCTGAATCTTGTGTAAATACTGCTGTTGTCTCTATGTACTACATTTACATAAATGCTGTTAAAATGCCCGCATTCCCATATTATATGGTTGCTGGAGACCCATGGAACAGCGGATTGCCTGTAATCATAACAATCAACTCAGATGTGAAAGCTCCTTGTTATGCATAGCAGAAAGGTAGTAGCTGTTGCTGGTGTCAGCAGAAGCAGGTTGACAGACACTAGAAGTGCTGAAGGTCAATGGAAAATGGAATTGTGGACCAGAGTGCCAGAAAAGATAAAACCACAAACAAACGAGGTATATCGGAGCTGAGAGAAGTTACGGCTTCTCTTATTAAATGTGCAGAATCGCTGCTTCTCTGCATTCCAACACTAGTGATTTCTATTCAAAGCTGTGTCTGTTGCCTTTAAGTGCCTGAGTAAAGGGAGGCGATTGAGGCCTCTGAGTTTGCAATTCAAGGGCTGAAATGGTCTTTTGTCATGCATGTCCAGCGAAGAAGAATGAGATGAAGAAAGATCAATCGCCACTCACATGCGCAATGTGTTGGGAGGGAGGGGAGGGATTCAGCAACAGTCGCAAAATGGCTATTTCAATAAATTTGCCGTGGTTTCAAGGACTTTCATTATTCTAATAGACCTCATTTCTACACACAAACACAAAAACAGCAAATGCAAGCTATTGTTCAGTGTTTATAGAGTGCTGAATTCTGATACGTGAAACCCCAAGTGTTTAAAGAAGGGTCACATTAACACCATGCATTTTAAATGCTATGATTCCACTCTAAACAGTCATGGCTCACCTAAAAGAATACTGGGAGCTGCCGTGTGTTAAAAGTGCTGAGAGTTGTTAGTAGAGCCCCTATTTCCCTTGCAGAGCTAGAATTCTCAAAGTGGTTTTACCATCAACCCCTCTTCACAAAGACCTCTGAGAATCGTAGCTGTGAGGGGAAAGGGGGCTTCCTGACATCTTTCAGCACCTTTAGCAAACTGCATCTCTCAGAATTTTTTGGGGGGAAGCCATGACTGTTTAAAATGGTATCATAGTGTTTTAAATATATGGTGTGAATGTATACCTCCCAACATGCTGAGGCTGAAAACTGGGACCTGCTTCTTCCTAGGTGCACTCCTCTGCAAGTTACATGAGATGCATTTTGGAACCCAAAAATGTGTGTTTTGGGCTCCCCAATCTTGTGTGTTTTTTAGTGCTGTGCTGAGAGCACTGTGCCCAAACATGGGATGTCTCTTATTAATGAGGGCAATTGAGGGTTATGGTGAATGTAACTTTGGTGTGGCCCTTTTAATGTGTAAATTGCATCCCGGTAAATAGTTTGTGTTTGAGGTTATGTGAGCGTCTAAGGGCTGAGCAATTAAAGGTAAAGGTAAAGGTACCCCTGCCCGTACGGGCCAGTCTTGACAGACTCTAGGGTTGTGCGCCCATCTCACTTAAGAGGCCGGGGGCCAGCGCTGTCCGAAGACACTTCCGGGTCACGTGGCCAGCGTGACATCGCTCCTCTGGCGAGCCAGAGCCGCACACAGAAACGCCGTTTACCTTCCCGCTAGTAAGCGGTCCCTATTTATCTATTTGCACCCAGGGGTGCCTTTGAACTGCTAGGTTGGCAGGCGCTGGGACCGAACAGCGGGAGCGCACCCCGCCGCGGGGATTCGAACCGCCGACCTTTCGATCGGCAAGCCCTAGGCACTGAGGCTTTAACCCACAGCGCCACCCGCGTCCCTGAGCAATTACGACCTCCCAAAATGTCCAGATTAGTGGGTGGCAAAATGAGGGCAGATACTGGGGACACAGTTCAGCAAATATTCTTGGGGGAAGAGCAGTATTTCTCAATAGTGTTGCTTATCATCAGCGAGCAAGCAGAGGTTTATCTCCAGCCTTAGCACTTTCTATCTGACAGAAGAAACATCTTCCTCAGACAAGGCATTGTTAATTTGCATACTGCATTGTGAATTTACAAGGTTCACTGCCATGGTTCACAAACAGTGGTGATGGTCACCGTCTTAGATGGCATAGAGAATTAGGCCCATTCATGGAGGAACTGGATACCTATGGTTCTGTGCACAAGCTGGCCTGTCTAGGGCTACAGGCTGGTCTATTTCTCTGGCTAAGCAAGGGCTCCCCTTCATGGATCACTGCCTTGCCGTGGCGAAGGGGCTTGAAGAACTCAGAGAAGCTATGAACTATGCCGAGCAGGGCACCCAAGATGAACAGGTCATAGTGGAGAGTTTTGACCAAACGTGATCCACCTGGAGCAGGAACCGGCAAGCCACTCCAGTATCCTTGCCAAGAAAACTCCATGGACAAAGACAACAGGCATATAAAAGATATGACGCTGGAAGATGAGCCCCTCAGGTCGGAAGGCGTCCAACATGCTACTGGGGAAGAGCGGAGGACAAGTACAAGTAGATCCAGAGCTGATGAAGCGGCTGGGCCAAAGCCGAAAGGACGCTCAGTTGCGGATATGCCTGGAAGCGAAAGGAAAGTCCAATGCTGTGAAGAAAAATATTGCATAGGAACCTGGAATGTAAGAACCATGAACCTTGGTAAGTTGGATGTGGTCAAAAATGAGATGGCAAGAATAAATATTGACATCCTGGGCATTAGTGAACTAAAATGGACGGGAATGGGCGAATTCAGTTCGGATGACCATCATATCTACTACTGTGGGCAAGAAACCCGTAAATGAAATGAAGTGGCCCTCATAGTCAACAAAAGAGTGGCGAAAGCTGTACTGGGATGCAATCTCAAAAATGATAGAATGATCTCGATACGAATCCAAGGCAGACCTTTTAACATCACAGTAATCCAAGTTTATGCACCAACTACTGGTGCTGAAGAAACTGAAATTGACCAATTCTATGAAGACTTACATCACCTTATAGAAGTGACACCAAAGAAGGATGTTCTTCTCATTATAGGGGATTGGAATGCTAAAGTAGGGAATCAAGAGATAAAGGGAACAACTGGCAAATTTGGTCTTGGAATTCAAAACGAAGCAGGGCAAAGGCTAATAGAGTTCTGTCAAGAGAACAAGCTGGTCATCACAAACACAATTTTCCAACAACACAAGAGACGACTCTACACATGGACATCACCAGATGGGCAGCATCGAAATCAGATTGATTATATTCTCTGCAGCCAAAGATGGAGAAGCTCTATACAGTCAGCAAAAACAAGACCTGGAGCTGACTGTGGCTCAGATCATCAGCTTCTTATAGCAAAATTCAAGCTTAAACTGAAGAAAGTAGGAAAAACCACTGGGCCAGTAAGATACAATCTAAACCAAATCCCATATGAATACACAGTGGAAGTGAGGAACAGGTTTAAGGATTTAGAATTGCTGGAAAGAGTGCCTGAAGAACTATGGATGGAGGCTCGAAACATTATACAGGAGGCAGCAACGAAAACCATCCCAATGAAAAGGAAATGCAAGAAAGCAAAGTGGCTGTCCAATGAGGCCTTACAAATAGCGGGGGAGAGAAGGCAAGCAAAATGTGAGGGAGATAGAGAAAGATACAGGAAATTGAATGCAGATTTCCAAAAAATAGCAAGGAGAGACAAGAAGGCCTTCTTAAATGAGCAATGCAAAGAAATAGAGGAAAACAACAGAATGGGAAGAACCAGAGATCTGTTCAAGAAAATTGGAGATATGAAAGGAACATTTCGTTCAAAGATTACCATAATAAAGGACAAAAGTGGTAAGGACCTAACAGAAGCAGAAGACATCAAGAAGAGGTGGCAAGAATACACAGAGGAATTATACCAGAAAGATATGGATGTCTCGTACACCCCAGGTAGTGTGGTTGCTGACCTTGAGCCAGACATCCTGGAGAGTGAAGTCAAATGGGCCTTAGAAAGCATTGCAAATAACAAGGCCAGTGGAAGTGATGGTATTCCAGCTGAACTATTTAAAATTTTAAAAGATGATGCTGTTAAGGTGCTACACTCAATATGCCAGCAAGTTTGGAAAACTCAGCAGTGGCCAGAAGATTGGAGAAGGTCAGTCTACATCCCAATCCCAAAGAAGGGCAGTGCTAAAGAATGCTCCAACTACCGCACAATTGCACTCATTTCACACGCTAGCAAGGTTATGCTTAAAATTCTTCAAGGAAGGCTCAAGCAGTATGTAGACCGAGAACTCCCAGAAGTGCAAGCTGGATTTAGAAGAGGCAGGGGAACCAGAGACCAAATTGCAAACATGCGCTGGATTATGGAGAAAGCTAGAGAGTTCCAGAAAGACATCTACTTCTGCTTCATTGACTATGCAAAAGCCTTTGACTGTGTCGATCACAGCAAACTATGGCAAGTTCTTAAAGAAATGGGAGTGCCTGATCACCTCATCTGTCTCCTGAGAAATCTCTATGTGGGACAAGAAGCTACAGTTAGAACTGGATATGGAACAACTGATTGGTTCAAAATTGGGAAAGGAGTACGACAAGGCTGTATTTTGTCTCCCTGCTTATTTAACTTATATGCAGAATTCATCATGCGAAAGGCTGGGCTGGATGAATCCCTAGCCGGAATTAAGATTGCTGGAAGAAATATCAACAACCTCAGATATGCAGATGACACAACCTTGATGGCAGAAAGTGAGGAGGAATTAAAAAACCTTTTATTGAGGGTGAAAGAGGAGAGCGCAAAATATGGCCTGAAGCTCAACATCAAAAAAACGAAGATCATGGCCACTGGTCCCATCACCTCCTGGCAAATAGAAGGGGAGGAAATGGAGGCAGTGAGAGATTTTACTTTCTTGGGCTCCATGATCACTGCAGATGGTGACAGCAGCCACGAAATTAAGAGACGCCTGCTTCTTGGGAGGAAAGCAATGGCAAACTTAGACAGCATTTTAAAAAGTAGAGACATCACCTTGCCAACAAAGGTCCGTATAGTAAAAGCTATGGTTTTCCCAGTAGTGATGTATGGAAGTGAGAGCTGGACCATAAAGAAGGCTGATCGCCGAAGAATTGACGCTTTTGAATTATGGTGCTGGAGGAGACTCTTGAGAGTCCCATGGACTGCAAGAAGATCAAACGCATCCATTCTTAAGGAAATCAGCCCTGAGTGCTCACTGGAAGGACAGATCATGAAGCTGAGGCTCCAATACTTTGGCCACCTCATGAGAAGAGAAGACTCACTGGAAAAGACCCTGATGTTGGGAAAGATGGAGGGCACAAGGAGAAGGGGACGACAGAGGACAAGATGGTTAGACAGTGTTCTCGAAGCTACAAACATGAATCTGACCAAACTGCGGGTGGCAGTGGAAGACAGAAGTGCCTGGCGTGCTCTGGTCCATGGGGTCACGAAGAGTCGGACACGACTGAACGACTAAACAACAACAACAAGCAAGGGCTCCCAGGTACTGCAATGGCTGCACCCACTCAGGCTGCCCACTGACTCTCCCCAAGGAAACCTACAAAAGCCAGGAAGCATCCAATGAGGTAAACAAAAAGAGCAAGAAATGTTTTTCAGAGATTGTAGCTTATTAACACATAAACCCAATACATTTAGTCTTGAACGAGCCTTCTTCAGGGTCTTGTTTCTTTATAAGCTGCTGAAAAACCACCTGTTTTTAAGATCTTACAGGACAGAGCTAATTTCTGAGCAACATATAAAGAAGCTGGTCAGACACACCCTTGAAGAAGGCTCTTTTGAGATGACATGTATTGGAATGACATGTATAACTGTCATTCTTTCCAGAAGCATTGACTCTCTCAAATAGGAAGTTCTATAATAGCTTCCTGTTCAGGCTGAGGTTTCTCCTGGGCATCTTCCAGGCTCTGTCCTCAGCTTGTTGCTCCTGCCTGACAACTTGCTGGATTGAGAAATACTGATGAGGGATAGTGAAACATCTAGAAACCAGCCTGATGCTCCTCCACTTGTCACCTAATTAAAAGAAGAAGAATCTGCTGAACAGCTAAAGGCATGTGAATCCTTAAACTTGAGGTGGTTTTCTTGGTCTTATTTTGACTTATTGTGAAATTCCTCAGGTGTTTCTGCCCCAAGCGGCACCCACAAGCTCACTTCACACCTGGCTTTGTGTGAAATTTCACTGGCAACTCTAATCAAGCCTGGGCCCTGTGGCTGACTGCAAATGGTGCAAACGGTGAAATGCTGCAACATCAAGTGGACTGGAAGGACACATATCCCACAGCCAATTCCCTTCTCCTTTGTCAAATAAAAGTCCTCTGTCATATTATTAAACAATTCATAATTCCACAGGGCTTGTCAGACTTCCAAGGTTGGACCTCTGCAACTGCCCGAGAATTATAACAGCCCTGTGATATTCTCACTACATTTCACAAGAGGTCTGATGTGTCTGAAACCTGACAGCTGTCAGGGTCTTATTGCACCAAGCAGGACAGATCATTAATAACTGCAGCTTTATTATTCTACCTCCTTCTCTCCAGGCTCATATTGCCTTTCATCTTTTTTATTGCTCCACTCAAGAGCATCAAGAAAATAAACAAAGCCGGAACAAATGAATCCAATAGAAACACATATTAAAATACATCCATACATTATTTTATAGACATGTACGGCAGTAATTTCACTTATGCCGTCCTTGGTTAAATGTTCATGCTATCCTTACAGGCTTTCTGGTTAGATTTAAGGAGCCATAACAACACCTTCTCCATTCTCCGTCTCTGACTAGCCCATCAGGGAATATGGGTCATGTCAATTACTTTCAGTCAGTTCACTGTGACTATCCCTGAACAAAAACTCCTGGGATTTTCTGGGTATTCATAACGAATCTGGAGAGCCTGTTCAATGTGGAGAAAATGCTTGGAAACATTAAAGACTGATCTCCGTTGTACTAGTGTTAGACTCCACCTATGACCTCTAAATTACTATAATTAAACACAGTACATTCAAAGGACAATTAGAGTGGGAGGTTCTGGCATTGTCAAATGTATTTATTTGTATTATTAATGGTAGTATCCAACTAAATAGATCCACTAGCACAAGAATTTCCGCTTGTGCAATGGAACTTCCTCCTCTGCCCCCATTTGCCCTTGTTCCTTTCTGAAATCTGCTCCAGACGATTTTGGGGAAATCCCAGAGCAGATGGAGGGGGTGGGAGCAGGGGGGCTCACAGGGAAAGGAGAGGGAGGGACATTCCCTTGTGCAGCTAAAAGTCCTTAGTGGCTAAATAGTTGGTTAGCTAAATTTCCATCCCATCCTTTCTCCCAAAGGAGCCCAGGGCAACAAACACTAAAATAGTAAAACAGTGGAATTAAGAAATAAAAACATATTAAAAACATCTAAAAACATTTTAAAACACAGTGGTACCTCAGGTTACAGATGCTTCAGGTTACAGACTCTGCTAACCCAGAAATAGTACCTCGGGTTAAGAACTTTGCTTCAGGATGAGAACAGAAATTGAGCGGCAGTGAGGAGGCCATATTAGCTAAAGTGGTACCTCAGGTTAAGAACAGTTTCAGGTTAAGAACGGACCTCCAGAACCAATTAAGTTCTTAACCCGAGGTACCACTGTAGTTGTAAGGATCAGTATCTGCTAGCTACCAGATGCCTAGGTAAACGAGAATGTTATTAAGTTCATCCTGAAAGTTAATAATAAGGGAGACAGATGCACTTTACCTTTCCACAAAAGGCACACTGCCACCAAGAAGGCCCTGTCATGGGTTAGCATCAAGTAGCCAGTGCTCAGTGGTGACACTACCAATAGGGTTTCTCCTGCTGATTGTAGGGCCTGAGGTCATTAATAAGATTTTTTTGTGGTAGCATACCTTCCAACGTTTCTCCGATGAAAATAGGAACACCACATTCCATAACGATAATTTTACTATTTATACCCCACACACCTTACTGGGTTGCCCCAGCCACTCTGGGCAGCTTCCAACATATACAAAAACATAATAAAACATTAAACATTAAAAAAATTCCTATACAGGATTGCCTTCAGATGGCATGGTGGGTCAGATAACTCCATATCCTCCAAAACTGCTCCAATGAAAATAGGGACATCCTAAGGAAAAGTGGGACATTCTGGGATCAAATCAGAAACCAGGACAGCTTCTCTAAATCAGGGATGTCCCTGGAAAATAGGGATACTTGGAGGATCTGTGGTTTCCAGGACCGAAATGTTGATAGGAATTTCACTCACAGCAATGAAGAGTAATTTGATGCCATGGCCTTTGGCTACTGCAATAAAGTTTATGATGGCGATGACAAAGAGCATTTCATCTCCCATTTTGCTGTGTCTTGTTTTCATGGTGCACTTTTTAGAAAGTACAGGAAGGATCATGCTCTACATCAGAGATGGGGAACAGGCAAGAAACATCAGGGGAACAGAGGTTGGACTTAAACTCCCATTAGCCTCAGTCAGCACATGCAGTGGTCAAGGATGATGGCTTTCGTAGTGTGTAACAACATCTGGAGGGCTACAAGTTCACTATGCTTGCTTTATACAGTATATTTATAGATATAAGCTGTAGGGAGATGAGCAGTGCACTTCTCTGGAACTGGCTTGGGCATGATCACTAATAACGAAGCTCAAATCACACTGTGGCAGCCCTCTAAGCATGGATTTCATTCAATTTATTTCTGTAAATCTGAATATGGCTGAGATTACCAAGTACTGGTGGATTGCAGATAGTTTGTTCAGACCTGTTTTAAGAAGCATGCATAGAGGCAACTCTCTGTGTTATGTCACCTTGAACACAATAAAGCCTCATTCATCTAGATCTTTTCAATATGGGTCCATTTGAGGTGGGAAAGGCACATATTTTATGTTCCTCATTGCTGTATAGCTATATGCTTTATGTGTCTATCTATTTTGGAGGCCTTTCTGTTGCATACAAATTTTGTAGCATTCCTGGTGACTGGATGTGAATGAGGCTGTGCTCGATTTGAAAGGGAAAATAGAAGGGATTGGTAAGAGAAACCATTTTTTAAAAATGCTTTACGGTTCTTGTCACATTCATCTTCACAGGTATAGGCAGGGAGAAAGCAATTTGTCCAAGGACACAGGATGATCTTCATGGATGATGGGGAGAATGGGCTTCAGGTTGCCACGTGCAATTGTCATGTTCAAATGCAACATGCTATTGCTGGTGCCCTATTGCCCGCAAGCCATAAAATAAACTTGTTTGTTGTGCCAGAAGTTGCTGCTCCCTAGAGGACTTATATGTGGTCTAAGAACCTTCATGCCAGCTCTAGAACTTTCAAGATATTCAAGCATCTTCATATGCCTCTAAGTCTTTGTAAAAACAAAGGTCGATCCAAACAATGATTTTTTTCTGCCCGCTCTGCCAAGTGTTTATATTATGGTTTGTTTATATGCCACCTTTTGGCTAAAAAAGGCACCTGAGGCAGCTCACAAAGAACTGATGCACAAATACAAATATATGAACAATACAAATGCTAAACAAAGAAAACAAAACATTAACTTTTCAAGAGTATTAAAGCCCAAATACAAAAAAAAAAAACATAGATGATTCCCCTCAAAACTGTAAATTGAAAGCAAAAGTGAGGCAATGGATGCACCATAGAGGAGAAATTTGATCCAGTTCACAGTTAAAGCTGAATCTATCAAACTCACACTTTCAGAAACAAAACGAGAACACAGGCATCCTCCAAAATTCACACTTATCCAATTTTGTGATGCGGTTCTCCAGTGAAGTGGAGGGGAAAGTGTGCCTAAAAATCAATATATTTATGAAATTAACACAAAAATGTGTTATAGTAGGATAAAGGGTTGCACAAATGTGTGTGCTAGTCAAAACTGCATACAAAAATGAGTTTATTAGGGGAATTCATACTAAAATGCTTTAGAATTTGCCGGGAGGGAGGGATTGCAGATTTCTGCGGAAATGTGGGGAACTGAATTGAAGATTGGGAAAATGAGACCATTCCATTCCTACTCATCCCTAGTTTCAGCCCAATGGATTTAAGAAAGAAAGAAAGAAAGAAAAAAGAGAAGAAGAGAGAAAAGTCACTTCACAACAAATTGTTTTCCCAGCTGCTTCTCCTCCCCCCCCCCTCTGGTGCTCTAATTGTGAGTTTATTCTTACAAACGTATGTTTGGAACCCCACAGCGAAGGAAAGTGGTGTCAGGGCGAGGGGACAGTCCACGGTGGAGAAACAGCAGGCTCAGCAAAGGTTCAGTCATTCGTACACCCACCGCTTCTGTGTTATAAATCAGTCCATCCCAGAGGACCTTTCCTCTGAAAAATAAGAAAATGAAACCATCAGGGTCATGTTAAACACACAGGCACATTTAACTAATTCCTGAAAGGTAGCATCCATTGAAAAGCAGCCTCTAAAACAGATCTGGCACAGATTTGGCTGTGCTGTTCGAAAAGAGAATGGGAGAATAAATGGGCACTGCTATTCTGATGTGCCCTCCTTACATTTTCTGCTCATGATTAACTTGATGTATGGAGCCTTCTGTTTTCATCAAAACAAACCACCTCCCTGCCCCTAAATCTCAGAATCCCATGAAGGATGACTGTTTGACTTTTCTATACTCTTCACAGTTACTTCACTTTGTCAGGACAAAATGTTTCTCCGTCTCTGTGATTTCCCTTTTCATTTCTGAGGCAATACCACCATAGCCCATCCCTTTCCCTCCTTTTCTTTCTTCTCCTCTTCCTTTCGCTCCCTGAAATCTGATCTTTGAAGAGGATTGGACAAGGTGTGTTATCTTTGTGGACTTCAAACACCCGATGCTTCTTGGGAAGATCTGAGCTGTTTGATCTCACTCTACACCTCTCCCCCTCTCCCTCTTTGTCTTTTTCATTTCCTTTTCCAATAGTGCTCACACCATCCCTTTCCCCAGACCTTTTGTTCTTCTCATAATCCTATTCTTTTATTTCTCTCATAAACTTATTTCACCTCACAGATGCCTCCCACTATGCAACCCTCCCCCCCTTAATAGTATGCCTGCTACTATGATACTGAGCTGAAGTTTTCCCCATCAACTCAATTCTCTGAATTGTGTTCAAGAGCCTAGAAATGAAATTAGGAAACCTTTACCTTTCTGTTTAGCAGGTTGTGCATGATAAATTAAATTATTTGTATATATTAGCAAGCTTATATATTTCAATGGATGACCTATGAAACTTCTGTAAGCAACTTGTGTGTGATGTCCTCAGGTAGGGGTGGTGTGTGGGGTTAGGGTGGCTGTGTCAGTTATGCAGCTAAGTTCCCTGTGGGGAACTGAATCATACGCAGGGTTGAAGTCACCGCTCATAAGCTGAATGATGTCATAATTAAGTTCCATGAATGACAGGTGGGTTGTCCCTCTTACCCGTCAGACCTGGTCCATGAGTCTGGCAACCAATACGGATCTGGCCTGTTAGGCCAAAAAAGTTCTCTTCCCTGATCTACAGGATACCTCAACCAGACGATTCCTGTTTCCCCATCTGACTTTATGCAGCATCTACCTACAGTACTTACCCCAATACTTTTCACCACACTACCATTAATGCAGGAGCAATATTATAACTCTCCTATTGAATTATTAGGCCTTGCTTCAGGTTTCCTTTTTGTGTAATGTTCAGCTTTGTGGGGCCCATAGCAGCTGAATCAAGCAACCCAGCAATGCTTGCCAGGCAACTTCCATGTAGGACTTCAGATATGAATTTAAATTTTATTTGTTCTCTCAGCCTTTTTTTAATTTAAAAAGTTAAACTTTAAAATTGCCTCCTTCATTTCATTTTATTTTTTTCTTAGATCGCTACTGCCATTATTTAAGGGACACAGGTGGCGCTGTGGGTTAAACCACAGAGCCTAGGGCTTGCTGATCAGAAGGTTGATGGTTCAAATCCCTGCGACAGGGTGACCTCCCGTTGCTCGGTCCCTGCTCCTACCAACCTAGCAGTCTGAAAGCACGTCAAAGTGCAAGTAGATAAATAGGTACCACTCCAGCGGGAAGGTAAACGGTGTTTCCATGCGCTGCTCTGGTTCGCCAGAAGCGGCTTAGTCATGCTGGCCACATGACCCAGAAGCTGTACGCTGTTCGGCCAGTAAAGCGAGATGAGCGCTGCAACCCCAGAGTTGTCCGCGACTGGCCCTAATGGTCAGGTGTCCCTTGACCTTTACTGCCATTATTTACGCTGTCATATACTTGTATGGAACTTTTCTGTTTCTTTACTGTACATCTCATTAAATGCCTTTTTAGGAAGCAAAGTGATACATAATTTTAAGAAGGTATAATGTAGCATGCAAGTGTGGAGTACTGCCTTAGGATACTAAACCAATTCCCTACTCAGCCATGAAGTCCACTGAATGACCTTGGGCCAGCCACCATCTCTCAGTCTAACCTACCTCACAGGGATGGTGTTTGAGGGAAGAGAACCATGTGCACTGCCTTGAGTCCCAGGATATTCATGTAATAAAATGAATATATAATTGGAACTATTGGAAAATGAATATATAATTGGAACATGGAACTACTCTATCTTTATATCTATCTTTCTATCTCTTCTCAGTTTTATGATTCCCATTCCCTGAAATGTCAAGAGGTAGGAAGCATGAGCAGACTTGCTTCTCAGATTATTTTATTGGTACTCGCTTCACCCGCATCTGCAGTAGCCATTACAGACCCTCATCCATCCATCCAGTCACCCAAACCCAACTTCAGAGAATGCTATGAATTGCAAGCCAATTGAATTTGATATACTTGCCTCCAAAGAAATGTATTTAAAGTCTGAGATTGCCTTCAACTCACAGAATTTAAAAAATAACCTTGTTTTCCCCAGCCTTCCGGTTCATTATGAAGTAGCAGGGGGCAGGCAGCTCAGTCAATCCTCAGGCCCGATGTGTCATCTTCACCTGGAACAGAATCAGATTCCTAGCCTTCAGAGGTTCTGGGCTACAACAGTCATATGGGCAAAAACAACCCACTGGACACGGCAAACATATTTTGCTTGTGTCCATATTTCTCTTGCCCTTGTTACATGAAATGTCTTTCTCGACCGTTGACCAATCACAAGGGGGGGGGGAAAGCCAGTTGTTTCCAAACGATGCTATTAAAAAGCAAAATGACCCGTCTTGCACCAAATGGCACACTCCCCAAAGTGATAAGTAAACTTGCATTTTCTTGAGCACTCTGTTTGAGCTAATAATTTACAAGAGGATGAAAATAGCTGCCCTGACAAAGTCTCTGGCTGGTCAAAATACAAACCCAGCCTAATGTCTGGGCTGTCACACTCCAGAATAATGTACATTTCTCCACTAACAAATCAAACTGCTCTGTTCTCTCCCTTAGGCAACCTTTTCTTTATTACCGTCTACAGCTGTCTGCTGAGCCAACTTTTCAGTTTGGTACAATGACCCAGTGGTATTCTACTGTAAATTCCCAAAGCTTATTCACTCTGTCTTCTGAGCTGCGAGTGTTGGTGGAGAAATGGGCTTTATTTTTATTGTGACAATAAATTCTCCTTGTGAGAGAACCAAGCCCTTTGCTAGTAGCACTGTAGGACAGAATGAGGGCCCAGAAACTGTGGAAAACAAAATGTTCACAATAGAAGCAACCGACTGGTAGGGAAGACAAGAGATTTGTTATTCTGACTGGACAATATTGGCAAGGGAGATCACGAGCACCTGCTTACAGTACATTCTTGGAAATCCACGATTGTTGGTACAGAATCTGAGCCTCCCCCAGGAAGCAAAGTGGTAAATGCTAGATCAGAAGTGAGGGAAGTTTTCTAACCTGAGGGCCACATACCCTCTCAGGCAACCTTTCAGGGTCCACATTCTACAAGAATGTGAATCTTACACAGCAATCCTGGAAATTTGCTAAGGCTGAAAGAGAAAGTGATTGGTCCATTGGCTTAGCAGGAATTTGAACTTGGGTCTCTCCACTCTGCCCAACGCTGTAGTCCAGGTAGCTAATTCAGGGCCCTCAAGATGTTATTGACCCCCAACAGATCTCAGCCTCAATCAGCATGGTCAATAGTTGGGGTGATGTGGTTCCAAAACATCTGGAGCCACTGTGGTGTAGTGGTTAAGAGCGGTAGTCTCGTAATCTGGGGAACCGGGTTCGCGTCTCCGCTCCTCCACATGCAGCTGCTGGGTGACCTTGGGCTAGTCACACTTCTTTGAAGTCTCTCAGCCCCACTCACCTCACAGAGTGTTTGTTGTGGGGGAGGAAGGGAAAGGAGAATGTTAGCCGCTTTGAGACTCCTTAAAGTGAAAGGCGGGATATCAAATCCAAACTCTTCTTCTTCTTCTTGGAGGGCACAATTTTGGCCATGCCTGCTCTAGCCACTTTACTACTTAGCCACTAAAACTGAATGGGTCAAAACTTTTGGGGAATGGCCAAAGGTTGCACGGGATGAGATCAATTCCAGTTATCGCATTTGTGGATCACCGAGTCCATTCTTGTGTTCCACATGATTTAACAGGAATGCAGATCATTCAGAAAGTTCAGCTTACATGCTGGTTAGCCTGCTGCTCACAACAGTAATATTAATTCTTTTTTGCAGATCAATCAAACATCAGGCAGAGACTCTGAAGCTGCTTCTGGACTTAGGAACACCCCTTTACAGCAACTGAAAATATACTTTATTGATATTCTGCTAGAAAAGCATTCTAATAACAGCGTTCTAGATGAATGTAAAGGTCTGGCTACTGAAGTGAAATAAATGTAGCATCCGTCAATGTGCTCATATTTGAATTATTTCATATCACCACGGAAAGCAGCGAGTTAAAATTGATGCATAAAGTAATTATGCTGAATATTTGATTTTTTAAAAAATGTGGTAATGGTTGTAGTAACTAGTAGACCCCTGTGTATAGGGAGGTATATAAATTCTAATAATAACAATAATAGTAGTAGTAGTAGTAGTAGTAGTAGTTTTTGGATCACTTTTGAGGAGGGGAAGCACATACCTTGAATGAATGCACACAGTGGGTGGTAATAGACTAGGGTCTCTCCTCAAATCTCATACCCTGCTTTTTGAGGACTGAAAGGCGAGGTACAAATGGTTTTGTATGTAAAATGAATATAAAACAACATTTTCCATTCCTTTGAATTGGACATAAAACATGAGCTTTTGGAGAACTACATCTCATCTAATCCACCTTTCTCTGCTGTTACATGGAAGTATATGTAGGAAGTGACCCACAAACCTTCTGTTCCAATACGTGGTATGTTCACAAATGCATTATGCTGAGGTTCCGGAGTGGAAAGTTTCTCATTTTTTATTTGTCAGTGCAAAATAGTTTTGCCAGCCAGTTAGCTGAATATTTTTATTAAAATACCCTGCTGAAACTTCCAGCTTCATATTTGGTCATTAGCTGAGTAACCTGCCAAGGTAATACTCTGTAGTTAATGACCTTATTTTATGTCCTTTAATATTCTTTGTTCCTACAGGGTTGTTTACGGCAATGAATAAAATTATATGATCCATGCATAAGATCAAGGAATAGAAAACAGAGCAGTGAAATTAATGTATATTTATCTATACCACAGCTGAAGAAATATGGATGGACGTTTTGATGGGCAACAAAATGAATTAAACCAAAATTAATCACATGGTAACTATGTCTGATATAATAAACAATTTTTTCAGGAGGATCTCAGAGATACAGGCACCATAACCACACAGTCACTTGATGCTGGGCACTCCATTCACTTTGAGGATGTTGCCAAGGTTGGCCACATGAATAGTTTGGAACAATTCCAGCCAAAGAGTCCTTGAAGTTCTACCACAGTTGCTCGAATGAGTGGCTCAATGAGAAAGCCGGCTTTATTTATTTCCTTAATTTTTAAAGGCAGTTTTCACCTGCTCTTCATTAAAGTAAATACAAAATTGTAATAATAAAGCCATTTTAAAAGCAAATAAGAACAGTAAATATTAATCAAATCCCAAAACTGTTCAGCAAAGGTGAAAAAAAAAATCATTTTTGGTTTTCTCCTGCTTTCCAACTCAGGCATGTGTGTGTCCGCAGCAGAAATATCAGAGTGGAGGTGTGCATTCAACTTTATAGTCAACGGTTGTGCAATCTGTGTACCTGTGTACACAAACATTTAGGTTGCACACTTGCAAATAATATGCATATTGCATTCAATGGATGTACAGTCCATGCACCTATTTGCAAAACATGGGTGGTACAAATCAACAAGTGTACACTCTTTTACTCAAACACATGCACATGCATAGAATAAGTGTGCACTCATGTTCAGTGTAATGTGTGAATAAGCCTGAACCTCTTTTTGTACATATAGTTCTATTATAGGTATACACATTCTAGATCTAGGATTCTAAGGTCCTAGCCTAGGATCCTTTCTTTTCATTTTATCAGGTATTAAACTTTTGTGTGACCCACGGAAGACAACCCCGATCTTGTAGGCCAATTCTCTGAGATTACTATATTGAATGTGGAACTTGAATCTTGAGTTTTTGTTAACAAACAGTTTGAAAGACCTTGGTCTCTGTTAATTTTTTTCATCATCTCTAGAATATTGCATTCTCTTAAATCACAATGATCAACATGCCTACACAGAAGTCAGACCCAGTGAGTTCATTGGGGCTTACTCCCAAGTTAATGGTTAGCCTTAGAATGCAAGCCAGAGCTTTTCAGGATTGGAAGGTATATGTAGAAAGCGAAGTTCTCAGTACTTTAAAAGTCCTCTGTTCTCCTAAAAGTCAGTTGGCTAGTGCCTTCCAACAGAGACACAGCCAAAGGCACTATAAGGTTCCAAAAAATAGAATTAGCTCACTGGCATTAAAAAAAATCAGACATTGAAAGTGACAACATTATCCTTAGTTTTATGTTAATTCCTCTTCTGCTGTGCATAACAGCCAACCCATTTTTATTTAAGCTTTTAGTGATGTCAAAGAACCCCCAATGCAAATCTTGGTTTATACTTACAATGAATAACATCCTCATCTGTTGCTTACATAAGCTTCACATTGGCACAGATTTCCCATTAATGGGAGGGTACCCTTGGAGGATGTTACTACAGCTGAGAGCTGTAACTTAAGAGGAAATGGAAGGTTTTCTACAGATAAATCTATGACCATAGGTGGGAGGAATCCTTTCCTTGATCCCAATGAGTTACAAATAAGGAAACAGACCAGAAACCACAAGATATATTGAATTAATTGGAAGCCAGTAAGCTTCTTTATTAATTCAGCTTCTACAGAAAACCCATTCTAGAATATTCTGTTTATCCCATGAAATGAATACTTACCTCTATGGAAAATAAATGTAGTTTTAATACTTATATTTATGACTTTTGCCCAACTTGACTAGTTACAAGGGTGTTTATTAAAATGTATTATTATTATTATTATTATTATTATTATTATTATTATTATTTGTATACAACCCTATACCCGCAGGTCTCAGGGTGGTTCACTTATTAAATGAATGGCAGGTGCCTGAACCCTTGAAAAAGGCAAGTGTCATGAGATCTGTATGGAAAATAATCCCCCCTTTACATTTCATAACATTTATACACCTCTTGATTTAAGAAAAACCCTCAAACCGGTTTACAAAAGATAAAACAGGAAAATCAAGCAAAACTCAGAATCGTATTTTAAAACATACAAAAGTTAAAATATTAAAAAACAATAAAATTACCTCATGGTCATTTTCTAAGCTGAAAAATCACAGGATGGCACTCTCAAATATTTCATTTCCAGATGGGAATGAGTTATGGCACATTATCTTTCAGCTCTGTTGGAAGCAGTTGATTTTTCTGGACTTATTTCAATCTGGCTTGGCCCAAATGGACTTTAGGCTCCGTTTAGTGTACAGTGCTCTACAGAGAGATTTACGAAACCTGATCTTCAGGTTTTGTGAAGCCCCTTGCAAAGGGAAACATCACTCTGGGTGATAGTACAGCTGTGTGACTTCCTTTGCAGAATTAGTAATCATAATGTACCAAGGTGATTTCAAGATTAGAACACCGCCATGTGCTATACAGTGGTACCTCGGGTTACATACACTTCAGGTTACATACGCTTCTGCTAACCCAGAAATAGTGCTTCAGGTTAAGAACTTTGCTTCAGGATGAGAACAGAAATCGTGCTCTGGCGGTGCGGCGGCAGTGGGAGGCCCCATTAGCTAAAATGGTGCTTCAGGTTAAGAACAGTTTCACGTTAAGAACGGACCTCCGGAACGAATTAAGTACTTAACCCGAGGTACCACTGTATATATATGGGGCTATGGAAATTACAACAGATGCAAAATGCAGAATAGTGGGAATGCAGTAGCTAGATCTCTTCTATTGAGAAAACTTCAGCCTCCATCCTCATCAATCAGCCTACTCCAAGAGAGGAGTAGGAAACATTTGGCTCTCTAGATGTTGTTATGTTCCAACTCCCATTGGCCCATCCAAAATGGTCAATAGTTAAAGATGAGGGGAGTTGTACTCTCTAAGAATGCCTGGAGGGCCACAGATTCCCATCGCTCCTTGGTGTTTTCACTCATCAGTGAGCCAGGATTAGCTGAAACTTGCTGTTAAATGTTCACTTTGCCATTGCCAGGCTGGGTGCCTCATACTGTGCAGAGCAACCCTCAGAACTACCTGTTCTTGATTTGCTTTAAGTACCAGAAGTGCCATGTAGATGGAATCAATTTACACCCTGATGTCTCAGCATTGATGAGCTACAGAGCCAATTTAGGTTCTATTTAAATGCATGAATAAGATGAAAGCTTTTGAAATTAAGTGGTTTAGTTGTTTGTAAAGTAACACAGGATTTGATTTTTTAATTTTTTTAAAAAAGCAAAATATATGAGTATATTATCTTGGAATGCTTCCTGTTCCTTATATATTTGAACCAGGGCTATACAGTTGAAGTTTCTCTTATGCATGTGTGACTACCTGGAATACAATTGCTATTTTAAAATAATTTTGAGCAACTTCCCCTGTATGTACTTTAGTATAACACTTAGAATCATGTTTTCATCTTGATACAATGAGATGAAACCAGCCAGCCATGCCCCTCAGCCCGTGCTTTAAAAACAGTAATCTTGCAAGCTTTAATTCCTCAACCATTAATCCTGTTTCCTGTTTTTCTTGTTAGTCTGTTTCCTCAAACCCTCATTCATCCTCCTCATCTAGAGTAGCTCAAATATATTCAGTTTTGCAACCTATTTTTGTGTGTATGAATGTGTATGATCTCTCCAAGCCCTCAGCAAGGCATCCGTAATGTTGTGTAATGACAGGATTAAGAAAGGAAAAATACCAAACTCATTGCTTTGGACTAACAATTTATTAGGCATTCATTACTGCCAAACTCAATGTGAGCCTATAAATTTGCATGCATTTTATTTTTTTTACTGATGTGACCCAATTAGAGAGAGAATTGAATTTCATTAAAACGTATATATACACTGCCTTTCATTCCAATAAAGAGCTTCTTTCCTCTGTGCCTTTCATGTCTTACCGAGGGTCCTCTTTCAAGAAAAGCTGCAGGCTGATGCATTGTGTATTTAGACTCAGATCTTTACCTTTCACTTCTGTCAATTCAACCTCCCCCCCTTCCCATTTTCTAGCGAGCCAGATGTGTCACTTTCAAGTATGAAGGATAATCCCTCTCGCTTCCACAGACATTATTGTTAGGTTCTTTGAAGTGTGATCAGCAAGAACATGCATGGATGAGTGTGTGTTCCTGCACTCACTCCAAAGCTTTGCAACTTCCACAATGCCCACCTTCTCCCTTATCTTCAATATGAGAGCATACAATGCGTATTGGGTCTTCTGCATTGTTCATAAATCTCCAGGGCATAGTCTCCTTTTTTTCTTTCTCTTTCCTTTTTTAAAGGCCTTTTTGTGTGACATTTACCTTGTGAAAGAGAAAGAATCATCTGGGGACTGCACTTCCAGATAGCTATAATTCTGTCCTAAGGGGGCATTTTAGCTAGTCCTGGTTACTACCAGTCCATTTTGGATGTGTGTGTGTAATGTACAACCAATCAGTAGTGCTGGGTATTTGTGCCAAGGTGGGTGAGCTGGCATCACTGGTGCCTGCAGACTGCCAAGATTGAGCCCACGGATAGCGTCGGATTGTTCTGGATCACATTAGGCATGACTGAAGGGCAATCTGTCCAGAAGCCCATCAGAATTCTGGCCCACAGTGCATTGGCTCCTAAATTTGAGCCTGAGGGATATTTGGCAGGGATTTAGCCAGCATCATTCATTGACCAAGGAAGAGAAATATGTTGGAACAGCCAGACCAGCGATGAAACCTCTTTGACAGTAGGCCGAACCAGGTCATTAGGTAAAGCCTAGCTTCTGGGACAGGCCTGCTTCCTTGTCTAAATAACAAGGCAATGTGGTTTCTTGTTCATTGCTTGTGCCTCACTTCCCCAAATATGGCCCTGTTGATGGCAGAAGCCAGGTCTCACAACGCCTCTCCCTTTCCATTGAGTTTGTTCATTGTTGCAGTCTGGCATTTCATCTCCACACCTAGTGAGGCTTAGTGTCTGTTTGAGAATTATTAATTTGGAACTTGTATGACATAAGCATGACCTAAAGAGATCATAATGGGATGGAACACAAATGGAAGGACATCCTAGCTGTAGAATGCTGAAAGAGGGACCATTTAGAAGAAGGTTGTGTAAGAAAAACACTCAGTTAAGCGAGCATGTGGCGTTTGCATGTTCATTTGAAAATGTCTGTACAGGGGAGAGAAAGGGTTAATATGTCGACCAATAGGAAAGCCAGAGGCGGAGCCTACCTATTTATAAAAGGGCTTGAGGTTTGGAAGGTGGGTAGTTGGTTGGTTTTAGTGGGTTGGTTGGGAAAGGCAGTTGGAAAAGCAGTTGGCAGACAGTTGGAATTAGAGAGACAGTGCAGTTGGTTCTTGTGTGAGGGGAGGTAGAAGAGTTAGAGACAGGATAAAATAAGACTAAGAAGGTAAAGAGTAACAACGTTTTGAATGCAGTTAAAGTTTATTTGTGTCTGCAATAAACTACACTCTTCTTTGTTAAATTAAGAACCTGAGTGAGACTAAGTGATTTACTAGGGAGGACCTGGTTGGTGGCAGCGGATTAGTGGTGTACGGGTCAATAGTCCATGAGACGACCAGGGGCTCTGTATGAATGCCACAGAAACCAAATGCCTCTTCTTGTTTTTTGCCTCAGACGTGCCTCATGTTGTTGTATTTAGTTTCTCTCATTATCTTATTTTGTTACAGTTTTCTATACTATAAGGGGGAAGTGGGGCAGATTGATGCAGAAAAATTCAGTCTCATATTTTATGTACCAAAATGAGTCAAATAATTAAAAAAATTGCTTTATGCATTGCATAACTAATCAATATTATAATAGCAATCAAAAGAACCATTGAAGTTAAAAGATAATGAGAATATAATGGCGGGTAAAAAATGAATTTTGTATCATTCTGCCCCACCTACGGGGCACTTTGATACAGTGGGATGGGGCACTTTGATACAAAGTGTAAATTGTATGAGAATGGAAATTATTTACAAAAATTTAGTTACAAAAACAATTTTTATTGTGAGAGATCATAATCAGCCTTACAATTTGTTACTTAAAATCTAAATTACATATCAAAACTAACAGTGTTTCACTCATATCATAGACTTTATAGCAGGTTTTTTTAACAAAACATCAAAACTTATATTAATCTTTCCCTAAACACCTATCCATAAAAAAAAAAAAAGTTTTGGAAAAACTTTAAAAAATATAAGAGCTCACATTAGGTAGTCAAAAAAATAGTAATTTAAACAAAATGCTTATAAAAAAATAAGATAATTAATGTTTAGCTTCGAATGCACATTATATCCACTGAAGTCAAAAGAAAAAGTATAAAGAGATGATGTTCGAGATGTGCCCTTTGAGAAACTTGGTTTTGGCAACTGCAAAACAACATCCTTGAAATCAGTGCTTGCCTTATCTTCTACAATGGGGAAGACAAACATACAAGATCCTGTTTTTTTCCTGAGATATGACACTTGATCAGTCATATTATATTTAGAAATGACTTTGGCCACATAGTAAACAACAGTTTTTTCTTCTTTTCAAATTTCACAAGTAGGAAATCAGTTTAGAGATGCAAACTTGTATATTGGGGCACTATTGTACACTAGCGGGGCACTTTTATACATATCAATGTTCCCTGTGTCTTAGTGTATCAAAGTGCTCCAACGGACATTTTCAGAAAACTAACAATTATTAATAAAACCACTGAACTTATTGAAAAATCACATGTAATCCTGATTACTGAATGGGATAACTTACCTTTGGTATTTTTAAATCTTAACTAAATGACGTAACAACAACAACAACAACAACAATTTATTATTTATACCCCACCCATCTGGCTGAGTTTCCCCAGCCACTCTGGGTGGCTTCCAATCAAGTGTTAAAAACAATACAGCATTAAATATTAAAAACTTCCCATAACAGGGCTGCCTTCAGATGTCTTTTAAAAAGAAGATAGCTGCTTATTTCCTTCACATCTGAAGGGAGGGCGTTCCACAGGGCGGGGTACCTGTAACCTCACTTCTCGCAATGAGGGAACCGCCAGAAGGCCCTTGGTGCTGGATCTCAGTGTCCGGGCTTAACAATGGGGGTGGAGACGCTCCTTCAGGTATACAGGACCGAGGCCGTTTAGGGCTTTAAAGGTCAGCACCAACACTTTGAACTGTGCTCGGAAACGTACTGGGAGCCAATGCAGATCTCTCAGGACCGGTGTTATGTGGTCCCGGCAGCCACTCCCAGTCACCAGTCTAGCTGCCACATTCTGGATTAATTGCAGTTTCCGGGTCACCTTCAAAGGTAGCCCCACGTAGAGCGCATTGCAGTAGTCCAAGTGGGAGATAACTAGAGCATGTAAAATAGCATTGGGACACTTTTACATTTCACATAATTTTTTTGTTGTCCAAGCTAAAAACACACCTACTATTGTCAAACGCCAACGGCAAACTGGTGGTCAGCGCGGTCGCAGCTGTCATACTCAGACATGTATAGACACATTTTAGTGATGTCACAACACGAATAACATTTCTCGATATTGAAATATTCTTGGTGTATCAAAGTGCCGCTTGCATCAATGTGCCCCGCCTCCCCCTAAAGCTTAGTTTACATTTATGTGAGCCACTTATTCTTCTCAAAGAAAAAATAACTCTGCTGAAGTCTAAGTGCTGTCTTATGTAGGAGGGTCTTGGGGGTGATGGCAGAAAGGGAGCGAATGGCTTGCTTAGTAGTGCACTCAGCTTTTCACTTCCTCACACTTATATTTGAATAGTTCTTGGTTTTTGAGGTCAACGAGAGACTGCTCTGCAAATTTTGATCTGCATATTTTTTTGCGGGGGGTGGGTGGTATACAGAGAGTTCATTAACTTGTTTCTTCCAAATATTTTCTTTATAGTGCCTTCTCTTTGAAATTTATGGGAGTCACTTAAGTGTCAGATAAGCTAAGTGGTGCATTTCATTAATGGGATTTAATAGAGAAGACCTTAAGATGGTTTGCCGTACTTGTTTACAATACATATAATTCATAAGAAGGACATCAGTCAAGCGAGAATAGCTGTGTGATTGTAGTAAGGTTATAAATGGGATTTTATTCTCTCTTTTTCGAGTTAATGGTAGCCTGACTGGGAAAACTACACATAAAAGAGATTTAATGAGTCTTTAGAAAAGTGTTAAAAAATACAATACACAACTCATAAATTACAGTTATAATCTTGAATCCAATCATGTTGGCTAGAATATTATTTGCTCCAGCAGCCATTTTTGTTAGGCTATGAACAGGCTGTTCCTATGTTGTAGCTACTCATAAGGTTCTGCTGTAGACCCCCTGACTTTTGCTTTATAAAATAAGCAAATCCACTGGATTGAATACACCTGACAGGAATCATAAGAGCGCAAGCTCAAGTTCATGCTAAATTAATTCGTGTACTAAAGAAGGCCTCAGTTTTGGTTTGCATTAAAGAATCTCGAGAATGAGCCTTAAGCTGCATGCATGCACAATCTGCTTTAAAGCAAACTTATTCCATTGAGTCTAACCACTGTTGTGTCTTTCCAGGCATTTCATCAGCAGTGGATTAATAATGTAAAGTATTCTATGAGATGAGTTATTTGTTTTTGCTAGGAGATTAAAAGGAATCACTCGGAAAACCATGCGGGTTTATTACAATAATAACTTTCATAAAGCGATAACAAATACAAGTGCCATATTATCATCCAGATCAGTCATTAATAGTCACAATTGCTACTTAAGGTTCCTAAATCAGTTACACAGACCAGCTCAGAAGATCATTTCATTTAATAATACTAATAAACGAAATGAGTTGCTGATTACATTGATCGTAAGCAGGAAGAAAAGACACTATAATTAAAGAAGATACACGGGCAGAAATAAGCCAGTGCTCATCAAGCTTCTTTAACAACAAAAAAACCCCGTCTGCTTTTAATCAGCTTTAGGAACAAACTCTTCCCTCCTGAGCCACAGGTGTCAAAATATGCATGGATTAGGCTTTTGCAAACCTCCACAATTCTGGAGGATTGCTGAATTTTTAATGTACATGGTCAGCTGCCTTAAAAGCATGGGCCTAAAGGGAGAAGGGGGAGTTTTAAAATAAATAAATTAATAATGTTGCATAACATAACAGCTTAAGGTAGGGTTACCAGATGTCCCCGTTTCCCGGGGACAGTAATTCCATACCCGGAATGTCCCCGGATTTCATCTAATGTCCCCGGGAAATGTGGCAGCAGCAGCGGCAGTCTCAGCAGCCTGGAGTCAGCCTGGTAGCGTAGTTGGCTCTGGCTGGCTTCTGGAGCTGCCCGCTGCCATGGTGTCCAACATTTTGCCTCGCTGGAAGTCCCCATATGATGTGTTGTGCACAAGACACATCATATGGGGACTCGTGTAGGGGCTGAAGATGTGGTGCTGGGCACTGCCGCTGGGCAAGAGGTGTGCAGGGTCGTTGAGCTCGGTGTGCCTCTGCAACTTTGCGCTCAGCTCGCCATCAGTGCCGTTGCCCCAGGCCATTGGACCGGGCTCCGGCTCAGCCTCTGGGTGGTGCTTGGGCGGCTGTGGCTGCTGCTTGGCTTTACCATTGTGCTCCTCGACTTACAAGCGGTGGCTTAGCTTGTTGGCCAGCTCGTCGTTGGCCATCACGGATGAGAGGCGAGCAGGAGACGAGTTGATCTGGCCCAAGTGAGCCTCCTCCTGCTCGCTCGCTGCCGGCTCTGCCCTGGACCCACTGACTGGGTACACCATGCAGCAGATGGGCAGCCACCGGACGATGCCTGTGCAGGAGACGCCCAGACAGGCGGGCAGGGCAGCAGCAGGAGGAGGGGGTTTCTGCTAATGCTTACTTCCGAGTAAGCCTGTAGGGGATCACAGTGCAAGGAGGGAGAGGGAGGGAGGGGGGAAGCACAGCTAGCACTCCAAGGAAGGCCGGGACCCAGAGGAAGGCCACGCAACAGAGGAGACCACAGAGGAGAAGATATTACTTCTTTCTTTTTTAAAATAATTTTCCCCTCTCTTTTTTAAAATATTGATTGATTGATTGATAGTGTCCCCAGATTCATTGAAAAGATCTGGTAACCTTAAGGTACCGGTAAGCTGTAGTGGTCCCAGCATCAGGAGATGCTCCATGCTCCGCCCCACCACACCAGCAGTTGCTGGGTATGACTCAAATGCACCACATATTTTCTCAAGTTGTGAGATTCACATTTTTGCACTTTCAAATGGAAGTTGCACTTGGAGCCTCTTTTATAAATGTGTTGACGTTCATTTCATGGGTGAATTTAACTGGAAAGATTACACTGCCTTTGATTTCCGAAGTTGCTATGTATTTTTGATCAGTGGAAAAGACCTTAGTGTTAACTTGAAAGAGCCTGACTTTCCCCATCATGTACTTTCTATCAATCCAGCCTATTATTGCAGCAGTGAATTTACATGAAGAACAGGATCTTGAGCTGTCACTCAGACAGGAAGCCTTAGGGCTATCAGGCCACGGACCCTGAAATTGTTTTTAGATAATCATACTGTTAGCAGAGAGAACTGACCACACGCTGTCTAAAGCTTTCAGCGCCATCCTGTGTATGTTGTTACTTTTCCAGAAGCAAGGCCCACTGGGTTCAATGCTATTTACTCCCTAAAAGTGCTTAGAATTGCTGCTTTGGAGTTGAGCTGCATTTGATCTTTTCTGCCTTATGAAATTAACAATCTTATTGGGGGGAGAGGGGAGATCTATACCTGCTGGCCTTGCCCCACATTCTCAGTGGCCCTACTCCTACTGCCCACATGTTGAGGGCATGCCTACAGAGAGGAACCCTCTCTTTAGGAATTAGATCATTGCTCAATGGTAAGGGTTACTGCAGGGATGCGGGTGGCGCTGTGGTCTAAACAACTGAGCCTAAGGCTTGCTGATCAAAAAGTCGGCGGTTCTAATCCTCACAATGGGGTGAGCTCCTGTTGCTCGGTCCCAGCTCCTGACAACTTAGCAGTTCGAAAGCACGCCAAAAAGTGCAAGTAGATAAATAGGTACCGCTCCGGTGGGGAGGACGGCATTTCTGTGTGCTGCTCTGGTGTCAGTGTTCCATTGCACCAGAAGCTCATTATGGCCACATGACCCGGAAAAACTGTCTGTGGAGTGGACAAACGCTGGCTCCCTCGGCCTATAAAGTGAGATGAGCGCTGCAACCCAGAGTCGTTCGCGACTGGACTTAACTGTCAGGTGTCCCTTTACCTTTAAGGGTTACTGCTAGCACAATGGGACTTTCTCCCCTCTCCCCCACGTGCACCCTGCACTGTCCCAAAATCTGCTCTAGAATGTTGGGGGAACCCCCCAGATCACATTTAGGGGATGGGGGGGGCGATGTTCCATTGCACATGGAGAAACCCCTGCTCGGATGGAATGTTTCCCTTAGTGCGAGATCAAATGCAACCCAACACTGTGCATCGCAGTGCATTGCAGTTGTGAATGGGAACTAAGAGGAGTGTGGCCAAAGGCACTGTGGTACTATGGGAGCTAGATTTCTTCCAAACTGCAGGTGAACACAGAATCTATGTAAGAAACTCTCTCATCTGCATCCCTTTGCCCTGTTTTGGTAAAGGTAAAGGTAAAGGGACCCCTGACCATTAGGTCCAGTCGCGGACGACTCTACTTGTTCCCGAAGAGTAAATGGGAGCCGCTGGAAACCGACTCAGCCCTTATCTTTATATAACCTTGCTAACACTTTTGTTTGGGGGTCATGCAAAGGAATGTGATGGGAACTGTCGTGTGTATGTGTGCATGTGTGTGTGAAAGAGATTGCTGCTATATTTCATTATCATGCTATATCCAGGTTTATTTTGTTTTTTTGAGGCTGTACATGCCGATAAGCACTACCATCTCTTCTCTTCTCTGCCATCCCAGGCAGGCAAAGGTGCGAGGGGCGTGTGAGTGCGCAGGTTGGTGGGTGGGCAGGCAAGCGGTGGGGGCAGTGGGATGGGAGGGTGTGAGCAGGCAAACAGCAGCGGGATGGTGGGGGGGATGGTGAGGCATGGTGTACACTGGTACCATTTTTCATAGAAATAAAACACTGGATCTATCATATCTAATGTATTATGATATATTTTTGTTGTAATTTGGTTTTGGCTCCAGCTGTATAGCATATAACTACTTCTATCCGTTAGAGCATTTTTTAGATATGGAACTCAAACACTCCCTGGAAAAAACCAACATATTTCTGTTTTGCTAGGAGAAAAAAACCACAGAGTCTAATGGTTATTCTCACTCTCTTGTGATTTTTATTTGTTTGCTCCTCTGCATGTTTAAAGAAACTCTATAATAGCAATAACCTTGGCACAGTACTTTTCCAAGGGAATTGGCTTAATGATTGCTCAATTTTGCCTTAAGCCATCATGTTTCCGCTTGGCCATTAATCCTCAGCTGGTGCCAAAGGCCTTTGATTGTTGCGGTGTTTAATTCATGGAGGTTATCCAGGCTGCTTCCCGCGAAGATCTGCTAATGCAAACTTAGCAATAGGGGTTTGCTTAATTTCATTCTTTCCAGGAACTCTGTGATTTCTCATATGCAAGTCCAATGCAAGGGATAGATAAATAAATAAATATTGGTATTAGATGCTCCCCTCCTGCCATGAAGACCATTTCTTTGGGATCCATCTTCACCTGCATTACCTCCTTTTTTATGACTGACGTGTCTCATGCTTCTGTGAAAACTCTGGACCCTCTTCTAGACAGCCTGAGCAAATCTGAGGTTTTTCTTTCTCATCAGACTAGAACTTCGGGACACCCAATGAGGCTGAATATCGAAAGATTCAAGATAGATAAAAGAAACTTATTCTTCCCATATAGCATAGTTATACTATGGGGAACTCACTGCAACAGGAGGGAGCAATGGCCACCAATTTGGATGGCTTTACTTGAAACTGGGTTGTAGCTATCCAGCACCTTAGAGTCCACTTATGGGGTCTTAAGAAGGTGCTGTATCACTGCCTTTTCCAAGCTACCAATGGGCATTTCTTCCTCCTGTAATGAGATATTGTCAACCCCCTGGAACCACCTGGTCAATCCCTCTCAACTAGACCTTGCAAGCGATGATGGGCAAGGGTCAAGAGGGCATGTGATTGGCGTAACATCTGCAAATGACTAAAACTGATCACCAAATCTAGACACCTCCATGGGAGTGGCCCCAACTGTGGCATTGAGTCTACACACATAAACATACTTGGCTTGTGTGATTTTAATGAAGAATGAGTTATATATGACCTAAACACTCCTCCTTCCTCCAATGACAATGGGTAGATCACTGCCAATTTTTTATACTGGGAGTAGATTGTTAGGATATTTCCATTCCACCTTAAGAAGGGAGCAGGTTGTTGTGTCACAGCCTGCGTATTTCCTGTTCACAGGATGTTTCTGTTTTGTCTATAGCTGTTGTTTTCTCTCTCTGTGCCTGGACATCGAAGCAGGCAGTCATGTTTTTTCCTTTGTTCTGACCAACGCTGAATAAAGTTGTAAATAATACTCTCCTGAGTGCATCTTTCGCTGTGCGAACTCTGCTGAAAGAGTGTGCACAAGCTCTGGAATGTGGCAAGCTATTTCTGAGGCTTGTGTCGCTAATTGACTGATACTGTATCTACGGGAGATAGATGGATCGTCCAGAATCGACGTGGAGGCATGATGGCCATTGTCTCCCTGGCAGTATCCCAACATAGATCACAGTCCCTTGGGAGTTGGACATGCCTGATAAACAAACAAGTACTAGGCTCTCACTTGTCATATCTGGTCAGGAATGTGGGAAACTGCCTTGTACTGATTCTGATTAGTGGTCCATTTAGCTCAGTATTATCTACACCAGGGCTTCCCAAACTTGGGTCTCCAGATGTTTTTGGACTACAGTTCCCATCATCACTGACCACTGGTCCTGCTACCTAGGGATGATGGGAGCTGTAGTCCAAAACCAACTGGAGGCCCAAGTTTGGGAAACCCATGTTTACACTGTCAGGCAGTGGCTCTTCAAGGTTTCAGATGGGATCTTTCCCAGCTCTACCTAGACATGGAACCAGGAACTTTCTGCATGCAAAGTAAGTGTTCTGCTACTGAGCCACAGCCCTACTCTAAAATAAGAATATGTTTTAGGCAGCAGGAGGATAATCAACAGGGTGTCGGTTGCTGAACAGTAGGCACAAGGAGGTTCAGATGATATTTGTTTAAGGGCATGTCCCGACTCTGGCTGATTGAACTGCCGCCATTACTTCCCAAACCTAAGCATTTCTCCTAAAGTATGCAGACTGTTCTTTTCTCTACACTTACAGTGTAGATCTTACTTTGTCCCCAAATGGCCTTTCCAGTGCCAAGGCCAATATGATGACAAACTGAATGTGTGAGCTTAAAATCCTGCTATCTGGCTATGCACTCCTAACTGAATGACAGAACCAGCCTTTGCTCTTATTCCACTTTGAGGAGAAGGCATACCCTTGGCTTTACAAAACTTTCTCCTACTAACTTCATTCTCTCCTTTACTGGAGTCCTGCACTCTCTGGCAATCAATCATGAAATGCTTAGACAGTTACTTCCATGTCCCCTTAGGGAAGAGAGCTGCAATGACAAGGTGATGAAGCAACAATTCTTGGCATTGCACGTTCTGTGTGGAAACACAGAGGGCATGAATGGGACTGAGAACAGTCAATCTGATTTGTCTCAGTGTTCCAAAATGAAAGCCACACTCATATCAGGCAGATGCTAAGAGTCAAATAAGGAAAAAAAACTGGCAGCGGCCAGTTACTTTAGACTGTACTGCAGATATCTTTGCAAGCACTGAGCACATAGATAATATTTTTGTTCTAATGAGAGCTGAAATCCACAAGCAGTGTTTCAAAAATGTGTGTGTCTAAAAGCTGGCTTGTCAGGAACATAGGCTTGACGGGGATTACTAAGAACAGTGAACATATTTAGTCCCAATAACAGTGCTGTACCCAAGTGCAAGTGATCTGCACTTGGTTTGTTGGTGTCCCTGTGACATTATTATCACCTCTTACCCTCTTACCTCTTACCCTATGGGCAAGTGCAAAGTGCTACACATGGAAACATGGTAGTGTTTAGGGCAAAGAAAACCAGCAACTGCCCAGCCTTCAGTGATAAGCCTTCACCAATCTCTTCCTTTGCTTATAAGCTGCCCATCAAAATGGCAGGAACGTGAGACCGATGGTTGTATCCCTTCGCTCTGCACTCTGAGTAGAAGGGTGGCTGGCTTACAGAAAGGATAAAACAATGATAATGTAAATTGTTGTTGTTGTTTAGTCGTGTCTACTCTTCGTGAGAAGCTAAAATGCTATAGAATGATAAAAACAGCATAGGCAAAGCCTCTGACTTGCTTATGTGGGAAACAGGAAGCTGAAGTTGATGGACCTGGTGTGAGGGCGAGTGTTCATTTCCAGAGTGAAGGGGAAATGAAACTGAATACACACCATTCATTTTCAATACTTTTCCATGAGAAACAACAACGAAGTAGGAACAACAACGAAGTAGCCAATGCAATTCTGGGCTGCATCAATAGGAGTATAGCATCTAGATCAAGGGAAGTAATAGTGCCACTGTATTCTGCTCTGGTCAGACCTCACCTGGAGTACTGTGTCCAGTTCTGGGCACCACAGTTCAAGAAGGACACTGACAAACTGGAACGTGTCCAGAGGAGGGCAACCAAAATGGTCAAAGGCCTGGAAACGATGCCTTATGAGGAACGGCTAAGGGAGCTGGGCATGTTTAGCCTGGAGAAGAGGAGGTTAAGGGGTGATATGATAGCCATGTTCAAATATATAAAAGGATGTCACATAGAGGAGGGAGAAAGGTTGTTTTCTGCTGCTCCAGAGAAGCGGACACGGAGCAATGGATCCAAACTACAAGAAAGAAGATTCCACCTAAACATTAGGAAGAACTTCCTGACAGTAAGAGCCGTTCGACAGTGGAATTTGCTGCCAAGGAGTGTGGTGGAGTCTCCTTCTTTGGAGGTCTTTAAGCAGAGGCTTGACAACCATATGTCAGGAGTGCTCTGATGGTGTTTCCTGCTTGGCAGGGGGTTGGACTCGATGGCCCTTGTGGTCTCTTCCAACTCTATGATTCTATGATTCTAGGACAAAAAGGAAAATCCTTTCATTCTGTTTTTCCCATTTGTTTCTCATTGCAGGGTTGGAGGATTCCTGAAACTGGAAAGTTTAACAAATATTCCATCCCACAAGAGTGCCCCCCCATGCAACCTTAAAGCACACCATCCAAATAAGTAAATATTTTTAATTATGAAAAGCATTGAAGAGCCTTAAAACAAGCCAATAGAACCAATACTCACCAGGTAGGAATAAAATATAGCAAATGTCCCGTGGAATAAAGGGGATTTCATCACTCAACTAAAAACCATTAACGAGGGAGCCAGTCTAAGCTCTCTGGGGAGGATAGTCTACATTCATTTCAATGGAACACCTTGATCTCTTCTATGATGTGGACCACGAAATCAAGGACCACAGCCTTGTGAATTCAGCCAATCCCAAGAATACACACCCCTTGTAGGATCATGAACCCAGAAAGTGACGATAGGGGTGGATATAGTCTCAAATGCATACAAATAGTGCAAGGCAGTAAGTGTTAACCTGAAATATTTGGCATTCTGAAAACTGAGTGAAGATTCAGTTTCCCAGGCTTTGGGCTGTAGGTCCACACCATAATGGAACACTGATGCAGACCCCAACAGTGTGAAGATTCGAGGGAGGTTTTGGTAAATTAGTATAATTAGTCATTGGCATAAGTACTTCCATATGTTTCACAATAAAGTTGGATCCAAATAGGATAGGGACTAGAAGTGGAGCAGTATTAGATGCTATCCTCCCTCAACCAAGCAAAAAATGATAAATGGGACACAATCATAGCCACACCAGTTATCACAGTGGCACCAGCTGACTGTATCAGTTGTAGTCACACCAGTGACATATTTCCTTCTTTGTCAAAAGCACTATATGCCTCTGAATGCCAGTGGCTGGGAATCACTAGTGCTGTTGCACTCTGTTTGAGGCTTCTTATATGTATCTGTATCTATGTATTTTATGTATCTATGTATTTGTCCTCCTTTATTGTTATTTTTTTTACTTTCCTTTGCTTCTCGCGGAAAAGTATTGAAAATGAATGGTGTGCATTCAGTGTTCCCAGTAGTGATGTATGGAAGTGAGAGCTGCACCATAAAGAAGGCTGATCGCCAAAGAATTGATGCTTTTGAATTATGGTGCTGGAGGAGACTCTTGAGAGTCCCATCTACTACAAGAAGATCAAACTTATCCATTCTTAGGGAAATCAGCCCGGAGTGCTTACTGGAAGGACAGATCGTGAAGTTGAGGCTCCAGTACTTTGGCCACCCATGAGAAGAGAAGACTCCCTGGAAAAGACCCTGATGTTGGGAAAGATTGAGGGCACAAGAAGAAGGGGACGACAGAGGATGAGATGGTTGGACAGTGTTCTTGAAGCTATGAACATGAGTTTGACCAAACTGCAGTAGGCAGTGGAAGACAGGAGTGCCTGGCTTGCTCTGGTCCATGGGATCACGAAGAGTCGGACACGACTAAACATATGTATCTGGTCTTGATCCAGTAGAGCCCTTCTTATGTTCTTAAGATTCTTTGAGAAATAGTTGGTATGTGTTGACCAATTAACCTTCCTTCTCCCCTACAATTTCCCCACTAGAAAAAACAAAACAAAACAAGTTACTGATAAGACTGATGCCATTGGAAGGTTGTAGCAGTAGTGTGTGTGTGGTGTTATTAATTATTAGCTTTTTTATAACACAGCAAGCTCACATTGCTCTTTTTTCCTTCTTGTAATGATTTGATGGCTCCTTTGAAGCTTCGTGGATAATTTATTATTATTCCCAGGTATGTTTAATTGCACGCCTGCCCCATCACAACCTATTTGTAAGACAATTTTGCTCTGGTTTGTTTGCCTCGAGGCTTTCTTGTGATTTCAGATTGGTGTTTTTTTAAATGAACATGAATTGTTCTGACTGGGGTTGGTTTTAGGGCATGCACTCAGCTGGCTAGGAATTGTAGTCCATGGAAAAATAAAAGTACTGAAAGAAAGTGCCATGGGTTTGCTTTCTTGATTTCACCTCTGCTTTCGAAAGAGGAAGTGAAGGACTCCTAGCCAGTTCTAGTTGAGAAAATTGAGGGCACTGCTGTGGCTTTTCTGTTCTCTGTAATGAAGGCATCCAGAGTATTTGGATAGGAATTTCTTGCCAACACAGCAAGAAACATGTTTTTGGCAAGGAACTCTGGATCTCTTCATATGACTCGTTTTCACATGCAAAAATGTTGTGAGACTGGAAAATAAGTAATCTGAATTCAGTGTAAAGGTAAAGGTACCCCTGCCCGTACGGGCCAGTCTTGACAGACTCTAGGGTTGTGCGCCCATCTCACTCAAGAGGCCGTGGGCCAGCGCTGTCCGAAGACACTTCCGGGTCACGTGGCCAGCGAGCCAGAGCCGCACACGGAACGCCGTTTACCTTCCCGCTAGTAAGCGGTCCCTATTTATCTACTTGCCCCCGGGGGTGCTTTCGAACTGCTAGGTTGGCAGGCGCTGGGACTGAACAGCGGGAGCGCACCCTGCCGTGGGGATTCGAACCGCCGACCTTTCGATCGGCAAGCCCTAGGCGCTGAGGCTTTTACCCACAGCGCCACCCGTGTCCCGAATTCAGTGTAAGATAGAGCAAATAACTTATTCCTTGGGGCCAAAGGCACATGAAGTTCACTTCTTCTCAGACATTTCTTTAAAATTATTTCTTTATTCCTAGCTGTAACACCTAGTGCTGATCACTGCATAACTCTTCCAGATGTATAATATTTGTGGGATGATCCCTATCAGCCCCTTCATTGTATATACAGTGGTACCTCGGGTTAAGAACTTAATTCGTTCTGGAGGTCTGTTCTTAACCTGAAACTGTTCTTAACCTGAAGCACCACTTAGCTAATGGGGCCTCCTGCTGCCGCTGCGCCGCCACTGCACAATTTCTGTTCTCATCCTGAAGCAAAGTTTCCTAACCCGAGGTACTATTTCTGGGTTAGCGGAGTCTGTAACCTGAAGCGTCTGTAACCTGAAGCGTACGTAAGCCGAGGTACCACTGTATAGCATTCCACTCCATTGTGTGGAGGTTTTCCTTGTCAATCACATAATCACAATAGGATATCTGCTACTCAGTGCTGCTTTTGGAAACTGGGACAAAAGAGTGAGGGGCGAGGCAGCGAGGTAAGTGTGGTGGAAACACACTGGCAGAGCCAATCTGGTGCTCTTGCTGGTGTGGTTGCACCACTCTGAATTCACCACTCCTCTTCTCCATCCCAGTATTCAGGAACTGTGTCACCCTGCTGCCTGCTACTGCTGCCACTGGTGTAGAAAATCTCGTTCTCATAGGAAGCAGCCATGAGATAGTCAATGGAAAATGTTACAGCAGGGAGTAAGGAAATGCAGATTCCCTGTAATATAATGCATTTTTTGATGTCATGTTCACTTATATATGCATTTATAGACACACTTTACACCAATGTGTGCATTTTTGAATGCATTATTTGTTTGGGAACCTGAATTGCTAAAATTTGGAAAAGTATGGATTTTGAACGAATGTTGTCTTTTGGTTTGCATCTTGTTCTGGCAAATGGTTTGCTCTTTAATGTGAGTGAAATATAATTTATTTTCCCCATTGCCTCCCTATTCCCAAGTGATAGCAGTTTATAACATTATTAACTCAGTTCCATGGATTTCAAAAAAGCCCCACAATACCTATTGCTTTGCATCTGCATCAGAATAAGACATTAAGAGCTTCTGTTTCCATTATGATAAAAACAAGAACCTGCCTGCCACACAGAGAGAGAAATGTCCATGTGTGAAAACAGTAGGGTAGGGAAGTCTCTGGCTCTGCTTAGGAATTGTTGCAGTCAGAGATGTGTTGGTGGCATTATGATTTCTGCTGCATCCTGAAAGAGATCTCATGAGTTTGGGAAGTATATGTGCCTGTGCATCCCTGTTTCCCTTTCTTATCTACACCGCTACTGTGCATTGCTCTTTAGTACTTCTCTTCTTCTGTGCAGGATCTGAAAGACAACAGCCTGCCAGACCACATATTTTGTCTTTTGTGTTCCATATTCAACAAAAATGTAGCTCAGTTTCTCTTCATTCCCATTTACCAGCAGAGGGTGCTATAAGTATATGTTTAAATGATACATGAATTTTGGATTAAAACTTACGCTGAGTTGAAGTGGTGTACATGTGTGCTTGTTTTCATGCACCCGTTTGCCCGTCATGAAGAAACACACTTACTTTTAATGTTTTTTGTACTCCTTTGCTAATATGCTTGGTAAGGCAGTGGGTGTCCAGGAAAAGCAGTTGGTGGGCTGAGAAGCACATGTCCCAGTATTCAAGGACCAGGGCTGGCACATTGTCTATGAGTTGCAGAGGTGGATGAAGCTATACATTGGATTGAGCTACAACTGTATGTATCCCATTGGAAGTAATGCGGCATGGATGGGCAAAAGCAAGAGTATCTAAATGTTGATATTGCCCGTCTACACAATGTTCATACCTGCAAGTGCCAGTGTGGTGTAGTGGTTAAGAGCGATAGACTCGTAATCTGGTGAACCGGGTTCGGGTCTCCGCTCCTCCACATGCAGCTGCTGGGTGACCTTGGGCTAGTCACACTTCTCTGAAGTCTCTCAGCCTCACTCACCTCACAGAGTGTTTGTTGTGGGGGAGGAAGGGAAAGGAGAATGTTAGCAGCTTTGAGACTCCTTCGGGTAGTGATAAAGCGGGATATCAAATCCAAACTCCTCCTCTTCTTCTCTTCTTCTTTGGTCCACCACTGGTGCTGCTACCCAGAAACAGATGGGCATGCAACTTTTGCTGGTGTGCAATGAAACTGCCAGTGCAGTGACACACAGCAAGAGGAAGAATATCAACCTGGTTTCCTTGGCAAATAATTTAAGACAGATATTTTGAATTCTCATGTTGTCACACTCATCAGTGGGAAGAACATGTAATCTCCAGATATCCAAGTGAAATGTTTCATATGTTGTTGTTTAGTCATTTAGTCGTGTCCGACTCTTTGTGACCCCATGGACCAGAGCACGCCAGGCACTCCTGTCTTCCACTGCCTCCCGCAGTTTAGTCAAACTCATGTTTGTAGCTTCGAGAACACTGTCCAAGCATCTCGTCCTCTGTCGTCCCCTTCTCCTTGTGCCCTCCATCTTTCCCAACATCAGGGTCTTTTCCAGTGAGTCTTCTCTTCTCATGAGGTGGCCAAAGTATTGGAGCCTCAGCTTCAACAAAGGCCAATGCAACAAGATTTTCTGTGTGAACCACAAGCCCCATGTATGAAACTTCTCTGCACATAAAAAAGAAAAGCATGTCAAGAGGTTTTGTAGCCTAACCTTCTACCTGGTACGCAGGGGTGTGCTCCCTCACCTGTAGCCTGAAGTGAGCAATACAGCTCAGGAACTGGTCTACCTCCTCAGCCACTGTATGTAAGTACTAGGCTGACACGATAGGCAATAAATTTTTTGGGGAGGTAAGCTTAAAAGTTAAAGGACCTGTGGATGGTTAAGTCCAGTCAAAGGCAACTATGGGGTTGCAGTGCTCATCTCGCTTTCAGCCGAGGGAGCTGACGTTTGTCCACAGACAGCTTTCCAGGTCATGTGGCCAGCATGACTAAACTGCTACTGGCACAACGGAAATGATGGGGTACCTTGGTGTCAAACTGACTCCGATTTCTTGTTCCATCCCAAGTTCTCTCTGTGTGAAGGAGTCCAGTGCAGACAAATACTAGTTTCATTCAGAGGCTTTCTCCAGTTCTCAGTGCAAGACCATAAGCTATCTTTCAGTATCTGAAATGACTGTTTTCTGACAAAACATCTAATCTAATGCAAGCATGGCATGGCATCTGCACATGAGGAGGAGGAAGCAGGCCGGCTGTGCGTGAGTGTTTGTGTGTGTGTGTGACTGATTCTTGGCAAATTCCCTCAGCTTAGGGAGGAAAACAGTTTAGGTTTTTATCAGGAACAGCAAGGGCCAAAGCAAACTGTCTAAGCTGCATAGATATTTAATCTTTATTAACCCTCCCTCCCCCCAATCCTACAAATCAAGAACATGCAGAAAAGAGACAGCTTACTTTGAGGGAAGCTTTCAAAACATTTTTCTACAGGACCTGGTGATCTGTATCCTTTGAAGGTTTCTCAGAATTGGCCACTTAACATGTACAATGACATGTCTACTTGTTTAATCCACTTCTTGTGTCGCATTTGTGCTACCCTCACTCCGGAATCGTTGTAGCTATTTAATAACTCCTTTAAAAAATATTCAGGATTGAAGACAGGCTAAAGTTTACTGCTGGGTTATGAGTGCAGAGAAACATTTCACATGAGCACTGCAAACTTGCTATCTCTTTCAAAAGCTGGTGGAACAAAGCATTCCCTCTCAATTCCTTATTGGGCCACTCCCCAGTTCCAGACAATCGCTTCGGTACCTGGCTGAGCCTTCCAACTCAGTTCTTGTGTAATAAGAGGCCATGAAACACGGCAGCAACAATTGCCATTGTAATCTGTTCTCTAGCTGCTTAAAAACAGGGCCAGGTGGCTCATTAACTGGTAACAAGCTACTTGGTGCCGCACACCTGGAAAACATTAGGTATCTGGAATTTACATATTCATGAGCTTCTAGCATGGAGGCCTTGTGGCTCTTTGCTAACATTCACTTGTTCCTCACTCTGTTCTGTGCAGCTTTCAAGGCCCCTTCCCCAAGACAGGCAAATCTGTCTATTTTGGTTTCTCTTGGTTTCTCATTTTTCCACCCTTAGGTTCAGCTCCCCACATTTCCAGAGCATTGGTCTGGGTGCGCTATGCGCACGAGACAACTTTGCCAGGCAGTGCAGGGCTCTGCAGGCAGTGGTGGAGAGGGGATTACATTTCCTTGCTGTGCTCTCGCAAAATGGCGACTGTCCCGTAGGATTGCATGAGAAGGAGGAGAGGCGGTGGGCTTTAGAAAGCCTTTCCCTCAGGGATTCAGAGCTATTTTGCTTTGTGAACTTCCCTCCCCATCCATATGGTGTAGGTAGGCCTTTGGATGACAAGGCCAGAAAGGGATTTTTCCCTCTCAACCACAATTGGAGCCTTTGCTGGCAGTTGGGGTTCTCCTTTCCCTCAGTGTATTGGGAGGTTTTTAATGTTTGAGGTTTTACTATGTTTTTATATAGTAGTATAGATGGGCAGGGTATAAGTATAATAACAATAACAATAATTGCCTACATTGGGTGTTAGCAAGTATTTTTGTTATGACTTTAGGGAGAAATGACATTGGGCAGGATTATAATAATTAAGCAGGAGGCAGGATTTACTAAGGGCATGCCCTAAGCTTTGGTTAGGGCCTCTGTTGGGCAGAAGTCTCTCCTTCCCTTGCCACTTAGATGCTTGGCTTTCACCACAACAGGCTGGCTGACTCCATAATAGGCTTTGGGTACTTCCCAAGCCTGACTGGAGTGCCATTCCATCAGCAACGGCTGAATGGAATGAGGAACTGATCTTGCCCTACCACCATGCTAACCCTGCTTCTGTTAGCCAGGAAATCTGGCCTGATCATCACCCAACACTGGTGTCTGTTTACATTATTTCCACCACACACGAGAGCTCCAAAATGCACCTGCCAGGGCAATCAGTTTACAGTGCTGTTGTTTTTTTTAAAGACGTATTTATGGTGGACTTCTTAGCATTTTTGTGTAAATTTCTCTCAATATACACTCCCCCCCCTTATATAATGCATGTTTATGCATCATCTTCACAAATATATGCACTTCCCGATATTTTTTCCAATCTTAAGTTCATTTCTCCACATTTCTACATCAGTTTAATTTTTTAAAACAGCAGCATTTTAGTGTGAATTTCTCCTAATCTACACATTTTTGTACGCAATTTTGCTTTTTTTTACACACTTTTGCAAAACCATTTTCTCCAACAAAGGCCTTTCTGTATGTCATGTTCACAAATATATGCATTTTTATGCACACTTTACCCCAGAATATGCATATTTTGGGTACATTAATAGGCTGGCGCAGTTTGGAGAAGTGCAAATCACAAAGGATGGCTGTGATTCGGATCCTGTATTGTATTTGAAAATTTGAATTAGGTTGGTTCACTTTTAAATGTTAACTGAGTTGACTCTCTCTCCCACTTCTGCTCCCCAATAGCCACAATTCAAGATAAATGCAACAAGAGTTATCAGCAAACATGTCCAAACAAGACCACTTTCTTTCCTTTCCAGGTGCAACTAGTTCAATATGTTGGATGTAAGTGACTGATGGAGTAACTATTTCCTGGGAACTGAAAAGGAGGGGCACAGCTGAGGTTATGATGAATGTTTGAGTCATATTCTCTGGGTAAAATAACCTCCATTAGGGGAAGATAAAAAAAATAATTAAATAAAATTAAGGTCTTCCTCTCTCGCTCTTTCTTTGAAAAGGTCAGCTCGAAGACACAGCGGAGCAAGTCACCCTTTGAACCCATTTGCGTTTCACATGGCAGATGCATTATGAAGCATGAAACATTTATTATGGTGCTCTCCCAGTCAACGCAAAAGATGATAAATGGGAGTGCAGCGGTAGCTTATGGGAAATTTTGAGTATAGATCAGCAGCCTCCTGGGGCATAAGGGTAAGAGAGCCTGCACTTTCCAGGCACCTGCTGTAAGCAGGTTCTCAACCCAGAGTAATGGGAGGGGGCAATGAATGAGCGATTAAGATGCATGATCATAACCACAGGTCATCTACCAATGTGTGTAAGAAAGCCTTGGTGGCATCTTCGTCCAGGCAAAGGAGAGCCTTGCAGCAGATAAATAAAGGCAGGGCACATCTAGAACCTTGTGAGGTTGGTAGTGGTTGCAGAAGGGTTAAGCACCTCTTTTACTGCTACCTAGTTCACCCTTTCCCAAAAGCGACTTGGTGCATAATAAGGGCAATTAGGGTTTCTTTTATTGCATTTCTTTCAAAAAGTAAGGCAAGGACAGAAATCACCTTTAATCCCTGGTGAGCACTTGGGCACTTGGAGCCACAAGTTCATAGGGTTTGTGTTGGTGAGCAAGGATGTGAAATAACAGGAACCCCCTCAGCTCACCTTAATGGTAAGTTGGCCTTGATAGGCTCACATAAGCTCACACCTGAGGAGAAACAGGATGTATAACCTCCCATCGCAGATATGGTTGGCCCACAGATAATCTATGCTCTTTGTTTTAACATCTATTGATTTGTTAACCATTTAACCATATTTGTCTTATGTCTTCATTGTGGGTGTCAGGGCCATGCGTACACATCATGGCTTGTATCCAAAGCAGCACTAAGTAGCTGTCCCACCGGCAGAAGGGTGTACGTTTCCATGGTGAGACTTTCCCTCTCCTGCCCTAAACCTGTTCTGTGTTTCCTCCCAACCTTCTGCAGCACGTTTGGGATGTGTTTAGAGTGTGTGTGAGGGGAAGTCCCATTGTGCAAGCATAAATCCTTATTTCTACATTTTATTTGAGCCAGTGTTTGGCCCTTAGCGGTGGAGATTGGGTTAGGAAGGCTGTTTTCTTTTTGCTGAATTCAGCTCTCCTTCATTTTTATTTTTTCCAGCAACTCGTTAATTTGTTCCCCTTTGAAATATTCTGAAGTGTTTGTAAAGCTATTCTATTAGCCTAGGATTCTGTCTCCTCTTCTGTTCCAGCAATTTGAAACTTCAATGCTGGTGCGTGTAGGTGACAATTTTATTAAACAAAAAGAAGAAGAAAGAGTGGGGGGGGGGATGGAAAAGCCTAAGCACAGAGATAGATAAAAGATGCTAAGAGAGAGTGGGAAATCGGCAAACAGACAGGAAAGCTGTTATGTTTGTTGACAAGTTTATATAGAAGATCAAATGTTCTTTTGAGTATTTGGCGCTGTCACTCCTGCCCCTCCATTCTCATCACCTCTAGTAACATTTGAGGATTTACTTGACTAGATGCACAATTGACATTCCCTCAGTGAGAAGGCAGATGACAGAAAAGATATATAGTAAGGGTACACACAGGTTTCCAACATCTTTGGGTGAAATCAGTTCAGAAGTCTTTCAACAATCAGTATATTGCCTTTTTTTTTTTAATAAGACAGTAGAGATGCAGTTCATAAAATACAAAAGCCCTGGTGCCCAGTGCGGTTGAAATGTCTAGTTTTCTTGCTATTGTAACTTTTGATCTCCTGGAAGACAGCAGAAATCAAGCAGACCTGAGACCACAAGGACAAATATAGGAGCCACAGATTGTGTGTTCAGTTTGGTATATGGGATGAGCCAAATGAAGATGATTAAATAATTGATTTTATATTTGTTTTTTTAGCTGCCAGGACATTTATCAGAAGAAAATGGAAATATTTAGGGGGTTAAATAAAGATTTATATCCCTGTCAATCTGGTCCAAAGCTATACAGACAACTATGTGCAACTCACAGTTGTTAAAAAAGAATATCTGTTGTCAGGAAGGGGGCCAAAAATATGGCCCCTACTCCAGACAGACATGCCTTCAGATGTTTTCTAAAGGTTGTGTTGTTACTTATGGTTAACTAACTAGTTGGAAAAACAAAGAAGCCATGCTTGCCCCTTTGTTTTCAGAAGATACATTCAAGATGACCTCGTACCTTGAAGTCCTGAGAAAGTGTAAGGAGGAAGTTGCACATGTTCTAAACTTCAAAGGACAGAGATCAGACAGCATGGAAATACAGGTAAGGGATCATCTGGGAATCTGGAGGTCTAAACCCCAGCAAATCCCTCCCAGTAAGTTGAGTTGCACCCAAATTTCCAACAGAACTGAGGTGTCATAATATTCTTAAAAAAAACCCACACCCAACAAATTCAATAGCAAGCTTTTCAACCTTGCTATGAAACTTGACATAGCTCTCCAAGTAAATTCCTTTCCTCTCCCTTCTGTAAAAATATGACACATTGTTAGACTAACAGCCTAACTCATATTTTGTGACCATTAGTTCAATTTTCAATAAACTTGCACTTACTGGTCATGAATTGCGTAAATCAAGTGAATTATTCAAATAAAATTCCCACAATGCTATCTCAGCATTTTCTTCATCTGAATAATTGTTTTCCTTCATCTGAATAATTGTTTTCAATTGCAAACAAGTATGTATACGAAAGTAATTGCTATTCATAATATTTTATTCCTTATCCTTCTTTTTAATAATCCCCAGATAGCCAGAGGGTAATGCGAGTTTGACAAGAATTATTACACTTCTAATTGTTAGGTTTTTGTCTTGTAACACAGCTTCTTACAGCAGCTGAGCAGAATTAAAGACAATTTGAACAAAGGATGAACCTGTTTATCTTAAGAAAAACAAAACCCTCCCGAGTGATAAGGAAATTAACTGAAAAAGAGAGAAAGCTAAAAGTAATTCAAATTAATATATGTATTAAAAGTTTTAAAAAGAATATAGAGTAACTTGCTTATGTGATATTAATGGGTGTGACTTCCCAATCATCAGTTGGTTGACATCTGTCTGTTTTGGGTGACCATGGAAGGGGTTGCCTTCGGGGGTGAAGTCAAACAGTGGCTGCTGTGGCTGTAGAGATCAATATGGGAGATACATGTTTTGTTGCAGTTGAGGCAACTGAAGGTGTCTGCTTGGGCTGATGCAGGTATACCATGACATTTCTTCTTTCTGTACTCCTCCCATTCTGTGGTGCTGTTTTAAAACCAGCTCAGTGTCATAAAAACTAGACATAGGAGATCATTTGACTTTTATTGACTTACTATTTTGCAGGTAGGGTTCAATTCTATACCCACAGATTTAGATTGAACAATTAAAGTGGATTTGGTGCTCCTGTACAACAACTCCACCCCACTCCCCAAAATCAGACTTCTTGCAGTAAGGAAAGTGACATGAAAGTGCACTGGAAAGTATGGGATAACAATCGCCTGACACGATGCCTTCCAACATCCACACCAACGAATCAGAGTGACTGCTCCATGAACAGCGGGTATCATATAACCCCTGTGCAAACTTTGTCAGAACAAATGCCTAGCGATGCTTTCCCCTAGAGAAAAACAGTTGATGGCAGCAGGAGGGTTCAGGTGTTGCAGTCTGTGAGGGATGATTAACTCTCACCCCACCTGCTGCTTCTCCACTTAAATCTTCCCTGAACAGCTCCCTCAGGGAGTTCCAGCAATAGCTTGGTGGGGAAAGGATTGAGCACTCCTTCTGGCCCACTGCTTCTCTGCTCCAAATTGCTCCTCTTAAATTTAGGGAAAGCAACCATTGCGCTTTTTGTTCGGCACACGTGAGTGTAACATGCAATCTTTTTACACATGCTCAATAAATACATGGAATAAGGAAGAGTGAGGCCATATTGCTGCAGTGTTGTAGCCAACACTGCTGACCTCATCACGTTGAGATGTATGTATACACACACACACACACACACACACATACACAGTGGTACCTCAGGATACATAAGCTTCAGGTTACATACACTTTAGGTTACAGACTCCGCTAACCCAGAAATAGTGCTTCAGGTTAAGAACTTTGCTTCAGGATGAGAACAGAAATCGTGCTCTGGCAGCGCGGCAGCAGCAGGAAGCCCCATTAGCTAAAGTGGTGCTTCAGGTTAAGAACAGTTTCAGGTTAAGTTTCAGGACCTCCGGAATGAATTGTGTACTTAACCCAAGGTACCACTGTATACAGTATACTCATTCAGCATGATGCCTACAAGGGACACCTACTCACATACAGAACCATGAGATTGAGGCTTGAATCCAAAGTAGTGCTAAGTCTCTCGTTCCATTAGTTCAAGGATTTAGCCTTGTTCAGCATAACTTGTCCCCCAGAACAGTTCTGGGTTTCCACCCCACCCCCCTGGAGCATTTATGGGAAGGGTGTGGGGTGCACACAGTGGGGTGAGCAGATGGGAACAAGTTCCATTGTACAAGCATAAATCCTTGCACTAACAGAACAGCAGCAATGAGTGAGACTGCTGCACAATCATGGGTCCTAGTTGTGTGGAACACCAAAAGGAAAGATGAACCAATTTAAGGAACAGGTGGTCTAGGGGTTACAGTGGGCAGAAAGCAGACCATGCATTCATTACATTATGATGAGAAAGCTCCCAAATGTTGTTTGCGGTTTCTTTTATCAGGACTGTAATTTTCAGAAATTCATGACAAAAGTAGTGTTATGAGTTGGGGGCTTGTTATGTACTGAAATTCTCACCCTGGGACAGCAGGGGGATACTGTAGAGAGTTTTCACTCAGGTCCGCATATGCAAATAAGGAATTGAAAGTGACGTTCAGTGATTGGATAGTTACAGAAAGTTGTTACTGTTGCTTTGTAATTGAGCTCTATATAAGCAGTTCAGTTCAGTTCTGGCCTGTGAATAAACAAGAGCTGTCTGAAGAATCGCTGTGTCATCTGATATGTTCACCCACAACTTAACAGGGCTGGCAGGCGCAGTTGAACTGTATGCCTGAGGCCCCTTCTAATTCCTCAATGCAGCATGAATTCAGTTCCTGGAATAGCCAGGCTAGCTTCCTGCTAAGGTAATCCCTGTCTCAGTATGGGCCATTAAGGTAACAAAGGAAGTGACTCTGTGCCACATGGCAAATGGTTGGGCCCCACTCCCTCAACTCGCTGGTAGTTAGAAAGACAAAGGCCAGAGTTGAGAATTGAGTTATGTGAGCTAGAAGCTGCAAGTTGGGCAGCTGGCAGAGATAGAGCCACGCTTGATTTCTGTTGGAATCCAAGGCTGCGGCTATGAGATAAAAAGACCCTCTTGGGGTGGGTTAATGCTGTGAACCTGGCCATCGTAGACTCAGCTTGTATATATGTGGTGTAAATAAACCATATGTTATAAAGACACCACAGTCTCTGCTGTCCCTCATTCCGAAAAAACCAGACTCTAGGTAAGTGCCTGGAACCCCTGGAATCTTGCATCGCATGGAGATTGGGGTGGCATGAAACAGTATTAGTACAAACCAAGCAAAAAAAAAAAAGGAAAGCTAGCATGGACATACAAATACACCGAAATAGGGATGACATGGGTCAACTGGTCCAAAAGAGATTTCAGCTGTATCTTCCTGACAACTCCACTACTACACACTGCAGTGAACTGTACAAACTTATTCCTAATGTTCTTAGCTGTCACTGCAAACACAGAAAGTCTGTCAGTAACAGAACTAGTTGCATTTGCAAGAAACTGAAAATCTTTTGAAAGTTGGTAAACCCGCATAGACTAGTAAAGAACTCTGACAGGAAGCAAACTGGGGGTGCTATGCAATAAAAAGCATAAAACATGGTAGACAATATCCTCAATGGCTTTTTGGCTGCTCCCTTATATGGAAACATAAATTTGTTTCGGTGAATCTGCCATCCAAGACAGCTGAGAGCATTGTCTAGAGAAAAGCAATCCTGTAAATGCTTTCCTCAAAGCACAATATGTAAGCTCCTGAAAGTGCCTTTGCTGGGAATGGCCCATCTTTAGAATACTCTCCCCCTGGAAATTAGGGTCTGACAAATTGTTCTTTTATTCAACCACACCGATGCTGTGCATTTAAAGCACTCTGAAACCACTTGAAAAAGTCATAGCTAGCTCAAAGAATTTTGAGAATATGTTAAGGATGCTGAGAGTTGCTAGGAGACTCTTATTCCCCTCCTAGTGCTATAATTCCCATAGTTCCTGGAGAAGAAACTGCTACAGTCTGGAAACTGTAGCAAAATAGGGAGCAGAATAGGCATCTCCTAACAACTTTCAGCACCCTTACGCACCTGAGGAGAATTTCACAAGGCTGTTCACACACAGTTCTATTTCTCAGCCCTGTTACCCTCAAAAAGCTAACATTCCCAAGATGAAATAAATATATATATATTTTTTAAAAAAGCATGCACATGAAAGCTTATACCCAGAACAAACTTAGTTGGTCTCTAAGGTGCTATTTTTTTATTTATTTTGACTGCATCAGACCAACATGACTACCATTCCCAACATGGTTTAACAATCAACCTCCCTTCATGGGGAACTTTGGCGATTGCAGCTCCATGAGGAGAATGGGGACCTCCTAACAGCTCTTGGCACCCTCAACAAACTACAGCTCCCAGAATTCTTGGGGGGAGGCCATGATGCTTTAAAGTGGTATGGTACTCCTTCAATAAATGGTGTGAATGGGCTAGCATTATTGGATATTGTTCCTATTGGGAAGAACAGCATGGAAATGCAATTTAGAATGGGAGCTTTCTGCCATTCCAGTCCCATAATCTGCAGTTTCACTCTAAGGTGTAAGTGAATGGGCCAGGGAAGTAATTTCCACACATGCAGTTATTAAGTAAGTGCTTGGCTACACGTTTTAAAACAGTATCAGAAGATGGGCAGCTGTGGCCTCTTGTAATATAACAGGAATTTGGTCTCAGTTATGTAATGCAAGGACGTGCCCTGACTTTGCTAAATGGGTGCCCTTGCTGCTTGCTGTATGGAGTCTGTCAAGAGGAGCTGTTCTTGTTCAAGATAGTGCTAATGTAATGTGATGACTCTACCCTTCATTGTACATTAACACTTTGAAGATGAAGTGGAGTGCTGTGTCTTTTAGGAGAGTGGAACACTCTGGCTGCACATGCCAAAGACGGTATTGCTGGGAGCTGCGAAAGGCAATTTTGACTCGGCGCGATCCCTGCTGCTTTAGCCCTAGGCCTCTGCTGTGTGCGATACTGGTTTGTGTCAGATCGGAACGGTGGGGGAGGTGGAGTTAAAAAGCCAATTACAAAACACTTGGTTGCAGCTAAGACTGCTTAAGACAGTCACCATCCATTTGCTTCAAGGGCGGGGACTTCATGGTTTGAGAAAGTGGCCTCTTATCTCATGCACACATGGTCTCCATTCCCTGCTGGACCACCAGCATCCTTCTAATCCTGACGGATAAACAGTCGTTTCTCCTTATTTTGTTTTGGAAGGGCTGGAGGGAAAGGAGAGGGGATTAGTAACAGCTCTTCAAAGCCACCATTGGTTACTGCTGTGTATAGGTCTGAGAACTATACATTATGCTAAAGATGAGAAAACTGCTGGAAACAGTATCTCCATCTCATGTTCTCCCCATAACATGTATAACAACCCAGGGCCGTCTTTAGCAGATGCGGCGCCGGGGTGCAAATATCTGCCCAGCGCCCCCAAATTACCACGGATAGTGTTGGGGAGGCTGTATCTGCCACTGACAGCCATCCAGGGAGGGGGCACAACTCTCCCCCATGCCACTGCGGGAGAGTGATCCCCGCAGAGGCTTGGGAGGAAAGCTGCACGCCTACCAGCCTTATGGTTGGCGGGGCACAGCTAGCGGGCGCGCAGGGAAAGGGCCGCCAGCAAAGCCACGCAGTTCCCCCACTTGCTGGGGCACCCCTGAGAGGCCGGCACCCTGGCGCGAAGCACCAATAAGCCCTATGGGAAAGACGGCTCTGTAACAACCTTTCCCAACCTGGTGCACCTCCACAGGATTTTGGACTATGTCTCCCATCAGCCTCAGCAACCCCATGCTTATAGAAGTTGTAGTCCAAAACCTGTGGAGGGCACTAAGTTGAGAAGTCTAGTTTATCAGGCTTACATAGACAGCGGAGACTTTGGTCCACACCAGAATCATCAATTCCACCTTGTGGGGAGATGCTCTATGTTCATAGGGCTGCAGGGGGCTCAAGCATCTGGCTCCATACATAAAAACAAAAGAAGAGCCTGCTGGATCAGGTCAGTGGCCCATCTAGTCCAGCATCCTGATCTCACAGGGGCCACCCAGAGGCTTATAGGAAATGCACAAGCAGGTCCCAAGCACAACTGCATGCCCCGCAACCCCTCTGGTGGTTCCCAGCAACTGCCTCTGACCATGGAGGTCATGGTCTGACCATGGAGGTCTGACCATGGAGGTCATGGAGCAAAGCCATCATGGCCAATAGCTACTAGCCTACATGTTTCTGCATGCTTTAAATACATAACGGGTCTGCATGAAATGTCTGAATTGGGTGAGCCATCAAATTCCTTGCACTGGACGGTAGGGGGAGAACCAGATGTTATTTTATACAATCTCAAAACAAAACAACAAAACAACCCTAGTCCAAAGCTGGGTGTTGGTTGTTTTTTTTTTAATGCCTAATTGCCCTCTTTTAGGATACTGTCCAATAATCCTGCCCGCTGTCATGAATCATTTCAGTCTGACCAAATGAAGCTCTGAGAGTGAATGCTCTGAGGTAAATGCTGCAAGAATGGGAGACCTTAGAATTACTGGGAAATCTTCCTTTTATGATACGTTTGGTAATTGCAAGCCTGCTTTAGGCTTAAATTTATATCTCCTTGTATTATTATCTATATAACATCAACCTGTCATTGTGTGTGCTCCGGGGGGGATTTCTACCAGCCTGTCACAGTGTACTCCATGCCATTTGAGTGTACATATCAATTATTTCCTGCTGTGATACCAATGATTTTTTCCCTGTCCTAACCTGGATTCCTTAGAGTCAACGCATTAGGGGTTTAACTGTGGGGATTTCACTTGTGCTCCTCTCGAGACGACAGATAATGTGAGGAGACTTGGACTTTAATTTATCATAGGCAGATATTATCTCCTACTGCTACGCAACAGGCCAAGCGTTTATCCTAAGAGCAGAAGACATTGATCCTCTCGGGCGATCTGCTATTATGATGTTATCCCAATTGACGGTAGCAATTTTGTCTGATGGATGGGTGTGTGCTTGAGTGGCAGCTGCTCAGTGTTCTACCTTTTCTCTCTGCCCAAAGCCCACATCAGCAGAAGGATTTGTTTACAGTCATGAATGCTATGCTGCTGAAAGGTGATGGGATGGCAGTCCTGAACACAGGAAGCTGCCTTCTATCAAGTAAGAGCATCAGCTGATCAGGCTACCCTGCCTGGCAGCATCTCTCTAGGGTTTCAGACAGAGGACATGCCCAGCCCTACCTGGGGATGCTGAGGACTGAGCTTGGAACCCTCTGCATGCAAAGCAGATGCTCTGCTACCTAGCTATTGCCCTTCCCTTAAAGGTTACTGAATTCTCTTTTGTCCATGAACAAGTTGCACATAGATTTCCACAATGACATGTCTCACTGCTTGAAGACTCATTGAGTCCATCCTACTTATTGGAGTGAGATGCCTTCAGTGGAGATTTGAGAAATGGACTTGGCACTTGACTGAAGACAAGGAATGCATTTATTACTTTCTCCCAAGGAAATCACAATCAACAGTGGCTTGTATCTAAAGTAGCACTATGTGAATGTTCCATCAGTGTAACGATTTCTGCTGGCATGACTGAATGTTCTCCCTTTCTCCTCCCTCAGCACCCATCCCTAAATCTGTTCTAGGGCTTTCCCCAACTCCCTGGAGCAAAATTTGGGAGACTGTAGTGGAAGGGTTCATGGGGAGAGGAGAGCATTCTGGCTCTTGCCCAGACATAGACAGAGGCTCTTACTTGGAAGGAAGAAGAAGATCTTTATTCAGACAAGTAACAGTACAACAGACACGATGCTCAGGAGTCACAGTTCGGGAGTACAGGAACAGTGCAAGAAGTTCTGAGCTGGATGGAACTGACAAGGATGTCCCAACAAGTTTCTCCATTCCTCGCACCAAGCTTTTAAAAACGATGTGTGGCATGCTCATTCATGAGACTTTCTAACTTTGAGGGAATATTAGGATTCTAAGCATGCACTCCATTGGGGTGGGTCTGCTCTCATTTGCAAAAGTGGTGCCAACTTCTAGGCAACACAATTGCACCCTCCTGCTCAGGCTCCTCCTGTTCAGTCTCCCCCAATGACTGATTGAAGCCTTCTGTAACCTCACTGAGGCTTCTCACTCCACAGGAAGGTTGAAGGAGAGAGCTGGCATCCCTGCTTTGCCCTTCTCCCATCCAGGTTCCCACATTTCAGCTCCTCCTCCATATCTTCATTGTCCATCAGAGTCTGCCAACCCAAGCCTCATCCCAATAGTGTTGCAGGGATCATGACAGAGAAGGGGGAGTGTCCCATTGCACAAGAGGAAATCCTTGCACTGATGGGTTGGCTGAGTTGAATACTCTCCAGTAATGCTATGTTAAAAGGGGGAAGGTGTGGCAAATTTGAGCAGGAGTATGGGATGAAACTCCTCTTCATCTGCTGATAGAGGAAGAGAAGCACTGGTGGTTCCATGCTGGTATGTCCGGGTAGCGGTTAGTTCCACAAACAGAAGCACCTGTGTGCTAGAGTCTAAAGATGAGTGTCAGTCCTTATGGATAGTCTCAGGTGACTCAGAACTAGGTGCAGCTCCACAGTTATAATACTGAACTCAAGCCCAGCCCTAGCATAAGGAAGAAGGAAGCATCAGGTGGCAAACCCTGGGGACATCCTTCAGAGCCACCTGGCTGTACCCTTCTGTTGGAGAGCAGAGCTGTGCGTACACCACTCCCATCCTTAGCTTGCTGCCCCCAGGTGCAGTGGAGGACATGATTGCCTGTATTGGAGTAAGGTTAAACTGCCATCTCAGTATATGGAATTGGAGGGGGGACAGCAAAAATGCCTTGGGTGGCCCCGACTGATCACCTGCAGAGAAGTGTATTTTGTGAGAAGGTAACAATCTTTCTTTAGTACCTCTTAAGCTGCCAATATTATAGCAGATCTTGGGCAGATCTTCTCTGCTAGTGGCTCTGCACAATTGCTTTTTGATTGGATAGATCAGAGTAGCAATTTGATCTTACGGGAAGGATACTCCAAATCACTGCTCCTTTTCATCCACAGGACGGAAAGCACAGCAGACACAAATTTAGAGGGTTGGCAGACCCCTGAAGTCATGTGCAAAATTTAATACACTTTCTCCTGTGCCTTCAGCCATTGTTCCCTCCCCCACTCTGCCTAGTTTGCATATGAGACCACACATCCAGCCACTGATTACAGTTTTTTCACTGACAAAAATCAATCAGGATAATTGCCCACATCAGCAAAACAACAATATTCACACTGGAAATTGACCAAGAATACAAATGCAACCCAAAATGATTCTGACAGGTGCTTAAATTGCATTGGGTTATACTAGCAAGGCTTGCAAACATGCACACATACAAAATAGTGGCATTCATTGAAGTTTTACTCAGAGTAAATCAATTAAAAGTAAGAAACATTACTAAGTTAGGTCCATTAATGTTAGTAAGTCAACTCTGAGTAAAACATAGCTGACTATCACCCAGTGTTTGGAATGAACTAGTTTGGTTGAGCGAAGTTCATTGAACCAGGTCAAAATATGTGAACTACACTTGAAAATAATTCCCATAATTGTTGAGTGAATTAAAGGTGAATTCTGTGCATTTTTAAAGTAGAATTTGAATGATTTCTATTTTATCTTCAAGTTCATTCCATTCTCATCCCCCTCCTAGCAAGAGGTCCAGATGCTTACCTTTTTTTTTTTAAAAGAAAAAAGTAAGTGAATTGGACAACTATATAAAAAGTTAGAAAGCAAAATGTGGAGCAAATGTTCCAATGCTCATTAGGCAGATACAGAGGTGCTGCTGTTGTTAAAGCCACTTAATCACTTAATCATTGTTGCTAAGTAATAAAGAGGAAGGATTATGAGGCATTTCCTGTATCTTCCCTATTGAAGAGATTGTATCTTTTTGAATGGGAGCAGTTTGCAGTGAGCACTGATGGCAACAACAAGAACAAAGCAAATGATGCCTTATACCTTTAACAGCTCTGTGGCTGGCACAAATTAAACAGGTCAAGCAATTACGGGGAAAACTTTGCATGCTGACTTTGGGTCTGTCAGATATCTTGTATGTGTCCCTCATTTACCTTTGGGCCCTATACCTCAGCACAGTAGAATTCTAGATCAGAGATCGGCAAGGCTTACTGGGTATGGGCCAGATCATTCCCATGGAGATCTTTTGTGGGCTGTGCCGGCACAGTGCGATGCCGAAAATTGTGTGTGTGCATGTCTGCAGTGCCGGAAATCGCTTCTGCGGATACCCAGGCGCTGAAAATTGCACCTGTGCAGAAGGTTTCTGGCGTCTGGGCATGTGCAGAAGCGATTTCCGGAGCAGCGGAAGAGAGTCCCAGCGCCGCGCTGTGCCGGTTTAGCGCAGCGAGCAGAGACTCGCCGAATGGGCAACTCAGTTCGGGGCTGGCTCATGGGCCGGTTAAGATACCCTCATGGGCCGCTTCTGGCCCATGGGCCTTAGGTTGCCGACCTCTGTTCTAGATGCTAGGGAAACATTCATTTGGCCAAACTAGTTCATTTGTAAAAAGACAAACTTGAACTGGAATTAGTTCTTTTGGGACAGGATAAAAACTGCTTTTTAAAATGAACTTTCCAAGCACTGCTAAAGCAAAAGCAAAAGCACCCCCCCCCCCACTGATCACTGCTTCACTCAATTTTGGTCACACATCACATGTAGCCAAGATAGCCCCAGCTTTTTTCTTATTATACCCAATTTTGTGGCCTGCTTTCTCCATTTCCATTTGAGATTTTATTCCTTCCACACATTTTACTCCATTTGGGGGAAACCCAAGCATTTTGGTCTTCCTGTGTCCTCCAAATAAAGTTTTCTTTGGCAAACTTGACCAGGTTCAAGTCAATAATTGCTTGACGTGGAAGAATCCCCAAGGACAAAACTAAGAATCAAATTCTACAATTGTGCACAATTTGGGAAGCATCCGTCTCTTTGGGGAAATAGGTCAGGTAAAGCGGCAATAATTTCTAGTCTGACTGGATGTAAGCAGGAAGTGTGCTGGATGAAGCTTCCTGGCCTGAGCATGAACAGGAGGAGTAAAATGGATGGGCAAATAAGATGAAGAGACAGAGGCATTAACAAAGAAAAATGTCTCATTTCCCCCTTAGTACTAATTGAAGAAATGCTAGCAATTGAGGCAATAGTAATTTCTCAAGGTGCTAATAGCTGCAATGTGTCCTGGAAAGCAACTGTCTACTTTTCACATCCTGATCTGCAATTAATGCCCTGGAGTAGTGCTGAAATCTTAAGTTAAAGATGCACATGCCTTTGCTTTATATCAGAGTTATATACAGTATCATTTTCACCACTATTCCATCCTTGCTTGGGGCCAGACTAGACATGATGATGGAGAGGTACCCATGCATCTCTGTCTTGTTAAAACTTACAAATAACATCAGGAGCGGGGTGGGCAGAAACAAGATCAGGATCATAGCATAGCATAGGAGCAGAGAGGATTAACAATTCCCCCCCCCCATTGGTGTTTTCACAGGGGGGGCTATTTCTTTCTAAGGGCAGGGGAGAAAATTGTTTCAGTTCACATTTAAAGGTGAATATCAAATTCACATTTTCTGAAACACAGCTGTCCTTGAAAAGTGGTACTAAATTTTGCGATGCAGTCCTCCAACCAACCAGCATTTACACAAAAAATGTGTATTTTAGGAGGAAGTAGGCATCACAATGAAGATAAGAGTGAAAATAAGATACGAAAAGCATTATTTCAGGGGAAATTGCTTGCAAAAACCTGTGTATATTACGGTAATCAAAACTAAATTTAAAAAATGTGCTTATTAGGAAAAATTTGCACTAATGAATTTTCATGAGGTTTTGTTTGTTTTTTTAAAAAACTGACAGATCCTCTCATTCCTACCTTCTGTCAATGTCGCTGTGACTGCTTTAGAAATTTCTTGCTTGAATGCACCATGGAATGGGGAAGCTTTCTATAGAAATTCCATAGTGCTGAGTATCCCCCCACCTCATTCTTCTGCCCATGTTTCGTGCTGTAGTGCCACTGCAAAGAGTGTTTTGAGAATGAAATCACAGTTGGTGTGTTAAGAGCTTAACCTTAGCTGAAGAGCTCCCTGCTACATCCCTCATCTGCAAATACTTAGAATTTCACAGAAAGGATAATTCTCTCCCTCACTCCCTCTCTCCAAATATATCATATTCTGAACATTCATTACTGCAGTTTTTTTATACTCTGATTTTAATTTTTTTTTTAAAAAAAACATTATTATATATTGTTTTTAATATATTTTGAAGCTGTCTTGGGTACTTTAATCAAAAGGCAGATTAAGTATAGTCAAACCATTTTTATTGACATTATTATTATTAATTGTTTTTATTATTTTTTGCTTTGTTATATTTATTGTTTGTTTAGAATGTTGTGAAACACTTTGGCAACAATTTTGTGCAAGAATGGCATACAAATAAACAATTGATGGTGATAAATACTTAGAGAGCAAGCAGTTCCTGGCTGTGTACATTAGGCGGCAAACCCAAGGGTTGTGGTTGTTGGTTTTGCTGTGTCATGTATGACTCACTAGATGTTGCTAGACTCCCATAAGAGCATAAGAAGAGCCTGTGGATCAGGCCAGTGGCCATGTAGCCCAGTACAGTGGTACCTCAGGTTAAGTACTTAATTTGTTCCGGAGGTCTGTTCTTAACCTGAAACTGTTCTTAACCTGAAGCACCACTTTAGCTAATGGGGCCTCCTGCTGCCGCCGCGCTGCCGGAGCACGATTTCTGTTCTCATCCTGAAGCAAAGTTCTTAACCCGAGGTACTATTTCTGAGTTAGCGGAGTCTGTAACCTGAAGCGTATGTAACCTGAAGCGTATGTAACCCGAGGTACCACTGCATCCTGATCTCACAGTGGCCTATCTAATGCCTATGAGAAGCCCCGAAATATGACCTGCTCTCCCTTCCTCTGGTCTGCAAAAATACTTCAGAAAAACGTCACCAGGATTAGGAGCCACTGGTAGCCTGATCTTCCTAACTCCCATCACTGCAAGGCAGCATAGCCAATGGTCTGTGATAATGCGAGTTGTAGTCAAGTACCACAGATTTCCCATCTCCATAGTTGAGATTGAAACTTGTACAGTCAGAATATCACCCTTATTTTATTAGGATACATTTACCAAATTCCCAGTCAAATCCATGGCCATTTCCACTTCCTCCCCATGACCATTCATACCTTGGATCAAAATGTGTATACCGTATAGCTCTAGCTCCTTTCTAAAGTTGGCTGGATCCAATTGCTTAAACCGGAGGAGGAATACTTGGTACATTGATTTGTTGCCATTCCTTTGGTCTCTTTCTTGCTTTCTAAATATATTAGTTAGCGCAATCTCACTTGACTTGGGAGTAAGATATAAGGAGATTTGATTTCCCACTTTAGTTTGATAATAACAATTTATTTTGTCTTTTATGCTTCATGGCCTGACATATAATATATGTTGGTATTTCTTATTTGGTCTGCTCTATCGCTTAGCTCATGTCTGCTGCCGCCTCCCCCCTCCCCAGCCCCCTCTGAAAACCAGCTGTACTGGGGGAAATGATGCCATTGCTGCTGCCCTCCCGGATGAAAGTGAATGCAAATGTAGCTGGAGACATATCAATGCCTAGCTCAGCCAACAGCTAGATCTGTGAGACACACGGGAAGACCCTTGAGGCTTGTCGAGAGCAAAGAGCTAACAGGAAAGCCAGTCAAATTCTCAGCTTCATTATGACCCACAAACTGCCTGCGAGAGATGAAATGCCCAGTGGAAGGATGTCAGCTCTGTGTGTGCTCATACACAAGAGAATGCGACAGCATGCATATGTGTAACCAAACTGAATGAATGTGCGTCCATGTGTGTGTATTGTTACAAGTTTTTTTGGGGGGGCAGATCCCCCTAAATTACAGGCTCCAATAAAAGTTAGAATTAATTAAGGTTTGGGGAGATAAACTGTGCCAAACACTGAACCCCTGAATTAGCTTATGCTTAACATACTAGGGGATGCGGGTGGCGCTGTGGGTAAAAGCCTCAGCGCCTAGGGCTTGCCGATCGTAAGGTCGGCGGTTCGAATCCCCGTGGCGGGGTGCGCTCCTGCTGTTCGGTCCCAGCGCCTGCCAACCTAGCAGTTCGAAAGCACTCTCGGGTGCAAGTAGATAAATAGGGACCGCTTACTAGCGGGAAGGTAAACGGCGTTTCCGTGTGCGGCTCTGGCTCGCCAGAGCAGCGATGTCACGCTGGCCACGTGACCCGGAAGTGTCTCCGGACAGCGCTGGCCCCCGGCCTCTTGAGTGAGATGGGCGCACAACCCTAGTGTCTGTCAAGACTGGCCCGTACGGGCAGGGGTACCTTTACCTTTACCTTTAACATACTAGCTACCCAAGCCTGGTGGCAGCTCTCTGAGTGTGGGTCATTAGGTGAATAAAGCTTGATATAATGGCCAAGTCATTAACCTAATAAAAGGTAGGCCAATGGGCAAAAGGGTGAAGCCCTTCCCTAGGCCCTGGCATTGTAGTTTGAGGATTGCAGTTTGCCTGATGTGGATGGGAGGAAAATCTTTCCAGTCTGTTAGTGGCGACAGGAGTGAGCACAGGATGGGCTGACTGCTTTTATGCTGCAGAAAGGAATCAGAGAGCGTGGCTGATTCCTGTTTTGGATTCAAGAATGCTGCGCCTATGTTCCCATAGGCAACTGCTTGGAGTGTAATGCTATGGACCACTCCATCACAGACTTAGGTTGTATATATATGTGTAAATAAGCCATATATCATAAGGACACCACAGTCTCGGCTGTCCCTTACTTCCAAAGGAAACACAGACCCTGGGTAAGCATCTGGGCCACTGAAATCTCACCTTTGTTTTTTCATATCCATGGAAGGGAGTATCATTAGCCCCTATCATTCATGCCAGTGATCAGCAACACTAGTCTGAGCATATACCAGATGTGAAACAGGCCCTGTTAGTAAAACATGATAAAGTGTTTGTGCGTTTGAGTCATGCCATGACCTTGTAACCAAGTCTTCTCTGTGCCACTGCCTGATTTCTTCAGCTAGAAACGCAAAGGCTTGAATTGGTAGCCTTTAGCATACAGACCTCACCACTGGAAAACAGGCCTTCTGTAAGGTAAGGGCCTGATGGGGCCTGGCTCAAAAACCTGAAGCCCTGAGGGCAGCATTCCATGTTGGGGGAAGGCATGTCATAGTGAGTGTTTGTTTCCATCATCAGCATTTCTAATAAAGAATAGGGTGGGGGAGGCAAAATATCTAAAATAAGTTGTGTGAGAGAGACATTTTTATGAAGGAGCTCCTAGATCTATCTCTACAGAGCCCTCTGGAACAAAGGAGAGAGCCAGAGAGAGAGAGAGAGAGGGAGCGCCAATCTCTATTATCTGCAAAGCGCTTATGGGTTCAGTGATTGAAATACTTCCACTGGCCCATGAATAATTATCTCTATCCTGAGTGCTTGCCAGCATGACGCATCTTCATTTCATTAGGGGGACAGGACTGGAATTGGCAATGGCAGAATTCATTTATCACATTTTAATAGAGAGGCAGCCTGGGAAGGGTGGGACTAATGAGATATTTCTAAAGAAATTAGCCAGCTTCTATTAGGACGCTGTCTCCTGCACAGAGACTACAGCTGGTGACGGATGGTGGAGGGCATGCCCCCTTGAGACTCCCTCCCTGTCACTCTCCCACCCCCACCCCCGCCACCCCGCTTCACAGCATATGATCTCCTTTTGATTATTCATCTGCTGTTTAAATGGGAGAATTATGAATAAATGATACCGGAATCTGGTATCGAGGTACTCCAACAGTTATGCTTTTGTAGGGGTTGCAGATCTTTTACACTGGCTGCCTTGGAAGGCTGCACACCTCCAACTAGAGATGGGGGCAGAATTCGAGCTAGTTTGCATTTAAAGGCAAACCTACCCCAATTGTACTTCCTGAAGCAATATGAGTACAGTGTTACCTCGGATTACAGACGCTTCAGGTTACAGACTCCGCTAACCCAGAAATAGTACCTCGGGTTAAGAACTTTGCTTCAGGATGAGAACAGAAATCATGTGGCGGCAGCACAGCGGCAGCAGGAGGCCCCATTAGCTAAAGTGGTACCTCGGGTTAAGAATGGACCTCCAGAACGAGTTCTCAAGTCAGGGGTGCCAACTTGAATAAAATATTGGGTTGGGGCAAGTTAGCCTTGTCCCACTTCATTGATCACATGACGTGCTGAATACACACCATTTGAATGGCAATGCCCATCATCAGGAGCCTCCCTCAAATATTTTATGGGGGGGCAAAGACACCTCAGCCCCTGGGCGTTGGCTCCTATACCCCCAGTCAAGTAATGTGCCCCAAATGCATGAACAAGTGTAAAATGTCCATAAAAATGCATGTATGGCATACAGAATTGCATTATATTGGGAGGGATGGCTTTGCAAGTAATTTGCACATTAGGCAAAGTTGCACACAAAATTGTGTGTATTGGGGAAATGCACGCTAAAATGCTGGTGCATTTCCACAAGGACTTTTTTTAAAAAAAAATGCAGACTGATGTGAAAATGTGAAGCACTGTACTGAAAGTACGGATTTGCCTATTCCTACTCACAGGCCACATTCTGGGATCCAGCGCCTTCATCTGAGAGCATGTAGGCTGGCAGGGAGAAAATCTGTTGCTACAGGGTCTCCTCCTGCCGACTGTTGATACAACAGACACTTTGCTCACACTTCTCTTTTGTTTGCTGCTGGCGCACAGCTTGATAGTGAGAGCTCTTCTTGTGGGAGGCGGGAGAGGAGGCTGCAGCTTGAGAAACTGAAGCAAGTGCTGCACAGTCTATGGCTTCCTATGAGCTTTTCATACGGGATGGGGAATCTCCAGGCTGAATGGGGCCCACCAGGCCTCTTTATGTGGCACTCAAGATTTTGCCCGGACTCCACCGCTCACTGGGCCTCCTCCACACTTTCCCTGAGTGCTTCTGCCATGCTGAAATGTGCCCTTGCTTGCCTGGGTGACATGTGGAAAGCATAGCTCATCTGCTTTGCCTGCAGAAGGTCCCATGTTCCATCTCCAGGAGAGACTTATGTCTAAAACCCTGGAGAGTCGCTTCCGGTCAATGTAGATAGTACTGAACTACATGGACCAACAGTCTGATCCAGTACAAGGCAGCCCCATGATATTCTTGTAAAGAAGCTGGTAAAATGCGGTCTTGACTATGCTACCACTCAGTGGATTTGTAACTGGCTGACTGACCGAACCCAAAGGGTGCTCATCAATGGTTCCTCTTCATCCTGGAGAAGAGTGAGTAGTGGGGTGCCACAGGGTTCTGTCTTGGGCCCGGTCTTATTCAACATCTTTATCAATGACTTGGATGATGGACTCAAGGGCATCCTGATCAAATTTGCAGATGACACCAAACTGGGAGAGGTGGCTAACACCCCAGAGGACAGGATCACACTTCAAAACGACCTTGACAGATTAGAGAACTGGGCCAAAACAAACAAGATGAACTTTAACAGGGAGAAATGTAAAGTATTGCACTTGGGCAAAAAAAATGAGAGGCACAAATACAAGATGGGTGACACCTGGCTTGAGAGCAGTACATGTGAAAGAGTCTTGGTTGACCACAAACTTGACATGAGCCAACAGTGTGACGCGGCAGCTAAAAAAGCCAATGCAATTCTGGGCTGCATCAATAGGAGTATAGCATCTAGATCAAGGGAAGTAATAGTGCCACTGTATTCTGCTCTGGTCAGACCTCACCTGGAGTACTGTGTCCAGTTCTGGGCACCACAGTTCAAGAAGGACACTGACAAACTGGAACGGGTCCAGAGGAGGGCAACCAAAATGGTCAAAGGCCTGAAAACGATGCCTTATGAGGAACGGCTAAGGGAGCTGGGCATGTTTAGCCTGGAGAAGAGGAGGTTAAGGGGTGATATGATAGCCATGTTCAAATATATAAAAGGATGTCACATAGAGGAGGGAGAAAGGTTGTTTTCTGCTGCTCCAGAGAAGCGGACACAGAGCAATGGATCCAAACTACAAGCAAGAAGATTCCACCTAAACATTAGGAAGAACTTCCTGACCGTAAGAGCTGTTCGACAGTGGAATTTGCTGCCAAGGAGTGTGGTGGAGTCTCCTTCTTTGGAGGTCTTTAAGCAGAGGCTTGACAACCATATGTCAGGAGTGCTCTGATGGTGTTTCCTGCTTGGCAGGGGGTTGGACTCGATGGCCCTTGTGGTCTCTTCCAACTCTATGATTCTATGATTCCTGTAGGAATGTAGCCCATTATATGAAGGGAAAGAGTTACAGCAGTTGCTCCAAATATATTGCTGCATGCCACCTCAATCTCCAGACGGTGAGAGATTGCAGGGTTTCCATGCATTTACCCAGGGTTTGGTTTCCTTGGAAGGAGAGACAGAGAATATATGGTTTATCAGAAATTCAGGCAGTAATTTTTCAGGGAAAGGTTTCAGAAAACAGAGACTGTCCCTAGTAAATGGGAATACAGTGGTATCTCAGGTTACAGATGCTTCAGGTTACAGACGCTTCAGGTTACAGACTCCGCTAACCCAGAAATAGTCCCTCGGGTTAATAACTTTGCTTCAGGATGAGAACAGAAATCGTGCTCCGGTGGCGCGGCAGCAGCAGCAGGCCCCCATTAGCTAAAGTGGTACCTCAGGTTAAGAACAGTTTCAGGTTAAGAATGGACCTCCAGAACAAATTAAGTTCTTAACCCGAGGTACCACTCTACTTGAAACCCATACGGAATATGCATGAAATAATGGATTTACCTCTTCTGCTCTGTTTCCATGACATATGCACCATTTCTGCCATGTTTATTCTACTTCAGCTAAGAAGCAGAATGGCTGCCTCTGCCTTCTTTCTCTGTTTCCTTGTGTACATGGCCCTTTAATGGACATAATGAATAGATCTTAACATCTCTTGGCAGAATAAACAACAAGCGGCCAAGTGGCCTACTTGCCTTTAGAGCCATTATCCACAACTCTCTATTTATCTTTCCATATCGTCTGTCTAATAATCCCTAATTATGAGGTGCTCCCTGTCTTAGCAGTGCTAACCACATTTTCATTGAAATGCAGACGTTCACTGACCTTCTATTTATGGCTGAGCTAGAAAGAGCTCTGCTTTTTTGCGAATTTAATGATAGGGAAAGAAGACTGTGTGGTTAGCACAGAGGGGTGTAAGTAAGAGATTGTTTTCCTTCTCTTCCAGTTGTGTGGAGGTCTCACAAAAAGAGGCAAAGATGTGAACTGGTAAGTACTGTACAGGAAAAGTGTGTGTGTGGGGGGGGGGGTACTGGGGCTCTCCAGATACCACTGGAGTCCAGCTTTCAACAGCCCCAGGTGGCATGGGAAATGGCCAGGAATTATTGAAGTTGTAGTTCAGTGACACTGGATGGGCTACAGGTTCCACATCAGTTCCTTATATGCTGATGTTTTGTATTCACAGATTGGCTACAGGAGGGATGGGGAACCTGTGGTCCATTAGATGTTGTTGGAATCTGGCTCCCATCGGTCCCAGCCAGTATGGCCAACATCTTTATCAACGACTTGGATGATGGACTCAAGGGCATCCTGATCAAATTTGCAGATGACACCAAACTGGGAGGGGTGGCTAACACCCCAGAGGACAGGATCACACTTCAAAACGACCTTGACAGATTAGAGAACTGGACCAAAACAAACAAGATGAACTTTAACAGGGAGAAATGTAAAGTATTGCACTTGGGCAAAAAAAATGAGAGGCACAAATACAAGATGGGTGACACCTGGCTTGAGAGCAGTACATGTGAAAAGGATCTAGGAGTCTTGGTTGACCACAAACTTGACATGAGCCAACAGTGTGACACAGCAGCTAAAAAAGCCAATGCAATTCTGGGCTGCATCAATAGGAGTATAGCATCTAGATCAAGGGAAGTAATAGTGCCACTGTATTCTGCTCTGGTCAGACCTCACCTGGAGTACTGTGTCCAGTTCTGGGCACCACAGTTCAAGAAGGACACTGACAAACTGGAACGTGTCCAGAGGAGGGCAACCAAAATGGTCAAAGGCCTGGAAACGATGCCTTATGAGGAATGGCTAAGGGAGCTGGGCATGTTTAGCCTGGAGAAGAGGAGGTTAAGGGGTGATATGATAGCCATGTTCAAATATATAAAAGGATGTCACATAGAGGAGGGAGAAAGGTTGTTTTCTGCTGCTCCAGGGAAGAGGACACGGAGCAATGGATCCAAACTACAAGAAAGAAGATTCCACCTAAACATTAGGAAGAATTTCCTGACAGTAAGAGCTGTTCAACAGTGGAATTTGCTGCCAAGGAGTGTGGTGGAGTCTCCTTCTTTGGAGGTCTTTAAGCAGAGGCTTGACAACCATATGTCGGGAGTGCTCTGATGGTGTTTCCCAGGGGGTTGGACTCGATGGCCCTTGTGGTCTCTTCCAACTTTATGATTCTGTGATAGCAGCTCTAGTAAGTGTTCCAGCTTACTCAGGGTTCCAGTTTTCAGGGACAGCTTATGCATGTGAGGCACACTTCTTCCTTCAGAGTTTCCCCAACACATCAGAAGTAGCCACATTCAGAATATACATTTAAAGCACCATGAGTCCACTTTAAACACTTGTGCCTTCCCTCAAAGGATTCTGGGAGGTAAAGGTACTGAGCATTGTGAGGAGACCCCTATCCCCCTCTCAGAGCTACAATTCCCAGAGTTTTCTGTGAAGAGCGATTGTTAAATCACTCTGAGAAATTAAATTTTGTGGGAGTAATAGGGGTATCCTCACAATGCTCAGCACCCTTTATGAAATAATAATAATAATAATAATAATAATAATAATAATAATAATTATTTATTATTTATACCCCACCCATCTGGCTGAAGTCCGGACTGTTTAAAATGGTATCATAGTGCTTTAATCATAGTGCCAGCAGCTGTGTGTGCAACATAGGAGCAGGGTAAATAATGTGGCCTCACTATCTCCATGCAACTGAGATTGTGTGGAAATACTGGAAGCTTTTCGAAAATCTCCGAAGTGGATGGCGCTGGTGAGGAAGAGCAAGTCAAAGGAGCCGTTTAAGTTATTTTTCACCTTTCCTTTCCTTAATGAACAGTAAAAGAGTACAGACAGTGAGTCTCTTAGCTTACTTCCTGCCTCGGATAAATTTTATTAAAACCACATTATTATGTGGATTTATGAATTTAATTTTTCTTTTATCTCTCAGCCCTCAAAATTCCAATATTTCACTGATAGAGCTACCTCCCTGAAATGTTGCTGAATGTTGGAGGACAGACAGAAATCTTGTAAACTGAGAATAATATTTAGGCCATGAAAATGTAACAGAAGTAAAATCATTTGTCTTCCACACCTCTTTTTAGATAGCGTTTTACAACAGCGAGTAAGTTATTATTGTTAATGATGATCCAGCCTTGCCCAGATATTATTCACAGGAGCTTCCCCTGTGGAAATGTGAGGCCTCATAATGTGAATAATGAGAGAATGGTATAGTGCAGCAGATCAGGAGCAAGAGCCCATATCGAAACCTGCCCTCTACCCCTGGGCAGAATAAATAATACAACTCTGAATTAAGAGAGAAAAACACCATATAGCAAAGCAGTTAATAATTCAGAAGCCCCACAATATATTACTTATACATTCAACTTAAAGGGCACGTCACACCATTTAATAAAACCTATTAATCAGTGGTTTGCACAAAAAGAACCCTCTAGAGGCATTCTTCAGTTCTAAGATGTTAAATGTGGGGAGTTTTACTCGGCTTTTACTCGATTTTTAAGCATTTCTGATGGAGGAGTATGTTCATCCAGGGCAGGCATGGGGAATGTTTTCCAGCCAGCAGGCCATATTCTTATTTCTCTGCCAAATTTGACTCCACTGGGGGGTAAAGGAGGGTGCCCACCCCTGACCCTAATAGAAACAGAAATGGAAAAGTTCAATGTGTTGGGGTCATGTAATGGTTCTAGGGATTGCTTGTGCGTAAGTAGCCTTTACTCCTGGCTAGGTTGCATGGTTGAACCCTTTCTGACTAGACAGCCCTCTATTCCGTGGCTGCCTCAGTCGCTGGCAGAATCCGTCAGTGGGCGTTTCTTAAACCGCTTCCAACATAAAAGCTGCTTGACACCCAGTCTCCTCCCCTGTTGCCTGCGCGAAAGCTTTTTGCGCAAGGTGGGTGTGGGCAAAGGAGCACTAGTCCCCTCTCCGCTGGTCTCCTGCGAAGAGTCCTGGAGCCACCTCTCTGCTTCCTCTATCTCCTCCCCTTCCCCACTGGTGTTACCCTGATTTCCTTCCCCAGCGTATGGGCTATCCCTCCTCCTACTGGGACCCTCTCCACCATCATCCGGGAGCCCCTCTCACCTCCTCCTGCTCCGATGGCAGTTCCCTGACAGGTAAGGAAGGGCAGGGTAGGGGTGTAGCTAGGGGGTGGTGAGGTGGGCCCCCACCAGGGGCGCAGATGGTTGAGGGGCACAAAATCGGCTAAAAAAATATGTCCATAAGTATAAATATCAACTATTGCCTCATAAGAAATGGTTTTAAATGGAGGCCGAATTGAATGGGTGGAGGAGAGGCAGAAAGAAGAGCTAATTTGTCCATGGCTAGGGAGCGCTATCTGGATGGTTCTGCCAGGGGCACAAGATCACCTAGCTACAGCTCTGGGGTAGGGCCAGTCCAGGACATTTTGCTACTCTTAGGCAAAACTAAAAATGCTGTTGCCCGAACACTTCTGCCTTCACAACACATGCACACGAGGTAGAAGGAGGCATGCGGCATCATGTGTTCATGTGTGCATGTGGATCCGCTGCTTGAGGCAGCTACCTCATCTCGCTTCCTGAGTGGTCCGGTCCTGAGGATTTGGAACTTGAGGCCCTCCACTAGCCAGGGATGGGGCTGATAGGAGTTGGAGTCTAACAACATCTGGAGGGTCACAAGTTCCCCATCCACGGCCTGGAGCTTTTCCTGACCTGAATCTTAAGATATGTTAACTTAGGTTCATAGAAGGAAATTTTGCTTTCACCCTTTGTTGTTGTTGTTGTTTAGTCGTTCAGTCGTATCCGACTCTTCGTGACCCCATGGACCAGAGCACGCCAGGCACTCCTGTTTTCCACTGCCACCCGCAGTTTGGTCAGATTCATGTTTGTAGCTTCGAGAACACTGTCTAACCATCTCGTCCTCTGTCGTCCTCTTCTCCTTGTGCCCTCCATCAGGGTCTTTTCCAGTGAGTCTTCTCTTCTCATGAGGTGGCCAAAGTATTGGAGCCTCAGCTTCATGATCTGTCCTTCCAGGGAGCACTCCGGGCTGATTTCCTTAAGAATGGATGCATTTGATCTTCTTGCAGTCCATGGGACTCTCAAGAGTTTCCTCCAGCACCATAATTCAAAAGCGTCAATTCTTCGGCGATCAGCCTTCTTTATGGTCCAGCTCTCACTTCCATACATCACTACTGGGAAAACCATAGCTTTTACTATACGGACCTTTGTTGGCAAGGCTTTCACCCTTACCCTCACCAATTCCTGCAGCCTCTAAAATAGGTCTTCAAGACGGCAAGGGTTTCCCCCAAACAAAGCCAGATGATGTGGGAGAGCTGCTGAGGGAAGAAGGATATGGGAAACTTTCTTTCTGCAAACCTCTTTAACTTCTCTTACGATATAAACACCCCTTCAGGGATCACTGCCTTGCCGTGGCGAAGGGGCTTGAAGAACTCAGGGAAGCTATGAACTATGCCGAGCAGGGCACCCAAGATGAACAGGTCATAGTGGAGAGTTTTGACCAAACGTGATCCACCTGGAGCAGGAATCGGCAAGCCACTCCAGTATCCCTGCCAAGAAAACTCCATGGACAAAGACAACAGGTATATAAAAGTTATGACGCTGGAAGATGAGCCCCTCAGGTCGGAAGGCGTCCAACATGCTACTGGGGAAGAGCGGAGGACAAGTACAAGTAGATCCAGAGCTGATGAAGCTGCTGGGCCAAAGCCGAAAGGACGCTCAGTTGCGGATATGCATGGAAGCGAAAGGAAAGTCCAATGCTGTAAAGAAAAATATTGCATAGGAACCTGGAATGTAAGAACCATGAACCTTGGTAAGTTGGATGTGGTCAAAAATGAGATGGCAAGAATAAACATTGACATCCTGGGCATCAGTGAACTAAAATGGACAGGAATGGGCGAATTCAGTTCGGATGACTATCATATCTACTACTGTGGGCAAGAAACCCGTAAAAGAAATGGAGTGGCCCTCATAGTCAACAAAAGAGTGGCGAAAGCTGTACTGGGATGCAATCTTAAGAATGATAGAATGATCTCGATACGAATCCAAGGCAGACCTTTTAACATCACAGTAATCCAAGTTTATGCACCAACTACTGGTGCTGAAGAAACCGAAATTGACCAATTCTATGAAGACTTACAACACCTTATAGAAGTGACACCAAAGAAGGATGTTCTTCTCATTATAGGGGATTGGAATGCTAAAGTAGGGAATCAAGAGATAAAAGGAACAACTGGCAAATTTGGTCTTGGAATTCAAAACGAAGCAGGGCAAAGGCTAATAGAGTTCTGTCAAGAGAACAAGCTAGTCATCACAAACACACTTTTCCAACAACACAAGAGACGACTCTACACATGGACATCACCAGATGGGCAGCATCGAAATCAGATTGATTATATTCTCTGCAGCCAAAGATGGAGAAGCTCTATACAGTCAGCAAAAACAAGACCTGGAGCTGACTGTGGCTCAGATCATCAGCTTCTTATAGCAAAATTCAAGCTTAAACTGAAGAAAGTAGGAAAAACCACTGGGCCGGTAAGATACAATCTAAACCAAATCCCTTATGAATACACAGTGGAAGTGAGGAACAGGTTTAAGGATTTAGATTTGGTGGACAGAGTGCCTGAAGAACTATGGATGGAGGCTCGAAACATTATACAGGAGGCAGCAACGAAAACCATCCCAATGAAAAGGAAATGCAAGAAAGCAAAGTGGCTGTCCAATGAGGCCTTACAAATAGCGGAGGAGAGAAGGCAAGCAAAATGCGAGGGAGATAGAGAAAGATACAGGAAATTGAATGCAGAATTCCAAAAAAAAGCAAGGAGAGACAAGAAGGCCTTCTTAAATGAGCAATGCAAAGAAACAGAGGAAAACAACAGAATGGGAAGAACCAGAGATCTGTTCAAGAAAATTGGAGATATGAAAGGAACATTTCGTTCAAAGATTACCATAATAAAGGACAAAAGTGGTAAGGACCTAACAGAAGCAGAAGACATCAAGAAGAGGTGGCAAGAATACACAGAGGAACTATACCAGAAAGATATGGATGTCTCGTACACCCCAGGTAGTGTGGCTGCTGACCTTGAGCCAGACATCCTGGAGAGTGAAGTCAAATGGGCCTTAGAAAGCATTGCAAATAACAAGGCCAGTGGAAGTGATGGTATTCCAGCTGAACTATTTAAAATTTTAAAAAATGATGCTGTTAAGGTGCTACACTCAATATGCCAGCAAGTTTGGAAAACTCAGCAGTGGCCAGAAGATTGGAGAAGGTCAGTCTACATCCCAATCCCAAAGAAGGGCAGTGCTAAAGAATGCTCCAACTACCGCACAATTGCACTCATTTCACACGCTAGCAAGGTTATGCTTAAAATTCTTCAAGGAAGGCTCAAGCAGTATGTGGACCGAGAACTCCCAGAAGTGCAAGCTGGATTTAGAAGAGGCAGGGGAACCAGAGACCAAATTGCAAACATGCGCTGGATTATGGAGAAAGCTAGAGAGTTCCAGAAAGACATCTACTTCTGCTTCATTGACTATGCAAAAGCCTTTGACTGTGTGGATCACAGCAAACTATGGCAAGTTCTTAAAGAAATGGGAGTGCCTGATCACCTCATCTGTCTCCTGAGAAATCTCTATGTGGGACAAGAAGCTACAGTTAGAACTGGATATGGAACAACTGACTGGTTCAAAATTGGGAAAGGAGTACGACAAGGCTGTATTTTGTCTCCCTGCTTATTTAACTTATATGCAGAATTCATCATGCGAAAGGCTGGGCTGGATGAATCCCTAGCCGGAATTAAGATTGCTGGAAGAAATATCAACAACCTCAGATATGCAGATGACACAACCTTGATGGCAGAAAGTGAGGAGGAATTAAAAAACCTTTTATTGAGGGTGAAAGAGGAGAGCACAAAATATGGTCTGAAGCTCAACATCAAAAAAACGAAGATCATGGCCACTGGTCCCATCACCTCCTGGCAAATAGAAGGGGAGGAAATGGAGGCAGTGGGAGATTTTACTTTCTTGGGCTCCATGATCACTGCAGATGGTGACAGCAGCCACGAAATTAAGAGATGCCTGCTTCTTGGGAGGAAAGCAATGGCAAACCTAGATAGCATTTTAAAAAGTAGAGACATCACCTTGCCAACAAAGGTCCGTATAGTAAAAGCTATGGTTTTCCCAGTAGTGATGTATGGAAGTGAGAGCTGGACCATAAAGAAGGCTGATCGCCGAAGAATTGACGCTTTTGAATTATGGTGCTGGAGGAGACTCTTGAGAGTCCCATGGACTGCAAGAAGATCAAACGCATCCATTCTTAAGGAAATCAGCCCTGAGTGCTCACTGGAAGGACAGATCGTGAAGCTGAGGCTCCAATACTTTGGCCACCTCATGAGAAGAGAAGACTCACTGGAAAAGACCCTGATGTTGGGAAAGATGGAGGGCACAAGGAGAAGAGGACGACAGAGGACGAGATGGCTAGACAGTGTTCTCGAAGCTACAAACATGAATCTGACCAAACTGCGGGTGGCAGTGGAAGACAGAAGTGCCTGGCGTGCTCTGGTCCATGGGGTCACGAAGAGTCGGACACGACTGAACGACTAAACAACAACAACAACGATATAAACAAGTTTGCTTTCAGCACAATAAATGTACGCACATTGTCCAATTGTGTTGCCTAGCCTGAGACACTTCCCTAAGGTTGTGCTTTTCATTAGTTGAAACAATTTGCCACCCGACTGTGACAGTTTAATTAAAGCTGAACAGTCCTTTTCTCTGGTATTCCTTCAATTGCCCATGTTCTGGCTGCGTGGTGTGCAGTTGCGCTCATGGCCTGCCGTATCTGACGTTGGCAGAGGCATCCTGTGGCAGGACTTGCTGTGGAAAGGCACAACGTCTCTGTGCACATATCAGTGTGCCTGAATAGGCATGTTGCAGATGTGCCCATGTATGGCTGCGGTGTGGGGCCTTCCACATGCTATCTTGCATGTTCATTGTGTCGAAGACCACTTGCCCTCCCCCTCAAAGAAGACTCATGAGGCTGCATTGGGAAGAAAGGTTATGTTTATTAAAATGTAGCAAGTCGGAGGAACTGCAAACCAGTGTTAACCCGGTTCACCATATTCAAATAAGCATGGGCAGGTGAGGATTTAACTAACACTGGTAAGGAAACACTCCTCCAGTTACCTGGGCATGTGATGCAGCTGCCTGCTGTGGCCCCTCAGCTAAGGTGTACCTTGGGCTTGCATCCAGGCCCTACCACCAAGTCTTCACCTAAGATGTGGGTCCCCCCCCCAAGCCCCACAAGGCTACTACACTGCCAGATTCCTGAAACGTACCTTTCAGGGGCGCCGACTTGTCCCCCACATTGAGGGGGCACAGTCATGTGACGCATGGAGGGAGATCTCCGCATTTGCTTGTACCAGCCGCACAGAGGCTGGGACGATCGCGGGCCATCCAATCTTTGCTTCACTCATCCCAACTGCAGCCCGGCTCCTGGGCTCCCAGGCTGAAGCTGGGACAAGCAAGTGCGGTTTGCCCCAGCTGTCGCCTAGCTCCTGGGCTGCCAGGCAGAGGCTGGGGCACCCGGTGGCAGCAGTGAGTGGTGCCCCTCTCAATATTGGGGCAGCACCACCGCTGCCAAAAAATATTGGGGGAACTAAAGCCCTCTCCATCCCATATATCTGGCACTGCTAGTACCTTTAACCCACTAATGCCTCAGTTTGCCTCCTATTTTCTCTCCCACTTCCTTATCTGTCTACAATGGGTCACAGAGTGGCAGTGCGCCCAGCAGTGTGAAGCAGGCTTATTTTGTTTTATTTTATTTGTTATTAAATTTCCATACCAGCCTTCATTGGAAGATCATAGGGCCATTTACAATACAAATACACAAAAATACACACCATAGTAACAAACAATAACAATAACCCCCTCACAGTTTAAAAGGCAATAGATTGTTTAATTAGCGAAAGTCCTGGGAGAAGAGGAATGTTTTTTGTTTTTGTTTTGCTGATGCTGTTGATACTCTTTTATGGATGATGAATGCTGTACTTTGTGAATCCTATAATGTGAATTTTTATTTTTAGAAATTGTGTCTAGCTTATCTTTTTAGTTGTTTTGTTAATAGTGTTGTATCACTTATAATTGTTTTATGGATGATTTGTTAAATTATCCTATATGATTTATGTTGTGACATTCTATTATGTGATTGCTGTTTATTGTTTGTAAACCACTTTGTGATTCACGTGAATCAAAAGCAGCATAAAAATATAATAAATCCAATCATTGCACAAGTGGGGAGCCACCACAGAAAAGGCCCGTTCTCATGTAGCCACTCTCTGGAACTCTCATAGAAGGGGCACATGACAAAGGGCCTCACATGATGATGCAGGGTCTGGGGAGGTTCATATTTAGAGAGGCGACCCTTATAAAGCTATTCTGCCTCCTTCCACTTCCCAGTTAGTTGTCAAGACTCACATGACCTTTCCCTCACCCCCTCACTTGGGAGCAACTATAGCTCCTGGGTCATCTTATAAAGGGGTGGTATGGTGAGGTGAGGAGAGTGGGTGAGCGAGGGCATATGCACACCCCTGCTTAGGAGTGGGAATGGCATGGTTTGAAATAGGCTTATGTTTCCCTATCAGTCTAGAAAATTCAAGGAAGTGTTGCAGGAAAGGGAGGTACTTCTCAGCCCAAACTGTTCCCTGCCAGTTGTATCATCCAGTTTGCAGCCAGACAGAGCTGTGTATTGCAGGGCTCGGGTGTGCTGAAACCATGTGTCTGGCGGCTTAAATCAGAGCTGCCAAAATGCCTTGGAAAAGGTTGTGGGAAATCATTTTTTTGCTGCTGCCCTTAGGGCACTGGAGCTGGTGTCATCTATTAAAATTCCACTGAGGCTGGTGCTTTGGTAATTAAACATTTTATTGATTCTTTTTTTAAAAAAGAAAGAAAGAAAGAAATTGAAATAATCTATAGCAAAGAAGGTTGAGATAGATACCACTGTTCCCTCAGCAAAGGGGAGCACAATTAATCTCTCAGAGCTGAAATGAAAACATACACTGCAAACCTTTTGCGGTGTGTGTGTGGGGGGGGGAGCCAGTGATACATCCTTGCCATGTGTAGAATGTGATGAGCAGTTATGTTCTTCATGCAGCAAAATGCTCTTGATGCTGCACAGAGCTGCAGGCACAGTGAAGGACCGGCTGCCATTTTGTTATAATTGTAGCTGTCTGCTATCTCTCTTCATGACGTGCTTACATTTTCTTCCTTCACATGCTGACTTGTATGTGAATTGGAACACGGCTATCACTCAGATTACACCCTTCTCATAGGAGCACAGGAAGTTGCCTTATACTGAGTCAGGCCATTGGTCTAATTAGTATTGCCTACACTGACTGACAGCTGTTTTTCAGGATTTCAGACAGAGGATATTCCCAGTCCTATTCTCAAAGCAAGGGACTGAACCTAAGACATTCTGGGTTGCATCTAGCTAAGTACATCAAATGTATAGCAGTGTTATTTTGTTGAAAATAGCAAAACTTAATAGGCATTAAATTAATTGCTTAAAATCCATTCCAGAGTAAGTTCATGTTTGGCAAAATGAGACAATCACTTTCTTAAAGTTTCCTGTCTCTCTCAGTACTGAAATCACTGGCTGTCTCTTCCTCCATTTGCCACGACCCTAATTACTTTATTGACTAGAGTGATTCCACTAGCGAATGCCTTTTAATTTCTTTTAATCACAGCAAAGCCTTTTAACTTAACAATAGAAAATAATTAATCTCCTTTAGGGATGGAATTAGATGGTTGCTTGCTTGTGTGCTGTCTGAAGCAAAATGATTAAATTAAAAAAAAAAACAGAGACAAAAAAGTGCATGCAGTGATTTCATATGTTCAGTGGCAAAACTAAGATGAAAGCAACCTTAAGAAACTCAAGATTAAACACTTTTCATTGACTTCTTAAGATGGTATTTGTGTTCAGTATTATTTGCTAACTAGTCCTAGCTAGGGATGGGAGAACTTGCCCTATTGGGTCTCCTAACCCTGTTTTCCATGTAAAAGATTTGCATGGTTTAATCCAGAACAGTGCTCATTGCTATTAACTAGTGTGGCAGGAGAATACTTGGCAACTGATCACAAATAGGTGTGTTTCATCTGCAGTGATCAAGTATGGTCTTCCGGCACTACATTTCCCCTGCTTTCCAGTGTTTGGAGAAGTTCAGAAATTGGGGAAGCATGGAGTGGGAAGCCAGAAATTCTGAAAGGGGGGACAATCCTGCAAAAGGAGATGTACAGTATTTTTCGCTCTATAAGACGCACTTCCCCCCTCCTAAAAAGTAAAGGGAAATGTGTGTGTATCTTATGGAGCGAATGCGGGCTCCATGGCTTCAGCGAAAGCAACGCGAAGCCTGCAGAGTGCAGCGTTGCTTTCGCTGAAGCCAGGAGAGCAAGAGGGGTCGGTGTGCACCAATCCCTCTTGCTCTCCTGGCTTTGCTTCGCTGGAGAGGCACTGCACAGCTTTCCCTCTCTGCGCAGTGCCCCTTCAGTGAAGCGGGAGGAGAAATGGAAGGGGCTCCGCTTTTCCTGCCGCTTAGCTGAAGGGGCACTGCGTAGAGAGGGAGAGAATATTTTTTTTCTTGTTCTCCCCCTCTAAAACTAAGTGCGTCGTATGGCTGGGTGTGTCCTATAGAGCAAAAAATACGGTAAGTAGAGTAGCAGCTGAATTCTCCTAAGTAAAATGAGGAGAACTGGGTTGATTCCCAGTTCCAAACATCTGCAGCAATTTCAGAATAAGTTGAAACAATTTCACCAAGGTTTAATAACATTCCACTGAAGACTTTTGCCCCTTTCTAGATAGGAGGCATGTTGTGGCCCCATCTGTTAAATCTTGCTTTATTGGAGCAATCACTGTGGGTGGGTGGTCCAGCCATGCTCTCAGGACCTTCCTCTTCTTTGCTAAGTGCTATAGTTGGCCTTTTCAGTAGAACAGAGCTCTGTCTTCTGAAGTGCTGGTTCAGTCAACTCCCAGGTGAGGAAGTAATAGGCTAAGGAAAGGTGATTGTAGAACTTTTCAACAGCTTACTACTGATGTAAGGCTGGTTATAGCTGAGAGGGCAGGTGGCGGGTGAGAAGGTAAGTGCTCCCCTGCTGAACAGAAGGTCTAGTTAGGTCCTGTTCTCTGAAGGAAGAGGAAGATTTGGAAACAGTGTTGATTTCTCTTGAGTTTTGTTATGTCATCCCCTGCACCTGATCAAAGTAGGTGCCCAAGTAGAAGGCATCTGCTCAACAATCTAAGGGATACTCTATAGGGATGGGTGAATCAATCTGTTTTCAGTCCCTGTCACTAATGTAAGAGCTCATCCATCACACCCACCCACCCACACACGAATAATCTGAATTAACCATAGATAGATAGATATGCATGCGCACAAATTCACACTTAGATACAGATCTTTGAATGAATTTTCTCTCAAAATGCACATTTCTAAATATGTCTCAAAATGTACATTTTTTTTTTAAGCATACTTTTTTGAGCAGCAAATGTGTTTGCATATTCGGGAATTGTGAATGCCAGTGGATAACTAAATACCATTCTGGGCATTGGTCCAGGAAGTGTGCATTTGTTCATATCAAAGTTTACAAAGACTGAATTCCTCAAACATCCCTTGTACTCATTAGCAGTAGTAGCTACTGTCCATTGGCACTGGTGGGGCAGAAGTCAGGGAACCCAACATGAAGGGCAACCAGAGGTTCCAGAGGTTAGGTGGAGCCAATGACAGGCAGAGCAAGGAAAGCTGCCAGCCACTGCCACATTCTAGACTGGTTGTTAAGTTAGGGGGGAAGCAAGTTGGGGGCTGGCTGTGGATAGACAAAGCTTAGTGGGGCCCTGGTAGACAAGCCCCAGTGAACCAGTCTCCGGTGCTCATTAGCATTTACTGCGGTTAGACTAAGGCATCCTTCCCCAATCTGGTGCCCTCCATATGTTTTTGGACTACAACTCCCATTAGCTCCGATCAGTCTGGCCAATGGTCAGGGATGATGGGTGTCATAGTCTAAAAACATCTGGAGAGTGCTAGGTTAGGGAATGCTAGACTTGAGCTGATCTTTGATAGCCTAGGATAGCCATGCATGACATGGGGTGCATATAAGTTATTGTACACCAATGTATTAAAATTGGTTTAACACACAAGCCTTCTTTTCAGAAAGATCTGGTAAATAGTTCTGTGAGGGAGATTAGGGAGCTTTAAGAAAGAATACTCCGTATCTTTACATATTTGGGGAAAGATCCAGACAACAGTTTAACTTGACATAAAAATCAATATAAGCTTTTAGTGGAGGACTCACTGCACAATGAAAAAATCTCATGCTCTTGTAGTTCTCACAAGTATTCATATAAAAAGGGTCATGAGTTCATGGCCAATATGCTTTATTGTCCTTCTTCATGTTCACTGTGAGATGAATTTTCAGCAATTAGGGGTGCATACCAACCACAATATTTGGTTTGGACTCTAATTCAGGGCTTCAGGAAACATGCTGATTCAATCTGAGCTGATTTAGGGCCTATTCGGTTTTGTTCAGGGTCTGAAGCCAAATCCCAGTTTGAAAAATAAGTAAATAAAAATGAAGCTTTGTGCTTCCCCTATTCACTATTACAAGGGCACAAAAAGATACCTAGATATTTCTCTGTCTCACAGAAATTTGCAGGTATGAGTAGATAAAGCCTGCAAAATTACATACACACTGATCTAGGTGCTATACACATGTATTTTTTTAAAAGGGAAGCACATACATTTTTTTTAAGTTGTTGGTAGAATTGGATGAAATTTGCAGCCATGGCAGCCCCTTTTGAGATAGTGAATACTTCCAAATTTCAAAAGAATTGGAACAGTGGTTTCCTTGCAAAGGATTAAATTTGAGCCAGAGAATACATCAGGGATCATCATGTTCACCTTGTATTTCAACGAAGCAGGAAAGTATGTCATTTTCTTTCTTTCTCGTCAAAATCACACCACTGAGCTCTAGTCTAGACTGTTGTGGAGGGTTTGAAATGCTTTATTGTTTTCTTATCATAGCTACAGATAAGGCTGTTGTAATCCTGGAAAATTATGGGATTGCAATGTTTGTAGTTATACCTCCAAGACTCATCTTTCTGATCTAGGAAATGTAAGTCTCAGCAGGATCTCTGGTTTGCAGATAGCTATGCGTGAAGTTATTTGTGAATGTTGCTAATGTGGAACAGAATGAGGACGAGAAATCAAGCATGTATTGCATCCAATGTAGATTCTACATCTGGGTAATAGACCCATTAAAACACAGAGCAATTTAAACTTTACATGTAAAGATGCCCTTTGAGTTTTGCGTGATACACAATTCCTTCTGCTGCTTCTGGCAATATCCCACCAGAAGTGCTCCTGGCCGACAACCCCTTCCTATTTTAAAACTGTAAATTAATCTTTTATTTTCTGTTAAATAATATGCACACTGAAGCTCTGGAGTCTAAAAACTGAACCAATTTTAACAAAACAAAGTGAAGTTGCATTTCTACAGAGTGGGCCTCAGGCTGGGTGCCAAATGTGACCTTTTAGTCCTCTCTACCTGCCTTTCTCGGGACGTGGGTGGTGCTGTGGGTTAAACCACAGAGCCTAGGGCTTGCCGATCAGAAGGTCGGCGGTTCGAATCCCCGCGACGGGGTGAGCTCCTGTTGCTCGGTCCCTGCTCCTGCCAACCTAGCAGTTTGAAAGTTCAATGTGCAAGTAGATAAATAGGTATCGCTCTGGTGGGAAGGTAAACAGCGTTTCTGTGCACTGCTCTGGTTTGCCAGAAGCGGCTTAGTCATGCTGTACACCAGCTCCCTCGGCCAATAAAGCGAGATGAGCGCTGCAACCCCAGAGTCGGTCACTACTGGACCTAATGGTCAGGGGTCCCTTTACCTTTACCTGCCTTTCTGTCTGTTCACCTTTTCTCACCTTGGCCTTGATCCACACGAGTGCTTTTTCCTGGCACTGCCCTTGAACTTTGTACTTGAGCTGTGACCAGACCTCCTGCTTGCCTGAATGGAGAGAGTGTGTGTATGTAGAAATCTCTGACTCTTGTATGTCTTGTATGTCTGGAATGGAGAATATTATAGAATGGGGAAGATTCACATTTATTGCTCTGCTGTTTTTCTTCCAACCCCTCCCATCACTGGCACCTGGCCCTGAGAAAGTTGACCACAAAGGAATGTGGCTCTTGGGTTGGAAAGCATTCTGCTTTGAAGCATTCTCCATACCAGATGATTTAGAACAACCCACATATTTAGGTTTCTACTCTGTACCTCCCCAAAGGCTCAGATACGGTGTATTTGCAAGCATACAGTGTGTTAAATGGTGTGCAATATTGGGCATGCTTGATCACATGATAGATGGAGTTAGAACAACTAAGAGAAGTGGCATGGAACAGTATTTGTGTTGTTGGCTAGCATCAGGTACTTTGGGATCAACTCACAATCTCTCTACCTAATTTATTATTTTTTATCCCACCATTCAGTAAAAGGTCATGGGGCAGTGAACATAATGGGAGATACATATATGAGCTCCTTGGAGGAATAGTGGCATAAAAGTATGCTCTCCAACACCACATTTTGAGGTTGGGTCTTCTCCAACGCAGCTAATGAATTTTGATCTACTTTATGCTTCATTAAGAAATGTTCAGCAATCTTCAAACTTTTTCTAAATCAGATTTCCAAGAGTCTGAAATGTTTGCTTCAATTAATATTCATAAATTATTCCTGATTCATATGGCTGTCACCATAATTTTAGGGTCCATTCAGACCCAGAATCAAAGTGTCAAAGCACATTTTGCTTAAGCGGTCAAGCTATGTCTGCTCAAATATGATGGGAAAATCTCTCAATTTCAGGAGCTCAATATCTGTTCATCAACCAGTGTCAACTTCCCAAACTCTAAGATGTCAGGTTTGTGCTTCAGTACAGTGGTACCTCGCGTTACATACGCTTCAGGTTACATACGCTTCAGGTTACAAACTCCGCTAACCCAGAAATAGTGCTTCAGGTTAAGAACGTTCCTTCAGCTTAAGAACAGAAATCCTCCTCCAGCGGCGTGGCAGCAGCAGGCAGCCCCATTAGCTAAAGTAGTGCTTCAGGTTAAGAACAGTTTCAGGTTAAGAACGGACCTCCGGAACGAATTAAGTACTTAACCCAAGGTACCACTGTAGATGCAGTGGGATACATTGTGATCTTAGTTACAATATGATTATGATTCCTTCCAGTTGAATATTGCTGCTACTGCTAGCTTTGATCCCAAGATGTTAACAAAGAAGTTCATGATACAAATTTTTAAAAACACCCTCTTTCCCCTTGTATCCCCAAGATGCCTTTCCAGAAAGTTGAGGGAAGGGGTTCTCCTAAGAATATTGAACATGATGTGTGAGGCTGCTGAGAGAGGGAAGAATCCCCTCACAAATCAGGCTAGGATCCAAAGATAAATTAATTTAAGTAAGTTCATGGAATGAGAGTTTTGCATTCTCTCCTTTAAGCAGCCTTCACCCCATCCCTCTGTCTCTCAGAAAACCTTTTCAGGGGGCACAAGGGAGAGAAAGGGACGAGGAATTTTCCTTCTGTGAACTACCTCAAGGTGGCTTATCCTAGGATCCAAGTAACTGTTATTAATTTACATTCAATAATTCAACACAAGAGAAAGAGCAGAGGAAAGGAATGAAGGTGGAAGCAGGGCAAACGGAATGATTGTTTCGTAACATTTACATGTGTTTGGTTATAAGATATCAGAAGAACATGAAAGATCTATCTAGTCTAGCAGCTTGTTCTCACAGTGGCCAACCAGCTGCCTATGAGAAGCCCACAAGCTGTGCAACAGCACCCTCCCCATTTGTGATTCTCAGCAGCTGATATTAAGTTATACATTATGGACTTATCTATGGCAGTATATATGGGGATTTAGCCAAAGTCGTTATGGAAAAGATGGGTCTTTAGAGCACTAACATTCATAAGTCACCTTCCCATTCACCACATTTTCAAATCCCCTCCTTTCCCTGCAAATCTAGGTGCCACACCTTTACTGCCCTTGCAAGCCCATAACCCAGAATGATTCTGCTTATTTGTTTTGTAGAGTACTGTGATCACATAAGCTGCCAAAACTTTTCCTTTGTTCATGTGATGTGTAGTAAACTAGGCTTGCCTCTGAGAAGAGTAATAGATCAGGTTCTTTTTAAAATGAGCCATGAGGGACCTTTTGGCTCTGTTGTCAAGCAGAGAAGGAGATGGACTCTTTTCATGACACTTGGGCACCTGGTAAGTAGTAAATCAAGTGTATTTTTGCTGAACTCACATGCCTCTGGGCTGTGAACATTTGGTAGTGTTATCTTGGAGAATTCCATCTCTCCCTCTCTCCCTCCTCTCTCTCCTCCCCTCACATTCCCATTTTGACATCACAGAAACTCAAGGTTAATGGTGCACACCTAGATGAAACTTTCTACACATGCTGATGTCTAGATCTGTGAATAGGGAGAAGTGCTTTAAGGCAAGTCTCACCTAGAATCTCTCACGAGAAGATGTACTGAGATGCCCATATTTCAATTGCACCCTCCAGGTTTCTTTGTTCCTTTAAATATGTGGTTTATTTTATTATTTTAGGGAAAATAACAGCATTACATTCATCAGAACAATAAAAACCAGACTTCTGACATGGGTTGTCATACGTCTGGATTTTCCTGAACATTCAAGCAGTTTCTGCCTGGACACTGTTACCAACTGTTGTATTCCGGCTATATCCAGGAAATTCCAGACGTATGGCAACCCTACCTTAGCACAGCACACCCCACAGAGAGTCCTCTCCCACCTTTCTCCCTCGCCCCTAGAAATGGGAGTCCTATGCTTTAGGTTCCTACACCTTGAAGCCCATCCAGCAAGCTTATTCAAGGACAGCACCCCAATATTTTTGTCCCTGTTGTAAGGAACAGGAAGGACTTTCCTCATAATGGTGAGTTAGGGGTGGGTGGGTGAAAATGCTCCAGAATCTCCATCACTGATGCTATAACTCAAACCTGGTACTGTGGGTTACTACAGCTCTTTGAGGTATCAACACTTTCTCCAGCCTCTGCAGTAAGGCTGCAAGGAGTACAAATATGGTGCCATGGCAGATGAGCAAAACAACAAAACGGTGAGCAGAACAACATGAGCAAAACAACAAAACCGTGTTTTGTTCATGGGGCTTGCAAAGAATTCCCATGAAGAGCCACATCTGATTGCTGGCTGGAATTGTATTCCATTTATTTTCAAGTACTGATATTTTTTTTAATAGAATTTATTTTACCAAGGTTATTAGAGGTGTGTGTGTCTGTGTGCATTGCAAAGATAGGTAGCAAACTGCTTTGGCAGCATTGTGTCTGACCCTACCAAAGGAAGGCTTTGAAAAAGTTCAGAGCCACTGCAAAAACGAGCATTTTCTGTGCTTGTCGCTATTAATTACTTCAAGGAGAGGGTGAGTCATTACAGGAGATGACCCATTTTGGGGGCATATGCTGCAAACCTGGATTCTCTGAATTAAAAAGCAATCAGAGAAGCTAGGACTGCATCCAAAGGAAACTCCCTTGTTGACAGAAAACCAGCAACATAATCTCTTGGAAATCAAAGGTAATTAATTATTACAGCCTATGCATCTACAAGCCATTGGGAACAGAAAACATGTTCTTTTTCTCTCTCTTTTATTGTCATCAAGATCAAACCACGCTAATACCTCCAGACTGGGAGGGTTGAGGGGTTGGAATGCTTTATTTTCTTATCATAGCTAGATATAAGACGTGTTGTAATTCTAGTTTATTCTGGAATCACATTGTTTGCACTTATACTTTGTAGATCGGAGTGATGTGTGGGAGGAACCTTTTTTTGCTGGTGGGTCAGATCCTTATCTTCCCAGCCTTGGGGAGGCCACCCACCTGTCAATCACTTGACCCCCCCCCTCTCTCTCTCACACACACACACACACCTCTCACATATTTTTTATTAAAGATTTCTTGGTTTGCAAAAGTATGTACAATGTCACTTTTTTCAAGATACATTTTCTACAGATCAGTTTCATTTGTTGAGACATTAGTGTTACATAAGGACGAAAAGGGGGAAAGAGATGGAGGGGGCCATGGTGCGTGGGGGTGGGGTCAGGTGGTGATGTTTCTATTTTACTTAATGTATGTATGTGTGGGGTTTTGTGTCAGCGTCGCTTGTGCGGGTTCTCTTTACTATTCGCTTGTGTTCCTTTGGTGGTGAGAGAGGTTGGGGTTGGCTTAGGCCTAGGGTGTGGTTTGTTTGTGGTTGGCTGGCTGTGGTGAACTATGTTTTCATGTGTGAGTGGGGTGTGTGTGTGTTTTTGAATCAGGTTAGCCATATTGATTTGTATGCTGTTGGTGGATTCTTGTCGTTGTCTTGTTGGGTTGTGTATGTGATAAAGGGAGCCATACCAAGGTGAAGCCATCTTCTTCCATTTGTCCCTGTGTCAGTTTCAGTTTATTGGTTAGCACTTGATGTCATATTGATGCTGCACTTTAAAACTCAGACTGTTGGGACTTCAAAGTGCCTTATGGGGCTGCTGGAAAGCTTTTTTTTTCTTTGCACTGCTCTTTAAACCTCCAGTTGCCAGGGGTTTAAAGAACAGCAAAAGGGCTTTCAAACAGCTCATGCTGCTCTTTAACTCTCCAATTTTCAGTAGCTGATGGACAGGTAGGTGTGGTTTGGGGGAAATTGCCTCACAGGCCCAGACAGTACTCACCATAGCTGTCAACATTTCCCTTTTTTTAAGGGAAATTCCCTTATTCCTAATAGGATTCCTCGCAAGAAAAGGGAAACATTGACAACTATGGTACTCACCCCTGCTCTCTCCTCAACAGCTAAGTGCCTGTAGAGATCAGAAACTGCCTCCCTCCTTCCATGCAATTGGTGCAACATATCATTATGAAGGTGTATCATGTGGTTGGAAATGAATTCACTTCCTTCATGATTTCCTTCACAGTGGACTCTGGGGCCACTTGAAAAATCCCTTTCTGGCATTTATTATTTGTTATTTAGCAATTGGTGCTTGATCATCTGGGTTTGATAGACAAGCTTTATTAAATCGGTTATTAAACTGATATCCCTTGTCTTATGACTGGTGTTGTGTATTGACCTTTTTAAACATCACTCAATTTGTCATTTATCAGCCTAAGTCAGAAAAAGTGTTACAGCTTTGCCCTTATTTTCCCTGCACAGCTCCCACCCTCCACCAGCAGCATGAGAGACAACATTGTACAGAGGCAGGGCGGGAGAGAGAGAGTCAGGGATTTGCTTCCAAGCACTTAGATTACAATCCTCAATTCTTCGGCTTTGATCCCAAGACAATTCCTCTTCCTTTCTTCTTGGTGTGTGTGTGTGTGTGTGTGTTTGTGTGTGTGTGGTGGCGGCCAGGTAGCCCTCCTAAACAATTTTGGATGGAGCAGCATGGGCTGCTAGTGGAAGGAATAATCACCTCAAATCAGGAAGAGTTCTCCTGAGTAACTTTATTGACTCTAGTGGGATGAATATGAAGAGAACAACTGGTGTCTGCTTGCCTTAATCTCAGTGACATGAAGAAATCGGAGCTGTTTGATGGGTGAGATTCTTTCCTCTGTGAAGTTAATTGTAAAACTTTGATTGACTTGGCTGGAGGCAGAATTTCCCCATTGATTTGAGGAGCTGTCAGCCCAGATGTTTTCAGCCCTGCTGCTCTTGCAGTATGAAGGTGCAAAAATAAATCCTATATATATATATATAAAACGTGAAAAGGTGGCACTCGTCATGCTAATGAAATCCAAATGGGAGCCTACCTTACTGCTAATGAAATACAAATAGTAACCTACCAAATATGAGTTTATTATTCCAATTACGTTGGAAGCTCGTATGCTCAAGAAGACTTCAATGAGTTTCTTAATTGGTGTACTTTCCAGGGCACGCCTGGTGTTTGATCATTTTAGATAATACAAACACAGAGAAAGGGAAAATAAATTGACAGAGCACTGAGCGGAAATATGAAAGCTTCACGGGGCACAGAGCAATAAAGACAGCTACAAATGTTGCTAATGAGAGTGTTTCTATTTGTTATTGATTTTCTCCCTCCTCCCTTTTTTTTGCAAAAAAACCAAAACCATTTATTTATTTTGCTGGTTGCATTTTATCGATGGCAAAAGAACCTTTTTTTTTTTTTTAAAAAAAAGGTGTACCACATGAGTTCCTATGTACTGCTGACCGAAGATACAGGAGCTCATTATTAAGTGGAGTGAAATACGAAAGGAATTTATCAAGCACTGGTGAGGAGAAGTCAAGTAAGTAAGGAACATATTCTACTTCTGTTAAGGTAGCAAGTGCAATATATTGGCAATATTCAAGTTACTCATCTGGGCACAAATGAACACATGGATGAAGCTGTATGTTGAATTTGGGACCCTCCATTTCCCACAATCTGGGAGATAGTGCAGCTGGGGGCACACACTTAAGCTACATGCTCATACGGGTGTTCAGACAAACAGAGCCCGTTTGCTTTTGAGAGAATGTGGTCATGTTTGCTGGCCCCCACCTCACCCAGATGGGTGATACATAAATAATAATAATAATAAATAGTAATAATAAATAATAATTTTTTATTTATACCCTGCCCTTCCTGGTTCAGAAAACCGGGCTCAGGGCGGCTAACAACAAATTTAAAACACTTAATTGTGATACAACAAAAAACAGCATAAAATACAGTATAAAAGCATGAATAACAATAAATTCAAAGTTCTAAAATCAATTTAGGGGAAAATCCATCCAATAAACATTAGATGATCACCAGGGCTTGCTGGCTAAATTAGTCCTATTTGGGCCAGCAAGGAGGCCAGGGGAGAATTAGCTGTGGGATCCCAGAGTGGGTAATCTTCATAAAAAGGGGAGGAGGAGGGAAGGAAGGGGAATAAAAGATCAGGCTAAATTCAAATTGAAAGCCAGGCGGAATAGCTCTGTCTTACAGGCCCTGCAGAAGGAGGTTAAATCCTGCAGGGCCCTGGTCTCATGGGACAGAGCATTCCACCATCACTGAGAAGGCCCTGGCCCTGGTGGAAGATAACCTGCCTTCCTTAGGGCCCGGGACCTCTAAACTATGATTATTCATGGACCTTATGGTCCTCTGCGGGGCATACCAGGAGAGGCGGTCCCGTAAATATGAGGGCCCTAAGCCACAAAGGGCTTTAAAGGTCAAAACCAGCACCTTAAACCTGACCCTATACTCCCCCAGGAGCCAGTACAACTGGTAAAACACTGGGTGAAAATGTAGCAGCAAAGCCCTTGCTGGCTGACAAAGTTGGCAATCTTAAGGAGGAGCCCTGTGACCACATCAATATATGTGCATATAACTCTTCCATGTGTGTGAAATCTGGACAGCCAATGGGGTGTTGTGGGTGGCAGTCAGGGTGTGGCTCTGGCTTTTGCCTACAGAGGGCCTGAAATTGGTGCACTTTTTTTTCTAAAAGTGAAAACATTGCACTTAAAACACTCAGTGAACACCTGCCAGGTGAACACAGTAGGCAGCCTCTGGTGCTCACATAAAAACTCACATTTTTTGGGTATTCAGAAAAGTTGCAGGATGCAGACCACTGGAGAGATGATTTGTTGAATGAAACAAAGGACACATTCAAACAGTTGGTCACCTTGAAAGCAAGGTAAGCACAAATAGTGCCTGCACACTACAGTGGAATCCAGTGGAATTTCCTTTCCCCTTTTCACATGGTTGGGGGGAAATGAAAGAGAAATTTTGAACATAGCTGGTCCATGTCTCTCTTGCTTCCTTGTTATCACATGTATATGCGATCCTATGCTTGATTAACTGGAAGGACTTGTTGAGTTCAGATCTATACCCTTGTAAGTATATTTAGGGTGAAATGAATACTGCTCTTGGAAGGGTTTATTCACTCCGTTATCCTGCCCACTTTTAGAAAAGCAGTTAAAGCACATAGTTAATTTTAAACAGGTGCCTAAGGACTCGTCCACATGTCAACAATGCTTTGGGATAGACTCTCCCCATGCCCAATAGGGACTTTTCACATATGGATTTGTTATAACAAACCTTACAATGTTTGACAGATGGCAATATATAAACAGTTCATATACACATGTGCAAGCAGTTTTAAGTCCAGTAGCAAGGGAATAAACTATTTCCAGAGAGCCTAGCTGAAATCCCAGAGAAATATTTAGATATCAGCTCTGAAATAGACAATTTCCTGCAGACTGCAATGGCTACATTTACAGCTGGCTTAGTTGAGGATGTCAGGCAGAAGACTTAATAGCCAATCTCAGCCACCAGAGTAAAACAGTCCTATTTGAGATCTATAGATATAAGGCAGTTTCTAACTTCCAATAACTTGCAACCAGCTCAGTCTAGGGTTTGCCAAACTTGGCCCTCCAGCTGTTTTTGGACTACAACTCCCATCATCCCTAGCTAGCAGGACCAGTGGTCAGGGATGATGGGAATTGTAGTCCAAAAACAGCTGGAGCCCCACTGGTCTATACTGTACCTTCAAGTCAGTGGTGGCCAAACTTGGCCCTCCAGCTGTTTGGGGACTACAATTCCCATCATCCTTGACCACTGGTCCTGTTAGCTATGATGGGAGTTGTATTCCCAAAACAGCTGGAGGGCCAAGTTTGGCATACCCTAGACTGAGCTGGTTGCAAGTTATTGGAAGTTAGAAACTGCCTTATACCTATAGATCTCAAATAGGACTGCTCTAAGTGGACTACTGCTGAAATTCAGCTACTTTTGAGGAGTTGCCAAGGTGATATAAGCAGCCAACTCCCTCCTTCCTCTCAGCTGCATGAGGCTTTTGCCAACCAATCAAAATGTTTTGCTTCTCTCATTTGAAGCCAGGTGCAAAGCTGCTCACCCAGCCCACCTGCAAAGCAGGGGAAAGGGTAATTATGATTCCCCCTGCTATATTAGATTTTACTTGCTGGGAGATTGCTTTTCTTCTTCACTATGGGGGCACCATTAAAATGGTGCCCCCTGCAGGGCTGAAATGGCATGATCCACTCGTACCTGTTCACTCAAGACTCTACCAGCTTATTCAGCAGCATGTGTAGACCAAGCCCAAATCAAAGAAAAAAAGCCTACCTCTCTCTCTCTTTTCTTTCTTAAAAAACCCCCAAACTAATTGTCAGCTATTTGGTCTCTGATCTATTGTCTTCTTGCCGTTTAGATCAAAGTAATAGCAAAACAGCCCAGGCTTTAGGAAGAAATGTGATAGCTCATTCCAAGCCAGAGACAGCCTGCTCACATGCTTACAAAATAAATCTGCATTTGCATCTTCAGACATCTGTTTTTCCCAAGAAATTTGAAGCGCAGCACAGCCCCTTGCCTGTTGATACTTTCTCGAGAACATTAATTGTCTCCATCATTGTAAGAGCATCTGTTTCACGTTTTGACAAGTGCACTTATTTCCCCACCCTTCCTTTCCACACCTTTTCCTTCCCCTTTGGTAAAGATAATGAATAAATTACAGGGGGATGACAAATGTGTTGATAATCAAGATGAAACGCAAATGAACTGGAAGTGGCGGGCCTTTCTGCGTGGAGCTGCAAATTGCTTTCTTCTTTTCTTGTGCAGAAATACACAAGCTAAACTTAGAGCCTAAAATTACCACCATGCAGGGAAATTAACATACACGTTCAAACAGAAAAGCCTCCTCCCCTCCCCTAGGTAAGTAAAATGGTCAGATTTGCACTTTTATTTTGCCAGAGGGAAAAGGGCCAAAGCTCAGTGGTAGAACATCTGCTCTGGATGCAGGAAGCTACAGGTTCAATCCCCAGTATCTCCAGGTAGGGCTGGAATATTCTTTACCTGAAACCCTGGAGAACCCTGCCTGTCCTTTTTGAGCTGGATGGATCAATGATCTGACTTGTTATAAGGCAGTTTCTGTGTATTAGGATAGTGATGTTGTTTGTTGCCTCCCTGACCTTTCCGTTTGTTACTCATGTGGGTCTATTGGGAACATATTTTTATTATTTTTTAAATTAAATTATCAGATCTTTATTACTGCCCACATATTCATATACGGTATATCCCTCTCCATTACCTTCCCTCTTTCAGATTTACTGCCCGCAGCTACCTGAAAGTTACCTGTTCTCTTCAGGTAAAGGGACCCCTGACCATTAGGTCCAGTCGCAAACGACTCTGGGGTTGCGGTGCTCATCTTGCTTTACTGGCCGAGGGAGCCGGCATACAGCTTCCAGGTCATGTGGCCAGCATGACGGCCCCAGAAGATTTGTGTCCCGATTTTCCCCTGTGGTATGTTGGAGGGAATGCCTGTAGATGCCAGAGAGTGAACCTGGAACCTTTTGGATGCAAACCATAGGCTCTTTCACAAAGCAGTGATCATTCTGCATAGATGAAGTCAATGGGATTGGGACACACTTCTGAGCACAGGGCAGGCATAAGATCAGGTTGCATCTCTTATGGGGCTCAGTGAGACTTTCTCCACCTCCACCTCAACACATTGACTAAGGTTTGGGTTGTTTGGTTCAAGTAGTAACTAAGCAATACATGACACAATGCTACAGGGGGTGCCATAATGCTGGCACAGTTGTGTCCCTAAATACTTAATTCCCTCAGGGCTATGGCTCATAAGATGAAGCCTTAAATGAAATGTTATTTAGCACTACCGCCTACCCAAGTTATCCCAGGACTGTGAATTGGATTAATAAGATTCATTTGTGCAATTTAAAAAATGCATGAACTTACGGCTTTCTAGCTCATTAAAATTCAAAACTAGATAAATAAGAAATAGCTGTGGCTCTATTCACTGTATTTTTATACTTACAGGAAATTGAGGAATACGTTAAAAAAAGCAGACTGTTTATAAATGCATTTACTTATATGGAGGTGTGGTAGAAATGCACTAATTATCAGAGTCTATGTTATGGCATCCCTAATTAGGCTTAGACGATAGTCTTTATATGGTTTACCAGCTGCTTCTCCCATGGAAGATAATAGAACTACTTTATAGAATTCTATTTCAGGATGTGGATTCGGCTTTTTTTTGACATAGAATCATAGAATTGTTGAGTTGGAAGGGATCCCATGGGTCATGTAGTCCAACCCTTGCAATATAGGAATTTCAACATTTCACAAAGTTAAGACCCTGCTTAACATTGCAAATGTGCCAGTAGTAGTAGTAGTAGTAGTAGTAGTAGTAGTAGTAGTATAAATGTATTTTAATGCATGATATCAGCATGCATCTATTAATTTCTAGTATGAATGAATTCTGATCCACACATTCGTCAAGGATGTGCATTTCAGGTCACTTTATATTGGAATCCTCAAATATCAAATTCTTGAAGCGCTCCTACAGAAAATCAAGCAAATCTGAAGGATTTTTAACTGGAGTCAGATATGATGTCCAAATGCTTGTTCTCATTTAATGGACATGCAGGTTGCCATGCTGTTATTGTCATTGCAGGCAAAATGTTGCAAATAAAATGGAACTGAATCTTAACCCACAGAACTCTGATCACCAGGTAGAAATAAAGCATAAGAACATGCACAGAGCTCTGCAAAATAAGATGAAGGATCCATCTAGTACGTTGTTCCCCAACCTGCTGCCTGCCCAATGTTACTGGACTACAACTCCCAGCAGCCCCAGCCAGCATGGTCAATGGTCAGGGATGATGGGAGTTGAGTCCAGCAACGTCCAGAAGGCAGCAGCTTGAGGAATGCTCATCTAGTCCCATTTTTTGTTTGAAACTGTTCCCAGCCAGATGTCTCAAGAAACCCTGAAAGCAAGACATGGAAGACAACAGTCTTTCCCTATTCTTTGTTTGTCCCCACCTGATTTTCTGAAGTTCTATGGTTGATCATGGGCATTTCGTTAATCTATTGTGGCTAATGCAGAAATAAGTGCACTAAAAGAAGGCTTTTGTATTCCTTGAACTCCAGGAGAATCCAGCAAAGCAGGATAACATTTATTTTGGTATTCAAACACTCCCAGCTCCTCCTACACATCTGCTAATCCATTCCTCTGAGAAATGTTTTATAGAACAAAGAGGATTAAAACTCTTATCTAATTCTGAGCAGATTAAAACTTGCATTAAAGAAACCAAAAAAAGAGGGAAGGGCAATGTATCTGTTCTTTCAGATGCTATGATTAGCTTTCATTATGGGGGGGAAAAATAGCAATGCCAGAGCCCTAAACCAGGAGCAAATATTTCCTTATATTTAAATATTTTGTTTCATAGCAGGGTGTATGATCATGCTGGTAGCAACTCTGTTTTGGCCAGATGCAATTTTTGTTCTAATTTATCTCAAGCTATATTCTCTTGGTTACAGCTTTTCCCCATAGGACAAATGATGCACTATGCATTTTTGACATGCAGCCTAAATGTGTATTTTCTCACGAAACGACTGATCAAGCAGTCTCTGCTCAGATCAGTTACCCATTCCATAAGGACACTCCAAACACGCTTCAAATTGTAAGGAGTACATTCTATAACCTACAAAGGAACATTTGATCGGATGCTCATGCAGACAGTAGGACAATGCAGTGACTGTTCAAGTCAATATGAAAAAGAAGTCACCATTTTGGTGCCCATGGGACCAATGTGTGCATCACTACCTTTTATGATGCTATTGAAAGGTCTTAGTAAATATCCCCCTAAAAACCCAGAGTGCAAAAGCGACTGTTTGTTCTTCCTATTATGTTCCACTTTATGCTGACTTGGCTTCTCCTACACTAAACATGCTTTCTTAAACATGTCCACATTTCATTAGATGGCAGGATTGGACATACTTTATCCCATCCATTCCGGTGAAAAGAGCAGTAGATGGTACAGGTGCCTTTCTTCACATTGATGAAGTGGCTGATTGGGCGGGGGGTATGCCTCCACCATTTTGGGGTGTTATCTCTTTCTGTTCTTTTGGATATGGCAGCCATTTTGTGTTACACCACACAGAATGACAGCCATTTTATGTTATGCCATGTCCCCAGAGCAGCCATTTTTGAGCTATGCTATGCCATGCCCCCAGAGCATCCAATTTGTGACCGATGCCCATGGAACTGCTTCAAAATTCCAAATGTGCCCACTGACCCCAAAAGTTTGGAGGGCTCCATATTAATTTCAAATCACACTTATAAATATACTTATAAATAAAATTATAAATATACTTATAAATACTATACTTATAAATAAAATTAGTAATGATGGCCAGCATGTGAAGGTATTGCCACATATATTTTTTGCTCTTTGTGGGTGTCCTGTTAAATTTCTTTTTGTACAGATTTTGAAGGATCGATTAGATCAATTCTGAGGAGTGCAGCACCTGTCCCATAGCATGTGGCAGGGGGGAAACAGATGGCATGCAGGGAAATAAAGTGTTCTTTTATCTAAAGCCTAGATTATTATGATTTAACAAGAAGTCATGAGAGACACAGAGCTGACATCTCTACGTCTCTTTCCTCTTCTTCCTCATCATTAGGAGAGTTACAAGAAATCAGCAGGAGTGCTCAAAGCACAGAAAGATCCTGCTCAGTTTCTGCAAGGAGACTGCTCATTCCAGTTCTGCTTGTGCTCACCCACCAACAGTTCAAGGCAAAAGCCGACCTTTGGGACTAGGTAGGCAGTGGAAGGTGGCACTGCAGTGGCTCCTTGGATGGGTGGAGCCCATTTGTCCTTCTCTGTGATCCAAAAAAGGAGATGGAACCAACATCTTGATCTGTAACATCTATTTCTGCTCAAGAGCTCAAGAATTAAACTACAGCACACATTGACCACAGCAGACAATGTCAAAAGAGACAGAGTTGGAGTTAGGCAACATGACTGGTTCTACCACACTGGGCCCTGAACCTAGGGGATGTTGTTGTTGTTTAGTCGTGTCCGACTCTTCATGACCCCATGGACCAGAGCACGCCAGGCACTCCTGTCTTCCACTGCCTCCCACAGTTTGGTCAAACTCATGTTTGTAGCTTCGAGAACACTGTCCAACCATCTCGTCCTCTGTCGTCCCCTTCTTCTTCTGCCCTCAATCTTTCCCAACATCAGGGTCTTTTCCAGGGAGTCTTCTCTTCTCATGAGGTGGCCAAAGTACTGGAGCCTCAGCTTCACGATCTGTCCTTCCAGTGAGCACTCAGGGCTGATTTCCTTAAGAATGGATAGGTTTGATCTTCTTGCAGTCTATGGGACTCTCAAGAGTCTCCTCCAGCACCATAATTCAAAAGCATCAATTCTTCGGCGATCAGTCTTCTTTATGGTCCAGCTCTGACTTCCATACATCACTACTGGAGAAACCATAGCTTTAACTATATGGACCTTTGTTGGCATGGTGATATCTCTGCTTAACCTAGGGGATACCACAGGGCTAGGTTATCTCTGGTAACCTAGGGGATACCACAGGGCAACACAACTATGGCTAGAGAATTGAGCAGAACAGAATGTGAGAGGCAGGGGCACACATTGAATTTTGGCCTTGCACAAGGCAACGCTGAAATCTGAAACCCTGACGTCCACCCCTTTCATGGATGATAGGAGTTGCAATGCAACTCTTATGTTCATGAACAGAAGAAGCTGCTACGTCATCAAAGTAGTAGATAGTCTCTTTTCACTTTTGAACGAAGTGCAGAAGGAGGCCAGATGAGTTTTTTTTCATCCAAGGAAACCCTGAGCTGCCAGAGCTTCATGATAATATTTTGCCCTTTGCAGGTGAGTAACACAACTATCTCCTTCATGGATCACTGCCTTGTCGTGGCGAAGGGGCTTGAATAACTCAGAGAAGCTATGAGCCGAGAGTTTAGACTAAATGTGATTCACCTGGAGAAGGAACTGGCAAACCACTCCAGTATTTTGCCAAGAAAACTCCATGGACATAAAAAAAGAGAAGCTTTGAGAAGAAAGTGAGAGTTTCCAAGGCATGCTCTGGTTCATGGGGCCACGGAGAGTCAAAAACGACTAAGACGACTAAACAACAATAAACACAACTATGGGAAAGAAAGAAGGAAAGAAAAGTGAAAGTAATGAGTCGTGTAGGATTTTGTCTCCCTCCACCCCCACCAGGGTGACCTGATCAAACACTGAATCTGCTTTGAAGTGTTTTGATATTGAAGGGAGATATTCAAGGGAGTACCAATTTGTTTTGGAGATGAACCATTTCTGCTTGTATTGTTTAGGTAAAGATAATGCACAATGAAGCATTATTACTTTGTGGAGAGAGAAAGAGAGAGAGAGAAGTGGAAGGATGACAAGTCAATTTTGTAAGATGGGGACAAGCTTTAGATCCCATATTCCAGGTAATGGGATCAAACTACAGGAGTTGGCTATCATCACCACCACAGTGCTTGTAATCTTCCCAGCTAGTGAGAAAATGGTTGAGTGGATGTCAACCATTTAGAACTTGATGTGATCCACCACATCAAGTTACAAAAACAAATTGCTCAAGAAAGCTGAAGAAAAATCTTTTTTCTTTTACTTTTATATGTATTAGTATTCACCTGAAATAATTAGCAACTGTTAACTGGTTTTGATTGGGCTAGGAATCAGCTTTCAGGTTTACATCAAAACAGCTTAAGAAGCAAAGATTCAGATTTTCATTCCATATCCTTTTCTCCTCAGACATCCATATGAGGAGCTGCCATGCGCCATGCCCCACAATCTGAATATATCCTGGATCACTGGTCTGTGACAAGAGAACGCTTTTCCCCACCAGCTTGTCCTAATCCTCAGATGGTTAGCTTATCAGTGATGCTTAACACTCTAAATGATCCATTGGTCGTCTTCAGCTATTAATCTTCACCATTTAACCAGGAGGAAAAACAAAGACAGAGAAAGGTATGACAAAAAACAGGGGAAATCTGATTGTGTAGCTAGCTTTCAGCTGTCATTCTCATAAGAGAGGCAGAAAGAGTTTTACCTAAGGGAGGTTAATAAGTCTGAATTCTTAAGAGAGATGGATGACTCAGTAAGTCAGTCATAGAGCCAGTGTGGTGTAGTGGTTAAGAGTGGTAGACTCGTAATCTGGTGAACTGAGTTCGCGTCTCCGCTCCTCCAGCTGCTGGGTGACCTTGGGCCAGTCACACTTCTTTGAACTCTCTCAGCCCCACTCACCTCACAGAGTGTTTGTTGTGGGGGAGGAAGGGAAAGGAGAATGTTAGCCGCTTTGAGACTCCTTTCGGGTAGTGATAAAGCGGGATATCAAATCCAAACTTTTCTCTTCTTATAGAATCTTATGAGTTGGAAGGGATCCAAGGGTCATCTGGTCCAACTTTTGGTCTCTGGCTGTCTTTTAATAATAATAATTTATTATTTATACCCCACCCATCTGGCTGAGTTTCCCCAGCCACTTTGGGCGGCTCCCAATTGAGTGTTAAAAACAATACAGCATTAAATATTAAAAACGTCCCTAAACAGGGCTGCCTTTGGATGTCTTTTAAAGATAGCTGCTTATTTCCTTCACATCTGAAGGGAGGGCGTTCCACAGGGTGGGCACCACTACCAAGAAGGCCCTCTGTCTGGTTTTTGGGACCAATGATTTGTATAAGGATAAAGAAAGAATAATTACTACACAAGGCTGTAGGTGTGCATGGGCATGCCAACCCCACCTTCTCAATGTCCATAAATGTCGACAAATGTGTTGAGCATGCTCACTTATCATCCCAACTTCCAGTACGCTGTGGGAAAGTCTGAAGGGAGCTTCAAGGTGCATTTGACTGAACTCACTCAGAACCCACTTTAGACCTTTGGAATAGGGGTGGTGTGTACACTTTATCATCATCATCACCATCATTTTATTTGTATGCTGCCTTTCCACAGTTAAAACAATGCTCAAAGTGGCTTACAATTTGAAAAGATTTACATAATTACCACATGACTCGGAAGCTGTATGCTGGCTCCCTCGGCCAATAAAGTGAGATGAGCACGCAACCCCAGAGTCGGTCACGACTGGACCTAATGGTCAGGGGTTCCTTTACCTTACATAATTACAAACATAGCAAAGTAGTCATAAAACACATCAAAGACTACATAACAAACGGAACAATTTCCACATAAAAATAAATATTCCAAAAATTAATATCAATAATGGCAAAAACTCCTGAGAAAACATTCCCCGGAATTCCCCAGTCCTTGCTGGGCAGCAACAATAGCAGTTCTAATGAAGCCTGTCTGGCCCCTCACTTTATGCCTGCATGCATTCTTTTGAATACACAAGGAGGGCTTCTGTAGAACTTGAATTAGTAGTCAAGGTTGAACAGACAACAAAAGCATCACTTCTCAGTCCAAAAATTCCCTTTGGAAAGCTCTGTGAATAAAAGCATTAAAAATGGATGCTTTCTTTCTAGCATTTTTTTTTTTGTGGTGCTCCGAGTACTAGCTAGGTAACACTCATTCTCCATTTATTTACATTTCTTTCACAACATTTAGGTATCACTTGACTGTCATAGAAGCTCTAACCACTTTACAAAAAAACAACAAAAAAACATTAAAACTATGAATAAAAGCCAGTTTAAAACATAGATTTTGCAAACCGACAGTGAGCAAAAATAAATAAATTAAAACACATGTCATGCTTTTCACGTGTCTGGATAGGCTTGCCTCAACAAAGATATTTCAAGCGGGTGCCAAAAAGAGTACAGTGAAGGCAGCTGCCTTCAATAAGCAGGGAGTTCCAACGTGTAGATGCTGCCACAGATGGAATTCTTAGCAGTGCAGAATGACTATTATGATGCAGCTGTAACAGTGGCAGTTCCGCAGGTTGAAGCAGTCAAGTGGGCATATGTGGAGCAAGGTGATACCACTAGTAAACTGGCCCTAAGTTGATAAGGGTTTTATATACTAAGGATGACATCTTGAACCTAGCCTGGTAACAAATCTACAGCCAGTGCAGAGCACTGAGCAGAGGTATTATATGCTGACAGTATCAACGGTGCTGCAGCAAAGGAAGTCCTGTATAGAGTGCATTGCAGTAATCCAGTGCGGAAATCTCCAGCGCCTTAACTACTGTGGTCAAGCTCTCCTGCCCAGCAATGGCTGTGGCTGTTATCATACAAGCCGCAGCTGGTAAAAAGAGCTTCCTGCCACCATGGCAGAGAGCCAGTGTGGTGTAGTGGTTAAGAGCGGTAGTCATGTAATCTGGGTAACCGGGTTCGCGTCTCCGCTCCTCCACATGCAGCTGCTGGGTGACCTTGGGCCAGTCACACTTCTCTGAAGTCTCTCAGCCCCACTCACCTCACAGAGTGTTTGTTGTGGGGGAGGAAGGGAAAGGAGAATGTTAGCCGCTTTGAGACTCCTTAAAGGGAGTGAAAAGCGGGATATCAAATCCAAACTCTTCTTCTTCTTCTTCATGGCCACCTTGGCTAAAGCTGCTATTTAGTTGTGGTACACTCTTTTTATGCACTATTTCCATTAAACTGCTTATCAAAGGTGGCCTCAGTGCTATACCTGGGTTCATTACTGCCTTTTCCCAGTGCAGCTGAACACAGGCTGTGCAATCTTGCTTGGCCCAGTCATGGATGAGAATAAAATATCAGGAGTGCCTAGCATAATCACCTCCATCTCCCAAGCCTCTGATTGCCCACAATGTACTCCTTTAGATTTAAAATTCTGGGATGATTTGGCATTTAACCAGACTGCTTCTCATTTTGTCCACTTCGCTGCCTTCCCCCCAGCTAAGAGTAAAAAAAGGGGTCATTATAGATGGTTGTCCATGTCATTCATGTTGTGGTTGTTCCAAAGGATTTCACTCTCCCAGGTTCTCTGTAGCAAAGAACATTTTGTTCATCTGCATAATATTCACATAGAATAAAAAACAAAATTCCCACTCCTATCTAAGAGGTGACATGCTTGTGCAGTCGGATAGACAGATCTCCAAATTTGGCTTGTGTTCCCAGGCCTCAGTTTTATATATTAATTATATCCAGCCTCAGCGAGCTGTGTTTTAGGAGGCCACTGAAGCATGAAATCCTTTGACAAAGATCTTTAAACAGTGCGATGGTAAAAGTTAATTATAGCTCATAACCAGGGAAGAGATGGTTGTCGGTTGCAGGATGTTAAATGCTAAATACCTGCTGTCATCATTGCTGTTCTGCTTAGAACAGGGGACATTTAAGAGGTGAGCTTGAAAAAGGACCCCGTCGTTAAGGGAATTTACCAATATCCAAAACTTACAAAGCCCTAAATACATTGAAAACCTTAATTAATCTAACATTTTTGTGAGCTATTATTGGAAACATGCAAACACACACCCACACCCCAAACTGCATGTTTTCAGTAGTGCAATTATTGGATTTAATGCAGTAATGTGGGATGGGCAGGCGTGCATTTCTGAAAATGGCATTGTTGGCCAGATGGGGAGGCCTGGTGAGGTGTACAGAGGTTTGGTACAGGCTAGAGGTTTCCTACTCCTAGGGTAGACAGTACTGAGCTAGAAGACAAATATTCTTGGAAGACAATCTTACTCAGGTATGAGTGATGGCCAAAGAAGAAGCAAGAGATAGACCAATGGTCTCAGTACAAGGGCGGTTTCTATGTTCCTAGCAGATTTGAAGAACATATTACCTATATATTCATATACACCACCCACTACCCCATTGTGACCCCCTCAGTGTCATCACCCCAGGATGGAAACGGAGTAGCAGGCAGCAGAGCAAATTGGGCTCTAAAGTTCTTTCAAATTCTCAAACTCTCCCACCTCTTTCAAAGGCTTTCAAATATCTGAGTGAAGCCCTCACCCACAAGGCATAGACTCCAACATTTATCCAGTGAAACAGGGGCTTCCAGTTCCATAATAATAACAATTTCATTATTTATACCTCACCCTTCTGATTGAGTTGCCCCAGCCACTCTGGGCAGCTTACAACATATATATAAAAATAATAAAACATTAAACATTTCAAAAAACCTTCAGCTGTCTTCTAAAGGTTGTATAGTTAATGATCTCCTTAGCTTGGGGGGGGGTCACATAATTCCATACCCTCCAACATTTCTCCGATGAAAATAGGGATGTCCTAAGGAAAAGCAGGACATTCCAGGAAATGGTTTCTGTAAACCCGTGGCTGTACCTGAAAAATAGGGACACTTGGAGGGACTGCCATTTACCCATCTCTACTTTGTGATGATCAATGATACAATTTACAAAACGATTACCACAGAGATGGGTAAGTAGCCTTGTGCTCTTTCTGAATCTGGTCCTTTTGTCCATTTTATTAAAAATTCTGTTGCTAGACTGGCTAGGCAAAAAATATTTCTTGAACCCTCTTCTATTCCTTTGGTTACTTTGATTATTTTGGCTCAGATACCTGTTTTCTGTTTTTCTTCTTCTTTAAAGTCCTGGTTATCTTTAAGGTTGCCTTTTCTTTTATATAGCCCCCTGTGTGCTGTGCAGTCAGGGCAGGAAAGCAGAAGATTGTGAAGTAGGGAAATGGGTAAGATCTACTAGTCATTACAGAGTGGGAGGAGGGAGCAAAGGTTCAGTTCACATTTAGCACTGCATTCAGTTTGCCCCTAAGGTGGCCAAGCATTGCAGGTTGTTCTGCAGCAAAGAGCTTGATGGAGCTTAGCTAAGGATATGTTGGTCACAGTGCCTGGCAAATTATAGTCTCCCTTGTCAGCTTTTGTGTCCCCCTGTTTCCTCCCTTGTTATTTTAAATTCTGCTCCAGTAAGCCAGTGTAATTGAGAACAGTCCCCCCCCCACCCCACTTTGAGCTTATGTCGTTTGGAGCAGTACACTTGTATCTTTCTTTTAAGAAATGCAAATTATGTTTTCTCAATCCTCATATTAACATCTAACACGTCTCCTTAGGAGCCTCATGTCTTGAAAATAGACACTTTGGGTCACTCGTATTACTAAAGGCAGAAACATTCATAATGAAATTTTGTAGTAAAGAGGAAGGGAAGGAGGGGGAATAGGACGCAAATGGGTTCTAGCAATGACATCCTTTGGCAGAAGACATTTCCTGGGGGGAATAATGACTGGAGGAGGTTAATGGCCTGAGGCAAAGCTTCTGGCAATGAGGTCTCCCAGCTAGTCATCAGTTCCCAGGTAAAGCTTTCTGCTTTGATCGTTATTTTGCAATTCAAACTCTGAAAAGTCTCTTTATCTCTGTAATGTTTTCTCTCCATTTGCTGGGAAACCTGCTCTGCATTTTAGCACTCCTGAAAGCAAGAAAAGATTGGCTTTTGGATAGGATGGTGGCCAACTGGATGCTGTTCCCAGGGCTGTCGCTGACATTTTCCGTGACCTTGAGGAGGTTGACATCTTTAATACTGTGTTGTTTTTCCCCAGCAGTGCGCTTATGACATGTATAATTACCTGTGTGCTGTAAGATCATAGTATATGGCTTACCACTGAACGAGAAAAGCTGAGCAAGAGAAATGATGCCTCCTGTGGGAGAAACCAGTCATTTAAAAAAATGATGCAAGCTTTCATATGAAACATCTTCAAAGAACTTTGCGATGGCATTTATTCTCAGAATAATATGTGAGAATTGGGCTTTAGTAAGTCACCAAACAGTTGTTGCCTGATCTCAGAGTACATATGTACAACTATACAGAATCTTTGGAGTGGACAGGGCCTTTCACGAATGTGACTTTTCACTAATGCGACACCCATGCCTCTTCACCAGCCAGACTCATCTCTGCCTCTTGAGCTCCCTCTTTTCTTGCTTCAGCTTCTACCTCTGATTCTGGACTGCTGTCTACCACAGACTCTCACCAGTCACTAAGCCCTGTTACCTCCTCAGCTTTCGACACCTCCTCCCAGTCATCTATCTCTGACCACTCATCATTTCCCTACCACCAATCCCCTGGCTCTGAGCCTTCTTCCCTTGGCGGTTCCCCTGCTGGTTCTTCTCACCTTTGCGTCCAACCTGTCTGTGACATAAGCCACATCAAGTGACTCGCCAACCCCAAGTAGCTTGATTTGACTGGGTTTTATCACACACTGTCTGTTCTCCAGAGAATGAAGAATGATCTCTAAGAACCTCTGAAATATGGAGGGCAGTTCAGCCACAAAATGTTGAGTGTGTTAGTTGATGGAGAGAACAAGCTAAATGGAGATAGAAAGAGCCCCAGCTTGTTTGGGTCTCTAGTGGTTTCTGGTATCCTGGAGGAAGGACTGGGGTTATGGGGATGTAGGCCCTGTATTTTAAAGACAACAACAAAATCTCTTCTCCACGCTATACAGTGGAACCTCGTGTTACGGACGGGATCCATTCCGAAGACCTGTCCGTAACACGGAACTGATGCAAGCCGAAGCACCGGGTCTGTGCATGCGCGCAACATGAATTAGCACTTCTGCACATGCGCGAATGGCGAAACCTGGAAGTAACCCATTCTGGTACTCTGGGTTGCCATGGGATGCAACATGAAAACATGTAGCCTGAAGCTTACACAACATGAGGTATGACTGAATGGGGATGTTGCAGAATGGAAAAATGACACCTCCACTGCTACATTGCAACAAGGGCTCAAGATCAGGGCTTGTAGTCAGTCCAAAACTTCTTTGCTCTTATTTTTTTTATTGCCTTCCACACACATCTCTAGGCGTTGTACAAACTGCAAGAAAAATAGTTAAAACAGTTAAAAACTAATTTATAAATAATACAAGAAGATTCTGATGGCAGATACCTACCCATCCACTGGGGAAAGCTTCTTGGAACTGTTATAGGAATTCTAAGGTCTCAAATATAGAATAAATGTTGATAACTGCACAAGCTAAACACACATACATAAGTACATACATAAACCCACATGTCTAAAATAGTACAGGAGAGCAATCCAAAAGTCATCTTGGCTCTCCTAAAGACTCTCAATATTTCCTCTGCTTCCTTAATCCCCCTTGCCTGAGAACATGTAGGCAGATAGCAATCAGGGGACGTTCATGAAGGGATTCCTCTCCTATATCTATGAACCGCCTTTGTATTAATTGTCATTGTTTGCCCAGATGCTCTGCACTGATGGATGTCCGAGGGCATCCTGATTGTCTTATCAAATGCTAATGTTTTGTGAAAACTGTCTCTGGAACTATGTAAAACTTGCTAAAGCCTCAGGAATATTGCACCTTGGCCTGCCTGAGCCACAGTAACCCCACTTATGTGTGATGTAATTTCTGACTGTTTGTAGATGGGGTGCTTCTTCTCCATGCCAAAATGGAGACCCTTTCTGGGTCTCTCTTGCCTCCTTGCTAGGAGGGAGGGAACTCTGTTATAACAGAAAAATAAAGATCTGCCTTGCTTTCACTGCATCTTGCCTCCATCCATTCATCTCTGACCTATCATGAACTTAGGAGACTCGGTCCCTTGGGAAGCTGGGCAGCAAAATCCAACCACCCCTATTTTTCTATATCAGAACAAAAATGTCTTCAGTTGTTTCCTGAAGGTGAAGATAGTGGCCGCCTGTTGTATGTTGTTCCACAGAACAGAGGGGCAGTCACATGAAGAGCCCTGCTCTGAATTAATGTGGAGAGGGCTTCTGAGATCTTTGGAACTTGAAGGAAAAGCTCATCCACAGACCACAGTGACCTACTTGGGTATATGAGGGATAAGATGGCTTCTCTTCCTCTTGCTATGTGTCTTCCTCCTCCCAAAACCTCTCTCCTCACCACCAGGCCTGAATAGACTGCCATGCTTCCGTTTTCATGCTGTCTTCAACCATGATCAGAAGCGGTTTGGTTAGCGACTGCAGTTCCAATGCAACATTTTGTTTCTCGCCATTACTTGTAATAACAGTATCAGTAGCAGTAGTAGTTTGATGCTTTCTCTTTTTCTGCTGGAGTCCTGACCCTTTGGTTCATCTATTATATCTGTTGGACACATGGTCTAGTCACTACAGGATCTTGTGGCACTGCGTGGTGTTAGAATCCCATTATCACATGCCAGGACAGTAATTAACACCCACCATCACTCCAATCTATTTGCTCATCATCTGTCTATTCACAACGTGATGTTCATAACAGAGCTGTTAAGGACATGCTGACTTATTTGCAACTAGTCTGGTCTGGGATGCTTTCTTCCTGCTATCAAAAACTGCTAAATGATTGCTTGTGTGTAATTGTACAACTTCCCATGAAAGGAAAATTAGAGGGTTTTTTTTTCCTCCTAAAGAGTGACTAGCCATCTGTATTAGTGTCCTTCAACTCAATGATATAAATTCATTAACTAACAAAATAACATCACAGAGCTCTTTGCAATCTGTTCCCAGTAAATTCACTTGTCACATTGTGGTTGATAATAGAACCTTGCATGGGCAAAGCACAGAGGAGAAAATAACTGCAGGCTATACTAATACAGTGGTACCTCGGGTTAAGAACTTAATTCGTTCTGGAGATCTGTTCTTAACCTGAAACTGTTCTTAACCTGAGGCACCACTTTAACTAATGTGGCCTCTGGCTGCTGCCGCGCCGCCACCATGCAATTTTTGTTCTCATCCTGAAGCAAAGTTCTTAATCCGAGGTACTATTTCTGGGTTAGTGGAGTCTGTAACCTGAAGCGTCTGTAACCTGAGGTACCATTGTATATTGAACAGTACAGAAAAACCTCAGATAGCACTGACTAAAACTAGTTCCTCTATCTATATAATTTATTCCTTGTTGTTGTTGTTGTTGTTGTTGTTATTAAAAACCTCTGCACAGTATTACCAGGGATAGGGAAAAATTGGATTGTTTCCATTCAAAGGCAAACTAACCTAATCCAATTTCTGAAAAAATGTGTAACCCAAAACACAGCTTTCCTTCAAAACTTGCCATTCTCTGATTTTTTAAGTTCAGTTCTCCAACTAATTAATGTGTGTAAAAATGCATAAAGTAGGGTAAATTCTGCATATAAATGCATATATTAGTGACATTGGTAACATACAAACGTGCATCATTTTAGGAAAACAGCTTTGCAAAAATGTATAAATATGTGTATTTTAGGAGAAAGTTTCACTGAAATGTTGAGAAATTTTCATGAGGTGTTTTTTTAAAAAAAGAAACTGATGTGGAAATGTGGTTAACTAAATTTAAGAGTGGAAAAATGAAAAACAGAGAGAAACTAAAATTGATAGATTTGTCCATCCCTAAGAATTGCAATTGCAAAATGTTTCTAAAATTATACACAAACTTGCATTATATTCCAAAAGGAATTAACCAAAGTGAAAAAAGGAGACAATATTTTATTTAATAACCTTTGACAATAGACTGAATAATAATCTTACTATCCTTTCCAAACCTCACTTTAAGAATAGGGTAAACCTGCAATTAACTCTAGATCCTTGATTAACTAACTGTAGATTCTTGCTGGATTTAATAAATGGCAATCAATTTGTTGCATATGTATTTGCATTTTCTCTTGAAATCTGACATAATGTGTAAACTTGGCCATGGAGGCAAACTCCCACATTTTATCTCTTGATATCTTTGCCGATCTTCATTTTTTTAAAACAAATTTATTGCTGCTAAGATCATACATGATGCCAGTTCCTTATGTTCCTGTTTAGCTAAACCATCTGTACAGAGAAAAAAAACTTGGTGCAATGGTGCCTTATACCATTTGAATCTTGTGATTAACTTCCAGGGGTTTTTTTTTTTGTCAGGTGCACATTCCCACCATCGAACAAAGTTGCCCCTCCCTTGCCAATATTTTAGTCTTAATTTAATTTATTAACACATTCGTGATGTGCCATCTACTCTCATCATTTTTCAATTATAGCAGTGTTGAGGAAAATATTATGATAATTTCCCCCAGATACCCACTGAGATTTTTCCCTATATCCTGATTCAGCTTCATGGATGCCCATGGCTTCTAAAGTTATGTAAGAGGAAGAAAAACTTTTAAAATTGATCAGCTTTATATTATACACACATTTTATTCTAGTTCTACAGCCTGACCTCGTTTTGAATCTTCCTAGCCCCATTGTACTGGGCCTAATTTGTTGTTAGTGTCTCTATGTGCCCTCGTTGCTACATAACCCTCCCTGCCAGTCCTCACATCTGGTCTTACCCTGAGGGAAAAGGAGATCCTGACGGGTGTTGGGGAGGCTTGGATTCTACCCAACAGAGATTGTCCAGGATCCAGTACTTTTTTCTGGGGGGACACAGGGCTACACATACCCATAAACATTTTGTGAATCTAATGGGAGAAGAAACTTTAAAAATTCAATTTTTATGTTTCTTCTCTAGCACGGTGAATCGTAAATTCCGTTGAATAGCACAGTGAATTGTCAGTTCCGATGGCAGCCACCATTTCCATGGTGTTTCCTGAGTCTCAGATGGAAGCAAGCGTTTAATGTGTGAAGTAGGAGTTGGAATGTAGCATGGTGATTGGTCAGTTTCGTTGTTACCATCTCCAATGGCAGCTTCCTTTCCTTTCCTGGTGTTTCCTGAGTCTCAGACAGAAGTGAGCGTTTAATGTGTGAAGCAGTGTGGAATGTGGATGTGTGGTGTTTCACTGTTGAAAGTTTGGCCTCATTGAGGGGCAGTATTTCAATATGAGTAGGAAAATTACTAACGGCATCTGGCAATGGACACCAGCAGCAAGCAGAGGAATCAGGAAGTTCTTAATGCAGACAATCTTATGCCAGTGTGGAAGTTACTGTAAGCTGTGAACTGTGAGCTGTGTATAATTTGAGGTAATGCATTGAGGCAATGTCCATTGACTGTATGTATTTTTCCTGATTTGAATGATAAAATGGTGATTTTCTTGAATCAAAATTAGAGTATCCCTAAACATTTTTTTAGGAAAAAAAGTGCTGACAGGACTCATCTTTAGCTAGGAATGACATGTGGAGTGCTGTAAGTTCTTCACCAGGTTACAGAGATTTGACTGGCCTCCACGAATATTTGCCCATTTAGAGTTGACAGTCTCAATGGTCTTCCAACAGATATCTGGCAGGCATCCTCCCTTTTGACCTCAAGGTGTCTCTTGAAAACTTTTTTGTTTTTTAATGCTGACAGGTCTATGCAGTTGTGTACAATTTTCTGGAGTAGCCAGTCATTTTAATGGTTGTTCTGTACTGCCATTAGGTTTTTAAAAATTATATATATTTCTGAACACCATTCTGATCTCTTATGGGAAGATGGTATAAGACTACTTGCACGAATGAAAGATGGTATATGACTAGAGATCATGAAGAATGCAGCTTGAAAACTTCACTCAAAAACTTACTATTTTGGGGGGGGGGTTGAGGGGGGGATATTCAGTAGGGTCTCTTGAAAAGCTCAAATGGTTTGCAGGGTGAGCTGGGTGGTGGTGCTGGACGTGGAAGGTACAGATTTTCTATCATTCGTGGGAAGGCTGTCATTCAACAGATATTCCTAGAGTTAAGTCCAAAAGTAAAGTAGTAAATGGCAAGCAAATAGTAAGAGAGGCAGAACAACCAACATATCAATTGCAAGTGATCCCAGAGATGATTTCAGCAGGTTCTTTAGAGTGCTTTTCCAAGTAATTCATTCTAAGAAGCTACTGCTACTGTAAGGAAGGCAGAGTTATTATCTGCCTCTTCTGCTTCAGACTTTCCCCATTTTTCAAACTATTTCCGAAATACAGATGTAACCATTATGGTAATTCGTTTCAACAGAACAAGCAGGAATTAGAGGTACTGTTGGTATGTTCCTCTAGAGAGAGAGAGAGATTGGAACTAAGCTATGATTTTGTGGTATATTCAGATATCTGCTGGAAAGCAATAACTAACACTTCCTTTTTGACATCTCATTTGACGATTGCCTAATTGCATACACCCTGTTAACAACCGTTCCTGTACGTCATCTCACTATGTTCCGTAGGCGAGAAAAAATAGCTTATCCTGTTCAAAGTCTTTTCAAGTACGGTTTATCTACCATAATCTTTTATACTGATTTGTATTTTATAATTGGCAATTTGTAGAGCACAAGCAAGACTATGCAGTCGTCTAAAATGTAGGAACTAGATTTGGATTGCCAATTAGATTTCCTTCTCCATAAGCCCTGAATAGTTCAACGAAGGTTCACCTTGGAGCTCACCTCTCCCACTGTTCACCTTCATGGAAATTAAGGTCCACAAAAGTTGCCTTGCTAATTATTCCAGGGTTACATCTTTAGGAGGCAATTGACAGAGCAATATATATGTGTTTCCAGCTTTTCTGTATTCCCTTCTCATTTGCCATTGGGAAATAAATAATACAAGGGCCTTTATTGTAGGTTAGTTCATAAGGGAACAGGGTTCTATAGTTTTATTTACAGCTTTTATCCTTTTTGGGATTTCTTTTAATGATTTAATATGGATTCAGTGTATGACTCCAGGGGCTTTCAGGCATTGTGTATATTTTAGAAATTAAATTAAAGTCAGCAATGAGTAAATAAGCAACAAATGAGTCCCAGGAGCTCATTCCTATGAGTTGGGCACCAGCATTCAAACATATAGGAAGGAATGTAGCTATAGCCATGCTTGCATTAGGTTATAATTTATGGCAGGATGGGGAATCTGTGGCTCTCCAGGTATTGTTGGGCTGCAGGGGCTACACTTTACCGAGTGCATAATTTGAGGCGAAAGAGACAGAGAGGTTCTGCTTTTCTTATTTCAGGCTTTGTACAAAGCAGGAATACATTCAACCAAATATACAGAGGAAAAAACTTCCTCAGAAGTTCACAGGATGCAGTGTAGCCAGGCAAAAGCACCTGAGGAAGGGGCAGAGTGGGGCTGTTAAAAAGTGTAGAATGGGGAGAGGGGTAGACATAGTTCTGAGGACCAAACACAGAGGTCTGAAGGCCCATGTCTGGTGTTTGGTGCCTGGGCCTGCTATAAGATTCTTATCCCAATCAGCAGAAAGCTATTTCACTCAACCAAGTTGTTCATGCTAACATCTTCATCTAATGCAAGTCAGCACTGAAACAGTTGATTAAAGGTTTATCTGTTCCGTTCCACCCCTTTCCTACTCAGACAATCACTAATATGTCAAGTTGCTACTCGCTTTTCCCCTCCAGTGGAATTCTGGGGTGATGGAATTGAAAATACTATCTTGTAAATTACTTATGAAGACAGTTTTATGAAGTGATAAAGCCTCTTGAGAGAAAATACACCCATCAGATCTTCGAATATTTTCATTCATCTGAGTCTGATGCAGCTGTAGCTCGATTCAGATGCAAAAAAGAGCAAGTGCTGAGATTTTAGAGTAAGACAATTTCTGCTTCCCCTTCATCTTAGATGAGTTCTGATTTTAATATTGGTTAATATTTAATAGTTTATTATACATTACCAAGACTCAGCTGCTGGAGTCGGGTTGAATGCTAAGATTCAGCTTCAAATTTGCTGGAGCTACAATGAAGAATGACGTTGGCCACATTCAGATGCTCACATCCAAGACATGAATGAACCTTGTTTATTTCCACTTTTTTGCCTAAGCGAACCAGCTAGTAAGTCAGGAGTGGTTTTTAAGCAGAGATTGGCAGGCAATCTGTCATGGATGCTTTGGTCAAGATTCCTGGAAGTTGGACTAGATGACCCTCAGGGTCCCTTCCAACTCTACAATTGTATGATTCTAAAGGAGATTCCGGGGACGCGGTTGGCGCTGTGGGTTAAACCACAGAGCCTAGGACTTGCCGATCAGAAGGTCGGTGGTTCAAATCCCTGCGACGGGGTGAGCTCCCGTTGCTCGGACCCTGCTCCTGCCAACCTAGCAGTTCGAAAGCACGTCAAAGTGCAAGTAGATAAATAGGTACCACTCTGGCGAGAAGGTAAACGGCGTTTCCGTGCGCTGCTCTGGTTCACCAGAAGTGGCTTAGTCATGCTGGCCACATGACCCGGAAGCTGTACGCCGGCTCCCTCGGCCAATAAAGCGAGATGAGCGCCGCAACCCCAGAGTCGGTCACGACTGGACCTAATGGTCAGGGGTCCCTTTACCTTTAAAGGAGATTCCATCCTTTTTTTGACCCAAGGGTCACATTCACAGCTGGCCAACCTTTGAAGGATTGCATGCCTGTTGTAGGAGTACTCCAAAGTGGGTGTTCCCACCTCACACTTTCACATGACACACACACACACACACACACACAGGACACACAGAGGCAGACATGCACACAGTTCCATTCCTCAGCTGATCCTCCTGAGGAGGAGAGGTTAGCAACCCTTTTAGACACGTATGCTGAATACATACTTAGCATCTGGGGGGCCAACTGGAATAAAATATTGGGAGTGGGGCAGGTAAGCACCGCCCCACATAATTGATCACATGACATGTGCATGCACACCATTTGAATGGCAGTGCACATCAACTTTGGGGGTGGCAAACCCTTCAAATAATTTATGGGGGGGGGGAGGGTCCTGAAGGGACCTTGGCCCCTAGGAGTTAGTTCCTGTGCTTAGTATGCTTCTGCTGTTCTTTTTTCCTTTTTTTGTCCCTTTCTTGTTCTTTTTTTCCTCCTCTTTTTTCTCTTACCTGATATATTCAAAGTAGATATACTTTTGTATATCTACATAATTCAAACAAATAGCCAGCATGTGTAGACACAAAGTCAGAAAAGCTAAAGCACAGAATGAACTCAGGCTTGCTAGAGAGGTTAAAAGCAACAAAAAAAGGCCTTTATGGGTATGTTCGTAGCAAAAGGAAGAACAAAGAAACAGTGGGGTCACTCAGAGGAGAAGATGGCGAAATGCAAACAGGGGACACAGAAAGGGCTGAACTCCTCAATGCCTTCTTTGCCTCAGTCTTCTCCGATAAGGAAAACAATGCCCAACCTGAAGAATTTGGAGCAAATGATTCAGCAGAGGAAACACAGCCCAGAATAACTAAGGAGATAGTACAAGAATACTTGGCTAGTTTAGATGTATTCAAGTCTCCAGGGCTAGATGAACTGCATCCAAGAGTATTAAAAGAACTGGCAGATGTGATCTCAGAACCACTGGCAGTCATCTTTGAGAATTCCTGGAGAACAGGCGAAGTCCCGGCAGACTGGAGGAGAACTTCCTGACAGTAAGAGCTGTTCGACAGTGGAATTTGCTGCCAAGGAGTGTGGTGGAGTCTCCTTCTTTGGAGGTCTTTAAGCAGAGGCTTGACAACCATATGTCAGGAGTGCTCTAATGGTGTTTCCTGCTTGACAGGGGGTTGGACTCGATGGCCCTTGTGGTCTATTCCAACTCTATGATTCTATGATATATTATTGCTGAAATAAAATAAACCATTTATTTATTTATTTTAAAAATAAAACTATCTATTATCCTTTAAGGATGTACAAATTGTTTTTACTTTCCTGTGATGAAAAGAGATTCTTGAAATGCCATTGCCTTTTTTTTTTGGCCTTTCTTCACAGGTCGTCCTCTAGTCTTATTTAGGCTGCAGTCCTAAATACCCTTAAGAAGGATTGAACTCAGAGTAAACATGCATAGAATCACGTGTTTAGAGGCACTTTCAGAAGATGCTGGTGGAGGTCACACATCTTCTCCCTGTAGATGTGTTTCATTTTTAGGAGTGAGACACAATTTTCCCAAAGAATTGTCCTGGACCATATGTTTTAGGAGAACATGTGTCTCATACTTGGGATATGCACAAATTTCTTTTTTGGACAAGATTATTTTGTAGCTGAGCGTTCCAATGCCACCCTTCTAATCCTCCTGAAAGCAAAACTACAAAAGAGAAGTCAAAACTGGTCTTCTGACTCCACCTCTATGATTCATGGGGACAGGATGTGGAACCAATCAGCAGCTACTTCAGTGATTGGAGTAGCAAGAGTATTGTACGGGGCTTCCGGGGCTATTTTCCACATGACACATTAGGCTTTTATCACAACACCTGTGAAGAACATCTCAACACAATGCCAACGCTTCTGATTTATTCATAAACATTTGGTTCATTTGACATCTGGTGTAATAATCCTCTGAGGCTCTGGGCTGTCCTGACTATAAGGCACTTCTCGATTTCCTTCCCATGGACTTAGTGATTTGCTGGTGCAATTTATCACTGACAGATTAGTTTCTCAAACAAAAATACATTTTGACTGCATGTGTCATATCAAGTCAGAAGAAATAAGAAATAAATGAAGAAGAAATAAATAGTTGGAAATTATACTTTTCAGGCTGTCAGAGTAGACACACAAGATGTCTAATTAGTCCAGAAGCAGTGAAAATAGTATACAAATCACTGCACCTGAAATTCAATTCAAAATATAGCACTGTAGTATAATATAGGGACCAAAGAAATTAAGCTAATGCATTTGTAATATCCCCCCCCCCTGGATTTTTAATGTCATGGAAGTTCAGGATGGTTAAAAAACATAAATACTACAACTATGTATAGAGTGTGCCGAAAATACATTTTCCCTAGCACATATTTTTAACCAGCAATATCAAATTGTTTAAAATAACCTGTTGAACCATGACTGATACAGCACTGATAGTAGACAAAAATTCATAAACCAATCCCACAGCTTGCAGTTTTCCTGCGGAAGAAAAAAATATATTTGCACACTGCCTTAAAGCTTCTATTAGCTAACCAGGTGGGTTTTATGGGCAGCATAAGAATATAAGAATATAAGGATTGTATTGAAGAACATAGGAAGGCCAAACAAGTCCAGCATCCTCTTCACAAAGTGGCCAATTTGATTCTTATGAGAAGCCTGCAAGCCAGAAATGAGTGCAACAACCACTCTCTCAACTTATGATCCCCAGCAAGTATATTCAGAAACATACTATTCTGTTACTGAAGGTCATATGTAGCCATCATGTGTGCTAGCTTTATTCTCCATGCATTTGTCTAATCCATTAAAAAAAACCATCAAAGCTGGTGGCTGTCACTACCATACCATACACAAGACACAGCCCAAATCTGGGCACCATTTTCTGGGTCCACACTCAAACAAGTCATATGACCCTCACACGATTGTGGACTCAGAAAAATAATAATGACAATAAAAAATGTTTATATATACCCCGCCCTCCCCAGCCAGAGCTGGACTTAGGGCGGCTAACACCGATAAAATTACAATAAAACATAATAGGGGGTAAACAACAACAACAACACAAAAAAAAACCAGTATATTAAAATGCGGGTTAAAATACAATTTAAAATGCAGCCACATTTTAATAGTAGCCCATAAATCCAAACCATAAGGGGAGAGAAACATAAGAGTCAGACTAAACCAAAGGCCAGGCAGAACAGCTCTGTCTTGCAGGCCCTGCAGAAAGATGTCAAATCCTGCAGGGCCCTAGTCTCTTGTGACAGAGCTTTCCACCAACTCAGGGCTGGTACTGAAAAGGCCCTGGCACTAGTTGTGACCAATCTAACCACCTTACGGCTTGGGACCTCCAAAGTGTTGTTATTTGTGTAAGGTCCTCCGTGGGGGCATACCAGGAGAAAGGTTATACGGGATCCAAGATCCTTGTGGCCACTGGGTAATATAAATATCAGGAATTAGGTAATGCTGCTTTTTTGTAATGGACCCCCAAACCGCACATTTTGGTGCACCACAGACCTCCCAAAGCTGCTTTTTTGGGGGGGGTGAGATCTCAGCCCCAAATCACATGAGAGCAAGGTTCCCCAAATGACCGCTGTGCTCTCACAGGGGGAAAATGGGGTGCTCTGTTTCTTCCCAGGGCAGTTGATGGGTATGCATTACTCATTGTGAAAATGAATCTTAGTTAGTTACAGAGGCTTGTAGCCTGATATAAATTAACTAAAGGAATGTAACAGAAGGGAGGTTTTCTACTTTTCCTTCTTACCATAGCTCTACATGCCCCATCTCACATTGTTCAGGAGGTGCCCCGAACCTCTGGAGACGCTTGGGAGGTGGGGAGTTGTATTGGCAAAACCTATTTGGTGTTTCGCAACTTTCTGACTAGTTGCAGGACCATAGCCAGACCTAGCAGAGTAAACTCAGAATCCACGGAAGCAATTGGCAACTTGGCTGCAGACAGGAGAGATAGGTGTTTATTATATACAGTGGACTATTTACAGGAACAGAAAACAGATCTTAATAGCTCTCTCTGACACGACTCCTACACTGACAGAGAGCTCTGAACCACTGAACTCCGAACTAACAGTTAGTAGGCCATTAATTATCACTCCTTTGAGAGAGCTTGACCAACCAGGGAGCGGTCTCCATGTCTCTGTTATCACCAGGCAGACTTACTCCTTCAGATTGCCTTCTGGCTGTCTGCCAAACCTTAATTGACTCTGTGTGAGTAGCTGCACATACACAGTTTCCCAACAAGTTGCAGGTGGCAGCAGGGAGAAAGAGGATAGTAAACTTTCCTTCCATAAAACTCTGTAAGTTAACTTCTCTTAGGACCCAGGTTAGAATGCAGGGCTAACCCAAGACATTTTGTTGTCCAAGAAAAGGATAAAGACACCTCCCCAACCAGCAGTTGAATCTTACTGAAGCTTTTGACTATGAATGAGCACCTTCCACCTCACCTAAAGACAATAGGTTTGGGAGTGCAGGAGAGGCCACACAACACGCATGCCTCTACCAGTCCATGGAGGTGAATAGCTCTGAGAGATGCTCCTTCCTCCTCTACAATCCTTCAGCATCTTCCACCTAAGGCCTCACTATAATGGGAGGGCCTGCTTGCCCAAATCAGTCGACTGAAGCATTCTGTGGCAACCCTACCATCTGAGATGGGATTGGCCATGTTTTAAAACTGCACAGTGAATACTGGTTTAAAAACATGTTTGGCTGAAAACAAGTTGACACCGAGAGACTCAAGATTTATCAAGTATCTTGTGTCAAAGGGGAAAGGAATGCAGAAATTATGCATCAGATTTCAGTGGAGCTAAAATGAATGCTTTATTTAATGATCTGAATAAAATATTAAACTGTGTTGGTTAGGGAGCATGATGGAGTGGGTGTGAAATCATAAATCCTATGATCAGTATAAATAGGGATGGAATGAGCCTAATCAAATATAAATGAATTGAGAGTGTGGATACAGCACACATTATGTTTGGAAAATAAGATTTTGCTTGTCAGTTTTCTTATATGTGATTGTGATTTCAAGAGGTATTATCTACAGCTTTCTCTTTCATACATTTGTAGAATTCATTCATTGTGTTTTATTCATTTCTCAGCAGACTACTCCTCTTCTGAGACTTTGCTGGGTTAAAAGGTTGTGGAGCCTGAAAACATGCTTAATGTTAAATTCGACGCAGAGCAGCAAATAAATAAAATGTTTACAAAGAATTGGGGAGCAAGGTGGAAAGTGAGAACTGGAATCTTCCACTCCACACCACAGAGCAGCCAAGCAGGTATTGTTTAGAGCTGAAACAAAACTACTCGTTGAGATAGTTTCCTGCAGTGTCATAAATGTCTCCTCTTTCAATTTTTTTTGAACCACTTGCAATACAAATTGGTTTATTCAGTTACACCACTTTCACTTACCCTCGCTCTGAATTGCACCTGCATTCAATCGAATAACGCAGATCTCCACAATCCTTTGTGGATGTTATTGTCAGTTTGCATTTCTTAGTACAGAAAGCATTGATCTGATGCATAGAGCTCTTTCCTATTCTAATTTATTCAAGAGGGTTCTGGAAGCTTCTCTGTGTGAAAGAAACAAGCAGAAGGTTCATGAAGTTTGGGTTATTCCTTCAGAGAAGCTGAGTACAGCTGGGTTAAAGTGGTTCTCTTATCTCTTTTTCTCAAGGTCATGCTGACCATAAGAGTAAGGCCAGAAGGAGCCTGGGTTTCACTTTCTCTTTCTATCTCTTTTCCTCCTGGTGTGGTGTTCTGTACATAGTGTGCTATTGTGTTAAAGTTTAGTTTTATTATAAATTATTTGTAAATTTAAGTCTGCTGCAACTGGATTTTTTATGGACAGTGCCAATCCTGAATATATTGGATTTGTGACCATTATGCTCATTTGTCTTCAATAGCAGTAAAGCTCTGTTGGATGAAATACAATTGCCTCTGGTCTATTTTTGGGCAATCCTGCAACGTGTTTAAGTTGTTACTCTGCTAACTATACATAGGAATCCACTCTGGATCAATATTGAGTAGAATTACAGGACAGCTCCTGTGCGAATGAACACAGGTGTAAGGAACAAGGCCACTTACCGTCAGCATTGTGAGCCCCCATGTAAAAAGAAAGTTCTTCTCCACACAATGTATCATGAAACCACAGAATTTGTTCCCACAAGATGCAGTGATGGCCACTACATGGGATGGCTTTAAAGAAAATTAGGCAAATGTATGGAGAATAAGACTGTAATGGCTACTGGTCATGGTGGCTATGTTCCACCTCAAGTGTTAGAAGCAGTATTTCCAGTTGCTGTCAGAGTGCTGTTGCTCTCAGGCTTCCTACACCAGTGTGGTGTAGTGGTTAAGAGCGGTAGTCTCGTAATCTGGGGAACCGGGTTCGCTTCCCCGCTCCTCCACATGCAGCTGCTGGGTGACCTTGGGCCAGTCACACTTCTTTGAAGTCTCTCAGTCCCACTCACCTCACAGAGTGTTTGTTGTGGGGGAGGAAGGGAAAGGAGAATATTAGCCGCTTTGAGACTCCTTAAAGGGAGTGAAAGGCGGGATATCAAATCCAAACTCTTCTTCTACACGCATCTGGTTGACCACCACAAGAGAAAGTTGCTGGACAGGATGGGACACTGGCAGGGGCAACCTGTCCTGTTTCACCACCTGAGGTGAAATGGGAAAGTGCTCCCTTGCAAAGCCTTGCTTACCTGGGTTGTGTGGCTGTGGCAGTGGTGGTGGGCAGGGTGCTCTCGGGGGCACTGCCCTGTGGGATTCTGCTGCTGAAGGCAGCTGCTTTAGCCCACGTCATGGGTGGGATAGCCCTGGCCATTGGCCTAACCCATTGGTTTTTCTGATGTTCTTATCTTGGCCCTCCCCATCACCCTACAAAAAATTACAAAATACCAACATAAAACACTACATTTGAAGGTCAGATATAAAATACACATTAAAGCAGCATAATTAACAGAAGCGCAGAATATTCTTCTAAATGTAAGAAGATTGTGGATGAAAATCATGTGCGAAAATACAATAAACAGTACAAAAAGCACCATTAGCAACTAGCCAAAATATGAGATATAAGCTGCACCTACACTCCCCACCACACAACAGCAACCTCTCCCAAATACATCTTTACATGCGTTGCCTGTTTTTACTTGCTCTGTTCCTACATTGGTTTATTGGACTGCTGTCCTGATGATTAGATTTTTTTTACTCGCAGTATAGAGGCCAGTTGTTTTATAATTATTTTGGAACTTTTAATTAAATGTAGAGAGAGAGAGCAAGAAAAAAATAGGGAACTGATAATAGCCCTTGGGGCAAGGTTTTTGTTTCGTTAATTTTTCCCACCTCTGTTTAATGCTATGAAATTTTAACAGGCACATTGTCATCTTCTTTATGTTACACTATTTCACAGTTAAATCATTCCACAGATCTAATCACAATGAATGCAATGCAGTGTAGCTGCAGGTGTGGGGAGAGCAATCCGCAGAATTTTGCTACCGCATCCCCTTCCTTTAATAAGCTTCCTTGGTGGGTTACCAAATGTCCCCGTTTCCTGGGGACAGTCCCCGGATTTACAAATAAGTCCCTGGATAAATTCCATCCCCAGAATGTCCCCAGATTTCATCTAATGTCCCTGGGAAACGCAGCAGCGGCAGTCTCTCAGCAGCCTGGGTCAGTTGGCTCTGGCTGGCTTCAGGAGCTGCTTGGAAGTCCCCATATGATGGTGGTGCAGGGGCTCAAAGATGCAGCTTCCCAGCTGCCTTCACCTTTCCTGACCCCAGCAACTAAGCTGTGAAGGGAGGCTTCATGCTGCCTATCGGAGCAGCCTCCCAACTCCTACTTGTGTGCAAGCAGGAGAGGGCGGGGAACTCTCACATGTGAAGGGAGACTTCACGCTGCCTATCAGAGCTTGTGTGCAAGCAGAAGAGGGCAGGGACCTCTCAGTTAGGCAGTGTGAAGCCTCGCTTCCCAGCTGAGGGATCCCTACCCCCTCCTGATTGCAGGCAAGTAGGAATGGGATTGGGGCTGCTCCGATGGGAAGGGAGGCATCGCGCTGCCCGAGCCTCACCACCACCACCACTCTCAGCCCTCCTTCTCCACCTTCCATCCCTGACCCACGGCACACCGCTTCCCTACCACCACCACCGAAGAACCAACAACTCAGGGGCTACCCAGGCTCGTGGAGAAAGGAGATAGAAGCCTTGGAGAAGAAGAAGAAGAAGAAGAAGAAGAAGAAGAAGAAGAAGAAGAAGAAGAAGAAGAGTTTGGATTTGATATCCTGCCTTTCACTCCCTTTAAGGAGTCTCAAAGCAGCTAACATTCTCCTTTCCCTTCCTCCCCCACAACAAACACTCTGTGAGGTGAGTGGGGCTGAGAGACTTCAGAGAAGTGTGACTAGCCCAAGGTCACCCAGCAGCTGCATGTGGAGGAGCGGAGACGTGAACCCAGTTCCCCAGATTACGTGACTACCGCTCTTAACCACTACACCACACTGGCTCTGGAGGAAGGGGAAGCATGGCGGTTGAGGTCAAGTCAGCGGCCACCCCTCTGCCATCGCCATTCATGCAGCATCAATGTCCCGGACGTGTAGTAATTAATTAATTAATTAATTAATTAAACTGTCCCTGGATTCATTGAAAAAAATCTGGTCACCTTACGCACAGACACTGGCCTGGCGTGTCCTTAGGCACTGTGATTCTTCTAGGTCAGGGGTTGTCAACCTGGTCCCTACCACGCACTAGTGGACATTTCAGGATTCTAGGTGGGCTGTAGGGGGTTCTACAGCACAAGCTGAATCCTCCTTCCATCGAGCACTGGTGGACGGTAAGGATATTTTACCGTTAACAAAGATGCATTAGTGGGCTGTAGGTATAAAAAGGTTGGCTATCCCTGCTCTAGGTGTTCCATATAGTAGCAGAAAACACTGTACTATTACTTGGGGAGAACTAAGGGGCATAGCTCAGTGGTAAGTAGGGCATCTGCTTTTTATGCAGAAGGTCTCAGGGCCATGAAGTCACTGCTGCAACCACTTAATCTAGCCATGGTGGAAAGTATCTTTGTGCAAGGGGGTGGGTGGGTGGGTTGAATTGCGGCAGAAGCAGGGTGATGCTGGAGATGGAGATTTTTAATAACTGTTTTAAAACTTTCTGAAAGCACTTGCAGTCTTGTCATTGTATCCTTGCTGTATACAAATTCAGAACCGTTCCTGACATTTTATTTATTGCCAAGGTATGAACCCTTTGATCCATATGAGAGGGGACGTGATATATGTTGGGATCTAGGGAGACACACATATATGGTATAGATATACACATCCCTTTGATTTTATTTATTTCTTTTCAAAATCAGCACACAATGTCGTACAGCATTAAATCAGCCCGCAGTGCTAACAAAATCAGTGTGCCTATGTTGCAAGAGAACAAATTTTATGATCAATAGGAGGCCACACTAAAAGGCATACTGGAAATTCTTTCAGAGAAACACAAAACTCATCAACACAGAGGATGCTGGGAAGATCAGTAAGAGAATATGTTTTAGGCATGAAAAGACAAAGTCTAAAGAAATATGCAATTTTGCCTTTTCCTGTTATAATAAGGTATTTACAATCCCCCCCCACTATTTTCCTAGAATGTACACCATGGTAAAGCCATGATCAGTAAATACTTTTAAATGCAGCATTTAACCCTCTCCACTGACAGCTCATTAACCCATAAAACGAGTTGCCATGTTACAGTATGGCTCTGCTTGGTTTGATACAGGCAAGTAGCACAATGTGTACAAAGGATGGTGTGTGTCCACCAGCAGAAGAGACTGCTGCTTCTGCAAAGGGTCTTCTCCTTAACTCTGAAGGTGCCCAAGGAAATTTTTTATGGAATTAATAACAAGCAATTTCTGTACATCTGTTAGTTCCAAACCTTTCCATAGGAACTGTGAAGTTTTCAGACACACTCAAATGGTCAAATATGTGGGTTAATGTCCCCCATCTTCCAAGTGATGTTTAATGTGCAGTACTTCAAAAATGCTTATAAGACTTGTATGTTCACTCTTGTACACACTACTTGGCTGCAGAACTGCACTGCAAGATTTGGAGAAATATGAATTTAAAAGGGAAGCTGTACTTCAGTTTGTGTGTTGTTTTGGAAAGCATGGATTAAGCAGGTTCCCCTTTAAACACAAACAGAATCAATTTCTCTACCACCCCTAGTCTGACATCACTTAGGCAAAAACGTAGCGTTTAGAAATGCATAAATGATTTTGTGCTTTTACACTCTTCAAGTCTATGGTGCTATTTCTGTTTCACTGTTCATGGGCCACATATATATTTCATTTTACTTAATTGAAGCTCTTCCCCCAAGATGTTTCTCATAGCTGGTGCTTACAATGTAGAATTAGCCAAGCAAAAAACATGAGCTGAAACATATATAATTTATCAATCAGCTCTGAGCAAATTGCCCAGCTGTTCCTTCAAAGGTGCAAAATGTTCATTTTAACTTTCTTAATAAGGTAACTTTATATATTCCTAGGGAGTGACTACTCTGTAAACAAGTCGGTCGCTTCAGCGTGGGAGGGGGGAAAAAGACAGCAAAGATTCTAAATGTGATATCAATCTGCCTGGTGGGCTCTCTCTGCCCTTTCAAAGATCCTGGCATACTAAAGCAGTTCTGCCATTGGCAATATATGACAATGAGTTGTTTGCAAGCTACCATTTAATCTCCACTTATATTTCACTGGTGGCTCTTAACTTCATTTGAAATATTGATGTGTCTTCTTCCGTCTAAGCAGAGTCCATCTCTCACATCTTTGCCTTGGAGATGTGAGCACATCATTAATTAAAACTGTGAGATGCCAAGTTGTTAGGAGACCTTTTGAGCTATCTGGCTAAATTACCTTTCAGTCGGCTAATTGGCTGCCTATCCATAAGCAGGCATTTGATCACTTCAAACTGTTGCTTAGATTTTTTTTTTTTACTTCACTAATCATTGAAGGGTTCTTACGGCTTAATTCCAGCCATTTCATCATAAAAATGTGACTTTTTGGAATTGTCTTATTCCTCACCTTTTCACCCCTGAAGTTGACTGAGGCCTAGTCATCTAAAGCAGCACCTCTATCATCTCTATGACAACAAAACCCATCAAGTTTATTAGACCATGAACTGGTCAGCCATAGGCAGTTGCTTAACATTTCCATCAAATTATCTTTTTCTGCTATAAATACTGTAAGTCCTTCAGGGATGTTTTTCTTTTTGAGTGAGTAGATGACATCCTAAAGCAATTGGTTCTGCCCATGATATCCTTGCTGGGCTTTAAAACAAAAACAAAACAAAACACCCCTGCCCAAAGACAGATTGTTTTGTTGGTTTTGTAGCATAAGAAACTTCATATTTCACTGTTTCCTATTGAGCTCCTCTTCACTGCCCCTCCCTTCTGCAAGGAACAAAGCCTTTCAAAATGAAAATGTTGATATTTAAAATAATAGAGTCCTTGGTGTAATAGAACCACAAGGTCAGAAAGTAAATGGGAAAGCACAATATTTGAATATCTTTCACTGAGAAGATATGATTGAGATAAAGGAGGGCTACGTAAGGAAAGGAAGGAGGAAGAGATGGGAACATTTCACCATTTGATATGCCCAGATGAAAATAGTCCATATTCAATTTCTGAGGCCAAATTGCTGTTATTAAACTATACTTTTTTCTTATTTCCAACATTTTCAATTCAGTATTTTTGTGCCATGAATGGAAATTACTCTATTTATTAAGGCCAGAATCTTCAAACTGTTTTGTTTTGAAGCTGCTTTATAAACATTGTGGACCTTGTGCAAACTAGTTCATGTGGAAGTATTTGGTGTTGCTGAATGAAAATTGCAACTCCTTCACAAAGCATATTGACCCAAAAAGCAAAAGAGGCCTGGGAAATCAATGTTATCTCCAACAATGGATCAAAACTAACCCAAACAACAGATGACGGTTTCAACACAATATTATTGGCATCATTGGAATGCGCTGATCAGGATTCACAAACATGTGGAGCATAACCAACAATGTGCCCTAGTAGGACAATATTAGCTATGTGTATACATACATAAGGGATGCGGGTGACGCTGTGGGTAAAACCTCAGCGCCTAGGACTTGCCAATCACATGATCGGTGGTTCGAATCCCCGCGGCGGGGTGCGCTCCCGCTGCTTGGTCCCAGTGCCTGCCAACCTAGCAGTTCGAAAGCACCCCCGGGTGCAAGTAGATAAATAGGGACCGCTTACTAGCGGGAAGGTAAACGGCGTTTCCGTGTGCGGCTCTGGCTCGCGAGAGTAGCTTCGTCACGCTGGCCACGTGACCCGGAAGTGTCTGCGGACAGCGCTGGCTCCCGGCCTCTAGAGTGAGATGAGCGCACATCCCAGAGTCTGTCAAGACTGGCCCGTACGGGCAGGGGTACCTTTACCTTTACCTTTATACATACATAAACACATGAATACATATTAGATAGTCTGGATATGCACATGCTATGCTGGTAAGTTATTTTGCTTGGATCTGCAAGTTATGCTGTTCAGTGGTGCATTGTGGTTGTGCCTTTCCTTAGGATGATAAGTTGGGAGGTTCCTGTTTCAAATCTTTCTCCAGCAACGAATACTGAAGGTACATTTTACTGAGTTGGAACATTAAGAACATTAGAATAGCTTCTTGGATCCAGTCAGTGGCTCATCTAATCCAGCATCCTATTTTCACAGTGGGCAATCAAATGCCTACAAGTTGCTTGAAACTGTAGGATGGGGTGTGGGGGAGAGAATACTATTGCGCTCTGGTCCTGTGTGGAGGTTGTCATAGGCACCTGGTTGGACTAGTTGGGCCATTGACTCTTCTCATGTTCTTAACTTTCCCCATAGGGCAGGGTGGTGAAGTTTTTTCTTCTCGGGGGCCATATTCCCCCATCGACAACCTCACAGGAGCCGCGTGTCAGTAATAGGAGGGGGCAGAGGTGTGGGAGGATGGAACAACAAATGCAGCTCTTAAATTTGTACAGTAGGCTACATTCTGGCCTCTCAAAGGTCAGAGGTTTCAACACCATCCCCCAACAGCCCTCCATCTTCCATCCAGGGAAGCAAGAGGCATTCTCACATTCAAGGATGCATTCTAACCAGGCAAAAATACTGGAAGATGGGTGGGTCATTGAGGAGGCATGCCCTTGGAACTGAGGACATGGCCTGGGAGAGTCTTAATGACCAGATAGGAAGGGCTTGAAGGCCTGAGGATACCCATCACTGCCAGAGAAGATATATTCTGTGGACAAAACAACAATCCTTTGAACCTTTCCCATAATATTTAATACTGCTATAGAACAGATGAGAATCTTGGTGCAAGGAGCTAGTTTGTTAGCCTTCCCTGGTCAGAAGATCATCTTCTTTACCTAATTTCCAACAGATTTCTTATGTTAATCTTCATTTCATTGTGTTGACACTGCTCTGGTGTTGCAATCATAAATTCTACTGACATCATTATGATGGATCGGTTGTCGTGTCTTTGCAAATGATGTAAACCTCCGAATTGCATCCAAAGGGGAGCTCAGAGGTTTATTGCCAAGGAAGTGAAGTGTGTCCAGACCTAACAAAGTAATAAAGGACTGCTGGGAATAAAAATTAGCCCAAATAGAGTTCAACTTCCATCAGATATGCATTCAGTTGGGACAAATTGCTATAGTTAAAAAAAAAAAAAACATGGGGAGGAAAGTAGATTCAGACAATGTATTCAGTTTCCTTTCTTTGCTATGCTATAGTCAAAGAAATACAGCCTACAAAAGGGAGGTTAACTTATTTGCAACTGGGAGTGGAAGTGGAAGGGAAGCAAGAGTTTGGGGTCTGAGGTAATACTGAGATAAATACGTTAACACACAGTACAGTCATGCTATGGCTAACGCCATGCTCACTTTCGACTGAAAAAAATCTCTTATTCTGACTTTGTTAGACTTTGTAAAAAATTAAAAGAAATATGAAATTGCTTCCCAAGGTAATGAAGTAGCTTGAGTGAGTTTCTAAATGAAAAGTTGAGGCAGACAAAAATTAAAAGGGTTGTTGTTGTTTAATCGTTTAGTCATGTCCGACTCCTCGTGACCCCCTGGACCAGAGCACACCAGGCACTCCTGTCTTCCACTGCCTCCCGCAATTAAAAGGGTAGATAAGGGAAATAGGAAGTTAGGAGTAGTCTCATTGGGATGGAGTCATGCCCTGTTGTATTGTCTGAGGGGGTCCAAGGCTTGTGGTGGGTGAAACCTCTAAGTACACCACCCTCATGACTTCATAGCCTCCCTCATCCCCAACCAGTATTAGTTTTGAGTTTGGGAGGGAGAGGAAAGCAACCCTCTTACCCTATATTCACTTGATTTTTCATCTCACTCAATTCTACTCACACAGCTCACAATGGCCAGTGGTTCCCATAGACATCTGCTTTCAGCTGCCTGTAGCTCTTCAGGATATTTGAAGCCTAGGTTTTGCCCTCCCCAGTTTTGCTACCTGAGAGATCTTTTCAAGTAGAAATGAAATGACCAGATGCAAAGGAAGATAGAGTCGACGTACTTTTAAAAGCTGCATACAAGTGGGAATTTCATCAAGCGCCGCTTTTCTTACCACTGCATATCAAGCAGCACCTGTCCCTTCCATTTTATAAATATTCAAGGCTACAAGACCTCGGATCTCTAAAGGTCTGGGGAACGATAGGATGCACAAAGAAGGCAGGGAAGATTTGGTGATAAGGAGAACTTTGTCTTGCATACTACAGTCATGCCATGAAAAACCAAGCTTATTTCTCATTTTCTATATTTACAGTTCCAACAAAGTAAGCATATGACTCATGCAACATGGCAGTACAGTGGTACCTCGGGTTACATACGCTTCAGGTTACAGACTCTGCTAACCCAGAAATAGTGCTTCAGGTTAAGAACTTTGCTCCAGGATGAGAACAGAAATCGTGCTCCGGTGGCGTGACAGCAGCAGGAGGCCCCATTAGCTAAAGTGGTGCTTCAGGTTAAGAACAATTTCAGGTTAACTATGGACCTCCGGAATGAATTAAGTACTTAACCCAAGGTACCACTGTACTGCATATGATAGAAGCTCTCAACTCTTTAGTATCTAGCTACCCAACCTAAGTGGGAATCTTTTAACATGGACAATCATACACCCAAAGTATATGGCCCTCTACTGATGATGATTTATTAAATTTATATACCACGCTTCATCACAAGATCTCAGGGTGGTTCACAGATGTATTATTCCTGTCTTAAAGGAGAGTCAATTGCCCTTCCTTGTTTTTCCTGTTTCTCTCAAATTTGTAAAGTGTCCCTTGGCTATGCTTCCTATGGCAGCTGACAATGAAATTGCACAGAAAAATGAATGTCTTAACAAGAAAGATATAAGCAATCTTTTGTTTTACTTTTTACATACCTACAACACTGCTGTGACTGATGTAGATTTGCATTTTTTATCCACCCATCATAAGGTCCCTGGGCAATTAAAATAAGTTAAAACAATTTACAATCAGAAGGAGAAGGTGGGTCCTAATATATATATAAGGAATGTCGACCTTTCAGATACCATCACTTTCCAAACAATAATCAAGTGTATTTTAATATATATATATTTAGCTAAAACTCTGAAAAGGGAGTGTGTGTTATTTGGGAAGTATCATGAGACTTCCCTAAAAATGAGCTCTAGAAGACATAGACAACAACTTTTGCATTATACTTCACAGCAAGCGATGGAGTTTTAATCTCTGAGTCTGTAATATCCAAATGACCCTGGGCTGCTCATTTTAGATTAGAGCAGTAATGATCCCGTTTCCCCACAGTGATGTTGCTTCATTCAGTCTTCACAACTATGTGTAGCGCAGCTTTAAAAGAGCCATGGTTAATATTAAGGAAATTTATTTTAAAAAAGGAAAGCTGGAGCCACCAAATAAACACACTTAATGAAGTAAGATTGCTGCATTCACTAAAGTCTAATGAGGTGGAAGATTAGTTGTGGCAACCAAATTTCTCCTGTGGCTTATTTGTGCCAATATATCCCCTCTCTCCAGGCGGGAAGGAAAGGGGCCCCCATTCATCAAATGTTCAGTAGCCAGATTGCTAAAGCAGGAATGCAAAATATGATATGAAACATGATGAATGACAGAGATGGCAAATAACACTGTTTACTTGGGGACTCACTCCCAAATAAATAGTATACACATTGGATTATAGCCTCATAGTCACAAATTTGCTTGTAATTGATATAATGGGTCTTGCTTCCAAGTAAGCAAGTTTAGGATTGTATTGGAGCCTTAATGTGTATACTTGTGAGCTGAATGTGAGCCAGTTTATTCATTCTTAATTCACCCTGGTTGATGCAAATAAGTGCTCGTTTGAGTGGACCAATGTCACATTAGGGAAACATTATCACAGAAGATAAAGCAGTAGTTTCCATCAATAGGCATTTCCCAAGACATTTTGCTGCAACTGTGTCGTCTGTGATAATGTTTTCCTAATATTACTACCCATACTACTCTGTGCATGCCAGAGGCTAATGAGAGCTTTGAGAAGGTCTTTCTTTCTTTCTTTCCAGTTGATGTGTAAATTTTATGAAATAAATAAAAAAATTCATCAGCTGTGTTTTGGATAACATGGGGAGTTTCAAGACCAGTTGAAAAGACTTCTGTGTGCATGCTTAGATGCTTTACTTTGTGAAATACGCAACTTATCTGGAAATGATCATATATCTATATCTATCTATATCTATCTATCCTCTCTCTCTATCTATATCTATCTATCTATCATCTATCTATCTATCTATCTATCTATCATCTATCATCTATCATCTATCATCTATCATCTATCATCTATCATCTATCATCTATCATCTATCATCTCTCTATCTCTCTATCTCTCTATCATCTATCTATCTATCTATCATCTATCTATCATCTATCTATATCTATCTATCTATCTATCTATCTATCTATCTAATCTATCTATCATCTATCTATCTATCATCTATCTATCTATCTATCTATCTATCTATCTATCTATCTATCATCTATCTATCTATCTATCTATCTATCTATCATCTATCATCTATCTATCATCTATCTATCTATCATCTATCTATCTATCTATCTATCTATCATCTATCTATCTATCTATCAATCAATCATCTATCTATCTATCTAATCTATCTCTCTATCTATCATCTATATATCTCAGATTTATATCTCACCTTTTTCTGTCATGGTATCCCAGGTGTGTACATGTGGTACTCAGGAAGTGACCAATTCAGGCACTAGATGTACTTAGCTTCAGCAAGGGGGAGGACCTCATGCACCTTCACACAAACCCCTAGGGCCATGGGGTGAATGTTGTGAAATGAGACTTTTGTAGAAATGGAGGAATTCAATGTCACGCTGTACTGATCATTCTGTCAGCACAAGCAACGACCCCCTCCTCCACCTCCCTCCTTGTACTGTTTCAGGGGTTGTTCCCACCCCACCCACCTGGGCTCAAACAGGTTCTTCATTACTTGGATGATTAAAAAGTAAAATAAAACATGGAGCTGCTGGATCATGGGATTGTTAGTTCCTGACGCAGCATTTTTTTTCAGCTGACCAAGGAGCTTCCAGTTCTGGCAGAGAACAAGACTAAAGGGGCCAGCACATCTTCGATATTTTTGGTTATTGAGATTGACTCCATCAATCAGTGCTGTTGGTTGCCTGAAGCTAAACTCTTGTCCTTAGCAGAGAAAATGGGAGAGTTAGTTCATAAAAAAAAAAAAAAAGGTTATTCTGGTGTTGCTTCAGGAACTGCCTGATTTTTTTCTTGTGCCATCATGGCACCTAGGTGTGCATACCTGAGGTGTTTATATGGTGCCATGATGGGGTTTTCCCATCCTCATTGTCAGGTCCATGTGACTCGTGAGTTACGTGAGGATTTGGCAGTCCGGTCTTCAGTTCTTCAAGATTTTAACAGTGTGTTATTTGGGAGGGTTGATTGTCTTCTTGAGGCTGAGCTTCAAAATTGCTTTGATGCACCAGGATCACCTTTACCTCTGGTAGTGAAATGGGTCACACTGCCCCTGCTTCCAGGGGCCTGGTAACAGAGGTGGGTGTGGCCAAAATGGATTTGACCAGACAAGCGCACAACACTTTCCATACAGGCAAGCAAGAGGTCACAGTTCAAGGATACATTCCAGCCATGTAAAATCACTAGAGGTAAAATTTAATGTAACATGGTTTGAATAAGTACTTTTGGGGGATGATGGAAGGACTTTATTTGGTTCCAGGGAATTAAGATAAAGAGTTTAAGACATTAAGATATAAGGGTATATTATATTATTATAGGGTTTAAGATTAGAAGATTCAAGGTTATTTTTCTTTTTCTATTATAATCTTTTTTTTTTGTTGTTGTTAATTGGGAAATAGGGGGTTGGATGATTTTATATCTTGTCTTGAAGCTTATTTGATTGGAGATGTTGGGGAAGAAATAAGGTAAATAGGGGTAAAAGTAAATAAGTGAAAAAGCAGTGAAAGCTGGAAGGAATTTGCCGACTGGATTAAAAACTGGTATACAAAGAGGGAGGTGGGAGGAGGCTGAGGAACCAAGTCAAAAAAGAAGGAATTTGAAAAATGAAATTTTTATTTGTTTTGCTTGGGTGTTTTTGTTTTTGTTTTTTGGAAATTTTTGTGTTGGGGGTGTGGAAGAGGGTTTTCCTTTTTGGGTTTTTGTACTTCTTCTTTTTTCTTTTTTCTTTTCCATTCTCTTTTTTCTTTTGGATATGTCTTTGTTTTGTTGTTATGTTATTGGAAAAATCAATAATTTTTTTTTTTTTTAAAAAATCATTAGAGGGCTCAGGGCTTGCAGGGACAAAGAGAGGTGTGGCCTGAGAGTTAGGCAGAAGTTTGGGGAGCTGCACTCAGCTCCGTAGTCTGAGGTTCCTCACCCCTGTGCTAAACTAGTAGAGAGAAAATCCAAAAGACACCAAAAATGTTCCCACCAATCCAGTGGACATAGGAACAGAAGCCAGATGTTGCCTTCACCTCCCTTCCCTCTCCTCCCGGTTCTCTCCAGCATGGGAGTTTGAATTCTAGCTAACTCAGCTCTCAATTTTTCTATATTTAATCCAGCTTTTCAAGACTTCTGTAATTTATTCTTATTCTGAACATGCCTTCTCCTCTCCCCTTTCACATGTGTAATTTCATTAATATACTTTTCACGGTGTTATTTCTCAATAAAGGTAATATAGTAGGAAAATTGAAGGCATCAGTATATGTACAAAACATTAAGTATTATTTTATTGTGCTTGCTTATGCAAGCAATCTGTATTCTGATCCAAAGGCATAATTATCATTGCTATCATTCTTACAAAGAGTTTTCATGTAGTATTGTGTGTGGTGAACCAGCCCAGCTTTAGCACTTCGCTTTACTGAACCGGCAGTGAGCTGACATTTCAGCATTTACTTTAATATTCCTGTGATTGATCTTAGTAGACTAAAATGTGAGTTGAAATGTTATCCCATAAGCCAGCATTTGGATTTCTTACATTATTCCTTTGAGCTGAATTTTACAACATTAGGCAACCTAATCAGAAGCCACAATGACCTTCATTGGTTTCATGGTTGCAAAATAACCAGATTTATATCCATGGGATGCCCTGTTTTTCTTTAGAAATTGCTTTTAATGATTTCTGGGAGGGAAGCAAATATCTCGTATTTCATTTGAAATGAAATATTTTTGATGGCAAAGACAAGAACTGAAATGTACTTCAATGATGTTAGGCAGAAAAATGGTTTTTACTGTAAATACGCCTGCTAACGTTGCAGCTTTGCTCTTCCTGCAAAGTTATATAATAAATATTGGAGTTGGAACGGGGAATGCAATAAGGAAGAAGATCTCATTCAACAGAGCAATCTCTTGATGATCATATGAAGTGACAGTGTGGAGACTGAGCCAAAATAAAGGCACAAATGCTCAGTGATAGAACATCTGCTTTGCAGCTCTAGCTTAACTCCCTGGCATCTCCTGCTAGGACTGGGAGAGACCCCTAGCCAAAATCCTGGAGAGTTGCTACCAGTCAGCACAGGCAATATTGACCTAGATCAACCAAAAGTCTGACTCAATATAAGGTAGCTTTCTGTGTTCCTAAAATGAATTTATTTTCTTCAGAATTCTGCTTTCTAAGTGTTGGCGTTGAATATTCTCTGCATGTTCACCACACTTGAGACCACATGTTTGGTAAATTAAAAATGGCTTACTTACAAACTCTTCAAAGGTCAGGTTCATGTGCTTTTCCACACAGCAGCAAGAAAAAACAGGCAGTAGGTTCCAAATGGTAAGTGTTTCAAAATGATTTGTATAGAAACACAAATAGGGCTTGCTTGAGCCATGCAGTCTAAGCTTGGCGCATCCAGCTTAGAGCTCCTTATTGGTAGGGTTCGAATGGCGAAAGTGAGAGAACAAAGTGTTTGGAAACTCTTCCTCCCAATGTGAGGGAATGTGACCTAGCTAAGCCTGGCAGGACAGCTTACTCTATGGTCTTAACACCTTCATGCATTCATTAGAGCTAAACATGTTGGTTATATGAGGCTGATTTTCCCCACACACTTTACAGAAGAAGACCAAGCTGTGTTTCAGTTGCTCTTCTCCCTGAAACCCCTTTGTCAAAAGAATCCCAGGTCCTGCAGAAGACAGTTTGAAAACCACTAATATATACAGTATTCCATCTGACAGTAGTCAGTGCTTTAACATTTCACATTACACATAAAATCCAAACTAGAAAAGACCAAGGAGATCAGGAGAGTAATGAGTTTGGATACCAGTGAAAGAAAGAAGTTTTTTCTAGGCATTACTCAAAGGATATTGTTTGCTGTCTGTTCTCTAGCTCCTTGTCTGATACAATCTGAAATTCTTTAACTGATGGGGTAATTTCAAGAGCATTGTGCAGTGAAGGTGAATGAAAAGAGGTCTTGCTTGATTGAAAATGAAAGTTGCACAGGAGAGTGGTGCCTTTCAGCAAGCCCTTTGCCGAACTTCCTGAGTACTTAATTTTCTCTATTTTACCATTTTTTTTTTGAACTGCCATTCATCTATATGGGCCCATGGCGGCTTACAACAAGATACAATAAAAGCAAAACATTATCTGTTGTAAGACAGTAAAAGCTAGGAAACCGACAGTTAAACTTCCCAAAGCAGACTACATACAAACGAATCTCTTAAAATGCCTGGGCAAAGAAGAGAAGTCTTATCTAGGCACTGTTAAGATTGTAGCATCAACACCAGTTCCAGTCTATAAGGAGACTCTCACAATGTCTTTGACTCATCCTTCTTTCTTCATGTGAAAAAACAGGTATAATGGAATCATTGGTAGTGTTCCTCTTCAACTGCACGGTTTTGGTTTTCATATTTGTCTGTAGCCAATGGCCTTTACAATGGACGACAGAGAATAAAAGGAAAGCTTTCCTCTAAAATCACACAACGTAGCCTGTAGCAGTTTACAACATAAAAAATAAATTTACAACATTAAAATTTAAAATTGGAAGACTGCACTGTTCACAAGATTTAGTTCACAGAATGCATGGGATACACTGTTTTCCAAGTACTCCTGTTGCTTGTCAGCTCCCAGATGCAATGGTGATCTCATGTGACTAGCATACCCATGGGCTGTGAACCACCATATTTAGGTTTTGCAAATGTTGCTCCCACAGCCACTATGAATCCAATAGCTATGTGGGTAGGTCATCAATTTATGCATTTTTGGCTCCCTTAATCTCCTGCATTATGTTGAGTTTGCATTTGATTGAAACCCCAGAATTGTGTTCAGGATGAAGCCCTGCAAGCTATTTAAGAGGGGGAAAATGGCAGCAACATTTTGAGGGAGAGTTTCACCTTTTAGAATTTAATCATAATAGTAATATCATTTTGCATTTCTATGCAGTCTTTCATCACAATGCACTTGATTTTTGAAAGCGGTGGCATTTTTAAACTTGAGCATTAGCATCACAATATCCTGTGTGGCAGGTAAGAGTTATCTCCTATTTCACAAATGGGAAAATTAAGGCTAAGTGACGAGCTTTCATAACTCTCAGCCCCTGAACCTGCCAGGGTTTGACACCAACAGTCAAAATGGAAGACAAACGAATAAAAAAGGGCAACACCTCAATACCGTTGTGCATCAAGCTGTAATTGACAGATTAGAATGTTATATTTTTTTCATACTGAAAACCCGTTTTCAGGGATTAATTCCTTTTGCTCTTAAACTAAATAAGTAAATGATTTACCGTCCTTTTGTACTGCCATTTAACAGGCCAGCAGATTCAGCTAAACTGAAGAATGGTTTATAAGAACCGAGGTGCTGGAAAGGTGTGTTTGCTGTTAGTGAAACTCTGGGCTATTTTTTTACTTTGCTGGTCAACTGAAATGGACGTAACTATAGCCTGTGCCTTGCTAGTCATTGTTTTGGCAGTGTGCTTGCCATCTAGGTGCGTAATTAATGGTTTCTATCACAGGCAATGAGGGACGCGGGTGGCGCTGTGGGTAAAAGCCTCAGCTCCTAGGGCTTGCTGATCGAAAGGTCGCAGTTCGAATCCCCGTGGTGGGGTGCACTCCCGTTGCTCGGTCCCAGCACCTGCCAACCTAGCAGTTCGAAAGCACCCCCGGGTGCAAGTAGATAAATAGGGACCGCTTACTGGCGGGAAGGTAAACGGCATTTTCGTGTGCTGCGCTGGCTCGCCAGATGCAGCTTTGTCACGCTGGCCACGTGACCCGAAAGTGTCTCCGCACAGCGCTGGCACTCGGCCTCTTGAGTGAGATGGGCACACAACCCTAGAGTCTGTCAAAACTGGCCCGTATAGGCAGGGGTACCTTTACCTTTACCTTTACCTTTATCACAGGCAATATATGTCTTTTTCAAAGGGATTCCATAGAAAAAAACTTCTGAATGGTGGTTGTACTGCCAAAGCATCTTGCTACTGTTCATGGAGGTTGCTATATTTATGAACTGCACAAGTTAATTATTAGAATGTTCTTTTCAAACCCATGCTTATAAGCTGTGGTAAACCACTTGGAGATCTTCTGGGGTTAATAAACGATGAACAAGTGTTGTTGATGATACGATCTTGGCAAGTGTAGTAGATCATCTTCTTCCACTTGTGTCATCCAGTTGTGATGGAAGGTTTTTTGATCCATCAGTTTTCAGCCAGCAGAGTGGAGGAAGGCAAATATTGCTGATTTCCCCCCTCCCTCTTATAGTTGCTTTCCAACTCCCATTACAAAGTATCCCCAAATCCTCTGGAATAGATTTTGAGGGTGTGCAGGACAGAGGGAGAATGAACAAAAAATGCCTCCCTCCCCATTCCACTGATGGAAGGCTCCATTGGATAAAAGGGCCTTTTGTCAGCATAAACACTACTGGATTTATCAACATCAACTAATCTTAGCCTTCCTTTATTCTGTCTAATTAAGTATTGCTCATCCCGTATCTTTGACATTTGGGGTGGGGCTTCCAGACAGGTTTGATACCCCTCCCTCTCTCTTTTGTTTTAGTTAAAACAAACTGTACAGAGCACTATTCCTGATCACATGGCACAAACATACGCAGTTCATACAGGAAGAATCTGGGATGTCAGTGGCAGCCTTGGCAGAGAATAAAATGTTCATGCTTAATTACATTGGTGATAGCAGTGCCCCAACTATGTCAATGTTTTGAAAGTTGTTGGCTTAATTTAATTGCCACTCAGGAAGTCTAAAAGCAAACTGGGTGCACCTGAGATATTTTGGACTTTTAGCAAATAAGCCATCAGAATAGAAAGTTCACCAACAGCATTAGGAAGACACAATCTATTAAAACATGCCTATAAAGAACAGTTTATTAGTGACAAGGGATTCAGTATGAAGGAGTAGGGATGGTCAGCTTCTGTATTCCACTTGCAGAGATGTGACACTAAAGTGTGGGACTATTTCTCACAAATTTAGGATAGGAGGATTTGTTATGAATGGCTTTGTGAAAAAACTTTTATTTTGACTGCATTAAAATGTGGTATGACTCCTAAGCTGAATCTCGACAACCAGCCATCAACTGGCCACGCCTGAGTTCAGAGACATATATCAGAATATGCAACAGGTATATCTAGGCCAGCAAATCTTTCCCCTGGCTTGCTACACCTCAGTGGTGGTCATTATCATAGAGCGAATCTATACTGATCGGTTATAACGTTTTAAAAGCTTTATAAAATTGCAATACCACAGGGCGCTGTAGAGCAGCAATCCATCAGCACTGAGAGCTAAACAGTGTTTTTACAGATCAGTGTAGATCCAGCTATAGAATCATAGAATTGTAGAGCTGGAAGAGACCACAAGGGTCATCTAGTCCAACCTATGCAGGAATCTTTTGCCCAATGAGGGCTTCAAACTCATGACCCTGAAATTGAGAGTCTCATGCTCTACTGACCAAGCTATCCTGAGTTCTTTTCATAACCTCGTTTTTGTAGAGGAAAATATTTTCTGCAGAAAGTTCTTGGAGAGGCTAGTATGGCTCGGAAGGCATTGCAATGGTGGTTCCTGTTCTAGAGGAATTGTTCTAATAAATGTGCTTCCTTATGGAGATGTGGACAATTGTTTGGAATACAAAGAAACAACCCCCCACTGCCATTGCACCTCCCACTATTTGTTATTCATTGGGCTGCTAGAATGCTCCCAAACAGATGTGTTGGTGATCAATATTTATAGGCAATGGGACAAGCTTCTCAAGGTTTTATTTGCTGGGGGCGGGGGTTTCTTCTTCCAAGCAACTTAAAGCAAGCAGTGGATCCTGCCCCTTTCATTTCTTCCTTAGCCATTTGGCCCACAAATAAGAATGACTACTGTGAGTTTGTGGGTAGGTCCATACCATCAATTTAAAGCACATGACTTCCTCCAAAGAATCATAGAAACTGTAGGACCCTTAACAAACTACAATTCCCATGTTTTTTTTTGGGGGGGGGAGTCACGTGCCTTAAATGTGTGTTGGTCATACAGTGGTACCTCGGGTTACGAACTTAATTCGTTCCGGAGGTCCGTTCTTAACCCAAAACCGTTCTTAACCTCAGACGCACTTTTGCTGATGGGGTCTCCCGCTGCTGCTGCACTGCCACCGTGCAATTTCTGTTCTCATCCTGGGGCAAAGTTCTCAACCTGAGGTACTACTTCTGGGTTAGCAGAGTTTGTAACCCGAAGTACCACTGCACCTTAAATACATGGTGTGAGTCTGCTCTAACAGTGGCTCTTCATTTTTTTCTTGGAAAAACTTTGACTAGTTAGAATCCTGGCTTAAGGTGAAATCCTGTTCCAGAGAAATGAAAACATTTGCAGCATGGCACTTGTTGGCAAACAGCCATGGAATTAAATGGACAACGTGTATTCAGCAGAGCTTAGTTTTCACCCATAATTTTCTTCACAGCCTCCCCATTCTTCTGTGGTTTTTGTGTTTATGAAGCATTTTCTTTAATTTATGTGATGCCAAAATCAATGGGCAGTTTCTGTGCAATTTTACACATGCACAAATAAAACCCCCAAGCATTTTTTTTGTTTGGACTTGCTTAATTAATATGAACTGCAGGTTAGTTGCTTTAATTAATTTGTTAAGAAAAGATCATGAAATATTAAGGGAATGAAATTGTAGAACGGTCCAGGGAAAACAAAGCAGGTACTAGCTCTCATAGCATGAAGGACAGATTCCAAAGTCTCTGTGATTAATAGATATAATTACTTTACAAAGTCTAGGAAGCAAGACTATCTGATTTATTTATTTATTTACTCAACAGCACTGGTGGTCAGAATCAATGAGACACTGATTGCTCTTGGCTGCAACTTGGAGTTGCAGAGATGTACGGTGGGAAAGGAGATACTGATAGCTATTTTTTCTGCATCAACCGTGGATAATGGATTTAAACTTCAATCTCAGACAGCTAAAGGATTCCAAATAAAAGATGGAAGGTTAAGGAACCAGAAAAACATCACAAGGGAGGACAAAAGCAATGGGACACACAGATATGTATTTATTCATTCACTCCTTTATATTCTTAATAAATTTAAAAATTAGTGTCATTCTTATTAACAAATTAGATAAAGAGAGAAAAATAAGGGGGAAGAGGGAAGAAATAGGGCGAGACAAAGAAAATAAAAGAAATGACATTAAAATACATTAACTCAAATTAAAATACATAAACTATCAATCCATCTATGGACTCAGCTATACAGCTTCAAATAAAATGTTTTAAGTGTGTTTTAAGTGCAATATACAATGTGACCCTAGAGCCTTATTGAAAATTCAATGTATTTGAAAAAAAATGTTTAAAAAACGTTTTCAAAACATTTTTATATGTTTGTAGATTCCACCTTAGTTTAAACATATAAATCATGTTATAGTGAGGCTATTATTGGATTGTTGTAATTGAAAACTAATAAAAAGTTATTATCAAAACAACAACAACATATAAATTGATACCAAATAGGTATCCATATGAAGCTGATGTTTATAAGAAATGTGTTCAGTGGCATTGTTTAATAGACAGTGAGTATTCTTCCAGGGTCTAAGTATAAGCCTCAACCATAAAAGCTTACAAAGCCTGCCCTTTTTGTTGATCTGCTGTTAATTCCCATAGTAGAATATAATTCGGGTGGGGGAAAATGAAAACATGGTATTATGTACACTATCCTTTGCAGAATGAAATAAACTTCTGGCGTTGTTTATATTGTCAGTAGGCTCTGCTCAATGGGAGACCAACTGACATCCATTTCTATTCATGAATATGTGAAATATGTGAATATGTGAAATTTCATAAAGGATTTGATACCTGGCATTCAACAGAACAAAGTGCAGCCATTAACTTCTTCAGCATTGACTTCATTGCAGCCCTTCAGTGTCAGTGAAAGAGCCGTTACTTAATGATATAGTTCAACACTCAGAACTCTGCAAGAAATCTGTTCCTTCCATCAATGAAGAGGAGAACTTGTATGATACTACATATAGTAGTCTCTCCCTCCAAGGAGCTTTATAAGTACACAAACAATGAATGTGGAAATAGACCACACAAGTCTTACCACATTATTCAGCAACCCACGGAACGGTGGCATCAAACCTTACAAATGCATAAAATGAAGATTAGGTAAAGTTAAAGGGACCCCTGACCATTAGGTACAGTCGCGGACGACTCTGGGGTTGCAGCCTTCATCTCGCTTTATTGGTCGAGGGAGCTGGCATACAGCTTCCGGGTCATGTGGCCAGCATGACTAAGCCGCTTCTGGCAAACCAGAGCAGCGAACGGAAACGCCGTTTACCTTCCTGCCAGAGTGGTACCTAGTTATCTACTTGCACTTTGATGTGCTTTCAAACTGCTAGGTTGGCAGGAGCAGGGACTGAGCAACGAGAGCTCACCCCATTGCGGGGATTCGAACCGTCGACCTTCTGACCGGCAAGCCCTAGGCTCTGTGGTTTAACCCACAGCGCCACCCGCATCCCACAAAATGAAGATTACACTTCCACAAATTTATGATGTGGCTGCATCCTTACACAGCTGATGAACTTCTGCACCTTTCAAATGCACCATCTTGTAGGGATTGATGGTTCAGTTGGTAGAGCATGAGAATAGAATCAGAGAACTGTAGAGTTGGAAGGGACCACGAGAGTCATCTAGTCCAACCCCCCACAATGCAGGAAACTTTTGCCCAACATGGGGCTTCAACCTACAACCCTGAGATTAAGAGTCTCATGCTCTACCTACTGAGCTATCCAATGAGGTTCTTAAATCTCAGTGTTGTGGGTTCCAGCCCCATGTTGGGCAAAAGATTCCTGTATTTCAGGAGGTTGGACTAGATGACCCTCGTAGCCCCTTCCAACTCTATGATTCTGTGGACAAGTAATAGCAAGATGGCAACTGATAAAACAGAGATGGTGAGAGAATTCACATAGCTGTTACCTGAAATGTAAAGCGTGTTCTCCTTCATTGAGCACGTATTGTGGTTGGGTCTAGCAGGACACTCGCTCTTGATTGCTGGGCAGGACCGTTTGGATGACCATGACTGTGATTGAGCTAGATTGAGTTGTTGGGGAGATTTTGATGTTACCATTTAGAGGGTTGGCCCGAAGGTTATATATTCTTGGCATGCAGCTTGGTGCAGTCTCTTTTGCTGTGTGCATCGGATCGCCTGCCCACCCTCCCTAATTTTAGGGATGTTGTGTTTGACCTTGCTATGCCTGTCATTGGGTTGTCTGCTTTTGGGGCAGGGGCCTGGTAGGAATTTTCTCCATTTGGTAGATTGGCTGGTGCCATTTGGTTTTTGCCTACTGCGTAGCAAATCGTCACAACTTGTAAGGTTGCGGTTAGGCATTGGTTAAAATTTGTTTGGTGGAGGGGTAAGGGTTGGCTGTGCCTGCCCCTCCAATGCTGCTGCTGCAAGGGAATTCCGTTAAAGGAATCCAGGGGTTTGCCATGCTTTTGTCCGAATCCCTGGCAAGGGGCTTGGGCTGCGCAAGCCCCTGGGAGCATGTGGGGAGGGGTGACGGTATGGTGCCCAGCCCCATTCTCTCCCCAATACAGTGGTGCCCCGCAAGACGAATGCCTCGCAAGACGGAAAACCCGCTAGACGAAAGGGTTTTCCGCTTTGGAGGTGCTTCGCAAAACAAATTTCCTATGGGCTTGCTTCGCAAGACAAAAATGTCTTGCGAGTTCCTGCAGGGTTTTTTCCCTCCCCCCCCCCTTTTCCCCAAGCCGCTAAGCCACTTAACAGCTGATCCGCTAAGCCGCTTATCAGCTGATCCGCTAAGCCCGCTAAGCTGCTAATAGTGCTAATCCGCTAAGCCACTAATGGGCTTGCTTCACAAGACGGAAAAAACTGCAAGACGAAGAGACTCGCGGAACGGATTCTTTTCGTCTTGCGAGGCACCACTGTATTGTTTTCTCTTACTGGCTTTCACTGGAATCTGGAAGTCAGTTCTGTCTCAGGGCAGGGACAGATAGTCATAACCAATGCCTAAGCAACCACTCACATTATGTATTTTAATAAAGTTGTGGCCAATATTATGCCAAAAATCTTAAACAAAAATTCTGTGTGAACTGTGATTTATTTAGGGGGTGGCTTGGGGACCTCGACACGCAAGAGGCTTTTGTAGCTTTGGGCATGAACTTTCTGTGAGAGAATGAAACCGATGAGGTACAATGAAGTACAGTACTACTTAAGGTTAGGGAGAGCACTTAAACAGCAAGAAGTCCAGACTAATATCCCAGAAGTCAGAAGCCATGATATAACCAGGATGGTGAAAGCCCCTTTCACCTGCCTGAAATATAAGTCAATCTATCATCCAGAGACTTTGCACAATTCCATTAAGAGTGGCTAAGAACATAGACATTGTTGATGCATTCAGGAATCCTTCAAAGAATTTATATCTGCAGAGCATTAAGCCTTGCATGATGAAATGTGTGCATTGTACATGGCAAGTACCAGAAGGTTTTGAAGCAGAGTTGAACAGATCACTAGGAGAGGAGTTTCTGGACCCTGGAGAGCTGGCAGCAAGAAAGTTGATCAGTTCAATAAGACTTTTTAAAATTTACGATCAAGGAACTGAAAGGTCACTGCACAAGCCACATGGCTTTCAGTGGTGAGACACTCATTATATTAGTGAGGGTGGGTATATCTGGCTATTAAAATCCCTAACTGAGTAAGAATGGGAGGTGTTTTTTTTTTTAAAAAAACACATTTTTTTTTATTAAAGATCTTCTTGGTTTACATTGTCTCTTTTTCCAGGGATGGGAAAGAAATTTAATTCCATTCACACTGAAAGGCAAATTTATCTAATTCACACTTTCTGCAACAATATGCAAATCGAAACACAGCCATCCTTTGAGATTTGATGTTCTCCAAATTTTGCAGTGCAGTTTTCCAGCCATGTAATGTGTGCAAAACTATATACTAGGATGAATTCTGCATATAAATATGGTATGTGTACTGTATTAGTGAAAATAACATACAAAATATGTTATATTTGGAAAATTGCTTTGCAAAAATATGTCTGTTAGGCCTATTCTGGGAATCCTGGTTCTTGGACAGGAATAGGGGTCCTCTAAAAATTCCCAGCACCCTTTACAAACTACAGCTCCCAGAATCCTTTGGGGGAAGCTATGAATGTTTAAAGTGGTATCATAGTGCTTTAAAAGGTATGGTGCAAATGTGATTGCAGTGTTCCCAGGCAGCCTTGTAACCAGGCGCTGACCAGACCCAGACCTGGTTAGCTTCAGTAAGGCATCATGTTCCTGCACACATGTTCTGGGGCCATAGAGAAGTCATATTCCAGCCTGACTTTCTACAGGAAGATTCCTTGGACTGTGTGAAAAGAAGGATTTTGGGAGCCACAAACTCCAGAGCAGGCACCTCATCAGCTGAGTTAATGTCTTCATGACAAGTTCTCTGCTGAAAGAATGGTAAAATCTGTGCGCTCATTGTGTGAGGCTCCATTGTTCTCTAATAAAGGAATTTTTTTTCTCCCTTTAAGTGTACACAGCTGTCATATGAAGCTTATTTTTTCCCCCTTGAAGACTGTTTAATGTGTTTTGTAGACCAATCACGTAATGGTGAGAAATTGCCCCTGAATTATTCACTTGACAGCTGGAGATGCAGCTGTTAAAGCGGCTCTTTAGAAAGGAAAAGAAATTAAACTGGGAGGGGTAAAAATAACAAACTAAGAGGGGAAAACAGAGGAATATCAAAAGACCTTGTATTGAGCTACAGAAGCATGCTGAGGAGAAATGTGTCAGGGAGGCTGCTCAGCCCAGACAAAGCGCTGCCAGCTTTTCTTTAATCCTTTTCTTGTGACTTCAGACATTTTGGGCCGGGGAAGTGCAAAGCAATTTCTGAGGCATGGCATTAGACCCTTTGCCTGATGAGGTCCATCGCCCTATGAAGCTCTGGGTGTTTGAAACGGTGGCAATGTTTGCAAATCAGCTGGCAGCGGGTCGGTACTTAACAAACACTTTGCTTCCCCACCTCCCCAAATATACATATAAATGAAAGAATAGGAAAACATCCAGCTGAGAGATGCTTTCTAAAGTGACTTTGCTCCTCTTGTTGTGACAAAATGCTACAGGGTGAAGACACAGCCATGATTTTTTTTTGTGTGTGTATGTGTGTATAAGTTGTTAGCAAAGTAGCGTGAGTGCGTTTGGTTAGAGGAGAGTTGTATAGAAGGAGGACAGAGAACACCCACAATTTTAATGGATTTAAGGTAGAACAACATCTAATCACTGGGCAATGCAGTTACTCATCATCATCATCAATAATAATAATAGTAATAATAATAATAATAATAAACTTTTATTTATATCCCGCTATCCCCGGCCAAAGTCGGGCTCAGGGCAGCTAACATCAGATATATACCATTCGTATAAAATCAAACAATAATTCAATTACCTCCTAAAAACAGGTCAAAATCAAATTAAAGTCTAATTAGATGGCTTTCTGCAGGTTTAGGTTGGGAACAGTAAGTGTAAGCCACATTTTGGATATTTTATGAGAAGAATAATTTCAGAGGAGGTCCTGCTCCTCTGGCAAATTGCTCAGTATGGTTGTTCCATAAGTGTTGGAAGGGAGAAGCCTCATGCATACTGGGTGAACTGGCAAACATGATTCAAACAAGATGTGATCTGCCTGATGTCAGGTGAATACACTATTTAGATCTGGTCCCAGACCCCAAAGACATCGCAATAAGTCTGAATGTTTGAACTGGGCTAAAACCTTCCATTATGTTGTCATTGGTCTTCTACTCCTGTATGTTTCATGCTCGTGGAGTCTTGTAACTACTTATGGCTTAGCTCAGCCGGTACAGTGTGAGACTCTTAATCTCAGGCTCATGGATTCGAGTCCCACATTGGGCAAAAGATTCCTGCATTGCAGGGGGTTGGACTAGATGACCCTCATGGTTCCTTCCAACTCTACAATTCTAGATTCAAGTATTACATTAACTAAAAGCAGGGCTCAAATGTCCAAAGCACTTACCCTGTACAGTGGTACCTCGGTTTACGAATTTGATCCGATCCGTTCCGGAAGTCAGTTCCTAAACCAAAGCTGTTCTTAAACCAAGGTGCGCTTTCCCTAATGAGGCCTTTCCCTAATGAGGCCTCCCGCCGCCGGTGGCCTTCCACCATTTGGCTTCCATTCTTAGACTGAGGTAAAGTTCGCAAACAGGGATGCTGCTTCCGGTTTTGTGGAGTTTGTAAACCGAATCGTTCGTAAACAGGACTGTTCTTAAACTGAGGTACCACTGTAGTGTGTTATGGACAAGGTTCGGAATCCAACAGACTCAACCACACATACAAATCTAATGACATACATTGATCCCCACCCCCTGCCCTAGTTCTAAAGCATCAATAAAAATCCATTTCAGATTGAGAGGAAATATTTATGAAGAAAGAGTCATGTTTATAAATAGGCTTCCTGGCATATTGATGTTGAAATACATTGTTCAAAAGCAGCTGTGCACCACTTGAAAGGAGGTGAAATTATAACAGTGAAAAAACGATTGATTTCTGTATTGTTGCAGCTGTGCTTTCCTATTTTGAAGAACCTCACCATAGACTTTAGTGTAGCTAGAACACTGCGGACAGTTGGGGTATTTGTTGTCCAAAGCCACATTTGTAACTAGTTCAAACTGTGCATAATTCCAAATAAGACAAGTGAGGACAATTGGGTTTGAGCCTTGGACTTGCAAACTCTCTCCTCTCCATTCTTCCATTATGCCTTTCCTGCTTCAGTTCCCAACCTGCCTTCTGGTTTTGCCATTACATTTCAGTTGTCAAACGATGACTTCTGTCTGCCTTCCATACCAGAGTTATACAGTGGTGCTTCTGGTTGCAAACAGGATCCGTTCCGGAGGCCTGTTCGCAACATGAAAAGAGCACAACCCACAGTGGTGTGTCTGCGCACGTGTGGGTTTGAAATTTGCCACTTCTGCGCATGTGTGTGATGTCATTTTGCGCTTCTGCGCATGCGCAAGCGGCAAAACCTGGAAGTAACACTTTCCGGTGCTTCCGGGTCACCGCGGGACGTAACCTGAAAGAACGTAACATGAAGCAGATATAACATGAGGTATGACTGTAACCCTCTCCAAACTGTGGTTTTCAAGTCTGGTTCAGAGGGCAAGCTCAAACCATATTTTTCTGATTTGAATATACTAGCACACCATGGCTTGTCCAAACAAGAAGGTCAGTCAGAGAAGCAGAGTGTCCAAGGGAAGGGAGGAATATGTGAGCCCAAGGATATCCAAACCATAGTTTAACATCACATGCACATTAGGGATCCCTTTATATTTCAGCAACCTTAATAGAATAATTTCTATATTCTTATCTATCAAAGCACACTTGAAGAAAAGTGCAGAAAAACCAAAGTTAATCTATAAATGATAGAATCGCCACATGTGTCAAATCTTACTAGATTAAAGGGGAAATACTATTAAGTACTTTATATAAAAAAAGGCAGACAGCTTTCTCCGGAGATTCTGATGTCTGTGAAAGTAACTCAATTATTTGAAGTCATTACAAATCTACAAAGAAGCATAATGAAACAGATCTATGAGAAAATGTGAAGTTGAACTGAAACCTTCCTTACATAAAAAATTAAGTATGAAACACTGTCAGATAAAATCACACTTAATACTGTCAAATGTACTGTTTTCATACTGTCTTCTATGGAATCTCTGGATTCTTTGGAAGCTTGCTTGCTTATTTATTTATTTGAATTATAGTCTTCTTTTTAGATGACACGTTCTTACAAAATGGCTCGCACTACTATATAAATTAAAAAAAACGTACAGTGTTAATATATAAAGCATCACCATTTAAAACTAGAAAACCTACAGTAACAATAAAAAGTAACGAGAACAAAGGAATGTGCCATACACTGAGGCTGGATCCACACACACACACGTTTCAGGAAAACACGTTGTAAACCTCATAATGGGAAATCACATTGCCGAAAGATGGAACTACACCGCGCCATCTGGTGTCACGGTGTTATAACACATTTAAAACGCTTTTTCTTTACTAATGTAGCTGAATCCTGAGTCAGACCATCTAGTTCAATCAGATTTAAACAGATTAAGCAACCAATGATTTTAGCAACAGTTCCCACCCTGATTTCACTTATGGCAGGCAGCCCACTCCCCCCCCCTCTGTCTCTCAAACAAAGAGGGCCCTACCCCATGCCAACAGACACTCACTCTGCAGCTTTTGAGTAACTTAATATCTTTATCACGGCCTAGGACCTTCGTACCCCACGGAGGACCTTAAGGTCCATAAATAGCAACACCCTAGAGGTCCCAGGCCCTAAGGAAGTCAGATTAGCCTCAACCAGAGTCAGGGCCTTTTCAACACTGGCTCCAGCCTGGTGGAACGCTCTGCCTCATGAAACCAGGGCCCTGCAGGATCTGATTTCTTTCTGCAGGGTCTGTAAGACAGAGTTGTTCTGCCTGGCCTTCAGCTTGGAATCAATTTGATTCCTTCCCCCTCTTCTTTTTTCCTTTCTCCTCCTGTGACGGAACTCCTATTTGGGGACTTCCCTGGCTTTTTTCTGGCCCATGTAGGACCAGTCTGGATAGTTAGGCTTGGTGAAGACTTGACATTCCCATCCCCCCAAAAGTTTTTGATTTGAGTTTCCATTGAAATGAGGCTGCATTTTAATGTTTTAATGTTGTATTTTAATCTTGTTTTTAAGTTGTATTTCAATCAATTTGTTTTTATATCGGGTGTGAGCTGCCCTGAGCCCAGTCTTGGCTGAGGAGGGCGGGGTATAAATAAAATTTATTATTATTATTATTATTATTATTATTATTATTATTATTATTATTATTGAACTTTCTCCTCTGCCACCACCTTTACCCCAAAGCAGGCAATGGCCACACCATTATTAAACACCATGGCATCCAGGATGGGCTTTATAAGGAGTGGTCACCCCAATGCCTCTATAAGGGCAGGTGGAAAGAAGAAGAAGAAGAAGAAGAAGAAGAAGAAGAAGAAGAAGAAGAAGAAGAGGAGTTTGGATTTGATATCCCGCCTTTCACTCTCCTTCAGGAGTCTCAAAGCGGCTAACATTCTCCTTTCCCCTCCTCCCCCACAACAAACACTCTGTGAGGTGAGTGGGGCTGAGAGACTTCAGAGAAGTGTGACTAGCCCAAGGTCACCCAGCAGCTGCATGTGGAGGAGCGGAGACACGAACCCGGTTCCCTAGATTACGAGACTACCGCTCTTAACCACTACGCCACACTGGATACTGCCTCATTGGGACAAGCTGGATGGACCAGTGGTCTGACCAGGTATAAGGCAACTTCCTATGTTCCCTCCTTATTAGCTTAATGGCTCAAGGCAGAAGTTCCATTTTGGTAACTTTTCTGTGTAGTAGAATGTGCTTCACAATGAAGCAGCAAACACTCTAATATTGCTGAGCTGGTTGGAACTGCAAAGTGGAACATCCTGTTATATAATGCTTCATTTATGCTGCTCTGTAACCCAGATGTCCATAAGGAAGGGAATGATTATTAACTGCTAAGAGTCAAACATCCGTCCATGTGCACAAGCTATCTCTGTGGCAGCTACTGCCTTTTGTAATACAATGTTTCACCTTGCATATTATTTTTTGGAGCAATGAGGGCAATAGCTGTCTCTTCCAAAAGTTTCAGCCTTTTTGATTCATTTTCACACAGTAGCCAATATCAGGTTTGTGATCCCTCTTTTTTTTCAGATGTCAGCCACTAGAAACGAGCATTAGAAATAGCCATCTTCGCAATTTCTGTGATTGACGTGTCTGTCAAACCTGCTCATGATCTAGGTGACCTGCCTTGACACAAAGTTTGACTGTATATTTCTGGATATAATAAGCATCTGTTATGTTATACTTTCAAAGGTGAGAGCAATCTCAGATTTAATACCCTAGGCTAACTTGGATGGGGAAATTTGTTGGAGGAAACCGTGGTTTTTGTCCTGTCACAGTCAGTGAGTGATCTTAGTGCTTTTTTCACCCTTTCCATGTTCTACAAAGGAAAAGCAGACAATTCTGAACTTTTGATATTTTCTCCATCCTTCCTACTCCCAAAGGGCTGAAAATGGTTGCAATATTCCACTGGCTCCTCCACCCCTCCAGTTTGGAAATCAAGATTAGTAGCATTAGACTTTGCACACTTAACTTAGTAACATAATTTAGGTATGTGATTCTGCTCATCCTGAACATTCCACAGAAAACTTAATACTGAAGCATATTCTGAAAGTAAATGGCAGTTCTTGACATGACATCTGAGGAGTCATTGGGAAAATATGATGCTGGCAGAGAGATGAAGATGAACACTTGAGATTCTCCAGATGCCTTGACCTTTGATTCAGGGTTTAGTTTCCCTTGATCTTTGCCCTTTCCTCACCTTCCATTTCTCAAAAATGGACAGTTGAGGACAAATATCCTGAAATTATGATCACTTCTACGTGATATTTTTGTGAATATAACATGATGGCATTATTGTTCTTAAGGTTGCACTGATCTCTCATCAAAACTATTTCTCCACATTCAATCTGCAACCTCTCATCTTAGTTTTGGGAGAGATGTGGTGCAAAGAGTTTCCCCATCAACATACCCGTATTTTTCACTCTATAAGACGCACCAGACCACAAGACGCACCTAGTTTTTGGAGGAGGAAAACAAGAAAAAACATATTCTGAATCTCAGAAGCCAGAACAGCAAGAGGGATCGCTGCGCAGTGAAAGCAACGATCCCTCTTGCTGTTCTGGCTTCTGGAATAGCTGCGCAGCCTGCATTCACTCCCATAAGATGCACACACATTTCCCCTTACTTTTTAGGAGGGGAAAAATGAGTCTTATAGAGCAAAAAATACGGTAATTATGTTTTAACTCAAGTGACCAGTCAGGCTAATTCTGGACTTTTCCTGTATGTCCCTATTGGTAGGGCAACCCACAATTTATTGAGAGCTCATCCAGAACTAGAAGTGAAGCACTCTGTGGATGGATAATGATTATTATTCTTGGTTATAACTGGCATTGTAACTCTACATGGTTTATGGGCTGTATTTATTTATTTATTTATTTATTTATTTTTAAAATCTTTGCCATTCATGACTTGTAAATTGTTTTCCAACATCTGATATTCATGCTAAGCAGTGAATGTAGCTAAGATGACTGAAAAAGACCTGAAGATTGGTTATAGTTTGGCATCGAGCGTAGCTTTTATTTGTTTAGGTTACAGTTTGATGACCAGTAAAGTTTCTATGCATTGCATATAGATGGTTTGATCATCTTATTAGGTCTACTAATTACATGCTTATTATTTATTACTTTCTAATTTGCTGTTCTTATCATATTTCATAACTGTCTTGTCTCTTCTGAAAAAGGTATAATTCCTTTTTCAGTCTTTGGAACGTGCGGTTTAAAGGTTCAGATACTAATGGGATAGATTATTTGCCTGAGTCTCTGGATAATGATGCTCTGGCCTGTGCATTAGTCTGGGAGGTGTGAACTAGGTCAGTTTGCTTTAAAAAATACAGACTGAATGAGATTCTTCTCCATCCTTGCAATTAGCCGAGAACTGTTAAACAGAATTTCTATGTTAGAGTACTATACCTCTGTCAGGGGCGTCAGCTATAGGGGGGTGGAAGGGGCTTCAGCCCCCTCAATATTTCTAGGCACGGGGCTGAGCACCCCCAATATTGAGGGGGGCCGCCCTCTCCTGCCACCCCTGGGCGAGCACTCGTGCCCACCCTCAGCTCTGCTCCCATGTCATGTCTGACCTGGGAGACGGAGAGAAGTAGGAAAGTTGTAGCAATGTTGCCACCCCCTCTCCTCAGCTGGACAGCACCGCGTGATGATGATGCCAAGGCAGCATTCTCGGATGAGCGCTGGCCACCAGGTGGGGGTGGGAGGCATGGAGGTGGTGGGAGGCGTGGAGGGGATCCATCACATGTATGACGTCATGTACGCTCAACACTACCGCCCCCCATGTTGGCCCCAACTTGGCAGGCCTGACCACCTGCAAACCAGATGTTAAGGATCATGCCCTTCATATCAGCTTCTGAAAGCATTTGGCTAGCTGTCATTAAAAACAGGGTTCAGGGCAGCTCTGAGGCACTTATGCACCCATCTAGCTACTGACCCATATCACTTAAAAGTAGCATCATGAGAGATCCTCCATGTCTGAGCTTATACTATCAGTAAGGAGTTCTCCTAGTGCAGAGACAAGAAAATCAGTGCAGACTTCTCCCAACAGTTATGCATCCATACCAGTGGCCAAATCTTATCCATAACCCAGGACATACTCCCTTGTAAGTGGTTTGGTTCCCTTACCTTAAAGCAGGGGTGCCTTTTAGATGTTGCTGGGCTACAGCTCCCATTATCACCTACCTGTGGCCAAGCTGAATTCAGTAGATCGGAGTTGTTGTCCATCAATATCTGGAGGGCCTCCCATTGGCTACCCTGCCTTGTAGCAGCCTGTCTGGGGTAGCCCATGCATGTTTATTGCGAAGTAAAAATATAAGAAGTGCCCCGGTTGCAGTCCACCATCTTGTTTCCCATGGTGGCTAAAACAGATGTTTCTAGGAAGCCATCAAGCAGGACACTCACCTGTTTTTGTCCCCAAGAAACTGCTGTCACCTCTGATAGTGTGGTGAGCCAGTGTGGTGTAGTGGTTAAGAGCGATAGACTCGTAATCTGGTGAACCAGGTTCGCTTCCCCGCTCCTCCACATGCAGCTGCTGGGTGACCTTGGGCCAGTCACACTTCTTTGAAGTCTCTCAGCCGCACTCACCTCACAGAGTGTTTGTTGTGGGGGAGGAAGGGACAGGAGATTGTTAACCGCTTTGAGACTCCTTAAAGGGAGTGAAAGGCGGGATATCAAATCCAAACTCCTCCTCCTCCTCTTCTTCTTCTTCTTCTTCTTCTTCTTCTTCTTCTTCTTCTTCTTCTTCTTCTAGTGGAAATTATAAATAGCCATTGCTGGTTTTGTGTAATCACCTTTCAAATTCTTCCACATTGGTGACCACGACTATACCTTTTGGCAAGAAATGCCACAGATATGCTTTGTGTGAAGAAGATATGCTTTGTTTTTACTGAATCTGTCACCATTCAGCTTCACTGAATATGAGGGAGAGAGAGAGAGAGAGAGAGAGAGAGAGAGAGGGATATCCCTTCTTCAAATATTGCATATTGTTATATATCTACCGAGTCCTACCATCAGTTAAACAGAGCTAGCTCTCGGGTAAGTGTGCATAAAATTGCAGCCTTAGATGCATAATTGTGCTTTATGAGGGCTGAAAAGATAAATGTTCATGGAAATCATTTGGTCCCATTTACTGAGTTCTAAGGGAGGGGTTAAATAAGAAGAAATCTACGTGTCAGCTAATATTAATTCATGCAGGCACATCCCACACATATTGATACAGTGCTATTTATCTCCAGTGCCATTGTCCTTTGTTTATGACCCTCCTGCTAGCTGTCCACTCATTGTAGCAACTGCAATTAATCTCTCCAGCCAAAATTTGTAATGCAAAGCAACATGCTTTTTTGATCACAGATCAAATTCCTGCAAATCGCTTCACAGTCCCTTCAGCCATTAATTTTACTTCATTTATGGTTCATTGCTAAATGATTGTGCTGTGCTTCCCAAAATAGAAATCAGTACATTATGACTATGCATTTATTATTGGGACACCAAATTCTGACTTGGGCAAAGCATCACATTCAAAAGCTGTTTTTAAGATATTTTAGCTGCAGGTATCATGCAGGTAAAGGCCTTTCCAGACATCTTTTTGTGTGTGGATTAGAAACATGCTGTTCTAACACAGCAGTCGCGCAGGAGCCAGCTGAGATTCTCCACTTTAACTTATGTCCTGATGGTGAATAAATAGACAAACACAGAAGCTGGGTTGAACTAGGGCCACTTTATTTAAGATCAAAACCATGAAGCCTCTCTGCAGAGGAGCAAAGCCTGAACCTAAAATAAACTGCAACCAGTAGGATGACTGGGCTGCATTTCATTCCCAGAGCACACCATGAACGTGAGTCGCAAGGTCTATGCATATGCCTCAGGCTCCAGAGGTGTAGGCCTATGAAGCAGTCTGGCCTCAAGGACATCTGCCCCAGAGCCCAGAGAGTGTGCCCATCACCCTGAAAGGTGACCAGGCTGAAGCAGAACTGCTCCCTTTCTCAAAAGTGACTGAATTAAAGACCAGATTAAGCTCCTTAGCCACAGCAGACCACCACCTGCCCACCGTTTTACTAAATGGATTAGGCAAGAACAACCACCACCAGGTGGATTATCCAAACATTGCTGGATGCTCACAAGCAGCCCTTGGCCACCTTGAAAGTAACTAACAACAACAACAACCTTTGTCCCACCCTCAGGGATTTACCTGAAATTTCCCTTTCCCTTGGATAATGCATTTTATTTTCTCACCAATCTGTGGAGAATGGCTGCAAGGAAAATGCAGGAGAAATTGAAAACACAGTTGCCAAAAGAGTACAACCCAATAAATTTGCTTCCGCTGAAACCAAAACAAGTCTGTAGCCCATCCCCTCAGCCAGATTGACACATAAAATGAAATACATCGTTGATTATTTCTTTTTTATTGGATAAACCAAACTCTAACCGTGGGAGATTGTGGACTCTCCTTCCTTGGAGGTTTTTAAGCAGAGGTTGGATGGCCATCTGTCATGGATGCTTTAGCTGAGATTCCTGTACTGTGAGGGGATTGGACTAGATGGCCCTTCCAACTCTACAATTCTATGATTCTATAAGTACAAGGAATCTGTCTTGTTCCAAGTCAAGCTATTTGTTCCCATCTAGACACAGCATTGTCTGTTTTGACTGGCAGCAGCTTTCCTAAGTCTCAGATACATCACCTTCTCCCTGCTCCTCATTATTATTATTATTATTTTAAAAATGAAATGCAAGGTGTTGGATGTAAGAGTTTCTGCATACAAGACATGTGCTCTATCTCTGAGCTGGGAGACCCACAAATGCAACAAGGCAACTCTTCCCCATTATACTCAGGATGCTTTACTTCATCCATAATTTAATCAGAGATCCTACAAGCCCAAAGTGCTGCTTGCCAAACACATTTCAGTCCAACGATATGCTTTGGCAGTGCTCTCCATGTCATCTGTATTGCCCAGAGGAGTTCTTGGGAAGTATACAGAAGAGAGGCCCGGTGCCTCTGAAAACAGGGGACCTTTCTTCTCTCCCGCCTGCCCACAACAACCATATTTCTGAATCTAAATAATCACAGCTTAATGCTGACATGGTAAGAGAGGCACAGGGAGAGCTGCATTTACATAGAAACAAGATGAGAAAACAGGTTGTTCCTGTCACCCTCCCACCTGAGCAGGCCTTTGGAAATAGCCTCAGAAGCAGGTTCAGCTTCCAATTTGTTCCCACCTGGCATGTAGCCCAGCCTCCTGAGCACCCAACAGCAGGATTTAATTTCCAAAACATTGCATGCTGGATAGGCTCACATATTCATCCTCCTGTCTGACTGGAGGAAAAGCAGCATCCGTCACACATCATCTCAGCTACATTAAAAGAAAAGAAGGAGAATTCTGAGGTTATTCAATCCAAAAGCACACACACACAGACACACACACACACACATTCTGCATTCACTTTTATTCCAAGATGGAGCAGATTCTAGGGAATGGGAGCTTTCTGCCAAGCTAAACTGGTGCAGCAGATAAATGTAGAGGTGATGCATCCAGGATCAAATCCCTGCTCTGCCCCATAGCTCATTGGCACTGAAGGATGGGAGTTTCTGAAGTGCAAAAAGCTACATGTCACATGGAGCCCTTTCTATAACTTCTCCCTACTGTGGAGGCAAAGTATAGCCATTCTATGGCCATTTATCACATTCAGCCTTCACTGGGTTGTTCTGGGGATCCCTTTTCCTAAGGACTTGTTTTACACATTTTTTTGCATTTCTACAAACCTCAGAGACCCCTCATCCCTGCTGATACCTCCTTCTTGAGCATGGGTGGCGCTGTTTTGGCTCCGTAATCAACACAGCCTGAATGTTGGAAATAGGGATGGTATCTGTAGGATCATGGCCCCACCCCCCAAAAATCCTTTATCGGGGTGAGATTGCAACATGGGTCATGAGACTCGCTCAGGAGAGCATCCAGGATGACACACCACCCAGTTTTTGATCTGCAAAAGTTGGATGGCATGTTTTCCTGATTTCTTACGTAGTATAAAAATCCTGAGCTCAGATATTTGATGAGCAAGGTTCCTCAGTTCCTGGAGCATTTAGTGGTCTTGTGGAAGTTTGGCAATCCTAATTTGCAGTGGTGCACCTAGGTGATTTTTTTATTTTATTTTGGGCTTAATGGCCTTACAGGCCTTCTCCCCACTTTAGATGATAGTGGGTCAGGTTCTACGCAAGATATGCACATAAGCTAAGTTTACCAGATTTCCCCCCCCCCCCCAAAGAATCCGGGGAAACTTTTTTTTTTAAAGAGAAAAGAAGAAGTTTTTATTTATTTATTAAGTAAAATAAGAAGTAATCTCTTCTGTGGTCTCCTCTGTCGCACAGCCTTCCTCTGGGCCCTGGCCTGCTCTCTTGGAACGATAGCTTCCATGGAGTAGGTTCGGGTCAGGCCTGGGCCCAGCCATGTGTCCTTGCCCTCCCAGTGCTTTCCTACCTCTCAACCTCAGTGGCGGTGGTGGCAGCAGTGCAGCAATGTCGGGGCTCCCCTCTTTTTTCTCCTTCCTCTTTCTCTCTCTTTCTTCTCCTTCTCCTCTCCTCCTTCTCCCTGTGTCAGCTCTGGGGGTTTTACTGGCCCCAGAGTGCCGTTGGGCAGTCAGCCAGGTGGCCGAGCGCTCTCGCTCCTGGCTCGATTTGGGTTGCGGGGTGTGTGTCAGCAGTTCCCTCAGTTGATGCACCAGGCATCCCCGGTTCCCCCTAGGCAGTGGCGGTTGCAGCGGCAGTCTCAGCAGCCTGATAGCACAGTTGGCTCTGGCTGGCTTCAGGAGCTGCTCACTGCAGTGGCACCCGCCATTTTACCTCACCGGAATTCCCCCTATAATGTGTCTTGTGCCGTTGAACCAGTTATGCAACATTCGTTCCCTATGAATAAATCTACAACACTTAAAATATAAATCCAGGGACATTAAATTAAATCCAGGGACATTCCAGGGACGGATTTTGTCCAGGGACATATTTGTAAATCCAGGGACTGTCCCTGGGAAATGGGGACATCTGGTAGCCATAACATAAGCATCATCTCAGAAATGCTCCCAGAGAGCTCCAGCAGGAGAGACATGGCATGGTTAATTCTGCTAAATAGAACAAAGACTTTTCTTGCTGGCTTCCTGGCTTTAGCAACTTATGTAAGTAAAACGGATGTAGGGTTGGGAGAAGCTGGCATGAGTTCCTCATGTGGAGGTTTATTAGCATCATCACTCACGTGCCATAATGAAGCCCAAATGATTCCCTCTCGGAAATTGTTCCCGGTGAGATCACAGTTATTAAATACCATGATTGCTGATCATAATTAAACTTTTATTAGCTAGGTTCCACTTTTGTCGGTTCAGCTTCCCCAGAGAGACCCTTGTTTCCTAGCCAAACGCTTTGGGGAAATATGTTCTATGTGTGTATGTGTATGTGTGTGTATCTATATAGATGTGTATATATAGGCAACATCAGTTATTCTAATTTGAATTAATGAATTTGCTAGTCATGTTCAGGTTCCCAGGGCACTGATGGCTTAATAAATGCAAAAGGAGTTGGGGTTTCCTTTCCTTTGTGGAAATCCACACTGGAAGGACAGAAACTGAAATGAGCGGTTGACCGGCTTCACCAAATCAAGCCTCCGGTGGTTGGAGTGTCATCCTCACTGATTCTGATGCAAGCAAATGCTCTTCTACAGCACAAATGGGATTTTATTCTAAGCAGATAACCATGGAACAGACTTATCACCAAAGAAGCTGGTGAGGAAATGGATTGTCAAAGATCAATAGGTGGCAGATGGCACCATCGGATTATTATTTTTGCAGGCCTGAGCTTAAAACGCTGTTGGGGCCATTGGAGAAAACACAGTGAGCATTTGTATCCCCAGAGGACTTCTGCTTACTCTGCAGTACTGGCTCACAGCTGAGAGCTTCTGTTTCAAGATGCAATCAGGGCTGGGAGATGCCATGCAGCTGAAACTCAAGGGGATTAGCAAGGAGCCCCATAATGGAGGGCAAGTGGAACATGACGGGAAAGCAAAACAGTACATAGAAGTCTGGTGCTTTAGAAACACAACATACATAGGAACAGAAACTGAAGTGAATTGCTGCTGGTGCTTTACCTCAGCTCTCAATCCAGGAGAGGACAGCATTTGCCAGGCTCCATGGATTTCCACAGGAATACTAACTTTCTTGTTATGGCTCAAATAATTTACTTCAGAACAGACCTGCTGACTTCAGGGGAGGTAGAATGAATGGCGAAGTGGTGCTTTAGCATTCTCTCAGGTATGCAGAACTATGGGTGGCATCCAGTATATTGCATTAGTTCAGGCAATTTAATCACCCCACATGCACCCCACCTCTTCCCCAAATCTGTTCCAGAGAGTTGGGGTAACCCCCATAACAGATGATACTGTGAATAATACATACATCATTATGCATATCTTATTATTTGTGTAGGATTGAAACCAGTGCCAGCCCCAAATCTGTGAAATTCATTTGGTACACATTTTAATGTGAGCATACCATTTCCTGAAGTCCTACTGAAACGGAAAAGCGCGCTTCTCCATATTTTGAATTCAGCTCTCCAACCGTACATTTACTATGATGATTTTCCCATTATTTAGAATATACCAGATTATCAGTTTTCCCCACCTATATGTCCTTCCTGTATCTCTGCTTCTGTTCAAAAGGAATCCCGTTTTATTGTTTTGCTCAGTTCAGTTCAAATATATTGGTTCTAACCATACACTTTACATTCAACAGAGCTTAACAAATGTGGTGAGAAATAAATCGGAATTTATTTTTTTTAAACAACAACAGCATCTTTAAAACCTGTCAGCACAATAGTGTGTGTGTGTATGTGTGGCATTCCTATGCTACTCTTCATGATAGCTACTGGTAATTTGTGGTCTGGCTCTGTAGATTGTTTGCAGTTATCATCCATTCAGTAGAGAGAAACCATCTATATACTTTCAGGAACACTGTAAGTAAATAAATAGATAATGGTAAGTGCCATATGTGCCCAGCCTTGAACCTCCATCTAAAATGTAAACATTACCTTCAGACTAGCAACTTGAAAGCTGACATTTGGACCTGTAAATTTCCTGCTAATGGAAGCCAAAAAGAAAATAATCTGTTGTTGATTTAAAATGAATGCTGGATTTCTCTCTTTTTTCCAAATTACATTTTTTTATTTAGTTTTCATTCAGTTACACATTTTAAGCGATCTTCACATTACATTCAAGTTATAACCATTTTCAATATCATAACTTTTCCTATCCCTGTGACTTCCCTCCACCACATTGCAGGTTCTTCTACTTACATTTCTTTTCCCATTGTGTTGTAAATATGATTTATGAATGTAGGATTTCTAAACCTGCATGAAATGACCAAGATACCCCCCCCCCCAAAAAAAAATATCCAGTATCCTATCCCATACAGAAAAACAAAAACCCAGAACATGGTAATGCTTTGCGTTTATTCAAGCATTAGAGAAAGTAGTCTTATTTGGAGAGACCATGACTTGAAAGCACACAATTGCAAATACTTGAATTGCAATTGTCTTACTGTGTTTTTATGTGGCAGCAACAGTTCAAGAATAGAAGGATCGTATCCAGTGACAGAACATCAAACATCAGAGGCGATGGTGGCTTCACCCCGTCACACAGAAGTATTGCTCTCTGAAACAGAAGACTTGATACAAACTCCTGTTTAGAAAGAAATCTTACCCAAAGAAAAACTGTACAAAGAAAGATGCAATTACCGTATATTCTGCATAAACATGGTTCGATTTTAACAGAGACTCAAAAGAACATAAGAAGAGCCTGCTGGATGAAGCCAATGGCCCATCAAGACTAGAACTCAGTGGACAACCTGGAGCCTGTGGGAAACCCAAAAGTAGGACCCAGGACAAGAGCACTCTCTCCCCCTGTGGTTTCCAGCAATTGGTATTCATAAGCATGACTGCCTCCAATGCAGAGCATAACCATCATGGCTAGTAGCTATCAATAGCCTTCTCCATGAATTTGTCTGATCTTTTTTAAAAAAAGTCATCACTGCCTCCTGTGGGAGTAAGTCCCATAATTTATGTACTGCATGAAGAAGTACCGTATTTTTTGCTCTATAAGACTCACTTTTTCCCTCCTAAAAAGTAAGGGGAAATGTGTGTGCGTCTTATGGAGCGAATGCAGGCTGTGCAGCTATCCCAGAAGCCAGAACAGCAAGAGGGACCTCTGCTTTCGCTGCGCAGCGATCCCTCTTGTTGTTCTGGCTTCTGAGATTCAGAATTTTTTTTTTCTTGTTTTCCTCCTCCAAAAACTAGGTGCGTCTTATGGTCTGGTGCGTCTTATAGAGCGAAAAATGTGGTACTTTCTTTTATCTGTCTTGAACCTTCCAACATTCAGCTTCCTTGGATACCCTTGAGTTCCAGTGTGTCAGGCGGCAGAGGAACCAACCTCCATGGCAGGTTGCCAGGAATGGATAAGAAAAGGGAAAGTCCTTACCATCTGCTTTTATTCAATGTTTACAGAGAAAGGCTTGAGAATGCAGCCTTTTGGAATAATGGCATTGCGCCAAGGAAATCTCCCTTCTCTCCCACTTCCTCATTCATCATCTCTTCTATGGGTGGCACTGAGAGCCCTTTGCTTCTGAGCCCTTTGCTCTCCTACTTTTAAGGCTCACTGGGTTCTGGGAGATGATGAGTCTGGAATGCTTTCTAGTGAGAACATGTCAGCCGGCTGCTCCGGCTCTGCCTCCTCCTCCTCCTCCTCCTCCTCCTCCTCCTCCTCTCCCATTATTTCACAGCTTTCCCCCTCATCTCCCTCTGAGTTGTGATCTCTCTCAAACCCCTGTTGTAATTCTGAACGGTCTTCTCCTCTGGAAGGGTCAGGCTGGGGAGGTGGTCTCCACCATTCCTCCCTCTGCCCAGGCCCTGGAAAAGTGTTATAAGATGGTATGGGCAATGATACAGCATGCAAGAAGTAAAATGGGTGTGTGGAATCAGAACATTTAAAACAACCCAAGAACTTGAAGACATAACGATATAAGACAATTAAAAAGTACAAAATCATAGGAAGCTGCCTTATATGACTCAAAACATTGGTCCATTGGTACTCTGACTGGTAGTGGCTCTCCAAAGCTTCAGACAGGAGCCTCTCCAAACCCCACCAGGAGCTACAAGGAATTGAACCAGGGACCTTCTGCATGAAGATCAGATGCTCTAACTCTGAGCTGTAGTTCTTCCTCAAAGGTAGTTTGGAGGGTGGTTGACTCACCATCACTGGAAGCTTTTAAACAAAGGTTAGATGGCCATTTGTCAGGGATTCTTGAGCTGTGATTCCTGCATTCCAGAAATTTAGAATTGGGGCCCCTTCCAACTCTACAATTCTATGATTCAACATATCTTAAAAACCCCAGCGGTATTAAAATAGTTTTCCACACCCATTGGCCAAATAGCAATTAGTTCGCTTTTTCATTGGATCGACTCCATACAAAAAAGGACTCTACCCTGGAGACCAGGGAAAAGGTGAGACAACTGGAAATAAATGGATCCAATTGTCTCGTTATTACATTTTTACTGTCAGCAAGAATAAAAAAGTAAGTAGCTCATAAAACAGAATTGGCATTAATTTCTGAAGTCACACTCTCACGGTCTTGGATAAATTGTTGTGGTAAACAAACACCCGGGGAAGAATGAAGGCCGTGCAAGCAGTTTCTTTAAATACGTTAATCCTATTGGAAAACATGAAGCATTTGAAGTTAATTAAAATCATTAATAACATAATTAATGACATTTTGAATGTGTCTATCAATAGACATTAATTATCTTGTAGCCAGTGGAACAACATAATGAGAGCATCATTCTTACTGATTAGTAAGATACTGTATGCTTTGCTTGGAATATGAATACAGCCAAACTAAGATGAATTAGCAAATGAAATGTTTATCCAACAAAGGGAGAATCAGCTGATTATGAACATTCTTTTGTGATGTTCACAGGGGAATGGGAGCTAACTCAAAAAAGGTCTTGGTGTCTACTTCCCAATAAATAAAAATAATCAGGGAAAGTGAAGCATCAAACAGAGAAGGACAATATGTGCAATGCATGATTGCATTTTGTATATCTGTTGTTGCTTTGTTGTTAAATAGCAGCTGTTTGTGTAGGGAGTAGAGATGGGGAAAATATTTGGTTCAGTTTGCATTGAAAAGTGAACCTAACAAATCTGCAGTTTCTGAAACACTGTATGAACCAAAACGTAGCCATCTTTCAAAATTCACACTTGTCTGAATTTTGCAATGATGTTCTCTAGCTGAGGAATGTGTACAAAAATGCACATACCAAGTGTGCATAAAAATGAATGTGTTTGTGTAAATAATATACAAGATGCAGTATATTAGGGGAAAAACACTTTGCCACAATTTGCATTTATTCATGCTACATACAGTAATGTTTATATTAGGAGAAAGAGGCACTAAAATGCTGATGGGTTTTCCATTGATGCGAAAATGTGGAGAACTGAACTCAAGATTGGAAAAGCAAAAAAAATCTGGGATAAACTGGAATTCACAGATTCACCCATTTCTAGCAGGGAGGGGCTGATCCAGCTTGGGACCCCAGTATGTGGGGGAGGGGAGTATAACTTTTTCAGTTTGTATTATAGTCCCAATGAAAAGTGTCCTTATCTTGGGTTTTCTTACTGAGATCAGGCAGCATATATGTTTTAATATCAAGAAAAACAACAAACTGAAATTCACTGAAAAGAGAAGCATATGCTTCCAGTGTCCTCCTCAAAGCTACGCCACAGAGGGATGCAGTCTGCCTGAGTTTGAGGCTCAGTCGCATAGCACTAAAACCCTGGTTTAGGCTGCAATCTAGCAAAAGATTCTTTGGATATTCCTCTCTTAGGGAAGAGAGAGCGGTCCTGCCTTGGAGAGGGAGATTCAACCTTGCATGCCTCCTCTGTGAGGTTACATAAAAAGGTGTTTAACTAGTGCCTCTGAGTGCCTCTGTTGCCAAAGAAGGCAAAAAAATAGGAGTTCCAGGGGGATTTGGGGACATGTTGGAAGAGGATGTGAATTCAGTGGAACCAAAGACTACCCATTCCCTTTAAATGCACCCTTGAACAGAGGACAGACTATAAGGGAAAGGGAAAGGTACGACCCTGGCAAGGCATATGGGAAGGCAGAGAGCCTGCCTTGGTTCTCCCTTCCGCTTTTGTTGGCTGCTTATTAAGTGTTATTTCTGTGTGTGTGTGTGTGTGTGTATATGCTCACTCACACAGTCCTGTTACTGTAACCCACCAGAATAAACCATCTCAAAAATAAATGTCTTTAAATCTCAGCCCCATTGTCTATTGTTTCTCTTTGATCAATCAACGATAGATTTTTCTCAATTAATCTGCCGATTCAACAGCCCTAAGACAGATGTGTTCTGTATGCATATACTCACATCAAAATTGGTCCTGCAAATGTAAAGCTCTGCCTACTCCATTATATAGATAGGCACCTGGGATGCATGTGCTTTTCTTTACACTTGTCTTTCTCTCCCCCAGCCACCTCCACCCATCCATCTTCCTGAAACAACAGGTAACAAAGTGACAGAAGGAAGTGTACACCCTGGAGTTTTGTCCATGACTCACAAGAATCATATACATCATTCAGTTGTTCTCCGGCTTTCTTGACTTATGTGTTCCTTTTGCTCCGTGGGATACATTTAGGATCCCATAGGAAGCAATTAGATAAGAAATATCAACATATATTTATTAAGTAGACACAGTGCTCATTGTTCCCTCAAGTGTCATTTGGAAGTGCTGGATGGCTGAGGTTTGAAGTAATGGATTTCCTCAGCATTCAAACAAAGGGAACATAAACACCCCCATGTCAGGTATGGATATTGCTCACTCCTCGGCTGCGGGCAGGTGGTGGCTGTTCCAAATGGAAGCGATGGGCTGCTCGTGTTTTCGGGAGAAACATCTAACTTTCTCTGAGCAATTGCTGAGTAGAGAGTTCCCGTTTCCCAAGACGCCACGTTGCCTCACTTTGCTTATAGTCTTTCACATCCACAGATCACCCCCTCCTGTCACTCATCACTTCCAGAGATACCTACAGGCATTAACTGGAACAGATGGCCCAGATGGGGATGGAGGAGTGTTTGAAGATTTCTGGCAACATTTTTTTTTTTTTTTGGAGGGGGGAATGTGTGCAAATTGGGACACATTTTGAAAGCTTTTCTAATGACTCTTCCAAGTGTGTGTATGCACACACACACACACACACACACACACCACAACACAACGCATGGAGAGAAATTTATGTTTTAATGTGTGGCAGGATGCACCATCTTGGCCCAAATCAGGGCTGGATGAAAACTTTTTAGCTGCCCTAAGGAAGAGAAGCCCCCCCCCCCAGATGCAATTCAACACAAAAACAATACTAAAGCGTAAAATAAAATTTGGTTTTTTCAACATGACACAGAATTTACATGCCTGCTGAAATTACAATAGCTCCTTCCTAGATTTTGTGTTTGCGAAATTCTGGGTAAGTTCATCAAAGCTGACTTGACGAAGCATTATTTTGCTCTGTGTTAGTAGGATGCATGTCACTTGGTTTACGTGCAGAGAAGAGAACGGGAAAATGGGGAAAGCCTGTGTGGTGGAGTGTAACACAGTTCTGAATTTTCCTATTATGACTACTTTGATGCTATTTCCCCCTTTGAAATAGCAAATGTCGAAGGCTTTGAAAAGAATCTCGTGTGTGTGCGTGTGCTGCTGCTTTGCTGGTGCTCTAAACATGTGCTTAGTCTGCCTATCGGGTAATTCAGCACTGGCCCCAATGCATGCATCTACATACAGAGATACAGGAAGAACATATTGGCAAGGGGGAGACTAACATGACCCCCATCTGCTAGCCTACAAAGGTGCAATGGTGCAAATGCTTGCTTTCCCTTCTGCTCTCTTTTCCTTTCCCCCCTTTCTGACTATTTGATTATGAGCTTGCAGGCAGGGACTGCTTCATGTTTTCATATACGTATAGCTGGGACTCACTATGAAGTTCTTACAGGAAGTGCCACACTTTTTAACAACAAAAAGTGGTGCTGGTATTGCATACCCCTGAGTATCCCCTGAAAAAAGCACTGTGTATAGTAGCATTTAGAAAATTCTGGGTGCTTTAAAAGTGTTTAATAATAATGATACTATGGGGCAGGATAAAGGAACCTCAGACCCAGGGTGGGAGCAAATGCAGCCCTCCAGATTTCTCTGTCTGACTCTCAGGATTTTCCACAGCCCACAAAGCTTCCTGAGCCACCCCCTGCATCAACCTTGCTTGGCTCACCCCCCCCCCCCCCGCTTTGAGTGTTTTTGTCTGTCTGGAATGAGAATGCTTCCTGCTTCCCTGGGCGGAGGCCAGAAAGGAATGTGTGAATCAACTAGTCTGTTGTACAAAAGTCAAAATCACATGTCTTCCTTTGCTCACATTTGCCTCACCCACCACTGAAAAATATTCTCAACAACAATATACAGCCACAATCAGGATCATCTTTAGCATATGTGCCACCGGGGTGCAAAGATCCGTCCAGCGCCCCCAAATTTAGTTTAGCTGCCCCCTATTTAACTTTTATTGAGCTTTTTTTGGGAGGGGGAAGCCAAAGTTGTTGACCTTTGGGGGGGGGGCGCAAACTCAAAGTTGTGAGCTTGAGCTTTTTTGGGGGTGGAATCACTCACCTGTAACAACGACACAGCAGAAAAAAACTGCTTTTAATTCCTGACTCGTCGGGAATATTTGACGCTACGGAATAACAGAGTGATGGAGGAGGAGGCAGAGACTTTCGCTCATTGCTTTTCAATGCTGCCCACCGAGAGGGACCGGTATACAGTAGGTATACATTTGGTGCCCCCACAGAATTCGGTGCCCAGGTGCCCTGCACCCCTTGCACCCCTGGGTAAAGACGGCCCTGGCCACAATACAATCTGCACTATACATGTAAAGCCATATTTACACAAGTTATGTCTTTCCCCAAACCTCCTGTGAAAAGTGGTTCCTTATGGGTGCCAGGAGTTGTTAGGAAACCCCTATTCCCCTCACACTGCTACCATTCCCAGACTTCCCTGGGAAGGAGGATAGATTTTTAATCTGCTCTGGAAATTGTAGCTCTTGTGAGAATGAACTTGGGATGGCTTTTCTCTGGGACTCTTTATGTTGTATACAAGACTCTTGCTGTCTTGTATTGTCCTGCAATATTTTATTGTATCCTATTGTATATTTTGATCTTTGGTCCTAAAAGTGGTAAATAAAATGTGAAGAAATTGCAATCGCTTCAGCTGCTGGTGCATGGCTATTGGTTTATTCAGATTAGTATAGGAGGACCTCATAGTTTGAGGTTTCACAGTGTGGTGTAGTGGTTAAGAGCGGTAGTCTCGTAATCTGGGGAACCAGGTTCGCGTCTCCGCTCCTCCACATGCAGCTGCTGGGTGACCTTGGGCCAGTCACACTTCTCTGAAGTCTCTCAGCCCCACTCACCTCACAGAGTGTTTGTTGTGGGGGAAGAAGGGAAAGGAGAATGTTAGCCGCTTTGAGACTCCTTAAAAGGGAGTGAAAGGCGGGATATCAAATCCAAACTCTTCTTCTTCTTCTTCACAGGAAGCCAAAGCTTGCTAGCATACAGTTGCGCTGGAAAGGGAGAAAGAGGCAGCACTGTGTGGACAGTAGCCATAATGTTTTATTATCCCTCTTATGCCATGAGGATGTTCAGCTTTCTGTGTTAAATAAAGGGAAATATTTTCTGTTCTGCTTTGCTTTGGATCACTTTTTTTTTTTTTTTTACTTTCATGTAATACTTTAGAATTCGGAATCAGTAAAGTACCCCACGGCTCTGGCACATGGCCTCTTTGGCACATGAAAATAGAGCACTAAGAAAATGAATTATATATCTGTATGCTGGTGCAAGCTACAGCCCTGGGTAGTCCAGGAAAAATGAATAAAATAACCAAATATCTGTCTAGCTATCTGAGTGTCTACTTGCCCAAATGCTTCATGACAGGATGCAGTACTATAGCAAATTATATTCTATAGCATGTATATGACTGCAGCTTTTTAAAAAGTTTTAAAATCTTGAAAGATAACGTCTTTAGATTCCCACCCCCTCTTATAAATGATCTCAGTATTTGTGGGAAAGCTTCCATCATGAATAACTCATTGCTTTGCTGATGAATACTTATAAACAGTTAACATTATGACCTCAAATAACAGAGGGAATTGGTTTGCTTCCCAAACAATAACAGCACATAAGATCCTCAGACAATAGTAAAGAAGAGCAAAATGTTTGTTCCAATAACTGCATGCCAATCATATTTAGAGCCACTGTAGTCTTTGAGATGGCAGCATCATAAATGGTGAAACGAAGTATAATGCTAGGGGGCTGGGATAAAAAATTGGACAATTCACATTTCACTGTGAACCTACTGTATCTGATTTTCATTTCCAAAAGATAAGCATCTCATTCAAAATTAACACTTCATTTGGAATTTTATGATGTAGTTCTCTACCCCAAAAGCGTGCACAAAAATGCCTATTTCAGTGAAAACATTGTGCAAAAATGTCATTACAATAGGGAAAAATTGTTAGTAAAAATTTTCACATTAGGCAAGATTGTGTACAAAAATGCATGCATTAGGGGAAAATGCAAACTAAAATGCATATTTGTGTGCATTTTTTTAATGGAAAAGTTCTCAGATTGAGGTGGAAATGGAGCAGCCTGAATTTAAGGTTGGAAAAATGGGAAACAGATGAACTGAAATGGACAGATTAATCAATCTCTAAATGCTAGACATAAGATAGCTACCAAAAAACTGTAACAGCATGATGAGTTTGCCTCCTTCCCCTCTATAATGTGTAGTAAAACATGCCTGTTTCCCCATCCCTCTGCAAGTTTCCACATCCCTTCTCCCCTTCCTTGGCTGCTAGGAACAGGGATACACTGGATGATGTAACATCATATCATGGATAGGTTGTAGTCCACTTTACAGGGTAAAAACAGGCGGACACAGCTTGTTACTATGTTTTTTGGCAACAACTCTGGAATATTTAGTTCCACCCACAGATACACAAGGAAGTATCAAATGTGTTGTGCTCTTACAAGCTTCTTATTTCCAAGGCAACTGAAAATATTCTCTAATGCATCCTTAACATTCCTTAAAACATAGTAATAATAGCATCAGACATTGTTTTAGATGTTTCCGGCTTTTATAGACTTGTTCTGTCACTGATAGCTGTCTTCCTCCACGATTGCACACTCTGCTTCTCATTCATCCTGTAGAAGAGAGGTCTGCCCCCCCCCTTTGTACCATGAGAGGCCAAGAGCAATCTAAAGTTATCTCTAAGTCAGTGATGCCCAAAGAGGACATATCAGCCACTATCAGATCACAAAAATTGTGTGGGTGTGCGCTTGCATGTATGCGCTTGCGTGTGTGTACATGCATACATGCACACCCACATTCTGCAACTTAAGGAGATCTCTGTTCTTACCTACAGGGCTGTCACGAACCCATCCTGGCCAAAGTCTCTGTTTTCTGGACTCTGGAGTTCCTGTTGGAGGTCCCTGCAGGATCCAAACAAATCCCAGAAGTCTTAAATAACTTGGTTGAGGCTGGTAGGATTTATGCCAGATTCTTCTACGAGCTGCCTACAATTTCCTGTCAAATCCACATTTATTTATTTTTAGTTCAATTTTATATCCTGTCTCAAAGTGACTAAAACGGTAAAATACAGCATGAAACAAAAATACAAAACACAAAAATGGATATAGAACATCCCCTAAGGCAGGGGACGTTCTTTACACGTCTACCTGGCTGTAAGTTGAATAGAATTCAGTGAGGCTTACTTCTCAGTAGAGATGTATCGGATTTACTCCATAAAAACCATCAATTACCTGCACTTTGTAGTAAGTGTTTGCTTATGGAATAATAATAATGCTACATGCCACGCCTATCTGTGAGCGGTGCGAGATTCCAGGGGTTGCAGGCACACCTTAACCCAGGTTTCCTTTTAGACAATGAGGCACACTGGAGACTGCGTTGTCTTTATGATATATGGTTTATTTACACATACATACAACCTGAATCTAGATGGAAGGGTTCAGAGCATCACTTTCCAAGAGGTTTTTGTTCTCCTCATGACTGCTGCCTTGCAGCCCAGCATCAAAATGCTCTGACACCCAACTTCCTCCTGTCAGTTTTACATCCCACTGTAAGCTTTCATTGTCTCTGCCTTTTCTAACTCAGAGAGAGGCCCCACCCTTTAGATGTGCTAGTGGGTCATTATCCCCAGACCATCACATCAAAGGAGCTTAGGCTGACTCCATTATCTTTCAACTCATGTTGATTTCCTAGGATTAAGACAGTGGCGTAGTGTGGGGGGTGCAGGGGGGCCGGCCGCACCGGGTGCAACATCTGGGGGTTAGGGTTAGGGGGCGCAAATCCATGGGTTAGGGGGTGCAAATCCACGGGTTAGAGGCGCAAATTACTTGCCTTGCCCCGGGTGCTGACAACCCACGCTTCGCCACTGGATTAAGAAGCAACTAATATACAGTTTAGGATGCTTGCCCAGCATAATTAGCTTTCACACACACTTATTAAATGATTAGAAGTGTTTAGCACACAGGTCAAATACAGACATGGATCTTAAACACACATGAGTCTGGCAGTTTCCCGGATCTAACACCCTAACCTTAATTCTAAGACTAACTTGATCCTGAATTTAGGGTGTGTTGCACCCACAAATTCACAACAATAATTAATAAATATTAATAAATATGTGTGGGTGGGTGGTTTTCTTTTGGCCGCACAAGTAAAACTTGCAATATTTGAAACGATGGCTTGATTTCCTAAGCTATCCAATTTCATGCATTCCATTATTCTAAAACAGCACAGAGATCACCTTGTTGGGCAGTAGGAGGGAGGGAAGGAAAATTACATTCTCTACCAGATGGAAGGACTTTGCTTCCCATGCAGACAATTATCAGCAGGGAAGCTCAGACGATTGCAGCTGGCTGGTAATATAACATGCAAGTGAGAGGGGGGGGGGGACAACACCTCCATCCTCTGTGCTCTCTATCTCTCTATACCTCCTGATGCTCTGCTAAGTGATGGCTATCATGAATAGACCTAAAGGAAAGGAAAAGGCAGCTTCAGGAAGCCTGCAGCTAGGGATTAATTTATAGCAAACACCACCCCTTTCTGTTGACAGCCCTAGGAAGCTGAAGGTCGCTTGTGCAGATCACACAATAGAGCAGGCAGCAAACTGTGGAAAGTGGACTGATCATTGGGGCTTACTTAGCTGGCGGTGAGGTCACTGTCAATATGAAGATACCCACGGGGCCATGACCTAAGCTGACAGAGCAATTGTGTCTCCTGGGAAAGCGACTCTGCTTTGTGAGAGCTACATAAGCAAAGGGTGGGGAGCGGGGAAAGAGATAATTCTAAGCTCCGCAGCTACATCAGTAAGCAACATTTAAGCGGGCAGCTTTCTCACCCAGCATATCTAATCATTTTACAGAGTGGAACAGCAACTCATATAGCTTGGCCACTTCTATACTGGGATATTTATGACACTATAAGGTATCTCTTCATTTTGTAGAAGTGTTAGAAGCCCAGCAGGAATTTCCAAGTTGTGATGCAAATATTACATCTTTGTTGACCTTGCTAAGGGGTGTACTTTGTCTGTAAACAGAATGCTTTGCCATTCGTTAGTCATTCATTAATATGAAAACTAAATGAAAATATAGAAACAAATGAGAGGAGCAAATGAAGTATATGAAAATTGTAATTAAACATGTTCCTCAAATACAGGAAGTATGCTGTATACAGAAAATAAACCCAGATTCCCCCTTTGCTTTTGGGAAGGATATCTCTAAAATAAACATAGTGATAATATGATATTGTTATGATTTGGGGTGGGAGGACAAGGCTGTATGCTGAGACACTTCTAATTCCTGAATGCAATAAGTGTTAAACTCTAAGCAAGGATTCGAATTTCTGGAATAGCCAGGCTAGCTTCCTGGCTTAGGTATGGGCTGCTAAGGTAACAAAGGAATCAGCTCTGTAGCAGATGGCAAATGGGTGGGCCCTCATCCCTTAACTTGCTGGTACTTAGAAAGAGAAAGGTTAGAGTAGAGAGTTGTGTGTGAGAGATCCAGAAGCTGGAAGCAGCAGGCTGGGAAGCCAGAGAGAGATTTCTGCTGGAATCCAAGGCTGTGGCTATGAGAGAAGCAATACCCTACTGGAGTGTTGATGCTGTGAATCCCTCCTTCATAGGTTCAGGTTGTGTCTAGGTGTAAATAAACCATATATCATAAAGACCCCACAGTCTCTGTTGTACCACATTCCAAAGGAATCACGAACCCTCAGTAATTGCCTGGAACCCCTAGAATCTCACATTGCTCAGAGATTGGGGAGGGATGCAACAATATTTTATTACGTTTTTGAAATGCTGATGCTATACATGGCAGTGACGACCACATCCTGATGACATCCCTTTGTGTCAGGAATACTTTGCTATAATGCGAAGACTCAAAAGTAATAAAAGAAATGGGTACTATGAGTCCAAATCAAGCCCACAAGGCACCCCCTTCCTCACCTGTCCTATATGATGTCAGTTGTGGGGCAGGTAAAAACCTGACTGAACCAAAAAGGTTTTGTAAAGCCCTGTGCAAAACAGTCTGCAAGACTGTACTTTGAAAAAGGCTTTTCAAGCCCTGACAATTGTTTTATTACATTTATATCTCACCTTTTGTGCAATGAAACCAAGACAGTGAGCATAGTTCTCTTCTTCATTTAATCCACACATCAGCCCTGCGAGGTACGTTTGGTTGAGAAAAAAGAACTAGCCATAGGTCACTCTTAAAGGTAGGGAATATGCCTAGTCTACACTTGAAACACTGCACTCCACTGTAGCTGGATCAGGCCTGCATAATCATCCAGCTCTTTACTGTAAACAGTAGTAATCAATGAAGAGGTAATGAACAAGGTACTGATAATGAGAAATAAATTGCAAAATTCTTAGAACACATCTGGTCTTTATGATCAAGCAATCATACAGGAAAGGAAGTCATTATGGAGAGCAGGGTAGGGGAGAGAAATTCAACTGCATTAAACGGCTTTTTCAATCAGCTCAGGATATGGCCCTGAAGGCCTGAGGAAGCGGTTTACTTTAGTGCACAAGGGAGCATGAAGTGAGCCAAAACCAAAGACTCAAAAAGGGTGGAGAAAGGATGGAATCAAGATCTTGGTGAGTTGATATAATGGAAAGTTCGGCTGTGAAACATTTGCATTCCCAGAGCATGTGAATTTGTGGGTAGCACTGTTTGGAAGCCTCAGCATTAGCCTTGATGAAATGCAGGTCAACCAAGGGAATAGGAAGAAAGGGCTGAGATCTTCTGTGAGTGTGTAATTATATACAGTGGGAATGCTATGTAGAGTTTTTCCCCACTGACAAACAACAGCCCTTGCTATAATTCGCTCCTGGCTGGAATCAACTTGCCCCTTGTCGCTTGGATCATCTGATGACTCCGACGGCATCTGTGTTCTGAGCAAATTCCCTTTCGCTGCCTTCACTGTGCGAGGCTGTAATGATGATATTTTCAGATGTTGCTGGTCAAGAAAAGGATGTGCAAAGCACAAAGCCAGCAACTGCTTCAGTCTTGGAAACAGTTTGTGGCTAATGTTTACTTGGAACTGAGTGTGTGTGTTTCTGTGGTGGATGTGAGGAATGGTCATCAAAGATGTCGAGTACCATTTAGACTCCAGGACTTTTTCTTGCCAGTCTGTCCCCCTACCCCACCTCCGTTGTAGCAGTTTTATTTATATGCTTTATTACACCTTTATAATAACGGTGTTCCGTTGCACCAGAAGTGGTTTAGTCATGCTGGCCACATGACCCGGAAAGCTGTCTGGGTCCCCATAGTCACCTTTGACTGGACTTAACTGTCCAGGGGACCTTTACCTTTTACCTTACACCTTCATATTCCAACCCTATATACATCCATACATTTTACAGGTGAGAAACTGAGGATGATAATGAGTAACTCATTTGGAATTTTTTGGGGTGTTATTTCCGTAAGTGCTGGCAGATCTGTAAATGACACAGTCTTTCTCTTACAGATACAGAATCCCATTGCTAGATATTAAACAGCAGGACTTTATATATGTTCTCATATAGAATTTTATATTTTCAAGGAAGCTTTGGGAACAATCCACTAACAGCTGTTGTTGAGCAACCTCCACCAAGGTATTGATGGAAGGAAAACTATCTGCATTGCAGGGATTTAGGAAACATCTGAAGGCAGCCCTGTATAGGGAAGCTTTTTAAGATTCAATTTTTACTGTGTTTTTATATATGCTGGAAGCTGCCCTGAGATGGGCGGGGTACAAAATAATAATAATAATAATAATAATAATAATACCAGTGCTTCACTGACTCTTCAGTATCGCTTGGGTCACACATTCCAATGCTCAGCGTTTAAAGTCAAGTTAAAGAAACCTGATAACCCAGACTTCAGTATTTCACAGAGTCCGTTCTTTTTCATGATGGTGATACCACATGGCTTTTCAATATACGCGGCCATCAATTGTCATGGAAGGGAATGAGAAAAGCCGCTTACATATAGATCAGTGTACATGAGCTTAGACATAGGAATAAAAGAACTGCTGTTCGGGATCAGACCTGCCCAACTGGTGTTTCCGATTGTATGAATGATGAATGCACATGGAGCCCCCTTTCAGTCATTCAGCTAAGCAAGTGTCTAATGGCATACCACCATTAGGGACATGAGTAGACAGTGTGTCTATGCTCTGTGCTCACATATTCACTAAAGGCACACACCATTCATTGGAAGAAGACTTAATCCTCATAGTACAGTGGTGCCTCGCAAGACGAAATTAATTCGTTCTGTGAGTTTTTTCGTCTTGCGAAGCACCACTGTGTATTTACGGTTTCCCATAGGAATGCATTAGCGGTTTTTAAAAAAAGGCGCAACACGTTTCGTCTTGCGAAGCAAGCCCATAGGGAAATCCGTCCTGCGAAGCAACTCAGAAAATGAAAAACTCTTTCGTCTTGCGAGTTTTTCGCCTTCCGAGGTACCACTGTATTGTGTAGCACCAAGAAACATATGGAGATCATATTGTACAGTCTTGAAAAACATGAAATTCTATGCCCAGCACGAAATCTTTAAAGATTTCAGAAATTTGAACATATGATTAATGATAATTTTATGCATTGGATTTACAAATGATTTTTGTTTTAATTTGTATTAATCAAATGGTGGTGTAAATGCTTCAAACCATCACCTTATCTATATAAATGCCTTCAAGCCACTCAATCTTTTAATGACTTATTTGCATTAATGAAGTTGTCACTGTTAATGCCAATATTCTGATTAATGAAAAGAGTTTCCATGTTGTGGCACTAGCCCTTAAAATTTGATTGTGCTCTTTAAAAAAACCACCACAGATTTTTTTTGTAATCTAGAGCAGGGGTGGGAAGAAGGGAGATTGTGATCCATGGGAAGATCTCTGGAGTGATTTGAAATAGATCAGCAAGGATTTCTGACTCCCAACTGTTTAACAATGGCAATACTATGCTGCTGAAATTGAGAAAGTTGGGGTGATGGTAACTAGGAGTGGATTTTTGAGTGAAAGACCTGCAAGCCTATAGCCTGTCAACATTTGCTCTTGAGAGAAAACTCTTACATGAAATATTTTAATGAAATTGTGTGCAGCAACATTAAGAAATATTGTGGGGAAATGGTAGCCCTCATCGTATCACTTTGGTTTTTATATTACAGTTTGCTCAATCCATACCAATTTGTCACTTTCTTAGCCTACTTCCTGCATATGATGGCAGTGGCTGTTGACTGCAAAACTCCAGGCTACCATAAAATGAATTGTTTCTGAGGAGTCAATGCATTTGGTTGTGCTTCTTCTTCTGCAAACTAAGAGGTTACTGTACGTAATAATTTTGTGAACAGCGACTGGTTTATCTCCACCATTCTCCTGCAATAAAAAATCAATATAACATTTTCTAGAGTATGGTAAAATATTGATTTCTCTATGTTGGGGTGTATAAAGAAGCAGCTTCACAGCAGGAGAATGAATAGGAAAAAGTCACCTTGTGATGGCATTTCTCTCTTCAAGAATCATGTTAATTTCCTCCACCATATCTGTATGTAGTGATTTCTAAAGTCTCATGGGTGATTACTTTTCTCTGTGTTAAGATTTTGTGCCTTTCTATCATACAAAAGAAAACTGCAACATGGGAAGTGTGACAGAATGCATTTTACACAAGTTCCCTGATGGAATATTCAGAACTTAGGTCTCTGTGCGCAGGATAATAATAATAATAATAATTTATTATTTGTACCCCGCCCATCTGGCTGGGCTTCCCCAGCCACTCTGGGCGGCTTCCATAGAAACAAAAAATACAGATATCACAGATTAAAAACTTCCCTGAACAGGGCTGCCTTAAGATGTCTTCTGAATGTCAGGTAGTTATTTATCGCTTTGACATCTGCTGGGAGGGCGTTCCACAGGACGGGCGCCACTACCGAGAAGGCCCTCTGCCTGGTTCCCTGTAGCTTTGCTTCTCGCAATGAGGGAACCGCCAGGAGGCCCTCGGAGCTGGACCTCAGTGTCCGGGCAGAACGATGGGGGTGGAGACGCTCCTTCAGGTATACTGGGCCGAGGCCGTTTAGGGCTTTAAAGGTCAACACCAACACTTTGAATTGTGCTCGGAAACGTACTGGGAGCCAATGTAGGTCTTTCAAGACCGGTGTTATGTGGTCTCGGCGGCCGCCCCCAGTCACCAGTCTAGCTGCCGCATTCTGGATTAGTTGTAGTTTCCGAGTCACCTTCAAAGGTAGCCCCACGTAGAGCGCATTGCAGTAGTCCAAGCGGGAGATAACCAGAGCATGCACCACTCTGGCGAGACAGTCCGCGGGCAGGTAGGGTCTCAGCCTGCGTACCAGGTGGAGTTGGTAGACAGCTGACCTGGATACAGAATTGACCTGTGCCTCCATGGACAGCTGTGAGTCCAAAATGACTCCCAGGCTGCACACCTGGTCCTTCAGGGGCACAATTACCCCATTCAGGACCAGGGAGTCCTCCACACCAGCCCGCCTCCTGTCCCCCAAAAACAGTACTTCTGTCTTGTCAGGATTCAACTTCAATCCATTAGCCGCCATCCATCCTCCAACCGCCTCCAGGCACTCACACAGGACCTTCACCGCCTTCACTGGTTCTGATTTGAAAGAGAGGTAGAGCTGGGTATCATCTGCATATTGATGGACACCCAGTCCAAACCCCCTGATGATCTCTCCCAGCGGCTTCATATAGATGTTAAAAAGCATGGGGGAGAGGACGGAACCCTGAGGCACCCCACAAGTGAGGGCCCAGGGGTCTGAACACTCATCCCCCACCACCACTTTCTGAACACGGCCCAGGAGGAAGGAGCGAAACCACTGTATAACAGTGCCCCCAGCTCCCAGCCCCTCTAGACGGTCCAGAAGGATGTTATGGTCGATTGTATCAAAGGCCGCTGAGAGATCCAGCAGAACCAGGAAACAACTCTCACCTTTGTCCCTAGCTCGCCGGAGATCATCAACCAGCGCGACCAAGGCAGTTTCAGTCCCATGGTGAGGCCTGAATCCCGATTGGAAGGGATCCAAATGGTCCGCATCCTCCAGGCGTGCCTGGAGTTGTTCAGCAACCACGCGCTCAATCACCTTGCCCAAGAATGGAAGATTTGAGACTGGGCGATAGTTGGCCATACTGGCCGGGTCTAAGATCAGTGTTTTATATTGCTCACGCTACATCTTCCAAATTCGCATCTTCGAAAGTATGAAACTTGAAAACATATATTGTGAGGCCTCAGATGAAATGTAGGCATTGCATTTGCCATATGAATTGCAAGATATTGCAAGCACACAGAAGCAGTGCAGTTCTGCACACTTCCCCACAATATATATGCACACACGTTCATATATCTATAGCTATATAAAACTCTGTCAGAATATTACACCTCTGCTCAGAGGCCTGCACTGGTTGCTAATTTGCTACCTGACCAAGTTCAAGGTGTTACTACTAGTATATAAATCCCTTAATAGCTTCATACCAGTTTCCTTCCAGGATCACTTTACCCCATATATGGCGACATGACCACTTCAATTGGCACTGTCAGAGGTTTCATTATGCACTTGTAAGAAATCAATATTTGAGTGTGGCAGCACCTACATTCTAGAACTCTCTTCCTGCTTAATGTTTTTAAGTACCTGAGATGAACAGATTTACAGGTTTAGAGTAGGCTGGGTATTGATATATTCAGAGATTATGGGACAAAAAGTCAGACAGACAGTTAACTACAAGTCACTATGCTAGTTCCTTCAAAAAAAAATAAATTCTAAATTCTTGGGTGGGAATATGCATCCAAATAAAACATTACGTACATTCTTGCAGTTCTATTCAATCTTATTCCAGTTGCAAACTTGAGATAATTAAGCCCACAATTGCAAACAAAGTCATGTTACTCTAAACACTAATGGATGCCAGATAAATATATTAACCTATCAGTAATTTTTAAAGCAGGTTTTGCAGATACAAAAGTGAGGCTCTGATTCCCCCTGTTAAAATCTGACCACTTTTGAGATGGCTTAACAACTTGAGCTGTACGATGTGTGGGACTGTTGAGAGCTGCCTACTGGCTGTGCTGAGGCTTCAGTCTGAAGAGATTTTACAAAAATCCTCTTAGTGCAGTTGATACCCCCTTTTGTCATAAAGCCCATTGACCTCTGTTGGCATTCTAGGCTAACAGGGAAAGGAACCACGACAAATTGGCGATAACTGACTCTGCAGAAGAGAAATGTAGGCTCAAGTAGGAGCTGAACGAAGCAGGAGAACTGAATTCAGTGAGATGGAACGATATCAGGCAGCTGATATCTTATAACAAAAACCGAGGGATTGCTAAAGTAATAGTTTTATTAGGACCAATCACGATTCATAAAGCAGCATGTGAGCTTTCAGATTGAATTGTGCTGTCCTCAGGCTAAAGGGAAAATATAGGTTTAAACATGGGAACCTGGCTTATTCCAACTCAGATGGTTGGTCTTTCTAGGTCAGTATCATCTACATTGACTGACAGCAGCTTCCCTGTTTGAGGTTGGGATCTTTTCCATCTCTACCTGGAGGTGCCAGGGATTCCACCCAGTAGCTCCTGTCTGTGCTACTGCCGTAGATTATGGAGTACATACACATTGTGTATGTAGACTTGTATCTGATGATTTTACAACATGTGAAGTGGTCCTCAGTTACATCAGTATGGCTCCTGTTAGCATTTGCAAACGTTTCGGGGAGGGGGTGTATCTCCTTTTGAAGAGTTATTTCCTTACGCAAATAGTTGGCACACATATGATGACCTTGCCAAATGAATGCATGTTATTGTATTGCTGTTGCTGTTGCTATTGTAGTTTGGTTTCACCCACTCCATAGGACCTGAGAATTCAATTGTGTTCCTCCTGCCCCATCCAAACACAGGGAAGAGGACATATAGAGACAATGCCTACATAGGAATGTTTTCAAGAAATCAACAAGAGAATTGATTGATGCAAATCAAACACAAAATGAGGGAAATTGTACAAAATGAAGGCAGTGCTGATCACGGAAATATTGCTATCACTCTCAGTTGGCTCTTTCCTCTCTTAGATCAGCATTGCCCTCATTATGAATACACAAGCACTGTTGCCTTCTTTTAGAGCAACCCCTAAAAACTCGTTTTTTAATTTTATTTCATTGCAACATAAATCCGATGCCAGAATGCACCCATAATCATTGCCATTGCTTCTTGGCTTGTTCCGCACATTTTCTGCAGTTTGGTCAGTCATGTAACATTTCCATTTTAAGACTTCCATCATGTTTCCCTTTCTATTTAAACTAGCCACATTGCACACAGTTCTGGACTCGCCCCAGGATTTTGAAACTCAACTTATCATCGTGCTCACACTCCTGAGCCTAATGACTTGTTCAGTTAGCTTCCTTAAATGTTATGCCTCTCCTGGAATGAAAAATTCTTTGCAGCTGGCTCCCAACAGCCATTTACTTGCAGGATTTATTTTGTCTCCCTCCGGCATCCGCCCACCACTGCCCACTCAATAAACTCCTGCTTTTATTATTCAGTCTGTGGATATTCTGCCACAGTCTGGTTGCAATATGTTGATGCTGGCTGGCTGGTCTATAGGACTCCGAGCTCAGGTGTCATTGAGAAGCGAGGGGTTTCTTTCCACCATTTGTCCAATATGAGAGAATGATGTCACAGAACCAAGCAAGCCAAAATTCAGAAAAGGCCTTTCTAGGGCTCTCAGGGACATCGTTTTTAGTTAATTAATGGGCTGTTGTTGAAAAGCGGGCAAGTAGGCGGTCATGTCCCACTCTGGACAAATGTAATGTTGGAAAAGCCCACCAGGCTAAACAGTATGGTTCATATCAGCCCTGAATGGTCTGACTGGCATGCATTTCATTTACAAACCTCACATTTCTGAAGACACTCTGTATCAGAAAGAGAATATGAGATGATCTGGGTTGTGATTATTTTATAGGCTGAAGTAATATCAGATTTAAAACGGCTTGTTCTGTTAAATCATTTAGGGAACTAGTCCACAGTTTCCCCCCTACCACGGGAGCCCAAGAACTTTCTGAGATGTCTCATGGAACACCCCATCAATGATAGATGACATGAACACTCAGAGATGAACTCTCAAGAAAGCAGTAGCCCCTCTTTGCATTCAGATGGGGGTAGGATTAAGGTGAGAAGGTTCCTACTGGTCATTTCATTTGTGTGAGCACCTGCCACCACCACTGTCACCTTCTTTTGGTCCAAGGACTCAGCCATTTAACCTGGGGAGGGGAATAAGTCATGCAATGGTTTCTCCAGGGACTTCAGCAGAACGTGCTTCCACATCAGGGTTGAGATTATGGAGTACATACATACACTGGGTCACATTTATCCCAGTGGTGAAATGATGCCATTTGCATCATTTGCTTTACAGTTTCAGTCTAAATAGTATAATTTTCCTCCCAAGAAATTACATCACCCTCAGTATGGAAATATGCTCAGCTGGGGAGTGATCACAACCAACTCAGACCCTGTCCCCCCTGCCCCAAGGTAGGTTGTTGTTTCCTTTTACTGCTACTACAACTACTGCTGCTACTACTACTACTAATGGGACCACAGTGCTAAGACCAGAAGTAAGCTGCTACATGCTTCTGTGAGTTGAACACCAAATTACCTGAAGTCGTATGGCCTCAAGTGATTGACAGGTGAATGATCCTGCCCACCTGTCAAAATGGCCCACAGAGGGTGGGCCAGCCCAGAGTCAATTCCCCATCACCTGTCCTACAACCTTGGAATCAAGCAAAGCTTACAAACATTCTTCAAGCCCTTAACTGAAGCTCAGGATGGTGGCATACGGAAAGCTGATGTGTTCATTAGCAGAGGATGCACCTGTCAAGGTGACTACAGGTGTGTTTCCATACCATATTTATTTCTCTTCAATTCATTGCTAAAGCATGTCCAATCTCAAAAGAAACAGAAAGCTGAGTAAGTCGACTGTATTTCATGAGACATACATATCCAGCCACAGTGGACTTCCAAGGCACATTAATAATCAGAAAAATGCTGAGTCTCTGGTTCTGTTGACAGAGATGCAGTTTGTTCCAGCCAAAATCCAGAGCACGCAAGGTTTCCAACAATAATGCTGGTCTCTAATTATAGATAGAAACCAGCACCCTTTCACCTTTAATGTCACTGTTGATCCCCTGTTTGAAACAGGAATCTTTCCATCTCATATTGGGATAAAACAACAACAAAGCAGAACAGTTTAGTTATTTGTAGAACATGACAACCAAGGTTGGTCTTATCATTTTAAGTGACCTCAGATGGCTACCTAGGTCAGCACTTTACAGAGGGTAGCAATTTTGCTACTTCAGCAGAAGGGGGGAACTAGCCCTCCAGATGTCACCTTGATCTAAGCACTTCTTCTGTACTTAGCAAGTGGTGGAAATGAAGGAAGCCTAGAGGAATCAGATCTTCTGGGATCTGGGAGCCCCTTAGTGGAGGAAACCAGAGCAGGAAGTTTTACCTTTTATTGTTCTTTTTTTCAAAAAACACAAAATATAACAACCTTTCAAATACATATCAAATACTTTTTCTCTCTTTTTCGGCGGTAGGAGAGAACATTCTCAGACGGCAGCATTGCCCAGCACACTGTGATTTTAGGAGTGAATCCATGTTAAAGAGTTTTAGTAGTAGTACTAGTGAGTGGTGGGTCTGTATGACACCTCAAAGTTTACATATATTCTTTTCACATATTTATGTTCAGTTAATTTGTGGACATGAAGAGTGACATGGTGGCCCACTATCATTCCCTGTTCTGACCCACCCACATCAGGTATCCATGGAATCAAGGCAGCAAAGCAGGCCAGAGGTTGCAGCACCATGGATAGCTCTGAGCTACTTGTTTTGACAAAAGTGGGAAGTGAAGAAGGGTGTTTTGAGTCTCTTCCTACAGTCTCCCTTTCACAAGCTGTAGGCATGAGGACTATGCTGTGGCCCAAAGACAAGCACTTCATTGTCTTTCTGTGGCCTCCTAGCTGGAGCGCTCCCTGCACCATTAGACAGGCATGATAGTGCAGGAAGCATTTAATCCCCCTGTCTAGGTAGACACAGAAATGACATCGAGGAGAGTCTTGGCAGGTTCATGTTAATCACCATTATCTTCTGTGGGCTCTGATCCATCCACCTCTGTGAGAACTGCACCATGACATTGGAAGATTGTCTGATTCACCAGCTAGAGGCACAACAGCCTTGCATTCAGCCAGCTTCGGGTGTATTCAGGTGGCACCTTTCTGATATGCAATGGAACAGAATTCCAAAGAGTAGGTGCTAGCACACTAAAGGCCCAATTCTGACATTGTGCACAACAGATTTCCTGATAAACAATTGGTTGGGTATATAAGCTTTAAGGCAATCTCTTGGGTATCCTATTCCCAAGTGTTGTACACCAGTCCCAACATCTTGCACGTGATCCGGTAGCTAACTGACAACCAGTGCACTTATTTTAGCAGTGGCATAACATAATGGTTAAATTCTGACCCAGTGAGCTGCTCACTTGTGCATTTTGCACTACCTTCAGCTTCCGAGCCATCTGTATGCATGTACATAACTTCTCTCCACATGATCAGGAACACTTAAAAAGACAGGATCTTGATCACATGGAAAGAGCTCGTGTACATAGAGTTGTATGTGCAGATGCTTTGTTCAGAACATCAACTGAACACATGGATGTCCCAGGACAGAGGCAGCACCTCACTGAAGCTGATAAGCTGTGTGAAAGGGTGAAACAGTTTTGGTGGTCTAAGTAGTTCCCGTGGAGATGAGCAGACCAGCTTACAAAATCCAGAGCTCCTTATGAATTATGCCTATCCTCAGTGGCCCCAGTTTGTCACCTGTTAGTTTGGACAGGCTGCAATGTGATTTTATTTCCTTGCATACACCGGGGATAGGGTTGTTCAGAGCCACATTCTTGGTGGGTTGTGTAGCTAATAAATCATAGTTATGCTAAGAGCATTCCTTACTTCCAAGTTCAGCCATTTGGTAGTGCATGTGTATGTGCAGGGGGTGGGGAGGGGAAGGAATTGCTCCTTTTATTTGTCTGTAAATCTCCATGCACATTTCTAGGGCTGTATCAATAAGAGCTAAACCATGCCTCTGGACTGGATCCATTTCGGCCTTTTGACTGTGGTCTCCCAGGTAATGAGCAATGAAGTAGAAAAGCCCTGGATTGGGATGTAACTGAGTGCACTTTTCTGCTCATAGATGCTGTCAAGCCATTCAGCCAGCAATCAGTAACGAACCACATGGAAACATTTTTTTTTAAAAAAGTAAAACCTTTATGTGTGCATGTTTGTGCGCATAAAATCTGTGTGCGTCTCTCTTAAGAAAACACACAGACACAAACTTGTTTATGGGTCTAAAATTCCCATCTCAGCCTTCTAGTCTGTCCTTGCCAATGTTCTGTCAATTTTATAGTCTGTTCTTATACGTCACCCTTTTCTCTGCACTTAATGGCCCATGGGCCCATTTGATTCTTTTTCTGAGACGGGCCATGAATCAATACAGCAGGAACTGTGGTGACTCAGGATCAGACCTTCTCAGCAAAAGACCCCATAGCTTTTACAAAAATCTTTTGTTTTGTTTTGTTTTTAAAAAAAAAACATGCAAAGAATGCCAAAGTTTTCAGTGACTGCTGATGCGCCTTGCTTTTTATTGTCTGTTGACAACGTCCAAAGGGAACAGCTTTATTCTGCTCCACAGAAAGAGATTTGAAAAATTAAGTGCCTTGGCTTTGACTGGACAAGCACTACACTTTAACAAACCACTTTCCCTTAATAATGGCATGGTTTTAGAATTAAAGCCATGAGAGATCTTTAGTTAATCAGAGTGCCTAAAGTTAACAAGTGTCAAGACACCAGTGCTTAAACATGAGATCAGCAGATAAAAACATGAGAAGAGAATTTTCACTGCAAAAGTCCATTCTAAATGGCTGGTTTTGGAAGCGTTTCCCCCCAAGTGTTCCCCTTTATTTGGCAAATGGCTTTATGCTGCATGTGAAAAGGCAGGTCATTGTACAGGAGGGGTCACTTGAAATAGGGTCTGTTTTGTAATAGGTCAGGCTATTTGCCCATCATGTTTAGCATTGACATCTCTCTGCCCAGTGTCTCTGGCAGGGAATCTTGTTTCATTTGCCTGCTACCTGAACCTTTCTTAAAAAGCTGGAGATGCAAAGGATTGTACTGGCAATCTTCTGCAAGCAAAGCATGTGGTCTACCACTGAGCTGTCATCCCTCCCTGGCACGCGTAAAGCAGCTCCCGGTGTGCTGTAATATCAGTAGTGAGTGCTTGTTACATCTAACCACATGATGAAGCACTTAGTAAGGTAAGTGGTTTTCCTCTCAAAACACTGCATGCTGAGCAGTGATCTGGACAGGTGGTGGAAGGATCAAATGACCACTTCATCACTCAGAAAAGCTGCAACACATAGTCAGGTCTCCTGAGTTTGAGACAGTCTGAAGGCCACATTTTTGAGCCTCATGAATTGACTCTAAGGTGCAGGTTTCTACTTCACAGAGGTTTTAAAGCTGAATAAAAGAAAGAATGATAACACAAAAGGGAAAAGGGAGGAAAGGAAGATATACAGGACATATTTTAAAATGTGGTTTCCAGAATTTCTGAGACAGCGGGGAAATGAATGTACAGAGTCTATTCATTATGGTGGCCTCGTGTATATAAATGTGCATTTGTTTGACTGCTCAATCTCAGATATAAAAGCAAATCCATCTAGTGAACTTTACAGAGTGACAGCTACTGAATATGTTGTGATGGAAGGATTTTGCAGAATGGGATGTTTTATCCTGATCTTAAATGATTGATCACTACTATGTGCTCTGGCAGAATAAGCATGTTTTCCCTCCCTACAACACACTCTTTTTTTATATATATACCAAGGGGTTTGCAAACTACTTTCAGCTACAAACTGTATAGCAGTCAAATTAATCCTACATACATAAAGCAAATAATCTCTACTATAGGAACTAGAAGCTATCAGAGACAAGTTAGGGGTATACTTGGTATTCATGCAACCCAGATAGGGGGAATTTAGATAATCCACCCTTTCCCATATAGTATTCTCTGAATGCAGAAATCCTCTAGTGTGACCTCACCGGCACCACCACAAACAAAAGATTTATGGGTGAATGTATGCACAATTGTTGCACATGTGCAGCAGTACTTAGCTTTCCAGTCCATAGAATAACATACATACACAGAGAGAAATAAGAGTGTACAATGCCTGCAGAAGCAGTAATCCAAAGGAATTCTATGCACACACAAGTGGAACTGTGTGTGTGTGTGTGTGTGTGTGTGTGGCAAGAGTTTTTATTCTTTTACACCCTGAAGTTCTTTTGACAGCCAATCCCACTGCTTAAGAGGCAAGCTGCAGCTTAAAAATTTGCTTCAGCTGTTGACATTGTCACAGATCCTGGCAATTAGATTCAATTTAATGTTAACAGCCCCCTTAATCTATTAAAATCACACTCAAAGTAGCTTACAATGCAACACAACAAAACAACAAAACAATTGGGGGTTAGAAATCTTTTCATTCCACTTTCATCCCTACCTTCTGCGCACCCCATATATTCAGAGGTGCACAGTTAAGGCCTTCAACATGTTTTGTCCCTTGCCCAGGTGCAGAGAGCAGGATTTGGAGGTGCACCTATCCAGCCCTGATTGATAAGCATTAGATCAGAGCCATCATTTTAATGTGATTAGGAGGCATGCTAAAAGAGAGCAGTCACTTTTGCACTATGCAAGAACCAAAGGGATTAGGAATGTTGATGAGAGGAACATAAGGTAATATAGCTTGTGCTCATTGCTTGTGTTAAACTTCCTGCATTAAACTATCTTGCCTTATTCTTTTGTACCATATCCATTCAGCAAGAATTAAGTTGTCAACACACAGATGATGTTTAAATGTATCAGAGTTCTTTCCATTGCTTCAGCTTTGTATTTATAATCTCTATTACTGCTTCAGTGGTTTTTGAACTGTGAACTGCCAGAAGCCAGCACTTCCCCCAGAAACCTTCCCCTCTCTTCTTCATCACTGTATATATAGCCAAATCACCCTGTAACCGACATCAAATTCATTTTTTGGCTTCTGGCTCTTCCTGCTTCCTCTCATAAAAGTGACCTGAGAGTCATAGCATTAAGACAAAATTGGCAGGGAACACTTTATGACAAGGGCAACAAAGTGAACTGAAGTATCACACAGAGCAGACGGCAATGTTATGCTGGCTTCAAAGCCGTGAGATTTTGGAGGCATGAGATCAGTCCTAGGAATTATTTTAAAAGGTGCCACTGAACATGTTCTGGCTTAATTTCAACAATACAAACAGCAACAAGACCCATCACTTTGTAAATATATCTTACATATAATAAACATGGAAGAGTGCGGTCATGCTGCGGTTCACTTGGCCACAGACAGGGGTTGCTGCAAACCGTGATGAGAGGTGGTGAATGGGAAGCCTAGGTGAGCCATGGAGGGACAGCCAGAATAAACTGCTCTGCTGGCACCTCCTTTTGCCAACCCTGGGGCCCTTGCAACAGGATCTAGAGCCCCAGGTTAACCGGCGCTGCTACTGGCCACCTTCCTCCTCTCTGGCCAGCTTGGGGATTTGTTGATTCTGGTACCACCATTGCTTTGGAGTGTGATTAGGCTGCAGTAGAAGATCTTCAGTCTGGGCAGTCACTGCTTCTGACCTCCTTCCCATGCTTTTCCTCCTGTAAGGCTGACTCTTCGCCACACTTGGCTGGGGTGAAAAGGGGGAGGTCAAGCGTCTTGCTCAAGCAGAGGGACAGAGTTTCTGTTCAGTGAATACCACTTCTGCCTCTCAGAGTTGCTCTTGGAAGCCACCCTGCCTAGCTCCTTTCCATCTCTAAGACATGAGTATGTGGTTCTTGGCAAGGTCTTGCAGGAGTCGGTGAGGGATGGGGGTAGGTGAAGTTTTGTGAGGGGTGGGGATAGTAGGAGAGGTTGTCAAGCAATGTGAGTGAGGGCACAGCTCCTAGTTTGCTAAAAATTCATAATAGTGTAATATCTTTATATATATTAAATTCATTATTATAATATAGGGAGAGAATCACAGAATCATAGAATTGTAGAGTTGGAAGGGAAACCCAAGGGTCCAACCCCCTGCAATGCAGGAATCTCAAGTAAAGCATCCATGAACTGCCCTGAGACCTCCAGGTATAGGGCATATATAAATTCAATTTAGCAGCAGCAGCAGTAGCAGCAGCAAATGGCCATCTAGCCTCTGCATAAAAACCTTCAATTATAGGACAGTCCACCACCTTCTGAGGGAGTCCATTCCACTGTCAAACAGTTCTTACCTTCAGAAAATCCTTCCTGATGTTTAGTCGGAATCTCCTTTCTTGTACCTTGAAGTCATTGGTTCAGGTCCTACCATCCGGAGCAGGAGAGAAATTTTAAATGCATGCATTGATTTTGTGTGGAACTTATGTCCACATAGAGTTAGGAACTGGGGGGGGGGGGTCACAGCCCAGCCACTGATCTATCTCACGCACAAAGTGTTGGGGATCACTTTTGCTTATGCACCACGTGTTTTGTAGTCTTGAGGCTCCATACAATATATAACACCTACTAAATGAAGACAGAAGAATTCTAAAGAACTGAGTGCTTATTATAACAACAGGTCTCCTACCTGTTATTTAATAGGCCTACCATCCTTTTTTCTGAAGGGGGAGGGATCCATTTTAGCAAAGTGTCAGATTTCTCTGATAATCAAGGCTTTTCCAGCTGGAACTCACCAGAACTCAGTTCCAGCACCTTTCAGGTGGGTGCAATTGCCATTACAGTGGTGCCTCGCAAGACGAATGCCTCGCAAGACGAATGCCTCGCAAGACGAAAGAGTTTTTCGTTTTCTGAGTTGCTTCGCAAGACGGATTTCCCTATGGGCTTGCTTCGCAAGACAAAAACGTCTTGCGCCTTTTTTAAAAAACTGCCAATGCATTACTACGGGAAACCGTCAATACACAGTGGTGCTTCGCAAGATGAAAAAATTCACAAGACGAAAAAACTCGCAGAACGAATTAATTTCGTCTTGCGAGGCACCACTGTATTAGAGAACAGGGAGGAGTTCACGATGTGTTCCGGTCCCTCTTTTTCTAGAAAAATAGCACTGCTGAGAATTATATTTTAAGTTTAATCTGGAGTTAACCCAGTGGGTTCAGGAGTTGGAAAAGAAACACAGGGAACAACCACAACCGGAGACCAGGAATGGATGTTTGTAGTGTTTTAAATTATGACTGTATGAAGGAATATCATGAGTTTTGTGTTTCACTGCTTCCTTCTTTGTGATTTGATACACTCTGATTTTGCTGTCTTTTTAACGACAGCTGGAGTTGAGATATCACTCAACAGCAAAGGGTCCAGTTCCCAAACCATGATGGAAGACCATGATGGAACTGAAATATAGCCTTTGTGCCTGTTCCCTCTATTCAGCACATACAATCTTGGCAGGGAAAGAGGAGCCTGTTCTTGGCAATGTCTAAGAATGATGGAAGGCTTTTCACTGAGCTCTTTTATTAATGAGTACCTATTATATGAGGCACGGGAAGAGGATAAGACAAATATTCTGGCCCGCAATATACTTCTGATTGTGGATCATTTTGATTCAGCTTTTTTAGGGGGGGAGGGAGGAAAAAGGAAAAAGATGATTAAGTGAGAATTTCACCCGACAACATTTAAGATTATCAGCACAACCATAATACTAGACTTCGTAAACTTATGGCTAAGACAGCTGCTTTGCATTGTAGTGGCACTGTGGTCTAAACCACTGAGCCTAGGGCTTGCCGATCGGAAGGTCAGCTGTTCGAATCGCCGCAACAGGGTGAGCTCCTGTTGCTCGGTCCCAGCTCCTGCCAACCTAGCAGGTCGAAAGCATGTCAAAGTGCAAGTAGATAAATAGGTACCACTCCGGCGGGAAAGTAAACTGTGTTTCCATGCAGTGCTCTGCTTTGCAGAAGCAGCTTAGTCATGCTGGCCACATGACCCGGAAAAACTATCTGCGGACAAACGTCGGCTCCCTCGGCCAGTAAAGTGAGATGAGCGCTGCAACCCCAGAGTCATTTGCGACTGGACTTAACTGTCTGGGGTCCTTTACCTTTACTTTTTTACATATAATACCTTGGTTAGAAATGAAGCAGTTTTCCAAAATATATGTAAGATGGAACTGGGATTATAACAGTTCAGCTTCTTGATGCTTTAACATTGCAGCACTCATCTTATTTATTTGATAAAAATATTTTCATATATTGCCATCTCTCATAAAATAACAAGGTGCTGTGTAAACCATATATACAAGTATAATAGAAACACTATATAAACAATACAAAATACTCATTAAAATGTTGGCCTAATTGAGAAAGGCTAAACAGCTGCATAGACCAGTTGGCATAAAAAGGTCTTCAAGAGATGCCTGCAATACAATACTGCAGATGTTTGCCGAATCTCTGCTTGAAGAGTATTCGACAGCCAGGATACTGGTGACTCCAGTCTTCATTCACCACATTGGATATGTACAGAGAGGGGGCAGAATGCTGGAAACAGAGGCAGAAGAAGATGGAAACAACTTGCCAGACACCACTCCCCTGTACCAAGTATCAGCACTGTGTCAAGGAAGGGGCAGACCTTTGTTAAGGCTTAGAACCTTGCTAACTAGGGGTTAAGGTGACTGCTTTAATGTGGTGACATTTTTGCATCCTTTGACACATTAATGAGAAGTTTGCACAAATCATACCATCTTCTGGAATGGCGGAACAGTATGTTTCAATTAGCTCAAATTCTGGCCCTCCTGTTAGCTCCAGTAAAGATATCTGTCATCTCCTGCCATAATAAAAGCTGACAAATTGAAATATGTGTTGGTAACATTTGAAACAGGTATATGAAACAAGGCAGCAAAGGCCTTTTTATCACTTCTATGTGCCCCACCGAAGTGGTGGGTGCCTCAGACAGTTAGAGTTCCCTTTTCAGTGTGGTAAAGAGGCCTGACGTTTGCAAGAATCATCTCACTCATATTCTTTGTCAGCTCCCAGATGTGTCTGAGAATATCTAAGCCAGAAAATTTATATTGGTCAACAAAGAATTGTGTGAAAGAGTGGGACATTTGCACCCTCTCTCTTTGCATCAGAAATGAGGAGCACCAAACTAAATGCATTGGCAGTAGGTGATTCAGGATTGAAAACAGAAAATACATCTTCACATGACACATACAGTGTTACCTCGGGTTAAGTACTTAATTTGTTCCAGAGGTCCGTTCTTAACCTGAAACTGTTCTTAACCTGAAGCACCACTTTAGCTAATGGGGCCTCCTGCTGCTGCTGCACCGCCGGAGCACAATTTCTGTTCTCATCCTGAAGCAAAGTTCTTAACCCGAGGTACTATTTCTGGGTTAGCAGAGTCTGCAACCTGAAGCATATGTAACCTGAAGCGTATGTAACCTGAGGTACCACTGTACTTGTGAAATTCACTACCACAAGAAGTAGTGATGGCACAGTATTCAGATGCCTTGGGGGGGACGGACCAATTATGGGAATCTGACTTTATATGGAATAAGGCCATATTTAGCCCACATAGGCCCGCCATATGGACCACAACTAGCAGTAGATCTCTGAGGTTTCAGACAGGAGTCCTTCCCAGCCCTACCAGAGGTTGAACACGGGGCCTTTCAGATGATAAGCATGTACTACACCACTGGCTTTCCTCCTCAACAGCATGAGGGGCATAAAAAGGGATCATGGAGGACAGGTCTACCACTAGTTAGTCATGACCAGGGCTTTTCTTCAGCTGGAACTTGCCAGAACTCAATTCTGGCACCTCTCAGGTAGGTGCCATTGCCATTCTAAGAGAACAATGGAGGTGTTCATGGTGAGTTCCAGCACCTCTTTTTCTAGAAAAATAGCACTGATCACAACCCATGTCCTGGGGAACTTGCTTCCTTGGAGGGAAAACTGTCAGTACCTTGTTTGGAACCCTCCTGGTCAGACAACACGGCCCTGCCACAATTTGCTGGCTCAGTGGGTGAGTCCCCTGCAATGCCTCTATCTGCCCCCCCCCCCAAGTCACAGAAATCCAGGACTGCAAAATAAAGTGAAGGTCTTCACAGAAGACCCAAAGAAGTGAAACAGATTGGGCATGAAAATGATCTGGAAAAGCCTGATCTCTCCAACACTATCCAATAACAAGGCCCATCTTGGGCAAAGGATAATTTACCTGATCTGATGCCAGTATGTTCATGGTTCTAATTTCCATACTTTGATCTATTTCATTAGTGTTTGTTTATTTCATAGACCCACCCACCCACTCTCTCTCTCTGTCTCTCTCACACAAAGAATACACACCGGTGTGTGTGTGTGTGTGTGTACATATATATACACATATATTTCTAGTTTCTGTCCCAGATGTCTTGTTTTCCATCTTTTCCATTTCCACTGAAGCCCTGATGAGCAGTACAAATGAGCAATGAAACAATAAAACTGTATGAACATAAAGCTGATTAGATTTTCCCCCTCTAGGATGGATTAATGAGACTTATTTAAATGAATAGCCTTTTTGATATCACCACCCCTCTCTTGACTAATACGATTAATCCACAAATGATGCTCTGCAAGAGAGAGAGAAACAGAGAGACAGAGACAGAGAGACAGAGACAGATAGAGGAAAGAAAAAAGACTTCCTTAGGAATGATGGCTCACAATCAGGTTACTCTCATGAAGCATATCTCAGCCATTTCTCTTGTGGACTGCTATTCTCTACCACTTCTTCTTTTTTTTTTACAGGAAACTGAAAATGATGTGAAATGAAGATACAGATACTGAGAAGACAATGCTTATCATCTCCTCAATATCACTTACTATGTGGATAACGTATGAAGTCCACATAGGGATGGAGAATAATGGTGGTGGTCGTGGTGGTGGCTCCCAGATTTTGAGGCATTAAGGCAATGCGTCCTTGGAAAACACAGGTCATGCAATCTAAGAATTGGTTGGGTGCCCCATATCAAATTAGTGGCACAATGAACCATTTGCTCAATCTTGTCCCATAGTAAATGTCATGTTGGTGGAGTGATGGGAGAAACCACACTTTGGATTACAGAGCACTTTTCATGTTTAGAATTCTGACTGGTGTATGGCTCTACAATAGTGAAACTTGACCATCTCTGGAATCAACTCATGGGATTTTACTTTGTTTTTATATATGCTGTAAGCCGCCCAGAGTGGCTGGGGAAACCCAGCCAGATGGGTGGGGTATAAGTAATATACGGTAATAAGAATAAGAATAAGTTAGCATGACAATTAGACCATCTGGTTGCACACTCCTGCCCTCTGTTGATGCACTTTGACCTGCAGAAGCAAAATATAATTTAGAGCAGCCTTCCTTACAACTCCTAGCAGCACCAGTCAGCATGGTCAATGATCAGGAATGATGGGAGTTGCAGTCCAGCAACATCTGGAGGGCACTGGGCTGGGGAATGCTGAGAGCAATCTGTACACCTCAGTTGTAGGGATGAGCAGGAACACCTCCCCAAAAAAGAATCTATTCTTTTATTTTTATTTTCCCCTTCTGACTTCCTCTGACTTGTCCTCCTCGGTCTCAGTTTTTGATCTCAGGAGAGTTTCTAAGAGTTGTACCCAACAAAGTTACCCCATTAGTGCCTGTGCAACATGACTTCCTATCCATTCCCACCCCCCACCCCCAGATCTGCTCTGTGCAGTTAGGGGGAACCCAGAAAAGATTGGGAGAACATGAAGGCATGCAGGGGGAGGAGAGGGAGAGGAAGACCCCTTGTGCAGGCAGACGTCCTTGCATTAACAGGGCAGTTTTTTTGGATGCCACCATATAATTTCAAGATTGAAGAACAAACTATTTGCCAGAGGTTTGAGTTCCTTCAGTTCATTTACATCTTTTCCTGTGCTAGCAAAAAAAGATGTGTGCATTTCCTCTTCTTCTTCTTCTTCTTCTTCTTCTTCTTCATCTTCTGGCAGAGTGTTCAGTAGCTGTGTGTGTGATGAGGCAAAGCCACTTTCTTGACAGCAGTGTTATCACATATGCACATCAGCGGGCGTGCCACCACCAATCTGGCATTTCTACAAGTACACTCACATGGTGCCCACCTTAGTCACATCCAGGTAGGTAGCAGAAATGCTGGTTTTTGAAGAGCAGATATGCCCCATTACACATGCAGCTTCTGGTTTTATCAGTCTCAATATAATTGTATGCTTGACTGCATACAGATTCTTTCTTTGTGGAGTTTTACATAACCTGCAGATACTTAGTGGGCAAAAGCCAGAATAAAAATATCTTCACCCACCTTATCACTTGCAAGAGTTATACAAATGGCCAAGTTACCCCAGGGTGGAAGAGCTGTTCTGACTGATTTTGTGGTCATCTGTATTGGCTGAGGCGAAGTTCAGGAAATGCTGCAGAAAGGGAACATTCCTGAATATTTCCCCAAATTTTGATGATTTTTCAGGCCCCTGACATCTTGAAGTAATTAACGTCCCTGAAGTCCATCAAACAAAGTTGATTTTTTGAGGGGATAAGAAAGGGGTAGGAGGAATAGGGTGGAATGAAATTATGAAGAGGCTGCTATAACCCCCGTCTCCTCCGTTTGTTTTAGAAGACTGGAGGCATTTTCTTTTTGGCAAGACATTATAAAACCCCGAACATGGGGATGTGGGAAGGTTAAGCAGTCCTGAAGGCCTTCAACCACTCAGGAACGAATGGAGCATCCATTATGCCTCTGGCAAGCGGTAATGAGCCATTCATGCTCTTATGCCTCTGGGTGTTCTTAATGCTATTAAAATGTACTTGGCTGTAAATGAAAGCAAAAGTGTAAAAAGAAACAAACTATGTGGGGAAACAATTAAAATGAAAGGCGCTCTGAGACCAAAGAAGAGAGCAAAAGGCAGCAGATTGCAAAGATGTTCGTCTCAATTATTTGCAATGAAAAAGTGGTCTAATTTACAGAAGGGCCTTATTATTAGTGAGGTATTTTGTTACCATCCTCTTGTTTTTGTTTTAAAAAGGAACACATCAGCAGGCAATTCATTGTTATACATACCGTATTCTCTGTAATGTTTCTTGGAGGGATTTTTTTTTTTAATTAAGCGCTCAGGGATTTCATTGTATAATAGCAAGCATGGTAAATATTAGCAAAGTTGCTGTCACGCTGCTTGATGCTGTACTCTGTAAGAAAACTTTAGAACAACATTCAAAGGGTGCATTTTCACACTTCCCAGTGTCCCAACACTAATGAAATAGTGTCCCAGTATTTTGATGACATGCGGTCTAGGACCGCAATACCTCAAGAACAGCCTCTCTCCATATGAACCTACCTGGACCCTGAGATCATCTTCTGAGGCCCTTCTTCATGTGCCTCCTCCATGAGAGGTCTGGAGGGTGGCAACACGAGATTGAACTTTTTCTGCAGTAGCTCCCCATGTGTGGAATGCTCTCCCCTTCATTATGCCTTCATTATACACCTTTAGGCACAAAGTGAAAACTTTCCTCCTTAACCAGGTCTTTGGCTGATTGGCACCTGGTGCCTTTTTAAAATGTGTTGTGAAGGCAGGATTATTGGGTTGTTTTTGTTTATATTATGTCTTTTTTGTTTCTTTAAATTGTGATTTTATGTTGTGAACCACCCTGAGATCTACAGATATGGGGCAGTATACAAATTTAATCAATCAATCAATCAGTCAGTCATAGAGCTACCTGACAGAAGGGTACAGTGGCCAAGCAGCATCTTCAAACAAAAGGAAGTACAACACCCCTAACATTCCAAAAAAGAATGGATGAATGAATGAGGATGCACAGTTGCACAAGATTTGCACATGCTAATTTATATGTAAAGATGCCAATCTAGAAATAGTTACTATTATGGAAACAGATATACATCTCACCACAGTGGGGAAGACTGCGCCTGGGTAACTTGTGTGCCGAGATGGTCAAATCTATCAATTTTGGTTTCTCTTGGTTTCTGTTTTTCCGAGTCTTAAGCTTAATTCTCTACACTTCTGCATCTATATCTATCTACCCATGAAAATTCATCAGTGAATTTTTCTAAATATACACATTTTTATATGCAATGTTCCCAAATAGACACAGTTTTCCGACGCATTTTTCTCTAATATAATGCGTTTTGTACGTTATTTTCACTAACATATGCACTACTTTGGTATATGCATTTTTGTACACATCACTTGGCTAGAGAACTACCTTTCGACATGTGGAGAAGTGTGAATTTGAAAGGATGTGTGCGTTTAAGTTCAGAAAATGTGAATTGGGTAGGCTTGCCCTTAAATGGGAACTGGATCAAATTTCTCCCCCATTTCTACCAGTGTACGCCTTCTCAGTCTGTTGTCCAAGATTGATGGGCAACCGCAATGTCCCTCCTGCCCTCCCTTGTTAATATTCTTTATCTTTAAACTTGACTTAAACCAGATGGGCCTTCAAACACAGGACTCCATATAAAAGCAGTCCTCTGGAAAGAAAGACATGGCCACCCTACTATAGAGTTAGATTCTGTCTTTGAAATAAGGGGTGTTTGGAACCTGTGGTATATGTGATTCATTATACCCTATAGGGGACTCATTTAGGTTAACATCCTGATCCAGCACATGAGTCCCAGACCAGCTCTGGCTTTCTAGCCTCTCCACCACCACATGGAACCAATAGTCAGAAAATCACTGGACTAGAGAAGAGGTTTTCAACCTTTTTGAGTCCACAACTCCCTTACAAACAGCTGTGCAAGCCTTTGGGAGGCAGAGACACGAAAGGGCATCAGAGGATGCAGAAAAGGAAAGAGGGACAGAGACCAGTGTTGTCCACGGCACCCCTGACCATTATTTAAGGCACCCTAGGGTGCCACCACGGCACACTGGTTGAAAACCACAGGACTAGAGCATTTTCCCATATCAGATGGTGTGTGTGCTAAACTCTGTAAGTGAACAGATTGCTTCTGTACTTCGCTCCCCACAACCCAGCCATGTTCTAGAGTTATTTGTCCACCCTGCTACATAGCCTTCTGCTATGAAGTATGGCAGTTCCTTACCCCCAGACACGAACTAATACAGGAGAATTACTTTAGATGATTGAACAGAAGTAGGTTTTGAAAGCCTGATCAGTTGAAAGACTGTTTTGTATCAAAATCCCGATATGCTAAAATTTTAAAAGCAATTGTTACTAGTGTGGATTCCGGAGCATTATGATTCATGACAGTTTACAGATCTTACAAATTTGCCCCAGAAGCCCTCCCCACAATTATCTTCAAATACTCCAGGGAAAATCTTTAGGGGATTTACTCAATAATTAATATATGTAATGGGGAGATAAAAGCATTGCTTCACCAGTGCATAGATTAATATTTATTAAACACAGAAACACACAATCTACCCAACAGAATTGAAATAAAAGGGGAGAATCTCAAGTATTTAGTAATTTTAAACTAGATTCACCTTAGCTACTACTAGATATTTGAAGAGGCTCTTGCCAGTACATAAGAAATTGCCTTTGTTTAGTAGGTGGCATTCCAGTCATGGTGTGTGAGTGTGTGTGTGTGTGTGTGTGTGTGTACTCAAATAAAGTGAAATAAAGGTAAAAAAGAAAAGGAAAAGGTGCTTGAAACTGCAATTCAGTAGGTATATAAGTAATGCTGTTATTCCAATGAATATACAACTAATAACAAGTCATATTTTTTATAAATGCAGTTCAAGTACCTGCATCTAAAAGCAATCCATTCACATTGCATAAGCATATGTTTCAAAGAAGCATTTTCCTCATTGCATCTCCAGCAATGTGCTGAATTCCAATTGTGCAAAAGTCATTGGTTTCTGCAAACATCACACACCACCACAATTCTCCATCCAGGCAAGCAAGAGGCATTATCTCAATTCAAGAGTCATATTCCATCTAGGCAGAGCACGGTGGATGGCTGGTGAGGGGTGTGGCTCAGGGAGGAGAGTGGCTTGGAGATAGTCCTGGCTGTCAGCTAAAGAAGCCTGGAGGACAGCATTTGTCTCCCAGGACTAAAGTTCCCCATCCCTGGTCCAGACATACATTAATCATAAGCAAGGGATGGTCCCAAAACTAGGGGTCTCTTGCAGGTTCCCTTTCTGTACATTTAAAAAGCCAACCCTTTCAGGCTAGAGTAGACTAGACTAGAATCATAGAATTTGAAGGGGTCCTGAGGGTCATTTAATTCAACCCCCTGCAATGCAGGAATATGCAGCTGTCCAGGACCCAACCTGCAAACTCGACGTTATCAGCACCATGTTCTAACCAACTGAGTTATCCTGTTTTACTTTTCATTTTCTGGCTTTTAAATCATCATTATTATTTACATTTCTACCCTACATTTTTATCTAATGAGCTCAAAGCGAGCCTCCTTGTCATTTAATCCCCGCATCAACCCTGCGAGGTAGGTTAGGCTGAGATGCAGTGACTGGCCCAATGCCACCAAGTGAGCTTCATGGCCAAGTGGCAATTTGAACCCTAGTTTCCCAGGTCCTAGTGCAACATTCTAACCAATGGAACCCCGAGGATCTTCTCGGGGTTGGGGGGAATCAAAATAAACCCCAAAATGCTAGACCAGAGGTGCTATTAAAGCCTTAACTCTCAAAACCAGCCTTGACATCAATAGTGTTCGTGTTTACCAGCCAGATCTCTTGTTGTTGCCTGTTTCAAATGCCAACTCTCCCTTAAATACCACCAGCAGCTCCTCATTTAAACACATATTAGCGAGGCAATCCTTCAGTCATAAACTTGCCACTAAGACACAAAGAAGATGATTACTGACATTCTGTGACCTTTTCTGAATTACCCAAGGGAAGGAATATAATGAATATCCCAGACTCAGATTGACCCCCACGACTCTTGATATAAAAGCAAAGGAGAAACAAAACAAAACAAAATTGTGACCGAAGCCATTTCTTCCCTTTCCTGTCTCACTTTGAAAGTGCAGATGAATTGATGAAATAGTTTCATCTCTGCAAAGGATTTTCTTCGAGGCCTGCAGTCATCATTAGCTGCTGCCTTGCATATGGGGTGTGTGTCTGTGGGGGGTGGGGGTGGGGTGGAATGTGACATCTGATTTAACTTGCTCTGTTTGCATTGGAAACCTCACAAACACGTATGCACACATATAAAAGGAGAGAAAGAATTTGCTGTTAGATTATGTGCTTTTCAGAAAATAGAGGGTCCTGCTGAATAGACGCTGGGGGCATGACTCTGCCCTAGAAATGCACATCAGTTTTTTTACTAGTTTAACGGATATGCTTTCCCTCAAGGTATCATGGGAACCACTTTTGATAGAGACCTCATGTCCAGCTACAGCCCAGTCACAAGAGTGCAGTTCCCAGGATTTTGTCGGGATAGAGAAAATCTGTTATATAGTCCATAATAAATATGCATGCCCTGAGAAGGAGAGCAGCTAGTTCAGAGCCTAATCCAAGTCATGCAACAACAACAAAATCAGTAAAATCCAACTCTTATCTCTTCAATGTTTTCTAAGCCAAAACATTCTGGAAATCAGCTGAATTTATGCATCAAGCTGATACGCTCATTGGCAACAGTGCTGTAATTAATTATCTTGGATGCGTGGGAAAACAAAGTGACCCTCTTGGTGGTCTAGCCCCAGTGAGATTCTGCAGCAAAAGTGGTTTGTTTTTTTATCAGCAAGGGCAGGTTCAGGAATGCTTTTGCAAAATGAATAGTAGAAAATAACACACAAGGCAATCGTGCAGGTCTTACCCTTTGTAGGTCTTTGGAAAACTCAAGCAACATCTGAGTTACCATCCCACACAATCAGTTCCAGTCGTGTTGATTCAAGACAAGGTGATACCCTGGTTTCAACAAGGATTCCATGGTCTAGGACCAGTTTGCCTGTTTCTTCATTGAAGCCTTACCCTAGATCTGCCAGAAAGTAACATTGTCTTATCTTCACCAGAATATAGAAGACTGCCCATGCCCATGGCTGTAGGTGTATGTTAGGTTGCCAAGACCCATCATCATTTGGCAATTATCTCATCAATGCATAATTAACTAATGGTATTGTTTCAGACAAACGTAGTGATGGGCACCAGCTGAAATGGCCTTAAACGGCAATAAGAAAGCAAGTCTATCAATACCTATTAGCCATTGAAGCTAGCTATATGAAGGCTAATGTTCAAAAGCAGTATGCCTCTGAATACCAGTTGTTTGAGAGCAAATAAAAACAGCATGGGTAGCTGCTTTAGGTTTGGTCAACTCACTGGTCAATCTACTTGCTGTATTTTCTACCTTGAGTTTGCATTCAGATACACTGCAGTGCCTTGTTATGTGGTGGAACTGTGTCGTGTGTAATGTCATGTGCTGCTAAATTTTAAATAGCAGAAAAGAACTGTATGCCGGTAAAAAGGTAAAGGTAAAGGGACTCTGACCATTAGGTCCAGTCGCGGACATTTCTAGGGTGGTGGCGCTCATCTCACTTTACTGGCCGAGGGAGCCGGCGTACAGCTTCCCAGTCATGTGGCCAGCATGACTAAGCCGCTTCTGGCGAACCAGAGCAGTGCACGGAAACGCCGTTTACCTTCCTGCTGGAGCGGTACCTATTTATCTACTTGAACTTTGATGTGCTTTCAAACTGCTAGGTTGGCAGGAGCAGGGACTGAGCAACAGGAACTCACCCCATCGCAGGGATTCGAACCACCAACCTTCTGATCAGCAAGCCCACTGTGCTACCTGCATCCCAGCATGTGGATGTGGATGCTGGTATATGACCCCAAATTTCACCAACAAATGAGTTGCATGATTTTCCAAATTAACAAGGTTGCGAATAGATCCCCCCCACCCCGAAACAATAAACATGGAAATTAGAGGTAAATTTCTACAAGATTTCCAGAAGTGGCTTTTATGCCATGTCAAAGCTTGCATAAAATGTGAAAATGAACAGTGGAGGAAACTTTGTGAAGATGGAATAAAGGGCTGCCTGAATGCAGCCTAACTGGCCATAGACAGGAGCTACTGGCACACAAACAGCACACTACCTGGAGATGCTGGTGATTGAGCCTGGACATTTTGCATGCAGAACAGGTGGCCTACAACTGAGCTGCAGCTCTTCCCCCTGTCAACCCCCCCCCCCCGGAGGGAGCTCCCAAGACTCAGCCCCACACTGCAAGCTCCATAGATCAATTCCCTATCCACTCACCCACAGTCTTTGCATTCTGTTTGTGGGTTTCCAGGAAGCATCTGGCTAGCCAATGTTGGTAACAGAATCCTGGACTAAATGGACCCTTGGCCTAAACCACCAGGGCTCTTCTCATGTTCATATGTTTTATCCATTTCAGTAGAACTGCATCTTTTTTTACAATTTCCTCCAGCTTTTACCCCAGTTTTTCTTAAATGTCAAGCTGCTGCAATAACGTCTGGCTGCTGAACCATACACTCCACTGAGTTGCCTTCCGCGGTTTTATTAATGCATCCCATTTCTCATTCTGTTTGCCTGCAGATGAGTCTGGCAAAGCCCCTCCAAGTTCTTTAAAAACACCCATCGGAAATCAGCTAAGGAATTTTCACGAATCAAGGTTCAATTGTGTTTTGAGTGCTGTGTGTGGGCAAAAAAAAAATATCGATGAAGAAACCCAAAACCAAAAATAAGATGTTATCATTTGAGGTGCCATGCACAGAATGGGAATTTCCCTTTTTCTTTTTGGGTAGTACAGAAGAGACAGTCAATTGAAAGTAACTATAGATAATAAACCAGGCACTTTACACTTGGACTAGAACATCTCTGATTGGCTCAAGCACACAAAGTAAGTATAGGGTGATGAAGCAGGGAAAAGAGATAGGTACTTTGCTGGGAGGAAGCCTTTTACAGTAAGTGACTGCTGAAAAGAGCTCCAACCAGACTGTAGAAGCAAGCAAGGATTTAAGAGTTTTGGATGTGGCAAACTCCAAAAGCATCTTCCAGGCTGGGTGTCTATGTGCTTTCCCAGTTCATTTTCTGTCAGTCTGAGCTTTCAGAGAAAAACAGAAGCCACAGGTTTATGCATGATTACACCAAGGGTAAGAGAACTTTTCAGTCAGAGGGCTGCATTCCTTTTCAAATAAAATTTCAGGAGCCACTTTTCAGTAGCGGGCAGGGGAGATGCAAAAGTGGGTGGGGTGATGGACAGGGATTTAACTCTTAGGCTACATTTCAACCATGCAAAGGTAATAGCACTCAACACATACACCCTCACCTCTCCATCCTCCAGACAACAGAATACAGTGTCATATACTCTGAAGATAGCATCAGTCTGAGTCTACAATATGGAGCTAGATTCACCTGATACAATGAAGGCAGCTTCATATGTTCAGTTATCCTAAATATGCCTACCTCCACGTTGGATTTTGGGCAGTAGGGTACCTGCTCCAATGGCAGTGGTTTTGCCCCTCCCCCTGACTTTTTTTGTTTTGTTTTGCTCATTTGAAATCATGCAACCCAACAGAAATGTTCAATAGGACTTTGCCAAGATGAATGCCCTGAATGGCTGTCGTTTTCTGGCAGATGCCACTTTTCTCGCAAATTATATTTCTGGACAAATTGAGTTACCAATCAAGCCAGCAATAAATCAGTATCAGACTAAATATTTAAAAATCCAATTGTTGCTTTGATTACACTGAAGTGACAAGGCATGTGATGCATTGTTTTGAAGAATGGGATGCATTTCACCAAAGAAAATTGAACCAAATTCAGTGCAGCCAATAATCTGAGGCGAATAACTATAGCTTTTATTAACTTGGTGTTTTTAATTTTGACTTGCATTTTATCATTACTTGAAACTTCTGGGCTGATTTTAGCTCTGGCTGAGTAATGAAGTTTGGGAAGAGACTTTCTTCAGGATTGCAGTTATGCTTGAATTGGCAAAACAATTCTGAACGAAAGGAGGAATATAGGCACAAACAAATCATTCATAATTTTTCTCTTTCAGCTGCGCAGTGACAATGAATAATACAGCCCCCTTTTCAAGTCCCATTTTGTTAATGGAATCTTGTTCTTGATTTATTTGAATAACTGACTTTCTTTTTACTCCTGCTACTCAAGTTTAAAAGGCAACAGATGTTGCAGCCCGGAGTCATTGGGCACAGTCTACAAAGCACTGTTGCTAGGCAGCCTCCATGAGCATTTAAGAGTGTTTCACCCAGTGTATTTTGAATATAAAGAGAATGTAGGGTTCTACCAGCTGCACATAATACATTCCTCCTTGGATAGGCTGATCCTATGGCCCAGTTCAGCATATTCATGATCCAATGCACTCTCAAAGTTGAAAGCACAGGAACTGCGGTAAGAGGAAAAGTGTTAGCCCAGTAATGATGACAACATCTCCTACAAAGTCCTTGACAGTGCTTTCTGCGCAATCATTTGTTGATTGGAAGCTGTCTTGCACTGAATCATACCATTGATCCATCCAGCCCAGCACAATCTTTATAGTGACTGACAGCAGCCCTCCAGGATTTCACCTAGGAGTCTCTCCCAGTTCTATCTGGAGATGCCAAAGATTGAACCTGGGACCTTCTGTATGCAGAACCATTGTTCTTCCACTGCACTCTGCCCATTCTCCATCAACATGCAGCAATGATCAGAGTGATGATATCACAGAACCCATCCTCTACTCACTCTAAAAATGGATTCCCAGAGCAGCCTACAGACATTTCCAGTGTTCAGGAGGCCAGCAAGTGACATCTGTGACCAAAAGTTGAACCAAGAGAGTGTTTTTTCCAATTCTCCTGGCAGTCCAAACAAGTGTCGGCATCAGCAGCCTGCAAACAATTCTTCTGGCCAAGGAAACAGCAAGAGTTGGACAGGGAAGTTGGCAGTTGCAACTGTCAGTTGCAGTTGCAACATCCAGCCAACTCCATTGCCCAGTACTGAGAAGACCTGCACATGGAGCACACAAGTAGCACCCCCTCACCAGGAGAAGGGTTCAAATCCCACTGTAGTATCAGGGATACCTCAGAACAATGGTTAGGACAGTTTATACCACAGGAAGGGAGGAAATGAGGATGCACAGAGCCTACAACAGGGCAGAGGCAAGACTGTGAGCTGGTTGAAAGCTCATTGGGAATAATCAATGCAGTAGTGACAAAATATTTGCTTCCACACCAACTCAAAGGAGAGTTGTCCTCTGCAAGGCAGAGGCTATTTACAGGTGAGTCTGCTGGCCACAATATTTTTTGATGGAGACATGTCGCTTTGTGTGGAGAAAGGCTTCGACACATCCGCATTATAGTTTCGTGCAAACATGGACTGAATATGATGGCAATTCCTGTTATTTAGGCTGTTACCCAATTTCATCTAAAATGGGATGAACATTGGAGATCCAGTGATGTGAATTTGGGTTCTATGATGTCAGAGAAGGGGGTGAGGAGAAAGAAGTATGACAATATGCATTTCTTCATCCAGTAAAAGCCCTATGATTGTGGAAGACTATCTAGTACATTGACATGATGCGTTGAACATATGTACAAAAACTTACTTCTCAGTTTTAAAATTACAAATACAGTATTGCAGTGCAAGTGTGAGCTATATAGGTATATGTGAAAGGATTCAGGGTGTTCCAGCTGCAGTGAGCAAGGCAACACTGGTGTGCAAGTCAAAACCTGTAAAGTTAGCAAATGTATCAACCATTGCTCATTGGCAGAGCTTCTGCTTTGCATGCAGAAAGTCTACGTTCAATCCCCAGCATCTCCAGACTCCAGACAATGAGGAGATGAACCAATGATCTGACTCAGTATAATGCAGCTTCCCTTGTCCTCATGTTCCTAACCACACACACCCTTTTGAATGTTTGAAGCAGGCTTATGTTTGATGCTATACTAGTAGACTGAATAATCTCCCATTACAGAACAAGAACAACTTTGGCCACCTCATGAGAAGAGAAGACTCCTTGGAAAAGACCCTGATGTTGGGAAAGATGGAGGGCACAAGGAGAAGAGGACGACAGAGGACAAGATGGTTGGGTAGTGTTCTCGAAGCTGCTAGCATGAGTCTGACCAAACTGCGGGAGGCAGTGGAAGACAGGAGTGCCTGGCGTGCTCTGGTCCATGGGGTCACGAAGAGTCGGACATGACTAAACGACTAAACAACAACAACAACAACAACATAGAACAAGTGGATCAACTTAAAGACACTCTTTCATGGATAACAACAGATCATCACAGGTCACTAGAATGCTCATGTTATATTCTATCATGCAGTTTCTGTTTCATTTTAGCAGGGCTGGTAAACTTTTGTAAAACTTACGCTATAGAGGAGCTGCAATTGAGCAAAGTACTCCTCGGCATGGGCATTGCAAAGCCTAGCTTATCTTGATGGCTTGCACAGCATTTTCAATTACAGTGATCTGGAACTTATAGAGAAAACACTGACAAAAGCTGACCAGAGGTTGAGGAAGCAGGTCATGGTGAGTATTATTAGTGAAATAGACTATCCCCTGCACTGAGCTGCAGAGAGCAGACAAATGTCAATCCAAATGTATTGTTTGTTTGGCATGACCCCTGAGTAGTTTATTTCCTGTGTGGAAGATAGAAAAGCACTGCAGATTTAAGAGGCATAAAACCTAATAGGAAACAGTGATATTTTGTGGATTTACTTTTATTATATATGCTATAAAAATCGAGGCACAAAATCCATCTCCATAAACACTCATGTTTAATTTACATTGCCCTGTACACTGTAGTTCAAATGCAACATCTGTTTTTAAACAACGTAGCCCCTGTTGCTTCTTGTCTACTTCAAAGTACCTGCATCATAAGAGATTGAAGTATTTGAGTCTCTCTTTCTCTGTGTGTGTTGCTAATATTCTGCTTGCAATTCATCTCCCTGCAGGACACTGAAGGAGATGTATTGGCTCTTGAGTGTTATATTCATCTGAGCAATGCCATATATGAAGAGACAATTCACATCAGGTCAGGCCCCCCCTTCTGTGCACAGGAAAATGTGCAAGCTGTAAATTTCCTAGGCAGAGGACAGGAATCACATTCCTTATCTCACTTTGCTCTGTTGTTTCGCTGGTAAAGCAAGAAGGCCACTCACACAAGCAGGTGTTTGCTGATCTTACCTGGTCACAGTAACTTTGTTACTGCCTCATTAGCAATCCATATGCAGGTGACCCTGGGTGCTTCTGCCACTTGTGAGAAGTACCTATGTGAGTCAAGTGAGCCAGGTAATGTCATAAAACTTCAAGTGTTAATGAAGCTATGTAGGACGCAGTACATAGTTAATTTTCTCCCATACAATAAGATGATGCTCACCAATGTAGATGACTTTAAAAAGTGGATTAAACAATTTCATGGAGGTGGAAGAGGCTCCTAGTGTCTATTTATGGCCCCAAATTGTACATCCAGATTGAACCTGATCTGGTCTGGACTGATCCAGACTCAATCTACCCTGCCGCAAATCTGAATCTGACTCATGATCTGGAAAATACAAGTCTTTGTAAATCCCTCGCCTTTCTTGTTATACAATTTGGTTTAAACTGATTTTAACATTGTAGTTTTAAATTGCTGTAACCTGACTAGGTACTCTGGGAATCCCAGTGCTTACCCAGGGTTTGGTTTCCTTGGAATGTAGGTCAATGGAGATTGTGGTGCCTTTAGGTAATGTGCATAAAACCTGAGCATAGGGTGGATGGGCTCACCCCATTAATACTCCAACAGATTCTGTTTCCCCATTAGACTTCCAGGGGAAACCCCCTCTCCAAAGCCATAGCTTTGGATTCCAAGAAAAGTCAAGCCTATCTGTCCAGTTTCCAGCCCAGCTAAAAACCTCATACACCAAAACTAGCCCATGCCAGCCAATTGTTTTCCTTCCTAGGATGACTTGGCATCCAGTCAGGTGAGCTGGGAAAAGACCAACCCCCTCCTATTAGAGAGCATCATCACATAGTCGACACATGGTTCACTCTTTAAGATGCTGAGAAGAGCACTCAGTTGGCCAGCTAAGGCCATCACCTTACAAAGAGACAGGTATGACCAGTTCAGCAGGTTCTCTTTTTACTAGATTCTTTTCTCACAGATACAGAATCACAGGTTTGGAAGGTACCCCTAAGTACCATCCAGACCAACCATACAATCCAATAATAAAAATACATTTTACAGCACGTTTAGTCATCTTGTGGTAAGTTAACTTAGCTTGTTGCACATCAGAGTCTGTAGACTCTAAGCATGGAATCTGGAAGGTTATCCTTCATTCTTTCTACTTTTTTAATGAGAAGATAATGAATTTCTTGAAATTGCCGGCAAATCTGTAGTGTGTTTATGTTGGCTCATTTCCGACACTGCTCATATTATAAGCGTACACCCATCCAGTTGATTATTATTTCTTGCAGAGTAAACAAGAATTCAGCTGTGGTCCATTTGCAGCAATGATCCAATATCAAGAAGGGAAATGACTTTCCTCACATCAATTTTCAATAATCCCTTTCAGCGAGTCCAGTGCAAGTGACAAGGATGCAAATAACCTCCTTGGCTTTGTTCCCTATCAAATATTAAGTGAAAAAGGCAAGCCTGAGAGGGAAGAGAGAGAAAAGCTCAATGGCACTTTAATTTGTGGAAATTCTATAATCATGGCTATCATCAACCACTGAAGTGGTAGATGGAAGGATCATTTTTGTAACAAGGTTAATTTGTAGATTGTAGCTGAAAATATACCTATAAGGTTGTTGGAAGTCAGATTTGAACATGATTAGTAAATTATGCACTATTATTAACGGCAAACAAATAGCCTCGCCTCAGTGTGGCTGAATGGAAAAATGCCATTTCTCAGGGCACATTGTAAACAGAAATAAACCAATTGTGAAATATTGCTTTTGCATGTAGGGTAAGTCTTCAAAACTAGGTCAGCTCCCCCACATAATCCAGATAATCCGGCTTCTTCCTGCTCTTTCTACAGAATCAAGAAGTCCAGCTCATAACTGGCATTTGACCCATCTCTTAATTGCCTGATATATTTAGCAAAACAACAACAAACAAACCTATGGCCATGTAAAGCATCCTCAATAAGCACATGAGACATAACCGGCTGTGTTCTTAGATAAATAAGGTATACTATTCATAGTATCAAATTGTACATTTCAACAGAAGTAACTCATAAAGTTCAACAAACGAACAAAGCAGACCCAATGGATCAGATCATTCTCTAGTCAGTTCATGCATAAGGTCCATCCATGTAATGGTGTCTATTCCACCTGTCTGTTCATAAAGTCCAAACAATCCACATGAAAGGTTGTTACAGTTCCACAAAATCCTTTCACAGAGTCTAGACAAGGATTTCTGGAATATTGGGCTTGTTTCACTGTCCTGGGCTTCATCAGTAGTTAAAGCACATGTGTGATATTACAAGACAGTGGATCTTATAGCATAGTAGTAGCTGTCTCAAGGACAGTGTTTCCGGAACGATTTTGGGACGTCTTCCATTGGAACTTTTGAAAAACATTTGAGAAAACCTTACTTTTTAGACTTTTGAGACGTCTTTTGTTGAAACCTTTGAATAACCATTGTGAGACTGACCTTTGACGCCTATCTTCAACACATGGCTTGACGTTCTGCGCCACTAGTCTGTTACATTGTATATATGAACTCCAATAGATTTATTTCTACCTTTTGAATGATATCATTATTCTATTACATGTGATTTAACAGTTACTAGCCTACGTGTTGTGTCTATATTTCTGTGAAATATGTCTTGTCAACTCACGGGACACTCCTGCAGATGCAGATACATAAAGCAATGCAACTTGATCCTTAAAAGGTTTCTGCTTTTATTTCCCCAGTCCCACAGGACATCTCCTGCCCTTTTTCTATACCTGTCCCCTGGAGCTTTGGCTCTGAGACAGGGTAATATGCTGCATCTTAGAACTTCCAATTCTTTCACATCTTCATTGCACATATTTAAAAAGGTCTCTACAGTGTTGTTGGCATCCATCTGTCATGGGAGACAATGGAAGAGTGTGCCTTGGTGGGGTCAAACCATTGGAGAGTTACGGCATCTGCTGTGGCTGTAGAGACCAATATGGGAAAGACATGTTTTGTTGCCGCTGGGGCAGATGAAGGGATCCGGTTGTGCTTCTGCAGATGCACCATGGCGTTCCTTTTCTCCATGGCTCCTCCCAGCTGTCATTCCTCCTCTGGACACTACTGTGGATATATGATCCGACTGTCTCCAGGCACTGCAGTTGTCTGCAAGGGATTTCCACACTGTGGGGTTGATGTTGCCAGCCTTCATGTCTTGGTTGCAGACACCTTTGTAATGCAGAGTTGGCCTGCCAATGAGCCGAAGAAACTGTGTGTAAGCTGCTGTTCCCTTCCCCAGCATGGCAAAAGCCTAATTTATTTGCCATGGTTGTTAAAATCAGAACAATTCTAATGGTTCTTTCCTCTGTGGCTCCCTTTCAAAGCAGAATGAAAAACCAAATGCAGTTGCAAGTTACACACCGCAAGCCGTCTGGTTAATGCATAGCTCCAGGAAATGAGCAGAATCATTTCAGTCACACTCTTCATTGGAACAGTAATAACCCATGAGTCCATTTTCCCTAAAAGCCTTGGAAGCAGGGGGAAAAAATATCCTGTCAAAATACATCAATGTAGTTGAACTTTTTTTTAAAAAGTATATATGATCAACTGAAAATTCTCGGACGATATACTTTGTCTCTGTCACTCTCCCCACCTTCTGTCTCACTTATTAAGCATATTTTTCTTAGATGCGAACTTTGTTCCTTGTATATTGTGTGTCAACTTAAACAACATGAATTTCAGGACACTATCATGGGGACAAAAGGAAAAAGAGGGGAGTTTTCTCAAACATGGGTTGAATACTTGGAGCAGGTTGCTAATTTTTCTCCTCTGTTGCAGAAATCCATCCTAGTCTCAGTTGCTCTTTAAATATGTGCTTTTATGTTTCCTGCTTCTCAGGAAATAGTGGTGTTCAAAGCAAAAGTGCCTACAGGAATCTACGGACTGGGATCCTTGTTCACTCTCTTGCTAGAACTGCCAATGAATTCTATGTTGCTGCGCTGCTACTCTACTTTAACAACAACAAAAGCATCAGAAGCTCTTCTGTGGGCAGCATTTAGACAGTCTCACTTCTTCCAAATCCCATGGACCTAGAGTAGAAACTATAAAGAGATAAAAAAATACAGAAATATAGCATTCAGGGAAGTAGAGAATATAGTAAAACATGGTAAGACTAGGCTTTGGAGGGGCCCTGATCCAACTTGGGGGTGCTTTGCTGACATTATGGTTTGACTTTGGGAGGGGTAAATTCATTCTGAACCACCCTTGTTCACCTCATCATTTGACCCCAGCACAGAGTGGTGGTATATTCCTAGTATATACCATCGCTTTCTTGGGTTCACTTTTGCCATATGGACAAGAAAAGGGGCTTTGTGAGTAGGAGTGGAGGCTGGGCATTCTCTTTCTGGATTACCAAAAACTGGAAGATTTGACAAATATGGTCTTACAGTGGTAAGTAAATATTTCGACTAAGATTCTACTGAGGGAGAACCACAGTTGTAGAAAACACTTTATTTTTTATTTTTAAGTCTGTCCTTGCAGTATTGATTCAGCATTCATCAATATAATCAAGAAATCACCTTATAAACATATGAATTTGCTTTATATGGATTCAGGTCATCTACCCAAGATCCTATAACTACAGTTGTCAAGGACTGAAGTGAAGCTGGAACGTTAAGGACACAAAGCCTACAATTGGTACCATATATATATATATATATTTAGAGGGGGCCAGGTCCCCCATTGTTGAGGCCGAACACGGAGCTGGGCATGGGGTGACATCACAATGTCATGTCAGGACTCCTTAATGTTCTTTGGAGGACAGCGCCTCTGCTTGATACTGATCTATGGGCCCTTGCAGCAGAACACGAGGAGACCACATATAATTTAGCTTGGAGGAACCAAGAAAATCCCTGGATATTGCAGTGCCCTGAACAGGCTACTTACCGTATTTTGCTTTTTCCTCTAGCCTTATGGCTTTATATAATTTCCATTTGTATCTTTCCTCTCTCTTTAGGCAAAACACTATGCAGTGGGCATATTATGTATTACCAGTAGGTGGACCTGCTGTTGCAAAGAAGAAGGAACTAACTCATTCTTTGAATCTTCCAATGAAAGCAGAAACTTCATGAGTAACCAAAAAGTAACCAAAAAGAAAAGCATACCAGGTTCTCTTAGTTCTTGCCATGAACAGCAACATATTGGTTTAGATATACTGTGCGCACTCACTTTGTTTACTGTGTGCAGACTTTTAATGTGCTTTACTCTGATCAATGTTAACCGGTTTTGTGTTGATCTTCAATTACCTCCTCTGCATGTGAGAGCTGCACTCCCTCAACAGACTGTGTTTCTTTGGATGAGTTTAAATGCAGATTTGTTACCAAACATCTGTCAAGGCCACTTGTGTATGCCCTGCATCTTTGAATTAAGTAAGCAGAGGCAGATGTGCAGCTCTTGTGGGCTTTTCTATTTTTCTTAATGAAAAGTAAATTTCCCCTTCTTACTTTAAATAGTAAGGTCAAGACATTCTGGTACCTGTGCGTTCTAGTCAATGCTGTTTAATTTTCAACACCATTGCTATACTTCTGAAAAACGTCTTGTGCTTGCCAGATGTTTATGGTATTCTTTGAATCAATGGAAGTAAGTACGGTTTCTGTTTCAGCCAACCAGATATGGTTCACATTTCAGCATTTACGATATATTTGAAATCTGCCTTTATCTGCATTTCCGTGGAGAAGTCTCTAATAGCAAACCAGGGCCCTGAAAATAGGGTTTCAATTCACCTGCTGATTTGCCCCACACAACAAAGAAACTGTAGGTGACCTTTTACATAGAGCTTCACCTCTCCCTTCATGTTCTGCAAGGAAAAAATAGAAAGAAGGTCACAGCATAGCGTAAGAAGGTTTTTGATAATGACCACCTGTCCTTTGCCCCCCCAGTTTTCTTACAAGTAGTCCTGATACAAAGTGAAGCCTCCAGATTGAACTTTGAGGAGTGAAGACTAAATTTCTAGTCTTGTAACTCCAGCAACAGCGCAGTCCTTTTGTTCAAAAAATGCTTGTGAGTTCTTCACTTCCATACCTTCACATATGAATCGGACATTATATTTATTAATTCAGGAGAGGGGAAATATTAATTTCCCATATACACTCATTTGGTCTGAACTGGTGGTGACTGACCAGGAATGAGATCTTGGGGTTGTAGTAAACAGCATTTGGGACTTTGTGATTTAGAGAAAAAGTGAGTAAGAGGTGGCACGAAATACATTTATTAAATTATGTATGGCATGGAGAAAGTACATAGAGAACCCCTCTCTCATAAAACTAGAACTCATGAACATTCATGGAAGTTAAATGTTGGAAGAATCAGGACAGATAAAAGGAAATACCTCTTCATGGAGCTTGTAGTTAAACTATGGAACTTGCTCCCACAAGAGAAAGAAGATTAAATTAATTCATGGAGGACAAGGCTATCAAGGGCTACTAGGCGTGATGATCATACTCTGTTTCCATGGTCACAGGCAGTATGCTTCTGAATTCCAGTTGCTGGACACTGCAGAAGGGGAGAGTGCTGTTCCACTTAGGTTCTGCTTGAAGGTTTCCCATACATATCTGGTTGGCCACTGTGAGAACAGGAAGCTGGACTACAGTATATGGGCCATTGCTCTTCCTTCAAGAGGACAAGGTGGAGCACACTCCAAGGGACATTAGAATGGCAGAATTCCCTGGTCCTGTATCATCTTGTGATTTTTTATTTATTTATCTATTTTTAAATCATTCTCTCTTTCATTACCATTATCAGGACCTCAAGAGCTGCTTTAAACTAGGGTTTGGGAGGATATTTTGTTTGCATTTTGATGAGAAACTACATCGTTTATGTTAAACGAAACACAATTATCCTACAAAATTAAATGAATTTTGCAGTGAAGTTCTCCAACAAAACAACATGTACAAAAATGAATATATTAGTGGATAGTGTGCATTAAAATGCACATATTTGTAAAAAATAACATACAGAAAGTATTATATTGGAGGAAATAGCTTTGCAAAAATGTGTATATTAGTTGGAACTGCATACAAAATTTGGATGCAAGGAGATATTTGCAAATAAAAGGATGAATTGTCATGGCACTTACCCATGTGAGAACGCAGAGCTGGTCAGTTTGGGAGAGTTAAAATGGTTTCAGGACTGTCTTCCTGTGCTGCTTCAGATCTTTAAAAGACATCTGAAGGCAGCCCTGTTTAGGGAAGTTTTTAATATTTAATGCTGTATTGGTTTTAACACTTGATTGGGAGCCTCCCAGAGTGGCTGGGGAAACTCAGCCAGATGGGCGGGGTATAAATAATAAATTATTATTAATAATAATAATAATTTAAGATGAGTAAAATAAGGAAGTGAGAGGAACAAAAACAAGATTAGATGTTTGTGGGTTGCAGCAGTGGTTCTAGATAAATCTCTTAGATTTAACCCACCTCAGACACCCTACAAGTTGGGACTTCAGTCACTACTTATGGAATAATGAATCAGTGGAACTCAAGGTGAGTGAGCTCCTCCTAGCACACCTCACCATGAGATTCAATTTATATGGTTCCCAGGGGCAGTGGGCAGGGGAAAGAGAGATCAGGACTCTCTAAGAGTTCTCATTGGAAAGACAATTCCTGGGGGAATTCACCTGTACCTTCCAACCTTCCCTACCCCTCTACTTTCCCCAAATAGCTTGGCAAAGCCATAGACAGAGAGAGCGAATGCGCTTAATGATGGTGACAGTGATGGGGCACTTGAGAGAAGACTGCAGTTGTGAGAAGCATTGAAAGGACACAAGATGGACTTCCTGGTGTGGTGCGCTCAGCGTCGGGTCAGGGAAAGCGCTTTGCTGCAGTAAGAGCGCTCCCAATCACGGTTACGGGGCTAAAAAGACGGGGAAGCGAGGGCGACGCAAACCCTGAAGAGGTCTGAGAGGAGGTTCCAGACTGAAGAAAGCAGATCCAAGCAGCGCATAAAGGGGTTTTCTGCCGTTCCGGCACAAAAAGTGGAGGAAGGTGGAAGAACCCAGCGCACAAAGATCGCACGCCCGACCGTGAGACGCCCTTCAGACCCGAATGAGAAAGCACCAGGCTGCTCCAAACTAAAAACTGTAAAATTAAGAGTACTCCTGAAGCAGGAAGGCAAAAACGTTGGCTTAAATTAAAATAAAAGGAGCACGGACTAACTTAATACTAATACTATAAAGGACAGTAAAGCTAATGGAGAGAGGAGCTTCAGCGTTCTGAGACTTATCAAGTTGTGGAAAATAAGCCCTGCAAAGAGGCAGAAAATAAAAACTGAGACATACTGAGTACCTGCTTCTACAGGGGGACGTTCTGTTGAGAGGCACAAGGAGCTGAAATAACAAGCAGCAGCAGCAGCGGAGACAACAAAGCAGCGGCCATTAAGAAGGTAATCAGCGTTAAACAAAGGGTGAGTGGAAAAGAAAAAGGAGGGGGAGGAACGTGGAGGAGACAGTGGAAAAGAGAAGGAATGGAAAAGATTTAAAGACCAGGCAGCGGTGGGAAGATAAGGACTAAGATAAGGAAGTGAAAGGAAGAAGAGATATACGGAGGAAGAGAAAGAAGGAGGAAAAAGAAGGGGAAAGATTGCAATAAGGAAGAAAGCAGTTGGCGAAAATGGCGCTGGGGGGGGGAAGTCTGAGTCATTGCCCTCAGAAGGGAAAAAGCAGGAAGAAGAATAGTGGCGGAAACAGTCACTGCAACAAAGAGAGGACAGAGAAACAAAACAAGAAGGATCACCTCACAAGTAAACTGGAAAATCGCGCCACCTAGTGGCGGAAAATAAAATTACTCCCCCAATTTAAAAAAATTTATAAAAAAAAAAAACGCTGCTAAGACACAGGCTTGAAGCATAACCATAAAGAAAATTAGCTATACATGAAAGGATACCTGATATACCAAGCTCAGCTTCTAGAAAATAAGTTCTTAAGACGGATGTTAAGTACTGTGAAGGAATTTTTCTCTGACAACTGCCAAAATAATTAAAATAAAACAAAATATTTAACTAAATTGATATTAAACTTTGATATTTTTTTTTATTTTTTTTAATATTTGAGATGAACTGGTAAGGACATAGTGGAAACCACTGGAATCTTAACTGACTTTCAATCCCAACAGATGGAATAAAAGGACCAAATCAGACTATAAACAGAGCATTTTCAAGTTTTAGGAACATATATACTCCTGACTGAAATAAAGACATTTAGATCAGAACTAAAGGGAAGAAGACAATTATGGCTTCTAAAAAATACCAAACTATACTGACATCTGGGTCGGGTCTACAAGTGAGAAGACAATCAACAGCTGAAACAGACCCCAATGCTGACATAAAAGATCTTATAATGGGGATGGAAAAAAGCCTGAATGATAAGCTGGACATATTAGCTGGTAACATCCAACAAAACTCAAAGCTAATAATAGACTTAACAACACAAATAAGCGACCTCTCACTTAAAAATAAAGAACTGGACAAATCTGTACAAGAACTTAAGAGTAAATCCATCAAACAAGAGGAAATGACGAAGAAATTGCAAATGGAAAATAAGGACATTAAAAAGTCACAAGAGTCAACAAAGGAAGAAATTAACGACTTAAAGAGAGCCCATGAAGAGCTGTTAGATGATTTATCATTGATGGAGATGCGTCAGAAAGAGATGGTCCTCCGCTTCCGCGGTGTACCACAAACTTATGATGAAAAAATTCAAGAGAAACTATCACAGGAGATTGCAAATTGGTTGGGAGTAGAAGTAGAAGAGATGCTATTGGATATTGATAAAATCTTCAGGATCAAATCAGAAAGATCGGACACTTATAAAGGGCCAGGAGATTGCTTAATCTTTTTCAATTCAAGACTTTTAAAGGACAGAATATTACATCAAAAAGGACAAGCAAAGTTAATAATAGAAGATAGGCCTATCAAAATATTCAAGGAAATTCCAAAAAGAATCTTGAAGAAAAGGCAGAACTATAAGACAGTAACAGAAGCACTCAAGAAGAATTCGATTAGATTCCGGTGGGAATTCCCTGAGGGCATCACCTTCACATACAAGGACAGAAGAAAAACTTTTAGATCAGTAGACGAGCTGGGAAAATTCTGGAGGAAGTATAAAAAAGAACTAACTGGAGATCCGACACTGGACCAAGAGGAAGCTACGCAGACACCATAAGAAGCATAGAGAGACAAGTGGGTATCGGGGGGGGGGGGGGAAGATTGGAAGAAACATAATATCAAAATTCTAAAAATTTGTGAGTCTTTTTCTCTTTCTTTTTTTTTCTTTTCTCTTATTCACTCAATGAAATCTTTGTAGATAATAAATAAAGATTAATGAACCTAAAAATTATATCTTGGAATGTTAACGGTTTAAATGATAAGAGGAAGAGAAATAAAATAGGACATGTATTGAGGAAAGAACAATGGGATATCATATGCTTGCAGGAGACCCATGTGACTAGAAAGCACAGAAGGGTGTTAGAAAACAAGAGATTGGGTCAAGAATTTATATCCTCAGATGTGAAAAAGAAAAGGGGAATTGTGATCTATGTGAACCCTAAACTAGACGCAAAAAAAATCTTTAAGGATGATGAAGGTAGATTATTAGGGGTAAAAATAACAAAAGGTAAAGAACATTTAATTATAGTAGGAGTTTATGCACCGAATGGAAACAAAACAGAATTTTTCAGGAAAGTAGAAGCTAACTTACTGGAATTTATAGAAGAGGAAATTATTCTGATGGGAGACCTAAATGGTGTCACATCAATAGAATTAGATAGGACAGAGAGGGAAAGAAAATCAAAAAAAGGCAGACTCCCAGACACCTTCTTTCAGATGGTAGAAAACTTAAATTTGATTGACACATGGAGATATAAAAACCCAGGAGAAAGACAGTATACACATTTCTCGGAAGTAAAAAAATCAGCCGGCAGAATTGACAGCATATGGGTATCAAATAATTTAACAACTAAAATTAAAAAAGCAGAAATACAGACCAAAATTATTACAGATCACAACCCAGTCACATTAGAATTAAAGGATTACAAGAAAACTAACAAAAGATGGAGACTTAATGAAAGAATATTAAATGACGAAAAGATTGTGAAAAAAGCGCAAGAACTAATGAAAGAATTTTTTGAATTAAATAAAGAACAGGATACAGACATCAGGACAATATGGGATGCTAGTAAAGCTTTCATAAGAGGCTTTTACATACAACAAAGTGCAATAAGGAAAAGAATCAGAGAGCAAAAACTAGAACAAATAAGGAAAGAAATAGGAATAAATGAAAAATTAATAACAAAACAACCAAAAAATGAACTAATAAACCAAAAACTAAAAATATTACAAACCCAGGCTTCAGCAATATTAAATAGTGAGATTGAGGATAATATTAAATGGATGAAACAAAGGTCGTTCGAATTTGCAAATAAACCCGGAAAGATGCTAGCCTGGCAATTGAAAAAAAGACAAAAGGAAAAACTGATTGATAAAATAGTGGAAGAAGGGAGAACTTTAGATAATCCTGAAGAAGTTAAAAAGTGCTTTATAAAATATTATAATAAGCTATATAAAGCAGGAAATGAGACAGAGGATGAAATAAAAAAGTATTTATATGGAAAGGATATACCTAAAATTAAGAAAGAAAAGATTCAAGATCTAAACTCCCCAATAACCACGACAGAGCTTCATCAAGCGATAATTAAGATGAAACTGGGAAAATCACCAGGTCCAGATGGTCTTACTGCAATACATTACAAAAAATTAGAAGAACCATTATTATCACCTATGAAAACACTCTTAAATAGAATACTAGAAGACGGGAAGATTCCCAACACCTGGAAACAGGCTCACATAGTAGTAATCCCAAAACAAGGACGAAATAAAGAGTTTATAACCAATTACAGACCAATATCATTACTAAATAATGATTATAAGATCTACGCACAAATATTGGCAACAAGATTAAAGACAGTTTTGCAGGATTGCATAAATAAAGAGCAGGCAGGGTTCTTGCCGGGCAGGAAAATGAGTGATAACATAAGAACAGTGATTGATATGATCGAGTATTTAGACATGAAACCGAGTAAGAAGGTAGCCTTTGTTTTTGTGGACGCGGAAAAGGCGTTTGACAAAGTATCATGGAAATTTCTAAAAATATTATTAGACCAGATGGACATGGGGGACCAAATTACAAGAGGGCTAAAAGCAATTTATGAACAACAAGAAGCAAATATAATAATAAATAATGACACAACTGATTATTTTAAAATACAGAAGGGCACCAGACAAGGGTGCCCGCTTTCACCATTATTATTTATTTTGGTTTTGGAAATATTAAATCAAGAAATCAGACTGGACCAAGAAATAAATGGAATATCCCTAGGAGAGAAAATATACAAAATAAGGGCATTTGCAGATGATTTAGTCTTAATGGTTGAAAACCCAAAGGAAAGCATAGCAAAGGCTCTAGAAAAAATGGGAAACTTTGGAAGGGTCTCAGGTTTTGCCTTGAATAAAGAAAAAACGAAACTAATGGTAAAAAACATGGGAGATCAAGAGAAAAAGGAACTGGTAGAAAAATTTGGATTACAAATTGTAAAAAAAGTGAAATATCTAGGAATACAAATAACAATGAAAAATATAAATTTGTTTGAAGATAATTATAAAAAAAACTGGGAAGAAACAAAAAGAGAAATGGAAACTTGGACAAGACTGAATTTAACACTCTGGGGTAGAATTTCGGCTATTAAAATGAATATTTTACCAAAACTCTTGTTCCTTTTTCAAATGATTCCCATAATAGGTAAAGATGATTGTTTTAAAAAATGGAAAACGGACCTAACAAAGTTTATATGGCAAGGCAAAAAGCCACGGATCAAATATAAATTACTAACCGACACAAAAGAGAGGGGAGGTTTTGGACTCCCAGACCTGAGATTATATCATGACGCGGCATGCTTTACTTGGATCAAGGATTGGATCAAATTGGATAACAGTGACATTTTGGATTTGGAGGGATGGAACAACAGATATGGTTGGCATGCCTATTTAATTTATAACAAAGTGGCAGTACATAAAGAATTCCTAAACCACGTAATTAGAAATGCATTATACAAGGTCTGGGTGAGATATAGAAGGTTGTTAGAACCGAAAACCCCATGGTGGGTCTCACCGTTAGAAGTAACATCTGTTAAAAAGAAAAATACTACAGGAAAAATGGCGACATACCAGCAGCTCCTAAAGGAAGAACAGGGCCAACTAAAATTAAGACCATAGGAAGAGGTGACCCAATACTGTACTACATGGTTTCAATATCACCAAATTGCACAAATATTCAATCAGGATAAAACAATAGGATTTGAAAAAGATGAATCAAAATTACAAAAAGTATTATTACAAAACTCAAAAAAAAATATATCCAAAATGTATAATTTCTTATTAGAATGGGAATTAAAGGATGAAGAAGTAAAAGAAGTTATGATCAAATGGGCATGTGATATAGGATATGTGATTCGGCTAGAACAATGGGAGAAATTATGGAAACATGATATTAAGTTCACGGCATGTTACATAATAAGAGAAAACTTTATGAAAATGGTGTACCAATGGTACTTAACTCCGGTAAAATTGGCTAAAATTTATAAATTAAATTCGAATACCTGTTGGAGATGTAAAAAAGAAATAGGAACAATGTTTCACATGTGGTGGGAATGCCGACCTATTAAACAATTCTGGAACGAAATTTACGAAGAACTCAAAAAGATGTTTAAAATATCTTTCAGTAAAAAACCAGAGGCATTCCTTTTAGGCTTAATTACAAACGATATTCCCGAAAATCAAAGGAAAGTGTTCCTTTATGCAACAACAGCTGCCAGGATGCTTATAGCAAAAAACTGGAAAGGGAGGAAAATTCCATCAGTGAAAGATTGGCAAACTAAATTTTGTGAATACATAAATCTGGCAAGACTCACAGCATTTATAAGGGGACAATCGGACCAGAAATTATTAAAAGAATGGGATTGTGCAAAAGAGTATATGAAAAAACATTGTTCTGGAGTAAGTATATTGGTATGTAATGAATGATGCTTTACAGGGTTAAAGGGAAAAAAATGGTGTACATATATAAAAAAAAAGTATAAAGATGAAAGTAATTTAACCAGACACAACAATACAGTAAGAGTAAATTTACTGAGGTTTTAGAACAAAGGAAGGAAGTCATTATGTGTAAATGTATGTAGTGATATGTTTTGTTTTCCTGTAAATGTGTGCTTTTTCGTTTTCGTTTGATTTTGTTTTGTTCCCCTTTTTTCTGTTTTTTTTTTTTTTGTATGTTCCGTTTTGTTTGTTTGTATAGTATTTTTTTGGATTCAATGTTTGTAATTTTTGTTATGATTTTGCACTGGAAAAAATAAAAAATTATTAAAAAAAAAAAAAAAAAAAGGACACAAGATGGCACTTCAGAATCTATATATATCCATAGTTCTTCAACTTAAAATTATCACCTTAGGTGACTTGTAGGCATGAGGTCAGGAAATTATTTCCATTAAAATGGCACCAAAGAGTTCAGGTCCTCATTTTCATTTTGCTGCGTACCAACACTTTCCTGTGTTTATTTAATTACAATCACACATGATTGGGAAGGGAGCACAGTCTCCTGTAGGAAGCTGTCAATGAGATGGATGAAATTAGATGGCAGGCCAGGCACACTGGTGCATTGATAGCTAAGACAATAGCTTGCATATTTTTAAAATTGTATCAAGGCATACCTATTATTTAGCACTCCGCATTACTGTCACTGTCACAGCGGCTGACATTATTCAAACAAAGCATTGTTTCAATCCATCAGTCTCTCCTTCGCTGTCAAAGATGCAAATTATGATTCACGTTGCAAACTCATAATCAGGGGGAAAGGTACATTTCAGGGATGGCTAAACGATACAGGATACAAAGCCTTTGTAAATTTGCCTACCAACGCCTGATCTATGCTGTCAGCTGTCATATGACTGGCTTAGCCTTTGGCTGCACTGCTGAAAGGAAGGCCTGGAATCAAGTGATAACATCTTTTTTTCTGGATGAGACCGTTTCAGACTTGAAGTGAGGTGGCTATACTGTAGTTAATGTCATGCACCTATTATGTGTTTTAAATTCTGGTATTTTGTGGCTTGCCATTCATACGACTCATTCAGCTGCTGCTTAGAGGCCACTGTGTTGAACTTAAAAGCGCATCCCATGCTGCTTTCATGAGACTATATGACGATCCAGCCTATGCTTTTCATTTTCCCTGGCTAAAGCAAAATAGCTTAACTGCAAGCAATCCTGATTGATCTCTTCAACATGAACAAGTGTTAAAATAATTCGAGAAGTCACTGTGAATGGCAGCAAAATGAATTACATTACTGATACGTTTTTCAATGGCTCGCAGGCTGGCCTGCCTCAAGTTCCACCCACAATCATCTGCGGATCAATGAAATGTGTTATTTATGCTCACTCAGTGCTTTCACTTGTCAGCGATGATCTCTTGTTGCGCACCTTGGAAGGGAGATAAAATGGACACAATGTGGCACTCAATTAGGCATGCATGCCAGCCAAAAGGCACTGGTAGATAGCATTTGTCGGCCACATTGCTTTTAGCTATAGATAGAGGCCTTGCATCAAAGCTGTTTACTGTACGCTTGCTTTTTTAAGAGAAGCCTTTGTGATAATCCCAGAAGTATTAACTAAATACAGCAAGGAGAGAAACTCCGGTCTTCTTCCTTTCTCAAATCTCCACATTTTTCACTCTCACATTATAGCAGATTCCATTACCCATGCCGCCTTTCATCTTTAAAGTTAGTGGAATGTGACTGTCATGCTATATCCACAGAACAGGCAAAATAGGTATGATGCTCAACTTCTACTGAGCTGACGTTTGACGTACCTCATATTACGTTCACTTCATGTTATGTTATTTCAGGTTACGTCCTGCAACGACCTGGAAGTACTGGAAAGGGTTACTTCCAGGTTTCGCTGCTCGCGCATGCACAGAAGCACAAAATGATGTCATGTGCATGTGCAGAAGCGGTGAATCGCAGCCTGCGCTTGCGCAGATGATGCGCTGCAGGTTGTGCTCTTTTCATGTTGCGAACGGAACGGATCCCATTCGCAACCACAGGTACCTCTGAATGTGTTTCAGGGAACTCCTTTGAGTAAAGGCAATTGAATCTGCCCAGATAGGTTACCTGTAGTTTGAGCATCTCAGCCAAATAGTAAAGGCATGTTTAGTTAAGCCTCTCCTCCTTCCAGAGGGGAGGAGTTGTGAGCGGAAGCTGTTCCCGTGTTTTGCAGGGGGCATTCCGGCCCCTGCTTGGCCATCCCTCCTGTCGCGCCACGCCCCATGGCAGCCAACCAATTAAGGGGAATCACAACACTAAGTTTGTTACTGATGTCTTGTGGTTGCCATAGCCTGAGAGATCATGATCTCCTAAATCATGTGTCACAGAGGGAGAGACAGAAATCGATGGGTGGAAAAGGAAAATACAAACATTTTTTTAAAAAAAGTAGAATTTAAGGAAATAATTGGCATGCATTTTTCTATCTTTCTGTATTTTAATGTTCTTACTAGGTAGAAACTGGAACCAGAGGAGTATGGTTTCTAAACTAGAAATCAAACTATGGGATCCAGCATGGAAACGAGGAAGGAGGAAAAGAATTGCAACTAATTACAAAGGTCTTTTTTGAGGGCTTACCAAAGGCTAGCAAGGCTACCAAAGGTTAGCAATTGTGAGAAAAGGCTGCTGAGCTAGGTGGGCCTTTGGCCTGATCCAGAAGAGCTCTTCTTGCATTTGTAATGTAATTGACTGGATCTATTACTAGCTGTGGGTTAAACCACAGAGCCTAGGACTTGCTGATCAGAAGGTCAGCGGTTCGAATCCCCGCAATGGGGTGAGCTCCCGTTGCTCAGTCCCTGCTCCTGCCAACCTAGCAGTTTGAAAGCACGTCAAAATGCAAGTAGATAAATAGGTACCGCTCCGGTGGGAAGGTAAACGGCGTTTTCATGCGCTGCTCTGGTTCACCAGAAGCGGCTTAGTCATGCTGGCCACATGACCTGGAAGCTGTACACCGGCTCCCTCGGCCAATAAAGCGAGATGAGCGCCGCATCCCCAGAGTTGGTCACGACTGGACCTAATGGTCAGGGGTCCCCTTTACCTTACCTTATTACTAGTCTGTAGAATCACTTTCACATGTGTTCACTGGCTTCACTCACCATAAACCTGTTCTGTCCTATTTCCCCATTAATCTGCAAATGCCTAAATCCATTCAAAAAGCCATATTTAAACAAAGCCCCTCCCTCCATCCTGAAAATGATAACTCACGCAAGATATGTACTTGCTACTGGTCTTTTTCAGAGGCAGAAGTATGATCACTCGCTGCTAAGTGCTCCTGGGCGCCTCCTTGACATTAAGGATTCTGCAGGCATCCTCTTTCTGCTTTTGCATCTGTGCAATTACACTCTAAAGCTTGTATCCTCACAGGCCTCAGGGGCTTTTGCTTCTATCACTCTAGATTCACTTCAAAGGGAGCCCGCAGTTTCTTTTGTTCAGGGCTTTATTTCTTCTAGGAGTTTACAATCAATTAGTCAGAGTCTTCCAGCGTCCTATACAATACAGTGGTACCTCAGGTTACATACGCTTCAGGTTACAGACTCCGCTAACCCAGAAATAGTGCTTCAGGTTAAGAACTTTGCTTCAGGATGAGAACAGAAATCATGCTCCAGCGGCGCGGCGGCAGCAGGAGGCCCCATTAGCTAAAGTGGTGCTTCAGGTTAAGAACAGACTTCCGGAACGAATTAAGTGCTTAACCCGAGGTACCACTGTAACAGGGACATTTTTCTCATTCAAGCCATGAGAGGTATAAGAAGGAAGGTCTATATACCTAACATAACTAATGAAGGCAGAAGTCCATTTATGCCAACCTGGTTCCTAACCTGGTTTTGGACTAGGATTCTCATCAGCCTCAGCCAGCACAGCTGACAAAGGCTAAGGTACAGCAATGGTGGCCATCTGCAATCTTTCACCACCACCACCATTCAGTAGTTTTTCCTCTCATTCATCCCAAGATATACATAATATGCCTTCACTGGAGGTGTTTAAAGAGAGGCTGGATGGCCATTTGCCAATACTTCCATCAGATCCTGCACCAAGATAGGGGTTTGACTAGATGACATCCAATATTCCCTTTGACTCTAAAGTTTTGTTATTCTGGCAACATGGGGGGAGGTGCAGCTAGTATAGTGACAATCTACCCTATATTTCCATCTATAAGATACCCCCAAGTATAAGATGCCCCCTATTTTGGGGGACTTCAATTTAAGAAAATGGGGGTCGGCGCTATCTATGTATAAGACGCCTCCCAATTTTTGACATTATTTTATAGGGGGGAAAACCTTAGTCTTATACACAGAAAAATACGGTATTTGACTGGCATTTGAAACTTGGCTAGTCAGTTCTGTTTTCTTTTTCTAGCTAAGAGTCCTTAGTGTATTGTATAGGATTGCATGCATTAATTTCAAGGTGCATATATGCAGTACATAAATGTGTGAGCTCGTATTACTTTTAAGACCCCATTCCTGGTTTTACAAAATAGACACTTCAGTTTTATTTGAACCACAAGCACTCTTGCTAAAATGGAAATCTGAGTGGTGTGTCTCCACCCCTTGCTTTTTGTTGTCTTTTTATGGTATTGCTAAATGTGAGTTCCCATGTTACTGACATGACCAACAAACCAAGATATAATCACTCAGTATGCTTTTTGCTAGGGTTATAGCATCTGTCAGAGCGTCTATCTTCGCGTAAGCGGATTGCTATCCTTTGAATGTCAGTATGTGATTCATTTTGTCACTCCTCCTTTGCTAATGTAAACCATTAGATGCAGTAAATGTTATTTCAGATCAATTTGTGCAACCATATTATTATTAGGCTTCGGGTTAGTGGAGTAATATAATTTATTACATTTTCGAGGTCACTTCCATTCTCTGTCTGTTGCAATGTTGGTAGGATTTTTCACACGCCAGATGCTTTATAATCTCCATTACACTTTCCCATTTCTCATTGCATCATCTTCCTTCTTGACGATAGCAGAGTGGTGTCCAGCCAGGCTTATAATATTGGCTCAGTATCCTCTGCAAATATTGCAAACACTTTAATGTGCAGGTGCTCATAGGGTGATAAGGTGAGAGACATTATAGCCCTGCAAGCACAGGCAGCTTTTAAAGTTCTATTTAATCTGCTACAAACGAAAGGGATTTCCACACATAACACTTGGTGTGTTTTTCCCACATCTGTGGGGAAACCAGAATTTATACTATATGTGTGGTTGCCACTGAAAATGCAAGCTCCACTATCCCTGGACTCAGCTACATTGGCAAACAAAAAGCACTTTATATACATTGTTTATGCATTCTAACACTGTGACACCGGATGGTGCTGTGGAATTCCGTTTTTGCTAACCCGATTTTTCATACAAAGTTTGCAACACATTTAACTGAAACGTTTCTTTTATGTGTCCAGATCCAGCCCCCGTCTCCCACTGAAATTTATGCATATCATGACCCCTTGCATCCTGATGTTTCCTCATCTCCACCAGCTTTGCAGCATCAATAATTGGGTAAGCTGCTTCAAGAGCCTGTTTTCAGGCTGGTCAGACAGGATATTAATGCATGCATGCCTTAATATATATATAAATGAATGAATGGCAGCTAAGCATGGGAGTCTCCCTCTCTCTTTTTAGCAATAGTTGTTTTAGTTTAAAAATATAAAGGTTGCTTTAAACATTAGAAACCTAGGAAGCAGTCTATGTTATACCATTGGCCCATCAGACTCATTCTTGTCTGCACTGATTGCTGGGAGCTTTCCAGAGTTTCAAGGCTCTTTAGTCATATGTGGAGATACTGAGGAATAATCCTAGGACCTTTTGTAATGAAGCATGTACTAGCTCTATCACTGACCTGCGGCTCTTAGGGATATATCTATGCTTGCCATACCTGACGTGTCCTGGTTTTTGGGTGTAAAAATGGCATCAGGGGGGAATTTTGCCAAACTGGCTGGCAAAATGTTAGGGAAAACCTGGATGTATGGCAACGCAATGGTAAAAGAAGTGGAAACAGCTCAGAAAGCTTAAACCCAGCACAACATCAGGCTAAGCACAATATCAGGATCTCTAGGGTGTGTGCCTTAGAGCCCAGTGGATCTTATCGGCAGAAAAAGAAACTTTGTTTGCTTATTGGAATCTTTGTTCCTCTGCAGTGCTGTGGGATGGAGATTCCCATTAGCAAACAAAGTTTCTTCTTCGTGATAAGATCCTTGTGGCTTGACTCCTGCTTCTGTTCAGGAAAGGAAGCAAACAATTTACGGTACTTTTGCAGTAAAGGGCTTTATGCATTTGGAAACTAAGGTGCAGACAATCCTGATGACTGGGCTGCCGCCAGTTCGAATTTTAATTGCTGGTTTTAGATATATTGTGATGTATTTTAAGTATTGTTTTTAACCAGTTTGCTTTTATTATTTTTTATTCTATGACTGATGTTTTTAAATGTTGTAAGCCGCCTTGAATTTCCACTTGGCAGGATATAAATATATTACATAATAAAAAAAGTAATATGAGAGGCAGTTTGGTGGAATCCATATGCATTATTTTGAGTTTCTTGGAGGATAAACACTGTACAGATTTAGTAAGTAAAGTTTAGTAAGTTTGTTACAGGGCCAAGTTCAAGGTGTTACTTAAGGGTATATAAAGCCCTTAATAGAAAGGAATGCTGTGATCACCAATAGTCAGCATGGATTTCTGAAAAATAAGTCTTGTCAGACTAACCTGATCTCATTTTTTGACAGAATTACAAGCCTGGTAGATGAAGGGAACGCAGTGGATGTAGTCTACCTTGATTTCAGCAAGGCATTTGACAAGGTGCCCCATGATATTCTTGTAAAGAAGCTGGTAAAATGCGGTCTTGACTATGCTACCACTCAGTGGATTTGTAACTGGCTGACTGACCGGACCCAAAGGGTGCTCATCAATGGTTCCTCTTCATCCTGGAGAAGAGTGACTAGTGGGGTGCCACAGGGTTCTGTCTTGGGCCCGGTCTTATTCAACATCTTTATCAACGACTTGGATGATGGACTCAAGGGCATCCTGATCAAATTTGCAGATGACACCAAACTGGGAGGGGTGGCTAACACCCCAGAAGACAGGATCACACTTCAAAACGACCTTGACAGATTAGAGAACTGGGCCAAAACAAACAAGATGAATTTTAACAGGGAGAAATGTAAAGTATTGCACCTGGGCAAAAAAAATGAGAGGCACAAATACAAGATGGGTGACACCTGGCTTGAGAGCAGTACATGTGAAAAGGATCTAGGAGTCTTGGTTGACCACAAACTTAAAATGAGCCAACAGTGTGACGTGGCAGCTAAAAAAGCCAATGCAATTCTGGGCTGCATCAATAGGAGTATAGCATCTAGATCAAGGGAAGTTATAGTGCCACTGTATTCTGCTCTGGTCAGACCTCACCTGGAGTACTGTGTCCAGTTCTGGGCACCACAGTTCAAGAAGGACACTGACAAACTAGAACGTGTACAGAGGAGGGCAACCAAAATGGTCAAAGGCCTGGAAACAATGCCTTATGAGGATCGGCTAAGGGAGCTGGGCATGTTTAGCCTGGAGAAGAGGAGGTTAAGGGGTGATATGATAGCCATGTTCAAATATATAAAAGGATGTCACATAGAGGAGGGAGAAAGGTTGTTTTCTGCTGCTCCAGAGAAGCGAACACGGAGCAATGGATACAAACTACAAGAAAGAAGATTCCACCTAAACATTAGGAAGAACTTCCTGACAGTAAGAGCTGTTCGACAGTGGAATTTGCTGCCAAGGAGTGTGGTGGAGTCTCCTTCTTTGGAGGTCTTTAAGCAGAGGCTTGACAACCATATGTCAGGAGTGCTCTGATGGTGTTTCCTGCTTGGCAGGGGGTTGGACTCGATGACCCTTGTGGTCTCTTCCAACTCTATGATTCTATGATTCTAGAACAGTAATATATTCTCCAGAAATCTTTAATGGTTTAGTTAAGCATGTTATCATTGAGTAAATTTTCATTTAATTAGACACATCAAATTTAGACACCCCCCCCAACATTTTCCCAGATTATTATAAACTCCAGCCTCATTTCAGACATCATGGTATATCAAGACATTGCAGTGTTTAGCTGGTGATGTATCGTGATATTAAAAACTAGATACTGCTCAGCCCTAGCTGCAACCTTTCCTTGCAGGCATCACTCAAACCCCATGATCATTTTGATGCTCCATTTATGAACCTTTTCCAACTGTGCCCCCCAACATTAAAACTCTCTCTCTGTGTTAAAAATAATCTCTCTCTCTCTCTCTCTCTCTCTCTCTCTCTCTCAAAATAAAGCCTATTCTGTTTGGCAGAAGATTGTAGCCGTCAATCCTATTGTATAAACCTGGATGAAGCTAAGCAGGATTTTAATTTCTGATGTCGTGTGTGTGTGTGTGTGTGTGTGTGTACAAAATCCTGTGTTCTCTTCCACTAACTCCCCCCCCCAAGTGTGTACTTGAGGCAAAGGAAATGGAGAGTCATCTTCCTCATCCCAAGGACATGGAAAGCGTAGCCTATCAAATTGGGTATCAATAATTAAGGCCTTTGATGCTTTGAATCATTTAGATAATAAGATTGCTTTGAAGTAAATAAATAACAAATTAGAATTTGTGGCAGTCACAGGTGTTTGGCAAGGCCGGCTCATAATCAAAGGGAAAATGAATGCATTTTAACTCTGTGTAATTAGAAAAAGAAATGAAGTTTATATGCAAATCATACAGCACTTTAGTAAGAGATAACCGGTCAGATGACTTTTTTTTGTAATTTAAAATTTCATTCGAGGGGAGAATTTGCAAACTATCCATTTCCAATGCAATTTGACTACAGCTGGTTGAGCTGTCTTAGTTACCCTGGGAGAGAGATTCAGACATTGCTGGTAGGATGCCAAGCTTGTTATGGCACAGAAAAGACAACATATGCATTTTAAAACTCATCTCTCTTTCCTCCTTTCCCAGGCTGGTAGCAAACAGGCATCCCTGAAGGTTAGAGACATTGCTTGATGCCAGGAATTATAGCAAAGATCTAGTGCAAAATAAATTGGCAACAAGGGGAAAAAGACTATAGACAATGCAATATATCTAGAGAGCCAGTTTGCAGTGTAATGGCTAGAGGGGTTAGATTAGGCCCTTAGCTGACCAGGGTTCAAATCCCTGCTCAGCCATGCAGCTCAATGAGTAGGTAAGTCACTGTTTCTCACCATAACTTACCCCACAGGTTTTTTCTGAGGATAAAATGAAGAAGGGGAAACAATGTACTCCCTGAGCCCCTTGGAGGAAATTCAACAATAAAAATTACAATATGCCTGCTGTCAGGACTGGTCGTTGTCCTCTTCAGATCACCACACAAACGCTTCTTGTTCTTTTATAACTTTATACAGTGGTGCCTCGCAAGATGAAAAGAATCCGTTCCGTGAGTCTCTTCGTCTAGCGGTTTTTTTGTCTTGCGAAGCAAGCCCATTAGCGGATTAGCGGATTAGCGCTATTAGCGGATTAGCGGCTATTAGCGGCTATTAAAGGTTTAAGGGATTAGCGGATTAGCTGCTAAAAGGCTATTAGCTGCTATTAAAGGCTTAAGGGATTAGCGGATTAGCTGCTAAAAGGCTATTAGCAGCTTAGTGCCTTAGAAAAAGGGGGTGGGGAGCGAACCCCCCCCCCCAGGAATCGCAAGACATTTTAGTCTTGTGAAGCAAGCCCATAGAGAAATTCGTCCTGCGAAGCACCTCCAAAACGGAAAACCCTTTCGTCTAGCAGGTTTTCCGTCTTGCGAGGCATTCGTCTTGCGGGGCACCACTGTATTGCGTATTAATAAAACAATCTTATAAACGGTTCTTAAATATTATTCCTCAGAGCCACTTCTTTCAGATACCTTCTGAGCTCTGCTTCTCCATGACCAGCCACCCTCAAAATGGCGAAGGCGCCCTTCCCTTCGCTTTCCCGCTCTTTTTTCTAACCTCCTGGCTAGAGCTGGCTTGTATCTCCCCTCTTCCGAATCTGAACTAGAACCTAACCCTTGCCTTTCCTGTGAACAGCCGGTTCCTCCCTGTTGTTCTCTTCTATTAGATTCACTGCTCTCCTTCCCCCCTTGGGGAATGCCTTCTCCCTCTGAGAAACTGGAAACTTCTAACTCTTCCCTGACACCTGCTTATTTATTTTACCTATAAAAAATATTTATTGATGGCCATTTGTACAAAATCTCAAGGCAGTGTACAACAAAAGAGACAAAACACTGTTAAAAACAATACAGAATTATCATAAAAATTGTTTGCTCATCTTTAAAGCTTAAAGCACTGAATAGGCCTGTTGACACAGACATTCTGCAAGAGACACCTGAAGGTTAGAACTGAGGATGTCTGCCATATCTCTGCTGGAAGAGCATTTTACACCCTAAGACTAGCGGAACTAAATACCCAACATCCAGCTGAGGTCAATCGGGTCTCTTGTGACAACCAACAGTGCTCTTTCATGCACAATAACGTATCACCTGACACAGTAGTCTATGGGCAGCCAGTGCAGAGCTGTTCCATACTGAAATGGAAGCAGGCTTCTAAAGGTATAATCCCAGAAGAACAAGAGCTCAGTGTGCAAAAAGGGTGTGGCATATGCTATTCTTAGCCTCATTTAGCTCTCAGGACTACATGAAAGTCACATTGTATTGAAAACCGGGGATATACCTAATCAACTCTTAGGATAATGCACTGTGTTCCCTCTTCTCCCTTCAAGAGATGATTAGTGCTGTTGTTAATTGTCTAGTTGGGCCTATGTATGTGTTGCTGGGCATTCATACACCTGGGTGGGAATGAGATTATTGCGATCGTGGCAAGAAATCATGGAACACAAATAGCTTATTTGGGGTCAGCGCCATTACCGTGCTCTCAAAGGACCATAGGTGCCTGGTACAAATTTGCATAAAATCTGCATATGCTGCATATATAGATGCTTCTGGGAAATTTAAATGGTGGGGTCTCAGCAGCAGTGCACTTTTGCAGTGACTCCAGAAGCCCTAGAAATATTTTTTGAAATGTTTTAAAAGTGGGAGGCAGGAGATTTGGGATCTACCGCTAAAGACCGGGGGCTCAGATCGCTTGAACAACCCCCTAAGCACCCCCCTGCTTGAATTCCATGTTGCCTATAAGCTGTGGGAGCAATTTAAAAGCACAAATCAAGTAGATCAACATGCTCTGTCATGTTCATCTGTAGCACCCTGCTTGTGGTTAATGCTTAGCTGGAATGAAATATTCAATGCAGCAATAGAGAAATTAAAATAATAATTTATTTGTCAGACAAATAAATGATTGGCACAGTGGTATATGGTTACCAAAAGCTCTGCACACTCCAGCCCTGGTGGCCAGCACTTATATTCCCTCAGCCCAGCCTCCTTACTCCTCCTTTGGCTGCCTCTGTCCAATCAGCCTGGTTGAAATTCCTATTGCCTGTCTGATAGAACCAATCATAAAAGATACACCCATTTCCTATTACCTTTTATGGGAGACAAAGATACACCCATTTCCTATTACCTTTTATGGGAGACAAAGAGCTATATTTCCTTCTATCATATATCTTACATTTGCGTCGACAAGGCACCTTAATTACCAGATCACCCTTTGCTCTTTTGCTCTTCTGCTCTTTTGCTCTTCTGCCCCTGGCAACAGGAGCAGATGGCTAAAACAGATGGCTCATGGTTTTTAAATTTTGTCATAAAAAGAGGTCTTGGGTTCACCTTCTCACACACCATCAATGAAATAAGAATCTAATATAAGAATCTAACATTTCTTACTTTCTAACTCCTTTGTATACTTACATTAAAGTCAATATATTTAATATATAACATAGATTGATTTTTAGAAGAGAAGAACTTAGTAAAAACAGTTTCAAAAGCAACCTAAAAGCAACCTCAGAGCAGTCTCTTCGGTTTTCCCAGCCAGCTGCTATTTTTAGCTCTTTGCCCTTTAACCTTAGGGAAATCCTGTGTCTATGGGAAGCCCATAGATAAATTATTTACAACTCTTAATTAGTATGACCTTTGCTCCCAGCCTGTAATTTCCCTTCTATAACTTTTGAGGTACATAAGTCAATGAGGGGCCCTGTTCAGGAAAATAAAACAACTGCCAAATTACTGCGCCAGCTGCTTTTCTGTCTGGCATGGAGCAAGCATCTGCAAATATATATTTTTAAGCTCAATTTAAAATATATAAATCTTGATCAGATGCCTCACATCTGCCTGGCAACAAATCCACAAATCCACTGGAAAGCATGGGATGGATGAATGAATGATGTATAAACAGCCCACAAACAGATCAGAGCCAGTGCAGTGGTTAAAGTGTTGGACTCAAACCTGGGAGACCAGGGTTCTAGTCCCCATGCAGCTGTAAAGCTCACTGGCTGACCTTGGGCTAGTTGCTGTCTCTTAGCCTAACCTACTTCATAGGGTTGTTGTGGGGGTGATATATGGGGAGGTAGAGAACCATGGACACCACCTTGAGCTCATTGGAAGAAAGATGATGATAATGATGATTTTAATATGTTTATTTGCTTGTTTGCCACACATCTGACTGAGTTGCCCCAGCCACTCTGGACGGCTTCCAGCAAATGAAACACATTAAGCACAATAAAACATCAAACACCAAAAATTTACCTATGATAAGTTATAAATGGAATAAATACTGTCTAAAGCCTTTATATTTTATTTTATTTTATCTTCTTTCCTCTTTCTTCCTACCCCCTGTATCTCAATCTTAAGAATTAAGGCTCTGAAATGTTTCAGTCTTTGTAGCCATTCTGTTCAGTTCTTTCTCTTATCTCTTAAGGGTTTCCCCAGAAAGAATACAAAGTTTCTAAAGGTCTTCTTTGTTATGCTTATGTTGTTTAGATTCCTTTGCCTCACTGCAAATTGCAAATTGCAAATTGCTGAGGGCTTTTCACTCTGTTGTTTCCACAGCAGGAGACTAATCACTTCCTTTCTTCACTCCTACGGCTCTGTTTGCTGCGCCATATTCACGCCGAAAAGCAGTGCGGGTTCCTTATTTAAATCCTTTTACATTCAGAGTTCACTTAGTGTATAGCCCAAATTTTTGGCCACAGATTACTCCAAAAACACTAAGGGTTCTGTTCTTAAAGTTACGGAGGTTTGTCGCTTTTCCAGTGGGAGCTAGAGGCATCGCCACACGGGGTCCGCAGAGCTTACCATTTGCGTTTCTCAGTCCCGTCGTTCTCGAGTCCTCTTTTAAAAAAAAACCCGAAAAAACGTCGGGGCTACTCCAACGCCGCTGGTCAGCATATCCCTCAAGGGGGCCCCCCTTGAGATTTTGGAGGTCGCAGTGCCCTTGCGTTGCCCCCAAGCCCCCGTGTAGCTCGGAGAAGCCCTTCAGCTGCTTCTCTGCGCTCCCTGCTGCTTGCGATCCAAACCAGGAAGTCCTCATGCTAGGAGAGATGCATGAGTTGATAGATAAGAAAATAGAGGGAGTAGTAGGAGAATTGTCAAATAAAATTAAAGACCTGACCGTTCGATCAAAGACTATGGAAGAAACAAGCAAAAAAATACAAAAAGATATGAAAGAACAAAAGAAGGAGACAGAGAGGATAAAAGATGAAATAGGAGAACTGAATAGAAATAAAGACCAAATCTTGGATAATTTAGCAATGATTGAAATGAAACAGAAACAACTAAATTTAAAATTTAGAGGAGTAGGAGAAGAGACAAATGAGAATATAAAAGAAAAAATGACAAAAGAGCTAGCGAAATGGTTAGAATTGAAAGAGGAGGAGGTTGCCTATCAAATTGTAAATGCCTTCAGGATTAAAATAAGGTCTACACAAGTAAAATTGAGAAAAGTCCCAGGAGACTGCTTAGTTATATTTAATTCAATGGAATTCAAAAACATGATACTAAGAACAAGTTATCAAAAGAAATTAATTATTGAAGGCAGGCCAATTATCATTTTTAAAGAAGTACCAATTAGACTCCTTCGCAAAAGAGAAGGATATAAACAGCTAGTAAGTGTGTTAAAAAACAATGGTATACAACACAGATGGGAGTTCCCTGAGGGGATCTCCTTTTTCTATAAAGAAAAAAGATTTAGAATTACTGAGACCCAAGAAGTAAGGAAGTTTCTGCGTAGATACGAGAAAGAGCTTGGGAAAGCGGAGGTGAGATATGGAGGAAGAAACGAAGACCCAGAGGAGAGAAGAAAGAAAAAGGAGAAAGGAAAAGAACAGGAAGACAAAAGAAGGGAGGAAGAAGAAGAGGAAGAGGCGGAAGAAGAGGGAGTAGCGGAAGAAGAAGAAGAGGAAGAGGAACCAGAAAACAAAGCCACTCGAATTTAAATTATTGGTTATTTGTACTTTGAAAAGTAAATACAATAATGAATCTGAAAATTTTGTCTTGGAATGTGAATGGACTGAATGAAAAAACCAAAAGGAATAAAATCGTGAATGTTTTGAAAAGAAAGAACCTTGATCTGATATGTATACAGGAGACACACATGACTAAAAAGCATAAACATATCCTCATAAATAAAAAATTAGGCGTTGAGTTTGTAAACTCCATTGCCGGAAAAAAAAGAGGGGTAGTGACATATGTCAAAGAAAAATGGGAACCCAAGTTAATTTGCAAAGATGATGAAGGAAGGATTTTGGGGGTTCAAATTAACTTTCAAGGTGAAAAACTCAACGTGATAAACATATATGCCCCGAACCTGAATAAATTGGAGTTCTTTAAGAAACTGGAAGAAATACTATTGGAGTTAGAGTGTAACAAGACGATATTACTGGGTGATTTTAATGGAGTACCGGCACCAGAAATAGATAGACAATCAGAAAAGAAAAAAGGTAATCAAGGGAAGCTGCCAAGATCCTTCAACAACTTAGAGGAAAATTTAGATCTAGTAGACATTTGGAGATATAAACACCCAATTGAGAAGCAATTCACCTTCTTCTCAGAGCCACATAAGAGCTGGGGCAGAATTGATCAAATCTGGATCTCAAGAGAACTCACATTAAGAACATCTAAGTGTGAAATCCAACCTAGAACTCTATCCGATCATAACTCAATAGTCTTCGAAATAAAAGGTATATCTCAAGACGGGTTTAGATGGAGAATGAATGAACATTTACTAGAGAGTGAAGACGTTATTGCAAAGACCAAAGCCACTCTAAAAGACTACTTTAGTCTGAATCTCAATAAAGAATCAAGTATAGATGTAGTCTGGGATGCCAGCAAGGCAGTGCTAAGAGGTTTTTTTATCCAGCAAAATAGCTATAAGAAGAAAGTAAGAGAACAAAAGAAAGAGGAAGTCCTTAGCCAGCTAAGAGAATGTGAGAAAAAATTAGTAACAAACCCGAAAGACGAACTAAATATACAAACAATAAAAATGTTACAAACACAATATTCAATTTTAACAAGTCAAGAAATTGAATGGAAAATTAAGCTGATGAAACAAAAATATTTTGAATTGGCTAATAAAACGGGTAAATTATTAGCTTGGCAACTGCGAAAAAGGCAAAAACAAAATGTAATAAATAGGATAAGAATAGAGGAACAACTGATAGAAGACCCAAAAGAAATAAAGGAAAATTTTCTTAAATTTTATGAGAACTTGTACAAAAAGGAAGACGAAGAGACAACCCGGATAGAAGAATATTTTGAAAACTACAGTGGGAAGACCATAACAGAGGAAGAAAGATCTCAACTAAATAAACCTATAAATGCAGAAGAGATCCAGGATACGATAAGGAAGATGAAATTAGGGAAAGCCCCAGGACCAGACGGACTGCCAGCCAAATATTATAAAATATTAGAAAACCAACTAACGCCAGTGTTATGTGATCTTATGAATAACATATTAAGAGGAGGTAAGATACCAGAAACATGGAAAGAGGCCCATATTACGATGATCCCTAAACCGGACACGGACAAATTAAATATCAAAAACTATAGGCCTATATCATTATTAAATAACGACTATAAAATTTTTGCAGAAGTGATGGCAAATAGACTGAAAAAGTGCTTAGTAAATCTAATACATAAAGACCAAGCAGGATTCCTCCCAAACAGGTTTCTCAAAGATAATGTGAGGCATATCATAAACATCATAGAATATTTGGAGTGTAAGAATGATGTACCTGCGGCGCTGATTTTCATAGACGCAGAGAAGGCGTTCGATAATGTCTCATGGTTGTTCTTGTTAAAAAGCATGGAGAAAGCAGGGTTAGAGGGCGAATTTATGGAAGGGATAAAATCAATTTATTCAAACCAATCGGCCAAACTGATTATAAATAACAATTTAACAAATTCATTTAAAATTGAAAAAGGAACAAGACAGGGATGCCCTCTATCCCCGCTTTTATTCATTATGGGATTGGAGGTAATAACGAATAAGATTAGAGCAACATCAGAGATTAGAGGGATCAAAATAGGAATGAAAGAATACAAACTAAAAGCATATGCAGATGATATGGTGCTATCTCTGGAAGAACCACAGAAGAGTGTTAGTAAGGCCTTGGAGCTATTAGAAGAATATGGCAAGTTGTCCGGTTTCAAGTTAAATAAATTAAAGACAAAAATGTTGACTAAAAATTTGGAAAAAGACGAAAGAGAAAAACTGGAGACACAGAACGGAATTAAGGTGGCTAAAAAAATAAAATATTTAGGAATTTGGCTAACAACAAAAAATATAAATCTAATTCAAGATAATTATCTCACAACATGGAAGGAGATCAAAAAAGATCTAGATATGTGGAACAGAGTAAAACTTTCATGGATGGGAAGGATGGCGGCCATAAAAATGAACATACTCCCAAGAATGATATTTTTGTTCCAAAACATCCCTGTGATTAGAGGCTCCTCAATGTTTAAAGATTGGCAAAGAACTCTTTCGAAATTTATATGGAATGGGAAGAGACCGAGAATTAAATTCAAATTACTAACAGATCGGAATGAAAGAGGGGGATTCTCGGTTCCTAACCTGAAGTTATATTTTGAGGCCTCCTGTCTCTGTTGGATCAGAGATTGGATAAGATTGGAAGATACGGACCTGCTAGACTTGGAAGGCTTCAACAACAGGTTCGGTTGGCATGCCTATTTATGGCTAGATAAAGAAAAGGTACATAAAGGTTTTTCAAACCATATTATTAGAGGGCCACTATATGAAGTCTGGGAGAGAAATAAAAAACTTTTGGAATGGAAAACACCCTGGTGGTTATCCCCAATTGATATTCTAACAATCAAAAAAGTAAACATGGAAGGAGAAAGACTGACATATGAAGACCTACTGATAAGATCAGAGAGTGGATGGAAATTGAGGACATATGAGGAGCTAAAAGACAAGTTAACAGGCTGGCTGCAATTCCATCAAATAAATGCGGTTTGGAAGGAAGATAAAAAAGTAGGGATAAATGAGAAAAAATCTAAATTCCAGATAGAAATAATTGAAGGCAAATCCAAGTTATTATCTAAAATGTATAACATATTATTAGATTGGGATACTAAAGATGAAGAAATTAAGGAGGTCATGACAAAATGGGCAATGGACCTCGGACATAATATAGAATATGAAAAGTGGTCGAATTTATGGACTAGTGGAATGAAATTCACGGCATGTGTTTTACTTAGAGAAAATTTGGAAAAGATGATGTATAGGTGGTACATCACACCGGCAAAACTAGGGAAAATATACAAAACAGGAAACAAGGCTTGCTGGAAGTGTAAAATTAAAGAAGGTAATTTCTACCATATGTGGTGGACCTGTGAAACAATGAAGAAATTTTGGGAACTTATATATAATGAGTTAAAGAAAATACTTAGATACACCTTTCCTAAAAAGCCAGAGGCCTTCTTACTAGGAATAATTGGGGACGAAATAAAAAAAGAAGATAAGACGTTTTTCCAATATGCTACGGCTGCTGCTAGAATATTAATTGCACAAAATTGGAAGAGCCCAAATATCCCAATGATCAGAGATTGGCAAGCAAAACTATATGAGTATGTTGAGTCAGCAAAAATGACACAAAAAATTAGAAACCAAAAAAATACAAAGTTTGTTAACGATTGGAAAAAATTTATGGTATACATTGAAGGTAACTATAGAGACTTAAAAACCATAGCAGGTTTGATATAAGTCCTACGACGCGCAAACCAGTAACAATTAATAGCTGCAGAAAAGAAAGAACTTCTTATTAAGAAACCCGAAAACGGGAGGGTAGGAGGTCAAGGGAGGTGTAGGGAAAAGGTTTAAATATTTAAAAATATAATGCTTTAAGGAAAAGGACAAAAATGGTAATGAATGTCATTCCTGCGTTATGTATGGATATTGTTTATTAATCTGTTGATTAGTTTTGTTTTTTCTTTTTCTTTTTGATTTTTTTCTTTTTTTTCTTTCTTAAGAGAAGCTCAATAAAAAGAATTAAAAAAAAAAAAGAATAAATACTGTCTAAAATAAATGCTCACTGCAGCATATCTACTCCACCAACAAATCAGAATGAAAGTACAACAAAAGACAACAACAACAACAACAACCAGATTATAGTTTAACCTCCACAAAAGCTTTTTGCAAGCAAGTCTGGTTTAATGCTCAATAAACCAGCAGTTTAGAGGGGCCCTATGACTTTCACTGAAAAGTACTTAGTAGAAAAGCTTAGGGCTTTGTTTCTCTCGGGTCCCTTACCCGCCTTCAGTAGTAGCCAGCCCCTATTGTTTTCCTCATTGTTACTTCTCCCGTGTGTGTGTGTGTAGTGATGCATCACCATTGTGAACCATTCAGCTGCATGCGGCTCCTCTGATTTGTGCTGTTAACTGTTTTCCACAGCTATATTTCCCTCACCTCTGCTGATTTTCATGCTGGCCAGTCACCTTGCCTAGGCAAAAAGAGAAAGACAGCGAGTGAGAAATGCAGTGTATGTACTGAGCTGTAATCTTTTGCTTAATTAATGCATGCATATTTCATAGGCAGGACACTTAGGTGATTATTTATATCGCAATAGGGGGTGGGATATCCAGAAAGACCTAGGTATTTTTCCTTCTAAATTCCACTTTGAATATTCATTGCTACTTTAAATCCTCTTTGTTGAATTTTAAATTGTCCATGGCATTATTCCAGGGGTGAAAATCCTTTTTACAGAACTTGGTTGTTAGCTTGTACAAAATTCCTAAAGGCACCCAGGAACTCTTTTAGGGCATTTCACTTTTAGAGATGGGTATGTCCTCTGTCTAATTGGGAATGTGTCCAATTTTATTGAAGTTAATTCAGAAAATATCTACTGGACAGCTGAAATTAATTTAATATAAAATCTGATCAATTCCAAAGGGACCACCAGTTGACTTTGGGCCATTGTGCTGCATCTCTCAGCCTAACCTACATAACAGGGCTGTTTTTGAGGTGGAATGGGTGCAAAAGAACCATTGCACTGCTCTGGCTTCACTGGAGGAACTGGGTGCATGGGAGGTAAAAATGGAATGAATGAAGGGGGGCACCACCTTAGCTAGCGTTTGCCTCTTCCCAATAAAATATGGTGTTTGTGTGCCAGGACGATAGGGGCTCCTTACATACTGTGAAGTTCCCACAATTAACATTATTGTAGATATTAATATTGCACAGCCTTAAGTAACTGGGTGCCTAAAAACGAACACCTTTTGGAATAAAAACTGTCTAGGCCCATTAGATTGATTCAAAACCTTACTTGCAGAACTTTCTCCAAAACAGAACAAAAACCAGTAAATGATAATAATAGTTCCATACAATATATTGTGCAAGTCCACCACAGGTTCTTCTTCTCATAAATAAAAGATAATTCCTAGAAGCAGAGGTCTCTCTCTTCCTGCAGCCTCCATTTTGCCTGAGGCTGTGTGTTCCTGGAGAACCTCATTACATCCTTATTTCTACAGAACCTGAGAACAAAGACTCAGCCGCCACCCTTCCAAGATGGTGAATTTGCAATTCAGTAGCCTCTCATGTGATCTAAGGTTAATTACTCATGTGTTAATTACACACTCCCATGTGATCTAAGGTTAATCACTCATGTGTTAGCTTGCAGAGAATAACAGTTAATTATCAACTCAGAGTTCAGAATTCTATTCTTTGTTTCAGTATAGTCCCACATTTAAACCTTCAGTAATACACATAGGCATTCTCCATTTCAGTGTGAATTAAATAATTATACATAACAAACAATACATCCAGTTTGGCCCTTTCATGTGCGACCTACTCCTGTGTTCACAGGTCCATCCTTGGGATGGCCTGATAAAACCAATAAAACCAGAAAGACAATATGCCCATTAATATATGAAAAGCTGCTAGGCAAGGATATGTCTAGGTTAGACCCAGGTGCCTAGCCTCTGTCCAATAGGGACCTATAAAAATGGCCGGCATCATTGATCTTGCTGCAAGTGGCATGATGTTTCTGTTTTCCTGTCCAGTCCCTTCACCCAAGGGATATGGTGTCCTCTCCTAAGAAGTATGGAATTCTTTAGAGTGCATTTCATTACTCAGCCAAAGGTCACAGGTGGCTTTGCAGGGAAACATCATTAAAGTGGTGTAGATGAATTCAGATAGTTTGCAGATAAGCTTGACTCCCCCATTCCCTGTCAAAATGGGCTGCATAGAATGCAGTGCCATGGCTACCTTTGCGTGCCTTCCCCAGGTCTGCTGAGGAGAAATGAATCTGGAGTGAAACTGCTTGATCAGCCCTGACTTTGAATTCATTGCCCAAATTACTCGTACGGCATCTTGAGATGAGAGATGGCGTCATTTATAAATAGCAGGCCAGCTGAGAGGAGGGAGGGAACAGCCTTGGTGGCTGCTGCAGGCTTATAGGTGCCGGGGAGAGAAATGCTGTGCACCCTTGACAGAGCTGGAGAGTGTAGGTGGAAGATAGAAAAGAACATGCTGATCGGAAACAATTAAGGTTAAAGGAAACTTATTAAAGAAGAGGAAGGGAGGGTAATTCTAAATAATGAATTTCATTAATTAAAGCAATGTGCTTGGCTTGCTCCATCCGCTGAATATTCTATCACCACCCTTAATTTATCCACATTGTGCATGAGCAGGTGCACTGACTACCAGAGCACTTTCCTGTACCTCCGTTTCCCATTCATGTGGAATGGAGGCTGCTATCCTATCTAGTGCAGAGCCAAAAAGAATTCTTCCATTTTTATCCCCTTGACCTTCAATTCACAAGAAAAGAAATTGCATTTGAAAACTGTCAAAGAGGGAGAGGCAGCGTTGGTGAAAGGCTCATGGGTTGAATGTGGGATTTTTGTTGTTGCATTTAACAAACTTTTGGCAGAAATTGACAGAGAGTTCCAAGAATGGAAATGAGTCAAGCAAATGTGGCCAGTGTTCATTCATATCATTGTTTCTGCATGTGTTCTAAGTTTGCCAGTGATACATAATTAACAGTGCTCTTTATCTTTCTCTTCCATCCCTAATGTCGAAAGAGGACGGTAAGCTCAAGGTGAAGGCAGATTCCAAAATTTGTTATCATGCAGCTCAAAGAATTATGAACAGCTCCTGATGCTCGAAGGCAGCCTCAACACTGTTAAATCTCCCCATATACAGCAAGTCTTCTTTGTATATAGGTATTTTTAATATAAAAAATAAATGCTAGAATGGGAAATAATATATCTCCAGTGACTATGCAAATGTAAATGACTATATATCAATGCTATAATTATTGTGACCAAGCTTCAGTGCAGGAACGAAACCACAAGAAAGCTTCATTGAGTCTGTGGTTTCCGACAAAGATTTGTTTTCATCCAAATTGTGATGTAGTGTTGGGTAAACAAGCTTTTTGAAAACCTGCGACCAGCTGAAATGTTTCCATGACATTTTAAAATATCCAAATGAAACAGATTGTTAAGCAAACAAAAGAATTCCCTTGCTGCATTTGAAATGCAAATATTATGCATCATGGAAACGGGTACGGCAGGAAATAGGTGGAACTGGTTTTCTTCCTAATCAGTTTCTCATCAATTTCTGTGAGAGAAATGGGATACGAAAACCAACCACTCTAAATGAAAAGGGCATAATAATGAACATGGAGCTTTCCCCCCAATATTTTTCCATGATTAAATTTAAAACTCTTTCTTTCTCTCTCTCTTGTCTCATCACCATTGAGGGAAATTTCACACTGAGAAATGAAATATCCTGAAAAGTTTGAGATGTTGTTGTTGTTGTTGTTGTTAATATTATGATTATCACAATGTGACCATCCTCTCAGCAATTGCTTGGCACTAAAATTAAAAAATAGCAGATGTCCTACCTACAAGCTTATAATATAAAGAGGTTTAACTAAAGAACTGCAGTTCCTCAGCTTCAACAATAAGGACCTACTTACAAGCTCTGTAACTGAAATCTACACCAGAGAATAACTCAGGGGTCATTACGAAAAAGGACTTAATAGTGATTCTAGGCCCTCTCCTATCATAGTCTGCCCTGGATCTAGTCCCCAAAAAGGCCTGGTTATGCCAAAACCTCCTTGACCTCAGTCGTTACTACGAGGACCAACTGGTCTTGAATAATGTTCTGCTGGTTCCCCATGTACTACATGGTGTGAATTATTAAAGAGTATATTAATAAGCAGTGCCTTCCAAAAAATAAACAATAACAGGAAGATGAGGCAGGTTTTTTAAAAATGAAAGAAATGCATAAACTTTGAAAAGTAAAGCCAAAGATCGATCTGTTATAAAGTTTTCTCACCATCTTCTTCACAATGTCAATGAGGCGACAGCCTTGGCTTGTGTCAGCATCATACAATGAGAAATTCAGCAGTCAGTTTATACTGAAAGATAAACGATCTCTAAACTGATGTGATTTCAACAAGAGAAAGCAGTGCAAATTATGAAATGTCGTGATTTTGAGTACATTTTTAAAAAAAGAGCCATGCAGCTTTTGGTGCCTGGATATGAGTTGATGTTTATCTCCCTCTTGGATTGATGGAGCAAGTGCCACGAATCCATAATGGAACCTTGTGAGATGTTGAATATATATATATATGAGAGATCAACCTTTTCAATACTTATCTCATGGGATTTTAATCAATCAGTTTGTCACTGTAGTCTGATCTGTGTCAGGAGGTAGATTTCCAAGCAGGGGCTTTCTTCCAATGCAAGAAAACATTTTGCAAACTGCTGCTCCTTGTGTTACTGTTACTGCTGTGCCAAAAGAATTTCTTCAGCCTTCCACTGACAAATACTCATCAATTGGTGAGAAAGGAAATTGCATTGGAAACTCTGAAAGGGGGGAGAGAGAAAATCATGGGTGGGGTGCATAGCTTTAGTTGCACTTACCTAAGTTTTGTGATGGCCAAGGATGTTTGTGAGTGTCTTTTCTTTCACTCTACATCTCATCTCACAAGTGGCCTGTGCTTTGCAGCCTCCCTGGGTGTCCATGCTTCAGTTAAAGCTCATGGGGAAGACATCATAAGGTGACTTCTCTCATTCAGTGAACATGGGCAGCCTGGGAGGCTACAGAATACTTTTGGGATGGGGAATACTGGAAAGAAAAATGACATACCCTACCATCAGCCACCGCACAATGATAAGGTAAGCTCAAAAACCTCAGACCCAAAGAAATATGGAAGAATTCCTACAGGCTCTGAGAATGAGGCAGAAGAATGGAAGTTTCTTCCACAGTGGAATTTTCTTTTCTTCTTCCTCTTCTTCTTTCAGAAAACAGAGGGCAGATATTGGCACAGCAGTAGTTACTGCTAGAAGGTGTTAAAAGCTGTCAAATCCAGACTGATGGGTGCAGGGGGAGGGAATTGCAAAGACTTAGGAGGCAAAATACTTTCCTGGCCAATACTGAATAATAGGGCGTCACTGACATTGGGAGCAGCCAGCTAAAGAACAGGGGCTGGCAATTTTGTGCCACTACACTTGAAAACAAAGAAGCCAAGTGCCCTGTTTAATCTCTTTCCTCTTTGAAAACTTTGAAGTATGCGGTTCTTGTAATCTCCTCAGCCAGCAGGAATTCAAATGCCTTTAATTCGGTAACCTTTTACTCTCCATCTTCTAATTATATTTCCACCTCTGTTTATCAGCTCTACGCATCCCCTGATGTACACAGATCCTTTAGGAGGCTGCAAAAGGACCTTTCAAGAAAAGAAAAGAGGATGCTTTAAGTCTTCTTCAAGAGCTTTCCCTGTCTTTGCTTATTTGGCAAGCCATTCCTTCTAGCTTGCTTGTTCATTGTTATCTACAATAATAAGGTTTTGAGGACAAAACAGAGGAGGTTCTTCTTTTTATTTTGCACCCAGACACATGAAAACGAGCCACTTTATGTGGACCTCCAGAGGTATGATAGACCCTTCTGCATGGTGCTGCCTAGTGGGCTGTGATGAATGTTGGACCCACATGGCCACACTTGCATGTCATCTCAGGGAAAGGCTAACAATCTGATGAGAAAGGAAGGCAATGATTGGACCACTCCCCAAGGGTCTGGAATTCATATACATACCACAACTATATGTGATTGCACTATGTTGAAATGCAGTGGTGCTCATGGCATAGTGAACCTAAATGGAGAGAGATCAGCCACTTGGGAGGACTTGAGTATAGCTAAATTTTTGTCAAGTGGTACCTTGGTTCTCAGGGGATGCAGGTGGCGCTGTGGGTTAAACCACACAAGGTCAGCAGTTCAAATCCCCGTGATGGAGTGAGCTCCCATTGCTTGGTCCCTGCTCCTGCCAACCTAGCAGTTCAAAAGCATGTCAAAGTGCAAGTAGATAAATAGGTACCGCTCTGGCGGGAAGGTAAATGGTGTTTCTGTGAGCTGCTCTGGTTTGCCAGAAGTGGCTTAGTCATGCTGGCCACATGACCCGGAAGCTGTACGCCGAATCCCTAGGCGAATAAAGCGAGATGAGCACCGCAACCCCAGGGTTGGTCATGAGTGGACCTAATGGTCACGGGTCCTTTTACCTTTACTTTACCTTGGTTCTCAAATGCCTTGGTACTCAAACAACTTGGAATCCAAACACTCCAAACCCAGAAGTAAGTGTTCTAGTTTGCGAACATTTTTCGGAAACCAAACATGCTCTGTTTTGAGTGTCACACTTCCATTTTGAGTGCCACACTTCTGTTTTTAGTGTTACGCTGATGTCTGTCTGTTTCTGGTATTTATTTTGCATTTTGTTTTTGCACCTTTTTTGTTTTGTTTTTGTGACTGTGTGGAACCCAGTTCAGCTACTGATTGATTGATTGTGTGACTGCAGTACATTGTTTATTGATTTCATTTTATGGATCAATGGTCTTGTTCGAGAGTAAAATTCATGTTAAATTTCTGTTTTAGGGGTTGTTTTAAAAGTCTGGAATGGATTAATTCATTTTGCATTATTTCTATGGGAAAGTGCACCTTGGTTTTGGAACGCTTTGCTTTTGGAACAGACTTCCAGGAAAAATTAAGTTTGAGAACCAAGTTACCACTTTATCTTAACACAGTTTATACAGGTTGCAAAGCTCAGCTTTCTTTGATGTAGAATTTGGGTCACTTGCTGCAGAATGTTTCACATCCTTAAAACAATAACAACAGCAACAAACAACAACAATGGTCAGAACATTGGTCCCTATAGCTCAAGCTCACTTTTTTTCTATGTGCATGGCAATGACTCACTAGGATTTAAGGCAGCAGTCTTTCCAATCCCTTCCTGGTGATGCTAAGGAATGAAAAAAGATGGAGTTTGGTTTAATCTACCTGGGACTACAAATCCTAGGTATTAGCAAATCCACATTGCTGAAACAGATTTGTGTGCAGGAGTGGTGGATAATTTCTATTCTGTTAGCATTTTAATGAAAAGCTGCTAAATTTGCACATTTCAAAACAACACACAAACCAAAACACAATTATCATTGGAAATTCACACTTCCCTGAATGCAGTTCTCCAGCCAAACAATGTGTGCAAAAGTGCATATCTTAGTTTGTAAAAGAATGCATACATTCATTAAAATAACAAAGAAAAATGCATTGTGTTATAGAAAATTGCTTGCAGCAATGTGTTTGTTACTAAAAACTGCAAAAAAGAGCAGCATGTATAGGGAGAAATTTGCACTAAAATGCTGATGAATTTTCATGAGGATTTGATTTTTTAAACTGCAAATCATTGCAGAAAGGGGGAGAACTAGAGTTATGATTGGGAAAAGAAGAAACTGAGAGAAACAAATTGGAAGATTCATCCATCCATAATTGTGAGCTAGCAGCATTCCATTGTTCCCCAAATAATATTATTTTTATATAAAGGTTTTATCGTTTTTCCTTCATCAATACTGAGACTAGGTTGAGATGCAAAATAAAATATATAAGGATTTACTTTGGAGAAGAAGGGCGAATCTCCTGAACAGTTAAAAAGCTTGGCTGCCAGTTACTTTGCTCTTAATTCCTTTTCTGACTCTGTCAACTAAAACACCTGACCATCACCACTCCTCACTGTTCTGCAGGTAGCCAATACTTTTCTTTTCCAGCTGGCATGGAGTGTATTTGTTTCCTGAATCTTTTCCTCATTTCTATGCTCCCCCATGGTATCAGGTTGGTGTACAACAATTAAACAAACACACACCATTAAAAACAATGTAAATAGTAATCACTAAAATGAGAAACAACCTCAGATATGCAGATGACACAACCTTGATGGCAGAAAGTGAGGAGGAATTAAAGAACCTTTTAATGAGGGTGAAAGAGGAGAGTGCAAAATATGGTCTGAAGCTCAACATCAAAAAAACTAAGATCATGGCCACTGGTCCCATCACCTCCTGGCAAATAGAAGGGGAAGAAATGGAGGCAGTGAGAGATTTTACTTTCTTGGGTTCCATGATCACTGCAGATGGTGACAGCAGTCACGAAATTAAGAGACGCCTGCTTCTTGGGAGAAAAGCGATGACAAACCTAGACAGCATCTGAAAAAGCAGAGACATCACCTTGCCAACAAAGGTTCGTATAGTTAAAGGTATGGTTTTCCCAGTAGTGATGTATAGAAGTGAAAGCTGGACCATAAAGAAGGCTGATCGCTGAAGAATTGATGCTTTTTGAATTATGGTGCTAGAGGAGACTCTTGAGAGTCCCGTGGACTCCAAGAAGATCAAACCTCTCCATTCTGAAGGAAATGAGCCCTGAGTGCTCACTGGAAGGACAGATCCTGAAGCTGAGGCTCCAATACTTTGGCCACCTCATGAGAAGAGAAGACTCCCTGGAAAAGACCCTGATGTTGGGAAAGATGGAGGGCACAAGGAGAAGGGAACGACAGAGGACAAGATGGTTGGATAGTGTTCTCGAAGCTACCAGCATGAGTTTGACCAAACTGCGGGAGGCAGTGGAAGACAGGAGTGCCTGTCGTGCTCTGGTCCATGGGGCCATGAAGAGTTGGACATGACTAAACAACTAATCAACAACAACAAAATGTTTTCTGCCTCAAGCAGGATATGTCTTTTTCTTTTTGGAAAGGTGGAATATATACCTCAATAATAAATAAGTGAAACATGCAATAACTGCACAAACTCCACTTCTGCATGAGGGTGCCAGAAAGGAATATAGGAAGCTGCCTTATACTGGATTGCTCAGTTGGTTAGAGCCACAGTGCTGAGAATGCCAAGATTGCAGGTTTGATCCCCGTATGGGACATCTGAATATTCCTGCATTGCAGGGGGTTGGACTAGATGAACCCCAGGGTTCCTTCCAACTCTATGATTCTGTGAGTCTGACTATGGGTCCATGTAGCTGAATATTATCTACACTGACTGGCAGCAGTTCTGTAGGATTTTAGACAGGAGTCTCTTCCTGCCCTACCTTACATACGAAGGGTAGAACCTGTGACCTTCTGCGTGCAAGACAGATTGTTCTACTGCTGAACTACAGCTCTTCCTATAGGGAAGAAACTATCAGGATGTCCTAGCCAAGCTGTGTTGTAATATGGCTGGAAACATGGCCATTTACTCGAGTGCAATGCAAGTATGCATGTGCGTGCGCTCGCGTGCATAAAAAGCAAACACCATTGCAAGAATAGCAAATTGGCAGTAACCTGTGGCTGCCAAACTGCAATCTCAGTGAATTAATCTTTCATTTCATCTCTGGATTTACCGTAGCTGTTCAATCGGGAATAAAGTTATGATTGAATTGAGATCCGTTTACATTCATTCCTCATGCTGCCACATAATAAACACTTTTATTACCCAAGTTTCCTCAGTGTATATATTATTAGGAATCACACAATTTGTCTCTGTGTTGACTGTGGGAAATCAATAAGAAGGAGCTGTATTTTTTTACAAGTGCAGAGGGCCTGAAGGAGTTTGAGGAGAGAAACCAAAGTATACTTGGGAAGAGAATTTTGTTCAGACCACATTTCTGAGTGACCCAATCCAAACCTCACCAGGGCTGGGTCTGCCATGAGGCAGACTGAAGCAGCTGTCTCAAGCAGCAGAACCCCAATGGGGAGGTGCCCCACTCACCCAAAAAGTGAGGAGAACCAGCTGCAGCATTGGCTTCTAGGTTCCAGAGAGATCTCACTGGAACCTGGCACCCACCGCCACTCCTCTTGTGGTGAGGGGTTCCACTGTCGAAAACCATTGCTGCAACAGCATGACCCTAGTAAACAAGGCTTTGTCACTGCAGAAGGCGGGGAGGAGGCAGCTGCTGCTGGAGGAGGTGACACATTAACATTTTGCCTCAGGCAGCAAAACAGGATGGGCCACCTCTGACCCTCAGCTTCCAGGTTAATGCATAGATCTGAACTGCAACCTTCTCCAAATTTTATGGCCTCTCTTATTTTTCTCCTACCGATAGAGAACCTAAAAAGAGGACTCTATATGGGTTCTTGGGTACCCCTTAAGGGGAAAAGAGCAGTTTTTCTTCTTCTAACAGTTACATGCTTGAATCATTCTTGGATTACAGCAAAAGAAACATACCAGATTCTTAGTTTTTATTAAAAAAATAGAAGCATCAAGTTAAAAAGTACATTTTTTAAAAAAAAATTAATGAAAACAGGCTGCTATAGGCACATCTAGTGTGAGATACTTGGTTTGGACTTATTTGCACTCATATCAAGCCTTGGGGGAAGACATGATCTTCTTGCATTTGAAAAATAAAATAAAAACAAACAAAGGATAAAGCTGTATTCTTTGCACAGGAAGAGTTAGGGTAAGATGAGCTGGAGAGAACGAGGTTATGTAAATAATTAACCTTTTGAAAATAACTCTTCCCATTCGAGTGTGCCTATCAATACAATATAATTACAAGATTTTATTCACTCTTTGCGGTAGGTGACAAAAGGTAATTTAAAATCCAAGCTTGAATTTGCATATTCGGTGGCCCTGCTCCTTCCTTGGATACCCTGACATGAGAAATGTGCCAGCTTTTCTTTCATTTACATGTTTTAAAATGGATGTTAAGCTGAAAACGAAGGCCAGTCTCCTCCAGAAGGTTTGCTGAGCTGCATCACCCCTGTCAGTTTGGTAATGCCACGATCATGCTGAGGTATGTATATAACTGAGCTGAAATGTTGATTGACTCGACTTTTAACGCTGAATATGATGGATGGAGGAAAAGGAAACTTCTATTGAGATGCTCAACCAAACTACAGAGATTCTGGCTATTTCCTGGTTCACTGTTTTAAGCACAATCCTGCTCTGATGTTTGTTTGTTTGTTTGTTTGTTTATTAATTAGCCAAAGGTCTGGGAGAAGAGGAATATTTTTGCATGGCAGCTAAAGATATGTGACAAAGGTATCAGGCGAGCCTTCCTGAGGAGATCATTCCACAAACAGGGAGCCACTGCAGAAAAGGACTGTTCTTGCATTACCACCCTGCAGGCCTCTCAAGGAGGAGGCACATGAAGAAGGACTTCAGATGATGATCAAAGGATCCAGGCTGGTTCATTTGGGAGAGAGGGCTCCTTGATGTATTGCAGTCCTGAGCCATTTAAGGCTTTATAGGTTAAAACTGCAAGAAGATCAAACCTATCCGTTCTTAAGGAATTCAACCCTGGAAGGACAGATCCTGAAGCTGAGACTCCAATACTTTGGCCACCTCATGAGAAGACAAGACTCCCTGGAAAAGACCCTGATGTTGGGAAAGATGGAGGGCACAAGGAGAAGGGGACAACAGAGGACGAGATGGTTGGACAGTGTTCTCGAAGCTACCAGCATGAGTTTGACCAAACTGTGGGAGGCAGTGGAAGACAGGAGTGCCTGGTGTGCTCTGGTCCATGGGGTCACGAAGAGTCAGACACGACTAAATGACTAAACAACAGGTTAAAACCAACATTTTGAATTAGGCCTGGAACTAATTGGCAGCCAGTGCGGTTGGGCCAGGATCAGTGTGATGTGCTCAGACCATCTTGTCCCAGTGAGCAAGCCTGGCTGCTGAAATCTACACTAGCTAAAGTTTTTGAACGCTCTTCAGAGACAGCATCGCATATACTGTAACCTACAGGTTACCAGAGCATAGACAACACAAGTTAGGCTAATCCTGTCCAGATAGGGGAGCACCTGGGCCACCAGCTGAATCTGATGGAAGGTACTCTGTGCCACCGAGGCCACCTAAGCTTCAAGTGACAGCAATGGATCCAGAATTACCCCGGAGCTACATACTTGCTTATGCAGAGGGAGTGTAATCCCATAAAGTGCGGGCAACCTCCCATTCATCTAGTCTAGGGAACCACCCAATAACAGTGCCTCAGTCTTATCTGAATTGAATTTTAGATTATTGTCTCTCATCCAATTCATTATTGAGGCAAGACAATGGTCCAGCATATCCAGTGCCACACCTGCAGATGTAAAGGAGAAGAAGAGGTGTGTATCATCAGCATATTGCTGACAACGTACTACAAAACTCCAGATAAACCCACTCAGTGGTTTCATGTAGATGTTAAACAGCATGGGGGATAAAATTGAACTCTGAGAAAGCCCACAGTGAAGGCTCTACAGAGCCAAAGAGAGCTCCCCAAGCATCATCCTCTGAAAATGACCATCCAAGTAGGCCCTGAACCACTGCACCCCCAACTGAGACAGCCAGAAGGATACTACGGTTGATGGTGTCAAAAGTTGCTGAAAGGTCAAGGAGCACTAACAAGGATACATTTCCCCTGTCCCCCTTCTGACAGAGGTCATCATACCAAAGCAGTTGCTGTGTCAAAACCAGGCTAAAACCCCAGTTGAAATGGATCTGGAAAATCAGTTTCCTACAAGAGTGCCTGGATCTGGATCGAGACCTGGATCTAACAAGGACTACATAACAGCAGGAGTGGCCAACATGGTGGGGTGCTGCTTCTGATCCACTTTCCCAACACTGGTGTCACAGTCATGGACCAGTACAGTGCATTACAACAATGGTGAGGTTGGGGCTCCTCAGATACACCACCAGAACCAATCTGGTCCTCTTACTGGCGTCTGGGCATTTTCAACATATATATATTCAACATATATAGTGTGGGGAAAATTAATTCCCCCCAGTCATGAATCCCACCCCCTTCGGTGAACCGGAAATTCCTCCTGAGGTGTCTTTTTTTCGTTCTGCTTGGCCCTGGTTTACATTTGGGGGAAACACAAAATGCAGCTTTAGATGCTGTTTGTGTTTTCCTCCAGATTTTGTGATTTAGGATTTGCCATCCTGTTTTAAGCAAAAGGTATGTTTATGCAACCCATGTGGCTTAATTAGGCTGCTTACTTTAAAGAGGTCAAAGACTTCAAGCTCTTGTGAGCAGACTGGGGAGGTGAGGAGGCTAGACATTGGCTTTATAGTCCTGGCAAACCAAACCAGGATCACCCCTTAATTTCTGAGCATGTCTATAGTTGCTTCTTTGCAGAGATGCCTACTGAGAACTAGGCAGCTCATTCACCGCCTGACAAGTAGCTTTTTGCTGCTGTTATTATTATAGATTTCACCAGTGACAGATATTTGGAGGTGCGGGGTGGGAGTGAGAGTGCAGAGATTTTTATTATTTTTTTGTGATCCCATTTTATGACATTTCAAAATGGTGCCTGATGAAGATAAGGGCTCTTGTTAAAATAGCACCCCAGATTTTTGCTCTGCTTTGAAGCCATGAAAAGGTCCATTGACTTGAAGAGGCCATAAGGGCATGCGTGCCCTTTATTTCAGAGGGGTTTCATTGCTGGTTCCAACGCCAATGTTGTATGGCTTTTCCAGCCATACTTCTGATATCCACAAGAAGAGTGTGGTGGGCTAAAGTCAGGAAGCCTGCACATCTAGAACTGCAGCTCCTATATGTGGAGGCCCCATTCACAAGACGAGCGGATGGATGAATGGATGAATGAAGGGGTCTCTCATACAATTAGAACTCAGGCACACTGTCCCTCCCACTCATGCCAAGTGACATCCTTTCATTCTCAACTCTCCCACCCTTAAACCCTAATAATCAGGCGACGACAGCATGTGAGAAATAGCCTAGTGGCACAGTGGCACTAGCTTTTTATTGCTTGCGAGCACGCAGAGCCATCAGTTGTATGATTGACACATAATAACACCCTTCTCGCCATAAAAGCAGCAGTTTTGCCTTATTTATGTAGGTTTTGAGCCAATAAGCTGGTTTCATAACGCACTAATGTTTGCTTGTAAGCAATAAACCGAGTGCCTGTGCAATAATTCTGACTAGGAGGAAATTATTATGAGATTGGAGGCGAAGTTTTACCGTGAGCTCTTTGTAGCTGCACACCACCCCAAACAGCAAGTGAAAGATAACATTGCAGATCTCTTAAAATAATGTCAAATGTGCCTTCTCTTCTGGACATAAAGAATTTAAAACTCCTATTCTAAACGCTTATCAGGTGATTTTCACCCATTCCAGTAGCAAGCAATCTTGTGAGTGAATGACGTGTTGCTGAAATAGGGGTGTTTTGTATTCCAGATTCCAAACTGATGAAAAAGAATATATTAAAGGAAACATTTCTTCTAGCAATGTGTAGAATTTGTCCTTTATTACACTGATTCACCACCACCACCATCATGGTGTTATTCTTTCAGTTTCATAAAAACAATCTTCAAATGGGCACTTATATTCAGGTTCTTACACTTTGAAAATAAATAATATCACTGAAAACTGGCTGCCTTCAGATGAAATATTGGCAAAAATGGTTTAACATAGATGTGTTAAAAAGCAACTGTTGAAAATGAAGGTGAAAATTGGGTTCCACTAGTGGAGAAACTAAGTGTACCTACGGATTCAATCACCCTCTTTAGTCCTAATAGACTTGAAACCCTGAGGGCCAAACTAACCATTCATGTAATCAGCTATTGTGTTATCCCCCTCCCCACCAAAAAATTGCTTTCCATTGTTATGAATGGGAGTTCCTCTCCAGTGCAGATAGCAGGCTTGGGGGAGCCATTCCAGTTCTGAAGGCAAAGGGTTAAAGTTGTTCCAGATTGTGGGTGGAGGGACACATCTGCTGTTTACATTTTCAGAACCCTTCATGCAGTTTCTAACATTGAAAATGGTATCATACTTAATTTTCTACACATTACTGCACTGGGATGGGGGAAAATTCAGTTCTCATTTTAATGGGAACCTACCTAGCATGTCCTTTATGTGCAACTTTGTTGAATTTTGTGGTGCAGGTTTCCAACCCCCCAAAATGTGTATATTAGGGAGAAATATGTATAGAAAAGCAAAATAAAAATAGTGAAATAGTATAAAAATGCAGTATATTAGGCAAAATTGCATTCAAAAATGTGTATATTAGGAAAAATGCACACTAAAATGCTGATGTTCATGGTTATTATTTTTTAATCAGTCAAAAATGGATGCAGATATGTGGCTGGCTGACCTCTGCACTGTTTCCAGCAACCTCCAGTATTCATTCTGATTTGTTTGTGGGGAGGTTAGATGATGTTGCATCAAAGCAAATGGTAACCTCCACTTCCATATTCATATTCCCATCGCTTTCCTTATTTCAACAAGTCCAATCTTTTGAAGAGGCAGGTTTGTTGCACAAGACATTACAATAAACTACTATTGTGCAACCTGAAAACAGTTACATTCTGGAAGTTCCTTAAGAATGTGGGGCGGGGGGGGAGTAATAGACTGGTTTGTCCACCCATTAACTGGGTGTGCTGTCTGGTCCAAATGAGGCAGGCCCAGAATAATAATTACTTGTGCAAACATGCAACATAGCAGCTAATTCATCAATGTGTTTTCAATCTCTGCACTGGGAGTGATTGAACAGTCCCTACCAGTTTCATCCTATGGTCAGTGCTCTTTTGTAGCATTAAACTGATTGTGCAAAGGGATCTTCCTGCAAAGCACCTGAGAGTGCTTCTCATTCAGCTACTTTTGGGGGAGGGTTTGGCAAGCATATGGAAAAGTCAATAAACCTGTGAGAAGGAGCTATAGCTGCTGAAGAATTACTTGGTTCTCTCCCACTAAGATAACAAGGGGTGGGGGAACAATCACACCCCTTATTCAAACGTATTTCTACCCTCTGCCTTATTTATTTTATGGTAATTTAGGAAACAATTTGCAAATGCTCACCTCCGAAACAACTGCTTTGGTGACAGCAAAGAGTTATTGACAAGCAATTTACTTTCCACTCCACTGGTTTAAAAATAGAAAGTAACCAGAAAGAAAGGACGAAAATCCCCGCCTCACATATTGCCTGGGGCATATGGGAGATATTGTAGCTCAGGCCATCTTTTTCCAAAGCTAATTTAAATTAAGAGAATCGACATCCCACCTGTTATGCGGTACCTGAGTTTCAGCTGAAACCTGCGAGAGATGAACCTTAGGACCACCGATGTGTGACTCCTTCCATCCCTCGCATAAGTGGACTGTTATTACCAGCATGGTAGAATTTAATCAGCAATGTTTTCTATTGTCTTGGCTCCCGGAAGGTGTTTTGTGATGCAAGGAGAGAGCAGATTATAAGTTTATGGAGGAGACTTATTTAGATTAAGTTGCTGTTTAAGATCCAATAAAGCCAAACGAGGAGGGACCCATGAAAGTTTTATGAGTAAATGGAGGAATGCGGGGCTCAGCGGAAGTTCATCCTCTGAGGTTAATTTCTTCCTCTGCAGTCTTTTGAACTACAAAGGTGCAGCCCCTCCCTGCAGCTAAAAGAATCCTCAGTGTCGTGGAAATGGGCTTTTAGAGCATTTATGCCGCAGTGTGCATGCACACCCATCTTCTGAACCCAATTCACTTCTCCCCTTTAGGTGCCTGTCAGGGACTGACTGAGAAGGAATGGTGGAGACCACCCCCTCCTCCTGCAATTCCCAGAGAAGAGGGAGACAGTGTACATTTACAACAGTGGTTTGCAGAAGGTCCCAGTTCAGAGGCTGCAGAGGGCAGAAACTGGGAAATATTGGGAGAGGAGCAGGAAGAAGAAGAAGAAGAAGAAGAAGAAGAAGAAGAAGGGAAGAAGAAGAAGCACGACCAGGGGAGAGACTGCTGACAGACTCAGTATCTTTAGAAAGCATTCCAGATCCCCCCTCTTCCAGGACCTGGCGGGCATTGAAAGCAGGAGAATAGAAAGCTCTGAGGCAGACGGCACAGATCAGCCAATGTAGGGATGACGTATAATAGGAGAGATGGAGGGGGTGGGGTTTTACTCAGAGCAACGCCATAACCGAAATCGAGGCACCTTTTCTAAACCTCTTTCTGTGAATATTGAATAAATAGCTTCTTGTCGTTTCATTACTGGCAGCCTGCTGTGCGGGAGGGGGGTCAGTTTCCCTGAAGCCTGACAGTGCCTGACAGAATAGAAGCAATAGGCAAGCTGTTGGCTTCCCTTTCACCTAAGAATGTTATAAGAGTACTGATGGGTCAGGCCAAAGACCCATCGAGTCCAGCATGTTGTTCTCACAGTGGCCAAACAAAATGCCTAGGGGAAGCACAAGTGCAGGACCTGAGTGAAACAACACTCTCCACACGTGTGATTTCCAGCAACTAATATTCAAAGGCAAGACAGCCACCAGTAGTGGAGGTGGCCACCAAGAGCATTAACCTCAGGTCCAGCCAGTGGTGGGCTTTACTGCTTACTGCTAAATAGTGCATTCAGCTTCCTGGGTTTTGGTGATTTGAAGAGAGGAGGTATAGGGTTGTTGTTGCTTTCTAATTTTCTGATACTTTTCTGCAACATGGCTTCCCATCCAATTAGGACTGCAGGGTATTTGCAGCTGGACAGCCCTCATTACTGCTATAGTGCATGAGTTGAGCTGTAGGCAGTCGCCAAGTGAAAGTTGGGTACCATGTGCTAGGAGCTGGAAGCAACAGCCTGAAGTCAAATCAGAAGTCCAAGAAGACAAGCTGCTAGTCCTGATTGTTACATATGCACCATCCAAGTTCAGAGGCAGGATGCTACTGAATGTCATTTTCTGAAGAGCAGTAACAGGAGAGTCTTATTCCTGATGAGATCTTTACTCAGTCCTTGCCTGTGGTCAGGAACTTCTCTGGATGGGTGAGTTTCCATCTGGCATTTAAGGCGCCGCCTTTTCTGCAGGCTTGAGACCCACTTAGCCTCATGGACAGATGGGGAACTCACCCTGGGCTCAGATTGCCTCTCTTTGGCCTCATTGCAGGATCCTGGCTCCTTACTCCCACACGGAGCCTTCCCCAAGGCTTGGTGTAAGGCTTGGTTATCCTGGCCTTCTTCTGATGAGGATTCCCATGGCTGAGGCATGACACTGGGCAGCCAACTGTTAAGGATCCATTGAAGATCCTGCTTTGATCAAAAGATCCTCCATATGAACTGACCTGGACCCTGCAATCATCACCTGAGGTATTTCTTCATGGGCCTGCTCCATGAGAAGTCTAGATGGTGGCAACACAAGAATGGGCCTTTTCTGCGGTGGCTCCCCATTTGTGGAACGCTCTCCCCTGGGAGGCTTGTCTGGCACCTTCATTACATATCTTTAGGCATCAGGCAAAAACGTTTCTCATTAACATGACCTCTGGCTGATTAACATTCTATGCCCTTTGAAATGTGTTTGTAGGAGGGGGTTATTGGTTTGTTTTTGTTCTTATTATTTTTGTGTTCCCATTTTGTATTTTTATTTCGTGAAGCACTCTATGATCTTCAGCGATATACAAATTATTATTATTATTATTATTATTATTATTATTATTATAGCATGGGCTTGGACCAGAGGACCTTCAAAGTTCCTTCTAACACTATGATTCCCCCCCCCCCATGTTTCATTACACAATAGCCCTTCTTTCATGGCACACTTTTGGAATTACAGGTGTATAAAAGTATGGCAGAATAAAGCAACTGAAGTGTACTGTACTTCAGCCCTTGGGAGCTAAAATAATGGCTCAAATTTGTCCTTTCCTTACCAATCTAATCATTTTGCAGGCACCGTGTTCCCTTAAAAACCTGCTTTTTGCAATGTTTAAAAGCCCATCGATCATTTTGCTCTCATGCCGCTTTGCAATTGAAATAAAGTACCGAACACCAGAGCGTCTGCATCACAGCATTTGAAAGGTACAACATTACATTCAAGTTATTGTATTTAATAAGCCATGCAACAGATTGAATGGCTGACATGCCAAATGGCAGCTTGCAGAGCTACTACATGCAGTTTTTTTAAAAGACCGTCTATATAATGCCTCTTGGAATGAGGGTTTTCGTGACAGCACCATCTCCGTTATTATTGCCATAGATTATCCCCAAAGCCATACATTTTCTCTGAAGCACCCTTGCAAAGTGACTTCTGTCTTCCACATTCAGCCGCTAAAAAACCAAAATGAAAATTTTGAAGGCCGATGTATGCATGCAAATAACTTCCCGCTCTTAAATATGAAAGAGAAAAGAGAGAGAGAGAGACACGGAGAGAAATCCAGCAGCCTAGTTGTTTTTCTACAGTAACACCCTCTACTTAAGGGAACTAATGAGAAAAAATATATTTCAATCAAGTTCAACTTGAAGGGAAATTTTACATTCTGATGGGACTGGTGGCAGCGGGGCTGGCTTGAGTTGAGAAAAAGCCTGTTGGCTATAACACGCCACATGTAATTTTCAAAGCATTATCAAAGACCTTGTAAGAACCTAGAAGATTTGTGCCTGCAAGCCTTCTTTTCGATTCCTCCAGGAAGCAATTTGACTGCGAGACTAATAAAGCACTTTGTATCCTGTCTATAAAAGCCCATTTTGAAGCTGTGGCCTCTTTTTGTTGCTGTTGTGTATGCTTAACATACCTCTGCTCCATCCGGTCGCTGAGCCTTTGCATGTGGGTAGGAACGGCCCAGTTTAGACAGACCGAAAACAAGGAAGGCACAGGAAATTGGATATTACAACCATTGTTATTATTTTATTATTTATTATGATGGCCATAGCTGAAGGAAATTGTTTAATAGGTCTCAGAAGGGGTGGGGGAGTAGCTGCGCCAATTTCCTCTCCATCTGCTTGACAGCCTTGAGGCCCGTTTAGACATTTGTCAGAATGCACCGCTAGCACTTTTCCTGGTTAGAATTTCTTCAGGCTGCCGTTCAAAACTGTGTGTGTGTGTGATGGTGGGACACCTTATCGTTGCTGTTGATGCTACTGCTGTTGTGCAGTTTGGGGGCAGAGCACATATACCATATAGTACCCTGCCCCCTAAAGGGCTTACAGTATAGAAATATGCACAAGAGACACAGAGGAAGTAGAGGCAAATGCAGAACTCGCTCTCCACAAGAAGCAGCTTTGGCCTCCAACGTGGATGGCTTTAAAATATTATTTGACAAATTCATGGAGGATAAGGCTATTCATTAAGGAGGGACGTGGGTGGCGCTGTGGGTTAAACCACAGAGCCTAGGACTTCCCAATCAGAAGGTCTGTGGTTCGAATCCCAACGACGGGGTGAGCTCCCGTTGCTCGGACCCTGCTCCTGCCAACCTAGCAGTTTGAAAGCGCGTCAAAGTGCAAGTAGATAAATACTTCCAGCGGGAAGGTAAACGGCGTTTCTGTGCGCTGCTCTGGTTTGCCAGAAGCGGCTTAGTCATGCTGGCCACATGACCCGGAAGCTGTACGCCGGCTCCCTCAGCCAATAAAGCGAGATGAGCGCCGCAACCCCAGAGTCGGCCATGACTGGACCTAATGGTCAGGGGTAACCTTTTTAAGGCTATGCATGGCTACTAGCCATGATGGCTGTGGCCTGCCTTCATGGTCAGAGGCAAGTTGCTGGAATCCATAAGAGCAGAGAGGCCTTTTGTGCTCAGGTTCTGCTCCCTGGTTTCCCACAGGCATCTGGTTGGCCACTGTGAGAACAGGAGCCTGAACTAGATGGGTCATTGTCCTGATTGAGCAGGTTCTTCTTATGAGAATTTCCCCTGAGTAGTCTCACCATGTTTTATTTCTTGGGTGGAAGGCACCATTTCCTTCCTATGTTGCTCCAGAACAATGCTAGGTTTATGGCATTGTGGAGGATGCAAAACCGGCCTGCTCTTCCGCTACTTCCATGAGGGGCAGTCACATTTTTTCTACACAATTCATGTTGAGAGCAATGGCACATCATCAGGTATCATTGCAGCAAGCAGGAATCAAAGGCAGGAGCCCCATTGAGACCACCTATCATGGGATGATGGTGGGAAGAGGGAATGAGTGACAGCCCCTCCCCACAAAGAAAAAAGTCTCTGAATGTAGAATTTGTACATGGCTACTGAATCTGTGCAGGTCAGGCGGCAGAGCCAGGCATCATGATAACGACTCCTCTGTTTGTATCTCTTAGCTTTGCTGTTTGTCTGATCAAGTTCAGACCCTCCAAGTGTCCCTATTTTCCAGGAGCATCCCTGATTTAGAGAAGTCATACCAGTTTCTAATTTTATCTCAGAATGTCCCACTTCTCTGTAGGATGTCCCTATTTTCCTTGGAGAAGTGTTGGAAGGTATGCAAATTTTATTTAATCACTCTAGGGACACATTTATACCTTATGTTTGAAGCCCTTTAAGCAGTCATAACTTCCTCTGAAGAATGCTGGGAGCTGTAGTTTGTTAAGGATGCTGAGAATTGTTAGTATGCCACTATTCCCTTTATAGAAGAAGAAGAAGAAGAAGAAGAAGAAAAAGAAGAAGAGGAGAAGAGTTTGGATTTGATATCCTGCTTTATCACTACCCGAAGGAGTCTCAAAGCGGCTAACATTCTCCTTTCCCTCCCTCCCCCACAACAAACACTCTGTGAGGTGAGTGGGGCTGAGAGACTTCAGAGAAGTGTGACTAGCCCAAGGTCACCCAGCAGCTGCATGTGGAGGAGCGGAGACGCGAACCCGGTTCACCAGATTACGAGTCCACCGCTCTTAACCACTACACCACACTGACTCTCACCAGTAAAAGTACAATTCCAAGTGTTTCATGTGAAGAGGGATTGACTATTAAACCATTCTGAGGAGGGTAGCTCTCTGAGGGGAATAGGGGTCTCCTAACAACTTTCAGCACCTGTAACAAACTACAGCTCCCAGAATTCTTCAGAAGAAGCCAAGGCTGCTTAAAGTTGCACCATTGTCACTGCTAAGCTAACCCATTTTGCTGCCTGTTTTAAGTGGTGCCAAAATGCCCAAACTTAAAATTGCTGTATCATTCAGAAACCAATTATTGCCATAATGTATTCTGTCCCCAATGAGACTTGCTTATTGTTCTGATGTATATTTTTAGAATCAAAGGGACAATCCCATTAAAAATCCTTAGGCAGCCTGGACATTCTCAATGCAGGTAAACAAACTATTCAAACCCTGGGCTGGCTATTTGAATATAAATATTTTCTTCTGGTTGGGGACAAAGTTCCACATTGAATCTTCAACATGAAGAAAGGAAGATTGTTTCCAAATGGGAGAAGAATACTAGTTGAAAAGCCATGTTTCCTTTTTTAGAGACTAAAGAACACTTTGAAATGTAAATGTTCAGTGTGGAGCTCAGGGAACCCAATGTACCAATGATTGCTATTAAATATAATAGGTTTTTTTCTCCACCTGACTCTATACTTATAAAGCCATAGTTCTGAAAATTTAATAAAGTCTTTAACCAGCAGGAATAAGCTGGTTCTGATGGGAAGGGCACAATCAATGAGATAATCATGCTTTTTACATCTTTTCCATTCTCTTAAATTTAATTCAGTCATGACTAGGGATGGGCAAATCTGTCAGTTTCAGTTTCTTATTTTCCCAACCTTAAATCCACTTCTCTATATTTCCACATCACTTTGCATTTTTATTAGTTAAAAAAAAGTCATGAAAACGCATCAACATTTTAGTGAGCATTTCTCCTAATATATATGTTTTTGAGTGCAATTTTGCAAAACAATTCCCCCTAACATAATGCATTTTTGTATGGTATTTCCACAGGCAAATGTGCATTTCAATGCACACTTTACCCTAGTGTGTGTACACACACACACACACACACACACACATTTGTGTAACATAGCTTGAGAACTACACTGCAACATACAGGGAAATATGTACAGTGGTACCTCGGGTTACATACGCTTCAGGTTACAGACGCTTCAGGTTACAGACTCCGCTAACCCAGAAATAGTACCTTGGGTTAAGAACTTTGCTTCAGGATGAGAACAGAAATCGTGCTCCGGTGGCGCAGTGGCAGCAGGAGGCCCCATTAGCTAAAATGGTGCTTCAGGTTAAGAACAGTTTCAGGTTAAGAACGGACCTCCGGAACGAATTAAGTACTTAACCCGAGGTACCACTGTATTTGAATGATAGTTGTGCTTTGGTTCTTGGATTTTTTCAGGAAGTGTGATTTAGATAGGTTCACCTTTCAATGCAAAATTGAATGGAATTCCCTCCTCATATCTAGCTATCACTTGATACTTAGGAGGCTACAGGCAAATCCTTCATGAAGGCCAAAATTAGTTCTGAGACATCTGGCATGACAATGAAGGTTTCATACACTTTCAAGACACACTTCTAGATACAAAATATCTAGTCTTTTGCCTAGCTACATTTTTACATTCAGAAATCAGGAATGTTACAATGTCAAAAGAAGAAGAAGCTGAATTTAGAATCAAAACAAGGACTATGTTTCTCTTTATACAACCAACAGGGAAGGGAGACAAAGTGGCTTTATTTATCTATTTTAAGTTCAGACTGGCAATAGCAGCCCTGGGGGTTTATGGGGCTCCCTGCAGGCTTGATTGTCAAGCCATTGTTCTCTTGTTACCTGGCTTTTGACTCACTGAATGCTCACCTGAGGCAGAGATACTGACTCCCCCCCCCTCCTGTGCTATGGCCCTGACTTCATAAATAGAAAACTACTGCTCACCTGCAACATTTGTAATGACTTTAGCAGCAGAAGCAGTGTTGAAGCTGTGGGCTGCAAGAACCTTTCTAAAACTGGTAGAAAGGTTGAGCTTCAAACAAGACTTTCTTTGAAAGGAATTCATTTGCTCAGATTACCCTCTGGAGTGCAAGGGTTTGCTTAACACTGGTTGGAAAGAGCTGGGTGCAACCAAGACTTCCTTGGAAATTGGCTCCATTTGCTCAGATTAGCAGAACCTTGGCAGGGAAATCAGCATGTCATCTAATACAGGGACCTCTCTATGGCTACAACTGATGTTGTGTGACTCATTTGTGGCTAGGGAATCATGGGACTGCTAAAGGAATCATGATTCCTGAGCTGGAAAAAGTCATATTCTTCACTGGCTACTTTCAGACTTCATAAAATTCCACCTCTCCCCACTTCCCTCTGGTGAGTCTTTTCTGCTATTCTTGAGCGAAGAGAGTAGCAGAGAGAGGGGACTGACATCAACAGGGAGGGCTCATGCTAACTCATGGGGATTTTGCAAATCTGACTATAATTGAGCACTCACAAATCCCCTCAAGACTTTGTGCTGCTCAATGACTATGCTCAACCTTGTTGGGTTTGTGAACTGAGGAGGGTGGTGAAGGGCTATAGTTCAATGGTGGAGCATCTGCTTTGCATGCAGAAGCCTCCTGGTTCAATGCCCAAAAACTCCAGGTAGGAATGGGAATGTTCTCCTTCTGAAACCCTCAAGAGCTACTGTCATGAATGAGCCAGCTCCCAGATAAGGTTTGCAGCCAGCTCCCAGGGAAGGGTTACTGCTAACTGAAGAAACAACCAGGAACAGAGAGGGTTAACTGCCATGCAGGATGAGCATCAGCTAGTGCCAACTCCCCCGCCCCTTGGAATGCCGGCTGATAAGGAAATGGCTGAGAGCAAGCCAGAACATGGGCAGAGCTCACCGGAAGCACAAACAGGTGGGAAAGAGTTAAAAGACAGCCTCTCAGAGAATGGGGAAGAGGAGGGAGCTGACCCACTCAGTATGAGGTCTTGATGAATGGGAGGGCTTCAAGATAGGAAGCAAAACAAAAGAAGTATGAAGTGAATGCTCAGTTGCTTCTGATCACACCGGAGCAGTCCTCAGAAGGGTCATCTTGACTGATGATGGTGGAGACTGTTTTAAAGCCGTCCGGAGCTATCTGTTTGTTTTGACAATAAAGTATCCTTTTTAATTATCTACGCTCACTGTGGACTCCTGACAGCTACTGACAGTTAATGTAGACAATCAGAGCTAGGTGGAACAGATGCCTATGTTTATATGTGTTCTGTTACCCCTGCTGATATTGTGGTTGGGAAAGAGATGCAGATGAACTGAAGGAACTGAAAGCTTCAGCAAACTGTGTATGTTCTAATTCCAAAACTAATCTGATAAATTCTCCTAGTTAAACCAAAATATAAGAGAAAAGAATTTAGAGCAGTGTGAAACCAATAGAAGGAGTAAAATGGAGCAAATTCTTTAATCTTTCATGCTAACATTAAAGCAGACCTTCCACATGTTTTCTATCTGCTTTTTAGGGTGTCCACAGCACCCTAAACTCCTGGTGGTGGCAATCATGAAAAACCCTTGCTAGCTGTCTAAACTAATGTTGAGACTTGGACTGCTTAACCACCGAGGAGTTTTAAAGCAAGGGGCAAAATAAAGATGAGAGGCAAATAAATTAATAACACCCTCATATGGGAAGAAAACCAATTTATTCCAGTTGACACAGTGGCTGACTCCCTCTGCCTTCTCCTACAACGCTTTGATTTTTGACACAATAGTTGTCAAGAGGACAGGTATGCAACATTGTGAAGGTTGTGCCTTTTTGTGGTCTTCCCTTTGCAGGAATATACAGCCTCAATGTAGAACCTGCCTTTTTCTCCTATCCCTGATAACCGTGGATCTTGACAGCTTGCTGATTCTCCTACATTTATTTTCAAAAGCATAACTACATTTTTTTTTATTTGCTAGCTAAAGGAACAAATCTAAATACCTAGTAATTTATCTCAGAAGTGAAATCATATCATGAGTAGTGTTTCCTATAATTGCTTGCACTAGAGGGATTTATGCAGGTGTAAGGTGGGCAAAGAAAGCTATTAAGTATTCAATGATAGTGATTTCGTATCAGGCAGGTAAATTGTTGTATTTGCATTTCTTTTTCTTTCCTCTGAATACCCAGTTTCCCCAAAAATTCCTTAAAGTAAATTTGCAGTTGCAGATACTTGCAGGCAATACAACTGGAATACACTGGAAGGAGTTTTTCAGTGTATCCTTTGTCCTTTTAACACTAAGGGATTATCTCCTTTTTATATAAGGTAGGAGAGGGAAACCTCAGGCCTGGGGTTTGAATATGCCCCCCCCCCCAATGCCTCTCTATCTGGCCCTTAGGTTGCACCTCTTGCTACTACTGCTTTGCACCCCACACATTTCTGTATATCGGAAGTGTTTCCTTTAACCATGAAAATGTATCTTGCTTGTTTAGATGAAGAATAGAGGGGGATGTATGAGTGTGTGTAGAAAATAATAAAATTAGCAGTCATAACATTAACATTCTATACTGTTCCACTTATACTCATTGGGAAGAAAGCTGAGAAATGGGGAAAAGCTTACATTTTAGTAAGCAATTGCCAGCATTCTCCCGACCCCATTTTTTCATGGAATACTAGAAAAATAAAAATTCAAAGGGACCTCAACTAATCCTGAGGGGGCCAACTCCCCACCCATTGCAATGCCCTAGAGTATTTTGGGGTTTTAGGTGAAACACCATCCTTGTAAAATTTTGCAATGGCTCAACTAAGAATTAAATCACACATTGAATCACTCATTCCTATTAAATTCCTTCAATGTCATGGTCTGAGATCAAACATGAAGAAGGACTCAGAATCTGCATCACACCTGAGAATCTTGGGCAGTTGCCAAGGCTCCTGTACCTGGCAGAGCCCAATGCTCCCTTCTGCTCTAGGCCAATGTTTGAATTTTCTTTTTGGCCTGCCATATCACCATTTTAATTTTCTGTAAAAGCTCTCAAGCACCCCCAGGACCAGCTGGTGGTAGAGGGACTTAGCAGAGGGCATTTCCACCAAGGAATGAGCATCTGGCTCTGTTACCTGCTCTGAGGAAAGCCTGAGGGATGCATGGGGGAGCGAGTTTCAGTGTCTCTCACTTTCTCATTTTTCCAATCTAAGTTCAGTGTTCCAGCTTTCCACATCAGTTTGTACTTTTTTCCAAGTCCTCGTGAAAATCCACCAGCAGTTTAAATTGAATTTCTCTTAATATGCACATTTATATGCAATTCCTGCAAAGCATTTTGCCTCATATAATGCATTTTAAATTTAAATTGGCCTCATATAATGCATTTTGGTGTTATTTTCGCTAATGTATGTTTTTGTATGTACACTTCCCTTTAGTAGATGCATTTATGGACATACAATTTGTCTGGATAACTGAATTGCTAAATTGGGAGAAGTGGAAATTCTGTCTCAAAGCTGGTTTGGGTCACGTGTTGTTTTGCAAAGCACAAATTAGGTGGATATGCTTTTAAATATGAACTGAAATGAATTTCTGCCCCAGCCCTCTGTGCACATAAGATCTACGGAAGCTCTAAAATAGTGCTGCATGGGGGTAATACTGCCTGTTATTCTTCCATGATTTGCCAGCTTTGAGTATGATACTGTCTGCAGAAATCTTTTCCAGTTTTGATAACTGACAGGTAGCAATGCCTAACCACCAGTCCTTCTTTCAGGGAGGCTCTGGAAGGTATTGTATTGTAGTCTATTCCTGGCTACAAGTTTTTAGTTTTAACTGTGAGAGGTGGAAAGCCAGCCCCTCCCTTCCTCCTGGTCGCTCCCTCCGAGACTGTAAACTGTTTCCTTTTAACTCACCTCTCCAAGATTTGAGATGGTGTTGAGTGAAGGGTGATTGAGCTCATTTATATGCTTGCTAACCCATTTTTGGTCGGCATGGGATTAATGCACTACCTGAGAAAGAACCGCATTTGTTATTGTAGGGAGAAAATGCAAACTTGGGGAGCCTCTACAAGCTGCTCTTTGAAGAACCTTTGTTACTCCCTTTCTTTGTAGTGTGGAGAAAGGCAAAGAGGGGAAAAAGCTTCGTGCATCATGATTGCTGGGTTGGGGAATATGTTACTGAAAGGCTGTCATATGTTTTAAAAAATGGGCTTAGAAACATTATCTAGGAAGAGGAAAGTGGACAGCTGAAAAGAAGTGAAAAGATAGCAATGGTATAAATGCACAAAGAGTATTCTACACCCTCTTTATACACCTGAGCAAAGAGAGGTCTGCATGGAGCAAGAAAAAGGCATATTCAACAAGCTGCTTATTAGATGGGGAATAGTTTCAGCAGGTAAATGTTTCCATAGCTGGCAACAATAAAGTTTGAGATGAAAAACAATGTTTTGTGTTAATTAGGAGGACTAGAATACTGCTTTCTGAACACCACCTTGCTAATCCATGCTCTTTAAACCCATCAACTTTTACACTCAAAACATTTACTCTGGCACTGTTCTGAGTAGGCTTTACTCAGACTCGCTGAAATAAATGAACATGACTGGGCTAGGCCCATTAATTTCAAATGGTTGACTCTGATTAAAACTTAGTTGAATGCCACCAATTTTGTTGGAAGTGCAACAACAGAGTTGATTCAGATTGTAATTTAAGGGTTAACATCAATGAGTCAAGAGAGGGGACGGGTGGAAATGTTGCTTGGCAACTAGACTAAGTGGCATGATGTTTACTGAGGCAGCGTGTATTCTGATTGGCTGTGAACTTCTGAAGGAGATTTTCCCTGCTCTGAATATTTCAATCAGTATGACCCTGCTGTGTATCATGCATGAAGGAAGACAAAACCTCTCCGTCACCTTCTCATCACATACTGTTGATGTTACCTTAAAGAATTGCTTACCCCAGATATGCCAACCCAACCACTTCAGTTTGTGGAACTAGCACTTTTACAAGTGCCACATAGTGTTCTTTCTTCACTTGTGAGCAATCACTATTTTAGTGTGGCAGCACCTATTGCTCCCTGCCTAATAATATGGGGCAAAGAACTTCATTGTACTGTTCTCAACACCTACTAAAAACTTGTTTGCTTTGGCAAGCCTGCCCAGACATGTAATTTCATTATACTCATATATTTGTTCTTATTTTAAAAAATCCTGTTGATTTTATCTATATTCCGACAATTTTATTGTGTCTACAGCTTTTAACATCTGTTTCTTTTGCATTTTCATTTATATTCTATACTATTATGTAAACTGCTGAAAGATATAATACTTAATAACATGTAAGTTGCTTTAAATTGTTTTTTAATATTGTGCTTTAATACTGTAACCCACCCTGGGACCTTGGGGTGAAGGGTGGGTAATTAAGAAATAAACTAATAATAATTCATTGATTAAGCAGTATCTAAATTTTGCTAAATAAAACAAACAAAAAGATAGATAAATAGATTCTACAGGTCAGCAGTTGCATTTTGTCTAAGTACGCAGCGTAACGGCACCTTTGCAAAATACATGGGGCGTTTATCACTTACGCACTGTGTGTGCACTTGGTACTCAACAACCTCTACCCAATATCACACACACACACACACACACACACACACACACACACATGCAACATGGGAAACAATCCTATCTCTCACTTTGTAAGTTTGACCTTCCATAAAACTCAGAGTCCCCCCCCCACCCCATACATCTGTGATAAGAAACTTCCAATTTTATTTTTTTCGCTGTTGTCAACTAGCTGGTCTCTACCACGTGATGAAACATATTCGATATAGTTGTATGATAGGATCTAATCTTTAGATTAATATGGAACTTTCTATTTGTCAAGACGTTGCGCACCCTCCAATGGTGGTATTTGCTTTTTCTAATCCTATCCTCATTATTACAGTCACCTTCACAGCACCGTCCTCAAACAGCAGGCCTCAAACTTACCTGACCCGGCCAGCTTCTTTCTGGTCTTGTACGACCTTAGCTTGCACTACAAAGTTTCTTATTTTTAGAAATATTTCAAAACAGTATTTTTTAGAAACAGTCAAAATAATAGTGTTTAAATGAAACAAACCTGCTTTGGAGGGTAGGACTCAAACCAATGGCTTTAAGCTACATGAAAGGAGATTCTGACTAAGCATCAAGAGCAACTTCCTGACAGGAAGAGCTGTTCAACAGTGGATTGGTCTCTTTCAGAAGGTTGTGGACTCTCCTTCCATGGAGGTTTTTAAGCACAAGTTGGATTGCCGTCTGTCATGGATGCTGTCAGGGGTTCAGGAGCAGAGGCACAGGAGAGGGAGGAAATGGAGAGTGAAGGGGAGGAGTCTGAAGGAAATGTCAGCGATGACAGCGATCCGAGGTCTCTGAGTCTGTCCAGTGAATCAGAGGATTCACAAAAAGGGGCTCCCATGGTCAGGGCAAGGGGAGTACCCAGGGGGGCACTTCAGGGAGAAGGGGCCAGAGGGGACTCAGAGAGCAGCAGCTGGAAATCTGGACCAGCGTCCACACCAGAGGGAAGTAGGGGGGAGGAGTCCCAGGCATCGGGATCAGGCGGCACGCTACCAGCGGGAGAACATGAGGCAGGATTGACCACGCCTCCGTCAGGGAGCGAGGAAACGGTTAAGAGGAAGGTTAAACGCGCGTGCGCGCCAAGTTCAAATGTACAGGAAGGCGGCACAGTTGGCAGCCCGGGTAGGGAGCCAAGTCCTAAAGCCCGCCGAAGAGAGCGGGAGGAGTCAGGAGGGTCAACGTCTGCGTCAGAGGAGTCCAGGAGGGAGGAGACCCCGGGGGGCAGCAGGACCCAGAGGAGAAAGGAGAGAAGGGAGAGGTGGAGTAAGATTAGAGTCTTAAACTGGTGTACAGGGGGCGGAGATTCAGACGGAGCTTCACCGGTCTAGACTCTAGACGTAGAGCTGGGGCGCTGAGGCTTGGAAATGGAAACTATTCTTCAATAAAGACTTTGATACTTTACTACCGGCTAGCGTTGGTCCTTTGTGAGCTGGGACCAGGAGCCAGCTCTGACAGTAAGCTCCGTCTCCAAGTTTTGGCACCAAGAACCTCGCCACGTGAGTCGACGCAGCGAGGGCAGAGGAGGGGTGCTTCGAGAGCTCACACAAATCAGGCAAGATGACTCCAGAACAGCAACTGACAGAACTGCGAAATGCAGTAACTCAACTCAACGCGGAGGTACGGGCCTCCAAGAAAAGGGAAGAGGAAATGGATGCCGCCTGCAGAGATCTCCGAACCAGGTTGGAAGCGCTCACTACACTGGGGCAAATGGGACCCAAGTCAGAGGGCATTGGACTGGGGAGAAGGGGAGGCAGTCTGGTATCTCATTTCGACGGGAGTTTACAGCAGTACCCCAACTTCAGAGCCGACCTGCTGTTTGCGCTGGATCTGCTAGAAAAAGACTTTAGAGATGAGAGAGAGAAAGTGGGGTTTATCTTGTCCCATTTGCATGGGGAGGCCAAAACGTGGCTGAGGAATTTATGGAGAGATAATGATCCGGCGCTCCAAGATGCGAAGGCTTTCATTAAAGCAATGGATTCGTGTTTTTTATCAAAGATAGACATCGACATTGCCAGAAGAGACATACACGGGCTTAAACAAGGCAGAGCCAGTGTGAGGCAGTACCATGCACGCTTTTTTGGCTTAGTTCATGCACTGGGATGGGAGAAAGATTCTGCTCCAGTGAGAGACCTCTTTTGGGAAGGCTTGAATGCAGGTGTAAAAGCTGAGATTGCAAGGGGAGAGAGGCCAAAGAACACTCAGCAAGTGGTCCAGAGGGCGCTGGAAATTGGGGTGCGCCTGGAGGAACGTCCTTGGAACAGAGAAGAAGGACGTTGGGGAAGGGCGCCAGCCAGAGCACCTCCCTTCTCTCCCAAAGATGCAACGCGTGCGCAATCCACACCCTCGCAGGGAGGGGGAGAAGAACCGATGGAGATCGGAGGTGCCAGGGCTCAGTCAGCTACCAGAGCCCTAACACCGGGAGCAGTCAAGACGAAGCCTCCTAGAGGGAACAGGAAGTGCTACATCTGCGAGAGTGCTCAACACATGGCGAAAGAGTGTCCCCAGAGGCTCCACAAGCACACTGCAGCCTCGGCAACAGTCACAGACGCAACTCAACAGGGAACACCGCAACAGGGAAACGACGGAGTCTGGCTGGAGGAAGAGGCACTGGGGTCCAGCCAGACAAGTAAATGAAGCAATCCCCAGCAATTTTGCAGCCCACAGACCCCCTCCCACCCAAACCAGTGGTGCAGCTTACAGCGTCTCTCCAACTGCCCAATGGACGCACTCTGGAAGTGCCGATCACCATTGACTCCGGCAGCAACGCCGACTTTATAGGACTGGATTTCATTCAGCAGCACAATATACCACTACTACCAGCCACGCTGCCCCTGAAGGTTGTCACGGTGGATGGCAGAGAATTGTTGGGGGGGCAGGTGGTGCAACAAACGCAGCCAATGGTGATGCGGATTGGAAATCACCGAGAAGTCATCAGCTTCAATGTCACCCACCTGTCGGACACGCCTGTAGTCTTGGGCATGAGTTGGCTGCACAGGCACAGCCCAGCATTGGCGTGGTACCAGCGCCAACTGACCTTCGGCTCATCCTATTGCGCGGAACATTGCATCCTACCTAGCCCGGAAGAGGGAGGGGAAGACCCGCAGCTACAATTAGGCACGCTGCAAGCAGTGCCACGCAAGTACGCAGCGTTTTTGGAGGTTTTCTGCGAGAAAGAAGCAGACAAGCTGCCTCCCCACAGGCCCTATGACTGCAAGATTGACCTCCTGCCAGGGGCGACGCTGCCAACCGGGAAACAGTATTCAATGTCTGAAGACGAGCTGCAGGAGCTCAGGGAGTTCATAGACCTCAACTTGAAGCGCGGTTTCATCCGGGAGTCGAAGGCAGTGGGGGGCAGTCCTGTATTCTTTGTGAAGAAAAAGGACACGCCCCAAAAGAGGCTTGTAGTTGATTTCAGGCTCTTAAATTCCAAGACCAAGCCCACGGCCTTTCCCATGCCCAAAATAGATGACCTGCTCGCAACGGTGAGGAAAGGACGCGTTTTCACAAAGTTGGATCTGCGAGGGGCGTACAACCTGATTCGCATACGGGAGGGAGACGAGTGGAAGACTGCCATGTTCACGCCCCTGGGCACCTATGAATACAGAGTTATGCCCTTTGGTTTACAAAATGGCTCTCACTGTTTTCAAGCCTTCATGCATCACGTCCTGGCGGGTCTCCTCTACAAGAAATGCGTCTGCTTCTTGGACGACATCCTGATATTCTCAGAATCAGAGGAGACCCACGAGGGAGACGTCAAGGAGGTTCTGCAGAGACTGCAGGAGCATCGGCTGTACGCCAAGATGGAGAAGTGCCAGTTCGACAGGAAGGAGGTGGATTTCCTGGGCTACAAGTTGTCGGACAAGGGGCTCGCCATGGACAGCGCCAAGGTTTGCGCAGTGTTGGACTGGAAGAGCCCGCGCAATCGGAAGGAGGTCCAGCGGTTTGTGGGTTTCGCCAACTTTTACCGCAAGTTCATCAAGGGGTTCGCGATGCAGACAGCGGCCATTACCGACACGCTCAGCTCCAAGAAGAAGAAGTTCATCTGGACGGAGCAAGCGGAGCAGTCCTTCCAGAACCTTAAGCGTCTCTTCTCGTCCGAAGAGCAGCTACTGCATGTGAATCCCAGCAGACCGATGAGAGTTGAAACGGACGCCTCAGACAGAGCCGTGGGCGCAGTACTGTTGCAGCAGGACCCGCATGGGGACTTGAGACCGTGTGCCTTCTACTCTAGGAAGCTCAGCAAGTCAGAGCAGAACTACACCATCTGGGACAGGGAGTTGCTGGCCATTCATGCAGCATTCAAGGCGTGGCGGCACTTCCTCATCGGAGCCAAACACACAGTGCAGGTTCGCACGGATCATAAGAACCTGGAGTACTGGCGTACGGCAAGGTTCCTGAACCAGCGGCACATCAGATGGGCGGAGTTCTTTGCGGATTTCGACTTCAGGATAGAGTACATCCCAGGCGACAACAACATCATGGCAGATGCACTGTCCAGAAAGCCGCAATACCTCAAAGAGGCGGCACCAGCAGCGGCCAAGCACATTTTCGCACCGAAAGCGTGGGCGTGCGCTTCAGCAACCGTGGACCTGGATGCGGTCCGTCGAGCGCTGCAGGAGGACCCCTTCGCACAAGCCAAAATGGAGGAGGTGCACAAGGGCACGGTGAAGGACGACGAGTTCCAAATACGTGATGGATTGCTCATCCGCAGAGGGGCACTCTATGTACCGGGAGACGACCTCCGCGCGAAAGTACTGCAGCAGTTGCACGACGCACCCACCGCCGGGCACTTTGGCAAAGAGAAGACGGCAGAATTAGTTGCCAGAGATTTTTGGTGGCCCAAGATGCGGGGGGAAGTCGCGGAGTACGTCTCGAGGTGCGACACCTGCCAAAGGGCCAAGTCAGTGCACAAACCTCCGGCGGGACTGCTCGAACCGCTGCAGACACCGAGCGAACTGTGGGAGAGGGTGGCCCTGGACTTTGTCACGGATTTACCCAGCTCGAGGGGTAAAACGGCAGTGCTAGTGGTGGTGGACATGTTCACCAAAATGGCCCACTTCATTCCGTGCGCGAAGGTGGCCACGGCGGAACAGACCGCCAAACTGTTCATAGACCACGTCTTCAGGGTGCACGGTCTGCCACGGTCGATCTTGTCCGACAGGGGGTGACAGTTCATCTCGAACTTCTGGCAGAAGCTGATGGGTTTCCTGAATGTCAAGATCAACCTGGCGTCGGCGAGACACCCGCAGACCAACGGACAAGCGGAGCGCGTCAACGCCATCATGCAGCAGTACCTGAGATGCTATGCAAATCAGCAGCCGGCAACATGGGTGGACTACCTGCCGCTCGCTGAGTTCGCCTACAACAACACGAAGCACGTGTCCACGGGGGTGACACCGTTCTTCGCCAACAACGGGAGGCATCCCAGAACCTTCCCGGGATTAGAGAGACTGGGGGAGGGGGAGCCACAGGCAGCGGAAGTCTTAGCGTCAGAATTGCAGGAAGTTCACGAACAGCTTAGGAGGCAGTTAGAACTTGCAAAGCACGCATACAAACTGCAGGCTGACAAGCACAGAAGGGTCGGGGAGGACATACAGGTGGGAGACTGGGTGTGGTTAGCGGCCCAAGCAGTGCCGACCAGATCATTAGCGAAGAAGAAACTCGGACATAAGCAGCTAGGACCTTACCAAGTCGAGGCACAGATCAATCCAGTGGCCTTCCGGTTGACACTTCCGGAGGGATCCAGAATGCACCCAGTGTTCCATAGGTCAGTGCTCACGCCCTACAAAGCACCTCACCGATTTCAGGCGCAGGGCACGGCACCAGACCCGTATAGGGAGACGCCCCCAAGGAGGGAGTCGCCAAGAGGGGAGCCCATCAACCAGGTCACAGAGATTTTAGACTCGAGATGGGGGGAAGAGGGAGTAGAATATTTTCTCGCCAGTGAAGGTACCCCGGCCAGCGCCAACCGTTGGGTGCCGGACTATGCCCTGGATGAGCCTCTTCTCAAGGAGGAGTTTCATGCCTTGTTCCCACACAGGCCCATGCCAGCCGAGTATTTCGACGACTGGCTTTTCACACCCACGCTTTCAACCAGCACATTCCAGGGGTTCACCTCGGACGAAGAACAGGCAATAGAAACACGTTCCCCGGAGGGATCGCCCTCGGGGTTTGCCTCAGACCGCTCGTTTTGGTGGGACGATCGACCAGAGGAGCGGTGGAGCAGGAGGTGGCTGGGGGGTCCTTGGCAGGCAACGGACCCAGAGGTGACAGAGGGAGAGATGGACATGGACGTGCTGGGGGAGGACGTTGGGTTCGAGCACGGCGGCACAGAGATGGAAGCAGAGGAAATCGAGGTCGGCGAGAGCACGGAGGACGAGCCGGACTTATCCGGCTGGATGCACACCACGGGGGACGAACTGTATCCGCCATTCACCCCCACAATGACGGAGCACCCAGCACCCACACCTGAGGAAGGGGAGGGGGAAGGGGGGGCTTCGAGGGGGGGATGGATGTCAGGGGTTCAGGAGCAGAGGCACAGGAGAGGGAGGAAATGGAGAGCGAAGGGGAGGAGTCCGAAGGAAATGTCAGCGATGACAGCGATCTGAGGTCTCTGAGTCTGTCCAGGGAATCAGAGGATTCACAAAAAGGGGCTCCCATGGTCAGGGCAAGGGGAGTACCCAGGGGGGCACTTCAGGGAGAAGGGGCCAGAGGGGACTCAGAGAGCAGCAGCTGGAAATCTGGACCAGCGTCCACACCAGAGGGAAGTAGGGGGGAGGAGTCCCAGGCATCGGGATCAGGCGGCGCGCTACCAGCGGGAGAACATGAGGCAGGATTGACCACGCCTCCGTCAGGGAGCGAGGAAACGGTTAAGAGGAAGGTTAAACGCACGCGCGCGCCAAGTTCAAATGTACAGGAAGGTGGCACAGTTGGCAGCCCGGGTAGGGAGCCAAGTCCTAAAGCCCGCCGAAGAGAGCGGGAGGAGTCAGGAGGGTCAACGTCTGCGTCAGAGGAGTCCAGGAGGGAGGAGACCCCGGGGGGCAGCAGGACCCAGAGGAGAAAGGAGAGAAGGGAGAGGTGGAGTAAGATTAGAGTCTTAAACTGGTGTACAGGGGGCGGAGATTCAGACGGAGCTTCGCCGGTCTAGACTCTAGACGTAGAGCTGGGGCGCTGAGGCTTGGAAATGGAAACTATTCTTCAATAAAGACTTTGATACTTTACTACCGGCTAGCGTTGGTCCTTTGTGAGCTGGGACCAGGAGCCAGCTCTGACAGATGCTTTAGCTGAGATCTCTGCATTGTAGGGGGTTGGACTAGATTACCTTTGGGATCCCTTCCAACTCTACAATTCTATGATTCTATGAAACCAAGAAACAGATGCAGATAAAACAAGTTGAGAAGTTGACCACAATAGTACAGCAGCAACACAGTATTCTGTTCTGGATTTGGCTCATTAAGGCCGCATTCACACCACAGATTTAAAGGACTTTGCTACTATTTTAGACCATCATGGCTTTCCACACACACACACACACAAATGGGAAGCTGAAAGTTGCTAGGACAACGCATTCCCCTCAGAGCCACACATCTCAGAGTACTTTAACAATCAATACTCCCCCCCCCCCCGGGAAGTCCGAGAATTGCATCTCCATAAGGGGATTAAGGGTCTCTCAACACCCTTAACAGCTCCCAGAAATCTTGGGGGTAAGCCATAGTTGTTTGAAAAAGCTCAACACCTTTGCCCAACTTTTGTGTCTGGATTTTCACTTTTTGAAATATGACAACCCTAGTGAATGTGACTGAAAACTACCATAAGCCTGGGGGAATGGAACTATTGCAAACTGGTGATAGGAGCTCATCAAAGAGGCAGCCCTCAATTTCTCCAAGGAAAGGGAGTTCCACAGCCAGGGTGCAACCACCAAGAAGGGCCTAGTCTGTGTCCTCACATTGTAAGCAACACTCACCCTAGGGACAGTATGAAGAGCCCTCTTTTCCAACTTCAAAGCCTGGATATATGGGAAGAGGTGCTCTATCGGATACCTAAGTCCGATGTAATTCAGGCGGTCCTATGTTAACATCAATGTCTTAAATTGGGTAACATACAGCAGCCAGTGCAGATCCTGAAAGTCAAGTGTCATTGACTTTGACGTGCCAGTCAGGACTGTTGTAGAAGCATTCTTCCCTAGCTGCAGTTTCTGGAGCATTTTCAATTGTAGCCTTACATGAAGCACACTGCTGCAGTCAATATGGGAGCTTGCCTGATCAAATAATTCCGGACCACCTCTCCATGCTATTTCACTGAGGTACTTAATAAAACACTGTTGTCAAGCTTCAATATACTCTTCTGTCCCATTTCATGCTCTCCTTGGTGGCTTCTTGTTTTTGTTTCCCACTTTATAAATCAGTTGCCGATTAGTGCAAACAGAATTGACAATTATGCTCAGCCTGCCTCACCTCATTTATTCACTCAGAGCATTCGCTAAGACTTGTCTGGCCATGCATCATAACACTCACCTATTACATTGACAAATCTGCCACGTAGACTTGCAGGATATCCACCGGTTGCACATAGAAAACAACAACCTAAGCAAGGTTTGGTCGTGTTAATTCTCCCGACAACCACACTTGTGAAGCTATGACTATGAATGAGACAGTCAAGGTCCCCTTTGCTGCTCTGATGTGAGCTTAAAGCAGGCATCCCCAACCTCCGGCCCTCCAGATGTTTTGGACTACAATTCCCGTCATCCCTGACCACTGGTCCTGTTAGCTAGGGATCATGGGAGTTGTAGGCCAAAACATCTGGAGGGCTGCAGGTTGGGGATGCCTAGCTTAAAGCAACACCACTTGAAATGTGATTGGGGGCCTGGGGACCAAATGATGAAAAGGAGTTTGTGACTGTAACACGCATTGGATGAATGTGCATGTATGAATCAGGCCTAGGATCTGTGGTGGTTGGTGTCCATTGGGAGGGACAGGGTGGAAGGTTAGGAGCCCAAAAGCAGGAGAAGCCAGAGTAAATGGCATGCAGAGTCAAGAGAGTTGTGGCCAGAGGAGAGTGCTGAGGGTTGGATAGAGAGGCACAGGTCAGAGGATTACCATCTGGATGCTTTGAATCTAGTTGTAGAGCAACCTACACAAACATAAGAAGAGCCTGCTGAATCAGGCCAGTAGCCCATCAAGTTAAGCATCCTGTTCTCACAGCCACCAACCAGGTGCCTGTGGAAAATCAGCAAACAGGACCTGAACAGAAAAACATTCTCCCCTCCTGTGGTTTCAAGGAACTGGTATTCAGGAGCATTTCTGCCTCCGACTGTGAGGACAGTACACAGTCACTGTGGCTCATTGCCATTGATAGACCTATCCTCCAAGGATTGATCCAGTCCTCTTTTAAAGCCTTCCAAGTTGCTGGCTATCACTGCTTCCTGTGGGAGCGAGTTCCATAGTTCCATATGGGCTATGCGAATAAATTTTCTTTTAACTGTACTGAATTGGCCAACATTCTGCTTCATTGGATGTCTACTAAATTGGAAGGCACTATATTGTAGACACACTGGCTTAGTACTTGACATGGTCCTCATGAGATTGCTTTAACCTGTCCCTCCAAGCAAAGGTAACATGTCTTACATTGTCCAAGCATTCACCTCTCCTTTTTCTCTCTACTTCTGCCTGCAAACCTGTTGTATTAGTATGGCCATCTTTATGAATTTAAGCAGCTAAAGAGGAGCTAGCACATTGACTGACACCTTTCTCCTGTTCATACAAGCCCACTGGGGGTTTGGTATATATTTGGTTGCTGGCTCCAAACCATTGTTCTTCAAGTCAACACTTCTCCTCCAAAGGGGCAATTAATATTTGAACACTGGGTTAATAAACAATGTGAAATGCCAGAGAAGAACAAGACACAAATGACACTATGAGCAGTAACAGTGGAAGTTATGATCAATATCAGTTTTGCATTTTCTGCCTATATAAAACAGCAGCACTTGCTACAGAATCTTTCCAGTTGCATTCCCCAAAGTCCTCTCAGGACATGAGTCTGTGTACTGCTAGAGGGAAAAGCAGGTGGTCCTTATGAATGATAAGTCTTTCAATCACTGGCACCGTAGTTCTCAAGGTGTGAGACTGCCCATACAGATGGTTGCCAGATAATAAGATTTCCCCACCTCCCCACCACAGTTGTATATTGCTTATACTAAATATCAGAGTGTCAACCTTTGATTTTCTGTGTACTGTGGATTAATAGAGCAGCTATATAATTTGTGTCAGGAAGGAACCATAAGTGGTATGTTTAACTCATTCAAATCTTGCTCCGTAGGTTCTATTCAGCTAGGAGGCCATATATGGAGACCACAGGAATCCTCTTCCTTGGTCATCTTAACTTACTCCTCTCTACAGAACCATAGAATTGTAGAGTTGGAAGGGTCCATAAGGGTCATTTAGTTCAACCCCTTGCAATGCAGGAATCTCAACGAAAGCATCCATGACAAATGACCATCCAACCTTTGCTTAAAAACCTCCAAGGAAGGAAAGTCCACAACTTTCCTCTCTCACTACTCTACACTAATGCTTCCTGCCTTTTCCTTTGATCCGCCATCTGGCTGTGCAATACTGCAGTGTTGTGACATAATTGTGTTGGGGGATGGTAATGGATAATTTCTTTCAGCCACACTCCAGAATATTGTACAGTGCACAGTTTGGAAATGAGAAACTTGGGCTTTTCGGGCCGGTGGGTACATTTTGAATTTTGAGAAAATGCCTCAGGCACCTGTCACAAAATGGCTCCCATGGGGGCACATCCTAACACAAAATGGCTGCCACATCTAAAAAAGTGTGCTACATCTAAAAGAGCAGAGAGAGCCGACCACAATATGGTGAAGGCATACCCCTCACAGCCCCTTCCCCAATAAGAAAGGCACTTACATGAGCCATCAACCACTACCTCCATGCTCTCTCACAGAGAGAAGCTCTTTGCACCTTTTTTCTGCTCAGAACAAAAGGGAGGACGGATGTCCAATCCTGGGAAACATTCAGTTTGATGGACAACTGAGCAGGAAGAGCAGTCTCATGTGTTGTGATTTTTTAGGGGATATTTGCTGAGATCTTTTGTGGGTGCCACCGAAGGTTACCCTGGCACCTGTAAATGTCTGGTTCAGTGCCTAAACAATATTGGTACATGAATGAGCCTTCTGCTTTTGAGCACCCCCTCTTTTATCCCTCATCCTCTGGTTTGACCACAAGAAGGAGAATGACTCCTTCCATTTCCAACGAATCACATTTTGTTGTTTCATCTAAGACAGACCATACTATGATTAGCTTAACCTGGGGTAGGAAGCACAGTGCCCTCCAGATGTTTTTTTGACTATAAATCCTGCTATCTTGGACCATTGGCTGTCTTAGCTGGGAATTTCCATGCAACACTATCTAGAGAGTATAAAGCTGACTACAGTTAGTTTAAGCCATGTTTTATACAAACAGCCTAAATCATACAATGTTTTCTAAGCCTGCCTTCTTTGGATAAAATATGGTTAAAATTAATCATGGTTCATGGTTTGGACAAAACAACAATTGATAGCTGTTGATAACAGAATCAGAAATGTCTGAGCTTCTCCTCATGCCCTAAGCCAATGTGATGTCTTTCAGATGTTGAACTGCAACTCCCATTATCCTTAAGCAGTGACCACACTGGCAAGGACTGATGGGAGTTACAGAGTTATCATTCAAAGCATCTAGAAGGCACTATATTGGCTATCCATGCTGTTATGTACTATCCTTGGATCCTAGAACAATAGGCAAGTAGGATCCTAGAATGCAACAACTGATTGGCTTACAGGAGAAGACCAATCAGGCTCCAGGAAGAAGTTAATCAGCCTATTAGGCTGGTAGGATAATAGAATGCAACAACTGATTGGCCTGCAGGAAAAGACCAATCAGGCTCCAGAAGGGAAGAAGAATCAACCAATCAGGCAGGACTCATTGTGTAAATAATGTATATAAAAGCCTGAGGTTTGGCGGGCAATTCAATCGCTGTTTTACAAGCTGCAATAAAGAGCATGAAATCACTACAGGACTCCGAGTATATTTCACATGCCCAAAGTGTTATGTTCAAAGGTGGACTTACTCTCCTAAATTCAAAGCGGATATTCCCCTCCCCCCCTTTTAAGAAGAATAAATTCATCTCCTGATCTGTAGCCATTTTTTACCTTTGTTCTTTATTTTCTCTACTGCAATTCTTTTCCTAAGAGAGCTTCACACCAACAGCCACAAGGATAGTGAGAACAATTCTGCTTTCTTCAAACAGTGTAACCCCCAGAGCATTTGAAGCAATCCATCCCATCCTGGCATGTTGTCTGTGCTAAAATATTCTGTACTCCCAACAGAAAGCATTTCCACATCCTCCTGTGTGGGCCATTAGCAATGGCAGAGAACAGAAAGCCTCCTCCCCCGCCCAGCCATTCCCCATGAAACTGAAAATGCTCATGCATCTTGTGAATTGCGTAATTACACTTAGCACTGTAAATCTTGGAAACCCTGTCTGTCCAGGAAGTATTTCAAGATGTTTTCGTATTTAATTGCTCCATCTCCCAATGCAACCATGGCCAAGAGCTTTGGAACTCTTGAAGAAATGCAGGAGTGCACGATCATTCTTTAAAAATTAGTTAAATAAAGAATGCAATCTGGACAGGGTGACTATAGTGCTTACATTTAATGGATAATGCATCCATCATAAAATGCTTAAGGAGACAGAAATGAGGCACTTTTAAAACTCCCTTAAGACAATTTTATTCAACATGCCTCCATTAAGATGAACAATATCACAGTCCTGGAAGAAATGGATCTCAATTACAAGAGAACTGTTAAGCATGGGCCAGGCATCTACAAAAGGTGATGTTATGCTAACTCTGTCAGGTCCTTTGGGAACATTGATGGTTACTGGTTTCAGCATTCCCTAGTGGTTCTACTCATGAGGATTAGCAGTAAAGAGTGCATATGCTAATGGACTTGTGGCTTTGCCTTTCATGCTTTTGAGCAACATGCAAAGATGGAAAAATCAGCTCTCTCCAGTAACTGGAGATGGGTGAATCAATCAATTTTGGTTTGTCTCAGGTGGAATCTACACACATATTTTAAAAAATGCTGTGAAAATGCTTTTTTTAAAAAAAAAAGTTTTGAAAAATACATTGAATTTTTCATAGCTCACTGTCACCATCTAGTGTCCCGTTTGTATATTGCACTTTGCAGTGCATTTAAAACGTTTTATTTGCAGCTGTGTAGCTGAGCCCTTAGTTTCTCATATTTTCTCATCTTAAATCAACTTCTCCCCATTTCCGAATCAATTTGTGGCTTTTTTTAAAAAAAAGTTCTCATTGAAAATCACCCACATTTTTGTGTGAATTTCTTCTAATTGCATTTCTATATGCAATATGGCCTAATATATGTGTTACATTTTCCTCAATATAATGCATTTTGTATGTTATTTTCACTAATGTGTGCATTTCACCAAGTATATGCATTTCTTACGAAATTCAGAGAAGCATTTTGAAGGATCGCTGTGTGGTTTTTGAAATTGTGAATTACATAGGTCCAGGGGGAATGAGCCTCTTGAGGTGAAACAGGAAGTGCTGCCTCATTCTGCCGTGCCACTCAGCTCAGCCACCAGCACTGCTGCCATACCACCCACCTCTGCCAGCATCAGCACCCATTTATGGCATGATTTCCTGAGATCTCTCATGGGATATTGCAAGATTTCAGTGAGATCTCAACTTCAATGCCAGCACCACTTATCCACCAGCGGCAGAAGCAGCAGGACAGGTGGGGCACCCGTGGGAATGCTGGCTTGGGGGCTTCTGCTGCCTGAGGTGACTGCTTCATCCCACCTCATGGGTGGGCCAGGCCTTGATAGATCTACTTTTCAATGTGAACCAAACCGGATTACCTCCCTATCCTTACCTGTGATGAGTTGTGTATTTGAACACCGTGCTTTTTGGTACAGAGCCACACAATTTCTCCCTCTACATGTTATGCAGAAACATGAAAAGTGGAAGCAAATGTCTCTTCCACACCCAGTTTTTATCTTCTGATAAAGTCATTCTGACACAAATAATGCTTCTATTGAGTTGGGTCAAACGTCCATGGAGAGAAGGCTTTCATGCAGTTCTCTGGTGTATGAGTAAGAGCTTTACATAAGTTCAGTCAAGGTTCAGTCTTAGCATTTTAACATTTGATAACAGGCCTATGAACAATACTGTTGATCTACTTACAGTTAGGACTGACAGTTCTGAAAGAGATGATCCTTTGGATTGGATCACTATCACGAATATAGGTGGATAGATTGTATAGCACTCTGACTAGCATTTGGGTTTCAACATCACATTATTTGCTATCTTTTCTTCCACCACATGAAAATGACCTACTTGTTTACAGCATAGCCACTCCCTAGATATGTATGAAGTTACCTTATTAAGGTAATGAACATTTTGCAGCTTAGAAAGAGCAGCTCAAAACTGATAAATTATATATGTTTCATTTCTCTCTCTCTCTCCCTCTTTTTCCTTGGCTAATTGTAAGCTCTAGCTATAAGAAACATCTTTGGATAAGAGCTTCAATTAAGAAGAATGAAATATATATGTGGTCTACGAACAGTGAAACAGAAATTTATACTCTAGACTGGAACAGGATATGCTTTTGTTGCAAAAGCACAGAATCATGTATGAATTTCTAAGCACTACATTTTTGCCCAAGTGGTTGTCAGACACAATGGGTTGTACTCATTGATGTGCAACTGGAAGGAAGTGTCTGCAATGGATCTTTTTCTCCAACTTCTTCCCCTGTACCCTGTAAGGAAGCAACCTACACTGTAGCCAGTGTCTTACGAGTGTCCAGTGGGAGAGAGGAATCAATAACAATTGGGCAGAGGAATTATGGACTTTGTTGGATAAATCCCTACTCCCTCTTACTGCCAGTCAGTTTGAAGAGGATGTTGGAAAGGAACTATCCTTGGACCTGGGTGACTCCAGCCCATCAAATGTTGGTGCAGAATAGCCCAGTTAGGCCCCAGCACAAACTTTGGATGAGTGGATTAAGTAAGTAAAAACAGCCAACTGGCTGGCCTGTGTGTTGCCTAACCAGGTTCCCAAGGGATGGTGGTGGTGATGATTTATTGAATTTATGCTTAATTCCAAAGACTCCAATGAGTTTTAGATACCCCACATTTTCACTTTGGCTATGCTAGCCCATTTGGTCATTGAATATGTTTATAGTCAGTAAAGTTATGACCCTTAATCCGATATTGTTGTCTCGTGTCTTTATTCCAGTGGGGGAGAGGAGCAGCAGCAAGATGTAGATGTAGTGGAACTTGTATCTAAAGCTGTAAGTGAAGAAAGGACTGATGAAATGTGAAAGGTCCACATCAAGGCTCATAGGATTGGAGTAGAGAGAGAATACCTTAAAGTGGCCTTGGTTGACCTGATGTTCTCTAGATGTGTCACACTATATGTTCCCTCTTCTCATTGTGCTTGTGAAACATCTTGAAAATATAGCAAAAAAGAATTCTAGCAATACTACTAATACCACACAGCAACATTTCAGAGGAGATTAGAAATGTCACATACATTTCTGTGCCACAGAGCTGAACTATCACCAAATGTCATCAAATGAGTCAAATTTTGCTTGGGGGGAAAAATTCCAAAGCATTTCAAGACAAGCAAATAAAAATTGATAAGAGCTGTAGAATCTGGTGCTTGGCTCCATATCTTGCTAAGGTACAATTCATCTCTACCTAAAGAGAATTTATGAGAGAAATTTGGAGGTTTCCGTTCAGGCAAAACATCTGAAGAATATTGGGGTAAGCAGAGGGAATTTCAAGAAACTGGTGGAATTTCCCATTTAGGAGAGGAAAGTCCACACATCCCTGACACTTGATATGATGGCAGCAGATCAACTTCTTGCTAAATCAATTTCAGTTCAATATTTGCCCATAGTGACCCCTTAGTGTAGATCAGCCCACACTTTGATATGCCTAGATTTTAGTGTTAAATCAGGATAGTCAACATGGTATCATACATGGTGCCTTGGACTATAGTTCCCATCAGGCCCAGGCAGCTTGGCTGAATCTCACAGGCGATTGGAAGTGTATCCACAATATATGGAGGTCTCAATGTTAGCTATCCCTAAATCCTCTGCCAGCCCTTTAAGACTTCTTAACTGCTTTCAGAAAAAAATATTTTTACATTCTTAATGCCAATGAACAGATATGGCTCCCTCTAATTCAGATTTTTTTAACTGAGTTTAGCCATTTCAACAATCTCACTTCTTGCAATATTTATCTTAGCATCATGCCTATGTGTGTGCATGTGTTGCTATTTTTGGTATCTTTTCTGTTTCCTACTGGGACATATAATTGTTACTTGGCAGATGCATCCTGGCATGTGGAATCATTACTCTGAACTTTTCGTGAGCCCAATTAGCAAACAGCAGTGGCATTAGGGCTCTGCTCAGAGTGAAGCCTCTGATCCACTTTTCTTCACCTGAGCACAAAATTTGCGGGAACATGACATTGTAATAGATTTTGCATAATTATTAATAATTTTGCTTTGTGCATAATTTTGGTTTAATTCATTGCCGTGAGATCCCATTATCATGCCTAAGAAGTTACCTTTTCCAGTGGAAAGCAGACAAATGTTTATGAAGGCAAGTCGAAAAGGTTCAGTAAATATTTGCCAGAAGATTAATATGCACAATTCCCAAGGTGCCAGAGTGGTGCGTAGCTACAGTGACTAATCCATCTTAGCAATGAAATAGGACTAATGACATTTCATTCATGGCTGGGCGATGTCATCTTCAGAAGGAGATGCTACACAAATTGATGTTATTTAGCGTGCACTTAGAAAGCTTTTTTAGCTGGTGTAAACTTGCAATCCTGGTCTACACCAGCTGTGGATCTGATCCTATGATAGTTTTGGTTATGCTTCAGAGAGAGAAGACTTTCACGCAGTACTCTGGTGTATGCTATCTAATTAGAGTTTGAATGCTGAGATGCTCTTCATATTTTCTTTTTTTCTCAATTTTAACAAGCTTCTCTCTCACAAAATATCACCAATTTGGCGGGTTCCTTCATACACACTCTCTGTTCTCTCATTCTGTTTCTCTCTCTGCCCCCCACTCTCATCCCGCCCTTCCCTCATTCAAGCTCTCTGTGCTCCTCTGCTTTTTGGACATGCGCTGTTGAACTTGCCCTCATCTTGTATTGCTACCAGCAATTCTAATTACTTATACTGAAAGCATCTTCAAGAGTTCCATGCAGAATAACCTACCCACCCTCAAACTGTGTGATTAACTCTAACCTCTTTCTAAAAAGACCGTCACTGGACTGAAAGAACAAGTTTGGGAAAAGGTTTAGAGGTTAATTGCCAGTTATTTTAAAAATGTTATTAAAAGAAAGGGGAGGGCAAAATGTAAGAATCAATTTCACACAAATCCAGCAATTTCTGCTTTCAACCAATGAATGTGATATATATATATATATATATATATATATATATATATATATATATTCCTGTTCATTTGGGTCAACATAATTTGACTTTGTATAGAACCCTCTGTGAAATGTGAAAATTGTCAGTCTTAATGGATTCAAAGGATTTCTGAATCAAGGTCCCAAGTCAGGGGAAGACAATCTCCTCCGCTTATCCAACATCCCTGCTTATTGCAGTAACTTCATCTCGGAAGAATTAAGATAATGCAGTGGTTCGTTTCCAAACTGGCTGCTGTTGCTTGGCACCTTCTTTTAGGTGTCAAAAGCATTCATCTTGACTGACACAATTTAATCATGCAAGTTTGGTTAAATTCATTAAAGCTGACATGGGCTATAGAAGAAGTGGACTGGGGCTTATGGGATGGGAGCAGGAATTATTCTAATGCACACAGATCTCTGATTGGATCACTCAATGCATTTTTCCCCACAGAAAAGCCTTGCCTGAACAAGTTGAAACCAGTGCTTTCATTGTGTTTGGATAAGACTGGGAAAGTGATTTGGTAGCACCAACGTAGCTTACAATACCAGTTCTATATTAACTTACTGGCTCCTGGACTTAATCCCTCACCTATAAAATGCAATCTTGTGAACAAGACTGAGGGCATTCGGAATTAATTTTTTTTTTAATGTACCTTTGATTGATCTCCATAGAGTTTAACTTGAGTTGGCCGAGCATCAGTGGTTGATATCATTAGGCAACTTCTAGGTCCCATCATCAGTTGGATGGAGTTAATGAATAACCACCACAATCAAAACAACAACCACAACACTTGGCTGGTACCAATTAATTGGTACAAGGTGGCATGATAGAAGTTTGTGCAATTATGCATGACATCTATAAAGTAGATAGAGAAAAGTTTTTCTCCCTCGCTCATAACGCTCTAACTCACAGACTTCCAATGAATGCTGAAAGACTCAGGACAGATAAAAGGAAGTCCATACAGTGCATGCTTATGGTGATGGTCAGCAACTTGGATGGCTTTAAAAGAGGACTAGACAAATTCATGGGAGACTCGGACCAAGGGCTATGATGGTTATGCGCTGCCTCCACAGTTGGAGGCAATAATGCTTCTGAATACCAGTTGCTGGAAACCACAAGAGGAGAGAGTGCTCTTGTGCTTGGGTCCTGCTTGTAGGTTTACCATAGGCCACTGTGAGAACAGGACGCTGGACTAAAATGGCCATTGGTCTGATCAAGCAGGCTCTTATGTTCTTAGGGGTGGCTTTTGGAATCTTCAACCCTATCTGGATCCTTGAGTTAACAACCTTCTGTTTGAGTCAGAAGGGATACAGGATGCACCAGATGCTATGATGTAGAAGTCAAGAAAGAGGAATCGTGGTTGCATTGGGTTGTATTGTGACCCTCTCTGTTTACGCAAACCAGTCAATGTACAAATTGTGACTTAAATATGCCTTCAACCAACTGCTGCCTTTCATGGTGCCTTTTCATTCCAGTTCTTCTTTTCCTGCGTGGGCACTTACTTGCATGTACATCACACAAAGCGAAGGACCTCAGCCCTGACTTTATCAGCATGTGCTTACTCTCATAACAATTCATTGATGGTTTGTGCCTCAAGAACATATTTTCTGAACAATTACTCAACACATATGATAACAGTGTTTATCTCCAAGTACTCCCTTATCTACTCAAGAGCAACTGTACAATTTATTTGCGGTTGATTGCTTCCCCTGCCCCCAGTTTCACACTTTAAACAATTTTAATTGTTCACTGAGATAGCTGTTATTTAAAGGAGATTATATTTGCAAAAGGTTTCTAGCAGTGGCACGCACTCAAGGTATTTCCACTCCATTTTAATTAATAGCAGATACTGTCTTATTCCAGGTCAGACTACGTATGCCTCTAACTTGGTGCTGTTAGGTTTGACTGGCAGAAGCATTCAAAGAACTCAGGCTGAGATTTCTCCTCAGCCACTTGGGGCCTAAAGTATAATGGCTGACTCCTATGTTTAAACATGGGACAGTCCCATTCTTGTGGAATTCAGAAGGTAGGGTGCAATTTAAAGTGCTAAGGGTGTATTCAGGTGGGTGGTGTTGAACCCTTCCCACACTCCTATTCTTACCCCTACAGGTCATCCCTTTTGATGCATTTGTCCCAATCAAACTCACCTGCAATACCGGAAGATAGCATACCTAGGAAATAAGTGCCACAAGGAGTGGCTTCACTGGTACTGTAAAAGTTATGAGGAGAAGAGAAGGTTCTTTGGCTCCACCCAATGCATCCCTTTGCCTATCTTACAGTGAACTCAGAACCAGAACTCAACTGTGAGGAAGCTCCCAAAGGGAACAGCTATGGGGATTAATAATATAATTGGCTCAAGCCTGTTGGCAGCTTCTACAATTTATAGTTTAGGGCAGAGGTGGAGAACATGTGGCCTTGCACAGGTCAGATTCAAGGTCCTATCAGCCCCAGTCAGCATGGCCAATGAGCTACCACCATCTGGAGGGCCGGAATAAGGCTGGGAATGACACTTCTGAAAACCCAGAGGGTCACTGCCTCTCAGTAGAGCCAACACTGAGTTAGATGGACCAAAGACTTGACTTGATACAAGGCAGCTGACTGTGTCCTATTGGCCCCTTCAGATGATGTTACTTAAACATAACAACCTTCTGTTTGAGTCAGAAGGTAAGAAGAGCCTACTGGATCAGACCAAAGGCCCATTTAGTTCAGCCTCCTCTTTTCATAGTGGCCAACCAGATGCCTATGGGCACAACATAGAGGAAGGGTTCAATTTTCTAAACATGAAGTCATTCCAGTAACATTCACACATTCACACAGTAACATTCACACCTACATTCACCAGTCAACAATCACCACAGCTTGAGAGAAGAGCAGAAGCACATCTGAGCAGGTGTTTTCAAGACACCATATGCTTCTTGAACAGAGTGAGTGACAAGTGACAGGGGAACTGAAAGAGGCATTGATTTATTAATAAAGGTAACTCAATCTTTACATGGACATGTTTAAGAGTGAGAGGAAATGCTTTCAGGCACGTTGTCATCACAATAAGAGCATTTGAAGCATATCAGGAAGAGCTGAGTATGTATACCCGATCTTCCCTCTAGATCTGTTCTGGAGGGTTCCCCAATCCACTGAAGCAGATTTGGGGATGGTGTAGGGCACTGATGGTGGGGAGAAGAGAGGGAAAGCCTGATTGTGCAAGTAGAATATCAGTTAGTTGAATACTGTCCCATTGGTTCATCTAGCTCAGCACAACCTACACTAACTAGCAGTGGCTTTGCATCGTTTTCAAAGAGAAGTCTCTCCGTTGGACCTGGAGATGTATGTGCTCTACTACTGAGCTATGACCCTTTCCAACCACTGCCTGTTTCACAGAATCCCAAGTAGAGAAGATCTAGGGAGAGAAGGAAAGAGAGGGAAAGACTCAGCATTTCCTCCCACATGGCTTTTTTCTCCTACCATGGTGAATCTGCATTAAGGATCTCATGTTTGCTGCTGCTTAATACTTAAACTTTACATTCTGTAACACTAAGGCTGTGCTTGATGTGATGCTAGCATAGCACTAATGCTTTTTCTGGGGGGACGCAGAGGTACACATACCCCTAAACATTTTGTAAATCTAAGTTTGGCCTCATTGAGGGGCAGTATTTCAATATGAGTAGGAAAACGAGAGTACCCCTAAACATATTTATATATTTTAGAAAAAGGCACTGCATATCACTATCTTTTGTGCCAGTCCCCCCCCCCCTTGTCCAGTGTTCAGCATGCTTCAACAGAAACTCAGTCATGCCAACAGGGATAGTCATTCCTTAATAAGCAAATGGCAATAAAAGTTTGATTGATCCTTTAAGCATCCTTTAAAATTGCTTGAGGCTAGTTATGTGTGAAACCACACCATCTAACACAGGGTGAAAAATAGTTATGAAACTCATGATATTCTGAGAATTTTACCCACTTTACTGAAATCCTAAATACTACTGTGGATTATGGAAGGGTTAACAAACTCAGGTAATGATCCATGTAAATTAACTTTTAATCTTTGTATGAATGTCTGAATTAGTATTTGTACTAATTTGTACTGGCAAATGCAGCTACAACCAGCTCTGGCCCCCGATAGTAGGGTACAGCCAGAAGGGTGGCACCACTGCCCCCCTACACGTGCTGCTTGAGGCAGTCACTGCATTCTGCCTAATGGCAGAGCTGGCCATGTTCCTTAAAGGCAGTTCCCATCATATGAGGCAATTCTGAAACTGAATTATTTAAACCAGAGGGAGCAGTGCAAGTGGGCAGGGGGCAGAAGCAAGCCAGTCTTCTTTGTGACACAGAGTTAGAAGCAATTTCTACCCAGTCTCCCTTTGGCATTAAGAGCTCATTTTCATGCTCAGGATATGCTCCGATCACTGTTTTCACTTTATTTCTTTTTCTTCCTACTGCAATCATGGTCACACATCATTACGGCATGTTGGTTATTAAAAAACCCCAAATCAAATAGTCTAGTTCTCCAGTGGCAGTTATAGGAGGTGTGCACAAGATTACGTCCCCCCTTCTATACCCATTGCGGTGACATTTCTTTTGATCCTTGAGCACACTCCAGTGCTACCGTAATTGTTTCCCACTTAAAAAAAAGCAAACTTCCTAGAATTAAACATTAGTGACATCAACTAAACCAATTTAGCATTGTTCAATCAAATACTTGGGCACAAATGAGGAAAGGACAATTATATGTTAAACTGTGTTTTTATTCTCATTTCTACATAATTCTCGGGATAATTGACAATTAACCTTCAGTGCTTCTCACATTCTTTACCTCTATTAGGACAGCTCTCTCAATGGAAGTACGAATCTAAATGAATTCTTACATATATTAGTTTGTTAGCATGAATGGAGATGGGGGGCTCATAATGGCTATGGCTCTGCCCTCCACAATTGGAAGGAGTAATATTTCTGAATCCCAGTTGCTGGAAACCACAGGACGGGAGGAAGCTCTTCTGCTTGAATCCTACTTGCCCAAAGGCATCTGCCTGGCCTCTGTAGGAACAGGATCCTGGACTAGATGAGCCATTGGTCTGATCCATCCGGCTCTTATGTTCATAAGGCAGAAAAGGCTCTCTAATTTTCTAGCAGATTTGCTAGCTTCCATTTTCTATGCAGGGGTGGATAAGTTTGTTTCTGTTTGCATTTTAGTGTGAACCCATCTAACGTGCACTTTTCAAACCAATACAGGGACCAAAACACAGCTATCTACTGAAATGAGGATTTATTTGAAATTCATGCTGCCATTTGTCAACCCCAAAGTGCATACAATAATTCATATATTAGGGACTTTTCACACACATTGTGTACAAAACACACATGTGTATAAAATGTGTATATTAGTGAAAACAAGAAGCAGAAATTAGGGGAAATAACTTGCAAAATGCACATACAAATTTAAGTAGTGGACAAAATTGTGTACCAAATTGCATATATAAGAAAGCATGTGCATGAAAACGTACCACACGCATGCGTAACATTTCAGTGCAGAATTCTTAGAAGTTTAGTCTTTAAAACTGCAAACTGAAGGGGTGAACCGAAGTTAAGGTTTCACACAGCTTTCACTGAAGTTAAGATTTCATGGACTTCAGAACCAAGCTTCTCATTCTGAAGTCCAGTTGGGAAAGCAGCCCCAGGTCAATTCCCCAAACCCAGCTTAAAATGAGAAGCTCAATTCTGAGGTCCATTAATACTTTGTGAAATCTCCTAATCTCTCACTCCACCCCCAAATTGTTGAGCTTTTTAAAGAAAACCACAAAAATTGTTGAGCTTTCTTGGGGAAACCTACCTCCAAAACTGCTTTTACTATCGTGTTGCCATACATCTGGGTTTTCCCTGACATTTCACCAATTTGCAAAATTCCCCCCAACACCATTTTTACACCTGAAATCTAGGACATGTCAGGAATTTTCCTGATGTATGCCAAGCCTAACCAAGCTACTTGAGATGAAATTGGTCAAAGCAGCAATTGACACTTTGTGACTAAAGAGCCCCCCCCTCTCTTTGTAATTGATTTTTAGGGAAAAAAGAAGTCATCATGCAACTTTTTAAAATAACAGAATCTTCTTAATTGACTCTTCCCCTCCTCCTCCTTTGCACACACACACACACACACACACACACACACACAGTGGCTCTAATGCCACTTCATTGTTCACTGTCTTGCTGATTGCTAACTTCATTCAGGGGATTGATTGAAATAACACTGAAGCTAATCTGTAATCAGGCTTTTCACCCTCTTTTCTTAGGCATTTGCTCTGGCTGGTGTCAGGAGGACGGTAGTGCCGTGACCCAGAGACTGTTCTCAGCAGATTTTTGGTCTTTTTATGAACTCGTACAGGCTGTTCAGAATGAACAAGATTGAATTGCTTGAACTACCATGCCACTCCTTGCTACTTCCAGAATCTTAATAAACTTGGCGCTCTTCAGAAATCTCCCTATTTACACCTCCGCTTGTAGGGCAGGACCCTGAACATGTTTTAGATTGGGGAAAGGATAATTTAGTTTCAAATCATCTAATCCAGGGGTGAGCAAAAGTTAGATTGCGATTTACTGGTACGTCTCTGGGTGCCTTGCAGGAGATCAGCAAGCCACACAGGGGTTTTTGACTTTCAAATGTTTAACAATTGCAGGACTCTCCCCAAAGGATATGTTTATACATTTCATGGTGGCTGCTCGACTTACTATAGCAAGATATTGCAGATCCCTAAAGATTGATTTGATGGACATTTGGAAATGCGTACTACATTGCATGGGGATTTATGGAAGGACACTTTTTGAATGCTGTTATTGCTGTAGTATTGCCCTGGTTTTTTACTTTCACTTCAAAGGAGTGTAGCTCTCTCCCTTGGCTTTACATGCGTTTTGTTATATGTCATTGGATTCTATATGGAAAACATTTTGAAACATTAAACACCAAAAAAGAGAATGGCTCCTCAGTCTTCTGAGGCCTGTAGGCACATTTGCAACCCAGAGAACCTGTCAATAGGTATAACTCAAACACACTGTAAACATTCATACACTGCCACCTATTCGGAGCTACAACAGAATTTCAGGTGGGAAGGGGGCTCTGTGGATGCTTGGGAAGGACTCTGCAGGCCATGGGTCCATGGCTACCACACTCGCAATAACCCCAACAAGACCAGCAATTCACTCTCCCTCCGTTTCATGAGAAGCGCCCTGCAGATGAGTCGAAAGGCCCATCAAGTAGTACTAGCCAGATGGGTGGGGTATAAATAATAAAATTATTTTAAAATATTATTATTATGTTTTGGATTGCGACTCCCATCGTTCCCGTCCATTGGCAATGCTGGCTAGGGCTGATGGGAGTTGTAGTCCAAAAAATATTAAGGCTACCACAGTGGAGGCTCTTGATCTAAGGGGAAGGTCTACAGCTCAGTGGCAGAGCAACTGCTTTCAATGCAGACGGTCCCTCACCCGCTCCACAGCATCTCCAGTTAGGGCTGGGAAGGACTTCAGCATGGAATCCTGGAGAGATGCTGCAAGTCAGTAGAGTGGCAATACTGAACCAGATAGACCAGGGATGTCCAACCAATCAACCGCGGGCTCATTTTTGTCCCTGAGGGAGAAATGAACCTTAGAATGAATGTATCTGGCCCCGCCCCCTTGCTCTGTCCTTCATTTGCGCACAAATGCTAAAATGGAAGACGGCGTTCTCGCTGCCTGGTTTATTTTTTGGTGAGCGATTTATAGCCTGCTCCCCAAAAGCAAAACAACTTTGCCCCCCAAGAATGCTCAACAATGTTTGCCTGCCCCCCTAAAAAAAGCTCAGCAACTTTGGCGTGTCCCCTAAAAATACTCAATAACTTTGGCCTGCCCTGAACTGAACTCTGAACTCTCTCTCCCCCCCATGGGTAGATCACTGCCAGTTTTTTATTCTGAGAGTAGATCACAGTCTCTTGGGAGTTGGACATCCCTGAGATAGATGATTCGGTTTCCAGTGGCATATGTCCCTTCAGCACTCTGCTGTCTCCCTGGCTGCCTGCACTTCCTGATCCGATAAATGTCCCATGGCAAGAGCAATTTCGCAATATCTCCTCCTGAGCTTTAGAGAGAGTGGCTGTGAAGTGCCTGAGATCAATGCACTTGCTGATTCTATTTTTAATGGAAGTCCTTTCTGTTAACTTTTGTTTTTTTGTTTAAACAACTTGCACGGGTTTCTTTAAAAATTAAAAACCTCAACCAAAAATACCAAAAACAAACAAATATCTGGTGCACAGTAGACAAGCTCCCTGTATCCTGTGCTTATAGGACTTTCAGCTGAGGATGCAACGAGATTTTCAGGAAATATAAGCGAGCACCCAGGAAGGCTGCAAAGTGCTTGCAACAGTGTGTATAGAATGAATGAAGATGTATAGAATGAATTACATGAAACATGTAAAGCCCATTTGACCACCTGGAAAGTAGGGTAAACATTCCCTACTTCCCATTCATGAGAATTTCACCATTTTTTCTCTCTCCTTTGATTTTTAAAAAAATCGATTTATTTTCACATTAATTAATGGAGAATGATAAAGAAAAATGACACCCCCCCCCCCCCGTACAGCATAGGTGCTGTGAGAAGGACAGATTACTGATCCCTGGGAACTTGGTACACCTGTTACACACAGACACACAGACACACACACACACACACACACACACAGAGAGAGTTATTCATTTAAAAAATCAGAGTAATTTACAACAATCACAAGTTAAAACCATACAATAAAAATAATAAAAAAAATTAAAATCAGAGATTAACTAACTACTACAGAAGGGTATTTTCTTTATTGCCAGTGTATGCTTGGCAGCAAAGAAAGGTTTTCAACAGGGACTTAAAACTGAAAACAGAAGGTGCTTGCTGAATCTGTATTGGCAGAGCATTCCACAGGACTGGGCTGATGACACTTAAGCCTAAGTTTCTTGCTGCTGTCAAATGAACCTTGCCAGCTCATGGGCCTTCAGCCGGATCCAACAGAGCTCTTCTTATGTTCAAGTACTTTTATATTAACCTCTTCCTATATTACTAGAATTGAACCCTTTAATGAAAACTGTCTCCTCCAGCTTTGTTTGTGCCTCTGGAATATACATTTCATGTTTTGGACTACAGCCTATTCATGGGTGTTGGCAGCGAACTTACCTGCTCTTTACAATGAAATCCACAGTCATATTAATGTGCTAATGAACTTATTAATATTGACCGTAGTCCTCCTCCTCCTTCCCAGAGGTCAGTGTTTAAAAAACATTGTTAGCTCATTTGCAAAATTAACATTGACGAATTTCCTCTACAGAAGAAAAAAATAGGCAAAAAAATCAATTAAAAATCTAATTACTTTAATACCTCTTGTCTTGAAATTATGCTGATGACACTGGATCAAAACCAAAAAAATATTGATACTGTGCAAATTACTTGTCAGCAATGTATGATCAGCACAAAGACATGGTAGCTAAGTATCAAGACTATTTATCGTTTTCACTGCAAAAAGAAAACAGAAAGACTGCTTTATTACTCAGCGTGCCTTTTACCATTGTTTGTTCACCATGCATATTTCTTATTAAAGTTCCCATGTGTGGCAACTCTGAGATTTAATTCTCCCTTGAGATCCATTGGAAGTTAAGCTTAATCTCAGTCTAATGAATTTTCAAGTTTATTATTTCTCCCCCTCAGTTGATTCAGTCACCACTCAATAGTACTAACATAGCACTGGGTTGTCTGACAGGATCCATTGTGTCATGTGCCATTTCCTAATAATAATAATAATAATAATAATAATAATAATAATAATAATTTATTATTTATACCCCGCCTATCTGGCTGGGTTTCCCCAGCCACTCTGGGCGGCTTCCAACAGAATATTGAAATACAATAACCTATTAAAAATTAAAAGCTTCAGGTATACTGGGGCGAGGCAAAGTTTGGGACTCTGCGACAGTAAAATCCATCACTGCTGGCAATGTTTCTCTCTACCTGCATTACTAACCACACACACACACACACACACACACACACACACCAGATGTGAACATAGGATCATATTAAAAAAAACAACAACCAACAAAAAAACTCAGTATGATCTGAAAAAAATAAAATCCAGCATAGCATTAAGGAGATTGCTCCCAGAGCGCATGCATCTCTGCTTGCCTGATACAACCATCCCCTCCCCCCCCCCAGGCACTTTTCTGGGGGTTGTCCTGATCTCCCAACCTAATCCAGCATCGGAGGAAGCCACTCAGGCACCTGAGGTGGCGAGCCTAGGAGCGGGGCTCACCATGAGGCCTCCAGAGTCTGCCTGTCTCCTTCCACTCAGCTGCCCTACAGCTGGTAGTGGGCTACAGTTTGGGCAGCGTGGAGCCTGCACACGCCCATGCCACCACGTCTCTCCCAGGCAAGACGTGTGGCTTGGGCACACTGCAGGTCCCACGGTGAGTGCCATCTGGCATTTTGTCACCCCCTCAGTGGTGACACCCGGGGTGGCCCGCACCCACTGCACCCCCTTCCTTCGCCCCTGACCTAATTTTGGGGCATGCACAGGGGAGAAGAGGGAGGAAAGCCCAGTTGAGCTAACAGAAGTCCTTGCATGGTCATCTGCTGGCAGGCCCAGTTAGTTGAATGCAGCCCATTATTTTGATCAACATCTGATGTATCCTTAAAAATATATATGAAAATATACTAATGATTACAGGCTTTTCTTCAAAGTCATAAGGGCTAGAAACATTTTTAAAAAGCATTTCTTATTCCAAGGATTATGTACAAGATAAAAAAAGTTCTTTGTTAACCATATTATACTTTCAGCAATGCAATCATCAAGCCATGCCTTATTAATATATCTTAAAAGTCAGGGGGTGAACTAATCTCTACCTTCTTCTTGTGAAAAATTTGCATGCTATGCAGTTTGTACTTTTTCAGTTTGAACATTCAATGCTGGTGATATTTGAAACTGGTAGGCGCTTCATTAAAAGGATTATTTTTAAATGTAAATAAAATTTTGATTAGCATGAGAAAGTGTTGCAGTGACTTTATAGAGGAATGTCTGACATACTTTGCAAGATTGTAACATTTACATTTCAAGGGCAAATTTCATTTTCCATTACATTGATTGCCATTAACTCCACTTTTAACCAACAGTTAAGCCACATTAACTGAACAGAGAAATTTGGCCTTATTTCTTTACAAATGTCTCTTTAATACTCAACTACATAGCAATGCCGTTCATTTCAGTACTTTCCAAGTAATAGCTGGATATTGGGGGCATTTCCCTGAAAGGTATTAAACAGTGTGATTATTGTGGAGCTGGAGGAAATAAATCTGGAATCAGATAAGAAATTAATGCATATAGAATGGTTTCTCTGTTCTCACATACATTGATCTCCATCTATAATTCTGTAGGCCTCCTGGTGTGTTAATGGAGCTCTCAGCAGACTTCCCCCATTCATTCCAATATTGAGGAAAGTCTAAGCATGCAACAGTGATGCATGCAGAGAACTTCCCCAAAGACTGGACCCAATATAGGATCTCTTTATCAGGTAAGAGCTCAATAAATGCATCTGTCAGGGGCTGGACTGAGGAGGAACATTCTTGAGAAAAGGAGGGCAGTATAGATTTAGAACAGTGGTTTGCAGAATGGCATAGTTCAGAGGCTGCAGAGGGGAGAAGCTGGGAAATATTGGAAGAGGAACAGCAGGAAGAAGAAGCACCAGGGGAGAGACAGCTGACAGACTCAGTGTCCTTGGACAGCATTACTGACACCCCCCCCCCCAGGATCAGGTGTGCATTGAGAGTAGTGGAACAGAAAACTCAAAGGCAGAAATCTCAGATTAGCCAACACAGGGGTGACGTAGAATAGGAGAGATGGAGGGGGTGGGACTTTACTCGGAGCAACGCCATTATCATAGGTAGACTGCATTCCTTCGTCTCTCTCTGTGCATAGTGAATAAATTACTTGGTAAGAACTGTTTTTTGTTTATCTGCTTCTTGGCTGCCACTGTGGGAGGGACTGGATTCCCTGAAGCCTGACAGCATCAAAGCATGGACACACACAAGGATAAGTCTGATTGTTTTGGTGGTGGATTCCAACAAAACTTTGTACATTTGCCTTATTCAGAGTGGTTGTCATGAAGGCGCAGCATGCAAATTAGCCCTTCTGTTATCCTTTGAGACACAGCCCTTTTGTTGCCCTTTGTACATAAGCAACAGAGTATTCCCACTTGTTTTCATAGGTTATAGACTTATAATTAAACTGTTGTGCTGAGTGGAAGTTTCATGAGGTTGCTCATTTGACCTCGGTGGAGGTCAAAATTCCATTTTTAATTGCTAAACATTTTGCTACTGCACGCTTCTACTTGGTTTTTAAGGACACTGGTTAAGCCATTCCATGCAACTTTGAAAACTCATTAATTTAGTGTTGTCTTGTTATTTAAGTCTTTTATCAAAGTTGGTCCAGAGTTTTGGAGAATAATATTCCTTGTATAGCTGATGCAGAGCAACGATTAAGATTATGAGCTGGACAACCCTCAGTTCAAATCTCTCATCTTAGTCATGAATTTGTGAGGTCAGGGGAAGTGTGTGCTGTCACAAGTCAATCCGAAAAGTATGTGCTCTAGTGCTCTGTGCTGTACTTATTTCTAGTCTGCTGTCTGGGTTAGGCCGCGGGCAGCACTCTGAAGTAAGGAGCCAAGTAACGAAGCAGGTCAACGCTCTGAACTGATAAGTGTAATGAGTCAAGCCAGAAGTCAGAACAAAAGAGCAAGAAAGGACTGGAGGACAAGTCAAGAAGCAAGAATAAGCCCAAGAGCCAGGACTGAAGAGCAAGTCAAAACCAGAGGATAAACCAAGAAGAACAAGCCAGGAGTCAAGACTGAAGAACAACCAACAATACAGGAACATTCCAAAGCTCATGAAAAAATTGTTGCTCAAAGAAGGTTCAGCGAGAGAAGTAAGCTGTTTATAATCCTCCCAGCCTGGAAAGATCTAGTGGTCAGCCTGGGTGGGTCAGTATAGAACGTACTTCACTAAGGAGGCTGCAACACTGCATTATGGGGGTAAAGTTGACATTTTTTACTGTAAGGATGATTGAAATCATATAAAATGATGTGGGCACTGTACATATCTAAATGTTTTCAGAAGGAGTCTATCACTAGCAGTATGATTGAATTCAAGCACTGCTTCAACTGCCGTGCCCCAACACCCACCCTTGATTAAGACCATTCTGGTAGAATTTGAAATTCCATTCATATGCAAGGATATTTGTTGCATGTGCATTTCACATATTGATGTGCCTATTGTATTTGGAGGTTTGCATAATTTTGGGTGAAGTTAGGGTTGCCATATGTCAAGGAAAACTTGGACGTCCTCTTTTGTGGGGTTAACATGCCCATTGGGGAGGATTTTTACATTTTTAAGGAAATGTCCTGTTTGGTTTTTTTTTTAAAAAAAAATGTTTTATGGGGGTTGGGGGTTGGAGGGGCACACGCAACCTCCGGAGGGCGCTGTGCCGCCGAACCAGCAGCGCCACAGTGGAGTGATCGGGTAGAAGCTCGGGTCCAGCCTCTGCTCAGGCTTGCAGTGGCTCAGGCTGTCCTCTTCAAGTACTGGTTAAATGTAAGGGATATTGGCAGAAAATGTGGCATTGCATAATTTGATGAGTCACAGGAAATATTTTAGCCTTCTTCTACACAACTTCAGAAATAATGAGAACTACCTTATTTTGGGAGAAGCATGTATCATAAATTTCCTAATGAATGTCAGAATGATCAGAGCCAAGTTTTGTATTGTTCAAACTGTTAACATTCCATCAAAATTTCACTTTGAGTTGTTGAATAGAGAAGCACCACCAATAGGTGAGCAGTGCAGACAATTCTTCTGCATGAAGCAGAACATATTCATTCTCAGACAAAATAGGTCATTGGCTCCCAGAAAGTATAGTCTCCAAAGCAGTTGTACACGTCCAACTGGCTACGTGGGTGGTCCACCCTGTGAACAAACAGTTTCTTGATTCCTACAAACACTTAAGGGACAATGTGTATCCCATTTCCTTGTTGTACCAGTCTTTAGGATAAGAAAACACCAGCACCTTAAAAGCCACAGCTTCTCTTTTAGATTTCTGTTCAGGCTGCACAATATGGCTGCAAGTTCCACAGAGGCTGAAGGTAATGCAACAGTAGCAGAGAGATCCAATAATATATATGCCTTTTCTGATGGGCGTGGGCATAATCGTTAAATGTTCTGGCATTTATTAAGTATGTAAATTGATATCTAATTAACTAGCTGCAGCTACCTAGTTAAATGCCAATTAAATGTATTAACATTTCCACACAATTTTAATGTGTCAATAAGAATTTAACTGTACCTTTATTGCCATTGTAATTTTGAGTTAATTACATGACCAAGATGATTTATCTCTTGGGGGGGATTATTAAGTCTTTCTCTTGGCTCTCTTTAAACAAAGTCCTTTCCCCCCTTCCCACTGAATAGAAAATATATTTTATATCTTATCATGAATAAGCCTTGCTAAATGTTGCTGGAAGTGTTTAGTAATGAAATAATTTCAATATTTTAGGTGAATTCTAGCACATATTTGTTACACATGCAGAGAGAGAGAGAGAGAAAGAGAGAGAGATTATTTTTAACACAGAGAGAGAGTTTTAATGTTGGGGGCACAGTTGGAAAAGGTTCAGAAATGGAGCATCAAAATGATCATGGGGTATTATGTATGGGCCAATCTGTCATTTTTAGTTTTTCATTCTTTCCAATTATAAGTTCAGTTTCCATTTCCATATCAGTTTGTATTTTTTTTAAAGTCATTGTCAGCATTAAAATGTGCACCGGGAACACACACATTTTTGCATGCAATTTCCCCAAATATACACATATTTTCAATTTTTAAATGTGCAATGTGCATGGAAGCCTCCTCATGGTGGAGAATCAAGATGTAGCAGAGCCTACAGGCAGAGCTGGTCATCCATAGGTCAGAGAGAGAGAAATGAGGCTAACATGCACTTAGTTTCTTTATTAAGGAAAGAAAAAAAATACAAGGACGCTCGTAAAGGCAAGCCCTTTTATGAAGCAGTTGTTCGAACTGTTGTACAACCCCTCATTTGCTCTCTAACCCTCTGAGTCAGGGCCTCTCCCTCTGTGATCCTCTGCTACAGCAAACCCCAGGAGCCTCCCTCTGTCCTACCTAGCTAGTACTTGGCAATATGTAACATTTGTCACATTCTAGGAATAAGTGGAGCAGGAGATCCATGGGAGAACTGCAGGTTCTGGCTCCCCCCTGTCGTCGCTGTTGGTGCCTGCATCCAAACAGGAAACCTCATAACCCTGGCCTGTGCTGGGCCACCTGCCTATTTCTGCCTCTTCACTATCCCTCAAGCTCTCTGCTTCTAGTATCTCCCAGCTCATCCCCACTTCTGAGGTGTGGCCAGTGTCCCACCACCAGGCTCCAGGATCTAAGTCTTCTGTGTCTTCCCTGGGGGGGGCTCTTGGGTGTGTGGCTTCCACCACTCTTCCTCATCCAGCCAGTCCCTGACACAAGATAATGCAGAGTTCTTGGGAGTCTTAAGAACATAAGAAGATCCAACTGGTCCAATGACTATTTTAATCTAGCATCCTATTCTCACAATATCCTTCGCTCCTTTATCTGAGGCCTCTGTGTATGCTCAGAGTGGTAGAATGCATTTCTGGAAGAGTGAAATGACTCCATTCAGCTTTCCACCAAAACAATTACAGGACTGAATCCTTCCCATCCTCAGGTGCCAATATATAGCAATGCAATATCATTTTTTAAAAAAAGCAACAACCATAAACTCTGCAGTAGATGCAAACAAGCCAGAGTACATGGTATGTGTAGCCTACCTTAGCTAATATTTGTATTTTTGCTTCACATACACTAATTTATACAGCTCAATTGGGCATTGAAGAAGGCAGCATGATTTGTAACTAACTATATTTTTCTGAAGATCTCAATTTTAGCTTCTCTCAACAAATAACGGTAGGCGTTTACCCCCAAATGTGCCTTCAGTTCCCCTGGGTTTAGATTTATTAATGACCATTGGATTCAGAATAAATATGCCAGATGGAAAAATCATTATGTTAGTTCCATTTTCTGAATAACAATTTGGTTTCTCAGCGCTTCAATAATGCATCCTTAATTTTCAACTCGGAGCATCTCTGAAAATACTTGAAATTTGGGGCATCATTTCCTTCTCTCCTCTTATAAATAATGTGTTGCCTGAGTTTATTGAATTTGACATTATAGGTTGAATAATCTCTCTAAAAGCATTTTTGTTTGTATTGGATTTCAGTCTTTGAGGACTACCAAAGAAAGTATTGCAAAAATTAGGAGAAAGGGGAAATTAAACTGAGAAGGCATATGAATAGCTCTCTTCATCTCCATGGCAGCCTAATTTAAGATAGGCACATGGGTGCATGATAACAAATACATTTGAAGGAATAGAAATTGCAACGAGCTTCTGTGCTAAAGATACGGCCTGCACCAAATAACACCTCTTTGGGCATGTGTAATATTTGCTGTAGTTAAGTGTGTCTTACTATTATTTGAGAGTGAAAGCCTGTCCTTGTGTTTAGTTATGATACCAATGGCTATATGAAATGCGAGACTGGGCTGGGGATATTAAATGGCGTAGTTTTTCGCTCTGCCCTACATTTGTTGCAAGCAGCACTGTTCCATTTCCGCTGTAGTTTACCCTCCTCTGAAAACAGCATCATTCATCCTACTGTCCACTGTCGCAAAATTATGTCACCTACATAATTTCTGCAACTGATTATGTAAATTGCAATGCCATTACTTTACCCCACTCCCATTTATTCCAGTGCAAAGGAAACACAATGCTAACGGGCAACAAATGTAATCCATTATGCACTTTTTTGCAGACTGAAAGCAACAGCAGCAGCAGCAAATACTGATGTATTTGCAGGATTGTTTTCTGTTCCAGACATAGGACAAATAAGTGAATATCAGGAATTTCTACTCCTGTTTCTATCAGAGTCCTCCAAAATCCCTGGCCTGGCATTTAGTGCATGGAATCGCATGAGCACTGTTCCAGAGTATTTTTCATTCTCATGTATATTATATCTATTCGAAAAAAGTTTGGTTAATGAAGAAATAACATGTCTTTCTACTCACGAGTGTTGAACTAATTGACTGATGAAGAATTCAATGAAACAGTAGTTATTATCAGGAAACACTGTTCAGCAGAGTTCAGAGTTGGACATCAGAATCGGACATTTGCTGATTATACAAAGCTTCACAGCTGGCTCTTCGCTGGGTAAAATCTGGCACTGTGATTCATTTAAGGACTTTCAGAGACTTCAGTTTGTTAGTTTTGATGTTTTGAATTAGTCCATAAAGTTTTTCACATTGTACAGTGGTACCTCGGGTTACATACCCTTCAGGTTACATACACTTCAGGTTACAGACTCCGCTAACCCAGAAATAGTACCTTGGGTTAAGAACTTTGCTTCAGGATGAGAATAGAAATCGTGCAGCAGCGGCACCGCGGCAGCAAGAGACCCCATTAGCTAAAGTTGTGCTTCAGGTTAAGAACAGTTTCAGGTTAAGAATGGACCTCCGGAACGAATTACCGTATTTTTCGTCCTATAGGGCGCACCGGCCCATAGGACGCACCTCGTTTTTTTGGGGGGGAAATGAATAAAAAAAAATTATTCCCCCCCCCAGCTGCAGCTGCATCCCCAAGCCTTGCGGACACCCACCAGAAGCAAGGGGAGCCCTCCGGAGGGCTCCCCGTGCTTCGGGCGGCAGGGTGCCGCCCCAAGCCTCGCGCGCCCGGCGAGACCTCCCGTCGGGTGCGCAAGGCTTGCGGACACTCGCCCAAAGCACGGGGAGTCCTCCGGAGGGCTCCCCGTGCTTCAGGCGGCAGGGTGCCGCCCCAAGCCTCGCGCGCTCGGCGGGACCTCCTGCCAGGCGCGCAAGGCTTACCGACACTCGCCCAAAGCAAGGGGAGTCCTCCGGAGGGCTCCCCGTGCTTTGGGCGGCAAGCTGCCGCCCCAAGCCTCGCGCGCTCGGCGGGACCTCCCGTTGGGCGCGCAAGGCTTGCGGACTCTCGCCCGAAGCACGGGGAGTCCTCCAGAGGGCTCCCCGTGCTTTGGGCGGCACGCTGCCGCCCCAAGCCTCGCGCGCTCGGCGGGACCTCCCGTCGGGTGCGCAAGGCTTGCGGACACTCGCCCAAAGCACAGGGAGTCCTCCAGAGGGCTCCCCGTGCTTCTGGCGGCAAGCTGCCGCCCCAAGCCTCACGCGCCCGGCGGGACTTCCCGTCGGGTGCGCAAGGCTTGCGGACACTCCCCCGAAGCACGGGGAGTCCTACGGAGGGCTCCCCGTGCTTCAGGCGGCAGGCTGCCGCCCCAAGCCTCGCGCGCTTGGCGGGACCTCCCGCCAGGCGTGCAAGGCTTACCGACACTCGCCCAAAGCACGGGGAATCCTCCGGAGGGCTCCCCGTGCTTTGGGCGGCAAGCTGCCGCCCCAAGCCTCGCGCGCTCGGCGGGACCTCCCGTCGGGCGTACAAGGCTTGCGGACACTCCCCCGAAGCACGGGGAGTCCTACGGAGGGCTCCCCGTTCTTCAGGCGGCAGGGTGCCGCCCCAAGCCTCGCACGCTCGGTGGGACCTCCCGCCAGGCGTGCAAGGCTTACCGACACTCGCCCAAAGCACGGGGAGTCCTCCGGAGGGCTCCCCGTGCTTTGGGCGGCAAGCTGCCGCCCCAAGCCTCGCGCGCTCGGCGGGACCTCCCGTCAGGCGCACAAGGCTTGCGGACACTCGCCCAAAGCACGGGGAGTCCTCCGGAGGGCTCCCCATGCTTCGGGCGGCAGGCTGCTGCCCACAAGCCTTGTGAGCCCGTGGGAACTCCCACAGGGCTTGCAAGGCTTGCGGATAGCTTCCTGAAGCCTGGAGAGCAAGAGGGGTCGGTGCGCACTGATGCCTCTCGCTCTCCAGGCTTCAGCGAAACCCTGCATTCGCCCCATAGGACGCACACACATTTCCCCTTCATTTTTGGAGGGGGAAAAGTGCGTCCTATGGGGCGAAAAATACGGTAAGTTCTTAACTCGAGGTACCACTGCAATTGTTTCTGGCCATCGTATTGCTTTTGATATTGCTGACGATGGCAAATCTAGCAAGATCATACATCTGACGACCACCATAATCATGAGTGGGACAATCTACAAAAGTATATACTATTTGACTCTTACCTGAATCACCTCAATAGCTGAAGGCAGTAAGCAACGCTTCTGAATGCCAGTTCCTGGAGACTACAGGAGGGGGGAGTGCCATTGCACCCGGGTCCTGCCTGTAGGCTTCAAATAGCTGTTGGCAGCTGTGAGAACAGGATGCTGACCTAGATGGGCCTGATCCAGAAGCCTCCTCTTACATTCTTATTCAACAGAAATTTGGAATTAATATGAAGTAATGGCTAAAGAATAACAGCTCTTTAAGAAATAGGAAAATGAAGGACTCTTATTAGGCTTCTTCCTTTGCTAAAAAAGGGTGATACATCTAAATTTGTGTTATAATAGTAATCTTGGTCTGAGGCTGAAAACAATATGAAAGTAATCAGAAGCTGAACGACAGGTTGGGGAGATGAAACAGTTCAGCAAAGACAAAAGAGATGGGTGTGTATAATTATTTCAAGCTATGTAGAACAGGAAATCATGTAAATTGATAATAAAGAAACTTAGGTGATTAAATTTAATTTTGTACTTAGGGTACTCCCAAGAGTACGGTCTGCTTGTCAGCATATAAAATTTACAGCAATAAGGCAGTGTAAACATTGGGAGTCATTACCCTGAGTGTGGCAGATATTTAAGGCTGAAAATGTTAAACCTAAGAAAGGTTATCTTGCAAAGTCTGTATGTACAAAACTGCATTTTTTTATGGGAAGGTGCTTGCAAAAATGCCTAGATTAGGAAAATAAGTGAAATTATGTCCCTAGTACATAGAGATGGGGACGGAATTCAGCTCTGTTTGCTTTTAATGGTGAGCTTACCTAATGCACTCTTTTGGAAACACTACACCATGGGTGGGGAAGCTTTGAGGCGCCAGAGGCCAGATGCCTATCAGAATCTGCTTGGGCCAAATCTAGCATGTGGGAGGGGCTGGATACCTGTCAAGCATGTGATATCATCCCCCCTCACCAAAGTTGGCATCCAGCCATTTTAAATCTCATTGATTTCATTGCCACTTTTAAATCTCATTGATTTCATGTCCTTTAACTTTCTTCCAGTGAAATCAAGCAGACTTAAGCCTACTCAATTTTTATAAATAATAACAATATTGAGAAATTGGTATCTGAATAAGTGTGCATGCACACGAAAGCTTATACCAAGAACAAACTTAGTTGGTCTCTAAGGTGCTACTTGACTTATTTATTTTTAAAATATTTTTGATGAATAACATGAGTGGTGCTGTGGTCTAAACCACTGAGCCTCTTGGGCTTGCCGATCAGAAGGTCAGCAGTTTGAATCCCCACGACGGGATGAGCTCCCGTCGCTCTGCCCCAGCTCCTGCCAACCTAGCAGTTCAAAAGCATACCAGTGCAAGTAGATAAATAGGTACTGCTCTGGCGGGAAGGTAAACAGTGTTTCCGTGCGCTGCTCTGGTTCACCAGAAGCAGCTTAGTCATGCTGGCCACATGACCTGGAAAGCTGTCTGTGGACAAACGCCGGCTCCCTTGGCCTGAAAGCGAGATGAGTGCCGCAACCCCATAGTTACCTTTGACTGCACTTAACCATCCAAGAATCCTTTACCTTTTTACCTTAAATTATTTACCAGAGTTTGAAAACACAGCAGTAGGGGACACCTGATAACAAACACCATGAAGTATGCATTTCTTCATTCTGTCTCTGAATTATGCTATGAGACTCTATTTTTAACAAGCTTCTACTATACTGCTGGCACACGTGGACCATACTCTGTGACACACTCATTTAATTGTCCTTGTCCTTCCCTTGTGCTAATATACTCTAATTCCACAGTGCACTGCTGCCCTTAATGGATTAGTCACACACATCCTCTTTTAAAACAAACTATTAATACATTAGGCACGGAAACAATGGCAAGTTGCAACCAAACAACTCCTCCATGCAGTGTACTGGGAAGGATACAGAATGTCACTTCCAGTCACACAAAAGAAAACCACTTGACACAATATGAAGGTTTCACCCATAAATGACACCAGGGACTCCATGCTTCTTTTTATTATTAGATTTTTTATTGTTGTTATTTATTAAATTTGTATACCACCCATGTATATTTTGAAATTATTGGGCTTTAATGCCAATGCTCAATTGGAATTACAATTAGAATTTTACCTCCAGATTGAAATCTCTTGTAGTGCAGAATTTTCTTATATATATAGCACTCTCCCTTTTGTGAAATGATTGCTAAGAATATGTGCTCTGAACACCCCAACATTCTCCCTCCCTGCCTCTCCCTTGTCCAAACTAAACTTCCACCAAAGAACTAATATCTCTAATACCTACTGATGGCCATCTTAAACAAGGGTGCCGTGTTGTAAACACACTGGTTACAAACAAGTAGAAAACAATTCCAGAGAATGACATCAAACTCACCCCTTCTGCCCCTTTAGGAGCATGGAAAGTCATATGTTTAGCAGGACTGTGAGGTCCTCCTCCAAGGGTCTGCTAGTGGTTCCCTCACTGAGAGAAGGGAACTTACAGGAAACCAGGCAGAGGGCCTTCTTGGCAGTGGCCCCGATTTCCATTCTCATCCTGAGGTAAAGGTCTCAACCCAAGGTACTACTTCCGCGTTAGTGGAGTTTGTAACCTGAAGTGTTTGTAATCCAAGGTGTTTGTAATCCGAGATACCACTGTATTCAATATCTTTCAGTGCTCAGGGATCCTTCATGCACATATGTTCAGATCATGATGATGGTTCTGCATGTCTTCAAGATGCAGTTTAAATTCGGCTTGGGAATACTTTAGCATTTTTTTGTTGTTGTTTAGTCGTTCAGTCGTGTCCGACTCTTCGTGACCCCATGGACCAGAGCACGCCAGGCACTTCTGTCTTCCACTGCCACCCGCAGTTTGGTCAGATTCATGTTTGTAGCTTCGAGAACACTGTCTAGCCATCTCGTCCTCTGTCGTCCTCTTCTCCTTGTGCCCTCCATCTTTCCCAGCATCAGGGTCTTTTCCAGTGAGTCTTCTCTTCTCATGAGGTGGCCAAAATATTGGAGCCTCAGCTTCACGATCTGTCCTTCCAGTGAGCACTCAGGGCTGATTTCCTTAAGAATGGATGCGTTTGATCTTCTTGCAGTCCATGGGACTCTCAAGAGTCTCCTCCAGCACCATAATTCAAAAGCGTCAATTCTTCGACGATCAGCCTTCTTTATGGTCCAGCTCTCACTTCCATACATCAATAGCATTTTTACAGAGGTTTTTTTCTTTTAAGATGAGGTCCACAGCTTCATTAGCTGCTGCTGTGATTTCTGCCATGCTTTTGGTAAGTTTAGAGATTCTCCATCATAGGCAAATTTGAGCAACAAGTCCTCTTATGCCATTGGTGTCACTCTGTTTCTCCAACTCTTGCCTATCCCTTCTTGGGGGGGGGGGGGTTAGCTGCTCTATTGGGCTCACATGAGCCCAATCTAGCCACAGATTGAGAATCCAAAGCAAATCCCAAGCATCTAAAGTTCATTTTTTATGTCTTGTGTATGCTGTGAGACATGTCCCATTGGATGCAGCTGAAAAGGAGACTGAGTGTATCTTCTTTTGCCAAGCATTTTGCTAAAAATCTTCTGGTAGGAAGGAAAAATGAGTCAAGGCACCACCTTAATTCAAAAATGTTACCATTCAGAAGTTGATTGCTCTCATTAACATCTGTAGTAGGGAACAAAATCATTGTCCCTGTGTAGACTGAAGTGCCTCATGTAACTTTCTTGACAAATGGCAGTCAATTAGTTTCATGCTGGAGGCTCCCTTGAACTAAGCCAGAACTGAGCCAAGTGGAACCGTGCAATAAGTGAAACAACCACATGAACAGTTCTCTCCAAGTCAAGCTATCCCAGTTGCACATGCTCAAAACACACTTTCTAACAAGATCAGCTTTGGTCCTAATTAATCTGAGTTATTTCTCAGCTTGTGGTAGGCTAATGAGTGGGTTTCATTTTAAGGAAAACAACAACCTGCCAAAAATCTTTAGACTATTCCTTCCCCTTGCCTCATTTATCAGCTGTAAAAGAATCAGGAAGATAGCTATTAGTAAACAAAGCCCTGCCTGTGCAGCAAGCAAGTTCTTTTTAGCAAACACCAGATTGCACCTGTAAATTACTTTGAATAATAGTTAACACCTCCCAAGAACATTGCAAACATTTACTAATTAATAAAAGTCTCCAACAGAAACAAAGCCTGAGAGGCAAGCAGATGTTTAGCATCCCTAGTTTCCAAATGATATAGAAAGTGAAAGCACACCTTCTGTTATCAGGATGCCTTTGCAACCACTTTGGTTTTCTCACCTTGTTCATTTGGTTTCCTCCCATTCCACACCTATGTATATACAGTAGTTAGAACTGGACATGGAACAACTGATTGGTTCAAAATTGGGAAAGAAGTACGACAAGGCTGTATATTGTCTCCCTGCTTATTTAACTTATATGCAGAATTCATCATGCGAAAGGCTGGGCTGGATGAATCCCAAACCGGAATTAAGATTGCCGGAAGAAATATCAACAACCTCAGATATGCAGATGACACAACCTTGATGGCAGAAAGTGAGGAGGAATTAAAGAACCTTTTAATGAGGGTGAAAGAGGAGAGCGCAAAATATGGTCTGAAGCTCAACATCAAAAAAACGAAGATCATGGACACTGGGCCCATCACCTCCTGGCAAATAGAAGGAGAAAATGGAGGCAGTGAGAGATTTTACTTTCTTGGGTTCCATGATCACTGCAGATGGTGACAGCAGTCATGAAATTAAAAGATGCCTGTTTCTTGGGATAAAAGCAATGACAAACCTAGACAGCATCTTAAAAAGCAGAGACATCCCCTTGCCAACAAAGGTCCATATAGTTAAAGCTATGTAGTGATGTATGGAAGTGAGAACTGGACCATAAAGAAGGCTGATCACCGAAGAATTGATGCTTTTGAATTATGGTGCTGGAGGAGACTCAAGAGTCCCATGGACTGCAAGAAGATCAAACCTATCAATTCTGAATGAAATCAGCCCTAAGTGCTCACTGAAAGGACAGATCCTAAAGCTGAGGCTTCAATACTTTGGCTATCTCATGAGAAGAGAAGACTCCCTGGAAATGACCTTGATGTTGGGAAAGATGGAGGGCACAAGGAGAAGGGGACGACAGAGGACGAGATGGTTGGACAGTGTTCTCGAAGCTACGAACATGAGTTTGACCAAGCTGTGGGAGGCAATGGAAGACATGAGTGCCTGGCATGCTCTGGTCCATGTGGGTCATGAAGAGTCGGACACGACTAAATGACTAAACAACAACAAAACACAGCAGTAGATGTTGTGCATTGCAGGCAAAGGTCCAGGGCTGGCCCCTGGCATTTTCAGGTAGGTCTGAGGAAGTCAGCGTAGACAATGCTGAGCTAGATGGACCTGACATTCAAAATGGAGCTGGCATTTGTGTCTCTTAACCTGGTTTCCTGAGAGGCACTGGTGAGTGGTTAGAAAGGTGCCATTTTGACTCCCCCCACAATGCCATTATGCTGAGGCATTGTGGGAATGTCAAAATGCTGACTGGCAAATAGATGCTACCCTCAGGAGCACTGTTGCTGAATACTGCGGTGCTGCTGCCAGTAAGCCCAGTAGGTGAGGGGCCCATACCAGTGGTGGTTGGGCACCCATGGACGGCATTTTCTTTGGGCATCCATGAATTTGGAGGCAGCGCTGGATCTTAGTCACTGGCATTCATGCTTCTCATAAAATGCTTGACATCTAGACAACAGTCCCTTTGTTCAAGGTGGTGGTGGGGAACCAGCTTTGAGTAATATACCGGTGAAGCAGAGAGGAGGGAAATGAAGTGCTGAAATCTACTGAGCAGCCATTCTAGTGCATCAATGTGCTGGCCCAATTTTTTGTTTTGTTTAACCCACAGTTTTTACATGAATCACAGCACCTGTCAGCATGGTCAGACATCATTGCTTCACATGGCTGAACTAAGCCATTGTCAAAATAAGAAAGCTAATAATATTATATGGCTTCTCGCTGCATTCAGGCTTGGTTTGTCCCTGCCTGGAATCTTTCTACACGAAGTTGGTTAATTCACAAGGTAGAGACTGGCTGGTCTCTTGCTTGAAGTATGAAGTATGGTCTCTTGCTTGCAAGATGGTTCCCATGGAACCATCTTGCAATTCCAGCATTTCCTGCCTGGTGCAGAACTGGCTTCAAGCTTTATTTCCCAACTTAGTTCACATTCATTCATAAGAGATCCATGAGTGTAAACTTGACCCATTGCTTTGCATGGATTAGCCATAGCAAACAATTGTAATGAGTGGAATTGAACGTGGCTTTGTATTTATTAAAGAAATTACAAGCTGTCGCTTTTTTCAAGTACCTTGTGTGTACTCAAAATTAATATGTTGATGTTAACACAGATTTTCAGTATCAAGGACTGCTTCTCATAATTGCCCTATTCCAAATATATAATTTCATGGCTTTGCATGATGACTTTAGAATCACCAGCATTATGCATGTTCAACAATGTTTTCTTTATCTTAGAAATACCTTCTGAAGTTTCAGCCTGCTCTTAAGATTGTATTGCTTCCAAAGACAATAGAATATATTCCAATGACATTGTACTACAATGAAGGGTAGGCTGAAAATATTCTAAATAAATAAATAAGCAAATCCATTCTGTCCTGTTTCTGCATTTGTAATCTGCATTTTTATTTTATTTTATTTTTAACATTTACGGAAAACTTCACGTCCAATTGTGTATTTGAATACATATTTCACTTGGGTGTATGCTTTTTAAAATGAATTTCATCCCTTCATCCATCCAACCCCAAAATTCAAATTTTAGGCTATTTAAGATGAGCTTTCTCTCACCTTAAAATCTGAAAGGAGATGTTGACTTGCACTGCTCAACTATGCATTATATTAGCTGTGTAGTCAACTTAAAGGGACCCCTGACCGTTAGGTCCAGTCATTTATCTACTTGCACTTTGACGTGCTTTTAAACTGCTAGGTTGACGGGAGCTGGGACCGAGCAACGGGAGCTCACTCCATCGTGAGGATTCGAACCGCTGGCCTTCTGATCGGCAAGCCCGAGGGGCTCAGTGGTTTAGACCACAGCGCCACCTGCGTCCCTTATCCATTTGGAATGCAAGGTTTATGGAAATCATGGGGTTAAGCCCAGATGACAGTGACCTGTGGATTAGGAAGCTAGGAAGCTGTTCTATACTGAGTCAGACTCATTTGTCCCTCTAGCTGAGTATTGTCTAAACTGACTGGCAGTGGGTCTTCTGGGTTTCAGACAGGGTTTTCTTCCAGCCGTACCTGGAGATGCCAAGGATTTAAGCTGGGACCTTCTGAATGCCAAGCAGATGTTCTGCCCCTGAGATGCAGCCCTTCCCATGTAGAGGGAGGAGTGTACGTATTCTTAAACTTAGTACATAACATTGAAGTTCCTTCACCAACAAAACGAAATAGAGGTCAAGGGGGTGCCAGTGCATCTCCCCATAGTGTCTCCCATGTACATCATAGTTACATAATGTCATCATGCTAATCATGTGTCACTGACTGTCTGGGAGCATGACATGAAGGAGGAACCATCAGATGATTCTACAGGAAAAGTTCATATCCACCTCTTATATCTAGTAAAAGACACAACCACGGCAACTAGATTCTTTTTTCATTTAAATTGCAATTAAAATACACAATATTAATTTTATATTGTATGTCCGTCATTGTGACTCACCCATGGGCGTACAAAAGTCATTCTTTCAATAGGGAAGATAATTGTTTCTCTCATGATTTCTTCCTAGAGAACATTCCTTTCTTAACACTATTAATATCTTTAGCAAAGAAGGTGGCTGGCAAAATTGGCTTGTCAGTTCCAAAATCATATCCTTTAATAACGCTAATCACAAGAAAGCAGAGCTTGGAATATGCAGAACATTTTTTTAATTTATTGCTCAGGGCTTTGTGTATGCGGTCACTTATTAAAGTTCTCGGGAATAAACCCAGGGATCAATGAGGAGTGGAATAAAACTCACAGCTGTGAGTCATACAAGAAGATGTGAGTCATATCATATATCGGGTGGATGAGGCCCCACCTGACTAGAGCACGAGGAAGCATCCTGATCTAGGTACAGACCCATGAATGCATTGTTTGGTGATCACCTTAACAATACACGGCATCTTTCCGTTTCTGCATCTGCCTTCCTGCGAACTGCTCTGCAAGGTCTGACAAGAGTCGGATGCCTCCTGCAGAGCAAGCCGTGAAGCAGTGGAAATTCCCCGAGAGATAGCAGAGTTGCTACTTCACTCCCCCCAATTCGAGACATAGGCTCTGTGCCATTAGTGACTTCATGATGCACAGAAATGTATTTCATGCAGAATTTCCTGTCCAGGAAACACAGCGCAGAAAGTTGCACCTGTTTAATTTCTGTCGTGCAAGCGTTAAAGACAAATTGATTCTGTCAAAGAAAAACCAGAAAGTCAATGCTATGTGTGCAGCGTAGAGCTAGCGAGGGAGGAAGAAAAGCTCTGATTAAAACTTGGCAGCTGCGACAGGTAGCTCAGGGTGTAGCAAGCAATCTATGCTCCCTTTAAGTCCATTCTTTGACTTGTTGGATGAGAAGGAATTCACCAGCTTCCACTGAAATGGCCCTACCAGTCCAAATAAGATTCAAATCCTGATGCATGGCAAGTTGGCTTCAATAAAAACCTAGTTTGCTGTTTTACCTCCACAGTCGGAGGCAGTATGCTGGGATACACTGCATGTGGTCCCTGCTTTCATGCTTCCTACAGCCATGTAGATCAGGCATATGCAAACTCGGCCCTCCAGATGTTTTGGGACTACAACTCCCATCATCCCTAGCTAACAGGACCAGTGGTCATGGATGATGGGAGTTGTAGTCCCAAAACACCTGGAGGACCAAGTTTGCCTATGCCTGATCTAGATGGGCCACTGCTGAGAATAGGATGCTGACTAAAGTGTTTTGATGCAGTAGGGCTTTGCTTTGGCTTCTATACATTCAACAAAAACAAGGTTCCTTACTGTTCACTAAAAAAATAGGAAACTGAAACCCCCCCCCCCCCAGAAAAAGAGGGAACAAATTTGTGCAAAAATTGCCCATGCAAATTTGTGTGCATAGATATAAAATTCAAATTGGTAGGATTTAGATTTTGATGGCTGAAAGGTCTTACATCCCTCCAAGCCTGCAATACCAATAGCTTCTCCTTATACAGAAGACCAATAGGTATATTCATAGGATTGCCCACCCCAAAAGAATCTCTTCTCCTTCATCTGATTTGCAGTCTGCAGCACAAAGGAAATTCCACCTACCGTATTTTTCGCCCTATAGGATGCACTTTTTCCCCTCCAAAAATGAAGGGGAAATCTGGGTGCGTCCTATGGGGCGAATGCAGGCTTCGCGGACCTCTCCGCAAACAGCAGGAGCGCTCCCGCTGCTGGCGGAGAGGTGCCTGCATGCTGAAGCCTGCGCGCGCTGAGCTCAGCGCGCCCAGGCTTCGCGGACCTCTCCGCTAGCAGCGGGAACGCTCCCGCTGCTGGCGGAGAGGTGCCTGCATGCGGAAGCCTGCGCGCGCTGAGCTCAGCGCGCCCAGGCTTCGCGGACCTCTCCGCTAGCAGCGGGAGCGCTCCCGCTGCTGGCGGAGACGTGCCTGCATGCCGAAGCCTGCGCGCGCTGAGCTCAGCGCGCCCAGGCTTCGCGGACCTCTCCGCTAGCAGCGGGAGCGCTCCCGCTGCTGGCGGAGAGGTGCCTGCATGCCGAAGCCTGCGCGCGCTGAGCTCAGCGCGCCCAGGCTTCGCGGACCTCTCCGCTAGCAGCGGGAGCGCTCCCGCTGCTGGCGGAGAGGTGCCTGCATGCCGAAGCCTGCGCGCGCTGAGCTCAGCGCGCCCAGGCTTCGCGGACCTCTCCGCTAGCAGCGGGAGCGCTCCCGCTGCTGGCGGAGAGGTGCCTGCATGCCGAAGCCTGCGCGCGCTGAGCTCAGCGCGCCCAGGCTTCGCGGACCTCTCCGCTAGCAGCGGGAGCGCTCCCGCTGCTGGCGGAGAGGTGCCTGCATGCCGAAGCCTGCGCGCGCTGAGCTCAGCGCGCCCAGGCTTCGCGGACCTCTCCGCTAGCAGCGGGAGCGCTCCCGCTGCTGGCGGAGAGGTGCCTGCATGCGGAAGCCTGCGCGCGCTGAGCTCAGCGCGCCCAGGCTTCGCGGACCTCTCCGCTAGCAGCGGGAGCGCTCCCGCTGCTGGCGGAGAGGTGCCTGCATGCCGAAGCCTGCGCGGGCTGAGCTCAGCGCGCCCAGGCTTCGCGGACCTCTCCGCTAGCAGCGGGAACGCTCCCGCTGCTGGCGGAGAGGTGCCTGCATGCGGAAGCCTGCGCGCGCTGAGCTCAGCGCGCCCAGGCTTCGCGGACCTCTCCGCTAGCAGCGGGAGCCAGCACTGGGCTCCCACGGCTTGCAGAGAGCTGCCTGTTTGGGGGCTGGGGTCGGGGGAAGCTCGGGCTTCCCCAACCCCGCGCCTGGGGGGGAAATAATTTTTTTCCTTTATTTCCCCCCCAAAAAACTAGGTGCGCCTTATGGGACGGTGCGTCCTATAGGGCGAAAAATACGGTATCTTAATCTTTGTAAACAGAACCACTCTTTAATGACTTAGGCAGAAGAGAAGCCTGTTATGCGTTGCAGGCTGAGGTCAGGCTATATGCATGCAATGCAGACCTAGGCCTTCAGGCCTCCTGAAGCTCAGGAGCTTCATCTGCATAACAAAACACAGAGAGGATTCTAAAACCCTCCAGTTACATTGTTAGCAGCTGGTAGGCTGCCAATCCCTGCTGAGATAGGGCCAGTGTTGTGATTCGCTAATTGCAGCATTAAGGTGACCTATCACAGGCAGTGTGTGTGTTTTTGCCTGGGCCGGCTTAATAATAATAATAATAATAGTAATAATAGTAATAGTAATAATAATAATAGTAATAATAGTAATAATAGTAATAATAGTAATAATAATAATAATATTTATACCCCACCTCCCCAGCCTAGACTGGGCTCAGGGCGGCTAACATCTGGTATAAAAACATTTGATTAAAATACAAATTAAAAACAGGACTAAAATACAATTTAAAATGCAGCCTCGTTTCAGTGGAAGCCCACATCAAAATGTCAGATCTTCACCAAGGGGAGAAAACGTCAGATCGTCACCAAGGCCAACTATCCAGACTGGTCCTACGTGGGCCAGAAAAAAAGCCAGGGAAGTCCCCAAGTAGGGGTTCCATCACAGAAAGAGAAGGAAAGAGGGGAGGGGATCAGGCTGATTCCAAGGTATATATATAAGGTATATATATAATGGGCCAAGTGTCCCTGTTTGTCATTCTTGTTCCTGATGTTCCCATAAATCCTTTTTGAGCTGAATCTCAGTCTTGGGTCTTGCCCGAACCGACCTACACTTCACAGCCTATCTTAAAATGCTGGTCATAGTGGTGGGAATCATCTAAGTCCAGCATCCTGTTCTCACAGAGGTCACCCAGAGGCCTGCCAGAAGCGCTCAAGAGGACCACGTACAAGAGCAATCTCCCCTTCTGTGGCTTCTAGCAGCTGATACTCAGAAATATTACTGCTTCCAACCCCGTTACTACCTTGCATGGTGATGTCCATGCAACACATTTAAATCACCCTTATACAACTTTAAGGGTCATGGCTGCCCCCAAAGAATCCTGGGAAGTGTAGTTTGTTAAAAGTGCTGGGAATTGTAGGTCTGTGGGGTCAGCATCCTTAATAAACTACACTTCCTAGAATTCTCTGGTAAAGTAATAACATGTCAGGGTGACAGCCAAGCTGAGCCTTTCTCTTTGGCATACACAAGCCTGACACACAAGGAGCTCGTTTCACAAGGGAGCATTCAAGCAATTGCCTCTCTCCTTGCAGCTTGAAGTCCTGCAGACTAGGAAAAGCTTGGTCTTAGGCTGCCCAAAAAGAGAACATTTGGGAAATATGGAGAGGCTTTGCCTGGATATCAGCATTCATGTGCTTTGACAGGAGAGGGTTTTGCCTAAGCCGAGCTGTAGCTAAACAGTGAGTCTTCTAACCAACTGATTCCCTGAACAACATCAGGCAAAGGGTTTTATGAAAGATGATGCAATTTGCGGGATATTAGCTAATTTATTCTGGTAACTCACACAAAATTAAAGTTTGATGGCCGTCTCCTGTCTAGAAACCCACAATAAACAAACCATTAAATAATTCTTTAATATCAACTTACCGTGCACATTATAAAGTGGCACATTATTTTTTGCAAAATGGATCATTTATAATTTTAATCCAATGTGTTACCTCTGTAGTTTGCTATAAAATGGAAAGTAATGCAATTATGTCTAATCAGCTAGAGCAAAGGGTGGCATTGATAACAACATTAGCACAGGTTTTTTTATTATAAATATTGCTTTCAAGCTGAGATCAAGAAGTTACTTTTTCAGTGTGTTCTGCTATGATTCATAATTTGTTTTATTGACTTAGCTTTGGATCCTGAAGCAGTTTTGTCTCTAGCTAAAAAGGTGAAAACCTTTAAAATGCTTTCTTGTTTTCTTAAAATTAACATTTAACAGCTGTTTTGTTCCAGTACACATACTTTTTGACCTCTGTGTTAAAATAAGCAGGTGGTTCAACACTATTGTCAATATTATTATAAGTATAAAGAAGCTGCTGCTATTTAAAGCAGGGAAATGTGCATTCATTATCAAACCTATTATTAGCTTTTAGCTTTTATACTTTAAAAAAAATTGCTTAAATGATTTCTGTGTCAGTGCGAATACAGTTTCTCCCCTGCATGTGTTTAAGAATAATCTTTGGTACATAGTGAGAGAGAAAATAAAGTAAAATCTGCTTGTAAATATGGATCAGCTGAGGTGGTGGGAGAAGGATGTTAATGCAATAGTACATATTTAAAACTCAACATTTCCATAGATCAGAAGCAGCTGCATGTTGCTTTTGTACTTCTGGGGTTCAAATGAGAACAGGTTTTAGAACTACCCTATGTGAAAAGCCCGGAATATATTAGCGCAATATTTTTATTATAAATATTGCTTTCAAGCTGAGATCAAGAAGTTACTTTTTCAGTGTGTTCTGCTATGATTCATAATTTATGTTTTATTGACTTAGCTTTGGATCCTGAAGCAGTTTTGTCTTTAGCTAAAAAGGCGAAAACCTTAAAAATGCTTTTTTGTTGATTAAAATTAACATTTAACAGCATCTTTTGTTCCAGTACACATACTTTTTGACCTCTGTGTTAAAATAAGCAGGTGGTTCAACACTACAGTGGTACCTCTGGTTACGTACTTAATTCGTTCCGGAGGTCCGTTCTTAACCTGAAACTGTTCTTAACCTGAAGCACCACTTTAGCTAATAGGGCCACCTGCTGCCGCCGCGTCGCCAGAGCATGATTTCTGTTCTCACCCTGAAGCAAAGTTCTTAACCCCAAGTACTATTTCTGGGTTAGCGGAGTCTGTAACCTGAAGTGTATGTAACCTGAGGTACCACTGTATTGTCCTTATCAGTGTTTTCCCACCCTGGCTCTAAAGAAAAGGTTGATTTGTGTTAGCACTAGTAGCAATGCAAAGTGAAGTGTTTTTCTGAACGATGTAATAGAAAAGGGACAGGAGCTTTTAGAAGGTCTAAGGCAGCCACCATGTTCATTTTCTTGTTCTGCCTCAACTTTTCGCACAAAGTTTATTTTTTTATGCAGCAAATCGCCTCCTAGAAAATGCTTTCAGAAGCTGTTCCTATCAAAGTGGAGCCAAATAACAATATTCATGCAAATTTCACTTTGGTGAGAATATTGCATATTCAAACAATTGCCAAGCGGAACTGTGAATCGAGCACTGCAGATTTGCATCGAGTGTGACCTTTGTCACTTTGAACATGATTTGTAACAAGAATTTAAGTGGCAAGAGGATGAAACAGCTGTAGTTCATAGTTTAGCATGCTATCAATATTTTACAGTGAAATGGCGTAGTGTCTGTTGTTCTTAAAGAGGAGAAAAGGGACAAAAGTGGGTTGGAAATGGCAAAGTTACAAAGATGGGAGCTGTGCACGAATCCACAATTTTGGATAGTCTTGCTGGGAAGTTGACTTGCTTTCACAGGTTTCTTTCACAGCCTCTTGCAAGAGATAGTGATGACCAACCATTTGGACAGCTTTGAAAGAGGATAATAGATTAGACAAATTCATGAAAGGCGATCAATAGCTACTAACCACAATGGCTATGCTCTGCCTCTACTGTTAGATGCCACATGCTTCTGCAAGCCAGTTTCTGGTAATCACAGTGGGGGAGACCAGCAGACTTGCCTCCGAAAATTTTTACACATCACTTGGGAAGACAGGCGAACTAATACCAGTGTACTGGAAGAAGCAAAGATCACCAGTTTCGAAGCCATGATTCTTCAACATCAACTTCGTTGGACTGGTCATGTTGTGCGGATGCCTGATGATCGTCTTCCAAAGCAACTACTCTATTCCGAACTTAAAAATGGAAAGCGTAATGCTGGTGGTCAACAAAAGAGGTTTAAAGACTGTCTCAAGGCAAATCTAAAAAAAATGTAGTATAAACAACAACAATTGGGAAACACTTAACTGCGAGCACTCCAGTTGGAGAACAACTTTTACTCAAGGTGTTATGGGCTTTGAAGACACTTGAACTCTGGACACAAGGGAGAAACGTGCTAAGAGGAAGGCTCGCTTGGCAAATCCACTCCATGATCAGCTCCTGCCCAGAAACCAATGTCCCCATTGTGGAAGGACGTGTGGATCCAGAATTGGCCTCCACAGTCACTTACAGACTCATGGTTTATGGAAGACAATCTTACTTGGCTACGAGTGATCACTAAAGAAGAAAAGCAGGCTTTCCATGAGCATCTGTTTGCCCATTATGAGAACAGGATGTTGGACTAGATAAGGCTTTGGCCTGATCCAGCAGACTCTTCCACTGTTCTTATTATCTCTGCAGCAGCTATGCATGATAGTAAGAAATACCACAATTCCACATACGTCTACTCAGAAGTAAGCCCTGTTGACTTCAGAAGAACTTACACCCTGGGAAATGGTTGTAAGTGGACAGTCTAACAGTGCTATCCTAACCATATCTTTTTTAAAGTAAGTCCTATTGAATTTAATGGGTCTTACTCTTAGGTAAGTGGGGTTAGGATTGCAGCCTAAGTAAATAAAGATTTCTTCAGCTGAAGGGTTTACAGGATGATGGAAGCTGATGGTTAAATTCCTACTGGCATGTTCTGTAACTCAATAACCATTTTTTTAAAAGCAAAGGAATTATTCTTTCTTTCTTACTTTTAAGAAGATGGGCTCTCTATTAACCTTTCAGGAGCAGAAAGCTCTGGAGTTCAAAACAGCTATTGCTAATTTCCGCTTATACTCTCAAAGGCTCTCATACCCAGCCGATGCCAGTTTGGGTCATAAAATTTAAAGGATGAAAAAGCCATTTCCCAGCTTTTTTGATTATTAGTTATTTAATGCCATTCGTGTCTATGGATCTTTCTGTGAGTGGACTTTCATACCCTTTCCTGGTTGTTCTTCCTAATCACAATAGTCAATGAAGGAGCCTTAATCTTTGCCCTGAGCCTATTTCAATGCAATTTTCAGAATACCATAGGACTACCACCCTCTTAGGGACGCGGGTGGCGCTGTGGGTAAAAGCCTCAGTGCCTAGGACTTGCTGATCAAAAGGTTGGCGGTTCGAATCCCCGCGGCGGGGTGCGCTCCCGTTGCTCGGTCCCAGCGCCTGCCAACCTAGCAGTTCGAAAGCACCCCCGGGTGCAAGTAGATAAATAGGGACCGCTTACTGGCGGGAAGGTAAACGGTGTTTCTGTGTGCTGCGCTGGCTCGCCAGATGCAGCTTTGTCACGCTGGCCACGTGACCCGGAAGTGTCTCCAGACAGCACTGGCCCCCGGCCTCTTAAGTGAGATGGGCGCACAACCCTAGAGTCGGACACGACTGGCCCGAACGGGCAGGGGTACCTTTACCTTTACCTTACCACCCTCTCAATAAGAAAATTGTGCGAACACTTCACAATGATTTATTTATAATGAAATATCTATATAGCTGTGGTGATCACACAGGGTCCCCGGACGTTTAACAGTCTATTGATCCCTGTGCCACCACTGTGCTCGCTTCCTTGCTGCCACCAACCAGTTACTCTCTGGTAAAACATGGAGTCCAGGCAGTTGTTAAAAGTGAACCAAAAAACCCAAGTTTATTTTACAGACATTAACAAGTTTATGGTTTCTCTGATAATATTCCTGTCAGTATCTTAACTTCAGTTTCTTTACCGGCCTATACCTTCCTAATACCTTCTGACTGATTATCTCAACTGTTTGACTGACTCCTCTTAACAAATTCTCTCACTCTCTCTCACCGGACTAGCCCAACCCACAGACTTATCTATCGTCTAACTCCAGACTGTCTTCTTCATCTTAACTCTAACTCTCCCCCTGGGTTCCCATTGGTTAGTCATTTTACAATTAGTTAACCCTTTCCCTATGAACCCAGTATGATGTCACACACATAGAAGGGCAAACACCACATCAGCCTACCCCACGAGTGTACTGACAACAGGGATGGACAACACCATAAAAGTGAAATATTTAGAAATATAATATGAAATATTTAGATATATATTTAGAAATATAAGCTGGCTTGCAATTAAACCTTGCAGTTCTCTTCTTTGCTTTCACTAGGGGTGGGGTCTTGAGAAAACCTTGCAATCTTCAGACAGCCCTGCATTCCTCTTCATAATTGACAAGTGTGGTCTTATTATTGAGAATACCTTGCTGCCTTCAAACATTCATATTGTTGTTTTTTCAATATTTTTTATTAAATTTTCTGTTTCTTTTATTTTAGAATATTCATTTAAACAACCTTAAAATATCAATGACTATCCTTCTTCTCTTTTCATGGTTTATTTTGCATAACATAAATCCCTGCATATTTTACATAAACTAAACCCGTTGGTATTCCATTATTACATCCACCAAAACTTATTTACGCTGTTGAATTTATCTTAATGTTGCCAACATTTTCAAGTGTACACAATTTCCCCCATATAATCAACAAACATTTTCCAATCTTTTTAAAAAATATATGCTTCTTGTTCTCTTATTCTATTTGTTAGGTCCGCAAGCTGCACATATTTTATCAGTTTAAGTTGCCATTCTTCTTTAGTTGGTACCTCGCTCGTTTTCCATTTTGGGGCTAACAAAACACAGGCCGCAGTAGTGGGATACATGAATAACCTTTTTTGACATGTGGGAATTTCTGTCTGAATTATCCCTAACAAAAAGGACTCTGGTTTTTTTGGGGGGGAAAGTACTTTTAAACATTTTTTTTTCAATTCATTATGAATTATTTCCCAATATTCCGTTTATCCTTTTACAGGTCCACCACATATGATAGAATGTACCCTCAGGGTACTGAGGGCATGTTGCAGAAAAGAAACCTCAGGGACAATGAGTGGAATTGGCTACCATCCAACAGCATCACCCAGGCACCTCCACTAGCTTCTGTCTCATGACTTCATCAGCTAGCTTCATCCTGCCAGCTCCCATGGCTTTCATCTATTCATACACGTATCCACCGGTTTTCTTTCATACAGCACATTCACATGCATGCACACAGCATTTGCACTGACCACATTAGATACCTCCCACCCATCCACCCATCCACCCACATGTGGCAGACATCCATGAAAAACATGCATTCATTCATCCATTCATCATTTTATTTTGCCGCCCTGAGCCCAGTCTTGGATGGGGAGGGCAGGGTATAAATAAATTATTATTATTATTATTATTATTATTATTATTATTATTATTATTATTATTATTATGCCACCTTTCCACACTTGAAACAATGCTCAAGGCGGCTTACAACATGACAAGATTTACGTAATTTCCAACATAAAAAAGTCATAAGCAATAAACAAAACACATCAAAAAGTACACAACCAAATGGAAAACCATTTCCACATGAATCATAAAATCTAAAACTAAGAATACAGCATTAATATCAATCACAGTTTAAAATGACATAGATAAAAAATAAAAGCAATTCAAAAACAAAAATGGAGTCCTCTGTGTCCAGCAGCTGTGGCAGCAGTCCTTTATGGAGCCTGTCAGGCCCCACCCCAAGCCAGGTGGAGAAAAGCAGGGCGGGGCCCTTCAGGCTCCGAACAGACACATTCACTCATCATTCACTCTCCATTCATCCACATTCATGCTCCAGCTTCAACTTACAAAAATCCTCCAGCTTCTGTTGGCCAAGTTCAAAAGATGAAAACGATCAGCCTGCTTCAGCCTTACAGCATCTGCCGACTTCCAAATACGAGCTCCACTAGGTCCATCATTAGACACCAGGAAGCTTCTGACCATGGTTATGACAAGCCACCTGAAAGCTATAATCCCACTCAGCAAGTGAGCTTACCTTGTTATTACTCCATAACATTCTGCTTCCAGAAGATCACCTCTTTCCATCTGCCAATTTGCCTGCTGCAGGTGGAAGAAGATAGGAGAATTCTTTATGCCACAGCCATTGTCCTCTGTGTTCTGTGGGGAAGAGAAAAGTGCTTCCCCTTTAGCCTACCAGCTTTTCTCATGGCCCATGTTTGTATCCGCTGTGTTGCCATGTGCTTTTGTGACATCACAGGCAGTAGTCAGCCAATGGCAACAGAGGGAGATGCACCATCACAATCTCTTCAGGTCTCACAATTGCAGGCACACCTCAGCAGTCAGGCCATTGTCCACTTAGCTCAATAACATCCACAAAAGCAGTGGCTTTCCAGGGGACTTTTTCAGCCCCATCTGGAGATGTCGGGGTTTGAACCCGGGACCTTCTGCATTCAAAGCTGGTGCTCTACCACTGAGCTATGGTGCTTCCCCATTAATTGTATAGAAATTGTGTAGAAAGGAAGAATACAGACAGGGTGATCATTGCTGTTCTTCTGCCACTTGAAGCAATGGCAATAGTTTTTTCCCCCCTGTAAAAAAAAATTAAAAAGAGAGAGAAAGAGAAAAGACTCCAACATTCTCACCTGCTGTTTTTTACATCGTAGAACAATTCTAGGGACTTGTTTTTCTGGCCCGCTCTGTCCTGACGGGAAGCCTGTTGGCAAAGGACCAGTCATGCCATTTGACAATGTCATTTTCATAGCACTGAACAAATCTTCCTAACAAATGCGTAAAGTGCTTTGTCTAGGTTATTAAGTTAGTCTTCCCTAAAGGATCAATAAACAGAAATATAAGTGCATAATCATAATTTATAAAACTTCTAATCTTTTTAACTGCTATAATAATCTTTTAGGAGCCATGGTGGGCAAGAGATTGGCTGTGGGGCACTTCTGTGGTGTGTGCTCTGGTTTATGTGACTTGAATATTTACAAAATGTTGATTCCCCCCTCCCACTGCAAGCTGGAGAAGAAGAGAAAGCAAACTTGGAGACTGGTAACTATCAGAAACCCAGGTCTGACTGTGTAACACATATAACACACACATATATGAATATTATAGTATTAATTCATATTATAATATGAATATAACTGTATACATACAAAGACAGTCTGGTTTTCCCATCTGTTTCAGGTAATTTGAATTACGGACTCCAAAACCAGCTGTATAGTTACTTAACATATTTAGATTTCTTTTTCTTTTTAGCATTATCCCATTATAGTACCTGGGAATTAGAGTGACCATAACATCAAGAAGATCTGTTTAATCAGTCTGGAATTTGTAGATAGGGATCTGCCTGGTATGGGTTATAAGAGGGCCAGTGTGGCGATCACACAGGGTCCCCGGACGTTTGACGGTCTATTGATCCCTGTGCCACCACTGTGCTCGCTTCCCCGCTGCCACCAACCCGTTACTCTTGGGTACACACTGAGTCCAGACAGTTGTTAACATTAAACCAAATAAACAAGTTTATTTTATAAGCATTAACAAGTTTATGGTTTCAGATAATTTTTCTTTTCAGTTTCTTAACTTTAGTTTCTTTATCAGCCTATACATTCCTAATACCTTCTGACTGATTATCTCAACTGTTTGACTGACTCCTCTTAACAGATTCTCTCACATCAGACTAGCCCAACCCACAGACTTATCCTCCCTCTCTCTTCTCTGACTCCAGACTGACTTCTTAACAACTCTAACTCTAACTCTAACTCCTCCCCTTGGGTTCCTATAGGCTAGTCATTTTACAATTAGTTAACCCTTTCCTTATGAACCCAGTATGATGTCACACACCACAAACGCCACAGCCAGTTTCAGAAAAATGCAATGAATAATGCCAGAGAAGGCCTTCCCAGTTGTGGCCCACTGCCAACAGAATGCTCTCCCAAGTGAGGCCTGCCTGGTGCCGACACTGATCTTTTCAATGCTAGACATATTAGTGATAGGTGAGAGCTGCAGTGCCGCATTTGAATGGGTGTCAGCCTTGGCTCCCCTTCATGATGGACTGCCCACCATTTCAATTCACCCCAAATGCAGTACCCCATCTCATAGAATTTTGGGTAAATTAAAATGGTGGGTGGCCACTGTAGGTGGTAAGAATTGAGCTGGAGTCCCATTCAAAAGTGGCACTGCCATCTGCTAAAATGCCATGGGGGGCCAGCGAGGATGATGGGAAGTTTGAACAGCTAGACTTGGCCAGCGAGTGACCCTTCTGAGCTTTGGGGACCTTGGCTAATGCCAAGCCTGGCTCCCAGTGCTGCAGGGAAAGGAGCAAGGCAGGTGGAAATAGGCACGCTCAGATGGCAAACACAGTCTTTCTCAGCTCTCACAATTCTTTTGGAATTAGCTCCTTATACTCATACTGGGTGGGACATTCAACTTTTGCCAGACTCCAGCAAGTACTGTGGCTCTCTGCTATACTGTCCCAAAAGGTTATTCAATGCTCAGAGCAGCATTCAGGGGCCAAGTGGGGTCCAGTGGGTAGAGGTACATCAGTGGAAATCTGGAGCCCCACCCTGGATTTGTGGGAGGTGCTTTCTGCTAGTCCAGAGCTACTACTCAATCCAATCCAATACATTCAAATTAATTTAGTGTTAACTTTAATCAGCAGTAAAATAACCCAGAACTGAAAATCAGCAAAGAAACCATTAATATAGAAACATAAAATTACAATTCATTATTTCATTTTTTTAAAAAAATGTAATTAAAATCCAGTAGTTAAGAGCAGCGAGTAAACCATTAATACAGGAAAGTATAGAATTGGTTGGATGCATCATTAAAGCTCACAAAAAAATCTTACATTATCCGACTATATAATAAATATGACTAATGTTAGAATTTCTAATGCCATTGTTAGATGAGGGGAAAAATAGAGCCAGCAGCCTGAATAGCGTGTTCTGTTTTGTTGCCTAGTAATCAAAGAGGGAAAGAATTAGAATGTGGTTTGTGTGAATTAGAATGTGGCTTTCAGATCCTGGTAACTTCAGGGGAACTCCTTGAGGGAAGCCATAGGACTGTCTGAAAGCTGCCATCTTCTCCAACCTTGACAAGCTCACAGACTGTATATAAGGAGTGATTATTGCAGGCCTATGTGTTAGGTGTATGCATGCCCAAAACTCACATCCAGTGGTGGCTGGTACCCATTGGGACTGGTAAGGAAGAAGACATGGAGGACAGCAGTGATGGGCAGAGCAAACTAATCCCCCCCCCCCGCTTCCTCCTCCCCACTGACTTCTACAGGGACAACCCCGAAAGCTGACAGCCAGGGTTATCTCCTGGACTGGCTGCTAAGTAAGAAGGCAGGCAGGTAGGGCTGACTGAGGTTGGTGAGGCATGGCTCCATTCACCCTAATGGAGATTCACCTCCATTGCTTGAATCTCTTTGCTTAAAAAGAACATGTGAGATTGTATGGTTGGTGTTGCGACCACAGCTATAGTAAAAGTGACCAGACTTAACAAAAACAGGGCTTTGAATGTGTTATAAACATGCAACACCAGATGGCGCTGGGGTGCAAGAAAAGTTCTTTGCCATTTTACATCACAGTATTTTTCTTTTGTTATAACATTTAATTTCTGACTTATTTATAGTGGCTTTTTTTCTGTGTGTAGATCCACACACCCCTTCTCCCTGAGAAAGCCACCAGAGCTTTAGGAAGGAGTCAGTCCCTCTCAGGTACAGTAAGTGGGCAAATGTTGTGTGTGTGTGTGTGTGTGTGTTTGTGTGTAAACAGAAATTTTGTGGCCCTTTTTGCTTCCTCTCAAATCCAAATGTCCCTGCAAATGTCCCTAGCCGAACCACATTACATGTTTAACAAAAACTGTGCATGCTTCTTTTTTAAATACACCAAATTATGTGTTGGGAGAGGATATTGTTCTCAAGATCACAGTGTGCAGATTGTAGAGGTTAAAAGTTTCATTCCCCAGCAACAATCTCAGTGAACTTCACCCCCCATGTGACAATTAACACGAGGAAAAAGGCTTCCATTTTCTCAGTGTGACTTTCTCTCCCCGCCACCTCCAGTACTAACTGGCACAGCAGAGAACTGTGGTGGGAAGACTGAATGTTCCCCTCCCTGTGTGCTGTGATCCTGATAACATTTGGGTGGGTAGGGGGAACATGCCTGATATTTATTTTTCAAACACTCACAACATAACTGCTTATCACACCATTAACATTCCTCGTAGTTAGGTCCCTGAAACACCTCTCTACCCAAGAAAGTTGGAAGCACAGATCTGTAGCATAATGTTTGCAGAGCCATGCAGAGAGACAGAAGACTAATTTGTGTGTAATACATAATGGCTCCAAGGCTTGTTGTTGATGAGCATCCCCACACATGTCAACTGTGAGTGTAACATTTTGTTGGACTGGGGCGACACAGCTTTTTAGAAAGATACATCACACAGTTAACTGCATCTCACTTGCTTCTCAAAATGCCAATATATTTAATGAAACATTTCATGTGCAGCAGGGTTTGGGGTGCCCTCACTGCTAAATGTGAAGCTGTTCTGAATCTCATTTTCTAATAATTTCTAATTCCTACGTATATATTTTTGCTACAAACCAACAGAAAACCCAACACCTCCAATTCTGTATGCAGCAACAGACCAGCTTTAGAAAATGTCACATTTGGGAGAGGCAATTAAGCTGTTTCTGGGAGCTGAGAAAGCTCTTTAATAATTCTAACAAGGGCATTTTAACAAGGGCATTCTTGGAGACACCCAGAAAGCCTGTGGCTAGAGAAAATATAAGCTGAGGTTGCAGCCTGCTTCCCTCCATGTGGTGGGGGCTGTGCTGGTTCCCTGCTGAATTAAGTCTTTTTTGAAAGTGTTGTACGAGATGTGGATGCCTGCTTGGTAAAAGTGTCCTTTGCCAGTACAGGTGCAAAAGCACTTAGTTTATTTTTATCACAGTGACCAAGGAACAGAATCAGCTTAAGTGCTATGTCTAGTAACTATCCATTCCTAGATTGCTCTAAATCTGTTTCCTCTATATCTGTACACCAGTATCCACTGGAACAATGGATATTCTAATGAAGAGTGCTGCATTCTCCAATGAAAATAGGGACGTCCCATTCCATAATGATATTTTTACCATTTATAGCCCACACATCTTACTGGGCTGCCCTAGCCACTCTGGGCAGCTTCCAACATATATAAAAACATAATGAAACATGAAACATTTTTTAAAAAATTCCCTATACAGGATTGTCTTCAGATGGCTCAGGGGTTGGATAACTCCATACCCTCAAACATTTCTCCAATGAAAATAGGGCATCCTAAGGAAAAGGGGAACATTCTGGGATCGAATCAGAAACCAGGATGGCTTCTCTAAATCAGGGGCATCCATAGAAAATAGGGAGACTTGGAGGGTCTGTAGAAATGACCGCTCCCCACATCAAATGGGGAGTGCCTTTTGTGTGGTCGTGCGCAGCTCCCTGGATCCCAGTGCGGCTCCCGGTAGTTCGGGCTGGCTTCTCCCTCCTCAGGCTGGATACCTGGAGGTCTCTGCCTACATCAGCCAATCGCCCATCCCGCCTGGGGAGACGTTGCCAGGGGATCAGCCATGTAAGGGGAGGGACCGCCCTGCCCACACAACAGAAGGTGAATCTTACCTGCGAAGCATCGGTTGGCTCCAGAGCTTCTCCCACCCTGGCCTCCCTCAGTTAAGTCTTCTTTTGCAGGTTAACCTCTTCTCCACAGGTACGCAGGTGCGGCTACATCATAGTCACTGTTGAAGGGCCAGAAGGAATTTTCCTGTATTGGCAGGTTTTGCCTTTCCCATAGCAAAATGTCACAACTTTGGTGGCTTCTTGCCTTGGGCGGAATCCTTTAGTCTCTTTTCCTAAATGGGAGGGGGGAGTGAAGCGGTGGCCCACGCCCCCCTTGCGGTGATGATCTCAGGGTTCCCCGTTAAAGGGGTCTTGAGGGGAGGCATTGGCCATACTCTGAGAGGTTGTCATTGCTGTCCCCTCCAACTGTGGCGAAACGGGGGGCGGGCTCTCTGCTTGAACACATGCTCTCCAGAGCCAGCCCAATCCCCACACATTCTGGATAACCCTGATGTCTCTGGGATCTGGGAAGGATAAAAGCCCAATGCCTGAGCCAAGGTCTCCCAAATCCGAAACTTAATAAAGTTGTGGCCAATTTTAATCCCATAGCACGTTGTCTTGAGTCATTATTCCACTCGGGGGTCGCCTGGGGTTGTGGGGACTCCGCCTGTCCAAGCAATAGACAAAAAGCAATGTGCATGCAGTCACAGTTGAGGGCCAAGCTAGACATGACGGCTATTCTCTACCTTTGACATTGGAAGCAGTAATCTCAGTTGCTGGATACCACAGAAGGGAAGAGTGTTCATATGCTCGGAGCTTTCTTGCAGATGTGTTTCTTTGATTATTATTTTTTGAATACCCTGCCTTTCCCCCCTGTTCTATAGGCATCTGGTAGACCACTATGAGAGCAGAATGTTTTACTAGATGAATCATGGGCCTGATCCAGCAGACACTTCTTATGTTCTTATAGAGAGCCAGTGTGGTGTAGTGGTTAAGAGTGATAGACTCGTAATCTGGGGAACCGGGTTCGCGTCACCGCTCCTCCACATGCAGCTGCTGGGTGACCTTGGGCCAGTCACACTTCTCTGACGTCTCTCAGCCTCACTCACCTCACAGAGTGTTTGTTGTGGGGGAGGAAGGGAAAGGAGAATGTTAGCCACTTTGAGACTCCTTTGGGTAGTGATAAAGCGGGATATCAAATCCAAACTCTTATTCACCTGTGCATTTAGGGTGCAACTTTGGGGGAAAAAACAAAAATAACGGTTCTGGGAGGAGGTGCTGATGATAATTGTCAGGACTGAAGTGGATGGAAACTGGCAAATTTAACCTTTCCTGCTGCTAGTGAAAATTGCTCTTCTTTAGCTTCTGCTAAGGAAAACTCCTATTGGTGTCAGGATATTCACTCAGTAGCCCAGTACACACAGAATCATAGAATCATAGAATAGAATCATAGAATCATAGAGTTGGAAGAGACCACAAGGGTCATCGAGTCCAACCCCCTGCCAAGCAGGAAGCACACATCACATGCAACCCCAGATCCATTATTGACTCCAACCTAGGCATCTGAAGTTCAAGAGCTGGCAATCCTAAAGATTAGAATTGTACTGGGGACATGTTTTCTGTACCAGATCTTAGCTGCTGCACTACATTGCCTCTCTGCTAATTCAGTGCAGGCCAGGTCCCTAGCTGGGTAATTGGTTTTTAACATGAGTCATACCTTGAACCATCCAAGTTCTGAATGGTCGGCAACATTGGCTGCATGCATTTGAAGGCAAATACATGTGAGCTGATGGTGAACTGGGGGAATGCAAGCAAGTCCTAACCTCCAACAACTGCAAGCGAGCTGGCGATACTTCAGACCTACTCCAATTCAGTGCGAAGGTTTAAAAAGGGATTCCAAGTGCATTTGGGTGGTAATGCAGGACTAGAGATGGGAAGTCCTGGAAAAAACCTGGAAAATTTGGGGGACGGACGGACCCAAAGCCATTTTTTTAAGAAAAAAAAGAAGAAAAGCCAGTTTGATATAGTTTGAATATTCCACACATTTACTTTTTTAATAATAATAATAAATTTTATTTATATCCCGCCCTCCCCAGCTGAAGCCGGGCTCCGGGCGGCTAACAACAATAAAATAGTACTAAAAAAAGTTCTTGGGGGAAAAAAGGCTTTGGAAGAAACCAGGGAAAAAATCCTGGTGTCTCCCCCCGCATTTTTCCTGACCCCCCCAGGCCTTCCAGCACCCACACTTTGGAGCTCCCTGCCGACTGACACCAGGCAGGTGCTCTCACTGTACTCTTTCCAGCAACTGCTCAAAACATTTTCATTAGGGCCAGCCCATCTGAACACGTAGAAGCTGGATGTGATTTACTTCCTTTTAACCACTGCTGACTTTAATAATCTTTTGAATACTCTTAAATACCTGCTTTTAACTGTGTTTTATCAATCATTTTAATGTTCTGTTGTATATTTTTGTAAACTGTTTAGAAGCTCTCTTACCAAGATGCGGTTTATAATATATAATAACAAATTTAATTTAAAAAACCACACACACTCCTTTTCCTTTCAAACAGAGTTTGAGCCATAGTGCTACATACTGTTCAGTAACTGGATGTTGGTTACTTCCGGGCCTGGCATGCAAAAATTTGCCTTACACTTTGCCCTGGCTGTCCTCACGTAGAGATGGGAAGGCTTGGGGGGGGGGGGGAGATGGAAAAATTGGGGGGGCAGGTTTTCCCCTGAAGCCATTTTTTAGAAGTCCATGAGAAAAATGACAAAGAGGAAGAAGAAATGGAAAATGATAGCAGTAGTTCAGAAAATGAGATAGAATAAACTGCATGTATATGTTGTATCTTCTGTTTCTTTTTTTCTAAAGCACTACTCAAAGAGTGGACCTTCTATGAAGTTTAAATATTGAGGTGGACCTTAACTTTATTTGCTGTTGGTGCTAAGGGGAAAATCTGATTATTATTTTATTTTGGTGGTTTCTTGTTTTCTTTTTTGCTTTTGAGGGAAAGGGGGGTGGTTACCTGTTTTATTGCAAGCACAATACTTTTATATACACTGCATTTCATGCAATTTGTAAAACTACTCCACACTGAACTTTTTTTCCAATTTTTCCAGAGTTTCTATTTTTTTCGGGGGGAAATGGGGGGGGGGTGTTTTTCCCCCCTCATGGCTTCAAAATATTTGGAAATTTTACATCTCTATGCAGGACTACTGACTGTGGGGTGGAATCTCACCACATCCACCTGAATGCACTTAGCATTCGGGCCGCCATACTGATTACAGAGTGGAGCCAGTCCATGCAGAGATAACGGCCAATCAGATTTCTCATGATTCCTGGAAATCATTCACATATTCATTCCTTGAAACATTGGTGGCTCTTGAGGTTGTCAATGAGATAATAATGATAACAACAACAACAACAACAACAATTTATTTATACCCTGCCCATCTGGCTGAGTTTCCCCAGCCACTCTGGGCGGCCACTCCCAGTCACCAGTCTAGCTGCCACATTCTGGAGTAATTGCAGTTTCCGGGTCACCTTCAAAGGTAGCCCCACGTACAGCACATTGCAGTAGTCTAATCGGGAGATAACTAGAGCATGCACCACTCTGGTGAGACAGTCCGCGGGCAGGTAGGGTCTTAGCCTGCGTACCAGATGGAAGTGCTAGACAGCTGCCCTGGACACAGAATTAACCCGCGCCTCCATGGACAGCTGTGAGATAAATGTTGCTTCAGGCTTATTGCAGGAAATGCCAGAAGAAGGCTTGAATCTTCTCTTTTTGATACAGCTTCTAGAGATTGATTCTGAACAAGGACAGCCTCTCTCTCTGTCTCCATCTCCATAAGCATTCAATAGATGTGCAAGCTCCAGATACTAGCAGTTTGCTAGTGGTTATGATTTATGCCACTCCTTTCCCTCTCCCCTATTTTTGACAAACAGTATTGATTAAGGTGTCATGGGGATGCTCTGAAAATGCTTCATTATCGCTTCAACAGAAAATCCAATAAAATTAGAATTTACAACCATACTACAAATTTTCCTAATTTCAAATTAAAATTGCACTCCCATGTTTTCCCCTCATCTCACATGAAACATGTTTTGACTGTAATATAGGGGAGTCAGTTGCAATTTTATGAAACTCAGGTTTGTGCCTTTAGAGCAACTTTCTTACTTATTTTCTGCTAAAAATAGAAGATCTCAAGGACACTGGAGCTTAAGTCATAGAATAAGTAAATTCACAAAAAGTTTCACTTTAACATGGTGCATTAAGGGCTTCCCATGTTCACTCAAGCTCCAAAATACCAGGGAATTGCTGCTGCTAAGGGCCACACCCATAACAGATACAATATTGAAGACATTTTAATATGGTATTGTATTCTATCCTGTGGATAATTCCAGGGATAGAATACCCGGGAACTAGATGGCTGTCTGTGGCAGATTGGTGGACATAAATCCCAGATTTGTCTGTTACTACAATAGACATATGGAGTCTCTGGATTGTATTTATGAATGAACACATGTGAAATTGACAAAACACAGCAAAAACAGACTTGTGACACATCAAATCACATCCTTCAAATCCAATTAGTTACAATTTTTGTTGTAACTGTAATTATTATTGGTTTCATCCAGCAGGGCTCTTCTTAAATTTACATGAAATTCAGTGTGGTTAGAGTGGCTAGAAATATGAAGACCCAGGTTCAAATTCCACTCACTCGTGAAGCTCACTGGGTGACCTTGGGATGGTCAGTACAGACTTAGCTTAATCTACCTCACAGGATTGTTGTGAGGGTAAAAATGAGGGGGAAAAGGGGAATTGTGTACACTGCCTTCAGCTTCTTGAAAGGAAAGTGGGATAGAAACATAATGAATGAAGGAATGTTACTAATGCTAAGCTTCTTGAAAGAATAGTTGCAATAGTGTTCTATACAGATATATTACTCAACTTTACTATCAGAAGCATTTGCAGTAAAATCTGGGTGCAAGATGAAAAATCTGGGCAACTGAATCAATTAGATTATATGCCACAAACCTAGCACAGTGAGATTTGGCATATATGCCCCTGACCACTGTAGTTTGGTGTGGTGGTAATGACAATGACTATAAGCAATCCAGCCAGAACCATACTCCAGCTAGAAAAATATTTGGGCTTGCTGTGTTCCATACCCATTTGACAATAGGAATCAAGTAACATTTGGTATTTGCAAAGGAGGAAGGGCTTTCTTATTAACCGCACACAGGTCCTGCTCCCACAGTAAAGTATATTTGCTGTAGGATCTGCCAGTGCAAAGTGAATTTACCTGGGGAAATCTAATCACAAACCCTATGACCACTGTCTGTGTGTGAAATTGACATTGGAGAGATTAGTGGGATAGTTCATAGCCATCATTACCGACAGGAACACGGCATTAGGCAAATTAAAATGAAGTCCCTGGTGTTTAAGTTTCCAGGAAGCACCAGATGTACAGAAAGGATTTCTTGTACAGGGGCAGCTTAAATGTCTCAATTACGATTATGTTTCTATTACAGCAACCCTCTGCCAAATACAATTCCCAGATATTAGCACACTTCGGAGGACATCTTTATCTTGGCAGCTAAGATGCAATTTTAAATGTCCAGTTTGACATGTGCAGCGGAGGCACAAGCCTAACAAACAGCAATGTTTTCATCCACCAGAAAGAATTTTATTTTTTTGATGGCCCTCTTTTAAAATTAATATTAATGGGGAAAGAGTAATACAAAAGAGGTTTAGTCTCATGCAACAATCTTATGAATTTTAAACATCATTATGGAAATATCCTGACCTGTTTTTTCCCCAATGTCCCCTAATTCTGCATAGGTACAATTAATCATAAGGGGCGAGGTGATTGTGTGGTTACAAGTAATACAGGTTTTTTAAAAATAAAGATTTTTATTTTTCCTTCTCTATTTTTTTTCCTGTTGGCCTTCCCTTTAAATGATTTTGACCTGGATGTTCTGAATGCAGACTTCCTACTTGTGTTCCTGTTTTCATTTTGGGATCACAGTCTGGGATCTCAAGCAGGGTGATCATTTCAATGATGCTCTGTTTTAGAGTATCAGTCATTCTGTTACTTTGTTATAGTTTTCTGCTTCATTTAAACCATTTCTGTCAGCAAGTTTTGTGTCTACTTGTTTAGATATAGTGATGCCACCCATTTTTATTTTTGAAAAATGAAAACAGAGGCATTTGTTCAGGTTACTGCTGAGACATAACATTTTTGGATGTTTAATGGATTTTAAAATAAAGAAGAAAACAAGAGCATGTGCTGTGATAAGGTTTCTTTCAAAGATGAATGGCAATGGGAAGAAATTGACTTTTTCATCATTGTGTGGTTGTTTTGAGTTATAGAATGCTTGATCTTGGTGTGGAGGCTATATTTGGGGTGGGTGTGGGTGTATTTGTAAAGATAATAGATCAGGGGTCGCCAATCCTTTTTGACCATTGGGCACATTTGGAATCTTGAGAAAGTGATGGGCCTCAGTCATAAAATGTCTGCCATGGGTTGTGACATAATAACACAAAATGGCTGCTGTAGGGGCACTGTGGATTTTTGAGGGGCTATTTACTGAAAACAGCCACATTTGTTTTAGGTACTATTGGTGGGCACACTTTGGCAAACTCTAAAGGTACTACAGATTAGTCCAGGAAACTGAAACTAACATGGGTATGAAGTCCTCTAGTTACTATGGAAATTCTACTGCCCTTCCGTTTGGCTGCATGGCTAGGCAAGGTAATTGAAATAATGTATGTATGTGAAGCTGGCAGGCAAGCAAGGGAAAGCGAGAAATGAGGGTTAGACACACGCACATGTACACACACGCGCACACACACAGAGAGAGAGAGAGAGAGAGAGAGAGAGAGAATGGAAGAAACATAGGAAGAAATAAGCCAGAAAATGGTGCAGAGGACCCAGACTCCAGGGACAAAAGAGACTGAGCTTGAAAGTAGAAGAGCAGAGGATTGGAAGCTGGACTGCAAATGGAGAAGAATGAGCAGAGAGAAATGGTTCTTTCCACTATAACTTGGCTAAAGTACAGAAATGGCGCAAGCAAGGTTTAGATGGATGTGTTTTCCTCTGCTATTTTCATATCCAAATTGCTTGTATGATAAACTGTTAAAACCATTTTAAAATAAGGAGAGAAATCAATAATGTTGCGGCTTTTCAAAACCTTTAATAAAAGCTAGTTTTATTGTTGGCTTAACCTTGATCTGAAGCCTTAATTTTCACCCACCACATAACTACTGGATCCACTCTACCCGGTAGAATGAGTTGGCTGGGATAAGACGGAAACCTATAGCAGATGACAAAATCATAGACAATAATGGGCTGGAGGACAGCCCTAGTGAAGGCAACCAGGGAAACTAATGGCATTAACTTGATAGCAGTACTGAGAACCACAGGAAGAAGAAGAAGAAGAAGAAGAGGAGGAGGAGTTTGGATTTGATATCCCGCCTTTCACTCCCTTTAAGGAGTCTCAAAGCGGCTAACATTCTCCTTTTCCTTCCTCCCCCACAACACTCTGTGAGGTGAGTGGGGCTGAGAGACTTCAAAGAAGTGTGACTGGCCCAAGGTCACCCAGCAGCTGCATGTGGACGAGGGGAGACGCGAACCCGGTTCCCCAGATTACGAGACTACCGCTCTTAACCACTATACCACACTGGCCACCACAGGAGGGGCTAAGTAACATCCCGTGCTGTCACGGACAATTTGGTAGGCAGACAGGCAGGTCTGGTGGGAACTCTGTGGCAGTGAGTCATCAAAGATAAAGATATTTTGTTTGTAATGGGGAAGGGGAATGACCACTCCTCACATCAAATGGGGGGCGCCTTTTGCATGGTCGTGCGCAGCCCCCCGGATCCCAGTGCAGCTCCCGGTAGTTTGGGCTGGCTTCTCCCTCCCCAGGCTGGATACCTGGAGGTCTCCGCCTACCTCAGTCAATCGCCCAATCCCTCCTGGGGAGGCATTGCCAGGGTATTGGCCAGGTAAGGGGAGGGACCACCCTGCCCACACAACAGAAGGAGAATCTTACCTGCGAAGCGTCAGTCAGCTCCATACCTTCTACCACCCTGCCCTCCCTCAGTTAAGTCTTCTTTTGCAGGTTAACCTCTTCTCCACAGGTACACAGGTACTGCTATGTCAGGGTCACTGTTGAAGGGTCAGAAAGGAATTTTCCTGCATTGGCAGGTTTTGCCTTTCCCGTAGCAAAACATCACAACTTTGCTGGTTTCAGGCCTTGGGCAGAATCCTTTTGTATATCTTCCTAAAGGTGTGTGTGTGAAGCAGTGACCCACGCCCCCCTTGTGGCGGTGATCCCAGGGTTCCCCATTAAAGGGGTCTTGAGGGGAGGCATTGGCCATACACCAAGAGGTTATCATTGCTTTCCCCTCCGATGGTGGCGAAATGGGGGGCAGGCTCTTTGCTTGAACATAGGTTCTCCTGAGCCAGCCCAATCACCACACATTCTGGATAACCCTGATGTCTTCCAAATCCCTGGCTGGGGACTGGGAATGATAAACGCCCAATGCCTGAGCCAAGGTCTCCCTATATCCAAAACTTAATAAAGTTGTGGCCAATTTTAATCCCATAGCATGTTGTCTTGAGTCATTATTCCACTCAGGGGTCACCTGGGGTTGGGGGGACTCCGCCTGTCCACACAATGGCAGGGCCGGCCATTGTCATTTTTTCCATGAGCACCTGATTTTGAAAGAAGAACATAACAGAATAGAATAGAATACACATATTCCTAATTGAAAGATGATAGATCCCTCACATCTAGAATGCTACAACTCAAATAATTGATGCATGCTCATATATTTTTGTACCTGGTCCCTTCAGCTTTGTTTTCACTCAAGAAGAAAGGAACTTTATTTTCTTTTTACTGCTGCCGTTTTAAGGAATAACTAAACTGGGGCTTTACTGAAATATTCTAAGCCAGGGGGAGGTGGGGCACTAGAAAGGATTAGAAGGGGGATATATATATATATATATATATATATATATATATATATATATATATATATGATATAGATATATGAGCTTAAAAATATACAGTTTGAGACACCTTTTTTTGTTTCTTTAAGGCTCTTGTGTAATGCCTTACTGATGATCCCAAAGCAGTTTTCATATAAAAACGTCAAGAAAACCTTATAAGTTGTCCGCTTCTGTCTGCCTTTGGAGACCATTGAAGAGTGACAGTGCCTCCTGTGGTTGTAGAGGCCAATATAGGAGAGGCATGTTTTGTTGCAGCTGGGGCAGGTGAAGGCATCAGGTTTTGCTGTTACAGGTGTACCATGACATTTCTTCTTTCTGCGCTCTTCCCAGCGGCCATTCCTCCTCTGGTCACTGCTGTGGATGCATGACCTGATGGCAAAGGATTCCTATACAGTGGGGTTAATGTCACCAGCCCTCATGTCACCTTTGCAGACATCTTTGTGACACAGAGTTGGTCTTCCAAAAGGTTTAGCGCTGAAGCCAGCTTCCCATAGAGCACCAAATACAGAAGGAGATCCAGGCAAAGATAAATAAGAGTTTCATCCTTTCCCCATCTTTGAAAGGCTTCAGAAGACAGATGGGTAGCTAACAAATGTTAAAAACCTTTTCTTATTGATGATGAAAACAGTAATTTATTTCATTTATGAATCACTTCCCACCAGGCTTTCTGCAGCAATTTGCAATATAAAAACAAAAATAAAATTTCATATAAAAACAGTTAAAACAATTGCAGATATGAAAACATTTAAGAATATATATAAATATAAAAACAGTTTAAAACAATAACAGCATATACATAAAACCAACGCATTAAGGGGAGAAGTATTCCATGACAGAGTAAGCTCTTCTTCAGGTCCCTATAGAGCATCTCAGGCTTTGGGGTGGTTTATACAGGGGATGCGGATGGTGCTGTGGGTTAAACCACTGAGCCTAGGACTTGCTGATCAGAAGGTCGGCGGTTTGAATCCCCATGACGGGGTGAGCTCCCGTTGCTCGGTCCCTGCTCCTGCCAACCTAGCAGTTCGAAAGCACATCAAAGTGCAAGTAGATAAATAGGCACTGCTCCAGCGGGAAGGTAAACGGCATTTCCATGCGCTGCTCTGGTTCGCCAGAAGCAGCTTAGTCATGCTGGCCACATGACCCGGAAGCTGTACGCCAGCTCCCTCGGCCTATAAAGCGAGATGAGTGCCGCAACCCCAGAGTCAGTCACGACTGGACCTAATGGTCAGGGGTCCCTTTACCCTTTACCTTTTATATAGGGGAAAGCCACTCTATCAAATTGAACACTACCATTTACATCCAAATTATAATGGCTTCTCATTAAAAAAACCAATACACCATCAGAGAACAGACTTCGTCCTTGGATGTTCACTAATTATTTCTCTTGGTGGAAGCAGTTCAAATGAGAAAAAGGAGGGAGGAGAGCTTTATTGTTCTGCAGCACTGCTTTGAAAGAGACAGCCTTGCCCCATTGACTCCTAACACTGGTATGTAACAAGCACAGGGATTGTCTTTCTGATTCCTGTTCCAGTCAGGACTCAAGACACCATAATGGGATGGGGTTAGGGAGGAGTTCCCCCATTAGCTCTCCCTAGTAAAAAACCTATTTCACAGTTTGAAATCCATCCACCTCAATTGCTGTGGAAGTAATTAAAGTTTCCAGCGGAGAAAGTTGCACTGAGAAGAGGATCTACTTTGAAAAGCTTCTGTGCTGCTCTGACAGACCACAGAGGACAAAGACAAACCCTCACGGAATCCTTATCCCCAGTTTCTAACACTTGGGCAAGTTTCCACTTCCTCAGCATTTGTATTACTGATTGTCCCTCTCCCCACCCCCCCGCCCGGTTCCTCAAAGGACACGAGAATATGAAGCTTACGTAGCTCCTCATCTCCTCGCTCAGTTTTTAGAGATCACTTTGATGTTTCAAAATAAATCTCATTATACCACAGATCAAAGGGGACAATTACTTTCTCCAAAGCTGTACAATAAGCCAATTAGCATTTCATCTATTTGCATGGAACGTCAGCATATTGAAACCGAACATAACTTCTGTGGCTGGGCTTGTCCCCAGTGAAAGCCAGAGGCGATCGAGGTCATATGGTCCCTGAGATACGCCAGCTCTTTAATAATTTTTCCGATACAATCCTTTCAGAATATGGTTAATATGCAGATTTCATTTCAGAGATCTAAGTGTAACGTCCCAGAAAGTTGCCAGTGCAGTTTTAATAATATGTTCTGAACTATAAGATCCTGGTGGATTCAAGCTGGCAGGAACTCTTTTGGACATGGGAAATGTTGTGTTAGTTTTCCTGATAATGATGCTAACACTTATTTTCTTACATTCCTTTCACACTGCAGTACCTACTGTGTTGTGGAACAGTAGCTTTTGGACTGATATACCTGCACATCCGAGAGACGTTGTTTCCAAATGACACAGTCTCGGCAACAAACGTACTCTACGGGGAGCTGGCTTCTGGCACCAGGCCAATTGGCAGACCAACTCCTCATTACGAAGACGTCTGCAAACATGATATGAAGGCTGGCAACAGGCAACATCAACTTTGTCATGTGGGGTTCCTGACATGTGGGAATCCCTTGCAGATGACCGCAGTGCTTGGAGACAGGCAGTCAAGTCGTGTATCCATAGCAGTGACCAAAGGAGGAATGACCACTGGGAGGAGCGCAGAGAGAAGAAATGTCATGGTACACCTGTAACAGCAAAACCTGATGCCTTCATCTGCCCCAGCTGCAACAAAACATGTCTCTCCCATATTTGTTTCTATAGCCACAGCAGGTGCTGCAACCTGCCATCAGTTTGACCTCTCCTCCAAAGGCGTACTCCTCCATTGTCTCCTGAGACAGACTTATAGCAACAACTGGTGGGTGTGGGTGTGACACAACAGCAAATATAATAGAACGAACAAACATCATTGGACAATGTCATTACTCTTTCCGCACATGTGTGCTTCTGTTCCTCCATGATTCACCCAAGAAAATGGCAGGGAAGAATTGTATTCCTGGTATACTGCCCCCAGATTTCATCACTTCTGGAATTTTGTGGGTCAATGGGATTACAAACATATTATTTTCTGGAAGCAATTAACACAGAAATGAGTGCTAAACTTTTAGCGTATTCCACTAGTTTTTCCAGAAGCGCTTTTTTAATGTCATTTGAAATCTCAAATATAATGCAGAAATTAAGAGTTAGGGCAATGAGGAAATGGAACAAACTGCTGTGTAAATGCATCATTTGTATTTATGGGTGCCTTAGTATCCCATGATAAAGTTTCCATTGGTTGCACGTGGCGAAGATTTGGAATCCTGTGTACTGTTCTGACTGCCTCAACTGAAAAAGGATATTGTAGAGCTGGATAGGTTCCGAAAATAGCAACCAAAATGATCGAGGGTTAGAACAATTCCCGTACGAGTAAAGGTTACAACCTTTGTGGCTTTTAATTCAGAAAAAGGGGAAATATGACTGAGGTGTGATAAAATGTATAAATTTTTCAAGGTGGCTGGGTTGTCTTCAGTACTGTTAACAAAGCCATTTGAATAATGCAGACTCAGTCCTGAGAGAAAAGAAACAGACAATAATTTATGAAGTAAACTGAACAAAACCAGTGTATAATTTGAGGAGAAAGGAACAGAGTGCTTTTACCTTTCTTGGCTCGGTCCTTGTTCATCACAGGGAAAGATTCAACAACTATTCATAGGAAAGCTTCCTCAGAACTACATAGCCAGTCAGAACTCAGATTACTTCAGAAAGGATGATGCCAGTCTGATTGGATGCTAGGCAACACCACCATTCTCTTTTTGGGTAGCTGACAACACTGAGAACAGAATAAACCCATGAACTGTGCACTGAATGATGCCTGCGTTTGAACTTTTCTCTCCTTCCTAGGAATGTTGGATACTTGTAGAGAACTTGAGTGGATGATCATCACAGCCTCATTTTTTTTAAGCTATTGCTTCATGAATGTAAATAATGCGAAGAATGAATATTGAGATTTTTGGTTGGTGGGATTACATTTTTAGTGTTCTTTTTATTTCATACTCATGAAAGAGACAAATAATTAGCAATACAGAAATTCACCTTAACCAGCAGCAAATGGTGAGTGATGAGATGTGTTATGACAGGAATCCACTGGGGGAAATGGTCAGACTAAGTCCTGGAAGCAAACTCATGATCTCACATCATTCTTTCAGATAAAATATTGTCTATTTACATTGCGAAAGGAGTTTATACACTGTTGCACACCACTACAATCTCCAAGCAGTGCAAGATTCCAGGTGTACTTGCCAGAGTCTGTGTTTCTTTCTGGAAATGAGGCACACTGGAGAGTGTGGTGTCTTTATGATATATGTCTTATTTACACATTGACCTCATCCTGGGAATGGCTTTGACTGGCTGGCTAAACCAGGTGAGGGTACCCAATGGGTCTCAAACCCTTGGTGAGTTAGGGACTTTACCTCCATCCAAAGACAGGCTCTGGTGGATTGAGCAGACGAGACCAATAGCTCACTATGGTTGAGAAGGTGGTTTCTGCATGTGCTGTAGAGGAAAGTGAGGGGCAGATGGGGCTCATTAACCTGGAAAGGTAGCCCATCTAGAAGAAGGAAAGCTCTGATCCTAAACCTCCACTGCCTTGCGGAACATATTCAGGGGAAGAAAAGTCTTGTATAAATCTTACAAAAATCCAGAGTGGAGTCTCCAAAATTGTTGGGTGGTGTCTTGTATACCTCCTTCCAAGAACTCATGCCACCAAGTTGCATCCTGTCTTCTGGGCAACCCAGGACCTCCATACACACTGCCCAGGCTTGTGCCCCAGAGAGGTCACTTTGGTGCTACTAATGCAGCAGTTTTACTTCACCTGCACACTCCATTGTCTCTCGAGACAGACTGGTGCTAACAATACAACCAGAGCCTACGATGGAGGGGTTCACAGCAACCCACACCAAAAGAGTCTTGCTTCTTCCATAGCTTCAGGAAATGTATTGGTGAAGCAGTATCCAGTATGATTCAAACTTCCTGCTCACTTCAGTGCAGCTGGGAGTAGGAGGAGAGGCAGTTATTTCCTTTCCCCTGCCTGCCTCCTGGCTATATGGGGTTTTAAGAATACCTTGATTAAGCATTATCCTTCCCACCCCCAATTTCGGCTCAGATCCAGGTCAGAAGTTCCCTAACTCAGGAGGTGACGACAGGAGTGCCTGGCGTGCTCTAGTCCATGGGGTCACGAAGAGTCAGACGCGACTAAATGACTAAACAACAACAACAAATCAGGAGGTTGGAGTGGTCATATGCTGTGCACATCCCTAAAACTAACAAATTATGCTATCAATTCAATAATCTCACCTTTCTTTCTTTCTTTCTTTCTTTCTTTCTTTCTTTCTTTCTTTCTTAGAATTCCAGGGTAAAGCCAGATACATTTTGCTAGAATTATATAAAATGTATTTCGTCTTTTAAAAAAGATGTATGCAATCTTATACAGGTGCTGTCCCCCATAAACAAGAGTACCTAGCAGTTTCCACACAGAATTACTCAGAAGTGAAAGTGGTATCCCCTTTCCTACCACCACATTCTTCTGATTTCTCCTTCTTGTTCTGCTGAAGCAAATTATTGTGCTGTTTATTTGACACAGCAGAGAGAAAAGAACATAAAAGATCACAAGTAGCTTGTAAATTCTAACCATAAAGCCAGGAATGTTAAAATGGAATTGATCAGATTAGCAGAATAGCTTCTTTTGTGTCTTGCGCCGTCGGGAAGAGATACCAGTATCATCTCCCGAGCGCTGCCAATGGAGAACAGAAACTTGGCTTCCTACCAGAGCCCCATAAAGTATTTACGAATGTAGTAATTAAAATTAATGAATAAAATGTCGAATAGGCTTGACAGAAGAAAGCAATCAAAAGGGAGATTTAGTTTCTTATCAGACCTACTACTCTAGAAGGGATTCCACCAACATGCTGCTCCATCTACAGCAGAGGACAATGAAGATATGAACATCAAGCCCAGAACTTCATTCCTATGTGTTTACATTAATACTTGGGAATTATCTTTTTTCTTTTTCAATGGATACATGAAAGTAAAATACGGGACAAATGTTCAAATGACTCTTGCCAAGAGAAGGCTGGTGGGAGTAGGGAAGTAATTTTTTTTTCTTTTCAGAATTCTCTAAAATCTCACAAGAACATAGGAAGAGCCTGCTGGATCAGAACAATGGCCCATTTGAAATATATTATGATCCTGTTTCTGAGTGTTAGAATCTGTGGATTATGGACCCTTTTCAGTAGTTTACTTTTAGGATAAAGGACAAAACTTACCCTATTTATTTCTCAGTGTTGGCCCTGATGATCAACTGTAGTTAAACAAACAATATGTCAGAATAATGGTTAGGAAGATGGTCTCATAAAAACCAAGTGGGATGATGTATGAAATTATTCTACAGTTCACGTTTTGTATTGTTAATGAGCTAATTATTAATGGCTTATGTGAGAGCTGATGGTTGCGGAATGAGTCGCAGTTCAGTGTGGTTTATGCAAAGATATTCTAATACTGTGTGATTCTTGGCTTCAGCATCATGCTGATTTACTCACAAATCTGCACATTTATCTCTCCTGTCTATACTTAATCCTATGTGTGCTCAATTGGGAGTGAACCCTAGTTGGGATTTGCATTCAAGGAAATGTGTATATGGCTGGGCAGGACTTTGAATGTGAAAATGTACTTTCTAAATGCTAAAATATGGAGCCAGGTGTTCTCAACTGGGGAGAGGCAGATTGACTCTCTCTGCCCATTACCCTGTGTCCCTTGCTGTCCTTTTCTGCCATGACTCTGGAGCATGGGTAAGCAAACTAAGGCCCGGGGGCTGGATCCAATCACCTTCTAAATCCAGCCTGCGGGTGGTCCAGGAATCAGTGTGTTTTTACATGAGTAGAATGTGTTCTTTTATTTAAAATGGGTTATGTGTGGGGCATATGAATTCGTTCATTTTTTTTTCTTTCAAAATATAGTCCAGCTCCCCACAAGGTCTGAGGGACAGTGGACCAGCCCCCTGCTGAAAAAGTTTGCTGACCCTTGCTCTGGAGTCTAGTCATGACCATGTCTGCTCAGAATTGGAGGCCACAGGGCTTTTCTAAATGTTGTCTCCTATCCTGAGTCCTTGGGCCACCTGCCAATTTTCTGGGCCTCCTGGTTCCACTTCTCATTGCTGATGCTTCCTGCCACCTATCCCCTACTCCTACCCTTCCCCAAGCACACAAGCAGTGAGAAGAGCGAGGGAAAAGAGCAGTCATCTCTATATACCCTTCCCCTGCCCCTCTCTGTCTCTCCAGGTAGTGATGCTGATTGGCTCTTGAGGGAGTAGCAAGCATATGAGCAGTGCTAATATTGGAGATGTGATGGCATAGGTAAGCTCACTAGGAGCATTCTGCCCAAGGACTCTGAAACCAGGAACCAGCACTGTTCCAAACCCAAATACATAAATCAAATTAGATTACAAGAATTCAAATTCCGACTAAACAGTAGGAAGAGCTTTCTGACAGTAAGAGCTGTTCAACAGTGGAATGGTCTCCCTTGGGAGGTGGGGGAGTCTCCTTCACTGGAGGTTTTTAAGCAGAGGTTGGGTAGCCACCTGTCAGGTATGTTTTAGTTGAAATTCCTGCATTGCAGGAGATTGGACTAGGTGACCCTTGGGGTCCCTTCCAATTCTACAATTAGATCATTCTAAAAGAGGCATCTCATCAACTGCCTGGAAGAACAGTCTGATGAAGCACGAGACACACTGCAATGAAAGATTAGCTGTGTGCAAATGGGAGGAGGAGAAGGGAGTGTTTATCCAGTTTTAGCAGGAGGAACATATATCAGTTTAAAGATATCATGGTGCTATGTGCAAGTCTCAATTAATAAAAAGCAGCTTTTGTTCTCATCTGTTTATTATATATTTCAGCCCGTTGATACATAGTGATTAGGTTTCACTGAAAGTCGCTTGGGGTGTAGAGTTCTCAGTGCCATTCCGAAAATGGCCTCTTCTCTATACCTGGAGTATAAAGCAGGTTTCTCCCCTCTCTGTCTCAGTTGCTATTGCCACATTAGAAAGAGCATCTGTTTACGTGCACAATAAATAACCAGCAACTGCTGAGTTGGGGATACATTGATGCATAACCAAACTTTATGCCTTTCCTCCTTGCATTTGATCTTTATAATGTGAGCATGCTGATACGATCCAATTAATCTGAAGCGAGATACCAGGCAGGCTGACGGGCTGGTTTTAATTTACTGAGTTATAAGTAGCTGTATTCTCTGCCCTGTGTGTAGCATTTTGCACCCATAAATTATTCGGTAGCAATTATCTCTTAAAACGTAACGAAAGCTTGTTTTTGCTGTGTCCTGAATTCAGAACAATGTAAAGAGCTGAGAAAAGAGATGTACGAACACAGCTTCACATTCTGTGGGGTTTTCCCCACGGGGAAACTTGCACCGGTGACTTTTGTTTAGGAAGTTTCAGTGTTGACGACTCTCTTTTGTGCTCAGAGATAAGTAAAATTGAAGATGTGCTCCTTTGCTGTATATGCGAGGCTGACCCAGGTCTTAGGATGAATACCTTGCAAAACAACAACAGCCCTATTCATTGCAGCAGCTTTGGATCAGGCATCACATTATTTTCTTAGTTTTACTGCCTATACTGTCAGCATTACTTAGTTGTTAGCGGTCAAGTGGAAGAACCTGGCTCTTAGTAGAACATATGGTGAAAATGAACTAAGACACTAGTTAAATTTCTCCTGTTTTCAAAAGGAAGTGAAATATATTACAAGAATCCTGAACATTGTGAGTGCCGGGGCTGTTTCCCTGCCTGATCCATCCTCTAGTATCAGATAGCAGTGGACACGGGTGGTGCTGTGGTCTAAACCACTGAGCCTCTTGGGCTTGCCAATCGGAAGATCAGTGGTTCGAATCCCTGTGACTGAGCAAGCTGCCATTGCTCTGTCCCAACTCCTGCCAACCTAGCAGTTTGAAAGCATGCTATAGACAAATAGGTACCACTGTGGCAGGAAGGTAAATGGCATTTCCGTGTGCTCTGGCTTATGTCATGGTGCTCCATTGTGCCATAAGTGGTTTAGTCATGCTGGCCACTTGACCTGGAAAGCTGTCTGTGGACAAACACCAGCTCCCTCGTCCTGAAAGCAAGATGAGCACTGCAACCTCATAGTCACCTTTAACTGGACTGAACATTGCAGAAGTCCTTTACCTTTACCTTTTACCTATCAGTTAGCAGGGTGTGGTTGTGAGTCAGAAGATGGCACATGCTGGATTTGATGTGTGAAGGCATGCTGAACCCTGCACACAGAGTGGTGCAGAAGCCAAGGCCTTTTATGTCTGTCCCATTCCTTTATCCACCCTCCTCTAGTTTCCAGCATTCATGGAGGGTGGATGTCAGAGGAGGAAGGGCAGCACAGACCTAGTGGCATGGCTCAGGGATAAATTCAAGGTTGCTTTCATTTTATTCATTCATTTATTACATCCATATCTCATATTTTCTCCAAAGAGCCTAAGGTGATGTACATAGTCCTCCTCCCCATTTTATTCCCACAACAACCCTGCAAAGAATTGACCTTCATGGCTGAGTGGGTATTGTAACACTGGTTTTCCAGATCCTAATTGAACACTCTAATCACTGCACCATACAGGTTGAGAAGCTACCTAATTCACAGTTCTCGGACCAATATGCAAGCTGAAATAACATCAGGAGGTTGTGGACTCGCCTTCCTTGAAGGTTTTTAGCCAGAGGTTGGATGGCCATGTGTCACAGATGCTTTAGCTAAGATTCCTGCATTGCAGAGGGTTGGACTAGATGGCCCTTGGTGTCCCTTCCAACTCTACATTTCTATGTTTCTATTAACCTAACCCACCTCACAGGGTTGTTGTCAGGATAACATGAAAGAGGAGAACCATTTATGCCACCTTCAGCTCCTTGGAAAGAAAGTGAAATATAAATGTTAACAACAAAAGAATATGAAATGAAAGCACAATGAATTAATGTGATCAGTCAACTGATCACCTGTAACATGGCTTTCGATTTGTTGTGTCTATTTACCCCACCCCAGCATGCTACAGAACAGCTGCAATACTCTTAACGGATCAGCCTGCTTTCAGTGTTGGCCCATTATCCAAACTCTCTGAAATTTCAAATGCATCCAAGTATACAGGCTTAGAATTAATCTATTCTGGAGGGGGTGGATTTATTTTTATTTTTTTTAAGGGAGGAGATGTTTACATGCATTTGCCAAAGCTATCAGAAAAGGCAAATCATAAAAATGGTCTTTCATCTCTGGAAAGCAGCTGGAAAAAACCCCACGATGCTTTGAGAGTTTCCTTGTATTAGCAGCAAAATAACAGGCAGAAAGAACTGGAATATATTCAGAGAAAAACATATACACTGAATTATTCAGCTATGTACTCTTTGCTATAAATAAACTGAACCGGGGGGGGGGGGGAGTTTTGTGCTTGGCTTTAGAGGTTCCCAATGAAAGAGTGATGAGTTCACAACACCCTATATAAAGCAAACTCCAAAGAATGGATGGGAATTGTCACTACTGCATTTTATGGGCATTCATTTATCCATGCCATTAGCATAGTATGGAGGAGGATGTAGTGAGGAGCATGCTCACCTTCACCCATCTGATTGACAGCTATCTGCAGCCACCACACTGCCTTACCCCTGTAAGTTCCCAACACATTTTAGAACCCTGGAAACTCAGAGTTACCTACTGTAGTCACTGACCCTCTGATCCATGGAGGTTAATGTGGGAGAGCATGCTCACTAGTTCGTCTTCCTCCACACAGTGCTAAACAAATGGATTCGAGGAATACCCAGAGAAAGTTAGAATGTCTATCATGCTGAATATAATAGTCAATTGTAATAAATTAATCCCCTCAGATAAAATATTATGGGTTTTGAAGCTGCCTGATAATGAGCCGGATCATTCTTCCATTTAACCAAGAGTTGTCAACGCTCTGAATGGCAACATATGGAAGAGGATCTCAGAAAGGAGAGGCTACAAGGGAAAGCAGACAAACAGGATAGCAGGAGAAAGGGTGAGGGAAAGAGAAGCCGAGTGTGTGTGCAAGAGGAATGGAAGTCTCAGAGCAGATGAAAGAATGAAAGAGAAGTTGAAGGCAGGGGAGGAGATGAATGGGCGAGTGAATGGAATGGCTTATGCTGGTGCAGAGCAGATGAAGTGTGACTGTGAAGGGGTGCAGGAGACAGAAGTTGGGTAGAGAAGCCAAGAAAGGAGAGAAGTAGCAGACAGGCTACGGAACAGTTACGGCGAGGAAACTTTAATTAGGAAAAAAGCTACTAGCATGACAGGTTGGCAGCCTGGCCTGGAAGAGTTAGGAAGGAAAGTTGCAGGGAAAGAAAGCAGTATGCTCTTGGAGGGTCATTTCCCAAATGACAGACTGAACAGCAACAGCAATAGTGGTGTCATTATAGAGAAACACTGACTGCACTCGTAAGGACAGGGTGACAGGAACCCTGAATCTGAATGCAGTATTCATAAAGCATGTCCAAGGATGAGAGGACATCCTGGGCATGCCAAACTGAAGTGCTTACCTGTTGTCTCTGAGAAAGAAGAGACATTGCTCTGAAGGAACTTAGGACCCTCTGTGTGAGAGAAAGGGGAGAGTGAAAGAAAAACCCTCACACCCAACAAGACCATTTTATTGGAGAGTGGTAATCATTCATAACATAAAGATGTAGAGGCTCTGTATGCCTTAGCATCACATGCATCAATATGGTAGGATACATTGCTATGAATGGCCTTATCTTCATTATTCTTGGTAGGAGATACTGTACATCAATGATACGGATATGCTAATCGTAGTCAGATTTCCCTTTTACAGTATGTGCATGATGGACAAATGTCAGAAAATTGATACTGTGCTTTTAATTTTTTTTGTTTATTGTGGTTTAATGTTTGGGGGCACACAATGGGGGGAGTCCAGAGGTGAATAGATCACATTTCTTGCATACATATCCTACACTCTGTGCTACACAGAATTCCACCCGTAATATCCAATATTGGGGGAAAATAAATTAGTGCTGATTCTGAATGAGGCTTACTGAGTCAAGCTTTAAGTGGAAATACTTCAGTCAGCTGAAATAAATGGCATTGGTGGAGACTGCCCAAAATATATAGGACAGTATCGGTCATTACATCTATGGGATAATCAATCATTCTTAATGCCAACAAGTCAAAGTTGGCAATGGCAAACAATTGCTTTCCACTTAGCGACGCACCAAGAAAATTAAAGTCTCACCTCAGATGTAGCCAGCACAATTAATTTGCCAAAATGCATGGTGTGAATTATAAAGGAATTACAAGTTGCAAAACATGAGCCGATTGCAAGTACTATGCTAAGATTCAATGATTTAAAGATTTTTATTTTACTTTATCTATGGGCTGCTGCCATTTACATCCTACTATACCTGAGAATTGGATTTCTATGATGTATGGTAGCTATTAAACTGTAGATAGCAGAGCTTTGCTGTGGTCCCAATGGAGTCACTAATTGAGTTGTTTCTATAATAATGGATAAATGTTGAATATAGCTGGAGAGACTTTTCAAAAACCCTGTAGCCTTCCAATGCCAACCACGAACAGAGGGCCTTCATAACCAATTTAGCATTTATTCAGCTCCTTATGGTCGCTTCCTCCAGGTAACATTTCAACCCTTTTCTAAATGATGATAGATGCAGGAAGCTGTGATATCCAGGTAATGGAATTATTTTCTCTTAAGTTAATTCCCATAGAATCACCACTTTAAAGGTTGCTGTCAAAGGCAACTGGATTGACTTATGTTACCTACTGAGAGGGATGAAGGCAGAGGAGGTAATGTGAAATATAGCCCATGTTCTCTCTATCCCACACAGGGACAGTTAAAATATATTTGGTAAGAATGCATTGTAGAGTGGTTTAATTCATGCACTTTGACTGGGGATGTAAAAAGGACTGGGGCTCCACATTTGTATGACTTGGATGTTCCTTCTGAACTTCTTAAGCCATCACTGGCTTTAAAGTCTCACCAGAATAAGGAGTTAGTGTTAGATTCATTGTAATAATGAATAGTGTTGCTTCTTTCTGTACCAAAACAGTCTTGGTCCTCCTGACCTTTGGAAGGAATGGTACAAGGGGAGCACAACCCTGTTGATTCTCCTCGATCTTTAGGCTGCTTTTGATGCAATCAGCTGCTGTATCCTTCTGGTGTGGGGCTGCAGATAGAGAATTGGAGCTATGATTTAATTGTAATTCTACTCCTACCTGCAAATGATTTTTTTTTTTTGGGGGGGGGGGTTATGCTCAACCCCAGGGCATTGTGGAGTCCACTAAGTTCTATCTTGAAGCTTTTGGAAGAGGTAATGGGGGGGGGGGTGCTGAAGTGAGGTGTCACCAATATACAAACAACATGTATCTCTGTTTCTCCCTGTCATCTAGATCAGGTAAGATTGTGCAGGTGCTGAACCTGGAGGCAATAATGGGCTGGATGAGAGCTGATAGATTAAGGCTGCAACTCAACACAATGGAGGTATTATGGAATAACAACAACAACAACAACAACAACAACAACAACAACAACAATAATAATATATTATTTATACCCCGCCCATCTGGCTGGGTTTCCCCAGCCACTCTGGGCAACTTCCAACAAAATATTAAAATACAATAGTCTATTAAACATTAAAAGCTTCCCTAAACAGGGCTGCCTTCAGATGTCTTCTAAAAGTCTGGTAGCTGTTTTCTCTTTGACACCTGGTGGGAGGGCGTTCTTGGGTTTAGAAATTATGTAAGTTACCTGTTCTGGACTGTTTTGCTCTTCCATTGTTATGGTAAGTCCAAGTGGCACTTGTGGCATGGAGTGTCTATTTTCAGCTTTGACTGGTTCAGAAACAGCCTGGTCACAGCCGAGCTACTCTGGTAAACTTTGGGTTAGATTACTGTACTATGCTCAGTCAGCTACTGAGCCATGTCAAGGGTCTTGTTGATAACATACAAAGCCCCAAGCAATTCAGGACAGGTTACCTTAAAAGTCTATAGTCAATGAACAGGTGCGTGTAATGGTCACTCAAAGAAGTGGTGGCAGACAGGGTCTTTCCCATTCATCCTCAGTGTGAACTACAGTGAGTCATTGCTCTGCCCAAGATTCCCTCTACACACTGATTTTGTTTCTTTGGGGCAGACTGAAGGGCCAACTGATGGTCTGATGCAGGGGTGAGCTGGATTTAACTTTATGGTCACCAATCCTTAATAATGGTAGTGACCCAAAAAACATCTTGATAGTCTGCAACAAGATTCTTTAAGGTGTTACAGAAAAAATACTCTAGATTTGCACCAGTGCTATTGAGGAATAGCACTCTCCTATTTTGTATGTGACATTTCAGAGATCCTCTATATAACTTACTAAGAAAAACAGCCTATTGTGTGAATAGAAAGAATGTTGGTTCAGGGACTGCTATTGGTCACACAATGAAGCCTGAAGACATATTTACAGGCTGTGATTGGGGAGAGAGCTGAAGGAATGACCTCTGTGTTGTCAATTATTTCCATGAAGTACAGCTTTGGAAGGATTTTGCTGACTTTACTGCACACCCAGCCAAAGCTTTAGTTTGGCTAAAACCGATTAATAATCACACAGAGTTTGGAATAAAGGATTTAAAACACAAAAGTGTAGTGCAGATCAAAGGGACGGCTGCAATATTTAAAGGGTTCAAATGTGGCCAGAATAGAGGATATTACTTAGACTGCCCCTCCCAATGTTAGACATGTGTGTAATAATGAAAGGGCAAGAATAGACAACAGAATCATTAAAAAATGCTAGGAATGTATGAAGACAGAAATGGTAATTCAGAGATGTCCACCAAAGTCAGTTCTTTCAGTTCTCAAAAGGAAGGAAGGCAGGCTGCCAATACCAGCCTAGCATAACTGAGAAACAAGGAAGAAACAAGCCCAAACAGGTAGAGACAGACTGAAGCATAGAGTGGAATTCAATGTAGCCCTAAGGAGATTTGTTCCACCAGTACAAGCATTTTTTGCTTGGACCAGCCAATGGAAATGCTAAGAATGAGGAAAATGAGGAACAGGAAGCAGCCAATGAGGTAGACAAAGAAAAAGGAGTATGAGAAGTTGGGTGGAAAAACATGCCTGAAAACTATCTGAAAACCTGAAGAGCTACAACAGGGGTGTCCAAACTTTTTTCAAAGAGGGCCAGATTTGATGAAGTGAACATGTGCGAAAGCCGACCAAAGGGCCGACCAAAGTTGTTAAGCTTTTTTTAGGGAAAAAAGCGGGCCGAATTGGAGAACCAATGGTCTGACATGGTTGACGGCAGATTCCTGTGCACATAGCCCTGTGCACATAGCCCTTAGGAGTACAGTGGTACCTCAGGTTAAGTACTTAATTCGTTCCAGAGGTCCGTTCCGTACTTAACCTGAAACTGTTCTTAACCTGAAGACCACTTTAGCTAATGGGGCCTCCTGCTGCTGCCGCACCGCCGGAACACAATTTCTGTTCTCACCCTAAAGCAAAGTTCTTAACCTGAAGTACTATTTCTGGGTTAGCGGAGTCTGTAACCTGAAGCATATGTAACCTGAAGCATATGTAACCCGAGGTACCACTGTATTGAAAGTGCTTCACTGTCATTATATCAATAATCCTCATAGCATTCTTGTTCAGTAAGCCAGGGTTATGATCAATGCATTGTAGTTTCAGGAACTGAGGCTAAAAGATATAGTATCTTGCCTAATGTTACCCACAGAATACATGGCACAGTTCTGAACTTCCTGGTTCACAGTTCTGCCTCAGAATAGTCACTATCTATTGTAGCCCATATAATGGATTTACCAGGGTGTCCCGCTTAACCTAGTATGTAGGATTTGCACCACTTCTGCTTTCAGTGAAGTTAGACTTCTGGCTTGGGCATCTTTTGTTGAAAACAATAACCCTTCTGCATAATTATGGTATTTCATGGGATCATTTTAGTAGATAACCCACTACTCTGCCTGAATCCACTGCTTCTTAAGACCTTTCATGGATTATTCAATTTTTGTTATTTTAAAATGTGCAACCATACATGATAGATAATGAAGGCACTGAGCTTGGGGTGGGGAAAGCAGGGTAAAATGCAGTGTGAGCTCTCCCCATCCATGTTTACAAATTAATTCTCATGATCTTTGCCATAAAAGAGCCTTTTTATTGCTATATTCCTGCCTGAAACAAGGAATAATGATAATAATGGCTTGCAATTATGCAGCCATCCTCATTAAGGAAACATTTTAAAGACATTAATAAATTACTCTTGATAATGCCCCTTTGTAGCAGATGAGTACAATTGTCTTATGTTGCAGATAGAGTAATTTGGTTTATCAGAACTGAAAGGGGAGCAAAATCCCCAACTGCTGAATACAAAACTATGCAGCCTTTTTGGCAGCTTTATTAGGCAGAAATGTGATTGTCTTTATAATCAATTATAATGCACCTAGACTTCCTGTAGGCTTTCAGTAAATATGAATATAAGGCCTACCTTCTTCCCTTTAGTTTCTTACATTGGTGCCTATCTTCTTCATATTGCCATTCTTTGGCACTGGCCAGTCTACCTATGGAAACTCTTCCACAAGACCATAAAAGGGAATCTGGTGGATTAGGCCAAAGGCCCATCTTGTCCAACATCCTGTGCTCACAGTGGCCAATCAGATACCTACAGGAAGCCCATAAGCAAAACAAAGTAGCCATTTCCCACTTATCTGAGGCAGTGCACAGGCATCATGTTTAGTAGCCACTGATAGGCTTACTATTGATAGGCATTGATAACTGTGCAGGTATTTTTGGGTCCAGCCTGCTTGTGACTTTTATTAGTTAAAATCGGAACACTGACATATTCTTGGGAAACCCCAAAAAGCTAGAGCGCATGCCAAATCACGATTATAATATGCTCCCAATGCGCTTCCCTTTTTGGAAGTGAACTCCGTATTCCTGTCCTTTGTCTATTAGTAATTAGGATAACAACTGCCTGAAATACCATGCAATTTGTGGTTTCCTAACTCCAGCATATCCCTGACTCTATGTTTTCCTACTTCTATGTCCACCTTTTGACTAGCATTAGCTCATATCATGCATGATGCATCAGAACAAGAGCAGCCTATGGAGAGGACTTTTCTCAAATGTGACAAAAGGAAGATTCCCATCCCTTCCCCACCGCAAGTTTCCCAATATTTAATTAGGGTCACTGACTGGATTAAATGAATATGACTGCCCACAATGCTTTTCTCTCCTTTCGGATGCCTTTTCCTGTCAGAAATCGGTATGACCTATATATGGCTATCACATTGTACCCCTGGTGAAGCCTGAGTTGAGGAAATAGATTTGCTGTGAAATCTGAGCAATTATTATTTCAGTCTTATCAGAATAACTGGAAAACCTCGTTTCTGGGCACTCCCCGCCCCCGCCCTTTATATGGTCTACCAGGGACTATATTAGTACTGATGCTATCCCAGAGGCTGCTTATCTATAATGACTTATGAATTTGCAACTTAGTTAAACTATCATTTCTTCTCTATTATGGTGTATCTTCAGTCCAGTAAACTTTCCTGGCATCTATGGATCAGTTAAGGACAGAACCACTTACAAGAATGTGGGAAATGCTTAGTCTTCTGGATGTCTGCCCTTGAGAAAGGCTTTTCCCATCCCCAATAATGGGAGGTAGTCATAATTTTAATGTAGCACTTATAAAAGGCAACATTTTTTCTTCTTTTTACTGGCATGGGAGAAGAAATGCTAAAGCAAGATATTATCAAGAGGAAAGTCTCTTTCTTGATTTCGGGTGGCTTATCTTTTAAGGTGCTTAAAGGTAAAGAGACCCCAGACCATTTGGTCCAGTCGTGGACGACTCTGGGGTTGCGGCGCTCATCTCGCTTTATTGGCTGAGGGAGCCGGCGTACAGCTTCTGGGTCATGTGGCCAGCATGACTATGTCACTTCTGGCGAAACAGATCAGCACATGGAAACACTGTTTACCTTCCCGCTGGAGTGATACCTATTAATCTACTTGCACTTTGATGTGCTTTCAAACTGCTAGGTTGGCAGGAGCAGGGACCAAACAATGGGAGCTCACCCCATCGCGGGGATTTGAACCGCTTACTTTCTGATCGGCAAACCCTAGGCTCAGTAGTTTAGACCACAGCGCCACCTTAGCTGATTTTAAAGGTCTACAGGAAGTGACACAGGAAATCCTCAAGGTCAGGTCTTCTGCAGCCATGTGCCAGCCCCCTGTTTCTCCATTCTCTTTTTTTTTTTTTTTAAAATTCTTTTTATTGAGTTTCTCTTAAGAAAGAAAAAAAAAGAAAAAGATCAAAAAGAAAAAGAAAAAACAAAACTAATCAACAGATTAATAAACAATATCCATACATAACGCAGGAATGACATTCATTACCATTTTTGTCCTTTTCCCTAAAGCATTATATTTTTAAATATTTAAACCTTTTCTCTACACCTCCCTTGACCTCCTACCCTCCCGTTTTCGGGTTTCTTAATAAAAAGTTCTTTCTTTTCTGCAGCTATTAATTGTTACTGGTTTGCGCGTCGTAGGACTTATATCAAACCTGCTATGGTTTTTAAGTCTCTGTAGTTACCTTCAATGTATACCATAAATTTTTTCCAATCGTTAACAAACTTTGTATTTTTTTGGTTTCTAATTTTTTGTGTCATTTTTGCTGACTCAACATACTCATATAATTTTGCTTGCCAATCTCTGATCGTTGGGATATTTGGGCTCTTCCAATTTTGTGCAATTAATATTCTAGCAGCAGCCGTAGCATATTGGAAAAACGTCTTATCTTCTTTTTTGATTTCGTCCCCAATTATTCCTAGTAAGAAGGCCTCTGGCTTTTTAGGAAAGGTGTATCTAAGTATTTTCTTTAACTCATTATATATAAGTTCCCAAAATTTCTTCATTGTTTCACAGGTCCACCACATATGGTAGAAATTACCTTCTTTAATTTTACACTTCCAGCAAGCCTTGTTTCCTGTTTTGTATATTTTCCCTAGTTTTGCCGGTGTGATGTACCACCTATACATCATCTTTTCCAAATTTTCTCTAAGTAGAACACATGCCGTGAATTTCATTCCACTAATCCATAAATTCGACCACTTTTCATATTCTATATTATGTCCGAGGTCCATTGCCCATTTTGTCATGACCTCCTTAATTTCTTCATCTTTAGTATCCCAATCTAATAATATGTTATACATTTTAGATAATAACTTGGATTTACCTTCAATTATTTCTATCTGGAATTTAGATTTTTTCTCATTTATCCCTACTTTTTTATCTTCCTTCCAAACCGCATTTATTTGATGGAATTGCAGCCAGCCTGTTAACTTGTCTTTTAACTCCTCATATGTCCTCAATTTCCATCCACTCTCTGATCCTATCAGTAGGTCTTCATATGTCAGTCTTTCTCCTTCCATGTTTACTTTTTTGATTGTTAGAATATCAATTGGGGATAACCACCAGGGTGTTTTCCATTCCAAAAGTTTTTTATTTCTCTCCCAGACTTCATATAGTGGCCCTCTAATAATATGGTTTGAAAAACCTTTATGTACCTTTTCTTTATCTAGCCACAAATAGGCATGCCAACCGAACCTGTTGTTGAAGCCTTCCAAGTCTAGCAGGTCCGTATCTTCCAATCTTATCCAATCTCTGATCCAACAGAGACAGGAGGCCTCAAAATATAACTTCAGGTTAGGAACCGAGAATCCCCCTCTTTCTTTCCGATCTGTTAGTAATTTGAATTTAATTCTCGGTCTCTTCCCATTCCATATAAATTTCGAAAGAGTTCTTTGCCAATCTTTAAACATTGAGGAGCCTCTAATCACTGGGATGTTTTGAAACAAAAATATCATTCTTGGGAGTTTCTCCATTCTCAGGCAGGCAATGGATTCAGGGATACAGAAGGCTTACTGTTTCCTCAGTAGGGCATCAAAAATGCTTGATGGGCTGCTTTCAGCTTGGTGGGGCACAAGCTGAGAAGGCCTGCATCATAAGATGGTATCTTTTACTGAACCAACATCTGCTGAAGTTTTGCTGGTTTGGTGTATCCAGCTCGTTGAGTTGCACTGAACCCTTCACTGGGCTGAATTGAAAAACAGCAAATTCTTGACTATTAGAGCCATTGAGGTTATATCCATAAATAGAATGACAGAGAAGAACAAAGGTAAGGCCATCACCTTTTTCATTTAGGCTGGCAAAACAGGCTCATTCTCAGGTGAAAGCAACTGTCAACACCAGTCCATCATCATACATTCCATTAGCGACCTGGATGTGAAAGGATGAAAGAGCTTCCACAGTTCAGTTATGAAAAACCAACACTCACATACACACAAATGCACTGCACCATCTAAGCAAAATAAGCCCAGCTTTTTGAAGTGAACATTTGCTTTGTTCATATTTTTGCTGTTTTGGAGGTGGGGAAAAAGTGGGTGAGACGAAAAGTTAAAGCCAGACTTTCTCTTCCCTTTGAAATATAGGGGACAGTTAAGTCTGCTGTGAGTACCACACACATGAATGGAAGATCCAACAGGCTCAAGAGAGCTCTGTTTCCCCTACTGCACTACACTGCTTTATTATATGCACCCGAAGTACAATGGGCCACTAGGAGAAATGGAAGGCCCCTCACATCCTCATCTAGCACACCTTCTCAACTTGATGCAAGTTCCCCATGCTCCCAAGATATTATATTTCATCCAACATCCCATATAATTATAATTCCATTCTGTATATTTTAAATATAGATAGAGGTTATCCTGGCTCCAAACTAGCTAAAGTTAGCACCAATGTGCAGTACAATTCTGTGCATGTTTATTAACCAGTGAGTCCTACTGAGTTCTGGAAGGCTTACTCCCAGGACAGTGTGTGCATAAAATTGGGTTGTAGGTCCCAAAGGATGAGTTGGTGGCAAGTTCTGCTGCTTTCAATGAAACTGGAGACATGCTTTATTTTAATTGGATTGGATCCTTCATCTTTTTCTCATCCCTCTCCCTGATCTCAGGAATCTTTTGACTGTGATCTTTAAGTGATACCAGTGGGAAATGTGTTCTTTTACATGTTCATGAAGTGCTATTTTATTTTTATTATTATTAAGATAAATGTTTTCTCATTTGGTCAACACCTAACTAAAATGACTGAAATATTTGCATTAATAAAAGTAATCTTCATTTCTGCTCAAATTAGAATTCAATGCACGCACATACACACAGTGAATATATATATGAATGTGTGTGTGCATACATATATATATATGTATGTATTTGTGTTTGTGTGTGTGTGTGTATGGAAGCTAGGGGTGGACAACTGATCAGAATTTCTTTCTCTTTGAATCATTGAGGTGAGAAAGGACTACAGAAGTGAAAGATAAACTCCAGCCTGTGGACTGAATGTGGCTCACCTGGCCTCCCCATTTGGGTCTGCAAAGAGATTTTTGTCATATCTTGGCCACCGTCATGGCCATCAGGTGTGGGGAAGGTAAAAATGTGGTTGTGCCAAAGGGGATTTGCAGGTACCACCAACCAACTGACCAGTGGCATTTTTGCAAGTGGTAACTATCAGCTGATCTTCCTCTTCCAAGGTGTGCACCTCAAACCTTCTGCATTCAATAGTGTCCTTTTTACCATTGAGCTGCAGCCCCTCTTCAGTGGTTGTTAGCTATGGTGGCCATATGGAATGCCCATATTCAGAGGTAGCCCAGCATGAAGGCCTACCATAGGCATTTAGTTATGCCACCAGCAGCCCACCATGGAAAACAAGTTGCTGGGCAAAGCTTAATTTGGAAGAGAGGAGGTTAAATGCTTGGGCATTAATTGGCAACACAACACTCTTAAAATGATATTGTACTATGTTTGAGCAAGATGTTTGGTTTAGATAGTCCTGTGCCACATCCTTTGACTGAACTACTTTTTTTAAAAAGGCTAAACACAGGGACGCGGGTGGCGCTGTGGGTAAAACCTCAGTGCCTAGGACCTGCCGATCGTATGGTCGGCGGTTCGAATCCCCGCGTGAGCTCCCGTCTTTCGGTCCCAGCTCCTGCCCACCTAGCAGTTTGAAAGCACCCTTAAGTGCAAGTAGATAAATAGGTACCGCTTTATAGCGGGAAGGTAAACGGCGTTTCCGTGTGCTGCACTGGTGCTGGCTCGCCAGAGCAGCTTCGTCACGCTGGCCACGTGACCTGGAAGTGTTTCCAGACAGCGCTGGCCCCCGGCCTCTTGAGTGAGATGGGCACACAACCCTAGAGTTGGACACGACTGGCCCGTACGGACAGGGGTACCTTTACCTTTACCTTTAAACACAGCATGACTAAACAATTTTTTGCCCAAAGGCTGCATTCACCCAAAATCATTCCACCTGGGGTTGCATGGCATTAGTGGGGTGTTCCTACCCAACACATTCATATACACACTCACAGAGGACCATAAGGCCCCCTTCAGCTGTGGTTGATTATTGACTGCCTTCTGCTTATGAAATGATCAGTCCTACGACTGGGGAGGCAGTCTGCATTCCCATCAATTCATTGTCAACCTCAGCACTATGTGTACTTTTGTGTGTGTGTGTGTGTGTGTGTGTGTGTGGTGCCATCAAAATAGGCAGGGTTTTGTGAGGGGGAATAAAATGTGCTTGGAGGTCCAGAATAAACTCATGGACTGGGCATTTGCCACACTGGGTTGAATTCTGTATCTAACAATCACATTTATTTGTACAGTAAGAAACTAACCATGGGGGTGGGGAGGGGGGAGAGAGTGAGAAAGAGAGAGAGAAAGAGAGAGGGGGGGGGGGAGAGAGAGAAGCAGCTGTTTGAGGCAAAGTGTCAATGAAAACCAAAAATCCTTTTCGCCTTGAGGCATCTTTTATTGTTAGTGACTGATCTGAATTTTTGGATAGGGATTATGTGCCTTAATGAATTTTAATGAGAAGGAATTTAGGAAAGAAAGCCGCACACTAGCTTGAAAGCGGTGAGGGTGATGCTTGCTGAGGTCACTCAAGAGTGTCTAATTTTTAGCAGCACTATAAACATGCTCATATTTGCTGTGGTAAATCTAGTACAGAGAGCAATTAGCATGAGATTTCACCTTGTCGCCCATCAGCAAGGGCAGCAGAGGACCTGGCCCTTGGCCCTGGTAAATTACTCAGTGGAACATGGTCGTAGTGGAAGTCTAAGCACATAATCTGAGGGTGTTGCATATTAGGCTGCTATGTACGCAATTCAAAGCAGAAATAGCATAGTCCAAACAATAGTCAGGACAATAAATATGTCACAGAGGCTTTTGAGAAAAGTTATAGCACGATATTTAGACTTGGGACTCAGCTAGATTGGTAAAGAAAAAAGCATTTTATATGCTTTTTAAATATGCTTTTTATATGCAGTATAACACTGTGACACCAGATGTTGCTGTGGAGTTCCGTTGTTGCCAACGTGATTTCTCTTTATAAAGGTTACAACACATTTTTTCTGAAGCACTTCTTTGATGTGTCTAGATCCAGCCTTAGAAAGACACTAATGTCTCAACAAATGAAACTGATCTGTAGAAAGTGTAACTTGAAAAAAGAGACACTGCACATACTTTTGTAAACCAAGATATCTTTAATAAAAATATATTTATTTTAAAGAAAGAAAGATTAGCTGAGCTATGAGGTTGCATTTAGGGGTTGTTACACCATGCACACTGTAACAAGCTTAAGCACTAAGACATCCTTTCTTCTCTTCCTGGTTCAGGTTAGTTTTTCTCCCATAAGAGTCAACTACAACAACAATTTTATTATTTATATGCCATCCATCTGACTGGGTTGTCCCAGCCACTCTGGGTAACTTCCAACAAAATATTTAAAACACAATAAAACAATCAACCATTAGAAACTTCCCTGTCTTCTAAAAGTAAAATAGTTGTTTATCTGTTCGACATCTGATGGGAGGGCCTTCCACAGGGCAGGCACCACTACCGAGAAGGCCCTCTCTTTCCCAATTAATGGGGGCCACAGTAAATTACTTCCCCCTTTATTTATGTTTAGAGAGCATACCAAGTTAGCCTCCGATTTCATGAAACAACAAAGGTGCAAAAGAATACATTTGCAAATGAACTCCCACCTTCTGTTCTCTTGCAGGTCTTTGGACATAGATGTGATTGATTGCATGCTCTGCATTCGACTTGTATGTAACTAGCTCGAGAGAACTAGATTTTTTGACATCAGAGCAGTATACCCAACAACTTTTTCCAATATGAAGGAGGAAGCATTTAGGTAGTGCCCTAGACTCTCATTGAGAGAATGTTTCCAATGCATTCAAAAGAACATGTGAGGGAGTTAAACTGCAGAGAGAGTGCATCAACATGGAAGGGCTTTAGCTCAGAGATCAGTCATCTGCCTTACATGCAAAAGGGCCCAGGCTCAGTTCCTGGCATCTCCAGGTAAGGCTCAGAGAGACTTCTTCCTAAAACTCCAGAGAGCCAATGCCAGTAAACATAGATAATACAGAGCTGGGTGGACCAGTGATTTAACTTGATACAGCTTCCTTTGTTCCTATGTTGATTCTGCCTCTGAAGGAGGCTTGTTAAGCCCTCTGAAGAAAGCCAAAGGTTTTTTCAAGCCTCCTTGCAATTAGTAACCTTGCTAACTATCCCCCAACATGTGTTACTCCTCTTCGGTCTAGTTCTCTCCGAGGTAGTAAAACCGCAGGTGGGGGCTTGCATGACTGAATGTGCTGTCCCTTTATTTCCCCACTCCCCTTCTACCGAGAAAATGTGCACAGCGATTCCTTCTCGGTGGCGTCTAAACTTTCCACGCAGATGTGAATTTTGGTACGAAGAAACATTAAATCACTTGAGTCCCCACCTACAGTCTGGAGTCGTACAGTCCAGACACAGGCTTATCACTTTAGTGTGAACTGAAGGGCATGTACAGCAAGCCAGTACAAAATGAGCCTTCAGCAGCTGGCTTTGCAGCCAGGAACTGATGTCTGCTACTTAAGCCTTATTTTTAAGCTCCCCTTCTTTTCCTCTCTGGATCCAGCTCTGTCACTGAACGCTCAGGTAGCCTCAGTGGCTAGAAGTGCCTTTACCAACTGTGGCTGATTCAACAACTTTGGCCATTCCTTGACCTGGAAAGTCTTGTCACAGTAGTTCATGTGTTGGTTACTGCAGGATGTGTTGGTTACTGCTGGATTACTGCAGTGCACACTTTGTAGGGCTTTCCTTACACTTGATACAGAAGCTGCAGATGGTCTAGGCCAGGGTTGGGGAGCCAGTGTCACTTCAAATGCTGCTGGAAGACAATTCCCACCATCCCTGACCCCTGGACAGGCCAGCTGAGGCTGCTGGGAGCTGAGGCCCAGCAACAGCTGAAGGGACACAGGTTCTTCCAGTTTGCATGGTAGAGGATACTTCCTCACTCCCAGTTGTATTACTTTGGGATACTTGATCTCTTCCGTTCTGAGACCTGTTGGCTTAGTCCTTTGGAAACTAAGTTCAGGACAGTGTGACATGCTTCTAAATAATGCACTGCCTCTGAGCATTTTCCTCAACTCTGAATAAACACTGCCCACACCCACTTTTCCGGGATTAGGAATCCACATTTCCAAAATGGTGTTCAAGCAGATATATTAGCACAGAGATACCCCAGGGAAGAAGATATCCTTATTTGGCCAGGATTCACCCCTTCCATGAAGGTGGTGAGGAGAGTTACACACACTTTGAAAGACCACCCACCCCGTTCAGAGGGTGTTGCTTCCAGATCTTTCTTCTGCTTGGCCATTCTTGTTCTCAAACTCAGTACTTCACATATTTTTTAAGCAAGATATGTCAGTCTGAATGTGCAGAGGGAAATATGGGAACATGAACGGTGAGCCTCGCCCATTTAATGACACTGTGTGCAATGGGGTACACTCCCCAACCAACATGGGATCAATGTTGGTCTGCAGGGTTTCGTCTTACATGTAGGGCTTTCAGCAAGGGGGCAGGGACACTTGACCACCACCAGTAATAATGGTAGCTTCCCAAAGGACCATTACTGCCACTGGGTAGCCCCCCCCCCCAATATCCTGCCAAGTTTTACAATTCCACCAAAATGACCCTTAGATTCCCCCCCCCCATTTTTACTCTTTGCCTTCTGGATTTCAGGTTGAGAGTTCCACCCAGGAAATGATAGCTTTGGAAAAGCCATCTGGATTGGGAAAATATTGTGTGTGAATGTGTTACAGATCGTCTCCTCTAGTGCCATACCCCAATCCAGTACGCCCCCCCCCTTTTTTACTATTTTCTTTAGGAAATGCCTCCTCATGTCTGTCTGTAGAAAACAGTGGGAAAAACCCATCATAAATGGTTAAATTTCCTTGCCTTGCTGTGGATTAACTAGGTTACCCACTTTGCGATCTTATAACAGGCCGGCTGCTGCTTCTTCCCCGTGAAATAAAGACCAGCTGTGTTTTGTTATTGCAGTGCTGAACGAGGGGAGAAATCACCAACTCCCACTGTCTGGGCCAGTGATAGAGATCGCAGGCTGAAAGCATTACAGGACGTTTTGCTGTCGGAGTTCCAGCAAAGTTCAGATTGCAAGGTTATCATAGGTCTGCTCGCTCTAGGAAGCCCATCAGTGGCCATGGGAAACCCATATTTATTTCAAAGAAATATATAAAAATATCCAAGGATCTGGATGCTGGGAACCAAGAAGGAAAACATTCAGTAGTGTGAAAGATATGAACTTAGGAGTCTCTTGGCTGGTATTGTGTTGGGTGAGTATACAGGCACACAATAGCGCTCTCTCTCTCTCTCTCTCTCTCTCTCTCTTTCTGGCTACACAGCCAAGAAGCGACATTTCCTCCTGATAGCTAATTAATTGTGAGAGAGTTCCTTGTTTTCAGCAGGATCGCACACCTTCTGAAAAACAAAAGGGAAAAGGCAGAGGAAAGGTTAAAACATTGCAACAAAATTAATGATGCTAATTTGAAGCCTTGCTGTTCTTTAATTATTGATGGCATTAGATGACTGACCTTCCCGAGTTCAGTCATTTGTAAACACATCCCGGCAGGTCTTCTTTCAGTCTCTCTGGGCCCAATGGTGCTACAAGAATTTTTCTAATATAAATAATGAGAAATAAGAGTGTCCTTCGTCCATTGTATTTCCATTCCAGCACTAGCTCTCCATTCTAATACTTTGTCTATATGCACCACAGTTTGTTTTTTTAATTAAAAAGACTGAGCAATTTCCAGTTGCTTAAAACCACAGGAAGGTGGAGTGCTTTTGTGCTTGAACCCTGCTTGCGAGTTTCCCACAGGCATTGGTCACTGTGAGAACAGGATGCTGGGTCAGATGAGCCATTGGCCTCATCCATCAGGGTCTTCTTGTGTTCTGCTAGCAGCATAATAAACCAACAACTTTAAGGGGTCGAGCCATCAGTGTTGAGGCATGCCCCATTTATATACCTCTGGACTGGCTGGAGATATTGAAGGAGATGTTGGAGAACCATCTGTCAGGGCTGCTGTAGTTGAGCTGACTAGATGATCTCCAAGGCGTCTTCCAACTCTTATGATTATATGAAGAACAACACTGTTAATAAAAATTCTGGGTAAAAATGAAAACATGGGGTGATATGAGCAAAGAAGACCATTCTTTTTAACAGATATTGTTGTTGTTTAGTCGTGTCCGACTCTTCGTGACCCCAGAGCACGCCAGGCACTCCTGTCTTCCACTGCCTCCCGCAGTTTGGTCAAACTCATGCTGGTAGCTTCAAGAACACTGTCCAACCATCCCGTTCTCTGTTGTCCCCTTCTCCTTGTGCCCTCCATCTTTCCCAACATCAGGGTCTTTTCCAGGGAGTCTTCTCTTCTTTAACAGATATATGTGCCTTCAAAACTGGTTAATTCTCCCTTCCCAATGCTGAGTTGTTTGTTGGTCTTAGAATCATGGAATTATATTATTCTAAGACCAACAAGCAACTCAGGGTCGGAAGGGCAGAATTAACCCCCCTCTCTCTCTGTGTGTGAGAGAGAATGGTCTTCATCAGCAGGTTTAAAGTTCTCAAGTAAGGCGCTGGAAAACAGTCTGGGTACTGCAACAAAACAATGGCTTTTCAATGCCAAATATCCCAAAGTTTCTTTCCCACACACTGAGTTACAGGTGCAGGTTTAGCCTCATGAACACATTTTTGGAACCCCATGGAGGAGCAAGTGGCTCTCTCTATGTGTGGATCTCCATTTCAATAACATTTCAGTTCTCAGAAATGACCCCTCTCAAAACTTTGATGCCCTTGGAAAATCAGCCATTGGGCTTATCTCATAGTTTCATCTTCCCGCATTGCTTTTTTCCCTTCTCTTTACTGTTTTAAGAGGGCCTTTTGCTATTTTTTTTTTTCCAGATAAGAGGACAGGTAGAAAATGGAAATTTTAAATCACAGGTCTTCAACTGGTGTGCTGGGAGCCACAAGTGGGTCACAGCCTGATCCAAGGTGGGTCACAACAGGAACACTACCACCATGCAATTATTTAGAAATGGGTTAACCCAAATACATGTTTGGGTTAAAAGTGAGTCCTGGGTCTGAAAAGGTTGAGGATTCCTCTTTAAAATAGATAAATAAAAAGACGCACAAGGCAACACAGGGTTAGGCATTCTTTAGTTAGGTCAGTTGCCAGCAACATGCATTGAGTGTGCATAACTCTGTACTGGACTGTGGCCATACCCTACATTCCTAACTCTTATTTAGTAACATTATTACACGTTGCCCAGGTGACCGTGACCAAACAAAAAGAATAAACCAAAGGAGTATTCCCTGTGTTATTTATGCCTTTTTGTGATCATAATTCAGTCACTTCCCAAACACTGGCAATATTATTCCACATGCTGCAGTAGGATATTTATGAATGGAACAGATAGGGGTGTGGCATATTTTTCTGGGAAAGGAAAGATTTCGCAGGGGGGAAAGAGTCAATCAATCACTCTGAACCCATTAACAGTGAACCTTTATTACTTCCAAAGAATATATCAAGCTGTATGGAAACGGAAATATTAATAGAAGGAAGTTTATCAAGCTGGGCTGTGGGGTGGACAGAAATTTTTAGAACAACTCATCAGATGCTGTTGAGCAAATGCAAAGAGCATATGCTACATATGGCCAGCTGAGAAAGGTGTTCCACTGTATATATTTTCAGCCTATATTTTCCATCAACAAAGCAGTTGATGAATCCAATCTGATATGAAATTTTGCTCTACAGGACTGAGATGTCTGGGCAGTGAGCTGGCATTGATCTCCCCGCACCTCACTTCTGTTACCACCAGCCTGTATAGTGGAACCCAAAAGCCTGTTATTGGTGAGGTATGTTGCATAGGTCCCCAAACTGATTCAAATTGTGCCAGAGCTGTAGGGACATAATCACAGAATGGGAAACATCAAAGCAACGTTTACTACGATCTCTGGATCTGATCAATACAGTTTTAGTGCTTACATTGGTATGGAAGGGAATAATGGCTTTCAAATTTACACGAAATCCCTTTCTTTCTTTGATTTCTGTGTCCTGTGTTCTGTGTCTCTTAATCTATCTATCTACCTTTCTTTCTTTCTTTCTTTCTTTCTTTCTTTCTTTCTTTCTTTCTTATTTCATAGTCATTGGAGAGGCACAAACATTAATGGCATCTGAGTGCCATCCTCAAGTGCTCCCATCCTAGAAATAGCATGCAAACAGACATGTGAACACCTTATAGAAACATCCTTTACCTTCTTTATAAAATCCAAGGAACTGTCATCTCCTTTATGCAAAATAAAAGATGGAAGGGGGAGCAGTACTGAATATTATTGTAAACCTTATCAATTAAGCTTCTTTCAGATTTGGTGGTCACTCTTACCCCGTTGGATTGTTTTATAGAAGCACTCATCATCTGTGCAACATTAGTCCCACTTCTTAAACTATTCCTAATCATCTAGGAATGGTACCAGCATCACTTTGCCTTTGTGGATCCTTGCCCCACTTCTACCTGCTGAATGGTCTGTTCTGTGGGCAGAGAGGGGCGGAGCCCCCCTGGCTCCATTGGAACACAAGTCAGTCCCTGCGTCATCATCACATGGCTGCATCTTGCCTGAATGCATCAGGTTCAATAGCTGTGCTGCTAGAGTGTCCAGTGACATAGCATGAGGAGGACTACAGGGTGGTTGTCTCAGGCACAAAATTGTTAGGGCCACAGAATTTCAACGCATGGCGTAGTCTCAACACAGCTGTGTGCTTCCACTGCAGGGCTCCGTTGAAAACGGCTTTTCCATGTGAACCAGGAAGTGACCTCTCCAGACAACAGAATGACTCTTCTTTTATTATCTCTGTGGCTGTGATCTTCTGGGTGATGCAGATGCCATTAGGCAGTTGAATGAGCAGTTGTACTCCATCCATTTTCCTCCCTTTCACCCACCCCCTCTGTATTGCCCCAGGCGGTAGCAACCCATGCTACACTACTGAGTGCGTCAAAGTCTAGATTGAGGTGACATAATGAAACATGGGTTGGTGCTCATTTGTGTAGTAATTCCACTTATTTCTCAACCCATTGGTCACTGCAAAGGCAAGAATTGATTCAGTAAATGATAGGTTTTCCCTCTCTCCTCACTGCATAAGCAGCGGTAAATATTTCATTGTGTATAACAAAGGTCTGTATAGTTAAAGCTATGGTTTTCCCAGTAGTGATGTATGGAAGTGAGAGCTGGACCATAAAGATCACCGAAGAATTGATGCTTTTGAATTATGGTGCTGAAGGAGACTCTTGAGAGTCCCATGGACTGCAAGAAGATCAAAACTATCCATTCTGAATGAAATCAGCCCTGAGTGCTCACTGGAAGGGCAGATCGTGAAGTTGAGGCTCCAATACTTTGGCCACCTCATGAGAAGAAAAGACTCCCTGGAAAAGACCCTGATGCTGGGAAAGATGGAGGGCACAAGGAGAAGGGGACGACAGAGAACAAGATGGTTGGACAGTGTTCTTGAAGCTCCCAGCATAAGCTTGACCAAACTGCAGGAGGCAGTGGAAGACAGGAGTGCCTGGCGTGCTCTGCTCCATGGGGTCACGAAGAGTCGGACACGACTAAACGACTAAACAAATAACAAATCTAGACCAATGTAACCACTGCACAGCAGAAATATAGGGAGGGATCGTTGAGCAGGGAAGGAGCCCAATAAATAAATAAATAAATAAATAAATAAATCCAAACATTTAAAGTCTGGGGAAAGTTTTTTAATCACACTTTTAAAGTAAATGACATGAATCAAGAGTTAATTTACATGTGAGATTTAATAACGCACCCACTGCATATTAATTGTGTAGAAATGGATCATTTGGCAGCTTGTTTAATGAGGTGTAACAACTACCGCATATAAAATTTGCAGACATTATTATTATACCCTCCTTAAATCTCTGTAAATCTGGTTGAACAAATGTTAATATTTCAGTAATACAGAGTGACTAATGGATGCACAGCAGCTTAACATATATCCGGTTGTTGACCCCATATTCATTTATGGAGCATGAACCTGGGTGTCAGAGGCTGTTCTTTGATTCATCGTTCTGTCATATATTCACCTTGCTATAAATATATAATTGCAAGGTGAATATAGACTAGAACCTAAATGAAAAGGTCTATAATCTTACAGATCGTCCACATGCTTTGAATGTAGAAGCTCCCATCATCATCACTGCTGGGGGTCCACAGATTTTTTGGATTGCCTTGGAAATCAACCAAAGGTTTGTGGCCACCAAGAAGACCATGCAGCTCTCCAAGGTAGCAGGATGTTGACCCTCATGGATCATAGAGTTAGAAGGTACTCCAAGGTTTATCTAGTCCAACCCCCTGCAATGCGGGAATCTCAGCTAAAACATCCATGACAGATGGCCATCCAACCTCTGCTTAAAAACCTCCAAGGAAGGAGAGTCCACAACCTCCTGAGGGAGTCCATTGTGCCTCTGATATGCAGGAGGAAGTCAGGGATAATGCCTTGATACCCCCCCCCACTGCACTCTCTCCAAAATCTGAGCTGGGGGCTGTGTTGAGACATCACGCTCCCAAAGGTTCTCCAGCTTATAACCAGGTGAGAGTATGCAGCCATTGCCTTTCTTTCACTCAGCCTTTGGTAGATCCTCCAAGTGCCTGGCAGGCACAGAGACAAGCTGACATGTGCCCCTGTCTTCCCCATCCAGCAAATAGGTTGGTTTTATCTGCTTCTTGCTAGACCCTCACCAAGCTGAAAGTGACTATGAAGATTGTAGATCCTTGTCTCTAGTTAAAGGATCATAAGTAGAAGAGCTGAGAAAGACTGCTGTCGAAATGTTATGGGCAACTCCTGTAAGCCCCAGCCAGAATTTTAAGCAGAGGGGAGATGATCATCTGTCAGGGCTGTTTAGTTGGAGTTCCTGCCTTGAAAGAAGTTGGACTAGCTGCACCTTGGGGTCCCTTCCAACTCTAAACAGGCCATATAAATAACACAGGTGTGCATAATGAACACAGTGAATGGTTGTCAGTTTCTCGCAACTCTGATAGTAAAGTATTTATGACAGAATACTCGCATGGTGACTGCGTTTTTTCCGTTTCTTTTTTCTTATATAAAAAGGTCAATACTTCTCTTCTTGAAGAGTCCCAAGAAAACAGAAGATCAATAGACGCAGCTATTTTCATCGGAGTGTTGCAGTGACAGCAGCATCTGCTAAGAGTTCAAAAAAGGATAGAATCCTTTTTCGTTTTGAAGTAGCTTTGGCATAGATGCAAGTTGTAGCGAGTAGGGCTGTACCCAGCCCTCACCTGACCCCATCAGGGCTCTCAGCGCCAGCCAACCTAGGGAGGAATCGACCCAACCCGGATCCAACCAGCTGGTGAGCCTAATTAGGTTCAGGATTCAGCTGAATCTGGTTCAGAGCCCTAGAGTGTGAGCACAGCAAAATGAGTGGTGATTTGCTTGAAGAAAGAAGTTTGGGTCAAACATTTTGAATACTCAATTCCTGTGGGACATAGGTGGGGAAGCAATGGACCACTAGATGTTGCTGGACCATGCTGGCCAGAGCTGATGATAGTTGGAGTCCAACAACATATGCAGAGCCACAGGTTCCCAACATTTTCTGCCAGTGCATCACTAGCTTTATATGGTAACCCCCTGCCCCCAAGTTTAAAAGCTCTCTGCCTTGCATACTGGACTCTGAGAGGCTCACATGCAGGCTCCTGCAAGATCTCATGGTGCCGTTCAAGATCTTGAATGGGCTTCCCAGTCTGAGTTCAAGCACTCTTTCCATGCCAGGAAACCCTTGTGCAAAAATAGCTATTAAGGTCTCTGCATTTAATTTGTGTGATTTCAACTGGAGGTGAGGGCGATCTGGCTGCAACATCTGTCGTCCCACTGGTTGCCAGGGTTGATCTGGCTGGCTTGGTGGGTGTTCCCTTCCTCCCTCACTGTCCCATGAGCGTCTCATGTGGTGTGCGCTCGGTGGAAGATGATGACAATCCTAGATAGAAAGAATGTACCAAGTGTATATGATAGCTGTACTCCTCTGCTACAACCTCCCAGCAAGCTCAAGGTCCCTTTCAACTGGCTGCTCTTCAACCATGTAAGCTGAAATCATGTAAGGTATGAGTTACCTGTGCATGCATAACTGCCAAACTGCTGAAAATTAATCACTACAGGGTTAAACAGGCCTGAGAATAAAGTCTCCTTTCTAAAGCTTAGTAGATATGGGGCGTGTTGGTCCAACAACTGTCCTTTGTAAACAAACAAACAAACAAACCATGAGCAATTGCATTTCAACCTGCACATTGTTTTTGAGCTCCACAAATTGACCCAAAGGCATAATAGATATGTTCAAACCCAAGGGAATATGTGACATAGGGTCTTCCTGTTTACATAATCAAAAATGGATGCATAAACTGGATCAATATGCATGAAACAAGCACTCACATTCAACATTTCATCATATGCACCCAGTCCTCCAGCATGCATCTTCCACTTCTGGCCTGGGAGTGAAAACCAACCCAAATTAATCATGAGAAACACGTTTTCATTTCAGTAATTAAAACTTTCCCTTCAAAAAAAGATAGAAGCAGCAGCAGTTTAGGATTTAAGTTCTGAAATGTGATGATTTGGAGTGTGATCACTCTCCATGTGTCTCCATTATGAAGGCTGGCAAAAGCCAGCAGAATCTCTTGGCTTTGACTTTTTTTTATATAAGTTTGTATGGAACAGTTGTAAATTGCCCTTTGTCTTGTGGTGCCCAGATAATCAAGTGCCAGTTTCCTTATGTTGCCTTTTCCTTCAATTATTCCATTTGGTGGTGGTTGGCCGGATGACTGACGTACAACAAATGACATCTTGATGGATGGTTACTTCCCGTTTCATAAAGACAAGAGTCTGTCGTGTCACTGTGCTGTAAATACTCTTTTGGAGTGCATGCTTGTCAAATGGAGATTGGATTTCGAAAAGCTATCCTTCATCACTTGTCCCCAGCTTGAGTTTGAGGTCTCTCGCCTACACACAACTTTAAAATAACTGCTGTCACCAAGAGCAGATTGCTTTGCATAAGACACTAGAGAGTGGGATGAGCATGTCTGCTTGCACTGAGGATAAGGAGAATATGAAATTCAGAAAGGCCGGACCACTTTTGGAGGGGAGAACTGGGGACTGCCATCTTTGTACATATTTTACCCACTGAGCTGTTAACTGGCTACTCAGGTTGAAGGAAGCAGAGACCACACCCTTTGCCTTTCCAAAAGCCTTCTGGTTGAAATAATACAACAGAAGGAGATTAAAGCAGTCAGGGGCAAAAATGCTTCTGAATACCATTTGCTGGAAAGCATGAGGTGGGGAGATCACTCTCCTGGTTGAGAGTTTCCCACAGGCATCTGGTTGGCCACTGTGAGAACAGGATGTTGGCCTAGATGGGCCATTGGCCTGATCCACAGGTGCTTATATTCCTATGTAATGCCTTGGTGTGTTTGCAAAAGTGACTTAAAGTCTGTTTTTCACAGACACTAAGCTGTCGCATCATCATGTATGATTGTTGTTGTTGTTATTCCACCCTATACCCATAGGTCTCAGAGTGGTTCACGGGACCATATAATAGCAACATGCCTCTAGGACAGGCACGTGGACAGGCTCCACTATTTGCCTTATATCTATGTGGGTTTGAAAATTCCAATCTGTTTCTGAGTCATTCTGGACTCTCTCTGATTTGGTGTGTTTTGCAGGCTCCAAGCTGCTCTGCATTGAAATGTTGCTCCGTGTTTCCTAATCACTATAATTCAGCTTCTTAAAATTGCTGTACCTTTAGCACCTTCGGGCCAAAGTGGTGAAATTTGCAGGCACAGGAGCTCCTCCAGAGTGGATTAAGCCTGCCAAAGTTGCAGAGGCTTTTCTGTGGGAGGAAGTAAAAGGGAATCACTTTCCTTCACAATCTTTTTTTAGAGCCAGGCTCCTCCCACTCCCTGATTGGCCATTTGGCCACATTTTGGGAACCGGACTCCTGAGTCATCTTTGAGAAAGGGGTTGGGGGTAAATGCACCCCTGTTGTAAGAGCACGAATGATATTGCAGCAATTTAATAACCCAAGAGAAGACAAGATCTATTTGATCAGAATCAACAAGGGGAGATCAGAAAAATGTGCAAAGGCAGTGATGCATCCATCATAGCACGTTTTACTTTCTTTAAACACTGTTGTTGGTCTTCTGCATAAACGAATGCACACCAGATGTCAGTTGTTTCTAAGGATTGCATGAACTTCCTCAAATGGAACTAAAATTTTCACACCATTTCACACCAGGAATTTTTGCCTGATCTCACCGCAACCAACTTATGCTTTGAACCCTAAAGATTGATAGTGTTTGACATTTTCCCCCCTAGCTGGTATAACAGCATGTAATACTGCGAGTCACATAAATGTTCCAACTCTACCTCCATCTGCTTCTTCCAGCTATAGCATATGCAGTAAGAAATTGAGTACTTGATTGAAGCATGCAGATGCCTGGTAATTTCAAGATAGGAGGTGCTTTAATTAGAGGTGCTGACCCACTTTAAATCTTTGTGTCCTATCAGGGATGACCTTTCAGTTTTACAAGTTTCCCTGGCCTTTTCAGCTCGGAAGGGCATTATATATAGCTTGATCTCTCTCTATTCTAAAGGTACCCATCACATGTACGAAATGTATGAGAGCAGCTAGTCTTGCAGCCCTGACACTCTGTGTATCTGTTGGAAGTTCAGTAAGTGATGCAGGATGAATGGAATGGTACAGCGGTAAGCTAATCTTTACCCTGGCGTTTGACACTTGAGATGTATATTTTAGGACCCACCTTATTTCTGTAATTTAAAGTTCGAAACTGTTTTTAATATTGTCTATTACAGTGGTGCCTCGCAAGACGAAATTAATTCGTTCCGCGAGTTTTTTCGTCTTGCGAAGCACCACGGCGGGGAGGGGTGGGGAGAAGCAGGGCAGCTGCCGCAGCCGGTCCTTGGACTCGCCCGCGCCTTGTGGACACCGCACGACGCGGCTGCTGGAGGGCGGCGGGGCTCAGGAGCGCGACTCTGGCTGCAACGCTGGCTGCTGGCGGCAACGGCTCCTGAGGGGAGCGCGCAAGGGCGGTGAGCAGCGGCGCGAGGCAGCCGGAAGGTGGGAGGGAGCCAGAGGAGCCATCAGCAGGAAGGTGGGAGGGAGCCGGAGGAGCAGGGAAGCGTGCGTGCGTGCGTGCGTGCGTGCGTGCAGTGACCGTCGCCATGACAGGAGAGGCAGGGCTATTTCGTCTTGCGAAGCACCTCAGAAAATGAAAAACCCTTTCGTCTAGCGGGTTTTTCGTCTTCCGAGGCATTCGTCTTGCGGGGTACCACTGTATTGTTTTGATTGTTGGAACTTGCCCTGGGACCTTAGGGTGAAGGGCGAGTAATAAATCGTAACAACAGCAACAACAATAAGGTAACAGGTTATATAATTATCCACAAACTCATTTCTCCCTAATGAAGCAGCAATCTGAAATCCCAGGCACAGAAATGCCTTTCCCCCATATTTAGGTTCATGTGTGACAAAAATACAGGATTTGCAAGCATTTGAACTTTCATCATGATCATTAACTTCACACAATTGTTAGCAATGTCACCTCTCAAAGTGAGTGTAATTTGCAATTCTTTATTACAATCATTTAATATCTAGACCAGCCTTTCTCAACCTTGGGTCCCATCAGAGACTGGGCAGAGGAGGGGGAGGAATAGTGGATCCCGCCTCTGCAGTCTGAACTTGCCAGAGAAGACGAAGACAGTATAGATTTACAAACAGGAGTTTGTGGAAGGTTCAGAGGCTGCAGAAGGGAGAAGCTGGGAAATATTGGGAGGGGAGCAGGAAGAAGAAGAAGCACCAGGGGAGAGACAGCTGACAGACTCAGTGTCTTTAGAAAGCATTCAAGAACCCCCCTCTCCCAGAACCAGGCAGGCATTTGGAGTAGTACAACAGAAAGCTCAGAGGCAGAAAACTCAGATTAGCCATCACAGGGGTGACACAGAATAGGAGAGCCAGAGGGGGTGGAGCTTTACTTGCAGCAACGCCATTACTGAAACAGAGGCACCTTTTCTAAGCCACTCAGTGTGAATATTGAATAAAAGACTTAGAATCATAGAGTTGGAATAGACCATCGAGTCCAACCCCCTGCCAAGCAGGAAACAAGGGCCATCGAGGGCCATTGAGTCCAACCCCCCTGCCAAGCAGGAAACACCATCAGAGCACTCCTGACATATGGTTGTCAAGCCTCTGCTTAAAGACCTCCAAAGAAGGAGACTCCACCACACTCCTTGGCAGCAAATTCCACTGTCGAACAGCTCTTACTGTCAGGAAGTTCTTCCTAATGTTTAGGTGGAATCTTCTTTCTTGTAGTTTGGATCCATTGCTCCGTGTCCGCTTCTCTGGAGCAGCAGAAAACAACCTTTCTCCCTCCTCTATGTGACATCCTTTTATATATTTGAACATGGCTATCATATCACCCCTTAACCTCCTCTTCTCCAGGCTAAACATGCCCAGCTCCCTTAGCCGTTCCTCATAAGGCATTGTTTCCAGGCCTTTGACCATTTTGGTTGCCCTCCTCTGGACACGTTCCAGTTTGTCACTGTCCTTCTTGAACTTGGTAAGAACTCTTCCTGTTATATGATTCTTGGCTGTGCACCATGGGAGGGATTGGATTCCCTGAAGCCTGACAGGTCCCCAGATGCTGTTGGACTATAACTCCCATCATACCTGGTCACAGGTCCTGCCAGCTAGAGATGATTGGAATTCTAGTCCAACAACATCTGGGGACCCAAGGTTGGGAATGGCTGGTCTAGAGTGTGTCAGCCATTCAGTATACATCCCATGCCTGCAGTCATTGCACTAGTCTGCCATCTTGAAAACTGCATCTCTTTTAATGTATCATATCTTCCAACTAAGGCAAATCACATTAATTGGCCCAGAGATAGGCCAATGTTGTTTAGTGCATAGTATGTCGAACTGAGATTTTGATTGATAAACTCAAAGGATGGCTTTGGACAAGTCTCTCTTGGCCTAATGTCCTTTGAAAGGTTGTTGATAAGGTGCAATGATATTTTACCATCAAACAGGACTGTGTTCCCTGGAGGGAGTATATCATATTGATGACCCATAAGACCGATATTTAAATCTAAGATAGTGACATTTTAGCACTGCTCTGAGCTCCTTGGAATACAAGCACACTACAGTGATGAATATGAATACAAATGCAACAAATGGATATGTTTGGTGAAGATATTGGGAATTTCTTGTTTCCACAAACTTTCCCCAAATTTTATCCGTCACATGACTAAACACGTATGTTTCCGGTGGAAATCAGGTTCTCTGAGTATTGTATTCCAACTGATACTTAGAGCAACACACACAGCATATACTTGTAGCTTCTAGAATAGTTCAGCCCTCTCCCAGGCCACAATAGAGGTACTTCTGTGAAATAATGAAAGAGGCAAATGATTTTCATATCCAGCAATACAGCTAAAATGGGGCATAACTGGAAATGAATTTGATTCATCTCATGGCTCTTTTTGCGTATTGTTTAATTTGTGTTTTTTAATGCCTTGTTTGCAACTACTTGAACAGACTTCTATTAAGAGGAGGTGATTTCAAGTGTGCTCTCAAACTGCTTTTCTACGATACGATGCATTTGATGACTTCCTTTTATTTATTTATTTTTGCTATTCTTCTTGTTCTCCTTCTGCTGACAAGCACATCTTTTCAAATGCGTTTTATGCGCAAGGTTTGGCTCTTATATGCAGTTAGATATGGAAATAGCTTAGGATCGCATCAGGTAAAATTGCTTAATAGGGAGAAATGCCACAATCACAACACACCAAATGTCTAAGAGCTTGTTGTCAGGCGATGGTGTCTTCATTATAAGTGTGCTCACTTTTCGTCGGCATCCACGGCTTGTTCAAATATCTGACATGACGCAGATCCAGAAATCAGATGTTCCAAGTCATGGCTGTCTCAGTTCTTCTCCTGACATATGCTTTCACTTTGCATTATCTTCTCTTCTTAGATGCAGCAGCTGGGGGGGGGGGGACATTGTGCACAACATCATGGTGCATTGCGAGTGCTTCGTACATTCAGAGCCAACAGGTCCATGAGGTGTGGTGAGGCAGTTAACTCAGGTGGCAGATTGGAGGACAGTTGGGAGGGGCACTAGATGCAAACCCTGAGGAGTGTGCTGTACCCTTCGCACCTCCTCCTCTACTGCCTTGTTCTCCACTGGGACCACCTGTTCCTTTTGCTCTGCCTGCTCCTCTCTGGACTCCTTTTTTGTCAGCTCCAGCAGATGGTGAGGGAGGCAGCTTGGGTAGGCAGTTTCAGGGAGGTGGTTTCAGTGGGCAGTGAGCAATGTTTTGGGTGGTGGGGGCAGAGGCAGAGCTAGCTGCTCCAGCACCCGGAGCGGCGCACATGCTGTGCACCTGGAGGAGGGGCTAGCCGCACGCGGGGCTGGGGCAAGCATCCCAGGGGGGCAGTGTGGCCATGTCACCCCCCCTCAGGGATGACACCCAGGGTGGGCTGCACCCACCACACCTCCTTCCTCTGCCAGTGGGTGGGGGGAGCTTCAGCAGGCAGCATAGGAGGTAGCATTTTCTGTTTTGCCTCCAGTGGCAAAACGTTCCAACCCAGTCTTGCCTACATTCATTTTTCAAGTTGTTGACAAAAGATCATGTTGCTTTGCCATTTCCCATGCTTCCTCAGCACCTGAAGACAGTGGCGTAGCATGGAGTGGCAGCATCCAGGGCCATGCAGAAGGGGGGGGGGCAGATGGAGTATGCATGCACATTCAACTGCCTGATGGCATTTATGCCACACAGGAGATTGCAGCCACACAGGTAAGAAAAGAAGAGTTGTTTCATTGTCTGGAGAAGTCACTTCCTGGTTTGCATGGAAAAGCTGTTTTCAATGGAGCCCAACAACAGAAGCATGCAGCTGTACTGAGGTAGCACCCAGTATTGAAATTTTGTGCCTCTAACAATTTTATGCCTGGGACAACCACCCTGTGCCCCCCCCCCACTACACTACTGTCTGATGTACATAAAGAGAACCTTTCTGGATCAGATCAAAGGCCCATTTAATCCAGCATCCTGTTCTCAATGTGGCCAAACAGATGCCTGTGAGAAACCTACAAGGAGGATTTGACCACAAGAGCATTCTCTCCTCCTGTGTTTTCCAGCAACTGGTATTCAGAAGTGTTATGTATTGAAGTTCTCATCCTGGCCAACAGGAGTATCATGTATATAGTTTTCCCTCAGGTCCACGTCAGTTACTTTAGGCGGGAAACCCTGGGTTGTTGTTGCTACAATGTTGACAGCCAGCTGTCTATAAAAGCAGGCTGGCTGAACTGTTTGCTGTTCAGTTCTGTTCCAGCTTACAAATAAACAGCTGCTTTGGAGAAATCGCTGCGTTGTCTGCTATGTCTACCCACTATTTAACACTGGCGACGAAGGTGAGATTGATGGACATCAGAGCACAGTCAGATTCGGACATTCATTGAGCGGAATCACTGAACAGCACCAATTTAGAGCTGACCGTTCTGGCTAGAGCACTGTGTTCCATCCATCGCCCTCTACGTCGGCATCAGAACCATGGCTTCACTCGTGCCTCTACCACCGTTTGCCCCAGCCTCTGAATCATGGGACTCTTACCTCGCTCGGTTGGACTGCTACCTCCAAGCAAATGTGCTGACAGGAGTGTTAGAATCACGTACGTGAGGCCTCTTCCTCAGCCTTTGTGGCCCCACGGTGTTCAAGACAACCCGAGCATTGGTCGAGCCTTTAGCAGTCCAGGCAGCACCGTAGGACATGATTCAAGAGAAGCTCTGCAACCACTATGCACCGAAGCCGTCCAAAATTCTGCTGTGGAGGCAGAACACCAGGGCATAACCATCATGGCTAATAGCTATTGGTAGCCCTCTCCTTCATAGGAGCAGAGGAGCCATGACTGTTTAAAGCGGTATCATAGTGATTTACATGTATGGTGTGCTTTAAATGTATGGTATGGATGAGGACCCAGAATAGCTCCACTGCTAGAGCATCAAACTCTTAATCTCAGGGTCGTGGGTTTGAGTCCCCCATTGGGCAAAAGAGTCCCGGACTGCAGGGGGCTGGACTAGATGACCCACATGGTCCCTTCCAACTCTACAATTCTGTGATTCTGTGAATGCGGCGTTAGTCAGAAGGGAATCATTCCCACTCCCCTGCCCTCCCCACTTTACCAGTTGGTACTGAAACAACGTCTTGTGTGGCAATTCTTACTGAAGCATCCAGCATATGTGGTGCTGGTTATGTATACAAGAAGCATTTTGATCTGATAACTGAAGTCTCACAAACCCTCCTACAAGGTCTTCAACTGAAACATGAAAAAGAAAACCTTCACAACAGCCAAGGAATCTCTGGCTGCTCCTTTCTGTTTGGTTCCAGTACGGCTGCTTGCTCAAGCCTCCCTTATGCTATTGTTGGAAGGAGCGCCTATACAATCTGCTGATTGTGTTTATGCCCTGGCCTTCACACTGACATCACAAGTGGCTTTTGAAAAAGTCATAAACACTTCAAAAGATGGAAGAACAGAAATCAGTGTTTGTATCTAGATTTAATTCAGGGGAAGTCATTTTTAAGTTAGTTAACCTTTCCAATGGAGTGAGGTGTATTTGCACTGCAAAGGCTCAGAAAAAATATAATGGATTCTTTCCTTCCTACCTTCCTGCCATGTTTTTCCATCACTGAATCTCAGTTCAGGAGAAAACCCGGACTGTCCTGCTGCCATTAATGGCACAGGGAGCCTCTGCCAGTAGGAAAGAAGACAATATTGGCATTAATAGAATCAGCAGTAGTCATCAGTATCTGTGTTCCACCCTTATCCTAGGCCTAAGGCTGCCAACAGCTGAGATATACAGGCTTGGATTCTCCTCGGCATCTAACAGCACATTGATCTCAGAAATCAGCAAATAAGGCTTGTGAGGGCATAGAGATGTGACTTATTTATTTATTTATCTAAGCTATTTGTAGTTACTTGAGAATCTCGGGGTGGAAAGCAATGACATTAGAAGGACAATGAACAATAAATATCTAAAATAAAATAAAATAATCAGTGTCAAAATTCAGAACTTTCATGAATAGGAAAGGCAGCAGAAGTGAAAATCAAACTATCACCATCCTCTCTGTCCCTCTTGAAGTACACAGGTGCATCCTTACACGGTATCTCAATAAAAATAATATAGTGGCATGATGCATTTTGAAAAGGGAGGGTAGTTAAAAACACTGGGGCCACCACAAAGGAAGCTATGCTCTGGGTCCCTATGCTGTGATCCTCACAATGCCAGGGAGCCTACATACAGTTACCCTTATGAAATTTGCACATCTCCAAATTTCTACTTTACTATAAAATAAAGTCATGGTAATGCATATACAGTGGTACCTCAGGTTACATATGCTTCAGGCTACATACACTTCAGGTTACAGACTCTGCTAACCCAGAAATATTACCTCGGGTTAATATTTGCTTCAGGATGAGAACAGAAATCGTGCTCTGGCGGCGCAGCGGCAGCGGGAGGCCCCATTAGCTAAAGTGGTGCTTCAGGTTAAGAACAGTTTCAGGTTAAGAACGGACTTCCAGAACGAATTAAGTACTTAACCCAAGCTACCACTGTATTATTAAAAGCAGCATACAAAAATACGTTGTATTGCATTTTGTCTTTTTTTTTAAAAAAAAAGCATTAAGAGTTGCAAAAAAATACTATCTGCAATGCTAACTTAATAAAAATGAACACCAATTTCCTGCAGGATTGCTGGCTAGTAGTTGTACATGGAACTTTAAATTCCCTTATAAAGCAAGAGAAGAATGGAAAATGGCTTGTGGAAATCCAAAACGAAAGGGGCCACCCCTGAAAGAACCTTGGCAACATTCTGGCTTTCAGAGGGTGTGAGTCAAATACTCCCATTTCTTGAACTCAGCTATGGGAGAGGGAGGAAATAAAGGAAAACATGGTTCCTGAAGTATTCCAGGCGCAGATACCATATGGTGTTAAAAGTGTTAAGATGGATATTGACAAACTGGGATATGTATAGAGAAGAGAGATAAAGGTGCTGTGGGGGGGGGGGAGACCAAGTCTTTTGAGGAAAGCTTGATGGACTTGGGTGTGTTTAACCCGCAGAAAAGGGACAATTAAGAGGCAGTATTTTATTTCACTTAATGAATTAATTCATTTAAAATGTTTACAGACTGTTCTTCATTTCCAAGAAGGCATCCCAGAGAAGGCTGCAGTCAAAGAGTAGACATCTTCAGATTCAAAGATGTTTCACATAGATGATGGAGCAAATTTTCTTTCTGTGGCTCTAGAGGGGTGATAAGATGGAGGGGAGGGGAGAGAAAGGATCTCAGCTTCTTCTTGATGCTTCAGACTGTTCACCAGTGAGAGAGACCATATTGGAAGGTGGTGAGTCTTTCCTTTTTTAAGCAGGGGGTGAATGAACACATTTCAGGGATGGCGTCGTAATGGATGACCTGCATGGGATTGAGCAGGGCTTTTTTCAGCCAGAACACATTGGAACTCAGTTCCGGCACCTCTTGGGTAGGTGCTATTATAAGAAAAATGGGTGTATCCCAGCACCTCTTTTTGTAGAAAATTAGCACTGGGGTGGAGCCTGATTTGTTTAGAAGTTCCTTTCAACTCTATGATTCTGTGGGAGGGACCCAGACTTAATAATAATAATAATAATAATAATAATAATAATAATAATAATAATTTTTATTTATACCCCGCCCTCCCCAGCCAAGGCCGGGCTCAGAGCGGCTTACAAGCAATAATAAAAACAAGATGAATGATTACAACTTAAAAACAAAAATAAAATACAACATTAAAATAATGGAACATTAAAATATTAAAATGTAGCCTCATCGCAGGAGGAGAAGGAAAAGAAAAAAGAGAGGGAGGGAAGGAATCAAATTGGCTCCAAGCCAAAGGCCAGGCGGAACAACTCTGTCTTACAGGCCCTGCGAAAAGAAATCAGATCCTGCAGGGCCCTGGTCTCATGAGGCAGAGCGTTCCACCAGGCTGGAGCCAGAGTTGAAAAGGCCCTGGCTCTGGTTGAAGCCAATCTAACTTCCTTAGGGCCCAGGACCACCTGGGTGTTGCTATTTATGGACCTTGAGGCTCTCCCTGGGGCATACCAGGAGAGGCGGTCCCGTAGGTACGAGGGTCCTAGGCCGCGAAGGGCTTTAAAGGTCAAAAGCAGCACCTTAAATCTGACCCTGTACTCCACCGGGAGCCAGTGCAGCTTGAAAAGCACTGGGTGAATATGCTCCCATGGCAGAGACCCCGTGAGGAGCCTCGCTGCAGCATTCTGTACCCGCTGGAGTTTCTGGGACAGCTTCAAGGGCAGCCCCGCGTAGAGTGAATTACAGTAGTCAAGCCTGGAGATGTCAGGCTTAGGGAAGAGTAATCAAAAATCAACGGAATTTGTCATAAATAGCATATGTCCTATTTCAGTGGACCTCCTCTAAGCATGACTGTGGCTGACTACACACCATGCCTTTAAAGCACATTCTTCCCTGAAAGAATTCTGGGTACTGTAGTTCACCCCTCACAGAGTTACAATTCCCAACAACCTTTCACAAACCAAAAATACCCAGGATTCTTTGAAGGGAAAACATGTTTCAAAGTGTGCTTCATAGCAATAGTGTGTACACAGCTTAAATCTGGATCCAGTCCTATGATTCTCCAGAGATTCTACAGAACAGAGGGAAAGAGTACTTATGCCTGATAACCTCATTTTATTCATTACAAACTAAGTTTGTAGCACTAAAATCACTGACACTAAACATGGCAGATATTAATAGCACTGCTAAAGTAATTATATCACAATAAATTAAGTTTATAGCTGAGCAAATAGTTTTTTATTAAAGCTGAAGAGCCTCGGTATCGCTACATGTTTGACGGCATCCCGTAAATCAAGGCAAGAGGAGGGGGCTGTGGAAATGCTTGAGAAGCCTCATGAGGTTTCCAGCCAGTGATTTCTCTCAGCCAAACCCCAGAGCTGTGTAAAGCTGAATCGGACAACCTTCCATAATGAGTAGGTAATAAATAATCACCTGCTCCTGCCATCTACGGTTAAAATGCAGATTACCTATGTTTCTTTGAGCTCAGCTAAATGCACAGGATAGAACCCCCATTTGGAGCAGAAAAGGGGCCATTGACAGTGTCACCTTCTGATTTACCATGTTGCTTACTTTCTCCAAGGCTCTGCCCCAAAAAACCATTTCTGCTTAACTGAGAATGCATTAGGCTGCAAGGCTTGAAATATTCAGAACACATTTGCTTACAGTGTCTGCTCTTCAGGACAACTTGTGTTTCACTGCTGAGAACCCCAGCAGTGATTTTGTTTATCATCGTCATCGTCATCATCAAAAAGAGACTGTTTTCTCAAGAGCCATTGTCCTCCTTGTTGGGGATCCTTGAGTTTCGGATGACTTGTGGGTGGAAAGAGCTTGTGACATTTAGAAAATGAATACCTAAGTGCATTGTGTGTGTTGTGTTTTCTGTGATAAACATGGAAAGCTTGAGCATGTTGACTTATTAACTGGTCAGTCCAAATACAATGTACAACATTACATCTTTTTATATCCTGGATTGCTTTCTCAATGCTTTGAAGAACATAGGAAACTACTTTACACAGTTTTCTGGTGTTTCAAAGAGGGATATTTCCCGTGCTACCTGGAGGTGCCGAGGATTGAACCTAAGTTCTCATGCATGCAAAACAGATGTTCTACCACTGAGCTAGAATGGCTTATCAAGTGGATCTCCTCTTATCCTATGGGTGGTCCCTCTGCCAGTGCTAGAGATTTCTGTTTGTTGAATTGGTCCACAAAATAGAGAAGATAAGAAATTGCAAGATGCTCCATACATTACAGCTGTCATGTGAGCGATGCCTGCCATACCAGACTTGTTCCAATCAAGCAGCTGTAATGCATGGTTTTTTAAATGCACCACTGAGTGTTACCCAGGCATCAAAATCAAATTCTGTATTTTAAACAAGAAATAGATATAACAAGGCAATCATGAAAGACATGTTAGGAAATAAAGCACAAACATCTTTATAGAGCCTCTGGATGTTTCAGATAAAGAGCCAGGGCTTGGTGGTAGAACAGAGGGTCCAAAAGTCAATCTCTGGCATCTCCAGGTAGGATGGATAGTGACCCCCGTCTGAAACTTTGGAAAGTCACTGGCAGTCAGCATAGCTGTTACTAGATGGGTCAATGGTCTTACTTGGAATAAAGCAGCTTCTTGTGTTTTTTAAAAGTACTGAAAAGGGAATCCAGGATATAAAAATATGTAGACTTGAGTTCAGTGGGCTTGATTGCATATTATTCTTCCTAATATGTGGCTGTCTCTGACTTTCCTTCACAGGTTCCATGGTAATGTGTCATAAATATGGGTATTACTTGATGGTTGGTTCCCCAGGAATTGCCAAGCAGTCAGTGAGAACACAAAACAGCATTTTAAGTGTTGAGTGTCTGTTCCATTGCTTTTGCCATTTCTGTTCCTGAACATGCTATGACTAGCAAATTATACTGAATATAGACAAGGAGAAATACTTGTGCAGAACTGGCCTTATGTTAGACCCTGTTAAATATGCAAAGGTACAAATTACCTACTTCTGCTAACGTTAATTCTTTTCTTTTTCAAAAAGTCAGTTTGGTTTTAAGCAGCAGTTTCATCTATATGCCAGGCTTTTGAGACTTGATGGATATTTGCTTTGAAGTTTAAATGACCTGTAGATCTTCCATGGAAGAAATCCCTTTTCATCTTTGAATCTCTGTACAACTATTTGATCATAGTAATTTTGGACTCACCAAGGTCGTTGGCCTTCCACAAGATAAAATCAGACATTTTCCTTTTCTCCTTTTCCCCCTGCATTTATATAGAATATTTGGTAGGTCAAGCACATTTATTTTTCCACAAGAATAGGCAATGGAGAGTTTTTCTGTAGTCAATTCCCCTCCCTGACTAATATATGGTCTAGGTTTTTCAAAGGACTTCCTAATCAAATAATTAGACACATTGTGTACAGATAATTTACTCACCTGATTTTTTTGTTGATTGAAATGGCATTATTTAAAATAAGAAGACAACAATAATCCAATGTAAAACTCTCCAAAACACAACAACTGTGACATTGTTGGAAGAGTAGATGGTCATACGAATGCCCCAATTTATGCCAGGCTTGGCACATGATTGTGGCTGTGGTTGGGCCAAGGTCCTTTTGATCATGTTTGGCTTGTGTTAGAATCTGGGCACTTTACTGAAGGAGTTATAGTTGAGGAAGGGAGCCACAGCTCAGTCGCAGAGCATCTCACTTGTGAGCAGAAGGCGCCTGATTCAACCCCGACATCTTCTGCCTGAAATCACGGAGAGCCTTTGCCACTCACTGTCTATACTAAACTACACATTTATTATACATAAATCAGGACAAAGAAAACATGGCATCTCTCCTTGCCGTCTTCTCAGAGAGAGACTAAAAACAAAAGCAATACAGAGCGGAAGTTCCGCTCACGCCAGCAATCTGTGCTGGAATGTAAACAGCCATGTGACACGCATGTGACACACAACAATCCCATGCCTGCAGCAACAGGTGGAATGGAATCCCAACATACTGAGCTTGATGAACTCTGACAGAAGTATATGGTGTTTCAGATTGTGTAGTTTGAAGTGACCAGAAGCATAAGAACTGACTCCTTTTGCCAGATGGGCGGGATATAAATAATAAATTATATTATTATTATTCTTTTGGAAGAAATCATTTTTCAAGGTTTTACTGGCAGAATTCTTCAAAAACAGAAAATAAGCATCAAAGATACAACCAAAATATCCATACAATGTCTTGTGTTGTCCAGCACAGGCTCAGCATCTTCTGAGAAATAAAAGATCCAAAAATCCAAACTGTGTATCTCCCCCATTCCAACCTCCATTGGCCTTAGACCAAACTCGGCCCTCCAGATGTTTTGGGACCACAACTCCCATCATCCCTAGCTAACAGGGCCAGTGGTCAGGGATGATGGGAATTGTAGTATCACAATATCTGGAGGGCCGAGTTTGCCTATGTCTGCCTTAGACTATGCAGCTCTTGGAGAGCCATTTACATGCATTGCTCTCCCTGCAGCAGTTCAGAGAGCGCGAAAAACACAATTTTCAAGATGACGAATTTGCAACTCAATACCTTCAGCACATGATCAAAGTTTCACTCTTAGCACAGAGAAAAACAATCAGCAGGTAACCATTAACTAGTTACAGCTCAGAGAGAGCTCTTCTTGCTTCCACTGTAGCCTCATGGAAAATCCCCATGTTAAACCTTTTCAACAATACACATTTAGGCATACTCATTTCGGTGTCAATTAAACCATTATTCTTAATATGGCCATTTCCTATGTTACTTTCAGGTGGAAAATAAATGCCCCACCCCACCAAAGAAACACTGTTTATTAGCACAATCTTTAAAATGCTTTATATACATTTTCCCAGCTTTTCCATTCTTTCCTTTTAATGTTTGACCCTATTTGCACTATGCATTTAAAGCAGTATCATGCCACTTTAAACATTCATAGCTTCCAACCCAAGAATCCTGGGAACCATGGCTCACTAAGGGTATTGAGAGTTGTTAGGAGACCACTCTTACCCTCCCAGAGCTACAATTCCCAGACTTTCCTGGGCAGATGGATTGACTGTTAAGCCACTCTAAGAATGAATTGCTCTCCTCCAGCCGGTTCTCCAGTAGATTTCTCAGTCTGCATTGCTCTGCATCTTCCTATCTCCCCAAAATCATGCCATGGGTTGCGAGCGGGACACACACAATGCATCACTGAATTACAGAAAGGCTTACTTAAGGAAGATCAGTGTCTGTTGCTAAAAGCAGCAGTTTATGTCCAGAAGCAGATAAGAAATGGCAGAGTCAAATGACTTCAGGTAAGGAGTACATAGTTATCCCAGACCTTAAAACACGTGAAATAGGAGCCTGATATCTCTGCATTGCAGCCCATTAAGCTGGGGTCATTGGAAGGTGAATCCCAAGGTCAACATAATCATCATTCTCTCCTGTGTCTTCTCTGTGTTTATTTTAATTTGTAACTCATAAATAAGCTTTTAATGGGATTTTAATGGTGTGTTGGACACACTTCAGTGTCCAGAGATGTGGCATCATATCCAGGAATATCATTATCTAGATTAATTACCAATAGTGGTCAGCCTGCATTAGAGGTTTCTGAAAATGAGACACATGGAAGACAATATTTCTGAGTTTGGATAGCTAAGGATAAAGGTAAAATAAAAATTAAGTAGGCTACCAGTGGGGCACTTCAAATGCTTAGTTTGCAGTTTGTTTGTTTGTTTGTTTGTTTTCTTTTCAATGTCATGTAACTCCTCTTTTTGCCCTTGAAAAGACAATGACGAGGAAAAAAATCTGCTGCAATATTAAAAGCAATGGGTGTATTGGGTGTTAAGGGAGAAGTAATAACTCTGTTGGGAGACAAGTCATGCTCCTTCTGGGGTAGTTTGTCCACCTTTGGTTCCTACCCTGCACCCAGATCTTACCTGTGGCTCCTAGAAGCTGTCAGCATGCAACAGCATGCACATCCCAGGAACGGCTTTGACTGACTAGCTAAACCAGGTGAAGGTAGAAATTAGGGACTTTCCCTGCATGCAAAGACAGGCTCTGGTGGATTGAGTAGATGAGACCAATAGTGGGTCCAGTGGTCCAGAGGCAGTTCCTGCATGTGCTGTAGAGGGGAAATAAGGGGCAGGTGGAGCTCATTAGCCTGGGAAGATAGCCCATCTAGAAGAAAGAAAACTGATCCTAAACCTCCACTGCCTTGCAGGAGAAGAAAAGGCTAAGGAGTAAACCAGGCATAGGCAAACTCGGCCCTCCAGATGTTGTGGGACTACAACTCCCATCATCCCTGACCACTGGTCCTGTCAGCTAGGGATGATGGGAACTGTAGTCCCAAAACATCTGAAGGGCCGAGTTTGCCTATGCCTGGAGTAAACCCTACACAAATCCAGAATGGAGTCTTTAAGATGGTTGGATGGCGCCTTGTATGCCTCCTTCCAGCAACTCCTTCAGCCAAGCTGGTGCCAAATGTTTTGCCCCTCCATTAATAAATGTGTTTATTAATCACATTTGAACCTGCTTCAGTTCTTGTCCTCCTACAATTGAATCCCAATGAAAGTAAGAGAAGATCACACATTTGCTCCAGATGTAGAGTGCATGTTGCTTGTGGGCTTCCCAGAGCAGGACTGGCCCAAGACATTTTGCCACCTGAGGCGAAGCACAAAATGATGCTCCCCTCTCTGCCATGGGTGAAGATGGGAGGAATAAGGGAGAGAATAAAGATCTACGTTGGGGTCTGAGATGGTTGCCTCACCTTGCCTTGTGGGTGGTCCGACCCTGTCCCATTGGCCACTCTGGGCCATGGAATACAGGCCTAGAGAGGCATTTGATCTGATCCATCAGAGCTCTTCTTATGATCTCTTCACAGGAGGAGATACACCAACTCAGTGTCAGATTTTCCAGGAAAGTGTGACTTCTCTCTCCTGTTTGTTGCCAGTGTCCAAAACTCTTAGGCCCATTTCTTATGTTACAGGAGGGGAGTGCATGCTATCCCCACTAGGCTGCATTGAATGCAACTATGACAATTCTTAAATCCAAAGGATCATACGAAAATGGATAACAACATATAACATACCAGCATTGCCTCCTCCCCTGCCTCAGAAAGGGTGATATATGCTTGGAATGTAACCAAGATATCAGGCCTTCATTCAGGTTCAAATGCTACCAGTATTGGAGGCAGGGTTCACAAATATTTGTGATAAGTAATGACCCTTAGTACAAAATGTACTGTGGAATGGGGCGGGGTTGAGAATCTATTGTCTCCCCCCCCCCAGTTGAAGAATGCCCCTCATAGTGTGCATGCAAAGGGGATCTCTTTAAAACAAGACTGGAAATGCCTTTATGTAATTCCCAGTTGTTAAAAGCTAAAGAACTGAAGGAAAGAATCACACTGCAACCACAAAAAGCATAGATTTTAACTTCTTCTTTTTTTGCATGGGCTCACTTATAAATTATCTGTTTTTCCCCATCCGTCATCATCATCATCAGCTAAATGCCAAAATAAGCTTTAACAGTTTACAAAATATAAAATCCAGTTTCACAAACTTTAAAATATGAACACCCAAAACTGAAATACACAAAACAAACCCATTTCATATCAGAAGACTATTGCATCTTGATTACTGCTGCAAAGCAGGCAAAATATTTATACAAATAGAAGAAGTTCAGCTAATTTATTTCCGATCAACTCCTTTATGAGGCATTTCTGCTGACTTGATCTGATCTCTCTCTCTCTCTCTCTCTCTCTCTGCCCTTTCTAGTAACACAAGCTGGCAGTCTATTTTTCACACTGATTTGTGTTTGTGGAAAGATCAGCAGAATTCTTCGGGAGTTAGGAGGGAGTGCTTTACAGAGGCCTCCAAACAAGCAAGGAAGTGAAAAGCAAGCATTAAAGGAAGATGACCAGACCTGTCTCTTCACGAGAGTTCAGCGTGAATGCTTTGCACATATTAAACACCAGGTTCAGCTTCTAGCATCATCAGTTAAAATAATATCAGGTGGAAGGAGTGGAAAATACACGAAACCCTGGGCAGATACTGCCAGTCCGATAACAGAGGGTCTATTATAGGGTTGCCATATTTCAAAAAGTGAAAGTCCGGACAAAAAAGTTGTTGAGCTTGTTTCTACAAAATCTTCGCTTCTGACATGGGTTGCCATACGTCAATATTTAAGTGATTTCTGCCCAGCTGATGTTACAGGTGGCCTAATCCTGGCTACGTCTGGGGAATTCCAGACGTATGACAACCCTAATAACAGTGGTTTGGATCATTATGCAGTACAATGTATATCGATAACGTACCCCATTATTGTTTCATTCGCATAGTAGCAATAAGCCACTTATTTCTTTGACCGTAGCCTTCTCCAGGGCCTCCCATTAGCACACGGCCCATGCAAGCTGCTCATGAGTTCATCTGCAACTTCTGCAACTGGGATCTTTCTCTGTCAATGGATGCTCCTTGAATGATCTCGAACTCTGAGCAGTCAGGGTTTTACATCACAGGTAGAACCTTCGTAAGCACAAGTGGCATGACTGAAAAGCAGTAGATGCTAGTAGTCATTATGTCTTTTAGGACAGTAGGCAGAGAGGCTAACAGTAGTCAAAGCCAAATGGTTAGCAGAGCCACAGCCAATCACTGGCGAAGCTCCATGCTCTGGCACCGGGGGTGGAGAGCAGACCGGGGCGTGGCACGCCACCTGCGGGGGTGTGGCGTGCGTCCTGGGGATGTGGTGCACTGCCCGTGGGGGTGTGTCACCCGGCGTGGTGGGGGTGGGGGTGGGGGTGCGGTGCGTGTCCGGAGGGGCAGCCATGATGGTACCCGCCTCCCTGGTAGTGCTGGGGGTGGTGTGGTCTCCCCACCCCCGTTCCTCCGCCAGTTCAACTAATGATAGGCACAGCCAACTAATACTGCTTTTGTCCTTTGTGCCTCCAAAAGTAACACTGAAACTAAGAAGGAGGAGGCTGACAGCCAGTGGCAGCCCCTAGACTGGTGCTAAGTAAGGAGGAAGGCAGGTGGGGGCTAGCTGAAGACAGACTGATCCACTTGTGGGTACCAGAAACTAGTATTCAGAGGCATTCAGCTTCCAACAGTAGACGTAGAACATAGTCATTGTGGTTAGTAGCTGATAGAGTTATCCTTGTCTAACCCTCTTTCAAAGCCATCCAAGTTGGGTGTCCATCGCTACATCTTGCGAGATGCTGGGTTCAGAAACTGGGCTGTTCTGTATGCAAAGCACATGTTCTGCCTCTAAGCTATGATCTGGTAATATGACCCCCTCTCCCCGAAAAAAAATGGCATTCAAGAAATTTCAGCTTTTGCTCAGTGCTGTTTTCTGTCCCAGCAAATCAAGCAATACTCTCCCAATTCTTTTCAGTTCATACCCACCTCACATATTCTGGTGCACAAATTGACCTTTTCATTCTCCTGCAAACTGAGGTGAAACAGGAAAGGTTGGGTTGTATTGATGAAATAGCTGTGATGTGAAGGTATAATATCTGTGATGAGGCTTTTCCTCATCACAAACCAGCCGTTTGATGGAGCAACATAAATAACATTTTACATTTCCATAATGTATGTGTGGCATGAATCAAGGGTTAGAGCTAGAATGCAGTCTCCATTCAGGTTGAAAAGAAACATCTCAATTTCAAAAAAAGTATTGGGTTTCTTTTGGAATATTCAGTTATATTTTTATTCCCTTTGAGCTCAGGTTGTGTCTCCATTTTATCCTCATAACAACCCTGTAAAGTAGGCTAAGCTAAGAGAGTGTGACAGGCCTGAGGTCAGTCAGCAAGCTTCATGGCTCATTGTGAATTTGAACCCAGGCGCATCAAACTATCCCCACAATGCATGTATTCTATAATAGATCATTTTAATTTAGAAGCAAACCATCCCTGCCAAGAGACCGGGCAAGTGGTCAAATGAGTTGGACAGAAGTTCAGAAAAAAGAGTGGTAAAGTGAACAGTAGTTAATCAACGGTGCATTAATTAAGAAGCCAAGGGAAATCAATTTAACATTCAGACTGGCAGTGCTTAACCCATCATCATAACTAATTTGTGGGGCATTTAAATGTGTTATGTGCCATATTCTGAAGGATCCATTGGTTTGACTACTGAGGCTGATAATATTAATTGCTTTGTCAATTAAGTACACTCTTCAACCATTAACACAACCAGAGATTAAATGGTGATTTCCCTTCAGTTGAACAAAATATCCCCTTGCTTATAGCACCAGTTGCAATGAAGACCTCGGTGACATTTATTTGGCATATTTCTCTTTAGGAGCTCCTCTCTCTCCTAAGTTTTCTGAGCATTGCATCACATTTCTGTCTAGAGAAGCATTGCCATAGCACAACCCTTTCACAAGACAAGAAGACTTGCAGCTTATCAATATGGTAACACAAAGATGGATCAAATCAAATGTCTACTCCAGCTTCCCTAACATGGTGCCCTCCAGTGGTTGTTGGACTACAACTATCAGTTCCAGCCAGCATCGCCAGTGTTCAGAGATGATGAGAGATGGAGGCCAAAACTTCTGGAGGGCACCATGTTAGGGAAGGCTGATCCAGACGTAAAGCCTATTTCTCACAACGGCCAAACAGATGCCACAATCATAATGCTTTTATACAGCTTTGTGGTGTGAACACATATAAAATACCGTGAGCAGTTCATATCTCAAAATGAATATTAAAGAAGAAGAAGAACCACAACAATGAGATAGCCCTTTCACTTTTTTTAAAAAAATTAATGCATAGTATTCTCAAATTCTAATCTTGTGGGAGTACAGCAGTTAGAAGAGGAACTACAGGTCTACCTGAGCAAACGGTGATCTCATGCCAATCATAATTTTTCAGATTATCTACTTCACTCAGTTGTTGTGAGGATAAAATGGGAGGAATAGAAATTTGTATGCCACTCAGAGCTCCTTGGAGGAAAGGCTGAACAAGAAGTATAAAAAATAAATTATCCCGAACAGTTGTCAAGTGCTTTCTTTGTTAATTTTGTGGGAAAGACATAGGACTTCATGTGAGGTGAGAGGAAACTAGATCCATCCAGATCATACAACGCAGATTTAAATAATCAAACTATTTGGTTTCATTGAATCATAGTTCAATTGCCTACAGTGCAGGAATCTGAGCTAAAGCATCCATGGCCATCCAATCTCTCTCAGGTAACATACATAAATGGCATGCCAAGGAGACAAACCATAAGAGAGGGAGGGTTTCCACCAACGTTACATGTTTCTGGTGCCCACTGGAGACTCTTCTTGACTACCATCATGAAATTATGCTAGCCTTATTGCTTTAGATGACTTCGATCTAGTGCCAGTTCTGAGACTTTAAGATACCATCCAAGGACCAAATTAGTTTCGAAACTGATAAACCTCTAGAATGTTCAAATAGATCTCAGTACATCACCGATGAAAACTAGTCTATTTCAGCCCACACAATCATGCAGACCTGTACCTTTTCTTTAATAAAAATGTCTCTCTGTTTTTTTGTTAGCTCTATCAAGCACAATCTGTTCAGGGACATAATTTACAATGTGATTTTGGCTGAGCCTTTCAAAAATATCTGATGCATTCCAAAACTGGTATTCATTCAGGCAGTATAAAAAGGAAATCCTTGCCTAAGGTCAATCCTTTACCAAGCCCTTTTGATTTTGGTTAGCAAAGCTAGAATCAATCATTGCAGTAAAACCTTCGGTTTAGATTTCCTTTTCCCACTGCTGTCGCCTTTACTGGATGACTTCAGATTTTCAGCAGGGCAGGCTTAGCAGGAAACAGAGAGAAAGGACGTTCAGGCTACGGACAAACTGGATCACTTTTGTTTTGAGTTCTTTTGTTTTCAGCCTTTTGTTGGGCATGTAAAAGACGCCTACCCACACATCAAAGGCAGCACAGGTCTTATTGACAATGATGCCTTGCTTAGGGAAGAAATAACACTGAGCTGAAAGTTCACTAAAATATAGTAGAATTCAAGTATGGGTGTTTTGTTTATCATCTGATTTCTGTTCTGTTGGTGTCAGCTTGGAGCCAGTGTGGTGTAGTGGTTAAGAGCGGTAGTCCCGTAATCTGGTGAACTGGGTTCGCTTCCCCACTCCTCCACATGCAGCTGCTGGGTGACCTCGGGCTGGTCACACTTCTTTGAAGTCTCTCAGCCTCACTCACCTCACAGAGTGTTTGTTGTGGAGGAGGAAGAGAAAGGAGAATGTTAATCGCTTTAAGACTCCTTCAGGTAGTGATAAAGCAGGATATCAAATCCAAACTCTTCTTCTCTTCTCTTAAGTCGGGCTTTGGGAAGTAGACACATGGTTCTGGCAGGGTCCTAGTGCCCTCTATAAAGGTAAAGTTAAAGGGACCCCTGACCATTAGGTCCAGTCGTGACCAACTCTGGGGTTGCAGTGCTCATCTCGCTTTATTGGCCGAGGGAACCGGCGTACAACTTCCAGGTCATGTGGCCAGCATGACTAAGCCGCTTCTGGCGAACCAGAGCAACACATGGAAATGCGTTTACCTTCCCGCCAGAGCGGTACCTATTTATCTACTTGCACTTTGACATGCTTTTGAACTGCTAGGTTGGCAGGAGCAGGGACCGAGCAACAGGAGCTCACCCCGTCGTGGGGATTCGAACCGCTGACCTTCTGCTCGGCAAGTCCTAGTGCCCTCTATACCTCCTTCCAAAAGCCCAGTAAGTGCTGGCACAGCTTTGGGAATGGGGCTCTAAGGCCCTGCCGGAGTGTTTACCAGGCTTTGAGAAGGTGTCCATCTCAGCAGTGGACTAAGTGCACAAAATTTGTTACTGTTGGGAGTGTGCCATGTAAATGAAGAGGCTTAGGATGTGGGATAGTTATGCCCATCCATGTTTCACTCGTGACATGCCTTCTTTTCCAACAAAGTACCAAGGGATTTCCACTAGTGTATTCTTGCTGGCATAGCTCTGTCTCCACTGGATGGAGCAAAATGCATGATAAGTGTGATCATATCAACATTACTTTTTATGCAAAGTTTTTATAGATAACACATATGGACTTGGGTGCAGTGATAAAACTCTGGTGGGGGGGAGGGGGGAGGAACCATAGTGTGATTGTATAGGGATGCATCAAGATCCTTTTTCTGTAGTTTTTTACTGATGGGCAGGAGCACATAGGTGCAAGTGTAAATGTGGGACAGAAATACTCTTGATGAAATCATAGCATGTGGCTACATCAAGATTGGTCAGGGTTTTGCAGTAATATTAAAATATGCAGACATATTAGGTTGGGAAAGGAGACGCAAATGAATGGAAGGAACTGAAGACTGCAGCTCACGGCTCATACTCCAATTCTGGAATCAATGGCACAAATTATCTTAGATAAGTCAGAATGTGGGAAGCAAGGCAGAATGGATTCGTAGAACAACTCATCCCTACGTAGTAGCAGTGAGTTGTTGGGCTCAGGATGAGGGGGCCACAGTGGACTTTAGACTGAAAATTACTTAATGTAGTGGGGTTGCATTTATTGTCCCAGAACACATGGTGGTGCAATGGGAACACTGCAACCCTCTGGCCTAGAAGAAAGTCTTCAAACCTAGTTATTCCAGATTGTGGCAAATTCCACTCTCTTCATTTTTGCTGCATAGAGTTGTTTTCGTTTAGTGAAGGATCATTGGGAAATGACCTCTTGCCTTCCTTCCCCATTTCTTATCTTTATAAGGATTCTTGCTGTTTGCCAGACACATTAAAGTTTCAAGCCAAACCCAAGCAGATAAAACAAGGGACCTGTAAAATGTGTTTAGGGATTTGTCGTGTCTGAGAACAGGATAGGTTGTGGGGTAAACTGTCTTCAGGTTTTAAGAGCTGCTACATTGTAAAGGAATTTAAACATTTAAAGGTGCAGGAGAGAGTCACGTTCACATTTTAAAGAATATGCAGGACCTGTCGCTAGATCACACGCTTTTCTCATGTACTTTTCTAACTGTTTGTAGAACATATACAAAGCCATAGTCAATTTATTTGTATACCACATTCCCCACAGATATGCCTGTGCTCAATGTTGCTTACATAAAAAACCCAAAAGCCTAAATGCAGTAGTAAAGTAACAAATATTAAAATGTATATTACCACAACAAAACACTACAAGAAAAAAAAATTAAATGTTAGCCGTTCATTTAACACACATCAAAATTAAGGTGAACTTAAAGGTCACCAACAGGTCAATTTAAAAGGATGTCCCAAGGGCACCTGAAAGTAGACCACTAAAACCTTTTGAGTTTTAGACTGACAATAGCGGGTCTTCGAGACAATTCTGCCAAAAAGGTTTAAAGGAGCTAATGTCCAGTTGAGCATGTGAACCATGACTGAGTCACTCACCCCATACATAAAAATATATTCCCCTACAACACTGAAACTGGCATGTGAAGGAGTGTCTTATGCATTGCTGACATGATCAAGAGGCAGGACATGCTTCTGTTCAGTGGTGTAGCATGTGAGGGGCAGGGGCTACAGGAGTAGTTGCCCTGGGCACAAAATTGTTAGAGCCACAAAATTTCAACACTCAGTGCTACAGCTGCATGCTTCAATTGCTGGCCTCTGTTAAAAATGGCTCCTCCATGCAAACCAGGAAGTCACCTTTCTAGACAATGGAGTGACTCTTCTTTTCTTATATTTGTGGCTGCGATGGGTAATGCGGGTGCTGTTAAGCTGTTGAATGTGCATGCATACTCCATACGTTTCTCTCCCAGCCAACCCTTCATGCAGCCCCGGGTGCTGGCAACCAACGCCACACCACTCTTTTTGTAGCTATTACTTGCCAGCCTCATGCAATCACTGCACCCAAATACTCCAACTAAGGACTCCATTGATCTGTGGTTACATAAATTTTGTTGTTGTTGTTGGAATCTAGACAGTCATTGTAATCATATGCATAGGCATGAGCAGGGAGCCTTTGAAGCCTAAGTTCCATATTCCCTTTTGAGTAACCTTCTGGGAACCACATGCCAATGTTGTGTTGGTTCAGCCAAGAATGTAAAATTTACAGGAGGTGAGTTTCTATAGGCACTCTCACATCCCTCTCTCCTCAGGCAGACAAGCAAGGGGCATAATCAGAATTCAAGGACATATTCCAGCAGGGCAAAAACACTCAAGGTAGATATGAAGCAGGGATGGTGAGCAGCTGGGGAGAGTCCCAAGGGTCAGACAGTGACGCCTAGAGGGTCGCATTTGCCCCCACTGCCAGCCTGAGATCCCCCATCCCTGTTGTTAGGCCATAACCATGAAAAAGTGCGTTGCAATAATTGGCTCATAGCAAGGGGAATGCTGGTGCTCAAGGAATACATGATATTATGTGCATAGTATGTCCATGAATTCAATGGAAGAGGTTCTTCAAAATGGAAAAGTCATTGGCAAGGTGTGCCCAGCTTAATGTACACTGTCAGAGGCAATAAAGATTCTGAATATCAGTTGCTGGAAACTGCAAGAGGAGCAAGTAATCATGTGCTCTGGTCCTGATTGCAGGCTTCTCACATGCATCTGGTTGGCCACTGTGAGAGAACAGGATCACTGGCCTGATCTAGGAGGATCTTCTTATGTTGTTAATGTAGGTTAAAGTGCCAGCAGCTGCAAGCCAACCCACGCCCTTAAAACACACACACACACATACTGCCAGATGAAAAATGCAGGTCCTTTATAACGATAATAGTAATTTTCTGCCTGTGATCCGAAATGTCCCTAAAGTTTCCATTTAAACAAAACTCAGCAAACCATCAAATGAACAATAAACCTTTCCTTTTTAATAATCCACAGGAGTAACTTTCAAATAATTGCATTGGTTCTTGTCGTTCCCTAAAATACACACTAGAGGACAGTACAGCTATGGCAATTCGGTTCGGGAAGGTTCCAGCATTTCTCTTTAAAATCTCGCCACTTTTGTAAAATATAGGAGGGGAAGCAGGGGGAGGGGACACCCATCTGCACAGATTAAATTAGAAGGAAGCAATGCAGGATTGTTTTAAGAAGCTCTTGGAATGTACCTGTTGGTTAATAGATATGAATTGCTTTGAGCTGTGATACCGCAACACAGTGTGGTGTGTATAATGAATTTTGCAGAGGTTTTTTTTTTAAAAAAAGAAGTGAACACAGACTAAATGCTTTCATTTGCCTTGATACCTTAGGGGGAGAAATAACAATAATTCAGAATCATTGTGAGTATGCTGCTGGTAGGTATATTAAGTTTACATTTAAATGAAAAGACCTAGTGTGGGGGACATAAAAGTGCTTTCAAATTACCATTGGCATGAATGTCACGTGGCGTTTGGTATTTATGTTAATTAAGGAAATAGGTTGCCATATCAGAATCTCGACATGGATATGTTGCCCCCTCTTTCCTTAACACTGTATTCTTAGAATTAGTTACTGCCCTACAATTGATTGGTATGGAAGTTCTGAGAGTTTGTATGAATGAGAAGTGATGAAATCTTTGCCCTTGGACAACCTTCAAGGAGGATGCTGAGAGGAGATGACATACCTCAAGGTTCATTAGAACTTCACCCCCCTTTTCCTTGGCAGAGCTTTAAAAGGATAAATTTATAAACATAAGACACCAGAAATAAAAACATCCTTTCGTTCTTTTTCCTGCAGTGACAAGAGATATATATTCTAGATTGTAGACAGAACTGCCTTGGAGATAAATTGTCTGATTTCAGCGTCTCAGCAGTAGATAATAGATTCCCCTCAGAACCACATAATTAAAAAATGACATTTCTGCAACAGTGTGCCAACTCAGCTCCACCGCTGCCCGAGGATTCGGGAACATGGCAGCCCTGCAGGGCTGAAGAAAACATTATTATTACTATTATTTTAGATTATTCAAGGGGACAATGTGAGGTCATTCAAAAACCATGTCAAAGGAAAGCTCTGTTGGAAGCGGGTGGAGCAGTGGGTGTCAAAACGTTGTTTTCCCCATTTTTCCTTCCTTTTTGAAAGTGTGGGAAGGTATGAGGAGCCAAAGTGAGGCACTCTGTTGATGAAAAGTTAACCTCAGGAGAGGGGCACATCTGCAAAATGGAAGCAAGAAATTAAACTCCCAATTTTTAGAGTGTTTTGAGAGGTTGCAATGGCCTGGCACCAATCAGAAACAATGTTTAAAAGGACAACACACCATCTCCCGTCATTCAGTTATTTATTTATTTTGGATGGTAAAGTCCATTAGAGTGTAGAAAGCTATTTTTTAAAATAAAAAACAACAACAGATGTAATCTTATGTAAAATGTATTTTTTACATTTGTATTATGTTATGGCAGACGAATGAAGCCCTTTTCTGGCATGTATGGAAACAACATCTTAAAAACTTCCTCAATATTCTTCTTAGCAACCAAGAAGGTCTATAGAGAAGGAGGTGGTCTTTCCGAATTATTTCGAGCCTGAGTTATTTCAGGCTTAAAACGCTAATGTGAGCACCGTGAATTGGGCCTGAAAACAAATTACCAACCAGTGCAACTGTGAAATTCTCACAAAAATGCTGGTGAACTTTCATCATGACATCACAAACTGATGTGGAAACGTGGAAACCAGAGAGAAACCTGAGAGAACCGAAATGGATGGATTTGCTCATCCCTGGCTGGCTAAACTAGGTGAGATGGGTCTCAAACCCCCAGTGAGTAAGGGACCTTCCCTTACATATGAAGACAGGTTCTGGCACATTGAGGAGACAAGACCAATAGTGAGTCCTTCTGCATCCAGGAGAAGGAAAATTCTGATCCTAAGTCTCTACTTTCTTGCAGGATATCTTCAGGAGAAGAAAAGGCTAAGGAGTAAACCCTTTACAAATCTGGAGTGGAGTCCGTAAGAGGGTTAGATGGTGTTGTGTATGCCTCCTTCCGGCAACTCCTGAAACCAAGCTGGTGACAAACATACTGTTCTGCTTTCCTTTGGACCACACCAGCGAGGCCAAGAGGGAGGTCTAGTTGTCTGGGCATCCCAGGACCTCCATATACTTGCGCCCCAGGGGAAGTCACATTGCTGCTGCTAATGAAGCAGTTTGACTTCACTTCATTTTCCTTTGAGAGAGAAGGGTGTCAACAACAATAAACTCCCAGATAAGTATTATAAGAAGACAGTGTGAACATTGATGGAGTGTTTGTAAAATACTTACTTGGCATACAGGAATAAATTCTCCTCAGTGCACTGTTCTCTGAAAAAAAATAATGAGGGGGGTATTTTAAGTTCAGAATTTTCTTGCCGGAACAGATCAAATGTCCATCTAGTCCAGCAATTTTGTTTCCAACAGCAGTGAGCCAGGTGCTTTTGGAAGTTCACAAGGAGGGTATGATGGTGATAGCTATCTCTGGTTATAGTCATCAGCATCTGGTACCCAGAGGCATATGGATTCTGAGACCGGAGGGTCTGTTCTTACCTATCATGGCTAAAGTTTCAGTCAAGGGATAGTCTACCTGGGGTCATGATGGGGCGTATTGTGGATGCATTCTCATCACAGGAAACATTTAATATATGAGAGACATTTAATATTAGAGGAAATATTATATTTCCTGGATATATCCAAAATACTTCAGTTGGTAGCAATGTCTGGGTGGAAACTGGCAAAATGTCTGGGGAAATCCAGACGTATGGCAACCCGTGTTGGCAGTTTATGCGATTTTGCAAAAAAGCAACAACTTTGCCAAAAAAAAAACCCTCAACAACTGTTTGAAATATGGCAACCCTAAAATACATGAATTCATATTTTAAGTATTATAAACAAGGAATGCAAGAAGCAGCAAAAAACCTCATATATAGAGGTGTGCTAGAAAACATTCAGACTGCAGCCAATGCTAATAGAGATACAGGATGAAAAGAGAGATTATCAGAGAGGTGAATATAAATACAAAAATGCATCAAGTTCCCAAGGAGAAAAAGGTCAGTAAAGGATGAGATAGCAATCTTTTGTTATTGATAGCAAAACGGGCAGTGGGTGAAGAAATAAAATTAAGGCTGTCTTTTCCTTTTGCTCTGCGAGAGGAGGGATACTAAAAGAAGCTATACAATAAGGAATGAGAAACGCTAAGGTACAGGAGAAATAGTAATCTGGTAGATTTACTGTTGTACAAAAAAATTCAGAGGTCAGTGGAACCCTTCTCAGGATGCAGACGAGAGTTAGAGCTCCTTTTGCATGTGAAACATTTTAACACTTATCTCCTATGGCCAAAGTAAATCATTTTTGGGTTTGCGTGTGCCTACAGTGGAGATGGGGAGGGGAAAGATGCACCAACACAAAAACCAGACATAAGAAGACCCCCTCCTAGGTCTATCTAGTTCAGCATCATATTCCCATAGTAGTCAGTGGCATACATGGTTTCAAGAAACTCACATGGAATACATGAGAGTAGTAGTACTCTTCTGTTGCCACTCCACATTCAACAATCCCATTCTATTTCAGTTTCTTGTTTTTGTCCGGTTGTAAGTTCAGATCACCCCATTTTCACATCAGTTTGAGATTTAGTTGGCTCTTCTTGTCATTGACATGGGTGGTGCTATGGTCGAAACCACTGATCGGAAGGTTGGCAGTTCGAATCCCCGTGACGGGGTGAGCTCCTGTTGCTTGGTCCCAGCTCCTGCCAGCCTAGCATTTTGAAAGCACATCAAAGTACCTTCCAGCAGGAAGGTAAACGGTATTTCCGTGTGCTGCTCTGGTTTTACCAGAAGCGGCTTAGTCATGCTGACCACATGACCTGGAAAAACTATCTGCAGACAAACGCCGGCTCCCTCAGCCAGTAAAGCAAGATGAGTGCCGCAACCCTAGAGTCGTTTGTGACTGGACTTAACTGTCAGGGGTCCCTTTACCTTTACTTGTCATTGACTGGTTTAATTCCAGTTTTGTCTTCTCCGTTCTCCCTGTTGAGACTTACAAGAGCAACACTAGGATACTGAAGAGGAGAAATATGACAGGCAGTGCTACCCCATGGATTGGTTACAGTTAAGAAGATTGGCAGCTGGGGGCTGGTTGAGGATAGACTGGGGTGTGTCAGCACCCCATTTGCCAAAATAGGCCATCCTCTGCTGGTTACCTGCTTTCAAATACACCCTCACTTAATAAACACGTGGAAGAAGGAACTGTAGGCAGAGATTTGTAAGAGATTATGAGTTCCATTGTCACATTGTTGGCTGCAAGATGACTTCCCTCCCACTTATACATATACCACTTATACATCCCCAAATGTCATAATAACAGGCCCGTTCTACTTGATGAACCAATTTTAACAACTCCACAGTGGCAACATCCTAACATACCCTGATTTTGAATGTTCATTTTAAGGCCAAAATCTAAAAAAGTTGTTTACATGTCAACACACAGTCGAAGAATTGATGCTTTTGAATTATGGTGCTGGAGGAGACTCTTGGGAGTCCCATGGACTGCAAGAAGATCAAACGCATCCATTCTTAAGGGAATCAGCCCTGAGTGCTCACTGGAAGGACAGATCCTGAAGCTGAGGCTCCAATACTTTGGCTACCTCATGAGAAGAGAAGACTCCCTGGAGAAGACCCTGATGTTGGGAAAGATGGAGGGCACAAGGAGAAGGGGACGACAGAGGATGAGATGGTTGGACAGTGTTCTCGAAGCTACCAGCATGAGTCTGACCAAACTGCGGGAGGCAGTGGAAGACCTGCTGCAAATAATAAGATGCATCATTATCAGTCAAAAATGATTTATATGATTTTGTATTCAACTCCATTCATATAGCATTGCCTTTTATTTTATGGATTTTTTTTCTAGAGGATACACCCCCCCCTTTTTAAAAAACAACGAGAGAGCTGTAATCACTATGGTGTTTTCATAAACAATTATAGCACAGACTGCAGGATGCCATCTAAGACTGTGTTTGCTTCTAATCCTTTCTCCTTCCCCAAGAGACAAAGATCAGGAACAAACGCAGCCAGGCTATATGATATTCAGTAAGTACTATAAATTTCTACCCAGGAGATCATCTAGTAATTGCAGATGTTCTGTCAAGAGCATATGCTCTGCTTTATGACATCTAAGCAACTGATCTGGAACAAGCAGGAGCCAGTGTACAGCTGATACTGATTCAAGTGTCATGTGCTTTATCACAAGAAGGAGGTGATGAGCTGGAAATAGACACAGGTTGGAAGGAAGCACTACTGAAAACAAGGCAAGCTCCCTATGAGAAACAGAGAAACCAGCCTTTCCGACCTGCATACTGTTAGCTTTTTAAAGAGTTTACTGAAATTCACCAAATTAAAAATGCTCAAGAAATCAGCAGTTGGCTGAGGGAGGGGGAGCTCTATTTTAGCAAACAAATTACAGGCAACTTGATAGAACAAGCATAAAAATAAATAACTTGTAGGAAAACAGGACGCTGCCTAATACTGAGTCAGAGCACTGGTTAATCTAGGTCAGTATTGTTGGTGTAGAAGAAAGGTAAGCAAGACTATAGCCATCTTTGCAATAGAAATCAACTCCCACCATAGCAGTAGAATTCTAGCCCCTAGCAAGCTCTCCTTTACAAGGAAAACCAGTGCTTGAACAATGGGTGGAAAGGAAGGATATAATATAGGAACAGGATAAAAGGATAAAATATAGGAACAGGGGAAGCTGCCTATAGCAAATCAAACCTGTATTTTGCCAATACTGACTGCTAGTTGCTTTTGAGGGTTTCAGATGGGAGTCTTTCCAACTCTTTCTGGAGATTCCAGAGACTAAATCTTGGAGTTTTTGCATATCACAAATATGTTCTACCACTGAGCTAAGATATCAATTTCAGTTCTCCGCATTTCTGCAGAAATTCACACTTAAAACCAACTTCACGAAAATTCACCAGGTTTTAATGCAAATCTCTCCTAATAAACAGTTTATATGCGGTTTCAACTGTGTACACATCTGCAAGCAATTGTCCTTAATATAGCTACGCTCCAAAGAATTAGAGAGCTGGAGCTCTTCTTGGAAGCAACAGAGCACACCGTCTCCACCAAGGAGGAGACAGGGGACTCCCCTGAGAAGGAGGCTAGTTCACCAACACAGGAGCCCGATATGTGGAGAAACGTGACTCAAAGAAGTAGGAGGCCCAGGGTTCGCTCTGATTGTCTAGAAATACACAATCGCTTTGAGGTCCTCTCCCCTAGCATGGAAGACGAAGAGCAGACTCCATTTGAGGATCTCTCCCTCATTACAGTCGATCACGTATATGAAGATGAGCAGCAAAGTCAGTCCTCAGGGAATGTGCAGGCGACCTTGGAACGGACCGCTCACGGAAGAACCCTGACCAAACCTAAGAGAAGGCGTATAGTGGTGATAGGGGATTCCCTACTGAGGGGAACAGAAGCAGTGATCTGTGGGCCTGACAAGATGTCTCGGGAAGTGTGCTGTCTCCCCGGGGCTAAGATCCAAGATGTAACTGAACGACTGCAAGGAATCATAAAACCCACTGACAAATACCCCTTCCTCTTGGTTCATGTGGGAACCAATGACACTGCAAGCAATAGCCTCCAGAAGATCAAAAGAGACTACGAGGCTCTGGGCAGGAAATTGAAGCAATTAAATGCACAAATCGTCATCTCATCTGTCCTCCCAGTTGAACGACGTGGCCCAGGGAGAGAGAGGAAAATAGTGGAAGTAAACAGCTGGCTTCGCAAATGGTGTAAACAGGAACGGTTTGGATTCTTAGATCACGGACTGCAGTTTCTTGAGGATGGACTTCTGGCAAGCGATGGGCTGCACCTCACAACGGTTGGGAGGAATGTTTTTGCCAAAAAACTAAGAAACCTCATCAGGAGGGCTTTAAACTGACTAATGTGGGGGAGGGAGACAGTGCTCCTGAAGGTAGGAGTCTATTAATTGATGAAGATGATCATCCAAATGTCATAGACCAAATGGAGCAAACAGCAAGCAGACCTAGTGGTGGGAGGAAAAAATCCTTAAATAAGAGACACGGGGGAATGACTAATGGACTTCAATGTCTGTACACTAATGCACAAAGCATGGGAAATAAACAAGATGAGCTTGAGCTCTTGGTACAGCAAACTAAATATGACATAATAGGCATCACTGAAACCTGGTGGGATAAGCCCCACGATTGGAATGTAAAAATGGAGGGATACAATCTATTTCAGAGAAACAGACCAGACAAGAAAGGAGGAGGAGTGGCGTTATATGTCAGGGATGTGTATACCTGTGAAGAGATCCAAGATTTAGAACCTCAAAGCCAAAGTGAGAGCATTTGGGTCAAAATTAAGGGAGAGAAGAATAATAGTGACCTCATTGTGGGAGTTTACTATAGATCCCCAAGCCAAACGGAGGACATAGATGATGCCTTCCTGGAACAGATGGCCAAGCATGCAAAAGGAAGGGAGATAGTAGTAATGGGGGACTTCAATTACCCAGATATTTGTTGGATGTCAAACTCAGCCAAGAGCATAAGGTCAAACAGATTCCTCACCGGCCTTGCAGACAACTTCATTGTCCAGAAAGTGGGAGAAGCAACAAGAGGAACAGCCATTTTAGATCTGGTCCTAACCAATGTCGATGACCTGGTTAATGGGGTAGAAGTGGAAGGATCATTAGGCGCAAGTGATCATGCTCTTCTGAAGTTTACTATACAACGGAAAGGAGCAGCCAAGCATACTAGGACTCAATTTCTTGACTTTAAGAAAGCCGACTTCATAAAACTTAGGGAAGTGCTGGGTGAGATCCCATGGACAGTAATACTAAAAGGAAAGGGAGTTCATGATGGCTGGGAGTTTGTTAAGAGGGAGATAGTAAAAGCACAACTTCAGGCAATACCAATGAGACGGAAACATGGAAGATGCCTAAAGAAGCCAGGGTGGCTATCTAAAGAACTTTTAACTGAGTTAAGATTAAAAAAGGATGTGTACAAAAAATGGAAAAGGGGGGAAACCACCAAAGAGGAATTCAAACAAATAGCCAGCACGTGTAGACACAAAGTCAGAAAAGCTAAAGCACAGAATGAACTCAGGCTTGCTAGAGAGGTTAAAAGCAACAAAAAAGGCTTCTATGGGTATGTTCGTAGCAAAAGGAAGAACAAAGAAACAGTGGGGTCACTCAGAGGAGAAGATGGTGAAATGCAAACAGGGGACACAGAAAGGGCTGAACTCCTCAATGCCTTCTTTGCCTCAGTCTTCTCCGATAAAGAAAACAATGCCCGACCTGAAGAATTTGGAGGAAATGATTCAGCAGAGGAAACACAGCCCAGAATAACTAAGGAGATAGTACAAGAATACTTGGCTAGTTTAGATGTATTCAAGTCTCCAGGGCCAGATGAACTGCATCCAAGAGTATTAAAAGAACTGGCAGATGTGATCTCAGAACCACTAGCAGTCATCTTTGAGAATTCCTGGAGAACAGGCGAAGTCCCGGCAGACTGGAGGAGGGCAAATGTTGTCCCTATTTTCAAAAAGGGGAAAAGAGAGGACCCAAATAATTACCGCCCAGTCAGTCTAACATCAATACCAGGGAAGATTCTGGAGCAGATCATTAAGCAAACAATCTGTGAGCACCTAGAAAGGAATGCTGTGATCACCAATAGTCAGCATGGATTTCTGAAAAATAAGTCATGTCAGACTAACCTGATCTCATTTTTTGACAGAATTACAAGCCTGGTAGATGAAGGGAACGCAGTGGATGTAGTCTACCTTGATTTCAGCAAGGCATTTGACAAGGTGCCCCATGATATTCTTGTAAAGAAGCTGGTAAAATGCGGTCTTGACTATGCTACCACTCAGTGGATTTGTAACTGGCTGACTGACCGGACCCAAAGGGTGCTCATCAATGGTTCCTCTTCATCCTGGAGAAGAGTGACTAGTGGGGTGCCACAGGGTTCTGTCTTGGGCCCGGTCTTATTCAACATCTTTATCAACGACTTGGATGATGGACTCAAGGGCATCCTGATCAAATTTGCAGATGACACCAAACTGGGAGGGGTGGCTAACACCCCAGAAGACAGGATCACACTTCAAAACGACCTTGACAGATTAGAGAACTGGGCCAAAACAAACAAGATGAATTTTAACAGGGAGAAATGTAAAGTATTGCACTTGGGCAAAAAAAATGAGAGGCACAAATACAAGATGGGTGACACCTGGCTTGAGAGCAGTACATGTGAAAAGGATCTAGGAGTCTTGGTTGACCACAAACTTAACATGAGCCAACAGTGTGACGCGGCAGCTAAAAAAGCCAATGCAATTCTGGGCTGCATCAATAGGAGTATAGCATCTAGATCAAGGGAAGTTATAGTGCCACTGTATTCTGCTCTGGTCAGACCTCACCTGGAGTACTGTGTCCAGTTCTGGGCACCACAGTTCAAGAAGGACACTGACAAACTAGAACGTGTACAGAGGAGGGCAACCAAAATGGTCAAAGGCCTGGAAACAATGCCTTATGAGGATCGGCTAAGGGAGCTGGGCATGTTTAGCCTGGAGAAGAGGAGGTTAAGGGGTGATATGATAGCCATGTTCAAATATATAAAAGGATGTCACATAGAGGAGGGAGAAAGGTTGTTTTCTGCTGCTCCAGAGAAGCGGACACGGAGCAATGGATCCAAACTACAAGAAAGAAGATTCCACCTAAACATTAGGAAGAACTTCCTGACAGTAAGAGCTGTTCGACAGTGGAATTTGCTGCCAAGGAGTGTGGTGGAGTCTCCTTCTTTGGAGGTCTTTAAGCAGAGGCTTGACAACCATATGTCAGGAGTGCTCTGATGGTGTTTCCTGCTTGGCAGGGGGTTGGACTCGATGACCCTTGTGGTCTCTTCCAACTCTATGATTCTATGATTCTATGATTCTATGATTCTAATGTTTCTATTTGTGGTTTTCATTAACTTATTCATTTTTATGCACACATTCTCCTAATATCTGTATTCTTGTAAGCATTATTTAGAAAGAGAACTGTATTGCAAAATTTGGATAAATTCAAATTCTGAAGAATTTTGGTTTGAAAAATGTGTGGATTTGGCAAGTTTGGCTTTAAATAAAACCCAAATTTCTCTTCCATTCCAAGCTACAGACCACTCTCACAATCATGCTCCAAGCAGCATTTTAAAAATACTAACTACACAGGCTATCACAGATAGTAAGGGAAGCCAGGCCCCCTTTGCCTTCTGCCCTGGAATCTGTGCACTGAAATAACCAAACTTAAAAGCCTGTTCAAATCAACCTTCTTTGGACACCAAGGTTTGTGTATTTAAATTTTTATACTGCTTAACTGTAAAAAAACAAACAAAGCTCAACTCATTTACAAAAAACAAAACAATGAAATAATAATAAAACAATGAAATTACCCATAACAACAGGTAAAAAGAATTATTTTAGTTCTTCCAAAATAATGAAAATCAAGTTAAAATCATATTAAAAGACATCAACATCTCACAGATCTGGATGGGCTTGCCTCAACAGAAATGTATTTAGCTGGGGCTAAAAAGAGCAGTGCAAGAAGATCAAACCTATCCATTCCTAAGGAAATCAGCCCTGAGGGCTCACTGGAAGGACAGATCCTGAAGCTGAGGCTCCAATACTTTGGCCACCTCATGAGAAGAGAGGACTCCGTGGAAAAGACCCTGATGTTGGGAAAGATGGAGGGCATAAGGAGAAGGGGACGACAGAGGACGAGATGGTTGGACAGTGTTCTGGAAGCTACCAGCATGAATTTGACCAAACTGCGGGAGGCAGTGGAAGACAGAAGTGCCTGGCGTGCTCTGGTCCATGGGGTCACGAAGGGTCAGACACGACTAAACGACTAAACAACAACAACAAAAAGAGCAGGGTGAGGCAACTGCCCAGCGTCAATCATAAGTGTTTCACAGATGAAGTGTGCAAAGGGTGAAGCAGGAAACCTATCAGCACTTCAAGACCTTTGAATTTGCAGGGTGTGTTCTCTGGCCAATGCATGACTGTTGTTAGTTTGAAGGAGCCTGCCTTACTCATGTAGGGCTTCCAACATGGGGAAGAGAGTCCTGATTTTGTTGGAAACTCTACATATGATCAAGGCAGTGTCACCAGTTGGGTGTGATCATTTCCCCTATGGGTTAGAATCTGTTGCAAATGTTGGGACAATGGAACAACATTTTTAAAATGCCATAAATCAGGAGGAAAAGAATGAAGCCAGTCTGCCTGTGGCAACTGTAAGGCTGGACAGTTCAAACGGGACTTTTCCTTTTATGAACACTGTTTTTCCAAAGCTTCCTGCAGAGTTCAGTAGCTGTTAGACAAAAAATAAAATAAAAAAAATACCCCAAACCCTAAGGCTAATTGCCAGTTGTAAAGTCAAAACAGACTATATCTCTCTATAGTGAGTGAGGGTCCCCCCCCCTCCAATTTATACCCCACATCTTGATTTTAGGGACATGTTTGTCAAAGGGAGTGAGAAGGCTGCTGCATATGATGGAATATATAGTGCAAATCTTTCACCTAACTGACTTTGGCCATTGAAATTATACTTCTGAGGTAAATTGCACCCTTATTAATGTTCCTGATGATGCAAGTTACCAGCCCCATTCAAGCGTTTTATCTGAGTTGAAATTAAAATGTGGTTTTATTTTTATCCGTGATGCCCATATTGTTGACAAATTTACAGAAGTGTGAGGCAATTTAAAAGCTATATACCAACAGAGGAAAGAGGCAGATATTATTTGTCCACTCTACTTTCTCCATTGCTTTTGCTAATTATTAACTAATATGAAATGACAGTGATCTGAGGCCCAGATGGGAGAGGGAAAGAGTGTATGGGCTGCAACTGCAATATACAACTTTAATAATAATATTTTTATGATTTATATCCCACCCACCTGGCTGGGCTGCCTGAGCCACTCTGGGCAGCTTCCAACAAGTATAAAAGCATACTAAACATCAAACATTAAAAACTCCCTGATGCAGGGCTGCCTTCAGGTTTCTTCTAAAAGTTGTATAGTTATTTATCTTCTTGACATCTATCTGATGGGAAGGGCATTCCACAGGTGGGCGTTACTGCCGAGAAGGCCCTCTCTCTGGTTTCCTGTACCTTCACTTCTCGCAGTAAAGGAACCACCAGAAGACCCTTGGAGTGGGACCTCAGTGTCCAGGCTGAACAATGGGCGTGGAAATGCTCCTTCAGGTATATAGGGCTGAGGACATTTAGGGCTTTAAATAGTAATGGCTTCTCCCAAAGAATCCTGGGAACTGAGGTTTATCAAGGGTGATAGGAGCTGTTAGGAGACCCCTATTCAGAGCTCCAATTCTCACAGTGGTCAAACAGTGGATCCTTTCCCCCAGGAAACCCTTGAGGATAGCAACATGGGACCTGAATTTTTCAAACACTGGATAAGCAATACTGTGTGAAATCCAAACGTATTCGTCCACCAGCAAATTTGATTGTCATTTGTGTAACAGGACTTCCTTTCCATCTTCTCCTCCTACAACCTTCTTGTACAATCCCAAAATCTGCTTCAGGGCATTGGCAGACAAATTGCTTTGCCATGCACCTGATACTTGCGCTAAGATCTCATCTTTCATCATGAAGATGCAGAAACTGAATTTGCTTGTGCAAAAAAATAATAATAATGAATTGACTTTCCTCAAATGTTAATCTGTCAAGTTCTCACATAAAGGTTTGATTTGGTGTTTGGTTTTGGTTTTTCAAAACTGAGTTAAAACAACAACAAAATTTGGAAATTTGGATAGCATAGCCCTTAGATCGCATTACACGAGGTGAAAAATATAGCTGGCCTCCATAAGAAAAATCTTTTTAAAAGTAATTGCAACAGATATGCTGACAGGTCACAAAACAATTGCTTCCCCCTTTGAATTCAGGACAGAATTGAGCAAAAATGCAGCTCTCCCCACTTTACTCATCCTGGCAGTCAACAGAAATACAGCATTTGATCAAACTGTGAAAAATAGCCTGGGTGAAACAGCACATTTTGTAAATATTGAATTTTCAAGACTTATAAAACCTGCCCATAAAAAAGCTGCAGTCCAAGAATTATTGGCAGAAACTATTCAGTAAACAAATTTGTAATACATTTGGGGGAGCTTGTGATATATTTGTGGATATTTCACAAACAAAAAAGAGTGCCAAATTTGCTGAAAGCAGCATGCATTAGTTTTTCGGAATTCCCAGAGCAACCTTGGATCAGCATTGCGGGAAGAATGTTGCAGTGGATTGGTGGATATAATGTCTTCAGATCTTGATATTGTTAGCATGGTACCAGCCCTGTATATTTTACTCTCCTTTTGTTAAATTTTCCTAGGAAACATCGTGCTACTTGTATTAAGCATTTGAAAATGGGGTTAAAAATGTCAGAGTTGTTGGTTCCAGAATTACATGCAGGGGGGAAATAAGTTGATTTGTCACTAGACCAAATTCGATGGGTTACTATTGGTGTGTAAAGCCCTTAACAGCTTGGAACCAATTTGCTTGAAGAATTGCCATACCTATTTGACCTATGTGCCTATTTGACCACTTCAATCTGTAGAACTGCCCTTTTACAAATGCCACATAATATTCATTCCCCCCTTGCAAGGAATAAATCTTTGGAACTCCCTGCCCATTGATATTTGGAAGGCATCTTTGCTGTATTGTTTTTGGCACCCTACCCAAGTGGGAATTTTATGTATAAAATAACCTTGGTGGTTACTTTTTCATCTGATTTCTGGTGTGAGGTATGCCACCATAAGCTTCTTGGAGGAAAGATGACCTGTTGAAGCTCTCTCTCTGTGTGTGATAAAGAGACTGTTCTTATGATTATTTTATGATTATGTTTTTTAATGTGAGTGTGTGTGTGTGGCCGAGACCATATAACATTGGTCCTGAAAGACCTTCATTGGCTCCCAGTATGTTTCTGAGCACAATTCAAAGTGTTGATGCTGACCTTTAAAGCCCTAAATGGCCTCGGCCCAGTATACCTGAAGGAGCATCTCCACTCCCATCATTCAGCCCGGACACTGAGGTCCAGTGCCGAGGGTTTTCTGGCAGTTCTCTCACTGTGAGAAGTGAGGTTACAGGCAGAAGTGAGGAACCAGGCAGAGTGCCTTCTCAGTAGTGGCGCCCGTCCTGTGGAACACCCTTCCATCAGATGTCAAGTAAATAAACAAATATCCTACTTTTAGAAGACATCTGATGTTTTTAATGTTTGAAGATTTATTCTGTTTTTAATGTTCTTTTGGGAGCCACCCAGAGAGGTTGGGGAAACCCAGCCAGATGGGCGGGGGCGGGGTATAAATTATTATTATTATTATTATTATTATTATTATTATTATTATTATTATTATTATTTTAAGCTGCATATAATGCACACTTAATGTTGCACACCGCCCTGGGATCTTTTGATAAATGGCAGTATCTAAATTGAATAAATAAAAATAATATAAAATAAACAATGTGTTTTGTCTCATCATGGTAGAATATTTCCATATTTTATCTATCCAGTCCTTCAGAATGATTTCTTTTAAAAAATTAAATCAGTTGATGAAGTGATCCATTGCATGTGCATGAGTGAAAGATGCCAGCTGCAGGAAATTAGTGGGTGCTTCAGGAGCAATTAGCCATGAATCACAGTAGGCCTCAGAGATACTAAATGGCATGACTTGTACAAAATCATAAAGATGTGATTATGGAGCCCTTATCCTGAGGCCACAAACTGTTCAAGTATGTCTAGAAAACTCTCTCTCTCTCTTTCTCTACTGATGGTGGTGATGGACTAATGTCACAATTCTCTGAATTTTGCAATGCAGTTCTCCAGACAAGTAAACCGTGCAAAAATGTATGTATGGGGGGGGGGGACGACCACAAATGTATTGTATTAGGGAAAGCTGCTATGTAAAAAAGTGTGTATCAGGGAAAATTGCATACAAAAATGTGTTATTAAGAGAAATATGTTCTAAAATGCTGATGAATTTCAGTATGACAATTTCTTATGAAAACGTATGTCGAAATGTGGCAAACTGAACTTAAGCCTGGAAAAATGAGAAACCAAGAGAAACTGAAACTGACAGCTTTACCCATCACTGAATACAAGATGGTTGCAATGCATAAAATGGACAAAATACCAAACAGAGGGTAACCATGAGATGCTATTTGGCTGTTTGTGACATATCACTTGATTGCTTTCCTAAAGGCTTTTTGGGGCACACTATGAATCCATATTAATAAAACAGGGTTTCATGCAGATGTACAATTTTTGAAGAGAAGTAGCTACTAAGCAATATTCATAGCAGATCCTCTGCTTTGTTCATGTATGTGTTGGTTAGATAATACTAGAAAGAGTGTGGAGAGGGAAAGCGAGAGTGTGAGAGAACCCCCTGGAAACTGCAGAGCAGGGACAACTTTCATAATGAAGGCAAATTGCGTTTTGGCTGTGCATGACCACACTAGGGACAATTTTTTCTCACTGCTCCATTCATTTCAGTTTCCAAGATCTCCAGAGAACTTAAAGCAGCTCTCGGTTTTAATGAAGTCCAATAGCTGCGCTGATCACAAATATGTAGAGCCCTGCAGACTCAAAAGCACCTAGAGATTTTGGGGCAGCACTGGAATTGTACTGAACATTAAATTGGAAAATGGGAAAGGATGCATTCAGTGACTGTGCATGCATGATTGAAGCTTGATCATTGTGTGCCATATACTATGTGTGACTAACACCACAGCCCTAAAAATGTGTGAATGCGTACCTCAGTGGAAGGTCCATAGCTCAGTGATGGACCACTGATGTTTGTACGCAGAATGTACTGAAAACCAGCATCGCCTGGACTCTGCAAGTGCAGTTTCCTCCCAACTGAAGTGCAGAGTGTTTGAGGACTGGGACATTCACAGAGAAACCAAAATGCTTTCTTACAAACCTATTTTAGTACCAACCTTACTGTATGCTTGTGAAACATGGACCACTTATAAACACCATCTCCAACTCCTCAAAAGATTCCATCAACGGTGTCTCCGAAAAATTTTATGCATCACTTGGGAAGACAGGCAAACAAATGCCAGTGTACTGGAAGAAGCAAAAATCACCAGTGTCGAAGCCATGATTCTTCAACATCAACTTTGTTGGACTGGTCATGTTGTTTGGATGCCTGACTATCGTCTTCCAAAGCAACTACTCTATTCCGAACTTTAAAATGGAAAGTGTAATGCTGATGGTCAACAAAAGATGTTTAAAGACTCTCAAGACAAATCTAAAGAAATGTAGTATAAACACCAGCAACTGGGAAACACTGGCCTGTGAGAGCTCCAGTTGGAGAACTGCCTTTACCAAAGGTTCATGGACTTTGAAGATGCTCAAACTCAGGACAAAAGGGAGAAACGTGCTAAGAGGAAGGCACATTTGGCAAACCCACACCATAATCAACTCCCACCTGGAAACCTATGTCCCCACTGTGGAGGGATGTGTGGATCCAGAACTGGCCTCCACAGTCACTTACAGACTCACTGTTAAAACCGTGTTTATGGAAGACAATCTTATTCAGCTACAAGTGATCACCAAAGAAGAAGAGGCAATACTTAGCAAGACTAAGGGCTCTCACTTTGTATAGGGCAGCTTTCTATGTTTCTATATTCTTGAATTACTCCGACAGTGAACACAGTGACTTTCGGTATCCAGAGGGTGTTGCATATATGGTGCTTCCACCTAGCTGCTCTGCTGCTGCCTCCCATGATATGTGGCTACTGCCCCAAACAGGACACTGTTCCAACATAGATAGCTTTTGTAATGGCTGGAACACCTTTAAAATATACAGTAGCTGTTAAGACCTTCCAAGGATTGCCTTCATCTTGCCCTGTCATGGACAATTTATAACACATGGAATGCCATTGTGTGACACTCCTTACTACATCTGGCTCAGCCAACTGAGAATCTTACTTTTGCAAAGGAAACTGATGCCATAACCTGGATATGCCTTCTTTAGTCCAGTCCTAAATCTGTTAATGAATTAAGTGTTGCTAGTTTTGTAGGATTTATTTCCAAGTAGTTATTCTTGGGACCTGACCATTCTCTCATGGTTTTTTGATACCCCAGAAAGCAGAATTAAGTGCTCCTGGTAGGTAACTGTCTTACGTGTATCCTGATCATTCCATACCCTCACATCCCCCCCCCCAAGGTCATATAGATGACCACCATACAGTGGTACCTCGGGTTACAGACGCTTCAGGTTACAGACTCTGCTAGCCCAGAAATAGTACCTCGGGTTAAGAACTTTGCTTCAGGATGAGAACAGAAATCGTGTGGCGGCGGCGCGGCGGCAGTGGGAGGCCCCATTAGCTAAAGTGGTACCTCAGGTTAAGAACAGTTTCAGGTTAAGAATGAACCACAAGAATGAATTAAGTTCTTAACCTGAGGTACCACTGTACTTGTAGTATTTCCATGTTATCTGCAGCCCAACACATATCTTTGTGATAGCTTCCAGCTATAGAAGACTTGAAAGAGAAAGGAAGGAAGGAAGGAAGGAAGGAAATCATCTCACCAACAGGGAACCATAGGTATACTCTAAAGAGAAAAAAAGTGCCACTGAAATCATTACAGTTATATGAACTAGCTTTCAGGTGTCACCTCGTTTTACTCTTCTGTGTGTGCTACCAGGGACACCTGAATTTCTCCTGAATCATCCCAGCTTATCTTGCCCTCTCATGAATGCTGACCCCCTCCCCACGTTAAGAGGTGGACACAATTAGATGGAGCTGTCTTCCCAACCTGTTCAATATGTTAATCATCCAGCTTTCCAATTATGCTAATAAGATATGTAAATTGCTGGTAGCCCTCCAGCTGATAATAAACCTTCAATGTGACACTTCTGGACAAACTGTCCATTTCTGGTTTGAAACAAAGTTCTACACCTCTGCTTGCATCACTTTGGTCAAATAAGGAGAGTGCAGATTTTGCCACATCACCTGAAAATGTGAGGGCACTAATTATAAGGTGCCACTCTTCTATTGTACACTGTGAGACCTAACATATGTAAGCCATTGTCCAGATCTCACCAGCAAGACGTGCTAGAAACTCAGACAACTCAAGCTTTTCTATTTCAACATTGTCCTTGAAGCTTCCACAAGACTTGTCCTATAACCTCTGAGATGAAAGATACCGATAAGATGTAAGGAGGAATGGATAAAACTTGTGTAAAAGAACTATGTCAAGTCCTGGAATATCAGCAGTCAAATAGTTGCTCCAAAATATGTCACAACATTTTCTAGTATTTGGGCAATAATTTATCTTGGCATTTTGAATAAATGCTTTTAAATTTGGTGAGAAAATAGGATAATGAATGATGCAATTCACAGCCTACTTGCTCCTGAATTGGTCTGTTAAAATAGTAGGAGTGTTGTGGACTGAATAAACATGGAAACATAGTTTAAATGGAGTCAAAGAAGTTCTGAACAACTAGAACTGTTATATCTGGGCAATAACATATCTTCTTCCAAACATAGGGAAAGTCAACACACAAGCGCTTCCTCTTATCCTATGATTCCCTGATGGGCAAAGAGGGGGGAGTGATGAGAGCAATGAATCAAGTGCTAGGATAGAAGAGAGTGGAAGGGAATTCCCCATCAACTAACAGGCCACAAAATGTGCTAATAATAATAATAAAAAACAATTATGAGACCCACTCATACAGCAGTTCTGTATGTGAATGGAGATCTGGGTTTCATTAAGGCTTTTGACCAAGCTTATTGCAGAGAAGCTGGTAAAATGTGTGCTGGATGAGGATACTGTTAAGTGGTTTTGTAGCTGGTTGACTGACCAGACCCAAAGAATGCTCAATAATGGTTCCTCCACGTCCCGGGAAAAGGTGGCAAGTGGAGTGCCCCAAGGCTCTGCCCTAGGTCCATTGTTGTTCAGTCTTTATATATAACATGGGTGAAGGAATTGAGGAGATGCTCATCAAATTTGCAGGTGACAATAAACTAGGAAGGGTAGCCAATGCCACAGAAGACAGAATCAGGATTCAAAATGACCTTAATAGATTGGAAAACTGGGCCCAACCTAACACAGTGAATTTCAATAGGGACAAATGAAAGGTTCTGCACTTAGGAAGAACCAACCACACAGATATAAGATGGAGGACATCTGGCTAAATGGTAGCACACGTGAAAAGGATCCAGGGGTCTTAGTGTATCACAAGTTTAACATGAGTCAACAGTGTGATTCAGTAGCAAAAAAAAGCTAATGCTATTCTGGGCTGCATCAACAGAAGTCTAGAGTCCAGATCAAGCAAACTAAGAGTACCACTCTATTCTGCCTTGGTCAGACCACACCTGGGATTCAGCTAGATCGGTAAAGAAAAAGCAATTTATATACGCTCTATATGTGATATAACACTGAGCCACCAGATGGCGCTGTGGAGTCCCATTTTTCCCTACCGGATTTCCCCTTTAAATTTACAACCCATTTAACTGAAATGCTAGATCCAGCCCTGGAATACTGTGTCCAGTTCTGGGCGCCACAATTTAGGAAGGATGTTGACAAGCTGGAATGTGTTCTGAAGAGGGCAACCAAAGATGATCAAGGATCTGGAAACCAAACCCACATCCCCCTGCAGCTGCAAGGGGACCCTATCCCCTTGGGGCATTCCAGCTCCTCATGTGATTAAAGTGTACTTTTGTAGTAGGAGGTCATGCATCACTGTAGGCTCCCCATGCAATTGAGAACATAGTGTTGCTGGAAGGAAAAGTGGGGTTACATACAGCTGAATAGAATTCAATATCCAGCACGTCTTGCAGTAATGCTGTAGCAATGTTAAGACTTCCCCCAAAGGAAATGAGCACTTTGTACAACCTACTAGACCCAGCTTCATTTCCCCTTCCCTTCTCTGGCTCACTGGGAAGCGGTTAAAGCATAGATCTGGGAAATATCTGTGCTTCAGAACTCTGTGAGAGAGGCTGCCATGTTAGCAAATCTAGAAAAGCGAACCCACTGATGGGCAATTCTTCCCACCTGTTTGGAGCAGCTGCATTGTAACACAGAAGGAGTTAGCTTTCAATTCACAATTTGTCACAATTTTCTCTTTAAAAGGCCTTGTTTTATTCCTGTTTTCCTCGGGGGAACTGCATATAACTAGAAATACGTACGCATACATGCATGCCTTTGAAACGTAACCTGAAAAGCGGCATTGAGATTCTGCCTAGAATTTCCCTATTGTTTCTTATATTGGCACTCTGTTTGAAAGCATAATATCATCCCGTCGATTCGTTATTGCTAAAGTGTATTTGAATGTAATAACATTAGCAATATACCTTTTGTGAAGCTAATGAAATGGTTGCCTAAAGAATGAAGTTAATGCACCACTTTATTCACATGTAAAGCAGGAACATTAATGGTGCTTCAGCTTACAGTGAACTAAATTCATCCCTGGCATAACTCCATTAAATCCAAAGGGTTTACCCCAGGCAAATGTCTCCGGGGCCGGTTTTAGAGACATCTGTGCGAGATTGGAGCCCTGTACTTGCAAAGCCACCAAACATCCTGCGGCAGCTTCCCCCTACAGGCAACTTGTCTTAAGCCTTCAGCTCTGCATTTGGCCCTGTTTGAATCTAATTGACTTAGTAAGAATTAGTAAGAAGCTGGTCTGCTCAGAGGTTTGGCACTTGCAGACAATTCACTGACATGTTTAATGTTGTTATCAATGGCTTGTTGCTTTAATCAACATCAGTGCCAATATATGGGGATTAAAATGATCTTTGGTTCATCAGGAGGCAGACTAAACAGGAAACATTTACACAGTGTTAAAGCTTTAAAAGCTCCCAGAAAGAGGCAGGGGGAGGGGGGGAGAGGAAGGTTGACATCCTCTTTGTCTACAGCCTCTCTCTTTTTTTGAAATGCATAATCACCAAAGCAAAGGTGTAAGGTTCTCTACTGTGTAATGAGCAGAATCTTGGCATTTGAAGAAACTGATGTCCTCAATTAGGAAAGGCGTCTGTAGCTTATTACTATTCACAGCGCAAAGCTTCCTACCTCTCTGAGTCACACTGGAGAATGACATTCTGACTGGATCCTTTTAGCTAAGCTTTTGTTGATTTCTTGGCAAGGAAAACATGGAGAGAGGGAGAGAGAAAGAGAGAAAACCCCAAAGATATCCTTTTGGCTTCTCATAAAAGTGTGACTTCTCCTGACCTTGTGAACAGACCTCATTATAGGCTGTGCTCAAGAAGTTGGGCTTCCAGATTTCACACACACACACACACACTCCCAACCTAAACCGTTTGTGTTAATTTAGAACTTGAAACAAACAAGAGCGCGATCCTTCACATGTTTATTCAGAAGCAGGTCTCAGCGTGTTTAGTGGGGCTTACTCTCAGGATGCCAGGCTGAGCAATTAAGAATGTTGGCAAGAAGCAGCCATTCAGTAGGCTGATGGTGCTTAACAATCTTCTTGCTCACGTGTAGCCATAAATATTCTGACTTCAAACAGTCCCATATGTCCTCCTGCACCATCTTCATTTTCATTTCACATCCTCAAGTCACGCTGCATCAGAGGCACTGCCTTGGGCCAAAGATTGGGGGGGGGGCAGCTGCATGGCGCGTGGCTATGATGTCATACGTTTGTCATCAAGAGGAGGCCTTGCCCAGTGCCACACAGCTTTAATGGCTGCGGCTTCTCATCTCTCACTTTCAGGAGGAGCCTGCTTTTGATGATGCTCTGCAATCAGCTCGGTGGTTCAAGCTGAGCCCCCTGCTAAGGAATATTGAGGGGGCTGATGACACTTCTGCCTCCTAGAGTAGGCGCGCCCATACTGCATTCACATCGCAGTTTATTCCATTTCCTCAACATTTCCCCAACTGTTAATTTCTGCATTGTATTTGAGCTTTCACTTGACACAAAAGCCGCTTCCAGATATATCTGACATTTAGTGCAAGCTTTGTGCTCGTTTCTGTGTTATTTGCAACCAGATTTTTCTGGAAGTAGCTAACACAGAAAGTGGCCCTAAACCTCTTCCCTATTCACTATAATCTTTGCCATACAAACTAAAGATTCAGAAGCTATGAATGCCATGTGATCCACTCCCCCAGCCCCAGTTGTAAAAACGTTACCAGGGCTTTATTAACACTGCAGTTATGTTATCTTTGAAGATACATCAAAGTCCATGCTAAATTAAGCATTGGGTTTATCAAGTGAAGCTTGTGATAGTGTTAGCACAAGGAATGGGCTCAATGCACTGGTCTAGTGAAGAAACCTTCCTGCTCCCCCCCCCTCAATTTTTCAAAGAAGACGCTGAGATAATTAATGAAAGTCAGTTAGGGGGTTAGATCTTCCCAATCAATAACATTAGCTGGATTCCATTTTTCATCATGCCCACTTGCCCAGCTCATATGCAAATAGAATTGCAAGAGACGAATCACTGTGATTAGACACGATTCTCCCCGTAAGTGAAATTCATAATGAATGGGCACCCTGGTGACAGTCAGAGGCACTGGTTTAGTCTTTATTAAAAGCAATTTGAGAGATGAGTAAAATAACGAGCTTTGTTAATGGCTGATGAAGAAGTCACGCGCTACATAAGCAATTTTGGTTTTAGGTAACTACTGATTAGAGGTTTAGGACAGAGCCTGGAGATGAGAAATATGTGGGGATGCACATACATTTTTGCTTAAGATAACCTACATTAGCAGAGACCTGGAGCCAAATATTGGATTGCTTCAAACGAATGTGTGAATTGCTGTGTGCACAGCCTTGCTCCTTATACCCTGATACACAGGTCTTTTGCCTGTTTCCTCCATTCTCAGCAACATTGCAGAGCACCTCCCATTCCCCAGATCCTACACAAGATTTTTTTTTGCCATTCCGCATGGACTTATGGGAGACACAATCAAAACGAGGCATGCTGATATGAGACAGGAATGGAAAGGCAAAGAAAAGAATAGATTGTGTCAGGGAAAATTTATGGTGTTTGGTACATTTATGCAAACAATGGAAGGGCTTCACCAGCTTCATAATTGTATAGCATTTGCATAACGCCGATAGCTCTTCAGATTCACAGCCTTTGCAGGTATGCTTGATTTCCCAAAAGTCTAAGAAATGCTGGCAGTTCCTTTGAGAGCTGTGGGCTTCATTAGAAACATTTTGCACATCTCTGATTATGGCTAATCATGGTGGTTTGTCGTTGAATAAGTCTTGGCAATCAGGACAAACTAGAAGTACTCAACACTTAGGTGGCTTCTCCTGCCAGGATGTTATGACAAGGTGAGATCATGCAAAATTTGCTATTGGAAGTGCAGAAGAGATCTGTCTGTTTTCCCCCCACTTGTGCAAATATTAAATATGAAAACAGTTGGTTTTACTGCATTTCTTTCTAGCCATTAATCAACTGAAAACTTCAGCATCATAGTTTTAGAATCCATAAGCAGAGCCCTGCTGGGTCAAACCAACATCCATCTAGTCCTGGAATCTATTTTCCCAGGGATGCTTGAGGAATTCAATCTGTGTGAATTCTTAAATGAAATGACATGCTCCATACACACTACTCAGGCTAATGTGAAGATCAGAACTTGGCTGCCAACCAGATTTTGCACTTCCCTGAATGTTGTGTCATAGTTCCAGACATCTAAGACATGTCAAACTGTGCATTGCAATGTGTAAATACAAGGGCATTCACATGAGGATCCTTACACTGGCTGTTGATGTGAGCCTGTTGATGACAGTGTGAATCATACACACAGAGAGAGCCAACAGCACACCCATTTTGAAATGAAGCTATGGGTTGGTAGCAAAGTATGGAATAAGGAACAGCTAAAGGCCCCAGTGACGCGGAAGGAAGGGACATGGGTAGCGCTGTGGATTAAACCACAGAGCCTAGGACTTGCCAATCAGAAGGTCGGCGGTTCGAATCCCCGTGACAGGGTGAGCTCCTGTTGCTTGGTCCCTGCTCCAGCCAACCTAGCAGTTTGAAGGTATGTCAAAGTGCAAGTAGATAAATAGGTATGGCTCTGGCGGGAAGGTAAACGGCGTTTCCATGCGCTGCTCTGGTTCGCCAGAAGCGGCTTAGTCATGCTGGCCACATGACCCAGAAGCTGTACGCCAGCTCCCTCGGCCAATAAAGCAAGATGAGCGCCGCAACCCCAGAGTCGGCCATGACTGGACCTAATGGTCAGGGGTCCCTTTACCTTTTTAAAGGCCCCAGGAGGAAGGCTGAGTGACACAGTGTGTTTACTAGTGCATAGTATGAAGAAGAAATATGGCTTCCCACATAGGCATTTATGTAGATATTATTATTATGTATTAAATTTGTTAGTCACGTTCTCATGCCTAAGACAACCCAAGGCAACTTATAACCAAACGACCTTAACTCCTAGCTCTTAAAAATAGAACGGATGCATACAGAATGCTTGTCACTCAAAAGTAGCACACACAGAGCAAAGGCCATTTCTCGTTTCTAGTCATTCCTGTGGCAACATCCCCCACCCCCAAATCAGCAGCCATATTTGATTTTCAGAAGGTACAATGTCAAGCTATCCTTTTCCACATAAAGTGATCTGCTAAAAGCACTACGTCATCACCACATAGGGATTAAAAGAGAATGAAAATTAAGATACCACCTCATAAAGCTGTTAGTAATACATCAGTGTAAGTTACCATTACTGTAAACTCTGTTCAGGAGCAGTGCAGAGCTGGCCTAACCCTGACAGAGGGAAAACAAGCCTTTAAAATAGAATTTGACCTACACCACCCTTTTGGCTGGCAGACCTTCTGCCAAGGGTGGATCTACACAATGCCCCAGAGATCTGCTGGACCCAAACTCAGTCATTCTAGTGGACCTTGTGTTTGGATTTCTCCCTCACTTCATGCAGTCTAGGAAATAAGCTCCTCTGAGTTCATTTCATCTGAAAGGCTTCTAGATTAAGATTCATCAATCAATCTAATGCTGTGAGGTTGGCAAAATAGCCTCCTCCACCTCCACTGCGAGGTCTGTCAATGCTTTGCCCCAAGGCTTTTGTGATTGAGAAATGGTAAGACATGTGAGACAGACAACATTGGCTCAAGTCAAGGCCACTACTGCTAAAGTGGACTGGCACTGGATCATTGTAGGAATTAAAGCAGTCAGTTTTGGCAAGACAATAGCTGGGCTCAGATCCAATGCTGAAATCTTTCGGTAATGCTGGTTCCAGTTTCACAACATCTATAATTTTTCAGTTCCGTTAGTAAAATGTTGAAATCTTTTGGTAATGCAGGTTCCAGTTTCACAACATCTATAATTTTTCAGTTGGTGCCTTCAGGTGTTTTGGAATACAGCTTTCATAAACTCTGCCCTTTCCTCATGCTTGCTCTGACTGATGGGGAGTTATAGCTCATAACTCCTGGAAGGCACCAACTTGGCCTGATCTGATTGGTTATGTAATGTTGTACTGCTTGCATCTAATGTTGTATTGTTGTGATGCCTTCACCATGTCACTACAGTTTGGTGTAGTGGTTAAGAGCGGTAGTCACGTAATCTGGGTAACCGGGTTCGCGTCTCCGCTCCTCCACATGCAGCTGCTGGGTGACCTTGGGCCAGTCACAGTCTCTCAGCCCCACTCACCTCACAGAGTGTTTGTTGTGGGGGAGGAAGGGAAAGGAGAATGTTAGCCGCTTTGAGACTCCTTAAAGGGAGTGAAAGGCGGGATATCAAATCCAAACTCTTCTTCTTCTTCTTCTTCTACATGATCTGTGATTCACTAGAATCTGTCCATGAAAGAGGAAGTAGATAAATGGCAGAACAGAGGAACAACAGGCATGAGCAATTGCAAAAGAAGAAGAAAAGAAAATTTTAAAAAATCTGGAAAATTCTGGGGTCACTCCCAAGGCACTACTTTCACAGTGGACATCAAAATGAGTAAAACGAGAGTGATGCCATAGTTATCATCATTAGGCAGTAACAAGTATAATGGCTGGTGTGTCACAGATAAATCCTAACTATAGAAAGCTGCTGCAACTTACACTTGTTGCTTGCATCTGTCTGTCTTGGGCACAATGAAGAAGCGTGCCTTTGGGGGTGAAGTCAAACTGCTACAGTGGCTTCTGTGGCTGTAGAGAGTGTTATGGGAGAAACATGTTTTGCTGCAGCTGGGGCAGATGAAGGCGTCCATTAAGTTGCCTCTATTTCAAACTCAATTCAGGAGGCATTTTACTTACACCACCCTTTTGCTGGCTATGCTCTGTAGGTTGCTAGATCATGTGACTAAAAGCTGAAAGGGGTTTGGAATAGGTGCAGGTTTCTTCTTTCCTGTCCCGACCCACTATACCACTAGAATGCACCGTTTTGGAACTTACACCAGTGTAAGTTCCACCAGCTTTAACTTTGCCAGCTGAGGCCCAGCTGAGTTAAGGTGAGGGACTTACAGTGGCATATCTCCCGCTGAGCTGGACTGAGGGAAAATTCAAGATGTGCCAAATCCACTCTGTTATCCCAGCAGATCTTGGGTTTGGACTGCGCTGTTAGAGTTGGTTGCGATGATTGAGCCCAATGAAATTCTCCTTTGTTCGCAATAAAAGACATATTATTTTTATTCTGATTATTATCACTTATTAGTGCTACCATGAATACCACACACCCCAAAGGATTTTTACAAATGAAGCATTGTATTGAAAAGAATTAAAGCTAAGGAAAGGAGGGTAGCATGTTAGGGAATATGCACCTGTCATTAGAGATGTGGTTTGATCTATCAGCAAGTTTTAAAGTCCTACAAGATATCTGCATAGTGAATTCTTCCCTTGCCCTTGATTCATTATGTTCTTCTGACTTTGCTCAGGGGAAGGAGCTGGCAGAATCAGTCTGCAGTCAATCATAAAATTCCATTAGATGCCCATAATAATGTGCAGTGTCTAATCATATTATGGATCATTTTTAAGTTCACGGGAAGGGGCACATGTCTTGAAACAATCTACTTCAGAAATTGGATGTTTTGTAAAAAAACCTGGGCATATATATATATATACCCTTTAAAATCTACCAGACCCTTCAGTCTACTTTTACAGCAGAAGAAATGCAATGATTTTGATTTTACAGGGGGGAGATTGGACCCAGAAGCAATACAGATATATGGATGCAAATGTTCAGTAGCGCTCTTTATATCTGAACCTCAGTTATCCAGAATAGCCAATTATTTATATTCCATAAATCCCCATGGCAATGTGTCCATGTTTAAAGTAGTGTTTGCTTGTCTGGTGAAAAGATTGCAGGCGTCACTTTTCCTTCAGGTAGGCTGGTTGATAGCCTTCTGCAGGAGTCTATGGCCTAAGATTGGAGAAAGCCAGTGAGATGCAGTTATATAACATCTTATGTTCTTATGTTAGTGATAAATTTATACAAACCATCTTTAAAGAACGTTTTTTGACCCTGCAAAACCGAAAACCACTTCTCTGGGGCAATTTTTATCGCTGCTTGTGAAAAACATGTACACATAGTCATTTACATGTGCTCCACTTGGCCTCACTCTCCATTGCCCTCATTGCTTTCTCCACTGTCATCACGTTGTCAACTCTAATTGGCTATGTGACATTGTGACATCACCCTGGGGTGCTACCATAGCAGCAGCAGTGTCTTCTTTTCAAAATAAGAGCAGAACTAAACATGAAGCAGAGTTGTGTGATATCTTTATCCCATTGGTTTTGGAGCAATATGACTGATGATGGGTTTGAATGAAGAGACAGAGCTTGTGTTTGTGTGGCTGTGTATATAGCCACTTAACCTTATTCATTATATATTTATTTATCCCCATAGTGGAAAATATACCCATACCATACCATTATATTTTTCTCCCCATAAGGGGAAAGGCAGCTAAGGAGCAGAGAGATTTTGAAGAAACGTCAAAAGAGAACAGATGTCAGCAGGCCTTCCTATCTATTCCTCCACTCAAAATTCAGCTTCTTGGTGCTAATTCTGGTTACAGATGTTGTGGTCAAATGTGTTAGCCCCTTGAGAAAACTACATCTTTTTTGGGACACTGGATCTTTAGTTCTGGGTGACCAGAAAGTCATAAAAATATACCAAAGCAGTTTAAGGTAAAGGTAAAGGTACCCCTGCCTGTTCGGGCCAGCCTTGACAGACTCTAGGGTTGTGCGCTCATCTCTCTCTATAGGCCGGGAGCCAGCGCTGTCCGCAGACACTTCCGGGTCACGTGGCCAGCGTGACAAGCTGCATCTGGCAAGCCAGCGCAGCACACGGAACGCCATTTACCCTGCCGCTGGTAAGCGGTCCCTATTTATCTACTTGCACCTGGAGGTGCTTTCGAACTGCTAGGTTGGCAGGCGCTGGGACCGAATGACGGGAGCGCACCCCGCCGTGGGGATTCGAACCGCCGACCATGCGATCGGCAAGTCCTAGGCACTGAGGCTTTAACCCACAGCGCCACCCGCGTCCCACCAAAGCAGTTTACCATACAATAAATAAATAAAATACAATTTAACAACAGACATCAATTAATCACTGTGTAAGGGTGTATTCTTAATTCTTTGTATAGACCTGGTGGAAAGGTTTTCAGCAGGCATTTAAAAACTGAGACAGAAAATGATGAATATTGGCAGAGTATGCCACAGGCCTGGGGCAATGAAACAAAAGGCTCGGTTTCTAGTTGTTGCCAAATGAGCCTCACCAATTTGGCCTCACCAATGACCAAGGATGCTCCTGGAGAGGATCTCAGTGATCAAGCTGGGATATAAGGGTTGAGGTGATGTCTGAAGTACCCTGAACCTACAGTGTGTTGTTCAGAGCTTTGCAAATTAATGCAAGCAACTTGGACCCGGCTTTGTAGTAGATGGGCAACCAATGCTGTTGTTTTAACAATGATGTCACATGTTCTCAACCAGAAGCTCTCATCAGCAGTCAGGCCACCACATTCTGCACTAGCTGGAGTTACTGAAGCGGACCCAAGGGTGTGTTTCCCCTTAAAACTTTGCCTTTTTTAAGGGTATGAGTCCTTCCAAATTTCAGAACGATGGCTGCATTTTATGGTGGGTGAAAAAGAAAACACTTGATCCTCTCTAGTGTTTTGTAAACGATTGGTCTGAAAATTGAAGACCTGAGAGATTTCTTGTTCCCTCCAATTGCAGACTTGACCTGTCAGTCATAAAGAGCTCTCCCTCTGCTCTCTGCCCACTCTGGAGCTTTCTTGCCTTTTCCCCATCACCCTTCTCTGGTGTCATGCTAAGCTTAGAGACATTACTGTGGCCTTCAGTAGATGCTTGTCTGCAGTTTCATTAATTTTTTGTTGTCTGGATCACCAAGGCACTACGAAGCCCTTCAAGGATCCCTGCTTTAACATGTGCTGCCTTGTACAGCTCCTGTTTCACCAGACAGTGAAACATCTATTCACTGGTATTGCATGGCAGGTAAAATCATACAGTTCTTCCTCCCTGCCATGTACCTAAAGCAGCATATGAAGAGAATGCTCAATTTCAAAAGCAGGTTCAAACACCTGCCCGTTTCATATGATTTTTCACCTTTAAAAGTGGGAAAACTTGTGTAAAGCAAGTTTGTGGACATAGAAGCCTCAGTGTGGAAATATTGTTAACATGTATGGGTGGAGCGAGGTATGCGCTTGTTTATTTGCACCATGTTCATGCCCTGTGTGAAGGCCACTGCCTCCTAGAAAGTGTCTCAACCAAGTCCCACTCTTAGTTGCAGATTTCAACACTTGGTTCACACAGTATTTGATTCTCCATTCTCAGCATTTTTCATAAATAAACTTCTCAGCCAATCATTAATTCCTCATTTCCATACGGGGAATTAGAACAAGGACTGTAAAGTGCAGAGGTGATGGATGAAAGCATAAAAATGGATTGATTTTATGGCTGAGCTGTGTAAAATTATCATACATTTGATTATTTATGTTGCCACTTACCATTAGTATCACTTTATTATAGAAAATATTTGAGACTCTCTCATTTAGGATGTTGCTAGGTTTCGAGACATAAAATTTGCCAATAAGGACTTGATTTAAATGCTCAGAATTTAGCAGCTTAGCAAACAAATTAGTGTTTGCTAAGTCCCATTGATTTCAGGGGAAGTACTTCTCAGAGTAAACATTTTTCTTTCTCACCCAGCTAACAGCTACCATTTTAGCTCTGTGCTGCAGCTTGCAGCCACTGATGTAATGAGCTTCCAGTATAGTATCCCCATGAGGAATTGGGAGTGCTCTCTGCACCCATAATCCATTGAGGGATGATTTCCAGTCATCCAGGCTCACAGCTATAACAGCACATATGATTGCTAACCTAGCTTCTATTGAAGGAGGCTCTCAACACTGTTAGGAAAACTACTCCATATTCCTCAAGAATACTCAGGGCATTTAAACGTACCTTAACATTGCCACTGAATTTAGGATTGGATGCTTAATTGCCTTTTCTAAGGACTTGAGATCAGAAGTGAAACATAATTCTAAGCCTCTTTTGTCATAATGGAATTGCACTGATCCAACAATCAATCTGTGTATATCATGGAACATTCATTAGTTAACCTGTTGAATTTCCACTTGCCACACAGGCAGGTATCCTGCTTTCCCTCAATGCCAAATCTAAACCAAAGCCTAGGCTTCAGTATATCCAATTATGGTATACATGCCTACTGCTGACTGGGCATGTATGCCATTGAATTCTTAAGGAGTGTCTAGTTTTTAGCTCCTGCACAGCAAGAGACATGCTTAAGTCTCTTTGCAAAGATTTTGCACTTGCCATTAGAGGGGACTATTCTCTAACACCCACCCAGCTTTATTAGGATGTAGCATTTGCAGAAAATAACTGCTAAGGAGTATCTGATCTCAGAAACATGCACCACAGAAAAGTTGCATCCCGCTTACCAGGAAAAAAGGAAGGGCAAGCTAAAGAGATTCTAAGGACTAGACAATGAGACAGAAGCAGAGAAAATGCACTAAATACGAGGCAATGAAAACAGCTCTTGGACTCCAGGGATTCCTGTCACATGGTTTCCAAACAACTCACTCATCAATTGCAGCTCTGACTTTACCCATTGGCTAAAAATACTTGACAGGCAGGAGAAGGCAGACTGCTCAACTCACTTAGAAGACGACCGGCACATTTTGCTGCATAACTTTCTTTCTAGGAAGGGTAAAGACCCACTGTTTCTTTTTAAATGGAAGTTCAGAATCTGGAATTCGCCTCTTATCAGAACATTTGACAGTTTCAAAATTTGCCCTGGCCTTTGTTTTTAATCTGCTAATCTCCTAATACAGGTCTGGATTGGAGGTGGGCTAAGTTTTAATATATACATTGAAAAAGTGTGATGTGATCATGGAACAAACCAACAGCATGACTATCCTATTTTGCAAATAAATTCAGTTGATACACTTTCCCCTGAGACATTGCAATGGGTGTTGTGTGGTATACATTAGTCCTTTAGTGCAAGCCATAAAATTTTGTTAAATAACACTGGGTTTATTTTGAAGGAACCTACTGTATGAGATGAATATCAAGGCAGAAAGAAAATGAGAACAACAATATTAAGTAGTAAATGTTGAATATTATGGTTTATGCCACTCTAATAAATCACAGTTATCTCCCTTTGTCATTTGCTGCTAATGCTAATACCCAATCAATTGAGCCAGACTTCACTTTCTTTCCTTTATTTACTATGAAAACTGAGGAAGATTTTGCTGTTGTTGAGAAACTCAATATTTCTCTAATCCAAAGTTTCAATTTTTGAACCCCAGGATCATATTGATGTCCCTGCATTTCCTATGGATTTGCACTTGTTAGCATTTGTAGCAGAGATACTGATCGATGAAGACAAAGTACTAGGTTTTTACAGAAAACTTTTATTATTGTTCTGCTTTGTTTCCTGATTGACTTGACATTGCCTTTTCAATCTATAGGTGAAAATGTTGACAGTCTCTCAGCAAAGATGCATTAGTGATGAAAGATTTTTAAATTCTTAAAGGGTGAACATCATCTAATAAGACACAGCTTTGCAAGCTGTTGGGCATACACCCCACAAGTCTTAAACGGCAATTGAAGTTTATCGATGGAACACATGGTTTGCATTTTGAAAGTTCCAGGTTCAATCTCTGATGTCTTCAGTCAAAAGGATATCAGGATAAGTAGCTGCATAAGCAAGGCGTTATTGGTCACTAGAATAGATGGCTTTCTATACTGGTACATAATACATTTGCCTAATGCTGTTGTCATGCATCAGTTCGCTCGGCAACAGACAGATGGCACTGCAAACTACAGCACGATAACAGCTGGCTGAGAGCTGCTGGGACACTGGAGAGCAGAGACAGCAGGTGGTGGTTTAGGCTGTGATGGTGGGCAGCCCAGGTGAGCTACAGTCAGTGCTATTTTTCTAGAAAAAGAGGTGCCAGAACTCACCATGAACGCCTCCCTTGTTCTCTTATGGCCTGAGAGGTGCCGGAACTGATGAGAAAAAGCCCAGGCTACCGTGAAACACTTCTGGAAGGCTGTGGTGGGCAGTGAGAGAGCTGCCCTGCTCTGTCGTTACTGTTCTTCAGTGTCTTACCTGGGCTTACCTAACCCACCCCACCACTGCCTTTTCCCTCTTTGTGCGAAAGCTTCTAAGGGGTTTTGGCACCTTTTGGCACCTCAGCATGGGGGAGCATCACAGAAGGTTAAAGAGACCTAACAAAGGTTGGGAGCCATTCTGAACATGTCAAACTGATCTTGTAAGCAGCACAATCTATTTTAAGCTACTTTGTTCGTTCCTCTGCATTGTCTTGTTGAAAGCACGGACAAGCAACTTTGAAATGGTGACAGAAAATAGTGTGGGGGGTGGGGGAGTAAATGGTGGGGAGCAGAGTGAGAAATAATAAAAAAAACAGGCAGGAAGAGATGATTCCCAGTAGTTGCTAAAGTCCCTACTTAGATAACCTACCCCCCCCTCCCTGCTTGGAAGGTTTTAGAAATCATTTAAGTGGAGCTGAATGGAACCTGTAATACTGCTTTGTTGTCTGTTTGTAAGCTAGCATAAGAGGGATTCCCACAACAAATTGCCCTTCGCTGTTTTGATGAAGAGAAGCTATAGGACCTAATGATCTAGCTTTAGGAGGAGAAAAACAAACACACTAATTGTTTAGCCAGGTTACTTCTTCAGTGCTTTGATAACTAACATTCTGCATTAGCTTTACTAGTTTCCAGAAAACATTTTCTGAGCAGAGATTTAAAAACAACAACCCTGAAATTGTTTAATTTCTAGTTAAGCTGGCTGTCACGCTGGTGAGTAACCAATATATTACAGGTTTTAAGGGGTCCCCCTCCCCTGATTAAAATATTTACTGAGTATTTAAATCCTTGTTCTAAGAATGTTGTGGTTTTTCTTCTTCTGGCACAAAATCTCTCTTCAAACACAGAATCGTGCATGCTTGTCATTAACCGATGGGGAAGGCTGTTTAACAAGTCACTGTTGCGTAATTTCATTGATTCTAGCCCTGTGGTTTTGTGGACATAAAAATCTGCAGTTGAGACCTAACTTTATGCAGCAGAGTCAGGTTTGAACTCTTAAGAGAATGTGTGTGTACTAATCCTCTTCACTCAGCTCAGCTGGGATTGAAATAAATGCTTGGTCCACAAACCAGTTACATTCCCTGTTTGGATTACTCCCAGGTAAATGGCATTAGGATTGCAGTTTTAGTCTGTTGAGAGGGAAACCTTAGATATCCTAGTTTAGAATATTCCCATTGGAATTAAAAAGGACTAATCCATTTGATTTTTGATTTTTGCTCCCAGTAGTGTAGCAAAATAATTCACTTTGATTAAAACTTAGACATATTCATCAAAATAAAGGATACCATCTCTCCACCCCCCCTGCCCACTTGAGCTGAGTTTCCCTAAGCAGCTTAGTTTCTCTTTAAAATATTATTATTATTATTATTATTATTATTATTATTATTATTATTATTATTATTATTGTGCTTATTGCCTCTAGAATGCAACATGAGTTCACAGAGTGATTTGGAACTTAAAGGAGTCCCTGGTTTGACTTTGGGCCCCTTGTTAATGTCACGATTTGATTTGGGAATGCAAAAACCTCACCCGAATCACCCCTTTTGCCTCATAATTTGGAAGCTACACAGACCCCGTGTACACCCCCAATATCCACCCCCCCCATCTATATTATATCTCACATGAGGTATTATAATGAATGGTATTTGTTGATCTTATAAAAAAAGTCCCACTGAAGAAATAAATATTCTAGTCATGCCTATAGTAAGAGCTGACATAAAGATATGGACAGTAATGAGAATTTATTGTCAAGTTGATCACTTCACAGCATCCACACAAGGACCAAAAATCAAAGTAGGCAACCCATTAACCACAGATATGTTTCTGGGCATGATGCCACTGTAAGGTAACTACAAAACAGTCAGTATTTTCCAAAGCACAATGAATAATTCATTTTTCTCTCTCCATTCTTGTAAACATGGTGTACCACAAAATGCCTTCCTATGTATCATTGAGTGAAGTAAACCAGAGTTTACATACAAAAAGGAATATTTTACTCTGCACCCCGGTACACAATCCTATGCACATTTACTTGGGAATCAGTCCAGTTGATCTGAGTAGGGCTTGTTCTCTAGTAACTGTACTTAGGATTGCAGTTTTAGGCAGAGCGCTATGGAGCAAAAAATATAAAGAGCGCAGTTGATTTCTAATTAGAAATCATAAATTATCCTGAATAGAACCATCCTTTGCTTGCTTAACCCTACAGGGGGAAAAATAGTCCTAACCTAAATGAATTGTCATACTCTACAAGGTGTTCAGGCTGCGGCAAATCACCACAGGCAAGAAGTTCCAGTGATCTGTGGAGATGTTGCTGAAGCTTGTATTTCCTGGCTCAGAATTTTGAATCAAGAGTTTATACGAGGAGAATTTGACAAGCCCATAATTCAAGAATTATTATATGCAGGACTGACAATACCCTCTGCAAAGCCAAATTTAGGGCAGCTTGGCCAGTTCCCCCACACTGGGTGCTGAGAGCCATCCTCTGCTGCCACTTGTTGGAAACTGCCCCCCTTGGGAAAAGCTGGCCCCTCTTCCCAGGCACTCGGGGCCTGTTGCCAGTGATCTACCCTGGCTGGTATCTGGACAGACCAGGGAGGTCTTGGATAAGCGACACCTCCCTCCTGAAAGGTGCACACTCCCTTCCCACTTGCATAGCAGCAGGAGAAAGAAAACAGTCTGGGGAAAAAATAGTCTATTTCATTCTACTTTTATTCCTTGACTGTACACTGTACAAAAGCATGACTTCTCTCTCAGAAACCTCCGAGCAACAGACAAACTCCTCCCGTACAGGAACAACAGGAAGGTTTCATGTTACACTGAGAACACAACCCTGAGAACAGGTTGGAACTTCCTGTCCCATGCTCAGACCCATCATGTGATGTGAACATCGTACTGCTTGATCGCAGCTGCTGAGGACTCACATTACAACATGCAACAGGGTGCCACAACTATGATGTAGTGCATGGGCAGAACAGAAGGTGAGAGGTCTTGCACAGAGCACTGGTGAAATTTGAAAGATAGAGTCCACACATGGCCTCTGGTCAACAGAGGCCCAACGCTGATAAAGGGTCCATGGATTACTTTGTTAATCAATGCAACGGCACTTGCCAAATATAACTGTTAAGCTGTTTTCAGTCTAAGGAGCTTAGGGCTCATCCAGACTTCCGCTTGTCTTGCTGGGAAAATCCAATCATTACCACTGAAATGGAGCAAATGTCAATCAGGTTTTCCTTGGATCGACATTTGCTCCAATTCAGCACTAAAGAGCAAGTTTCCCAACGGAAAGCAACTGGGCAAACAGAAAACTGCTCAGATCTATAGCTAGAAAGCACAGGACAAGTGGAAAACAGCTCAGACCCGTGCTTTCTTAGCAGAAGCATGGATTAGCCCTTAGTCATCAATCAGAGCTTGATCTCCTACTGTGATGTTAACACTAGCAGCCAAAGTGGCAGTGGTGTGCGCCCATTGGTGGACCATTGTGAGGCTCCTGGAAATATCTGGACCAGGTCTGGTTGCAAAAGGTGGGGGCTAATTTGCAGTGCCACGTACCTTGTACATACATAGGTTGATTGTACCCTCTTCTGTCAATATTCTGGAGCTTCTGTCATATCTCCAAAGGGGTCTGTTTTCTAAAAAAGGGAAAGGGGAAAAAATTGTATCTGCAAGTTGTAAAATTCTCCAATGGTAATTAAATGGCCTTTTGTCCAAACTGCGGGAGGTAGTGGAGCACAGAAGTGCCTGGTGTGCTCTGGTCCATGGGGTCATGAAGAGTCAGACACGACTAAACAACAACAACAATTAAATGGCCTATTGGCTAGAAGCTAAGCACATTCAGATTTTGTACGCGATCAATATGGGTAACAAATCAGGCCTCAAGAACAACCACAATGCGAAAAAACAAACTGTACTTGGTGAAATCATTTTGCGTAAACATCTACAAACATTTTAATCTCTCTCATAAACTGACATTGAGAAACTGCTGGCTGAACTAGCTTTTTCAGTTTTGCTTGTTGCATTTCTCCTTGCCTCGGCAGATGTCTTCAAAACCAACCTCTGAAAGTTGAATTGGCCACCGACCTGACATAATAGACTATTGCTGCAGCGTTGCCAAAAAAGCGGTGCTGATTTACATTGCCTGAAGACGCAGCTCATATTGTACTAATGTAAGGTTCTGAGTTAGTTCACAATTAGATTTTGCTTGAAAATATTCACCCCAAAAAAATAAATAAAAAAAGTAGAGAGGTTGTAGTCCCAGATTTACAGAATCCCTAACGGTTTCTGATTTTATCCTGGAATGTCTCACTTTTCCTTAGGGCATCCCCATTTTCATTGGAGAAACGTTGGAGGGTATGGAGTTATGTGACCCCTGAGCCAAGCAGATACAACCTTTAGAAGATGTCTGAAGGCAGCCCTGTATAGGGAAGGGTTTTGTTTTTTTTTAAAAAAAATGTTTAATGTTTTATTATAACACCAGTCCTGAAAGACCTACATTGGCCTCCAGTACATTTCTGAGCACAATTCAAAGTGTTGGTGCTGACCTTTCAAGCCCTAAACGGCCTCAGCCCAGTATACTTGAAGGAGCGTCTTCATCCCCACTGAGGTCCAACTCTGAGGGTCTTCTGGCGGTTCCCTCACTGTGAGAACTGAGGTTACGGGGAATCAGGCAGAGGGCTTTCTTGGTAGTGGCGCCCACCCTGTGGAACGCCCTCCCATCAGATGTCAAGGAAATAAACAACTATCTGACTTTTAGAAGACATCTGAAGGCAGCGCTGTTTAGGGAAGTTTTTAATGTTTGATGTTTATTGTATTTCTAATATTCTGTTGGGAGCTGCCCAGAGTGGCTGGGGAAACCCAGCCAGATGGACAGGGTATAAATAATAAAATTGTTGTTGTTGCTGCTGCTGCTGCTGAATAGGACATCCCTATTTTTATTGGAGAAATGTTGGAGAGCATGGAAGATGGAGAAAGAACTGTGTGCAGAAACCTCTGCCTTGGATATAGCCCACTACACAAAGGTCATGCCCGTTACTCCATCCACCCTGGTCTGACCCACCACTGGAATGTGGTCCCTGGAAGGCTGCCACAAGTGAATGTGTCCCTCAAGCTAGAAAAGGTTCCCTGCTCTATAGGGAGAAATCTTGTTTGTGCATATTCATCATTTTCATCACCACCACCACTACTTGTATGCTGCATCCCAAGCTGACTGTACATCAGGGGTGGTACACCTGGTGCCCTCCATGTGTTCCTGGACCACAACTGCCATCATCTCTGACCATTGACTGTGCTGATAGTGGTTCAACTCCAGCAAGAACTGGAGGGTCACAGGATTCCGATACCTGCTCTATGTTGATGAGGATCAGTTGGGCTGAGAGTATGTACCGGGTGAGGTTCATGGCTTAATGGAGATTTGAACCCAGGTCTCGCTTTTCCAAGTAGAACTTAGGTGGGCAGAAGAAGTCATGCCAACTGAAGACCCCTTTGTGTGGACTTTCAGCTCCCAATGCAGCAGCCTGTGGCACATGCTGCTTTATGTGGCAATTCTATAGCTCTCTGTGCCAAATGTATACTGAGAAGGAGGAAGAGGAGATGTCATAGTGGCAAAGCAGATAAGGTGGAGCTCAAGTGGCCCAGGGGAGGCTTTGATAAAGAAGATTTGGTTTGCCAAGTTAACACACCTAATGGTAAATGTACACATAAATCTGTATATTGAGCATAGGGAACCTGTGGCCCTCCAGATGTTGGACTGTAACTCCCATCACGCCTAACCATTGAACATGCTGGCTGGGACTGATAGAAGCTCAACCTCAGCAAAAGATGAAGGGCCACGGGATCCCACCTCTGTTGTGGTAGCCATGTAACAGAGGTGGTTGCATTTTTGAACATACCATGGTACCTCGGGTTAAGAAAATAATTCATTCTGGAGGTCCGTTCTTAACCTGAAAGTGTTCTTAACCTGAAGCACCACTTTAGCTAATGGGGCCTCCCGCTGCCACCGCGCAGCTGGAGCACAATTTCTGTTCTCATCCTGAAGCAAAGTTCTTAACCCGAGGTACTATTTCTGAGTTAGTGGAGTCTGTAACCTGAAGCATATGTAACCCGAGGTACCACTGTACTCTTATGCAGTGCTATTTTTTCTAGAAAGAGAGGTGCCAGAACTCATCATGAACGTCTCCCTTGTTCTCTGGTAATGGCAATCGTAGGAGCCAACTTCTAGGGGCCAAAGTTCCTTCGCTCCCCCCAATAAAATATTTGATGGGGCCTGGCCCCCCAAGTTGATGGGCATTGCTATTCAAATGGTGTGGTGCACTGCTTCATGTGATTGATTGTGCAGGGCGGGGCGGGGCTTACCTGTGCCCCCAAATTTTATTCAAGTTGGCCTCCCTGATAGCAGTGGTGCCTAGCTGAGAGGTGCTGGCAAGTTCGGGCTGAAAAAAAGCCCTGCTCTTATGAGAAACAAATAACTACAAAGCAAACAAGCAAAAAACTAGGCAACAGCATTTTCCTCTGACATTAATATCTCTGTGCAATAACACTTGATTATAACTAGAATCTCAAAGCAGTTATACAGTATTGCATTCATTTCTGAATACCTGCCACCCTGCCTGGGTCTAAAGAGAGTTACAAATGAGGCACCATTTAACTGTGTCATCTGCTTTCTGTGTAGATCTGAGTGTTTGCTGCTGAGGACCATGGTGGAAAAGAGGAAAGAAGCTCGATAAAGTAATGGATGAGCTTGTGGGAAATGGAGAGTGAAAGACCATGTGGAATGAAGATATGCCTCAGCTTGGGATGTGGAGAGTTTCTGTTCATAACAATCCAATGCAAAATATGTTTAGCTACATAATCTCCCATGAAGCTGAACCCTGAAAAGAGCATCAGCATTCATCTCTGCATCTCTGGTGCCCAGGTTGCTCAACCTTTTGTCGTTGACGGCACGAGCTTCTAATAGTAGAACAAGGCAGGGAATTAATTTACTTCGAATATTTGCTTCACCAGATAAGCATGGTGAAATCATTTCACAGGCATGACATTCTCAAAGGGGATTTCAGAGGACAAAGGGGATACCAAGGTTACGTTGCTAACACTGATTCACAGAAGGCACCAGCAAAACAAAACCTCTGTACATTGCCTATCAATTACTGCAATTCCAAAAGCCTCGCTAATGTACTTGTGTTATGTTGCACCGCGTTTCAGACTTCTCTTTATCCTAACACCATAATTAATGGCAGAGAAAGAGATTCTTTTCTCCCCCATCCTTTAGCCTGGCAAACATTTATCTTTTGAGAACACAATGCATCAGACATAATAGCAATTACAAACAGAAGATGCAATCAAATTATTGCCGCTAATAAGACAGAGGCCAATTGCTACAAAGGTTCATGAGGAAGCCTCTTAGCATGCACTTCATTACGGTGACGGACTGCACTGTAACCAAAGCAAAGTGTATTGCCTGTTTACCAGAGTTTCATATATTAATGACTGAGCGAAGTAATGCTGTGTTTGAATTTGAGCCACAGCCAGAAATTCAGAACTGGCCGATTTTTCAAAAGCAAAGGGACTCTGTGGGCCTTTGCTGTGATCCAGCAGGGCTCTTCTTACATTGTAAAACAGGGATCTGCAGCCCTTCATATATTGTTGGACTGCAGCAGCATGGGGAGAGCCACAGGTTTTTTAAGAACAAAAAGGAGGACCCCCCCCCAAAGCAGCCTCATGACTAAGTGTGCTCAAAAGCAATGGAAGATTGTAGCTTATTCAGACTTCCTCTTTTCCCACTTCTTTCCTCCTGGGAAAACTGCTCTTTAGTGCTGGATCAGAGAAAAGAGCAATCTGGGTTTCCCTGGATTGAAGTTTGCTCCAGTTTGGAGCTAAAGAGTGGGTTTCCCTGGGAAAGCAGGGCAGAGGCAAAACCTCCCATACCTGTGCCTAGAAAGCTCAGGTCGAGAGGAAAACTGCTCAGGCCTGTGCTTTCTGGGCACAGGAAAAGCAAAAGTCTGGATGAGCCTTGAGTGTGAGTTGGAAAAGAAAAATGGGAATGGAGTACCGTATTCCAGGGAAGGGTGTGGCTGAATACCCAAAACCCTGATACCCCAAACCCTGAACAGTAGCACTCCTGTTAGGAGATTGTCATATGCTGCAATACTTTGTTGCAGAAACCACTGTAGCTTCTAATAACCATCTAACAGATATTTACAACTGTTTAAGAACAGAATATGAGCCTGATGGATAAAGCTATCTAGTCCAGCATTCTGTTCTCACAGCGATCAACCAGTTGCCTGTGGGGAACCTGCAAGCAGGACTTGAGTGCAAGAGCACTCTCCCTACGTGGTTCAGAATTTTTCCATCTCATGACAGGAATTTTAATTTGAACTGGTTCACACATCTCCTCCAACCCACAAATATATCTTAGGGTCATGTATATCCTTTTGTTGTGACAGAGCAAACGTGTACTTACTGAATGTCATAAATGAACCTGTGAAAAATCAGCAATCAAAAAATGTGAAAGAATTTCATAATGTTATTTTCATTGCATGTTAAAAGAGGACACACAGAGCATCTATATGCGTCATTTGGCTGTGGTCCACAGAGAGGTGGTATATATACACAGAGTGGGGTCCCTTTCTGGCTATTCACTGCATCCTTAATGAATTCTTTGCTGAGAAAACAAGATAAACAAATTGTCTAGCAGTGCCTTGGGAAAGCAGTTCTTATTGATCATGGCAAATAAGGGAGCGGCAAGAGTGTGACTTGGAAGTCAAGTCAGGGATGACAGCAAATCATTTGCAAATCAATATGTTTAAGTAACAAACTGCAAAAGCATTTGACTTTTAAAAGAGGCTCTTTTATTAGGAATATTTCACACTTTCTAGCTGAGATAAAATAATAGAATAGTAGAGTTGGAAGGGACTCATCATCTCTTACCATCAGAAAGTATTTCTTGATGTTCAGTCAGAATCGCCATTGAATCCATATGTTTAGGTTCTACTCTCTGGAGTAGGAGAAAACAAGCTTGATCCATCTTCCATGTGACAGCCCTTCCGATATTTGAAGATGGCTTTCATATCTCAGTCTCCTCTTTTCCAGGCTACATATACCCAGTTCCTTCAACCATTCCCCATAAGGCTTGGCTTCCAGACCCTTGATCATCTTGGTTGCCCTCTTATGCACACGTTCCAGCTTGTCAATATCCTTCTTGAATTGTGGCACCCAGAATTGGACACTCTATTCCAGATGTGGTCTGACCAAGGCAGAATAAAGTGTTACTATTACTTCCTTTGAATGGGACATTGTTGACTCTACCAGACCCAGAATCTCTGTGCATCATTTCTACTGGGAAAGAACAACTTCCAAGGCTCTCCGTGGAATTCTATAAACTGATGTTCCACAATTATCATTCTACTGAGGCTTTGGTCAAGCTGCAGATTGAATGTTTAGAGGTAAACATACAGAGAACTTCTTGGTACAACCATCAAGGCATAAAGCGTGTTGTATGCACACAAGCCGTTAGAACATTCCTGAATATGATCTTACTTGAAATAATCCAGAAAAAGCAAAGATGAAATGGCCTTCATCACATGAAGCCTCGTCAACCAGGGAGCCCAACCTCAGCATAATACATGTTCAAGCTTGAAAAGCAATATTTTCAGATTGTGCAATATGGATCACTTGATGGCTCATAAATCCAATCTATTGTAATGAGTTTGCAGAGGAAAATTATGTTGTAGAGTTTTATCTAAACCTGAGCAAAGAGGTTCATCAGTAGTTATTCTGCAAATAACTGTGTGCTGTGTTTAGCATATTCATGGAGATTGTAGTTTTATCCACCCATTCCTACCGTGGAAGCATATTTTAAAATAATTCTGCCTTCGTTGCAAGGTTTCCCATTAAAGCAAAGGCTGGCAGCTGGCAGTTTTGAAGCAAATGTTAATTGAAATGCCACTTTGTAAATCTACACGTGATGTTTCCTACACTGCACTGTGGGGTCCAATTGTCTTTCATATGTATTCATATATCCCGTTAATGTTAATTAGAACTGTATGGGCCTTTGGAGGTGACAATTTCTTATGTTTTATTCAGACAATAAAGGCAGAGGGAGAGAAAAATTGACTGACTTTTATTTCAAAACATTTGATCAGCACTGGAAGGTGAGGAAAAAGATATATGTGTGAACTGACTAGCAATTTCTGGCAAATAATTCTCCCACACCGTTCCCAAGTACACGTTTGAAGTAATTTTGTTGGCTTAGGAAGAGGATATGAAACGGTCACCAGACCCTTTTATTCCTAATGACATCCCTTCATTAAGTGATATGCAAAGTTAAATGGGGACAGAATATAAGCAGCTGTGGTGGGTGGATTCGAAGGTTGGCCACGGGAGTCTCACCTCTGTTAGGCTATGAAAGTGCCCTGCAAGTTTTGGAGGGGGAGATCTATACTACTTCCTCTACAGTTCCTTTCGAGAGGGCTTGGGAAGTCACTGACAACACTCACAACTACCACAGACCAGGAGAATTCCTCAGCTCAGGTTGGGGTGCAGTTGCCCTGTGTGTGGAACCAATAGCATTTCAGGAAAAACTTCCTTGGAGGTTTGGACTTTTAGCATCCCAAACAGTAGCCTAAATTTTGCTTTCCGGACCTCATTTTCCCCATCACATTGTTGTCCACACACAGCATTGCCACTGACAGCACTATCTGCCAAGTTATCAAGGTGACGGGTATGATCTTCAACCTTCACACAAGACAGGGAATTGACCCTGCAGTATGTGTGCCCCTCACTCACCCAACTACCTATGCTCCTAATGATCAAATCACCCACCACCAGGATCCTTCCATGCCCCGGAAAAGCATCCTCAGCTCAAGAGGATATCTCTTCATCCCCCAAAGAATCAGTGCCTTCTAAGGAATGTTTCCCTCTTCTTCAGAGTGATGCTCTTCTTTACCCAAACCCTCATTCTCCGTCACATCAGGGGAGTTTTCATCATGGGCTGAAGGCCTCTTCTCACCAACATGAAGGAGGAGAGGCCTGGTGGATCTCTTACATCTTCTGGGGAGTCCTCTGTTGTCTGCTGCATCATTGCTCTGCCCTAAGCTGTTATACCAGACTTATATGCACCAATTTTTCTTATGTGTGGATAAATAATTTTGGATAAAGCCTATATACTTTCAAACATCCTTCCACATCACATTTCCAGAATATTTTGTATTGTTCAATATTGAACTTTGCAGAAGCCTATGGTTAAGCACTTAATACTATTTTGACTGGATAGCAGATATCTCAGCGTAAAAAGATGTGCTTTCTGGGCCTTAGAGACATGTCTATTTTGATGTTAATACTTCAGAAATTGTTTGGCAGGCCATGCCAGTAGACCCATGGAACTGGCTCATTCCACTGGCTTGCTCTCTAACATGCTATGAACACCTAATGCACTTAACATAAAACAAGTGTATCTGTTTTCCTCTGTTAAATGTTAGAGGGTTTGTTGAACTTGCCCATAGAGGCTGAGTTAAATGAAACAGTTGAGAGACTTTTGGCAGACTTCGAAATGAATGTTTGAATTCCAGAGCCAGGAAATAGCAATCAAGAATGATGCTCTGTTTTGTGCCATTTTTTGTATTGGCTCATATGACGCATTGCCAAAATGCTGAACTCAACTGAGAATAGGGCATTTTTCCTATCAAGTACTTATGAGACAGTCTATATACCAAGATAACTGCACAGGCTTGAGGAGAACTCTTGTGCGCACTGCAGCTTGCTCCATGAGGAAGAATGGAATGCAAAATCACCGATTGACATGACATAAATCTTAGGCTGCATTAACAAAAGTGCAGTGTTCAGACCATGAGAAGTAAATGTTCTGCTCTATTCTGCACTGATCAGTCTGTGGAGCTGTCCTCCCAACATCTGGGTGAGGTTGGCGCAGGGCAGCAGTCAGATTAGAGTTGTGTAACTGGTAAGAATGCCAGATTGACCAGTGTAACTGGTAAGAATGCCAGATTGACCAGTGGTGGTTCTGCTGGTGCAAGGTCATGGCCCCAACCCCACCACAATACCCTTACCCAGCTTCATCTTGTTAAGTATAATGGTTTAATTGACCTTGAAATAGAAAATGCCTGTATGAATGTCACTGAAGGTTTAACTGGAAAATTGCATTGGGGTATATTGGAGCTAAGAAGTGCTCTCTGAGCACCTAGATGAGTTGATCGTTGATGTTCTCTGTTAGCCCACATGTGGTGTTTAACTTTAGATCATGTGAGAGAGGTATTCAATTGCAAATCACCATCTTAGGAAGTTAGTCTTTGAGTCTTTGAGCAACAGAGAACAAAAGATGTGCTAATGAGGTCTCTCCTGAAGATAAAACAGCTCCAGGCTAATGGAGGTTATGTGGATAGAGAGAGAGGCCTCCAATTTTAGGTGTGTTTGGAGTTATTTCAATTTTGTAAGAAGGTGAAACCTGTGCTAGACATGCACATGATGTTATTCAACTGTTTGGGTGTATCATTCTTTTTATAAAAATAAATTGTGTTCTGTTTTGAAGCAAGTTCTATTTTGAAGCAAGTTCTGTGAGTAAAGATTTAGAATCATATTTGCGGGTCTGGACAATTTTTGTTGTCAGTTTTTATGCATCTTATTGCTCCAACCTGCACAATATTAATATCTTCAACACACCCAGGACAGCAACAGCCGCTTGGGAGGGTGATTTTATGAAGGGCATTAACTACATGAAATGTATCCAGAGGAGAGCAACTGGGATGCTTAGAGGTTTGGTAGCAATCCTACAAGGAATGGTTGTTTAGCCTGGAGCAAAAAATCAAGGGAAGGCATGATAATGGACTGTCATTTATCTAAAGGGCTGTCCTGTAGAAGACAGATGGAAGACCCTTGGGGAAGGACCATAGTTCAGTAGTAGAGCATCTGCTTTGCATGCAGAAGGTCCCAGGTCCAATTCCTCACTTCTTCAAGTAGGGCTAGAAGAGACTCTTTGCCTAAAATCTTAAAGGTCCTCTGCCAGTCAGTGTCAACAATGCTGAGCTAGATAATCTGATTTTCTATGTTGCTCTGCAAATTTTGGCTAAACATTAGGAAACACTTCCTAATGGGAAGAGCTGTTCAGGAAGCAGTGGCCTCATCTTCGCTGGAAGTATCTCAGCAGAGATTAGATGGCCATCTGTTGGGGATGCTTATAGCTGTGTCCCAGACTGTAGCATGCATTGATTGTGCTGGCTACTGTATTCCACATAGAGCAACAAAAGTGGCTGCACATTTTTATATACTAGTTTTAATGTACTGTTCATTCAGTCACAAAACCATGCATTATTTTGAAAGTCTGTGCATAATGCTTGTCTGTAATGAGAGCTTGCAGGGTTCTTCAGCATGCTGGAAACATTTTAGGAATGGAAAAAAGAATTTCATACCTTTTTTCTAGCATCACACATACACTTTTTGAAACATTGCCTATTAGTAGGTCTTCCTGTGCCTCCCTGGCAACCTCCTTCCCCAGACTAATTGCTCACACATTTAATACTTTCCTCCCTTTTTAAATTATGCCACATTTCTAACTTAATGTTCAGACTCCCTTTTCTGCCAGTGGAATTAGCACCTTGCATTATAAACAGTGCCACATTTCCCATTTCTTCCTCCCACGCTTTGATCTATAGAAACTTTCAATGTCATCTACTATATATTTTGGAAAGAAGTTTCTCCATTTGTTTGTTCTCTGGATGTTCGATGCCTATCAGGTTCTCATGGCTAAATTTGGCACAAGGATTCCTGAGGTGGGTTGGCACTTTTGCCAATGTTTGGATGCTGGACACTATTTTGAATCAAGATGGCAGAACAAAGCATGACTTCACATGTTTTTTGGAACTGGTTTAGCAGTTTATTGAGATATCGCCACCAGTCTTGATATGAAGTTTCTTGAGGTGAGAGAACAGACTTCACAACCATTTGCAAGCTGGGCACCATTTTGAATGGTTTGGCTTAACATTTCCCATTTTGGGGCATCGCTTTGCCATTTTTTGACAAAAATGGCCTCCTGGTTAGATATTGCCACCAGATTTGGCAAAAAAAAACACCAAAAAACAAAAAAACCCCCACCCTCAACCATTCCTCATAAGGCTTGGTTTCCAGACCCTTGATCTTCTTGGTTTTCCTCCTCTTCACAGCTCCAGCTTCTCAAGATCCTTTTTAAATTGTGATGTCCAGAACTGAACATAGTACTTCAGGTTATGTCTGCTTTGGGGTTGCATCTCCTGTCAGTCATGTCAACCTCTAATTTTTTGGCTGATGCCAGAAAATGGCAAAAAAATCTTCCCAGGCAAGTCTATTGGGGAGAAACATCTTTGAACCATTGGCTGCAAAGCATTTGGTGTATATCTGCTTTGATGTCCTCAGTATATTTAATGTGCAGGCTTGAAAATAAAACATTTTATAACAGGTAAGAGAACATTTCTGAACCTCATTTCTAGCTCTGCTTCTGTTTTTTCCTAAGCTTATTGTCCAACTAGGCTGCCAAGTCTGAAGTTACATTGTTTTATCATTCTCTTCAGGACCTCCAGGAGTAGGAGTACAATGTTAGGATGAGGGGCCTGAACCAATAGGAAGGCTATTTCCCACTTGATTCGTTGGTAATTTTTTGCTATTAATTTTCCTTAGGGCTGTGCACTGGAATTGAATGAAGCCTGAGCAGAATTGGGATGAATCAGGGAGATCTGGGCTTCAGCTGAGTTGAGTCCAGGTAGCTCATTTGTCCTGTGTCAGGTTATGCTGCCCAGATTGATCTGGGGCTGTCTGGAGGTGGGTCTTGAACAAGAAAGTTGATGCTCCTTTCCAACCTCTTTCCCCACCCTGATCACATGTTTAATCAGGACTTTAAACTTCGTTTCAACAAGCAAACACAAGTTGGGTGGAGGAAGAGGAATTACAGACTCTCCTCCCAACCACTGCTTCTTGCCTGTTTCATTGGGGTTTAAACAGATGTAATGCTGCAAAGATAACTTTCAGCCTCCACAATGATTTTCAGTGCTGTCAGTTCACACACTCGGCTAACACCAGCCAAGAGGAATGAAGCGTTGACAATTCATATACATGTGCGAACCATCCCACAAAATTACTTTGCACATAAATAATGATGGCTGTTGTCTCAAATGGGATGTTCTGATTCCCTTGAAAAGTTCTGGAGCTAATTTTAGTTCTGATTGTCAGATTTTGCTTGGTTTGTGTTGAATTCACTCTCTATGGAGGGCCACAGGGTGTCACTGCTCATTTACACTTTTCTCCATATGATCAGTCCTCTATGGCAGCAGGAAATTAGTTTCTTCATGTAGACACAGACTGTGGATTTATATAGGCCTTTGCTAGAAGTGTGAATGCCTTCCGCCTCTAACAAGGCTTCTTGTTAGTTTTCTATTGCTCTCTAATCTATGGATGGTATGTTTTCAATTTTCCCCACTCTCCACTAGACTAGTGGATATCCAAATATTTATGTTTTGGGGGACAGAGTGCATATTTAAGTTTAATGTCATCTTCTGAAATAATTTTGTCATACTCTCCAATATGCAAAGATATAACTTACCTTCCATGTCTCCCAATTACTTTCTCCAGAGCAATAATCTAGTCCCCCCCCCCCCTTGTGTGAATTTATTAGATGGGTCTGCCATTTGGAAAATATTCTTGCTGGACCAAACTCATGGGGTTACCCAGGAATAAATGAAGATTGAATTTCACACATCATATTGCAAAGTGCTTAACCTTTCCAAGGAGAGAAATTCCTCAACCAGATTATGATATAATGCTTTCTGCACAATTATTTTTTATTATTTTACTCTAGCTATGCATTGCTCGGTACCCAAATGTCAAGAAGAGCTAATTATCATGGGCTGATAAGTGAGATCAAGTACAAAAAGAGGGTTAAAGACCTTTTAGAAATGGGCTGAGGTGTGCGAAAGGTAGGCGTGTCATAATTTCAAATGCATATGGAGTCAAGAATAGGAAATGGATGGATGATCCCTAATTGTTTCTCAATGAAAGAATTTTTTTGAAGACAATTTTTTTGCAGTTCCGTCTGCAAAAAAATTCCATACCTCCGTTATTGGGCGGGGGGGGGGGGGGAATCATGGCTGTAAACAGCATAAAATTACTTCCATAAAACAAGTACAAAACCCATTACAAATTAATAGATCAGCTCAATGCATCATTTTATTCTCTTCTTAATTATGTTATTTTAATGCTCATTTTATAGTTGGCTTCACTTACTAATGTTTTATTTTGAAATCTTTAAGATAATATATTATTTTCCTGTTAATTATGTTGCTGTGAATGTATACTTTCTATATGACTTTCTTCAGCAATATTTTATTCTCGATTGTTTTATTTTATGTTTTCTTAAAAATATAAAGTCGTATAGAAATGAAATCATCACCACCATCATCCTAGCTGGATCACACTGCTGGGACAGATGAGTTTTAAACAGGTGCCTAAATTCTAATAATGTAGGTGCCTGTGTGGTATTCTTTGAAAGTATTTCACTCATGTGACAATTCAGGATAATTGCATCATCTGACAAATGTATTTTGTCTAACAGTTTTAGGTATGCAGCAAAACCAGGTAGTTTATTGAGCCGTAGTGGATCTCCTTATATGAATTGTATTCTGCTTGGTGAGCGATCAGTTGTGTAGACTTTCTCTGAAAACAAATGGTGATTGCTAGTTGCTGCTACAAGGATCACTGTTCAAACTAGAAAATCTTCCCTACTGTTAACCTTCATGGCTGCAAGACCGTATCACATGGAACTTTGTTCTTTGGCTTCCTTTTACTCCAATATATGTATATAAACCAGCATGAGCAATATTGAAGATGGTGGATGCAGTGGATCCAACAGTAGGTGAGGAAAGGCATAGCATAGGATAATAAACCAGTTTCAGGAGCTGCTGTGTTTACCGAGTTCCCTGAATGCACACATATGTGCCATCTGTGTTCCTGAATAAATGAAACTCTGAAATCTCTCAGCATGTCTCTTGTTGAACGGGTTGTGTTTGATCAGTTATACCCACCACTAACTCTGTGTGCCCTGATTCTTTGTGCTAGAAGCTGCTCAGCCTGCATCAAAGACATCAATCATAAGGCAACGACATAATGCAAAAATAACAGTGCCTGTGAATGGAGAAAACTCCAGGGTACATTAGTGTCTCCCTCGTCAAGGGTGATAGGATATCTGAAAATAAGCAAACACTTGTGCTAAAAGGAGGCTGTTCCTTTAGGAAGATGTTAAGGCTTACAGAGGATATGAAAGAGTAATGTTCCCAATCACACAAGGTCACTCCCCCGATACACTTCTCTCACTCTTTGAGGACAGAGAAGGAAACAGGACAGCTATGTGGATGGCAGCCAGGTTTAATAGGAAAACATTCTTGAACATATATTTGTCACGCATAGAGTTCTTTTCAGATGTACTCTACTTAACTCTATTATTTATCAAAGCAGAGAAACACATTGTGCTAGCCTGGAAGTGGGGGCAGCATAGATTATTGATCACGAGAACAGTCAACAATTCTGCTGTATCAACTCTGTAGTCCAGCACCCTCTTCTCACAGTGACCAACCAGATGTCTGTGAGAAACCCGTAAGCGTTTAATAGGAGCTGTTCTCTTATGCCAATTTCCAGTGCAGTGGTTTCAATCTGGGACTATAGCAAAGAGTAGGGATGAATGAGAAATTCAATTCCATACACATGTAAAGCAGACTCATTCTGAAACAATATGCGACTTTTCTTCAAAGCTACCCTTTTGAAATTTGTACTTATCTGAATTTTGTGATGCAGTTCTCCAACCAAGCAAAAGACTTATATGAGAAGAAAATATGCATAAAAATGAAGATATTAGTAAAAATAAGGCATTATGTTAAGGAGAATTGCTTGCAAAAAACATGCATATACATTAGTCATAGAATAACAGAACTGTTGAGTTGAAAGGGACACTGAGGGTCATCTAGTCCACCTCTTGTGTTTATTAGCAGAGATTCACACTAAAATGCTGGTGAATTTTCATGAGTATTTATTGATACTTAACATGTCAATTGTTGTAAGATATGGAGAATTGAATTTAAGATTGGAAAAATGAGAAACTGAGAAATGGAAATTGAACGATCTTTTCATCCTTAGGAATGAAGAGTGGTTAAAGCCCCATACCTGACTGGCAAGAGTCCTAATTTGGATCCCCCCCCCAGGCAATTTGCACTTGGGGGGAAAACCTCCAAAACAACTCTTGCTCTCACCGTTACAGATGCAAAGCTAATGCATCCTCTAGTTTATTCCTGGCAGCTGTCCTTGCTTTCATTTAATGCAAAATGCAGAACAATCCCAAATGCTCCCCCCCCCTCCACATGATGTTTCGTTGCTAGCTCATTAGCACTTAGATGACTCTAAGGTGACAGTACCTTCTCCACTACATGCCAAGACAATGGTGTACAAAACCTGAAGGGCTGTTACAACTAAGAGGGCAGAGACAGGGATATCTTGCTGTCTCAGAGAGCAGAACTACGTAGATCTCACCTGAACATTAGGAGAAGGATCTTAACAGTAGGAGCAGTTTGATAGAGGAACGAGTTACCAGAGGGAAGGGGGGCTGTGGGCAGGTAATATTCCGCATTTGAGGTTTTCAAGCCAAAGTTGGAAGCTCTAGCTCTGGATATCCTGCAAGGGGAGTTAGCCCCTTTCCACCCCATTTACCTAATGTTTCTATCTTAATTTTCAACAAGTGTCATATTTGTTACAATTTTTTATTGATATCCTGCCAGTGACTGTGCTTAATGCTTATTGTGTCATGTTTAATGAATCAACAGGGCCAGTCCCACAACATAATCTCCCGCCCCAAATGAGATCCCCCATGGAATGCCTCTAGGCCTCTGGTTTGGGCCCTGAATTCTTAGGGTCTGGGATGCTCTTGACCTGGTAACCCTTACTCATAACAACTGTCAGCATTGTTAATAAACTACAGTTCCCAGGATCCTTTGGGCGGAAGCCATAACTGTTTAAAGAGTATAGTTTTCAATGTATAGTACAGATGGGGCCTATGAAATGGGCCTGGTAGATATAAAGAATTCTGCCTGGTGTGGAAGAAAATGGCAGCATTGTTCCATTCTCCTGCGTTAGTTCATGCAAATATTAGCTCCAGCCAATGAAGCAACTATGAAGTGTCAACTTTGTCAGGGTACAATTTCATTACCCTGTCATATTCCCAGAAGTAATGCATATGGAGCTGTTGGCTTTCGTATTTGTAATTTGTCTTTGAGGAGCAGAGCAATTAAGGTTATTTTGTACATAAAAGCACTGGAATTAGAGATGATTCTTTAGTGCCTGAGAAAATATGCGACACAAGAAAATGAATCCCTCCCATGTTATTAGACACTAATAGATAAATAATTTGCTGCAGGAATTTCTCTAGGGAAGAAAATCCATTTTTTTCTTTTTACATTTTTATAACACACTTTTCTTCTTCTTCTCCCACTTAAATGTTATGACTACCTGAGGAATTAGCTTCAGAAATTGCTATGGATTGAATTCTCCTGTTTCATCACTAAAATGAATATAACAACCTTTAATCTTGAGGCTTTCAGTTCAAACATATCACTTAATTACCCATTTTCAGAGAGCCTTTATTGGTTATTTTTAGCACCAAATGACTGGTGCTGTCACTTGAGCCGTGCTGCTCTTCCTGCCAGGCCCCCATATGCTTTTCAGTGACAGCTGGCAGTGCTGCTTCTCAGTGGGAGCCAAGTTCACTTTCCAAGCACCCACCATTTGAAGTTCCCCAAAATGTAATGCCCCAGCCCATTTACACATGGAAGCTATAGATTTCATAGACCTATGGGCGGAGGACTGAATTTTTGGATAACTTAAGATGGCGGGTGGCCACTGTGGACAAGAACAGAACTAAGCTCCCTTAGAAAAGCTTTGTTGGCTGTTCACCTTGAAATGTGTCCAGGGGGCCTGTGGATGCTGGAAAGTGGTGCCACCATCACCTCAAAGGGATGGCAGAGAAAGCTTGTGATGGCTGCCACTGCAGTTACACAACCAGTCCTGGAGAATCCTGCACAAGTTAGGGGGTGATAGGTACAACTGTTTAATTGCACACTGAAATTGAGAACGCTTGTATGTTTGCTGCTAAGAGATTAACATTGGAAAATGCCATTGGAGTATACTACGCTGGAAAGATCTCTCAGCTTCTAGATGAGTTGAGAATTAAGTGTTGATGTTCTCTGCCAGTCTTCACGTATGTGTTTAACCTTAGATCATGCGAATAAAGTATTCAACTGTGAATTCGTCATTTTGAAGGGAGTTGCCTTTGTCCTTTTACTCCCAGGTACAGTCAGAGAAGAACGTGATAGTCATAGGCTAGATGCAGGCCAATGCAAGCTGTGGGAGAGACAGAGGACTGATTTCAGCTCTGATCGTAATTAAGTGATTTAAGAAGAAGAACCTATGCTTGAATATGCATATTCTTTATTCAACTTTCTGGATGTATCTGATTGTTTTGTACCTGTTTTTGAAGAAATTCTGTAAAGCTCTGAATAATACTTATGGGTCTGGACAATTTTTATTCCAAAAGGAGTCAGCTTTTATGCATCCAAGTGCTTCGTGCTGAACAATATTAATATCTGCAATAGGGGATGTGGTGGTGGGGGGCATTGTTGGCACCATGTTAAGCCAATACATGAAGGAAGAATGCCTGAATAGGAGAAAGGATTCATTTTTACATTGCAATCCAGGTCTATGGACTTTGCGTGCATCAAAAACTTGTTTTCCCCCGCTTTTCTTCCCTGAGTCCCCAACCCGTTCTAAATTCTGGCCCAAGCACTGATGCATAATCTAGCTGATGATATCTCCAATGCTTCCTCTCCAATAACACTCTCTGTTCCATCTAAGACAATGGCACCCGCTGGAAGATGGCACGGGTCACAGGGACACAGCAGGGAGTGAATACTGAACCCAGAGCTAAAGGGTTAGAGGATTCAGACCTGAGCGAGAAATCAGCTTGAGATGCTGTTTGAGCTTTCTCCAAATCTGAAATGATTTCACCAGGGAGAAAATATATGTACCACACTTTTTTTCTTCCTGGTTAGATCCTTAAGGGGGTGAAAAAAAAGAGAGGACAATATTTGTCATGTAAACACACATGCCAGGAGTTAAATGAATGCAGCTGGAAAAGTGCAGGCCAGAGTTACGGAGTGTGGAATTGAAGCCACGGAGCTTTTCAGCACATGTTTCAACATCTCACAACTTGTTATTTACAGAACAATTCACCTCACTTTATTCCCATCATAAAGAGAGTTGTAAAACAGAAATGTATAAATCATTCATTTTTCCAGATCCTTAGCTCTAAACCTTGAAACATCTGGGCCTGTGGGGTTTGACTCGAAGTTTTCAGAGTGGTCAGTTCATTAGGCCTTATAGTAGGAACGTACTCTTGTGCTTCCTTTTATTTCTGTAATGCGCCTATTTCTTTATTGACAATACTCTCTCCATTTTGAAAAAGGCTCTCATACAGGGCTGCTTTCCCAGTGTGTGGAAACGAAGGATTTCAGGTTAAGCTGGTGAATGTTATTGATGAGCTACCCTGTTACTTTCCAGAACTGAGAAGAAACATCACTCATTGAGAACGTAGCAGGCAGCAGGCAGGGAGATCTGCCGTTGTATAATATTCACCTCCTTTCTTCCACACAATAGCTCAGTGGGGAGTTTCAGCAGACTACCTGGGAGTTCAGTTTGAGCTGATTCAGACTTTTCAAAGTTGAAAGGGAAAAAGAAGTCTGAGTTTTGCGACTTCTTTCCCCAAACTACTATCCATGAATGCATGCTCAGGGCATGCCATTGATGCATGTGATGTAAGGAGTGGGGACAGAGGTACAATCCTGCTTCCACTTTCTCCACACATAACTATCATGCAAGGATAAGGTCTAAGTAAGTTGTCGCATAGATTAGATGCTAATTAAGATACAGTGGTACCTCTGGAATTGGTGCTTTTGAATTATGGTGCTGGAGGAGACTCTTGAGAGTTCCATGGACTGCAAGAAGACCAAACGCATCCATTCTTAACGAAATTAGCCTTGAGTGCTCACTGGAAGGACAGATCGTGAAGCTGAGGCTCCAATACTTTGGCCACCTCATGAGAAGAGAAGACTCCCTGGAAAAGACCCTGATGTTGGGAAAGATGGAGGGCAAAAGGAGAAGGGGACGACAGAAGATGAGATGGTCTTCTTGCAGTCCATGAGTCTCCTTCTTGAGTCTCCTCCAGCACCATAATTCAAAAGCATCAATTCTTCGGCGATCAGCCTTCTTTAAGGTCCAGCTCTCACTTCCATACATTACTACTGGGAAAACCATAGCTTTAACTACACAAATTATTATTATTATTATTATTATTATTATTATTATTATTATTATTCACCTTGTTTGAATACTATGAGACCTCATTGAGGTTGTTGTTCTTGTTATTTACCCATCCTTTACCCTAAGGTCCCAGGGCAAGTTACAACAATTAAAACACAATGTTAAAAACCATTTAAAACAACTAACAATCACAGAAATTAGGGCAGCATTTGTTCAGGGGGAAGTGGGTAGTGGCTGCATTCTTTTTCTCTGTTGCCTTCTCTTTCTCTCTTCCTACCCACCAATTCACCCATCTCTAAAACACACACACACACACACACACACACACACACTGTTCCTCAGAATCACTATTGCAGCAGCAACAACAACAACAATAAGAGCACATTCTTTTCAGGAATTCAGATACTGTCAAAACTCCCTTATTCTTACCTCAAAGCATCTGCTGGCCTGGAAATATTTGCTAGGTTAAAAAATTAAAATCACTTGTTCATTTGGATATAGAGATAATACATGATTTACAGTTCTCAAATCTGTGCTAATGAATCTTCTTTTCATCTATTAGGAAGCAGTTTGATCTTTATGTGAATATGACCTGGAGCATTCCAAAGGATTCATTTATGAAGCACATGAACACACAGGCACCATTTATCCTTGTAGCTGGAAAAAGGTTTCTCTTTAGGTAGTATGAAAGTCATTAATCCCATGCAGCTAACTGCTGCCCTGATTGAAATATTGTTCAAAAACAAGCACGCATATCTCCTACAGCTGTGAATATGAAAAGTAAGGCATGTATGTTAAACACACTATGCACCAGGGCACATAACTCTTTAATGCACTAGGGCCCCATATGTGCTGTGCATGTTTCGCTTTTAAATATTTTTGGTAGGTAAATCTTTGTTGGGAAATGTGTGCATGATTTGGTGTGGCAGAGGCATATTTCTCTTTTTCCATTGGCGATCATTGATTTGTGAATGAGATTCTGACAATCTCATTTCTGTAAAGAAGTTATGAGCCTGTGGTTATTATTAATTATAATTATTTCAACTTATACACCGCCCTGTACCCGGAGGTCTCAGGGCAGTTCACAACAAGACCACAACATATAAAATCAAACCAAAAACAGTAACCCAATAACCTCCCCTCCCAAAAAAGCCACATTCTAAAAGAGTGTTTGATGTCAATAAGATCAACCAAAGGCCTGGTTATAAAGGAATGTTTCTCGCCTGGCACCTAAAGGTGCATAATGAAGGTGCGAGGTGAACTTCCCTGGGGCGAACATTCCATAGACGGGAAGCCACTGCAGAGAAGGCCTATTCTCATCTTGCTACCTTCCGGACCTCTTGAGGAGAAGGCAAACGAAGGAAGGCCTTAGAAGATGATCTCAGGGACTGGGTAGGTTCATATGGGAAGAGACATTGCGGTCCTGGTTGAGCTTCTTTCTCCTCTGAACATCTGCAAACATGGGTTGTTTATTTCACACTTTAGGAAACACATATTTAGCAATCAGATCTCTACGCAAATATTGCCACGGGTTTCCCAGTGGACTAAGTAATGGGGCATGCATCTATTTTATTTTATGTAAGAGCCTATTGGATCAGGTCAATGGTCCATTTTGTCCAACATCCTGATCTCACAGTGACTAGCCAGATGTCTGGGGAAAACCTGCAAAGAGGATTCACGCATAAGAGCACTTGCCCCTCCTGTGACTTCCAGCAACTCTGAAGCATTACTGCCTCTGACCGTGGAGAACCTCACATATACATATAAGGCTAGGAATGCTGAATTGCCTTGGGGCTTTTGCTCTTAGGAAACACGATTGGTTAATCACAGAATGAAGTGCTACTAGCCATACTCGGAGTAGACCAATTCACTGCAAGAAGTGAACCAGTCTGTGGAACAGCCTCCTATCAGATGTCAAGGAGATAAATAACTACGCAACTTTTAGAAGACACCTGAAGGCAGCCCTGTTTCGGATTTTTTTTAATGTTTGACATTTTATTATGTTTTTATATGTGCTGGAAGCTGCCCAGAGAGGCTAGGGAATCCCAGCCAGATGAGTGGGGTATTATTATTATTATTATTATTACTATTATTATAAACAAACTTAACTTAAGCCCATTGATTTCAATAACATTGGGTTTTACTTTAAATCTGTCAGCTCAGCTTTTATTATCCCATTACAAGCAGACAGAAGCAGAAGAAATTAGATTTTTACAAAGGTTTAAGTAATGCTCTAATTAATAGTATAAAACAGCATTAGAAAAACATAAGGAGAACCCTGCTGAGCATACCAGCAGCCCAACTAGTCCAGCATTGTTTCCACAGTGGCCACCCAACTGTGTGGGAATCTCACAAGCATTCATACCTTAAGGTATAGTAGATTTCTGTATACTTTTTCTGAGACATAGCTTATTCCATCCCTGCCTTGAAGAAAATAATATTATACCTACTAAATCATCAGAGCAACTCCCCCCCCCACTCCAGCTTGAAGTTCTAGGAACCTTGCAGGCAATATATTTGTCAAGTCTTGTTTAATGTAGCTTTAAACTGTTTAAGAAAGGAATATTCCAACTTTCATTTTTTATTTTATTTTCCAACCTAATAGATTTTCCTGTTAGGGAATGTTTCCTGGCATTCAGGCTATGATTTCCTTTCCCCTCAATACTTCCATTGTTCTCAGTCCATTCTTATGGCCCACCTTCAACCTCCCTTTTAAGCCCTGTTGTGGATAAAATAACCACTAGTTTGGGTTGGAAATTCAGGAGCTCATAATGTCCACTGACTAGCACTTCGATGTGTCGTCACATAACACCTGTTTTCCAGAATCTGCACTGACTGCCTATATGTTACCAGGCTCAACATAAGTGGTGTGTGTTGACATATAAAGATCTGAATGACTTGGCAACTACCAATACCAACCTGCCGAGGTCTAGAAATCAACCCTGATGGTTGTACTTCCTGCAAGTATGGTGCACTGTGTGGTGACATGCGGTATGGCCTTCTGGGTAGCAACTCCTCGGGCATGAAACTCCCTCCCCCCTAGTAGCACATATAGCTACATCTTTGATGAGGTTCCATTGTCACCATAAAGCATTTTTATTCAACCAGGCTTATGGTGCATCTGATGATCTCCTCCTATGGATTTTTATGCTGTCTTATTTTGACAATTTTTATTATGATTTACGATGCTTTCAGAGGCTCCACTTGGGGTTTTTATGTTGTACAGTGGTACCTCGGGTTACAGACACTTCAGGTTACAGATGCTTCAGGTTACAGACTCCGCTAACCCAGAAATAGTACCTCAGGCTAAGAACTTTGCTTCAGGATGAGAACAGAAATTGTGCGGCGGCAGGGGGAGGCCCCATTAGCTAAAGTGATACCTCAGGTTAAGAATAGTTTCAGGTTAAGAATGGACCTCTGGAACGAATTAAGTTCTTAAGCTGAGGTACCACTGTAGTGTTTAATTTTGGTGTCTTGGTCTTTTTGGAAACCACTTTATGACCCTTTTAAAATGAAAAGCAGTATATACCTAAATAATCTCCAGACTTCCCACCATCCCCTCCATGGGTCTTATTGTCAACATTTTCTACTGCATATTATTTCATAATCCATATTTTGTATCTGTCCATATTGTCCATAGCAATTGTTACATTACAAGTGTTATTAATATCCTGCAAATGTTTTCATCGGCTTACAGTAGTCTCCTAAATAAATTATATTTTCCCCCATTTTTTAAAAAAGTTTTCGTCTTCTTGGTTCCTGAGCTTTCTGGTCAGTTTTGCCATTTCAGCATAGTCCATCAGCTTGGTTTGCCATTCCTCTCTGGTAGGGACTTTGTCTTCTTTCCAGCTCTGGACAAGTAGCACCTGTGCAGCTGTTGTTGCATAGGATCAGGCCAATATTAATCTAGCCCAGCACCATGCTCTAACATTTGTCAACTATATGCCTGTAGGAAATCTGTAAGCAGGGCCTCAGCACAAGGCTAGGCTCCAATCTGTAGTTTCTAGCAACTGGTATTCAAAAGCATTGTTGCCTCTGATTGTGGAGGCAGAGCATAGCCATCAGAGCTGGTGGATATTGATATCATTAAAAAGGTAAAGGTAAAGGACCCCTGACAGTTAAGTCCAGTCGCAGACGACTCTGGGGTTGCGGCGCTCATCTCGCTTTACAGGCCGAGGGAGCCGGCGTTTGTCCGCTCCACAGACAGTTTTTCCAGGTCATGTGGCCAGCATGACTAAGCCACTTCTGGCACAATGGAACACCGACACCAGAGCAGCGCACGGAAATGCCATTTACCTTCCCGCCGGAGCAATACCTATTTATCTACTTGCACTTTTTGGCGTGCTTTCGAACTGCTAGGTTGGCAGGAGGTGGGACTGAGCAACGGGATCTCACACCATCGTGGGGATTCGAACCGCCGACCTTCTGATCGGCAAGCCCAAGAGGCTCAGTGGTTTAGACCAAAGTGCCACCGCATCCCTACTGATAGCCTTAACCTCTAGACAATTGTCTAAGCCTCTTTTTAAGCCTTCCAAGTTGATGGCCATCCCTTCCTCCTGTGGAAGTGAGTTTCATGCACTAACATTACAGTAGCCCATTACATTTCCCAGGGGAAACTTCAGCATGCTGCTTTGCATAGGAGCATGCAAGGTGCTAGAGGCTCAGCTGATTGGTGTTGTCAGAGATTCACACTTTCCATGGAACCATTTATATTCCTGATTGTGCCTTTTACCTGTCCCACACCTGGCATCACATACAATGTCAGGTGCAAAGCAGGTGGGCGTGGGTTTTGGGAAAAGCCTTGCGGATCAATTTAGGTCTGTGGGTCAGTGGTTTCCCATCACTGTGCCAGAGGAAAGAAGTGGTCTCCCTTTGTTCCCTGCACCTGCTACCTTACAACCACTGAATTTGTCCCGTCAGTGAATGTTACATTTTGCATTTTGGCTTACAAAGTTATTAAACTCCTGTAAGAAAGCCAGCTGCCCCCATTTCTATAACACTGGACAACTGAGATGTTGAGATGAAAGGCAAATAAAGTAAGCTACTAAGCAAAAGGGAAAAAAAACAGTGGGCAAACAGCAAACATTTTATTAAAATATATTTAAATCAAATTGCAGTGTTCCTGTAAAAAAAGCAGAAAATCCTATTTCACTCGATATACCATATTGCCTCATCTGCAGGTGTTTGTAGTTTTGGCACTTCTGAAATAGCAGGAAATGTTTTAACAATTAGGGTGAGCAAATTGCTAAGGGAAATAAGGTAGTAAGTTACCAACTGAGTTCTTAAATAAAACATTCCATCTCTAATGGAGTCCTGATGCTGCACATCAGCCTTGTGTTAGCAGAGAGTGCTGCATAGCCATGGGCAAGCTTGAGCTCCAGTCTAGCTTAGTAATGGCAATACGTTCAGCAAAAGAGCAAAAACCATTTTTGAAATGGAAGGAAAAGATAGCAGAGATAGATCAATTTTCTCCGGGTTTCAAATTATACAGGAGATTACATTGATATCAGGGTATTCCATATTTGTTTTCCTTTCCTTCCTTCCTTTCCAGCTTCTCATTTGGTGTTGGTGTCTTTAATCAGACTTTGGCTTATCTGATACACACAGTCAGAACATGAGTAATGGAACGCAGTGCATTCTAAAATATTGATGATATTTGCTGTGAAAGGAGCACACCGCTCTTGTTTGAGAAGAAAAACAATTCATTGGAGTATGCACATAGGAAATAAAGAGAAACTAATCAGGGTGGTACTTACTATAGCTGAGTGCTCAGCATGCCGCAGACAAGGTGTGCCCAACCAGCATGGTGCCCTCCCAATGTTGTGGACTTATCATGCACCCGGAAGATAACTGATTAAAATTGGCTATTCACCTGGCTAAGTCATTCAACTGTTTTTGATAACATGGAAAGCCACGTCTAGCTGTTGGGAAACCCATAATTGGACCCGTTCCCAGGATGGAGATAAGCCAAAGTGATCAGGCAGAATGGGGGTTATAAGTTAAGGTGACAGATCCTTTCCTTGATCCAGATCAAAATTTCAGAAAGGTCTGGCAGATTTGCCTATCTCAGGATTTATAATAGACTGGCAGGTCAGGTGGATTTCTGGAAGGAAGAACACCAGTCTACATGTACTCTTATGTAAAGAATGCACTCTTAAATTAAACTATATATATAAAATATATTCTGAGTCCAGATTTTTATTTCTAAGAGTCCCAGGGCTCTGAACGCAACAATAAGGACAATGGGACACAAGGGTTAGATATTAAGTAGCTTGTTGGTTAAGATCCAGAAAAGCTATTGCCATTTGCTCCGACTGAGTGCTAAAGAGCGGTTTTCCATGGGAGAAAGCAGCATGACAAGAGGAAGTATGTATAAGGCCTGAATCTCTGAGAAAGCTATACTTTAAACCCAGATCTACAGCATGCATTCTCAGGTTTTCAACCAAAGAATTCATTACCATGTTGCCCTGATTTGCTCTGGTATCTCCACATGGATTCAGAGTTTCATGCACATAGTTGATTTGGGTGGGTACACACACCAAATCTGTGGATCTCAATGCTCACCCGGGTCAGGCTCCCTTGAATGCACTAGGTATGCCTTCTGATACAGATGATAATGTAACTTTCTTCTCAGTGCCATTAGTTGTTCCAAGCAAATGGTTTTCTGTGACAAGAGCTGGATCAAAGCCGGTGACCATATGTACGTAGCAGCTACCAAAGAGTATAATAAATACTCATTATGAGAATAATTTACAGTGCAGGTTTCTCCACCGAGGAAGGTATACATGTGATTTATGACTCAGGGACAGGCTTGGTAATTGTCAATCTGCCCATCTAATCATCTGCCAAATTAGTGGGAATGCATTTTCTAGCAAAGCTGATTGCTTGGTTTAGAAGTTTACTTTATAGAAAAAAGAATTTCTTTATATAAAAAAGAATTTCCTTTTTCCTAGGTAGTGATGCATTTGAAGAAAAGGGGCTTTTTGAAAGTCTCTGAAAGCTTCAAGGACAATTTCTTTAATCTTTTGACATGGTAGAACTTACACTTCTTTTGTCTGCTGCTATTATTTTGTGAATGAGTAAGAAACAGAGATAAATTGCTCATCGTTTAATACATCTATTAATGGTCCTGTCATCTTATCATCTAACTTTGCATTTATTTCTTTTGGATTCAAACATAGGAAACACGGAAAGCTGCTCTATACTTGGACCATTGGGTCCATCTATCTCAGTATTGTCTACACTGGCTGGCAGCAGCTCTCCAGGAATTCAGGCAGAGTTATCTCCTAGCCCTGGGGACTGACCCTTGGATCTTCACCATGCATCTTCTGAAGTTCCTATGTTTGCAAGCATAAAACCAATTATGGAATACAGAAGATGTAGAGGGAACCAGACAGAGGGCCTTCTTGGTAGTGGCACCCACCCTGTGGAACACCCTCCCTTCAGATGTGAAGGAAATAAGCAGCTATCCTTTCTTTAAAAGACATCTGAAGGCAGCCCTGTTCAGGGAAGTTTTTAATATTTAATGCTGTACTGTTTTTAACACTTGATTGGGAGCCACCCAGAGTGGCTGGGGAAACTCAGGCAGATGGGCGGGGTATAAATAATAAACTATTATTATTATTATATAGAGATAAAAAATGGTGATATCCAGTCTTCTGTTTGTGCAAAATATCTGGGGATAATCCAGTAAAGTCCCCTTGATCTTAATGGGAGAGTTAAGCATGTTTAAATCCTCCTCACTGACACAAACAAGATTTAAAAACGCTTACTTTTGACTGGATGAAATAAGACCAGCGAATAAGAGCAAAGGAGGAACTCTGTGGCATGAGTTTCAAACAGTCACATTGTTACTTTTCTTCATTGCGCAAAAAACATCCCGCTCAGGGCCAACCCAATACATTTTGGTACCTGAGGCAAACCACAAGATGGCATCTCTCCCCCCCCCCGCCCCACCGAAGAAGGGGTAAATAAGGATCCATGAAGAGGGGAATAAAGATCTACATCGGGAATAAGGGGCAGAAATCAAATCAACTTTACTCAATAGTTGAAGTGGGAATCAAAGGCTGTCACAGGTGAATCAGGCTGGGTGGGTGCAGACCCCAGGATACCTCAGAGGGCAGCCCCCAACATTTCCTCTCTAGGGGTGGGAGGAAACTAGCAGTGCTTCCTTTTCACCAAGAGGCCACTGTAGAAGTGGCATGGGGTGGGGGCTGCTGAGGAAGCAGCAGATTCAGCCTCCAAGGAGCACACCAAGGAGGTAGTTTCTGTTGGGATGTAGCTAAGGAATTGGGAGCAATTAGGAGGCCCCAGCTGGCCCCAGCCCACCGGCCTGTGTGCTGGGTTATCTCCAGTCCTTGGATCAGTATGAAACTGCGACCCTAGCTTCAGAAGCCTTCAGAAGCTGGGCATTCACACTCAGCAGAGTAAAACGCTGTGCAACAGAAGTGGCATGGAGAAGCTGTGTTGAGCATATTTATAAGCAGTTTATTCAGCATACAACAGGACAAAAGGAAAACATGTCTTCTCTCCTTCATGTCCAAAGCAAGCAGCTAAAAGCAAAAGCTATACATAAACGGAAGTTCCCAGCAAGCTGTGCTGGAATGTAAACAGGCATGTGGCACACAACAGTCATGCCTGTCCCTTAAGCTGGAATGGAATATTCTAACAGTTTCCTCACCTTGCCTCATGGATGGGCTGGACCTGATCCCACTCATGTTAGATGACTGTGATAATTTATTATTCAGGTGGTCAGGAATCGAACATAGTATTATTCTGTAATTTTGCCCTTTTGATATTTTTTCCTTTGATCATAAAGGGGTTTTTGGGGGGTGGGGGCTGGAGTAGGTTCCTGTGCCAGTAATACAGTTTGGAAAACCCAAAATAAATAATTAGAATATAGTCTCATGCAGGTGGCAGGCAAAGTCGTGGGATAAGCCATGGGAAATTAGTTAATTAAATGTGAATGGTCCTCACGTGAGTTCCTGCTAGCAGGAAGCGACTCTACTTGAACATGGAAGGGTGCTAATGTAGCATCACTACACAGGCCATCTGGAAGTGCTTTCAGAAAGCAGTAGTAGTGTTTTCTTTTGCCGTGTTTATGTTTCCCATAAATAACTACAAACACTTTTAGAACAAGTGCTTGCAGGATAGAGACGGAGGAGGGAGAAATACTGTGGGTGGGTGGGGAGATAAAAGCAGTGGTGTAAGGGATGGAGCACAGCTCTGAGACTTTTTTCCAGAGCAAAATCATACCCTGGATAATGAAATCATCTGCTGGATTAAGCTGCCTGCATTTTGGGCTCTCCTTGGGAATGTAGCTATGGGTACTTTGGTTATAAGCTCCTGGACCCTGAAATTTCCCACTACACCACACCACAAGTCTGCCACTTACCAACAGTTATTTTAGCTACAGTTGCCTATTGCTGATTGCCCATCTTTAAATGAAATAAATTGCAAATCTGTTCAGAAAATATTTCCTTTGAGGTAAGCCAGGGGAAGGACTTGGAAAAATAGTTCCAGTTCACTGACCTGTTACTCCATTTCACACAGCTACATGTGTTCTTTGAAACTTCAACACCAAGCAACCATCACAGAACAAAGAACAGATATTTCATAACACCAGGCGCTCTATTTTCCCCAGACCACACCTCTCAACACCCCTAATTCATATTCTTCTTGAGTCCTTTTATCTGCCTGGAATGTTCCCTTGAACCCTGTATCATAGTTGCCTGAATGCAGACTAGAGAAGTGTGGGTGTAGAAACTAGCATAAGGTACAAAAGGAAAATTTGTATTCATTTTTGCACCCACTTTTCCTTTTGGCCCCATCCATCATTGGCATGTGGTCCCTGGAATGTTATCTAGTTCAGAATGTGGCTCTTGGTCTTAGAAAACTGCTGGAAAAAAGTGAAAGTTGGGGTGCCACAGTGTTCTGTCCTGGGCCCACTGTTGTTCAGCGTCTTTATAAACAACTTGGATGAATTAAACGAGAGGATGCTAATCAGATTTGCAGATGACACCAAAATGGGAGGGGTAGCTAATGTTGCAGAAGACAGAATCAGGATTCAAAATGACCTCAACAAACTGTAGAACTGGGCCCAAACTAACAAAATGAATTTCAATAAGGATAAATGTAAAGTTCTGCACTTAGGCAGGAAGAACCAGATGCACATATATAAGAAGGGAGACACCTGGCTTACTAGTAGTATATATGAAAAGGATCTTGGGGACTTAGTGTATCACAAGCTTAACATGAGTCAACAGTGTGATGCAGCAGCGAAAACAAAAAGCATAATCAACAACAAAAAAACTAATACTTTTCTAGGCTGCATCAACAAAAGTAAAGTATCCAGATCAATGGAAGTAATAGTACCACTCTATTCTGCCATGGTCAGACCACATCTAGAATACTGCGTCCAGTTCTGGGTGCCACAATTTAACAAATATAATGATAAGCTGGAATGTGTGCAGAGAGGATGACCAAGATGATCAAGGGTCTGGAAAGCAAGCCTTATGGGGAACAATTGAGGGCATTGGGTAGGTTTAGCCTGGGTGAGAGGAGATGGAGAGGAGATATGATGGTCATCTTCAAATATTTAAAGGGCTGTCACAGGGAAGATGGAGCAAGCTTGTTTTCTCCTGCTCTGAAGGGTAGGACTCGAACCAATGGATTCAAGTTATAAGAAAAGAGATTCTGACTAAGCATCAGGAAGACCTTTCATAGAATCATAGAATCATAGAGTTGGAAGAGACCACAAGGGCCATCGAGTCCAACCCCCTGCCAAGCAGGAAACACCATCAGAGCACTCCTGACATATGGTTGTCAAGCCTCTGCTTAAAGACCTCCAAAGAAGGAGACTCCACCACACTCCTTGGCAGCAAATTCCACTGTTGAACAGCTCTTACTGTCAGGAAGTTCTTCCTAATGTTTAGGTGGAATCTTCTTTCTTGTAGTTTGGATCCATTGCTCCGTGTCCGCTTCTCTGGAGCAGCAGAAAACAACCTTTCTCCCTCCTCTATGTGACATCCTTTTATATATTTGAACATGGCTATCATATCACCCCTTAACCTCCTCTTCTCCAGGCTAAACATGCCCAGCTCCCTTAGCCGTTCCTCATAAGGCATCGTTTCCAGGCCTTTGACCATTTTGGTTGCCCTCCTCTGAACAGTAAAATCATTTTGACAATGGAATGGACTCCCTTGGAAGGTAGTGGAGTCTCCTTCCTTGGAGGTTTTTAAGCAGAAGATGGATGACCATCTGTCCTGGATGCTTTAGCTGAGATTCCTGCATTGCACGGGGTTGGACTAGATGACCCTTATAGCCTCTTCCAACTCTAAAATTCTGTGAGTCTATGACTCCAGTAAAAGGGTTCATGAGGGTTTAAAGGGTATATTTTGCAGTGGGTTTGAGAGAGTCACAGTATGGAAAGTGATTAACAGCATGTTAAAAAATGATGTAAGCGCCACAAATGAGTTTACATTCCGCAACATAAATATTGAGGATTCCTGGCCTTTTGAACAAAGAAACCACAACTACAAAGGAAGAAGTGAACCAAATCCAGCACATTTTCCAATAAGTTTCCTACTTGGGCAGAAGTTTTAAAATATATTTAACATTAAATACCTAGACCCCTGTGAAGAACAAAACACACAGAATCATTGTTTCAGCAGTGTTAGGAATACATGGGCTTGCAATATAATAATTAGGCTTAAGCCTATCAAAAGTTTATTGCTCTGGATGTTGGAAGGATTGGAAGGGATACAGGAATCTGAAACATTGACTTCACTCTTGCCATTTATTTTTATTAAAGGAATTGTAATGAGGAAAATGTCACTGCCAACAAAGCTCACTCATGTGTGGGGTCCCAGTCCTTTCCCCTGCAGAATGGAACTAGGCCTGTAATGTATTTGGTGTGCTGCAAAACAAATTAACACTTCTGAAGAATGAACTTCAGCTTGGAATGCAAAAAGAACCTCAGCAAGCATCTCCACTAACCAAGTATTAGTGCTCAGAGTTTGGTCTAATTCATAAACTTAATGTATGACAGCCTCTTTTCCAGGTCCCACTTCCAAGTCATTCTGGTAGGATCTGTTGAGAGGTAGCAGTTGGGCTGGCCAAATGACGTCCCAACCACAACCTTACACCAGCCCTAAGGTGGGGTTAATGCTTGTATGGAAAGAGGGATGGACAAATCTCTCAATATTATTTCTTCCAGTTTCTCATTTTTTCTTAAGTTCAGTTCGCCATATTTCTTGACCAGTGTGAATTAAAACAAACAAACAAACCATTCTCCAGTGTGAATTTGTTTTTAGACATCCTCCTGAAAATTCACCAGCATTTTAATACAAATTTCTCCCAAATTCAGAGTTTTGTATGCAATTTTGCCTGATAAACACATTTTTTTGCAAATTTCCTCCATATTTAATATTTCATTTTCTCTAAAATGCACATTTTTATCCACACTTTCCCCTGATGGACAAATCTTTGTACACTTTATTTGGTCAAAAAATTACATTACAAAGAAGTGTGAATTTCAAAGGACAGCTGTGTTTGTGTTTCAGTTTGCATGTTGTATTGGAAAGTGTGAATTAGGAAGGTTTGCGTTAATACACACTGAACCAAATTTCTTCCTTATTGCCAGGTGGAGGGGAACAACATTATCCAGCTGGTTCTTACAGTTAATCTGTAAGAATAGGGTGACCACAGGTCCTACTTTACAAAGAATAATCCTCCATTTCAAAGGAATTCTCTGTTTGAAAGAGTTCTTCTTTGAGGTGATATGTAAGCAGCCACCCAGGCATAGAGAAGCATAGTAGCCTGGTAATAAAAAACATTCCTTATTGAACGTCCAGGAGGTCAGTTACCTCCTTCTGAGACACTTCAGCCCTTGAGGTTGCACTTCAGTCATCTTTTCAAATAGCTCTTGACATGATCTTGCCTTTCAACAAATGCAGATGCCCTGTACACATTCTAAAATGAATTGGCTGCTTGGAAGACTGAACCAACTGTCCCAATGAAATCTGAATGAGGTATAATTAACCGAGGGTTCAAACAAGCATGGGTTTCGCTCACTATTTTCCTGAAGTTCCACTATTTGTTCTTCACAAAGCCTGCCAGAACAGAACGCCGGAGGTGCATTCAGATGTGGGGGTTTTCTGCGATACTTTCCCCATTGATAAAACTTCTTTTCCAGATTCTAATGTTTATTTTACACTGCATTACCTGTTGAATTATGGAACTGTGGCTTTTTTGATTGATATACTGCCATGACACACTAAATCTTATATGGTGAGAAAGAACTAAATGGTGGAATGCCACCTGAATGTCTGTTGCATGAAATTATAATACAATCTTCCCACACTTTTCTGGGTTAATAGTGTTGCAAATAGATTTTTTCCCCCTGGAAGCAAATAACACAGTAATGTGGGCTAAATTTGTATGAAGTCACTCTAGTTTCTTGATGGTTTCTTCTTCATGTGGAAAATGACATAAAATATGAAACAGTAATCTGGAGTAACAGATATGTTTTGATTAGGCAATGGAAGATCATTAGTGATACGGCCAGCCACACTTCCAAGAGGATGGTGTTCCACAGTTGGACACAATTATCTTGCGCCCCTACAAAGCAGCCAACACAATGGTGGGATAATGAGCCCTCAGCCCATCTCAGCCTGCCCATCTGAGAGTGTGAACTTCTTTATAATGGATAGAGGTGTTCCAACAAGTACTGAGACTGGACTCCCCACTCTGACCATGCTGAAAGCACTGATCCAAATTCCTCTCATACCTACTTTTTGATTAAGAGAATTGCACTAGTAGTGACAATTGTGGAACTCCAACCTAATGTGTCATTTAGCCCTTAAGGTAAAGGGACCCCTGACCATTAGGTCCAGTCGTGACCAACTCTGGGGTTGCGGCGCTCATCTCGCTTTATTGGCTGAGGGAGCCGGCGTACAGCTTCCGGGTCATGTGGCCAGCATGACTAAGCCGCTTCTGGTGAACCAGAGCAGCACACGGAAATGCCGTTTACCATCCTGCCAGAGCGGTACCTATTTATCTACTTGCACTTTGACGTGCTTTCAAACTACTAGGTTGGCAGGAGCAGGGATCGAGCAACGGGCGCTCACCCCGTCATGGGGATTCAAACTGTCGACCTTCTGATTGGCAAGTCCTAGGCTCTGTGGTTTAACCCACAGCACGACCCGCGTTCCTCATTTAGCCCTTACTCCTGAGCAAAAGTACATAGGATCCCTAGCCATGCAGAACCATCCTCATCACAGGTACTCATAGGTAAGTTTCACTGTGTTCAAAAGATCTTCTTCTCAAGTAAGTTTCTGAAGTATTGCAGACATCATCTCCAGCCTGGAGCTGCTGAGTCTGCAACAATAAGGACTTGTGGATCCACTTATCTATTTCCACAATACCGGAAAATATATGAACCATTTCCTCCCCCCCCCCCTGCCTCATTTTTCAACATGCTGCAATGGCTGCTTCCCCCCTCTGGAATTGGAGTCAGGGGCACTGGGTTATCCTATTAGTTCCATTGGGGGGGGGGAACAAATCAAACAAAAATTATTTATTTGCATTTTATGGCCATTCTTGAATTTGATTGTTAAAAGGTTTTACAAAACAGATCAATTAATATGCAAAGATGGTGTGCCATTTAATATCCCGATAAGATTGATTGCTTATTTGGCAGGCAAGCAGGGGCATTGTAATGACTGCATAATCAACTAAATATTATGGTATGTATTTTTGTGTTTTTATATTGTAAACCATTTTGTACTCTTTGGATGAAGGGCAAAATAGAAATTTAATAAATAATACTGATAGTAATAAATATCTGGCACATGACCCTTTCACGAGAAACAGCTATGATGCTTTGGGGCAGAGGTGTGGTTGGCTCCCAGGCCTCATAAGAAATAAAGTTAGTTTAATCACTTAGCTCAGCTTGTAGTGAGTTTCTACAGGAACAGCTCAAGAACAACACAATTTTAGCTATTGTACCATGTGTAGCCGAGCAGACTTGGAGACCATCTGCTCTTAAAGTAGCAAAAATCCTTCAGAACAACATTTGTCAAACAGGATTCCTTATGCACAGCAAATAAATTTTAGCATCGCAGGAACCATCTCAGCTGGTTTTGATTCCACTGTTTGCTTTTCTAAATATGTGAAACAACTAAGCATGGCTGGTTTTCCACAGCTGGAACCATCACTGAAGGAATCAAAAGAAAGATTAAGACAGAGAACTACTTTCCTCCCCGCTCTTTCCTCCCCCGCCCACTGCATCCATCCAGATGCATCAAACAAAGGAGTTTCCAACTGGGTCTGCTTGGTTCAGCCAAAGGAGCAGGCTTCTTGGTTAAGATGGGTTTTGTGTTTTGTTTTTGCTTGCAACAGTCCCCACCAGGCTTCTGCTGGGGAATTCTACTAATTGGTCAAGTCTACCTTGTTGTCTAGCCAACAGTCACAATTCAAAATCCACCTGTTTAATAGAAAACTGGCAACTTTCAAATCTGGAGGAATCTTTGCCACTGGGTATGAAGCCTTTTTTATAATGGAAATGTTCTAAAACCTTTTCTATTACAACTTCATTGTGTGAAATGTTATAGTTAACAGACGAGCTCCAGGGAGCTTTGGGATGAATGAATTATAACAAAGCACTGTCATCAAACAGTACACTGGCATTTTTTTACCAGCTCATATGGTGCACACCTGTGGTTCTCTGGCAGGATTTCAAGGGCTGTGTGACAAGGAAACCCTTTTCCACGCAGGTACTCCCTATTTTGTTTTGTTTTTATGCTTTTTACAGTACTGTTACTAGGTAGTAAGAGTAGCACTCTGTTCATTTTGAAAGCCTGTTTGGCGCTTGGCTTAAATATGATAATTTCATTGCAAAAAATTAAGAACAAAACAGGAAAACAGGAAACTAGATTTGTTTCTGGTAGGAGCATATGAGGCCTCTAAGCTAATCTCAATGCAAATTAAATTTACAGGGCAAATTACAATTCAAAGGTAAATTACTCAGGCAAAGAATGCTGGTGAAATTGCAGCTAATTCTACTTGTATTATTTATTGTATGTTCGGCACAGGGGAGAGCTCAGACAAGAAAAGCAGCTACTGGCACCTTTCATTATCCTACATATGCCTGCCAAAACCTTTGCTATTCTTTGCTGAGTGCAACCCAGGGCCAATTTGGCCCATCGAGTCTGCTTGTGGTTAGTCACTTTTTCCTTCTCGTCAACATTACATAGAGTTTAACTGGGGCCAGCCAGAAGCTGAGCACTGGTGGTGGTCTCTCCTCTTATCTTGCATATTCATAATCTCTTTCTGACCATGGGCCATTTCACAAGTGGATGTTCATAACTAATTGACTCAGTAACAACTGGTCTCTTTTCCATCATCCAGTGTCAACTCACAAAGAAGAGTTTCAGTCAAAATATCCACCCATTTGGCTAAGAAACATGAAGGATAGATGTAATTAAATGCCCTTGCTGGACAGACGTCTGTCAGCTGCATCCCACATTGTGGATCCTGCACTGAGCATGGGTTGGACTAGATCAGGGATAGACAGGGGTAGCTCAGATATTGTTGAACTCCAACTTCCATCAGTCCCAACTGGTGTGACCAATTGTCAGGGATGATGGAAGTTGTAGTCAAAGCAACTTCTGGAGGGCACAATAGTAGCTATCCCTAGGCTGGTTGACCTCTCAACTCTGTAACTCTATTATTCAATTCTAGATGGGGGCACCTGATCTTAATCCCCCCCCCCTTACATGGGAGTTCTTTGAAAGCTCAGAAAGACTGAGCCCAGATGTTCCTCCTCCCTGCCAGACTCTCACTGTCCACAACTTCCCATGCCACCATTGTCCATCATCATCATCCACCATTTACCAGACTTATGCATCAAGAGCGGGGAAAGGGGGCTAATATTCTATTTTTGTACAATGCTCAAGTATTTTTAAAATGTATTTTTTTAAAAAGAAAATATTAAATTTCTACACTGCCCTTCATCTGAAGATCACTGAGCAGTTTACAATATAAAAACACAAAAAGACATAGAGCAGTTTACACTAGGGTTACCAGACATCTCCAGTTCCCAGGGACAGTCCCCAGATTTGCAAATCTGTCCCCGGACAAATTCTGTCCCTGGAATGTCCTCAGATTTGCGAATCAGTCCCCTGGAAATGTGGCAGCAGCAGCCTCAGCAGCCCAGAATTAGCAGCTTCATAGTACAATTGGCTCTGGCTGGCTTCAGGAGCTGCTCGCTGCCGTGGCGCCCGCCATTTTTCCTTGCCGGAAGTCCCCATATGATGTGTCTTGTGGGCAACACATCATATGGGGACTTCCAGTGAGGAAAAATGGTGGGCGCCACGGCAGCGAGCAGCTCCTGAAGCCAGCCAGAGCCAACTGCGCCACCAGGCTGGCTCTGGGCTGCTGACTGCTGCTGCTGCCGCCGCTGTTGAAAGGGAATCGGGGATGTCCGGTGGTACAGATCTCCTGCCCCCTTTGTTTTGACTGATTGGGGGAGGCTCGGGAGTCGCGGGCAGGTGGCCATTGCCCAGTTTTTTAAAAAACTCTGCCCAATTATGTTTCACAGGGTGCGAAAGAAGGGCTTTGCACCTTTATACAATATGCATGTGTGCTTGGGCCCAGGGTCTTTTGCCTCACCATCCCCACTACTGACTCCCTGTTGCTGGTAACCATAGTTTACACATTCAAAATAAAAAACATATAACTAAGTAAATAAATATGGGCACAAGTGACAGAGAAGGGTGTAAATGGAATGCACTGAGCTAATTACAAGCTGAGTCAAATTATAAATTGTGCGAATAAAGAGTTGAATTCAGAGGGAGAGTGACTTGGTTCATAACTGGTGTGGCTTTTCCATATTCAGAAGTTCATTTCACACCAACATCCATTTTCAATTCAGTGAAAAATCCAGACAATTATTGTGTGGTTGAGTGAAGGGAAATGGAGGGATGTATATACACGGGTGAGCAGCATGAAGACAGATGTAAAGCAAATTATATCATGGAAGAAGAGAATAACACCTGCCTCAAAATCCCTCAGGGTTAGGGAGCAATCAAGTCTGCACTACGTATTGGAGAACATGCCACAGTAGGTAGCAATCCTTTTTGCTTTGGCCAATCATAGCAAGGGTGACATATAGCTTAAGCCAGTATCTGTGCCTCTTCAGTCTTTGGTCCAAAATTTTCCAAGTAATTTGTTTTTATTTATCTGAAAGATCTGGCTTTGGCCCTGTGCCCACAATGAATCCATTAGCCCCAGGGATTTTGCTGCTTCAAATACGTAGTACCTTACGATAATAATAATTTCACCATAAAGAACGTTGTGAAAATTCACCCTGACATCCCACTCAGGGTAATTATATTCATTTAGCAAATCCTTAAATGGGATTATTGAGCTCATATATTACATCGTATATTACACAATTTTGTAGGCGGGCAGAGCACTTTGCGTTTACACTGGGGAATTGCACTTGACTGCAAAAGTTCTTGTTTACCTATAATCCATTTACCTCTGTCAATGTCTTTGGAATTTTATTGCAGTCACGAAATTACGGAGGCTAATTTATTGCTTACTAAATATGAGTGATCAAAGCTGCTATTTTAGCTCAAAGCAGCCGTTCCTAAAGGAGGCTGGATCCTCTTCAAGACACAGCAAGAATACTCCTGGAAGCTCAGAAAGGGGGCGAACAGATGAAGGTACCAAAGGAAAGAAACATGTAAGTGGGAAAATAACTTTGAAGAAGGGACAAGTCTTTCTGTCTTGGGCTGAAAACAGATGGTAGTCTCCCCCATTTTTGGGATATCCGAAATGATATGCTAGAACCATTTTTGTCATCCAAGTATCATCCCTGGTTAAATAGTTGTTGTGGGGTTTTGCTACCATAAAGCAACAATAACTTGCAAAACCTGTTTGGCCAGAGATTACAAAATAAAAGGCAATACTGCCAGGACCAAACTCCTTCCAGCTCTCATCAAAACTACAGTCTCTCTCCAGTCTAAGTAGCACTGGGGAGAGGAGAAGCAATTAGCGACTGTGCTTTGGAAGCCCTGGCATAAGCTGTTTGTGAGAACAGGAATGAGTTTCTTTGGATAGCTTTATGTTTCCTGTCCCCCAGGGAGGTAACAAGCTGCAGGAATCAGGAAAATAGCATGGGGAGAAAGGGATAAACTATGGGCAGGGAGCTTTCTTTTTTTCCACCCAAGGGCCACATTATGCATAGGGAACTTTTGGGGGGCCGCATGCCTGTAATAGGTGAAGCCAGAGGCAAAAATTGGAGGGGACAATGGTGTACCTCTAATCTCTCTACAGTAAGGCACATTCCAGCTAGTCTGAGGTTTCTATGGACACCCCATGCACACCCCACAAAGACAAAAACTCTGTTCACCCTCCAGGAAGACCGGAGGCATTATCACAGCCCAAGAGCACATTACAGTCAGGCAAAAGCACTCAAGCAGAGAATGGAGCAAGAAAGTTTCAATGATTGGGTAGAAAGATCTGTAGGGTCTGGGATTTCTGACCCATCACCTCAGCTGAACCTCCCCAAGCACTATCTTTGCCATCAGACCTTAGGGAGGTCACAAATATTGTGATTTTCCTGCAACTCATCTCTTTCAGTTCTTAGATATTCCCTTGAACTTGATCAGGAAAATATGTAAACTATGAATGCAACAAACAAGTGCTTGCAGTCTTGTGCATCATATATGGAACGATCAGCAGCTGATGTTGCGGTTTGCCAGAGCTGTAGCTACCAGGGGCGGTGGGAGGGGGGAGGCTAGTCAGGTTTTTTGCCCCAGGTGAAGCCTGGGTTTGTCAATGGTAAAATGTGAAATGTCCCTCACATACAGTGTATGCTCATTGTGTGTCCTCTTATTGCCCCATGTTTTTGACTTTCTACCTTATTAAGACTATCTCTATGCTGTAAAAACCATAAATTAAAACCTTATAAAAATAATGCAAGAATAAACACATTCAAGTGCAACTGTCAGCAGATATGAATAACTCTCTTGGATTAAAAATTGTTACCTAAATCAATATGGATACACATATTTGTAATCACAGACTAAGAGAAACTGCCAATGAGTCTGTTTTGACAATGCCAGATGCAAATATTGTCCACACTAGGCAACATTATTCATGATGATTTAGGACCCACAAAGCCAGCAGCTCTTCTGGCCTTTCTGCAAGATAAGCCAAAGCCTATTCACATTTTATCCTTTGCATGATGCAAATCCTTATGCACCAAAACAGCGAGATATCCAATCCATGTAAACTGAAAGGATAATCTTGTTGGGGAAAACCTAGTTATTCTTCAGAAAAACTTGGCTATGTGCACTTTCTAGCCCAGGAGGGGTGTAGACAGCCTTCAAATAATCCTCTCTTTTTTAGAAGGCTTCAAAATGGCTGGGGAGCAGAAAGGAAAAGATGAGAATAAGATGGCAGTGGAACATCTGCTTTGGATGCAAAAGGTTCCAGATTCAATACCCAGTATCTCTAGGTAGGGCTGGGAGAGACCCGTGTCTGAAACCCCAGAGAGCCACTGCCAGTCAATGTAAGACAATACAGAAGTAAGTGGACCCACTGTCTGATTATGGCAACTCCCGATGTTCCTCTATTTAATACTTTGGTGGTGTATGAAAGGAAGGCCCAATCACTGCAAAATTTAACAGCAGCAGCAACCACACAGAAGTGCTCACAAAGGTCACAGGCTGCAACTCAGGGCTCACCCACTCTTCTTCTTGTCCCACTGCTTCCCCTCTGGGAAAACCACTCTTTAGTGCAAAATTGGAGCAAACAGCAATTCAGGTTTTACACGGATTGCCATTTGCATCGATCCATCAGTATAAAAATTGGGTTTTCGCTAGTAAAGATGTGGGGCAAGGAGAAAACTAATCTATAAAGAGTGGGTTTTCTCTTGGAAAGGAGCAAGGCGAGGGGAAAACTGCTGAGACTCATGCTTTCTAGGCATGGCAGAAGCGGAAGTATGGACAGGCACTCCAACACAATCACAGATAGCATTTTCTGTATGACTAGCAACTAGGGTAACACCTTTGTTCTGATATATGTGAACAGGAGATGAGCGAGGCACTGCTGTCTTCCTCTGCCCCTGTTCAATGTTCCTAGTTACTTACCTTGTGGGTGGAGAAAACACCAGAAAATCCCAGCAGCTGTTCCAGAGGTCCCAGGATGACGTCTTTTCTGGCATGGTGGAAGGCACACCTTAAGATGCTTTGCATGAAGAACATCCCTGGTTCAGTTCCCAGCATCTCCAGTTAGAACTTGGAAATACCCTTGGCTGCCAGTTATTGTAGATAATGCTGAGAAACACAGACCAATGATTTGACTTACTATAAGGCAGCTTCCAGCCAGGGATGAGACTAGGACTGTAAGTCCCATCACCACCACCAGGAAACTAATGCAAACAACATCAAGTATTCGGGATTTTCATGAAGTGCAGATCAATCTGTGTGGCGATCTGCATTATGCTTTCTATTTTATTTGGGTATACCGTGGGTGTTTTCTGAAAGTAGAGTGGCTTATAATTTTGAAATAAATAAAATGGAAACAATTATTTTCTGTCCCCCTACTCAAAGTCATCTTTTTTCCTCTAGACCCAAGAATCTAACATACTTTAATCTTTTCCCTTAGATAAGGTGCTCAAACTGCAAAATCATTGTATTTTGTCCTTCTCTGTATCCTTCTCAACTCCACAACATCCCTTTCGGATATGCCAAAGAGAGGACCAGCTGTAAGACCAGCATGAAGGCGATCTTTCTCCCTGTGCCATTTTCTTACTGCCATTTTCTTTATATGAAGTGTAGCCAGAGATTAGCTCTGAATCTAGCATGAAAACAAAGGAGAACTTTTGCCATTAAGTACATGACAGAAAGTTGAATTAAGTAGTATTGCAAACGGTTATATGGTACTAAGCCACAGAAAGAAGAAGAAAATCTACTAACTAGATTTATTTGGGGGCTTAGTGCCAGTAAGGCTATTACAGGGATATCAAGTTGACAAAATTTGATTAGGCAATTGGGGGAATTATGCAAATGAGAGGCTAATTAACCAAAGAACATAGCTAAATCTTGGGAAACAAAATACTGCTGCTCCAAGCGAGGTTCAGACTGGGCAAATAAAAGGCTAAATCCAGCCAAAATTGCAAGGGGGAGACTTGGGAAGAGGGAGAGGAAGTTATTTGTTGGTCTCATTTTCACAGGGAGTTTCAAATGACCTTGCTGATTTGAAAAGTTGAAAACCAACGAACTTGGGGTTAAACCAAATGAGTTTACGGGGGTGGGGTTATTTCTATTCCTATTGTTTCATAGCAGTAAGATTGGATTCTGCAGAAAAGAAACTGCTGAAATGGTTGTACCAATTTATTTGCTGGGGACAATGTGTTGTCACAAAACAAAAAACACCCTGAGAGCTGTAGACCCTTTTTCAGGGAGAGAAAGAAGAGGCAGAACTTCCCCATCCCCTAGCTTGGGGCGTCATCAAGGTGTCTGAGAATGAAAGAGAACAATAGACAAGGAGCCTTGAAACTGGCTCTGAAAGAGGAGAGAAGGAACACCCCATAGAAAGTGGATGCAGCAACAAATGATAATTTTATCTTTGTACAAAAGGCTTCATGCATCGGCATTGGTGACCACAGGTTTGAGGTGGTAGATGATTTTGTCTACCTAGGTTCCACCATTGTCTACCTTGTTCCACAGCCTCTCCATCAACACTGAGCAGCACAAGTATATTGTCCAGGCAGCTATGGCAATGGTTCACCTCTTCAAAACAGTATGGGAGAATGTGATGGTAATGTCCAATACCAGGTCTACCAGGCTTGCATGTTCAGCATGCTGCTTTATGGAAGTGAGTAGTGGGCAACTCACAATGGCCAGAAGCAATGCCTCAACACCTTCACATGTGCTGTGTCAGGAAGATTTTGGGCATCATGTCGCAGGGCAGAGTCTCAAACAAAGATGTGCACTCGCAAGCCAACATTGCCAGCATGTTTGTACTCCTGTCTTAGCAACATCTCCACAGCCTTGGTCATGTCCACGGAATGGTAGATGGCAGGATCTCCAGTGACGTGCTCTATGGGGAGCTGGCTTCAGGCACCAGACCTGTTGGCAGACGAACTCTGTGTTACAAAGTTGCCTGAAAACATTACATGAAGGCTGGCAACACCAACTCCGCCATGTGGGAATCCCTTGCAGATGACTGCAATGCTTGGAGACAGGCAGTCAAGTCATGTATCCACAGTAGTGACCAGAGGAGGAATGACCTCCGGGAGGAGCGCAGAGAGAAGAAACGCCATGGTGCATCTGCAGCAACACAACTGGTTGCCTTCATAAGCCCCAGCTGCAACCAACATGTCTCTTCTACAGCAGGCGCTGGAATCTTCCAACAGTTTGACTTCACCCTCCTCCATTGTCTCCCGAGACAGACAAATGTCAACAACAGTAGGCTGGTTTCTACACACATTCACACATCCCTCTCTATCCTCCATTCAGGCAAGCAATAAGCATTATCAGGCTTCAACGACACTAAGCCATACAAAAAGACACAAGGAGGATGTAGTGGGATGACTGAGAGGTGTACCCTGGGGGAAAGAGCATGGATGGGGAGAGTCCCCTGAACCAGACAAAGAGGAATGGAGGGCCATGTTTGACTGCTGGGTCTGAGGTTCCCCATCCCTGCTATATGAGTTGTTGCCACTGGAACAAATAAAGCTGCCTCATTCTAGATGAGACTATTTGTCACTTTGGAACAGTACTGTCTCTGCTCAGTGTCGGGGTCTTGGTCAGAGGTTATCACTCCTACCTGAGACCTTTTTGTTTTAAACTGGAGGTGGCAGGGATCAAAATCGTTGCCTTCTTCCACAATGCCACGATGCATCCCCTTGCCCAGGGACGATGGTTTTGCCTTACCGGTACTTTGCCTGAAGTAAATGGCCTGTCATAATAGTCTCTAAAAGCCAAATATGTTGATCCCATTAGGGAGGGCCACACTCACCCTCCTCAGACCGCATTCCTCCACAAGGCATTCAATGAATAGTGGGCACATCTCCAGCAAGGCAACCAGCCGAACGTAATGAAGTTTTCCCCCCTGATCTGGATTCCTGAGTACTCATGAGGCCAGCCTATGTGCATTTGGCTGGCAGTTGCCTGGATTTGGCTTATGTAAATGCCATTACATCCTGGTATCAGCAGAAGTGAAATCCTTTTAGTCTGTTTTTGTGGTCCAGCTTGCAATAACAAGCAGGGTTATCAAGCATCTGGCAGGATGCTGTCTGCGGCTTTTGTGGCCTGGGGGCTGTGTGTTGGACAAGCCTGAGCTATCACAGTCATATTATTCTTAGTTCTGTTGAGGTTAATTCACTACTCAGTCAGTGATATGGACCTTATATAACCTGCTTGTCTGAGCTGCGGAATAGAATACTTGAAGAAATCTGATCGTAGAATCAGAAAGAAAGGAAAATCTTTGTAGCATTTCCTTACAATGTGGGTCTTTGTTAGCCACTAACTTCTCTGTTTTCTAAGATACATATTACACCTCTTTTATGTTTAATGGGCACGAGAATGCATTTATGACATTTGATCCCCTTCCTCCTCCAGATAAATACACAGTTATCTATCAATCTCAGGCCATGACATTTCCGAGCACAATGCAGCCATTCATGAAAGGTTATGCCATAGATGTCTTAACGCATGTTCATCCCACGTTTGGTTTACACAGCTGTGGGTTATGGATGGCTAATGGAACACACACAGGGACCAATGTGACAGTGATATTTAACAAAATAAGAGATTTAAGGATGAAACAACTCCACCAGACAATTCCCCCTGAGATGAATTGTACTGTCACAAATTCTTTCCCATCCTCAGGAGCAATAAATGTTGGCACAATAAATTTAGCAAAGGTACCTTGCCTTGTGTTGTGGGCTTCAGAGGCATCTAATTACTAGAAGGCCTTTATGAATGCTGACACCACTTGCCTCTCTTGCGAGATGAAGGAAGGTTGCACAAAGCATATGTGACTGGAGGAAAAATTGTCCATCAGGAGGGACGGGATTAGCGCTGTGCCGAAATCTCTCTTCCAGTTTCTTGGAAGTTTTCTCACCCTACAAAAGAACCTTTTATTATCCTGCCTTATTGCCATGTTACTTTATAAAGTCTTCAGAATTTATGTGGGTGGGGAGTTTGGATCTTGCCTAATCCCTGGGTGGTGCCAAAGGTGGTATATGCATTTTTTCTTTCCAGGAAACATTTATCCAATGCTTTGCAGCCTTCCTGGCTGCTTATGCTTCCTAATCTGAAAAAGCCTCATGGAGTTACCTTATGATGCTTTCCCCAGGACTTTAGTTGAAGTGTGGGCAACCAAGGAGGCTGTGGAGTCAGATGACTGGTTAGAGAAATTGTAGAATGAAAGGGGGGAAAGAACACCCTTCAGTCATCTCAAAAGTAAGTACAACAAGAACAACAAAACCCCCTGCATCTCACCTATTTGAATTTCCCCGCAAGTTTCTTTTGCTACTGGTAATTTTTGTAAGCAATTTCTTTTGTCCTTGATTGATGGAGGATGATCCAAAGGAACAGGGGGATATAATTTTTTGGCACAGGATACTGAAGAACATACAGAACTCGACTGTGACTGTTTTGTGGATGTGATCATGTAATTGCAACAATATGTAGAAAAAGCTCAAAGAGGTAATATGTTTTAGAGCAGGGGTGTGGAACAGGGGCTGATTTAGAGCAGCACGACTGGTTCCACCACACTGGGCAGTAAATGTTAGGGGGTGCCGCAAAGTGTTACAACTGTGACGTAGTGAATTGAAAAGAATGGAAGGTGAGAGGTGGTGTGTGTGCGTGCTGAATTTTGGCCTATCATGGCGGGGGGGGGCACAGAAAGCTGAAAAAGCAAAGTCTGCCCCTGTGTGGAACCTCAGAGCAAGGGAACAAATGTGCCCCTCTCCATTTGGTCCTTGAGACCAGGCTACACTCTCTTTCTCAAAGACACATCCTGCTTTAATGGTTTAGCCAGGCTAGACTTTGTCCTTGAACTCTGATAATGTCTCTAGCTTGCCTACATGCAAGATAAGTCACCCTTGCATTTCTTTGCTATGGGTATTTAAAATGTTTCCCTTTCTGCCACCATCCCACATTTAACACAGCTCTTCTTCTTCTTTTTTCATTCTTTTTTGCCATCATGTGCTATTTATGATTAGAAATATTCATCATCCAAAGGGATGAAATAAATCAGCAAGAACTGCCTAATAGGATAGCAAACCTTGTTTAAAAATCACTTCACCTTCTTTAAATATTAACATTAATATTTCCAAAAGGGGAAAGGAAAAGAGAAAAAGAGAAAAAAGAAGCAAGCCTCAAGACAGGAGTAGTTTATAAAGCTTGGTGATATTTGTGACCTGTAATTTTTTCCTCTGCAGTTATTCATTATCCCAGGAAAATAAAACCATATTTTTGCTACCAGATAGCATAGGCAACTTTTTTTTAAAAAGAGAAGTATGCCAGTAGAAGTGACTTGAAGAATGACTGCTTCTATACAACAAACCAAATGTTATTCAATCGTGCATTAAATAAAGCCTCTTAAATTTTCAGTTATGATTTAATAGGATACTTAATTATAGTTTTATGTCAAACTTGCCGATACCAGTAAGTTTTATTTCAAGGTTACTTCTAGCAGAATTATGTTATATCTCATCTCATATGTTCCAACTGAGGCTGTGTGAAAATGGCTTCCTAAAATTCTCCATGCTGTTGATAGGCAGTGAAATTGGGGAGGTATTTTGCCAAGTGTTCCTGCTTAATAGCCTGCTTGCTTGTTGCATTTATCTGGCAATGATGCTAGATATTTGCTTGTTTATTTATTATTACAATCATTAATATGTTGCCTTTCAGGCTACAAACCCTTCTGATGCCCTAACAATTAAATTACATATTACAAAAATAAAAAAGCAATTTTAACATATTAAAAAAGCATCAGGATTCTTCCCATAGGGCAGTTGGTAGATCATCCTGTGGGGAGAGAGAAAAGGCCTTGAGGTAATCTCCCCCCTCCCCCTCTAGCATTCTATATTAAAGTACAGTGGTACCTCGAGTTACAAACGCCTCAGGTTACAAACGCTTCAGGTTACAAACTCTGCTAAAGTGGAAGAGCTACCTCGAGTTGAGAACTTTGTCCCAGGATGAGAACGGAAATCTTGTGCTGGCGGCGCAGCCACAACAAGAGGCCCCATTAGCGAAAGCATGCCTCTAGTTAAGAACAGTTTCAGGTTAAGAACGGACCTCTGGAACGAATTAAGTTTGTAACTAGAGGTACCACTGTATAAGGTGATGTTCTTTGACAAATGCAGTATCTGCACAACATCTATGGCCTCCAATTACCAGCCCATGGTTTCCACCACCCCCTCCATTCAGACTGTTGCCAATGACCTACAATATTTGCAAAATCTCAGGGACCTATTTGCAAATTAAGCCCCTTTCTGGAAGCACCCAAAGGGAATTATAAGGCCAAAACTCTGTGGCAGAGCTTCTGCTTTGCATGCAGAAGGTGCCACGTTCAGGATCTGCAATCTACAGCTAGGGCTGGGATTGCCGCCTGTCTGAAACCCTTAAAAAAGACCAATACTACTCAATGTATGCAAATCTCAGCTCTTGCTGGTGCACCCACACAGCCCAACCTCCTTGCCCCCTTGTCCTTTTCATTATTTTATTAGTGAGGAAAGGTTCTACCATAGCAACTTTGCATCTACCTATCACCTCTCTATATCTATCTATCATCTATCATCTATCATCTGTCATCTATCATCTATCTATCATCTATCTATCTATCTATCTATCATCTATCTATCTATCTATCATCTATCTATCTATATCTATCATCATCTATCTATCTATCATCTATCAATCATCTATCATCTATCTATCATCTATCTATCTATCATCTATCTATCTATCATCTATCATCTATCTATCTATCATCTATCATCATCTATCTATCATCTATCGATCTATTGATCTATCTATCTATCGATCGATCTATCTATCTATCATCTATCTATCTATCTATCATCTATCATCTGTCTATCTATCATCTATCTATCTATCTATCATCATCATCATCTATCTATCATCTATCATCTATCTATCATCTATCAATCTATTGATCTATCTATCGATCTATCTATCATCAATCTATCTAATCTATCATCTATCTATCATCTGTCTTAAAGAGTTCCAAGTGCAAATATAATATAAAACAAGGGTGGAGGGTCATAGCTCAGTGGTAGAGGATCTTCTTTACAGGCAGAAGCTCCCAGGTTCAGTCCTTGGCATCCCCAGGTAGGTCTGGGAGAGATGCCCTTTCTGAAATCCTGGAAAGCCACTACCAGTCATTGTAGACAATACAAACTAGATAGAATAACAGTCTGGCTAGGCATACGGCAGTTTCCTCCCTTCCAAAGTGTTTGGTACCCAGTCTCCATCTCAGAGTTTAAAGGCAGAAGGAAGTGGAGAGGACAGTGGCAGAAAAAAGCAGATGATGTCAAATGCTAATTTGGAGACATTAGAACAGACGATTAAAGACATCTGGAATCTGTATCATCTCTGTGGCTGATGATTGAGAGTTCACGTGCTACATAAGTGCAATTTCATCCCTTGTGGCTTGGAATTAGAGCCATTCAGATTTTCATTGGTTTGCAAATCTCAAGGTCTCCTGTAATTTCAGCCACTTAGTTACTCTTCTTGAGACCCAACATCTGAATGAAAGAAGGAAGCTCTCAGAGACTCTGGATTTGCCGATATTCAAATCTCATCTGGCTAAACTCGCCAGTTTAGCCCCTTCTCATGCACATGTTTGTTTCATTAGGGTCCATTGTGAGTTTCCATTCACATACCTTGGCAAAAGAAATTCAGATGAAGTTTGTTGTATTCAAAAAGTATCGTCGATTCCCTGGAGAGAGGGTGCAAGGTTACTATTTTGCAATGCTTTGCCAAATAGTCCAACTTTGTCCATAATAAATTTGGCTCCAGAGCACTGCAAAAAATAAATAAAATAAAATAAAAATAAAATATTCCCTTTTGTAATGCCATTTGGAACAAATCTGAATGGCAGTAGAAGAAAAACAGGGAGTTAACAGTCATTGTGAAATTAAAGTATTTGAAATCAGATGTTAGGTTTGGATGAAATTTCCCATACAAGAGTTCTTTTGTCAACTGAACTACAGAGACACTTTGGCCATGGCTGTCCATCCATTGCATGTAGCTGAATCTTAGTGTCTTGCTGGGGTGCTTATTAGAATAGACATGGTTTACAGGATATTTCTTACCGATGTGCCAGAAGGGTATATATGTGTGACAGGAGCAAGGGAGAAAGAGAGTTTATGAGGGCAGTAAAATCAATGAAGTCTTTATTTAATTTAGCCTGCAGGATGACTGCCAGCTGTTACTGCCTCGGATCAAAATCCAAAACAGTCACCCACAGAGAAGAAGCAAGGCAGTTGTCATGGGAACTGCTGCCAAGCAGATGAACACAGAGCTGTCTGTCAGTACAAAACAGGGCAAAGTGAGCCAATAAATTGATGATCTTTTGCACAGCGGAGAGCAGATAAGGCATCTTCAGAATTCCTGCTCAGACACTTGTGTTAGCTAGGCACCCAGTCAGTCTTATACACGTCTTCTAAGATTAGCAATAACGATGGTCTGGCGAAGTATGTATCATGGAGGAATATTTGAAACAGAGAAAGCCAGTGGTGGATCTAGTGTCACTTTCTGCAATTGACAGTGACAGATCCTAAATAATACAAGGAGAGCAAAAGGAAATCTGAAAATCTGAAAATCTGAAATTCATGATGAAAATCTGAAATTCATTAAGAAGTCAGCCCCCAACATCCCAAATGGCTCTACTTTCAGATTTTTGCACATTAGATAAATTACTGGGTATGTGTGCTTGGCTAAACTGAATAAGCTCCTCTTTGTTTTGGGGAGCCCTATTGTTATGTACTTGGTTAGACAGTATTCTCGAAGCTACAAACATGAATCTGACCAAACTGTGGGTGGCAGTGGAAGACAGGGGTGCCTGGCGTGCTCTGGTCCATGGGGTCACGAAGAGTCGGACACGACTGAACGACTAAACAACAAATTGTTATGTACTAAGCTTGGATCCTACAACAATAGGCAGGTAGGATCCTAGAATGCGACAACTGATTGGCCTGCAGGAGAAGACCAATCAGGCTCCAGGAGGAAGTTAATCAGCCTATTAGGCTGGTAGGATCGTAGAATGCAACAACTGATTGGCCTGCAGGAAAAGACCAATCAGGCTCCAGGAGGGAAGCAGAACCAGCCAATCAGATGGGACTCATTGTGTAAATAATGCATATAAAAGCCTGAGGTTTGGGGGGCAATTCAATCACTGTTTTACAAGCTGCAATAAAGAGTATGGAATCACTGCAGGACTCCGAGTATATTTCACCTATGATACTGGGGTTTCTGATTGGATGGGGGAGCCGACACATGTTAGACAAATGCTAGTAGGTTTCCACTTCAGAACTTCTGCTCAGTGCACAAAGAGCTGGTGTGAGACTGGTGGCTCTCTAGGGTCTGGGACAGAGACCATTTTCAGCTCTATATGGAGAGGCGGGGAACTGAACCTGGGACGTACTGCATGTGAAGCAGATGCTATGCCACTGAGCTACAGCCTTTCTCCATATCTATTCTCTATCCTTATTTGCGAACTCAGTTTCTATAGGCAATGAAAATCATGTGAGCAAGGTGGGGCCCACAGCAATCAAAACAGCCAAAGTTGTAACAATACTGTACAGTTTAAATGAGACATAGTCAAGGCACCACTGAATTGGAAGCTCTAGCAAAGTCCATGAACGTGTTTCACAAGAATCAGGTAGCTGTAACTGGGCATTACTCATCAGTTACTCATTTCTGGAAAGTTCCTTTAAACACTTACTTAGGTGTATGTTTCAGTGCTTAACACAATAAGAGTTCATATGCCCACAAGCATTCTGATAACTGCTGATGCCATTAAATAACTGCAGCCTGTGCCCTGGTCCACACAGAGAAATGTAATTTATTTTTCTGTATAATCATGTACTCAGGCACAATAAGGCACGTCACATTTTCAATAATGTGGAATTATAATCCCTAAAAAAAGTCTAAATTTGAAATATTACATTTTTTGCTGTTGTTTAGTTGTTTAGTCGTGTCCGACTCTAATTGTTGAACTTAAAGCTAAATTATGCAGTTGGGAAACAAACAAACAAACAAACAAACATTACCCTATCCAGGCTGGGCCAGATATCTGCAGTAAAAATGATAAGCCTTCAAATATTACTTTCTCTTTTTCAATCCCTTCCCCTTATAATGACAGATTCCTCACTAAATGGCAAAATCTAATGATGGAGCTTATCCTATTGTTGCAAGGTGGCCAGTGGTTGTGGTGTGTGGGTTTTTTAAATTCCAAGTGAACATTTCTCATGCTCACTGTATCCTCCCTGGCTGCCTATGCTTTCTCATTTGAAAAACCACCATTGGAAGAGTTACCTTGCAATATCTTCCCTTGGGTTTTGACTGAAGCGTGCAGTGATGGAAGTCTGCAATGGTGAGATGATCTGTAGAAAGAAAGGACTCTGTCTCTCATAAACATCCTCCGGCCAGCTCAAAGGTAAAATAAGCATGGCAAAAACCCAGCACTCCATCCATGAGAATTTCGCTGAGATTTTTTTTATCTCCTCTTTGATAATTTCCAAATGCAATGTTTTTTCTCTGAATGGTAAAAATACATAAATAAAAGTGGGGTGGATTGTTGACATGGTACAAATCTAAAGACCATGCTCACTTGGCTGCATTTGGGAGGGTGGAGGAGATCAGGCAAAACCTGGTCTTCCGGAACAATTTGTGTCCTTCCACATTCTATCTTGGCACAGCAACACAAAAGTCTCTGAGCATCAGAAAGAATCACTGCCAAGGAGGGCAATTGAAGAGCTGCTGGTGTTATTGGCTGACATGCCAATCTTATTCTGTGGAATGGTGGGGCACTGCTGAGTCCTATTCTTGCGATTCATGAAGCAGCTGTCTCACTACCTGCTGGGCTGCCATACCTTGGCTTAATGCTGTCCTAAATACTTAATGGTAAGCTAAGGATGTATTTTGTCACAAAGTGACAACTTTTGTTGCATTAGCAGATGCATTATCTCCTTGGCACAGAATTTCTTCCCTTTTAATGACGGAGTCTTATGGGGGATTAATTTTCTCCTTCTGCACAGTTAAAGGGACTAGAGAATCACCAGCTACTGACAAACTCTGTTGGTGTCCTTAGGAAATGACTTCTGTTCTTTAAGGCTGAGTGTTGGCAGCCAGCTCCAGAAAATTATTTAAATATGTTTATATATACATTTATATTAAAAATGTATTATATAAACCTGCATATATTGCACTTCTTGGTAAGACAATTAGGAGACTCGTAGAATGTGAAAGTATTTTACATCTTGAAGCTTGATCTTGTTTTCAATCAGTAGTTTTTAAAATAAGGAGTTGGACAAATTCTGTATTATGTCAAATACGAAGATATCTATTAATACATTCTCCCATTTCGATAACAAGAGTGCCCTGAGAATATTCTCTGTCCATTTCCTTGGCTGAAGAGAAAGATCCATCTAATTTATTTTAATTTCATTAACACAAACAGTGGTTGGCTAGATGCTATACATGGCTTCCTGTATTCCAGGGCATCCTTGGAATGAGAATCTTGAGAGCAATAGTGGTGGCCTTAGGGAGAGGTTCACAGATTGTTTAAATTGGTTCTTTGGTGGAACTAGACCATTGTTGAAGTCTTGTAAATCACTGCCTTAAACTCAGTTATTTAGCTTGAGTGGAATTATTGATTTCCATTGATTTACATAAATGTTAGCAGAGACTCAAGCCCTATCACTTCAACTGATAAATTGCAGAAGCAGACAACAAGAAGGAAAAACCTTAAGTCTACAGTCCTCCGTATACTTACTGAAGGCAGTGAAACTTTCTCTTGAGTGCATATTTTCTTTATCTTCCCCTGTCATTTATATCTCAGCTTTCCACTATGAGAGGCAACAGTTTTCAAAATTAAATCCTAAGATCATTAAAATCCAAACATACCAATGCAGCATAATGAAAGCAAGGGCTCCAGAATTGTTTTGCACAAATCCTCAACTGAAGGGGGGGGGGATATATTCAAGGCCAGAGGTTCCCTATCTCTGCTTTATACTATTAATTCACTGGTTTGGATCAAAAAGAGAAGTGTGCCAAAGTAGGGCACTGGAAGTAGACTTTGCTTTTCCTCCCCTCACCAGTATCCCCCTGAATCCCACAAAAAGCCTCTTTTTGATATGAGGAACTGATAATGTTGAATATGCTACAAGAACCTGCCAAAATGGGGGTAGGTTGTGGTGTCAGGACTGGAGGAAGAGGGATTTTGACAGAGGAGCGCTGCTGGTAGATGGGACCTGCATATGGTTTTGGGAGATAGTATTATTCAATTTTTTTATTGCAAATAGGATGGAGGAGAGATTCAGTTCAGTTAGCATTTAAAGGCAAACCTACCTAATATGCTGTTCCCAGAACAATATTCGAACCAAAATGTACCCATCCTTTGAAATTTGCATTGTTTTAAATTTCGCATGGTGCAGTTCTTCTGCCAAGTAATGTGCAAAAAAATAAATTAAAAAAATGCTTCTGCTAGGGTAAAGTGTGCACATCAATGCACATATTTGTGAAAAATATGAAATGTTGATAATTTTGGGTGAGGATTTCTAGTATTAGTATTGCAAACTGATCTGAAAATGTAGAAAACTGTACTTAAGGTCAGAAAAATGAGAAACCAAAATTGAAACCATTTAATTTGCCCATCCCTAATTGCAAAACAGGGAGGCAGTGGAAGACAGGAGTGCCTGGTGTGCTCTGGTCCATGGGGTCACGAAGAGTCGGACACGACTAAACAACTAAACAACAACAATTGCAAAACAAACAAACAAACTACTAAAGGGCAAGCATTTTGCATTTAATGTTCTGCATTAAGTTAGGATATGGGGAAGCAATTACTCTTTTTGTCACTTCATTTTTTATTTTTTATTTAGAATGCTGGCTGATGGGAATCTTCCTTTTTTATATTTCTTCTAGATTTAATTATGTGGTTCAGATGATGTCCCTGCAATATAGAACGGAAGCAATGTTCGCAGCCAGGCTTCTTTGAATGGGTGTTTGCATGCCATCTCCATTCTTATTCGTGCCGACTGGTTACCTTCTCTTGGTATTTTTAACCGTTTTGGGCCAAAATACCTTAAACTAGATTGTCGTGCCTCAGAATCAAAACAGGCAGGCATTTTATGTAGCCCTAAAACTACAAAATCTTTTATGCACTGTGGGGGATAATAATAATCTGGGGTCTTGATGTGAGGAACTGATAATGTTCAATATGCCAATATGCCACAGCAGCCTGCCAAATTTCTGACTGGATTGTCTGTGTAAATCTGTTGCTTGAGGTCAGGAAACAGGACTGAAAGATGGAATTCCTCAGCAGGCTTCACATATGTCTAGCAAAAATACTCTTCTTTGATTTTCATTTGAAAAAGCAATTCATAGACTGTGCATGCATCAGATACAGTTGTATGCATTTCAGCCCTGAATCACAGCCACTCTGCTTATATCAGGAGATCCCGAAATGCACTAAATACATTTGCCAACCAAAGCCATAAAACCTTTTTGTGGAAAGAGGTGGTTTTGTGGTTGGGGAGGAAAGGCCAAAGCTGCAGGAAGCATTTCTACTTAGGGGCAACACTTTTAAGTTAATTTATGGCCATCAAATAATTTTAGCCAGCAAAATGCTCACTCATATTGATAAAGGTGATACATCTATGAGTGGTTTACTGCAAATACATCTCTCGATCAGCCATCCTTGCTATTGCATTTAGCAGGTCTGTAGTGCGAACCAGCACAGCTGCCTTCACCAGCCTGTTTTGGACGGCAGCTTCCCTGAAACCCAGCAAATGTGACTGTTCTGGTGGGGACTCAAAGGAGTTATAGTCCAAAGCATTCAGAGGGCACCAAGTTGACAAAGTCTGCGGTACAGCATTCTTCTCTTGTTCTACTCATAACCAGAGAAAATCCTTGCTTATAGGATGTAAATATAGTTACAGTGGTACCTCGGTTTCAGAACAGCCCTGTTTATGAATGATCCAGTTTGCGTGTTCAGACCCAGAGACCTCCCCCCGCCCAAATAAAGTCACACTTGTGTCAAATTTTAGTTTTGGTTTTTGGCAGAATTTAGGCTACAACTTTATTGATCACAGTAGGTGAGTGGTTGCATAGGCTCTGGTTTGACTAGCTCCCTGCACCCTTGCAGGCAGCGCTGACCCAGGGAACCGGCATAGGTCAGCCAAGAGTGAACATCTGGGTAGGCGAAAAGCTGGGAACAGACTATGTTCACCTCTCAGATGCCCCCCTGGACTCAGGCATGGACACAACCTGCTCTCGGAGATTGACCAAACCAGTTGAGTCCCTGGATTCCTTTAACGGAATACCCTTCACATAGGGATGGCGAGACCGTTTCCCCATCCCTATCACATGAACCAGTGCCTCTCCGCAACTTTACAAGTTGTGATGATTTGCTACACGGCAGGTGAAACCCAAATGGCAACAGCCAATCAGCTAAGAGGGGAAATTCCTGTCGTGCCCCTGTCCCAATGACAGACAACACATGATGGCATAGCAAGGTCAATCGCAAAATGCCCTAAAAGTAGGGAGAGGTGGGTGGGTGTTCCGAAAGCATGAGCCAAAAGGCAAGCTCTGGGTCATGTGCATTGGTAGAAATGCACACCTCACTTTAAGAACAGTTTCAGTTTAAGAACTGACTTCCAGAACAGATTATGTTCATAAACCAAGGTACCACTGTATTAGAATCTACATGATCATCAGGAAAGTGAGCACAACATTTCACCAAGCCACCCTAAAATCACCCGTACAGAAAATCAGTGGGTTGCTTGATGGAATTTGCGATTTAGCACAGTAACACCTTGGCTACTTTGGCATGATCATAAGGTAAAGGTAAAGGGACCCCTGACCATTAGGTCCAGTCGTGGTCGACTCTGGGGTTGCGGCACTCATCTCACTTTATTGGCCGAGGGAGCCGGCATACAGCTTCCAGGTCATGTGGCCAGCATGACTAAGCCACTTCTGGCGAACCAGAGCAGCGCACGGAAACGCCATTTACCTTCCTGCCGGAGCGGTACCTATTTATCTACTTGCACTTTGACGTGCTTTTGAACTGCTAGGTTGGCAGGAGCTGGGACCGAGCAACAGGAGCTCACCCCGTCGCGGGGTTTCGAACTGCTGACCTTCTGATCGGCAAGTCCTAGCCTCTGTGGTTTAACCCACAGAGCCACCCACGTCCCATAATCATATGCTGAAACAAATATGAGAAAGAGTCCTCAGGTGAAGTCAAACAAAGTAGCGGTCAGGGCATTTCCTTGATCCATAATGTTATTTATTAATAAAAATATTCATATACCGTTATTCCTAAAAGACATCAGAACAGTTTGCAACAATTGTACTTAAAAGTGTATGATAGAAAAATGGAAAGAAAATTGTTCAAATCCGAAGTCAGCTACTACAGAAAGATGTATTCTTAATTGCCTGTAGAAAGCCTGACAGAACAAAAAGGTTTTCAGCAAGCGTTTAAAACTTGAAACAGGAGGTGCCTGCTGAATCTCTTGGCGGAGTTTTCCACAATACCACAAAAGACTAGATACCTTATTGTTGTCAAATGAGGCCCGCCAACTCGGGGAATAACCAACGACCTTCCGGCAGATAATGATTTCAGTGATCAAGCTGGGATATAAGGGTTCAGGCAGTTCCTTACCTTTGTAAATTAATACAAGCACCCTGAACCTGACTCAGAGGTTTTCGGGCATCCTGTGCAGACCCTTCAACAATGGTCTCACGTGTTGTCAGCCAGCTTCTGAACCAGGCCCAAGTTCTTACAGCACTTCAGTGAGGACTGCGTGAATATGGATGACACAGTCCCTCCTCCTTCTGGTGACTGTTTCTATGCAACTTTGCTGGCACAGAGTGGTTCATTTTTCTACACCAGACCAAGGAAAACTACAGTGCCAAATCATTGTGTGTGAAGAGTTCTGGCATCTTTCCAAATGCACGATGGAACTATTCGTGGCACCAGGAACTGTTGGCGCCTATGACAACGAAAGGGTCATTCCAACACTCCCCTGGTACACCTTTATCCATATATATAATGCAGAAGCTTTTGCATTAGTGGTATAAATGGGTGATATTTTATTCGTAAGTAAATAAAGCAGTAAAGTTGAAGTGTTTATAGGACATTAGCCTGGACAGAAGAGGCTGACAGGCAAAGTCACAGAGACCTGATGTAGTAAATGTAAAGGCATTACGGAAATGGTAAGCAATTTAAGTGAGCGCTGCTGGAAGATGACAAAATTATTTCTGCAATTTTTAAAGATAAGCGATTGCATCTCCCGTGTATTTTTACAAGGTAATCACTGAGAACTTTCTATTGCCTTTCCCCCCTCTTCTGCACAATACACTTTGAGCCGAAGCCAAGGCATCCTCTATATTAGCCTTTTAATGCATACTAACACTAAATGGGCTAATGCTGTATATTTCAAAGAATATCGTTCAATGTGTATTTCAGCTCAAAAATAATGTGTCACTCCTGGCTAAGCCTTTCTCCCTCTCTCTCTTGGTTGATTCCAGTCTTATCTGTATTCAGAGATCTTCACCATTATATAGAATGCAAGGAAGAGAGCAGAAGTGGGAGACCTTTTCTCCAGTGCAAAGGAAACATTGCTTTCTCAGAAATCTCCCAGGGACCACATCCTACTAGTGGGATTGACCAGAAGCAAAAGCGTGCAGAGCAATAAATAATTATTTTACATCTGTACTATAGGCTAGTTTCTCTAATGTAATGTACACTTTTAAAGTAGCTTCTCTACCATCCAGACAAGCAAGAGGCAGTGCGAAAGTCAAGGATACATTCCAGGCAGGCAAAAACACTCAAGGAGGATGTAGAGCAGGGCTGATGAAACGTCTTGCCTGGGGATAGGGGTGTGGCTGTGGAATGTTCCAAGTGCCAAATAGAAAAACCTGGGGAGCCATGTTCATCCCTAGCCCTAAGGTTCCCCATCTCAACTCAGCCATACATGTGCAGGTGGCAAAAAGGGACGCAGGTGGTGCTGTGGGTTAAACCACAGATCCTAGGACTTGCCAATCAGAGGGTTGGCAGTTCGAATCCCCACGACGGGGTGAGCTCCTGTTGCTCGGTCCCTGCTCCTGCCAACCTAGCAGTTTGAAAGCACATCAAAGTGCAAGTAGATAAACAGGTACCGCTCTGGCGGGAAGGTAAACGGTGTTTCCATGCGCTGCTCTGGTTCACCAGAAGTGGCTTAGTCATGCTGGCCACATGACCTGGAAGCTGTACGCCGGCTCCCTCGGCCAATAAAGCGAGATGAGCACCGCAACCCCAGAGTCGGTCACGACTGGGCCTAATGGTCTGGGGTCCCTTTACCTTTACCTTTGACAGCTCATGTCTATCAGCAGAAGATACCTTATAAAGTTGTTGAGAGGATGAAATAGGATAACCAAATTAGTGTTCCACAACATGGGACAAATGTGATGAAATATTATCTCAGAAATCCCAGAAATGGCTTCAGTAGACGAAAGCCCAGCACAAATGTGTGGATAAAGATCAAGTACTGGACGGCTTTTCACAAGCCAGAACAAGCCACCTTGAAACAGGCAAGAAAACATAATAGAATTTTTTTAAGGGAATTAGATATTTCCATTTCTTGCAATCTTATTCATTCTTCTGGACTTTCAGACATAATCAATCACATAGAAATGTAAGTATTAGCTGATATACTAATGCTACTAGAGAACAAAGCATCTAAAACAGTTACTACAAATTCATCACCAAATGTGGATGGCATTTGTTCTTAAATTCTCTGTGACAAAGGCAGAGAAATGAGCAGCATTTCCAATGCACCATTAAACAGGCACAGAGGTATTGTTAGGGATACCTGAAGAATCTGTTCTTTTCATATTGCGGCACGAAACAACCTCTTGAACTAATGTGCGGATCAGAACTTAACTATCTACCATCTTTCACACTTCTTTGTATAATTCAATGCAGTTTAATCCTATCCTACATATATTCTGAGGGCAAATAGATTTTTAAATCTGAATGAAATGTGTTTGGAGAGATTTTTTTTTTAAAGGTGAATTAATGTGGAAGCAGAATGGAATTTGTAAACAGAATGGTTAAGAACAAGTGGAACAGACTAGAAAGACAGATTTGTCCATGCCTAGGTATCAGGTTGCAACATTTAAAACACAGTACTGTATTAAAACCATTTTGAACAACCTAAAATTACAGAAGTAAGGTGTTTCCTAAAAGTATACACCTCAAGTGCTAAAAGCCAGGGTAAAGAAGTGTGTCTTCAGCATTCACCAAAAACTGTGTAATGAAGGTGTGAGATGTACCTTTGTAGGAAGGAATTCCACAACTTAGGGGCTGCAGCAGAGAATGCCCTCTCCCGGTTTGTCATGCCCTGAGATTTGAGGGTGGTGGAACAACCAAGATGGCCCCTACCAGTCTGAACACCTAAGAGGGTCTGTGGGAAAGGAGGCAGCAGTCTTTCAGGTATTTGGGTTCTGAGTTGTTTTGGGCTTTAAACACTATTGTGAGCACCTTAAATTGGGCCCAGAAATGAACTGGCAACTAGTGCAGTTGTTTCAAAACCAGGGTTTTATGATATCTGAAAAGAACCCTAGCTGGTATTCTGGATGTTGCATTTTGAAGTTTCTGAGTTGCCTTCAAGGACAGTCGCATACTCTCCAACATTTCTCCAATGGAAATAGGGACATCCCATTCCATCATGATAATTTTACTATTTATGCCCCACACATCTTACTGGGTTGCCCGAGCCACTCTGGCCAGTTCCCAACATATATAAAAAGTTTACTTTATATATTTAATATATTCCAACATATATTAAAAGCTTCCTTATGCAGGATTGCCTTCAGATGGCTCAGGGGTCAGATAACGCCACACCCTCCAAGATTTCTCCGATGAAAACAGGGACACCCTAAGGAAAAGGGGGACATTCCGGGATCAAATCAGAAACCAGGACGGCTTCTGCAAAGCGTGTTCTCCTTCACAGAGAGCACGTGTTGTGGTGGTGTCTGACAGGCCACCCCTCTGTTGCTGGGCGGGATGCTTTGGATGACCATCTGCAGTGATTGGGCGGTTGGGTTACTGGGGAAATCTTGGTGTTGCCATTTAGGGGGGAAAGACCAAAGGTTATATAATCAGGTCACGCAGCACTGACTCGGCTCTTTTGCTGTGTGCATCGGATCACCCGCCCACCCCACCTAATCTAGGGCTCTTGCGTTGACCTTGTTATGCCTGTCATTGGGTTGTCTGCTTTTGGGACAGGGGCCTGGTAGGAATTTTGTCCATTTGGCTGATTGGCTGGGGCCATTTGGTTTTTGCCTACTGCATAGCAAATCATCACAATTTGTAAGGTTGTGGTTAGGCATTGGTTAAAAAATTTGGTTGGTGGAGGGGTGAGGATTGGCGGTGCCTGCCCCTCCAATGCTGCTGCTGCAAGGGAATTCCATTAAAGGAATCCAGGGGCTCACCATGCTTTCTTCCGTACCCCTGAATGGGGCTTGGGCCGCGCAAGCCCCTGGGAGCATGCAGGGAGAGGTGAGGGTCTGGTGCCCGGCTCCATGCTCTCCCCAATATTGTTTTCCCTTACTGGCTTTTGCTGGAATCTGGAAGTCAGTTCTGTCCCAGTGCAGGGGACAGATAGTCGGAACCAATGCCTAAGCAACCACTCACATTTATGTATTTTAATAAAGTTGTGGCCAAAATTATGCCAAAAACCTTCTGTGTGAATTGTGATTTATTTAGGGGTGGCTTGGGGGACCTTGGCATTGAAATCAGGGACATCCCTGGAAAATAGGGACACTTGGAGGGTTTGCAGTCCCACAGACAATGCATTACAATAATCCAATGGAAAATGGTTCAGGGGTGGTGGTGGCTTGGGGGTTGATTTTTTTAATTATTATTTTTTGGTGGGATGGGATACTCTAGTTGACGGATGACGGATGACTACTGTAATGGCTACAGTTTGAAGTCTACAGGGTCCTGCTGTGGCTACACTTGTGGGGGAGTCAGGGGCATAGCTTGTGGATTTAATTAAAGGCCCCCTACCTTTTCCTTCATAATTTGAGCACAGACAGAAATAATTCCCTACTTTAATTTGGAAAATTCTCTCTCCCCTTTAAACTTTTAGTGTGCAGAATACAAAGAGGAATACCCTTCCACGATGTCCCGCAGCCCATTTAGGACAAAAGCAAATGGGGAGCCAGACTTTTATTCTTATACTGGATTTCAAAAAGCACAATAGAGTTGTCAGCTTTACAGTTATCAAATTAAATCTTTACTTTGCCTAAGAGTTTGCAGTAATTAATAGTGCAATTAAAAGGCTGACACACTATAGCCCTTGCAGAAATTCTACAAGGCTTTCAAAGAAATTCTAAACCCTGAACATATGACAATGTATTTTAAGAAAGATAAGGGATCAAAGAGATGACTTCCAATGGGGATTGTTCTTTTCGGAAGTGATAAAAATGCGTAGCAGTTGTGGTGGAGTAACACTGAGTTCCATTAAATTAACAAGTGTGTTTGAAGAACATTAATGCGAAAACCATGGAAGATAACTAAGGGACTGTGCAAATATCTTAATTTTTACGAGAACCTTCCATGTCCATCTATTACAAAGGATCTAGTTTAGATACTTGTCACCACAGTCTCCTCCAAAAATTTAGACAAAGAATAAAAATTAGTGGGAGTGCCTTGTACAAACTCTAAACTTTATTTTGTTCAATCAACCAGTTAACGTGACTTTCCTGCCAAGCCCTATTCATTTGTTCATTCATTCAAGCAAGCCACACTTTTTTTTTTTTTTTTAAAAAGTATTCATTTAATATTCTTTACCACATCAGTGAGGCTGAGAGGTCTTGTCATCTAGACAGCCAAGGACCTGCATACAAACTGCCCAGGTTTGTGCCCTGAAGAGATGACTTAGGTGCTGCTAACACAGCAAAGAAGAGAAGACTCCCTGGGAAAGACCCTGATGTTGGGAAAGATTGAGGGCACAAGAAGAAGGGGACGACAGAGGACAAGATGGTTGGTCAGTGTTCTCGAAGCTACCAGCATGAGTCTGACCAAACTGCGGGAGGCAGTGGAAGATAGGAGTGCCTGGCGTGCTCTGGTCCATGGAGTCACGAAGAGTTGGACACGACTAAACGACTAAACAACAAAACACAGCAAAAGTGGGAGGCAGCAGTTATGAGGTAGCAGTCTCTGTGGTTCTCCAACAGTTTGACTTCATCCCCAGACGTATACTCAATTGTCTCGTGAGACTGATGGTTGCCAACAACAACTCTTTACCACCATATTGTAAAATAGCAGGGTGGTGTACCACAATAAAACAACATGAAAATAAATATAAAGGATGATTAAAGGGACCCGCTAATCAGTATAAGCCATTGCAAAGGCCTGTTAGCACAAAAAGGTCTTCAAGGGAAGCCTGAAAGTCCAAAGAGCTGACTTCAAAATTACACAACATGGGGCTGGCGACACTAAATGCACAGCTTCTAGTGGAGATCAGTTGGGCCTCTGTAACATGGGGAGGGGGAGAGGAACTAACAATGCACCTCTGGATGATCTCAGTGATCAAGTTGGGATATAAGGCTCAGATGATCCAAATTGTTTAGGGCTTTGTAGAACCTCACAAGAAACTTGAACCCAACATGGTAGCATATGAACAGATGTTTTAGCAGAAGTGTCACATGCTGTTGGCTGTCTGTTCCCATCAATAGTCTAAATACTACATTCTGCACCAGCTTGATCTTCCAGGTCAGGGCCAACATCATAGACTGAACTCAGCAAGATAGTTTCGTGAGAGGAGGATGACAACAGCAGATCAAATGATTTTGAATCTCAGCATCCTATGTAAAGGCATGCAAATCTCTCTCTCCCTGGTATCAAGAAACCTGAAAAAATGGGTTCTTAACTATGTAAAAGTAAGGTAGGGTAAAGGACCCCTGGATGGTTAAGTTCAGTCAAAGGTGACCATGGGGTGTGGCGCTGATCTCACTTTTCAAGATGAGGGAGCTGGTGTTTGTCCACAAATAGCTTTCCAAGTCATGTGGCCAGCATGACTAAACCGCTTCTGGTGCAATGGAACACTGTGACGGAAACCAGAGTGCACAGAAACGCCATTTACTTTCCTACCGCAGCGGTACCTATTTATCTAGTAGCACTGGCATGCTTTTGAACTGCTAGGTTGGGACAGAGCAACGGGAACTCACTCCATAACGGGGATTCGAACTGCTGACCTTCCGATCAGCAAACCCAAGAGGCTCTGTGGTTTAGACCACAGCGCCACCCACATCCCTACTCAACTATGTGGCGTGTCCTGTGTACACTCTGTTCCAGTTATGAAATACAAACATTTGAAACTGCCCTGAGTCAGGTCATTAATTGTCTACTCAGACTGGCTGTGGTTTTGCAGAGTAGCAGGCAGTGCTCTTTATCATAACCTGCTAGCTGATCTTTTTTAACTCAAGTTGCTGTATTATCATGGAGGTGCCTGGTCCTTTTCTGTTGGGACCATCTGAATGCAGAGCATGTGCTTAATTTTTGAGGTCTGGCCCTTCATAATGAATGCACAGAGGTCCATGTGCAAACATTGTATGTGCTCTTCCTCCATCATCAGCTCATGCATTGGTATAAACTCTAGAGATAAGTGTAAGCTGAGAAGAACATGTGAATATAATATAAAATGGAGGTGGAACATATGGGAAACAAGCATTATGAGGAATGGTTGTGGGGGCTGGAGAAGAGAAGACTGAGAGGTGATATGATAGCCCTCTTCAAATATCTGAAGGGCCATCACATGGAAGATAAAGCAAGCATGTTTCCTGATGCTCTAGAGGCCTGGATCTGAACCAATGGTTTCAAATTGCAAGAAAGGAGATTCTGATTAAACATCAGGAAGAACTTTCTGACAAGAAGAGCTGCAGAGAGTAGACTAGACAACCGTGGGAGGTGCTGGACTCTCCTTCCTTGGAGGTTTTTAAGGTTGGATGGTCATCTGTCAGGGATTCTTTAGCTGTGAGTCCTACATTGAAGGGGGTGGACTAGATTACCCTTGTGGACCATTCCAGCTCTACAATTATATGATCTATGTTGTTCCAGATGCCGGTTGAAAGGGATGAGGTAAGCAGCGGAAATGAACAAGAGGGTCAAGAAGGATCAAGGGCTGGGAACAACATGGGCAGAAGAAGATCCTAAAGGAGATAAATCGCTGCTTGGGTTTCTCATTAGGAGTGTATCTCACACTAATCTCTGGAAAAACACTATGCATGCTCTGTGTAAATGATATATAGTTGCAATAGTACTGTAAATTGGGTTTTTTCAGTGCAAGATAATCTAATTTTAATATACTCAAGTTGCAGATTTTTATGGAAGTTTATGCAGGCTGGAAACCAATTGTCTGAAACAGTTATTATTTATTCATTTAAATTTATTTCCCACCATGCCCCATGGGCATAAGGAATGCTGTTGCATTTATAAAGATAAAACAGCTGCATTAGAAACATTACAGGAAGTATCAGAGATAAATTAATATATACAAACTGTGGAAAAAAAGCAGTTGATGTAACCAGATGTTTAGTTTTGGAACATGATCTATAGAAATATTGACAGGTACATTTCATGCTCAACATTTCATGTCATGCTCAACACTGGGAGTTTGCTAGGGGCTTGTGTGTTTTTAAATTAAGCCCCCCCCCCCTCAATATTTCCCTAGGTGGCAGATATCCCCCTTTCTGCCTGCTTACTCACTTATGCCAGTTTATTCACTTTACTTATTCACTTCCCCCACTCTTAGAGCACGTAAAGGTGTGCCCACATTTGAAATGGAGACATGCATGCCAGCTGCAAGGACAAGCATCTTCCTAGACCATAGCTCTCAACGTTTCCCTTTTTTAAAGGGAAATTCCCTTATTCTGAATAGGATTCCTCACAAGAAAAGGGGAAGGTTGACAGCTATGGGCAAGACAGAAAAGTGACTCAAGTAACTCCTGTGCTTTGATAAGACCAGACTGATGAGGCTTTCCATGCTAATGTAGCTGTATATGAGAAGAGATGTAAGAAGGCATCATTTTCTGTCTTGTGTTTGTTACATGCAATGCTGTTTCCATTCTTCTGCAGTTCATGCTTTGGGCAGGGGGACCCATATATTATTCATCTTGCTGTCTGCAGTGATGACATTACATAACTTACACAATATATGAAAGTAATTACATAAATTACATATTTTGGCGGGCTTGTGTGTGTGCGTGTGTGTGTGTAATTGACTTTGTAAAGTTTGCAGACAGAAAGCATAATCAACAACAAAAGCTGATCATATTTGCTGAATTGATTTCCGTTCTGGACATGGGATGAATAATTGAATATGGGCAATTTCTCTTCCCCTTTCCATTTTCGTTAGAATTCTCAGTATTGTTGTTGTCATCCCCTTCCCCGCATGAGCAGCTCTCAGAGGCTGGATACGTAACACATAGCTGTCAACTTTCAGATTTGAAAATAAGGGATCAGCAGCCTCACCTGTCCCGGGGACAGTCTACGGGATATCTAACAATCCGGGATAGCAGCAGGAGGCAGCGGGAAACGGCGATGGAATAAGGGAATTTCCCACAAAAAAAGGGAAGGTTGACAGCTATGACGTAACATATATATGACCCAACCACATGGGAACAGAGCAGACACAAAGGCCATTCCCATGGAATTGGCACACCCAACCGACCCTGCAGTGCGATGCTGATTCCATAATTGTGACCCACTCCTACATGACTGTCTGTTCATATGGCCGAGCTATTTAAAGGCCAAAGTACATGATCTCTCCCAGGTGAGAGATGGAGAGGAAATGGGAGTTTCATTTTCTGTTTTCTGCTGCTCTTGGGTTGTTTTCATATAGTAGACTCATCCTTTTTTATATACTGTTGAGGTGTTTTGGTTTTTTTTTTTTTGTTAATGCTGGAGCTCTTTTATTGAAGTGAATAGGGTTGCCATATTTCAAAAAAGTAAAAACCAGTACACCCCAACAGTTATTGAGATTTTTTTAGGAAGACACCAAAATTGTTCACCTTTTTTGTAGGAAATACTAAAAATGAGAATTGAGTGAATGGGGGTTGTGTGTTTACATTAGTTTTGTGTAGTACTATGAAGGTGTAGTTTGTGTAGTGTTAATGTATAGCTGAATGATTTTGGTGCCTTTTTAATATTTATTTAATATTTATGGAATTTTTATGGTTGCAGTTATGTTGCAATTTGATGTATCTTGATAATTTTTGATGTTTTCTGTAAGATTGGTATATGTGGTTCTACCTGTTACTTATATACACTGATACTTGATATTTGAAGTGTGGAACGATAGTGATGTTTGTAATGATTAGTAGTAGTATTGTTTGGTTCTGAATGTGGAATTTGTACTGCATTTCTTATATTGAGTTCTCTTGGATTAGATATTTCTTCTGAAATATGAAGCAGCATATAAATTAAACAAATCAGTAAAACAAACATGGCATTAAATGTATAGTTTAGTGTTGCGTGTAGAGCTTCTAGGCAGCACTAGTATCAGAAGGGTGACTGAAGCTCAACTGGAGATTATATCACATATCAGAAAAGGTACCATCAGGGCCAGGAGGATTCCAGCATAGTTAACAAGCATCCTTCAAAATAAGGAATAACTTGCCCAAATGAAAACAACAACCAAAGACCCAATAAAGGAGACAATAAAGATTTCTTTAAAAGAATTTGAGGAGCACATCATTACAAATATAAACACCACCAACAAAAAATAATTTAAATAAATTAGTAGCAGGAGACTAACTAAAATGTAGTTTGAGAAAGACTATTACTTGTGTGGTGAATAGTCATTCCACTTCTATTTCTGAGAAAATGGTTTTTGTCAGGCTTTTGTATTGTTTCAAGCAAAGGTGGCAGCAGGCTCAAAGACTATGTGTACAACTCACTCAAACCACTTTGAAGTTTTCTTTAAAAATGAAAGAGTATCTGTTAAATCTTGGGTGTTTGATGAGGAAACCGATGTTATGAAAGACAGGGGAGCTGAGGACATCTTATTCCATTATGTTGCTGCATACTGAGATTCCGGTGTCAAAGGCATTTGCACAGTAAAATTTCCATAGATAGATGGATAAAGATATGGATGGAAAGCCTTCCAGGCAGAAGTGTCCATGCGCAGAGTGTTCTTTCTTTCCTCACTATGCAGTGTTTTTACCCCTTGAAATTAAAAAGTTATATATGTGAGGCACAGAATATGATATATTGGAAGAGACATGCTCATGAACCATGGTGATTTAATACCTTGCCTCCAGCATTAGCCTTTACTGGACTTCCCCACCCCCAAAAGAAAAGCCCATTAAGTGTAAAAGCACTAGTACCAATTACCCAATACCAAACGTAGGGAAAGGAACATGGAAATTCTGTTCTGGACCCCAGCTGCTGAGTGGCTCTTGCCCCGATGCATGAAAATGAAGGTTCTTGATGCTTGATTGTTCTGTTCACACTATGCCATGAAAACATTCAAGCATCAGATCTGTGACATGCTTTGCAGAGTGCAGTTTTTTTTAAAGGAAATGGGGTTTGCAGTGCTGTTCACCTTTATCTATTTTGCTCATATAAAAAAGCATGCAAGTTGCTAACTACTACCAAATTTCCACTTGCCTACCAATGAAGTAAGGATACAATCTCCACCAATTGTGCATTTTTGGTTAGTTTGTTTTTGTTAGCGTTGCCATACATAGCCGGGATTCACCCACTGGCAACAGTGTCTAGGAGGGAATTACTAAAATGTCAAGGAAAATCCGGACGTATAACAACACAAGTGCAGCTTGGGGCAAATTTTCTTTAAAAAAAAATCTGATAATTTCTCCTAAAGAGCTTGACAGCTTTGCAAAAAGAGAGAGACACAGAGAGAAAGAGAGCTCAGCAACCCTAATTTTTATTCTAGTAAGTAAGGTAAAGGTGACCCCTGACCATTAGGTCCAGTCGTGACCGACTCTGGGGTTGCAGAGCTCATCTCACTTTATTGGCTGAGGGAGCCGGTGTACAGCTTCCGGGTCATGTGGCCAGCATGACTAAGCCGCTTCTGGCAAAGACACACAAAAAAGAACTATAATGCATCTTGTGTTGTCTACACACACCCAGCATGAATAAAGAGGGTCAAAGTGTGATGAAATGCAAAAAAAAAATGAAATGCACTGTGGCCATTTGTACAGCGCCAAGATGAGAAATAAGTCTCTGTTGCTACCTTTTCCCATCACAGAGCAAGCGGAGGCTGTTTTCTGATCTTAGCACTGAAGTGATGCCACTGAATTGGGCCCGAGGCTCCCTGACATAAGACAAGCAAAGTGACCTTTCACAAGAGCCATCATACCCAAATCACCCTCACTGTGCTCTGCCCACTTGTGGTGGGACAGAACACCATGGTCTTTATCAAGGCATAAATGCATACAATCAATCTGCCTGCTTGTCAGTATTCAGATGCCCAGAGACATATTGTTCTCAAGACCAGCTGCAGGTGACAACAAGGTCAGCCATCTGCCAGGCTGGGAAATGCCAATGAGTGAGGAAAGTTCATTTTATGGGTACACTCATAATCCAAAAGCTGGCACCGTTTGCATTCCAAGAGAAGTCTTGCCTTTGCTGCGCAAACAGATGACAGCCTTTTAAACAAATCAGTAATGTTCTTCATTATCTGGGACCTCTCCTAGACTAACTTGTCTTGGCCTTGTACCACGCCAATTGCTTGCTTGTTCTCTCTTATTAGGACACTACAGGGGGGAAAGGTGCGGGGGGAGCCAACTGGCTGCCTCTACGCAGTGCCCTATTTTGGATTCGTTTATTATCTCTTCCGCTAGAATGGCAATGATGTTCAAGGTGATTTGATCCATATTCAATAATGCATATGGAGGAATTAAATATAGCTCTTTCATCCAGAGAGAGAGCTTACATTGTTTAGTGCACATCTAGGGCAATAAAATAGAAATTTGTATCTAACTAGGGATATTAGCTTCATGCATTGCAACATTTACCAGCCTAACAGTACTTTGCCATAGAAGGAAGATGAATATTTTATGTGAACCAAATGTTTGATCACAAATGAAACAGCGTTCGGCTGCATCAATAGCAGGAGCAGACAAATTGCCAAACAAATGAGAAGTGTTACGCTGGGCTCCGGGTGGAGATTCTTCTGTTGTTTGATCACTTACTGAAAATACCAGATCAAATTTGCCGGAGTTAACAGCTCGTTTCCATCCTTGAGAAAGTCAATAACATATCAAAGGATAAAAATGAGGGAACACTTTCCTGCACTTGTGTATACTCTTCACAATCAGTAAGTTTATTTGTTCATTTCCTGATATCGCAAATCAACCACACACACACACAAACACATACATACATACATACACAAAGAAAAATGCATCTTAGACTGCTATTATGGAATCAGAGTAGCATGTAATAGGCAATAATACCTCCTTAAGACTAAAACGTTATACCTGTTGCTGCGCTGGCTATCAACATATATTTAGATTTTAATGGGAGTCGGAGCGTATTCTCTTTGGAACGACAATGGATAGTAAGAATGAAAAGTGATAAATGCATCATGCATTTCCATTAGGGATCACAACATTTAGTGTGTTAAAAAGGCAGGTGACATTCAGAACATAAGTACCGTATATAATCCAGCCAAAATGACTTTAGTGGACTGATTTCAGTAGGAGGGTTAAGGGGTGTGTGTGTGTATGTGTGTGTGTGTGTGTGTGTGTGTGTCTCTATGCTAACCAGCAACTACAGCACACCCTATGCACACAGCTGTGCAGCTATGCTAGATCAAGATGGATGAAATGTACAACTCTCTGTCATTTCTGTGCAAGCTGCTTGGAACTTCATGCTAGACTTCGCTGCTTGCTGTGTGAGACCCAGGCATCCTGAAGGATGACAAGATTGGAAGTAAACATCATGCTGTCAGCATAATAAGATGCTACATACAGGAATACAACAATGACAGGTGTCACACCAGAAAAAAAAAAGTGAAACCATAATATTGTTTTGGAGAGCCGGTGATGGAATGTGTCAAAGTGGGGTGCCTGAAAAACTGCTGATGAAGCAAGGATCATTTTGGTTCTTTCAGTTTCTTGCTTTTTTCCCATCTTAAATTTGGTTTTCTACATTTCTGCAGCAATTTGTGATTCTTCTTATTGTTTTTAAGCCCTCGTGAAAATCCACCAGCATTTTATTAGAAATTTATCCTGATAAACAAATTTGTGTATGTATTTTTGACTAATGAACATATATTTCTGCTTTGAAGTTTCTTTTTACAATCAAGTGGTATATAAATTTTCTGAAATACATAAATGCATTTTGGCAAGCAGAGGTTGGCCTGGGCTTGGTTCTTAGCCTAGGGTTACGCTCTTGCACTGGTATCAATGGGAGCTTCAGCATACTGTTGCCATTTGGAGCAGGAACGGTGAGGAGGTGGCAGCAATGGAATGGCTGAATTTGGCTCTGTACTGTAAGCCTTGAAGGAGGTTGCTGGGAAGCAGGAGGACATCTGGTGGTCATTGGTCAGGGTGGCAGGATGGAACCAGGGTTGGCAGGCTGCTATGAGCTCTTGATCTCATGTCTCACGTGCTGAGTGAGAATGGAGGAATGAGCTGTTCTTCTTGGGACTTAGCTTATCCATCTTTACCTTTCCTTCACTCTTCTCAGGCATGGTCCAAACATTAAAGTTCTATGTCTGAGAGTCCCTTCTTTAGCTCTGGAGCTTTCCTCCACAAAAAGCTGCTTGGACTACTGCAATGTGCTCTATGTGGGGCTACCTTTGAAGGTGACCTGGAAACTACAACTCATCCAGAATGCAGCAGCTAGACTGGTGACTGGGAGCGGCCACCGAGACCACATAGCACCAGTCTTGAGAGACCTACAGTGGCTCCCGGTATGCCAGGAGCACAATTCAAAGTGTTGGTGCTGACCTTTAAAGTCCTAAACGGCGTTGGTCCAGTATACCTGAAGGAGTGTCTCCACCCCCATCATTCTGCCCAGACACTGAGGCCCAGCGCCAAGGGCCTTCTGGCAGTTCCCTTGCTGCGAGAAGTCAAGTTACAAGGAACCAGGCCTTCTTGGTAGTGGCGCCCGCCCTGTGGAACACCCTCCCACCAAATGTCAAAGGAAAAAACAACTACCAGACTTTTAGAATACATCTGAAGGCAGCCTTGTTTAAAGGTACCCCTGCCCGTACGGGCCAGTCATGTCCGACTCTAGGGTTGTGCGCTCATCTCACTTAAGAGGCTGGGAGCCAGCGCTGTCCAAAGACACTTCCGGGTCACGTGGCCAGCATGACGAAGCTGCTCTGGCGAACCAGCACCAGCGCAGCACACGGAAACGCCGTTTACCTTCCCGCTATAAAGCAGTACCTATTTAGCTACTTGCACTTAAGGGTGCTTTCGAACTGCTAGGTGGGCAGGAGCTGGGACTGAAAGACGGGAGCTCACCCTGCCGCGAGGATTCGAACCGCCGACCATACAATCGGCAAGTCCTAGGCACTGATGTTTTACCCACAGCGCCACCCGCGTCCCACGGGTGTTTAGGGAAGCTTTTAATATCTGAAGGACTATTGTATTTTAATAATTTGTTGGAAGCTGCCCAGAGTGGCTGGGGTATAAATAAATTATTATTATTATTATTATTATTATTATTATTATTATTATTATAGCTCAATTGGAGCAATCAGCAATGCACAGAAAATGCAAATTGATGTTCGCTCTGATTGAACACAAAATAGCAGGTTTTCAAGGGGAAAGCTCCAGGTGGGTGGGAAATCCCACTTGGACATGGAACTTTTAAGTGCAGACTTGTGCCTGGAAACAATGAAGCAAAAGGTACGTGCATGTAGGATGTTAAGTTTGGGACTGTTGAATAAGAGGAGAGGGGCTGGAGCAGAGCAGAGCCAAAAGGAGGTGGCAGAGGGGTTGGTAAGTGGAGTGAGCAGGAGGCTGGAGCTCCACGTAATAATTTAATGCATGTGGAGGAGTGACCACAGCTTTTGCATGCAAGTGGGACGCGGGTGGTGCTGTTGGTTAAACCACAGAGCCTAGGACTTACCTATCAGAAGGTTGGCGGTTCGAATTGCCGTGACGGGGTGAGCTCCCGTTGCTCTGTCCCTGCTCCTGCCAACCTGGCAGTTCGAAAGCACGTCAAAGTGCAAGTAGATAAATAGGCGGGAAGGTAAACGGTGTTTCCGTGTGCTGCTCTGGTTCGCCAGAAGCGGCTTAGTCATGCTGGCCGCATGACCCGGAAGCTGTACGCCGGCTCCCTTGGCCAATAAAGCGAGATGAGCGCCACAACCCCAGAGTTGGTCACGACTGGACCTAATGGTCAGGGGCCCCTTTACCTTTACCTAATCCCCTGACAATCTCCAGTTAAAGGGATCAGGTAGCAGGTAATGTAAAATGCATCTATCTTGAATCCTGGAGAACCAAAGCCAATCAGAATAGATAATATGAGGCTAGGTGCACACAGTCTGATTGGGCACACTTGAAAAGTCAGTGGCTTTTGTTCAGAGGCAGCAACAGTAACTCTTGAGATGGCACAGCAGGATCTGTTGAAGAATGAGGGCCCCTGAAGATGACTGTCTGACTCAAAATATGCTGGGTTAAATAAATCCAGTGCTCCTTTGAGGTTTTCCCTTGTTTCTGTGTCATTTACTTATTTATAAAAGTATTTCTATACCACCATATCATAAAATATCAGGGAAGTGTACAACATTGGAACATAAGACATCATAAAAAAATGTTACCATGTGTCTTTTCCTTCCTCATGGTTTGTTGGATGTGTTATATTGCACTATATGTATGTTTTTAAAAAAGATTGACATGTTGCTCTTCAGCAAAGTTTACAAAAATATGGTGCAAGAAGACTCTTTCCTGTGGTTCTTCCAATTCCTGGGAATAGCAACAGATTCCTTCCTTCCTTCCTTCCTTCCTTTCTTTCTTTCTTTCTTTCTTTCTTTCTTTCTTTCTGCAACTTTAGCTCAATTCTTAAAATAGAGCAGAAAGGAAGGCCCCTGGACCCTTTCAAAATTAAGCTGACCATACTTAATTCACTTGGACATTAGTGTTCTTTGACTGCATTTCAGAAGGATGGATGGGGAAGATAGTCTTTAATAATTCAGCTGCATCAGATTGAGAGAGAAAAGGCTGGATAAAGAAGGGGGAAGCTATAAGAAAGAAACCGTGCCAATTAATGAAAATTACAAAGGATGCGTGACCTGACATTAATGGAGCGATGAGTGAGCCTGAAGAATTTCAAAGACCTAATTCAGGAGATCTCAACATTTGAATTTAATCTATTAATGTAATTTAACCTTTTGGTATCTGCTGCCTTCTACCTCAGAAAACAGGCTCTTCGTTCTTGTAACCCTGCCTGCCCCTTCACCCCAGTTGCTACCATAGGAAGGTGCAGGAAAAACGGAGGAATGGGTAACAGAGACTTCAAAGTGGGACTGCAACAAAATGTTGTAGTATGAAAAGCTACTGTTCACTATTTCAGTAAAGCAGCCATACTCTCTCCATTCCCACTTCCAGTCAGTCAGTCCACATATAACTATCAGCAAGAGCTGTTGGCCTTAATGTCTGTCTGCTCTCCTATGTTCAACGCGTTGCAGACACAAATGTGGGTACCTTGAGGTGGTTAATTTCAGAGATATAATGACCCACAATCAGGGCTGGCCCGAGACATTTTGGCATCTGAGGCGAACCACAAAATGGTGGCTCCCCTCCAGGGAGGAAGGGGCAAGTGAAGATCTACACTGGGAACAAGTGGGGATTAAATATCTACATTGGGAACAACAGGGGAGTGAAGGAATAAGGGATCAAATAAAATCAACCTTACTTGACAGTTGAAGTGGGAATCAAAGGTTGTTGCGGGGGGGGGGGGGGGAGAGTCCAGGAGACCCCAGAGGGCAACCCTTGCCATTTCCTCCCTAGAGGTGGGAGGACATCAGCAGCACCTCTTATTCACCGAGAGATTGCTGTCGAGGTGGTGTTGTGGGGGCTGCTGAGGAAAATGAAAATAAAAGGGTGGGAAGGAGAAATTGGGAGAAAATGGAATGGACAGATTTGCCCCGTTTTACCTACCACTCACCTCAGCTTGCAGAGCAGGGCCTGTGGTGCCTATTCTAGGTTTAACGCAGACTCTAGTTCCTCACATTACAATGAAGTGGGGAGGAAACTTTTCAAAGAGAAGAGGGGTGTAAACCAGTTCAGACCGCATGATCAGCTGAGATGTAAGGGAAGCTGCCTTATACTGAGTTAGACCTTAGAGTGATTGTCAGCAGCTCTGCAGGGTTTCAGAGAGAAGTATTTCCCTGCTTGGGAGGTGCCAAGGATTGAGCAAGGAGCCTTCTACGAGCAAAGCATATGCTATGGCTGTTCTGTTAGAGTTGTTCAGCGGAACCTCTGGTCTGGATCTTGTGTAGAAATGAGTTCTCTTCAATACAAGAATAAGTTTTAAAGCCTTACTGCAGAACAATCTTAAATGCCAGCTGCAAAAAGATAAACATTACAGAAATAACAGAACAATACATTGCAAACAAATCAATGACGTTCATGTTTTATGCAGTTCTATAAACTTCCTCTCTCTGCCCCCAGAGTGAGATTCTAAGCATCTTTACCAGAGTGTCTCTCTGTCTCTCTTCGGCAACACACAGAGACTCTGCTAGCTACCTCCAGATAAAGCGCACACACAATTCTCAAGTTACATTTCCCGTTGTGTGAGCTGACCACCTCGTGATTCCAGAGATGAGTCATGAGGTTACTTATCTCCCATGGAAAACCATCAGCCTCTGTGCCTATGGCAAAAACGTCCATTACAGCATTTTAAATACAATGCATCCAAACGTAACATTTTGGGTACATTAAACTTATAAATTAAACATGTTCCTGGTGGGTAGCAAGTGATAAATCTAGCTCTTACCTCTTATTGACAGCTAATGGATTCATATACATATGATAAGAAATTATCCTTTGAAGCGTTGTATTAATATCTTAGTGTTTCAAGGAAAAGCAAATGTTTCTTATCCCCCATCTTCACTCGCCTCTGGCCGAGAACAGTGTATTAAGCAGCTTGTTAGACCCTATTTTTTCTTTATAAATTCAAAAGTTATATCTATTGGGCAGTTCTCTGCCTACAAATCTCAAGTCTGATATTCATTCTCAAGGGTTTAAGACTGAATGAAGGTTAATAAGACAGGATTTGTATTCTGCAAAGCATGCCCACCCCAAAACCACCTGTTTATCTTTGTAGGTCTCTCCCTTTAAAATGTAGTCCTCAGGGTTAAAGCAAAAAAAAAAACTAAAAAAAAAAACTTTATATATGCCAGAGAAGCTGGAAAAACCACAGCTTTGTTGTTGTTGTTGTTAAAAAACATTTAAACTCTTAATCCAAATAATAGGATTTGGAACTGATGAAGCCGGAGTTCTGCGGCCTATCTTCAAAATGAATATTTGGCATGCCAGAAAGGGTGTCAAAATTCTAAATCTCTGTATCATACATTGGGTTATTGTTGAAGAAGCGATAGAACATCTGCCTTGCATGCAGCTGCTCCCAGGTTCAACCCCTGATATCTCCAGGAAGGGCTGCGGAAGAACCCCTGGAATTTTGCTACCACTCAGCAGAGATTAGGAGTGGCATGCAAACTCTGTAACAATATCATTTCTAAGCTTGGTTCTCCTGGCTGAAGTATATTTTGCAGCCCTGCTGTCATGCCTAACGATTTCTATTCCAGGGGAGGTGCTGGCCTGGAACATAGTCTGAATTTTTTTCACTGCCCTGGCTCCTTTCCTTCAGTCCCCCAAATATTATCTAAATTCTACCCCTTTATTAATTTCTAACATTCACTGACTCAAGCACTTATGGGTGCCCTTGCACACCCAAGCTCTGTTACCTCAAATCAGTAACCAAATAATGTGACTTTAAAAGCACATCGTTGTTTAAGAAGCTGCCCAATCTTTAATTATTATTTTGTATTTCTCAGTACAAAAAAGGTATGGGCTGTTGTGTTAAGCAGGGGTGGGGGATATGACTTAAGCTGCCTTCAAAGGCTTCCTGAAACACAGCCTAAACAGTGCGAGGCAGATGGCTTGAATTAATTCGTCACTGCCCCGATATTCACAGTTGTGTGCCATATGGGAGGTTCAAAATGTTGCGGTTAAGGTCCACGATGACAGGTTGGTGTCCATGATACACTGAGAGGCCTGAATCTCATTTATACATTATTTTCTAAACCCACTCCCCCCAATATTTTTCCAACATATAGATATATCTATATTAAAACTATCTTTTAAAATAGAAACACAGGCAACCAGCAAGATAGAAATACCAGCAGCCAAGATCCAGGGCCTGTGTCAATTCTGGGGCTGGGGGACTAGCAGATGCTGCCTCTCCTTTAGAATCATAAAATCACAGAATTGTAGAGTTGGAAGGGACTCAGCTAGACTGGTAAAGAAAAAGCGATTTATATGTGTTGTACGTAGAAGGCTGATCGCCAAAGAATTGACGCTTTTGAATTATGGTGCTGGAGGAGACTCTTGAGAGTCCCATGGACTGCAAGAAGATCAAACGCATCCATTCTTAAGGAAATCAGCCCTGAGTGCTCACTGGAAGGACAGATCCTGAAGCTGAGACTCCAATACTTTGGCCACCTCATGAGAAGAGAAGACTCCCTGGAAAAGACCCTGATGTTGGGAAAGATGGAGGGCACAAGGAGAAGGGGACGACAGAGGACGAGATGGTTAGACAGTGTTCTCGAAGCTACAAACATGAATCTGACCAAGCTGTGGGTGGCAGTGGAGGACAGGAGTGCCTGGCGTGCTCTGCTCCATGGGGTCACGAATAGCCGGACACGACTGAACGACTAAACAACAACAACAACATGTGTTGTACGTGCAATATAACACTGTGCCAACAGATGGCGATGTGGAGTCCCGTTTTTCTCTACCTGTTTTCCCTGTTTAAATTTACAACGCTTTTAACTGAAATATTTCTTTGATGTGTCTGGATCTAGCCTGGCAGTAACACCAGTCATTTCTTTAATGCAAGAATGTTGTTCTTTTCCCCAGTCTTCTGTTTTTGGCTGTTCAAGGTTATGTAACTGGATCTCCCCCTCCTTTATCTAAGTTGGTCAAGTTGGGCTTGAACAGGTTACTCCCATGGCATAAATCCATCAAATAGCTCATTGCAACTGACAGCACATTACCACCGGATGTACTGTACACTTATCATTGCAAATATAATACATTCCCATAATAGGGCCATACAGTTGAACAATGAAAAAAGTGCAGAATGACAGTGTAGCAGGCATCAGTGCTGTGGCAATCATGGAAGTTCCCAAGGTCAGTAAAAAAAAGAAAATGAAATGAAATGATTTTCCAGCAGAAAATAAACAAGACAAAGTTAATAGAAATGGCTGAAGGTTTACACAGTCATTGATTGACACACAACTAGAAACATTCTGTTTCTATAGATGGAGGTCAGTCAAAATCAGCTGTTTTTCTCCGTATTTTTTTCTACTGATAAGAGAGTGAGAAGGAGCGCGGTCTCTATGTCTCAACCCACCCTGAATCAACAATAGTGTTCTACTTTTCTCCTCGACTTTTCACTGACATTTGGTTTTGTCATTGAATTGCATGTGAACCTAAGAACATAAGAAAAGGCTGCTGGATCAATCCAGTGGTCCATCCATTCCAGCATCCTGTTCTCACGGTGGCCAGTGAGATGCCTGTGGGAAACTCACAAGCAGGATTGGAGCAGAAGAGCACTCTCTCTCCTCCTGCAATTTCCTGGTATTCAGAGACATTACTGCCTCCGACGATAGAGGCAGAATATAGCCATCATGGCTCCCAGTGCGTTTCCGAGCACAATTCAAAGTGCTGGTGTTGACCTTTAAAGCCCTAAACGGCCTCGGCCCAGTATACCTGAAGGAGCGTCTCCACCCCCATCGTTCTGCCCAGACACTGAGGTCCAGCTCCGAGGGCCTTCTGACGGTTCCCTCATTGCGAGAAGCAAAGCTACAGGGAACCAGGCAGAGGGCCTTCTCGGTAGTGGCGCCCGCCCTGTGGAACGCCCTCCCAGCAGATGTCAAAGCGATAAATAACTACCTGACATTTAGAAGACATCTTAAGGCAGCCCTGTTCAGGGAAGTTTTTAATCTGTGATATTTTACTGTATTTTTTGTTTCTATGGAAGCCGCCCAGAGTGGATGGGGAAACCCAGCCAGATGGGCGGGGTACAAATAATAAATTATTATTATTATTATTATTATTATTATTATTATTATTATTATTACAGTGAATAGCCATGGGGCACCAAAATATTGAATAATAATAATAATAATAATAATAATAATAATAATAATTTATTATTTATACCCCGGGCATCTGGCTGGGTTTCCCCAGCCACTCTGGGCAGCTTCCAATCAAATATTAAAATATAATAGTCTGTTAAACTTTAAAAGCTTCCCTAAACAGGGCTGCCTTCAGAGGTCTTCTAAAAGTCTGGTCATTGCTTTTCTCTGGTGGGAGGGTGTTCCACAGGGTGGGCGCCACTACTGAGAAGGCCCTCTACCTGGTTCCCTGTAACTTGGCTTCTCGCAGCAAGGGAACTGCCAGAAGGCCCTTGGAGGTGGACCTCAGTGTCTGGACTGAAGATGCTCCTTCAGGTATACAGGACCAAGGTCGTGTAGGGCTTTAAAGGTCAGCACCAACACTTTGAATTGTGCTCGGAAACGTACTGGGAGCCAATATAGGTCTTTCAGGACCAGTGTTATGTGATCTCAGCAGCCACCCCCAGTCACCAATATTATTCATTCATGCTGGTGGGTTAATAAAGTGACAAGCTAAGAGAAACAGGCAGCAAAGAGCAGGGGCTTAGTCCACCGGTTCTCCCAACATTACTGAAATATGTTGGGTTATTGCTTATTTGCAGGCAGATGAGGGTTGGTGTTGGGTTTTTTCTTTCTTTCTTAGCTTTCTCCTGGGGGAGGCGAAAACGAAGGGGAAAAAATCTCCAGCAATTTCTCAGGCAATTATTTTTTGGGAGAAAGATTGGCCCATCTCTAGTTTCCATCCTTTCACAGATTTCATTGGATTGACAGGGACTAGCAGAGGCTGAAGCATGTCTGGAGTGCAGGGATTTCATTTACTGGAACATTGCACCTGATCCCTGAAATGAACATCATCTGGACATGACATAAGACAGGTAGGATTGCCAGCCAAATGGAGGGCGGGGGGAATATCCCAGCTGTTCTGTGTGTGTGTGTGTGTGTGTGTGTGTGAAGCTCTGGGCCAGTTGCCAAAATACTTTTGTACAGAAGCCAAAAATTGGGGCTATTGGCATACTTTCCCAGTAAAGTCAGTTTATTTTCTTTCTAAAGTAAAAGTTAGCAGCAGCCTTTTCGTTGAAAGGTAATGCTTATATTGTGTAGTCTACTCACACTGTACCTAGTCACCGAGTTGAGTCTTGTGGGAGAACGTGATTCTTTTGTGGAAGGACTACAGCTCAGTGGTAGAGCATCTGCTTTGCATGCAGAAGGTTGAGGGTTCAATCCTGGGCATTCCCAGATAGAGCTGGGAGTGTCCTCTGACTGAAATCCTGGAGAGCATAGGCGCCAGCTCCTAGAGGCCCAGGTTACTTGCCCTCTCTCTGTAAAATATTTGAGGGGGCTGCGGCCCCTCAAAGTTACTGGGCATTACTGCCTTTCTTTCTTTTCCACATTTGGATTTCGTTTCCCAACAAGTCCTGCAAATGAACTTGTAATGGGGTTGCTGGATGGCAAGAGAGCTGGGATTGGGCAAAAGCATTTTACGGCCCTTGCATTTGGAGCATGGAGAGAGAAAAATGCAAGCTACTTGATCCATGGGGTGGCTTCACGGAGCTCTGCTAGGATGAGAGAGGAAGTCGCTCCTGGTTGCTTATTATTTTAAAGACTAGGAGCATCTAATTCAGATGAATGGGGGGGGGGGGAGCTCCACACCTGTTGTTGTTGTTGATCTGCCCTTTACCCCACAACAATTAAATTGCAATATTTACATGCATTTTTTTAAAAAAACCTTACTGTCACAATGCAGAAGGGAGAGCAGTGTGTTTAGTAGATTTGGTCTAGCTTTTAATCAGAGGGAAGTATTTTACCAGGGCTCTCCAATCACAGGATATTCCAATTTGGAGGAGGGATGTTGAAATAATCCATTAACCTTGGACTTGTTTGTTCTGTACCCCTTGCTAATTCTAACAGTATGGCTCTCCTACTTTTCTCTCTCTTCCACACGTCCACATGTCCTCTCCAGTCAAATCAACTTTGCCCTTGGTTTCTGAAAATTTGGGACAAATTGAGCAGAAGGCAAATATAAAAGCCTGAAGCCCTGAAGCCGCTCCCCCCTTTAAAATGTGAACTCTTCCCCACTTCTGAATTCTGGAAAGGAAAATGAAAACAATGGTGGTGCCCTATGCTGATAAACGCCAAAGTCAAAGATGCACAAAGAGCAAACCCTGAAAATGGAATTAGCCAAGGCTGAGGGGAAACCCTGTCTATCATCCTTACAGGTTTGTGAATCTTGACCTTGAAGCTGCCAGGCTGTCAGTGAGTTTTACCTAATACTTTCTGCACTATCAGATGCTATTTGAAAATATAGCCTGTTATCTGTAAAGCACCAATATACATAAAAGGATGCTGCCTAGGAGTCTTTGCCTTTTAAGAGATGGGAAGGGGAGACAAGAAGGGTGGAGGTGGATGAACCTTTCTTATACTGTCCTTTCTGGAATATAAAGTTACAGTTTCCCAAGGGGGATAAATAGAGAAGTTCACTAAGAGTCAAGTTCAGATTCTACACATCCAGCGGAATGAGATAGCAGACACCTTAATAGCCTAGAGTAGGGATGGACAGAGCTAAATATTTCCAGTCTACATAATTTTCAAATGTGTTCATTCATAAGCCTGTTATTTGCTGCTTCTACCTTGATCTGAAAATGTTTAGAAGACCAAAAAATGTACAATTATTATATGTGTATAAATACATACATTATAAAACATTTTATCAGTGCACACATATCATACATGTATTATACCTAAAACCAGAATTTTTAAAAATATTTTTGGTTGGGCTTTCCTAGCTGAAAATGTGTCACTAAATTCAGATGAACCTGCACAGTTGCCCACTATTTTATCCTTCCGTGGTACCAAGGAATGTTAGAAATCTCTGAAATCACCCCACCTCAAGGGTACAAGCTTGTATCCTTTCTTTTTCCCACCACTTTCTTTTGTATTCGCCCCCAATAGAGAGAGCTTCCCTTTCATCCCATCAGGGGTGATAAGTTTAGCATGCTCTTTGCTTTTGATTTAAATGAGACTGCTTCCCATCTGTGCTATGTTTGATCATCACTGGAGCCAGGCTAGATATTTTTGTCTTCCACACTTTGGGACCTTTGCATGAAGGTACCATGCCTTGCCCTTGTTTCCTAGGAAAGATGTATAGAGAATAATCCCACTAATTGGATGAGAAAAGGATAAGGCAGCTGTGGTAACATTCCTGTGATAATCAAAGCTTCCAGTCAGGAATGCTGCATATTTGTGTACTTCTCCACATGGGGCTGCATCATGGAAGGCTGTGAGGAACCAAAATTGCTGAGAAATTAAGACAATAACTTTATTATAGCTTCCAAAGAAGTACCAAACAGCACGTGTAGTGGTTAAGAGTGGTAGTCTCGTAATCTGGGGAACCAGGTTTGCATCTCTGCTCCTCCACATGCAGCTGCTGGGTGACCTTGGGCCAGTCACACTTCTTTGAAGTCTCTCAGCCCCACTCACCTCACAGAGTGTTTGTTGTGGGGGAGGAAGGGAAAGGAGAATGTTAGCCGCTTTGAGACTCCTTTGGGTAGTGATAAAGCGGGATATCAAATCCAAATCCAAACTCTTCCACCTTTACAGAACTAAATCCAGTGTCAGCCACCGATAAATATATAAGACTTCAGCAAAATGGGGGTGGGACTCCTGACTGTCCTATGACAAAGCATGTTCTCCTTCATGGAGAGCTCGTGTTGCAGCTATCAAGACACCCACTGTTGCTGGGCGGGAAAAGAGTTTGGCCATCATCAACAGGGGGCTGGTTGTTACTGGGGGGATTTATATATTGCCATTTCGTGATTGACAACCCTAGTTTTTAAATGCCTTGCACGCAGCGCTGAGCTTCCTCTTTTCGGTGCGTGCATCGGATCACCCACCCTCCCTCCCTATTTTTGGATTGTTCGCTTGACCTTGCTATGCCTGTCATGGGGTCATCTGCTTTTGGGGAAGGGCCCAGTAGGAATTTTGTCCATCTGGCTGATTGGCTGGTGCCATTTGGGTTTTGCCTACTGCGTAGCAAATCATCACAACTTGTAAGGTTGCAGTTAGGCATTGGTCTGGGAATTGGTTGGTGGAGGGGTATGGATTGGCTGTGCCAGCCCCTTCAAAAATGCTGCTGCTGCAAAGGTTTTCCATTAAAGGAACCCAGGGCCTCGCCATGCTTTTGTCCGAACCCCTGTCAAGGGGCTAGGGCCACACAAGAGCCCCTGGGAGCATTTGGGGAGAGGTGAGGAATGGTTCCCAGTCTCATCTCTCTCCCCAAAATGTTTTCCCTTTAAACTGACTTCGCGGTCGTGCGAATGTCAGTCTGACCCCGTGCAGGGTCAGATAGTCACAACCAATGCCTAAGCAACCACTCACATTGCTTGTAATTTTAATAAAATTGTAGCCAGAATTATGCCGAAAACCCTTAAACTAAATAATGAGTCAATTGTGTTTTATTTGGGGGTGTCTTGGGAACCTTGACACGCAATAGGTATACAGGAATATATAGTGCGCATCTCTTACCAGCAAAGAAATTTCTGGACTTTGTGACGCCATTGAGGCAATCAACATCTGATGGGCTCTATCCTGGTCACCCTGATATAAAGCATGAATATTAAGCCCTAAGCATTGCTTTCCGTTATACACTGTGAAAATGCCACATTATTATAGCTTTTCACACATGATGATGATTATTATTTTTTGGTCAGGTTAATTTTGTCTGACAAGATTATCATTAAACTTCTTTCTTATCTCATCTGTCACAAATTCTCTCATTTCGAAGTTTTAGGGAGAGGACTATGAAAGAACTTGAATGTTAATAAATTCTAAGATTCATACTCAATAATTTGAAAGACTTTAACTGCCTGTTTTGATGGAAGGACCATTATTAACTCAGCTCTGGATGATTTATTAATTTGTAAAATGGACTAATGAGGAGTAAGCGCTCTTTGGAGTTAGAGGACTCTAATTTCAAAAGAGAATTCTCTGAGATAAAGTAAAGAAGCATAAGAGAACTACAAAGGGAGCTAAAACACTGTATCATAGAGCTTCACACACACACACACACACACACACACACACACATTCCATAATACAAAAAATATATTGGAAAAGAAGAAGGATGGATCAAAATAATATTTCTGAAGCATATATCATGGCTTTGCTAATGGACAATTTTAAATGGTTTCTGGAAAATCGAGTAAAAAACAAACCTTAGAATCAACTGGAATGCCAATCTGTATCTGAAGTTAGTGCTATGCTGAAATCTATCCTTCAATTTTTTAATAATTTTCTTTGCCTGAGAAAAAGGTTACAATTTTCTGCCTCATTCTCAAACCACCTTAGAATTTCTTCAGAATTCTAAAGCATGAGGGGTTTGGCACTTACCTCATCATTACAAATTGGCCAAGGGTGGTGTCCCTCCCCCTTTCCTTCCTGTGAATATTTCTCTAGCACTCAGCAGCCTCCCTGGCTGCCCATATTTTTTCATATGAAAAAGTCCTATGAGAATTTCATGTTGTCTTCCCCCAGGCTTTCATTTAAACCCTGGAGGCACCCAGAAGTACAATTTAAGCAATGAAATTATAATGAATGTTGTTGGTATGTTTCAGTATGAGCAAATGAGCGGACAAAACATTTTAAGGTGGCATATTTGGCTCACTCTGTACCTTGGAAGGATAGGGATCTTGTGACCTTCTATGTGTCACTGCACTCCTAACCACACCACTCCCTGCTGGTGTGGCCAATCGTTAGGGATGATGTAGTCCAACAACATTTGGAGGGCCACAGATTCCCCATCCCTGCCTTAGGATTTCACATCTATACATTTTTTATAAATAGCTGAGAAAGATTGTGGAACAACTGATGAGGTTTGCTTATACAGTGGTACTTCAGGTTACATACGCTTCAGGTTACATACGCTTCAGGTTACAGACTCCGCTAACCCAGAAATAGGGCTTCAGCTTGAGAACAGAAATGGTGCTCCGGTGGCGTGGCAGCAGCAGGAGGCCCCATTAACTAAAGTGGTGCTTCAGGTTAAGAACAGTTTCAGGTTAAGAACGGACTTCTGGAATGAATTAAGTACTTAACCCGAGGTACCACTGTATGTCTGTGGTCCAGCTACCACCTTTGTCTCTAAAAACACCTTAAATATGAAATATGTCCAGATCAGAGCCATCGTTTTGAAACCACAACGTTTGTCCAAAATGCAGAATGAAGCAACCACCTGTAATTTTCAGCATCATATTGTTGTAGAAGCTAGGAAAAATATTTGTGAATCTTCAGCTAATTCTCAGCAGTGTATCCAAAGACTTTCCCCTTCTTCTTTTTGGCCAGAAATCAATGCATGCATGGCAATGCTTATTATACGTGATCTGAATACATTGGCACTGACTTCTCTAAGCATTGTGATGCTGATTTTATTTTTGTCACTGAAGTTATTCTTGAGGCACCTAAAATATCCAGCCATGATTCAGGTCCCAGCTGTGTCAGATATAGAGAGGCTTGCAAGTAAGCATGAGGTGCTCAGTAAGAGCACAGAATGCAAAAAAACCAACAACAACCCCCTTTGTGTTTCTATAAAGTGGGTTTATTTTACACCAGTGGGTACAGTGACAACAAAAGTACCAAGATAAACCATATTCTTAAAGTTAAGACTTTCATCTTGGAGGCTTGGGAGGCTGCAAATGAATTCATGGGATTTTTATTCTGTTGACTTTATTTTCCTTCTTGAAGAGTACATATTCCAAAGCCATTAAAGGACAATTCAATACTGTGCTGACTTCAAGAGTCTCCCCCCTCTCAATCCAACAGCAAATTTAATAGTGCTCAAATCATAATGTTGTGCTTTGCCACCTCTTAAAAGAGGACTCAGGAGTTTGCTGTTCTTGAAGGGAGGGGGTGAAGGGAACACATCTGGCTCTTAAGCCAATGGGGAGTGAGGGCAGCTGCATTTTATAGGTTAGCTCTACCTCCACCTTCTCCTCTTTGTCTATGTGCAACCTCCTTCCCTATGTGAAGTGACACCATTAGTCTATTGAAGGGGTTATGTAGGGATATTTGAGTGGGTTTCCTGGTTGACCCTTGGGACCCCCCCTTTTTTTTTGCCTACTTTACACTGTCCGGATCTGTTGCACAAGCTTAAATCCTTGTGGTGATAGGATACAGAAGTGGAATATCAACCAATGATATTGTGTCAAGATGGAATCAAGATGTACAAGCCTATATTTCCTGGTGTGCATTGGAATCCTCCACCAAATACTTATAATCTGGAGGTGCCCTAAGATTGTGGCCTTAATCCAGTGCCCCACCCCCAGTCAATTCACGCTTTGTTGTTTTCATATGGGGCTTGTCCACAGCAGAGCAAAATCTGGATCTGCAGCTGTCTGTCTCCCTATCAATGTAGGCCCATCTACGTGGCATCCTCCTTATCCTGGGTGTTGTCTCAGATCTTCCCATCCTGTAAATGTTGGGTGTTGTGCCTCTAAACCAGTGGTTCCCAACCTTTTCTTGGCCATGCCCCACCTAAGCATCTCTAAAATCCTGATGCCCCCCGTGGCATCTTATTATTCAAAAAGTGAACTCCTGTTCACGTGGAGGAAGCCTAAAAGGCCCTTCACTGTCAATAAATCATTCTCAACTTGCCCCCCTTGAAGACCAAACCTATCCATTCTTAGGGAAATCAGCCCTGAGTGCTCACTGGAAGGGCAGATCCTGAAGCTGAGACTCCAATACTTTGGACACCTCATGAGAAGAAAAGACTCCTTGGAAAAGACCCTGATGTTGGGAAAGTTGGAGGGCACAAGGAGAAGGGGACGACAGAGGACGAGATGGTTGGACAGTGTTCTTGAAGCTACCAGCATGAGTTTGACCAAACTGCGGGAGGCAGTGGAAGACAGGAGTGCCTGGCGTGCTCTGGTCCATGGGGTCACGAAGAATCGGACACATCTAAACGACTAAACAACAACAAAATCTAATTGCTCCCCTGTGGGGCATGTGCCCCACGTTGGGAACCACGGCTCTAAACACTGGAAAGTTCAAAATAGCCAAGATGGGGGTGGGGAGACATTCAAAGGGGAAAACATCTGGAACTGCACTGGAATACAGAGGACCTGATGTGGACTCCAGTGCAGGCAAGCTCTTAGGCCATTTGGTGCTAATTGCCCATTGGCCCTTTGCTTGCAAAACATGTAAATGTAGTCCCAGTTAAATCAGCATCATGCAGCAGATGCAGCCTTCACTGTGAATGATTGCACGGTTCAGTTTAAGTTCACAAATACCAGAGACAGGCTAAGGCCAAGAAGTTGTGTTTGGAGCAAGACATGAAGTTTGGGGGCGACAGAGTGTTTTTGTTTTATTAACAGGTAAAGCCAAAAGTCTAGCCAAGAAGTTTGGCCTAGGATCTGAATTACTTTAATGGCTAGAGGCTTTTGGATACGAATATTTGTTTTAGCTCATTAGAACATTGGCCAACTACAACATTTGGATAAGGTTCCACACTCCCCCATTTTCTAGGAGCTTGCTTGTATCATTTTCTGTTTCGCTCCTTATAAAAGGATACAAGCGCTCCCAGCAGGCATAAAAACAACTTAAACTATGCTAATTTCATGGAAACAAAATAATTGGATTTATATCTGAAGGATATTGTCCCTCTCAAAAGCACTTCAATGAATCCTGTGAAATCCTAATTTTTCAGCAAACCTGAGAAGCCTTTTAAGAAGATGGGGGGAAACACTGTGATTCAAAAGGCATTTTGGCAATTGCTTTAAAATAACTATCTCTTTTTAATCCTGAATTGTCTGGTAATAGCTTCCTTTTCGGAAGTACACATGATACATGGCAAAATGAGAAATAACTTAAACGAGCAAAGTCTTGAAAACTTTTTTTTTTAAAAAAGTTGCCCATGGTTGCAATTTTTTTCTTCAGAAAAAAAGGATGCAATCTAAATCCTCTGGGAATCTCTGGCCCACAAGGCTGTTGCCTCCAAACCACACCCATCTAACACCATATATAGTGAGAGGTGTGGGGCAGGGACATATGTGACTGTCAATACCTGCAGAAAACAGGACTGAACTCCCCACAGATGAGCTGATGCATAGGAACTCCCTTCCTGAACCCTTTGACAAGTTGACAGTGGCTGAGTGGCTTGTGCCTATCTGCTCTACCTAGAGCAGGACCTGCGTGTACTGGGAATCACAAGCTTTTTGCGGGTTTCTAATGGACAACTGGTTTGCCAGTATGAGAACGGGACGTTGGACTAGATGGGCCTTGCCCGTCTAGCAGGTTCTTATTTTGTTCTTAATTTATGTATGAACACATTAATCAAAGAACACATGAATAGGATTTAAGCCACATTAAAATGCATAAAACTTACTTTTTGAGTAAAGAAGAATAGGAACGGGTTGCGAGTGTGTGAGAGCAGCTGGAAGAGAAAGAAGAAGACTAAAAATAAAAGCCACTTGGGAGCAACTCTGGCCTTCTGCAGCCAAGAGTTTCTAAACTCCAGCAGTTTGCCACCCTTCTGCATAATCTGGCACAAAGGTTTATGTGCATCTACTTTCAGTGCAAACATCTGTCCCTGTTATACATATGGTAGCTTGGAAATCTGTCTCCTCTCTCAGTTTTGTGTGTTGTGAACCAATGACTAACATAAGAGAGAGCAAGATTGTTAGAAGGGGGGGAGGTGTTGCCCTGCCCCATCATGTGCTATTTGAGGCAGATAATGCAAATTGCTGGAATTAAGATTGCCGGAAGAAATATCAACAACCTCAGATATGCAGATGACACAACCTTGATGGCAGAAAGTGAGGAGGAATTAAAGAACCTTTTAATGAGGGTGAAAGAGGAGAGCGCAAAATATGGTTTGAAGCTCAACATCAAAAAAACGAAGATCATGTCCACTGGTCCCATCACCTCCTAGCAAATAGAAGGGGATGAAATGGAGGCAGTGAGAGATTTTACTTTCTTGGTCTCCATGATCATTGCAGATGGTGACAGCAGCCACGAAATTAAGAGAGGCCTGCTTCTTGGGAGAAAAGCGATGACAAACCTAGATAGCATCTTAAAAAGCAGAGACATTACCTTGCCAACAAAGGTCTGTATAGTTAAAGCTAGGGTTTTCCCAATAGTGATGTATGGAAGTGAGAGCTGGACCATAAAGAAGGCTGATCGCCGAAGAATTGATGCTTTTGAATTATGGTGCTGGAGGAGACTCTTGAGAGTCCCATGGACTGCAAGAAGATCCAACCTATCAATTCTGAAGGAAATCAGCCCTGAGTGCTCACTGGAAGTGCAGATCGTGAAGCTGAGACTCCAATACTTTGGCCACCTCATGAGAAGAGAAGACCCCCAGGAAAATACCCTGATGTTGGGAAAGATGGAGGGCACAAGGAGAAGGGGACGACTGAGGATGAAATGGTTGGACTGTGTTCTTGAAGCTACCAGCATGAGTTTGACCAAACTGCGGGAGGCAGTGGAAGACAGGAGTGCCTGGCGTGCTCTGGTCCATGGGGTCACAAAGAGTCAGACACAACTAAGTGACTAAACAACAACAAAATGCAAATTGTCTAATTATGGGGACTCTCTTCACATGCAGATGTGCCTTTTGGCCTTAATGTGTGAGTGAAACAACCCACAATGAAATACTGCAGCACACTGCCCTATTCACCAAACATGGGAGCTTCAATGGTGTAGTGCCTACCCAAGTTTTGTTTACCTGGAATGAGGTCACTGGAGGCTTGTGGCAGTTTTTTGGTGTGTGTGTGAAATATGGGTTTATACGCACACACAAAAACTACGCACACACAAACCATACACACACAGTGCTTTCTTTTCAGCAGGAGCTCCCCAGAACTCAGTTCCAGCACCTCTCAGGTGCGCACCATTGCCATTCTAAGAGAACAAGTGAGGTGTTTGTGGTGAGTTCTGGCACCTCTTTTTCAAGAAAAATAGCACTGCTCTCTCACACACGTGAGCAGTGCCGGATTTATAGCTAAACAAGCTATAGCTTAGGGCCCCACATTCTTGGGGGGCCCAAAAAAATTAAAGGGAAAAAAACCTGGATGTACAGTGGTACCTCTGGTTACGTACTTAATTTGTTCTGGAGGTCCGTTCTTAACCTGAAACTGTTCTTAACCTGAAGCACCACTTTAGCTAATGGGGCCTCCCGCTGCCGCCACACTGCCGGAGCACGATTTCTGTTCTCATCCTTAAGCAAAGTTCTTAACCTGAAGCACTATTTCTGGGTTAGCGGAGTCTGTAACCTGAAGCGTATGTAACCCAAGGTACCACTGTACACTTCCAAAAGATAAGTTAAAAAACAAATAAAATAAAGCCTATATATAGCAACAGTGTTTTGTATTATGTATGGACCTATTAGCTCCATAAATGACCATATAGCATATATTCAACACAAAAAAAGAGTGACAAATTGTTGTTGACAAAGGACAGCTGGACATATAAAGGGCCCCATTACCTTCATCAAACCGAAATCAAGCCCTGCACGTGAGCATGTGTAAATATGCAGGTCAACTCCCAAAGCAGCTGTCTCAAATTCAGTGGTTTCCCCTCAGGATTTTTGCTGAGAGCAATTCAGTCCTCTCTCCTTCTCTAAGCCCAATTCAGTCTGACTCCCCAACTGCCAGTTTTTTCTCCTCTTTCTCCATGGCTCAATGGAGGCTGGTGCATTAGGGAGACTGAGGCAGTGCCCAACAAACTCCTAGTCTCTTATTAGCCAGCCCTCTCCTGCCTGTCTTCTCACTTACAACCTACCCAAGGGTGTGGCACTGCCAGACGAGGATGAGGGACAAAACTGGAAGTCATTTGCTCTGCCTGCCAGTGGTGGTTTTTTTTGTTTTGTTTTGTTTTGTTTTTCATTTTCAAAACTGTATTTTAGTTGTAAATTAAGCATTGTACAGGACCATACAAATGGTTGCAGTTCTGGATACATTCAAAGAAAAAGTCGTATCAAAACTGCACATCCTTTTACAGATTATACAGTAGTGACTTAAAACTATATAAAAAAGAATTTATATTTACACAGATGACTAACATGTCAACGAAAAGGATCTGATTCAAACTGTCAGCTTTCAAAAAGAAAACTTCCTGTAATAAACCTTCCCTTTGAGCTCATGGACTTACTTTTGTAAATTAACTTAAACCTTTCCCATTCAGTCAAAATATCAGGTTGTTTTTTAATGAATGTAAATATATATTGGGCCTTATTTATTGTAGGTTATGGAATCCTTGCTGTGTGGTGCCATATATTGTTATATTCCAATTTATTTTATTAAGAAATATATTAACCTATAGAACTCTTTGCCTCCCTTAGGTCTGCTGTCTTCCTCTGGTCGATACAGCTTCTAAAGCCCTCTTTTAACCTTTAAACCAGCCATAATTGCAAATAAGGTGGGAGTGAGGGCTGTACTGCCTGTTCTTGATTAGTGAATACAATAAAACCATACCAGATCAGGATAAATGTGTCTATTTTCTTTTGACCACTTGCCAATCTTCTTCTTTTTTTGCCCCCCAGCATTTTCGACACATTGCCATATTTTCAAATCGAGTCCCTTTAAACCTTTCCAAGTCTTTGACGTGGCTGCTTTTGCCGCTGTTCAAAGGTGACAGATTAAATCTTTAATTTTTAAGGATTTGTTATGGTGAGAAAATAAGTTTGCCGATGGTTTTTCTCCACCTAACTGTTGGCTTCCCTGCCTTCTGCTCCACCAGCGCCTATGGCCACCAGCCACAGCTGCAGTGGTTCAGACATGGGCCTATACTTCACCAGGTAGGTGCCTGAAATAGCCGGACGTAATGGAGAGTTACAGAGAAGAAAGGACTGCTTGAGTACTCTTCGTCTGTTGTATTTCCCTGATATCACAAATCAGCCAGATGCAGTGGAGTGGAGTAAGTCAGCGAATGTGATACAAGAATAGCTGCCATTCTGACATGAAAAGTTCTGCTACTACATAGAGCTTTTATGTGAAACAGAAATAGGAAAAGATCAAAGATCAGATGAAGTCAAGCATATATATCCCACTATCGAGGACCAATCTAAGAAACATTTGTATTTCATTGCAACCAATCTATAAACTGCATGTATTTTAAAAATGGTTCCCTCTGGGAATGCAGCTGGTTGCAAAGAGTCTTTGTAAAACTAGTTTTCCTGCTTGCTGGAAGATCTCCTTTGATTATCTCTCTGATAATCCCCAAGGTCAGTAGCATTCCCCTGCTGCCTGCCAGATGTTTTGAAGCATGATCCCTAATGGTGGCCATGATGGCTTGAGAAATCTAACATCTAGATGGCATCAGGTTTGTGGAGGCTGCCTTGGATATAGGGGTAATAATGGCAGTTTCCTGCTTGGTAAAAAATTGTTCTGTAAAGCTAAAATATTCCTCTTGGTTTATCATCCAGCTTTGTAGTTCTTGGACCACCTTGGTCAAATGTCTGGAAACATGGGCGAGGGGCAAGTATAGCATTGCGTGTTTCTCCTGTAGTGCTGCAGTGAGTGTTTTCAGAAGGATGATTTGTACTTCAAAGTCCAGGGTTCGTATATGCTTGGCGGCCATTACTGGCTTGAGAGAGCTGTGCAGCAGCAGCTGGTGAGGCGAAGAACCATGGGTCAAGAGTGGGGCATATGCTTTATATGCTAAAGGTTCCAGATTCAATTATTGGCAATCTCTAAGCAGGGTGGGAGAAGACTGTTGACTGAAGAGTTGCTGCTACTCAATGCAACCAGTAGCCAAAGAGAGGGGAGCAGTGGCTTCAAAGTGCACAAGAAAAGGAAGTGGGATGGGCAGACTCAATCAGTGGCGTAGCGTGGGGGTGCAGGGGGGCTAGCCGCACCAGGCGCAACATCGGGGGGGGGGGGGGCGCTCGCACTCGCAGCTCTCTGCCCCTACCTGGCTCACTCACTCTCTCTCACTGCAGTGCTAGCTCTGCGAATCCGATCCGAGCCACCGGGTCGCCGCCCACTGTGGAGGGGAGGGTGCCAGGTGTGCGGTGCGGTGCGGAGAGAGAGCGAGGGACTATCTGGGGGAGGGACAGTGCAGCGGGGGGGGGCAAATTACTTGCCCCGGGTTAGGGGGCGCAAATTACTTGCCTTGCCCCGGGTGCTGACAACCCATGCTACGCCACTGGACTCAATTATGCCCCTCTAAAGAAAATAAGTTGTCTGTGCTTTGGTAACCTCTAGGTTTGATTACTACAATGCATTATTCATGGGGCTGCCTCTGGAGAAGTTCAGAATTTAGCAACCAGGTTGCTCACTGGAATAAGACAGTTTGAGCATATTACACCAATCCTAGACCAACTGCACTGCCAATTAGTTTGCAGGCCCAGTTCCAAGAGCTGGTTTTGACCTATAAAGTATTAAATGGCTCAGGACCGCAATACCTCAAGGACTGCCTCTCCTCATTTGAACTGATCCATACCCTGTGATCATCATCTGAGGCCCTTCTTTGTGCGCCTCCTCCATGAGAGGTCCGGAGGGTGGCAACACAAGAACAGGCCTTTTCTGCAATGGCTTCCCAGGGGGGCTCACTTGGTGTCTTCATTACATATTTTTAGGTGTGAGGCAAAAATATTTCTCTTCTCCCAGGCTTTCGGCTAATTAAACAATCTATAGTTTTTTAAACTGTATGTGTGTGGTGTGTGCGTGTCTTTTGTTTGTTACTATGTCATGTATTTTTCTGTTTTTCTCCTGTGAACCATTCTGTGGTTGATGGATAAAGGGTAGTATATTTAATCAATTACAGTGGCACCTCGGGTTAAGAACTTAATTCGTTCTGGAGGTCCGTTCTTAACCTGAAACTGTTCTTAACCTGAGGCAGCACTTTAGCTAATGGGGCCTGCCGCTGTGCTGCCACCGCGCGATTTCTGTTCTCATCCTGAAGCAAAGTTCTTAACCCGAGGTACTATTTCTGGGTTAGCGGAGTCTGTAACCTGAAGCGTCTGTAACCTGAAGCATCTGTAACCCAAGGTACCATTGTAAATTAGTTATAGGTCCACCTGAAAATAAGCAAGATATCATTGCACTCCACTCTGAACATTGGTAGTAGTGAAGTACATGAGCAACTATCTGACTCACCCCTCTCCCTGATTTCAGGTGATTACCCTCTCCCATTTACATGCAGCAGTGCCTACACTCCTGACACTCCCAGGCGTGGTGCCAGAGGACTGCAGAGGAGGGGAGGGAAAGATTTCTTCTGCAAGCTGTCTTCCACTTGGGCAACCACCAGATACAACCCAGTGTTTGTGAGTGCAGAATTTATAACAGTGCAATGTTCCCAGTCTGCAAACCAGTGGTGGTGTGTGGGGCTAGAGTACAAATGCTGCAATCAGTTTTAACTTTGTACACGAGGCCATACACAATGACCTCTGTCTCTGTTCTCCACTGACTCAAGCAAGAGGCATCATCAGAGTTCAAATACACATTCCAGCTAAGCAGGACAGGAAGCAGGATTGGTGAGGAGTGTGGCCTGGGGAGATTGTGCGGCTGGTAAGGTGGTGTGGCCTTGAGATTATTCCTAAGGCCAGATAAAAGGGTCTGTAGAACCTACGGTTCCCCGTCCCATATTTATAAAATGTGCTTATATGCTTTGGATTATTCTTAAGATGCTTCGGACATTAATGCGGTCATCACAATATGTTGTAAATAAAATCATCACCATCATTACACATATCTCTAGTCTCAGCATGAAAGAATCCAGAAACTTAAGAAGCAGCAGCTAGCTGCAAGTGAAGGAATACAAAGAAATGTAGAAATTGGCTTTCTTTAAAACATCTTGGGATGTATTACTTAAAACTCATCTAAGATAGAAGCTGCTTTATTAATTCATCTTTCTAAATCATCAGGCTGAGAGTTTGGGATCACTTAGTAATCAGTGCTATTAATAATGTAATTATAAGTGCTGGATTCCCATTTGTACTTGAGGTTTCTTCTTTTGCATGAATCATGCGGGATTTTTCTTCTTAAAAAAAAAAAAAAGTTTTGGACTAATTTCCCTGCTTTTTGTTTTCTGACACTTCTAATTACCTAATAGCTCTATTCACAGTAACAGCAGCTGGTGCCTGTACAAAGCAAGGGGGAGCTGCATAAATAATATTGAGTTATTTATAAGGCGTCTTTTGTTATTTTATTTCGTTAAAGGTCTTTAAAAATGCCTTGCTGATAGAGGTAGGAAGAATGCTCCATTCGAGAAGGGTGGGTATTTTCAAAGCATTCTCAGAGCACTCAGAGGACTGTTTTTAAAGAGATGTAAAAGTTGTGAGGAACATGATAAGACAGGGAGCGACTGCAAAGATTCAATTACGATGGGGAAACGATGAGTCCTATTGCAAGTTCTCCTTACACAGAGAAGAGAAAGAAGAGGTATTTGTGTGGAGATGACTGTTGCGGTGTGAAAATGGAGGGAGTAAACAAGAGATATAGATGTAATCAAGCGTGAAAGGGAGGAGACTTAAAAGGATACAGAAAGTATGGAGGCAACTAGCAAAGCAATAGATTCTTCTGTGAAATACAAAGTGAATCTCAAGATCTTTCATTTGATGAAATTGTCTCTTTCCCTGAAGCTTAGTTGGGAATTGGAAAGTTTATACAATGGGGCCTTCCAGATGTACCATTTATATCGCTATGGCTGCTGCTTGTGTGCCAATATTTCATTTCCCAAAGTGAAATACAATTCTGCATTCTTTGTTCCTTTTGTTCCTTTTCTATCTGTTTTCCGTGGTCAAAACACTTTCTCTCAAATGAAATCCTTCACCTTTTGCTAATTTGTACCACTGGAAATGGTAGCGTCAGTCAAAGATGTCTCACTGAGAACAAATGCATTAGTGACAAAAGATGTTTGCCCTGCTTTGTTTCCCCGCTGAAAACAACCTCAAGCAGTGGCAAATGTTGCTGGGATCTGTTTGCAAGGCTGATGAAATGCAACCATTGTCTTCTCTCTGTTGGTGTCACACTCTAATTCCATAGCTAGCAAGCACATGCACACTTGACCCCAGCTAAGATGACAATAATACCCTTGAGTATTGCTAGCAAAAAGCATTGTTTATTATAATTATTATTTATTGTAATTATATACCTCCATATACTGGGAGGTCTCAGGGCGGTTCACAGAATAAAATCAAAATATAAAACCACAAAATACATAATCAAAATGAAAACAACCACCCAATAACCCCTTCCTTCAAAAAAATACTCTTTTTAAAAGGGCACAGGGTACACTGAAGGGCATGGATTCATACATAATCTATGGGGTTTTGTTTTTAAAATTTCCAGAGCCAAGGATGCAATTTATGCCTTTGGCTGCTCTGAATTTGTCCTTGTGCATGGAAACAGTGCTGTGGTGGGTACAAAACTGATGTCTGTTGGACTGTGGACAGGCCATCTGCCTCCCACAGACAGTGAATGATGTAACAGATTCTCCTTCTGAATTCTCCCCATCTCTGCTTGCCCTTGACTGGAGTCATTTCACCCCCAGCCATTTTCCCCCCACTTTCCTGTTGTGTGTATAAGTGGCTCCCAGTTCCTTACCTTTCACCCAGTGCAGCTGCTAACTTTCACTCAACATCGTTCCATGCTGTGGATGCGACCCCTAGTCTTGCATGCTGCTTGACCTCACTTTCAGTCACAAATAAATATTTTTGTAACCTTGGATTCCTTGGTTCTGATCCTTATTCCATCAACAGGAGGCATCTGGGGCTCTCTAGGAACTGCTGCTTTGACAGGCCCTGCCTCTTATTTGCTGAAGCCATCCTTTCCAAATTCAGCCTTGAGTTGGGGTTCCCAGGGATATTACGATAGGGCTAGATGGAAACCATGAGCAAAGTTTAACAGCCACAAATGAATGGAGTTCAGGTGGTAACAATTTGTATTCCCCAACAGCCTGCACTGGATTTGAACTGGTGACCCAGATAAAGAAAACTGCTAGATTACATTACCAGCCCCATGAGTGATCAATGCCCTCACTTGCTCTATTAGCTGATTCTTTTTTCGTTAAGGAACATTTGGTAACTCTCAAGCTGAAGTTCAAGAGGAAACCGATTGAGAAACCAGCTTGAGAAAAAACACACAGGGCAGAAATCCCAGGGACTTGCCTGACAGCACATAATAAAGATTAGCTTAACACTTCAGTGGTAGAAAAAACACACACAAATGCTTCAGACCACCCTGTTCATGAAACCTACCAATTTCCCAACATCCCCCCCCCCTATGATCAGAAATCACCTTTGCAATTGAAACCTTTCAATGTTCTCTCCAAATTCTTATATTGGCAGCCATGACCACTCTTAATTTGATTTTTACACCTCAATCCTAAAATTAGTAGCTTATGCAAAGATACTACTAGTTTCAGTGGAAATTATTTCCAGATATGTGTGTTTAGGACCCCTGCTGTGTCAAATAATAGGTAGTAAAAGGTAAAGGTACCCCTGCCCGTACGGGCCAGTCTTGACAGACTCTAGGGTTGTGCGCCCATCTCACTCAAGAGGCCGGGGGCCAGCGCTGTCCGGAGACACTTCCAGGTCATGTGGCCAGAGCCGCACACGGAAACACCGTTTACCTTCCTGCTAGTAAGCGGTCCCTATTTATCTACTTGCACCCGGGAGTGCTTTCGAACTGCTAGGTTGGCAGGTGCTGGGACCAAACAACCGGAGCGCACCCCGCCGCGGGGATTCGAACTGCCGACCTTTCGATTGGCAAGCCCTAGGCGCTGAGGCTTTTACCCACAGCACCACCCGTGTCCCTGTCAAATAATAGGTATTTTGTTTTAACTCTTTAAAGTATATTATATATATATATATATAATTGATGCTAATAAACTGGTACATTATTTATGAGCCATTAAGGATGATGCCTAGCAAAGGCTGGATGGGTTAGTTTATTTCCATTCCATATCAGTTTCACATGTAGTCCATCTTAGGCTGATTCACTGACACTACCCCATTTTTCCAGACTTTCTAAATGTACATACACATTCATTTAAACTGCATTCATTTTTTCCCTCTGAAGTGTGCATTGATGTGCATTTTCCCCTTTAGAATGTTTTCTCTCTGCCTTTGAATGCATTCCCCCTAAAAATGCATCGCTATAACCATAAGTATACATACTTCTGAGTGTTCTCCTGGGCACAATCCAATTGACAGCTATATTCCTTTCTGCATATATGTCCTGAATCAGTCAACTGGACATCTTTAAAATCTGGATCAGAAAAAAATGTGTAGACAAAGCTCAGTGGTAGAACACATGCTGTGTAGGCAAATATTCCATCTCTAGCCATTCCGGTGAAAAGGAATTCAGGTACTAGATCAGGGGCAGGGAACCTTTTTCAGCCCAAGGTACACATTCCCTTCTGGGGGAACTTCCCAGTGGCCCATGCTGGCTTTGGCTACAGGCAATGTGGGTGCAACAATGCTTGTAATTTTTGCTTTTGTATAGTAAAAAGGTAAAGGTAAAGGACAGTTAAGTCCAGTCGCAGATGACTCTGGGGTTGCAGCACTCATCTCGCTTTACAAGCCGAGGGAGCCAGTGTTTGTCCGCAGACAGTTTTTTCGGGTAATGTGGCCAGCATGACTAAGCCACTTCTGGCGAACCAGAGCAGCTCACAGAAACGCCGTTTACTTTCCCGCCACAGCGGTACCTATTTATCTATTTGCACTTTCTGGCGTGCTTTCGAACTGCCAGGTTGGCAGGAGCTGGGACCGAGCAACGGGAGCTCACCCCGTCGCGGAGATTCAAACCGCTGACCTTCTGATCGGCAAGCCCAAGAGGCTCAGTGGTTAGACCACAGCATCACCCACATGTATAGTATAGTAGGCTAACCGTTACATAAACATCTCTTAATCCTCCACACAGAGAAGTAAGAGGCATTATCAGAGCTCAAGGTCAAATTGCAGCCAGGCAAAAACACTCAACAGTGGTGTGAAGAAGAGCTAGTGAGGGGTATAGTCTGGGGAGAGGGGATGTGGCCTGGGAAGAAGGCTTAGAGACTCCACCCTGGATGTGAGGTTGACCATCCCTGTAGTAGATACTGGGAAAGACCTTCACCTGTAATCCAGGAGAGCTCTTACCAGTCAGAGTAGCTAATGCTGTGCCAGATATGTTTATTGTGTTCATTTCTTATACACATAAAATGGAATAATAATAATAATAATAATAATAATAATAATAATAATAATTTTTATTTATACCCCGCCCTCCCCAGCCAAGGCCGGGCTCAGGGTGGCTAACAAGCAATAATAAAAACAAGTTGAATGAATACAACTTAAAAACAAGATTAAAATACAACATTAAAATATTGAAACATTAAAATATTAAAGCATTGCACAGAAGTTATGATGCATTTTCTGTTATCGTGACATTATGGGTGTTCCACATGCCGAAGAAGTGCTAAGTCTGTGATCCTTTGTCCATGTTTACCACTACTATTCTCATTTTAATGTTGTCTTTCCCTCTAAAATAAAGAGTTAGTAACATTATTGGTGATGGGGGTTACACACAACCTTAACTCAATGGTAAATTCTGCCAAAATTTGAAGCAAAATGGGGTAACATGGAGGTATAAACACCCACAGAATTCTGAAGGAAACTTCAATAGTAACTGATAAGCCTTCGTATCTGGTGATTGTCCAAACTTTCACAGGAAAAATAGAATGTGTGCTTCCCATTTATACACTTAAGATTTTACGACCTTTCACACCAACCTGCTTAAGTCATGATTGATAAAACTCATCAGGACATGTGGTTTTCATAGATGTGGATAATTGACTTGCTCATCAGCCCATAAATGGAGAACTGGGAAACATTCAGCTAACAGAAGTCATTAATACCTCTCCCATGACTACTGCAAATCCATTACATATTTGATTTCATGTAGTTACAGTCACCCAAAGGAAGAACATCTGTGTCATTAAGGACAACGCCAGCCTGTACTTGTAAGTCTGAGAATGTCCACATTTGGCTCAGTATCCATTTCATACTATGTGCTTCACACTTGTGTTAACAAATTCTATGGCATCTATAAGAGGGAGAGGAGAAGGAGCTTGTAAACCGATAGCCTTATTTTTTCTTTACGTCCCAACAAGACTGTATTACTATGGAAGAAAGGCACAATTTAACCTGAAACCTTAACCTGAAATTCTTAACTGTGTAGTTTGAGGATGTGAGAAGAGCTGTCATTTGTGGCAAAGCATTTGTACAGAAACTCATCAGATGGCAATACTAGCTGCATGAAGAGGTGATCAGTGTGAAAGACAGTGCAATGATGTCACCATACAAGAATTCTCCGCTAGACACAAAAAGAAAGGACTGAAAAAAGAAAACCCTTTGAAATCTCACACACAAATATATGAGAATTCAGGCCAGTTCAGTGCACCACTAACATTGGTGCCACTGGATTTTTTTTTGGGGGGGGCACCATGGTAAGCAGTTCTGAGTGATGCTTGGACAAAATTTCAACAGGGGAAAGTTCAGACAATATTATTATTATTATTATTATTATTATTATTATTATTATTATTATTTTATTTATTTATTTATACCCCACCCATCTGGCTGAGTTTCCCAAGCCACTCTGGGTAGCTCCCAATCGAGTGTTAAAAACAATATGGCATTAAATACTCAAAACTTCCCCAAACAGGGCTGCCTTCAGATGTCTTTTAAAAATAGGATAGCTGCTTATTTCCTTGACATCTGATGGGAGGGCGTTCCACATTTGGGGTGCCAACAGTGAAAGAGGGGGCAATTGCTGGAAATTGCAAGTCTGACGAGTCCTGTTGAACTCAGATCCTGCTTGTGGGTTTGCCATGTGTATCTGGTTGGCCACTGTGAGAACAGAATGCTGGACTAGATGTGACTTTGGTCTGATAGAGCAGGTTTCTTCTTAGGCTTCTTATACAATCCACAGTGTTTTGGATGGTGACTACACCCTGGTATGGGTTTGCTTATTCAACAGATTCTAAAGTTTCATTTTAAGTGCATTCCCAGTTCTGTCTCCATGACTTATGTACAATGTTGCTTCTCTATGGTTTCATCTGAAATGCCAATGATTCTTTCCTTCACCAGTTCTGATAAGAAGAAAGCAGCTCTGCTGGGCCCATCATTCTATACAGCTGATCACATTTGAGAATGCAATGATACTGGAATAAATAGTCCTGCCCTGGCTAGCCTGTACATTTGTATAGAGGTTGGTGGTAGCAGATATTTGAGACGCTAACTAAAGGAGCTTCACCTTTTAATGAACTGGGGGGAAATGTTTATTTTAAAAAATGTTCACCTTTCATTACATGTTGGATTGATCAATCTAAATGTCTGTTTAAAATATATACAAATAAGATAAAATATTTAATGTAACATTTGTCTTAATGGAGACAAGTTACCTTTCAAAGGAGGTCGTTGGAGGCCTATGACATTTTAAAACATATGGTAATAATAATTTTAATAATAATTTTATTTTTTATATGCTGCCCATCTGAATGGATTGCCCTAGCTACTCTGGGCAGCTCCCCAACAAAATATTAAAAACACAATAAAACATCAACCATTAAAAACTTCCCTGTACATCCCTTAAGATGTCTTGTCTTCTGAAAATCATATAGTTATTTATATGTTTGACATCTGATGGGAGGGCGTTCCATTGGGCAGGTGCTACTACTGAGAAGGTCCTCTGCCCGGTTCCCTGTAACTTCACTTCTTGCAGTGAGGGAGCAGCCAGAAGGCCCTCGGCGTTGGACCTCTACTCCCAGGTGGAGAAGCTCCTTCAGGACAGGGTATTAATTACAAATATATTTGTTAAGCACAGATGTTCATTTAAAACTTAGCGAGAGTTAAATACGCCTGCCTCATATCAGATATCCAGAGAGAGGAAATTCCCTAAGAAGGCACTTTTTCTGAGTTGGTAGGGTCCCAAAACACATGTCTTTCTCTCACGTTCTCTCAAAAAAATGGCTGCATCTCCAGATTCCTTTCCCAGAAACATGGAGATTAAATCCTTAGCTAGGGGAAGGTATTCTCCTTTTCTGATCATCCCCCCCCCCCTCTGCCATACAGAACATTTCAGTGCAGTAAGAAGCAATAGTCTAACAATTAACTCCATGAAGACTCATCACCTGAATATCCTGAGCTATTATTAACACTCCTTATTCATGTTCAAGACTCTGTTGAGGTATTCCCTTAAAACAACCCACAATAGTGGTTCTATTCACAGAAACAGTAAACTCATAACAGTACTTTGGAATCCATGTACTGTATAGAGTATTGGGACACATGTAATTCATATCACAATGTTTAAATGCATATTTTCCGAACAAATTGAATAATCCATTTTTTCCTTACAGAAAAGAAAGAAATAAAAATTAAGAAACCAGATTCTCCCCTCCCCTAGGATAGAGAAAGTGAGAAAGTATTTAGAGTTGTTTGGAGAGGATCCCAAAAAGAACTGGAAACATCTAACAATACAGGGAGTTCATTGCTTGAATAATTCTTTAGCTCTGCAGTTTCTGCAGCTTTGAGTTCAAAGATGTGGTAAACAGCAGAGTTTAACTGATCCTTTGCTTTCAGAAAGCCAGCTCTAAACAGATAGCTTCACTTAATGTCCAACAAAATAAGTTTGGAGTGGCAGTGTTTTGAGAAATGTTCCTTTTTTTAATCAGGAGAGTGCTTGTCCATCTCTCCATCACTCCATATACATCAGGTACAGTAAAGTGTGTGGAAAGGTCATTCATGATGAGTGTCACTAATAGGCTCTTCTACTTGTCTTGACTGTGAATGGGATAGATCATGGGCATCATTCACAAACTGCTTCCCCTAGTGCCAATGAACATATTTGTGCTGCGGCAAACTCCAGGTTCCTTGGGATTCTGTGTGAAGGAATGGAACTGTTTTAGCCATTTTGTCTTCTGGTTTTGGTTGTAAACTGGTTGCTTTTCGTTTAAGATACCGTTCTGATCAGGAGAGTCAAAAGTTCATAAAAGTGTCAAGAATCCAGTCAGAGAAATTCATAGAATCGTAGAGTTGGAAGGGACCCCTAGTTATTTAGTTGATGAATCTCAGCTAAAGCATCCATGACAGATGACCATTCAACCTCTGCTTAAAACCTCCAATGAAGCCAAGTCCACAGCTTCCCAAGTGAGTCTGTCCACTCATGGGAACATCAAGGAAAAAATTAAACCTAAACATTTAAGTGGGGGGAAGGAAAGAAACCTAAACAGAATGCCACTGCCCTATTGATTGGCTAGAAAATGTTGTAAGGGATGGAAACAATGTATATAATATAGCAAACAGAGACTTGTAATTTAGAGCACTAATGGGGACACAGAAAAGTGCAAAAATCAGATAAAATCAGATATCTAGATAAAATAAGCTAAATGGGATGGGCATGAAACTGCTTGGGTAGAGAAACAGTCTCAGTTACTTTATCTGGTTGTGTTTTCCTGTTGTTTTTATTTGCTCCTATGGATTGAAATACGTTTTCCCCCCTAATAATAATTTCAGAACAACAACTTAAACTGATGCTTTAAGACATATTGTAAATACTAGATTTGTTTTGGTGTATTACAGTGGGGTACCACGTCCCCATCTGACCCAGGACACGGTCTGACATTTGGGATTTGGCCCTGATCTGATCCAAGGCCACCCAGATCCAGATCTGGGCCCCTAATTATTTCGGGGGGCTAGCCCTAGTGTTTGATGTTCAGGAGGGTGGCAGGGGAAGGAAAAGGTGCTGCATCTTCTTCTGTCTCCCAGCTGACTGCTTGGCAGGCTTCAGGGAATGAGCTTTCTCCTCCCGTGGCAGTAAATAAGCGGAACAAAGGAAAATGAGTCTTCTTCCCAGTTAGAAACTTTAATAATCACAGTGAGAGAACAAAGAACACACCTCCTAGAAATGGTGGTATTCCTAATTAAGTTCCCTCCCTATTAAACTATGCCACTCCTACATCTTGTAATCTGAGCTTGGAGCCACTGTGTTTTCTGTTCTGCCACTTTCTGAGCTCTCCAGGACTTTGGAGAAGGGGGGATGGTTACTCTCAAGAGATTGCGAATCTGTTAACTCTCTTCTAGTGTTTCTTCTGTTAGTTGTTCCCCATCCAGTATTTCCCAGCTTCTGCCTTCTGAACTATGCCCCTCTGCAAACCACTGTTCCAAATCTATACTGTCCTCCTGCTCATGGGAAGATTCAGGATCAGGAGGAGGGGGTGGCTCCCACCATTCTTCCTCAGCGCAGCCCTCCTCAGCACGGTCCCCAACACTGCTTCTGCTCACCAGCTGGTAAGTGCAGAGTTTAAAACTGATGGATACTGCAAGGAACATGCCAGGGAAGTAGACCTCTGGAGCCAACAGGGTTGAATCCTCCACTAATCAGCTGGTGAGCAGAGTGCAGTCCTGCTATCTGCTGCTTTGCTGCCTTGCTGCTTTGTCCATGGGGAATGCACTGGTGGTGCATCCAGCAGGACAGCACTCTAAATCCTTATCAGTTTCAGCCATTGGTCTGATCCAGCAGTAGTATCCTCTTACATGATTTCCCCTCCCCCCTGCAGCTTAATATTTCCACCAATCTATTTACAATTTTAAGAATTGTTAAGAATTGCACCTGGTATGCCTTTCAACAGTTGTTATTTCAAATAGTCTTGAATTACTATTATTATTATCATTAGGATTGAGATCCTGCCCCTCATGGCATATCATCTTGAAGCACATCTGAACAATACAAGATGCAATACCATGCAATACAATACAATGAAAATAACTTAAAGTATAATTTAAAATTACAATCATCCTCCATCTGTTAAATATCTCAGTCCATATGGCCATGTAACCCAATACACAAACAAATATCTCACAGGCACATTTACAGCCTGTTTGGAAAATCATTCAAATAAATGGAGGTTATCAGCTCGTTCTGATCCAAATTTATGACGAACTTTACATTCAGAAGTCACCCGTGCTGTTGTCTGCACTGCAATACCCAGCTGCCACATTTGCAGGGGTAGTGAAGATGAGTGCTCTTAGGCAAAAAAAGGAATTAATTTTTTTTAAGACCAAGGCCTGTAATCCCATCTGGACAACCTTTTAGGGCTGCCTGCCACTGGTGGGTAGGACAAGAGAAAAATGCAAATTTTACCTTTGTACAATAGGCTAGTTTCCACACACACACACTTCTCTCTGTCCTCCGTATCAACAAGCAAAAGGCATTATCAGAATTCAAGTGTACAGTCCAGCCAGGCCAAAATACCCAAGGAGGGTATGAAGTAGGGATGGTGAAGGGTGCAGATTAGGGAGAGGATGTGTGGCTAAGAAGGAGGTGTGGCCTGGGGAGGATCCCAGGAGCCAGGTAGAGAGGTCGATATGTTGCACCTGGACTTGAGATTCCTCACACTTTTCTTTGTGTACACTGTAAGACAGTGGAAGGCATAAGGACATAAGAAGATCCTGCTGGATCAGGCCAGTGGCCCATCTAGTCCAGCATCCCGTTCTCACAGTGGCCAGCTGGATGCCAGTGGGAATCCATAAGCAGGACCTAAACACAAGAGCACTCTCTCCTTCTGTGGTTTCCAGCAGCTGCTATTCAGAAGCATTACTGCCTCCAGCCATGGAGGCCAGGACCATCACTAGCCTTCTCCTCTCAGTAGCCATTGGTAGACTTCTCATCCATGAATTTGTCTAATCCTCTTTTGAAGCTGTCTAAATTGGTGGCCGGGACGCGGGTGGCACTGTGGGTTAAGACACAGAGCCTACGACTTGCCGATCAAAAGGTCGGCGGTTCAGATCCCTGTGACGGGGTGAGCTCTCGTTGCTCGGTCCCTGCTCCTGCCAACCTACCAGTTCGAAAGCACGTCAAAGTGCAAGTAGATAAATAGGTACCGCTCCGGCAGGAAGGTAAACGGTGTTTCCGTGTGCTGCTCTGGTTCGCCAGAAGCGGCTTAGTCATGCTGGCCACATGACCCAGAAGCTGTATGCCGGCTCCCTCGGCCAATAAAGCGAGATGAGCGCCGCAACCCCAGAGTTGGTCACGACTGGACCTAATAGTCAGTGGTCCCTTTACCTTTAAATTGGTGGCCATTGCTGTCTCCTGTGGGAGTGAGTTCCATTGTTTAGCTATGCACTGCACGAAGAAGTCCTTTATTTCACCTGTCCTAAATCTTCCCATGCTCTTAAGAATCACCACCACCAGTGATCATCACCACCACTCATTCTACTTGGTTCTGACAAACCCTGTCATCCTTCACTTGCATAAAGACTTGCAGCGACGTGTGCCAGCATGAACTGACAATGTCAATCCCATCTTATTGACTAAAGCTGATGCAAATAATTCCCCAAACATTAGTTCCAGTTTTCAAATTGCTTTCCTGCAGTCATGCTGGTGTTAAAGTTGCCCACTAAATTCAGTCCTTTGATCATGCCCAGCCACCTTCTGTTTTGTCAGCAAAAAATCCTTTTTAAAAAAAGGAAAAATCCAGCTACCATCTGCTCATCCATATGTGCCTACATATCACCAAGTGTTAGTTTTCATGCAGATTCGTTCTACAGACAATACCTGCAAACCCTGGATGTGCTCTTGTCCCTAATTAGCATTTTATTACAGTATCAAATTGACGACAGGTAAACTGTTTCATTTTGGTGGGGGATTTCAATTGCAATCAAACAAGTTGCTGGGAAGCGGGTTTTGTTGCCGATAAAGTCAGGTTATAAAGAGTTTCATTCTCCCCCTTTTATAGCAAATGCATTATTTTAAAGGTCACCCTTGTCAATGTAATAAAACAAATCGCATCCTAGTAAATGTAAAGCATCCTTCAAAGGAGATATCATTTGTTTACGCTGTGCTGAGGAACACTATCTTAACTGCTCCATCAGGTTCAATTACTGATTATTTCATATTGCTCCACCACGATAGGCAGAGGTGTATCATGCGGGCAAAGAACATAGTTGATAACTCCTGTGCTTCTGACAAAGCCTTCAAATATCTCAGAAGTGCATGCGTTTATTTTCCTTCTTAGAACTGAGAAGAATGAAGATGCTACTAGAAATGGCATTAGAGAATGGGGCTGCTGCCCCAAATGGGTATTGTCTGGGATTGAGCTGTCACTCTTCCTTAAAGTTTAGACAAATTTACAGTTGTAATCCCTGTGTTCGTCCACCTTCATTTCCACCATTCTGGGTGGCAACACTTTGTTCCTTCAACTCCCTTCCTGACTGTGAAAAATGATTAAGGCAAAGGGCTCTGCCCTATATCTTCTGCTCTAAAAGAAGATGGAAAGAATTCATTCAGCTTCTCCACGATCTCATTTCCTTCATTTAGCAGACCTTTGACTCCATTGTCTTCCAATGGCCCAACTGTCTCCCTAGCTGATAATGTTATTATTAGCCTTCTGCTAATAATGTTTTTAAATAATTTTCTGTTGTTGGTCTTTATGTTTTAAGCATTGTGGACTTTTTTTTTAAAAAAAAAAAAAAACAACCCTTATTGTCTACAGTGGCCTTCTTAGTGGCTGCTCCTAGACTTTGGAAGGTCATCGACAGGTGCTGAAAAGAAAACAGAGACAGCACCCATTTAATATGTAATACGAAGGGATTCTGAAGGGAAAGTGCCACTTCTATATTGTAGGGAACAGACCTCCCAATAAGATGGTACCTGCAGAAGATCCTCTGCAGCAGAGCACTGTGATCAGTTGGGTGAATTTTGGTGAGATGATATTTTCGGTGAATTTGATTTAGCTTTTCAAAATTAGGGAGACAATCCTAGGTGAACTTCCCTCATTCCTCATTCCCAGCACTTTTTCAGCATAACACATGGGACAATGAATATGACAGTTTTCCTAGGAAATCCATTCCAGTATCATTGGCCTGAGATCATTCGCTAGCCATTCGCCCACCTAGGACTGGCCCACCTCAGGCATCAGGATCCACAGGGTCAGCAGATCCCAATGTAGATTTTTATTCCCTGCTTGTTCCCAGTGGGGAGGAGGACACCATTTTGTGGTTCACCTCAGGTGCCAAAATGTCTCATGCTGGACCTGCTCCCACTCATTTAAGAAAAGCGTAATCCATTTTGTAGATGCTTTTTTCAGTGTAAGAGCGCACTTTAATTGGCATTACCTTACATTTATAGCTGACAGTTTTAGCTGACCTCTTAGTAAAATAATTGAGTTAATGTGATAGGAATTTCCCATTATAAACAGTCCTGTGCTTCCCTTCAGCAAGCAGGGAGTAAGAAAAGGCACCATGCCAAACCTTGATTATCATTTCTAAAGTCCCATTACTCCATCATGGAAACTTGACCAACTCTGTTTTATGAATTTGGAACCATATTTATGTGTCAGTTGGTGGAAATGTGGTTAATAACTTGCTTAGGGTGTATTCTCCATTAGACGTTTTTGTCATCTCCACTTACTCAAATCCTTGTTTTGTACTTTTAAGGAACCTGTTAAAATTGAAAGCTGGAATTTCACAGTATCGGTGAGATTCTTCACCAACATAGTTTCACCTCAGTATATTATCCATTGTGATAAATTCCTTCCTACAATACAATCATGCATCCTTGCAGCTTCTTTTGGTCCTTTTTCTGTTCCTCTAAGCAATCTAAATTTGTTTGTTTGATAAAAATTATACACCACTTGAGTCTAAAAAATTATGGTTCCCACCACCGGGAAATTTCACGAGCCTTACCCTAACTGGATTTCCTTAAAATTTTCTTGAAATGAAACAAATCTATAGAAATTGTGATAGTTTTTCTCAGAAGTAATCTAAAAATAAAAATATGTTCAGTGCCACCTAGGGATGGGGGAATAAATTTGATTCAGTCCACATTTAAAGGTGAATCTATTAAATTTGCCCTTTCTGAAACAGCTATCCTTATTTGAATTTTGCAATGCAGTTCTCCAACCAAATGATGTTTACACAGATGTATATATTAGGGAAAAGTGTACATAAAAATATATTTGTGAAAATAATATATAATGCATTATATGATGAAAAATGCTTGGCAGATTATGTTCATTGGTCAAAACTGCATTAAAAATGTGTTTATTAGGAGAAATTTGCACCAAAATCATGGTGAATTTTTGTGAGTTTTTTTTAAAAAACACACACACGAAAAAGGCAAATTGCTTCACCGATCAGGAACTGATTACAAAATGGAAAAATGAGAAGTTGAGTGAGCTGAAACTGACAGATGGTTCCATTCCTAGCAACAACCAATGTGTGTGGAAACTACTCTGCTGGCTTAATTTCTGCCAGCTAAGCCTTGGTTGAACCAGCTGAGCTTGGGTGAGGGACTTACACTGCCAGATCCCAAGCTCTCCAGGGAAAGCCTAAAAGGTAAAGGTAAAGGGACCCCTGACCATTAGGTCCAGTCCTGGCTGACTCTGGGGTTGCGGCGCTCATCTCGCTTTACTGGCCGAGGGAGCTGGTGTACAGCTTCTGGGTCATGTGGCCAGCATGATTAAGCTGCTTCTGGCAAACCAGAGCAGCACACGGAAACGCTGTTTACCTTCCTTCCTATTTATCTACTTGCACTTTGACGTGCTTTCGAACTGCTAGGTTGGCAGGAGCAGGGACTGAGCAACGGGAGCTCACCCCGTCGTGGGGATTCGAACCGCCAACCTTCTGATCAGCAAGTCCTAGGCTCTGTGGTTTAACCCACAGCACCACCCACGTCCCCGTGCCACTTGCATCCCCCCCAGGGAAAGCCTACAACCCACCAAATCCAAAATCATCCTGGCCTATCTTGAATTTGGATCATGCTACTAGAAACCTCCTCATGATCTGGAACCCTTCATTGCTAGAGTTTCCAACCACAACAAAGCTCCTGAGCATGTTCTTCTGAACACACTTAGAAGTCACATTCCAACCTTCCCACTCAGCACGAGAAGCATGGAGGTGAAGCAGGCCTGCTCTATTACCCTAGCACTTTGCTGAATTCCTCCCATAATGAACAATTCTTCTAATACGATTTAAACAAAATTTGTCATGATCCTTTTTCATAAGGATAACCTGCATTCCAATATAAAATAAGATCTGGTAAAGCTTCATAATTCCAGTGTAGATTATGTTTGGGCAAAACTCTGAAGAAATCAAAGTTTTACTTGTGGCATACCTAGTTCTCCCTCTCCCCATTTTATCCTCACAGGTTATGCTGAACTATAGTGACTGGCTCAAGGTTCCTCAGTGAGCTTCATGGATGGATGGAAATTTGAAACCTGCTCTCCAAGGTCCTATACTCTAACCACTACACCACACTAGTTCAATACACCACACTGAATATGATTTATTTGGCTAGCACCTTTTGTGTTTGCTTTGGCCCTCAGAACTTGCAACAGAGACTCATCAATGTGGAAAATACTGAGAAGGACTGGTCCCCTGCTTTTATGAAGAAACAGCTCTTTGGCGATTTGTAATAAAGTGGTCAGAAATTCAGGTTGTTAATCTAGAAATGTTTGGAGGTTAAATGGGAAAATGTTCTAAATGACTACTGCTGTGAAAAATCCTGTGAATGCAGGTGCAATATTTCCTCTACGAAATAAAAAATGGAAGTGTAATAAAATGCTCATAATTAGTTCCCATTGAGATTAATTTACGTGTGAAAATATTGAAAATGGTAAATCCAAGAGGTGTGTTTATGTAGAGAAGAAAATGCATTTGTATTTAATATGTCATCTCATTCTGCTAGTAGAGAGGCAGAATTTTACTGTTTGGTTTAATTGCAGAGTGCAGTGCTAAAACATATGCATTTGATAATAAGGCTCAATTACACCTGTTGCTAGGCACTTAACGAGTTAATCACCTCCATTGAGAATACTTTGTCTTTATATGAAATTGAACATTTGTTGCTTTGTGTGTGCGTTGTGTGCACACCTTTTTATTTTTTATTTTTGCAAAAAGATTGAAACAACATACAACATTTACAATGGCAATTTTGTGTGCAACTTAGATTACATATAAGCATTGACTTGTTAAAAGAGTGAGACAGTTCTACCTTGTGTATCTTTTTTATTTAACACAAATTGGGGACACTATCTGGTCTCCTTCCCTCCCACTGTGCACATTCAGATATTAGAAAATGTATTATTTTGTTCCAGTTAGGTTATCCAGGGCCTCTTATATCCTTATATCCAGGGGTGTTGTTGGTTACTCCCCAAGTTGGTGAGGCTCATTTGACAACAACAAAACTGATTTTACTGATGACTGGGGCCACTAGGGGCGCATCGGAAGATGGCTGACAATAACATCTCTCAGACCCACACGAGGTAATTAGGAGGCTGTGATGGGAGTAAATAGCCTCCCTACCCCCCCCAAAGGTTGGGGGGGCTGCCCTTGCCTGCTGTGCCCTATACCACCCCCGAATTTGTGGGGATGGGGGCACTAGGCAGAATGCCCTCCTGTGGATCTCGGCGCTCCTGGACGCTGTCTCTGATCCGCGCCTCTAGCTGCAATAACTTCAGAAGGAACAATTAGGAGGAAGCGAATGCACATATTTCAAGGAAGGAGGGGGAGTAAAGACTGCTAACTGAAGAGATCTCTGATAAACAAGATGGGTCGGAGGAACAAGATAAATCATGAGAAGATACACCAAGGCTCGGTATGGCAAAAGGACTGGATGGGGGAGGGGGGAAAACTTTCCTCCCCCCCCCAAGTGATTAACCAAGAATCCCCACCCCCCACAAGTCAGAAATGTTGTTTTAATGACTTAAGCTGTGGATTTATGACTGTGTGGAGATAAATTTTCTAACCAAAGTGTGTTTTAAGAAGATCATGGAATGTATAAGGGCTTTGGAATGACGCAGTTAAAAATACCGTTGCCATGTTGGCAAGTTCTGTCGGAGGACTTAAGTCTGGGAGGAGAAATAGAGCTGTTTTTATATTGTGGGTGAGACTCCTCAGAGGGACTTAAGAACGACAGTTTTGCGATTAATGATGGAAAAAGCGATGTTATTTATGAAAGCAATGATATATGGAAACCATCTCAATTTGAGGATTGGACGAACGGAAAAATTCACACAGGATAATAATTGGTGTTTATCTGCTTAAGGAGATTATCAGAAGAGATCATAAAGAAAAAAGAGAAAAAATATACGAACAAGATGAGATGTGGAAACAGCAAGATAAGACTGGATAGAATTATGAACTTTATTTGGACTGATTTGGACATTAACGCAGTAGCAAGAAGATGATCGGAATCCCCCTTCGGAACTTGAAATATGGGTCCCCTCAACAAAATTTAAAATTCGGCTTTGTAATTTGGAATTTATGTGATGTGATGTGATTTGATTGGTCGGTTAATAAAAATTAATTTTTTTAAAAAAAATTTTTTACTGATGACTGATCAACGCAGGTGGTGATGTGGTCTAAACTTCAGAGCCTAGGGCTTGCTGATCAGAAGGTAGGCGGTTCGAATCCCTGGGTGAGCTCCAGTTGTTCAGTCCCAGCTCCTGCCAACCTAGCAGTTCAAAAGCACGTCAAAGGGCAAGTAGATAAATAGGTACCGCTCCAGCGGGAAGGTAAATGGTGTTTCCATGCTCTGCTCTGGTTCACCAGAAGTGGCTTAGTCATGCTGGCCACATGACCCGGAAGCTGTCTGCAGACAAACGCCGGCTCCCTTGGCCAGTAATGTGAGATGAGGGGTCCCTTTACCTTTAACTCTAAGTGTCAATTCCTGTAGAATATCCTGCCAATATAGATTCAGCAGGCATCTTTGTTTCAACAAAGGTTTATTCAGGTTTGTTCAGACAATTAAGAATGTATCTTTCCCCAATAGTTACCTAATTTCTGATTTAACTTTTTAAAATAGTGCTCATTATATGGTTTTTATGTACAACTGTTGTAAACGACTGAATCAGTGGTATATGAATATTTTCAAGAATAAAATAAATAATTAGATACTTGTAAATCCCTATCTGCTTTCCTGCCTACTTGTCTGGATCATAACCCAACCTAACCCAAAGGGCTTAGCTGTACTAAAATACATCTCTCTCTCTCTCTCTCTCTCTCCCATCTCTCTCTCTTGCTTAAACCACCTGCCATCCATCTCTGGTCCAAAATACTTGGTCAACTAAGGGCTTATATTTCTCTCCAAAGATATCCATGCACAGGCTTTGCTGGGTGTCTGGGGGAAAGGACTTGGAGAGTGATCACGGAAAAATGCCTAGCATTGCCAAATATTAGTGCATGGAGATTGCCACCAAAAGGCTCATTTTGCCCGTCCTTTGCTGTTGCAGTGAGGCACATGGAATGAGGTTGTTTCAAGTGCATTCAGTCTCAAGCCATCTTTCTAATTCCTCAGCAGAGTTTAATGGCATGTTTTTGGGTCACCCATGAGTGTTAGGGACGCTAAGTGAGTGCTAGGGACAACATGTCACAAAGCCAAATAAATGCCAGGTCAGAAGCAACAATGATAGCATTCTGTTGATGGGTCCCCTAAGTAAATCTACCACATTCTGTGCCAAAAGTCAAGTGAATTAGTGGCAAACATGTACTGCAAGATCCCCCCTCAAAATGTGTTTCCTTAATTAAAGAATTAGAGTCAGACTCTAAATAAAAGCCAGCCATTCCTGTAACTTAACTCATTCAGTACTGCTTAATTCCACACATTCCCTAGAAACCCATAATTGAACAAGGACTTGAAAAATGAATCAATGTGATTCAAATTCATGCATTTTTCTGAGGTCTGAAGGTTGTCTTAACTAGTCATTTCCTTCCTTTAAGTACTGACACCAAGCTTTTCTTTTCTTCTTTAGGAAGAGGAAGGAATTCTAATTTGTTCGTTCAACCACATGAATAAATTGAAGAACTAGACTATTGTTACAGGATTTAAAGCAGTGATAGCTGACCCTCAGCCATCCAGATATCAGTGGACTATGACTCCCATCAACCTTAACCATTGGCGATGCTGGCGGGGACTGATGGGCGTTGGAGTCCAGCAACGTCTAGAAGGCCATGTGTTCGGCAGCTCTGATTTACAGGAACACATAGGAAGATGAGCTTTAAGAGATACCAAAGGCTTATCTGACCATATCAGGGTCAGAGGGCATTGTGACCATGTCAGGGTGCCTCAAGGCAAATGGGCTAAAATGTCCTGAACTGTGACATTTCTTCTTCCAAGGAATGCTGTTAATAAACCAAGTCCTGTTGACAGTGATCATAAACTTGATTTCCCCACCATCTTTTGCAACTTTGGAGAGCTTCACCTTTCATTTATTAATCCCCCTCAGCCCTATAATTTGAATTGATTGTATTAAAAATAGTAATATCATGAGGTTAATATGAATCCATGAGTATATTCACAAAAACTCCAGTTGCATTAGGTACATGACATGAGCTCATAGATGAACAAGGACTGAAATCTAGTTTTCCTGTGTAGAATCCCAACATTCTAGCCACAGTGCTTCACATTTTCCACAGTCGCTCTTGGTTTATATTCCCATAAAAAGAAATGTATTTATTAATGCATCAAATCCTACCTTTCATTTGAAGCTCCCTTTGTCAGTGGAAACATTCTATAAATCGCACCGGTGCAGAAGGAAAGGAAGTTCAATTTTTCATGTCTGCCATTTTGTTCACAATTACTTGGGAGTAAGTTCCACTGAACCCAATAAGATGTCCTTCCTATTAAAAATATATAGGTTTGCACTGAAAATGTAGGTAAATAAGCACACTGTAACTTAGAGAGGATTACTGAAGCAGGAACAATGTCTCACATTTCAAAATTGTTTTAATACTTAGTACAATATGTCAATTGTTCCTTCCCTGTAGTTTGTATACTCCTTTTATTGCAAATTGGTGGAATTTACAAGATTTTTTTATAATTAAAAAAACCAGATACAGGAAGTACTGATCCATAACTGGGTTTTTAATGTCCCTGCTTACAGAGGCTGCACAGGGAACTGAGAGGGTGTTGAGGAGGACCACTGTATAGAGGAATCCCTGGGAAGTGCTGAGTTCTGTAGAACACATACTATGGATGCACAAATCTATCAATTTCAGTTTATTATTATTATTATTAGTCTTAAAATCAGTTTGTCTCATTTCTGCACGAGTTTCCAAACCTTTTTTAAAAAAAGTTCTCCTGAAAATTCATACACAGTTTTGTTTATGCATTTCTTCTAATAGACACATTTGTACATTATTTTATGCACACATAAATGGGCTAATATACACATTCTCATACAATTCGTTTTTGGCCTGGAAAAGTGCATCACAAATTGTGGGCAAGTAAGAATTGTGAAATTCTGCTGCATCCGGGTTGTGTACTGGTTCAGCAATTGTGAATTAAGTAGGTTTCCATTACAATGTGAACTGAACAAATTTCTCACTCATCTCTAACAGAGACACACTTTAACGTTTTCCACTAAGTATAGATCTTATGGTCTCACAGTCAGCTTTGTTTTTAAAACACAGTACGCCTTGGTGTAACAAATGCCCTTTATCTCCATCTCCCTATTCTCTTGAGTCCTGGCCATGTAGCCAGGTTGATAATGGCTATAGCAGCCCTAGCTAAGGTAAAGGTGATGGGAACTGAAGTCCCTCAGCATCTGGAGGACCACAGGTTGCCCAGCTCTGCCCTATAGTTACAGAGAATTTCTTTATAACAAAACTAGTATTTGCTTTTTATCCAATATCTTAACTTATGAGAGGAGTAAGGAAGAGTCAAGTAAGGACAAATGGGTTTGGCCTGCACTCCAGACATATCATTTATTCTTGACCCTCCTTCACCATGGCATTATCAAAGTGCATTCAACACTACTCATATCCTCAGCAGAGATGTCTACTTTGACATTTCAAAGCACAGAAAAATAGCTCAATGCAAGGATTGGGAAAACCTGTTCTTTCTCTGTGGGTTTCCATTGCTTCCATTACCCAAGAGCACAGCTGTAGGGTGTTATATACCTTTGCTGGGCAGGCAGATGGCAAGAGCAGATGGCAAAGACATTCATTATTCTGTGAATCCCCAGTAAAGTATGATTTAACCTCTGCATGTGAAAGTGAGACATTTAAACAGCACAGTTTTGGAACTCGGTCATTTTATGTTGACAACCAGGTTCAACCTTCTTTACCCCACACATTCCATTTGCCATGGAAAGCCCATAAGTAGGAAAGGAATGCAACAGCACAGCAATTGGCACAGTGGCCCCAACAGTGGAGGTATATGATAGGCACCATTGATAGCCTTCTTCTCCAGGAATTTGCCCTACCCGCTTTAAAAGTTATCCAAGTTGTGGCCATCACTACTTCTTGTGGTAGCAAATCCCATAGTTTATGGACCACGTGACCCACGTGAACCTTCTTTTGTAGGTCCTGAATTTCCCAACATTTTGATTTCTTGGAAAGTTGATCTCCCAACACTCAGCTTCACTGAACACTCTCTCCACTTGCGCTTCCTAGCAATTGGTATTCAGAGACATGCTGCCTTTGACACTGTAGGTAGCAAACAGTCATCATGACTAGTGGCCATTGAAAAGCTAATGTTCCATGGGTTTATCTAAACCCCTCTTAAAGCCATCCAAATGGGTGGCTATTATTACATCTTGTGATGGTGAATTCCATAGTTTAACTTGGGGATGTGTGAAGGAAGAAACAGCACTGTGCGGAATCAGATACTCCAGGGGGGAGGAGAGGACAGGGAGAGACATAGCAGGGGTGGAAAGAAGTATGAGAAGGGGGAGTTGCCTGGTGGGAAAGTCCCCCTCTTCTTCCACTAAGATGCAGCCTCCTAGGAGGTCTCTCCTTTATGGTTTCTCCACCTTCTTCTTGACCATGTCTGCCTCTCCTTCCTACCTGACGTCCTGCCCCCAGACAGTCCCAGATAGCTCTGGGCCTTCAACTTGACCAGTAGCAATCCAATACTCTCTTAATCAAAGTTGAACAAGGCTCTCATCCCTCTAAATAGGCCCAGTTTGGCTCAGGATTCAGGCCTCAGCTAAATCCTGACTGGGTTGCCCCAGCCACTCTGGGCGGCTCCCAACAAGTACCAATGAGCTGTTATACAGCACAGTGGCGCACTGCCTGAGTCAGCTAGTGAAAAAATCTGCACAACTCCACACAAACGAAACCATTATTGCTATGCAGGATCTATGAAGTTGGCCTTTCAGCCTGTTTGCTTTTATCCACGAGGAAGGAAATTAAAGAAAAACAAATGTGGAGAAAAAAGCAACATATCTTTGAGTTGAGCTTCCCTGACCTGCCGTGCACTTCATTTATTCAACTCTTTGATTTTCTTTGGGCATCCTGTGGATTTCTGCTTTATTCCCTCCCACTGATACTTCCGCTCCTTTGCTCAGTCTTAGTTCTCTGTGTTATCTGCTGCCTGAAGAGCTTTGCCTCCCCTCCCCTGTTCTCCTCCATCGTGTTGTCTGTAGCTTCTTATTTGTGTTTTCATTCTCATTCTTCTCTAATAATATTATTATTTCATCCCTTCGGCGTGAGGCTTGGGGTTCTCTCAGCCCGTAAGCATTTTCAAATCTGTTTCAAGCTCTCTGGGAGGGGATAGTGATCAAAGCAAACACCAGAAGTACATGAGAAATGCACATTTGCGGTGTGCTTTCTTCTGAGCCTCATTTGTGTACCCCCTGCTCAGCATATGGCTCCCTTTCTTATTGGTAGCCTATATAGATTTTGACTGCCTTCATAAACTAAATGTAGCATCTAATTCTCTCCATCACTTAATGTCTGCTACCTCACAGGGCATTTCCATTAAAAATACATCAGTAGGAGAGAAAACAAATGGAATTGATTTGCTTACAAGGTAATGGATTCCCCTTGTGCGATACATTATGATTTTGACGCCAAAGTATCTTCATTACGCTTTGTTCTTCTACTCTAAAGGGAACACCACTACACTTTGCAGGATTTCTGTTAAGAAATTAAGTCATCGTTCTATGCCGGTATGCAGAGAAGCATTTTAAAAGAAGGACACAGGAGCAGAAGAAAGTAAGATGAGCCTGCTGGATCAGGCCAGTGGTCCATCTAGTCCAGAATGCTGTTCTCGCAGTAGACAACCAGATGCCTGTGGGAAGACTGCAAGCAGGATCCAACCACAAAAGCAATCTCCCCTTTCCAGGAACTGGTATTCAGAAACAGTACTGCCTTCAACTGTGGAGGCAGAGAATAGCCAACACCGTTAGTAGCCATTGATCAACATCTTTTAATCTTGAGTACTTTTTTCTTATTTGAGCTCACACTTAAAAAATTGAAGTCCCCCCCCCCCGCCCCGAGATATTTTACAAAACTGTAGTTAAGGAGCCCCCATTGGACAGGGCCAGTTCTACTATTAGGCAAAGCCAGGCTGCCATTGCTCTTGATGCTCCTCCCTCCCCATGATGGCTAGAATCAAGTTGTATAATTCCTCATGGATAAATGCAGCAGAAGAGAAGAGAAGAGAAGAGAAGAGAAGAGAAGAGAAGAGAAAAAAGAGGGAGGGACAAAGCATGCATAAACTCAGAAAATATATGCTAACTTCTAGCAAACATTTATCTCTGGCTCACTCCTTTGGGTTTTTAAAAAAGAAATTATTTTCAGTCCCATGGGATGAGAAGGCAGTGTGGGGAAGATGTTTGCCCTACCTACTGATTTGAAATAAAATGTTCCGTAAAGCCAATTTACTGCAACTTGACTGAGGTGGAGAGGCATCGTTTGCTGCTGCTTCTCAGGCAGCAAAATGTGTTGGGCTTGCAGCTGCTGCTGCTACTGCTGGATCAGACTAATGGTCCATCTAGTCCTGTTTCCTACTTCCAACAGTGGCTGATCAGATTCATTTCTTTCATATTTATAGACTAAATAAAACCCTAGATCTCGCGTCTTCTTCTTTAGGTGAATTGAGAGTAGCTCATACAATATGTAGGCACACAAGCAAAAATAAAATTACTAAAAATAACATTAACAAAATTGTGGAGGTGACAGTATTAAAATGGCAAATCCAAGAGAATAATCAGCTAAAAACTAGAGCTGTTCACTGGATCCAGCTGAATTCTAGATCCCAAATCACATTGAGCTAATTTGTGTCAACCTAGAATTCACCTCCATTGTGGCAGCTCTGAATCACATCAGATCCATCTGGCTGTCAGAAGGGAATGGCCAGTCTGACTAAACATATAGTTGACCTTCTGTCTGAAATGCTGTGCAAAGCCAGTGAATCAGTTCAGGGGCTGGATCCAGGTCAGCCCCATATTGTGCTGAGTCAGATCAGGAGGGTTGGACTCGATGGCAGGGGGTTGGACTCGATGACCCTTGTGGTCTCTTCCAACTCTATAATTCTATGATTCTATGATTCTAGGATTGCTCCAAAGTGCCAAAATAAATGACTACTGTGAGAACAAAATACTGGACTACATGGGGCTTTGGTTCTTCTTATGTGGCATCATAAAAATCACATAATAAACAGACAGACAGACAAATACAAATGCTACCTGAGGTTATCGCATGGTAGAAACAGAGCACATTGCTACAGAGATTAGCTGGGACCTCGACATGAACTCCCAGTCCCATGGAGGCCAAATTCACGTTATTTCTCCCCTTATTGGGAAATATAATTCATGTGACCAAAGTCCTCCATGTGACCCGAACATGTGTTCAGCTGGTCTTCAGCTTATATACAACACAAGGAGGAAAATGGATGGTGCCACTCTCACACTACACAAAAGCCCCAGGGAGCATATGGAGAACAGAAGTGAGATTGTGGGGGTTGGGGGTGATATGTCCAGGCAAATGAGAGGATCATGAGTTGCAGCTCCTTTTCTTTTCTTTTGAGAAGAATGCATTAATCTCTGTTCTTGTACATATGTTCTTACGGGGATGTGGACATATGTGAAGACTGGATATGAATAACTCATTTCACCCAGAGCAGTTCCACGAGAGGAGAAGTGAGAGCCTGAGAAATTATGTGTGGCTGGATGTTTCTGCCTGATGAATGTCTTGAGCCTATCATGGTTCATTATGACAGGAGTCTGCTTTATAAGGCTTGTCACATCTCATCTAGTTTTAATACACCTCCTGTCCTGTATCTGAGCTCAGTGGAGTTCTTCGAATTCCATATGTTTTATAGAGTAGAAGAAGAAAGCTTAATTGAAACATTGCACTCATTCCACTTGTCAGTGACAAGGTAATTTCCAAAGGAATACATAAAGCAGAGAGCAATTACATTTTTTCCTCACCATACAGGAACAATTTAATATGTTAATTGAAATGCATATAATATTGATGGCTATGGCAATTCTTTTTTCCCATTTTTCTTTTTAAATAACAGTTGTCTTAGGGCAAGGGTGCCATTGGGCTCCAGATCTTATTAGCTCCAGCCAGCATGGCCAATTGTCTGGGGTGATGGAGCTAGTAGTCCAGCAACATCTGGAGATCAACAGGTTGCCTGTTCCTGTCTTATGTGATGGAATGCAGATTGTCTCGAAATCTTTCCATTCCCCTGAAGCATCAGAATTGCTCACAATTCAAGATGAATTATTGAGTGGGGTGGACGTTCTACACAGGGAAGGCCATTTTCATTTTGGAGATTGTTTCGCTTGTGTCAATAATGAAGTAAAGTCTCTAAAATTTCAAATCCCAAGACTCCTTGATTCATCCTGGCAAATTGCAAATAGGGTTTTTAAAACAAAGAGCTAAGATGTGGATAAGCATTCCTACTGACATAAAGCTGGGTTCCAAATTTTAAAGAGCCTGGTAGCCTCTTCAGTTGTGTAAGATAAAGTATTCTGATTCAAAGGCACCCTCCATAACTTTATAGCATTGATATCTTCTTTCATTTTACATACACACACACACACACACACACATATATATATATATATATATATATATATATATATATATATATATATATGAATGATATATATCTTATGGTCTAGCTGACAGAAAAATGGGCTTTACTGACAGAGTCAGAAATTGGACTGTTAAGTCCAGTCGCAAACGACTCTGGGGTTGCAGCACTCATCTCACTTTACTGGCCAAGGGAGCCGGTGTTTGTCCGCAGACAGTTTTTCCAGGTCATATGGCCAGCATGCCTAAGCCGCTTCTGGCAAACCAGAGGAGTGAATGGAAGCCCTGTTTACCTTCCCGCTGGAGCGGTACCTATTTATCTACTTGCACTTTGACGTGTTTTCGAACTGCTAGATGGGCAGGAGCAAGGACTGAGCAATGGGAGCTCACTCTGTCATGGGGATTCGAACCACCAACCTTCTGATCTGCAAGCCCTAGGCTCTAATTTTGACATTCTATGTTATTATTATGCATATTTAGATTCCAGCCAGGCACAGATTATTTCACTGAAAACTTTTTAAAAGAAAGTAAATCTTCATTAAAAAGAAATTCTCTCTAGGCAGACCAAGGCATACATTTGCACCTGGAAAAAGTAATTATTTGGTCAAGGTAGTCTCATAATTACTGTATAACAGTGTCTGGTAACACTGCTCTGTTGAAGAGTCTGTTAACATTTCCATTCTAATATGAGTCATTATTTTACCACTTGGCTTACAAAGTACTGTCCTGAAAGCAATTTTATTCTGTCTTTTTTTTCTTCTTTTTTTGTAAAAAATGAAAACAGGCTGTCTGGTCAATTTGGTTCTAGGATATGGTGCAAACTTCAAATCCAATTAAAATTGAAATGCTTGGCAATTTTTAAAGTTATTTTCTTTTGAGTCCTAATAGGCTTTACTCTGATCTCATGTTAAATCAATAACTTATTATACCGGAGCAAATTATGTTAGGGCAATGTAAGGTATTTATGATGCCCAATTAATTCTGTTTAGGCTTCCAGTAAGAAAATACTGAACAGATGACGGCTTACAATTGAGTTCATTCTAAATTTTGTTATAGTGTACTTGCTGATACACTCGAGATGAACAAGGTTACATGGATCAGATACTTACTCTAGGAATAAGAGAGGAAGTCTTCTCATTCCCAGATGGAAAAGTTGTGGCAAATGCATATACCAACCTTTGAATGGCAAACAAAGAACCTAAAACAGAGGTGGGATCTAGAAATCTTGCTGAAGAAGGATTTTAATAAAGGTGGTAGTGGGATATAATCCCTTTCAAGTTGGATATACAAGGGGTACTAGTGGAGAAAGGAGGGGTGAGGACTATATTGGATTTGTAACAGTTGCTCAAGGACTGCAGAATCAAAAGGAAGCAAGCTCTGGCTTCTGCTGCCTGGCGGAAACCAAAGGTTTCACCCTCTCCGTTCTGAGAAGACAATTATGCAAAGGAGAAGACCAACCTGGACCCACTCATCAGTCCAAGAATGAGCAACTGCAGGGAGCTTGTTCCCCACACCTCCAACTGCAAGAAAGAATGGTCTGCTCCATTGCAGGTACCTGGGACCAAAGAAAAACATCATAAGGAGGGGAGGACAACCTGGGCCCATCCATTGGCCAGTGAATGAACAGTTGGTTGCTTTCTTCTTTCCTCCTCATTGATGATTCATTTTGTATCATGCCTCTTAGTTTATGAGCCTGTGGGTGGGGCTGTCATATCTTTTAATATACTGATCACACTTAAATAGGCTACAATTTTGCTTCCACTCAATTCAAGGTGCTCATATAAACTCCAGAATGATCTGGGAATCTGCTTTCTCCCACATGATCTCCACTTATAATTATAAATGAGGGGATTCCTCAGCACTTTACTAGTATGCTTCCAAGGATTCTTATTTCCATATACTGTTGATTTCATATGCTATTGCACTGAAAAAAAGAAATGTTCACTGACACCTGGTAAATGATGTACATATGACAAAGCCTGAGCACAGTGAAGTGTGAGCTAAAAGAAAGTGATTTCCTGTTGAGTGAACACGGAGCTCTCCAGGGCTGGAATCAGATACCTAACACAGTTGGGACGTGGCAGTTAGAAGCTTAATTGGCTCTTTGATTACTGCAAAGGGGCTTTGCTAACTGCTTGATACTTGTTGACAATTTGCAGGCTCAAACTACCTTTGATAATACACAAATTCCCCAAAGCTCTTCTGGATATAACAAAACCCATACAGACTGCAGAGAGTACACTGAAGAATATCTTTACTCATACATTTGGTTAAAGTTCAGGTAACCTTGAAAATGGAAACGGCTGTTGGCTACCTGTAGAGAGAAACTGGAAACAGCTCAATTTAAAAATACATGCAACCTAAAGATGCATAGCTTTTGTAGCGTACCTAAATCAGAAGGAAGAGAGAGAAATTCAGAGGGTCCTCTGTGATCTCTTTGAGAAGACATCATTTGACAAAATGCATCACCTGTCTCTTCTTCCTCAGTCCATGTTACACAAAACACTAAGCCGTGGTAAAATCAAAGGCGTTGCTTCCAAATGTAAACTAAGCTGGTTAATTTCCGCAATATGAACTGCGAGTAAATGGTGAGCAAAAAAAAGCAGTTTAAGATTTTCCTTTGGCACTTTAATTCTTTAAAAAAATGTAGATGTTTTATTAACAAGAGATACCAGGTCCTCTTCCAAACAAATCGATCTCAGTCAATTTGCTCTATGAGCTTTAGTCCACCATCTCTATCTTCTTACTAGGGAGTTAGCCCCATTGAACTCAATGGGCCTTTCTTCAGGCCACAATATATATTATACTTTTCAAATACTACAACTTCAGTTTCCCTCTTATTTTATTTATTTGTGTGTTTTTTTTAATCTGGCCACCTTAGGCACTGCAACTTGTTTATCCTCCATTATCCTGATTAGTTATTTAACATAAAAACAGCAGCAATAAAGAAATAACAACACAATTAAGAGGAAGGTATTATTCATGGGATAAAACAAACTCTGGATCTGAATCCTTATTTCACACGCAATCCTTCTGTCCCCCAGTTATATTCTTCCACATTCAATGTCTCCCCCGCGATCTCTGTAAGCCAGCAGCACAGAGGGTGGGTGAGAGACTTGTTTCAACCACAATTAGTATGAAACCACAGGGAGCTTTAAAAAATAAGTATTGCTAAATAAATATTTATTAAGCAACCCTTTTGGAAAAAATGTAAAAGAAAATGGGTTTGATCAGCTGGATGATGGGGGGGGGGGAAACCACCCATAGTTCTCTCTAAGAAAGGAAGGGGAAAAGTAAAAATATTCATGCAGCTGAGCAGTCATTTGTATGAATTCTACAGGATAATGGGAAAAGAAGGTTAACTTTAAAAGATGCTTTGGGATGTGTCCCTTTTCACCAGATTAAAGACTCATGTTTATGAGAATTTCCAATCCAATTGTCTCTCTCTTTCTACAGAATACTTACTCATATTTTTCAATGCATGAAATATACACAGAGATATATTTTCATATAGATAGATATATTGGGAACAAGCATCTTCAGCTTCTACAGCCAATTGCCAATATGTGAACAACCTGGGGATTAATACTAGAGCGTGGCTGTGAAGATGGAGAGTTTTTGCACTTTCCAAAGGTGGACACCAGTACCATTCTTTTCTTCTTTATGATCCCCCCACACAAAAAAGCTATTTGCCATAGCATTGTTCCCATTGAGCATCTTCTGGAAAATGAAAACATGTTACCCATCTTCTTCCTTTTTTCAAGGTCTCCTGCTCAATGTTTATCCTCACCAAAGCACTGGAACATCATCTTAGTATCCAAATAACACATCCCATCAGTGCAAATTTTAAAATCATTTTTATTTGATTTCACAATGCAAAATTATAAAAAAATATTCAAATACATATCCATAAACAGAGATTCCTCTGGATCTCTGAACTTCCCCCCACCCCTACCCTGGCGCCCCATTTTAAACATTTAAAAACTGCATCTTCTTCCATATTTAACTATTACAACAATCCATATTTTCCATGGTAATTGTTACACTGTAAGTGAAATTAACATCCTGCCAAGGTTTCCATTTGCTTACAAAGGTCTTTCTAATAACTTAAAATTTGCTAATTTTTTGTCCTGTTGGTTCTTGAGTTTTCCAGTCAGCTTTGCCATTTCGGCATAGTTTGGTTTGCCATTCTTCTCTGGTAGGGACTTTGTCTTCTTTCCATCTCTGGGCTGCCACCAGTGCAAAGATTTATACTTGGTCAGTGGAACTTTCTGCCCCTCTCCTCCTGCCGTGCTCACCTCACACTCTTCCCAAATCTGTTCCAGGGTGTTGGAGGAACCTCTCAAACAGATTTAGGGGGTGCTTGGGTGGTGGGGGAGGAAGGGGAAATTCCCAAGATCATCCTGGGAGCCTCGTGGGTGAGCAGAGATTTGAATTTGGTTCTCCCCAGTTGTAGTCCAACAACCTAACTAATTATACACACACTGCTTCTCTAATTGCTGACCAGGGTCTCTTTCCACATGAGACACATGCATCCCTGTCAATCACTGCCACAAAAATGCTACCCACAGTTGAGGTCATATGGATTTTAATGGTGTCTGCATTTATTTATTATATAAATTTATAAAAATAAACATGTAAACATGACACTTGTACCCCACCTTTCCCTTCAAGGACATGGTTCTCCTGCATTCCACATTATCACCCTGTGAGGTGAGTATCTTTGACAGGCAGAGCTTGGCCCAAGAGCATCATGTCCACATGGGATTTTGAGCCATGGCACAAGTATATCTCATGGTACTGGACACAAGGGGCTGTAATGTCACCTTAACCTTGTTATAGTTCCTGCTATTTTTAAAAAAATAATAAAATCTTCCAGATTCCCTCTGCTTTTAACCTCTTTACTGGCCACCTGTTGAACTATTAGAAGGATGAAAAGAGGCTGCATTGTGAAGGATGGAGGTGAGGGGTATTGGAAGGGGGATGTGTCCGAGATAATCCACTCCAAAAATAACAAAACGCCTTCTTAAGTAGGATAAAGCCTGCACATTTAAAACGTGTGTGTGTGTGTGTGTGTCTGCACGCGACTGCTCTTTGATATCACTTAACTGGAGTCCAGATTAAGCAGTAAAGAAGCCTGCATGTTATTATCCACTTAACCAGGACAAAAGCTGTGGTAACAAAGATGTTACAGGCAGACTCGTAAGACCCATGCCAAGATTTCTCGAGATACTACAGGGAGGACAAAGCTACATTATAAAAATGAAAGGAAAAAAAAGAATTCAATGTAAAAAGAACCTTACCATATATATATATCTAGAGAGAGAGCGCTGCTAAATCGGGACACTGGTTACACTTTGCTGATTAGAATGCACAGAATCTGGTTTGATTCTGAGCCCTGCAGGAGGCATTAACATAACAAAAAAGGATCAGTGAACCTAAAATCTTTGAATGCACAAAAGGGAAATTATTTTCTATAGTCAAACTTGGACCGGCTTCCCGCCGCCCGCACACACTCCCCTCCACCCGCTTTCCCTTAATATAATTCAGAAATGGTTTCCTTGCACATTGCTTCCTTTTCATATCCAGAGGAGGTGATGGTGCTTCAGGAGAAACATTGTTACCGTTGCATTCTATCCAAACATGCCAGGAGGTATGAAATTTGTCTCCAGCAGAGGGGAATGTAAAGTGTACGGTATAAATATCACAGCTGGAAAGATACAGAGAGCATAAGCAAAGGGAGGAAGAAAGAATAACTGAGGGTTGACAGGTGTTACTAACACAGGCTGGAACTGTGAGGCTTGACATGGGGGCGGCTGCTAAAAAACAGCGGAATAGTGCAATGTTGGGCTCTCCAAGCAATGTTTAATCGAACTTACCCATGTTGTTTCCCTGCCAGGCAAAGGCAGCCAAGGACTGATGTGGTGCCGGTGCTGGTGAAACTAAACATTGCCTGCACACCCCGGAGTGAAGGCTTGAAAGAGAAGAAGTGGCATAAAATGGCCAGTGTTTCATTTAACTGTTAAATCAGGATTTGCAGCAAAAAAACACAATTCACTTTTCTGCTGCGGACAGGCTATTAATATGAGCCTGCCACAGACCAAACGCCGAGGCCACATCCGTACCATACATTTAAAGCTGTGTCATACCACATTAAACAGTCATGGCTTCCCCCAGAGAATCCTGGGAATTGTAGTTTGTTGATGGTGCTGAGAAGTTGCTGGGGAACCCTATTGCCTTCACAGAGCTGCAGTTTCCAGAATTCCAGTCCCTCTCTCCTGGGAATACTGGGAATTGTGGCTCTCTAAAGTTCTAAGCATACTTACAAGGAAGTACCGTATTTTTCCTTCTATAGGATGTCCCCATGTATAAGACCCCCGCCCCCATTTTTAGGGGCTCCTTTTTTAAAAAATGAGGGGAGATGACCCAAAGTTCTTGAGCCTTTCCCCCCAGCAGCTGATGGCAGGAAACACTGCCTAGATTGTTTCCCGCACACGGCAGCATTGGGGGGATTTGTGCTCCCGCCAGCCATCCGGTGGGCAGGAACACAACCTCCCCCGATGCCACCACATGCAGGAAACCATTAAGGGAGTGCCGCCCCCGCACGCAGTGGCCTCGGAGGAAGTTGCGCTCCTGCCAATGAGCTGGCTTCTCTCTACCCACCACGCAGCTGCGGGCAGGAAACACCCCCAGATCACTCCCTGCTCGCTGCGGCATCAGGGGAAGCCACGCTCCCACCAACCAGATGGCTGGTGGTGCCCCATTTCTCTCCCCCCCCCATGCCACTATAGTGGTACCTCTAGTTATGAACTTAATTCATTCCGGAGGTCCGTTCTTAACCTGACACTGTTCTTAACTAGAGGCGTGCTTTTGCTAATGGGGTCTCTTGCTGCTGCTGCACTGCCAGCACACGATTTCCGTTCTCATCCTGGGGCAAAGTTCTCAACTTGAGGTAACTCTTCCAGGTTAGCGGAGTTTGTAACCTGAAGCGTTTGTAACTCAAGGTACCACTCTATCCGTGTATTGGACGTCCCCAGTTTTTTGACGTTATTTTTGAGTCAAAAAACCAATACATGGGAAAATATGGTATGCTTCACTAAATCAGATACCAATGGGATCGGCATACAAGTGTAGAGCAGATCAGCTGAGTTTTCTTTTCAGCACCATTAGTGTCATAATTTTTTTTAAAAAATCCATTTGATTATTTGGTTAAGCATTAAATTGTGTAATTGACACATTGTTTAGGCAGGATGGTGCCGCCCGTTATTCAGAACTGGGTGCTGCTCACCAGCTGAGTGTTGCAGCCTTTTAACAGGGCTTGCTTTAGAAGGTGTTGATATCTGGCATTTGCCCACTACCTTGACCAGCAAGAAGTCCATTTCCCTAACAATGCTGGCTTTCTTACTTTGAAACGAGGATCCAAGAAAGTCCCAGACAGACTGAAAGAATTTTCCGTTTGCACACCTCACCTTTCTCAGGTTATACAGGCCAAGAGAAAGTACATTGCCGAAAAGCCGCCAAAGTCCTGGATAAAACAGGTACAGTGGTACCTCAGGTTAAGTACTTAATTCATTCTGGAGGTCTGTACTTAACCTGAAACTGTTCTTAACCTGAAGCACCATTTTAGCTAATGGGGCCTCCTGCTGTTGCCGCGCCGCCGGAGCCCGAGGTCTGTTCTTATCCTGAAACAAAGTTCTTAACCTGAAGCAAAGCACTATTTCTGGGTTAGTGGAGTGTGTAACCTGAAGTGTATGTAACCTGAAGCATATGTAACCCGCGGTACCACTGTACTTGTCTCAGATAAGCAGCAAAAATAGAGCTGTTCAATAGTTGGAACTGACTTCCTTGGAAAGTAGTGGACTCTCCTTCCTTGGAGGTTTTTAAGCAGAGGATGGATGGCCATCTGTCATGGATGCTTTAGCTGAGATTCCTGCATTGCAGGGGGTTGGAACTTGACCCTTGGGTTCCCTTCCAACTCTACAATTCTATAATTCTATGATAATGCCTGATGGAGATATTTAGCAGCCACCTCTTATGTAAGGGAAAATATTCTTTACTGTATCCAAAGCAATGTTGTTGGGCAAAACTCTTATGGTCCAGTTGATGTTGCTGCAGCACTGGAACAAACTGGAGGTAAAGAAAGGCACAGCTCCAATTTTTATCCTGTTGGGATATTGGAGGCTTATCTGATCTGTACTTGAATAATGTGTCCCTCTAGTACAGTGATGATAAAAAGCAGAATGATCTGAACATGCAGTAATCATGTCCTTGAGGTACATTACATTTATTGTATGACATTCTAATTTAATAGTTACCGTGGGGTCTGTGATCTGGAATGATGCCAGCTCAGATATCCATTAAAAGTAGGAATGAATGAGTATGAGATATAGCTGTCTCTCTCTGTGTGTTTTTTTTTTTTAAAAAAAGAACAATCTCTGGGAAGAAAGATTCAATATCTAATTTAGTTCAATCCATAAACAGTGCTTCATTTGCATCACATTGAATATTGCCAGAGCTTTTGATATTTTTGGCAGAAATGACTCCTTATTAATAGCTACTGTTAGCGGCTAGTTCTGACAAGTTACTACACTAAACAAGAAACATTGAACAAGGAAAAGAACTAATAACTAAGGGTGTGCATCAGATTCAGGTGACTCCAGAGCTGAGTCAGGCTTATTTGGAGAATTGAAGCACAGTTCAAACTGAAGTGGGCTCTCTCCAAGTAGCCCAAACAGAATCAAGGGGTTTCTGAGAGCCAGTATGGTGTAGTGGTTAAGAGTGGTAGACCTGTAATGTGGGGAACCGGGTTCGCGTCTCTGCTCCTCCACATGCAGCTGCTGGGTGACCTTGGGCTGAAGTCTCTCAGCCCCACTCACCTCACAGAGTGCTTGTTGTGGGGGAGGAAGGGAAAGGAGAATGTTAGCCACTTTGAGACTCCTTCGGGTAGTGATAAAGCAGGATATCAAATCCAAACTCTTCTTCTTCTTCTGAAACCTCATGACTGTTAGGGAGGCAACTCCTTGTCCAGCAGACAGTATGCCTTCAAAAATCCTTGTCCAGCAGAAAAATTAAAACATGCTGACTAGGCTAGATAGTTTTAAAAAGAGCAAGATCTAATGACAAAGAATTATTCAAATTTTAGTTCTAGAACTACTTTCACAATTATAACAAAAAGCAGTACAACATCGATTATCCCTGCCACAAACTCCCCCCCCCCCCAATCAAAGTGGAAGCTGGTCCACATAAATGATCAATTTTACAAGAGAGCACATTTTCATGTCAAATACTGAGGGGTCGTGTTAAGCCCTGCTCTTGAAGGGCTTTAAAATAACAGTAAAACTCATGTTTTTTGAAAATTTGCATCAGTGCTGAAATATACCCCCTCTTTCAGGCATTTATAAAGAGAAATTGTGGTATAACATACAGTGCCCACATATCTCTTCAGTAAAACCATTGCATGGCCAAATCTTATTGTCCATATATGATGGTGCATTGACTGGGTGTAGGACAGGTTAGAGTTGGAGTCTATTAACATAAGGGGCAGGCACCAGATTTCTACCCCTGCTATATAGCATTATGATACTATGATGTAGGGATGGGGGAGAAATTTGATTCATTTTGCATTTAAAGGTAATTCTACCAAATTTGTACTTTCTGAAACAATATGTGAACTGAAATTCAGCCAGCCTTCAAAATGCAGTGCAGTTCTCCAGCCAAGTGATTATTTTTATTTTATTTTGTTATTGTTAAAATGCATACACCACTTGATCATTTAAAAATCCCTCAAAGCAATTTACAAAAAAAGCAATGCATAAAAAAATAAATATGCTAGGGTGAAGTGTGTAAAATTGCATATACCAGTGAAAACAACACAAAAAAATGCATTCCATTATGCAGAAATTAGGCCAAAAAAATGCAAACTGATGTGAAGAATGTGGAGAACTGTTTTTAAGATTGGCAAAATTAGAAACTGAAATTGAAATTGGCATCCCTATTATTCTGCCCTTCCTTACTATTATGTTCCCTAAGTAAAATTCCCCACCTGAGAAAAGAGGGTAGAAGCACCCACCAGGATCTTGGTTATATTATTATTATTATTATTATTATTATTATTATTATTATTAATCTACCTCCCTATACCCAATGGCACTCATCAGGATTTAGAGTAATTTCTAACATACTGAAGTGGCTTGCTAATTAAACTTTAAAAAGGATTCTGTGCTGTTTCAGTTTTGGCATCTTTCCTTCTTTTGTGTACCTTTTGTGTGAATTCAGCATCTACAATCCGGGTGAGAATTTGCACAGTGAAAATCAAAATTTCAGGATTTATCATCCCACTGCAATTCCATTTTCCTTCTTTGCCCCTTTCTTCTTCCATCTCCCTTTATGCTACTGCTGCAGAGTACAAAGTCCCATCTGTTCTGAGCATACGCAGTCTAGACCAGATGTGACCTGCAATTTGCCGAATGGGGAAGGAACATAGAGAGAATGCTGTCTGCCATCTGTTGGTGCAGAAACCAGCAGAACAGTCCTGGCATTTCAACAGATTTCTCCCAGTGGGGAGCAGCAAATAAAAATCACATTTCCTTTCCTTTCCTTTCTTTTTTTAATCATCTGACAGTTCCTTTGCACCCAAAGCACCTTGTGATAAAGCTGTGACAGGTAACGTCTCAATGGCTTCGCTCCGAAAATGGCTTTACGCTTCGTATAAATACACTCTTCCTGCTGCAAACAACAGATCAAAAACCATCACTGCTCTCGTCAGAACACTACACAGGGGAGCTGCTCTCGGAAGCAGGCTGGTCTAAGAGACAGATCTGCTCTGTTCCTTTCCACCTTTTGTTTCAGGGCACATGAAAAGAAGGCTGGGAGGGTGGAAGGCAACGAGGCAGGTGTTCGTAGCAAACAGGGAGGTGGTGGTGGGGGAAGTCTCTCACACGCAGCTTTCCACATCTGAGCTGCACCACCGCTGAGCAGCTTGCTCTTAATTTTTAAAAGGAGAGAGATATAACCTAACAGGTGGCCTTTGTGTCATTCACTTAGCAGTCTAAACTGTTCTGGCACTTCTTTTTGTTGCTGTCTTCATGTGGAGATCCAGTCATTTAGACCCAAGTATACAGGTGCCAAATTAAAGGGGAAGGGATAGGCATTTAAACTGCTGCAATTTAGGAGGTGTGGATTTTTTTAGAGAGAGAGATTAAAGGAAAATGGAAATGTGAAACCTTTAGAATCTATTGCAACAGTTGCCTTTCCATGCCTCATCTACCGTACCTTTAATCAAAACCTGCAATAAGGGAGTAGTGCAGTTACAATATATGTTTATACATTGAGTTCAGATGCACTTTCTTCCAGGTAAATTTGTTTAGGATTGCAGTCCAAAGCACACTTCTCCTGTTTCCTGGTAATCACCCGGGCTCCTTCTTTTAGATTGGCTACAGTTCTGTTTCCAATGATCCTCCTTCAGATGGCTCCTGGAGGTCACTGTGTTTTTTACCCTAGACGTCCCCTCACCATGGTCCAGCATTGTGGTGAGGGGACGTCTCTAAAGGGGACTTCTATAAAAATGCCAGGTGTCAAATGGTAACCTTTTACTTGTCCTTCACCCCTCCTACTCCCAACATTTCTTTCTTTCTTTTTTAAAACTTTCTATTTATTTCCATGGTACAGAAGATAAATTTTGAGAAATGACCCTTCCAACTTTGCTACCTCTGCAATGGCACTGAATTTAAGCCAGCCATTTTTGGCTCCTCTTATTTCAGAATAGCTCCTATATTGTCCACAGCATGAACAAAAGATGAAAGATTAGGGCTGCATACACTGCACGGGGAGATTATGGAGGGATAAATCTGCACATTTCAGTTTCTTTCGTTTTCTCATTTTTTCCAGTCCTTGGTTCCTCACATTTCCACATCAGTTTGTGACTTTGTTTTAAAGTCATCATGAAGAATTATCATTCCTGCAGTGTTTATTTCTCCTAATATACATGTTTTCATATTCAGTTTTGCCTAATAATACTTTTTTTTTGGGCAAACAAATCCCCCTTGGCATAGTGCATTTTAAATGTATTCATTTAATTGGCACATTTCATTTATATCCCACCCTTCCCCCCAAAGGAAGTCAGGGTGGGAAACTAGAATAAAAACTTTTAAAAACATCTTTTTAAAAAACAAAAAAGCCCCTCCCCCAAGCCCAAGTCCATTACAGATGCAGACTGAGAAAGCTCTCAGTTGATAAGGCTTCTTGGAAGAGGAAGTAGGCACTGGAAAGACAACAGAGACAGCACCTGTCTGATATTCAATGAGAGGAATTTCCAAAGCATGGGTACAAACAGCATGGGTACAAACAGGTCCTCACCTGTGGAGCACAGTGATCATTAGTGTATGCAAGGGGTGGGGTCATCTTTTATGTCTTTTGGCGTCACTTAGAGGCCTTTGAGGTAACAAGCAACTTATAAGTCCAATAAATGCTAACAATTTGCATACAAATTTTTCAGTTGGAGAACTGCATAACCAAATGTAGAGAAGTGCTAATTTTAAAGAATAGCTGAATCTTGGTTCATATGGTTTATTATAAGTACAAATTAGGGAGGTTTGCTAGTGGAGGCTAAGTGGAGGAGATGACAGTTCCACAGCTGTTTCCCAAGTGAGTTTGAATCTGAGAGACCCAGTACAGCAGCATACCCAATCTGGCCATCTCCAGGTGTTTTGGACTACAATATGTTGGTAGGGGCTGATGGGAGCTGTAGTCTAAAATGGCTGGAGGTCACCAGGTTGGAGAAAGGTGCAATACAGAATTCCCTAAAACGGTGGGATGGTGCTTTGCGCGCCTCCTTCTGGCAACTCTTGCAGCCAAGCTGGTGCCAAACATGCTTTCCTTTGGACCACATCAGTGAGGCCGAGACGGGGGTCTTGTCATCTGGGTAGCCGAGAACCTCCAGACACACTGCTGGGCTTGCACCCTAGGGAGAACATTTTGGTGCTGCTAACACAGCAGTTTGACTTCAGCCCTGGAGGTGCATTCCATTGTCTCTCAAGACAGATCAATGCCAACAAGATTCTTATCCCTAGCTGATGTAAGTTCTTAGTTCTTGGACTAAAAAACTTAAACACAGTCAACAAAAAATATGTCATTTTCCTTGGCCTCTACTGCCTAGAATTTTTAGAATTACCCAGGCATACCACTTAGAACCCTGGCATTATAGATGTTAACAACAGACCTTTCAACCACAGCATATAAGTCTTAGCAGGATATCTTTGTTGTGAAAGCAAGAACAGGTTTACATAAAGGGACAATGCTGACTAGAGGGCACATTTCCAGTTCAAGTAGACAAAGAGACACATTAGCACATCATAAGATGTTTATCTCCCAATACAAACTTTTCTCATTGCAGACATGAAATATCAAAACAAACCAAGGACACCTTGTCCAGTAAAGTGCAATACTTATCTAAGAAAAGGATGTTAGTTCTTAACCTGTATCTGGACAAAAAGGTACACAAATGTGATTTCTTCTATGAAAATTCCCAGCAGAGAATGGATATCCCTTCTTACAACCCCAATATTCCTTTAATACAGCCTCCTGTAACTGGTTGGCTTCCAGATGTTTTGGTTGCCAACTTCCATCAGCCCCACTCAGTGTAGCAAAAGTCCAGATTTGATGGGGGTTGTAGTCCAAAATATTTGCAACAGGTTGGGGAAGAATGCTTTAATATGCATGAGTTGCAACAGAGCAAAGCTTCAACGTCCATGTGATTGTTTAATTGTGTAAAATAATGAGGGGAACACCAGTTTTGTGTTACCAACGCTGTATATGTCTTTGCCCAGAGCACAAGCTTCAACAACCTTGCTCACCACAGCCTTCTGGTGAGTGTGATGAGCAGCCATTTCCCCTCACAACTTTAAGGTCACAGAAAACAGGACAGGGATCATCCAGGCCATCTCCATCATCTCCTCAGCAGGAAATCTGGGAACCTGAAGACCATACTGGGCCAAACCATCCTTCTGTGGCTTTTCCTTCTGTCAAACAGGAATGGCTGCTACCGGCTTGCCTGGAAAAGTAGCACTTATGGGTTAAGAGGTGTGTGTTTGGCAGTGGATGGCGACTAGCAACTCTTGACTTAACCTCTAAGGTCAATGAAAGCCTGTAGATCCCTGGCTACCTGTTTTATGATAGAACTGGTCACATCAAGAAATCAATGAGCCTTTTGTCTTGCCAAAGGCAAGTTCATTTAAAATGGTTCTTTTAAAATGAGATCCAGAAGCAATAAAAGATACACAAGTGAGATTAAATATTTTATTCTAAAACAGCAAGCAATGTATACATACCAAGCAAGCACTTCAATCTGTCACTTGGAAGCCCTCAAGAAGTGGTGAAGATAGCCTCAGTTTGCATGGCCCTGCTGCTGATCAGTCTGTGCACGAGCTTCAAAGAAACTCTGCCCAAACCGTCCAATTTTATAGATAGCCTGTGATGCTTCCAAGGCTGGCTACGTGCAAATCATCCATTAGCCACCCCTTCCCAATGCCTCACTTTCTCAAAACAATGTCCAACATCAAAGAAGATACCCAGCATTATTCTCCACAACTGATTAATGCAGCTGTGTGGGGAGCTTCACCTCCTTCCAACGTTCTCAGGACATTAAAGACTGTTCTCAAACCATCAAAAAACTTAACAAGAGCGAGGAAGAGGGAAAGAACAGAGGCAGAAAGGGATCCATATCAGATCACTAACTCCTCCATACATATTATCTTCCAGATGCATTTCTCATACACCTTTGTAAAATTTAAGTTTGGAAAACTCCCTAATGTCTCTCATCACCTGCTGATCCTTTTCTAAAAATAATAATCAGAGATTCTAGAGACTGAAAACTCTGTGTGCCAAGCATATATTCTACCACTGAGCCACCATTCCTGTCCCTGAAAGCTCGGCACTATCAGAATCTTTTCATTAACTGCTTTGGACTTAGGTAAAAGCAAATCTGTCCCATATGCCTTGATCACTTCAACATAGCATACTGTGAAAAGAGAGAGAGATTGGGAGCCAATAAAATGTTCCCTATCTCTCTTCCACTCTCTCCCTGTCTCCCTGGTCAGAGAGCAGAGCTAGGGTGGCCCAGGGACAGCAAGAGTGTCAGGATCATTGTCATGGCCTGGAGAGAGAGAGTCCTGAGAGTTGGCTACCGAGACCCAGACTTTTGCGTCCGTGTTCTAGGCCTCAGGTGCTCTAGCACTGGGATAGAAATATGAACCACCACTATTCTTTTGGTCTTCTGGTGATTTAATCAGTTGGCTGTGTCTTCTATTAAGCCTCAAGTGCTGTTGCATTTAGAGCCATGTGGAGGGAGATTCTAAAAATGCACTGATGCACATGAATGTCATAGTTGCCCCAATTACTTTATGCCTGCCCTTTTAGAAATGTGAGCCTCTTCCTTATGCTGAGTCAGACCTCTCGTGCAACCAGCTCAGCATTTTTCTGTACTAACTGGCAGTGGTACTTCAGGGTTCCAGAGAGAGGACATTCACATCCCTAGCAGGAGATGCTGGGGGTTGAATCTGGAACCTTCTGTATGCAGTGCTGATGGTCTGCCACTGAGGCATGCCTTTGCTTCACATCTCTCACCTGCTAGGCATGACTCTGGACTGACTGCAGCAAACCATGTCGGTCTCATTCTTCAGCTTTGGACATCATTCATTCACAAACCTGAACAAACAGGAAGGTAGTCAAGTCATAATAACTGTTAAGATTTCCCCTGAAAGGTGTTTGGCACATTCTTTCAGGATGTTTCAGTTTCCCTAAATGATTAGAAGAAGGCTCAGATTTGATGCCCAATTATTCACCTGCCTGCTTTGAGGTGCCAAGGGCGGAAGAGGAAGCATTGATTTCATACCTCTCTGCCAGTTTAGAAATGCTATGTTGTCAGGTGTGTGTGAGGAGATGCCTGAACATGAAAGCAGACATCAATAAGCCAATGATGGAATACAAAGAAAGGGTGTCCCTATTATACAAAATCTCTGGAAAGTTGTCAAGTCCTTTCTGCCCCATTGGTTAACCCACCCTCCCTTTGAAGATGATGTGAGAGCTTGGCAACAGCTGAAATATTGTGTCACAGAGGCGAACGCTGGCAAAAAGATAGATCTGGCCACCTCTCCTCTGTTGGTGTGTTGAAAGGCAGCAATCCGTCATTCGCCAAGCCCTCTGCCAAAGAAAGTTTAACTGAGGCAGGAGCCATTCCGAGTGGGGATTAATGGGAAAACGAAAACGATCTTTTCATATTCTCGGCCCTCATAATGTGCGACAATCTGTCATTAGGTGGAGCCGGGAATCAATTAAGCATGAATGATGCATAGGAGTGTGGAATGTGACCTTAACAAGTTGTCTTGTCTCTTGACTTGATGTTTCCATCTGTTTTGTGCAAAGGCTGTTCCAATAATGCAACGAGGAGGCAGATATGATTTCCGAGGGAACAGTCATTATGGGCCACAATCTTCCCGGACCTGATAAGTTTAATCCAAGTTGCCTGGGAGGGAAGAACTCATAAAATACTTTATCTGAGGTAAGTGCAAAAATACTCATAAACTCAAAGGTTAATCACTGCACCAGGGGAACAGATGAAGGAGACAGGGCAGCTTTACGGCCTTCAATGTGCTGTCCTTATTAATCATGCTGCTGGCTTGCTTTAAATATGCCCCATGCCTTTATGTTTGATAGGCAAATGATAGGTGAGGTGGTCTTAGAAGATCTTTAGAAAATCGCGACAAAAGGCCTGATAATATCACATACGAGAAACCGCTCCGTAATGTGTTGGGGAAAGCCCAATGCTAGGTCATTGTCTAAAATTGTCCATTTTTGTTAGTTAACAAAATGGCAGGTGCTTCTCCTGGTCAATGAAAAGTTGTAAGCTCTGGGGAAAGTTGTGATAGGTTGTTGCATTTTGTGTAGTGGATTACTTGGAGAGACTCTACAGCTATGTACTGATATGCAATGTTTGCATGCTACCCAATAACAAACATTTTCTGGGCATAGAGTGGGGGGCAAAAAAAGGCATAAAAATTCTTTTTTTAAAAAAGGAAAAACCAACAAACATCAGAAAAGATACATGATCAAAGTTAAAACCACCAGCAGCAAACCATATGAAGCAGCAGTAAAAAACACAAAAAAAAACCCCACTAAAAGGTCATAAGAATTTAAAACATCTGGAGAAATTCAAAAAGGCCTTTCTCTGCAACTGAAAGGACCATAATGTGGTTACCTCTCTGGGGAGCCTTTACATCTCTGGGGAGCTCATTCAGTAACTGGGGCAGCACCATTAAAAAGGCCCCCCAATCACCATCTGTTTTTTTAAAGGTAGAGGGGAGACATAAAATTTAAATTCTATCAGATTCACAATTCCTCAACAAATATATGTTATGTAATGTGAAAATTATGGGCTGAGGCAGGTGGCCAGTTCTTACCATTTGAAGTGGCCCAATTGCTACTGTTTTCAAAGATCAGGGGAGATGACCTAGCTGAAATTGGGAAGAATGGGGGCAGAGGCTTGTGGATTTTATTAAAGTCCCTCCTACCTTCCCTCCTATAATTTGAGTTTGAGCCTTTATTCCCCTCAAAGCATGCAAGGAAATATAAGAGTTTCCCTGCAAGCCAGAAATGTTATTAATGAGGGAAGGCAGAATTTGTTTTTTGTTTTTAAATTGAACAGAAATGATCCAATCAATATGGAAGTTAAAAGAGAAGTAATTATTGGTATGGTTATCATGATTCTGAAAAGTAGATAAAATGCTTGCTAAGGATAAAAAGGACGGAGGAGGTGTGTTTATAGCTATACAGTTGCCTGTAGACCAAACTAGATGTTAAGTTAATTGTGTGCATGCAGTTGACATGTTTTTTTGTTATGTAAATAACAGCTGCAGAAAACCTTGAGGTGTCTGTGTTGCAGATGGGTGAGGATTGAGAGACAGAACTTTTAAATCTACCTCCAAGAAAAACCAACTCTCTGAAGCTGCTATTTGCATACCAAGAGAATTGTGTCAATGGGAGCTTTGCTTGAATTACAAGTAGCAGCATTCAAGAGAGGGTTTTCCTTGAAGCTGGCAGGGAGAGAAAGTGTTAAATTCTACTTCCCTATCACAAGGTTCTAAGCCTACACATGCTTCCCTGGCTTCTATTTACAAAGCCAGAAAAAGCACACCAGTTCCATTCATGCAATTAATGTCACATCTAGTTTGCCTGTGTGTGTAGTCAATATTTGAAGAGGAGCACTCACTGCATATTCACGCAGCAAATAATATAAATGGCAAGTCAATTTTGGCTGTGCACCTTTCATAAGTCCACTTCATTTCTTTCTGTATTAACTTTTTAATACATATTCTATCTCAATTAAGTGCACATTTCATCTCAATTAAGTGCATATATCTTCTCAATGTAGGCAATTCTATACAGTACTTATTTTATCCTATATGGGTGCCTTGGTATACAAATCCCATAAATAATAATAATTGATCAATAAATAAAATACCTATTTTATGCATTTTGTCACCTTTTTTGAACCAAGAACTTTATTACAAAATTCAGAGACGTACAGAATTCAAAGGATAATGATGTTCCAATCAACACATTGGTCCAGAAGGTGCAAATCAGGTGGGTTTGCTTTAAAATATGGAGCAAACAAAATCTTCTGCTATCCCTCTTTTAGAATATATGTTTCCATATACTCTGAAAAGGCAAGGAAGGAATGATCTACAATGCAGGTCCACGATCCTTGGGGATCTGTACTCAACTACAAGATGGTGGGAAAGAATATGACCTTTGGTTTCAAGTATTGCTTCCACACTGAATCCTAACTTCTGAGTTCCCACTATTGGTGCACTCACAAGCATTCGTACACTTGCTTGTTTCCTTCTCCCCTGCCCCAACACACACATCTACAATAGTTTCACTCCTATAATTATTAACAAACTGCCTTCTCAGTTTATTGCCAGGTTAGGTTCTATTTGTCAGCTGATTCCCTCCTTCTGTGTTATAAATAAGAGGGTTGGACTAGTATAATTCATTGGGAGGGGAGGAACTCTACATTACTCCCACATTTCTTTCTTTGAAAACGAGAAAAGGTCAATATTCTCTCTGTAATTTCTGTGATGACAGTTTGGGAGGGGGAAGCAGCCATATTTCCAGCAGCAAATGTAATTACGGCTATGCCCTTTTCTCCCTTTCTGCTTTTGCTTAAAATTACAATCATCATTCACGTGTGACATGGCAAGTACCCAGGCGAACCTTCCTTTAACCATGTGGCAAGGCCCTGACCACTGCTCCTGGGTAGGACATATAAATTCTAGAGCACAAAGGCATACTCCCAAACCATTGCCATCCGGTGAAAGCCTGAGTTATGGTATCACAGTTCCTAGGAAAGCCAAAGTTCTCCTTTTACTTCTGTACCCATTATAGTCTTCATTTCCTGGCCAGCAACCAGCTATTTCCCAGCCAGATATTTGTTCTAAACATAAATAAATAAAAACACATAGGTCATTGTGGCTAACTCACTGGTCAGATTCCTTTGGATACCAGTTCAAAATATGGGACAGATTTCAGTGTATGAATGATATATTGCCCTTTCTAACAGAACTTACTAGTATTTTTTTTTTTTAAAATGAGATAGGCATGGTGAACACTAACACCCAGCAACTACCCACCATTGCCTTCTATGACAGCCCCCCAAAGAACACCCCCATGATCATGTATCATAATAATAATTATGATAATAATATTTTTTGATTTATACCTCACTCATCTGGCTGGGTTTCCCCAGCCACTCTGGGTGGCTTCCAACAGAATATTATTATTAATAAAGCGATAAAACATCAAACATTAAAAACTTCCCTAAACAGGGCTGCCTTCAGATGTCTTCTAAAAGTCAGATAGCTGTTTATTTCCTTGACATCTGATGGGAGGATGTTCCACAGGGTGGGCGCCACCACCGAGAAGGCCCTCTGCCTGGTTCCCTGTAACCTCACTTCTCACAGTGAGGGAACCGCCAGAAGGCCCCCAGCGCTGGATCTCAGTGTCCGGGCTGAACAATGGGGGTGGAGACACTCCTTCAGGTATACTGGGCCAAGGCCGTTTAGGGCTTTAAAGGTGAGGACCAACACTTTTAACTGTGTTCGGAAATGTACTGGGAGCCAATGTTTCTTCCTTTCATATCACCACCTCTTGATCAATGGCAACTAAACTGCTTTTGGTTGGTTTACTTTGATTGCCATATTACAATTTGTCTTATCTTATCTCCCAATGCATTAACAGAATGAGCACCTCTGCTTATAAAATGTGGCTATTTTCTGGTTTCACCCATAACTTAGAAGTGGCAGGATAAGATACATGGGCAACTCTCCCTCTGTTTGTTTTTGCCTCTTTAATAGCACTCAGAAATATGAGTTTGCCCTTCCTACTCTAGCAGCTACATATCCCTTGGGGTTTTGAAAATGATGTGGAGAGGTATTTATAGTACTTCTATAAACTGTTCAGAAACAACATTACATAATCATTTTATCTTCCTAGATAACAACATTTAAAAATTGCACTGTGTGGAATGTACACAAGGCCATTTTCCTATAAGGCTCTGCTGTGCATCAATACTAGGCAAAACCATTAGCTTGAACAGCCTTAGTAAAATGAAAGCCTCAGGCCATTATGGGCCAAGCCCAATGTGTTCTTTGTGAATTTTGCTTCAGCTTGTGATGGCTAGACACTAACTTTTTCTCCTGTCATATTACCCCCTTCTCCCCATACCACACTTTATCAAACGTTATCAAGTTGGGAGAAGCCGCTGAGAAAAAAAAATGGTAGCTAAGATTAAAGCCAAGGGCTCTTTTGAGATGTTTCAATTTTGCTGGTGTGAACTCTGGGAAATTTGGGTTGTTGTTTTTTAATTCCTTCAGGTCTAATTCATTCACCAGGCAGTTTTTTTAGGGGGGTGGTGAAATTTTTAGCAGAGTCCATTTGAGCAATGGATGATGCAAACATTCTATGAAGCCTTTGCTGCAAAGAGCTGGATACTTAGGAACAAGTTTACCCAGATGCCTTTGCTGCCCTCTCCTATTCCCTGAATTTTGGTGCATAGGAACATAGGAAGTTTCCTAACGTTGAGCCAGACCACTGGTCCCCCTAGGGAAGAAGTGGCAGTTCTACAGGGTTTCAAACAGGAATCTCTCCCGGTCCTACCATAAATGCTGGAGACTGAACCTGGGACCTTTTGAATGCAAAGTATGTGATTTACCACTGATCTTCTCCACAAGGAAGATTTGGCAATGGGGGGGAGCAGGGTTGGTGATGATGGAGAGACTTCCAGAGAGTCATCTTAGGGGACATTCACACTTTCAGCTTTCAGAGTGCACTGTGGTCTCTTTTTCCTGTTGTTCTTCAACACGCTTCTGCCCCGCCACAGCACCATGGCCCCCAGTTGTTGATTAGTCTCAAATTCATTTCAATATGCGTCCACACCAGGGGATGTTCATGTTAGAATTCCTGATCTATGATTGCAGTCATGGGATTTTTGTCTATCACATGACGGTATATGTTTTGACTCCACAGAGTGGGAAGTGATGAAGACAGGATGTTTGCGTTACTGTGTTTCCTGAAGGGAGACTATTGTCCTTTGTTCTTTTTCTCTTTGCTGTCTAATGCTAGAGAGAGAGGGAGCCATGTTGCAGTGCTCCGTGTGTGTTTATATGTAAATAAAGTAGATTAGCCAAAATGCTGAGTTGCTGAGGTCTGTCACGCGCATGATGCGCAAACTCTGTGGATCCTTAAGTGTGCCGGTGTCGGTTGGCATCAGTCACTGTGATGTTCAGGCAGAAGAAAGCTTATGAAGCTCCTGAACGATCGACCAGGAGGGAGAGAACATGCCAGTCGGGCATGTGTCTCTGCCAGAGTCCTACTCGAGTGTAGGCTGAACTCCTGACAGTTCATGCATCAGCTCTGTTCTTACCCCATCCATAGTTGATGATTGTACCATCAAACTTGTCAGGGACTATGTTGAGGAGGGCTACAATAAGGAGGCATGGTGGGAGCCGCCTTCTCCCCCTGACCCTGAATCTCCCCAGGAGCAGGAGGACGGTATAGCTTTAGAACAGTGGTCTCCAGAGGGGCATAGTTCAGAAGGGAAAAGCTGGTAAATACTGGATGAGGAGTAGCTAGAAGAAGAAACACTGCAAGAGAGACGGTTAACAGATTCACAGTTGTTGAACAGCATCCCCCCTCCCCCCTTCTAGGAGAGCTGAGAAAGTTGTGAGTCGAGGACCCTCCACCTGCGCAGTGGTAAAATAAGACACAAGGACACATGTATTTTAGGTTAATGGGCTAAAGTAGGCCACAATTCTTATTGGTTACAGCATGTGAGTGGTTTTGACTTAGGCACTGGGTCAAACAACCTATGTTTGACCCCACCCTCACAGCGGGGGTCTTTGGAGGTTAACAAACAGTGGGAGGAGCTTGTTGATGCAAATATAACTGGAAGCTTCCCCTGATGTCACCTGGGGTCGTGCCATGGCCCTAGCCACCAGCAGGGCATCAGACAGGATCCATGACCACCAGATTCCTTTAACAGAATACCCTACAAGGGGCGGGGTAGGTGGTGGCCAAACCCCGCCCACCAACGCACAACACATATCCCAATGCCTAACCGCCAATACCAAAAAGGTTGTGACAATTTGCTACGAGGTAGGCAAAAAACCAAGAGGCTGGTACCAATCTGCCAAATGGATAAAAACTCCTACCAGGACCCCTGGTCAACCAACCAAAGTCCATAGCAAGGTCAAAGCATAAATATGACCTAAAGGGAGAGTGGGCGGGTGATCTGACGACTCCAGGGAAGCAGAATGAGGCACGGGGCTGCCACAACCGCTTGAATGCAGCTAGACCCACACCCCCAAGCCAACCCTATTGGCTGGCCTGGTGGGTGGGGCACAGCAGCCGGGTGAGTGACGCAGGGGGCCAAGCACGCCCCCTTGCTGACGTGGGAACGGCTCCCGCTCACAACACCTCCCTTCTGGGAGGGGGAGAGGCTTTGCTGAACAGAAAGCACAGCAACTACAAGCTCAGGTTACCAGAATGACATGGATTGAGAAGGATGGGGCGGGGAGTGTAACCTTAATTTGAAGCACCACCATTCTTAGAGGGAGATGTTCATTATCCCTTGCTGTGATTATTAAAGAATTCTAACTGGTAAGAAGACTCTGTTCACTTTGTTCTGTTTATCTACTGTCAAGGGGGAAGGGAGCCAATTCCCTGAAGCCTGACAAAACTCTTCTGTGCATGCTCAAACAGCAAGAAAGGCTATCTGGATGTGACATTGTTGACAAATACTAGCAGGCATCAAGTACATATATGAGCATGTACTGTCCGACCACTATCCATGTATCTAGACTCCATAGAGCCTTTTTGAATTTGTAGGACCACCCACAGCAGAAGAGGTGGCTTTGGTACAGCTGTCCACACGAAAGATGAATTTGCATTGGCTTGTGGATTTCAATTGGTATGCAGCCAGTTTGAGAAAAGCAAGCAAACACTCCAACTATTTTTCTCCTCCAAAAAGAAACAGGATGCACATCCATTAGTGGGAGCATCATGTGAACATGGTTTAAAAATGCAGCACTGGAAACATGGTGATTAAGCATAAGTGTGTACATAGCCTCACTGAGCTTTGGAGAATTGTCAGGAAGTAAAAATAATAATGAAGCTTTACCCCCTAAAAATCATGCAAAAATGTTTGGAGTAGAGGAGAAGCCTGTTCTGAATAGAAATGGACTGGTGTTACCCATCTCTGAAAAATATAGGGTTTTGTTCTTTCAGATTGCAATTCTCCTTAATTTTCCCTTAAGTGAAATTTAAGTGCTGCCTTTTGCACTGGGCGAATCACACCCATTCCATGTAATCTTTGAGATGACCTATTAAGCATCAGTACAAATTCAGAATATCAATATACTGTGGGAAGATGTTCAGTAATAGTACACCCACCACAATCAGGTCTGACTTGCCAAACAAAATGTCACGAGCAATTTCATGGTGCTCTTTACATCAGAGAGCTCATATCCACTCTGTCAATACTGAATAGCCACGAGGAAAAGTTTTAGGTTCACTCACAAATGACTGTTCTGTAAGGTATTAATTTTGTTCTCTAGAAATGGTATTAAGGCATTATTACTGTAAAAGATCATAGTTTGGATACTGCATTGGGGGCATTGACATAAAAAACTACTGGAGGCAGGAATCAGCTCCTGGGATCAAATTTGCTCTACTAATTTTGAAAATCTACATAGGATGCAACCATAACATTGTTAGACATACATGCACTGTACCTGAGCCAGCAGTGGAGGGGTTCACAGCATTAACACCCCACATAGCCACAGCCTAGGATTCAAACAGAAATCAATCATAACAGTATTGTCCAGATGGGACCTTAATAAGGAGTAGGTCCTATTGAAGATAATAGATGTTACTTCTAAGCAAACATGCACAGGGTTATGTTGTAATTCTATGTTTTTATTTTCCAAGGCCGTTCAGGCTGAGTATTTTTGAAATGACTCATCTGATCTATATAGTAACCTTACAGGGCAATAAAATGCATTTAATGTGATTGTTACACGCCACTTGTACTACCACCCACTATATATTATATTTCAAGGGATGACTTAGGCAGGCAATAATGTCCCCCGCCCCAATTCTACAGCAATTACAGAAGCTCTTTTCCCACCTCAACTCAAATTGCAATAAATTTAACTCACAATTACTTTGAAATGGCATATTTTTTCCCTTAATGGAAAGGAGGAGGTCATATTCCCTCTGTGCTCCCATTCAGTCAAATCAAGTCTTGATTTCCATAAACCTACTGATGGTTTAAATGGCAGAACCTCTTTCCTGCAAATTCATTTCTTCATTGATTAAGTAGAGCTCCGTTTGATTAAGTGAAATAACTACAGAAAGATGCCCTCTTCTTTAGTAGTATTCGGGCACAAGCTACTAGGAAATCACCCAGCTGGTGATTGTGGGTGGGGCATCTCTGCTCATCTGGCTTCCCAATGCACTGCATTGCTGCTGCTTATTGAGAAGGCGTCAGGGCCAGGCAGCAAGGAGACTGGAGCATCCCGTTGGCTCCATTCCTGCATCCACACAACACTGATCTTGCTGCTGACTTCCTCCTTCCCTTCTCAGTAACTAGCAGTAATTCAGAGTTTGGGAAGCCAGGTGAGCAAACCACCCCACCTCTGCTGCCCTGCTGGCTGCTACTGTTTGGATGGCTTTAAAAGGGGATGGAACTAATTCATGGAGTGTAACGCTACCAGTGGCTACTAACTATGAGGGGCATGTTCTCTCTCTGCTGTTGGAAGGCAGTATGACTCTTGAGTACCAGCTGCAGGGCATAGATGCAGATGTTGGAGTTCATAGTCTATGTGCAGCTTGGCAAGTGAGCAATTAATGTTTTGGCTACAGGCTAGGGAGACAGCACAGGAGAAATTTTCCTGAAGATAAGAAGACCTAGTAACGGCTCCGTGATTGGCTGAGGCATCTCATATAGGCAGCATGACCTATGACATTGTTTGGCTAGTCAGGAGTATTCTGGAGTGCTTGGAGAGAGATGAAGTTTGTGTCTGTATATAGTAACTTGTATATAGCTTGTGAGTTCACTGCCGTATATAATAAACCACAAAATTAAGTTACTAGTCGTCAGCTTTGTTCCTGATTGTCATCCTGACTGAGCAGTCTTGATCATTGCTTAGGAAAAGCTGCGCTACTCTGCTAAGTTGTGCATCATTGAAGAAATTCAAAGGTGAAGAAACTGGTCCTAGTAGCATGTAAAAGGACTTCAAAAAGTGCTCACAGGCTTCAGAGTTTTGTTTTTTTTAAAAAAATATTTTTATTAGCAATTTCAACATAAATTATCAAACCATATAAATGCACACATTATTTCCCCCCTTCCCCCCCACCCCTTCCTTTCATCCCTCCCTCCCTCCCCCGCACCAGAGACTTCCCTCAGCTCCTCTCTCTGATTTCTCAGCACATATTATTCTCTGCATGCTATAAAATTATACATATCCTTACGTTATCTATCTATCTATTATGTTATCATTTGTCTATGTTTATTCAAAACCTGCCAAGGAGTCCAGTTCATTTTGTTATCTTTTTAGATAATTTGTAAAAAGCTCCCATTCTTCCATAAAGTCACAGTTGTCCTTGTCCAGCAATTTGTATGCCAATTTAGCCAGCTATGCATAGCTCATCAATTTTTCTTGCCACTGTTCTTTCGTTGGGATTTCCTCATTCTTCCATCCTTGTGCTATCAAGACCCTTGCCGCTGTTGTAGCATACATAAATAGATGCCTTGTTTTTCTTGGCAGGTCTTGTCCTACAATCCCTAACAAAAATCCTTCTGGTTTTTTTGCACAGGATTCAGAGTTTTAACATCCGACTTTCTGGGGGCCTGAGCACCCACAAAATTCCACATGAAGGGGTGGGGCACTCACAAATTTTGGCAGCAGGGCCATGCACGCTGCTTGGCACCCACGGCCCCGAGCATGACGTGAAGCGTAAATTAATAATGCAGAGTTTTAAAGAACAAAAGCTTTAATGAGTTAAAATAAACTTATTCATAAACAACATGGTTCCAAACAGTTTGACTGAGATTACACACTGACTCTGTTCACAGCTGAAGCAGACTGACTCTCACTGAAATCTTACAGAGAGCACAAAAGAGAAACTGGCTACTAAGTCATACGTCAGAGTGACTCAACAGTTAGCAGTTAGGCCTGAATAACTTTACTAGGTCCAAATGACTGTGCAGTCCCAGCACTTCCTAGCCTGCTTTGCTGCTTCTGCTCTCATGTGTCTTTGTCACATGACAGAGCATCCATGGTCATGGAGCCAAACTGCCACTCCTGTTGCAGGGAATCACAAGTGGGGAGACTGCTGTTGCATTCAGGTTGTGTTTTGGGGTGCACCATGGCTGTCTGCTCAGCCACTGATCCAGAAGGGTTTCTCTTAAGTTCTTCTAGAATTGTAGAGTTGGAACAGACTCTAAGGGTCAACTAATCCAACCCTAGTTGTTTACCTTCATGTTTACATATTGTTTTAAAAAAGAAAAGAAAAGAGAAAAGCTTCACTTACCTGAAATAAAACCATCTTAAAACTGCAAAGCAGAGAACAAAAAAATGAACAGTAAGTCAAGAAAGAGCACTAAAAGTACAGTGGTACCTCGTGTTACAGACGCCTCAGGTTACTGACGCTTCAGGTTACAGACTCCGCTAGCACAGTGTGTACCTCGTGTTACAGACGCCTCAGGTTACAGACGCTTCAGGTTACAGTCTCCGCTAACCCAGAAATATTACCTCAGGTTAAGAACTTTGCTTCAGGATAAGAACAGAAATCGTGGCGGCAGCAGGAGGCCCCATTAGCTTAAGTGGTACCTCAGGTTAAGAACAGTTTCAGGTTAAGAACAGACCTCCAGAACGAATTAAGTTCTTAAAAGTTACTAGCCATTTTATTTATTTATAACCAGGGCTATTGGAACAACATCATAAAAGCTCACAGATCTAAGGAAGGAAAGAGCAAGAAACCTGGGCAATGGCCAGCATTCACCAAGGCTGTAACCTGGATCACTTTGACCTGGCTACAGCTGTGCAAAGCTATTTGTGCAAGCAATTTCAAAGGAAAGGAAAGTGACTGCGATGAAGGGTGAAACCACAAGCTGGGAATGAAGACATACATTCAAAGACTTATCCATGTTCTCCCTGTCTAATAAATCTTGCGTGGGAATATAGCAAACAGGGCATTGCAAAATGTCAGGTATGTTTTAAAGTGCAATATCTTCTGTAGATAACAACCAGTAACTGGGTGCATGAAATAAACAGAGTAAAATTCCAGCCCCATCCATTAGGAGATAACAGTGGCACTGCCTGAGTGTATCTGTTACTTATTAATATGGTTAACAGGGCTAACATGTTGGAAAGAGAGACAGAAAATCTCTATCTTAAACCCCTAACAGCCAGTATGATAATCAGTCAAGGCACCCGGGAAGTCTGAAGGAGACATGTTCCATACACTGATTCTGTGTGTCTTTGGATACAGCCTTTGCAGTAGATGTTTGCCAAATCTATCAGGCACAAAGATCCTTGTTTGCACTGTGTATCAGTCAGTGCATGACAGCCAGATAATCTGCATTTTGTGGTGCCCCCTCCCTGAAATAGAGTTTAGAGTTCACCCCTTTAAACGCAGGAATAAATGGACGAGGAGCTTAGCAAGGGATGGGCAAATATGACGATTTCAGTTTCTCTTAGTTTCTCACTTTTCCAATCTTAAATTCAGATTTCCACATACCCACATTCATTTGCATTAAAAAAAGTCCTCCTAAAAATTATATGCATTTTAATGTATATTTCTCCTCATGCACGTTTTGTATGCAATGTTGCCTAATATACACATTGTGCAAAGCTTGTTTTCCTAATATAATGCATTTTTTTAGCTTGCCTTAGTATTTGCATTTTGTACACATTACATGGTTGGAGAGCTTCATTGCAAAATTTGGAGAAGTGCAATTTTCAAAGGATGGCTTATTTTAGTTGTCATATTGTTTCAGAAAGTGCAAATCAGGTACGTTCACCTTTAATTGCAAACTGAATTCAATTTCACCCCAACCTTAACCACAGTACACTCCTGTTGTGTGTGTGTGTCCGCCTCTGTCTCTCTCAACTTACAGTTGCAAAATGTGGATAGTAGTAGTCTATCTCACATATGTACTTGGTGTCTTATTGTCAAGGCAAGAGTCAGAAGCAGGTCAGGAATAACTCACAAGGTGTCCTAGTGAGCACTGCAACTCTTCCAAGCAGCTCTTGCCCCAGTGAGGCAGTTGTGAGGACTTATGGTCCCTGCCTTCCCACAGTTGCCTAATTCTCCTTTCCTAGGTACTTCTCAATCAGCCTGAGACTTCTTCACCTTATTTGTCTTTGCTGCACCCTTTTCATTTCTCTGTGGGTTCTGGGAGCCCAGGGCAGAAGGCAGCTGGTCCCAGAGGGATGGGGAGACTCCCTGGCTTCTCCAGCAGCCTGCCATCACTTCCTCTTGTTCCCCTCCTCAAAAGCCTCTGCTTCTGCCTCTGATTCTGGACTGTTCTCTGCCATAGCCTCTTCCTGAGCACTAAACCCCATTACCTTTTCAGCTTCTGCCATCTCTTCCTCCCAGTCTGCTCCCTCATCTCCCTCTGACAGCTCATTGCCATCCTACCACCAATCCCCTGGCTCTGAGCCTTCTTCGCTTGAGGGTTTCCCAGAGCGTTTCCTCAGCATCCAGCCAGTCCATGGCAGTTATTGTAAATCTAGACTTAAATCTACTCATCTCCCCCCCCCCCCCTTGGGAGATCCATTGGAACAAATGGGTTGGAGGCAAAAGACTACTATAATCTTTATTTCTAACCTCACCAATGGATAAAACCTTACCCATAAAAACGGGCTGAACTTTGAAGGCCTAACATTCTTTTCAGTGAAGGACAATTTGTGGCATACTGCAACTGATAGGTGGGTAGATGTGTTCACAGCAAATGCCAGGCATCAGTTAAATACATGCTATAATGTTTGTCTACTGTATATATTGATGGCAACCTGGGGTCGAAAGGCCAGCTGGCTAGCCCCTAGCTGGATCGTCTCCTTCTCAGCCTTGCCACTGTGAAGATCCATCGACCTCTGGCTCCGACATAAATCAGTGACTCAAGCCTCCCAGACTTGAGCACACTATACTCAGCAATGTGAACTGCGCAACAGAAGAGGCTGAGGCTTGTGAATACATACTAAGAACTATGGATTTATTAAACATAAATCAGGACAAAGAAACATGTCATCTCTCCTTGCTGTCTTCTCAGAGAGAGAGCAAAAAAAAAAAAGCTATACAGCAGAAGTTCCACTTACGCCACCAAACTCTGGAATGCAAACAGACATGTGACACGTAACAATCCCATGTCTGCAACTAAAGATGTAATGGAATTTTCCAACAAATATGTCCCTACCCACATTCCAACAGAAGTAGTTATTTGCTTATGATCTTTCAACATCTTGACAGCCTAATAAGTTGTTGAACGATAACGACGACAACAACAAACAAACAAAAAAGGTATTCCAAGTAGGGTAGTATGTAGTGATAGTCCTACTCAGTGTAGACGTACTGAAGTTAATGAACATGAGCCATTGATTTCAGTGGATCTACTCTGAGTAGCACTTAGTGGAATACAACCCAATGCTTACTTGGAAATTCGCCCCACTATTTTCAATGCTGTAACAGATGTGTTTGCTTGATAATATCCAAGAGAGAGTGGAGAACAATTTCATGACTGCTAAATCTTGGTTCTTGCAGAATATTGAAAGGATATCACCCTCCCTCTTTGAGAAGAATGTGGGAGTTCTGGATGAGCTGGCCAAGATGAAAGAGGAGTGTGATGAAGCCATTCTCATGCTTTCTCCTTAACTGTGATATTCCCCAGTGCTACCACTGACCGCATTTAGCACATGTACCCTGAAATGTGCAGAGCAGGAAGCTAAAGGGTGGCTGTAATTGCTTTGGCACCTGGGTCAGGCTGACCTGGTCAGTGGTGACACAAAACACACTCGCTCACACACCAGTCAGACACAGAGCTCTCTGGAAGGAGCAGGGAACTCTGTGGCTTATGTAGTACTTGGCTTCAAAGGGGGGCGGGGGGAGGGAAAGGAAAAAGAATTGCCATACCCTTGCACTGTAGCTGAATCGTGCTTATCCCCTTCATTAATAATATGCAGTCCATGATTCTTTAGGGGAAGCTCTTGATGATTTTAAGGCACAGATTAGTAGCTCTTAAATGTCGCAGAAAATATTACCATTTCAGACATAGGAGGCAATTTTAGTTCCCTGGCAGTTTAGCTGCTGATTCGCAAGTTACTTAAGGCTAAACTTTCTGGATTATGAACTAAACAGGCTGTCAGAGAACATTAGCCAGTCTAGTGCTCACTTTATCAGAATGAGAGTTGCTGAGGGTTTGGCCATCCTGGGCTGTCTAATCAAAAATTAAAAACACTCTCGATGTATTATTTGTATAATAATTTTTTAAAAACTAAATTTACACCCCACCTTTCTTCTGTCATAGAACCCAAGGTGATGTGTATATGGTTTCTAGGTGGCCACCCATCCAGGCACTCACTCAGACTTAGACCTGCTTAACCTGCTGATACCAAGGTTGCAGGTTCAATCCCTGTATGGGATGGCTGCATATTCCCACATTGCAAGGGGTTGGACTAGATGATCTCCAGGGTACTTTCCAACTCTACAGTTCTATGAACCAGGACCTATAAACTTCAGGAAGGTGACAGCCCTGTGTGATCTGTAAATTGGTGGTGGTTTGGGGGTTTGTGAGGGACGCGGGTGACGCTGTGGTCTAAATGACTGAGCCTCTTGGGCTTGCCGACTGGAAGGTTAGCGGTTCGAATCCGTGCAACAGTGATGAGCACTCGTTGCTCTGTCCCAGCTTCAGCCAACCGAGCGGTTCGAAAGCATACCAGTGCAAGTAGATAAATAGGTACCGCTGCGGTGGGAAGGTAAACGGCATTTCTGTGTGCTCTGGCACTTGTCACAGTGCTCTGTTGCGCCAGAAGCGATTTAGTCATGCTGGCCACATGACCCAGAAAGCTGTCTGTGAACAAAGACCAGCTCCCTCAGCCTGAAGCGAGATGAGCACCACAACCCCATAGTCACCTTTGACTGGACCTAACTGTCCAGGGGACCTTTACCTTATGAGCTGATGGCATGAAAAAAATATGCAGTTTCAAGAGGACCTGTTTCACTGGGTCTGACGTGTTGCTGGCAAGTACCCCATCCTCTCTTTTCTTCTTGATGCTCCAGTCTCACTCTTTCCCACTGTGGCCCCAACTACACTACAAAATGAAAGCAGTGTCATACCACAGCAGCCATGGCTCCCCCCAAATAACCCTGGAATCTATAAGTGCTCTGAATGTTGTTAGGAGATCCTTAATCCCTCACTGATCTACTCTTCCAGGGTTGTTTAACAGTCAACCCCTAATCCAAATGCACCCTGGGAATTTTACCTCTTTGAGGTCAACAAGGATCTCCTATAAACTCTCAGCACCCTTAAATAAAATCACACTTCCCAGGATTCTTTGGGGAAAGCCATAGCTGTTTAAGTGTCGAGCATTTGCTTTGACTACAGAAGGTCCCCGGTTTAATCAGAAGCATTTCCATGTAGGGCTGAGAAAGACCCTTCTCAGTCTGGAACTCCAACAAGCTGCTGCCAATCAGCATAGACAACACTGAACTTGATGGACCAATAGGGTGACTTGGTACAAGAAAGCCTCCTTTTAGCTATTGCTGGCTGTGAACAGAGATTTAACATACCTGTCTCCATGTCTGAGGCCACTTAGCCATGTGGGATTCCTGGCCTTTCAAGATCCTTGGCTGAGTTCCCCGCCTATTGATGGTGAAGCGTGCTTCTTACAGACTCTCATCGTATCTTTACACACATGCTTTGATTTGGTTTCAGATTTGAGTGGAGTTTCAGCTGCATTGTAGCACTCTAATCACAGGCAAAAGAGGACAAGTGATTCTAGAGTGCTTTCTGCTCCATTCATCTATTTTGTTGAGTAATAATGTAGTTCCCAGCTGCATCCAGTAAAGAAATGGCTTTAAAGGGGGGTATTATATATGGGGACTGGCTCGTTAGGGAATGCTAGCCGTATTTAAAATAATGTAGCATTATTAAACTGGCATCTACTCAAGAAGGTGTATTCCACCCAACTGGATAGCAAAGTTATACACAGCTGTGGTGTTTGGCATCTGATTTTCGCCATCTGCAGAATGGTGCTCCGTATTTTAATGTCTATTTATGGCAAGCAAACATTAGCAATAAACGGAAATTTCAGTGCTTGACTCAGGAATATTTCATTGTTTCATTGTTGTTAGGGTTTTTTCTGTTACTAATGCAATCTTTATGCACTTTCTATATAAAGTTCTTGGAAGAGAAGTCATAAAGGCCAACTGAGCAGCCGTCTTGCTTGGCAAAAGGACAAAACAAGCTGAATTTGGATTGGAGATGAAACAAGGAGAGCTTTTTATATCCATGCTTGTAATCTGGCACCTCAATCTGAGAGATATGGGGAGGTGTGCTGGCGCCTGGTGTGATGTGCTGACATTAACGCAGTGGGGCCTTGTTTGCATGTAACATTGTGCCAAACTATGGCATGCCACAAATGTGCAAATGAGCAAATCTTCCTGGATAGGAGATTGCAGACACTTTGCTCTTTCCCAGTTGTTTTGCTGCTGCACTACACCGACGTTTGGCTTAACATGTCGGCTGTACCCAGGCTCCTGGTTCATCTCTCTCTGACAAACCACAAGCCTTAATCCATGGCAATGTCGCTGGAGAGCAACAGTGGAATGCCTCTCAGTGACTGCCTCCTGGTAACCACCAACGCTCCCACCAATGCCTCTTGGAATGATGCTATGTTCTCAGCAATGTTCTCAGATGGTTTCAGGGGATGGGGTGATGGCTGCCGTGTTATAGCCACCTTTGGTATGTTATGTAGTGCATTGGGCCTCTGCTCTTGTCCTGTCAGGAATGCCTGACATAACTCCCAGACACTGTGATTTCACTTTTCAGTGCTGTGCTGCAAGCAGAAGTCTACTGTATGGTTTTCCCATTCCACAAGCTTCTTGTATATAGTTCTTTTTGGTAGTGGATCCTCTGTGCAGTGTGAATTTATCCTCATGAATAAGTTCATACACAATACAGATAAGCTGATAGGCCTTTTATTGAGTTCTCAGTGATCTACCTTTATCATCATGCATACTATATCCGTTACATTTTTATGTGGCAAAAACTGCATTTGGTTATGATGTATTGTAGTTTTATCATTTACTGACCATATTTCCCTATATATTTTTGTACTTGACGATTGCATTTGAGAACTGATATATTTATACTCGAAGATGCTCTGCATATGAATGCATACTGACATTCCTTTATTTTGCAGGTGCATTCCTTGTTTTCTGTACTATGGGTACGAGATTGAAATTATGACCCAGAATATCCAACTGTTTAGGCCAGTTGTCACATTTGTTGCAGTTTAGATTAAAGTTGCAATGACACAGCACTAGAATTTGATCTAAAGTGACTGTTTTCAAGGCAGCCCAGTTCCCCAGCCAGGCTTCAAAAATCATCTTAGTACAGTGGTACTGAAGGGAGTGGGACGTGTATCTTATTGAAGGGAGTGGGACGTGTATCTCTTAAGCTGGTTAAACAAGTTTGGCTGGAGACTCTAGCAATGCTATTATCTTCTGATAGTATCTTAGGCAAAGTCAAACAGTATCTTAGGCAAGTCAAACCTGTTAGGTTAGAATGGCCCCTAGTAAGAATGGCCACATATATATAGAGAGAGAATGGAGAGCGTATATGGAGAGAATAGGACACGTAGTAAGTCACCAAACTGAGCATGCGTAGGAATGTAAGGTTGCCTTTCTCCCCCCATGCTCCAAGAAGGTGGGGTGCATAGGTGGATGCATATGATTGGCGTAAGGGGAGGAACAGTATAGGTGGGTGCATATGATTGGGTGTAAAGGGGGGGCAGGAGGAGAACTGAGGGTGATAAAAGCTGAATGCTCTTTTGTTTCAATGCGCCAGTCTTGGGAAACTATTCCACTGGTGCCATTCTGCGCAGACGAAAATAAAAACCTTTCTCTCTGAAGAAGCTGGTCCCTGGTGCCTTTGTCTCCTCCGAGGTAGGGAGTGCGTGCTAAATGGGCTCAGGCCCTGGATCCCCGTGGTAAATAAGGCTTCAGATCTGGGGGCTCTTTTCCGGGATTCAGCCCCTCCCCAATACCTGGAGGCCAGGCTTGACCGCGGTGAACAGCTCCGAACGCCGTTGGCGAATTCCAAGCGCGCACTCCACCAGATTCGTGGGGGGAGTCCGCCAGACCGCTTCGGAGTGGAGACACTCGGTCGAGAGAGAGAAAGCACCGGCCGGAGAAGGAAAGGAGAAGGAGAAGGAAGGGGGTCTAGACGGAAAAAGGTAAGCCCAAGGGAAAGGGGCACGAGACCTGATCAGTCTCACCTGGCAGTGGCAATAAGGTGCCGCCGGGAAGAGGAGGTGGTTGGGGAACGGGGAAAGGGAGGTTTTTGGGGAAGAAAGTGTGTGAAGTGTGCCAAAGTAATCCAGTGAAAGGATGAATGTCTGAGTGGTCGGGGCTTAGCGCTCCCCTTGGCTAAGCGTATGTGAACTGTGCAGTTCTTGACTGCGCGAGCACGTTCAAGTCACAGTCTGGAGTGAGAGTTGCTTGCCTGAATAAAATTGTCTCTAGGAGCGGATTACTTTTACTTTGTTGAGGAAAATCAAGATGGGGTCGGGAGAAAGTAAATGCACCTCCCCGGGGGAAGATAAGTGTACCCCTCTGGAATGTTTCTTAAACAACTGGAAGGCGGCAACTAAAAATGATGACTGGGGACTCAAGTTGAAAAAAGAGAGATTCAGAACACTTTGTGCAATTGACTGGCCGACACAGGGGACCAGGTGGCCCTCCGAGGGAACCTTTGACTTGCAATTAATCAACCCCCTCTGGAGAAATATTATCAATGTCCACCCAGACCAAATCCCCTACATTTCTACTTGGAAGACCAATGTAGAAAAGGATCCCCCGTGGCTAAGGGCGTGCCGCCCCAAAGAGCAAGCCACAAGACTCTGTTCTGTGAGCCAGACGTCACGGCCTCCGGTCTTACAAGACCCAGAACGAGAGGAAGATAAAATTATACCACCTCCTCCCTATGTGCCCCGGCCAGTGGCCCCTACGGCACCCCCTCCAGATGATAATAATACCAAGGAAGATGAGGATTCAAAAGAAGAGGAGGGAGAGGAATTTTTACAAAAACTGGAGGATTTAACCCAGACCCAAACCAAGTGGACCCAGTCTCAGTTTAGGAGGCTGCAGGATTATGTGACACCCTTTCAGGATGAAATAGACGTTTGCGGTCATTTGGTGGAAGCCGCAGGCTGTGTGAACAAAGAGAGCAAAAAGTTCCAGGATGCATGGACAAGGGCGGGACGGAGGGCCCTCCTCCACCGGGAACGCAGCCAGGCGAAACAGGGAGGGGCAGGCTTGATGCCACTACGTAGAGTGTATGACCCGCCTGGCCCCCCCGGCGCGGGAGGAGCCGTGCCAGCACGTACCTACACAGTGCAACATGTGCCCTTTTCAAGCGCTGATGTATGTAATTGGAAGAACCAAAACCCCTCCTTTGAAGAGAACCCTGCCAAAATTATTAAACTCTTTGAAGGGATTTTTAAAACCTACAATCCCACATTTGATGATGTGCACTACCTCATGGATTCTCTGCTGACCACTGAGGAGGCAAGAAGGATTCATGCAGAAGCCAGGGCCCATTTGAGAAGTCAAAATATAGGCCAACCAGCTATTGATGCCGCTTACCCTGAGACTACACCAAATTGGGATTATCAGGATGTGGGAGGGCAAAATAGCCTGAATACATACCGCCAGCATGTTTTAACTGGAATGAGACGGGCCTCTCGGAAACCCACCAACCTGATGAAGGTCCGTGAGGTGATGCAGAACCCTGAAGAACCACCGGGGGCGTATTTACAAAGACTGAAGGAAGCCTACAGGCAATATACCCCCTTGGATCCAGATGATGATGTCAATGCCCCTATTGTAAAGGCAGCCTTTGTGGCCCAAGCAGCTGCTGACATCCGCCGAAAAATCCAAAAAAATGAGGGGTTCATGGGCCATAATTTGGAATGGATGTTAGAGGTCGCCCAAATTACTTATAACCAGAGAGATGAGGAGGCTCAGAAGAAAAAAGAGAAGTACCAAGCTAAGAAGTTAATGGCTCTACAGGCGGCTGCGCCCGGCCTACAGCAGGGAGGCAGTGCCCGAGGAAAAGGGAGAGGCCGCTTGGGAAGAAGCCAGTGCGCCATCTGCCGGCAAGAGGGACACTGGAAGAGGGAGTGCCCCCAGGCCCAACCCGGAGAAGGAAGAGGAAGAGGAAACAGGATCCCGGGGACAACCCCTGCGGGGTCTGGACAGGAATTGAGACCCTGGGCACCAGAGCACACCCCCAGAGGAAGAGGAAGAGGTCAAGGACCCCCATGGTATCCCCCAGCGGCAGGACAACCAGGCGCTATGAGCCTGAGAGAGGAGGAAGAATATTAGGACAGACCGGGCCCAACTGAATTAGGTTCCCGTGAGCCCATGGTCAAAGTACAAGCAGGGAACCAAATTATACCCTTTATGGTAGATACAGGAGCCGCCCACTCGGTCTTACCTATACCCATGACTAAGCCTACCAACCAAGTTATTAACATAATTGGAGCCACTGGAAAATCGAGAGAGGTACCCTTTCTGCAGCCGGTCACTTGCCGCTTGGGAGGCCAAATAGTTCAACATAAATTCCTGTATATACCTGAATGCCCTATTCCCTTGTTGGGCCGGGACATGCTGACTAAATTACAAGCCCAGATCTCCTTCCAACCAACGGGAGAAGTAATGATGACAACTGGCCCAGTGGGTGAACTATCAATGGAACTGCCCCTGAGAGAATATTGGCGCCTGATGATGATGAAAGAAGAGGAGGGCACCTTGCCAGAAGACCTATTATGTGATGTCAACCCTGAAGTGTGGGCAGAAGGCAACCCTCCTGGAATGGCAAAGAATATACCACCGATAATTGTGAAGCCCAAACCATTTGCCAACCCGGTTGCTATAAATCAATACCCCATTCCCCGACGGGCAGCTGAGGGGGTATGGGTGCATTTGCAGCGCCTACTCCGGCATGGAATTTTGAAGCAATGTCAATCACAATGGAACACTCCACTGCTGCCGGTGAAGAAGGAGGATGGAGGATACCGCCCAGTTCAGGATCTCCGACTAGTAAACCAAGCCGTGGAGACCCTGCACCCCAACGTGCCAAACCCATATACCTTACTGAGCCTGATCCCTCCCACGGCTAGGAGTTTTACAGTTCTGGACTTAAAAGACGCATTCTTCTGTTGCCGTTTAGCAAAGGAAAGTCAGCCCTTGTTTGCTTTCCAATGGACTGATCCAGGGACGGGAACAAAGGTTCAATATACCTGGACTCGACTTCCACAGGGGTTCAAGAATTCCCCCACCCTTTTTGGAGTTGCACTGGCCTCGGACCTAGCCAGCTTCCCCACCTCTCCACACAGAGCCTTACTGCAGTACGTGGATGACCTTTTGATTGCGTGTACAGACGAAACAGAGTGCATGAATGCCACCAGAGACCTGCTAAATCATCTGGCAAGGGCCGGTTACCGGGTGTCCAAGAAAAAGGCCCAAATTTGCCAGCCAACCGTGAAGTATTTGGGGTTTAACATATCCCACCAACAGCGGACTCTGAGGAAGGAAAGGAAGCAGGCCATCACCCAGATACCTGAACCCCGAAACCGCAGAGAACTTCGAGGCTTCCTGGGATCCGCAGGATTTTGCAGAATTTGGATACCCAACTACAGCATTATTGCCAAGCCTCTGCATGAATCCACCAGAGGAACCGAAAAAGACTCTTTTGTTTGGGGAGAAGAACAGCAGCAAGCCTTTGAGGATTTGAAAAAGGCATTGCAGCAGGCTCCAGCACTTGGCATCCCAAACCCCGAGAAGCCCTTCACCTTGTTTGTGGATGAGGATCAAGGTACAGCAAAGGGGGTCCTGTGTCAAAAGTTGGGAAGCTGGCAGCAACCTGTGGCATATTTATCTGAACGGCTGACGCCCACCGAACAAGGACTGCCGCCGTGTATGAGAGCGGTAGTGGCAGTAGCCACCCTGTTAACCAAAGCAGACAAATTTACTTTTGGACAAGACACCACCTGCGTTACCCCACATGCTGTCCCAGCCTTATTGGACATGAAAGGCACTTATTTCCTCTCCCAAGCAAAGATGAGGAAGTGCCAAATGTTGCTGCTCCATCCTCGCTTGAAGTTCCAGGTTACCCAGGCTCTTAACCCAGCTACCTTGCTACCGGTAGGAGAAGGTGAAGAGCCCACACATGACTGCATTGAAGTCATGGATGAAGTATACTCCAGTAGACCTGACCTGAAGGATGAGGCGGACCCTCGATGGCCCTCGTGGTTTGTGGATGGGAGCAGCTTCGTTGAAGCAGGACAGCGAAAGGCAGGCTATGCAGTGGTAGCCCTAGAGGACCAGGTAATAGAAGCACAGCCTCTCCCACCCGGAACATCGGCCCAGTTGGCGGAGATCACAGCGCTCACTAGAGCTTTGTGCCTAGCAAAAGGGAAGAAGGTAAACCTTCACACTGATTCCAAGTATGCCTTTTTAACCCTGCATGCACATGGAGCCCTTTGGAAAGAGAGAGGATTGCTCACCTCAAGAGGCAGTCAAGTGGCACATCCACAAGCACTATTGGATCTCCTAGATGCTGTATGGGAACCAGAGGAAGTGGCAGTTGTGCACTGCTATGGGCACAGGACTGGCCCAGGAGAAGTGGCGAGAGGGAATAGACTGGCCGATAAAATAGCAAAGGAGGCAGCCCGAGGGCAACCTGAAGCCCCACTGCTCGGAGCATTGATCCCAGAGGAAGTTGTGGATCTTACCCACCCCCCAATATACACCAAACGGGAAGTGGAAATGGCTGAATCTCAGGAGCTTGCCCAGACCAAGGAAGGATGGTACCTTACCCCAGATGACAGAGTGTGGGTGCCAGAATCCCTTTCCCGCCAAGTAATCCAGAAATACCATGAGTCTACTCATGTGGGACCTGATGCCACCACCAAACAATTGGAGAAATGTTTCTACGTGACTCACCTTTACCAAATGGCCAGCCAGATTTCCAGGGGATGCCAACTGTGCCAAAGGAACAATCCCCGGACCGGACCATTGGTCCCTCCAGGAATCCAGCGCAGTGGGACCGCACCCATGGAGGACCTCGTTGTGGACTTCACTGAGCTACCCCGTTGTGGATTTTACCGTTATTTGCTTGTGACTGTTTGTACTTATACTGGATGGGTAGAAGCCTGGCCTACAAAGACTGAAAAGGCCTCAGAGGTGACCAGATGCCTCTTGCGGGAAATCATTCCCCGCTATGGACTGCCCCGGACTATTGGGTCCGATAATGGACCGGCATTTGTTCACCAGGTCCTGCAGGGCCTAGCTAAGGGGTTGCAGATCACGTGGAATTTGCATACCGCCTATAGACCCCAGAGTTCGGGAAAGGTGGAAAGGATGAATAGAACTTTGAAGAATCAATTGGCCAAACTGACCCAGGAGACAGGATCTAATTGGGTAACCATGCTACCCCTGGCCCTGTTGAGGGTCCGCAGTCTCCCCTCAAAGCGAACCCACTTGTCACCTTTCGAGGTGATGTTTGGAAGGCCAGTCCCATACGTGCGATTGCTGTCCCCCCATGTCAGTAGGGATGTGGAATTGAATAATTATGTGCAGTCGCTCGCCCGAATTCTTCTCTCTCTCAACAGGTGGACCCAGGCTCGTACCCCTTGTGTACTGACTGAATCGCTCCACCAGTTCGAGCCAGGTGATGAGGTGTGGGTGAAAGACTGGGCCAAGGAACCGCTACAACCGTGCTGGAAGGGCCCCTATACCGTTCTGCTTTCCACCCCCACCGCTGTGAAGGTTGCAGGCATCACCCCTTGGGTCCACCACACTCGAGTGAAGAAAGCTGTCTCTGATTGGACTGTTTCATCTGATCCTGACGCACCCCTTCGGTTGACCATCACTCGACGCCGGGTAGACGACCGCCCTGCTGGTGTCACTCCGGACGCTGACACCTCCACGCACGGCTGAAAATTGGATGGATGGGAGGGGCGCCCGCGGGCAGCGTCCCCAACATAGAGACTTGTTCCCCTGATAACACCCCAGAGGCACCACCTGGAGTTCTGGTGCTGGGACCAGAGCCCCTAGACATAGTTTCCCCCTGGGACAGGCCAGTACAGGGGTGGATCTATTCCTGTGGGTGCAAATTGATATATGAAGAGGGAGGGGCTCCCTTTGGGTATTGTGTTCTCTTAAGAAATCACGTAAGCACCAAACACCCCCTGGGAATAGTGGGCAAATTGCTCAAGGTAGTGGGAGCCTCCTCCTCCTACTGGTGGCGTGGGGAAAACCCCGAAGCCTTAAGGTTCATTGAGGAGCAGTATCAGTGGGCCCTCCAGTATGACCCTTGAATATTGGTGGGAGGAGCCCTGGAACCACTGGTTCTGGTGGCTGGGAGTAGTGTGTACAGCCCTTGTTATTTGGATGGTGGGATATTTTTGTTGGCATGAACGTGACCGAATCTTCGGAAGACGACGGCCACGTGTCCCTATTCCCCCGATGATACTTATATTGCTCTTTATGGGATTAGCTTTTGGGAAGAGGGATGTAGAAGAAGGTCCAAGTGAAGCATGGACTCTCGGTCTCGCTAGTCAGATGCGCGAATGGGGGGCCCACCACCCGTATAACCACTGGTTGCAGATGGCCGAAATGATGGCCAAGAGTACGAACCAAACACGCTGTCTTGTTTGCACCCTTGGCCCCCAGGACGCTACTGGGGGACTGCCTATGCTCCCCTTACCCCTCAATCGCACGCTAGTCCAATATACTGCTAACTTTAGCTTTAAGTTTGCTTTCCCCTCATATTGGAACAAATTTACCCCTTTTCGGGTCTATAGGACCCCTGGGTGGTTTTGTGCTAATCAAACCCGAGATCCCACTATGAGCCGCACCACCTTTGTGGGCCGCTCCACCAACTGTAACTGTACGTGTGCTCCCTTCGATGACACCGGATGTGATGGAGCTTGCTCTACTATAGGTCTCTTGAGTAATATCGGTCTAACTGGCACCTCCCAGGTGGGGCAGAAAATTTATTGGGTTTGTGGGACCACGGCCTATCACATCCTTCCGACCGGATGGTATGGCATTTGCTTCCCAGCTTTTCTCTTACCTCCCATGTGGATACCTTCCACCTCGCCCCGGCGACTCCGTAAAAGTGTAGACATCTCAGGGATAGCAGGGGGAAGCACCCAAAAGTGGGGAGATAATGAATGGCCCCCAGAGCGGATAATATCACATTATGACCCTGCTTCATGGAACCCTGATGAGTGGGTAACTGGTGCTAGAGAACCTATTTATAATTTGAATCGCATTATTCGCCTCCAAGCAGTGGTTGAACTAGTGGCTAATGCCACAGCCACGGCCCTCCGCTTGGTTGCTACCCAATTAACTGAGACCCGCACCGCTGTCCTTCAGCTGCGCCTCGGAATGGATTTCATCCTGGCCAAACAAGGTGGTTTTTGTGCAGCCCTCAACCTAACTGGCGGAGCATGTTGTTTTAATATTTCAGATCATGGTGAAGCCATCCGTGATTTGGCTGCCAGCATAGAAAAGGTGGCACACGTTCCGGTACAAACTTGGGAAGGCTGGAATATGTCCTGGTTAGACAAATTCCTACCAAGTGGTTGGCTTCGAGGACTCTTTGCTGTGATGATGGGACCCCTGCTAATTTTGCTTCTTCTTTGCTTCTGTATCCCCTGCTTAATGCAATGCTTGCAAAATATGATGCACAGGATGGTATCCCGTATGATGGGACCTCGTGTGCTTGCTTTAATGCAAGAATACCGTCCCCTCCCGTTGGACGAACCTAGGAGTTAGGTTGTCCCAAAAGAAGAGGTGGGATTGAAGGGAGTGGGACGTGTATCTTATTGAAGGGAGTGGGACGTGTATCTCTTAAGCTGGTTAAACAAGTTTGGCTGGAGACTCTAGCAATGCTATTATCTTCTGATAGTATCTTAGGCAAAGTCAAACAGTATCTTAGGCAAGTCAAACCTGTTAGGTTAGAATGGCCCCTAGTAAGAATGGCCACATATATATAGAGAGAGAATGGAGAGCGTATATGGAGAGAATAGGACACGTAGTAAGTCACCAAACTGAGCATGCGTAGGAATGTAAGGTTGCCTTTCTCCCCCCATGCTCCAAGAAGGTGGGGTGCATAGGTGGATGCATATGATTGGCGTAAGGGGAGGAACAGTATAGGTGGGTGCATATGATTGGGTGTAAAGGGGGGGCAGGAGGAGAACTGAGGGTGATAAAAGCTGAATGCTCTTTTGTTTCAATGCGCCAGTCTTGGGAAACTATTCCACTGGTGCCATTCTGCGCAGACGAAAATAAAAACCTTTCTCTCTGAAGAAGCTGGTCCCTGGTGCCTTTGTCTCCTCCGAGGTAGGGAGTGCGTGCTAAATGGGCTCAGGCCCTGGATCCCCGTGGTAAATAAGGCTTCAGATCCTCAGGTTACAGATGCTTCAGGTTAGAGACGCTTCAGGTTATAGACTCCACTAACCCAGAAATAGTACCTCGGGTTAAGAACTTTGCTTCAGGATGAGAACAGAAATCCCGTGGCGGCAGCACAGTAGCAGCAGGAGGCCCCATTAGCTAAAGTTAAGAACAGGTTAAGAACAGTTTCAGGTTAAGAACGGACCTCCAGAATGAATTAAGTTCTTAACCCAAGGTACCACTGTACAATCTTCTCAACATGGTCTCTCCAGCTTTCTTAAGTCTTTCTAAAACAAGAAGAACAACCATCCAACACTCCAAGTTTGTGGATCTTTTTTAAAAAAATGTATGCACAATACCTCTTCTTTTATTTTGTCAATATCCTTCTATGACTCACTCTCAACTTGATAAGAAAACCTTATTTCTTCCAACGAAATGGCTATTTTCACCAACAGGTATTGTGTGACTATATTAAATGTTATTTCAGCAAAAACTTTTATTTGAGTTTTGTTTTGAGATGAAACTACTCTTGAAAAAACTGTCTTCCTTGTGCCTTGCTTCTGAAAAACTGTATACAATACACAACAGCATTTTTATAAGAACCCCTTTTAGCTACAAGTATTAAAACTGTCAAAAGCTTCTTCACTACAACCTGGGAATGGAGGTGAAAGTGTAGAGAGACCAAGACAATGGCACCAGTTTCCAGAAATTATTTCTTAATTTCATTTATTCAAGACTTCTCAGTCACACAACATGTGTTTTTCAGGGAGATAGTCACCAAACATCATTCTTCTCCCTAACTGAATGACCAGACTAATAGCACAAAGGGATGTATGGGGCGGGGCGGTGTGCTCAAATGTCTTTGTTTCCAAAGTTCTTATGCTTCTTATGGTTGCTCAGTCTTTTAGACTGATGAGTTGATTGGTTGATGTTCCATTTGGATTCCAAGGACCACTTGACAAGTTAACATGTTGATCCCCTGGATTTCAAGGCCTGTCATCATCTGTGGTCTTATCAAGATGTTTCTAGGAAAGGGCTACAATTGCCCTGAAATGTGATATTTTTCCCAAGGGATGTCATTTTCCTTAATTCAGAATTTTAAATCCTTCAGCAATGCTAACATTCCTTGCAGTGGTCACCTTTATTTCAAATGTTCATCCTGTTCATCCTTTTATTCATTCATTCAAAATAGTAATATATGAATATATTCACGAAATCTTTAGACTCATTTTGCAAAAGCATGGGCGCATATAAGGGAAGGTTGGGGGGGGGCTTACCTGGAGACGTGGCTTTTATTCCTCTTCTTTTTTTAAACATCGCTGCACTGCCACCAAAACTGGCAATAGATCTACAGTTGGAAGCCTTGTAGGCTTGCCCACAAAAATTCTGTTGGGCAAGGCTTTCCAGCACATTTGAAGAATTTGCATTGCACATTAGGATGGAAAATGATTGTGCCCATTATGACAGGTGTAGTACAAAGGAAGGGGAAAGGGGGGAGAGAAGAGGCTGATACCTTTGAAGAGCAAAAATTGAATGTACTATTCATGTAAAGACTTTGAATCTGATTTTTTAATGGTTAGAACTGGGCCATTTTCTTTATTAGCTTTTAAAAAATAAGTATGTTTTTGTGATCGGGTGCACTGTATACATTATTTTGCAATTTATTTTTCATGTTCTGTACCTTCTTTTTCTTTGCATTTTTTTAAAGGGAGCTCTCATCTATTTTTTACTCTATAACCCGTGAACAGCAGTACTAGCTTTACTAAGTTCTAGGAAACTTTACAGACTTGTACAATACCTTTGTGTTCACCAGCTGATGGGAATTTGGGATTCTCTAACTTTATGGGTTAGAGACTATGAGTTGGTTACTTTATCCAACTCAAAGCAAGCCCACTTAAATCAATCAATGTACTTAAGTTAGCCACATTGATTGATTTAAGTGGGTTTACTTTGAGCTGGATTCAATCCATAAAGTTAGAGGATCCCACAGTATCTGAATACTACCTGAATGCACTGGCCTGACAGGGAGGGGTCTTGTTGTTTGGGCCAGACAAGATGCAGGGCAGTGTGCTGACCAGACCTGCCCCTGGTGTATTTAAGAGGGTGACCTCATGCAGCTTGCCCTCTTTAGAGTCCAACCATCCACCTGCAAAGGCTGGAAATGGCCTGCCTGAAGGGGAATGGGCAGGCTAGGGTGAGAATCTTACTATGGTTATTCAGTTGCCATATTCAGGGCCAGGAAAGAATTTCCCCCACATACAAACTGGCCAGACTGTGGGGTTTTGCCTATCTCACAGCAACAGCCACAACTCTGGCAGATAAGGCATAGGGTTAGACCATTAAAAGGGTCCAGGAGAGGTGTTTCTACCCGAGAGTCCAGACAATGGCAGTCTAGGTGGGGTCATAGTGCCTAGTCCATGTCAGGGGTGACTCTCCAGCTCCAAATTGACCCCACTGTAATTTTCAACCAGCAAGTGGGCTGCTTGATACCGGATACATACCCAATGCCTTGGCCAAAACCTACTTTCATCTGTAATCAATAAAGATGTGACCTATTTCAACCCAATACCAAATCGTCTGTGTTTATTTCTAAGGGTTTCCCCTTGCCATGCAGCAGGCATCGTGTGTCTGTGACAAGAAAGTTTGTGATTGCAGCCTTGCCTATTCTTAAAGTACTAGACCCACTGAAATCAATGGCACTTAAACTTAAGTTTTATTCTTTTCAGTGGGTTCACTTTAAGTTTAGCTAAATCTGGAGCCAATCCACTGATACCCACAGGAAATTATGAGAATTGTCATTATGCCAATGATGTTAGCAAAGGCAGCTAGCCAAAAGTAGGCATTTGCCGTGTAAGTCAGGTGCTCTTTTGCCCCAAATGAAGTATTAATTATTCTGTGAAGATTGCTTGCAATGGAGACCATTTTATTCCCCCTGTTATATCCCCAGGAATACATTGAAATTTGAATAGCATATCCAGCACACAGAACAATGACCAAAACCCAATTCTTGGCAAGCAGTGATATAGTTTTGCATTCCACCCCCCCTCCCCGCTTCTGTTACTCCTTTTCCTTTCTTTTTTTAAAGGCTTCATTTTGAGCCTCCGAGCCATTTTTATCATTTGGAGTTATTGTGCAGAGAGGAATCAGCTGCACATTGTTCAGGACAGCAGAGAGCTAGAAATGCTATGCTGAATTTAATGGCACTTTGCATATTGCTGTGGGAGCTGTACCCCTGCCAGAGAATCCATAGGTCCATTGAGTAAGGGGTATTAGCGAACATATGCTTAAAACTTCTCATCTTTTTTTCGTGGGGGAAAGCAGCTATATCCATGTAGGAACCTGTAGGCAAATCTCACTGTCTAGCAATCTATGGTTTAGTTAAGTGGTAAAGTCCCCCACCCTCTGAAAAAAACAAACACCCGTTAAGTTGGTTTGTTTTTTAAAAATGTTTTTCCGTAATTAGTGTTACATCTCTTATAACACTGTTCCTAGATCAGCAACTGTTTCTCTCCAAATTAAAATGAGAAGCAGACTTCACATTTACACATTGGTTGCTTGTTAAGTGGTTTGCTTAGAAGAACATCTGGCTGCTACTGAAATCGAGGATGGGGAGGAATTTCCATCCTTACCTGAAACCAATGGAAGGAAGTGCTGGAGGTCCTGAGTGTCTTGGTCAGGATCCTGCGAGGATGAGGCTGCCAAGTCACTACCCCCCACCAGGCACATGCAAGCTCCTGACTTCAGCGATGGGAGCTGGCCAATGAGCAATCACATGCTTGCACAATATTGACAGCAATGCCCCCTTCCTCTGTTGGAGCCTTCCAGTTGCTACTGGTATGGTTGCAATTCCCAGCTTGGTGCAAAAGAGTTTGTGCTTCTTTGGCACTGTTGCACTTGCACCCACTATACAAGTGACACCTCTAACAATACGTTGCGGTTCAGAGTGCACCTGTTTTCCCACCACACATGCCATCTTCCAATGTACCCTGTTCCATTCTCCCTGGTTCCTGGTTTTCCATTCCCTCCCCTCACAATACTCAGCCAGCATCCCGGACCCACTTAACATAAGGCTTCAAAGGGCCATATTGATGTCCCTCCATTAAGGCTTCTCCATCTTAAAAAAAATCTACTTCTGCAGAGCTTGGGTTTTTCCTGAGCTGCTGATACCTTTCTCATATCTGTGAATGGTGCCATTTTGACTACAGCAGGAGAACTGAACTCAAATAACTTCTCACCTTCAGAGAATCATCCTTCCTTTTCATTCGCTGCGCTGCCCATTTTTGCCACTTTCCCCACCCACCTCTAGCATGTGAAGGAGCTACTGCCACACTAGTCTGAAATTGTATATGTGTTTGATAACTGAACAATGGAGGTGCTGGTGACCTGGGACAGACAAAAGGGCTTGGGAGAGTTGCTGGGCCTTGCTTTGAATTTATTAAGCCATCATTTCACATTTATCAAGAAACATTTGGCTTCTGACATCAAAATGACTGAAAGCATCTCTGTTTGGCTCCAGAGGGTACCTTTAATGGACTGTCTAAATTGTAGTTCTTTTTTAAGTTGTGATGCCCAAATATGGCCAGGCCACATAAGGGGACAAACACACACACACACACACACACACACAACACAAGTTTAGCATGAAACAGCCACTGAGCTGTTTCCCCTGTCAACTCAACAGAAACAAATCCTGCTTTTTATTAATGTAAGTATATGAGTCCAAGAAATTTAATTACAATTGCCATGTGTATTTGTTTGCATTGCTTAATGATATTAGACGATGCCTGACTCCATTGATTCCCAGTCCAACAGGGAAGTTTTCTTGCTGGACCATAGTTTTTCCAAGTCAGTATATCATTGTCAATTGTGTTTAGAGAAATGCTGATGGGTGGACAATTTCAGCAATGTTTAACTGCATTGCAGAATTACAGGAAGAATGGCAAAACCCAGTTTCCTCCCCTCCTGCCTCCCCCTGCCATCCCTTTCTCCATAACTACTAGAGCCTGTATCTTGCTCACAAGAAGCAATGCAACCAGTCATGATTCCATTTCTCCACTTTTTTTTTTTTTTTGGCTGTCTGTTAACAACAACACCTGAACTTTTCCACAGTGCTATTTATTAGTAGATTTCCCAAGGATTTTATGTTGTTTCATTCTGCCCATTGTACTGTATATTCCAGGCATAGGCAAACTTGGCCCTCCAGATGTTTTGGGACTACAACTCCCATCATCCCTAGCTAACAGGACCAGTGGTCAGGGATGATGGGAATTGTAGTCCCAAAATATCTGGATGGCCAAGTTTGCCTATGCCTGGTATATGCAGAAGCTATTGTACATGCAGAAACAAAGAGGAGAATGGCTTAATTGTGGCAGGAGCAAAGAAAAGGGTGCAGAACAAAACCATTCTCATAGACCAAGGGTAGGCAATGTGTGGTCACCCGGAAGTTGCTAGACAACTCCCATCACCCCTGGCCATTGGGTATGCAGGTTGAGACTGATGGGAGTTAGGGCTATGGGTTCCCAGTCCCTGCCACAGACATTCAGGGCTGATGGTGACCTGGTGTGTTTTGCTACAATCTTACTCATGCCCAGGAAAGAACTGCAGAGCAAACAGGTGTGGCCACACTTAATATCCATATTTAGTTATTCATACATTTCATTTCCTCTGAACATGCAGAGAGATGCACTGAATGTTCACAACTGTCATACCTGTAACAATATCTTTTAAAATAATGCTACACATCCTCAGCATCAAACAGATGTGAGCCTTTTCAGGATTCTAATCGGTTTGGAAAAGCAGCCTTGAAGCACTGTTTGGGGCTATTAAGTTACTTATTATGCACCCAGCCAAACCTGTGTCATACAGTTCAAGAAGGGGAGTTTTTTGACCTCATGACATTCATCCATTCCCAGTCCCTCAGCCTCCATGATTCTAAAAGTCGTTAGGGTCTCAAACAGACCGATGATTTCTCCTGTCCCTTTCATCACCTCCAACTGATATCTTCAGCCCTCCTCCTGTGCATCCTACAAGTCATAAGAATGTACTTTTGTATACCTGAAAACCCTGAATATACAGTATCTGCTACCTTATAAATGGGGGAGGAAGAAGAAGAGGAGGAGGAGGAGGAGTTTGGACTTGATCTCCCACCTTTCACGCCCCTTAAGGAGTCTCAAAGCGGCTAACATTCTGCTTTCCCTTCCTCCCCCACAACAAACACTCTGTGAGGTGAGTGAGGCTGAGAGCCTTCAGAGAAGTGTGACTAGCCCAAGGTCACCCAGCAGCTGCATGTGGAGGAGCGGGGAAGCGAACCCGGTTCACCAGATTATGAGTCCACCGCTCTTAACCACTACACGACACTGGCAAAACAGGGGAAAGCCTGTTTTGCTCCCAAACTAATTGACGCAGACCACCAAAGTTTAGTATTGGTAGGAATGATGATATTGCATAGAAGTACAATTTGAAATACAGATCTATTGAAAATCAGTGCAGAGCAGCACCACAGGCGGCAGTACCGCATATGTATGAATCTGATTCAGAGGTTGACAGAGAAGGAGAAATAGGGATATTGGGGGGGGGGGTCTATTAGATTTTGATAATGAAATAAGTACTAGAACTGAGATGGCAGAAAGTTAAGGCTGAGATTGATTTTATGAACATTAGGCTCAGAATGGGACAGGTGCTAAAGTGCGTGCCTGAAATAGGTGGTAAGTATATTTACTGTATACCTACACAGAAAAAAACCAGTGAATGAGCATTAACATCTAATTGTAAGGAAATGAATAAGGGGGGGGGGGATAGGTGTAAATGGGGAAAACAAATTGGAAAAATACTAGTTAAAGAAGCTTTAAAGAAAAGAAAGTTAAAGAAAAATACTAGTTAAAGAAAAATACTAGTTAAAGAAGCTTTAACTATGAATTCATACATACTGTATGGAGATGGGGGAAAGGTTATTAAGATACATCATTTGTTGTTTTTTAGTTGTCTTAGTTGTGCTCGACTCTCTGTGACCCCATGAACCAGAGCATGCCTTGGAAACTCTCACTTTCTTCTTAAAGTTTCTCCTTTTTTATGTCCATGGAGTTTCCTTGGCAAAATACTGGAGTGGTTTGGCAGTTCCTTCTCCAGGTCGATCACATTTAGTCTAAACTCTCAGCTATGACCGAGAGTTCTTGGCGTTATTCAAGCCTAAACAACAACTTGCACATTGCTAATGGTGACGGTGTTACTGCTCATTGTCTAAGGGCTGTATGATGCAGATGGGTTTAACAGACAGAATCCGTCTGTCTTGGGAGACAATGAAAGAGTGCACCTCCGGTGGTGAAGTCAAACCATAAAGTGCTAGCGTCACAGAAATCCCAGACGAGCTAAGTTTCAATGGTTGTTGCTTTGGAGATGGGAGGAATTTTGGGAAATTTCTGCTCCCCCACCAACCTCTATGACCAATAGACTCATTCACAGGTGATGCAGAATGTGATCATTTGGCCAATCAGGTGTTGTTTTTTAAGCAACTCTGAATTTTACATTTCTGTAGGAGAGAATGTAGAGAATGTTGAATAACCAAAGAACTATTAAATAAGACATTACAAATGGTGATTAATTGCTGATGAATCTATTTAGGATGATGAAAGAGCAACATTTAGTAATGATAGTTCGATGATCATTCTACATGCCCCCAAGCCATGTTAAAGAGCCCTGAAATAAACCTCAAGGGTGCAAAAAAGAAAAGAAAAAAGAAAAAACTGTACAGTAAAAATAGCTCAGCATTTGAAAGCTTTGTGTAAAAATAAGCACAATCATCACCATTATGCTGGATACGAACTAATATACCATCTGTATGCAGAAATTTGCTGCTTCTGCATCATTGCATTTTCATTCAAACAGAGATAATGAGATTGTTTAATGATGATCTTCATGCCACAGAAACATTAATCTGCAAGGCCCAAAATATAAAAATAAAATCCCCTCATCACTTATGGGAGAATGGAGAGTAGCCTCAAATATAGCAAAGTGGGTATTTTGCAGCATAAACACCCCCTTTAGCTACGTTCTACAGCCTATTGGCCATTAGCTTATAAAGAGTTTATGTTTGATATTATTATTGAAAGATTGTCAAAGTCCCTGTTTTATAAGATGCAGAATAATCCATTTCAAATGGGCCACCCATAAAACAGCTTGTGAACATTTCCTTTTAATTAAAAAGCTGTTCAGAAGGACACCAGAGTCATGTGCGGGGGGGGGGGGGAGAGAGAGAAGTTGGCACACTGAAGTCTTTTGAATCTGGGAGCTGAACAGAGAGGTAAATCCAAGCTATTGACTCTGCTTAAGACTTTGGAAACACCAAGGTGTGGCATACTGTCAGGGGTTCAGGAGCAGAGTCACAGGAGAGGGAGGAAATGGAGAGCGAGGGGGAGGAGTCCGAAGGAAATGTCAGCGATGACAGCAGTCCGAGGTCTCTGAGTCTCTCCAGTGACTCGGAGGATTCACAGAAAGGGGCCCCCATAGTCAGGGCAAGGGGTGTGCCCAGGGGGGCACCTCGGGAAGAAGGCGCCAGAGGGGACTCAGAGAGTAGCAGCTGGAAATCCGGACCAGCGTCCCCCCCAGAGGGCAGTAGGGGGGAGGAGTCCCAGGCATCGGGATCAGGTGGCGCGCGGGCAGCGGGAGAACGTGAGGCAGGAGTGACCACACCCTCGTCAGGGAGCGAGGAAACGGTCATCAGGAAAGTTAAACGCGCGCGCGCGCCAAGTTCAAATGTACAGGAGGGCGGCAAGGTGGGCAGCCCGGGTAGGGAGCCAGGTCCTAAAGCCCGCCGAAGAGAGGGGGAGGAGTCAGAGGGGTCAACGTCTGCCTCAGAAGAGTCCAGGAGGGAGGAGACCCCGGGGGGTAGTAGGACCCAGAGGAAGAGAGAGAGAAGGAAGAGGTGGAGTAAGATTAGAGTCTTAAACTGGTGCGCAGGGGGCGGAGATTCAGACGGAGCTTCGCCGGTCTAGAGTCCAGATGTAGGACTGGGACGCTGAGGCTTTGAAATGGAATCTATTCTTCAATAAAGACTTTGATACTTTACTACCGGCTAGCGTTGGTCCTTGGTGAGCTGGGACCCGGAGCCAGCCCTGACAGTAAGCTCCGTCTCAACAAAATTTTGGCACCAAGAACCTCGCCACGTGAGTCGACGCAGCGAGGGAAGAAGAGGGGTGCCTCCAGAGCTCACAAAACTCAGGCAAGATGACTACGGAAGAGCAACTAACAGCCCTGCAAGAAGCTGTGACACAACTCAGCACGGAGGTACTTGCATCCAGGAAGAGAGAGGAGGAAATGGTTAACGCCTGCCGGGATCTCCAAGTCAGGTTGGACGTGCTTTCTAAACAAGGGCCACCGGGACCCAAAACAGAGGGCATTGGCTTGGGGAGGAGGGGAGGCAGCCTTGTATCTCATTTTGACGGGAGTCTACAGCAGTACCCCAACTTCAGAGCAGACCTGCTGTTTGCGCTAGAGCTGCTTGACAAAGACTTTAGAGATGAAAGAGAGAAAGTGGGATTTATCTTGTCCCATTTGCATGGGGAGGCCAAAACGTGGCTGAGGAATTTATGGAGAGATAATGATCCGGCGCTCCAGGATGCGAAGGCTTTCATTAAAGCAATGGACTCGTGTTTTTTATCAAAAATAGACATCGACATTGCCCGGAGGGACATACATGGACTTAAACAGGGCAAAGCCAGCGTGAGGCAGTACCATGCACGCTTTTTCGGACTAGTTCATGCACTGGGATGGCAAAAAGATTCTGAGCCAGTGAGAGACCTCTTTTGGGAGGGGTTGAATGCAGATGTAAAAGCGGAGATTGGAAGGGGGGAGAGGCCAAGGAGCACCCAGCAAGTAGTCCAGAGGGCTCTGGAGATCGGGGTGCATCTGGAGGAACGTCCTTGGAACAGGGAAGAAGGGCGTTGGGGAAGGGCACCAGCCAGAGCACCTCCCTTCTCTCCCAGAGAAGCAGCGCGTGCGCATTCCACACCCTCGCAGGGAGGGGGAGAAGAGCCGATGGAGATAGGAGGTGCCAGGGCTCAGTCAGCTACCAGAGCCCTAACACCGGGAGCAGCCAAAACGAAGCCTCCTAGAGGGAACAGGAAGTGCTACATCTGCGACAGTGCTCAACACATGGCGAAAGAGTGTCCCCAGAGGCTCCACAAGCACACTGCAGCCTCGGCAACAGTCACAGACGCAGCTAAATTGAAAACACAGCAACAGTTAAACGACGGAGTCTGGCTGGAGGAAGAGGCACTGGGGTCCAGCCAGACAAGTCAATGAAGCAATCCCCAGCACTTTTGCAACCCACAGACCCCCTCCCACCCAAACCAGTGGTGCAGCTTACAGCGTCTCTCCAACTGCCCAATGGACGCACTCTGGAGGTGCCGATCACCATTGACTCTGGCAGTAATGCGGACTTTATAGGACTGGAATTCATTCAGCAGCACAATATACCACTGCTACCAGCCACGCTGCCCCTGAACGTTGTCACGGTGGATGGCAGAGACTTGTTAGGGGGGCAGGTGGTGCAACAAACGCAACCAATGGTGATGCGGATTGGAAATCACCAAGAAGTCATCAGCTTCAATGTCACCCACCTGTCGGACACACCTGTAGTCTTAGGCATGAGTTGGCTGCACAGGCACAGCCCAGCATTGGCGTGGTACCAGCGCCAACTGACCTTCGGCTCCTCCTATTGCGCGGAACATTGCATCCTTCCTAGCCCGGAAGAAGGAGGGGACGACCCGCAGCTACAATTAGGCACGCTGCAAGCAGTGCCGCGCAAGTACGCAGCGTTTTTGGAGGTTTTCTGCGAGAAGGAAGCGGACAAGCTGCCTCCCCACAGGCCCTATGACTGCAAGATTGACCTCCTGCCTGGGGCGACGCTGCCAACAGGGAAACTGTATTCCATGTCTGAGGACGAGCTACAGGAGCTCAAGGAGTTCATAGACCTCAACTTGAAGCGCGGTTTCATCTGGGAGTCGAAAGCAGCGGGGGGCAGTCCTGTATTCTTTGTGAAGAAAAAGGACACGCCCCAAAAGAGGCTTGTAGTGGATTTCAGGCTCTTAAATGCCAAGACCAAGCCCACGGCCTTTCCCATGCCCAAAATAGATGACCTGCTTGCAACGGTGAGGAAAGGACGCGTTTTTACAAAGTTGGATCTGCGAGGGGCGTACAACCTGATTCGCATACGGGAAGGAGACGAGTGGAAGACTGCCATGTTCACGCCCCTGGGCACGTATGAATACAGAGTTATGCCCTTCGGTTTACAAAATGGCGCTCACTGTTTTCAAGCCTTCATGCATCACGTCCTGGAGGGTCTCCTCTACAAGAAATGCGTCTGCTTCTTGGACGACATCCTGATATTCTCAGAATCTGAGGAGACCCACGAAGGTGACGTCAAGGAAATTCTGCAGAGACTACAGGAGCATCGGCTGTATGCCAAGCTGGAGAAGTGCCAGTTCGACAAGAAGGAGGTGGATTTCCTGGGCTACAAGCTGTCGGACAAGGGGCTTGCCATGGACAGCGCCAAGGTTCGCGCAGTGTTGGACTGGAAGAGCCCGCGCAATCGGAAGGAGGTCCAGCGGTTTGTGGGGTTCGCCAACTTTTACCGCAAGTTCATCAAGGGGTTCGCGATGCAGACGGCGGCCATTACCGACACGCTCAGCTCCAAGAAGAAGTTCATCTGGACGGAGCAAGCGGAGCAGTCCTTCCAGAACCTTAAGCGTCTCTTCTCGTCCGAAGGGCAGCTACTGCATGTGAATCCCAGCAAACCGATGAGGGTTGAAACAGACGCCTCAGACAGAGCCGTGGGCGCCGTACTGTTGCAGAAGGACCCGCATGGGGACTGGAGACCGTGTGCCTTCTACTCCAGGAAGCTCAGCAAGTCGGAGCAGAACTACACCATCTGGGACAGGGAGTTGCTGGCCATTCATGCAGCATTCAAGGCGTGGCGGCACTTCCTCGTCGGGGCCAAACACACAGTGCAGGTTCGCACGGATCATAAGAACCTGGAGTACTGGCGCACGGCAAGGTTCCTGAACCAGCGACACATCAGATGGGCGGAATTCTTTGCGGATTTCGACTTCAGGATAGAATACATCCCAGGCGACAACAACATCATGGTGGATGCACTGTCCAGAAAGCCGCAATACCTCGAAGAGGCGGCACCAGCAGCGGCCAAGCACATTTTCGCTCCGAAAGCGTGGGCGTGCGCTTCAGCAACCGTGGACCTGGAGGCGGTCCGTCGAGCACTGCAGGAGGACCCCTTCGCACGAGCCAAGATGGAGGAAGTGCACAAGGGCACGGTGAAGGACGACAAGTTCCAAGTACGGGACGGATTGCTCATCCGCAGAGGAGCACTCTATGTACCGGGAGACGACCTCCGTGCGAAAGTACTGCAGCAGTTGCACGACGCACCCACCGCCGGGCACTTTGGCAAGGAGAAGACGGCAGAACTAGTTGCCAGAGATTTTTGGTGGCCCAAGATGCGGGGGGAAGTCGCGGAGTACGTCTCGAGGTGCGACACCTGCCAAAGGGCCAAGTCAGTGCACAAACCTCCGGCGGGACTGCTCGAACCGCTGCAGACCCCGAGCGAACCGTGGGAGAGGGTGGCCCTGGACTTTGTCACGGATTTACCCAGCTCAAGGGGTAAAACGGCAGTGCTAGTGGTGGTGGACATGTTCACTAAAATGGCCCACTTCATTCCATGCGCGAAGGTGGCCACGGCAGAACAGACCGCCAAACTGTTCATAGACCACGTCTTCAGGGTGCACGGTCTGCCACGGTCTATCTTGTCCGACAGGGGGCGCCAGTTCATTTCGAACTTCTGGCAGAAGCTGATGGGTTTCCTGAACGTCAAGATTAACCTAGCGTCGGCGAGACACCCGCAGACCAACGGCCAAGCGGAGCGCGTCAACGCCATCATGCAGCAGTACCTGAGATGCTATGCAAATCAGCAGCCGACAACCTGGGTGGACTACCTGCCGCTCGCTGAGTTCGCCTACAACAACACGAAGCACGTGTCCATGGGGGTGACACCGTTCTTCGCCAACAACGGGAGGCATCCCAGAACCTTCCCGGGATTAGAGAGACTGGGGGAGGGAGAGCCGCAGGCAGCGGAAGTCTTGGCGGCAGAATTGCAGGAGGTTCACGAACAGCTTAGGAGGCAGTTAGAGCTTGCAAAGCACGCATACAAACTGCAGGCTGACAAGCACAGAAGGGTTGGGGAGGACATACAGGTGGGAGACTGGGCGTGGTTAGCGGCCCACGCAGTGCCGACCAGATCATTAGCTAAGAAGAAACTCGGACATAAGCAGCTAGGACCTTACCAAGTTGAGGCACAGATCAATCCGGTGGCCTTCCGGTTGACACTTCCGGAGGGATCCAGAATGCACCCAGTATTCCATAGGTCGGTGCTCACGCCCTACAAAGCACCACACCGATTTCAGACGCAGGGTACGGCACCAGACCCGTATGGGGAGACCCCCCCAAGGAGGGAGTCGCCAAGAAGGGAGCCCATCAACCAGGTCACAGAGATTTTAGACTCGAGATGGGGGGAAGAGGGAGTAGAATATTTTCTCGCCAGTGAAGGTACCCCGGCCAGCGCCAACCGTTGGGTGCCGGACTATGCCCTGAACGAGCCTCTTCTCAAGGAGGAGTTTCATGCCTTGTTCCCACACAGGCCCATGCCAGCCGAGTATTTCGACGACTGGCTTTTCACACCCACGCTTTCAACCAGCACCTTCCAGGGGTTCACCTCGGACGAGGAACCGGCCATGGAAACACGTTCCCCAGAGGGCTCGCCCTCGGGGTTTGCCTCAGACCGCTCGTTTTGGTGGGACGATCGAGGAGAGGAGCGGTGGAGCAGGAGGTGGCTGGGGGGTCCTTGGCAGGCAACGGACCCAGAGGGGACCGAGGGTGAGATGGACATGGACGTGCTGGGGGGGGACGTTGGGTTCGAGCATGGAGGCACGGAGATGGAAGCAGAGGAGATCGAGGTCGGCGAAGACAAGGAGGACGAGCCGGACTTATCCGGCTGGATGCACGCCACGGGGGACGAACTGTATCCGCCATTCACCCCCACAACAACGGAGCACCCAGCACCCCCGCCGGAGGAGGGGGAGGGGGGAAGGGGGGGCTTCGAGGGGGGGATGGATGTCAGGGGTTCAGGAGCAGAGTCACAGGAGAGGGAGGAAATGGAGAGCGAGGGGGAGGAGTCCGAAGGAAATGTCAGCGATGACAGCAGTCCGAGGTCTCTGAGTCTCTCCAGTGACTCGGAGGATTCACAGAAAGGGGCCCCCATAGTCAGGGCAAGGGGTGTGCCCAGGGGGGCACCTCGGGAAGAAGGCGCCAGAGGGGACTCAGAGAGTAGCAGCTGGAAATCCGGACCAGCGTCCCCCCCAGAGGGCAGTAGGGGGGAGGAGTCCCAGGCATCGGGATCAGGTGGCGCGCGGGCAGCGGGAGAACGTGAGGCAGGAGTGACCACACCCTCGTCAGGGAGCGAGGAAACGGTCATCAGGAAAGTTAAACGCGCGCGCGCGCCAAGTTCAAATGTACAGGAGGGCGGCAAGGTGGGCAGCTCGGGTAGGGAGCCAGGTCCTAAAGCCCGCCGAAGAGAGGGGGAGGAGTCAGAGGGGTCAACGTCTGCCTCAGAAGAGTCCAGGAGGGAGGAGACCCCGGGGGGTAGTAGGACCCAGAGGAAGAGAGAGAGAAGGAAGAGGTGGAGTAAGATTAGAGTCTTAAACTGGTGCGCAGGGGGCGGAGATTCAGACGGAGCTTCGCCGGTCTAGAGTCCAGATGTAGGACTGGGACGCTGAGGCTTTGAAATGGAATCTATTCTTCAATAAAGACTTTGATACTTTACTACCGGCTAGCGTTGGTCCTTGGTGAGCTGGGACCCGGAGCCAGCCCTGACACATACCCAATTAATTTTTGGTGCAGTTTTAGTTTGTTTTAGTTTCTGAAACAAAGCAAAACAAAAATGACCAGAGTCTCGGCTGCATTTAACAGGGCAACATATTAAAGATTAAAAACTAGATAATGGGATTTCTGTTTGATAGGTGGGATATTTTTTTGAGGGAAAAGAGAGCTTCCCCCAGCCTCCCCCATTCACCTTGTGCTACTCCCCAATCTTCACTTTGCCTGAGCATCTCATACAAGGCATTTTGCTACCTGAGGTGAATGTCAAGTTGACCCCCTTCTCTCCCAAGTATAGAAGCCAACCAGCCTGAAGAATGGATATTCCCAGAACACTGGCAAAGGGACAGTAGCTTCCACCACATTGAGGGTGGCAGGCTAATGTAGAGGGGCAAGGCAGACCACATAGCCCACAGAGGAAGACTGAGAGCCACCATTGCCACCATTCATGCCCATCTGGTAAGTGCTGCTGGTTTTTTTCAAAAAAGGGTTTCCCAAGGGTTTCCAGAGGGTGTTGACAGGCTTTTCTAATGGTGTTTCAAATATACGCAAATCCACTGACGCATGCAGAGCCTCAGAACATAATCCCTGAGTAAATTGGGAGTTGCCTGCACGCAACATAGCCATGATGTATGGTCCACTCAGACTTTTCCAGCAAAATTTGCATTGTTAACATTTTTTTTAAAAAAAACCAATTAACAAGAGTGCTGCCATTTTAGTGTCCTCGTTCTATTTGAAATAATCCCGGTGGCTTTCCAAAAACAAACAAATGGACGAAAACAACCTAAGAAGTTTAGGGAGCTGAACCAAGGGAAGGTGAGCTATATGGTACAAAGGGAGGGCAGGGATAACTGAAGATAATTTGGTGGCTAATATTGGTGGCTAACAACAGTCCCAGTGTGGCCTGACTCGTATCTGTGAAATGTATCCCTCAAATGGAAATAATATGTAGAATTATGTACATTTTGTTTCCTTTTTGCTATATGACTCAACTAGAATAATCTGACTGCTGGACAGGTGGGTCATCTTTGAGAGGACTGATAACTTGCTGCAGATCTGGTGAATGGGTGGGTTGGTCACTGTCTCCCTCAACAGACTTTTGGTGCTGGTGATACACTCATGGATAAGGAAGTGCTGAGCCAGCAAGAAACTGCACACACAAAGTTTCAGGCGATGGGTGTATGTATGTGTGTTTGGTCTTTTTCTTTCTTATATGAGTGGCCTGATATAGAAGGGAATTCCTGCATGAACACCTGCTTCTCTGCATGAATCTCCCTTGCTGAATTGAGATGTAGCTGTACAAACTAGGGTTTGTACTTTCCTTTGATAAAGCTGGCTGGGATTAAGTGTGTTGACCATATGGGCATGTTCTTTCCTAGCCTAAGTGCAGCCCTGGCAGTGGAGGGTGGGTTTGCTATTATTCCTCTGTTGATTTTGATCTTGCTATTGTATTTGGTATACATTAAGGCTTATTGTATCATTTCATTGTAATGTTGAATGTATGCATGCACTTATTCCTTTGATGACTTTCTTATTTGCATTTGCTTGTAGTTATTTCTTTCTCAGATGTGATGTTGTATTCTGATATTTGTTGTGAGATGTTTGAGGCAAAGTGCACCTTATATAGTGCATACAAGTCAACCAAGCAAAATCTGTGGGTCATTCTGTCTGCAGGCACTGTACCTGCACTAGGAATGATTATTTCCTTGGGTTCTTAAAAGAAAAAAAACCTGCTCAATTGATTTGGCTTTTAAAGTATATATTCATCATAATGTCATTTTCACCCTTTGGGGAGGTGTGCTTCATCCTGCACCCCCTGCTTTGCTAAGAGGACTCAAGAGGTTGGCTCCCAGAGGGAGAAGGTTGAAAGCAATCCCATGCCATTGCGTGGCACACGATGGATGAGGAAGTTAAGTCGGTAATGATCCACTGGGCTAGGGACTTTGGGTACAATATATACTGGGAAGACTGGGCGAAAATATGGAATAACAACTTGAAGTTTACAGCATGCACCACATTAAAAGAAAACATGATGAAAATGGTATACAGATGGTATATCACACCAGTTAAATTAGCAAAGATGTTTAAAACTAATAACAAGTGCTGGAAATGTAAAGAGAAGGAGGGAACCTTTATCCATATGTGGTGGGAGTGCAAAAAAGTGAAAGGGTTCTGGGAGAGGATATACAATGAATTAAAGAAGATATTAAAATATAGTTTTGTAAAGAGACCAGAAACTTTCCTTTTAGGAATAATGAGGAATGAAATTAATAAAAAGGACTGTAAACTGTTCCAGTACGCGATAACAGCAGCGAGAGTATTGATGGCCCAGAGGTGGAAACAAGAAGAACTACCGACTTTGGAGGAGTGGAGGATGAAATTAACAGATTACGCAGAATTGGATAAATTAACTGGGAAAATTAGATACCAACGAGCCCATAAATTCATTGAGGACTGGGAAAAATTTTCGGAGTATTTGAAAGGCGTATGTGAGGAACAAACAACGCTAGTAGGTTTTAAAGAAGTTTTGTGAGTAAGATAAGGAATATTGCAAAAATGTAAACAAATCTGCTAAGATATTTATTTATGTATTTACTTGTTTACTTTGAAAGAAAAGGGGGGAAAAAAAGGAAAGGAAAAATGGTGATACGGAACTTGAGAAATGTGTAGAAAATTTTTTATCACGGATGATTGGCAGAGAAGTTGTGGGAAGTCCATATGAAAAAACTGTAAATATGTGAATGGGAAATTTGTATGATTATATATATTTACGTAAAATTTGAATAAAAATGAAGTGAAAAAAAAAAAAGAAAGCAATCCCATGCCATTGCTTTGGTGCACCTCAGCTTCCTCCTTTTAGTTCTGGTGCTGTAGGTGACTAAAAATTGGGTGTTGGTAGCAACTTGTTGTTGTTGTTTAGTCGTTCAGTCATGTCCAACTCTTCGTGACCCCATGGACCAGAGCACGCCAGGCACTCCTGTCTTCCACTGCCACCCGCAGTTTGGTCAGACTCATGTTTGTAGCTTCGAGAAAACTGTCTAACCATCTCGTCCTCTGTCATCCCCTTCTCCTTGTGCCCTCCATCTTTCCCAGCATCAGGGTCTTTTCCAGGGAGTCTTCTCTTCTCATGAGGTGGCCAAAGTATTGGAGCCTCAGCTTCACGATCTGTCCTTCCAGTGAGCACTCAGGGCTGATTTCCTTAAGAATAGATAGGTCTGATCTTCTTGCAGTCCATGGGACTCTCAAGAGTTTCCTCCCACACCATAATTCAAAAGCGTCAATTCTTCGGCGATCAGCCTTCTTTATGGTCCAGCTCTCACTTCCATACATTCTTCGGCGATCAGCCTTCTTTATGGTCCAGCTCTCACTTCCATACATCACTACTGGGTTGTAGCAACTACAGGAATGTAAAACCCAGCTGACAAGTCTGCAGGGCTGTTATATTGTAGTTGGGCTAAGTAAGGGGTGGGAGAGGCTCTCTGAAGCATTCTCTCTTTGTCACAGTAGCAACATCATTGATGTTGTTATTTGGTCACAGCCAGATAACAGTGAACATCCCAAAACTAGGACAGCAGGCTAACAAAATTTAAGTACAGTGATTGCAAAGAATCTGTAGTAAAAGCTGACATTAACTTCAAGAATAGCAATTTTGTTATCTTGTCCTCACAGTTGGGAATTCCCAGCAAAACAAAAATCAAGGCTTGAAAGCTTTGTTGCTAAAAGTGGCTGTGATTCTCCCGTGTATTTGTCTGTTTCCTGTATCTCTGGTTTCTATATCTTCTTTCTGTCGGCCTTTACAGACTGTGATGTTTCCCCCACCGTATCTCAAAGGCTTAAAGGATGTTGCATTGGTCACAATTCTCCAACAAGTTCTCCTTTGCAAGCACCAAGAAATTGCAAGAAATTGAGCAAAGAAAATGGAAGCTTATACCCCCAAATATATAAAACTGGCCCAAGTAACTTTGGAAACAATATAACTTTAGAAATAATATAACCCACAGAATCAAAATCTGATTTAGAAGTTTTGTGTGTGTGTATGCTTAAAAAAGCAAGGAAATAAAGGATCTTGATTTCAAGAGCCACATTCTCTTTTATTACCACATCTCAGTAATTTGTAACACTTATTTTGCATTACTCTTCCTCTTTTCTTTTCTTTTTGCAGCCCGTCACAGCTTTCTTTAATATTGCAGCTGCTGCAAAGCATTTTATTGCCACTGTTTATTACACTTATATCCTGCCTTTCTTGCACACATGGCTCCAAGGGTCTTTGGGTATATGCAATTTTCATGTATATGTGAAACCCTTGGAATTTAACCACCACATAAGATGTGAATAGGCCCATAGTGAAGAAAGGCAGGATGCTAGGTTTACATATACTTTGTGTTACTGAATCCTTTGTCTGCCATGACATTACTTTGGAGCTGAGTTCTAATTCAGTGTTTTTGGGGTATTCTTTTCATCGTAACCTTGGGGAGTTATGTTGCTTGATAGGAAATCTATGCATATTCAACATCATCTAAAATATTTCATTTCAGCAAACTGGTTATGCAAGCTCAAAAATAAAATAAAAAAGTTCAAGTATATCAACAGACATATTAGAGTACTGTAAGTAATCCTTCATTGTCAGGGTGTAGAGCTTTGAGAATAACATTTGTGTTTATTTACTTATTTAGCTTTTCATCTCACCCAAGAACTGTGGAACAGAACATCGGAAATGTATTTAAAACTTGATTATTTCCTTGAAGTTGTTGCATGCAAATTTGGGAAAGGCAAAATTCAAAGCAAGAATTATCAAGGGATGCAAAAGCAAAATTGAATCAAATAGTTAATTTGCATTTGAAAACTGAAAACAAACAAACAAAGAAAATAAAAGGCTCAGATCTTTATCTAAAAGAGAAATTCCTCAGTTCAGCAACATACTTTTGTACCTGATAATTCCTGGTAAGGGGTTTGGCTAGTGGTGGCTTGTGCCCATTGATAGGGCACACACTAAGCTCCCCCTCAAACCCCCCCCCCCAATTAATAGACAGCCTTACTCAATGGCAATCAAGGCCTGGTAAAATGTAAAGTTTCAGTCTAAAGGTCCCACCTGCAATATACATTTATAGCAGTGCCATACCATTTTAAATAGCCATTGCTCCCTGCCCCCCCCCCCCCCAATCTTGGAAACGGTAGTTTGCTAAGGGTGCTGAGACGTGTAGGAGATCCCTATTCTCCTGGTAGAACTTCCATTCTCAGTGTAGTTTAACAGTCAAACCTTATCTGCAGGGAACTCTTAACAACTCTCAGAGGTCTCCAAACAACAGTCAAAGTCTTACGTTCTATTCTGGCTGTCTGACATTCAAGGAACACAAAGCACTTCTTCCAAATCAGAATGAATTTTCCATTTGTGTTATTCTTCCAAAATAAGGTCTGGACTAAAATTCTTGAGCAGAATCTTCCATGTTGGAGGGGCCAAAACTGTCAAGACCCTGTTTCTTCCTCCTCCCCTTCTTCTTCTTCTCCTTCTTCTTCTTCTTCCATAGAATTAATCACTTGTGAAGTGATTTTGAGCAGAGCCTAACCAGATCATAGAATCATAGAATCATAGAGTTGGAAGAGACCACAAGGGCCATCGAGTCCAACCCCCTGCCAAGCAGGAAACACCATCAGAGCACTCCTGACATATGGTTGTCAAGCCTCTGCTTAAAGACCTCCAAAGAAGGAGACTCCACCACACTCCTTGGCAGCAAATTCCACTGTCGAACAGCTCTTACTGTCAGGAAGTTCTTCCTAATGTTTAGGTGGAATCTTCTTTCTTGTAGTTTGGATCCATTGCTCCGTGTCCGCTTCTCTGGAGCAGCAGAAAACAACCTTTCTCCCTCCTCTAGGTGACATCCTTTTATATATTTGAACATGGTTATCATATCACCCCTTAACCTCCTCTTCTCCAGGCTAAACATGCCCAGCTCCCTTAGCCGTTCCTCATAAGGCATCGTTTCCAGGCCTTTGACCATTTTGGTTGCCCTCTTCTGGACACGTTCCAGTTTGTCAGTGTCCTTCTTGAACTGTGGTGCCCAGAACTGGACACAGTACTCCAGGTGAGGTCTGACCAGAGCAGAATACAGTGGCACTATTATGATCTCAAAGGATGTGAGGTAGACCTGTAGGGGGCTTCCTGAGTTCCGCCAACCTTCACAGCTCATAGGACTAGAGCACAAATCACAAATCACAGCCATCATGAAGATGTTTCGAAAAGCCTTATCCCCCGCCCCCATGAGCTTTTCAATGCATATTATGGAATGTTCTTTGGGACAACTGACCTCTCCACTTCTACATCTACAAAGGGGTGGAGAAAATTGTTGGCTCACAATGCAGGGCTACTTGTCTCATGGGGTGATTTAAAATGGCCTCTGCATGGCAGCCATTATGTATGCATCAGCTCTCAGTCTTTTGGTATTGCTGAGCCAGAAGGAGAGGGATGTTCTGACAGGGCCAATGTCATACAATGATTGGTTGTCAAGAGCTACAAATAAGATCCTTGTTGCCTTGTCAGCCAGTGGAATTTCTTCAGTCTACCCTGGAAAAGCACATCAATATTTTAATTCCTAAAGGCAGGGCTGCCTCCATCTGCCTGCCAGGCTTGTGAATGAATAGGAGAGCAGTTATTTTGCTCCTGTTACCCATGGGTGTTTTGACTACATCTGGAGGTAGACAGGTGGGTTGAGCAGCTCTGCCCCAGCCCATCGCTTCTATTTATATGGTTTATTAAACTGCTGAAAGGTTTTGAATCTCTCATTTCATTGTAAAATCCATTTCTCCGCATGAACAATTCATCTTAAGTAATCTGCAGTTTTCAGAGTTTGCAATGTAACTCCTGGTGCCCTCTAAAATTAACTCTTTCTTACTAAAAAGCGGTTATCCATTGTTACTATCCAGATGAATCTAAACCGTGGCTTAATTCTGTTCCCTCTTTTCTAAGGTACAACATGGTGCACTGATTCTACATTGCTTTCAGATTCAAACACTGGCAACCAGAATTGCTTGTAGAGAATGGATGTTGCGGGGCTGTTTTTTTCCTCCTTTAACATGGGCAATTCATCTGAATAGTAAACTCCTCCTCTTCCCCCTCTTATATTTGATATCGCTGACCATAGTGGCTATATTCTACCTTCACTGTCGGAAACAGTAGGCTTCTGAATACCGTTTTCTGAAATTCACAGGAGGGGAATGTTAAGTTGTGGATGAACCTATCAGACAGCACAGCGATTCTTCAAACAGCTCTTGTTTATTCACAGGCCAGAACAGAACTGAACTGAAGTGTTCAGCCAGTCTGCTTAAATAGAGCTCCACTACAATGCAACAGTAACCACTTTCTGTAACTATCCAATCACTGAACATCACTTTCAATCCATTATTTGCATATGTGGACCTGAGTGAAAACTATCTACAGTATCCCCCTGCTGGCCCAAGGTGAGAACTTCAGTACATAACAGGGAGAGTGCTGTTGCGGTCATGCCTTGCTTTCTGTTTTCCTGTTGTGGGTCTGGTTGGCCACTGTGAGAACAGGAAGTTGGACTCGATGGGCCACAATTAATACCTATTCATGGATAATTCTGGAACTGTAGCTCTGTGAGGGAGGTGGGGGTCTCTGCTTGGCAAACTTAACCAACTACAGCTCCCAAAACACTTTTGTGGGAAGCCATGAGAGTTTAGAGTGGAATTGTAGCGCTTTAAAAATGTATGGTGTGCATGTGACCCCCAATCACACCACCTTCAGTCAGTTCTAGGCACCAGCAAAATTCTCAGAGGAGTTTTTATTTATTTGCTTTATTACTTTATCTAAAAGCCTTTCTAAGCAGCTTAATGTTTTAATGTGGAGCACTATACGGAAATACAACATAAAAACGAAGAAAGCAGAGTTGAAGTATAAAAACCAGTTAAACAGTATTACAAAAACAGAAACATTTCAATGGAAAACAAAATAATTTGAGGGGGAGGGAATTCCACTATTCCTTATTTGCTACCAGATTTCAATTAAAGTCAATGTCAATGTGAACAGGAAAGGGATACCTCCAAGCATTAGAGGAATTTGGAAAGAAGCGACAAAATTTATAAATTTATTTGGACAGTTGAACATATATTCAGGTTCAATGGCCCTCAAAAAAAAGAGTTTGAATTGCCAAGTTGTTTCAGAGGTGACTTTGTGTAATCCCAATTAATACATGTTAGAGAACAGACTTGACAACTAGGGTTGGATAAATTCCCTTTTCTCTTCTGCTCAGAAATGGTTCACCAATTGCATGTTGTCGTTTTTCATTCTTTCTTTAATTTTTAAGAACTTAAAAGTTCCAATTTGCCTAGTAATAATAATAATAATAATAATAATAATTCATTATTTATACCCCGCCCATCTGGCTGGGTTTCCCCAGCCACTCTGGGCAGCTTGCAACATAATGACCATTACTAAGTTGCAGAAACAGGGTATTTGCATCATACCATAGTGTTATTTTGTCTCCCTGCTTATTTAACTTATATGCAGAATTCATCATGCGAAAGGCTGGGCTGGATGAATCCCTAGCCGGAATTAAGATTGCTGGAAGAAATATCAACAACCTCAGATATGCAGATGACACAACCTTGATGGCAGAAAGTGAGGAATTAAATAACCTTTTAATGAGGGTGAAAGAGGAGAATATGGTTTGAAGCTCAACATCAAAAAAACGAAGATCATGGCCACTGGTCCCATCACCTCCTGGCAAATAGAAGGGGAGGAAATGGAGGCAGTGAGAGATTTTACTTTCTTGGGCTCCATGATCACTGCAGATGGTGACAGCAGCCACGAAATTAAGAGACACCTGCTTCTTGGGAGGAAAGCAATGGCAAACCTAGACAACATTTTAAAAAGTAGAGACATTACCTTGCCAACAAAGGTCTGTATAGTAAAAGCTATGGTTTTCCCAGTAGTGATGTATGGAAGTGAGAGCTGGACCATAAAGAAGGCTGATCGCCGAAGAATTGACGCTTTTGAATTATGGTGCTGGAGGAGACTCTTGAGAGTCCCATGGACTGCAAGAAGATCAAACGCATCCATTCTTAAGGAAATCAGCCCTGAGAGCTCACTGGAAGGACAGATCGTGAAGCTGAGGCTCCAATACTTTGGCCACCTCATGAGAAGAGAAGACTCACTGGAAAAGACCCTGATGCTGGGAAAGATGGAGGGCACAAGGAGAAGGGGACGACAGAGGACGAGATGGTTAGACAGTGTTCTCGAAGCTACAAACATGAATCTGACCAAACTGCGGGTGGCTGTGGAAGACAGGAGTGCCTGGCGTGCTCTGGTCCATGGGGTCACAAAAAGTCGGACACGACTGAACGACTAAACAACAACATAGTGTTATAGATTTGCGGGCGGGATCCCCCTAAACCCTAAGGTAAAGGTAAAGGACCCCTGACTAGCTACCTGGGAAATCTTTGGTCACTGCCCAAAGATGCTGAGAATGTTATTTTCGCATTCAATCTGAAAAATCATAAATACTTGTCACTTCTTCTGTTGATGTACCAGACAAGTCCTACCACAGAGAAATGCATGGACTTTTCTCTGAACCAATGGAAGAAGCTATTTAAGTTGGAATGGAGGCATGCCAACTCAAAAGCTATATAAAGACCTAACACTTCCCCATGGCTTGATTTCTTTCACCATGGTTAAGCATTATTTGCGATATGGGGATGGATGAAATTGTCAATTTCAGCTTTTATTGGTTTCTCATTTTCCCAGTCTAAAATTCAGTTCTCCATATTTCCACATCAATTTGCATTTTTTTGAAGGAAAAGTCCTCATGAAACTTCACCAGCCTTTTATTCTCCTACGCACACTATTGACTATCAGGAGGGATTTAAAAACATTCCTGTTTACCCAGGTGCTTGTTGTCTGAAAGATACTGTTCCTGGAAACCCTGAAAGCACTGGCTGAGAGAATGTTTTTAACTGCTTTTAGAATGCTGTTACAATGTTTTTAGAAAGCTTTTACAATGGTTTTTTTTATTATTGATGTGTTTGCTGCCTTCATAGTAATAATAATCATGATATGTATGTGATTATGTCTAACATCCACATTTTTTCAAAACAAATAGTGTCTTTTTGTATGCTCTTTTAATAAATATATGCATTTTTATGGGGACTTTATCCCCGTGTATGCCTTTATGTACTTTATCCCCGTGTATGCCTTTATGTACACATTATTTGGTTTGGGAATTGCATTGCACTATTAGGAGAAGTGCAAACTTCAAAGCATAGCTGTCAACTTTTCCCTTTTCTTGCGAGGAATCCTATTCGGAATAATGGAATTCCCCTTTAAAAAAGGGAAACGTTGACAGCTATGCTTCAAAGGCTGATTACATTTGGAACATAGGATCCAACTCCTAGGGGCTGTGGTCCCTTTGGCTTCCCAATAAAATATTTGAGGGTGCCACACCCCACCCCAAAGTTGTTGGGCACTGCCATTCAAATGGTGTGTACAGTCGTACCTTGGAATTCTAATGGAATCTGTTCTGGAAGTCCGTTCGACTTCCAAAACGTTCGGAAAGCAAAGTGTGGCTTCTGATTGGCTGAAGGAAGTTCCTGCAGCCAATCAGAAGCCGTGGAACTCCCATTGGACATTTGGGTTCCAAAGAACGTTCACAAACCGGAACACTCACTTCCGGGTTTGCAGCGCTCAGAAGCCAAAACGTCTGAGTACCAAGGCATTTGGGATCCAAGGTACGACTGCATTTGTATAGCCAATGGCTTGAAAAGAGTTTACCAGGTATGGCTTCGATAACCCATGGTCTAATGCTGCAGTCCTATGCACATTTACCTGGGAATAAGTCCACAGAATGTATTGGACAGAGCTGCCTGCATTAAACCGGAACAAATGATAGTGAAGGGAATTTCCCCATTGCTCCAGCCTCTCTGCTTGCCTTGTGCACATTCAATACAACACACACATATGCACATAGCTAGGTATACTAAATCACATGGTTTCAGTTTATGTTTAGGATTTTAACCGGGATTAAAGCAACCAACCATAATTAGCGCTAACCATGGCTACGCTTTTAGAAACCATGATCTGAACAAAATATAAATGGGTATAAAGAGAAAGCCCACAATAAATATTCTCAACTAGCAAATGGGATCTGTGTCTTTTAAAGGAGAGAATAAAAAATAATATGTTTCAGCTGCAGGGACATTAGAGTGACCCTTGCAAAAGAAAAAAAGAAAAGAAATTGCATATTTGTATTTTATCATGAAGCACCAAAGGAAAAACATTTCCTTTAAAACTTTCCATAGAAGCAGCCCAAAGCAGCTTATCATATTAAGCTTGGGTTTCAGCTGTATATTACTAATGATCATGTATTCTCAGGATACAGCACAGAGGGTGTGGGGAGGTGTGTTTGTGCTTCTATCTCTCCCAAGACACCAGTGCATTTCAATGTTTAATCATTACCACAAATTGTTTCAATTCCCAATGTAAAGTAATCTCTGTTATCTTCTTCCCTGCACAATTCCTCCTCCACAATGGTTTATTAGTTATCTGTTATCCTAACTTTTGCCCTGGTGCATTCATTATCTGTTCCATCCTAATCCCTACCATGGTGTAATGTTAAAGGATATCCGGCTTGGGCAGAAGTTGGACTGAATCTTTAAGTGCATTGCAGCATTCCTGAAAATCAAAGCCCCATACATTTTAATTTGTTGGGGAAACCACTTCCTTCAGATATGTCATGTTTGTCTGCAATTGTATCCTTAGGAAAGACATATGATGCCATAGGGAGACCATATGAACCCTCTGTCTTGCATTCAGGGGAGAACATAACAATATGGCCAATATATTTTAAGGAAATGCACACACGGGGGGGGGGGGGGGGATTGAGACAGGCACTCCAATCCTGAGGATATTCTTAAAACACAGCAGTGCAAGATGCGACTTGCTCTGTCGATCCATAACCGCTTTGTAATCTACAGTTCTGGGCAATTACAATGACCACTTGGTATCTTTTTGTTCCACCCCTTGGTGTTAAAAAGGTAAAGGGACCCCTGAACATTAGGTCCACTCATGACCAACTCTGGGGTTGCGGAGCTCATCTCGCTTTGGTGGCCGAGAGAGCCGGCGTACAGCTTCTGGGTCATGTGGCCAGCATGACTAAGCTGCTTCTGGCGAACCAGAGCAGCGCACGGAAACGCTGTTTACCTTCCCGCCAGAGCGGTACCTATTTATCTACTTGCACTTTGATGTGCTTTCGAACTGCTAGGTTGGCAGGAGCAGGGCCTGAGCAACAGGAGCTCACCCCGTCGCAGGGATTCGAACTGCCGACCTTCTGATCGGCAAGTCCTACGCTCTGTGGTTTAACCCACAGTGCCGTAGAGCCAATTCACACAGGTGATGAGAATCCTCCAGGTTACTGGTACACAGGGATGCGGAAGCTCTTTGACTCCAAAAGCCAGACCCTTGTCTGGGCCAGTCCCTTATCTGGCCCCATCCTTTGGGTACACTTTGAAAGCTGGGTGGGTTAACCAACCTGATGTCACATGATTGACTGGCGGGCTGTCACAACCACCTGCCAAAATCCCTTGTGCTGTGAAATCCCACCTGGGTGGGATTCAGCTAATGTGTCCCAATAGTGGAAGCCCTGTGCAAGGACTTTCACTTGCAAAATGGGGTTTCCTATCTTTCCCCTCTCTCCATGCTGCTACAAAATTGGCTTGAGGGGGGGCACTCAGGAGAAAACTACGAACAACATGGGGGGCAGGGGGATCAGAGGGGGACCTGTCCTGCTTGGCAAGCAGAGAGGCTTCCTTGACAGAACAACTGCCTTAGTGCCACATTGAATTTCTCCCATAGTTTTAATGTTTAGCACATATGCCTATAATGTCGAGAACCTGGGCCTATAGTATGAGTGGTCTCTTTTTTATATAGTTTTATTGATTTCATTCTGACTGTGTGTGTGTGTGTGATGCCAGAACAATGGTAAAGAGATTATGCTTTGTTATGCCTTTGCTAGTGTAGGAAGTAGCAATGACTTTATTCTATTTCACAGGTAGTTTCCTTTAAGGCAACGTAATACTGTTTCAAAAAGGAGCAGGATCAATCGTGTACATGTGCCCCCCATCAATTGACTCACGTATGCAGAATTGCAAAGTGCAACCAACAGTCAAACAGTTCATCAAACTGTCATTTTAATAACAGTAATAATTTCTGGGGAGTTTTTAATTAAAATGTAAGTTAAAATGCCAGGGGAATGTGATCAAAGTAGTATTTTTCCATCAAAAAGGTTTATGTTTATTGGTGCAAAAAATAGTCATAGTGCAAATCTATGGCTTTCAAATCCTAAAAAGATGAAATAAGCAAAATTAGTAAGGATGAACACACACACACGAGAGAAAGAGAGAGAGAGAGAGAGAGGTGGAGATAAATTTTTGTTGCTGTTGTTTAAAATGAGGTGCCAGTACTCATGTATTGATAAAAGTGCCTTGGGTACCAGCACAAAATGGCTGCCATAGGTAGGAGGAAAAAAATGTGATGGTACCCTCTATACCAGTGAGTGCTGCCACTAGATAGATATATAGATATATAGATATATAGATATATAGATATATAGATATATAGATATATAGATATATAGATATAGATATATATGAACACCTGTTGGCATACCTGGGCTGCTTCCCATCCAGATATATTTTTTTTAATAAATAGTTTTCATTGGGGTTTTTTGTGTTACAAAACAAACAGATAAACAGGGAACAGTACATCTATTGCCTCCACTTTCAATTGCAGCATCAATTGCCTGTAGACTTGTGGACTAGTTGTTGCTCAGTGGTCATGCATCTGTCTTGTATAAAAAAGTTCAATCCCTGGCATTTCCAGGCAGAACTGGGAAAAGCTCCCTGTATTAAACCCTGGAGAGCCATTGCCGGTCAATGTACAGAATACTGAACTAGATGAGCTGCTGGGCTGACCCAGTCTAAGGGCTCTTCCACACTAATTTTCCTTCACGCTCTCTAGGCACAGGTCTGTCTTTTCCAGTCTTTTCCCACTTTACAAAAGGTAAGTGTGGATAGGCTCTAATACAGCTTCTAATGTTCTTGGGCATGGGGCAGGGAGTACCTTGGGCTCCTGATCTAATTTCATGTGGCCCTTCATATGTTGTGGGCCCACTGTTGCTCTCTAGACAACCTCAATGGGAATTGCTTCCTGCTGCTACATGGTGCCTGTGTTGTGTGTGTGTGTGTGTGTGTGTGTGTGTGAGAGAGAGAGAGAGAGAGAGAGAGAGTACTTGTAATGCTACAAACAGCATCCACTTTTAGCTCTGGTTTTTCTCACTTTTATTCTGCCCTTCTAGCCCTACACACCACCAGCATGCAACCCCAAACAGATTAATCCCAGGGGAATACAGCCCTTTACAAGGGAAAAAAAAGACCCACCTATGTTATGTACCACCACAGCCATCAATCCATCACTTTACACCAGATATCTTCCATCTTTCCAGACCCAGGACCTAGTTTTAACCAAAACATGCATTGGGGGACCCATTTCTTAATCTTTTATTATATATCTGCATGGTGGTAGTAAACGGTAAAAGGTAAAAGTAAATAACCTCTGGACGGTTAAGTCCAGTCAAAGGTGACTATGGGGTGCGGTGCTCATCTTGCTTTCAGGCCGAAGGAGCCGGCGTTTGTCCACTGACAGCTTTCTGGGTCATGTGGCCAGCATGACTAAGCTGCTTCTGGCACAATGGGACACCATGACGGAAGCCAGAACACACGGAAATGCTGTTTACATTCCTGTCACAGTGGTACCTATTTATCTCCTTGCGCTGGTGTGCTTTCGAACTGCTAGGTTGGCAGAAGCTGGGACAGAGCAACAGGAGCTCACCCCATTGCACAGATTCGAACCACCGACCTTCCGATCGACAAGCCCAAGAGGCTCAGTGGTTTAGACCACAGAGCTACCCGCGACTCTTTTATAATATATCTGCATGGTGGTAGTGCTCCTGTTGTGACCCACTTTGAATCAGGTCATGACATACCAGTAGGTTCTGAATCCCCTGTTGAGGCCCAGTGCTTTACATGGCACCTTGTAGGATAAAGTTAAAGGGACCCCTGACCATTAGGTCCAGTCGCGGATGACTCTGGGGTTGCGGCACTCATCTTGCTTTATTGGCCGAGGGAGCCGACGTATAGCTTCCAGGTCATGTGGCCAGCATGACTAAACTGCTTCTGGCGAACTAGAGCAGCACATGGAAACGCCGTTTACCTTCCTGCCGGAGTGGTACCTATTTATCTACTTGCACTTCGTGCTTTCGAACTGCTAGGTTGGCAGGAGCAGGGACCGAGCAATGGGAACTCACCCCGTCACAGGGATTCAAACCACCGACCTTCTGATCGGCAAGCCCTAGACTCTGTGGTTTAACCCACAGTGCCACCCACGTCCCTACCTTGTAGGATAGCAGATAACAAATCTCTCTTGGGACTCTTACAATACTTATTTCAACCATGGTCAGGAAATGAGATGGCGGAATGGCAAAGGTGAGCCCAACAAGGATGAGCAAATGCAATCACATGGAATTAAGCCTTTTTTTCATTTGGAGATGATTTACAAATTAAGAAGTGCCATGGGGAACTTTCAAGACCTTCTGACAATGTCACCTCACCAGAGGGAGATAGGGCCACTTTGCGCAGGTAGAAAGAGGTGACATCACCCCTCTGCCTGCTTATGAGATCGGCCCCTACTCTCTCTACCAAAATGGTGGTCTTGAGCAGTGCCAGCTACTAGACAAAAGCAAACACAAATTGTTGGGGCACTTCGGAGCCAGCACAAAATGCTTGGAGGGTTGGGGCAGAAATGACTCAGATGCCATAGGTTCACTGCCATTGCTGTACACAATCAGCTTAGCAGTCCCACAGGGGTAATTTGCTGCTGAACTTTAGTTACTGTATGCACATGGGAGACCCAGACACTTTCTTCTAGTAAGTAAAAGCAAAGCATGGACTGGGGTATCCCCCTTTGGGAGCATGGCCTGTTTGCCTGCTTCTTAATGCTGAATAGGAGGAAGGACTTACTGTTGGAATCCCTTATTCTCCACACAGCGCTGAAGGGCAGTTTCTGTTCTGTGGCAGAAGCCTGACTTATGTGCATTACCACAGAATCACAGGAAAGGATTAGGAGAGTTTGAAAATCACTGGTTTAAATTGCTTTCTTGTAAAATTCCAGTAGTTCTAGTCTCTTTGCTGCCATGAAATATTAAATCCTTCCTTCTGCCTTGAAATTACACAGACTATACACTCTGCAGAAAACTTAATTTTGATGATGGAAGTTTAACAGGTCCTTGCAAGTGCACTTACAGAAGATTGTGGAAGTGCTTCCACCTCATCCTCTGGGTATTAAGAGAGCGTTTCCCTTCCTTTAAACTGAAAAACCAGAACAGAACAAAAAGGGAAAGAAAGAGAAAGTCCCACTCACAAACGAACAGCCACTTACCTCCTCCTATCTTCTATATTAGGCCATATATTTCCCTGCATTGCAAGACTACTTAAAAGGCACTGAAACTCCTTTATGAGCATGTTATTGCAGGGCTCTTTTGGCAGCATTCTGTTAGATGGGCATGTAGGCTGATCATAACAGCATAAGAAAAGCCCAAACAGCAGGGCTTTTTTTTTAGGGGGGAACTCACACAAACTCAATTCTGGCACCTCCCAGGTGGGTGCCAATTGCTATTTGAAGAGAACAGGGGAGTTGTTCATGGTGAGTTCCGGCCCCTCTTTTTCTAGAAAAATAGCACTGCCTAACAGTACCTGTTTAATTGTTACCATTGGGTTGATGGGGAGAAACTGTAGAAAAAAAGTTGCCAGGAGCAGATTTTGGAGAGGGGCACACAGGGGGAAGATAGGAAGAGGGTGTCCAGTTGCATGAGCTGAACTCGACTCAGGCAGTCTTGGATACAACCCATAATATCTTACAGAAAGCGAATCAAATGAGAAGAAAGGGTAGCAAAAGCACTTTGGGGAAAAAGCAATTGATTGCATTTGAATCTATGTTTTATCTATATTTACCTAGCTAGCTAGCTGCAGGATGTCTGCCTCTTCATCATTTTAAAAAAGAAGTCACAGAATGGAAAATAAAATAATGTGGAGCCCATGTTATTGATTGATTGATTGATTGATTGATTGCCTGCCCCTCACCATAAGGTCCCAGAGTAAGTTACAACATTAACTTCAATTTAAAACAACCCAAACCCACCCCATTACCCACCTTAGTTTGGCAACCAATCCACTTGTGAGTCCTAACCCACCAGCTGAAGAATAATGCACAAGCACACCAGATGAGAGAGAGAGAGAGAGAGAAAGAGAGAGAAGATAAATAGATATTTAACAGGTATGCTTTTGACATGCATCCTGAATCATTAAAATTTGTCCTCACAGATAAATATTGCACCCACAATCAACCAACCAATCAATCAATCAATCAATCAATCAACTAAAGCTTTACTTACCATAATTAATCTTCCAAATAAGCCAATATTAAATGCTAGTCAATATATGTCTCCAAAGATCAACACTACTTTAACAGCCCTTATAAAGCTCTCTATGTATTTCTCCTGAGTAAAAGGTAAAGGTACCCCTGCCCGTACGGGCCAGTCTTGACAGACTCTAGGGTTGTGCGCCCATCTCACTCAAAGAGGCCGGGGGCCAGCGCTGTCCGAAGACACTTCCGGGTCACGTGGCCAGCGTGACATCGCTGCTCTGGCGAGCCAGAGCTGCACACGGAAACGCCGTTTACCTTCCCGCTAGTAAGCGGTCCCTATTTATCTACTTGCACCCGAGAGTGCTTTCGAACTGCTAGGTTGGCAGGCGCTGGGACCGAACAACGGGAGCGCACCCCGCCGCGGGGATTCGAACCGCCGACCTTTCGATCGGCAAGCCCTAACCCACAGCGCCACCCGCGTCCCTATTTCTCCTGAGTAGAACCTCCCAAATATGCCTCATATTTTGCTTTAGGTAAACTACGGTGGCAACTCTGTTCCTAATCGATATTAACATACATGGGACTTGATGTCCTAGCACTTATCTCCTGGGGACCTCTGAATATAGCTGTAGTATCTTTTAACAGCCAGCGGGGAAGTCTAGTTGGCATTTCAAAGGAACATAATGATAGCTTGAGTTCCACAAGGGGTGTCCAAAGGACCTTTTTAAAATGCACACCGTTCATAAACTCCTTGTGAGAAAACAAGTGTAGTTCACAGATCCACCACACAATCTTTAACACAGTTGGCTCAAAACTCATCATTTTATCCCTAATTCAAATCTTCTGCTGCATGAAGTACTTTGCTCTTTAAAATGATGGTTTTTATAGCCTACCCATTACAGCAGTAACTTTTAGCAATTATACCGGCATTAGTCCCATATTATGTTGGACCTGTTGAGTTAATGTGGTACAGAGATGAGGTGGAACCAGAGCAGCTTTTCCTCTATTGATAAATGAAACTCGAGATATATGGGAATAAAAAGGAGATTCAGCTGCTGTCTTTTCTTGTTGTATATTCTTCTAGGAGCGCTACTAAGTTCCCATTGGTATGGTTGATTCTCTTTATTGCTCAACTTTCATTCTTTAAATATTGAAGGTATGCAATATATTATCCCTGAAAGACGCTCAGAAAGGTTGATATACCTGAGCATATGTGACTACCTCTTTCGGAAAATTGCCGAGATAAACATATGCTTGCATAAACCAAGGGCTGACAACACACATCTTGAATTGCCCTGTCAAAAAGGAAGTTCTGTCATAAATCTGAGCACTGGTGCAATATAAATGCAGAGGGCACATTAAGTCTATGGAACAGACAATTGAACACAGTCCAGCAGCAGAGCAAAACATCAGCAGCCCATGCAGCAAAATGCTTTGTGACTTCTTCCCCATCTCCAAAGCTAGTGGACCTTACTGCTGTGTGCAGAGTCATCTAAATGCCAAAACCAAATGAAGGAGCGGAAGATCCCTAATTGAAATCTGAATGAAGATAAGGGAACAACATTGACAAGCGGCCTATTATGACCTTGACTTGAGTTGGGTGAGATGCTAGACCCAGTTTGCATTTAATAACACACAAACCAAAATTCAGTCAACCTTTGAAATTCATACCTCAACATATGTTTGCAATGCAGCTCTCCAGAAAAGCAACGTCTGCACAAATGCATTTACTATGGAAAATAACAAAGTAGATGCAAAAACATTTATACCAGGCAAGATCCATTCAGAAATGTGTGTAGTGGTACCTCGGGTTACAGACACTTCAGGTTACAGACGATTCAGGTTACAGACTCCGCTAACCCAGAAATAGTACCTCGGGTTAAGAACTTTGCTTCAGGATGAGAACAGAAATTGGGTGGCAGCAGCGTGACGGCAGCGGAAGGCCCCATTAGCTAAAGTGGTATCTCAGGTTAAGAACAGTTTCAGGTTAAGAACGAGCCTCCAGAATGAATTAAGTTCTTAACCTGAGATACCACTGTATATCGGGAAGAATTCACAATAACTGCTGATGGCTTTTCATAAGGACTTTAAAAAAAGGAAGAAGTTTGTGAACCGATGTGGAAATATGGAGATTGGAAAAAGGAGAATGAATACCCCCCCCCCCTGAAATTAATATATTTGCCATCTCCTAAACTTTACTGTCCCACAAGATGCTCAATGGATATGAGGTGCTTAGTGGCTAAGCAGACACTTAAATTCCTCAGTTCTCTATCCATTGCACCATACAGTGGTACCTCTACTTACGAACACAATCCATCTTGGGGTGCCGTTCGCACCCCAAAAAGTCCATAAGTAGAGCGCCGCTACTGCGTGTGCACGAAGCACAGCAGATCGCTTCTGCGCATGCATGAAGCACACAGATTGCGTCTGCGCATGCGCACACAGCAAACCCGGAAGTAAACACTTCTGGGTTTGCCACATTCATAACCTGAAAAGCCGCAACGTGAAGCAAACGTAACAAGAGGTATGACTGTATTCATTTACTATCAAAACTGCAGCAGAGAGGAGTGGGCTTAGGAGTTCAAATTCATGTTGTGACAGAAGCAGCAACCCAGGCAGATCCACTATACCAGCTTCCCAGTTGGTGGGTCATTGTTGCTTATTGGGAGGGAATGTGGAAGGGTGGGAAAGTTGGGGTGCTGCAAACACACCAGCCTGTGCACTCCTGCTGGTGTATTTACACTGCACTGACTTGTCCTCCCAGTAAGCACAGCAACCCACCTCTGCTGGGAAGCTAGCATAGTGGCTTTCCCCCACTCATCAGCTGCCTCTGTGTTGTGACCTAAAGGGTACCTTGGTGTTTTTTGTGTATTTTAATTACATAGTAAAGCCTCAAGTAGCTCTCACACAATAATAGTAATAAAATAAAATAGATTACTGTGTGTTCAGAGGATTAATTTCTGCAGTTTCCCCAGAGTAGCTAACCTATGAGCATATGAATTATGTGGTCAAAAATTAAGAAATGGTTTCAAATAATAACAAAAAGTGCACAGAATATCCTAAATGTATTCTCTTCTCCCCAAAGTGCCCATTTTTATTTTAATTAGATGCTGTTCTCTTAACTTACGATTGTTCAAGGTCCATCGTACTTAGATGTTTCAACACGGCTGGGAAAATTTCCCCCATCACTAATCTGTTCATTTCATCAAATGTTACTCTGCTCTCTCATACAAAGAGATGGCTTATTTCATCCTTATCATTTGCCCACACCCCTTTCCCGGTGTTAGCCAATATGGAAAAAACATCAGAGAGAAGTAAGTGTACAGGGGAAACCATAAAATAAGTCTATAAAGTCACCAGATTCCCTGCACCAGATGAAAACTTTTCCTGCCCAACAGACAGTTCACCTGGGCAACTGATTATTCAGACAATGCAGACATTTTTTTAAAAAAGATGTATTATGCAGCACAGAAAATGGTGCTGGGAGTTTGTAAAGGTAAAAATATTATCACTTGTGATCCAGTTGACTTTGCATGGGAGGAGTCAGGTTTTCAGGCCAAATTCCTGGGATTGTGTTAATCTACTTTTTCTTCTTCTTCCACTGCTTGTGGATTTTCCCCCATTTTGTATGAATAAAAACAATGGTGAATCTGGATGTGTTGCCTGTTCCCATATTTTCACTTCTTTCTTTGACATGCTAGCTTTATCCTAGTTCAGCCTTCACCAGTTAATTTCCCTCCAGATTTTTTAAATTGCAGTTCCCATTAACTCCAGTCAATTGGGCTGAAGGACAGTGGTCATGGTGGCTGTAGCCCAAAAGTGGGTGTATGGTCTGGGAAGAATTCTGATGACCAAATAGAGAGGGCTGAAGGTGAAGCTTAGTGTCAACAGGACCTTTCAGTGTACCTGCTTAGCCAGTGTCTCCAGGCTCCTTCTCTCCACCCCCCTCATACACACCCCTTTAAAGGCTGCAAAACTGCACAACCCTGCAGAGCAATACGCAGCCATGAGCAGGAAGTGGCTGCTTGAAGCAGAAGTGCAGCCCTCAAGTGCCTATGGGGTGGGGGTGGAAGACAAGTTCTCTTAATATCTCACTTCCTCTCTCCTCTCCTTCAGCCACTGTGTGTGTGTTTTGAAAGCATGGTGTTTTATTAAAATAAACCCCCAGCCCCAATCTGCCAGAAACTGAAGGATCAGCAGCAACATGCAACAACCAACAACAACAAGATCATAGAAAGGGAGATGATGAAGAAAGGGTGGGTGTGTTAAAAATGGTTTTTTAATTGGGGAGAGAGGAATCCAACCTTCTGCCTGGGGTTGTCTTTTCAGAAGAAGAAGAAGAAGAAGAAGAAGAAGAAGAAGAAGAAGAAGAAGAAGAAGAAGAAGAAGAAGAAGAAGAAAAGCCAAATTTTTCTTCTTTTTGCATGCTGCTAGGAACTGGCAAATTGACCAGGTGGGGAATGGACTTCCTTAGGAGGCTATGGATTCTCTTTAATTGAAGATTTTTAGACATTTGTCAGGGATGCTTGAGTGGAGATTCCTGTCTTGCAGACAATTGGACTGAATGACCCTTGGAGTCCCCAACTCTATATACTGTTCACCTATGAAAAAATTCACCACATGCCACCAAATTTCCTCCTATATGGTGACATAAAATAAGGATTTTCTGTGATGGTGCCCCAACTGTGATATTATATGTTTCTATGTGAGCAGTTAACCAGTACCTTGATAGCTTCCAAAATCGATTACACTCCACAAGCTTTTGGAATTTGGGGGGCATTATATTGGCTGGCAAAAGGGACACGGGTGGCGCTGTGGGTTAAACCACAGAGCCTAGGACTTGCCGATCAGAAGGTCGGCGGTTCGAATCCCCACGACGGGGTGAGTTCCCGTTGCTCGGTCCCAGCTCCTGCCAACCTAGCTGTTCGAAAGCACAAAGTGCAAGTAGGTAAATAGGTACCGCTCCTGCGGGAAGGTAAACACCTTTTCTGTGTGCTGCTCTGGTTCGCCAGAAGCAGCTTAATCATGCTGGCCACATGACCCGGAAGCTGTCTGCGGACAAACGCCGGCTCCCTCGGCCAATAAAGCGAGATGAGCGCCGCAACCCCAGAGTCTGTCTTGACTGGACCTAATGGTCAGGGGTCCCTTTAACTTTACTATATGGGCTGGCACATTTGTATTTGCTCCAACTTTTTTTTGGCCCTAATGATTTAAATTCTTGTTGCATTGATAGTTTTCTTTTAATGATATTTTTTTATCTATCTTGTATTGATTTGTTTGCAAACTGCCCTGGGATTTGCTTGAATGAAGGGTAGTTACATTTTTTATCTGTATTTTATTGATTTGTCAGTGAACTACCCTGGCATTTGTTTGAATGAATGGCAGTTTAGAAGTGAAACAAGCAAGCAAACAAATGAAAGCACAATAAATAAATAAATAGCTGCATCCTGCAGTTCTGTGTGCAGATTCGCAATGTCAGCACCGACCCTCCGTGTAAAGTAAAAATAAAGAGAGCGGGGAACTGTTTTAAGCAAGCAACGGCTTTGAGGCAGCTGTAAAAGGAATGCAAAAGGAAAGCACACATATATACATATGAGAAAACAAGGCAATAGTGGAGTATTAGCGGAATTGCTCCTAATTCAAATAAACTTCAGAGGTTTCTGCGGAGCAACAGAAGGACTCTATAGCTTTCTCTCCCAGAAAGAGAAACACAAACTCCCCTCCGAGACAGTCACATGGGCTGCATGTAACAGGCCAAACCGGGAGGGCAAAGATTTGAAGAATTTCAGGTTCATAAGTTTATAGGAAAAACATTCCCTGAGACTGTTAGCCACAGCAATGAACAGTACTTTAATCAGCTTTATATCTGAGCTTTGTTGCTCTCTTTTCAGGTGGTGCCTGACCCATAGAAATTCCAGTCTTAATAGATGCTTGGAGGCTCCCTCACTGCTTCTACCAGCAAACTCTAATAAAGGAGAACTTCTTTCTCTGTTCATCTTCAGACTGCTGCTTCCTTGTCAGCCTCATGTGGCACAAGCTAGGCCAATATTTTTCAGAACAGAATTTCCTCACACAGAAAGTCGCCTTTTTCCAGGTTTCCTCGGAGCTGTCAGAGTATTTCAATCCTCCTCCCAGATACTATTCCGTAAAATAGTTTTCATTATAGTCTCATTTTGGCACCTCTGAACAACATTGGGAAATTTGGGCAGAACCCCGGATAGAGCTATGATATTATTTGATCATTCTTAAAATAGTGATGGAGAAATTAATAGGTTTAGACCCTCCTTCTTCTAGTCATGTCCTCAGAATGGTTTAACAGATGATTCTTCCATACACCAAAAGTGTGCCGGGGGGAAAAAAAACAACAACCCAGGACATCCCGTTTTCTCGTCTGACAGTATTGCGGTCATTTTGGGTGCTCTGCTGTCATGTGATTTTGTGCTAAGATCTCACCCCCAAAAGTGTGTTTTTTCAGGTTCACAATCTTGCGCGGGCACCCCAAAATACATGTTTTTAGGTGCTATGCTTGGAAGACCCAGAATAAAGTGCATCTTTTGGGCTCCATAATATTGCACAGGTCATGTGACTTGCACAGGAGCATGGGCAGGAAGATGCACATCCTGGTTTTGGGACTCAATAAGTTGGAGGGTATGTCCTTCCTCCCAGGGAACTAAGGGAACCATCACTGTGAAGGGAATAGGGGACTTTTAGCAACTCTCAGCACCCTTAACAAACTACACTTCCCAGGATTCTTTGGGGGAAGCCATGATTGCTTAAAGTGCTATACTGTTTTAAAAATATAGTGTAGATGGGGTCTATGTCCAATTCCAGGAGGAGCCAGTGTTGTGCCCATCAGATGTTGTTGGACTGCGATTCCCATCAGCCTCAGCCAGCATGGCCAATTGCCATAGACGATGGGAGTTGTAGTCTAACATCATCTGGAGGGCATTGCATTGTCTACCCCTTTGTTCCAGTTTCTATTTTCAAGCCCACCTAAGGAGCCAAATCATCAAAACCAGTAATGCTTTTTGAGAAATAATTGTAAAATAATTTTATCCAAGGCACACTGTAGAGTTTCCTGATTAATTTTCATTTTTTAAAAAGTTCATTTTATACGGCAATGAGTATAAATCTGCTTAGACACAAGATTGAATTTCTTCAAGGTTTTTATTTTACCTTGGGTGGGTGGGGGGTGAATCAACAATTTGATGACTGATATTGATTCCAAACCATGTTTCTTTGCAAATGGATTTTAAGAATTGAGGCTATATAGGCATCTGAAATTAATTAGCAGAACAGAATCATTTATTATTATTATTAAAAGACTTTTGGAGAAACTGAGCAGGGGAAAATGGAAATGTTGTTCATATTAAAGGGCATGTAGCGTAAAGAGGATTGGTTTAATAACCAGAACTGAGCAAATCATTTACGCCCAATAATTTTTGTGACAAATGCAGCTTTTCGGGGCTCATGGAGTAACTGGTTATAGCAAATGGCTCCAGTCTACAGAAACTTGTGCTGAGAAGTGGGCTGCATGTGTCCACAAAGGAATGGCAAGCAGGTTCAGATTGGACAACAAGAATCACATGCTAGAGAGGTGGGAGATTTTGTTCCTTCCAGGCCTTCCAAAGAAATGATTGGTGAAGGGAAAGTTAGCCAAGCGAACTACCACCTGTGAGTATGCACATACCTCCTATTATTAAGTGCAGGTGGGGTACTACCTATTGTTACACCTTTGTATGTACAGACTCTGATCCAGGAAGTAGAACCCATGTGTGGAAGGAGTGAAAAATTATGAGTCATGGAGGTGTGGGGAGTATGTGTATATGTACTTAACAGTGCTTAGTCTATCTTTTGGTTGCTAGTTTGTTCATGCTGTTAATATTGTTCTACAGATCATACAGTCAAACCTCAGTTGTCGAACACAATCCGTTCCAGAAGCTGAAATGTTCGACAACCGAGGCGCAGCTTCCGGTTAGTTTAAGGAGCTTCCTGCACTCAAGCGGAAGCTGCGTCGGATGTTCGGCTTCCAAAAAACATTTGAAAACTGGAGCATTTACTTCCGAGATTTTGGCGTTTGGGAGCCGAAACGTTCGAAAACAGAGCCGTTCAGGAACCGAAGTTTGACTGTAAAGGCTTTATTGATTTGTTAACCGTATAATATAATCTTTGCTTTAAATGTGGTGTTTAGCTTATTTTTATTAGTTGTTGCCTTGTTAACAGTGTTCTATAGATTGCTATTGTTTTACTGATGATTTGTTAGTCATTCTATATGATTTATGCTGTATTTGTGATGCTCTATCATGTTATTGTCATTTATTGTTTTTAAGCTGCTTTGGGATTCATTCAAATGAAAAGTGACATAGAAATATAATAAATTCAAATCAAATCAAAATGCCCCTTCATCAGATATTGGACAAATATTCTCACTCACCCACCCCTTTCAGATAAGGTGAGCATCGCTTGGCTGCTGTTTATGGGGGAGTAGGATTTTCGGAGTTGGTCTTGATTGTCTACTGGGCCTACTTTTTTCACCTCCCCCACGCTTTTGTGGCTAATGGGGTTCTTCTGATCTGTCTGTTTGGCTTGCAATTCACTGGTTGTGTAGGTGCAGGTGATATAGGCCCCCGGTGGAGCAACTGAGCTGCTGGAGGCTGAAAGAACCCTACCTCAAGCTACTTCTCATTGCTGTCTTGCTAGAATGGCTATGGTAAGGATAGGAAATGCACACTCCAGTTCATCAAATACTGATCACTAAGAAAATGCTGGAGAGACTTTGGGTCTCTTGGTCTGAATTTACGGCATGCAGGTGAAGAAAAGCATGGATCTGTTTTGGCGGACTGTCCTTTGACCTAGAATGGTTTAGCCAAGATGAGTGCTGTCTCAAAAATCTTCAGAAGTTCCTATTGGTTACTCTTTCTGCACTGCATGGTTAAGTAAAGTAAACTTGAGGGCATTCCAGTTATGCCTCATGACATCATTCCAGTGAGGGGGCCAGGCAGCTGGACAATAAGTGGTTTAGAGTGCTTGTGAGTCCTTTGGTACAATGCACCATTCTTTAGGAAGCCATATCTGAATGCAAGGATGTTGATCCTAATGTCAGTTGGATGGGTGCGCAGATGAGAGAGACGGCCAGCTAGATCAGTATCTGTTAAACAATGTTTAAATGAAAACAGATTCAACATAAAGACAAATAGGCCAGCTGCCAGTAAAGAAATGGTAGACTCAAAAGGGAATGCCACTGCAGAGAGGCAAACGTTTCCAAGACATAGTGCCTTTGAGAGAAGAGGGAATTCCTTTGTTCATAACTACTGAGAAAGTAATCTAAAGTGAAAAGGGCCATTTTTCTTTGCATGTGGAAAAATATTGCAGGAAGATCCGTCTGATATAATCCATTTGATCATTCATATCTTATGCAGCATCTGAAGCACAGCTCCGCCTACCTGAGCCATGAATCACTCCAAGCCGTGTCCTCCTTCAAGTCACATCTGGCAATCTTATCATGGCAAAGAACGTTCTGCACGTAGCAGCTCACTTTATCTCTTTAGAAAGAGGATACTTTCCCACATTGTTTGTTTCGCTCACTCAGGCTTCTGTAGTGTCCCCAGACAGATACTAACTGTGTTTTCGTAGGGTCCCATTTACTAATGTCTTTGAGTGCTTCTGGATGGGCTCATGCAAGTTTTTGCAAGGTTCACACAATATCATGGGTAGCAAAATACCAGTCCCATTTTCTTCCCAATTTGATGCTCCCCATACAGTAAATCGGATGATGGCAATGTTTTAGAGTAGCCTTCTTTCCTCCTAAGGGATGCGGATGGTGATGTGGGTTAAACCACAGAGCCTAGGGCTTTCCGATCAAAAGGTCGGTGGTTTGAATCCCCGTGACTGGGTGAGCTCCCGTTGCTTGGTCCCTGCTCCTGCCACCCTAGCAGTTTGAAAGCACGTCAAAGTGCAAGTAGATAAATAGGTACCGCTCCTGTGGGAAGGTAAACACCTTTTCCGTGCGCTGCTCTGATTCGCCAGAAGCAGCTTAGTCATGCTGGCCACATGACCCGGAAGCTGTCTGCGGACAAACGCCGGCTCCCTCGGCCAATAAAGTGTGATGAGCGCCGCAACCCCAGAGTCGGTCACGACTGGACCTAATGGTCAGGGGTACCTTTACCTTTACCTTTCTTTCCTCCTATCTTAGTTTACTACAGGGTTGGAGAATGTTAGACCTATGGACCAAATTCTGGGACTCTTCCCCCAGGCCACACTACTCACTACCCTAGTTTGTACCATCCTTGACTATTTATATCCTGGATGGGGTGTATCCTGGAATCTCATAGTTATTCTTGCTTTCCTTGATGGAGGATATGGAAGGAAAAACACTCATGAGGACACTCCTGCACACCTCAAATCAAGGTGTAAGTGCAAAACAAAAAACAAACCCCACACTCCACCCATGAGAATATGAGCAAAAATTATTTCCCCTTTGATCATTTGCAAATGCTGTTTCTTTACTCAATAATGAACAATGTAAGAGGAAAAAATGCAGTATGTTTTTCAGCACAGCACTACTATCGACAGTGGAGTGCAAAGGCAGTCTATGAAATGACAATTTTGGCAGATGATTGCTGAAGACTCTAAAAGATCTCTGAGCAGCAGACACTTCATAGCTAGAATTGCCTTGGTAATAAACTTTAATGAGTTGGAGAGGATGGAGGAAACAGGGACTTTTCAAGAGACACTTGATTGGCACTTCCCTGAGTGTAATTCATTTAACTGATTCCTATAAAACACATACTTGTGGGCTCTTCAATTACCTTGTACACGCAGAGTTTCATGGTTATTGACAGGTTTGTGGAATCCCTAACTGACATCACTTCCAGATGTGATTTGTGAGGAAGAAAGTGTCTACCTGAATGACAACAAACTCAGCTAAGCAGAAGCCAGGTTATTACCCTCCCCCCCCCCCGGGCCATTTTTCTATTCTGCTGTACTCATCTTATAGTACTCTAAGATACAGATGGGGCAGACATTTGGTTCACTTCATATTTTAATGCAAACCTAATTCTTCTCAAAACAATATGCAAGCAGAAAAGCAGCCATCCTTTGGAATTCACACATATTGAATTTCACAAGGCACTTCAACAACAACAACAACAAGTGTATAAAATGTAGTGTTGCATGCCACCTCTATCTCCAAGCCTTGCGAGATTCCAGGGGTTCTAGGCACTCACCCGGGGTTTGTGTTTCCTTTTGGAAATGAGGCACAACTGAGACTGTGGTGTCTTTATGATATATGGTTTAGTTGCACAGAATTACAACCCAAGCCTATGATGGAGGGGTTCACAGCATCAACATCATTAAAGAGTCTTGCCTACACTAACTGGAAGTGTTTCTCTGAGATTTCAGGTAGGAGTCTCCCTCCAGCACTGCATGCAGGTGCCTAGGATTTGAACCTGGGACTTTCTGCTTGTAAATCAGACGTACTACCACTGAAACACAGCCATGGAGAACAATATGACTAGACTTTCTCCCTCTCCATCAGGGATGCATGCATTGGGCAGCAGCCACAAGTATCACATTCTCAGCATTTGTACCCGGATAACATCAAGTTAGCTTATGTATTACCAAATATAATGTGACACATAACCCATGCCAAAGTCTACTATATCTCTCTGGAGCAACTAATATTTATAGTGCTCCAAAAGCATCTATTGGGAAGACGCAAAAGTGCAGCCTGAGGTCATCAAATGTTCTTGTAGTCTTTGGCAACAGTGTCTCCTGAGATGAGATGATAAAGGAAGTCATGAGTTTGAGTCCCACTGTTGTTGATGGTTTCTATTTCCTGAGCACTTCATTCTATTTGTTTTCCTCCGTGATCATGTTCCAAGTTCCACAATGGAATACAATCCAAGTTGTTAACTTATTTAAAGAGTTGCGTGCAGCAAAATAGCTGTTTTACTTGGGTGAACAAGAAAGAGATTGGAAATGCAAATGACATATCCAGATAAGGACCTGACAGCAAAACACAACAACTCTCTGGGTTAATTTTCCATTTTTCTTTGGTGAGCATGGCCAAATGCTGAAGTGATGAGGTGGCCATCTGGGTATTCCTCCACGAGGCTAAAGACCAATTGAATGTGCCAGTGGAAAAATATCAAAAAGTGTGTGTGTGGATTGCACTGAAGATCACAGTTTGGGCATGTGTCAAGGTGATAAAAGAAAAACTCCAAATATGGTAACCTAACTAAGTCATAAATTGGATGCATCTTTGGTAGGTTTTTTGTGGAACAAGATAGATTTCTTATCAATAAAGTTACATATAAATATTTAGCAATGGTAGTTATTTCTTTCTTTCTTTCTTTCTTTCTTTCTTTCTTTCTTTCTTTCTTTTTGCTTTCAATGTCTGAGGGCATTGTTGGTTGTGAGCCTCCTAAATTGAGGGTCTTGATTGCACTTGGGAACCTTAAGCCACCCCCATGGGGTGTGTTGTTGTTAGGCATGGCCCAAGCCTTGTCTGTTGGGACCCGGGATCGCACTTGGCTGTTTGGGCCAATTGGGCCGAGTGGCGTGATCCCAGGGACCTATAAATGTGGCAGCGCAACGGGGGTGGGGAACTTGCTTCACGCTGCCAAACCTATTTTAGGTGCTGCTGCTTTGGCCTTGCTTTGGATTGGGTCACCTGCTGTGGAGCAGAGGCTGGGTAGGATTTTTTTCTGATTGGCTTAGCCACTTGGTTTTCGCCTACGCTTTAGCAATAGTCACAACTTTGTAAGGTTTGGGGTTAGGCATTGGTTGATAGAAATGTGCGGGGGGGGGGGAGGTGTGGCCATCACCTGCCCCTCCAGAAATAGGGTATTCCGGTAAAGGACTCTGGGGGTCCTGGATCTCATCTGAAGTCCGCTTGAGGGGCTAGGGCCATGCCAGGACCACAGGAACCCCGGGGTGTGCTTCAATCGATCTTCACCGATGTTGCTCCCTCGTTTGGTGTTTACACTTTCAGACTGCCAGCCAGAGAAACTGGAGTCAGTTATAGTCCCTGACCAATGCCTAGGTTCCCTTACCAGTTCCTCAGGTCGGCAACACCTCTCCTTCCCGTTGGCGCAGGTCCCAAGGTCTAGTTCTGCGATGGCCCAGGTGGTCTCGTTGCATTTGCTCCTGCAGTAGCCATCCCGTAGGATGCAGGTCTGCGTATCTGTTTGCCTTCTGCGTCCTGGACCAGGAAAAATGGTTTGTTTTGTAATCAATTTGTTTTGTAATCAATAAAGTTGTGGCCCTAATTTTGCCCCAAAACTTAAACTAAAATTATGTGTCCGTTTGAAGTTATCTTACTGGAAAAGGGTTGGGGGGGTCTTGGGGCGCAAACTCCTTTTCCTTAGTAGCCAGAGCAATTGTAGAGAACCATCCCCCCCCCGCCCCCAGCATGAAGGTCATATTTCCTCATGGGTGACCTACAGGAGTGAACAGAACAATGGATGTGAGTCTTACCTGTGTATCTGTTCCATTGTGTCCTATGACCTGTGTACCTGTGTCCATTGTGTCCATTTGGATATGCATCTGATTTTCAAACATCATGCTATATCAAAAGTGTTTAAGCAACAAGCCTACAAGTGTAGATCTTTACCTCAGTTGTAACTGCATTGGATCTGAAATTGTTTTTCCATACATGCAATTGTTTTTCATTGTTTTCACATATGGAATTGTTTCTTGTTGTTTTAATTGTCAGTGTTTTTACTGGGAAATTGCTTCGAGATATTTTTATGGGAACTGATTCATAACTGGAATCAAATAATAAATAATGGGTGGAATTCAACTCACTTTTACTTGGAGTACACCTGTTGAAATTAATCAGGGCAGTAGCCCATCTAGTCCAGCATCCTTTTCTCACAGTAGCCAACCAGATACCGTACTTCTGGGAAGCCAATAAGCAGGTCCTGAGATCAGCAGCACTCTCACCTCCTGCAGTTTCTAGCAACTGGAATTCAGAAGCCCCCCTCCCCATCTAAGTAGAATAATAGAAGCATAACCACCCGACCCCATCCCACCCATCACTCCCCACCTTCCCACCTTTTTTCTTCTTCCTAATTGTTTAAACCAATTAATGAACCAAGAACTTATGCATTGACCACTAATAATGAAACATATGTTGTAGACATTTTTCTACATTGGTTGTTCTGTTTTTGTGATATACAAATGACATGAGAGAACTTGGTATACTTATCTGTATAACATTATTCTTGTTATTGCCAACAAAGGCCCATATAGTTAAAGCTATGGTTTTCCCATTAGTGATGTATGGAAGTGAGAGTTGGACCATAAAGAAGGCTGATTGCCAAATAATTGATGCTTTTGAACTATGGTGCTGGAGGAGACTCTTGAGAGTTCCATGGACTGCAAGAAGATCAAACCCATCCATTCTGAAGGAAATCAGCCCTGAGTACTCACTGGAAGGACAGATCGTGAAGCTGAGGCTGCAATACTTTGGCCACCTCATGAGAAGAGAAGACTCCCTGGAAAAGACCCTGATGTTGGGAAAGATGGAGGGCACAAGGAGAAGGGGACAACAGATGATGAGATGGTTGGACAGTGTTCTCAAAGCTACCAGCATGAGTTTGACCAAACTGTGGGAGGCAGTGGAAGACAGGAGTGCCTGGTGTGCTCTGGTCCATGGTGTCATGAAGAGTCGGACACGACTAAATGACTAAACAACAACACCACTCTTGTTTGTAAAACCCAATAAAAGAAGAAGAAGAAGCAGACTGTCTCTGACAGGAAATAGTAAAGCAGTTGTGAGTCACTCTGTCCTAGGTTAGGATCACAATTTGTATAGAAAAGGAGGTTTTCCCTGTGCCATTTTCCTCTCTTGCCCCCCCAACTCCCCCCAAAAAAATCACCCCTAAGGTGATATTCACTATCTCCTGGCATTGTTTGTGCATGTACTCATCTGCATTCTGAAGCCTCAGTTGAAGATAGGGGAGGGGGGCGTTGAAAAATATTATTATATTGCAAACCTCAGGGGTCCATCCCATATGCCGAGTCTGCTTTCAGCCTCAACATCCTGCACATCCACCCATTTTACATATACAGAGAGCAATGCTTGCAGGCAATGTGTCATTTTACTCCCCGGCGTGCAGTTTCATAAATAATTTGAAGGCATCGTGTTATAGTAAAAACAGTGGACCCTATGCCACAGCGAAGAATAACAATTGCATTTGCTAAAGCCAAGGAAGAAAGAGGAGTAAAGAAATGGGATGTAATGAGGTGAGAGAGGTAAGTGTGGTGCAAATAATCTTGTACTTTTATCCTCCAGGATTGGCAATTAGAGACTCATTTGTGTTCTGTCAGGAGGACACAAATTTGTAGTGGTGCTAGGGGGTAGAGGAGGGAGAAAATGAAACTAATGCTACTATGTTTTATAAAGAAGGAAGTTTTCGTCTTTGTTAAAGGAAAATCTCATGCACACCATAACAGCATGGATTGGCCCCTCCCACATCAATCTCCCCCTTTATTGAGTTCTGCTGTTGCTATGGTCTGATGCACACATGCTAAAATTCTCCAGATGGAAATGATCTCTGCTGCAACCACATGGGGGATGATAGTTGAATGTGATTAAAATAACACATCTTGCTATCCCAAAGTATGCAGCATCCCAAGGGTTACTATAGTAAGATACCGTATCTATTTGTTGTTTGATTAGAACCCCAGCTGTAATCAAATTAATCACAAAGGACAGTGGGGAGAACTCTGGTCCTGGATGATGGAAATGCAAAAGCTGCACCCCATTGTAATGAGGGTGAATTTTGAGCCTGTTCTGAGTTGATGAGTATTTTGAGATTCATCGCTGAGTATGTTGGATACCTGAGCCAGTACAAACAGTGTGGAGCCACATTCATTCAAGCTCTGAATAAAGGTGTTTATGCATATATACAGGTACATATATACACAATATACAGGTGTTTGCTGAAAGCATGGTGCCTAAACAATGGGACGGGGCAGGGGTAGGCATTGAAATCTACCCCACTGCCCCAGTATCTACTCCTCAGTTGCATAGTCACCATGTGTCTACCAGTGAACAGACAATACGATAGCCTATCCACAGGATCTAAGTGACACATATGTTAAGGTCATGGACAATAAGAGCTGTATTTTCCAGCATTTTGGAACTGGAGTGAACATGGAAAGCCCTTAACACAACAAGTTAAACCGAAAGCTTGTTTTCTAATTGAATTTATAATTGGCTGTACTTCTTCTTATCATTTGAACTGTGCATTGCATTTTCAATTTTTAATGGCCTGTAAACTGCCCAGGCAACTTAATTATATGGGTGGTAAACCAATTCAATAATTAATTAATTAGAAAGCTGTGCACATTCAATTGAACCTCCTACAATTTGGAACTCAGCCTTATCACCTGGACCCTTATGAATCCAAGTGGATGAATCCAAGTATGATGAATCCAAGTGGATTCATCCTCCAGAGCTTCCTCCTCAATGTGTAAAGATCTGATGTGGAGTCAGGACACAGAAGGTCAGCGGGGTTGGGGGTTATTTGCATGTTCCTTATGTGTTACCTTTCCCATGTCATCTTGGCACCACATTATTTCTGCTTTTCTCTCCGTGCAACCTCCGTTGCTTATCCACCCACATGTTCACTTCAGAGAGAATTACTTTATCCATGAGCATACAGTGAAGGACAGACACCTCCAGCAGAAATGGCTGGGTGCCAAAGTAACATTGTGGGATATGGGGTGGCTATATGTTCTTCCTCTCGCATGCAGCACCAGAAACATTTTGACAAGCTGGAACATGTGCACAGGAGGACAACCAAGATGATCAAGTCTGGAAACCAAGTCTTATGGAGAACAGTTGAAGGAGCTGGGTATGTTTAGCTTAGAAAAAAAAGAGACTGAGAGGAGACATGATTGTTGTTGTTGTTTAGTCGTTCAGTCGTGTCCGACTCTTCGTGACCCCATGGACCAGAGCACGCCAGGCACTTCTGTCTTCCACTGCCACCCGCAGTTTGGTCAGATTCATGTTTGTAGCTTCGAGAACACTGTCTAACCATCTCGTCCTCTGTCGTCCTCTTCTCCTTGTGCCCTCCATCTTTCCCAACATCAGGGTCTTTTCCAGTGAGTCTTCTCTTCTCATGAGGTGGCCAAAGTATTGGAGCCTCAGCTTCACGATCTGTCCTTCCAGTGAGCACTCAGGGCTGATTTCCTTAAGAATGGATGCGTTTGATCTTCTTGCAGTCCATGGGACTCTCAAGAGTCTCCTCCAGCAAGAGTCTCCTCCAGCACTCTCAAGAGTCTCCCCTTCATGGATCACTGCCTTGCCGTGGCGAAGGGGCTTGAAGAACTCAGAGAAGCTATGAACTATGCCGAGCAGGGCACCCAAGATGAACAGGTCATAGTGGAGAGTTTGGACCAAACGTGATCCACCTGGAGCAGGAACCGGCAAGCCACTCCAGTATCCCTGCCAAGAAAACTCCATGGACAAAGACAACAGGGAGACATGATAGCCATCTTCAAACATCTTAAGGGCTGCTACATGTAGGATGGAGCAGGCAGTTTTCTCCTGCTTTGGAGGGTAGGACTCAAACCAATGGAATCAAGTTAAATGAGATTCTGACTCAACATCAGGAAGAACTTTCTGACTGTAAGAGCTGTTCAACAGTGGAACAGTCTCCATCAGGACTTTTCTTCCATGGATGTTTTTAAGCCAAGGTTGGATGGCTGTCCTTCATGGAAGCTTTAGTTGAGATTCATTCATTGCAGGGGGTTGGACTTGATGACTCTTGTGGTCCCTTCCAACTCTATGATTCTACGTCCATAGTAAATGTAAATGTAAATGGTTCTGCCAAGAGCTATTTTTATAATAGATTAAAATGCCCTGGTTCTATCCCCCCATTTCTGATCTGTAGCTCATAATGTAATAGCCTGCTATACAGGATTTTGATGGTTCCCATGGGTGTTATTCCATCTCTGGCTAATTTAACTTAATGTCATGGATATTATAACTAATTCCCTAATATTTGTGCCAGAGTGGATCTTATTCCAGCATGAATTAGAGTTTTCACTTTGGATACGACTACTTACACATTTATTTACTTGTCCAGATTTATGTGAGAGCTGAATTTATTTCTAGAACTGAATCCAGTGTTTAAAAGAAGCTTTTCATGCAATAAATATACCCATTGAAAAATGTATTTTAAGGGCATTAAAGTTACCGTCAGCAACCTTTGCAATATTGTACCTTCGCATCTTGTTCCAGGGTGTCAAACGCCAAAGTGTTGCAATACTCACTTTGAAATTGTGGAGTTTCAAAACACAGTGATCCAGTAAAGGCAGTACATGCACATGGGGGGGGGGGATTAATTAGGTGCACCCAGCACACTTGATACCAGATTGGGATGAGAAGTGTGTATGCAGCACAGAAGTGCAGCTCCATTTTGCACCCCTGTTTTCACATTAACCCCATGTCTGTGTCTCCTCCGCTCTGTGCACAAACCACCCCATGGTAACTTCCTGAATCTTCCTCCTCCCACACATCACAACCCCCATTTTCACATTCTGCCCAATTATGAAGCCACCATCCCCTCCTTTTCTTCAGATCCTTTCATTTCCCTGCTTTTATCTTCAACCCCATTCCCATGCTTCCTGCTCTCTCTTTTTTGCATCCCTATTTTCACCTCCACTCTCATTTTCCTCCTCCCTCCTTACTTTTCACAGCTCTCCCTTGCACACAGACCACCCCCTATTTCCATGCCTCATCCTTTCTCCTGTTCTGCAGCTCCTTTTTCTGAGAGCCAGTGTGGTGTAGTGGTTAAGAGCCTCGTAATCTGGGGAACCGGGTCCGCGTCTCTGCTCCTCCACATGCAGCTGCTGGGTGACCTTGGGCCAGTCACACTTCTCTGAAGTGTCTCAGCCCCACTCACCTCACAGAGTGTTTGTTGTGGGGGAGGAAGGGAAAGGAGAATGTTAGCCGCTTTGAGACTCCTTAAAGGGAGTGAAAGGCGGGATATCAAATCCAAACTCTTCTTCTTCTTCTTCTTTTGTGCACACCCCCTTTTGTGTTACTGTATCTTTTAAGATGAGCAGAATTAGAAGAGTGAGACTGTCAGAGAAAGTTAACGTCAGTTGGTGGATATTTTACATATATGGGTAGTTGCTTATTAATAAAATATCTCTTCTAAATTATTATATTACACGGAACACATGGTATCAGGAGTGAAACACAGTGTAAGAAGGCTCCACATCCTTTGAGGATCAGGCATCCTTTGAGGGCTCTGCAACTTTTATCTCTCTCATATAAGCAGCTAAGGAATGGAAGAGAGGGAAGTTTATAGCAGCCATGTTTTCGTTCAGTGTCTCTACCTTTTCACCGTACTCAAACAATGGCAGAAGTCTGAATCAAGCAAGGGGGGAGAGACACTGAGAGAAGAATTGTGTTTTTAAACAATGACAGAAGTTTGAGTAGGAATGAAGATAAAACTTGTTTTAACAAAACACAAAAAATCAAGCAAACAAAACCTTAGTGTAAGGATGACCAGTTCACATATTATTTCAGAAAGTGTGAATTGGGGTAAATTCCATTTTAAATGTCAGCTTATTCAAATTTTCCTCCTATCTCTGCAGTCAAGTGTGATGAATGGGATGAAATTATGAGATGTGGAGTCCCCCCCCCCCTCTGCTCAACTACCCTCCTCTTTCAACTCCTCCTGCCATCAATGAGATGATAACCTGAGACAGAAAAGGGGAAGGGACTACAAACCTACTTTTTCTAATCCATCCCTTGCATCCGTTCTCTCAAACTGGACACAGCCTCCAGAAAGAGGCAATTTATATTTATGGATGGAATACAGTTCTGCCCCATTTTCCAGGGCAAGATTCACTCCCAAGGCAGCTTGCAACCATTTAAAGAACACAAAGAGTAGTTTAAATACAATTACAATGCATCAAAATAACCAGATTAAAAAACAAGTACAACAAAAGCAGCAGCAGCTAACAATCAGCATGCATGACAAATCAATACAACAGAGCTAAACAGAAATGTTTTAAATATCTGCTGTATGTCGACTATAGACAAGGCTGTACATACTTGTCTAGGAAGAGAATTCCACAGCTGTGGAGAAACCTAGGAAGCTGCCTTATATGGAGTCAGACCTATGTCTACACAATATTGTCTACAAAGAGTGGCTATGGAGCTCCAGGGTTTCATAGAGGCAATCTTGTCAGCCCTTCTTTGAGATTCTGAGATTCAATCCTGAGACCTTCTGCACTGAAGACAGATGTCCTGTCATTCAGTTAGGGCTGTTAAGGAACACTTGTTTGCATCACTTGTAGTGGATTTCCTACTGGCCCTCATAACATACGCCGACAATTCTCTATTTGGTCATCCTGGAGAACTGCAATTCTCAGAAAATTATTAAAAATTAAAAATTAACTATGCCTATCTGCATGTTGCTGCATGGATCTAAGGGTTAATTTAGTCATTGAAAACTGAGCTATTTTCATAGGAAGTTGTAAAACAGCTGAATTATTTCACTGGGCGGGCAATGGGATCCCAAATCCATTGCCACCACCCTAAATCCCAGTGAGCCCTGTGAGGGGGAAAGTGTTCTCCTTGCAACTCCTAGAACTCTTAAGAAACCACACCTCCCAGAGTTCTATGCAGGAAGCCATGAATGTTTACAGTGGGCATCATACTGTTTTAGATGTATAGTGTGAATGTGGCCCAAATGGACCAGCTTCCACTGATAAGACATCTGGTGCATGGGGAATTACTAACAATGGTCCTCTTAATCACAGTGACCCCACAAGGACATGGAGCAGTTCCCAAGACAAATTAAACTTGATTCAGTATTCATCCATTGTCTATTCACTTTGGGTGTGTTTGTAGCTTTGCATGTTCCCTTATCTTTTATTCCTGCTTGTATCCACTCACTTTTTAATATTAATTTGTTGCTGCAATACTTTATGGAGGGTTTTTCTTTTCTCTCTCCTTCCCTCTCTAAGAATTGTGCATATAAATTATTGCCTTGCACCATTTTTTTCCCTGCCTGCAAGCGATTCATTCGAGAATATGAAATATTTACCAAATGCCGCTTAGATGTCTTTTCTATCATATTCTTCAACGTTACAAAACAGATTGTTTACAACTGCGTTGCCCTTCTACCTAATGGGCACCCTAGGGGGATGTTGTTGGCTTTGAGACTCAGCTACATATTTCAATAAACAACTCCTGAAGCCAGCTCTCTTTCATAGCAGTGAACATTAATCAGGGACCTATCTGAATGGAGTACTCGCTGTTCCTCCCTTTGGGAGGAAACAGGAAAAGGACACACGTTGAATGTGTATAATCAAATGTGCATGGAAAGAGCATTGTCACATATTCTTGGTATTATCAGAAGCTCATCTGATAAGAACATACCCTTGTAGTATGGCTATAGATTTTTACCTGGTGGAAGACATCCTTTGTATGTTTTTTGGGGGGGAAGAAGATAGCATTATTGTTTTGTAACCTGTGGGCATTTGTAAGTCAGAAGGCAAACTACCCTAAGGCTGCAATCCTGCACCTGCCTACCTGGCAGAGCAAGCCCCACTGCACTCAAAGCACAGAGAGTGTCAAAATAGCATTAGAAATGCAGTAAGTTGTAGTGCTTAGGGCATTGGACTAGGTCCTGGAGGACCAGGAAGCTCACTGGATGACAAGTGGATTGAATAGAGATGATACACCAATAATTTTCACCTACCATTTTAAAATCTATTAAGCAGCCCATTTTTACTTAAAAGCAGAACACAACATAATTCAACTGTAATTCAACTACTGCATAAATGCATGTTGTGCCTCTCTTCTAGGAATCCCATTTTTTAAAAAACCTGTTTATTCAAGTGATTTATCTCTGGTTGACAAATTCATTGAGAAATGGGAAGCAGAACATGGGAATAAGTAGACAAATTCTTCCAATGGAGGAACTGGAAACTTTTGCTTTTCAACTTGCTCACAAATGAACTAGAACTAGGTGTGAACAATGAGGTGGTCAAGTTTGCTGATGATATCAAAATATTCAGGGTGGTAAAAACAAGAAGGAATTGCGAAGAGCTCCAAAAGGATCTCTCCACTGAGTAACTGAGCAGTAAAATGGCAAATGAAATTGAATGTAAGCAAGTGTGAGATGGTGCCCATTGAGGCAAATTTAAAAATAATAATAATAATAATAATAATAATAATAATAATAATTTATTTATATCCCGCCCTCCCCAGCCGAAGCCAGGCTCAGAGCTTCTAACAACAGTAAAATAATACAACATTCTAAAATCATTTCATTATAAAATCAGTTCAAATCAGATTAATGGCAAGCATTTGGCTAGAGTTCTGTGAGGATTGCCAAAGGAGGGGGTCAGACTGTGCCTTGGCCAAAGGCCTGGTGAAACAGCTCTGTGTTGCAGGCCCTGCAGAAAGATGTCAAGTCCCGCAGGGCCCTAGTCTCTTGTGACAGAGCGTTCCACCAGATCGGAGCCACAGCCGAGAAAGCCCGGTCTCTGGTTGAGGCCAGCCTAACCTCTCTGTGGCCCGGGACCTCCAAGATGTTTTTGTTTGAAGACAGTAAGGTCCTCTGTGGGACATACCAGGAGAGGCGGTCCCATAGGTACAAGGGTCCTAGGCCATATAGGGCTGTGTCTACATTTCACAGATATGCTCATGGGGTTTGAACTAACGGTGACTGGCCTTTGGATTCCAACCCAGAATGGCCCTGAGAATGAGGGGACACTTAAGATGCAAGCTATTTCTGCTTACATGATTACTAAAAAGAGCAAAAAAAGAGAGAGAGAGAGAGAAGAAAGAGGCTTTGGAATAGGAGGGTCCACGGGGAAAATGCTCGTCAAAATCTGCTCAGATTGGCTTCCAAAGCAGTTGCTGGCAACAGGGAAGAGGAAAGAAACAGAGGAAATTGGAGGGGAAGAAAATAAGGGATTGCTGAGCCTAATCTGCCTCTGAGCTTTTCCCACTAGCGCCTTGAGTCTAGACTGACAGGCGGAGAGAGGTCTGTAGGGGGTTACACTTGGCCGTCCCATTTTTGCATCATGCCCACTGAAAGGGAGACATCTGCAGAAGGCAAAGCAAGGAGGAAGCCAACAGCACTGCCGTTAAAACAAAACAAAAGTGTGCAGAAAGCCAAAGGGGGATCTATTAGACGACTCCGGCAGATGAACTTTGGCCTGAAGAATGTGCATCTTCGAAGCTACTTGACAAGGTGATTTCCTGCCTTGCATTGTTTGATTAACCCCAAAAGAGCTGGCATGGCACTGCTGTCAGGAAGAGCCTCATTCAGCTTATTGTGTTAGCAACCTGAGGGCACTAATATCAGTGATATAAAATTAGAAGTCTTCATGCTTGGGCTGTTAGTCTGTCCCCTGGCACTGTGGAATCAGAGAGGTAGGATTGATCTTGACCTTCCTGTTTAGCTATTTACCAGTAAGTGGTAATTCTTTAGTCACTTACCTGGGTGTAAGTCTTACTGACCTCAGTAGAGGTGTCTTCTGAGTCGACATGTAGAGGACAGGGCTGGCAGTCTTTAAGATTCCACTCAATTTGTTTGTTTGTTTAGACTATTTGCCAAAAAAGTAAACATGGTGACTTACTTAAGGCAGCTCACAATGTAAGAAAATGTATGTTTAGCCTGGAAAACAGGAGACTGAGAGGAGATGATGATGATGATGATGATGATGAAGATGATTTATTTATTTATTTATTTATTTATATGGGTGGGGACCCATCTGGGTGGGTTTACCCAGTCACTCTGGGTGGCTTTCAACAAAATATTAAAAATACAATAAACATCAATTGTTAAAAAACTTCCCTAAACAGGGCTGCCTTCAGATGTCTTCAGATAGTTGTTTATTTCCTTGACAACTGATGGGAGCGCGTTCCATGGGGCGGGCGCGATATGATAGCCATCTTCAAATATCTTAAGGGCTGTCACATGGAGGGGGGAACATGGTTGTTTTCTCCTGCTCTTGGGAGTAGGACTCAAGGCAATGGCTTCAAGTTGCAAGAAAGGAGATTCCGACTGAACATTCAGAAAAACCTTCTGACAGGAAGAGCTGGTCAGCAGAGGAACAGAGTCCCTTGGGAGGTTGTGGACTCTCCTTCCTTGGAGGGTTTTAAGCAGAGGTTGGATGGCCATCTGTCCTGGATACTTTAGCTGAGATTCCTGCATTGCAGGGGGTTGGACTAGATAACCCTTGGGTTCCTTCCAACTCTACAGTTCTATGAATCTACAATTCTAGGTGCGACACATAAAGAAAAATGAATGGGAGGGAGGAGGGGAAAGCAAGCTCTGGCACATGTTATTAAAGCTATAGAGTCAAATATATATGTTCTGGATGGAGCTCAATGGCACACACAGGAGATCATTCCATCAGCATAATTACTTCTGCCTGAAAGGTGGAATAATTTCCCCTCCTATGTGCTGTTTGAGGGGTTATCCTGACCCAACTGAGCAGACTTTGTGAGGGCGCAGGGTGCACGGTGTGAGGAAAGGGGGAAGTTCCACTGTGCTGGTGGGACTTGTGCTGGCTTCTGCTAGTAAATGAACCTAGTTAAATATGCCATTGTGTATAAATGGATATGGAAGTGGGGTTTAAAAGAAAAAAACAAAAAAATTCCAAAAAATGGGATTATGCTTTGCAGAATTAGGTCCTCCTGTCAGGTTTCCCACAAGCATCGGGATGGCCACTGTGAGAACAGGATACTAGAGCCATTGGCTTGATCCAGCAAACACTTCTTAAGTTTGTAGAATCTTGGGAACTTATTGAGGGTTTAAATTTTATTTTTAAAATAAAGTATTAAGAACATTTTAAAACTGTGAAGCCAGAATAAAAAATATACAGCCCTCCTCAGTATCCCAGCATACAAAAAATCAATTACAATGAAAGAGAGCTAAATATAAATCCTTTTAAAGGCATAATAGTGAGAACAACAACAACAACAACATCATCAATCTGTGCTTTTCCCAAAAAAAGTTTAGGGGTACTCTCATTTTGTCTCAATAAAATCGCCATTTTATAGTTCAAATCCAGAAAAAAATACTGCTTCACACATTAAACATTCGTTTCTGTCTGAGACTCAGGAAAAACAGTGACAGAAAATGAGGCCGCCATTGGGGGTAGCAACGGAACTGATGATTCACTGTGCTAGAGAAGAAACTATTTATTTATTTTTTTAAAAAAGTTTCTTCTCCCGTTAGCTTCACAAATTGTTTAGGGGTATGTGTACCCACCCCTGCGTCCCCCCAGAAAAAAGCACTAATAATAATAATACCAGATTAATGCAGTTGCAGCTACACTGAATCACTATAATATTAGATTTCTGTATTTTCAAGGTAGAGCAGCTTTCATTTAAATGTCAGCATATGGAAGAAAAGAGCACCACATAGTAAAAAACAATTCAGATTTAATTGAATCCTCAGTTCCCCTGATGTGATTTGTTAGATGGTCTATTACAGCATAGTTCCAAATCTGTGCATATAAAAGCTTAATCTCTCTCTTTCTCTGTGTGTGTGTGTTGTGTTGGTGAGATAAATTGAAATTGTTCCATCAGAGCAGCTGTATGTAATAATTGACCATATTGTGGCATAAGGTCACTAAGAAGACTGAAAGTGTGACATGAAACAACCTCCCCTCTATCTCTCCCCCCCCCCTTTATTTATGGATGTTTCCCCTTTTAAAAAAGCCAGAGGGTAATTTTGTACACAAAGTCTTTGCAAAGAATGTGCTCAAAAATGGATGGTCCCCACTAACGCCAGAATGTGGGAGCAAGGAGCAGAGGACTGTAAGTAATTACCACTGGACTTAGCCAATAATTCATGCTATATTTCTGTTTAATAAGATGTAACTTACTTGGCAATCCTGAGGGATGAAAGGCAAGCTTGCAATATAAGACTTGATTATCATCTGAAGCACTTCAGCTTTTCTTTCCCACCATGAGAAAGTTCATTTGGAGTCATCAATTACAATTAAAGGATCATTTTTGCTTAACCTGCTGAAAACAGATTAAATTACGGGCAATCCAAATGGGCTGATTATATAATCAACAGCTTATATTGCATAAAAGGCAGATAAAACAGGAATCTTGTCATGATGCAGGAAAAAAATACACATGATATTTCTTAACCAGAAAGAAAATCATTCAAAGGATTTACTTCCCTGTAGTTATAAATTTAAAATCTTCTGTCACCATGCGGTTTGCATTATAGATGTCAACTTGGTAAAGAGTCACGGCAGAGGCAACACAATTAATAGTGAATATGAATAAATAAAATGATCAGATTCTAGTCAGGCCATTAATAAAACTGCAGCCTCTCAAAAAAAGGGAAAAAAAGAAACTTGTTCCAGAAATTTTCCATAGTACTTATGTAGACAGGGACAGGAAAAGCAATGGAGGAGAATAGGGGATTGTCAGAAGACACAAAATTCTTTGTTGGCCAGTTATTTACTAGCACAGTGGACTAAGTACATAAGGGCTCGTCTAATCAAGCATGTTCTTTTCACATTCTGGCCAACCAGATGCATAATGGAAGCCAACAAGTAGACCCTGAAATCACTTTCCCCACCTGTGATTCCTGCAACAGGTAGGAGCGTTTCCACCCCCATCGCTCAGCCCAGACACTGAGGTCCTCCTCCTAGGGTCATCTGCTAGTTCCCTAACTGTGAAAAGCAAAGTTACGGGGAACCAGGCAGGGGGCCTTCTCAGTAGTGGCACCCTCCCTGTGGAACACCCTTCCTTCAGATGTCAAGGAAATAAATAACTGTCTGACCTTTAGGAGACATCTGAAGGCAGCCCTGTTTAGTTTTTAATGTTTCATGTTGTATCTGCTGGGAGCTGCCCAGAGTGGCTGGCGAAACTCACTGGTGGAGGAAGGGGGTGCGGTAGGTGCGGGCCACCCCAGGTGTCATCCCTGAGGGGGGGGGTGACACCCCCCCCCAGGATGCTTGCCCCCGGGTGCACAGCATGTGCACTGCTCCGGGTGCCGGAGCAGCTAGCTCTGCCTCTGGTGAAACCCAGACTGATGGGTGAGGTATAAATAATCAAATTAGTAGTAGTAGTATTCAGAGGCATACTGCCTACAACTGGAGGTTTCAAATATTTTGATCTTTCCTCATAGGTAAATTGCTTCATCCCCTTAATCATTTTGGTTGCAGTTTTCCAACCCATTTCCAACTCTACAATATCCCTTTTCAGGTGAGGTGTATACAGTACTACTACTACTAATAATATATTTATACCCTGCCCATCTGGCTGGGCTTCCCCAGCCACTCTGGGTGGCTCCCAACAAAATATTAAAATACAGTAATCCATCAAACATTAAAAGCTTCCCTAAACAGGGCTGCCTTCAGATGTCTTCTAAAAGTCTGGTAGTTGTTGTTCTCTTTGACATCTGGTGGGAGGGCTTTCCACAGGGCAGGTGCCACTACCGAGAAGGCCCTCTGCCTGGTTCCCTGTAACTTGGCTTCTCGCAGTGAGATTACCGCCAGAAGGCCCTTGGCACTGGACCTCAGTGTCCGGGTAGAATGATGGGAGTGGAGACACTCCTTCAGATATACTGGACCGAGGCCGTTTAGGGCTTTAAAGGTCAACACCAACACTTTGAATTGTGCTCAGAAATGTACTGGGAGCCAATGTAGGTCTTTCAGTAATCCAAATATAGTCGCAATAAAGGTTTGTATTATTAAATTGTTATTTATTTTCAGTTCCTTTTCTGATTAGCCCTAAAATGGCTCGTATCAATGGCTTCAAGTTACAAGAAAAGATATTCTGACTAAGCACCAGGAAGAACGTCCTCATGGTAAGAACTGCTTGACTGTGAAACAGTCTCCCTCGGGAGGTGGTGGACTCTCTTTCCTGGGAAGTTTTTAAGCAGAGGTTGAATGGCCATCTGTCCTGGATGTTTTAGCTGAGATTCCTGCATTGCAGGGGGTTGGACTAGATGATCATTGGGGTCCCTTCCAACTCTACAATTCTATCATTCTATGTTCATATGATTCTAAAAAGTGCACACTGTTTCACACCTACACTTGTAAATTCATAGGGACAGTGTATACCTTTGTTTAGAATAACGTTTGAACAAGCCTTGCGTTTCCATGATACATGTGTTCACTACAGCCGGCCTTGGGGATACAGTAACATCTTAGATATACTCCTAAGATGTAATATACAAGGAAGCACACTTTCAGGTAGACCTATGCAGACTTATTCCCCTTTGTTTTATTTTCCTTTGTTAGCAACCTCAGACTTGTGTGGCATGACTAAACAGCAATTGCAATTTATAGCACCTTTGTAGTGAAAACCTACAAACGTCTACTTAAAATTAAATCCAAAGATTTTAATGTAGCTTACTCCTGGGCAAATGGGTACAGGATTGCGGCCTTAGTTTCTCAGATGGAAATTACTATGCAAGTTCAAAGCATTATTATTGTTATTCAAAATGGAAAAAAGAGAGACCTGTGTATTTTTGTTCCACTCTAGCAACAACAGTGTAGAAGATTGATTTCCTTTCCATTAAAATTGTACATTTTACTTATGACCCAAGGGGCTTAACACAATATATTGGGTAATCATAACAGTAATAATAATAATAAATTTCATTTATAGGCATCCATGCCTGAAGGCCACTTGGCATCCTATAAAATAATAAAAACAATTTTCCAATATAGAAAACCCCAAGAGCTTGTAAACAAGTTCCCCCGCTTCCATCCCACCCACTCTGTAACTATAAAGACAAAATATTACAAAAATCTGAGCAATGAAACTAAATCCCCAAAATTTAATCCAGATCTCACTGGGATGGCAAACCAGTGTCTGGGTTGGGACACTTTATATTGCAAATGGAAGAGTCTTCTATGCAAAAACCTCCCTTCACATAAAAATCTAGGTTCTAGGCTATCCAGGGAGGTTGAAGCTGGAATCTTTCTCCTTGATAATATAGTTTCCTGCATGCAGGTAACCTTTTGCACAGGAGGAAATTATTTCATGTGAGCACCACCTTCTGTCTGAAGTGGTTCAGTTTAGACGTGGGTCAAAACTAATCTCAGTGGCTCTTTGGGAATGATTAACCTCAAAATTCAGGCCTTGAAAGCTCAATTTTTTTATTAAAGCATTAGATAATGTGATAGTGAGTCACCTACGTCTGAGGTGAAAAGATAATCTAAACATGTCAATATTCAAAACTCTTTTTATGAAATGGGAAGTCTCTTAATCAATGTTAGCTATCAAGGCTTTCCCCCCCGTTCTGGTACCTCTCAGGTGGGTGCCATTGCTATTCTAAGAGAACGAGGGAGGTGTTCATGGTGAAATCAGGCACCTCTTTTTCTAGAAAAAGAGCATTGGTTATTCCAGTATTCAACAAAATGTACATAGATCATTGTTGTTAAAGTAGGTTGCCTAGATCTTTCACGGTTAATAAAGTCATTTATTTTGATAGTTGTCAAGAAGCAGGCATATCTAACATATAGCTGTGAACTGCTCTGTGGTCTTCAGTTGAAGAAGAAGAAGAAGAAGAAGAAGAAGAAGAAGAAGAAGAAGAAGGGGAGTTTGGATTTGATATCCCGCCTTTCACTCCCCTTCAGGAGTCTCAAAGTGGCTAACATTCTCCTTTCCCTTCCTCCACCACAACAAACACTCTGTGAGGTGAGTGGGGCTGAGAGATTTCAGAGAAGTGTGACTAGCCCAAGGTCACCCAGCAGCTGCATGTGGAGGAGCGGAGACGCGAACCCGGTTCCCCAGATTACGAGACTACCGCTCTTAACCACTACACCACACTGGCGGTATACACATTTAAAATAATAATAACATATTGAAATACCATTTTTATTTGGGGAAAGACCACTAGAGATACCTTTAGTACCTAGTTGCTGTTTATGATCTGTTCTATATAGTATATCTGATGATCAAAGCCTGTTAGCTAGAATAATGGTGGAATTTAAATTCTATTGGGGGAGGGGCTAGTTTTATTCCACATTTCCTTTAAGCAAGGAAGGAAACTAATAGCCTATAGCTGGAGTGCTCCCCCTCCCCCAATTATTAGGCAGCCTTACTAAATTCTAATCAGATCTGGTGAAACATTTAACTAAAGTTTCATTCATAATAGCCCCATTCACACTATACATTCCAGACCCTCCAAGTATCCCTATTTTCCAGGGATGTCCCTGATTTAGAGAAGCCATACCAGTTTCTGATTTGATCCCAGAGTGTCCCACTTTAAATTTATAGTTTAGATAGGGCCCCCAAAATATGATTGGTTGATTGGTTGATTGATATACCATCCTTCATCTGAAGATCATAGGGTGGTTTACAGTATAAGTAATTTAATGACACACATCTCTCTCTTGGATTTTATATATAATGCTCCAGTTATGCTTGACTGCAAGTCTTCCATAATCATTATTCCCTTATTGCTAGATTGGAGCAACTTTATCACAAAGCCTGGACAGCCATGAAAGAGGCGGTTTCTGCTGGAAAATATACTCCCAGCCTCTGAACCACTGCCTGCCTGGAGACTAGAGTAGCTCCCAAGAATACATGTTGGTCGGTCATCCCTGGTATAAGAAAACAAAAATGTCTGGCTCCTCTATGGACATGTGAATTTAAAGAAAGCATTTCTAAATATTTGAACTCACATGGGTCCAGAGAAGCCAGCTTGCATGATACACTTAACTGCAATCTTCCATCATCATCATCATCATCATCATCATCATCATCATTAACTTTTGATAAAATTTCTCAGCAGAGACTGAGTAAACTTATTATGCATGGGATAAGAGTACAGGTTCTCTTACAGATCAATAAATGCTTGAAGAACAAGAAGCAGAGAAGAAGAATTAGTGGAGAGAGGTAAGATGTTCAGCCAAAGACCGGTGCTGTTGGACTGGTGAATAGGTGACATAAAGGTGAGAAATGATTTGACCAAGTTTACTGGTAACATTCATTCAGGATGGTAAAGCAAAACAAACAAGGTTGTGTGGGCAGTTCTCAGAACTGTGTGATTGGGTATTAAAATGGCAAATGTGGTTCAATATACATATATGTGTGAAGTTTTAACTTCACATATATACTGATGGAATCTGAACTGACAGCAGCTTACTAGGAAAGTGGTTTTGAAGACATGGTGGATAGTTCAATGAGAAAATTGACCCAGTGTGCAGAAGCAGTGAAAAGAGAGGACTCCATGTTAGTGATCATTAGGGAAGGGAACTGAAACAACATTGCCAATATCATAATGCCTTTGTACAAATCTATGGTGCAACCACAGTTAGAATACCTGTGTACAGTTCATCACAGCTCAAAGGGGATATTTTAGTGCTAGGTAAGATGCAGAAAGGGATAACTAGGGAGGTATAGAAATCAGAAAAGAAAAGGCATGTGAGAAGGGGCATTATATAAATTTGTGCATGGGGGAACATATGCACACAAATGCACATCTCTGTGCATGTAAGGCTGAGATGGTGCCATCATTGGAACATCACTAGAAACAAAAATCATGTAAGTTTGCAACAACCAATTGTATTGAATGGCAGTGTGATCACCTTTTGATGAGGAAAGGCAAACATGGAGGAAAATAGCTCTCAGAAAAAGCAGTAATGGGAACAACAAAGCAATTAATGGAATCAAAGCAAAGCAAATGCTCAAAAAGGTGAGTTCTTGGTGTTCAATGGGCTATGTTGAATGTGCTTCTTTCAAGTGAATATTGAAATAATGGAATATTCAGCCCTACCGTAATTAAAATTTAGCTCCCATTATTAGTCTTCCTCGTGTGCTTTTCCTGTATCTTGAGTAACTTAATAGTGGAATGAATATGAGCACAGATGCTAAGAAACATCTCTTTACATCCACACTTGGTACCCATCAGTCATGTTCTCCTTTTAAGCCTTTTGTGTTGTGTCAATGCAATTTGATAGTTATGAGTTTTTCCTACATAATCACATTTGACTGGACTTAACTGTCCAGGGGTCATTTATCTTTTTACCTTACCTTATTACTCTTCCGTTGGTGTCCAAAAATTTCTCTGGCATACTTAAATTTAGCAGTGATGAAGGTAAGAAATGTGCTATACGTTACCAAGACTCAAAACTTTTCCAAGGGGACTGAAGTGCAGAGAGATGATCACTAAGAAGTCACAGATTATACTTAGCTAACTCAAAGTGTACATTGCATCCAGGAGGCTAAGAAATAAATGCTTCATTTCCAACGCACAATGAAAGTCATTTTGGATCCTGTGAATTCTCCCAAGGGCCATGCCACTGATTCATGTCCAAGGATTAATGCATTTTCTAATATCATTGATCGTGGGGAAAGCATTCAGTGACCTTGCTTCACATGTAATAAATTAGTGGATGCTGGGTTCCTGAGTGCAATAGGAATTTTACCTCCCTGGTACAATGAACACTTGTTTGTGAATTTGTTTGCTAATAGGATCAATAGAGGCCATCATCATTAATCATCTTGTACTTTTGACTTTCGGCTTTCCAGAAAAGACCTTTAGCTGTTCTACATTGTTGATTTTTCAGATATTGACTTGCTGTTTTTTAATGTCTCTCTCGGGTTGAGAGTTGGACAGTAACGCAAACTTGATTCTTCCACCCAAATCCCAAACTCGCTTCCTTAGAATAAAATCCAGTGGATTTCAATTGTATCCCCCACCCCTTGTTGGTGTCCATGAGAGGTTTCACTTTTTTGAAAGCAAATGAAATTTAGTCATTAGTTAGCATTGGGCATAGTTGCTGCTGGAAGCTTAAGGAGGTAGCGCTCATTCTTATGTAGTCACCGGGTTTTCCCTAAGCAGCGAAATCCTCTGTAGATGCATTTAGATGCCCAAGTCCCATCAGCCCCAGTCAGTGTGCCCAATAGTCAGGGTGGTATTGTCCAATAATGTCTGGAGTCCACAGTTTCCATTTTCCTGCCCTAAGTCAAAATTTGTTCCTCCTTAGCAAAGCATATGAGGCATTTCAAATACAGTGGTACCTCGGGTTACAGACACTTCAGGTTTCAGATGCTTCAGGTTACAGACTCCTCTAACCCAGAAATAGTACCTCAGGTTAAGAACTTTGCTTCAGGATGAGAACAGAAATCGTACGGTGGCAGGGAGGCCCCATTAGCTAAAGTGGTACCTCAGGTTAAGAACAGTTTCAGGTTAAGAACAGTTTCAGGTTAAGAACAGACCTCCAGAATGAATTAAGTTCTTAACTGTTCTACCACTGTAAAGCCAATAGTATAGAAAGCCTAAATGTAACTACTTTTTCTAGACTTGACATTTGTTCAGTTGAATACTTTATCTGCTAAGCTTGTTTTTCATAGGGAACCAACAGACATACCTTTCATAATTAAACTAAGCTCATCTTGATTCAATTCTTGCCAGCATTATAAAACCAGCATCCTGAAATCAAAGAGGAGCTTTGTTAAGAAACATCCCAGCATAATCATATTCTTAAGACTGCAGAGTCAGTGAGGAAGAGCACTCTGACCAATCTTGATTACATTATCACCTTGGAAATAACAGCACAGAATGTAATGAAATCAGATGAGGTTTTAGTTTTATATTTTTAAAAGGAAATTATTTAATATTATGACTCATCAAGCAAGCTAATTTCTTGTGTGTGCAACACTGATATACCTTTCTGCAGTAACTATGAAATATCTATAGCAATACATCTGGATTGTATTTTGCAAATGATTTTGATCTGAAAATATAATCTGAGACATTCTAAAGAAAAAGACCTTGCTTTTTTTCGGTTCAGAATGTGGTTGCCTTCAGGGCATCACTTTGGCTAACAAGAAAATATGCAGCTTAGAAATTGTCTGAAGTGGGGCTTGCCGAGAATAGTGTGTACTGACCACAAGATTCAGTTTAGACTCCAGTTTGCCACTTCTTAAAACAGTCTGATTTGGCTCCGATCAAGTTGGGGCAGGGGGAGCCTTAAGTCTGCTTTGTTCCCCACACCCTTATTAACTATTGGGGCATTTTAAAAATATAGCTATGTTGTTGCTTTTGACAAAAGGGAATGGAATTTTTGAACACAGCAGTCCCTCCTGAGTGGATCTAGGGACTTTTGTGCTGGACACCCCTAAAATATGACTCTGACCCTGAACAACATATAGCCTTTTAAAAATTATTATTATTATTTGACAAAATCAAATGAAATTTGCAGGAACGGTTACTCCTTCTGAGGGCATGAATCCTGTCAAATTTCAGTAGAATGTTTGCAGTGGTTTTCTTATACAGGCAGCTATTACAGTTTGCGGGTGCATAAAAAGGAATTACTTGTTATCCCCTGTGGGTTTGGAGGGCAATTGCTTTGGAAATTGCAAAAATGGAAGAGATGTCCTTGGGTAAGAAACCTGCCAAATTATGGTCAAATAGGTCCATGGACTAGGAACTTTAGAAGTTGGTTTTGGTGTGGGAAGAACAAAAGGGCTTGGGTCTCCAAGGTAAACTTATTCTCTCTGGTTACAAGTTAGAACAGTCTACTGTGAAGGATTTCTCCATCCCATCATTTCCTGCCTGACATCTTCCTTAAGCTTCAAGACATAAGTTTCACTCTAGGAAAGCTACTCCTCCCATCCCCTAGCACTAGGATTGGACAGTGCTTGTAAAATCACCCCCTTTGATTACCAGGTAGTCCTGTCAGTCACAAAAGAGAATTTTCTCCATACTCTCTATCCCCTGTAGTGCTTGCTCTCCCTTCCCCCTTCATTCCATCAAGGAAGATGAGATATATTCTTTTTGCTTTTGGCAGAAGCTTGTCAATAAGTCTTTTTATGTCTGGATCGCTGAGATACCATGAAGTGCTTCAGGGGTTCCTGCTTCAACTTGTGTTCACCTCATAAACATTCCACTTTAACTTTTGCAAACCCCAAATACCACTGAGGCTTCTTGCTCAGGATTCATTTGAATCCAATGCATACCTAACAGAGAGGAACTATTCGGCGTTACTATTTTTTTCTACATTACAAATCAACAAAACAGAAACAGAAGCATATCTTAAGACATTTTTATTTAGGATAACTTTTAATTCTCAAGAGTAATGCAGGGATAAATTTTTGAAGCAGTATTGGCAGTTTGGTGGGGGCTTTCCCCATTTACTTATAGGTTTTATGGATTTTTACATTATCTTCCTCCTCAAGGAAGGCTAGGAAAAGGAAGGGAGAAGTTCCTGTTCAATACATTTCCCTCTGTTTCCACCCTGCTTCTTACAAATAAGGTAGCTTACTTTTCCCAACAAATTCATACCTATAACCAAACAAATTATTTGTCTGGTTTTTTCCTCTCCTCTTCATCCAATGAATCCAGAGACAGTGAGCAGAGGTACCGTAATTCAGACAAACATTTTATTTTAGCTAACTAATTACAAATGTTTGCTTTAAAAAAATAAATACAAAGTGACCCATTTCTAATTATTCTATATTTTCATGATTTAGGATACTATTTCTTGTCCAGAAGATCAGCTGGGAAGCATACAGTACCCAGATATGAAAGAGAGATTCCTGCTATCATTGATATATTGGGATGGGACAGTTCCAGTCCTCTAGTCACCTCACAACATTAGAAGGTCCCTTCTCCCCTCATTGCTTTCCTATTAAATGGTTGCACTAAATGAGGTCCCTCCCAAATTAATGAGCCTAAACAACACCAATGGTCCCCAATTAGAAGGCATATGGCTAGCAGAGCTGGCAAATCCCTCTGCCTGGGATCTTGGCTAACAGCTAGCATCTGGTGTATTCTGCACTGGTCTAGATGCCCCAGAATTGCACTCATGTCGAGTCTGCAGGCTTCCCATAGGCCTCTAACTGGCCAGTGTGGGGGACAGGAAACTAGATTAAATAGACCTTTGGTCTGATACAGCTGGGCTCTTCTTCTGTTCTCTATTAACACACAAGGGAAATTCTTCTATGTGCCACCGTTATTTTTTAGACTTGTTCTTGGCACAGCAAAGCTTTAGAACAACTGCTCTGAAGGATGCTGCCCCTTGCTCCTAACCCGCCCTCTACAAGATGCTGAAAGGAATATTAAATATGGCATTAGTGCCCTTAATACATTACAAACTTGCAGGGTGCGTCTCCACTTCCAGTTAATTGGCCTTGTTTCACAAGCACTTTCATTTATCCTGAAGGACAAGCACTTTAGGCAACATTTGTCAGCCTAGCTGCCAGCTCCCCAAAGCAAGCCTAGCTCAGGGTGACCTCATGCACCAAGCATGCAGGGGTCTGACCATGAGCAGAACCCTTGAACAAATATAGACACGAAGGCCAAGCACCATATCAGTTGCAATGATAGGCAGAGTTTGCGATAAACCTTTATCACATTTGGAAAGGGAGAAAGGAAAAAGAAACTTGGTCCGATTCCAGCTCCAGAGATTGAGACTCCTTATTATTATTATTTTTACCCTCCACTTTCCAAGTCTTGCCATATCAAATTAAGCCAAATAAGGCTGACCACTCGCCCCACTTATTTATAACATCACAGGAAACTTGGAATGACTTATTAAAAGATGGAAATAGCTTTCTTCATCTTGGAGGCAGGCTTGTCTCTGCCAAGGAACACAGCAGCTGGCTGCGCACACAAACACAACCCCACAAAAAAGTGCCCCCAACACTGAAGGTTACAAAAACATACCTGGCCTTGCTTAGCAAGATGAACAAGACATTGGTGTTCCTGCTTTGATACAACAAGCGACTTTCTCTGAGGGATTGTATCGTCCTTGACTCTCTGGCATAGCCTGATAAATATGAATGACAAAGTGGAACAGAAAATGACTAATTGATGCATTTATCGCAGTCTTGGCAGCAGGACTGAGATCACCATGACTTTGCCTTGGGATGTACTTCAGAACTCAACCCAACCCTATCTTCTCCTACCTACAGCATGGCATAAAAACCATGGCTCTGATAACATAGCAACGTGGTAGCTCCTCTGCCCAGTGGGGTGGCAGCCTGGGAAAGGGGACCCCTAAGTTGTGGAATTCCCTCCCCACAGAGTTGTGATTGGCACCTTCATTATACAGCTTCTAGAGAACACTGATGAAACTAGTGGGTCGTGGCTTGATCCAAGGACAGGAGCACTACCACCATGCAAAAACTTGGTTATCTAAGTTTATTTTAGAATAAGATGTTCTGTTTCCCCTATCCCCTTGATAATTATCTTATGTATAACTTTTTTTAAAAAAACAAACAAACACAGTTTTGTGGGTTGTAGCTGTGTTTTATTGAATAGAGAGAGATGAGGTGAGTGGAAGAGCTGCAGGCCTCAAGTGGGGTCATGCTTTTCGCAAGCCCTGAACATGGCTGTGTCATCAGAAAAGGCCTTGAGACAATGGTTTCTCTCTGATCCTGTTTTAATATGATGGCTATGTGTTCCCTCCACTGTCAGAAGCAGCATGTCTCTGAATACCACTTTCAGGGAACTACAAGAGGGGACGGGACATGGGTGGTGCTATGGGTTAAACCACAGAGCCTAGGACTTGCCGATCAGAAGGTCGGCGGTTCGAATCCCCACGACGAGGTGAGCTCCCATTGCTCGATCACTGCTCCTGCCAACCTAGCAGTTCGAAAGCACGCCAAAGTACAAGTAGATAAATAGGTACCGCCCTGGCAGGAAGGTAAACAGCATTTCCGTGCACTGCTCTGGTTCACCAGAAGCCGCTTAGTCATGCTGGCCACATGACCTGGAAGCTGTTCGCCGGCTCCCTTGGCTAGTAAAGCGAGATGAGCGCTGCAACCCCAGAGTTGGTCATGACTGGACCTAATGGTCAGGGGTCCCCTTTACCCTTTACCTTACAAGTGGTAAGTTGCTGTTGCACACAGGCCATGCTTGTGGGCTTCCTATAAGTCCCATAGAGCTCCCAATAGGACCTAACCCAGCAGGGCGCTCCTGACGTTCTTCACATGTGTAGCAACATATCAACATTTCTCGTAATATGTTTCATTTCATTCTCTCTCACCCCGCCCTCTGCCAATTCCTTAATTAAAAGGGACTGGTTTTTAAAGGTGATATATATGCTGAGGGTTCTCTTGAGATTTAGTGTTGAAATAATGGCAGCAGAATAGCATACAAAATAATATAAAGGCATATCCCAGCTGCCTTACTGGGATATAGCATGTTGCATATGATGAATTTATTGGCAGGGAATGTAAGCTTAAAAAAGTAAATCCATCAACACTATCAAGATGGATGTGCGGGTAGTAAAATATACACACACCTGCAAGCTGTTCTCAGAAAAGAGAAATGACCAGTTCCTTCTTGATCTCCTCTTCACCCCCAATTTCCTTAGAGGTAATTGTTTCCTTAGAGAGAAAATTCAGTCTCTAACATTCCAACTGTTGGAGTCTGGTGGCTTCCTTTCTTTGGCTTTTTCTGATGCTTAACTGTAGTAGGAACCCCAAAATTAAATAATTCTATTTGTGTGATAAGAACATAAGAGCCTGCTAGATCAGGACAGTGAGCCATCTAGCACAGCATCCTGTTCTCACAGTGGCCAAACAGATGCCTATGGAAAGTCAGCAAACAGGACCTGAGAACAACAGCCACTTTCCTCTCCTCTAGTTTCCAGCAACTGATTTTCAGAGGCGTTACTGCCTTTGACCATGGAGGCAGAATATGGCCGTCAGGGTTAGTAACCATTGATAGCCTTATCCTCTATGAATTTGTCTAATCCTCTTTTAAAGACATTCACATTGGTGGCCATCACTGCCTCTTGTGGGAGCAAATTGCATAGTTTAATTACAGAAGATCATGATCTGGTTTTGACAGTCCTGGACATCTGTGAAGACCTGTAGTACTGAGATTGTCCCAGCAACTATGGGCCAGTTGACGTGGCAGAACATGTGGAGACTGGGAGTGGTGATAGTACATATGACCCCCTTCCTCCACCATGTGTTCCTCATAACCAGTCAATAGCATACAGTCCAATGTTTTCTGACTCAAAACCAGGATGCCTGCCTTCTGGGCATGCTCCCAGGAGAGGCACATGATCTGTGCCTCACTCTCGCCCCCCAAATGTGCTTTTCTGGGTGAGATCTCTTGCCTCGCCCCAAAGTGCGTGTGAGATAATGGCTGTCAAGATAAAAAAAATGGAATGTCCCTTTTTCCCCCAGGACACTTTGAAGATATGCAACAGGGCTTGTGTGAATGTCTACAAGAAATGGGGATTTTTGGAACCTGATGTTCAGATGAAGAGGATGCTTCACACTGAAGGCTGTCTGCGTGGTGGAGGGAAGGCGCTTACGTGACCCTATGGCTATGCTATTTCAGCACTGTTCACCCCCCAAAAAATGTATGAACCAGGACTCTGCCCTTCCTACTATTTCTTTCCCTTTCATCTGTGCTGGTATTCCAGTTCAAGTTTGGGCTTCTAGCCCTTCTAGGCAACGTTGCCCATGATGGTTGAGCCAGAGGCAATGGTGGGCAGAGCAAACAAATGTTACCTTTGCACAGTTCTCTGGTTTCTGCATATACTCATATACTCTGCCCTTCATCCAGGCAAACAGAGGCATTATCAAAGCTCAACAACACATTCCAGCTAGGCAAGGAGAGGTATGAAGCAAGGCTAGTGAGTGGTCTGGCCTGGAGAGAGAGAATGTTGACTGGTGGAGGTTGTGTGGCCCTGTGAGGGTCCTAAGCACCACACAGTGAGGCCTGCAGACTTGTATTTGACTCCCAAGCCTGAAGTTTTCCACCCCTGCCCTAAAACATCATTCCCAGCACATGGCAGGCCCAAACTTTTCTTGGAAGCTCCAAGGGAAGATATTCCGCAGCTTCTGCGCTGCCAAACTTTCCTTGCAGTTAGGATATGTCTTCATCGTTTAAAAAAGCCCCAGAGGTTCTCCATTGTTTTCATTGCATACCACTGACATCGGTCCCAGAGAGGTGACCTCTGTGGCGAGGCAAACGGTTTAAATAAATAAAAAACAGGAAGAGCTGTGTTTGGTTTCTCCCCTTCCATCTGTGCACCAAATGGATTTTTAACAGGAAAACTGGATGTTAATGGAGCCCATCCAGGAAAGTTACTCCAGCAAAATCTCCACTGGAAACCGCTGTCTCTCCTAGAAAGCCTGGATGTTTGCTGCATAGCAGAACTTCTTTCTAATCATCAGGCTCAGTTGGTCGGGCCCCGGTGTGCTGAGGATGTGATCGTGGAATGGATAAAGGAAGAGGATGGCCCAAAAGGTATTGAGGGAGTCAGCTGCTGAGCAGGGGTGTGAAAACTTTACTTACAAGTTGGTTTTACCCACTGTGCCTTCCCTTGCAGTTGATGGAGTAATGGCATTGTAATGCTTTGCTTGCAGGCAGTCAATTAAGCACCTACAGTTACTCTGCAGGGTGTAGATTTTACATGTCTGGCAGGTTCATAAATAAAGAGAGCGACTGCGTACTTTAATGCCTGGTCTCTCCCCTACCGCCCCCCCCACCCCGCAAACATCATTCCAGTATTGATTTCAGATCTTTTTGCACTTATACCGAGTTCACTGCTCACCCTCTCCCGCTTTGTCAGGCATTGATTTGTGGCATCCAGTTCGGCAACTCTGGGAGACTAAGCACCTGTAGACACACCACATTGGTTTGCGATTATGTTCAAGGCCAGGTGTTTGGCAGATTGGTTCTGAGCTATTTTGGAATGGGCAAGCCCCAAGGAAAATTCCAAGGCTGCAGTGCAATTCAATGGCAGCAGCTTGTGCCTCTAGATGGCGCTAGAGCAGGTGTGTCACCAGAGATGCTCATACAGGGGTGGTTCAGACATTACAACAGGGATGAGGAAGCCCATCAGGTTCTGCCGGTGCAACCAAAGGTCAGGGATGATGGGAATTGGAGTTAGTTCCATATGTGTTTTATTGATTATTTCAGCAAGCCCATCTAACATAGAATTAAGTTTTGTGTACTTTTTTTGTAAAAATAAAAAATGCACATTTTATATGTTTCAGGTATTGTTGAAATAAATTGATTAATTTTTATCTGAGTCATGTGACTCAAATTGGGTCTACTAGACCCCCAAAAATTAAACAATGTGGACTAAAGTTGCTTCTGGGACCCCTCTGGAATTAGGGGCCCTCAAGCTTAAATAATAATATTCTTAAATTATATTATTTATAATATTTATTATTATTTATACCCTGCCCATCTAGCTGGTTTCCCCAGCCACTCTGGGCAGCTCCCAACAGAATTAAAAGCACAATAAACCATCAAACATTAAAAGCTTCCCTAAACAGGGCTGCCTTCAGATGTCTTCTAAAAGTCAGATAGTTGTTTATTTCCTTGACATCTGATGGGAGGGCATTCCACAGGGTGGGCGCCACTACCAAGAAGGCCCTCTGCCTGCTTCCTTGTAGCTTCGCGTCTCACAGTGAGGGAACTAGCAGAAGACCCTTGGCACTGGACCTCAGTGTCCGGGCAGAATAATGGGGGTGGAGACGCTCCTTCAGGTATACTGGGCCGAGGCTGAGGTCGTTTAGGCTTAAGCTTCACTAGTTTTATAACTAGTGGAATTTACCAGCGCTGACTTCCTCACGCTGCCTATAATGAACTCACTGTGACATGGACATGTCTCCAGCACACAGCCCTACATCAAAACACACAAGATGCCACAGTGCTACTCAAACTCCTCCAGCTCCAAGAAAACAAACAGAAATGGCCCCATTACTGCCAGGCATCAATTCAGACTGGGATTTGAATCTCCTCGTGCTGTTCACAAGAAAGTCCATCACACATGAAGCTCCTGGGCAGGGATCATGCCAACAGCAGGCATTCCCCTCCCAGGTCAAGGGTTAAAGAGCTACACAGGGAAGAAAATATTCTTATTACAAACAGCCAGGGCCAGGAAGGGCCAGGAAACTCAAGAAGGGTGCACACACAACAACAGCAGCAAATCTCCACAAGCTCACTGCAGTAAATGGGGTTGGGAATTAGGAGATGAATTTTGAGCCCTGTTCGCAGAGAAGGGACAACATGGCTCCATTTACCTTGTTTATGCTTGGCAGAAACCAGCTATGTCTGGGCCAAAAAGCTCCCAGGATGCAAGACCTAACCACTTAGCCACAACAGGAGATGGGAAATGTACTTATTACAGACACTTGGCTTCCCCCAGGTCCTTAACCCTGTCACAGACTCCAGGAGCTTACTTATCAGAAGCCGGGAGGTTTATCTACTAATTACGGTAAGACTAAAGTGATGGTGTTTGCCAAAAGGCATAAGCATCATAAATGACTTGTTCATTTGAGTACTTAGGGTTTCATTTTTTTGTGAAGGTGCTCTATGGCACACCCATTGTGAGGCAATTAAAATTTCATCTGCATATTCATTGGGGGACTATAAAGGCAGCTTATTATACTAAGGGTCATTGACGGTAAAAGTTCCTCCTAGCTGAAACTCTACCTTGCTTGTTATATGGTACAGCAATTTAGGGTTGCTCTAGAAGAAATGATTTGAATATAATGCAAAATAAATTTCTACATGGGCTACTTGGAGACACACATAATAGAACTGGCACATTACTTAAAACTGAAGTTAAAGTAGATCCCCATTCTTTAAAAGCATTCATTCATAAACCCATGATTCTATAGTGGGGTGAGAGGGAATTTTGCTAAGGTTAAACTAACATTTAGGAAAACAGTAGGTTTAGAAGCCTGGACACAATGTTGTAACCAGGGGTGTTCTGGTGCCATATATTTAATGGCAGAAGCGTATTTAGAGTTCTGAGTAGACATAGTTAGGACTGCACTGCAAACTGGGAGAAAGAATGATTTCATCATCCTGCCGGGATATATTTGATTTTGAGAATAAAGGTACAAAGAACCCAAATTTTATTTATTTGGGACCAAGATGGAAGCTACTTTGAAATTTACAGAAAATAGATGTATCATCTTGGCCAGGAAACTGTACAGATAAAAGCCACAAGTCACAAATATTTCCATGGTTACAATACATGATGACTGCAGGAGCAGGAAGAAAGAGGTGAAAATTTAATCACTGCTCAAACTCTGATGAAAAAATAGCAGCATGCATATAAAGACACAATCAGGCCACTATCTTCACTTCACCCAGGTCTCTCCCCCCCCCCCACCCCGCTCCCTGCAGGACTCCTGCCTGCAATTTCAAACAGTCTGTGGGTGGGATCAAGGATATGAAGGGAGGTAGACAGACAGCAGGAAAAGCCTGTTTATACAAATCCGTCCCAGGTGCAGTGACCTATCCTTGCCCTTCTGACGGTCACACTCCCCAGTTGACAGGATGACAGAGTTCAGCCCACAAAAAGACAATGATTTCACTGCCACAGTCAGACCACAGGCTGCCTGGAAGGAAAGAAAACAATAGCAAGCATTTAAAAAACACACAAAAATAAATAAAAAATAAATAAGTAGTTATTTTTATATAAAGGGATTACTTTCTCCCAGTGTACAGAATGTGGGTTCTTTGACTCATCTCTGTCTTCAATATTCTCTTCATTTTTTAACTCATTAGTGGGGACGAGGAAATAAGTCAGTTTGGGTTTCTCTCAGTTTCTCATTTTTTCCCCAGTCTTTAACTTCACTTCTCCTCATTCCCACATCAGTTTGCATTGTTGCTAATGTCCTCATGAAAATACACCAGCATTTTAGTTCAAGAATCTCCTATTATGCACACGGTTTGTATGGAATTTTGCCTACCAAGTATATTTTTTTGCAAAGTAATTGTCTCTACCCTAATGCATTTTGTAGGGATCAGGTGGCGCTGTGGTCTAAACCACAGAGCCTAGGGCTTGCTGATCAGAAGGTCAGTGGTTCAAATCCCTGTGACGGGGTGAGCTCCCGTTGCTCGGTCCCTGCTCCTGCCCACGTAGCAGCTCAAAAGCACGTCAAGTGGAAGTAGATAACTAGGTACTGCTCTGGTGGGAAGGGAAATGGTGTTTCTGTGTGCTGCTCTGGTAAGCCTTTGTAAGCCTACACTCTTTCTTTCTTCCAGGGTGGCAGGACAACATTCTCGAGGAGCACCCCAAGCAAACCAAATGCCCCATATCCAAGAGGTCTCAGGGCAATTCATCCATGGGGATGAAACTGTACACCCACCTTTGCTGCAGACCACAAGCTCTTCCAATGGCAGCTTGGCCTGTGTTCAGCAGTGGCATCATTGCTACAGAGATAGAAAATTATGAGTGGGGCGGAGGATCTTACAGGACTCTGTCTGTCGCAAATCCTCAGCCTGTGAGCTCAGCACAGAGACCCAAGAATTTCCTTCTATTGTCCGAGCACACTCTAAAGGGATGTCACCTTTGCCTTTATATAGATGCCGAGGCATTGCCTTATTTATTTACTTATTTTAAAACAATTTTCCTTTTGAGATGTATTTATATATCATCACTCAGTGTAGGAAAGTGTTTCTCAAACTTTTGGCATTTGCCACCGTTGCTAACCTTATTGCATATTCTGCCTCCCCAACAGTGCAGCATCCGTTCCACAGCAGTGGTGCATGAATTCGCATGCATACAAACTGCAACTATTGTGTAAAGGAGCAGAGTCCAAATTCAGTGCTAGTATTGGAAAACAGAATGGAAGAAGACGCCTCTCCTAAAACCACGTGCATGGGGCACCATTAGAACACATCAGGAGCTCTTCCCAAATTATGTTGGGGCAATGGGGGCTGCAAACCCAAAAGAGCAGCCCAGGTGTTAATCTAGTCTACTATCCTGCTGCCCAGCAAGGCCAAGTAGATGCCTCCTGGAAGCGCACAAGTAGCATGGGAAGACGATAACTCTTCAGCAACTAAAATTATGCAGCATTTAGACCAGAGACTGCTCCTGTATAGCCAGCATGACTAACATCCATTGGCAGACCTAATTTCCACAAGTCTGCCCCCTGTCATTGAATCCTCATTTATTTATCATGGCTAAATTAACCTACATATGCATATATTTCAACTCTGCTGATATACCAGAGACAGACACTGTTTTTGTCATTTGGGGTGCCTTGTTCACATGTTGTTATTTAGAATTGCTAGGGGTCATACACACAGGCACACACAACTTATTTGAATGCACAGCCATGTGAATGCATGCAAATTAATAGAAAGGCACCATGTATCCATCACCCAGTCTGCCATTATACATGCTGGATGCTGAGGCCTATCTTGAACCACAGTAGCATATGCCAGACAAATAGTGGCTGCCCCAAAGTGCACATGTAATTGTGACTTTATATCAATGGAAAACAGGCTGCAGCAGACTTAACAAATACAGATAGAGCCCTCAGCAGTGTGTTCTTAGCAGGGGGTTCAGGGTAAGTTTTAGGGATGAAGATAGGGGTTTAAAAAGTGTGACATGTTGAAGAGTATGTTCATGACTTCAAGGATGAAGGGAGGAAGGCTCAACTTGTCTCAGGATCCTGTCCCTTCCCAGAACCTGAAGCACTTTCAAATATTCAGCACATGCCCACAAAGAGGGCCTGCCTCACAATTTGAAAACACCAGGACTCACACTATGGAAGCTAAAACTACTGAGATTTTTTTGAAGGAATTGGATTTTGCGGGTGTTGTCCCTGATTACCTACAAACTACATAATGAATACTAGATGCAGAATTCAGGTCATTCTCATGTGATTCCATTTGAGGAGGGCAAGCCAGTGCACACACTTGGCCTCGCTCCTTTCACTGCATTCCCAATAGCCTATCAATGTGTTCAAGTGGAAGGTCTTTTTATCTAGAAAAGTCAACTCCACTTACATTACAGGATCCTATTTATGCAAGATTCTACTCTGCACAGGGAGTTAACAAGAGAAGAACTTCAGCTCAAATGCACAGACAGCTGCAGCGATGAGCCATGGGGAATGCAATGGGTGGGTGTGCAAAGCAGGGCACACACCCTCCATATCACTGAAATTGCATCTGGAGGAACAACTGAATCTCATAACTATATTCAGTATGTGCCCTCCCCCTTATGGGTACTTACAAGGCTATCCTTGAAGGTTTGTGGGCCTAGTAGAATCTCAGAAACCACAGCGATAATTGGATAAGATTTCCTGGGATGGATGTGCAGGGCTCAACTGAGCGCCACACTCCACTCCAAGGAAATGAAACTGGTTAACAGCATACACAAATATCTCAGGGAGCACAAGCCAGTGCTGACATTCTAAGCATTCAAGAGTCCAGATCCTGTGATTTAAGTGGACATTTGAGTCCCGTCTTGAAGTGGACAGCTCAGTCAGTAGAGCATGAGGCTCTTAAGCTCAGGGTTGTGGGTTAGAGCCCCACATGGGCACTGCAGGGGGTTGGACTAGATGATCCTCATGGTACCTTTCAACGCTACAATTCTACGATTCCTGGGTCCATTTACCATGGCCTTCTCTCAAGCCTGAAGTGAAGACAGTAGACCATAATTGGGTGGAAGGCTCATAACTAATAAGGATCTGCCACGGATCTGCAACTATCACTGTATTATCTAACATTCTTCATATCCATGTGAGCATCCTATATCTTAAGGATACAACTGGAAAAACCAGTCACTGTCTCACAATATGGATGACACCATTCTGGATCTACAGCTTTCACCTGCTGGAGAGCCAAGGAAATCCTGTCTGTACCACACTACCTGGGAAGCATTTGATGGGTTAAAGCCTCCAGGGCACAAGGAAAGCATTCTTCCCACATCCCCTTGAGCTAGCTGGTCTTGAAAAGTAGGTTAGGAAACTGACCCTCCAGGTGTCTCAAAGTATTCATAACTCCTGCTCTCGCTCACACTCCCTGCTAGTTGTGACTAGTCTCAATTGACTAGTGTCAATTCAAATATCCAATCAGTCAACTCTTGACACATCACTCCCTAACAGTATGGAGTAGACCGGTGGTGGGGAATCTGTACCCCTCAGCTGATTGAACTACAAGTTCCGATATCCCTGAGTATAGGCTAAGCTGACTGGGGCTGATGGGAGTTGGAGTCCAGCAACATCAGGAGGGCCACCGTACCAACTGAAGGAATCACATCCAGAAATGTGACTGACTAACCCCACACTACTGGCCTGGGAAAGTTGGGTGGGTTGCCCCAGTGGATCTGAAAACCCAGGCATTTTGTAGAACCACATTATGTAGGCATGCTTCTCCCTCATGTCCCCATTCTGACTTCTTCTGGCAGAGATTCAGAGATTCAACATTCTGCCCATTAGTCCACACAAATTTTATATAATGTACCCTCCCCAGCCCTGTACCAAATCCAGCAGCAGTGTATGCTGGGCATCCAAACATTGCCAATTTTGTACCAACACTATGAAGTCTGAGAATATCCTTAACCGGTGGCTGCATTGCCAGAACATGTTAGCAGTCACAGATCATTACTCTATCACTCTGCTCATTAGACTGATGAAGACTGAGGGGGGGGGTGAATAATCAGATTCAGCTATCACAATGGCACCATCTGCCTCCTTTGCACTACTTTCAAAGACCTCAGCTATTTTTGTTTCAATAATGACATTTATGAAGCAAGGAACACTTTCTCATTTTTTAAAAAAAATCTGTTCTTTTTAAACAGAGCTCTCACCTGTTTTATATATTATTTAAACCAGGATTTCTCATCTCTTTTTTTCTGTTCTCCCCCCCTCCCTTTTCCAGAACAAGAAATAACTGCAGGGTTGATGACAAGTCCTTGAGATAAAGCTGGTGAGTTATGATAGCAAGAGTCACCCTAAAATGTTTGAATTTTGGCTCCTTTGGGAGAAGGGAAGATAGGATGTGGAACCCCCTTGTGGGTGTTTCAATGGGCTGCAAAGCATTGTTACTAATATTATTTGGAATGTTGGCCAAATCATTTAAACAATCGAGATTTTTAAGCAATCCATCCTCTTATAAATTAGAAATAATTTGTTCTGGGAAGACAAATTATTATTACTATTTTTAAAGATTCGCCTCTCCCTAGACAGTCAGGATGACAATTCTTTTCCCTGGTAAAATTGCATTCAGAGGTTTTGTATGGCAAGCTCCCTCCACATCCACCTCCAAGAAGCTTGAGCTGTTGATAAGCTGTGATTTGCAGTACAATTTCAGAGTGCTTGTATGCTAAAATAAATAAATGTCAATTCCTTTATCCTCACTGGAGGAGATGAACAAGTGGACAAGAAAAGCATCAATTCTGCATAGGTCCAATAACGATAACAATAACAATAACAATAACAATAATAATACATATACCACATTCATTTTAGACCAGTTTTCCTTTTTAAGATATCCATCTGTATCTGTAAGATAATCCCTGGTATACCATTTATACAAGGGATGGAGAATTTGTAGTCTTCCAGAAATTGCTGGATTATGACTTCCATCACCCTTGACCATTGGTCACTCTGGCTGTCCAAAACACCAGACATGCATAGGATAGCAGTGTTCCTTTCCATTTGCTTTTATAGTCAATACAAGCAGGGCTGGTGCAGCCATTAGGTGGCGCTCCTGCAGGTGCCTTGCCTGGCCAACCTCTGCTGGTGGCAGCATCATGGGCAGTGCAGGCAACATCAGTGGCAGAGTGGCGCCTCCTGTTTCGCCACAAGTGGTGAATCAGGATGTGTCACCCCTAAACACAGCCTTCCAATCAATAGCAGCTGACCTTTGGCCTTCCAACTGCTGCTGGACTACAAACCCCATCGGCCTTGACCTGAGGGTGATGGGAGTTGGGAGAGCCACAACAACTAGAGGTGAACAGGTTCCCCACCTTTGCCACAGGACCTGTACGTATCTTGGCTAAACCCCTCCTGAAACATGGGTCAAGATGGTACCCTTGAGTGGAAGGAATGATAGAAAACCCAAGTTGAAAAGATGAATTGCTACTACTCTGACAACTACTGAAGAACATTAGAGTGAAGTGTGTGTGTGTGTGTGTGCCAGTGTGGTGTAGTGGTTAGGAGTGGTAGACTCGTAATCTGGTGAACCGGGTTCGCATCTCCGCTCCTCCACATGCAGCTGCTGGGTGACCTTGGGCTAGTCACACTTCTTTGAAGTCTCTCAGCCCCACACACCTCACAGAGTGTTTGTTGTGGGGGAGGGAGGGAAAGGAGAATGTTAGCCACTTTGAGACTCCTTCGGGTAGTGATAAAGCGGGATATCAAATCCAAACTACTCTCCTCCTCCTCCTCCTCCTCCTCCTCCTCCTCCTCTGTGTGTGGAGGGGGTCTACTGGTCTGGAACTGAAAGGACAGGCCCCATCTGACAGAGAGGAAGGATTCACATACACAGAGAAAGCAAAATGAATCAAGCTTTTTAATGCACTCTAAACATGACAGCAATTGGCCCCTGTGGAATCTTGGACAAGCTTGACGGCCGAGAGCTATTTAAACCAGCAATAGTCTCAGCAGTGTAGCATCTTCATACTTATGAAGGGAGGGGGGAATTACTCTGCATAACAAAATACAAAACAGCAGGCAGCTGCGGAAAGAACTTGCAATGGGCAATGCAAACCATTACCCAGATTATGCATCCTTATTATTTTACTTTGATAGCCTTGCTCATCTCCCATAGGCTCAGCCAAACCTTTCACAATCTTAATATAATTGTATGAAAATGGACGTGGAATCAAATATAAGTAAACAGCAAAAACAAAAACCCATAAATATTCCTCAGGTTAAACATCCCACTTGTATCATACATCCTTCCTGCTGTGAGACTCTCCTATATCTCCTGCTTGTCAGAATGGAAGAATGAGAGGGATATGTGAATGTATGGAGAAACTAGGCTGTCCTCTCACCTGGCCTCTATGCCACATGGCATGTGGGTTGGATGGAGAAAAGGCCTTTGTGGGACCGATCCAGATCCACAGACCTTCTATTTATTACCCTTGGGAGAACATAGCCTTGAGAGTTGCTGAGGAAACCCAGCCAGATGGGCGGGGTATAAATAATAAATTATGATGATGATGGAGAAATTCTTTTGACATAGCTTCTCTTCTAATCTCCTTATTTTTCTGCGTTTTTTAGAAGTGCATTTAGATAATTTTAGACCCCGGATTTAATTGCCATATGTACCTCCCTCCCCATTATAAACAATTGGTGAGTCTCACTTCTCTCAGGTCACATTCAAACCAGCACTATTATGCTCCTTTAAGCAGCCACAAGTTTCCGCCCAAGAATCCTGGGAACTGTAGTTTGTTAAGGTGGTGAGAGTTGTTAGGAGGCCCCTCTTCCCTGCCCAGAGAGCCCAAGTCCTGTCCTGTCCTGGTGGTACCAGAAACGGTGTACAGAAAGTACCTGAACAAAGCAGCTAAACCATAGAATGCTCATCTCAGTCTGCGTCCTTCCTTCTGATGGGTTCCCTTGTCCCCTGTCACCCCGTATTTAGATTTTGTTTCTTTGATATGAAGCCTTCATGTTGTATTGCTGGGAGCACTTCCACTTTCACTCAGAAAACTGATATGAAAAATAAAAAGAAACAGAAATTAGGAAATAAAAGAACTTTTTACTGCAGAGGGAAAGAGACCAGCGGGCTCTTATTTCCCCCTGTTCCCTCATAGAGCTATTTTCCCTCACTGGTACAAGATGCTGCACTTTCTATTCATTTCCTGGCATTACTGCAGAGGCACGACCATAGCCTTTGGCTTACACTAAAATCAGGCACTGGATAAAATAACAGTGGCATTACCTGCAGCACTGGTGTTAAAATAGCTTTCATTTAAGGAGGGGAAAAATACAAAATAAAGTGTTTGCACTTATGGGAGGGAATGGAAGGCTTGTAGCCTGGCTGTAGCAATTATTAGCCTGGTTTATTTTACCCCGGAGAAAAAAATATGCAACCGAGGAGAGCAGAGTAATGGCTTGGAAATTACTCAGATCAAAATGCTGTTGTACACCGGATATTCTTTGCAGGCTTGAATCACCTTTTCCATTCATTCTCACAGCACTGCTGCCTTCGAAGAAAACTACCATTTCAATTTTCCATGCTATATGCAAGGTCCATATTGAAAACAAATGTCAGCCTGCTTTAGAATAACAACCCGGTGTTATTTTTTCCATAAGCAATCCCTCCCCCACTTCTTTCTTTGCCTTTTAAGTCTGAAGTTCCCTCTGTCTGGTTTTATTAAGTGTGTGAAAAGGTAGGCAGTTTGCCCAAACTCTGAAAATGAAAGTTTGTTAAGCAACCCAGGTGGGGTGCACGAAACCCAGAGGTTCAACAACAAAGGAAGGAACACAATATGTGTGAAGGCAACCAGAGGCCTTTCAGACCTGCGACCTCAAGAACAGCATTCCTCTTCAAGTTCACACACCTCTTTGTGGTGGGAAAAGTTTAAGATGGTATGAGGGATCGGGGAGATTGGTGCTTTCTGCCCATGAACTCACCATGGGGCTGATGGGCCATAGTGCAATCTTTGTTGTTGTTGCTGTTATAATAATAATAATAATAATAATAATAATAATAATAATAATATATTATTTGTACCCCGCCCATCTGGCTGGGTTTCCCCAGCCACTCTGGGCGGCTTCCATAGAAACCAAAAATAAACTAAAATATCACAGATTAAAAACTTCCCTGAAGATGTCTTCTGAATGTCAGGTAGTTATTTATCGCTTTGACATCTGATGGGAGGGTGTTCCACAAGGCGGGCGCCACTACCGAGAAGGCCCTCTGCCTGGTTCCCTGTAGCTTTGCTTCTCGCAATGAGGGAACCGCCAGAAGGCCCTCGGCGCTGGACCTCAGTGTCTGGGCAGAACGATGGGGGTGGAGACGCTCCTTCAGGTATACTGGGCCGAGGCCATTTAGGGCTTTAAAGGTCAACACCAGCACTTTGAATTGTGCTCGGAAACGTACTGGGAGCCAATGTAGGTCTTTCAAGACTGGTGTTATGTGGTCTTGGCGGCCGCCCCCAGTCACCAGTCTAGCTGCCGCATTCTGGATTAGTTGTAGTTTCCGAGTCACCTTCAAAGGTAGCCCCACGTAGAGCGCATTGCAGTAGTTATTCCAAAGATCATGGCATCAGCACAACTGGTATCACTTGATATAATATATATCCCTAAATGAACTTTCTTGACCCTAGTCTAGTTCTTATCTCAAACATGTTGGCAGGCATTGATGAAACTTCCTGTGCTCCTAATACGTTATTTAAAGATCAGCGCAGTAATCTAGTGTTACCAGCAAACTTTAATTAACACTGCCTTCAGTGTATATCAAGCAACTATGAGGCTCTGGGCAGGAAGTTGAAGGGCCTTGGGCACTGTGTCCTGTCAGTCCTGCAGGGCCTGCAGGGCCATGGTGGCTGAGCTCCCTCAATATTCCACAGCCCACACCATGGGAGGAGGCCCGACGGGGCCTGCCACACCCTCCAAAAGACCTGAGGGGGCCTGCCTCAGCTGCAATGGACTCCAGTGGGTGTTTGCACTGCAGTGAGGGGCTCTAGTCCACAAGCTTAACATGAGTCAATGGTGTGATACAGCAGCAAAAAAAGTGAATCCTCTTCTAGGTTGCATCAACAGAAGTATAGTGTCCAGATCAAGTAACAGGACCGCTCTGTTCTGCCTGGGTCAGACCACACCTGGAATACTGTGTCCAGTTCTGGGCCCTACAATTTAAGAAGGGTATTGATAAGCTGGGACATGTGCAGAGGAGGATGACCAAGATGATCAAAGGTCTGGAAACCAAGCCTGATGAAGAACGGTCAAGGGAATTGAGTATGTTTAGCCCAGAAAAGAGGACTGTCACATGTAACATGGAACAAGCTTGCTTTCTCCTGCTCCCAAGGCTAGGATCCAAACCAATGGATTCAAGTTACAAGAAAGGAAACTCCGACTAAACATCAGGAAGAACTTTCTGACAGGAAGAGCTATTTGATAGTGGAACATCTGCCTCGGGAGGTTGTGGACTCAGGTTCATTAGAAGTCTTTAAGCAGAGGTTGGATGGCCATCTGTCATAGATGCTTTAGATGAGATTTCTGCATTGTTGGGGGGTTGGACTAGATGACCCTTGGGTACCTTCCAGCTCTACCATGTTATGATTCTATGATGTCCCACAAAAAGAATTTGTTTTCCTGTAGACAATAGTAAAATAAACTTTGGACTCAAGAAACGAACACAAGTAGCAGATAAGTCATTTCTCACTGATTATATTCTTCCAACTAGCAACTGAGCAAGGTAAATAAAATGGGAAATAGACAAGAGCTTAATAGGAAATAAAAAGGGAATATAAGTGTTATGACAAATCACTCATCTCCAAGACACCCTCCATTCTGCATGGGCTCAAAATAGAACTTAAACCCGAGTTTTTCAATGGTTGTGTAGCTTTCACAGCTCCAACATAGACCCCCTTTTCACGCTATGCTCTCAAGAGTCTTCAGGTCAGACATTGCCTTCTCTACATTTTCTTGCTTTGCTGCATTGTGGCTACTGTGACAAATGTCACACTGATTTTCTTTTTAGGCTTTCGAAACATATATCCATCAAGCTTTGTATGTACTTTATGCAACATACCAGGACCAAAATGCCTTATAATATGTTTTAGAAAACAACTTTTAAAAGATCTGTGTGATGCTGGCGGTTTACCCTATTTGGTGTCCCTGTTCAGGTGTCCAAGTTATTTACAGCTGTGTCCCCAGTTTATTTCATTAATCCAAGAAGCTAATGCAGGCTTTCATGCTACTGACTTCTTTTTTTTTTTTTTTTGCTTTTCAGGATAAAAGTGCAATGTGTTATAGGTTCCATCACTGAGTTATGGATCCATCCATGTTTTTATTGCCCTTTCTTTCCATGGATTCAATTAATGAAACTGATGAATGGCATTCAGGATTAAGGTAATGGGAGCATAAAGTAGCAATGGAACTATTTCGTATGCCATTGTTCATCATGAGCCCCAAATAAAACTTCCACTTTTGAGCGATTTGTTTTTCAAAGGTCCTAAAGTGAGTGAAAGGAATTTTAATTGTTTTTGTTGACTTTCTTTTTTCTTTCTAAAGCTGCTTGGTGGCATGCGGGTGAGGAAAGCTGTCATGTCCTCTGTGCTAGATATTTCCCCTCTTTCATCAAGCGGCATAGCCTGAAAAGACTAGTCAATCACTACTTACGGCCACTTTGTAAGAATCACAACTGGAGGATGCCTTGTGATACAAGGTGACAAATGTTTGATTATCGTTGTAGCAAGCCTGGAATTCCTGAGGGCTATTGGAAATCTGTAAGCAAAGCCAATGCATTATTGTGCTTTAGCATCAAATTTGAAACTGCAAACAATGTATTCCCCAGGTACCCTGCTGCGTTTTTTGGGAGGTGGGGGGGGTGCAGTTACACCTCCAAATTTGTACATTAGAAGAGTTGACACAAGGAGTTTTCAAATCACTTTCTTGCCATCAAAAAAGTTGTAAGGGAGTCACAAGGTTGTGTGGCCTGCCACCATTGTGTCCTGTGGTTGTGACTGTTGTTGTTGTTGTTGTTACCCACCGGTGAGGTACTGTAGGTTCTGCTAAGAGACGGTGACCCCGAGAGCTTCATGGCTGAGTGGAGATTCAAAGCCTGCACTCCCAGGTCCTAGTCCAACACTAACCATTACACCACACTGACATGTGCCACACACATCGATCAGAACATGTGTTGAGTGTGGTATAGCAGTTAGAATGCTGGACAAGGACATGGGAGACCAGGATTCAAATCTCCACTCAGCTGTGAAACTTTGGGCCAGTCACCCAGTGACTCAGCCTAATTATTGCACAGATAAAAATGGAGAGGAGAACCATGTGACCATCTCCTCAGTGAACTTCAACATCAACTTCATTGGACTGGTCATGTTGTTCAGATGCCTGATTGCCATCTTCCAAAGCAACTACTCTATTCCAAACTTAAAAATGGAAAGTATAATGCTGGTGGCCTACAAAGGAGGTTTAAAGACTCTCTCAAGGCAAATCTTTAAAAATGTAGTATAAACACTGACCATTGGGAAACACTGGCCTGTGAGCACTCCAATTGGAGAACAGCCTTTACCAAATGTGCCATGGACTTTAAAGATGCTTGAACTCAGGATGAAAGGGAGAAGCATGCTAAGAGGAAGGCATGCTTGGCAACCCCTCACCATGATCAACTCCCACCCGGAAACCTATGTCCCCACTGTGGAAGGACGTGTGGAACCAGAATCGACCTCCACAGTCACTTACGGACTCACTGTTAAGACCATGTTCATGGAAGACAATCTTACTCGGCTACGAGTGATCACAAAAAAAGAAGAGAGAAGAAGATATCAATGAAATAAACAATAGAGGTCCTCCACACCATAGACAAATTAGCATTCCCGTTCCCACACTGTCTGAACATGCAAAAGGGTGTGATGATTTGCCATGACCATGGGCGGGTGGGAGGGCTAATCCAGAAAACCTCACAGCCCTCCTCTGTTATATGAGGGGCATAGTGGTCTCCTAACAACTCTCAGGGCTTTTATCAAACTACAGTTTATCAAACCTCACAGGATTCTTTGGGGAAAGTTGTGACTGCTTAAAGTGTTTTAAATGTGTAGTGCAGATGGGGCCACAGTCTTAAGACAGTGAAAAAGTCCATAATTCTGTCTAGCATTCCAAAACAAATTCTAAATATAGCTATGTGCCTCTTGCCTCCACTATATTTCAGTGTTTCTGTGGAATAAATCTGGCTTGAATTAATGGCTCAAAACAGGGGCATGACAAATGATGCAAGATGGTGAGAACTGAGTGGTTCTAAGCCCTGATTTTAATTTAGAGAGTTCCTCTTTGGTTGACGATATCTAGTAATGGAAGAGGGGGCTAGTTTGGGGTTTGGTTTTTTGTGGGGGGGTTTTACAGTAGTTTCTGAGTTGCTCAGTTCATGTGAATGAAATTTACACAAAAGCCCCCAAATGTAATCAGCCAGGCACTGTTTATTTGGCTTTCAGGACTGAAGCTTTTGGTTACATTTCCTGTCACAACGCAGAAGCTTCAAACCATATTTCTAAACATTACAAGCTGGCTTTTGAAGAAAAAGTAGAGCTAATGCACGTTTGCTCAAGGCCACTCATTAGGGAGAAATGCAAAGCAAATGATAACTTTTTTTTCTGTTTTCTCCTCCATTTGAAAATGAAACTATTGATCTTGTATCCGGCAAAGCTTTTAAAGTGTACTGTAAATGAATGCAGGGCTCTATCACTATGTACTGCTAGCTTTTACATTTCAGGGGAATTGACATATCTTACAAAATGTCATAATTGTGCTAGCAGGCAGTTGGGAATAATGACTTTGGGCTGCTTTTTTTTATTTATTCCCCATTTCTTTCTGAGGAAGGAGAGATGTCACAGAGAGTAGCAGGAAAGTGGTCAGCACATGGACTCAAGCATAAAGTCGATGAGACAACATATTTCCTTTCCTATGACTTCTGTTATCTAAGAACAGTCACAGGTCATATTACTCACATGTTTTCCCCAGTCAAACAGTATTTTCATTGGAAGCTGAGTTTCACAGGGTCCTACGCTTCCAAGCAATGAACACTTTATGTTCCATTGTCTGACAATGCGTACACAAATGTTTTAAAGCATTTCCTAATATTACATTCACTTATTATTTATGTATCCGCAATGACATAAGGATTGTCTTGTCAGACCATGGCCTGGCTGGTCTGTTTTGAGACAGCTTTGCCTTAGTTATCCATATCCTGGTAACCTCCAGGTTGAACTACTGCAAAGTATGATACATGGTGCTGCCATTGAAAATGGTTCTGAAACTGTCCTGCAAGAGTGCTACATTGGACGGGTTGCCAGGGACCCATCTCACCTGTGTGAAAACATCTGTGCTGGATCTGGGTCCATTTTTGGTGATTCTCTTTTAAAGACCTTCATGGCTTGGGACCAAGCGTTGGATCACCTTTCTCCGTATGAGCCAGCGTTTTAAGATCATCCACAAAGGCCCTTCTTGGAGTATGCTTATTGTCACAGGTAGATCAGGTGACTAGTTAGCAAACGAGCTTTTTCGTTTCTGCTTTCCTAATTATGGAATACTCTCACCAAGGAGGGTTACTTACCAGCTACTTGTAATTTCTCCTCCAGCACCATAATTCAAAAGCATCAATTATTCGGTGATCAGCCTTCTTTATGGTCCAGCTCTCACTTCCATACATCAACTTAGACAACAACTTAGCTAACAACTTAGACAGCTTTAAAGAGTGGAGAAATTCTCAGAACAGAAGGCTATCAATGGTTAGTAGCCATAGTGGATATGTTCTGCTTCCACAGTTAGAGTCAATAATGTTTCTGAGTACCAGTTGCAGGAAACTACAGGAGGAGAGAGTGCTCTTGTGCTCTGATCCTGCTTGCAGGTTTCCCACATGCATCTGTTTGCCACTGACAGAACTGGATGCTGGGCTTGATGAACCATAGATCAAGGGAAGTAATAGTGCCACTGTATTCTGCTCTGGTCAGACCTCACCTGGAGTACTGTGTCCAGTTCTGGGCACCACAGTTCAAGAAGGACACTGACAAACTGGAACGTGTCCAGAGGAGGGCAACCAAAATGGTCAAAGGCCTGGAAACGATGCCTTATGAGGAACAGCTAAGGGAGCTGGGCATGTTTAGCCTGGAGAAGAGGAGGTTAAGGAGTGATATGATAGCCATGTTCAAAGATATAAAAGGATGTCACATAGAAGAGGGAGAAAAGTTGTTTTCTGCTGCTCCAGAGAAGCGGACACAGAGCAATGGATCCAAACTACAAGAAAGAAGATTCCACCTAAACATTAGGAAGAACTTCCTGATAGTAAGAGCTGTTCGACAGTGGAATTTGCTGCCAAGGAGTGTGGTGGAGTCTCCTTCTTTGGAGGTCTTTAAGCAGAGGCTTGACAACCATATGCCAGGAGTGCTCTGATGGTGTTTCCTGCTTGGCGGGGGGTTGGACTCGATGGCCCTTGTGGTCTCTTCCAACTCTATGATTCTATGATTCTATGATTGGCCTGATCCAACGTTCTTGCATTATTAACTCAGATGTATGTTCTTATTTATTTTTTTCTGCAGTTACTAGCTTGATGATGGCAATAAATATAGTTTTCTAGGTTAAGCCCCTTGGTAGTTGGAACCTGTGCCAATATGCTGTATAACAAAAAGGCAAGCCTTACTATTTCATTTTTTTTTTTAATAAAACAGATGGAACTTGATGATTTCCAATGAATTTAATGGTAACCTATATAGCATAACGGGGTTTGTTTAAGACAGATGATTTAAATTCCCCATTTCTAAATGCAGACCACATGAATCAATACTGAAGAAAACATTCTTCCATGGAAACAAAATATATGTTGAGTATAAATACAACACCAACTAAAATACATCAGAATATTTTCTTAGTCGTGGGGTTCACGTTAGCTATATGACAGTTAGATGGACAGCAGGCATTCAGTTCCTATGTGTTTCTATGCATGAATACGTCCCTTTAGGTTTAATGCAGTTTCTTACTTTAAGGTTTGCAGCCTTTGATTCACTCCGTAGAACTTGCCAGTGGAACTTTGCTGAAAATTCATTCAAATAATAACCTTCTATAAAGAATATGCAGAGAGCACTTTGGGCAACATTTCCACAAAGTGGTACTAAATAATAAGGCAATTCTGTAATTGCAGTGCATTCATCACTGCAGTAAATCATTTGACTCCAACCCGTGCAGGTAAAAGGGATCATAGTTTATTTTAGATCATATGTCACACTAAAGGTATTGTGTCTCCTCCCTTCCCAGTTGCAGCCGATGACAAATGCAAAGGCACTTGGATAACATCTTCAAATGAAACAGATAACTCAGTATTTTGGCTATCAAGTAAGGATCAAAGCCGAAGCAAAGCTTCCCATTCCTTGATTGCTGGATTTGACATCCAGCATCCAAATGCTGAGAGTATCTTCATCAGGAGAAGAGAATTCTGGAATGCCAGAAAAGGCTTCTCTTGAAACCAGACAAGAATCGGTCAGCACAGCCTTCTCAGCAAGGCAAGAAAATAGTCACCAGCTGAGTAAAGCCTTGGGATGACATGATGATGGATGGCCAGATGGTTTCAATCACACAGAAAAAGAACAAACTATCCTAAAACAGTAGGGCACAGTTCTTGGGATGCAATACAATGACCTAGTCAAAAATAAGCTGATGGGGTGAGCCAAGAAATCCAAGGTTTTGGGTGCGATTTTGCTGACTTTCTCAATGCTGTCTCCTTTTTTTGCCTTGAAAGAGAAGTGAAAGCAAGAAATGCCACAAATAAAGGAGATGTAACTTTCAATAGAGTCTGCACAGACACCAGGCCTAGCTATTATTGTCACCAAGCAGAACCACAAACAGTTACCACAGCTGTAAACACCTGAGTTGGGAAGCCTGATGCAAAGTTTAGCTTAGCATAGTTTATCAAACAAATGGAAAAGCCACAATCTTTTTCAAGATAGCACAGGCATACCTGTGTTCTATACCAGCTTTCACCAACCTGCTGCTCTCCAGATGTTCTGTACATCAACTCCCAATAGCTCAAGCCAGCACAAAGCTGCCTTTTTATACCAAGTCAGAGCATTGCTCCGTCTAACTCAATACTGTCAACACTGACTGACAGCAGCTCGCTAGGACAAGAGTATCTCCCAACTCTATCTGCAGGTGCCAGGGACTGATCTTAGAACCATCTGCATGCAAAACAGATGATTTGCCAGTGCGCTTAGGCTGTTCTCTTATAGGCAGAGTCACATCAGGTACCCTGGCCCTAAGATGATGGTGACTTTAAGGTCACAACCAGCTGCTATGCAAGCTGAAGATGGAATTTATACTCCCAGATTCAAACTTGGCTCACAAAGGTTGGGTCTACAGAGCATCTCTTTTTGCACACAGGATCTTTAATGGGTTCCTCACATGCTGGAAACAAACTCACAAGAAGATACATAATTCACACTAACTACCCAGCTGCACTTAATGCATTGGCAGCTATAACCTTTAAGAAACAAGAAGTCGCATACTTTGCACATAAGTTATAGATGCTTCCATTAATCAAGTATAATCTAATAGATAGGTGTTTCACTGTGTCATGTCCAGTGTGCATTTTTCACCACAAGGTAGCCAATTAGACTGAAAACACCAAAGTGGCAGAGATATAGTTGTGCTCTCTACCGGGATTGGTTGGTGCGCCTCCTAGTTTCTTAGGTGACCTTGTCCCGCTTTATTAGTCTTGAATTGCCTATTCCTATGTCTTTAATATCTATGCTGCAGGGAAAGGTTTCAAAGATATTACTTTTCTTCCTAGCAAAGGAGCATTATGATGATACAATGGCTAAACCTTTTGTTGAAACACAGCCAAGGATTCAAAGACTTCAGGGAGTAGCAGCTGGTATCCCCTACTCCAGTATTTCTCTTCCTGAACTTCAGTAGTTTACCACCTTCAACATAGTGCTAAAACAATTGTTCCAACAGCACAGAGATTTCTGCTTGCAAAATAGAACTTCCCATGCCTCCCTAAACCTGTTCTGGGGTTTCTCCAACCCCTGGGGCAGATTTGAGGAAGGCATGAGAGAAGAGGGAGGAGTCCTGTAATGCAATAAGAAATCCTAGGGCTGTTGGGACTCATTAGTAGAATACTGCACTGTGCTTCTATCTTCTTTATGGCATGTTGAAATTCAGCAGATACAGCTTCTCACACCACAGCCTCTGCTTACCGGGACGACCTGCACCTGTTGGCTTTCTGTTTGTCAGGCAATAGAGCTCCGCTGTTAAGAAATTCAAAAGGGAATGGGATTTAGTCTGGAGCAAACCAAGCTCTGGTTCTCTGGAGCAAGCTAATGCCTTTAGTTGATCCAGTCCCTCTTGGCAGAGGTTTAGGAGCCAGGGGCTAGCTATGTACATCTTAAAAGCTTCTTTTTTTAAGCCTCCTTCAATTATGAATTGAAAATGAGGCCAATACTGCCAAGCATGTCTGGGAAGAAGAATGGGTAGCCAGAAGGAAGAGTGGCGAGGCAGCAACATATTGCTCTTTTTATTTGTAAACAGAATCCCTCTGGGAGTCCTGGTTGAAAGCCACCGTCATTAATTACATTTGAGAGGGAAAATCAGGAGAATCTACACCACGGAGATTGGGTGCTGATTCCTCTCCCTGAAGCTGCAATGGAAACTTCACGCTCATCTGTCAGGAACAGTGATGAAATGAAGCAAAGCCCGTGAGGGAAATGTGTGTTTTCAAGGATGTTACACAATTGTAAAACAGAGTGTTCTCCATGGCTTCCCTAACTCCATAGTGGAATTGTATATCAAATAGACATACACACACACACACCTGATCTCTCTTGTCCATGAATCCTGTGCCAGACACTGGATATATCATATCATTTCAGGACTCTTCACATGGTTGTAGAGAGAAGAATAAAGTGGCAAAACATGAAGATTTCCCAAAGAAAAATGAATATTGCCTGTCTGTCCTCTGCCTTAGGCTGTATCCACTCTCTCATTTACTGTGCACCCACTGTGTTTTCAGTGCTGGGTTTTAAATCTGTGTTCACACAATGTTATCCAAAATGCATATGTATCCTGTGCTTTGCTATGAGATATTACTATCTGATGCATTGTTTATCAAACTAGCTTTGCACCTATTGAAATCCTTAAGTCATTCCTTTGTCATCTCTCGCCAAGGTGTGAACACATTTGCACAGTGTAAATAAAAGCAGAAACAAATTGAAGCCATGCCCATATGAACAGTTAGGGGGGAAAGAGCTGTGAAATGGAGGCACACACAAGCCCAACTTCATGGTACTCTAAGGTAGCAATATGAACACATCTCTAGATAAGTGTGGAGTGCTATTACCAAGACTTCCTTAGTTACCCCTAGCTTCAGTGGTGTTGCAAAAGTGTAACGGTTAGAGAAACAGCATATGTACCATCACTGGAGAAGCTTCTTTGATGTCACAGAACATGCAATGAATCTTCTATGCTGGATAGTGGGCTGATTTCTTTTTGCATTGCCATCAGATGTTTCCAATTTTAAAAATAACATTCTCTGCTTCCAGAACTCAGATGATAAATCCCCCAATAAATAAACAAAGGGCTGAGCCGAATGTTCACCAGTTTCAATATTTGAGTTAAACTAACAATATCAGTTTGGAGGTAATTTCTCCAGGAGACCACTTAAATTGTGCAAATATTCGCTCTTTTAAAACTCCTGTGCCATTATTTCATCAGTATGCTGCTGGTTTTGTGCCATTTTGTGGGAAGAGCTGCAGCTCACTGGAAGAACTTCTGCTTTGCAAGCAGAAAGCTCCAGGTGAATGTCCCTGCGTCTTCAGATAGGGCTGGAATATAACCCTATCAGAAACCATGTAGAACTGCTGAACCCCTGGAGAGCCACTGGCCATCAGCACAGACAGCACTGACCTAGCTATACCAATAGTCTGAAGAAGAAGAGTTTGGATTTGATATCCTGCTTTATCACTACCGGAAGGAGTCTCAAAGCGGCTAACATTCTCCTTTCCCTTCCTCCCCCACAACAAACACTCTGTGAGGTGAGTGGGGCTGAGAGACTTCAAAGAAGTGTGACTGGCCCAAGGTCACCCAGCAGCTGCATGTGGAGGAGCGGAGACGTGAACCCGGTTCCCCAGATTACGAGTCTACCACTCTTAACCACTAAACCACACTGGCTCTCTGATTTGGTCTGATTTGGTATAAGGTGACTTTCTATGTTCCTTAAAGTGTCAGTAATCAGAACCTGCAATAGAAAATACTATGAGCTGTTGGCGAGTGAAGTGACGAGGCAACACCATGTTGAAGCCATACCAAAAAGTGTAAAGGCAGGTTTTACATAACATGGCTGTGTGATTCATGATTGCCTCCTTTGTTTCCCCTCTCAAATTTATCGAAGAATTAGCCTCATGGGTATAAAATATCTGTGTGTGGGAGAGACACACACACTCAGATATAATTTTCGGATTCAGAGCCCTTGTGGATTTTCATATGGCATCTGTGTTCTCAATAATATTTGTGTGGATGTTGGAATATTCCTCCTTCATGGTAGCTTTCATTGAATGCCCGCACAATTTAATGCCCACATATTTTGCTGCTGAAATAGTAAGTTGCTGAACTTTTCCTGAACTTGTTATTCTCAAAACACAGTGCATAGTTAATACAATCTATCGTCTTCAACCCTAACTTGCATTTTATTATTTCACAAACCTTGTCATCATTTAATATAAATCCACCAAGAACAATACTGCTGGACCTGTAATTGGAACTCCATAAATACACATTCCAGGCAGATTATTGGAGAATACATTCCCTTAACTCTTGACAGTCTGAAAAACAAGGAGGCAAGTAGGTTTCAAAAGATCATGTTTCAAGCATAATACATGTGGGGTAAAATGTGTGTGTGTGTGTGTGTGTGTGTGTAGGCTGAAAAATTGTTTTGCTGAAATTCACAGAAATGAGATGTAGCAAAGTTTCAGCAGGTGGAGTTGTTTATGGTTTCTACTGAGTCTGAATCTATATGGACAGAATAAAATCACAGACAATCTTGAGGTGGCTGAACAGGCAGAAGCAATTCAGACTGCAAGTGTTTCCCAACACTTGTTTGTGTTCTAAAAACCCTGCAAGAAGAGAACAGCAGAAAGTAGACTGAGCTGGTATCTTGACCGTAATGTGACTGTTTCCTACCTGCAAAGGTGTTTCTATGCAGCATTCAAAAATTATGCCCCTCATCTATGTGGGAATGGTACATTTGAAAGAACAGCCTGGATCTGTGGTAAAGAACATGTTTTGCATGAAAAACAACCCATGTTCAGTACCCAGTATCCCCAGATAGAGCTGGGAATGTTCCCTCTCTGAACCCCTGGAGAACCCCTGGTGGATAATGTAGATAGACTAATGGTGCATCTTCTGTGTAATGTGGCTTCCTATGTACCTGTGTTCTAAAGCAACACAGTACACTTTACCCTCTCAGGGTTTTGCCAACTCATTGTGTCAAAACACCATTAATTATCCCTTGCTGCTGTTTCTTTCTAATTTTCTTCATCAACCTCAGGGTCTGATCCAACACTCAATATTTTTTTCAGCCCCCACAACACACCAATGGATTTTGGTGACAGAAAAGAGTGGGTAGGGATTGAAGCAAGCACAGCATTGGGGTGGCAGAAAAGGAAAAAGAAACCTCTCCACGTAGGAAAAAGAAACCTCTCCTAATAGGGATGTAAACTGCCTCCTCCACCTTATTAATTTGATGCATGGAGCAAGTGGGATGGGGAGGCTGTGCGTACACCCTGTACATCTCTGTGTTGTTTGTTTTTCTCTAGTATGTGTCTTCTGAAAGGTTAGCCAAGGGAGAATGCACCTCTTGAACCACAGCTCTACACAGACAAAAGTTGGATTCTGATTAAAGAAAATAAAGTTGTGATGATGAAACTCTATTTTTGCTTGTTTGCTTGCTGTAAAAGGTAAAGGTAAAGGGACCCCTGACTGTTAGGTCCAGTCATGGACGACTCTGGGGTTGCGGCACTCATCTCGCTTTACTGGCTGAGGGAGCTGACGTACAGCTTCCAGGTCACGTGGCCAGCATGACCAAGCCGCTTTCTGGTGAACCAGAGCAGCGCACAGAAACGCCATTTACCTTCCCACCAGAGCGGTACCTATTTATCTACTTGCACTTTGACATGCTTTCGAACTGCTAGGTTGGCAGGAGCAGGGACCAAGCAACAGGAGCTCATCCCGTCACGGGGATTTGAATCGCCAACCTTCTGATCGGCGAGCCCTAGGCTCTGTAATTTAACCCGCAGCGCCACTCGTGTCCTTGCTTGCTGTAGTGGTCTTTAAAAAAAATATTCTGACAATGGAAGCTGGCTCATTGAGGCAACTGAAGCAGTGCCCCATCAATCTCTATCTGCCTTCAATCACCAGCCATCTATCTAGCTGCTTCCTTACTTAGGGTCAGTTCAAGGGCTAACCCTGCCTCTCTGCTTCCTCATCATTAGTCTTAGTGTTGTCCTTAGCAGGGAGGATGGGCTCTGCCCATTATTGGCCCTGTCTCCTCTTGCTGTTGTTCCCCCTGCCTTCTGCCCCACTGGTCCTGATGGTCCCCAGCCATCACCATTGCCCAATACTTCACTCACATATAGTGATGTTGTAGCTCTCCACCTCCAAGCCCAACCAAGATCTATGTATTCCACGAGATGGTTAATCCAATTGATTCAGAACTGTGGTGAACTGAACCTAAGGTGGGGGCAGGAATGAGGGAAACCCAGAATGACAGATCCATCCATCCCTAAATACTAATAAAGCAGCCCAATGCATAAGGAGCATAAAGACTAAAGGAAGCTATAAAGGGCACAAATCAATCTTCATGTTTTTCAGAACAAAAAGAGACAGAGAGACCATAGATCCGTGGTAGACCAGATGTATTGTATAAAGAAGGTCCCAGAGTCAACCTCTGGCAGTCTAAAAAGGTTCATTTATCAGGTGGTGGGGGAAATCCCTGCCTAAAGGTTTGCTGGTGGTCCGAGAAGACAGTGGCCAGATAGTCTGCTCACCTGATATAAGGCAGATTGAGGACATCAGAAGAATCCTGTTGGATGAGACCAAAGGCCCATTTAGTCCAACACTGTGTTTTTACAGTAGCCAACCAGGTGCCTATGGGAAGCCCACAAACTGGAAACTAGCATAATATCCCTCTCCAAACCTTGCTTTCCAGCTACTGGTATTCAGAGGCATATTTCCTGGTGGTAATATATAATCATAATGACAAGTAACTAATGTTGGCCTTATCCTCTGTGAATTTCCCTAATCCTCTGGAAGTCATCCAAGTTGGGAACCACCGTTCTATCTTGGGATAGCAAATCCCATAGTTTAATTATGTGGTGTTCCTAAAAGGCTAGAGGATGGGGGAGTGGGACTATTATTTGCAGTTTGCTTTGGGCCCAGAGAAATGAAGATTGTGCTAGAATGCTGCCTTCTGGGGAATTCCTTCAATGTTTGCAGACTATAATTTATTGTCCCATTCGGAGGCAATGGCGAGAAGCCTGCCTATATTGCTGCTTTTAATCCAGACTTCTCACCAGGTCTTTTGAGAGAGAGGGAAAGAGAGGGAGGGAAGGAGTTTTCAACAGAAATTCAATGGTATTTCTAGAGAGAACTTCAGCAGCATCGAGCTCATCTCAGAGGCTCTCAATTCTGGCTGTTAAAATACAGTATGTGTCTCGAGGTAGCACTTCATGCAATCCTCCCAGGCATCACAGAGCCATTTGTAATTGTTGATAAATTATAGTGCTTATCATTTTTAACAGGGTAAGCAGCAAGTGTTGGTGCTCCCACAGGGCTGACAGCTTTAGAAGGAAAGCAATTTGCAGATATGGTTCCTTCTGCTTCTCCTCTCTGTAGAATAGACTATCCAGAAAGAGGGTAATAATTCTGGCCTCCTCCGATGCAAATGAAAACTCAGAGGCTACAAGTTGTGTCAGGAAGCATTTAATAATTCAAGAATGTCTTTATATTTCTAAATTTGTGTACAAGGATCCTTGCCATCAGTTGATTGGCCCTTTGTACCCCATGAGTAGGGAGCTAATTATTTTATTTTGTTTAGTATATTTCTTAACCATCCTTCATTTAGAAGATTCCAAGGAGGTATAGAAAAGTATTCACACAACTTAGAAATACAATATAGAATACAGAAATACAAAATGAACACAACAATGTAGAAAAATAAGATGCAGACTGAAAAAAGAACTAAATAATAAGTGACACAAAATTCCTACTAATATGCCTGGACAAACAGGAAGACCTTAACCTTGCACAAAGAAAGTTGTAATGTTCGCATCAGACATGCCTCCCAGAAGAGGGGGATTTCAGAATTGTGGCACCACCACAGAAAAGGTCTTCTCCTTTGTGAAAACATAACATATAACTGCTAAAGAGGGTACTGTATACATGGAGAAGAGTCTCTACAGAATATCTTAATAGAAAAGCAGGTGGATTTGGGAAGTGGTACTTCCTCAAGTATCAAAGAGGCATTAGACCCAATGCAAGGATAGCATACAAAGCTCCACAAATAAGGATTGCCATTTCAAAGTTCTCCACTTAGCCAAAAGGAAACGAGTGAAGGTTTTGAGGGCTCAGTATGGCTCCAGACCTTGATGGAGCAAACTGCTCCATTTTTATAGCTATCCCGGCTCATTCATGATGACAGTCCTTTGGCCTTCTATGACTGGGTCGTTCCGCTCCCCTTCCAAGAACCTCATCTTGCCCTCTGGCCCTTGTGGTCATCTTTGTCTTCTGATTTAGACTTAGTATGTGATGACATCTCAGAAAACTAGGATGTGGCTGAAACAATTACTCCCCTCTCTTCCCCCATGACTACAAAAGATAGCACAATTTATTCCTAATGATTGCAACATTCATATTTAAGATGCCCTGCTTTCCCCCCACCCCAAAAGTGCACCGGTTAAGGAATCCAATTTTGTTTAAACAGAAGATGGGATATTCTGATGCAAACAGTTTGATTTATTTTTCCTCAGTGCTTAATATACACCGCTCTGCTATAGCTTATTTGCTGCTTGTAAGCCTAAGGCCTCAGTGCCTAGGACTTGCTGATCGTATGGTCGGCGGTTTGAATCCCTGCGGCGGGGTGAGCTCCCGTCGTTCGGTCCCAGCTCCTGCCCACCTAGCAGTTCGAAAGCACTCTTAAGTGCAAGTAGATAAATAGGTACTGCTTTATAGCGGGAAGGTAAACGGCGTTTCCGTGTGCTGCGCTGGTGCTGGCTCGCCAGCTGCAGCTTCGTCACGCTGGCCACGTGACCCGGAAGTGTCTTCAGACGGCGCCGGCTCACGGCCTATAGAGCGAGATGAGCACGCAACCCCAGAGTCGGACACGACTGGCCCGTATGGGCAGGGGTACCTTTACCTTTACCTTAAGCCTAAGGCCACTTCATATTTGCTATGTTTCTAACTGAAGATAATCTTAAACGTAGGGGGAATTGTTATGTGTGAAGCAGTTCTGTGGTTCCAGCAACATAGGACTGACCTGCTCAATTCTCATGACCAGAAATTGTGCTGAAGTTGCATCAGCATCCCTGTGACATCTAAGGGTACCAGAACAAAAAGGATAACAGGGCATGGTTTTCATGCAGGAAGTCTCTAGTTCAGTCCCAAGCACCAAGCACTCAGGTGGCATGGACTGGATAAGATCTCCGAGACCTGGAGACCTGATGCTGTTCAGAGTGGGAGTCACTGAACTAGCCAGACCAATGATTAAGGCAGCTTCATGCATTCAAAGTGACGATTGTGTCCCTGTTTCTAAAATGGCCACCCTGTCAAAGGTACAGAGATAACAAACACATTCTGGCCACTTGGTGACACTGTTCTTGCATTTTCATCTCACTTTGTGTGGAACAAACAAATTACATTGGGTTGGGCTTTTTTTTTAGGTGTTTTTCTTTCTTTTTTGGAAGGCAGCAGACAGTTTAAGTCAGAAAGCTAATCCATAAAAACAAATACAATCTGCCCATTGTCTACCCTTCATTTGCTCCCTCCTTGTGAAAACCAGGAGGCGCTAAATGATTTACAGTACACCCCAGACAGCCTTTTACCATTTATGATTAGCTCTCCAAGTGCATGGGAAGCACGGAGTCTCCACGCTTCACATTTTGAAAGCAACCAAACCATTCGCTCAAGCATCACCTCAGTATAATGTTAATTTGAAGTGAATTTACCCAGCACAGTTTAATGCTTTGTACGTATTATATTTTGCCACAGAGTATGTCCCATAAAGCTCCTTGACTGGCGCATACTTGTACTCATTATATGTAAGACCTAAATCTAATAAAAACCAATTCGCTCAAACAGGGTTGGAGCCTTTTAAAAATCAGGATTTGCCTGAGGGGATAGGAAGGAGCTTGACACTGTGTCTGAAGTGCATATTGGGGAAAGTTTTTTTTTTTTTTAAAAGCAATAACTATACCTCCTGCCAGATCATTACTTTCTTTTAAAAAATCATTTTTTTTATTCTTCACACAGCAGAGACCCTTAGTCAATATGCAATATCTAGAGGTATATCACAAACCCAAGCAGTTGGGTCTAAATCAGATGGAACTATGTGATTAGCTTTTTACTTTCACAAGTACACTTTTGCACATCATTGTTTCAGTCGTATGTCTCATCTAGGGATGGGGGATAAATCAGTTCACATTTAATGGTGAATTCAGAATTTCTGAAGCACCATGTGGCCCGACAGACAGCTATCCTTTGAGATTCATACTCCTTTGAATGTTGCAATGCAGTTCTCAAGCCAAGTAATGTGCCCCCAAAATGTGTACATTAAAGTGTTCATAAAAGTGCATACAATGTGAAGATGCACTGTGCATATTCTGGATATATTGTGAAGATGGCATACAAAAAAATGTGTGTATTGTGCAACATTGCACAACAATGTACATGCCGGGCGAAATTTACAGCAAACTGCTGGTGAATTTTCATGATTTTTTTTTTTTTTAATGTAAATTGATGTGGAAATGTGGGGGGAAAAAACTGAGTTTGAGATAACAAAATGAGAAACGGAGAAAAATCATAACTGATTGATTCTCCCATCCCTAGCTTCATCTGTTGTGATGTCCCCCCTTTTTAAGCTAACTGATGTTTGGACAGATTCACAAAGTCACATTTTTCATCTGAAAGTTGCAACCACTTTCTGCCTACTTGCCTTGAAATTTCTGTAACATATCAGAGATCACAGACTGGGCATTTTCAGAATATGCACTGTAAGAAGTATCCACAGTTGGAGATTAGAGGTCACATGTGGTGGGCATTTTCACCTGAAGCTGCTGTGTGCTCAGTGCTAGATCTGTATCTTCTGATCACATTTAGAGCTTCCCCTGCCCCATATAGATTGTTTATAAAGAAATCTATTCCAGAGGTGTTTATTCCCTGAAATTAGTACTGGCACAATTAATTGTTGCCATATCACATTAGACTCATGCTCATCTAACTGAAAATAAGGTTGCTAAATTAAGGATGTGATAGTCAAGATTTTGAAGAGCAACTGAATATGCAAGGATGTCCTATGGTCTGCATGCACCTCATAGAGATGACAGGGGAATTAGGTTCAGATCCCATTTTAATGTGGACTTAACTAATTCATACTTCAAAATGCAAACTGTAACATAGCCATCCTTCAAAAATCTCACTCCTCTGAATTTTGCGGTGCAGTTCTCCGATGAAATAATGTGTGCCCAAATGCTTATATTATGAGAAAGTGCGCACAGAAATGCATGTTAATGAACATAACATACAAAAATGGAAATTGGTTATATTAGGCAATATTTCCATCCATTAGGCAAAATTGCATACGAAAATCTGTATGTTAGGGAAAATGTGAAATTAAATGCTAATGAATTTTTATAGGAACTGCTTTAAAAAAAAATATAAATTGATGCACAAGTGGACTGAATTTAAGTTTGGAAAAATGAGAAACTGAGATAGGGTTGCGATACGTCCAGAGTGTCCCAGACATAGCTGGAATATGGGAACCCTAAACTCATCCTTAAACTCATCCTGTTCTCGAAGCTACCAGCATGAGTTTGAGCAAACTGCGGGAGGCAGTGGAAGACAGGAGTGCCTGGCATGCTCTAGTCAATGGGGTCACGAAGAGTCGGACACGACTAAACGACTAAACAACAACAAACTCATCCCAGATTTCTCCATCCCTAGTGCCTCATGGAACCTGTACTTCCTCATACATAGGTTTCAACATATGCCATATATATGCTCTTCATCCATCAAAATTCTGCAGCCTATTTAGAGCCACTGTGCTTCTAAATTTGCTTGATAAAATAATCAACAGCCAAAAGAAAAGAAAAGCAAGTGTTGCCAGAATATTGGAGCTGCTCCCTTTCTCTGATCAAGCAATCACTTTCTGTTCTCTAATAAATAACATTTTTAGCCTGGATGCCTATCAAACTTCAAGTAGGTCAATATCAAATCATTGAAGTACTCTTGCTGTCAGCTGAGGAAAACTATTTTTTTAGGATGATATAATGTCTCTGGTTATAGGTTATCAGATGGAGGCAAACAATAAACCAATGATCTTGTCATCAGTCCATCAATTCTGCCCTCTTGGCTGCTTGCTGAAGGGCAAAATGAAACAAGCAAAGAGAATGAAGGAGTATTTTGAGGACCTGGAAGAGACTCAGGAAAATAGAGTGAACATTTCTTCCAAGAATTGGCATTTTTTTTAACTTCCATTTTACATTATATATAGCATTTAAGATTGCTATTTTGTTTTCAAATACTAGTAGAAATTGCAGCTCTTGCTATTTACAGTGGTACCTCAGGTTACAGATGCTTTAGGTTACAGACTCCGCTAACCCGGAAGTAGTACCTCGGGTTAAGAACTTTGCTTCAGGATGAGAACAGTAATCGCGCGGCGGCGGCACGGCAGCAACAGTGGGAGGCCCCATTAGCTAAAGTGGTACCTCAGGTTAAGAACGAATTAAGTTCTTAACCCAAGGTACCACTGTATATTCCACCTTTTCTCCAATGTGCTTGGAGTTGTGTTAAATGGATGGGATTGCCCCACTTTATCATAACAGGACTATGAGATAGGTTAGCCAGAGGGAGTGAGAGAAGTTGAGATGTGGGGATTAGTACAAGCTTGCCAGGGTGCAATCCTATGTACACCTACCTGGTAGTAATTGCCACTGCACTGTAGGACTAATTCCTGAGTTTACCTGCGTAGGAGTGTGCTGTCAATGAACTTCATGACAGAGTGAGGATTCAACCCCTGATTCAAATGCCAACATTCAAACAACATGACACAATGTTCAATTAGCATTGTGAAGTATACGTACAAGAGCTAAATTACCTGCAGAAGAAAGATCCAAACCCAGATCTGTGATTTCTTGAGACTACTAGTTTTGGAAACTCAAATAAATTAGGATGAGGAAAAGCATGATAGGGCAGTGCTTATGTGGAGAAAATCAGTAAATTCTCCTCCATGACCACCTCCTATAACAAGCAAACTGGTGTGGTTAAGCTTTAGGCATGCAACAGCTTCTACGGCTTAACATATACCAGTGAGTGATGTGGTCATTTCACAACATTTGACATTCAGTTGGCTACACCCTTAATTTTATGTGGGCTACTGTAAATATTCTTCTGTGTAAACACACACACACCATTTAACTAGTCTTCTGGAACCAAGTTGGCTATCTTGGCTGCCCAGACTGGCAATTTGGATAAATGAGGTCGTACTTTATGTTCTCTGTTTTCTAGTGGATAAAATGATCTTACTAAATGTCACAAATGCAATTCAGGAATAGGGGTAAGCAGTTCAAGATGAATGAAAAATGAGCCCAGCAGCTGTTGGTCATATTTTAACCTAAAGGTGAACTTTTTCTGTGCTTCTTGACATTTCTGTGAAGTTCTTTCTTCTGTTCTTGAATTTCACTTTCACACTCTTCTTTCTTTCCTGTTCTGGGCTTGGTCAGTAAGCAGATAGCTAGAGAGGGATTGAGTAGCTTAATTCTGTCTTGTTTTTACATTCATTGATGTTCAATCATAGGTCCATACCTTCTCATTTTGCATGGATGTTTTGAAAGGATGCATGGAAAATCCACATTTGAATTCTACACATTTTGTATGCATTTTAAATGTAAAAGACACATTCTCAATGCTTTTTGATGCATTCCCCCCACAAAATGTATGTTTTGGTCCAGCTCCACCCTCAAAGCCTATATGTTTCAGCAGGGCGAAAATGCCATCTCAGCATTAAAACATTCAGCCCCCATACCTCAAAGCTGAATTGGCATGGTGTGCCAAACTATCCTATAGATGCATGGAATTCCATTGCAAACTTAGTGCAGGTTCCATTGCCTATCTATAGCATGTTCCTTTCATGAAGAAGGACCCCTTTTCATTCAGTAGAGGTGCCCAGAGCACTGACATATGCAGAGACGCAATAAGAGGCAGCTTGCTTGTCACTGGAAGAGACTGAATGATCACTTCAAAGAACAAGCAGTGCTACCCAAGCCCAGTGGCTACTGCTCAGAAGACAACAAGGCCTAAGGAGGAAATTGTGCAGAGACAAAACTGGAAAACTGTGTGTCCTTTGGGGGTCTTGGGAGAATTTGATTACTCGGAAATTGATTCCACACAGCAGGCTTGCCATTCTCTTTTGGCATACCATTTGTGAATATTTGCACTAGGGATTCATTTTAGCCTGGAGTTGTTCTTCGTTTAAGTGCTCTGTCCCTTGGACAGCTCTAGCGATCGTTGTTACTACTAATGAAGAAGGAAAGTAGCTCTGATCAGCTGCAAAATATATATACTTTTTTTTTTTTAAGAACAATACCCAATTTGTTGGGAGCACAATTATCAGTTAAAGAGGAGTGGGTGGGTAAAGCCTTTATATCCGGAGTCTAAAATTACTTAACTGCACCACTGTTGGAATCAAGAATTGGGTTGGAAAGCATAGGATCCAAACAGGATGATGACTTGACATTTAAAAAAAAGAATTTGACCACTGGGACTCTGTCTTTGTCCCAAGGTAATTGTACACCGCACACATGCACACAGTCTCATGAGTCACACAGAAATCTATTTCATAGTTTCCAGAACTTTCATTATTATTGGAGAAGGATAAGAACTTAAGAAAAGTGTTACTGCTTTCCTTTTACCTCAAGCCTACTGGTAACACAGTGTGTATTTGTAGTATTAAAAACATCTCAGGTTACTTTTTTAAAAAAAAATGGGTAGAGGTGAGATATGCAGTTAATGGTGTGGGAGGGAATCATTGTACTAGCTTCAGCTGAGGAGAGGCAATCACTAAGACATCCATCCAGTCATTCTTGCTGCCTCTGTCACCATCATTTGTGGTGTACATGTTTGGTAACTTTAGTCTGCATGTCTTTAGCCTTGGCCAGGACATCAAGGGTTTGAAATCTGAAATTCCTAAAAGGGGAAAAGTATTGGCTTACTAACGAAAATAAAATTTTGAAAAATAATGTTTTGCCATTCTTCTGCCAAGATCTGGTTTGAACTCAGAAGCCAAAACCCACTGTAAATTATATTTAATAGCTGAGACTTCTGAATCCCCAAAGGAAAGCAATGAGGTTTTCATGTCTATTAGACACCGCTAGAAGGATTTCCTGAATATGAAAAGTAATATAATATCTCACAAATATGCCACATTTATTGGCAGCCTCAAGAAGGTCAAGACATGATTGGGGGGAAGAGCCGGAATCTTAAAGACCTGAACATGAGAATTTTAGACTGCACCCAACAGTAGTTTCCTCTTAAAATTGCAGTGGCAAACTAACTTGGATATGGATCGTGTATCCTGAAAATTGCAGCCTTATAGGTCTTAGAAATGTTCCAGAACCAACTAGAGGGTTTTGATGGACCCTCATAGGCCCATAAGATTGCATGGCTACAGTGAGCAGTTGGCAAGTGCACAGTAATGGGAATATATGTGATGAAACATAAAAGCTGGCACATTTCTGGACTTCTACGCTATTCTAGATGTGAAATTGCAACTTGAATGGTGAGAGAACAGAGTTAAAATGAATATTTCAAGTTCAAATGGGACACTGTTGAAACTGAAAATTGCAATGATTGGTGAAATCCAATTTCATAAATTAACACATAACACTGGGATCTCAAGAAGTTCATTCCAAAATGAAACATAGTGAAAATTTGTGGCTTTCTCTACTACATTTCAAGCACAGCGGTCTGCATTTTCCCTTTCCAACCTTCTCCCTCTGCAGCTTAATGGGAGTTTGACAATATCCCAGGGTATATTCTTTAAACCCATAATTGTATGCAAAAATGTAACACTGGACCAATTTGAATGCTTGGCAATGCTTTCAGCTTTTGTTCTGTTCTGTATGTGCAATTTTGCAATAGATGCAACTGGATATATAATCATTTTATTACACAATCACATGCATATTGTAACGATTCAAGGCATTTCTACACTGTGGGCACAGCCCAATACACTGTGGGAAAGGCCAATTACATTAGCATGTACACCAAGGGACATTTCCTGTTCAGCAACAACCCCATGAACTCACAGGAAGTCTGTCACCAGTGCAGCAATATTGCACTAGATAGAAGGGGCCATTAAGGGAAAGAAAAACTGGCATTTTGCCAACCTGATGCCCTCCAGATATTTTGTACCAGAAGTCCCATAACCCTAAACCTGCACAGCCAAAGCATTCATAGTGACACATTGGTAAAAGGTGCCCTACATACACATGGAAACATGTTGTGTACTAGGGATGAGGGAGAATTTCAATTTAGTTCACATTTAAACCTGAATTTATCATTTTATCAACTGTGCACTTACCTAAACCATATGAGAACCAAAACACATCCATGCTATGAAATCCAACCAACATTTGTTATGGATTTTTTCTGACCGAACAATGTTAATAAAACTGCATATATTGGAGAAAAGTGTGCATAAAAATGAATATAATAGCAAAAATAACATACCAAAATATATTATGTTAGGATAAATCCCTTGCAAAAATGTATGTATTAGTCAAAGTGTCATACAGAAATGTGTTCTTTATGAGATATTTGCACTAAAATGCTGAATAATTTTTTATGAGGATTTTCAAAAAGAAAACCCACAGATGGCTGCAGAAATCTAGTCAACCAAATTTAAGATTGAAAGAATAAGAAACTGAGAGAATTGAAATTGACAGATCCCTCCCATTCCCAATTCTATCATTAGATATTCTGAAGCTCTTTGTTTTCATAACACAAATTGTGGTCTCTATGCAACAATTGGCTTGTTTCTTTTCTGGCTCAGTTATTGTATTAAACGGAATTCATGAATTGTAGATTGCAGAATGCCCTGAACATTCTGAAATTTCTTCTGACTCTGTTCTTACAGAGAAAAAAATATGACAATTTACACCCAATCCTCATCAGTCTAAATATGTTAAAGAAATAGTAATTTGGTTACAACTGTAGAAAAAAGTTATTTATAAAAAAAATCAGGCATCTGCAGCTGGGTTTTGCTCCAGGATAAATAAAATTAGGATTTAGCCTGAAATCTAGTTAATTCCCAAGGATATATACATATGCCCAATTAAAAGAGAGAGAAGGGGAGTGAGAGAGAAAGAAAGAGACTTAAGTTCAGCAGTTTTGTTTGGGGAATTAAGTGGACATTCATTAGTCTGTACCTTCTTATAGCATAAAAGTATCAACAAGACACAAAGCACTGAATCACCTTTTTGTAACTAAAGATCAGATTCCTGTGAAACCTGCCACTCATCTGCTGTTGCCATTATGGGTGTATTCATCCCATATTTCTTCATAATGATAGAAGTAGGCATCTAATGAAATACACTTGTTTTTCATACCACAGTACATTTGTTGGCCTTCAATGTGCTGTAGGGTTCAATGGCAGGGATGTTTATGCTATGTTAATTTCTCTTCAAGTTTTGAAATTTCACTGGAAGCTGCCATTTTGTGTGTATAGTGGCTTCCATTTCACACACACCCCACACAAGCAAATAACCTAGAACAAATCTACACATAGGGCATTTTAAAAATAAAATAAATCCCAGAAGCCACTTCAAAGAACTCTGTCACTGCTGTATCCTTGAAGGTGGTAGTTTTTATTTCCACTACAACTGCTTCCACCCTCCCACAGAATTCTTCAGAAATCTTCCAACGACCTCAAGTCAGATTTATTTTCACCGAGAAATTGCCAAGATTGTCCCCAGATTTGCCAACTCCAAATCAGGGGGAAACTGTGGGGGATTTTGCAACAGCTCTGCAAAACAGATTTCAAATAGTGCTCAGCTGGACTTCCATTATGAACTCCCCCCCCACACACACCTCCATTCCAGGAAAACATCTGTCTCACTGCTCTGCTCCATCACAAATGAGGAGATGTAATGTTTGATATCCCACAAGTGTGGAAAAGGGCCTACAAACTATTCTATGACTGTGTTGAAGTGTGTCTTGTTTGTGCCCAGTTGCTGCCCATGACTCCTTAACTAAAGAAATCAATGGGGAAATCAATGCATTGCGCCTGAAATATCTCCTCAAGGTTAAGACATAGAGCTAAACCTCAGAAATCTTTATTTTGAGATCCAAGGGATATTCATAAAGGCTAGGTCTGTTGGTGGCTACGTGGATCTCCTGCATTCAGGAGGACTATACATCCAAATACCAAACTCTGAAAACAAGCAAAACAAGGCATTGCCTCCAGGTCCACATGCAAGATTCCTAGAGATATCTATGTGGTCAGTGGAATGCTGGATTAGAATGGATATTGATCTATTGCAACAAAACAATTCTCATGCTATGCTTTTATTGGCTACATCAGAGTGTGCCTGCCTTTATTCTTTATTTGATTTCTGAAAAGGCCATCTCAGGAGAAAGCCCCCCAAAGTCCTCAGGGCAGCATTCCACACCCTATCCTGGCACCATTTCTTTAGATTCAGGATGTCATTCTCTTACTGGGTCATGTCAAATGTTTTTCTGTCCAGATAAAAAGAAAACTGTGAGTGTGGGTGGGAGGGAGAATCTGACTGGGAAACATAAAAGATGCAACCACTGAGCTGAGATGTCCTTCGATCAATAAATTACACACAAACCCATGAACGAGCAAAACAGAAAGCGAGAAAGAAACTGTTCCCAGTGTGATGCTGCCTTTATTAAAGAAGCAAAGTGAAAGACGATGAGTAATGCCTGTTATCAAGGAAAAGGATTAGATTCAGTGTCGAGGATATCTGAAATGTCACCCATTTTAGTCTAAGGAGGGAGGGGGAGAAATCTATTGCAGGGCTTCCCAGCTGCTCTTTGTTTTATGCACTCGTTCTGTCAAAATATCAAGGTTATTGCTTTCTTTCCCCGATATTTATGGAAAATTCATAAAGTCCTAGCTACAAAGCTGTAAAAAAAATTGAAAACATAATATAAAACAATCCCAAACATTGCCATGATATAAAACACCCACCCACAAATGTGTACTCTAGCCATGGTTGCAACCCCGTGCTCAGTAACAGCTGCTTAATTCTCATACAAATCAATGGGTCTCGTGTGTGAGCAGCAAGGACTGTAAGGCTTTAGGACGGCTAGAAATATAGGCCTTGCAAAACAGACCAGTCATGGCTATATGTGTTCATACTAAAGAGAGTACATGTATTGAAATCATTGGAATTCACTTTGGAAGGGCCATAGCTCAGTGGGAGAACATCTGCTTTGCATGTAGAAGGCCCCAGGTCCAATCCTCAGCATTTCCAGGTCCCCTGTCTGAAGTCCCACAGAGCTTCTGCTGGCCCGTGTTTTCAGTATTGGGCTAGATTGACCAGTGGTCTGGCTCAGTATAAGGCAGTTTTCTATGTTCCTACTTCTGAGTAAATGTGCAAAAGAATGCAAAGTAGAGATTTTTCTTTAATACAGTGGTATCTCGGGTTACGTACGCTTCAGGTTACATACGCTTCAGGTTACAGACTCCGCTAACCCAGAAATAGTACCTCGGGTTAAGAACTTTGCTTCAGGATGAGAACAGAAATCGTGCCTTGGCTGTGTGGCGGCAGCAGGAGGCCCCATTAGCTAAAGTGGTGCTTCAGGTTAAGAACAGTTTCAGGTTAAGAACGGACCTCTGGAACAAATTAAGTACTTAACCCGAGGTACCACTGTATTTAACAGATTGTAGATCTAAAACAAACCGGCATGCCAACAGTTCAAAACTCACAAACTGTACTCACAGGGGTAGTCAATCTGATGCCCTTCAGGTGTTTTGAATGACAACTTCTGTCAGCACCTTGGTTGTGCTGGCTGGGGTTGTTGGGAATTGAAATCCAACAACGTCTGGAGGGCAGTATGCTAGATATGCCTTTACTAGGATGCAAGACCACATTCTGTTTTGAAGGATCCCTTAGCAAAATGCCATATGGTGATCCCCTTCCTATCTAAAGGTAAAGGTAAAGGGACCCCTGACCATTAGGTCCAGTTGTGGCCGACTCTGGGGTTGCGGCGCTCATCTCTCTTTATTGGCCGAGGGAGCCGGCGTACAGCTTCTGGGTCATGTGGCCAGCATGACTAAGCCGCTTCTGGTGAACCAGAGCAGCGCACAGAAATGCTGTTTACCTTCCTGCCGGAGCGGTACCTATTTATATACTTGCACTTTGACGTGCTTTCGTACCTAGGCGGATGCTAAAAGGAGGGGGAGGAGAACACTGAATGAGTGACTGGCAGTTAACAAGGGCATTGTGGGAAATTCATATGACATTTCCCAGCAAAGCCATTAGCTGCACCCTATAGCAGCCCATCCTGATGCCAGGTCTGTCGGTCACAGGCCCCATTGAACTAGGAATTTCTTCTGAGTAAACTTGATAAGGGTTGCATTGCTTCCCATTGGCATTATGGGAATAACATTGCTCGTCTACTTTACATGGGTGCTGAAAGTATTGTTGAGAGAATATCTGCTTTAAATATCTGAAACAAGAGTTGCCATGGAAATGCCACCCAAACTCAAAGTGAATGCAGAAGTTCCTCATCAGGTTGAACCATCTGAAGGAGATCAAAATATTTTCCATAAGGCTAGCGAGATTCCCTGCAATGTGCCATATAAATGCTAAACATTATTAGGACAAAATTGCTCTCACTTCCCTATTTCTCTTTTTGTAATGAATAGCGATTCATACATGAACAGAGATTCTAAGTGCTGTGTGCCTTGAGGTTGTTTCTGCATTTGAATCTTCTATCAGAGTCATTATTTTCACTGAGTGTCAGCTTATCTAAGACAACTTAAAGTGCAATACTTGAATTTCAATTTATTTATGTGAGACTAAATATCAGCACCACTTATGAGATGGGCACTTGGCTGCTCTCTGCAGAGCAACCTTTCTGTGCAATACAGTCACTAGGAAACATTGATGTCAAGTTTCAGTAGTGTGGTAAAAGTGGAGGATATGAAGAAAAAAACGAAGCTGCCTTATACTTAGTCAGATGTCGGGGATAAGTATGGATCCAGTTTTAAAATTATTTTTAGCATTGACAAAGGATGCTTCTTCCAGTTCTCCTCTGTTTCCTTCATCCACCAGAATTTCTCAGAAGATAATTTTGAGAGGAAAAACTGTTAGAAGACTTCACACACACAGCTTGCCCAGCTTACCCACAAAGTCCCAAATTCATTGCCGCCTTATCACTACCTTTCCTGGTAAGTGGAAGCAATAATGACCTCACTAGACTGGATAAGCTACTTCTGCCCTCCCCAATATTCACCCATTTTGCCACGCCCATGTTGCAGGGATAATTTTGGTTGGCCATTTTGGCTTTACTTAGCAGGGATGAGATGTGCCTCCCAGTCAAATGATACCAGCATTTGCTCCCCTGAGGGGAACTTCAAACCCACAACCTCACACACGAAAAGTCTCAACTGACAAGCAAAACCTTGTGGAAAGATCTACGGGGCAAACACAGTCTGATCCCAACTGCTCACCATGGAGAACGTCAAACTGTTTCTTTCTTGTCAACATTTCTGGGAAGGAGATGAAAAGTTAATTTGATTATGTCTTGGGCAGGAGAAATTCTCACAGGGCTCAGGACAGTGGGGAGATCAGCATAATGAACTGAGCTGAGGGAAAATATATTTATTAGGAAGTAATGTTTAGACCACTTTTCGACCTCCTGTTTTGTAATATTGTTTTATATGAATACTTAAAACTGTTTTATTGTGGATTTCTTAATGATATTATATTACTTGGCAACATCAGTCCTTTCTATCCCAAGCATTATAATCGTGATGTGCTGTAACTGTGAGGTTCTATTATTATGTCCATTGCTGTTATTGTTTGTAAGTTGCTTTGGGATTCACTTGAGTGGAAAGCGGCATAGAAATGCAATAAATCAATATGCATAATATTCCATAGACAATGGGAACTGTGCCTATCTCAGCACTGTTCTGGACATTATCTGGGCAATGTGTTCAGCTTGAAAAACAACAACAATAAGGAATGTGCATACTCCAGCATAATCTGATCATAATCATTTACTTTGTCCATGCAGTAAGCATAGCCTCCAAGTGAACTCAGAAAATTTATAGAAAATCAGCAGCACAAGAAGAGAATTTTCTATATTGTTCATTCAAATTGTACTTTGTCTGCAAGTTATGTTGGAGAACATTGTTAAATAAGGAGTAACTGAGCAACTTAATTGAGAACAATGTACATCACCTTGACATAGCTGTCAAGTGTCCCTTATTTGAAGGGACAGTCCCTTATTCCAGCGCCATGTCCCGCTGCTGTCCCTTATTGATGGATGTCCCTTAAATGTCCCTTAAATTATGTCCCTTAAATTTCAAAGGAAGCAGCTCCTCTCCCTCCCTCCCTGCTGGCCAGGGAGGAGGGAGGCTCCAACTGTGTCGCTTGGCTGTGTTGCTAACCCAATAAGAAGTCTAAGAATGACTGGGGGGGTGGAGCTTGCATGCCTTGTGTGTGGCTAGTTAATGCAAGCTGAGGGGGGTTTTGAATGCTGGACGCCATTTGTTGCACGTGCTGCTGCAAACTTTGCAGTGCAAAGCCAGGCCGGGGAGCCAACTTAAGTTGAGGCTGCATAGGCCTTGTGGTGCATGTGATTCAGATTCTATTCAGTTGAACCTCTGGTTACAAAATTGGTTGGACAGTGTTCTCGAAGCTACCAGCATGAGTTTGACCAGACTGCAGGAGGACAGGAAGACTGGAGTGCCTGGAACAGGTGAGGCTGCAGGTCCCTTATTTTGGCTGCTGGTCCCTTATTTTCAAGGCTGCTGGCCCCTTATTTTCAAATCTGTAAGTTGACAGCTATGCATCTTGAGTTCATTGGAAGGAAAAGTTGGTATATAAATGTAATAAAATGAATGAATGAATGATGTAACAGCTACATAGTGTTGCACGTCAAGATGTATCCCCTAAGAATAATAAAAACACATTGACACAGAATTTTGGTTTAAAGATTAATAGGCCACAACTTTAGGCCACAACTTTATTGATTACAGAAGTGTGAGTGGTATTGGCTTAGGCATTGGCAATAACTACATCTGACTCCTGCCTGCCTTGCAGGAAGTCTAGAAGGGTAAACCACCAAAAGAGGGAGCTCCATCAATGGCGACCAACTAAAGCTCACCCCACAGTTCCCGCTGGATCCTGGCATGTCCCTAGCCCTCCAAGGAGACTTTGGATGAAATCCAGATGCGTGGATTCCTTTAATGGAATACCTTTGTACCTGGAGGGGCAGGTGATGGTCGCACCTCCCCACATCTCACTAAGCCAATGCCTAACCTCCAAACCTTACAAAGTTGTTACGATTGCTAAGAGGTAGGCGAAAACCAAATGGCCATTGCCAATCTGCCAAATGGAAAAAAATCCTACCCAGCCCTGTTCCAAAACAGGCGACCAACCGAAGTCCAGAGCAAGGCCAAAGCAGACACCTAAAACAGTAGGGTGGGTGGGCAGGTGTTTGGTGGTGTGAAGCCAGGTAAAGTCCCTAGCAATGCACCACCGCCTTTTAAAGGCCCCACAATCACACCACCACTTTCTGATTGGCCAATAGGCCATGGCGCGATCATGAGGCCATCGTGTGGCCTCCAAGGATGGGGGGGGGGGAGGCACCTCACTACATAGTGATGCCATCAAGAAATCAGTTCGACTCTAAACATTCACAGATTGCAAATAAAGTTGGCCTTAGACATTATAGAAAATATATCTGGCTCTCTTGATAGGTCTGATGGTTTCATCCTCTTGTTGCTGAATGGTCTGTGCCATTATAGGCTGCAAGTGGTAGGTTTTTGAAAGGTCCCCAGTGTGAAAACAATGTGCAAGGAAAATGGTAGCATAGCAGGGAGAGGACTAGAGTGCAGCTTTCCTCCCTGATCTGCTATATTTCTACTTTAAGATGTTCATGTGTTTTGAAGGTTATGACTCTTACGTACAGAATGTATTAAATGCTGTGATGGCATTTATTTACATTCCCTAACGCTTATTGGAGATTATGCATATTGCCTTCCACAATCCAGTGCATGTTTAATTTTTTTTTTTTAAAGGCCAGAAAGGTCAGATATGCCCATATGTAACATGGTGAGGGCACTTAGGCAGTTAGGTACACATGTGAATCTATTCTTAACAGCATAAAGTTACACACTGACCACCAGGCGGTAATAAATGTTGGCATCTCTGTACTCCAATTCAACCTTGGTGCATGCCAATTCACCCCGGTGTCTCCTGTGGAAGAATTCAAATATGTGCTGGGCTAGGACTTCATTAAGAGAGTATAATAAGGGTTGTCTTCCATTAATATGACATAGCAGACACTGTACTGCAGTGCAAAATAATGAACAATATTTATTCGTGTGACAGTCATATTGATCTTACAATAAAGCAGTCACATTTAATGTACACCACAGCTGTAATTAAGTCCATTTAAGAAATAGTGGAGCTGATATCTAGCCAACAACAGTATAATTGGGTTGTCGAGAGTGCTAGAATGCTGAACTGTATGTTAGGGTCTTTTTCATTTTTTTCTATCTCTATCCTTTCTATACCAATCTGGTAGCAGGTATAATGACATGCTCAGTGCAAAGAAACAATTGTTTGACCAATCATGTCACAGTTCAGATATTCCAAAACTTGACTATGAAAAATCTTTTCCAGAGCAACTTTTGAGGGTGTGAACATTTCCTGGGTGACACTGTGCAGTTGAAGGGGTGATGAAATATTGAAAGCTAACCAGTGAATGGAGATAATTTAAAATTACTGAATAATTCTTTAATTATGACCATTATTTCACCTTACGTCTTTGTAACTTTGAAAATGCACCTTCTTAATCCAACTACTAGTCATCTCTGTATAATGTGTTTCTTATTTTTAAAGTAAATGTTTCAAAGGATAACATGCATTTAAAGATTTTTTTAAAAAACAAACACAAGATTAGCAGTTGAAAATTTCATGAGCCTGATTAGTATTGCCTTCCTGACTAGACCAAGATAGTTTGAAAACTTTGCATCTGCTTGGCGATTTCAATCAAAGATGTCACAACATTCACACCTCAAGTAAAAACCTTTGCAGCCAGATCAATAGATTCCCACACCAGAAGTCCAACACCTTTTTATTCTGGTAGAGTTTACTTCTTTCTGGAATAGCCTCCTTAATTGCACAGGAGACAGAATAGAAACCAAACAACGGTCAGTTTGCCATATTAAGCCCTAAGCAGGCATTTTGGAATCAAGAAGTTCCACTGGAAGCCAGGACATGTGTGACAGTTGCATCCAATCCCCATATCACTCTGCAAGTTGAAGAGCAACTCTCTGAAGCGGGGAGCCTGTTTCTACTCATGCGATATATACAACACTGGGGTTCTACATTGTGTGGGGAACCTCCATAAATAGAGGAAGCTCCTTGCTCATTCAGCTTGTGGAGGGCAATGGGGTTTGGAATGGAACCAGCATAATTTCTATAACACATGAAGATGACTTTAAGGTAAAGGTAAATGTACCCCTGCCTGTACGGGCCAGTCTTGACAGACTCTAGGGTTGTGCGCCCATCTCACTTAAGAGGCCAAGGGCCAGCGTTGTCCGGAGACACTTCCGGGTCACGTGGCCAGCGTGACAAGCTGCATCTGGCGAGCCAGCGCAGCACACGGAAACGCCGTTTACCTTCCCGCCAGTAAGCGGTCCCTATTTATCTACTTGCACCCAAGGGTGCTTTCGAACTGCTAGGTTGGCAGGCGCTGGGACCGAACGACGGGAGCGCACCCCGCCGCAGGGATTCGAACCGCCGACCTTTCGATCGGCAAGCCCTAGGCGCTGAGGCTTTTACCCACAGCGCCACCTGGGTCCCTGAAGATGACTTTAGCTACAGGATAATTAAGTGGTTCCCCAAGTTCCAGTTTGGTGGGGCTCTAGCATATAACTTCAGAAAGCAGACAGTAACATGTAAAAAGAAAAGAAAAAATCTTCAGCAGTAGTTAGTGGAGCCATTTGTTAGGATCATCTGCTGGCTACCACTCTGGGGTGACCCAAAAGGGAACAAGTCTTCCCAGCTAGTGTTGAGAAGTGGTGCTGGGGGCAAATAGCGAGCATGGACTCTGGGAATCAGCAAGGGATAGCAAGTCAGCATGCATGCACTACCAGCTATTGTTGGTAAAGACAGGAATTTTCCTCCCCTCGTAATTGCCCTGTAGTGGAGTAAAAGTGGTCCTGCCAACATTATCAGCATTATCAATATCGCTTACCTTCTGATGCCTTCAATCTGCTATGCAGGGATGAATTTAGGATGCACACAGCTGCTATGTAGCTTGAGGTGTGTTGTGATTTATGAGACCACTTGGAGAAGACTGGTCTAGAGTAATAATAATGATGATGATAATGATGATAATAATGACAACAACAACAACAACAACATTATTTATATGCTGCCCATCCAGCTGGGTTTTCCCTGCCACTCTGGACGGCTCCCAAAAGATTAAAAACAGAATAAAACATCAAATGTTAAAATCTTCTCTAAACAGGGCTGCCTTCAGATGTCTTCTAAAAGTCAGATAGTTGTTTATTTCCTTGACATCTGGTGGGAGGGCGTTGCACAGGCTGGGCACCACCACAGAGAAGACCCTCTGCCTGGTTCCCTGTAACACATTAATCTGAGGGCACAGAAGGAATAGTGCTGTAGCAGCTCCCAGACCACTACAGTAAGAACCTAGTCTCTGAATTCTAGTGACCCACAGACAAGATGTATAATTTTTGTCATTGTTGCCTCTTAGAAGCTATTGCATTATGCTATGCAAAATTAAAACACTTCCTAATTATTGACTTGGTAGCCATATTTTAAATTCCTTGAAGCTTGTGTGCCATTGTTGAGTAATAACAGTATCAGAATCACAGATTGCAGATATTTATTGTAGCTCTGTTGTTAAATGACCCATGTTTTAAAAGAAGGAAATAAGAAATGATAGGAATAAACAATGTGTGCATCCGTGGACCATTTCTGAATGTCTTTACCAATACCATATAACAGTAGTCCCAACGTGCATCAGGCAGAGGAATAATGAGCATATTTCTACTGCTATATTTCCAAATGCTGTCCAGGAAAGCTAAGTCATCTTCATGGCTATGTTTATGCTCTGCTCTCTATAAATGGTGATATTGTATTTAGTGTAAAAAAAAAATCTTCAAAAAGTTTGAAATATATATTTTCCTTGTCTATTTTTATTTTAACTCACCCTTCTAAAGTGTTATTAAGAGGCTGTACTGTGCACCACTTTTTAGCAGCATAAATGGTTAGTAAAGCAATTACTTGACCTGTAAATTCCTGAGACGTTTGGAAAAGTAAATAAGGGAGGGAATCCAATAGTGATAAAATAGTCATCTTTCATATGTGATGGCACCCATTTATTCTCCAACTTTTTCTTCTGTATTGCACTATGAAGTGCTTCAGTTTCTTCATAGGAGCAATAGCTCTACAGTTCATCTTTAATATACTAAATATAATATATATGGTGCTGTGGGCTCTTAAAAGAACTTGAAGAAAAGTATCATTTTTTTCCAATATAAATGTAGAAAACATTGCATTTGGAAAGGTCATAGAAAAAGCCCATGCCATGTAATTCGCAATGGCTGGCACACTCTTCTGGGTTTTGATCCTCTTTTCCTATTATTTAATATTCCCTTTACATGCCCTGGAAGTGATACACATATTTCCCACACTGGTGCCTTCACAATTATTTCAGTACTCTTCTGAATTGTTTCTTCCTCATTCCTGCCTGGAGAAGAACTATGTTGAGGACAAAGAACCAAAACGATACAAACTCCATGGAGATCTAGCGAATACCATGGATAAAAGGTATTTCAGGGAGTTCATATCCCATTAGCTATATATACAATATCCCATAAGGCAAACTGAAATTTGTTCGTGGTTGGATTTAGAGAGTGGGTGAATGAGAAAGGAAGGTAGCTACGTGTCACAGGCTTCAGCACCATTAATTAGAAAGCCATCTAAAGTAACATAATGGGTATGAGAACGTTTTGTCTTGTTAGGTAGAATGACTCCCCCCCCCCCTTGCACACTATTCTGTTGGTTTTCTCAACTTCCCCAAGTCACTCTTGGGTGACACAGGAGGAGAAAGAGGTGGAAGCCCCTTTGCACAAGAAGAAGGGTTTCTGCTGTGGTGATTTATTAGGTGAATCCTATCCAATATCCCGAAAGACCTACATTGGTTCCCAATATGTTTCAGGGCACAATTCAAAGTGTTGGGGCTGACCTTTAAAGCCCTAAATGGCCTTGGCCCAGTATACCTGAAGGAGCATCTCCATCCCCATCGTTCAGCTTGGACACTGAGGTCCAGCGCCGCGGGTCTTCTGGCGGTTCCCTCACTGCAAGAAGCGAAGTTACAGGAACCAGGCAAAGGGCCTTCTTGGTGGTGGTTCCCACCCTGTGGAACGCCCTCCCATCAAATGTCAAGGAAATAAACAACTATCGGACTTTTAGAAGGCAGCCCTGTTTAGGGAAGCTTCTAATATTTGATGATACATTGTATCTTAATATTCTGCTGGAAGCCGCCCAGAGTGGCTGGGGAAACCCAGCCAGATGGGTGGGGTATAAATAATAAAGAATAAATTATTATTATTATTAGTGCAGCAGAACTAAATCTACTCACTTTGATCAGATCATTTCTTCATGCATGATACTTGTTATTTAAATTTATGGCCTGTCATTCATCAGGATGTCCCACAGTGGGTTACAACAATTTAAGTTTTAGTGTTAAAAATATTTGAAACAAATTAAGGTCAACGGAATAGAGTGAGTTCTGGAAGCACACATGTCAGTTGTCAAAAGCCAGAGTAAAGAGGGACATCTTTGGCATTCATTTAAAGCTAGATAGTGAAGCTTCCAGCCACACCTCTCTGAGGAGGCAATTCTACAACTTGGAGGCTGCCCCAGACAATGCCCTCTCCCAGGTCGCCGCCACTCCAAACTTCTAAGGGTATTGGGACCACTTAAGTGGGCTCCCTCCATTGATCCTGAGAGGGTCCATAGGGAAGAAGGAAATCTCTTGAATATGCCATTGTCTCAAAACCAACTCTGTGGAGCTCATCCAATTCTATTTTTTGCCAGTCTTTAAAAGTTATTATCAGGGTTTCCCCTTCTTTCTTTTTAAAGCAGCAGACTGGAAACATTGGCTAGGTTCCAGCATCAGGAGCCTATGTCATATCTGATCAAGGGGGATTGTTTTAAGCCTGGGAAGTGTTTGCTATATTAAAGTAGATTTAACAGTTTAAAAAGTGACACTTCTACACGGTGTTCTTCACTGAGGGGAAAAATATGAGAACTATGGAAAAGAACTGAAACAGTTTTATATACTGTAGCCAGTTGCTGACCAACATTTTTAATATACTTTTAGTTTAAGAGAAATCATTGCTATGAGTGTTTATACGATTTAATTGCAAAATAATTCCCAAATGAATGTCATTCCTTGATGGCATTTCCAAGTCAAATAAGCCCATTCATCAATGTAGAGGTGCAAACACAAGTTTTATCAATTATTCCTCATGAAACAGACCATTTCAACATTCCAGAGTATTAACTATTAAATGCATTCTTCATTGCTTGTTAACTCTGTGACAGGCAGATGATCAGATCATCATCTCGGAGACCCTTAGCCAATCATGGAAGGCAGGAGAAACAGCCAATCAGGAGAGCTTGAGAATGCTAAAGAGAAATTTGACAGTTTAACCAGCAGATAGGGCCCGGCTATGGAATTAGCTAGGTGTGCTTAGGGGTTTATCAGGCATTATGACCCTGTATAATTATTTTAGGTGGAGGGAAAGGACCAAGAAAGGGCCTAGAGGTGTTTTTTCACAGGAAGAGTAAAAGTGGACGGTCATTTTTTAATCGAAATAATTCTGTTGTGCAGAATTATAAGTAAAGTTCCTGTTTAAACCTGAAATGGAATTTCTGAAAGAAAATGAGTACTGCATCTTTAATAGTGAAACAAAAAAAACTTCATCCCTCTTTGAGTGCTTGTTAATAAAAATAGGGCTTTCGTTTACATTGTGCTTCAGCATTAATGTATACATAGTTCAGGGAATAAGTTGTCACATTAACTCCAATATCAAAAGGCCTTGCTGCAGGTTTGTATTATATTCTACCATATAAAGAATCCCTAAATTCCCTGTTGCTCCCTGAGGCTGTGTGTCAAAAACTCTCCAGCACAATTTCCAGGAGACTTATGTTTTTGTTTAAGTGGACCTTGCAGCAGTCTTTCCATGCCCTCAGGGTAATGTGAATAGCTCTAGGCAAGCTTTGCCCAGCCCTGTGTGGTGTAGTGGTTAAGAGCGGTAGTTTTGTAATCTGGGGAACCGGGTTCGCGTCTCCGCTCCTCCACATCCAGCTGCTGGGTGACCTTGGGCTAGTCACACTTCTTTGAAGTCTCTCAGCCCCACTCACCTCACAGAGTGTTTGTTGTGGGGGAGGAAGGGAAAGGAGAATATTAGCCACTTTGAGACTCCTGAAGGGGAGTGAAAGGCGGGATATCAAATCTGATACCGTTGGACTAGGAGAAGTGAGCACAATAGGTCATGAGTAGAGACACTAATCCTGTGGAACAGGATGTCATATAGGAAGGAGAACTGTGGCACCAGGTTTACCTTTTCCTGGAAGATGTGGCCCAAGATAGGTCTTGGACTTTTCCCACCGTTTCCCCACCTTCTTCCTGCCTGATGCACTCCCCCTTGATGGCCATGGATTACTCTGGGTCAATCCAACTGGACTCACAGCAATCTGTGGCTCTATGTGTCCAATTTATGCACAGCCCTACTGAACACCAGTTGCCAGGGACCACCAATGCAGAGAGTGCTGTTGCATTGATGTTTTGTTTGTGGGCTACCAATGGGCAGTTGCTTGGTCACCATGAGAACAAGATGCTGGACTAGATAACACTTATGGGCTTATCCAGCAGGGTTCTTCTAATGCTCTTTTGCTCCATGATTCTCAGGGGAAAAACATGGTTTAAGAAGAATAAAGTATCTGAAAGGCAGCCCTGAGGCCACCTTATAAGATTGGACAGGGGTGTGGATTCCAGAGTGGACCATGTTCCTATCTGGAAACCATTTTAGTGGCTGCAGACCAAGTGAGAGCATTCTGGAATGTGGACCTCCTAAGTTCATCCGACATGTCTTAGACAGGTTTATGGGGTTGTGGGAACTAGTGCTGAGCTGCTTTTGAAATCAAGGGACTCAAAAGTGGGTGTTGAGGATTCTTTCTATGTTGGAAACTATTATTGGCCATCAGCCATGGATGCTCCCTCACAGACAGAGAAAAAAGATCTGCCACATGTGGCAATGCTTTCTCCTTTCTGAAGATGTATTTTTAGATATTTAATTTGATGTTACTGGAAACAACCGGAGCAGTCCCTGCCTTCCAAATTCTATTACAGGCACTGAAACATCTAATAGTTTGAAATATGAAAGGCCACAACAGTCCACACCCCTTCCTTTCAGTTATTTATTTGTGCCTTCCCTATTGTTTCTTTAATATCAGCTCTTTACCTCTTTGAAAAGGGTTTTCCGGTTAAGAAGCATATTTCCTTTTTTTATTATTCACTACTATATTATATTGTTTGTTTTACTTCTAAAGCTCAAAGCAAGAGGGAGAGAAAGTGAGAGGGACAGAGACTACTAATTGAATGGAATGGTTATGTTTTCCTGTCATATTCTAATTCTAATTGCTTTATGGAAGCATATTCTGCAAATGATATGACTAAAGTGTTAGCAATAGACTACAGGCAAACAGAGCAGCTTCTCTGAGAGAAGAAAAAGATCTGTTTGGCTAGGAGAAAATCCTAAAATCAAAAGACAGGGGAAAGGGTGTGCAGCGAGCAAGAAAAGCACAGAGTAGGTAAGCAAGGCAAAGGAAGTACAGTAGTACCTCAGGTTACATACGCTTCAGGTTACAGACTCCGTTAACCCAGAAATAGTGCTTCAGGATAAGAACTTTGCTTCAGGATGAGAACAGAAATTGTGCTCCAGCGGCGCGGCCGCAGCAGGAGGCCCCATTAGCTAAATTCGTTTTATGACAGAATTACAAGCCTGGTAGATGAAGGGAACGCAGTGGATGTAGCCTACCTTGATTTCAGCAAGGCATTTGACAAGGTGCCCCATGATATTCTTGTAAAGAAGCTGGTAAAATGCGGTCTTGACTATGCTACCACTCAGTGGATTTGTAACTGGCTGACTGACCGGACCCAAAGGGTGCTCATCAATGGTTCCTCTTCAGCCTGGAGAAGAGTGACTAGTGGGGTGCCACAGGGTTCTGTCTTGGGCCCGGTCTTATTCAACATCTTTATCAACGACTTGGAGGATGGACTCAAGGGCATCCTGATCAAATTTGCAGATGACACCAAACTGGGAGGGGTGGCTAACACCCCAGAGGACAGGATCACACTTCAAAACGACCTTGACAGATTAGAGAACTGGGCCAAAACAAACAAGATGAATTTTAACAGGGAGAAATGTAAAGTATTGCACTTGGGCAAAAAAAATGAGAGGCACAAATACAAGATGGGTGACACCTGGCTTGAGAGCAGTACATGTGAAAAGGATCTAGGAGTCTTGGTTGACCACAAACTTGACATGAGCCAACAGTGTGACGCAGCAGCTAAAAAAGCCAATGCAATTCTGGGCTGCATCAATAGGAGTATAGCATCTAGATCAAGGGAAGTAATAGTGCCACTGTATTCTGCTCTGGTCAGACCTCACCTGGAGTACTGTGTCCAGTTCTGGGCACCACAGTTCAAGAAGGACACTGACAAACTGGAACGTGTCCAGAGGAGGGCAACCAAAATGGTCAAAGGCCTGGAAACGATGCCTTATGAGGAACGTCTAAGGGAGCTGGGCATGTTTAGCCTGGAGAAGAGGAGGTTAAGGGGTGATATGATAGCCATGTTCAAATATATGAAGGGATGTCACATAGAGGAGGGAGAAAGGTTGTTTTCTGCTGCTCCAGAGAAGCGGACACGGAGCAATGGATCCAAACTACAAGAAAGAAGATTCCACCTAAACCTTAGGAAGAACTTCCTGACAGTAAGAGCTGTTCGACAGTGGAATTTGCTGCCAAGGAGTGTGGTGGAGTCTCTTTCTTTGGAGGTCTTTAAGCAGAGGCTTGACAACCATATGTCAGGAGTGCTCTGATGGTGTTTCCTGCTTGGCAGGGGGTTGGACTCGATGGCCCTTGTGGTCTCTTCCAACTCTATGATTCTATGATTCTATGATTCTAAAGTGGTGCTTCAGGTTGAGAACAGTTTCAGATTAAGTACAGACCTCCGGGATGAATTAAGTACTTAACCCAAGGTACCACTGTATGTATATGCATTGCTAAGATACCCCTTGATCTAACACATCAAGATTCTACTTCTTCGTAGACAAATTCTTGGAGACTATGTTGCATTCTACATTGTATAGGGTTGCTGACCGAATAATCAGGTCCATGAGGGACTGAAGGTCCAATCCTGTTAATATTTGAAAATAAGAGGTTGGTTTTTGCTGCACACATTTATCAGGGAGTACTGTAGGTCCCATTGAACTCCATGGGAGTGGTTCAGCCTGAAGTCTTGAAAAACCTCCTCAGATATGAAGGCTAGTAAAGTTTCATATCTCTCATGGACAATTTCCTCCTAGTTCTCGTCTCTTCCGAAGATGCATTTCGAAAGAGCATTAGCCCCTGAAGGCAGAAATTGCTGAAAAGAAAAGAAAAGAAAAGAAGCACTGTTAAAAGCCGAAAACAAAACTGAAGGAATTTTCTTGGGAATCATCTATATGCACTTCTTTCTACCAGCGCTGCCTTCTTGATTCTGCTTGGCCTAAAAACAGATTTTTTGAAAAAATTCCCAAAGTGTCAACTGAGTATAAGTCACCCATCATTAGGTTTTACTGTAGAGCATGGTCTGTACTCCAAGCACCCGTAACAAGTTTCTGCATGGTGTGGTTAGACAGAAGAGCTGTAATATTTCCCAGTTTCTCACTTTGCTAATCCCCTTTTGCCAAAGTCTAGAAGCTGCTTATGGGCAAAATACATTGAGAATTTCTACCTATTTCACAGCGCCTATTCATATGTGTTCTACAAGAAGCTGCTTTTTTTGGATCATGTTCTTCAATTTCCTTTCTCCTGCTAGAAAACTGCACTAGAACTGCTCTTGTCGTAACAATTCCATATCCTCTAATGTTTCACACATGAAAGTAAGTAAGAAAGTACGTAAGTAAATGTTGCATTCTCAATCCATCCATTTTCAATGTAACTTCAGGTTACTTCGATTGAGAAGCTGACTCTTGTAAAAGGAGACATTTTATGAAAGTTGGTTTTTTGTGTGTTTTTTAACTGCTTTCTTTGAGAAGCAGCAAAGCCTTCTTCTGAGAAAACAGACTTCTATTCATCCAGACAGCAGCGCTAATACGGAAACAGGGTTGGCAGGATTGGGTATTTATTTAGTTTTTTATATAGTTCAAATCATTACTGATCTCAATGAATGAGAGAACTGAAATGAAGAGACCTGGTTCAGTTCATGCATAATAGTGGCACCCCTGCAGAAAAAAAGTTTCTGCTGGCTCCAAGGAAATTGTCCCAACCATGTGCTTCCCTGCTTGGCACAAACAACTTAGCTCATGACACATACAAACATGCATACCAGTGCTTTCTAGGAATGCCTTGGGTGCAGAAATGGAAATTGCTCATTCTAATGTCAAAACAATCCAGTGTCACAAGACACATATCAATAGTAACATACAATCCAAGGCCTTTTGACACAGTCTCCAGATGCTATGGAGCTGCTCAAGGTCTCTAAAGATAAGCAAGCTCTGAAGTTTATCAAGAAAAGCTCCCACCAGCCCCAGCCAGGATGGTCTGAGAGGTAGACACTAGGAACATCTGGTGGGCCCCATGTGAGAGCTTAGGATAGATTATGATGGGGCCCTTAGTAATACATATACATCACACAGTTAGTGTTGTATTAACAGGCTGCTTGTTCATATAAATGGGCCATAACATACAAAGCCACAGCCCATCTCTTCAGGCCACACCCCTCATTGGCTTCACCCTTCATTGGCCTTGCTCCCCATACAGAACATTTTTTGCGTGACTGAAATGTGTCCTTGAAGTGTAATAATAGCTTTTTGCTTGTCTGGATGGAGGACAGAGGCATATGAGTGTTTGTCGAAACCAGCCTATTATACAAAGGGGAATCACCTGTTATGCAGTGCTCTTCACCTTCTCATGAGATGATAGAATTCTGGATTGTTCAATTTCTGACAGCGGGGGGGGGGGGGGGATCTGCATTTTGTAATGCCTCTCCCTCCCCCATATTAAACAATCAAAGCATTCATGAAGAAAACAAGGACATAGAAAGGAAATGTTTAGTTAACAATTTCCCTCATTATCTTCATACAGGGAGCTTTTGTCACGAGGAAGAATTGAAAAAACATACAGCCCCTCACCTGCAGTCTGAAGTGGTACAGTCCAGAGTGCTAGTCTTCCTCCCCATTCTACGTAATATGTCAATAGGGTCTTTCAAAGGAGCCACCCTCTGTTCAGAGATGAGTGTACATGACGAGGCAAACAATTGCTCCAGCTAAGGATAAAAGGAAACTATGACATTCTGCCTTGAGTGCTGCCATTTACTGACATCGTAAATCTGGAAAACAATGAAATAAATTACCATATTTCTCTCTCTTCTCTCTTTTAGTAGGATATTTATTTAGAAGAATAGCTTTGCTTCATAAAACATGAATCAGTGGTGATTTATTAGAAAGCTACTAATGCACACACAAAGACACACTCTCCGTTTTCTGATATGAAGACAATGTTTTGTTTACCACATAAAATGCTTGCATAGTCGCTGACACCATTGCTGTATTGTAAGAAAGGATTGCTGTCTGCTTTTATTTTTGCTATAAAAGCTTTTTTCATTTCTTTCCTGGTGTGCTCTAGGTTTTTGTGAATATGACATTGTGAATAGATGCATCTTCGGCTGGTTAACATTGAGCTGAGAAGGTATTTTCAAAGACTTCCATACTCCATCAGTGCAAATAAAAAGTAGGGTGTGTGGTTGTATATGTGTGAAATCTAGAAATGTGGAAACAGAAAAAGTCATATTTTTAATCCTCCAATATTTTTTAACATGTATATTTAAAATAATTGGGACATTTTCACAGGTGACCATGGTTTAACATGACAATGCATTCTTGGTATTTGGGAAAAGTTGCAGAGTTTTTTATTATAAATGTCTAAACTGCTGTTTCCATTTGCCCCAAGCTTTTGCATACAATATCTCTGCCGAATAATATATAGGGTGGCTGTGGACAAAAAGGAACAAAAGAGGCAATTTGTACTGACCACAGTCCTATTATGTGGAAGCAGTCCCCAGTTATAGAAACCATAATAGTAGAGACTATTTCATAAGGGTATGTCCAACCAACATCTGTTTGTGTTAGCCAGCCCACAGCAGCCTGTCTCCTTACTTACAACCAGTGTAGTGGTGACACTGGTTGGCAGCTGCCGCCTCCTCCCTTTCAGTATAGCCTTTGTAGAACTCAACAATGGGGACAAAAGCAGAATTAGTTGGTTCCACCCATAACTGGCTCTGGCTCCACCTACTGTAAGGGACGCGGGTGGAGCTGTGGGTAAAACCACAGTGCCTAGCGCTTGCCGATCGTATGATCGGCAGTTTGAATCCCCACGGCGGGGTGAGCTCCCGTCTTTCGGTCCCAGCTCCTGCCCACCTAGCAGTTCGAAAGCACCCCTAAGTGCAAGTAGATAAATAGGTACCGCTTTATAGCGGGAAGGTAAATGGCCTTTCCGTGTGCTGCGCTGGTGCCGGCTCGCCAGAGCAGCTTCGTCACGCTGGCCACGTGACCCGGAAGTGTCTGCGGACAGCACTGGCCCCTGGCCTCTTAAGTGAGATGGGCACACAACCCTAGAGTTGGACACGACTGGCCCGTACGGGCAGGGGTACCTTTACCTTTACCTTACCACCTACTGTTGGCCCTGCCTTCCAACTTATGAGTTCTAATGAGCACAAGCCTCCATTGGATTTAATGTAATGCACAATAGAGTTCCCTATCCTTAGAAGGGGGGGGGGGGGAAGGACCTGGATTGATCTCAAAGGCATAGGCTTGACTACACAATGAGTGATGTGGAACATATCCACAAAGGTTTTAATATTAGGTGGTCTAAAGAATGATAATTTCTAGTTACTCAATGGAACAGTCGTGAAAATTGTAGAGGTTTTATTCAGAATCTCCTGTATTATCTTCTTTTTCTTCAATATTTCCTTTTGCTGTTGCTGCTTCTGTTACTGCTGCTCCTGAAAATGCATTTGCTGCCCAGGATGTGCTGAGTTCTTTCTATCAAACATATAGAAGGGAAGCAGGTAACTGTATGGTCAACATTAAGATAGTGAGCTGTCTTAAGTGTAACTAGCAATCGCAATGCAGAGAACAGGCTTTCAGTTTTTGCATGCACATCCTTTCCAGGAGTTGGCAACATCAAAGAAATGAACTGTGTGCAAATAAAATATATAAAACAGCAGTTATCCTTAGCTGAACCCTGTTCTTTTGTGCTGGGCATTGACTTAATTATAAGTCTGCAAAGAGCTGTGTCAACATCTTATGACATATTGTAGATGAAATTTCCAGCATCTTTGGGTCAATTCCCTCCACGTTTCCACTTGGTATATTTTAAAAAGTTTTGCTTTGCTTTATTTATAAATAGGAACCCTGAATTGTACAACAGCTATTTCATTGAAATTTAGTAAGTTCTAATAAAAGTGCTATAGCCTAAGAAGTTAGCTCTGATCATCTTAGACTCCCTTCTGCAAACTAAATACTGTATTAAATCAATAAGACTTAGAGCCTCAGTGTATTTTATAATTGGAATGTGCAGGATTAGTTTGTCTGTTTATACTATCCCTCCTGATGACAGCCCATTATTTCTGATTAATTTAAATTAAGCCTGCAATTGGCCTTTTATACCTAAGCTTTCACTCTATGCTATCTTACACTTGTTTGAATTTAGATTTTATAAATAACTCCAGCTTAACCCCTGCATCCGAGGCTTGAATCAGTGTGCTAATAATGAAGACTCATGGAGATAAAAGGCAGTGGGAAGAATATTAAAGTAAAATGGATTAAACTTGCAATGCCAATGAGTTGGCACACCTCATCCTGTGAACAATTTGATCTCTATAAAGAGCAAAAGCAGGCACCCTTTACCAAAGAAGGAGGGGTGCAAAGATACCCTTTGCTCCAAAACTTATTGATAAACCTTTTGAATTCCTAATAATCCCTCAGATATTCCGAAACAGGAAGTTTACATTTTGCCTCAAAGCTCGTTTATGCATTTTCAGTATTTATAGGCTACCTTGAGTTCTCAGGGTGGCTAATAACAAGGGGAAAAAACCATTGGAAATAAAAAGCCATAAAAGCATAAACACACAAGTCACAGGGAGTGAACAAACCTTAAATGAAGACAGATCAGGCAGTCTCTTCTCAGCAAATCAGCAGAGCAGCCTCAGATCAAATCATGGCAGAGTAAAGACCACGGATAGTCCCAGTGGCCGACTATGGGAGAATCATACATAATTTTTTTTCTCTCCATTTCTCACAGCATCTCTTTGAGATAGGTTCAGATGAGAGATAGTGACTAGACCAAGGTAATCCAGTGAAAGTCATGGCTGAGTGGGGAATGGACCCAGATCTCCCCAGTCCTAGACTGGCACTCTAATCACAAATATTTTCATCCCAAGCAAAAAGTTGCTTATTGGAAATTTGGTGGTAACTCTAAATGGGAGAGGGACGCGGGTGGCGCTGTGGGTTAAACCACAGAGCCTAGGACTTGCTGATCAGAAGGTTGGCAGTTCAAATCCCCGCAACGGGGTGAGCTCCCGTTGCTTGGTCCCTGCTCCTGCCCACCTAGCAGTTTGAAAGCATGTCAAAGTGCAAGTAGATAAATAGGTACCACTCCGACGGGAAGGTAAACGGCGTTTCCGTGCGCTGCTCTGGTTCGCCAGAAGCGACATAGTCATGCTGGCCACATGACCCGGAAGTTGTACGCTGGCTCCCTCAGCCAATAAAGCAAGATGAGCGCCGCAACCCCAGAGTTGGTCATGAGTGGACCTAATGGTCAGGGGCCCGTTTACCTTTACCTAAATGGGAGAAAGGCGATGTCTAGTTGTTCCTAATTGCAGAATGCTAAATTAGTCGTGCAATTATGAAATTTGTTCCCACAAGAAGTGCTGGTGAGCACTACGGCTTTCAAAAATGACTAAGAACATAAGAATAGCTGGCTGGATCAGGCCAATGGCCCATCTAGTCCAGCATCCTGTTCCCAGTGGCCAACAAGATGCCTGTGGGAAACCAGCAAGCAAAAGATGAGCATGTGAGCACTCTTCCCTCTATGTGTTTTAGTGGGAGGGAGGGATTAAATAAATTTATGGAATATATACTACCTATGACTATTACTACAGCTACACCACATTCCACCAGTGGAAGAAGCTCAATATGTGTGACATGGGCTAGAGCCTTCTCTGTGGTGGTGCCTCAAATTTGGAACGCTCTCCACTTTAAAATATAACTAGCGCCAATGTTTTTATAATTTCATTGCCTGGCATTTTAAGCTTTGTGGGCTGGTGATTATTTAAACTGCTCTCTTGTTCAGTGTCATATTTTCTTGCTTAACTTCTTCTTCTTCTTCTTCTTCTTCTTCTTCTTCTTCTTCTTCTTCTTCTTCTTCTGTTCTGAACCCTTTCTGGTATGTCTTCTGATGCCAGGCAGATTACAAACTGTGTAACTAACTAAGTAAATATTGTTCAAATGGGAGTTGTAGAGGTTCCCCACACATGTGTTACACTTAGTATTACGAGCTGCAGACTTACCACAAATGGTTCTTAATCCTAGCTTGCTTGATGCCTTGGAATTTCCCTTAATGTCCCCCCCCCCACAAGCCCCCCCCCCCTGTATTTCCCATACCTTCACTATATTCTTATCTCATGCATTCCACACTCATCATTATCCAGCATGAACAATTTATTGTATCAGGGGACTTTTAGAGGAGCTCTGTACTCCTGATCTTCAAGCAGACAACTGTGGGAGAATGTGTTTTATGGCTGTTGTCCGTGATATAATGGCTACACTTGGCATCTTGCTTGGACCTTTGATTGCAGGTTTTTTAGTGTTCTGTGATTTTCCTCCCCTATATGAGTGCAGTAAAGAAGGTGATTCCCTCCCCTGTACTTAGTCATAATGCGTATAAAAGGAAATGCATTTTGTGTGTGTGCTGAAGAGATCTAAGACACTTGGCGGCATTTTGCTGGCACTATTCCAAAACCATGACTGGCGCAGTGAAAACATTACACATCTGGCTGTGACCCTGCTTGCATCTCTTGCTTCTAGATAAAGCAAAGATGAGAACTTGTGTAAAAGGGGGAATGGGATCCCATTACAGAAAAGAGATGAAACACAATTGAATAAGGGGCCTTTTGAAATTAGCAATTAATGCATTCTGTGGTAATAATAATAATAATAATAATAATAATAATAATAATAATAATAATAATAATTTATTATTTATACCCCACCCATCTGGCTGGGTCCCCCCAGCCACTCTGGGCGGCTTCCAACAAAACATTAAAATATAATAACCTATTAAACATTAAAAGCTTCCCTAAACAGGGCTGCCTTTAGATGTCTTCTAAAAGTTTGGTAGTTAGATGTCTTTGACATCTGGTGGGAGGGCGTTCCACAGGGCGGGCGCCACTACCGAGAAGGCCCTCTGCCTGGTTCCCTGTAACTTGGCTTCTTGCAGTGAGGGAACTGCCAGAAGGCCCTCGGCGCTGGACCTCCGTGTGCGGGCAGAACGATGGAGGTGGAGATGCTCCTTACACTGCACTTGTCACCCACAGCCAAGCATCTAAAGATATCTCAACAGTCATTAACCCAACTATTTATAATAAGCATAAAAAGTGGATGTTACCTGTGGCAAGTCATCAGCACGCCCTTTAGCTGTTGTGATAGAATGGGATGTTCACAAACGTTATAACTGCTTGCAGTCACAATAGAATGTTAACCAACAGTGGAACATCCATGTGTGCTGGGAAAGTGAAAGGTAAGTTTAAATTGAAGGAAAATGACAAAGCTTAAAAATATAGTCAATGAGAAATATAGGAAGACAATGCAGCAATCGCTGTATTGAGAAATGGCATTTATTTGTCATGTACTGATGCAATAAAGCACACAACAATATTTAACCATATACCTTTAACTACAATAAGTAAAACAGATGAAAACAGTTTTCCAAAAGAAATCTGATAATACCTGAGAGTCAATTCATGCTTTCAATTATATATATATAGAGAGAGAGAGAGAGAAATAGAAAATGTGTACGATGCCAGAGCCTTTCTAACTCCAATGGGCTGCAAGTTTCACAAAACAGAGTGCACAGTACCTAAAACACTGTAGGTAGTGGGTTCAGAAACTGGCCTAAGGTTTGAACAGGCGACATGATAAGAAAATAAAAAGAATCTGCTGGATCAGGCCAAAGAGGACAAAGGTTTCTTAACAATTCCCAGCATTCTTAACAAGCTACACAATTAGCAAACTCCATGCTTAACAAACTCTCAGCATTCAGGTAGGTAGCCGTGTTGGTCTGACGCAGTCGAAATAAATAAAATAAAATAAAATAATTGTCCAGTAGCACCTTAGAGAGCAACGAAGTTTGTTCTGGGTATAAGCTTTTGTGTGCATGAAGAAGTGTGTATGCACACGAAAGCTTATACCCAGAACAAACTTCATTGCTCTCTAAGGTGGTACTGGACAATTTTTTATTTTTAAAATTTATTTAAACTCTCAGCATGCTTAACAAACTATAGTTCCCACAGAGGTGGATTTAGAGGGTCGATGCCCTGTCTCCCGCACTGAGTGTCAAGCTGAGAGGGCGCTGCCGGGTACACCAAATCAATGGCTTGGAATGGAAGGTGAGGGACTAGAGGGGCACCAAATTTTGGCATCACACAGAGCGCCCCTGAAATTTAAAAATCCAAAGTCTGCCACTAGTTCCCAGGAGACTTTGGGGGAGGCCATGACTGTTTAAAATGCATTGTATTGGGGGCGGGAGGCTACCACACAATTCTAGAACACTGCTGTGATACCCACAAGGCAAATGAATTTAATTTTGAATTAAATAACTTTTGGCATTAAGCTGAAATTAGATGGGGAAAGAAAAAAGATTTTGCAAGCATGGCAGGGGGTTCCTTAACAGCATTCGCTCCACTCTAAAACAAACAGTGCATGTGCCAGTTGCATCAAACAGATTTCCATCTTGAGTCTGTTGCCAGTTACAATCAGTAACAAGCATAGGTTGCCATCCAAATGTCTGGAACGTTTTCAATCCTCGTATAATAGAAATTCATAAAGAATATAGAAACCCCCATGTTTCTTTGGAGCCAGAATGCCCGTCTGGTCCAAGACTCGCCTCGCTGGGTGGCCAGTGCCAGAGAGTTCATCCAAATTTACTGATCACTCTAATGCAAATGACTGCAGACGTCTGTGCTCTTGTGAGTGCATGTAACCCCACCGCTGATAAAATGCCTTTGCCCTCAAGCACCAGTGTTTTATAATTCTTACAGTAATCTGGCAAGCGTGGCGTACTGTAACAGATGCATGCCCCTTTTTGTCCTCAGAAATGTATAGTGCTTATAGGAAATTTCAGTTCTCTGTGTTAATGGCTTGGTGAAAATATACAGAAGAAAAACCTAAGGCAGGCCTTGCAGAATTGGTGGTCTATAGAGCCAAATGCAGCCAGCAGCCATGAACTGCAGCCTGTGCCAGGTGAATGAAAACCCTCTGGGTTTTTCTTCTTCTTCTTATTTTCAGTCTAAACATAAATAGAAGGCTGGACAAATCCACAATAGTCTGCTTTGTATGGCTAGATAGGTGGTGGCAACCAGGTTGCATGAGGCAGCCATCAATGAGCAGTTGTGGGGATTGGACATACTTGTGGACAGCGCTATGTGGTAGAATCACAGGGAGAAGGAGATATGCTCATATCTCAGGCTCATCTGTTGGGAAAGGTGATATGAAGAATGCGGTTTAGGTTCTTGGGATAGCTCAGCCGGTACAGCACGAGACCCTTAATCTCTGGGTCAGAGGTTCAAGCCCCATGTTGTGCAAAAGATTCCTGCATTGCAGGAGGTTGGATTAGTTGGTCCTCGTGGCCCCTTCCAACTCTATGATTCTTTGCTAAAAGGGGATATACCACAGATTAGATGTGAGGAACCTTTGGCCTGCCAGAAGTTGCTGAACTCCCATCAGCTCCAGCAAGCATGGCCAGTGGCAAGGGTTGATGGGATGTGCAGTTCTACAACATCTGGAGGACCAAAGGTTTTTCACACCGGCTACAGATCAAAAGAAACTGTAATATGTATGCAGAGATGGTGAAGCAAAAATAACAGATTTAAAAGATGAGAACTTTGGAGGTTCTTTTTGGATTATTTGCAGGCGGGAAACTATAGTCAAATGAAATTGTGAGCAGGATTTGAATAATAGGCAAGGGAAGTAGACTAAATAAATGATTGTAATATAAGTTATAATATAATAGAAAACAAATGGCAGTTGTGACAGCAGGTAAAGGAATACAACAGGAACATCATGGATGGAAAGATATGTAAGATATCTCAAAATGTAAGCTATTGAAAGTGAATTAAATAATGTCAAATTTTATGTAAAAAACTAATACAAATTATATATATATGTTAAAAGAAAATGCAATGTGTAAAGCAAAGATTTAATAAAATGGATTAAAATATGAAATGAAATGGTTAGGAGGAGTATACTGTAAAATGGCAACTTCCTGGGTTTTTTAATACAGATTTTCTAAATATATTGGCACAAATAAGAGGGTAGCAACTAGACAAAGACCATGGTGCTTGATCTACCAGACACTGTCCACTGATTTAATCAAAGACACTCACAAAGCAGAGCATTCCAGGGCAATCTCAGCAACATTGTCCCAAAGGTATTGGCACGCGACGCTGGGTTTTGCCTCCTATGCTAACTAATCCCACATGTAAAACGGAGTTAGGTCATTGCGATTAACACTATCACTATACAACAAATACCAGTGGAATTAGTAATGATCAGCCATTTGTTCCCAAGTGTTACTGATACACCCTTTTGATGCTCACACAGTGAAAGATGAGGCTGGAATGCAAAGGAAGCTTGCTTTGATTGACTGCACCTGGAGGTTTCATCACATTCCTAGAAGTAGAATTTTGCTGCTTCTACTTGCTGTAAGGGGAAGGATTATTCAGAATCCAAAAAGGGAAGGAACACTAGAATTATGTCTAATCCCCCCCCCCAAATTGCACATGGGGAATTTTATTTGTGCTCCCACATGTTCAAAGGCTGCAACACAGCAGGGTTTTCCAGACATTTCAAATCCATCGCATGGTGGCCTGATGGCTTAGTAATCCAAATACTCCCACCACACAATAATATTTCAGGTGAAAAACCAGCATACAGAAGATGCACAGAGAGTACACAGTGGTTACAAGTTTGCACTGCAAATCAGAAAATATTCTGTCTGTATTTTCCCTCTGCAAGGTTTTTGATAAGCTGTGGTTTGACTTAGCATTATGTGTGAACAAGGATATTTTATGCAATGTGTAGATAGGCTTTTATAGTCTATTCCATGGAATAGACTACAATGTTGTGAATAATTGCCATAGCGATGGAAGCTCATCAGATTGTTCGGGTCAGAAACCTAAGGATTTCCTGCTGGCTTTAGAAAGGGAGAGTTGCATCATCTAGATGGCTCCACCTAAAACCGCATATAATGCTTTTCATTCCAGGAAGAATAGTCACAATATGTTGTATCCTTCTTTCAAAGGAAGTATAAAGTCTAACCTCCCATTTCTATAGGAACAGAAATAGAAAACAGTCGCTTTCTGAGAAAAATGCACTTACTGATGACATTCATGCTTTTGATCATTTTTTCACATAAAACACATTTATCCTTTTCAACTTCTGGTAACAGGACCACTTATTAGAATCTCCCTGTTACACCACACACCAGTGATTTGTCTCTCTGTAAATACAGCTTTGGTATTCAATGTATAGAAATGTTCAGCTTCTAGAAGAAATTGTTTTAAGTTCCCCCTCTCAGTCTATTTACCGTTGTCTATCTGTGCAGTTGTTTTATTCCCATTATATTCCTATGGTGTAGTAAAATGGACAGCACTTTAGATTACCACCATCTCATTTGTCAGGGCACCCTTTTGGTGGAAAGAAGCCATTTTTGACTGTCAAAATAGCTCTTGGCCCATGTTGTGCTGGTCAGACCCCAAAACATTTAGCAAGCAACTTCTGAAAATGGGTTTATGTTATAGAATCACAACCCCTCTGTTGTCACTAGGTGTGGATAAATGAATTATTGAAAGAAATACCAAAATCATAAAGGGAATAAGAAAAAACAAAGGCAGGTAATCAGATAAAGTTCAGAAGATGAAATAAAGCAGGACCTCTTTCTGGCACTTTATGTAATCTCATATTCAGCTAAACCTCCTTAACATGGTTGCACAATGTTTATTTATTGGATTTATGCATTGTAAATATGTACAAGAATAATGGCAAATGACATTCAGAATTCTGTGCAGAGGGGTTGGGATGGAGGCCTGACTTTCTGAGTGTTGTTTTTGTTGTTAATTTAATTTATATGCCACCCCATATCCAGAGGTCTCAGGGGGGTAGGAGAAAATTATCATGTAAAAAGAGGAAATTATCTTGAAAAGGCTAATTACCACAAACCTGATGAAGAAAGAAAATGCTGTGGGAAATATATAAATCCTGCTGATCAACATTCAGGCATCACTGATGTACCAATCAGCATCCAAAATGCAATGTCATTCCCATATTTATCCTACAAAGAATAAGGGCAAGGAGGTGAAGTTCCACTGTTCAAATGGAAGCCATTTTGTTCGCACAAGGATTTTGTTAGATACAACCCCAAACGTTGAGTATGCTGATCAAAACATAACTATCTAAATTCCTTTTTGTTTCTTCATGAACTCAAAGCAAAGTACTCAGGCTAACCTGAATATATTTTCCCCCCTCAAAATACCTTCTGATACCATTACAAGTGTTTTCATATGGTTTGAGTAACATGTGTTTTTTTTAGTGTTTCCAATGACTACTTATAGAACATTTGTACCATTTCCTGTGGGGAATGTTCTGCGCTTCAATCAGGGCCTTAAAGTGCTTATCCTGGCATTTTAGATGGAAGGTCAGTCCAAGCAAATATCACGTTAAGAATCATGTCAAACATCATCAATGCTCTTTTCTTCCGCCCTCACTTATTTTGAAAATCTGTTTATCAGCTTTTATGCAAGGGAGTTACATGCAAAGACATTGTGACATTGTTATTTCTAGTCTTTGCCATTGCACTTTGCAGAGTGGAAGACAGAGATTAGATAGCACGAAGAAAAACAGAGGCCGGGGGCTTTAGCCAGTTTAGATTGGCATCGTTCCATTGACTTTACATGAGTTGTGTTGAGTTACACCAGATGAGAAGGGGGCTTCATATTGCATTCAGTCAGCCTGGAACATAAAATATTATTTATACCCATGCAAGCACCCTTGAGGTGAATGGATCTTTCAACAGACTGGAAGGTCACAGTGTCTATGTGGAAGAATCATATTAAAATAATGCCATACCTAGAAAGTTCCCCACTGCTACTCTATCTGTGTAGATAAGAGTGAACTGCTGGGGTTAAGACCTGGTCAGGTCTGTCAATGCCTATGAGAGTGCATATAAAATAGCATTAAAAATAAATAAATGAATTTAATAATAATAATAATAATAATAATAATAATAATAATAATAAATTTTATTTATATCCCGCCCTCCCCAGCCGAAGCCGGGCTCAGGGCGGCTAACAACACTAAAATAGTGCAACGTTATAAAACATTATAAAAAATTAATTAAGATCAAATTGAAAATTGATGGCAACCATAACTAAAGTTTTGTAAAGATTGCCAAAGGAGGGAGTCAGGCTGCACCCTGACCAAAGGCCTGGTGGAACAGCTCTGTCTTGCAGGCCCTGCGGAAAGATGTCAAGTCTTGCAGGGCCCTAGTCTCTTGTGACAGAGCGTTCCACCAGGTTGGAGCCGCAGCTGAAAAAGCCTTGGCTCTAGTTGAGGCCAGCCTAACCTCTCTGAGGCCTGGGACCTTCAAGATGTTTTTATTTGAAGACCGTAAGTTCCTCTGTGGGGCATACCAGGAGAGGCGGTCCCGTAGGTACGAGGGTCCTAGGCTGTATAGGGCTTTGAAGGTTAAAACCAGCACCTGAAACCTGATCCTGTACTCCACCGGGAGCCAGTGCAGCTGGTATAGCACCGGATGAATGTGATCTCGCAGTGAAGACCCCGTAAGGAGTCTCGCTGCGGCATTCTGCACCCGCTGGAGTTTTTGGGTCAGTCTCAAGGGCAGCCCCACGTAGAGCGAGTTACAATAATCCAGTTTGGAGGTGACCGTCGCGTGGATCACAGTGGCTAGGTCAGGGCGAGAGAGGTAAGGAGCCAACTGCTTAGCTTGGCGGAGATGAAAAAACGCCGCCTTTGTTGTAGCTGCAATCTGCGCCTCCATGGAGAGGGAGGTATCGAAGATTACACCCAAACTCTTAACGGATGGTGCTGGCACTAATTGCACCCCCGCTAGAGATGGGAGTTGCCCCCTCAATCCCATATCGTCCCGTCCCAGCCAGAGGACCTCTGTCTTCGAAGGATTTAACTTCAACCGGCTCCCACGTAACCATCCAGCCACAGCTTCCAAGCATCTGATTAGTGTGTCTGGGGCCGAGTCAGGATGGCCATCCATCAGCAGATAGAGTTGGGTGTCATCAGCATACTGATGGCAGCCTAGACCAAAACTCTGGACAAGCTGGGCGAGGGGGCGCATAAAGATGTTAAAAAGCATCAGGGATAGTATCGCACCCTGGGGCACTCCACACACCAAGGAGTGGCAGGATGACAATTCCCCCCCAAGCGCCACCCTCTGTCACCGACCGGAGAGAAACGAGCGCAGCCATTGAAGGACTGTGCCCTGGATCCCCACGTCGGCAAGGCGGTGGTCCAGGAGTTTGTGATCAACCATGTCAAAGGCTGCTGACAGGTCTAGAAGAATCAGCAGCCCCGACCCGCCTCGATCCAGCTGCCTGCGGAGATAATCTGTTAGGGCGACCAGAGCCGTCTTGGTCCCATGACCAGCGCGGAAGCCGGACTGGAATGGATCCAGAGCTGATGTTTCATCCAGAAACCTACCAAGCTGTTCAGCAACCGCTCTCTCAATCACCTTACCCAGGAATGGAAGATTTGAGACCGGGCGGTAATTGGATAGATCTAAGGGATCTAATGAAGTTTTCTTTAAAAGCGGACGCACCACTGCCTCCTTCAGTTCCCCTGGGAATGTCCCGGTGCCAAGGGACAAATTGATGATATCCCCCAGGGGGGCCCGCACCTCGTCTGGACACGCTCTAATCAGCCAGGACGGGCACGGGTCGAGAGGACAAGTGGTGGGCTTTCCAGCTCGGAGGAGTCTGTCCACATCGGCTGGGGATATCCGGTCAAAGTGGTCCAATACTGGACCCGAGGACAGTCGAGGGGCCTCCAGTTCCTTTATTGTATCCAAATTGGCAGGGAGGTCATGGCGGAGCAACAGGACCTTCTCCGCAAAAAAGCTCTCAAATGCCTCACAGCTATGTGTCAAATTGTTATTTAAATTTGGCTGTCCTTCAAGGGACGTTAAAGACCGAATTATACTAAATAATTGCGCCGGGCGAGAGCTAGCGGATGCAATGGAGGCCGAGAAGTAGGACTTCTTAGCGGCCTTCACTGCCATCTCGTAGGTTTTCATAAAAACCCTATAAGATGTTCTTGAAGCTCCGTCACGGGCACCCCGCCATACTCGCTCTAGCCGTCTGAGGTCCCGCTTCATTTTCCGGAGTTCCTCGGTAAACCAGGGAACCCGGTTTCTGCGGGGTCGCAGAGGGCGCTTAGGGCCTGAAACAAACTGGGAGAGCCCTAGTGTCGCCATGGAAGACACCAGGTCCAGAGCCATATTTATCCATATAACCCAAATAAAAAAAAAAAAAAAAAAAAAAAAAAAACCCCACACAAAAACTGCATGGAGTTCTCTCCATTTTGAGGAGTGAATGCTATTGTGCACACTAGGCAATAACAATTTTGGTTACAATTTATGACAGAATTTCTGGTATAAATTAATTTCACTTGGGTTCATATAGCTGTTTTTTTTCCCCATTTGTACATTATTTCTTCACTGTAAAAAAAAATGTCCAAAAACTGTATTTAAATAATACTTTGCTTATAAGTTCAAAAGATACGTATATTTTAACCTAAAATACACCTTTAAAACACATTCTGGTGCTGTATCACAGAATTCAAAGAAGTGCTAAATCAAACGGATAATAAATCCATTTATTAGGTGTGAATTAGATAAGTTTACTGAAAAATGTGTACCAAAGAGCACTATACAGCAAACTGTAAATTCCCACTGTTTGTGCCCAATAATACATGATTAAATTGAATGTTGAATCTCATGCTCAAAGCAGAACTGTTTGCTTTGGACTGAATCACTATTCCACACTTGCATGAATAAGGCTGACTTGTCTTTTTTTCTCATTGGGATCTGGTATTTATTGACACTGGAGAAGCTACTTCCTGCATTCAGTTCTGTCTCTTCCCTTTCTCAGCTGGGAGCTTGAAACGTTAATTTTAGCTTTGCTTAACAATATCAGAAGCATGTAGGACTCTGAAGAAAGCCCTGGCGCTATTGTTGTTGTTTTTTTACAAAAAGAATAAAATATTAAATTGCCACTTACCATTATTATCTTGGGGCCCCATCATTGTGGTTATTTTTAAAGTAGCTCTATTTGGAATTCCTCCACCTAGGGCACAATAAATCTCCTAGTCAAGCAGATACTACAGTAACAAGCATAAGGCATTTAGCTTGGATTTATTAGGACAGGCGGAAAGTGAAAGCCATCTTAAAATACTTAAAAATGACAAACTTGTATGAATGAGGAGTGGAGGGAAGGGTGTGGGGAGATAGAAAAGGAGGGGAAATGGCCCTAGGTTTAGGCAGAGAAATGGAATCATAAATCATACAAGACAGTTGTGCGCTTTTTATCCAAGGATCCAGATGTTCTCTCCTAAATGTGTAACAACTTTAGAATTATTTTACACAGAGTTGAAAAGGGCGGAGAAGAACTGAAAGCCTCCTAAATAATGTGGGCAAGGAACATTCAGATACCATCCGGGATCCTTTTTTTCCCCTATCAACATCTTCCATGGAACAATTCCCAAAATAAATTCCAAACTAAACTGGCAGAAGAAGAAGAAGAAGAAGAAGAAGAAGAAGAAGAAGAAGAAGAAGAAGAAGAAGAAGAAGAAAAAGAAAAGGGGGGGGGATCAGTTTGGAGAAGCACAGCCATAATTTTGAGCTTTATATAGATTTCATTTCCTAAAGACATTTATCTAAGAAAGGGCCAGATGATTTCATACACAGCTTTGTTGCAGAAAGGAAATATAGTGCAATGGTTAAGATGCTGTCCTTCAATTTGGCTGGCATGGGTTCAGTCTATTTCTCTCCTGCTAGTTTCCTCTGTGACATAAATCCACATTCATCTGAATCGATTTTTCCATACACGGCCTTAATTTGGAAATATGCCTGTTCACATCTAGAAATTTGTCAACAGCATGGGCCAAAACTTCAAAATTCTTTACATCTGAGCTCTTATGTTCTCACTTGTTTAATTCTGTCCCTTTCTTTGAGAAGTCATTTGCTACACAAATTTGCTTTCAAACAAATGTGTTGGCAACTTTCTTTAATACACACGTGTGTATGCACGCACTCAGACACACAGACACACAGACACACACTGAATGAGCCTAGGCTAGCCTAGTGTGCCAGTCAGGGGTGCCAACTTGAATAAAATATTGAGTGGGGGCAGGTAAGCCTCACCCCACATAATCGATCACATGACACATCACACACACATCATTTGAATAGCAATGCTCATAAACTTTGGGGGGGCCCAGCCCCCTCCAGTGTTTCATGGGGTGGGGCTAAGGGAACTTGAGCCCTAGGAGTTGGCTCCTATGGCCCCAGTAGATTAGTGTCAAAGGAAGATTAAGCCACCGGTAGGGATGCCATACATCAAAAAGTAAAATACCAACCTGCAAAGTTGAGATTTTTAAGCTTTTAAGCTTCTGGAGCTGTTTTTGCTGCTTTTTCCATTGTGTTGCCATACATCTGGGTTTTCCCTGACATTTTACTAATTCAGCAACATTTCCCCCTGACGCCATTTTTACACCCCAAAACCAGGACATGTCAGGAATTTTGCTGATTTATGGCAAACCTAGCCACCAGCCTGGTCATCTTCTGCCCATGGAATAGATGTGAGGATAACTTTGCCTCAGGCAACAAAATGTATTGTGCTGGTCTTGAAGTCACAAGTTGTATTGTTACTATGTTGCATGTCCTACCACAGGAAGGCTGTACTTCACCCTCCTTCTTGGCTTCTACTAATGCACTGGAGAGTACAATCAGCTCTTCTACCCACTGTGGGAACAGACCTATTAAACCCAGGCAGAGCAATCCTACAGTGGTTGGGGATGGAGAGAGTCTGTGGCACAGGAGCCACCATTTCCAAAGGCCTTCTAGCAACACGTCAGCCAGGGTAGAAAGGAGAGGTTGACTTTTTGTCTGTTTCCCCTCCCCTTGCTTGCTGGTTTCTAAGAACATAAGCAGAGCCTGCTAGATCAAGCCAATGGCCCATCTAGTCCAGCATCCTGTTCTCACAGTGGCCAACCTTGGGGAAACAGAAAATCATAGAATCCAGCAAGCAGAACTCAAGCACAAGAGCATTTGCCCCTCCTGTGGTTTCCAGCAACTAGTATTCCTCTTTTATGATTATTTCCCCTGGACTGGCTTGTTAGGTAAATGAGGGAGCATTAGATTCACAGTCTCCCCCAATCTATCCCAACACACTCCTGGAATGCTTTGTTTGGGGCCTGGAAGCCTCTGAGGGGTTCAGAAAAGGGACCTCCAGTTATGAAGCTCTCACCCTTCAAGAGTAGATTTTCATAGCATCTAGGTCCACAGCATCTAGCATGGTCCCATCTACCCTTCCAGGGAGGTTGGGTTTGCTCCCATAGTCAGCATTCAGTAATTTAATGCTTTTCACATGCCAGCAACTCTCCCGTTACATTATGTGGTAGAGTGACAGACTAATAATAATAACACCTGTATTGTCAATGTACAACCTGTGCACAATGAAATTAACAGAGCCTCCCTCTCCCCTACCCAAAAACTCAGTCTCATTGCACTCTGTGTGCTTATCGCACTACATACCACCTCGCAAGTCAGTTGCGCTATGTTATTTTCCGTTCAACAGCCTAACAGCCCATGGATAGAAGCTATTTTTTAGCCAGTTGGTATGACTGATTATACTTCTATAGCTCCTGCCTGAGGGTAGAAGATTAAAGAGGTGCTGGCTGGGGTGTGAGACATCCCTGAAATTTTTTCTTGCTCTCCTAAGGCAACGATCCCTTGCAATGTCATCTAGTGGACTCAAGAGACAGCCCATGATATCATGTGCTGTATTCACCACCCTCTGTAGAGACTTTCTGTCCGTGGCTGTCAGGCCAGCATACCACACTGTGATACAATATGAAAGGACACTTTCTATTGTGGACCGGTAAAAGGAGTTCAACTGTTGTTTAACATTTTTCTTTCGCAAGAACCTGAGGAAATGGAGTCTCTGTTCGGCCTTCCTGGCCACCTGAGTTGTGTTGATTTTCCAGGTGAGGTCCTCACTAAGGTAAACTCCCATGAATTTAAAGGAGGAGACTCTCTCCACACACACCCCGCCCCCCGATATACACCGGGGCAGGTTCCCCTCTCTTCCTCCAGAAGTCCAACACCATCTCCATTTTCTTACTAATATTTAGGTGCAGGTTATTCTCTAAGCACCATGTAGATACTTTTTGAACCTCCCCCCTGTATCCCCACTTGGGCCAGGCACTGCCTCTAGGCCTAACCTGCCTCACATGGTTGTTAAGAGGACTGAATGAGGAGCTGAGGGAGAATAATGTGCACCAGCTTGAGCCCCTTGGAGAAAAAGTTGGGTGATAAATGCAATGGATAAAACAAGTGATAAAATAAATTTGAACAAGCCCTTTGATTCTGCTGCCAGCAGGCCTCCTACTCCTGCTGGTGCCAAGTTCAATACAACATAATACACCCCTTCCACGTATACCCAGCTAATATTCTGCCTGCCTCCTACTTTTTGGCCAGTGGATTTTATTAATAAATTATCATTTCTGCACATGAACAGGTGAATGAGCCCATTTTACTAGATAGTTTGTGGAGACAGAATGGGACCTACCAGCCTGCCACCACTTAATTGGCAAGCTAAGTAATTACAGGTTGTGTAATGATACATTCTCTTCCTTGGAAGTGGCCCCGGGCAATTGCTTAAAAATGAGGGGGAAAGGAAGGAGAAAAGTACATTCTACTCTTGTACAGGCTAATGCTTTGCTTTTTGTTTGTACTCACTACACCAGCATTTTTCATTTATTTGCTCATCTTTTTCTTTACTCCCCCCCCCCCTTTGTAACAATGGAGAGTAAGGATTTAGAAGAAAGGCTGGGAGGAAGCACTGCTGTTGTCATTAAACTAATTTCTATGGGCACCTTTGTGTCAAATTACATGTTTTTACTCTAACCCCCCCACAGATCCTAATTTGTATATTTTATAACAGCCTTCTAAGAAGACATCTAGGCATTAACATTAGGAAAAACAACAACAACAACAAAACAGGCTAGTTAATAGAAAGGAAAAGGGAGGAAAAACCCCTGCAAAGTACAGCCCGAATAAACAAACAGACTTGATTATAAAGTTGCATGCTCAAGGTCACCAACAGCAAATTATTTGCTTCTTTAAACCTCTTTAACCATTCCATCAGAATCAGAGTTGGGGTTCTTGTAGGGTCAGCTATGATATTGATTGTGTGAATGCAATTAACATGCATGTTTTTTAATATGTATATAGGGGATGGAGGCAGCAGCATCAGGGGTGAGAGTATGGGAAAGGGGAGTTTAAACTTTCTTCCCTCTCTTCTGATATTAAGAACTCGAGGCTATCCAAAAATGATGAATTTTGGAAGATTTAGGTCTGGTGAAATTGTCAGCATCGCCCTTGAGCCAGTGCCACTAACTGGACTCATCCACTTCAGCCCCGACTGGGCTAGGCGAGCTGGGTAGCACTTCCAGAGACCACCTTCTGCACAGGAACAGGTCAAAGTGCTGTGGACTCACACCTTAGAGTTGTGAGCACCGGATTAACTTCCACAAGTAGTCGTCGCACAGCAGAGTACAGCAGAGTCCAGCAGAGTCTAGAGACAACTCGGAGAGCAGCTCTGTAGAATATTCTCTTTATTCTATAGCTACAACTATTATACAACTATATACAGAGCTAAATAAGTCTAAGCATAAAGAATACTGAACCGCACTGAGTGCCTGCAGCTGCTCTTAGCAGCAACCTTATCTAAACACATGATCTCTAACACTCAGTCTCTCTCTCTCTGACACACTGACTTACTGACTGACTGACCGACTCACTGACCGACTCTTTGATGTGGTGCTGGAGCAGAATAAGTAAAGAGCAGAACACTCCTCCTCCTCTCTGCAGAATCAGCAGACTCCTCAGGAGATTCTTGGATAAGGGAGGGGTGAAATCTCCTCAGAAATTACTTTTCTGTACAGGGCAAAGTTAAACTGTGGCAGTTGCTCCCATGAGATGCAGTGATGACCACCAACTTGAATATTGCCGTGATATGTTTTCTTATGTACTGTTATTGTATCGGGTGGAGGCTCGCAACATTATACAGGAGGCAACAACTAAAACCATCCCAATGAAAAGGAAATGCAAGAAAGCAAAGTGGCTGTCCAATGAGGCTGTACAAATAGCGGAGGAGAGAAGGCAAGCAAAATGCGAGGGAGATAGTGAAAGATACAGGAAATTGAATGCAGATTTCCAAAGAATAGCAAGGAGAGACAAGAAGGCCTTCTTAAACAAGCAATGCAAAGAAATAGAGGAAAACAACAGAATGGGAAGAACCAGAGATCTGTTCAAGAAAATCGGAAATATGAAAGGAACATTTCGTACAAAGATTACCATAATAAAGGACAAAAGTGGTAAGGACCTAACAGAAGCAGAAGACATCAAGAAGAGGTGGCAAGAATACACAGAGGAATTATACCAGAAAGATATGGATGTCTCGTACACCCCAGGTAGTGTGGTTGCTGACCTTGAGCCAGACATCCTGGAGAGTGAAGTCAAATGGGCCTTAGAAAGCACTGCAAATAACAAGGCCAGTGGAAGTGATAATATTCCAGCTGAACTATTTAAAATTTTAAAAGATGATGCTGTTAAGGTGCTACACTCAATATGCCAGCAAGTTTGGAAAACTCAGCAGTGGCCAGAAGATTGGAGAAGATCAGTCTACATCCCAATCCCAAAGAAGGGCAGTGCCAAAGAATGCTCCAACTACCGCACAATTGCACTCATTTCACACGCTAGCAAGGTTATGCTTAAAATTCTACAAGGAAGGCTCAAGCAGTATGTGGACTGAGAACTCCCAGAAGTGGAAGCTGGATTTAGAAGAGGCAGAGGAACCAGAGACCAAATTGCAAACATGCGCTGGATTGTGGAGAAAGCTAGAGATTTCCAGAAAGACATCTACTTCTGCTTCATTGACTATGCAAAAGCCTTTGACTGTGTCGACCACAGCAAACTATGGCAAGTTCTTAAAGAAATGGGAGTGCCTGATCACCTCATCTGTCTTCTGAGAAATCTCTATGTGGGACAAGAAGCTACAGTTAGAACTGGATATGGAACAACTGATTGGTTCAAAATTGGGAAAGGAGTACGGCAAGGCTGTATATTGTCTCCCTGCTTATTTAACTTATATGCAGAATTCATCATGTGAAAGGCTGGGCTGGATGAATCCGAAGCCGGAATTAAGATTGCCGGAAGAAATATCAACAACCTCAGATATGCAGATGACACAACCTTGATGGCAGAAAGTGAGGAGGAATTAAAGAATTTTTTATTGAGGGTGAAAGAGGAGAGCGCAAAATATGGTCTGAAGCTCAACATCAAAAAAACGAAGATCATGGCCACTGGTCCCATCACCTCCTGGCAAATACAAGGGGAAGAAATGGAGGCAGTGAGTGATTTTACTTTCTTGGGCTCCATGATCACTGCAGATGGTGACAGCAGCCATGAAATTAAGAGACGCCTGCTTCTTGGGAGAAAAGCAATGACAAACCTAGACAGCATCTTAAAAAGTAGAGACATCACCTTGCCAACAAAGGTCCGTATAGTAAAAGCTATGGTTTTCCCAGTAGTGATGTATGGAAGTGAGAGCTGGACCATAAAGAAGGCTGATCGCCGAAGAATTGATGCTTTTGAATTATGGTGCTGGAGGAGACTCTTGAGAGTCCCATGGACTGCAAGAAGATCAAACCTATCCATTCTGAAGGAAATCAGCCCTGAGTGCTCACTGGAAGGACAGATCGTGAAGCTGAGGCTCCAATACTTTGGCCACCTCATGAGAAGAGAAGACTCCCTGGAAAAGACCCTGATGTTGGGAAAGATGGAGGGCCCAAGGAGAAGGGGATGACAGAGGACGAGATGGTTGGATGGTGTTCTTGAAGCTACCAGCATGAGTTTGATCAAACTGCGGGAGGCAGTGGAGGACAGAAGTGCCTGGTGTGCTCTGGTCGATGGGGTCACAAAGAGTCGGACACGACTAAACGACAACAACAACAACATTTATACTTTATGGGGGGGGGACCACTTTGAGCACTTATTTACTTGTGGAAAACATGGTATATTGACATGGCTGTGATGACTATGTTCTGCTTCCACTGTTGGAGGAACTATGGCTCTGAATTTCAGTGCCTGGGAATCAGAAGTGCAGAGAGTGCTGCTCTGCACAGATCCCGCTTTCATGCTTCACATAGGTACCTGGTGGCAACTTTTGGGAACAGGATTCGGGACTACATAGACTTTGGCCTGATTCAGCAGGGCTTTTCATATGTTCTTATGCCGCAGTCTGAGCCATGGCTGAGCACTGCATGTGGGTCACTATCAGTGAATCACCTTCTGCATTCTGTCACTTCTCTGTGTTTGTGCTATACAATAATATTCTCTAACCTGCCACCTCTGCAGAACACTTTTATCTGAAAGAGTAAATTTGCCGTTTTCACATTGGCAAACCTGCAATTGTTCTATTAGCAAAAGGTTTACAAAATGCATTTAACTGAATGGAAGAAAAGTAACAGATAAACAGATGCAAACGTTCCAAAGTGAAAAGCAGCAGCAGATGTTACCGTAGTCTCAACCGTAAAAAGAAGTGTTAGCTGTGTGAAATGATGTGTACAATGATATTATGTTAGAAATAAACATAACACTATTTTTAGTATGTTTGCAAGGTAATAGTCAACAGTTATCTGAATTCGACAGTTTAATAGCTGCTTGCCTGCTATTTTAGTGTCACATCTAATGGTTTGAAACTAGCCATTTTAGTAGTTTTATTAAATGAGTAGTATCTGAGATAATTAGGCACCATTGCAACACCGGTGAAATGTCCACCAAAAGGTGAAGAAATGTATTGGATTTGTATATTTCGTTGACCCATTCTTCCAGACTGATTAATTGGGACATCCATTGTCCCATTCCTTATTGTGTGTAGATTGCTATTCATGCAAATAGGTCTGACATGACAATGGGGATTGGCTGATGCCATTTAGGCACTGATGAGTCCCTTGTTTTATTTACTCTAAAAGTTTTATAAGCCACCTGGAATGGAATCGACACTCAGGCATGAAGCTTACTGTGTGGGCCAAGCCTGTCACCTTGTAGGGATTAATTTCAGTAACAGGGAATCATATAGGTAAGGATCATACTTATGTGGCAGAGCAGGTTCATTTTATGTGAAAGGTCTGAGTTTGAATCCTGGCTTCTCCAAGCTGGACTGGGAAAGACTCCTATCTGACACCTGGAGAACTACAGTGGTATCTTGGTTTTCCAACACCTTGGTACCTAAACAACTTGGAACCCAAACACTGTAAACCCAGAAGTAACTGTTCCGGTTTGCGAACTTTTTTGGAAGCCAAACATGTTCCGTTTTGAGTGCTACTCTGCCAGTTTGAGTGCCACACTTCTGTTCTGAGTGTTACGCTGAGGTCTATTTTTGTTATTTATTTTGCGTTTTTGTTTTGTTTTTGTGACTGTGTGGAACCCAGTTCAGCTACTGATTGGTTGATTGTGTGACTGCAGTACATTGTTTATTGCTTTCATTTTATGGATCAATGGTCTCATTAGACAGTAAAATTCATGTTAAATTGCTGTTTTGGGGTTGTTTTTTAAAAGTCTGGAATGGATTAATCCATTTACTGTACTTTCTATGGGAAAATGTGCCTTGGTTTTGGAATGCTTTGGTTTTGGAATGGACTTCTGGGATGGATTAAGTTTGAGAACCAAGGCACCACTGTACTGTCAATCATTATAGATAATAGTAAGCCAGGTGTCCCAATGGTCTGACTCAGCTTCCTATGTCACTGAGCTGTTTTTGAGGGATAATGAATAAGTTACAGGCAGATTGCGAGCTGCGTGACGTTTTCTAATGCAGAGTGTGGGCTGATGGGTGGAATAGATGGATTGGATAATTTCTCGCATATCCCTAGTGCAAGCCATTGTCTTGGATAGCAATAAATACTGTGAGCAACCTCTCTATTCTGATAATTCCTGCCCACCCTCCTCCGCCCACAGGCACATTTCCTTTGCTAAATTGCTTCTTCTTTCTCGCCTGCATATACATCATTTCGGCGCATTGCATTGTGAGACCTTTCACAAAGCTGGAACAAAATCATTTGTGTACCTCTGATCCACCCACCTCATCAAAAGGCCGTTTAAGCACGCGTGGGGCATGATTAGTTAAAATTGCAAAAGATTTTGTCATTAATTGCAGTAGGTCAGCAAAGAAGAGAAAACTGAGTTTCCTTAAACTGCTACAGTAGTGATTCATTTCGGTATATCGGGATGTTATTTTTAAGCAGGTCCCCCTCGCTTCCCAAGGGCGGTAGGGAGTGGGGGAATGCATTGCGACTGCGAGAAGTGATATCTATTAATGGTTGCAGCAATGCAAGCTGATAAACTGGTAATGACTTCCTGAAGCTATAAACTGGAACTCACAGTAATTTGGGCTAATTAACCATCATGTTTCTTTAATCATTTGGTGCTGTATACTTTTGGAGGTGGCAAATCCTTTACGAAATGAGTTAGTGACTGCACACAATGTGTAAGAAAGTCACCCTCACTTTGCTATTTCTGGAACAAAAGGGTGGCAGTGCTGTCAAGCTAGTTGTGTGCTAGAAAGAAAGGTGGTGTTTCTTTCCAAAGGTCTAACATGGATACATTGTTTGCCTCTGTTTTTTTTTTTTTACAACTCAGTCCTAGGGACACTTTCACTCAGACATAGGTGGTGGAGGGGGGAAATTCAATGATCTTTGCATTTTAATGAGACACTTCCTAATTCACACTTCTCAAACCAACACCCAAACTGAAAAACAATTATAGTTTGAAAATTGCAGTTCTCCAAATTGTGTGAAGTAGTTTTCTGACCAAATGATGTGTAAAAAATATTCTGCCTTGGTCAAGCCATACCTTGAATACTGTGTCCAGTTCTGGGTGCTACAATTTAAGAAGGGTTTTGACAAGCTGGAACATGTGCAGAGGAGGGCAACCAAGATGGTCAAGGACCTGGAAACCAGGCTTTATGAGGCATGGGTGAAGGAGCTGGGTATATTTGGCCTGGAAAAGAGGAAACCAAGAGGGCATATGATAGCCCTCTTCAAATATTTAAAGGGCTGTCACATGAAGATGGAGCAAGCTTGTTTCTTCTGCTCTGGAGAGTAGGACCCAAACCAATGGCTTCAAGTTACAAGAAAGGAGAATCAAACTAAACATCAGTAAGCACTTTCTAGCAGTAAGAGATGTCCAACCATGGAACGTTTTCCCTTAGGAAGTGGTGGACTCTCCTTCCTTGGGGATATTTAAGCAGACATTGGAGGGCTATCTGCCATGAATGCTTTAGCTAAGATTCCTACATTGCAAGAGTTCGGATGAGATGACCCTTAGGCTCCCTTCCAACCATTCTATGATTCTATGAGTCTATGATTCTATGAAAAGCATACATTAGTGAAAATATCATACAGAAAGGGCTGCAAAAATGTGTGCAATTGTCAAAACTGCGTACAAAAAGTGGAATATATTATCACTAAACTTCTGATTATTTCTCGTAAGGATTTATTTGTTTGCTTGCTTGCTTGTTTAAATTCACAAATCACTGCAGAAGTGCAGAAAAAATGAATTTAAGGATGGGAAAATGAAAAATCAAGATTAACCTTTTTGTGCATCCCTACATAGACGGCTGCTCACATGCAAGGCTTATGATGCTGACTCAAGCAATAGTTTTGGTTGTAAGACAAGAATAAAGTGCACATATAGTTACATAGCTAAACAACCATTTTCTGATTAATTACATTTTGTGGAATGAAGTATCCAGCAGATGATTGTGAGAGTAATTCTACAAATCACATAATCCTTAAGTGCAGGCTTCCTGGGTGCCTATGCTGAAGGAAAAACATTAAGAGAGAACTACTCCCATGGGCTTTTTCACACCAGGAACTGGGCATCCAGGGAGGCTGCAGTGTGCTAGAAACATTGACTGGAAAGGAAAAAACACATATCACCTTTGGCCCCTTGCAACAATAAGGCAAGCTAAATACCCATACTTACTGAAGTTCTAAATAAAGTCTTAAGTGACCTGAGAATGAGGGAGAATTGAAGCCTCTATCACGGAGGAAGAAAACTTCTTTAGAAATTATGGTACATATTTCAGAACAGTACGAATACATCATATGGTAAAGAAACTCACTCAGCGTTGCAGTGTGGGTAGGGTAGGATTCATCGCAACTTGTAATTATAGCTCAATATGGAACACTTATAAAATCCATTTCAAGTTTTTTTCTTGTTGAACAGAGTGCACCAGAGTAAATTTTAGGAAAATGAAATAAAAGCAAAGCAAATTCTACCTTTGTGGCAATAACAATCTGCTATGCTTCAGAAATCTCTCAACCCATTTTTCCCCTTAAAAAAGAACTTAGAAGTATAGTAATGCATCCTTTACTGTGAGCAAGCAGAACATATCACCACAGGAAATCATAAAATACAGAGGACGGGTGTTTTCTGCTTTTATGTAGGAAGAAATGCAGAGAGTTGTAGGAAGGCTCTTTCATGAAAATGAACAAAGAAGTGACCATTTTCCCATTCTTGTTGGCGATAGCAAGTTCTACTCTGACCCTAAGTGGGGCTAGGTTCAGCCATTTTCCATTGCAAAAAGTGCATCAATATTTCATTCATACATATTCACAGATATTTCCAGGTCAGTCCTCAGATCCTACTGTTTTTCAGCACACACATCATTGCAGCTTTAATATGGGAGAGTAAAAAGACATGGGCATGGGTTGGAGGAAATTCTGAGCCTCCCTTTCAAAACCAAGTCTAGTATTTTGGGCTGGATCCAGACTAAGATTGTGATCCTATTCCCACTTACCTGAATACAATAGGGCTTACTCCTGGTTAGACATAGTTAAAAGTGTGTTGTAAGTTAGTGGCTTTTTGGTCCCCCTGAAATTGTTGCCACCTTTTTTATAAAGCCTTCTAAAGGCACACAAGCTTTTGCTTCAGAAAAAGGTGGCATTTTGACTGTCAATTGTTGCTAGTAATTTTATTTCACTGCATAATATTTGTTTGTTTGTTTGTCTGCCACCCATCTGACAGGTTTACTCTGGCCACTTTGGGCAGCTTCCAACAAATCAAAACACAGTGAGACATCAAACTAAAAACCTCCGCAGAAGCCCTGTGTTGGCTAAGTACAAATGAATGATCAAATGCAGTTATTTCTCCCTTCTGCCTCTCCTAAATGATGTTCCTATTGTTTAGTCTCAGGCTGTTTAAAGATCCTCCTGCCTTTCCCCTACAATATGTGGAACCAGTGGCGTTGCGTGGGTTGTCAGCACCCGGGGCAAGGCAAGTAACTTGTGCCCCCCCCCCGCTGCACTGTCCCTCCCCCAGATAGTCCCTCGCTCTCTCTCCGCACCGCACCGCACGCCTGGCACCCTCCCCTCCACAGTGGGCAGCGACCCGGCGGCTCGGATTGGATTCGCACAGCCAGCACTGCAGTGAGAGAGAGTGAGTGAGCCAGGTAGGGGCAGAGAGCTGCGAGTGCCCCCCCCCAGATGTTGCGCCTGGTGCGGCCGGCCCCCCCTGCACCCCCCATGGTACGCCACTGTGTGGAACTCTGGCATACCTGCTGAAATATAAACTTATTCACACTTAACATAATTCATTTATGGAATTCCAATGCCATAAGATTTCGTGATTGCAACTGGCTTACATAGCATTTAAAAAAAGATTCACCCAGCTCAGGGTGAATAGGGCTATCAACAGCCATTACCCATGATACCTAATGAAACATCCCTGTTCAGAGAAAGCAAATCACTGCATGTCAACTGCTGGGCTGGGCTGAGGGCAATATTGGGACAGAGCTATTGTCTTCATGATCTGCTTGTAGGTTTTCTGGATGATGAAAGAATGAAACCAGATGGTTTTTATGCCTGTTGGTGGCCATTAATTACATATGTTAATAGGTGTAAAATGGAGAACACCATGTTGGCTGCCTCATTGCAGAGCTGGACTTCCTGATTATTTTCCCTTCGTTAGAACTATGCTCGTGTATGTTCTGTCTCCTTTGGTGGATGGAGCCTATGATGAAACGATAAACAAGATCTCTGTTGAAGGAATGACAAAAATAGACAGCAAACAAATATTGCTGAAGATCATGGAATAAGATTAAGAATACTTATTTGGCTTCTGGCAAGGGGAGAGAGGAGGGGGATGACTACATTTCTTTTTCTATGGAATTTATTATATTCATTTTATGTACATTATTGCCAAATTTTAAAAAGAAATGAAAAAGAAAGAAATGGGGTGGATCTTTGGTCTGATCCACTTTTGACTATTTTTCTGTACATATGATTATATCATGAATTTGCTTCAAAACGCTTCAGAGGAAATGATTCATAAATAAGTTAATAATAATAAATATAATGAATAATAATGCATTTGAATGCTGCCCCAGAAGATATGTAACTGGTGTTTTTTGATTATCTTCCAGGTTGTGCCTTGCAATCAGAATAAGCATAAACTCCATTATTTGGAGATAGTATTCTCTTGCCTCAGTTATTTGCATTCCATGTTGATATTCAAGCTGTATAAATTTATGTAACAGTATTAAATATTTTAAAAAGTGGAATTGAAATATTTTTGAAAGGAGGGTTGAATTATAAATCATGCTTTGTCTCATTGGTTTCAATGGGTTTCAGTATTTATTCAAAGGCATTTATTAACCAATTTATCTGTAACGGATGCTCAGCATAAAAACATTAAACGATATTAGAACACAAAGGCAACATAAAACCAGTAAAGAAAAACATAAAAGCAGGGAAAGAAATCAAAACAAAAATGATTAAAGTGTATGTCTCAGTGAAAACCTGAGGGAAAAGATATGTGTTTACAAGACATCTGAAGCAACCAGTGGTCTATATTCTTAATTCTCTGATGGTTTGGGGAAGTGTATCTTATTTGTATGCAGAAGTTTCTAGGTCCAATCCCTGGCAACTCCTGGTAGGGCTGGGAGAGACTGCCTAACCCATGCCTGTGTAGACAGTACTGAGCTATATAGACTAGTGGGTCTCACTTGGCATAAGGCAGCTTCTTCTGTTCTGCCCAGCGTGTAAAGGATCCTTCAGTTTCAGCCCATAGATTCTTCCAGGTGTTTCCCACTCAGCTCAGCTTAATGGAGCCCAGTCATGAGCGCCACTTATTGAGATCTAGGATTGCAAAAGGAAGTGGAGAAAGAGCCCCAAACAGTGTGAACTTTTCATAAAGCAGTCAAGATGATGTCTTAATTTGTTAAAATTACATTTCCACAGCCCAGAGCAATTTCAAGAACGGTTTACTTTGGAGGCTGGCAAGTGAAAAGGGAAACTTACATAGCTATATACATTTCTCAAGTGACGTCCGCCTAGCGAAAAATAATAATAAAAAACACACTTTCTGCATGTGCATCTATAGGCCCGTGTTGATTTCCGTGGTGGTCCTTATCCTTCGTCAAAATATTTTTACAAGCAAATATAATCTGAAACAGATTATGGGGGAATCTGTCAGAAAAATAAACAGTATGTCTGGTCTGACTTGTTGGTGTCTGTGAGCTGGGCAGCTGGGCAGGAGAGGCTATAGATTTGTGTGTGTGTGTGTGTGGTTTCATACAGTTGTGTTTTTGTCTGGTTTGATCAATGCTGGTCTTGTTCCTTATGCTCCCGTTGGTTTCTCTCACACACTTGCAGAGTCATAGGCGCCAATCACCAGCTACGTGGCAGCCAGCCACAGCGAGGCGGGGTGGAAAAAAATTCTTGGGTTTGATAAACAAACCAGTGTTTAAAGCTGATAGGCTGCAGTGCTGCTACACAAAGCAAATCTATACAGAGAATGAAGAAGCAGATGTAAATGTCTCTTTGCCTGTTAACTCAAAAAAACTAACCATTATCTAGGTTAAAAATGCTATAACCTAAGATCTGTTCACATGACACGATATGTTTGTTGCTCCAGAGGGTAGAACACAAATCAATGGATTCAAGTTGCAAGAAAGGAGATTCCAACTAAACATTAGGAAGGCCTTTCTGATGGTAAGAGCTGTTTGACAGTGGAAAGGACTCCCTTGGGAGGTTGTGGACTCCCCTTCATTGGAAGTTTTTAAATAGAGGCTTAAAATTCTTTAGCTGTGATTTCTGCATTGCAGGTGGTTGGACTAGATGACCCTATGGATCTCTTCCAGTTCTCTGATACTACTTTCTTTTGTGTGTCGTAGAATCATAGAATCATAGAATCATAGAGTTGGAAGAGACCACAAGGGCCATCGAGTCCAACCCCCTGCCAAGCAGGAAACACCATCAGAGCTCTCCTGACATATGGTCGTCCTTTATTTATGACTCAGGACCAGATGCTGTGCTGCAAATGAATGGCATGTGCATAATGTTAAGTGAAGGATGACAAACCTTTGTCAGCCAGAGGGCCACATTCCATTCTGGGCAACCATCTAAGGGCCAGGGTTTTGATTGGAGACTACTCGAAAGACTGTGCACGTCCTATATCTCAACCTCCTCCCTATAATTGACCAGTCATTTTGGTACAACTACTTTTCATGAGGGACGCAGGTGGCTCTGTGGGTAAAACCTCAGCGCCTAGGATTTGCCGATTGCATGGTCGGCGGTTCAAATCCCTGAGGCGGGGTGAGCTCCCGTTGTTCGGTCCCAGCTCCTGCCCACCTAGCAGTTCGAAAGCACCCTTAAGTGCAAGTAGATAAACAGGTACCGCCTTATAGCGGGAAGGTAAACGGCGTTTCCGTGTCCTTCCGATCTGCAAGCCCTAATAATGAACAGTACAGTGGTACCTTGGGTTAAGAACTTAATTTGTTCTGAAAGTCCATTCTTAACCCGAAACTGTTTTTAACCTGAGGTACCACTTTAGCTAAGGTGGCCTCCCGCTGACTCTGACGCCGCCGTGGTGCACGGAAAAAATCAAGGCTATACAGCATATACAGTACAGTGGTACCTCGGGTTACAGACACTTCAGGTTACAGACGCTTCAGGTTACAGATGCTTCAGGTTACAGATGCTTCAGGTTACAGACTTTGCTAACCCAGAAATAGTACCTCGGGTTAAGAACTTTGCTTCAGGATGAGAACAGAAATCGTGCTCCGGAGGCGCGGGGGCAGCAGGAGGCCCCATTAGCTAAAGTGGTGCTTCAGGTTAAGAACAGTTTCAGGTTAAGAGCAGACCTCCAGAACGAATTAAGTACTTACCCCGAGGTACCACTGTACTTATTTCATGCAGTTTAGCTATATATATATATATATATATATAAAAATATATATTCTTCAACTTTTCTCCAACAATTGGTGAGGAAAAAAGACTGCAATAAAAATTATCAAAGAGTAGATCTTTTTTTGGGTGACATTTTTGTGGATGAGGTGCATTTGTGATGCTAACCTTAGTTTTGAAGTAGTTGAGGATTTTTTTTGTGGCTTTTCTTTAACTCTACAGATCATCTCAGAGGGACGCGGGTGGCGCTGTGGGTAAAACCTCAGTGCCTAGGACTTGCCGATCGCATGGTCGGCAGTTCGAATCCCCGCGGCGGGGTGCGTTCCCATCGTTCGGTCCCAGCGCCTGCCAACCTAGCAGTTCAAAAGCACCCCCGGGTGCAAGTAGATAAATAGGGACCGCTTACCAGTGGGAAGGTAAACGGCATTCCGTGTACTGCACTGGCTCGCCAGATGCAGCTTCATCACGCTGGCCACGTGACCTGGAAGTGTCTGCGGACAGCGCTGGCTCCCGGCCTATAGAGTGAGATGAGCGCACAACCCTAGAGTCTGGCAAGACTGGCCCGTACGGGCAGGGGTACCTTTACCTTTACCTTAAAGATCATCTCAACAGAGATCTATGATTGGCATACTTCCAGGATGCTCACACTTCAAACTGATGCCCAGGGGAAAATATCACAAGGCTAACTCCTCTCATAGGGATGCGGGTGGTGTTGTGGTCTAAACCACAGAGCCTAGGGCTTGCCAATTGGAAGGTCGGCAGTTCAAATCCCCGCAACGAGGTGAGCTCCCGTTGCTTGGTCCCTGCTCCTGCCAACCTAGCAGTTTGAAAGCACATCAAAGTGCAAATAGAAAAATAGGTACCGCTCCAGTGGAAAGGTAAACAGCGTTTCTGTGCGCTGCTCTGGTTCGCCAGAAGCAGCTTAGTTATGATGGCCACATGACCTGGAAGCTGTACACCGGCTCCCTCAACCAGTAAAGCAAGATGAGTGCTGCAATCCCAGAGTCATCCACAACTGGACCTAATGGTCAGGGGTCCCTTTACCTTTACCTTTAACTCCTCTCATGGAACTTTTTCAGATCAGGAAGAGTAGACAGCCAGGGAGGCTGCAGAGTGCTCAAGAAATGTTTAATGGAAACAGAGGCACATACTCCAACCTTGGCCACCTCAGCACAATAAAGTAAGATCAAAATCCTGCACCCATCAACATTTTAAAGAAATTCTACGGTGCCATAAAAAGAAGAAGTATTCTCTTTTGCAGAAGAAAAATACCCTCCAGAAATCAGAATTGCACTCATTTCAGCCAACAATGGCCACATTCCCACCATACATTTAAAGCACCATAATACTACTTTAACCAACACTAATCCCCCCCAGAGCTACAAATTACAGAGTGACTTAACAGCCAGTCCTGATTTACAGGGAACTCTGGGGAATTTCAGCTTTGTGGGGAGGTACAGGGGTCTCCCAACAACTTTCAGCGCCTTTAACAAACTACAGTTCCCAGAATTCTATGGGAGGGAAGCCACGACGGTTTAAAGTGGCAGCATGGTGCGGATTTTGGCCAATGTACGCAATACATTATACTGCAAAGAATGGTAGGCTGTATACTGAGCCAAAAAAGGGTTAAAATCAAACTGTGTTTCTCAAGAAATCCTGAGCCAACGCTATGTCTTATCTGTTTTTATAAACAGTATGACCTCTTGACAACTACCTTACACTTGGTCCGTGGTATGATACAGTATATTTATATAGGAGATCATTAACAGCACAGCTGAAGTGTAATTGAATGCAGGATTCAATAACAACACCGAACTTAAAATACCATCTAAATATAAAATTCCATCTCAATCTTGTTCAGCTTAATTGAGGGCTTTTCCCTGCTTCCTGCCTCCCTCCCGCTCCAATCAGAACCAGTCTACTATTTCAGTTGGAGTGATGGTTGGGAATGGCAGAGGAGTGGAGTGGGGGACAAGAGGGGGCTGTTTGACAGGTTTATTTTGATAATGTTCATGTCCATTTGGATGAGGATAACATTACATGTGCCTGAGGTTCCATGGTCAAACATAAAGTAATGGATCCCAATTATAGCCAGCATTCCATCTTATTTTTTTTTTCTTCCTCCAAAAGGAATAAAAGAACCATGTGGCAGAATGGGGCAGGTTCCCCAGCGGAGAATGTGGTTTTGATCATTTAGCTTGTATTAAGGAATTGATCTGCAAGAAAGCTAAGTCTTCTGTAAATACGTGCAGAAAAGTGAAGGGGCGAATTTCTGCTTATGATCACCTCTGGGCCAAACTAGAAGCGATACACTTTATCTCCTTAGCCTCATTGTACCTTAAAAGAAAAGAAAATATCTGGTGTGAGCGTGTCAGTTCTGAGCTAGATCAGGGTTGTACTTTAAGCCTTTGCACCTGCCACCTTCCCCGTCAGAACTACCCTCTCCATACCTGCTATTTGCTTTGGGGGAAGCCATGATTGTTGAAAAGATCATTGTGCTTTAAATGTATGGTGTGAATGTGGCCTTAGAAAATGCTTCAGACTTTCCCCTTCTAGGTTGGGGCTGGAGCAGATGGGGCCTATGTAGCCTCTAATAATAATAATAATAATAATTTATTATTTGTACCCCGCCCATCTGGCTGGGCTTCCCCAGCCACTCTGGGCGGCTTCCATACAAACAAAAAATATCACAGATTAAAAACTTCCCTGAACAGGGCTGCCTTAAGATGTCTTCTAAATGTCAGGTAGTTATTTATCGCTTTGACATCTGCTGGGAGGGCGTTCCACAGGGCGGGCTCCACTACCGAGAAGGCCCTCTGCCTGGTTCCCTGTAGCTTTGCTTCTCGCAATGAGGGAACCGCCAGAAGGCCCTCGGAGCTGGACCTCAGTGTCCGGGCAGAACGATGGGGGTGGAGACGCTCCTTCAGGTATACTGGGCCAAGGCCGTTTAGGGCTTTAAAGGTCAACACCAGCACTTTGAATTGTGCTCGGAAACGTACTGGGAGCCAATGTAGCTCTTTCAAGACCGGTGTTATGTGGTCTCGGCGGCCGCCCCCAGTCACCAGTCTAGCTGCCGCATTCTGGATTAGTTGTAGTTTCCGAGTCACCTTCAAAGGTAGCCCCACGTAGAGCGCATTGCAGTAGTCCAAGCGGGAGATAACCAGAGCATGCACCACTCTGGCGAGACAGTCCGTGGGCAGGTAGGGTCTCAGCCTGCGTACCAGGTGGAGTTGGTAGACAGCTGCCCTGGATACAGAATTGACCTGCGCCTCCATGGACAGCTGTGAGTCCAAAATGACTCCCAGGCTACGCACCTGGTCCTTCGGGGGCACAGTTACCCTATTCAGGACCAGGGAGTCCTCCACACCAGCCCGCCCCCTGTCCCCCAAAAACAGTACTTCTGTCTTGTCAGGATTCAACCTCAATCCGTTAGCCGCCATCCATCCTCCAACCGCCTCCAGACACTCACACAGGACCTTCACCGCCTTCACTGGTTCTGATTTGAAAGAGAGGTAGAGCTGGGTATCATCTGCATATTGATGGACACCCAGTCCAAACCCCCTGATGATCTCTCCCAGCGGCTTCATATAGATGTTAAAAAGCATGGGGGAGAGGACGGAACCCTGAGGCACCCCACAAGTGAGGGCCCAGGGGTCTGAACACTCACCCCCCACCACCACTTTCTGAACACGGCCCAGGAGGAAGGAGCGAAACCACTGTATAACAGTGCCCCCAGCTCCCAGCCCCTCTAGACGGTCCAGAAGGATGTTATGGTCGATTGTATCAAAGGCCGCTGAGAGATCCAGCAGAACCAGGAAACAACTCTCACCTTTGTCCCTAGCTCGCCGGAGATCATCAACCAGCGCGACCAAGGCAGTTTCAGTCCCATGGTGAGGCCTGAATCCCGATTGGAAGGGATCTCTACTTGTGTTTGTTAGTGGAAAAAACAAACAAAAAACCCTATGTAGACGGAGAATTCCTGGATGCCAAGTTTGGGGCAAATACTCCTTGGTGAGAGAAACTCAGCAAAGATTTAAAATCATAAAACATGCAGCAAAGCAAAGCACGGAAAAAATAGGCTGCAAAACCTTTAAAATGTGCCCCTTCAAAAATTTCCAAAATGTCCCCTTATAAAGTTTCTTTCCAAAGTGTCCCTCTTCCCCCAGCGAAGAAAAAACCACAGTCTAGTAAGATAAAAAATGGTTTACTTACAAACTCTCCAAAGGTCAGATACGTGTAATTCAGAAAGTTGCACAGGCAGTTAAACTTGTCTTAGTTACAAAGTTGGGCAAGTTCCCAGTTATTGGTATAGTAACTGAAGAGTGGTTTGTGAGAGCCATGTGACTGAGCTGGAGCAAGCAGCTCAAACCTCATCACCGGCTGAGCTGCTCAGGTAAGGAGGGGGCCCACAAAGACTTGATTACCCAGTGGACATACCTAAGCCTGACAATAATACTTATGGTATTATGCATTTACTGTTCTCTATGCATTAAGGACGCGGGTGGCGCTGTGGGTAAAAGCCTCAGCGCCTAGGGCTTGCCGATCAAAAGGTGGCGGTTTGAATCCCCGCGGCGGGGTGCGCTCCCGTTGTTCGGTCCCAGCGCCTGCCAACCTAGCAGTTCGAAAGCACTCCCGGGTGCAAGCAGCGATGTCATGCTGGCCACGTGACCCGGAAGTGTCTCCGGAGAGTGCTGGCCCCCGGCCTCTTGAGTAAGATGGGCGCACAACCCTACAGTCTGTCAAGACTGGCCCGTACGGGCAGGGGTACCTTTACCTTTACCTTTATGCATTAAGGAAATCAGCCCTGAGTGCTCACTGGAAGGACAGATCGTGAAGCTGAGGCTCCAATACTTTGGCCACCTCATGAGAAGAGAAGACTGCCTGGAAAAGGCCCTGATGTTGGGACAGATGGAGGGCACAAGGAGAAGGGGACGACAGAGGACGAGATGGTTGGACAGTGTTCTCGAAGCTACCAGCATGAGTTTGACCAAACTGTGGGAGGCAGTGGAAGACAGAAGTGCCTGGCATGCTCTGGTCCATGGGGTCACGAAGAGTCGGACATGACTAAACGACTAAACAACAACAAAATGCATTAATTGTACTTAAGCATGTTAGTTATATGAGGCTGTATGGATATGAAATATGGCTAACATCATGTGTATGCTGCTTCCCCTTTACAGACCAAAAACATACGCTAATACATGTCTAGGTCACACATACACACATGTGCAGAGCAGGAATGCTTCAACCTCCTTGCTATTGGGAGTATTGAGTGTGAGCTAGAAAGGGACGTTGACATTCAGGAGATAATGCATGAATTCCTAGTGGGGAGGAACGCCAGAAAAATAAAACTTTAAAGTTCGGCCAGTGGTGGGAATGCACTTAGTGCACAGTAAATGGAAGTGTTTACACAGCCTAAATCTCAATCTAGATCTTTGTGAAGTCAGTCTTTGTTCTCTGGGTCAAAATGCAAGAGTAAGCTGGAAATACACACGCACATACACAAATATCCAACAGGCCTCCAAGTCCATCCAACTTATTTATTTATTTTTGGGCCCTTAGCCCTTCTTCTGGCTGATTTCCAGCCACCTAATTATATTGAAGCAGCAGTCAAAATGTTAAACTCTCATTCATCTCCTGCTTTTAAAGGGAGCTTAGCTGAAAATGTTATTGTTTGTACATCCACATCCTACATGCATTTGCTCAGGAAGTGATAAAGCTGACACAATTACCTGATGGCCTTCTTGGGGACGAATGCCAAGAGGTTTCCTGCCTGACTATAAACAATGGCTGAGGAAACCAGCCTCGTGACCAGGAAAACCTAATTACTTGCATAGCTTTATCTCCCTCAGCATTGATGGTGCTAAAACAATGGTATAGCTTGGAGTCATGATGGCCTTTAAGCATAGCCACTCACAAGTAAGTTATTATGACTAGGGTTGTTCTCCTTAGGTGCAGTATTTAGCCCAGTTTTCACTGAGATGGAACCTGTGTCTGGATTCTATCACTTCTTACTGCAGGGACAGATTTAAGTTCTGTAAAACTGAGAATACTCTCCTCATAGAAATTAGCATGTCAGGGTGTCTGTGGCATCTAGATTTCTTCGTGCAAGGATCTGGCTGCAGTGGGAGGAGAGATATTGAAAAACTCTATTAAGTGACACCCCCCTGGCACTATTCTCCCAGTCTCCCAAACAACTCAGCATTTTATTTTATTCTTTATTTTTGTTTAGCATAGCTCCTGGGGTGGATGTCCCTGATTAAAAAAACACTTGCCTCTCCCAACAGCTGCCCTTCCTTTCTGCCAAGGAAGTCTTGGATTAAGGTACAGTAAAATATCCTCCTGCACAATCTACAGTTTAGCCTCAATCTTGACCCCAGTGAAATGTAAACTCCCATCTCTAATTATTAGGCCCTGGTCAGAGGAAGGCCCAGGAAGGTTTGCCTCTGAGCATGTGCAAAATCTTCCAAAACCAGAAGGTGCTCCTGAGCACTTTATAGTCCCATCTGTCTGCATATCTTACAAGGGCATGGTTCCTGTCCCAAGGAGCTTACAATTTGAAATTCAACGAAAGGGAAAATAATCAGTACTTTTTGTTATGAAGAGAACACTTCCTCATCTGTGTGAATTGAGACTTCCTGATTATGCTGTTAAATCAGGCATCTGGGGCCTTACTGTTTTCTTCTTTCTAGAAATCCTATTTGGTATTCTGGATTCGTGGTTACATTTCCAATTTTTTTTAGTATCGTATTCAGGCTTTTCTGCTGTGAATCATCCATTATCATTTCCCGAAAGCTGAACAACTGATGACAATGCAGAGGGCTGTCAGAGTTCATCCATGTTTTTTCAAGCATCCCTCTTACGGTTGTCAACACCAACTTGTCTGTGACCACTTCCCAGCACCAGAAATGGTTCCAGCTTGACATTTTGCAGCTTCATGTCCGCAGAACACTGGAGCTTTGTTGTGATCACGTTTCAGAGTTTTGTTCTTTCAGAGTTCTTAGGTTTGGTTTGTCCCCCCAAAAGTAAGTGCTGAACTGTTGTTGTCGTCATTTCATTCTTTATAATGTGGGGTGGGTGTGTACATGCACGCGCACACACACACTAGGTAGTATAGAAATGCAGTGGTACCTTGGTTTGCGAACAGTCTGGTTTGCATACGTTTTGGATTACAAACACGTCAAACCCGGAAGTGTGTGTTTGCGAACTTTTTTTGGATTACAACCCCCCCCCTTTTTTTTATTACGAACATTTTTTGGGGGGAGGCCCTATTGGCGAAAGCGCGTCTTGGGTTACAACCTGTTTTGGTTTACGAATGGACCTCCGGAACTGATTATGGTTGTAAACCAAGGTTCCGCCACATATTAAGTATACAACTAAATGCAGGAACCTTTAAGGTGGCTTCTCATTTAGCACTGTTGGTGGTTCCAGCGTGGTGGAGCGAAACAACACTGTGAGCAGCACTGCCTTTTGCACACCACACACCACTTTGAGGCACATCTCCCAGATAACTCCCTGCCACAAGAAGTCAGGATATCCCAGAGGCCTCTGTGACATTGCACAGAACTTGGGGGCATCTATGTCCTACATTGTACAGCAGGGGGAGCCCAAGAATAGCACTGGCCAGGTAAAAGACTTTGGCAGGAATCCAGCATTGCACTCTTCTGATCGTTCCATCACCGCAAGCATTTTGTCTTGCCAAACAGGACGATTACACCTCTACTCCTTCTGTGTGCTGTTTGTGGGGTGGGTGGGTTCCCCAGAGCCAATTTGGAGTGTTCGTTTAATCCACACAATAACCCTGGGAGGTAGCTTAGGCTAAGAGGCAATGGCTGCCCCAAGAGCACCCAGTGAGCTCCATGGCCAAGTGCTCTCCCAGGTCCTGGTACAACACTCTGACCACTGCACCACACTGTCTCTCTCTGTCCTGTGTGAGCATCTAGTGATTCTCTCCTTTCTTCTTCCTGAGCTGCCTTTGCCTTTTTGGTGGCAGCTGAAGTTTGCCAACAGCCACCGTTGAGTGGGGTGTTTCATTCACTCCCTCTGCCCTTACCCCCAGTTTGTCCAGAAGGATTGCTATGGCATTAGTAGGAGCAGATAAGGAAATTCTGGCCGATGCCCTCAGCTTGCAGTTTGCATCCGTTGTTAACAAAAGTGGCCTGAGAGGGGTTAGAAAGCTGTGTGTGAAAAGCTCTCAGGCTCTTTTCCCAAAGGAAGAAATGCCAGCATTTTTAGCACTAAGAACTGGTAACAAGAGGAGCTGTGATCTGCGTGTGCTTTTATCTCATCTTTCTTCCTCACACTGTGCTTGTAAAAAAAAAAAAATCCCTGTAGAACACAGAAATGTAATAAATAGAGAAGAGGCTTGAATGATGATGAAGGAGCTAGCCAATTTTTTACGTTTTTGAAACAGTCATTTCCTTACCCCCCCCAACCCCACCCCACCACCATTTATTGAACTGAACATTCTGGAACAAAATATATCTCTTGTTTAAGAGAACACTGTTAATACAAAGTATTCTTTGTAATATTCCAATACTGACATTCTGGAAATGTGAGCTGCGTGTTCCTGCATCACAATCACACCCTTCGTTTATTTATTCATATATTCATATCCTACCTTTTCTCCAGGCAACTCAAGGTGGGATACACACTTTTCCCCCTCTCTCCTTTTTATCCTCACAACAACCCTGTGAGGTAAGTTAGGCTGAGAGATAGTGATTCGCCCAAGAGAGATAGTGATTGGCCCAAGAGAGATAATGATTGGCCCAAGGTCACCAGTGGACTTCATAGCTGCGTTAGGATGGAGCCCTGGTCTCCCAGCATTCTAGCCATGATGCCAAGCTGGGTCTTTTCCTGCACGCCTCATCAGTGAACTCCCAATTCAACAAAGCCCCAATCCATAATTATCTGGTCAAACTAATGCATTAGATTTATGACCAAACATGAAATGATACCAGGAGATCCATGACGGGATCCTGTCCTGCTTTGAAACAAGTTTGATAGCAGCTGTGAAGGGCTGTGTTCAGAACACAGCACTGGCAGAGGGATTAACACTTTCTCATGCACTAATGGAAACTGACATACTAGATCAGACTTCAGGTTTGGTGAGAAATTAAGTTTTAATTGGGTGCAATATTTTAGCCCTGGCTTTGAAAAAGATGGATTAGGTTTTACTAATGCAATTCTCTTCATTCTGCATACGTGTGTATACTATGGGAAAGTGTGCATGAAAATGCATATAATTGTGAAACAAACATAAAAATTCATCCTTTCAGGGGGAAATTGCTTGTAAAAATCTGTATATTAGGAGCAATGCACGCCAAAATGCTGCTGCTTTTTCTGTTATTTAAAGAAAATCAAAAACTGATGGAGAACTGTGGAAAATTGAAGATTGGAAAAATGAGTAACTAAGAATAACTGAAATTGACAGATTAATCCATTCCTCATCTGACTGTTTATTCATCTTGCACAGTATTGTTTATTCCGACTGTTAGCAGACTTTTTAAGGCCTCATTCCCATTTCCTGCTACCTGATGATAAGTCTAACAACTGAATCTGGGCCCTTTTGCATGCAATACATATGCCTGTCAGGAGCTCGTCCTACACTCGAATAGGACCCTTGCAGAGACACATGCCTGACTGACATGTTCTCTCCCTCCTGGTCGACCATTCAGGAGCTTCAAAAGCTTTCTTCAGCCCAAACATCACAGCAACCGATGCCAACAGACATTGGCACACTTAGGGATCTGCAGGGTCTTTGCAGCTTGTGTAACAGACCTCAGCAACTCAGCATTTTGGCTAATCTATGTTTATTTACATATTATACACTCGGAGCATTCTGACTTAGCTCCTTCTTCTTTCTCATCAGACAGCAAAGAGAGTGAACAAAGGACAATAGTTCCACTTCACAGAACACAGTAACACAAACATCCTGTCTCCATCACTTCCCACTCTGTGGAGTCAAAACATACACTGTCATGTGATAGACAACAATCCCATGACTGCAATCACGGAGCAGGAATCTTAACAATGCCATGGAACAACCAGAACTTTTTTTCAGCTGGAACGCACCAGAACTCAGTCCCAGGCATCTCTCAGTTGAGTTCCGGCACCTCTCAAGTGGACACCATTGCCATTCTAAGAGAATGAGGGAGGTGTTCATGGTGAGTTCTGACACCTCTTTTTCTAGAAAAATAGCACTGGGAACAACCATCCCTGAAGCTACTGTTTTTGAAAGGCCGGCGGGGGGGTTGAGTGACAGTTTAACTATCATTGTTTATAATCTGTCAAACCAAGGATAGTTATGTGTGTGAGATTTCTGTCTATACAGGAGCTATGGAATCAGAAACCGATAGTTCTATCTGGTCAGTTTGTGGGCATTCTGCTTTACCCTATTGGGCCATAGTTATAGGCCAGCAGGGGCATCAACTATGGGGGTGGGAGGGTCATTGGTTCCCTCAATATTTGGGGGGAGGGAGCTGAGCCCTCCCAGTATTGAGGGGGCTGTCATCCCCAGCTGCCATCAGGAAGATGGCCCTTCCCATCCCCTGCCACTGATGGGAGACTGCTGGCGTGCCAGGCGGGGGCAGGTCGCAGCACATGATGCCAGGCCCCCTCAATTGTGTGTGTGTGGGGGGGGGAGTTGGCGAGCCTATAGGCCAATGCGGGAAAAGAATAAAGGTCAGACTCTGTCCAAGGAAAGGTAAACTAGACTCTTCTGCTCTGCTGGAAAACACGGGAATTTTATGTGTTCTGTAGTGCCACACCTTGAAAAGTGTCCAAATGCCACTCCTTCTCCATATAGCTAGAGGACCACAAAAGTATACAGATACTTTAAAGAAGTTGCATTATCTCATAGTAGAAAGCAAATCAAAGCACCCCAAATATAGGTAAAAATAACACAGGAATTTCCCAAAGGTCCTGAGGATAATTTATAGATTTCTGAAAAAAAGAAGTCCCAATTTGTATGTGCAGGTGCATTGCTGGGAAGAGCATGCATATATGACGGATTCCCCATTCATGCACTTTTTGTAAGCTGGGCTCCACAATGTCTGAGCTTGCATTGGGTGTCCTGCACCCACAATGCGGTGCTGGTTCAGGGAGATTACCTGCAAACTCAGAAGGTTAGTTTAATCCAAACCTTGCTGTCCATGTTCACTTAGAGTCCAAGGTAGATGTTACCTTTTGACAATGAACTAGTTTCCACCCATGCCCCTCTCTGTCCTCCCCCGAGACAAGCCAGAGACATTAGCAGAGTCCAGGAACCCACCCCATCCAGGCAAAAGCACTTGAGGTGTGAAGCACAGCCTGACAAAAATTTCTGAGGGTCAGTCAGAGAGGACAGGAGGAATGTTTTTGGCTCCAGGGTCTGAGGTTCTGCAGCCCTGTTTTAAGTAGGTCTTCAATATTATCTTCTTTTTTTAATGCAGCCTATTGATTTATTTGGACATTCACAACAGATTCGTGAAGTTTTGTTTTGTACCAGTGGAGACGTTGCTAATATTACTCAGACACAATGGGAAGGTTTCCTAAACAATAGTTCCCAGAAATAGTCACAGAGGTTGTCTTTTCAAGATCCTGGGCCACGACATTTGAGCGCAACGTATCAGTTTTGCATTCCAGCTTATGTGACCGTGGCATTTATTTTCTTCACACCTTATCTTTATCAGACTCCTTTTGAAATAACTTCTGATAAGCTTGGCATCGGTTTCCTTTTGAAAAGAAAAGGGGAAGAAAACATTTATTAAGTTAGTTGTGTATATAGGAGCTGAAGTCTACTGAAGAGCATAGGATTTAATAAGAGCGGGGGTTGCTTCCAATCTGAATGGAAGCCATGAGTTTGCTAAATTTGCAATGGGCCTCACATTTTAATGCTCAATATGCCTCATTGCTGTGATCAAAGAACCCCCTCATGTCCATTCAGGCGCAGTGGGAATGCTTCATGAGGATGTACTCATTTCCACTGTGGTGGTGATGAAGGTTGCTTAAATGCCATTATGTCTTAGATCATAGAATCATAGAGTTGGAAGGGACCCTGAGGATCATCCAGTCCACCCCCTTCAATGCAGGAATATGCAGCTATCCAGGACCAAACCTTCAACCATGGTATTATAAGCACCAGTCTCTAACCAACTGAGTTATCCAGCTGATCATATAGGGTCTCAGACTATACACATGTTGGATGTCACTAAGTCTCAAGTAACGATTTTGTTCTTGTACCATGTCATGGGATCAGAAATACCGGTGGATGGGTTTTAATTTATTTTATAAATTTAAAAATAGAATACTAATGAAGTCCTATTTAAATTGGCTTGATGTGCCTTTTGAGGAGTACAGTGTCCGTTCTTCAATCAGAAACACCAGTTGATTTTCATGACTAGTTGTCTCGATTGGGTCTGACTGGAGGCTAATCCTCTGCTTTGGAGAAAGTTAAATATGATTGCATATGGTGATAGGACACTTTGATATACCATAAACCATGCTTGCTTAATTGGGCCAGATGGCTTGAACGATATTTTTTTGCAAATTGGAGCATGGATCTGTTCAATGAAACTGTGTCATATGTGAATTTAGGTGGGGATTTATTTTTTTATAGGTGTTTGCAATCCCGTTAATCACAAGCACTGCTTTTATGCTTTATATGGTACACATTTCCATTATTCTGCATCTCCCATGGGAATCTGTTGATAGAAGATGTGGTAAAACTGGAGAGGGCGGCAAAAGAAACCAAACCAAAGGGTCTGTTAAAGCATCATAAATAAGGCTCATTTTAGATAAGGTACCACCATTTGCTCCCTGTAAGATGCATTGCATCTTTTCTTTCTGCCAAAAGAACAGGTGCTCTAAGGTTTCTTTACAGCTGTTAAAAGATTTACAGCTCTTTTCCTGTAAAACTGAGGCAATTAGATACTTCAGATCTGCTCCATACCTCCTCCTGAATTGTCGGTGTGTTGAAGCAGATGTCACTGTTAGCATTGCATCTGCAAAAGCTGAACTGCATGTTCCACTTATCAGGCCAGGGATGAGGAACTTGTGGTCCTCCAGATGTTGTTGTACTCCAACTTCCACCGCATCCCTGACCCCTGGCCATGCTGGCTAAAGTTGATAGGAGTTAAACAACAGCTGGAGGACCACAGGTTCCCCATCTTCATATGAAGCATTGTTTTGTCTTCTCTTTGTCTTCAAAATGTAGGTTACCACCTGCAACTCTTTCCCATTTTGCTACTGGATCCTTTAGAAATTCTAAGCCTATAGTATTATAAGCCCTGCTATGATTAGATGAGATGAAGTGAGGAAGCTGCTTTTGGTAGTATTCTCTTATTTAACGGTGTTACATTTATATATCTCATCTTTCCTTCAAAGAGCTCAAGATGGCATGAACATAATTCTGTCCCCCATCCATCTGAACCTCACAGCAACCTTACGATGTAAGTTAGGCTGAAGCACAGGTCAATCAGGAAGTATCTTGTGTAGCCCCTATGCATTCAAGACTGCCATTGCGTCCCCTTTTTAATTAGGAGAAAGGGGTCAAAATGCCATTTCATTCATCTCAAGCACTTACTGGTTTTGTGCTGTATGTACCTAATGACTATGTGTTCTTGTTCAATCCATGGATTCTGTAGGTTGACAATATGTATAGGTGTACAGAGATGTACACAAATGTCCTCTTGCAATTTTCCATCTTTTAATGTGGGCAGAATTATAGGGGAAGCCATGTCACAGAATTTCTCCAGCAGGAGAAAGACTCCAACAGTTTCTTATGGGTGGGGCTCATCAGGAGCATTGGTAGAAGTGCCTTTCTGTTTTCCTAAGGATTATTTATTCATTTATTTTGGTATGGCTGCTAAAAAAGGCAGTGTTTTTTATCCTCTACATCTGGTGTGGTAACTCTTCAGCCACTGTCATGCTTGCTAGAGCTGATGTCAGTTGTAGTTTGTTAGTGTGGGGAGCCAGTGTGGTGTAGTGGTTAAAAGTGGTAGACTCGTAGTCTGGTGAACCAGGTTCGATTCCCCATTCCTCCACATGCAGCTGCTGGGTGACTTTGGGCTAGTAACACTTCTTTGAAGTCTCTCAGCCCCACTCATCTCAAAGAGTGTTTGTTGTGGGGGAGGAAGGGAAAGGAGAATGTTAGCCGCTTTGAGACTCCTGTGTCCAGTTCTGGGCACCACAGTTCAAGAAGGACACTGACAAACTGGAACGTGTCCAGAGGAGGGCAACCAAAATGGTCAAAGGCCTGGAAATGATGCCTTATGAGGAACGGCTAAGGGAGCTGGGCATGTTTAGCCTGGAGAAGAGGAGGTTAAGGGGTGATATGATAGCCATGTTCAAATATATAAAAGGATGTCACATAGAGGAGGGAGAAAGGTTGTTTTCTGCTGCTCCAGAGAAGTGGACACGGAGCAATGGATCCAAACTACAAGAAAGAAGATTCCACCTAAACATTAGGAAGAACTTCCTGACAGTAAGAGCTGTTTGACAGTGGAATTTGCTGCCAAGGAGTGTGGTGGAGTCTCCTTCTTTGGAGGTCTTTAAGCAGAGGCTTGACAACCATATGTCAGGAGTGCTCTGATGGTATTTCCTGCTTGGCAGGGGGTTGGACTCGATGGCCCTTGTGGTCTCTTCCAACTCTATGAGTCTATGATTCCTTAGGGTAGTGATAAAGCAGGATATCAATTCCAAACTCTTCTTCCTCTCTTTTTAGTCTTTTAGAGAAAATTCTGCAACACGGCCTTTTTTCCCTAAGCGGAGGAGGTGAGAGAAAAAGAAGAATCTCACAAATGTTCCCAAGGAAATACTTTCTGGGAAAGTTTGGTTCAGCTATACCTTAATTTATAACGTGACTTCTGAATGGCACAAGTTGGAATTCATTGCTAGGAGTTTGGTCTGGGATGCAATTTTTTTACAGAGTTTGAGGATTTCGTTTTTCCTTTTTTTATTGAATTTGCAGATGAATAGTCTAACCACCACATAAGCATCTTGGACACAATATTTTCATGCAAATGCAACTATTAACTTATTAACTACCTGGAATGTTCCATTAATAAAAGATCTAGGCAAATCCTTAATCAGGGGTAGCAATTCCTCCCAGGTCTATTATTTCTGTAACATCAGTTGGCAACTCAATCTGTATAGAATGACTCAGTGACTTGTAGCTCCAGGCAACCCTAAAGTGTGTGAATTATCATGCACCCTATTAACTAGTCCTGGACAGAGACCACCTAGTCACAATAATAACCTCCCATTTAGATTAATGTACAGCAGTACATAGGGCTGCCCTTGAAGATGGTGTGAAAACTTCACCTAGTATTTGGACACACTAACAGGAAATGTTGCCTCATAAGGATTTATTGGTTCTGCCTTTTTGTAAATTGCCTTACTCTGTTCCGCAGACTATTTGTAACCCTTTTACCTAATACATTTAAAATTGGGGAAATCTGGCAATGTCTTTCCTCGGTCTGCTCACCACTATTCCCATTTGGTCATCATCCCCAGGTGATTGATTTATCTCTGCATATGGTTATTCTGCCACAGGAACAGAAAAATATGTTCTGATTGTGTGACTATTGTTAACGGCAATCCTACTTCGATGGAACCAATCAAAATGGTTACAGGAGTATAAACTTCACCATATATCAGCAGAAAGGTCTCTTAAAGTGCAAGCTATTAGATCACTGACAAATTTTTAATATATTGTACACAGAGGCAAAGGACTGGTCTTCTTTATTTACACAGAGCTTTTAGGGTTTACCACTGGTCCCTTGTTGAGTCTTAAATGTTCTTGGAAGAAGGGTTTAAATGTTCAAATAGATGAATCTGAATGGAAATCTGTGTGGTCAGCTAAGTCTTCGAAATCTGTTTCATCATATGTGAAGGAGTCTTCTCTCAAAGTTCTGCCCAGATGGCATCCTACATCTGTGCAGATGTCTCATGTCACATCACACTCAACACAGGATTGCTGGCAGGACTGTGGGGGACATTCTTCCATCTTTGGTGGGAATGCCCCTGGGTTTCATTAGTCAGGTCTCAAGTACACAAAGGGATACCTAAAATAATAAAATCACCTTTTTAGGCCTCCCCACAACTGTCATTAAGGAATATGTGGACGGATAATATGAAAGCTTATCACCCTCAAGAACTTTTGACATGGATGTTAACTGCATCTCAGATTTCAGTAGCCCAGGAATGGAAAACCTTGAAAAACAATCTACGTTTGTCTTTGTGATATAAGAACTTATGAACTTTGGCAATTGCAGAAGAAATAACACATCAGTTGGATATCTCAAGAGGTATGGAGGAACCAGAAAGCTTTTATATCATCTGGTGGGATTTTATTTCTTATGTTTTGACCTTAAATGCCCAACATTCACCATCCATGCCAGCTTGGGAAATATGGTTGACTTGATTTATATTTGTGTGTTACCATTTCTTCTGCTTATTATTTTATTTTGCTTGCTCGCTTTGTATATGGTATGATATAATCCCCTGCTACTGCCCCTTTGGGTTGTTAGTAATGTTCATTTTGTTACAATAAAAGAAAGAAAGGAAAGCTCTAGGCAAATCCTTAATCATTGGCAGCAATTCCGCCCAGGTCTATTATTTCTGTAACGTCAGCTGGCAATTCAGTCCCTATTGAATGACTCAGTGGCTTGTAGCTCCAGGCTATCCTAGAATTAAAGTGAGCAAATTATGATTCATCCTAGTAACTAGTCCTGGATAGAGGCAGCTTGGCCACAATAATTCACAATGCAATAACACCCCATTCAGATCAATGTAATGTGCTCTGTGTGGGGCTGCCCTTGAAGATGGCATGAAACTTCACCTAGTGCTCTAATATAGAGTTTCATGGCCGGCAGGAGCTATTTGATACTAGTTCTTGAGGAATTACACTGCCTGCCAAGACATTTCTGGTCGAAATCCATTGTATTGTTTGTGATTTATGAAGCCCTGAACAAATTAGCACCCCACTACTTGAAGGAGCATCTCCTGGATGTGAATGTCCACTGGGGAGGTCTTTCTTAGCATCCAACCACTGGGAGAGAGAATGTAAGAGCAGCCTTGCTACAGCAATTCAAAGGTCCAGCAGTGTGAGCTCATTGCAGCCAACTAGATGACTTTGGGAAGACCACAAGCAAGACCTAAGCACAACAGGGCTCATTATTTGTTTGTTTGTTTGTTTAATTGGTATACTGCCCTTCATCTGTAGACTTAGGGTGGTTCACCACATAAAATTACATTATAATGGTTCTTTGCAGAAGTCTTTTTTAAAAAAAAAAACCAACAAAACACCTTTAAATTTTTCTGTAACTTTGTGCTGCCTTGCCATATCAGCCAGAATTTTTAAATTATATTTATTATATTTATTGCATGTTGACTTTGTTTTTGTATATTTCTAAAAACTGTTTCCATCCTTGAAATCTGTTCACGATGAGCAACATGGATTTTAACTAACCAAATAAACAATTCTGATGAGAGGAGCTCACAACTGCATATGTGATTTTGCCCCCTGCCCTGCCTTTCATCCTCACAACAACCCCCTGTGGTAGGATAGACAGAAAACTGGCAACTGGCCCAAGGAGCTTCAGAGATGAGCAGAGAGTTGAGCCCAGATTTTGCAAGACTAGCACACCATCTATTACACCACACTCACAGCTGGCTCCAGGTTTGAGGGAGGCTCAGCAAATAGCCTCAGTGAGCTTCCCACTACACCAGTGGACTCCTGACCACAGCCTTAGAATCATAACATCACAGAATCATAGAACTGTAGAAAGGATCCGAAGGTCATTTAGTCCAAATACCTGCAATGCAGGAATCTCAACCTGGAACACTCCAAATTTGGCTCCAGTATGGTGGGTATCTTACTTAAGACAGGGATGGGGAACCTTTCAGCCCAAAGGCTGCTTTTCTTTCACGACTACCTTCTGAGAGCCATATTTCAGTGCTGGATGAAGCCAGAGACAAATGTGGGTGGAGTAATGAATGTAAATATACCCTTTGTACAGTTCCTGTACACAGAGCCACACACCTTCCCCTATGCTCCATCCAGACAAAAAAGAGGTATTGCTAGACCTATAAGGCTCATTCAAACCAAGGAAAACCTATTAAGGTGTAAAGCAAGGACCAATGAGGAATGTGGCCTGCAGAGAAGGAGTGTGGTCTGGGGACAGTTATGAAACAGGCCTGTGTGGCCACCTCTGATTGAACATAATGCTCAAACCAAACACTAGCTCCTTGTTCTTCCTACAAGAAATAGAAATTCAAATATTCATTGCCTCAGACTAATGTCTGAATTTCTAATAGGGGCTAACCCCCGTTCATTTGCAAAGTTTATTTGTAATCAAATTCTAAGGTGCAGCGATGACGGCTTGTTTCCTTGGCAAGCTTTTCTGCCTTTAGCTGATACAAATTAGGCAGAAATTAACATATCTTTCCCCGGTATTGAGCTTCAGTGATTCAACATTTTCACTGGAAATTAACATGGCTCTAAATATACACTGCACCTTAAACTGCTTGATGAAATCACACCAGTTACTTTTTCTTTTTAAATTTTGTTAAACATTTTCCACCCCTAAATCTCCTTGTCAGGAGATAACACTAAAGAGGCTCAATAATACAAAGAAAATGCGCTTATTTCCCCCTGTCAAATGCCTCCATTTACCACTCTAGACTTTATTAGTAAACGTTTCTTTATCTTTACTAGAACACCTTGATATGTTGCAACTTGATGAGGCATTTTAATGCAGCAAAACAGTTCAGATTTCTGTCTTGTGAAGTCCCAATAATAGAATTATGCACCTTGGATTTAAACCTCCTGTTCCGATTTCTACCATGGGTGCTAATCTAGTCAAATTGCATACCAAGATCAAGCTGACATTGTCTAGGTTTGTGGCCTATGGACTAATAAGAAGGAAAACATTGCCTGCCAAATGCCCTACCACAATTATTTTACCGAATACCACTGCAAAACCTGCCACCTGAGAGTAAGCTATGTCCTTGTGTCATGAATGCCAGCTCATAGACACACACGTTTTTAATCTTATAAAGATATCCAATAGCTTTCCTTCAAGGACAAAAGCACGAACACTTTTTTTTTCCTTGAGGAAAGGGCTATGCATCCTTGAAGAAGCTGCAAATAGATTTCAATTACAGCAGTTCATTCTACTGAAGTTGTTCCATTCTACTCTGTGCCATGATCCGCCACTATATTAAAACTCCTCTTATTTTTAGCTGGTTTCCATTTTACAACCCAGTGGGGAGAAAATCATTTCCTCTGTCCATCACAAATATACATGTTGAAAAGTGCAAACATTTTATGGACTTGGCTTCTATTGCAAGAACCATCCATGACCCTAGATGGTGATAACCATTAGATTATGTCTTCTACCTCGGGAAGGTATGCCATATTAGGAAATATTCCAGATGATTTGCTCACAACCATCCAAACTAGGGCAGCCTACCTGATGGCCTCTAGATCTCTGATCATTGACACTAGGACTGATGGGAGCTGGAGTCTGACAACACTTGGAAGGCAACAAGTTGGCTACTCGTCTTGTCTAAACACTGGATTCTGGCATACCAAAAACAGAAACAGTACTGACATAGAGAGGGTTTCCCTGGTCCTGCATAGGGTATCTGCTTAAGCAATGTATGTTGGTATCCATCCAAGCATTTGAATGGACTCCACTGCGAACATTTTCTGAACCCTCTAGAATGTTGTCGGTTGGATTATTTCTGGGTGGAATTCCCACTCTTCCTGGGGTAGGAAAATGCTGGTGGCCTTCAAAGATGGCCACATCATGTCTTTCAGCTGTGAGTAGATTGACTATCCTACAACATCACTCCCATGGGCAGGGATGGGAAAACTTTTTCATCCCTAGGATCACATTCTCTTTTGGGGCAACCTTCTTAGGTTCACAGGTCAATGAAGGGCAGAATTGGAGACTAGGCAGAGCCAAAGATGAAAGTTTTGCCTTTGTATAGCAGGCCATTTTCTACACCACCTGACACATCTCTGTCTTCCTTCCAAACAAGCAAGAAGCATTAGCAGAGTTCGAGGTCACATGCCAGCCAGGTATAACACTTGGGGCACCAATCAGGGCCTGTGAGGGGTGTGTCCTGGACAGAGTTACAAGGGAGGGCCACATTTATACACACACCTGAGATTCCCCACCTATGCTGCAGGCCATTTTGGCCTACATTTTCAAGGGAAACAGAAGCTGTCTGCTGAGCTTATCCAAGCCACTACTTGGGGTGGTTGCTGCTGTTGAAGTAGGAGGGAGAGGATAATAGGGGAAAACCTTCAGCCACATGCTGAAATGTAAGGAGCACCTGAAAGGGCTGGAACTTTCACACACCCTCAACAAAATCAATGCAGTTATTCAATAAGGATTTCTCTCTCACCTTTTTCCAGAAAATGTCAAAAAAGCGGGGGGAGCTGTGTCGAGTTCTTCTAGCTTACTGGGAAATGAACACCTACAGAAGGATGAGATAGCAGGTGAAAGACCACATTTTCAATATATTGCCCAGTGTTGTTTCAAAGGCTCCTTGCAAGGAGAAAATTAGCACAGGAAGGAGATGTTTAAAATATTACTTTCTGCTTTCTTGTTTTGTACTCTAGTGAGGAACATGAAGATAATGAACTTCTCAGGGAAATTGTGCTCAAGTCATAATATATCTGAGGGTTATGAGCCACATAGATTTCTATTTCAGACCTGATAATTACACATTTGGGTGCCATCAATTGTTCTCTTTTTGAGGGAGGGGTGTTTACACGTAGCAGCTTTGCTCGTGATTCCTTCATGCCGTAGATGGACTAGGCAGTCTCCCTCCCTCTCCACTTGGCATAGCTATTTGAATATGTGCATTAGACAGGCTGCCGTTGATGATTCGACTCATGAGCTGGTTGCAAATCAGCTTGAATGACACACTTCAAACATGATGTCTTGAATTTTTAGGTGATTTTTGTTCCATATAATAGGATGCTCAAGGATTTATTTTAATCCGCCCTTTTGAGCAAACCAGCTTGATTTGCACTTCTCAGAGAATTGTGCGGATTGGAATGCAGCTGCTATTCTTCAGGTTTTTTCTTTTTCTTTTTCACATCCACAAGCTTTACAATGCAATTCTACTCAGAAAAAAAGTACCAAAATGCATGTAAGATGCACAATTTAGGTTAAAATGTGTAGAAAAATGTACGTGTGTGTGTGTGTACATGTGCATATGCCTTTCATGGAAAAAATACAATATCTACTTACTTACTTACTTACTTACTTACGTATTTATTTAATTAATGGACCACTGGTACCAAATTGTACGCAAAACAGCTGTACTAGAAAAGTTAACCAACAGACGGAAACTGACACAGGGACAAATAGAAGAGGATGCCTTCACCCCAGTATGGCTCCCCTTTATTACATACACAGCCCAACAAGACAACAGCAAGAACCCACTGACAGCTTACAAATCAATATGGCTACCTTGTAACCCCAGAAAATCTTTCAGAAAAAATTACAAAAATAATGCAATGTATTACAGAAATGGGACAGGATGCATAAAGCCACACTATAAAGGTCTAAGGACATTCCTACCCATCCTTACTTGGGATCGAGTCCCATTGAGCTCAGTAAGCTCTACTTTCTAATAAACATAAATAAAATCAAACTGCACATCTCTCTGTCATGCTGTCCCCATTCTACCATGTACCGTCCAGTTGGCACAAAGTATTTTGAGTTAAGCTTATTTAGTACTGATTTGGATGCAACTTTAAATGTGAAATATGGTCTATAGTTTGCTGATGAATCGGTTGCACGCTGTCACATATATATACAAGGGGAAGATTTAAGTTAAACACAGGGCAAGCCAAACAGGCTTAGCGAAAGCTGAAAACATCAGTGATTGATTAAGCTGTTAAAGGGACCAGTCCGGATGCTGCGTTTTAAAGCTAACAGAGAACTAGATCTATTATATAAGGGTAAATCTGTTAAAGGAAGATGAATCAATGCATTCATTAGGGTTTGCAGTCTATTTGTTAAGGTGAAATAGGATGATGTCTACAAAGCAGACAAGATGCTGACCTCCCACACGGTGGCATCGCAGGGTGTAAAACATGAAATCTGTCGCAGATGGGGCTTTGATTGCATCTGGGTGGTGGAGGGGCAGAATGACAAATTTCCCTCCAATGACCTTGCCATGTGGAGAGCAACTATACATGCATATATAAAAAGCCCATCATTTTTAAAGCAAAATATGAGCATGCAGGCTCAGAGGAAATACTAAAATGATGATATCTCTGGCACTAGATCCCGGAGCTCTTAGGCCAGGCCTTTACACTGATTCTACAGGCTTTTGCACTTTGCTTCATTCCTTCAAGTATACCCACTTCTTGCACCCAGATAACTGCTGTTTACATATAGTTTTCCGGTAGTCTCGCATTCAGCACTGCCCAGGACTAAACCTTTTCAAGTTTCGGCAGTTGATCATTCACACCGAGAAAGAGAAATGCTAGGAAGCCCCCCTCCCCTTTCAGTTAAAAATAAGCAGCTTATAAGTAAACTGGCCAAGGGTGGTTGTTGATTTCTTCCCCTGCTATCTGCAACATGAGCAAATGACTGCATTTAAAATTCGAAACCAGCACGAAAGTGATGGTAGTAATCAAAAAGTATTGATTCCTTAACAGGTCAGCATGTTTTGAACTGGACATTTAAAATCACAGGCCACCAATTTATTACCAAGGCATAAACAAATCAATGTTTTTTATTTGTATCCATCAATAATAGCTACAGGTGTTTATGTGCGTGCATGCACATGCACATGTATGCACACACACAGTTAATAAGAGAGAACTTTAATGCTGGAAAAAATACACTAATTAATTTTGAACTTTAGCTGGCAGAACATCTGAAATAAACTTCTTCAACTTTCTATCTGCTTATGTATATTAAGCCTACATCTGCATAAATTTCAGGATCACTGTACTTCAATCAAACTCAAGTTGAATTGAAAACATGCTCTTGACTTCCTGGTAATGCAGCAGGGGATAATAATGATGATAATGATAATAATTTTATTATTTATACCCCACCTGCCCGTCTGGTTGGGTTGCACTCTCTGTTCTTCCCAAAATGACTTAACAGTGGAAGAAGCTGAATGAAAGCCTGCTGTGCAGAACCATCTCAGACCACTTCCAGACAATGCAATGGTTTTACCTAGAATCCAAAATTCAAGGAGGCCTAGAAAAAGGCTACGGGTGTCAGATTGTTTAACCAACTCTTCCTTCCTTCCTTCTTAGAAGTAATAACCCTTTTTCAGTGGTGGAGCTTCATGCTCCGGCACCGGGGGGTGGAGAGCAGGCAGGGGCTGGCCTGGCACGCATCCCAGGGGCATGTTGTGTGTCCTGGGGGCATGGTGTGCATCCCCTGTGGGGGCGTGGCACAAAGCGGGGGTGGGGGCCAGGCACAATGGTACCCCACCAGGATCGTGCTGCTGGGGGTGGTACGCTCCCCCCACACCCCTCTTCCTCCGCCAGTGCCTTTTTTCTCCCTGCTAGTGTCCAGTATTGCTTCTGAATACCAGCTGCTGGAAAAATGCACTCCTAACACAGTACACTACATTTTCCTTTATTAGCATCTCATAACATAAAACATCACCATTTGCATGTTCTTATTGCTATACTGTATATGATTAAACAACACAGAGAATAAAAAGGCAATCTTCTCCATGAGTTCTCTTTAGACCTGTTTCCCAACCAGCTGTTTCTTTTAAATTAGCTTAAGTTTTGGGGATTCCTAAAGTGTATGATTTGTTGTTCAACTCTTGCACATCAGACTCTTCTTCAAACTTTGGCCATGTCAGCTTGAGCTGAAGAAGTACCGGTAAGTTGCTGCAGCGCCAACAGCTCCAGCCACTTATAACCCTCCTTTCCTGATGATGAGCTCAACCTTGACAGCTGTGGTTGGGACTTCTCTCCAATGACATGCCATCTAATAAATATATCAGACTTCAGAGGCTACCTTTTCCTCCTTGGCACCAGCCAACCATTAAAAAAAAAAAGAGCATTAACCTTTATTTAATTTCCCCCCTATGATCCTGCATGCTGCGTTCACGAGTCTACGGACATGAGCTGGAGTCGATGTAACATGACTGTGAGCTGGAGAGGGAATAGCAATGGCTTGAAAGCTGTGAGGAGTGTGTATTAAGCAGTGTTAATAGACAGCAGAGCAGAAAGGCGTGCCTTGGGTGAGAAATCTGTTTCTACCAGTAATGTTAATGATCACGGGGGAAGTGACAATGCAGCTCCTTTCCATCCCAGTATTGCATCTTTTCTCTGGAGAGATAATGATGAGCACAGGGGAGCCTTTAAAACAGTGTTTTATAGTGAGTTGCCAGGTCATGTGATGAAGCTGAACAGGCATGGGATCCAGCTCAAATCCATTCCCCTCCCCCTTCTCTGCCGCTTTGGGCAGGAGGACATTATGCCAGGAAATCTTAGGCTGCGCTGGGTTTGGGGACTTAACTTTGGCTGAACTGGGAATCAGAAGGTTGAGCTGGAGATCCACTGCATACTAATATTCCTCATCCCAACAGATCTTGCCATGTGATAGCCCTCCACAGTTTGTTGCATATGAGATACTGTCAAAGGAGTCAACTGAGGTGTTCGGTCTGGAAACCAAGCCTTATGAGGAATGGCTGAGGGAATTGGGCATGTTTAGAAAAGAAGAGGAGACAGAAGAGATATGATACTCATCTTCAAATATCTTAAGGGCATCACATGGAAGATGGAGCAAGCTTGTTTTCTCCTTCTCTGGGGGGTACGACTCAAACCAATGGCTTCAAGTTACAAGAAAGGAGATTCTGACTAAACACCAGGAAGAACTTTCTGACAGTAAAGTATTACAGATGATTCTCCATCACATTCTTTTAAGTAAACTAGAAATGTGCAATATAAATAGTCTTCTATTATATTTATTAAATCAATATTAATCCAAACTAAACTAAAGACTGCACATCAAGCAATGAGGGTGGTCCTACAAAAATCCAGCTTGCTTTACCTATCACTTTAGTGACAAAGATAGATAAGCCTTGGTTGGAACATCTATGATGATCAAAAAACAACAGTGGTTTTAAATGATGTTTGATCTCTTCCAGAATGATGTAACTGTAGATTTAGTCCACTCTTTCCCCAAACTGCCAAGCAATTCACAACCCAATCTTCTAACGGTTAAGCTGTGACAATGTTATGGCCCAAAGTCCTTTGAATGAGCCTGACAGAAACCACCTTGAATCCAACCGCCTGTTCACACTGGGGTTTTGTGGTCTCTGGGTAGATGGCCTGTTTGCTGTCTGGCAACATGACAGAATGAATATTCCCCACCCCCTGGCATTTTTCAAATGTAGCCACTCAGCCAGCAATCAGAGCGATTAAGCAGCAAGATAAAAGAAGCACAGGATTCAGCCAGGACAGATGAAACTATCCAAATGTAATGGGTTTTCAAAAAGCATTTCCAAAGAGGTGTAAATCCCATCATATCCAATTGCTCTGAACCTTTTCTGTGAAATCTCTCCATCTTTCGAGAACCCAACCCTCCTGGATTTACTGAGATTGTCCGGAACAAAAGAAAATGAAAACGGACACTTAATCCTTTATTTTCAGGGTAAAAGGCAAGGAAGAAGAAGAAGAAGAAGAAGAAGAAGAAGAAGAAGAAGAAGAAGAAGAAGCAGCAGCAGCAGCAGCAGCTCAAGTCCCTTCATTTTCTCATCTGTCCAGTTCTGTACAGTATATCTCCTGCTGGAAATGAGTAAATGACATCGGAATGGAAAATTATTGCATTAATAAGGAATATTTTGTGTGTGGGGATTTCTCTCCTGTGGTTGAGAAATCTTCATGTAATTTTGGTTAAAGGCCAATTTGGACAGAAATTGCTCTTCTAAGAGCTTCCTAGAATTAAAACTATTTTTATCCTCTTTGGCTGTCTTAGAGCTAATGTAAATGTTGAGAGGGAAATTGCCAAGCAAACTCTCCTACCTCAAATTTGCCTGCAAAACGCTCACAGTTATGTTCTCCTAAACTGGATTTACTTCAAATTATAGATTATGCTGGATTTAAGCCTCAATCCTATACTCACTCACTTGTGAGAAAAATGAGATATTCAAAGTAAAAATAGAAGAAAGAAGAACCAACAAAATTGAAATGACCGAGTATTGGTTGATTAGCAGTCATCTGTCTCAAGAGACAATCGAGTGCAGCTCCAGAGGTGAAGTCAAACTGATGCATAAGTAGTACCTCAGTGACCACCCTGGGGCACAAGCCTGGGTGGTGTGTATGGAGGTCCTGGGCTGCCCAGATGACAAGACTCCTTCCTGGCCTCGATGATGTGGTCCAAAGGAAAACAGAGCAATATGTTTGGCACCAGCTTTACTGCAAGAGCTGCTGGAAAGAGGCGTACAAGGCACCATCCAACTGCCTTAGGGACTCCACTCTGGATTTGTGTAGGGTTTACTCATTAGCCTTTTCTTCTCCTGAAGGTGTCTCACAAGTCAGCAGAGCTTTGGGACCAGAGTTTTCCTTCTCCTAGATGAGCTACTTCCCCAGGTTAATGAGCCCCATCTGCCACTCAGTTCCCTCTACAGCATGTGGAGAAACTGCCTTCTTGACCATTGGACCCACTATTGGTCTTGTCCACTCAATCTGACAGAGCCTGTCTTTGCATGCAGAAGTCCCTGACTCATTGGCTACCCTCACCTGGTTTAGCTGGCCAGTTGAAGCCTTTTCCAGGGTGTCACCGCTGTCACGTGTTGGCAGCCTCTAGGAGCCACAGGTGAGAGCTAAGTGCAGGGTGGGAGCAAAAGGTGGACAAACTACCCCAGAAGGAGCATGACATGTCTCCTACCAGAGGACAGAATACCGTATAAGGAAAATGAAAAAAAAAATATGTTTTGTGTAGTATGTTGATGTGTCGCCTTCTTTACCTAACAAAAGCATGTTATGGGAATTTTCATGCAGCAATATGGAGGGGGGACAACGACAGTTTCCACATCACTGCCCTAATATTTGTGAAGAAGTTTCACACACACACACACACACACTGTAGAAAAGGATTTCCACAGGAAATAACAGCAACGGCACAAGATAGAGGAGGCAATGTCTCTCTTGTTGAGATCAGATCTTTTATGTGCTTTTTTTTGAAATGGCTGAAATTTTGCTAAGCTCTTCTGAAGCTGTGTCGCCCCCCCCCCCCCCTTTTATGGCTCTTCCAAGTCTCACAAGATATTTACAAACGGTGCTGTTGTGAATGAAAAGTAAATGGAAAACCATTGTTAAGATGAATGGGAAGAGGCAGGAAGCCTCTCCCCATTCATTTTAGACCACACAAAGTGTCCATTCCTCTTTCAGTTGAACAAGTTCACTCACTCTGTAAAGGCTCGTCTTGTGGCTGGTCGTTACTCTTACTGTTCCTTAACTTATTACTGGAAAGGCTAAAGTCTGAAAGGTAATTAGTTAATCCAAGGTCAAGTCTGGGTAAGTCTGAAGTTTAATGTTTGCCTCTGGCTGGCTTTGTTCATTCCAAAGATATTTTTGTCTTCTCTCATAACAGGAGTTCTACTTCCTTAATGATTGTAAGTTTGCATGGATTAGATAATTATTTGCCCTTCAGAGAGGTGGACATATGCCAGATTTTATCTTGACTCTCCTGCTGATCTGTTAGCTGTCAGAGTTGTTCTGTAGGCTGGACACAGTCATAGGATGGATTAGAGAACATCTAATAGTTCTAGTAATGAGTAGGCAGTAATGCTACAGAAATGAAAGGTGATCTATCATGGAACTATCCTAACATGAAGCAATGTTCCTATGATTTCCCCCACTCCTGAACATTATAGCAGTGAAAAGGTTATACATTCCATCACTTGGCATTAAGCATTTGAGTGAGAACTCCTTTTTGTTAATACCAAATAGTCTATAATTGAAAGTAGAAATAAATGTATGTGGATCTAGTGTTGCCACTGAAATTTGGCTTAAAACAAATTTCAAATATAATTTTCCTGGGGGAGAGTCTTGTTTGGGCAACAAAACTGAGAACTATAGGGGAAGCAAAAAAGATGATTTGGGGTGTGGGGACCTAGAATCTCAGAGGAATACCATTCCTAGATAATATTCTTTGGGTCATTTTATCTCCTATAGCAGGGCTGGAGAAGCTTTAGCCCAATGGTTGAATTAGGCTCACTAGGCCTTATGGGCTGGCCTAGCCAGGCCATTTGGGGCACACTTGAATTTTAAAACCAATTCTTTTTAATCTAACACCTTTTCTTCTCACCCTTCACAATGATAGAAAATGCATATTGTGTGGAGAGATGCATAGAAAACTACAGTGGTACCTCGGGTTACATACGCTTCAGGTTACATACGCTTCAGGTTACAGACTCCGCTAACCCAGAAATAGTGCTTCAGGTTAAGAACTTAGCTTCAGGATGAGAACAGAAATCGTGCTCCGGTGGCGCGGCGGCAGCAGGAGGCCCCATTAGCTAAAGTGGTGCTTCAGGTTAAGAACAGTTTCAGGTTAAGTACGGACCTCCGGAATGAATTAAGTACTTAACCCGAGGTACCACTGTATAGAAATTGTGTACATTACCGTACATAAAAAGTGTGAAGACACAGACATGCAAAATACAAAAATAGACTTTTCATACATTCTTTTAAAACATCTGCACAAAATGGGGTGGGACTGGTCTCTGACTGAGCACCAGTGAAACTGAAATTGGGCAGAATTAGGCAGCTCAGTCCATCCCTAGTCCCATGAGGAAAGCATAATAGGAGTCCACGCACTACGTTAAGGTTAATTCAAAAAAAGGTTGCCTACAGAGCATTATTTCTCCAGCTTGCTATTTGCCAATATTAAGTGTATCTATAATTTATATCTGCTTCCACATTTCTTCCAGATTTTCTCACTTTAGCAGACTCTCGTTAACCACCCCTCTACACTTAGCAATATTAGCTGGGGAGGGAATCAAAGGATTCCTATGTCCTTGGAAAGTCTCTCTTATGTTGCACCTGCATTCTGTGTATTCTGGCTTCTAGGTCTCCTACATCCCCTGTAAGCATTGCTCTTTATTGCAAACACCTTCCTTGGCTCTTGTGAATGGTCCTCATAAAAAAGAGGAGGACAGTGCTTCAGTACAAGTAGCCAATTCACACTCTAATGTGCTTCTTCAACTTTTCAGAGAGCAGCTATCCTGCTGTTCATGTGAGAACCAAGAGCTCTGTGCTTGATCCTGGCTGACGTCAAGGTTTTCACATTTGATAAAACAAAAGCTGAAAATTGGCAAGATTATGGGCCTCGATCATTTGGAGGCATTTGTGCACCAATGTAAATGGACTATAATTGCACTCAGGGATCTCTTGAGACGCAGCTGGTATAACAAGGGCCAGTTGGTACCTTACTTAATATTTTACTACTTGTGGGACCTGCGAGGTGTTACTTTCAAATGCTTTTGCTGCATTCATTTATCCAGATACATGCAGTGTTTGTGCAACAGATTCAGCTGCCTCCAGGGTTATGTGATGCTGCATTCAAATTTTGCACGAGCTTGGGCATACATCCATGCATCAGATGTATTTCTTTTTTGTGTGTGGATGGATTTGCACTCCATCCTTCAATAAGTATTTCCAGGCTGGTTGGTTCACACAAATAAATAAATAGATCCATCCTTACACGTATCATCAGTAAGACAAAGGGGTCTTCAGAAAATGACATGTACACTGGTTATGTATGATAATTATTTTTTTTGTATTCTGTATTTTATATTTCAAGCTGTGTCAACCTATATTTAGTCATGTGTGGTTTAGTTTCCAGTCGCGTTTTACCCATGGTTAAAAGTGAGGGGGCAGTTGGATAATAATAATAATAATAATAATAATAATAATAATAATAATAATAATAAACAGCTGCATAACCATGTGGGAAAATAGTTGGGGGTCACATACTGGGGGTGCAGTGGGGGGATCAAGCGGGGTTGAGTCAAAGCTAAAAGCGACTATCTGTTACATGCCTCTCTCCCCTACCTTTCCTTCTCTTTGCTTTTCCTCTCTTCAGTACATATCCATGGACACATGCCCTCACACTGATCCATCCATTCCCATTCCTCCACTTTCCTTCCATTCACACACTTCCCTTTCCACCATTCACATGCTTTTCTTCCATGCCTAGAAGGGAAGTGAGCCGCTAGAGGCAAGGTGGGGTCTTTTCACTGCGGATAACCTCATCTTTCTTCTAGAGGAGATTGGCTGGTAAGAGACAAGGGCTGGGGAGTAGCAATGATGGTAAATCTTCTCCCCATCCCCTGTCTTCACCTCCCAGGTATTCTGGTAGCAAGTGCTGGTCTTACTGCAGTTGTTCCGTTTATTGTAATCAGACATAAATGCAACAGGCTTTCTCTGGATTGGGGTATATCCTATGCCTTTAAGCTTCCTTGAATCCCATCAGGGAAAAGGTGAGGTATAAATAAGTATATAATAATTATTATTAGCAGCCTCAGAGTCAGTAATGCTTCTGAATACCAGTTGCTGGAAACCACAGGAGGGGTCAAAATATTATTCTATATGGGGAAGGGCCATAGCTCTGTGGCTGAGCATCCCAGGTCCCAGGTACAATCCTTGGCATTTCCAGGGCTGAGAGAGACCACTGTCTGGAATCCTGGACAACTACTCATAGTCAATTTAGTCCAGGGTTTCCAAAACCTGGTTTGTATCTATTTGGGGACTACAGTTCCCATCATCCCTGACCCATGGTCCTGCTAGCTAGGGATGATGGGAGCTGTAGTCCAAAAACAGCTGGAGGCCCAAGTTTGGGAAACCCAGGTATTGACAATATAGACAATATTGAGCAGGATGGACCATTGGTCTGACTATAAGATTCCTATTATTAAGGGCAGGGCTATTAGAAAATGAAGTCCAATTTAATAAATACGTATTTTTGTTAAAAATTTCAACAGTTCACTTTTGATTTCATTAAGAACTCACAGATGATTGTCATCCACTTTATTTTTTACTTTTATGTTTAACTCCCAAATACCGTACTTTTCTGTCTATAAGACACCCCCATGGATAAGATGCCCCCTAATTTTGGGGACTCAAATATTAAGAAAACAGGGGGAGATTGTCCAGAATGGGAGAAATGCCGAAAAAAAGCTCACCCAAATTCCAAATGCTTGCGATCCAACGTAACACAGAAGCCTCCTATCCTATTTCCAATCAACACTAGCAGACGCCAATCACACGCCCAATTGCCGCAGTAAGGCCTAATCACCAGCAGCCATTGCTGCAGCAGCGACCAATCACAAGCAGACATTGCCCCAGCAACCTATCACCCGCAATAATGCCAGTGGCAATCTACTACTCAAGACAGAAATCATTTCCACCGTCCCCCCTCTGCACTACCCATGTATAAGACGACCCCAATTTTTAAGAGTTGTTTTACGGTAAAAAACATCGTCTTATACACGGAAAAGTACAGTATCTCCTACCATCACCGCTGTTCAACACTTTTTTTATAAAAAAAAAGTTCAAATGTGAGCAGCTGTTATATTGAGATTAGATACTCACATTTCCAATTTCTCAACAACTTCACAGTCTTCTCTAAGTGCTTCATCTTATACCTTTTTAACTTAAATGTCCTGATGCCTCTCTAGTGGTGTATAGCTTCTGATATATTCCAAGGCAGTCTCCAGTTTTCTTTTTAATGCCTTTGGTAATTTCAAAAATACTTCCTAATTAAGATTTTGAGAATTGGACTAGATTCCCCTATTGTGAGCCACCATGAGAATGAAGCTTTGCAGTTTCTTCATCTGTTATAATTGCAGGTTTAGCATGAGGTGATTGATTGCCTGTGGAACTAATGCTGGTATTTCCATGGAGTTTTGAGAAGAAGCAGTTAAGGCCTGGCTCACATTATTTACATATCATCTGGAAGGAGCAGGAAATTGGGGTGGTTCAAAGGGCACGGCTCACATTGCTTCCTCTGGGGCATTCCGTCAAAGAGGAACAATGTTAGACCCATGGAAAATTAAATACCTGAATCATGCAAGAACAATGACACAACATGGAGCAGATCAGGGCAGTGGAGACCATGAGGGGGATTTAGAAATGTGTTGTCTTGGCAGTCTTTCGGGTTCTTTCATAGACCTCCCGTACAGGGATGGTATACTGACTTACAAGAAGGAAAATGTCAGAGACCAGGAATCAGGTTCCTATTGATTGGGTGATGGAGACAAGGATTGTCAACCTGAAGGAGAAGGTGACAGAAGTCTAGCCTCAGAAATGCTGCTATCAGATGGCATTCCTTTCCCTTCATCATGTAGCAGCCCCCCACTCCACAGAAAAGCTCTCCTGGGGGCTGGGGAACCCTCCTGAGGGGAGTAGGGCTGCTCAAGAAGGAAGCATCTTCTGTGAGCATCTTCTCTGCCCAATTTTTAGCAATCTCCCCTCTCAGCATTGTTCACCAGAGTCCAACCTCACCCACAGAAAAAGCTTTTCAGGAAGCATGGGATAAGGGCTTCTCCCACCAGCAGTTCTGGGAGTCAGGACCTAAATGTTCAAGACAACATCTTTAAAGTAATATAGCTTGTCCTTCAAACAAACTACTTCCTACTGAAAATGAAAAATGAAAATAAAATCAATGTGTCTGTTGTTCCCAACAATAGGAAATATGGCTGCTTCAAGCAGTTAGATAAATGTAGATATTACTGCCTTCTTTCAATAAAGAGTTGTGCTCTCTGAATACGCTTTCAGTGTCTTTCAGCTACAAGCCTGTTATTCAGTCTGCTTTAGCTGAGTATTAAAGGATCCCTTGTTATACACCATCATAATTTTCGCATTTTGTATATGTGTTAGAGGAAACCCACATAGGTATCCTTTGATCTGTATTTTTATTGGTAATTTCTCTTCCCTCCCTCGCTTTCTCTGGCTTGTTATGCCATCAATGCCAATGAAAATTCAACTGCTTAGAGGAACAGGAAAGTGGCTGTTAAAAATTCTGGGAAGCAGGCTTCAAACAATGTTTCAGTTTTGGCTGATATTTCCAGAGGCAATGTTCTTAGGACCATTCATTATTATACAAAAGACTCTTGAGACGTTTTGGCTATCAATGATATGTTTTGGCTATCACTTCATTCTAAAATTAAGGTATGCCCTTTACCTGGAATGCAAGAGGCATCAAGTGGGATATTTGGTGAAACTTAGCATTTAACTTCTGTAATTTTTCAAGTGAAATGGATAATATCCCTCTAATCCTTTCCATTGTAGACATTTCAGAGAGATTGCTTTGCATTTCAGTACTGCAAAACAACAGGAATTGTGCCCAGCCACTGGCTCGCATGAGCTATTAGGCCTAGACAGCTTTCCCTTGAGTGCATGTTGCTCTTTACTTCTGGAAGGCTGCCAGCAGGCAGTGGGATTGGTGGTAGAAAACTACATGTTGTTGCACATGTGAGTGTAGAAGATGCACTGATCTTCTGGACTGTGTCCTACTGATTACACTCAAATGTGCTCCTCCACTGATGGAAGGCTCTTTGATCCAGTAGAAGTTTTTGTGAGTGAAAAGGAGGGAGGTGGAAGAGACAATTTTTGCTGTTTCTCCCTTCCTTCTGTAGTCCTCTCACAAACATTGCATTCCAGATGGCTGGAAGGCCATTTGGAACAGCATGAGAGATAGTGGAGGGGGATGCAGCTGCAAGGAGGAATTTTGCAAACAGCACCTCTTCTCCCTTTCCGGTCAAAGAAGCATCCACTGGATCAAAGAGATTTCTTTCAGCGTAGGTACACATGCAGATACAACCCTGTATGTTTTACATCTCAGCCTTAAATGCATTTAATTAGAAGCCACTCAATTTGAAATCACTCCAACTTATATTTAAGAAATAAGTGTTTATTGAGCTAAGTATTTTGTTTCATAAATGACAGTAGTGCTATTGATCACCACCGTTTTTCAACATAATATGAGTGACTTAGTGCAATATTCACAAAACTTCAGCATCAGATTCACAATATCATAACTGGACCAACCAACTCAGAAAAAAACATATTCAACAAATTTCAAATGTTATTCATGCCAAAGGAACACAAAATGCAGGCTTCAACTGGCATCTAAATGCCAACAGGGGGTGTGGCTAAATAAGCCTCCAGACATAGGGATTTCCATAGGTTAGGTGCCACAACTAAGAGGACACTGTCTCTCTCTCACGCAGTCTCACTTCTGCTGGTGACAGAACACACAGCAAATCTGAGGAGGTAGGTAGGGTCATGGTACAGTTTGTACCATAACCCCTGAAAACAAGGCTATTTTTGTTCGGGTTCAGTTCCAAAACCCATGGAGACTGGCTGATTTTCATATATTAATTTGAAGTAGCGCACCACTAATTTGTCTGCAGTCTTCAAGTGATTAATAACAAATGTTTAAGACAGCAAGATCACTAAGAGATGCTTCTGAAACAGGTCAAACGCTCCTTTCCGAAATTTGGCTTCACTTTCATGTAACTTACTGCCATATGCAAAGCGATGAACTTCTGAATATTTTCAAAAGGCACAGGACTTGATCCAAAATATATGAGGCTCTTATTCTGGGAGGTGGTTGTGTGTGCCAACCTTACAAAGAGCCTCTTAAGTACTGTTAAAAGCAAGAAGTAGTTAGTATAAAATACCAAATATTAACAGGTGATAGAGCATTTATTTGACAGATCAGGTGCCCTACCTCCATGAGAGCAAGTCACAAAAAGTTTAACTTGTTTTTAACTTTTTATGATTTTATTGTCTAGTTTTATGTCTTTATATTCTCTCTCTCTCTCTCTTTCTCACACACAGAGTAGAAAGTATACATGTGCATTATACCCGGTGTTTCTCAGTACTAACTCAGTAACTGTGGGACCCAGTGGCAGCTCCTGCCCATTGGGGATGTTGGAGTGGTGGGCAGGGCACCAAATGGCAGGCCTGGAGCCAAAGGGTCACAAGAGGATAATTGTGGGCATACATACAGGAGATGGAGCCCATTTGTTCTGGCTTTTCACCTGCCATCCTTGCTTGCACAGATACATATTTCAGGAATGTAATTACTCTTTGAATAGAGATCCTCCATCCTGCATATAGATCCTCACCCATATGTGAGAGTTGTTGCTTTAAAAACAAAAACAACCCACCCCCTGCCTCCCACGGAAACAGGAATAGGAACTGCTCTTTGTCCATTGTGATTGGCTATGATGCACAGACACTTCTGGAGACTGACAGAAACCACTCCAGAGAGTAACTCAGATTTCTCAGTACATTTGAAGTCTATGGGTAGAATATGATGGACAGGAAGAAGGCTATGCTGTGATTCGTGGGGGGAGATATTGATCTTTTGGGGGGCATAGACATCTGGGCTGGGTGAGGTCAGACTGAGCTGGCAGGGGAGTGCTCCATTTGTCCTGATGGACAAGCTTCCACTCGTGCCACCACACCTCATTACTGCCATGTTTTTATACCAAATTAAAACAAAAGTACAGTGCATATCTTATAAGCCAGTCATTTCACCTGAGGTTTTCACCAAGAGATCCACACACTAAAAAGCCATCTGGATAGTTTTTATGTTTCCTCGTTATATAAAATAATGTCTCCTCGGGGGTGAAGGGAGTTGTTGCAAGCTAGAGTTATTAAGTTGGCTTGGCTTTAGGTTTGCTGGGACCTGCTGAGATACTCCTTAACCGCATTCCACATTGGTAAGAATAGTAGACGGAACCACATAGTTTGACATGTTTAACCTTTGCCCATCACTTAAACTAAATTTGAACTCCTTTTTGTAGCTTTGATATTTACCTCAGCTCTCTACTCAGTAAACCTCAAATCCAGGTGCAGGTAGGACAATAGCACACTAAAATATTTGTTTTCTATCCAAAATGTGGTCCTGAAATGTAAGCATTAATTGTGAATGGAGTCAGGCTGATATTTTCTCCTGGGATGTTTTTGGCCATCAGTGAGGAGGAAGGATGAAAAGAAGACTGGAGAGGGATGAGATATTTTTTGTTTGTACATAACTTTATAGACAAGGTAACTGAGGGTTTGTTTGTTTTTAATCTCATCCCTAAAAGAATAGGGGGGAATCTCAAGAACCTCATCTATAAAGTAAGGTAAACTAAACCCACTTTTCCTCAAAACCCAGAATTTCTTCCTAATTCACAAAAACAGCCAGAATTCTCTCCCCACTTTCAGGTAGGATGGGATTGCTCCTCAAAAATAAGGAAGGGTGATTTTCACCCACCAATAGATGTAAAACTCACCAGAAGAGTCTGAAGTATTATTTGTTTATTGTATTTATTTATAAACTCTTATTATGCATTTTCATTCCAAGAATGAGCACTCAAGGTGGATGCTATGATTTCATTACATTGTGTAGGGGAAATTGTAAGGTGGTTGGTCACAAGGAGACAAGGCATTATGACTTTTTTTTTAACCAAATGATTTAAAGTTTCTGCCTTGCCAGTGTTCAGACTTGTGTGATTTGCTTTATAAAGGTCACATTTACATGGTGCATGTCCTGCCCTTGGGGCATACGTGAGGAGACCACACAGACACAAATGAGACACATAGGCCCATAATAGTCTTGATTGAAATTACAAGTGGAAGTCTATTTTCAGGAGAAAGGGAGCTCACCTCAAAAATACATGTGCTTATTGTGAAACAAATAAGAACAAGAACAAATGGATAAATCTGAATCGCAGCAACATGTGGAGGACCACAAGTTTCCCATCCTTCTTCTAAAGAAAGAACTGGGGGGGGGGGGGTGTCACAAAACTGCTGGAAATGGAAAAACCGACTCCTTCCCCACTTTTCTGGAACCAGGGAAAGCAGGGATAGATGTGGCCAAATTGTCCATGGTGGTAGCTGTCTGTTTAGCAATGTTACTCCCATCCTGAAGCTGCCTGACTGTTCATAGCAACTCATCACAATTGACATTAATGAAAGGTGCCCTTACAATAAGCTAACTGCTGTGAATGTACCACTGCTAGATATTGTCTACTCTTTAAGCGTAACATAAGCATCCACATTGTCTGTAAAAAAGAAAGAAAGAGGCAATTTCATCATAATTTGGTACTGTGGAGAACTCATTGCTACTGGCTAGCCATCTGCCATTAGCATAGTAAAAGGATGTGGGGTGCGGACCCTGAAACACAATAGCATTATGAACTTTTAATAACACATTTATTGTTCTCGGCTCTGAACAAATTTGTCATGGCTTGCGGATAAGTGGTAGGTCATTGAAGGCATAGTGAGCTCTTTCTGCTGTTTGTTAGGCCTTAATGAGGGATTTTAAAAGCATTTTACGTGCTTGCGATATAAAATTTATGAGAAGCAGACAAAACACAGCTTGGCTCAAGAGGAACAATCAGATTTCTCACAAATCCAGCACAAGGTCACATCCTTTCCCTCCACACCCAATTTTGAGAGAGAGAGAGAGAGAGGCAACAAGTAAACATAAATAAGAAAATGAATGAAAGAAAAACAACTGGACTCAGGAACACTTTTCTTCTTCTTCTTTTTTTAAAAAAATAATTTTTATTAATTTATAATAAAAACATACAAAAATTCCACATCCAACTTTTCACAAATTGTCTCTTTCCTGGACTTCCTTCAGCTTCTCCGTAAATCATCCATAGTCAAATTTAAATTACACATTCCTTAAGTTTGTATTGTAATTAATTAAACCTTTCCCCTTCTGATCCCTTTTAACAATACTTCTCAAATTTCACAGTGCTTCTTGAAATCCCTCTAGCGTTATCTGCCCAGGAACACTTTTCTTCTTAACATAGATTCTTCTTTCAGTCTGCACACATTGGAGGGAAAAAAATAACATTTAGTCAAGAACAGTTGAGACCAGAGTTGGAGAATGTTTGGCCCTCCAGATGTTTTGGACTCAAACTCCCATCAGCCCCAACCAACATGGCCAGCAGTCAGAAATGATGGGTGTTGCAGTCTGACAACATCCGGAGGGCAAATAAGAATTGTTTTGCAAGGGGGGGGCGGGAGCGGCAGAAGGTTTCAGCACAGCAGTATCCCAGATGATGGAAGTGCAGAGAAGATTTAAAAAAAATGGGTGTGTGGGTGTGTGAAAAACAGTTCATCATAAATAACCTCAGGGCAGTTTATACATATAGAGATTATGATTAGAATTATAAAACGCTGTATAACAAATAAAGTCCAGTACTAAAATTTGTAACAAGCCAAAGGCAGAAACCAGTCCTCCGTTACAAATTGTCAATGCTGATAACTCAGCTTTCCTTGGAAAGCTCAGGAGGATCCTGCTGAGAAAGAGTTCAAGCCTCAGAGAATTTGGCCTTAGAAGGTGGTAGAACGATCAGACCCAGGAAGACATAGGGGAGGGTGAGATAGTGAGATAGCAGTGTTAATTTATAATGGGGAATTACTTACCTCCAGCTACTTCTTAGTAGGCTTGATAGTGGCTTTGAAATTCTCTTGCTAGCGATTCCTTGGCACACCAATACTCTCTCAGTGTGGATGCAATATATATCCCACCCAGCACCTTACCTCCTGCACCAAGAGTATTTGGTTCCTAAGCAAACCAGGTACCTATCAGTCAAGGGTGCTCCATAGACTTTAGTACCAATTTGAGGATTATCAGCTGATCCCACAGCATGAGTACTGTGAGCTTTAAAATGTCAGCAGTGTCCTGTGTGACGCCAAAATTTGCTGCGCCCCCTTTGCACTTCCCATCTTCCGTTGTTCATCTTTGTTGCAGTGCCCTCTGCTGCACCCTCTCGGCTTGGCACCCAGTGTGGACAAACCGGTTTTGCTCCCCTAAATCTGCCTCTGCTGTCAGTCGACCCCAGAAGCTAATTAGACCCACCAGGCCCTATGAAGCCCTAAAACTGAGTCATTTCTTCAGTTTGCACAACTTGTCACTGGAAGCAGCTACTGAACAGGCTTGTCTTGTTTCACCCCCACCCTGTCTCCTCCTTTCTCTGCCTCCTCTAGAAACACCAGCTCATTTTAATCCATATTAATCACTTTTGAGCTTGGACAGAACTTCACACACCACACAACACACATACATCTGTCATACATGTCTTCATTTCATCATTATTTGATGCTTTTCCAGGCTTCTTGCAACATCTTTACCATAAGTACTGGAAAGAAAACCTTTTCCATAAATGCTCTAGCTGCCTTTTTTTTAAAGGCTATGTGAATAGGATGTTAACACAGGCAGCCTCTTCCAAAGAAGTCTACATTGAAAAATGACCTCCATTAAGCTGTTGCAGTTTGCTAGCGATGCTGAGTAATTTTACGTTGAGGTCGTGGCTAAGTTTTAAACACTCATCTACATCTATTGTATATGTAGATATATGCAGATACTGTGTATTCAATATGGTGGTAAGTCATTAAGGCAGCACTCCTTGCCCCCGCACATCCATCCAAAGCTAATTTGAAGCTTCAGCAAGTTAGATCTTTTTCAGGGAGAGAACAAGATGGTAAGAGGTTTGGAGACAGAAGTATTGTGAGGAATGATTAAAATAGCTAAGTATGCTTAGCCTACAGAAGAGAAAGTTAAGTGAGTGATATGATAGCTGCCTTCAAGTATCTGGAAAGTTGGGTGTCAAGAGGAAGATGAAACTAACTTGTTCTCTGTTGCTTCAGACAAGGCAGAGGACAAACTAATGGGTAGAAATTTCAAAGAAGAAGTTTTCAGGTAAATCTGGAATCCACCTTACCACTGGCAATAGACCCAAGAGCCTCACTGTCTCCACCATGACCTACTGCCTTGAATGTTTCTGTGGAAGCTACCTGAGCCAACCCTGAGAAAGCCATATCCATTTCTAGACATGAGGCAGTAAAGCAAATGGTTGTGGGTGAACATTTCTGAAATGTCTGCAAATAATGTGTACAAGCCTGTGTTCAATAGTTGTTTTGACATGTCTAATAAGGATATGTAGCTCAGTTGTGCTATATCAACAATGGACCAAATGGTGCTGTATGAAATGTAGCCAAAGGGGGGTAATAACCTGCCTCCAAATGTTAAATTTGCATTTTACGCTTGTTTGAAAATACCTTGCCCAAATACTAGCTTTTTTCCATGGAGAATATAGATATGTGATTTTGAGATAACCAGTGTAACCCTTAGGCCTCATTAAGGTATTAGCCTCCTGAAACTGTTCTATGCCTGTGCTTTGTTTTGTTTTTCCAGACCTCAGAACATTATATCCTAAAGAAATAGCTAAAAAGAGAAAACACAAAGCATTTCCCTTTTCTCTCTCCTCCTCCCCTGCCCTCCACTGCCATTAATGCTCCCTTTGGACCACAATACACTCTTGGTGAAATATCCTTGACATCCAGACAAGTGTGGAATATCCTTCCAGACAAAAGGATTCTTTCTTTGTTTTCCACCCTTCAGTGACTCATTGGTTATAATACAGCCTTTGGCTCAACTTTCCCAGTTTGTTTTGCCGCTCTTTTAGAGAGGCGAGGGAAGTCAACTAAAACAAAACAATGAGCAGCAGTTGATGTGGAAAGCGCCTCCTTTCATGAGACTTAAATTGTCTAAAACAGAGGTAGCAGACCTCTTGCCTTCCAGATGTTTTGAACCACAACTTCCATCAGCTCCAGGCAGCATGGCAATGGCCAGGGATGTCAAGAATTGTGATCCACAATAACTGGAGGACATCATGTTGGCTCTCTCTGGTCTGAATGAATCACAGAGGTCTTTCTTATCCCCTGAGAATATTTCCTCCAAGAGGCTTTAACCTATGTATTACACAATGCATAGAGGAGGGTGGTGAGATGGTCAGGCCTCGTCCCCAATTTCCATGCAGTTACTGGCTCTCCTGTGTTGAGACTCTAAGCTGAATGCATCTTAGAGCTCTCATAATGCCTCTTGCCTAGATAGAGGACGGTGTGTTGGGTCCCATCTACGCTGAACAATTATAGCAGCACATACCACATTAAACAGGCATGGCTTCCCCCAAAGAATCATGGGAACCGTGGTTTGTTAAAGCTGCTAAAAGTTGTTAAGAGACCACTATTCACCTCACAGAGATAATAATAATAGTAGTAATAGTAGTATTAGTAGTACCTATCTGACTGGGTTGACTCAGCAACTCTGGGTGGCTTCCAACAGATATAGGTAAAGGTAAAGGTACCCCTGCCCATACGGGCCAGTCTTGACAGACTCTAGGGTTGTGCGCCCATCTCACTCAAGAGGCCGGGGGCCAGCGCTGTCCGAAGACACTTCCGGGTCACGTGGCCAGCGTGACATCGCTGCTCTGGCGAGCCATTTACTAGCGGGAAGGAAACGCCATTTACCTTCCCGCTAGTAAGCGGTCCCTATTTATCTACTTGCACCCAAGAGTACTTTCGAACTGCTAGGTTGGCAGGCGCTGGGACAGAACAACGCGAGCGCACCCCGCCGCGAGGATTCAAACCGCCGACCTTTTGATCAGCAAGCCCTAGGCACTGAGGCTTTAACCCACAGCGCCACCCGCGTCCCTCCAACAGATATAAGAACACAATAAAACAAAACATTAAAAACTATCCTACACAGGGCTGCTTTCAGATGCCTTTTAAAACTTGTATAGTTATTTATCTCCTTAACATCTGATGGGAGGGCATTCCACAAAGTGGGCACCACTTGCTGAGAAGGCCCTCTGCCTGGTTCCCTATAGCTTCACTTCTCTCAGTGAGGGAGCCACCAGAAGCCCCTCGGAGCTGGACCTCTGTGTCCAAGCTGAACAATTGGTTCAGTCCATGTCTCTTCCCAGGTAACTCTGAGAACTGTAGCTCACTGAGGGAAATAGAGGGCAAAAACAAACAAACAAACAAACAAACAAACAAACAAACAAAAAATGCAAAAATCTTAAGGGGAAACCACAATATCAGAGACATGGCCTACTGAGAGGAATCGTCAGAGAGGGAAGAAGAGGAAGAAGAAGCAGAGGAAAACAGAAGGCTGCCAGTCACTTCTCAAAGCAACACTGAGATGCAGGAGCAGGAGGCAGGTGGTAGTAGGGGATTGGATTCAACTCCAGAGGAGGAGGAATTGGCTGCACCTGAGTCTCCCAGAGGTAGGAGGCAGAGGAAGCGATTACAGCAGAGGAAGACCAGCTGGAAGTGGGGGTGGGCTCAGCATTTATCTGGCCTTGGAAGGGGCCGGAGGCCAGTTTAGTCAACTGACTCTGATAGTGAAGAATGAGCTGTGGGAGGCTCTGTTTGCTGTAAGCCTGTAATTGCCAAATAAAGCTAAAAGAGTTAAACTGCAACTTGCTGTGACATGCGTGAGAGATGTGCTAAACCTAACACACAACTATTTAAAGTGGTATGAAATCTAAAGCCCGAAATATTTAGTGCAAATGGAAACTAGACAAAGGTAATTTTTGCATTAATTGCTCTTCCCACTTTTGCCTCTGCCATCACTAGCATGTGGCTCCCAGGAGGTTGTCCAAAAGGGACAATGTCCCATGGTCTGATGAATGTTCCCTGCCTCTCTTCTACTGCTATCTGAAATGGAGGTCTTGGAAGGCTATCACACAATCTTAGCTTACTTTACCAGACTTTGCCTTATTATTAAAATCCTCTCATTTGTATGTCTAACATCTTAACACATAGGTGTTCCCTGTTTTTCAATTGCTGACAAGCAGTGACCAGCGGTTGTCGCTGAAGCATCTGTGTTGACCTGCAGTTCTTTATGAATGGTCACAGTTAATTGAGGGATGTTCACTTAAAAAAAAAATCAATATCTGCAAACCAGCTAATAAAATTCTAGAAATGCATAATAGATGCTTGATTGAGTTGTGTCCAAGACCTCTGGGAGTTTGGAGTTAATAAGACACACTTTTAACTATCAGCTTTGCTGAGCACATACCCACTGCTTGGACACTCACAGCAGTCTCATTGCAGATTTCAGAATGCTACTCCACAGGCTATTGTGAACAATTAGAGAGTTGCCTGAACCATAAAGATAAAAAGCAGAACGACTCAAACTGTGAAGAAGTAGTAAAATGAATAGGAACTTTGCAATTAATTATCTCCTCTTTCCTTTTTTGCTTTCGGCAGACACAGTCCAGCAAGTCCAAAGTGGGAACACGGCATTCCTAAATTAGGGAAATTTGATCATCTGAACACCCCAATAGGATCCTGAGGTATGCAACTCTGCACCCTAGTTCAGACATTTGGGTGTATAATAAACTTAACAAAATAGGGAGCAGGACATCTGTGAACCAGGAAATCACATATAGGACTGTATGTACAATTCATGTGATCCTTACAGCAAGTTGGGATATGCTTCCATGCACCCATGAGCTTGAGCATGGTGTCATTTTCATAGTATTTTCTAAGTCCTGATTCCCACCACATGAAGGATGTTGTCATGTCAGAACCAGGCTATTTTAACCTATCACCCCTAGACAGCATGGCCGATGGTCAGGAATGCTGGAAGTTGTAGTCACATGCGTATCCTGCTCATCCAATAAACACTGATTTATTTATTTTTTAAAAAGAAATTGAATTGAATTATGGGCTGGGGAAAGAGCTGGATGCTCAACCATTGCCCAAAACTCAGTCAAAAGTGCAGCCAAAGAGATGAATGAGAACTTGGGCTGGTCTGACATTTTGAATGCCATACAAGTATCCAAGTGAAAAGTGTGAAGTGTGCAGACCTCAATAATGGAAAGAAAGATAGCAAGACTCTTAATTAATACAAGTCCCACTTACTGACTAACCAAATAATGCCCCCCCCCCCCCGGCAGCCTTTCAAAACAGTAGTTCAGGAACTGTCATAAGAACCTTAAGTGCTTCCATTGTTCTTTCTCCCTTTCTTCTGAAACATGATAGCCACAAATCATTGTCATCTGGTAGGGATGTATGGAAACTCCTGTAAAGGTAAAAGGTAAAGGACCCCTGGACAGTTAAGTCCTGTCAAAGGCAACTATGGGGTTGCGGTGCTCATCTCGCTTTCAGGCCAAGGGAGCCAGCGTTTGTCCACAGACAGCTTTCCAGGTCATGTGGCCAGCATGACTAAACCGCTTTTGGCACAAAGGAACACCATGACAGAAACCAGAGCGCACAGAAACGCCTTTACCTTCCCACCGGAGCGGTATCTATTTATCTACTTGCACTAGTGCGCTTTCAAACTGCTAGCTTGGCAGGAGCTGGGACAGAGCAACGGGAGCTCACTCCGTTGCGGGGATTCGAACCACCAACTTTCTGATCGGTAAGCCCAAGAAGCTCTAGTGGTTTAGACCACAGTGCCACCCGCATCCCTGGAAGGTCCTGTATCTGCATAGAAAGTAGTTGAGTCAATAGTTGTTAGATGATGATGATGACGATTTCTATTTCTATGTATAGTCTGCTCTTCCTCCCAAGGAGAACAGAGCACTGAATGCATCATTAAAATAATAGCATTTAAAACATGCTAAAAACAGTTTGAAAACAATCACATTCTCTCAGTCAGTGATTTCAGGATGGCCAAGAACAGTATCTTTCAGCCATTGAATGCCTGGGTAATCAGGGATGTTTTTAAATGGTTCCTGGAGGTCAATAGTGAGGTTTACAGATGTATCACATCAAGGAGGGGATTCCACATACAGGGAACTGCCACTGAGAAGGCTCCACCATGGGTCAATGCCAAGGAAGCAGCTCCCAGTGGCAACACCACCAGGAAAGCCTCATCTGCTGATCACAGGGCCTCAGAGAGTTTATATTGGGGACTATCTTTATATCTGAAACCTCCCTTCAAACTACTGTGACTAGTGCTTGTAATTTAGAGGACAGCAGTGGGATGGGGGTGGAGGAATGATGCATGGACAGAAATGGGCTTGAGGAATGGGAATGGCAAGAGTGTGGGAAGAAAGGGTTGGAGGTCACCATCATACCAGCACAGCCCTCAAGTTGCCCCCCAAATTCCAAACACGTTTATCTTGTTATTAAATCATGCATGCAGTCTGGACCTAACTGAATACTCCATTTCAATACTTGACACATAATGCCTTGGTGTCTGAAGACACTACATGCAGTCTCTGTCTCCTTGGAATAATCTTTCCAAAGTAAGGAATGGAAACATCACCACTTGAATCACTTCTGACTAGGCTTGACAAATCCCCAGAGTTTTCAACAGTCTGGTTCAATCACCTTTTGCACTGGGGAAATCCCCAGGAGTATTGGCTTTCTATTAAAAAAACAACAGAAAGCAACTGCTCAGGAGAACTATAGCAACTGAACAGGAAATATTCTTTGTCATCTCTGGAATATATGTTTTTAAACTTGAATCATGCAAGAACTTCTGTCAAGAGGACACCACTCAACTTTATTTATCTGAATGGTGCAAAGGGATATAAAAGAGAAAATGTACATAAGGTTACATTGACATGGAGCATTAGGGGCAGGCAGGAGTGGTTGCTTAGATAATCACTATGGTTTGGAAATAAGGTTGGGATAGACAATAGGGGTTTTTTTGTTTGTTTGTTTTTACAGAGCTGAAAGTGAATGTGATGAAAACTATTCGACCATTATTCACAGTATTGTTTTCTGCTGTAGTGACTCATCTAACTAGGAAATTCAATAGTTCACAGGGGGAATGGATGGGACAAAAGCACCAGCTCGAGAAACTGAAGCTGAAATATATAATAAAGACTAAAGGATTCCTCCAACTTGTCATATTCAGAGGAAACCTATTGAAATTAGTAGACCACATTCACACCATACATTTAAAGCACTGTGATACCACTTTAAGCAGTCATGGATTGCTCCAAAGAGTGCTTGGAACTGTAGTTTAACAATCAGTCACTCTTCACACTTTTAGCTCTGTGAGAGAAATGGGGGCCCCCTAAGAACTCTCAGCACCCTTAACAAACTAAAGCTCCCAGAATTCTTTAAGGGAAGCCATGGCTGTATGAAGTGGTATCATAGAGCTTTAAATGCATGGTGAGGATGTGGCTTAACTTCTTTCATTTCAGTGGACCTACATTGAGTGTAGCATAGTCGGATTTAATCCTAAAGTTTATGGGGAAGAAACCAACTAAAAATAGAGGAACAAGAAACCAAAACATCACTGTACTAGGCTTCTGATTGGCCAGAAGGTTGGGAGTGGAGGTGCAAACCTCATATATAAGTAAGGATAAACAGGGCAGCTTGAGAGAATGAGCTAAAACTGTGAAACTTGTTGAGAATGGTTGGAGCACGAAGGAAGGAAGGAAGGAAGGAAGGAAGGAAGGAAGGAAGGAAGGAAGATATAAATTGGCCCAGAAGTAGAACTAAGTGTTGGGAACTGATAAGTAGAGCTCAAGAAAATATGCCTGCCCCCACCCATTTTATCCTCACAATAATCCTGTGAAGATGACTCCAGTACAAATATGAGCTATTGGTGACTATGATAGAGGAAAAACTCCCATATAAATTAATGAAGAATGACATCTCTGTGGATTTCAACGTAGTGGTACCTCGGCTTACATACGCTTCAGGTTACATATGCTTCAGGTTACAGACTCCGCTAACCCAGAAATAGTACCTCAGGTTAAGAACTTTGCTTCAGGATGAGAACAGAAATCGTGCTCCGGCGGCATGACAGCAGCAGGAGGCCCCATTAGCTAAAGTGGTGCTTCAGGTTAAGAACAATTTCAGGTTAAGAACGGACCACTGGAACGAATTAAGTACTTAACCCGAGGTACCACTTGTAGGAGAAATTGGAATGAAGGTGGAATGGTGTCACTATGAAACATTTAGCCAGTGATGACAACTAGGAATGGAGAAATCAAAAGAGGCGTGCCTGGAGGACACCATGAAGGCAAATAGATGTATCACACAGACATCAGGAGAATATCAAGCATCAAGATCAGTGTAGGGAGCTCAGTCTTATATATCAGCAGAGCTGATCTGGTGCTCTAGTCAGTTTCTTTCCCTGTACCAACCACCCCGCTGCCTCACTGCTCCTGCCAGGAAAGTAGCTTGCCAGCTCTACCCTACCTGGGAAACCACAACTGGGCACTGCAATGTTGTGGGTGTGACCATTAGGTGATGTCCAGCTCTCCCATGTGCGGAGGGGCACATGAAACAGGCTATGGTGTTCACAAAGTTTGGCTCTGGAAGTCTGTGGAAGTCATCTAGTCTTGTGAAGTCCTTTTTTAGAAAAGAAAAGAAAAAATATCACGCTATTCTTGCCTGTAAAACAGTTTAATTTAATATTTGAGCAAAAGGTTTTCAGTTCAGAAGTGCAGGCGTTAGAGCTACAATTAGATACAAACTCATTTGCCCATCTCCACATACACCAAATCATTACCACTTGCCTAGCAGCTGTCCTATTTCATTAACACATGAATTTTCACGAAGGATGTCAGCCTCAGTAAATCGACAACAAACAAACAATTTCAAGACAAAAGTTGATTAGCATGAAATAAAAGAAACATCTGCAAAATTTAGCAGGGACATTCACCAACCCTTGCAAGCCTCCTCCTTTTGTAAGCATCCAACACAATTGCCTACACCCAGTGATTGCCTACTGTTTAGTAACAATGAGGGAAATATGATGATTACGTTTATTTTTTCCATGATAAAGTCTTACACTCAAGCTGCTTTGTATGAAAGGACAGAAACGCATCAGGGTATACATGTGGCTTCAAAGTCTATTATCATTGATTCTCCAGGTGCATTAGGAAACTGTGTTTGGGCTGTTGTTTTCTTTTCCATTTCAAAAATGCCTCCTTTCTTTCAAATCTGTGCAGTTTAATTTTATTTTCTTCATAAATTTAATATAAAAGTACAGTACCTTCCTGTTGAAATGTGCACAAATTGATGTAAGTTACAATTCAGGACAAGCTTTTAGGTACCGGATCAAAAAAGAAAGAGATTAATTGCTACATAAAGTAAGCATGTGAGCTCTCCTAGTTCTGCACATAGAGAGCTGAATTAAATGTTCATAAAGACCAGTGCTTTTGGGGGGGGCGGGGTACTCAAGAGTACACAGTTCCGGCACCTTTTTTTCTAGAAGAAAAACACTGGTAGAGACACATGGTACGACATTATAAAGGCTTGGAAGTACTTCCAGGATGTCAAAAGTTCATTGAAAAGTTGCACATCAAGTAGAAGGATAACAAAGAGACACCTTTGCTGTAATAACTTAAGTTTCCATGGTCAATTTTGATGTGGCAAAATTGTAAAACAAGAGATCCAGAAGTTACCACCAAAATTTCGCACAAGATAAAACTCAAAGCACATTTCCCCACCATGATTTGTTAAGAGTTGCTGGCAGCTATAACTCTGTGATGGGTAAACGACAGTGCCCAGAATTCATTTGAGGGGGGACACATGCTTCAAGCGTACTTTTAAGGTATAGTATGTATGCAACCTTATACTATGCTTCATTAAGTAGCTTCATGCTGCTCATAGCATAAGATCTGCCAAAGAAGAATTTGTGGAGTGAAATAAAAAGTAAACTGGATATACATGCTATAAGTTTATACATTTCATATAGCAAAGAAAGAGTATGAAGTATTGGCAAAGGCTATTTTAACTTTGAACAAAGCTATACTTGTGCCATTCTTAAAAGGCTAGAGACATTTTCTGATCAGTTGGTGCTGATGTTATCTGGGCATAAGCACCCTCTTTATCTGCCTGAAGGAGCATCCCATCCTTTTGGAACTCAACTTTACACATATGCACCAAAGGCTATGTAACTGAGGCATACAGACAATCTGAGAAGGCAAAATCTTTGCCTGCAGATTCTGCTGTTTAAGATTTGTGAATGATCAGCCCTTCTCACATTGAGTGCTGCAGCAGTAATATCCAGTGTGTGGGTGCAAGATGTGTCCAGGGTTGGAAGAGTGAGGGCAGTGTTGTAGTGTTCTGGAATAACAGGGGGACACGTTACTATTTCTACAGAAGGATCCCTTGCCCAATCTGTGTGAAAGGAGAGCTTTTTAGCCACAGTGCAAAGCTAAGCATTTAGGAGCACTGAAAACACTTCAGTTGCTTCAGTTTCAGTGGTGTGCAAGTTCTGTGATGTACAATTAAACTTCATAGGAAACAAAACACAGAGTTGCTCAGAAGGAAGATATTGGAGCACTCTAAATCATTGTCCCATGTATGTGCATAGAACTAGCTGAAAAGCAACACATGGCAGTCTGCATTGATTGTTGCAATGCATCCCTAATTATTATTATCAAATAATTTTATAAGTAGTATAATCTTAGAATATGTGTGGCTGTGACTATCATGAAGGGAGCCTTCTATTCTGAATCGGCCAGTATACTGCTGGGTGAGTGGAACTCAACTTCCTCACTAAGCACTCCTTACAGTCAGTTTTGGTGATGGGCGAATAAGGGGTAGATAAATATGAAATGAGGGGTTTTTTTGGGGGGGGATTAGACATAGAGGCCAGACCCATGGCAAACTTTGACATAACTTTGACTGAACAGAATAGCCATCTGTAATTCAAAGAACCTCTTTTTGCAGCATTCAACAAAGTCTTCCTTGAGCATGATGCAAATTTATGAAGTGTTCCTATGTTTCCTAACAGTCATCAATTACTAATCTGTTGGATTAAGACTGAGCTTGTTGTGGCCTGGAAGTTCCAAGAGTTCAGGCAGCCTCCAGTGGGACTGCTCCCCATCGAGAAAGTCAGATCAAAACATTCCGCATGCACTAAAAATGTTGAGATGGAAAGAAACCTGTCTGTCTCAGAAAGGTGTGAGATGACATCTTTCAAAATAGCCATGGCCCCCAAACAGAAGTCATTCCATTCTAGCATTCATAGCTGTAGAAACATGGTGAATACAAAAAACTAACTGAATATGAATGAAGACTGGAATTTTTAGACACGGCGGCTGCAAGTTGGATAAATCAAAGGAGGAAAACCAGAAATTGGATTGTGGGAATGAGAAGGAGGTGAAAATAAATATTTTGAAAGTGGGGAAAAGATTTCCCTTGAAGCTTGGAAAGCAAGACCAATTTTAAGGTGTTTTTCCAATATCCATTCAGGGTTTTCTTTCACTCCATTCAGTGTGTGTGCGCATGCATTTTCTGTGGGAGGAAAATAGATCTCACCCACGTGTAGGCAATTAATAAAATAATCAGCTGGGTGCATAGATTCAAAATGTGGGGCTTTGCACACTTTCCAGCAGGAGATAGATCCCAGTGGAGTTAAAAGCACTCTCAGAGTTAACCAGCAGTATAGCATGGAATATAGGTTAAACCCTTTTGTATATCCTGTTTATGCCTTAAAATGCATGCCCCCTCTCCCTACTCCTCTTGTAATTATTAGACCACACACTGTTAAGTAAGTTTAAAATACTTACTAAATCCAAAGGTCTTATTCATGTGTTGTTCCATGCAACTTGGTATTAACTCCTTCATGCACTCACTAACATTCATGCATAGTTGTGTTTCACTGCAATTTCCCACATTTCCTCCTTTTCTTCCTCCTATATCAATATAGATTATCTATATCTACACACACACACACACACACACACACGCACATATACATATATACAGTCACATTATTGATTCTATGGATGAACAAAGAGGGAGAAAGAAAAGATACTTGTAACAACTGAGACCCATCAAGCCAAACACAAATGTATGCCCAAGATTTAAATGATATTCATACTGAATGCTTACATAATGAATTCTCTAGGAGGGGGAGGAAGCAGTAGTTTCAAGCAATTGTCATGGGGTATGTGATGGCATGTGATGGAGCATCCTTGCTGAAACTAGCAGCACATCCTTGCTACATATGTGTGCTTTAGGATGCTACATAACCTTCAAAATTAAAATTTGGAAGAGTACACACTGTGATGACAGAAACTGCAAGCTGCAGAGTAAGTATGAAAGGAGAGAAGGAAACCAACTTAAGGCAGCTCTACTACCTTCTTAATTTCACCACAACAACCAAGTGAGTGTCTTCTTTTTTTCTGGCTGTTTCCACTAAGTGCCTGGAACCACTAGAATCTAGCACGGCTCAGTGTATGCGTTGATGTGCAACAATATGTTTTTTCCAAACGACAACAAAAAACCTTATCAACAACAGGTGCTTTAGTAATACATTTTCATTTTTAAAAAACCTCTTTGTGATTTCTTCTTGACAGAATGAGCCTCTGAACTTTGCTGAGAATCTCCCCCAGCCCAACTGAAATAGGGAATGGTGCCCCCAGCTGAGTTTCAGGAAAACTTTGCTCTGCTCTTAAAAAGTATTAAAATAAAATGCTGGTCAAGCACTCTGATGTTTGCTGATTTGTTGCAAACTGCTGCCACTTGTCTGTCTTGATAAATTGGTCCGTATAAAAGATAGTTCTCTTAATGCACAAAGCACTCTGGATTTTGCTTGGTCAGGGCAATCATTATTTACGTTGAAACACCTATGATCATTTCCTAGGTTTTGCAAGGGGAAAGGGAAGCTGGCAAATGTGTCACTTACTTCCCCGCTTCTTCATTTCTGCAGCCCCAGAAAAGTAGGTTAATCAGGTGCAGGTTGCATGTCTTAACGCCAAGTCAGAGGTGGAGCCTTTGAGAGCTCCATGTACCTCAAATACAGTTGAGTGTATTCATTAATTGGGTGAAGAGGCTTGGCCTGTGGGCAGAAGGGAATTAGTGACAGAAGGCTTTCCTATTTTCCTGCCACCATGCAACAAGATGAAGATCATGATTGACCAGCCTATTTTGCAAAGCTGTCCGGGGTTAAGCCCCAAGAACATCTGAGGTTAAAGGAAGGGTTATTCCATTTTCCAAAATAAATAAGCAAGTTCTCAAATGCGTCAAGGATGCATGTCCCTTCTCCTTTTTTACTAAGTGCATTTGGCATTCTCTTTCAGAGGGAAATACAGAGAGTTCAGTGCAATGACCTTTGAGTCTGGTTTCCCCAGTGAGATGGATGAATGTGGATAAAGCAGCACCAAAGAGAGGGATTCATTCTAGAATATTGTTCCAGGGAAGACGCTAGAGAAAATCAAATGTAAAAGTCTGCAGGGAGATTCTGTTACATTTGATTGAATGCAATTACTATTATTTTATTATTAATTACATTTCTGTACCACCCTTCATCCAAGGATCGCAGGGCAGTTTATAACAACACAAAAACACATAACATAGTAACAAACAAAAGAATCCCCCCCCCCCCCCAGTTTAAAAGGCCACAGATTGTATAATTAGCCAAAGGCCTGGGAGAAGAGGAATGTTTCTGTTTGGTGCCTAAAAATATGTAATAAAGGCACCAGGCAAACCTTCATGGGGAGAGCATTCCACATGATGATCACAGAGTTCAGATTGGTTCATATGGGGAGATGCAGTACTTGAGGTATTGCGGCCAGTACTGTATGCAAGTAGACTGAAGACAAGGAGAACCCTGCTTTATCAATCACGCAGTGGGTACTGCTAGATTTTTTTTTTTTTCTGGCCAGAGAGGCTGAACCCCTAAGAGTGACCTTGTCACAGGGCCTTTTCAATGTTAGCATGCACTTTTCATAACATCTCGTCCCAAGATATATAAAGATATAGATATGGCAATGATGAGATTTTAATATAGTTTATGCCACAGTCGGTACTTTTTTGGATAAAAGTAACTTGCCCTGTAAATGCGGTAAATAAAAATAAGTAAGGGTACTACTAGAATGGCTACTGAAATAACTTCATGCATATGGAAAACAGCCTCTGTGATTTTAATTGATTCCTCTAGGGATGTTGACTTCGTCATTATTAAGGACTGCTAACAAAGTATACTATTTTCTTTGCAAAAGAGAGATAGGGCAAAAGTGAGAGGTTGTATGTGATTTTTCCTCCCTTGCAAGCAATTGCACTTTTGCCGAAATAAATTTATTCACAGTTCAGAAATATGACCTGACCAATTATTTTTAAACCATTCATCCATGGAAGCCCACACAGAGACTTGCTTTAGGTCCATTTTATTAGCAACTAGAATGATGGTGCATGCATTTCTGAGTGAGAGCTTTCCTTTAAAAACAAACAAATACTTTGTCATCCCCTAGTCCAGGGGTAACCAAAGTGGTGTCCCCTGGATGTTATCATAGAAGGGACTTTGAGGGTCATCTAGTGCAGTCCATGCAATCCAGGAATCTCAGCTAAAGCACCAAGGACTGATGGCCATCTCACCTCTGTTTAAAAACCTCCAATGAAGGAGAATGCACCACCCCCTGATGGAGCCCACTGCCAAACAACTCTTACTGACAGAAAGTTCTTCCTGATGTTTAGTTGGAATCTCTTTTGCTGTAACTTGAATCCATTTGTTTGAGTTTGTTGTCTCCTCTTATCCAGGCTAAAGGGGCACTCTAATAACCATCAGCCCCAATTAGCATGCCCTGTAGCCAGGGATTATGGGGACTGGAGTCCTTAAGATCTGGAGGGCACCACACTGATTTCCTCTACCTTGATTCTCAAATGTGATATCTTTTTAATCAAATCACATTTAAAAGGCTACACCATTCATGAAGACATTGGCCTGCTTTGAACATAATACTAAGATCTAATTTAGTGTTACAATCAACCTCTCTTCCCTCCCCTCCTCTGGCACAGTATAGTGCTCCATCTGAACCCTAAATTGTGACTAGCCTATGGATTGTTGGGGAAATGCAGCTTCATAAATAATGAAGTTGGAAGAGAGAACAAGTATTCCTTCCCTCCCTCTGCCATAGTGGCCAGGTAAGTAGATGGGAGCAAGGGGAAGGAAGACATTCCTCTCCAGCTTGGATGACAGTCCAAGCCAGAGAAGAACTATCTGGGGAATGGAGCCTAGTATGATGCACAAAATTTCTATTCTGAACAGGATAATTACAGTTCTCTGAGTCACTGCTAGCAAATGGGAACAGCTGAATGGTAAGGGGCAGTCTAACCCTGTGCAATGAGTTGCTTGGCCTGAGGTGACAAGCCAATGTCTGCAGCTTTACAAGGCCAAAACAGATCCTATTGCTTCTCTTTGTTACTTGGTCCTTGCTGGGCTGGAAGCCACAGAGCCATCTCTGCCTTTGCAGTGGTGGCAGTAGAATGCAGCGATGATCAGGCCAAGCCAGGGGGTCAGTGGTGCTGTTGGGCAGTTTCAGACTTAACCATCATGGAGGCCCTGTCTCTTTAGAGGGCAATGTCCTTTAGTTCAAAAAGTGGTGAGTTAGCTCTGCTGCAAAGGTACAGTCTGAATAAACCAGAGAAAAGGCAATCCATAAAGCCTCAAATAATTAATGTCTCGACTACATTTGTTTTAATGTAAGCAGATGCCATGGCTCATTTGTATGGCGAGCTATAGCTGCCCATGAAGCCTGCTCAGTTGTCTTTAAGAAACATTTAAAAGACAATTTTCCACTTTAGATCAAACAGGGAATGCGAGGAAGGGATCTGAAAATGGTTATAATATTATTTTGCTACAGCTCCTGGTCCCTCTACCACCCCCTCGATATTTTTTCCCCATCTTAAATTGGTTAACGTTATTTTGAATAGCAAGCATAGTTTGCGCTTTCTGAACTTTCGAGTCCGTCTGTTTTAATCTGTGATCTGATATTTTATGAGGCATTGTTGGCTTCAATTGGGGAGGGGGCAAAGGAGAAAGGGTTTCCTGTCTGACTGCAGCGAACAGCTTTTCCTGAGCACTCTGAGCGGGGAGGTTACAAGAGGGCCAGCCACAGTCACACATATGTGCGCACACACAAATTATAATAACAATAAGGTAATAAGAAACAGGAATTTGGGATTCTGAAGGAGTATGAACTTTTAGCCCTTCAAACTGTGGCTTTGCCCTACTTCTTTCCTAAGATCTCCATCTGTTTTTGTATTAATCAGCCATCAAAATGTTTTCTATCCTTTGTACTTTTGTGGGTGGCTGATGCTTTCTTCATATTCTGCAGTGTCATCTTCTGCCTACTTGCTTGAGGGAATGGATGGGGGAGAAATTTGGTTCCGTTTGCATTTCAACATGTGCCTGCCTAATTCTCATTTTTTGAAACGAATTTGCAAGCCAAAACACAATTTCTCCTTTGAAATCCATGCTTCTCTGAACATTGTGGTACAATTCTCCGACCAAGTAATGTGCGGGGGGGGGGGGATATTATCTTAGGGGCATGTATGCATAAATGTTCTGAAAATAGTTTTGAGTCTCCTGCATTAGGTGGTTTTTTTTATATATATATAAAGCATGCATGTGAATATTCATTATCAGTAAATGTAGGTGGTTCTCATGCTGATCCATGTGGGCTACAATTCTATGGCTATTTATAGTAAGAGTAATTGATTGTTTAAGCCAATAGGGCTGCTTGTGAGAAAATTATTTTATAAATTCTGTGTTAGTCATTAAATGAAATTTGGTTCATAGCAGGGGAAACAAACATCCTCAGAAAGTTTTGGCAGACCTTGAACAAATCCTAGACTTACATTTTTTATTTAAATAAAATATGAAATGAAACTTCAATCTTTAGTGATCAATTGCTCAAAGCTAGTGCAAGTTAATATAATCTTCCTGTTATCTGGTTATCTCTCCTCTCTATACCTATGGTAATTAGAAGCTATGTTTACAAACTGCATTTCATCCTCTCTCTCTCAATTATCAAAAATTCTGCCAATTTAAGATCAGAGTTAAGGCTGTTTTATGTTTGCTCAAGCACCACAAACCTGGGAAATTTGAAGCTAAGGCTGATGCCTCAGCAGCTGTGCCTCATGATCCACTATACTAATTTACAATTTAATTTAACTTTCATACATCTACATTTTGCCTTGGTTTTTCAGGCAGAGAAGATATTTTTTACCTGTTAGTTGTGCAACACATCGGTAAAGTTTTTTAAAAATCTAAATGCCTCTCCCAACGTGATGATGACAGTGGACTAGCACTGATCTCTTCCAGATCTATCATTTTATGTGGGTGATATTGGTTGCCTGGTAGGTGCTTATAACGTGGAATTATCATTTCAGTTGCATAGACTCTATCTGTCTATTGAAGTGAACAGACAAATCTAGGACTTCGGTTTACCACTCCATCACTGATAGCCATCTTGCTCCAAAGCTGTGGTGGAGATTGAACTCTTCTTCTTTGGCAATCGCTCATAGCCAAGTAAGATTGTCTTCCATAAACATGGTTTTAACAATGAGTCCGCAAGTGACTGGGGAGGCCAATTCTGGACCCCCGTGTACTTCCACAGTGGGGACATTGGTTTCCAGGCAGGAGTTGATCGCGGTGTGGATTTGCCAAGCATGCCTTCCTCTTAGCACGTTTCTCCCTTGTGTCCTGAGTTCGAGTGTCTTCAAAGCCCATGACACCTTTGGTAAAGGCTGTTCTCCAATTGGAGTGCTCGCAGCCAAGTGTTTCCCCATTGTTGGTGTTTATACTACATTTTTTTTAAAAAAGTGCCTTGAGACAGTCTTTAAACCTCTTTTGTTGACCACCAATATTATGCTTTCCATTTTTAAGTTCGGAATAGAGTGGTTGCTTTGGAAGACGATAATTAGGCATCCACACAACATGAACTAACCCCAGGATGGAATACCATACCATATCCATAGTGCCTAGATAACAAATCAGTTAAGGGTGTGAGCTGCAATTTCCCAGTAACTGTAATTTTCTTAAGTTTGATTGAACATAGAAAGCCCTTAATGCAACATGCTAAACCCAAAACGTTTTCTGTTAATTGAACATTTTGCTTGGGCCTTACGCAAGACATGATTTAGTAGTGTTAAGGAAGTCTTAGGCCACATTCACACCATATATTTAATGCACTATGATACCACTTTATACAGTCAAGGCTTCTCCCAAAGAATTCTGGCAGCTGTGGTATGTTAAGGATGCTAAGCCTTAGCAGTCATAACAAACTACAGTTCCCATAGTTTTTTGGAGGAAGCATTGACTGTTTAAAGATATTAAATGACGGTATGAGTGTGGCCATTGTTTTATTGGTACTCTACTTTGTGGGGGTACCTGATATATAAAAATACAGTTGATAAAAGCTATTGATGACGATGATGATGATAGAAAAAACAAGGTAGGGGAAGAACAACATAGTGCTATGCTCAGTTTTAGCTCAGATCTCAGGGTAAAACCTTTAACTTTCCATAAACTTTAATATAGACTGTTGTTTATGGGTGTTCTGTCCTGTGAAATTCTCAGCTGTCGTGACACATACACTTCAGCAAAGCAGTATACTTCAAAAAAGTACAATTCCAACTGTGGGGAAACAACCTTTGAAACAACCTTCAGCAACAGTAAAACACAACCTGTAATAATGGTTAACTGTAACGTTCCTAAAGGGACTTATATACTGAAGCATTAAAATGGATGGGTCATGATGATTTGAAATTGTGCTTTAGCCAATGCTACATTTGACCCTGAGCTAGTTTTACACACAGGATGTTTCTAAAATTAAATATAAAGTACAGGTATATACATAATTTATATCTTGGCACTTCAGTGCAATTATTGCCTGTGTCTTAAATCAGTTCTTGAGTAGTAACTGTTTCTAGAAGATGGACTTATTTATTCATTTTGCTTTGCAAAATCATGACTAAAACAAAGCATTATCCTGTTAGGATTCATCATAAACGACAACTATTGAAGCACTTTTCAACTTGGTATCCATCAGCAGTCCAAAGTGAACCACATTGCCAAAGCAGTAAATTTATTTGTGCACTGATCCTCTCCTGTGTATGTCTTCAGAAGGCTGATAGAGGAGACGACTGTTGGTAGTAGAGAAGATCACAAGGGGAGGGTGCGAAAGAGATGGAGACTCTGTGCCTGCCCCGCCACACATTTTCAGGGAAAGTAGCCAGCAAGAGGTAAAGTTATAGGCAGAAATTGATGCAATATTAGCAGGCAGGATGGTGGGTTCTTTAGACCCAATACTGGATCTGGAAAATATTTCTCAACTTCCTCTTTGCAAAAAGAGATACGAAAATGTCCATTTTTTTCAGTTCAGTGTGTAGCACATTTTGAACTTTCCACCTTGTGGGACAGCCCCTTAACCACTTGTGGGTGAGCTTCATAACCTCCATTTTAATTTAGTGGTCAGTGATGGCTAAGGCTGAACATACTGTAGAAATGTGAATGGCTGTTCTCCAGGACCACTGCTGGATGTGGAAAGTAATCCACTACCAACCTCCCTCAATAGGGCAGCTGTTAAATAAGTGAGGGGAGGCACCACTGTGTTGTTGGGAAAGAGCAAAGGAAGGTTGTGGCATATACTTCATGGCTGTGGCAAAATGCCACAGCTGCTGTGCTGAGAGTTCCTTACTAGATCACATCCTGGTCACTCCAACTTGTTGTCATGTAAGTAAATGGTAGAGGGCAAAACCACCACCCCACCTCTGACACCGAGAAGCCTGGCCTCTGGCTCTGGTGATAAGGATCCCATAGATGGGAGAACCTGCAATGTATGGTTCACCCTACAACTTGCTGTGAAAAGGGGAATTTAATGAGAATATGTTTACACATAGAATATTCACACAGAGATATCTCTTATTTTCTTCATCTAGCCTTTCTTTTCTCAGCTTCTTGGCCAAATGTAGACAACATCTGACCCTGGACTGTATCAGGCCCTTGGCCTGATGTCAACATCTCCTTGGAAGCATTCTGTTTAGATCCCCACCCTCTTCCACAGCCTGCTGTGAAGGAGAAAAACAGTAAGAGAGGGGGAATTGCATGAGCACACACACACAGAGAGCGCTATCCAGTTTTTATTCTGACCCCGCCTACTGCTGATTTTGGCTCCACCCACAGGGAATGTGGCCCTCAATGGGTGGGAGCTGTCCCCCCTGTTGTCATTAGTATATTTATGAAGCATATCCTGGTGTCATATGCTAACTGAGGCATTAGGAAGATGTGCTTTCTTTTATATTGAGTGGGGGGAGGGTCGAATTCATGAGCTTAGGTTCAAATATTACAAAGTCCCACTTTTCTCAAAAGGTCAGAAAGGGAACAGAGGTGAAATGATATTGTTTATCAATTGTTCAACGCTGGGTGGCTTCTTCTCAGCGAAGGCGCCATTAACAAATGCTGCCTGATGTGCCTCTGAGTCCTGGAAAATAGGCAGAGTCTCTTTAGAGAGCTGACATGTAAATTGCCCCTAAGTAAGGAAGTGACTGTTGCATTTATTACCCACATTATTACCCAATTTGTCAGCTGTAGTTGACACCCATTGCTTGAAAGCTGGGGAACAGCCCAGAGTAGGAGCCAAGAGGCGATAAATCCAAAGAAATTGGTTTCTTGAGATCTCTCTCCAGCTCACCAGGTTATCCAATGACAAGGACATCTAATGAAGAAACAAAATGCACAACATATTACTTGTATTAATTACCTCTTCGTTTTAGGTTTTGTTTTCCTTTCTTCTACTCTCCGCAGCACATGTACCTTTAAGGGCAGGATGACAAATAGCAATGTTCCAGAATCTGTCTTCCAATTTCTCAAAGAGTTTTCTGTAAAAAGGGGGCTTCCATTATTATGCCTCATTCTCAAGGCACTTTAGGTAGTTGTTGTTGTTGTTATGTTGGTGGGTGCAGGGCTAAGCTTGCCTTATTGGTGCAAGGCAGCCAAGGGTGATTTGTGTACTTTTCTTTCCAGTAATCACTTCCTCCTGGACTAAGAACCAATGGCAGTCGTTGCCTTATATAGGATAAATAAAAAAGGGTTGGGAATAGGGCTCAGCCGAAATTCCTAAGAAAACAATTTTCTGATGTTTTGTCTTTTCTTTTTAATGTTTTTCCTGGAGAATTTCAGCCCTGCCCAGTAGTAGATTTAACTAAATGACCTCATGAGGTTTACCATCCATGAATGGGGGGGGGGGGCACAATTGTGGATCCACTTTTTATATGGTTAATGTTAGCTTACTAATGTTTCATCGTGTTTATTTTGATTTTTTTTAAAAAAATCCCATTTTTTGTAGCAAAAGAAACATGGGAAATAACAAGGAATGCTGTTAAAATATCAGAAGTGACTTGCCAGGTGGCAAAGAGCTACTCCACTAGTTTCCCAGCAGGTAAATGATGCTTGCTTACTAAGCAAGGAGAAGGATGGGTCGGTCGAGAAGTTGGTGTGGTGTAGTACCACATTGGCTCTGCTAGTGTGTTTGCACCACACCAACTTTTCCACTACTTCACTAATCCCCCTGATGGTAAGCAGCAGCCGCTTAACTGTCGGGAGTGGGCGAGTGGAGCTACCACACCACCTACTACTGCCTGGATTGTATTTCTTAGAGGTAAAGGTACCCCTGCCCGTACGGGCCAGTCTTGACAGACTCTAGGGTTGTGCGCCCATCTCACTCAAAGAGGCCGGGGGCCAGCGGTGTCCGAAGACACTTCCGGGTCACGTGGCCAGCGTGACATCGCTGCTCTGGCAAGCCAGAGCCGCACACGGAAACCTTCCCGCTAGTAAGCGGTCCCTATTTATCTACTTGCACCCAGGGGTGCTTTCGAACTGCTAGGTTGGCAGGCGCTGGGACCGAACAGCGGGAGCGCACCCCGCCGTGGGGATTCGAACCGCCGACCTTTCGATCGGCAAGCCCTAGGCACTGAGGCTTTAGCCCACAGCGCCACCCGCGTCCCTTTATTGTATTTCTTAGTCACACTAAATTGATCACACTAGAGTAAGCCAGGAACCAGCTTACAATGGGTTAGAGAGAAGGTAGTTACAAGGAAAACTCCTGTGAGTCTGAAATACTCTCCTACAGACACACACGCACACGCTTCAGTAGCACTGTAAGCCCCTATTAATGTTGCTCAGGTACTTTTCTCCCTTCTTATCATAACACTGCTCCCTTCTCCAAACAAGGCAGCTGGCCTGTCTCGTTGTTTTATCTGGCACCATTTCCTGAGCAAAATCAATCTCCGATTCCTTGTAATGTTCAGCACTAAATCCATGAAGCAAAACACATCGCCGGGGTCTCACATTTAATATGGAGCCTCTTTTATCTGGTTGCAAAGCAGACTTCTAATCAGAGGCAATGAATAAACAGCCGCTTGCTTCCAGGGAACATGGGGCAGACAGCTCTATTGGCTTGGAGGCCCCACCCTCAAAGCAGGCCACCATTTCTTAATTCAAAACATTAGCTGCTTGTTAATTTTGCCTGGCAATTATTAAGATGTAAGAGAGGGTCTGTATTAATACATTTACTGATGGAACTGGAGAGATAAGGGGGAAAGAGACTCCTATTTCTACTTCATTGGAAACAAGGAATGGTAAGAAACAATGAACTATTGAAAAGCAGACATTTTATATTTGGAGCAGTATGTTAATTTAGCCTCTGTCTTTCTGTTATGTTGGCATATGGAAAGAGCCTATAGAAAGGGTGTCAGTATTTTATGATTAAAAACCACATTCAGATGACTCAATGTATTAATATAGACAGATTGCATGTAGACTTTGCACACAAATGAAGTGATCATGCACCTATGCCTGTCTGTCTGTCTGTGAAAACTACCTATGGGTCCAAACTACCTATGGGACTATGTTCTATGGGATCTCCCTCCATGAGAAAATCCAGTACATGGAGGAGTAGGGGTGAGTGAATCTGTGGATTTCAGTTTCTTTCACTTTCTCATTTCCCCCCCACTCTTAGGTTTCGTTCTTAACATTTCCAAAGCAAAACTGTTTCTAATATTGTGTTTTAATTCGTTATAACCTGCCCTGGGACCTTAGGGTGAAGGTTGTGCAAATAACAACAACTTTTTAAAAGTTGTCATGGAACTTCGACAGCGTTTTAGTGTGAATTTTTAATACTTTTTGGTATGCAATATTGCCTAATATTCACATTTTATTGAAGCAGTTTTCCCTAACACAATGCATTTTACGCTAATTTCACAAATATATGCATTTTAATTCTCACTTTCACTATTATCTGTTTATTTGTACACAGTACCTTTCCTACTCATCTGGAGAACTACATTGCAAAACTCAGAGAAGTGTGAGTTATGAATCATAGAATCTTAGAGTTGGAAGGGACTCAAGGGTCATCTAGTCCAACCCCCATAAAGGAAGACTGTTTATTGGTTTGTGTATTGTTTCAGGAGATACAAATTATGTAGGTTTACCTTAAGGTGTAAACTGGTTGCATTTCTCCCCACACGCTGGAGGTGGAGGCAGAATGACCACACCTCCCAGGACCATGTGTCTGGCTGGCCCTACGCCCAATACTCATGTATTCCACACACTGCTTGAAAGGAGAATGTATGTGGGTAAGCACTGCTTGCATATAGGCTCCTGGAGCAATCAGGAAACCTGGTTGCACCAGTTTCCTGAATATGGAGATCAGTGCTTTTTTCTGGGGGTATGCAGGGGTATGCGTACCACTAAACATTTTGTGAATCTAACAGGAGAAGAAACTTTTTTTTTTTTAGTTTAGTTTCTTCTCTAGCACAGTGAATTGTTAGTTCCATTGAATAGCACGGTGAATCGTCAGTTACGTTGCTACCCCCAATGGTGGCCTCCTTTCCTGATGGCAGTGTTTCCTGAGTCTTGGACTGAAGCGAGCATTTAATGTGTGAAGTAGGAGTTCCTTGGTAGATTCCATGGTGATTGGTCAGTTTTGTTGTTACCACCTCCAGTGGCGGCTTCCTTTCCTTTCCCTGTGTTTCCTGAGTCTCAGACGGAAGCAAGCTTTTAATGTGTGAAGCAGTGTGGAATGTGGAGGTAATGCATGTTCTTTGTACTTTTGCCCATTTACTGTATTTATTTTTCCCAATTTGAACTATAAAATGGTGGTTTTCTTGAGTCAAAATGAGAGTACCCCTAAACATATTTTTTTAGGGGGGAAAGCACTGATGGAGACCCTTTCTGCTTCCAGCTGTACACACACAAGCGCCACAAAAAAAGATATAGACACTTATGATGGGGCCAACTGAGCACATGACATTGAGGACAGGTCATGTTGAATATATGCCTGGAGAGTGAATAGCCATAGTGTGAACAGAACCAAAACAAGTGAGAGGAATCATCCTTAACCTCTTCCTGATAAAAGAGGCAAAACAGAGATGCAAAGGAAGGTTAAACATGCTTTCACGCATTGAACTGATGGTTCTCATGTTGAAAATAAATGGATACAGGTCCCTCAAAATAAAAAGGCACTGATTAACCAAATATTTTAACACTTGCAGCTGCAAGTCAATATGATTTTAGGAGAAAAGCTAGTCAGAAAAAGTGGAGCTATGTTTTATCACACAGTCCAGAAAGGTTTAAGTCACCAGCAGAATGCATCCTCGGATGTCCTGTGGTAAAATGTAGTACTGGCAAACCTCTCTATCTTATTATTTCACCAGTCTGACCTTTAGAGACAATAGAGTTGAGCCATCTTTATAAACTGTGCTTTCTCAATCCATTCTTTGTCTTTGTCCAGATGTTGGACTCTTGCACTGCATTTTATTAAGAATATAGGAAACTGCCTTATACTGAGTTAGACCAGTAGCAGTGGCCATTCAAGTGTTCAGCATTTGATTTTCCTTGATACTTTTGGTTTATTTAACAGGTTTTTTGAAACTCACCCTTAAAAAAAAAGGAATCAAAACAAGATAAGATGGAATACACCTGCTTAGCAGAATTTATAGTTTAAATCTCTTGGTTGTGCCGAACACTTAGAACATTAATTTGCCTTTCAAAGGATTAATGTGTTTAATTAAGTTTATGAAGTAATTCCTTAAAGGCTAAGTCCACATTTGACACAATAATGAATTCTCTTCTTGGCCTTTGTATAAATCTAAATCTGTATATATCTTGCTTACAGAATTTCCCCATACGAAACCCCTTCTGGATTAGTTCCAAAGTAAGGGCAGGTATATTCATTCCTTATATATTTACTATGCGTTTTGTCCTTAAATGCATAGATGGGAAAAAATACCCACATGGCAGTATATACTTGGTTATGTAGGTAGAATAAAACAGTGGCTAGAGTGCTGGCACTGAACATGGGAAGTTCAATTCTCGAAATCTTAAGAGAATAACCTGCCCTCTTTAAGCTAAAGAGGTGCCAGCATTGCAGGCTCTTCTGATACTGGAACTTCTGAGGAGACAGGAACCTTTGAGGCGGTCACATTCTTTCTTGGAGATGTCTACTGAATCTATGGCCTCTTCCTCCAAGCACAGGGATTCTGATCCAGCATCATGACAGAGCCACCCAGTGTGCCTGAGGAGGGGATAGGTGCTGATTATGATGTATATGATGATGATCTCACTGTAGTTATCCATACTTTGGTCCTGACCTAATTGGATTGCTGTAATGCATTCTGCAAAGCACTTCCTCTAAATAGCATTTGAAGTCTGCAGTTGGTTCAGAAGCAAAATACTATGTCCAGTTTATTAACCAGCCCATGTTGTCCATTAACTGGGTCAGGTGGAGCTCAGTGCTTAAGTGACTTCCAGCATGTATCTGTGAACAACTCAAGTCTTGTTTTGAATACATGAAGCCCCCATTGGCTTGGGATCAGAGCAAAGGATGGATCATCTCCTTCCATCTCAGCTGGCTGGTTCCTTAAGATGTTTTTTGAGACTGCTATAGGTGTCCTCTTCATTGGAAGTCAAGAGATGGTTACTGGGGTTCAGTCCTTCTCTGTTGCAGTTGCCAGTTATGGAATTCCCTTCTCAAGGACATGCATGTGAAACCTACCCTTCTGTTTTAGGCACAATTCACATCACTTTAGCCCAAAGCTTTAGGTGAGTAGCACCATGAGTGTGACATTTGTTTTCTGCCTATTATGCTGTTTCTGTTTCTGTTGCCATCTTGTATGCACTTTAGCTTGTTTTGAATTATGTGTATTTTATATGACATACTTTTATTTTGAATCGTAAACTAATGGGAGGACTAAGTGAGAAGGTGGGGGTATAAATGCTCTAAATAAAGCAATAACATTATGGAAGCAATCCTTATTTTGTGTACTTTATCCTGGGGGTAGGACCTGCTTCCAAGTACAAATGTGTAGGATTGTGCTATAAATCTGTATGGTTTGGTGATATATGGCAATGGGACTGTGGCTGGGAAGTATAATATTAAATTGGCCTCCTGGCTCCTACCTGTCTACCTTGGATTACTTTGAGTCACTGGGCTTTTTTATTCAAGGTGTGTGTGCATGTATAATTTAGTCTTGATGAGGTGTTTTATATCCTGTTCTGCATGTGAGAGATTCAGCACTATTCAGGAAAGTGGTGTGCATTTATAGATTGATATTGTTTGCTGATCAGTCTGGAAATGCCCACTACATAGATGTAAAGTTTGATAAGAACATAACAGCATGAGAACAGCCTGCTGGAACAGGCCAATGACCCATCTAGTTCAGCATCCTGTTCTCACAGTGGCCAGCCTGATGCTTGTGGGAAACCCACAAGTAGGGTTTGAGCACAACAGCAGTCTCCCCTCTTCTAAATTCCAACAACTGGCATTCAAAAGCATTATTGCCTCCTGTGGGAGAGGACAAAAAACATAGTTCTGTTGAGCGCTGTTAAGATCTAAGTGCTTCACCCTCATGTGACGGAAGATCATACTCAATGTGTGTTGGTATATCTCCTCTTAAACAAGGAACTGGCAGCACTGAAAAATCCTGTGGAGTCCATAACAGCAGTTTCAAAACTACTACGTTCGCAATATATTGTGTTTGAGTCGTCTGGAATTATCAGATGGGGTTTCTTTTCCCTGATTCATAGAATAATAGAGTTGTTGAAAGACATCCTCAGGGTTATCTAGTCCAACCCTCTGCAATGCAGGAATCTCAGCTAAAGCATCAGTGACAGATGGCCATCCAAGCTCTGCTTAAAAGCCTCCAAGGAAGGAGAGTCCACAACCTTCTGAGGGAGTCTGTTCCACTGTTGAACAGATCTTACCATCAGAAAGTTCTTCCTGATGTCTAGTTGGCATCTCCTTTCTTGTAACTTGAGTCCATTGATTCGGGTCCTAACTTCCAGTGCAAGACAAAGCAAGCTTGTTCCATCGTGCCCAGTAGTGTTGTTGTACCTTCTCTTCCAGCCAGGCAACCAGCATGCAACTGCTGCAGGTGCAGTTTTGCACATTCTCAGGCGAGAAGACAAACATGGCACAAGATCTCTCTTGGTCCTACGTATCCTGTGAGACAGTAGTCCAGGCCTCTCCCTCAAAACACCCTTGCAAACACCCCCTTTACAAGTCTTGGCCATGAGCTCCCAAAGGCTGCAATCAGCTAAATAGAACTGCTGCTGCATCTTACTCTCTTTTGTTTCTGTTTTTTTTTTTTATTGCACAGTTTAGCCCTTGAAATAATTACATTAGAATTGCATTTCAGAGCAAATTATATTATTTTTCTGTAAACCAGTGAATCTCACTTTTTAGAGTTTCTTAAGCAGCTGTGGTTAGATACCTGGGAAAAAAAATGTTTGCACCACCATTTTCCCTAACAGAGGTACATAATTTGTCAAGCTAAAATGTTACTGCATTTTAAAGCCCTTTGCCATCTTAAGTGAAATCTGAGTTGTGTTTCCCTACCAATGTATGATATATGGCAATAAATGAACTTTTTATAGTGTACCAAACATTTCAACAGCGTGTCTGAAGCATTGCACACAAAATGGGACTTGGGGAAAATTAATTGAATATGTGAACTTGCTAAATTGTTGGTGTGTATGTGTGTGTGTGTGTGTGTGTGTGCTTTCACATGCATGCAATCCCAGTTAGGCTATCTGGGAGTCTTTCATTTTCACACGTCGTTCTCCTATCAACCTCCAAAGACTTTATGGGAGGAATAAGTCAGGAACAAAACCAGCACCTTGAGATCCCATCTTTCCTCTATTCTCAAGACAAACTGAATGGTCAGAGGACACACGCCTATGGAATCTTTTCTCAAAAAGTGCCTAGTCAGTTTTCTTCATATTGTTTTTTTAAGGATCTGGTCCTGTCCTAAAGATATGACAACTGGATATGGTAGAAGACATGCCACTGCCATGGCAGATAGTTACGAAACAGATAAAGGTGTTTCTAACAGGGAGATGGTGCCAGGTGGAACACTGCACCTTCTACCATGTTGCCTGTAGAGCAACTATCTAAGCATAGCAGCTCCACTGAAATGAGACTGGTGAACAACATCAGACAGGCTATCTTTCTTTCCTTGTTCGTTTGCTTCAGGATACACACAATCCCTGATTCTGTTCAATAAAGGTTTTAACTTTGCTACATACAATGTGCTGTTTCCAATTAGTTGAGTTGCATTTCAGTGCAAGGAAACCTTATTGCCTATATACCAATTCAGAATATTACCCAGTGTGGGATGGCAGCCAGTTGGTGCACCTGAGATTTATCTTCACTGGCGAATTTAACAATGCTTGCAAAGACCATTGCTTAGCTTCTCATGCACTCCTGTGTGCTGGTATCATAGTGGCAAGAGGTGAGAGACCAAAGCACCCTTTAAGTGGTGTTTCCGGTAACAATTCTCCCTACCCAATTTAGCAATGAAATGAAAAAGAAGGCAAACAACCCCCTAATTGCAAATTTAAGCCCCTTTGACAGACCTCATTTTGCCCTTAGGCTCTTTGGCATGTCTACAGCACAACGGGTCACCGTCTGAAATGGTGCAACTGTCCTGGGGAGTTAGATCTATTTGACCAGATGTTTTCAGAAAATATATATACTCAAAGCAGCACTTCTGGAGGGATCGATGAACATTTGCCACCCCCGATATTTCTCTTCTTTCATTTCACAGTTTCTTAACAATCTGCTGAAGATTACTGGAAATTTCTCTCCTCACCTCCCTGACCACCCTACTTCAGGGGCATCCAATCAACATGATCACCATTAACCCTATCATGGCTCCAACAGAGCTGTCATTGTGATGAAATGAAATCATCCCACATTCCTGGCAAATGGAGCTCATTAAAGAGTCTCCTAACAGAGGCTCCTTGAATTGGGATAGTCCAATACCTTGGCAAATATTTGTGTTTTAGATTTCTTACATTCTCAGTTCTTCAATCCCCCCATATACTAGCAACTCAAGAGGGAATGCTATTTTGGCCATAAAATGGCTTGGGATTTTGCTGTCTTTCAAAGGACCATCTTGAGGCAACTCATAGTTCTAGTTAGAGATCATGGCATAGTACCTTGACTTCTCCTCAGCCAAGTGAAGCAGAGTGACAGAAGCTATATTGGGAGCTGAATGGAACTCCTTATGTAGGCCAAAACCACCCCTTTAAGATGTATATTGTGCATTGTTGCATCCCGTGCTCTTTTCTACGTCCCACTGATATATTTAGGCTGTTGAAAACAGACCTCTATTGGGCAAAGGCCATCAAATCAAATCAGCATATATTTTTAAAATATATAAAATAAGATTCCATCATCTCCAAGGATGTGATCTGCAGGGAGCTGGCTTCAGGCACCAGGCCCATTGGTAGACCAACTCTGCATTACAAAGATGCCTACAAACATGACACAAAGGCTGGCAACATCATCTCCACCATGTGGGAACCCCTTGCAGATGACTGTCGTGCCTGGAGACAGTTAGTCAGATTGTGTATCCACAGCAGTCAACAGAGGAGGAATGACTGCTGAAAGGAGCGCAGAGAGAATAAATGTCACAGTGCATCTGCAGCAGCACAACCAGATGCCTTCATCTGCCCCACCCAGTGGCGTAGCGTGGGTTGTCAGCACCCGGGGCAAGGCAAGTAATTTGCACCCCCTAACCCGTGGATTTTAGCAGGGGGCAGAGAGCTGCGAGTGCGAGCGCCCCCCCCCCCCGATGTTGCGCCCGATGCGGCCGGCCCCCCCTGCACCCCCCACGCTACGCCACTGGCCCCAACTGCAGCAAAACATGTTTCTCCCATATCGGTCTCTACAGCCACAGGCTCTCCAATTCTCCAATGGTTTGACTTCACCCCCAAAGGTGCACTCCTCCACTATATCCCAGGACAGACAGAGGCCAAGAGACTAAGGGAGGTTGCACTTGTGAATGTTGAGGGGCGGATCTCTGCAGTAGTGGAAGAGCCAAAGCTCAATAGTAGAGTGCATTGCTTGCAAAGAGAAGTTTGCAAGGCTGAATCCCTGGCAGCCTCAGTTAAAAGGCTCAAGAAGAAAGTGATGTGAAAGACATCCAGTCGAGACCCTGGTGAGTGACTCAGAGGAGATAGATGGCTAGATACACAAGTATAAGGGAGATTCCAATGAAATGCTGCTGATTTGCAACTTCTAGAACAGCAGTAGCAATCCATGCTGCAGTGAGACATAATTTCCAAAGCAATGCTAACTGGTCACTCTTACAAGCTGGTGTAGCAGGCACTCTACTCTATCATGAACATTTATTTGCAGGATCGTGCCTTGAAGCCATTTCCCCCCTCATGCATCATTTTATCCTTTCACAACTCTGAGTTGACATTTCTTCATCATTTCTTTAAGCAAGGTCAGTTTCTTTGCTCAAAATCCCATCACTTATCCAGGAATAGATGTGCAGAGGAAAGCAGAGAATGCATGCGGGAAGATAGCAATTGCCTGCAGTATGCTTATTGCCAGGTTACTGCCATTAGTAATTGGAAATAACAAAATCCTAAAAGTTTGAAGTGTCAGCTCAGAAGTCAAAATCACTCCTTCCTTCTCAGCAGCCAAATCTGTTAAAATCAAAATCCTCTGATGAAGCTGAGGTTTGTTTAAAATAGCATGCTAGATTAGAGAGCATAAATCACCCGTTGTAACAAGCAGTTAACCACAAGTTCAATTGACTACCGCGACTGTAATTTCACTGCTATTGTTCAGGAAATGATGGATCAGATTTGCCACTATCTTTTGCATAACAGCAAGATTTGTAATTTTTAAGTGGAGAAGTGAGAAGCAGTGCTTTCTCTAGCATCAGTACTTTATTGTAATCATTCGTGTTTCCATGGATATCCACAGACTCATGCAGATGCATGGATGGATGGATAGACAAAAAGGTAGAAAGATAGATTTGCATTATATTGTTACATGGAAGAAGAAGAAAATGCCTTTCATGTCCAATTGGTAGGACCCCTCTTCTGAACAGTATTGATTTGTCAGTGTGGTCCAATGGTTAAGAGCAATAGGACAGGGGTGAGGAAACTATGGCCCTCAAGATGTTGCAGGGTAATATATCCTGCCATCTCTAACTAGTGGCAATGGGTTCCACACCCCTGGGGTTTTTTTTTTGGGGGGGGGGGGTTCAACTAGGGACCCTTGGCTTAATTTCTTTTCTTGGACCATAGAACATCTTGTTTTCATTATCATTTAGCTGCTCATCAGTGGTGTTGTGGTTTGGGATTGCAGATGATCAAAGACCCATTACTATTTCTGTATTGGAGTCTCTGTTTCCAGTGTCCTAGTGCCTCAATCAGCATGAGAGAGAAGCTTTGTTCCCACTATATTTTCCAAAGCTGAGCATTTAGGAACACTGAAAACAAAAGGTACTCCAATTTAAAATTAAAGGTGTGCAAGTTCTCTTACAATGGACTTTAACAGAAAAAACAACTCAAGTCATTCTGAAAGAAGATATTGGAGTGCTCCAAATCATTTGTCCATGTGTATGCACAGAAAATAGTAGGTCTAGCTGAAAGGCAACACATGGAGATCAGCATTGATCATTGCACTACATCCCTAATTGTTATTATTATATAATTTTAAGATTGTTGTATAATCTTAGAAGAGATGTGGTTGTGACTATCATGAAGGGATCCTGCAGTTCTGATTTTGCCACTACACTACTGCTCATTATGTTGTTGTTGTTGTTGTATTATATTTATTAATATAATATTTTTTTTACCTGCCTTTCACCCTGCTGGCTTTCCTCACAGTAACTTGGGAAGCACCTACCACAAATGCTATAAAGTAATAGATGCTAAAATATGGTAGGTGATCAGAATTTGTGCTTTGCTGGTCAGATTTCCTTTTCTTTCTTCATTACACAGAAGCTGGTGGTCCCCTTCATTCTGTGCCCTCCCTACATCACTTCCCTGAACTTTGTGCTAGTGCTCACTGAGGTGGTAACCTGTCTGGATTGTACAATTTCAGACTGCAGGTAGGGCTTCCTAAGATGGAATCTTCCTTCCCTAGGAAGGAAAAAAATCCCATTGTACATAGAATATTATATTTGTGAGAAAAGGGAACTACTCGTGAAAAGAAATTAACAAGTAGACTCATACTTTGTTGTGATACAATATGAAATTAAGAGCAAGTGAGCAATTAATAAACATTCCCTTTTTTGCTGTTATAAAGATGTCTTAAGTCAAGGTTAACAGATACTGAGAGGATATTTGCTGGCACTTGCCTCAGCACTGTATTATATCCATCCAGTATTCTGAAGGCATACTGAATATCTTAGCTATCAGTCACCACCCCTAAACTTCAGAAAGATGGTTTGCTTTTCAAGTCTGGATGGCATTCTCACTGAGATCTCTCAATGTGATCTCTAACCGGGACCTGGGCATTCTCTCTCTCACTGCCTCTTTTTATCTCACTCACCTTCAACCCATAAAATATGTTAATGGCAACCCTTGTCCTGGTTCTTAACATTAAAGGGTGGACTCCTTCACTTACACATGCATATTTTTAAAAATCCCAGCCTGTTTCTCATTTAGCCTTGTGTAGCCATCAGTCTTCTTTACATTGTTTTTGCTCCTTCTCACAACAGTTTCGACTTGATGCCTGCAATCATTTTTTTTTAATCATCTGGGAAGCATTTTGATTGTCCGACTGTCTTCAGTTTCTCCTCTCACCTCCTCTTTTAGGTCTGGTCTTCAAAGGGTTTAAGAAAACCCTAAGCAGATTGCATTTGATCCAGTTCTCCATTTATCTCCTCCAGGTTGACCAAGTCAGAGAAGATGATATTGCACTGATATATTCCAAGGTTGTACAAAACAGAATGCCACATCCAAATGATATGAACATTCCTTTGAATTATTTGCATCTTTAGATTTAAAATATTAGGATGCTTCAACTGACATCCTTAGAAGGGCTAAAGAGTAAACTTACACAAATCCGGAGTGGTTGAATAGCGACTTGTATGCCTCCTTCAAGCAACTCCTACAGCTAAGCTAGTGTCAAATGTATTATTGTGCTTTCCTTTGGACCACATCAGTGAGGTTGTCTGGACAGCCCAGGGCCTCCATATACACAGTCAAGGTCTGTGCCCCAGAGAGGTCACTTCAGTGCTGCTAACACAGCAAAAATAATGCAGGAGGCAGTTGTTATGAGTTACAGGTTTCTGCTGCCACAGCAGGTGCTGTGATTCCCCAGCAGTTTGACTTCACCTCCAGAGGTGTGCTCCACTGTCTCTTGAGACAGACAGATGCCAACATCGACAACAAATATTGTTTACTGTCTTGCTGTTAATCTAGTTTTATCCCATTGACTTCAATAGGGTGCATCAGTTGACCCTCAGTTGCTTCCACCATATTCCTAAGTAACAATAGATCTCATTGTATGGTACTCAACTAACATACCCCTCTTGATTCCCCCCATGTGCGCCTCACACTGTCCAGAGGGTTGGGAGAACCCTAAAACAAGAGAGAGAGAGAGAGAGAGAGAGAGAGAGAGAGAGAACATTCCATCATGCAAGGAGAAATCCTTGTGCTGATGGAGCATTCACCTTAACACTACTTTGAATACAACCCGTCAGTCACGTTGGCACGACTTTTCCTCCAGAAGCAGCTCACGCACTGAAAGAAATGTTCTTATATAAACATATTCCACATCTAGCTTCTTCTAATGATATGCCAGTATTTGCTGAAAACGTGATTGGAGCTTAGTTCATCTAATTTGGTAATCTCCACTCTACTGTGGTAAACCATGCTCCGTTTCATAATGAAGAGAGAGTGAGGCATGTCATTATACCAAGTGCTAACGGCCACATAAAACCAGAGTTCAGCTGTCACTGCTTTTACCCCTTTCAAAAACCTCTTGCTGGCAAGGGTCTAAACTCATCTGGATGCAATTGACAACATTAGACATTTTCCACGTAACCTTTTCCACCAGAATGCTGTTGAGGTCCTTCAGCTTTCAGCTGGGTCAACAGACTCCTCACTCCCCTCCTGTGCAGGAAAAATTTCACATCAGTGGACTACAAATGGTGGCAGGAACACTGCTGAGGTTTCCAAATTCATTCCTCTCAGTAATTCCTCTCAGTAATTTAGTTCTTTCGATGAAAATGAATACATTCTAAAAGCAGTGATAAGGGGAGAGGCTATGGTGCTCAATACCTTAAGATATATTTGCATATTAAAAAGGGGGAAATGTTAATAATAATGTTTAACATTCATACAGTGCCCCACTGAGTACTCAAAGCCCCTTACATACATTAGTTCAGCAATCCTTGCAGCAATTCTATACCATAAATCACTATTACCATCATTATTACACTAATATTACAGAGATGTGACTGAGGCTGACAGTGGTGACATAAATAAGGCTACCTAAAGAGTACATGGCAAAGATTAAGAGCCACACTACACCAGATTTGGATGGGGACCATGCACCTTCCTCAAACTATGTAACTACTCAAATTATGCATGTGTATATTTCCCTCCTGGGCTTTTTTTCAGCTGGAATTCACTGGAACTCAGTTCTGGCACATCTCAGGTGGATACCATTGCCATTATAAGATGCAGATGGTGCTGTGGTCTAAACCACTGAGCCTCTTGGGCTTGCCAATCAGAATGTCAGCGGTTCAAATCCCTGCAACAGGATGAGCGCCCAAGCAGAAGTGCAAGCAGATAAATAGATACCACTGCGGTGGGAAGATAAACACAGTTTCCGTGCACTCTGGTTTCTGTCACAGTGTTGTGTTGCACCAGAGGCAGTTTAGTCATGCTGGCTACATGACCCGGAAAGCTGTCTGTGGACAAACGCCGGCTCCCTCGGCCTGAAAGTGAGATGAGTGCCACAACCCCATAGTAGCCTTTGACTGGACTTAACCGTCCAGGGGTCCTTTACCCTTACCTTTATAAGAGAATGAGGGAGGCAGTGGTGTCACAAGGTGGGGGTGGGGTGGGGCGGTTTGCCCCGGGTTCCATGTCTGGGAGGGTGACAAGAAGGCACCCTGTAGGGTGCTTGCCCTGCTGCCCCGGCCCCGGTGCGGTAGTGCAAGTAGCTATCGCACCGTTGCAGCTGCGAGCAGAGGATCCCACCACCGTCCGTACAGCGTTTGAGTGGCGCCGGCAGCAAACTGCTACATACAACACATGCACAGTGTCACACGCTCCCCCTCCCTCCCTTCCTGGCTTGCTGTAAAGCAGCAAAGCAGGAGCCGCTTATGGCGAGCCACCCCTCCCCAGCCTGCCTCCCTCCCTGGTTCACCGTAAGCGGCTCCCGCTTTGCCGCTTTACAGCGAGCTGGGGAGTGAGGGAGGAGGCCGGACGGAAACTGTGGCTCCCAAGAGGACGAGCTGCACAGCTTTGCCAGCGCCCCGGCAAAGTGGCATAGTTCTCCCCTTCCCCCGACGGCTCAGGGTACTTGGGAGTTGCGGGGGTGGGGGCGCAGAGGCATAGGAAGGGGGGCGGACATTCAGCGCCTGCCCATGACTCCCAAGCCTACCCCAAGCTGTCAATGTGGGGGGAGGGGGGGACAAAATAATTTCCACACTGGGTACCACCTGAGCTTGCTACGCCTCTGAAGGGAGGCATTCATAGTCAGTTCTGGCGCATCTTTTTCTAGAACAAATAGCACTGCTTTCCCCCTTGTCTACCTAACCCACCCACCCCCATTACCCACAGTCCGAAACAGTATGCTTCTGATTACCAGTTGCTTGAAACTGCATTAAGGGAGCATTCTGTTTCCCTCAGATCCTGTTTGTGAACTTCCCATAGGCATCTGGTTGTCCAGTGTTAGAACAGGATGCTGGACTAGATGGGCCACTGGCATGATCCAGTCCTGCTGTTCTTATGCTCTTATGCTCAGCTTTCTTGTAGACGTGTCAATTTTCTGCATACATTGAGAACATGCCCGTGTGACCACCCCCCTTACGTCCACTCTGGACTGTTGTCTTAAGAGGGCTGTACCGTTTGTTTCTGAAAACCCAGTTCCGATTACTTTGCTCTTTTTAAGTTATTTTGTAAGTAGCTTTTGGAATTCAGTGGGTCATTTACAATGCATTTCAGTAACTCAACCGAACAGGAGAACAAAGAATGCTTTTCTTGAAGGTTGCTTCTCTTGGAGAACCAGCAAGTTAAAAGATGCTTTTGACAAGCACGGTGTCAATTACCATGGGGCAACATGTGTCCAAAGAAGGAAGGAATCAAACCCAGCGTTGCTTTTTGTACAGTAAGTAGTTCGTACTCTTTATTTTCTTGGCACGCCACCATTTCTTCCTCCTTAGCAGCGTTAAATTTGTGTGTTTATGTAAAATATCCACATGTCTCCCACAATTTAGAAAGAGCTGCTTCATTTATTTATGTAAACTTATGCTATAAAATTGATATGCTCTATAGCACTCTTGAGTCTAGCCTGCATTTTCTCCCTAATATATGTCTATCACAATTTGGGTCTTGATTAATATACACTGCTTTTGTACTATCACTAGGATTTGGTTAGACCTTCCCCAACCTGCCCCCCTGCTCACCCAGGCTGGAGTTCAGCTTGCATATCACCATCAACAGAGCTCATAAAATGATGAAATGACAATGAGATTCATGCACATAAGGACTATTCTAAAGAATACTGTGGCATATTTTGTCAAAGGCTGCATTCACATGGCAGTTCATTCCTTTCCCAATGTTTATTTCTGCATTATATTTGAACTTTGAACATGATGCAAAAGCCACTTCCAGAAATATAGAAGAACGTAGGGCAAGTTTAGCACTAATTTCTGTGTTATTTGCAAATGGATTTCTTTCTGGAAGCAAATAACATAAGCAGTAAACTTGCTACTACATTCCCAGATGTGGCTTTCATATCATGCAAAAACTCATGACCAACAGTGACTGAAGACAAATGAGGGTAGGTTTTTTGTGCCTCCTGGTCTAGTTTCACATACATCCAATGCATAACTGCTCTCATGGCCTCCTTCTTTTCAGGCTAAGAGTCAAATTTCTGGATCTATTTTGAGGAATTATTGATTTCCCTCATTAATCAAGGATGCCATTAGTAACACCACGGTTGAATCTCTGTATTACTATGGGGTTGCCATACATCCGGAATTTCCCAGATACAGCTTGGATTTGGCCATCAGAAGCAGTATCTGGCCGGGAAACACTGAAACACGAAAATCGACAAAATGTCCGGGAAAAATCCAGATGTATAGCAACCCATGTCGGCAGTTTCGACTTTGGGCAAGACTAAAAATAAAGCTCAACAACTTTGCCCCCCCCCAAAAGTGTCTGTATTATTACTTTTTGAAATATGGCAACCCTACCTGTTATGCGTATGAATTACTACAGATTATTTATTGAATAACTATTCAGTATTCAGTATTAACAGAGTTTTCAACCCACAGGCTGAAACTTAATCATCCAAATTACTTCAAATTCTACAAATCTAGGTAAAGAAAGAAAGAAACTCGAAGCAAATTAGCATGATTTTGGCTGCAATATTGCTTACACACACACACACAGAGAGAGAGAGAGAGAGAGGAGAGAGAGAGAGAGAGAGAGAGTAAATGCCTTATTAAAATCAATAGCATTTATTCCGAAATAAGTTCATGTAGGATACTAGCTTTTTGAAATAATGACAGCAAAGAGGCTGTATTACGAACTGTGAATATAAATAAAAAATGTGATACAATTCTGAAAGGCAAATGCTGAAACTCACTGACAGTTTTTTATTGATTGAGTTATATACCACTTGAGGCCAAAGTAGAATTCTAAGCAGCTTACAAAAGTATAAAAACTGATTGCATAGACATTAAAATATCAGCATGGATAATTAATACACACAGAAAGAAAATCCTGTTAATGCAGCAGGATGAAAGATCAAGGAAATGTGTGTATAAATAGGTGCATCTTCAAAAGCCAGGCAAAGGTCAGTTCAGATGGGGTTTTTCATGTATTTTCTGTGTACGTTGTGCAAGACCAGTGCTGCTAGTGAAAAAGCCCACCTCCTTATTCCACAAGCTGATAATCATCAGGCCATGGCAAGAGTAACTGGGTTTCAATTGAGTTAGATATGTGTAGTGAGCCTTAATGTCATCTACCTCAACCTGAACCATGTTTTTCCGATTGGTACACCCAATCTTTCAAATCAGAATCTAACACTGAGTCTAGAAATATTACAGATCTGGTTCCAGCTATGCCCTCCTCCACCCTCCTGATTATTCCATACATGTGTACAGATGCACAAATGAAAAGCATTAAAAAGGGGACATAGCTAGAAATGGATCCATCAAAGTCACTTGGAGATAGAAAAGAAATGGCAGTCAACAGAAAGGGCTACCTTTTGAGGAACAGTGACAGGCAGCATATCTAAAATTCAGAAATCAAGTCAGTGGTTGCCCATTATTTCAACCTTTCAATAAACAAATAAATAATAACAGTCATCAGATTGTCCAAATTCACTCCCTGTTTCCCCACCTAGGGCCATGTCAAAAAGGTCTCTATATGAAAAACAGCAATGTGGCTTATCTGACCTTTCCCTTGGATGTTTGTCTCCTCAGCTCTTCGAATCTAAGAAGATGTATGTACCGGGTTTAAAATGATTCATTCTACCAGCTTGGACAAGTTTTTTCTCATCATGTGCAGAGCAGGCTGCTGGTTGAACAGAAATGATAAGACTGGTTATCATTTAATAGCAATATTTTCAAAGTTGCTGAGATTTTTGAGAGGACCATTAAAAAGTTTTGATTTCAAAGTATCACCCGGCTAGATAGCTTAGCGAATGCTTATTTTCCAGTATTATTCCCCACCAGTAACTGTTGCGAGGAAACATGTGTGCCGTCAGCAGTGCTGAATATACAATGATGAACAGCCTTCGAAACCTCCTTAAGGACTCTGGCAGGTGCTGCTACACACACCAAACATAACACGTTCAACTTGGGCTTTTAATAATGCAGCAGAACAACACCATACAGTAGAAAATAAAACTCTCGTTTTAGAGCTTCACAAATCTCTGAAACCAGCAAAACACCGTAAAAAGGAAGCAAAGAGAATCCACTGCTGTGGGGCTGGACTAAATCAATAGGAATGCTACTTATGGCTTGACAGATAAAATTAGGGATTTTAAACTTTTACACCTTCCATTACCACAAGCTGGTTTCTTTTGCTTGCAGTAAAAAATGGTAGAAACTAAACAACCCCTCACAAAAATAATAAACCCTGAATACTTCCCATATATACTTGGGAGAAGCCATTAAAAGCAGGTCACGTAGCTGGGTTTCTTGACTCTTACCCCCTCTCCACCATACATTTAAGGCAGTATCATACAACTTTAAATAATCCCCAAAGAATTAGGGAAACTTTAGGTTGTGAAGAGTGCTGAGAGTTACAGTCATACCTCGGGTTGAATGTGCTTCAGGTTGAGCGCATTCGGGTTGCGCTCCGCGGCAACCTGGAAGTAACAGAGCGCGTTACTTCCGGGTTTCGCCGCTCACGCATGTGCAGACGCTCAAAATGACATCATACGCATGTGCGGAAGTGGCAAAACACGGCCCGCACATGCGCAGATGCGTCTTACATTCCGTTCAGGATGCAAACAGGGCTCCGGAACGGATCCCGTTTGCATCCCGAGGTACCACTGTTTCCCGAGGGAAAGCACTATTCCCTTTTCAGAGCTACAATTCCCATAATTCTCTGGGAAGAGGGTTTGATGGTGAAACCACTCCAAGAACTGCCTTAGAATGACAGAGGGCATTGGTCTATCTAAATCAGTATTGTTTCTTCATGTACCTCCTTCACATGAAGTCCAGAGGGTAGCAACATGAAAATGGGCCTTTTCTGCAGTGGCTCCCTGTTTTTAGAATGCCTGAGGGCAGCGAGGATTCAATCTGGAACCTTCTGCATGGATAGCAGATGCTTTGCCACTGAGCTGTGATCCTTCCTGAAGGGTAAATACATGCTCTGGAATCAGATAAAAACAATGCCCTGGAATCAGTACTGATTAACATCATGAGAAATTGCTGTTCAATATGTGTTCCAAGGGATGCATCAAAAGTTGTCATCTGAATTTCATCCTGTATTTTTTGATTGCCCAGTTTCCCATAATGGTTGCACACAGTGCTGTGTATGTACAGCTTGTGCAACTTTTGGTCCCTTCCGATGTTTCATCCACTCTATGTTAATTATGAGGAAATTGGAAACACTGCATGCAGACATGCACACACATGCAATCTTAATGTGATTGCACCCATGGTTGCATCAAAAATCTAGGATGTATTGTTGATGCAAGTGTGCACCAGTTTACACTGATAAAGAAGCAAGCTTGGTATGACTGTATGGCATGCAGTAGTGTGTGTGCATACTGGTAAAACACCACACCAAAAGAATCTTGATGTGTTAGATCAAAGGGTATGCATATACATACAGTGGTACCTTGGGTTAAGAACTTAATTCATTCTGGAGGTCCATTCTTAACCTGAAACTGTTCTTAACCTGAAGCACCACTTTAGCTAATGGGGCCTCCTGCTGTCGCCACCCTGCTGCTGCGCGACTTCTGTTGTCATCCTGAAGCAAAGTTCTTAACCAGAGGTACTATTTCTGGGTTAGCAGAGCCTGTAACCTGAAGCATCTGTAACCCGAGGTACCACTGTACTTGGGTAACAGAGATTTGGACTCAAACTCAGTTTATAATTAGACCAGACCCACGGAAATCAATAGAACTTAAGCTAGTCTCGATCAGCTTGAATTCCATTTATTCCAGTGAGTCTTATCATGCTCTAAGGAGACCCCTCTTCCCCTAACAGAGCTACAATTTGCAGAGTTTCCTATGCAGAGGGATTCTTTCTGCAAACCACCACTCTGCAAACTGTAGTTGTGTGATGGGAACAGGAGCCTACTACATACTAACAACTCTCAGCACCCTTGACAAACCACAGCTCTCGTAATTCTTTGGGGAAACCATGAAGCCCTGTATCATAAGTGCTTTAAATGTACGGTACGAATGTGACCTAGAATTCAACAGCCAGAAAAACTGGCTTCTCTTTATCCTTAATTGGTTACAATAGTCAATATGATTCTCCCCGGAGAGAATAAGAGCTATTCCACCCCACCCGTCAACAAATAGTGCTGCAGAAGCCGCATATCAGGTAAGCAATCACAGTGAATAAGGTGGACATGCTCATAATTTGAAAAGGTTGAGGAAATTCTGAGGAATACCGAAGAAATATTCTTCCCTCCAATCAATACTTTAGCCCTGAAAAATGAAACGGATGAACTTTTGGTACAGCTCTATTCAGAGACTGAAGCACATTTGTTTTAGGAGCATTATGTGAGGTATTTTATACAACAGGAAAATACAGAGTGAAGTGCCTGGATTAGCAGAGCAATTTCCTACACTGAACTGAAACCTTGCTAATCAATTTTAAGTAGCCAGCTAATGTATTTATGTAATAAATGAATCAATCTCAAATGCATATTTTACCATGTGGATTTAATTTAATATCACAGCATGCAATTAAATGCCATTATTGACAGTGGCTTGAACATGTAATTGGTGATTTGATATTACAATTGGTGTTTGGTGCCCAAGAACCATTTTTCCAATAAGCTCAAGAGGAGCATGAATTCATCCCTTGCTACTTCCAGGCTGTTCTGCTGAGTGTCCAGGACAGAGTAATAGCCAGGTTCTAAAAGGAAACATTCCTGAGGTTTGGCCACTGAATTACTGAATGAGTTCCTCTTTCCACAGCATTCAAAGGCAGCATTGCTACTGCATTAAATTTTCCACCATCACTCCACTCAGTTGACCGCAAACGTCTGTACTATGGGCAAAACAAGGTACTTTATATTGAAACAAAATTCCCCACATCCAGCCTGCAGAGATATGGGGAATCAACACAGTTCCGGACCTTTTGCCCATTCTCATGTTGCCACCCTCCGGATATTTGGGGAGGAGGCCCACGAAGGAGGGCCTCAGAAGATGATCTCAGGGTCTGGGTAGGGTAGGGTAGGTCATGGCTTCCCCCAAAGAATTATAGGAGCTGTAGCTTGTTAGGGGTGTTAGGAGACCCTCCCAGAACTACAATTCCCATAGTTCCCTGGGAAGAGGGATTGATTGTTAAAGCACTTTGCAAATTGCAGATCTGTGAGGGAAATAATAAACTCTCAGCATCCTTAACAAAATACAGTTCCCAGGCTTATTTGAGGGAAGCCACAACTGCTTAAAGTGGTATCATAGTGCTTTAAATGTATGGTGTGAATGTGGACTTTCTCAACCTACCCTCTGTCTCTCTCTCTTTTTTTTTTTTTTAAATAATATTTTATTTTCCACATTCAATAAACAAAAAAAAAGAACAAATCGACAAACACATCAAAAGGAAGAAAGCAAAAGAAAAACAATACATACATTGTACAAAGACAAATAAAAAAAGAAAACGGTAAGAATAAAAGAATTAAAAACAAATATTGTGTCATTATATTCTTCAGCATTAACTTAGGTCTGCGACTTCCCCATGCCTTCCCACTCTGTATTCTAGGTCTTATATTCTGGTAGTAAACTCTTTCCCTCTGGCGTATCTTTGGTTCAGATTAAGTATTATTGTCTTATTTATCCTTACATTTCCCTATGTCTTATTAAATATACTTTCTTTAACATTGTCATTTTTATAATAACATTTTTTTTACATTCAATCTGATAACCTCAAACGTTCGTAATATTATAATGCTTCTGTAAATAGTCTTTAAATTTCCTCCAGTCTTCCTTCACCATCTCTTCTCCCTGGTCTCTGATTCTGCCAGTCATTTCTGCAAGTTCCATATAGTCGATGAGCTTCATTTGCCATTCTTCCAGCGTGGGTAGATCTTGCGTCTTCCAGTATTGCGCAATGAATATTCTTGCTGCTGTTGTAGCGTACATAAAAAAAGTTCTGTCCTTCACTTGAACCTGTTGGTTTACCATACCCAGGAGAAAGGCTTCTGGGGTCTTTCTAAATGTGTATTTAAATATTTTTTTCAATTCATTATAAATCATTTCCCAGAAAACCTTAATCCTTGGGCACGTCCACCAAAGGTGAAAAAAAGTACCTTCTGCTTCTTTACATTTCCAACATTTGTTATCAGGCATATGATACATTTTTGCAAGCTTGACTGGTGTCATGTACCACCTATATATCATTTTCATTATGTTCTCTCTTAAGGCATTACATGCCGTAAACTTTATTCCAGTGGTCCACAACCTTTCCCAGTCAGCAAACATTATGTTATGGCCAATGTCTTGAGCCCATTTAATCATAGCCGATTTCACTTCCTCATCCTGTGTGTTCCATTTCAGCAGCAAATTATACATTCTAGACAATATTTTTGTTTTAGGTTCTAATAGTTCTGTTTCCAATTTTGATTTTTCCACCTGGAAGCCAATTTTTCTGTCCATTTTAAATACCTCCATTATTTGATAATAATGAAGCCAATCTCGGACTTTACTTTTTAGTTTGTCAAAACTCTGCAATTTCAGTTTGTCACCATCCTGTTCTAAGATCTCCCAATACTTCGGCCAATTTGCCTCCATATTGAGTCTCTTTACTGCCTTAGCTTCCATTGAAGACAACCACCTTGGGGTTTTGTTTTCCAAAAGATCTTTGTATCTGATCCAGACATTGAACAGTGCTTTTCTGACAATGTGAATTTTGAACATTCTATGCACTTTAACTTTATCATACCATAGATATGCATGCCAGCCAAATGCATTATTAAACCCTTCTAAATCCAATATGTCTGTGTTTTCAAGAAGTAGCCATTCCTTCAACCAGCAGAAAGCTGCTGCTTCATAATAGAGTTTTAGGTCTGGCAGGGCAAAGCCCCCTCTTTCTTTAACGTCTGTTAATATTTTAAATTTTATCCTTGGCTTTTTGCCCTGCCAGACAAATTTAGATAGATCTTTTTGCCACCTCTTGAAACAATCAGTTTTATCAATAACCTGCAGTGTCTGAAACAAAAATAGCATTCTTGGCAATACATTCATCTTAATTACAGCCATACGCCCCAGTAGTGAGAGTTTCAGGCTAGACCACGTATCTAGATCCTTTTTTATCTCCGTCCAGCATTTCTCATAGTTGTCTTTAAATAAGTTCCCATTTTTTGCTGTCATAGTTATTCCCAAATATTTAACTTTCTTCACTACTGTTAAACCTGTTTCTTTCTGAAACCTTTCATTTTCAATTTCTGTCAGATTTTTTGTCAAAACCTTAGTTTTTGTTTTATTTAATTTAAAGCCTGCCAATTGGCCAAATTCTTGAATCAGTTCTAAAACTTTTTTTCCACTAGATTCTGGCTCCTGCAACGTCAAAACCAGGTCATCTGCAAAGGCTCTTAATTTATATTGTTTGGCTCCGACCTGTATCCCTTTAACCAATTGGTCCTTTCTGATCGTATTCAGCAACACCTCCAGGACCGATATAAAAAGTAGTGGGGAAATTGGGCACCCTTGTCGTGTTCCTTTTTCTATTCTGAACTCTTCTGTCATAATTTAGCTTTTTGTTCAGAATAGATTGCCCCTATACCATTTTCAAATTCTTGGCCTACCCCCATGCCTTGGAGATTCTTCTTCATAAAACTCCAAGAGATATTGTCAAAGGCTTTCTCCGCATCCACAAATATCAGCGCCGCTTTTGTATTTATATTTTCCTGTAAAAGTTCCAAAATATCAATTATATTTCTTACGTTCTCTGATAGATGTCTTCCTGGAAGAAAGCCTGCTTGATCTTTGTGAATCTCCTCTGTTAGTACCTTCTTCAACCTTCTCGCCAAGATATCCGCAAATATTTTGTAATCCACATTTAACAATGATATAGGCCGATAATTCCTAAGTTGATGTTTTTCAACGTCTGTCTTTGGTATAAGAGTCACAAAAGCTTCTTTCCACGATTCTGGAGCCTTTTTCCCCTGAAGTATTTCATTACATATTTCTTTTAAGGGTTGAGTTAGCCAGTCTTTCAATGATTTATAATATCTTGCAGTCAGCCCGTCAGGTCCCGGAGCTTTGCCTAGTTGCATATTTTGGATGGCACTCTCTATCTCTTGTTCTGTTATCCTACTACTCAGTTTAAGTTTGTTTTCTTGCGATATTTTTGGTAGCCCATTCACTTTCAAAAATTCTTCTATCTCTGTTTCTTTCTGTGGTTGTTGAGAGTAGAGCTTTTTAAAATATTTTTGAAAAGCACTCCTGATCTCGTTGGGATATTGCAACATTCTTCCTTCAACTTCCAAACTTGTAATAGTGTTCATTTTTTGTCTCTTCTTTATTTGCCATGCCAATAACTTTCCACACTTATTTGCCGAATCAAATGTTCTTTGTCTCATCTGTTTGATTTTCCATTCAATCTCTTGGTTTATTAATTGCATGTACTGTACTTGATACAACTTTATCTCTCTTAATATTTCCTGTGATTTTGGGTTTGTTCTCAATCTCTTTTCACCTTCCTTGATCTTGTCCAAAATCTTTTCTCTTTTTTCCTGTTGTAATCTTCTCTTGAGTGCATTTTGTTGGATCAAAAAGCCTCTCATAACCGCCTTACTTGCGTCCCATATAATTCTTTTCTCCACCGTAGTGTTCAAATTTATTTCAAAATAATCTTTCAGAGTTTTCTGGGCTTTCTTCACAAATTCCGCATCTCTAAAAAGAGAGTCATTCATCCTCCATCTGAAGGATCCAGCTGGTTGTAAGTTCATTACCATCTTAATAGCGTTATGGTTGGAGCAAGTCTTTGGGCAGATTTCCACCTTATTTATCTTTGGGGCCAGTTCTCTAGTGGTCCAAATTTGGTCAATTCTAGTCCAAGTCTTTTGGGCTTCAGAAAAGAAGGTTCCCTCTCTTTCCAGGGGATGTTTCGTTCTCCAAATGTCAATCAAGTCCAAGTTATCAGTCATTTCAAAAAAGGTTTTCGGTAGTCTCCCATCTTTGGTAACTACCTGTCTTTGTGCCTTATCCATATTCGTTGAGACTACTCCGTTCATATCTCCCATTAGAATCATATTGTACTCCATATAATCCAACAGTGTCTCATGCAGTCTTTTAAAGAATTCTGATTTTCCTTCATTGGGCGCGTATACGCCCACCATCAAATATTTCTGTCCATGATACTGTATTTCAATAGCCAAATATCTTCCTTGCTCATCTTTAAAAACAAATTTTGGTGCCAGGCCTTCTTTAGCATAAATTACAACTCCTCTTTTTTTAACTTTGTCCGATGAGATAAATTCTTGTCCCAACTTTTTGTTAATTAAAATTTTTCTGTGAAGCCTGGTCACATGTGTTTCTTGCAAGCAAATCAAGTCCACATGTTCTTTTTTTAATATGTGAAAAATGGATTTCCTCTTCCGAGAAATGTTCAAACCATTACAATTCCAACTCAAAAGCTGCAGAGACATGTTGTATTATTGTTATTCTGTTCCTCCCGTTGCTTCTGATAACTTGTCTTCTTCTGCTCCTGGTGGAGTCTTTCCATCCAAATTTAGATTCAATATTGCCTCTGCTGTCTTCTTTCTTCTTTCCTCTAGTAGATCTGCTGTCCCTTTCTGTAGGTCCTCCCCGCAGGCCTCCAAAAAACTGTCTCTGTCTTCCACTGACTTTATTTTAATCTTTCGTCCTTTGAAACTAAAGGAGAGTCCTTCTGGGAATTCCCACCTGAAGATGATATTGTTTCTTCTCAGCAAGGTCACCAAGTCTTTATATCTGGCTCTGAGATCGAGCAAAAGTTTGGGGATGTCTTTAAAAATTTCAGCTCTCGATTGAGAAATTTCCAAAGGTTTGTGAAAATGCAGTCCTAGGATCTTATCCCTCTCCTCCTTGGATCTTAATGTGATCAGACAATCTCTGGTTTTAATCTTTTTACTTGCTCTTCCCAGTCGGAAGGCACTCAAAATTTTTATTTCTTCCTTTTCTGGATCTAATTCCCAAAATTTCACAAACTCTTGTGACAGGTAGTCCCGCAGGCTCTCCTTCTCAATTTCAGGCAAACCTCTGATCCTGAGATTTGCCTCTCGTTCTTTCAAGTCAAATAGAGAAAACTTAACCTTATAGTCCTCCAGCTGTCTGATCATCGATGGTAATTTCTCCTCCGTGGCAGCTGCAACCTGTCGAGCTTCTTCTGCAATCTTTCGCGTTTTATCGGAGTCGCCCAATAATTTCTCTATTGCAGCTGTATTTTGCCGGATGCTCAGCGTATTTTGATCTATTTTTGAGGATGCATCTGCAATCCCTTTGTTCGTTTCTACCACCTGATTTTTGATTTCTGCAATCTCCTTCTTCGTCCCTGACACCTCCGCTGTAAGTTTATCAATGGCCCCTTGTAGCTTTGAGAAGCCAGAACTTATCAGTTCATCTGTACTAGACATTCCTTTCCCCTTCTGCTGTAAGGCAATGCCTCCTGTAGGGTCTAGAGAACCTCTTCTTCCTGGAAGAAAGGATTTGCCCGATCTTGTTGTCTTTTCCTGATAACTCTGGTAACTCTCCTTCTCAGCCATAAGCCAAGCTTTCCCACGGTCAGACTGCAGCTGCAGCTGGGCTTGTGGCACAAACAGACAGTCCGATAAGAAATTGCAGTAAGATGTTACAGTGGAAAATTACCAGTAGACTTGTAACAATGTCTGTGCCCACTAGGGGGACTCTAAGATTCCACAATCAGAAGAAACAAAATGTCCTTTGGTTTACAGTCAAGATCGAATTGTATCATCAATCCTTTTGGCGACAGTTTTATGGTTCTAACACCTTTATAACAGTTTTATAGCACCTTTAACTCTCATTAATCAAGCGCCGTCCACTATCCCCTTTCTGAGGCTAGTATTTTCAAATTCGACAGCTCAGGACCTGGGAGTCAGAGCGGTGTTTCTGTTACCGCAGCCTCTTTCTCCGGGGGATTTAGTCTTTCCCAAAATACTCCCCCTCCTTCCAGTTCTTGGGAGGGGGGTTGCAATCCTTTCTATGGCTTCAGAGTAGCTTTTTCAGTCTCTTATTTTAGAATGTTAAAAGCATAGTCTTTACTTTCTACTATATACAAAGCGGAAGACTGACTTCCTGTTTAGACCTTCCCGCCTCTGTTCCGATCATTCTTAAAGAAATTTAAAGTCCCGATTCTTTTCCAATTCAAGTTTTCCAAATTAAAGTCCTTCAAATTTACTGTAGTTTACTCACGATTATTCTGTTTTGTAATCCAAATTGTAACAAGAAGAGGTCGAACGCTTTCTGATTGGCAATGCGACGTCGCTCTGAGAAGGTAGCGATAGCCTCACAGCACCACGCCAGCCCCCCCTCCGTTCCCCTGGGCTATTTACGACCCGGAGACGATCTGGAGCTGCGCTTTCGGTGCCCGCTGAGTCCCACGGCCGTAGGCTTTCCCCGCCTGCGGTTTTATGGAGTTTCTGCGTCGTCGAAGCAGTAAAACCCCGTCCTTCTCAGAGCTCTTCCTCTGAGACATCAGAGGAAAGCAGCCATCTTCGGATCGCGTTCAGACCCGGAAGTTCTACCCTCTGTCTCTCTCTTTGTGTGCGCACACACACACACTGAAGTTGTTTGTATAGGACAGTGCATTTGCACCACGTGAATTGGCCCACCACATTGCCCCTCTACCTCTTGATAAACAGCAGCGATGAGACTGGCCTGAGGTCAGGTCAGTTGGCGTCCCACCATGCCTTCTGCTACTCGTTCAGAGGTAGCAAAGAACAGTAGGTGAAAAGTAAAGTAAGCTGTGGAGATCTTTCAAGATCTTTCAAGGAAGAATTCATCCCCTTTCTCATGCCCCCAAAGTGCACATGATGTAGCCATAGCCACCATCAAGCATTATCATTGGTCCGTCATCCGCTAAGACAACACAACACAACACAGAGATGTGCATGAGCTATGCATTCAACACTTAAAGTTGCACATGCCCGTATATGGATTAGTTTCAGTGAGTTGGGTGTTTTTTTTTTGCTGTTGCGCAAAGAACGAATGAGCTCAGTGAGTTTAAAATGAGCTAAATGAGCTGCTACAGAATAAATTGTTTAGCCTACATTCTTCACATGGGTATGATATTCTAGAATGTTAGGTTTTGCCTTTTGTATAAACTACTGGATCTATTATCTGATCACTGCTTAATGCCTGTTTGCAGCACTGGTAGAGAGGGGAAATGGCTCTGTAAAATGACATCATGGTATCTCAGATTTGTATTGTAAACTATCCGTCTTCTGCTTCCTTTTTCCCGGCAATGCTCTTCAGTTTACATCATATTCATTTTCCTCATTCATGCCAATATTTTGAAAATCAAATTATATTCAAATTATTATCACCACTCAGGAATGTCAGGACATGAATTTGTCCCCAATTATACCAGCATACATTGGGAATAATTTCATTGTAATCATTAAATTATCTAGGGTAAACAGAATGCATGCCATCATCTAGTAGAAATGCTAGGTTTACCTAAGATTAATGGTGTAGAAAAGAAAATTTTACAATGCTCTGGATATTATTTTAAAGCATGCATTACTTTCAGCCCTAATGATTCAGAATACAGATAATTAACTAATTTAAGGGGATCTTCTTTAAGCTGGCAGAGAAAGGACAGATTTCATAGATGTGAAGAAAACCAGGCATATAGCAGTATAAAATATTCTATATATAAAACACACACTTTTAAAGACCTGAATCCAGCTATATACAGGACACATATTAGAAATCATTCACTGTGTACCAGGGACCATAGGAAGGTATAATAGTGCTTGAGTTGTGGAGTATTTTTGTTGCTGTTATTGTTCTGTCGCTTATGTGTCATCAAGATCTAGGAAAGAAGCAGTCAAGAAAATATTGTGCACGGCAGAGATCAACAAATGCAAACATGACATGAGAGGAATGAAAGATGCTGTTTCGACTGCACTTAGAAAAGAATGGTTTTCCTTGGTTGGGATTTCAGGGATGTGTGTGTGTAGTTAGGGTTGCTATTCTGTAATAATATTTTTTTCCTTACCTAAAAAGAGAATGCAAGATGTTTTCAAAACACTCCCTTCTTGTATATCCGGCTCATTCGCTGGTCAGTGTGTTCTTATGTGACTTGTGAACTTCCCCTACCAAATATAACAACACAGCTCAACCTTTAGATAGCATGATCATGGGATGAAGGTGGGAGTGGAGATCTTAGTATCTTCCTTTAAAGAGAATTGGACTCCCTTCAATCTCTGGATATGAAAGCCAAGCTTTAAATGAATTTTGGGATTGTTGTGCTAGAATGAACGATTCTTACAATTAGAAAATCTCTACCCTCAGCCCCACCCCAGCCCCTAAATACTGTATTCATTTTGTTTCCTATCAGACAGTGTAAAGGAACTGAGCTTTAAAGTCAGCGATTGTTGCATTTTACTGGTATGGGAATGCATCTCTTTCTTTTAACGCCCTCCCATTGGATGCCAAGGAAATAAACAACTATCTGACTTTTAGAAGACATCTGAAGGCAGTCCTGTTTAGGGAGGTTTTTAATGTTTGAAGTTTTATTCTGTTTTTAATGTTCTGTTGAAAGCCGCCCAGAGTGGCTGGAGAAACCCAGCCAGATGGGCGGGGTAGAAATAATAAATTATTATTAAATTATTATGATTATGATCATTAATTAAATTTGTAAACTGCCCTTCACCCAAAGATCACAGGGTGGTTCACACTGTAAAAATACAAAATGAGAAAACAAAATACGTAACAGTAGCCAAACATTATAAGGCACCTTTGTATGTTCTGGAAAAGTGAATTTCTATGATTCTGTAATGGTCATAGATTCCTTTGTGTTTACTGCAAGTGGGGAGAACTCTGCTGCGCTCAGATCCAGCTTACAGACTTCCCATAGGCATCTGATTGGCCACAGTGAGAAGGGGATGCTGGACTCCAGTGGCCTTTGGTCTGATCCAGCAGGGCTCTTCTTAAATTCCTCTTAATGATTAGAGGATTTGGGGAAAAGCAGTTTGATGAGGTGCTGAGAATTCTCAGTTTGAGATCACCAGCCGCCATCATAAACAATTCCCTTGCTAAGAGGGAAGCACTGTTAAAGCAGCACAGATATGACTACAGTCTCCATTTAAAGCTACTTAGAATACTCATTTGAAATGCAAAACACTTTAAAGAACAAACATTAGATTTGATGGCCCTGAAAAAAAGGGTGTGTGTACAGATGGCTAATACATCAATAAATGAAATTAGTCCAGGATCTAACCCTCAGTAGTTCTTTCTTCAGCATATGGAACATATCTTACATCCTCTCTTGAAATACAACACTTGAGGTTTCAACTAATACCCTCTTGATGCATAAAGGCATATTTACACCATATCCTTTTCAGAGAATAAAATCAAGTTTGCAATGAACAACCCTTGAAATGGGCACTCGGATTTTCCCCCTTATTGACCATTATTGTTTTTTAAACTGAACATAATCCTGGTAACTGAGTAATAGCTCCTAAATCTTCAATTTAAACCATTTTCTTTCCTGTTATATAATGCAAGCAATTCACAAAGTCATTCTTTTACATCTCATTTCAAGTTAAAGTTCCTAAGAAGCAGAGCAGGGCCTCTGATAGTGCAGAGCTTCCTTGCGAAAACAATGGAAGCCTTTCCGATGAATAGGGTTTGTGATGGAGTTGAAGGATGGGAATCGTGTTGGTCGCCCTTTAAAATGTGAGAACTTTACTCACGACATTCCCCTGAAGGGTGAAAGATTCTCCATGCCTGCTATGCGATACCTAAATATCACATATCTAAATATATTTGACTTCCTAATTAGGTGTGAGGAAAAGTTAGACAAGCCTAATGGATTTGGCAGGGCCTGGAAACTGTACGCTTACCCAGCTAAAGAGCAAGATTTTGTATTTGAACGCTGTCTTTCCTTTCCAGCATCTCAGAACTCCTCAAATGTTTCTTTCCCCTTCCTAAACACATAACATTGCACATAGTGTATCCAGTGTCATATACAATCACACCAGACATGTAATGCAAACTAATCATGGTTTCCAAGAAAGGTTCCTGGGAACTTTAGTATGTCAAGGGTGCTAAGCACTGTAGCCCCATGAAAAAATTCCTAACAGCACCCTTAACAAATGACAGTTCTCAGGGTTCTTTGGGGGAAGCCACAACTGCTGAAGTGGTATAAAGGGTAAAGGTAAAGGGACTCCGACCATTAGGTCCAGTCATGGCCGACTCTGGGGTTGCAGTGCTCATCTTGCTTTATTGGCCGAGGGAGCCGGTGTACAGCTTCCAGGTCATGTGGCCAGCATGACTAAGCCACTTCTGACGAACCAGAGCAGCACACGGAAACGCCGTTTACCTTCCCACCAGAGTGGTACCTATTTATCTACTTGCACTTTGACGTGCTTTCGAACTGCTAGGTTGGCAGGAGCAGGGACCAAGCAACGGGAGCTCACCCCGTCACGGGGATTCGAACCACCAACCTTCTGATCAGCAAGTCCTAGGCTCTGTGGTTTAACCCACAGCGCCACCCGCATCCCTTGAAGTGGTATAAGAGTGGTTTAAATGTATCACCTAATCTTTAAATGTTTCAGGAACAGCTGACCACTGTCCCACTGTCCCATAACCAGTTCGCCCAATGGGGTGGAGATGCAGGGTTTTCCCAGCTTCTGAAAGAGGCAGTGCTAGTGTGGAAGTAGCTGGATTATTGGGACTTTAGCCACCCCAGTGGCTTAATTGAGCTGGGAAGCCTAGTCTTTTGTAAGACCCAGCTCCCAATAATCCTAGCTGTGTCCCTTCCTGACATTCTTTCACCCTTTCTGTGTTCCTTTGTGAGTGATCAGTCAGGACTGGCCTTTGTTTCACCCTATCCACATCTCGAAGCAGATTAGGCTGCTGCATTAATTTCACTGGGGAAGTTCAATAAAGTTCCATGCTGGGGTCTTTAGTCTCAGTTAGCTGGTAAGTGTGTGCTGTTCATCTACCAGGAAGGTGGAAATAGAGATGGCTGATTCTAATCTAGACTTTAGTTTATTTCCCGACATGACCCCTAGAGGGTGCCAAGGTAAGGACTCTCTGAAGGTTCCAAGGGGCCTTGGATGACTGACTGAGGACCAAACTAGTTGTGATTCTATTCCTGTCTTTAGAGTTTGCATAGGTGAGTCAAAAGAAATAGTCAGAGTGCTGATGGGGAACAATGGATCAGGACCACAACAAAGAATTTTAACCTTTTGTCCTCACTATGGTCCCACTGTAAATTTGCATAAAAGTAAAACTCCCATTGGCACGGACAGGAAGGTAAATCTTTTGGAAAGTATTTTGCCTCCATTGTGGCATCATTGTTGATGCCCCGTTAATGATTGTTATCAGATGCCTCGCCTCCCTGAATTGATTGTTCCAGCTTTTTCCTTGTCCTTTCAGTGGTGAATGAGACATCTTGGATGAACAGATTAATGATTGCTTTAAAGACATGATTAAGCGGGATCAATAATGCAGCCTTTTCGAGGAGTTTGGTCTGTCTCCAATCCCAGCCCAGATAATAAAATTACAGCAAACTAACGATGGTTGTTGCTAGCAACAAGGACAACAAGGCACTGTAATAAATGTCAGAACCACCCCGAGATGTGTGTTTAAGAGGCATCAAAGATGCACAAACTAACTGAGAAGGGATAAACATTTACATTTTGGCACAGTAGCCGAAGCTGCTTTCCATCAGTAATTAGTTTCGGTTCAAAAGCCAAAGGATCTCAACTGTGTGTGCCTGTGCATACCGTGGTCTATTATTATACAGAGGAGGTGGCATTTTACATTGTACCATCCATCGGTTCAAGAGGGGAAAAATAAAAGCTATGATTTGCAAGATTCTAAAGGTCCATGCAGTAATCTCCCTGATGTGCACTGCCAGTACATGAGAGAGGTCTGAACAACAACAAGCAACACGTTGGCTAATAATATACTGACAAAATATTTACAACATTATATTGTTTCAAAATTCATAAACAAAAGACATATAATATGTGCATGGAGGCACAAATAATAGGAATTAAATAAATGTTCCGAGAACAGGAAGGTAGGGGTAGTGAGTCACTATCAAAGATCACTGAGATGGAGGCAGAATGCCTTTCCACAAGTCAATATCCTACAAATGTGATGATAGGTGCTCCGAACGTAGCAATACGGTACTCTGAGGACAGCAGCAGACAAACAGAACAGTTCTTCCGGGATAATGTACTGTTTCAATGATAATTCTTCATCAGCAAATACATTGTCCTTAAAAGGTACCTCAAATGGCCATGGATCAGCAATCACTTAAAAGTGTAGTAAGCTGATAGAGCATGAGAGAGGAGCAGAATCATGCCTGATAGACCTCTCTCTGCCTTGTCCCCAGTGACAGTATGAAAAGTGCCTTATAAACATGGATATGGCTCCTCCGTGTGAGAAGGAGCCCTGGTGGTCCAGGGTTCATGCCTGTACGCAGGGGACATGTTTCTGCATGTAATAGCATAAGGACCAGCAGGTGTGTCAGTGTCAGGGGCTCAGCCAAGCAGATGCAAGTAAGAAGAGTGAGGCTGCTGCTTCAGATATACCATGTGTCCCCTAGCTAGCCTGGTGCCCTCAGGTGTGATGGAGGACTCTGCCCCATGACCAGTGTTGAAGTCTGGCTGGCTTTTGTATAGGAAATGTGGAGGACAGGGCACCATTTTGTCATTTTTCTCAGGCAGCATAATGCCTTGGGACAGCCTTGAATCCTCTTTTCCTTCACATGTTTGTGTTAGTTCCTGGCTGTGATACTTCAAGCTGTAGGTAAAGGCTACTATGACTGAATGCTCCCCTGATTGCAGAAGTTCCCTGCAAACAGAAAACAAGCAGCTCAGGGGGCAAGCTCGGCTAGCTAGAATCCATCTCTCCACTAGTGGTTGGTGCCTATTGGGACTGGGAGGGTGGAAGACAGTGAGACCAACAGTAGCTGGAGCCAGAGCCAATGAGAGGCAGAACAACTAATTCTAGTTTTGTCCCCTTCCTTGCTGAACTGTATAAGGGCAATGTGGAGACTAAGGAGGAGGAAACAGAGAGCAGTGCCACATTCTAGGAAGGTGGGGGTGGCTGAGGTCCAAATGAAATTGCTGGTGTGGTGCCCCATTCAAACTAATAGAAAAGCCTCCAGTGCTTCTCACTGACATCTAGCTATCTATGGGCAGGCAGATTTCAAAGCATGGTTTTATTTTAATCTGTAATACTCAGCTGCAGATTGCTATGGCAGTCACTGAGGGATCAGTATTGTGTTTCTTTGTTTTGTGAACGTAAGTTATTCTAACCATATGACTTAATTCAGGCCTCAAAGACTTCTTGCCAATAAATACATTTTCCGCTTTGCATTTATTTATCTCTCCCCCCCTTTTGCCAGGGTTCCATCCCTTCATGATTTGGGCTGCACATCTGTACAACATCATCAGCTGAACCACAAACATCAGTCATTATATTTTAATTATACATTACATGCAGTCTTTTTTTTTTTTTTTTTTTGCAGATGAATCAACAACACACCACCGTGTGGGATCAGCTATGGCTTGTGTGGGTCACACAGTAGCTTACAGACTCCCCAAGGATCATTGGTTTTCATGGCTGAGAGTCCCTGGCACAAAACTGCATAAAGATACAGCCGCTGGGAAAATCCCACAATTTATTTTTACTTCTTTTAATTCATTGCAGGCTTTGTGGGTCACCATTTCAGTCCTTGCTACTCTCTGACTCCAACATGATTCCCATTGGCTTCTTGACACGTTTGGGTACAGTTCTTCTGTGTTCCTTGGCTTATAGAGTCGAAGGGGAACAGATTAATTCATCAATGTTTGCTTGACCAATGTGTATGCAGCAGTTCTTCCTTCATTCTTTTAGCCCCACATGTTTTCCAGATTGTTTCTTTACTAGCAAAGCTTCTAGCAAAAAACCCTTCATGCAATAAACTCTTACAAATCAGATACACATTCCACGCTTCTGGGAAGAAAATCAGCTTTGCAAAAACCTTTATAGAAGTTGTTCTAACTCAACAGCAACATAGATCAGGACTAGAAACATGCACTCCTCCAGATGTTGAACTTCAACTCCCACCAACCTTGACCATTGGTTATTCTAGCCAGGGCTGGGAGGAGTTGGAGTCCTGCAACATCTGGAGGGCTGCAGCTTTCCCAGCCCTGACATAGATTCTCTATGCTCCCATTTTTTACTAAAGCAAAAGTAGCAGCCTGTAGCTATCAGGGTGCTATTTTGAGAGTTGGGAAGGTCTGCCTCCCTTCTACCACAACACATAATTTTGTATCTGGATCACCTATGCTCTGGCCAGATCACAGATTAGCCCCATGCAGGTGTTTTTCAATTGTTCATACATGCATCGGGGTGGTTACACACATAAAAGGTGTTCACATGTTGCTTTTAACTACTGTACAACATGTGTTCCTATGCACTTGTAATAGTTGCGTGGAAGAGGGAATTTCAGCAGGTATAACTTGAATGAAAAGTTGCAAGAGCCCCATCCTCTTTTCAATCTAGCCACCAGAGCAGATTTGAGGATGACATGGGGCATGTGCAGGTGGATGAGAGGAGGGGAAGTCCTATTGCACAAGGGGAAGTCATTCAGCTTGCACACTTATTTAGCTGAATGAAACCAAAGGTCTTTTTCATATAGGTGCATTTTCTATGGATTTTCTTTCCAAAGACACAAAGGGGATTCGGTTAATTTAGAAGGATCTTTTAAGGGGGGGGGTTGCAATTTCTTGTTCCACCAAGCCTTTCAGGATGAAGAGAATAGTTTTACCTTGGCCTCAGAATTATGATCTAATGGCACATTGTGCATCAGTCTGGGTGGAGGAAAGTATGTTCTGGTATAGTGGCTGATGGCTGGATGGGAGACTACCTTGGCATTTTATGTATGCCTTCTCAACTTCTTTTAAACAATGGTGGGACAAAAATGTGATAAATAAATGCTCTTGGATCCCTGCCATTGACTTTATTTTTTAATATATTTTATGACTGTGTTTTTATTAGATTGTATTCTCTTTGTATGCATATTTTGTTTGGTTTTTATGACACTTCTTAGCATTTTATATGTTGAGCTCCCTTCAGGACCCTCATGAGCAGGCTAGAAATAAATAACTAGTGTGCAAACTTCATATAGAGAGGGGGAGGGGAGACACAGAGAGAGAGAGAAAGAGGGAGAGAGAGAGAGAATTTAGGACAGGGGTACAAAACAAACAAGCTAATACCTAAAATGCTTCACACCAAGTGTTCAGGCCAGGGGTATAGTGGTCTTGGGTCTTGGGGTGAGTGATTCATTACTATTTGTTCAGGAGGGTCCCTGTCTCCAAGCTACATGAAAGGTGGGATTTGTTAGCTGCTATGACCCATGGCTAAGCATTTAGGAAAAATAAAAACACAAGGTGCTTCAGTTCCAAGATAATGGTGTGGAAGTTCTGTTTCACACAATGGAACTTCGTGGAAAACACAACTCTCTGGAAGAAGACATTGGAGCCCTCAAAATCATTTGCCTATGTTTGTGCACCAAAAATAGTAGATTTAGCTGAAATATATCACATCCAAGTCAGCACAAGATTAATGTATAGTCTTAGAAAGTTGTATAGAATGGTGGGAACATGTGAGGGAGCATGGCTGTGGTTCTCATGAAGGTACCCTGCAGTTCTGAATTTGCCAGTGGTTAAATACCAGAAAACTGGCAGGGGCAAACATCTGTTCAGGTTTAGACTCAAGACTGGAGAATCTGAGTTTGTCCCCTAAATTCATTGCAACTGAGGGAGGAAGAGGTGAGAATAGGCTTTCAAGAATTTCCACTTAGATTTTTAACTCCCCTTCAGGAACTCTCTCTCCCCCTCTCTCTGCCTGCCCTTTCCAAGATAACAATTAACAAGAGTTAGCCAACTAGGCACAAAAGAAAGCGATAAAGAAAATCCAGTTTCCTAATCTCAAAGAAAGCTCAGCATACCTGAACTAGGAGAAAAGTGGTCCTGCATTTCTGGACCAGACAAGGCCAGTCTGCTCATACACTTATTAGATACCAGTTAACCATGTGTATGTGCACGCGTGTGTTGAAGGGAGTGTCACACTTCAGATACATTTGTAGAAGTTCAACCTGTCAGCATCATTTTGTCTCCCGTCTGAACACCTGAACAAGCATTCCTTGTAGTGGGACCAGATTCTGCATTCCATCCAAGCCAATGCACTCAGAATGGCACCAATGCACAAGCGACAGCAGATGACGATGACACAGTGTCAAAAGTACTTGCTAAAATTCCAGCTGTGCTGCAGCAAGTTTGAAGGCAAAGGGGGGGCTTATATTTCATTCTATGTTTATACAGGAGCCGACTGAATTTAAATTATAATTTTCCCCCCCAGAAAGGTTTTCAACTAACTCATTTGCAAAACCATATATACTGTGTATTTTGGAAGTATCCTTTTCCTGATGGGACAGTAAGAGATCAGGAGTCTCTTAATGAGGAGTAAGAATTCCAGTTGTCTGGCCATACTGATGAGATGGAACATTCCTCCCCTATGCACACAGCTTGTGTTACTTTTCTCTTATGCCGCTCTAGGTTGCTATTTTAAAATTCAACTTTAGAGTCTCTAGCCCCTCTAGACAGGGTTGCATTCACACAACAGTATATTCCATTCCTCCAGTGTTTCGCTAACTGGCAATTTCTGCATTCTATTTGAGCTTTCACAGAACATAAAAGCCACTTCTGGGAAATGAATGAATATAGCATATGCTTAGCACTCATTTCCATGTTATTTGATTCTAGACAACTAAACTATTTGCAGCCCCTTAGCCCAGAATATTGTGGAAGCGGTGAAATTTTGGTCAGCATGCTGGTATACAGTTAGTTCCTGACGTTTTTGTGGGGCTACAGAAGCATGCATGAGAGGAAAGGGTGAGGGAGTAGTGATGTTGTTCAGTGATGTCAGGTGTGTCACACCATGCCCACTGGTGTAAAAGAAATTCAACACAACATGTGAATATATTGGTCAAAAAAACCAGAGTTCCCTAACACAACAAACACTGCTCCCAAGGGATTCAGGGATGATGGGGTGATGGGGAGCAGCATGATGCCTTCTCCACAGCTACTTGCCAACAATAATTCCTGGAAAATGAAGGAGCAAAGAAAATCAGATCATTAGTACATTTATTTTAGCACCAACTGGTGGCATTCCTCCAGGGTTTCAAACAGGGGACATTCCCAGCCCTACCCGGAGATGCTGAGGTTTTAACCTGGAACCTTCCGCATGCAAAGCAGACGCTCTACCACCGAACTACAAGGTAAGTGGTAACCCTTTCCTGAAAATTTCAGATAAATTTCTTCCCCGTCCCCATAGAAGATTGATGCCCGCTTTTGGAGAAAGAGAATGTTTTTGGAAACCCTGAGGTGGGATTTCAACTCAACCTTACTACACACTAATGCTCCATTTCACTTGGACTCTGATTCATTTACTTTCTGAGGATTGATTCCAATGCACAGAGTGTACAGTGGTACCTCAGGTTAAGTACTTAATTCGTTCCGGAGGTCCGTTCTTAACCTGAAACTGTTCTTAACCTGAAGCACCACTTTAGCTAATGGGGCCTCCTGCTGCCGCCACGCCGCCGGAGCACGATTTCTGTTCTCATCCCGAAGCAAAGTTCTTAATCTGAAGCACTATTTCTGGGTTAACAGAGACTGTAACCTGAAGTGTATGTAACCTGAAGCGTATGTAACCTGAGGTAACACTGTATGTGGTTTTGACACAGGAAAAATACATGGGATTTTCATGTTTATCAGTGTGTCCATATCAAAACATTGGCTGTTTTTGTCTTCTTATTTATTTTGCATTCTCATTTTGTATTTTTCTGTTGTGAATTGCCCTGGGATTTTTTGTGGGGGATGAAGGGTGCTATGCAGATTTAATAAATATTATTGCTGCTCCCAACACCAAAAAAACTTTGTCTACCAAGATAGGTGAGATTCCAAGGTCGTGTAACATCAGGATCTCCCAATTTCAGCATTACCTTCCACATGAGGGGAGGGGAGAGAAAGAAATTGTGGAATCCAAAGACATTCCTAATCTCACCTTGCATAGCAGCAGTGGAGGTTGGTATACTAGGACAAATGGGGCACTGCCCCATCAATCTCAATATGTTCTCAGCCAGCCCCCACCTGACTATCTTATTTCTTGCAACCTGTTAGCTTCCTCCACCTTAGCCTCAGTGCTGCCCATGCACTGAGTGAGCTGGGAGGAGGATGGGGGCAAAACTAGAATTAGTTGGAGTTGCCATTATTGGTTCTGGCTCCCTCCTTATCCAAATACACTGTAGCCATCACTGCAGAGAGGTGGGGGGCCAGGGGAGTAAAACTTATGAGAGATCAGTGCCATCAAATTCTCCAAAATAAATATTTTAAAAATGAATTTTAAGCAATGTTATTTGAAAGAGATTAAGGTTGGCAGATGCATTGCTTTAAAAGAAAAATACAACACATGATTTGTGTAAAATATTGATATTTATGTGCACTTTGTTTTCAGCGAAATTGCATGGTAATGTCATATTTTAGAGGCTAAGTTCCAAAAAAAAGGGGGGGGGGACAAACTGGCACATGCTCTCCCCTGTTATTTAGCTTACATTATGTTTTGCTTTTGTAACAAAAGCTTTTTATTAATCATTAGAAGCTGTCCTGGTTTTAGGAAGACAGGCTGGATATAAATATTTCAGACAGACAAATAGCAATGAATGCAGAGCAAAAGGAAGACTTGAATGATGTCTCTGATCCAAAACCAACTTTCTAGATATAGAACTATCCTCCTAGCGAGTAATTCTGCTATGAGGGTTTTATGGTGCTCTGTAACAGTGTGCTACTCCAGAAGACAAAATAAATAAAACCAAAAATACATTTTAGCAGTGCCATTTTGCGCCCACCTTTTTTGAACCACTAACGCTTTTGACCTAGAGAACTTTGCAAGGTCACACCCCATGCTGCCAAACTGGTTTATTCCAAGCACCTGTTCAACAGATGCACATGTTGATTTGTAGCAGAGTGCCCAGTCCTCAGTAACCAACATTTGCATGTTATTTAAATTATCCATCTCCGCAGAGTTTCCATCAATGTACTCAATAATATAGGAACACCAAGAGGCTTGGAGAATCGCTTTGTTTTGTTTTTATTCCTTCTTTATTGCCACCCTACATATTACCATAAGCTGCAGCTGCTCTCATGAAAATTATATAAAGTTACAAGCTGAGACTTTTATGCTTTCTTGTTCTCTAGCACATTTGCTTGGAGAAATTGTTTACTTTTACCCTGCAGCGATTGCCATGAGCACAGATCAGACATATCTGAGACCCAGATTTTTCCGCTACCACCCCGCCTACAGTCTCAGCACAGTGTTAACAGCGGTAAAGAAAACACAGTATAATCCACACCCTCAACACAGAGACCTCCCTAAAACATCTGGCCCATAGCGTTGTCAGTTTTTTCCTGTTTCCAGTTATTCCTTTTTATTGCTAATTTTATGACAATGCACTTTCTACTATTTTATTAAAAGATTCCAGTTATGCAGCTTTTTCCAGGCTAAGTTTCCCAAAAAACTTAAACACAAATACAATGCTTAAGAATTGGTGGATTGATAAACAGAGCTGGGGTGGGGGTAGAAATCCTCCATTTAAAAAACAGCCTAATAGCAGTCCTATGGAAGCTGTTTGGCATTAAGAACATAAGACGAGTCCTAGTGGATCACACCAAAGGCACATCTACTCCAACACCCTATTCTTACAGTGGTCAGCATTAGATGGTACTCTGTACTGGTGAGTACCATTAGAAAAAAGCTAGTAGCCATTGCATTGCTTTTTGATCACCTATATGTTGAGAAATGTGGGTGGGGGCATTAGCTCGCCATCTGGATTGGGGTATATTTCTAGGGATACTTGATGACTATGACCTTTGTGAATTCTGATCCAGAAAGAATTAACCTGTGCCTCCTGGGATAATGTGTGGTATAAAACTCAGTTATTCCTCCAGCTTTTGCACTGCCTAAATGTTCTAAATGCTCCAGTTTCGCATCTGCGTCACATTCATAAAACACCACTCGTAAAACGGGTCTGTCCCATACGTACATTAATCTGCACACACAAACGTTGCTTTTGAGTGTCTATTTAAATACATCCTTTAATGCATGTTAATACCTGATGCATTTATCTAGCCTTAGCACGTTTCGTGAACCCTACTTTTTCCAAGAGGGGAGACACTGTATGCAATGGGTGATATCCATCAGTGGAACAGGGAGAGGGACAACTTTCAGCTACCCTTCCTTCTCCTCCCCTCTAAATCTGCTCCAGAGGCTGCCCCAACTCACTACAGTGGTACCTCGGGTTACAGACGCTTCAGGTTACAGACGCTTCAGGTTACAGATTCTGCTAACTCAGAAATAGTACTTCAGGTTAAGAACTTTGCTTCAGGATGAGAACAGAAATTGTGTGGTGGTGCAGCGGCAGCGGTAGGCCCCATTAGCTAAAGTGGTACCTCAGGTTAAGAACAGTCTTAGGTTAAGAATGGACCTCCAGAACAATTTTTTAAATCCGAGGTACCACTGTAGAGGATGCGGGTGGTGCCTAGGACTTGCCAATCAGAAGGTCAGTGGTTCAAATCCCCGCGACGGGGTGAGCTCCCATTGCTCAGTCCCTGCTCCTGCCAACCTAGCAGTTCAAAAGCCCATCAAAGTGCAAGTAGATAAATAGGCGGGAAGGTAAACGGCATTTCCGTGCACTGCTCTGGTTCGCCAGAAGCGGCTTAATCATGCTGACCACATGACCCGGAAGCTATACGCCGGCTTCCTCGGCCAATAAAGCGAGATGTGCGCTGCAACCCCAGAGTCGGCCACGACTGGACATAATGGTCAGGTGTCCCTTTACCTTTACCACTGTAGAGCAGATTTAGAGGGGATATGGGCTTTGTAGGGGGAATAGGAGATCAGTGAAAATTGCCTGCTTTCTTGTTATATTTACAGATTCCTTTCCATCAGCGGTCAGTTATCACTAGATGCCACCCATCATGCCTGATCTGCTTGTTGGGTGTTTACACATCTTCCCATTAATCATTTATTCATCCCATGCTTTTCAATGCATTTCCACATTACTGGTGTTTGTGGTTTGTTTGTTTTTAAATGGATTATGAGAGACAGAGCATTTTAATCCCCTTTAATTGTGCAAACCTGAAGTTATGGTATGGAATTGAATCCCTCCCACAAAATGGTGACAGCCTGGAAGTTGTGAAAGTACATTAATTTTTAGATTATGAAACATACCATATTGTCATCAACAGTTTCATTTAACATAATGTCATTTAAACTATTTATGACCCATCTTTTTTAGGGCAAGCCACCACAATAATAATGCTAACAATTTTTTCAAAAAAATTAAAGGCAAAATAATGGGACAAACATAATAAAAACAATATTGGATTTCAAGCATATCTGAGGCCAGCAATACTCACTAAGAGCTTCAAAAGTCTCTCTCATCCTGTAGTCAAAACCTGTATCCAGGTCTCTTTAACCTTCTCTCCCTTTAGAATTATGATCTGAGGTGTGTCTGGTTTGAATTCAGTGTTGCTTGATTCAAAACTGCAGTAGATAATGCAGTCCTACATAAAAACTGTTTATCTTTCTCACTATACTCTGTTGCCTCCCAGTTTTTATCACCAAGACTTTTACATTGCGACCCAGATCATTAATAATATGATTAATGGTGTTGGACCAATCGTGGATCCTTATGGGACTCTGTTAAAAACAGCTCCACTCATTGATGTCACCTCCATTAACCCCATTAGCAACTGTTCTTTAATATGTGTAAGCCAAATTTCAATTCACAGATGCAAAGCCTTGTTAATTCCATTTGAAGCAAAGCAAATGCCTTGAAGGAAACCAACTTGTAATATCAACAGAGGCCACATTCCTGAAAACTAAGTTACAAGTTGTATCTAATTATCTGTGATTGTAGGGAATGGAGGAGTTTATTGGACAATAATTATTTTGATAATACGGAGCTAAATTGGAGTAATTCTACAGTTACATTCAAGTTACGAGGTACCCAGGAAATTTAATCTTCTGTGTAACTTTCTTGTTACACATCTTCTTTGTATAAATACACTGATAGCAATCTGTATTTAATGAATTAAACCTCAACATTTTCTGCATTTTATAAGAAATAATGCCACAGTCCTACATACCTTTACTGTGGTCCAGTGACCATCTTCTGCAGGTATTTTTACATGGCATTCTGTGTGAGAGATTTCAGTCTTTCTACCTCTGGGAAATTATCCACATGACTGTATTGTGGTGTGGTGTGGTGTAGTGTAGTGTAGCTAGTGTGGTGCAGTGGTTAAGAGCGATAGACTCGTAATCTGGGGAACCAGGTTCACGTCTCCGCTCCTCCACATGCAGCTGCTGGGTGAACTTGGGCCAGTCACACTTCTTTGAAGTCTCTCAGCCCCACTCACCTCACAGAGTGTTTGTTGTGGGGGAGGAAGGGAAAAGAGAATGTTAGCCACTTTGAGACTCCTTCGGGTAGTGATAAAGCGGGATATCAAATCCAAACTCTCTCTCTATTACCTCCGGTATCAGAGACAGCATACCATTGCAGACCAAGGGCTGGAGATTGCAAGCAGGAGGGTGCTGTTATGTTCACGTCATACTGTAGGCTTCCCATAGACATCTGGTTGACCTCTCTGTTATGATGGACAAGATAACCTTAGATATGATTCTTATGTTCTTAAGATACTAGGCGATATCCAATGAAATAGATCCAATAGTGGAAGGATTTCAACTTGCACAATGGAACTACTTCACTCTCTCCTCTCCCTAGATGACTCCTGATCTAGATCATTGTTGTCTTTGGCTTGCAGTAGAACTCTGCTGCTTTTGAGTGGCATTTGTTCTGCTCTGTGCAGTTATTTTTTCACCTGGAGATGTCAGATGGACCTACAGCCTTAAGGATGCTAAGTATGTGCTTTACCTATGGTGTCACACAGTTGGCTGGAAACAACTGTTTGTCACCTCCACAAGAAGGAACTTGCATAGGTATGCTGTCCCAGGTGTATTTCCATCTCCTTCCTGTGCAGCTCCCATACACAATTTAACTTTACAACATGATAAACAGCCGACTGCACTACTGCCTAGTGGCATTTAATGGTAATCTCAAAAGCTACTCAGTTCAAGAGCAGAATCTGTTTGAGACTTTCTCTCTCTCCATAATAGCATAAGATGAGCCTGCTGGATCAGCCCAATCTTGTCCAGCATCCTGTTCTCACAGTAGCAAACCAGATTCCTTTGGGAAGCCTGAAAACTGGACCTGAGCACAACAGCACTCTGCCCACCTGTGATTCCCAGCAAGTGGTATTCAGTATAGATTACTGTTTATTTGTGAGCATTAAATGCAACATATTAGTCTTTCATCCTAGTCTAAAGAATATTCCTTCCTCTGGCAGCAATCTTTGTGCTCAGTACACTCCAATCAGCATCATCAAATGTAATCATTTAACTTGATCCTACTGTCTGGATCATTTATATGGATAAAAGGCAGCAGAGATCTGCGTTTTAATCCATGTGGGACCCACTTAATACTTCCCCTATGGTAGACATAGTTTCCCTTACTAGCGGTATCTGTTTTTTGTTTCTTACACTAGCTCTTTATCTGTTTCAGTGTCTTATAAATGATCCTTGCAAGCTTCTATCTTAAGCAGGAACCAATTATGCAAAATTTAACCAGGGGCTTTGGAAAATGCAAACAGTCATAACATATGTACTGTCATTTTCAACAGCACGGGTTCTGCTTCAAATTGCAAAGGATATAAAAGGGGGAATGTTTTCCCCACCCCCTTATGCATGTAGCTCTGGTTATTTTTATTGCTTAGGAAAGAAAAGAGCGGGGGAAGATTAGCTTCAGTTTGCAAAAGACGTGGCATCAGCAACGTGAGCCTTGCACAGAGATGCAAGTAATCTTGTCAAATGCAAGTCAAGATCAAATCCCTTTCAACCAACCCACAGTGCAGAATGTCCTTATTAAATTTTGTAGAGCAGGTTTTTTTTAGTGCTGGTGGGACATGGATATGACTAGTTTCCATCCACTGGAATGTGACAACTGGAGATGAGGCCTTTGGAAGCAGCAAGTACCAGATCCTCTCCCAAGTCAAGGTGCATAATTTCCAAGGCAAGTTAATTTGGCATGCAATGCAGAAAACCCCACAAGAGGATCTTCCCATCTCGGGAGTACAGTGAGTGAAGAGTAATAAAGCAACTCAATGATTTGCTGCTCTTTTATGATGCTCAAATCAGATGCCTCACTCTGCCTAAGAATGGGGGACCTGTTACTGTCTGTTAGTCTTTAATCACAATGATTAGCAGATGAACCACATGAAGCTACTTTTAAACAGGAGGTTGTTCCCTTCATCATAGGTGTGGGACACTTAGGTCCAGGAGTGGTGGTGAACACAGCCCTGTAGACCCCTCAAGACTTTCTCCAGGCAATGCCCTTCACCAGCCCTACTTCTCACCCACCTTTTACCTGCCTGGAATATGTCCTTGAACTCAGATAATGCCTCTTGCTTGCCTGCAGAGAGGGTACAGCCTAAAGAAGCTGGGATGGGGAGGCACATGCCTTCTGAGTGTGATGCCTTCTAAGGAAGGCAACCAGGAAATTATATGCAGTGACGTGCTGTTGGTGGTCAATAGTCTTCTGTTCTGCAGATTGCCTTGTGTGTCATGATCCAAGAAAGGTACATTGATTGTAACAGTCTGGTATTTATCAAATGGAACAGAGGCTGAAATATTGTTTGGTTAAAGACTATTTGGATATTTCACACACCTGCAGAAATATATCTTCTGTTCCCAGGGCATGGGCTGAGGGTAGTTGCAGGCACCATTTTGCTGAAGCTGGGTCTGGTCACTGCCTGGATAGGAAATCTCCTGAGAACCACAAATATGCCACCTTGGCAGAGAAAGGTGTGTTAGAAAATAATAAGGAATCTTAGGGTCTTTGGGGGGAAATGGCAGCCACCATACATACTGCAAAAAGGTGGAGAAGATGAGAGGGCAAATTCTGCACAGCAGTCTTCTTTTCTATGGAAATGAGGAAAAGACACATGTCAGGCATTATTTTATTACATATTTTTCTCAGAAGAAAATCCCAGCCAAGAAGCTTTATACTTTCTGTGAGTTCTGTCAAACAGACAGCATATAACTGTTGGATCTGGATTATTTATTGCTATTTCCCTTTTCCTTCGTGAACAATTACCAACTTTTTGTCCAGAGTTTAAATGCCTATCAGATACAGTTAATGAGAAGTATTACTGCTTCGGCTAAATCCAGCTGAATTCCTCCACACTTTAAATATATTCCAAATGGTTTGCATTTACAGTGCTGCTGTTTCTACTTCATTTTAAAATACCTACTTCTGAAGGCACTATGGATAGTCAAGAATATAGTGACGCCAACCCAGCCAAACTTTGTGAGTTCGTCTTTGAATCATATTTGCATTTGCATTAGATTGTTATTATTAGCATTAAAATGTTGTTGTTGTTGTTGTTAGAAATATCTTTACTTTCAGTATCCAGCAAACTCAGTCCATCAGCACAATAATTTATGCTTGAACAATGGAATCCCCCTTCTCTGTGTGCACCCTGAATCTTCCCAAATCTGCTCCAAAGCATTGAAAGTCCAAAACAGATTGGGGGGGGGCGTGGCTAGGGGGAGGAGAGCAGGGTTTTCCATTGCACAAGTGGAAAACCTTGCACTGATGGAATGAATTAGTTGGATAGCAATTATATCATCATTATTATTTTCTTTGGCTTCTAACAAAATATTAAAATTAAAAGCCACAATTCTTTCAGTTCCAAAATGGTAACAATGGCATTCCTTATCAGCTGAGATAAAGACCGAGAGTCGCAACTGATGGATCTTCTGTTACTCTGCTAAAGGCACATGAGGCAATTTACATTCAACATAATAACACATAAATAAAATCTGTATAAATCAGCCACTTTTGTTTGCTCTTTTAAATAAATAATAGGCTGTAAAACCCCACTTACATTGGAGTAAACCCCATTGAATTTACTGACACTTACTTCTGCATAAACATGATGTAAGAATAACAGGAGCCTTCCTGGATCCTATCAAAGGCCAGTCCTCTCTAGTTGTAGCCAACTAGACGCCTATGGGAAGCTGGCAAGCAGGATTTGAAGGTTGCTTCTGATTCCTAGTAACTGGTATCCAGAGGCTCTGATAGTGAACATGGCCATCATGACCAACAGCCATCGATATACTTCTCCATGTATTTGTCTAATCCCAGCCAACCAAGTTGTTGGCCCTCACTACAACTTAAGGGAGAAAAAACCTGTGTGAATAAGTGCCTCTTTTTGTCTCTCCCGTATCATCCAGCATTCAGCTTCATGGGGTGGACAATCTTATGAGAAAGGCTTGAATGCAAGTTAAGCCCATTTACTCTTGATGAGATTTCAGGATGTATTTATTCCATTAGATCTATTGAATTTCAGAGTTGCGTGTCAAGGTCCCCAATCCACCCCCCAAATAATTCACAACAGACACGTAATTTTTGTTTAAGATTTTTGGCATGATTTTGGCCACAACTTTATTCAAATACAAACCGTGAGTGGTTGTTTAGGCATTGGTTAAGACTATCTGTCCCCCCGCCTGGGGACAGAACTGACTTCCGGGCACCACCGAAAGACAGTGCGGGGGAAAGCAAGTCGGGGAGGAATTGGAGCTGAGACACAGACCCTCAACTCTCACCCGCCTGCTCCCCGAAGGCTTGCTGGCCCTAGTCCCATTCCAGGGATTGGACGAAAAGATGGCAAGCCCCAGGATTCCTTTAATGGAATTCCCTTTCCGCAGCAACCATGGAGGGGCAGGCACAGCCTATCCTAACCTCTCCTCCACCAATTTACAACCAATGCCTAACCACAACCTTACAAGTTGTGACGATTTGCTACGCAGTAGGCAAAAACCACCCAGCCAGCCAATTTGCCAGGTGGAAAAATTCCTACCAGGCCCCTGCTCAAAGGCAGACGACCCCATGACAGGCATAGCAAGGTCAACGCAACAACCCCTTACTCTAGGGCGGGTGGGCGGGTGATCCGTTGCACGCAGCAAAAGAGAAAGTACAAGGCTGCTTGCAGAGTATTCAAACCTTTACCCCTCCCACCAAAATTGCAACATAACTGCAACCCAGTGAACCAATCACTGCCCCAGGCCATCTTTAGAGACCCTGCCTGGTAACAGAGGGGTGGCTCAGTAGACCCCACCGCAACACGTGCTCTCCCTGAAGGAGAACACGCTTTCTTGAGTTTGCAGCCCTTTGCATGCAAACCTGGGGGCAAGTCCTCTTGAAGTCAAGGGGGCTTGTTCCTGAGTAAACATGCATAGTCACATCTGTGCCATACAGAGATGTCTACGGTTTCTTCACTATACAGCTTTCAGGGAATGCTGAAAATCTTTACCTTGGTCTTTGACACTAGAGGTGTGTGTTCTCAGGGGCCCATCTTATTCCCATGATTGTAATCTGTTTTATCTTTCTAAAATGTTTACTTGTTCCAACCTGCCTTGGGGCTTGCTGGTGATGGGTGGGTATTACTAATAGTAATAGTAGCAATACATGTAAAGCACTATTGTGGTACTTTAACAGTCATAGAGACTCCTGGGAACTCCATAGATAGCACTGCATTCATATTATTATCATTGCTATTATTTTTATTTTTAATTATAAGCTGCCCTTTGACCTAAGGTCTAGTCCTGTCTTCCGATGCTGACATGTTGTATGTGCTTGCATGCAGAAGAACTGCTAAGTGTCAGCAGCTGCTGAACTTTTAACATGACTTTTGAGCTCTTTACCTACATTTTAAGGATGCTGGAACCTGCAGCTCTGCAAGGTCAGCACCCTTAATGAATTACAGCGCCCATGATTCCCCATGACTGTTAAAATGGTACAATAGTACTTTAGATGTGGATGTGGGCTAAGAGCACACATTGTGAATTTAACTCTGAAGAGGCTGGTGTTTCTTCCACATTTACTTCCGGCTTTACCAGACAATAGCGCTGCTTATTCATTGGGGGTTGAGATGCTGTACACTAATCCGTCCTGCCAGGAGTTCATATTAGAGTATAAAATTGTCATCTTCCGAGAAACATGACAGAGGAAATCTGAAATGTAGCTCTTGTGGCAGGCATGTCACAAAAAGCAGGTTATTCATAACATGTAAGAGTGATTCTGTCCCTGGAAGGCAGGCTGCGTCTACATAAGATAAATACGATACATTCATTTACTCATGTAAGAATTTCCCCCTGCAGTTACCTGTATCAGCATATTTTCTTTCTATTAGAAATGGAGCAATTTGACAAATGTGGATGCCATTCCACTGTAACCTCCCCTGGCAGGAGCAGGAGCTGCATTTGACAGATAATGCTCAGAGGATCTTGCTGAACATCAGGAATTGATGCACATCTACACACTGTTACTCATATGAAAGAGCCGCTGTGGAACAAAAAGAAATTGATAAAGGCCCACACATCAAAACACGGACTGCAATTCAGTGACCAGAGCTGATTAAACACACCATGGCAAAGCAAAGTGGGGTTCCAGAGCCTTATAACATTCCATGCTTTATAACTGATCCATGTTGTAGTTGCTACCAATGCCCACCATGACAATGCTTCTCTGTCATCCCTCCCATTTGACTGGTATGAGAAACAGCTCTGCATATTTTCTGATGTATGTGCATAGAGGTGCTCCATACAATGGGAGAGATAGATGAACCAGGGGCTCCCCACACGTGTAGCGACTGCTGAACACATATAGCATTATGTACTTAGAGACCTTTCCCAATCCATATGAATGCACAGACAGCTTAAGATCATAAGGAGAGACTGCTGGTTCAGGCCAATGGCTCATCTAGTCTATCATCCTGTTTTTACAGTGACCAACCAGATTTCTGTGGGGAGCCTGCAAGAAGGACTTGAGCTCAACGGCACTCAGCAGGGAAGCTGTTCTGCTGTGGCTGCCATCAGAAGGGGCAGTGACCGTGTTGGCAATGGGAGACAAGGCTAACTTTGCAGAGCAGAACCTGGGAGCATCCACATGTCAAGAGGTGCCTAGAACATCAGCTGAGTGGCAGGTGGTTCCACAGCAAAGGTGCCATCACAGAGAAGTGAATTTTTTTAATGAAGAAGTTTTTGTCCTAAATGTTCTAAGAACTCTCTCTCTCTCTCTCTCTCTCTCTCTCTGTGTGTGTGTGTGTGTGTGTGTGTGTCAATGTGTGAATATATGGCTGAGATTTCTGGTCATTTAGGAAAGCTCAAGGTCTAAGTATGCAAAATAATAATTTGAGACCTCCTTGCTACCCAGCACACACACAACCCCATACATACATTTGGCTACAGTGGGATGGTATAAGAATTCATGCTCATAAAACTCTTATCCAGAGCTTTCTTCAAAATGAAGCATTTGCAGAAGGTTGACATTGTCTGGAGGGTTGAACAAACAGTATCAGGAGAGAAGTGGCTGCTGACAGGTTGACAAAAGTACATGTAGCCGTCCCTTTAACGGAGAAGAGGTTAGGCGTCACACCACCACAGCAGACAAGACCTTGGGGTATTACACAGCTATTCATTCACAGCTATCACTGTGATGAATGAGGTCTTAGCAGATGCTTTGCAGAGTGAGAAAGAAGGAAGAGTAGGGGAAAAGGCATTCCTGGTATGTTCTTTCTCCCTCTCTTCATCCCCCCAGACTGTGTGAAAGGGTTAGATCTGGGTTTTGGTGGGAGGGAGCAGCTCAGCTACCCAGAGCCAGCCAACACAGCCCCTCTGTGCAAAGTGCCCCACCACTTGCCTCTGAGAATCTGAAGTTCAGGAGCTACAGCTGCAAGCCTTAGTCAATTAATTAAGCAAATGAAAATGTTAGCTGGCTAATTGTAGGGGCCATTTTTAGTCAGTGAGAACAATTTTTCATCAGTCAGCGTTAGAGTAAATGGATGGGTCCCCCCCCCCCTTTAATCCTAACCAGGATTAAAATCATTGTGTCTGTTGTTTGATTCTAACATGGTTACCTGTCGTAAGGTGTTTCTTTTAAAATAATCATCTAGGTATGTGTTTGAAACATGTAGGTAATGGAGATGGTCATTAATTTCTAGAAAAAGTTGCCCCCTGGAAAGTGGGACACTGGAACAGCATGTGTTCACATTGTCCCCCATTGTTCACTTATTACCAGTGGGTCCCATCCACACCATGCATTTAAACTACGTGATTTCACCCAAAGAATCCTGGGTACTTTAATTTGTTAAGGGCGATGGAAATTGTCATTCAGCAAGGGCTGAACTAAAGTTCCCAGGATTGTTGGGTGTGAAGGATGTGCATTAAATGTATGCTGTGGATCTGACCACAGAAGCAAAAACCACTAAGACCTCAAAAGACCTCAAAACCAAGGAGATAGGATTCATCTGAACTCAAAATAAATATAGCAGCACCAATGGTTACATTGATTATCTCTAGAACTCAGTTGAAACTTCTAAAATAATATTCAGCCAAAGTTTTAATGATTTCCCCTAACACCACACACACATTTCTCCAAAACAGTTGGAGGAGTATATTCTGCAGTATAGCCTATCCAGTTTGAAGAAGTTGGCTGTTACCTATAGCAATCGCTACAATAATTCATTCAATTTCCACAACACTACATTTCTGTTTTGTTTAGGGGCATTCTGTTGTTTTGCTTTCTCACTGCTGTAAAGAAATATGGTTACTATTCTGGAACAATGTTGCTTTTCACGGATACATGAGACTGCACAAAAGAAATTCATTAGTTTTGGTTCCGTGTTTGAATGTGATTCCTTTATGATGATTCTACACAGTATGAGAATTAATTTTAAGAAAATAAGGAAGCCCTGTTTCAAAAGGACAGCGGAAACATTTTGGCACTAAAGCAAGAGGAGAGGGGGAAACAGAAGCACTGTATTCAGAATGGAATCTAGCTTAGAGTTTCACACCTTCACAGGGTCTGATGCTGCTGTCCATTCAAAAGCATCTACATGCTCCAAATTCATACCGAATGGCCAGTGAAGTGAATAGGTATTAATCGGTCGACGGTTGCACCCTGCATGAAATTGGAGCAGCACAGAACTTTTCTAGGGGTACTTCAGCTCTTTTTCCAGCTTGGTCTCATAATTTGGAGCCCCAGAAGCAGACTACATAATTTGTTTTTATTTTTTTAAAATCCTTTGAGGACCAAATGCAGTTGATCATATGCCAAAACATTGAAGAAAAGGCATTGCTTATTTTTTTCCCCATTCCCTCATCTCCTTTCTCCCCTCCAGTACTTTCAGTAATCCTGTTTACTGAGCAAGCTGATGATATTTCATGTGTGACAACCATATAATTTGCTGTAACATTCACATATATTTTATTATTATTATTATTTTCTCTAGAGAATACGGGCTTGGTGTGGTTCAATTCTCTTTCCAAAAGCAAAGCAACAAATCTATATTTTTAGGCCGCTGGGTGACCCATTAAGGAGTATCTACTGCTGATTAGCATGGTGGTTCAATTCTCCCTATACATTCTCGATGAATAAGGTACATAATGTATTTGACCCCTAAAAGGAATGTGCATGTGGAATTTAGCACATGTCCCTCTAGACAACTCAGAAGCAATGCTCTAATCCTTTCCCACTTGCATCTTCCATTTGATCAAATTTTATATGAAGGCACCTTTCGAATGCTCTGAGAGGGCATGTGCATTTGGTACACAGGCATCTGAAGCTGAGCACAAAATATACAATGAGAAATCACCTTCAACATAGGCTGAAATAGTTACCGGCTCACAAAAATAACGATGGTAATCTCTATCTGCAGTAGCAGCACATGTGGAGGATTTTGTAAACATTTTGTGTGTACTTCTTACGCAATGGCAGTGATGGCCACCAACTTGGATGGCTTGAAAAAAGGATTAGATGAATTCATAGAGGAAAAGGCTGTCAGCGGCTGCTAGCTAAGTTGGCTATGCTCTGCCTCCACTGCATGACTGGTACAGTTTCAGGGGATGCCATAACAATGCTGTAGAATGGAGCATGAGAGGCGGCAAGTCACCGACTTTTAATGTTGCACAGTGTGCTGCTGAAATTGAGAGCCAAAAGTCTGCCACTGGCTGGAAACCACAGAAGGGGAGAGTGCTTGTGTGCTTGGGTTCTGCTTTTGGGATATCCCACAAGCATCTGCTTGGCCACTGTGAGAACATGAAGCTGGACTAGATAAGTCATTGGCCTGATCCTGATCCTACCATTTCTTAGCTTTTTATGTAAAATGCATAGCTTCCAGTATTTTCAGTGCAGTATTGGGGGGGGGCAGTTTTTGTGCACTTAAATTTCATTTCAAAAGCCAAAGAAATGTGTAGTCTGAGGGGGATCATTGGGTCAGGTCCATCTGTTGCAAAGAGCATACCAAACAAATTTGTTCTGCTTTCATTTTGTGGAAGAGTCTCTGACCTAGCAAAAAAAAATTCTGCTAAAAGAAAAGAGTCATAGAACGTTTGATCTCCTCACTCCCACAGCACCCTCATACCACCTTCCCTACCACCTTGACAGGTCCACCCCAGGTGTCATCCCAGTGGGGGTGACAAAATCCCCCTTGGGCGGATCACTGCCACGCCGATCGCCTCCCCCCTGGGCAGGTCGCCAATGCGCCGATTGGCCTCATGGGCAGATTGCCCCACCCCCAGGTGCATGGCATGTGCTGCTGCACCTTGAGAGTTCCTGGAACACCTTTTAAGAGGTTCAGGGGAAATTGATCCTCTTCAAATCTTTCTACCTGTACAGTCATACTTTTGTTCTTGGACAGAATGTGTTGCAGGAGTCCACTTGACGCCCGGAACCATTCAAAAATGAAGGCACTGCTTCTGATTGGCTGCAGGAGCGTCCTGCAGCCAATCGGAAGCCACGGAAGCCATGCTGGACATTCAGATTCTGAAAATCATTCAAAAACCAGAACACTCACTTCCGGGTTTTGATCCTTCAGGGACTGATTTGTTCGGTAACCAAGGCATTTGAGATCTAATGTATGACTGTACATTGTTAGGGAACCAAGGCAGGACTGCAAGGCTGAACTGGCCCTATAATTTATATTGCAGGTTCTGAAACTAAAAGCTGCCCTACCACATCACTCTGGATCAGCCAGCAACATGATATGCTGCCTGACATATCATTTCACTTGGCCAGATTTATTTTTGTCAGAGGCTCTGCAGAGAATGACACAAGTTGCAGAATGGATCGGTGGAGTCAACAATTGGGAACATTGCCCATCTAGCCACATCCTTCATACTGATTTGTCATGATAAGTGAGTATTAATGTGTCCTTGACCCTATGAGTGAACCACCATTCTCCTCATAGAGGTGGCTGTGAGGAGGCCACATTCCTCCTAGCAATTGTCTTTACTTTATAGAGGAGTCTAAGTGTGGTATTCCTTTCTGGGCAAGCTTCTGAAAGCCACATCCCAGCTGTGAGTGGGGCAAGAGGCAAAAGCCAGCAACACAAGGAATGTAAATGATAGCGATGTATAGTAGGCTAATTTCTACACATAGCCCTTTCTATTCTCCATCCAGGCAGGAGAGAGGCATTACCAGAATTCAAGGACATGTACCAGCCAGGCAAAAACACCCAAGGGCAGTTGCCTGAAGAGAAGGGGTTTGGCCTGGGGCGAGTTCTCAGGCCTGGCCTGAAGTTCTCCATCTTCGTGACAGAGGCACACATCCCATCTTGAATATCAAGGGCTTAAAGTTTTCCTAAGAGATGGTGGAGGGGCAAGCATTTGGCAAGAGAAATGAGAACTCAGGCACCCCACAGGCTTTGCAAGTAGCATGAGGCAGCTGGCCGTTTGACTCAAGTCAAGAAAACCCAAGGGGTTGTCACACCTATCAGTCCCATTCTTCTAACATGAAAGTTAAGGTTATCTGCAGTTTTACAGTGTCAGTTATTGGCAGAACATAGAGGGAATGGCGTAATCACGTTTTCCATGATTGCAACAGCTCACTGGCATTTCTGCTTTCAGGCCTGCCATCCAAAAGAACTTGAACTATAAGTGGCATTTAACAGGCTTTGGTAAAAAACAAATTAACTGGGATTTATTGATGCACATTTTATTCTGGGGGTTAAGAGTCTCGTAAGAAGTATTTCTGAGAGAAACACATCCAAACTTTTATGAACCATAAGCTGGGGCAAAGGTCTTGTTTAACCCCTCCTCCCCCCAAAAAAATCTACTACCCCCTCTCTCTCCCTCTCCCCTCACTTATTTTTGTTGTAATAGGGACATCCAAATTAAATTAAATTATTTGCTTAATAGAAAGAACATTAGTTCTGCTCATAATAGGTAAGTAATCACACACCTCATAGTTTCAGGGTCACTCCTCACATTACATTTGAAACACATGTATGAACTCCTCGGAGGCATTCTTGTCTCCAAAAAATCTGTGAAAGGTTAAGAACTACAGCACACAGGCAATTTTGAGGGCTTGAAATGTTTGAGTTATAAACAACCTTGGCTGTTTGTAAAGGCTGAGGCACAACCTTCACTTCATACGTGAAGGTTCCTTCTTTCCCAAGTGTCACTTTGAGAGTCACAACTCTTTCTATTTATTATCCAGTGCTTCTCAAAGGCAAACTTACTTACCCAGGAGTTAGCACCATTGTGGCATATTTACCTGCAAGTTGGCATCATTGAACTAAGTGGCAATACCTTCTGAGTAAATAGAACAGCATTAGGATATACATACAGGATTGCAATGAACTACAGTGGTACCTCAGGTTACATATGCTTCAGGTTACATACGCTTCAGGTTACACACTCCACTAAGCCAGAAATAGTGCTTCAGGTTAAGAACTTTGCTTCAGGATAAGAACAGAAATCGGGCTCCAGCAGCGCGGTGGTAGCAGGAGGCCCCATTAGCTAAAGTGGTGCTTCAGGTTAAGAACAGTTTCAGGTTAAGTACGGACGTCTGGAACGAATTAAGTACTTAAGCCGAGGTACCATTGTAAATCTTACGCAGAGTAATCCCATAGAAATTAAGGAATCTAAATTACTTATGTCCATTATCATCAATGGATCTATGGTGAGGACTACTGCCCATTATTTACAGGCACCTTTCCCCAAACCGTGATCTAATGCTTGGTTTATTTTTTAGTTTTTTGCAGATTTTTTGATTCAGAGTAAGCCTACTCCACCCCCTTTTTCAGCCACTTTTATGTCATCTTGGATGCAAATGTATTGAATGTGTGAAAATCAGTGGTTGCCTGTAGTTAAACTACAGATCTTGCTCCCACAGGGAGCAGTGATGGTCACCAGTGTGGATGACTTAAAAAGAGGATCAGACAGGTTCATGGAGAATAAGGCTATCAATGGCTACTAGCCACAATGGCTATTCTCTACCTCCACTGTCAGAGGCAATATGCCTCTGGATATCAGTTGCTGGCAATCACAAGTAAGTAGAGGGCTGTTGTGCTCAGGTCCAGCTTGCGGGCTGCCCACAGGCCAGTGTTCAGCCACTGTGAGAACAGGATGCAGGACTAGATAGGTTACTGGGCTGATCCAGCAGGCTCATCTTATACTGTATTCCAGGTTCAATCCTTGGTCTCTCAGAAGAGGGCTGGGGAAAATCACTATCTTAAATCCTGAATAGCCACTGCCCCATACTGAACTGCATGGATCAATTGAGCTTCTTACTGCAGCTTCCTACAGATGGACCAAAGATCTGGGGGGCTGGGGTGGGGAATATTCTAGAACATATATGTGGGGGAGGGAAGGTGTGTTGTCTGTCAATAGCAGAGTGTTCAACAAAAAATATTTCACTTGAAGAAGAAAATCCTTGCCTAAACAGAATGAATGGGTCAATTTTATTTTGAATAACACATTGGCACACAGAAGGCAGCCAGCCAGCTATACACCAACAGAAAGCCATTTTGCCAAAGTGGAAACAAAAATTAATTAGTAGCCAGGAGCGATGAGATCAGTTTGTTTGCAGCTTCCAAGCCCAACTAGTGAAAATCCATATCTATACAGATTTTGCCCTTCAGCACTTGTTGACAAACCCCCACAAATTTCTCTCATTAGTAAATTGGTCTCTTAATTCTATAAATCTGTGTTAATGATGCCAACATAGATTGGATAAGGATACCTACTTTAAGAGAATAAATAGAAATTAGCATCTGTTTTAATATTCCAGAATTTTGCTTCTCATGAATTGCTGTTGGAAGAGTTACTATTGATATATATGGAAAAAACCAGAACAAGTAATCTACAATTTATGAAACAATGTGTGTGTGTGTACACCGGCAAACACAAACAGGCCCATTTCTATCTGGCTTCAAACCTGGGTATTATAGCGAAATAGCCTCAGTCGTACTGATCCATGAGCTTTATCAGGAGAGAGACAAGGGAATCTTACCCTGTTGGTTCTCCCTTTATGTCTTCATGGCTTTTGATATCATTGACCTGGAATGACTGTGGGGTTAGAAGCACTATATTCCCATCATTGCACTCCTGCCAGCATAGTCACCACCAGATAATAGCACAATGGGGCAAGGAACCACCACCACTTGGGTCCATGACATTTATACTTGTCAGACTTGCCCCCCTGTGCTCTTGCTTAATATCTCTATGAAGCACTGGGACCTGTCATCTGGGATTCTGGAGCAGTGTCATCAGTATGAGAATAACACACTTCCCTCCCTCCCCATTCCTTCTGAATCATCTTAGGAGTTTCAGGTGCTGAAACAGGTATGGAGGATCTATGGGATGGATGAAGGCCAAGACACTGCAGGTAAATCCCACCAAAATGGAGGGTTAATGGTGCTCCGGTTTGGGAATTGGGATGTCAGCTTATTCTAGTCAGGGCAGTGGCGTAGCGTGGGTTGTCAGCACCCGGGGCAAGGCAAGTAATTTGCGCCCCCTAACCCGTGGATTTTAGCACTCAGAGAGCTGCGAGAGCGAGCGCCCCCCCCCCGATGTTGCGCCCGGTGCAGCCGGCCCCCCCTGCACCCCCCACGCTATGCCACTGAGTCAGGCTAGCACTCCATCTGTGAGAGCAGGCATGTGGCTTGGAGGTAGACCAATGCAATTTACGTGCTACTACCCTTGAAATCTGCAGCTAGTGCAGAATGCTGCTGCCAGTTATTGTACCATGTGACAAAAGGATGCCATCACACATCTCCTCAAGTCACTAGACCGGCTTCCTGTGAGCTATCAGTAAAGAAGGGAGAGAAAGTCAATTCAGCTTGCATTTAAAGGACAATCTACCTAATTTGCAGTTCCTGAACCAAAATGAAGTCATCCTTCAGAATTTGAACCTCTCCAAATTTTGTAGTGCAGTTCTCCAACCAAATAGTATGTTCAACATGGATATACTAAGTATAGTATACATTAAAACACATATATCCGTGAAAATAACATACAAAAATGAATTATATTGGGGAATTAAGGATTCTGCTATATATATATTTACACACACACATACGACAACCATATTTATATAGATGATTTGCAAAGTATAAAAAAGTAACAGATGTTAAAATATAAACATCCATAATTAAAATACACAATAAAACAATCCCATTAAAACATTAAAATTGCACCATCCATAATTTAAAAATGCAATAAAACAATCCCATTGAAACAGCACAATGATTACAAGAGGAAAATCAGATCCAGAGATCAAGGGGATGTGTTTGTGTGTTATGTAATTACCTGTCTCCAGATCGTCTAAACACTGTTATTTATTTTAGCAGCAACTTATCATATTTTTTCACTCCAATGAGGATATAAGCCCCTTCTAATTTGAATGATCTGTTCATTTAATTACACTCTGCATTTAGCCATTTCTCCTCTCCCTAAACAACACTCAACTAAGCCAATAATTTTCTTTTTCCATGGAGTCACCATCTCCATAAATGAAGAATTTGGCCACAACACTACAAAAACAAACTCACCATGAAATCAAACCTTATTTGCCTTTGTTGGAGGAAGGTGGATTGACACCTGGCGCATTCAACAATGGACAAATTGGAGGCTGTGCAGTGGCAATTTATTGTGACTTGAAATTACATATTAAAATTAAGCTTGGGGGGGGGGGGATGACTGGAACTTTGATTTGCAAGCTTCATGGCTGAGTGATATTAAAACTCATCTATAAGCCAGCACAGCAACCAGTCAGAAAATGGAAAACTATTAAGTGGAGAGCTGAGGAAAATAATTACACAGGGCAAGATTCTTATTCCAAAAGTGATCCAATAGGCTGACATTGTTTGGTACAAAAAAAATGGTCTCTCTCTTTGTGAAGTTTGGCTAATAGCAAAATAAAATAAGGCTGCAATGGTAAGCTATTGCATACTTATGGGAGGTGGGTCATTGAACACAGGTGAACTTCTGGATAAGGTTGACATGCATAGGATCAAACAACCCATACTCTCTATATTGTTTGTCCTATTGTCCTATTAGAGCTGCATTCCAAAATGCCTTAATGATTCAATGTTTTATACCCTTGCAAATATTTATTTTATTATTATTATTATTATTATTATTATTAAAAATCCTATTACATGAACTAAGGAATCAGATATTTAAAAGTATCAACCATGGGACTGAACTGATGACAGAAATCATAACATGTGAATACTTGTGATGCATGTCATGTTCTATTCTGAGCCATGCTGGGCAACTGCATTTGCAATTCCTTGGGTAGATTAGAGCAATGGGGGAGAAGAGTTGGGGAACAAGCCAGGAGTCAGGAGCAAGCAAGATCAGTGGGCAAACCAGAGAACAAGCAGGGAGGCCAGGAGTCAAAAACCAGGAAACATTGGAGCTCAGCTGAAAGATCCTTCTAGTCTAAACCTCTTTGGCCAACTTCCTATGCTCCTAGAATGACAGACACAGGTTTCCTGGGTGCCCACCTATCCAAGTACTGATCAGGCTCATGCCTCCTTCATTTCTGTAAATATCTACACCAGACCCTCCAAGTGTCCTTATTTTCCAGGGACATCCCAGATTTACAGAAACCATCCCGGTTCCTGATTTGATCCTGGAATGTCCCACTTTTTCTTAGGATGTCCCTATTTTCATTGGAGAAATGTTGGAGGGTATGGAGTTTTCCGACCCCCGAGCCATCCAGTATAGGGAAGGGTTTTTTCTCAATGTTTAATACTTTATTATATTTTTATATATGTTGGAAGTTGCCCAGAGTGGCTGGGGCAATCCAGTCAAATGGACAGGGTAAAAATAGTAAAATTATATTTATGGAATGGGACGTCCCTATTTTCATTGGATAAATGTTGGAGGTTATTTTCTACATCCTCTGCCTTAAACCAAAGCTGTCCATTCAGGCCCTGGCTGGGCCTTGCCCACAGCCAGCTCCACAATTTGCTTGCCTCAATCTATAACTGGGTCCAAGCAAGACTACAGAATGTGAGTTGGTCTTCCACAGCTGTGCCAGGGTCACTCCAATGTTAAAAGGCCAAAGAGAGGTTTAGATTAGATGCCATTGTGGTATCTTTCAGCTCTGTGGTTCTAGGCCTGTCCTTTATTCATCCTGGGCTCTAAAGCCTCCAGATGCTGACAAACAGCCACCCCAGCAATTGGCAGCAGCTTACTAGCAGCTGCTACCTGCAAGAGATGAAGTTGGCAGGCAAGTCCTGAATGCTAGCCAGCTGTATTATTTTGCCCACCAGCTCTAGAATTTCTTACTAGCAACTTACTTGCTACAGAGACTTTCATTAAGTTTTCTGGCTCCAGCATTTGGATTTGAGCTGGCCTACCCCAAGGTATCCTTGCATAAGGGTTGATGAGAAATCCAGCCAAATATTTTGCATACGAAATATGTTAGTTGAATATTGCATTGAGAGGCATAGCTTGAGCATTCGGCAGACCCTGGTAAATCGAAGCCCATTGTCTAGCTGGGTGATGGCTGGCGTGTTGCAACAGCCTGGTCCTAATTGTCTTGTGCAATCCCAGGCTCTGAAATGGAATGGGAAGGAAAGTTCTTGCTGAATCTTAAGGATTCTGTTCTACAGGAAACACCTCCCATTTCCAGGATCCTGCAGCCATTTACTGTATGGTTTCATATAGACATACAATAGCATTAAACAACAGCAACATACCCTAGCTAAGCCTGGCAGGACAGCTTACATTATGGTCTTAACCCTTTTGATGCATTAATTAGAGCTAAGCATGTTGGTTATAAAAGGCTGGATGTATCCCACAATAATTGAAGTATTGAAAGGGACCCCAAGGATCATCTGGTCTAACCCTGTTTGATGCAGAAATCACAGCTAAAGAATCCTTGACAGATGGCCATCCAATCTCACTTTTAAAACCTCCAATGGAGAGTCTACCATCTGAGGTTCGTCTGACTGCAAGGGCTTGAGAAAGCCTGGCAGTGGAATTTCAGGGCCTGGACAATGGGGTGCATGGCAGACATAATCCTACTGACCTCTCCATGCATAGACTGGAAGCTCAAGTGAAGCTCAAGTGAGCAGCCTATATTATGTTATGTTACATTACATTATATTTTCTCAACCCATTTTTCAACTGCCATCCCACAAGATCTTTAAACAGGCTGCCTGCTACTGTTATAATGAACATTATGATGGTTGCTGTAGATGTAACTGAACACAGAATCTAATTCAATTCCTGCTCCAAGCTTTATCCTATTAAGTTATTTAAATTTTAGGCTATATTTTATGTGTCAATCAAGCTACCCCATTCTGAGTTCAAAAAATAAATTGCCGCCTCACCTCCACACCTCCCTCCCAGAATTATGCACTTTTTAAAAGTCTGTTGCTTTTTGCTTATCTTTCCAGAGAACAAATGAAGACTCTTTGATGCCTTTCATCTATTGTTTTCACCCATTATTTAATACTACTTTTAAAAGCCAGCTTTGAAAAGTATGTATGGTTTGAAGTAAACTCATTCCATAAAACAATATATCTTAGGGGCAGAAATAAAGTTAAAAATTGCAAAAGGCAGCTGCTCCTTCTGTGTGAATGCTTTCCATATTGAGTAGCATGGAAATTTAGGGTACTGCAAAATGGGCAGGCTTCAAAAGACTGCTGTGATTCTATTTCCTTCCCCTTTAATATAAACATTTCCTAATCATACGGCTCATTCCTGCAGTTTTGAATACTCCGCTCCCTGCCTAATAGCACAATCTTATCCCCCCGCCTCCAAAACTGTGTAATGACTTGGAAGTCACCACCACTGCCTTCAGTGGATCTTCTAATCCAACTCCCTGGAATACAGGAATCTCAGCTAAAGCATCCATGACAGATGGCCATCCAACCTCTACTTAAAAACCTCCAAGGAAGGAGAGTCCACAACCTCCAAAGGGAGTCTGTTCCACAGCTCTTACCATCAGAAAGTTCTTCCTGATGTTTAGTTGGAATCCCCATTCTTGTAATTTGAAGCCATTGATTTGGGTCCTACCCTCCAGAGCAGGAGAAAACAAGCTTGCTCCATCTTCCACTTGGCAATCCTTTAGATATTTGAAGATGGCTATCATATTTCCTGTATCTCCTCTTTTGCAGGTTAAACATACTCAACTCCCTCAACCATTCCTCATAAGGCTTGGTTTCCAGACCCTTGATCCTCTTGGTTGCCCAGATTTCCTCTGTCAGATTTGGAGAAACAGCAGAACAAATTTAGAGGGCATACTATGGGACAAGTACGGGGGGGGGGGTGTGGATCCCATTGTGGAAGCAGAAAGGCAAGTAAGGAACCATTGGGCATCATTTTAAGGCGTTTGGGGAAGAGAAGGGAAGAGAAATTCTGCTCTTAATTAGCAGTAGCCAGGAAGTAAGGTGTGTTTATATATCTCTTTTCTGCGATTATTGCAAGTCAACATAGGTTCGCAACAGATATAGACAGATACTACGATGTAACAACTGAGTTCATTATGACTATAAATCATCAAAATTAAATATCACAGATCGATGAAATGCTCAATTCCTAACATTTGTACTAGAACAATTGTTATAATGGCTGCATCAATTAGATAGTCACAGTTCATTTACTCGAACTAAGGAAAAATGCCAACAAAATGCAGCAGCAATGAAAGTCCAGAAGAACAGAGATGCCAAACCACTGCTTAATGAATGTAGGTTCATTAATTTCAATAGGTCTACCCTTTGTAGGGCTTAGTTGGAGCTGTCTCATTGCTTCTTCCTTCAGGTGGTATTCAGCTAAATAGTTATGCAAGTGGAATGCCTTCCACTTCCACAATGGGATCCCACAGAATGCCCTCTAAATTTGTTCTGCAGTTTTCCCAAATCCTGGAGAGAAAATCTGGGGGTGGCATGGAGAACAGGAAAGTCAGGTGTGTGGGAGTCCTGTTGCACAAGTGGACGTGATCCTCCTCACACAAATTTTTAATTTAATACCACCTAAAGGAAGCAGCAATGGATTGGATCCAACTAAGGTCACATTCCCAGAGTTTCCTGTGAATAGGGATTGACATTGAAGCTCTGGGAGAGGACAGTGGGATCTTCTAACAACTCTCAACACTTCTAAAAAAACTACAGCTCCCATCATTCTTTTGGGGGAAGCCATAACTGTTTAAAGCATCTTCTTGGTGCTTTAAAGGTGTGCTGTAAATGTGATGTAAGTCCTACTTCGAGTAGACACATTGAAATTAATGAATCTATATTGTCTATTAATTTCAACAGGTGTATTCTAAGCACGACTAGTATTGGATACCACCCAATGCTAAATTTCTCCTCCACTAGTGAAATGATCATCCACACAAACAGAAAAACAAGCAAACAAATAAAACACCAGCCCAGAGATTGGGTGGAGAATATTGAGAGACCATATGTGCATGGCTGCAGTTGCAACTGCTTCTGTATTGGAAGCCTTGGGGAGCATGTGCTTGCAGTCTGGCTGGCTCCCCCGTGTTCAGCCTGCTGACATCACTGAGAGGCAGCTAGTCAGTCAGTCAGAAGTCCCCTCACCTCCACCAGGATCTTCAGAATGCTACTGGTAAAGGCAGGAATATCCCTCTCCCCTTGATCCTCCTATAACATCAGCCAACACTTCCCACTTTTGAAACACTTCACTGGCTGTTGTTTACAGAGATCACACTTGTGCTGCTATCTGACTATCCCAATACCTCCCATTTCAATCAGATAAACAAAACCACACCTATGTGTGCAGCAGAACTCAAATCTCGCTTTCATCTGCCTCCTGCAAACCCAGCTTCAGCAACCTACCCCCCCCCCCAAAAAAAAAACACACCAGAGGTGCACATGGCCTGCTATTCATTTATTTTTTATCGGGCTGCACTTCTGAAAAGCAGAGCTTTCCCCTAGCAATGGAATCAGATAAGATTATGGGGCATGTCAATAGATTACAAAAGGCCTGGCTTGTTATTGTAGTGTAATTATGATAAGATCTCTTTCTGTTAAGCTCACACCTCAAGATACAGCTATAACTATACAGGAGCTGGAACGTCTCCTTATTTAATAATAAAAGCAGCTGTCAAATTTACAAAGATGTCAGAGCAGATAAAGGCTCAGTAGCCACACTATGCTCTGACAAAGTGCTCATTTTCGAGAACGTGGCTGCCACTATTATCAAACAAGATAGGGGTGTGATGTGAGATTATATATAATTTTTGCAAAACTCAGAAGTGTTTTCAATTTTTCTACATCCACCTAATCCAATTCTTATTTCTTGCAGCTAAGTGCTTTGAAATGAGACCAGGTTCTGCACACTATATCTGCACTGCCTTTCCAACAGGTATAAAATTAATTCAGGGATGTTCTTCTGCTTCATGCCAGAAGAGGAGATTCTTGTGCTATTTCATCCAGGAAACAAGGAATAGTAAAGTCTCTCATGAAGCAAGCAAGCAGGACCATGAGTTTCCTACCTGGAAGTGGTCATGCTGCAAATTATTGATCCTCCTCCTTCTCTTTTGATCCTCTTGTGTTTTATTATCCAATCTAACCATTTAATTGCATAGGTGGGCTTTTTATGGTTGATGTGCATTCGTTTGCCCTGAGGCAGTCGAACCAGTAAACCAAATATGTAAGTGCAGTAGGGGCGGGAATGATATCTCCGTTTGCAAAAGGATTTTCCTCCCCGGAAGCAATGGACAGAAAAATGGACATGGAACTTGCACTAGATTCCACTATGCTTCCAGAAATGTCTTCTAGAGCACGTGATACCTCAAATATTATGTGAAAATTAACAGTTCAGGAAATGGCAGGAGAACAGAATCAACTGCTGTGTCAATGCAGCCCAAGTTAGATCATAGAATCATACAACAATAAAATTGGAAGGAACCCAAAAGGTCATTAGTCAAAAGCCACTGCAAGGCAGGAATCACAGCTAACAAATCCATCATTGGTTCATCTACTTCAGCACTGTTAACAGTGACTAGCTCTCCAGGATTTCAGGAATGAGTCCTTCCCAGCTGGAAGTACCTGGAGATGCTGGTTATTTAACTAGGGATATTATGCATGTAAAGCCCTACAACAAAGATTTGACCTCTTTTAAATGCCACAAGTTATTCCAACCCAATCCTTTTTTTAAAAAAAGTTTAACCCTCTTTTTTTTGCTTTTGCTTTTTGCTAGAATTCTCCTAGAGCAACTTACATGTCAGGGACAAACAATCCCTTCCTTCTGGTTTTTAATCTAAAAGATATGGCACCAAAGGAAAAAGGGGAGCAGGAGGGAGGAGGACAAAAGCAGGTTCACACACTAGTTACAGAGTTCATATAATGACCAGCTGGGATGGAAACAGTTCCGATGAAATGGCTATTTCTAGATGACAGAGAAGGGAAAAGATGAGCCAATGCAGCTGGTCTCTTGCAGAAAAATAGGTGAAACAGCCCTGCTTCCCTTCTCTCCCTCCACTCTGAAGTTGGATGATGTGGCTGTTGTTAGGTGACAGTTGAAAAAGCTATAATATACTATTAGTTTAGATGAAGTTTCCCTGGCCTCCACAACTGTCCCATTCATTTATGTGGAAGATGCATATCCACAGGTCCGTGTGTGTGTGTGTGTGTGTGTGTAGATATGGCTGAGTTTTCTGGTGTCCTGAGGCTCTGCATTAAGGCAATAACCATTTTCCATAGCCTAAGACATTCATAGTCAAAACAGATTCATAATCCACATTGGCTGGGAGAATTCCTGCTTCTAATATTAATTCTCTTCCTTAATTTTTATCAAACTGTTTCAGTAGTTATACCTTCACCGGGGGGTGGGGGGGAGAATGTTAGTATGGAACTGGAAAAGGGCAGCACTGCAAACAAAACCCATCATTAGAAAATGATTAGGAGTCACAGAAGCATGAAGAGTATTCTATAGAGGCAACTTCCAAAAGCACAGGCAATATCAAATAGGAAACACAATGACTACTGTCCTCTTTCCCTATGGACCATTAACTCAACTTCAAGAAAACAGGTTTATATTATCAAGGGAGAGGCTTGTTCAAACAAGAAACTGTTTCTTTATTTCCAGGAATAGTGACAAATCCTGGCAGGAAGTAGGCATATGTTTTTTGCTCCCCATCAGTCAGACATCTACAGAATGAAATAATTTATAGGTACTGCACATATATGCCTAGCCAGATGACAAAAATCTGCATGAGGACAGAGGCGTTCCTTGATGGACATTTTGTAGGAAGGGTATATGATGGTGCATGAACATTCAACCATGGTGTAGAAAGCAGGTGAATGCACAGCCAACACTGAGGGAATACAAAAGAGTAATAATTAGCACCTTTAGTGCTTTGGCATAGTCAAAGTTTTGCCATGCATTATCTCAGTAATTCCCACAAGAGCCTTGCAAGTTACATAAATATTATTTCAGCCCTATTGAAGTGGAGATGGGGCTGAGGCTCAGAGAACAAAGAACTGAGAACATACGGCCAAAAATAAATTTGATCCAGGTAAGCCTGGTGTGCAGATCAATTTCTCAACCGTTATACCATGTTAGCTCTCTGTAGGGCAGTTGTGGAAAACCTGTGGCCCTCCAAATGTTACTGGATGACAATTACAGATGTTGCAAAAATTTATGCTTCGTTGGCTCAGAATAGGAACTTTGGAAATATGATTGTTATGCCCCACAAGTTCTTCTCCGGATCCAAATATCATAGGCAGATTTAGGGGAACACGGCCCGTTTGGTCACACTGGGTGCGGAGCCTCAGGGGCACCACAACTATGATTGCTTCATTCCTATCATGGTCGAAGCAGTGAATCTTCAACATCAACTTTGTTGGACTGGTCATGTTGTTCGGATGCCTGATTATCGTCTTCCAAAGCAACTACTCTATTCCCAATTTAAGAACGGCAAGCTTAATGCTGGTGGACAACAAATGAACTTTAAAGATGCTCTCAAGGCAAATCTTTAAAAATGTAGTATAAATATTGACAATTGGGAAACACTAGAGCTCATTAGTTTCGAGGAATTTTTAAATGACACAATTCAGGGAAAACTGAAGTGAGAGAATAAAAGGCTTTAAACTGTGTAATTTCAAGTTTCTGCAGCATCACTAATTATAACGTGTTTGGCATTTAGTATCACCCTGACCGATATATATATATATATATTCTTTTCCCCCACTTTAATTTTCTAAAAGGCTTATCAAAAAGTAATTCAAAACATTTGTATTGCAGTAGGCTAGTGAATAAGGACTGGGCAAACATTTGAAGGGATTGGCCCCTCAGGTCTCAGACATGCCCAATAAATATGCTCCGCTTTTCTGGAGTAGAGTACAGGACTTAAAGTTCTTTGGGAGAAAGAAACTTAATAGAACTTTGTCCTCTTTACCATTCATAAAGGAAGGCAATAAGCCTTCTGTAATTATACTCCAGGGAGCTGTAAAGAACTTCTTTGAGGCACAGAAGGTCCCTCATTACGTAGCAGGGCCAAAGCACTTCCGATCTTGTTTAAAGATTCAGTCAGTTTCCTCACCTCTTCATATTGAAAGGCAGACAGAGGGTTCACTCCTCCAAAGGAAAGTATACTCCCTCTATACATATTACACAGTTCTCTTATCCATGCATACTTCAGAAGAAAACAGTCAATTTAAATTAGGGTAGAGTCTCCAAAAGCTTCTCTGCACTGTTTTGTAGGAGGTAAAACATTTGGGGAGGGAGGTGAAATTTTCCAAATTTTTCTCAGAAAACTCACTGCAGAGGAATTTCGGCTTTCCTTTTATTGATTGATACCTTGTTGTTGGTGTTGTTTCAGTGAATATAAGCAGTTAAAGCAGCGGTTCTCAACCTGTGGGTCCCCAGATGTTGTTGGACTACAACTCCCATCATCCCTGAGCTCTGGCCTTGCTAGCTAGTGGTGATGGGAGTTGTAGTTCAACAACATCTGGGGGCCCACAGGTTGAGAAAGGCTGAGTTAAAGGATTCAATGGACTAAGGATGCAAAACATTTTCCAGCAGTTCCCTTTTAGGCACATACTAATGCTGGGCTAATGTGGACAAAGCAATGAATCTGAATCTCACCTTTGCACAATAGTTTCTACGCACTCACCCCCCCCCCCCCCCGTCCTCTACCTAGGGAAACAAGAAGTGGCATGAGAATTCAAGGACACAAACACTCAAGGAAGGTGCAAAGCAGGGCTGGTGAAGGGTGTGGTTCAGGAGGGTATGTGGAGTGTGTCCTGAGGGCTAGACAAAAACCTGCTCCTTGATCTCAGGAACCATTCTGCAGTGTTTGCTTATAATACATTAAAAGATGTAAAAGTGCAATAGTGAACAGCCAAACAAAAACTCCCTAAAATATATAGTAAATAGATAAACATATTCGTTTCTGGTCTCCCTTTCCCCCTTCAGACATTTCCAGATGCTAAAGCGTGTTCTCAATAAAGGAGAGCACGTGTTGCGGATGGGGACGGTCAAAACACTCTGTGGTAAGTAGGCAGGTTGGTATTAATGGGCCTGTTTGGATCCTGTTGCTGGGGCAAAATAGATGTTGCCAATTTAGGGGTGGGATCAGAGGGTATTTAAGCAGGGTCCACAGCAAGCTACTTTCTCTTTCGCTGTGGACATCGGATCAGTACCGAGCTTCAGCTGGAGACTGGTTGTATACCGACCTTATTTTCACCCCCCCCTCTCAGTTTTCCCTCTTTTTTAATCTCTTTCTTGGTTTTGGTTATTGCTTTCTAATTTTCTTTACCTTCCCGGCGCTCAGATTTACCTACCGCATTTGGCGAAGGGTTGGGGCCCCTGGGCCTAAGGGCTCGTTGGGGGGGGGGCGCTGGGGCGTTGTAGGACCAGTCCACCCTCGCCTGCTCCGAGGTTCTATTAAGGCCTGCTCCTGGCAGGCGGTGGTCTGGGGGCGGCGTGGGCGGCGTGGACGCCCGCGCGGCCCAGGGAGCGACGCGAGCGGCTCCCCCGCGGTGCTTCGTCGCCCGCTTAGCGGGCGCCTCGTGGTTGCGCTCCCCTCTTCCCCCCCTCCCCCACCCCCGTTCCGACGCCCGAACTCACCAGGGGGTCTGTAGGTCTAACCGTTGCGGCTGGCGGCTGGGGCGTAGGTTGTGCGCCACGTGGCGCTCACGGGAGGCGGTTTAATACTCCGCGCAGCATTCTTCGTGCCTTTTCGACGCGCTGGGGAGTGTGTTTGGGCCTACAAGCCTTGACCGTTTACGACGCCATTTTAGGGGCAATTTTGGCGGGAGCGCCATTTTGCCCATCCTCCAGGGCTCCGGCGGCCATTTTGTGTAAGGGCAGCTAGCTTGGAAGGGGAAGCGGTTCCCCCTAGTGGCTGGCTTGTGTTAAGCGCAGGTGAATTTGTTTACTATTTGGTGATGGTTTTCTTTGGCTGGTACTGATCTACGTTAATTTTCGGAATTTGGTGGCCATTGGGCAGCGTTCATTCTTAATTTACACTGATCGTTGATTTGACTACTGGTTGGTGGTACAGCAGGGTTGCCACTTCTGCTACTGACTTGCTCCTTGATTCTGCTTACTCAAGTGTTATTTTAATTTAATTTTTGCTTACTTAACTCTTCCTTTATTGTTTTGTTTACTCAAGCTTGTTATTTGGTAATTTGATTTATTCCTTTATTTTATTTATTACTATTATATTTTCTTTTCATCAGTAGTAGGAATGGCTCCCAAGAGGAAGGCGGCCGTAAGTTGGCCCGGGGCAGTGTCCTCAGCGAAGCGACCTATCAGAGGCCCATCCCAGGCCTTGCGTTCTCCGGAAACAAGTCCGTCTTTGAGGCGTCTTCAATCTATGGTCACCGATCTTGCTGATGACCCAGTGGCCTTGGCGCACGTGGAGGCTGAGATGGAAGGCCTGGTGCAACGCTGTTCAACTTCACCGACTCCTCCCGCGATGCCAGCTCATACTGCTGACGCATCGTCCCCGGCGTTGTTTTCTAGCGAAGATGAAGGAGCGAATCCTTCTGATGAGGGTTTCTTACCTAACACCCAAGTGTCTCAGTCCCCGGTTTTACCGGTGACCCAGGTAGCCCCAACAAGGGCGCGGAGGGGCGCCAGAAGGGCGCCCAGGCGAAGAGCCTCTGCCCGGGCCAGGGCCGCAGGGGATACCTCAACGCAGTCCTTAACGGCTTTGAGGTCTGTGCCGGGTCATTCATAAGTTGTCTCCTTTCAGTCGGTTTCAGGCTCTGCCCAGCAGGACGATGGTTCAGAGTCATCGGTTGAGGACAGCCTTCCCCCTCCGCCAAAAGCCTCTTCCGGTGGGCACCGGCGCCATAAAAGGAGTTCTAGAAGACGCACCAAGAGGAGGCGTAGGGACACCTCTTCTTCTTCCTCAGGTACTTCATCCCAGACCTCTAGTAGTGATGAGGAAGCCTCTCTTAAGCTTTATTGGGGCTTTGGAGAGGCTTCAGGGCTCCCAAAATGGGCATGGGAGCGTAGGGCAAATTCACACAGGGCAAAGTATGGGGCGGTGCAGGAATGCCGGGAAGGAGTCCTGGTGCCCGACGTTAAGGTCTCCACCAACTCAGCCAGAGACATTATTCCTGGCGCGCACTTGTCCGCCAAGTTGCGCTCCAGGATTTTGGATGGCCGTTATGTGGATATATTTAGCCTGGCCCCCTCGCTGGAGGGCCAGGACTCGCAGGAGAGGGCCACGCCCTCTTCTAGGAAGCGGGTGGTCGTGGCTAAGGCGGATAGGACATTCGAACGCTGGCTGGACAGCTTCCAGGTTTTCGCTGGAGTGGTGTCAGCAGCTTATCCTAGGAGGTCTCTGCACTTATGGGTGTACCAGACTATAGTCCGTTCGGCCTTCACGATGGCTGGACAATCTGCTGCGATATCCTATGATGAGAATTTCAGGCGCAGGGCTGCCAAGATCCCTACGGCCCGTTGGGACCGGAAGGATCTGGATGTCTGGACCACCGATGTGGCCCCATGTATTGATAAAAAGGCACCGGAACCGCAAAAACCCAAGGCTGGCCCAGCGCGGCCAGGTCGCAAGCTGTTTTGCTGGGATTTTAATAAGGGCACTTGCCAACGGCAATTTTGCAGATACTCCCACGTTTGTGAGAAGTGTTCAGGTAGCCACCCGGCGTCCGCTTGTGCTGGGGGACGGCGGCCTTTTCGTAAGGGCGGGGGCTCTCAGCAGCCCTCTAAGTCTGCTCCCCAAGCCCCAGTTGTTGGGGCAGGAAAGTAGCGTGCTCCTTACGTTGGCCGATACCCCGGTCCGGCTTCAGCCGTTGCTTAACTTGTTAAAATCCTACCCGGACCGGGAGGCAGCGGCCTATTTGAGTGATGGTTTTTTGTTCGGCTTTAGAATCCCGGTAGTTTCAGCCCCGGTGGCGAGGAATACGGCAAACCAGAAGTCTGTCAAAGATATGCCAGATGTGGCGCGTAAGAAGATTGGGAAGGAACTGGCCTTACGTCGTATGGCTGGCCCCTTCGTTGCTCCCCCATTTCCTAATTTGCATGTCTCCCCCTTTGGGTATAGTTCCTAAGAAGGCTCCTGGGGAATTTCGCCTAATTCATAACCTTTCACACCCTAGGGGCACATCAGTAAATGATGTCATTCCCCCGGAGCTTTGCTCAGTGAAGTATGCTACTCTTGATCATGCGATCAAGATAATTCGGAAGTTTGGGCCTGGGGCCCTTTTGGCCAAATGCGACATTAAATCTGCATTTCGGCTACTCCCAATTCATCCGGATGACTTCTGGTTGCTGGGTTTTTATTTTGATGGGGGATATTATATCGACAAGGCCATGCCCATGGGCTGCTCGGTGGCCTGTGCCGCCTTTGAGTGCTTTAGTTCATTCCTGGATTGGGCATTGCGTAAAAGGACGGGGCTGGGTGGAGTCACCCATTATTTGGACGATTCCTTACTGGTCGCAGCAGGCGATACAGGTGACTGCGTGGTGTTATTACAAGCCTTTGCGGCTCTAACGGAAGAGCTGGGTGTGCCTTTGGCAGCTGGAAAGACGGAGGGTCCTTCTACGCAAATGACATATTTGGGCATCTTGCTGGATACCGTGGCCCAAACTTCCAGCTTGCCGGCAGATAAGATATTCACCTTACGGGCGGTCATTGAGAAGAGGCTTCCTTTGAGAAAGGTTACCTTGCGACAGCTGCAGTCGTTGCTGGGGCACCTGAACTTCGCCTGTAAGGTGGTCGCTCCTGGACGACCATTCTGCTCTCGCTTGGCCAGGCTCATGTCGGGCTTGAGAGCCCCGCAGCATAGGGTGCGCCTCTCTAGTCAGGTGCGGGCTGACCTACGCATTTGGCTGGAATTCCTGGCGGACTTCAATGGGGTGTCTCTGTGGCAGGACACTCTAAACTTACAGAATGATTTTCAGGTGCATTCGGACGCTGCGGGATCGCTGGGGTTTGGCCTGTTTTGGGACGGTAGGTGGTGCGCAGAGCACTGGCCGCCGGCCTGGCGTGGGGAAGCTATAACTCGGGACCTAACTTTTCTTGAGTTTTTTCCCATTGTAGTGGCCGTGCATCTGTGGGTCGAGCATTTCAGGAACCGTCGAGTTTGCTTTTGGTCTGATAACATGGCAGTGGTGAATGTGCTGGCTAAGCAGTCTTCACGATCTCCTAGGGTGTCTGCTTTGTTACGGGCTTTTGTTTTACATTGCCTGCGTTTCAATATCGTGTTCTCTGCCCGTTTTGTACCTGGTGTATCTAACGAGATTGCTGATGCTCTGTCCCGTTTTCAGATGGAGCGCTTCAGGTCCCTGGCGCCAGAGGCTCGAGACCGTCCGGAATTTTTCCCGGATCACCTCTGGAACCTTGGCAGCACTTAGTTTTACAGGGAGTAGCTGCATCCGTTGCGCCCTCCACCTTGCGGTCTTATAAGAAGGCCTGGACTGATTTTTTGCATTTTACGGGGCAGTCAGTTGCGGGGGTGGTTAGTACCCCCCATTCCACCTCTCAGGTACTCCAGTATTTGGCGCATCTGTATCAGATGCATCGCGCAGTTAGGACAATGAGAATCCATGTAGCAGCGATTTCCTTCTTCAGCAAAGCATTTTTTAATAAGGATCCCTGTCGGAAGTTTGTAGTGAGGAAAGCTCTGGAGGGCTGGGGACGCCTTCGTCCATCCAGGCCAACCTCCAGGCGGCCCATCACGTTTGATTTGCTGACAAGGATACGCAGCAAACTAAGGGGTATCTGCTGGACTAAATATGAGGCTCGGCTATTCTCCGCAGCATTTTCTCTGGCATTTTTTGGGGCCCTGAGAGTAGGGGAGGTGGTCCTTGAACCTAGGCGGGACGGAGGTTCGAGGGGTTTACTGTTGCAGGACGTGAGCGTGTCTCCGTCGGAGCTGCAGGTGAATGTCAGAAGCTCAAAAACGGATCAGCTGGGAAGGGGAGCGGTTATTCGGCTCCCGGCAACTGGGGAGGTGGGCCCATGCCCTGTTAAGGATCTCCAGAAATTCCTGGCGGTACGACCTCCAGGTGGGGGCCCCCTGTTGCTACACGAAAACGGGCAATCGTTGACAAGACAACAGTTCACTAAGGTATTACGCAAAGCTATTGCAGCATGCGACCTTACGGCTTCTGAGTTTGCTCCTCATTCCTTCCGGATTGGGGCAGCGACGACAGCCGCTCATTGGGGTCTAACGGCGGAAAGGATTCAGGATTTGGGCCGGTGGAAGTCGGATGCCTTTAGGGGTTATGTGCAGAAATGATGCGTTTTCGTGTGCTTACGTCTTTTGTTTCCACCCTAGGCCCTGTTGCCATTCGCATCTGGATTGTGGGGCACAGTATTGTGCATTGGGCGGCTAGCAGAGCTCGACAGTCCGGATTGGGTGCCGGCCTGGGTCTTCCGCAGCACGTACGAGTGTCTTGGATCTCCAGACGGGGGATGCTGTGGAAAGAACTTTTGCCACTTATACAGAGGCGTGTTTCCTTGGAGGGCCCTCCTACGGCGATGGTGATACAGCTGGGAGAGAATGATATGGTCTCCTCCTCATGTTTTGTTTTACGTGCGGTTATGTTGCAAGATGTGAGGGAATTGGCAGCCTTGCTGCCCGACACTAAAATAGTTTGGTCACAGTTGCTTCAACGTCGCATTTGGCGGGGTAGTCCCTGCCCGGCTGCCACCGAACGAGTCAGGAAGCGGATTAACTCCGCAGTGAGCAAATTGGTGGTTGAATTGGGTGGGCTTGTGATTCCTCACCCTCTTCTTACATTTCAGGCTGTTGAATATTTTAGGATGGATGGGGTTCATCTTTCCTCAGTTGGGAATGACGTTTGGTTGAATTCGGTGGTGGCCAAGTTGAAGGAATGGTTGGGTTTGTGAGTGGTTGGCGGCGAGCGTAAGAGCTCGAGTGGCGGTTAGGCATTGGTTTAAATTGGTTGGAGGAGGGGTATGGATTGGCTGTGCCTGCCCCTCAAAAGCTGCTGCTGCACGGGAATTCCGTTAAAGGAATTCAGGGGCTTACCATCCTTTCGTCCAAACCCCTGGAATCGGGTTTGGGCCGTGTAAGCCCCTAGGAGCATGCGGGGAGAAGCTGAGGGTCTGTGCCGCAGCTCCAGTTATCCCTGATCTTGTTCCTCCACACTGGCTTCCGCTGGAATCCGGGAGTCAGTGCTGTCCCCAGGCGGGGGGGACAGATAGTCATAACCAATGCCTAAGCAACCACTCATAATTTGTATGATTAATAAAGTTGTGGCCAAAATTTATGCCAAAAACCTTAAACAAAAATCATGTGTGATGTGTGAGTTATTGGGGAAGGGTGTTTTGGGGGACCTCAGCACGCAAGAGCAATTCATCTTATCTATAGATGTTCCTTCCTTCCTTCACTTATTTTTGACCAGGCAATTATTTCAACCCGCAAACTCTTTCTGCTATGCATCCAGACACATCTCTCTCTCTCCCCCCTGCTTTTAAAGTTTTCCTCTTCTTTGAACATGCCCTTGCCCTGTTCACAGGAAACTTACACACAGCCATTACTTGCCAGGGGGCTGCTGTCGCCTACCTGCAGCCAGGTAGTTTTCTGCTATGTTTTCCATTTCAGCAAAATACAAATAAAGAGAAGAGGGAGGGGGTGACACTTTCTGGACCAGAATTCCTTAGAGCTGAGAGCTGCAGACACAAAAGTTCCTCTTGCCAATGTTTATGTGCCTCAGAATGGCCCCAAACTGCCTGGACCTGGCGGCCTGGGGATTCTGCTTACCACACAGAAATCTGAGACCAGCAGCCATTTCACAAACAATGAGTCCCTAACCAGGAACATATGCTCAGCAGGCCACTATTTGAGGGATTATGCACAGCCGAGGTGAGAGACGATGACAGTGGGTGTTTTGTTTCCATAGAAGATTAGGCCAGTTTTGCCTCTTCAGGGTGCCTGTGTGTTTTCTTCCCGCTACTCATGCCATTCACCTAGGATAAACTTTCCATTTACTGGCAGTTATCTGTCTGCAGATGCACAGTCATGAAAAGGCCCAGTGTAAACTGAGGCACAGATTATTATTTTTCCAGTAAAAAACAAACAAAAAACATCTGTTTGCCAGTCTGTTTGCCCCATTCCTGCAGGAAGTGTACCAAAAGCATTCCTTAAAGTAACATGATAGGAACCAATAGGATAGCTACCTTCCTCACTGCCATAATATGTGCATTACAAACATAAAACAACATTTCACAATCGTTCTGGTGCCTCCTCTGGACCCCAATATAGGACCCCTTTCCACTTCTCAACTGTGCCATCCTGTGACTTGGTTGAAAAATAAGTTCAGAATGGTTCAACTCTCCCATTTCTCTTGGGAGACTCTTCTAAAATCTAATAGACTTTGCCATTAGGACATTCTCCTGTTATAATTCAGCACACATTTTTCTTTCGCTTGCCTCCCTGGGCTGGGATAATGTAGTAATTTGATTGGTCTCTCGCCTGTGGGCATATTGTGTCATCTGTTTTTAAATAGAACTCTCGCTGACTCCCCCCCCCCCTTTCCAAAAACCCTGTGGGATTGATGGCATAATATGCCCTATTTTTATTAGCAGATTATAATGGGATGGATGGAAAGTTGATGACCTCATCTGCCACTACTTGGCAGCCATTTGGGTTTGACCGAGTTCACTTACATTTGCTAATATTTTAGGGGGGGAAATGCTGATGAGTTGTGTAATTAACTTGCGTAGTTATTAGGAGTGAAATTAGTAACTGGGGTTTTTTTCCTTCCTTTTTTCACTTGCACAATGTTGCTGTTTCCTGCCATATGAAAGAGTAAAATATTGGCATAATCAAGGCACAATTAAGTACTTTGAAAGTCATGTTGATTCCAATGGGAACAACATAAGCATGTGGGTAATTCGTCAACTGAAATCAATGGGACATGTTTTAAATGCTTGAAGTTCACTAGATCATGCCAATAACGTACTTTTTCCTTCAATGGAGAACTAGACATGACTTCAGTGAACCGTAACTTAAGTTTCAGGAGTTAGTTACACTTTGTTTCCATTGAAACCAATAGGTCTCAAGTCAAGGCATTGTTGATTTTTCCCATCGATTTCAAGTGGAGTACAGCTAACTGACTCAGGTTCCAAGCTTTTGTCTTTTCAAGGCAGGTCATTTTGAACTGGGATTGTGGTTTCAAGTAGAAAAGCAGTAGTTGTAGGTGAAATGAGGTTCAGAAGTTACACAAGCCATCCCCACAGCCACTTTCCTCCTTTCTGGGCTCTGAGAAGATCAAAGATCATAGAATTGTAGAGTTGGCAGGGATCGCAAGCGTTATCTAGTCCAACCCCCTGCAATGCAGGAATCTTTTGCCCAACATGAGGCTCAAATCCATGACCCTGGGATGAAGAGTATCATGCTCTACCAAATGAGCTCTCAGATGGCCATGATGATGATGATTTCTCTCCTGGGAGTGACACAGTGGCTTGGGCACAAGCAGGCTTTGCGCTGCCCCAAACGGTCCGCCCGCCACCTCCCCCTCAGCTGTAGAGCGGCTGAGTGGGAGGAGGTAGGCAGACTCCTCGGAGGCCCTGGCTGGCACTACCCCTGGGCACAGGGCATGTGCGGCACCCCAGGTGCCTGATCTACTTGCTGTGCCGCTGATCAGAGATGCTTCCATGAGGAAGGGACACAACTAGATACCAGCCAACATTTTTGATAGCCATTACTCTCTCTCTCTCTCTCTCTCTCTCTCTCTCTCTGTGTGTGTGTGTGTGTGTAGTTGATGAAGAAAATTGTGGTTTCAGTGGAAGGTTTCAGTTTTATTACGTTTGTACTTTAGAGCTGAAATTCAATGAAAACCTTAGACTTAAGTGACAGAAGAAGTTTGGAGAAGAAATCAGAGTCAGATAGGAATCAGGGGCCTATTTTTAGTGCCTTGGATCAAAACTCCAGATGCAAGTACCCTCAAAGATTGAAGAATTACAAAGGCAGAATTGGCTGTTCAAGGTCATTGCTAATAATAATAATAATAATAATGAGTAATTGAACCATCTGCTTTCTTTGCCCATAATCTTTCAGGACAAATTGTTTACCATCTTACAGACATTTTATCTTCCTTTCAAAGGAAATGAGTCACGTTCTTCTAGAATTTCTTGTAGCATTGAGGAATTTTCATGGATCTGGGTGAATTGAAAGTGGGAAGGGTGGGGAAATACATGAATATTCATTTCAATCGGAATGTGAATGTGGACTCAGCTGTGTTGCAGGCCATCATATGCTTATTTTCAAGGAACGCCTTTTGCTTCCATGAATACGGTTTAGACCTTTATAAAGATCACATTTTATGACCCCCTTTGCACATGCGGTGCAATCTCATTTATGTGAACAGCATTCAGGTGGTCATTCAGAGCACTTGAAGAATTAGATATTCAGATACAATAAAATGTGTTTTATGTGGGGCCACAATGATATGGAACTCTCTTGGGGAGATGCAATGAATTCCAGGATTTTTGTCATACGATGTATTTTAGTTCCAGAGTCATAGAATCGTAGAATTGTAGACTTGGAAGGGACCCCAAGGGTCACCTAGTCCAACCCCTTCTAATGCAGGAATTCAAATTCTCTAATGTGTTTAAAGGCACCTATAGAAAAGCATCCAGAAAACAACAAAAAACAAGGTGGTGCCCTGCAGATTTTGCTGGACTCCAACCATAGCCAAGGTTGGGAAAACATAGCTCTGCATGATTTTGACATCCCCCACCTTGGCTAAAGCCATATTTTCCAACACTGCCATGGAAATCTTTAGATTTTAAGTTAGATTCATTTTTTTCAATGAATCCAGGGACACTTTTCAACTTCCTACTAAACAAATGGATTTTGTCAGGGGACTGATTTGTAAATCCAGGGACTGTCCCCAGGAAATGGGTACATCTGGTAACCTTATTTTAAGTGGCTGATGATCACATCCAAAATCCCTACAATTTTTTATTTATTGCCATTTAGGGTGATACTTTTCATCTTTCTGTGTGAATAAGGAAGTGCACCATTAGAGGGAATCCCTGCTACAAAATAGCCACTAGCTTACAGAATTCAGGAAATGCAGCTAAGGGCAGCATTGTTGCTACAAGCAATCACAATGCATTTTTAAAAAGGGGGTGGTGGAAAGCCACCATTTCTAGCTTATTATTATTATTTATTAAATTTGTATACCACCCTTCTGCTGAAGATCTCAGCTCAGTTTGCAGCATAAAAATACAAAACAAGAATACACAATGAGAACAAGAACAAAACAAACCAATAACTGCCAACCTCCCACAAACACATTTAAAAGAACATAGAATGTTAATCAGCCCATTGCCCCAGTGAAGCATCTCAGACTGATAGCGCATTTGAGAACTGCGAATGCCATCCTCTTTCTTTCTTTCTTTCTTTCTTTCTTTCTTATTCTTGGCTTTTAGGCAGGTCCTGTTTTCGGGGAGATGCTTACATAATTTCCCCTTCCTTCCAAATAGCTTCAGGCTCCTGCCTGGTTTGCAGTCTTCTCTGCTCTGCAGGTGATGAGGACAGATATGAAAATAAACTAGGCAGGGATGTTTGGATCTGACATCTCTTTGAGGTCACTGATGTCACAGAAATCTACTGGAAAGGGGGTCCTGTTGTCTGTGCTCCTCCCCCCTCCCCAAAGACTCTGTAAAATCCACATGCCCCATCTTTTTCCAAATTGTTCACCTGATTCATATTTGCTCTAAGCAGTTCCAAAAGGTTAGATTGTCCATTGTGTCAACGGTTGCTGAGGCGCACAAATAGATAAGCTCAATTATGCTCTGTCTTTCTACATGCTGCATATTGACCAGAATCATCCGCAAACTCGCCCTGATTCCATCACTGGTTTCAGTCCAAAAATCTGTCTCATTCTCATCTTAGAATCTTCCACCATAGCCTCCTTGAGACTTGCCCATATAAGGGAAATCTGAAGCCGACCTATAATTATTCAGATCAGCTAAGTCCAAAGCAAGCTTTTAAAAGAGTAACCAGTCAGATAACATCTTCCTCTCACCCAGAAGGAAACAGTTCTTATTCACTCTGGCTGCCAAGAATATATTTGACACATACTGGGCAGATAAGCATTGATGAATTCTTAGGTGTAACTCAATTAAGCCCCATTACATTTGAGATCTTCACTTCTCTGTTTGGAAGAAAAAGCACCTATCTGTGCTATTTAACTGCTAACTATTGGCGACATCCTCAGGTGGTTGGCAAAGAAGAACAGGGTGCTGTGCCTGGGTGCTTTCTTCTATTCCTCTTGAGCCTCCTCCGGCTGCATCACTCCCAAGACTCACCCACTGTCTTTGCTGGGTAGGCCTCTACCTTGCCTGCTGAGCTGTGGGGCCTTCCTCTGTATTGTGCTGCATTGACTGAAAGGTTCTTTCAGGTAAAGCTTGCAGGAGTTCTAACAGCAGAGGCACTCTTAATAAACCCGAATCAAAGGGTCACTTCAAAGGCCTTGTAGCATCCGTTTCACAGGGGAATAAAGCAGCTGAAAAGTAACTCGCAGAGAAAAATGGGGAAGCAAAAGTGGGTGGAAAAGGCTTAGTGAGACAGGGAAAGCTGTTCTCTTATCTTCTCCACAGTAGCCTCTTCAGTGAATACATCTGAACAAGGAAATGTACAGAAAATAATTCTGTCAGTCAGTGTACAAGGGAACCTGCTGTCTCACGGCAAACCTGAACTAGCATACTACACACAACCCCCCCCCCCCATTTTTCTGGTACCCCAGGGGCTTAACAACTTGTCATTTTACATTTCAGGCTAGGTGCAAACTCTGAACAGACAGATATGGTGATGCTGCCACATGTTTTTATTGAAGAAAGGCTATGAGCCCCATGTGCGTCACAACTGAATTCAGACTTTTGAGAGAGCCAGTTATGGTCACATAAGCTGAACTTGGATTCAAGTCATTCCTCTGCTGTATTTTCTAAGGCGGTGGTTCCCAAACCTTTCCCCCCACCCCACAGACCACTTGAATATTGCTGAGGACCTTGGCTGAGCACTTCATGACTTTCCTCCCTGTTGCAGCAGTTGTAGTGTACTGTGATAGATGCTGCATGCTTTTTAATTGTTTGTTTGTTTGATTGTTTTATTTCTTATACATTGTATTTTCTTGTATTACCACATGGATTTAGTCAGATTCAAATTGTAATTCAATATAGCACCATGAAAAAAGAAATAAAACTAGGGCCACACCATACATTTAAAGTGCTATGATACCAGCTCAGTCATGGCTTCTCCCAAAGAATTCTGGGAGCTGTAGTTTCTTAGGGTTGCTGAGAGTTGTTAGGAACCCATGTTCCCCTCACAGAGCTGCAATTCTCAGAGTGGTTTAATATGGGGCAGAAAACAGAACAGAGTAATTTAGAAATCATGTACACTCTACTTAATGCATTTATCCTGCCATAGACTTTAAAAAGGTATCATTGCACAATATATATTTTGAGTCCTCCTACCAAAGCTGTGGCTTGGTGGCATGGATTTGTAGTTTTTCTAGTCCTACTTAAAGGACAGGACAGTTGTTTATTCTCTTAATTGGGTTATGAGTTTCCATAGGGTTCCATATTACCCATTAATCTACGTGAAAATTCTGGGAGAATTTATTCAAAGATTTGAAGTGTGGAGCCAGTAGTATGAAGATGACAACCAAACACTATCTCTTCTTTCCATCAGATACCATTTTCCAGCAAGCAGTGGAGGTTGTCTATTGGTTCTGGAGTCATGGCTGGACTGTATGCTGACTAACTAAATTAATTCATTCAAGACAGGTGGTTTTTGTCAGTGAGAAAGCTGATCTGGGATTGGTTATACACCCCTACCTTGGATGGCTTAGCCAGGTTCACAGTTTGGGAACTGCCTAGAATTTGAGACTAGTCCAGGATCCAGTTTCATGCCTAGATGATCGGGAGGTAGTTTTTGCCAGAGGCACATTTGCACAGCTTTGGCAGCCTTTCCTGGAGAAGGCAGATTGGCCATTGTCACACATTCCCTGGTCATATGCCATGGATATTATCCCAATGCACTGTTCATGGAGATGCCTTTGAAAAGTGTAAGACAATCTATAAAATGCTGCAGCCAGCTTTGGGGGGGGGGGGGAATGTCACCCTGGATATGTTTGATCTACATTTAATGATCAGATCAATTAACAAATAAACGAAGCCAGAATGTATTGCTTCAAGCCTGTCAGACTGCAGGACATCAATGATTACACTTGCCCAGCTTTTGCCAGCCAGGTTACCTCCAGGTGCTATGAACTACTACTCCCATCAGAACCAGCCAACCTGGCTGGGCCTGATGGGAATTGTGCTCCAACATACAGTGGTACCTTGGGTTAAGAACTTAATTTGTTCTGAAGGTCCATTCTTAACCTGAAACTGTTCTTAACCTGAGATACCACTTTAGCTAATGGGGCCTCCCGCTGCCACCGCGCCACAGCCATGCCATTTCTGTTCTCATCCTGAAGCAAAGTTTTTAACCTGAGGTACTATTTCTGGGTTAGTGGAGTCTGTAACCTGAAGCATCTGTAACCTGAAGCGTCTGTAACCTGAGGTACCACTGTATTTGGAGGCAACCAGGGTGGTGAATAAGTAAGTCAACAATCCTATGCAGAATTTCAAGATGTAAATCACATTGAATTCAGAGGAACATGTAAGCTTATATAGAATCAGGGTGTGCACTGCTTTCAATTCAAAACCTCCATTTTAATGGAATAATGAATGGACAGGACATGTTGTTGTGCATACAGTATGTGCTGAACTGTGTAAAAGACATACGACTGAAACACAGGTTCATGAGCTCTGAGTTAACAACTTACATTCTCCGTCATGTCAGCCACTCAATACATTGGCACCCCCTGAACAAACATGGGGAAATGTGCATTTTAAAACCTGAGTGAAAAGAAAGGGTACAAAGATAGTTGGACAGATTTTAAATTTCTAGGGACTACTGAAAAAGTACCCTAAAGAATTCAGACATAACTTGTGGAATCTGGAAACAAGTGCAAATGGATTGTTGCAGGGCCTGTCCAAGTCAATTTGCTGCCTGGGCAAAATAGCTTTTATCACATTCACACACACACACACCAGAAGGAGGAAAATATTCTTGGATGGTAAGCATAAAATTCTGGAAAGAGCTTCAGAACTGACTTGCTAAATAACATTGAAAGGTCCAGCAGGGCAGTCAATCCTCAGGGGACTACACAAGTAGGATAAGATAGGATACACATTGTTATTAGTTCTGTCGTTTTTTAGGGGGGTGGAGTTAGGCTGTATGCTGAGACCCTTCTAATGTCTGGGCCCCCAGAAGTTAGCTTCCTGGTGAGGTAATGGGCCATTAAGGAAACAAAATGAGCCTCTCTGTTCTGGATAGCAAATAGGTGGACTCCCTCTCTCAACTCGCTGATAGTTAGAAAGGCAATGCGAGAGATGAGAGTTGAGTTATGTGAGCTAGAAGCTGTAAGCAACAGGTTGGAGAGCCAGAAAGTCAGAGTGATGCATTATTTCTGTTTGAATCCAAGGCTGCTGCTATGGAAGAAGCAAGGCCCTCTTGGGATATTAATGCTCTGAACCCCTCCACTGTAAGCTCAGGTTGTGTATATATGTAAATAAGCAATATGTCATATAACACACCACAGTCTCTGCTGTATCTCGTTCCAAAGGAACCACAGGCCCTGAGTAAGCACCTGGAACCCCTGGAATCTCCACTGGTGTGCAATGGTGTCATAGAACTATAGAACTGTAGAGTTGGAAGGGACCCTTACAGTCATCTAGTCCAGTGTTCCTCAACCTTTTTCTGACTGTGTCCCCCCTTCCGACCTTGTTTCCTTCCTGTGGCCTCCTGTCCTACTGGTCTGAAAGGTAGCTATTTAAATGTTTTGTTTGTAAATAGGACATGATTTTTTTGCCCCCTTGAAATATCATGGGGCCCCTAGGTGGCCATATGGCACCTGTTTAAGAAACACTGATCTAGTCCAACACCCCAGCCTCTGCATGAAAAATCTTGAAGGGAAACCACTTCTTAGTTGCAGTGTTTGAGCATAGCCAGTGTTTAATTTCTCCACATTTAGGGAGCATAGAAGAGAGTGGAAAGCATGTGCAGATGTGGGATTTTGGTCACATGTGAAATTGCCACAATTGCACACTGCATAAAAGTCAAAGCAAATTTGGAAGCACAGAAGCATGTTATGGAAAGCCAGGAAAAATACTGGGAATTCATTGAGAGTTGTGTGTTTCTGACTTGCCCAGTTTGTCATCAAGTCTTCCTCTAAAACTGGAGTGGGGAATCTGCTGCACAACCAGCCAGGGGCTACAAACCTGTGATAGTTGGAACAAGAGGCCAAAGTGGGCAGAGCGGTACAAGTGAATTTTACCTTTTGCCACGCTAAACATCCCTCTCTATGCTCCATGCAGGCAAGTAAGTTTTGAATTTTCAGAGTTCAAGGGCGCATTCGACCCAGGCAAGGAAGGTGCAAAGCAGGATATGGCTTGGAAAGGTGTGTGACCTGGGGAGAGTCCTGAGACCAGATGTAGAAGCCTGGAGAACCGCACCCGCTCCCCAAACCAGGGGTTTCCCATCATTGCTCTAAAATAGTAATCAACAGATTAAACTTACAGGGAATTTCAATGATTGCCCTTTGACTTCCCAGGAGATTTGTATGCAATCCCATAGCTGTCATAGAATCCCAGGGCTGGAAGGGACTACAAGGGTTATCAAGTCCAACTCCCTGAAATGCAGGAATCTCAACTAAAGCATCCAAGACAGATGGCCATTCAAGCTCTGCTTAAAAACCTCAAATGTTTTTATATTGTTTGCCATGATCAATTATTAGCTTCTTGTGCAGTATTGAAGGGTTGGGCTGGGGAATTTGTCGCTCTCTAGATGTTGTTGAGCTACAACTCCTGTCACCCCTGACCATTGGACCTGCTGGCTGGGTCTGATGGGGGTTGGGAGCCCAAGGACATCCAGAGGCCCATGGGTTCAACAACCCTCTCTAGAGGCAGCCAGTAATTTATTCACAGTGCCTTCTGCATCTCTTCCAAATTCCATTAACCGCTTTGCAATGGCTTAATGTATCTTTAGAACATGCGGAAACAGCACCAGGCTTTGTGTGAACCAATCAAGAGATAAAAATCCTATTCTGAGTATTTTTGACATGCCAGACTAACTGTGAGAAAGAAGGACATGAAAGGAAGTAAGGAAGATCTTTGATTCTCCTTGACATAATGAAAGATTTACAATGTTTACTCTGTTATAAATCTATGGGAAAGGCCAAAGAGGAGCCAAAACTCTTGGTCGTTCCCATCTCAGGCTTCAAAACATGATCAACACCGGTTCACAGTTGTCACAGATGAACTTGTCAAGCCTTTGCTTTGAAATCTGAAGGTCTTGGACTGGTGTCCCCTGAGAGGAAGGTCTCGATTTTCCAAAGAGAGACAATACACAATATTTGCTGACGTTTGCATTATTTGTAGCCAGGCTAGGTCCTATAGTTTCTGTGACAAGGAATCTTGCTGTCTACCAACTATGAATGATGATACATTTCACCACCGAACCTTTCAAAATGTCCCAGTTAATCTTTGCAGGGATATCTTATCACAGCGTTCTTCAACCTAGGACCTTGGAAATGTTTTAGACTACATCTCCCATCAGCTCGTGGCAGTGTGCCTGGCAGTTTCCTTTATAGAGGAAAGGCTGTAGCTCAGAATATCTGCACTGCATGCAGAGTGTTCCAGCTTCAGTCCCCATCATCTCCAAGTAGAGCTCAGACCTAGAACCCTGGACTGCCAGTCACTGTGGACACTAAACTAGATGGACCAATATTCTGATTTGGTATCAGGTACCTTCCTAGGCCCCAGTGCCTTCTGCCTATCACGTAAAGACTGATCTATAAGCTGGTGCAAAATTGTCCTGGAAGATGATTGGTGTGGTTATTTAGACCATTCTCATGGAATTAACCACAAGAGATGGTTTCGTGTATTTAGATTACTGCTTGTCCCTGCTCTCCACTTCTGGATGGAAAGAGCAGGATGAATCACCTTTCTGGGGTCTTCCATTTGGAAGATGTGGAGGAGAGCAGTTTTCAAACTATTCAGTTCTCTCCAGTAAGGAACAGGGAGACATTTAATGCAGAGAAAGAGAGCTTGTCACCATCTTGTTGTTGCTGCTGCACCACAACTTCCACCATCCCTGGACACTAGCAATGATGGCTGGGGCATATGGAATCTGGAGGGCCACAGATTCCCCATCCCTATTTTAATTAGGATTGAGCTGAAAATTTATCCTACATTTTTATTTATTTTACCATTCTCCATCAAGTAATGATTTCATTAATAATTCAAAATGATGTCTTCTCCTCATATCTCTGTGCTTTTTGTTTTCGAAAATGTTTTTGTGGGTCTTTGGACCATAATAAAGAATGTGTGTAATAGTTCAAAAGATATCATGGAAAACAGAAGAATCTGGGAGAAATTGTTATGGGTGTTCTTGCGCTTAAGCTTACTTCCAAGGGGCATTTGTGAGTATCCTATTGTTCATTCCATAAAAAATCTCTCTGCTGACCTGCACTCAGCAGCCTTTTACCCTTGGCTGGTATGTTTCCCTTCCATTATAGTAATCCTTGTACACGTTTATGGGAAAATGGTCTCTCTGATCACTGGGCATGCAGCTTCTTCTTCTTTTCCTATCTCCATTGCACAACACCATTCGAAATTGCATGGTGTGGGTGGGGAGAACGGGGTTATGGCAAAACTCAGCAATTGTGAACCTTCTGTGTATGACTTGCTTCCCCTAATGTTCTGTCTAACTTTATCCCTTCTTTTGAGCTTTTCTAATTGGGTTCTGATGTCTGCATGCACAGTTAAACGTTTTCATGCACTCATTATTTCCAGGACTTCTGTTAATTTTGATAATCCTTCTGTGCAATTTCTCGTGTTTGATTATTTCCATCCATGAAAGGTCATGGGACTGGCGAGGAGAGTTTGTAGGATTCTGTACTTCCAAGCTGATGGGCTGAGGTCCCAGAATCAGAAATGTCAACCCATTAGAATGACTTGTGAGAAAAGAGATGAAAATAGAAATAATTCAAGATGAAGAAGGTCATATGAAGTCAAAATAAATAGAGTGTATGGCAGCTCAGGCAGCCCAGCAAGGGCTATCATTGCAACTTAAATCAGTGTCTGGAATTTAGAAAATTGCCTTTCAGTTTTGCTCTTTTTCATAATTTTCAGAAGTCTAGGAGGGATTAGAAAGAGTGATAAAAATGCCACATTAAAGCTTCATTCTATGCGTTATCCAGCTTATTACCACCAAACCAAAAAGTCTGCAGTGATCAAGAAAAAATGAAGTGATTATCTTTCTATGAGATTTTATAGTTATGGATTAGAGATCCATAGCAGCTGCCCTGTTGGCTTTAATTGGTTTGGATCATGATTTTGGGTGCAACCTTTGCAGGTAAAATGATTTTTAAAGAAGAAGAATTCACACCCAGTTAAATTTTAGTTGTGACAACCGCTCCTCATCCCCCCCCCCTTTACTTTTGTTCATTTATTTTGTCCCATCTCTTTCCACCAATATATTGGTTGTAGGTTTGACTTTTCATTTTGGTTCACTCTTGCATTCTTGAGTCTCCCCAATCCTTTCAAACTATGCAATGCATATTAACTATTCAGCAAATGATACACTTCCCACTGTTGGTGCTTAACCAAGAATGTATCCAGGGTACTGAGATATGTCCATATTCCTGTTTCCTTCCCTCCACACCTGCATTGGTCATATTTCCTACCTATAGCCACTGAGGACATAGACACAGCATTTCACAGCCACAACAGTGCAGTGGCAGTCAAAACAGATGAAAGACCCACACAATTCCCAGATGCTCTGAGTGCAATGCCAAAGAAAAGAAGAGGTCAGTAGGGAGAGTTTATGGAGAACTGATCTGAAATTTTCGGCATACTGTACGTTGAAAGAAAATTATATGAAAATGATGTAGCATTGGTATCTAACTCCTAGTAAGTTAGCAAAAATGTGTAAGACAAGTACAAATATCTGTTGGAAATGTAAAGAAAAAGAAGGCTCTTTTTATCATATGTGGTAGACGTGTAAAGAAATAAAAGCATTCTGGGAAACGATATATAATGAATTGAAAACAATGTTTAAAATAACTTTTATTTTTTAAAAAAAACAACCCAGAGGCTTTTCTATTAGGAATTGTAGGTGCTGAAATTCCAAGGGAGCAGAAAATACATTTTATGTATGCGACAACTGCTGAACGGATGTTGTTAGCCCAGATATTGGAAAGAAGATAAAGTCGCTACCAGAGAAGAATGGTAAATTAAATTGTTGGATTATGCCAAAATGGCAAAGCTAACTGAAAAGCTCAGGAACCGGGAGGACCAAAACTTTAATAAGGAATGGGGAAAATTCAAAATTTGTCTTGAAGACAGCTGAAAACATTAGCAAGACTGCAATAACACTTGTAGTGTATTGAGAACGATGGATTTAATGGAGTTATAAAAAACTTGGATTATTGAAAAAAGATGCAGTAGAAAAGGTTTAACAACAGAACCCATGGAGGGGAAGGTGGGAAGTCCAGAGAGTCAGAGGAATCTTATAACTGTGAATGTGTTGTATTATTATAATTTTAAATTTGTAAAACCAAATAAAAATTATTTTGAAAGAAAGAAAAAGGAAAAAGAGGTCAGTTTTCCATGGCACATAGTATGTATTCCAGGGTAAGGGAACTGCATAGATTCCTCATTTCCCACTTTCTGTGGGCAAGCTTTGACTGGTGGGCAAGACCACTCCACTGTCAATCATTCAGTGTCATAATGACATCAAGTAATCTGATCTCTGCCAAAGTTCAAAGGAAATCTCTGTAACTGCTCTTCTGACCATGCCCACAACAGGCATGCAGTTTCTGGAAGGCTTCCCACATCTGGGCTAGCTGAGCATTACCTGCCACTTACCTCCCTGAAATCTCTGCTCCCAAGCACTTTTCTCTTGGCAGGTTTCAGCTGAAGAGGAAAGCCCCTGTGGGAACGGAGGGCAGAGAAGTAAACTGTAGGGGCAAGTAGGATTGCCTACTTATGTGACCACCACTTTTTTTCTCCCCATGAGAAGAAGACTATCTATGGGATACATAAGTTAGTTCTTTCTGATGCCATGGGATGTCCAGAGTGGTTCTAAGCTTCTGAGGTATGTTTGGCAGGAGGGTGTAGGACAACTGATTTGCAGCTATGTAACACCTTGTATTGTGATTTAACAGCAACTAGGGTCTCATTCCACCTGATACTGGAACAAATAAGTTGGCCAGACATGAAGGAGGAAAGAAAACACAAGGCTTCTTTGTCTATTTTTTCCCCCTGAAGAAAATAGCATTTGAAGTTCTCACTGGTAACATCTGATCGTTTTCCCAGTCTTCGGCAAACCCGTTATAGTCCAACAGAGATGTTGTAATAAAGGGACCCAGGGGCAATTAGTCTGAAGAATTTGGCAGGAGGAACTGAAAAAAGCTCAGGTCTAGAGCTAAGGCCATGGTGAATATGAAATATTGATCATGAATAAGATTTCACTGTGTGAACCTCAGTAACCATTACCAGTGCTTTTTTTTTACGGGGGATTTCATGTAATGTAAGCTTTTCGCTATTACTGTAGCAACAGGAAAGCAAGTCTAAAGCAAAGGCAGAACAGAAGGGGGTAGGAAACAGAGAGTATGCAATAGTTTGCTATCTGTGATGAAGTAAAGATCCACCCATTGGGTATTGCCCTGTGGTTGCTACCAGAATCTAGAAAGTTACCTGGAAGACTCGGTGATTTGGAAGAACTTGAGGACTTATGGTTTTCCTTTCCCCACTGTCCCCCAAGTTGTATCCATCTTTCTCTAGGTCTCTTAGGCCAAGATATCAGGAGAGCCCTTGTCCCCTCTCCTTTCTCAAACCACACTCCTCCCTCATGGCCCCACCCCATTAAAATAGAAGAAATATTGATTGATATGGCAACTCCCTCTCATCAAAGAAAAGTATACATTTTGTTTGTTTCAAAAAAAAAAAATTGTAGTAAATTTACCACAGTGCCAACAGATACCTTATGATCTGTCAGGCTGATTATATGAATAGCCTCAGAATGAGGGATCTTCCACATGGCACACAAATTGCTAAGACATATTTCTCAGTCTTTGCTCTTTCTGTTTGTTCACTTCTCTAGTTTAATGCTTTTACATTCAAAGAAGTGTGTGTGTGGTGGGTGAGTGGGTGGATAAGAGTCTATCGTGGTCATTTGCAAAGATCTTGGTCCAAAAGGAGCCGTAACTGGAGAAACAGCTAGAGTTGGAAAGAGGCATTCCTAGCCCCGAGGCCACCTGAGCCTCCAAGGACAGTGTATGAAATTACAAACTGGCTCTTTCCAGGGGAATGCAACCCCATCCATAACAGGCTTTCTTCCCACCTCCTGGACTTGAGAACATGGAACACACAACACCTCTGCTTACATAACAAACCATCTCACTGGCAGCTACTACTAGCTATTCTTGCTATTGCTCCTTTGTTATCCCTCTGTTCCATTTTCCAGAGCTCTGTTTCCACACTCAGATGATTTCTTGCTTGTAAAAAATTAGGAGGGAAGTGCCCCAAATACGAAGAAAATATACCTATCTTTCTAACACGTGAATCGCGTGATACAAGTCTGTGACGCCTCTGGACCAGGCTTCCTGGGGATTTGAAAAGCAGTGTCTCCCAATACTGAAACAGTAGCCATCGACAGAGGAGGAGCAGAAGGATCCATGCTTCTTGGAGGTGTGTGCAAGGCTCATTTAAACTTGCCAATCTCTGCAGCTCCATCCAAAATTAATTGCCATCTGTTCCTCACTCAGTTTCCTAGTTGGATGCAAACCAACTGCAAAACAAAGCAGCCATGGAACTCTCTACCTAGCAGCTGACTTCTCCGAGCTGCTGCCAAACTGATGGGATCCCATCTGCTTTCTTGAGACATGTTGCATGTACTTCAGGTGCTGCCTTAATGACCTGACATATCTGTTTATAGGGATGATTATGAGTATAATATATTACAGTGTTAAGTACAATGGCAGGCAGAGGTCCATGTTAGTTTATTGCATTGCGCTCATCACTTTTCTTTGTCATGCCTCTCTCTCCTTGCCTAAGAGGAGTTGGGCTAGAAGCCAATGAGGAGACATAAGCAAGAGATCAGTCTATTCAGCACTATACAGTTAATGACTGGATTTGGCAAACTGGTTAGAGTTCCAAGAATATGAATATGTATTTATATCCATATCTATATATCTTTGTTTGAGTACTACTCTCCAGAGCAGGCAAAAACAAGCTTATTCCATCTTCCATGTGTCAGCCCTTTAGATATTTGAAGACAGCTATCATATCTCCTTTCAGTCTCCTCTTTTCCATGCTAAACATACCCTGCTCCCTCAACTGTTCCTCATAAAGCTTGGTTTCCAGACCGTTGATCATCTTTGCTGCACTCCTCTGCACACGTTCCAGCTTGTCAACATCCTTCTTAAATTGTGGCATCCAGATCTGGACACAGTACTCCAAGTATTCCACAGTATTCCAAAGCAGAATAGAGTGGTACTGTTGCTTTCCTTGACCTGGACACTATACTTCTGTTGATGCAGCCTAGAAGAGCATTATGGTGTGGTTGTTTGTTTTTTGCTGCTGCATCACAATGTTGACTCATGTTAAGCTTGTGGTCTACTAAGACCCCAATATCCTTTTCCTATGTACTACTGGTAAGCCAAGTGTCCCTCATCTTATAATTGTACAGTAGGTTCTTCCTGCCTAAGTGCAGAACTTTACTTTGTCCGTATTCAATTTCATTCTGTTAGTTGGGCCCCAAACTATGTTAAGGTCATCTTGAATCCTGATTCTGTCTTCCGCGGCATTAGCTACCTCTCCCAGTTTGGTGTCATCTTCATTCCCTCAATTCCTTCATCCAAGTCCTTTATAAAAACATTGAACAACAACAGGCCCAGGCCTGGATGGATGGACAGACAGACAGACATAGAGGGAGGTATACTGAGAGAGGAGTTAGAATCATAGAATCATAGAGTTGGAAGAGACCACAAGGACCATCGAGTCCAACCCCCTGCCAAGCAGGAAACACCATCAGAGCACTCCTGACATATGGTTGTCAAGCCTCTGCTTAAAGACCTCCAAAGAAGGAGACTCCACCACACTCCTTGGCAGCAAATTCCACTGTCGAACAGCTCTTACTGTCAGGAAGTTCTTCCTAATGTTTAGGTGGAATCTTCTTTCTTGTAGTTTGGATCCATTGCTCCGTGTCCGCTTCTCTGGAGCAGCAGAAAACAACCTTTCTCCCTCCTCTATGTGACATCCTTTTATATATTTGAACATGGCTATCATATCACCCCTTAACCTCCTCTTCTCCAGGCTAAACATGCCCAGCTCCCTTAGCCGTTCCTCATAAGGCATCGTTTCCAGGCCTTTGACCATTTTGGTTGCCCTCCTCTGGACACGTTCCAGTTTGTCAGTGTCCTTCTTGAACTGTGGTGCCCAGAACTGGACACAGTACTCCAGGTGAGGTCTGACCAGAGCAGAATACAGTGGCACTATTACTTCCCTTGATCTAGATGCTATACTCCTATTGATGCAGCCCAGAATTGCATTGGCTTTTTTAGCTGCCGCGTCACACTGTTGGCTCATGTCAAGTTCGTGGTCAACCAAGACTCCTAGATCCTTTTCACATGTACTGCTCTCAAGCTAGGTGTCACCCATCTTGTATTTGTGCCTCTCATTTTTTTTGCCCAAGTGCAATACTTTACATTTCTCCCTGTTAAAATTCATCTTGTTTGTTTTGGCCCAGTTCTCTAATCTGTCAAGGTCGTTTTGAGTTGTCAAAGGCTGGGTTAAAGCATTTTCAGCATACATATTCAGTTTACACTGACTAGTTGCAGCTTTCCAGAGTCTCAGAAAAGAGTCTTTCCCAGCCCTACATGGAGATGCCTGGGATTGAACTTCAGACCTTCTTCATGCAGGTGCATCATACGTGGGGTGGCACCTCATTTGAAGAGAATGAGTCCTTGCAAGATGGTACGTTCTAGTTCTGCATCAGATCTCCTGCCCACAAGCAATCGTTGAACTATGAGAGGCAATGTGAAAATGCCAATGGCATTTTCACAAGTTTTGTGTTAATGCTCTCAAAATAGTCTTTGCGGTTGAGTTTGTTTTTTTTAAAAAAAATCTCTTCTTACATAAAGAGCTATAATGAAGGATGTCAGTGCTCATGTTGGAGTGTTTCTTGCTAGTGTGACATTTTGAGGAAATGTCCTTGTCAAGGCCCGAAATATAAGGGTGCTTAAAGATGGATACATAACAATTTACATAATCACTGTCTTAAGGCAGGGGTGATTTTCCACCTACACTGTTCTTTGCTGCCTTTGCATGTTCCTTTGGAAGTATATCTTAGATCTTTGTTCTTGACATGAGTTATTTCAGGTTTGTGGCCATTACTTCCCCATGTGAGTGTCTATTTGGATTGTGAACAGAGGAAGAATGTGCTTTGGAGCTCACCTCACTGGCTCAGATAGAGAGCTGCCTCAGCATGGTGGCTTAGATTAATAGCAAACATCACCTTGATTCCAAAGCAGATGGTCCCTTTTGCATTATCTTACAAATCCTTAGATTCCTTGCCATTGCCTACAAGGCCAGGGAGACATGACAAATACCTATAATTTTAGTTAGCCTTTATGGCAGAAATAGATATAATTTGCAGGCTAGTGGCCTCTTCAGGTGTTAGGAGTCCAGGTTCTTGGCTTGATAGCACAGCAAACGTACGTAATTAAAAACGAGGATTTATTGCAAAAAAAAATCCAAGCAATTATCTCCGGACGGCTCTAGCAAGCCTCCTGCCCCCAACACTCAGTTGACCCTTCTGAGTTCTTCCTTTGACCTTTACATTTCTTATTTTGCATCTTGTCTAGCAGCCTTCCTATACACCTACACCTCAGACTTATTTAGTCAGCTGCAGCACCTTCCTGTTCCAAAAAGCTGTCTCTGTGGCTTTCCAAGCCTGTTTGGACTTCCAGGGAGCTTTGCCTGTGTTCCAGCCTGCTCTCCGTTCCTCACTTATCAGCCGGCCGTTCTAGGTCAGGGGGAGTCGATGCTGGAAGCTGTGGGCTCTCCTCTGCCAGCATGAAACCCCAGCCTCCCTGTTCCTGACTGCATTCTGCAGCCGGCTGTGAGATGACACTTGGAGCTGGGGTGTTCATGACATCAGGGAGGATGGCATCTGCTATACCTCAGACAAAATAGATGCAGGGGTTTCAATTATTTAGTTATTTTGTGCTAGGTGCCTTAACATTTAATGATGAGAACTGATGCTCTTATCCATGGGTAGGCAAACTAAGGCCCGGGGGCTGGATCTGGCTGAATTGCCTTCTAAATCCGGCCCGCAGATGGTCTGGAAATCAGCGTGTTTTTACATGAGTAGAATGTGTCCTTTTATTTAAAACGCACCTCTGGGTTATTTGTGGGGCCTGCCTGGTGTTTTTACATGAGTAGAATGTGTGCTTTTATTTAAAATTCATCTCTGGGTTATTTGCGGGGCATAGGAAATTATTCATTAACCCCCCCCCCAAAAAAATAGTCTGGCCCCCCACAAGGTCTGAGGGACAGTGGACCGGCCCCCTGCTGAAAAAGTTTGCTGACCCCTGCTCTTATCTGTAGTCTTGTGGGCCGTTTGAATGAAGGTGACTGTAGAGGAGAATTTCCTACAAGCGGGGGGGGGGGGCATCATTATTCTATGTGGCTTCTAATTTTTTAATTAGGCACTGAAGGTTTCTAAAATGTCATTAAATATTTTACCTCTGCTTGGTATTTTTGGTACAGAGACACACCACAACGGACAGTAGTAAGTAGCATAATACTCAGGACAAACTGACAAGTCATAGACGAGTGAGCTGGCAAAGGATGATGTAATAGTTATCGTGTTGAACATTGGCTAGGGAGACCAAGGTTCACAACCTTGATAAATGTTCAGCTTTTAATTTAGAAAGTAAACAATAGTTCAATACAGTCTTGCCACTTAAGTGACTAGTCTGAAGTAGGAATTCCAGCAAAGCAAAGTAAAAAAGTACCCAGCAGTTCCTTGATCTCTTCCCCCCAAAAAACTTTTGTAATACCTTTTATTTTAGTCCATTGTTTTAATGGAAAATTAAGGCAATACAGATTTTTTAAAATAATAAAAATAATATAATGATTGCAATTCTACAAGGGCAATTTCGTCCCCGAGTCCATTGAAGTAAATGGAAGTTTTGAAAGAGCATTTTCTGGTGGATTTGTGCAGAGTAATAAGAAAGTGGCAAGACTATGCATGACGTTCTTTTTAACTCATGAATTTCAATGTAAAATGTTTTGAGTCTAACAAGAGAATGTTTGGTACAAAAAATAATTTTTTATGGTAGAAGAGAATAGCCAAACACTGCTGAGTCGTAGGAGGTATTCAGTGCACTTTCTATAAAAGAAGTACAAAAAGCACCAGATTTTATTAGGAACTGTTAATAGGAAGTAATTCACAGAGTAGAGCATGGTGGGTTACTCATTGTAAATCATGAACTAGTCATAATGAAGTAAAAAGTAAAATTTAAAGAAATAAAAGCCTCATTCTGAAACAAAATTGGTAGCTGGTGCCCTAAATTGCTCTCTAAATTTCTTAAGGAAAATTCACTTCTGTTTAACTAGAAGAGAATGCTACATTATTCAACTCCTCTGTTAGTTCATCATTTAAACAGAGAGCATTACATAGTAACACAGGAGGTGGGGCAGTAAGAAAAGTAAGGAGCAGCAAATGGAAATTTAAAAATGGAATGGCTCAAGGCACCCTGGGAGTTGAAACTCGGTGGCAATGCAGAATCCTGGAAAAGCTGTAAGCAATGCTTTACCACAGGGGTGCCAACTTAAATAAAATATTATGGGGGCCCAGGTAAGCCCTGCCCTGCATAATTGATCACATGATGCAATATTTCCACACAGTAGCCATATTTCCACACAGTGCTTTTTTTCTGGGGGGACACAGGGGTATGCATACCCCTAACATTTTGTGAATCTAACGGGAGAAGAAACTAAAAAATAATATATATATATATATTTAGTTTCTTCTCTAGCACGGTGAATTGTCAATTCCATTGCTACCCCCGATGGCGGCCTCATTTCCAGTCACGGTGTTTCCTGAGTCTCAGACGGAAGCGAGCGTTTAATGTGTGAGGTAGGAGTTGGAATCTAGCAGGGTGATTGGTCAGTTATGTTGTTCTCACCTCCGATGGCGGCTTCCTTTCCTTTCCTGGTGATTTTCTTGAGTCAAAATCAGAGTACCCGTAAACATTTTTTAAGAAAAAAAGGACTGTTTCTACATATAGCGGAGCATGAGGCAGTAGACATTTTCCATGCCATGCAATTAAGCTAGGAGGAACAGGCCAGTCCTTTAGTCATTCAGGAGAAATTTGAAGTATATTGTGCACCCCAAAACAATGAGACACACGAAAGGTGCAATTTCCGCTTCCAAGAACAACAAGAAGGGGAATTAGTAGAAGGATTCTTTACTAATCTTAAACTGATGAGTCAGTCATGTGACTTTCATTTCATTTCACTTTTAATTTGTATACCACCTTTCTCTATTTCTATACACAGGGCCATTTACAAACTGATGAACCAACATAATATACAGCAAAGATCACAAATCTTAAAACAATCCAACCCAATACAAATAAATCATAATGACAGCTATGTATTAAAATAAACAGCTTATATAGTATATAAAAGCTAAAGGTAAAGGTACCCCTGCCTGTACAGGCCAGTCTTGCTAGACTCTAGGGTTGTGCACTCATCTCACTCTAGAGGCCGGGAGCCAGCGCTGTCCGCAGACACTTCCGGGTCACGTGGCCAGCGTGACAAGCTGCATCTGGCAAGCCAGCGCAGCACACGGAACACCGTTTATCTTCCCGCTGGTAAGCGGTCCCTATTTATCTACTTGCACCCGGAGGTGCTTTCGAACTGCTAGGTTGGCAGGCGCTGGGACCGAACAACGGGAGTGCACCCTGCCGCAGGGATTCGAACCGCCGACCATGCGATCAGCAAGTCCTAGGCGCTGAGGTTTTACCTACAGCGCCACCCGCGTCCCTATATAGTATATAGTATTATATTATTGAATATAGTAATATTCAATAATACATTAGAATATGATAGTACACTATCAAATTAACTCTCAAAACATCAGCAAATAATAATCAAACAGAAGTTCACTCTCAACAATTAGAACAAATTATTACTTAAGTTATCATCATTCTTCTGGTGTTCTTTGGGAATATGATAGATATAAAGATGTTGTTTTATTTTCCTTCATTTATCAAAATTAAATTATTTTACTTGAGAATAGGGAAACTTATATAAAGATAGAGGGAACCATTTCCAGTTATTTGCAGAGCAAAGATATTTCAAGCACATAGTTGAAAATACTGAGATAAACAGAATAACATAGTAGGTTATATATAAAACCTGTTGCAAATGTAGGATAATAATAACATGCCTAAATTTTTAACCATCTAGGCAAGCTAAAAAAAATACCCTACAGCTTTTTAAAACCCAGAATTTTAAAACCTGCCCTTTTTCTTTATGCTTTGTTTTAAAAGTCTAATGGATTCTTCCTAAACTTCACAGACAGGTTAGGGGTTCAGCTGCAGTGGATGTGAGATGTGTGGGTATCAGCAGCCAAAACTTGCTGGAAGTGCTTTGAAGGGATGTTCAGTTTTACACCACACTTTGCATGAGGTAAAGGGTGGATATGACAGCATTTTTAGAATCACTATTATAAAGAAAACCTCAGATACAACTAAAACACACATCATGGCATTTCAGCTCAGTCTAGCAATCACCCCAAATACATGTATTTAATCAAGCAGCATTTTTCCTTAGGTAACGTTTGTTTCTTGGGACGCAGGTGGTGCTGTGGGTAAAAGCCCCAGCGCCTAGGGCTTGCCGATCGAAAGGTCGGCGGTTCGAATCCCCGCGGCGGGGTGCGCTCCCGTTGCTCGGTCCCAGCGCCTGCCAACCTAGCAGTTCGAAAGCACCCCCGGGGGCAAGTAGATAAATAGGGACCACTTACTAGCGGGAAGGTAAACGGCGTTCCGTGTGCGGCTCTGGCTCGCCAGAGCAGCGATGTCACATTGGCCACGTGACCTGGAAGTGTCTCCGGACAGCACTGGCCCCCGGCCTCTTGAGTGAGATGGACGTACAACCCTAGAGTCTGTCAAGACTGGCCCGTACGGGCAGGGGTACCTTTACCTTTACCTTTAACGTTTGTCTACCCGGCTAGAGTGCACTAACTTCAGCTTAGGCATGGAGGGGAATTTTGTTCAGTCTGCATTTTGATAAAAACAAACAAACCAATCTAATTCTCATCACCTAGACTAAGAGGCAGTTTAGAACATAAATATTATATTGATTTTGCAGTTCTCTGATACACACACACACACACACACACACACACACTGTTCTTGGCTTCAGAAGTGTACAAACAGGTGTATTTTAGGGTAAAATGTATTGAGATATGCATAATTAAGATAAAATTCTTAATAAACACAGGGAGGATACAGCAGTATTTCAGCATAATATGTGAATCGAGAGCACATGCTCTGGTCTGGTGTATGTAGTAGTGAATCGCAGGAGGGCCAATAAACTGTGTCTGAATCTGGGAAGGGCGGAGGTCATTTGGGTGGCTGGGTCACATGTCTGGGAGCCAGGCAAGTTACTCATTCTGGATGGGATCACACCACCTCTGAAGGAACAAGTATGTTAATTTGGGGTACGCACTGCTATTGAGTGAACCTTGGAGTGCCTTACCCCAGCTTCATCTGTTTTGCCTGCTACAACCTTTCCTTGGCAGGTATAGCCTGACCACTGTAGCCTATACATTGCTACCCCAAGACTGGATTACTGCAATGAGCTTTTTGTGGGGCTGCCCTTAGGCCTTGTCCGGAAAATCTAGCTGCTGTAGAATGTGGCAGCTAGATAGGGCAGATGTGACATGATTAATAATAATAATAATAATTTTATTATTTATACCCCGCCCACCTGGCTGGGTTTCCCCAGCCACTCTGTACAGCTTACAATTGTTAAAACATTGCTGACAATAGGTGACATTGTTGCTGTGGTGAAGGTACCAGGGGCAGTGAGCAGGCAGGGGCATGGCTGGCACCCCGGGGTGTGGCGCGCGTTCTGGGGGCGTGATGCGCCGCCTGTGGGGGCATGGCACCCGGCGCATGGGGGGTGCGGCGTGTGTCCAGGGGGGCTGCCACAATGGCACCCCACCAGAATAGTGGTGCCGGGTGCGGTCCACTCCCTCCATACCCCCGTTCCTCTGCCAGTGCATTGTTTTTAAAACATCTGTACTGGCTCCCCATCTAGTAGGAACCCAGGTTCAAAGTCCTTGTATTATTTTACAAACTCCTGAACAATTTAGGGCCAGGGTAACTTAGCCTTAGGATTTACATCTGAGTATAGACATGGTTATGGGACGCGGGTGGTGCTGTGGGCTAAACCACTGAGCCTAGGGCTTGCCAATCAGAAGGTCAGTGGCTCAAATCCCTGCAACAGGGTGAGCTCCCGTTGCTCGGTCCCTGCTCCTGCCAACCTAGCAGTTCGAAAGCACGTCAAAGTGCAAGTAGATAAATAGGTACCACTCCAGTGGGAAGGTAAACAGCGTTTCCGTGTGCTGCTCTGGTTCGCCAGAAGCGGCTTTGTCATGCTGGCCACATGACCCAGAAGCTGTATGCCGACTCCCTTGGCCAATAAAGCGTGATGAGCCCCACAACCCCAGAGTCGGTCACGATTGGGCCTAATGGTCAGGGGTCCCTTTACCTTTAACTTAGCCTTGTATTCCAGCTTAGTCACTGAGATTATCTGTAGGAGTGTCATTCGTTCCCACTTCAGGACATCCGATGACAACAGGAACCTCAGCCTTCAGCCCTCTGGAAAGCTCTTGCAATAAAGATTGGGGAGGTAACTTCTGTATTAGTTTTTCAACCATTTGCCGAAAGCATTTCTGTGCTGCCAGGCTTATGCAGGCTATTAAGGGGAAATAATGTTTCTATAATAGTTAGCTGGTGAGCTGTGATTTTAGTTTTTATAGGTTTTTTATTGTATATATTATGGTTGTAAGCAGCTCTGATATTTTTTAATGAAATTGTGGTACATGAGTAGTTTTTTAAATTAATAAATAAGGTTTGCCAGAGGTGATATAAACTCACCTTCTTAGCCCTCCCTCCAGTATGTACTGCTTACAGATATGAAACACCAAAAAGCTCTATGAAATTTGTTTGTGATTTGAGTTTATGTTCTTAAAGAAATCAAAACTAGTAATGGTAAAGACCTTGTAAGGTCATTTGATCTGTGTCACTGTTTGGAAATAAAGATATAAAATGTGTTTCTAAGCTCTTTTAAATCGGCATCATTAGTGTCCAGCATTTCTATGGCATATTTATGAGTGTTGTGTTAAATCAATTGCTCCTCAGCAACATGAGCCAATTATTAATGTGGTATGCCTGCAATGTCCAGTATGAAGGTGGTTCTTAGACAAACATCCTCTGATTTCTAGTATTATTGCTTTACAAATCCTCCTTAGAAGCCAGGCTGAATAGAACAGTCTATTTCTGGTCAATTAAATGTGTGTTAAGTCCCTCCGTTCCCGTTTCTGCATCAATCTGTGATTTAAAAAACCCTAAAACCATATGAATATTGTTATTTAAAAATATCTTTATCATGATACTACCTAAATGTGTACACATTTTGAAATGTATTTCTGCCTAAAATATGATTTCTATATGTATCTTGGTACATTTTGCTTTGTTTCTTAACCAAGGTCTGTACTGAAAAATCTGAAGAAGCGTGAAATCTAGAGGGCAATTACACTGCCATCCACGTATTCCCATCAAGGAAGTGCAAATTAGGTTGGTTTGTTTAAAAATGCAAACCGAACAGAATTCGCCTCTTGTGCCTAACCACAAGTAGGAATGGCTGGGTCAGCCTGTTTCCATTCTGTGACAGGGTCAGATGTGAGAAATCATAGTCCATTCCATTCTGTTTCCTGTGGATTCTTGCTGCTGTTGTGGAGGGGTAGGATGAATCCACAAAAATCTTATTTAAATTATGTGTTTGTGTATGCTTAGTCCCTTTCCCTAGAATACACATGTTGGTCCTTAGATTATACCCATTTACCCTTTTAAACTGGTGCTTGAGGAGACTCTTGAGAGTCCCATGGACTGCAAGATCAAACCTATCCATTCTGAAGGAATGGAGTGCTCACTGGAAGGACAGATCCTGAAGCCGAGACTCCAATACTTTGGCCACCTCATGAGGAGAGAAGACTCCCTGGAAAAGTTCCTGATGTTGGGAAAGATGGAGGGCACAAGGAGAAGGGGATGACAGAGGATGAGATGGTTGGATAGTGTTCTTGAAGCTACCAGCATGAGTTTGACCCAACTGCGAGAGGCAGTGGAAGACAGGAGTGCCTGGCGTACTCTAGTCCATGGGGTCACGAAGAGTCAGACACAACTAAACGACTAAACAACAACAACCCTTTTAAACATGAACATTATAAGTATTAAGTTCAAAGATGTGTGCAATCTGATGGTTATGATCATTCTGATCTATACATCAGACTGCAAGAACAGGTTGGCTACTTCAAAATTTGGACTGAACAAGAATCTCTGCTTTCTCTGCTTGTGGTTCAACTGACAACCTTTGTCTAGAGACTGATTGTCCCTTATCAAGTCTATTTTGATAAATGCATTTGCATTTTATTTATTTATTTTTAAATTATCTATTGTTTATATACCCTCACTGTTGTAAAATGATCTAGAGAAAGAGAGAGAAGTTATGTGAGTTGGGGGATATGATAGGGTAAAGGAATCTGTCTTCTGTATCCTGGTGACCAGAGATAATTCTGTGATATTTTAGCATCTCCAGTTCCAGATGAGATTTCATGACTCTGCCAATAGACACCACAGTAGAGGTAAAGGGTTCCTTTCAAGTTTTGCATCATCTTTAGCCTTTTATGAACCAGCTGTGAAAATCAATCAGACTTGGTGGAAAGTGAGCTGCTGTGTGTTCTCAGTAATGAAAAGTACCAACGGCATGCGGGCAATTTTCTCTGTGTACAGAAAGATGGATGGTGCCATTGACTCACCTTTTTTCCCTCCCTTTCTACTTTTGCTTTGAAAGTTAGCAGATGTGCCACATAGTGTAGTACAATGGATTCTTTAGAGAGGCAGGAAAACTCCAGTGTAGAGCACTAGTGACCTTTAAGTCTCCCCTATGGCTTGTGTCAACCCAGCAGTTAAAACAAGCATCCTCTAAGTGGATGCCGGGACTGTCATACTATGTTAATGCCCAATGATTCCTTGGCAGCCTATAATCCATATTATTCCCAGATAGTGGGCATTCAAGCCCTGCCTGTGGGCTTCTGGGGTGCTGGGATAGATTGACCCTGGCTTGACCCAGTAGGGCTCTTCTTGCGTTCTTATGCTCTTAAACTGATTGGTTCCTATAGGACTGAACTGCAAATATACACATCTTAAGTAAAACTGAGATAGGTGAGGGAATAAATCTCCATAGATAGAATTGCTACTGCCCAGAATTAGGAATTGACAAAGTGGAAGTACTGGGAAACTTGGAAAGAAGTTATAGCGTCCCCCTGGATTTCATGAAACAGAGGCAAGGGAAATCTGATATGCACTCTGGACTGTAAGAAGGCTGATTTCAAAAAGCTTAATATATTGCAAGTGAGATCCCATGGGCAGAAATACTCAAAAGAGTATTTGTAAACAAGTCACAGCGACCTACTGTTGGTTCCACCACTTCCTTTTGGCTGAAATGTAAGAGGCCTTGTACTACTCAGAAAAGCTGCCTTCACTGCCACTAGGCAGACTTGATGATGACAACAACAACAACAACAATAATAATAAATTATTTATACCCCTCCCATCTGACTGGGTTTCCCCAGCCACTCTGGGCGGCTCCCAGCAGAATATTAAAAACACAATAAAACATCAAACATTAAAAATTTCCCTAAATAGGACTGCCCTCAGATGTCTTCTAAAAGTAAGATACCGGTAGTTGTTCATTTCCTTAACATCTGATGGGAGGGTGTTCCTCAGGGCGGGAGCCACTACCAAGAAGCACCACTGTTCCCTGTAGCTTCCCTTCTCACATGAGGGAACCAGCAGAAGACCCTCAGAGTAGGACCTTAGTGTCTGGGTTGAATGATGGGGGTGGAGACACTCCTTCAGGTATAATGGACCAAGGTTGTTTAGGGCTTTAAAGGTCAGCACCAGCACTTTGAATTGTGCTCAGAAACCAATGTTCAATTGTATTCAACTGGAGCTTTCTTCTACTCGTATTTGTGCCATCTCCCATCTTAAAATCTCCATATAGACTGACCCATTATTGCACTTCAGAGAGGTGTGCTGAACATGAAGGTGCAGTTTGGGATGGGCAAACCATTCTTTCATTTATAATCTGCATGCTCATTCAGTAAGGTGATTGTTTGCAATAAGAAGTTTCAAGATATCTCCAGCTGCATGTGCAATGTCTTCATTGCCCATGCACATAGTTAAATAGGGTAGTAGCTTAGGGTAATATTTTTGTGTTAGCTCATCCACTGTTAGCCATCCAGGGGTGCAAATCCTACTGCAAATTATATGCACAGAAAATATATAAACCAATGAAACTCCCACATTGGAATGTTGTTTTCCTTTTAATGCAAATTCAGTTTGCACTTCCTGAAATCATATGCGAACCAAAACACCACTATCCTTTGAAATTTGCACTACCCTAAATTTTGTGATACAGTTCTTAAACTGAAACAAAGTGTACTAAAGCATGTATATTTGGGGAAAGTTTGTGTTACATTGGAGGTGCAAGTTAAAATAGTACACAAACATGCCTTCTATTAGCAAAAATAACTTGAAAAATAATGTACATTAGGAAAAATGTTTCCTTAAATACTGATGAATTTTCATAAGGATTCAGCAACTGATGTGGAAATGTGGCAAACTGAGTTGTAATTTCAGGAAAATACTGCCAAAAAAAGAACCATCCCATGGCGATAAATTGAAATTTGCAGATTCATCCATCCCTATATCTGCACCATCTGTGGAATAAAAACTATGAGTGAATAAGTCTAGTATTTAGAATAACTGACAAATGTTTAGCAAATACCATGAGAGGTTTTATGCAAATTTTGTTGTTACTGAACAAGACCTGTAATTCTACATGGCCAGATTTTGTTTAGTACCAAGCAGACTTCATTCTTCAGAATCACACTCGTGTTAAAACTGACATGTGTAGACAATCAGGTACTGCCTCTTTCATATGGAAATTTTATTTCTGACCCCAAATGGAAAAGTAAGGAAGTGTGAAAATGTGGTGCCTTGTTTATTATTATTAAATTCTTGCCTTCTTCCTCTTTTCCCCTCACACATTCCATGCCTGTAAATCTTGAGAAAATAAATCAAACATGAACAAGCCTCCCCTGTCTCTACAGAGCGGTGTGGTTCATTCAAAACAATCTCACTTATTTAAGTTGCCTTGAAAGGAAACAAAACTAAATATAGGCCATCTACAGAGGGAATCATAGAAATATTTTTCTACTATTTGTGGTCCTAAAAATAGCTTTAGGAACAAAGTTTCAAGGTTAAATAAGTGCCCACTCCACACTAGGAGGCAGTGTGAAGTGGAAGCAAATGACTGAGTACTCAGAAACTGCCTTATGCCATGTCAAAATATTTGTCTACCTAGTCTAGCCTTGTCTACACCAGGATGGGGATACTTTTTTCATCCAGAAGGCTGCATCCCCATGCGAGTAGTCTTCCTAGTGCAAAAGTGGGTGGAGCGATCATAGCACTCTTGCCTTTGTGGGGTACATTACAAATAGGGTGAGCAGGTGGCACTGTGGTCTAAACCACTGAGCCTCTTGGGCTTTCCAATCAGAAGGTCAGTGGTTCAAATCCACGTGAGGGGCTGAGCTCCCATTGCTCTGTTCCAGCTCCTGCCAACCTAGCAGTTCAAAAGCACACCAGTGCAAGTAGATAAATAGGTACAGTGGTCCATTTCGGAGGTCCATTCGTAACCGGAAACCGCTCGTAACATGAGACGCGCTTTCACTAATGGTGCCTCCTGCTGCTGTCGTGCCACCAGAGCATGACTTCCGCTCGCATCCCAGGGCAAAGTTTGCAACAAAGGGGCATCTACTTCTGGGTTAGCAGAGCGCATAACCTGAAGCATTTGTAAGGGGGATGGTACATAACACGAGGTACCACTGTACTGCTATGGTGGGAAGGTAAACTGCGTTTCCGTGCACTCTGGCTGCCATCACAGTGTTCTGTTGCACCAGAAGTGATTTAGTCATGCTGGCCACATGACCCGGAAAGCTGTCTGTGGATGAATGCCGGTTCCCTCAGCCTGAAGTGATGAGATGAGTGCCACACCCCATAGTCAAATTCAACTGGACTTAAACATCAGAGGTTTCCATGCACACAGACAAGCAAGAGGTATCTTCACAATTCAATCAACATGTTCAAGGCAGGAAGCAGCACTCAACAGGGTGCATCACTGGGCTGGTGAGAGATGTTGCCTGAGAGAGCCCTTAGGGTTGATAGATAGGTCTGAAGGGGCTCATTTCACCCCCATGCCTGACATTTCCTACCCCAGGTCTATTCTGACTGTTTTCAAGAGCCTCACAAAGAAGTCTTTCCACTTTCCTGCTACTGTCGCCTTTTAAAAAGGAGATTGAATGTGAGACCTTCTTCAGGTGCTCTACCACTGATCTATGGCCCCTTCTCCATGTGTTGAACTGTGAGACTGAAGTCCCTCATGAGCATAGGACCTGCTTTTATATCCACTTCCAGAAGAGTAGCTAGTGAATGCACTTACTGCTATGTGCAAAGGCATCATCTGAAGGGCTCCAGTCCCTACTAAGATTATTTCTATTAATATCAAATATGAACAGCTAGGGTGGGTGTCATGACAACAGCAATTAAGATTCAGAGTCAGGGCTGCAGCGTACAGCTAAGGATGTGGACAAGGAGTCCTCAGAAGATTCTCCCATACTACCATGACTGGTAGGACTAAAGCCAAGGCCCTTGTGGACACCTTCACCTGAGACAAATGCCTCCAACATTGGTCCAGCAGTATAGAGAGCACACCAGGCTGGAGGCTATGGAAGAGAGGAGTAGCTGTCTTCAGGCCAGAGGGTTGGCCCTTGAAGAATGTGAAGTTCTCCACAAGGGGGGGTGGAGTCTTGGGGGGAAGAACAGGCATAAAAAAAGTTCCACCTGCTCTCAGCCTTTCTTAGAGCAAGTTGTGGTGTTTGCCCATTCGTTTGAAAATGTCTGTACAGGGGGAGAGAAAGGGTTAATATGTAGACCAATAGGAAAGTCGGAGGCGGAGCCTACCTCTTTATAAAATGGCTTAGCCTGAGGTCTGGGTGTGGGTAGTTGGTTGGTTTTAGTGGGTTGGTTGGGAAAGGCAGTTGGAAAAGCAGTTGGCAGACAGTAGTTGGGATTAGAGAGACAGTTAGTGCAGTTGGTTCTTCTATGAGGGGAGGCAGAAGAGGTAGAGACAGGATAAAAATAAGACTAAGAAGGTAAAGAGTAACAACGATTTGAATGCAGTTAAAGTTTATTTGTGTCTGCAATAAACTACACTCTTCTTTGTTAACTTAAGAACCTGACTGATACTAAATGATTTACCAGGGAGGACCTGGTTGGTGGCAGTGGATTAGTGGTGTATGGGTCAATAGTCCATGAGACGACCGGGGGCTCCGTACAAACACCACACAAGTTCTCACTTGAAGCTGCAACCCCCTGACTGGGAGTCCCTAAGATGGTTGGATGGTGCCTTATACGCCTCCTTCTGGCAACTCCTGCAGCCAAGCTGGTGCCAAACGTATTGCTCTGCTTTCCTTTGGACAACATCAGCGAGGCTGAGAAGGGAGTCTTGTCATCTCCCGGCCCAGGACCTCCATACATACTGCCCATGCATGTGTGTGTCCCTTTGGTGCTTCAGCTGTTTGACTTCACCTCCAAAGGTGCACTCCATTGTCTCCTGAGACAGACAGATGCTAACAAGTACCACAAGATATATTGGAATTCAGCTTAGACCCACAGGGGAAATAAACACAAGGCAAATGGTTTGCATTATATTCTGAGTGTGCATTGGACCTTTCTTAGACCACATTCCTTCTTAAAATTCTGGTCCTCAAGTCCAAGGGTACCTTCCAAAGCAGCATACAATGTTCCATAAAGGACTGCAGGTGGAAGGAAAATTGGCTGCTGCCCCCCGCTTTCTCTTTTCTTTTTGCCTTAATTGAAGCTCCTTAGGTGGACACAAAGGCTTCTTTGGATCCTAGCCAAGATGATTAATCGATTGGCAGCTCCAGCACCATATAATTTAGCAAAACCTGGCCATTTTTTCCTCCCCACCCCCCCAAAGGACTTACAGACACTTACTTTCAGGCCAACGAAGGAAGACCTGCCAGGGTGCCTTAGAAATCTAGTCTGACTACTTTTTCATGTACTGTGGGGAGTTTTCAGCAGATCTTAATACAACATAATAGTCACAGCAAGTAGACCACTTACATTCTTGAGGCACACAGAGCACATGCTAAACAAATATTTTCGTTCCCATCCCTCCCACCAGTCTTGCTTATCCAGGTCCAAAGGGCTGTTGGAAAAGGGAGAAGAGAGGGTGGAGGGTTTCTTTATTATAAAAAGTCATTTTCAGATTTGGACCGAGCTTGCAACGTATCCTCAAAACATTCTGTGTTATTCTTTGTCTCCAAATAGTGAGTAATGCAAAATACCTTTGTGTAACTTTTAGACTTGCCAGCACTGAACTGCAATCAGTAGGGATCTCTTTGTCGATGCTGGTGTATTTGGAACCAGACCATTTGTGCTTCACTTTAAAATGGCAAGCCATGGGGAGCCAAGCCCACAGAGATTTAGTTGAGCAATCTTCTTGGTGAAAGCTCCCTGATGCTGTGGTTTCAATGGGAGTCTGCGTGAAAGCTGGTGTTTAACTCCACGTGATAAATTGTAGGATTAGGGCTTAAAGATGGAAGGGATGTATTAATTATAATTGCAGTGACTCTCTCGTTCCTTCCTGAAATTGCACATACAGAAAAGGCATCTCAGAAATCTAATTTTGAAGTATGTGGCTCAAAGGAACCATCCAGCCTAATCTCCTTGCTCACTGGTAATACCAACCTCAGCAGAATAACTGCCGGACTGGCAAAACAGAATAATTTGCATCATGCTGATTTTTTTACCAGGTCTTGCAATCATGCACTCGGCTAAAATGCATCTAGAAAGAGGCTTACCAAGCACTGACAATTGGGTTTAATGATCTTATTGTCGGTACAATGGTGCAACGTTGATTTTCATAGTCACTGGACACAGCTTATGTTCCTATGCATCAGCAGCCCTTGACAATGCTGCAGCGGTTCTCAAGGCTTGCCCTAATTCAGTATAGATACATCTTACAATGAGTCAAACTGTTCCACTCTACCAAATCTCTGTAGTAGGCAAGATTCCAGGTACGCACAGAGGGCATGGTAATATTGTTGCCCTAGCGATGTAACTGAAGACTCACGGAGACCTGGGATGACTGGTCGACAACACACCACTCATCTTTCTGCAACCTTTCCAGCTGGGAAGAACTGATGCCCTCCAGATGTTGTTAGACTTCAGCTCTCACCACCCCTGACCATTAGCCATGTTGCCTGGGACTGATGGAAGTTGGAGTTGGATTCAACACCATCTGCAGGGTACCACATTGGCTACTCTGCTCTATGCTGTCCTGATGTCAAAACCCATGACTCATGTATTGGGTTCAGTTGCCTGGGACTTTTAGGAATAAAAAGCTGGACTGAGGCTCTGGTTAGCAAATTAAGATGTTTATTTTAGGTGTTATTTCTTCCTACTAGTCCTTGGTTTAGACCAAAGCATTCTGGAATCCTAGTTTGGATGAAGTGGATCTGGCATAGATTTTATACCCCCCCTTCCCCTCCAACATTTAAAACCACTGCAAAATTTTGAGTACAGCAAGGACAGTTGTGTTTCAGCTTCCATATTGGTTTGGACAATGCCAAATTGTCTCATAGATCCACATTAAATGCAAATGTATTCCCCATCCCTATTTATAGTAAGTATGGGGTTAAACTATTCCTACTTCTATGACTATACATACACAGTCTTGACTAGCAGATGGCAAGCATGAATCAGTGTGAAAACCTGCAAGGCCAAAAATACAGAAACTTTATACCTATAATAGTAGACCAGGGAGGGAAAGAGTAACACATTTTTATTCACCTTTCCATGCAGCATAGTTGCTCCTGACAGGTCTACAAAACTATATTTTTCTGTCACACAGCTGATAAATTTTAAACCTGGCTTTCTTTTTGGTCCTCTGGGAAGGAGTTATGGAGCAGCCAGTAGGCGAAGTTCTCCTCCGGCTGGACACAAGAGCATATTCCAGAAGTGACTTCATTTAAATGTGACCTGGAGAACCTACAGGCTCAAAGTCTGACTCTTTCTTTCTTGAGTCTCATGCTCCCTTCCTCCCGTGCTCCTCCAGCCATTAGAGTAATAAAATTAGAGGACCACAGTGCTACCTGACATGTATCTACTGGGAACTAAGGTGAGTTCCATGTGACTTTAGCTGTGATTCCTGCATTGCAAGGGGTTAGACAAGATGAACCTTTGGATCCCTTCCAATTCTACAAGGTTATGATTCAAAGTGGGTGAAGGTTTGGAGCACTTAGATGGTGAATTGATTCAAAACTTTGGCCTTCAAAAAAGATGTTGCTGGCAGACAAGACATCTACATTTATTGCTGGCCTCTGTTATGTTCCCACCTCTGTTTTTTGGAATGAACTTGCATTGTGGGCAAATAACCATGCATTTGACCTCCAGTGGAACTTCATCATGAGTGCATTTCCAAGGCAAGGATTAGGGAACTGTGGTACTCAAAATGTTGCTTGACTACAATTCCTATCATGTTTAAGCATTGGTCATCCTGGCTAGGGTTGATAGGCGTTTGGAGTTCCAACAACATCTGGAGAACCAGTTTTCCCACCCCTATGCTAAAGACTTTTCTAACATCCAGACATTCTGAGAACATATTTATAGGGGTCCATCACATCCTGATCCTTTTCAAAACCATCTTCCACATGAATTATAATTTGCATTGCAAGCCGCTTGTGTGTGTGTGTGTGTGCTTTGGAATACAATAAACAACAGCACACACTTGCATTGGAAGCCCATTCTGCACTCTTATCCTAAATGCATTATATGGAATTGACTCCGAGTTAAATCAACCGGACTTATTTCCCTATAGTGCCAACCTGTATTAATGTACTAACCTGTCAAGGAAAAAAAACCTAATTAAATTTAAAGGACATAATAAGCAGAACTGGAAAAGCATGAGACATTTTTCTGAAAAAAATGGAAAAGGTATTTTTAATGGAACTCAGCAATCTCTTCAGGGTTTTTTTTTAAAAAGGTGACACAACATAATTCATAACTCTATCATAACTCTATCAAGCGTATTTATGGTAAAAAGATTCCACAGGAAAGGGTATATCTTTACAGACAAAATACATCATTTGAGAGGATTCTTCTGCATTATTCTCAGATGAAAATTCTATCTGTCAGAAAGATGAATCTTTGAAAATAATCATTATTGTGTTGTTGTTTTTTTGTGTGTGTACAATGATCTCCTGGTGAGCTATGTTACATTATGATTTATTACATTCACTTCTTTTTCCACACACACACACACAAACAAACAAACAAACAAACAAATAAAGGAGAGATGAAAATCAGCCCATTGGTAGATATATTGTAAACTGATGGTAAGAATATAAACCTTCATGTTTCAGTTAATAAAGTCTAGCTGAAACATGATTAGCTTGTTTGAAGATTAGTTTGTCTTGGTACCTATAAAATACAGCTTTCTTTGTGGTGTATGTTTTTGGCCCAGCAGAGAAATCCTGCTTATATCTCAACACCATATTGTGGGTTCTTGTGATACACACACACACACACACACACACACACACTTCCTGTTGTGAGGACAAGACTATGCTTTACAATATTTGGGTTACTTCAACTTTTGAATCTCCTTGTATCCTACCTTTTCTACGGTACAAATTCAAGGGATTCTGCATAGGCGAGGGTGAGAAGATTGCAAGTAAAGTAGAGCAGAGTCTGCCACACTTTACAGAATTTGAGCCAGTTAGTTAGCCAGTTAATAAATTTCTATACCAGGGCTGTCCAACAGGTCAATCACAATCTACAGGTTGATCGCGGGGTGCCCCTGGTCGGTCACCACCCCCCCAAGCTCAACAACTTTGGCTTCCTTAAAAAAGCTCAGCAACTTTGGCTTCCCAAGAAAAGCTTGCCGCCACTATTATTATAGTGGGAGTAGATTGCAGTCTCTTGGGAGTTGGACATGCCTGTTCTATACTGACTTTCATCTGAGGAGCACAGGACAGTTTACAATATAAAAACACAAAAACAAATACCGGGGGGGGGGACACCCACACCAGTTTAAAAGACCATTCATTGTTTAATCAGCCAAAGGCCTGGAAGAAGAGGAAGCATTTTACACAAGCAGGGAGCCACTGCAGAGAAGGCCCGTTCTCATGTTGCCACCCTCTGGACCTATTGTGGAAGAGATACACAAAGAAAGCCCTCACATAATGATTGCAGGGTCCAGGTTGTTCCATTTAGGGACAGGTGGTCTTTGACGTGGGTTTCATTTTTTACCTTGCCCCTCACTTTCCATGAGTTTGTGGCCCCTTGGTGCAAACAGATGAGGAGTCGCACTGGGCATTCATTGCAAGAAATGATGAGGTACAAAAATGAGTGTCAAAACATGGTGGCTGCATTCAGACAACATTTTTCCTACCTTCCTTGCTAATTTCTGCATTTTAGGTGATCTCTCTATGATATAAAAGACACTTCTGGAAATCTAGTAGAATCTAGCAGAAATTTATCACTTATTTCCCAATTAATTGTTTCCAGAAAATACAAATAAATCCCCATACAACCCTGGCTGCATTCAGATGTGGGGTTTATTGCATAGTTTTTCCTAGTTACAAAGCCAGCAATTCTGCCCCTGATTTCTAACATTTCCTTTTTGATTGATATATTGTCATGTCACACTAAATTTTAAATGGCAGGACAGAAATGTATGCCAGGATGCCACCCCAAATTTTGCCCTGTAAAATTACAATGCAAAACTCCCATGATTTTCTCAGTTAACAGGGTTGCAAATACATTCTTTTATTTATTTTTCTGGAGACAATTAACATGGAAATAGTTTTTATCTAGTGTGAAAGATCACTCAAATATGGGGAATTATCAGGGAAGGAAACATCAGGAAAAATCAATAGCGTGCTGCCAGAATGCAGTGAATTAACCCAGAAAAAAACAACTTTTGCCCGAACTGGATGGGACTCTTTTCAATATGATGGAAACAATGACCATCACTCTCATAGATTATTATTGCTGCCTTTTGCTTGGCCATTGAGACTGAACATACATGGTTCAGAGAGCAGTGGTGACCCAAGTTTGAGAAACGACAAGGCAAATTCTGTTCATTGTCTGGTTTTGATTTCTTTTCTTCATTATGTAAATAGGTAACTTTGACAACAGTGTGATGATAACTCTGAGCAAACAGATTTATAGGCCACCTTTGGGATTCATGTTTTATTAAGGCTTTCAGATAAGAGGAGCAGGCTCACCAAATCTCCATCCAGTTTTGACAAAATGTTTTTTGGTTTTCTCCCCCTTTTGGGGCATTAGAGTTATTTTTAAACTAGAACGACTAGCAGACAAGACAATAATTAATGCAGTGTTGTACTTTGCACAACATTCATAGATCCACATTCCGCTGGTGGACCAAGGTAAAAGTGGGAAGAGCAATAAATTTTACATTTGTACAGGAAAGTATGTTTCACACTCACACATCCTTCTCTATCCTCCATCCAGACAAGCTAACTCACAATAGATCCTCCTCCTCCTCCTCTTCTTCTTCTTCTTCTTCTTCTTCTTCTTCTTCTCCTCCTCCTCCTCCTCCTCCTCCTCCTCCTCCTCCCTGCCTCTCAAGCTTGCCCTGAAGGGAATGAATGTCATAGACTGAAAAATGCACTTTTGGTCTACAGTATTATTTGGCTCCAGGTCAGTTCTGATTGGATTGCACAACAACTAGCAGTCATCATGGTGGCATCCACACAGCAGCTTATTCCATTTCCTTGGCGTTTCCTTAACTGTTAGTTTCTGCTTTCTATTTGAGATTTCACATGATTAAGAAGCCACTTCTGGAAATCTAGCCGAACATAGCACTCATTTTTGGGTTAACTGCTTCCAGAAGAAAATCCATTTGGCATTCCCATTAACTCAGAAAATGGTGGTAGCAAAGTGATGAAATTTGGGGCAGTTCTTTCCTGCTGTTTTCATTGGGGAATCATGGGGGAACAGAAGCACACGCGTGGAAAGAGAGTAGCAGCGTTGTCCACTGATATTTGCTGTTGTGTCCCACTACGACCACTGAATGGAATAAAAGCTCAACAACTTTTCTGTCTGGATTTTCACTGTTTGGAATATGGCAACCCTTTATGAAAAGAACATTGGAAAACAGGACAGAAGCACTAGTGTTATAAATCAGGAAAACTAACATGATATTTCCTACATCTGAATGCACCCTTAATGGGATGCAGAGCTGCATCGAAAGATACATCTAAACTTTTCAGTGAAGCTTCATTGAGCATTGCAGTGTTTTACTGCTGCTTGTTTTATTTTCAGATATTTTGCTACCTATCGTTGCTGGCGGTTTTCAAGCACTCCCCCCTCTGTGCTCCACAGCTCCCGGTCTGATGACCAGGTGATCTAAAGATAAAGACAATATCAATCCAGGAGTTCTATCTCCAGTGGTATGTGCTTCAGAGCTGTTTCAGGCTTTGAGAAAATGTTCCTGCTCCATCTTGAATCCCCCGTGAATACAAAAGAGTGAGTTATTTGCCCCTGCAGAGTTCCTGATGGTGCTTGTGTTTTGTGCGTTGCTTCATTTTCTCTCTTCCTCCCCATCCCCACACACAATTTAAAAGATGGAGAGGATGCGTTCCAAAAAGGAGCATTGCTTCTGGAGATTGTGATGAAACGTAACTGATGAAGCAAATTGGCCAGTGCGATGTTACCTTTGTCACCACATTTGAGGCTTCCTTTGAGATCACAGTTTCGCTTGAAATATTCATCTTGTCAGCTGTCACTAAATCAATAAAAGCCATCGTTCTCTCCCCTCCCTGGTATATTATCTATTATCACCAGCGCTCATTGTCAGGCACTTTTTAGTATGCAGAGCAGAATCAAAAGCAGATTTTTGCTTTTGAGTGGGAGACACACACACAGAAACACACACACACACAGAGAGAATTAGCTGAACTCTTGTATGTCGTATATCAATTTACGCATTTACTGATATCAATTATAAGTCAAGACAAGAAGTGGCTTTTCCTTATAAAATATACTGAAAACCATATTGTGAAAACATTATAAACAAAGAAGCTGACTGGAGGTGATTTCAAAGTATTAGCTTTAGGGTTCCTAAAAGATAACACGTAACTACATAGTAGTTTTTAAATTATCAATGGCAAGACAGAGACAACCCTTTCCTCCCCCATTCCCTGCAAAGTTGAAGGGAGGAGGGCAGAATGACAGATGTATGTAGAAACAATTTAGCCTTTTCTCACCTCTTATAGTTGCATTTTTGACAGAGATGATGACAGTGACAAATAACAGAATCCCTCTAACTCAGGACTTTCTGGTATCCATTTCATTTCCATATGAGTGCATCAGTTTCCAAATGACATTTAGGGAAAAGTATTAACCCGCAGGAGAGCCGATACTGTCCAGTGGGCAGAGTCGTAAAACCAAGCAGAGGAGACCTGGCTTCAAATCTTTCTCTCTCCCCCCCCCCCCCCCGCCAAGGTTCCTTCTTGCTTTGCATTGGGAAAGAGTTCAGCATGTATGTAAGAGCTCTGCATGTAGAAGTTCCCGGGCATCTCCAGGTATGGCCGAGAAGGATGCCTGCGTGAAACTATACTGCCAGTCTTAGCCAACAATATTGAGCTAGGTAGCCTGACTCTGTATACATCAGCTTCCCATGTTCCTGTTTTGTATTCAGTCACAGATACCCAAAGACAAATCTGGCACATCTTGTGTCAGTTGGGAAAGATGTACTGTACTTTTCCGTCTATAAGACGACCCCTATTTTGGGGGACTCAAATTTAAGAAAATGAGGGGAGATGGCACAGAGTTGTTGAACTTTTTTTGGGGGGGGCGAATTTCGCTCACCGCATGCATCACAAATTCTGACTCCGATCTGTCCCATTGCCGGCAGAAGCTGCCAATCACCCGCCCAACTGCCGGAGCATCAGCCAATCAACACCACCCATTGACGCAGCAACCAATAACATGCACAATAGCCACTGACAGCCTCGGCAGCAACCAATCAAATGTCCACCCTATGCACTACCCATATACCTAACTACCCGACGACCCCCACTTTTTAGCATGATTTTTATAGGAAAAAGCATAGTATTATACATGGAATAGTATGGTATGTTTGGGTAATTCACCACTTCTTCTTTACAACTTTTCATGGCAAAACACACAGAAAGGGCAACTGGAGGCAGCTTAAGGCTTGTCTCATGTATGCACTTCTGTATATCTCCACATGCAGGCATTGAGGATACATTTTGTCAGAGAGCTCTGCTGTTTCTGAGCACAATTCGAAGTGCTGGCCCTTACCTTTTAAGCCAAATGGTCAATGTGGTGCCTTCCAGATGCTTCAGACTGCATCACCTGTAATTTATGTCATGAGCTGCTATGAATTGTAGCCTACAATATCTGGAGGGCACCAGGTTGGCTACCCTTGTTTTTAAGCCCTACATGCCTTGGAACCTAGATAATTGAGACAATGTCTTCCTCCACATCAGTTGGCCCATATGCTAAGATCTTCCTCTTCTCTGGCACCCCTAATATTGTCAGGCTGGTGGTAATGGGGAGAGGGCCTTTTTGGTGGTGGCACTCTGCCTGTGGAGCTCTCTCCCCAGGTAGCCTTACCTGGTGCCTACATTAAAGCATTTTATTTTCCTTGGTTGTTCACCTCTGGTATGTCTGTGTCTCTGTGTTAGTATCTGCTATGATTGTTTTTAGCACTGCCTTTAGCATTCTACAGTGGTACCTCGGGTTACAGACTCTGCTAACCCAGAAGTAGTACCTCAGGCTGAGAACTTTACCTCAGGATGGGAATGGAAATCATGTGGTGGCAACGTGAGGCCCCATTAGCTAAAGTGGTACTTCAGGTTAAGAACAGTTTCAAGTTAAGAACAGACCTCCGGAACAAATTAAGTTCTTAACCCAAGGTACCACTGTATTGTCCTTTTATCGTGTGATTTCCTTGCAATTAAGGAGTGGCATACAGCCATGATTTGCCAAAGCAAAGTGGCAAGACTGATCAAAGGTGAATGCAACATTTGAATTCAGTTACTGAATACTGGAATATTCTTTCCAGCTCTTCCAGTCTCAACCTGCAAAAGCACATGTAGGTTTTTAAGCTGGTTAATAATGGTGTTTTCCAACTCCTCTAAATTGTAACGTTTAATAAATATAACGTGTTTGCCCCCAATATTGGTCTCTGAAGTCTTCTTTCCAGTGTGTTGACAAAAACCTGTGTGCCCTGATAGAAGACAGCAGCAGCAGGAGGAACACATAGCCATCAGCTCCTGAACCTGACCAGGACGGACTTCTATATTTTGGACCATTTGTTTGTTTTAATATTTTAAATCATAAACTGCCTTGGCAGGAAGGTGGCGTATAAATGAGCTCACAAGATTGTTATTTTCAAGTGTTTTCCTATTCTTCCACAGCTTCATTGTACCATTACTCAAGCATCTATGCAGCTTCCTAATATTAAACCAAAATCTATTTCCTTGCTGCTAAAAATGTATTGCTTCCTGTCCTCCACTGAGTACACTGATAAATAGCTTCCCTTGACACATCTTCAGTAATATTCTTCTTCAGCACTGGACTTCTGCAGTCAAGTAATAAGGTGAAATAATGGGTAGCTTCTATTTGTGCTTCCATGAAACTACCACAGTGTTCCCTTTAAGACTGAGAGGCACATTTTGGGTGACATCAAATGGAAAGGTTCCTTCCTGTGCTTACATCCTGATTGAAGAGCAGGGTGCTTTATATAACTTCCCCTTAGTAGTAGTGGGTTGCATACATATTATAATGCAGGGATGTTGCCTTCTAAGTGACTTTCAAAGGGACACAAAGCAAATTAGAGAGATGGATAGGCACAGAACTGATCCAGATTCTCCTCTTCTAGAAGTCATTCAAAAACATCCCTTTCCTACAGGAGGCTGCCACCAATTTCAGTTTTTATGAGTAAAGGATAAGTGCTGAAATTACAGCAAGTGAACAATAATAAACTGGTATTTAGAGTTGTATTTAAAAAAACCTATAGAAAAAGTATGTATATAGGGATGGAACTTTATGAAAATTGGGCAGCTAGACTGGGGAGGATTTTTCTAATTCCTGTCTTGCTCCATGATGTCAATGAGAAGCAAGAGTCCCTCCCCCCCCCCCAGTTCCTGTATTTATTTATTTTGTGCCCTAATATCACACACTATCTTACTATACAATAAAATTGCAAGGCTGTCATCATGCTGCCATTTGCATGGCTGCCAACAGGAGGCCATGGCAACTCCAGAACGATGACAGACCAGCAGGCAGGTGAGAAAGCAACTAGGGCTGGTGGCAGGCAGCACGGGCAAGCTGCTTAAGGGAAAGTGGGAGTTCCTTCAGAGAGCTGTTGGGCAAGCTGCTCTCTGAAACACTTTTGGGAGAGGTGCTTAATGGAGGACAGGCACTTCAGAGAGTCTTTTTAAGGTTGCAGCTTCAGCCCTTTTGAAAGAGTTAACAGCTGAAATTAGACAAGCACCTAATGCCTTAATATTTAGGTGGTTGCTAAGACAGTTGTGCTTAAAATGGCTTTCCCTGAAGTGTGGCCCAGTCTTCTTATGGAATAATAATTATTCGGTCAGAGACATGGTTTTAAGTTTAGTGAGTTTGTAATATTTTGCATTTTAATCTTTGCATTTTATTTTATCATGCATAGCTTTGGTAATTTTCAGTTTTGCAGCATATTATAAATCTGCAAATAAATAAATAAAATTTTCTCTGGTTACTCCATTGGTGTTAAATCCAGGATATGTTAGAACAAGTATGGCTACTACCCTATCAGAAAAGACTAGGTCCTTCACACCTAGAGAGTTTGGCTTGATTTGTGTGACTTTTCTACTTGGTTTCCAGGAATATTTCAGCAATCACATTTTGGGAGCCCTTAATTTAAGTAAGGTATGGGTATAACATAAAGCAAAGACCGAACAGGTAGGAATAAAAGGAAAGGAAAAAATGAGCTAATAAAAATCTGCAGGAGTCTTTAGGGGCAAGGTTAGCTCCCCCCCCCCCATTTTCTTCGTGGGTAAAAGCAATCCAGTGCCAAGCTCCTTAAAATGCTTTCATCATTGTGTTTCTTGTAACTTTGTACATTTCCTGGTTCAGGTGGCTTCATTTCTCTTTCATGAGATCAATCCATTAGGCTCCCTTCCACTTGGCACGCACTTACAGTGCTCTGTAAGATAATCTGCTTAGGTGATCTGGGATTGTCAACCCAGTGTTGATGATCTCATTTCGTTGGGAGTGACTTCTTTGTTGGGCACAGTTGGCCTTTGTGTTCGTCTTTCTCTTATTTTCACAGTTTGCCTTGAGGATTATGCAGAAAGAGAGATGTCAATATTCTGGGTTTCTTTTGCGTTTGAGTTTCAGGGGGCACAAGTTACAGCCCAACAGAGAAAATGAATAAATTCAAAGCTGAATGGATTATATTGGCGTGGGTTTGACCAGTATAATTGCTATTGTTAGTGTTATATGGGTGAATGGGTCTGGTTTTAGACAAAATACTGTTTGCGTGTTCAGACCCAGAAAACACCCCCCTAAATAAATGATTCAAATTTTGGTTTGGTTTTTGGCAGAATTTAGGCCACAACTTTATTGATTACAGAAACTGATTGGTTGCATAGGCTCTGGTTCGACTAGCTCCCTGCCATGCAGGGAGCGCTGACCCAGGGTTCCAGCATAGATCAGCCAAGGGTGAACACCTGGATAAGCGGAAAGCTGGGAACGGGCTAACTCCACCACCCAAATGTCCCCCTGGACTCAGGCACAGGCACAACCCCCTCTCAGGGGTTGACCAAACCATCGAGTCCTTGGATTCCTTTAATGGAATACCCTTCACATAGGGATGGCGAGAGTGTTCCCCCATCCCTATCACCTGAACCAGAGCCTATCCGCAACCTTACAAGTTGTGACAATTTGCTATGGGGCAGGCGAAACCCAAATGGCAACAGCCAATCAGCCAAGTGGGGAAAATTCCTGCCGTGCCCCTGTCCCAATGACAGACGACACACGACGGCATAGCATGGTCAAGCGCAACAAGCCCTAAAGTAGGGAGAGGTGGGCAGGTGTTCTGATGCACGAACCAAAAGAGGAAGCTCTGGGTTGACGTGCATGGGCATAAATAGGTCCGTCGAACTGTTTGGACTGCGTCCCATTGGCCAGATTGTACCCAGTTTTGAGGGATCTACCAATCGGGTGTTGTGGCTGACCAATTGTACCCACCCACAACACAGGGTGTTGGTTGTCCAGGTCTCATCACAATACGTGCCCTCTTTAAGGGAGGACCCAATTAAGGATGAGAAGCAGTCCTGGGAATTGCCAGTGTGGTGTTGTGGCTGCAGATTAAACAGCATGTGTGAGGAACAGAAGTGAGGAACCACTTCCTTATGGCCACCTACCTACAAGAGCAGGTTAGGTACTCTCTACAAGACAAATCAGGAGCTTAAGGTAAACTCCCACTGTTTCGTTTTTAAGTGAGGTTTGCTGATGGTGTTGATGGGTGCTGTAAGTGAGCCCTGCTGTTTTTTAGGTGTGGCATGGATCAAAACCACAGCCGAAAGCAGACCTCCAAGGGGTTTCCTGTGACCACCAATCAATGGTTACAGCAAATCCCTTTGAACATGGACATGTAAACAGCCTATTGTAGGATCCCCTACCCACCGTGAAGCTCACTCAGTGGCCTTAAGCCAGTCACTATCCCTCAGCTTTGCCTACCACACAGAGCTGCTGTGATAAAACACTGCTAAACTCCCTTGTGGTGCTTTGAGCTTCTTAGGTGGGATATAAATTAATAAAACCGACAATCTACTAGCAGGGTGGTGGTGTCTGAAATCAATGGCATGCAAGGTGTGCAGGCCATCTGAGAGGCTATGCAGGCATCAGAGAGACTGGTGAGCTTTCATGAGATTTAATTGAAACCAAATTGCTCTCTGGGAACCTTCTGTCCAAAGTAGGAATGCCCATTTGTCTCCATTTTTGCTATTCTTATGTATATATTAAGAAAGCAAATGCCTGCATTCCCAGGGATGAAAGGTGGGATATGAATGTTAAACTAAAGCCTGGTTTGGTTTCAAGAAATAACAGGAAAATCTCAGCCAGCACAAAAGCTAAAGCCAGTTCTAGATTTAACAGCAAGGAATCTAATTGCTTTTTTAAAAAAAATCCATGATAAGAAAGAGGTTTCCCTTGGAAATAAATGAGTATTTAAATTATATCATTTAAATATACTAACATGTAGTGCAGCCAGCTTCTACTCTGTGCTTGTGTGATTCTTCACTAAACCCCCCTGATTGTCAAGATGTTTGTTTCTGTGCATTGCCAGGGCATATAATAATAATAATAATAATAATAATAATAATAATAATAATAATATCTTTATTGTCATTGCCCCCTTCGGGGACAACGAAATTGCTTATTTATTCTACTCCGAGGATGTTACTCCTGAAGCATTGAATTCCATCACAAAATGTGTCCTACTGTATATATGACTGAACATAGCTCTGCACACCTGGAAGGTGGAGGTTCTTTTCAGAGGCATCTCCCTCAAAGAAAGCTTTGTTCTGTGGTGTGAAAAGTCTGCCAGCAATAAATGATGAGCAGGTAAAAATATAAATGGTCTATGCACATTTTTGAACTCATCAATCTAGTCCCATTGCTAGCAAGACAGGACATTCTGTGGAGAAATATTTCAACAGTCCAAACCACACACCATTGCTGGATGTAAACATTTACCTCTTTAAGCATGCTGACATCAGAGTATCTAAATAAAAGCATTAAATATATATATATATTTAAATGCAGCTGGTAAAAACAGTGTTTTCCTCATTGAAATAATGATGACATCCATTATTTTGCACAGTTTGGAATTGTGTGTGTGTGTGTAATCCTTTTAAAGAGTCACTGTATTTTTAAATTTAGTAGTTCTGGTATTTGTTCAGGTAGATATCAAATATTCCAAGCCACTTTCTAGAGCAGGCACCCCCAAACTCGGCCCTCCAGCTGTTTTGGGACTACAGTTCCCATCATCCCTGACCACTGGTCCTGTTAGCTAGGGATGATGGGAGTTGTACTCCCAAAACAGCTGGAGGGCTGAGTTTGGGAATGACTGATCTAGTGATAATTGTTTAGGAATTTCCAGTGTCACCTCCTGACTGTCAGTATTTTTGCAGGAGATATTCAATCTCATACTGGAAATTTAGGTTTATGAAATTAAAGTGGATTAAAGGACTCCAGTGTAATGAATCCTATTTTAAAAAAGAAAACCCAGACACTTTATGGTTAGGAATGTGGCATGGAAATGCATTAAAAAGTGTGGGATTGATGAGAAGATGTATAATCTCCCCACAAGCAAATTAGAAGGAACGCTCAATAAACAGATTATCTAGAGGTGCTCTTGGTTGGGCTACAAATCTATAAAACTGCACCTGCAAATTATCTTAGATTTCATCAGAATTATGGCACATGCAGATTCTGAATAGTGCATTTATTAAGAACTTGCATATCCCATTGATCAAGGTGATGAACAATATCAATAGAAAAGAAATTCATCAAGGTACAAGGTAAAATGGATTAAAAGCACACCTTTTTAAAAAGCACACATCTTCCAACATATATAAAACATTTTTTAAAAAATTAAAAGCTTCCCTTTACAGGGCAGTCTTCTAAAAGTTATATAGTTACTCATCTCCTTGACATTTGATGGGAAGGTGTTCCATTAAAAGCAACTGACAGACCAAAAACCAAAGTAAAAAATGAAGGGATTTTGCCTCTCCACCCCACTTCCTAGGAAAAGGGATTCCAAAGTCTTGGTATTGCCTCTCCTGTGTACCTGCTAAATCCACTTATTGCACTGTGAAAAAGGATGCTGGACTAGATCCAGCAGCTTCCTCTCATGCCATTAAGTATATTTTAAGGCTGTTAACCCCCTAAGAGACACCCACAAGGAAAGGCCCTCAGGTGAGGGTGGGGAGGGAGAAACCTTCAATGTTATACATCTGTCCTCCATCCTTAGTCCTTTGAAGACAGCCTGTTCTCCTTCCTTCTCCACCATCGATTGCTTCACTTTGTATCAAAATTGTTTATTATTATTATTATTATTATTATTATTATTATTATTATTATTATTATTATTTTGTTTATCTAGTAGCATTCTGATTTCCAAACGCTCATGTATTCCAACATTTACGTCGTGGCAAATGCTTACAGCTCAATTGATCCTGCAATCGTTGAGCCTAGTTTCACTTACAGATAATTTGTTTTCAGGCTGGACCTGGTCGATAGACCCATAAAGGAAATGGGAGTGCATTTAGTAAGACCTGCGTGCACGGTAGACAAATATGTGAATGCCTTTCCTTTTCATGTTGAGTGAGCAGCTTGATAATATCTCTCAAACCTCCACTCCCCCCCTCCTTCCAGACAAACTTCACAGCAAAGAACCATATAAGGAATATTCTGTCTCTTGGCTTTCACTGTTTCATTTTCCCTCCGCTTACAGGTGTTACACTGCTTTTGAAAATTCTTGTGGTCTGGGCATATTTTCAGGGCAGATGGATTTAAAGTCTTTTGTGCTCTTCAAGGAAGGAAAGAATAGCATAACTTAACATTTGTGTGCTGCCAGAACCAGTGCAGTTTTAGGACTCTTTAAGCATGTTTAGATCTATTTTTAAGCCTCTTGACTCTGCTGAACTTTGCTGTGCCCAACTATGTATAGGACCAGGATGTCATTTTGCTGAACCACAGGTGGTAAGGAATAACTTTTCCCCTTTAAGGTGTGACTATATAAATCTCAACAGATGTAAGAAGCAGGATTCAACAGATGGGAGCAGTTGGCCTTCCTTAAAAAGGGATATCATTTAGCCATGCCAAAATAATCTCCAATGCTTTGTCTCCTCTGTATCCTGACCTTCCTCAAGGAGGCCAAGACACCGTAAATGGGTTTTCCTTTCATGCTATCTGCATAGTGACCATGTGTACAGGAGAGTAGAATGAAAGGCACTTTCTGATCCAAGATGCACTGAGTTTCCCAGGTCCAACACTCCATTTACTATTCTGCATTGGCACACAGTTTTTCAGAAGATCCCATCAATGTCAAATCACTCCTGTGGTTAGGTGGGCACAGAAGCACACACACACATACACAGAGAGAGTAGGGCTAGGCCAATGTAAAATCATACCCACAATTCTAGTACAGTCGTACCTTGGATCCTGAATGTTTTGGCTCCCGAACACTGCAAACCCGGAAGTGCGTGTTCCGGTTTGCAAACATTCTTTGGAACCCGAACGTCCAATGGGCTCCCGTGGCTTCTGATTGGCTGCAGGAGCTTCCTGCGCTTTGGTTTCCGAATGTTTTGGAAGTCAAATGCACTTCTGGAATGGGTTCTGTTTGACTTCCAAGGTATCAAAAGCCTGAAACAAGACTGTACAGCAACACAGATAGAGACACATTATAGATCATTTCATGCATTAGCCTCCACCGATTATGTGCAGGGGAGAGCAGGACAGTGCCAGCCAGCAATGCTGGTGCATCTCTCTGGTTGTGCACCTGAGAATGTAAGAAGAGACGGCTGGATCAGACTAGTGGCCCATCCTGTTCCCACAGTAGCTAACATTTGGGGGCATTTTGGAAGCCCACAAGCAGGTACTGTGTACAGCTTCAGCTCCCCCCAATTGTGATTCCCAGCAACTGGCGTTCACTGATTCCATCAGTGGCGTTACATTTACTGGATATGACAAATTCATGGAAGAGAAAGCTATCAGTGGTCACTAACCAGGATGGCTATGCTCTGCCTCCACTGTCAGAGGCAGTAATGCTTCTCAATACTAGCTACTGGGAACTGGAGGAGGAGAGAGGGTTCTTGTGCTTGTAGCTTTTCCCACAGGTGTCTGGTTGGTGACTGTGGGAACAGGATGCTGCAGTAGAAGAGCCATTGGCCTGATTTAGCAGACTCTTCTTATGCTCTTAAGAGCTATTTCTACTGCTTATGTTCAATGATTTTCGGAATCAGCCGTGGAATCAATCTGTATACGACTGTTTGCACTAGCACATCTTCAACAATCTTGTTTCAGCTTTGGCCAGTCAGATGCTCCTGGGACTCCTATAAGTGGAGTGTAAAAGGCAACAGCCCTCTCTGGATATTTGTTCCCCAGTGACTGGTTTCAGAGGCATCCTGGGAGGTTCTGTATAGCTGTTATGACATCCACTTGGAAGTGGGGCACATGGAGCAATAATATATATACAGAAATCCATTTACAAAGCTGATAGAGGGTGTTGCTCCTCAGGCCTGTCTTTTTGGTCCTTTTAAAGCTAATATATTTGACATTAATCTGAAGGAGTCACAGCATGTAGTGCCTCACAATATAATACACTTACTTTTTCTATTTGTCAGCTTCTGAAAGGAGCTGGTAAATTGTATGCCAAAAAGAGAACCAGTGTTCATGTTATTTTTTTCCAGCAAAATGTTCCTAAAGGTTTTTTTTAAGATTGACTGGGACAGCAGGATATCTGAAGCCATAAATGGGCTGTAGCTGCACTTTCAAGGAAACTCTATTTGACTTTGTCTTCAACTACAGGAGTTATAAATCTACCAGGCCTAAATACTGGGCACTGTTTTGCACTATAAGACCCTCTTTCTTATGAAGGTTCCCCCACTATGATCCCTCTTGAAGATTGCCTCTGACTAGATGACAGCTTTTGACATGCATGCTAATAAACATTTTCCATTAACTTTCAAGGCTTTCTTCCCAATGAAAAGATCAAGCATGGAGGGGTGGCAGGGTCTGATTGGAACCATGGGGTTTAACCCCCCCCCCATGCCATGTTCAACTCTCTGCTTCACTGCCCTAATAGTTAGTTAAAGAAAACAAAAACAAAAGCCCAACCAGGCAGATGCAAAACTATGTGACAAATTTCACATTGAGTTTGGCTCCCAGGAGGCGTGTGCTGCGTGCAGGTCTGTCTCTGTCAACTGGTGAAGCTGTTTGTTCTCCACAACCAAAGGCCAACTCTGTGACGAGCCATAGCACATGATTCAGTTATCACGTGATGGTGGCAGGGTTATGTGACTCAAGAGCCATGTGACTGGTTCTGGAGATGTCACATGAACACCCATGGTCTGGGAGCAGTGGTTTATTTATTTATTATTTATTTAATTGGGGGTGCAAGATGGCCCAGGTTCAAATCCCACACGAGGCTATGCCTTGTGGCCACTGCTATAGGACAGTCAAAGTCAGTGTGGGGAGTTTGTAGGTTCACATCCTTATTAGGAACCAATGGAAGTTGGTGGCAAAGGTAGGAAGAACCTCCATACTGTGCAAGTGAGTGGTTGGTTGCTGACTGAGTAGCTACTTTTGATAACATCAGGAGGCTGCATCTATGGGAGGGGGCACCTAGCCAATTGTGTGCTTTCTTGCATGCCTTGACACATGACTTCCTTTAGGGATGGTCCTATCTGCATTGAGAGCCCTGAAATACAGATGTCCCTGTGAGGTTCTCAGCAGGAGTTTAAGAGTTAAAACAGAATCTCTATTGGCAGAGCATTCTGTAGGACTGGGCTGACAACACTAAAGTCTCAGTTTCTTGTTGCTGTCAAATAAGCCTCACCAGCTTGGGGAACAACCAGTGATGTTCATACAAATTATTTTCATGATCGAGCTGGGACATAAAGGTTCAGATGATCCCTCCAGTACCCTGGACCTAAATTATTCAGGACTATGGAAATACAAGGACCCTGAACTGGCTCAGTAGTAGATGATGCCACATATTCTCAACCAGATACCAACATCAGTAGTTTGGTCACCCTGTTCTATGACATCTAGAGCTTCTGATCCAGACCCAAGGGCAATACAGTGCCTTACAGTAATCCATTTTTCAGGTTACAAACTGATGGACTACAGAAGGATAGCAAAAGTCTGAATCATTTGTACCTTTGCTTTACTCACTTCTTGGAAATAAGTAAGTGTTCAAGTCTGATGTTCGATTGCTGCTTACTCTGGTTTACATGCTGCATTTTGTTATATCCAATGAAATATGCAGCAATTTGCTATGTTAGTTATTCATTTAGTCTGGGACATTTGGCTGACTAAACAGCCTATGTTTAGATGCATCTTTTGCAAGGTATATAAACCCCTGTTTTAATTTTTAATAACAACACGACAGCACGTAGATAACATATTAATAAAGTAATTTCTATCTGCTGCAGACTGCTCAGGGCTGTGGCACATTATGCCATGATCTGTGAGATTATTAATAACCAAATGTTACTCAGGATTATTATATTTTTTTCCTTCTCTACACTTTTATTAACACCTTTTATCTTCAAATCTGTCATTATTCGTTCCATTTGTCAAAGCCCTATTGATGTGTCTTGAAAGAATAAATAAATCACTGTATAAGGATGAAAGAACAAGCATCAAACACCCTCAGCAATCTCATAATCACAGCAGATGCTCACTACAAAAATGTGATTAGGCTCTATTCAATATTTTGCAGCCCTGTGCAAAAGTGAGCCACACTATGTTCAGGTAAATGTGTTTGGGACTGCAGTCCTAAGAAACTGCTTGCTGCAAGCTTGATTTACACTTTGTAATGTATGTGCGGATCCTCAGAGAGCTCTTAACTTCATTTATATTCTTAGATAAATAAATTCTTTCGTATTTATTTATTTATTTACAAAAGGGGGAGAATGTATTTTTTAAAAAATGCAAACCAATGGTTGCCAAACATGAGATGGCAGCAGTCAACAAATAAAGACATTTGGTCCTGTTTGTTTCACTGTCTCTAGTCTGTAAATTTGAATGGATGCATTTATGCACTACCTTTCAGCATAAGCCCCCAGGGTGATATGTAGTTAAATGGATGGAACTATATGACTAAAAATAAATTTAAAAAAATCAACAATGAAAAAAACAAATGGAGGAGCAGGAGCATTAATCTAAAAACAATCAAGACACCAGAAAATCATACTATTGCAATTCAAATCATGCTGAAATGTCTGGGCTATTATTATTATTATTGAAATAAGTCTTTGCCTAGCACTAACAATACATCAAAATCAAAATAGGTTACAGGTGAGCTTCCCTGGAGAGATAAGTTTAACTGAGATGCAGTATAACCAACAAGGCTCTGTCTCTTAGTACTACCTGCTTAGAAATAGCTTGGGTGTTAAGGCCGGGGTAGCACCTCTGATGCTCCTTCTATTTGTCCACCTTTGATCCTCACCCTGTACACAGCTGTGGCTCCTAGAAGCTGTCAGCATGCAACAGGCGGGAGTGGGGCTGGCGCATGTCCTGGGGGCGTGGCACCTAGCACATGGGGGGGGCAGGCGCGATGGCACCCCACCAGGATCGCACTGCCAGGAGCTGTGCACTCCCCCCACACCCCTCAGCCAGTGGTTGGAAGTAAGACAATGTGTGCTGCTGATACTGTGAGTTTTGCTGTGTCAGGATTGTTAATTACTGGACTGAGAGTACACTGTGCTGGAGAGATAAAGATGGAATGTAAATAGCTTGTATATAATAGTAACAGAAATGCTTGTGCAACCAGCCAAGCAATAAAGAAGCTCTTGACTGAAGAATCTGAGTATGACTCCTGTTCTTGTCCTCTGCCTCCAGGGAAAACTCTGCTATAAACAGTAAGAAGTGGTTTTACCGAGGTGCCAGAACACAAGCAGAAAAGTGCAGTGGAAGTGTGTGTGTGGTAACCTCTAATAAGGAAAGTCACTTTGGTGCTGCTCATGCAGCAGTTTGCCTTCAACCCTGGAGTTGCACTCCAGGGTCTCTTGGGATAGATGGATGGCAACAACAAAGAAAATTGTTAAATTTTAAAGGTGCATGTAGAACAACTCAGAAGCATTAAGTATAGCTGTCAACCATCCCTTATTTGGCAGGAAACTCCCTTATCCCAGCGTTGTTTCCCACTGCTGTCCCTTATTGATGATGTCCCTTAAATTTCCTGGGTTTCAAAGGAAGCAGCTCCTCTCCCTCCCTCCCTGCTGGCCAGGAAGCAGGTATGATCCAACTGTGTTGCTTGGCTGTGTTGCTCACCCAATAAGGAGTATAAGAACGACTGGGGGGGGTTGGAGCTTGCATGCCTTGTGCCGATCAAATCGGCCGCGTTCCCTGGGGACTCGCCTTTGCTCAGCACTTCCCAGCGGAGAGGTGATGGTGGTTTTCCTTGCTGCATCCCCTTTGCCAGGTTGCTGCACTATGGGAACCACCGCTTGAGGTTTCGTTTGGCTGCTGTCTGGGCTTTCTGCCTTTGGCTCGGAGGGGCTCAGAAGTTGAACATACCTGTGCTCAGAATCAGATGGATACGTCATCAATGGCCCACTCACCCTTGCTGGGGAAAAGGTCTGTCTGGAGTGGGGGCACATGGTGGGGGAAAAGGAAAGGAGCTGGTTGAGTACAATGGCGGGCGGCGATCTCATGGGAGGGGGGCTTTTGGATTTGTTTTGGAGGCTCCTTTGATTGACTGTTATGGGGGAAAGGAAAGGAGCTGGTTGACTAAACCCCTTATTTTGGCTGCTGATCCCTTATTTTCAAATCTGTAAGTTGACAGCTATGGCATGAAGTAGATCAGGGTAGGAGGTACACTGTGTGGGACATGTATTGCGACAAGGTGGATCAGTGAAAACACAGAGGATTATGCGGCACTTTGGGACTCAGACATTAAAGAAGACTACATTAAGTGCATATAGCATCGCGTCTTATCAGAGTAAATTGTGTCTGCTTCTCTAGCCATAAGGTAAACACCAGCATAGGGGGAAGGAAATGTGGAACATTCCACCAGAAGTGAAATTTCCAATGCATAAGGGAAAGCTGCAGGCAGGGAGAATGAGAGAGCATGAGTGGCATGTCCCTCTTTGATCCAATGGGATTTGCCAATCACAGTGGTTTAGAGGCAGGATAAATATATATATAAACAAAAGGAAAGTAGATCCCTTTTACTTTGCTCCCAATCAAATTGAGAAGTTTCTAGTAGAAAAGCCCCTGGGCCTATTTGTCTGCAATGGCAGGTGTGTTACCAGAGACAGGTTTGTTACACTGCCCCACACAGCCCTATATCATCCCATAACTGGAATAGTCTGCCCAGCAAGACAGTAAATGCACGTGTGAAGATGTCTTTCTCTGAGTTTCCAGGAATCAATTTTCTTCCAGCTCTAGCCACCGATCAATTTTCCTCCCCAGAAAAGTGATATAGGGAGTTGTCACACCTTATGAAGATAAAATGCATTAAAAACACTGTACAGTGGTCAGAGATGTTAGATGTGTCCCAGACAAAATGTACTGCATTGATGCTTATTTTGCCAGGCTCTTAAAAGTGTTTTGCAAAGCAGACTGGCCAAATTACAGACTTTAAATGGCACTTGTCATTTGTGTAGCACTTTGAATCCATTATCTCCACTCACCTATTATGTTTCTCCGAGGAGAAGAAGCTTATGCCATGGTCATATGGCAGATCAGCTGTCAGGTCCAATACAGACTCTCCATTTTTATGATTCATGATATCTTGCTCAATACTCCGCTAATGGCATTTTATACAAAGCATGATAGATCAAGTTAGAATTAAGATCAGGTTAGGCTTAGCACAGACGCATGGCAGTGACGTAAGGTCAGATCAAAAATTAACTTGGAGTGAGTGGGGAGAGATCTCTTAATGTAAGAATGTGAGCATAAGATAGGCATAAATTACAACCTAACAAAAAAAAAAAAGATCCACAGAAGAGTGAAATAACAGGCGAAGAAGATGATCTATGGGGTGTTATTACAACCTTTATGCTGTAACTCAATTTATGTTATTCTTGTGGTTCCCTTCAATTGTCCTTTTTTTTTTTTTTTTTTTTTTTTTTTTTTGGTAATGTGAGACCAGATTCTTCTCAAATGCAGTTTTCCCTCATTTTGCAACGGGGAAAAGTGGCTGGGAAGAATGTCTGGTAGCTGAAGGTGCACAATTCAGTTGATATCTATGTGCAGGTGGGTGCAAACATCACATTTACTGTGTGAGCCTCCAGATAGGTTGCATGTTGCATGAGGTTATGCTATTCCTGAGTACATTTAATTCAATGAGAAGTGACTGTGAGCTGCATAGGAACCATCTCTGACCCTGTGATCATCCTCTGAGGCCCTTCTTCATGTGCCCCCTCCACAAGAGGGTGTCAGCTTTTGCTGCCAAGTCCCTCTCTGCTGGAAATGTTTATGCTGCAATTCTTTTTATCATATTTGTAACAATTTATTTTATCTTTGGAGCCACCACTGGGATGACAATATATACACCAAGTATAAATAATAAGTTTTAGCAAAATCCTCAGGCCTTAAATTATGTGATAATTATACATGTACACAGCATATTAGAATCCCTTCATTTTTAGATCTTTTTTTGACCAGGAATTTAGTTGCTCTGAATAACATTAAGGCAGCAGAGTTGGCTTCTAGAGATAAAGAAAGATGTAAAAAAGATACAAGCGTGGATAAGTGCATTTTAATAAAATGTACCTTAGATGTTTTTCTGTTTGAAATTTATAAGGCCACACTTACAGAAAACAGATTTATTCTAAATGCCAAGCTAAGTAGCAGTCTCTGTGTCCCATTTACATACTAGTCCTCGTGAACCAAAGAAATGATCTCACACAAAAATGAAAGTCCACTGCTTTCCTAATGTGTATAAATATGCTTTGGCCTCAATGACTGAGTGTGAGGGACCTGATTCTTACTTTACCCTTGTGCTACATCACCTGATTTGGTGTGATCCTGTCACATGACACAGCACAGGTAATACCTGTACCCAAAAACATGGAACCAGCATAGGACGTCACCATAAATCTACTTAGGTGTTCACCTGAACAAACAATTGCTGAAACCTTGGACAGGGTCAGAGTAAACCTTTTAAAATTAAGGGATTGTACTTAGGCACATTCATTAATTTCAGTCGTCTATCCTGAGTAAAACTTAGTTGAATAACACCCTTATTTCATGCCAGAAGGCAACCTTCCCCTAGACAGTGAGGTAAATAAAATCACTAGACAAGAAAAATGCATAGATAAAATGTCCAAAGTTCGTTCTCAGAAACTATACAGTGAATTCACTCAACCTGTTTTGAGAAAGCTTAGGAAGCTGTGGTTGTGGGTTAACAGCAAGCTGTGGTCATGAGGTGATAGTTGTGGGTTAATAGCAATGCTATTTCAGAGAACTGCATCTCACATTGCCAGATATGGCGCCTTAAAATTTTAAGCTAAAGATAATGTCACTTCTTACATGCATGGATGCTATTGTATTGTAAAACTATGGGAATCGGGCAGTAATCCGCCAAATATATTTCCTTGAAATGACTTACAGAAGCTTTGGCTAGAATTGCTGTTTTTGATGTGAAGATAAGCTTTTTTTTTTCATTTGCTAACTAATCCATCTTTCATTAAATTTTAAAGCACCTGTTATATTAATGTAATTGATTTTCTCCATGCTATCTGTGGGGAAATTGTTTTTCCCAGGATTGTTTGCGGCATTTTCTATTGAAAGGTTAAGAGGTAGAAAATGAAGCTCGCAATTTTAATGGTTGGATAAAATGTGGGGCATTCAATCTGCGCTTCTGATGTTTCTCAAGGGTCATGGGTGGTAATCCCATTGGCCTTACCCAGTTTCAATTTTGATGATTTTTCATGCTAAATCCCTCCTATTTTAAAGGTCACCTCAGCCACATACAGTGGATGGAAGAGCTCTGCATTAGTCCCGCTTTCCCGGACTCTTGAATGTATTGGGATTCGGCCAAAGGTTAGGAGAAGGCCAATGGGTTAGGGGACGTATCCAATGCCTCTTGGCGCTTTCCTTTTTTTCTAGGACAAGTGAGAAGAAAACAGAAAACAGTGGGGGTAACCATGCAGGATCTGGAGCTCTAGTATTCTAGTTTGATTCTCCTAGTTAATTATTTTAAGATGCTCATTTCAACAAATGGATGCCTGGAGCCGTGAAAAGAGACAGACTCAAATTTCAGCTCGGGTCCCGAATATTAATGAGTGATAATCAAAGTGTAGCACATGTGCAGTACTAAATGCAGAACTGCTGAAGAGATCCTGGACACAGGCATGGAAGCTAGGAAGGCAGAGATGGGGATGCTCTGGCCCTCTGCATGCTCTGGAGGATCATCAGTGTTTGGGTGTGATGGGAGTTGTAGTCCAACATCATCCAGAGGAACAAAGGCTCCCCCATAGGTAGCATAAAGTGCCTGAAAATATCTGATTGCAATCCTAAACATATTTCTCAAGATGTGTATCTGAAGGGAAACTGCATACAACAATGTGTGTATTAAAATAATTTTGCAGCAACATGCTGATGAATTGTTAAGAGGACATTAAAAAAAAAAGCTATCACAGACTGATGTGGAAATGTGGAGAACTCAACTTAAGAATGGAAAACTGAGAAACTGGGAAAAATTGAATTTGGCAGATTTGCTCATCCATAGCCAATAGTCAAAGATGTTGTGGATTCAAAACATCGGGAGGGTACCAGCTTGGCCATCCCTGCTCTAGAGCCACTGCCAGACACTGTATACAATACTGTGTTTGTGTTTATTACATTCAGCGCTTTTTTTCTTAAAAAACGTTTAGGGGTACTCTCATTTTGACTCAAGAAAATCACCGAGAAAGGAAATGAAGTGACCATCGTAGGTGGTAACAATGAAACTGACCTATCACTGTGCTAGATTCCAACTCCTACTTTACACATTAAACACTCACTTCTGTCTGAGACTCAGGAAACACCGTGACAGGAAATGAAGCCGCTATCGGAGGTGGTAACAACGAAACTGACCAATCACCGTGCTAGAGAATAAACTATTTTTTTTAAAAAAATATATAGTTTCTTCTCTCATTAGATTCACAAAACGTTTGGGGGTATGTGTCCCCCTGCGTCTCCCCAGAAAAAAAGCACTGATTATGGTACATTTATATACCACCTTTCCTCCCAAGGAGCTCAGTGTGATGGACATGGTTCTCCTCCTCCCCATCTCATTGTTGCAAAAACCTTGTGAGGTAGGTTAGGCTGAGGGATGGCCCAAGGTCACCCAGTGAGCTTCCAGGATGAGTGGAAATTCAAACCTTGGTCTCCCAAGTCTTAGTCCAACACTCTAACACTGGCTGGAATGACCAATGGACACAGTACATGGCAGCTTCTTGTGACTTCTGCTACTGTATTTCTGCTTGCATGATATGTCTTATTGTTAACAACAACAACAACAACAAGTTACTTGATCTTCACCCAAAGGTCCCATGGTGGCTTCTGTTGTATAGATGGAACAGACATATTATACTTTTCCTCGCAGACTGGAGCAAGGCTAGTTGTGCCTCAAGGAAATGCTGTAAAACAAGCCAGTTGTCCAGCAGCTCTCCAGTACGCTTCACGTCAGCATGAGTGAAACGCCTGACAAGTCAGTCTGGCTGCTTGCTGCTCCGTGTGAAAGTCCTTTAGATTAATTCTCTTTAGGCTGAGCTGCAGAAAGAGCAAGGGTGAGTGTGGCCTATTTTGTCACAGATTCAAAAACAGAAGCTTGGTGTGTTTAAACCTAACACCCACATGCCTTTCTGGGAATCAAGTACAATGGTGTTAAATGTTGCCACTGAGAGCTTTATTCTTGGCATGTTTTATGAGCAACTGTCTTCCAAAGCCACTAAAAATAATCCCATAAGTCTCTTGGTCTGGATTTCTCCTGATTAAAAATCGCCTTGGACAAAGATGTGAAGTAAGCTGAAGTCAGATCATAGCGGCAGATTTAGCTCCAATTTCCCCCACCCTCCAGTTTTTCTTTATCCATTCAACTTTTCCTAACTTCTTGGGCAGAGATGAGGATGGAAAGAAGGTTAGAAGGGGACTGATTCTGTTTTACACAGCAGTTACCATCTCTCAGCAGAAGTAGCGATAGACAGTCCCACTTTCTCATTTTTCCAGCCTAAAATTCAGTTCTCCACATTTCTGCAGAAATTTGCATTATTATTATTTTAATCCTCATGAACATTTGTCAGTATTTTAGTGCAACTGTCGCCTATTAAGAATGTTGTGTGTAGTTTGAGGAATATACATATTTTTACAAGCAACATTGCCTAATATACGGTAATGCAATTCGATCTGTTGTTTTCAGGACGGTATAGATTTTTAGTGAAACTTTCCATTAATATGGGTATTTTTCTAGATGCTGGGTAGAGAAGTGAATCCCAAAATGAAAAGTGAATATTTTAGAGTACAGCTGTGTTTCATTTCAAGTATCGCTCTGAGAAGTGTGAATTAGGCAGTTTCTTAGTAAAATCCACACAAAATTGAACATCGCTCCCAACTCTACTCAGAAATCAGAAATAATCCCCATTGATTTCAGTGGGTCTTTGTTCCCTGGTAAGTGAATGTAGAACTGGAGTTTGAGAGCTATAAAAAGAATTCATTATTTTACTCAATTGATTTTAAAGTGATTGTTGAACTCCAACTTCTATGAGCCCCAGCCAGCATGGCCAATGGTCAGGGAAGATGAGAGTTGTACTCTGACAACATCTGGAAGGCCATAGGTTTCCATTCCATGCAATGCATGCAAATTACTGTTTGTGCTGGTGTCAAAAATATAGAAATAATTCCTGGATGCAGAGATTCAAGTTTAGGGCAAGTACTCTTTGATGAGAGAACCATAGCAGAGATTTAAAGTCAGAAAGATGTAGAAAAGTAAAATGTGGAAATATAGGCTTAAACCTTTAAAATATGCCCTTCCAAATTTCACTCTTTCCCCAGCATAGAAAAAAACCCACAAGATTGGTTAGTTAAAAATGATATACTTACAAATTCTCCAAAGGTCAGGTTCATGTGCTTTTCCATACATCAGTCAGAGAAGTTGCACAGGCAGTAGAACTTAGCTTAGTTAGAAAGCAGTAAAATTTCCTAGATTATTGGTATAAGAACTCAATAATGATTGAAGAGAGACATGTGGCTGAGCTCGTCGGGTAGACTGGGGAAAACAATAAGCTTGATTAACTATTTTCCCTGAAGGTAAGGGGAAGTGACATAGCTAAGCCTGGCAGGACAGCTTAGTCTATGGTATTATCCCTCTCATGTGTTTATGTTGGTTATATGAGGCTGGTTATCCTTCACATGCCCTGCATGTCTTGTGGAGATGCATTTGCATTGGGGTTGTGATGTATCTCATTGGCCTTGGTTCTGAAGGCACCTGCTGCTTCTATACAGCAGCCCAAGAGGAGATTTCTCTCTCTCCAAATGCTCAGTTCTTTATGTGATCAATAGTCAGGCTTTCCATTTGTGCTTTGTAAAAAGAGAAAGTATCTACATTCTTCCTCTTTGGATGACATTAGAGTTAAATTTACAATAGTTTGTGCTTGACATTATTCACAAATGGGACATATGAATGAGGAGGAAAACATATTGAGCAACCTATTCTTCCTTTGCCTTTTGCTGGTGCATTGGTGCTTCTCAGGTCTTTGACAGTACTTTGCCAAAATGAGATATTTTTGTGCTGAAAGCCTCTGCTGTATATCTGTCCATAGATGATAAATCTGCGGATACCACCAAGACTTAGCTGAACGGCTGTTCACAGATTCCACTCCGCCCCCCCCCCCAAAGGTCTGCTTTTACTAATCATCATTATTCCATAAAAACATCAACCTCTCCCCTACCCCTGATCCCACATGTACTTGATCACAATCTTCTGCCTTTCATCATATGAGGCCCTGGCTCGATTTGTCCTTTTGCCCCAAAGCAGGTCACCCGAGTTCAGGGATAAGTTGTAATAGGGCAAGATAGAGAAGCCTGCATTGTATCTGCTTTGCTGGCTGTTCCAAACTGGCATCCAGCCTCCTAGATTAAAACCAGCACATGAGCTCTGTGCTTAAAGGAAAAACGAAACGAAATAACGAACGAAATAAGAACCCCTCATTTGGATTCAATTTTACACCATCATCTGTTTCTATCCTCAGATACAGTTCCAATTTTAATTTGTTAAGCAAGTGATCCTATGTCCTGGCTCTTACTTTGAAGAAAAAGGAGAGACTATGGAGTTCTAGAACGCAGCACAGCATTAAGAAATTGAGCTTGCAAAGAAACCCAACCAGCCTGAGAAGATCAGTAATTTGCCTGTGAAATAGCAAGAGACAACTTATGTGTGTTTCACACAAGAAGCCTGAAGCAGACCGAAATGTACCCAGGCCAGAAATAAGATTCATAGCATTAAACTTCCTTTGAAATCTCAAGTGATCTCAACTGTGGCCCCAATCACCTTTAATCCGGCATTATTGACAATATCCTGCTCATGACTGCATGCAAATGTTTGTGTGAAAAGGGAAAGGAATGTGCTTCCCTTCAGAGAATTCAAAACCTTCCTTTCAGAGGTTACATTGCCCAGAGTGATTTACACTTTGGGTTCCTTTTTTCCCTTATATATTTTTTTTTTCCACAGCGGCTTTTCAACCACCTTTTAATCTAATTGTCCGGCGCGCTGAAGGACAACCACAAGTGGTGTGGCAGACGTCAAAATAGTATGTGTTTGAGAGAGAATGTGCGCACAAGTTTCCTGTCGAAGGGGGTTGCCAGCCCGAGCCATTGTTTTGACAATGCAGCCAGTTTGATCTCAGACAAACGAAATTCATTTTACATGGGCTAAATACAGACCTCCTGGAACAAAAGGAGAGCCAGCTGCTATAGACAGACTGTTTATCTTGAAATCATAACTGGGGAGATGGGACCAACGATATTTCATTCTTGACTTATATGTAGTACTCTGATGGGAAAGCTGTTCAATGCGAAATTCTGCCTGCTTTGCAGCTATTGCCCTTTGTGTAATTAATTACCAGTAATACATTGCTTTACCAGGCAAACTACCCAGTGCAGATGAAAAAATACAGTAAATCCAATAATAATAATAATAATAATAATAATAATAATAATAATAATAGCTATTTAAGGCTATTTGTAAAAGGCCCCAAAACTCTCAGTTTTTCTATATTTAAATGCAATTGTTGCTTCCAAATGCATATACTTGACAAAATGGACACATATGTATATTCATCAAATTAATGGTGCCATTTTTAAGGTGGCTAGTCTGAAAACAGACCCAGTTCTGTGGGAACTGCTTGTTAGGCTGAAACTCTACTTTCTGTAAATGAGCAATTACATGCCATTTAGGGACATAGGCATGGAATAGCTATTTTAGCTGCTGGGGGGTAAGTAAAGGTAAAGGGACCCCTGACCATTAGGTCCAGTCATGGCCGATTCTGGGGTTGCGGCGCTCATCTCGCTTTATTGGCTGAGGGAGCCAGCATACAGCTTCCGGGTCCTGTTGCCAGCATGACTAAGCTGCTTCTGGCAAACCAGAGCAGCGCACAGAAACGCCGCTTACCTGGAGTGGTACCTATTTATCTACTTGCACTTTGACATGCTTTCAAACTGCTAGGTTGGCAGGAGCAGGGACCGAACAACGGGAGCTCACCGTCACAGGGATTCGAACTGCCGACCTTCTGATCAGCGAGTCCTAGGCTCTGTGGTTTAACCCACAGCGCCACCCGCGTCCCTTGGGGGGGGGTAGATACACCCTATTTTTTTTGTCTCATATCCTTTGAAAAAGTCAACCCAAATTTTAGAAGTCAAGTTTATCCTTTCTCTACCTCCCTTCCAGCTGCTGCATTCCAGTCACCATTATTATTCCAGAAGGCCAGTACCATTGGTAACCCTAGCTATGCCTTGCATCAAGATGTGGCACCAACACTGTCACCTTCTGGGAGACAAATAATGGTGTCTGTAAGGTAGCAGATCTCTCTCTCTCTCTCTCTCTCTCTCTCTCTCTCTCTTCTTCTCCTTCTCCTTCTCCTTCTCTCTCTCTGTCTCTCTAAGAAGGGGAATATGTAACAATTTGTTTCAGAAGGGCCACAGGGCAAAGGTAAGCATCTCCAGAAATGTTTCTAGATATCCTCCCACTTCTGACAGTTCCCCTCATTTCAGGGTCTTACCCCATGGTTGCCATCCTTTTTGGACTTGGGAGGCACATGTGGAATATGAGAAACAGTTCTGGTCACCACTATAATATGGCTGTCAAGGGTGTGTGTGTGTGTTGGGTGGGGTGGGGTGGGGTCCTGCCTGGTCACAAAATGGCTATCAAGGGTTCCTGACACGTCACAATGGACAAATAACTTCCCAAGAAACCAAGCAGAAGACAGTGTTGAGTTTAAGCTCCAGATGCATAACCATATATTTGTGCCCACAAAGCGCAAAAAAAATAACTCATTTCATAGAAAGAAAACTTATGATACTTAGCAAAACACATCCACACTCCAAAGCCATTAAAAAGTAAAAGACACCCCAAAAAAGATACCCACAAAAACATTATGGGCAAAGTATGGGAATAAGGCAATGCCTCCGCTACATGTTCCAGCCAGCCCAGCACCTGGAAAGGTAAAACAGACTTAAAAACCCCAAAAACTGCTTTGAATGTTTTTCCCTAAAGCACTTTGATTTTTTTCTTCTTACAATCAAGTGCTCTCTCTCTCTCTATATATATAATGAAATAAAAATAAAAATACACGCATACACACACAATTTTATTTCTATGTAACCATACCACAGTTCAAACCATGCCCAAGGTGACTTGTAACATGAAAAAATGCATAACTACAACAAAACAAAAATAGTTTAAAAATACACAACTAAACTGAGCAATTTTCACATATATCATAACAAGATCTAAAATAAAGATACAAGAACCCAGCAGCAGCAACCCTGCCCCTCCAACCAACAAAATCACCTAAACAATACCCCAGCCCAAGAGGCTGTTCAGCAGTCTCAACTTTTGAAGCTGGAGTAGGGTTGACATATTTCAAGAAGTCAAAATCCAGACACAAAAGTTGTTGAGCAATTATTTTTTTTGGGGGGGGGGGAGGAGTTGTTTTTTTAGTTACTTTCTCAAATATTCACCCAAAAAAATTGACACTTCCGATATGGGATATGAAATCCCAAAGCTGGTGTCAGTCAGGCCAGGTGGAAAATGGCCTCCAAGGCAGGGAGCAGGTCTTCCAGGGCTCACAGCCAAAATGGGGAGGTACAAGGGCCTCCGTGGGTGCCAAGGTGGGTGTCTGAGGGCACCATGACCTAAGCAATTCTACCGAACCTTTTCAGTCCAACCCTAGTGGTGAAATGAACCTCCACAACATGAACATATGATGCTGCTTTATGCCAAGTCAGACCACTGCTCTGTCTAGCTCAGTACTGTGTGGTGTAGTGGTTAAGAGCGGTAGCCTCATAATCTGGGGAACCGGGTTCGTGTCTCCGCTCCTCCACATGCAGCTGCTGGGTGACCTTGGGCCAGTCACACTTCTTTGAAGTCTCTCAGCCCCACTCACCTCACAGAGTGTTTGTTGTGGGGGAGGAAGGGAAAGGAGAATGTTAGCCGCTTTGAGACTCCTGAAGGGGAGTGAAAGGCGGGATATCAAATCCAAACTCTTCTTCTTCTTCTTCTTCTTCTTCTTCTTCTTCTTCTTCTTCTGATCAAATATAGGTGGTCCATTCCAATTCTTCATGGAGATGGGGCTAGGTCCATCCTGCCCCATTTCAATGTGGCTTTTTAATTCAAAACCCTTAAAAATTGGCACAAAAACACTTTTTAAAAAGTACTTCTCAAGCAGTTCAAAGCCACTCGGGCAGCCAAATTTTATCCATACCATAATGCCTGATAGTGACAGAATGTCAAACCCCATTGCTATCAGAGGGACTTGTTGCATGCATTCAAAGCACATGGTGGCAAGAAGTCTCACGTGTTGCCTGCTCCAGGCTCTGTGTGGCTGGATTACCACTTTTTGAGAAGTTAAAAAGATAGAAACACATTTTACAGAAATGAAGGAGACAACGACACAGCCCTCCAGCTGCTTTGTAAAGGAAGCTACTGGACTGTGAATTCTGGAGTCTATTGATGGTCTGATCCAGGTTATGATCCACTTAGATTGAACTGGATGAGTCTGCATAGGAATCCAAGTTTGTTGGGTTCTTTACTCAATCCCTAACCCTGAAAGGCAATGGCTTTCCAGGATCAAGACAGATATTGTTCCATATATTGATACTTGATCAGTGGAAGTAGACATGGTAATGATTGAACCTGGGTTTTTCTGCATTCAGAGCAAGCACTCTGTCAACCTCTGAGTTACACTCCTTCTCATCTGGAGTCAACCAATGACTGGGTGATTAGTTGCTTATCACTAGAACTTAATAAATTTACTAATTGGTCGTTGTCTTTAAATAAATTGTAGAATATTAAAAAAATCATATTATGATTACATATTGTGTTGGATGCTGAACTTTTCCCAAAGTTTCACTTTCTTGAATGGACGTCAGCAAAGACTTGCTATTTTTTCAATTACAGAAGAGGTCGTCAAGGGTATGAGCTTGAGAAAATACAGAAAGAAATGGAGGAAAACCCTGAAACTCATACATGTTCCTGATTATATACCATGTCCTTCGTGTGCAAAGAATTACCTTCGGGTCATTCTCTTTCTTTTATCAGTATAAATCACGATCACCATTGACTCACTTGTGCACTTGGCACATGACATAATGGTGTCAGAGGTGGCACAGAATATATACACACACAGTCAAATTCCAACACCGTGACCCAAATTGTGTCTACAGCTGCCAAGCTGACTGGCATTGACATTTATCAGAAAGGGCTTAGTTCAGGGCTGTATTAGGTAGTACCGTGGGGAGGTTGGTGGAGCAGAGGCTTAGTGGAACGGTCCTTTCATCCTGAAAGAGCGAAGTTCAAAGCCTGTCTGCATTATAATGGAAAACAAATTTGATGTTTTCATCTTCATGATGGGCCCACTTTGGAAAATTAATGTTGCCCAACTTCCTAATTGGCAAGCTCTGGTCCAAAGGAGCCTTAAGGGCTTAGAATGTGAGGGATAATTAATTGCAAAACTGAGGTTTGTTGCCAAAGAGGCTGGAAGACAAGCATGAGGCAGGGAGGGAGGTGAAGGTGATCTTGTCCAGTTCTCAGTGCTGACACAGGATCCCCAAAATCCCTGCATTCCTAATAGATTAGCTCAGATCAACCAGGTTATGGTGTGTCAAAATTAAAGAGGAACACATGTCAAAAGGCCCCATTTGCATTATATATTTGAAGCAGTATTATCCCACTCTAAACAGCCATGGCTTCCCCGAAAGAGTCTTGGGAACTGTAGTTTAGAAGGATGCTGAGATCTCTTAGGAGACCCTTACTCCCCTCCCAGAGCTATCATTTCCAGAATTCTCTGGGAAGAAAAATTACACTGCTAAACTACTCCAGAAATTGTAGCTCTGTGAGGGAATAAGGGTCCCGTATGAACACTCAGTACTCTTAACAAAACTACACTTCCCAGGATTCTTTGGGGCATGACTCTTCAAAGTGGTACAATACCACTTTAAATGTATAGTGCAGACAGGGTCAAAAGACTCCATATCGGAACAGTCTGTGAGGCTGAAAAAGCGAGGTGCTTCCTTATTAAGAGTTAAGTGTCGGATTGCCATGATTTGTTCACCCACTTTAAAATGTGGGCATCCACACTGCATCATCACCCAACCATTGTCATCCTGGTGTTTCTTGTCTTCCCTCATGCCACAGAAAGACTACCTGACCCAACCCACCCACCCACCAAAGGATGGAATTAGAAATTTTGCCATGGGCAGCATTTATCAACCAGTTTATAGTGGTAAAGCATTTGTTTTGCGTGCAAAAGGTTCCAGGTTTAATTTCTGGCATCTCCAGGTAGGGCTGGGAGAGAACTCTGGTCTGAAATCCTGGAGAACCACTGTTAGTTTGCATAGACAGTACTGAACTGGATAGACCAATTGTCTGACTCTTTATGAGGTAGCTTCCTATATCCCCATGTGTTGTATTTTAATCATGTTGTATTTTGCCAAAGGAAAAAAAAGAGAGAGAGATTTTAAAATGGAAATAAATGAATAAATTGTAACACCCCCTCCCCCTTTTATGCTTTTGGACTACACCTTTTAGAGCTTCCTTGCTACTAATTAAAATGTAAAAGAGAGGCTAAACCCGATTAACAGTGTGTGATGGCACCTGACCTCTGCTTCAGAGTAAAAGCGCAGATTGATAATTAATTTTGTTTAAGTGTGTGGTAATGGAAACAGAAAGCCATTAATTTGGGGGAGAGAATAATAGCAATTTCTCCTAATTAGAGATAATTGACTTGGAATTACCTAATCAAAACTTTTAAGATGAGCAGTTTTTAACCTTATGTTAAATAAATAACAAAATAATATCAAGATAGGGTAGAAAATTAAATGTGGCTGCTTTGGATCACAGAAACTAATGGTGAACTCCGCATTTAATGTAGTGCTTGTTCAAACATTGCATTAAGGGATACAAATATTCTGTGGTTAGGCAAAACTTAGTAATATTGTATTGCACAGAACTCAGCTACAGAGCTGAATATGCAATAGGTTGTGGAAAACTCTATACTATCCTAGTTCTATAATATTATTGTTTCAGTTCCTTGTTTCCTAGAGTAGCAGGAAATAGGCAGACAAAATCGGTTTCCCTGTGAGCAGTGAGGTGGCATATAGATTTGTTGTGTTGTTGTTGTTGTTGTTGTTGTTGTTGTTGTTGTTGTTGTTACAGACGGTTGGGCTAGATGACCCTCAAGGTCCAACTCTACAATCTATGATTCTGTGATTCCATGTCTTACTCATAAGTTTATTAGAAGCATTGATATGGCTGATACTAGCTGGAGGCAGAATAGCATAATAGATTGTTTGATCTGGAAAAGCAGTTCAAGATGTTATTAATATGGCTGTCTGTGCAGTGTTGATTTACTTAGTATTTAGGCAGGTGTTCAACATATCTTTCTATCTCACTTTCACTATACCACCCCTCTGACCTCTTTTGCCATCCCAGCAACATGGGATCTGCCTATTACAGCCATTGCTAATCTATCAGAACAGGGATGGGAATCGGTGTGAACCTCCACATGATGTCCCATCTAGCAAGACATGAATACAAGATCCTTCCCTCCAGTTGTGTCTCCCAGAAACTGATATTCAGAGGCATACTGCCTTCATCAGTGGTGGTAGAACCTAGAACATAGCCATTGTGGGTATTTGCCATTGATCACCGTATCCTCCATGAATTGGACTAATCCCCCTTTAAAGCCATCCAAAAAGGTCGCCACTACATCTTATGGTCACCCCTGATCTTTAGACATGCTGGTTCAATGACATCTCAAGGACTACTGATTCCCCAACTCTGTTTTATAACCTGGTCAAATTCTGGTATGGGGATGAGCACCTGGGTCAAGCTTCTCACATTACCTGTGAGACCAGATGAAGAATCAACATAGAACCATCTCCCATGCTGCTGGAATAATGTTAAGCTTTAAAAGAAGGTATCCAAACCAAATGAGATGAGGAACATAGGTCATCTCTATGAACTTCTGCAGTTGTCCATGATAAATAAATCTGAATGAAACCCACCCTGTGTGTGCACAGCTGAAGTGGGTTCTTCCTTAACTAATAATAACCATTGTATCTCAAAAACAAACAAACAAACAAACAAAAAAACAACAACATGAAAGCAAGTAAGAGCAGGTACACAACAAAATCAAATTACTGCCATTTCTACAGGCAGTTAAGTCTACCCAGGCTTCCATTAATTTTATTGTAACATATGCCCTCTGAAAGACACACAGGATCCTCCTTTGGCAGAACATAAATTTGACCCTCAGCGAAAACAAAGAATAAAGGAAAAGAGATTAAAGCTGACCCCCACCCAAGAAAAATTGAAAGCTGCAATGATATCAAAATATCTAACAAGGATTGCCGTTGGCAGCACCTTTGAAAAAATAGGGTCTATTGTATTATTCTTCTGTTGGTACTTAAATGCAGCTTAGCATGCTCCATATATAAGGTAATTAAATTATGTCATAATTAAAGTAACTTGGGTCAGAGGGGGTCACATGCAAGTTATTGGATTCCTCATCCAATCACCGCTGCATTTAATAAAGTGAAATGGACGCAAAGCTAGAACTGAGAACAGGCTTGATCAAGACATTCGCATTTGAAGTTGGTTCCCCTCACTCAAACTTCAGCTAATTACTGTTGTTCAGCCATCTGAATGCTTAATTGTATACACAACTCATCCCCTCCCCATTTCATCGCTAATTCGTCTTCAGGCCTTTCTGCTTAAAAAGTGGAAAGCAATAATGATAAAAATAGCAACATCAATAGCTGCAACGTGATAATAAGGATAGACATGCAGTTTTCCACTTCCGATTTTAGCTCGTGGGAATCTAGCTGTCTGAGGTTTTTAAAGGTTGTTTGTTTGTTTGTTTGTTAGATCTGGTGAAAGAATGGATAGGTTCACACTTGACAATAACCCAGTGATGGCAGAGAACCTTCACCATACTGAGGACTATATTGCCTTTGGGTTAACATCCGAGGTGCCACATTCCACTAGTGAGTGGAGCCACAGGCAATAAAGAGCAGCAATGAATCATCAAATTATAGAGATGGAAGGGACCCTGAGGATCATCTAGTCCAACCCCCTGCACTGCAAGAATATGTGGCTGTCCCATACAGGGATCAAACCTGCAGCCTCGGTGCTAACAAATATAGAATTCACCTTTTTATGGTTGATGAGCTTTACATAAATGCATCACTTCCTAGCCTCCTTCCAAGCAAGTAAATCGCATTATAACAGTTCAAGGACACATTCTAGCCTGGCAAAAACACCCAAGGAGGGTGAAAAGTCAGCCTGGAGAGGTGGCGTGGAAGAGGGCCAGAAAAAGGAGCCTGGAGGAATGCATATTTTCCCCACACCAGAGATTCCCTTCCCCTGTGTAAACTATGGCTTAGTACTTGATGGATAGGTTGAAGTAAGGCTTTACCTGAACCTAAGTAAGCCTGAGTAAAATACCTGGGTTATTCTACTCCCTGCCACCTTTTATGGGGGAGTTCTGCAAAGGCTAGTTTTACTCTCAGGAAATGTCAGCTTGCTGTCTCTTATGAAACAGGACCCCAGCTTAAAAGAAAACAGTTCATTAAGCAAGGCACATTCGCAGCCTGTGGTTTGAAGTTAGCTTCTTTTGGAACATAACAAAGTCTGTTACAAAGAAGGATTCCTGGATCCTAGTACGTGACAAGCTGGCATTCGTTGAAATCTAAACTGATCTTCAGAGAGGTCATCCTCTCTTGACCATGTGGGAGAAGGGGAGGAGATGCCTGGGTTTGTGGAAGTCCATCCACATAGAGCTAAACCACAATTTAACGTTACATGTGCATGCAGCCAATTATGTACAGCCATGGTCATAACATGTAATACTTGTAAACATATGGGGCAAAATGAAACCATGTAAACTGGAGGCAAAAGGATTTGTTGTGAAAAAAGAAAGAAAGAAAGAAAGAAAGAAAGAAAGAAAGAAAGAAAGAAAGAAAGAAGGGAACATGTGAGGATAGCCTTCCAGAAAACCTTGGGCAATGCACTTGACCTTTCTGTCTCTCAATCAGCTAAGCTAGGAAATTGGTTTAAAGGGACAGCAAGTCCTCACTGCAAGCCAGATGTTGTGTGGAAGGATCACTTTTGTGAGTAAAAAAGCTGAAGCAAAAAAAAAATTAATAATAACTGTAAGTCAGTTGCTGAAAAAAAGAAGAAAATCACATCTGGGCTGTCAACTTTGATGCCAAGTGTCAACCGGCGTAGACGGGAAAGTAACCAAACCATAACCCTTGCCCCATCCAAATCTATTTATAATGGCAGAGGTATGTGTGTAGAGTTAACCTTTAACTTACTTTAATTGGATATATATATATATATATATATAAAAAAAACTTTTGGGACCCCTTCGGCACTTTCAGCCTAGCTGGATCTATAGACTTCAGGAAATGGTTTTTTGCAGCAATTTGAAAATGGAAATTTCAGTGGCTTGTTCTATTATGGTTGAAGTACTTAAAGAGCCATTACACTATAAAAGACATATTGATATCCTTGGGTTCGTGGTAGAAAAAGCTAAGGCTACAAACCTGTACAAGTTTTCCAAATATTGAACTCTATTTGTATTCTACAGTGAATATAGAAATAGCCTATATAGCTTCTTCATCCCCTTTGTCCAACCAGTCCTCCAATCTAGGGTTGCCATATTTCAAAAAGTAAAAAACCAGGACACTCCAAGAGTTGTTGTTTTTTAGACAAACCCCAAAGTTGCCCCCCAGATGCTCTGATATCAGGAATAAGCCATTGTAAAGTGATGCACTTTGAGATAAAAAGATCTCTTACTTTGCATATGAACTAGCAGGGTCTGAAGTGGCAGTGACTGACCAGAAAATGAATTTTGGGGTTATGGTGAACAGCCTAATGAACACATATACCCAGTGAGCAGCAGCTGTGTCTCCATCGTTCAGCCCAGGCACTGAGGTCCTCCTCCGAGGGTCTTCTGCTGGTTCTCTCACTGTGAGAAGCGATGTTACAGGGAACCGGGCAGATGGCCTTCTCGGTAGCGGCACCCTCCCTGTGGAGCACTTTCACTTCAGATGCCAAGGGGATAAAGAACTACACAACTTTTAGAAGACACCTGAAGGCAGGGAAAAATTTAATGTTTGATGTTTTAGTATGTTTTGATATATGTTGTGACCCCCCCCAGAGTGGCTGGGGAAACCCAGCCAGGTGGGCGGGATATTATTGTTATAATTAATTAATTAATTAAGCAAGTTCCACATTGCGGATTATTAGAAAATGAATGAAAATAAAATTGTCAATATCATAATTCTGTTAAGCAAACCATTGGTTTTACCATTGCAATACTGTGTGCAATTCTGTTCACTGCTCCCCAATAAGGACACTGAAGAGTGGGGAAAGTATCTTTGCAAGCAATCCTTAGTGTGCGCTACTAAGTTCCAGGTTTCTAAGGCCTAATTAGTGTGCCTAATATGCCCTAGAAGCTTCAAGATCTCCTTGGGCATGACTACAGCAGAGATGGAGAAATTCAGACCTGTGAGCTGGATACTGCCCTCCATGCCTCTCCATCTGACCCTCTGGACTCTCCTCAGGCCACACACCCATGCTGGCTCTGCTTTGCACCCTTATCAAATGTTTTACCTGGCTGGAATATGCCCTTGAACTCTCATAATGCCTTTTGCTTGCCTGTGTGGAGGCCAGAGAGGAATGTGTGAATGTGTATAGAAATATAGCCTACTGTACAAGGAGAAGGGGATGACAGAGGACGAGATGGTTGGACAGTGTTCTCGAAGCTACCAGCATGAGTTTGACCAAACTGCGGGAGGCAGTGGAAGACAGGAATGCCTGGCGCGCTGTGGTCCATGGGGTCACGACTAAATGACTAAACAACAACAACAGAGCTTACATTCATTGCTCCTGGCACTTTTGCCACTGAATTTGCTCTGCCACTGTCTTGTGGCCCCCCAGAAGGTTGCATTGAAGGGAATGTGGCCCTTGGGTTAAAATATGTTTCCTCCTCCGGTGGTGTAGCGTGGGTTGCCAGTGCTTGGGGCTGCGCAGAAGGGGGGTGGAGGGAGGGACATGGATGGAATGCACATGCACATTTAACTGCCTAATTGCATCTGCACCACCCAAGAGATTCCAGCCACAGAGATAAGAAAAGAAGAGCTGTTCCATTGTTTGGAAAGGTCATTTCCATTTTCAAGAGAGCCCAGTGATGGAAGCGACTGTGCTGTAGCTCAACAGGCCTGGGCCTTGTAAATGCTTGAATGGATGGTAACATGGAAATCCCTTGTATGCCATCCTGAAGTCGATAATGGGAAACGGTGGGATATGAATGTGGTAAATCCAGTAAATAAAATTAATTATATAGTATGTGCTTGTACTTCTGTTAAAGCGTGTTCTCCTTCATGGAGAGCGCGTGTTGCGGTTGGGGCTGCCAGGACACTCCAAAGTTGTGGGGCGGGCTAATTGATGGTTGGCCACTGATCCGATTGGGCTTCCCTTGTTGTTGGGAAGAAGTTAATATTGCCATTTGTTGATTGACAGCCAGAAATGCTAAAACTCTTTGCACGAGGCTAGGGCTTCCTCTTTTCGCCCGTGCATCGGATTGCCCGTCCCTCCCTCCCTAGAATTAGGGTTGTTCGCTTTGACCTTGCTATGCCTGTCATGGGGTCATCTGCTTTGGAGCAGGGGCCTGGTAGGAATTTTGTCCATCTGGCAGATTGGCTGGGGCCATTTGGTTTTTGCCTACTGTGTAGCAAATCATCGCAACTTGTAAGGTTGCAGTTAGGCATTGGTTTATGGTTTGTTTGGTTGAGGGGCATGGATTGGCTGTGCCTGCCCCTCTAATGCTGCTGCTGCAAGGGATTCTGTTAAAGGAATCAGGGGCTAACTATTGCTTGTCCACTCTGTCAAGGGGGCTCGGGCCACTGCAAGAGCTCCTGGCTGTATTTGGGGTGGGCTGAGGGCAGGTTCCCTGCTCCGTAGCTAGCCCCAAGTGTATTCCCCTTTTCTGACTTTCGCATGCTTGCGGAATGTCAGACTGTCCCCCATGGTGGGGGCAGCTAGTCACAACCAATGCCTAAGCAACCACTCACATGTTTGTATTTTAATAAAGTTGTGGCCAAAATTATGCCAAAACATTAAACTAAAATTTTGGTGTGATGTGTGAGTTATTTGGGGTGGCCCTGGGGACCTCGACACGCAAAATGATCTAGGAAGGAGCGATGGAGAAATGCACACAGAAAGATAGATATAGTGTATATAATGTAAATGGGCAGACAGGGCATTATAATACCAGATCTGAGGTGCAGTACTTCTGTGCAGCCAGACTACATCTGTCAAACTGAGAGTAAGTTCATTGAGGAGCTCACAACTGGAAAGTGAAATCAACTGAAGCCTGAAGTCATTGGGAGATTAGGTTTAAATACCCAAGTGTGGGTAGATCCGGCATATGCACAGACACATTTTGCTGATTACACCTAAGCACTTCCTGATAAGATCTTCCTGAACATTTCGAGTCAATCCATCCCTAGCCCAAATCCCAGGGATGCTCCGGAACTTAAGTCCGGCATAAATTTGGCCCATTCGTGTTAGAAATCAATGTAGTACAACAGGAAAAAGACTCTCTGGAAGATAGCAATTTAATTTGTGTGCAGAAGGATGAATAATAGACATCTGGCTTAGCAGGAATGAACAGTAGCTGAAGCAGCATGGGAAGCATCTTCACTATTATTAGCAATTCAAATTCAGGTATCAAATCGGCACTTTATTTGAATCATTCATCAGGATTCGCTTGGAGGCTAAAACTTTCTCTTTTCAAAGTTCTGAGAGTCCTCCCCCTCCCCTCCCCACCATCGAAACAGCTTTTGCTCCCTCCTCTGCAGAGTGGGCGAAAATAAAAGCATAAACATGTTAGAACGACAAGGAAAGATATCAAAGCATATTGTCCAACTGTATTAAGTCCCCCCCCCCCCACATTTAAACCATAATTGTAGCATTATTTACAAACGACGGAGTCCCAAGTCTAATAGAAAATTCTGAAATGGCTTTCTCAGGGGCATTATTCTGACTTTAATGTGCTTAGAAGACTTTCACTGATGTGCAAACTTGGCTTTTAATCTTTGTTAATAGATATCAGCAGCCGTCCTGTTGGGGACTTTTAGCATGATCTCACACTGGAAGGAAAAAAAGGCTTAAGCAATACCTGCTGCCAACTATACAGAGATTTTTCATTGTTGAAAGATAAATCTTGGAAATTATGTTTGAGACTCGCCACAGAAAGCTTCCCCTATTATTTTATTCTTATTTATTTTATTTTATTTCTCTGTATATTTGCTCATAGTCCTATACAGACTTTCCGAATATGAATATTCTCAACATCAGGAGCATGGATGGGGACTGACTCAGGGGCTCTACCTGTAATCTCTACATGTTAATCATGCTGATTTGCTCAGCATGTACAGAGTTTATGCGTGTACATGCCGCATATGCACAAACTGCATGATCTGGGACCCTGCGGAGTGCCTTACATGAATATAACTTGTGCATGGATAGGTTATGTGCATGCACAGCTGATCAACACATGGAGTTCCGATGTGGGGTCTGCCCCATATAACTAGTTGCTCTCCACTGATTAATTTCTCCCTTATTTGAATGTGCCTGAAGTCTAACACACACACACACAATCAAAGTAATTCATCATATATTCAGATGTTCAGTTCACTTCTTCAACCCAGCAGCACTTGTCACAGAGGTTGTGTGTCCTTTAAATCCTCCACACATTGGAAGGTGTGTGTTCTTCAATATAATTTGGCTGCAGGAGACCCCATACTCTATCTCTATATAACCATCCTACCATGTTAAGCTACTAAGAGGCTAATCAACTTCTTAAATGCCTACTAACCTAATCCTCTTGTATTATAACCTTTACAGTGCTACCTCAGGTTACATATGCTTCAGGTTACAGACTCCGCTAACCCAGAAATATTACCTTGGGTTAAGAACTTTGCTTCAGGATGAGAACAGAAATTGATCGGCAGCCGCGCGGCAGCAGCAGGAAGCCCCATTAGCTAAAGTGGTGCTTCAGGTTAAGAACAGTTTCAGGACCTCCAGAATGAATTAAGTACTTAACCCGAGGTACCACTGTATTTTTTTTCTCTTGAGAAGCATAGGGAGCAGATATCAAGCCCAGGGTGCAAGGAAAGCATAGCACAGCTATAGGAAAAAGGTGAAAAGATCACCATTGAGGCTCAACAAGATTCAGGGCTGTGGAATATTAAGGAAGGTGAGGTTTAGTATTGTTGCTGAGGTGGAGGGAAAGGGACACCCATTTCACACTTCCTTAGGTAACTCAAAGTTTCAATGGCACCCCTCTCCCTGAAATGGTCCTCTCCCTCTTCCCTCTCTTTGCTTGTCTCTTCCTCTGGGTCCATTTAGTATCACCTCTCTAAGAGAGGCAGAGTGCAAGGTATATGGAGGTTGACATCTCTTCTCCTTCGTCTCACTGCTTGCTTACACAGAGAGAACATGTGACAAAGAAGCAAGAGGGAGCAGAAGCAGCAGAGCCAGGGGGCTCCAGGGATCAGCAGTAGCGGGGGGGGGGGACAACTGGAGTATGGGTCTTGGAAAGTGTCCAGTGATGCTGGCCTCTGGTGCCAACCTTGCAGCTCTCTGCTAAGTGCAGGTACTGCTGTTGTTACAGTTGCTGCTGCTAAATCAAAACTGTGAATTAGTAGTCAGATGATGTTGGTCATTTTGAAAAGAGGTGCTTTTATTTTCGTGTGTGCTTTCTTTTTCCAAGAAAAAGCTTAAACGGAAGAAAACCACAGGATAATGCTGGCGTAAAAAGACACAATTACAAGGCTCGAGTGATTTCTGTGCTTATCTGTGCTGCAGACTTGGTGCATTGTGTAGGAGCCGATCAAATTTGCTTTTCAGGATACCTGCCAAATTACATGGCTTGATGAGCCTATGCGATGTCTGCCAGCGTACTTCATTCCTGACCCATGACACTCTTTGTTATTTCAGTCCTCCTGGACCTTTTTTGGGCATGGAATGCTAATCTCCTTGGAAATGTGCCAACTGACATGGCTGTTCTTTACAGCAAGTATATGGGGTCTGATCCAAGGCTCAGTGAAAGCTCGCTTAGCTGATGTCCTTTGTAGGACACTCGAGAAAGGATAACATCTAGGAGCCAATCTGCCAAAGCTATTCTCGGTCATCACCTAAGTTGGCTATCCAGCATGAATTTAGACTGGCTCCTTGTTTCCCCCTTGTCTGTTGGACTATAGACTTTACATGGAGTTTAGAGTTTAAAAAATAATAATTGAAGTTTAAAGGTTGGAGTTTAAAGGCATTCTTCTGGCCCAGATAGAAGATATTTGAATTTGTCTAATTTTTAGACACCCACGTCTTCTTCAGGACTGTGATCAAGTGAGGGGACAATGAAGGCAAGCAGACGAACTCCACATACCCCATTACTGTTTTCTTATTTATTTAATAACTCAGACACATAATACTTAAAATAAGAGAGAGAGAGAGAGAGATTATTTTAAGTAATAGGTGTCTGAGTTATTAAATATATATTGTTTGTATGTTGAAGTTCCCAGTGGAATATACCTGAGCTAAAGCAGTTGTGAGGTACTCTTACAGTTTTTGTCTGTAGCTTATGCAGGAGACAGAGGCTACCTCTCTTGAATATCTTCTCCTTGTGATGAGAAGGTTGTTTGAACTCATGGAAGGTGGCAGGTTGAAGTGGGGAGAAGTTTGTATCCATGGAGGATCCCCACATGTGAGAACCCTAACATGTTAGATTCCTGTGTAACTGTAGTTCTAAATTGAGTGAGGAGCTTCCACAGGTACAAAAGATTCTCTCTCTCTCTCTCTCTCTCTCTCTCTCTCTCTCTCTCTCTGTATGTGTGTGTGCACGTTCAGCAGATGAATCCTAAAAAAATGCCAATTTATGCTCTTCAGTAAGACTGATAGGATCACCAAGCACAATAATGTAATTTAAGGATTACCCTGCTCAACTACCTGAGTGGATGCTTGAATTAAGTGAAGCAAACTTTTTAGATGGGGAACAGATGTATCTGCTGACTTATAAATAACTCAGGTCCTGCTTTATTTCTACATTAGGGTCAAAACCCTTTGTGGGCATGTAAATTGCCTCACAATGGAAGATTATTTTTAAACGATGGCACAATTGGACTCCAGGATTTTAGCATCTCTTCTAAATGGAGGATCCCTTTTCTCTTTTAAAGAATGCTGACACACCAAGTCATTGAATCCTAACATGGGGACGGGGTGGGTAGAATTGACCACAGTCTACTTAAATATATCCAAGCCCTAGAAATAGTTTTCTATCATTGTTCAGGCTGTCACTTAATATGAGACTGGCACTTTCACAAAGAAATTTTGCCATGGACGAAAAATCATCCATTCATAATTTATTCCATATATGTCACCAGTATCTAGGTATTACAAACCAAAGAGTATAAGAATGTGCATCAGGCTTACATGCCATTCTCCACTGCATGTAGAGAAGGGAGAGTCATGAGGTGTTGGCTTGTATTCCCCATCTTCCCTGAGCATTGGCTCTCCTAACTGAGGCTGATGGGGGTTGAAGTCATACATTACTTACCATGGGCTAATGAGTTCCATCAGTGCAAGGATTTCCACTTGCGCAATGAAACTTCAGCCCCTCTTCTCCTCCTACGCAGACCCCTGTCTTTCAAAAATCTGTTCTAGGGTACTGTGGAACCCCTAGGACAGATTTAATGGACGTGCAACGAGAGAACATTCCATTGCACAATGAGAAATCCCTGCACTGACTGAATGTTCACCTCTGCAATATGCTGGATTCCACCACATGTTGTACATTCTCTGACCATTATGCATCATCCCCTCTCACTGATCAGTCAAGCAGCCCAGTCCCATTTTCACTATTCTCCATGGTTGCCCAGCATTAACGACATCCTTCTCTAATGGTCAGCAGGCACACCTGAATGTTTGGTATGCACTGTAATAAGAGGAAAACATTTTTGTCCTTTCCCTCTAACCAGCACCACTCCCTTTTGATTATTTATTCAGAATTGCTCCTTTTCTTTGTCTTTGCAGATGAAACTGAATTTCTGAATGGGTTTCACTTAATGAATTCTTTTGTTTCAATCTCCATGCCACAGGCAACTATTGAGTTTTCAGGTTTGCCGGTTAGTTGGTAACAGGAAGTTTGGAAGAAGTTGCTTTGAGCTTCAAGAGCCTCCTAAATTCTCTTGTGTTCATAAATCTTTTACTGTAACATTTGTTTTGCAATTGAAGTTCTCACATTCCCATTCAAATCAATGTTTGCACGCATGACAGGTGCTTTTAGACTTCAGAATTAGCATATGCAGCGAAGGTTGTTGCGCATAAGAGGAGTCAAAGCTGAAAAGCTTTGCTTTCTTTTAGGAAGGCAAAACCCTTATATCTAATGTTTTGGGGGTTCTTATCAAAGGTGTGTAGATCAGAGCACAAAGATCTAAGGCAGGTGTGAGGAACGTTGGGCTCTCCAGATGCTGCTGAACTGCAGATCTCATCAGCCCTGGCAAGCATGGCCAATAGCCAGGGATGATAGGAGCTGCAGTTCTGCAACACCTGGAGGCCCAAATGTTCCCCACACCTGATCTAAGGCAATCTGTGCAGTCCTCAGCCTAATTTTTAAAACTCTATGCAGGCAATCAGTCCAGAGTTCTGGCAGGAGTGATCTGTCTCTCAACCCACAGTCTGCAGAGTGGGGAACAAGAGGGAGGGAGAAGAAGAGCAAGAAGGAGGCATCAGAAAGATACAGAAAAAGAAAAGGACATTGCAGAAAAAGTGAAGGGAGTGGTAGGAAATGAAATGAAATGTGTATGTATGAGGGACATGGGTGGCGCTGTGGCCTAAACCACTGAGCCTCCTGGGCTTGCCGATTGGAAGGTCAATGGTTCAAATCTCTGCAACAGAGTGAGCTCCCGTTGCTCTGTCCCAGCTCCTGCCACCCTAACAGTTTGAAAGCACACCAGTGCAAGTAGATAAATAGGTACCGCTGCAGCAGGAAGGTAAGTGGTGTTTCCGTTCATTCTGGTTTCGGTCATGGTGTTCTGTTGTGCCAGAAGCGGCTTAGTCATGCTGGCCACGTGACCTGAAAAGCTGTCTGTGGACAAATGCCGGCTCCTTTGGCCTGAAGCAAGATGAGTGCAGTACCCCATAGTAGCCTTTGACTGGACTTAACTGTCCAAGGTCATTTACCTTTACCTATGTATGAGAAAAGAGTTGAGGCCGAACCAAAATGTCACTCTACCAAAAATGAGAGACCTATTATTTGAGAGTAGCAGCAACAGCAGCAGCAACAACAACAACAACAACAAACTGAGCCATGTTAAGCCTGGTGAAATCTTGGGTAGAGAGATGAGGGGAGCATTCTATACAAAGTTGTACTGGACTGTGGGTCCAGATTCAGTTAATTCTGGATTCTGGTAGCACACTGATAAAGGAAGTCTGTTGCAGTTTGTGGAGTCATTGGCAAAAGGAGGTAAAAACATTGTTCTCCTCCTATAAAGAAAGTGATAACAGGACAACAACAAAAAAGACAGAAAAAGCTGCAGCAATAAAAAGGAACAACAGTCTATAAAATTTTATTCTCAAAGTTTTGCATCAATCAGCATTTCTCCTAAAGGTTTCTAAGACTCTCGGCCATATAACGTTTGCCAACTGGTCAAAAATGAATCCGTTTTCTACTCCCTCTTTTTGTTAAATGTATGTGTAGGGGATGTGGCCTCAACTTTCTAAGTGGTTATTGGGGGGGCGGGAATCACCAATAATAAAGTAAGGTCATAGCAGAGTATTAAAATAATACATTCACAGCCCATTATTTTACTTATTGCAGTTAGCAGAAGTGCTTTCCTGTTAAATAGTTTTCTTAAATACAGTGCCTGATATTGGCTGGTTCCTCAAGTGACAAAAGCTGTCCATAAAGATAGGGACTTGGCCTTTTAGAGAAAGAGGAAATTAAAAGGGGATTTTGATGCCATTTCCTAGCTATTAGTTTGTCCATACATGAAAAATAGCTTCAGGCTTGATGTTTCAGAGCAAAGGGTATCAATGGTAAGCATTATAGTCAAGTCAGTGTGGCGAAGTGTATTATTTTGTGAGTCCAGCAGATAATATGGTATCTGACATGCAATTCAACATCCTAAGAATCTCAGCTTTCTTACTTGATATGCTTAGTCCATAAAATGGTGAGAGGGTGGACTTAAAAAGTATTGCTCCTTGATTGATGGGATCTCAGGTCTGGCTATGAGTACAGAACACAGCTCCCACTAAGAACTTAATCTGACTCACAAGTCTTACCCAGCCTTACCAGCCAAATACTGGTGGCCAGTGCTTTTTTTCTGGGGGGACGCAGGGGGACGCATACACCTAAACATTTTGTGAATCTAAGTTTGGCCTCATTGAGGGGCAGTATTTCAATATGAGTAGGAAAATGAGAGTACCCCTAAACATATTTTTTTAAGAAAAAAAAGCACCGCTGGTGGCAGTCACCACAGGTAAGTGGTTATTACATATACTTGCCATCTCACCCATGTTGCAGATGCTTGACTGGCTTCAATGAGAAGTTGGGCATTTAGTGTCACTAGTTTCATGCTGCAGACCAATCTTTCAGCAGTGATTTGGCAGGCATCCTCACTCCTGACCTTCAGGCTCCTCTTTTTATGCCATCAGGACTATGCAGCTGTTTAAACTTTGGTATTTTATATGAGTTGGTAGTGTATAAACATTTTGTATAAATAAAATGAAATGTGATGATAATAGATACGGGCTCAGCAGAACAGAGTTCCTTTTCTCCAGTTGGTAATGCTTGATTATGATTATGTTAAATAGCCCTTGTATTCCTTGGTTGTTCCTCAATTGCTTTTTTCTTTGACTATAACCTGTATGTGATTGCCTAATAAACTGGACTTGTTTGTCTGTTGTTCTTAAGATTTCTTTCCCGCTTTTCACCACAAGGTCAACAAGACAATACAATTAGTCATCAGATTAATGCGCAGCTTTAAGGAGGATCACAAAAAGTACTTTTCAGGTGTTAAAGTCCAGGGTCAAAACAGGTGCACCTTCCCTGTATGACAAAAGCTGAGTAATGATGATGCTGAAAGCACCTCTGTGTAGTGTTCAAAAATTTTTTGAGGGGAGGGCAGTAAAAGTGGGATGGCGGGTTGCCACCCCCCCCAAGACATCACTTATTGCAACTTCCTCTAGCATAGTCAGTGCACCTGTGTAATAAATGATAAGCACTTATTTTCCCCACCCTGCTGAAAAGAGAAGTTAATCAGGAGGGAAGCATTAGTGATTAGTCAGAGCATGGATTTCCTTTATGAAAGAGCTTGCCATACCTCTGAGAGGAAAATGCATTAGGAATTCAGCATTGATGTAATTATCTGCAAACATTAAAAGAACATTATAGTTCAGGGTGAAATGTGCCATATGTCTTTCACTACCTAGGCACAATGGGGTGTCCTGACAAGCCCATTAAGGTGGGTCCCCATTGTGCATAGGCTTTGAGGACATATGGTTCGTTTCCACCCTTTCCGATCATTTCCTTCTAGCTGTTGCTTTCTCTAGCGTCCTTAAACAATGTTTAAATGTAATGTTTGGGTTCTAGTGATAAATTGTCAGGATTTTGTCAAAGGTCTCTTGCCCCCCACCCACCTACCATCAAGCTGCCCTTACCAGAGGCCCAGAAGAGGCCCTGTGCTATATTTGGCAATAGGTGTACAGATCTAGAATCTGCAGTAAAAGAAAGAATGATAAATATACAGTAGTACCTCGGGTTAAGAACTTAATTCGTTCTGGAGGTCTGTTCTTAACCTGAAACTGTTCTTAATCTGAGGTACCACTTTAGCTAATGGGGCCTCCTGCTGCTGCTGTGCCTCCACCGCATGATTTCTGTTCTCATCCTGAAGCAAAGTTCTTAACCCGAGGTACTATTTCTGGGTTAGCGGAGTCTGTAACCTGAAGCGTCTGTAACATGAAGCATCTGTAACCCAAGGTACCACTGCGTATGTATTTGCTTCAGTACGTGGGTCATAAAAGGAAGAAATCTTTACAAACAAAAGAAGCAAGACACCAAATACTTTTTTAAAAAAATAGAAAATCTGAGCCCACTTTTTTAAGAAATCAAACTTAAATGTCCCCATTTGCTTCCTGAAAGTTGTGTTTAGGCTGCTCAGTTACAATGTTGCTTAGGAAAGTTTTTTTTTTTCCCCCCAAGAGATGAAGAAGTGAATATGAGCTGCACTGTGAAGCTGGAAACCGGAGACTCCTTCAAACCATGACTGATTACAGGAGCTATCTGCAATGAAATTAATAAAGTAGCTAAACAATGACACCCTCATAAAGAAACAAATACAGTGACATATGGCAACCCTTGAAATAATCACATTCCTGGAAGCAGATATCTCCTCCACCACTGCTGCAAATATGAAGCTAAATCTCTGAGAGAAAAAAGAACCTTCTCCCTTTCAGTCGTCTGCCACCTTATTTCCAAGTGGCCACAAGGCCTTCCCATCTCAGTTCACACACCTTCAGTTCTTGTCCTCTGGGAACACTTGGCATTTGATAAACACAGCTTTCTGAGGTAATCCACACCAATTTTCTAGGCCCCACAAAGAATGCAGATCAAGTCACTTCAGAGTACAGAATGAGGCAGAACAGGGTTGCCAATGTCCGTCTTCTAAAAAAATTATAAAATGAGAGCATGTAGAGCTGGATTTTTTTGTTTTTGTTTTTGTTTTACTTAAGCTTTAGGACATAAGAGTGCCATTACAGTGGTACCTCGGGTTAAGTACTTAATTCGTTCCGGAGGTCCGTACTTAACCTGAAACTGTTCTTAGCCTGAAGCACCACTTTAGGTAATGAGGCCTCCCGCTGCTGCCGCGCCACTGGAGCCCAATTTCTGTTCTTATCCTGAAGCAAACTTCTTAACCTGAAGCACTATTTCTGGATTAACAGAGTCTGTAACCTGAAGCGTATGTAACCCGAGATACCACTGTATGAATAAAGATTAGTGCCTGAAGGCACATGAGGCGACCACCTGGCTAAAACTGAACAATGTTTAAATATATAAAAGGATGTCACATAGAGGAGGGAGAAAGGTTGTTTTCTGCTGCTCCGGAGAAGTGAACACGGAGCAATGGATCCAAACTACAAGAAAGAAGATTCCACCTAAACATTAGGAAGAACTTCCTGACAGTAAGAGCTGTTCGACAGTGGAATTTGCTGCCAAGGAGTGTGGTGGAGTCTCCTTCTTTGGAGGTCTTTAAGCAGAGGCTTGACAACCATATGTCAGGAGTGCTCTGATGGTGTTTCCTGCTTGGCAGGGGGTTGGACTCGATGGCCCTTGTGGCCTCTTCCAACTCTATGATTCTATGATTCTATGATTCTAAGGGACAGCTAGCAAGTTCATCTGTAAGTGTGCACTTTGGAAACTGAGGCTGCTTCATGTGACAGACATTGCTCAGAGAAAAACATGGCTGCCATCATATATTTTTAAGGCATCATGTTTATCTATGACTTCAAACCAAGAGATGGTCTCCAAGTTCTTTCCAGGAGACCCCTTTGCCTATAATAAAACAATTTTGAAAAACAATTCCCCCTAATATTGTGCATTTTTAATGTTGATATTATGAATACACATGTTCTGATGCACACTTTACCCTAGTATATTAAATATTTTAAATTGTAACCCACATTGAGACCTTAGGGTGAGGGGGGGGTGAGAATGATGATGATCAGCATTATCATGAATAACGACAGTGAATTATTGTACACATTACTTGTCTGGAGAGCTGTATTGCAAGATACATTAAAAATGTGAATTTTGAAGGATGGCAGTGTTTTGGTTTATATATTGTTTCAGAAAGTGTGAATGCACTTCATATTCCTTTAAATGCAACGGAAATAGAAAATTCCAAATTAGAAACTATTTACTGGTGATGCATTGACTCTGGATTTCCTGCCTTGAGCTAGGGGGTTGGCTGAGGGGGGTTACAAGCCCTTTCCAATTCTAGAGCTAATTTAAAATTGGCTCTTTCGAATCTGTATTATTTATGTTTACTTAGGCCTTCGTAATTACATTTAGAAACTCTCTCTCTCTCTCTGTGTGTGTGTGTGTGTGTGTGTTTTAAAGAAGCAGACAGGACACTGTTCCCAGCTACACAAACATCAGCTCACACAATCCCCACTTATATTTCATAATTGTTGGCTTGAATTTACATCTGTTCTGTGAAGGCAGAACATGGTCTAGGATGCTGAGATGAAATGGAAAAATAACAACCAGTTAAAAGCAGGACACTCTGGGAGTTATTGAGCTTTTTTCTTTTCTTTTTTTCAGTTGACTTGCCTAAGATCCAGGACAAATCCCCCCCATGGATGCCAATTCCCAGTGATGTCCGGGAAAATCTGGATGTATGGCAGCCTTATTTAAAGAAGTAAGATAAAAAGCATTTCCTCAAACATTAGTTGGTTGATTTCATTCCTGTGGGATTGCAGCAGCTTCCTGCCTTCATTTTGTTTTGTTTTGTTTTGAAGTCATTGCTATGTCGGAGGAAAATATATATCATCCTTTTCAAAAGCTCCACAGCCAGGCCTCTCAACATACAAATGATCCCCACAAAGAGCAGTTGAGTCCTTAAACTATGGCTTCACTTCAAAAAAGAAAGTCTCTTTAGAGGAGTCCATGAGCTCACACACTTCCAGGAAGATGACAATCCCTGGGAAACAATGAGGGAAAGTCATTGCCTTTCCTCACGCTGTGCGTTGGCAGGCGCCAGTTACCTCAAGCACAGACAATTAGATTTAAGTGATTCCCAGAGACGTCAGCTATGTCAAAAATGGCTGCATGCTTGAGCCGACAAAACTAATCTGATAATTAAACAGCAGTCAGAATAGCGCACACGTGCGTGCGCGCGCACACACACAAACACACAAACACATTGCACACACCGGAGCTATATGTTTAGTTAGTGTATCTGCTTTTTAGTCCTCCTTGGGCTTTGATTCACGTGGCTAAATCCATCGACGCTGTCATGTTATCAATGTCTTCTACCCAAAATATGGTAATGCCCACCATATAGATTCATTTAATTTGCCCTCTACTTGACAGCTGCAAACGGTAAGATGTTAGCATGCACAGATATGGCACTGGGAGCTGTAGCTCACCAGAAAAGTGAGTAAGTGCATGTATATGGGTTTTACTTAGATGTAGTCTAAATCTTCTGCTGAGAATAAAAGAAGAGGTCTGTTGGATCAGGCCCAAATCCCATGTAATCCAGCATTTTTTCCCCTCAGAATCACCAATCACTTCTGCGAAGCCCACAAGATGGACCAGATTCAAACTGTGTTTTCTTCACTTGTGATTCACAGTAACTAATATGCAGAAATACCTTTCCTCATACAAAAGAGGTGGAGCACAACCACCATGAATAGCATTCAGTACAAGGGATCTTGGTTTGTGTAGCAGGCCCACTCCAAATCAGAGTTCATAGTACTAGGCTGGATGAGGCAATGGTCTGACTCAATCAATATAAGGTGGCTCATCTTGTATGGATCTTTACTCACTGATGTCAGTTGTCAGTGATCAGGTTGTATCAGATGTGAAGCTGCCCACAACTTCAACAAGTCTGCATGGACATCAGATCCACATGCTTTCTCCCCTCCTCTCTTCATCTTTTGCACATCATAGGAAGAGATAGAAATCTCACACTTTTGGTTATTTTTTAAATAGCTAGAACATCTCAATTCCTTTCATATATTCAGTTGAAAAATACTTGCCCTGATGCTGCTAATTCTTTGCCGATTCTAAGAGATGTGGAAAAGCACCCACAAGGGAGTAAGCAAGTTGAAATAAAATTAATGTAATGCTATAACATCAATGATTTTTCAGGACCACTGTTCCAAGTGCATAAAACCAACGCTGTAACTCGTCGTCTCATTAACTTTCTTGGAAGAAGAACTGTCGTAGCTTGTGGTATAATTTCAAATATAATCTATAAATATCAAAATTATACACTGTGGAAACTAAATGTACAAGCTCCCAGCCAGACCTTTACATCTCCTAAGTGTGTAGGATCGATACTCGTCTTTTATGAATAAGGGGCCTAGATGGAATAAAATCATGTGAAACTCCCTCCCCACTTCTTTATCATAAGGAATAACCAATTATCAGTATTCCTTTCTCCATGGGATCAAACTCAAACTCAAACTCTGCCAAGAATGTGATGGGTAACAAATTCCTCCATTTCCTCACTGACAATTTCATTTGCCAGAGGTGAAAGAAGAAACAAGGAGATCATCTATCTTGGACCTGGTCCTCACCAACAGAGAGGAACTGATCAACGAAGTGGAAGTCCTCAGAAACTTGGGAGGAAGTGATCATATCCTCCTGGGTTTCATGATACAGAGGCAAGGGAAAGCGGAGACAGACACTCTGGATTTTAAGGAGGTCAAATTCGAAAAGCTTAAGGAGCTACTGGGTGAGATCCAAGGACTCCCTGGCAGACGAGGGAGGGGCATCCCTCGCTGAGGATTTGAATGCCTTTTTTGCCCGTTTTGAAGTAACATCTGCAGCAACACCTGCTGAGGCTTTACCAACACCACCACCACTCCCTGTGAAGGCTTTGCCATCATCACCACCATTACCATCATCAGTACAAAGGAATGTAGTAGTCTCTGTGGAAAAAGAAGAGATGAGGAAGGTGTTGAAGGGAATCAACCCAAGGAAGGCCACAGGGCCAGATGGGGTAGCTGGAAGGGTATTGAGAGACTGTGCAGATCAACTAGCAGGAGTTTTCACTGGGATTTTAAATCAATCCCTAGCCCAGGCTATTGTTCCATCCTGCCTAAAGTCCTCTATTATCGTTCCAATAGCAAAAAAACCCAACCCGGAAGATCTGAACGATTTTCGTCCAGTAGCACTCACACCTATAATCATGAAGTGCTTTGAAAAGCTGGTACGAAATTATGTCATTGCCTGCCTACCAGAGGGACTGGACACATTCCAATTTGCTTATAAAACGAAAAGATCGACAGAGGACGCTGTGGCGATTGCCCTCCATGCTGTCCTTGCACATTTGGAGCAGCGGGGGGGTTATGCCAGACTGCTTTTTTTAGATTTTAGCTCGGCATTTAATACCATTCTACCACAACGTCTGATGTCTAAACTGGAAGATCTGGGGCTTCCGTTATCACTCTGTGGGTGGATATTGGACTTTTTGTCAGACCGCCCCCAGAGGGTTCGGTTGGGCCCTTATACCTCTAATATGCTTAAGACTAACATAGGAACACCACAGGGATGCGTACTCAGTCCGCTCCTTTATATTCTTTACACGTACGATTGTGTCGCTACTCACCCTAGTAATAGGGTTGTCAAATTTGCAGATGACACAACTGTGATTGGGCTCATCTCTGAAAGGGAGGGTGAAATGGATTATAGAGATGAGGTTGAGTGGCTGACAGAGTGGTGCAGAGCTAACAACTTGCTCATAAATACAAGGAAGACAAAGGAACTTGTGGTGGACTTTAGGAGACAGAAGAGCAATGTCCAGCCACTTTTGATTGATGGGGTCTGTGTGGAGAGGGTAACAACGTTCAGATTTTTGGGCATTGAGTTACAAGAGGATCTGTCCTGGAGTGTCAACACAAGGGGGCTTGTGAAGAAGGCGCAGCAGAGACTGTATTTTTTGAGAATACTAAGGAAAAACCATCTTCCGCAGAAACTGCTGCTTGCCTTCTATCACTGTGCCATTGAGAGCGTGCTTACTTATGGCTTATGTGTGTGGTATGGAAGCTGTACTACCCAGGACAGGATGGGGTTGCGCAGGGTTGTGAAGGCAGCAGAGAGCATTGTTGGCTGCCCACTCTCCACCTTAGAGCGGATTTACGCCACAAGGTGCCATAGGAAGGCACTGGACATAGTAAAAGATCCATCGCATCCTGGTCACTGTCTCTTCGAGCTCTTGCCGTCGGGACGGAGATACAGGACGATGAAGACAAGAACAAGCCGTCTTAAGAACAGCTTCTTCTCCAGAGCGATCTCGGCCCTGAATGGGAAGCCCGGACTTTGAAAGTCATCAAATCTCCTTTGCTGTATTTTACTATATTTTTTTAATTGGTGTTTTATGTATTTTACTATATTTTTTTAATTAGTGTTTTTATGGAGCAGCCAAGTAATTTCGTTGTCCCCAAAGGGGGCAATGACAATAAAGATATTATTATTATTATTATCTCATGGTCAGAAATACTCTAAGAGAGTCTGAGGTGGATGGGAGTTTCTGAAAGGCAAAATAATTGAAGGCACAAATGCAGACAATTCCAACAAGATATAAAAACAGGCAGCATCTAAAGAACCTGGTAGAGCTACACAAGGAGCTTACAGATGAGCTGAGATTTAATGGTATGTGTAAGAAATGGAAGAAATGAGAAATTATAAAAGAGTAATATAAACGAGTAGCCAACTGCTACAGGGAGATCAGTCAAGCTGAAGCTCAGAATGAGCTCAGGCTTGCAAGAGAGGTTAAAAATAATAACAGAGGTTTCTTCGGCTATGTTCCAAGCAAGAGGAAGAACCAGCAAGCAGTAGGTCTTCTGGGTGGAGAAAACAGACAAATGCTATTGGGTGACAGAGAGAAGGTAGAACTACGCAACACCTACTTTGGCTCTGTCTTCACCAAAAGGAAAGCACTGCCCAAACTGGTGATAATAGAATACCGTAAATGATGCAAGGAGGGAGATGCAGCCCAAGACAGGAAAAGAGGTGGTAAGGAAAGACCTAGTTTGTTCATTTTCTAAAAGGGGGTGAAGTAGATCCAATGACTGACGCTTAGAAAGAATGCTGTAATTACTAAGACCCAGCATAGTTCTCTCAAAAACAAGTCATGCCAGACAAATCTTTCTTCTTCTTTTTTGATAGAATTACAAGCTTGGTCGATAAGGGGAATGCTGTGGACATAGTGCATCTTGATTTCAGTAAGGCTTTTGATTGTGCCCCATGGTGTTCCTGCAGAGAATAGCAGGAATAGCTGTTAGATGGATTTGTAGCTCTTTGACCAAGCCCAAAGACCCTTAAAATTATTAATTATTTTTAAAAGAGAATTTTTTTAAACACTAACAATGCAAGATACATAAAATGCCAATCTAACAATACATTAAAAAATCTATCCACTCCACTAAAATATGAGTACCACGACCAGAGGCAAGATTAACTAAGCAAAGGGCAGAGTAAATGGAAAATCATAGCCTGGTGCCTAAAAACTGCCAGAGGTGGCACCAGGTGTTTCTCCCTGGGGAAAGCATTTCATAGACAGGGAGCCACCACGGTAAGGACCTGTTCTTTAGCTGTCCCTTGGTAATCTAAACACTGATTTTAAGAGTGTCTGGACTTTCCATTTCCTGGTTTTGTAGACTTTCATTTCTTAAATACCTTCATCTTAGCAAAATGCTATTCACCAAGGGTGCCTTAAGCTAAATGAACTGATTGGTTCATTATGAGCATTAGGATTAATTCTGATGCTTCTGCGGTTATTTTTCAATTGCAGAATTAGGATAACACTGTTGCTGTGCATTACTTTGGGTGGACTTAGCCCAATTTGTCTTATTATGGCTGCCAAGTTAATCCAGATGGGCTTTCAAGTTGCATCTGGAATATAAATTCTGTGAAAGCTCACATTTTTTTTTTATAAAATTGGGGTGAAATGAAAATAAAGGATAAGCGTTTTTATGCTGTCCATGCTTGGCTCTGCCAAGACTCATACTGCAATGTATGTACTGTAGGATGATCTCAGCTCTAGAAAAACAGAGGCAAGCTGGACCCTAATGTTGAAAATTATAGCTCTTGTTAAAAGGAATGACCGCCCAATTAATTCAGGCTTAAAAGGGGGAATAAATTTGTAGATAAATGCAGAGAGAGAGAGAGAGAGAGATGGCCTAATTTGGTTCTGGTAGCAAGTAGTGTGTGTGGGGGGGATACTGTCTTAAATTTCATTTGCTTAGTTTTTTATTTGTTTCCTCCAGACAGATTTGTAGCCCTGCTCTCTTTTTCACTGAATTTCATTATTTTAACTGCCGTGTTTTTTGGTTTTTTAAAAAGACCTGTCTATATGTCTTTGGATGTTAAAAGTCTTTCCTCATCTTTCAATGCACCCTCATTTGGTTATAGTATAAATACACATCAAGAATGAACAAATATATGCATCTGTTTCTCAACTCTGAGTGCAGACATCAAAGCCACACAACTGAAGGGTAGGTCCGTAGGAATATGGGGGATGTGGAAACATCAGAAAGGCCCTCTACCTTATGCCATCCCCCAGAGACCTATATGTTTGCATCCCTCTCTATCAAGACAGGACACAAACCAATGGCTTCAAGTTACAAGAAAGGACAAACTGACAAAACATCAGGAAAAACTTTCTGACAGTATGAACTGCTCAACACTGGAACAGACTCCCTCAGGAGGTTGTGGACTCTCCTTCCTTGGAGGTTTTTAAGCAGAGGTTGGATGGCCACCTGTCATGAATGCTTTAGCTGAGATTCCTGCCTTGCAGGGGGTTGGACAAGAGGACCCTTGGGTTCCCTTCCAACTCTACAATTCTATGATTAATTTTACGGGCAGTAATGAAAAGTCTATCTTTTTGCTTCAGCAGCATTGCCTTCCAGCATGGAACACCAGTACTTCCCAGTTGAGAGTTAGAGCTGAGAAAATTTAACCTGCCTGACCTTATTCAACTACTTGTGGGGCAGCTGCCTGACCTTATTCACATGCTTCTTGTAGAGCTGGATGAATTACACCAGAGGAGCATAATGTCTGTTCCTATAATATTATTGCCAGGGACCAGAGCACCAAAGGTAGAAATAGCGGATGAGTGAAGTATGAGTTTCAGAGGGTTGTTGGACAGAGAACCTCTGCCATCAGTTAGATAAGAGGTCAACGTAAGTCCTGGCCCTAGAGGTTCCCATCCCCTCCACTTTTCAAGCTATTGGAGATAGCTGCAAATATGTTCATCACTGGTTGATGGCAATGTCAATATATGCTTGAGCCTGGCCATCACAGATGCACCACCATAATATTGAATGCATCTGTTACTTTTGGGTTCTCTCATTGCCTGTTCTTCTAATCTTGAATTAAATTTGCAATATTTTCATATGAGTTCGCATTAAAATTTGAAAATTCATCCCTATTTTACTGCACATTTGTGTGAGTTCATTTCTCTTAGTGCACACATTTTTTAAAAAACAACATTTTGCCTATTGTGCATATTTTTGCAAGCAGTTTTCCTTCACATGGTGTATTTTAATGTTTTATTCACTAAGCATTTTCATGCCAACTTTCTCCTAATACACACATTTTGGAGGGTTGGGGAACTGGATCACAAAATTAAGAGAAGTATGAATTTGAAAGGTTAGCTGTGCTTTTGGTTGGCAAGTTGCTTCTAGAAGTGCAAATTAGATAGGTAGGTTCACATTAAAACAGGAATTGAACCAAATTTCTCCTCCCCCACCATTGACAGATCTTCCATGTATCTTCATATCTCCCAAAACAAAATGTTTTTAAGTTGAACTTATTTTACATTGTTGGCATTCGTATAGGGCTGTCATGTGAAGAACATATCCAACAGTGTTTTAGAAAACAGGTTTTCCTCTTTGCTTTCTTTCTAAAGTAGACCAAAACATAGCTATCTTGGAGTAAACAGTGACCTAAGAACAATCCATTTTTGAACATCATCCAGCCAAGATTACCGTGACCCCAATTTGGGACAGGAAGGAGCTGAAGTTCTATAAACCAGCTAATTCTACACTGGGAAAGCCAACTCTTACAAATGCATGCCAACACAAACTTTAGAATGCTTATAATGCACCTCTGTCAATAGCACCTTCACCGTTCATGGGTCTGGAGGACCCTCGTACTCAATCAATCAAGTTTACTGCTAATATTTGGTGTGAAGAATTTGATCTTTATCCAGGCAATCTCTTTCAACCTGTAATTAAAACGGTATGGGCATCTCTGAAGTCATGGAAAAGGGACTAGGGAAAGAGATCCCCCCCCCCCCACACAAAAACACCATGCATTGAGTTTGATTAAACAGTGGCAAAGTGCTTTGTATAATGTGAGATCCAATGGAAGAATGTTGTTGTTGTTGTTGTTGCTTAGTCATTTAGTTGTGTCCGACTCTTCGTGATCCCATGGACCAGAGCATGCCAGGCACTCCTGTCTTCCACTGTCTCCCACAGTTTAGTCAAACTCGTGCTGGTAGCTTCGAGAACACTATCCAACCAGCTCGTCCTCTGTCATCCCCTTCTCCTTGTGCCCTCCATCTTTCCCAACATCAGGGTCTTTTCCAGGGAGTCTTCTCATGAGGTGGCCAAAGTATTGGAGCCTCAGCTTCATGATCTGTCCTTCCAGTGAGCACTCAAAATGGAAGAATGGTTCCCATTTAACTGAATTCTTAAAAATGGCCAGCCTGTTGAGAGTCTTTACTGCGTTCATTTTCAGAATCACTAGGAGGACACTATCTACATTTGCAACATTGAGAGAAGATCAAGTGTTTTCTTCTGTGTCTATCCCCCCCCCCAGCTGTTATTTTGATCTGATCTGAGTTCATTTTAGAGCAATTTCTTTGCTGTATAATTAAGGGAAGGAAGTCAGAGACACAGCAGCACTTCTGGCCATCAAACAGATTTTGGGCAGTAGTTGTGTTCTTGCCATGAAAGAAGAAATGGAAAAGAAGCTTGAACAGAAAGCCTCAACAGCTCCTCCAAGACAACATGATGGACCAGAAGAAAATAAGTGCTTGATGCTGGTTTGCAAGTTTGGGTGGCTACAGCCAATCTCCTTCTTGACCTCAGTGGTTTTCCCTGTTTTTGACTTTTCATCTCTCATTGTCCTCACTTCAAATAACAGATGCGAGAAAGAGCACAAAATGGAAAAGTAAAGGGGCTTTGGAATATAAAAAGAAATGTATTTCCTCATTACCTATCACCCCTTTGATCCTTATTATATTCCACACAAGCAAGGTTAACAAGAGGAACTGCTAACCAGAATACTTCCATTTTATTTCTTTGTCTGGATAGTTGCCATAGAAGCACAATCGGCTGATCTGCACAATTTATTATTCTTTTAAACAAATAATTTATTGCCCACCCTTCCTAAGTGTTGACGGGGGGGGGGGGGTTACAACAACATAAAACAAGTGATAACCAAATCAATGGAACAAACAACAAATTCATTAAAAATCCAAAGAGGGGCAGCTAAAAACAAGCTGCAGATAAAAAACAGTCTCCACAAAAAGACACTATAGACAATTAAAATGCCTAAGCAAACAAATGTGTCTTAACTTGGTGGTGATATGATAGCAGTGTTGATAGGGATGGATGGATCTTTCTGTTTGGGAAAATGAGAAATTGAGAGAAATCAATCTTAAGTTCAGTTCTCCACATTTCCACATTTAAAAAAAAAAAGCCCTAATGAAAAATCAGGAGCATTTTAGGGTGAATTTATTCTAATATACATATCTTTGAATGCAATTTTGCCTAGTATGGCACACACATTTTTGCAAAGCTTTTTTTTTTTTTTTTTTTTTTTTGCAAATCAATTTCCCCTAAAATAATGCTGTTTTCATTAAAACATGCATTTGATGCATATATATTATACTTTAGCATAATATATGAATTTATGAACATATTACTTGACTGGGTAATTGTATTGCAAAAATCAGAGAAGTGCAAATTTCAAAGGATAGCTGTGCTTCAGTTCACATATTGGTTCAGAAAGTGTGAATTAACTAGGCTCACCTTTAAATAGGAATCAAATTTCTTCCCCAATCATAAATATTGGTTTCTGTTAGACTTAGGAAGAGAGGTCATTCCACAAACTGAATACCACTGCAGAGTATGCAGTATGCTGTACTGAACGAAGCTCTCATATGAATAGCACATAGTTAAGAGCTTCTTTTGCCAATCTTGAAGCATAGCAGGCCACTCTCAGGAGTGGCCTTCCTTTATTATTATTTTTGTTCCTAAACTGTTTATGGCAGTGGTTCCCAGTTAGCTAAGTACTGTACTATGGAACCCCTATTTTTTATTAGCAAAGGCACGGAGCCTCTACTTTCGAAAATTTTAATCTCACTATGGTGGATTTTATAACACATTTTCTCCACAAATACTTCAGGTGTTCTTTTTTATTCCTCCTACACGTTTTCTCTCCTTTGATACCCCTCTGTCCCATGCTACATTTTTCTACTCAAACCCCAGTATGCATGTTTCTTATTATCCAGACTGGGTTTTTTTATTGTCTCCAAGAGAAGGAGTTCTATTATTGTCAATTCATGCCCTTCACCAGCAGGTCCCAGGGAAGCTTACAACAAATTCAGAATTAAAAACAGTTAAAACAGATTATAATCACAGGAATAGTGTGGGTCCTGACATCTAATATAGTTCTGTTAGTCTGCATAATTATTATTATTTTTTCTCTCTCTCTATGTGTATATACTTCTTATTTATATGTTTATTTATCCCTATTGATCCCTATTGTTTAATATAAAAAAGAGGCTGTGGCTTCCTTTAGTTGAAAAAAAATGGCAACTGTTGTATGGAGTTTTTTAGGGGATTTGGAGTAGATACTTCTGTGCTCTGAATCTATATTTATTGAATGATGGGCAAGTATCATGACAAATTATTATGCTAAATGAGTACTATGTTGCTGTCAAGCCTCAGATACTCTGAAGGCATTGTTCCATTGGCTAATATTTGAAATGAGTACAACTGCTGATGACTCTGGTGGGCTAAGTATGAACAAATACTGGTCTGATTATTGACAAGGTTGCCAACATTAAACAGCCTCAACCACCGAGCTCCCTGGTTCAGTATTAGTCAGTTCCAGATAAGAAACTGAGCAGATGGCAGCTATCAAATATATGGGAGGTATAATAGAGAAAACTGTGGGATCTATTAAAGACATAGAGGATAGCAGCAAAACAGCTGCCACCACATTCCAGGCCCTTTGGGGAGATATCAGGCTCACCACAAAGCTGTGGATTTACACAACTAAGGTTACATGAAATCCATTTTGTTGCAATGAAATATGAGCCTTGTGGAAGGCTAAAGGCTGAAGTCTCTAATTCTTAGAGTCTTCATCTTCTGTTCTCCACTAAGCAGCCAGACAAGAGTGCCAGCAAGGAACTTCCCTCCCTCAGAGCAAAGAAAACCTTAAAATGGATTTCAATGCCATTAAGATCGCTGGTAGCGTAACTGTGTGGTCTGTGGCTCTTCAAGGGACGTGTTAGAAGACACTGAACTAATGATTAGTTTGATATAACGAACACAGCAACTGGTGAGGAAGCAAAGAATCAGGTGGCCCAGAAATCCTAACAGTTTAACAAAGAGAGCTGCCTGCTTGCCTGAGAGCATTGATCCATCAAGCCATAATTCGCCCCGTCTGGTGCTCAAAATAGGAAACACTGAATTGAGCTACACATGTGAAGGAATAGGAGAAGTGGCAATGTGAAACACAAGATTCATTCCCAGTCTTCCAAATCATGGTTCATCTGAATGTGGCTTCTGACTGAGAGCCTAAACTGTAAATTTCAGGAAATAAATTTCAAGCAAACTCAAGTTAGTTCAAGTTAACAAAAGTGAGCCAATAATGGTATAGGTTCGATGGTCTTATACTGTGTCCTTGTCTATAAGTATTGGGGAAAACACTCATGCACAGGAAGAAGAACTTGTGTTGGATCTTTAGCTCTGGTTCATGGCAAATCACCTGGATCCATATCAAGCCATGAAAATTCATGAAAAACAATTACAATCAAAGTTAGTCTTTCCCCTAAAAATGTGTTTATTCTAAGCATGTCTAAGGGCTTGTCCACATTTTAGTATTATTAACTGTTAATCCACTTTCCATGCATCTGAATTAGACCAGAGTACAGTGGTACCTCGCAAGACGAATGCCTCGGAAGACGAAAAACTCGCAAGACGAAAGAGTTTTTCATTTTCTGAGTTGCTTCGCAAGACAGATTTCCCTATGGGCTTGCTTCACAAGACGAAACGTCTTGCGCCTTTTTTTAAAAACCGCCAATGCATTCCTATGGGAAACCGTCAATACACAGTGGGGCTTCGCAAGACGAAAAAATTCACAAGACGAAAAAACTCGCAGGACAAATTAATTTCGTCTTGTGAGGCACCACTGTAGTCCACACCTGCATGCCTCTTAATTTGTATATGATGAGCAACTTTAGTCTTTCCCATCCCTACCAGGAGGATGGTCTTTCTCATCCAGCAATTTTCTGGTTATGTGGAAATCTGAGGGATGAAAGTTGTAGTTCAAAACATCTGGTGGGGTACCAAGTTGGGGAGGGCTGTGCTAAAGGCATATTTAAAATGACACTTCCCTAGTAACAATAGATGAATTCAGGGGCTATTTGTGCACATCTGATTATGGAATTGCAAAGAATTTTGATGAATAACCCATAGAGATTTTCAAAAGAGAAAGGTTGACTATATATGTTTCGTACACAGTTTCCCTACAGTATTGCTTTTCAAAATCCTTTCACACAGCATTAATAGACTATGCTGTTGTTGCTTAAACAAAGTGGAATGTTCTCCAGGACACCCTCCACCAAGATAGCTCAGGGAGGCAGTTAGAATATGCATGTGTGCTCCTTTGACCCTGATGCAGTGTTGATTTAAGCCTTGGTGACGTCTACACCAAACACAACTCAGTTCACTCACTCAGCATCATGAGAGATGTGACATCATTCATACCACTAGAAATCAGGTTACTGTAGTTTTCCATGTATAAGACAAGTCCCCCCCCCAAAAAAAAATTAAGTTTAAAAACGTGAGTCGTCTTATACATGGAATATAGCAATTAAATATATAAATTAATACGTTACTTGCCACCATACATGCTCTGGCAGTTGTAGCTCCTCGCAGTGGCGAGCCACGGGGCCTCCTCCCACTCAGCCCACCCTACAGTTCGGAGGGAGGCTGAAGGCAGTCCATTTGTGCCGTATGGAGTCTGTGGATCGACTACGCGTGAGCGTCGCTGCAGCTCCAGTTGGCCATGGTGATCAAAGTAATACCACCCCTCCGCGCCTTTCCCGTCATAGAAACCTTGCACCTTGTGCCCCTCCTGGGTAATAACACCTCCCCCCCCCCAGAAAAGCTCAACATCTCTGAGCCTCCCCCACAAAAAAGCTCAGTGATTTTCTGATTCTGCCTGTGAGGGAACAGCTGATAGGCAGCTTATTAGAGGTGTGCGGCTGTCAGCATTGGCCCAGCGAGTGAGCGATTTTCATCAACAATTCAGGTCAATCTCCCTCCATTTTCTTAATTTGGAGTCCCCAAAAATAGGGGTCATCATATACATGGGGGCACCCAATACATGGAAAGATATGGTAATCCTTCTTTTTAGGTAAATAATAGGAGCCACAAACCATGTCCTGATCTGTAGTCAGGCCACAATGTCGGAAAATGGGTGTTTAACCATTTGGCCTCCCTGTGATTCCAGATTGGGGGGCCCAGGATTTCTATTTGCATCAAGACGTAAACTCCTGTTAGGGACTGTATCAACTCACCTCCCAGGGCATATAGGATCCTTTCTCCCCATTGGGAGTCCCATTGGGACTCTGGCAGGACAAAGGGTTTTCTCTCCATCCAACCCACCATATGTCTGATCCCCACAGGAGGTACTTGAAAAAAAAATATAGCATCATGAAATTACTAATTGCATGAATAATACTTTTGGTTGGGCAAAAGGCACTGTTATGCAAGTCACAAGGGCTCAAAAACAATTCCGTTCAAATTACAAGAGTCCATCTAAGTCAGGGATGGGGAACCTTAGCTTTCCAGATGTTGCTACCCATTGGTCATGCTGGCTAGAGCTGTTGAAGCCCACCAACATGCCTACAACTTTTTATTACTTAGTTCTGGGACTGAAAAGATGACCGTTAGCCAAGCAAGAAGCTGTGCTGTTACTCCATCCAGGTTAGCCAACCTATGCATTTAAGCAAACTTTTTTATCATCACAATGTTTTGGATGTTCCCTGGACATTTAGACAAATGAGTTCTTGCTTGATTCATTCCACAGACAATAAAATTCTTGCCTATTTGAGGTCTAATAGCACCTGGAACAGTGGCTCCATCTTCTTTTATAAGGGAAAAGGAACACCAACAAACACCACTGGTCTAGGGTCAGATTCAGTTTTGATTAATTTCACTGGGGTTAAATAATGATCAGGGCAGCTTTAACTAGAGAAATCTTGTGTAATACAGGGAACAGTGCTGTATGCCTAGAGAAAAGGAAAATTACGTGATATGAACATTAATGAATGGAAGTTATTTCACCAGTGCCATTCATGAGGCGTTTTTAGGTTGTTGTTTTATTTATTTTGGCTTGCAGGCAAGGAGTAAGGCTAGAGCACAAACAGACTTATCACAGATGGCTGCAGAAAGCATCTGTTTTCAGAAATATCATTTCAGCCACATTACAGAGCCATATTATCTTCATGTATATGAGGGCCTCTAAATTGTAAGGTAATTACATAGCTGGATGTTAATGTGTACCTTTTTTATGACATTGATTATGCCTTTGTGGTTTCCATGATTCTGTGGGGCAAACCTCCTCTCGCATTTAAAAGAAAAGCAAGGCTGCGATATTTACATGTTCCACAAGCTGGGCTGGGTGCTATCTTGGAAAGTCAAAGATGGTGATTAACATAATAATTTGCTCAACAGAGATGAGCATTCAGAAAGAATAAACTGCGTGATCAGAAGCTCTCAACCAGAAATTACAAATACTTATGCGGCAGAAAATCATGATGACAACAGAGGTGGATCTGAGGGCCGAATAACATTACAGGAATCAGAGAAGTTAAATGACTCCTTCCTGGGATTGAATTGATATTTTGGAAAAGGGGTATACAGTGGTACCTCGGGTTACAGATGCTTCAGGTTACAGACTCCACCAACCCAGAAATAGTACCTCAGGTTAAGAACTTTGCTTCAAGATGAGAACAGAAATTGTGTGACGGCGGTGTGAGGCCCCATTAGTTAAAGTGGTACCTCAGGTTAAGAACAGTTTCAGGTTAAGAACGGACCTCCAGAACGAATTAAGTTCTTAACCCGAGGTACCACTGTATTATTGCACCAATTGAGCTCCATTCACACAACAAATCTGTGATGGTGGCTAGGCTGAGTGATGGTGATCTGAACTCGGGTATCACTAGTCTTAATCCAGCACTATGTCTACTATGTCATACTGGTTGTCATCTGGCCAAACAATATGAGCTCCACTTCAGAGGAAAGCTTTAAGCTATGGATTTTCACACTTTGACAACACCAGTGACAGTGGTGTTCACTGGCTAAATAAAGTTGTTTACCATCTGTCTACCTTATCATTGAGTCTAGCATACATGGTGCAAGATTCACTTCCTGGTACTCCTCCCAAGTAATTACCTAATATGTACCGGAGGTAGTGTCATTAAATTTCTGTCATCATGAAACAAATGGGAGACATTTCCCATTCCGTTGCTCATAATACCGTAGCAGCCCGATTACCCAAAAAGGTATCATGACCAGGCACGTTTATTTCAGCCTCATACCAGTCCAGATACAATCGCATCATAATCCGTTAAGTGCCACATTATTATGTATATGAATGCTACCTTGAAAGCTGCACAAAGATGAATTGCTTTACAATGGAGGCAAGATAAAACACTTGAAAGGAATGAATGGATGACAGGGAGCTTAGAGTGGGTGTGATCGCTGATAATGACACAGCACAGAAAAAGAAGATAGCAGAAGCCAAGTGGAAACTCACACCGTCCTAATAAACTTGGAAGCCACTGAAAACAAGATTAGAAGATGCGCAAGGGACAGGGCAGATCTTGATTTAACCTTTATGGCTTTTCACAGTATTTCCACACATTTTGTGGAATTAGCTAATGCTACATAAATGACTGTGATATTAATATGTGTATTAGGCTACCCCAACCCCACAAAGGGATGTGCTTCTTACAAACTCTTTATCTTCAAAAGGCACTGTCCCTTTTCAGTATTTCTTTTTAGAATTGCTTAAAAGCGGGTGAAAATGTGGGAAGTGTTGCCCAAGATAGACTTTGTTGGCTCTCAGTGTCACTGTCACATTCATTATGTGATCCCTGAGGGGCTGTGATCACCCATGTGATTAGTCCAGGAAGAATTATTCTCTCTCTAAATCAGTTTAATTTGCTTTTAGCGATATTATCATATAGTCACAACTGATTGGCTCCTTAGTGTCTTGGCATTTTACGCTCATTTTGGGATAGCAGATCAGCTAGGAAGGGGAGAAATGCTTCCTAGAAAAGAGGGAGAGTAATGTGGTGAAGCAGCGGCAGGTTAAAACTTGGGCCTTTCTAAAAGATTTATCACAACACTAAATTTTACCTGGAAATAGAAATAGTGACCATTAGTTTCAGTCGTCTGCATGGATATATGACCAGACACACATCAGGTCATCTAAATAAAATGTCTGTGAGATCAAAGCCCTGCTGAAACTGCAAACAGAAATGTAAACACCTGTATAGAAAAGGTAAAATGGAATGCTTTGCAACTGAGCATGGATACCTCTGTTGGTCCTCTGTAACAGAAGTGGCTCGCCTTTCGTCATTGCCAGCCAGCATTCCCAATGTTTGGCATCTGCCAGCCTTTGAGGGCCACAGTTTAGCTACACCAGCTCTACAATAACTTTGTTTAGGCTGTAATCCTATACTCAGTTACCTGGAAGTAAGTCCCATTGAACTCATTAGCATTTACTTCTGAATAGACCTATCTAGGCTTGCAGTCTTGTTGTTTCATTACTGAAATGCTATTCTTTCTTTTTTTATGATGGAAGTCATGTCAACAACCACATATGATAGTCATGGACATTTAAAAAATGTAGATGTTGGAATTCTCAAGCCAAAAATACAAAATTTATAGTCTGTTTGTATGTCCATTGATCATACATAACACCACATTTTTTTACACAAGTAGTGCCTCTATCCATGCATATTTGAATAATTATTTATGCCCACACATATCCCATAATGACATGAGGCTGTTTTGCTGCTGTTGTTTTGCAAGGTGACATGGTACAAAGAGACATTCCACCTGACCTGAAATTTTCCTGGTATGTTTATGTGAAGTCTGTGAGTAAACACAATTCCAACCCTCAGAAGAGCATGCTCCATCTTGCACTTTTGAACCTGATGAAACAACTTAAAACAGTGTTGACAGTCATACAGAATTGCACCTTTTTGCATCCCATGCCAAGAACAGAACCAGAGGCTTCCAAACAGGATTCTTGCTGGCCTCATGTGTGCCCTTCCTTGCCCTCCGAAAAGTACTTGACAGAGTTTCCTGATATCTTCCCCTGCCATTTTGCTGAGCTAAGAAACCCACTTTTGCACTTAGACTGGCCTCACAGCAGACATTGTGTTGATGTAATGAACTGATCCATATTCATTCAATGTGAGGAAACAGGGAATGATGCTCTAATTGAGCTCCCATTGATTAGGTGTGGAAAAGCCAGGTGGCTTAGGAGAGCAGCAATTAATCTTGGCTTTCAGACTGTGAATCTTATGTAGGTCAGAAAAATCAGGCACCCAGCAACATGTTTTCTGTGCTTTGGGTTTCATTTTTATAATGGTACATCTAAGTGGCAATGAGAACACTTAAGGCAAATCTATACAAGGCTTTTATTGGGGAGGATGCAATGTATATCTTATATGCCTATTAACTACATGCTACAGAAAGGGTACAGGGAGGGAAAGCATTGAATTGATAGATATAAAACGGGGTCTTAAAAATTTAGCAGGTTTGATCAAGGTGGAACAGAAGGCCTGCAAACATCATGTCATTTGGATGGAAAATATGGAAGCTGAAGGCATCAGAAGACTGGACTGGTCTCCCATTGAAATCAGTTAAAAAACTAAAACAAACGGGGAAGTGCCACAATTTAAGAAGGGTATTGACGACCTGGAACGCTTGCAGAGGAGAGTAACCAAGATTATCAAGGGTCTGGAAAACAAGCCTTATGAGGACTTTGCAAGCAACTGAACTTGAGTCTTGGCTGTGGACTTTAACACAGCAAGGACTCTGAAGCAAAGAACCCTCTCCGGGGTCAGAGAGAAAGACTACTTGTAACATCTGTACATAGTGCACGTTGGTGCTGATCTAGTAAAGACAGTGCTGCTAACAGCTTTTTTCTGTGGTGAGCTAAACTGCTTGATTGAGCGGTTTAGTCATGCTGACCACAGGACCCAGAAAACTGTCTGCGGACAAATGCCAGCTCCCTCGGCCTGAAAGCGAGATGAGCACCGTAACTCCATAATTGCCTTTGACTGGACTTAACTGTCCAGGGGTCCTTTAACTTTACCTTTTTTACACCCAACAGACTCCTAGGAGTTGTAGTTTGTAAAGGGTCCTGGGAGTTGTTAGGAGACCCTTATTCCCATCACAGAGCAATAATTCCCACAATTCCTTGTGAAGAGTGATTAATAATTAAACCACCCTAGGAAATACTGCTCTGGGAGGGGATAATATGGGTCTCCTAACAATTCTCAGCACCCTTTACAAACTACAACTCCCAGAATTCTTATGGTTTTTTAAAGTGGTATCAGACTCCTTTTTCGAATATATGGTGTGAATGTCATCATAGAGTGACAGACTGGTAATTTGATTATCTTACCAAGCTGCAACAAAAATGTCTGTCTTTCTGTGTTCTTTCCTTTTCCTTTGTGGTGAACTCTCAGATTCCAGGTTGCTCTTTTTGTACGTAGACTTTTCATTCTGTTCATTTTGGCAATGCTTGCTGTTTGCCATTAACCCAGAAGGTCAAAAAGTGCAGGTTAGTGTCTTAAGGTTAAATTCATGAATCTATACCCCTAAATAGAATGGATAATGCCATTAAAATCTCCCATGTTAGGAGTTAATGATCCCAGGTTCATTAGCCAATGGAATCACCGCTGGGAATGTGCAGGTCCCTTGAATAAAAAAAAGAATAATAAAAAAGAAGATGTCTTGTTATCCTGCTGCTATGCTGTTGGGAGGGTAAAAAATAGTAAGCTTTCTTTGACCAGTAAAAAATAAATGAGCTGATGTTTTGTAAGCATTAAGATGAAACAAAGCTTTGATGAGTCAGATTTTTTTAGTTAGTATTAAGACATTGCCTTTGATCTTTCTCAACGTGTGATCATTTGGATTCTCTGCATCACAGACAGTCCGTCCCTTTTTGGAGTTCTTTATAATGTAAAGATGCCTGTGCTCAGGGTGACTCTGCAGGACAGCCCAGTAATGAAAAGTGACCACAGACAGACGCAGCTTGCCCACTCTTCAATAAACTGGCCAAGTTTTCATGAAGAACTGACTGACAAAAGAAGGGAAATGGATCTACAGCCTTTAAAACACAGCTGTCATAATTAAAGCCCCTGGTAATTTTACATGTACGCATCAGAACGCATCAGCTCAAACAAGCTCAGGTATATTTGTTTTTAAAGCTAGAGATGGTTATTTCTCTTTGGGGAGTGGAGTCTGATTAAGTGACTCAAGGGAGAATTATCTCTTGAAAAGTATATTATCAGGTATTGTTTGGCTGTAGATGAAACAGCTATATAAAAAAGAGCATGCTCCCTTAAGGGACAAAATGTTTTCAAAGTATTAAAGATTTTCCTTCAAAGTGTGAAGGATTTTCTTCGAAGGGAGCTAAGCAGAACCCCATTCAAGTCATTTGAAAGTGTGCTGATTTGAATTTTACTGCACACTTTTCCTTAATCTGCTGTCTAGGCTGAACTTTGAAGTGTTTATAGCAAACAACAAGAGGAAAGAGTGTCTGCCTGTGCTGGTGGATGGCAGAGCCCTCTGTCCATAACAGGATAGATTGGGGGGGGGGGAATGAGCATTCTCCCCCCTCTCTTGTGTATGTGTGTGACTGACTTATTAAAAAAATTAACAGCCTATAACAATCAATAATGAAATCAAAATTAAAATATCATCAAGTGATTTCTTTTTTGTTGTTTTTTTATGAATCCAGCAGGAATATCTTCAGTTCTGAGCGTTTGAGGAGATTGAAAGCAGACAACTGCTTTGCTCTCCCTCGCATTTAGGTTGTGGAATTCACCCAGCTGAAAAGCTTTCTGGACAACAACAACATCTAATTTTAGGCAGCTTGCTCTTTTCAGATCAGGAATTTTAGTGTGAATGTGTGTTTAAGCAATTTGACTTTACTTTCTGGTGTCAACTTTCTGCTGTGGTTATGTCTACGATATTTTTTTCTGCTATTCTTTAAAACTGTGTTTGTGTGCTCTCTTTCTCCCTCTCTCTCTCTCTCTCTCACACACACACACAGTATTCCAGTCAGTTTATTGTGATTGCTCCATTCACCACTTCATTTTTAGAAGGATTATATGTAAGGTGTTGTTGTTTTTTAAAAATGCATAAAATAATAAAATGGAACAGCAACAACACAATAAGAAAAGTCAGGGCAACTATTTATTCCTCTGAAACAGTAAGGTGGGTAGCATTTATTCATTTATTTTACTACTTTTATATCCCATATTTCTCCCAGGGTGCTCAAGGTGGCATTGCCCCCCTCTTCTATTTCATCCTGACAAACAACCCAGTGAGGTAGGTTAGGCTGAGAGTGGTCCCTAGTCACCCAGTCACCTTCATGACTGAATGGGGATTTGAACCCTGGTCTGCCAGGTCCTAGTTCAACACTTTATTCACTACATCGCACTGGTTTGATATATGATCAAGGTTGCTGTTGCTACTGCAAGAGCACATAAAATAGGGTGGGCATGTGCCAGTCAGACTCTGAACAGTGAATTCCTGTGTAAGTATCATGCCTGCTTTTCCCTGATCCATGACATTTACTCTCTTGGCATAAAGTGACCTTATTCTGCTGGGCCCTCAGAAGGAAATACAGTAGTATAAATTGTAGAACCTACCATTTAAAAGCAGTGGGCTGGAACAGAGATAATCCTGCACTTCTGAGACACTTGTCATAATTAGCTCCCCCAAAGCATTCGGCAGCGGCAGACTAATTGGGGTTTTATTCGCGTCTCCGTGCTTTTTCAAGAGTAATGTGTTAGAGCTTAGCACTTGCTACTGAATTTGGCTCAGCTGGCTCCCTGCCTGCTAGAGTCCTGCTTTCCAATCAGTTGTGATCCAAGGCATGTGGATGAGTTAAGTGGTTCAAGAGTGGAGAGAAATACCTGGAATCCGGCACTGGTTAGACTGTTCAGTTTTATGTCAAAATGTTATTCTACGTTGAAGACGGCAAAAATAACCAATGTAAACACACAGAATGAACGGACACACAAAAAGAACACACCACAACAGCTTAGCAGCAAAATCTGCATCAGCAGAAGAGGCATGAGCTATACAGAGACTCAGAAGGTCTCTGAAATGCATCTCCCTTGATTTGCTGTTCATAAGGCCAGCAAGGAATGGACAGAAGTGAGAAATGAAAAGTCTTAGTGCTTCTGCTGAATGGACTGTTCCAGGTGACCTCTTCCTCCCACCACAGTTCAAATCATAATGACGCCCAAAGCATGGTAGGTGATGGGAAATATTGTTGACAGAAAGTGTATGGCAGCAAAGTGAATATAGCGCCCCAATGACTCTAATTCTCACCAGCCTCAGCCAGCTAGCATAGCCCGTAGTTCAGAGATGATGGGAACTGTAGTTTAGCACTATATTGGCCACCCTGGTGTATGACATGATTTCAGCAACATGGGCTCACAGTTAGCAACCCATAATCCTCCAAAGTTTACTAACAAGGCACCTTTCAAACTTTATTGTTCTGAGGTATTAAAATGCACACATAGGGTTGTACTGGTTGGCCAATAATAGCTGCAGCTAAAGCTATTAAGAAGCTGAGTTATGAAGTTTTTCCCCAGTCTTTAATCAGCTAGTGACGCCGAGAGCTCTTTATTCCCTTCCTGGTAACAGTAGACATTGGACATGTCTTTGGGGGAATGGTTCTCATGTTTGATTCATTGTTGTGACTCAAGATTGGAAGCACCTCCTTATTCTGGGATATCATATCTCCACATCAGTAGTGAAAATTTGGCTGTGCAGACCGCAAACCTTTTGTTTATGCTGCAATATCTCAGTGTCACCCATGTGAACAAGTTGAGAACTACCACAGTCTAAACCTGCAATGCTATGTGCGCCTACTTGAGAGGAACATTCATCTCAATTGGACTTCCAAGTAAACAAGCACAGGATCACATGCTAAATTGCCACCCCTGTTGTATATTTGACACCGACTGAATACCTTCCTCTTCAACAAGCCTTTTAAGTTGAGATGCTGTTAGTCTCATTGATTTCAGATGATCTATTCTAAACATGACTAACAGAGAAATCCTGTTGAGAGACCAGGGAGACTTGAACTTTTGGATCCAAAGTCCTGCTGGCTCTTATTATCCAGAGTACGGTAGACGGTTGCTTCACCAGATCAAGGCTGGCATAACAAAAAAGGGTCAAAAATTGGACCTTTATGGGAATCCTTGGGGCTTAGAATCCAATGGACCCCAAGGCTACAGCACACCTTCCCCAAATGCCCCATTTGGAGGCATTTCTGCACCCTTTCCTATAATAGAGTCTAACCACCAACACCTCCTGCTTCTTTCCACCAACAAAGAGGACATTGCAAATCACCCTCAACCCACCCAGCCATTAACAACCACTTTTTTGACCAACATCTATGTGCAGGAAAGCATTTTGGTTATCTATGATGGCAAAATTCCTCCTGTTTCGCTCAGGATACTCTTTATTTATTTATTGAAAATAAATAAATCCCAAAGCTATGCTTATGAGAATATTTTAAAAATGCAAAACATGTTCTCATTTACAAAGGCCCAATCAGTTTCCAGAGGAGAAATACCTTAAAAAAAACATGTTTCCTTCATTTATGTGTGTGTTTGATTGTGTGCGCTGCTATATGTATACATTGCCAAACTGATCAGCATAAAAAACAACAACTATTCAGTCCCGGTATTTGTGCTTGACATCTAGGGTACTGGCCATTAACCTCTGAAATTCATTTCTGGTGATTCCCAGGGAATTCAAGGAATGAAATGATATCCTCTGAAAAGATGTGAGCCAACACTCTTTGGGGGTCTGTCTCTGAACTTGTTTGTGAGGGACTTGTTGAGTGAGACGTAAATTACTTGCCTGGGGGCATTAACTTCAGTGCTCCTCATATTTTATTATCAGACAAACATGAGCATGGGAAATTGAGACCTTTGGACATCAATCTTCTTTTCAACATCACAATGTGGTACATGTTTCTTGTAATCTAAGAGGATTTCCAAGGTCACAAAAACATCATTAGTTTCATTTCCCAGTGCCCAGTTTTCAGAGAGAAAGAGGAAACCAACAAGAAACAAGCCAGGAAACCCAGAGCTGACCCAACAAGATATCACCGCTGCTAGGAGAAAATCTAAGGCAGAGCTTAGGGCTTCTTCTGGTTACCTCAATTAAGCATTCCTCCATCGGTTGGAAATGTGAGAACTGAAGCAGATTGGAAAGGAAACACACTTGAAGACTTCAGGCAGCGGGACATGGTGTTATTGGGGCTGAATATGAAAAAAGGCCATTTCCCTGGCTTTTATACAGCAGGGAAACAAATAATACCTACATGGGAATATAGTAAGAGCCAACACATACCAGTGTATGTGAGTTGCCTTGTGTACCTTGCTTAAAATTGTTCCGACTTTACAGCTGTCTCTGTGTGGCTTGCTGTCTGTGTGGGGCACCCCACTGTGCAGAGTGAGTTACTGCATACATTCCAACATTTCTGCAGTGAAAATAGGGTGAACTCCCATTCCTCGGTCCCTGCTCCTGCCAACCTAGCAATACGAAAGCACGTCAAAGTGCAAGTAGATAAATAGGTACCGCTCCGGCGGGAAGCTAAACGGCATTTCCGTGCGCTGCTCTGGTTCCCCAGAAGCGGCTTAGTCATGCTGGCCACATGACCCGGAAGCTGTACGCCGGCTCCCTCGGCCAATAAAGCGAGATGAGCACCGCAACCCCAGAGTCGGCCACGGCCGGACCTAATGGTCAGGGGTCCCTTTACCTTTACCTTTTATTCCATAATAACAATACATTTGTTATTTATATGCCAGTCCCTCTGGGCGGCTTCCAACATATATAAAAACTTAATAAAACATTAAATATTTAAGAAACTTCCCTATGCAGGGCTGCCTTCAGTTGTCTTCTAAAGGTTGCATGGTTACTTATCCCCTTGGCGCAGGGGTCACGTAACTCCATACCCTCCAACATTTCTCCGATGAAAATAGGGATGTCCTAAGGAATCAAATCAGAAACCAGGACAGCCTTTGTAAATCTGGGACTGAGACTTTAAGACACACACACACACTACCATTCATACTAAAAAGGAAAGAAAAAATAAATTACCAATTGAAGCCTAAACTCAAGAGGAAAAATGTGTGAAGTGAAAATAGCTCTTGCAAAGGAGCTTGCCATATAGCCTAAATGAGAGATAGAATCTTGTCTATCTATTGATCCCTGAAGAAGAGAGAGAGAATAGTGACAAATAAATGGATAATAGACACAGACGTTTCTATTGGCTTATCCTAGGATCTAGGTTGTCTTGTAGGCTCATGACAGCTGGGTGAGATTGGGTGACGTGCGAGATCAGCATCACCCTTTCTTTGGCTGTATAATAGAATTCATATTCTGTAGCACTAATCTAGAGATCAGCTGCAAGGGGAGAGTTTACATAAAATAGCTTCCTTTTCTTGAATAAAACCAATTGGAGGAAATTATAGATAGCCGAGCCAGCATAATAATTTGCAACTAAAATTCACTCGTCTTTGCCAATCTGTCACTGACCAAAATGATTTTGGGCTTGAAGTAGCCATTCATTATACCATACATGAGCCTCAAAATTGATAGTCACAGTGGTTCTGCAAAAGAGAATGGAATTTCTTTGAACAATATTCCAAATTTAACGGTTTAATTATAGAATGTGAATATTTTAGTGCATTTCAGCATAGAAATTGCTTCTCTAGCCGAAAAATATATGACAATCTAGGCTCCATTCACATGGACTGATGTTTCTCAGACTATATGTATACATTCCTCCATTGTACAACACATACACACCCCAAAACAGACAAATAAAACATTTCATTGCATTCTTCTGCAATCTCATTGTCATAATATTTGTAAACTGCTCCTGTGCCCAGCTTTCTTATGCAATTTCAAGCTTAATTTAACACATCCCCACAAAACAGCATGAAGAAACAATATCATATCTGACAGACAAACTTAAGCATGGAGTCAAATGTACGTTTTGGGAACATGTGCTTACTGAGATAAATGCCCTGTGTCTCAGTGGGCAGGGATTTAAATGTAAACTCCCCTAAAGCAAAACATTCCTGACTTCTGGGAGGTGCATTTGTTAATGGTCCTGGTCTGAAAGAAGTGTGCATGTACATTTGTGGAGAATTCAGCAGCTACAATGAGTGGGCCCCCTAGGTATGCCTGCTTTCATCTGCCCTGAAAGAATCAAACTTTCAAGATATTGTTGCTGCTATATAAAGCCCTAAACAAACACCTTGAGACCAGAACACTTGGCAGACTGCCTTGCCTTGGTATAGACCCAGCTGAAACTGGATTTGGCCAGTGGGTTGGGTCCTTATCTCCCCCACTTCCTACAGGCATAGTATGAGAGGTGAGTGGAGCAATTTGAGAGGTCGGTTTTCACCAGTTCGTTTTGAAATCAGACTGTGTGTGTGTGTGCAAATGCTGTCCCTGGGTGCTTTGGAGCCCGGGCAATCCCTTTATTGTTTGGGCTTTCAAAGAACTATGCAAGAGCGACCAAGGGACAATTGTAGTTGTTATAGCTGGCAAAGCAATGCAAATCCTGGCTGGGCAGTAGCAAAGCATGATGGAACAGAATAAGCTCCACTACTAGAAGCCCACTTCCACATGTCTGGACTTTTTGAGGATGCAAGCAGAAGGTCTGCACCAGCAGAGTGATACTAGCATCACTCTATGAGTGAAACCTAGCAGAACTGTTCTGGGCTGAGCTGAGGTATTCCTCTGCCCAGCCAATTCCCCTTCCCCAGTGCTGAGAGGTTTGGACTGCACCCTAATCTGGTAAAAGGTACAGAAGCCACAAATCCCCAGTCAGGTGGAGCAATGAGGGGGCGTGGCCACAAAGGAAAGAAGATGGACACTTGAACGCTAAGCTTCGTTCCAAGGCCCAGAAAAACAGCTTGGAGCAAAAGCCCATGTTGTCTTTTGAAGAAAGGAAAGGGGCATGCAAAAGGATTAAGAAAAGCTGAAAATAAAACACCTCACTCAGTTCTTCCTGCCCTGCAAAAGAAGGCTCACTTCAACAAGGACACGAATGCAGGCCACAGCCAAGATGACAGCGCCCTGAAAAACGGCCTCTTCCTTATTGGAAAAAGAAAATGGTAACAATATCTTGAGAGAATAATTTGCAATACAACAGGAAGCCATACAGGAGCTTTTTAAAAATATCAGGAAAGAACGAAAATGTTTCCAATGGAAAGAAACTGACACTCCTACAAATCAGCTGATCTGTTCCCCTGCCTCACATGAGCTTCCCAAATGTGTGTGTTTGGGTGTGTTTTTTCAGGACCCAACTTATTTCTGTGACTGTATATTGCTTTTAAATGGCGTTTCCGTGTGCTGCGCTGGTGCTGGCTCGCCAGAGCAGCTTCATCACGCTGGCCACGTGACCCGGAAGTGTCTCCGGACAGCGCTGGCCCCCGGCCTCTTAAGTGAGATCGGCGCACAACCCTAGAGTCGGACACGACTGGCCCGTACGGGCAGGGGTACCTTTACCTTTATATTGCTTTTAAACTTGCTTTTAATATTGTCTTGTTGCAACCTGACTTGGGACCTTATAGGGTGAAGGGTAGGAGGAGGATGATGATAATAATTATAGTAGTAAGAATAATAATGATAACGATAATTATAATAGTTGAGTTTCAATCCAGAGCCCACTTGAAAATGCAGCCCAATATGATTATTTGCCTTATGCACATGATCCAGCATCCTGTATTGATGTGCTTGTACTTTGGAGCTTTGCTTTAAATAAAGTGCAATTTTCTAACTGCAAAGAAGAATTCCTAAGCCTGAATGTCTAGGAACCAGAGAGGGCTTGGATGGAGATAGCAGTAGCCATGTTGGTGGCATATTCATCACTGCTGGATCTTAAGCTCCGAGTGCCAGATTTCCTCTTGTGACTGCAAATGGTAAGGTGGAATTCAGTGAATATGTCACAAGAGAGAAAGATGCATTTGGTGTTATGTTATGGAATGCATCCCTCACAGGAACAGCTGGGTATTCTTTAATCGCTGCAAGCACATTTTAAAAATCTCGCTTCCGTCTCTACTGTTAGGATCTGATGCATTCAGTTTGCTTGGGCTGATTAATTGATTTCTCAGTCAGATGGCTACTTGCTACTTCATTGTTCCCCTTCTTCTTAAAAGATGCATATCTGTGGAGTGGGTCAGAGCATGAGAGCAAGAGCAGTCGCTTTTTCATATCACACTGATGAAAACAGAATGAAACCTGGACCATATCCCCCTGTCTTTTTTCTGTGCATACATCGATTTCCCTAGATATCCCCCAATTCCTAGATATCATGATAATGGAAAGAATAGTTGTAACATTGTTTGTACATAAAAGGGAGCTGCATTTCTAAAAATTTAACAGTGCACCAGCTTTTCTGAATGAACCCTGCGTGTTTTACTATGTTTTATATATGCTGTAAGCCACCCAGAGTGGCTGGGGAAACCCTGCCAGATGGGCAGATTATAAATATATTATTATTATTATTATTATTATTATTATTATTATTATTATTATTATTATTATTTTAGTGGTAGTAATATTTGTTCTGCACTGTTTTGAGTACTGTTATTTTACATTGTATTTTCTTTGCTTTCTGGGGGTTTTTTATATATAAAGAAAAACACAATTTATTAACTATTTTCAACACAACAGTACTACATAGTACATTCAGATAACCACAGGTGGTTGTACACAACAATGCTTAAAGGGAGTTTGGATTGCACAACGGGACTTCCTCTCCTCTCTGCTCATGCCTCTCAAAAATGAACAAGAGGAAGTTTGCTGTATTACTAACTGTTGGTTACATTGAGCTTTTCAGGTCTTATATCATGAACAAGTAACAAAATGGTTAAATGTTTTACTACTGTAATAACAATAGTTTCATATAGATATTTTTCATTAATTTTGACATACAAAATAAGCAAGACAAATAAAAGTTCTCTTGCTCAGGTCAGTGCTTTTCAACTTTAAACATTTCAAAATTGTCCTGAACTTCTGGGAGATGATATATCCTTTGACAAAAGGCTCCAAACAGGGAACAAATTTCTCTAGCTTGTCCATATTGTTTTTAGGGTTTTTTTTTAACATATATCTTAGATAGCATCTTACTTTTGATATCAATGACAGAGCCCATAATTTATAATCCAATCATTACTTTGAGGTAATATTTTGGGCTCTCCATTTCTAAGCAAACAGCGTTCTTGCTGAAGCTAATTCTATATTTTGTATTAAATTTAAATTGAATAACAATGTTGATAGCAGATTTATCGCTATTTTGCAGCCTAATATTTTAGACATTGGGTCTTAGCCCAATGCAGTCTCATTGAACTAACTTAGGTCCATTAATTTCAGTATTTTTTTCTTGTTTTGTTAATTGCTTTGGGGCTTCAGATGGTCATGGGGAGCAATGAACAAATGTGATAAACTAAACCAAGCAGCAACAATATATTTCTAAATATAACAGAATGTGACACAGAGCAATTAGGCTGTGAAGCTGTGAGGGGACATTTAGCTCACTTTGGTAGGAGCAAAACTGTTTGTATCCTTATAGTCTTTGTTTCTCAGAGCTGCAATTCATCTGATTACAAATCCCTAGGGATGTGTGAGGAATTTGATCTTGGTGAATTCCAATATGAATTGAACTGATCCTCATGGACTAATGAATGTATGTGATTTGGCTGCTGGTGTTTACATTTTCCAAATGTTCCCATACAGTTCTCTGCTTAAAATTATAAATGTGTATTTTGACAAGGTGCATGCTTCGGTATGCATATTTTGAGAGAAAATATATTTTAACTATGTATATGAACGCAAATCTTTTGCAGAATTGAAAGAAAAAATCAGAGTGATGCAGAACTGCAAAAGTTTCAGAAATGGGTGCACTTTTGCCTAATATGCACCTTTTTTTGAAAAAAAAGCAGTCTTCCCTGATATAAATGCCTTTTCGTGGGCTGTTTTCATTGATATGTGTATTTATATGTACATATTACTCTGGTTAATGCATTTTGTACACATTACTGGGGTGGAGAACTGCAGTAAAAATTTTTGGAGAAATGTGAATTTCAACAACTTTCTTTCTTTCTTTCTTTCTTTCTTTCTTTCTTTCTTTCTTTGGTATATTGCCCTTCATCCTAGAATCCCAGGGCAGTTTACAATAACAAAAAGACATAACTTAGCAACAAACAAAAATAATACCCTACCATTTAAAAAGATGGTTTTAAAAGATGGTTTAATTAATTTAAAAGATTGTTTGATTAGCCAAAGGCTAATTTTAAATATGAACTGAATGCAACATTCTGCACCCCTAGCTACATCAGTCGTTTCAGTGGTCAGCTCTTACAGCCCACAGCTTAACTCACACCGCCTTCCCTGTATATTTTCCCCCTACATGAGATGAGTCTGTGCAACAGTTTTATGATGCAAGCATATGTGGATCTGAAGACCAAACTGCATGTTGTTGTTGTTTAGTCGTTCAGTCGTGTCCGACGCTTCGTGACCCCATGGACCAGAGCACGGCAGGCACTCCTGTCTTCCACTGCCACCCGCAGTTTGGTCAGATTCATGTTTGTAGCTTTGAGAACACTGTCTAACCATCTCGTCCTCTGTCGTCCCCTTCTCCTTGTGCCCTCCATCTTTCCCAACATCAGGGTCTTTTCCAGTGAGTCTTCTCTTTTCATGAGGTGGCCAAAGTATTGAAGCACAATAGGTATTATTCACACAGAGCTCTGCTCCCAAGTATAGGGACAGGTAGATGCTGTAAAAGCAAACCATACGCATTTAAATGTGTTTCACAAAACTGAGCATCTATTCCCAAAATGTTCATAGCTTTGAAGTTGCCCAATAATGTGAACAGAAAACCTCCGGCAGAAGCAGAGGTGGCTGATGAGGCGAAAGATGCTAATGCAAAAAGATTCATCCTGTTCCTCAAAGTCAGCAGTATAATTAATACTGCGGAGAAATGTTGAGGTGTAGTCAAGTCTGGGGCTTTTAATAACCAGAAAGGCCACATTCACAGATCCAGAGAAATTATTGTGAAATATCCCAAAGCATTTCTAATGCGATGAAAGTGTATTTGGTCAAATTCTAATCTCGATAATTGCACACCACCTCTCTAATGTAAATGGAGACGCCACGTCTGTCATAGAAACGAAAAGTGACAGCGCTAGATGCAAAGTGGACAAATTCCATAATATCCAAAGTGAATTGGAATATGTTGGGTCGGTTATAACGGCTTTCATGAGTGATAGTAAGGAAATCATTTAGATGAAAGACTCAGCCAGTGCCAATGCATCCATTAATGCATCTGCAAATTTTAGACAAATGTTTCTACCATGGGAATATTGTCTTTGAAACTATTTTCCAAATATGAGGACAGTTTCATGATTTGGAAACAATGTAAAACTGAGGTTTATAAACATGATAGGCATCCATTTTACTTTTGGGAACTGTTGTCTGAAACATTATGGAGAATTGATGCAAAGTACTTAAATCTAGGAGAGCCAATGTGGTGTAGTGGTTAAGAGCAGAGGACTCGTAATCTGGTGAACCGGGTTCGATTTCCTGCTCCTCCACATGCAGCCGCTGGGTGACCTTGGGCTAGTCACACTTCTCTGAAGTCTCTCAGCCTCACTCACCTCACAGAGTGTTGAGGGACGCGGGTGGCGCTGTGGGTTAAACCACAGAGCCTAGGGCTTGCTGATCAGAAGGTTGGTGGTTTGAATCCCCGTGACGGGGTGAGCTCCCGTTGCTCAGTTCCTGCTCCTGCCAACTTAGCAGTTCAAAAGCATGTCAAAGTGCAAGTAGATAAATAGGTACCGCTCAGGCGGGAAGGTAAACGGTGTTTCCATGCGCTGCTCTAGTTTGCCAGAAGTGGCTTAGTCATGCTGGCCACATGACCCGGAAGCTGTATGCTGGCTCCCTTGGCCAGTAAAGCAAGATGAGTGCCGCAACCCCAGAGTCGGTCACGACTGGACCTAATGGTCAGGGGTGCCTTTACCTTTACTTAAATCTAGAAATGGCTTGCTGGGCAGGACAGAGCCACTATATCAGCTTCCTGGAAGAGGAAGGAAGAGAGGGAAGCTGCTACAGTCCATATGCTCCAACCTCCTTGCTATTTTGCTTTTTCTCTTCTCCCTCCTAATAAGCAACAGTGACCCACCTGGTGCTTAAATCAAAATGTGCATGGAAATATTTGGTGCTTTATTTCTGCAAAGCTCTTTTGTGGCTATGTCCTAATTGTCCCCTTTTCCACACAGAATCACTTCCAATTTTTCACAGTCAGGTACCAAGCGCTCATATTTGGGCTGCATTCACACAGTGCTGCAAGTGTGTGTTCCTGGATTCCCATGTGCACAACCAGCACTCACGTATGTTCATATGGTAAAGGTAAAGGGACATGCGTGGCACTGTAGTCTAACCACTGAGCCTCTTGAGCTTGCCGATTGGAAGGCTGGTGGTTCAAATTCCCGTGACGGGCTGAGCTCCTGTTGCTCTGTCCCACCTCCTGCCAACCTAGCAGTTCAAAAGCACAGCAGTGCAAGTAGATAAATAGGCTCCGCTGTGGCGGGAAGGTAAATGGCGTTTCCGTGCACTCTGGTTTCCATGACCGTGTCCCATTGCACCAGAAGCGGTTTAGTCATGCTGGCACATGACCCGGAAAGCTGTCTGTGAAGAAACACCTGCTCCCTCGGCCTGAAAGCGAGATGAGCGCTGCAACCCCATAGTCGCCTTTGACTGGACTTAACTGTCCAGGCGTCCTTTACCTTTACCTATGTTCATATATGCACTGTTGAGAGGTTTAGGTTTTGCTTGAGTTATGACGTGCACTTGTTATGGATGTGTGTTAACACTTAACCTTGTGCCCACAAGAAGCTCTCACACCAAGAAATAAATGAAGCTTGGTTTATTATATAAAATAAATAGAAATGCTGGTTTGGATCACAAAGTTACCATCTATGTAACAAATCGCAATACACACACACCTTGATTAAAGAGTAAAAGAAGGATCTGAAAAGGCCTACAGAAACGTGGGACAAGGCCGCCAGTGGAAAAGGATGGGGGCTGTGAACTCAATGATTTCAAAAATTTTATCCCTTGCTTCCATTCCCAACTGACATAAAGTGGTTACATTCTGTTTCCAGGTATCTGATATATGCACCCACCCAATAAAAACAATTGAAATCAGAAATATTTTTGATGGAGCTGGGAGACCAGGGTTTAAATCTCTATTCAGACACTGATCACTGGGTGATCTTCCACCAGTTGTCTAACTTGTCTCACAGGATTGGGCAGGCATTGTAGTATATAAGTATAGTTTATATAAATAAATAAAATATGTACATAACATATTTCTTTATTAAAATATTTATACCCCGCTTTTCATACTGAAGCACCCAGAGGAGCCATATGACAAAACACGCACATACATATTCAAAGTATAAAAATATCTGACTGGAAATCCTGGAGAAAGTGAATGAAATCCATATTACTGTCCCACTTGTCAAATGGCTGTTGATACGCCAAAGGCTTCCAAGAATGCTGGAAAGGGAGATTATTTTCACTGATTCCCACACCCCCTTTTCACATTGTTCTCGACTGCCCGTCAACCTTCTGAAACATATTTATTTTGTGGGGGTACAGGGAACGAGAAAATCAGCCAAAAAACAAAAACAAAAACCTCTCTCCTTTTCTTACATCAACAAACAACTTTGCTGGGTCAAAAGCTGTGATTTCATAAACATTAGATTTCTTCCTAAACCTTAGGTTATTGCAAGCAGGTAATGTGCTCTACCATGAAATGTCTGCCAATGTGGCTAGACCTTTAGAGGATCATATTTACCTTTGCATTAGCTCTGTCTTAGCAAACCACTTTGTTTTTGTCAGTGAGTCAGTACTGGGGGAGAGAATAAATGAATCATTGCAGTGTTGCGTTTCTCACCCCCAGTCACTTTGTGTTGAATAAATAATGGAAATGGAATTGGTCACCAGAAAGGTGGGGAAGAGAGAGGGAATATGCAGAATAGAACATAATCATCTCTGTTATACTGGCCCTTTGGCAAACTTCTTTCTGGCAACGCTGTAGAAAAAAAGGTTCCTCTGATTTCTGCTGAAGCCAGACTTGTCAGCATATCTGAAAACCCATCTTTGCTGCAGGCTAAGCATTTGTTTACATCAGTATTGCTTATATGGGTGGATGTCAGCATAAAAAGCATGTGAAATAGAACAGGAAAGCACACAGTCCTGTGGGTTGCTGTGCCCAGAGGCTGGTGTTGTGCAGTATCTGTGTCTAGATAGACTGACAGATAGGGATAGATTTATATGGCTGTGTTTGCGTGTGTTATTTATATGTATTTTGAAATGTATATCGATCCATCTGTATATAAAACACAGGGTGATATTGAACTAAGTTTTACTCAGAGTAGACCTACTGAGATTAATAATCATGTGTGTTAATCTCAATGAGTTTACTCTGAGTAACATTTAGTTAGATGACACCCATCTATTCTATTCTATCTTCGCCCAATTTAGCTTGATGGGTCCAAGCTGCAGTGATTTGGACATGTGGACATTTCTGAAGATATCATGAGTTTTGCATGACAGTTCCAAACTGCACCAGTTTGAATATATCATCACCCAGCTGGCCATGGTTCTTCCCAGTTAGGGAGGCCTGGTCCAAAGTGTGCTGATTTGGATGTCTCTGACAAATTGATGACACCTCAATTTGACATGGAACTGATTTCAAAGAAAATGGGCTGGTTCACCTCTGACTTGGGTTGCCACCTGAACCCTTTTTTGAATTACTGCAACATTGATGTATCCCTTCCATGAAGACAGGTTCCTGTAGAAGTATCATTGAGTTGTAAGCTTGATGATGAGCTTGAGAGACTTGCAGAGGGATCACTGTGCTGTGGCAGCCAATTAGGTGGAGTGTGGCAAGAAAAATGGAGCATCACAGCACATAAATGTTCTGCTAGACTAAATATCAAATTTAACCCTGTATATAGCCTATTCCCTTCCATTCAGCCACTTTGGCCTTGTAGGAATGCACTTGTTCCCTGAGAGTCAAGAACTTTTAGTACTAATGACACAACCACACCTTCTGTGGATCTAGTACTTAAAGTCAAAGGCCAAAAAATGGGACTGACATTCCTCAAAAAAACCACACCTTTCCCCATAAGAATTCAACTTCTGTATATGTTCTGTGGGGCAGTACATGCTTAAAAGTGACACATAAGTTAGGAACAGCAACAAAAAGTCTCTAGAATAAATTCAATTTCAAGAGCTAGCCATCTCGTTGCACAAAACTTTAGGGGATCTATGAAATTCGCCTGGATACTTTACTAATTAAACCATAGCAATAACACAGTGCTCACAATTCAGAAAACAAACAACAGCATATATTTGATATCAAATGACTCGCTGCTCATATATTTCCAACAGTGCATAAGAGCGATCTCTTTTATTTTGCATGAATCCAGCTGTAACAAGAAACTCATAAGGTTTATAGTATAAAAGCACCACATTTGAAACTTCTGGATCATAAAAGAAATTATTCAGTTGATGTGTGAGCAATGCTGTGAAGCTAAAATTCTGGTGCCCAGTTAGAGCAAAACTCTTCATAACTGACACTTGATACTGAGCATGGCTTCACTAGATGTCAAATCTCACATATGCTGGAAGTTGTTTCTTAACAACAAATATATGGCATCCTGAGGGAAGCTGAATTGTACAAATTGTGCCTGTGGGGCTCTGACTCACATACCATGAGTCATAGCTGTGCCAGTGGTTTGTTAATTGTATTAATTTTATATTCATTTGGGGAGCAGAGGAAGAACTCTAGTGAAAAGTATCAGTTTGAGGTCTTGACATGTATTCCCTTTTCTCTAAACAGATGAAACATGGGAAGCTTTTCAACACACGCACAGTTAAAATCAAGAAGGTATGCATTGCCAGAGGCTTTTCTTACTATGTGTCTGGTTTATTTTGAGCGGACTACACTTTCCTAAATGAATCAGAAAGAGTAATGTGCACTGTTTCAACCTGAGGGAATAGGACATCTTTGAGGAATGTTGATGCAGTGTACTGGTGATGCTAAAGGAGTAAGATGGCCATAATGTTAGTTGAATTACAGTCCCAATTTTGTTAGTTGAATTACAGTCCCAATTTTGTCATGGCTAATTCAAGTCCTTCTTGAAGAGAAGACTCACTGGAAAAGACCCTGATGTTGGGAAAGATGGAGGGCACAAGGAGAAGAGGACGACAGAGGACGAGATGGTTAGACAGTGTTCGCGAAGCTACAAACATGAATCTGACCAAACTGCGGGTGGCAGTGGAAGACAGAAGTGCCTGGCGTGCTCTGGTCCATGGGGTCACGAAGAGTCGGACACGACTGAACGACTAAACAACAACAACAACAATTCAAGTCCTACAGATTGCATTAGGGACTAAAGTAGCAATCCTAACAATGTCTACTCAGAGTACTCCTTGGGTTCAGTCAGTCAACCAGCTACAATTCCACTTAACAGTTACCTTGTCCAGCCCACATTTTACCAGCTTCCTCACAATAATGTCATGGGGGACTTACTGAAATCAAGATACACTATGTCCACAGCATTCTCCTGATCCACCAAGCTTGTAATTCCATCCAAAAAGGCTTACCAGTAGTACACGTAAAAAGAATCTACCAGAGTCTTAGTGTGCTTAACATGAGTCACCATATGATGCAGCAGCAACAAAAGAGCTCATGCTCTTCTAGGCTGCACCAACAGAAGTAACAGTACCACTCTATTCTGCCTTGGTCAAATCACATCTGGAATGCAGTGTCCAGTTCCAGGTGCCACAATTTAAGAAGGATGTTGACAAACTGGAACGTGAGCAGAGGAGGGCGGCCAAGTTGACGAAGGGTCTGGAAACCTAGCCTTATGAGGCATGGTTGAGGGAGTTGGGTATCTTTAGCCTGCAAAAGAGGAGACTGAGATGATATATGCTAGCCATCTTCAAATATCTAAAGGGCTGTCACATGGAAGATGAAGCAAACTTGCCTTCTTCTGCTCTGGAGCGTGGGACCCATACCAATGGTTTCAACTTACAAGACAGGAGAATCCAACTAAACATTGAGAAGAACTTTCTAACAATAAGAGCTGTTAGATAGTGGAATGGACTCCCTTGGGAGGTAGTAGACTCTCCTTTCTTGGAGGTTTTAAAGCAGAGGTTGGATAACCATCTGCCATGAATAATTTAGCTGAGAGTCCTGCATTTCAGGAAGTTGGGCTAGATGACCCTGGGGTCCCTTCCAACTCTACAATTATATGATTCTGTGACTCTAAGAGGTGGTCCAATGTCAGCAAACCTTGATTGTGTTGCCACCACAAAATTCTGTGTATAAATCCATTTAAAAGGGATTCCTCCTCCTCCCCTAGTTGTAGTCTAACACCACCTTATGGGGGGGGTACCACATTCACTATTCCTGATAGCTTATGTACAACTGTTTTGCTGCATACTTAGGGAGTTAAGGAGACAAGATGAACATCAATCTCATTGTGTGGTCTCTGCTACAGCCTTGCATCCTCTGCCTAGGATAGTGCTGTGTGTCTGTGCAATTTATTTCTCCTACTTGGCTAAAGAACTTTACATTAATTAATACAGTCTTGCTCCTCATTGCCTGAAGCTAGAACTGCTCTCATCATTCAGGGTCCTTTGGAAGTTCAGTACAGTCACTCTGTCATTTTGCTGTTTCCCTCTTTTCAGTTCCGTCTACAGACTTGATGACCACTGCATTTGTACAGAATGTAAAATAGAGAGAGAAAGAAAGAAAGAAAGAAAGAAAGAAAGAAAGAAAGAAAGGACAAAATGCATTTGTGCATTTTAGAAGCCTCCACCCATCATGACCTCCCCCCCCCCATTACGATCAAATCTTGGAGCTGAGTATAGCTGGTAGAAAATAGAATGCTTGTGGATTATTCTTTTCAAAACAAAAAGCAGCAGCAAACATTCATAATTAAAGAACTAGGATGGTATTCAGCTAAGTTATACTCAGAGTAGACCAACTGGGGTTAGTGGACCTAACTTAGTTGTGTTCATTAATTTCAAAGGGTCTACTCTCAGTAACCCTTATTCAAATACCACACCTTGAATATTTTTAAGGAACTATTTGTGATAATAGTAAAACAGGAATATCCTATTTCTTCAATTAATGCATCCATGCACTTTTCTTGACTTCAGTGCCTGTAGGAAAGATGTTTAAATACTAGCCTGGCCAAGGACTTTGTAGGATTTGGTACCATTTCTCTTGGATTTGGTACCATTTCTCAGCCTCAGTCCCCATTTATAATACAATGGTACCTCGGGTTAAGAACTTAATTCATTCTGGAGGTCCGTTCTTAAGCTGAAACTGTTCTTAACCTGGAGCAGCACTTTAGCTAATGGGGCCTCGCGCTGTTGCTGTGCCGCCGCTGTGCGATTTCTGTTCTCATCCTGAAGCAAAGTTCTTAACCTGAGGTACTATTTCTGGGTTAGCGGAGTCTGTAACCTGAAGCATCTGTAACCTGAGGTATCACTGTAAACTGTGAATATAGATTGCTGCATTGCAGGAAGTTGGGCAATATGGCCAGTGTTGCCCCTTCCAACTCTACAATTCCATGATTCTATGAATCAGCTAAGAGTTGAAATTGGTTCAGTAATGATACTACCTTCAAGTAGACAATTGCATGCACATTTCAAGTTCACATGGGAAAAGCAATTTTTTTTAAAAAAATATCATTTGACATATGTATAAACTTATTACAGGAGGCTGCCACCAACTGTGTCTTCCTGACCAATGTGATGAAATAGGTGAGTCTCAATACAGGGACATATACGGTACCTTATGAGTCAGACACTGGTCCATCTAGTTCAGTATTGCTTCCTCTGACTGACAGCAGCTCCAGGGGATTCAGGCAGGAGTTTTCCTATCCCTACCTGGAGTCAAACCTGAGACCTTTTCCGTGCAAGGCTGAGGCTCTGCTACTGAGCTCCCTCAAAGTCCTTCCTCAAACAACTTGCTTATTCTGGTGTGTATGTGATGTACACCAAATTGACAACGCAGAAGAAAACTGATGTAGGCAATTTTGTCTTGTGTGTGGAAATGTCAGGTATACACAAGGACTAACATGATGGATGAAAGAGGCTTCTTGTAGCTGGGGTGGGATGAGGTAAACAATTGTCATAGGGACCTGTCTTAGGGACTGAAAAGCTAACCGTTTTGGAGAACTGAATGATCCAAAGAGCTGATTTTGGCACACCCAAATCCATTCGGATATTTTGCTTTGAATTGTGAATCCTCGTCGGATCATAAACCATTTTGTGGACATCTCCCCAGCTTCAAAGGTGATTTGCCATGTAGTGCAAGGTCCTTCTATTCCAGAAATGGCGTCCTAGAGAGTCCTTAGGTGTATAGAACTACTTGTCTATTTCTTTAGATCCTGACCAAAACATTTCACGATGTCTTAGATGATTTGCAGATACATATTCTGTAGAATTCCATGGGCTCCCCATAGGCATCTGTGGCCACAATAAAAAGAAGGATGTTGGAGTAGATGGGCCACTGGTCGTGTGGTCTTAATTCACTCAGAATCTTTGTACCAGACTGACGGACAGTGACATTTTCCTACTCACATTCATTTACTGTAATAACACGTCTTAGGGCTGAATTTTTATGTTGGATATTTATTTGATATTCACATACTACGCCCGTTGACCTCACTGGGCTTGGGGTACATTTCATAGAGGGTGGGGTCCAGTTTTACTTTTTAATGCTGCTTTTCATGGGTCATTTTATGTGTGTTTTTCTCTTGGTGACATCTGGCTGTCATTCATCTAAGGAAAGACTGAAAAAATGACATGGATTCTTGAAGAGTTAATACTTCTTGGGGGACATATGAGTCTCTGGTTGGAGAGCCATTTGGTTATGTCCACTGGGGCACGTTATAGCCTGTAAAACAACAACACTGATGCAAGAGACCATCTGTACACCAGTAAAAGTTGCCGTTTATAATACCAGACCATTATAGTATGTACTTATTTGCTTTGCTAAATTTGAAAGGGTTTATGATGAGAAAAGTCTCGCTTTAGTTCAGATTTCATTAAACCCCTTTAAAGCCCTCACTGGAACCAATATCATCTCTGTATGCATTTCAGCCAGTGACATTTCCAACACCAGAGGTACAAATAATGCCCATTAATTTGAAAATAATTGGAAGAGATCTGAGATAGGGACACATATCTTTATTATTTAAAAATGAAGGTCAGTGCTTCATCTGATAATTCTGTTTCTCTTCATAGATTCCTTAGTGTGTAGCATAGAGTTACAAAGATATCAGTCACTGATCTCTGATGTGAAGTCATTTTTGCTGTTAGGAGTTCTGTAAACTCATATTCCTTGCTGCTGTATTTGGGGCCTCTACTCTCTCATTTCTCGGGACGCGGGTGGCGCTGTGGGTAAAAGCCTCAGCGCCTAGAGCTTGCCGATCGAAAGGTCGGCGGTTCGAATCCCCGTGGCGGGGTGCGCTCCCGTTGTTTGGTCCCAGCGCCTGCCAACCTAGCAGTTTGAAAGCACTCCCGGGTGCAAGTAGATAAATAGGGACCGCTTACTAGCGGGAAGGTAAACGGCATTTCCATGTGCAGCTCTGGCTCGCCAGAGCAGCGATGTCACGCTGGCCATGTGACCTGGAAGTGTCTCCGGACAGCGCTGGCCCCCGGCCTCTTGAGTGAGATGGGCACACAACCCTAGAGTCTGTCAAGACTGGCCCGTACGGGCAGGGGTACCTTTACCTTTACCTTACTCTCTCATTTATGTACACTGGTACCTCTGGTTACGTACTTAATTCGTTCCGGAGGTCCGTTCTTAACCTGAAACTGTTCTTAACCTGAAGCACCACTTTAGCTAATGGGGCCTCCTGCTGCTGCCGCACAATTTCTGTTCTCATCCTGAAGCAAAGTTCTTAACCCGAGGTATTATTTCTGGGTTAGCAGAGTCTGTAACCTGAATCGTATGTAACCTGAAGCGTATGTAACCCGAGGTACCACTGTACTTAGGTCACATTCATACCATATGCTTAAACCACATTTGACACATATTAAAATCACATAGTTTCCACCAAGGAATCCTGGGAACTGTGTTTCAGTAAGGATGCTGGGATTTGAAGCTCTTTGAGGAGTAAACTACAGCTCCCAAAATACATTTTTGTTAAATGTGCTTTAAATATGTGATGTGAATGTGACCTTAATAAAATCAAACTTTGAACTGGACCCCGTAGTTCAGTGGCAACCAGGGCAGCACTTTCAGAACCAGTGAAACTTGGTTCCATCAAACTGCATCACTCACCAACCTAGCAGCCACATTTTGCACTACCTGCACCCTCTAGACTGTCTCCAAGGGCAGTCCCACATCCAGCACATTGGAGTAGTCCAAGTAGGAGCATAGATAACTGTGGCCAAGTTGTCCCGCACTCCCAGAACAGGTTGTCCAACTAATTTGCAAACCATTCCCTCTTCCGAGGACTCAGAGGCACAGCTGCTAGTTTGGGTTTCATTGGCACAAATGAAATGGAAGCATGACAATGGAACTGTGGCTACTTTCCTATTGAGTTAGCACATGGAAAACCTCTGTAATGAGTGGTCACAGTTCCGAAGGGGGCATTAAGCTTTACAGCATGAGTGCCCTCCCATACGTTGTTGAACTACAGCTCCCATCAACCCCATTAGACATGCTGTCTGAGACTGATGGGAGCTGGAGTCCAAGAACATCAGAAAGGCCACAGGTTACTCATCCCTGCTCGACATATTTCTTCTCAGTCTATGTAATAGTGACTACTGCTTATGAAAGGTGGAACAATCCCTGACCCTATATGCTATAGTGGAACATTACAATGGCTACAAAGAAATCCTACTCTCAGTTCGAAATCGGGTTACCAGATGCCCCTCTTATAAAGGGGCATCTCCTCAAATAACACTTCAGAAGTCTGTAGAACATAATGGATATCCCTGCCTTCAGAAGCTACTATACGTACCAAGGAGTCCTTTATTTTTGAATTCTGTCTCAGTAGCCCAATGCATTCCACAGATGCACCTTGCTTGGACAATGGAGAATTGTAACTTTGGCCTGACCTCAGTTAGCAACTGCCAGACCTGAGGGATTTCACTTACAATTGAGTTTGCCTTTTTCTTTTGTTGGAAAAATTCATTTTACTTTTTTTTTTTTTTTGGCTGGAGTTCCAATGCTCGGGATGTGGCTGGATCAGGAAATGAAAATACCACAAAAGAAGAGATGTTCTTGAGCTACTTCCAGGGAAACCATATCCTGAAAAGCTGGGCATGTAATTGGAATGCCTCTTCTCATAATATTTTAAGTCTAATTTGTAAGCTACAGCCGAGAAGTTCCAGTCTAGACTGAACTTTTGAACCTTATGACTTTAGAATGGCCCTGATGATATATAGTTGCTGTTTTCCGACACAGCTTCTTCTCTGGGGTTATGCTCAGTGTTATGACTTCAGCAAAAGGCTGAACACTAGGTGATTTCATAGGCAAGTTCCCTCTCAGATCTTCGTTAGGATATGAGCAATGGCTCATAAAGAAAGTGCTGGCCAAAAAAGGAAGGAACCATAACGTTAGTTATGTTTGAAGAGGAATCTTTGGGGTGGTTTGATAAGCACTTCGGAGATGATGCCTTGGCATGTAGAAAAAGGACTGCCTGATTTAATATAGAACAGGGCCCCTTACTCATGCATTGGTGGGAAAAGAAAGTCATTGTCTAACAGCCTCATTTTTCCATTCATGATCCTGTAGCAGCTGCTCTGCCAAAAACACCCCTTTTTATACAACGGCGAGTTCAGGAATTCTACTTCATTTCAAATGTGACAGCCACAGGTTTTTGTGAAGACCTTATATAGACAGCCTTCCTATGACTTATGGTTTCCATGGGAATGGGATAGTTCCTCTGGGGTTTTAGTTCCTCTGGGGTCCCTATTGCACCTGTCTGAATTCCTGGTGTGGTGGCTTTGGAGGTCCTTGCCACTTTGGCCAAGTTCCATCCCAACTGTGTGGACAAGCAGGACTGTGGCAGATGATGTATGTGGAAAATGTCTATGTACCTTGTCTCTCCAGCAGCTTGATGGTATACTCTGCCCTTCTAAAGGTAGGGAGGAGATGGCTGGGTCAGAGAACAAGATCCTAGAACTGAAGATGGTAACAGTTCCATATAGGCTTGCCTCTTGTTCCTTATTTCAAGGAACTGTTCCCAGTTTGATATTAAGGAATGCAGTTTGTCCCATTTGTTTGTTTCTCTTTCTTACTTACTTTATTTGCCCACTGACTACAGTACGCATCTCACACCTGCCCTGTGGAACGCCCTCCCACCAGATGTCAAAGAGAACAAGAACTACCAGACATTTAGAAGACATCTGAAGACAGTCCTGCTTAGGGAAGCTTTTAATGTTTGGACTACTGTATTTTAATAATCTGTTGTAAGCCGCCCAGGGTGGCTGGGGAAACCCAGCCAGATGGGCAGGGTATAAATAAATTATTATTATTATTATTATTATTATTATTATTATTATTATTATTATTATTATTATTATCATTATTATTATCATTATTACATTGTGACAGAGAGGGGCAGGTTTTTACAGACAACCCTCAGCCCCATGGGTGAGGATAGATATTGGACTATTGTGGTGGAGATTACAACTCCCACCATGCGAAGTTGTTGTTGTTGTTGTTGTTGTTGTTGTTGTTGTTGTTGTTGTTTTAAATCAAACCTTTTCTTTCACCCTTTCAAAGGATGTGTGTGAGAGAGGCTAGGCTTTGAAAAGCTTCATATCTGTGAAGCCTGATTCTAAGAAAGACACTCTCTTTCTAAAGGATTTCACAAATGAAACAAATACCCCAGAGTCTTGTAGCACCTTAAAGACTAACAAATATATTATGGCATAAGTCAGCCTCCTTCAGCTTGATACTCTTCTGATGGTTTTAATTACATCTCCCATCATTCCTGCTCATCAGGCATATGGGCTAGGGCTGGTGAGAGTTTATCATGGATGGGCTGGACACAGAGGAATGATGGAAGGAACTAGCTGGGGAATCAGCAAGGGAAGAAAGGTCAGAGCCTTGGGAGGGGTGGTGAGACAACAATGAGTGAGACAACAATGAGGGAGAAGAGGGGAAAGATGGGGAAGAGGAGGTGTCAGAAGCTGAATGGGTAACAAGGCTTAGTGAGCTGGGAGAGTTGGTGGCAGAGAAAAGTTCAGAAGCTGAAGCTGAAGCAGGCAAGTGGGAGGAGGGAGGCCAATAGGCAGAGATGTGTCAGGTTGGTGAAGAGTAATGGGTGTCTCGCCCTTCTGCTGCAACAGGCTTCCATCCCCCCTTATCTCCCAGAACCAGAAGAGGGCTGAAATGGGCAGAGCAGTGGCAGAATGCACACAGGCACAGTCTCCAATTGCTTGGGGAAAGCCCTGGAGAGGATGGAACTTAAACAGCTCTGGGGAGGTGGGGACTTTCAGTCTCAGCAACTAATTCATGGGGAGATGGGTTGCTATGCTCATTAGGCCTGGCACTCAGCCAAGTCTTTGAAGATTGTGTTTTTGCTAATGAACAGTTAATTCCAACTTCTAATGGTGTGTTTTACCTAGCTCATTCCTTGACAGATTTGTAGTCTAAAACATCTGGAGAGTACCAAGCTGGAGAAGGCTTCCATAAGCTTTTATGGACTGGAACAGGTTGGCTCCCATCAGTCCTGGCCAACATGGCCAATGGACAGGGAGGATGAGAGTCAAAGCCCATAACATCTGGAGGGCCACAGGTACTCCTCTGGTCTATGGTCCATTTCTTTAGATGCATGGGGTAGTACTCAGAGTAGATTTGCTGAAATTGACATACTTTAATCATGTTCATTTATTTAAAGTGTCCACTCTGAGTAAAACTTATGAAGAGGGTGGACAGGCTGCCTATCATGACAACTGTCATGGAAAACAAGAGATGCACTATAACTCTCCCCTCCCCCCATTAATTTAATATATTACATGCACCACATATTCTAATAAAGCACCACTAACACTCTGACAAACATCATTTTCTTAAAGCCTCACAAATGTGCTCCTTATTTTGGAGCTTTTCAGAGGGCATGTCCAGTTCCATAACAATGGGAAACCAGGCTCTATCTGAATAATATATTCACCAATATATACTCTGTGTTTTAAAAAAGACTTTTCTTCTGCTCTAAATATATTCCATGGGGGAACATTGTGCGTGACAGTAGGTGACTAATGTCGCATTACTTTGAGCCAAGAATAGTTCGGATTGATGCACTCCATGTTTCTCCCACACATCTGTATCAGTGCAACTCTATTGTTCCACTTCTAAACCCTGCACTTTCCTTGCAGGTCCCCCATGCCGCCCTAGCAATGGGCTCTCCGCTCCAGCTATGGAATTATCTTGCTTTTACACTGCTGAGCATCTTCTGAGTACATTTTGCCAAATATGCCAAATTATATGGTAGCTTAAGGTCATTGTCTATGGATTTTACTCTTAATCCGGGAATTGTTATAAATACATTACGAAAGTGCACAGTTTCAAGCAGAAAGTAGCACAACATCAGGTTACAGCTGGAAACCCCCCACTCCTTCCTCATTGTAAGACAGTAATATAGGAAAAGGGGTAGAGACGTTAACAATAGAAACCATTTATGCATAGGGTGAGCTACTTACAATCTGAACTGTGCACTCTTTCGCAGTGTTTCATTCCAGAAATAAAGACCCAGCAAAGAGGCGAAAGCACTTGGCTTGTTGTCATTACAGAAATCTTAACCCCTACAAACAAGCAAAGAACACTGTGGCTGTCTAACAGTAAACCATACAAAAAAGTTAGAGAACCAAACACTGATTTGATTTCCGAGGTTCAATTCCTGGCATCTCCAGGTAGGGCTGGGGGAGACCCCTATTTGAGACGCCTGTTTGAAACCCTGAAAAGCCACTCCTGGGAGTTCAGATATTACTGAGTGACATGGACCAATGATCTGACTTTGGTCCTATATACTGTCCTTCAGATGATGACACAAGTGGGACCTCCTAGACAGATAATACAGAACTCGGTTTCTAGAGGTGACAGAGACTTACTGTAGCATTCCTCTTTGCAGCCAGCCCATAGATATGTACTCTTAACATTATTTTTTTGGAAAGGAAGGAAGGAAGTTATGACTAACAAAGAAAGGTATGAGTCTTAAGCTCGTGAAAACATTAACAAGGGAGGTGAACTTGTTAGGAAGTACTGAGTGTTGAAATCACTATTGAATTTCTGCTAGGATCCCCCCCCCCCTTAAATATCCACCTGGACACTGGGATTGCACTATTGTTTAGCTAGCTGCTGATTAATATTTCGAATGATTAAGTAATCAGCATTTCAAATGATCAATTAATCATCAGGGCTCATGCAATAAACGGCACACTTACAAAGTCTTTTATCACAGACTGGAGACCGAGCTTATCCTCAAAGTTCCCACTGCAGAAATGAAGTGACTATTATCAATAAATCAACACCATCCATCATTTAACACTTGACCTTCAAAGCTACATAGGTTTCCTTGGAGAAAAATAATAAAGGCTCCCCGATATCCCATTTATTAATAAGCATGACTCCACATGGGTGACTTTTCAAGTGGCAATTATCATTGCAGTGGGAACCACTCTCACACAGAGACACACACATGCATTTCTTTAGTCTTCAAGCACTTGATGTTTGAGTTCTAACTCATCAAAGATCAACTCACTGGTTCTTGAAGCACTAATTTTCCAAATATTTACAGGGGCTGTGCACAGGGCCGGCTGTACCATGAGTTAGAGTGAGGAAGCTGCCTCAGGCATCAGGTGCTGGGACTGAGAGGCAGCAGCAGCCACCCTAAAAACAGTTCCTTCAACTCCCATTCTCAGCCATTCCCTTCTACTGCAACACAGCCTGTCCTAGCCCCCACTAATCCAGCCTCCTTGATCAGATGTGGTGGAGGATGCTATCATTTCAGCAGTGTTGAAGTGACGTTCAGCAGACAATCTAGTTGGCTTCTGTGTGCAGAATGGTGAAAGGGTGCCCCCTTGTCCTTTGCCTCACACAGCAAAAGCTCTAGGGTTAACTATGGTTACGTACTAGGAATACATGCTGAATGCACATATTCCTCTTTCTTTCGATGCATTTTGTCTTGATACACAGTGTAAGCCCACTGCAGAAGCACAACTGGAGCTCCATGCATACATCTTGCAGGTGACAACATTGTGGCAATCGGCTTCACCCTCTCCTAATGATACTCCAACACATCTCTCAATGGAAGCTTTGCTGAATTGTTTCTCCTTCCAGCTGGCATTATTGTTGTTAGCCTTCTTTTCCTGCTTTGCTCCTGAGGGTGCACAGGATTGTGACTACATCCCATCAACATGGCACCAGTGGATCCAGGACAGTAGGGGAAGGGGGCATGGCTCAGTGGTAGAGCAAATGCTTTACATGTAGTAGGCAATGAATTCAGTCCCCAGTGTCTCCAGGCACGGCAGGGAGAGACCCCTGTCTGAAACCTGGTAGAGCCACTTCCAGACAGTGTAGACAGTATTGAATGAGCCATCCAGCTTAGTATAAAGCAGCTCCCCATCTTCCCATGACATAGCAGCTGTGGGCACAGGAGGACGGTAAGACTGCTATGCAAACCATCATGAGCCCAGGCATTGAGGCAGTCACTGTATTTCTCTGCAAATCACGATGCTGATGTGGAACGGGATCAATAATACAGAAATAACAGCTGATAAACAGTGTGTGGCAGTGAAGACTTCCCAGCGAAATGCAGTAAGACATATTCAGACATGTTGTAACAATAAATGCTGATCTAAGTGCAATTTCCAAGCAGTGCTTCCCTCCATTCAAAGTGTAATTGAATCTGTGCAGATTGATCACTCTGATCTAGATTATCTGCAACATAAAAGATGAATTCTTCCACGATCCCTCGCAGATACCTCAGAAGCGGCTCTTTTCAACTGTATGCCTATGGCAAGCTTTGATTCTTATAAGAGTGGCAGGAAGAGGGAGGAAATCTTTCACAACCGATCCTGTGATTTTTATTATTATTATTTCTCTTTGACAACATACAGGGATTGGTATTCATATAGTCTACTTCTGAGGTCAGTCACTCAGGGATAGGGACACGTTGTCTCAACACAAGCCATCTGGATTTTTTTTCTTTAAATAATCCCTGCCTAGAGGGAATGGGTGGACCAAAGCATTTATATGTGTTCAACCTTTTTTATGCATAGGTCATTGCCTTGCTTCAAGTTGAGCCTTGCAATAATTAGTGATGTTGCACAGGGAAACTTTATTTGCTGTGGCTCGTGCATGCCACACCTGTTTGGTCCATCAACAGCCTGATTCATTCACCAGATCCAGCAATGCCTTGAATTCCATTTTCCAGGGAAGCGAAGGGATTCACTTTACATTCTGTTTGAAAGGTTAAACATGGTCATATAAAGTTCTAGTCACTTCAGAATCACTAGTATAATAATTCTTCTAAAATCAATGGTCGGTATCCAAAGAGCTACTTCAAGGATGCCCAAAGACCTTTAAAATAGAGGTTCTACTGGGTGGTGGTGGGGTCTTTGGACCCTCACCCAGTTTTCCCCCTAAGGTCCAAAGCTTGCAGAGACACCCCTAACTAGAAGACGACATTCTGGCTCTGCTTGACAATCCACTGGAGATTGCATTCATTCAGCCTTCCACAGCCTGGTGCCCTCTTGTATAGCAATTAACCCAATATTTTCTGGGTGCCAGTATAAGTGTAACACTTACACTGGGTGCCAGTATGGGTGTAAGTATAACAAAATGGTTTCATCTGTAGACTGTTATTGTATGAGGTGTCTCCAAACATTTCAAAATGAAACAAATAAAATCCAAGTTGAGGAGAGTCTAGTGATGGTGTTCCCATATCGAACAGGGTGGGTTTAGAAAACAGTGCAAAATCCATGTAACACACTGTTGCACTGTGTTGCTGCTCCTAACTAAAGAGTAGAGCCTCGCTGGGAAATTTTGTTTGGGCTCCATGGTCCTTGCACTATGGTGCATCATAGGGTACAATCTTGTCGCCAATGCTTTTTAACATCTACATGAAGCCACTGTGTGTGGTCATTTGAGGGCAAATTGTAATCAGTACGCTGCTGCTGAAGGAAACAAAGAAGAGCTGACTAGTTTCAGTTTGTATGTAGTTTGGTAGTAGGACACTGCCAAGCAAAGTATAGTGGTGCCTCGGTTTAAGAACAGCCCTGTTTACAAACTATTCGGTATACAAACTCCACAAAACCGGAAGTAGTGTTCTGGTTAGCGAACTTTACCTTGGTCTGCGAACGGAAGCCAAATAGTGGAAGGGCACCGGTGGTGGGAGGCCTCATTAGGGAAAGCACACCTCAGTTTAAGAACGGCTTTGGTTTCAGAACGGACTTCCGGAACGGATTAAGTTCATAAATTGAGGTACCACTGTATGTTTCTCCTGACCCGGTCATTTCAAATATTGCAAACAGAACACAGCAAACAAGGCTAGAACTTTTCTTCCTGATATGTTAAGGTGTTTCTGTCTGTCTGTCTGTCTGTCTGTCTGTTTTTAATTGAAAATATAATAGAGTTTTCCACACACACACAAAAGGCATTTCCTACCTCCAGTCTGAATTGCTACAATCAATTCCAAGTGCAGGACTCTCCCACTTCATCCTGCTCTCAGCCTCAGAAATAGTAGACTGCAGCATTTTTAAACCTGACACTTTTGTTCTACTGATGGCACTTATTTAATGTCTGTCATGACATTCTAACAGCTATACATGGACATTATTTCATTCCTTTTGGGTATCTGATTCTTTTGTGTTGTTGGATTTTGTTTTATTTTCTCTCTCTGCCATTGTCATTGTTCTCTGTGTACAAGACCATCTGTTCTCTCGGCAGATGCATTTGAGTTCTGTAATTGTTGTCATTCTTAGCATAGTGCAAACCATGCACAATTCAGGCGATGAGATGTAGGACATGCATGAGGTGGCCCAATGTGCATTGTTGTCGAAATTACTTGTCAAAACACCAGGAGGGAACAATATCTGATATTAAAAGCATTAAGTGCATCTATTGTGACAGATTCAAAACTGTGGCAGGTTTTATGATACCATTGAGCGTGATGTGTTCTGCTCTGCTCAGACTTTTGCCTTCTCTCCGTGAAAGTAAACAACATGCGCCTAGTGCAATTTCTGAGTGATTGTGTAATCTCAGAAGGGCAATTCAAATTAATTCAGTTCAGGAGCTCTAGTGAAAAATGACAGGTGAAAAGTATACATGGCTGAATTGTTCTAGTTCAAAGATGGACCACTTCTTTCTAAGAGAAAGCTACTTGTTCATGTCCAGTTGTTTCTTTTGATGTGGCAGTGCAATTGTGAGGTGGTTTTACAATGGGTGCTGAATATTTCATCTGATTGCTTTTGGGGACAAAAGGGGACAACTTCCAGAGAGATAGCTGTGTTTGCTGCAGAGAAGACAACACAGTCTTGTAAAAGACTAACAAATTTGATAAGGAACAAGTTTCAGGATTAGAGTCAGACATATATGGAGAATAAATTGTATACAGGGGGATGAAATGGTAGTGATATCCAAAAAGTACAATCTGTGGTAATTCAATAAAGTCTTAAATGTGGTTCACCATGAAGTTGCATGATGCCCCAATAGGTGGGCACATTCAGATGAAATATTTGTCACATTAAAACATAAACAACTCTATGTGCTGACTTTACCACATCAAAATGAAATGTTAGAATATAGTTTTTGAGTCCATATCTAAGTCATTAAAAGGAGCTTTACACTGAGTCAGGCCATCAGTCTGTCTGAATCAGTATTGCCTACTACACAAGATCATCCTACTCCACATCTGCCCATTCAACAGAATTGGCATTACTACAGTTGCCATATAATACCTATTCCACATTTGTAAGAACTGGTTTCTCCCACCATTTGTTTGTGTCCAACCAGTCTGTGAGTAATTATCTGAAATAAATAAGATGGTTATCAATTTGTGGCCACACCCAGAATAATAAAACAAGACATGTGCTATTGGAATAACTACAAACACAACTTCAATTAACAGAGCAAGACCAGCAACAATCCTAACAGTGTGCAGAACATTCCTACTAAAGCAGTAGGAATCTTTCCTCGAAAGACTCGAAAGATTCCATCAACAGTGTCTCCGAAAAATTATAAATATCACTTGGGAAGACAGGTCAACTAATGCCAGTGTACTGGATGAAGCAAAGATTGACCAGTGTCAAAGCAATGATTCTTCAACATCAACTTCATTGGACTGGTCGTGTTGTTCAGATGCCTGATTTGCACCTTCCAAAGCAACTACTCTATTCCAAACTTAAAAATGGAAAGCTTAATGCTGGTGGTCAGCCAAAGAGGTTTAAAGACTCTCTCAAGGCAAATCTTTAAAAATGTAGTATAAACACCAACAATTGGGAAGCACTGGCCTGTGAGCGCTCCAACTGGAGAACAGACTTTACCAAAGGTGTCATGGACTTCAAAGACTCAGGACAAGAGGGAGAAACATGCTAAGAGGAAGGCATGTTTGGCAAACCCTCACCATGAACAACTCCAGAAACCTATGTCCCCACTGTGGAAGGACATGTGGATCCAGAATTGGCCTCCACAGTCACTTACGGACTCACTGTGAAGACTGTGTTCATGGAAGACATTGTTACTCGGCTATGAGTGATCACCAAAGAAGAAGAGAAGAACTAGAGCAGAAACTTCTATATCAGCTTTGAGTCAGCCAAACTGTACATGGCTGTGAATTGGAGGCAATAAGATTAGTACCATGTCCCAATCTGACCATGTCTGTTCAAGTGTTAAGGGAGGCTTTCCTTATTAATCCACTTCCATGCCCACACCAACTTTAAAAGTGCTTCAGAAAGCTCATCTTTAGCCCTAGAAATCTGTGTTACTTTCCTAACACAACCCTGCTCTAATGACCATTTAACTTACTTTGTTGGACATCCATCTCTAATTGCTGGCAAATGAAAACCCTGACACCCCCACATGCCAACCTGGTTACAGGTAAACAGATTCCTATTTGGCTCATAATATACAAGACCAACTACTAATCATACACTGAAACTTCAGGGATGATGGCTGGGTTCTGAGATCAGTCTTGAGAGAGCTAACCAGGGATGGTGCAGGCTTAAATCACCCATCCAAGCCTCACATCCCCACCAAACCTATGTTAATCCACAGAACACCATTGAACTTGTTCCTCACTCTACCTTGGGCTGAGTACAGTGTCACACTTGCTGAAATCCATCCAAGTTGGACAAGAGCAGATAACCTCTCTTTTGCTCTTCACTTTCGGGCCAGTATGCAACTCCTTGGTCTAAAGAGACAGGCACAGCCTGGTTCAGCCAAAGCGCTTGGATCTGAAGTTAGTGGGAGTGCTTTGATATGGCTTCACTGGGTTGCAGACAAGGACTGTGATGCAGAAAGGCAACTAACTGGTTGACTATAAAATTCCTAGACGGATTAGGGTTATGTTTTGTGTGAGAAAGCTGTAATAAATCTTCAAAATTAATATTGACATGGAGCTCAGGTGAGTTCATAGAAAAGCCTTCAAAAGTAAAGTAAATATATATATATATTTAAAAAACTTATTTTGCAAGATGCACATTAAAAAGAAGGGGGAAGGGGACTTAATGTTGGGGCATATCCATTCTGACCTGCTGAAGAATTTTCCTCAAGTGAAGAATTTTCCTCAACGTTGCTGAGAATTGTAGTCATTTGTTTGGCTAGATAGTCATGCAGTTTCCTTTACAAAGTTCACACTCAATTCTTTTTCTACTTCTGTTAGCCAGCAGCCATAAATCTGCTTCTTTTCACCAATTTAATAAGCAGGTGCTAGTTAATGAAGGTGAATTTTTGTTAAAAATAAACCCAACTTCAATTATCTGTGTCTGAAATTTTAGTAAAATGGTAACTGTAACTATGCTTTCTAATCAAGTGAAATTTATTTTACACTGTGCAGGACTGAATTAAGTTTAGTAGGGATACATTGTAGGTCAAAATAAAATTGAGGGTGACCTTTGACCAAAACATGAACAGAATTTTAAGAAAGAAAGAAAGAAAGAAAGAAAGAAAGAAAGAAAGAAAGAAACGTTTTACAATATTATGAGATATGGTTGGGTAAATCCGTGATATGATTGCAATATCCTAATTCCTGCAGTGGGACGCAGGTGGTGCTGTGGGTAAAACCTCAGTGCCTAGGACTTGCCGATCTCATGGTCGGCGGTTCGAATTCCCGCGGCGGGGTGCGCTCCCGTCGTTCGGTCCCAGCGCCTGCCAACCTAGCAGTTCGAAAGCACCCCCGGGTGCAAGTAGATAAATAGGGACCGCTTACTAGTGGGAAGGTAAACGGCGTTTCCGTGTGCTGCGCTGGCTTGCCAGATGCAGCTTGTCACGCTGGCCACGTGACCCGGAAGTGTCTGCGGACAGAGCTGGCTCCCGGCCTATAGAGTGAGATGAGCACACAACCCTAGAGTCTGGCAAGACTGGCCCGAACGGGCAGGGGTACCTTTACCTTTACCTAATTCCTGCAGCTTTTCTTAAACACAACCCTGTAGAGGAAGAATGACGACTGGGAGGAGCACATGGTGCTTCTGCATTAGCACAACCAGGTGCATTCATTTGCTGCAGCTGCAACAAAACATGTCTCTCCCAAATTGGTCTCTCCAGCGGTTTGACTTCATCCCGGAAGATACACTCTTTCATTGTCTTCCGAGACAGATGGATGCCAACGAACCCTGTAGTCATTTGTATGCTGCTGACTATAAAGGCAACGTATTTCCTTAATATCTCCGGTGTCTTGATTTAATTTTTGTAGTGTAATAAGCTGTAGGCTTTCCAAGTGTACAAATAACAAGAGTAGACTTTGTTATATGGTTACGTAAGCCAGTAAAGTTTCATTAATAAATGTAGCAAACTGTCTTCATTCCATATGGAGTTTTACAGATCCTTAACTGCTTAAGTTCCACCCAATGAGCAGTGAGCACCACCCGTCTTGTTAAAGTATACAGCCTCATCCAAGAAGTGCTGATGTTTTATATCATTCATACTTTCATGATACACAACTGACATTTTATTCTTAATGCCTTCAGTGCTTCATTGCAGGTTCCATACCTTCCTTTAATTTCCCCCATTTTTTGTGTCTCTAAAACCATGCTCATTACCTCATGTAATGCCTGAGGATAAATTAAGGTTCAGAACATCTAGGAAAATGTCATTATTATATAATTACATTTTCTGACACAATGACTAAAAAATCTTCACCAACAGTTTTGTGCTAAGGTTTGTGGGGGTTTTTCTATCTCCTCTCTAGGATATATCTGAACTATTCATTGACAATCCTTCCTTAAGCATGTGTTTGGATATGATACAGCCAATTGGTGACTGTGCTGTGTGCCAGCTCCTCCTCCAACCTTGGGAATTGTAGTTGTCCTATCAGCCATCCCTCGGGTCTGCAGCTGCTATTGTTGAATTCCAGGTCAGCTTGGAGCAAGACCTTCCCCATCCATGATCTGATTGTGAATGAGGAAGCTGACCTGGCCTGTATCACTGAGACCTGGATGGGTGAGCAGCGTGGTGTTGGTCTCACTCAGCTATACCCAACTGGGTACTCGGTGCAGCACCAGGGCAGACTTGAAGGTTGGGGAGGAGGAGTTGCTGTGGTCTATAGAGATGCTCTCTCTCTCGGCTCTCTGTCCAATTTTGGGGAGATATAGAGTGTGTATTCCTGGCACTGGGTAATCAGGATACATTAGGGATTCTGCTGGTTTATTGCCTGCCTCACTGCCCAGCAGTCTCCCTGTCTGATCTGACTGAGCTGGTTTTGGAGGCAGTGTTGAATACTCCTAGACTGCTAGTTCTGGGGGACTTCATGGCTGCCATGACAATCATGGGGCTGTCTCAACATGTCACCAGCCCAACACATGTGGCAGGCCACACTCTGGACCTTGTTTTCTCAACTGGGCAGGAAGAGAGTGATATGAAAGAAAGTTTGAGTACATTGCACTGACCCTGGCCCAACAGCACTGGCTGTTGATTTCCAGGCTCAATTCAAAGTGCTGTTTTTGACTTATAAAGCCTTAAGTGGCTCAGGATTGCAATACCTCAAGGGCTGCCTCTCCTCATCTGAACCTACTTGGACCATGAGATAATCAACTGAAGCCCTTCTTTGTGTGCCTCCTCAATGAGAGGTCCAGAGGGTGGCAACATGAGAACGGACCTTTTCTGCAGTGGCTTCCCATTTGTGGAATGCTCTTCCCAGGAAGCTTCAGGTTGCACCTTCATTATACACCTTTAGGCTCCAGATAAAAATGTTTCTCTTCAACCAGGCCTTTGGTTGATTAACATTCGATACCCTTTAAGAAACAGTGGTGGTAGGGAAATGATCAGTTTCAGCACTGGGTTGGGTATAAAGAAGAAGAAGAAGAAAACACAGCTGTTTCTTTTAAAACACAGGGAAGAATTCATTTCTCCACTTGTGAGAAAATAGAGCTTCTGGGGTGCAGATAGTTTTCTCACTCAAAATGTTGTTTCCTCAGCACTTTCCTATGAAGTCTTTTCAGGAATGTTTAATACACCCAGAGAGATTTCTCCCTGATGTTGTAATGGGCCACCTCCTTAAATCTGCAGATAAATAACAGGCATGTTTATAGTCATGCTTCTGCTACAAAAAGATACAGTCAAGACAAATAAAGAGTATTACAGATCATCTGTCAAGTGAACGCTGCGCTTCTGTTCTTGTCGTTTGCCTGATGATATGCAGCACACATTGGTCACGGCAACTGGTTTGAGAAAAGAGACGATCCGGCTACATCAGCTGGCAGATGGCGATAAGGAGCCCTGAAATATTGCAGAGGTAGAGGTGCTGATACCAAAAAATGCTGAGGCCTCCCTGAAAGTACTCTGCATCTTTAATTGGCATTGACTTGAACAAGCCATCTGGTTTTGAAGTGGGAAAGTGAGGGTGTTTTCATGGAATCGTAGAATGGGAAAGAATGTTAATCTAGCCCATGGGTTTCCAAATTTTTGGACTAATGGGCCAATTTGGAATTTCGAGAAAGCTATGAGAGTGCCAGTTACAAAATGGCCACCATTTGAAGTGTATGATGTAACACAAAGTGGCTGCTGTGGGAGTGTGCATAACACAAAATGGTTGCCATACCTAAAAGGGTAGATACAGGACCAAAAAATGTTGAGGGTATGACACCCTAAGCCACCTCCACCAATGCATACCCTCCAACAGTTCACAGATGAAAATAGGAATGGCCTATTCAATAATAATAATAATAATAATAATAATAATAATAATTTTATTATTATTTATACAACACCTATCTGACTGGGTTGCCCCAGCCACTCTGAACAGCTTCCAAAATATAGAAAAATATAATAGAACATTAAACATTAAAGAAAACTATATAGGACTGCCTTCAGATGTCTTCTAAAAGATGTATAGTTATTTATCTCTTTGGCTCGGGGGTAGCATAACTGCATATCTCCAACATTTCTGTGATGAAAATGGGGACATCCTAAGGAAAAGCGGGATATTCTGGGATCAAATCAGAAACCGGAATGGTGTCAGGCAGCCCCCACGGCAGGTCACCAGGAACGGATAATACAATGAAAAGTTCTTACCAATTTCTTTTTATTCAATATTCACAGAGAGAGGCTTGAAAATGCCACCTCTTGGAATAATGGTGCTGCTCCAAGTGAGTCTCCACCCCCTCCCTCTCTCCCTTCATCACTATGGGTGCTGAGATGTGCCCTCTGCTTCTGAGCTCTCTGCTCAATGTTCGCCAGGTTCTGGGAGGGGGGGGGGATCTGGAATGCTTTCTAAAGACACTGTGTTCGTCAACTGTCCCCCCTCTGGTGCTTCTTCTTCCTCCTCTCCCATTATTTCCCAGCTTTCCCACCCATCTGCCTCTGACTTGTGATCTCCCTCAAAACCCTGTTGTAATTCTGAATGGTCTTCTTCTTCTCTGGAAGGGTCAGGCTAGGGAGGTGGTCTCCACCATTCCTCCTCTGCCCAGTCCCTAACAGATGGCTTCTGTAAATCCGGAACTGTTCCTGGAAAATAGGGACACAAAATGGGGTCTGTCAACTAGATGGGACTTTGGCTTGATCCAGCATGGCATTGCTTATGTTCTTATGATTCACCCAACAACATCAATGGTGTAGGAAACTACTCAGCCACCATTATGATTGTTCACAGAGCTGCTCTTTGCAGCTCTCATCTGGGTGTCCAACTGGGTGGGCATCAAATGAAAAGACCTACACCAGATTTTTTTAAAAAATGAATAGAATTGACTCTGGCTAAATATTACAATGGGAAAACTGTACTGTACTGTGCTGTCTTTGCCAGTGATCCTGCACATTGGGTTGATGCAGTAAAGATTAATAGTAGCTACTACATGTATCTCACTGCATCCAGATTTGATCTACCTTGGTAGTACTGGCAGATTTTCAACGAATGTTAAGAGCTGAAGTAAATTGAAAGAGTGGTGGGGAATTAAAGCATAATTCAGCCAGCTTGCACTGTTATTATCCTGAGTATGCAGATGAGCGGAACTCACAATACAGTGCAAATTCAATGCAAGGTAAAGTAAAGTCAAAAACTCCATCATTCCCTTCCCATGAAAACAAGATTTACTAGTCTAGGATAAACAAACCAGGTATCAGACCACAGTGTAAAAAAAAAGGGGGGGGAGAATGAATCTCAGCAAGTCATGATTTGTGCCGTTATCTGTAACTCCTAATAAACGCTGTATCACAAAACCTGCAGGATTCATTTAACACAGAGTTTTTAGTTATATGAGACTGGGATGAAACTGCTATAGATAAGATTTACAGAATATGAAGTCTCAGGCATCCAAAGAATTACCTTTTATGTCATGGTGTATACTTTTTTCCTTGTACAAAAGGTAGTCCATAAAAGCAAAGTTGCAGTTTTTACAGAGACAGAGCAAGATATAATGCACAACACCTGCTTTCACTTACACGTTCCTAAATACCATGGTGCCTATCCTAAAATAATGTACTAAAAAGTGTAATGTTTATGGGTACCACTGCTATCTCAGCTAAAATCGCATTATCCACATTGCTAGAGGCACCCTTTGCAAACTGGAAAGTGTTCTACTGATCTGAACTATCAGGAATTGAGCCAGTGAAAAGGTCCAGATCTGTATTTTCTACTCAATATTCCAGATCAAGTTTGATACCAAAGGCAGCAGTACTACAGGCCAATGGGGACAGACAGGGTTTTTTTTGGGGGGGAGGGGCAGTGGTGCCATTCCTATTTGACCATACTCAGTAAGGAATGTTTCTGGGCTGGAGAAATAGTTGAGACTAGTTGAAACCCCCTCTGTTACTTCCCATCCAAATTTAAGAAACTTCTCCCAAACTGCTGAAAGTCTCTGAAAATGCCACACACAGAGACACACATTTATTATTATTATTATTATTATTATTATTATTATTATTATTAGGCAGCTCCCAACAGATTAAAAACAGAATACAACCTCAAACATTAAAAACTTCCCTAAACAGGGCTGCCTTCAGATGTCATCTAAAAGTCAGATAGTTGTTTATTTCCTTGACATGTGATGGGAGGGCATTCGACAGGGCGGGTGCCACTATGAAGAAGACCCTCTCGCAGTGAAGGAACCACCAGAAGGCCCTCAGAGGTGAACCTCAGTGGAGATGCTCTTTCAGGTATACTGGGTCAAGGCCATTTAGGGCTTTAAAGGTCAACACCAACACTTTGAATTTAATGGGGGGATGAACGGCCCAGTAAATGGAGGGGGCATTTCCTGTTTGGCCTTAATTCCATAAACTGTAGCTGGTGCTAGAACTTTGACATAATTTTAAGAAGAAAAACACAGAAGCATTGAATATAATGCAAGTCCTATCATGTGCAGTTGCTAAAATCCCTGAAATTAAAACTTTCCTTTCTGTTGACTCCAGCCACATTGGTTCATTTTCTATTTTGTTTCATTTGGATTAGTGTAATGCTTTTTTCAGTCAGTCTTCCCTATTCCTATCTTAAGCCTCTTACTTCTATCTTTCATTCAAACGCCTGTTTTAGTTTTTCTGCAAACAAATATGATACAATCATATTACTCTGTTTCTTGGTCTTCTTTGCACTGGTTCTTTTCCCCAGTTTGCATCCAAACTAAAATTACATTATTTACTTTTAAATGTATCCATTCAGCTCATGCTTATCTTTCATCTCTGATCTCTGTATATTCTGCTTCTTGGTCTTTTGCGCTTTGCTGGTTTTCTGTTAAGCCCAGTATCCCCCCCCCCACACACTTCTGGTTTGAATTTCCATGCTTTCCCTCTTATTATAGAATTTATTGCCAGCTGATATTCAGTTAATTGATTCTAATTGAGCCTAAAAGACCACATAGCACATGATCCTTAAGGAGCTGCATTAGTTACCCATTAGATTCCAGGCTCAGTTCAGTATGCTGATTTTGAATTTTAAAAGCTTAAGTGGCCCGTATCTCAGATACCACAAGGAGCAACTCTTCCCAAATGTGCCCCCTGTGCCAAGACATTATAAGCTGGAAGTGCAGATGAGCACTGCACCCATAGTCAAATTCAACTGGACTTAACTGTCCAGGAGTCCTTTACCTTTACCTTACCTATTCTTCTGACTGATTTGTTTTAAACCATTTTAAAAATTGTACATTGTTGTGACCACCGTGGGACCTCATGGTGATGGGCGGGCAAGATGATGATGATGATGGTGGTGGTGGTGATGTTACCCTGCAAAGGTGGGGGTGGGGTAAATAGAGACACTGATTCTTCCAGCCAAAAGAAGGCAACACAGCATGTGGAAGAGACAGGAACCGAGAATTCAAGCCAGAAGATCGGGTGCTGGTGCTGCGTCCCAGACAGAAGAGAAGGCTGGAGGTTTCCTGGGAAGGTCCTTTCCATGTCGTTGGTAGAATCTCCAATGTAGACTATTTGGTTGGTTTAAATTCGGAAGGTGGACATTGTAAAGTTTTCCATGTAAACATACTTAAACCCTATTGTGAATGGGGCAAAGAGGGAAAGATAATGTAATTGTGGATGCCCTGTCACGAAACCTTTAGAAAAGTACAGGGGCAATCATGCAGTATATATGTTTATTTGATTGAGATGTAGTTGTTTCAAATGCAAATTTAAATGTGGTATAAATGTATTATAAAGTATATTTGCGTATTGAAACAGGAACCCCAATTTTTTTTTTTTCAATTCCTGCCCTTAGCTGCATCGAGGCTGATCTATGCAACCTTGTCTATGCAATGATTTTCAGGGGTGGGACACGTGACTGAAAAGTTTGGTCTTCCTGGGCAGGTTGGTTCACCAAGTGTTTTCTTTTTCTTTTTTCCCTGACACCAAACGGTTAATGAACAGTTCAAGGGGCCAAACCAATTTTGAGCCAGGAAACCTACCCCCACTTTCTGGTCAGTGGCTTTGGGATGGGGAGGTGGGACATATGTTGACTCCCCTAATCCAGCCTCGCTCCCCAGTTCTCTGCCTGGGGATGCTACTATCAGCCCTCAGCTTGTTAGACTCAGGGCTCCCTGTCATTTTTACACCAAAATGTACTTCAGGTTACTATTAAGAAAATTACAGCCTCTTTAGCCCAATTGGGTGTCTCCTTTTATCCTTTCTTTCTCCTCTTTGGCTTGTTCCCTGCTGTGGGTGCAAATCAATAACCTTTTAAATACTTCGTTTTCACAACGTAAACGTTTTGTTGAAAGGTGTTAGCCCTGGCTTGTTCATCCATGCCTAGGTGTGTAATAGCCTGGCAGGAAGATGGCATGTGTTCTTTGGGGGAGCAGATAATGCTTTGCTAAAACAATTGGAAGTCATTTGGGACAGGGTAGCACCTTCCATTTCCCAGTTCAACACAGGTGGCAGGGTGTTAAGGAGCACCTTCTGGGTCATGTGACGCAACAACTTGCCACCACTTGTCACCCTCCTGGCATCTATTGCCTGAGGCAGCTGCCTCACTCTGTCCAAAAGGACTGGCCCTGCCTTGCCTTCGCTGCCCACCCATTGGTCCTAGCATCTACATGCAGAAGCAGATTGCATTCAAAAATAGAGGTTTAATCTGTTAGCCAATTATTTATTAAAACAAATAGTAATAATAATGGCCACCCAAGTACCAGGCTGTATAAAATGTTAATCTTCAGGAATTCCGAAACAGCCTCACTCCAGAAGTGACTGGATTTTCAATGGAATCCCAAAATACAGCTCTGAAGATTGGAACAAGCCACATTTGCATGGGATATTTTGCTTTACATCTTTTACAAATACTCAGAGTGAGGAAGAGGCATGTAGCCAGGAGTGTTTTATGCTTGCAGAATTCAAGCTGCATTTATTGTTACGCATAAAATTCCTTTGGCATTGTTCATGCTGCTTGTACGGTACACACTTTGTTCCTATCACTGCATTTTGTTTGAATAAAACTTGATTGTTCAAAGCTGAATAGCCACTGTAGTGCAAGCAAGAATACCCCCATCCTAGGTGGATAACATTGGTTATTGTATATGGGTAAATGCTGTCGGTTGTGTTTGTGTCTCTAATTATAGCCTCCACTATAATTAGAGTTATGCTTACGGAGTGCAGAATAAAATATTACACTGCACACATTTCTAAATCCAGTTACATGAAGGTCTTTACTGTCTTCCATATGTTTACATCTGAAATGCCATTTGTATAATATCTAATCTGTTTTTAGACTGAATTCAGACTTCTCACCCAAAGAATTGCTGAAAATGTGACATTTTCTTACTGTAGGAAGCATGAGATAACAACTGCATTTATCTCGAGGCAGCAGAACATCTATGAAGTGGTAGAAGACAATATTAGGGATGGATGGAACAGTCTAGTTCTGATCTGTGTCAATGTGGCATGCATCCATTCATAAGGCTGTTCTGGTCCCTTTTCCACGTGTGTGTGTGTGTGTGTGTTTAAAAAACATACAGACATGAGCCAGCTCAGCCCAGCAGTTCCATCAACCAAAGCATTGCTTAGATCTCCTAATCGCTTCCAGCAGTTTGAGACCCGTGGACGCTGCCTGGATTTTTAAAAACAAAACACACACACACACACACACACGAAAACCCAGACATTAATATTTAAATATGTATATTACCACTAAATGCATATTTAAATATTTTTGTCTGGACTTAGTGGTGGGCTGGATGAGGGCCAATGAATTGACTCTGAGACTGTGGAATAGCGATTCTCAAATCCAGATAATTGGTCAACTGCCTGCTTCAAATGGGCTTGACACCACCTGAAGGAGCAGGTTTGTCGTTTGGGGGGAATTCTGAACCCATCTATGTTGCCAGTTGCCCAGGGGACCTTGATATTTAGGAGGGCCTTTTACCAGCTTCAGCTTGTAATACAGTTATAGTTGTTTCTGCATTGGAATCAGGTGGCGCTGTTAATTTTATTGATTATAGATTGGTAATTCTTTATTGTGGTTGAACTGTTTAATTAGTATTTGCTGATGTTTAATTTTACTGTTTACCATTAGATTCTGATGGATTATTGAATATTGCTTTGTTTGATATAAGTTGTTTATTTTAAAGTTATTGTGACTTTTATATTGGATCAGATTGCTACTATTAATGTTTGATATTTTATTATGTTTTTATGTCTTGGAAGCTGCCCAGAGTGGCTTGGGCAACCCAACCAGATGGGCAGGGTATAAATGAATTATTATTATTATTATTATTATACCACTGAGCCTCTTGGGCTTGCCAGTCAGAAGGTCAGTGGTTAAAAACCATTCGACGGTGGTGAGCTCCCATTGCTCTGTCCCAGCGTCTGCCAACCTAGCAGTTCGAAAGCATACCAGTGCAAGTACATAAATAGGTACTGCTGCAGGTAAATGGCATTTCTGCTTAGTCATGCTGGCCACATGACTCAGAAAGCTGTCTGTAGACAAAAGCCGGCTCCCTCAACCTGAAGCAAGATGAGTGCCACACCCCATTGTCACCTTTGAATGGACTTAACCATTCAGGTCCTTTACTTTTTGCATTGGAATATACCAGGGTTTCCCAAACTTGGGTCTCCAGCTGTTTTTTGACTACAGCTCCCATAGCTAGCAGAACCAGTGGTTGGGGTTCATGAGAACTGTAGTCCAAAAGCAGCCAGAGACCCAAACAGCCGAAAGTTTGGGAAACCCTGGAACAGACTTTGTCATCCATTCTTTGTTAACCTCCAGATTGGAGGTTATGTGGTGGCTGAACCGCTCACTGGGGCAGAATGTCACCATCATATTACACTGCTGCTGAATGAATTGCTGTGCATTGGGCAAGTTTCAAGGTGCTAGTATCGATGTACAAAGCCCTATAAAACTTGGGACTGGGACTTCTAAAAAGGTCTTCTCAACCCCATACATAATCAACCAGTTACTGCATTCTAACTCCAAATCCTGTTTTGTTTTTGTTTTTTTGGTGGGAGGGGAGGAGGGATTATGCCTTCCAGTGGGTCCTCCTGCCAGTGACTCTTCCTCTCCTTACCAGTCTTACAGATATGGACAGTAGGTGGAGAGGGCCTCTGCTCACCACCAGCAATGATGGGCCTGTGGTAGCTACAACCAGTGGTGTAGCATGGGTTGCCAGTACCCAGGGGTGGTGGGAGGGAGGGAAACAAGTGGAATACACATGCGCATTCAGTTGCCTAATCGTGTCTGTGTCACCCAAAAGATTGCAGTCACAGAGATAAGAAAAGAAGAGTTATTCTGTTCCCTGGAGAGGTCATTTCCTGGTTTGCATGGAGAAGCCATTTTCAGTGATGGAAGTGCACAGCTATATTGAGACAACAGCAGGTGTTGCATTTTTGCACCTCCGAACAATTTTATGCCCAGGGTGGCTGCCCCTGTGCTCTCCCCATGCTATACCACTAGCTACAACCACTGTTCAAAAAGGGAGGCAGATGCCACCTTTGGGATATGTTTAAAAGAGAGGGGTTTGAGGATTTAGCTTCTATGTTTTATCAGCTTAAATGAGAGTTTATCTGTTTATTTTAGATTTGCCTTTGAATCTGCTGCTACTATCCCTTTGGAATGAGATAAGCTACAAATTATAATAAAATTAAGCAGGGTAAAACACATTAACTGCAATTCCAGCAAGGGAGATGCTAAGGCATCTGGGTCACTGAGATATAAACCCCAGAATATAATTTGACACAGATTGTGCATGCCTTTAATTCAGCACTTAACACATTGAGCTTGGGGCCGATTTTGGTTTTCCTGGCTTTTGTGTGAAAAGGAAGGCACACACTATCAATAAAGGCACAGTACTTTGTCATCTGAAACAGATTTTCAAATAATCCTTGGAATGATCAGCATTCTTTTTGGCAGCCCTGCCCCCCCCCATCCTGTATTTACTTACTTGATATAAACACTAACTCAAACCCCCCACTCACCGTGATAAAAGACGGTAGGCATAAAAAATATCCAGTAAGCTATCATTAATTCGTTCCATTCTGTTTGGCAATCAGATCCAATGTTTTCCCTGGCTGTGGGTGGTCTCTACTGAGGTTTGGTATCAATTGTCAAAAAGCAGCTTCTCGGAGCTAAATTCCTCCACCTAAAGACAATAAATATATAGATATGTACACATATTCTAATTTCAGAAAATAAATATCTAATTGATAATGGTAAGTAGTCGGGGAAGGGTGGGGGCAGGGGAGGGATATATGGCTGCTTGCTTAATGGAAAAGGCCACCTAGAAAGACCAGACATTAGAAGGTCAACAACTTCTAAATATTGTATTGCTGTGTTGCAGGACCAAAGGGGGCTTGTTTTGGATCCACTCTGCATCCCTTTCAGCTGAATTCAGTGATTTTTTTTTAACCTGATCTTAATAACAAATCAACTGCAAGTTTTGTTATTACATCTTGCAATGTGACAAAATATGCACCACATTTAGCAAACCTACCCCCATTAAAAAAAAAAAAAAGTGGGGAAGAATTTAAGGACCTGAAGCTAAACCTGCATTTCTGGACATTTCTAAAGACTAGTAACCAAATCAAAGCCAGAAGGGAATCGCTGGCATTTACAGTCAGATGTTTTGGTTTCGTTGTGTTTTGAAAGCAACGGAATAAAAGCATTGGCTGATATTGATTAAGTAAGGTAAATGGCAGCCCACCCCAAACATTTGGAGAAATTTCTTCCTACCCCATTTCTTCAAGTGGGATTAAATTTGCCTCCACTCACCCAATAATTAAAAAAATAAAATAAAATAAATTTAGCACAGCTCTTATATAAACTGTATGGATGATCAGAATCTTAGAAAGAAGGGCAGGAAGGGAGTGGGACCTGCCAGCTTGTTGACCTCTCCTAATTCATGCTCACAAAACACGGACTGATTATGTGAGAAGGGAGTTAGTAAAAAAAATGGTCTGTATGAAGGACGTTAAAACTGAGCTGCACAGTACAGGAAGGTCTAAACTGTAGTAGACCAAACCATTCCATGTTCAGTCTTAGCATCTGACTGAGAAAGACTCAGAGTCTGAAGCCCTGGAAAGTCAGTGTGGCTCAATGTAGACAATACAGTCGTAACTTGGAGGTCGAATAGAATCTGATTGACTCCAAAACGTTCATATACCAAAGCTTGGCTTCTGATTGGAAGTTCCTGCAGCCAATCTGAAGCCTCAGAAACCCCGTCAGATGTTTGGGTTCCAAAGAACGTTTGCAAACCGGAACACTCACTTCTGGGTTTGTGGCGCTAGGGAGCCAAAACAGCCGAGTACCAAGGCGTTCAGGATCCAAAGTACAACTATATTGTATTAGTTGGACAGTGGTCCGACTCATTATAAGATAGCTTCCTATATTGTTTCGAAAGGTCAAACTTTTCTTGGCATGTTGGTTAATGTTACACAGATCGCAACATTATTTTCCTTGTTTTGAGAATAGAAAAATACGACTGTGATTGATAATCAGGAGTGGGGTCTGTGTGAAGAGTGTCAGAGATCTGTATTGTCAAGAAATCATGGATTATTGTGATTGCAGGAATCAATAAGCTAACAGCTAATGGGACAAATTGTCCATGTGTTCATAGTTTTATACATAATAATGATTACAAATGATACTCTTAGGTTGCCATAGCCGTGCATAGTCACATAGAAGTCACAAGAGGAAGAGAAACGATTGAATCCACTTGGGTTTCTTTTTAAGAATGGTTTTCCAGGGAACCACAATCAACAGAACTAACCTTCCACAGACTGCAGGAATTCTGCAGTGTTCATTTCTCAAACTTTTGCACTTCACTTTTTCCCCCTCCTTCCGAATGCAAGTGAAGTAGGTGGTCTGTGGTTTGCATTAAAAGCCTTTTTAATTCTTGGATAGATGACCTCTTATGCCTAAACAGTTCTGAGCTGATTAGGTCAATGTTAGTCAACCGGCGGTTTTGAAAGCATTTCTTTGTTACATTTATTATCTGGTATGAATAAGATCATTGCATTACATTGTGGCGCTAGGTGTTGATTGGTGTGCGCTTTCCAAGATTTCCATTTGCCTATTGAACTTTCCTGAGTTACAGCTTTATGGCTTTTAGCTTGCACTCAGCTCCCACCACCACAAAGCCAGCTGTTTTCTTAGGACCGCATCAGGATTTGTTTCAGTAATTTGTGGCTCAATATAAGAAGTGGAAGCATGCTGGTTGCCAATGGGTGGTGGAGGAAATGGCCCTCTCAGGTGTCTTAAGAGTAGTAGGAAGGGAACTGTGAAGTTACCTATCCCTGCAAAAGGGCTTCTTTATCCGGTTACGGATTGTTTCCTTCCTCCCAAAGCCCTCCTCTAATTAGTTCTCCAGATACGGTATTCCAGATCTCAACCACTTTCAAAGTTGCACCTCTAAATTTTATCAGACGGTTCTCACAAATCTTCTCTTTCTCTAGCCACCACCATATCATTTGCACGAAATTAGATCCCCTTCACATTGTGTCTTTATCCTGACCTTAAGCAACTGAATTGCTCTCACTGGGGGAGCATCTGTCTTGTATGCAGAAGGTCCCAGTTTCAACTTCCAGCATCTCATGGTAGAACTGGGAATGTCCTGTCTGAAACCTTGGAGAGATGCATCCAGTCAGCATAGACTATACTGAACTCAATGAACCAGTGGTCTGGCTCAGTGTAAGGTAGTTTTCTATGTTCCTAAATTGTGTATACAAATCCAGGCAGCATTGTGATTGATGAATAGCTATGGCAAAACTCTCTTCTCACATATATCCTTATGTGGCCTGTCTGTCTTTAGAAAGCAAGTTGTAATAAAGACCATAGGATTATATTTATATAATCAAAAGCAATTCCCACTGTGTTTAGTTAGACTTACTCCCAAGCAAATGCATGTAGGATTGCAGCCTTAGAATATGAAGATCTCACCATAAATTTATATTTCAAGAAGGTTGGTTAAGAGTCATTTCAGGTTTTCAGCTCTGCAATTGATATTTATCCATTGCATGACTTCCTCTAAATTAGGGATGGGGAACTCGTGGCCTTCCACAGGTTCCTGGGCTTCAACTCCCATCATCCCTGACCACTGACCATGCTGGTTGCAGCTTATGGAACTTGAAGTTCAACAACATCTGGAGAGCCACATGTTCCCCACCCCTACTCTAAAGGAATTGTGATGGAGCATAGCCTACACAAAGATGTAGCTCACAGTGATCAGGGAGCATTACCTTGGAGCAATTACAATTTCATGAAGCACAGAATCATAGAATTGTAAAGCTGGAAGGGATCTCAAGGGTCACCTAGTCCAACCCCCTGCGATGCAGGAAACTCAACCATATCAAACATGACAGATGGCCATCCAACCTTTGCTTAATTGCATACAGAAAAATGTATATTAGGATAAACATGCAAGGCAATGTGGATGAATTATCATGTGGACCTTTGTTTTTAACATTCACCGATGTTTGTGGAAATGGAGCAAACCTAGAATGGAAAAACCAGAAAAAAAGAGAAAATGAAATTGACAGATTCATCCATCCTTACTTGTGTGCCCCATCTATTTTAGTCCAGTCACTTCCTAATCACAGAATCAGCTCCAAGTGATCAAAGCAGAGCAGAAAGCCAAGAGGATATGCATTCATCCAGCTCTCCTAATAGGGTTTTTATGTCTATTTGTCTTCAACAGCAGCTTAAATAAATAGAACCTCTCAAGGCCCCGGTGTGTAAGCAGACAGAGGAGATGAATATATGTGTATGCTAAATATGGCGAAATCGCACATTTTCCCATCTGTAGCGCATAAGCAGATGAATACCCTAATTATCACTCCACTTCTGTAAAAATAATTTTAAAGGCTTAATAGGGGAAGCTCTTAGGAAAATAAAAGTGAAAAATCCAGATGCAATTATTAGGCTTTATCTTCATCTATTCCAAATTGGAGACTGTTCCCTGTTGTGTTTCCTTTCATCAGTTCATTAAGTCATCTACATGTACATATTTCAAGGATCGTACATATGCAAACCAATCATCCCTGCATCTGATATGCATCACGAGGCACATCAAATGAACTAAATTGACTTGTCTTAATCTGTCTCCTTAATCCACAAATTTCAGGCAATGTCGAACATCTCCAGAACTGTGCTAAAATCAGAGAGAAATTTACATTTATCCTTTTCGTTACTCTCTTATAATCTATGCAAAGTAATTATCAGCAAATTTCTATAGATAATTTCCCCATAATTTTCTTCCTCCTACGTGGTGCATTATAATCGCTTTTCCATAGCATGCACATTTCTCCTCCATTCCTACCTCCTCCCTCTTATCTTCACTGGGGAAAGAGAGATGGCGGGGGGGGGGGAGAGATCCTATATAAAATATATTAAAAGTAAGTGCAGGTCTGTATTGTGGCTCTGCCCTCTGCCCCATAAAAACACTTTGGCATTTCATGCATTTTTATCGCAAAGAAAAAATATATATACTCCCCCCCCCCCCATGCATGGACTTCAAATTTAATCTGGCATAACATGTGAAGTTTTATTTTATTCATTCATTTGTTTGTTTGTTCATTTATTAAATTTGTATGCCACCCTATACCCGTAGATCTCAGGGCAGTTCACAACATAAAATCACAATATAAAAAACCCAGAAAATACATAATAAAAACAAAAACAAAACAACCCAGTAGTTCCCCTTTCCAAGATACATTTCAAAAGGGCATTGGATGTCAGTCAGCCTGGTTAAAGAGGAATGTTTTTGCCTGGCGCTTAAAGGTTATAATCAATAACCAGGTGAGCCACCATGAGGAGAACATTCCACAAATGGTGAACCGCTGAAGAAAAGGGGCTCATTCTCGTGTTGCCACCCTCTGTATCTCTCCTGAAGGAGGCACATCAGATGATGATCTTAGGGTTTTGGTAGGCTCGTAATTACATAACATTTAGAAGACATCAGAAGGCAGTGCTGTATCAGGGAGTTTTTAATGTTTGCTATTTTACTATGTCTTATATATGCTGTATGGGATGCAGGTGGCACTGTGGGTTAAACCACAGAGCCTAGGACTTGCCGCTCAGAAGGTCGGCGGTTCGAATCCCCGTGACGGGGTGACCTCCCGTTGCTCGGTCCCTGCTCCTGCCAACCTAGCAGTTCGAAAGCACGTCAAGTGCAAGTAGATAAATAGGTACCGCTCTGGTGGGAAGGTAAACGGCATTTCCGTGTGCTGCTCTGGTTCGCCAGAAGCGGCTTAGTCATGCTGGCCACATGACCCGGAAGCTGTACGCCGGCTCCCTCGGCCAATAAAGCGAGATGAGCGCCGCAACCCCAGAGTCGGTCATGACTGGACCTAATGGTCAGGGGTCCCTTTACCTTTATATATGCTGTAAGCAGCCCAGAGTGGATGGGGAAACCCAGCCAGATGGGTGGGGTATAAATAAGATTATTATTATTATTATTATTATTATTATTATTATTATTATTATTATATTAGCAAGGTGGTCCTTGAGGTAGTGCAGCCCTGAGCCATTTAAGGCTTTATAAGTCAAAACCAGCACTTTGAATTGAGCCCAGAAACTAAGTGGTAGCCAGTGCAGTCGAATCAGGATCGGGGTCATATGCTGAAGCCGCCTTGCTCCAGTGTGCAACCTGACTGTTGAATTCTGCACTAGCTGGAGTTTCCAAATTATCTTCAGAGGCAGTAATATTTTTGGTTGAAATCAAAAGCCATCAGATTTGTGCTGTGTTACAGAACTCTGGATCATGTGCCATAAGTATGAGTCAAAGTCCTAGATATGTAGCATATATGAGAGCTGTGCATTGGATATGGCTGAGTCCCACAGGAGGCAGTGATGAACACAAAACTTGGACAAATTTTGTGGAGAATAGGGCTGTTGATGACTACTAGCATTACTAGCTGGAGGCAGTAATGCTTCTCAGTACCAGTTGCTAGAGAGCACAGGAGGGGAGAGAGCTCTTGTGCTCAAATCCCACTTGTGAGTTTCCCAAAAGCATCTGATTGGCCATTGTGAGAACTGGATACTGGACCAAATTGGCCATTTGCTCTTCTTATGTTCTTATGAGTTCCAAGCTTATTTGGAGGGATTTGGGCATTGGTTGAGTCTGGGTTTGATGGCTCGAAGTGATCCGGACATATCAGTAGTCAAGGCATCAGGCAGCAAGGAGAGGTAGGCATCAGGCAAGAAAACCTGTAAAAAGGCCAAGACCTACCTGACCGTCAGCTGTGTCTTCTCAGGAGAAGGTAGGAGCCTGGTACTACCTGACTCTCCTTCCTGCCTGATGCCCTGTCCCACAAGATGACTGTCTCCATTCAATAGCTGTTGAGCAAACTTTAAAAGCTTAAGGTAAAGGTACCCCTGCCCGTACGGGCCAGTCTTAACAGACTCTAGGGTTGTGCGCTCATCTCACTCTAGAGGCCGGGAGTCAGCGCTGTCCACAGACACTTCTGGGCCACGTGGCCAGAGTGACGAAGCTGCTCCGGCGAACCGGCACCAGAGCAGCACACGGAACGCCGTTTACCTTCCCGCTATAAAGCGGTACCTATTTATCTACTTGCACTTAAGGGTGCTTTCGAACTGCTAGGTGGGCAGGAGCTGGGACCGAACGACGGGAGCTCACCCCGCCGCGGGGATTCAAACCGCTGACCATGCGATCGGCAAGTCCTAGGCGCTGAGGTTTTACCCACAGCGCCACCCGCGTCCTGCTGTGAAGTCTTAGAGATCCTGCAAATCCTGCAGACGTAGAGGTACTGCTTTCTTTCCTGCAAGAAAGCCCCTTGCAAGGCAGCACTCTGTGGGAGTGATGCCTCTGCTCAACAGCTGCTGAGTGGAGGCAGAAATCCTGAAGGGTGCAAGTTGGTCACCTACAAGAAGCTTCCCCAGAGAGTAGCCACTTGTGAAGAAGCATCCTGAAGAATTGAACCACCCTGCTTTTGATCACTGGGGGGAAGGGAGAGGAAACACAACACCCCCATGGAGCATGTGGCTGTTGAATGGCCAACAGTGCCCAGCATAGGTCAAATAGGTAATCAGCCTGACCTGGGCGCTCTTGGCTATTAAACAGCTATGTGACCGACACATGCATCCTCTGACTGCCTTTGCATCTATCACCCCCAAGCAACTTTCAACACTAAAGATATGTCCGCTCTTTAGAACCTGTTCCCTCAGGTTGCAACACACAAACATACACACATAACTGAACAGATGAACAAACCATCAGAGTTTATGGTTAGCTTATTACCGTATATATTTCCACACCTCAGCAAGGAGTTTCCTCACATTTTTATAAGCATTAGCAGCTGCTAGCAAACTTAATTCCAAGAGAAATATTCTGGTTGCTATTAGTCAAATCTGATATACACCATTGCTCTTTATGTATGCCCATTTCACAATTAGAAACATCCCAGGAGTTGACTGCTCTCCATGTCTTTGCTCAAGCACCTGAAATACCCTCATGTCTCCCTTACTTTTACTACTCCTCTCTTGGAAAGGAAAATGAAACCAACCATGAGACAAACCAGTTGATAACTTAAAATACTGCATGATTTTTTTAAAGGCATAATTTAATTAGAATAAGTTATTCTAGTCTCTGTGATCTTATTGTGCTTATGGCTTCTGGTTGATCAGTTCATCCCCATCAATTTATACCACTGCTTTTCCACTTTGGGCCGTCAGATATTGTTGGACTACAACTCTTATTTTTCCTGACAATTGATTAAATTGGTTGTAGATGATGGGGGCCTTAGGCTAAAAAACATCTGGACCCCCGAAGTTGATAAATACAGATTTAGACCTACTTGCATGTATACACAATGATGTCCACTTTCCATATACCCTTCTATAACTGGTACTTAAGTAGAATCCATGCAGACTTAACCATGAGCAGAAACTTTGCTGATAACTTTTAAATAGCTGGAGGATCTAACCTAGAGACAAAGAATCATAGAGCTGGACATAACCTTAATGGGGTGACAAATAATGGGGGTGGAGAAACTACAGCCTGGGGACCAGCCTTGGTTCACCAATAATTCTAAATTGGCCTGCAAAGCTATTTTTTTCTAAAGCTATGCCTACCTGATACTATGCCAATCAGGTGACGCCACAAAATGGGCAGGTGACACCAGCAGATTGATGGGGATTCAATTCTGCTTGGTTTGGCTAAATGCACCAGATCTCCATGCAGAACACAGGCTCTAACTCCTCATGGATCAACTGATAGCCAGGGGTGGAGCAAGGTGGTGCGGTCTGTCCCGGGTGTCACCTCCGATGGGGGTTACAAAATGCTGTGCGCTGCTAAATGTCTGTGAGAGATTATGTTGGTTTGGCACGCACAGGCTTCGGTCTGGCCAACGTCTCTCCCTCAGCTGTAGGGCGGCAGTCAGGCTCCTCGTTGCAATGTACAAAAAAGCTCAACAACTCTGACTCCCCCCCCCCCAAATATGAAATAAAGTCAAACCATTTTTGCAGGCAAAAAATAAAATAAAAATCAATTGGGGGGGGTGACAAGAATTTTTTCACACTGGGTACCTCCTGACCTTGCTTTGCCACTCCTGATAGCTTGATTTGAGTGGCCAAATATTGTCTCCTTCTCTGAATTGTACTAAAAGGTTCAGATTATACCTAATTATACATGACTGCCCATGTCCTGCTTGCTACCTTGTGACAGGAGAGCTAAAGAAAAAGAGCACTACAGTACTGGAAATTTCAAAAATAGACTCTTTCCCCCAACCAGATATAACACAGCTGAGTGACGAGCTCGAAAGGCTTCCCTTCACTTTGGCTTTAAAACCGCAAGTTTATTATGCATGGAAATACTGTTTTAGCTCATTGAAAGGTTTCAAAAATGTCATGAGCTATAATTTTCTTCTCCCTCAGAGGTCTTTGCACGCACCTGACTTTGCAGGTGAGGGTTGCCACAGTAACATTCTTTCTTTTCTTTAAAAAATAATATTTTAATGTAAGTGTAAAATAGCTTTTATTTTTCTCCTAAAACACGTTTAGGAGAAGCAGGCCAGCGTCTGCTTACCAAATGCATCCTGTTGTAATCGGTGATTGTGGCATCTTAAGGAGTACAGTGGTACCTCAGGTTACATACGCTTCAGGTTACATACGCTTCAAGTTACAGACTCTGCTAACCCAGAAATAGTACCTCAGGTTAAGAACTTTGCTTCAGGATGAGAACAGAAATTGTACTCCGGCGGCGCGGCAGCAGCAGGAGGCCCCATTAGCTAAAGTGGTGCTTCAGGTTAAGAACAGTTTCAGGTTAAGTACGGACCTCCGGAATCAATTAAGTACTTAGACAGAGGTACCACTGTAGTATATTTATAATCCCATAAGTGTTCATGGTCTAGAGGAGAGTTCATTTTATCAGATGCACTAGATGACTGGGGTGGAGAGCCCAGTTTTCCTTGGCCCTGTCTATCACCCGATGGTAGCCCAGAAGGGAATGCAGCCTTTAATCTGAAAAAGGTTCCCCATTCCTGCTTTAGGGAGTAGAGTGCAAAGTTCACAAAGCTGAATCAACCAATGCTAAGGCAACCTCTCTTACATTCATCCCCTTTCACCAACAGGCCATCATGGCTAGGTGGAACAAGAAGAAAGAGTACTAAAAAACATTCACAACTTTGCGTGTTCAGACCCAGAAACCTGCCCCCTAAATAAATTCACACTTGACTCAAATTTTGGTTTTGGTTTTTGGCAGAATTTAGAACAGGCTATCTCTGCCACCCAAACGTCCCCCTGGACTCAGGCACAGGCAAATCCCCCTCTCAGGGGTTGACCAAACCATCAAGCCTCTGGATTCCTTTAACGGAATACCCTTCACATAGGGATGGTGAGAGTATTCTCCCATCCCTATCACCTGAACCAGAGCCTATCCGCAACCTTGCAAGTTGTGATGATTTGCTACGTGACAGGCAATACCCAAATGGCAACAGCCAATCAGCCAAGTGGGGAAAATTCATGCCGTGCCCCTGTCCCAACGACAGACGACACATGACAGCATAGCAAGGTCAAGCGCAAAACGCTAAAAGTAGGGAAAGGTGGGTAGGTGTTCCAAATGCACACGCCAAAAGAGGAAGCTCTGGGTCATGTTCATGGGTATAAATAGGTCCCTCGAACTGTTTGGACTGCATCCCATTGGCCAGATTGCACCCAGCTTCGAGGGACCTACCAATTGGGTGTTGTGGCTGACCAATTGTACCCACCCACAACACAGGGTGTCAGTTTCCAGGTCTCACTGCAATACGTGCCCTCTAAGGGAGGACCCGATTTATGGATAGGGAACAAATAATGCAATAAAAGGAAAAATATGATATTTGTAGAAAATAGCAGAATATAATAATGATGATAATAAATCAGAAATGGAAGTTGAAGGAAGTCCAAAGGGAGGGAGGGGGAAATCTTATGTAAATTGTATGTTATAAGTATATTTGTAATGAGAAGAAAGAAAATTAATAATAATAATAAGAAGAAGAAAGAGTACTCAGGTTTGGAGATGCACTGAACCTTTTGCAGCAGCAAACCTACAACTTTTGGGTTCCGCTCTGAATAATCTGGTGTTTCCTAGCATGGTGATTTCAGGCTTCACAACGGAATCAAGAATGGCTGCTAGGCTCCACTTCATATTCGCTGCTGCCTTGTGAATGCCACATGGTTAAAAAAAGAAAGCACAGGCCACTCAGGGTGCCTTCATGGAGGAGATCAGAGTGGACATCATGTGTAGCCTGACTTTGAGCAGCACAAACCACTTTGGTGTTGGGCTCTCCTTCCATGGAGGTTTTTAAGCAGAGGTTGGATGGCCATGTCATGACATGGATGCTTTAGTTGATATTACTGCATTGGGGGTTGACTAGATGACCCATGAGGTCCTTTTCTAATTCAATGATTCTATAAAGCCCTATCCAGGCATTCATCCTGTGTAAAATAAACACATGAGATGGATGAGTGGGGATGACCATGCTAGCTAGTGGCATTGGGAATGATGGATTCTTGTCTACCTCCATGAATTGGACAATGGCTTTCTGCAATGGAGATACTTTTCTACTCCTGCCTGATCCCTTAGGTCCCTTCTAACTCTAAGATTCTATGATTCCTCACAATGTAGAATCCTGATTTTTCAAGGATCCACATCACCCGGCGTGCTTAAACAAACTGAACAACTACTCACACAGAGGGCAATGGGGACAATGATGGGGTAGGGGGTAGGGCAAGAATGGTTGTCCCCACTTTCCTAACAAAGACATATTGCTATAACAGAGAAGAACACATGAAAAAAGCTTCAATGGAACATAGATTATAATATCGGGCACTGGAGAGTTATTAAAGTATGCAAAATTAATTTCTTCTTTTCAAAAGCAAACAGTGTGAAGGCAAGAAGCAATGATCCACCTGAGGTGGAACACTGCCAATTTCCACAAAACAGAGAAAGAGGAGAAACTGAGAATTTGGAGCAATGTCTTTACCATGCCGAATGATTTTCTTCTCAAAATAAAGACTTAAAGCCAACATCATAAACTACTGCAATGCTGAATCTTCTTGAATTTTTGTCCATTCCTTAAAATACCATACCTTTGAAATAATAATAATAATTTCCATTTCCTTTAAGGCCTTCACTAAAATTTGAAGAAATGAAAATCTTTGGCTTAATGAAAATTCCTGCATTTAAATTATATATATATATATATATATAAAGAGAGGGAGAGAGAGAGAGAACCATCTCTTCTGCATTATTGGGGCTAGTTTCACATGAGTAATGGTAATACAAACAGGTTTGGACATGGATACGACTGCAGCGATTCCTATGATCGCAACAGCTGACATACCGTTGTCTAAGAAGCATTGCTAGTGGGTGCAATTGTGGACAATATGCTTCATTAGCCTTTCCTCAAGCAATTTCAGCCCTATGAACATAAGAAAGAAGAAGAAGAAGAAGAGGAGGAGGAGGAGTAGTTTGGATTTGATATCCCGCCTTTCACTCCCCTTCAGGAGTCTCAAAGCGGCTAACATTCTCCTTTCCCTTCCTCAAACACTCTGTGAGGTGAGTGGGGCTGAGAAACTTCAAAGAAGTGTGACTGGCCCAAGGTCACCCAGCAGCTGCATGTGGAGGAGCGGAGACGCGAACCCAGTTCCCCAGATTACGAGACTACGGCTCTTAACCACTACGCCACACTGGCTCTCAAGAAGACCTTTGCTGGAACAAACCAAAGACTTGGGTTGTGTACACACCAGGGCATTTATATGTACACGGGATGTTGTTTCCATGCGCACATTTGTGCAGCTTAGTCCACACATGAATGCTCTAAATTTTATGCCTTTGAAATCTACCTTGATATTTCCCATCCACACTAGTGGGTCTGCTTGAATGGGTATATGGCTTGAATGGGTTATGTGTTGTTGCCACCTCCCCTCAATTTGTACTTCCTCACTTTGCAGCCATGTAGGAAGGTACTTGTTTAACTGTACATGGACACCTTTTTATTTTAATTTTGGAAATGCAAGTATTCAAGTATATCAGGTTTGCTCCATAGTGCAGTAAATAATAATAATGGAAATATGTATTGCTCTAAGCCAGGAAGCCTAAGGTCTCTTGTGGTCAGGCACACAGGTACTTGTTTACCCTCACACCTTTACAAATATATATATATATAATATGTATGTATAGGTTTTCTGATAAACCAGTGGGATTGTCTTCTCATGCAACATGTTATATGTTGCAAAAGACCACCCAATTTGAAATTTGCTGCTTGTCTTCATGGCCAGCCCTGCTCCTCCCATCTCCTTACCAACAAGATGGGATCAGCAGTGGAGCTGTCAAAGGATAAGCTTTTGTCCCCACCACACACACTATTGCCCTAGTATGCGGGATGAAACCATGTCAGCGTGCAAAGCCTGGGAGCAGGAGCATCTCCTGGGCACTGTTGCAATTGCATTGTTTGGTGCTATAGGAGTTTTCAATGCCCCTAAGCAAGGAAATGTCCTGATGAGCAACTCCTAGCTTCAGTAGCTAGCATACTCATTTTAACGCCATAGTGCACCATTCTGTAAAACACCTTGTCTGGTGGATGGCTGAGAAACCATCAGAAATAGGCACCAGGACCCCACCTCCTGTAGCCTGTAAAGGTAAAGGTAAAGGGACCCCTGACCATTAGGTCCAGTCGTGACCGACTCTGGGGTTGCAGCGCTTATCATGCTTTATTGGCCGAGGGAGCCGGCGTACAGCTTCCGGGTCATGTGCCCAGTATGACTAAGCAACTTCTGGCGAACCAGAGCAGCTCACAGAAACGCCGTTTAGCTTCCCGCCAGAGCGGTACCTATTTATCTACTTGCACTTTGACATGCTGTTGAACTGCTAGGTTGGCAGGAGCAGGGACCGAGCAACGGAAGCTCACCCCATCGCGGGGATTCAAACTGCCGACCTTCTGATCGGCAAGTCCTAGGCTCTGTGGTTTAACCCACAGCGCCACCCGCCACCTGTAGCCTACATTCAGTTTAATACATTAACTGTGCTCTTTACTCCAGTTCTGCTAGTTGAAATAGGACTTCGCAGGTGATGAATACAACCTGAGTCTACAGCACCTGAAAATTTGCTATCATCTATATTCCTCACCTCGAGAATTTGCCTGGCATATTTCAGAGCACAGATGGCATGTTCTGCTTGGATGTATCACATTCTCGGATCACAGGAGCACTGTTATTGGGGCTAGGTGGATAATTGAGCAGCTGGCAAGGGATGCATCAGGTTTAGAATGGGAGCCTGTCTCATCCGTAGACCTTTGTCCATGTGGAAAGCTAGCACATTGTGCCAAACGTTAATTACAATCTCTGGAAGAGATAGCCTAGATCAAGCCAATCAATGCTGGCAAAATAGCTGCAATTCAGTCAAATGCAAATCCAGGAGCCACCCCCCCGCCCCAAGACCCAGAGACCCAGAAAAGGGCTGGCTTATGAAAACTGCAAAATGATGACTCCACAACGACCCTTGCAATGCCACTCAAGGATTCAGCAAATTGTTGTGCCTTCATCTCATTTGAAAAGAGGGAAAGAGCAAATTTCAATGGAAGCTTTTATAGTTCCACTTAATTAAAACCTGACGGCTTTGCAAGACTGTCAGGAAGTAGAGTGTAACTGAGCGCATATATTATCAGGATAAATATGCAGTGAGTGACAATGCATTCCAGCTAACAGGAAGTTTACTTAATGGGTTTATTATTCATATGTATATCTGACTGAGCCCAAGAAAACATTACATCAGATGTGCAGTGTCTTGGCATTATTTTTTCATTATTCCTTTTTGTTATTCATTCTCTCTCTCTCTCTCTCCTCTCTCTCCCAAAATTGTCTGTATTAAAAAAATCAAAGTTTTCCTTTACTATAGTGTTCCTTCTCTAAGGATCTGTGCATGATTGAATCTCCACATTCTGATGAGGGTGTGTGTTGAGGCATTTGGAAACAAGCAAATGCTTTTAGAAGTTTCAGCTTCTCGGCAGCATTGAACCATGTTCTAGAATAGAAGTAGCCAATCTTTTTGAACCTACATGTCAACATTAGGGTCCTGACGCTCCCAGGACTTTCCTGATATGCATGCCTGGTCTATCAGACCCCAGGGCATGTAAAGAGTTCAGCAGAGTAACTCAGCAGGGTGTTGGCAGCAAATTACATAATCACACAAACAGCTCACTCCACCAGGAAATACACTTTATGGAAGCGTTTCAATAAGCATAGCCATCACAAGTCCTCAGCCAGATCCCTGACTGGATGCATAGCTCAAGAAGCAATTTCAGAGAGACACCATTGAACTGCATAGCTTGAAAACAAAAGAAAGACTGACTGATTCTCACACCTGCATGCTTCTGTATAAGGAGGACAAAGACAGCCTGGAACTTTCCAGTAAATAATGAATACTAATGAGAAAGGACTGCTGTGTCACTACAGCACATTTTGCATCTAAGAAACATTCTAGGCCATTTTTAGGCCATGACACTGCAGCCACAATTGCAAACTGGAGGGCCTGGTCAATGAGGAGATGGGATCCTGTGGGTGCCAGGGAAGGCCTCTGTGGGCACACCTTGCCCTCTCTGCCACTTCAGGCTCCATTAAAAGAAGTCAAAAGGTTGGAGTGGAATTCTCTTTCAGATCAGACAAACTGGCACTGATATGTGGATAGCTTCATTGGTATGATAGATTTAACTTTAAATTATTTGCAGACGTCTTGCTCAGTGAACTTATGGATGCATAAACACCATACATTTAAAGTACTCTTGCACGACTTTAACTGTCATGCCTTCTCACAAAGAATCCCGAGAACTGTGGTATGTTAAAGGTGCTGAGCAGTGTTATTTTTCTAGAAAAAAAGAGGTGTCAGAACTCACCATGAACATGTCCCTCATTCTCTTAGAATGGCAATGGCACCCACCTGAGAGGTGCCAGAACTGAGTTCTGGTGAGTTCCTGCTGAAAAAAGTCCTGGTGCTGAGAGTCATTAGGAGACCCCTCACAGAGCTTCAGTTCCCAGCACCCTTAACAAACTAAAGTTTTCAGGGTTCTCTGGGGAAAGCCATAACCGTTAAAAGTAGTATACTAAAAAAATGTAGTGTGTGGATGTGACTTCTGTTCTATTTACAACCTTAAAAAAGGAAGAGGAAAGAGGAAAATCATTAGCTAGATGTCAGGGACTGGAGAAATTAACAACCTGAAAGGTCTTTCCATATCACTCCTTGACTAGGCTGCCAAGCTCTTTGGGAATTCTCAAGCTCTTAATTATTTGGTAAAATAAAATGGTAATGAGACCATCCTGACTGTTGTAAGGGGGAAATTACAGGCATATTAAGAGTGTGAAAGATTTGCCCCTCAGTGCCCAAGGCCATTCTCTCTCATGCCAGTCTTGCAGTGGAAGGTAGGGCCTGCCCTTTTCAGTGTCCCTGACAGAGAGTGACAGGGTTAAATCCTTGACTTACACATGTCATTGGCACTCAGCAGTTTGGAGAAGCCTAGAGGGATTCTTTCTTGTTGTTGAATGTCTATCAGCCAAGCTGCCAAAAATGTTCCCGTTTATGAAAAAAGGTCACCCACTCCCTCAAATTACAGAACCACCGGGTGCTCTTTCAAAGATAGAAACATGACAACATCGAAATCCCCATTTTTGAATCAAATGTCAAAACTGATGAATATTCGGATAATTCTTGAATTATTTAACACTGGATCATCTCAATTAACTGGTCATGTCAATCATCAACCTGTACCCTGTAGGTTTTTTGTACTGTAGCATTATTTTTTTATGCATGTGGCTAGAGCTCTAATAATTATCATCATCATCATTATATTGTTCATTATTATTATTATTACTTTTATATATTTTGTAACAAATTATAACTACCTGCTGTCATATAGATAGAAATACACACGCGTGTGTGCACGCACACAGAGAGAGTTTATTTTGGGGTGTTCTTTTTTTAAGAAAAAAAATAAAACCAAAATCAGCCATATTATAGGTTATTAATAATCTTGTTTCTGTTTCCAACTTTTCACAATGCTCTCTCCCAATTTTTACAAGATTAAACTCAAGTATTGAGGACTAGAAAGTCACTTTTTGGTTTTAAAAAGTTTGATTCTCAAAGCTCGCGTAAAAAGTTGTGCAGGAGGGACAACTATGTAGCACAAAACTACTGTATTTTTCGCACCAAAGGACGCACCGGACAATAGGACGCACCTTGTTTTAGAGGGGGGAGAACAAGAAAAAAAAATTCTCTCCCTCTCTGCCCAGCGCCGCTTCAGTGAAGCGGCAGGAGGCGCTGAGCAGAGAAGGGGAGAATTTCCCCCCTCCTGTTTCCCCCCTCTAAAACAAGGTGCCATTTAAGGTGAATGAATGAATAAGTTTATTACGGTCATAGACCAGAAGAAAAGAAAAAAGCATAAAAACAACAGTAGTTTACGAGGGAATGATGGTGTCAATTAAAAGTTGTAAAATTATACATAAAAACAATACACATATGCACACACACCCACACACACGCACATATATACTCATATATGCGCTACAATATATGTGTAGACTTTAAAAAAGGGGGGGGGCTTGTCCAAGGGTCAGATCTTTTACTTTTTTACAACTAATGCCCTCCGCTTGATCGCGGCCGCAGAAAACTTGGCCACTTTCAGTGTTACTTCTGGGTTTTTATCTCCTAGTAGGATTTTCAGCCGCTGAGATTCAGATCGGCCTGGGAATTTCTGAACGATAGGGGAGATAAACAGTGACCTGATATCCCCGTAGAGGTCGCAGTGTAACAACACATGTGAAGCCGTTTCCGCCTCCTTCAGACCACATGGGCAAACTCGTTCGGCATAGGGTGTGCCCTCGTATCTGCCCTTTAGTAAGGCAGATGGCAGTACATCAAATCTGGTAAGGGTAAACGCCCGCCTATATTTTGCGATTTGTAGATCCAGCAGATATGGGGTTAGATTAAACCCTTTTCCATAATCTTGGATAGCTGGATATTTATCTATCTTGCTCATATGGTCCTGAAGCTCTATATCTCCTATTCGCTGGCTCACCATCATTTTAGCCTTTTCAAAACCTGCGGCTATAAGTTCCTGTGGGGAAAGCCCCAGGCCCTTCAATTTTTCATAAAGCGACAATCTCCATTTAGACTGGAACGGGTCTAGTAAAGTCAATGGAGCCACTCCCACTGGGAAAAATATGAGTTTTAGCCAGAAGTGAATCTTCAGGATCCATATCCTGGCATTAATAGGGAGTTGACCTACCTCCAGCCTAATGGCAGTGTTGGAGACACAGGTAGGTAACCCTAGTAGGGAGCGGTAAAATTTAGTTTGTACAGATTCCAGGGACTTGAGTTTTTGGCAATTAAATATCTGGGTGCCATACATCAGTTGTGGAAGTATTTTTGCAACAAAGACCTGGGAGGCGGCAGGAACATATTGACCTCCTTTTCTGTAAAAGAATCTTATGATAGCTCTAAAAGATCTTTGCGCATTTACAATGGAATTCTTAATCTGATGGCACCAAGATCCCTTCTCATCAAAAATTATTCCAAGATATCTAAAAGATGTTACTTGCTCAATAGGTTGGTTATTAATTTTCCATTTATGTCGGAGTTTTCTCTTGGGGAACACCATAATTTTTGATTTAGTGTAATTTATTATTAGGTGTTCAGCTTCGCAGTACTCTGTAAGAGCTCGTAAAAGTTTTCTTAGACCCACACAAGAGAAGGAAATAAGTGCCGCATCATCTGCGTACAAAAGGACTGGGATTGGTATATTGTTTAGGTTTGGGGAATGAGTACTTGCTTCCTCCATCTTTCCGACTAAGGAGTTTATATAGAAGTTGAATAGAATAGGGGCAAGAACACAGCCTTGCTTGACACCATGGAAACTTTGGATTTCCTTTGATAGGTTCCCATAACGGTCGCATCTAACACGGATCCGAGTATTTTCATGTAGTCTACGGATAAGAAGCAAAAGACGTCTATCGATGTTTGTGGCATTTAATTTTTCCCAAAGTCTGTGCCGGGGTATCGAATCGAAAGCTGATTTGAAATCTATAAAGGCTACATAGAGAGAGCCTCCTTTCTTTGAGGTGTATTTCTCCACTAGATGTTGCAATACCAGTCCTTGGTCTAGAGTTGATCTATGTGCCCTGAAACCAGCCTGGGCTTCCTTTAAGACGTGCTCCTGTTCCAGCCAGTCCGCAAACTTTTCACGTAAGTGAGTTGCATAAAGTTTGCTGATGATGCTTAAGAGACTGATTGGTCTGTAATTGGCTGGATCAAGTTTACAGCCTTTCTTAAATATGGGAACGATGATTGCCAATCCCCAGTCCTCTGGTATTATTGCTGTTTGATCTATGCTGGTGAAAAGGGTGGCAAGGACTGGGGCCCACCAGTCAATATTGGCTTTGAGAAGCTCAGGAGAGATATTATCTGCTCCCGGGGCTTTTCTATGTTTGAGTGCCTGAATAAGCCTCCTAATCTCCGCAACCGACACCGGGGGCCACTCATCACCTGCCGCACACTGTATTAGTGGCTGTGTCAAAGGCAGAGCTGGATATAAAGATTGGAAAAATGCCTCCCAAGTCCCTGCAGGTATAGTATACTCCACTTCTGAGGAAGTAGATCGCACTCCATTTGCTACCAGTCTCCAGAAGGTGGCCGAATCTCTCTCTCTGGATGCATCTATTAGGCATTTCCATTCTCTTTTCTGTGCCAGGAGTTTTTTGTTTTTGATCAGAATTTTATAGTTTCGTTTATCTTCAAACCAGCCCGTGGGGAGTTGGGGTAAATTGGCAGATCTATAATTCTTGTATTTTTTCAGTAAGTTTAGCTTCATGTCCTGACATTCTTGATCAAACCAGGGTTTGGAGTTTTTATATACTGAAGATTGCCTACTTGGCCTGTTCCTTTTTTCCTTCAGGGAATCTTGAAGGAGTGAAATTAACTCCTGAAATAAATTTATCTTTAGTTCATGGCTAGAGGAAGTTATGAGGTTTTCTCTCTTAGTGAGGAATTCCTTTGAGCATAGCCTACTTGAAATTTCCTTATGCAGTTCATCTGTCCATCTGATACGCGAATATCTGAGCTCCAAAGCTGTAGGGCTCGAATGCTCGATTTTCTCAGCGCAGGATAAATCCTTTCCCGCAGCTACGAGTGCACTTAATGGCAGATGGTCACTGTCTAAGCGCTCCTCCACTTTGCATTCCAGAACTTTGTTTTGAAGATCATACGACACGATTATATAGTCAATTGTGGAGGCGCCATTGTTAGATATAAATGTGAATTCTCCGACCTTCTCCCCCTCTGTACGGCCATTTAGTATAACCAAGTCCAACTTGTTGACCAAGTGTAGTAGGCATAAGCCGGCATAATTGCAGCCTTTATCCTTTGAGACTCTAGCTGGTATTGGGTGGGTTTCCTCTATAATGGGGACTGTTTCGTGGAAATGGGCATACAAAGCCTCATCAGATTGTCCAGTTCTGGCATTTAGGTCGCCTGCCACCACTACAGAGGCATCAGGAAATTGATTTGATAGTTTGTCAAGATACTGTTCTAACTGAGCCCAATTGTTTCTTATCAATCTTTTCTCTCTTTGTGGGGGTAGGTATACGTTAATCAGCAGCAAGCTGTGGGTTCTCCACTGTACTTGCACAGCTGTGGCCAGATGGTCTAGTGGGTCTAGTTTTTTAAATATGGCCCTTAGCCTTGTTGAGATTAGGGTAACTAACCCACCTTTAACTCGCCCCCCTCTAGTACTTAATAGACCTGGGAGGGAGAACGCAGAAAAACCATTTAGCTCCACTTCACTTGTGCTCCAGGTCTCCTGGAGAAACACAATGTCATGTCTCTGGATGTATTTAGCAAAGGATTGGTCAGAAACCCTCTTTTGCCAACCTGCAATATTCCAAGTTAGCAAGGCAAGGTTGCACGTTGTCTTGCCAAACATTGATCTTAGTCAATTTGCCTTTAAAAGATTTTTTGGGCCTATCTTTTTATCTGTTAGTTGGATTTCATTCATTTTGGCAATGTCCATAGATGTATTGTCGCCCAGGTACTCAATGGAGTCAATTGAAGGGTGCAGCGTGCTAACATTAGTGATCAGAACTCCTTTTTTTGGCGAATCTACCTTGAGGTGTTCTATTTGACTGATACCAAGTTCATCCTCATCCAGGTATCTCATGCTGGTCCAAGAGCGCGTTGTGGTTGTCATAGGGATGGTTTCCTTCTTAGATGGTAGATTGTTGCTGTCCCTTACGCACTGTGTTAGATCTGTTGCTGTCAGGTTTATCTCTGCAGCTGCAGAGGTATTATAAAGGTAGTCTTTCATGGTTGCCATAAGGATGGTTTCCTTCTTAGATGGTAGTTTGTCCCTTGCGCACTGTGTTAGATCTGTTGTTAACAGGTTTATCTCTGCAATTGCAGAGGTATTATAAGAGTAATCTTTCATGGGGTCTGTCTTGGCTTTTTCAGAGAGGTTCTCTTTCTTTAATTGGTCCGTTGCCGGTTCTTCCTCTCTTACTTTTTCCTGAGCATTCATCTCTGTTAGCTTATTTCTAAGGGTCTCCAATCTTCTCAAGATCTCAGATTGGGCAAGGGAAGGCAACAATCCAAACTGATTTATTAATGCCTTTTCTTCTGGATAGAAGTTATCCGTCCCCTCATTAGGCAGTCTCATCTCCTGTCTTAGTTTCAAGGACCCTAGCTCAGTATGTTCCAGTTTGTCTTTTGAGTGTCCTCTCTCCTCCTTTGGTTTACAAGAAAATCTTATCTCAGCTGTCGTAAACTCATCAGGGAACAATTTCAAACATGTGCTGTTTTCAAAGAATCTTGTTACCGTTATCCTTTTCTTTAACAGCAAATGTCTTGATCTATATATATATTTAGCCAAGATTTGATCTTTGAAGGAGGCAATCACTCGCAGAGAGTATCCATTGTAGAATATGAAATCTACTGAGGTAATGTCCTTTAATTTTATTTTCCCTGGCAGCATATCATCTAAAGTATTCACAAAATGCACCGAGCGTTCTTCCTGTGTAAGGAAGCCCTTTGGCTTCGGGTAGTTAAGAAATGCTAACTTCCTATCTGCCAACATCAGTTTCCATCCTTTATCCTGGGGCAAGTCTTGCCCTGCTACTGGCTCATCTTGAGATCTGCCATAATCAATGGTATGGGGTGAGTCTTCTTTAATATTTATGGATCCTTGGGGTTTCAGCATAGAGCACCCGGGTAGTGATTCCGTTTCCTCACTTGTTTTGTTAGGCAGCGATGATGTTTCTTTCAAAGACTTCAGCTGGATCTTTTTTCCTGGATCCACACTGTTGTTCTCTCTGCTGCCATGTATAGCAGGTTTGTTAGAGTTTGTTTTTGATTTTGTTGGGATCAGCTTATATAGTCTTTTCCAGCATACTTTACATGCACGCCGGTTTATAACAGATTTCCTTGCAATTTTTATGTTCTTACTTTTCTTTTTAATTTCAGCTTTCTTCTTATGGGATCTCTTACTGATGCCTCGCTTCTTTTGATTTACTTCAATAGGAAATTCAGTTTTAGGGACAGATACATACAACCCTATGTCCTTTCCTTGTTGTAAATGATTTTCCGCTGCTGATCCTTGTGTGCACTTGCTGGTCGCTGGTTGCTTTGTATATTCTGGCTCTTGAGGGGTGGTTGGTGGATTGACACCATGAAATTCTGAGCCTTTAGCTTGGAGGGGATAGTTTTCCACTAATGTCAGAAGCAGCCCATTTGTTATTGTTAAGTATTTTTTCATAGCTGCCAGATCCAGATTTATAGAGAGCAGCCAGTCCTGAGGATAGCAGTCATTGTTTTCCGTCTGGGAGCCCATAGATGAAGTCTGGGATTTCTGGGAGTTTCGGGTTTCTTCCTGTAGCTCTGAAGATAATATCTCAGCCAAGACTATTTCATGGGCCAGGCTCATTGTATTTCTATTTTGGTTGTTATTCTCCGTGTCCTGTATTCCTCTAGAGAAGGTTGAGTGATCTTGAGCAGCAGAGGGAAAAGGAAGAGCCTCATCCTGCTTCAACTCAACCATCTCAGCCATCTTTTGCCCGTTTCCATTTCCATTCTCGTTGTCCCTTGTATGTAAAAGGTATTGCGTGATTTTACTCTGTTTCTCATAACACTCCTGGGACAATGGGCTTGTCGCTATCCCCAGGTCCCTACGTTTCTTTCTAGTAAGTACCATTTGTAAATCTTTGTTACCAATCAGGGTTATTCTTCCTATTTCAAGAACTATGCCTCTTAGGAAGTCGAAAGCTCCACCCAGCTATAGACTGAGGTCCAGATTGAGGCAAGATTTGGGATAGCTGTTTGTAGTTTGTAATTTGATAGCTTGTAGTTCGGAGCGTAACACGAACTCTGCAGCTAGTTCGGCGGCCATCCACTATGTGGTGATACTTCCGGACGGTGTTGGAAAACTGGGAATAAATCTCTTGAACACAGGGCGAACTCCCCTCTCCGGCAGCCTCCTTCGACTAGCTCTCCTTCTGCACCGGCGTCCTGTCGCGTTGGGTCTCGACTCCCCTCCCCGCAGTGAAGCAAGGTGCCCTCTAAAACAAGGTGCCATTTAAGGTGCCTTCAGTCGCCTTCAGGCGGCTACCTTGGAAGCCTGGAGAGCGAGAAGGGTCGGTGCGCAACTTTGGTTTAGAGGCTTTGGGGTGTCGGTGTGGGTGTAAATATATGACAGTTTTGAATTCAGAATTCAAGAAACCAGCATACAGTGGGGAACAGTAAATGATTGTCAGCCAGCAATGGAGGACTGTTTCTGCAACACACTGAATATTGAAGTACAAATTTAAACATGAATCTTGAACTATAGAATTAATAGCTTCTGTGCAGGAGCTTTATAAAAACTCGTTGTAAGGGATACAATTGGCCACATTCAGACTTTGCCTCTTTCTAAACATTGTTTTTGTAGTTCATTTGTCTTGTAACACCTGTGGGTTTTGTCATGTGAACCAACTGTTAGGCCACATTACCTGACACTTATATGGCAGGGGCAAACAAATGCTCTATTGAATGTTATTTATTTAATAATAAGACAAGAGGTTTTTGTCTTTATTATTGTTCCAAACGTTTTTAGGTATGTAGGTTGGATTCAAGTCTCCTAACTGCACTTCTGTCTAACAACAATGGCAACACATCTATGAAACCATGAGACTAGTCAAATGCTGGAAACACCTGTGTAGCCACCCTTTTCTTTTTTAAAAAAACATAATTTTTATTAACAGGCCAATCCAATCACATTATTTCCAAATCATATTACTTCCAAATTATACAGCCAGATTTTTAAATTTTGTTGGGGGTACCCTTACATCAAGCTCCGAACGAGAATCAAAACATCACTTCTGTTACTGCTTTTATCAAACGGTTCTATCCAGATCTGTCCAGATAGTCTCTTTATTGCTTCTTCATCTTCTTGTTGTTCTCATGTATTCCTTTCTTTGCAATCTCTGATTGTCTTCGCAAGCAGGTTAGGAACAAACAACATCTGCGTGGATTTTGCACACTCCAAAAGTCATATCTCATAAGGACAGCCACCATTCCTCCCCTTCTTCAAAAAATTTATCCTCGGTCCGTCTTATTAATTTCCCCAAGCTTGCCACATATATCACAAAGGGGCTCTGCCAGGTTATCACATTCAAACCATCATTTACATTCCAATGACCCTGGTCCTCCTCCCCTCGTCTTTCTTTGACAAGCCTGTCTTAGCAAGACACCATTAAAAACTGTGTCATAGAATTTTTCCTCCGCACTCCATATTTACCAGTCCTCTCTTCAATCAATAATTCACTCCACACAGCTCTTAAATTCTTGCTTGCGATTAGTAAAAGGCGACGATTTGTCTCTCTGGGGTGGAGGCTTATAAATACTCACATGAGGAAAAAAAAATAAAAGTTTTTTCCTTCTCCCCCCTCTTTTTTTGCTCCCCATATACCAGTCTCGTAATGGTGGTTCATCGCTTGATTTATTTGTCTCCTCCCGTTGCTCCAAACACAGAGATGCGTTAATCAGCAGCCTTATCTCTCGAACTTTGCTTGATGTAAGTGCTTCAGCTTCATTCCAATTATATATTTCCAATTATATTTTCGAGCTGAAGCGAACCAGGGGGCTGATTGGAGATAGCGTCAGGAAGCGCCGAACCCACCGAGGGCTGATGCCAAATGTCCTGCACCCCCTTCTTTCGAATCCGGGGGTGCATTATGGACGTTGCTGGCAAGGCTGTCCCCCTCCCGCCCATATCCTGGGGGGGGGGTAGGAAGACTGCATACTTCCCATAGCAGCCTCTTTATTACCTCGTGTGGGTCGGAGAGATGTTATTGTCGGCCATCTTCCAATGCGCCACCTGGTGGCCCCCGGGTAGCCACCCTTTTCTTGCCCAGCAAGTTACCTTCTGCTTGTAACCCTTGTGTTTTCTCAGGGTTACTTGGAAAATGTTTCATTTGCATAAATAAAAAAGTTTTGGCGCTTTTTCTTCTGTGGTTCTTTTAATCCAATTTTAAGTTGTATTTCAGTCAATTGCTGAATTTTATGTCTTAATGTATTATATATTTTGACATTAGCCACCCTCAGCCAGTTCTGGTCAGGGAGGGCAGGATATTATTATTATTATTATTATTATTATTATTATTATTATTAAACTTGTCCCTGCACTTGGAGTTAGGTAATAAGAGCATGCCTGCCTTTGGCTGCAAAGGTTTAAGACAATGATCATTGATATAAAATGGAGGTCATCCTCAGCCTTCCCAATCCTTCAGACTACACAGGCCTCTCGTTCCTCGTTTGTAGTCTTGCTGTGTTGTAACTTGTCTGATCTCCCTGTTATACTGACCTTGCTTCTAGATAACCATTGGACCTCGGCTGATTCTCTGCGTGGAACTTTGGTTTGTTTGGACTGTGCTGTATCTGCAGCCTCAGCGCAGTGTACTTTGGTGGAGAACTGTATCTTCTGTAACCAGAAAACCAGGACATCCCCTAGAGTATGATAGGCAGGTCCAAGAGGAGCTTCTCATTGTGCTTTCATGCAGTGACAAAAATGATAGAATCGTAAGCTGCGGTTCTCTCTGAACAGCTTTAATTATTTTTTTCCCTGCGAATAAGTGCTCTCTAGCTTGAAGATTCATCTAGTCAGGAACAGGGTTTTTAGTTTTTTACCAGAGGAAACTGTCATAGGTAGTTTGTCCATTTAAACATGAAAAAGGACTCACATTCGCATCATAGCCTAGCTTTTCTGCTACAAATCACGCTCCTGGCATATCTGTCCCCCCTCCCCTGTGGAATGACCATTTTGCTCAAGCGCAAGCTGAATTGTGCCTCCCAGATGAGTGATCTGTGATCTGTAACATGCTGCCACATGGCTCCCCTCTGCCTTTCAGGGGTGACTGCTGAAGCAATGTCCAAGCACAAACAACTTTGCACAGGTCAATGGAGGGAGTCAATGCAATCATGAAATTTTAACAGTGCTAGATGAAGCCTGAAAATGAGAGAGAAAGAATGAAAGAAAGAAAAAAAAGGCTTTCTCATGTGTTGCTCTTTAACACATGAGTCATCTTTTAGAAACCTAAGTACGGTAGATAAAAAGCAATGCAGTCATCTGAATTAGCAAGAGGTATGGGACGTACTGTTCTTCCTTGATCCAAGCAAGATGCAGTGTTAATGGGTGAGAATTCACATGTAAACTACAGCTTAATCTCTTTCACACCCCAATAATGTGTTTGCAGTCTGGACTGGGACTCCCCCTGGGCGTAACGTATGCCTCTTTGCCCCACCCTACTTGAAAATAACATTAAAAGAGCCCTACTGGATTATGCCAACAGACAATAATTCAACAATTAGTTCTCACAATGGTCAAGCAGATGTCTATTAGCCATCCAGAGTGGCTTGGGGCAACCCAGTCAGATGGGTGGCATAGAAATAATAAAATTATTAATTAATTAATTACATTTATATAAGGCTCTTCGTCCGAGGATCGCAGGGAGTTTACAGTATACCATGGAACGCCCACTTGCAGAACCTAAGATTATTCCACATCTGACCAAGTGGGCTTGTCCCACTCCACCAAGTCAATTCTACAATATAACTGTTAGCCACAAGAACCCTTGTTGTACAGTGGTGCCTCGGAAGACGAAAAGAATCCGTTCCGTGAGTCTCTTCGTCTAGCGGTTTCTTCGTCTTGCGAAGCAAGCCCATTAGCGGATTAGCGCTATTAGCGGTTTAGCGGCTATTAGCGGCTATTAAAGGCTTAAGGGATTAGCGGATTAGCTGCTAAAAGGCTATTAGCAGCTTAGTGCCTTAGAAAAAGGGGGTGGGGAGCGGAAAAAACCCCCAGGAATCGCAAGACATTTTCGTCTTGCGAAGCAAGCCCATAGCAAATTTGTCCTGCGAAGCACCTCCAAAACGGAAAACCATTTCGTCTAGCGGGTTTTCCGTCTTGCGAGGCATTCGTCTTGTATTTGTTGCAGGCAATTTCCCAAAAAGACAGAAGGTTTGTGAATTGTGGTCGGATCCACAAAAAAACAAACAGCTGTTCAGGTACAAAAGCATGCATACTCCCACGGCCAACTTAAACAAAATGGTGGAAATCAGTGGGGTCTATGTGCAGGAAATGAGGTCTGCTTTCATAATGAGACTTTTCTACCATCTCCTTCTTGCCTAAACCTTACGTGGTTTTTATAAGTATAGTTGCTATAAACTGATTTGCTGTCATTTTTTTATGAATTGCAGCATACAAAGCAGTTTCCCCTAATATAATGCATTTGGGCATGTTATTTCCCCAATATATGCATTTATATGCACACTTCCCCTACTACAGACATTTTGGTACACATTATGTGGCTGGATAACTTCATTGCAAAATTCAGAGAAGTGCAAATTTCAAAGGAACTATGTGTTTTGATATGAGTATTGTCTCAGAAAGCACGAATTAGGTAAATCACCTATAACTCTGAACGGAAAATATATTTTTTTTTCTGAATTTCTCTGCAATGCCTAGTGCAGAATGCAGTTGCATGGTCCCACATAGAAAATCTATGCATGATTGAGCATGTGTACATGGAATTCTCTACAAGCAACTCCATAAGCATGGAGCAGAACTTGCATATGTGAATCTCCTACCCCACACCATTGGGGTAAATACATTAGATCCCACCCATAATATTCACACTGAAAGTGCTAAAACTGAAGTAGCAGTTTCTTCATTTCGGATCACCTGTTCCAAAGAGCTTTTCTTTTCTGAAAAGCAGGTCAAGACATTGCTGTGTTTTCCTCTGGTAGCTGTTAACCTCTTTATGAAAAATATATTAGTGCAAATTTAGATTTTGTATCTGCCAGAGGTAGCAAGAACAGAAAAGCCAAACAGAGTACAAGGCACATTCTGTTTTTTGGTTACTTTTTGCAGAGATGAAACAATCTTTTCACACCTTTGAAATGCGCTGTGCTCCTGAGCTAGGAAAGAGATATCACTTTAAATGATTCAACAGCAAAAGCTTAAAAAGAACCACTGGAGGTGCGAGAACAACTCGGGTGGAGTACAACTATGTAATATCCAGGGAATGTATCAGCTGGTGAACATACACTATGCACTGAAAAATAAATTTTCAGGAAATGGTTTTTATCCAGCGGTGGTTTAAATGCTTATGGAAGACACCGGAGCCATCTGCCAGTGGAACAGGATAGCAGGCATGTTTTGTGGACTTTCCAACTCTATGATATCCTTTCTGAGGTGAGGCAGCCAGAACTATAAGCAGTACAGTGGTACCTCAGGTTACATACGCTTCAGGTTACATACGCTTCAGGTTACACACTCTGCTAACCCAGAAATAGTGCTTCAGGTTAAGAACTTTGCTTCAGGATGAGAACAGAAATCGTGCTCCGGCAGCGCGTCAGCAGCAGGAGGCCCCATTAGCTAAAGTGGTGCTTCAGGTTAAGAACAGTTTCAGGTTAAGTACGGACCTCTGGAACGAATTAAGTACTTAACCTGAGGTACCACTGTATTCCAAATACAGTCACACTGTATTATGACATAGGCAGTTTTGTTTTCACTTCCATTTTTAATTATCCCTAGCATGGAATTTGCCTTTATTCACAGCTACCATACACTGGGTTGGCATCTTCACTGAGCTATCCACTGCAACACCTTGACTCTCTCAAGGAGGAAACCTCTGACACTTTTATGTGGCTCTAATGTAGACTATTGCTGAAAGCTTATAGCCACATATTTTGCCTCGCCCACTTTTGCCTGTGACCCCACCTACCACTTGCAGGTGGCCCCTGCAAGGCTGCCCACAAGGGCATGTGGCTCTCAGACAACAACAAAAATCCCTGCCCTGTTCTGCAAGATACCCAACAGTTGAATTGAAACCACATTCAAGAAGGCATGAAATATTTAAACAGATATTCCACAAACTGGCTGATCTATGAAAAGCTGAGTCAAGCTAAAATGGGTCGGAAACCAACACTCAGAAGATTAAGTCGCATGCAAAAAAGTCAACCTCTGGGTGGAATGAGTGGTTGTAGAGATGGATTTTGGCAGGGATCACGAAGTTGGCCCTGTCATTTCCTTAGCAGTTTAGGGGGAGTAAGACATAAGAAAATACGATTCTGCTGGATTTGGCCAGTGGCCTAGATTTTCATGGTAATCAACCAGATGCCCACAAGAAGCCCGGTAGCAGAACCTGAATGCACCCAAATGCTTGTCACCTGTGATTCCCAGCAATGGGCATTCAGAGGCGGTGGGAACTTCCTGAGGCATGAAATAACATGAGGTATTTCAAAAGTACATATATTTTAAAATCTGGTATTTATCATTGTTTGGAAGTTGTTCCAACACAAAAAACACCAACAAGCCATTTAAAATGGGCTAGCAGAAGCTACTCATATTATTTGCCGTAAATGTACAGCTGCAAAAAATAGCTCCAAAACGAGCAGATTATTATTATTTTATTAAGATAGAGTGCGAAAAAGGAAAGGAAAGTGTGAATGAGAATTTAAAAAATAAACAATACTGTTACCTTACAATACATTTATATGTAGATATGTATTTCTTATTATCCTAATACACATATACTTTTCAATAACCTAATATATTATGTGTAAACTCATTCCAAATATCATTGTACTTATCCAAAAAAGCCTTTGTCTATAAGCTGTCTGTTCATATGTTGACAACGTTGACATGTCGTAAAGCCATTGATTAAGGGGGCCAAAACAAGCAGATTAAGCTGAAATCTCTGTGAAAAGGAACCCATGGGGGGGGGGGAATGAGTGAGTGAATGTTCAAACACTTCTGAATTTTTAAAACCAAACAGAATTCACTTTAAAATAGATACAGTCTGGTGGGAAATTGTTTTCAAAAATCATTACAATTCTGGTTGAAGCCTACAAATGGTTTTTGAAAATGACATAGTTTTTTTAAAAAAACAACTTCATTTTTGTTGGTGTTTTTAAATCTATCTTCCACTCCTGCACATACTTTGGAGCCTTTATGTGTTTGGTGCCTGATGTATCTCAAATCCTTTCTCAGATTGCCTCCAGAATTATTCGCAAACTTTGGGAGACGGCTGTGATACTGAGAATGACAGTGTCAGAAATCCACCGTTACTGTCATGAATTGTTGTCAAGTCTTTTGGAAAAGCTCAAAGCTTTCCTCTAGCTTTAATATTGTGTTCTGCAGCTGGCCAAAAAGGATACCGTGGCCACAATACACATTCTGAACAAAATGAAATATGTTAGATTTGATCTCAGGTGGCAGGAAGGCAGAGAGGACGGAATATCCCATTCATCATATACTTATGAGGGCATTAATCGTCATTCCGCTGTGCCTCGTACATTGAAAGATGAACGGCAGAGAACATACGGAAACAGTTTCAGGTAAGTACTTTTTTCAGGTGTTCCCCCCCCCTCTTTTTGGCAATAATCTATTTTGAGGATCAAAACACCCCTCTGTTCAGTTGCACCTCATATATTTCTAGCCCTACATCTCCATTTGTGCTTCCCAGCGCTGCCATTAAAATGAAATACAAGCTTGTGTTGGATTATGTTTAAGAAAGTTCTTGTGAACAGCTCTGGCAGCAGCTTTAAGGATTGACTGGAAAAACCAGCCTCCACCCTGCCTTTGTGCAAGAAGGCAGAGTGGCATAATCCAAGGTCCTAGGAGTTGGACCATGAAGTCACAGATGTTTCTGGACTCCAGCGTCCATCATCCCTAACCATTGGCCAAAGGGCCACAGGTTCCCCATTTGTGCACTAATACATGTGATGGAGAGTTGGATGTTTCTCACTGATCATGCCAAATGTTTTGAACTGCTCTTAGACCTGCGGGTGTAGGGAGGTATATAAATTCAATTAAATAATTTAATTAAACATGTATAAAAGCATATAAAAAACATAATAAAGCATTAAACATTTTTTAAAAAAACCTTTCCTGCGCAGGATTGCCTTTAGATGGCTCAGGGGTCAGATAATTCCATACCGTCCAATGAAAATAGGGACATCCCAAGGAAAAGTGGGACATTCTGAGATCAATTCAGAAACGGATACGGCTTCTCTAAATCAGGGATGTCCCTGGAAAATAGGGACACTTGGAGGGTCTGGCATCCTTGTACCACACATTTCGTTCTGTTTTTAGATATTTGCGCATACTTTTTGGCACAAACATTTCATGTTTATTTTAAAGAGTGTCAACTCCCCAGTTCCAGTTTTTGTTTGCTTTTAACCATCCTACAGTGATTTGATCCTTCACAGTCAAATAAATTCTACGGAGAAATGCTCTCAGCTCCTGCATAAATGAAAAACACAGAAGTATATTCATATAGGAAGAAATAGTTCCCGGGCTTATATGCACTGAAACGATCAAGAACTACAAAAGACAGAAGCTACCATACTACATTTTGGCCGCTTTTTAAAATTTCCCTTTCAGAAACCAAAAGCTGTTTCTTTGCAACGAACCGTGTTCCATATGCCCTGAATTAAGACCCCCCTTTTCCTTTTAAAAAATAAATTTGATTTAGAGTTCCCAGGCCTTTGTAGCCTTCAGTGTTTACATATACACACTCCCGGATCTCGCCCGCCTCCGATAGATGGTTGGAGCCAAGCGTGGCAGCTGGTTAATCCAAGTTTTAAATGAAGCTCATTGCAAACATTTGCAGTCATAAACTCTTCAGGTTAGATCATAGAGAAACGTTTCCTCCATCATTTTAAGCATTCTGGACAAGTGCTGGGAATAAGATACAATTTCATGTAGGAATTTGAAAGGAGGAGGTAGGCTCCACTGGGTAGACCTGAGAATGAGGAAAGTTTCTGCAGAGATGGGTGTGCGGAATGAAAGTACACCATAAATTTAAGGTACAAAATATGCTTCAATCTTTTTCTTAAAAAAAAAAAAAAAAAAAAACCCTTGGGGGATCATACAAAATGTTGCCTTCATTTGGAAACAGTAATTAAATTCCCTAGGCTTTGCATGCAGCAAACTCCTGCTCATGCAGATGGATTCAACTGCTTTGTTTGCTTTGAAACCCATAGAAGATAATAACAAATCCTGATCTTTATTAGTACTTGAAGTTTTCAGCAGCCGTAATTGACCAGCAGCTGTCGAAGATTTCGTTCAATGCTGCACAGAACAGCTGACTTTCTCTTGACTCAAGGGGCCATTTGATGCTTGTATATAACTTTGGTGTTTGTTTCACTCCCCTCCCTCCCTTTTTGAAAGAAATAACCAAGTTAATATGAAATCAACTACAATGAATCCTTTTAAATCCCTGGAAGCTCAAAAGGATATGTGCGTTATATAGCTTTAGGTACCTTTGGAGCAAATATCTTTTATTTTATAAACAACCAACCAACCCTAAAACCCCTTGCTAACAGGAGTATTGGTGAAAGAGTTTTATTTTTAGTTAATTTCTCTGAGGGTGTGACCTTAAATTGTAACATCTAACTGTTGGTGATTCTTCAGTTATCACACAGTTTAGGGTGTCTGGGGTGTGGCAGCTATTCAGACAAGACCAGAAGACACCAGAAATGGATTACGAATATAGAACTGTATTTGTAAGATAGATTTTCCCCAATAGAGGCTAAAGTTTAAAAGCAGCAATAGCATCATCCTCTGTTTGATGCTGCAGCTTTAACCTCAGAAGAGGTAGTTTTGGGACTGAAGACCAGTTCTGCATCCTACCTTTGTTTCTTTTATCTCATAAAATTCTGTCAATGCCACCTCTTTGGACCTATGTAAATCATGACACTACTGTCCAAGCTATCGATACTCCTGTATTAGCTTTTGGTATCTTCCCATCAATCCTGTCAGCCATGCCCCTTGACCCAGATCCCTGTGTGATCTTACTTCCTTTTCCCCAATTCCATACTTCAGCCATCTCAACGATTGGTACTCATAAGTATCTCCTGTTGTGAAATTTGGCTTTGTCTCTTCTTTTGTCGTTGGCAAGAAGTGCTCTTGAAATCAGGGTAACTAAACATCAATTATGGCTGCAAGCCGTGAGTAAGATTCTTACGGTCGTGCATCAGTTTCGAAATGTGAATGTGAAATTCTTTTCTTTTAAAGTGTTTTCTTTTAAAATGTACAGAAGGAATGCTAAAACAGTGAAAGGGGTGGGGGAACAGGATAGGACTGTCAGATTTTGAAACAAGCCAGCTTGATGTGACTCTCTCAGTTTATATTGCTCATTCCAATGCCATGTGAAGCTTTGTCTGCTGATATCTACAGATTGACCTATCATTAAGGCACATGAAGAGGCATGGCCATTCATCCTGGTCAGTTGGCAACCCTGTCTGTCATCATTTGGAGCATTTCCTTCTGATTTTCAGGCAGAAAGGTCATGCATGGATCTCAATCTAGGTGACTGTTAAGCTGTTTACTTCAATATTGCCTCAAAATGGTACTTTCTCAAGCTGAACAGTTATCATGATAGGAAAGATATCCCCATCATTCTGGTCTTTGGTAGCCATTTTGTAGAACTACACAATCACTTTATAAGATTGGCCGTTGCTTTGATGTTAAGTGGCGATATACTGATTCTTGTAAAAATTGGGAGGAATTCAACATCATGTAAATTTGATGGTTCTGTCAGTACAAGCATTTCTGCTTGCTGGGCAGAAGATCTCTCCTCTCCTCCCTCTGTCCAGTGTTCTGGGGATTCTCTCCCCCCCCCACCCTGCCCCCCAGGACTGATTGTGGGGTGTGTGTATGGTTGGAGGGAAGAGGTGGAAGCCCTGTTGCCCAAGCACATCTTTAAATCTGGCCTATTCTTCCCCACACTTGGGTAATAGGCTTCGACTTCATAAATCCAGGCATTCTAGTTGTGTGCAAAACCAAATGCAAGCAGGGAGAGAAGGGATGAGACTGCAGAAGTTTTACCCCAATCATGGCTTCATGAGTTGGAGGGTTAACTTCCAAAGAGTTCAGTGAAGGCTGTTCAATTTGGGAAAATAAAGCACCACATCTTCAAGTTAACTGTCACCAATCCCCACCCTTCTACCTTCTTGCTTCCCCCTCCTTAGTCCAAGTGTTGTCTTTGCAGAAAGTGGATGAGGACAAAACTAGAATTAGTTGGCTCAGCCAACATTGACTTTGGCTCCACATACAGTTGGCCTCCTTGCCTTCTCGCCTATCAGTGCCAACGAGTATCAGCAACTCCTGGACTCATGGAGGCTTCCTGCATGAATCAGAACACACATGGGGAGATCAGGGCTCTAACTCACACAGGGAGCCTCAGTAGAAAATATTTCCACCTTCAGAAACTGTCCATCCAACAAGAAGAGGAAGGTGGAACTTAGCATGTTTGGCTCCACTAAGGTCACTCATATGTTGCTTTTATCTGTGATGAGTAGAATGCTTGAAGAGGGCTAGATTCTCTTATTTGTGTAGGAAAAAAATGTCATTGTAAGCAGCCCAAACATAAGGTGACAGAAAGTGTTCCCTGTAGGGAAAATGGTCTCTCTCCACTCATGTTTGCGAGTGCTGAATAATTTTCAAGAATTGGTTGTAGGCCTTTTATAAAAGCTTTAATTGAGATCTGCAAAAAGTAACCAAAGGCATTGAAAATTGATGTGTGTGCTATATAGAGTAGGTGATGCTCAGGTTTATAGCAAGGTGAAATTTATTAAAATCCTGAGGGAAGATCTTCAGCGACTCTTCTCCTTGGGCCCAGATTAGGAAATGTCTTATATTATAGGTGGGGAACTGTATCTGACCAGATGTATCTGATCCTTATCCTTCCATCCTCCCATGGGCCAGGAGGCAGGAGGCAGGCCTGCTCATTTGATAGCACAAAAATGTCATGTGACCTGCTTTCCTTTGCCAATGCAAGTTGATATCAATCCACTGTGGACAAAGGCACTTGCAAAGCACAGGTTTGCAGACTCTGGCGATCTGCTGATGGCTGGCTTTTGCAAAGTATGGGACTTTTCTCAAGTCTGCCATAAACAGGTTAAAATCATAGAATTGTAGAGTTGGAAGGGGTACTGTCCAACTCCCTGCAATGCAGGAATATGCAGCTGTCCCATATAGGGCTTGAACTTGCAACCTTGGCATTATCCGCACTATGCTCTAACCAAATGAGCTATTCAGGTTGGCATAATGTGGTACCCATGTGTTGTGTTGGATTTATCATTGTAGCATGTCCATTAATTTAGTGTAATTGTGAGTCACGAAGAAATGTGACAGCAGCAGCATGGGGGGGGGGGTTAGAATTTTCCAAACAAATACTAAATGAAAGAGGTTTTCCTTCATCTTTAAGTAAGACACTGAATATACCTGGTGCCCCCCCCCCCATTTAGTCCTTAATTTAATTAATACTTTACAAATTTTGATTGCTTCAATAATTCAGCGTTCAGTCCATTGCCTCATCAGCACTGCAACACTTTGGCTTTCCTTTTTCTTCATTATTCATTCCCTCACTTCATTTTACACTTGTTTATCTGTTTTCAGCCACTTAAAAGAGATGTGTATTTTATTCATAGCCAATCAGAGGAATGCCTTGGATGGTTTGTAGGAACTTGCTAAAGTACAGGAAATGCCGCAGGCTGTTTTCTTCCAGTTCACTTGATGAAAGGGGATGCAATCGAGAGTGAAGGGTCATCTGTTTCATCACTAGAGGTTGTTTCGGATATTAGCAGCACAATTCTAGATATGTCTACCATTCTACCCACTTCTACTTAGAACAAGGTACCAATGAATTCAATGGGACTCACTGCAAGTTTAGTGCACATAGGATTGCAGACTGCTGGATTGCCAGAGCCTTCAGCAGAATATTATTTTGTTTCTTCATGGATGCCTTGTGACGAGGGGAAGCATCCAACTGTGACAGAGAGGAAGACAGAGTTCATAGGTTTGAGATAACTACCGGGAGAGCAATGTGTGGGACTGAAGAATTAGACGCCAAAAGCCAATCCAGAGTGAGGATGGAAACTAATTTGTTTTAACAGCTTCAAAGTTTTTGGTTTATCTGAACAGAAGGTGGAAACAGATAACCTAGGCATGGCTGACACTTTAAAGTTTGTCCCACGGTGATTCATGTCCCACCTTTCTGATCCCCAAAGAAACCAGGAGCTGTCGGGTAGGACAAGTAGGCACATGGTGGCAGGAGCCAAACATTGTTGAGAAGACTTGAAATGGTACTCTCTACCTGCCTGTAGCAGCTGTCAGAACTAGAAACTGCTTGAAGCAGAAAATGTAAGGAAAATTCAGTCAGTAACTAGCAAGCTAGATACATGAAATTAAAACATAGGATGTTATGCAAACAGATTTTTTATTTTTTTATTTTACTCAGCTCCAGCCATTAAAAGCTAATCAAAGAAGAAAGTTTCATGTGGAATAATTCTGGAAAACATTCAAGCTTCAGCATTGAAAACAGATTGGTTGACAAGCAGGGGCACCAACTATAGGGCGCTCTGGGTCCCCGAGCACCCAAATATTTTGTTGTGGGTGCTCAACACCCACACCACAGGGGCCCTGACACAACTTCTGAGGTCTCACAAGGCCTCAGACAGCATCTCTGGTGGCCCCAGAAGTCAGGTTCTGAGGCCTAGGGGCATCCATGACATCATGAAATCACTTTGGCAAGGTGATGTCATGACATCACACACACTGGGCACCCATAATCTGGGGCCCAAGTCGGCTCCCCTGGCGACAAGGAATTTTACAGTCATTGGCAGCCAATGAGAATACTGTAACTCCCGATATGCCTTTATGGCTTGGATGCTGCATCTAGAAGATACCATAAGGAATGATTGTAAGGATATAAGAAGAGCCCTATCGGATCAGGACAAAGTCCCATCTAGTCCAGCACCCTGCTCCCACAGTGGCCAACCAGATGTTTCTGGGAAACATACAGGCAGGATTTGAGCACACAACCACTCTCTCCTCCTGTGGTTTCCAGCAACTGGCATTGAGAGGCATAAAGTAAAAAGGTAAAGGGACCCCTGACCATTAGGTCCAGTCGTGGACGACTCTAGGTTTGCGGCGCTCATCTCACTTTATTGGCTGAGAGAGCCGGCCTACAGCTTCCGGGTCATGTGGCCAGCATGACTAAGCCGCTTCTGGTGAACCAGAGAAGCACAGAAACGCCGTTTACCTTCCCACTGGAGCAGTACCTATTTATCTACTTGCACTTTGACGTGCTTTCGAACTGCTAGGTTGGCAGGAGCAGGGACCGAGCAGCGGGAGCTCACCCCGTCATGGGGATTCAAACCATCGACCTTCTGATCAGCAAGTCCTAGGCTCTGTGGTTTAACCCACAGCGCCACCCGCATCCCATTGAGAGGCATACTGCCACCTTTACCCATGATAATTTCACTGAAATTTTCTCTCCCCTTTGATATTTTTTTTTACTGCAATTTATTGCAAAAAATGAAGGACAAACTTTTGGCACAGCAATATAACATGCCACTGATGAAGACCTTTGTTTTGAAATGTGTTTGTGGTATTCATGGTAACAGACATGATAATTATTTTATTATGAGTAATTTCATGTTTTAAACATGGTTCTTACCCCGCCCCCTCTAATCCTCATCATTTGCACCTCTGTTGTTTGCAAATATATTCTTTGTGTATCAAATGCTCCTCTTTCAAGTAGCATAAAGGAAAGGGGCTTTATACGTTTTCATAGTGAACAGTACTTTAAAATGTACTATCCAACATGCTGTATACTTTAATATCCAAAATGACGTGCTGTGTTAAAAACAACAACAAAATAGTATCAAAATGCTAAGAATTTTTTTCCTGGCATCAAACAGGATAAAAGTTCACTTTCCATCCACTGAAAGGCAAATCCAGGGCTGCAATTCACTTTCCCTCCTATCCCACCCTAAGCATGTAATCAATGCCAATTGAAATTGCTTTTGAGGCACTGTTATGCAAATGCATTCACTTAGTATATACCAGATGAAAAGTTGAAAATGCCTGTGGGTGGAGAGGAGGGTGGAAAGCAGAAATCTTAAGCAAATGGAGAACAAGTGTTTTTCTTTGGGGGTTTTTTGGGGGAGGGCTATAAACATGGTGGGTTGGAAGAGGCGAGGACATCCTTGTTTCATAGAATCATAGAATTGTAGAGTTGTATGGGACCCTGAGGATCATCTAGTCCAAATTCCTAATACGCAACTGTCCCATACAGGGATCGAACCTGGAATCTTGGTATTATCAACATCACACTTTAAGCAACGGAGCTATTCAGGCTGACCATTATACTGTGTTGGACCACTTGATGTCTCAGTCATTTCCCCCCAAATTCAAGTCTAGTATTTTGCCACTGACACACAGTTTGGGGCCACAGCTGGAACTATGGTGTCCATGAACCTCTGTACCGAGGATGCTGTGTGCCTGGAAGGCAGTGAGCAGGCAGTGCTGGTTCTAGGTTTCCTGGGCAAAGCTGAGACCTCTTGTGTTCAACCTCCTCTACTGGAAGCTCTTGGTCAGCTTACCTGGTAGTGACAGTGGAAGGCGGCAGCATTTTCACCAGTTGGGTCCAGCTGCCATTTTTATTTCCTGCCATGCCCCATATGTAGTAGTGTTGCTTTAGGGAAGGGGTGGGGATCAAATGGACCCAGTCCTGAGCTTCCTCATCTCCTGTGGGCTACTTTCACAAGTGGCTGGTGCCATCCACCTGCCTATCACCTAATGGCAGCATGGTGTCAGATGACCCAACTTCAAGAGAAAGAATTGGGAGAACGCATTAAGCAGTTGCCTTCCCTATTTTAGCTTTGGGTGGAATTCAGTGTGGCACTAAGCTGGAGGAATGAGGAATGGGAGGAATGAGGTGCAACAAGGCTTTTCACACTCCACCCCCCCCCATGCACCCCCTAAACCTGTTTTGGTGTTTCCCTCCCAATCCTCCATAACAGATTTAGGGGGCATGGAAGGTGTAGAGGTAGAAGAGGGCAGAAATCAAATTCATTCTATGTGGTTCTATGTGTATTTGTTTCATTATTATTATTGGTTCATTTATTTTAGTAATGTTTAATATATACCAGTAATTGGACTTGTATACCACTTGGAGATTTTTATTTTTTTAAGGAAGTGGTTTATACATTTTCTGAACAAATAAACAAGCAACTATCCTACGTCATATCGTCTCCTCCCCATCTTAAGTCTCCGACTAGCCCTTTCAACCAATTCTCTCCCCCACCATTCTATCACACTCCCCAAATGTCAATCATTCTGCCATGCATTCTTCAGTTACAGGAACCTTTTCCCCGGGTAAGTATATAACCTACATAAGCTAAAAAAAATGGAAATCCTGTGGTAATTCTTCAGTTTATACATTAATTGTATATAGTGCAAGATGAATGTCTAAGCAGCTAGATATAATTGCCAACATTTGTGACTCTGGAGAATACATCTGCTTTGATCTTTGTGATAAACAAAGTATCAAGGCCCATAGATTAGCGTGCTCAGCAGTTAAAGCTGAACATACAAAAAAAGAAGTCACTACAGAAATAGCATCTAGGTAGATGGTATATTTTGGACTGGAAGGAACTATAATTTGAAATATTTACAGTGTGAAGTTGCCCATGTTATTGTGTGAAGCTGCCCGTGTTATTGTAAATAAAAGGCACTGGGAATCTGAATTTGAGAGCTGTTCTAACCTAACAATCTATTCCAGATAACGAAGCATAGCTAAATGCATAGAGCATATCTAGTCATTTCAATGGAGGAGAGCAGTTTGCATGTGCAAATTGACGTGAGAGAGCATAGGTCCCTCCCTTGAAATCAATTAGGCCCTTTTCACACATGAGATTTCAGTGTATGGCTTTACATTCTTTTAAAGAAGAGGAATTTGTGAAATCTTGTAAGGTGACCCCATCAAGTAAACCAGTTGGGACCTATAAATTCTCTAGGTATAATTTCCCTCTGTGAAATATAAATTTGTCTTTATGGGGTAGAGTTAAAAATGCAAAGCTAGCTATTGCTGTTAATGAATCATTTAAGTTGATATATCTGCTGTTTTGATAGGATTAACTATATTGCAATGTTCTTCAATTAAAATGCACAAATAACAGTTGCATATCTGCATATTGACCAAAAGCTTGCTCTTCTCAGACACACACAGTCAGTTGAGACATCATCACTACAACCTAGTTCTCTTTCAGCAGAAAATGTAAAAGTACATCACTGGTGAAACACAGGATTGTACCTAACAAAATGGAGTAAAGGAATCTTATGCTCTGCTGCTGCAAGATTCCTCCAACCGATTTCAGATGCTAAATATAGCGCCAAATGACTCAGCCCACAATGTTTGGTTGATGTCCCTCAGCCCCCTGGCCAGGGTTATTTGGGATACAGGGGTCTGGGGGAGGAAATAAGGGAAGAGAAAGTTTTATTGCATGAATTATCTTCTGCCCACATAACATCTGACGCAATCCATAATTTTCCGCAAGAGGTGTGTCCCCAAATGAGGACTGTGATCCAGACCCCCATCCATTCAAATGTATATAATTTGTTTTCAGCTGAATTATCTGAGAAGCACAGTGATGGACATGCTTATAACTGCTCATAGCTTTTCTTTGCCTCACTAAGGAAAAAAAGACCAGAGAGAGAAAAAACACTGGAAAAAACTGAATCAAAGAAACCCCAACTGGAGTACTGAAAACAAAAACAAACCAACAATTATTAGCAGATAGCTGCTGCTCCTGAATACCAAAGAACTAAATAATTTCTAGTTACTGTTAGCACATATCATTCCTTGCTAAGAAATCATAATGTCTGTCCAAACAGATAAGTCCACCTAAAGATATTAGTTAACATCTTCAACTTATGTGTCCCACTTTACTGACAAGTGCTTGGAGCATTGTATGGTTAGCTACATTTATCTCCTGATCCTCGCAGCAACTCACAGCTGTTAGGCTGAAAGACAATTAGTTGCACAGCCCATCCCCATATGTTTGGTGGCTGAGCAGGGATTTGCAGCCAAGATTCCCACATCCAAACCCAATGCTCTTGCTAGCTATTGCACCACATTAGCTCTAGGAACATTAGAAGCTGTCTTCTAATCCAACTGGGGCCCATCCAACTCTGTATTGTCTACAATTATGGGTGATGTCTTTCCAGGTTTTCAGAGAGGGGCCTCTCCTAACTCTACCTGGAAAAGCTGCAAACTGAACCTGAGACCTTTTGCATGTAAAGCATATTCTCTACCACTGAGCGATGGTCTCTCAAACCAGCTAGCCAACAGGACACATCTTAGCAGGTGCAGGCACAATGTATCCACTCAAACCATCTGACCAGTAGGTTGTAGATGCCATCATGGTAACCTCCAAATATTCTGCCAACCCATGAGTGCCATTCCTTTGCAGGTAACCTACAAACAGTAATGCAGTATGTCATCTGATGTGGGATGCTTGGCCCTCTACTCACTGTCATCTGGGTGCAGTGTGGAAATCTGAAGTTTAGCCAGAGTCTCAACCTGTGCTCAGGCATTCACCTGGACACACGACAGCTCAAACTGTGGACGAAGGACCACATTCCCCGTGTCTCTCATGCACACCAGCCCAAACTCCCAGTGTTGAGTGGGCAAAGTCTGCAGGGGGCATGCACTTCATTTCCTTTGAACATGAGCAGAACCTTCTGCACTGCACAATCTGATAAAGAAGCATCCCTGATAATCATTGTCATCATCAGTGCTTTTCTTCTAGGGAAAAAAAGGGTGTTGGTACTCACAATCTTACAGGAAGTGCCACATTTTTAATCAGTGTTTCTCTTCTAGGGAAAAAAAGTGCCGGTACTGTGTAGCCTTGAGTACCCCCAGAAAAAAGTGTTGGTCGCCATTATTATTTATTGAATTTATAGATAATGTATTATGCAGGGGGGACGCGGGTGGCGCTGTGGGTTAAACCACAGAGACTAGGACTTGCCGATCAGAAGGTTAGCGGTTCGATTCTCCGCGACGGGGTGAGCTCCCATTGCTCTGTCCCTGCTCCTGCCCACCCAGCAGTTCGAAAGCATGCCAAGTGCAAGTAGATAAATAGGTACCGCTCCGGCGGGAAGGTAAACGGTGTTTCCGTGCGCTGCTCTGGTTCGCCAGAAGCGGCTTAGTCATGCTGGCCACATGACCCAGAAGCTGTACACTGGCTCCCTCGGCCCATAAAGCGAGATGAGCGCCGCAACCCCACGGTCAGTCATGACTGGACCTAATGGTCAGGGGTCCCTTTACCTTTATTATGCAGGGGGTTCTTCTTGCATTCAAGCAAATGTCAGTAAAGCCCTTTTGTATGTTTCACACACTCAATATGGGAAGACTAGGAATTGAGTAGGTGAGGCCTATGTGCACAGGGTGGCTCTTGCACATGTGCCCCTGCACCAAACCACAAGTTTCATGAACACCTGACCACACCTATAGTTCCACTGAAATTGAGATGGAGATGATATTGGGGAGCTGGAGCTGAGCTTCAGCACTTTGTTATTAAAAAATCAACTGGGAGTGGTTATGGACTGGAGAGGAGAGGATTGGTTTGCTGTACAGTCATACGTCATGTTACATCCACTTCATGTTATGTTCTTTCAGGTTACGTCCAGCGGCAAACCGGAAGTACCGGAAAGGGTTACTTCTGGGTTTTGCAGCTTTCACATGCGCAGAAGCACAAAATGATGTCACGCGCATGCGCAGAAGCGGCGAATCACAACCCGCATGTGCGCAGATGTGCCGCTGCGGGTTGCACTCTTTTCATGTTGCGAACGGGCCTCCAGAATGGATCCTGTTAGCAACCAGAGGTACCACTGTACAGGATGTGGCAAGTGAGACCATAAAGGAGGCCTCCAATGCCAAGATGAGACGCAACCAGGGAGAAGAGGCCCTTCTGGAAGTGGAATTGGAAGTATGGGAGGGGTATCTAGCTGTGACAGGACTGAGATTAAGAATTTCTCCTTTTTTCAGCCAAGATGTGCTCCCTGCTCTCAACCAAAACTCTGAAGAACTCCAATCTCAAGAACAGTGTGGGAGCTACAGGATGGTGGGAAAGCAAAAAGTGAGGGAACAATTGATCTATACTCACGTCAATATTTAAGCATACAACAGGCAGTCTTGCTTGAAGAACCCCAACACTTTGGGCATCTTTCTTCAGAGGGAAGATTACTCATCACTACACTCTTTGCCACTCTTGGACAATTTAAGGCACATAAAAAGAAGTGGGGACCCCATTCCTTAATCTCCCCAAGTCTAAAGATCCACATCTGTGCTTTTAAAGATCTCACCTAATCTTTCATTGCTAGCTGGCAGAAAATAACTTGACAAGGTGAGATAAAGGGTGCTCTTGTTTGAAAACAGTGTTTCTTTTATGTTACGTCATAGTTATTAAACCCCAAACATCTGTCTCATAATGGCTATAAATGCATGCTCTTTGGAAGGCAGGTAAGGAGGCTGCTTTTCTTTTCTTTCTTAATCAGAAAACTAAAGGACACCAGGAGATTAGCAGAGGCTTACGGATCCCTTTCACCTTCAGGTCAATGTTGTAAAATGACTGTTCAATACTCTGTATGAAATGACTGACTGTGATCTCTATTCAGCTGACCAGTAATCAAGTGACCTTTAGTTTAACACTCCTTTGGACCAGGAAATTATACCAGGGCAGAACGGTATTCCTGAATTTTGACATTAGAAGCAGCATCCAGCTGGCCCTTGTAGCACTATTATCAAGCTTTGAAGTCGGTATTAATCATTTCCCAACATCCTCCTCCTAAAAAAAAGCCAAAGACCTATCTACATCAGCATTTTGTCCTCAAAGCAGCCAAACAGATTTCTCGCTTTCCGTGCTCTGACGCTCTCCTAACATTTCACCATATTCTAGCATACATATGGGTAACCCACAAACCATGCATTGTATGGGGCCCTCAAAGTCCCTCAGAGTAGCTTCATGGGTGCCCAGGTCATCCTACTGATGCCAAATGCCCCTGCCAAGTTTGCATTTCCCCAAGTCAGTGCAGAGTTCAGCAATCGATATGTGCCCATGCAGGCAATTAAGAAAATATCTTAATTTAAACTGACTAATGTGGGGGAGGGAGACAGTGCTCCTGAAGGTAAGAGTCTATTAATTGATGAAGATGATCATCCAAATGTCATAGACCAAATGGAGCAAGCAGCAAGCAGACCTAGTGGTGGGAGGAAAAAATCCTTAAATAAGAGACACGGGGGAATGACTAATGGACTTCAATGTCTGTACACTAATGCACAAAGCATGGGAAATAAACAAGATGAGCTTGAGCTCTTGGTACAGCAAACTAAATATGACATAATAGGCATCACTGAAACCTGGTGGGATAAGTCCCACGATTGGAATGTAAAAATGGAGGGATACAATCTATTTCAGAGAAACAGACCAGACAAGAAAGGAGGAGGAGTGGCGTTATATGTCAGGGATGTGTATACCTGTGAAGAGATCCAAGATTTAGAACCTCAAAGCCAAAGTGAGAGCATTTGGGTCAAAATTAAGGGAGAGAAGAATAATAGTGATCTCATTGTGGGAGTTTACTATAGATCCCCAAGCCAAACGGAGGACATAGATGATGCCTTCCTGGAACAGATGGCCAAGCATGCAAAAGGAAGGGAGATAGTAGTAATGGGGGACTTCAATTACCCAGATATTTGTTGGATGTCAAACTCAGCCAAGAGCATAAGGTCAAACAGATTCCTCACTGGCCTTGCAGACAACTTCATTGTCCAGAAAGTGGGAGAAGCAACAAGAGGAACAGCCATTTTAGATCTGGTCCTAACCAATGTCGATGACCTGGTTAATGGGGTAGAAGTGGAAGGATCATTAGGCGCAAGTGATCATGCTCTTCTGAAGTTTACTATACAACGGAAAGGAGCAGCCAAGCATACTAGGACTCAATTTCTTGACTTTAAGAAAGCCGACTTCATAAAACTTAGGGAAGTGCTGGGTGAGATCCCATGGACAGTAATACTAAAAGGAAAGGGAGTTTGTGATGGCTGGGAGTTTGTTAAGAGGGAGATAGTAAAAGCACAACTTCAGGCAATACCAATGAGACGGAAACATGGAAGGTGCCTAAAGAAGCCAGGGTGGCTATCTAAAGAACTTTTAACTGAGTTAAGATTAAAAAAGGATGTGTACAAAAAATGGAAAAGGGGGGAAACCACCAAAGAGGAATTCAAACAAATAGCCAGCACGTGTAGACACAAAGTCAGAAAAGCTAAAGCACAGAATGAACTCAGGCTTGCTAGAGAGGTTAAAAGCAACAAAAAAGGCTTCTATGGGTATGTTCGTAGCAAAAGGAAGAACAAAGAAACAGTGGGGTCACTCAGAGGAGAAGATGGTGAAATGCAAACAGGGGACACAGAAAGGGCTGAACTCCTCAATACCTTCTTTGCCTCAGTCTTCTCCGATAAAGAAAACAATGCCCGACCTGAAGAATTTGGAGCAAAAGATTCAGCAGACGAAACACAGCCCAGAATAACTAAGGAGATAGTACAAGAATACTTGGCTAGTTTAGATGTATTCAAGTCTCCAGGGCCAGATGAACTGCATCCAAGAGTATTAAAAGAACTGGCAGATGTGATCTCAGAACCACTGGCAGTCATCTTTGAGAATTCCTGGAGAACAGGCGAAGTCCCGGCGGACTGGAGGAGGGCAAATGTTGTCCCTATTTTCAAAAAGGGGAAAAGAGAGGACCCAAATAATTACCGCCCAGTCAGTCTAACATCAATACCAGGGAAGATTCTGGAGCAGATCATTAAGCAAACAATCTGTGAGCACCTAGAAAGGAATGCTGTGATCACCAATAGTCAGCATGGATTTCTGAAAAATAAGTCATGTCAGACTAACCTGATCTCATTTTTTGACAGAATTACAAGCCTGGTAGATGAAGGGAACGCAGTGGATGTAGTCTACCTTGATTTCAGCAAGGCATTTGACAAGGTGCCCCATGATATTCTTGTAAAGAAGCTGGTAAAATGCGGTCTTGACTATGCTACCACTCAGTGGATTTGTAACTGGCTGACTGACCGGACCCAAAGGGTGCTCATCAATGGTTCCTCTTCATCCTGGAGAAGAGTGACTAGTGGGGTGCCACAGGGTTCTGTCTTGGGCCCGGTCTTATTCAACATCTTTATCAACGACTTGGATGATGGACTCAAGGGCATCCTGATCAAATTTGCAGATGACACCAAACTGGGAGGGGTGGCTAACACCCCAGAAGACAGGATCACACTTCAAAACGACCTTGACAGATTAGAGAACTGGGCCAAAACAAACAAGATGAATTTTAACAGGGAGAAATGTAAAGTATTGCACTTGGGCAAAAAAAATGAGAGGCACAAATACAAGATGGGTGACACCTGGCTTGAGAGCAGTACATGTGAAAAGGATCTAGGAGTCTTGGTTGACCACAAACTTAACATGAGCCAACAGTGTGACGCGGCAGCTAAAAAAGCCAATGCAATTCTGGGCTGCATCAATAGGAGTATAGCATCTAGATCAAGGGAAGTTATAGTGCCACTGTATTCTGCTCTGGTCAGACCTCACCTGGAGTACTGTGTCCAGTTCTGGGCACCACAGTTCAAGAAGGACACTGACAAACTAGAACGTGTACAGAGGAGGGCAACCAAAATGGTCAAAGGCCTGGAAACAATGCCTTATGAGGATCGGCTAAGGGAGCTGGGCATGTTTAGCCTGGAGAAGAGGAGGTTAAGGGGTGATATGATAGCCATGTTCAAATATATAAAAGGATGTCACATAGAGGAGGGAGAAAGGTTGTTTTCTGCTGCTCCAGAGAAGCGGACACGGAGCAATGGATACAAACTACAAGAAAGAAGATTCCACCTAAACATTAGGAAGAACTTCCTGACAGTAAGAGCTGTTCGACAGTGGAATTTGCTGCCAAGGAGTGTGGTGGAGTCTCCTTCTTTGGAGGTCTTTAAGCAGAGGCTTGACAACCATATGTCAGGAGTGCTCTGATGGTGTTTCCTGCTTGGCAGGGGGTTGGACTCGATGACCCTTGTGGTCTCTTCCAACTCTATGATTCTATGATTCTATGATTCTATGATCTTCTGGCAGTAGTTGATGATCTCAGAAGCTTTGCGAGCACCACTCATCATGATTTCAATTGTTTACCAATATAATATGGAAGCAATGCAACTATTTTAAATAAATAAATAATACATACTATGGGTGGCCATTTAGGTACCTTGAAAGTACTTGTGAGGTGAGTGGAAAGAAATACATTATTTCCTTTGTAGCATAACCAGCTCTACTATTAGGCGGAGTGAGAAAGCTACTTTCAGGCAGCAGAGGCTGAGTGTGTGTTTGCTGTCTTGCCCTTTTGCCTCATGCTGCAAAATGCTTTGGCCTTGTATGAAAGATCACTCAGATGGCCTAACACGATGTGACCCCATATAATCCAATCTTGAAAATCAGTGAATTTTGGCCTCATCATTTGATACCATATAAAATGAAGCACACACCACACAGTAATAAGACCGAGGCAGTAAAATGCCATGACTGACCTTTACCAACAATCTGAGAGACCTCAGACCAGATTATTGCGGGCCATGCTTTTCTATATAGCAACGTTTTCCTGAAATCAATAAGTATCAAAGGCAACAGTGCAGGACAATGAAAGCGAATATTATTTTATGAGAAATGGTTTCTGAAAAAATAACCATCTCCATTTTGAAGAAGCAGAAACTTGTAAGAGAAGCTGGTCCTAAGGTAAACTGCAATTTAAACAACAACAAAAAATGTATTCTTGTTATGGAAAGCCTTTCCAGTGCAATACTAATAGCTAATACTGATAATTACATTGTTGATTATAATCAACAATGTAGGTCCAGTTCTGTATGTAATATGCTATAGATTCATTTCTTCTGCAATTCTATTGTTACAGTCTTTTCTAACCTGGTGTCTCCCCAATGTTTTTGACTACAGCTCCCATCAGCCCTGAAAACTCACCACACAGGATGCGGCCGATGGGAATTGTAGTCCAAAACATCACCCAGTCCAACCTACCTCAGAGGGTTGTTGTGAAGATAAAATAAAAGCAGAAGTGTGCGCACACTGTCTTGAGCTCATTGGAGCAAAGGCAGGATAGAAATAATGTGGCCATTGGTGGCTGGCAAAAACATGTATTCTGGCAATGGAGGTCTAAGGGCATTGTCTTACACTTGTTTACTCAGAAGTAAATCTGTTGTATTCAGCGTGCATGGGGTTGCAGCTCAAACCATATAAAGCAGGGAAAACTAAATGCAGTTGCTAATGTCTCTCTCGCAGATGGAGATGTAACGATGGGCTTGCCACCACAGTCCTAATCAGAGAAGCCAGAGTTTCCCCGCATCTCCTCCTTATCATAGCACAATGGATTCTGCTTTTTTTATTCTTCCTCTGCATTAACGAAGCAATATCTGAAACATGCATGCATGTCTCACTCCCCCTCATCCATCACCCAACAATTTAAGGAGTTGTTATTTCTGTCACATTGTAAGCTGGAGATAAAAAGTGCACTACTGGAAAATATCAAAGTTGTTACCAGTTTGCAGCTCTGTAAAACAACTCGAGATTAGATTACACGCAGAAGGCCAAGGCTTGTGGAGCGAGTGCATTCTGATATTCTTTTAACCGAAAGAGCGCTCTTCCCTTTCTGCCTTGTTAGCACTGTTTAAAGAACAAAACCATATTGCTTCCCCTTCAAGCTAGCCAATTCAAATCAACTTCTTTTATGCCTGGAGTTCAATGATGAAAGAAAGGCAGGATACAAACATACCAATGCAATGAAATGAAAATAATAATTCCCTCCTGTGTTTTTTGTTCTAACCATTGTTCAGATTTATTAGAGCCTGGCTCTGGATGACCAGAACTGGACAGAGGGCAGTATTCAACTAAAATGTCCTGTCACTGCAAGGATTTCTGCTTGTGCATCAGGCTTCCTTCTCTCCCCCCCCCCCCGCCCTATCATCCTCTGTGTATCTCCCTCCCTCCTTAAATCTGCTCTGGAGGGTTAGGGGGACAGATTCTTCCCCCCTTTTTTTGAGGGGGGACATGGGGAAAGGAGAGGGAGCAGGTCCCATTCCTCAAGCTGAAATCCTTGCACTGATGGGAAATAATAATAATAATAATAATAATAATAATAATAATAATAATATACGTATATGTTGCCCAGCTGACTGGGTTCCCCCAGCCACTCTGGGCAGCTTCCTACACAATATGACATCAAACATTAAAAACATCCCTAAACAGAGCTGCCTTCAGATGCCTTCTAAAAGTTAGATAGTTGATTATTTCCTTGACATCTGATGGGAGGGCGTTCCACAGGGTGGGCGTGACTACAGGGAAGGCCCTCTGTCTGGTTCCCTGTAAGCTCTCTGAGCTAAACCCTCAGAGCTAGATCTTAGGGTCTGGGCTGAATGATTGGGGTAGAGATGCTCCATCAGGTGTACAGGGCCAAAGCCGATTAGGGCTTTAAAGGTCAGCACCAACACTTTGAATTGTGCTTGGAAATGTACTGGGAACCAGTGTAGTTCCTTTAGGACTGGTGTTATATGGTCCCAGCAGGACACCCCAAAATTTGTTGAGCTTGTCTTAGTAAAAGCCACACAAATTTTTGAGTTTTGGAGCTTTTAAAGGCATTTACGGCAAAATTTAACCCCCGTTGCCAGTTTTGCAGGACATTTGCCCAATTTTTGAAAAATAATCCAGGGTGCCATTTCCGTAAGTGAATTCCAAGATGTGTCCTGGAAAATCAGGAAGTATGGCAGCCCTATATATCCCCCAAATTAAAGGGTGAGTCCTTTAAAAGAGGCCCCATGGATACAGAGTACACATGTTCCATGGGGCCTCCTTTAAAAGACTTACCCTGTATGAGTGTCATCACTTTTGTAGCTAACATGGTGAGATTCATGCCCAAAGGGAAAAGTTAGGAAGCTTGTGGGGAACTCAAAGGTTTGAAGAAGTTTTTTTAAAAAAGCCTCTCTTTGTGGAGGACTTATGGGGATGGAAACACTGCAAACCGCCCAGTGGGGACCAGTCATGCTCAGTGGCAAGAGAATGCTGACTGAGTGCTCAGGAGGATGCAAATAAAAAATGGAGAGAGGGAAAAGGATGGGATGGAATGGAGCATCATTTGGGAGGACATGGCTAAGTGACTGAAACAGAGATCCAGTTCCTGGGGTAGGGCAAAGCACAGTTGGGGGGCACACCCCACTGGTGGAGTCCCCCCCCCCAGTGCCCAGGGCACACATGCAACACCATGGGGGCAGGGGACACTGCCAGAGTGACTACCTTCTTCTTGGGTGCCCTCCAGTTCGAGGGTGGCTGAGGGGGGTGCGGTGGCAGGGGGCATGTGCCAGCCCTGCACTGCTTTTACAGGCAGTGCTGGGTAGCAGGGCACCCAGGCTGCTGCCTACCTCCTGGGCACCCTTCCTGTGCTTGCCCAATGGTATCTCCTCCATGAGAGAGGGGATGTTTGCTCAAAGCCCAGTGCCTGGTGCTGCCCCCAAATATAAATGCCACCTGGGGCACTCTGCCCTCTCCTCATCCCCCTAGCTATGTTGCTGGCACACCCATATGCCCCAACCTGGATACTGAGGTATACTCTTAGGCCACATCCTCCCCATTCATTTAAAGCACTACAACTTTAAACAGCCATGACTTCCGCCAATTAGAGAACCAGTGTGGTGTAGTGGTTAAGAGCAGTAGTCTCGTAATCTGGGGAACTGGGTTCGCGTCTCCGCTCCTCCACATGCAGCTGCTGGGTGACCTTGGGCCAGTCACACTTCTCTGAAGTCTCTCAGCCCCACTCACCTCACAGAGTGTTTGTTGTGGGGGAGGAAGGGAAAGGAGAATGTTAGCCGCTTTGAGACTCCTTAGGGTAGTGATAAAGCGGGATATCAAATCCAAACGATTCTTCTTCCAATTAATCCTGGCAAATGCAGTTTGTTAAGGCAGCTGAGAATTGTTAGGAGACTCCTGTTCCCCTCACCGAGCTACAAGTCCCAGAGTTCACTGGGGAAAGGGAATTCTGGGAATTGTTGCTCTGTGAGGAGAAAAGGGGTCTCCTTACATCACCCTTAATAAACTTCTGATAGCAGGATTTTTGGGGTGGAAGTCATGACTGTTAAAGATGCTTTAAATGTAGGATGTGAATGTGGCCTTATATACATTGAATCATTGTTACTTACACTGTAAGTAATCCCCTCTCTGGCGTTTATGGCTTAACTAACACAATGCTAGGTAACACTTGCACTTTAATGTGTATTTGTATGTGTGCATAAAAAGCTTAGGGTTTGCTGTTTGCCATGATATACTAATCTAAAAATTTAGCTGATTGCAAAGGCTAAATCAGCAGTCATGCGGTGAGGTTAACCTGAGACAAAAACCACATTTTTCAACCAGAAAAGCAAACACTTTTCGCATGTACAACTCAACTCTGCTCTATTTCTGTGCTGTGTTATTCATTCTGAGAGCAGATCCGGCATAGCAACTGTTGCACTCTCACAGTATTTATGCTGCACTTTAACGGGACTCATTAAAAATAAACAGTGCAGAGAAAGGCAATTACAGTTAACAAACATCAGCACAAAAAGCCACAAATAAAAGGCCATTAAAAATGGAAAAATAATTACCCCAATTTTTCATTCTGCCTTACTGTCCATAACACACATTGATACTGACTTCAATTTAGTTGGCAGCTTTTGTCAGTTCCTGTTTCTTCCATTAAAGGTTTAACCTCCCATATCTGCAATCATAAAGAGGGATTGACGTTTTCCAACTGTTTTCTACAATTCCTGACGAGAAAACGGAGCCTTGCTCCCCAAGATGGCAGCTCCATTCATCTTTCTTTGAGCTTTGCCATTATAAGAGTACACCTTAAAAAAAGGTCTTGGCGATTACAAGCAGGTCTGCTCTTGGGGAGAAGGACCAAAGAATGTTAATCCCTCATTGCAAGATAGGGTTGACATTAAAAACGAGACGATCTTATTTGCCACCCTTTCCCACACCCACATGATCAAAATGAACTTTGCATCTCCAAACATGAAAATATGTATTGAGTAATAACCATGCAATTTAAAATGGCTTGTTTTCATTCAGTCTTAAATGTCAAAAGTCAAATGTTGTGTCTGCTTAACCTTAGTGAAAATCTGGATAGCTAAACTGGAGAGGAGGAACTCTTTTGGAACGTATTTGTGAGCTGACGTGCTCCTGACAATCTGTGTATATGGGAGGGTTTGAAATGTACATATTCTGGCTTTGGATTTTTAAAAAACAAAGAAGTAACTATTAAAACAGTCAGATTCCCTCCTCTCAAAACACACAAGCATACCAGAACATTAATAGATTCACTAACAGACCCTATAAATTTAGTTATTTGGTTCACTAAACAGCAAAAGTTATTTCTATTTATTCCAGTATTTTTGTAAGGGACACAGACCCTATTTAAGTCCAGGGGCACAGTGTGGAAAACAGGTCTACACATGCTCTGAGGTTTTCTACAGCAATCAAACACATGGAGACTGAGGAGACTATCAGCTTTATCTTTCAAAACTAGGGCTTGGTGAAGCCTCTAAGAAAGTTCATTCTTCCTATCAAAACTCTTCCGTTTCCTTTTAGAACCCTATGCATGTTTTGTTTGAGGGAGATCCTCTATGTTAACTTGGAATTGCACATTAAGTGAAATCCAAGCAAATTGTGAGGAAGAAGAACCCTACGAGGGTACCTCCATATTGCCCCTCCCCATCCTCTAGTCCTACTTCTTTTTGACTGCTTGCCACATTCCTCAGATATTTCACCTGACAAAAAACATCGGAATTCACTTGAGTTACATTTTAGACATAACACTAGCATTAGTTCTCTTCAAATATGTGTGAAACACTATCCAAAACTCCAAATGGAAATGGCAAGAGCTGCAGCAAAAGCAAAACATCTTGGATGAGTTGACATAATTATACTCTCCTTCCTTGGTGGTTTTTAAGCTGAGGTTGGATGGCCATCTGTCATGGATGCTTTAGCTGAGATTCCTGCATTGCAGGGGGGTTGGACTAAGTGACTCTTGAGGTCCCTTCCATTGCTACAATTCTATGATTCCCAATATCTGGTATTAAGAAGTATGCTCCTCTGACACTGTAGGTAGAACACAGCCATCATAAGCTACTGGGCAGCAACTGCCTTATCCTCCATGTGCATGAGAGGTTTATGAATGAACACACGAGGAAATTGTAAGGGTTGGAGATAGATTGATCAATCCACCAAGGGGTTGGTGCATAGAGGATCACAGGATTAGGTTGGGCATTTCAAACTCAAGCACGTGGCAGGCATCTGGCTGAGACTGTAGCAATTGTGGCCAGAGGCAGGGGAAGACTTGGAGGCTCAACCTTTCAGGGAAAATTTAAAGAAACTTGTCTTCTGGGGGAGCACAATTCAAGTCAGTGGATTAGTTCAACAACCAGAGGGGACACAACAATTCAGATACAAGTGCTCTGTCATTGTCAAAGCACAAATAATATGAAGGAGAGGCAGTGGAAATCCTGCTAGCCTTTTGGTGAAATGTAATTCAGTATTTAGCTCCTCTGAGTCCCTCTTTTGTGTTCCTTTGATAGGCTGGTGAAAAGGGAAGCAACGCCAAGGATTTGCAAATAGCTTTCACTCTTGGGTGAAATCCACTGAACTCCAACTGGGTTTAATGCACACTAAAGCCCCTCTATCTCTGTATACCCAGAAGGATACCTACATTTACAGGTAGGGATTTTGGCATTATTTAAAAGACAGGAAGAGGTCCTGAGGTAAAACCTTTGCTTCTCTGTTGTTTGAACCCTAAGGAATGTGAATAATGAAACATTTTTTGATGCACACACACAGCAGGATTATACATGCCAAAAGCAGTTCCAGATCTTCTTTCAGTGGGGACAGATGTATGGTTCTACACTTGGGCAGGAGTAACCAGCTGCAAAAATATAAGATGGGGGATACCTGACTTGACAGTAGTACATGTGAAAAGGATCTAGGGGTCTTAATAGATGACAAGTTTAACACGAGTCAACAATGTGATGCAATGTGATGCAGCTAACACTATTCTAGGCTGCATCAACAGAAGTATCCAGATCAGTGTATCAACAGTGTCCAGATTGAGGGAAGTCATTGAGAGCCAGTGGGGTATAGTGGTTAAGAGTGGTAGTCTCGTAATCTGGGGAACCGGGTTTGCGTCTCCGCTCCTCCACATGCAGCTGCTGGGTGACCTTGGGCTAGTCACACTTCTTTGAAGTCTCTCAGCCCCACTCACCTCACAGAGTGTTTGTTGTGGGGGAGGAAGGGAAAGGAGAATGTTAGCCGCTTTGAGACTCCTTAAAGGGAGTGAAAGGCGGGATATCAAATCCAAATGATTCTTCATAATACCATTCTATTCCGCCTTGGTCAGTTCTGGGTGCCACAACTGAAGAAGAATATTGACAAGCTGGAACATGTGTAAAGGAAGGCAACCAAAATGATCAAGTGAAACCAAGCCTTATGCGAAACAGTTGAGAGAGTATGTTTAGCCTGGAAAAGAGGAGTTTGGGAGACAATATGATAGCTATTTTCAAATATCTAAAGGGCTGTCATATGGAAGGTGTAGCTAGCTTGTTTTCTCCTGATTCAGAGGGTAGGACCTGATCTGAACCAATGGCTTCATGTTACAAGTAAAGATATTCCAAATACACATCAGGGAGAACTTTCTGGTGGTGGCCAGTGGAACAGACTGCCTCAGAAGATGGTGGACTCTTTCCTTGGAAGTTTTTAGGCAGAGGTTAGATGGTCATTGATCCTTTTGCTGAGATTCCTGCATTGCAGTGGGTTGGACTACAGGGCTCTCAGGTTCTATGATAGGTGTGGGGAACATTTGGACTTCCAGGTGTTTCTGAACTACAACCCCCAGCAAGTAAGGCCAATGGCCAAGGATGATGGGAGTAGTTCAGCAACATCTGGATGACCAAAAGTTCTCCACATCTGGTGCAGTATATAATGGGGGGAGGGCCATGGTTAGATGCTGAGCTTGTTGGATAGGGAAATATATTATTAAGAGAGCCTCAGGATGTACAAAAGGGAGGTAAGAGTCAAACTGCAAAAGTCCACTTCTGGAGGGAGGGAGAGAGTACACAATGAAACTGGTTTAAAAGAAAATCATAGCTCAAGAAGAAGATGTTTCTATTGAGCCTTAACGCTAATGTAGCAGCTTAAACTGGATATATCTTAATTTCTTCTGATCAGTAAGCCTTACATTCTTATCACACATCTGGCTATGCCAACATTAAAATGTCTCTTGATGCTTAAATAAATCATAAGACAGACCATTTAAAGAACTTGAAAGGCTTCTGAGAATGAATAGTATTTATTTAGTATTCTTAATAGAGGAATGTATTTAGTTTTATATTATGTAAACAAGCTGGGGTTTCTAATGTGTCCAGAGATTATTAAAGCATTTATTAATGTTATTCTTTTCAAGTCTTGGAAATCATGGGACTTCTTAGACTCCATAATACCAATTGAAATTCCCCAGTAGGTGATGCAAATGGATGATAATTATTGTAACAGAAAAAAAAATGCCATGTTAGAATTCTAAGGAAATATTGACAAAACTGGAGGGCATCTAGATGATGGCATCAAAAATTATGATGGCACTGGAGGAATTGACTTGGAATATCAAATATGTGTGGAGTCATGAATTGCTAATTGCATAATGAGATGTGATGCAGTCTACAAACATTCTAAGCATGTAAGCATGTAAGGAAGAATGGCAACTATATATTGGTGCAGTGGATGAAGCAAAAGGATGAAATTAAGTGGGGGATGGGGGGAGATGTTGAGTTTAAATATGACAAATAAATTTGCAGACCCACAGGTGCTTTATAGGATAATTAAGGGTCTGTATTACAGTCTGCTACTAAACGTCATTGAGGTGCAATGATGCAAACCTTGGTTAGTTTAAGGGTAATTCCAATGTTACATTTTTATGTACCAAGTCAATACTAAGGCTGCATACACACTATACATTTAAAGTACATTTGAAGCACAGTTCCCCCTCAAAGTATTCTGGACATTGTAATTATAATTCCCAACAACCCTGAAACTTCAGTGCCCAGAATTATTGGGATATGCTTCATATGTGCTTTAAAGGGATAGTCTGTATACAACCTAAGTATACACACTGTGATCAGACCTTTGAAGAAAAATGAAGGTGGGTGAAGAAATTCTGGAACATTCTGGGTTGTGGCAGTTATTGGGTGACTGTGACTATCCATGACTTACTAGCTATTTTTTATGATTATCATTATTAAATTTATAAACCACCCTTCACCAAGAGACCACAGGCTGGTTTACAACACACAACACAAAATTACTAATATAATAATAAGAAAAGCGGGGGGCTGGGGGAACCAATATCCTGCTCCTCTTTTCTTTACATTTAAAATGAAGTACACTTGGGCAATGAGGCAATTAAAGTTCCTTGGGAGTGGATTTTTTTTTTTAAAAAAAAATGCAAATATTAAAACAAAATAAAAATGCCCCAGTGGAAACAAGAGTACAGTGATACCTCAGGTTAAGAACTTAATTCATTCCTGAGGTCCGTTCTTCACCTGAAACTGTTCTTAACCTGAAGCACCACTTTAGCTAATGGGGCCTCCCGCTGCAACTGTGCCGCTGCTGCGCGATTTCTGTTCTCATCCTGAAGTAAAGTTCTTAACCCGAGGTACTATTTCTGGTTTAGCGGAGTCTGTAACCTGAAGCGTATGTAACCTGAAGCGTATGTAACCCGAGGTACCACTGTACGGTGCTTTCTCCTGCCTTCAAACAAAAACAAAGGGAGTTATCCCTGCTCAATTTATAAACATGCAAGGACACAAAGTGAGATCACTTCTTTGAGGACTTCTACCCAGAATTTCTCAGAAACAGGCATCCATGAAATGATGGTGATGATGATAATACAGTGGCAGGAATACCCACTATACATAACATATTGCTTGATATTTCTCATGCTTGCTGCCAGAAGTAACATATCCCCTCTCCTCAATTAATACAGCAGCCTGGGGTATATTTGCCTTTACTAGTATGCTAATGGTCACTGCAGTTCTCCTACTTGGGTCAGGAAACAGATCCTTGCATCCTCTTACTCATGCAGAAACAGGTTGAAAACTATGCTACTACAGTGGTACCTCGGGTTAAGTACTTAATTCGTTCCGGAGGTCCGTTCTTAACCTGAAACTGTTCTTAACCTGAAGCACCACTTTAGCTAATGGGGCCTCCTGCTGCTGCCGCGCTGCCAGAGCAAAATTTCTGTTCTCATCCTAAAGCAAAGTTCTTAACCCAAGGTACTATTTCTGGGTTAGCGGAGTCTGTAACCTGAAGCATATGTAACCCTGAAGCATATGTAACCCGAGGTACCACTGTATAGGCCTTCCCTCTTCAGTGTTTTCCTGCTAAAGGTAGCTGACTTTTAAAACCCAGTATTAGTAGATGCAAATTAGCCTTCCTTCCACTATGGTCAGATGTTCTCACACCATTTCAGGAAGCGGGGGGACCCCAAGGAGGTCAAGAAGACAGAGAGTATACCCTTATTAAAACCACCCTAGCATCCTTTATTTTGAAAATGGAAAGAGCAGCTTGCCACCTGGACAGCATCACTTCATTTTCCTCAGGTGTTAGTTGGAGACTGGAATTTAGAGGGCAACCTGAGACAGCCAGTCTGCCCTTTTCAGCAGATGAGGTTAACATTAAGAGATTAATCTATTTAGCAGCTACTCCTACATTCTTTTAACTTGCCCTGGCATATATCACTTGGGTGTATCCAGAAAAAATTAAAGGATCCTTAAAAAACAACAAAGAAACCCACAACCTCTGATTTAACCGAATGCACCCTAAGGAGGTTCTTTAAAATGTGCCAAAATGTGGGCTGTCAAGCAGATTTCCATTTTAATGCTTAATTACATCTGAGCCTTTCATAGCAGGTTGCTATTACCATTTGGTACGGGAATGTACTTCTTGCTCTTTTCACCTTTCCCTTGCTCACATTCCTCTCAAGTGAGGAAAGAAATATGGGCAACCCCACCTATGGAAATGCAAGTCCATCTGTTATATTTTTCTTGCATCTGTTGTTAACCCAGTTTGGTCCTAGACAACACCAGCTACTTTTTCTATTTTTACCCGACACGAGGAAAGGAATCCCCCCGCCCCCATACGTATATCATGAGAACAGCAAGGTTTGCAAAATCTCATTCACCATGACATTAGGTGAAGCATTATCTTTAGATAATCTTAATAATAATAATAATAATAATAATAATAAATTTTATTTATATCCCGCCCTCCCCAGCTGAAGCCAGGCTCAGGGCGGCTAACAACAATAAAACAGTACAAAAGTACAGCACAAACAGCACTCTAAAATCATTCATTATAAAATTAATTAATTAAATTAATTAAATTCAGCTGATTAGCAGCTGTTGCAATCCCTGTTTCTCTTGCCTGTGTGGTTTGATTTCAAAGTATGTGTTTCCTTTGGGGCTTTCTGCAAGCACCAATCAGCTGATAGGCACTGAGAGCAACAGCTGATCTGGGCAGGGATTGGTTGCTCTGCAGAGTTCCCTGATGATCTAATCCAGTGGGATTTGTTGCAAGTACCAGTCAGATAGCTGATGCTTATATCAAGCCTTGCTTTAAGGCTCCCAATCATTCCTTTGTTCCCGTAACTTTACCTTCCTAGGTGGGCCAGATTTGGGAATATGACTTCATGAGACAAATTAGGAAACCTGCTGGGCCTTATATGACCCATGGGCGAGAGATTTCCCACCACTGACTTACAGCTATTTAACCTTAGTAGGCTGAAAGCAAAGTTACCATAACTTCCTTCATAGAGTTTCAATATACTGATGACAATGTAGTGTGTGCAGACTCAGAAGATGACCTCCAAACCATCTGAAATATATTCACAGACACTAACAGAAAGATTGGCCTATCACTCAATATCTAAAAAACCAAAGTGCTGCACCAACAAGCACAAATCCACCCCTATGCAGTGCCACAAATCCAACTTAATGGTGTAACATTTGAAAATGTCAATCACTTTTCCTACCTGGGCAGTTATCTTTCCACAAGGGCCGACATCAGTGCCAAAATCCAGCATCATCTGAGTTTTGCGAGTGCAGCTTTCTCCTGATTGAAGCACAGAGTGTCTGAGGACTAGGACATTCACAGAAAAACCCAAATGCTTGTTTACAAAGCTATTGTACTACCAACTTTACTGTATGCTTGTGAAACATGGACCACTTATAAATGCCATCTCCAACTCTATCATCACCAGTGTCTCCCCAAAAAATTATATATATCACTTGGGAAGACAGGCAAACTAATGTCAATGTACTGGAAGAAGCAAAGATCACCAGTGTCGAAGCAATGATTCTTCAACAACAACTTTGTTGGACTGGTCATGTGGTTCGTATGCCTGATTATCATCTTCCAAAGCAACTACTCTATTCTGAATTTAAGAATGGAAAGCGAAATACTGGTGGAGAACAAAAGAGATTTAAAGACACTCTCAAGGCAAATCTTTAAAAATGCAGTATAAGCACGGAAAATTGGGAAACACTGGCCTGTGAGTGCTCCAATTAGAGAACAGCCTTTACCAAAGGTGTCATGGACTTTGAAGAAGCCTGAACCCAGGACAAAAGGAAGAAACATGCAAAGAGGAAAGCACATTTGGCAAATCCTCACCGCGATCAACTCTTGCCCAGAAATCTATATCCCCGCTGTGGAAGTACGTGTGTATCCAGAATTGGCCTCCACAGTCATTTACGGACACTCCATTAAGACCGTGTTCAAGGAAGACAATCTTACTCGGCTACGAGTGATCGCCAAAGATACGTAAATGGAGAGGACTGAAATCTCTCCATTAATTTCAAACCCAGCTGTACCCTTTGTATATTTTTTAGTGTAGAAACTGAGTATTTATTACTAGTGCGTTCAGCATTTTCTGAATAAAGTTAACACAACTGATGGTTTATTTATGTATTTTATTGTTATCATTTAAACATCATTAGAATAAGCACTCTCTGAAAGCACAATTTATAGTGGAATTTAACCACACATACAAAGATGGTGCAGAACAGGGGACTTCACAGGGCATATCATTTTGGGGGGCTGGTTTATATTTCTGATATTGAGCTAATTTTTTCTTCTGTAGGATAATCCAAATTCTTTTCTTTCACGTGTTGCATAACAGGACTATATTACATGCTGTGCCGTGCTACTGGAGACAGCTGTTCTTTTGTTGTATATGAGATACTTAATCTCAGGATTGTGGGTTCAAGCCCCACAATGAGCAAAAGATTCCTGCATTGCAGGGGGGTGGGGTTGGACTAGATGACTCTTGTGGTCTCTTCCAACTTTACAGTTATTGATTCTATGTGTTGTTGCTTATTTTTTAAGAAGAAAACCAATAAAGGACTGGCTACATCTGGAACTTTCAAATTCTTCATTTGGAAAGTTCAAATTTATTTTGAAATGCTAACAGCACTATTATAGCCTTCTAACAAAACAAGGTCAGGCAGTTAAAACCAAAGACGCCCCTAAAATGTTTGTTCGCCAAGATCCAATCCCCTCCCTTTAGAAACTGAAGACATTTGTAAAAAGGATTGCTAATTTTCAAGCCTTTAACCATCATCTGTCTTCATCATATGCCAGTATCCTAATGGGTCATTTGAAGAATAGCAACAACAACAATAATAGCAACAACAAAACCCAGTAACTATTGTGAACACATCTCTTAATCTTATGAAAATGAAGGAGAACAATTACATTTTCATAACAAGGCAGACAACAGTAATATAATGGATGGGGAAAGAAAATGTTTGCTGCTAATGACTAACGCTGACTAATGATGAGAATGGGATTGTTTAAAAACATAGAGAAGCCAGGCCAAATGAGACAATTACCTGACATAGCTGAAAGCAGTTCTCAAGGATGTACATAGAATTAGGAGAGATGCTTCTAATTAGCTGTGAATATTGCTTGCTTTAACAAAGGAATCCAGGACATGACAGCAGTTACAAAACAGGATCTTTGCTACAGATATGTTTACAGGCTCTTTTTTTACTGATCATGTTTATGTCTTCTCAACCAAAATGGGTACTGTAGAAGAAAATGGGAACTAAACATTTCTTTATTAGGAAACACTGTTGTTGTTTAGTCGTTCAGTCGTGTCCGACTCTTCGTGACCCCATGGACCAGAGCACGCCAGGCACTTCTGTCTTCCACTGCCTTCCGCAGTTTGGTCAGTTCAAAGTAAATCATTTAAGACAGTAAGAACTGTCTATTGATCAGAACTTCTAGACCACAGGGCATTGTAAAAAGAGTAAAGGAAAATGTTGTTTCTGTCCTTCAGATGGGAGTGAATTTGCCCCACCCTCTAGAAAAGGAAGCATCCATTCTATTTCTGTTGCTAACTGGCTTGGCGCTCTTGGGCCTGATGGATGCCCCCTGCCAAACAGTAGTGGTGGGCAGCTAATCAGAGCCACATTCACACCATACAGTTAAAGCAGTACCACACAACTTTAAACAGTCATTGTTGTTGTTGTTGTTTAGTTGTTCAGTCGTGTCCGACTCTTCGTGACCCCATGGACCAGAGCACGCCAGGCACTCCTGTCTTCCACTACCTCCCGCAGTTTGGTCAGGTTCATGTTTGTAGCTTCGAGAACACTGTCTAACCATCTCGTCCTCTGTCGTCCCCTTCTCCTTGTGCCCTCCATCTTTCCCATCATCAAGGTCTTTTCCAGGGAGTCTTCTCTTCTCATGAGGTGGCCAGAGTATTGGAGCCTCAGCTTCAGGATCTGTCCTTCCAGTGAGCACTCAGGGCTGATTTCCTTAAGAATGGATACATTTGATCTTCTTGCAGTCCATGGGACTCTCAAGAGTCTCCTCCAGCACCATAATTCAAAAGCGTCAATTCTTCGGCGATCAGCCTTCTTTATGGTCCAGCTCTCACTTCCATACATCACTACTGGGAAAACCATAGCTTTTACTATACAGACCTTTGTTGGCAAGGTGATGTCTCTACTTTTTAAAATGCTGTCTAGGTTTGTCATTGCTTTCCTCCCAAGAAGCAGGCGTCTCTTAATTTCGTGGCTGCTGTCACCATCTCTCAATTTCTCTAGAACAGTCATTACTTGCCCCAAATATTTTTGGGAGCAGTAGGAGCAGTAAGGGTGCTGAGATTTGCTAGGGGGCCCCCTCCCTCTCCCAGGGCTACAATTCCCAGAATGCTTTAGCAGTCACAGAAAGCAAGGGACCATGAGGATCATCTACTCCAACCCCCTGCAATGCAGGACTCTTTTGCCCAATGTCGGGCTCAAACCCACAATCCTGAGATGGAGTGTCTCACCCTCTACCGACTGAGCAATCAATCACTTCTTCACAGGAGAGGGAAATGGGTTTCCTCACAACTCTGAGCACCTTTCCACAAACTACAGCTCCCATAATTCTTCAGGCAGAACCCATAGCTGTTTAAAGTGGTATTCAAGCACTTTAATTGGGTGGTGTGATTGTCATGCAAAGCCACTGCTTCCCTTGAGGGGAGATGAAGAACTTTGTCTCTCATTGCAATATTTAGGGTTGTGGAGCCCAATCCAGGTGGGTTTTGCCTAGGTGGCAGACAGAAGGTCTTTCTGTCTGCACAAGCTTCCCCACTGCTTGCACTTGCTTGAGTTTTGTTTAGCTAATCCTCATTGTTTCACTAAATATAACCTTATACAACAGCAGTGAGGGGAGAACATGACACACTAAGAAGGGCTGTACATGAGCATCTCCTTTTCATGAGAAGTTCCCAAGCCAATCCCTGGCATCTCCAGATAGAGCTGAGAATGTCCTCAGTCTGTAGCACAGGAGAGCTGCTGCCAGACAATGTAGACAATACTGGACAAAATGGAGCACCCAGGCTCACTTAATTTGGTCTATTATATATTGCCCTATGCAATGGAATGTATTTCTGATGGGGCAACCTCTGTGGTTTGTCTGCACCCTGTTTTAATAATTCACTGAACTATTTTGAAGGCTCCATCCATTCCACCCTGGCCTTAGAAAATGGAGTGAATATAGACCAGATCTGCAAGTTGGTCTCTTTTCAAAAACTCCTCTTGAGCTGACTACCCACACAAAGAGCCTGCACATTATGGTAATCAGCCCCATCTCCCCCAGGAGAAACTCTCTTTTTTGCTTTCTCCCTGTCTCATAGACACCGATTAGACCAGACCACTTGTAGCTTCCAAAAAACACAGACATTTGAAGGAGATAGGCATGTTTCCCTGGACAAAGGGGGGGGGGGAGCTTGCATGGTAATGCAAATGAAATAAGGAAATTCAGCATCTTAAATCCTATTAACAAAGTCACCAGGCTTTATGTTCCACAAATGAGGTATACTAATGATTTAAGATTTAGTGTCAAGTTTTTAAAGTAAATTTATGCTATCTTGCTTTTTAAAGGGGAAAAGTAAAATATAGCAAACTCTTATTAAGACTTGAAGAGCATCATTTTCTTCCTTGAATATTTTCCTCTCAAAAATTATAAAGGATTTTTTAGATAACCCAACAGGGACAAAATCCTGATTTAACCTGCCTGTAGACAATGTTTTAATTCAACTAATTCAGTTTAATTCAGTTGACCCTAGTTGAGAAAGCACTGATGATCAAAATCTTGTACTTGCTCATCCAACAGCGATGTAGAGGTCTATGGCACTCAGTGCTTTTTTTCAGGGGGTACTCAGGGGTATGCAGTGCCAGCACCTGTGTTGTTGTTGTTAAAGAGTGTGGCACTTACTATAACAACTTCATGGTGAGTACTGACACCTACTTATCTAGGAAAAAAGCACTGGTGACACTGAACGTCCAGAATATTATTCCCTGTGCTGTTTGAGGTGCATTAACTTGTTTAAGATGCCTATTAAAAACTTACTTGTTTTGTTCAGGCATTTCCAGACAGTATTTCCTTTCAATTGCAGTGTTCATTATTTTGTTTTAGTAATGTATTTTGAGCCTCGATTTTTATTGACGGTATGCATTTGCATTTGATTTGCCTTATGATCATATGGATTTCACTTAGATACTTGTTTTGAGTTTTTCTGTTTTCTTTTAATTATATTGCTATAACCCACCACAGAACCCCATGGCACATCTATCCCCAACTCTCCAGATGTTTTGGACTGCAACTCCCATCAGCCCCAGAGAGCACGGTGAATGGGCATTGCTGATGGGAGTTGTGGTGCAAAGCATCTGGCAAGCGCCCAGGGTGGGAAGGCTGACTTAGAGTCCCCTACTGTAACCTGCTGACATGCACTTTATTTAGATCAGCTTCTCCATCATGTTGCCTGCCTGTGTGCCAGAAAACACATTTCCAAAGCCTGAAGCTAAGTGAGCTAATTGACACACTTAGCTTAAGAACAGGCCATTGTGGAGGGTGTGTTTGCAGACATGATGCATGGCCAAGACAGCCTCTGGCAGGCTTAAATGGGATGACTTTCCAAGGCTGACTTCCAAGGTGCTGAAAAGGTGCAGCTGTAATCATCCTGGAAAAGAGGCAATGCAAGAAAAATGCACGGAGCAGCATTTTCCTCAGCTTGGATCCCCTCCCTATCCCAGCACAGACTTTTAAATCACTACTCACCTGTCCATAAGGAACCCTGTCTGTACCCAAATCACTCTCCCTTCTATTTCGTTCATTTAAATAAATGAAAGCCTACCTATCCAGATATAGAATTTACTTACCTGTATTTGTATTAAAAGTTTTATTGAGTTCATTAAAAATATATATGATGGTTTTATGTAGATTTCTTTTTAATTTGGGTTGTGCATTTCAACTGTGCTTTGCTTACCACTTTATCGTTCATTGTTAGAAAAATGTTTCGATCAATATTTTTATGCATTGTCAAAATTAAAAAAGTGTTATTTTAAAATGTTTGACTTTTGCTGTGAGCCGCTTTGAGCTCATCTTGATCGTTGGGAAAGTGGCATACAAATATTTATTTATTGCATTTATATTCCAACTGTTTTCTCCAAGGAGATCAAAGTGGAATACATATTTCTCCTCCTCATTTAATCCCCACAACCTACCCATGAGGTAAGTTAGGCTAAAAGACACTGACTGGCCCAAGATCGTCCAGCGAGATTCATGGCTGAGCAGGGATTTGAACCCTGGCCTCCCAGGTCCTAGTCTGACACTCTAACCACTGCACCACTCTGCCCTAATCAAACCTGAGTGGCTGCTGCATCCAGTTGCCTAGAGCACACTATTCTAATGCATTTTGAAATCAGGTGTTTAAAAAATGAAGCGTTCTGAGTTAAATATGATGTAGGAAATGATAAGAAAACCAAGGGTGACTTGTGTTTGAACTTTGCTATAGTGGTTTTTAAGATCATTTCTCTTTAGCAAGTCAGAGGGAATTCCCCCCCCCCTTCTATATTAGTTCAGTTTTGCCGTAGCAATTTAACAGCAAAGGCTTCTGGCATCAACTTGTGTTCATGTTCAATTTGCATACAGGTGCTCTGACAATCGGCCTCCCAGAGGCAATATATGAATTCCACAAAGAACATGGGAGACCCTGAGAGATAGCAGAGAATTTACATTTTTAGAACCCGAACTGGCTCCTTGCCACCTCGTCCTTCTCTCTGGCATTCCCCCCACAGGCTTGGCACACACAAAGGCCTTTTTCCTCCGAAAGGTCAGGAATTACACTTTGGAACTTCCAATGCACAGCTATTCATTCGATGATGGCTGCATTCCTTATGGTGTTTGCTTCAGAGAAATGCTTACAAGTGCAGAGAATTGGCTTCAGTGGGATCCCGATTTGAGGACTGCCAGTTTACACCCATGAAAACCCCGGAAGAATGTCGGGCAGACAAATTGGATGCAACAAAGATATAAACAGCAGAAGACTGAAATTAATTATCATGACCTTCAAATCCATCCCATGAGCCAACTGGAACGACTCCGGAGCCTCAAGACGCAGAGTATTGAACGAGCTGGTGTTAGCCAGAACAAATAATAATGGCAAACTGGAAGCATCAAGCAGTACCCTGTTTGGGCATTAGACCTAGTTGCATAACCTGGAGAAGGGTGTACTAAGCTTGGAGGTGGGGTAGAGAGTTGATTGAGTTTCCATTCAAAAGAGAACTGACCTAATTTGCACCTTCGTAAACAATATGCAAACTGAAACTCGGTTATTGTTTGAAATTTGCACGTCCCAGAATTATGCAATGCAGTTCTCCAGTCAAGCAATGTATACACCAATGCATATACTAGAACAAAGTTTGCATATATTAGTGAAAATAAATAGAAAAATGGCCTGCATTAGGGAAGAAAGAAAATAACAACAGCAACAACTTCTTATTATTTATACCGCACCCATCAGGCTGGGTTTCCCTAGCCACTCTGGGCGGCTTCCAACAAAAGAAATACATTAAAACATCAGTCATTAAAAACTTGCCTAAACTTTCCCTAAACCTAAATAGGAGGAATCCAAACAGAAATGCTGAAGAATTTTCATGAGGACTATAAAGGCTGGTAAATTGAGAAAACCTTGAAAAACCAAAATTGTTATATTTACCCATCCCTAGCTAAGCACCCCAGGCCACTACCCCTATTGTCTTCTAACTTGTAGAAGTTGAAGATCTGAAGTGAGGAGCCACCAGTACACGTGGAGATTCCATGCACAGATTTGGGTTCCAGATTGTGTAGGAACCTTCACAAACAGAGGAGGAGGCTCTTCAGTTCAGAGATTTCCCTTCAGTGAGTTGGAAGATGGTGGTGGTGGTGTGGGACAGAGCATGGCACACTCATCCCCACTCTGTCTGCTAAGTTCTAGGTTTTATATGTGAGCAGGGTGCCTGAATAGGGTCAATCAATACCAGTATCTAAGAGGAACAAAGAATAATAGCTTGAGTGCAGAAGGTTCTGGCATCTCCGGCTAATTGGATCACAAGAATCTTGCTTGGGGTCCAGGACAGCAAACTATCAGTCTGAGTAGATAATGGTGGGCCAGATGGACCAATCGTTGGACATCATATGCTGGAACATTATATGTTCAAGGTAAATGGAAAAACTGTAGATCTGTAGGTAAACCAAAAGCTCTACACAGATCATTGAGCTTTGCTGGGGACCACTTTGCTCTCCAACCTGCCTTCTGAAGTAAACATTGAAGAGGGCCAGTCATCATGACACCAGTGCCACCATGTTAATGTGTGTGCATTTATCTGGCTTTATTATCCAGCCCCATCCCTCTTTGTTGTTGTTGTTGTTTAGTTGTTTAGACGTGTCCGACTCTTCATGACCCCATGGACCAGAGCACACCAGGCACTCCTGTCTTCCATTGCCTCCCGCAGTTTGGTCAAACTCATGCTGGTAGCTTCGAGAACCTCATCCTCTGTTGTCCCCTTCTCCTTGTGCCCTCCATCTTTCCCAACATCAGGGTCTTAGGCCTCTATTAGTATCTTGCTTGGCACCTCCACCCCTCTAGGGTGGTCATATTTCGAACTGTAAAAATAAAAGTTGTTGAGCAGAATTCTGGCTATGTCCAGAAAATTCTGGACGTATGGCAACCGTATTGTATACAGCATGGGAGTTAGCAGGCCTCTTTGGGGGCTAAGCAGGGAATTTTGTAATGGTTCTCTGATTGGCTGGGAGTGCACCTTTTGCCAATTCCTTATGGCAGCTCTGTTGGGAATGGGTGAGGGTATGTATTTATTTGTTTGTTTGTTTGTTTGTTTGTTGCATAAAATTTATACCCAGCTTGATTGTTGTTGTGTTTTTTAAAAAACACACACACCTCAAAGCGGTTTACAGAAAGATAAAACAAACAAATCAAGCAAAAATCACAACCATACGTAAAAGTTAAAAGACTAAAACAGATTAAAATTACCTCAACTTTCTCAGCATCTGGCTAGGCTTGTTTAAACAAGAACATTTTTAGCAGCACCCCCTGCAGATTGAAATGTAACACACTAAGCAGGAAGTTTCTAATCCCTCTTGATCCTAGTGGACTACATTTCTTGATGCACACGGCCTTTGATGTGGGAGGCAAACCAAAGGCAGAAGTGGTGTAATTTCAAGAAAGCTGTATCATTTGAAAATCCTGAAGGTCTGAATCAACTCTTTGTTAGCAATCCCAGAGATACTGGGGGGGGGGGGGCAGACTCTTCTTTTTCTTCATGATATTCAGATGTGGATGGGATTTGCCTCTGACAGCATTGTTTTTGGAAATGAATTGGAAGATTTTGAACATCAACCACCAACTCAACGTCATCTACGAGACTCCAGAAGACAAAAATAAATTACTAATTAGCCAGTTACACCACATGTTGAGTTGGCTTGTCAAGTTTGGAAGGAATACTGTCTCTCACCAGAGCTGCTAATGAATTTCTATGTGTTAGCCGAAGAAAATAATTACAGACAGAGATGTCAGAAAAGGATTTTCCTCTTCATTTAGCTTCCCATTGTTTGCTGCTTCGTTTGGGGTGTTTATTTGCAGTTTATTTTCTGTTGGATAACTGGCATGACAATGAATATGATGTATCAATACAGGACATAAAGCTAGTACAATCGAAACTGCTATTGCACTGGGCTAGAGGTGGGGAGGAAAGGTTGACGTGGGCAGGAGGTGCCTCTTCTCAGTCTTGCTGGCCTCTGCTGGCTCCCCACTGGCTGCCTGGAGATTGACACCACACCACTCTGTTGGCACAACTGTTCCCTCTCTTTCCTGCCAGACTTGTGACATTCATGAGGGTGGTGTTTAGCCAGTCTGGGGCCCATTGGCTCTCAACCATTCCCACTGTCATCAGATAATGTCTTTGGGCCCAATCCCAGTCTGACTGCTGCACTGGCTCAACTGCCTCATTGATCTGCCAGCCCCTAGCCATTCACCCTAGCCACTGTGAATGGCAGGGCTTTAGATGTAACAGTGACGCACCATGCGGAGAGGGCTACTGTGTCTTAAATAGTTGTGTAAAGGGAGATTTTTGTGTGGTCCTGATTGTCATGCAGGAGTCAGGAAAGCCGAAATTGCCCCTGCTACAATACCATTGGAAGGTCTGGAATCCTTTCTTCTGGTTCATCTAGGCCAAAGCTAGATGACTGCAGCAAGGAAGAAATGCAACACTCCATTCCCTGGTTAGAGCACAAAGTGTTGAGCCAATACTAGGGATGGAAGATGAATTAGTTCAGTAGGCTTTTAGCAGACAACCAATCCGATTCAATGCTCCTGAACTTGCTCATTTGTGGATCAAATCCAATTGCAAATCAGATTTTGTGCTACCTCTGGATTTTGCAGTGCACCAGAAATTCATTCTCTCTCTCTCTCTCCCCCCCATCTATCTGTCTGTCTATCTATCGATCGATCTATCTGTCTATCTATCATCTATCTATCTATCATCTATCTATCTATCTATCTATCTATCTATCTATCTATCTATCTATCTATCATCTATCTATCTGTCTATCATCTATCTATCTATCATCTATCTATCTATCTATCTATCTATCTATCTATCTATCTATCATCTATCTATCTATCTATCTATCTATCTATCTATCATCTATTTATCTATGTATCTATCTATCTATCTCTCTTTCTCTCATCTATCTATATCTATCATCTATCTATCTAGCTAGCTAGCTAGCTATCTAGCTATCTATCATCTATCATCTATTTATCTATGTATCTATCTATCTATCTATCTATCTCTCTTTCTCTCATCTATCTATATCTATCATCTATCTATCTATCTATTTATCTATCTATCTATCTATCTATCTATCTATCTATCTATCATCATCTATCTATCATCTATCTATCTATATCTATCATCTATCATGTGTACGGATGTGTACGGATACAGTACCACATACTTCTGAAATACATTGAGTGATAGCTTAACATATGAACACCTGACAAAGGATGAGTCTAGTATTAACAGAGAAACTGGCTATCAAGTTTCTTTTATTCTCTTTCCCCTATTCTTCCATTTTCATTTCCATCTTTTAGTGTACGATTAAAACGCTGACAATCAAAATGTACAAAATGTGTTTTTTGTGGGGAGGGAGATATACAATGAGCAGTACACATACTGCATAACTACTTGCTGCACACCTCCCATCATTTATAAGTATATCAATATGTAGATTTGTATCTGCATTTTCATGAAATAATTTTGCAAATATTGCCATCCATATCAACATTTTAACATGAAACATGACGTTGTGGCAAATGGGGTTCATTCACCAGAAAGGCACAAATTGCAATCGATGTGCAGGAAATGAAGTTGGAGTTCTTCAGTAGTGAAGCCACCATTTTGGAATTCTGTTTCCCAAGAAGCCAACCAACACTAGACTTAACTGTTCTTAGAAACACAGTGAAATGTTTATATAATTGTCTGTATTTTAGTGATTTTTGTGTGTGTGTGAGTCTTTCTTTTCATTCCTGTTATGCTTAGGCCATGCCCAGCTTTGTAGCTCAAAACTGGGAGAAGCATTTGAAATAAATAAAACTATCATGCTGGATTGCAGCCAATAGGAGGTGGAAATTTGGTTGGCCTCCAGGACTGCTGTAGAATGCATCAACCGATCTCCAGGTGTGGAGTGGTACAATACTACATATCCACCAAGTAGGCCCTTATGTAGACATAATTGAGCACTATGTTGCAATCTGGCACTGAACCAAAACATCCATTTTAAAAGGTGGTGGGAGGACTCAATTGTTTATCAAATCATGTTAATACCTGGGTCACCTTGACCTTATCTGAAGACATGTGTGAAGCACTGTCTGCTACTATTTTTCATTTGCTATAGCTGATAGATCCTCTCACAGTGGAGTAATAGAGATTTAAGAGGGCAGTTCCATTAAACAATGGAAATTTTCCAAAACTGAATGGAAAGATTTAGAACAATGCATAGTGGTAGCCTGTCAGCATGTCAATTTCTAGATCAAATTTGGGAAGGAAAAATATGTAGATTTCAGTTTCTTTCTTTTTTCCCAATCTTAGTGCATCCAATTTCTGCATCAGTCTGGGAATTTAAATATTATTATTATTATTAGCCTTCATTCAAGGATCACAGGGCAGTTTACAATATTGTACAAAATTGTACTCGAATTTCTTCTAATACATACACTATTGTACACATTTTTGCTCAATTTAGGCATTTTTCAATGCACATTTGGGTGAGCACATTACCATATATATTTATATATATTTATATCTATAGATATATGGATATAGATATAGATAGCTAGATATAACAGATTTTTGGTTAGTGGCGCATCACAAAATTCAGAGAAATGTGATTTCAGAAAGATAGGCTGCATTTCAGGCCCTGTTCAGTTTCTGGAAATGTAAAATAGGTATGTTCTCATTGAAATGTGAACTGGACTGAATTTCTCTCACATCCCTGTAGCCAATAGGTTTATTAACCAAACTACAGGGTTTGTCTGTTGAATGAAATATTTTCTATACTTTGATTATTTTAGAAAGAAAGAAGAAGACATGTCACGTACATTTTAATTTCTACACCCTTGCAGTCCTAACCATGTCTGCTCAGTCCTATCAAATTCAGATTACTCCCCTGTTAAGTGAGGTTAGAACTGCAGCTTAAAAAAACCCAGTTCCTTCTATAAACAGCACCTTAAGAACATAAGAGCCTGCTGGATCAGGCCAATGACCCATCTAGTCCAGCCTCCTGAACAACCAGATGCCTGTGGGTAGCCCACAAGCAGGATCTGAGCACAAGAGCACTCTCCCCTCTTCTGGTTTCCAGAAACTGGGATCCAGAAGCATTGCTTCTTCCAGCTGTTGAGGCAGAGCATAGCCATCATGGCTAGTAGCCACTGATATCCTGTGCCATTCATTTTTCTAATTCTCCTTTAAAGCCATCTAAGTTGGTGGTCATCACTATTGCCTGTGAGAGTGAGTTCCATAGTTTAACCATGCACTGTATGAGGAAGTCCTTTCTTTCGTTTGTGCAGAACCTTAATATTATTAATATTCTGTTGAGAGCTGCCCAGAGTAGCTGGGGAAACCCAGCCAGATGGGCAGATGGGCAGATTATAAATATATTATTACTACTACTATTACTACTACAGTGTTCAGCTTCATTGATTGCCCATAGCTTTTGAGTTGTGTGAGAGGAAGAAAAACTTTTCTCTACCCACTTTCTCCATGCCATGCATAATTTCATAAATTTCTATCATGCCACCTATTCCACCTTACATTTTATTCTTCTCCTTCTCTCTTTCTAGATCATGGGTGTGGGGTGTGCTGACATCATGTGGCCCTAGCCCCCCATAATTGCGGAGACAAGGCACCACGCATGGCTCAGGGAAATACATTGTGAGGTGCCATGTGGTTCTTTCAGATTAGGAAGGGTGGGCAGCTAGAGAGGTTGAAGAAAAGTTTACTGGAAATTAAAATGCATACATTGGCCCACCTTCTCTGGGTTCTGGCTGTGAGACCAGCAGGGCTTAAGCAGTAAAGAAAATATTGGAGTGCCCAGCTTTCTCCCAATCACTTTTTCTAACAAGCAATTGAAATCATATTGTGTTCTCTCTTTTTTTAAAGGAGGGTGCTATCCATTCTTAAGGAAGTCAGCCCTGAGTGCTCACTGGAAGGACAGATCCTGAAGCTGAGGCTCCAATACTTTGGCCACCTCATGAGAAGAGAAGACTCCAAGACCCTGATGTTATGAAAGATTGTGGGCACAAGGAGAAGGGGATAACAGAGGGTGAGATGGTTGGACAGTGTTCTCGAAGCTACCAGCATGAGTTTTACCAAACTGCGGGAGGCAGTGGAAGACAGGAGTGCCTGGCGTGCCCTGGTCCATGGGGTCACAAAGAGTCGGACATGACTTAACTAAACAACAACAACAAACTTTTAAAATAGAAAGTGGCAATATATATCTTATTTCTATTTTTTCAGGCTTTTTAAAATAAAGAAAGTAAAATCGCCTAGCCCCTGGAAGTGTGATTTCTGCACATATACATCCCCAAAATGGTGATATCTCCCTCTGTGGGATAACTCCTTCATGACAGGTTTCAGCCCCTCAGAAGGGTCAACCTGGCCTGCAATTTGCAACCAGTTCTGACAGAAAATTTAAAAGTATTTTTTAAATAAAATTTAAAAGAGATTTTTTAAATCAAAAGTCCCCTGCAGAAAACACCCTAGATGCATCCATTGAAAATCTGGAAGTCTTTAATCTACTTGGGAAGGGGGGTCCTTTGCTTGCAGATTTCTTTCCCTCATGTGAGAAGGGGTGGGGAAGTAGTGTCAGTTTTTAAAAATGATTTCTGTATTATAGTCAATGGGGCCAAAACAGAGTTTCAGATTGATAATGAATAACACAGAGCAGATCCAAAACAGACTCAGCTGCTACCAAATCCTTCAGAAATACATGCAAGGCAAATCTGGTGATTGCTGCACACCCCTACAAAATATTGTCCATCCAGGTAAATGTGGAAAGCCGATGACCCATTTTGGGGGAAATATACTTGATGTTGAGGCAGGCCTTTTGACATCAGTAAAAACAAGAATTTATTCTGGCTGATAAAGTACAAGCTTGTTCACCTCTAACTGTTCAAAAGAATAACACCAAGAAGTCAAAAGAGGACAGAGCTATCTCCCAGTTGACTAAATACTTGAGCCATTAAGACAGTCTGTGTTCATAAATACATTTATAGGAGTGGGAAACTAGCTTTATTGAGTTTGTAGTTGCAGTTAAGAGCCATTTTTAGTGCAGGAACAAAGCACCTGCTGACATCGAGGTGAGATGAACAAACTCTACAAGGGCTGAAAAAGTCCATGTGCTGACATTATAGAATGTTCTTCCATTCTGACTCAGGGTTTTAGCAAAGGAGAACAAAGAATCAATACACTTCAGTTGTCTGGAATTTTGCCTCCTAATTTCTGAAAATGGAATACAAGGGTGTGCGGGTTGTATAATACAAACTTTGTTCAAGTAAAGCACAGCATTAAATCTTGAGTCTAGAATTCCAGGGCAGATGTCACAATATTTCATGAGCATCATTCCATCTGTATCATCATCATTCCATCTGTATTACATGGCATTTTGAAAACAACAAGCTGAGAGCTCCCAGACTCAAGGGCCTTAGGGAAACAAGATCAGAAATGTGCAGTGAAAAGAAATGTGCAATGAACAGAGTTGAGATGGGGGAAAGAATACATACATACATGGGGGGAAACATCTAATTACAAATATAACAAAAGTACCGTATTTTTCGCTCTATAGGATGCACTTTTCCCCCTCCAAAAATTAAGGGGAAATGTGTGCGCATCCTATGGAGCGAATGCAGGCTCCTTGGTTTCAGCGATAGCAATGTGAAGCCTCCATAGCACAGAGGGAGCACTCCCTCCGCGCTCCAGAGGCTACGCGTTGCTTTCACTGAAGCCTGGAGAGCGAGAGGGGTCGGTGCGCACTGACCCCTCTCACTCTCCAGGCTTCAGGGATAGCCGCCTAAAACCTTTGGAGCGCAGCGGGAACTCACGCTGCATTCCGAAGGCTTCGGGTTTCTTTTGCTGAAGCCGGGAGAGCAAGACTCTCCTGGCTTCAGCAGAGAGGGAGAGCTGCGCAGCGCCCCTTCAGCGAAGCGGGAGGAGAAATGGAAGGGGCTCCGTTTCTCCTGCCGCTTCGCTGAAGGGGCGCTGAGCAGAGAGGGGGAGATTTTTTCTCTCTTGTTCTCCCCCTCTAAAACAAGGTGCGTCCTATGGTTGGGTGTGTCCTATAGAGCGAAAAATACGGTGATCATAAACAATAAATTAAACATCCAAAAAGTACACATCCAAATGGAAACAATTTCCACATAAATCACAATAAGATCTTAAAGATACAAAAAATAAAATAAATAAAAATCAATAAGGGCAACAACCCCTTCCACTGCATGCAATACCCTAGCACAAGAGTCTGTTCAGCAGCCTCAGCTTTTGTAGCTGGAGTCAGTCAGGGCTCCACCCTCCCAATCCAGGCAGGGAAAAGCCTGCAAGGCAAGGAGCAGGTCTTCCAGGACCCACAGCCAAGAATATTCTGTTATTTCAGTGACATGTCCTTAAAATTCATTTTCCTAATGGGAGAAATTCAGGGTTGCAGTGGAATTTTGTTTAAGAAAATTGGCCCATGGGGAAATGGGTAAACACCCTTTTCTGCAACACAGCCACAATCATATTGGGACACACACAACCCAATGGCTGCAGTAAAGTCAGAGAACAAAAAAGAGTTCATTTATTTATTATTGTATGTATATAATATTTTTCTTCCAAGGAGCTCAAGATGGTGTACATGGTTCTTCCCCTCCCTATTTTATCCTCACAGCAGCCCTTTGAGGGAGGTTAGGCTGAGAAATGGTGACTGGCTCAAGCTCACCCAGTGCGCTTCATGGCTGAATTGGAATTTGAACCTGGTCTCCCAGGTCCTAATACAATGCTCTAATGGCTACACCACATTAGATCTCATGAGGAATTGTGAGTGGTTTTCTGCTTGTTGCTGTTTTAACTCTCATAATGTTATTTCAGAACTCTGCACTCAGGGATTTGTGAATGAAATGCGCAGTGAATGAAATGCTTTGCCCAAGCTTCATAGAGCTTTGCCAATATTCTCTGTCCGGTCTTCTTCCATGAGATATATCAGCAAGAGAGAGCAGGGATCAACAAATCAGTCAATTTTGGTTCTTTCAGATTCTCTTTTGTTAAAAAAACTTTAATAATAATAATAATAATAATAATAATAATAATAATAATATACCCCGCCCATCTGGCTGGGTTTTCCCAGCCACTCTGGATGGCTCCCAACAGAATATTAAAAACACAATAAAACATTAAACATTAAAAACTTCCCTAAACATTCAGTACTCCACATTTTTATGGCAAGTTGCATCATCAACATCATCATTAATCCACATGAAAATTCATCAGCATTTTAGGACAAATTCATCTGAATAAACACATTTTGGTATGCAGTTTTTACAAATATGTATTTTCTATTGTATTTTCACTAATACATACATTTCTAAGTGCACTCTCCCCTAATATATGTATTTTTGAACACATTGTAGGGCTGGAGAACTGCATCACAAAATTTTGAGAAGTGTGAATTGTGAAGGATAGCTGTGTTTCAGCTCACATATTGCACTGGGAAGTGTGAAACAGGTAGTTTCTTGTTAAAATGCAAACAAAATGGAATTTCAACCCCATTCCTAAAATAGACTTCTTTTCAACTCTTAACTCCATCGCAATTTCTCACAGCTATCTTCTGAGTTGGGGGGCTGGGAAATTGGAACTATAACTTGTGATATTTCTTCCTTTTTGAAAAAATAAACCCTGTCAGCTAAACTCTTCCAAGCAGCTGTTGTAAGAATAACATATAACTGCTGAGGGAGCCATGCCAATGATGAGAGAATGAAGCACGACAACTGTGTGAAGTGCCTGGGCTCACGAAGCGAAAAATAGTGGCAACTGATAGACCCTGGTAAAAAATGAGACGGCTGGAAGCAAGGAGAAATCCTAGAATTTTTATTGGCATGGGAAGGGGAGAAGTGATAATGGTAAATGTAATCAGCTGGGATACTGTGACAACCGGGTTACAAAAACAGTAGCCGTCATAAAGTGGGATATCTGGTCACTCCTCTCTATAAATATTCACCAGTTGGAACTTGGGTGATAGCTTTGTTGATAGAACAGAATTTGGCACCCTCTTGCTCCGCATTATGTTGATAGAAATAACTCTTTCAACTCCTACTTGTTTGGGCAGGATGGAGAGGCACCGACGGAAGAGAATTTGGTGGCATGTTGCTGTCAAGGAGGATGGAGACGCGTGAAATCTCCTCAGGGTAGGGTTGGGCAAATCTGTCAATTTCAGTTTCTCAACTTTCCAGAATTAGTTCTCCACATTTCCACATCAGTTTGCAACTAAAACATGTCCCTCACAATAATTCATCAGCATTAATCAGTGGTACCTCTGGTTACGAACTTAATTCGTTCCGGAGGTCCGTTCTTGACCTGAAACTGTTCTTAACCTGAGGTATCACTTTAGCAGATGGGGCCTCCCGCTGCCGCCGTGCCACCACTGCACGACTTCTGTTCTCATCCTAAGGCAAAGTTCGTAACCCAAGGTACTACTTCCGGGTTAGCGGAGTCTGTAACTCAAAGTGTTTGTAACCCGTGGTGTTTGTAACCCGAGGTTCCATAACAATTGTATGCATTTCTGCTTAATATAGACCCTTTTTTTGCCAGCAGAAGTTGGCTCTGTTGTGGTCTTCACCTGCCTCATTCTCTCTTCTAGAATTCTTTCCACAAGGTCCTGTATCTGGGGTGTCCATAGCGGACTGGCCATTCCTTGGTGCTAAAGCTGGCTTCAGAAGGAAACTGGATCCCTATTCAGACATGCTGCTCGTGTGCAGATCCTGCAGCTTAACAGAGTGTGGGCAGGGGGTGCAGACTAAGCTCTGCTCTCCCCACCCTACAACATGTTTCTGTGCCTGGCACCTTCTATGAGTTAGAAGGCACAGTCTGCATTGGAGAGTCTCCTCTAGATGTTCCCTGCCCACTGGGGACCTTGATGTGCAGGGAAGGCTCCCCGACTCAAATTTCCTCCTCCAAACAGGGGAGGTCAGTGTGCACAGTGATGCAGAGGAATAGTGCTTAGCATGCTCATCCCTATTTGCTCAGCTTGTGGGTAGCATCTGCATGGGAGAAATGTACCCAAACAGGAATTGGGACTTTGAAACAGAGATTATTGTGACCAAGTACAGAGGAGGACAGTGCTTCAAGACCTCCAGTGATCATGTAGAAGGGAGAATTCAGGCAGATGCAGATTTCTGTCTGCCTTTTCACAATTTGCACCTGCCAGATCTCCTCTTTTACAAAACTGTTAAAGGCACAGTCACCTTCACCACCATGGCATCAAGTAACCCTCATTGAGACAACCCTTGAACATGCTCTAAACTTATTATTGAAAGCTGTTTCCCATGTGGCTCAATAAACACACCAAATGTGTTTCAAATATCTTCCTCCCCCCACAACATATCAATTTTGCAGCCACGAGAATCTTGTTTGCTTTGGATGTAATTAATGAATCTAATTCTAAACCTCTCCTTGTGTAGTTTATTCTCTTTCTCCTCTCAGAAAATGAAGTACATTCTTTCTCACCACTTCTTGTTCTGGAGTTTCTGCAATTTCTGAGCAATGTTAAGGTGTGAACTGCCTCCTATTAGGAGGATATTTTGTTGCAAATGAGTTGTACGATCCAGTGTCTGGGCTTTAAAGATAAACAGAAGGTACTTAAGAGATTTGATCAAAGGTTAGTAAAGCTGTTAGAAAATGAAATGCCTTGCAATTCAAATCCATTTTCTCTTGATCTAAAAGGGAGCTCACATGACTCATGTGAACCCACTGGACAAAAGGCCATTTTGCAAGACTGCAAACCTCAGGAAAAGGTTTTGAAAATGAACCTCAGAAACAGACAATGAAACAATTGAGATTCACAGAAGGCTGGGAAAATCCCAAGAGCCTAGTCACTCTCCGAGACAACAACAATTGACCCACATATCTAAGAATGTTGGCATCTTTCCACACCATTCTCTCTGCAGCCTCGAAAACATTTGACTCTGGCTACAAATGGGAGCAGAGTTGTTGCTGAGTGGCAGAGCCCATGCTTTGCATGCAGAAGGTCCCAGGTTCAGTTTCCGGAAACCTCAAAGCTGTCCTGCAAAACACTTCTGGAAGATTGCTACTAATGTTGTTGTTGTTGTTTAGTCGTTTAGTCGTGTCCGACTCTTCGTGACCCCATGGACCAGAGCATGCCAGGCACTTCTGTCTTCCACTGCCTCCCACAGTTTGGTCAAACTCAGGCTGGTAGCTTCAAGAACACTGTCCAACCATCTCATCCTCTGTCGTCCCCTTCTCCTTGTGCCCTCCATCTTTCCCAGCATCAGGGTCTTTTCCAGGGAGTCTTCTCTTCTCATGAGGTGGCCAGAGTATTGGAGCCTCAACTTCACGATCTGTCCTTCCAGTGAGCACTCAGGGCTGATTTCCTTAAGAATGGATAGGTTTGATCTTCTTGCAGTCCATGGGACTCTCAAGAGTCTCCTCCAGCACCATAATTCAAAAGCATCAATTCTTCGGCGATCAGCCTTCTTTATGGTCCAGCTCTCACTTCCATACATCACTACTGGGAAAACCATAGCTTTAACTATACGGACCTTTGTTGGGAAGGTGATGTCTCTACTTTTTAAGATGCTGTTGCTACTAATAGGTGGAGATAATATTGATTGAGATGGACCAATGATCTGAATTCCTCTAAAGGTAGCCTCATTTGATCAAAGATTGATCATTGGGTACTGCAGCAGCTCTACAACTCCCATGGTCTGAGCCAAGATATTTTGCCACTTGGATGACACATTGGGGTGACAGGTGATATGGCCTCAGAGAGCCCTGTACAGTGTCACTGGGCTCTTGTCTACAGTAGGAAAAACAGTTTAAAGTTCAACTATTGAAACGAGAACTATTCTTTTCCACTACGGTAAAGTGGTAGTGACGCAGGCATGCTCTGGGGCCACCTTATAATGCCACACTCTGAGGAAGGGCCTATGAATTAGGGAGCAAGATGACCATTGAGAAAGCTGGCCATAGGGGTGCTGCAGAGAACTTTTCTGGAGTGGTTGCATGGGACCACTCTGTTAACATATTGACAGTTCATATTTTTCTGGGATCAGAACAGTTCCTAGGCAGTCTCCCATCCAGTCACTTACCAAACCTAGGCCTGTTTTGCTTCAACAAGGTGGCTACTTCATCTAGTCTCAGAGCATGTCCTGCTCTGGTCTCTATACAACCCCGGTGAGTTTTCCCTCAGCACTTTGAGGGTCTGCACTAGAATGTTTACACTAGCTGTGCCAAAGTAAAAACTAAAGGTTGGGAAAAGCACACACAAAAACAACATCTATATAGGATATGTAGAAATTTCAAAATACAGAACAGCTTTCATACTCAATAACATGGATTCTGGAAATTTAATTGGACTGTGTGACAGATATTCCAGTGCTTTTTATCTGATAGATTGGGAACATAATATTGTGTTTTACAAATTCTGCCATCTCAGAGCACATGGCAGTTTTTAGGAAAAGTAATTTGGGGGTTTTTGCCTACAGTATCTTATCTACCCACTTAAGCACATGCATGAATCATTAATGCGATCAAGTTTTCCCGTAAAAAGGACTTTGCCAGCGTAGTTATTTTAAGCTCTTGCTTCTGTTAAAAAAAATGAAAAAAATAAAATAAACGTGGGTGTAGATGCAGATGAAGAAAGGTTATGTAAAAGAGAGTATTTTATTTTTGCAGGATGGAGTGTCAGCTGCTGAGTGACTTCACTGAAAAAATGCTTTCTCCCCCTTCCTCCCCCCCACCCCAAATGTTTGTACACATACACCCTTATTCCACCTGCTCCTAGATAGGACCAGCAAAGACATACTTTATTCTGCCTGCCATCTATCTTTCTCTATCTATACCTTTGGCTGATTCCAGCATTTCCCAAATACCAGCTAGGGCAGTGAATCTCAGTGAGTCCTTTTGAAGACAGGATTTTGGCAGAAGACAGTAAAATAAATATTACCTTGAGTTCTGGATCCTTAACCCTTTCAAATTGCCAATCAATACAGTAGCTAGAATTTGGTTCATAAGACCCAAGAGCACCTGCAAAAAAATCAAAATCAAATCAAAATAAGCTTTAACGTTGGGGCATAGTCAGCATTTGGGGAAGGTGAAGACTCTCATACTATAACAAGCATTTGCCATTCATTTCAAACTCACCAGTCTTGAACGACCCGTGACATTACTCATACTTAGCAAAGGTCTCCCCGAGTTACTCTATCAACATTGTCATGTCGGATGTCTCTTTGTTCTGATTGCTCTGTGGATTATGCTTCATAACTTATGACAGGCACCTAGTAGAAAACCAGTCACGCAGGAAGGCCATCACCCTTGGGGCAGGAGCATCCAGATTTCTTTGGCAGTTTTTTATTATCATTTCAATCTAATCCTACATAAGAGAGAGAACTTTGGTCCTTGCCCCGCCCCCACTCCTTTCCTGTTAAAGACAATTCTTATTTCTGCTTGACATGCTAATTGCAATGTTAGCAAAGCTTCCAGATGTTTCTGGGGAGGGGGGAGTAAGTGAATTCTAGTCTTGTTCGACTGTAACATCCCAAGGCTTTGTCCCCGGCTTAACGTTGTTAAAAGATGAAGGGAAAAAATTGATTAGTGCTGATCCTTAAGTGTTGTGTTGGTTAACATCTCAATTTTCTCATTTTGGAGATATCATTTGAAGAGGAAGTTTTTGGAATTCCCAATATTACTGACTGCAGGTGATAATAGTTCGAGCCAACCTCTAAATCATAAGCCTGAAATTCCAGAGGGGTGTGTATATGTGTTTGTCTGTACACAGCACACACACTTATCTTCTTTGAAAGGAAAAAAAGTGATAACGTCAGTTGAGAGGACCTCGGTTTGTCTCCCACTTGACGAGTAGATAAGACGGTGGCCTTTGAAGTGAGTTGAAGGAGTATGAGCAAAAGAGAGGCCTTCAACCAGGGAAATATTCCATTCCAAATCTTATCAGCATTTGCCTCAAGGTTGAGGCATTAGGAGGGATTGCTATTATTACACGAGGAGAAATTATCTCAAGCAACTTGTGCAACTGCCCTTTTTATCTTCCAAAGCTAAAGCTTTTTGACCATGTTTCATATCCTGAAACTGTTCATCCATTGTTGTTATGACATTTTGTTATCTCCAAAGAGGGTTTAAAAGCTCATTAGTGAGATCATTGCTCCTCTGTTCACCCATCCTCTGATACTGGCCTGCTTTTTATTTTCCCCTTTTATGAGTCTTCAGGAGTTTAGCGTTTGTTTGGCTGGTTGTTCTTCTTTTAAATAGATGGTGTCTTCTAAGGAACACGCTTCGGAATATGGTGAAGGCTGACAAAAGAAACAGCTAAAATTCACACCGAGGATCAAAACACCAGGAACTTTTTAATAGGGTACCGACTAAGAAGGAAATAATAGAATATAAATGTAGACAACATTCCTATATAGAGTCACAATACAGTAAACTGTGGAATGTGCGCAGCATTCTTGACAATTAATGAATTACCTTTTTATATATAAATATGGAATTCACTTGAAGGGGCAGAGTAAGAGTAAAGAGTAGCTCTATGAAGAGTAAACTACATTTCCCAGGATCCTTTTGGGTGAAATATATATGATATGTATGCAGCCTCTGTGTTTGTGTGCACATGCATGCACATGCACCCAAGAATGTGTGTGTGTGAGAGAGAGAGAGAGAGAGAGAGAGAGAAGGAAGAGAAGGAGGAGGAGGGAGTGAGGGAGAGACAATATACCAACAAAGGCATTTCAAACTTTTCTATACAGTTCCTTTGTTTTTGTTTGAAGGCAGGAGAAAGCACCGTACAGTGGTACCTCGGGTTACAGACGCTTCGGGTTACAGATGCTTCAGGTTACAGACTCCACTAACCCAGAAATATTACCTCGGGTTAAGAACTTTCAGGATGAGAACAGAAATCGTGGGGTGGCGGTGCGGCGGCAGCAGGAGGCCCCATTATCTAAAGTGGTGCTTCAGGTTAAGAACAGATTCAGGTTAAGAACGGACCTCAGAACGAATTAAGTTCTTAACCCGAGGTACCACTGTATTTGGTTTTTAAGAGTATTATTTGCTTGCTTTGACCAAGGTGCCTAAACAGCATATTAAAGTCTATGTGATGGAGCAGACCTGCACAATCTGGGATGCGGCCTCCCCCTGCCCCCCACAAGCCAAATATAGCTTACCACCCATTGGCACTCAGTAGAACTCTAGTCCTTGATGTCTGCCCAGATTGGCTAAAATCATGTGCACTTAAGCATACAGCAAGCCATAATACACAGCTGCTGAGCAGTGCTGGTGGCCATCAATGCTCTGGCATAAGTATTTCTTCTCTTATGTTTCTTCCTGATCTTTCAGATCAGTGGACTTTAGCTTCAGGATTTATTCAGCCACATCAGGTCTGAAGGACATGTCAAACAGGTTCATTAAGCCAGCACGTGTGGGCACCCTAGAACTCCAGAGCCAGTACTGGATTTGGACCTGGGTCCAGATTCTAAGTTCAGCTATGAAGCTCTTTAGGGAAGAGGTGTGACTCAGGAAGTCACAGCTCCTTCACCCCAGAAGGTGGTTGTTGTGAAGATGAAATGGGATCATTGTATGCAAATGCTTCTAAGGTTTTGGAGGAAAGGTGGAATACAAATATATTTAACAGAAGAGGGAGTGGAGAAGAAATCCTCCATAAATCATATACTGTTTCCATATATATAAATATATGCCATGCTGTTGCTGAGTTACTTCATTTATGCCACCAGCCTAGCAAGTTTAGCTTTAAATTATCATGTTTGAAAAGAAACAAGCTATTCTTAGATATGGAAACCATCAAGCTTTCTACAGGTGTGAATCAACAGATCAACTTTATATATTAGAAGAAATCAGCAATGAGACTCTTAAAAGGATCCGATCGTTTTACATTTGTTGGTGTCTTCTTGCATAAGGCCCTGTATTCACTCACAGTGCACTGCTTCTTTATTAAAGGACAATAGGGTTTTTCTTCCTTCAAGAGCAGCATATTAAAATGAACATCAATGTAGCCATTTTGCCTCTCTTCTAAATAGGATCTAAAACCCAGGTTGTTGTTTTTTTTGGGGGGGGGGCACAATGATTACAACTCCCACCATCCCCGAACGTTGGATTTGCTGGCTGAGGCTGATGGGAGTTTGAGTCCAAAAGATTTGGAAGAAGGGGAAACCTGGTCCAAAATTTCCTGACACAAAGCTTCCAAGTAGTACAAACCAGTACTGGTGCTTCTTGAGACATATGGTGGCATCAGCCTTCCCAACAGCTAGGAGACTATTAGCAAGAGCACAAGAGGGGGAAAAGAGAGAACAGGAATCAATGATAGAGAATGACAGTGAATGCAAACTAAGAAGAAAGGTGACCATTGCTATTAATGACCATTGCTTTTGCTTTCAAATTGTTTATTATACTTGCATATTTAGTGGCATTATTTTTATTATATGGTCCGGTTATAATGATGATGCATTCTGCCATTCTAGTTACTCTTAGTAGACAAATTAAAGGTAAAGGTAAAGGTACCCCTGCCCGTACGGGCCAGTCTTGACAGACTTTAGGGTTGTGCGCCCATCTCACTCAAAGAGGCCAAGGGCCAGCGCTTTCCGAAGACACTTCCGGGTCACGTGGCCAGCGTGACATCGCTGCTCTGGCAAATTGGATATAACTAAATAAAAAAATTATTTTGAACACCAACATGCCTAACACCCTACAACTGCATTCTTGTTTATCACCTTTTCTCCTCTGGTCTCAAGTCAAATCGGGGGCAAGATTGTATTTTATTCTTCATTAGATAAATTTCTACCCTGTTTAACATTTTAAAAAAACCCATCAAAGCAGTATACACCAAAGAATCAAAGCACTATTAAACTTTGAGAAAAGAGGAGAACGTGCTCACCATGAGCGCTATACTCTACCTGGAGGAAGCATGGTTCTGAATGCTAGCTGCTGGGAATCCCAAGTGGGAAGCAGTAGCGTAGCGTGGGGGGTGCAGGGGGGCCGGTCGCACCGGGTGCAACATCAGGGGAGGCGCTCGCACTCACAGCTCTCTGCCCCTACCTGGCTCACTCACTCTCTCTCAGCGCTGTCACAGATTTAGCAAAAAATTCGCTATTGTCACACGGATCCTCCTCCTAGCCAATCAGGAAGTGGGATCCACTTCCTCATTGGCCGAAAGGTGAATGCATGCAATTGGCTGAGCTGCCGAGCAGGAGGCGGGAGGACTCGAGGAGACGCGGGGAACTGAGTAGAAGCCGCCGCTGCAGGTAAGTCTCTCTGCATTGAAAGGGGGCACGCTGGGTCATTCTGCATGTTGAGCTGACCAGATGGATTCTTTAACTAATCTAGTGGAAGAGACTTGAGTGCTAAAATCCACGGGTTAGGGGGCGCAAATTACTTGCCTTGCCCCGGGAGCTGACAACCCACGCTATGCCACTGGTGGGAAGAGTTGCTCATGTACTGCTTGTGGACTTCTCATAGGCATCTGATTAGTCTCCATGAGAGAGCTAGCATGGTGTAGTGGTTAAGAGCGGTAGACTTATAATCTGGTGAACTGGTTTTGGGTCTCCGCTCCTCCACATGAAGCTGCTGGGTGACCTTGGGCTAGTCACACTTCTCTGAAGTCTCTCAGCCTCACTCACCTCACAGAGTGTTTGTTGTGGGGGAGGAAGGGAAGGGAAAGGAGATTGTTAGCCACTTTGAGACCATGAGATAAGGCAGGATATCAAATCCAAACTTTTCTTCTCTTCTTCTTCTTCCATGAGCAAAGGATGCTGAACTAGATCAGGGTCTTTGGTCTGATCTGGTAGGTGATTCTCTTGTACTATTGAGTGAAAGCAAAATGTTGAACTTGTACCTCTTGATTCCCATTGCAACATTCATGCTTAACTGGCTATTAATATGAGACCTGTGTGGAAGTCACAGAAGGGAGGCCTTGGTTTGCAAGAAGGCCAAGCTTTGATGGAGATGTAGGATTGTTGCTTTGTGACTGGTGATTGCCTTGTACAGCCGCTAAAGGAATGACAACACTGTGACTGTGAGAGCTGAGGAGCTGTTCTTGCTCTGTTTATTATCATTATCTCTATTTAAACATGGTTAATATTCTGCAGCAGCAGCCATACAGGGAACCACAGAGCAACAGCAGGAACAAAAACATCAGAGTTCTGCTCTGAACTATCGCGTCCACAATATAGACTGCAAAGCTGTTGATACAGTATGGTACATTAAGCTTCTTTAAACAGAGTTAAAACATTCCCATCATTTATTTTGGATCAGTTTTGATCCTGTTCAGCAGAGATTAATTGTGAAGGAATATCTAAAGCTGTTCTTTCTGCTGTTCGTAATTTGGATTGACAGTATGCTACTGGAACAAAAACTAATCTTTCAAAGTGAAGGGGGAAGACAGCAGAATAGACTTATAAAGGAAATGATGTTATTATTAATTATTAAATTTCTACACCGCCCTTCATCCGAGGATCATAGGGTGGTTTACAATATAGAAAACTATTCTCAAATGCCAAGACTGGACCTAATGGTCAGGGGTCCCTTTACCTTTAAATCTCACAAGTTTCAAAGGTCCAAAACATCCCAACATGTAGATGAGAGCAGGGGTGGACTTTGGTCTTTCAGATTTCAGTGGCACCTGTGCGAGGCCAAAATTTGGCACTCCTGCCTCTCGCCTTCCATTCTGCTGAATTCACTATGTCTTAGTTGCACATCTGATTAGGGCTCCATGCATCAGGACATTAATAGCCAAGGCATTTATTGCCTTTCTGTTTGAGCATATAAGTGTATATAAGCCTGACTGCATGGAACCTGGAGCAGGGATAAAACTGTTCTGCTCCTCCATAAGCAAGGAGAAGCCAATGTAATGTTTTCTAAGACATTTAGAACCATGTCATAAAGACTAAATGCTGGATGTATACATGCATTGCAGCTAACTCCACCCCCCTCTTCATTTGTCTAATTAAACACTCACATCTGTGAGTAATTATGTATGGTGTCCCCCCCCCTTTCCCCCTCACATTTAATTGATTTTAAATATTGCAGGTACTAAAGGTTAGAGAATCTGATTATAGTTTAATAACAACTGATGGGATTTAAAACATGAAGCCTGCATTTCAATCACTACAAATTATTAAGCCACAAATTTCTCGGCACTACAGGTCAACAATATACAGCACACTTATCCAGTAAAAATGTGACTGGTTGACCCCCGCCAGCCCCGTTCATTCTGCTTTTAAAAGAAGAGCAAATACATTAGCTTGAATTATTTTCTCTTTTTTAAAGCATCAATTATTCCTGTCAGGATTTTTCCTTACATTTTTTTTTTTTAAAAAAAAACCCACAGCAACAACGTGCCAGTGACTGGTATGGATGGTGTAACTGACATTAAATAACATTTAGTGACAGCAAGCTAATGTTGCCAAGTTTCATCACGACTTAAGAGACAAAGGGGCATTCAGGGAATCTGAAAGGTGTCAACTTCAAAACGGAGAGAAAAGAGCCCCCTTTCCCCACAACATGTCAATTAAATGCAAAATTTGTTGATAGAGGATGGTGCTGAGCCCAGGATTTTGTTTCATTTTATTTAAATAGGACACTTTTGTGGGTAAAAAAAATAAAAATGATTTGGTGAACAAAAGCCAATACACCCTTACCTTGGAGTAAGTGATAGAGCTTATTTCTGAGCAGGTAGGCATAATATTGCACTTTTTGAGCTTTTATTCATTCATTTAATTGACCACTTCCTGTGAAATGTCTTATAAGAATGCTTTTTAATGTTACACATATGTTACACTGTTGTTGTTGTTGTTGTTGTAGGAAACATAATGCTTACACTGGGGAACGCCTGACCTGCAGTACTACTGGGCACACTAAGTCTCCCCATTTGACCCACAAGACCAATTTGGCCAAGTCATGTCCATCTGGTTGGCATCTGCTTAGTCACTGGGAGAAGAGGATGTTGGACTAAACAGGTCACTGACCTGAACTGGCAAGGCTATTTTTATATCCTTACATGTCATGTCATAGTTCCTGCCATGCTGAGGTGTATTGTATTTCTATTTCAAATTAGAGTAATTGTTTCTAAATGTGCATCTAGGCTGCATCAACAGAAGTATAATGTGCAGATCAAGGGAAGTAATAGAACCACTCTATTCTGCCTTGGTCAGATCATAACTGGAATACTGTGTCCAGTTCTGGGCACCGCAATTTAAGAAGGTTGAGGCAAGTTGGAACATGTGCAGAGAAGGGCAACCCAGATGATCAAGGATCTAGAAAAAAGAGGCTTAGAAGGAGCGGTTGAGGGAGCAGAGTATGTTTAGCCTGGAAAAGAGGAGAGTGAGAGGAGATATGATAGCCATCTTCAAATATCTCAAGGGCTGCCACACGGAGGATGGAGCAAACCCAATAATTTTAGACCTCAGTGGCATTTCTACTGGGGAAAAGGTCCCACTGAAACCAATATTCCCTGGTTGTGTATAAGAGAGCCAGTGCAACCCGTCCTAAGAAAAGAAAAGAAAACCACTCAACAACAACACAAAGGTGGTATTAGATTTCAAAGGATCTGGAGAGTCTTAATGGAATGCTGCAAGCACAGGTGTAATGGGATTCACAGAGGAAAGTGTGAGCTGCATCTTTAAGCCATTATAAGAAGGCACATCTTCTTTGCTGGCAAGGCAGGGGCTCTTTCTCCCTCCCACCCCAACCACTTTATATTTGTGAAATGGGGAAGGGGAAGAAGTGGATGCAGAGGGGTGTTCCATTTATAAATGGGGAAAATCTGGCCTATGAAACACATCTTTAAAAAGCCACTTTCATTATATTCAGTGGAACAGAGCGGTAAACTGGTTTTAGTTGGGCACATTCCACTTTTGATGATAAATATTACTGCTGCTACTAATAATTATTATTATAAACATTTACCCTACAGATTTATGTATGCATTTGCTAATAAAGACATTAGCTGCATGATAATACTAGGTAATTGGCTTATAATGCAATCAAACCAGTATTTGAAATACTTTTAAAAAACCGCACTAATTTCAATTACTCTAATTTCAGTTCTCAGCTTCTATAAACATTTTCTGCATTATATGACCCATCCATATAATCCTTTGCAACCAGCCAGTAACCAGATTGACATTTAATTATCTCCTCTAATATATTGAATATAAACTCTACTTTGCATTGAAATGAGGGCGCCTGATGAGCCATGGGAGCTGGCCAAACTCTATCACTCTGAATCCTGCAAGAAATTATAGTGACTGGTTATTAAAGAAACAAACCTCATTTAAATAAGTGCCAAACAGAAGATTACATGGACATTTTTTACGTGGATAGTGCTGTTAACACTGAATAATTATCAATGAAAGCAGCAACCTCCACTAATATCACATATTCTTCCTACTCTCATTTACATATGGAAATTTCCCTAGGTAACAGTCAATTATAATTCAGCGATCACTATACAAATAAAGTGTTAAGTGCTATGCACATTCATAGCAAAATGTCCAAGCTCTTAATCCTGTGGATATTCACATGGAAGACCATGGCCTGGTCCCAGAGGCTGGTATAGTAATGGAGATGAAGGGTCTATGGCCTTGGGTCCCCAGAGGTGGTTGGACCAACTCCCATCATCCCTAATCATTAGCTATGTTGCCTGGGGGAGTGTTGGGAGTTGTTGTTCAACACCACCTGGAGACCAAAGGTTGAAGAACACAGGCCTATGAGACTTGTCTATGGAAGCTAGACAGACCCTTCAAAGGAAGGCATGATCTATACTTTCCCCTCTGCCTTAAAAGAACAGAAACGAAAACACAGCACTTTGAGTTGTGCGCCTAGAATTCCTTTCAGTGCCACTCATGCTGTGATGAGTGCATGCAACTGCACTTGACCAAGAGTTGTGCCCCAGACATATCCTCTGGACATTTCAAGGAATTCTGGTGTGCCTCTATTTGACAAGGGATAGCCTAACTTCTGTTGTCTATGCTTTGGTAACCTCTAGGTTAGATTACTGCATTAAGTTATACATAGGGCTGCCTCTAATCATGGTTTGGAAACTTCAGCAGGTGCAGAATTTGGTGGCAGGATGGTTTGAGCATATTATACTGATCCTAAACTGACTGCACTGGCTGCCGATTAATTTCCAGACCCAATTCAAAGTGCTGGTTTTTACCCCTAAAGCCATAAACAGCTCAGGACCGCAATGCCATATGAACCTACCCAGACGCTGAGATCCTCATCTCAGACCATTCTTCGTGTGCTTCCTCAACAAGAGATATGGAGGGTGGCAACACAAAAACAGGCCTTTTCTACAGGAAATGCTCTCCTCAGGGAAGTTTGGCTGCTACCTTCATTATACACCTTTAGGTACCAGGCAAAATTTTTTCCTCTTCAACCAGGTCTTTGGGTGATTAACATATTATACCCCTTTTAAATGTGTTTAGGCTGTGGAAGGCTGAGTGGGGAGGGAGGTTTATTAGATCATCATCACATTCTTCCACATCAATCAGAATTGTTCACATCCATCAAAACCTAGCGTTTTCTTCCAGTGGGCAGTTAGTGCAATCCCCTCAGATGTAATCTAAGTAAGTGTGTGCAGGATTGCAGCCTAAACTTTGATGAAATAAGGCTAACTCTAAAATGTTAGAATTTCCTTTAAATACCGTCCTGATCATATGGATAATATAAGTGGATGAAAGCTAAAGTTAAAGAAATAAGTATAGATATTATGGACATTATTTGAATTCCTTTTTTAAAAAAGACAGCACACTTTCATGATGAGAAGGAGGATAATAACCTCCTTATGTCCGTATGTCTCAATCTATTCTTGGTTTTCTGGAATCCAGATGGCAGTCTAAAGCTATTTGACTTCTGAACTCTGAAGTTCAAGTGTCCTTAGAATCTCTTTGACCTGCAATTAAACCATGGCTCCTCCTGAATCTCTGCATTGTTGAAAAGAAAATAAGTATTGAGTTCCAACTGCAATTCAGATGTCCATTATTCATGATAATAATATGAAGAGAAAAGAAAAATAACTCCCATAAAATGCAAATAACTTGTACATATCTACCAGGGAGGTGTGAGAGTAATCTAATCTTCCTTACATTACTATGGTTTTCGAATGTAATCCGTTCCGGAAGACCTTTCGAGTTCTGAAACGTTCAAAAACCAAAAACTCATTACAGAAGCCACGTGGCATGTTTGATTTCTGAAAAATGTTTGAAAACTGAAGCATATACTTCTGGGTTTACTTTGTTCGAGTTCTGAAACGTTCATCAACGCAGGTGTTCGAAAACCAAGCTACCACTGTACAGCTTTTTCTCTCTGAGTGAAAGACACTTGAGAGGAGAAATAATAGCCTAGGGAAGATTGGGGTAGGAGAAATTTCACCCCACCAGCAAGGACTCTGTAACTCCAAGAGTCATTGGCAGGAGGAGGGCATCTGCCACCTTCCCCATGGATTTTTGGAGAGACAGTGGAGAGATGTCAGGAAAGACATAGATCTGTGTGAAAGAACAAGCACAGTTTTTAGTTCCTCCTCCAAATCACTGTGACTGGAGTACCCTAGGGAAACAATTCACTGTGATTAAAACATGTCCATCAAAATGAAAGATTCCCCCCACTCCATTACCTCTCATGATCTGAGCATTTGGCCAGTCAGCTTGGTTTCAATTATTATTTTTTGTAAGCATTTTTTTTTGGGGGGGGGGGGAGGGAAATGACACCCAAGGTTACAGAGCCCCTTAGTTCAATCTAACTCAGATTGAGTTCAATCTAACTCAGATATATGAGAACCTTTCCCAAATAATCCCAATTAGCCTTGTAATTTAGTGCACAAAGAAAGCTACTGCACACTCATAGTATTTATGGAAAAACAAATTTTTGGTATGAATTTTGTACAGATTTGTTGTTGCTGCTGCTGCTGTTTTAATATGATGTAATGGAGTTATGTACGAACACATATGAAATTGGCCTGGACTTAGAAGAAGACCGATTTATCCACATCTATAGCTTAGGAGAACTCCACAAATATGTATTTCCAGGGTTGGAGCTTTTCGCCACTTTAGGATGCTCATTTTCCATGCTGGGAGAAAGAAATGTTGTTTTTTTCTGACTGAGATGGGGGCAGAAGTTTTCTTTTTTCTCCTCCTCCTCCTCCTAACAGAATAATATTATGTACCCTGAAAAGTATTCACAATTCTCCAGAGCTCTGTCATAATTGTGCCGTGCTGGAACAGCCGCACGACTAGCATTACAATAGTTAAGGGTCTGTCTGTCATTCTTTCCATTATAAACCCCCTGCAGTATTTTCAAGGGGGTTATAATGTGGCCATAAAAGTTCACACACTGCTGAAACGTGGATCACTCCCAGCTGCACACTCCAGGTAGATGGGCTTAATGATTTTAACCGAGCTCAATTTTTAAATTGAGAATGGTCAAGTTATTCCATAAAATGTTAAGTCCATACAAAACAGAACTTTTGCTTGCAATAAATCCTCAGGGTATTTGATGGATATGCTAAGTACCTCTTCTCAGACATCAAAAAGACTTCTTCCTTTATCGGACCCCCAAATTAGCACTTGACTTTTTGTCCCTTTATGATGCGACTTTTTGAAGGTCACTATCTGATTATTCAGGTCTGGTTTCTAAGACCTAGGGCAGCTTGTTTGTCATCCATTTTGATGTAGAGTCAGGGCTGGTGCTATCATTAGACTTACTAGGCATCTGTCTAGGGTACAGTGGGGGGGGGCACATGGGCAGTTGCCCTATTTCTTTTTTTTTATATAATATTTTATTAAGATTTTCCATAACGTCACAAAAAGAAAAAAGAAAAATACAAAATTGCCCTATTTCAACGCTCCATCTTCCTTCCAAGTGAGCAACAGGCATGATCACAACTTAAAACTACTTTCAAACTAGGCAAAAGGGTTTGAGCAGGCTTTGTAGCAGGGATGTGAAGAGATCTGCCCTATGGAGGGGTCATGACCTTGCAGAATCCCAAGGGCCACATAGAGAGGACTGGAGAGACATAGCCACCCCCTGGGCATGAGATTCCCCATCCCAGCTCTAAGGGACTCTATTCCACAAGCACTATCACTCAGGATGCCCTCTGGCAAATCTGTACTTAGCTACAGGGACACGGGTGGCGCTGTGATCTAAACCACTGAGCCTCTTGGGCTTGCTGATCAGAAGGTTGGCAGTTCGAATTTCCATGACAGGATGAGCTCCTGTTGCTCTGTCCCAGATCCTGCCAACCTAGCAATTTGAAAGCATGCCAGTACAAGTAGATAAATAGGTACTGCTGTGGTGGGAAGGTAAAAAATATTTCTGTGCGCTCTGGTTTCCGTCACAGTGTTCCGTGGCTCCAGAAGCAGTTTAGTCATTCTGGCCACATGACCCGGAAAGCTGTCTGTGGACAAACGCCGGCTCCTTTGGCCTGAAGCAAGATGAGCGCCGCAACCCCATAGTCACCTTTGACTGGACTTAACCATCCAGGGCTTCTTTACCTTTTACCTTTACTTAGCTACAGGTCTCCATGTGATATGTGGAATCTCCCCCTGACTTAATATGGCTGTTTTGTTTTTGTTTTTCATTGATTTTTTTATTGAAATATTTTGAAATATAAAGCAATAAAGTGCTACAAAAAGAAAAAAAGAACACAAGAACAAAATACACAAGTGTGTAAAGTGGGGGGGGGGGGGACCATTATATGAATATATACAAAATTACCCTAACCCATACATTCTTTTATAAATTTGATATAATTGTTTTCTGTATCTGACTGCAACTATGCATTCCTTCTCTTGCTCTGATTTCTCCATTACTATTCAGATGCCCAGATCAGAAAACACACATAGCATTTATCCTCCTCTCTGCCCCCACCATCCCCACCACCCCCATGTGTATTTTGACACTGGGCTGCAGATTTATGATGATTATCTTAATGCATTTAAAGGAGTCCCCACACAGTAGAGTAATATTGTCATGCACATCACCTCCTGTCTCGTGAGATCTTATATATTCTTTCCATGTGTACCCGTTCATATTGTTTACTAGATTGTAAAGGATTCACTCACCCTCAGGGATCATCCTTTGTATTACGGCACCAGGCTGACTCAATGAATTCACACTTCTGCCAATGAATGCTGTAGGGAAAGTTATGGTTAGGGTGGAAGCACTAACTGCAAATTCCCCAGCTTACGGTGGGCTGTAGGTCATGCCCATAATGTTACTTTAACATAGCTCTTGGTGTGTTAATATGATATACTCCAGCTATTACATTTTAACATGCACAGCAGTAGTTTTATGGCCAAGGGTTACTGCGAAAAGGTATGACACGTTTTAAGACACCTGCTTTGGCATTTCAAGAAATATTCCCTGGAACGCAGTGAAATGCATTTGTGATGAGCTAGTTTAACTCTCCAGTCTTCTAACCTCAACTTACAAAGTCGGCGTTTTCACGGAGCGCTGTACTCCCTCACATGGAAAGTTGAGTTGCATTCCTCTCTGTTTACTGAATATCATGAGGAAATCAAAAGGATGCAGAGGTGGGGGGTATTCATTAAGTAGAGTGATTTAAAAAAAAAAAAGATTGCCAAATAAATCTGTCATCGTTTTGTATCGTCTCTGGGTAGCTAGACACATTAAGTAATATTGTTTTGAATTAACTCATGTTAAGTAGTGAGATAAAGAGAGAGAGCAGTTCTGTTTGTGTTGGAATTGTACTTTTAACAGCCAGTGAGGAGACAGCTCAGTCTTAAGGTATGCAATATAATTGCACAACCAAGATCCATTGTTGTCATAACTGGCGGCTGAGCTACATTAGTAAAGAAAAAGTGTTTTGAATGTGTTATAACACTGTGACACCAGATGGCGCTGTAGAGTCCCGTCTTTTGTCAATGTGTTTTCCCATTATGAGGTTTACAACATGTTTTCCTGAAACATTTTTTTTTTTTTTTAAATGTGTCTAGATCCAGCCTAGGGCTTTCTTAATTAAAGCCAGGGCTTTAGTATGGCTAACAATAGATATATCACTGTTGACATCAATTGGTTTACAGGTAAATAAAAGAAGACTACATCATCAGATCAATTATCTGGGAGTGATCAGAGCGCCAGGTTTATCTCCATAGGCCTGAATGCTATTCATGGCACACAGCACATTACAACACTGGCAGAACCTCCCTCAAACCCAAGGTTGCAGTCCCTCATGGACAACCTTCCATGGTCACACGTTGGTGGTGGCTAAAACTGTGTGGAATAATAAATGTGAATCTGAGTTTTGTACAATAGACAACGTCATGCAAAAGTCACATGTTACTGCATTTACACTCCCACACATACTTCTCTCCTTCACCCCACATTTAGAAAAGGAAGAAGTATTATCATAGTTCAAGGAAACATTCCAGGAAACCAAAAGCACTTGAGGTGGGAGCCAGGAGAGAGTCCTGAGGGGAAACAGAGAAGCCATCTGCACTGAGGATGTTTAGTCGTGTCCAACTCTTCGTGACCCCTTGGACCAGAGCACGCCAGGCACTCCTGTCTTCCACTGCCTCCCGCAGTTTGGTCAGACTCATGTTTGTGGCTTCGAGAACACCATCCAACCATCTCATCCTCTGTCGTCCCATTCTGCCCTCAATCTTTCCCAACATCGCACTGAGGATACTCATCCCTAAACATTGCAACTCCTTGCACATATAAAACAAAATACACTCTTACTTAGCATGGTTTGTAATGTTACTGTTCCATTACCTCCCATCCTTCAATGTAAAGGTAAAGGGACCCCTGACCATTAGGTCCAGTCGTGACTAACTCTGGGGTTGCGGTGCTCATCTCGTTTTATTGGCCGAGGGAGCCGGCGTACAGCTTCCGGGTCATATGGCCAGCATGAATAAGCTGCTTCTGGTGAACCAGAGCAGTGCACAGAAACATAATTTACCTTCCCACCGGAGCGGTACCTATTTATCTACTTGCACTTCCTGCTAGGTTGGCAGGAGCAGGGACAGAGCAACGGGAGCTCACCCTGTCGCGGGGATTCGAACCGCCGACCTTCTGAACGGCAAGTCCTAGACTCTGTGGTTTAACCCACAGCGCCACCCGCATTCAATGTAGAAGAGGCATAAAAGCAATCTGTTTTCCTCCTCTGCAACAGCACGGTAAAATAGGCTGGATTAGGGTTGCCATATTCCTGATACCTACAAAGTTGTTGGGGGAAAACCTCCCCCAAGAATAATGATTTCGAGCTTTTGGAGCTGTTTCTGCTGGTTTTCCCATCGTGTTGCCATACATCCTGATGCCATTTTTACACCTGAAAACCAGAACACAACAGGAATTTTCCTTGTGTATGGCAGGCTTAGGCTGGATGGAACAAATGTATGGAGTTGGGGACAGGATCCCAGTGGAAGGGCCTGAGGTAGATGCATAAAAACCGTGCATGGATTCACTGATGTTGGAAGGGAGGAAAACTATGCTTTTGAAATCCCACTCCACTAGCAAGGCTTGTGGCATTGCTCCAGGCCCCAGGGAAGTTTCTAGATGGGCAACAATCTGAACTGAGGTCTAAGCCTAACTTCCTAACCTTCTTGCTGCAATGGCTGTTGCAATATATTATCCTGAGCACACCCAGCCAAGGAGGACAAACAGCCAGTAGTTTAATTATTTATTGACAAAAGCACACATTTACAGCAGTTCCTGCTGTGCACCAAATATAGACACACACGCTTCTAGAAATTACATAGCTGGCATTAACTTTCCAAGGCTTGAGCCCCACCTGAACCGTTGAAGTAACAGTGGGACTACTCGCACTGTTATGTACCTTTGATGGACGGAGTTCATGAAAGCAACCAATAACTTCTCGTACCCAGAAGTTGCTGCTGCACTTGCCTCTTCAAGCCCCTCTTGGCTCTAGGAGACAGCGGGGCAGGAGGTGGCAGGGATTTGACTGGCCTGACCCTTGCCTGAGCTCTTCCTTGTTTACTTCTGACCCATCCTTCACCCTTCACCCTCCTCTGACTGCTTGGGTTCTTCCCCTTCCTCCCACCCTGGCTCCTGCTTCGGTGGCACAAAATCTCATTAATTGATGGCCCCCTCTCCAGGATGGCCTCCAACCTGACTGCCTCCACCACATACACATCAGAGGCCAGCCAATTCCTGACATATATGCTGTAAAGACACACATCCCTTACCTGTGGCTGCCACAGCTTTTCTGTGTTATTTCCCATATCATCATCAGAGGAGCATATACTGAGTCAGGCCAGTGGTCCATCTTGCTCGGCACTGCCTACACTGCCTGGAAGTAGCTGGCAAGGGTCTCTCCCAGTCCAATCTGGAGATGCCAGGGATCAAAACTGGGACCCCTCACATGCAAAGCATGTGCTTTACCACTGAGCCACAGCCCTTCCCTCTCAAAGAGCCTCAATAAAGTTAATGGATGCAAATGTCCACAACTGCTGGCTGCTGCTTCCAATTCTAGACCATGTTTTTTCCATGTGCACAGAACTCTAGTTGCACACTCTGCAGCCAAACAGGGGCACTATTTAGACTGTGTATTCATGACATCTCCACCTGTGTTCACTGCTGGGGAAGCAGAAGCAACAATGGAAGAAATCAAGAATAATGGAGGTCTACTCTTGGCATTGTTCCATTTCCCTTTCATTTCCTCTAAATTCTTGCCAGGCTTTAATACAGCAATGAAATGTGTCACTGAAACGTCCTCAGAGCCAATTTGTGCAGGAGACTTTAGGTCTGGGATTGCCAATAAGATATTGAGCCAGACAGCCAGTATTCCAGTTTCATATCTCAACATATATTTTTTGGGGTTTTTTTAATTAAATAAAAAAGTTCTTTGATTCACTAACAATCTAGCCCTGTCTGTTCAACCAGCACACAGAAGCATCATTCCAGCTGTGAGTGCTATAAATATGTTGGAAGTCCTAAGCTCATCTTTGCCACAATTAACTGTGGCCAAAACACTGTGGTCTTTCATCAAGAGGAATGCTTATCGGTTCCAGTGGAGATGTTCCTTAATGATGAATGACTTAAATAAATTAAAATAAACAAAGAGGCCATGTTACTGTCATCACAGCACAACCAGCCAGTAGGAACCTTTGTCAGCTTGCAATGTACAACAAAGGCTGTGGCTGCTTTGAAATGAGCGACAGCCACAGCACCAAGGCATTATCTACTATATGTTTTCTGAAATCAACATTAGCGTTTTGCTAATTAGGAAGGTGTATTTTTACACCATCTACTTCCATATGAGCCTGTGGCAGCACTGAAATCTTCAGCCATTCTCCAGCTGACCACACCTTTGGAGGTGAGGAGGTTATGGCTCTGGCAGCCTCTTCCAACCTAGTTCCTCCCAGATGTTTTTGACTGTTGGCCCTTCTGACTGCGATTGATGGGAGTTGGAATCCAAGAACATCTGAGGGGCCAGATTCCCAACCTCTCAGCTAAAGGCAAAGTTATTGAAAAAATGAGAAATTATGACAAGCCATGATTGAGGCCCGGCATTGTGTGAACTGAGGAAGGTGTTTTATTTAATAAAGGATATTAAATTCACACTTTAGACTAATACCCTCTGAGGTTTGAAGCTGAATGATGTTTGCTCACCAATCTAGTGCAGGATGTTTCTAAAGGTCTTTTCTTTTGCCTTTCTTTCTTTCTTTTTTTCTTGAAGGCTGAGTGGAAGTGGTTTCTGGAAGGCAAATCCCAAAGTGAAAGCTGTCACTACGAGACTGACTCTTTTAGTGAGGGGAAATAGATCCCTCACCTTTGGTTATATATTTGAAATTTAGTGCTACAGGAAGACTAAAGCTGAAGATGTTAGAGCAAGGGAAACATGGCAGCAAGATTTTCTGAGTGCCCCAAGTGGCAAATTATGAGTGGCCTGATCCCAAACAGATTTCCCCCCTCCTTACTGTCACTAAGTCCTTGAAAGAAGCAGTTAATTGGGAAAAGTTTGAGTTCCTCTTGCAAATGAGTAAGTAAATGAGTAGTATCTAAATTTACACAGTAAGATATTAATCTTGTGTTAATCAACACAACAGACAATAACAAGAATATAAGAACAAAAACAAAGAAAATAAACTTGCTAATTTCCAAGAGAGGAGCCACAATTGCTATGGCCTTGCTGCAGTTCAAATCATGCAAAGGAGAAAAACACTCCTGTTTATCATCCTCACACCCAAATGCAGCCAACAACTTCAAAAGTCACTTTGCTCCTGGTTGGCTGATTTCCCTACCAATTATTTGTTCAAGGTTGTATTACTTGGTAGTTTGTGCACTTAGTATCTAATGCCTCATCTCATCCTGACACTTTCTCTACTTCCAGAATCCTTTGGCGCAAGCAGAATCTGACATCAGATAAATAGGCAAATTAACAAACATGTTGAAAGGGGCACAGAAAAGGCACCCTCTCTGAAAACTGAAGTTTTGGCATTTTTACATGATTGAAAAAGAAACAATGTTGTTTTCCAAATTTAATGTGTAGATGTGTGACATATGTCCACAGCTCTGGAAAATCCTTAATTATTGTCTCCCAAGATAACCAATACAAATGAAATGAAGTGCCCTTGAAGTGATTATCAGGCATTGTTTGATGTGACACGAAAAAACACAAAACCCAATTTTTCTTAAGTAACAACCAGAGAGTGTCTGCAAAATGAAATCTGGGGTTTGTGGTCTGTGATGGGATGAGAGTATTTAATGGCTTCTAGCATGAGATCAGTCATTTTATAATGCCATGGGGAAATGAATCAGACAGGCATTACTTGATGCCATCCCACTGTATTACTCTGATATACATGTTGCTGCTATGAAAGCAAATAAAAACATGGTAGTTAATGGCACATGGTGGGGGAATCTATCAATTGGGGTAGCATTCTAATATCATATTGCTTTTAAAGGCATTATGTAATTAACAGTGTAAACATTAGGAAGTGCAGCATTGCAATAAAGCAGTTCTAACATCTTTACACTGCACCATAAAACTCATTATAAGTAGCTCTTTATTTTACTACAGACGATGCATTAGCATTTATTCTTTGGCTAGGAAAAGAAAGAGCATGATAGATATGGCTGTTGTGTTAAAGCTTCACTTTGATTTATAGAAGGAAGAGGGATGCTGTCAGGGATGTTGCTGAGGTCAGGATGATAATCTACTCATTCATATTCTCTCCATGAGGGATCCATGCATGTGCAGAATAGGTGAACATAGGAAGCCACCTTAGACAGAATAGGATCACTGGTCCATGCAGCTCAGTATAGTCCAACCTCAGCAGGATTTTAGAATGGCATCTTTCCCAGCTGTTCCAGGAGATGCAGGAGATTGAACGGGGACCTTCTGTATGCAAGGCAGGTGCTCTATCTCTGAGTTTTGGAAAGGAAAGGATTTGTAGGCTCAGAAGAGCACTCTTTCACCTGGCCAGCGGATCACTTCCCTGAGCATTCATATGGCAATGGTGTATCTCTGGCTGCTGAAGCAAATTGATAGGAGTGATTTCATCTGAGCCGGCTGCAGCACTATTGGAGAAAGATGCCCTCTACTGACTGTGACAGGGAAGGAGCCGTAGCTCAAAGGTAGAGGATCTGCCTTGCATGCAAAATGTTGAGCAAGATACAGTGTTGAGCAAATTGGACCAATGGCCTGACTCAATATAGGCAGCTTCCTATATTCCTATAATAACTATATTTGAGGTATGCTGAACCAGAGGCATTACGTGGGCAGGGTTGGGGGACCATTGCCTCGGGTGCAGGTTTTCGGGGGTGGCACATTCCTCAAGATGCCCTGCCAGTGCCACACCACTTTTGTGAGTCTCACAAAGCAACGCTGGGCTCACAGGGCACTGTGAATGCACCTCTCAAAGCAGGGCAGCGTTGGCCAGTCGGGTTGGGCGTGGCTGGGCTGGCAGTGCAGTGTACCCCCCACTTAGCCCCAGTGGTGTGTTCCACCCCTACAGCACCCTGCCTTCACGGTGCAACCCAGGCACCAGCGAGGAACACTCCACCAGTGTGCTGAACAGTCAACTGCTTTAATTTGATTTTCATACCAATCCCTCAACTTGTTTCTATTCCACAAAAACATTCTTAGAGTAATGTTGCTGCCTGATGCAGAAGGCAAGACAACATGCTCGCTTTCCCATGCATAGGAGCTGCCTGGACTGTTACTTATATTTTATTTCATTACTGGGAACAGAGGAGTATCCTCAAGGGCACCTGAGGGCAGCAAACTAGTTATGGCAATGCAGTACAGACTACATAGCATGCACAGCTTTGTCCTCCAACAGAAGTGGGCAGTGAGGGGATTTGGTAAAAGCATCCGGGGAGCTGCTGCTGCTTGAGGCAGTGGTGTCAGTCTGCCTAATGGTAGGATTGGCACTGGTAGCACAATCCTATAATAATATGAATGTGGTCCTTTCCAATGCAGGGATGCAGTACTGATATATTATAGATTTGCTTTTTCTTAATTGCCACTATCCACAATACACTTAGTTAATTCATTAGTTGCTTTAAGCACAGTCAGACTTTGGTCACAAGAAGCTACAATGCTGCCATCATATAAAAGTCCTCTTCAGATTGTGCTTTGCAGGTTGCTTAATTCATGCTTCCCCCATTGCATGGTTCTTCTGCCTTGGATTGATGTGTTTCTGGCAGCTGAATTGAAACTGGCATAGAAACTCTCACACCAAGTAGCAACCTCCAGTCATCGTTGCGACATATTACAGTGCAGGGTTAGGGAATAATTTGGATGAATTACCATCTCCCTGGTAAAATTCACTTTTCAAAGCCTGGGCACACAGAGACATGTTCTTCTTTCAACATGCTAAAATCAGCTTTCCTTGTATTGCTCCCTTTTACAATGCTCCTAATCATGTCAAATCAGACTCGTGTTACAGGGTGGGTTTTTCGGTTCTATGGAGTATAAGCAGAATGTATTCTTAAATTAGCAGTGTGCAGTGCATTCCTGACTTTACCAAGCATCCTCTTTTCTGCTGTAAATGTTGAAAAAGACACAACTCGCGACTATTTTGCAGAGCAAAGGGGGATTAAGGAGCAAAATGACATAGGAGGGAAGGAGAGCTGATGAGGGGGAGCCAAAGCGAAGAGGAGAAAGGCCGTGGATTTAGGAATCTCATGACACATCAAATTGCTGCCATATTAACTTCAATCCTGAGTATGCATATAATTCAGCTGCCAAAACCAAGTATATTCCTTTTCCAAACGGCATTAAATGCATTTCTACAAGCTGTCCAAATGATTCAATTTTGTTATGAAGTGATGAAAATGCATCATTGGCCAGCATCAGACCTAGCATTGCCTTCAGTCCCATTTAAGCTTCAAGTACAGGCAGTTCCAGTAATCCTGTTAAGAATGAGGCACAGCAGTTCTGGGCCTCCCTCTATTAAGGTCGATGCTAGGCCACCAACCAGATAACAAGAGCACTAAGCAAAAATTAATAACTCCTACTTGATCGGATGGCTTGCGTTGGGAGGGTACTGAACTCGGTGCAAGGATCAAACGTTCATATGTGAGGGTCATATAGGCATCTAACAATCCTTCTTATTGTCTTGAACTACACATTCCTAGGAAGTTCAACGTGGATAAGCTTGTTGATCTGTGTGGTCATAATATTCTTTGGTTGTAGGTAGGTCATATGCGTAATTAACTCAATAGAAAACACTGAGCAATTAATAAGTATGCCTATGAATTACCCGCAGTGATTATTATGACAGCGCAGATCAATGAGTTGAGTTTATAGCAGCTAAACTTGCTAGGAATGCACGGTCAAAAAGTATGGACAACAAGATAGTAAAGGTTGTCTGGTTGTGTAAATGTGCACCAATTTAAATGTCGTGTGCTTGAATAATTTTTCTGTAGAAAGCAAGAAACATACCCATGGCCTGTGGTCATTTAATGTGGGTTTTAAATATGGTTTCTTATTTACAAGGTCATGTTCATTGTAGGCAGTAATGGAGAAGAAATGATAAGCAAACAGAAAAGCAGCCATTCTTCAAAATTTGTACTCTGAATTTTGCAATGCACTTCTCCAGCCAAGCAATAGATTTTTAAAAAATGAATATATTAGGGGGGTTATGGATCAAGATGTGTATATTAATGAAAACAGTGTGCAAAAATATATTATGGGAAATTGCTTGCAAAATATTTTGTGAGGACTTAAAAAAATCAAGGAAGAAATGTTGAGAATGAAACTTGAGACTAGGAAAAACTGAAAAACGGAGAGAAATGACATTAGATTCACTAGTTGTAACAGGTCTACTCTAAGTAGGACCAGCATTTGAGACAGGTGTATTATTGTGGACATGTAATGCTAACATAGAATACACTGATCTCTCTACCCCTAAACTGGGCATGTCAGAAATGTAGAGTTTTTGGTGGGGAGAAGCAGCTGCAGCCTACAACCTACAATGAATTTTTAAAACTTTTTTTTCTTGTTCGAAAAGGAAAACGTTAAATGGAATTCTTTAATTGGAAATGTCATAAATTAAAAACAAGGCCTGGGTTTTTATTTTTGTGGGGGTGGTGGACTTTAGGTGAGACAAATGTGTGCTCCAGCTGGGGTGGTGGAGCCCAGCCCAGCCCACTGGCTCTACATCCCTGGGTGACCAGACTGTGTCTCACCTGAAAGTAAGCAGACGATTCCATGTTTCCAGAGCTGTCAATCTAATACATTTTACCAGCACCAAATCATTAAAGGGAACATAAAATGCACAGAACCTGTTCTAATGAGCCATTAACTAGCAGCTCTCCGTTGTTTTGAATCTGTGTAAGTGTAGGGAAGTTTCATTGGTCTCTGTGTTAAGCATTAGCTCATGGAAAACCTGAAGCTATGTTAAGATTGTACTAGGGTAGTGCTGAATCCAGTCCTCAGATTTCTAGATTAGCTGTGCTTCATGTAAAATAGGCTGTTTGGGTTTTCTCCCCCTTCCTCTTTTGAGACACTTAAATTCTTCTATATTTTAATATTAGCAAAATTTGCAGGCCTCACCTTGGTTAGCATGGAACTAGCTCCGCCACCCACTTACCTGCTCTTTCCTGCTGGATTGGGCCCCTCCTCCTGCTTCACACAGTGAAACTGTGGCTCTCTGAGGAAGAGCAGGAAGGTGATGGTGTCACCTGGGCCCTCATGTGTGTCAGGAGCGGCTCATAGGGACTCTGGGGTGGCAGGAGTGAAAAGAAGCCAACATGTTCTAAGTAGGCCACAGAAAGCTAATGGACCAAACCCTATGGTCAACAACCTCTGACTGATTTACAGCAACTTTCAGGAAGGTCAAGTTGCCAGATTATTTCTCAAGGGTCTAATGGCTTTTCTGAACCAGGAGTAGCCTATTTACATCCAAGTAGGTATTATATATATATATATATATATATGCAGGTTTTGGTGTCTTCGGGTGTCTTCCCGTGTAAAAGTTGGGGTGTCTAGGCGACGTTTCGACGAGGTCTCACTCGTCATCTTCAGGCTGGTGCTTTCGGCTTCTTGTTACTGGAACAGAGCAGGATCTCAGTGTTTGAGTTCCTATAAATACTGTTGAGGAGGTGTGGTGTATAGCCTCCAATGTTCTGGGCAGAGAGGAGGTTCCCAGGCTAGTGTGCCTTTTCTTCTTTTGTTCCTTAATTACTTGAGGGATATCTTGAGTGATTTCTTGAGTGATTTCCTGAATCCCACTTAGGTGGGTCATTAGGTGTGGATTAGTTGCTAAAGCCTTCGTGTCTTGAACTCTTGAACTTTGTGAAGAGTTTTTCTGAGAAGATGGCTGTACTGCACTTGGTTGTGCTCTGGCTTGGCTTCGTGTATAGGGGCGAGCTGTGGTTTTGTGGCCTGTGCCAGCCAGATCTGTGTAGGGATTGCAGGGGGGTGCAGCATCCGGAGGTGCCACCCTGGTTTGGCTACTGGATGGTGTCTGTAATTTATCTGTGGAGAGGGTCTGGGTTTGGGTCTGGTGGAGACCCTCTCCACAGATAAATTACAGACACCATCCAGTAGCCAAACCAGGGTGGCACCTCCGGATGCTGCACCCCCCTGCAATCCCTACACAGATCTGGCTGGCACAGGCCACAAAACCACAGCTCGCCCCTATACACGAAGCCAAGCCAGAGCACAACCAAGTGCAGTACAGCCATCTTCTCAGAAAAACTCTTCACAAAGTTCAAGAGTTCAAGACACGAAGGCTTTAGCAACTAATCCACACCTAATGACCCACCTAAGTGGGATTCAGGAAATCACTCAAGAAATCACTCAAGATATCCCTCAAGTAATTAAGGAACAAAAGAAGAAAAGGCACACTAGCCTGGGAACCTCCTCTCTGCCCAGAACATTGGAGGCTATACACCACACCTCCTCAACAGTATTTATAGGAACTCAAACACTGAGATCCTGCTCTGTTCCAGTAACAAGAAGCCGAAAGCACCAGCCTGAAGATGACGAGTGAGACCTCGTCGAAACGTCGCCTAGACACCCCAACTTTTACACGGGAAGACACCCGAAGACACCAAAACCTGCATTCCTGTACCCGTGAAAATCTACGAAAGCATATATATATATATATATATATATATATATATATATATATATGCCCTCATAACAGCAATAATTCTGAGTTTGCTTGTTTTATTCTTCCCTCCTCATTGCCTTTTCTTTTTCTGCAAGCCTAAGGGCCGGGACAGTGTTATTTTTTATTGATATTTAAGCTGCTCTCAGAGCTTTTCTAGCAAAAGAGTGGGATATCATTGCTTCAAAAAAATACATAAATGAACGAACATATGACTGCACCATCATAACCATTCAACATAATGTACAGGAACAATTGTGTTCTACTGAGCTGGACCATTGGTTCTTCTAGCATAGTACTGTCCACCCCAGGGGTAGCCAACTTGGCAGTTGTTGGAAAAGATGTCCCCTCACCACTCTCCATTGGCCATGCTGGTTGGGATTGGTGGGACACTTAACCAACAACACCCAGAGGGCACCACCATACCCTCCAATATTCCTCAGATAAAAATTGGAACATTTCTCACTCTTCCCACCCTGCAACTGACCCTTCTTGACCCCCCATTTTTGTCCCCCCCAAACATTTCCATCAATAGGACATAGCACACAACACCCTCCACCGTTCTGATAAACCTCTTTAATCACAATTTTAATTTATGTTTTGTTAGATTTACAAAAAGAAGCACACACCGATAAATGAATTTTAGAAAGGGGCAAGTTTGGATGCTGATGAGCAAAGCATTTTTTAAAAAATCAAGACTCTTTGAACTCCACTCCACTCCCCCATTCTTCCCGTCTAGGGTGGCCCTAGTCCTCAGAGCTGTTCCGTCACATGGGGTTGGTGGTTGGTGGCAGCAGCCTCTCTTCTTCCTTACCCGCTCTCCAGCACCCACTTTGAGCTGCCCAAGAAAGGAGGCTGGTGGTGGCTATGGAGAGGCAACAGCATGCTTCCTCGCAGCCACCACTGCTGCTCGGGACAAGTGCTGGCTCCTCTTCCTCCTTGGTGGTGGTGGCACTGGTGGGGGAAATAGGGACATCCTGGGATCGAATTGGAAGCTGTGGTGGCTTTTAATAATAATAACTTTTATTTATACCCTGCCCTCCCCAGCCAGAGCCAGGCTCAGGGCAGCTAACACCAGTAAAATTACAATAAAAACATAATGGGGGGGGGGGACAATATAAAATACAGGTTAAAATGCAATTTAAAATGCAGCCTCATTTTAATAGTAGCCCATGGATCAAAACCGTAAGGGGAGGGAAAACATAAGGATCAGACTGAGTCCAAACCAAAGGCCAGGTTGGACAGCTCTGTCTTGCAGGCCCTGCAGAAATATGTCAAGTCCCGCAGGGCCCTAGTCTCTTGTGACAGAGCGTTCCACCAAGTCAGGGCGAGTACTGAAAAGGCCCTGGCCCTAGCTGAGACCAATCTAACCACCTTGTGACTTGGGACCTCCAAGGTGTTGTTATTTGTGGAGCTTAAGGTCCTCCACAGGGCATACCAGGAGAGGCGGTCCTGTAGGTACGTGTGTCCTAGGCCGCATAGGGCTTTTGTAATTCCAGGAGTGTCTCTGGAAAATAGGGACACTTGGAGGGTACGTACCACATTGATTACCCCTAGTTTACACAGCCAGCAACAGTTCTTCAGGGTTTTAGATAGGCCCTGTCCCCAGCCCTATGTAGACATACTGGGAATTGAACCTGGAATCTTTAAGAGGCAACATAAATACAGGGCTATGTCCTTCTGGAATGGCTCATACAATATTTATCAAGAAAGAGGTTTATAAAAATGCATAATATTAATCATTCACAAAAGACTTGCTTTTAAAACAGTGGAAAAATGTGACCATGCTCAGAAAAAACAACAACTCATCCTTTGTCTTCCTAACTGGATGTGTGTTGCTAAGAACTTGAACTGACCCAAGCTGATACTGACCGCTAATATTTCACCACATTTCCAGTCCTCCAGCAGGCTGTTATCTTTAATGAGAAGATTTTCAAAAGGTCGGTGGACTCTAGATGTTTTTCTGAATGCCTTGTAAAAAGAAAAGAAAAGTTGAGACCTGCCTCATTCCATCAGATCTTGGCACGTTCCACTCCAGTGTGCTGCGTCTCTGCCTGGAGACCCTTTTTTTTTTTGTTACACTTACTCCCAGCTCTATGACATGGAGCGCCCTGCTGAAACTGGGTCACTTTTTGTGCGATGGAACTACAATTCTCAGGGCTGAAAGGCCGCCATTCCACTTGAAATAACTTTCAAAGCACAAAGAAAGAGAATTTGGAGCAATACCTAGTGGGATTTTTTTTTAAAAAAAGAACCCCTCTCCATCTGACATTTGAACAGTCAGTGCCCCGTGCTGGTTTCATTTTGCAGTCGTGGGTATTTTCCCCCTACTGCTTCCATTTGAAAGAGGGGAGAAAGAATTACTATTATACCAGAATTTTATACAATGTAATATAGATATTTTTTCCCCTTTTGACATTCACCACAGTCTTGCCCTTATTCCAGCTCAGTATATATATTTTTACATCCCTTAAGAGAACAAGTAGTAGATCATTGAGAGTTAGGGCAGCAACCTCTAAAGAGTAGAAAAGTGGGTCACTAACCATTCATTATATGTTCCCGACCTGATCTGAGTCAAAGTTGAATCTTTGAGATTCCCCTTCTGCTGAGCTTTTGCACGGAGAGTGGTACTAAGTCGGTGTCACTTAAAAGCCTATTAGAACTGGCAACATCATCCTACCATCCCCTCCTGTAGCTACTCCAGCAGGCAAGTAGGGGTTAGAATGCTGTAGGTGTACTGGCATCCTGGATGAGACCAGTTGGCCTGGGCTGTACATCTCTGCCCAGCACACCTCTAGTCCCTCTCAGATGTTTCTTTGCATTTGCAAGTGCTTTCTAGTGGCGAATGGGCAAGGATATCACCACAGGATTAGCAATAATTAGAATCATATAACCACAGAGTTTGAAGGCACACAAAGAGACACCTACTCACCCACAATGGTGATGATGTAAATCGGGGGTGGAAAATTTCAGGGAGGGACAAAAGGCAACCCTCCAGTAATCTCTGTCTGGCCCTCATGACTCTTTCCAAGCTGTGTGCCTCAGTGGAACTGCTCTGCAGCCTCCTCAAGTGCTTGTGCCGGGCGGAAATGTGTCCTCGCATTGTGATAATGTCAAAAAGTGGCAGTAAATTGTACCATTCAAAGTTGGATTTAACTCTTTATTAGCAAGAACACAATCAACATCCTTGGCTCAGTGTCAGATCTAATTAGAACAACAGCTCATCCTTGGTAGGTCTTGCCCCAGGAATCAGTTGCCGAGACTAAAATTCCCCACCTCCCCACAGCCATCTAAGTTCCTTCCTCTCCAGGACTTTCCCCAAGCAATTGGAGAGTTCCTATGTGCAGCCTGCCACTGCTGTGCCCATTCCAGCTCTCTTCTGGTACTAGGAGATTGGGGAAGACCTTGTTGCATCTCTGCCTCAGTCTCCCTTCTCCCACTTTCCCACTTTGGCTTCTGCCTCTGAGTCTGCGCTTCCTACTGCCACAGACTCTCTCAGCTCACTAAGCCCTGTTTCCCCTTCAGCTTCTGCCACCTCCTCTTCCCAATCTTCTCCCTCTTCTCCCTGTGGCCACTCATCATTGTCCCACTACCCCTTCTTGGGCTCTGAATCTTCTTCCCCTGGTGGTTGTCCAGCTCCAAACAGTCCATGACAGATAATGCCTCTTGCTTGCCCAGCTGGAGGACAGAAACATGTGTGTCCAGAATCCTCTGACTTTTGCTCAGGTGGAATGTAACCTACTGTACAAAGGTAAATGTTGCATCGGCTGGTCCACCCACTTTTTACCTCTGGACCTATCAGCCACTTACATGCATCCCCTCAAAAGTTGCTCATGGGGAAAACATGGCCCTTGGACTGGTGTAAAGAGCATGGTTTTGATCATCCCATGCCCCACATTCTCATGACACTGTATCCACAGATTTCTAGAATATGGCTGAGCTTCCAAGTGTGGTTGCTTGAACTGGACACATCTAGGGTCCATAGCATCTGTTACATTCTACTGTTAGTTGTGCATAACTTGAGGTGTTGAAACTTTCCCTACCCCTGGATGCTGAACAAGTTGTGCCTGCCAGAAAGCCATCCTCTGACCAACACAAAATAGTTGGGTTCTCCATCACTGTTTTAAGAGTACAGCTTTACATGTAAAATGTGAATGCAGCAAACTGGTATTTGAAATGATGTACATTATACAGGTAAACTGAGATTAGCTGCATCTCCCTGTTAAGTGCACACCTGCCTTAAAGCCACTTCATAGTGTGAATACAAGCATGTGAAATGGTGCAAGTTCTCTGTCCTCTGATCTATAGGATCATGGCAGAAGGTGCCAGCCTGTTCTCACAGAGTCCAGCCACATACCTATGGGCAGCCCCTAAGCAGGACATGAGCACAACAGCACTTTCCCCACTTGTGCTCTGGGTCACACTGTCTCCTTTCTGACTTTGCCTAATGCCTTCTGCCAATCCAAAGCCATAAAACATCTCCTTGGGGTCATCACAGCAGCCATTTTCTATAGTGCTAATCTCAGAGTATTTGCTTAATTCCATTTGGATTTCATTATAATGTATTTAAGAATCAACTCTGTCTGTGCCTAGAGATTTTCAATGAGGGCTGCATTAATCTCTTAAGAAGGATTAACAGCTGTAGACAGATGTATTCATCGGAGCTAATTTTAAAATACTGGCTCTTATATTATTCACCATTAGCCGATAGAAACACTATCCATCAAATGAAAAAAAGGTATGGTTACTATGGATTCCGGGTGGGAGGGATAAATGGTGGCAGGGTAAGGGAAATGATGTTTCTGAAAAATCAAACATAGGAGGAATATGTTGGGGCATGGGAGAAAGAAGTTAATTATAATCTTGATCTTAGGGATACGGTATAATTATACTTAACACTAATTGTAGGCATAGATTGGTTACTGTACGAAGCAGAGTTCACCAAACAACCTACTACTTGTGCAGTGGTTAACATCATTAGTCTCAACCTGGAACATGTGGAGCTGTTATCAAACTAGAAAGTTGCAGGCAGTGCCAGCTTCAGAAGATTCAAAGCAGCAGTTTGCTAGCAAGCAGAATGTCAAACCCGATGAATCAGATTTCACAGAGCCAGCAGGTAGAAGAGATTTGGCCCAGGCCTTTTTCCAGCTCATTGTGCAACGGAAGAAAAAGAGAGAGAGATCATCATAACCTTGCAATATCTCCCCAAAGAACCAAATTGGGAACTTATCACAACTTGCCATGTGATCAAGCTGGGTAGAGATTTTCAGAGAGTTCATTGTTGCGCTCTGACCAATTAATTGGTCAATTACTTAGCGGCGGAGAAGGATGAAAGAGAGCAGACGAAGCTGGAACGGGCAGTGAAAGAGCCACTTGGTGGGCAGCAGAAAGCCCAGGCAAGCTGCTCTATTTGTGGTCTGGGATGAAGCCCATAGCCAACGACCACATCAGTGAATCAATTAATACTTTCATCAGGGTTATTTGTTTCCCTGGAATTTTAGCTCATGCTCACCTTCTCCCACAAATGGCTCCATGCTGGTAGCAATCCAAAAGATATCATGGACATGATGATATGTGATTATTATTTTGTTAAAGTGATGGGTGTGCAGGTGTTTCTCACCCCTCCCCTTTGCTTAAAAGGCTTCAGTTCACAGCCCATTGCTCCACTCCCCAAGTATAACCGATTGCCCATTATGTCCATTGAAGCAACGTTTATGATTCCTTGAAGAACTTTTCCCATTTACTCAACATAAGATCAGTTCCACTTATATTTGCATTGCATTGACTTTTACTTTTCACTGGTGCAAAAAGAGACATAAGATGCAGTTCCACCATATAAAGCAGATGGTTCCATGCACATTAATGCAGATATTCTGTAATAGAATATCAGTCATTTGATAGGCAGATTCGAAGTTAATAGCCCCCCAAAATGGCTAGCTGATGCAAGTTAAATAACAGGAGATAGATGTGAATCTCTCTGTGTTGGAAGAAAATATTCAGAGTGAGGAGGCCTCTCTAGCTGCAGGGGAAATTAGGACACTTGGAGGGTGTGTGGCCATCACTACCTCTAGGGGGAGTCGATCCTTCAGTTTAACTATGTGCTTTTTGAAGAAGTACACTGGGAATTCTCTAGTGCAGCCAAAAGGAGTTTGCTCCCTATTGAAGTAGTGTGCACTCAAAACACTTCCTAACATGGAGCTTTTTTTCCTGCACAGAGTCTTAAGTTTAGACATTCCAAACTACTCTTAACCCGGGGAATATTAAAAATAAAGAAAGGATTATTCATTGGTCAAGAGCCAAACCCTTGCAGCTTTCATTTTTTTTAAAAAAAAATATTATTATTATTCCCTTTGCTATTTTATAAAAAGGCAGCACAGAGTTTCTATTCCAGAAATCTAGGTACTAAATGCTTTTTGTTCAGGTGCTCTGAATTCTCATACCTCCTTTTCTAACAAGCAATTAACCTTTGAGTGTGAAGAAATCCCCTCCAGTCCAGTCAGATGCCGGCTCATTCAAATAACTCATCCCACTTTCTGATTTGAAAAGGATGTGCAACCCATGTTGTGATCTCTTGTAATCAGTCTCCCTGGGGCAGGCACCCAGCCGACAGAAGTTAAACCACAGGAAACATGACTGGGATGGGTATGATCTGTGATGGAGCTGGCAGCGGAACAAAAATACAGAGAGATTGTTTGTCTTGCCACAACGCATGAAAAGAACCCTCCTTTCGGACGTTGCCAACATGTTTCTACAACTCTGGAGACAGCCAAGATGTAATAGCTTAACCACAAAATGTTAAACAATGAGATTATTCATTAAATAAGGAGGGTGGGGCGGGGGAATATAGAACCATCCCACAATGGCCAAATTGTAGTAGCTCTCAGATGGATAAGCAGAGAGATTCCATGGAGATGAGGCAGAAATTAGGTGCAATGGCACATACCTCTTTTACTTCTAGTGGTCAGCCTCATCCCCTATTTCTGGACCTAGTGATATGCAGCACAAGGCTGCTTTCAGAAGTCTTCTAAAGGTCAAATAGTTGTTTATTTCACTGACTTCTGATGGAAGGGCATTCCACAGGGTGGGCACAACTATCAAGAAGGCCCTCTGCCATGTTCCCTGTAACCTTACTTCTCACAGTGAGGGAACTGCCAGAAGGCCCTCAGAGCTGGATCTCACTGTCTGGGCTGAATGATGGGGGTGGAGATGCTCCTTCAGGTATGCAGGGCCAAAGCTGTTTAGGGCTTTAAGGGTCAGCAACAACACTCTGAATTGTGCTCAGAAAAATATCATGGGTTCCCCAGATGCTCCCCCTGGCAATCTGGGGAGGGGACCTGCAGGGGCAGGAGAGGGAGAGAATGTTCTACTGCAATAGCGGAAGGTCATTGTATGGGACTTCCCCTTCTCTGCAAATCAATATGAAAGAATTTTTTGTTTACAAGTGCAGTTCTTAGAAGCTTGTGTGTGTGTGTGTGTGGGCTTGTGTGTGTGTGTATATATATATGTGTGAAGCTTGTGTGTGTGTGTGTATATATATATATATATATATATATATATATTGTATGAACACAGGGGTACACAATATGGTGCCCCATCAACCTCAGCCAGTGTGGCCATCGTTCAGGGATAATGGGATCTGAAGTCCATGACATCCAGAGGGCACTATGCTGGCGATCACTGCTCTAGCATTTTCAGTTAAAATACCCCAAATTAGAGAGCTAGGAAAGATGTAGGCTCCTAACAATGGATAACAGAGTTTGACTTTGAGCAGTAGCATGGTGTCATTACAAATAACCCCTGTGGTAACCAAAGCATAATTCCAACTACTGAATTGATGCTATAAATGTCTCACTCTATACTAAACCCTATGCACTGTGAATGTGGTATAGTGAAGTTGAATCATTGCTGCAGGTCCTGTCCCTCAACATCATTATCCCTCACCTCCAGGTATAAGACAGTATATAAATTCTATTATTATTATTAATAATAATAATGATAATAACAACAACAACAACAACAACAACAACAACAACAATAATAATAATTCATCCAGTAGATTGAGTCTACAGTCTCTCTATGCCTTACAAAATTATGTTGTAGGCTTTTCTGCACAATTGGGGACCCTGGAGTTTACTCCCACAAGATATATTATTGGACACTGTAAGGCATGCTTGTCTTTGCCACCTAGTGGCCCAAAGGCAAAAGTGTTTCTTTGGCAAAGTTGAAACCGAGCATGCTCTATGCCTGTACTTTAAGGGGGAGTTTCCAAGATAGTTGCCAGATTGAGAACCTAGGGCTTCCGATCAGAAGGTCGGGGGTTCGAATCCCCGTGACGGGGTGAGCTCCCGTTACTTGGTCCCTGCCCCTGCCATCCTAGCAATTCGAAAGCACATCAAAGTGCAAGTAAATAAATAGGTACCGCTCCGGTGGGAAGGTAAACTGCATTTCCGTGTGCTGCTCTGGTTCATCAGGAACAGCTTCATCATGCTGGCCACATGACCTGGAAGCTGCCTGCGAACAAACGTCGGCTCCCTCAGCCAGTAAAGTGAGATGAGCGCCACAACCCCAGAGTCGTCCACGACTGGACTTAACGGTCAGGGGTCCCTTTACCTTTAGCTTTATTGCTTCATCTTACTGGTGTACCCTACATACATTATAACCATCAACTTAATTAGCTTTAATATCTAATTAGACAAATTAATGAAGAATAAGACTATCAGTAGCTACTAGCCATGGTCATTATGGCTGGTTTCAGTGCTGGTTCTTAATGCCAACGGCAGGCATTGACAGGTGGAGTGCTCTGGGCTTCCCAGAGGCAACTGGCTAGCCACTGTGAGAGCAGAATGCTGGTCTAAATGGGCTTTTCACCTGATCTAGCTGGGCTCTTCTTATGTTGAGTTCTTGTAATTTATTTTTACGATCTGTGCCCTTTCCTCTTCTCTTGTCTCTGCTATGAGCTACTTTAGTCTGAATTGCTGGACAATTAATTTTCGGGGGAGAGTGCTGGAGGCAGGAAGTCACACGCCCCTTGTTAGTTTCCTTTGTTCCCCCTGTTTATTTAATCACAGCCAGTCTTGCAGTTGGTCATTTCATCATCTCACAGTTGGTTATGTAATCCGAGCCAAACTTCCATTTGGTTCTCTTTCGAAAGGCTTGCCATATGCAAATGGTTAATGTCCTCTCTGTCTTCCTGCTCATGCCTGGATAAGCAGGAACATTAGCAGGTAAAACAAAACAAAACCCTGGTGCCTTCAAATAACAGAAGCCGAGAAAATGCCTCCCTCCTCTCTCTCTCTCCATATATATTTATCCCTGTGATTTTATAATGCCAACTTCCAGTCAAAATGCCTTTGGGAATGGAGAAGGTGGGGTGGAGGGATGAAATCCTCCACAAATCTTTATCCTTCTCATCACCACATTGAAGAGAAACTGCTGCCTTTTGAACTATGTCGTTTCAGAAATTCCTGGCCTAGTGTGTCATCCCTTTATCAATCACGCTGTGCAAATCATCCTGTCTGCAGTCTTGCTCAACCTCCTGACGTGGGGGGGGGGGAACAGCTTTGTTATCTAAACTTTCCCCCTGCTCTCTAGTCAGGCTGCTTGCAGAGCATGAATGCCCAGCTTCATTCCTAAGGGGATGTTTCTGTCTCACTCCTGCAGAGTGCTGTTTTGCTCCCCTAATAGATCATCTGATCAGACACCGGCGCAATGCGCTGTCAAGCTGTTTTCGCTTGCTTGCCGTGGCACAGTTAAGGAGTAGGACCTGACAACCTGTGTTCCTTTTAAAAAACTATTCTTCAAAAGAGAAAGGGGGAAAGGTGGGGGGGATGCTTTAGATGTATGAAAAGAACACAAGTGTCAGGAACAGAGCTTCATGTGGATAGAGAGGTAGAGCCACAACTTTTGATGGCCCACTTCTTTAGTAAGGTAAAGGTACCCCTGCCCGTACGGGCCAGTCTTGCCAGACTCTAGGGTTGTGCACCCATCTCACTCAAGAGGCCGGGGGCCAGCGCTGTCCAAAGACACTTCCGGGTCACGTGGCCAGCGTGACGAAGCTGCTCTGGCGAACCGGCACCAGAGCAGCACACGGAAACGCCGTTTACCTTCCCGCTAGTAAGCGGTCCCTATTTATCTACTTGCACCCAGGAGTGCTTTCGAACTGCTAGGTTGGCAGGCCCTGGGACCGAACAACGGGAGCGCACCCCGCCGCGGGGATTCAAACCGCCGACCTTTCTATCGGCAAGCCCTAGGTGCTGAGGCTTTTACCCACAGCGCCACCCGCGTCCCTTACTTCTTTAGTAGCCCCCTACTAAGGCTGCAGACAATGTTTGTGCATTCATATTTTCAGTTTCAGAGGAGGGGGATCTTCTCAGAAGATGTCTTACCTCTCTTAATTTTCGTTTTCATGCCTGCTCACAGCCCAGTTTGCTGCTGCTCTGCTGCCAGCCCCTACCCCGCAACTCCAAGCAACTTCATTCCCATTCATGAGATGGTCCTAGCCAATCAGGGAACATGCAGCCAGAATGATAATGTCACAACATTATGTAGCTCATCTAACTTGGTATCATTACGCCACTGAGGGCAAACTAAGGCGACTATTACAGCTTATGATTGTATGACTCTCTGTGGCTCATACCCATCATGATAAACCAATCATGGGACCCAAAATCTCCTAGTTCAGTACAGAAATTAGAATTTGACCCTGCTGACCTACAGAGCTCAACATGACCAAATCTCTATCTGTCAGCCTACCTTACAAGGACAGCGCAAAGCAAAAAACAACAGCAAATGTTGTTCTGAGCTTTTTGGAGGAAAAGAAGCCTACAAATAAAATCAATTAGAAGCTATACTATTTATTTGGTAGATTTTAAAATAAATAAATAAATGGATACAACTGCTCTAGAGTCTGTAAATTCAGCATTAGTTCTTTGAATTAAATAAATGCACCCAATTTCCTACTTTCAGAGTTCTGAAGAATTCTGCCTCTTTTCTCTCTTCATCCTTATAGGTCTTCATATCACCTGTGTCCTCCTTCTGGATTACTTGCGTATCTAGAATGTTGTTTCTAAGGCCCGCTGGGCTTTTAGGATCATTGAGTTCTGGCACCGTTATCAAAGTGCCTTCTCTCCTATGCATGGTCTACTGAACTTCCTGAGCTCATCTATAAACCCGCTAATTCCGCTCCCCAAAGACCCCCTTCTGCTGTGCTGCACACAGCATATGGAGTTGACACAGAGCTCTTCCAATTTTATGAGCAAGCCTGACTGACACAGCTGTGTGCCTTGCACACAATACAGCCTGTTGCCGGAGCACGTCAAGCAATATTTCAAAAAAGGGGGGAGTCTGAAGCTTCTACTCAAAGAGCATTAAGGTAATAGAGATCTAGGGAGAAATTCCAAACAAAGCAAAGATCTCTTGGAGGCTATGTCATTTGCTTCTCCAGTTCTCAAGAACTCTCTCAGTTCACAATGGCAGAAATGTTCCTTACTCTGTAAGGGAGAGATAGGAGTACTTGGGGTTTGAAAGTCAGTGTGGAGTAGAGGTTAGAATGTTGGACTAGGACCTGGGAGACCAGGGTTCAAATCCCCACTTGGTCATGAAGCTCGCTGGGTGACCTGGGGCCAGTCACTGCCTCTCGGCCCAGCCTACCTCACAGGGTTGCTGGGGGGATTAATTGAGGAGGAGTGAGAAACATGTTTGACCCCTTGAGCTCCCTGGAGAAAAAGGTGGGATATAATTGAAATAAATGAACTAAGATTGAAATAATGTGACTAGATCAGCCCTATCTGTGGACCACCAGGACCATGGAGCCCACACATCATCTTCATTTATTTATTTATACCCTTCCTTTTTCCCTGACAGGAACTCAAGGCAGCTTCCAGATAAAATAAGAATAGCTAAAAATATAGATTAGAAAAACAATTAAACATTAATAGAATTAGGTGTGTGTGTGTGTGTGTGTGTGATGTTATGTTAAAAACATACAGATACTGTAATTACAATAAAAACAGCATGGCACCAACCCTTTAATTAAAAGCAGTCAGTTTCCCAAAACCTGTTGGAATAAGAAGGTCTTCACTTGCCAGTGACAGGACAACAGGTCAGTCTAACTTTGGGGGGTGGGTTTCCAAAGTGTCTGTAATAACTGTGTGATTCCTAAGAGTAGTTCCATAGGGCTCCTCCAGTCATGGCAAAGAAGCTAAAACGCTGCCTCTATGTTGGCTCAATTGTTGGCCAAGTGGAAGAAAGGTATTCACAAGCACCCATTTCCTCTTCATCCTGCTCAGCTGTGCAGTGCGGCAAAATCTCCTCTCATCTGCCATACAACCTGCAGCAAGCAGCACAATATGGTGAGAGCTTTTAAAAAACGTATGAGAGAGTTCACTGGCTCTTCATGGCTCCTCCTTCCTTGGACTTCCTGTTGCATCTCTGCCACCATGGCAACTGGGCTGTAGTTCGCCCTGCCGATCACCTGTTTTGTACACACTGGAGGTGTGTGTGTTGGGTGATAGAGATGGGGGGAGCAGAATCTGGATCCTTGCCCATGTGCAATACAAGTGCAATCCCAGTTCACCCCATGGCAGCAGACAAGTGCTGCTGTCTTGTTTGAATACAATTCTGCACCCACTGACCTATTTCTGGAGACTCTGAAACCCTAGGGTGGTTATAAGAGCAAGCAAAGGAGAGGTCATGTTTCTCCCACCCAGCAACCTGTTTTATCTCACACGAGGACTGTAAGAATGATCCCATTGCCATGGAAAAGAGAGTTATGTCTTCATTTACGGTGCAACTGAACAAACATAGCTCAAACAAGACACTTTGTTTGAGCTCTCTTTATCCACTTGTATAAAGAGAGGTAAGCCCTCTTAGAGCAGAACCAGATGGCTTAAATTTGGTCAGCAAGTGTTTTGTTTCCACAAAATATCACACGACGACTTTGAAAATCCCATGGTCCAGATAGCCCACAGGCTATTCAGGCCACAGGCCTGGCTTCCCATGGTGGGCATTGGGGAGTTCCTGTGGAAAGGGAATCTGCCTTTACATAGGACACATGATGCACTCTCCATTATACACAAGAGTGACCAATGGAGCATGGAGAATGGCTCTCTGGTTATCCTTTTTAGACTCAACAACCAAGGCATACATTCAGAACAAGAGATCAAAACTAACTGCTTATTCCATGGAATACTGAACCTCTGCTTGTTTATTCTTATTTGGTATCACTTGTAACCAAGTAATAATTGTCTTCCATAAACATAGTTTTAACAGTGAGTCCATAAGTGACCATGGAGGCCAATTCTAGATCCACACATCCTTCCATTGTTGTTTAGTTGTTTAGTCGTGTCCGACTCTTCGTGACCCCATGGACCAGAGCATGCCAGACACTCCTGTCTTCCACTGCCTAGGGACATAGGTTTCCAGGTGGGAGTTGATCATGGTGAGGGTTTGCCAAATGTGCCTTCCTCTTAGCTCGTTTCTCCCTTTCATCCTGAGTTTGAGCATCTTCAAAGCCTATGACACCTTTGGTAAAGGCTGCTCTCCAATTGGAACACTCACAGGCCAGTGTTTCCCAATTGTCAGTGTTTATACTACATTTTTTTTAGATTTGCCTTGAGAGAGTCTTTAAACCTCTTTTGTTGACCACCAGCATCACACTGTTTATATATGGTAAGTTAATACTTATATATAAACGCTTGTTTATTAACAACTAAACAAACCTGTCTTACCTCTTTACCTTTAGGTCTGCATATGGCTTTGTTGTATTTCACATTGCAATGTATTCAAAGTGAACTATCAAGCCAGTAAGGATTTTCAAAGTTGCCCTCAGGTAGAAAGTACAGTGGGCAACCATTCAACTGAGGTGTGCTTGAGCCCATTGAGTTAAGAGAGTATATTTTGGGCCAGGATTGAGGCCCTTTTTAAAAGTATTTTCTGATTGGTGTTAGGCTAGGCTAGCTTTGAAAATGTTGACCTTTGCACGGTTCTGGAACAGAATTGTTAGCACATACATATTTCAGGCACAAAGTTAGCATATACATATTTCAGTTCAGCATATACATATTTCAGTTCAACATATACATATTTCAGTTTTACTTGGCATGTACATATTTAGACTATTTAAATTTTTAATTGTTTTTTAAAGTATTTATGAAATATTAGTGTGGCTTTTAGCGGTATCTGTTTTTAAATTCATGTTGTGAGTGGGTCCTCTGCTAGGAGAAAGGCAGAATAAAAATAAAATGAATGAATGAATGAATAAACATAATATTCAATCTTGTCTCACTCCATCACACAACAATACTTGCAGAAACTTTCAAAAACAAAGAACACTAAGGAAGGAAAGTAGATGGTGCCTAGGACTTCAGGAATCTAAAAATCCTGGAGATCCAGGTTTTTCTAATTAACTTCCTGGTCCCTGGAGGAGGATGGTTTGAAATCATTTGGGGCTAGTTACACATGCTAACATGGATTCTCTGTTTCTCCTCCAAGTCTGTGTAACTGATCTCCTTTCCACTTCTCAAAGCACTCCCAGTTCTTCATGCATATATAAGGAAAGTGTCACTTGTAAAACGTAGCACTCGCAAACAGTTAATAACACCCGCCATCCTGAGAAGTAACTATTTAATAGATCCTATTTGGGAAGCAAAAACAGAATGAATTTGGATATAATCCCGCTATTCATGGCTTGCTTGTGAATAGCCAATGAAGGCAATTGTAAAACGAAGCTGTAGGCTGATGGCTCATGGCTGGGATCATCATAAGTAAATAAATATACAGTGTGTGTCTCTCTCACACATTTGCCTTCATCCGCTTGCTAAACAGCACATTTCTCTCTCTCTCTTAATCCACAGTGACTTAAAAACAACAACCACATACAGCCATAAGAGCAATTCATTGTAACTGCTGGTGATGGGAATGTGTTGGAAGGTTGTATAATTTCCACTGACTTCAGGAAGGCAGTAAAATGCCATTCATGGGGGCTCTACAATGTAATTTTATTTTATTTTTAATGGACATCCACACTGCAGTTGAAGGGAAGGTTTATTAGGTTTATTAGGGATGGACAGCTCAGCCTATTTTTGTTCCATGACAGTTTTACATGTGCTTAATAATAATATTATTGAGGTTGTACTCAATAATAGGTCAATTCTCATATTTTGTGGATTTAAAAAAATAAAAGAATTTGTATTTAAACTGGATATGCTTCTCCCTGAACCACAATTTTTGAATGTATCATTTCCCTTAAATACACTTTTTTTGTATGCGTTCCAATGCATTTCTCCCTTAAATATCCATTTTTGTATGCATGCATTTCTTTAAAACAAAACAAAGCTACATCTTGAAAGGGTGCAACCCAACTGATCACATCATTTTGATCTATATATAAACCTGGGGCTCACAGATTCACTCAGTTCACTCTAAAATGTGGACCAAATGGATTTCTGCTCCATATCGCATGCAGAACCGAAGTAGTCTACCACATTGATCTCCCAGCCTCAGATTCTTCAGTCTGTAAAGATGGAACTGAAATGGCAACTGATTTCAAATTGTAAATCAGCATTTACCCTCACTAGGTCATTTGGGTCCCATTTTCACAGCACTTTGTACATTAAAAAATGCTACCGGTGCAATTAGTAATAAACATTTAAAGCATAGGGCCAGTGACTCATCTTCACATCAAAAATCCATTACAGGAACTGACAAGGGATTCCCTCAAAGGCTCCCTTGAAGATGCCCCTTTGAAAATAGGCAGCCTGAGATAGCTAAGTTGCTGAGCTAAGAACAGGATGGGGGTGAGGAGTCAAAGGGCAAATGCCCATTGCTGTTACAGGAACTTGAAGTACAACAGAACTGAGGTTGGAAGCAGCTGCGGGGGAATTGTCTCAGCCCAGCCTCAGTTATATCCCTCTGTTCCATTCTTAGAGTCAACTCATAGAGTGCTGTCATACAACGGAGCATGCCATTTCCCTATCTGGCACAGTAGTGGAGAAACTGTGCCCTTTCAAGTTGCTGAACTCCATCTCCCATCAGCTCCAGCCAGCATAGCCAGTAGTCAGGGGGGATGAGAGTTGTAGTCTAGCAACATGTGGAGAGCCGCAGATTCCCCATCCCATGATCCAGTCCAATGTTGTCCTCTCTCACTTAGCAGTTGCTCTCCAGGGTTTGTTCTGCACCACCTCTTACTTGATCCAGTTACTTGTGTCCAGTTCTGGGCACCACAGTTCAAGAAGGACACTGACAAACTGGAACGTGTCCAGAGGAGGGCAACCGAAATGGTCAAAGGCCTGGAAACGATGCCTTATGAGGAATGGCTAAGGGAGCTGGGCATGTTTAGCCTGGAGAAGAGGAGGTTGAGGGGTGATATGATAGCCATGTTCAAATATATAAAAGGATGTCACATAGAGGAGGGAGAAAGGTTGTTTTCTGCTGCTCCAGAGAAGTGGACACGGAGCAATGGATCCAAACTACAAGAAAGAAGATTCCACCTAAACATTAGGAAGAACTTCCTGACAGTAAGAGCTGTTCGACAGTGGAATTTGCTGCCAAGGAGTGTGATGGAGTCTCCTTCTTTGGAGGTCTTTAAGCAGAGGCTTGACAACCATATGTCAGGAGTGCTCTGATGGTGTTTCCTGCTTGGCAGGGGGTTGGACTCGATGACCCTTGTGGTCTCTTTCAACTCTATGATTCTATGATTCTATGATCCTTCCATGTGGGGTTGAACCTGAAACCTTCAACCAGACTTCCAAACGGAAGGTTGACTGGCCAGTAGTTAAACCAAAGGCCAACAATTCCGCCTGCGTTTCCACACACATCCTAGGCTTATAATTGCTCAACAAAGAATATTGGGGAGGGCAGAGCGAAGGACAAAGTCTCAGTTTCTTGCTTTGAGCAAAAGAGTTGAGACAACTGTTCAGTGCCCAAGGATCCCCCCTTGGTATATGGTGCACGAATTCACACCATCTGTTTTTCCTAACATTTGGGGTTTGTACTAGTGTGTTTTCCAGAGTAATCGGATCTGCCACATGAAACGGAGAACTGTCATTGTCCATCTGCCCGTTTCTGTGTTGCACGGCGATTGGAAGAGAAACTAATAGGTGGCAGTCTTATGATTGCTACTCATTTGCAGGTAGAAACATGCCTTTTAGTGCAGAAGGAACTAATGTAAAAAAAGCAACCAGAAATAGATCAATTTCTAGGCAGCCCACAAAAGCGTTGTCAGCCAAATTGTCTGCTGGGGAAAAGAAAAGAGCTCAGCCTTCAGGATATAAACACATCAGTTATGGAATCTTGAGAATTATACTCAGTAACATTCAAGTGCCACACTGATGCCATGTGTCCAACTTAAATAAGGGAGATTACAGTTCTGATCTGTTTCATGTAGTCACAGTGTGGAAAGTCATGCTCTTAGGCTGCAATCCTATGCACACTTACTTGAGAGTAAGCCCAACTGAGCACAGTGGAAATCACTTCTTTTAATTGCTTTAAAATGTAGACAATGAAGGAGCACACAGAAATATGAAAATATTAGAATACCATATAAGTTGGAGGTATATGACATAATAGGTGTTCCCCCCCCCCCTCCTTTTCAGGAAACATGCACAAGATTCCATTGCCAGTCTCAGTTCCACATCTGCAAAATGGTGATAATATAGGGCCATCTCACAAGTTGGCTGCTGGGCCAAACACTTGAAAGCAGTTAGCAGTCTGAAAGAGCTCTATTAGAGATGGTGCAGCCCACTGCTGAGGGCACAGAGTTCTACATCAGTCTCGCATTCAAACCATCTTCAGCCTGAGGACCACATTTCCTTGTAGGCAACATTCTGAGGGCTGCCTGTCAATGGTGGGTGGAACCAAGGCAAAAAGTGGATGGAGTGACCTATCTGAGGTTTCCACAGACACATATACCAATCAGCATCCTCCATTTGGGTTATCAGTTCAAGGACACAACCTGGCTGGTTCAGAATGTAGATTGGGGGAAAGATTGTAACCTGGGAAGGAAGTGTGGCCTAGAGGAAAGTCCCAAGGGGTTCATAGAAAAGCCTTGTGAGCCACATTTGACTCCTTGACCTGAGGTTCACAACCCCTGAGCTATGTCATGAAAGCAGTGCCTCATAAGACTGCACTGCGAGTTCTTTTCTGTTGTCGCTTAAAACACACACACACACTTTTTCTATTTTCTCTGTGTTTGTGTGTGTGTTTTAAGGGGTGGGGGGAATAACTGGGGATGCAATGGTTAAAGAAAGAAGTTTGTTTTTGCATTTAATTTACCTCTCTTGACAGGCACTGTAAAATCGCTTGAGAAACCTCGGAAGGCCACGCTTTGTGAAAGATATTAAATCTGTCTTGGGAAGTATGGATTCAAAAGGCTGAAAGTCATTTCAGAAGTAGGCATTTGGTTTCGAAAGCTTTGGATCCAATCATACGCCCTATCCTTTCTTGCTTGGTGTTTACTGGGGGGACAGCTAAGCTTTGATATCAGACTTTGCTCTTCAATACAATCATCCCTCTGTAGGGATGCGGCTGGATTAGAAGCCATCGCTTGGCCTGATCAGCTTATTTCATGTCCATACCTCGCAAAGGGCCATGGAACTAGAGAAAATGAATTTCATTTCATGTTAACGTGTACAGTTTGTCTTGGAGATTTAAAAACCCGCTGCTTTCCTCAAGTTAGAAAAAGAGTCTTTACTGGAAAACTATTGGACAACTCAGGTAAGATGGCTGTTTGGTGAAAATGAAATTAAAAGAAACTGACATATGTCACTTTTTTAAAAAAAATGCAATTTACAGACACATGAAAGGTAATAAATGGGAATTATCCCAGTATTTGGAAACTAGCAGAAATAAATGCTGCAATTTGGAGATCAAGATGAAGCCTCCCCTCTCCAAGAAAAGGGGGGTGTACGTGTCTTAAATGCGAAATTTGCTGGTAAAATGAAGGAAATCCATTACAGAGGGAAAATGTCAGTGGTTAGAACAAGCTGAGCCTAATATGGTAGCCTATTAAGCTCAATTTATGTGTCCTTATATTTTAGAAGGGCCCTTTCTTTCAAGCTTGCCAGGCAATGATAATATGACACATCAGACAAACAGATATTAGTCCCCTGCATAGCTAGCTCATTTCCTCCTTAGTAGTGAGTGATCATAAGGTTTCCTTAAAACATTGGAACGTTTGCTTTCATAGACTGGCTCTGCAGGCAAAAGTGAGGGAGTGCAGATATATATTTTTTAAGTGTTCTATTCCTTCACATCAATGACAGGCTGAACCATGGGGCTTTTTTTAAAAGGGGGAACTCACAGGAACTCAGTTCCTGCATCCCTCAGGTGGCCACCATTGCCCTTCTAAGAGAACAAAGGAGGTGAGGAGCCTCTTTTTCTAGAACCCACCCCCACTGCTGAACCCCATAGAAAAGTCAGGAGCCCATGCCTGTGGGGCAACGAAGAGGTGTAATAAGCAGCCAGGACACCTCAGTACCTGCAGAATGTTTGTATGAGATGCTAACATTGCAACCCCCCAAAATGCCAGCTTGAATCCTACTGAAATCAAAAAGACATTCTTCACCGTATGCATAGGTGTAAGAACAAAGGAAGAGGCCAATGGATCAGGCCAATGGTCCATCTAGACCAGCATCTTGTTCACACATTGGTCAGCCAGATGCCAGGGATAAGCACACAAGCAGTGCCTTTTTATGTTCTGTTCCTGCAGGGAAAAACATTGGTCCCCAGCATTTCGGAGGTGGGGAGTTTCCAAATTTCTCCACCACTTGGAGAAATTTCAGCAAAATGCTCTTCCTATTTCCCCCCCCCCTGCCTAAAAATGGAATGAATTCAGAGGTGAATGACGTTTGTCACACTATTGCAAAGCTACCAAACACTGGATCAGGTTATTATTTAGGCTGTGCACTGGACTCAGCCAAGCCCCAAGCCAAATCAGTTCTATTTTGAGGGACTTGGGCATCAGCCGAGTCTGACTGAGATAGCCATAGATCACTACAGGTTGGGTTGGACAGCCCATAGTGACCTGGGAGTGTCAGGTGGTGGGGCATCAAGCAGGAAAGAGAGGCAGACATCCGGTGGGAAAATGCTGTGGAAAGGCCAAGACCTATCTGACTCCTGGCTGCCTCATCCCAGGAGAAAGTAAGACACCAGTGCTGATTGACTCTCCTTCCTATCCTGACACCCTGTCCCTGAATAACCCATGGCATTCTCTCCAGACCAAGGACCTTCTGAGCCACACTGCTCACTAGCTCCCTCCTGGAGTGTTTTCCCCTGGCTGGAAGGTGTCACTGAACTCCAACGATAGTTCTTGCTTGCCAGTACACTATAATGTGCCTTCCACCAATACATCTCTAACCAAGATACCCTAATGTATCTTCCACCCCAAAACCGTTTTCAAGATCGACTGCTGAACCAAATAAGAGAAAAAAAGCCATTCAAGGTTAGCAACACTTTTGATTTTTAAAAAGTATTTTATCTTAAAGCTAGTTCTGATACAGCACTTTTTGTGCTATATTTATGCATGGAGGAGAAGTAGTCACACTGCCAGAGGGATAGCCTCTTTGAAGCTTTTAAGTGCTTTCCAGGGGAGACAAGTGCTACAGCACCAAGGAGTGGAACAGCAGTGTCTCCAAGAGTTTAAGAGGTGTTTTTTTTAAAAAATGAAACACCATTTTAAAGGCAAAAAAGCAAGCAAACAAGCAAAGGAGAAAAGCATCAAGATTCATGGAATGGAGAGACAATCCAGCCAGTGCCTTAATGTTGAAAAATCTATAAAATGATGATGATGATGATGATGATGATGATGATGATGATAAGGATAGTTTACCCAGTGCAATCCTTACCACCAGAAGTAAGCTCTATTGAATATAAGGGGCTTGCCTCTAGGCAAGTGATATTAGGACTGCAGCTTGAGATAACAACAACAACACATTATTTATACCCCACCCATCTGGTTGGGTTTCCCCAGTCACTCTGGGTGGCTTCCAACAAAATATTTAAAATACAATAAAATAAAAATACAATAAAAATACTGAAGAAGTGGCAGGAAAAATGAATTTCAAGGACAATGATCTGTATTTGGTCCAAGCATCCTGTAAGTAGAGGGAAGGGGTGTCAAGCTATCCACACACACACACCCCTTTCCATCTGTCAAGGTAGATGTCACTCACCCATCTTGTGTGTCAGATAGGACTTGTCAGGCTTGGATCGACATGCTGCAGCTATTATCACTAACACTCACCATATGCCTCCGAGGAGAGAAAATGTGACATGTGACAGATCAGCACTGATGAACAGGAAAGGATAATGAGAACATGTGCTTTCCATCCCCTGAACCAATGGTCTTTTCATAAAGGGAAGGACAGGAAACCTCACACACTTTTTTAAGCAACACACTCAACCACTAAATAGAAACCTGCATTCCTCATTTTCTTTCCTTTGTTCAATGCAACTAATAGAAAGCCATCCAAAAATATAATGATTCCATCTCTATTTATTTGTATTTCTAACAACAACTGTCATCAAACATTTGGGATTTATAGTCCAATTACTCCAAAGTCATGCCATGAGCATTTACAGTTGTCCTTCAAGATTCCATTGTCCTACGAAGTCCTACAAGGTAAGGGGACCTATTCAGTGTGATCCCAGTTGATATCCAAAATGTCCTCAGAGATTCTTTGATTAAGATGGCCCTATCACCACCGTGGTGGATCTGAGGCAGCCTTTCCAATCCAGATGTTTTGGACTAAGAATCCCACCAGCCACAGCCAACATGGCCATGATCACTCAGGGGATTTACTCAATTATTCCTAAGTTGGAGCCTACACTGCTTCTTGGTATGATGAGGAGATGCAGACGAAATTGTGAGGAAGCAGCTACTGAAACACTTGGGACAACTCTGACAGAACAGCAGCTAGAAGAGCCTTCACTGTGGTGGCAACAACAGCAAATTGTTATGCACCTGTCCATCGTCATGGTTCTGTCTCCACTCTGACTTGACCTTGTGACAATGCAGCGTAGACAGCGAGATCTGGGGATACAATAGAATTTAAAGTGAAACCATCGTGAAACCAGTGATTTCAGCTCTCATTGTTGCAACTTGTGGGTACCCAGACCCTGAGATCATCTTCTGAAGCCCTCCTTCGTATGCCTCCTCCTTGATATGTCCGGAGGGTGGCAACATGAGAACGGGCCTTATCTGCAGTGGCTCCCCATCTGTGGAATGCTCTCCCCAGGGAAGTTCGCCTGGCACCTTCATTATACACCTTTAGGTGCCAGGCAAAACCGTTCCTTTTAAACCAGGTCTTTGGTTGATCCGATTTACATCCTATGCCCCTTTAAAATGTGTTTGGGAGGGGGGCTATTGGGTGGTTGTACCTATTTTCATTAGGTATTTTGTAGTTTTATATCTTGATTTTATTATGTGAACCATCCGGAGACCCCCAGGTATAGGGCAGTGTATAAATTCTATTACTACTACTACTAATAATAATAATAAAACAAAAACAAAAAACAGACGCACCAAATAAGCTCAGAACCTATAGCTCAACATTTTTTATTTTAAATTAAAGCAGATGAATTACAAGGCAATCCAAATCCTAGACCATATTGCTGGAGCAGATGGGTTATAAGGCTCTCAGTTGGCTACTGGTAGTAGTGGCCGGTGAGTCAGTGTGAACAGGGCACCATGGCTCTCCCAGCTTCCCAACAGAGTGCGTCACTCTCTCCAGAGAGAGAGGGGTCAGAGCAGAGCCAATCCAATACACACTACAATGGCGAGGTTCTACCTCCATTGTCTGAGGTCTTACGCCTCTGAATACAAGTTGTTGAATTAAAAGTGGGAATGATGTGGTCACACTCAGAACCTACTTGCAGACTTCCCATGGGCATTTGGTTGTCACTGTGAGAACAGGATGCTGGACTGAATGGGTTTTTGATTGGATCTAACAAGACCTCTTCTTAGGTTAAGTTCTTATAATCAATTTTGCCTTCTATGCCTGCTTTAGACAAACCAGGTACCTCATTTAAAAGATAATAATTCCTGGCACTATTTTTTAAAAATATGCATCATAGATTAACAAGGGTTCAAAAAGGGGAGGGGGGCAAAAGCACAGCTCTAGCCTCAAGGACACGGCACAGCCTTTCCATAGCCCTGATGTCAACTTCTACTGTTTTTTGCTTCTAACACTTTTAAACAGTTGGAGAACAGGAGATTTTGTTCCGAAACTGAGGCAACTCGGTGTCAGAAAGAGTGTTCAGCCTTGTTATGAGGTGCATACCTACCTGTGAGGAAGTAAATAGTCTGGTCCCTTTTGTCCAATTAGGAATAGCAATGATGATTGTGAATTCTGGCAGAGGCAAGAATGAGGTGAAGGAGGGTAAGACCTTCAGGTTAGGTGGCCAATAGCAATTGGAACGCCTGGGTGCATAAAGAACTGCACGGTCTGAAAGTAAACAAAGGAAGAGTAAATTAATTTCTCTCATAGAGAGTTTAGAGCTGTCACTGGGAAGCAGCAGAAAAAGAAGGCAAGGCTTTGCACATTGACATTCTCCTGCAACTGCATGGTCAGACAAGAGAACAATAATGATCAAGAAAAAGGTGTGACCTGGTTCCCAAAAGTTTTGACTTTTTCCTGGATTTTGTTTGTAACACTCAGACAAAATCTATTTCAATTTTTCTGCGGGCCTTAGTCAAATTGATTTAATTCAGCCTCGGCGGAAACTGGAAAAACCAGTGGCTACATAGGGTGCATTCAGACAAGGGGTTTGTTGCATTAGTTTTCCTGGGTATAATACTAGTGATTGTCTTCCAGTTTCTAATGTTCCTTACCTGTTGTGTTAGGGAACTGTCACTTTTGGAAAGGAAGAAGGGTCAAAGCTATAGAAATCCAAGCCTTTTTCAGATGTCTGTGTGCATGGGAGATGTGTAGGGGAGAGGGAAGCAGGAACACACCAATATCCCTGCTGTGAATTGCAAGCACTGTTCTGCCCCTGCCCCTTGCAAGTAGGTCCAGAAGATCTGGAATGGAATGCTTTCATATCTATGTTTTCATGTGCATACATGCCCCCCATTTCAGGCTTTTAGATTCTACCTGCCAGATCCAGTGGTGTGGTCCAGTGGTGTAGTGTGGGGGCCACGGGGGTGGTTGCCCCAGATACAGAATTATTAGGGGTGCAACATTTCAACACCCAGTGCTACCTCAGTACAGCTGTGTGCTTCCATTGCAGGGCTCCGTTGAAAATGGCTTCTCCATGTGAACCAGGAAGTGAATTTCTCCAGACAAAGGAATGATTCTTGCTTATCTCTGTGGCTGCTATCTCCTGGGTGATGCAGATGCTGTCATGCAGATGAATGCAAATCTGTGCTCCGTCTATTTTCCTTCCTACCCCCACCCCCGCTGTATGGCCCCTGGTGCTGGCAACCCACACTATGCCACTGGTGTGGTCAGCAAAGCACATGATAATTGCAAGTGCAGACAGAGATGCAGTCCTCCATTCTCCACACATATATCATATGCTTTGAGTATAACTGAATAGGGTTCCAACACTGTAAAGCTGGAACCAGGAATCCTGTTAGTCAGACCTTGGTTCCCTGCTCCACCAGAGCTATGGGTTAAAATTGAAGGCAGGTTAATTTGGGACACAACCCCTACAGATCTGAATCCTTGTGGTCTTGAAATAAGGTGATTCTAAATAGTCAACCTGAGTTGGGCCACAAAGATCCAGATCTGTAGCACTGCTTCTCTCTCGGCAACTTTACATGGAATGAGGTTGCCTATTCACCTACCTGCCCAAGGACACAGACTTGTATTTCTTGTTCTAATAGTAGCTCATTGTGGGGTGGAAATAGCTGGTTGAAAACAGGAAGCTGGCCGCTCCATCCTGTAAAGACTGGTGTTGTGGGCTTAACCACCCAAATGTTTCAAACACAATGAAGTTTTATGTCTTTGACTTATTAAGGAATGTGAGTGATTTGCTTGTGCATCATAATGTGGATGTCCATTAAACACATTACCAACATCGGATATGCAAGATGGCTGCCTCATAGTTTCTACTGTTGTCCTTTCAGAACAAAGCCATCCTTGGAAATAAATGAAAGAGGCTTGGATACAAATTCCAAAGCCAGAGAAAGAACCTTCTGAGACAGCTGAGGCAAGTGGTCTGAGAGGCATATCTTTTAATTCCTATAACAGCTACCCTATAGAAACAGGAAAGAGGAAGCTTTTAGTTTAGCAACTAACCATGAAGACTCCCACAGAGACATGCAAGGCCCCACTATATTATGCTAATGAGGGGCTAATGAACATTAAATGCTATTAGAGTTCGGTTGAGTTCAATTAATGAATCAATGGACTCAATTCCAAGGCTCAGTTGTGTGCACTTTGTGATTCATAAATGTACTTGTGGCCTTTTAATATTCTCAGCATCTGATCCAGTTCCAGAAACAACCCCATTGGATTGAGTTATGCCTCACAGATCAATCATCTCAACTCCATTTGTGTTCCTGTCCTTTCTTGTTGGATTCTGGAATAAGGCCAAAAACGTCCATAGAGCTCCATCCAGCGAGCTTGCATATAAAAGGTTATGAATTGCATGGAAGGCAACAATGCTTGGTGGAGGTATAACATTCTGGAATGTTCTGCTTGCATTGTGCCTGGGAGCCAAGTGGCTCATTAGCATCTCAAATGCAGTTAGGATACATTTATGAAAGCTTTATCCAGAAATTTATTTGGGGATAATTGGGGCCAGAAAGCTTTGATTTCCTATAAAACTTTGGTTTCCTCCCTAAATATAGGTTACTCATCAAATATATATAATTTGCAGATGACTCTGACTCTGTATTAGGAGAAGCCAGGGGGATGTACTGGGCCAAGAGGACGATATACCCTCAAATCAGGCTTTGATGTCTCTGCCTCATCAAAAGTTAAGCACCCTCACACCTTTATAATAATATAATAATTTATTATTTGTACCCCGCCCATCTGGCTGGGTTTCCCCAGCCACTCTGGGCGGCTTCCAACAATACACTAAACAATACACTAAAATGTCACATATTAAAAACTTCCCTGAACAGGGCTGCCTTCAGATGTCTTCTGAATGTCAGGTAGTTGTTTATCGCTTTGACATCTGATGGGAGGGTGTTCCACAGGGCGGGCGCCACTACCGAGAAGGCCCTCTGCCTGGTTCCCTGTAACTTGGCCTCTCGCAGTGAGGGAACCGCCAGAAGGGCCTCGGAGCTGGACCTCAGTGTCCGGGCAGAACGATGGAGGTGGAGATGCTCCTTCAGATATACTGGATATACTGGATATACCTTGTGATGTCAGCATCTCTTTGGCCTGAAGATGCAGTGATTTTCAAGGACATCAAAGTCAATGACTTCCAAAACAGGCAGGGGCCCTTTGAAAAAGTCAGAGATTCCACTCTTCAGGGATGGGACTAGCTGCTGGGAGGAAGCTGCAGTCTGTTGTTGTTGTTTGTTTGTTGTTGTTGTTGTTGTTGTTGTTGTTGTTGTTGTATATATAAACCACCTTTTCCCCTGACATGACTCAAGGTGGGTTAAAGCTAAAATTATTGTTGTCATCCATCTGTCTCAAGAGTCAATGGGAGAGTGTGCCATTGGAGAGTTGCTGTGGCTGTAGAGACCGATATGGGAGAGACATGTTTTATTGCAGGTGAGGCAGATGAATGCATCTGGTTTCACTGGTGAAGATGCTCCATGGCATTTCCCAGCAGTCATTCCTCCTCCATTCAATACAGTATATAGTAAAAAGTCGTAGCAATTAGGGTGAGTCTCCCTAGCCAATCAGAGGACTTAGAAGATAGAATCTTTTGGCACTCTGAGCCTAAGAGCATGATGCTTCAAACCCCATGATCTCATCCCAGTCTGTGCATATAGCTTCTTCTAAAGAATCCTGGGAAGTGTAGTTTATCCCCCATGGAGCTACAATTCCCAGTACAGGATTCGTTGGGGAAATTCATGTGATTTAAATGTATGGTGCCTGAGATCCAATAGGTCTTAAACTCAGTCTGTGGATTAACACTGCCTATGTGAATGCAAGAAGTCAACAATAAGATTGCGATTAATATATTCTCATGATTATTGTATCACTTTGATGCATGAGTAATTAGCCTTTTACTGATCTTGGATACACTGACTCTTACCAAGAATTTGCACTCCATTAAAATTCCTGGTGGTCTGTGCATTTACATGTGTTGATGATTTAATCTTCATTTAAACTAATTATTTAGGGTGCTTTCAGATGCCATGTGGACTTGCTGCTATTGTGATTGGCTTTGTATGATAGATGTTATGTTGTTAGCCTATTTGAATTAGCAACAATTGGTCTGAGAGTTGGCACTGTCCTGGTGTGGATTGTGGGTGTCAGGCATGTTGATTCAGTGTGCCTGTCAATCACACAAGAACAACGATCAATGGGCAAAGCTAATATGTGAAACCATCCTTTCCGACTTCATGACATCTAAGTTTAGCCAATCAAAATTATTATTTGTTCCATTTATATGCACAACACTTCAAAGAACAGACTTGACAGGTCCTTGGCCTAAGGGTTTTAGAATCCAAAATGGACACTTGATAAGAAACAATTGAGTTGGGGACAGGGAGAGAAAAAAAATGGAGATGGGGACAAACAGCAGAAGAATATGTGGTCATTTCATTTATACATAGTTTGGTCTGGTTATAATAGGGTATTGGAACTAGGATAATAAATGGGGCTATCAGTAGAATTAGTCTTCCTTGAAGTTCAGTAGAAAGTATTAAACATATCATGGGTGCTACTTTAAACAAATTCTGATCAATAAGGCTTTTCTTGTTTCCACGTGAAGTCTTCTGTGCTAGCAGCAGGCAATCGATGGCCTTCCTTCACAGCTGGTTCTCCTGCCTAGGCACCAGAGAGTTATACACTTACCTCCCAGCAGTTTGGGGTCACGTGGTCAAATCCTATAAAGTCAACACCCCTGAACTCAAAGAGCCATGTGGTTTGAAGGCTACAATGTCACCACTGTGAAAAAGCTGATGAAAGCTGGGAAGCTGATGGGAGGTAAAGTGGTGGCTGGCTCGGCGAAGACATAAGGGATTCGAGTTCTGTTGCATTCTCTCTCTTTCTCATTCACATGCACAAATGCTTCTAAGACATATGTTCTTAAAATGCCTGGATTGAAGAGTTGGCTGCATATGTGGAACTCCCTCACTATTGACGGGTGTCTGACCCCATCTCTTTATAGTTGGTTGTTGTTGTTGTTTGAAGGCATTTGGAGAAAACACCTGGCTGATGCTGATGCTGTCGGTGATTGTTCTTTAGTTTTTAAGAATTGTGTTATTTTGTGGGTTTTGCACATTTTTGCATCTATTTGCCTGTGGCAAACTGCTGTGTGACTTGTGCAAAGGACAGTAGTTACAGAGATATAGACGTATAAATTTCTAATGCTTGTAAAGGATACAGTTCTGATTTCTCCTGCTCCCCAGACCTAGAGATATTCATTACACAGTAACACAAACCCATTTTGATTTAAATCACACGTTTCTTGTATATTCCATTCCTGGCTCAGTGCCCAAATGCACACAGCAGGTGCTGTCTCAGGAATGTCACCCTCTAATAAAAGTACCATAACATAACACAGAGGCAATAAAACATTCTTTTGCATGGACTTTGTTTTGCCTGACAAGAGTGAATGCTTAATAAGACAAAGCCTATGAAACCCAAGGAAGATGAAGTATCTGCTTCATCATTAAGGGTTATCTCATTCTCTCTTGTTTAGGCAATGAATGAAAAAACCCGGTGACAGAAGCCATGCAGAGATGTTACAGCCTATATGGTGTTTGCAGGGAAAACTGGCCTTCTAACTCAGGGTCATCCAAGGAAGCTGAATGTCAGACAGGGCCGGCCCACCCATTAGCTGTGATGAGGCAGTCACCTCAGGTGGCAGACTGGGGACAATTGGGAGGGGTGGCAGCTCTGGGCTTGTCGCCCTTGTCCACTGACTGCTGCTCTCTACACTCCTTCTGTCTCCACCACCATCAGCCTGCTGAGGTTTCCCCAGACCACTTCTGGTCATCTCAGGTGGCAGGGGGCTTCACTATTTTCCGCTCTGCCTCAAGCAGCAAAATGTCTCAGGCCGGCCCTGATGTTAGAAGACTCAAGGCAGACGGAAGAAAGAACTTCTTCACTCAGCACATAGTTGAACTATGCAATTTGCTTCCATAAAAGGTAGTGGTGGCTACCACATTTGTTGACTTTAAACGAGGATTAGACACATTTATGGAAGATAAGGCTATCAGTCGTTGCTAGCCAGAATGACTAGGTTCTACCTCCACTGCTGTGGCGGAGGAACCTTTTCCAGCACCTGGGGCGGGGCAGCCCGTACGGAGTGTGCATGTGCGACATCCCATACAGACTGCATATGTGTGGCAGCCTGTACGGAGTGTGCACATTCGGCAGTCTGTATGGTCGCCATTTGAGAGGCAACCCATACGGACGCCTGTATGGACTGCGCACAAGAGCAGCAGCCTGTACGGACACCACGTGCCCTCATCCACTCTACAGCTGGAGGCAGGCAGGGGCCATCTTTTCACCCCCCCCCCCCCGAGTGGCACCTGAGGAGGCCCACCCCCTCCACCCCCCACTTCATACGCTCCTGCTCCACTGTCAAAAGCTTCATGCATCTGAATACCATTTTCTGGGAATCATAATTAAGGACCTGTTTTGCACAGGTCCTACTTATGGGCTGCCTACAGGCATTTGGTTGAGAACATGATGCTGTATTTGATGGGCCTTTGGTCTTCTTATGTTCTTATGCAACATGGCAGTGCTGATTCTGCCTGATTCTGCAAGTCTTCTGTGAGCACTCAGGATTTCCCAGATGCCCATGCCTGACTCTCTTCCTTGTTTTCCCACTCACAGGATACACCTTTTTGCACACCTCCGGATTAAAGGGCAGATTAATGGACAGCTGGTCCATGTTAATTGATATTGAGTGTGTGTCTCAATGATGGAACCTACTACTTCACAGCTATTGTTACAACAAGTGGATGATCATTCATCTTTCTGAAAGGAGGCCTCAACAATTTGTACAGTTTTCTTCTTGCGGTGTAATTATGGAAGTGCTTGGTCATTTCACAAAATTCTGCCCTCAGGCAGAATCTTCCGTGCAAAGATTTCAAAACACTTTTTGAAAGGCAATTCTAACCATTCCTTTGTGAATAGACCCTTTAAAAGGTTTGGAGGATTATAAAACAGATAACTGAAATAACAAAGTCTTCGCTTTTCAATATCGTTATTTTAACACATGTCAAACCTCATTGCCTGAATTGTGAGAAGAGACCGGATTTGGAGATCAGAGCTAATGTAGTGTAATGGTCAGTGTGTTGGACAAATAACTGGAAAACCAAGGTTCAAATTCTTACTCAGTTTTGAAGCTCACTGCATTATTTTGGGCCAGTCCCTGTGTCTCAGTTGAGCCTACCTCACCAGGTTCTTGTGAGGATAACTGGGAAAGGTGAAACCATGGAGACTACCTGAAGCTTTTCAAAAGGAATAAGTAAAATAAATAAATAAATAGATATAAGATAAGATAAGATATAAGATATAAGATATAAGATAGATATAAGATATAAGATATAAGATAAGATTCCCAGCCACTACGTGCTAAAGCCAACATGGTGTCCTGCCACCCCCTGATCCAAGATTTTGTTGGACTAAAACTCACATGAGCCCCATCTAGCACAGCCAATGGTCAGGGCCCACGTTGGACAAAATAGTCCTGTATTGCAGGGGGTTGGACTAGATGATCCTTGTGGTCCCTTCCAACTCTATAATTCTATAGGGATGTTGGAAGCTTTAGTGGTAAAACCTCTAAAAAAGGTAAAGGGACCCCTGAGTCGTGGCCGACTCTGGGGTTGCGGCGCTCATCTTGCTTTATTGGCCAAGGGAGCCGGCGTACAGCTTCCGGGTCATGTGGCCAGCATGACTAAGTCGCTTCTGGCGAACCAGAGCAGCACACGGAAACGCCGTTTACCTTCCCGCCAGAACGGTACCTATTTATCTACTTGCACTTTGATGTGCTTTTGAGCTGCTAGGTGGGCAGGAGCAGGGACCGAGCAACGGGAGCTCAGCCCATTGCAGGGATTCGAACTGTCAACCTTCTGATTGGCAAGTCCTAGGCTCTGTGGTTTAACCCACAGTGCCACCCGCCTCCGTCGGGAAAACCTCTAGAGGAAACCATATTAGCTACCCTGTGTTACAGCTTTGAATTAATACTCAGGATGCGGTCTTCAATACACATATGATTGTATTTGATCATGATCATGTCTGATAATGGGAAGATTGTATATGAGTACTGGCAAAGGAAATATCTGGGAGCATCTTTAGAGAACAGGAATCCCAGATACACAAAATGGGAGAAGAGCTTGCTGTCTCTCTCACCTCTTCTATCCTGGTTTTCATCCCAGCATCCATACATCTCATGGTAAGTCTCTTGCTTCTATTGTTTTCCTGGACATGCAACAAATGATTGTTAATGCAACAAATAGCATGCAACAAATGATTGTTAATGCTATCATTGCATCACCTTCAGTGCCGCAGCTACAATGGTTATTTCATTTAAATATCCAGAAATTATACTTTCAATAAATACAACAATGCAATATACAACATAACAACAGGACTCAACAGGGAAACCTGCTCTGAGTGTTGTAATTATTATAAAATAACTGTAATCTATTATGTTACATTAATGTTTGTAACTCATGCAGCCCTTTAGTGTATATGAAACAATTAAGCTTGTTTCCAAGACAGTGGCTGATATGCTTAGTAAGGGCAGCAGGCTAGGCCAAAATAGCATCATGGCAGCTCCATCTTTTGCGTGCTTCGAGGCACAGGTAGGAAACACAGAAACACTGAACGCAGCTGGTAGCGGATAATAATAATAATAATAATAATAATTTTTATTTATACCCCGCTCTCCCCAGCCAAGGCAGGGCTCAGAGCAGCTTACAAGCAATAATAAAAACAAATTGAATGATTACAACTTAAAAACAAAATTAAAATACAACATTAAAATATTGAAACATTAAAATATGAAGTGATAGAGGAAACCTAGAATTTCCACAGGCCGTGAAAGTCCACCACGACTTCTAAACTTCCCGAGTTTTTTACCAGTTACCCCAACAGTAGTTTGTCCAGAGAGAACTCCTCTTTTCCATTTTTAAACCTGAGATTTGGAGGAATACCTCCAAAGCTGAAGTGATCTGAGCCTCTTCGTATCTTATCTGCATCTGTATGCAGAGCTTTATTCCTTAGTTCTCAATCTCCTGCTGTTATGGAAAACAGCGTGTGTGCAACCTAAAGTGAATCCAATTATTTTGACCCTCTTCTAAGTGCTAGACTCAACAGTCTCCCTCTTATCTTCCTGGTAGCTTCCCCCCCTCCCCCGCCCCAGAATGTGCTGCAGAGGGGAGGGCAAATAATCAGTCCAGGGGAATGACAGTCCAGATTGGTGTCCCTAAATTAAAATATTAAGTGCTTGCGGAAGGTGTTATTTACCCTCCAGAGCATCACATAGTAATCTTAAATAATTCATAGGCTGTTTAATTAAACATCGCATGGCAGGCGCAGAGGCTGCAACTTCTCTCCACAGCTCTGTTTTTTCAAAGTTGGACTGGAAGATCTCAGAGAGTGAAGTCCAAAAGTGCCAAAGGATTCAGTCTTCTTTGAAGCTTGTGGGCGCGTTCCCAACATTCTTCAAGACTGAGAATGTGATCCCCTTGATTCCCTTTTCTTTCTTTCTTCATATTCCCTGAGTCGAAATATAAAATGTAAATCTGGCTTCCCCAACTTTGGTGCCCTTCAGGTGTTAGGGACGGACAAATCAAACACCCATCAACTGTTGTAGTCGAAATAGGGGCAGTGGATAAATTTGATTTTGTATTAATTTTAATGAGAAACTGCCTAGCCAGCATTTGTCAAACCAGTATGTGAACTGAAAGCTATCTTTGAAACTGTGTCCAAAAAAATGCATATGTCAGGTAAAAGTGTTCATAAACATGTGTCTGTTGGTGAAAATAGCATGCAAGTATGTTGGGGAGATTGCTTGCAAAAAGGCCTAGATTCATCAAAACTGCATGCAAAAAAAAGCCCTGTGTTGGGAGAAATTTGCACTAAAATTGTGATGAATTGTCATGTGGATTTTTCATTTTTTTTAAAGAAAATTTAAGGAAGTGCTATGGAAATGTGGAGAACTGCATTTTAGACTGAACAGCAAGAAACTTAGAGAATCAGAATCTGTCCATCCCTAAGACCAAAACACTTGAAGGGCACCAGGTTGGGGAAATCTGATGAACACAGGAAGTAGCCCTCCAAAGGTGAGCTAAAAGCAGCTGCAGTTCTTCCAGCTTCCCCACCATTTCCATTTTTGCTTTTTTCCCCAGCTAAAAGATAACTCTTTGCTGTGCTACCTTTAATTAATGGCAACAGGCCCATGGAGGGAAAAGGATACCTAAGGGGAAGATTTGAGTTGCAAGTTAGGGCTTAGCATCACAAATAGCTGACAAAGGAATCTCTTCCCCAGGATCAAGGCAAATGAAGTATGCCTTAAGTCCATTGTGCTGATTACATGTGGGGGAATAAAAAGGAGCTTAGTATGTACAACATGTAACTCTTCAATTTTTTTAAATAAAATATCACTCAATCTATCTTCTGTTCATCATTACTCTTCCTACTGTCTCTATTAATCATGAATATCTCTACTATGAGAAAAGCCCCCTCCCCGTAGTAAGGACCAAGAACTTTACTCAACCCGTTTGGCCACATGCAGCCAGAAAAAAAATGGCAGGCTTCATGGGCTCACAAAACAAGCCACAAATATACTGGCCCCTGGTCCAGCTAGTTCAGAAACAAAGATCACCAGTGTTGAAGCAATGATTCTTCAACATCATCTTTGTTGGACTGGTCATGTTGTGCAGATGCCTGGTGATCGTCTTCCAAAGCAACTACCATATTCCGAACTTAAAAATGGAAAGCACAATGCTGGTGGTCAACAAAAGAGGTTTAAAGACTGTCTCAAGGCAAATCTTAAAAAAATGTAGTATAAATGCTGACAACTGGGAAACACTGGCCTGCAAGTTGGAGAAAAGCCTTTACCAAAGGTGTCATGGGCTTTGAAGACACTCAAACTCAGGGTGTAAGGGAGAAACGTGCTAAGAGGAAGGCATGCTTGGCAAATCCACACCTTGATCAATTCCCGTCCGGAAACCAATGTCCCCACTGTGGAAGGACGTGTGGATCCAGAATTGGCCTCCACAGTCACTTATGGACTCACTGTTAAAACCGTGTTTATGGAAGACAATCTTACTCTGCTACAAGTGATTGCCAAAGAAGAAGAAGAACATTTACAATAGGGTTTCACATTGGAGACATTGCTAGCCCTAAATGGAGATGCCAAGGGTTGGACCTGGGACTTTCTGAATGCAAGCAGATGTTCTATCACTGACCTATAGTCCTTCCCTTATATTTAAATATATGGTTTAGGTGGTTATAGGGTTGTATCCAATGCTGCATGTGCAGAATTCCACTTTCCTTTACTCACATATTCACATACCCCCACTATCTGATCCAGAGGCTGGCATACAGTGGAGAAGAGAGGAGGGGAAAATTTCACAGCACAAGTGGAAGTTGTGCAAGCATGAAATCAGGATGGTGGATTTAGTTGGCCCATTGGCTTAACCCAGCAGACTCTTCTTGTGTTCTTAAGCTGTAGGTAAAGGTAAAGGACCCCTGGACAGTTAAGTCCAGTCGAATTTGACTATGGGGAGCAGCACTCATCTCCTCTTTCAGACCGAGGGAGCCTGAAAGCAGAGCAGACAGCTTTCTGGGTCATGTGGCCAGCATGACTAAACCGCCTCTGGCACAACGGGATGCCATGATGGATGCCAGAGCGCATGGAAATGCCGTTTACCTTCCCGCTGCAGTGGTACCTATTTATAAGCAGAAAACCTCTAAAAGCAGCATAAAAAATAATATCACAATAATAATCAGTGGAAGAAGAAACTATGAGCAAAAATTTAGACCTTGTGGCACTTTCTGTTTGGTGGCTATTTGGGTGGCAAACAATGCCAGAGAAAACAGTACATTCCTTATAGAGAGGCAGGGAAGGAGTCTTTCCTTCCATTTGTATCATGGTTCTGCCATATTATCCTTCAGAAGCACTGCCTAGGTTAGATCGGAGCCTATTGTAAAACATACTTCGTTTCTATTCAAAATGTGTTCCTTAATCAGCACATCCACTTGGTCCATCTTTCCTCAGGCACACTCTGCAGCATTGTCAACATGTTAAGGAGTTAAGCATTACCAGCTCCTATTACTAATCCAAAGTTCTCAGGGCTATTATTGTGATAGTGTTAAAGCTCTTCACTTCATCTCGAAACACTTTGGAGTGCTGATGATTCAAATACAGCTCCTGATTGGCAAGATGTTGGAAACAAAGAGGAAGTTCACTCAGAAAGAAATCGAAATGGAAAGGAACTAGGTAACTCGTAGGCCTCTCAGGCGCCTAGCCTGAAAACTTTTGGGATGATGGACTGAGAGCCCATTAACATCCAATAGGTTTTCCTGTCTAAGTGTTGCAGTAGTAGTAGTAGTAGTAGTAGTAGTAGTAGTAATAGGAAACCCACCTTATACTATGTCAGACCATTGATACATCTAGTGCAGGCATAGGCAAACTCTGGCCCTCCAGATGTTTGGAACTTCAATTCCCATCATCCCTAACTAACAGGACCAGTGGTCAGGGATGATGGGAATTGTAGTCCCAAACATCTGGAGGGCCGGAGTTTGCCTATGCTTGATCTAGTGCCATAGCGTCAACAATGACTGTTTCAAACAGGCTTCTCTCCCAACCCTACCTGGAGATTCTTGGGATTCAATTTAGGACATTCTGCATGCAAAGCAGATACTCTGCCAGTGGGCTATGGCCCTTTCCAATTGGCATAGAGAACATTACTATTATTATTATTATTATTATTATTATTATTATTATTATTTTCTATCCCATCCTTCTTCCCAAAGGAGTTAACACCAAAGTGGTAAAAATAAAAGATTTTTAAAAAGATTTTTTTGTTAGTTAATTAGTTAATTGATTGGTTTATATTTATATTAAAAACAGAACATATTTTAAGCATTTTGAAACAAAAACATCTAGAATGTCTAAAAACATGTAAAACAGTCACGTAGCCTCAAGCTAATAATTTCAAGGTTGCCAGGTACAGTAGATACTATTGAAATAAGTTTTACTGAGAGCACACACATTGAAATCAATGAACATGACTAAGTTAGGTCCACTAATTTCAGTAGGTCTACTCTGAATAAGACGTTGGTGAATGCCACCCAGAATTTTTCTTACCTTTAAATGCCAGCCAGACATAGAGCAGTGATAGATTTTTTGTGGGGGAGGGAATGGGTGGCCTGGCCTAAAGTCAGGGTGAGCAAAGTGGATCTTAAATAGAACTGCTCAGTCATGGATACCACTGCCTCTTTCCTTGAGTCGCAATGACTGAATATGTATCCACCACCCACGTGCCGGTTCATGACTAAGGACTTCCAGATTTCACTGTCCTGGCCTGCCCCTGTTATCAGTTGCTGATCACCATGGGACTTTTTGGGGCTTGGGCTTGGGATGGGTTTTTGGAAGATGCCTGTGCGTGAATTTGTTTTATGTGTGTAGATCTGTGCATGCAGACCAACGCACAGTCTTCGCAGTAAGGATCTAGTTTGATGGCATGAGTATCACAATGAATGGTAGATTCTTACTTGCTGCAGTCTTCATCTGCATTCACAGCCATTGTAAAAATGTAACATACTGCTTGTTATCTTCCTCCTGTTCTGCCTTGAGGACTTCTTGGCTCATTCTTTGTCTAGCTCCTCCCCTTTGACCTTACTGCCTTGCATGAGCCTGCTGGGTGGCCCCACAACCCTCTGGAGCTGATTTTGAAGTTCCACAGAGGACTGCAAGGGAGAGGAGAGGAGAGGAGAAAGTCATTTTCTGCATGTGGTCTGTTGCAGTGAAACAGGAACACTGGATAGCACCCTAAGAGACTTGATAGTGATCTTCAGATATCTCAAGAACTATCAGTTGGAGCAGAAGTTGGAGTAGGAGAAGAATTTCTCCTAATCTACATACTTGTGTGCCGTTTTGCACAATATATTTATTCAAAGCAATTTCTCCATAATATAATACTTTTTTGCATGTTATTTTCACAAATACTGTATATGCATTTTAATGCACACTTTCCCCAGGATATGCATATTTGTACACATTAACTGGTTGAAGAGCTGCATTGAAAAGTTTGGAGTAGGGTGAATCTTGAAAGACTGCTGTGTTTCAGTTCCCATACTGTTTCAGAAAGTGTGAATTAGGTCGATTACCTTTAAATGGAAACTGAATTGAATTTCTCCCCCCTCCTCCCTGATTTTGACTCATTAGGCTCTGCCCCTGAGCTCTGCTCAGGGGCCAGAATTTTTGAAATTAAAAGTTGGCAACCTTCTGTGCTAGCAACCTTCTGTGCTGACAACTATATGTGCCAGTGGTATTTCCCCATCCAATAGAAGGAGGGAGTGTGGGGGCACAGCCCCAGACTAATATTCCTATATTTTTTACAAAAATCAGTTCTTTATTATTTCTCATACTTTCTCTCTTCTATGCACCACAGCTCCTGAGTCTAATTTAGCTAGGGGAAAAATCAGAAATTTACATAAATTGAAGCATTTAATCCTTTAGAAAGAAATGAATGAATGAATGAAGCAATCTTGATGTGATTATACATATAATTCAATTTGTGCAGTAATGAAGTAATGCACAAATGTGCTCCTGCACATTGGTAAAACTCTGTGAAGAGTAGATTTTGATACTACAGTGGGAAGAACCACAGGAAGTTTGCTTTCTTGCAGTGTGCATGGATTTCTGTAAAATACTGCATACAAAACAACAATAACAAATCTTGATAGAATCATGCAGTCACACCCATGCTTGTGTGTGTGTGTGTGTGTGTGTGTGATATAATGTTTTATTGGTGTACATCTTCTATGAAATGAAAAAGCAAACAAACAGAACGATGGATAATTCTTAATACAGCATTCACAAATAAGACAAAGTAAAGAGATGGAAATTTGTTCATTCTGTCAGCAATTCTGTCAAGTTTTGCCTGCATCCAGTGGTGGCTGGTTGCAGGCAAATATGGTACTACTGTGCCAACCTTGGTGTGTCCTCAGCCAGCCTCCCCCACCTGCTTGCCTTCTTTCTTGCCACCAGTTCAATGGTGATCCTGCCTCTCAGCTTCCCCCTCGTTAGTCTCCTTAGACTCAACTAGTTGGATGTGACTCAAATTACTGTTTGGGCTCCCTGTGTTCCAACCCAACAGTCAGAATAGGCACGAGCCACCACTGTCCATATCAGCCTATCTCTTGAATTGAATGTCTGCTTATGCTTCCAATTCCCATGCATTTCTGCAGCATAGATTTATAAGCATTAGTATGAAAGTATTTTTGTACAGTTATATACATTGATCAGATCCTCCTTGATTTCCAAGGAGAAAAAGATGTTAAAATATTTTTTTTTCCCCAGAAACATTAGCAGCAGACATAGACACCCTCTTATTAGTGACCAGAATCCCTCCTGCCCAAGAGATCAAATGCAAATGCTGTCACTGACGCATCAACAGCATGATGGGGAAAGCCTGCTGTAAAAATATTGCTGATGCAACTTCATGACAGGTACCAGTTTCACCAATCCTCTTTGATCTGACATGGTAGACTGGGGACTAATTCCCAATTTCCTAGTGTATACCTGCTATAGTGTGAGCTGCACTTCCAGACTTATATGCCGGGCAGCTGTGATCATTGAAACTATTTGCTAGATTGGTTTTCTTTTCCTAATTCCCATATTTAAAAATTACTTTTAAACAAAGTGATCGTTCCTCTAGCAGTTGGGTGAATAAATCGCCCCAGTCTCCCCCTCTCCATCTTTCCATCTCTCTTTCACTCTCTCATTTTTAATTCCCGTCCCCCACCAGTGTTTTATGAACTGCTGCTAGTCTAGTGGACTCATATGATATGTTGACTGTCTTCCCATCTGTTTGGCTGTGATTTATCCAGATTCCATGCAGATAAAGAAGAGCTGCTCCATCTGACTGGCTTCCCAAGGCTACATCATAAACAGCAGGAAAGACCACCTGCTACATAGAAGCTATTTTACATCTAAAAGGCTTGAAGGCCCAATCCCAGTTGAATGACAGCAGGACTTGAAGAGGCAAGACTTGCCAGTGAATTTAGAATAGCATATATATATATATATATATATATATATGTAACAAATGTTTCCAAATAATCTTCAGATTTCTACAGGGTACAGGGGACTTGCAAATCGTTTGCACTTCTTTGGTTACAATTCATTTAGATTCGGAAAAAGCTTCATTTCAGATGATCAGGGTGCTTCCGAACCCTCCCCTGCTTGCATGTGTTTTCTTTCTTCATATTAACATATTTTCTTTCATGTTTCTCCTACTGTGGATTAATAGTGGACTTAAATATGGAGCGGGTTTGCAGTAATAACCTTGGGGGATCCCCTGAGCACATGCAATGCATCTGATTCCACATGCTCACACTTCAGCTGAATCTTCAGCTGTCAGGCGAAAAGTGAAAACAATGAGATCAGCATGGGCTGTGGTGTCCGCACAATCTAAGATGTGGTTTCTTTTATATGTATATATATATATATATGCCACATCTTTTGCCTGTTTTGCCAGGGGGCTTACGTTGATCCGCTTTTTGAATAAAACAGCCTGCCTGTGCACACAAACAAAGGCTAGGCTACAATCTCTCTCCACCCCCCATCGACCAGTTAAGTTTCCTGAAAATATTCTCTCCCTGCAAAAATGGAGGCTGATATCCTGCTGCTTTCTTGGCGGAGGGGGCAGCTAGGGAGTGCATTGTCAGTATGTTCTTTCATGACACCACTGCTATGCATAGACTGCCAACACAGGTGCTGTATGTTGCAGTAGATTTTGTGATCCAGACTCCCGAGGTTTGGCCTGAAACCACCAAGTCCTATCAGCATGAGTCACGGGAGAGTCATTAGGTGGAGAACAACTAACAGTTGATGACTGTTAACCCACTCTGGATTTACACCAGCAATGTACAGGTTGAAAGACTCCATATGCCATTACCAATTCCCCAAGCCATCATAGCCTTCATATTTTTCACCTTACCCATTTAATGAATTGTTGCAATAACTAAAAGTCTGGGGGAATCGTTATCTAACGATCGACAACTGTATGAGTTCAGCCACCTGCTTGAGAAAATGAACAGAGCTCCAAACTCCATCCTCCTTCATTTTAATGGGAACCATAGGGCTACAATCTGAAATACCTTTTAATTGTTTCCATGGGAGTCTACCTTAAAGTAATAACGAATGTAGTCTTATTTTTATTTATTTAAGACATTTTATATCACTTAATTAAACACATTTCTAAGCCGTGTACCTAAAAAAAATCCACAGAAAATGGGACAATAGTACAGTAAAAGTTTTTCATAAAACTGAACACTACCTTACGGAAAAGAAAAACAAATTACTCACTGGGTTGATATCCAGAGTAGATGACAGCTGTTGTTTCATATGTAAAATAATCTACTCAGTGTTTATGAATTAAATATGAACATTGATAATAAGCTATGCCAAATATTCTAGAATTAAATGAACTTTGAAAAGCCTCCATCTCTTCCCCAAATCATAACTGTTAATTTCCAGTTTGGTGTTGGTAATGCTGATTAAATATTTTCCATAGATTCCCCCTTGCCCATTTTCCAGTCCTCTCACATCCCTCTTTCCCTTCCAGCCTCTGCATACTTCTTTCAAGTCAAAAGACATGTCATGAGCTACTACTACTAATGATAGGAATAACACTTTCAAAAATATGCAGAACTAGAATATTTACACATCTTATGATAGCCGATAGCATGTTTTTGGTACCACCTTGAGTAAGAAAAAACCTTTCCCCTTTTCTTTTAAGGTTCCCATCTTGCGGGGGGGGGGGTGGCGTAGCAGCAAAGTTTAGTTCATAATAATTGTGTGGTGATGTTAGCTATTGCTCAGTGTGCCAAATGCCAAAAGATGTGAATATGGAGGCTAATGTTCAAATCAAATCAAATGAAGCTGTCTCTGAACAGTTTTACAGTGGTACCTCTACCTACGGACTGTGAGAAGCAAAGCTACAGGGAACCAGGCAGAGGGCCTTCTCGGTAGTGGTGCCCGCTCTGTGGAATGCCCTCCCATCAGATGTCAAATAGATAAACAACTACCTGATATTTAGAAGACATCTGAAGGCAGCCCTGTTTAGGGAAGTTTTTAATGTGTGACATTTTAATGTATTTTTAATTTTTGTTGGAAGCTGCCCAGAGTGGCTGGGGAAACCCAGCCAGATGGGCGGGGTACAAATAAATAAATAATAATAATAATAATAATAATAATAATAATAATAATAATAATTTTACATGTGAAGAAGTGAATGCCTTGATTGTTTTCCTATGGATTTTGGTGTATTGGAATGGTCTTGTGACTATCTCAAATAACGCCTAGTGAAAAACTACTGTAACGGGAATGATTCAAGAGATGGTGAGTCTCGACCTGAACCCGTGTCCAAGCATTCACAAGACCCTTCCACTGCACCAGGCTTCACTGTACAAGTCAACTTGGACTGACTTCATTACTCAGCTTTCAGTCACCGTGCAATAATTCATCACAGATAAAGCAAATACGGCAACAGACAACTTTAGTTGTGTGATGCTAAAAGGCAGTGATCCACATATTAGATCACCACAGTTTGATTGATGCTGAGCATGTATGTCTACTCAGAAATAGGTTCCAGCAACTTCAATAGGACTTACTCCCTGGTTAAGCATACAATATATGCAAGGGTTTGGGCAACCTGTGTCCACCTCAATGTAATTTCATGTGGTGGCAAGGAAAGAGAAAAAGGCAGGAAGGGGTGACAGAGAGAAACAGAAAAAGAGAAAGGGGAAATAGAATGTCACGGCTGCTGATTCTTCTAGACCTGCCAGCGGCCTTCGACATGGTCGATCACGAACTCCTGGGCCACCGCCTTGCCGACGTAGGGATCCAGGGCACAGTCCTTCAGTGGCTGCGTTCGTCTCTCTCTGGTCGGGGACAGAGGGTGGCGCTTGGGGGGGAATTGTTGTCGCGTCACTCCTTGGTGTGTGGAGTGCCTCAGGGTGCAATACTCTCCCCGATGCTTTTCAACATCTTTATGCCCAGCCCTTGCCCAGCTTGTCTGGAGTTTTGGGCTGGGTTGCCATCAGTATGCTGATGACACCCAACTCTATCTGTTGATGGATGGCCATCCTGACTCGGCCCCAGACACACTGATCAGATGTTTGGAAGCTGTGACTGGATGGTTATGTGGGAGCCGGTTGAAGTTAAATCCTTCGAAGACAGAGGTTCTTTGGCTGGGACAGGACAATATGGGATTGGGGGGGCAACTCCCATCTCTTGCGGGGGTGCAATTAGTGCCAGCACCATCCGTTAAGAGTTTGGGTGTAATCTTCGACACCTCCCTTTCCATGGAGGCGCAGATTGCAGCTATAACAAAGGCGGCATTTTTTCATCTCCGCCAAGCTAAGCAGTTGGCTCCTTACCTCTCTCGCCCTGACCTAGCCATTGTGATCCATGCGACGGCCACCTCAAGACTGGATTATTGTAACTCGCTCTACGTGGGGCTGCCCTTGAGACTGACTCAGAAACTCCAGCAGGTGCAGAATGCCGTGGCGAGACTCCTTACAGGGTCCTCGCTGCGAGATCACATTCACCCAGTGCTATACCAGCTGCACTGGCTCCCGGTGGAGTACAGGATCAGGTTTAAGGTGCTGGTTTTAACCTTTAAAGCCCTGTACGGCCTAGGACCCTCGTACCTATGGGACCGCCTCTCCTGGTATGTCCCACAGAGGAATTTACGGTCTTCAAATAAAAACATCTTGAAGGTCCCAGGCCACAGAGAGGTTAGGCTGGCCTCAACTAGAGCCAGGGCTTTTCGGCTCTGGCTCTGATCTGGTGGAACGCTCTGTCACAAGAGACTAGGGCCCTGAGTGACTTGACATCTTTCCGCAGGGCCTGCAAGACAGAGCTGTTCCACCAGTCCTTTGGTCAGGGCATAGCCTGACTCCCTCCTTTGGCAATCTTCATAGAATCTCTAGCCCAATGGTTGCCATCAGTTTGATTTCAATTAATTTTATAATGAATGATTTTAGAATGTTGTACTATTTTATTGTTGTTAGCTGCCCTGAGCTCGGCTTCGGCTGGAGAGGGCAGGATATAAATAAAATTTATTATTATTATTATTATTATTATTATTATTATTATTATTACACTGTCCCCTTGTCTCTTTCCTTGCTCACCTCAGACTTTGGCCTCATCCACCATTGGCATTTGTCCCCCTACAAATTAGGCCGGACAGACTGCAGCCCTAAAGAGAGAAAAAGCTTTCCTCACCCATGGTGTATAAAATTGCAGCCTGAATGTGTTAGCCCTTCCCAAGTTTCAATACATCTTCCATCATGTCAAGTTAGGGTAGTTTGTCAAAGTATCAGGTTATCCCGATAAAATGCATTAGTGTACCACATTTTGTCTTTGTGTTTTATGGAATGTGATGGTTTTCTAGCTTAATTCATTTCCAATACAAAGCAAGCCATGGAGTCTTCTGAAATTTCAGAAACCCAAACACTGGCATATTTGCTTTGGGATTGCGGCTCTGATTCGATATGGTCAAAACCTATGTCACAGAGGACAGCTTCAACAAATAGAGTCAGAGTTAACATAACATCAGGGAAGCTACATAGCTTCGAGAAAGGAGCCCAGGATCTTCCCCTGAACAATCTTAGTTCAGGTTACAGAAAATTTTATATGCTTGCGAATGAATTTGCTTCAAGGTCTCTGGGCTCAAAACACATGTGATTTGCAGCATTTTGGAACGATTTCTACCTTGCTCTGGAAATGCCAAATGAATGAGCTGGGAATGGATCTCACATGTGTGTTACCTCCACGTAATAAATAAGGCAAGGTTACCCAGTCTGCTGGATATTTCTCTTATAGTTCCTGTGGACTGGTGTCAAATTCCTAAGGTAGCATAAACCAGCATTGCCCAGCTCAGTTCTCCACATTTAAGTGGAACCCTGCATAGCTGGACATCTCTGTCTCTTGGATAAAATGTCAAACTGATTGTTCTGCTATTTGTAGTCATTACAGATTATGCGACTCCTTTTCTTATAAGTGTGGAGGTGGGAACTGCAGTGCCCTGTTTAAATTCTACCATGTGTCGAAAAAGGGTGAACCAAAATGTTCCCCCCAAATACAAAATATCCTCAATAACAGGACCTGAACTAGGCAGGAGTTTTGATTATTTTTGAAGTATGGATCCAAAAGCAATAAAACTGTTCAGAGACAGCTTCATTTGAACTTACTAGATTTGAACTTACCCGCAGTGACTTCACACTCTCTCCTTCTTCCTTTCAGAAAAAAAACAGCCTGTGAAGGCAGGAGTAAGTAGGCTGGGTGGCACCTTTCCTGTCTCTTCTCCCATTAAAAGTGAAGCCAACATGGTTCATGTTTCCACACCAATACAGCATCATTCTAAGGACACATTCAAGGTGGAAGGGAAACACAGCTTTAGACCAGGCCGTCAGATGACAGACTTTTCTTTGAAGGACTGTCCAGTCCACATCCATTTGAAAGATAAAGAACCATAAGGAGGGACTGCAGCAGGGACCTTGAAGATGCCAATGGATGGTGAGCGCCTGAACAGCAGGTGGGAAAAGCTCAAACAGAAAAAGCACCTGGTCACAGTCTTTCACACTATCATGTGGATGCACTGTATTTCAATTTCAGTTATATGTATTATTCTTTCATTCACATCCATACTTATAAAGTATGTATAATAATAATAATAATAATAATAATAATAATATAAACCCACCCTTCACCATAGGGCCCAGGGTGGGTCAAAACAATATAATGCATAGTGTTAAAAACAGTTCAAAAGTATTTACCATCAGAAGAATTGTGTGGCATTGCTGTTAGTTTGGTTAGATAGGTAGATAGATAGATAGATATTCTAATGATCTCTTACAGCCATCCATATGGCCTCACCTTTGCCCTCCCTGGGGGCTCTTCTAGCTCCCATCCCTCCCTCCCTCTTCAAAGGCCTCTAACACCAGGGCAGGCTGGATGGCCTTCCTGGAGCCTACACCATACTGCAGTCAAACGCTGGACATATGCAGTACATTCATTTTGCTTCAGGTCCCCCATTTTCTCTCAAGCCAACTCCATTCTCACATGCCTCACCATGTTGGTGGATGGCACTGGATTCTTCAAAAGTGCTGAAAAAGGGACAGGTGGGCAGGGGAGGGTGGCAAAAACGGCAACATCTCCAGAAGCCCTGCTATTTATTTCATTTAGGCAAGTTACAGTTGAAAAGATGCAAAAACAAATAAACAATATAAGATGTAAAGTTGGCCCTGTGGAGAAGAGACTGTCAAACTGAATCAGGCCTTGATATTCTCTTTGCCTCCTGCTCTCCCTTCTTCTTTCCAAAGCAGGTGGTGTTCATTATGGATCATTTGGTCTCCTTTTTTTGCTGATGAAGTTCTTCATTTTGGGCCCTACCTCACATTAAGCTACCATATTTTAACCAGAGTTTTGGCGCTGGTTGTGCAGGTCTCACTTTTTAATGGAGAGAGCTGCCCACCTGCCTATTCCCCTGAGAGTTGGTTTTTAAAACAAGCCGGGAGGGATAAAGCTGGCGGTGGTAGACGCCACACACCAGAATTAGTCTGAAAACTTTCAGCACACTTCCATGGTCCCACTCCATATTTCATAGAATCATCGAATTGTAGAGTTGGAAGGGACCCTGTGGATCATCTAGTCCAGCCACTTGCAATGCGGGAATATGCAGCTGTCCCATACAGAGATCGAACCTGCAAACATGGCATTATCAGCACCATGGTCTCACTAACTGAGCCATCCAGATGATCATGTGAAGGCATCTCTGCCAATTTCACTTAAAAGATGAAGCTGAGTGAAGATAGTTCAATGGCTACTTATGGCCACAGGTCATGATGGCAATTGATATAGATAGATGATAGCTAGATGATAGATAGATATAGATAGATAGATGATAGAGATAGATAGATAGATAGATAGATAGATAGATAGATAGATGATAGATAGATAGATAGATAGATAGATGATAGATAGATAATAGATAGATAGATAGATAGATAGATACATAGATAGATAGATAGATAGATGATATAGATGATAGATAGATGATATTTTAGTATTCTCTTCAACATAATTTATTTTAACTGATTTTAATTTTGTATTTTTGAATTGTTGAAACCTGCCCTGGGACTCACGGTGAAGCGCAGGTGAGAAATGTAAGATGAAAATAACAACAGGAATGGTGATTTATTACCTCTAGTGTCAAAGGCAATATGCCTCGGAATATCAGTTACTAGAGAGCATGAGCTGAAGAAGGTTGCTACATTCCTGTTCTGCTTGTGAGCTTTCCATAGGCATCTGGTCGGCCTCTGTAGGAGCAGATTGCTGCACTAGATGGGTTTTTGGTCCAATGTTGGTCTCCTTCTACTGTACTCTTATGTCTGAAGTTTTCTCTGAAAGTGTTGCATAATGTTTCTGTAATTTTATAAACAGCAGCTAAACTGCAAGGCATGTCCAGGTCTGTGGGCATAGGAAAGAGCTGCAGTAATTTTATACAGAGAGATTGTTCTGGGTTCCCAAGAGGTTCATGACTCAATTAGAAGACAGAGTAAATAACAACATAAGCTAGAAATGTTTTGGGGGCTTGGGTATTAAAATGGAAAGGTAGAAGAGACAAAGTTCCAATTTGATAAAGCATACACCCAGGAGACTATGATTACCACACAACTTTGAAAAATCAGATTTTTAAAATAACTTTATCCAAACTTGGAAAATGGATTTTCCTCAAATCACCTGCCCTGCATTTCAGTGGTGCATATACTATTAGAATCCAATGGTATCTGTTCAACTGCAGACACCATTTGCAGAATGGATTCCCTCTCCAGCTGCAGCTACAGTTCTGACCAATTGGTCAAATCCAGTTCCTCAATCCTGGCCTGCACAAATGCTTTTTATTATTATTATTATTAATTTTAAAATATTTTTAGACCACTTTTCCTGGAAATATCAATTCACGGAAACTTAAAACAGTAAAAAATATAGTATACAGTAAAAAAAAGTATAAAAAGCCATCATCAAAACAAAAATAATAAAATCCATCCAATTCAACTGAAATCAAAAGGCCATTAAAATATGTCCAGATCAATTCTAGCCAATCAAAAGGCAAATTGGAGAAAGAAGGCCTCTAAGGCTTCAATAAACCCTGAAGTCTAGCAAACCACCATAATTCTGCTGTATGTGTGTGTGTGTGTGTGTGTGTATAGGGGTGTGTATGTGTGAATGAAATATTAATAATAAAAGTCTGCAATATCTCTTTGATCCTCAGCAACAGTGAAACAAAATAAATGGGCACGTAGTACAGTGGTACCTCGTTTTTTGAATGTAATCCGTTCCAGAAGACTGTTTGAGTTCCGAAACGTTTGAAAACCAAAAACTGAATATGGGAGCCTCAATACAATATGGAAAACTCAATACAGAAGCCAAGTGGCATGTTGACTTCCGAAAAGTGTTCAAAAAACAAAGCAGTTGCTTCCGGGTTGACGTTGTTTGAAAACTGAAACATTCGTCAGAAACCGAATTACCACTGTACTTGGGATGGGTAAATCTGTCACTTTTAGTTTCTTTTACTTTCCCACCTTTCCAATCTTAACTTCATTTTTCCACTTTTCCACAGGTGTTTGCAATTTTTTTTTAAAAAAAGAGTACTCATGAAAATTCATCAGAATTTTAGTGGGAATTTTCCCCAATGTACACATTTGTATGCAATTTTGCCTAATATACAGGTTTTGGCCAAGCAATTTCCCCTACCATAGCACTTTTTTGTATGTTATTTTCACTAATATATGCATTTCCATGTGCTCTTTATGCAAGCATTTAACTATTGTGCATATTGGCTGAAGAAACATATTGCAAATTTCAGAAAAGTGTGGATTTCAAAGGATGGGTGAGTTTCAGTTCCTGTATTGTATTGAAAAGTGTGAGGTTAGGTAGGTAGGTAAAGGGACCCCTGACTGTTAAGTACAGTCGCAGACGACTCTGTGGTTGTGGCGCTCATCTTGCTTTACTGGCCAAGGGAGCTGGCGTTTGGCTGCAGACAGCTTCTGGGTCATGTGGCCAGCATGACTAAGCCGCTTCTGGTGAACCAGAGCAGCGCATAGAAATGCCGTTTACCTTCCTGCTGGAGCGGTACCTATTTATCTACTTGCACTTTGATGTGCTTTCAAACTGCTAGGTTCTGCAGGAGCAGGAACCGAAATAACAGGAGCTCACCCTGTTGTGGGGATTTGAACCGTGATCTTCTTATCAGCAAGCCCTAGGCTCTGTGGTTTAGACCACAGCGCCACCCGTATTGTATTGAAAAGTGTGGGGTTAGCTAGGTAGCTTTAAATGTGAAGTGCACTGAATTTCTTTTCCATCCCTAGCAAGGAACCAATGCTTTGATCATCATACCACCGTCAGATTAAAACTACTGACTGTCTCCAGCCACTGCTTTGAAGTATCTGCATCTACCCCTCCTGAGTCCATTTGATCACTGTCTCCAAAAGGGCAGAACTTTCCACTTTCCAAGCATGCAAAACTTCCCAATTTATGAGGCTGTTAGAAACTTTTGCAAGGCAGCAGGTAAACCAAGTTCCTTAGCACTGGTCCAGAAACACTTAACACAATAAATGTTACCTAGTCAGTGTAACGAAATGCCCACTCTACCTTCAAAAATAATATGCTCTGGTATGCCTGTGTTCCACAAAGGGTCAAGATTCTCCATTCCTTTCATGCTATGTCTACAAAATGCAAAGAACAGGCAAAAATTCAAATAGCAGCTACAGTAGATTAAACTTTCAAACCAAAAAAGAGGAAATAAAACCCTGACTCGTAATCTTTCCAAGTTACTTCCATCAGCAGTACACAGTTTTAAAAGGAAAACTCTATAAGAGCTCATGCTGGTACTAAAAGGTGCATTATGTGTGTAAAGTACGGTCCAGTTATTGTAAACATCATTCCCTCCCATCTCTTTTTTCTTTTAGACACAAAGTTATTTGAGCACCTGTTCTGTGGCAGGCACTCAGTTGCTTAAAAGCCTGAATAGAAATATTGGCTCAATAGAAATATTCTGAAATTGCCTCTTCAGAATCACCTTTTAGATCAGAGGGATCTGCTTATTATAATAGGGCTCTTGTTAACATAAACACTGAATATCACACTTCACACTGAAGGTGTTCCCCGTGTAACTATCCTGGGGGAGACTATCAGCGTTGTGCAAACAGCTTTGGCATCCCAAATATAGCAGGTTTGGGAGAAGACCGACAAATGAAATAAAAATCTACCTGTCATTTCATATTCACAGTCACATACAAAGAGTTTGATCAGGAGGCATCCTCAGTGCTTTTCAACAGCTGGCAAAATAATTACCAGACGGCAAAAGAGGAGGGGTGGGGATGCTTTAATGAGAACTAGATCTGAGCAGATAATTTGCTGTTTGCCTTCAGCGCTTCCTTGGAATAAATATGTATGAAAACATTTCCCACCACTGGTTTTTTTCTAAAAGAGAGAAATATTAGAACTCTGGCTTGTCTAAAGGCCATATCCTATGACCAGATGAAGCTGCCTTTATATTGGGGGTCAGGTCCTGATATAATCTGGCCCAAGACATTTTCTGCCCTCCTATCAGATGTCAAGGAGATAAAGAGCTACACAGTTTTTAGATGACACCTAAAGGCAGCCTTATATTTGGGAAGTTTTTTAAATATTTGTCATTTTATTATTTTTTATATTTTGCTGAAAGCCACCCAGAGTGACTGGAGAAACCCAGCCAGATGGGTGGGGAGACAACAACAACAACAACAACAACAACAACTTGGAAAGGAATCCATTTGTTGCTGAAATCCTAACCCCACTTACAGGGCTTGCTTCTGAATGGACATGGTGAGGATTTCATTGGTAGAGACAAATATATTACATGCAAATAATTACCAGTAGGCCATCACTGTTTCTTAAACATGAAAAAGTATTAGGGGTTGCTGGTGAATGCAACTGGAAAATAGGAGAAGTGGATGTTTGACCCTTTCCTAGCTTGCCATTTCTCTAACCTAAACTGCCCCTCTTCCAATGTGGTTTCCCCACTTATTTTGCAGATGGGTGTATATTAATGGACCCATTTGAAGGTTAATTCATTTGTTTTCAGTGAGATCATATAACAGTGAAGTGCGAATGAAACTGCTCCTTGCATAAGGAATTATCGTGACATTTTTCTATGTAGGGAAATTAATCCATGAAGGAGAATAAATGCATTTGCTGCATGGAAGAAATGCTGCTTTATGTAGCACAGTGCAGAAGTCTCTCTTCTATCTTCTATCTCTTCTATCTTCAGGAAGAGTAAAACAGGTATTCCTTTGAATCAGTGAAGTACTCAGTGTGGTTAGCACCAGCTAGTAACTTTCCCCCTCCAAACCCTTTTATATAAGAAATATCCTATCAGTCCACACGCAGCTTGACAAATGGTCAGGGAAGCTGGAAGTTGCAGTCCAAAGCATCTGGAGGACACCAAGTTTGGGAAAAGCTACTATACACACTTACCTGGGACCAAGCCCCATTGTGCTCTGAGTAGACATGTTTAGGAGTGTGGTATTAGAGACCTTGTGTAAGAATATTGTACTAAAGGGGAAAGAGGTTGTGTGTCACTACCTATATGGCTCGAACCTGCAATTGATTCAGATGATCCACTAATGTCTGATACAACTTTCAACTCAGAATCAAAATTCCTGTTTGCAGATCATAGAAAGACTATTGAACAGCGTTTTAGTGCTAATTCCTCCTAATATACAGATTTTTCAAATGCAATTTTGACTAATGTACACATTTTTGCAAACAATTTTGCCTAATACAATACATTTGTGTGGGGGGTATTTTTACTACTATGTGCATTTATATGCATCTCAGTACATGGATTATTGTTCCCATTACTTGGCTGGAGACCTACATTGCAAAATTTGGAGGAGTGTAAATTTCTAGTTATGACTGTGTTTCGAAGAATGCGACTTAGGTAGTTACACCTTTTAAGTGCATTTTTAGCCACTACATTGTGCTAGCCCTAACTCCATAGCATTATCACCTAAGAACTGTTATTTCATCCCTGTGTCTCACCACCCCATCCATCAAAGTGCTTCTTGAGTGCCCCCCATTGCTAAAGCTTTACACCAGTTTCTCCTATGCATCCCAATACTTTTACCTAAACACTCTACTGTTTTCCAAGCCACCACCCATGCTGGGCTGTTAACAATATTATCGCATCTATGTTTACCTAGCGTCTGTGTCCCAGCTGTCCAAATCAACCTCCTGTTCCTGCCACACAGAGTGTTGCCTCATCTTCAAAGTCTCCCCCCAAAAAAGAAAAGAAAAAGTGGGGAGTGCCACTTTCTATGTGTATAGATTGTCTCCAAGTCAGTTTTAATTGTCCATCTAAAATATGACAAACAGGGCAGGGGGCAACTTGCAACCAATAAAAAACACTGTATTTTCAAAGTCTGCAAAGAACATAATGGAAGCCTGATGGCCAGTGCCGGATTTACGTATAAGCTAAACAAGCTATAGTTTAGGGCCCTTCTCTCTTGGGGCCCCCAAAAAAATTTAAAGGGAAAGAAAACTGAATGCACATTTCCAAAATATAAGATAGAAAACAAATAAAATAAAATAAAACCTACATCCAGCAACAGTGTTGTGTGTTGTGTAGGCTCCTATGATGTAAGTAATGGACCCCGCCTGCTAGCCTGCTCCCTAAAATATCACCGGTTTGCTCATTTCCATACATAGGGTGCCTATATTCTGCATGTGCAAATGGCTTTAGATACTTATTAGGTCCATAAATTACCATATAGCATATATTCAACACAAAAAACAGTGACAATTTCTTGTTGACAAAAGACAGCTGGACATATAAAGGGCCCCATTACCTTCAGTAGCTTGAGGCCTCATCAAACCTAAATCCGGCCCTGCTGATGGCTCAGGTCAGTGGGCCTTCTAGTCCATCATCCTTTCTCACAGTGGCCAACCAGAAGCCTATGGGAACCTTGCAAGCACAAGAGGACTCTCACCTCCTGTGGTGTCTAGCAACTGCTTTATGAAGAACTTCATACAGACTCATGTGAATTCATTCCCTTAGTGCATTTTTAAAGGGTAGGAGTTATTGCACCATGGTAGAGCATATGCTTTTTGTAGTTAAGGTTCACCATTCTCAAGTTAAAGGTTCTCATATAACATTTCCTCATAAGTGGGGTTTTCCCCCTTTGTGAAAGTTTGTCAGTGCTTTATGTGCACTGTCCCTGAAATACAGGTTTGCCAGCAGTTTTCCAATAATGCAATTTTGTATGGTATTTTCACCAATATTTTGCATGGAGGCTGGAGAACTGCATTGCAAAATTTGGAAGATGGCAATTTTTGATGGAAAGATAGCTTCATTTCAGTTTGTGTATTGTTCCAGCAAGTGTAAATTAGGGAGCTCCACGTTCAGCTGAACAGAATTTGTTACGCATCCATACAAAATATAGGTTGCTTTAAATTTTCAGTGGTACTGCTGCTTTGCCAGAATTATTTATCATTTTCAAACATACAGCCCCACTGAGAGAAAGCCACAGACTTATGATAGTCAAAGCCATTATTGATTGGGATTCAGCAAGCAAGTGACTTTAAAGGCAAATTTACATAGCTGAGGTGGGAGACCCACTGTGATCATTCAACTGAATTAACTCATATCTGCCAGTGCTAGGTTAGGAACTCTCTCTCTCTCTCTCCCGAAACATTTTCTTCTGGCAGTGTTCAAGGAAATAAAAACCCCTCAACTGTCATTTAGCCCAGCAGCTTTGAGGGGGTGAGATTTCTGCTTGTATATCAAGAGAAAAATTGTCAGGAATCCAAAACTACCAAACTCTGTGCTTAATTCAGATGATATACCAGTTCCAGATGTGGAAGTGTTTTGTACACTCATTAAGAGGTCATTTGGCATCTAAGTATTTCCCTCCTGATGTAGCTGAATTTTAAAATTGTACAACAGTTCTTTGAAACTCAGCCACCTACACACACACACACACACCATATATCCACATATGCAACATGCATGTGCATCATATACTTCAAGTACTTTCCATCAGTCTTTTAATAAATATCCAAGGGAATCAGGACAACTGCATTTTTAACAGGGACTTCTTTAACTATCCAAACTTATACAGCACAAATTGCCATTTTCATTTTATTGTCAATGTCTGCAACTTTGTTAAAGTTAATCATGTGTTCATTTTACACTGCCCATACGGAGTGTCGGCAGCCTGCGGTGTGAATTACCTAAGCCTTTTGCAATAAAACCTTGCAAGTTCCTATGCAGCAAATGTCCCAGCATTACTTGAGAGTTAATGCGCACCTGAGATTTCGAATGAGAAACAGAACAATGTTTTAGACAATTTCCACAAAATGAAAATCTTATAAACACCGGCAAACCTCCCCCCCCCAAAAAAGCCAAATAACATAGGTCTTTATTAATGAAAAGCCTGCCAGTCTGTAGGCAATTTAAGGTTATTTAAGGGCTTTGCGGCTAACATGAGTTAGGATTACACTGTAAACGCAACCAGTTTCATGTTCAGCATATCTATTTAGCTCAATATTATGGTGTCTGCAATCATGTTTGATCAAAACACTGTGGGTATTTCTGAGGTTTGCATTCCTCACATGATGTTTGGTAAAATCCCTTACATCAAATAATGAAATGCATGCATGAAGCAATGAAATCAGATGCAAGATGAAAGACATCTCAGAGGCAGACAACTCAATAATAAAATAAACTATTTTGTGAAATGTCATCCAAGCGTATCCTTTCTGATGATTCTCAATAGCCACACACTCACTACCTGTCATGATTAAACATTCCCAGGAACATTTTTCCCCCAGAGGTACGTGTACTAGCTCAAATCTTCAGGCTAATTCACAGAATGGGCAGTTGATTTCTGTTGTTCCAAATTTATTCATTTAAATCAAGCTGAGATAAAGCCATCACTCCCTGCTCTAATCAGCTGAATGTTCTCAATATGATTTAACCCTTTCCACACTATAAAGTGGAGTGGCCAGGTCTGTTCTGAATGTAAGGAAAGTGAGATGTGCTGAACAAACATACAGAAACAGATAGTTGGAGTGGCAGGGGATGGTGATATAACTGCCTACTTGTATTTTGTCTGGGCAAAAACAGGATTTGAAAAGGGAGGTTACAGATGGGAGGTTACAGATTCATTGAGCCCTTGCCCTGACCAACCAAATTCATAATGGCTCTGGCTTGAGAGCATAAGTTCAGACCAAGCACCTACCAAACTCCTGTTGGTAAGATCATGATGGCTGAGTTAAGGCGTCAAAGGGACAATCCGAAGCCTGCTGTCCATTCTGGGTCACCACCCAAACAACAGGAACTGTTGGGGGTTTTTCTTTAAGTTAAATAATAGCAACACACTTCTCAGAGCAGCCAATGCAGTTTTGAAACAACAAGAACATCTGTTGAAGACCTATGTGATTTAAATAAAATTCCACACTGGTGGTGACAGATTTTGAATTCCCTTCAACCATTTTGGGGCTTTATTTTTCACCCAATTCCACAGTACACAGGGTTCTAAATCTGAGAGAGAACTTTCACACATAGAGGAAGCTCCCCTTTACAGACATTCTCCACAAAGCATGGCTGGCCGTGAAGTGGGGCCCCTGGGTGCAGTAGCAGTCTTCAGGGATGTGCAGTCGGGTGGAGCTGGGGGTTGGACTGTTCTCTCCCCAACACTTCATGTTGCTGCTGAATGCCAAGAAGGGAAGGGGCAAGGCAGCTGAGATCTCAGTGTGGCAGCAGCATCAAGAGTGTTAGATTGGCCCTGCCACAGTGCTTTTGGCTGCCTTGCCCCTCCCACTCTGGCAGTGACACGTGATGATGGGAAGAGAGGAGAGCAATTTCTTCTTCTTCTTCTTCTTCTTCTTCTTCTTCTTCTTCTTCCTCCTTCTTCCTTCTTTGGCGATCACTCATAGCCAAGTAAGATTGTCTTCCATAAACACGGTTTTAACAATGAGTCCATAAGTGACGGTGGAGGCCAATTCTGGATCCACATGTCCTTCCACAGTGGGTATACTGGTTTCCGGGCAGGAGCTGATCATGGTGTGGATTTGCCAAGCGTGCCAAAGGTCGTATAAACACCGACAACTGGGAAACACTAGCCTGCAAGCGCTCCAGTTGGAGAACAGCCTTCACCAAAGGTGTCATGGGTTTTGAAGACATTCAAACTCAGGACGCAAGGGAGAAATGTGCTAAGAGGAAGGCACACTTGGCAAAGCCACACCGTGATCAACCCACTGTGGAAGGATGTGTGGATCCATGCAGCCCTGCTCACTGCTACTGAGTGAGTGTACTTCCTCTTCCCCTCTCCATGCAGTTATATGCTTCTCCCCCTTCTCATTGCATCTGCACAGCCACCCTGCAAGGTAGGATTTGAGTATATTATTATCATTATCATAAAGTCTCAGGACAGGTTACAACAATTATTTCTTTCTTTCTTTGTTCGTTTGTTTCATAAAATGTACTGTATACACCGCTTGATTGTAAAGACTGAGAAAACTCACATCAAAGTTGTTTACAAAAATATAGAACAATAAAATCTACATAAAACTACAATATTTATATCAGTTGAAGCAAATCAGGAGAATAGGTTGGGTCCCAAATATCTCGCGTGAAAAAGGCCAGGGTAAGATCATAGAATCATAGTGCTGGAAGGGACCCAAGTCCACCCCCTGGAAGATGTCCGTCTTTAGCAGGTGATGAAAGTATGCAACGACAATACCAGATGTACATCAGCGGAAATGGAGGCCTCTCAGTTTAAACAAAAACAAATCTGAAATCAAATATTTCTCAGCATTTTGTGTTTCACACATTTTGTGCCTTACAATAATCCTTTCTCTTTCTCCTGCTGTTCAATAAGAGGCCCTGTTTTTGTATCTGAGATTATATTATTTTGATACTCCTCTCCTTGTTTGTTAGGGGTGCTAAGAAGCTGTTCCCCCCTCCTTCATCCTTTACTCAACATCTTTGGGAGATATCAAAACATAACCTCTTCACCCTTTCCAGCAGGTAGCTCAACAACAGCAGCAGAAGCTAATCATTTGCTGACATGAGGTAAACAGCCCTCCGTTTGAAGAATAAGAAAGGAAATGTGCGATGGGGACTTTCTTTTCCTTAACTGCACTGAAGAGAAGAGTGCGGTGATGGAGGGCTGTCTTCACCATCCCATTTCTTAGCAGAAAGACACAGAATCGCTTAGATGCCTCAGTGCCCATTCACCGCCCTGTCTCTTTTTTCCACTTCATTGGCTACTGGATACATTCACCCAAGCAAACGATTTCAACATCACAAAAGAAACCACAAAAGGCATAGAAACTGGTAGGTGGAAGAAGCAACGCTGTAGTGAGGAATCTCAAAAGTCAATGCCTTCCCTACCTGTTTGGGGGAAAGTAATAATAATTGCCATACTTCCACAGTAGCTTAAAGCCATTGAGTTGGAAACCCCAATGACTTCCTTAGGTTTTCATTAACGTCTCCCTTTTGGGGTAGACATAAAGTAACCAAGGATTCTAGCATATATTAGGTGTCTGCCCAGAGATTTGGTTGCCATTTCATGTTTCAACAAGGCACCAGCAGCTGTTGAAGTGATCCTGCCTCTATAATGCTTAAAATAAATGGGGGAGATTCCACCCTTGTGATATTGATTTAGTTTTCAGTGGGTAACATGGGGTTTGATTTTTTTCATATATATTATTTTACTTACTTATTTCACAAAATGTATATACTGCATGACTGTAAAACAAATAAACAATACCAGCTCACCCCCCTCCCAACAGGTGGGTGGAGATTACGACCCTATGCGGGGCTTACCTGGCCAGGTGCCACCCACATGGTAACCTGGTGTCTTTGGCCTGCCCCTGCCTGGCAGGCCAATGGGCTGCCAGCGGGGGTGTGGCCTGGGACAGGTACAGGGGCCAATTCTCATTCTTCTTCCTTCTTTTCCAGGATTAAGGCGGTTTACAAACAGAATAAAACAATGAAATTATCATTAAAAATAGTTAAAAGCAATTATTTGCAACTAAAATAATTGAAATAAGTGATAAGCCTCTCAACATTCTATGTATCTGGATAGGCTTGCCCAAGCAAAAAGGGTTTCAGCAGGTACCAAAAAGAGCCTAGCAAAGAGTGCTTAAAAGTAGCACTGGTTGTGAACTGGTTCATTCTCTCAGTTTCCAAATGGTTCAATGGTATGAGAGGTTGCTGATGTGCTGCCCTCCAGATGTTGTTGGATGACAATTCACATCATTACTGAACATCAGCCATGCTAGTTGGGGCCAATGGGAGTTAGGGCAGCTCATTGGCTCTCTCTGCGTTCGAAAGGCAAACTATAGCCCTGACACGTTTGGTTGAAAGAAACATTTGTAATTAATAAAGGTATCACCACTTATTTTCAGATAGTTGCAGTTTCAGAAAGTAACCACACACACATATAACACTGAAGCTAGATAAAGAATAACTTAAAACACACAGCTGAATATCCTTATAGTATTATTATTATTATTATTATTATTATTATTATTATTATTATTATTTGCTGTCGCTATTGCTGTCTGACCTCAGGACCACCTTCCTCATTCCCAGTGGAAATCCAGCTTGCTGATTCAGGTTGTAATCCTATACCCAATTACATGGAAGTAAGCCCCATTAAGTCCCACTGGATTCAGTGGGGCTTTCTTCCAGGTAAACGGGAATAGGATTGCAGCCTGAAATCAGCAAGCTGGATTTCCACTGGGAATGAGGAAGGGGATCATAATGAGTTATGATTTACTAATGAGTTACCTGATGAATAGATGCCTGAGATTTGAAGGTATTGGCTGCTCTTTTTTCAGTGTGTTCTCTCTTCATAGAAAAGAAAATAGAAAAAGGCTTTGAAGGCAGTGCACCAAACACTCTGTCAAAATCAAGGAAGCTTAAAAATGTCCTAATTGTCCAAAGACATCTGCTAACCAATCTCTGAATTGGACTAAAGTGGAACCCATCTGCAATGACCTGTGATACAGAGAAACTTCTGTGAGCCATTTTGTTGTTTAATGTGGTGGGGAACCCACCTGCACTGAGTTTAAGGCACCCCACTAATTGTCCTCAGGGGTCCAATTGCTGGAAAATGCCTTGTTTTCCTGGCCAACCTGAATAGTGAAGGCTTACATTGTGAGGAAGAAAACGTGCGCACAATATTCCTCAAACACCCTTGGAAAAGATGTGCAAGGAAACAAAGAGAAACCAGAAGGTGTGGTTTGACAAAAGCTTGAATTTAGATCAGAGCTGTATAACTGGTGACCTCCCAGATGTTGGACTCCAACTCCCATCAGCCCCAGCCCACATGATCAATGGGCAGGGAGAACTGGGAGTTGTAGCACAGTGACATTTGGAGAACCACACCCTTGATTTAGATGGAAGCTTCTAAGGACTTCAAACATGTTGCCCTTTCATTAACAAAAGAAAGAAAAAGTGTTTGGCATATTGGTAAGGTAAAGGTAAAGGGACCCCTGACCATTAGGTCCAGTCGTGGCCGACTCTGGGGTTGCGGCACTCATCTCGCTTTACTGGCCGAGGGAGCCGGCGTACAGCTTCCGGGTCATGTGGCCAGCATGATTAAGCTGCTTCTGGCAAACCAGAGCAGCGCACAGAAACGCCGTTTACCTTCCTGCCGGAGCGGCACCTATTTATCTACTTGCACTTTGACGTGCTTTCAAACTGCTAGGTTGGAAGGAGCAGGGACCGAGGAACGAAGCTCACCCCGTCACGGGGATTCGAACCGCCAACCTTCTGATCGGCAAGTCCTAGGCTCTGTGGTTTAACCCACAGCGCCACCCGAGTCCCTCGGCATATTGGTATATGGGCCTATTCACGCCTAGGGCTTTTTGTCACTTGATCATTTCCACAACATGGAAACATAAAAGGTGAAACCTGTTCATTTGTATCAGATGGAGCAGTTTATGTCACCGTGGAGTAAGTTCAATTGCACTAAGAAGGCCACAAATTCCATCCTGAGTGTCTCTACTTAAATGGATCCCAAAAGAACAGTATCTGAAAAGATCCCAAAGATCCAAATAGATAATACTGGGCTTGATGGACCAATGATGCCTCAGTATAAGATAGCTTCACATGATCAGCTGTTACTGAGACTCTGAGATATTACAACATTTTGTCCATTTTGCCACTACAAATTCACACACCTCCTCAAGGGTCCATTCTTCATACAGATCCCTAGCAATATATGTTTTGAGAGGATCCTTGCCCATGTTTGTCCTCTGTGGAATGTGACATGAACAATGGCTCGCTCTTCCAGAATTTAAGAATTTGAAAATAAGATTCTGAATAGGTAAAAGGTAAAGGTACCCCTGCCCGTACGGGCCAGTCTTGCCAAACTCTAGGGTTGTGCGCTCATCTCACTCTAAAGGCCGGGAGCCAGCGCTGTCCGAAGACACTTCCGGGTCACGCGGCCAGCGTGACAAGCTGCATCTGGCGAGCCAGCGCAGCACACGGAACGCCATTTACCTTCCCGCTGGTAAGCGGTCCCTATTTATCTACTTGCACCCGGAGGTGCTTTTGAACTGCTAGGTTGGCAGGCGCTGGGACCGAACGATGGGAGCGCACCCCGCCACGGGCATTCGAACCGCCGACCTTTCGATCGGCAAGTCCTAGGTGCTGAGGCTTTAACCCACAGTGCCACCCGCGTCCCTATTCTGAATAGAGTTGTCTCCTAATTCCAGAAACACAATGGGTCCAGTGATCACTTCTGCAACCCACTGCTGAAGATTTTGGGATGACTCCTGGAATGGGATCGTTGGAACCCACCACATAGCCAGAAAGGACTGGCCCTTGCTGCAATGAGATCTAAGAATCCAAAGTCCAGTGCAGTGATGCCTCACACATTATTAGTACTTCTGTGACCCAATACGATAAATGCATTGGTAAGGCCTCACCAGATGAGGTCTAGGAAAAAAGGGAAATCACCCTGTAACATGGAAAGTCACAGTGCCATGTACTTAACGTGGTTCCTAATTCAAATTTTTGTTGCAGAGCTGGATCCCAACCACATGGAAGAAGCAACCACAAAGCAGAAATACAGATGAAATGGTCCATAACATCCAGTCAGACACAAGCCAAGAAGAACCAGAAAAGGGGATTTTGTTGCATTGCACATCCTGTTATAGAGCAGAGTACATCATCCATGTTGATCTTTTGTTTCTGCCATTTAATGAGGTATAATCTGGAAATATAAGCCCTGGTATGCTAAAGGTATGCTACTTAAAAGTTGTTGCTTTTGTTTCTGAAGTTGTTGTTTTCCTACTGGATTCGTTTGTGGGTTATTAGATGTAAACATGTGTTGTTGTTTTTCCCATGCCTTTTTGTAAGCTAAAAACTTGTTTTTGTAGCAAGTGACTAATGAGTCAAATAAATAAAAGGCAGATAAATAAATAATGCCTTGTGGTTTTTGTGGACTGAACTAAAACCCCGAGCAAACCTTCTCAAGTCTCTCAAGAGGGGTGTTGATTCTTTATTTTTGGTATGCTTAATGTATTGCTGAGATTTTAAGTTATATTTTTTTACATTTTTATGCTGTTATTTGCTGCCTCAGGTGCACTTGTCTGTTTCAGAAATATGTGGCATAAGTAATATCAAAAACAAACAAACGTACCCGAGTTGAGAGCCATTATGATGTAGTGGGCAAAATGTTTGACTTTTTGCCAGAGAAAAAGGGGTTGAAATCCCCTTTTAGTTTTAAGCTCACAGGCTAGCCTTAGTCAAGTCAACATCTCTTAGCCTATCCCACCTCACAAGACTGTTGTTAGACTAAATGGGGGGGGGGATTGCCTCAGCCTCTTGAAAGGAAAGGCAATTTCAAGCTGCTGCTGGGTTGGCTTCCCAAAATTCTAACACAAAGAATTAAGGTAAACACAAAGAATTAAGGTAAAATTCTAACATAAAGAATTAAGGTAAACACAAAGAATTAAGGTAAAATTCTAACACAAAGAATTAAGGTAAACACAAAGAATTAAGGTAAAATGTATTCAAAGTACACAACAACGCAATGTTAGATACCTCCCTGATCAAATAGGAATCAGTCTGTGCCTTGAGATTTGGCTATCATGTGAAAATGTATGAAAATACCCTTGATTTCATGATCAAAAGAAAAGGTAGGGGTGTGTGTGTGTAGAAAATACATTCCGAGAAAGACTCTCACAAAAGACTCTCTCTCTCTCTCTCTCTCTCTCTCTCTCTCTCTCTCTCTCATACACACACACACACACACACACACACACCCTGATTTAGAAATCTAAACAGGTGGCTTTTTCCAATATTGCATTCGCTTTCTGCTCCGTGACAGCAATGCTGTCATATAAATCACACACCGGTTTCTGTTGTGGCGGCTGTAACCTGCACTCACATAGAATCCACATAGCGAAGAGATCCAAGGTTAATTTCCTAGGATTTGTAATTAATTCCTCTAGATTCACAGATGCTTCTTTTAATTGTTATTGGCCGACTGGGACACATTAAGTGCTATTTGGTAATTTGCAATTTATTTGAGGCCACATACCTAAAGACGTTGTAATGAGTTTGTCTGTGTACAGGAGGGTGGGGTGTGTGTGTGTAATTGTGGTAGCAGATTCCACTATCAACATGCATTTATTATAATGTCGGTAGAGAGCCCTTGTTCTCTCTGCATAGAAATGAGGACCCCTTGCTTTTGAAGGGCTCCCAATCATGCGGTGTGAGCCTTCCACATCTACATAAGAAGAGCCGACTGGATCAAGCCTATCTAGTCCAACATCCTGTTTTCATGGTGGCCACTAAGATGCCTATGGGAAACCAGCAAGCAGGAACCAGGGCTGTTTCTTTCAGGGGGAACTCACAGGAACTCTGTTCTGGCCCTTTTTGGATGAGTTCCAGAAAGCGTGTTCTCAATAAAGGAGAGCACGTGTTGCGGATGGGGCCAAACAAAGCACCCCAGGGTTAACAGGCAGGCTAGTTTCAAAGGGATGGAACTGGATTGGTGGTTGGTGTTACTGGGGTAAATTTGATGTTGCCAATTTAGGGGTGGGATCAGAGCTTATTTAAACAAGGTGCACAGCATTTTCCTTTCTCTTTCGCTGTGGGCACCGGATCACCCGCCCGCCCTCCCTTGATTGGGCTTGCGCTTTGACCTTGCTATGTCTGTCATGGGGTCGTCTGCATTGGTGCGGGGGCCTGGTAGGAATTTACCTTTTGGCTGATTAGTGCGTGCCAATTGGGTTTTGCCTACTGCGTAGCAAATTGTCACAACTTGTAAGGTTGGCGGTTAGGCATTAGTTAAAATTGGTTGGTGGAGGGGTGTGGATTGGCTGTGCCTACCCCTCCAATGCTGCTGCTGCACGGGAATTCCGTTAAAGGAATTCAGGGGCTTACCATCCCCCTCGTCCAAACCCTTGGTGCAGGGTGCGGGCCGCGTAAGCTCCTGGGAGCAGGCAGGGAGAAGCTGAGGGTCTGTGGCGCAGCTCCAGTAATCCCTGGGTCCTGTTCCTCCACACTGGCTCCCGCCGGAGTCCGGGAGTCAGTGCTGTCCCCCAAGCTAGTCATAACCAATGCCTAAGCAACCACTCACAATTTGTATGATAATAAAGTTGTGGCCAAAATTATGCCAAAAACCTTAAACAAAAATGATGTGTGAAGTGTGAGTTATTGGGTTAGGGTGTTTTGGGGGACCTCAGCACGCAACCTCTCCATTGCCTTCTAAGAGAACAAGGGAGGTATTCCTGGAGAGTTCCGGCACCTCTTTTTCTAGAAACCCAAGCACAAGAACATTCACACCTCCTATGGTTTCCAGTCTTTAGAAGAATTACTGTGTAGACTGTGAAGGGAGGCAGCATATGTGTGAGATCTCACCCTGAAGGGAGCACAATGAATGTGTGCAGATCAGAGTCATGGCCCACTTTCATCATCTGGAATGCCCACTTACATTTTCATCTCATTTACTTTTAATTTCTATATTACTATACACAAGGATGTTTACAAGCTGAAGAAACAACAAAGATCGTACACCTTTTAACAATCTGATCCAATACAAAAATGTTATAATAAATACATAGCTTTAAAATAAACAACTTATATCAAATAAAACAATATTCAGCAATCCATTAGAATATAATAGTACACAATAAAATTAAATATCAGCAAATAATAATTAAACAGAAATTTGCTCTGAACAATTACAATGAACTATAATCAATAAGAGTAAAAATAACAGCAACTCACAGTGCATAAGAAAACACAATACAAATTGAGAAACAAAGACAGAAAACTTTTAATATTTTTTTTTTTAAAAAAATATCCCTGAACTCTTTTCCTCTCTTCTTGGCTGCTTCTGTGGTTCCTAAAGTCATGGTCTGGGAAAGACTCCTAGGGTGGGACAAGACAGCAGAATGTCTCACTTAGAGACACATATTTGTTAGAGCACCTGAAAATGGACTTTTATGGTCTTTGGGAAATAACTGTTTGAGAATGAATCACTGCAGCGGATGTGGGAAGAGATACAACTGGCTGGACAAAACTGAATTAACTAACTGCTTAATGAATAGCCAAGATCCAAAGTTTTGCTTAGAGTCATGCAAGGTACTAGGTAGCCAAGTGGAAATGTTGACTCTCCCCATCCCTTTGAACAGCTGAACTCCATGACATTTCCCAACATGACATTTAAATAATAATAAAACAAAACACTATTCAGGTTCATTTGCCCTGTGGTATGGAGGGCTGATGGTTGAGAAAATTTGGATTTTTGGTTGTCTGGAACCCAAATGATCCTAATCATTCGCCCTTCTAATATCTGACTCAGATGATGAGTGCTGTCAGGCATGTAATCAGGATGGGACCACTGAAAAACGAGGTGAAGGGTTAGATGCTTATGAATAGGCTTGAGCTGTAAGTCATGCCCAGTGGGACTTGTGTGAATGGCATGCCCAGTGCTGTTTTTCTAAAAAAAGAGGTGCCGGAACTCACCATGAACATCTCTCTTTTTCTCTTATAATGGCAATGATGCTCACCTGAGAGGCCATCCTCCATGCCATTTCACACACTTCCTTGAAAGCCCCCTCAGTTTCCAAAGTCATTTCCCATGTAGTTCTGTGAAAATGATGAGGCCAAATTGTTTCCCCAGTTGACATGCTGGGCTGTAGCCCACAAGCCTGGAACCCTGTTTTTTGCTACTTGTGTGGGAGGGCAGGAACCAAGGAAACAGATTATTTCTTTGCCGTGCAAAGACAACCAGTGAAGCACAGTGGTTAGCGTGTCAGACAAGGACCTGGGAGAGCAGGGTTCAAATCTTCACTTGGGCATGAAGCCCGTTGGGTGACCTTGGGTCAGTCACTGCCTCTCAGTGTGGTGTAGTGGTTAAGAGCGATAGACTTGCAATCTGGGGAACCGGGTTCGCGTCTCCGCTCCTCCACATGCAGCTGCTGGGTGACCTTGGGCCAGTCACACTACTTTGAAGTCTCTCAGCCCCACTCACCTCACAGAGTGTTTGTTGTGGGGGAGGAAGGGAAAGGAGATTGTAAGCCGCTTTGAGACTCCTTCGGCTAGTGATAAAGCGGGATATCAAATCCAAACTCTTCTTCTTCTTCTCAGCCTAACCTACCTACCTCACTAGTGGCTAACAGATTGAGGTTGAATCCTGACAAGACAGAAGAACTGTTTTTGGGAGACAGGGGGTGAGTGGGGGACTCCCTGCTCCTGAATGGGGCAACTGTGCCCCTGAAGGACCAGGTGCACAGCCTGGGAGTCATTTTGGACTCAAAGCTGTCCATGGAGGTGCAGGTCAATTCTGTGTCCAGGGCAGCTGTCTACCAGCTCCCTCTGGTACGCAAGCTGAGACCCTACCTGCTCGCAGACTGTCTCGCCAGAGTGGTGCATGCTCTGGTTATCTCCCGCTTGGACTACTGCAACACGCTCTATGTGGGGCTACCTTTCAAGGTGGTCTGGAAACTGCAACTAATCCAGAATGCGGCAGCTAGACTGGTGACTGGAAGTGGCCGCCAAGACCATATAACACCGGTCCTGAAAGACCTACATTGGCTCCCAGTACATTTCCAAGCACAGTTCAAAGTGTTGGTGCTGACCTTTTAAGCCCTAAACAGCTTTGGCCCAGTATATCTGAAGGAGCGTCTTCACCCCCACCATTCTACCTGGACACTGAGGTCCACCTCTGAGGGCCTTCTGGCGGTTCCCTCACTGTGAGAAGTGAGGTTACAGGAAACCAGGCAGAGGGAGTTCTCGGTAGTGGCGCCTGCCCTGTGGAACACCCTCCCATCAGATGTCAAGGAAAGAAACAAGTATCTGACTTTTAGAAGACATTTGAAGGCAGACCTGCTTAGGGAAGTTTTTAATGTTTGATGTTTTATCATGTTTTTAATGTTCTGTTGGGAGCCACCCAGAGTGGCTGGGTTTCCCAGATGGGAAGGGAATAAATAAATTATTATTATTATTATTATTATTATTATTATTATTATTATTATTATATCTGGGAAGGAATTTCACCCGCATTCACTTTATTTTTCTTGTTATTTGACTCCAAGACATGAACTTGAATTTTCATCCTCTATTAAATATCAAGGTAGTGTTATTTTTATTTTTTTTTACAATGAAGGCTCTAAAGTGTTGCACTTCAGCTTCACAACTAAATTACTATTTTCCCAGGTGTGTGATTGCATTAGATTACCCCCTCGAAATTGCTTCAATGCCGGTCCTGGGTTTGCCACATCCATTTGAATAATTTTCATAGATGTGTTGTCATATTGGTAAACATCATTCAAATAAGTGGGTTTTATTATGTTTATTTATGGTGTATTATGATAAGCTTTTGAATTCTACACGATGGCTGGATAATTCAGAGAACAGCAAGAATTCACTGTAAAATTCAGCAAGGAAAACAGAAGAGCCCTTCTGTATTATCCACTGCGGAGCGGGGGCATTAAATGCACATTCATTTCCTTATATATAGTGAACAGTTCACAAATATTTCTGGTACCTTGCTAAACAAAATGCCATAGTTTGTGCATTTAAAAAATGTTCGAATGTACATATAAGAACAAAGAATTCTGCAAGCATCCATTGTAATTCTATACATAATAGAAACACTACCAAGTTCACTTTTTTTTTAAAAAAAACAAACCATTTTTTTTAAAAAAAAATGTGTTGGGTTACCCTTTTAAAACATGTGGTATTTTTGCTCATTCTCTCATCTTTCCTTGCAAAAAAAAAAAAAAGTTTCATTTTTTTTAATGTAGGAATAATGTTCTTGTAGGGACGCGGGTGGCGCTGTGGGTAAAAGCCTCAGCGCCTAGGGCTTGCCGATCGAAAGGTCGGCGGTTTGAATCCCCGCGGCGGGGTGCGCTCCCGTCGTTCGGTCCCAGCGCCTGCCAACCTAGCAGTTCGAAAGCACTCTTAAGTGCAAGTAGATAAATAGGGACCGCTTACTAGCGGGAAGGTAAACGGCGTTTCCGTGTGCAGCTCTGGCTCGCCAGATGCAGCTTGTCACGCTGGCCACGTGACCCGGAAGTGTCTCCGGACAGCGCTGGCCCCCGGCGCACAACCCTAGAGTCTGTCAAGACTGGCCCGTACGGGCAGGGGTACCTTTACCTTTACCTAATGTTCTTGTGTTGTATCTAGTAAAGGAGTCACCATCTCTCCAGACATTTAGCTTGATTATGTTCAGCACAACAGCCTTGGATTACTAGTAGGGTTTCCATATTTCAAAAAGTGAAAATCTGGGCACAAAGGTTGCTGAGCTATTTTTAAGGAAAATAGACAAAAACGACACTGCTGACATGAATTGCCATACGTCCAGATTTTGCAAGACATTTTTAGCAATTTCTGCCTGGGCACTGTTTCCGGTGGCTGGATCCCAACTATGTCTGGGAAATTCCGCACATATGGCAACTCTAATGGCTAGTGTCTGTGGTGAAATATGATCCTGAATAGAGAAGTGATGCCTTATATGGCATGGCAGAGAATGTGAAAATAGAATTTAGGACTGAAGTACAATTAAAGTCTGCTACTTTCAAGTTTGTGAGGCCTGTTTAATACTACCAGGGCTGGATGATTTAGGTTTGCTAAGGCCCTAAGCTACTGAAGGTAATGGGGCCCCTAATATGTCCAGCTGTCGTTTGTCAACAACAAATTGTTGCTGTTTTTTTGGGTTGAATATATGCTATATGGTAATTTATGGACCTAATAGGTATCTAATGCCATTTGCACATAACAAAATATGTATTTTATTAAAGTAATTGTTGAACTGAAACACAGTTAAGAAGTATATTAATAGTGAAACACTGTTGCTGTATGTAGATTTTACTTTATTTGTTTTTTATCTTATATTTTGGAAATGTTCATCCAGTTTTTTTCTCCTTAAATTTTTTTGGGGGCCCCCAAGAGAGTAGGGCCCTAAGCTATAGCTTGCTTAGCTTATACGTAAATCTGGCACTGGCTATTAGCCAATAAAATAGTAACCTTTAATCTCTGGTATTCATTAAACAGTGGCTGCAATAAATTGCAAGTCGGATTGTGGTCTGGTATCCCACTGCAGGCCACAATTCAGTGTTTTCCCTCTCGTTGTCTCTGTACAACTGGTTATGAAAGAAAAAGTTTCAAGCTGCACCACACATGTGGGATCTGTTATGGCACCTCATGGCGCTCTCTCTCACTCTCACTCGCTCTGAATCTATTTATTTAACTGCATTTCCATGCCATTCAGTAACCAAAGTCATTCATATTCGAGTCATGCACAGACATACAACTGGGATAGGATGGACTCGTGTGAAAACAGAACGCAGACCAAGATCATACGGTCTCCCAGTGCTATGATCTATCTGATCTCAGCAGCTTCCTTTTACAATATTAACGAAAGGCCAGTGCAAATTACCATCACCTTTTGCCTTAGAGAATCTTAGAGAAAATATATGTACTTCACAGATAATTCCTTTCAGCTCAACACTGCAGCCACCCATCGAGAGAGTGATGGTTTATGAAGTCATTACCCTCCCATAAGAGGCAATTGGTCACCTTACTCTGCTCAAACCTTTAATCAGAAACTTGAGCTGGTGAGCACCAAGGAACATTTAGTAATGTATTCCCTTGCCAAACATTGTCATAACACTCGTTTATAAATGATCTTATGCAGCCAGTTGTTAGAGCCTACTCCGGCTGTGCTTGAGAGAGATGAGGGGATGAAGCACCAAGAGATAAAATTGATTTTCCACCCTTTTTGCTAGATAATAATACCTAACATCCATCTTAACTTATAAGATCAAGGCTAGAAGCTAAGAAACAACCTGGAAAAAATTCAAGATCAATATTTTGCATTATATTCCAGCTCCATGTGATCTGTAGTGAAGTTAATGCTACATATACAATCTGAGGGTGGTAAAACAATTTGGCAATTTTTCTCTGAGAGTTTAATATGAGACAAGTGTGCTGTACAAAGATACTTCATCTGCTGTTTCACTGTGGAGATAGCATTTTGCAACAGAGATGGAGATGCTAAAGACATCATGGGCTCAATGTCTAAGGCCATTGGCTTACAGTAGCATATTTTAGTGTCACAATTATTCATAATAGGAATAAAAAGTCAACTTTCAAGATGCAGAGATGTTCAGGGGGAAACAGAAGTGACATTAATTTGATAATAAAAATATCATTTCACTGACCCTTTGGATTTTGATGTAATTGATCCTCATCACTATATGACTTTAGTATACTGCACAATTGGTTTTAAATTGGTGTGTGTGTGTGTGTGTGTGTGTGTACACACACACATTTTGTGGTTGTGCTCCCCCCCCCTGCCAAAATATGTTGTATTCTTGTTTGATCTACATAAAAAGCAAAACCACACTTGCTTTTTTTGATGGATTTGATTATTCTGATTCAAAACCCATTAGGTTAATTACAGGTTGTCCTATGAAATTGTGTCAAGATTTCTTTCCTTACAAGGTACATAATTGGTCTCATTCACATTGATGTTGATCAAGCACAAGGATAATGAAGGCTGTTTAAGGCTTACAGTCAGCTGGGAACAGTGTGTATGACTGAAAATGTGAGTGGCAGAAACACTTAAATGGCTTGGAGCAAAATCCTCTGCATTACCTTTTCCGTATAAGCTCAGTAGCAACAACTGGGAGGGTGGTTCATTAATTTATCTGCACCAAGTTAAGTACTGAAACTGGTAACTTTGAAATTAAGCAAACTTGAAATACAGACACACAGACGTTGAAAACCCAGTTTTGAACTGGGCTCATATCCCTCTAAATTTGGGTTCAGGTCCTCATCATAAAATTTGCGAAAAACTGAAATTGGGAGATGTTCCCATTGAATCAACAGAATTCAGGGCAAGGGGGTGTTTTGAATGAGTGGAAATGCTTTTTTTTTTCCCTTGCACAAGGCAATGTTCAATCCAAGCCAAGGGTTCAGAGATGTTTATTGCTAACCATTTACATGGTATTCTCAGGATGAGAACGCAAGGGAGGATGAGTTCACATTTTCTTGTTTGGTCTCTTTTGTGTGGCCTTGCGAATGTGTCCACATAGTTACTGCCTCCCCTTCCAAAATATGTTGCCCCATCTGCCCACACCATGACTCAGACCACTGGTTCATCTTTATCAGCACTGCTTGGGCTGACCAACAGTGTCTAAGATTTCTCAGACCTAGGTGGAGGAGGGCTGGGCAATAACTGGTTTTCAATATCATGACATATCACCAGCTAAACATCAGAATATATCAATATAACACAATATCTGAAGTAAGGAAGGAACTACGCAAAGGTGAACAGGACCACGTCCTGGCAACTGCTACTACTTAAGGGTCTAAAACTAATAAATGTTGATACTATGAGTCACCTCATGGTCACTTTCAGCAGCAGGCAAGCCAAAATGCATCCAAATGAGACTTTGAATTTTGGGCTTGGCTACTGAATGGGGGTATTCAGGACTTTCCAAAGTATGATTTTCTTGATTTTCTGGTATGCGGTTTCTTTTAATGACAGTATGCACTGTTTTATACTGCAAATTAATATGCTTTTGTTAACTTTGTAAGATGCTTGGCATTTATTTTGTACATAAAAGCAGGACGTTACTTTTTAAAATAATCAAAATAGCTCCTGGTGGATTGTGTCCAACTCCATATAAATGATGTTCTGTACATGCAATGAGACTTCTCCTTCCTCTTCTCTAACCATACACCCACCATCTGCACCACAGAGGGTCTCCCAACCCTCTGCAGAAGATTCTGAGGGTGCCAGAGGGACACAGGGGATGAGAGAGGAGGACAATGTTCCATTGCACATGCAGGAGTTTGTTGGGCCAACAGAATGATGGTGAGTAGAACTGGAGTAGAACTGGAAGTGGCTGAAACACCTCATCCAGTGTTTGAACAGATTCTCGCCATCAGGGTGAAAGTAAGAGAGGAACAGCCCTTTAATCCTCCTCTGCTCTTTTCAGGGTGTTTTGGAAACAATGGGAGGAAAAGGAACTATTCCAGCTCTTGAGCTAGTGTAGTCTCCCCTCCTGTTTGGGGGCATATTGGGAGAGCAGGAAGGTACTGAACCCTTCAAATCCCAGCCTTCTCCTGTTCAGCAGCCGTGATGTCCCCTCTTCACCTGCGATATTAGAGCACCTGTGATATTAGGGCCACAAACATTTCTGTGACTGCAAGGAGAGGGCATCCAACATCAGATTTCCCTCTCTGAGGTACAAGCTTTTCCCCCACTTCTCAGAGATGGAGATCCAATGGCCCCCTGGAATGTCCTTTGATGAGCCATAGGGTTGCAGAACCCCAAACCATTCTACTAAAAGAAACTAACAATGTTGTTGTTGTTTTGATGATTATTCTTCGTTGGACTGGTCATGTTGTGCGGATGCTTGATTATCGTCTTCCAAAGCAACTACAGTGGTACCTCGGGTTACATACGCTTCAGGTTACATACGCTTCAGGTTACAGACTCCACTAATCCAGAAATAGTACCTCGAGTTAAGAACTTTGCTTCAGGATGAGAACAGAAATCGTGCTCTGGCGGCATGGCAGCAGCAGGAGGCCCCATTAGCTAAAGTGGTGCTTCAGGTTAAGAACAGTTTCAGGTTAAGAACGGACCTCCAGAACGAATTAAGTACTTAACCTGAGATACCACTGTACTCTATTCTGAACTTAAAAATGGAAAGTGCAATGCTGGTGGTCAACAAAAGAGGTTTAAAGACTGTCTCAAGGCAAATCTTATTTAAAAAAAAATGTAGTATAAACACCAACAATTGGGAAACACTTGTCTGTGAGTGTTCCATTTGGAGAACAGCCTTTACCAAGGGTGTCATGGGCATAGCTGTCAACTTTTCCCTTTTTAAAAGGGAAATTCCCTTATTCCGAATAGGATTCCTCACAAGAAAAGGGAAAAGTTGACAGCTATGACCATGGGCTTTGAAGACACTCAAACTCATGACACAAAGGAGAAACATGCTAGGAAAGCACATTTGGCAAATCCACACCATGATCAACTCCTGCCTGGAAACCAATGTCCCCACTGTGGAAGGACGTGTGGATCCAGAATTGGCCTCACTTACGGACTCATTGTTAAAATCGTGTTTATGGAAGACAACCTTACTTTGCTATGAGTGATCGCCAAAGAAGAAGAAGATATCACCACTAAGACAGACAGACAGACAGATAAAATCTTGAGAAAGATTCTTAAGAAAGAGATATTAAAAGTAACAAAATATAAAATAGCAAAATACCATATATGCAATCAATCTTAAAAATTGTGTACAAAATGCTACTAAAACAAAACACAACCCAAGCACACCCAGCAACCCAACATAAACTAAGCAATCCACAGCCAGATTGTGATATATTTCAGCTTCTGTGAGACTGAGATGTGTTTGACCAGTGAACTGATGGGAGTCACACCCGCACTGAAGAGGCAAGACCTTTCCCCTGAGAATTAAACATTTCTTGAGGCAGCTTCCTTTATTTTTTTTTCAGACACATCCGCAGTTCTTTGATTTCCTGACCTTTTAACTGCAGCTTAGCAAGAAAGGAAAAGGACTTAAAAGAATGTCTCAACTTTTACTTAGGAGGAAGGGTAGGAGGGGGGAGTCACAGGATGGAGGCAAATGGCCATTATTGCTGCTTGGAGTCTGCACTTTCCCTCTCTCAGCTTCCCTTTTCTCTGCATCGCCAATTGTGAATTGTACCACACTGCGCAAGCATCAGAAAGATCAGAGTCATAAGGAAACAATTACCCACTTCAACAAAAGCGCCAGCAAACAGTTTCTTCTTAGGTCATTAACAATTGCTTTTCAGGTGGAGGTGGGAGGGGAATGAGCAATGTTTACACATTGATTAAGAGTAATCATTCATGAATCTCAGCCTATTGTTTAATTCCTGTTATCTAACAGATTCCATTTGTTGATTTCAATTCATTTGTTGATTTCAATACATTCTTCTTTCTTCCAGAATGAACTGCCTGTGCTGCCTTCTGTAGCATTGTCTGCTGTGTCTGAAAGTTATGTTTGCGGAAAGTGTGTCCTTGAAAATTATATCCAGCGTTACTTTCCTTAAAAGGAAATAAATTTTAAAAATGACAGAGTATGCAATGTGGAAAGACAGCTGACAAGAGCCATATTTCCATGATAAGGTTTAACTAGATCTCTGTGGCACAATCGGAAGCAGAGACCATATTCCTGTGACCACATTGGGCTATTAACTCAGTAACGATACATTATCTGCTAATTAGAAACAAATTAGTACTTTCTGGAGAATACTGACCTCCTATCCTCCCTTTCTACACCCTTCAAACATTGCATATGAATTATCTAGCAGTAGTCAATATTTCTGTTTACTACATAATGCCACATTCTTTCTGCAGTTGTAAATTATATGAATGCATACATATGAATAGGGATGCGGATGGTGCTGTGGGTTAAACCACAGAGCCTAGGACTTGCCGATCAGAAGGTCGGCGGTTCGAATCGCCACGATGGGGTGAGCTCCCGTTGCTCAGTCCCTGCTCCTGCCAACCTAGCAGTTTGAAAGCACATCAAAGTGCAAGCAGATAAATAGGTACCGCTCCGGGGGGCAGGTAGACGGCGTTTCTGTGTGCTGCTCTAGATCACCAGAAGCAGCTTAGTCATGCTGGCCACATGTCCCGGAAGCTGTACACTGGCTCCCTCGGCCAATAAAGCGAGATGAGTGCCGCAACCCCAGAGTCAGTCATGACTGGACCTAATGGTCAGGGGTCCCTTTACCCTTTATACATATGACTGTATGTGTGTGCATTAGGGATATAAGAAGGCATCATTTACTGTTGTTGAGGGCTAAATCATGGCATTACTAAGGAGGCATGTTTAGTTCTTGTTTGAAGAGTAGCCCTGACTCTGGGTCTGATCTTGACCAAAAAGATACAGGTATCAAGAAGGGTGTGCCACATGACCTTAAGTGGTGATGTGCACTGCCAGGTCAATGGTTCATGGGAGCACTGCCATCCATAAATTGATCATGGATGGATGAATTGACCTGGAATGTGTAAACAGAGACTTGGTTGCTACTTCTTGTCCACCATGCTTTTCTTATGAACAACAACCCAGGTCATGTGGATTGTGTGTGTGTGTGTGTGTTGCAGTGTTTATTAGGAAGTCCTTAGTTTTCAACAGGTATGCTATAAGGGAGACCCAGTTTTTTGAGTGCATGTTCTGGAAGTTGGGCAATTGTGGCAGTACAGGATTCCTATTGGTGTACTGCCTTCCTAGCTGCACCAAGGATTCCCTGCCTGAGGTGCTTCAGGTTGTGGCAGATGTTAACATCCATGCCTGCATGTGCACTGTCTCACCAGAAGTCTCCCTACCCCTTTGTGGGAAGGCCAGTGTCTTCCCCCCACCCCTGACCATGTAGAGCTGGGATGCCCAGGGCTTGTCTTGCCAGAAAGTGAGCTTTGGCTCATACTCCCAGCTTGAAATCCGGCTCCATGCCAGCCTGCCGAATTGGCCAATGGCAGGTTGGCATGGAGGGCAGGGCTCTTTGAGGGTGGGCCTGAGGGGAAAATCAGGCTTCCCTCAGGTCCGCTTCCAGGGGATTTAAACAGCCTATGTCAGCCTCCGACATCCAGCTCTTCTTATCTCAGGCTTGGATTACTGCAAGGTGCTATACAAGGGACTGCCCTTGAAGGTGACTCAGAAACTACAACTAATCCTGAAGGGCTTCACCCATTCTGTATATGACCACCATTTGGCAACCTTAGACCACTTTGGAGGAGAGAGAAAAACTTAGACCCATCTTTGTCCAATCTTTCTTCGCAAAGGTCCCCAAGGAAGCAAACACCAGCTAGAGAGACATCCACCTATTGGTGACTTCCTGTAAAACTCTACTGCATTAACTCTGAACGAATGCTGTGGTTTATTCAAATTTCAGATCACCACAGCCACCTTGTCACTAGTGCTTCAAAGTCTGGAAATGCACAGCCTTAATGGCAGAGCAATGAAGCCAAACAGTAGCCAAAATGTGTCTTTTCATATCAGAGTACAAATGTCAAACCTAACAACGACCGTTACACTGAGAAGCTTGCTTCCATGATAGACAGCTTATATTGCTAAAATATTACTATCCTGGCTTTCATTTATTTTTTATTGCAGATATGTGTGTGGACAATTTTACATGGCACTGACAGCCACGTTATCCATTCAGGAAAACGTCTAAACAAAGGAAGGGACTTTAGTAAATTTCAAGGATCGGTTGAAGTCCTGTAAAACAAACATTTATCCCGCTCTTATCAAGGTGGGATAAGTAATGAGAATCCTTCAAGAAGGACACAAGTTTCCATGTGATTTAATGTCCCTTAGCTTGCAATAAAGCATATCAGCATCATATTATGTTATTGCTTGGATTTTGCTCTGAGCATCTTATTTGGCTCATTCCACTTAACACTGTGAACAAAAGTCAAGTTATTATTTTAGTTAAGTAGTTCTCAAACATTTAACTCAAAAAGCCTACTAGCAATGTTTGCTGGTTTTGAGGATATGGATTCACCTTTTGGTCCTCCATTTGACCCGGAAGTTCCCTGACCTTTAGCCCTCTATTTCAAGCAATCCTAACTCCCTGCCCCTAGAAGGGATAATGCTCTTTTTTTTGCACATCATTTTATGATGGAGACCTTGGTCAATCCTTCCAGCTCACTTTGGAAAACAAAGTAGATTCTGGTGAAGTACTTATTTGAAGTAAGCATCAAGGGAGAAAATTGTTCAGTATGCATTTTAATGCAAACACCTAATTCAAATTTCTGGACTGATTCCCCCAAATTTTGTGATGGAGTTAGTTGCCCACGGGGCAAAATAGTGTACCCTTGAAAAAAGTATATTGGGGGAAAGTACACAGAAAAATTGGTAGGGGGGATGCAAAATATGCATATTATTAATTACAAAATATTTTGCAATTGCTTATAAAAATGTGTACATTAGGCAAAATTGATGACAACAATGTGCATATTAGGGGAAAGACACATTTTTGTGCTGAGATTTTTTTTTTTTAAGCAAACTATTGCAAAAATAAGGCCAACTGAAATTAAAACTGGAAAACTGAGGAAGTCAAAATCGACATATTTGTCCATTCCGAGTTAGAAGCAAGAAGAGTTAAAGCGGAATATTTAATGGTGGCATAATTCATTACTGCCATGAAACTAGCTGCTTTATGGTAGTAATTATGACAGCAGTGTTTAAAAAGCCTCACAAAAGTAATTATCGCATAAATTTTTAAGACATAAAGCTGTAATATAATTATGTAAGTGGTGCAAGACTTTTCAGAGATAAATTTTAGTTTTCTGCTGAACTGGAGAAAGAAAGATAGAAAGGAAGGAAGGGGGGGGGAGAGTGGATGGACTGAGGAAGTGAAGCACTTGCCTCGTTACTTTGAATTTATTTGCCTTCACCCTGATGTCATGCTTCTGCTTTACATGTGGGAGACCCGAGCTTCTAACTTCCCAACCTCTGCATCCTCAACCTCCGGTTGGAGGAGATGGATCTCCCCGCGCCTAGTGCCAGGTTTTCAAACATTTCGTGTTTTCTTTCCCACGAGTTGTGTGACTGCGGCTTTGTTTACTCATATGCCCTCCAGACAGCAAGCGAGCTCTCTTGGCAGAAACGGCAGCCTCCTCTCTTCGGGGGTCGAGAGGTGGAAATCTCTCCCTCCAGCCCTCCTTTCTCCAGCTATTCAGGTCTGTCAGTGAAACAAAACTGTTAGCTTAGAGGTTTGCTTCGGCTCTGATCACAAGCACGGGCTGGAGAGAGAAACGGATGGTGGCGAAATCTCCCCTTTCTCGCTTTCATAACTTTCTGCTTATTACTTCTGTCAAACTAATAAATATGTATTTGCTACAATTACTTACAAAGAAGGAATTGATTTGTGACTCATTACGTGGGTCAGAACTATTGACTCTCAAAATTAGAAGTGATGTTTTCTTTCCTGCCACTCAAAATCGGTTTGATCCCCTACCCCGCATGTAAATTCAGCTACATCAGTCAAAGGTGGCAAATAGTGAAAGATTAACTAATTGTTTTTATTGAATTTTATTGATTTCCCCCACTTGTACATGCTATTTCAGTATCGAAAACAGAATCAGGGCATCCCCATTGAAGATGGCTTAATTTTTCATAACAAGTTATCCTGAAATACAGTCTGGCGATCATGAAGATTCATCAGTGGATATGGAAATTCTAATGTAAATATCAAATGAATAACCGTATGATGACGACTTGGTGGTATATGTTGCACAAGGCAAATAATAGAATTAGAGAATTGTAGAGTTGGAAGGCACACTGAGGGTCATCTAGTCCAACCCCCATGCATCACCTCAATTCCTTCATCCAAGTTCTATATAAATACATTTAACAACATAGGACCCAGGACAGAACACTATTTGTCACTTTTTTCCAGGATGACAAAGCACTCATTACTCATTACTGAGCTACAAATCCACCTACAGTTACTTTGTCCAGCCTACATTTTACCAGCTTCCTTTCAAGAACATCATGGGGGATTTTGTCAAAAGCCTTACTGAAATCAAGATAGACTATGTCCATGGCATTCCCCTGATTCACCAAGGTTGTAAGTCTATCAAAAAAAAAAAAAAGAAAGAAAGAAAGAAAGAAAGAAAGGCAAAGGAAGGCATTTACTACCACAAAATTGTCCCTAGTGACCTCTAAGTCAGATGGTAAAATGATATATTTGTTAGAATCACACAACATTCATTGACTATTTGATGTGCAAGCTTTCAAGTTACACAGAATTCTTCCTCAGGGTGAATTCAGGTTTCTACCAGATTCCACAGGCTCAAAGGGCTGCTTTGGACCTACAAACCCATATGAGACATAGGACCCCAGTACCTGAAGGACTGCTTCTGACTGCATGAACCAATCTGGACACTGCAGTCAACATCGGTCATCTCTCTTTATTTCCACCAAGGGAGGTGTGGAGAGTTGCAACATGAGAAAGGGCCTTTCCTGTGGTAGCTCCCCATCTGTGGAATGGTCTCTGCAGGGAAACATGCTTGGCACAGCTTTCAGGTTCAAGGCTAGGGCATTCCTGTTTGCCTAGGTTTACGATTATTAATTTGGCATTCTGCTTCAGTATAATTTTGGCCTCTATCGTTGTACTCATCTTTCAGTCAGACGGGGCATAAAAAATTGATATATTGTTTTTATACTATTGTCAGATGAGCACTGTAGGGAATTTTGTTTTCTTGTTTCTAAATTGGCTTTTGATGTTTTTATATTTTATGGAGTTGTAAGTCATGTTGATATAAGCCATGTATATTTCAGTAAAATATAATGGATAAATGCTAATAATAATAATAATAATAATAATAATAATAATAATAATTGTGCATGTGTCTTATTCAGATTTCTAAACAACAATTTACACGAGCTTTTTGCCTTTACAAGGTTAGATTACTGCAACACATTGCATGTTGGGCTGCCTCTGAAGATGGTTCGGAAAATTCAGCCGGCACAGAATTGAGCAGCCAGGTTGCGCACCTGGGCAAGGCGATTTGAGCATATAGTGCTAATTCTAGCCCAACTGCACTGGATGTCAATTAGGCTTTGGGCCCAATTCAAAGTGATGGTTTTGAACTTTAAAGCCTTCAATGGCTCAGGGCTGCAAAACCTCAAAGACCACCTCTCCTCTTATGAACCGACCTGGACTCTGTGATCATCATCTGAGGTTCATCTTTATGTGGCTCCCCCTGCCGAGATTTGGAGGGTGGCCTTTTCTGAGGTGGCTCCCTGTTTATGGAATGCTCTCCCAAGGGAGGTTTGCCTGGTATCTGCTTTACATATCTTCTGATGCCAGGCAAAAACTTTCCTCTTCTCCCAGGCCTATGGCTAATTAAACAATCTGTAGCCTTTTAAAGGGGGAAGGCTATTGTTTATTATGGTGTATATTTTTGTGTTTTTATATTGTATACTGCCCTGTGATGCTTCAGATAAAGGGTGGAATAGAAATTTAATAAATTAATAATAATAATAATAAAACAGCACAGATTTTTGAGGGAGCAAAAGAGCAAAGGCAAGTTTAGTTTGATCTACTAATCTATTTATTTAATATATGACCACATATATCTCACCCTGCCCTTCACCAAATGATCCCAGGGAATGTTATAACACAGTAAAGACAAGAGGAACACCAACAGTCACAAACAGTTGAGAGCAGATGAAAAATACAACACAGAATTCCTGGGGAAAGAAATTGGCTGTTAAACTGCCTGAGAACTGCATTTCTGTGAGGGAAATAGAGGTCTCCTAACAATTCTCAGCAGACTTAACAAATTATATTTCCCATATTCCTTGCTGAAAGCCATGGCTGCTTAAAGTGGCATGAACATGCTTTAGATGTATAGTGCAGATGGAGTCTTTGATTTTGTTTCTTACCATAAACTGGCACAGTGATGTATGTAAGAACCAAGGAATGCCCCTTGGCCAAGAGTCCACAACTTTTTCAAAATCGACATCGTTCATATGAATCATTTCAGGGATCAACAGCTAAATTTGTAGCCCTTCTACTTTTCTAAAGAAATGAAAGAGGAAGATTCCTTTGTCTTCATATGTTCTTTGAATTAACAAGTAATAATCTCAACCTTGATCACAACTATTTTTTTCCGGACATAAATGTACCTCACAGTGTAAGCAGAATTTTTGACAGTGAATTGTTCATTTATAGGTTAGCTTAAAGAGGAAAAAAAACCATCTTACTTTACAACTTTTCTGATTGGTTACTTGATGTAAATTGTTGCATAGTTTCATATTTTACAGTTACAGATACTGAGTCAGCACACACTCTGTGTAAATTTTGTTACTAGAAAATATTTATTGGACACATCAGTTACTGTATATGCTATTTCCATTAAGCTAAAATATATTTCTTAAGAGGGAGCTTAGTTTTAAAAGGATATGCTGAATGCTGGGGAAAAAATCAATATCTTTTAACATAATAGGGAAAAATCTTATTGTCAAATACAATTTATTGAAATTGCAGGTATATATATTATGTAAAAAAAAAGTTAGGATATCACATCTACTTCATTTTAATGTTTTATAAATATTGTTGTGCACATAGGAGTTGTCAGCATATATTCTTAAAATGTTTTTTCTTCCTTGATAATGCTAATGATATATTGCATATACAATGGTACCTCGGGTTACAGATGCTTCAGGTTACAGACTCCGCTAACCCAGAAATAGTACCTCGGGTTAAGAACTTTGCTTCAGGATGAGAACAGAAATTGTGCTCTGGCAGCGGGAGGCCACATTAGCTAAAGTGGTACCTCAGGTTAAGAACAGTTTCAGGTTAAGAACGGACTTCCAGAATGAATTAAGTTCTTAACCTGAGGTACCACTGTATATAGATTTTTACACTTCAAAGCAATTCACATACAGTAACTCAACAATTCTTACAGCAACACTGTAAGGTACGCCAGTATTAGTGAAAAAGATAAAAGTAAAGGACCGCTGAATGGTTAAGTCCAGTCGAATTCGACTCTTTGGTGTGGCACTCATCTCCGCTTTCAGGCCAAGGGAGCTGGTATGTGTCCACAGACAGCTTTCTGGGCCATTTGGCCTGCATGACTATCTCTCTTCTGACCCAGGGAACACTGTGATGAGTGCCAGAGCACACAGAAACGCCATTTACCTTCCCCCCGTAGTGGTACCTATTAACTACTCATGCTGATACCCTTTTGAACTGCTAGTATCCTCTTACTGAAGATGAGGAACTGAAGCATAGAGATACCAGATTGAATGTCCAGTGGTGTCCTGACTCATGCCCCAAACCAATAACAAGTGCAAACCAATAACAAGTAAAGAAGCGAATTTAATTGTGACCAGGGGTGCGAACTTGCATAAAATATGGGGGGGCAGGTAAGCCCTGCCCCACATAATTGATCAGAAGATGAGGCACACACACCATTTGAATGGCAATGGCCATCAGCTTAGGGTGGAGCAGCACCCTCAAATATATTATTGGGGGGAGAGGCAAAGGGACCTTGGCCTGCCAAGAGGGCTTTGCTGCAAACTAACTTCCTTCTTCCATTCCGAGACCTCATCCCCAAGGACCTCCTACTCCTGGTCTGAATCTGAGTGCTCACAGGGATGGTAGAATCAGAACCAGGGGCATCCCAGTTCATATTCTTAACAGAAGTGGCCTGTGGGGCACAGGAGCAGCACTGACACTTGGTCTCCCAACACCTGTGTGATTGCCTCTCACTGAGGTAGGGTAGGGATAAAGGCAAGTGTGTGTGTGTGTGTGTGTGTGTGTACTAGCAGGGCCAATCTAGCTCTCCCATCGGTGTAGATGCACCACCCTGACCATGCCGCTATCTGACCTCTGACCCCACACTCGCCCGGTAAGCAGCCATGATGCTGTTGCTGGGCAGGTCAGATGCACTCCTTGATACCAACAGCTCCTGATCCTTAAGCATTGCACCAGATCCACAATAAGTGGTGGCCTCAGCATCCTTAACAGAGCGAAGTTTCCAGGCTAGACTTTTTCAAACTTGGAATGCTTAAACAAGGCTTCCTATATTTGGAGAGATATCACCCTAGATTAGGCACAGAAGATGTTTGTCCATGTGCTAATTCTGTGGTGGCTAGAATGCTTTTAAGATGCCGCAAGCGTCAGCTATTGAGATTAGATAATGGGAATGGATTCAAAAGGCTGCTCACCCTTGCCACCCGAATGTAGCTGCCCATTGTGCGCGTGCCCAAGGAAAAGGAAATGTCAACACAGAGGAAATTTTCGAAATGCCCTACTTTGTTGAAAGGAACAGTGCTGCATACTGTGCGCCAGCAAAGCGTCTTTGAAAGATGAAAGAAGGATGTCGGCCGAGATATCAAAAGAAACACGATGGTTAAATTAAAAAGTCTTTTGGAGCTAACAAGATGGTGCAAAGGTCAAAGCACATCAACCCCCCCCCCAGCCCCCTGCTGGTGGTATGCAAATGATAACATTGCAGTCCCTGTGGTCTCGGCAAGGACAAGGCATTGGTGGGGCTGCAAAAAAAAAAAAAGAAAGAAAGAAAGAAATTCCCCATTGCTCTGATGCTCAGTGGCCTCTGCCATTAAAATGGATGAATTGGAGATCGGTGAGGAAAGAGTGGGCAAGCTTCAGATCTGAGCACCACATGTAATTATTTGAAGAAGAGTTTGGCCTGCTATCATTTGCAATTAATGGAGGAGTTCCCACTGTGATCAGTGGGTCCAGCGCTCTCTGCCGTGCCAGAAATGACCAGATATAAACCACTCCTGACAGATGTTTATAAAACTGTCTCTTTTTTAAAGAAAACAACAACATCCTGGCTTTCGTAACAAATTGTTTTTGCAGCCTGATCACACCCGCCAGCTTTCTATTCCCAGAGCACCTCGGGTGAGGCTTTGCTCATTGACACATCAGCACAACAGAGGATATCATCATTATGCCAGAAAATACGGCCTTGCAGAGTTGTCAACAGGGGTGGGAGAGAAGTCTGATTAACTTTGCATTTTAAAGCCTGGTTGTTGTTGGTATCCATATGTCTCAGGAGACAAAAGAAGTCAATCCGTTGGAGAGTTATAGTGCCTGCTGTGGCTGCAGAGACCGATACAGGAGAAACATGTTTTGTTGCAGCTGGGCCAGATGATGGCATCCAGTTGTGCTGCTGCAGATGCAGATGTTTCTTCTCTCTGCATTCCTCCCAGTGGTCATTCCTCCTCTGGCCACTGCTGTGAATACATGACCTGATTGTCTGTCCAGAGGCACTCCGATTGTCTGCAAGGGATTCCCATATGATGGAATTAATGTTGCCAGCCTTCATTTAACTTTTGCAGACATCTTTGTAATGCAGTGTTGGTCTGCCAACAGGCCTAGTGCCTGAAGCCAGCTCCCCATAGAGAATATGCTTGGGGGATCCTCTCATCTTCGATTCTATGGACATAACCTAGCCAATGTAAATGTCACTGAGACAGAAGTGCAAACACGCTGGGAACGTGGGCTTCGGAGAGGACATCTTTGTTTGAGATTCTGTCCTGTCATGTGATGCCCAAAATCTTCCTGACGCAGTACATATTGTAGGCATTGAGGCATCATTCCTGACCAGGGTAAGTTGCCCACAATTCACTTTCATAAAGCAGTGTGCTGAACATGCAAGTCTGTTAGACCCTCATCTTGGTGCTGGTCGTTAGCTTCACATTCTCCCATACTGTTTTGGAGAGGTGAGCCATTGGTGTAGCTGCCTTGCCAATAGGCTTGTCTAGCTCAGCGTTGATGGAAAGGTTGCTGGTTATGGTGGAGCCCAGGTAGACAAAACTGTCTACCACCTCAAGTGTGTGATCACCAATGCTGATGCGTGGAGTGCTGGCGATGTCCTGACCCAGGATGTTGGTCTTTGTCGGGCTAATGGTGAGGTCGAATTCCATGCCTGCTCTGCAAAATGGTGGAGCTTCCTTGGAGTGCTGCATCATCCACAAACAATCTCTCTCAGATAAGAACCCACGACACTTTTGTCTTGGAATGGATGTGTGCCAGATTAAACAGGTCCTTGCTGTTCCTTGACTGGAAGTACATACTGTCTTCAGTCAAGCTTAAGGCATAGGAGAGCAACAAGGAGAAGAAGATGCCAAAGAGAGTTGAAGCAAGAATACAGTCCTGTTTCACATGCATTTTAAGGTGAACCTACCAAATTGCCAACAAAGGTCTGTATAGTTAAAGCAATGGTTTTCCCAGTAGTGATGTATAGAAGTGACAGCTGGACCATAAAGAAGGCTGATCGCCGAAGAATTGATGCTTTTGAATTATGGTGCTGGAGGAGACTCTTGAGAGTCCCATGGACTGCAAGAAGATCAAACCTATCCATTCTGAAGGAAATCAGCCCTGAGTGCTCACTGGAAGGACAGATCCTGGAGCTGAGGCCCCAATACTTTGGCCACCTCATGAGAAGAGAAGACTCCCTGGAAAAGACCCTGATGCTGGGAAAGATGGAGGGCACAAGGAGAAGGGGACGACAGAGGACGAGATGGCTGGACAGTGTTCTTGAAGCGACAAACATGAGTCTGACCAAGCTGCGGGAGGCAGTGGAAGACAGGGGTGTCTGGCGTGCTCTGGTCCATGGGGTCACAAAGAGTCGGACACGACTAAACGACCAAACAACAACAACACAATTCAAACTTTCCAAAACAATAGGCAAACCAAAACACAGTCATCCTTCAAAATATTCACGTCTCATGATTTTGCACTGCTGTTCTCCAGCGAAGCAATGTATACAAAAGTGTGTAATCTATGAATATATTAGTTAAAATAACATAAACATGCATTGTATTAGGGAAAATTACTTGGCAGAAATGTACCTTTTAGACATTGCAAGCATAAAGGTGCATGTTAGGAGAAATGTGCACTAAAATGCTGAATTTCCATGAGAATTTTTAATAAATAAATAAATGGCATATTGCTGCCCAAATGCGAATAACTGTATTTAAGTCTCTTCTCCCCAACCTGCCCACAAAAATTAGCCAAACAGAAATATATGTAGCTTATATTCACTTTTGCTTACCAGTCATGCTATATGGTTAGTGGCCAATGTCATATAAGGCAGAGTGCAAAGTCCATTTATTTTAATGTGCCTTGCAATGAAGCAACACCTGTCAGATGGCTCCCACGATGGCACTTTTCTTTCTGTGCCTTTTCCAGATGACCGGATGAACAATGCAATATTCCCAAGGTGGCTTCACTGACATTTTTCAATTTAGGAAGAAGGCAATATATCTATCTATCTCTATCTATCTCTATCTATCTCTCTATATATGCAATTCTCCATCTCTTTAGTCATGCATAGCTGAGAACAATGATTTGTTTATATGCACAGTAAAGACTGGAGACATCAGCACAAATGTGCATTATTCACACAATTCTGTGCCTTCCTAGGCCTCATTTCAGCTGATTTCTGAGCAAAGGCTGCATAAGCATAGAGTTAGGCTTTTCAAAATAGTAAAATAAGAAAGTAAGACTATGTGCTTCTCTGTGCATATGCCTACTACAAGGAGCACATTTGCAAGTCTGTGTTGTTAAAACAAAATGTCATTGGGTGAGATCCAATGAGCAACTTGTAAAACTACCACAGTCCCCTTTGCCTTGTGTCCTGCACAGTTGCACAGGATCTTTCAGCACTTCTTCCTGCACTTAAGCAGAAGAACCAGATGCAACTAATTAGTCCTGCTATAGTTGCCCCTCAGTCCATGCCTGAGACAGAGCCAGCTTCTCCATTTGAATACCCTCCAACATTTCTCAGATGAAAATAGGGACGTCCCATTCCATAATGATAATTTTACTATTTATACCCCACACATCTTAATGGGTTGCCCCATCCACTCTGGGTAGCTTCCAAGATAGATAAAAACAAAATAAAATATTAAACATTAAAAAAAACCCCTTCCCTATACAGGATTGCCTTCAGACAGCTCAGGGGTTGGATAACTCCATACCCTCCAAAAATTATCCAATGAAAATAGGGACATTCTGAGGAGAAGTGGGACATTCTGGGATCAAATCAGAAACCGTGATGGCTTCTCTAAATCAGGGACGTCCCTGAAAAATAGGGTCTGCATTTGGTGCTGTTTCAAACCTCCACAAAGGATCTGACTGCTCAGTTTTGCAGGAAAAAAGAAAAAGAATCTGTTTGAATACAAAATGGCTCAGGGTGGTTAAAAATATCTGATTCTTTCTAATCACAATCTTTAGTCTTCCTGCCCTTGGATTATGGTGCCAGTCTGATACGAGTCTTTTTGATACCTCGGAATGATTTTCTAAATTATCCATTCCCACCTCTATAATATTTTCTCCTCAAAGTTCTGTCAGCATCCAAAGTTAAAGAAAGGAAAACCTGGATTGAAGGAAAAAAAACCTCTGCAAGCTTGGGTGTGTGATGTGGCAGTTCTCCATAGTGCTAACATGCCAGGGAGCAGGAGGGATGCCAATTACAGATGTCTCAGCAAGTGAGGCCTGGGATCGAATCCAACATAAAACCAAGAGTATAATCACTGTGGGCTGGATAGGAAAGGGAGTAGGCCTCTTAAAAGCCATTTGATTTTGTGCTAATGTGGGATTTCAGCTGAACCCCACCCAGCTGCCTCTGTGTGAACTTGTAAGAAAAATCTTTTGTTCTTTTCTTTGTGTTGATTTTGAGTCAATAGCCAATAAACTCCCACTCCAACACTCTACTGGAGGGCTGCAGGAAGTCTGCCTAAAAGTTTCCTTAATAAACTACAAACGAGAGTTTCCAAAGGCATCATATTTATAGGGAAACACAGAGAGGGTTTGCACCATCAAAGACCTACATGGGTTATGTGTCTTCCCTGTGGGTCTTTGATCATCTGTGCAGAAGCCCACAAAATAATATTGAGTATTTATACTGGGCACAATCTAGATAAAATTAAGCAGATCTAGAGCCCATCAGTTTCAAGGGAAGAAGCTCTGTTCCACTAATCTCACAGATACACTAAAATGAAAGCTGTTGGTGAATTGTGTCCAGGGTTTCCCCACTTCTCAAAGCATTCTGCCAAAGGAAAAAGTACTCCTCAGCCCTATTCAAGATAGTCAGTAAAGTATAGTGCCCTGATCAAGGGAAGTAATAGTCCCGCTCTGCTTTGCCTTGGTCAAACCACACCCGGAATACTGTGTCCAGATCTGGGTGCCACAATTTAAGAAGGATGTTGACAAGCTGGAACGTGTGCAGAAGAAGATGACTAAGATGAACAAGGGTCTGGAAAACAAGCCTTATGAGGAACAGTTGAGGGAGTTGAATATGTTTATCCTGGAAAAGAGGAGACTGAGTGGAAATATGATAGCCTTCTTGAAGTATCTCTAGGGCTGTCACACAGAAGATCATGAAGAAGAAGAGTTTGGATTTGATATCCCACTTTATCACTACCCAAAGGAGTCTCAAAGCAGCTAACATTCTCCTTTCCCTTCCTTCCCCCACAACAAACACTCTGTGAGGTGAGTGGGGCTGAGAGACTTCAGAGAAGTATGACGAGCCCAAGGTCACCCAACAGTTGCATGCGAAGGAGCGGAGACCCGAACCCAGTTCACCAGATTACGAGTCCACTGCTCTTAACCACTGCACCATGCTTGTTTTCTTCTGCTCTGGAGAGTAAGACCTGAACTAATGGCTTCAAGTTACAAGAAATGAGATTCTGACTAAACATCAGGAAAAACTTGCTGATGGTAAGAGCTGTTTGACAATGAAATGGACTCACTTGGAAGGTGGTGGACTCTTCTTCATTGGGTGTTTTTAAGCAGAGTTTGGAGGGCCACCTGTAATTGATACTTTAGCTGAGATTCCTGCATTGCAGCAGTTTGGACTAGATGACCCTTCCAATTCTACAATTCTACGAATCTATGTTTGTTGAATCCAAGCATGATTCCCCCCAACAATGGATCAGGGCCTCCACAAAGCCAGAGAACACATTGTACCTCTTTTTTCTATCATCTATCTATTTATCTGTCATCTATCTATCTATCATCTATCATCTATCATCTATCTATCTATCTATCTATCTATCATCTATCTATATCTATCTATCTATCTCTACACATAATAGTTGTCTGTTTTTACATAACTGTGTTTCCTTAGGTCCATGGGTTTTGCAAGAAGTAGTGCTGTGCAAAATGTTGCCTGCAGAGTACCAAAGAGCTCTGGGTTGTTGTTGTTTTTAAACATAGCAACAGAGGATTAACAAAAAATAATACAAAAAGCTTAAAAGCTTCATCTCAGTTCTTGTTGTTGATTTCTAAGCATACTTTGCTCTGCTTTAACAAAAATAACCCAGAGCTCTTCAGAACTCCACAGGCAGTGTTCTAGACAATGTTACATTGGGAGGTCTATATCAGAAGCCTGTGGACTATCATAGGAGACAGGCGAAGCCTGGGAGGCCTATCAAAGGGAACCAGAAACTAAAGTCAGTCTGAAGCAGCACAGTTTAAAATAAAAATAAAAATAAAACACAAGCAAGAATACTCTCCTTTCATCCTCATCTTAATTATTTTATTCTTCCGCCTATCCCCCAGTCTGCCTCCCAGAAAAATGACTTTTTGGAAGAAAGCGAATACCTTTAATTTTTCCAACAATTTCCCATACAATTTGGCAGCCTTAATCCACTCTGGAGGGACTCTTGTGCCTGTAAATTTCATCTACTTAGGCCAGAAATAGGGGAAATACCGGTACGTATTTCTCGTTTTAGATTTCCCATTATAGCGCACAAACTCAAAACTTCATTTGATACAGAGTAGCTCAAGAGTTGAATTACAGAGCAACGCAGAGCTGGAATTGGAGAGAGACACCAGTGTATCTCCAGCTGAACTGAGGATGGGGAGTTATGCTAGCATAGACCAATTGTGCCAGGAACCTCCTTGCTCAGCCAGAGATCTACTGCATCCTAACCCTGCTCACGCTGGCAGATGTTATTGTATGATTTCTCCCTTAAGTTGTGCGTTTTAGACACAATTTTTAATGCAATGTTACCTAATATACTGCTTTGCCTAGGCAGTTCCCCCAAATACAGTGTATTTTTAAATGTTATTTTCACTACATGTATTGTTACGTATAGTTTCCAATTACATGTTAACACGTTGTACACATTTTGTTTGTTAGACGTGTACGTGTGAGAGGGTAGCTGTTTTTTGCGGAAGTGTGAATTAAGTATATTCACATAAAAATGCAAACCAAACCAAGATCCTCCTCCATCTCCACTTCTGCCTCCCAATATAAAAAGAACCATAATGAAAATAACCCCTAGTCAATTTGCTTACAACATAATGACTGCAGGAGATCAATAGTGCTTTAATTGTGTTTCCATTTCTTTTGTCGCTTCAGGATACTAAGATAGCATGTCACAAAGGAAGAAAAGAACTGTTTTATCCTTGCCCATATTTTTTTCCTCCTATGGAACAAAAGTATGACTTCAAGTACAAAATTAAGACAGAGACTAATGAAATCATTTTGCTCTGCACAGTGAATAAATAAATGAAATGCCAGGCTCTGATCTACCAAATCACTTCTAAGCACCATTGATTTCAGTGAGAGATACACAAAAAGGGGCTTACAGCAATTTGTCTCATGCATCTGAAAGTTTTTTGTGAAATATTCAAATCTAATTTTCTAACAGGGATGGGCAATTTCAGTTTCTCTCAGTTTCTCATTTTTCTCCAATCTTAAATTCATTTATCCACATGTCCACATCACACTGATACTTTTTAAAAAAAGAAATATCCTCATGAATATTCATTGGCATCTTAGTGCAAATTATCTTAGTGCAATCATAACATACACAAGTTTGCATGCAATTTTGCCTAAAATTCACATTTTTGCAAAGCAATTTTCCCATATCTATTGTAACTTTCTACATTCTTTTCCTGAATATGTGGAGTTTCTGCACACTTTACAATTGAAGAACTGCCCTGTTAATCTGTAAAAAGTGCAGAGTTCAAAGGATGGCTTGGTTTTGGTTGTGATATTATCCCATAAAGTAGGACTTTGGTAGGCATGTTCACCTTTAAAAGTGAAGTGTATCCAGTCCCACCCCCAACTCTACTCTCCAATTGTCTAGTACTCAGACGTCTTAAGTTTAGTGTATACTGGAGAATAAGGACATCTTCACTCCACTCCAATTTATCAAAAGTACACTGGGTGAACTATGAAGCATGAATCTGGTATTGCTCTGGTTCACTTTCTGTTCCTGGAAGTCTACACCCCAAGAGGTGATTGAATGGTGGGGAGCATCTATTAAAAACAGATTGCTTCTCCTTTAGCGCTGAAACACTCCAATAATAAAGGGTAGAAGGTTTCATGCATTTAGTGGTGTGCAATCTCCTATTCCTCAGTGAGCTTAGGCCATTGGCAAATTGTGGAAATTCCAGAAAACCAAGCCATTTACATACTGAATATGTATGTGTGCTACCTAGTTTATTATGGCATGTGATTGCATAAGCAAATATGAATAAGCAAATAACGTAGACATAAATAATGGTAGCTGTTTGAGAGAAAATCTCTCTCTCTTACAGATGGAGCAACAGTAGAGAATAAAATAAGGTAAAATGAACCCAGTGCTATAGTGCTAAAGGCACTATGAATGCATCAATTTGTATTCATTTATTTCATTTATAAGATATTTATATTGTTCCATTCTAACTGCTCAAGGTGGCAAACAAATCTTAATAAAACAGGGGAAGGTCCATACCACTGGGCAAGAGAAAGTGACTAATAATAATAATAATAATAATAATAATAATAATGCTTTGCATGCAGAAAGCCCCAGGTTCAATCTCTGGTATCTGTTTTGGAAACGCTGTATTGCCATTTGACAGTCAGTGAAGACAATACAGAACTAGATGGATCAAATAGTCTGACCTGGCAGAAGGCAGATTCCTATGTTCCCATTAAAAAGTGTGCAAAATATAGACCAAACAATTCTCAAAGCACAGCGATCAGTCAAGATGAACAAAACGCTGTCCTGTCATTCCTCCACCCTGACAAATTCTCTGCTGAAGAGCTGTTTCTTCGCAGCTCCATGGAAGGGCAGCAGGGATGAGGCCAGGCAGGTCTCTCTCATGAGGGCATTCCACAACTGTGGGACGGTGATCAAAACGTCTGGTGTATGTCTTGTATTCCTACCATCTGCAGAAGGTTGTGGAGAAAGATGCCTGATGTTGATCATAGTGATTATGGATGAATAGATAATTCTTATGATACCCCAGTTTCAGGTACATCACATCATCCTTTGGGTCAACAGAAACCCTCTACCTTCCAATTCACTGCAGCAACAGTGGTAAGTAAATATGCCATATATATATATATATATATGCAGGTTTTGGTGTCCTCGGGTGTCTTCCCGTGTAAAAGTTGGGGTGTCTAGGCGACGTTTCGACGAGGTCTCACTCGTCATCTTCAGGCTGGTGCTTTCGGCTTCTTGTTACTGGAACAGAGCAGGATCTCAGTGTTTGAGTTCCTATAAATACTGTTGAGGAGGTGTGGTGTATAGCCTCCAATGTTCTGGGCAGAGAGGAGGTTCCCAGGCTGGTGTGCCTTTTCTTCTTTTGTTCCTTAATTACTTGAGGGATATCTTGAGTGATTTCTTGAGTGATTTCCTGAATCCCACTTAGGTGGGTCATTAGGTGTGGATTAGTTGCTAAAGCCTTCGTGTCTTGAACTCTTGAACTTTGTGAAGAGTTTTTCTGAGAAGATGGCTGTACTGCACTTGGTTGTGCTCTGGCTTGGCTTCGTGTATAGGGGCGAGCTGTGGTTTTGTGGCCTGTGCCAGCCAGATCTGTGTAGGGATTGCAGGGGGGTGCAGCATCCGGAGGTGCCACCCTGGTTTGGCTACTGGATGGTGTCTGTAATTTATCTGTGGAGAGGGTCTGGGTTTGGGTCTGGTGTGGTTGATTGGTGATGGCGTTCTGTGTGCCTCTGGATCTGGTGTCAGATTTTGTGGGGAGGGCTAATTTCCAGATGTCTGGCAAGCGGGATGTGTCGTCACGCTTGTTCATGTTGTGAGGGTGTTTCTCTATCTCGATGGCTTCCATGATTATTCTCTTGTGGTGATGTTCCATGTTAAAGAGCAATTTGGAATCTGCAAAATTAATTTCGTGTCCTGTTTCTTTCATGTGTTGGAAAAGAGAGGAAGTTTTTTCTTCTTTTTTGACGGCATTCTTGTGTTCTGCGATCCGTGCATTTATTCGTCTGTTTGTTTGTCCAATGTACGTGGCTGGGCAGACTTTGCAGGGTATTTCATAGACCCCTTGGTTTTCCAACTGAATTTTATCCTTGGGGTTTCTGAGGATATTGGCTATTTTTTGGTTGGTGCAAAAGGCTGTTTTGATATTGTGTTTATGGAGGATTTTGCTAATTTTATCTGTAGTGCCCTTGATATAAGGAAGGAGGGCTATGCCATTGTTTTCTTCTGTGTCTTGGTTTTTGGGGGGTGTTTCTTTTTGGATTAGCTTCGTAACCCTGTTTTGCTGGTATCCATTGGCAATTAACACATTTGAGAGATTCTGTAACTCAGTTGTCAAGTGGTCTTCGTCAGCCAGGCGTTTGGTTCTGGAGATGAGAGTCTTGGCTACGGAGTTTATTTGTGCAGGGTGGTGGTGTGATTGTGCATGTAAGTAGCGGTTGGTGTGTGTTTTTTTCGGTAGATAGTGTGTCCTAGGGAGCCATCAGGTTTTTTGTAGATTAGGACGTCAAGGAAGGGAAGTTGGTTGTTGGTTTCTATTTCCATAGTGAATTGTATTTTGGGGTGTAGGCTGTTGAGATGTGTGAGGAAGCTATCCAGTTTTTCCTTCCCGTGTGGCCAAATTACAAAGGTGTCGTCAACATATCTGAGCCAAAGTTTGGGTTTGTGTTCTGACTTGTCTAAAGCATTGGTTTCAAAGTGTTCCATGTACAGGTTAGCGATGACCGGTGAGAGGGGTGATCCCATAGGTGCTCCTTCTATCTGTTTGTATCTTTGTCCATTGTGGATGAAGTACGTGTTGGTTAGGCAGTGGTTGGTCAGGTCCAAGATGTATTCGGGGGGATTGTATTTGTTTTGAATGGCTGTCAAGGCTTCATTAATGGGCACTTGTGTGAAGAGAGATACAACATCGAAGCTCACAAGTAGGTCATTGGGTTGTAGGTTTTGCTTCTTTATTGTTTCTATGAACTGGAAGGAGTTTGGAACGTGTGAAGAGATGGATTCTGCATAGGGCTGAAGTTGCTTGGCGAGAAATTTAGCGAGATTTTGTAGAGGTGAGCCTATGGAGCTGACTATTGGTCTGAGTGGTGTTCCTTCTTTGTGTATCTTGGGGAGGCCGTAGAGTTTGGGGCATCTGGATGATTTTTCTCTGGGGATGATTCTTAGCTGGATTTCTTCACTGATAGGAGAGGCTTTTATTTTGGATTTGGTGGTTTTTTCCAGATAGGTGGTGGGATCTGTTTTTATAGGTTGGTAGGTAGGGTCTTGGAGTAGATTTGATAGTTTTGCTTGGTAGTCCGATGTGTTCATCACAACAGTGGCATTACCTTTGTCTGCTGGGAGAATGATTATGTTGTTGTCTTTCCTCAGGTTGGTGAGTGCTTTCTGTTCTTCTTTGTGTAAATTGCTTCTGGGTGGTTTGCTGGAGCAGAGGATGTTGGTGACTTCAAGTCTGATTTTATTGGCTTCATCTGGATTGATTTTGGTTAGGCTAGCTTCGACTCCGCATATGATGTTTTCCGTGGGGATGCGTCTCGGGGCGACTGCAAAGTTGAAACCTTTGGAGAGTACTTTGGTTTCAGTTGAGGTGAGGATCCTGTCTGATATGTTATGTACTGTTTGTTTCATGGGTTGTTGTGGAGGGTGGCTGGGCTTCTGGCGTTTCTCTAGTTTGTGGAGTTTGTTGGTGTGTGTGTCTGTCTTGTGTGAGGTCTCCGTTTCAGCTCTCCAGACGGCTAGTTGTTTGCATTTGTCCCAGAGTGCAGGGTGGATTTTGTTACAGAGTTTGAGGTGAAGAGTGAGTAGATCTTTGTTGGTTTGGTTTAGTAGGTATCTTTTCTTGTGTAGTTCGTTTCTGATTAGAGATAGTTCAGTTCGTTTCAGGATCCTTTCGGTAGCTGGGGTTTTAGAGTGGAATTTAAGTTGGAAGCATGTGGGAATTAAGTTGTTGTCTCGGCAGTTGCGTAGGAACAAGAGATCACATAAGATGGTGGCTCTTCGGATTTCTAGTTTCTCGTAGGTTCTTGTCAGCTGGAAGGTTTCCTCCCCGTAGAGGTGAGATATTTGCTTTCGTAGATTTTCACGGGTACAGGAATGCAGGTTTTGGTGTCCTCGGGTGTCTTCCCGTGTAAAAGTTGGGGTGTCTAGGCGACGTTTCGACGAGGTCTCACTCGTCATCTTCAGGCTGGTGCTTTCGGCTTCTTGTTACTGGAACAGAGCAGGATCTCAGTGTTTGAGTTCCTATAAATACTGTTGAGGAGGTGTGGTGTATAGCCTCCAATGTTCTGGGCAGAGAGGAGGTTCCCAGGCTGGTGTGCCTTTTCTTCTTTTGTTCCTTAATTACTTGAGGGATATCTTGAGTGATTTCTTGAGTGATTTCCTGAATCCCACTTAGGTGGGTCATTAGGTGTGGATTAGTTGCTAAAGCCTTCGTGTCTTGAACTCTTGAACTTTGTGAAGAGTTTTTCTGAGAAGATGGCTGTACTGCACTTGGTTGTGCTCTGGCTTGGCTTCGTGTATAGGGGCGAGCTGTGGTTTTGTGGCCTGTGCCAGCCAGATCTGTGTAGGGATTGCAGGGGGGTGCAGCATCCGGAGGTGCCACCCTGGTTTGGCTACTGGATGGTGTCTGTAATTTATCTGTGGAGAGGGTCTGGGTTTGGGTCTGGTGTGGTTGATTGGTGATGGCGTTCTGTGTGCCTCTGGATCTGGTGTCAGATTTTGTGGGGAGGGCTAATTTCCAGATGTCTGGCAAGCGGGATGTGTCGTCACGCTTGTTCATGTTGTGAGGGTGTTTCTCTATCTCGATGGCTTCCATGATTATTCTCTTGTGGTGATGTTCCATGTTAAAGAGCAATTTGGAATCTGCAAAATTAATTTCGTGTCCTGTTTCTTTCATGTGTTGGAAAAGAGAGGAAGTTTTTTCTTCTTTTTTGACGGCATTCTTGTGTTCTGCGATCCGTGCATTTATTCGTCTGTTTGTTTGTCCAATGTACGTGGCTGGGCAGACTTTGCAGGGTATTTCATAGACCCCTTGGTTTTCCAACTGAATTTTATCCTTGGGGTTTCTGAGGATATTGGCTATTTTTTGGTTGGTGCAAAAGGCTGTTTTGATATTGTGTTTATGGAGGATTTTGCTAATTTTATCTGTAGTGCCCTTGATATAAGGAAGGAGGGCTATGCCATTGTTTTCTTCTGTGTCTTGGTTTTTGGGGGGTGTTTCTTTTTGGATTAGCTTCGTAACCCTGTTTTGCTGGTATCCATTGGCAATTAACACATTTGAGAGATTCTGTAACTCAGTTGTCAAGTGGTCTTCGTCAGCCAGGCGTTTGGTTCTGGAGATGAGAGTCTTGGCTACGGAGTTTATTTGTGCAGGGTGGTGGTGTGATTGTGCATGTAAGTAGCGGTTGGTGTGTGTTTTTTTCCGGTAGATTTGTCCGGCACTCTGGGACAAATGCAAACAACTAGCCGTCTGGAGAGCTGAAACGGAGACCTCACACAAGACAGACACACACACCAACAAACTCCACAAACTAGAGAAACGCCAGAAGCCCAGCCACCCTCCACAACAACCCATGAAACAAACAGTACATAACATATCAGACAGGATCCTCACCTCAACTGAAACCAAAGTACTCTCCAAAGGTTTCAACTTTGCAGTCGCCCCGAGACGCATCCCCACGGAAAACATCATATGCGGAGTCGAAGCTAGCCTAACCAAAATCAATCCAGATGAAGCCAATAAAATCAGACTTGAAGTCACCAACATCCTCTGCTCCAGCAAACCACCCAGAAGCAATTTACACAAAGAAGAACAGAAAGCACTCACCAACCTGAGGAAAGACAACAACATAATCATTCTCCCAGCAGACAAAGGTAATGCCACTGTTGTGATGAACACATCGGACTACCAAGCAAAACTATCAAATCTACTCCAAGACCCTACCTACCAACCTATAAAAACAGATCCCACCACCTATCTGGAAAAAACCACCAAATCCAAAATAAAAGCCTCTCCTATCAGTGAAGAAATCCAGCTAAGAATCATCCCCAGAGAAAAATCATCCAGATGCCCCAAACTCTACGGCCTCCCCAAGATACACAAAGAAGGAACACCACTCAGACCAATAGTCAGCTCCATAGGCTCACCTCTACAAAATCTCGCTAAATTTCTCGCCAAGCAACTTCAGCCCTATGCAGAATCCATCTCTTCACACGTTCCAAACTCCTTCCAGTTCATAGAAACAATAAAGAAGCAAAACCTACAACCCAATGACCTACTTGTGAGCTTCGATGTTGTATCTCTCTTCACACAAGTGCCCATTAATGAAGCCTTGACAGCCATTCAAAACAAATACAATCCCCCCGAATACATCTTGGACCTGACCAACCACTGCCTAACCAACACGTACTTCATCCACAATGGACAAAGATACAAACAGATAGAAGGAGCACCTATGGGATCACCCCTCTCACCGGTCATCGCTAACCTGTACATGGAACACTTTGAAACCAATGCTTTAGACAAGTCAGAACACAAACCCAAACTTTGGCTCAGATATGTTGACGACACCTTTGTAATTTGGCCACACGGGAAGGAAAAACTGGATAGCTTCCTCACACATCTCAACAGCCTACACCCCAAAATACAATTCACTATGGAAATAGAAACCAACAACCAACTTCCCTTCCTTGACGTCCTAATCTACAAAAAACCTGATGGCTCCCTAGGACACACTATCTACCGGAAAAAAACACACACCAACCGCTACTTACATGCACAATCACACCACCACCCTGCACAAATAAACTCCGTAGCCAAGACTCTCATCTCCAGAACCAAACGCCTGGCTGACGAAGACCACTTGACAACTGAGTTACAGAATCTCTCAAATGTGTTAATTGCCAATGGATACCAGCAAAACAGGGTTACGAAGCTAATCCAAAAAGAAACACCCCCCAAAAACCAAGACACAGAAGAAAACAATGGCATAGCCCTCCTTCCTTATATCAAGGGCACTACAGATAAAATTAGCAAAATCCTCCATAAACACAATATCAAAACAGCCTTTTGCACCAACCAAAAAATAGCCAATATCCTCAGAAACCCCAAGGATAAAATTCAGTTGGAAAACCAAGGGGTCTATGAAATACCCTGCAAAGTCTGCCCAGCCACGTACATTGGACAAACAAACAGACGAATAAATGCACGGATCGCAGAACACAAGAATGCCGTCAAAAAAGAAGAAAAAACTTCCTCTCTTTTCCAACACATGAAAGAAACAGGACACGAAATTAATTTTGCAGATTCCAAATTGCTCTTTAACATGGAACATCACCACAAGAGAATAATCATGGAAGCCATCGAGATAGAGAAACACCCTCACAACATGAACAAGCGTGACGACACATCCCGCTTGCCAGACATCTGGAAATTAGCCCTCCCCACAAAATCTGACACCAGATCCAGAGGCACACAGAACGCCATCACCAATCAACCACACCAGACCCAAACCCAGACCCTCTCCACAGATAAATTACAGACACCATCCAGTAGCCAAACCAGGGTGGCACCTCCGGATGCTGCACCCCCCTGCAATCCCTACACAGATCTGGCTGGCACAGGCCACAAAACCACAGCTCGCCCCTATACACGAAGCCAAGCCAGAGCACAACCAAGTGCAGTACAGCCATCTTCTCAGAAAAACTCTTCACAAAGTTCAAGAGTTCAAGACACGAAGGCTTTAGCAACTAATCCACACCTAATGACCCACCTAAGTGGGATTCAGGAAATCACTCAAGAAATCACTCAAGATATCCCTCAAGTAATTAAGGAACAAAAGAAGAAAAGGCACACCAGCCTGGGAACCTCCTCTCTGCCCAGAACATTGGAGGCTATACACCACACCTCCTCAACAGTATTTATAGGAACTCAAACACTGAGATCCTGCTCTGTTCCAGTAACAAGAAGCCGAAAGCACCAGCCTGAAGATGACGAGTGAGACCTCGTCGAAACGTCGCCTAGACACCCCAACTTTTACACGGGAAGACACCCGAGGACACCAAAACCTGCATTCCTGTACCCGTGAAAATCTACGAAAGCAAATATATATATATATATATATATATATATTCTGACTGGTTCAACCTACATTTAATCCTGGAGCATCTCACTGGAATTTAAAAATTTGTCTGGAAGAAGAACAGCTTGCTTGTTTTTCACAGCTATCCTGGTCCAATTTATGATCCATTCTGCAGCAAGGCTGCTGTTTTAAACTTCAGTTCCCTGCAGACAGCTGCCACATTATATTAGTGAGATGTAAACATGCCCATTGTCTCCTATATCACATAGATATTTCAAAAGCTCTGAACTTCTATCAAGGTCATCCTTGACATTCCTGTGGGATGTACCTTCATAAAGTAGCCCACAGTATCATTTTTTATTATTATTCACATTATCAGTGCAACATGGAGAATTGGTTGTGCCAGCATATTTCCAAACAAAAGTAACATGTAAATCAGACCATGGTGTACCCTAAAGATAACCAAAGCAAGAAACCTCCTATAGTGCAGGATATGCTTCAGGATGATATCTCTCTGAAGTGCAGAGCGGCAACCGTAATATATCATGAGAAAATAGGTGATGTACCTATTAATAAACAGGCTCAGTTGGAGAGCACACAAGCCTCACTGCGAGAATTGAATTTAGCACTTGGAATAACAGGGAACGGAATTTATATTCATGGCATTGGCATACGGATAAGAGTTGGATATGTGGAACTCAGGAAACCGGCCAGTTTCTCAAGTCAAACCATTTGAGGCTTTTGAAAATGTGTTTGTGCAACTCTGAAATGAAATATTTATTAGGGATGCCAGGAAACCACTCCTTGAACTTGGAGAATTGTTGAATTGTTCAACCACTCAAACTTGCCCACTGCCTAGTCACAACAGAACTTGCTGAGGGAGCCTTTTGCTTTTCCCTCCCACACTCTGCCTGCGGGTAGCAGAAACAGAAGGTAAAGGGATAAAGGAGCCCCGTGCCAACAGCATTCCATCTGATTCCACAGAAGAGACAGTGATGGAGGCAGCTCATCTCATTCTTGAGCTCCTGGCCTGGTAAGAGGAATAGAAGACAAGGAGCAACAGCAATGAAGTCCTTATCCAAAAGACGACAGATCAGCCACAACAATGTCTTCCAAAGCAGCTACTCTATTCCGAATTTAAAAATGGAAAGTGTAATGCCGGTGGTCAACAAAAGAGGTTTAAAGAATGTCTCAAGGCAAATCTAAAAAAATGTAGTATAAACACTGACAACTGGGAAACACTGGTCTGCAAGCGCTCCAGTTGGAGAGCAGCCTTCACCAAAGGTGTCATGGACTTTGAAGACACTCAAACTCAGAACGCAAAGGAGAAACGTGCTAAGAGCAAGGCACGTTTGGCAAATCCACACCGTGATCAACTCCAGCCCAGGAACAAAGGTTCCCACTGTGGAAGGACGTATGTGTCCAGAACTGGCCTCCACAGTGACTTATGGACTCATTGTTAAGATACGCAAAACAAAGCCCGTCTAGCCTTTGAAATTTGCAATTCTTTGAATTTTGCAATGCCAAAAATAGTGTGTAAAAAGGGGAGCATAAAAACACATATGTTCAAGAAAATACCCAGGGCTTTTCCAGTGACAGTACTCACCATATGGAGAACTGGCTGCTCATCACAGCAAACTGTGCTGACACATGTGGAACTTCTATCCATATATGAGTATCACCATCCCATTTTTCCCTTTAGCAAAAAGTTGTGACAATATACAAAAATACATTTAACTAAAGGAAAATGCTTACAAACATGTGCATGCGCAAAACTGCATCTTGGGGGAAAGGGACACTAAAATACTGGTTAATTTTGTAACTAATGCAAAAATTTGGCAAACTGAACTTAAGACTCTTTAAAGTGGTGTCATGCTGCTTTAAACTTATAGTGCAAATGGGCAAGTAGTCTGCACAGTCCTAAATGTCAGGCAATGCAGCCACACATCTTCTTGCATGATCCTACTGAAGCTCGACTGAATTCAGTGGGGCTTGTTCCCAGGTAAACTGTGCAGGTTTTTGTAGCTTCTGTTCTGGTCGGCAGCAAAATTGGAGTTGGAATGAGTGTGTGTTTGTGGTGGCGGGTCCAATAAAGGGTAAGTGATTCATTACGAGAGGGGACACCTCCATCATTATTGCTGGAGCCAGTCCACATGTTGGGTGCTCAATGTCTACAGCAAGGTGCCTCCTCTAATCAAGGAGGGTCCACTGCATGGTGCTGGAGTCTGATCTTCCAGGGCTTTTAATCATGCATGGAGCCTATCTGAATAGAGCAGGCTTCACATGCCAGGCATCCAAACCCCAGCACATGAGTGGCTGGAGGAATAATGACTGAGAGACAGGGAAGCCGCAGTGCTAACAGGCTCATCCTTGCTCTCACAATGGCAATCATCATCTGTGCAAGGAAAGGGGAAGCAGACTCTGTGAACAGGCCTGCAGTGTCATTGGCATCAGACGCTATACAAGCAGAAGCTTTTACACACATATACATCATTCCATCAATCTATCTTTGACTCTTTTTAATAACCGCGGTCGATCTTTATCTTCAAGATTATGCCTTCTCTGCACGGGAAAGGCCTCTTGTCATTCTCATTGTAAATAACATCCTTTTCTCTCCCTCTCTTTTTGTCCCAGAATGTATTTCACTGCTCAAAAGAGCTTCTAAGCTCGCTGAACAAAGCTGTCAGGGCAAATGAATTGCTCAGTCCTGATGTTTGCTATTAGCAGATCTTATACTGATAGGATAATAACCTTTCTCTCCCCCCCCCCCCCGCGCCCCGTCTCCTTCATACATGAAAGGCATTTTTGTGAGCTGAATTACAGTCCCAGATAGAAAAGACGTGCTCTGCACATACATTCCTCCCCATAATTTTGTGTTTGTTATCTTGAATGGATGACAGTAACCACGGATCAGCAACTGAAATATACTCGAAATGAGTACCACATGTACGGTGTTTATGCCAGCCCATAAGGCCGGCTAGTGGCAGAGGCCTGTGGTTTGCAGAGCACTGTTTTTAATACTTTGTGCAATTTAATATCAAGTGCCATAACTGGAATATACAATAGTGAGAAGAAAGAGGTATGAAAAAATAAACTGCTCATGATATCACATATTGGTTTCCAGCGAGACTCCGGGGTGGTTATGTCAAACAAGTACCTACTTGTTTATTTTAATATACTCAAGTGATCATTTTTCTTCGAGGGTAGATAAGTGTACAGATTTTTAATGTATGTAAGCAGTTGCTACTTGTTTAAAGATTGGAAAGCAAATGGCAAAGGTTTAGTTAATAGAACAATAAACTCTGGGAGATCACAGATTCATAAAGGGACTAAGTGAAGATAGGAGAATGACAAATAGCTTCAACTTAATGCAAAGTAATTCCATTTTTTTCATGTATGGCTGCCAAAATCCACATTTAGTGATACTTCCATTCCTTCCCTGAAACTTATTCAGGAGGAACTTATTCAAGAGGAACCCTAATAAATCTGACCAAGCAAATCATGATCTATTTGGTTAAGAAATATTGCATGTAATATGTGAAATTTAAAAGTATTTTGGGAATTCCGGCTTATGTCAAACATCAGAGGAATTTTGAAGACCAGTGTTTCAGTACTGCTAGTTGAGTTTATTAGGAACATGGTAGTTCTGTATAAACCTACCCACCCATGACAGCGATGAGATTTTCACTTTAAGCAGAATTGGAGGCAAATTTGGAACTTTACCCATAGGCCAAATTTTTGAAGAATTTCAAGAAAAATTCAGTCTACTTATCACATTTAATCTGCTTATCAAAATGGGCTCTGAGCCTAAAGCAAAATAGATGCTGAAAGGTACCCACAAAAGTACAAAAGGGAAGCATGAGATCTGCAACATATTGCTATTTATTTTTAGCCAACTGTATTATTGAAATAGCCTTGGCAAAAGGCGAAAGATTTATACGATCTGAAGAGAAACCAGAGTATATGGAATCAAGCTGGCATTTTGAAGATGGATGAATTCATTTGATAAATATATTTGTTTTTCCTCATTATAACACTAATGCTTTTATAAGATTCATGCAGCAAACTGTTGCTAATCCATCATGTCTTTATTGCTGTTGATTTCATTGGGATGTAAATGTAGGCCCAAATATTCTCCTCAATAGAAAAAAATATATCCATAGACTCATGGCCTTAGCAGAAAGTAACATATAAATAGAGGTGTGGTTTCTGATAGTCTTGCACCAGCAGATCATTTTTGATTTGCATAATTTTCTCTAGAGATTATTTTCATTTTGGAATATATATAACATCTTGCCCATTTTAAGGAGATGTCATTGTTATTTATTTTTTAAACACCGTGTTATTTTAGGACCCACAGTTTCCAAATATCCTTCCAGCAGAATACCACAGAAAATGTGATATTGAAAACAACACTTTCCCTTAATTTTTAAATGTTCACTCTGAGGTCCCTAAACTTTGTTAGAGCTTTACACATAACCATTATGTAATACCCATTATTACTTCTCTAGAGAAGTAAACAGGGGACTGAAAACAAGATCAAAGTGCAGAAGGAAACTGTTACCAATTCAGCCACCAGAAAGCAACCGCAACTGAAAGACCAAAGGGAAGTCGAGTTTTATAGAACTGAAAATGTAAGAGAATGTGTTATGCCAGGATGGATGAGAAATTCAGCAAACATGGGTGATGCTCAAAGAAAATGTAATGAAAATGATGTATAGATTATATGAAACACCAGTGAAACTTGGTAAGATGTATAAAACTTGTAACAAATGTTGGAAATGTAAAGAAAAAGAGGGAACATTTTACCATATGTGGTGGGAATGTAAAAAAGTGAAATGCTTCTGGGAAATGATTTATAATGAGATGAAGAAAATGTTGAAATATACATTTATTAAGAAACCAGAAGCATTTCTACTTAGAATAGTAGGGAATGAAATAAGCAGGAATGATGTGAAACTGTTCAGGTATGCAGTGACAAAAGCAAGAATTTTGATGGCCCAGAAATGGAAGCAGGAAGAAATGCCGACCAAGGAAGAATGGAGAATGAAACTGACGGAATATGCAGAGATGGACAAATTGACTGGGAAAATAAGGAACCAACGCGACCAGAGATTTTCCGAGGAATGGAGCAAATTTACAGAATATATCAAAAATGAATGTGAGGAACAACTAACGCTTGTTGGCTTTCAAGAAGCTTTGTGAAAAAGATTGACAGAAATGTTGTTTGAAAGAAAGGTTAAGACTAAGAGAGATAAAGTGCAATATAAATTTAAGAAATGTGAGATGTAGAGAGATTATGGAGAATTGTCAGATAGGCTGATGGAAGTCCAAAAGATGTTTATGTATAAAACAAATGTTAAATTTGGATAAAATGTTTATTGGAAATTGAATAAAAAATATACAAAGATGATTGTGGTTGTAGTCCCTCACATCTGGAGAGCACTAGGTTGGAGAAAAATAATTTAGATACTCAGATATCCTAGTAAATCTGAATGCTATTCACATAGTTTTTAGCATCAGAAGTAGGGGGTCCACTTATGCATCACAAAAAAATGCAGCATGCTGATTTTCATAAAATTTGCATAAGGTGCTATATGGGTATATATACTGTGTAAAAATAATTGCTATAATTTAAAAAGGAATACAATACATCTTATCATATTGGAGAAGGCACTCATAAGTCTGTGCTGTTAGTCTAGCTTTCTATGTGAATGTTTGAGTTAACACATCAATACTCCATATACTTTCCATAAAATAATTTCAACCTTAAAATCTGTTAATGCAAGCAGTGATAACAACGATAATATAAAAGGGAACAAAAGAGCAGATGACAATTTAATGACATGCAACCTAAGAACAAAAGTGCTGCAGGAACCAGATATCTTAAAATTCCAGAACAGAACAGCTTCAGCAGTAAAATAATAATAATAATAATAATAATAATAATAATAATAATAATAATAAATGTTTTAGTTCTGTCAGGAGAAAGGGTTTAAGCTGCACTCCTAAACACACTTGCATGACAGTGAGTCCCATTGAAATCACAGCGACATACTTTCAAGTGCTTAGGATTGTGCCATGAAAACATCTTCAGAGAAACCAGGAGAACTTAACTCTTTGGCAGAAGACCATTCAGGATGGAGTAAAGCTAAGTCAAGCTGCAATGCTATTCCCATTTAAGTAGAAGTAAGCACTGTTACACTCGCCAGGCTTACTTCAGAGTAGACCTGAATATGCTTGTACTGTCATATTCTTTGATGAAATCTCAAGCTTTCAGAGGATAGATTCTTAGGCAATTCTGTTGGATGTTGTTATGTTGGAGCCATTTGGCATAACCTACAGAACACAGCTGCTAGTTAAAACTACTAATATTGCCAGTGACCGAGGTTCAGCAGTTAAGACTGTGATCCAGAAACCTGATGCACTTGAGCTTACTGAGGTCAGTGAGTTGGTTTATGATTCATATAAAAATAAGGAATTAAAGTTGCAGTCCTTTGAACTCATTGAACGGCCCATGTGAGTGGGGATTCCACTGTTTCAGTTCCCAGCTATTTCCTTGTCCAGGAAGTGAGATATAATATTTGACTGTGCATAAAATAAAAATATACTTCAGTGACAGATGATCATTGTTGAAATGCCAGTTAAAGACAATGGGAGTGCCTCCATAGAAGTGACCACTGAAGTTTTTCTTCTAATTGCACAGGAACCTAGATTATACCAGGTCAGTCTACTTGTAAGAACTCTAGATTGTACCTAGTGCTGATCCAAAATTGCTCCTCCAAATTCTCAAAAAGTTATTCCTCTGTGAGAGAAGTTCCCATTTTCCTACCTCATTATTGGGGGACTTCATAATTTCTTTGTAATTCAATGGTTATGAAGTTTTGAGCTTGCTATATCGATGTGATACGGCTGAAGGTACCGTGTCCGCATGTCTCTCTGTGTGTGTCTTTTTCTTTCCAAGAAACATTTATTCAGCACACTCCAACCACCCTGGCTGCCCAGGCTTCATGGTCTGAAAGAAAGAAAGAAGACAATGGAAGAAGTTACCTCAACATGTCTTCCCTTGTTCTTTAGTTGTAGTGCAAGTATCCAGGAAGGCTGCAGAGTATAGAATAGTGGTTTTAAAATGAAAGGGCACTCACAGACAACTTTCAGCCACTTGAAAAGTATGGTAAGTATGGAAAAAATAAAACACGTCAAACCCTGTTCTCCAGGCATAAGAATTTCACCCAAATTTTCTCTACCCTTTAATAATTTGAAAATGCAAGTTTTGTTTTCACCAATTGATGGAGAATGGTAAAGTTAAAATGAGTGCAGCACTTCAGGGGGGAAACTGCTATGTTGAAAAGAAAAGAAAAGAAAATTAGCATAATCCTTTCATGTGCAAGTTAACTAAATTCAGGAAGCTTTTCATGTGGGAGAACATTCAACAAGATCACACACAGAAATAACAATTCACTAATTTTAGCACCCCTGCCTACCTTTGCATCCTCCATAAAATCCCAAGCACTCCCCAGTGTAGGTGACTTCATGTTTAGCATGCCTTTCCCGTGATTTCTAAGGATAACTCCAGTACCAGTGGTTGGGGAGCACAAGCAACATAGTACTATTGCCCTCATGTCTTGCTTGTGGGCTTCCCATCTCTTCTCTGGTTGGCTAATATGGGAACAGAATTCTGGATTCGATGGATCATCAGTCTGATCCAGCAGGGCTTTCCTTATGTTTATATGTGGCTTACGTATAACTATATCAAGCATCTCATGTACTGTTTCTTCAGCAACTAGTGGGCACCCCATTCCTGCCACATGGCTGAAAACCCACCTTCACCGCAAGCCATCCAGTGAATCTGAGTGGAATCCAATGTCGTGCTAAGGTGAATTTACCATCACCTCAATGATTTCTGCTTCTGCGGTCAAACATCCTCACGCATCCTCCCTCTTATGTACATCTTATGTACCCTAAATCAGTTTTAGGTATGCCCGCAACCCTCTGGAGAAGATTTGAGAAGGGCACAGGGTGCACACAATGAGGGAGACCCATTACACAAGCTGAAATGGGGTGAAGGGGTGCTGCCCACCAGAGACCACAGTCAGATTAGATGTTGCTTCAGCACTAACTAGGCCCCAACTGAGCAGCTTTATTGCTAGCACTGGTGCTTCCTGGCCTGTCATTAGGGTCCTGAGCCAAAGCAAGGAATATGGCTTCCTCCTCAGGAGTAGCGCTTAGGGATTTCTGACTTTACAAAGCCAGAGACACCTCAATTTAAACATGCCACTGTCTGTCTTTCCAGAGTTATAGGGAAGAATTTGGTGGGTCTGAAGTGAGGGGAAGGGTGAGATTAGTCAGAGCACAAATGGCTTTCTTTGCATGGGGCAGGGGCACCTTCCAGGTTGATGGTTTTAGGGTGCTGTCTGTTTCCCATTAAACTGTAAAACCAGCAAAAGCCAGTCCTTTTCTGCTGAAAGTTAGTTGAGGAAGGTGGCGAACTGTAGGAATGGATCAACTTGTGCAGTGACTACAGATGGTTGCCAGTATTCACTTTCATTCAGTCTATTGCATTCATCATACAAGCAAAAAAGATATATTGTTAACAGGGTATGTGCTTATTCTTTGGAGGGAGAGGTATTTACACAGTGCAGAACAAATTGGGATTCATATATTGATGTGCGTAACTCCCCTGCTGTAACTCCCCAGCTGTACTCTTTTTTTACAGCAGCCAAAGGAAAAAACAAAACAGTGTATCAACTCTCTACCATACACAGCTTTCCAGGGAGCTTATATGACTCAATTCCAAACTGTATCCCTCCAGGCTTTATAAAGTGTAATATGTAAACAAGTTTGTGGTGGCTATCCATCCAAGGGAGGATAAGGCTGAGAGGATGGAATGAGGAGCAGAATAACTAGGCTGGCAAGCTCTCAGGCTACCCTAGAAGATTTGAAGATGACAGTGATTGTTGTGTTGTCGCAAACAGCCAAGGAAGCTTAAACTTCCGGAAGTTTCATAAGATAAGACCTATTTGAGTTAAGGGACACAGCATTCACACTGTTTTCTCAAGTGTTTCTTGCCAAAAGGAAAATGAAGAAAAGAGGTGCCCAGATAGCTACAGTGATGTTTAACAGGCTTACTCTAAAAGGGGTTTTAGGCATTCTTTTATTTTATCATTATTTTATATCAAAATTCTGGCAAAATACATATCAGACTAAAGAAGCCTATTGATGTCAGCAGTTCCAGGGATGATGTCTAATTGGGCGATTGGATGTGATTCTGCGAATGAGTCACAGATGTAATTGTTTTGGCTGCACAGGCTTGTCTGTGTTTTCATGTTGTGGTTCATTTAACAACCAAGCCTGAAACTTCCAGACTACTGTTACACAGAAACAGACATGGCTTGCTAGCAACTTGATAGACCTGGCAAAATTTTGCACTCTGAAAAACATACAATCCAGCTCAATGCCCCAAGAACCAGTGCACTGGGACTTTGTGACACTGCTTTAGAGGAGTAACACAGCCCAGCTGACAGCATTAACACAGTATCATCCATAGATGTGAAAGCACTTCAGAGATGTTTACTTGCAGTATATTTAGGCAATAAATCTAGCTTTTGGTGAGGTGAGGGAATGAGTTCAAATTGAGTTACACCCACATTTGAATGTTTGTGCTCATGTTGCTTTGCTTCCACAGCACCACTCTAACATTTTATCAATGAATTATGGTTACAAGGGTCTGATATAGCCATAAACATCATTAATTCCTGTCTTGCAACCTCGTTAGACTTGTCTTGTATTACAGGAACATAGGAACCATGCGTCAGACCACTGGACCATCTGACTGGCAGTGGTTCTCCCACCTCTGCCCAGAGATGTTGGGGATAAAACCAGGGACTTTCAGATCTGCTCTGCGTCATTCTGATTAAGTCTGTTATTCAGGTACAATTCTGAACTGTTAAAGCTGCTCCTCTTCAACCACATTGACTATAAAGGAGATTTAAAAACAGTTTCCCTCTTTTCACATAAGTGGATGAAATTTGCAGACAAAGAAGCCAGCACAGAGTGGATTAAGCCTAGCAATTTTCAAGCAGATGCATTAGGTAGTTTTCATGCACAGGATCTGAGAAAAAATTGAAGAAATTTAAAAAGAAGTTAAAGAAAAGTTCTGACCATTTTTAATTTTTTTCCTACTATACACCAGAATTGGATGCAAATTGCAGGTATGGTCATTTCTTCTGAGGTTCCCCTCAGAAGCCTTTTACAAAGCAGATTTTACATTTCAGAAAGGCAGATGCAGCAATTCTCCTGAAAGGATAGACTTTATCATTTTGCAATGGGAAGATAGAAATTATGTTCCTTCCCCTAGGTTTCCTTTTGTTTTGGTGGTTGGGGGGGGGGGAGGGCAGCAGCAATCAGTATCAAAAAGGCGACATAAGGGAGATGCCCCTCAGTAAGCAACCTGCCAAATGTAAGAAAAACAGGTCCAGGGGCTACCATTTAATTCAATGTAGGAAAAAACCTTGGAAAAATCACAATTTATTTCTCAGCACCCTACCTTTCCAGGAAATACCCACTATAAAGGAAAAGAGAAAGAAATTATCTTTTTAATTCTTTGTTAGTAAAAAGAACAGTTGGGAAAGAAGCAGACCATTGTGATAATTCCATTGCTTATGCCCTATTCTCACAACGAAAACCACATGAAGAGCAGTTCTTGTTTATTTATTTCATCCTTTCCCTGCCCCCAAATCACTGTGATTGGAGTGGCCTTGGAAAATAATTCACTGTGATTAAAAGATAGACCTGCTCATCAAAACAAAATATCCCCCTCCCCTCTCTACTTCCATTTCCTCTCTACCCCATCCCTTCTCCACTCTGGGCATTTCCTGACTTAAGTTTAGCTTCATTTCTCAGGTAGGGTGGTGAGGAAAGCTGTGCTTTTAGCTAGCTAGGCCGCAGAGTCACTTGGAAGCTCACAGGGTCCCTGATCCTCCTCAAGATGCCTTGTTAATGGAGTGATCCAACTCAGGAACATGAGGTCATGACTCAAATCATCCTTGTTCTCCTCATTATCCAGGTCATGCACAGAGGTGACAGTCCATTGCCCAAACTGAATTATTATGGAGATTGGGAACATCAATAGCAGACTTCAAACGATGTTTGGGCAGGGGCAGCTTATTATGCTGCTGTTTCTAAAATCCCCATCGTATTGAGTGTATAAAAGTGCCATCCTTCTGCAAGCCAAGGCAGTGTAAAGCTTGTTCTAGAAATGCAGACCTTTTCTTATAGCAGAGCAGCAGCACTGAACTCATCACTCAGAGTTTTCTGTAGGATTCTAGTCAACATGGATTAACACTTTTGGGACTAACTAACTACTTGTTCCTTTTGTACTTGGAACAAATCTTTGCACAAATCCTCTTTCTCCAACAAAATGCCCAATTACTTCAGGATAGTGTGACAATGCAGGCATGCTGAAAATTCCCTGCACAAATACACTGCAGCTTTCAGCTTCACCCCTTCATGTCGCAATGGAAGCTCATTAATCATACAGATTTCAAAGCACCATCCACACTTTATATTTCCTGTCAATCTGGACAGCTAGGGCCAAGAACACCTTGGTCTGCCTTCCAGCCTGCAATCAATTAAAGACACACTACCTGCTGGGAAGTGCAGTCCCGGGAATATTGGGCCAGAGACAATTCTCACTATGTTCAGCAAGAATTACACCCGGGGCAACTAATCTGGTAACCTCCAGATGTTGGAGAAGGTCCATAACTGGCAAAGCATCTGCCTTGCAAGCAGAAGGTCTCATGTTTACTTACTTGCAGGATCGTTTTTCTCCACATGTTCCCGCTCAATGACCTCAATCTGCAGAGCTGGCACTGTTACAGGTGCTACGTAACACTTGTAAGAAATGGACCTTTTAGTGTGCGAGATCTTACACTTTGAAACTCCCTGCTTGTTGGTATCAGGCAGGAGCCTGCAGGGTACTCTTTTCAGCACCTGCTTAAATATTTTTTTTCCAGCAAGTCTATCCAGGCACACAGATGTTGACCTTTCAATCTCATTGAAACACGCAGAGGGGTGGACTAGATGATTCTTGCGGTCCCTTCCAGCTCTAAGATTCTATGATTCTCTTTAGTCTACTGTTTATTCTAATTACCTTTTAAATGTTTTAAATGACACATTTTTGTTGATAATTTTAATAGTTCTTGGAAAACATTTAAAGGCTGTATTGCAACTGTGAGGGGAGAGACTCCATCAGGCAAGGCCTGTTTCCACCTGCAACCCTCCGACCCTAGGACTCTAGCCTCTGCTTCTCAATGTGTATTGTATTGTTTTATGTACTGTGGCTTGCTGTTGTTTTATTGAAATAGTTTAGATATTATTTATTGTAACTGTTGAGTGGATTTCTGTTTAACTTTTATATGTTGATATTATTTTACACTATTCTAATGATTGCTGAATGTTACTTTTTTGAAGTAGGTTGCCTATTTTAAAGTTATGTTTTATTATCACATTTTTGTATTGCATTCGATTGTTATAAGATGTACATTTTTTGTTTCTTCAGCTTGTAAACCGCCTTGAGTATTGTAAGATAGAAAGATGGTATACAAATTAAAAACGATGATGATGATGCAATCAAGCGGAAATTATAATTTTGTTAAATAAAGGAAAATAAATCTCAAGCATCTCCAGTTACAGTTGGGAAGCACTCTTGCCTAAATCATGTGCATCGCACCCACAGCCATAGTAACTAGTCACTTTCCTTTTCTGCTTGATAGGAAGGAGAGTGTTTGCTGTTTTACAAATTCTTTCTCGTCCTGGAATTTGGGCCTCATTGAAAGAAAGGAGGTGGAACAACACGGCTGTTTATTTACATGCACTTCCTTATTTGGTAATATTACCCGTCATTTCTTGGCTGCAAGATCAGACAGACAGCACCACAAACTGCCACACCTAATGTCTCTGAAGCAACCCATCTGCTTCCGCAGCAGTAGATGTTGTTTAATTACCCCCACTGAGTCACTTCCTTTTTGCTGAGGGAGCTTTGTGCTGGTTTTTGCACTTGTATCCCTTGGCTGTGTAAATTCCAAAGTCGGCAGGCAAAGGTAAAGTGTTCATTTGGAGCCATTCTCTAGGGTATGCCAAGCAGATGATGGATTCATCCACATTCATCTATATGGGTGGTGGGACTCTAGTGTGCCTTTGCACATCATGTGCACCTCATCAGTATCACCCTTTCATCCTTTTCTTGCCAGGATCGGTATGAGACACCTGTGGTCAGTGCAGAGGGGAGATGATGCTTACCTGTCCTGCCACTGGTGTCTCCGCACTTACCAGGAGGAAGAGGGGGCAAGGCAGTGGGGAGGTAGATTCACTGCAAATCCACAGGCAGGACAGTTTGGGGTATGCACACCACTGTCCATAATGCATCTTGCAATGCCGTATGATAACCCTCCTTAGGCAATAACCTATGGAATTTGCTTCCACAAGGTGTGATGCAGGCCACCAACTCATATGTTGCTAAGTAATTATTCTCTCTCTTGCAGGTTTGGGTTTTATGTTTCTGGGGCTTTCTTTTGAGATCTGGTTATCCAGTCTTCAAATCTCACACCCCTAAGGACCTATTTGGTGCCTGCACATTGGGACAATTATGGGCTGAGCTGCCTGCCCGTTTCAAGATGTGAAATTTGTGGTGCTTAAATGGAATAGTCCTGCCCCACATCATACCTGCTTTGTTTGGGAGGGGGCACTTTGGAAGCTTAGTGTTAAAATTCATGAAGGCAGAAGAAACTCACATATTAGTATGCTGGGGTACTAATACCACAGTATAAGAAGAACTATTGTACTAGAGGAAGCTCATGTACCCTTGTCAAAACTATGCCTGGAGACAGACATTATTCCCCCATTACATTGGGGCAACTCCCATCATCCCTGATCATTGCCCATGGTGGCTGGGACTCATGGGAGTTGTGGTCCAGAAACATCTGGAGGGCCAGTGTTTGCACATCACTGCATTTTATTTTTCAGAGCTTTGTGAGATCAGGAGAAACCTTGACAATAGTGGCCTGGAACTCTAATGTCCACTTCCTTGACCCATATGCCTACTTAGTGCTTTGTCAGCAGAAGTCATGTTCTAGACCTCCATCTGAGGCCTAGAAACCCCATATAAATAATGCCACCTAAACTTTTGAACCTGAACTAGATGTTTCATCTTGAAGACACCACCTTGGCTCCATGGTGCTTGCTTCCAAAAATAACGTCCCATGTGTCTGCCTCAGCAAGCAAAATGTGTGATGACATAGCTCAAAATATGAAATAGTCTGTGACCGCATCTCAGCTAGACATCCCCTATCCTTTATCTGATCATCTTTCATCATCTCTCCTGCCTCTGTCTCCTCCCTTCCTCTTTGTCTCTGACTCCTACTGTTCATTGTTCTTTGAGATGAGTCCAGACAGGAATCTCTTTTTGAGAAAGTTCAATTTCCAGATACCAATTAGGATTGGGGGGGGGGGTGGTGGTAGGGATCCAGCAGAGCCTATTTCTGGCATGAGCTAAATGAAAAACTCAGGGCAAGTGCTCTGTCATGCACAAAAGGATTGGAAATCCAGGACAGTGTTCAGTAGGACAAATAGACATATTATTGTTTGAAGTCAAGCTGGTGAAAATCATTTGTCCCACACACTAACCTAAAGATTTCGCTGAAGCAATTTAAGGTTTGCAGCATTTCATATTAAAGTCAACTGTGTGCTAGCTGCTGGAGCATGTTGCTACTAGTCAGTTTGCTGCTTTCTGCACCATTTATCAAGTTCCTGTTGAACCGTGGAGTACTGGGTGTAAATTGGTTCTTCAGGTGAAGAAGATATAATGAGACTTCTGCTGAAGGGGACCAAAGGCCTTTCTAGTCCATCTCTCTCTCTCTCTCTCTCTCTCTCTCTCTCACTCTCACTCTCACTCTCACTGTGTGTGTGTAAACAATAGCAAGTCAAATCCAACTGGGAAATTCATAAGTTCTGTTGGATTATTCACAACAGGAGATATGCATAAAGACTTAAGAAGATCTTGCTGAATCATGCAAAAGCCCATTTAGTCCAGCATCCTGTTCTGTCAATGACTCAACAGTGGCAGATTTTTGCCATAACGTTACAGGGCCACTGAAAGAATTGCATTGGCTGCCAATTAGCTACTAAGATATTATTATTATTATTATTATTATTATTATTATTATTATCCCACCCATCTGGCTGGTTTCCCCAGCCATTCTGGGCAGCTCCCAACTTAATATTAAAAACACGATAAAACATCAAATGTTAAAAACTTTCCTAAACAGGGCTGCCTTAGATGTCAATAATAATAATAATGATAATAATAATAATTTGTTTCATTTCTACATCACTTAATGTTTTTAAGAAAAATCTCAAAGCGGTTTACAGAATATTAAGACATCAATAAAACAATCTGAAGAAAGTCAGATATAGAGTCAGAGCAACATAATTAACAGAAACCTAAAATATTATATTAAAGATTTCAAAATAAAACATTACAAAGGAGGTCAACTACAGAATTCATATTTAGCAAAACAAAGTTAACAAAAAATATTAAAACATTTCAAAAAAAAATTCTAAATGAAGTCAAATATAAAATGCACATTTAAAACAGCACAATTAACAAGATAATAAAATATTATCATAAGCATGACATGGCTGTTTGGCGGGTACAAAAAGATGGGGCAAAAGAATCCAATAGTTAGGGTTTCTAAAAGTCAGATAGTTGTTTATTTCCTTAACATCTGATGGGAGGCAGTTCCACAGGGCAAGCGCCACAACTGAGAATGCACTCTGCCTGGTTCCCTGCAACCTCACTTCTCACAGTGAGAGAAATAGCAGAAGACCCTCGGAGCTGGACTTCAGTGTCTGGGCTGAATGATGGGTGTGGAGACGCTCCTTCAGGTATACTGGGTCGAGGCCGTTTAGGGCTTTAAAGGTCAGCACTTTGAATTGTGCTCAGAAAGGTACTGGGAGCCAATGGAGGTCTTTCAGGACCAGTGTTATATGGTCTCAGTTATATGTTCAATTTGATGGTGCTGGACTTCAAAGCTCTATACAGCTTGGGACAAGGATACCTAAAAGATAGTCTCACCCCTTACATACCCAATTGATCACTTCAATCTGTAGCTCCTGCAGATTCCAGCTCCCCAGGAGGTCCTTTCTGTACGAAAATAAAATACCTGTAAGCCCCCAAAACTTTGAAAGTCAGGTGGCTTTAACAAAATGTAAGGAAACCAATGTAATTCTTCCCCTGCCTGTTCAGATCAGCATCTCCTTCCATAAATGGTTTCAGCATCAGCAACAAACCCCTTCATTCTCTTCATTCTAATGTTGCTGCCTTTCAAATGGAGATCAAAAGTTTGTTGTCGCTTGAAACTGGCCAGCATGGAAAGGCTATGCTTGATTCAGCAGCACAGGTGACGTCAATCTGTGTCATGTAAAGGGCAGTGGCTTCCTAATTGCTCTTTGTTTAACGGAGATGATAGACAGGTGCTCGGGTGATGCCTAAACTTTCACATAGAAGATTTAGAACTTAACACAGTCATTCTCAGTCTTACGTTTTCATAGTTAGCTACACTCTTATGTTGCTCACGTTTATTTCAATGGGGAATGCAAAGGAAAATCTACCTAGTCAGTTGTGTCCACATGCACACAGCAAATCAGTCTGTTCCCAATCTAGGTTACTTTCACATTTGATCACCCATAAATCCATTTCCATATTAATCTTCATTTTTTAAAAAAATAAGTCTGCACGCGAATTTGCATTCACAATTTGAGTGTATTTCCTTTCAAAATAAACATCTGTTTCCTTCTTTGTTTCTGAGCTGCGAAGTGCATCAGGACATTTGGGAAATGTAGAAGCTATTACATAATTTAGCCCTAGCCCACATATTAGTCCAGGAGATGCAAAACAGGTGTTCATTTCAGAATTGCAAAGATTGAATTTCTTATACATCATGTATATCTCTGTGTGAGTGAGCGAATACACACACACACACACACACACACACAAACACGTATACAAAAGGCTTGTGTCCCTTCTCCTCTAACCCCCAGCTACTTACCTTTGATAGTAAATATTCCCGAATATGTGAGCTGCAGCTACTCTATAATTAATTCAAACAGATCCATTGTAAGATTAAACGTGCTTATGTTTAAAACACACCTCTTTAACAGCTGCAAAGGTTCAGCTACTGCAGAGTAAATGAACAGCAGGCAGAGAAATGCTCAGGCAGTTATCTATCTGGCACATATTTAAGAAGAGCAAGGGGAAATTTTCTCAGGTACAGCACCTTTACTTTTTCACATATAATCTGACGACTCTCCTGTCTCCATATGTAGATGGAGATGGTACAAGGACATGCTCTATACATGAAAAACTTCACCATCATTAGCAAGACAAATGTTAACATCTCTTCTGGGCTGAATGCCCGCTAAATATCCAAATATGCCTCCTTCCTAATGAAGGTTCTGAAGCTTGGATATATCCTTTCAAATCTCTGGTAATAAATTCGCAAGCTTACTTTCTAGAATCAGTTTCTCTAATTCTATTTCAGGTCATGTGTTGTGCACAATTCATAATCAATTGCAAAGGATTAGACCCGAGGCTCACTTAATAGGGAGACCTTAATAGGGCAGATGGCAAAACAGTCTGTGGCAAAAGTGGGTCTGGTGGGCTATTTGGAAAATTGATTTTGTTCAAATGCTGCAGTTATTATGCTTGGGAACCTCTATGCAAATTTCACACACTGAACTCTCTTCTTCAGTCAAACATTTCACAGCTGAAGATACGGACTTGCTTATAATATTGCAATACTCACACTGCCCAAGGTGAACTCACTGTTATCCCTTCTGAAGGATGCCTTATGTCAGGGCCAGGCAAATTGTAGTCCTCCAAATGTTGCTGAACTACAACTCTAATCACGTATCACCATTAGCCATGCTGAGCCCTAGGTTAGCCAACTCTTCATTTGCTTTGGGGCTAGCTAATGAACCCTAGGCAATGAGAGATTTTACTTTCTTGGGCTCCAAGATCACTGCAGATAGTGACAGCAGCCACGAAATTAAAAGATGCCTGCTTCTTGGGAGAAAAGCAATGACAAACCTAGACAGCATCTTAAAAAGCAGAGACATCACCTTGCCAACAAAAGTCCGTATAGTTAAAGCTATGGTTTTCCCAGTAGTGATGTATGGAAGTGAGAGCTGGACCATAAAGAAGCCAAAGAATTGATGCTTTTGAATTATGGTGCTGGAGGAGATTCCTGAGAGTCCCATGAACTGCAAGAAGATCAAACCTCTCCATTCTTAAGGAAATCAGCCCTGAGTGCTCACTGGAAGGACAGATCCTGAAGCTGAGACTCCAATACTTTGGCCACCTCATGAGAAGAGAAGACTCCCTGGAAAAGACCCTGATGTTGGGAAAGATGGAGGGCACAAGGAGAAGGGGACGACAGAGGATGAGATGGTTGGATAGTGTTCTCAAATCTACCAGCATGAGTTTGACCAAACTGCGGGAGGCAGTGGAAGACAGGAGTGCCTGGCGTGCTCTGGTCCATGGGGTCACGAAGAGTCGGACACGACTGAACAACAACAACAACAACAGTGAAGCCTATTTCAGATGCCATTGGACAAAAGCTCCCATCATCTCAGACCGTTGACCATGTTGATGGGGGCTGATGGGAAGTGTAGTCCCTAACATTTTGCTGTGGTCCCGGTTGTAAAGTATATGATGCACATCCCACATAGTGTCAACATGGAAGGTCAAGGATAAGAAGTGTGCAGAACAAAATATTCTTGTGAATCAACATACTTGGTTGAGTAAAACATGTGCCACTAGGCAAATGATTCAAATGGAGACGAATTGTTATAATGCAGGGGATGTCTAAAACCCTCCTGATAAATGCCAGTAATTTTACTGAAATGCTTCAGTGTTTTCTTCTGAATTCCACAGTTGATTTGCCTGAGGGAGGAACTTCCCAATTAGCTTGCTACTTATTATTTTAAATCACACTTTTCCTCCATGATGAAATTCAAAGTGACACACAAGGTGGAGGTGTGTGGGGGGGGTCTCTCATCCAGGTACAAACCAGACCCAGACGTGCTTAGCTTTAGCTAAAGCTGCTACATCATCTGCCTTCAGACCATACCTCGTAGGCTCCTTTAATATATTTTCAAACATTTAAACAAGATTTACTGATATTGTGAGAGGAGAACAGGATTGCAGCTGTGGGTCTACCTATTTCAGTAGAGTGTGAGAACATGCCCTATGTGCTTACAAGTAATACATGCAAAGGCTCCATAGGCTTGATGAAGTACCCTGCAAAAAAAGAAGGTCCCCAATCATGCAGACACAGCTATACACACATACAGCTTGTCTGGAAAGAGATGTAGCTCAGTGGTAGAGCATCTGTCTTGCATGTGGAAAGTCCCAGGTCCTAGGTAGGGCTGGGAGAGACTCCTGATTGAAACCCTGGAGAGCCGCTGTCACTCATTGTAGGCAATAATGAACTAGATGAACCAATGATCTGACTTGGCATAGAACAGCTTCCTATATTCCTATATTCCCTGTGTGTACGTTGGAGCCCTCTTCAGAGCTTCTCTGCATGCACACTCAAACACATGGGAGAGTGGGAGTGAAACTTCACCACGAGCCCCATCGCCAATACCACACATGCTGCTGCCCATACCTCCTTGATGTATATGTATTCTGTGCAGTGTCTGCAAAGGGACGCCCAATGTACCCATGCAGCTCCTCTGCATGATCAGAGGTTCGATCTTATGAAGCTCCTCTGCATGTCTAGCTGTAGGTGCTCCTTTGGAGACATTGTGCTGAACATCACTGAAACAGGGCCAGCTCTGTTTGTGATGTCTGGGGTGTGGGCCAGCATAGATCCAGTTGTCCTTCTCAGTGCATTTAGAGTACACACGGAGAAGATGCGGACCTGCTGAGAAACTAAATTGAATGCAACCACATGTAGGGAGTGGGTGCCACAGCTCCAACCCCCCCCCCCAATTCTGCAAAACTAACTCTGAAAAAGACACTGTGCTAAGCTAAACCTTTACGAGACTGACAAGAGTTAACTGTCGTCACCAGTCTCATCGTAAATCTTGCATAATCCAAGCCAGACTCTTCTCCATACTGGAGTACTGGATGGAACTTGGGTCAGCGCTTCTTGTGTCCCCGTTGATTTACTCCCACACTTTTGAAAAGCGTTCAACATTTGCTACTGCTTTGCTGCTTCCGTGCATACATGCAGCCAAAAGAAAATGTTAAGTGCTCTGATAATGAGATGTTTCCTTGCAGGCATTTAAAAAAAAAAAAAAAAAACCCCACCACGCACCACATAGCTGTTTTTTGCAAACTGACACTTTCCAAAGTTTCTGTCTCTTTCTGCATCACATAATTTGCAAACAGTGATCGTCGCAAGTGCCGAGTGCCACGCAGCTGGGCAGCCTGTCCACTCCTTGGCAGATCCCTCTCCAGAGAGGTGGAAGAGGCATGCACAACAGCTGGGGAAAGGGGGACCCGTGCCAGAGCAGCAATGAAAGCAGGGTTGGCCAGATCACAACCTTGAGAACTATCCTGTTTCGTTAATGGCCTCGCAGCTATGGAAGAGAATGAAGTGGTGACTTTTCCTGAGCACACCTTCCTCTGGTTTTGGTTTCCTCTCATCCTGTTCCATCTGCCAGAGTATAAACAACTCCCCTCTTTCTCTCACAGGGGGAGGACGGAAGCACAAGTAGTAGAACCAGCTTTGACAAATTTTCAGGGGTGTGGGAGAACCTTAGCTCTGTAGCGGAGGACATCGTTTTCATGCAGAAGGCCCTAGATTCACTTCTTGGCATCTCTAGTTACCTAGTGAAGCTGAATGTTGGAAGATTTGGAAGTGGATTTCTTCTTTACACAGCACAGAGTTCAGCTGTGGGGTTCATTCCCACAGGGTGTGGTGATGGTTACCAACTTGGATGGCTTTAAAGGATAATTGGGGGGGGGGGGAATCACAGAAGACAGGGCTATCAGATGCTGCTAGCCATGATCACTAAGTCCACTGTCAGTGGTAGCATGCCTCCAAATAGCAGTTGATGGGAATCAAAAGTGTGTTTGGTTGGGGGTGTCATTCAGGACATGCCCCACTGGGCTGCGAATGGGCATCTGTTTGCCCACTGAGAGAACAGAATAGTGAACTATATGGGCCTTTTAGCAGGGTAGAACTAGGCAGCAAGATGATAGGAAAGGCCTCTTCCCAGTATCGTGAAGAGCAGCTAGCAGGTCTAGGTAAGCAACACTGGACTACAGGGAGGAACCTTGTAGAAGGAAACTTCCTATGCTGCTGCTGGGCTATTAAAGGCAGGGCAGTTGGAGATATTTTGATCCCCAGGAGGAGCAGAAAAGCTTAATTCTATTTCGGTACTCAAATGAGTTGGGGGGCAGGCTGACTTGAGTCTGAGAAGTAGAAGAGTCTAGCAGTAGAAAGGTACTGTTGAAATTGTTGATTATAATCTCAGAATGCTTTACTAATATTCATATATAACTGTAATGTATGGACATACTTTGTATGTATTAAATAAAATGTGTTAAGTGTAATTTAATACCTTTAGGATATAAAGAAAGAAGCCAATGGCTGGAGTGCCAAACAGGAACAGCAGAGGAGTCTCCAAACTAGCATTTCCTTGAGCCTTATCATATTAAGCACCCTTGATCATCACTCTTGTAATGTCAAGCGCTGCAGGTCAACGCTGACAGGTGGACAGGGCTGCTGTCCTTTCAATCATCCAAAGTTACAATGATGTTAGATGACCTGTTTTGCCTTTGCCTGCATGATTTGAAATTCTAGGTTCTAAGTGAAGAAGGCTTAAAGGAGGGATGGGGGAGACCCGAAGTTCTAAAAGGACTTGGGTGGGAGTTATGCTTTTTATCAAAGTGATCCATTGCTGACGGGCAAGGAAATACACAAGACATCTTAACAATGTGTAGAGAAGCTCCAGTAGCCTCTTCTCCCTTGCACAATGTTCTCAAGAGAGTTTGGTTTTTATCACAAAAGGAATGGAAGGGAAAGGCAAGCTATGCAGCCCCTGTCCCTTTTCCCCAACCACCCTCCCTACCAGAATCCCACATCCATATTTACTAGGACTGTACACACACACACACACACACACACACACACACTTAGATTTGGACCCTAATGAGACAGTTCAGATCAACCATGACTTAGGTAAATCATGGGTTGACATGATCTGGCCTGGATCCAGGCTGGAATGGATTTGAAAGCCAGTCCTAAAGTTTAATTGGTGTGATCCAGAGGAAGAGAGGGGAAGGAGCCACTGCATCCCCTTCTCCTTTGCACTGCTGAAGAAGACTCTGCCAAGGCTGCCTGCTTCCAAGGCTAACTCAACTCAATTTGGCCATTGCCCAAATTTGCCTGATTTGGTTCAAGGTTTGGCTGGATCCAGTGTACAGTCCTAATACTGACCCCACAGACAAACTAATTCCATGTAGTTAAAAGCAGAGCATGTATTCTCTTCGCTATGTGGCAGAGAAACTGGGTGGACCATTTCACTGAATTTCCCCATGGGCATAGGAAATTCTCCAACAGGTACTTTCTCTAGTGGGGTGAGAAAATTTCCTCAAAACTGAGAACTCTCCACATGAGATTCTCAAATAAAGGGAGCATTCTAGCTGCATTCCACTGCATTCCACTGAACCTTTGCAGGTATCACATGAAGGCTGAAAGATGAGGGAGGATGGCATGCACAGAGACATTGGGGCAGGGGCAGCAAACATGCTCCCATGCACCCCTCCAGTTTGTTCCCTTGTAGGTTCTTTTGAATGCCCAATGAGGGCTTTGATGTTGCACTTATCAGGTAATAATGTGAGCATCACTCAACATTTTTTAAATGATAGGCTGCTTTGGAAAGCTGTGTCAGTAGATAAACCTTTGCCTGCAAATGTTTTAAGGAGTAAGTACTGTGTAAGAGCAAAGAGAAGATGCATCTTCTTTCCAAACCTTCAGATGCTAAAGCCATTGGCGCAGTCTTGTGCTACTACTAGTTTGGAGGGATTTTTTGTTATGTTATAGAATATTGATTGGCTACCAGAGCGGCAGAGGAAGCCAGTTTGTTTCATTTAATGGAGTACCAACTCCAAACTATGACCATTTTATAGGCACCAAGAGTCAAGGAAGTATAAAACTTTCACTTCAGGCTTCGGCAAATAAAATAAATTTCCAATAAAGTGATATAAACTTCACATGTCCTGATAGAGCAGTTAAGAGGAAGGATGTAGGCCAGATTTATAAAATTCAGCATTTTTTCCTGTCACCATCACTAATTCAGACTGATTCACCAGGAAAGTGAAATTGGCTTTAGCTACAGTCCAGTCCCATTGCTTGGTGAGTTAAACAACAGCACTGGGGCAAATGGTGTGAGGTTGGCTTGTTCCTAGCTTATTCCAATCCTGATGAGAATGGTTTCCTGGTTCAGACATAATAGGAAACCATGGTTAATCTGCAAACATGGCACACTGAGGAGAGAACATATCTCAGTTTATTATGCCAATGGGGCTATGGAAGTTCAAACCTATAATATATAAGAATATATAATATATAATATATAATAAGAAGTGATGTTAAAGGGAACCAGACAGGGGGCCGTCTTTATAGTTACACGCACCCTATGGAACACCCTCCCATCTGGTGTCAAGGAAATAAACATCTATCTGACTTTTAGAAGACATCTGAAGGCAGCCATGTATAGGGAAGTTTTTTATATTTGATGTCTTACTGTGTTTTCATTTGTTGGAAGCCACCCAGAGTGGCTGGGGAAACCCAGTCAGATGGGTGGCATTGTTGTTGTTTAGTTGTTTAGTCGTGTCCGACTCTTCATGACCCCATGGACCAGAGCACGCCTATACACACACACACACATGAGGTCTGAAAAACTGGTGTGAGACTGTGGTTGGCAGCTATTTGAATGTGTCGGGTTCTGCTGTGTCCACTTGCTTTGAACAGGCTGGTGCTTTAATGGCTGGTGGGGTGGGGTGGAGGGAGAGGTGATTAGCTGCAGCCAACTAAAGCCAAGCCACTGGATGAAGCTGCTGGACCATTACAGAGCGGAAGTTCAGCTGATTAAGGAAGCTGAGCTCTAAGTTGTAATGATATCCACAGCTGCAGTGCCTAACCACTTGGGTTAGCACCCTGTTAAAGCACACTTGAGAGGTTTGGGTGAGCGCCCTTTTCCAGTAGATGCTCCTTTGTTGCTAAATGACCGACTTAGTTTTGACAGTAGCTATGCATCTGCCCATAATTAGGGCCTAATGGGCCATGAAAAGTTCACATAAGAGCACAAGGAAGAGAAAGGATCCTATCTTAAATAAGGTAGTCCATGCTTTCAGTGATGCTAGACAATGGCTAACCTCTCTGCCCAGTTCAGCTCCCTGATTGCAATGCAAATTGCCGTCTCCCCAGGAACTAGATCAATCATTTGCTGAGCTCCCCACAATAACACCCGCTCCTCAGCTTATATGCATGGGGAATGTGTGCCTTAGTAGTAGTGGTGGTGGTGGTAGATTTCTTACTGACCCTTCAACGTGACGTCCCAGGTAGGTCAACTGTTTTAAAATACAGTATTCAAATCAGCTTTGCATGTGTATGGGTGTGAAATATGTAGGAAATTCAATTCAGATTTTATTTGAAAGCGAATCTACCCAAATCACAATACATGAACTGAAACACAGCCATCCTTCAGAACTTTATTTTTTCTGAATTCTGCAGCCAAGTAATATGTACAGGAATGCATATACTAAGTAAATTAATCACAAAGATGCCTGTATTAGTGAACATAACATATGAAAGTGCTCTATAGTAGGGGGAAGTGTTCTGCAGAATTGTGTATATTAGGCAGAAATACATAGCAGAGCGTGTATATTAGGATAAATTTGCTCTAAAATGTGGGTGAATTTCCATGCAGACTTTTAAATATATATATATATATATAGCACAATAGGAGGATCCAAACTTAATTTTGGGAAAATGAGAAACTGAGAGAAACCAAAATTAACCCGTTCACCCACCCCTGCAGCCAATTTATTTCAACACAATGCAGGAATTTTATCCCATGTTTCCTCTCGCTTTCCTTTAATAGCAGCATCATGGCACAGAGAAATGAGCCCTTGAAGCTGAAAAAAAAACCCTCAACTATCTTGAACACCAGGAAAATATTACGTTGCTAAATTTATGGCAGCCATGCTCAGAAGAAAAGCATGTGCAAGAAAGAAGGGCAGTAAACAAAGATGGAACCCCATAGGAAGGAGGTGTCTTGCAGGTATCCTTTAGCTCAGTCAAGCACATCCCATATTAGTTTAGGGGAGATAAATTATATGGATAGGATTAATAGAGAATGAACACCAGCAGATTGGCAATGGTTGAAGATAATGTGGGGGGAATTAAAATGTGTGGCTTGTCGAACAATTGAAAGCGTTGCCCTCTTATATTTGTTACAATGGTAAGAATAGCAGTCACCTCCTATTACATATAAAAGGGGGGTCCGTTCTCCATTAAGGAGCCACATGGGAGCTGTTTATTTGCTTCCCCTCCAAGCCACCCAGCTGTTTCTTCCATTTGTGGTCTTTGGGCTAATTACATAATGTCCCTAATTTATACCCACTGGTAAATCAGATCAGAGCATTACCTGGAGGGCATGCTCTAATTAGAGGAATTTCAGAACAAATTGTTTAAAGAGCTTGTTTGGTGTGATTAAATGCAAGTGATGGGCCTCTCTGTCTCTCTCTTATTTAAAAGCAGGCACATTTATTCTACACTAAAACCGTGCAAATTAAAAATATCCTAATAGCTGCATTTCCAACTGAGAGGCTGCAAATGAAAGACAGCATTATCCAAGAGGGATTTGGGAGGGTTATGCCGGTAGATGCTCTGTGCGTATAAGTTTGAACTTGGAATAGAGTTATTTAGTATTTTTTTATACAGTGCCATCAATATACATAGTATTAACAAAGGATTTTGGGGGGAACCATCCATCACAGCTGTTTAGACTGGACTTGCGATCTTTTAGTCATTCCATTTTTGCAGAGATTGCACGTGAAATTTGTTGCCAACCCATCAGAGTCCTGCTTTTTCATGGATGTCTTTGTGTCTTTTCTCACACCTGATTTGCTGCAATTCCTCCCCATCACCAACTTAAAATGTTTTTGGAAAACCAGCTTGTCAAGCAAAGCACAGTTGAGTATTTCTGGGGCTAGTGTGCCTTTAATTAGCAGCTTCCTCCTTCCAGCTTTTGTCTTCAATTGCTTCCCGTTTAGCATGATGCAGCATTCATTAAGAACTTTCTGCTAATTGCCCCTTAATTAGTCAGTTCTTGTTTAATTACAAAAGAAGATTTTAAGTACTATCTATCAGTTGTGTGTGTGTGTGTGTGTGTGTGTGTGTGTGTGAGAGAGAGAGAGAGAGAGAGAGAGAGATTATTATTATTAAATAGTGCTATTTCATGAATTTTTGCAGGATGGGGGAAGGAAGTGTAATAAAACCTCTCCCTATGGTAAAGGAAATTAATAATCCATTTATCAGTAATCTTATATCATCCTGATCAGAAATTACAGAATCATAAAATTGTAGAGTTGGAAGGGATCCCTACAGTCATTTAGTCCAGCCCCTGCAATGCAGGATTCCTACCCACAGCCATCCCTAGGTGGGCTCAAACCACCAACCTTCTGGTTACAATCCAGACAAAGTGATTAGAGGCAGAAGCAGCAAGGTGGAAGCACCTAATTAAAGTTACCTGATGTAGAACTTTAAGAACACAAGAGGAGCTCTGCAGGATGAAGCTAAAGGTCCATTTAGTCCAACATCCTGTTATCCCAGTGGCTAATCAGATGCCTTTGCAAAACACAAAAGCAGGACTTGAGAGCAACAGCTCTCTCCTCACTTGTGATACTGGATTGCAGCTTGGATTCTTTGAAATGTGAACACATTGACAGAAAATACAGTTCACTGTGTTCATATCAAAAAATCAGCAGCCAAGAGAGGAAACTACCGGTAATAAATATTATTAAATATAGTATTATGTGTTTGTATGTTCTAGGTTGGTTCTTGTTTTCCTTCCTCAGCTTCTTCATTCTTATATCAAATGTCTGGACATGATGGAGAAGATAACTGTTGGGCCAGTGTGATGTAGTGGTTAGAGTGTCGGACTAGGGCCTGAGAGAAGGGTATTCAAATTCCTGTTCAGCCTTGAAGTCCACTCTCACTGTCTGCCTAACCTTCCTCACAGGAATGTTTGGGGATTAAATGAGGAGGGGGTGACCCATATGGACCACCTTGAGCTCCATGGGGGAAAAGGTTGGATATAAATGCAATAAATAAATAAACAACAAGCTAAATATGAACATGATGAAAGAAAGAAACCTCCATTCACAAATGACACAAAAGAGTGTGCTCCTGAAAACCTGTGAAAGCTTTTATATGGTTCAAATTCGGAAAGAAAATCATGCTGGAGTTCAAGCAGAACATCCTTAATATCAAGGTTCTACACAGATATATAGTTCTATCCTTCCAGTATGGTAATGAAATTATTTCAAAGGCTAGCTGGATGGATTTATGAATTGCCTTCCTAACAAATATTCAAGGTGACACAGAGTTGTGAAAAGCAGATGTGTCAAGCAGTCCTATGCATGTTGACTCTCTAGTAAGTGTGTTCTGGATCGCAGATTGTACATGTTTACTCAGAAGTATGTCCTATGGGGCTTACTCCTTTAGAGTCCCTAACAGCTTGGGATCAGGATACCTGAAAATTTGCCCTCTCCTGCAGACACCATTCTAAAGCTTTAGGTCATCATATGAATTCATTTCAATGGAAGAAGCAACTCCATGCATACTGCTGTTTCCACTGAAATTATCAGAATATTTTCAAGAACACAACAGCTGGCCTTAGACAAGCCACTCTTTTCTCCACCTCACCATAACACAGGGAGATGGCAACAAATGTATTTGTTGTAAAGCAAGAGCGGGGCACCTGTGGTCCTCCAGATGTTGTCCAGCTGCAACTCCCATCAGCCACTGCCAGCATGGCCAGTGATCAGGGATGATGGGAGTTAGAGGACAAAAAAATCTGTAGGACAAATGTTCCTCAGCCCTGTTCTAAAGCATACTCCAAACCTATATCTCCCACACACTTAGGGGCTAGAAACATGCAGTTTCCTATTACAAATTTCTACAAATCCTAGTGTCCAAAAGCACATGGCCACTTGTCTCCTGTTGCCATGCATGCAGCTGCCTTGTCACCAAGATGGAAGCCAAGCACCAGAAGACTTCACAGCTAGATTTTTGGAGATTTACAATTCCAATTTGGGGCCAAGAACTCCTTTGCCTGCCACTGCAGGAATGTTCAGAACACAAAATGGGGGCAGCTTTCATTTCAGGTTTATTGGATTCGTTAAGCCTGTATAAAAGCGGACCTTATGGAGGTGTGAAAAATCTGTAACATGATGTAATGGTAACAGCTTGACATTTTCTTCAGACATTTCCTTGTAAAAGGGGTAGTGCTGACTAAAGAAATGTTCAGAACAGATGTCCGCAAGCCGGGCAACATCAGCGTTACCAGCGTTTAAAGTGCAGTTAAGCCTTTGAACCTTCTTAAGAGCGTGTGTTATTCAGAAGCTCAGCATTTATATACAGTATTTATGTCTGTGTTACAATGAAGGCATTTATGGCACTGTATGTTTCAATATCACTCAGTGTGGTTCACAGTTCAGTTAAAGCGTGATGACTACAGGGGCTGAGACAGGCCCCAATCCCCAGAACTGCTGGGATCCTTGTGTTAGGCTTCGGCTCATGTAATTGTGGTTTTGATGGTTCTCCTTCCATGTAGACACACAACAACACAGATGCTTTCCCAATTCCCCGGGGGCACCCCCAAAGCAGATGTGAGAAGCTTAGGGTTCAGACTTCATTGCCAATTGCAATACAGTGGTACCTCGGGTTACATACGCTTCAAGTTACATACGCTTCAGGTTACAGACTCTGCTAACCCAGAAATAGTGCTTCAGGTTTAGAACTTTGCTTTAGGATAAGAACAGAAATCGTGCTCTGACGGCGCGGTGGCAGCAGGAGGCCCCATTAGCTAAAGTGGTTTCAGTTTAAGAACAGACCTCCAGAACGAATTAAGTACTTAACCCGAGGTACCACTGTACTATTCCTGTCTTTATCAGCCATGCAGATTAGCAGGGACTGGTATAGGCATAATTAGCCCTACCATTAGGCAGTCACCCACCTAGGCAAAAGATACTGGAATTTAAGGAATGGTGGTGAAGTGTTGGAGGACAGAGCTGTGAGGGCCATATTGTTTGCCCTGTGAACCTCCAAGCTAGCCTGCTGGCCTCAGCAGAACATTGTCCTATCACCAGTGCTGAAAGAGCATACAACAGCCCAAGGCCAGATTTAGGTTTGATGAGGCCCTAAGCTACTGAAGGTAATGGAGCCCTTTAAATGTCTAGCTGTCCTTTGTCAACATCAAATTGTCACCTTTTTTGTGTTGAATATATGCTATATGGTAATTTATGGACCGAATAGGTATCTAAAGCCATTTTTTTTTTATCTTATATTTTGGAAATGTGCATCCCAGGTTTTTTTTCTTTAAATTTTTTGGGGGACACCCAAGAGAGTGGGGCCCTAAGCTATAGCTTGTTTAGCTTATATGGGGTGCCTGGCATGCTCTGGTCCATGGGGTCACGAAGAGTCGGACACAACTGAACGACTAAACAACAACAAAATCCGGCACCACAACAGCCAGACCAAACAGCTTCTGAAAATGCAATGGAAGTGTGGACAATCCCTAAGTGAGCCGTATGCTAGCTTCTGCCCAGCAGTCATTTGAGTCAAGTGAGTTTGAGAGTTTGGATTTGATATCCCGCTTTATCACTACCTGAAGGAGTGTCAAAGTGGCTAATATTCTCCTTTCCCTTCCTCCCCCACAACAAACACTCTGTGAGGTGAGTGGGGCTGAGAGACTTCAGAGAAGTGTGACTAGCCCAAGGCCACCCAGCAGCTGCATGTGGAGGAGCGGAGATGCGAACCCGGTTCCCCAGATTACAAGACTACCGCTCTTAACCACTACACCACACTGGCTCTCCTGGAAGCTAGATGGATCATTTCATGGGGAAATTAGTTTGGTGGAGGCTGCTGTGGAGGAAATATAAAATGAAATGCTAGATTGGAAAGTTCCCATCATTCCAGCATTCCCCCCCACACACACCTTCAGAGCAGCCTCTCCCACCTGAAATAATCCAATTGGAAACCCTAGGAATTGGTATAAGAAATGGCTTTGAATGTAAAAAAAATGAACTGCTGACAGGCAAGGAACAATGTTTAAGAAATGCTTAATGATGTCACCAGGGCCTGCCCACTGTGAAATCACTGGGTCCACCCCCTAGGTCTCAGGTTTGGACCCTGGAATATCAGGGCCTGGGGTGCTCCTGTCTTAGCTACCCCAAGACTACCTGCAAACTCCAGTTATGCTGCCCTGAAGAGGAAAGGCAGGAAATCAAAGTCTTCCCCCTGACAAGCTAGCTTTCAACATACATAGAGGCAGCAGCTTGAAGAAGTAGCATCTAAGTAGCATCTAAGAAGTTCCCAACTTGATTCTACCTCGTGCATACCTTAGTCCCAAGAATGCCTCAGGCAAGAGTCTCCTGTATATAGGGGGGCATAAAGATCCTCCTGGGAAATGTTGCCTGTCTTATTCATGTGACTTCCCATGAAAAGGTTTTGACGGCTGAAAAATGTTGAAGGAAGCCAAATCTCTCAGGCTGCTTCAAACAGAGGAATCTCTAAATTTGCTTTGAATGTTGCTTTGATTACACATCTGCTGTGCATTGGCTGAAAAGGACCATACAAATAGACTTTCAGTTTCTGTTTTGGCAATATTTTAGTGATCATTCAATATGACATGGGGGGGGGGGATGAAAGAGAGAAGCTGAGTCCAGGGAGGTGTGTGCCATTGTATCCAGTCCCTTGCCATAATTTCAGAAGGTGCTGCTGGCTCTTATCGCTCTGGACTATAATGCTCCCTTCAAAGAGAAAAGGCTCTATTATTTTTGGTGGGTGATCAGGTGCAGCATTTCCTTTTCCCCTAGCTTGTAAGTTAACTGGAGCAGACTGCACTAACCCAGATGGCTGCAGTGTTTGCACTTTTATATCTCTCCCCCTACTTAAATAACAAATGATGCAAGTAAATAGGACAATAGCACGTTGTGCTGTTTAAACAAGAGCCTCCGCTTGTGTAAAACCAACAACAATTCCCAGAAGTAAACATTTTTATTGGAGATGCCCAGACTGCTTCTCTGCAAATGTTGCTTATCTTTTCAAAGGGATGCGAAGAATGGACTTGTGCCTAACGTAGGATGCCTTTTCAACTCCCGCTTGTACTGGCTATTGTTTCAATTCATAGGTTCTGCCAGCTTAGTTAAACCTTGTTGATTTGTTTTCTTCTCCCTCCCTCCCTCTCTCTTGTGCACATAGAATTGCAGAATTGGAAGGGACTGCAAGGGTCATCTTGTCCAGCCCCTGCAATACAATTAAATCTCAACTAAAGCATCTATGACAGAAGGCGATCCAACCTCTGCTTAAAAGCATTCAGTGTAGGCGAGTCCATTACCTCCCATGGGAGACCATTCCACTGCTGAACAGCTTTTATGGTCAGAAAGTTATTCCTGACTTTTAGTCAGAATCTCCTTTCTAGTAACTTCAAGCCATTGGTTTGAGTCCTACCCTTCCTCCGCAGCAGGAGAAAACAAGTTTGTTTCCTCTTCCGTGTGACAACCCTTGAGATATTTGAAGATGGCTATCATATCTCGGTCTACCTTTTTCCAAGCTAAACATACCCAGATCCTTGAGGCATGGCTTGAAGTTTCTGTGTTGCCACAAGGTTCTATGTCATCTATTGAATGATGCAAAGCAGGGGGGGGGAAATATAATAGGACCACACCTACTGCTTACTTGATTGGTACTATGGACTTTATACTTGGATTATCTATGGTGTAAAGTGATGTTCCGCTTCTGTTATTAGAAAACAGCTAGGTTTCTCTGTATTGCATATGACAATCTGGGGAGCCTTTGGAGTGAAAACGTTGCAGGGAGTGAGAATACAACACCCACCACCAATTTGTCAGTCAGGGAATGATGACTAATTCTCAGATGATCATGGGGTGTGTGCAATTAATAGGCCTTAACAACACTCATGCAAACATGCATGATATTAAAATATGAGTGAAGGCACAACAGGGAAATACAAAGGAGAGAGATAAAAGTTATATTCATGGTCTATTTCTATAGAAGACCACAGAATTCATTTTTTATATATACAAGAATTCCACTGAATGCTTAAATGTCATCACTAACTTGACAGAAGAATCATTTTGCCTATTGTGTGAAACTTTGAAATGGGCTTTCTGACAGCTGGTGCCTTTTGTGGCTATTAATTATTGCCAGTACTCAAAATCCTGCTCCATATAATAATCTCTTTTCTACTGGGTCTGAGGGGCTTTCTTAGGAGATAGAAAAATGCTACGGATACAAATAGCAACAAAGGAAACTATTTTTCTCCCCATAGAAACTACTTGTTTGAAATGAATAGGGTTCCCATGCCTTTCTCATGAGCATTATGCAGTCTCTTTCAAAAGACTGACATAGCATGAAGGAGAGCTCATGCAAGCTTTGGGTGTAAGCAATTCTCAGTATAGGGTTTCCTTTAAGCAACTTGTGATGATGCATCTCAAACTATTATAGAGGAGGCGTGTGGAGATAAAGCCCAGTGAAGACATACTTGGCAGGGCAGGCCAAGAAAGAAAGCAGCTCAAGAATGAGCCATTGTCTTGACCACAGCAGCATGGGGCATTATAGATGCCCAAGGGTGTATTAGTCAGAACCTTGGACAGCTCCAAGCAACCACCACCCTATTCAGGATGTGGCTTTATTCCATGTGCAATGTTCTCAAGAGCAAATGTCTGTAGTGGGAAAGCTTCCTGTCACAATGGAGATTTTGGAACATCCTGACTCCTGGAAAATCCTGAAACCAAGATTGCAGTGGAGACCACACACCCACACCCCAGGCTAAGAGCCTGGAGGGTGGGGAACTACCATTGCTTGCAATATGACCAGGAAATGAAGAGATATGCCTCTCTTCATGTGATGCCTTTACAATGAGAGCTGAGCTTTCCTGTGATTAGTTCAGGAAAAACAAGATACTTAGCTACCTGCTACATCTTTAAATTAGTGCTGTGCCACAACCTGCCCTCCAATATCTCAAAAGAGTTCTTCTCCTGAGAAAGAGGCTTCTGTTTTTCCTCTTTCATTCTCAGAAATCTTCCAAATTTATTCTTCAGAATTTTGGTAGGTGTAAGGCTGAGCTTACTGAATCATTGTGTGTACTTCTTTCCAGTAAATATTTCTTCAGCCTGATGCAGTCTCTCCATCTGTCCACATGCCACAATCTGCAAAAAGCCCTATAGGTTACCCAAGCCCATCCACCCCTGAGCTTTAATTGAAGCATGGGAAGCTGAGGAGACCAGCCACCAAACTCATGAGATGAATGCTCTCACTGGATTTTGTTTGTAAGGAAAGTAAGAATGGAAGAACATAAGAGGAGCCCGCTGGATCAGGTCCAACAAGTCCAGCAACCTGGTCTCACACTGGCCAAGCAGATGCCTGTGGAAAACCCACAAGCAAGACCTAAGTGCAAAAGCATTTTCCCCACTTGTGATTCCTAACAACCAGCATTCAGAGGCTTACTGCCTCCAACAGTGGCGGCAGAGCATAGACACTGTGGCTAGTAGCTGCAGACAGCCTTCTCCTCCATGAATTTGCCTAAATTGATGGCCACAACTGCTTCTTGTGGGAACAAATTCAATATGTGGGGTGAGAAGTTTGGTTGTCCACCCTGAATCTTCTAAGGTTCAGCTTCATCGGATGCCCATGAATTCTGGCGTTATGAGAGAGGGAGAAAAACCTTTTTCTATCCACTTCATCCATGCCATGTATAATGTTATAAACTTATAAAATTGCTGTCTCATGGCTTACCTTTAAAAATAGCTTTCTGCACTGATTACATAAAAAATACAATCCTTAAAAAAATGAACAGTTACCAGGCACAAAGCATCAGTCCTCTCCCCCTTCCTCTGCTTACATGAAAGCCCAGTCAAGGACATCATGGGGTTTTCAGGAAGCGCAGGCGCCCTGCAAGGCTACAGGATGCACAAAACGAGAGTGTTGGTTTGTAGAATAAATAAAATCACACTCACAAGCACCTCTCGGCTACCTTAAAATTAAGGTAATCACAGCATAACCTTGCCCCTCCCCTCCGAGAATTTCCCTCAAAAGTTTTCTCACCCTTTGATCATCTTCAAATGTAATTTGTCTTCTCATTAATTGATGAACGCGGGAATGCAGGAGAAACTAGCAGCACGGCACTAATTTAAACATTCATCTAGTTTTGCCCCTTAGTATGATGCAGTTCCTTACACGCTGTTCTTTCTTTTGGTTCCACAGCAATCCATCAATCTCACATAGGAACATAGGAAGCTGCCTTCTGCATTGGTCCATCGAGTTCAGTACTGTCTACTTTGACTGGGAGCAGGTCTCTTGGGTTTCAGGTAAGGATCTCTCTTAGTCAGTGACACCTGGAGATGCCAGGAATTGAACCTGTGATCTTCTTCATGCAAGCAGATACATTACCACGGAGCTACAGCCTTTCCCCTTTCCTTCAGGCAGGCAGCAATAGTACACCAAAAAAGAAGACCAGTGATGTTGACCCATCTTTTGGGAGGTGAGCAGTGTCTCTCCATTTAGAGGGGTGGAATGTTTTTCTTGCCCCTCCATTTCCTGCATCAGGGCAACTGAGAGATTTGAAAAGCGATCATTGAACAGACATAGCAATTGAGCAAGACATCAAGCCTCACATTCCCAGTTTTGTGCCCTCCAGCCTAAGCTGCTTAGTTAAGTAGTAAACTATACATGACCTTGCAAGTAAAACTGGTCTGATGTGACGGTGCCTACTTTACATTGGGGCAATGCCAACACACACACAGCAACAGGGAAGATATTGCTCAGTAACGTCAGGATTTACTGTCAAGGTGAATCTAGGCAGCGTACCCATACTTTGCACATTACAAAGTCATTTTGAAAGTATCAACAGGAGGAATTACTTTCTCTTTTGTTTCCTGGGTTTGCAGCAGTGAACAGCCAACTCTTCTCCCTTATTCTTTCTTTTCCATTTCCATTTTGGTCCTGCGGTTCACTCTCGCTAATATAATATTTATAGCCTTCTCCATTCGACGGGGGTAACCGTCGCCCACAAAATTACATTATTTTATCACTCCTGCCTGTTCTGCTTCTGGCAAAGACATAATCAAGGAGAGGGAATATGGGAAAGTGTCAAGGAGGAGAGCAGACATGTGCCAATTAAGTTCTCTGTAGTTATTTCAAAACAGGGTCCATCGGTTTCCACACTTATATGAATGCCCAAGAACCAAAGTCTACAGAGTAGTGCAGCTTGCGCATAAGATCATAAAACTTGCTGGATCAGACCAATGACAACTTCCTTTTTGCAGCCATGGCGATGTTTCTGAGAAGTTCAAAAGGAGAGAACCTGGAGGCTGCCTCAGTATAGAACGTGTTCCCCACATCTTACCATAAGAACAAAAGGACATGGAACAGTTTTGCTGGAACAAAGGCTGCTTTTGGCCACAGGATGGTGCCCCACTGAAACTGAGGACTTATCCACACTTAGCTTTCCAGTCACAAGTCCACACTTTAAAGCTCCCCCCCCCCCCCAGCCGAGATTTAAACAGAGGGTTTTCACAGGGAAAGCTCTGGAGCAAAAAGAGTGCTCAGACACAGAGCTTTAGAGCCTCAGTGCAGAGGAAAGGTAAGTGTAGATAAACCCTGAGAAAAGCCACCAGATATAGGCAGGGCTCATTTTAGCATGTAAGGAAGGAGCATTTCTCTATGAATCAGGGTGCACTGTAAAACGGGTTTCATTGCTGCCTGAGCATCAGAGGCTCCAGAGGATAAACTACTTTAACTTTCTATTGTAAAAGGTAAAGCTAAAGGACCCCTGGACGGTTAAGTCCAGTCAAAGGCGACTATGGGGTTGCAGCGCTTATCTCGCCAAGGGAGCCAGCGTTTCCTCACAGACAGCTTTCCAGGTCATGTGGCCAGCATGACTAAACAACTTCTGGCACAACAAAACACCGTGATGCAAGCCAGAGCACACAGAAATGCCATTTACCTTCCCGCCACAGCAGTACCTATTTATCTACTTGCACTGGTGTGCTTTTGAAATGCTAGGTTGCTAGAAGCTGGGACAGAACAATGGGAGCTCACTCCATCACACCAATTGGAACCGCTGACCTTCTGATCAGCAAGCTCAAGAGGCTCTGTGGTTTAAATCACAGTGCCACCCATGTCCTCTACTTTGTATTGCTTATCATTTATAGCTGCACTTTATTCGAAGCCAGATTGAAGACCTGTTGGCCTACAATTGTCAACCATAAAAAGAGTTAATGATACAACTCTGAATGCTTTCTAAAAGAGTACTATTTCTCCATTTCTCCTAGGAATACTCAGAACTTGACTGACATATGCAGTGCTTTTTTTCCGGATGGAGGCAGGGGTACGCATACCTCTAAACATTTAGTGATTCTTTGTCCTTTTGTCCATTTACTGTATTTATTTTTCCCAATTTGAGCTATAAAATGGTGAATTTCTTAAGTCAAAATGAGAGTACATCTAAACATTTTTTTAGAAAAAAAAGGCACTGGAAATACGTCTTTCAAGGGAAAAACTCTACATTGTGGAGCCACTGACCACACCACTGGTGGGGAATCTCTAGAAGTGATAGACTCTAATTCCCATCAGCCCCAGCCAGCATGGTCAGGAATGATGGGGATTGTAGTTCAGCAACATCTGCAGGACCACAGGTCCCCCACTCCCGTCCTACGCTGAAGGAAGTAGCACATACAACAGGTCTTCCCTCGTCTAACCTAGATGATGATCACATGGAAGATGAACCCTGGAGTAAGCAGGCCCCAATTGATACAGAGCTTGAAAAATCAAAATTAGCTCCTTATATGGGACCTTTTCACAAAGAGGCAGTCATGGAGGATCTTACAGGACAGAAGAGTCGAGCAGTGCCCATTCTTCTTTTGTCTCTTGAATTGTTTCCTCCACTCCCCTTCCCTGGCAACTGTAACCATAAAACTCCAGAAACTTGCTTCAGAAAATTGCTTTCTCTGACAAATATTTCCTATAAACCGTCAGCGCAAATGGATGATGATGGAATCAGCTCAGCTAAAATGAAAACAGCACCCAGTTCAAGGCAGGGAAGCATCCGACTGCCTCCCCCACCCCCTGCCCATGTCGACTATACTGTGCCCCCCCCCAGTTCTTTTAGATGGGGAAGGCATTTGATCTTTTCCAAAACAGATCTGTTATCGCTGATGTGCTTTCAGACTTATAAAGATAGCATTTAAAGCTCTAGACAAACCTTTTCTGTGATCTGCAGAGTGCTTAGAGGAAGAAGTGCTAGACATTCACACATGTGGAAAGGGTAATGCTTCTTTCTTCTCTTTTAACCACACTATATATGGCTGCCGTTAAGCTGACAGCTTGCCATTTCCCCCCTTCTGCCTTTCTTTATTGCCACATCGTTTATAACCCGTATGGTGCATAATTTTGGACTTACCGGGATGTCATATTCTTTATGACCTTTACTCCTTGGAGCTGAATTTGTTCTTCCCAAACAGCCAGGGAAAAGATAAAAAGTGTCCTGTCTCCTTGGCTATTTCTTGACCAGATGCTGCCATACATGCCTTTTAACTGGTCTCACACAGCGAAAACATGTGAAGCCTTTTTTTCTTTCTCTCGGGATGAGCCACCCCTTTTTTAAAAATAACCATCACAATAACCCAAAGTGCTTCCAAAGAGGCAACACATGAGTGCACATGTGGTAGTCTGCACTTTTTTGGCAACAACACACATGCTTTATCTGATCAATCAGACCGTGTTCCAAAGCCAGATATCATGTTTGAGTCGACTGCTGTCAAAGACAGTGTAAACTGCACCTTTGTTCAGCCTCCAAGTTTGGGAGATATGCCTAATGATAGTTCCTTTGCCTCATCTGATGAGGTGTAAACCATGCCCTCCTGGAATACAGATTGTCAGTCTGGCCGCCTGCCCTCTCGCATCTCTCTCAAATGCCGCCTGGGCATGTTTACATAGTAATTATTGAGAGGGATGCTCAGGGATATTGCTTCAGATGGCGGTTCTGTGGTCCCTTCTATTTGCTTTCATAAGAAACAAAGAGCCCCTCTGGATCAGGCCAATGGCCCATCTGACCAATCAGATGCCTGTGGAAAGCCCACTGGCTTTCTGGTGCTGATATGTGTGCCCTGGGATCCTCCTCCCCACACACATACAGCCCAGGGCGATTGCCAGAATTCCAGTTGCTCACTGAAGTACTGAGAGCAGAAAGACTCAAATATGACATAACAAAATCCCTCATTGCCCAGGATCCTGCCTCCAAGGCAGGTTAGATAGGGATGCTTAAGCCAATGTAAAATATCACCAGGCACCAGCCATTTCCATTTTAGGGGCTCCATGGCATACCTTCAGAAAGCTATTCATGTTGTGCTGTACCGCTAACTTTTCCCCCCTGTATTGAACTCACTTATAACTGTTCATTTATCTGGATTTGAAAAGCCAAAGATAGGGGGAATTTGGTGCCCTCAAGTTGGCAACCCCTGCTTACTGCGACAGTAAGAGCTGTTTGACAGCATAACAGTCTCCTTTGGGAGGTTGTGGACTCTCCTTCCTTGGAGGTTTTTAAGAAGAGGTTGGATGGACATGGATGCTTTAACTGAGATTCCTGTCTTGCAGGGGTTGGACTAGATGACCGTAGGGGTTCCTTCAAGCTCTAGTTCTATGGGTCTATGATTCTTTATACTGATACTGAATGGCAAGGACCCTGATTCTATGTGTGATATTTCTCAGCACACAGAGCAGCACTATAACCCTCAGGGATCCTTGGAATTTATAAGCCCGCCCTCCACACATCACCTATCAATCATAACGATGGGCATCGCCTTAGTTTTTAATATCCACATTTCTCCTGTTTCAGCTGGCATTGGGGGGAGATAGTCTTCCCTTATATCTCACCCAACATCATGTCAGGGAGGGTATATGAGGCTAAGGGTGAAGGGAGGTAGCTTTTGATTATATGCATGATAATGATGAACATTGTTTTACAAGCATTTATGGAGAGAAGGGGAGATTATCCTGTTTGGTTAACCATGTCTAAAATAGGCTAGTCTGTGTCTATAGAAGCATTAGAGGATTAAATATAGGATTAGCATACGATTGTTCAAATAGCGTGAAATCCTTTCCATGACTGTGGTTTGGAAAATGGTTTTATGCCCTTTTCATTGTGTCTTGTACACGGTAACATTTGCCTGCAGTGGAAGAGGAATCACATTGCAACGGCATCTTTAATGAGCCTGGATTTCACTTCCCTCTTATCTTAAGTGGCATCTGGAGTGATGAACAATGAATGTTTCATAATTAGGAGGAGAAGAAGGAAAAACCGCAAGCTTTGGGGAAATGGGTGGACCGCGTAGAGGGAAGAAACCGCTGCTTGCAAACGACTCACCTTTTCAACATCCCTACTTATGTATTAAGCCTCCCAATTCCTAGAAAATGAGGGGGATTTGCAAGGACATTCAGAGAAAGGGAGGCAAACCATAATGCTGAAATTTACATGGCCCAAAGTCAAGCTGGGACGACGTTTCCTTCATTATAGCTAAAGCTGGAGGGGAAAATGTCCTCCTTTGAAGGGAGCCACTCCAAAGCAAAAGGCAGTTGCCTAATTTTGCAAATTGAGCGAGGGTGACATAACGATAGGGACTTAGGACGCTACCATGCCAGACTATTGGTCCATCTAGCTCAATGCTGTATTCATTAACTGGCTCTCTCTCTCCCCCCCCCCCATCCTGGCATTTTCCATAAGCTTAGGAACCTAAAATTTTCTCTTCCAAATGTTAGGCTGAGAGAAGGTGGCTGGCCCAAGGTTACCCAGTGATCTTCATGGCTGAGTGGGGATTCAAACGCTGGTCTCCCAGGTCGTAGTCCAAAGTTATAGTGTTGTTCCTTGCCACATCCTCAACAACAAGAGATAAAAGAGGGGCACAGAAGCTGGAAGAGGAGTAAAGCAGAACGCTGAAGGCAGAGGAGCCTGCAGCACCAGCTGAAAGATGATGAGGACACAAAGACAGAACACCTGAATTTTCTCCAGAAGGCACACAAGAGCAAGAACAATAGAGACTTAAGGAAATGTTGCAACTAGGACCAGAGCATGGTTGGCTATCAGGAGCACAATGTATATAGGAAAATATAATGACATCTGGGTAGTAAGTCAGGGCCTGGGGCTGGCCAGTTTATTGATATCAAGCAGGTGTCTTCACTGTATTCTTTTCAGAACATTCCTGTTAAGACAAGCTGGCCCATATTCTTCATGGTGAGAATTTTAATCTCTTTTGGTATATTGACTTCTTGTATGTTTTAATATATTGTAAATTTGTCCTGATTGTATGGTTTTGTCTTTTTGTTAACCGCTTTTAGTTTGTTTTACAATCAAGTGGGTATATAATTTTTAATGAAATAAATAAATACCTGATAAAATTTAACTGAGTACAATATAGAAGAAAGGATTGGCATAATTCATTCATAACGTCCAACATTTTTTCCATCCAGCTGATGCCAAAGATTAAACATCACGACCACATATCTGACTTCCTCCTTTTGAAGGTGATGGTTGTGATGATTCTCACCATACTTTTCTCCCTAGTGCTGAAAAACACGCACACAATCTGTATGTATGAATCACAGCAGGGCATTTTATTTTATTTTTGGTTAATTGGCAGCACTTTTCACGAGTTAAATTGGAAAATGTGTGTCGTGAAAGCCTCCATTTTAATCTAATTAATATTTAAAGTGTCTTTTTAACATTCTGATTCTCTCCTTTTAACGTCTTTCACAAATATATTATTCTGTTCCTCTGCTCATGCATTATTAAACGAGCCACGTTTAAAATATGCAGGTATTACAATGTCATGTTTCAAAGGAAGCCCTTCAGGATCAGACGTATCTGAAAGCGATAAGAGGTGTAGTGCAGCCATTTTTCATCAAGTGATGCTAAAGTAGGGCATTTAGTTACATTTCGGAAGGAAACACAATTCAGGATTGCTTTTCGTCATTTGGACCAGCATGGGATAGATATGCAGCGCCTGTTCAGCACAAGTGGTCGATTTTGTGTTATCTGAAAACATTCAGTAAGAAAATGTTAGAATCCGTATTCATGCATCAGAAAATTGTGTGCATCCATTGACGTTGGTACTGTGAAAATATGCTGCCCAGATCTTCATAGTTCTCCGGGCTACAACTGTTAAGCCACTCTGAGAATTATAGCATATGCATCTCCGACAGAAGGAAAGATGCATCTCCAACAGAAGGGAAGGGCTAGGGGGCTGCCATTGCTGCCTCTTGGCAACTGCTGCTGGAGGCACTTTCCTTACTTTGCCTAATATGTTAATTTAGGAAGTGTTATTACCTTTGGTTTTAAAGGCTACTGCTTCTGTATCACATGAAAAAGAAAACAGCTCCCATTTCCCTCCCGCGAAAGCCAGAGAGTTGGGAAGGACGAGCATATTCTCCCCCCCCCCCCCGAGTGAATCATCACCTCAAATAAGAGGTATTCCTTGGCTATGAATTAGTTCTACAGAGTACTTACCATCGTGGATAATCCTGCCTCAATCTGCACAAATGGTTGGGAGGACTCATCCCCCACCTTCATCGTTAATACAGAACAGATGTCAAGGAGTCCAGAAGAACTTTCTCAGGCATTGCTTCTGCATAGCCTTCTTCCTCTCTCCTCACTGCTCCACAAAGGGTATCTTGCAATGGTGCCTCCAAAATTACCTCCAGGCAATCGCTCTCAAAGACCAGGTATGTTCAATTAAATGGAGCGAATGTGTTCCAAACTCCTCGAGCGGACTATCTGGTGCATCAAAAGGTAACAAAATCCCTTCCCATTTTGCCTTTCCTTCCCCATTCCTCCTCCTCTTCCCCCGCTTCTTCTCTGCCAGATGAGGCCCTTTTGTTCTGTTCCCTATCGCATGGAGATTAAAGTACTGATCTTCTCTTTGAAAATGATGTCACTTTTTTTTTTTTTCCTTTTGCCTTGGCACAGAGAGAAAGTTCATTACAAATCTGCACTGTGACTGATGGCTTTGAACAGATACGGGTGGATAAGGTGATGGGGAGAACCACACATCCAGGCAAAAGGTATAGAACTCAAAAGAGACAAGCTGACAGTTCAGCTGGCAATAGGAAAGATGGAAGGAATGAGGAGGAAATGGATGTTTGGGGGTGAAAACTGTATATATCTCTCCCACAATCTCAAGTGAAGCCATGGAAGAGTTCGGCTTTATTGTCTTGGCTGTTTTTGTTTTGAATCATGGCTTAGGGATCACTTGAGAGTTCACCACAGCTGGGCCAGACACCTCCAATTATCTTATTCTGCACAGATCAGGACAGAGGTATGCATCAGTGAATGTCTTCTTAATAATTGCTTTATTTACAGATTTATAAGCCACACTTCTGTTATATATTAAGCAGAGCACAAAATATTTTTAAAAGTCAACAAAAATATTCATTAAAAATGTAATTAAAAACATCAGTAAAATACTGCTTGGATGAATAGAATATTCATCTTGCCCAGGGCTGTCCAAAGGGGGAAAGTATTGAAAAAAACATCTGAATGAAGGGAGGGACGGTTACCACCGAATCGCTCGTGATAGGGAGTTCCACAGGGCATAACCTGTCACACCAAATGTTTGGTCCTTTGTGATGGCCAACCAAACCCCAGGGACATGGGGAGCCACCAGAAGTGCCCCATCTGAGGATCTCAGTGATTGAAGTGGAGCATAAGGAACATTGTTAGAGGCTGGAAAAAATCTTTTTATTTTATTTTATTGATTTTAACATATAAATCATAAAATGTACCACAAAACTTATCACTTATACAATCTTTTTAGACTTCCATCAGCACCTCTGATGATCCACCGTTTTAACCACTTCTTATGCATTTCTTAACTTTATATTGCCTTTACATCTCTTAACAAATCATCCTTCCCCTTCTCCAATTTTGCAATAGGTAAAGGTAAAGGGACCACTGACCATTAGGTCCAGTCGTGGCCGACTCTGGGGTTGCGGCGCTCATCTCGCTTTATTGGCCGAGGGAGCCAACGTACGGCTTCTGGTTCATGTGGCCAGCATGACTAAGCCGCTTCTGGAGAACCAGAGCAGTGCACCGAAACACCGTTTACCTTCCTGCCAGAGCGATACCTATTTATCTACTTGCACTTTGATGTGCTTTTGAACTGCTAGGTTGGCAGGAGCTGGGACCGAGCAACGGGAGCTCACCCCGTCGTGGGGATTCGAACTGCTGACCTTCTGACTGGCAAGCCCTAGGCTCTGTGGTTTAACCCACAGCACCACCCACGTCCCTAGAATACTTGCAATACTTCCAATAATACTCCTCACAAAACTTCTTGCAAACTTACACATGTCGTCTGATCTTCACAAATACTTTTCAAGTAGTCCGTAAATTTACTCCAGTCTTCCGTGAATTTCTGGTCCCGCCAGTTTTGAATCCTTCCTGTTAGTTTATCTAGTTTTGCATAGTCCATTAACTTCATTCTCCATTCTTCAATCATTGGTAATTCTTCTTGCTTCCATTTTTGGGCCAGTAATATTCTTGCTGCTGTTATTGCATATAAAAAGAGCTTATATTCCTTTCTATTTATATCACTCCCCACAATGCCCAGTAAAAATGCTTCTGGTTTCTTTATGAATGTATATTTCAACATTTTTTTCATCTCATTATATATCATCTCCCAGAAGCATTTCACCTTTTTACATTCTTTAGAGGCTGGAAAAATCATTTGCTATGGAACGGGCTCATTGAGTGGCACTTAATCGGGGCTTCATGGTGATTAGCACTTGAAGAGTCTCAGGAAAGGATATAGGCACATATAGTCGAGATGTATCATACATCTTGGGGTTCCAAAGGCAGCACATATACACAAAAATTGTATGTAACCAAAATTACCTTTCCCCCCCCCCTAGTTGGCTGTTGACTGGCAAAGGGATGGAAGCCCGATGGGGAGACCTTTTCCAGTGTCTCCATTGCCTTCCTTCATGTTATGGCTTTTTTGCTCATCTATAACATGACTTGTGGTTTGTTGAGCAAACTATGGTTTTTAAAAAAGCCATATGGTTGAGCATTATGGGCAAATGCAGTCACTGTGGCACAAAACTGATGTCGCACATCCTCATTCTGCCACACAGTTATTAAAAGCCCAGAAAATTCATTCAAGCTAGGCAAGCCTTTGCTTTCCTACAGCCAACCGCCCCATGGGGCAGAGTGAGGGGATGGCTTCAATGTGTGAAGGCCCTGGCCAATTCCCAGTCATTCTTCCTGAGCCTGCCATGCAGTGCACTTCACAGTAGTTGGCTTCTGAACTTGTAATTGGAGAAGGGCACCATCTTGTCCTTTGCCTCAGACAGCAAAATGTCTTGGGCTGGCACTACACGTAGCCAAGCACAATATGAGCTAAAGGACTTGCCACACACCCCTGTATCCAAAATATGATTGTTCATAGAGTAGTCCCCTGCGAATGTAACTCCAGGCATTCCAAGCCACAGTTCTCTCAGCAAGGCCCCATGAGTGTCAAAAGAAAAGAGTAACCTGGTAATGTGGATATAGGTGCAAAGGAAAAACAATTCAATTGCTTCAATTAATTTCAAAACAAAACAAAGCACAATACATTTCTCTCTCTACCCAGACAGAATTAATCTGTCCTCACCTATACACTTATGGTGTGTATATACACACACATGCATACACACACACACACACACACACACACAACCCCTGATCTGGTGGAAGTTGTATGAAAAATGAAATGAGAGTCCAGCTCTGAAAATGATATGACATTGTAATGAAGGTTGTTCGATTTATTTTATTATTTGTTAATGGCTTCAGTGCTGTTGTTTTCCTCCATGATCTTTCAACTCACCGTGACAGAAAACAAATTCTAAGGTGTAGCAACAATTAACACAGCGTAGTGCCACAAAACATAATGCCACATTGTCACTGAAGTGTATACCAAGGCAGGAACACAGATACAACTGTTTCAGATCTAGATACTAATAGGCCTGAAGGTATCCTATATCCTATATACAAAGAGCAAACCCATTGTCCCTGTGTGAATCCTTGCACAGCTTGAGAAAACTTCAAGCTTTGCAGAAGCAGAATTTTAGAAAAATAAAACCAATTGGGAAGGGGCGAAAAACCCAATTTGGACTATGCATGCTCAGTAGTCTGATAACAAAAACAACAAATGGCAGGAAGGTAATGGAACAGAGTGATCTGGGAAAGGGTATGGCTGGCTGGCTGGCTGGAACCTTGAACAAGAACACTCCACACCACATTTGTTGCAGCTCCCTGTGGTGTTTGCCTCCTAGGTGGGTCATAAGGAAAGGGTTAAATGACTGTGATGTGATTGGCCAGTGGGAACCCAAGGGAAGGAGTTAGAGATAGAGTCGGTGTTGTGTGGAAGTTAGTTGAGAGTTGGGAGTTGGAGAAGGAAGAGGGAGGATAAGTCTGTGGGTTGGTCGAGTTGTGTGGTGAGAGAGTGAGAGGAACTGTTAGGTGGAGTCAGATAGATAGATAGTTGGGATCATCAGTTTGAAGTTGTTAGGAACGATAGGTCAGTAAAGGAACTAAGATTAAGAAACTGCCAAGAAAAATTAACTGAAACCATAAACTTGTTAATGCCTATAAAATAAACTTGATTATTTGTTAATGTTAACAACTGTCTGGACTCCGTGTTTACCCGAGAGAAACGGGTTGGTGGCAGCGAAGAGGCAATCACAGTGGTGGCACAGGGATCAATAGACCGTCAAACATCCGGGGACCCTGTGTGATCGCCACACTCTCACTTCAACCAAGCCTGGAGGTAACATCCCCACCCGCACCCACCCCAAATGCTAAAAAAGGGGCACAGTTGTTGACTGTGTATGCTGTAATTTCTTTTGTATTACATTGCACATGGGGGAAAGCAAAACAGGCATAGGAGAGTCTTGTTGCACTTCAGAACCCTGTGAAATCTCTTGTTCAGGAAATGACAGTGGAACAAGATGTGAACTTGAGACAAAAGTGGAAGTTGACGGAGGGACAAAAGAAATGAATGTGCACAGCATGAGCAACAAACAGCTGCAGCAGCAGCTCTTACACCATATTTTTTTGAAAACAATTGTTCCTCTCCCGTGTTGGAATGATTGATTGGTGGCTTTTGAAATCACAGTGCCCTTAAATGAGTGATGAAAACTGACTCAGATCCAGACCCACCACCCTGCAAACATCAGGGCCTAGTCCACCCCCTCAGGGTGGAGGGCAAAAGACAAAATTCCCTGCTTCTTTTTGCCAGCTTGACTCAACTCTCCCCTAAGTTGTTTCAAGATGACTGTGAGTGAATTTTAACTCGCTATTATTTCTGGAATGTGATCTCAGCCACACCTGGACATTTGCACACACGCTGCGGAAAACACTGTTCGACTTAATATGGAAATGACAAACAAATTTGCAGACCCTGCTGACATGCAAAAATCTCTGGAACACATCTTTGTTTACAAAGATCCCTTGCCCAGAGTCACCAAATGGTTTGCATTGAGTTATTAAGCAGTGTGCGTGAGAGAGAGTTAAATAATCATCTCTTTTTCAGATTGGCTTCTTTGCGGTACAGTTTTCAAGGTCCTTTAACAAACCTCTCCCCATTGGTCTGGCACATTTTGCACAGTCGGGGACTGTCAGGGCCTGAATAAGCACTGGTCAAATAATATTCACAAAACACCTTTAAAATTTGTTTTCCTTTTCAGGAGGCAGTCAAATAATTGTGTCTTGCTTTTAAAAAAAAAATCCACAAAAAGACCATTTGCCTGCTTTGCAAAGCTAAACGATGTAGAATGTTGGCTTTTTAATGTGATTTCTGTGGCTCCTTTGTCTTCCAATCTGTAGCGTTGAGACACTTTCTATGAAATGGCCCATTTAATATAAGCTGTGCAGGTGTGACCTCTTCATGTTCCTTCTGAAAGAATTGAATTCTTTCCTTTATCCCTCCCAAGACCCAAATTTTGTCCTTTTACTGAAACTTTCACAATTAGATTCCCTCAACCCTTGGTTAAAATGGGATCCTCTGAAGAGTATATCCAGACAGGAGGAAAGGCTTGCTGTTTTCAAAATGAAACTGGCTCCTGTTCAGACCACCTATTCAATTTAAGCTCTTTTTCCATTTCTTGTGGTCATGTTCTATTCAAGGCAATACAGTGGTACCTCGGGTTACATACGCTTCAGGATACAGACACCGCTAACTCAGAAATAGTACCTCGGGTTAAGAACTTTGCTTCAGGATGAGAACAGAAATCACATGACAGCGGCGCAGCAGCAGGCCCCATTAGCTAAAGTAGTGCTTTAGGTTAAGAACAGTTTCAGGTTAAGAACGGACCTCTGGAACGAATTAAGTACTTAACCGGAGGTACCACGGTCCTACACTGGCTCATGGATGCTGATGAGAGTGGGAGACATGGGAACATAGGAACCTGCCTTACACCAAGTCTAGCTCAGCATTGCTTATACTAAACTGCAGCAACTCCCCAAGGTTTTAGACAGGGGTCTCTGCCAGTCTAAGAAATCCCAAGGCTTGAACCTGGGGCCTTCTGCATGCAAACAGATGCTCTACCATTGAGCTACGGCCTTTCCCGTAACTACAGCCTTTTCTATTGCTATAGTGCTTCTTGTTCTGCCAGATATCTCGTGGTTATCTATAGGAACTACCATGGGACTATTGATGATAAGGGCAGGGTTTTTTCCCCATCCGGAACTCACCAGATCTCAGTTCCGGCACCTCTCTGGTGGGTTCCATTGCCATTCAAAGAGAACAAGGGAGACATTCATGGTGAGTTCTGGCACCTCTTTTTCTAGAAAAAATGGCACTGGATAAGGGCCATAGTGCTGGACTGATTCCACTGAGCACACAAAGTGGCTTTATACTGGGCCAGACCACCAGGCCATTGGGTGCAGTATTGTCTATGCTAGGGCTGGAGAACCTTAGGTCAGAGGGCCAAATGTAGCTCTTCAGCCAGCACGGAAAACAGATCCACACATTTGACACACAATTCATTTTAGATATCTCATTGAATAAAGGAATCCCCCCAAAAATGTATTGAACTCTTGGTGTCATGGCTAAAATCTCCTGTATTTACACTTCTCACACAATAATGCAATACCACATACAGCAGCAACATCAGGGATGATGATAATGACGATGATTAAGTTTTCAGCAGCAACCTTGAGAAAATCACCCTGTGCCAGCATGGCCAATGGCCATGAATGATGGAAGCTGTGGTCCAAGATATATGGAGGGCACCAGGTTGGGAAAGGCTGCCCTGTGATAGGGACAAGGGCTGAGAAGGTGAAATGCCTATTGTGCTTTCCCCCTCTTCCCCCAAGCAGCCATTGTGTTCCACTTTCAAGCAACGGTAGCACTAAAACATCTTTGTCACCACAAGAAAGGTACTTTGGCAGGGTTGGATAAATGGCATAATATAGATGCAAAGTATTATATCGCCTAAGATTGAAGCTTTATAGTCATAAAAATGAGATATTCCAGAAGGGTAAAGAAGAGCAAGCTGGGAGTTGGAAATGTAGATAATGAAAGATAGCACCATATATAAAGGTATGTACACATTTAAATAATCACATCTGCTTCCTTTTTCTATGTAGGTATAAAGGATCATGGTGCTATTATGATTTTATACAGCACAGAGGCACTCAGAGAGCTCAAAATAGGGCCTTTAGATGAAAGGGCTGTAGTTTGGTGATAGAGCACTGGCTGTCAGGCCAACTCGGAGGTCTAGAGATGCCCGGATCACTTCCAGCTTTTGAGTGCAGTGCCCAGCTGTCAAATCTGACCCACCGGGGGCTGGAGAGAAGATAAGAATATGGCCTATTGGCAAGAAAAAATAAATCTCAACCCCTAGTTTATAGCTGATCTGGGAGGGCATGCCCATCACAATCTAATTTTGTGTCATCAACCCAATACATTTTCTTTTTAATGTTTATGAAGGTGTTTAATGCTTTATTGTGACAAAATGTGGATCAGCTAACAAAAAATATGGCTTTTACCAAATCAAGGGCCCTGAAATTAAAAAGTGTCCAAATCTAAGGCCTCCTTTGAGCTTGAGGTTCCAGCTAAATGGGGCCCTCCTGGGGTCCCCTCATATCGGCCCTGCCTCTTTTGTACGTAGGGTGCCCTAGGTTCAGTAGAACATCAAAAACTGACGTTCTACTGAACATATATCTATATCTCCAAAAACTGGACTTCAGATCTAGCCTATATCCTAAAAACCAGATCTAACCTATATCCTAAAAACCTAAATGAACAAAGACATCTTTTGCTGTCACCTAAAAATCATAGAATCAAAGAATTGGAAGGGAACCTGAGGATCATTTAGTCTAACCCCCTGCAATGCTGGAATGCAATGCAGCTGTACCTTAAGGGGATCAAACTTACAACTTTGGCATTCTTAGCACCATACTATAACCAGTTGAGGGACGCGGGTGGCGCTGTGGGTTAAACCACAGAGCCTAGGACTTGCCGATCAGAAGGACGGTGGTTCGAATCCCCGCAATGGGGTGAGCTCCCGTTGCTCGGTCCCTTCTCCTGCCAACCTAGCAGTTCGAAAGCACGTCAAAGTGCAAGTAGATAAATAGGTACCGCTCTGGCGGGAAGGTAAACAGTGTTTCCGTGCGCTGCTCTGGTTCACCAGAAGTGGCTTAGTCATGCTGGCCACATGACCCGAACGCTGTACACCGGCTCCCTCGGCCAATAAAGCGAGATAAGCACCGCAACCCCAGAGTCGGTCATGACTGGACCTAATGGTCAGGGGTCCCTTTACCTTTACCTTATAACCAGTTGAGCTATCCAGACTTCTACATCAACAGATGCCCTTCTCGGGGCAGGGGGGAGTTTAAGAGGCCAGGTGCCACCACCAAGAAGGGAATTTCAGAACAGAGCTAGAACTGTTGACTTACTAGCTGTCACATATAACGGATGCCCTGCCATTGCTGACAGAGGCTGGATTTCCTCTGTCAAGTATATGGTAGGTAACGGGGATTTAACAGACCGCAGCCAGTCTCCTGGTCTGTTCTGCAGACTGTTACAAATGTCCTGTATTCACTAGACAGCGATGCACATTCACTGATTTCCATTTGACTCACTTTAAAGCAACTCCTGCTTTAGGATTTAAATGTCTCCTAGTTATTTGTAATACGTTCGTTTTGTGCTTCATGGTTCCTTCCTTTCCTCGGGACTCCACCCAACCCTCACTTCCATTGACCTATAGCATATATATAATTTTTCTGTCTCTTGCAATTGGAGCAGCTAGGAGGGATTTATCTGTGCTTTCTGACTCACTCGACACTTTAATCCGATCAGGAATGTGCTAAACTGGTGCTGGAGATATGATGGTCTTAAAACTCTTATGGCATTAGATTTTATTTGAATTTTACTGACGAGCAGGCTTGTCTGATTGCGTTCAGGCCAATTACTTCATAATGTCTGTTGGATTGCCATTACTATGCTGTTTGATTGCTCTGGCAAGGACTTCTCCTGTGAACTTCTTAATGTCATTTACTTAAAGGACAATCCCAAGAATTGCTCAGCCCCACTGGCACTCTTAGTGGGTGTTGCAGAATCAGCCCCTTCTCCATCATCTCTTTTCTGCCATACCAGCAGGTGCCAACTCCTAAGGTCCCAGCACTTTTGGGGGCACCCAATAACGTTCGGAATGATCAGGGGCAGAGAAGGTCAAGCATGGAGCCGAGCGTGGGGCAGCTTCAGTGACTGGCTCTTCCTCCTGCTGCTGCAGAGGGGAAGGAGGCAGCCAGTGGCAGTGGCAGAAGAATGAAGAGGTGGTCGATCATGGAGCTGAGCATGCAACACTGCAGTTTCAGTGGCCAGTGGCTCCTCCTGCTCCTGCTCCTCCTTTCCTTCTCCTGGAAAGATGGGGAAAACAGCCCCTGGCCAGTGGGGGCATCAGGAGGAGGAGGATGATGGGGCTGAGCCAGAGAGAGGTGTAGGCATCAGCCACTGAAGCTGTGCTGCCACCACATTTGATTCTGCCCCCTGGCTACTCCTGACATCTTGACATCACACACATGTCATTGGCCCATCCAATCTTCTGTGTAATTTGGGGCCTCTGCCACTTGAGGTCCTGATTTAGCACATGAGGTTGTTTATTTCCAAACCACCCCCTGCTACCCCACACCTGGTGTCAGATGTGATGCCAGGCATGGGCCAGGTAAAGATGTGGCAGCAAAGGAAGGAAATGAGAGCATAATTTGTGCTCCCAAATATTCCTTGGTAGTCAGAGGTTGCTGACAGCACCAATCAGCTCATCAGCACTGACAGTGAGCCCCTTTCAAGTTGTCTGTTTGCGGGCTCACTTTGAGATTTTTTCCTCTGCAGATTGGCTTTGTAGACTGCTATGCAGAAGAATAATGTCTGTTTCCAGGTGCAATTTATATTCAAGCAAAGAGACAAAGCTGGGCTTGCTGTCAGGACCAAACATCGAGCCCCTTGGAAGTTGCCACCTGATGTCCTAATGATACCTAGTAACACCCAGAGGCTCACAGCTTCCCCGTTTCTCTCCTATGGATTCATTGCTAATAGATTTGGGGCGGTGAAAAGACACTCACTTTACAGAGAACACTGGGAAAACATAGGTAATTGAAATTTATTGAGAAGATGGGGAGAGGGACCAATTACTTCTTTTCTTGCCATCATATGAAGTGACTTTTCTAACTTCCTTGAGCTTCTATTATGCTGTTTGTAAACCTAAAGCAAAATGTTTAATTCACGCTCTTTTCATTTAGAAAACCTGTAAAAAAATGTTACAGAGGAAAATTGCCAAGTAAATTGCTAATTAAAAAATAAATAAATCTGGAAGACAACATGTAGGAGGGAATATGATTCCCATCCCAAGAAAACATGCTGGAGGGCCTTCTTGTACTAAACTCTGCAGAGAGGTGTAGCGAAAACAGACAGGGGAACAATAGTGTGAAGTTTCTGAATCCTGTCTGTGAGGTGTAGCGTGACTAAGCAACGCCTACTGTCTCATCAGCCTTTCTGAAGGTTTGAGACAGACACCTGAGTCACTGGCACTTGCTTGTTGCTTAAGTGCTTGCTGAATTACACACATCCTGGGGCAATCTTATTAAATATGTCAGGTTTCTGAAGAGCTTAAGAAGACGACGACAAAATGGCATTTTATTTAAATGTTCTAATCGAGAATTTCACCAACCTTTTGAGATTCGTGGACATCATTGGGTGCCATTCCCTCTGCCATTTCTCTCCCCGCTATCATCATCATCAGTATTTTTCCAATTTCTATAGCGCCATTCATCTGCAGATCTCAGGGCAGTATACAATATGAAAACACAAAAACACATACCATGATAACAAATAATAACAACCCCTGCGCCCATACAGTTTAAAAGGCCATAGATTGTGTAATTAGCCAAAGGCCTGGGAGAAGAGGAATGTTTTTGCCTGGCACCTAAAGATATGTAATGAAGGCGCCAGGCAAGCCTCCCTGAGGAGAGCATTACACAAATGGGGAGCCACCACAGAAAAAGGCCCGTTCTCATGTTGCCACCCTCTCATGCTCTCACAGAGGAGGCACACAAATAAGGGCCTCAGGTGTTGATTGCATGGTCCAGATCAGTTCATATGGGGAGAAATGGTCCTTGAGGTTTAGTGGTCCTGGGCTGTTTAAGGCTTTATTTTCAGCACTTTGAATTGGGCCCGGAAACAAATTGGCAGCCAGTGCACTCGGGCCTATATTGACATTATATGCTTAAAGCATCTTGCCTCAATGAGCAACCTGGCTATGGAATTCTGTACCAGTTAAAGTTTCTGCACCATATTCAGAGGCAGTCCTATGCATAAAGTGTTGTTGTAATCTAGTTCAGAGGCTACAAGAGCATAGACAACAGAAGTTAGGCTATCCCTGTCCAGGGTTGGGATTGTGCTTTTCTTAGCCTTGCCCTTCAAGATCCTTTGAATCAGAGACTTTGGAAATTGAATCTGGACCCTTTGCTCTACAAAGTGATGCACAGTGTTATATAGATGGAAATGAGTTTCTCTCCCTCTGCCATGATACTAGAACCCAGAATCATCGACTGACATGGTTTGACAGTAGATTTAGGAGAGGAAAACAACTGCTCCATGTCACATCATTTATCAGATTTGCTGCTCAAGATGTGCTGGTGGTCAAGAGGATGAGACAAATGAATGAAGGCTATCAATAGGTACTAGTAATGATAGTCCAGAATCATAGGCAGTATGCCACTGAATGCTAGCCGCCACCACTCCTGTCCTGCTTATGGTCTTCCCATGGGCATCTGCTTGGCCAAACTGGCAAACAAGATGCAGGACTACATAGACTGTTCCTTAACTAATGTTCTGTATAAGTATGAGAAACCCAGACTAAACCTTTATCATATGTTAAATATGCTTCTTGGAGAAGAGTGGGAAATAAATTTAAAAGAATAAGCTGGTTTTAATACAACAACCTGGAATGCATATGCGCATTCCCACTAATATGCTAGAATTGCTGTCCTCTTTCCCTTGAAATTATGGGGCAGGAAGTGGCCAAAAAGCCTAGCCCCACAAAGGAAATCTGTGCATCCCTTAAAAATTAACGGCACTCATTTTGGCAATACTGGCAAACGAGAAAGCGCATGATTGCAGCTAATGTGCTCTGGAAGTGAATCTGATGTAAAATGAATGGCTATGGACTGTTAATAATAATAATTCAGCATTATAGAGCCTTTTGCCGACTTCCCAGCTTAGTACTAATTTTATACAAAGAGAAGTTATTAATATTACATGAAATATTAAACTGGCATCGTAACCAAACAGTAATTTCACAGTCGTCATTAAATAGAAGAAGTTATAATTCCAAACATGTGTGACAGATTTTTAGTTGACAAATGGGATATATTTGCTGAGTGCTAACTTAGCCATGGAGAGTTATCTAAACTTCAGTGCCTCTTTCTGTGCTGCAGAGGCAATTCTAAGAATCTTCATATGCAATCCTGAAGCTGCTGGGGAACTCATTTGATCAGATGGAATGTTACTTTAAGATTGTGCTCAGATCTATAGAGAATGTGCCAATTAATTTTGTCATGACTGAAGCAAAACTATATTGATGAAACAGCCCAGATAATAAATAAATAAATAAATTTAATAATAATAATAATAATAATAATAATAATAATAATAATAATAATAATTTATACCCCAATCTGGGCCATTTTGTTTCTCCCTAAAGGTAAAGGTAAAGGGACCCCTGACCATTAGGTCCAGTCGTGACCGACTCTGGGGTTGCGGCACTCATCTCGCTTTATTGGCCGAGGGAGCTGGCGTACAGCTTCCGGGTCATGTGGCCAGCATGACTAAGCTGCTTCTGGCAAACCAGAGCAGCACATAGAAACACCGTTTACCTTCCCGCCAGAGCGGTACTTATTTATCTACTTGCACTTTGACGTGCTTTCGAACTGCTAGGTAGGCAGGAGCTGGGACCGAGCAACGGGAGCTCACCCCATCCCAGGGATTTGAACCGCCGACCTTCTGATCGGCAAGTCTTAGGCTCTGTGGTTTAACCCACAGCGCCACCCGCGTCCCTATTGTTTCTCCCTACTAGCACGCAACCAGGAAAAATAACAATGGTACTGCCTTAACGTTATGTCCAAACTAGGAATTGTAAGCCAAAAGCAAACCTTAGCTACAGAGAATGGTTTGTTTGCAGCAAAGCAAACCATGATGATGATGATGATTAATTTATACCCCGCCCACTCTGGGCGGCTTCCAACAGAATATTAAAATACAATAGTCTATTAAACATTAAAAGCTTCCCTAAAAAAGGGAACCAGATCCCTGGTTTAGGTATAACATTAAGCATATCTCTTGAATGGGAAGGAATAAAGTGGCCCAGCTTGGTGCATTCATGGTAGATAGCATGTTCTCCTTCAGGGAGAGCATGTGTTGCGGTGGGGTCTACTGAGCCACCCCTCTGTTACCAGGCAAGGTCTCTAAAGATGGCCTGGGGCAGTGATTGGTTCACTGGGTTGCTGGGGTAAAAGTTATGTTGCAATTTTGGTGGGAGGGGTAAAAAGGTTTAAATACTCTGCACGCAGCCTTGTACTTTCTCTTTTGCTGCGTGCAACAGATCACCCGCCCACCCGCCCTAGAGTAAGGGGTTGTTGCGTTGACCTTGCTATGCCTGTCATGGGGGTCGTCTGCCTTTGAGCAGGGGCCTGGTATGAATTTTTCCACCTGGCAAATTGGCTGGCTGGGTGGTTTTTGCCTACTGCGTAGCAAATCGTCACAACTTGTAAGGTTGTGGTTAGGCATTGGTTATAAATCTGGTGGAGGAGGGGTCAGGATAGGCTGTGCCTGCCCCTCCATGGTTGCTGCGGAAAGGGAATTCCGTTGGAGGAGGGGTCAGGATAGGCTGTGCCTGCCCCTCCATGGTTGCTGCGGAAAGGGAATTCTGTTAAAGGAATCCTGGGGCTTGCCATCTTTTCGTCCAATCCCTGGAATGGGACTAGGACCGGCAAGCCTTCGGGGAGCAGGCGGATGAGAATTGAGGGTCTGTGACTCAGCTCCAATGCCTCCCCGACTTGCTTTCCCCCGCACTGTCTTTCGGTGGTGCCCGGAAGTCAGTTCTGTCCCCAGGCGGGGGGACAGATAGTCTTAACCAATGCCTAAACTACCACTCACGGTTTGTATTTGAATAAAGTTGGGGCCAAAATCATGCCAAAAATCTTAAACAAAAATTACGTGTCTCTTGTGAGTTATTTGGGGGGTGGATTGGGGACCTCGACACGCAACATTAACCACGATGCCATAGCAACCCTAATAACATTTTTTTCTTTGCTCAGTTTTGTTTATTAGGACAGAGGCAGATGACTATAAGGGGGGAAGTAAAGGAAAAAATGTGAGATTGTAGCTGTTTTTAGGCTGCTATTTGTGTAGGATGAACATACATAGGGGAGCAGCTGATGCTATAGCACTAGAGTGCTCCTCCTGACTGTAATAATGTAATAATAATGGAGAAGCATCACAGAACAACTAATCAAGTGGAATGATGGATGGATGATCCAGTATAAACACACCACTATTGCAGTGTTATTGCATCAATGACATGTTGAGGAAGACACATGTGGAATCACACAAAGGCCCACCTGTCTGGAGAGATCCGAAAAAGATTATCTTGTATCCCATGCAAGCTGAGAGTGCCCTCTTTTACGTGCTCTACTGAAGAAGTCCAGGGATCCCTTTGCAGACAGAGCAGCACGGTGAGAGTTCCTTGAGGGCAGGAAATCTGAGGCATACAAAAGGTTGAATTAGCACAAAATGTGTGTAACTTCATGCTGAACTGATTTGGCAGTAATGACACTAATAGGCTAGATAAGATTCTTTATAAGACAGTTCCTCAGATCTTTATATGCTCTTTGATGGGATTGATTGAAATATTTAGAATGAGACTCATGGATGTAATTCTGTAATTCTAATCCAAATCTGTTGCTTAACCCTGAAATTCAAATCCATCTTTTGAAGAAAAAAGAGGAAAGGAAAGGAAAGAAGGCACTATAGCATCAACGACTAGCTTATAAAACACACATCTGTTTTGTCTCCATTCTGCTCCTGTTGCTCATATGGTATATTTGTACAGCAAAGCACCATTTCAAAAATACTCTTTTGAAGGCGGGAATTCTAGATAGACTGGAGGCCACTCTAAATCACTCCACATGGTGGTTGTCACCATGTGGTGAGCTGTTTGGGGGACATTAGCTCCTTGTATCAATAGAGCGATTTTTCTCCACATTAATGCAAATTTCCAGGGGTGTGTGAGCAGGGAATAAACTATTTTGTGGTCTACAGAAGCCTTTGTCAACCTGGTGCCCCTCAGGTGTTTTGAATTATGACCTCCATCAGCCCCACCCAGGATGGACAATGGTCAGCAATGATGACAGCTTTAGTGCAAAACATTTCAGCTGAATAATAATAATAATAATAATAATAATAATAATAATAATATTTATACCCTGCCCATCTGGCTGGGTTTCCCAAGCAGCTTCAGGATACATTTGCTGGTGTTTGGAGGTGTAATATTTTTTTAAATGAACTTATTTAAAAACTTATAAACTGCTCCTCAATTAATGTTTCCAAAGTGGTGTACAATAAAGAGCTTAGAGAACTTAACATGAAATAGCATTCATATCAGTTTAAAAGCAAGTCCTAAACTACACACATGCAGTATACACAAAACTGGGACCCTCTTGAAATGACAAGTTTTCAGGAGCCACCAAAGGGCAACAATGCTAGGTGTATACAGTGGTACCTCTGGTTACAAACTTAATTCATTCTGGAGGTCCGTTCTTAACCTGAAACTGTTCTTAACCTGAGGTACCACTTTAGCTAATGGGGCCTCCCACTGCCGCTGTGCCACCAGCACACAATTTCTGTTCTCATCCTGAGGTAAAGTTCTTAACCCGAGGTACTACTTCCAGGTTTGTGGAGTCTGTAACCTGAGGTGTTTGTAACTAGAGGTACCACTGTATAAACATCATGGCTTACAGCCATTCAGTGATGAATTTTTAAAATCATCTACGTAAAGATGGCGGAATTGGTCCATTTCCAGCCTCTGACCGATTTGCATCAATCCTTCTCATTTTCTGCAATTTAAAAAAGCACATTCAAAATTTGCATTTATGCCATACATATTTATTCTAAAAAACACACTTCTTTCTGGTGAAGGTTGCATCCTTCAGGCATCCCCCAGTGGCAGCACCACCAACAAGGCCCTACCTGCCTATTGTAGATGAACACAGCTACGAGTTTGGTCTATATGAGAGGAGTCAATTGTTCGGACTTGTGAAACCCAAGGAATGTCGGGATTTATTTGTCAAAGACAAGACCTTGAATTGGGCCTGGAGGTGAATAGGCAACCAGTGCTGTTCTGTCAGAAGAAGAGTTACACAAGCTTTCCCAGTTGTGCTTACAGGCACTGTGGCAGTGGCATTCTGCACCACATGCCGTTTCCAAACCATATTCAATGAAAGTCCCGTGTGCAGTTACCAGAGCATGGATCCCAGTTGCCAAGCCTTCTTTTTCTAGGAAGGACTATAGCTGGCAAACCAGTTGGAGATGAAATTAAGTGCTCTAAGCAACTGAGGCCTCCTGGACCTCAAGGAGCACTTGCAAGCTACAGACTTGCCATTTCCAAAGTAATATGATGCCATGAAATAGAGGCTTTCTCTCCAACTCCTGCACTAAATATCTCATTCCTATCCTTCACATGTACTAAGAAATCGGTCTTCACGGGATATTTTGCCATCATTATTGACTTTGTTTTTAAAATTGTGAAAAAAGAAAAACAAGTTCCTGGGCAACATCGTATGTCTCAATGGGAGATGAGATTAAATATCAGGAATCATTGGCTTCATTTCATGTCCTTTGATCAGGAGCCAAAATTGGCTTTGTATTACTATGAAAATCCAGACAAACTCATCAGAAGTTCTTGGATCATCATTATTTTAACCTCTTTGCTGTTTTTCTAAAAAGCCTTTTATGAATGTTTAGTGTCCTAATACAGGAGCTCTCTTTGTTTTGTGTGAATAAAACAGCATTTGCTGGGTTTGCTGGCTGAGCTTGTTTGTTTCCTTTTCCCTTCTGATTGGTTCATTGACTTATCAGTTCCTTCACTCCAGTCAACCATTGTCATTCTAGGAGAACAAGGGAGGTGTTCGTAGTGAGTTCCAGCACCTCTTTTTCTAGAAAAATAGCACTGACCCAGAGTATACAAGATTTATTAAAAGGTAAAGGTACCCCTGCCCGTACAGGCCAGTCTTGACAGACTCTAGGGTTGTGCGCCCATCTCACTCAAAGAGGCCGGGGGCCAGCGCTGTCCAGAGACACTTCCGGGTCACGTGGCCAGCGTGACATCGCTGCTCTGGCGAGCCAGAGCCGCACACGGAAACGCCGTTCACCTTCCCGCTAGTAAGCGGTCCCTATTTATCTACTTGCACCCGGGAGTGCTTTCGAACTGCTAGGTTGGCAGGCGCTGGGACCGAACAACGGGAGCGCACCCCGCCGCGGGGATTCGAACTGCCGACCTTTCGATCAGCAAGCCCTAGGCGCTGAGGCTTTAACTCACAGCGCCACCCGCGTCCCTCAAGATTTATTATCCACCAGCTAAAGCAGGGCAAGAGTGGTCTTCCCTCCAAGGAACCATAAGCACCATCCATATGCATCATGTGCTGGGTCCTTCCATGCACTTTATTTATTTGATTTATAACCCACTTTTCCTTCAAGAAGCTCAAAGTGGCATACAGTCATACCTCGGGATAAATGTGCTTCAAGTTAAGTATTTTTGGGTTGCGCTCCACGGTGACCCGGAAGTAACGGAGTGCATTACTTCCGGGTTTTGCTGCGTGCGCATGCGCAGACAGTCAAAATGACGTCACGCGCAATCGCAGAAGCAGCGAAATGCAACCCGCACAGACGCGTGGACACGGGTTGCAGTCGCTTCAGGATGTGAACGGAGCTCCGGAATGGATCCCATTCACATCCCAAGGTACCACTGTATATGATGTTCTCCCACCCATTTTATCCTCACAACAACTCTGCAAGGTAGGTGTAATGGTTCTAGGGATTGCTTGTGCGTAAGTTGCCTTTACTCCTGGCTAGGTTGCATGGCTGAACCCTTTCTGACAGGACAGCCTCTACTCCGTGGCTGCCTCAGTCGCTGGCAGAATCTGTCAGTGGGTGTTTCTTAAACCGCTTCCAACATAAAAGCTGCTTGACGCCCAGTCTCCTCCCCCGTTGCCTGCGCGAAAGCTTTCTGCGCAGGGTGGGTGTGGGCAAAGGAGCACTTGTCCCCTCTCCGCTGGTCTCCTGTGAAGAGTCCTGGAGCCACCTCTCCGATTCCTCTACCTCCTCCCCTTCTCCACTGGTGTTACGCTGATTTCCTTCCCCAGCGTATGGGCTATCCCTCCTCCTACTAGGACCCTCTCCACCATCATCCGGGAGCCCTCTCACCGTCTCCCGCTCCGATGGCAGTTCCCTGACAGTAGGTTAGGCTCAATGTCAACCTATGAGTTTCATTATTGGCTGAGTGAGGATTTGAACCCTCGTCTCCCACGTGCTAGTCCAACACTCTAACCACAGCACCACACCAACTCTTAACCAACTCTTATAGGCACCATTTATCTTGTTGCACCAACAGGAAATTTGAGACCTGCATGGGAATTGGATAGGCAAGGATTGTGCAACAGGTTTGGATGAGTCCTGACTCAAGGACCAAATGAGGCTGTTTTGGGCAGTTCCTTTTTATAAAAAAACCCCAACAACAACCCTAAAGGTATCCAGCAATCCCCCTCCAAAAAGAAAAAAAATAAATAAAGCCAGGACCTGTTTGTCTATAATTTGGCAGTTTTCTCAACTCAGGGTGGGGATACTGTGCCTGCATATTTCATCTGCTTCTGCCGAAGGGAGGAAAGTATGTTTATTTTATTTCCCTGTAATAGAGAACAGGGGAGGCACAGAGCTTTGTTTTTCTGAAGCTGGGTTGACCCAACTGAATAGAGCAGTCTCCAAAGCATTTTGGATTGAATCAGACTGTTTTCAAAGTGCTTAATTGGAGTCCAACCCAAATCAGTGAACACATCTATTAAATGCACATGAGTGGTGCTTGCATGCATCCTGGAAACAAGTAGTTATGCCCCAGTCTCTGGCAGTACTAGAAGAGGACTAGGACAGTTTATAGCATGAGTTAGCAAACAGTAAGACACATTGGGCACATATCTGAAATTGTGCTTGAGTAACCAAAATGCTGAGGGTTAACTCTGGGTTAAACCACAGAGCCTAGGACTTGCTGATCAGAAGGTCGGTGGTTCGAATCCCCGCGACAGGGTGAGTTCCCGTTGCTCGGTCCCAGCTCCTGCCAACCTAGCAATTCGAAAGCACGTCAAAGTGCAAGTAGATAAATAGTTACTGCTCCTGCTGGAAGGTAAATGGCATTTCTGTGTGCTGCTCTGGTTCACCAGAAGTGGCTTAATCATACTGGCCACATGACCCGTAAGCTGTACGCCGGCTCCCTCGGCCAATAAAGCAAGATGAGCGCCGCAACCCTAGAGTCGGCCACGACTGGACCTAATGGTCAGGGGTCCCTTTAACCAAAATGCTAAGGCTTTTTCTGACTAGTAAGACTTTAGATATTGGTGAGGGAGTTACACACCAATGCAAATGACAAGGCAGCCCAATATGTTGTCAGTAGGATGCCAAGTTGTGTTTGCAGCATTCATCACAGACTCTCCATGTGTTCCTATTTTCTAGGGACAGTCCCAAACTTACAGATGCCTCCCCAGTTTCTGATTTGAAACTGGAATGTCCTGGTTTTCCTCTGGATGTCCTTATTTTCATATGGAGAAATGTTGGAGGGTATGGAATTATCCAACCCCTGAGCTATCTGAAGGCAGCCCTGTATAGGGAAGTTATTTAAAGGTTTAATGTTTTATTGTTTTTATATATGTTGGAAGCCACCCAGAGTGGCTGGGGCAACCCAGTCAGATGGATGGGGTATAAGTAATATTATGATAATGATGGAATAGGTTGTCCCTGTTTTCATCAGAGAAAGGTTGGAGGATATGTCATCAGCTGTTGACGTAGTTGTTGTTGAGTGACGTATAACCCTGTGGTCCATGAATCATAGGGTCCCAGGATCCTTTCGATTTTGCCTTTCAATTGAATCTGTGAAATTTTTCACCTCTCATCTCTGCAGGCCTCTCTTCACCATCTATAATAAAGTAATTAAAGACTCCCTTATCTCATAAGGATGTCTTGACGATCCAAACCATAAATATTGCAAGGCAGTGGGACATTTCAGCTTGGGGACAACATAAATAACATAACTAGATGGCTATAAATCAAATCAAGTATTCAGGTTGCTAAATAGTCCCGGCAAGTTAAGATGAGCTGATGTGCTGAGTGATACAAGCAGGAAATTGCAGAATAAACAGGAAAGCATTGATACATGTTGCATTACATCTCTGAGAGCCAAGCCAATATTTTTTTCTATGAATAAGCAATTAATAAAGAATGTCTCAAACTCGAGTCAGACAAACAATAAAACAGTACAGTCTTTTGGAAAAAGGAAGATGAAATCTTGCCAGCAATTCCCCAGTGCCACCAAATGATCTCTTTAGGTTTATTTAATAATCAGCTTCCCAGTGAATCATTTATACTAGCATAACCAGAACCAGCCATAACTTTATTTGCAAGTCCTTAGAAAGGGGAGTGTGATGTGCGGTCTTTGTTACTGCTTGCCTAAACTTCTTGTCTTTAATGCACGTTGATTGGGCTTCATACACTGTATACTCTGTCCCTTCCCACCAAAGAGAAAATGAAACAGCCATTTAAAATGTCCAAAAAGAAACTCAAGCAATTAAACCTTTCAGCAGCAGTTGCACAGAATGCATTGCATTTATTTATAGCTTCTCAGATAGCTTTGGAAAAGGTACTTATAGAAACAAAGGATGGTTCATTTATTGGCTATCTTAGGGGACAGTAATGGGCAGTATCTAATTCCTCATAGGGAATATACTGAAAAAGGATGAATGTCATGCCAGATTTGTCTCTGAGCCTGATCCCGCCTCCTTTTTGACATTATCTTGTATTCATGTTCCATGTTACAGCAAGGTTTTTGGGGAACCACAAAGCTGTTTTTAAAAGTTACTGAATGTCTGTCTATCATCTATCTATCTATCATCTATCTATCTATCTATCTATCATCTATCTATCTATCTATTCCCTAACAAGGCTTAGCTCCATGTGAGAGATTGGTTGTTAAAATGTAGCTCTGTGTGGAGAATAAGGATCTCCTAACAAATCTTAGCACCATTAACACGGCACTTTGCAGCATTCTTTGACAGAAGCCATGACTGTTTAAAGTGATGTTGCAGTTCTTTAAATGTATGGTGTGAATGTGGCCCAAGTATTTAACCAGAGTTTAGGGTTTGGGAGTGGGCTTTTATGCTCATTCCCCATAGCTACACTTTCATGATACTATGTGTGAATTCTCCCTCATCATTCTCAAACCTGGATCTGTATTATGTATAACCACTGCCAACTCTGGTTAAAATGAATATAGCGTTCTCTCAAATTCTAATCCAGGATCTTCAGAGTTAGAAATTCAAAATTCCCCAGGGTTCCTTTTAACCTGGATTCACAAGAGTCACAAATAAGGTACAAAGCTGCAATTCAAATACTAAGGCAAAGGTAAAGGGACCCCTGACCATTAGGTCCAGCCATGACTGACTCTGGGGTTGCAGCGCTCATCTCGTTCTATGGGCCGAGGGAGCCGGCATTTGTCCACAGACAGCTTCTGGGTCATGTGGCCAGCATGACTAAGCCGCTTCTGGCGAACCAGAGCAGCGCACGGAAACGCCGTTTACCTTCCTGCCGGAGTGGTACCTATTTATCTACTTGCACTTTGACGTGCTTTTGAACTGCTAGGTTGGCAGGAGCAGGGGCCGACCTTCTGATCAGCAAGTCCTAGGCTCTGTGGTTTAACCCACAGTGCCACCCGCATCCCAATTCAAATACTAAAGCCTGATTAAACATTACATAGAATCATAGTATCATAGAATTTTAGGGGTGGAAAGGACCCAAGGGTCATCTAGTCCAACCCCCTGCAATGCAGTAATCTCAGCTAAAGCATCCATGGCAGATGGTCATCCAACCTCTACTTAAAGACCTCCAAGGAAGGAGAATGAACAATGTGGGTGGCGCTGTGGTCTAAATCACTGAGCCTCTTGTGCTTGCCGATCGGAAGGTCAGCAGTTCTAATCCCCACGATGGGGTGAGCCCCCGTTGCTCTGTCCCAGCTCCGAACCAAGCACACCAGTGCAAGTAGATAAATAGGTACCACTGTGGCAGGAAGGTAAACGGTGTTTCTGTGCACTCTGGTTTCCGTTACGGTGTTCCGTTGCACCAGAAACGTTTTAGTCATGCTAGTCACATGATCTAGAAAGCTGTCTGTGGACAAATGCCGGCTCCCTCGACCTGAAAGAGAGATGAACACCACAACCCCATAGTTGCCTTTGACTGGACTTAACTGTCCGGGGTCCTTTACCTTTTTACCTTACTGTATTTCCATTTCTGATAACATAGTATACATCTTTTCACAAAAGCGATTGAGAAAATACACTCTGCAATAATACATTTCAGAGAGCTATGACTTCCGGGGTGATGCCCAGATCTATTAAAAATCATGAGAGTTTAGTTTGGCCAGTGATGTCAATGGGATAAAACTTATGTCCACTATAGAATGCCCAGTTGTGTATCCTGCTCTCTGTGTGGTTAAATCACTATTCACTACAGATAATAATAATAATAATAATAATAATAATAATAATAATTTTTTATTTATACCCCGCCCTCCCCAGCCAAGGCCGGGCTCAGAGCGGCTTACAAGCAATAATATCAAGTGATTTCATGCCAGAAATTAGTGTTGATCCACTAACTCTTTAAATATTTGATATATAAATTTCTCTCCCCCCCCCCTTCTTTAAGGATTTCATCTGAATGAGCTCCAGGACTCAATTGCTTTTGCACAAAGGCCAACACAAACTTAAACTTTGCATGTACAATTATTCTTCCATTTACCGCACTGATAGCAAGTCACAAGCTTGCCATGAAGCAATGCCTATCAGTGAATCAGATATTTGATATGGCAGCAATACACATGTCCAAGAATTTCATGCAGTTTTATGGCAAACCATATATAAACAACTGTTTGAATGAGCCACTAGTGCTACTAATAAGGCATAATAGTTCCCTTACTCTTTTACAGAAAATCTTGTAATCGCAAACTCTTGGGAAAACAGATATGTGTTCTGTCTCTGATAAAATGTGTCGCACAAGTTGAGCAGAAAACAGTGCAAAAATGTATAGCAACGTATAAAATAACTTAAAAACGAAACAGCTCATTTTCATGGCAGTTAAAATGTGGCAAGGAGGGTGGGCCTGTAATGATATAGAATCCATTCACCTCCCAATGTCAATTTCTCACAGTTATAGAAGGCCTAATGGATCTAATGGATGGTTGGCAAAGTAACTCAGATCTTGGGCAGGGGGCAGGGGGAGTTGTATTTTAAAATGTGTGATGTAAATGTGTTTTTGCTGATGTATGCTCAACTCCAAATAGTTTTGGTTTGGGGTTTTTTGCACCACTTGAGGACCTCTTCAGACTTGTACTGGCTCTGAATAATTGTGTTCTATGTGGAAATGTGGCACTTTGCACAATTATGCAACTGCCTGTTTTGATGCTATTGTACTTGAGTAAACCAATCAGGAAGTGGTTTTCAACTGCAAGTCAAAGATTTCCATCAGAAATGGATATGGAAGTAGAAACCAACACAATTTGCATGTTTGTCTGAGGTCAGGAGTGGAAATAACGCAAGCAAATATACGAGGTATTCACTATCACAGTGGGGTTCTGTTTTTAGTCTGTGGACATTGCTGCCCCCCAACATTCACTGTGGGCAGCGCCCCCAGGAGGCTCACGGCAGCTGGTACACCCCCCGGGATGCGTGTCCCATCCCCTGGGATGCATGCCGCCCCAGGACGCCTCCCGCCCCCCGAGTGCATGGCGCTTTGCGTGCCGGGGCAGCTAGCTCTACCTCTGGAAGGCTTAATGACAGCATCCCTTCTCATCTGAATGTTTCTTGGAGATGTTTCTCTCTCTTTCCTTCTTTCTGAAAGGTTGTAATAAATAGGAGTTGGTTTGTTAATCACCCTGTCTGACCGATAAGAAAAAGTTTTCTAGGGCTGGATTTCTGTTAATATTTGGTGTCCAAGTTTTCACTGGCAAAGGATCTCTATTGTAGATATCCATGTTGTCATTAGAATAATCACAAACAAAACCGGTCAATCTGCATCTCCTTTCAAATGTTGTTGTGTCATTCCTCTCCCCATCCTATTCATGATATATTGTGCTTTCTTGATGCTGGGCAGAAGTTGAGTCCTTTGAGCAGTAGCTTAAATTTGCCCTGTGACATTTTGTCCACAGCGAGATCAATTACTGTTGCTGAGTCATTTTTTTAGGTCATGTCCGGTGATCTTGTTATTATACATGCAGGTGTTTCTGGAGTGAATGTTTGGCATCTCTCATTTTTCCTCTTTTTTGTTGTTATCTTTGCCACTTATTGTAGAGGGAAATGTTTCTTTACAGATAGACCCTGTATGCATGCATGTTTTTATTGTATTATTTCAAAATAAAATGCTTTAGTGGTGTGTGCGCTCTGTTTTATTGCTTTTGTTTCCCCATCTGTCTTCTTTTTAATGATCGAACTCATAACCAATGAGCTTATCTAGAGAGTTTTGCATGAATTGTTATATGAATTATTCACAAATAACATCTGACATTATTCAAGAAGCTTAAAGTCACTGACATTCTGAATGGCGACAGGGATTGTAAGAGACCAGGTTCTCAGATTGTCACAAACCATTAATGCCAGGTGGGTAGGTAGATAGATAAACAGATGAGAGATAGATGATAGATAGATAGATAGATAGATAGATGATAGATAGATGATAGATAGATAGATGATAGATAGATAGATAGATAGATTAGATAGATAGATAGATAGATGATAGATAGATAGATAGATAGATGATAGATAGATAGATAGATAGATAGATAGATAGATATAGATAGATAGATGATAGATAGATAGATGATAGATAGATAGATAGATAGATAGATGATAGCTAGATAGATGATAGCTAGATAGATAGATAGATAGATAGATAGATAGATGATAGATAGATAGAGGATAGATAGATAGATAGATAGATAGATAGATAGATGATAGATAGATGATAGATAGATAGATAGATAGATAGATAGATAGATAGATATAGATAGATAGATAGATGATAGATAATAGATATAGATGAATATTTTCAGCTTGTTCAAGGATCTGAAAGTCTTAAGTGTGGCTGCTGCTCCGGTGTCATGTTTGGTTTGTGCCACTAACTATTCCACGGAGCTTCCTTTCATTCAGCAAAATAGCCTGGAGCACATGAAAGTCAAGCAATGAACAAAGAGAGTATGATAAGGACCTGGTGCTCTACCTGATGTTCTGCCTGCTTCATTCTCACTTTGAAGGAATATTAACCACATGATGTATTCCCTTAGCTCAAACTAGGTGTTATATTTGGAGAATCTTGAATGTCAGCCTGGATTGCTCAGTTGGTTGGAACATGGTGCTGATAATGTCAAGGTTGCAAGTTTGATCCCCGTATGGGACAACTGCATATTCCTGCATTGCAGGGAGTTGGACTAGGTCCCTTCTCATGGTCCCTTCCAACTCTACCATTCTATGATTCTATGATCTCCTGTGTGTTTAAAGTGGGTTAAAGTAAAAGCACCCATGGTACAGGAGAAAGGAGAATTGGATTGGGGCTGACACACAGAAATTTCTTCAACTAAATTTCCCGCTCTAAGCTGCTTTTTTTCACATAGGAGCAGGCATACAGATGGGACACACATGTCTTTCCCATAGGGGACTAAGCAGTTTGAAGGCGGGCCACTTAGGGAAATGCTGAACCAATGGCCCCCTGGATTTTTTGGGATGCCAGATCCCATCAGACACCATAGCCAAAGGGCAGGGATGATGCTATAGTCCAGCAACTTCTGGGAAAGCTACGGATTCTCCACTCCTGCCTTATGAAGGAAAAGTTAGCCCCACTCTTGCAATATAATGTCCTAATCCAATTCAGGCCCTTCCTGCCTTTTTAGTGTACAGTAAGTACAGTAGCTTCCTCAGCTGCTGATGGCTGCTTAAGTAGGGGTGTCTGGTGGATGGCACCTTAATTTGCAAAGAGCCAGCTCTAAGAATCCAGGTCCCAGCAGAACAAATGTGGTTTTTCTAATTTACCTTGAAATCTGCGTTAAAACCTCCATTGAAAACGAGTTCCAAAATATAGGCGCCTCCAGGTCACATTTGCACTCAGGCCTTACACAGCCCTAGGCATACACTTTCTCCACTAGGTTTTTGTACTTCTACCCACAGTAAAATTATTCCATGTTCAGTAAGGGTGTGACATGAAAGGCTTGGATAAGCTCACTCATGAATGTAAAGTCACCAATGGCTTTGATGCACCATAAGATTTTTCAGCCACATGATGGCTTTTTTTTTACTTATATGAACACTCATACAATGGATCACCTCATTTGAGCCTTGAACAATTTTATTTGGAAGAATTACTGAGCTTACTTTTCTTTTTAAAGTTTTTATTTATACTTTTCAAATTTATACATTTCATTAATTTTACAATCATTTTAACATTTCAAAGTTTGACTTCCTTCCCCCTCTTTCTGTGGTTCCTCAAATTTATTTTTAATCTCTTCCGCATATCCAGATTTATTTAATTTGCTCATTTAATCATCTACTTTAAATATAAACTCTTATGAAATTGCAGGTTATTACAATAATCCTGCCAATACTTTTATCTGTTTGTAATTTATCTGTAAATATTCAATAAAGCATTTCCATTCTTTTATAAAAAAAGTTTGTTATCTTTATTTCTTTTTCTTCCAGTGAGTTTCGCCATAAGTTTTTGTATCCATTCTTCCTTTGCTGGGACTTCTGCTTATTTCCATTTTGGGGGGAGTAGCATTCTTGCTGCTGTAGTAGCATACTTAAATAAATTTCTATACAATGTAGGTAGTCCTGTCCCTATAATTCCCAAAAGAAAAGCTTCTCGTTTGTTTGTTTTTTACAAAGGTTATTTTGAACATCCTTTTAAATTCATTATATATCATGAAAGAATTACTGAACTTAATGAAATTACTGTCTCCTCCTTGGGCCTTTTCAACTTTCCCCCTGTTGTTGCTTTTTGATGATTTTTGTGCTTTTACATTTTTGTAAAAGGATCTACTTTATTGTGCTAATGCTGTTATAATATGTTCTACAGCACAAACAGCTGCCAGGTCAAACTGTATGTTAATTGCATGTTCTGATGTATTTTAATTATTGTTTATAACATGTTGATTTTCTTTATTACTTTGCCTTTTATAATGTTCTTTTAAAATGTAATCCACCTTGAATTCCAACTTGGGAGAACTGTAGGATATAAATACTTTTAATAATAATAATAATAATAATAATAATAATAATAATAATAATTTTTTAAAAGATTGGGAAAATGAGAAACAGGGAAACTGAAATTGACAGAGTCACCCAACATGCTTCTGCTTGGTCAAAATGCATAGGAACAGACTTGAGCATCCCATAACCTAGGAAAAGAAGCCACCGAATAGAGCCCAGTTTTGTGTTCCAACCATAAGCCTGTCAACAGACACAGTCTTGGATCAATTGCTCCCACTTAACAGGACAAACAGCACACAAACTTTATAGCTTGCTCCTACAACTCTTAAAAGAAACCCACAAACCCAAGAGCAATGTTATTGCAACCGCTATTACTTTCCTTTCTTGTTAAGAAAGCACGTTTCCCAGCCGTGCTGTGTACACAAACCATGCTCATGTTACCAGCCCTTTGTGGAAGGCTTAAAGAGAGACCTCACAGATTTTCCTGAACTCATCTGGCATCGGTACACAAAAACCCTGAGGATCTGAGACAGCACAGGCTCTGGAATGTTTTTGTTTTTCAGAAATCAGTCCTGAAATTGCAATGTTTTGTCACACATCTGGGGAAAGTGTGCAGAGGTTACGAGGAAGGATTGGCGCCCTTGGGAAAAAAGAAAGCATGAAAAGAAAAGGCCGGGTGGTAAATTGGCCAGGAGGAGAGCAGTGGGCGGGAGGAAGAATAAAAGCTGATAGCACTTCAATCGCTCTGGCTCCCTTCCTTTCGCCAGGGCTTGCATTTGTGGCAACAGAGGGCCGAGCTTTGCTGAAAACAGGATTGGGCTGGCACCTTTGATTTGTTGGGGAAGGAATGTATCTCAGTGGTAGAGTCTCTGCTTTGCGTGCAGAAGGTCACAGGTTCAGTTTTCAGCATCTTCAGCTAGGCCTGGAAGAGACCCTTAGTCTGAAATCTTGTAGAGCCACTACCAGTCAGTGCAGATGCTACTGAACTTGTTGTTTAGTCATTTAGTCGTGTCCGACTCTTCGTGACCCCATGGACCAGAGCACGCCAGGCACTCCTGTCTTCCACTGCCTCCTGCAGTTTGGTCATACTCATGTTGGTAGCTTTGAAAACACTGTCCAACCATCTTGTCCTCTGTCGTCCCCTTCTCCTTGTGCCCTCCATCTTTCCCAACATCAGGGTCTTTTCCAGGGAGTCTTCTCTTCTCATGGGGTGGCCAAAGTATTGGCGTCTCAGCTTCGCGATCTGTCCTTCCAGTGAGCACTCAGGGCTGATTTCCTTAAGAAAGGATACGTTTGATCTTCTTGCAGTCCATGGGACTCTCAAGAGTCTCCTCCAGACCATAATTCAAAAGCATCAATTCTTCGGCGATCAGCCTTCTTGATGGTCCAGCTCTCACTTCCATACATCACTACTGGGAAAACCACTACTGAACTAGACGGATTCAATGATCTGACTGAGGCTGCTCCCTGTGTTCCTACATTTCTGGAAGAAAATGTGACTTCAGGGGCCAAAACCAGGAAGCACTCCTAAATACACTCCAAAGTTTATCTGATGAAAATAGGTATTTCCTATTCAACAACAACAATGCTGTGGATATATACCCAAACTACAGTTCTGTGGGAGGGCTTGAGGACAGATCATCTTCCTTTTGAAGCAAGATTGAAGCAATTCAGCCTGTTTTGGCTTTTGGAAAAGAAAAGATGTCCCAGATGTTTTATAATATCATGAGCAGTGTAGCAAAGCTAAATGGAGAGAAATGATTCACTCTTCCAAAATACTGCTAAATGATTTTATTTCTAACAATAAAAGTAGCTGGTTCCACATTCAAGGCAAACAAAAGTCTGTATTTCTTCAAGTAGTGCTTAATTAACCTCTGGAACCCATTGCTACAGGGTTCTTTGATGAACACTAACATTCAGTGTTTTTTTTTAGAAAAACAAATAGATGGATTCATTGAGGGTACAGGCTTGGCAGTGAATGCATTTGCTAACTGGTGGAAATGTGTCTTCCATTTGCAGGATCTGGGTAATAAAACTGTAGATGTCTGTCATTCATTAGCTAGTGAATTCCCCTGAGACATTTCTCTAGCTACTCAGTAGGCATGTTCAGACATTTGCCTGAACATATGAATGCTCAAAGTGTGGATGGGGCCAAAGGCCTGCACTGGAGTCCTGCCTTTGAAACCCCCTACCCCATTCTGCCCCTTCCCAAAACTGCAACTCTTCCTGTGTTTCATAGGGAAGGTCCGCCAGGACTTGTACTCACATCCATTTGAACATGGACTCTCCTTCTTTGGATGTTGGATGGACACCTGCCAAGGATTCTTTCCTTGTGATTCCCTCATTGGGTTGGACTAAATGGCCCTTGGGATCCATTCCAGCTCTACAATTCTTTGATTCTATAACTAGAAACCTCCATGCAATTGACTCAGGCAGCAGATTCGGGGCACCGTTCATTCACTTATTGCTATATTTTAATGTTGGGGGGGGGGGCATTTGCATTTTCTGCTTCAGTTACAAACATTTTGTGAGCTGTCCCTAAATGAACATTACCCATTAATCCCCCTTGTACATCAAGTTTCTAATCTAGGAAAACATCATAGCCAAAAAGGGCCTTTGTGAGAAGAAAAGAGCTGAGCAAAAAAAATTAATGCTGTTATAAATATGTCACTTAATTTATTGATAAATCAAAGCCATTGGCATTTGGCAGTAAGTTGGCAATAATTCTCCCTTCCCACCCACCCACCCCCAAAACACACAGATCATTCATTCCTTTGGACACAATCAGCCCCAGGATTTCTGGGCCTTTGGTCAACAAAGTATCAACTTACTCCTAAAATGAGTAACTCTATGGGTAAATCTAAAGATGCCTCAAAATGTTTGTGTCACTGAACTTTCTTCCTCTTCCTCCTCTTCTTTTTCTATTTTTGCAACAATCAGAGTAAGGAGACAATCCAGAGTGCAGAACCAAAAAGATGAGGAAGCTAGGATTCAGTGGATCCCTGCCTCAGCGGGCCGAATCCTGCCTCAGCTGGGCTACAGATGGGGGGGAGGGACTTACACTGGATGCCAATTCTGTTCAGCTCAGTGGCATAACCTACAACCTGGTCAGCTAATTCAGGTAAAAAGGATGGTGCAAGTCAAACTCTATTTTAAAGGCTTGTTTTTCAGTTCAGGCTTAATTTTTTCGAGATTGCAAATGTCGGCAACAGAAGGGTATGACTTCACATCCTCCAGGGTCTTCCCTTTTTCAGCCTGAGGGAAAATTCCTCTCCAAGGCCTCACTCATACCTTGTTAAGTTTGCTTTCTGGTGACTCCTCATGTGTATATTTTATTTATTTATGCATTCGTTCATTTAAAAAATAGTTATATGCTGCCCTCCTGCCTAACAGCAGCCCCCCAAGGTGCCTGATAATGAGAGAAAAGTAAAGTACAACAAGCATAATAAGTGAGCGGTTGAATGATGAAAGCACCAGGGAAAGGGCAGGCAGAGATGATCTACTTTATTGGAACACTGATACCCACCAGCTAAAGCCAGAAGCAAAATAGTTATTCATTTTACCTATTGAAAATAATGCCTTGACTGCTTTCCATTTCAAGAACAGAATCCCAAAGCCATGTACAGCAATAAAACAACATAACAACGAAGTTTCAATTAAACACATCGCAACATTGTTGTTCACATATCACACTGATATGTCCCTGGGCCTGTACAAGCATTTGTGTAGAAGTGTATACACCTGCCTAATTGTAAAGTTTAGCTATTGTGTACACCGGCACACAGACCGTACGCTCCTTGGACATCAGTTCAACTATTTGTATATAGAGGCACATAAAGAGTACACTCGTGGAATTAAATGTGTGAACAACACCCCTGACAATATTGAAGCATTAGCAATGTAATTCTGAAACAATGAAAACTGGGCACCTTTGGGAGAAGGATGAGATATACATTCAGTGATAAATACATAAATCAATAAATACTGGCATCAATGGCCAGGAAACTCCTGGATGTAGGTGTGGTATCTCTCACTCTCTGTCTCTGTCTCTGTCTCTCTCTCTCTCTCTCTCTCTGTGTCTATACACACACAAACACATGTATGTATGTATGTATGTATGTAGAATTTCTGTTATAAAACAGATTGGGGATTTGCATCTGGGTATCTCCAGTGCTGTTGCCAGTCCAATAATCTACTTGGGGAGTAGCCTTTCCTATCTCCTTGGGCCACATCTCCCATCTGCCCAACCATTGGCCGTGCTAGCTAGGGCTGGTGGGAGAGGCAGTTCAGCTAAATCAGGAACATGTGCAGTTCCCCCTTCTCATATGAACCAGAATCGTAGCTTTCATCTTATTAAAAAGAGACTTGACAGGTCAAGGCCGGCATGTCCAAAGTCCGATTCGGGGCCTAATCCGGCCTGCCCTGTGGCAGTTTATCTCCTGAGGTAAAATCCTTTTTAAAAAAGCTCAACAACTTTGATCCTAAAAAAATTCCTAAAAACAACTCTGATCGGCCCTCACGCATGTTCACTTCATCAGATCTGGCCCTCTTTGAAAAAAGTTTGGGCACCCCTTTGTAAAGGTGATATGAGCCCCCAGGTGGTATCCAACATAGCACTTCCACTAGCACAAAGCACTTCCACTAGCACTCCTCTTGCAGAACTCCTAGAACAGATTTAGTGGGGGGCACACAGGGAGAGGAGAGGGAGAACAAGTCCCATTGTGCAGCCAAAAGTCTTTGCCAAGCAGAAGTACTTTGCTGAATATTTCCCAACATCCTCATCTTTTTCGGAGAAATAAGCCTGCTTTGAGTGTTTTTCTTTGCACCTTCCCCACCTCTGTAAAAATTCCTATAGATGCCAATAATCAGGAAGGCAGCACATTGACTATCCCTGCTCTACTCACTACAATCCAATGAGTACGCAACAAACCTCAAGGTGCAAGAAACTAGGCGCCGGAGGAGTTTGGTTTTTTGTTATGTTTTCGCTCTGAATTAGCAGATATTTTGCAACTGGCTTTGCCTTCGGATATGTGTTCTGCTCTGAAAGAAAAGAAAAGCACGAGATGGAAGATGACTTGCATTCCTTATTCCTCATGGTGATTTCTAAGAGAAGACATGCCTGTGATCTTTTAATTTGTGCCTAAAGGATTAATAATTGTTTGTCTAAGGAGCCTGACGCAGACTTTATAGGATGTTTTACTTCAAACAAGGCTATTGAGTAAATATTTTGGTTAATCTCTGCTTCTCTCTCTCTCTGTCTCTGTCATCTTCATTCTGTTATAGGCGAGCACAAAAGATGATTAATTCCATTTTGTTGCCAGACATGCACTGGCATGCGGATTATGTCAGATCTCTTTCCATATAGGTAGAGAAACTGCTGGCAAGATCACTGCAGTGCGTCTCTTATGCATATGGGGAGGAGAGGAGTCTTTTAGATCAGAGATGGGGAATTTGTGGCCATCTGGAAGTTGTTGTACTATAGCTCCCATCCACCCTGACCGACTGAACATTCTTTTGTCAGAAGATTCAGGATAGGTAAAATAAAGTGGAAACGATGCCTTATGAGGAACGGCTAAGGGAGCTGGGCATGTTTAGCCTGGAGAAGAGGAGGTTAAGGGGTGATATGATAGCCATGTTCAAATATATAAAAGGATGTCACATAGAGGAGGGAGAAAGGTTGTTTTCTGCTGCTCCAGAGAAGCGGACACGGAGCAATGGATCCAAACTACAAGAAAGAAGATTCCACCTAAACATTAGGAAGAACTTCCTGACAGTAAGAGCTGTTCGACAGTGGAATTTGCTGCCAAGGAGTGTGGTGGAATCTCCTTCTTTGGAGGTCTTTAAGCAGAGGCTTGACAACCATATGTCAGGAGTGCTCTGATGGTGTTTCCTGCTTGGCAGGGGGTTGGACTCAATGGCCCTTGTGGTCTCTTCCAACTCTATGATTCTATGATTCTATGATTCTATAAGTTCTTCAAACATCACATACTTAAACAATGGACCTTGTTCCCGCAGGAGGCAATGATGGCCACCAACATGGATGGCTTTAAAAGAGAATTGGACAAATTCATGGTAGAGAAGGCTATAGATGACTACTAGGCTGGATGCTCTGCCTCCACAGTCAAGAGGTAGTAATGCTTCTGATTTCAAGTTGCTAGAAACCACAGGAGGGGTGAATTCTCTTGTGCTTGGGTCCTGTTTGCTGCTTTCCCGTGGGCATCTGGTTGGCCACTGTGAGAACGGGATGCTGAACAAGATGGGCTATTGGCCTGAATCAACAGGCCCTTCTTATGCTATTATGGCTAAGGATGAAGGTAGTTGCAGGCCAACAACACCTGAAGGGTCACAGGGTTCCCCATACCTATTTTAGGTTCTTTGCTCTGAAAGGGCTGAAGGAGACACAGAATGCTAGTCCTCCATCCTTGGGTGAAGCCCTTCTTGGGCCCATCTTTCTATCAAAATAATTTACAGCTCTAGTTGGTTCAGAGGACATAGGAGAACACTGTGTTAAATTCGCAGTTCAGCCAAGTAGCACATCAGTACCCAACAGTGAATCTGCAAATTTCAGTTGCTCTCCTTTTTCACACTTAAGTTCAGTCCCCCACATTTCCACATCTGTTTGCAATTTTGCTTTTATTGGTTTTAAAAGTTATCAGCATTTTAGTTCAAATTTCTCCTAGTATACATATTTTGCTATGCAATTTTACCTAATAATCATTTTTGCAAAGCGATTTTCTCTCACACAATGCATTGTTATGTTATTTTCAGTAATATATACATCTTTATGCACACTTTACCAAAGTATATGATTTCCTGCACACATTACTTGTCTGGGGGACTGCCCTGCAGTATTTGAAAGAATGTGAATTTGGAGTGAGACGTGGGCAACTTACAGCCATTAGCAGAAACTCCTCAACACCTTCTACTGTACATGAGCTGCATCAAGAGGATAATGGATATCACATGGCAGAACAGAATCTCAAACAAATGTGTGCTCTACCAAGCCCAGATTCCCAGCATGTTCACACTGCTGTCTCCGTGACGACCATGCTAGGTTGGTCATGTTTACAGAATGGAAGGTGGCATGGACAGGCTCTATGGTGAGCATTTCTGAGAACGTTTTTTTTGTCCAATTCAGACAGGGGTGATCTTCTATTGCTGCTATTCTTGGTATAACAGTTGGTGGTTCTTCTTCCTTTCACCTTGTTAAGTCTTTCTGTCTCAAGATAGTGCCAAATAGCTGCCTTGGAAAGGATTTCATCCTGACTTTCAATATGCTGAAAAACAGGTTTTATCATGTAAAGGGATGGGTATTTAATCTGCGGTAACTGCTGAAAGGAATAAAAGCTTTGCACAACCTTGTTACTCACACCCCATACACACACAGTTTGTTTGTACAAAACAGTTGCTTATCTGTTGTTGTACAGGACACTGCTTGAATCACAGGGGGCAGAGAGTGTCTGGCTCCTATGACTCTACACGGAGGTAGGATGTGGAAGAAACCGGGGTTGGTCCAGGGACAAAACTTTTGGATTACATTCAGGGCCATCTCCCATTTCCCTCATAATTCAAGCACAGACAAAGGCTATCTGTGAAGTTATACATGTTGTCCAGGTTTTGAGACACTACCATCGGGGCAGGGCAGAGGGGAGACAGAGAGCAGCTCCTCTTAGCAAAGCAAAACAAACCCCTCAAAAACACTGAAGAAAATACCTTCTTAGCATACCAACTCTTCAAGTTCATGGAACATAACATGGAAGGTTAGCCTACTATTAACTCATTTTTGGTTGCACTGGTGAAAAGCAATTATGCTCAAAATGAGTTGTACACAATGGCAACAATTTGAGTACTTTCTGTGAGCAAAGCCTATGGGTTTGTCCAGCACATCTTGAAGCTTGCCTTCTTCTTCTTTGCAATACTACCACCCTCCTGGGTTTTGAAAATGCCTTCATAACTCCTTCACACCAAAACTATACTCTCATTCAGTGCTTGCCAGGCCTGGTGCCCTGCACATACTAGTTGGCAGTGCCAAGTGGAGCTCAGGGGACTGCACAGTGCACCTGTATTTCCTGTCCCACCATCTTGATTATACCAAACACATCCCCAACATGGATTTGTTGAGAGCAGATACTGCCCAGGTGCAGAATAGACCACTGCTATTGGACCACTGCCCAGTTCCCACCAGATGCCCAACCTAACAGTGGTGGTGGTGGTGACCTGGCCATCTTAATTGCTCTGTCCTTGCCTCTGATGCAGTTGTGTAGTTGAAATGCCAGCACCAGAAGATCAAGCCCAGAGTGTTAACTGCTGCCATTACCTGGCCTCGCTGTTCCCACAATCCCCACTGCCAGCCATGTGAGCCCCATCAGTTGCAATAGCAGTGGCAGCCAGTGATTCTATTATTCTGTTGTTGCTGCTTGCAAAATATTTTGTGGATCCCTTTTGTGGGTGTTATTCAACCAGATTACTTAGCGCTAATCTGATTAGATCTCAATGTTTTGAATTACAGCAGAGAAGCATGCTGAGGCGAAACTGGATTACATGGTACCACAGTGATTCTGGCATGACTGGAAACACAAAACAACTAGAACTGATGATGCAAGTTAAAGCAAGATGCTGGGTACTTGCTTTGCGTTATTATGAACCTGAATGTAGTTTCTCCTATGAATGCTTTTTATTAAAATTCACCCTAACCAAAAGATGGCGTAATTGTTTGTTGAAGACCAGGATGGCTTCTAACTCTTGTCCATGAGCTGTTATTCCATCGCAGAAAACTGTCTTTTTCCTTATGTTCATCATCATCATTACCATCATTTCAGGGCTAGAAAAAAACAAGATCATAGTTAGCGATGGCAGAGGTATCCATTTTAATTGGATTTTTACATGTTACTTAGACTCAAACAAGCTTTGTCCATATTGGACTGCCTCTTTCATTTAGTGCCTATTTATGTCTGGGCCACTTGTGCAAAATTATATGCAAAATAAATGCAAAAAAAAATCTATACAACAATATGTCTGTTCTATAATACATATAGAAGCTCCACGAAGTAGTATATTTCTTTAGCTTAATATTTTAAGAATTAATACATAAATATTTTTATGCATACCTGTATGTTACATACATTGTTTGTATCTGCCTATATACTGGTTGATTTAGGGAACCTGGACTGTACTTAACATATAATATGCACACAATATTATATAATAATGCATATAATAGTGTGAGAATTATTCTTTTTAGCAGTATTGGCAAAACCCTCAGTTCTCACTGAGATCAAAGAGAGTAGTTAGAAAGAAACCAAGGGTGCTAGTTTTAACCAACAAAGCTTTAAGCAGCTCAAGAGCCCAATACCCCTAGGACAACCTCTCTTCATATGAACCACACTGCACCCCATGTTCATCACCTGAGGCCCTTCCTTCTCCATGTACCATCTCTGAGGGAGTTACGGAGGGCAGCAACAGGAGAATAGGCCTTTTCGGTGGTGGCTTCTCATTTATGGGATAGTCTCTGCAGAGAGGCTCACCTGGTGCCATCACTGGCTACTTTTAGTCACTAAGCAAACACATATCTTTAGAATGCCTTTTTTGTACAGTGGTGCCTCGCAAGGTGAAAAGAATCCGTTCCGGATCTATTCGTCTTGCTTTTTTTTCGTCTTGCAAAGCAAGCCCATTAGCGGCTTAGCGGATTAGCGCTATTAGCGGCTTAGTGGTCTTAGCGGATCAGCTGATAAGCGGCTTAGCGGATCAGCTGTTAAGCAGCTTAGCGGCTTGGGGAAAAGGGGGGGAGGGAAAAAACCCCGCAGGAACTCGCAAGACATTTTCGTCTTGCGAAGCAAGCCCATAGCAAATTCGTTTTACGAAGCACCTCCAAAACAGAAAACCCTTTCGTCTAGCGGGTTTTCCGTCTTGCGAGGCATTCGTCTTGCGGGGCACCACTGTATATGAATGTTTTTCGCTTTTGTTCTGTTTTAGTTTCATATTGGTTTTAATTTTTGCATTACAACTACTAAGCAACTACCAGATGTGAAGAAGACGACGATGACAAACATGGAGATGTTCAGAAAATGCTGTCCTTTATCATAGCTACAATATCACGTGGCTTTATCTTCAGCCACCCTCTTGTGGTCCATGGCATCAGCATGTTGCTCCCTTCAGCCCCCACCAGCATGGCCAATGGTCAGGGGCTATGAGTGATGCAATCGAGCCGCTGAAGGTTCCCCATACCTGACTCAACCTCAAGAAGGCTACACTAGGAGATGCTCCTTAACTATTTGCTGGACCCAAGAAAACATTTCTTTCTTTAAGCCAATGGAAAAAAAGACAAGTTTTATAAGAATCTTAATTTCTTAATTTCCAGTCTCTCCAAATATGCAGGTAACGTCAGAAGATAACCACCCCAATATATATTGGATGATCAGGGCACAAGAAAAAAACCACACAACAACAACATTAATCTATGAACAAGATTCATATATAACTAATATGCTATTAATATTTCTGAAATAGGAAAAATCACCATTCTGTCCAGAAGTCAAATTATTCTGTCCAAATGCATATATAGTAGTACCTTGGTTTGCATACGTCTTGGTTTGCATACATTTTGGATTACAAACATGTCAAACCTGGAAGTGTGTGTCCCAGTTTGTGAACTTTTTTTGGATTACAATCCTTTTTCTTTCTTTCTTTCTTTCTTTCTTTCTTTCTTTTTTTGGAATTATGAACAAAAAAATTTTTTGAGGCCCCATTGGCGAAAGCGTGCCTTGGTTTATAACCTGTTTTGGTTTACAAATGCACCTCCAGAATGGATTATGGTTGTAAACCAAGGTACCACTGTACTTAACTTCTCTGTTGGTCTGCCTGCCTCTCTGTCTGTCTGTCTGTCTGTCTCTGTCTCTCTCTCACACACACATACACATCTTCCTAGTAGTTTTAACTGAGCCACAGCTTCCTGACATAGAGCCACTCTCACTGTAAATATGATGCTGATTTTATATGATGTTGGAGACAATGGCTATTCAGAAGAGAAGACCTTGAGACATCTTAGTCCATTTGACCTTTCTCTCTGTTTGCATTTGATTGCCATGGCCACCATGCCTCTCTTTTGCACAAAAAGCCCAGCTCATGCCCTTTCATGCCATTCGGGGGGGGGGGGGATATGTTGATTTCCAGCTCAAGGAACAGAAAGCTTAAACGCAAATGTTCCCACAGGTCATCCCTCTAAAGCCCAATTTATTTAAACAGCTGTACATCAAAGCTGGAAAAAAAAGCATTACCAGGATCTTGTCTTGTTAGCAATGAGGCATCTGAAAGAACACACTCTAAAATGTCATAACATTTCACATTTAATCTGCACGAGGACTTGTAAGCTGGCAAAAGTGCCATGTCTTGCAAGGTCTACACTCTACATAAAGAGAAGAAGGTCATGACATGAATTGGCGGGGGTTTTTTTCCTCTAAAAAAAAGGAATGCTAATGCAACAGTGAGCTGGTTTGCAACTAATGCTAAGCCATTACTGGTTTCATGCCAGTTTAACTGTTACTGCTGGTGCTGAGGTGCAAGGCGAGACCTCAGGCAGGTGGGTGGGCAGGCAGGCAGGCCCCTCTCCCTCCCTGCCTCCCACCCTCTCTCCTCTTCTTTTTTCTTCCTTCTTCCTCCTTTGTTGCCACCACCACTACAGCCGCTGCCACTGCTTCCCCTCCTCCTCCCTCACCGAAAATCACCAGTGTCATGGTGAATACCAGCACCATTTTCCCTAGGGAAAAAAAGCACTGCTCCCTGGGATTGTAATTTGCTGAAATGGGAGATGTTGTGATTTATCTCTGGAAAGATCCCTGGCTTTTCCTAATGGTACTACAGATTTCCTGGAAAAGGAATGACTCTTCACCCAGTTTATGTTAAATCTGTAGCTTTTCGAATAGGTAGGCCTGAACTCTGTTAAAGTTTAGCCTTAGACTGAAACAAAAGGTTACCATTTCAATTGTACCCCCTTACTACATATTGGATTAAAGGTAAAGGTAAAGGTACCCCTGCCCGTACGGGCCAGTCTTGACAGACTCTAGGGTTGTGCGCCCATCTCACTCAAAGAGGCCGGCGGCCAGCGCTGTCCGAAGACACTTCCGGGTCACGTGGCCAGCGTGACATCGCTGCTCTGGCTAGCCAGAGCCGCACACGGAAACGCCGTTTACCTTCCCGCTAGTAAGCGGTCCCTATTTATCTACTTGCACCCGAGAGTGCTTTCGAACTGCTAGGTTGGCAGGCGCTGGGACTGAACAACGGGAGCGTACCCCGCCACAGGGATTCGAACCACCAACCTTTCGATCGGCAAGCCCTAGGCACTGAGGTTTTTACCCACAGCGCCACCTGCGTCCCTTTTACATATTGGATTATTGGTATCCAAACATGAAGTACTATCTGAAGTCTGTATCAAGATCACTCTTCCCCCTACTCACCTCTCTTTACACACACATACTTAATTTTATGTGGTGATATCAAATATTAGTCATAATCAGTGAACTTAAGTAACTTAATTCCCCCCCCACACACACACATGTCTACACTGAGTATAACTTTCTTGGATATCACTCATGGTTTCCCAAATCTTCATTAGGCAATATTTTCCTAAAGGATCTAATTTATCTTTCTGGCATTTCTGAAACGGCGCCATGATACTGTTTTGATACATCTTATTTTACATAACTTAGAAGAAATATTGTTGGATCCACTGGCAAGCAAAAGCGTAACATTTCAAAATGGCATTTACAACAGCACAGCAGAAAGGTTTAAGATCAAAATCTGTAGCATGATTATTATCGAAGATATTCTACGTGACCTCAGGGCTAAGCAAATAAATGGTTTCTTAAGCAAAAACTGCTCTGTCCTTTGCTTTTACCCCATATGAATCATGCAGATTAATGGAGGATAATGCTATCAATGGCTGCTAGCCACAATGGCTGTGCTCTACCTCCACTATACAGAGTCAGTGTATACTAGTTGCTGGAAATCACAGGCGGAGGAGTGTAGTTGTATTTAGGTGCCATTTGCAGGTTATCCATGGGCATCTGTTTGGCCAATGCGAGAACAGAAAGATGGATTATGATGGGCCATTGGCTTGATCCAGCATGACTCTTCTTATTTTCTTACCACAATGCAATGATGGCAGAAGACACCTAGAGGTTGTGCATGTGTTGCTGCTGCTTTCAAGAACCTTATTTTTACTTCAGAGAGTTTACACCCAGTAAATTGCACTGGATATACTATTCCCTTTTAAGACCAGTCACTCTCCTACGTTGATTCAGAACTCCTGACTGTGTTTTTACCTGGTCAGTTTTCACCTTTTCTAATGCTGAAAGATAAATAATGTTCTCAGGTAAGGTCAACTTCCCAAGCCTTTACAAGCAAATGCAGGGTTTCTACAAAGTCATTTAAGGTAAGCTTCACAAAACCTGACCTGCTACTACAACTACTACTACTAATTTATTATTTGTGCTCTGACCATCTGACTAGGTTGCCCAGCCACTCTGATCAGCTTCCAACATATATAAAAACATAATAAAAGATTAAACGTTAAAAACTTCCCTATACAGGGCTGCCTTCAGATGACTTCAGATTATATCGTAACCCATCTACTTGACATCTGATGGGAGGGCATTCCGCAGGGGAGGTGCCACTCCCGAGAAGACCCTCTGCCTGGTTTCCTGTGCCTTCACTTCCACTGTCTATAAAGTTTTAACTCCTCTTGCACACAAATTGAGGAGGCAATGTCTAGATGAGGCTTCCTCAACAGAGCAGAATAGAAAGGAACTATATCTTAACTAATAATGTTAAGTCATGGCAAAGCCCCTGCGTGGCTTTGCTTTCAGGAAACTGCTAGAAAGACATGTCCCTGGTCCTGTGAGGGGCAACCATATGAATAATCAAATCTTCATTCGTGAATCTATTGCTGGCGAATCAGCTGATGAGGTTTTTATCCATATGGTAAAGGATGCATGGAGGGAAGCCAAGTTACTAGCCAACATGAAAAGACGACAAATTGCATTGAAATGGTGGTGCTAAAAGTAGGTTGAGGCAAAGGGAGAAGGCTCATTGTGGAACAGCAAAAAAATACACAGCAGGAGGAGAACGGGCTTTTATAATGAATGCAACTAAACAGAAAACCCTGATCCTGCAGTGAATGGGAAAATGAACAATGATCTCCACGATTTTCCCCATCTTATTCTACACACAGCACACATGCCAATCTCGAGAGGTGGTAAACTTGTTTTATTGCCCTTCTGAGGTGCTACTGTGTCCAATTAGTTTGGTGCTACACTATTCTCTAATTAGCTGTGAAAAACACATCATAGTTAATTATGCTGTATAGCTCGGAAAAGGCTGGAAATAATTAAGAGCATTTTCTTTATTCCGCTGGTGTAGGGAAAAAAGAACATGGATTTCAAGCAGTGTTCCTGAGAGTTTTACAGACCACAAATCAGCTGGATATGAACCATTCTGAAATCCCAGAGCTCTGACATTCCAGGCCTCAGTGTGTTGTGCATTATGTACAGTAATGTTAATCACTTTTGGCTTTCAGATTTATATGTACTTTACAGAGATTCTGTAGAGTCTCCTTCTCATATATATATATGTGTGTGTGTGTGTGTGTGTGTGTGTGTGTGTGTGTGTGTGTGTTTGTTTTCCAATCCTTCTTCCAAAAGAGCACATGGCAACATACAGGAGCTTTCCCATTTTATCCTTGCAGCAGCTCCAAGGGAAAGGATCTCTTGCCCAAGTCTCAGTTGAGGGGGCCATTCAACATTCTGGACTAAGTCCAACACTCTCTGTACTACTAGGGCTGAACTGAAAGGGCTGTATTAGAACATGGGCATAGCCAGAGCTTTTTTAGGGGGGGGGGCAGGACTTTTGTTAGGCGAGGCAGAACCAATGTGATTGGTCAGTTAGTTAAGTATTTCCATTGTTTTACTTGATGGGGGGACAACAGCCCCTCCCCCCTTGGCTACCCCCATGTATCAGAAGGAGGGCATTCCCACCCTCATCCCCCTCCAGAGGACAGCAATCAGTCGTTTGATTGGCTGAGGTCAAATTCACCAATCCAGAAAGCATTATCCTAATACACATTTGGTTTGGTTTGCCCTTAAATGAAATTGTAATGTAGCAAAAACCAATAGGTTATATAGCATCATTGTATTACCATGTTGCTATGTGATCCCTGATTGGCCAGGATGACTCTAGGAAAGTTTTAACTAGGGGGGAAATGACACAGGAGAGGAAGGGGCAAACAGAGGGGGGTAAACATAGCTTCAGGGAAAATGTTTTCATTTCAAAAGCAATTCTTTCAAAATGAAAAATTGAAATGGGCAAAAATTCATGGTAGCTGTAACCAGGCATTTTAAAGAAATAAGCTGCCATAAATCAGTGATGTCATAAATCAGGGAACCAGGCAGAGGGCCTTCTTGGTGGTGGCGCCCACCCTGTGGAACACCCTCCCATCAGATGTTAAGGAAAGAAACAACTATCTGACTTTTGGAAGACATCTGAAGGCAGCCCTGTTTAGGGAAGTTTTTAATGTTTGATGTTTTATTCTGTTTTAATATTCTGTTGGGAGCCACCCAGAGTGGCTGGGGAAACCCAGCCAGATGGGTGGGGTATAAATAAATTATTATTATTATTATTATTATTATTATTATTATTATTATTATTATCCCTCCAGATGATGTTGGACTGCCAATCTCAAAATCCCTGACCATAGACCATTTTGGCTGGAGTTTATGGGTGATGTGGTCCAACAGCATCTGGAAGTTCATATTTTCCTCATCCCTTCTGTAAACAGGCCATAATCCACAATGGGTTTCATTAAGAACTCAGGTTTGTCCATGAGTCCATTTGGAATGGAAGGAATATACCTCAGTGGCAGAGCATCTGCTTTGCACACAGAAAATCCCAGGTCCATTCCTTCATATCTCCAAGAAGGACTGGGAGAGTCCTGAAAAAGAGCTGCTGCTGACCCTTGGAAAGCTGCTGCTGTTTCCAGTCAGAATAGACAATGCTGAGATAGATGGACCAATCTTCTGAGTCAGTATAAGGCAGCTTCAGTGGCATAGCGTGGGGGGTGCAGGGGGGCCCGGCCGCACCGGGCGCAACATCTGGGGGTTAGGGTTAGGGGGCGCAAATCCACAGGTTAGGGGGCGCAAATCCACAGGTTAGGGGGTGCAAATTACTTGCCTTGCCCCGGGTGCTGACAACCCACGCTACGCCACTGGGCAGCTTCCTCCTCTGCACAACTATGTGGATTTCTTAACAGGGGAAATCCTTTGAAAACTGCACACACTGAAAATGCTTAAATTGAGTTAGGAGATGGTCCAAGTGGTTCCTTGGACTGCTTTCTTTTTTTCTTGCTTTAAAATAATTTCTAGCTGCTTGAAGCAGCTGGGAACGAGTATCACTTGTCATGTTTGTTCAAAACATCACATGAAAAAGCCCCTGGAAGCAGTGGTACCTCTTGCTGTGCAACTGTAAACATGCCCAGGGAACTGAAGAAATGGGTACCTACCAGATTTCTCCAGATTGCTCATATTTTCGGAATTTGTCTTATCATATTGAAGATCTTCTACCATATCTAAGTATAGAATCATACCATTATAGAGTTAGAAGGGACCCCAAGGTTCATTTAGTCCAATCCCTTGCAAAGGAATATATCCTTTCTACCATTCAATTCCCTCTTGAGTCTTTTTTATGGATGTGAGGGGAAAGCCAGGTTCGCAAAAGCTGGACTGGTGAGCAGTCATTCTCCCACATTTCTGGGTTGCTTCAACCTGAATGAAGTTTTGTGAGATGGCTTTGAATGGTGATGACTGGACATCACCCTTGACATCACAAACACACCTCTGCATACACAGCCGTTTGGGATTTTTAAAAGTGTTTTTAAAAAATAACTAAGGTGAAGGATGAACACATAAACAAATCAAAGTACATGTCAAGGAGAAAGAAGGCCTCTTCAACTCACTTGCAAAAGAACTACATAGTATTGGGTTGCTGGCGACTTAGAGCAAATTATCTGTCTTCCTTTGGAGAAATGACAGGCAAGATTTATCAACTAACTTTTTTCCTATTTAAAACATTCATTTGTTATTTAATCTCATTTTTTTTTTATTTCATGCTTTGTCAACAGTATTAAACAAAAAACGAAAACTAAACCTGAAACAAATTGTACATCTGCTTGTGATTCAGACTCCCCCCCCCCCCCATGTCATCTAGGGAATCTGTAGCAATCCCCTCACTGTCTTGAATTCCATTATATTCATTCTGTCAACTTCTCTCTCCGCCCCCCTTCAGTGGCTGAAATGGAATGGGTGGGTGCAGGGTTGCTGAGTTATAAGGACACACAAGATGTGAAACTGCAGAATGTTTATAGTGGGGTAAGAGAGCTGAAAATGATGCCAATATAGTTCACATCCAACAACCAATGCGCCCCTTTGGTTTTAGATAGTACATGAGTCAATAAGTCTAAAAAGCCCAGGACACATTTTCACAGCCCTCTAGCAGCTGTGGTGGCTCATTTACCAGAAGTAGTGTATTTAGTGTTAACTCTGGAAGAGTATACAGTGCTACCTCAGGTTACAAACGCTTCAGGTTACATACGCTTCAGGTTACAGACTCCGCTAACCCAGAAATAGTGCTTCAGGTTAAGAACTTTGCTTCAAGATGAGAACAGAAATCGTGCTCCGGTGGCGCGGCGGCAGCAGGAGGCCCCATTAGCTAAAGTGGTGCTTCAGGTTAAGAACAGTTTCAGGTTAAGTACGGACCTCCAGAACGAATTAAGTACTTAACCTGAGGTACCACTGTACTCAATTCTGACAAAAATAAGCCTCCTGTGTATATTTTGCTCTAGGAAGCTTATTTTGATCAGAATCGAGTACCCATGAACCTGGAGATGCTTTTCACGCAAAGCAAATTCTCTACCATTTAGCTACAGCCTATCCCTCAGACTCACCTCAAATCTGGAAGCAAAGTGCAACACATCTGACCAAAAATCCATGCAAAGTCAAAAGAGAAAATGGCTGCAATGATAAAGGTCAATATTTGGTTAGACATTTCTAAAGCAGACACGTTACGATCTATTTGCTTCAACCAATCCAGAAATGTACTATTTTTCAGCTGTTGCATCAGGAACAGATGCCCAAAGAAAATGCTACATTCAATATTTCTCTGGGCATTTCCTGAGTTGTCTCCACATTTCAGGACATTTTGGTAGCATGCTAATTTCTCCTCCTTGCAAATTAATATTAAAATGCATTCTGACCTGTATGGGAACAGGAAAATAAAGCCTTGAAACATGAATCCGTTCATTCTAGCAAGATTGTTTTCTACAGTTTTTGCAGCCTTGTTTTTTTGCTGCAAAACCAGGTGTCTGGTTTCTCAAGGGATTGTTAAAGAGAGATTCATGGTTTTTCCTTATCTAAAACCTAAAGTAAACTCAGACGGACCCAGACATCATCTGTATTGCAAAAGGCCCCACTTGACTAATCACCGCTGTAGACCATTCCCATAAAATTCTGTGTTTTTCTTGCATGCTGCATAGCAAAAGATAGCATGCGTCTAACCTCTGATCCCCCAGCTGTCCGGAGCAAGCTGGACCTACGCTGACCTGCCAATATCATCACTTCCTTTCCAGAGCTGTTACGGAAGGGTATCTCTTCCTAAGCAAATAGTGGAAGATCTGACCCCTTCCTGAGTCACCCTGCGGTCTCAGGATGCTTCCATCTCTATTTTTACAGCTTGCCAAGGTCCCTTGAATTAAAGGTGATGAAGGTGACGTGTGACACATTAATGCTAGCAGGCATGTCATCTGCTAAATTCAAGCCTCTTTATATCATTATCTCAGGCAAGAGGCATCCACATTTCGTGAGATGGTTTTGAAAATGTTTACATGCAGGCCAGTGTGAAGGATCTCCCTTGATCCCAGTGGGGGAGAAAGGACTGGGGCCATTAGCATAATGGAACAGGTGCATTCCCAGCTAGCACAAATGGGTACCGCTCTGTTGCAAACAACAAAACCTGGCTGATTTATCTCACCTGTGGATCTGGCAAGAATTTAATCACAATGGGCTGTGGTAGGTAGTCACTGAGATGCTAATGTTCCATCTGGTCATTATTTTTCCCCAAGCAGTGCAAGATGCAGAGAGCAGAGATTTCATGCATTCGTAAGCTGCAGTAAGCTCCTCTCAGCACCCTGCAAGCCCATTGTGTGGTTCTTTCAGGGAAATTTGCCAGAGGCCCAGTATCCAATCCCTTATGCAATGCAAGCATAGGGAGACCCATGCTAGGCAGCCAAGGCATTGGTCCTGATCTCTTCTTTAAATATTGCAAAAAAAGTGGCATGATCACACAAAGGAAATTGAATGTAATATACCAGTAGGGCATGCAGCCAAATGATCCGCTGTCTAGTTTGATATTAAATCAATGTATGCAAGTTTTACACAGATCTCTTAAGAACTTCATTTCAACACCTAAGATCTATGTCCCCTGATTCATTAAACTTAGAATGATAGCTGTCTGTCTGCTTATGAAATTGCCTCCGAGTCAAGTCCATTTTGCACTCAAAACTGATGTCTACATGATAAAGCACTACATACTGGTGCAGAATGCCAGAGCATGGCTGGTGCATGGTGCTCCCTATCAGATGCATATCATCCCAGTGCTGAGGAGTCTGCACTGGCTGCCTTTTAGCCACCAAGCCAGTTTTAATGTTCTTATGTACCAATCTCAAATACCCCTGGATCGGGTTACCTGAAAAAAAACAACCTGTTTTCTCCTCCACTGTCCAGTAGGGCACTATGATCAGCATATGGAATACTGTTAGTTTTGACTTGCCCTGATGATTATTGGCTCATAGGAATACAGAGACGGGCTTTTCTACTGGTGGCACCAGTGTTATGGAATGAATTCCCTGCTGAAATATGAGAGGCCCCATCAGTACTGGCATTCTGCCAGCTTCTGAAGACACACCTGCTTAGGCAAGCTTTCCCCTGAATTTGAACTTCTGATTTTATTGTTTAATTGCCATGCATTTTAACTGGCTTACTTTATTGCATATTTTAATTGAGGATGATTTCAAGCTCTGATTGAATTATTGTTGTGTTGAAATACACAGCAATAATTTTGTATGGATTTTATCATAGATTTTGTGGCTGTAAACTGCTTTAAATCTATTTTTGCATAAAAGTGGCATAAATTAAAATATTACTAATAATAGGTTTGGTGGTGGCAGCTTGCAGCGAGGGGTCAAATGCAGCTATCTAGGTCTCTCTATCTGGTCATTATTAGACCATAACCTTCAGCTACCCTGTTTTGTACTAACAGGGTGCCAGCTCCTGGGGATCGAGCTGTTTTGAGATTCCTCAACATCTTTGGGGCCCCCCTACGTTGAGAAGTGGAGGAGGCTAAGCACAGATCTGAGCATAGCGCAGCTCCAGTGGCCTGCTCCTCTTCCTGCTGGTGCTGCAGAGGAAGAGGAGGGTGGAAGCAGCTTCCCCCTGGTGGAGGCACCAGGAGGAGAAAGTGGAGGAGCCACTGACCATTGAAGTCAGGCAGCCACCACGTTTGCCTCTGCCCCCAACTGCTCCCAATATCCTGACATCACATATGCAGTGTTGCTCCCCACATCACTGTCACAAGCTGCAGTCTCTGGTGGCCAACCAGATGTCTATGGAAATACACATTTCAATTAAATAAAATAAAGTGAAGAAGAAAAAGTAGCCTTGATAGCCATATTTGTATCATCAACACAAAATTGTAACTGGTGCTAGCATGATTCTGCACCAAAAGCTACCTACCCTCTATTTAGCTGGAAAATGACAGATGCATCAGCATTCCTGTTCATCTGAATTGTGTCTGAAGGTAATTATAAATGGCCTTTCTGATTTCGTTTGAGTTATATAGTGGGATGTGGAAAAGAAATCATTCTTTGCTTTAAAAAGAAATTGAAATCTGGTTCAGGTGACACTTTAATGTCTCATCAGGCCCCATGATGATCTGTCGAAACTGCAATATTTGTTTTGGGGAAAGAAAAAAAAAGCAAATTCCAAAGCATGTTCATCATTATTATTCTTTATTGCTGCAAAAGAGGTCTGGAGCAAGAGACCGACTGCAGAAGCCCTGGGCTATTGGCATGTCTGTTTAATGAGTGCAGAAAAGCAGCCCCACCCTCCATACATATCATAGACCCCATTTGAAGGAATGCTTTGTAAACCCCATATTTAATATTGAAGAGCTTTTTGTAAATCAGTGATACAGACCTGGCTTTATTTTTTGTGGGCCCTTAAAGAAAGGTCTTTTGGTACACCCTCCCTCCTCGACAGTGAAAACCTCTTTCCTCATCAGATACATACAGTAAAACTCTGTTGAAAGGGCTGCAACTCAGTGATAGAACATCTGCTTTGCAGGCAGAAGGTATAGGTTTTGTTCCCAGGCATCTCCAGGTAGGTGGAAAAACACCAGTCTGAAAACCTGCAGAACCACTGCCAAGCTGTGTAGTCAATAACAAGCTAGATGGATCAAGAGTGTGGCTCATTATAAGGCAGCTTCATATATTCCTAGATGCTATGGAAATGGACTAGCCTGCCCAAGATTCAACCTTCTGTAAAGGGACCCCTGACCATTATGTCCAGTCGTGACCAACTCTGGGGTTGCGGCGCTCATCTCACTTTATTGGCCGAGGAACAGCTTCCGGCGTACAGCTTCCGGGACATGTGGACAGCATGACTAAGCCACTTCTGGTGAACCAAAGCAGTGCACAGAAACGCTGTCTACCTTCCCGCCAGAGCAGTACCTATTTATCTACTTACACTTTGATTGGCTTTCGAACTGCTAGGTTGGCAGGAGCTGGGACAGAGCAACGGGAGCTCACCCCGTCGTGAGGATTCGAACTGCCGACCTTCTGATTGGCAAGTCCTAGGCTCTGTGGTTTAACCCACAGCACCACCCGTATCTGTATTTATAAGGAGATGGGACAGTGGTTCCTCCTTTCTGCCAATGTCTGGCCAGAAGAAAGGATTGTGTCCCTTCCTGGTGAGACAATGTGCAAAAAAAGGAAAGAACTGGAATGAAGGCTCTTGGACCTCCCTCCCTCATTCTTACATTGTGTGTATTTGTGTGTGTGTGTTGCTAAGGATGTGTGGGTCTGAACTACCCAACTGATAGAAACTACAGGAATTCAGGATGGCTTCATACAATCATTATTGAGCACAAAATCACCATTAGAAGTTCACACAAACCCACACACATCAACAAAGGAACTTGTGACATCTTAAAGGTTAACCAACTTATTATGGTACAAGTCTCCATAGATTAATTTCTGCTTCCTCAGATGTATCTATTTGTCCACCCACTCAATATTGGCATTGTATAACTATTTATCATTTCCTACAGATTTAAGATAAATAGAGAAAGTTCATGTGATCATTTCTCACATGGTTGTGCGATTATGGGGAGCGGGTGGCGCTGTGGTCTAAACCACTGAGCCTCTTGATCTTGCTGATCGGAAAGTCAGAGGTTCAAATCCGCACAACAGGGTGATCTCCCATTGCTCTGTCTCAGCTCCTGCCAACCTAGCAGTTCGAAAGCACGCCAGTACAAGTAGATAAATAGGTATCGCTGTGGCGGGAAGATAAACAGCATTTCCATGCACAGAAGCAGTTTAGTCATGCTGGCCACATGACCCGGAAAGCAGTCTGTGGACAAAAGCTGGCTCCCTCGACCTGAAAAGCAAAATGAGCGCTGCACCCCATAGTTGCCTTTGACTGGACTTAACTGTCCGGGGGTCCTTTACCTTTCTTACCTATGGCTGTGTAGTTGTTGCAAAGATGTTTGCTGAGGAAAACCCTTGTCCCATACTGTCTTTGTCAACCAAACTCTGTGAAGTGTCCTCATCAGGGATGCCAACTTGAATAAACTATTGTGGGGGCCCAGGTAAACCCTGCCCTGCATAATCGATCACATGGTGCAGTGCATACACACACACTATTTGAACGGGAATGTCCATCAACTTTGTGGGGGTCCTGCCCCCTCAAATACTTTATTGTGGGGGCCGCAGCCCCCAGGGCCCCTAGGAGTGGGCTCCTATGGTCCTTGGAGCCTAAGTGGAGAAAAGCAATATATTAATGAACTTTTGGGTCGCAGCTGAAGGTTGCATCAATTCATTTTCTGCTCAGTTGTGCCTGGAAAATTTAGCTAGACACACTTTGCACTTCAGTCCTGTGGGTTGACAAGACTATCGACACTGTTATCCATGTTAATCCCCTTCCTAACATCATAAAGACTGCCAGGAAGGGAGGGTTGTTCCCATGAGAGGGTCACTACTCATAGCTTATCAAGCATGTTGCCATTCTACAGGTATCTGAAGTGTATATGCTCTAAGGAAGAACAGATGTCCATAACTGGGGGGAGGGAATAGAGAGCAAGATTAAGCATCACACTGGATACTTGCTGGATACATAGGCTGTATCTATTTTTCTAGTTCTGGTCTAAATATTGAAAGTGGGGTGTGTGTTTTTTTTGGGGGGGGAGGTTGTTGTTAGGCATTAAGGTCACAGTCTTGGAGCTACTCTGGGATGTGAATGCATTGAAATTTCTTAACGTACCTATTGGTAAGTATCATGCTCACTTTTGGGTGTGTTTTAAATGATCTGTTAGTTGCTGAGTTGTTAGTGTTTTGTTACTGCAATGTTATTATTGTGCAGTCATATGAGAACTTTTATTATGCATCAAGGGCACACATTAGTATAACAAGCTGTTAATTTTCTTTGCGCATAAACGTATTTGGGGGAAATGTGGGGTAGGAATAAACTGACTATGACTATATTAAAATGGTGTGATATTACTTCTAACCTGCTAGAAGAAGAAGAAGAAATCCCCTGATCTATATAATTTGATTTTCTTCACAGGAAAGGAGCTTGATTTGTAGTTCTAGAAAAACCTGTAAATCTGAAAGATGGGATCAGGAAGTGAGGCTAACTGGAACAACACGGTGGAATATGCCATACTTTCTGTTTAACTAAACTTATTTTACATTACTTAACAGACAATATATGGCACCCAGTTGGTCGCATGGCTGTACATTTGTTTGAAAGGCTATACAGAAAAAAACCACATAAAGGGATAGCTTAGTTTCCTCATTTTAGGCTGCTGCTAGGGTCTGGGGAATGGGGACTCTTTTAATATTTGAACTATATTCAGCTATGTATTCTCGTTAATAATCAATGGGCCTTCTTGTTTCAATTTTAGAGGTGGCCAACGCATCAAGCACAGTCCATTTAACTTGTTTTTACCTACCTAGTTTCCCTTATAATTTGTTCCTTTTATGCAGTTAGATTTATCACTTTGCCCAGCCCCTAAGGGCTCACTATGTGCTACAGCTTCGATAAAAACAAATTTCACTGCAATAAAATATGGTAGATTAAAAGATAAAAATATATGAAAATGTGCATTTAAATGCTGCTAAAAGTGACTGTTGCACTGGTCCCCATTTAACACAGTTGCTGCGTCTTGACGTTTCCTTAAGGGGAGATCCTGGGGAGACTTTATACATACTTCAGGCTATTCTAATGACTGTGTTGGTTGGAACAATAAATACTGTTCATTAGAAATGCCAGTGAGCTGCTGAGCTCAAGCTTGGCTAGGAACATAAGAGCCTCATCCAGCTTAGTTGAAAGAAGTGAGGTTTATAAACCCCAAAATTATTCTCACATTCAGGTCAAAATCTGAAGTCGGAGCACTGGAGTCCAGAGCACTGTCTAGCCCTGTTGTGTTGGATGAGTTTCCATTAGTAAAGCTTGAGGAAATGGCCTAGGTTTTGGCCCAGTATGGGCAATCATTTGAGCTCTTGTCTCTTCTCCATTATGGTTGAACAAGGAAGGGATAGCCAGAGAGGTTATTAATGCTTTCAAGTAAGAGGGAGTGGTCCCCACCGGCCTGGATTCTGGGAATCCCTCCAGGATTCAGAAAACCAACATGATTTGTTGAGTTGCTAATGTTCCCTTCTTGAGTGCACGGTTGTGGGCCGGATCCAGGCTCTCTTGGGTGAAACCAATTTTCTAGATTCATTTCGAGAGTGTCCCTCCTTGATCTCTCAGTGGCTTTTGATACCTTCAACCATGGTATTCTTCTTCAGAGTCTGAATTGGGAGTGGGTGGCACTGGTTCATGGTGGTTCCCATTCTACTTGGATGACAATATTTAGAGGCTGGTGCTTGGGGAGTTCTGCTCAGCCCATGCAGCCTTAAGTGTGGAGTTCTACTTTTACACACCCACACCCAATTGCTTAACATCTACATGAAACCTCGGTACTGGTCACCCAAAGTTCTGGAGTGTGTTGTCAGCAATATATTGATGATACAGAGCTCTGTATCTCCTTTACATCTGCAGGTGCAGCAGTGGATGAGAACCAATAAACTGAAGCTTGATCCAATTAAGACTGTGGCGCTGTTAGTAAATAGTTCCCTAGACCAAATGGGCAAGAGAGGACCTGAAGGAAGCCATATTAGTCACCTGAACTGATGGTTATTTCTTCAATGTACAATCGTGAAGAAAAAAATGTTTGTTTATAATCTCCCAATTCATCACTTGGTCTTTCTACCATTGAGTTTCAAGTCATGTCTGATAAATGTGTACCACTGACACAGATGGCAATTTGAAGGGTGTCACCCATCCAATGTTTTTATTTCTTTATTCTACTGTTTGTGTGAGAAAACTAAAAATCAATAATAAAAATAATTCTCTGCACAGAACTGGAATAGCAGAAACTGTGCCGAAAGCTGACAATGTATTTTATTGTGGACAAAGCAGTAATTTCTCCTGATCATTCCAACTGTGAGCTTTATGCTTGCATGTTCAGTGCAGCTGTTTTTGTTTTACCATAGCACAGTAGTAGATTTGATTGACACCTCTCATTCATGCATCTCATTGCAAGTTGCTTGGGAGGTTTGTTTGTTTTCCAATGCACCAGATATTTTAATGACAATATTGGAAGAACATCTATGGCAGGCTTCCTCAACCTCGGCCCTCCAAATGTTTTGAGACTACAATTCCCACCATCCCTGACCACTGGTCCTGGTAGCTAGGGATCATGGGAGTTGCAGGCCAAAAACATCTGGAGGGCCAAGGTTGAGGAAGTCTGATCTATGGAATGCTTTGGAAAAGTGAAAGCGATTGACAACTATGCAAAACTGAAATATAGTGTCCAAATCAAGGGGAGTAATAGTACCACTCTATTCTGCCTTAGTCAGACCACACCTGGAATACTGCGTCCAGTTCTGGGTGCCACTCATATGATTCTATGAGTCACACAGGCCAAATTATTTAGGCAATTCTACAAAGAAGCTGTTGATTCAAATCTTATACAATCTAAATGAAGACTCTTTCTCTGCAGACATCAGAGAGAGAAAGAGAGAGAGAGAGAGAAGATCTGACTCATCCGATGTCAATAATTTTTGACAGTGCACACTCATTTTAATGGCATCATAAATACCAAGCAATAACTGTGTTTAATGCAAAGATTAAGAGGAGATAAACTATTCATGATTCAGAGTAGCTGACTGATGTATCCATGCACCATTTATATCTGATTTTACTCTACATTAAATACCTCTGCATTCTATTTTTAATTCCCGTTGGCTGTCAGAGCTGCTCTCCCAAATGTCAGACTTTCCATATTTGCATGTTGAGATTTATATAACAGAAAATGCAGGCATGCGGATGTCTTAGACAAATATGTGGTGTTAAGATGAAAAGCGACACGGGCAAGTGAAAGTTTACATTCTTCTCATAACATTATAAACCCAAAACAAGATTATTTGGTTCAGGCAGTGGTGTGTTATGTACCATCCTTGTCAGGGATGTAACCTTGTGCCTTATGAAGTACCATTTACCCTACATTCAGATCTTCAGAGCATAAGCAGAACCTGCTGGAGTAGACCAATGACCCCCCTGGTCCAGCTTCCTGCTCTCACTGTGGCTAACCAGATGTCTATGGAAGTCCGCAGGAAGGAGCTAAGTGAAACAGCACTCTCCTGATTTGTGATCAACTGGCATTCAAATGCATGCTGCCTCTGACAGTGGAGGTAGAACACAGTCATTGTGTCTAGCAGTCATTGACAGCCTCTGTGAATTTCTCTAGTCCTCTTTTAAAGGCATCCAAGTTGGATGAGTGTGACAGGGAAGGTGAATAGAAGAGGGCATGGAGAAGGGAGCAGCTTGGTCCCACTTCTTCTTCTCCTTCTTCTTCTTCTTCTTCTTCTTCTTCTTCTTCTTCTTCTTCTTCTTCTTCTTGTAATAAACTATTCCAATTACCATAAGATCCTATGGTAAGTTACAGCAAATGAAAAATAAAATATTAAAATGTGTTTAAAACAAATTATATTCAAGAAAATAGGCGAGAGAGGGGTGGGGAGAGAGAGAGACTAGGTAACTGTTGCTAAGCAGAATGTGAAGGGAGGAGAGGTGGCCCATTACACCACCTCCTAGAGTAAACAAGCACACACACCCCAAGAGGCACACACCATCAATGAGGATACAAAGAGGATACACAGTCACATAAAATGTACTTACAATAGATTAAACATATTGATGCAAATTTAGAAAGTATCACTCTAATTTATCTAGAAAGACAATACATCTTGCCATAAAGAGGAATGCTGTGACCAGATTATCACCAGATTATGCTAAATTCAGCTGCTAATGGTTGACCTTACTACTTTCCCATTTTAGGATTGTTTATCTTTAAACTGGATTAGGACAAGAACTCCAAATAGTGGACTGTTCTTGGTATAGCAGGGCACATGGCCAGCCTAGCTCCCTCTTACTCTCAGTCTACTAACTGCTGGTATGTTGCAGGACTCAGAAGGTGGACCCCTCTTGGCCCTCCAGGCTAGACTGTAATGTCCTGCAAGTTGCAGCAAGACAGCATTATGGCAGCTTGTGCTTTCTGCTTTCAACTGGAGAACTGTTGTCTGTGGGGCTGTCCAGGGTCCTGACCTCACACCACAACAAAGATGGCTTAAGGAGACCTGAGTCTTCCTCCCACCATCTTGTTTGAGCCATCACCTCTTCTGGAGTATGGAAATTGCTATGACACTTGCATAACAAATGAGAAGGGGGACACTTTCATAAAATTCAGGCTCCATGCTGAGATCATTTACCTGGGTGAGCCCCAGGATATTGGTTGCAAACTGAAGAGATCATTCCATTTGCAGAACGGTGTTTGATCTAGTAAAAGTCTCTGCAGATGGAAGATAAGGTGATTTCCTTATCTCTCCCCCCACCCATTTTCCCTGTTGTTCTGGAGTGTCCCCAAAACTTCTGGAACAGATTTTTAAGAGGCATAAGAGGGCAGCAGAAGAGTTGGGAATTGATCAACATCTCCCTCCCGCAACAGATCAAAAGCCCTTCAGTTCATGGAATGGCCTTGGGCTTTCAAAGACATGCATTTATGCACTAAATATGCTCTTACAGGGAATATACTTTATGTTAGCAAAATTCTGTATGATGGATTTAGGAAAACAGTCACCCTGTGCTCTTCATACTTGAGAGCATACAATTTCCCAAGTGCTGTGAGTCCCTGAGCACAGCTGGCACATGAGCTCCTAGGGGAAGAGGGCCTGGATCATCTGCTGTACTTTGTCCAGATTCTTTAATGCCACATTGCTTTGTATAGCATTGTATCCTAGGTGCACTTGGCTAGCCATTCAGAAAAAAAGGAGAATGTTAATCCATGTGGACTGGACATCAGCACTTTTTCCTGTTGCGATCAGATTATTTTGGAAAGTTTAGTTGGCAATTTGTGGTGGGAGGCAAGCAGTTAGTAGTATCATGCCAGACCTCTTGCTAAAATTATCTCTTAAATTTTCTGCTGTTACTCTCCCCTCACCTCTATGATGCCTCCGGGTAATGACTCATTCACCAGTCCTGTCCACAACCAGTTTAAAATAGCTAGTGGTCTCATTGACTGGGATTCTTCTGGAGCTCTTGAAAGAAGCAACAAAGGTCTTTTGTAATCACCAGTCAACTCTTTGAGGCTTAGTAAGCTGCTAGATCCAGTGCAATTCTACCTTTCTACTCCATAGAGGGGAGAAGGAGCAAATGGAACACAGTGAGAAATAAATGCCATTTTGCAGTCTTGTCTGGGATATACAATCAGAAAGCCCATTTCCTAAATAGTTCACCAAGTACAGACGTTGTTGGATTACAACTTCCATTATTCCTGGCCACTGGCCATGCTGGCTGGGTCTGATGGGAGATGGATTCCTACAACCTTCTCCTACTGGTCCACTTCTAGAGCATACATTCTGCCAGTACTGTCCCTAAAGGGTGTTGTTTCATGGCCCAGGTCAAACTCAGAGGCAGGGAGATCTGCCACACACCCAGGTAAACTGATAGGCCCACAGTACTAATATATGCCTCCTACTGCTCTAGGTGTCAACCTGATATCTTGGCTGGGATGGTTGATCAGCCAGAAGTCAGGCTACCTAAGAGCTAGATCCTTGCTATACGCTCTGCCATATGCTGTGGGCTGCAACCCATAAATTGTGATGCTGTGACCCTAGCCTACATGTACCCACCCCCCACTTCATGCTGCTGACACAATGTTATGAAGTCGGATAGGCAACATGGTGTCCTCCAGATGTTGCTGGGCTCCATGATCCACAGACAGCATGGTCAATGGTCGAAGAAGATGGGAGCTGTTCTGCAGTCTAACATCTGGAAGGCACCATGTTGGCTACCTCTGCTATGAATTCCTGAGCAATTAGAAAAATGGGACAGACTGCAAAAAAAAGTAAAAAGGTGCACATTTTCACAAATCTCTCTATTAGTTACCTGTTTGTCACACCAAAGTGTTTCTATTTTAATATATTTTATTACTTTCCAATAGCAGGAATAGAGGCATGAACATAAACATTATCAACATTATCCAAACAACTGGTTTTTCCCCTCCCCTCGCTACCCCCAGAACAGAAGATTAATGTGTCAAATTTTACCAGAACCCTTATACGCATAGTTGGTGGGTGCATCAGGGTGTTCATTTGAGTATTTTATAAAAGAGTGTCATGTTTCAACAAAATCACCCAGATCATGTACTCTCTTAGTTTCTCAGCACTTGTCCATGCATTCTGTTTCTATTGTGTGATGCATAGATGACCAAATTATTTCTTGTTTTTTTTCTATAAGTAATCATGCTGCTACCAGGAAAAAAAAGTGGTAAGTTGCTTGTGTAATAATTTAAGATGGGTTTCTTTAAAATTGTTAATAGACATATGCATGGGTTGCATTGAACATCCTGGTTCATACCAAAGCGTTTCTAAACAGCAACCATGATTTTCTGATTTGAGAGCTATGTAGAAAGCTCCCTGTCTAAATGACGGCCATCAATTACACAATGGGCTTTGTATGCTGTTAAGCAAGTTGTTGATGGGGTTAATGGTATAAAGCTTCCAGATTATGAATAGATCTTTGAAGCAAGTAAACAGCGGCTCCCAAACAATAGAATCCACTTTACTGCCAGGTGGCTTACTCCTAAGGTCAATTATTCTCATTAAATAGCTGTGTAAATTTGATGAACTCCATAAAAAAGAAAAGTTCATTTCACACGCCGAAATGATGAAAAAACAAAGGTGTTTCAATGCCCATTTAGCTGAAATAATCACAGAGGCTTTGGACTACAATATCCACCAAACACAACCATCATGCTGTGTTGATGGAAACCATAATCCAAAATATCAAGAGGGCACCAAGTTGGCGAGGCAGCTGTAATGTTTCCTTTTGCAACCCCTAGATAATGTGTCAGATAAAATACTGAGGAATCAAATCCACCACACTGAATGCAGCACAGATTACAGCCCTTAATTCTAATTGGTCAAACAGCACTGAAATGTTCAAAGCTGCTGTGCAAGGTTACCTTGGATAACTTTGTTAAGACGTGGAGTAAACTACCAGCATCTTAGTTTCTAATTCCTATTACTAGCCTATTACTATAGGATAGGAGTGTCTTGTGGCCTTGAGTTTGTTTATTTACTTAGCTCTCTTGCGAGATAGAAAGGTGCTATTACCAACATTAAACAGATGGGAAAATGAGGCACACAAAGACTCAAGTACTTGCCCAAGGTCACACAACAGCAAAGCAGTCCATGTTGATTTTATTTATTTATTTCTGCAGCTTAGTCTTCTGATAACTAGAGAATGCTCAGTGCTCATGGTGTCTTCTGACAATAAAGACTGGATGCCAGAGTGACAGAGATGAGCCGTACTTCAATCAAATGATAAAAAGAAAAGAGAGAAAGCCACCTGGCTCCACCCCAAATTGTACTATTTGTTTTTATTAATTATTATTTATAAAATAATTTTATTTATTAAAATTGGGACACGGGTGACACTTTGGTCTAAACTACTGAGTCTCTGGGGCTTGTTGATCAGAAGATTGGTGGTTCGAATCCCCGTGACGGGGTGAGCTCCCATTGTTCTGTCCCAGCTCCTTCCAACCTAGCCGTTTGAAAGCATGCCAGTTGTTGTTGTTGTTGTTTAGTCATTTAGTCGTGTCCGACTCTTCGTGACCCCATGGACCAGAGCACGCCAGGCACTTCTGTCTTCCACTGCCTCCCGCAGTTTGGTCAGACTCATGTTTGTAGCTTCGAAGACACTATCCAACCATCTCGTCCTCTGTCGTCCCCTTCTCCTTGTGCCCTCCATCTTTCCCAACATCAGGGTCTTTTCCAGGGAGTCTTCTCTTCTCATGAGGTGGCCAAAGTATTGGAGCCTCAGCTTCACGATCTGTCCTTCCAGTGAGCACTCAGGGCTGATTTGCTTCAGAATGGATAGGTTTGATCTTCTTGCAGTCCATGGGACTCTCAAGAGTCTCCTCCAGCACCGTAATTCAAAAGCATCAATTCTTCGGCAATCAGCCTTCTTTATGGTCTGGCTCTCACTTCCATACATCACTATTGGGAAAACCATAGCTTTTACTATACGGACCTTTGTTGGCAAGGTGATGTCTCTACTTTTTAAGATGCTGTCTAGGTTTGTCATTGCTTTCCTCCCAAGAAGCAGGCGTCTGTTAATTTCGTGGCTGCTGTCACCATCTGCAGTGATCATGGAGCCCAAGAAAATAAGGGCTTTTGCATAGTCAATGAAGCAGAAGTAGATGTCTTTCTGGAACTCTCTAGCTTTCTCCGTAATCCAGTGCATGTTTGCAATTTGGTCTCTGGTTCCTCTTCCTCTTTGGAATCCAGCTTGCACTTCTGGGAGTTCTCGGTCCACATACTGCTTGAGCCTTGCTTGTAGAATTTTAAGCATAACCTTGCTAGCGTGTGAAATGAGTGCAATTGTGCAGTAGTTGGAGCATTCTTTAGCACTGCCCTTCTTTGGGATTGGGATGTAGACTGATCTTCTCCAATCCTCTGGCCACTGCTGAGTTTTCCAAACTTGCTGGCATATTGAGTGTAGCACCTTAACAGCATCATCTTTTAAAATTTTAAATAGTTCAGCTGGAATACCATCACTTCCACTGGCCTTGTTATTTGCAGTGCTTTCTAAGGCCCATTTGACTTCACTCTCCAGGATGTTTGGCTCAAAGTCAGCAACCCCACTACCTGGGGTGTACGAGACATCCATATCTTACTGGTATAATTCCTCTGTGTATTCTTGCCACCTCTTCTTGATGTCTTCTGCTTCTGTTAGGTCCTTACCACTTTTGTCCTTTATTATGGCAATCTTTGAACGAAATGTTCCTTTCATACCTCCAATTTTCTTGAACAGATCTATGGTTCTTCCCATTCTGTTGTTTTCCTCTATTTCTTTGCATTGCTCGTTTAAGAAGGCCTTCTTATCTCTCCTTGCTATTTTTTGGAAATCTGCATTCAATTTCCTGTATCTTTCTCTATCTCCCCCGCATTTTGCTTGCCTTCTCTCCCCCGCTATTTGTAAGGCCTCATTGGACAGCCACTTTGCTTTCTGAACTGAATTCGCCCATTCCCGTCCATTTTTGTTCACTGATGCCCAGGATGTCAATATTTATTCTCGCCATCTCATTTTTGACCACATCCAACTTACCCAGGTTCATGTTCTTACATTCCAGGTTCCTATGCAATATATTTCTTTACAGCATTGGACTTTCCTTTCGCTTCCAGGCATATCCGCAACTGAGCGTCCTTTCGGCTTTGGCCCAGCCGCTTCATCAGCTCTGGATCTACTTGTACTTGTCCTCCACTCTTCCCCAGTAGCATGTTGGACGCCTTCCGACCTGAGGGGCTCATCTTCCAGCGTCATAACTTTTATATGCCAGTACATATGCCAGTACATTTTATATAAGCATGCCAGTACAAGTAGATAAATAGGTACTGTTGTGGCAGGAAAGGAAACGGCATTTCCGTGTGATCTGGTTTCCGTCACAGTGTTCCGTTGCACCAGAAGCGATTTAGTCATGCTGGCCACATGACCCAGAAAGCTGTCTGTGGGCAAGCGCCAGCTCCCTTGGCCTGAAAGCAAGATGAGCCCCACAACCCCATAGTTGCCTTTGACTGGACTCCAGGGGTCCTTTACCTTTACCTGTAATTAATTTGATTCATTTATATCCCACCTTTCCTCCAGAGAGTTCAAGGTGGATTATATAGTTCTTCCCCCACTTCTTCCTTTTCTCCTTATAGCAACCGTGTGAGGTAAATTAGGCTGAGAGATTGTGGCAGGTCCAAGGTCATTCAATGAGCTTCATGGTCAAGTTGGGGCTAGAACTCTGGTCCCTTATGTCCTAGTCTGGCACTGTACAAAAGCACATTGTAATAGACTCTGGGAACCTAACTAGAGATATGTGACATTGTCATTATGCTGACTGTGGTCCCATTCTGAGCCCAGTTTAAAGTGTTGGTTTTAACTTTTCAAGGTTTGGGCCCAAGTTACCTGAAGGACTACCTGAATCCATCCTACTTGCTCATTAAGACCCTGTTCATCTGCCTGCTACAAAGGTAAGTGCAACTGGCAGGCCTTTTCTGCGACAGTCGCACAAAGGGAAAGGAGCTTTTCTATGGTGGTCCCACAGCTCTGAAGCTCATTGCTAGATAATCTCTGGGAGTTCAGCACAGTCCAGTCCTCAAGAAAGGCTTTAAAGGTTCATTTGCTTCAGGTGGCCTACATTTATTTATTTTTTAAAAAATGGGGTACTGCTCTCTGTAATGGATAGATTGGGATATTGTGTTTTTATATTGGGAGTTGTGTGGATGCTTTATGATTATATCTCATTTAGCATTGGATTTTCATAGAAACTTGTTTTGTATTTACAGGCATCCCATCTCCCCCACACTTAGGCAGGGGTTAAGTTCCGGGGCCTCACACGCATAAGAGAAACTTCTAAAAGCCTCTCAATGCCCATTTTTTCCTGCTCTCCAGGATTAGTTGGGGGAAGTCATGAGCTTCAAAAGTTCCTTGGTGCATGCACAGCTGATAATGAGAATGAGGATACCTCTCAAGAAAGCCTATCAGTCAGTGTATCTGCTTCCCTTTTTCTGGTGTCTTTCCCAGTGAAGAACTTAATCAACAGTGGAAGGAAGCACGTCTCTCTCAATCTCCCTGGATTCAGACCAGGTTACGAGGCTGCTGGGGAATGCAGAATAGGTGGAGCTGAGTTCCCTCAGAGTGGAGCATCCTCTCACAGCCTATCATGAGGCAAGCCAACCTGGATTGTGACATGGGGTGAGTACTTTGCCTGCTCCCACCCATCACCACAAACACAATTCCCCCAGAAGATATAGGCTGCTCTTAGCAAAGCCAAGCTGTGACAGCTTGACCCTGCTGCCCTGGGACGCTCATCTCAGGATTTCTTATAGTCCAAAAGAGTTGCCTGTGTCCCCTTCTCCTTGGACTTCTTGGAACACACCATCTGATGGTGAGTGAAAACTATATTAATTTATCTTTAATTAAATAAACTAATGAACAGAAGGCAAATGGGCTCATCATTGTTTATGGCTTCCTAACCCTTCTGTGTCTTCCTCATGTTATTTAAAGATGACCCTGTTTTAACAGATCAGACCACAATCACTCTGAAGTCCTGAAGAATTGAGTGACTGGGTCAAGTGAAAATGCACAGGAAATGTATTTCAGCAATCTTTGTCATAAATATCTACTTTTTCTTGAGCTGTAGAGAGAAATTGTTTAATTTTAGAAAAATCATCTCAGATGAGGAAGACAAGCTTCCTTGTTGCTATTTCTGTTTTGACTCTGTCAGGTTCTCTTTTGTCTCTCTTGTTAGCCTCTTAAAACTATTTCTCATTTGATTTATTTAAATCCCATTCATTTTCTAATATGGGCAAGATGTGTCCACTAGCAAAAAAAAACATGTATGATGCTGACATAGCAATGTGTGTCAAGAGTGGCAGGACTAATGCAATTGAACAGATGAGGAGACAAAATTTGTACTTCAGTGATTTTTACGACACGAAACACCAACATTTGTGCTTTGTTTTATTTTTCTGGTCTGTCTGCTTGGCATAATAACTGGGATAAGAAAAACAACGTCATTGCAAATATATTCTCTTTACTTTATGTGTTACTTTTACTGGACTGGTTACATTCCTGAAACTCAAGTTGTCCACTGTAAGTTATTTCACATATTACGCAAAGGTAAACACAAGTTTGCCAGAGAGTACACTCTCAACAGGGAGCTATAGATAAGCGTGACTCCATGGTGAATGTAACTGTGCAATATATGTGTTTTAAAATCCCACTGATTTCAGTGGAGGTGCTAAGCACATGCTTAGATCTCTGTCACTGAAATCAATAGGATTGAAAAATATTTAACCTTGCCTCAGTTGTGCCTTTGGTTGACACATTCTCACTTTGCAGTTCTAACTGTCAGCCCAAAAGTACGGCATAATGTATGAAATGGCCCCAGAGGTGGTTGATATTAGAACAAGCATTGTGGCTCAGAAGATGGGTAAAATATTTTTGGCTATGTTGGGAAATGATATGAAGGAGTTTATTGTATGTACGCTGCACTGCATCCGTTGCACTAGGGGTGAGACACAGAAGGGATTTTCAGAACAGTGATGAGTCATAATGAAATTTAAAAGGGAAGTGGGAGGTTGGGTGAGGGAGGGTTTGGTGGGTGGGAGAGTTTGGTAAGTAGGTGGATAGATGAGCCAGGAATTATTCTGTGCTTCAGATTTAAATACTCGTCTCTGCTTTAAGAAATGCATTATGAAGCCCCAACCCTCATACCTGGGCTTGAGTCCAGCAGACTTTACTGGCATCTCTGAAAATGATCAACTCTTTGAGATTTGACAAGCTTTATCATACATTCTGTAGCTTCCAAAGTGATTGAGCATCGCTAATCATTACAATGCTGCCTGTCTGAGCAATTTGTAGTGTGGGGTCCAAATAGAAGGAGAAAAGACAAGCCAGTTATCACACAGTGATGTCATTTTACGATCTGGTGTCTCAGAAGAGCCTAGGAGAGTGGGGATTTTTTGAGGTTTCAACAGGCTAAGACATTTATTACGGGATCTTTAGATAACATATCTTGATGGGGTGTTCCAACAGAGGAAGCTCAAGAGATCATGAGTTTTTATTGGTGGAGTTACCAAATGGTAGGGTTTGTCAGTTTGCTTTTTTTATTGTGTGGGTGATAACTTCTGATTATGGAACTCCTAGATTTCCTACATTTGACAAAGGGCAAAAACAAGTGCCCTTGGGCCTTGGCCATTAAGACGTGGAGTGTACAAGGGTCTGAAGAACATGTCTCAGTCTTTGCTGTGTTTTGTGGGGGTGGAATGACAAAGGTACAATTCATTCCACCATGAGGGCAGCTCTTAAGTAGAAGGAAGCTGCCTCCCCTTGGATGCACATGGATTGGTTTCATAGACCACAATTTTCTTTATGGGTCTGTGTTCATGGTTTGAAAAGTGTCTTTGAGTTGAACTAGTCTACCACCACCATCCGGCTCAATGGCGTTGTTCAAAATGAAAAACTAGCACATGCCTCCCATACTTTGAATTATTTTGTATAAGTTTGTGTTGAACTTCACTAATTGTTTACCCCCTTTCTTTCTTGATTTACTTCTGCATATTGTTACATTGATGGAAATGTTATTTAAATGTTATCTTCTAATGTTTTCTTATTGTCATGTCATGAGCCACTGTAAGCTCATCTGCATTGTTGGAGAAGTTACATACAAATATTAAATCACATCAGCGCCAACTGTAGCCATTCACACATCCTCAGAGCCTGTCCTGCTAAGTTACTTGTACTCCACACAAGGGACATGGGTGGCGCTGTGTTCTAAACCACTGAGCCTCTTGGGCTTGCCGATCAGGTGGTCAGCAGTTCAAATCCCCACAACAAGGTGAGTTCCCACTGCTCTGTCCCAGCTTCTGCCAACCTAGCAATTCAAAAGCAGGTTGATAAAAGTAGATAAAAAGGTACCACTGCCATGGGAAGGTAAACGGCATTTCTGTGCACTCTGGCTTCCGTCATGGTGTCCCGTTGCTCCAGAAGCAGTTTAGTCATGCTGGCCACATGACCCGGAAAGCTGTCTGTGGACAAACGCCAGCTCCCTCAGCCTAAAAAGCAAGATGAGTGCCGCAACCTCATAGTCGCCTTTGACTGTACTTAACCGTCCTTCGGACAATGTGTAGGAGAGGAATGGTCAGGTCTGCTCTAATTCTCACACCCCACAGAGGGAGATGGAGTTAAGGAAGCCAAATTGAGTAATGTGCCTCTTCCATCCTAAAGGCAGAGCTACATTCTGGGGTATCTCGCAGGTTGTACACTAACAGAACAATCCAAATGTTCAGTGCTACCTACTGGTCCTCTCCTGCATTCCATCCCATGTCCCCAAGTGTGCCTGTAAGGGTGGCAGGACCAAGAGAAAGGCCTGTCCTGAAGATCTCAAAACCCAAACCCAACTACTGTCTTTCAGATAGCTTGGCCTAAGCTGTGTAGGGCTTTATAGGTCATAACCAGCACCTAACAATGCCAGCAGAGTTCATCCTTTTAAGCAGGTATTCCTAATTCCTGGATGTGTAATTGTGCCTATTCCTGGATCTTGATTATAGCCCTGATGAATGGCTACACTGCACAGCTGTATAGCCAGAGCCATTTCCAGCTTGGCTTTAAAAATCACAGAACCGCAAAGCACTTAAATATAAGAACTTTATGGCACCACAGTCATATGTTGGGTGGGTTGCCCATTTCAATACGTGCTTTCATTTGGCTGGTTTGCAGGGGAAATGAGACGACAACAGCATTTAAATCCCTCCGTTTGTTCCTCTTTGGGTAGGTGGCAGGGTACTAGGCAGCAGCTGAGGTGTGTGGGTGTTTGAAATAGTAGTTGACAATTTATTGGTAGCCAACAGGGTTTTTCAAAAGTTGCAGTGGGGGGAGCAATCACATACTATAGCACGGAATTAAATATATGTTAGTATTATCTAAAACTCAGCCAGTGTTAAATAGCCTTGCCTACTTTTCTTATTGAAAAGCAGACTGGGTGGCCTTGACCATGGGCTTCAGGCACCTACAGAAGAGAAAGGTGTTTGCATTCAGAAGCACCTTAGAATATAGCAGGTAAAGGCATAATGAGATTCGGTGGTTAGAATATTAAGCTAAGCATAATTCGGGCTCCAACATAATGAAGGTCTTCTGACAGTTGCCATTATTTACCTTAGACATCTCCTCAAGTGTTATTGGTTGCACCTCCTCTGCCCGTTAGTCCTATAGTGCTGGATCCAGGCTGAATGTCACATCTTGTCTGAATGTTTCAGTATTTGTGGCTGGAGAGTTTAATGCTTATCAGGGAACCTTAATTGGGATACTTTGGCAATTCTGTGATATATGAAGAGGAAGCTTTGAAGTTAGGGCTTTATAGGGCCTGGTAAGCTAAGTGGCTTTGGGATCAGCTGGCTGGCTGGATAGGCAGCAGGGGTGCCAATTTGAATAAAATATTGGGGTTGCCCAGGTAAGTCCCGCCCTGCATAATTGATTGTATGGTGTGGTGTGCACATACCACTTGAATGGCAATGGCCATCAGTTTTGGGGGCTCTGGCTTCCTCGGATATTTTATCGGGAGAGTTGAAGGGACTTTGGCCCCTGATAATTGGCTCCTATGATAGGCAGGTAGGTATTGCAGCCTAAGTGGCAGCTTTGCCACCCAGAGATCAGTCTACCAGTAGAAATAGAACACTGATAGAGATGGAGATAAAGTATCAAACTTCTACTGAGGACCTTAGCTTGAGACAGACGTGCCCTTGGCACTTTATGCATCTTGTTGTTTATGTTAGGTGGCAGGGTCGCATGAGAGGCCAGTGACTATCCACAAAGTTTGGATTTGAAGAAAGGAGCTAAATTTCAAAGTCAGGAGGGCTCTGACTTCCCCATCAAGCTTGGGCTGTAGTCCATCTTACATTTCAAAACTAAGCACCGACTCAGTAGAACGCCATTACTGTTGCATAAAACCCCTTAGTTCCCCAATCCCATTCTTGTGGCTTAACCAAACTTCCTCCTGTGTTTTGGCAGGCGGTGCAAGCAGATTGGTTGTGCAGATAAACATTCTCGTTCCTTGTGTAAACAAGGGCATTTTCATAAATTTGCAGAATGAAAATGTTAATAAGCGCCATCAACATTTCTTGCCTGGAACGGCTTGAAGGTTACGAGCAATGTTGATACAAGGCCAGAAAAACCAGCGGCAGAGAGGCACGAAAGCAGTTAGCAATCAGTAATGGATGATCGAGGAGGGGTAAATAATTAAAGCGAATTCCGACAAATGCAGAAAGATGTACAGAGAGCATTCAAAATGCTAACAGATGACAGACAGCTGAATGCCGACAAATGAATTGTAATTACGACTTTGACAAGCTTTTATGGCATAAGAGTACTCTTTGTTCCTGATAAAATATGATAAGTAAAGAAATTGGGTCCCCCCCCCCCCCCGAAAAGTCAGGAGGCAAGCCATTCTGTACCATTAATGAATGATGTGAATAGCAGGGGGAAGAATTTGTTTTTAACAAGAAGACTAATGAGTGCATTTAACTTTTTCTCTCTATTTTAAAGGCAAATCAGTACATTTAACAATAGGTCAGTTGTACTGGGTTGTATGCTTCACAAAATATGGGTGTTGAGACTTCGGTGTGAAAGAAAAGAGAGTTCTTAAGCTGGAGATTTATTTTGCTATTTAAACTCATGTTTGCCTAGTTGTTAGCCACAACCAGAAATTGCAGAGCTCAATTTTGTATGTTATTGCTTGGTTTCTGTAGTAAAAGCATCCTTACACAAAACAGAGCTTCTGCTTTTCATTCTTTGCATTTTTGTATGTTTGAGAAATGATGGTATGTACTTTCCGTTCAAACCAGACCAATTTTATTCAGATTTTACCATACCTTGTAAGTCATTAACTCTGAATAACTATGTTTCAGAAAGGAACTCTCCCCCCCCCCCGACATTTGTGTTCTTTTTCCATTTTAAAAACCTCATCAACAGGAAGACCATCCAAAAAGAACTTCTACCACTTTTTTAAAAAGTGCTTAGTGCCAAGATTCACATTAGGAAGGGCATGTATAAGAAATGGAAGAAAGGGGAAATCACAAAGGAAGAGTATACACAAGTAACCAACAGTTGCAGGGAGAAGGTCAGGCAGGCCAAAGCTTGGAATGAGCTCAGGCTTGCAAGGGAGGTTAAAAATAATAATAAAAGTTTCTTTGCTATGTTTGAAACAAGAAGAACAAGAAAATAGTAGGTCCTCTATTTGGAGAAGTGTGATTGGGTGACAAGGAGAGTTAGCTACTTTAAATGAATTCAAATATCCAGAGCATGAGGAGCTCTAAGGGTTCTCAAGGATTCTAAAGAGCCTAAGGGTTCTAATGTAGCTTCTGGATTTAATCTCAGAGCCTATGCCTAGAATCTTTAAGAATTCCTGGAGAAGAAGTGTGGTCCATGAGGACTGAAGATGGGCAAATGCTGTCCCCCATCTTCAAAAGGGGGGGGGGAGAGAGAGAAGACCCCGGTAATGATTGGCTAGTCAGCTTGATGTTGGTACCAGGAAAGACAGACAGCCTGTGAGTAATTAGAAAAGGTTGTCGTGATAACAAAGACCCAGCATGGGTTTCTCAAAAACAAGTCATGTCTGTTGAATCCCGCCCCCCTTTTTTATAGAGTTACAAGCTTGGTGGATCAGGGAAATGCTGTGGATGCAGTGTATCTCAATTTCTGTAAGGCTTTTGACAAAATCCCCCATGATGGGAGGGTTAGCTAATGTAGCAGAAGACAGAATCAGGATTGAAGATAATGTTAACAAATTGGCGAACTGGGCCCAAGCTAACAAAATGAATTTCAGTTGGGTTCTACACTTAGGACGAAAGAACGTGTTGCACAAATATAAGATGGAGGACATCTGGCTTACAGGTGAAAAGGATCTAGGGTTTAACAGTGTGTCAGTGAGTCAACAGTGCGATGCAGCAGCAAAATAAAATATATATAGTGCTATTCTAGGCTGAATCAACTGAAGTATTGTATCCAGATCAAGGGAAGTAACAGTCCTGCTCTATTCTGCCTTGGTCAGACCATATCTGGAGTACTGTGTCCACTTCTGGGCGCCACAATTTAAGAAGGATATTGACAAGCTGAAATGTGTGCAGAGGAGGGTGACCAAGACTTATGAATAATGGTTGAAAGAGGTGGGTATGTTTAGCCTGGAAAAGAAGAGACTGAGAGGAGATATGATAGACATTTTCAAATATCTAAAGAGCTGTCACATGGAAGATGGAGCAAGCTTGTTTTCTTCTGCTCTGGAGGGTAGGACTTGAACCAATGGATTCAAGTTACAAAAAAGATTTGACAAAGTCATATCAATGACAATATCTTCAATCCAATTAGGATTCTTAATGCCAAATTGAGCAAAGTCATGCTTTGGTCCACCATTTTGATTCAGAATGGCAACCAGCATCTAAACAAAGAAAAAGATTGATGCCTGCCCTTTGGGAATGCTCATGTCATGTTGGGCAATGGAATCTTCAGAGGCATCTAAATTGGCACAGGTTGGAACTATAACATGAAAAATCAGGCAAAGTCACACTGAAGTCATGTTTCAGTCCACCATCTTGATTCAAAATGGCAGCAGGCATCCCAGCATTGATGGAAACTGCTTCCCCCACCTCAGAAACTCTCGTGCCAAGTATGTAATCCACACAATTTGTACCCATCATGCCAAATATTGGGCAAAGTCACACCAAAGTCAGGTTTGGGACTGCCAAATGACATCCGGCTTCCCAACAGCAATGAAAACAGACACCTGCACCTCAGGAATCCTCATGCCAAGTTTGATGATGATAACTCAAGTGGTGGCTATACCTGTTGAGAACAAATGAACAACTCATTTCCCAAAATATATAGTAGATTTGGAGTGAGTTGCAGATGGATGTGAGATATCAAAACACAGGATATATCACATCAGGGTTTGGGAGAATAATGATATCCAAGAATAACAGTTTGTAGATTTACAAATTGCCTTGCTCTTGAAAGCCATCATGCATCTAACACATTGCAGACGTACCCATTAGAGTTATCAGGGATACAGCACTAATCCTGCTGGTTACTAATAAATTGACAGTGTTTGGAAAAAAGCAAAGGTCCTGACTTCCTTTGTCTCCTCAGCCTGGTCCTCGGACCCTTGTTGGCATAAAAGAGTCCACGAGAAGAGTGTCTTTGCAGAGTATTTTTTGCTTTTATTCTTAAAAAGTCTTTATTTGCAAAATGACTGACCAAATGTACACACATCAACACTACCAGCTTTCACCAGCCAACCCACACACACGCACAACACTAACACTGACCACTCTATATATACAGGTACAATTAGGTGAAAGGTTGCATGAGTAATTGTAGGCCGCTGACTCATGCTGACTTAGTTCTTTTGGCATTAAAGAAACAGCGGCCAATTTTTAGCCGTGACATAAATCCTGTGTGGCTACAGACAAAAGTGCATAGTCCAAACCTAGGCTACAGTGACATCAAACAACAAGCACAACATCACCCAAGAGGACTGAGGGACGGAAGACATTCATGAGTCAGTTCAGCTGGGCAGCAGTGCACATCCCTCTGTGCCTGAAGGCAGCGTGAAATGAACTCCATGCGGGTTTGGTAGCTAAAAAGGCTATTTTGCAACAGGCCTAGCTAGCAGCCCATCCCTGAGTTAAATAAGTGTTGCCACCATCCACATGATTCAAACTGTTAAATGTGTGAGTCAATTCTAAAGGAAAACGGGGGGGGGGGGGGCGCTTCCTTTCTCTCTCATGATTGTAGCCTGACTCAAAGACACATATTAAATGCTCTGAATCCTTGTATCTCTTCAGGGAGGACTTGACAGATTCTTTCAAACCCCCAAAGAAAAAGTGCAGTTAAAACCTCTTCACTGTCTTTCTGCCTGAGGCATAAGAAGGGAAGAGGCATTCGTGGTTTATACAAAAAGGTGCAACTATCCTAGGGATATGTGACAGATCTTGATGGCCAATCAGCTTGGGACTACAGTGTGTGTATCCTTCTAAATAAATCCACAGCTAAGAGCTTCAAGGGGTCCCAACTGGAAGACAGGTACTACAAATTGAAAACAAATAGGAACTTAAGTGATCAGCAAACCCTGGAGATATTGATCTGAAATAGATCCTGGCAAAGGCACCAGTTTCTGAAAAAGATTAAGGGGGCCCAACGCGGCATCCTGAAGTCACATGTGTGATGTAGCAAGGAACCAGGGGGTGGAGCCAAACACAGTGGCCCCCAGCCCCTTGTCATGCAAGGGAAAGACGTTGAAAGCTGCCCCTAGCCAGTCACTGCAGCAGCAGCAGCAGCAGGAGGAGGAGCTACCAACCCTTGAGTCATGCCATGGTCCACTCAGCTCCAGTATTGTCTGCTTCTCCTATTCCTCCCCCATGTAGCAGGATGAGAAGGAGCTGCTGGCAACCAAAGCCATACTGCGCCCACCCTCTCCACCCTCTGAACATTGGGCTGGCAGCCCCTAAGAGTTGGTGCCTATTGATCCTGCCTTTCATTGGTTCAGGCGATTCAGGAAGGGGTGTGGCCTTGGAAAACTTAGACTGACAGCACTCTTCTGAACAAGCCATTTAACGCAGCTATCCAGAACAGCAGAAAAGTATAGAATGAATTTTTCTGTTGCCATGAGCTGCTTACCTGACACACGATCTTGAGCCGAGAACAGCAAAGTCTGGACGAAAGGGGGGGAAACTGAAATCTCATTTGTTCTCATCTATCCTAACCTTGCTGAAGCTCGCTCTTAAGATTGCACATCCTTTGGGAAGATTTTGCAAGTGTGCTTATATACACATCAGATGGGTCTTCTCACTATGCTGAAAGACTAATAAAATCCAGAGTCTTTCACAATGCTTGTAAAGAATGAGTACAATGATATGAAAAAGGTGACTCCTATCAATGTCAATGTAATCTCTATACAACATCAACATGAAAACTAGCCTCATACCTTTCAAATGTTTTTTTAGAGCTCACACTTCATTAAACTAACTCTTCCCCATCTTTCTGCCATCAGAGATAAGTTTCTTGAATGCATGATGAATGTTTCAGTGACTCAGCATATCTGGACATAGTTTTCCAACAGCAAAAGCTCTCCCTAGAGAGAAAGAAATCACAGGCTCTGCTTTATACGAATTAAACCTACAGGAAAATTAAAACAATGGACTAGCTGAGCCCATTTTTCTTCAACTAATTAGAAAAGTTTTATCTGTGTTAATCTCTTCAGTCTACCTTTCATTGCGCACAATTCTTACGAAACTAGGTTTACCAACTAACCAGGAAAAATGACCTCTCTCCTAACTTTCATCAATTAGCAAATGAACCTTTTTGTGGCATTGGGATAAGAAGATTAACACCTGAGCATGTCAGGGCAACAGGATCATGTTTAGGGAAAATTTTAATGTTTGATGGATTACTGTACTTTAATATTTTGTTGGAAGCTGCCCAGAGTGGCTGGGGAAGCCCAGCCAGATGGGCGGGGTATAAATAAATAATAACTATTATTATTATTATTATTATTATTATTATTATTATTATTATTATTATATCATCATCATCATCATCATCACAGTAGCAGAATATACAATCTACACTTAGGTAAAGGTAAAGGGACCCTTGACAATTAGGTCCAGTCATGACTGACTCTGGGGTTGCGGCGCTCACCTCGCTTTATTGGCCGAGGGAGCCGGTGTTTGTCCGCAGACAGCTTCCGGGTCATGTGGCCAACATGACTAAGCTGCTTCTGGCAAACCAGAGCAGTGCACAGAAACGCCATTTACCTTCCTGTTGGAGCAGTACCTATTTGTCTATTTGCACTTGACGTGCTTTCGAACTGCTAGGTTGGCATGAGCAGGGACTGAGCAACAGGAACTCACCCCGGCGCGGGAATTTGAACCGCCGACCTTCTGATCGGCAAGCCCTAGGCTCTGTGGTTTAATCCACAGTGCCACCCGCTTCCCTTATGTGTCACTTATCTCCACTTAAGGTAAAGGTAAAGGGACCCCTGACCATTAGGTCCAGTCGTGGCCGACTCTGGGGTTGCGGCGCTCATCTCGCTTTATTGGCCGAGGGAGCTGGCGTACAGATTCTGGGTCATGTGGCCAGCATGACTAAGCCGCTTCTGGCGAACCAGAGCAGCACACAGAAACGCCGTTTACCTTCCCACCGGAGTGGTACCTATTTATCTACTTGCACTTTGATGTGCTTTCAAACACTAAATAATGTGATATGGGCCTGGATCTGAAATCTCAGTTCTGACATTTGCAAAGTTACGATAAAATTAAGCTTATAACACGAACTTTATTTATGATACTTATATCTCACCTTCCCCTCAAAGAACTCATTGTGGTGTGCATAGTTCTCTCCCACTCAATTTTATCCTCACAACAATCCTGTGAGGTAGGTTAGACTGAGAGACAGGGACAGGCCCCAGGTCACCCGGTCAGCTTCATAGCCAAGTGGGAACTGGAATCCTGGTCTTCCAGTTCTCAGTCCAACACACTAACTGCTACACCACTTTGGCTTTGTAGTTTTCATCTAAAATGAAGACTTGCTCTCTTAATTTTTTCTGCTTTCAAAAATTAATTGCAGACTATGTTTTCTTACATGTAAACTGGATTTGGTAGAATCGAAGCCAGGTTTTTTTGTGAATTCGTAGGCAAAACTGAAATAGTTCCAAATGTTTCATAAGCACAAAATTCTCCTGATGTCCCAAAATTGTTGCAGCAATTTATCCATATGCAACATAGGTACCATCTGTTGAGACAACGTTGCTTGTTTTTATTTATTTTTTTACATTTCATTGACCTTTCAAGAAAAGATTTGCGTTGCGCATAATGATACAGCAAAAGTTTAGCAGCACAATCCTGTGACTGTTTTACAAAAGAAGCAAGTTCCACTGTGTCCAATGGATACACAGTGTTCCCTGGCAAGTGTGTTTGGGGTTTTAGCCTAAAAGAATCATAGAACTGCAGAGTTGGAAGGGACCCTGAGGATCATCCAGTCCAACCCTCTGCAATGCAGGAATGTGTAGCTGTCCCATATAGGGATCAAACCTGCGACCTTGGTGTTATCAGCACCATGCTCTCGCCAACTGAGCTATGCAAATATACACTGGATCTCTCTCCCTTCCATTTGTGGAAGGGACACTCTAGATCCAACTCTTAACTGTCAAAATCTTAGTCTGGATTAATAGGTATCAATGTATGAGACCCACAGAAATCAATAGACTTAAGTTAAAACTATTGATTTCAGTGTTTCTGCTCTTTGACTGCTCTTGAATATCACCCTAAGACCATAATTTGATACATCCACTCAGAAGTAAACTCAGAAATAATTCAATGGGACTTATTCCCAGGTAGATGAATATAGGATTGCAGCCTTCCTTTCCTTTACATCTCCTTTAAGAAACAGCAGCTTGGCTTGATTTTCTTGTTTGCCCATCTGCCTTAGAAGAACCGTTATTTCTATTTTAAAGCCTTTCAAAAATAAAGGCATTTTCGCACATGACATGCAAAATGCCTTTGAGCCTCTCTTGTGCTATTTGTGTGCATGTGTGAATATTGTTAATACAGGATAGAAAATGGGAGAGTTTCGGGTGTTGTTGTTTTTTTAAATTAAATGTACTGGAACCATTATAGGTTTTGTGTTAATGCTGCAGCTGGTGAAAAGAACTTTTGGTGTAATGTGAAAAAATATCCTTAAAAACAAATAAAAATTAACATTGCCACGCTGAACTCTGTGGATTAAAACCTCTCCACCTTAAAACTGCTTAGCTGGATCAAGCATATTCTACATAGAGTGATACAAATACATCAAATAATCAGTTACTCCAAAGAAGTACTGAGAATTCGAGTGTCTTTTGCATTGGCCTTCCTTTGGTCATCCTGCTGCTCACCAGGGCGATGTGGAGGGGGGAGGAATTAAATTCTGTTTGCATTTAAAGGTGGAGTTACCTAAATGACGCTTTTCAAAACAATAGATGATCTGAAACACAGTCATTGTTCAAAATTTGCACTTCTCTAAATTTTGCAATGCAGTTCTCCAGCCATGTAGTATCACATGTACAAATATGCATTTGCTAAGGTAAAGCATGCCTAAAAATGCATATATTCATGAAAAATCATACTGTCCCAAAAAGCTTTATAATAGGAAAATTGCTTTGCAAAAATGTTCATATTAGAAGTTCACACAAAAATGCTGGTGGATGTTCATGCAGACCTTTTTTTAAAAAAGCAATAAATTGCAAACTTATGTGGAAGCATAGAAAACTAAAGTTAAGATTGGCAAAAAGAGAAATGGAGAGAAATGGAAATGGGCAGATTTGCTGATCCCTCTGCACAAGCCAGCATTGAAACCGCCCTTTGTTGCTGCTCACACCAACTGCTATTGACATGCCTCCAGTAACTTGGTTTCGATACACTCTGACACAGTGTCCCCCAGGTGGTGCATAGGAGCAAACACACCTACACATCTGCAGGACACGTTGACCTCAAAGTTGCTCTCTCCATTTCATGTCATCGTTTTATTGGAAGGGCCCAGCTTGCAAAAAACAACAAGGGACAAGTGAAAGCTGGAAGCTGAAAAATCATTGGCAGGCATTTGAGGTTTTAAAGATGAAAGGAAATTGGTGAGACTCCCACGATGTCTGCATCCCTTGGGAACAGACACTGAGAAATTGCCAAACATATGACTGGCCATAATTCTATCAAAAGCTATTTATAAAAAATAAAAATAAAAATGAAGGAAAGAAGGAAGAGCCTGTCAAGTGAAATAAATTGCAGCACCTGAAGGCATGGAGTGGACTGTTATTGGGTGATATCTTGGTAACTCTCCAGTTAAAAACATACCAGGCAATAAAAAACAGAAAAGCAAAAAGAAAGGTCTTTCAAGGAAAATCGATATGAGATATCCCATATATTGCAAGGACTGTCTGGTGGCTGCTAGGTGTGCCGTGCACTATAGCACTTGGTTTTATTTTTTTTAATCCCATAGGAGAAAAATCACTTTCTGGAAAAAGAGGTATACTTTAGAGGATGTAAGATAAACAAGGAGGATGTTTGAAATGCAACTAGAAATATAAAGAAAAAATATTGTATGTACTGGCTCTTTTTCTTCTTTTGCTGTGACACACACACACACACACACACTTTATGCTCTCTCGACAGTTTTCTCCTTTAATTCCAGCACCAGTAATTTATAAATATGTACTTTTTCTGCAATGCACACACATTTTATTTCATTTACCAAAATGGCATGAGGAATCTGCCTAATGAAGAATCCACCTAACAAAACGGAATGGGGAAACTTTGCTTCTCTGAAGTTTAACCAAAGCAAAGCACTTAATTTATGACCTAGTCCTATGCATGTTTATTTAATAGCAAATACATCTCACAGGTCCACAATCCAAAAGCCTAAAGGCCAGTCCCATTTTGCCCAGTGGACCTTACTCCCAGGTAAAACTGCATAGGACTGAATGCAGTGTATGAGTAATAATGACGATGATGACAATAGTAGCAAAAGTGTGGTGAGGAATATGAGACCTAAATGTTACAGTGTTCTTGTGCAGCATGCTTAAAAACTCTGCATGAATTATTACTATTGTTATAATTAATTTGACAGCCATTCAAGTAAGTGCAAAGACTCATTGACTTCATGATATCATTATTTGCAGCCTCAAGAGAAATCCCATTATTTCTTCTTACACTTTGCTGCTTGTTAAGGCAGAAATATTACTACTGCATTTGGTCCAGTTTGGGTGGCAGGCCTCTCTGTTCTTCACTCATGTTATCTCTCCATTTTAGTGCAATAGAAATGCAGCCCTTATCCATTTGTGATTCACGGGCCACTGTTTTCCCTCCTGATCCTTCCATTTATTTACCAAGTTTATATCCTGCCCTTGCTCCACAAAGAGCCCAGGACAGCAAGTGTGTGTGTGTGTGTGTGTGTGTGTGTGTACAATTCGAAAACAACAATAAAGCAAAAACGTTCTAAAGATTAAAGCATTCTAAAAACAATAACAATTAAAAACATTTAAAAGTCAGTTTAAAAAATATTCTAAATGCAATTACAATTAAAAATCTACTTCCATCCAATGATCCCAGGAACAGTATTCTTCAGCCACCAAATGCCTGGGTGAACAGGCATGTTTTCAAATTGCTCCTGAAATAATGAGGGAGAAAGACACACCACACCAGGGAGAGCATTCCACAACCAAGGAACCACCAACAGGGCAGCCCCCGGTGTTGGACGACCAACAAGGTCTCACCATAGAGTCTGAGACGGTTGGCACTGGCAAAGTTGCTCAGTTAGGCCCTATAAGCTATGCATCTATTTATTTCTTATTTTGCCTTCTGTGTTTCCTTGGATAGAATTAGGGAGCCACTTACTGCAGTGCTGCGATAGGGAGGGAAAATACAATATTTTTCATCCCTATTACAGTGCTGATCTTGGAAGAAACACTCCGACATCAGCACTGTAATAGGAACGAAACAGAGAAGTACTCATTCCTGCTTTTCCGATCCTCGCTCGAACCTTCTAGCAATGCTGTCTATGTCAGAGGGGAAAGCGGCACTTTTGAAATGTAGGATGCAACATGTGATTTTGGAAGAGGGTGGCAGGCCATTAAAAATGGCTTCATGGGTCAGCATTGGCTGTGAGTTCACCACCTCTGGCATAGATATAGACTGCCCCCCCCCCATCCACAATTGCTTTCTGAATGGTTCTCAATCATATACTAGAACATCCACCTCAGAGCTACAGCTCCCAGAATAAACTACAGTTCCCAGGATTCCTGGGGGGGGGGGAGTGATATAAGGGGGCTTTAAATGCATGGTGGTTGATGTGACCTTTGATCTAGTCCAATGAGACTTTTGAAACTTTTTGGTGGGTCGTAACATCCTGGGACGCAGGTGGCGCTGCGGGTAAAAGCTTTAGCGCCTAGGGCTTGCCGATCGAAAGGTCGGCGGTTCGAATCCCCGCGGCGGGGTGCGCTCCGTTGTTCGGTCCCAGCGCCTGCCAACCTAGCAGTTCGAAAGCACCCCCAGGTGCAAGTAGATAAATAGGGACCGCTTACTAGCGGGAAGGTAAATGGTGTTCCGTGTGCAGCTCTGGCTCGCCAGAGCAGCAATGTCACGCTGGCCACGTGACCTGGAAGTGTCTCCGGACAGCGCTGGCCCCCGGCCTCTTGAGTGAGATGGGCGCACAACCCTGGAGTCTGTCAAGACTGGCCCGTACGGGCAGGGGTACCTTTACCTTTAACATCCTAAGGCAGCCTTGGCATTTGTTCAAAATAAAAATGGCAGTCTAACTCAGCCATGCCTGCTACTGCAACCTACCTCATCCTCTGCTTTGCTTATTTTTCCAGGGTTGTTTTTTTTTTAGGGGGGGGGGGGTTGCTTGTTTATTTGGCTGGCAAATAACACCCTAAGAAAAGGCATCATCATTCCTGCACCACTACACCACAGACTGCCTGCTTTTCTGTGTTCCCCATTCATGCTTGCAATAGAAAAATAAGAATAAAAATATTATGAAAACATTCTACGCTGCTCTCTCTCTCTCTTTTAAAGCAGCGTTTAAGGGCTAAGCAATCAAACGATACCCAAGATTAATATTTCAGAGGAGGGGGAAATAAATCAACCTAAACGAAAGGAGGAGAGGGGCGGGGCGGGGCGGGAGTTTTGGGTAGGTGGTTAAACGCTGGCGAGCCCGGGCTTGCCGGCTTTCCTGCTCGGCGCTGCAAGATGCGCCGAGCTCCGCCTGTGCTATACTGCCACCTTGTCTAAACGCGGGGATTTGCACGGCAACTGTACAAAGCACGTTACGGGCGCTGCTCGCCTCCTGCACTTCTTCTAGCATAGCGATAGGTAGTTAAATAGAAAATTTTCACAGCCCTTACAACTATGATCCGAATATTCTCAGGCGATGTACCCGACATCTGTGCTTTGAAGTCAAGGAAGCAGAGATGAGAGCATGTCAGGGGCAGGCAACACCTCTCCGCTCCGTCCCAACAGGGTTTGATTATGGAGCTCTTTAGCAGGTCGCTTTGTGCAATCTGAATTGAAATGGGCCGAGGCGCACCAGGTCGCAGCAGCACGCCATCCAACAAACCGTTTTACTTCGGCGCAGCTTCACTGTAGCTCCTGGTGCTTCCACGGAAGAAAGTGAGTTATTTGCACGCCTCAGTGCCACCCTCCCCAATATATCTCTGCCATACTTTTTGAGATACGCGGGGCGGGGGGAGAGAAAAGCGACCCCTCCCTCTCCTGCCTCCCCTTCGAGTTAACGCTCTGCGCGCGTTACTTCGGAAAGGCTGGAGGAAGAAATCGGGAGCTGTACCCTGCGCAGAGGAGCTTACCGCTTGGATCTTTCGTTCTTCCTTTCTCTCTCACACAGTGCCTTTTAACTCTTTTTTTATTCGGCGTTTGAGAGCAGGGAAGCTTTTAGGCACGAGTTCACGTATCTCTTTAGTGATGTGGCTATCAGCGTGCTGATGTTCCTTATGAACTCTCCGTTGCTCCACCGTAGCAGAGCCAGTACAAACACATTAAAAGCGCATTTCCCTCGCCTCCAGCAATACCGGGGAAGGTAAAGGATGCTGGGAATTGTGTAGCCCCGAGAGGTAAATTACGGTTCTCATGGTTCTTGGGGGGGGGGGGTGTGCTTTAAATATATGGTGCGTATGCAGCTCTGATAAATTAATTCTGCATTTCAGGGGGTTGGACTAGATGACCCTTGGGGTGCCAGTTCTATGATTCTATGAACTATTGTGCCAGGAAGAGAGGGAGACCCAAGGCCTAATCCGCATTCGGAGTACATCCAGAGCAGGACTGGTTCTCTCTTCGACTTCTTCACTAAAGCCCCAACGCTGGATGAAAGAGGAAGGAGGCTCGTGGGGAGGGAGCAGGTTATCTTTGTATGCCTTCCCCACCCCCGTGCCTCAACAGAATACCTTTCCACAGTTGTAGAAGCGTACACACGTGCACGCTGTTAACGCGCATTCTGCTTCTGCTCGCGGAGCCCCGAAGGCAAGGAGGTTGGAAAGGCTGGTGCCGGTTTGAGGTGTACAGGGGGTTGGGGAAGAACAAAATAAGTACAGGTTAAAGTCATGCCACACGCACGAAATCCAAGGATCAGAGGCGATATCCCTCCGAAGTGGCTCCTAAATCCACGTATTGTTCACGGGAAATATTTTTTTAAAAGGTCTGTAAGTGCAGAGAATAAAGATCCCAAGTAGAAACACTCCCCACCCGCCCCTTTCCTCTCGAGTCCAGTGGTGGCTTATGCCTGTTCTTGCTTTTCCAAACCCACTCCTTGAGACTAGACGAGGCGGCACGTTTGCAAAAGAGGCACGCAGCTGATCTCCCGAAGGATATCTCTCGTCTGTGTGTGTGTGTGTGTGTGTGTGTGTGTGTGTGTGTTAGTTTCCCCAGGCATGCAAGCCTCTCACTTTCTCGCTCCAGACACTCTGTGCTGGGCCAGCCACAACAGAGCGACCTCTCTCTCTCTCTCTCTCTCTCTCTCGCTCTCGCTCTCACAGGCTCGGCTCTTCTTTCAGCGTCCCGCCCTCAAAGGGTTAAGCGGCCGCTGCCTGCCGCTCTTTGCTAGACGGCTGAGTTTCGAGGAAGGCGCTGTTTGAGGCAGGCGTCGCTGCGCGCTGCTGTTGCCGCTGCTCTTGCAGCCACCCGCTTGTGAAACCCGCCAGGCAGGCTCGCTTTGGGAAGACGGAGGGGCACCCATCTGGTGCATCGAGGATCTGCTTTGGGGAAAGAGGGGAGAAAGAAAGAGAGAGGGAGAGAGATTTGCGGGCCGGAGGCGGAGAAGAACGAGGCATTTGGTCATGCTCGGCTGTCTTTTGCATCTTGGCGCTCTGGGTTGAATGACCGGCTGGACAGCGGCTCCAGAAGATCCCTCCGCTGGGCGCTCTTCGGCGAGAGAAGCCTCTTCGGCGGCGGCGGTGGAAGCCGGAGATTATGAGGACGGCGAGCGTGGCTCTTGCCAGCTATGGAACAAAGCCAGATCTTGGCGGTGATCCTTAAATCAGTACAATGCAGGAATCGAGCGGCTGCCCTCGCCACCTTCCTGACCCAGTGGGGTTTGGGTGAGCTCCAGCGAGAGGAGAAACGCGGCGCACTCTCGTCAGGTAAAGCGAATTCTTTTTCCTCGCTGCCTTCGTGCTGCAGGCGCCACCATCTGAGATGGATGGATGGATGGATGGGGAGAAAGAACTCGGGCCATTTCATTCGCCCAGGGTTCCAAGTTTCATGGGGGGGGGGCAGAGAGGCGTGCAAGGTTAGATTCGGTGTGACTCCGGAGCGAGCGAGGGAGAGAAAGGTGGAGGCTGTAGATTCTCTCTCCATAGGCAGGAAGAGTTGTGCATGCATGGGGGGGGGGGCATAATAATGATCATGATAGTAATATATCTGCGATCCTGAAAGTACCTACTCCAGAGTAGTCCCCTTCAAACCAATGACAGTTCGGTTTCTGCATGGCAGATTAAGTTTGGTGGTGCTAGTTCAAGTACACACACGAACACATTTTCTGGGTGAATTAATGACGGTGTCTCCTTTCCAGTGCCCACCATTCTCGCGCTAAAGGTCCACGTGGGTGGATTCTGATGGCTTCTGTAAATCAGGCCGTTCCGTGCCTTCAAGTTCAAGTTCTCAAGCCTTGAGGTAGTGACAATCGTGTGTGTGTGTGTGTAACGTTTCAAAACGGTGCCTCTGCTCCGCCGGTTCGTCTTTTGCGTCCGGAACCTGTGCGCCTTTACGCGCAAGGAAGCTCCGGCGAGTTCAACGGGACTTTACGTCCCTGACAAATCTGGACCAGATCGGGCTGCAAGAGTGAGGCGCAAGGGTTTGAGAAAAGCAGCGTCCTCCCTTCCCTCTCCCCCTCCGCTTGCAAAATAAGGATCCAGAATCAATCGATTGGAGAGCCCCCGCTGCCTGCACTCCTTCCTTTTAGCGCGCCTCCCCATTTTAATCCAGATCTACTGCTGACGGAAACAAACCTCCTTTCTTCCCCCATCAGTCAATCACTGTCTGGCAAATGTCTTTCCTCCACCACCCCCTTTTCGCCTCCTCAGAAGAGGGGTGCGGGAGCGTTAGGGCTGGGTTAACTCCTTCGAGTCCGGACCCTCATTCATCCCGAGTTACCGGGATACCCTCCCGCACCGTCTTGATTTCGCCGAGACTCCCCCCGCTTTCCTCTCCAGCGGCGATTTCTGCTTTTGTGATAACAGTGCCAGCAGCACTGCGTGCCAGGCTCTCGTCAGCGCTTCCGTTTCAGAGACTGGCTGGATGCTCCTTCTGGCTTTCCTCTCCGGGGTCTGCGCACCAGCATTTTCATTTTTCGAAGGCATGGGGGGGGGCTGGACCCCTTCAGGGGGTTTAGGAGTTCCTCTCTCTTGGAAAAATACATAGATTGCAGGCTGTGAACCCCGCGAGAGCCATGCCAGGAATGAACGTGCCATGATCCCCAAGCTCACAGATGGGCTGTGAGAGAGAGGGTCTGGTCTGTGCCCAGGCTTTGATAACAGTGTGTCTCATCAGGAACATGGGAAGTTGCCTTAGTACCGTAGCGTCTACAGTGACTGGCATCAACTCTCCAGGGTTTTAGGGTTTCAGTCTCCTACAGCCTTGCCTGGAGATGCCGGGGATTGAACTCGAGATCTTCTGCGCGCAAAGCAGGCGCTCTGCCACTGAGCTACACCCTTCCCTCCTTGAGCTGATTCCATTTCTCCGTGTAATCTGGGCAATATCAGAGCCCTCTGCTTTGGAACAGCCATGCGTGCTGCCTTCCCTTGGCATATATGTACCCCTTTTCCTGCGTTTGGGGATGTGCCTTCGGAGGTAGCTTAGGCCGTGTCCAAAACGCCCAACGCGTCTGTATGCCCCGCCAATGCATTGCTGGGGATGGGTGGCTGAGGCAAGGAGAGCGAGCGTGTGGCTTGTACGTGTGATCGAAGGGAGAAGGGGGGAAACGGAAATACCTCTAACCGGCTCTTAGCGTCAATAGGACGTTTCGCTCAAGGGAACTCTCATTAGTTTGAGTCCAGGCCTTCTTCACTCCAGCGTCTGCACTTGGGTTTATTTAGCTTACACTTGATTGCTGTACACTTGATGGCTGTCTGCGGAGGGTGTGAACTTGCTCCGTGGAAAAGCTTCGCGCTTGAGGCCATGTGGGCTTTCTCCTCGTGGCGTTGGGTCTGTGGTGGCCCACTCACACTTTCAAGGCACCCTTTTGCGTGGCAGTCATCAGATGATGAGAAGGCAGGTGTGAAACCCTCCTTTCCCCTGCAGATGAACCAGGAACGAGTTCGCGACACTAGTGTCAATCCACTGGGCTCTTTAGCTCTAGAACCTCGAGTCCAGATGCTCGGAGGAGGGAAAACAAGTCAGCATGGGGAAAAACAAAATCAGGAGTGATTTCAAAGGCTTCTTAAAAAACTACCCCCTCCTCCAAAAGAAGAATTTGTAGGAACCCTGAAATTGACAAATTTCACCGAGTTCCCTCCCTCCCTGGTGCTAAAAATTAATGTCAGAGACATGCAACCCGATAATGTATATTCATTTTTTACCAGCAAAGTCTTACAGGTACAGCCGCCTTTTTTTCTCCCTTCGCTCCATTTGTATCCTAGCAAAGCCCTCAAAGAGTATAAAAACGATCAATTTCATTTTAGCCTGGTGAAAATGTGCCCTCCGTGCAGTAGCAGAAAATTTAAATAAAATGGGTTTACTGGCTGCCCCTCTCGCAAATGTAGCATTTGGGGTTGGAGGTTATTTATTCAGTTATGAGGCACAGACGCCTAGATTTCTTCTGTCCTTTAGAAAAGTCAAGATAACACAAAACAGATCTCTTCCTTCTCCGGGGATCGGCTGATGTATTTATTGATTTGATTTTGCCAGGTAAAAGTTCAAAGGTGGTGGTGGTGGGGATCTCACCGTAGGCTGCAGACATGTGAAATATCACCGCTATGGTGAACATTCTGCCTCTTTCCTCCCTATCCCTTTCCTAATGACTACAATTAATTCATTTTATCCCAGCGAAGGGAGTTCCTTTCCCTGCAAGCGGGGCGCCGGCTCAGCGCAGGATAAAACCAAGTGGCTTTTTATTCTTAATGGTCGGGATCCTCAGGGGGGGGGGGGGGGAAAGAGCCAGAAAAACTCAAATCCTGCCTGCCATGGAAGCCCTGCTGATGTTTTTTGTCGGGGAGCCTCTATTGGGGCAATTAAAGCAGCTAATGACACGCGCGCCCGCCCGCACGTCCAGAGCCGAGCCGAGAAGTAGATCAGGCTGAGCGCCTAAGACGCCGCTTGGTGCTGTTTCCCGTATTCTATCTGATAGCTGCGCGCAAAAGGGGAGGAGGGGGAGAGACTCCTAATAAGAATCGAGGCAGAAGCGCCTCTTTGGCTAAAGAACTTGACGGTGAAGGGTGGGTTAAATAATTAAGGGGGGGGGAGAACCCGAGCCCGACTTTGCCTCTTGGAAAGCTTTCAGGCTGCAGCCCTGCCTTCCAAGCATTCTTTAAACTCGCCATGTGGGAGGAACTCCAGGAGAGAGAGAGAGAGATGGCTATCAACCCGAATTCATTACTGTAAACATCTCCCTGGGGTGTCAGGCGAGCAAAAGGGAGAGAGAGGAGAGGGAGAGAGGGGTGGGGGAGACAGAAAGGCTCGGCTGCCGTTAGAGTCCGATCGGAGATCTCCTGACGCCCAGGATCAACCTGCCAACGCGGCTGGACTTTCCGAGCCCAGAGGGGAAAGAGGCGCTCGAGCGCACACGCGCTCACGCGTGCACGTCTGCATGCGCCCGGCGCCCCCGGAGGCTTCTGGGGTGCTGCTCGCCTGCGCTTCCTCCTCGTGGGATCCTCACTCTCCTGAGCTCCGAGGACCGAGGGGAGAAAGGAAAAAAAAACCCCAACCCCAGGCCAGGGGAAAACACCACCACCAAACTGTTCTCTGCAGGCTGATTAGAGCTCGCTCCTCTCCCGGACGTCTCTGTTGATTTCGAGTTGTTGGCGTCGCTCTCTGCCTGGCGTGTCCTCTCTCTCTATCTCTCCTTGAGAGGTGGGGACCGAGGAGAGGGAGGAAGAGGTGTGCGCCTTTGCGCTTGCCTTCTCGGGGATGCTGGAGCCCCGGGCTGCGCGTTGGAGGCGAAAGGAGGAGGATGTTGCCGCTGCCTCGTAAGCGGGGAAGGCGGAAGAAAGTGCCGCGCTCGCTCCGCAGAGCAGAAGCAGCAGCAGGCGGCGGCCCCGGAGGCGAGCGCCGCCCGCAGCCTGCGGGCGAGGGCAGCAGCAGGAGGCGGAGGACCACGACGACGACCCCATCGCGGCGAGGGGACGATCCCACCGTTGCTGCTCTCCCAGTGCCTCGGAGACCAACGTTACTGCTGCTGCTGTGGCGGCGGCCGCCAAAGTTTGGGGGTCTTCGCTGGAGGGGGGGCAGAGACTCCCCGGGGATTATGCGCACCCGAGGACAACGCTTCAGGATCGGAGCCTGCAGGTACAGTCGGGCTCGCGTCCCTCTCTCAGGATTCCTCCCTACCCCGATTCAATGATTCTAATATTCCCCCTCCTCCTAGAAGGAGGGAAGCCCCCCTGCCATTACAACCATCGCCCCCATAGTGCCAAATGCAAAAAGTTCGTGGCCTGGGATCCAGGTGTGGACGGGATGAGGGGCAAATGGCCAGTCGCCTGCTTAGACTAGAGGGGTGGTGCGCGACTGACAGGGACACACGCGCAGGCATCCCCACTGGGAAATTTATCAATGGCTGTATGTGACAAGTGGAAAGGGAAAGATGCGATCGCTGTGCAGCAGCTTGTGTATTTCAGCCTGTGTGTGTGAGAGAGAGGATGAGAATCCAGATGAACGTGGAGGGCAGCTTTTTACTTTTTCTCCTTCATCTCCCACCTGACTCTTGACTGTTCCAAATGTGCCCTCTGGCCATTTCCTAGCCTTGAAAGGGACGACCCGCCTCTGTCCCCTCCTCCCATCAGTATCCTCACACCACCGAGCAAAGAGCTACTACTTGGCATTCTGGAAGCAAGTGAGGTTTATATTTTGGAAGAAAGAAGGGAAGAGATTTCCTTTTGTGTGTGTGTTATGGAATGGAGAAGTTGAGCAGATGAAAGCCAAGCTGGCAAAGAGAAGATCAGGTTAAGTCAGTGCTGACAAGCATTATGAAATTCAAATGGAGGGGTGCGGGGAGGCAGCGGTAAATTGCATCAGTATTCATCAGATTCCCATCAATAGCTACATAAAGGCGGATCTGATGGCTTGGGGGAGGGAGGAGGAGGCAGAGATGGCATTTCAAGTCCATCAAGTGGACAGCAGCCTTATTTCATGAAGCTGGTCTGAGGGTTACTGACAAGCCAGAGAGAAAAGAGAGGAGGAGGTTGAAGCAAGCAGTTGGGGGGGGGGGGAAGCAGCCTGAAAACTGAGGGAGAAGCCATCAACCTTTCTCTCTGGAATGGAGAATCAGTCAACAGGAGCTTTTAATTAATTTTAATGGAGGAAATCTGTTTTAAGGCTTACAACAAGCTAATAAAGTCCAAGGCAGAAATCCATGCAGAAGCCTAGACTTGTGTATAGAAAGTGCTGATTAGATTTTTGCCTTTGTGGGATTTTTAATTTTTTTATCTTTGGTTTAGGAGAGAAAGAGAGAGAGATAGAAGAGAGAGCATTTGCTTAGCATAGGCAAAGCCTATCCTTTTACACCCAAGCTTATTTACCTTCTCTTAGTGCTTACAAACCAATCATGGCAATTGGAATCTGGAACGTAATCTTCTCCAGGCAGCTTAATCCTGCAGTCCTCAATGAGACAAAACTCCCATGGAGTTCATTCATAGATTTATTTACTTTGCATGTACTAGAGAATTCCTGCTCCAGTGGAACTGGCAAATCCGTTCTGGATTCAAGAGGGACAAAAGGACAGTCAGGCCATCCCATCATGGTGTGTGTCACAGAAATGCACTGAAAGTGGCATTTTTTGACCAAAGACTGCAGCATCTTGATATTAACAGATAGAGTACTATGCTGGCGTGCTTTTGTTTCTTTGTTTTGCTATCCTAGGAGGCAGGGACTCCTGCAAGCACAGGAGGGGCAAAGCTGGCAGTAGGCCTTCTGAGATAACGGTGATTCATTTTCCTTCAGAATTGCAGTAACCTATCTGATCTATTGAAAAGAACACAGAATAAAGGCAGGAAAATGTTTTGCAAGCCTTGTGCAACTAGCCTTTTCTGTTTAGATATGATGGGACTGTTTCTTCTGATTCTTTTTGCCTAAATTACTTTAAGATGGGCATAATCCACACCCCCCACTATGCTTATATTTCAGCAAACAAAAACCACCACCACCCGCACCTACTCACTACCTTTCAAAAATAATTTTCACCCATCACACTTAGAGAATCTCCATTCCCTTCTCCTCCTGCCAGTTTCCCCTGCATTAAGTTGACCCATCAAAATATTGCACTTGGAACACTAGGCAGCCTCAGTACTTTTCACACTGCTCTGAGCTCACAAATGCCTTACCCAAAACTTCCCATGAGTGTCAATAAGTGGTAAAGTACATCACTTTTTGAGAGGATGTTCTGCTCCTATACAACTGGGATTTTACCTTGGTTTTAAAACAGGCTCGGTTAAAACAGGCAGGTGGCATTGCAATGGTTAAAAAGAAAACAAAAGAGGATGGCTGGACTAGATCATGGGGGTGTTGGTTCTTCCAACTTTACAATTCTATTATTCTATGAGATGCCAGCCAAGCACCACTGAAAATTGGACCTCCTTGGCATGGTGATAATGTTCTGTTTGCAAACTGGCCTCTGATCAGAATGTTGGACACGGTGTGCAGAAGTCTAGGACTTGGACAAAAGATAAATTGATGGAATGCAAACAAGCTAAGCTAAGGATTGACTTGTTCATATGTATATGTGATTTTTATCTGCATATGATTTTCAGTCTCTGGATTTAATTTGAGCCATTGCTATAAGTCATGATTATATCCTGGTCTGCTGGAGAGCCTGATACAGAGTTAGGCTTATCTGCTGAAAACAACCCCATCTCCACCCATTTCAAAAAATGCCTTACATGGGCTGTGGTTTCAGGCGAGAATCGGCAATGCAAACATTTCTGTAAGTGGTTAGAAAGGCAACTCTCAAGTATGTAGAGCCCTGATGATTTGATTTTCCTCTCCATTCCCTGGCATCAGAAAACGTAGGCTTCCTTGTTTGAAAACAAGTAGGAGATCAAGCACATTAAGGGCTGTGGCTTTTATTCTGCTGTGCTTTATAGGTGAGGGAATAGCCCCTCTTAAGAGAAAACTGTTTGTTTCCAAGAAGGACAGCTTCTTAGTCACCCCTACACCCTCTGCTCTTAATCTAAAAGTGAGTTCATTTTTCACTAGATTACTTTCATATAACTTTGTGGTTTCTGCCACAGTGATTCAAATTCAGTCCATTAGTGACCTCTATCTGTGAGAAGTATGCAATCAATGCATGCATGGTCTCTCTCCACTCTCACTCTCTATCTTGCTCCTTTTCTTCTGCAAAGTATATTGTGGCAGCGGGGAAGGGGGAGAATGCAACATCTGACTTGCTTGGGTTTTGGATATCTTAAATTATTCAATTTGCTCGTTGGATTAAAAGACGTGTTCACTCCTAGCTCTTCTCATGTCTGTTGTTCTGTAGCAGAACAGCATTCAAATGAATATAAGGTAACTCATACCCATTTGCCACTAATGTGAAGAACACCAGGCATTTGGACAGTGTTCTCTTAGTTTACTGGCGATCATAGGTCGGCCGACTTAACAAAATCAAGAGTCAAAATGCAATTTGGTATGTCCAATAGTTCATGTTTGCTCCAGAAGTTCTGTTGATTGCATGACTTTTATCACCCCATAGTTGTAACTAAATAAATGCATACTTAGCAAAGATGTACAGTGACGAGCATTTAAGTATAGTAGCAAGATTATCTTTGTAATAAGAAAGGAAATAAAATTCCATCTGTGTCTGTATTTTGAATACCCATCAGAGATCAAGGGAAAAGATTGTTATTAACAGATGGTCCCTTTTTGGGGATTATTAAACCCAGCTTTCAAATATCAATTTGTCTCTTGCTTGTATCCAGATCCATATTTCATGTTTTAGTTAATTATTGTGAATTGTGAATCGAGGGCTCCAACAACAGCATTGCTTTGATGAGGGGGATAGTTTGGTTTGACATTTTCCAGATGATATTTGATGCATTTAGTGCTGGGGTAATATGGTGGCTTTAGATGCTTAATGATTCCTTATTTCCTTTTGGCAAGTCTTTGCCCAGAAGTAATTGTTTGGAGATGTTATTGCTGTTGTTCAGTGACATAATCCAAGAACTGAAAGGTGCCCGAGACTAAAACTTTTCTTCTTCTTTTTCTTTTGGAAGCAAATTGTGCTATTTCAAGAAAAAAAGAAAAAGGAAACCTCACAAAGTGACTATTCTTATTTTATTTAAAAAACGTACAACCTGCCCAATTTTCCAAGGAAATCAAGATGGCTAACCGCCAAAACCCACAAATTACACCCAATTACAAAATCCAGATATCAACATAAAAGCAAGAGCCAATTTAATGATTCCAAAAAAAAGCCACCAACACAAACCATGCGAAGGAAGAGTGTCAGCTTCAAGCTGATGGCATCAAGCTGAATTCCCTAAAGCAGTGTATGACCTATAGATGCATCTGTCGGCTTGCCTTTAAAGAACAAATAAAGAAATACGTGACCCAAATAATTATTACATCTTTGGAGTTCTTTTAGAAACAACAGTTAAAAAGAAACCCATAAAAAAACTGATGGCTTACCAAAGGCAAATACCTTTGTGGGAGCCAGAGTCCAGTCTTTTCTGAATCTCTTCCAGTTTAGTCCTCTATGAAAATGCTTAGCTAGTACAATGAACTTAGTTATATTCAGCCAGTGGCCCAGACTGTTGCGATCTTCCTGTTCTTTGGTGCTTTACTGGAGATTTACTCAACCAGCAGCCTTTATTTCTCTTTGATTCCTTCTCCTGACATGGCCCTTTGAATTGAATAGGAACTCAGTCTAGTGAGGTCTTAAAACAAATCTGTCATGTTACATTCAGGATTCGAGAAAACTTAATGATCCGTAAAGAAATCTGTAAAACATCTTTAATCTTTTTTTTAAAAAAAACATTCTGTGCTTTCTGATCTGCTTCTTAAAGGTCCCTTGTCTACTTTGTAACAGGCCTGATACATGTGGCTTGTTTATTTTAAAAAATGGCTCCTTCTGATCCGGTTTAATGGGAATATTTCTTCTTCTCCTGTATATAAATGGGTGAAGGTAGAGTTATAGAAAAATGGATCATGCACTTAGGTAAACCAGCCACTGCGATTTAGGTGTCAGCCCCCATAGATAGCCTTAATGAGATTATTCCACAATGTGTGGACTGCAGCATTTGAACGACAGAATTTCGGAAACTTTTGCTGTGCTCATGTCTTCAGGGGTTGCAGAACCCATCTCCTTTCCTTTCAAATCCAATGGGATTTCATGATGGGGATGATCCTATGCATCCCAGCCTTGCAAGTTGCCAGAAAAATGCCATTGGCCAAGGCCTGTATTTGCATCATTCCTGGGTCCCTATCAGCACATTTTGATCATGCTTTGAAAGGGGTGGAAGATACTCAGGACCTCATAGGATCAGTCCTCCCCTTAGATCAACGTCCCAAAGGTCACAACAAAAATTCCGACATGGCTTTTTGAGTCCTTCATAATTATTAATCACTGGGCAGCTAGTCAACTGATAAATTAACAGAGTAATTCCCTGTGACAGTTTATGGGCTAAGGACCACAGTCATAGAAATTAACATAAAGGAAAATGATTTGCAAACTTATTGGGGGTGATAACCTTTAAATAGTCATGATAATCAACGCGTCAGATCCCAATAAGCTCTCACTCACATGGAACCAGAGTCTGTGAAAAATGGTTTTCAGTGTTGGGATGTTTCATTTTTGATCCCTTCAAAGTTCTGCCTGTGCAAATTTAAATAGGCTGCATCTGATTTCCCCTCTTGTATTTTATCAGTTTGGAAGGAGTGAAATTTAATGCTTACTATTTGTATTTGTTTATCATTCTTTCCTGAATCTGAAAGCTGAAACAATCCCTTAAATTTAATGATAAAAGACCCAGTTTATTTGGAAGTTCTTGCGTGTGAGTCTTGCTGAACCATGAAAGCACATTTTTCAGTGGGGCACAGAAAAAACATTTCCTGTTGCATTGGGCCATATACTCCTCCTGACTTCCGAAGGCTCAGAATTCTAGCCTTGCAGGAATTGCATCAAAGGCCTCTTTAAATCCTTTTGTGCTTGCCTGAAAGACTTATTTCAGACCCCTCGATTTCTGTTGCCCTCTGTGCCCATGGTCAGAGCCGCCCTTGTCATTAGTTAAAGTAAGGCAACCATGTCAAAAAGCCCATGGTTGTGGACCAAATAGCAAGAGCCCCTTGATTCTTTGTCCTAAACTCCCTAACCGTTTGCCTCCATTGTGTGCCACACAGCAAGCCCTGGCCCTCCTAAGCTAGCCAGCTGCTTCAAGCGCCCTGGATCCCAGAATCAGCTGCCGTTCCAGTTGGTTTCTGTATGTGGAATGCATGGAATGGGGAGAGCAGGTTTATTTTTCCCTTTCGCCATGGGCAGCAAAACGCTGTGGGTTGACCCTGCCTTTGGTAAGGAGCCTCCCCTCTTTGGTAGACCTTTCATAAGGAATTATCACTAGCCACCATTTCAGACTGCGAACTTGAGGCTAATACCCGCAGTTCAGACAAGGCTCCTGGAGCAAAGCATAATGCAAACATAGGAGCTTGCTGGATCAGGCCAGTGGCCCACTTAGTCCAGTATCCTGTTCCCATAGTGGCCAACCAGGTGCCTGTGGGAAGTTTCGGGCCCAATTCAAAGTGCTGGTTTTGACCTATAGAGCCTTAAATGGCTCAGGACCACAATACAATACAATACAATACAATACAATACAATACAATACAATGCAATACAATACAATGCGACTGCCTCTTTCCATATGAACCTACTTGGACCCTGAGAGCATCTTCTGAGACCCTTCTTCATGTGCCTCCTTCATGAGAAGTCCAGAGGGTGGCAATACAAGAACGGGCCTTTTCTGCAGTGGCTCCCACTTTGTGGATTGTTCTCTCTCGAGAGGTTTGTTTGCCTGGCACCTTCATTATACACCCTTAGGCGCCAGGCAAAAATGTTCCTCTTTAACCAGTCCTTTGGCCGAGTGACATCCAAAGTCCTTTTAAAATGTGTTGGGGTGGAGGGGGCTATTGGGTTGTTTTTGTATTGTGATTTTATGTTGTAACTGCCCCGAGACCTGTGCTATAGGGCGGTATATACAGTGGTACCTTGGGTTACAGATGCTTCAGGTGACAGACTCCGCTAACCCAGAAATAGTACCTCAGGTTAAGACCTTTGCTTCAGGATGAGAACAAAATTCACGCAGTGGCAGCTGGAGGCCCCATTAGCTAAAGTGGTACTTCAGGTTAAGAACAGTTTCAGGTTAAGAATGGACCTCCAGAACTAATTAAGTTCTTAACCCGAGGTACCACGGTACAAATTTAATAGATAGATGATAGATAGATGATAGATAGATAGATAGATAGATAGATGATAGATGATAGATGATAGATGATAGATAGATAGATGATAGATAGATATAGATAGATGATAGATAGATAGACGATAGATAAAATAAAGCCCACCAGCAGGTGTACAACTGAGTACAACTGTGCTGTCCTCCCATGTGCTATCCAGCAACATATTCCCAGCAAACTGTCTCCAACAGTGGAGGTAGAGCATAGCCAGGAGGAGGGTTTTTGTTGTTGTTGTTGTTGTTTTACAATTTAGCCAGTTTTATTCTACAAAAAGAAGCTCAAAGTGACTGTTAATGGTTAGTAGCCATTCACAGCTACAGATTTGTCTAATTGTCTTTTAAAGCCATCCAAGATGGTGGCCGTCACAGCCTCTTGTAGAAGGAATGTGGCTGGAAGAGATGAGGTCCACAGACGATGTTCTTTCTTCTTGACAGGGAAGTTTAGGACTAGCACCAGGAGTGGCTGCTAATAGACATATCACACCTGTGTCCCTGGAGATCTTTGCCCTTCGAATATTTCTGTAACAGTGGGATCCTAGGCATGCCTCTGAAAGTAGCTGCAAACTGTCCACTGGCTATTACATGATACACTGATGAAAAAGGTCAGAGCCCAGAATGGAAACTAAATCCAGGACCTTATTGGGAGAGAAATGGGTTAATGCTGCCAGGAGTTACACTCCCAACAGCAGCTGGTGGTGCATGTCATTCTCATAAGCAGAAACAAATGGGCAATGGTAGTTTGCAGGGAAGGAAATGTTCCATTCGTTAACTGTAGCATTGAAAGGGTTTGTACGCACTGTGTATTTTTGACATAAATGGGATGGGAAAGCATTTCCATTAACAGGACAGTGACCAATAATACACATGTTGACGATATCTCTCTCAGTATAGCACAGATGCTGCAGAACTCTTGATTCCATCTTCTTAATTGTAGGTGTTTACAGTGTGCTACAGTTACAGTTCTCTAATTAAAAGCTAAAGTGTTTGCATTTTTGTTCTGCATTAGAAAGTAACCCAGCACAGTGGCCTGGTTCACCCACATATAAACATTGATGCAGACCCTCTAAGTGTGCCTATTTTCCAGGGACAGTCCTGGATTTATAGATGTCATCCTGGTTTCTGATTTGATCCTGGAATGTCCTGCTTTTCCTTATGATGTCCCTGCTTTCATCAGAGAAATGCTGGAGGGTACGGAGTTATGTGACCCCCGACCCAAGGAGATAAGTAACTATACAACCTTTGGAAGACATCTGAAGGCATCTCTGTATAGGGATTTTTTTAAAGAAAATATTTAATGTTTTACTAGGTTTTTGTATATATTGGAAGCCACCCAGAGTGACTGGGGCAACCCAGTCAGATGGGCGAGGTATATAACAACAACAACAACAACAATAATAAAAAAGAATAGGACATAACTATTTTCACTGGAGAAATGTTGGAGGATATGTTGATGAGGCACGTTCATTTGTGCTGCTCCTCTGCTACACACACTATAGGGAAAAGGTTTCTGTGAATTGGGTGCAGTACCCGCAGCACAAAGTGCATGAAACATGCACTGGGAAGGGCACTTGTGTCTGTTGTGTCATGGTGCCTACAGGATTCCTGGTCACTGGGTATGTGCATTGGCACGGTGCATTTTTGCCAACTAAGTCCTACCCAAAAAGAAGCAGACCCATTGAAATTAATGAGCCTAAGTTAGTCATATCCATTAGCTTCCATAAGTCTACTCTTAAGTTTGGATACAACCCAGTATATACAATTATGTGTAATTGTAGAGCATGCGATATGAATCTATTTCAAGACATTGAATTAAAAAAACAGAGGCTGGCAACCTAAAGCTCATTTTGTTTTGCATAATGGCATCTGGGAAGTGTAGGCTGCTGGCTCTTTTCTTCTAGCCAAGACAGTAAAATACATTTAATTGGAATGCAGTTTAATAATGGAATGATACTCACCAAGGTTGGATTCTTCTTTTCCAATGGCAGGGCCTTCTTCTTACCAGGCTTTCAGGGATCTGTCTCTGAAATTCAGATGAGAGTTAACCCAAACAGAAACGAGATATTTGCAGAGTAAATATATCCAAAAGACTGAAGGAATCAAATCAGTCCACATGATTTTGTGAAGGTAACTCCTTTTCCCCAAGTCCCAAGTTAGCTGAAATGCAAGCTATTTTGGCTTGGTGTATATGATGCATGTGAAGAAAACCCATGATGATCTGAGTCAAATTCCCTTGATGCTCCTGAGAATGAGGAGGAAACTGAGAACATTTAACAACTAGGAGATGTGGTTGATGGTCCACAATCTTATCAAACAATAATATTTAAAAATTATGTGGAAAGAGATGACATACTTTGATGTCTCATTTCCTTTTAAAGTTAGAAGCAGAGAAAGTTGGTGGCTCTTCTTTTTAAAAAGCTGTTTCAATTGTTTTTTCACTACTTCCCATATATTTTCCAGAATAATCAGAGGTCTGTGGAGTGGCCTTTCCTGCCTAGAACAAAAGGAATACAGTCATGTAAAAACAAAAAGCAACAACAAAAATGCTTCCAATTTTCTGTAATAACATCTCTCTGTTTGGCAGGCTCTTGGGAAGTGAAGTGGCAAACTCCAGAACTGGAAGTGCAAGGTTTTTTGTAGTCTGGGCAGCTGAAATCTGAGCATTTCTGGGCATTATAAGGAAAGAGTAAGAAAACACACACACACACACAGAGAGAGAGAGAGAGAGAGAGAGAGAGAGATGTGCACCCTCTTTCACACTTCTGGTGTAAATATCTGTGACAGTGACTGGCGCATCTTTTTGGCAGTGAAATGCTATAAATACCCTGGGAAGATGTGTGAGTCGCTTCCACGTTCTCTTTGAGAGTTTCTTTGTAACACATGAACTTAGCTCCTCCCTTTTAGGGTTATAATACAAAGATGGACATTGACTTTGGCCTGAGGGTGGTAGTGGAACTGTGAGGGGGTTCCTAGAACAGCTCTGCTTTCAAGAACATGTTTCCACTCTGTTAGAGGCATGACAATCTCTCTCTCTCTCCCTCTCCCTCTCTCTCTCTCTCTCACACACACACACATCCCACTGAATTGCAAATTGTGTGTCCCTGCACAAAGGCAGAGATGTTAACATCACAAGAAAGCTATCAAATCACAAGACTCCACTGTTTGCAATAAGGGTGTGACGAATACATGGATCCTTGACAAATTGACTACATGGAACTGGCCTTTGTAGCACTTTTGTTTCACTCCCTTGAAAAGTATCCACCCTATGATAAACATTGGACATACCGTATCCCCTTATCTTGGTCTTTTAATGCCTCCCAGTTTATAAGCTCTTATCAGCCTGAATGCCTTTCCTGGGATGTAATCCACGTTGGAGTTAATGTCTGATTTCTATTAAATGATTAGGGTGATGATGAATGAAAAAAGCATATAAAGCATTGCTGTTTGGCCATCTGAAATGATTTTTCTTGATCACACACTTGCAAGGAGCCAAGCAAATAAATTAATGCTCCAATTTAGTCGTGCTTCAATTTAGTAGTGCCTCCCAATGAAAGCTGCAAAGGGTATCTTGAAACAGATTGTTTTCTAGTGCAGATAACAGGGTAGATATGCACAGTGAATTGCTAAATTGTTTGCATCAGATCAGCCTGTGCCCACTAGTACTTTTTGCAGTATCTGTTGCCAGAGTGCTCAGTGCAAGTCTGCCCTCTTCTTTTCAATTCACTCCTTTCACTTTCTTAAGGCTGATCTGCAGGTCACCAGTAAACTGTTAAGACATCTCTTTGCTCGTAATAGTCTGTTTTTATTTGAGAAATTACTTTCGCCATTTGATGAAATTAATTTCAGTAACTTCCCCTCACAAAAGTCGCGTATAACACAATCACAATCTTTGCTCAGGGTGAAAAGTGTCTACTATTACTGCTTGGAAAATAGCTAAGCAATAAAAGGACACAGAGGACATCTCTCTTCTTAAAAATAACACCCTTGATGCCTTGGAGCAGGCTTGCTAGGATAGATCCCCCACACCATTTGCAGATACTTTTCTCAGTTAGCATTTGCAGTGAAGCCTCAGACAACACTGTTGATTTTAATTGCCACATCCCTGCAACCCTCTAACCAAAATAATTCTGTGTATACAATAGCATCTCTAGAGAAGGAATATATAAATGTCAAAAGCTAAGCTCTACACTCTGCACAGAGGACCTTTATAAATCCGGAATAAATGAGGTGTTTAGAATTGCTGCCAGCAGCCCTGGCAAGGGGGATGGGAAGAGGAAAAAAGAGAGAGAGAAAAGTCTGTTGATCTGCCCAGATTCTGTTTTTCTTGCAGAAATTTCTTATCAGCAGATGCACACGCATCCTACATGATGCAATTGTGGATCTACCGATAAGGGAATAGTTTGACTAAATGTAGATGGATTGGACCAGTTATTTGGCCGAGTGTTACGATGTGAAACAGCTGAGTCCAGAGCGTCTGTGCATTTTCGGCAGCCAGCCGAAGGATAAGTAAGGAGTTGTCTTGCTGGAATTGTTTGGCATGGATTCTTTGCCCTTCATTTGTCCAGCGTTGTAAGTGTATAAATCAGTTTGTATGGGCCATGATGACTCCAAGATTCACAGCCACTCATCTCTCTGTGACATTGATGGAATCTTTATTGGATCAAATGCATTGGAATTCTAATTATGACTCTCTGCTCTTTAGTGTTCCCCTCCAGCCATCAATATCTCGTAAACAATCATATTTTACAAGCTTCAGGAAGATAGTTTAGGCAGATGTGTGCTGACTAGGACAAGGCGCTAACCAAATCACAGCAGAGGGATCATATTCCTCACTTTCAGTGATTGAAGTGAAATCAGAAGGAATTGAAAATGGTACAGTCATCGTCCTCTTTAACAGGGAGGGGGAGATGGAAAGAAAATAAGTAGCCCTTTGGAAACATTTCTGCATTGTCACAAAGTTACATGAACATTGACGTATATCATTATTCAATATACAGCAATTAAAAAAATGATAACGTTATTCCTTCCAAGGAAAGAACTCCGCATAAATTTATGCAACATTATGGAAGTTGTTGTTCAACAATTTCTGGAGATCTATGAGTTAGCCATCCCTGATGTAGAGCCATCACAAGGTTAAAGAAAAAGGTAAAGGTACCCCTGCCCGTACGGGCCAGTCTTGACAGACTCTAGGGTTGTGCGCTCATCTCACTCTAGAGGCCGGGAGCCAGCGCTGTCCGCAGACACTTCCGGGTCACGTGGCCAGCGTGACGAAGCTGCTCCGGCGAACCAGCACCAGAGCAGCACACGGAAACGCCGTTTACCTTCCCGCTATAAAGCGGTACCTATTTATCTACTTGCACTTAAGAGTGCTTTCGAACTGCTAGGTTGGCAGGCGCTGGGACCGAACGACGGGAGCGCACCCCGCCGCGGGGATTCGAACCACCAACCATGTGATTGGCAAGTCCTAGGCGCTGAGGTTTTACCCACAGCGCCACCCATGTCCCATAAGGTTACCTACTGCAAAAAAAAAAAAAAAAAAACCCTTCGTTCAGAATCCCATGTACATCTATCATCATGGTGGCCTAGTGTATTTCAGCATAGTAGGCTATTATGAAGTAAAGCGCAGGAGCATTAGAAGCTGCCTTATACCGAGAGACCACTGACTAGAACTGGCTCTCTAGGGTTTTGGAACTCCCTTGCCCTACCTGGAGATATCAAGGATTGAACTAGGAACTTTGCATGCAAAGTATCTGCTCTACCACTGAGGTATACCTGTGGCCAAGGGCCAAATAAACCTAGAGCATCCTGAGAGGTGAAGGTAGGAAGACTCAACTCCTGGTAGTCGCCACTGGTCCATCTAGAGAGGGAACTAGTTAATGAGGCTCTGGCCAAGAATATATAACAACAACAACAACAATTATTATTTATACCCTGCCCATCTGGCTGGGTTTCCCCAGTTATGACCCAACAGAATATTAAAAACATGATAAAATATCAAACTTTAAAAGTTTCTCTAAACAGGGTAGCCTTCAGATGTCTTCTAAAAGTCAGATAGTTGTTTATTTCCTTGACATCCAATGGGAAGGTGTTTCACACGTCGGGTGCCACTACCAAGAAGGCCCTCTACCTGGTTCCCTGTAGCTTGACTTCTCGCAGTGAGGGAACTGCCAGAAAGCCCTCGGAGCTGGCACTCAGTGTCTGGGCTGAACGCTGGGGGTGGAGATGCTCCTTCAGGTATACATCTAACTTCTTTTGTCCTATCAGACTGATGCACAATTCTGAAGGCATAGGGATTTATTTATTTTTTAGCCAGGGTGTTAATAAAAGGACCTGATTTATAAAGCCTACCCTAAGAATGTAAGAAAGTCCTGCTGGATCAGCCCAATGATCTAGTCCAGCTGTGGAGACAGAGCACAGCCATTGTGGCTAGTAGTCATTCATAGCCTCTCTTCCATGAATTTGTCCACTGCTCTTTTAAAGAAGATGAAAAGTGTGAGACCTCTTAGTCTGAATCTAAACTGAAAATAAATACGGAGAGATCTTTTTCTTTTCTTTTTATATATATAAAAAAAGATTTAAAAAGTAATAATCCCACACCAATGTTGGATAGTGGAAAATAGTTTCACTCATAAACAAGTGCACCTAGGGTTCATGACAATGATTAAGACAAATGAGCCAGATACTTTGTGTGGGCCACTGGAATCTGCTGCCAAAGAATTTTTGAAACATCCACTTCCAAAGCATTTTTCCTGTCAGCCCATAAAAAGAATTATGTTCATGTGTAGATGTCATAAATTTACACATTTTTTGTTGTCCCACAGCATCTTACTCTGGCAACCCAAAATATTCTAGGTCCTGATATTTAATACAGACAACAGAAATGTTAAGATCTGAAGTCAATCAGAGTATGGCAGGCTACTTTGATATCAAAACTGATACCAGTTAAGCAAGCCTGCCTAAATATGGGGTGCACGTTCTGTACCTATTAACCACAGGTACATACAGTGAGAAAATATATCCTGTAGCTATTAAAGAGTTCCTACATCTTCATGCAGATCATTACCGAGTCGAAGTAGGCAATCTGGTACCCTCCAGATGTTCATAGAATCGTGGAATTGTAGGGTTAGAAGGGACCCTGTGGGTCATCTGGTCCAACCCTCTACAATACAGGAACCAGCAACTATGTTGTTGGACTCCAACTCCAATCTGTCCAAGCCAGCATAGCCAATGGCCAGGGATGAATGGGGATTGCAGGCCAGCAACATGTGGGATGGACTACCGCTTGGTCTGTGTGTTTTTGCTCTAAGAATCTGAGAATAAGTTTTGTACAAGTTTCTGTGTATCCAGGATGGGCATCTGCAGCCCTTCTGGTCTTTGCATAGTGTTGTGTCTTTTACGTGACATCATGGAGATTTCCACCAAGACAGGAGGAGATTTCGCAAGGGGGACTCATAATGGAAATAACTTGTAATGCGTAGTGATTGCTTTCACTTTGTAAGCGATTTTTTAAAAAAGGAAGTTAATCATCCTGGTGATGGTGCTGTTAAACACTTCTCTAGAATTCTCTAGTATTCATAAGCATATCTGTGCTGTCATGGTAGATCTAACCTTTTGGCTGGTCTTATGGCATTCTCATTCTATATGATCCACTTGATTCCTTGGTATGGGGGGATATTCAGTATATTGTATTCTTACATGGCATGCAAGGAAATGATGGTCTTGAGGTTGACAGGGAATGAATCTGAAATGTCTGCAGCAATCAATTTTATCCATTGCATTACACAACTTTTTCAGTCCTTTTCTTTTTGTAGAACATAGATTTCATGGGGAATAATAGAAAATGTTCTTCTGCAATTGCTGTGAATCACTCAAGGCCATGTTGTGGTTCTCCCCTCATTCCATCGATCCTTACAAGAATCTTGTAGGTTAGACTAGGCTTTCTCAACCTTGTAGTTTAAGAACATCTGGGGACCCAACTCCCATCATCCCTGATCACTGGACATGCTGGCCAAGTATGATGGGAGTTGTTGTCTAACAACATCTAGGAACCCAAGGTTAAGAAAGGTTGGGTTAGACGAAAATAGCAATGGTCAAAAGCCATCCAGTAAGCTTCGTTGCTGAGTGGAGATTTAAATCGGTGCTTATCCAGTTATAGTCCAACATGCTAAGCATTAAACAACACTATACTATTTGTGTGGCAGTGGGAGGAGAAGCATTATTTTGCTGTACTGCTTGTGCTCTACATAATTTTACAAATATTTTTTGGTGATTGAAATTCATTTGAAATATTTGCATATCCCTTTATGAAATTAATCTACAGTCTGTATCTTGGAAACAGGGGTGTGTTGTGTAGTTTCACAGGAAACAGCTGTATCTGCGATGCTGTAATTCAATGAGAAAGAGTGAGAAAGTGACAGTTCTCAAAAATCTTTACTTGAAAGTTGTTGTAAGTGACTACCTCAGTGTCTGTTTCCAATCTGATATGTTGAGACTTATTATATAGGCTTGGGTGAGCAATTAGATTCAGTTCAAATTCAAAGGCAAATCTTAATAATTTGCAATTTCTGAAACACTGTGCAAACCGAATCACACTCACCATTAGAAATGTACACCTCTCTGAATTTTGCAGTGCATGTCTCCAACCAGGTAGCACATATAAAATCATTACAAAATGCATATACTAGTGAAAATAATTCACCTAAAGGATTGCATTAGGAACATATAAATATTAGGGAAAACATGCTTTGTAAAAACTGCCTACTAAGTGTGTGTGTTAGAAGACATTTGCACTAAAACGCTGGTGAATCTTCACGAGGACTTTTTGAAAAATAAAAAAATCACAAACTGGTGTGGAAATGTAGAGAGCAGAATTTAAAATTGGGTTAAAAAACAAGAAAGTGGGAGAAACCAAAATCGACAGATTTTCCCATAGAAATTGATGGACTTGCCCATCCCTACTTCTCCCCTGGCTTATAAGAATGTTTTGCAGACTAGTTGTAACTGCCTTTTGCCCCTCTTAACCTGCAACACGGGGAAACTTAACATTGCAGGATGGTTTTCTTAAGCCACTCAGAGATGTAGCTCTCCTTCCTGCATCATGGACATAATATACATACAGTGGTACCTCAGGTTACATACGCTTCAGGTTGCATACACTTCAGGTTACAGACTCCACTAACCCAGAAATAGTGCTTCAGGTTAAGAACTTTGCTTCAGGATGAGAACAGAAATCATGCTCCGGCGGCCCGGCGGCAGCAGGAGGCCCCATTAGCTAAAGTGGTGCTTCAAGTTAAGAACAATTTCAGGTTAAGTACAGACCTCCGGAACGAATTAAGTACTTAACCCGAGGTACCACTGTATTTGATATTGTCATATAAAGAGCTTTTTTGTCTGCACACAAAAATAGGAACTGCTCTCATCACCTGCCATCCCCAAACACAATAAGACCTGTGTTTGAACTTGTGCCAACTCCTGTTTTTGCCTCTACTTCTTTCCCCTTAGTGGCAGGAAGGTGGGGAAGTGGAATGATGACACTCTGTTCCAGAAGCACAGCTATGCTCATGTCTTGCCTTTCCCCACCGCCTCTTACGAGCAGCTGCCACTTTCACTTCTCTGATTGGAATGCAACGTGATGTCAAAGGGAACTAGGAAGTCCCGTCTCAGACAAAAGAATTGTAAGACTAGAACTTGTTTATGTCTGTGGTTGTGCCATGATGAGTAATGCATTTTCCCCAACCTCAACACTCCGAACATATTTGGAATTTTTATAAAAAAATCAGTTCATGCAGATATGGATATATTTATCCGTTTATTTCCACACACAACACAAAAAGGAGAGGGGCCAAAATGCTCAAGGTCACCTCTGTTGCTTGGCAATGCTCTGTCATGCAACAACTTCCTTTGTATTTGTTTTTAATCTTCTTTCTACACCCTTAGGAGCTAATGCCACTCTAGCAGAAAGAGAGAGATTTCTTAGAGTGCTTCTTGGTGAAATAATTGTACATAAATCAAGGTGCCATTTTCCCTTCATCTGGGGAAAGGGTGGCCGCGAGAAGCACACAAACTGACCCAGCCATCTCAGGCAACCTTTTCCATTTTAGAGATCAAAAGCAGGTATCACAACAATGGCGGACATTCAAATGCTCACATTTCAGTGGAGCCCTCATGCTGAATTTAAGCACCCCTTGCTTCTGGCACTGCACATTATTATGCTCCCCCACTCACCCCAGAGTGGCACCCAGTGTGGCCAAACAGGTCACACTACCCTAAATCCGCTTCTACTCACAAATGTGAAGGAACTCCTGAAGAAATGAAACAAAGCACAGAACAGTTTTCTGGAGTAGCTCTCCAAATTCCATATATGGTGTTGCTTATTGTGCATACGGTTTGGCTCAGTTTCCAGGTAAGGATTGACAAGTTCCCCATGTTAGAGAGCCATGTCAGCTTTTGAAGTCGATGACAGGGAGAAGGCAGAGATGATTCGTAATCCACATTCCACATTTGATGCACTAAAAGGGGGGCTTTTTCTGGACACTTGCAGTTGCTGGCTGTTCCCTCAGGAGACAGTATAGCCTTCTACTGGAGAGGCCAGGGCTTAAATCGTTGCTCATCCATGGATGGGCTTGAGGCCTTGTTATGAGCATTAGGGGAACATACCTGCCACTTTGATCTTCCTCGTGGAAGGACAGGATTTCTTTATTCTTTTTTGTTTAAAGAGTGTTTGTAGTGAGCAAAACAGAGGAGAAGGAGAAGAAGAAGAAGACAGGGGTGTTGCTTGTTCTCATCAAAGATCCAGCAAAGGAGTCTCTGTCAAATCTCACAAGTTGAGATGGGAATTCTTGGCAGCCAGAGGCCCATGTTCTAACAAGGCTCGCTTGCATGGGTACATTTTGCTACTGAAACGCTTAGCTGAGAGCATCTGCTTTGCTGGAGCCCCATGACGACATGTTCAAATATTTGCTTGTGGTTGCCAGCCCATGCTTTTCTAAGCAATCCCACAAAAGATGAAAAGATTTTGTTTTGTTTTCATTTTGTCATTAGGGAATCAGATCTAGACTCTGCGGCAGCATCACACACCCAAGATAATGCAGTGCCTCTGTGGCAGACCCAGGTAATGATGGATTCAAGCCTCCTCGATTCCACTTGCGTGCTCTAACCTGAAGACTGTCTGTCATTACAAATTACATTTAATTGTGCAGGTGTGGGAGCATTAAATATCCTGCTGTTTTTACGATGGCCTTGTTCGCTGATACTAGTTACTAATCCAGATTTGTTTGAGTTAGTCCATCTGAGTTTATAGGCCAGACAAAGAGCAGTATGGAGTGAAGAATGAGTTTGCTTCTATCCTGTGTGAATGATGATGCTTATACCTCTCCAGTGTGTCTTGACCTTTGTCCAGACCTTTATATGGGGTGGAAGCTGTATGGAGTGGAGACTGAAGGCATGTAGTGATTTTCTTAAAGTGTTAGAAAACTGCCTTATACTGAGTCATACAAGTGCACCATCTAGCTCAGTATTGTCTAGCAGCAGCAATCTAGAGTTTACAGGCAATATTTTTCCCCATGCCCTAACTGGAGATGCTGGGCATCGAACTTGAGACCTTTGGCATGCAAAGCAGAAGCTCTACCACTTCCCTTCCCTTCCCTTCCCTTCTCTTCCAACATAATCTCCAGCGTAGAATTGTCATTCTGTTTGCCAGTTGTTTTCAAAATAGATTGATTATGCTTGCAATGGTGCCCACCTGTTGGTCACTGTTGCCTGTAGCAAGGGGAAGAAGTGTATGAAGACAAGACAAACATGTTTGAAAGGAGAAAAGGCTTAAAATGTCCCCACTCTTGAGATTTAACACTTTCCCCTAGAGACCACCCTGAGAAAGAGGCTGAAGCCCTGAGATTCCAGGTCCTGGCCGCCTGGCATGACCCTGGCAGCAGTAAACTGTCCTGTCCACAAAGCTGTCACTCAGAGCATCACTCATATTGCCATTCTGTCCACAGATTGTTCAAGACACTTTGGTTACTGAGGCATATATGATGCCCCTCAGATGCTATAGTTCATGATTATCTGCTGCCCTTTTATGGTCACCCCAAACCTGCTGACTGGGCAGATCTTTCCCAATGGTAAGGCTGGCTCTGTAGTTGAATTGTTCTTTGCTTAGCTGTCCTTTTTAACTTCATTTTATTCAGTTTTGTTCATTTACTGTTGAAATCATTTTTACTCTTCTGCATCTGTACCTAAAATGGCTTTGAGGCGGTTTACAACATATTTTAAACTATGCGTTAAAAAACCCTGTAACAGCTCAAGCAACCATATGCTGCAGGCAGAGGTATAAACAAATCAATCACCCAATGCCTAGGGGAAGAAAACGGTCTTTTGAAGCCTAAAAGGTAATAAACCAGGTTCCAGGGAAATGTCTCTGGGCAGGAAATTCAATACCCGAGGACCATTGCAGAGAGAGTTTTAGCCTGGCCCTAGTCAACACCTGCCTAACTTCCAAATATTTGGTCACCTGGAGCATACTCTCCAACATTTCTCCAGTGTATATAGGGATGTCCCATTCCATAATAATAATTTTACTATTTATACCCCACACATCTTACCGGGTTGCCCCCATCCACTCTGGGCAGCTTCCAACATATATAAAAACATTATAAAACATTAAATATTAAAAAACTTCCCTATACAGGAGTCAGATGGCTCAGGGGTCAGATAACTCCATACCCTCCAACATTTCTCCAATGAAAATAGGGACATCCTAAGGAAAGGTGGCACATTCTAGGATCAAATCAGAAACTGGGTCAGCTTCTTTAAATCAGGAACATCACTGGAAAATAGGGACAAATTGGAGGGTCTGCTAAAGCGGGGCATTTGAAGATGATCTTAGCAGCCAGGCAGGCTCAAATGGATTCTTCAGTTATATTGGCCTCAAGTCATTCAGGCTTTATGGGTCAAAACCAGCAGTTTGAACTGTGCCTGGAACAAATTATGCCTGTGAAGAACTTTGATGATGGGTAAGTCCCAGTTAAGAGCCTGGATACAATATACTGAATTCATCAAAGTTTCCAAACAGTCTTCCAGGGCAGCCTCATATCCAACACATTGCAGTAGTCCAACCAGCATTTTGCCAGAGCACATATACACATGGCAAGGCAATGTCACTTGCTATGTGCATTTCATAGCATTTTGTGTTGTGTGTTCACTGTCTGAAGGCACATGATGCAGCTGCTTTGCTGGAGCTAAGTAAAACCTGAGCGTTGCCAGGGCGTGGATTGTAGAGTGCCTGGCTATGCTCCCTTGAATTCCATAGATATAAGCGAAATAAATAAATGTGCTATCAGTAGCTGAATTATTCAACAAAGAGGGGTGTCTATTTAACTCAAGTTTCTCTTGTGATCCTCCCCTTCCTAATCAACCTCAAGAAACTTGGCAACCAAGGTACATTCCTTGACCTTTTCCAGCTGCTCCTCAAATGCATTTGATCATCATGGACATGTAATAAGGCTCTGAAAAAATTACCAGGCTAACCTTCATCTGTGTGTGTCAGAAGATTGCAGGTGTAATGGCTTTTATGGATGCTGCTGTAGACATTTGGCACTCTGCGTTAAATTTAAAGTGATGGGTTTTACCGATTTAAATGCTTTCTCCTGCAAGAGGCACATGCCACAATGCTCAGAAGGTGAAAAGGTAGCTGGATCTTCTCTGCGATTCCATTCAAGTCCCTTGGACGTTTTTGCCTAATGCAGCAGCAGGGCTAAGCAATTTGCTTTTGTTGCGGTAGAGAGAATCCAGTAATGCAGAGCAGGTATGCTGTAGTAGTTCTGTTATCAGAGTATATTAAACCTTCACACACAAACAAAGTCTTTATGGAGCTATCATATCAGAAGCTGTAATTCCCAGGATAGTTTAACAATCAATTCTTCTTCTCAAGGAGCTCTGGGAATTGTAGCTCTGTGAGAGAAACAGGAGTCTACCAGCAACTCACAGCAACTTGACCAAACTGGAGCTCCCAGAATTCTTTGGGGGAAGCCATAATTGTTAAAAGTGATATCACAGAGCTTTAAATGTTTGATGTGAATTTGGCCATACTGTAGTGGGACTCAAAATCTCACATCTAAGAACTCAAGGTTGCAAACTCCCTCTAGTAAAGTTATCTAAGGAGTCATCTTATACTAAGTCTTAACCTGATTCAATAAGCTTTTTACTCTCTATGTTGATAGTAAGTAGGCAGAAGGCCTTCTCGGTAGTGGCACCCCCCCTGTGGAATTCCCTCCTATCAGATGTCTAGGTGATAAAGTATTTATATACCTCCCTCTCACAAAACACTAGGGAGGTGTACAGCAACTTATAAAAGATAACATTTAAAAGCAATATAGAACCATCATTGAAACAAGTGGCTGCTCAATGCCAATGTAGTCTTTGGGATGCATTTTGCTGATCTGTATTAGCAGGTATCATAATTCTATAGAATGATCATAGTTTGCTCTCCTCATAGTAAGTCCACAGAACTGGGCATCCCTTATTTCTTTTGCTGAATACTACAAACAAATATGGGACATGGCTGGAGCTGTGGTCTAAACCACTGAGCCTTGGGCTTGCCGATCAAAAGGTTGGCGGTTTGAATCCCCGCAACAGGGTGAGTTCCCATTGCTCGGTCCCAGCTCCTGCCAACCTAGCAGTTCGAAAGCACACCAAAAAGTGCAAGTAGATTAATAGGTACCGCTCTGGCGGGAAGGTAATTTGCGTTTCCGTGCGCTGATCTGGTATCAGTGTTCCATTGCGCCAGAAGCAGCTTAGTCATGCTGGCCACATGACCCGGAAAAACTGTCTGCGGAGTAGACAAACGCCGGCTCCCTCGGCCTGTAAAGCGAGATGAGTGCCGCAACCCCAGAGTCATTCACGACTGGGCTTAAGAAGAAGAAGAAGAAGAGTTTGGATTTGATATCCCGCTTTATCACTACCCGAAGGAGTCTCAAAGCGACTAACATTCTCCTTTCCCTTCCTCCCCCACAACAAACACTCTGTGAGGTGAGTGGGGCTGAGAGACTTCAGAGAAGTGTGACTGGCCCAAGGTCACCCAGCAGCTGCATGCGGAGGAGCGGAGATGTGAACCCGGTTCCCCAGATTACGAATCTACCACTCTTAACCACTACACCACACTGTCATGGGTCCCTTTTACCTTTACAAACAAATTACCCAGCCTGTTGATTTCTGTGTCTCTCTCTGTCCCAGGATTTGGCCAACACAGAGAGTTGCACAGAATGCAAATTGCTTTTATATGTGTACTTTCCTTCACAGCTAAATTCTTTGTACTTTCAGAGACCAGGAGTGCATTTTACTGTGCAGGCATGTGGGTTTTTGCATGCGTATATGTGAATGATTATGCGTCACACAGTGGTTTGCTGCAACAGTAAAGTGCTGTTCTTTTTGTATATGCACTTGAAATACACTCTACGCAGTGATGTGGATTAAGCACCTTGCTCATTATCTAATAATGCCTGCCTGACACAGATGGGAGTCATTCTTGCGGTATAATTGAAATCCAGAGAGACTTCAGGTCCCAGTGCAGGCAGAGGGGTCACCGAGGACAGCTGCTAAGGTGTAGGAATGAAAATAGATTCGTGTGGCTCCCTTGGGACTAACACCCAGAACAACCTTCACTCAGCAGCAGCTTTTCAAACTGCTAGGAGTATCTTGGAGCATATAAATGGAGCACTAGAACTTTAAAGCTTCATGTTATAAAATCTGCTTAGATGCAATAGGGGAAGTGGCAATCTGTGGTCGCCAAGGGGTGAAAAGCTAGCATTCTCACATAAATCTTCCTTAATAGACTGAATCAGGCCTTGGTTCATTAGCCACACCCACACGAAGCATTTAAAGCACATGAATCCTGGGGTGTGTGGTTAAGCCCTCACAGAGCTACAATTCTCAGCACTCTTCACAAACTACAATTCCCAGGATCCTTTGTGGGCCTTTTGACCAAGAATGGAATGGGATAAAGTCACTGTATGAAATTTTAAAGGCAAAACACTCATCTCCCACCATCTCTAAAGAAATGTGGCCTTGAGAGACAAGCAAAATATTTGTCATGAGAATGGTCAACCACGCCTTTTATTTGGAGTGGCGTTGCTGTCACAGATTCAAAGTGCCTTATAATAAAAAGTCATAGGAATGAACAAGAGGCTTGCAGGTGTACAATAAGAAGCCAGGCACAGGCTGATCTCTCCGGATAAATGTCAATATGCATTATTAAATGAAACAGTGGTTAAAATATGGACTGCTAAATGTGTTTTCCTTCTGAGGACATGGAAGGAATTGAAATGCCTTTTCAAAGCAGATGTCGATGTCTTTGCTTTTTTTGATCAATTCTTCATTGTGTGTGCATATGGTTGTAGATATCTAGTTTGAAGCATTAATTACAACACTGCTCTCTCTCCCCACCCTCTGCCCCAACCAGCAGAGTGGAGGCAGATCACAGGATTAGAGGAGGACTTAAGACAATTTCCTGAAGTGTTCATCGGAAGGTTTTGGGCCACCTGATATCCTTTTAAATCAGGGATATGTTTCATCTTCTTTAGTGATCCTTGCAGCATCTGACGTGCTGGGTCGCCTTAAGAAATACTTTCAAAGGAGATCGGATTGCAAGATCAGTAGTCACCTTCAAAGCCAGTATTTTTTTTTTTTTTTACCTCTGGCATGGAAATATTGCAATCTTTTGAGACCTTTGCGGACTCACAACAGAGGATCCCTGTTATTTCTGTTGTGGATGTACCTATCATTCCTTTTGAAAAGAGAGGTGGAATGTGGACATGAGAATGAAAAACAGTCTAAGTTGCAGCTCAGCTTATTCTGAACTGTAATTTCAAACAAATGCATAATGGCATGAGCTGCTTCATAGCTAATGCCATCCCCTGGTTTGAAATTCTGTACATGTACAGATCCAGTCCTTAGGCTCATATATATCTCCTCCCCCTCTGCATTGAGTTTAATCTTGGTTTGTATGAGAAGGATGGTTTGAACAAATCATAGTTTTCCTGGTTCTAACAAAATTGCAAACCATGGTTTGCTATGAACTCCAAAGTAAGTTAAGAAATTGCTGGGGGTTGGAGGAGGATTGAGGTATGCATAACCATAGTTTGGTGTACTGCTCGCATAGGCAGTGGTCTGAGACGATGAGAGGTGCACTTTGGAACATCTGGAGGGAATCAGGTTGGGGAAGACTGGTGTAATATGTATCTAAACTGGCACTATAAGTGGTTTGTGTGTGTGTGTGTGTGTGTGTGTGTGTGTGTGTGTGTGTAAGAGAGAGAGAGAGAGAGATATTAAATCAAGATAACACAGGAAGCTAGGAAAGTCATTTTTGGTTTTGAAAGAAACTTCGTGGTCATCTATAGTGCTGTTTAATGTGGACAGTAAGTTTCCTGCACTCCTATTAATTCTCCCTTATCCATATGATATTCTTCTCCAAATCACCACATTACTACATTTCCCCTTCTTTTTGGAGAATCCCTGGTGTGAGAAAATCTGGATTGAGAGAGGGGTGAGTATGGAATGCAATGATTTGGATGAGAACATCCTATGGGCAGTGAAGCTTACTATCCACATGAAATGACAGTATGGCTGAGCCCTCAAGCCTGAGGGTAGCCATGTTTTCAGGAACTCAGAGTTGTGTGGCAGATATTGAGAAGACTCCCCACCTTCTGTTGAGGCTCGCTGGGGCAGCTGGGAGTCAAACAACATCTGGAAGCCATCATTCCCTGCCTGATCCCGGGGCCTTAATGCATCTTATCTTGCAGTGCCCAAGTGATCTCTGTTCTTGTCCTTTCTTTAAAACAGAAAGAGAACAGAACAGCTTAGAGTGCCACTCACGATCTCATTCCTAGTGTTCTGGCTCAGGTGGCCTCAAATGCCACCACAAGGCTGCTCAAGAAGCACGTGCCCCAGAGATCTGGTTTTCAAAATGTCTTCCCTCTCCATAAATTGCCTTTGCTGTTTCATTACACAGTTTTAATTTATGCTTATTGTTTTCAACAGTATTATGTAACCTGCTCCATGAGGCTCGCTTGAAAAGCAGTACATAAATACCTTTAAAATAAATAAATAAATAATTGTGGAACAGACAGCAGCTAAAGGGGAAACTCTGAAGGTCTATATCTGGCCTAGCTGAGGTGGTAGCATCTTACTGTTTTAACATTACTTTACACGATCTTGTGCATATACTGGTATTTGCAAGAATAAGTACATAAAGTTTGAAGGAGATAGACATGTCCGTAAACCTCCCCCCCCCCACCTTCTGAGGACCTGTATGTAACCTTCAGTGAAGTAAGAATCTCACACTGAACATCACTTGAGGTTATATTTTCGCATCCCAGGCAGGCTAGCTACAGAACAGAGTGATAGTAAGAACATCTTTTCTCTCTGCTGTGTCACTGCTGTCAGCCTTGTGCATGTCTCCTTAGGAACAGAGTTTCTAAGGCAGGGATAATAGCTCCTAGTTAGGTATGTGGTCTGCAGCTCTGAGTTTTGTTTTGTGTGGGCTTTTGGTAGGATATGGTTATAAGTCTGGTCACTTTGAAGAGGTGAAATGTTCATCCATGCAGATGCCTAATGCATTCCTACTCTGCAGTTTCTGCTAAGCTAGAGAAAACAACATAACCTGTTATTCTTGTGTGTGTGTGTTTAAAATCCTGATTATCTTTTATTCTGATCTCCTGGGAATGGTATGCTTGGCAATGGCTTATATGGAGAACTATAAACCAAGAAGCATATCCCCCCTCCAACTCCTCTCAGCTGTGAAAATTGTACAACTCCAATTACTCTATTACTTTAATTATTCATCCGATTTTAACCATAATCTTGTCACTCTTTGCATAACTCAAGTAATGCACTAAAAAGCCAACTATCCAAAGATAGCAACATTTAATAATATTGGCAATCCATTATCAAGGTGAAGGCACTTATTAATGTATCTTTTAGGTTTATCGCTGTCTGCAAAACAGTGCTCCTCTTACAGAAATATAAACCGTAGGGGTCACAGAGAGTTTGAGTGCAGGTCTTAATGGATCTGGTCCCTGGGGAAAAGGTAGCATTCAAACTTCATGCACCTTTGCTTATGTAAGATTGCTACCATGGAGGGTGTCTTGTGAGGAACTTAGAGATGGACCGAGACATTCTAAGTCCTGAGATGGAAAAGACAAATAGTACCTACCTACCCACCCATATGGGACGCGGGTGGCGCTGTGGGTAAAACCTCAGCGCCTAGGACTTGCCGATCGTCAGGTCGGCGGTTCGAATCCCCGCGGCGGGGTGCGCTCCCGTCGTTCGGTCCCAGCGCCTGCCAACCTAGCAGTTCGAAAGCACCCCCGGGTGCAAGTAGATAAATAGGGACTGCTTACCAGTGGGAAGGTAAACGGCGTTCTGTGTGCTGTGCTGGCTCGCCAGATGCAGTTTGTCACGCTGGCCATGTGACCCGGAAGTGTCTTCGAACAGTGCTGGCCCCCGGCCTCTTAAGTGAGATGGGCACACAACCCCAGAGTCGGACACGACTGGCCCGTAGGGGCAGGGGTACCTTTACCTTTACCTTTACCCACCCATAGTAAAAAAACACACCACAGCCATCAACTATAGAATATGCTGCTTTTTTAAAAAAAAGGGGGATCAGTATTGGTAACCTAAGGCAGGTTACCTCATTCCTAATGATGTAGCCAACATTACACAAATTCTCAAAAGTTTCCTTCAACCCATAATACAGTGGTACCTCAGGTTAAGTACTTAATTCGTTCCAGAGGTCTATTCTTAACCTGAAACTGTTCTTAACCTGAAGAACCACTTTAGCTAATGGGGCCCCCACTGCCGCTGCGCCGCCGGAGCACGATTTCTGTTCTCATCCTGAAGCAAAGTTCTTAACCTGAAGCACCTAATTTCTGGGTTAGCGGAGTCTGTAACCTGAAGCGTATGCTCTACTGACTCCATCACCACATATTACTTAAGTCCTTCTTCACGCAGCACATAGTTAAATTATGGAATTTGCTTCCATCAGAGGCCATGACAGACAGTAACTTGGATGACTTTAAAACTGGGATTAGATAGATTCATGGAGGATAAGACTATCCATAGTTACTAACCCTGATCGCTATGTTCTGCCTCCATGATCAGAGATGGTATTCTTCTGAATGCCAGTTGCTGGAACTTGCAGGAGCAAACTTACTAGGGAGTGGGGCCCATTGAACTCATTGGGACTTCTGAGTAAACATGCTGTTAAAAAAAACAGTTTAAAGAACGTTTCTTTGATGCCTCGAAGAAGATTTATATTTCCTGATGATCTCAGTTTATGGGGATTGAACAGAACTCTGCCGACTTCATAGTGTCTCTTGTTTGTTTTACAATTTGCTGGAATGTAGGGCAGAATATGTTAGCATCGTATATTAGTGTGAATCCCTTACAAAGCAAACAAAAAGTTGTCGAAGCTGCTTCTGGGTCACGTATGCCAATGCGGTACATTATCTCTGTGCTATTTGGTGCAAAAAAAGAGGAAAGTGTTTTGGCTTGGCATGCACATTTTTTTATTTATAGCTGTCTTTGATCCTCTTTTGTTTTTTGGCTGTTATGTGTTGCATTCCCTTCATTAAGCTAAAATGAAGCTGAAAACCATCCGAAGGATTATGATCCTCTGGCAAAATGTTAAATTGTGCTGCTGACCTAAGTTAATGTTGCAGTAATGGGGGATGAGCGTCTCTGAGAAATCGCAACAGAATACATAAAAATCTACAGCGGTATCATGAAGAATTTTTAAGTGCCAGATTCCAAAGGCTCTAATTAAAGGGATTGTGCTCCCACAGGCAGAGGAGGAGGAGGAGGAAAACAGAGGGTTAGCATGAAATGCTAAACTGAAGTTTAGCATCAGGAGGTCAAGCCACGGCAAGTTTCAGGCCACTGTACCTCCCTTCCTTTTCCAGTGGTGTTGGGAAGCGGCCATCTTTGGATTAAGCAAAGCACATAGTCTGTTCTTAAACAAGAAAGCAGATTCACTTAAAGGAAATTGATTCAGGCCTTAACTACTAATACAGTGGTACCTTTAGTTGAGTTCCGCTCTTGTTATGGACTTTCAGCTTATGAACATGGCAAACCCGGAAATGTTTACTTCCGGGTTTGCCACATGGGCATGCACAAAAGCGATCTGCGCACTTTGCCGATGCACAGAAGTGCTCGATTGCGCCATGCACATGCACAGAAGAGGCACTCTAGTTGCGGACTTTTCAGGGTGCAAATGGCACCCCGAAATGGGTTAAATCTGCAACTAGAGGCACCACTATATATACTTTTCACATGCAATCTTGCTTTATAAATTTGAAACTTTTAAGTGAACCACAGGGTTTCTGTAGACCATGCCCACTCCCAAACTGGAGCCCTTTCCAAATTCTTTCCCCGTTTGGACTTTTTCCTGCTACTTAAGCCCCCAAATAATAGATGACTGATAAACTGGTCTCTTGACTATACCATTTCACTGCAGGTGGGAGCCCTTGTTGGTGCAGTGGAGACACAGGTTTGCCACATCACCTTTTAATTGTGAGAACCAGTCCTAAGCTTAATAAGCATGACATTTGTTCATGCACATTCAAGTTAGAAATGAAGCGAATGTCCAAAATAAAAATGCACCTTTGATTTTCACAGAATTAAAAAGAATTGGTTTATGGATATAAGAAAGAGTATGTTTCACTGGTGAGATTCAAAGTTTTTGTTTTGCATTTTCAGAGATGGAGTTTCATGCTTCAAAGTAGACATTTGCAGTTATTTCTGAGTAGCTTGAATCTAGATGACAACAAAAGTGGTGACACAAACACACTTCCTGCCAAATAGGCCTGTGCATTTCAAGATTAATCTGAGTTGCACTGAGCTCTTCAGTCCGATTTCCCACAATGAATTTACTTGGGCTAAATTATTTATTATTATCATTATCATCTATTTATGACCTGTCCTTGACCCTAAGGCCCCAGGGCAATCAATGTGGCCTGAACTGTGGACAATGATCTACTTATTTTATTTTTTGAGATGTTTGAGATGTTTGCTCAAATAGCACTTGGCCAGTCCCACTTGTGTGAAATTCACTTCAGCTGGCTGAGGCTGATCCAACATTCTTGACATCTTTGTACCAATGAAACCATGCAAGGAAGCCTGTTGGGTGCCACTCAAACCTGTAGAAAATACATAATATTTGAGTCACTGAGCAAATAACGTCACCAAAGTCTGTGTTGGCAGCCATCTTACATTTATCAAGTAGCACTTGGGTATCTTATCCATTGGTTATGGAAGCCTTATAATAATCAAGTGTGATGTTAACAGTTCACACCCTTGTGTGCTAGAGGTGCAGCCCAACCACACCAATAAGCAGAATGGACTTTGGTTCGACTTATCTTTTAAAGTAATTTTTAATTTTTACACATATAGCCTATTCTTCTTCAAGGGAGCTCAAACCTTCAGTTTGCAAAAGGGTTTCTAGTTGGTTTCCCTTCCTGGCGGTTTATGTCCCTTATCTGTTTAGTTTCAGCAGTAGAACCACATCAAGGGCCTTCAGACTATTTGGAGTGGGGGTAGATGTGCACATGGATCATTATGATTTCTGTTTTAGGAACTGAGCTGTCACAGGGCATCCAGTGTGTAATCCAAACCTCCCAAGCCCCCAGCGAAAAAAGCCACCCACCAGATCATATGTAAATAGTACGTTCCATTTAAGTTCTTTCCATAATCCAGAAGCAAGCCATGCCTTCAAAATTACCAAAATAGAACATAGTTTTAAGTGGGGAAATTTCCAGCCCATGGAAATCTAATATGAGGGCAATCACGAGAGGTTTCCCAACTCCTCCTCTGCCCCTCAGATTAATAGAATTGAGCTCAAGAAGGTGATCTGCATCAGGATTGCATCTGGGGGAAATAAGGTTAAACCTCCTTTCCGGAAGTTCTGTGATCATGATGAAAATTAGGACTCCCCACCCCTCATATTAAGATTGTTGTTATGGTTTTAAAAGCAGTCATTGTTGCTTGCTTGCTAATAATACACACACACACACACACACACACACAGTGGAACCTCGGTTTTCAAATGCCTCCGTAGTCAAACGTTTCGGCTTTCAAACGTCGAAAACCTGGAAGTAATTGCTCCACTTTCCGAATGATTTTCAGAAGCCAAATGTGCTACGCAGCTTCCATTTTGAGTTTCACTATTGTATTGCGGCTTCTGCTTTCGGTTTTCGGTTTTCAAACATTTCAGAAGTCGAACAGTCATCCGGAATGGATTATGTTCGAAAACCGAGGTTCCACTGTAGCACCATTTTCCCTGATGGGACTCAAGGTGGAGTACAGATAAAAACAAGAATCACTAAAACACAGAGGAAAAAACCCCAATCATTAAAAAAACAATTAAACATTAATAGAATTGAAGCTATAAACATACATAAAACCTGTTTAAAACATACAAATAATTACAATCAAAACAGCACGGCTGTGCAACTAATGAAAAATGTAGTTTGACCCTAAGAAAATACCTACAGCTGCCAGTCTATATTTGCACTGAAGCTGCTTTTAGATGTTTTAATTGTCTTATTGTGCTATGCCACCCCGGGCTTCTTGGGGGTAAGAGTGGGATAGAAATTTAACAAATGAACAAACACAAAGTCATACGAAATGTAGGAAACTAACTTATACTGTGTCATACTATTGGCCCATTTAACCCAGTTCCATCTACTTTGATTGGCAGTTGCTGGGATGGGGGGTGAAATTTGTTTCATTTCACATTTTAATGCAATCTTACCTACTTCACAGTTCCTGAAATAATGCCCTTTGAAATGTGCATGTTTACGAATTTTGCAATGCAGTTCTCCCATCAAGGGATGTGTACAACAGTGCTTATACCCAGGTAAAGTGGACGTGTAAATGCATCTATCACTGAAAATCACATGCAAAATCACTTCTAATTAGGCAACATTGCACAAAAAAATGTAAATATTAGGTAAAATTGGTACTAGAATGCTGACGAATTTTTAAGACATTGACAGAAAACCGCAAGCTGCTATGGAAAGGTTTGGAAGTAAATTTAAGATCTGAAAAAAAATGAGAAAATGAGAGAAACTGAAATGAACATATTCATTCCATTTTTAGGTGGAATGAAACTTCCCAAGCTTTTCGGACAGAGGGATTTTCCAGACTTACCTAGAAACTCAAAGGATTGAATTTGGGACCTTTGGCATGCAATGCTTGTGCCCTGTCCCTTTCTCAAGTTTTTAGATGGTTGCCCAGGGCATACACTTAAGAAGAGATTTCCCCAGTGAGCATTTCTTATATAATACCAGCTCAGTTGCAGCTTGGTGGCCAAATTCATAAAAGCGTCTCTCGTGAGCCTCCACTACTCTCAGAACATTGGCACGCCTGGGACAGAATTGTTCCTCTGCACTTATAACAACATTGGAATCTCGGTAAACATTGCACAGTTGAAACTTGTAGGGTGCAGCTGCAGGCTTTTAAACTTTTTATATTAACTTCCTCTGTTATTTTTAGCGCTAATCCTCTCCTTTTGGTCTAGTATCATGGAGCCCCCCCCCCCAGGATCTACTTAACCAGGTTTAGTGCTGATTAAAGCTCCTTTATTTGAGCTGCTTCTTTGTATTACGCACAGTTGCCTCGGGCAAAGATGTTTGTGGAATGCGATGCAAATTAGGCTTCTTCTGTTCCATGCTGGACTGCACCTAGGCCATAATTTCCTAGCGTACACATTTCCTCCTGCTGTCACTGTCAGTCATGAAAGCCGGACAGCAAAACCGGATCTTGCTTTGCTCCCTGCTTGTCGGTGGGAAGTCAAAGCTGCTGCAGTTACAGTACGATCATTTCTTACTTGTGCAACTTCAACCTTGAAGTCTGGCCAGTTAAATTAAATGCATGGCAAGTTTTCCCTGGTGTGAAGAGAGCTTTTAAGCTCATTGCCTTGTTTCCTGGGCAAAGCCCTCTTGGTATGCTGGTTCCAGAAGACTGGGGAGGATTGCTTGAGATCTTGTGGGAACTTGGATGGCCCTGTGAGATCGTGTGAGTGGATCCCAGAGCTGATGTGTTGAGCAGGCCTTGCCCCAAAAACAAGGCAGAGAGGCTAACCTTGCCAGGCAAGGTCCATTCAGCATTCCACTTCCGGAAGGCTAGGGATGCTCATACATTGGTGGTTCCCAGGATTTGAATATACATATTTCTGTGTATACGCAGAACCCTTGGAACTGAACTCCCACATAAAGTGCATTGCAGTTCCTTTGGAGTGGGACCTGCCTTAGGACTTATGCTTCATGGCCTCTGAGTTCCAGCACTTACTGTACCTGTTGCAGTGAAGATGGGCAGGGGAATTATGGTCCATTAGTAGTCGCATTAGCAGCCACCATGTAACAGTGGGAAAAACATCCCTTTCCTAAACTGGGCATCTCGCCTTTGTACATTAGCAAGGCTCAAGAACAGAAGGTGACAGGCTTTCACAGAGAATCACGCTGTTATAATAACACTCTCCCCTGTGCCATCGCTTCTGGCATTGGAAGCTGCCGTGGTTTTGAAAATTGCTGTCATAAACAGGCTGTGATGTTAATATTATTTCCTTAACCCCTTTGAAAAGTTGCCCGTGTGTCAAATTCTCAGGCAAAGATGGGGTGTAATGTTCCTCCCCCCTTTCTTTTCAGGAATTGGTGGACAGGCCTTGGATATAATGGTGGTGTAAAGCAATAGGGGGGGGGGGTGTTTTACCATAGAAGCCAAGGCTGAATGTTGTACTTAGAAATGGGCCTCCCTTGCATCCCAGGGACATAAGCTCCCTCCTGTGGAAGCCAAACAGTTATGAATGCAATTTGGCTTCCAAAGAAGGATTGGTACATTTCTGAGTCAATCTCCACAGCCTCTAAAAAGCTTTCCACACCTCGGTGGGGGATGCTGCACAGCACTTTCTCTTATCAAAAGCCTGAGGTGACTGTTCTTGTGTGTTTTGTGTGTGTGTGTTCATAGAGCAGGTTCTTGTGTGTTGTCTGTGTGTTCATAGACCACTGTCCCTCAGAGCTTGTGGTGAGCCGGCCTATATATATATATATATATATATATATATATATATTGGGGGGGGGGGGATGAATGAATTCCTCTGCCCCACAAATAACCCAGAGATGCATTTTAAATAAAAGCACACATTCTACTCATGTAAAAACACATTGATTCCCAGACCGCCCACAGGCCGGATTTAGAAGGCCAGATCCGGCCCCCAGGCCTTAGTTTGCCTAACCATGTCACAGAGGATGAACAAACATTCTCTTCACAACCCTCGTCTCAGAATAGCTTCATGGATAACACTGGAAACTTGCAACCTTTGGTACCTCCTTTCCTTGAACTAATTGCAACTAAGGACTTGAACCTGAGTTTGCTTATTTCCTCCTCCCTCTCAGTTTATGTTCCTTTCCTGCTGTATCTTTTTAGAGCGTAAGCAAGGAGGGAGCTTTTCTTTTGGTTGATGAGCAAGAATTAAAAAATACTCTATAAAAATAAAGTAAAGTAAAATAGGTTTTGGCAGATGCCTTCAAGGTGACATATACAAAAATACAATGCTGGTTTGGAATCCAAAATAAAGGCACAGAAACTGCAAAGAGTACTTCTGGTGTCACATGTGCACCTGCTTTAAAATGTAGATCCAATTGATAAATTTCTTCTCTCAGCAATCTGAGCTGAGCAACGCCTAACAACATATACAGGCTAATGTAGTGTTAGCTCTCCTTTCCCCCATAGAAAATCCCTCTAACCCTGACTACTGCAGCTGCCTTTGCTGCCATAATGCTCTTAGAGGGTCACTAAGCAGCTTGACCTCATTGCCCTCTTCGCCAGACAGCTCTCCTGGATCTCCATTCACAAAGTCGCTGCAACTTCATTCATAAACTAGAAAGGTCCACCTGTCTTCAATAAGCTCCAATGCTTAGTTACTGGATTGGGAGACTTGTAATGACCATAAATAAATACTGACAGCATGTGATCACTAATCCTTACAGCAACTATTAAAGCATCGGGAGACTTCAATCCTTAGTAACAGACTTCTAGACAAGACGTAAGATAGTTTTGAGATGGGGAAAAAAAACATTAATACATACTAAGGGGTGGGGAAAATTCCTTTGTGGTGGTGCCTTTAATATTCATGCTGAAGTGTTGACAATTGCACTACATTTTTGAATACTTCAGCTCTGTGAAAGAGGAGCTAGGATTTAGCATTAAACATTTTACTCCCATGAAATTAGAATCCCATCCCTGAAATAAATGGAAACTATGTAGTAATTAGGGGCGCGGGTGGCGCTGTGGTCTAAACCACAGAGCCTAGGGTTTACCTTTACCTTACTTTATGTAGTAATTAGGGACGTCAACAGTTTAGATAACTTTAGATTGTCTTTTAGCTCATTAAGAAATTAAAATGTACATCATAATAGGTAAGAAGGGGGGAGCGCTGCAGTTAAAGGGATGGGTTAGGAGAGAGATACCGCAGATTCAACCCCAACTCAGCTGTGAACCTCATTGCGTCACCATTCAACAGTTACTTGCTTGCAGCCTAGCCTACTTCACAGGGTTGTTTTGGGGATAAAATTGGGGTGAAGAGAGCACCTTGGAGGAATATATATATATATATATATATATATATATTTAAAAAATACAATTACGCAAAAATAAAAGCTACTACTCATTCTACCTAACCAAGTTGCCCAAATATCTGGTTTCATGCTATACTCTGAGGTTCAGGAACTGGGAGAAATGACCCATGGGGAAGGGAAGGGACACACTCAATGCCTGTGCGTTCGAAGGCACTGTCCCAAGTAAGGAAGCTGCCTACATTCATGGAGAATTTCACATGGTATAGATGCCTGGAAAACCAGGGTTCTACATCAAATGGGGAGCCTACGGAAGTGGAAGGAGACCAGCCCCCGTTCAAACAGTCACTGTCCAACTTATGGAGAGCCATGGAAATGAGACTGGGAATACAGGGTGGAACAAGCTTATCCAAGCAGTTCTACCCTAATGTATTGCTTTTCCTGGTTCTTGAATGCCTGAAGAGGGTTTTCGGTGCAGCCTTGCTGTGCTATGCATCCTCCAGTCAATTGCTATTCTTTTATTTGTTTCAATGCTTCCTTCCTTCCTTCCTTCCTTCCTTCCTTCCTTCCTTCCTTCCTTTCCTTCCTTGTGTGTAACCAGGCTATAGAAACAACCCAGGAAAAAATAGGTATGCTTAAGTCTTGCTGAAATGGGCATCAGATCAAAGCAGTGCTTTTTGTTTAACAACAGTGGCGTAGCGTGGGGGGTGCCAGGGGTGCGAGCCGCACCGGGCGCAACATTTGGGGGGGCGCAAGTCCAGAGGGAAGGGACAAGCAATCGAGGCTTGGTTGGGGGGAGGGATCGTCGTCTCCGTTTGGCCAGCCCCCCTCGAGGAAGCGGGAGGGAAAAGAGCCGCGCAGCAGCTGCAGCAGCAGGGAGGAGGAGGTGGAGGAGGAGGAGGTGGAGGAGCAGCAAAGCCGGGAGGAGGAGGTGGAGGCGCCGCCTGCCTGCCGCAGGATCCAATCCGAGCCTGCTAATCGCCTGCTCAAAGAGGCAAAGGAAGAGGTGGAGGCGGAGCCACTGGCCCGGCAGGGAGGAAAGTTGGAGAGAGCAGCGCGCCTGGGCGCAGCGAGGTTGGGTAGATGCGTGCGCCCTGGTTGGCTGCCCGCCTCCCGGGCTCAGTGCCTCCATGACCCCTCCAGCGGCGATGGGAGAGATCGGGGGTCTGGGCTTCCGAGATACCCTGGAGTGAAATCCTGCTTCACCTTCTTGGGAGTCCCTCTCTTATGCTTTGGGGGGGGGGGGGTAGCAAGGGGGAAGAATAATGATTTCCTCCACCACCAGCCCCAAATTCTATAGTAAGAGAAATTGGGGGCCAAGCCAACTGGGGAAATGGTGAGTCTCTAACTATAGAGCTCAGGTATTTAGGAGCAAGCTGGCTCTGCCCATAGGGAGGAAAAGCACTCTGTGCAAGCTCAGAAAACCCACGCCATGCCACTGCGCGCTCGCACTCGCAGCTCTCTGCCCCTACCTGGCTCACTCACTCTCTCTCACTCACTGCAGTGCTGGCTATGCGAATCCGATCCAAGCCGCCCACTGTGGAGGGGAGGGTGCCAGGCGTGCAGTGCGGTGCGGAGGGAGAGCGAGGGACTATCTGGGGGAGGGACAGTGCAGCAGGGGGGGGGGGCGCAAATTACTTGCCTTGCCCCGGGTTAGGGGGCGCAAATTACTTGCCTTGCCCCGGGTGCTGACAACCCACGCTACGCCACTGTTTAACAAGCCAGGATTTCAGTGCCGAAGCTGGGCACTCAAAAGGGCTGACCCACACAATATCTTTAAGACACATTTAAACCATATTATCACTCCCAAACAATCCCGGGAACTCTAGTTTGCTAAGGGTGCTGGAAATTGTAGCTCTGAGAAGGGTAGCTCTTCTCAGGTTTATTTGAGCAAAGAAATGTGCAGTGAATGTGCTGGAATTGTATGGTGTGAATCTGCCCCATAAATTCCATGTTTACCTCAATCTGTGATTTTTTTAAAGAAACAATATCTTCTCACATACATATTTTAGCATGTACTTTCTCTCAGGATACATATTTAAATACATATTTTGATACATGCTGAGAAATGTGCTACAACATTCAGAGCAGTGTAAACTCCCAATGGATAGCTGAGTTCTGATCCACACATTAGAGTGAGAGGTTCAGATCAGGTCACATTGCATATGAATTTGCAAAGATTGCTCTCCTTAAGCATCCCTAACTGGGGTTCTGAAAAAGCAGCCTTCCAGATGGTGTGTAGAGTGTCCTGCACGTCTGCAGTTGTGCATCTGGGGGCTCTTTCAAATCTCATAATAAATGTTTGGAGGATGGAGGCACATGATCTTTCCATGCACATGTTCAAGTGACTTTCATGGCTGAAAAGGATGTCAGACTGTCTATCCCACCAAACCTACAGCACCAAGGCCCATATTGTAGCTGGCAAAGATCTCCACTCTTGAAGCTGCCGGGCAAATCCCAGCAGTTTGCTGTATCCCTCCTTGAAAATAATCTCCTGCTGCCTTGTCAAACTTGTCTGGCTACAGCCAGTCAGGCCGTTTTGACACGGAGAACATGAAGCTGTTGAATTAAGGTGGCAGGGTTCAGAAGGAAATCTTAAATGGCTCAGGCTGCCAAAGAGCTGCTTTGCTGCTGAATTGGTTCCATTTTCTTTTTAACAGCCCATTTACTGAAGGGAAAGGAATTCAGCAGGTAAAATAAAGGCGATGTTAAAAAAAAACAAAAAACCTGAGCCATGATTGCTCAGTCAAATCCCATTTAATGTACAGCAAGCTGCAATCCAGCCTTGTCATTTCCATACCGGTTGTGCTGCTTCTTATCTTGTTTGTCAGAAATGAAAACAGGTGTACGAGGTTCTCCCTCCCCTGATATTCAAGATAGTCATAAAAATGCATACATTTATATAGTTAATGTGTCCTTTTTCTTTTGCTCGTAAAGAGGCAGTTAAGGATAAAGTCAGTGCTGCGATTCACGAAGCCTTTTGTTATTCAGTCATGCGGGGCCGTGATGTAGCAGTGCTTTGTCACCGGACTATGCTATCGCAGCATCTTCGTTTCAGGGTGATATTTACACGGTGTTGAACTGAACCTATTCTACAAATCAGCACCAAGGATTTCTGAGGGCAAATGGAGTTTTGCTTTATTTCATTGATGCTATCCCCTTTTAACTCGTTCTGGCAGCCAAATGCACTGCTCTGTATTAAGTTCCACCTTAGCACAGATGGCTATAGAGTCACATATTGGTGGGCCAGCACTGGTCTGCATCAGAAATGCCAATTATCTCCCCCTCTGCTGTATCAATGAATAGTCAAGCAGATGAAGTGACATCATCACTGCAGTCAGAAATAAGGAAGCTCCAAGCCTGATGATGTGACATCATACACTGACTATCCCTTGATTTTATGTGTTCATTTATTTCTACATTTATATTCCACCTTTCCTCAAAGAAACTCGGTATCAAAAAGGATATTGCAGAGGTTGGAAAAGGTTCAGGAAATGATCAAGAGAATGGACCAACTCCTCAGTGTGGAAAGCTTGCAGCATTTGGGGACTTTTTAGTTAGAAATGTATGAAATTAGGATTGACATGAAGAAAGGGAATAGGGAAAAGCTTTTCTCCCTCTTGCAGAACACAAGATGTCATGGACATCCAGTGAAGCTGAATGCTAGAAGATTCGGGACAGAATAAAGATAAAATACTTCTTCATGCAGTGCATAAACTATGGAACTCACTTCTTCAGGGGATGGTGATGGCTACCAACATAGATGGCTTTGAAAGAGGATTAGACAAGTTCATGGATAAGGTTATCGATGGCTACTAGCCCTGATGACTGTGCTCTGTCTCCATAGTAATGGTTTTGAATGACAGTTGCTAGAAGCCACAGGAGGAGAGAGTGTTTATGCACTCAGATCCTGTCTGCAGGTTTCCCACAGGCATCTGATTTTCTGAAAACAGGTTGCTGCACTCGATGATCCAGAAGACTCTTCTTATCTACTTATATTGTATACACTTCTCATGCTCCCCCTTTTTAATCCTGGCCATAACCACGTGGTGCAGGTTAGCCTGAGAGACTGCAGCTGGACCCAGGTCACATAGAGGGCTTTATGTCAGCAGAGATCTGAACCCTAGTCTTCTCCCAGGTCCTAGTGCAACACTTTAGCCTCTACACTGCACTGGCTGATACCATCCCATTGTTGTTACGAGGGAGGGAATAGAAGCAGAGATGAGGCTTGTGGCCAGAGCTGATGTCATGGGTTGGCATAAGTAGACAACTGCTAAAGCAGAGCCCTCTGGAAAGGCAAAGAATTCCTGCCCTTTTCCCTCACCATTGGCACCTGCTCACACATGTTTTACTTTTTTTGGGGGGGGGGGAGACAGACAGATGGATGTGCCATCACGTGCTCACCCGCTCAGCCAAAAGTTCTTCCTGGCAAGTGATTAGGCAGTGGTGTGGGACAGAAGAACAACCACAGCAGCTGCAAAGAGGGAAGGGTGCTCTAGCGAAGGTGTCTCATCCAAGGGCATCTTGTCCAAAGCCTGGAGCCAGCATTCCTTCTGTGTTGATGGCTGCAGTCCTTAGGGAGGACATCCAACTTTCCTCCGCCTCTTTGTACTTTGAGAGAGTGTTTCATTGAAGCTAATCACCCAGGATTTTCTTCTCATGTTGCAATATTGTAGTCATTGTTTAACAAAACTCAGGTATTGTGGGAAGAGGAATGGAAGAGGGATGTAGTTTCAGCTGCAGTTGTTAGTGTTCACAAACTTTATCATCACCTTAGAATTATCCCCACTTTGCTAACATCTTTGATTACATCTTTCATTTACAATAGGTGATTGTCTTCTTCTGTTACTCAACCAATGGTGTAAGAACTGCAGTGAGATTTCACACCTACTCATCTCACAGAAGGCATTGAGTTGTTGTCAAAACATCACAATGTCTAGATGGTGATTATAAACCTAAACTAGATTACAGGCAGTACTCTGAATATGAAGGTTCCTTAAGCCTTTTTACCAATCATTTGAGCCATCTAATCACTTAATGTTTTCTTATTCTAACATCCAGGTAGTATACATGATATTGCTGCCCTGGACTTCTTTGGGAGGAAGGGTGGGATATAAATTAATTTTAAAAATAAAAATGGGTGGGATCTACCTAACGAGCCCCATCAGTTGAAGTCCTGTGCAAGAACTTCCACTTGTGCAATGAGGCTTTCCCCCTCCCCTCTATGTGCCCATGTGCACACCAATATTCGCTGGGGAGGGGTCTGGAGAAGCCCCCCCCCAAACAGCTTGTGTGGGGAGGAGAGCAGGGATTGTTCTTTCTGGAAAGCTAAAATTCTTGCATAGACAGAATGATTGGATGAACTCAGTGTTGAATTCCATGCATTGTTCCCAGGTCAGAAATTCTGTTTTAGACAGTGATGTGGAAGCCAATGTGAGGCTCGGTAGAAGAGGCTGGTATTAGATCACTTTGATGTATAATAATTTGAGAAGTTGAATGCTTTTCATTCATTGTCTCTCACTTTTCACTCTGGAAATGGTGGATGCAGATTAGGTGACTCCCGCAGCACTGAAGCCAGTTCATATTTGAAGTTTTTGGAAGTTAAAGGACATGCCCAAGTGGGAGTAGAAGCAGTGGAGAAGCAGGAGCCGCCATGTCTTGTAAGACGTTGGCTGGCTGGCTGGCTGCAGAATGTTTGTTTCAGGCCCAAGAAATGCAAAAAAGTAAAATGCTGTTCGTGTCCATGTGGTAGAATTTTTTCTGTGGCAGGTATGCTTATTCAGCCCATCTGAGGCTTATAAACTACATGGAGGACAGCAGAAATGGAAGGAACAAGGGGAATCCAGCATCTATAAAATGTATCAAAGAACAGCACCCACCCTCCCCAACGCAATAGCTGATCAGAAAGAAGCTGTTTTATTTTTGTATAAGAACTAGTATGAAAGAGGCCTCCCAGCATTCTCACAGGCCCATATAAGAGCAGCGTAAACAGTTGGGCCTGATGAGCATTGACTGTTCCCAACCCTAATCCTGAGAAAAGCCATCTAATTAGATTTTAATTTGACCCTGACTTGTTTTTTAGGAGGTAATTTAATTATTGCTTGATCTTATACCAATGTTATATATTTGATGTTAGCTGCCCTGAGCCCAGTTTCAGCCGGGGAGGGCGGGATACAAATTAAAGTTCATTATTATCATTAATAATAATGAACTTTAATTTGTATCCCGCCCTCCCCAGCTGAAACTAATAGGGACACGGGTGGCGCTGTGGGTAAAACCTCAGTGCCTAGGACTTGCTGATCGTAAGGTCAGCGGTTCAAATCCCCACGGCGGGGTGAGCTCCCGTCGTTCGGTCCCAGCTCCTGCCCACCTAGCAGTTTGAAAGCACCCTTAAGTGCAAGTAGATAAATAGGTACCGCTTTATAGCGGCAAGGTAAACGGCGTTTCCGTGTGCGGCACTGGTGCTGACTTGCCAGTTGCAGCTTCGTCACACTGGCCATGTGACCCGGAAGTGTCTTCGGACGGTGCCGGCTCCTGGCCTCTTGAGCGAGATGAGCGCGCAACCCTAGAGTTGGTCACAACTGGCCCGTACGGGCAGGGGTACCTTTACCTTTATTATCATTAATATTATTCCCAGTGTATTAAAATGAACCCAAGAACAGACTCCTAACTGGCAGCTGCTTTTTAAAAGGTTGCATTAAAAATCCCCAATGCATACAAAGGCCAACAGGTTTTGAACAAATGCAAACTTTACAATCAAATCTAGGCAATTGCATTATTTCAATCATGACTTGAAAGTGGATTTTTCATCCGAGGGCTTTTTCACACATGTTGGGAGACTCAGGGCACACACACAAACACACACAAAAGGAAGTATTTCACACAGCACAGATTTAAGCTGTTGAATTTGCTCCCATGAGGACAGTGATGGTCACCAACCTGAATGACTTTAAAAGGGGGAGGGTGAAACAATTTCATGCAGGATAAGCCTATCAGTGATGAGCAGTTGTGATGGAAAAGGGGCATGGTTTAGTGGCAAAGCATTGCTTTGTATGCAGAAGGTCTCAGGTCCAATCCCAGGCATCTCCAAGTACAGATGCAAAAAACCTTCCTGATTAACCATGTCAGCACAAGCCCTGCTCAAGGGCTTCCATATCTGGCCTTTTCTTCCTCTGCATCCCCAACCCCCCCCCCCCACTGCACATCTGCTACCCTGCAATTGGTGCAGGGTGTATGTGCCAGGAGAACCCCCAGAATAGTTTACAGAGGGAGGGCCAGAGGATTGTGTTTTTGGACAGCCTGATATGCCTGAGCAGATGGAAAGTATAATAGTGGGACATTGAATTCCACCCAGTGTCTGGAATCCTGGAGATGCGCTGACAGTCATTGCTGACAGTCCTGTGCTAGATGGCCCTATGACAACACACACCACAATTGCCTCATTACATAAATCATGCTTAGAACACTGCAACACACACACACATCTGGCTATAAAGTAACATAACATTATATGCAATGAAACTGTAATTTAATCGTCATATCAAAAAATGGCAAAGCACAGTTCCTGATGGCAATAACATATCATATTACTATTAACCTTCTATATGTGTTATTGTCGTAAAGTCCAAGGATTGTCAAGTCCAAAGATTACAACATACAGTTCCTGATGGCAATGCCATTTCATACTGATATTCTCCTTCTGCATCATCCTGTGTCTTAAAAGTGTAACAAACGAAACTTCATTCTGCATCGTCCTATGTCTTGAGAGTTTAACAGACGGAACTACTTAGTAACAACAAGGAAGCTGATGATAGACCAGTTCTCAGGATACACCCTATGATGGCCCTATGAAACAGTTTCCTATGTTCCTATAACTGTGTACTTGAGGCAGTATTCCATTGAATGCCAGTTGCTGGAGAGCATGAGTGAGAAGAGTGCTGATGTGCTCAGGTACTGCTTAAGGGCTTCCCACGGACATCAGGTTTGCCACTGTGGGAACAAGGTGCTGGACTAAATTGAACTTTTGGTCTGAACCAGCAGGACTCTTCTTACATTGTTATGTTTATTAGGTTTTGAGGTGCATACCTAAACACTTCAGGAATGAGTGTGACCAACAAGTTGGCTGGCCCTGAGTGTCATGACGCCTTCATTCGCCCCTGGCCAGTACAGTGGTACCTTGGTTTAAGAACAGCTTAGTTTATGAACAACTTGGATTAAGAACACTGCAAAGCCAGAAGTAGGTGTTTTGGTTTGTGAACTTTGCCTTGGAAGAAGAACATGTTCTGCTTCCTGTTGAGTGTGTTCCATTTGTAAATTGAGTCCCCCGCTGCTATGGCAAAGCACACCTTCGTTTATGAACGCTTTGGTTTAAGCAAGGACTTCCAGAATGGATTAAGTTCGTAAACCAAGGTACCACTGTACTGCGTTCTGGTGAGTTCCGGCAGGAAAAAAAGGTCCGGGTTGTAACTGCAACTGGAGGGCCATAGGTTCCCCATCCTTTCATTAAGCCAAACTCATTATGGGAATTGCTCTATGTGCTATAGTCCTGACAGCCAAATATAACATATAATTCCCACTGGACTCCACACGCTAATCTCTACTGCTGTCTCAAGCTACTGGTGTCAGGCGACACAAATCCAAAATATTTCAGTGGAGAAGCATCCAAGATGAATGTCAGCCTACAGCTGTTTTTATGTATTTTCTTAGTTTTGCTCTTGTTTTAATTATCCGTTGCTTGTTTTCCTACTGGGCTATCAACTCCATGGCTAATGTTTGCAAAGATGCCCGATGTACCGTGGGTGATAAATGCTACTATTATCTTAAGCAGGGAGAGGCTGGCTGCCCTTTTAATTCAGAGGATCTTCTGGAGGGATGGGGTAGAAAAGGATGGGTGGCAGACTGTTTTCTCAGTGCTGTTCCTTTGATACCATCTTGGCAAAATAGCCATATATTAAAGACAACACAAAACGTTGGCTCAGTTCCGAAATCTAAGGGGACCCGACTAAAGTTGCTTGCTTTAATGTTCAAGGGAAAGAAAAATACTTGGAAGTGCTGTTCTGAACCATTATGAATCAAAGGGATACTCTATTTCCAGATGACACATCATGAATGTGTTTCTCTCAGAGACGCAGGGGGCCACTTTGATTTGTGCTAGTCACAGGCGAGGAAAGCACAGTGGCTTTGGGCACAATTCATCTCAAAACAAAGGCTTTTTCGAGTTTTGCACTGTACTACTGCACTGTAAATTGGGGGAAAGGACCACAAGCCAGAGGTTCCAACTTAACACAGGGCCATTGCTTAATAGTTTTGAGCAGTGTTGCTTCCTCGTACTCTAGTGCATCATATGAACTAGTAAATGTCCAGATAGTTGGAGTATCCAAGCCCCATATCTAGAGCCAAGAGGAAAGAACAGCAGTTGAGCAATTGATGGGAACCCATTCAAAAGACTGTTTATCTTAAGGGTTTACCATCCTGCTTTCATTACTGCCTGGATCCTCCTGGCTTTCTGGGTCACCAGAGGGAACAAGACTTTCAACACCTCCTAATCTCATAACATACTTTGCAATTCTCATGGATGTTTTAAGTCGACATTGCTCATGTCTTGCAGGTAATGAATTGAGAAACTTAGCAATTCTATAGTTTGTCCAAGTTAAAAGGGGGTCTTTTAAAACCTCAAACTGAGGACCTTGTCTCCAAGGATATCTTAGAACCATTTTTTTTTTCTCCCCTGAGGAGAAAAAGCAATAAAACTTCTCTGAGGCATGGTGCAGATGATTATTTAAATAGATAAATAAATAAATAAACCACTGACTTTCTAAAACAATGAAAGGACAGAAGAAATGTCAGGCAGAGATTTCTGCCAACCAGCCTCGTTAGAAGCTTCTTCCCAATGTACAGTCATATTTTATCCTTTCATCAAATTGAAATCAAAAGAGGGCTGTTAGATTTTATAGTGTGTTTGATGGTGCATTGCATCACTAGCTGAATCTTCAGCCTAAATGTTCATTTTGAACAGCGAATTAACTACTTAAGCATCCTTTAGAAGAGGCTGAACCCATTACCTTTGTTTTGTTTTTCAGGTCTTTAAAGAATACCTTGGTGCAGTCATAATTGCCTTCCAGAATTATCTGGGTTTTGGAAGCAAGTTTTAGATGTTTTCATCAAAATATGTTTTCAAGCCTATTACACACAGTGTTCAAAATGGTCCCAAGAAAGGAAGAGGTGATTGTTTCATTCCTTTGCTCTCCAATGTTTAATATGGGTTCTGTTGCAGTTTCATATTTCTTTTATTGTACTGACGGAGAAAATTTATGAACCAAGCCATTTTTAACCATCAAGATCATCATAATCATTGTTGAGTTATATGATATGAATTGCAGAATGGACTCAGGAGATAACGTGATGTGATTGGCTACACTGGCATTGATGCAATTTAAGACTAATGAGGGCTGTTGGGTTTTGATGTGAACAGAGGCAAGAGAAATAAAGTGAAGCAAAAGCTTGAATGCAAAGTGAGAATCTAGATGCATAGTCTAGAAGACCGTGGTGACTAGCCTACACAAAAATGTATCAGATTACAGATTTTGGGGTGGCAAATTATTATGGTAAGAGATCAGTTGGTATCTTGAAAAGAATTACTGTATTTTTCGCTCTATAAGACGCACCAGACCAGAAGATGCACCTAGTTTTTGGAGGAGGAAAACAAGAAAAAAAATATTCTGAATCTCAGAAGCCAGAACAGCAAGAGGGATCGCTGCGCAGTGAAAGCAGCAATCCCTCTTGCTGTTCTGGCTTCTGGGATAGCTGCGCAGCCTGCATTTGCTCCATAAGACGCACACACATTTCCCCTTACTTTTTAGGAGGGAAAAAGTGAGTCTTATAGAGCAAAAAATACGGTACCTGATCGTGACTCAGCAAGTCTTTGAAATGAATGGCTGTGTTGAGAGTGTTGTGTTTGCGGTTCCTGCCTTTGTCAGATTTAACCTCTGTGTGATAGGGGAACAGAGGAAGGTAACAACAGTGATGAGGAGCTGTGTACATTTCCAGGACAGGAAAAAGTTGCTAGAAGGTGCTAACCCTGCAGCTTGCTTACAAAAGGAAGGAAAATATATATATAAGCAATGTACAAGATGAGAAACAATGTAGACCGCGGGCATAGGGAACTTTTCTTTGCCAAGAAGAGAGTTGTGCATTGAAAGGAATAAAAGAACTATTTTCTGATGTGTTCCTCCCCTGCTGTGGAAATCTGTGTATGCCATACCCATGGCTATTTGGTGCAGGGTATAGAGGAAATATGATGCTTTTGTTTTTTCATAACCTTGGAGTTTGCACTGCGCCAATCATCCTACTGTGTTGGTCTATAGTATTTCAGATCCCTCTCTGTAAAATTCCTTGAATACATACCCTGTGTTAGATTCTCCTTGCACAAGCAAAGCAAACTGAAGATGTGAGCTAGAAGCTCTTGTTTAGTTGGGTGGCTCATTCAATAAGTTCCCGGCTGTTGTAGCTTCTCTGTATGCTAGCCATCACACAGGGGAGATTATGAGGGTAAATTACCAGAAGCTTATTAGCAGACTCAAGGTTGCCATTTTAGGATGGTAATGATGAGATGATAATGATGATGATAATACTGAGGAATTATGTTGCACTTCCAGTTATTCAAAGCGCTTCACGTACATTATCTCAATAATCCTTACAACAATCATGTAAAGGTAGATCAGGATTACTATCACCACGTTTCAGATCAGGTGTTGGCATGGGACACATCCCGCCTATGACTACCAAGCAACTTTGAGGGAAAGGTGAGATCTGAATGGGGAACTTAACTGGCTTATAGCTCAGGATCTCAGGCACAATGCTTTGCCAGCTCTCAAAGTCTGCTTGCATTAGCGAGGAACTCCAAAGTATTGTGGCCCTGCTCCTTTGATGGTTATTTTAGATCCATAGAATTCTATACTGTGTAAGCCATGGGAATCAAGAAACCATTTATTATGCTTATGATCGCTATTCCCAGGATCCAAAAAAGGTGAGCTGTGATTCACTGAACTTGTCAGGCTTTACTGACTGCCTTTCATCTCATTTCAACCTCTGATTCATCCCTTGAATGAGAAAACAAATCAGAAGTTCTAGTGGAGAGGGAGCCAATGTGATGCTCTCTAGGGGCTCTTGGACTACAACTCCCATCATCCCTGACCACTGGCCATGCTGGCTAGGGCTGATGGGAGTTGGAGTCCAACAACATCTGGGAGAAATCTCATTGGATACCGTGGTTCTTGTTCATTCAATGATTTCTATGTTGTGATACTGAGAAAAACAGGTCCTATAGAAACAATTTAGCTTTTATTTGTAATTATACAGCAAATACCTCCTGGAGCCCAAGGCATACACTTTAAAAGTTACTTAAAAGTTCCTTTGATTTAGGAAGCACTTTGGAACAGATTTTGATCTGAATTATTCTGTTGTTACTGTACACCTCTGCAACTGAGATCTGAATCTGTTCTTTACATGTCATCCTTATTCCTTAGAAGCGGAAAGGTTATAACTTATAAGTGCTTTGGAAATGATAAACAATCCTCCTCTTTGCATAAAATCTGAAACCAATTATCCTTTTGTGGGGAGGGGGGGACTTTGAAAAGCATATGGTTACCCCCCACCCACAAACACCCTTGTTTCCCAAGCTAGGATATAGTAACACACACACACACACACACGTCATCTAAGCTCTGCTTCTTAAATTCTGGAGCACAGCCATAAATTTTAATTGGTAATGCCAACCTTTGTAATTCAGACTCTCTGAGTCAATTGCACAGAGCATTCCTTCAAGGAATTTGGCCCTCAGAGTAGAAATTGCAAGGTGCCGTAAAGGAACTGTGGCAAATATTCATTGAATTCCGTACATAAACCCTACATAAAATCCCTTCAGATGTATCCAAACCCCTTTTATCTTTACTGCCCAGACACATTTGCATGACTGGCTTCTGAAGAAGCTTGCAAGATGCACATTTCAGGCTCTCTCAGATAGTTAAATGGCATTTTCTTGAACTTTTGGAATATATACTCAAGACTAGAAATGCTTCTAATCTGTTGGTGGTGGTAGTCTAATCGGTAGCAGCAGCAGCAGCAGTACTACATAGCCATTACTGAATATGGTGCTTTAAAGTCTTTTCAAAAGCAAAAAAGGAGGGGTTCATATCCCATGAAGCTTACAATAAACAATCAACAATAGGTCAAACAGCAGACGGATGGGAGGAAGAGGCAAGGACAGCAAAAACTTTCCCCCAAGACTGGTTGTTAAAGGAAAGTTTCCCTTTCTCTTTCTGAGACCTTAGCTCTGATTTGAAGAGCTACAGCAGTTGTTCTTTGCAGAGCTGACAAGTAAATCAGCTGGATGTGGATGTATATGGCCCCCAGGTTTAATAATATTGCCATCCCATGATCTAATACATTGTAGAAAATATGAAAAGAAGACAGGAAAGGAAGAAAAGGGGGAATGGGCGAGTTTATTTGTTACTCAGCCTTTACGGCCAGAGAACTTGGCACATTTACGGGAATTAATAATAGTTTAATATAATTATAATTATTCATAATTTAATGATTTGTCTGCAATTTCCGGAAATGGTTGAAGACATTCTTGTTACGACAGGCTTTCCCAGTTGGATAAATGGGTCTTTACCACAAGTGCCCACTTGCAGTGGTTTTAGTCTTGTTTTAAAGGCACTGTATGTGTCGTTTTTGTGTTTCTAATTATCTTGTGCAGATCACCCTGAGATGGTGGTTTAGAAGGCAATTCATAAATCAATTGTAATAGTAGCTGTAATAATTAGGGAGGTGCCAGAAACTGCCCTATAAGGAAATGGCTCCTCTAGTTGCAAGACCTCCCGCCAAGTACAGAGCAAGCTTACCTAAATATTGGAGCAGGCTAAGCTGAATATCGGGTAATTATATGAACAGAACCCAAATTCTTGCCTGCAGGCACTAGCTTAGCAATACCTGTAAATTCACCATCTACCTGAGGCATGTTCTTACTGGAATAAAAATGCATGTCTCGGTGTGTATCTTGCAGTTGTTTATGGCAACTCCAGCTACTCCCAACATTTCTTTTAGCTTTACAGTGCTGCAAGCTCAGGCACCACATGAGATTCATTATACGCTGAGAACAGGACTGTGTGTGGACAGTTTCTCGAAATTCTTCACCCTATTTTTAAGCAGGGAAAGAGCACGTGCACTAGTTCACTGATTTTCTCCAGCTTCCCTGTTAGCAGTGACAATCCCACAGTTTCTCCCCCCCCCTTTTCGTTTTTATGCTGCCCCTGCAGCGGGTTGCAGAAGCAACTATGCCAACAGCCCAGACACCATTTTGTTTCATCTGCTTTGCCTCATCATCTGTAGCATCATTCTGGGGCAGTGTGTGATTATTTATTTTTATTTTATTTTATTTATACATCACCTGATTTTAGAAACAACCCTCAAAGTGGTTTACAAAAATGGACTAAGCAATAAAGTTATCAATAAGGAAAATCGACAACAACAGCTTAAGACTTTCAAAAAGTTAAAATAACAATGAACTAAAAACAGATTAAAACTTGCATCAACTTTCCAAACATTTGGGTAGGCTTGCCTAAACAAAAATGTCTTTGGCAGGTGCTGAAAAGAGTACAGCAAAAGCACCTGCCTGAGATCAATAGGCAGGGAGTTCCAAAGTGCAAGTTCTTACAGATGCAGAATGGGTATTATATGGCACCTGTAACAGAGCCAGTTTCACCAATTGAATCAGTGAAGTGGGACCTTCTGCTTGCTGCCCGGAGTGACTGGGACAATCCAGTCAGATAGGTGGGGTATAATAAGTATATATTTATTATTACTATCATCATCATCATCATCATCATCACAAAACCTTCGTGTCAGGCTAATGGACTGGTGCCATGCAGGCTGTGCATTGCTTTACAGTGGTACCTCAAGTTACATATGCTTCAGGTTACATACGCTTCAGGTTACAGACTCTGCTAACCCAGAAATAGTACCTCGGGTTAAGAACTTTGCTTCAGGTTGAGAACAGAAATCGTGCTCTGGTGGCACGGTGGCAGCGGGAGGCCCCATTAGCTAAAGTGGTGCTTCAGATTAAGAACAGTTTCAGGTTAAGAACGGACCTCCAGAACGAATTAAGTTCTTAACCCGAGGTACCACTGTACCTGCCTTTCAAATCAGCGAAATGAATCAAATAAACAATAATTAATAATTGGCAGCAGCAAAGATTGTGGGGCTCTCCTTGAATTGCATGAATTGATTCCCTTTTTCTGTTCCCCAGTATTGCTGTTCCCCAGTGACAACCATACATTAATTTAATCGTGACCTTCTAAATCACACTCCCCATTTGCACTCTTCCAGTAAACAGTGGAACTTTGGCCAGGGCTTTCATAACAGCGCATTCCCCACCGGGACTCCAGTTCCCTGCCTTCCACTTGCATTGAATTGCTGTGAGGTTGGTACAAGAGGCTGAAGAAAGGAGAGCGGGAATGCAGCTGAGCTACAAGCATTAAGGGCCAAGTTTTTCTAAGTGTAGATTTCTGAGCCTGAAAAGAAGTGTTGCTTAGTGGTTGAAGCACAGGGGGGCACAGAGACATGAACTCATGACTTTAGAATCTGTGTTGTTGTTGTTGTTTAGTCGTTTAGTCGTGTCCGACTCTTTGTGACCCCATGGACCAGAGCACGCCTTGCTGTGGCGAAGGGGCTTGAATAACTCAGAGAAGCTATGAGCTATGTCGTGCAGGTCCACCTAAGATGGACAGGTCATAGTGGAGAGTTTTGACCAAACGTGATCCACCTGGAGCAGGAACCGGCAAGCCACTCCAGTACCCCTGCCAAGAAAACTCCATGGACAAAGACAACAGGCGTATAAAAGAATCTGTGTTACAGATGCATATTTCTCCCTGAGCCTGTCTCTCTTTCCCCTGGCAGACACTTTCCTTTTTTATTTTTATTTTGGTAGAGACTCCAAGAGAAGCAAGGAGAAAAGTTACCACTTCTGTTACAGAAATAGTAGTAGCCTTCCTGCCTACGCCCCGTTTGCGTGCACTAAATAATTTGAAGGCAAGTAAATTTTAAGAGGCTCTTTGGAAGCTGAAGACAAGTGTTCAGGCAGATGGCGAGAGAAGCCTCCTCAAGGAGGATTAGAGCTCATCTCATTGCCTATAACAGGCCTAACCAGCATCTGGTTGGGGCAGAGATCCGTATCATAACTCCAATTAGCTGTGTTCAGTTAATTGTGTGTGAACAATTGCATGCATGTAAAAAAATGTAACTGGGTGGGGTGGTAGCAGGATTGAAATCATGGTACATGGAGAAAAGGGTGAGGTTAATATTTCTCCTTTGTCATCACCCTGACAAAATTCCTCATAGCACAAAGCTCCTCTTATCTCACACTGGTGGTGGTTCAGTTTCCATAAAGCTATGCTCCATCTCCTGCTGAGTTTGGCTGTGTGAGGCATCTGAAGGAACAGCAAGAATTGTTTTATCTCTCAGAAGCATAAAAAGCAGGGTGAAAGGGCCCTTTCTGGGCCTAGTAAGGATGACATGCTGTTGACTGGAGCCAGTTCTAGGGAGCAACCAGACTGGCTGCCGGCTTGTTTCAAAACACAGGTAGGGGTAGACAAACCAGCCAGCTTCAGTTTATTTTGGTTTCAATCCCTCCTCACAATCTTAAATTCGGTTTTCCACATTTCTACATCAGTTGTGATTTATTTCTTTATTTTAAAAGCATTTTGCAGGCCATTTTGCTGAATGTACAGATTCTTGCAAGCAATCTCACCTAATATAATGCATATATGTATGCAATTTTGAGAAATATGCCCTAATACACACATTTTTATACTCTGAGTTTTTGTAGTTGGAGGACTGTAGCACACAATTCTGGCACGATTGCAAATCACGGGAACACACGTTGGACAAAATTATATGTATTATCTGTGGCCATAAAGCATATGGGAGAGTTACCTTGTCTTTGCCACTCTTCTACAGTGGTAATTAAACATTACCTGTCTGAAAACGATGTCCTGAGGATTAGTTAGAAGCCCTACCTGGCAGCAGAGCAGGGTTCCGTTTGTCCTCGATAGGAGACATGAGGTGGCCGTTTCATTTTATTGTGGGTAGAAATCCCCTTACGCATCCAGCTAGTGATGGGATCTCAAATGAACCAGAAAATTAGCCAGTTTCTCCAGTGACAGTTGTCTCGTTAGACAGCACGCTGCAGGCAAAATTTGCCATGTACAAATCCCAAACCTGCCCATGCAAATGGATACTGTATTTACTTAGGCAAATCTGATATTGATACACTAAAACGTGGCCACTTGAAAAATGAGATGTGGCAGGGTTTGTGTGCAAATATGAGGGCTTTCTCCTTAGGTTCTGCTTTAAACAAATAATTAGAATTAGATTTTTTTTTTTAAAAAAATCAGTCTAGATGGATATACTACTGAAGCTCTCTTTAGGTTATGGTGACAAAATCCTGTATTGCAAGAGTGTTGCTAAGCACATTCCCTTTCAGTCTTGGGCTATGCCTCATTGAACACAAGCCAGCAAAGGATACTCTATCATGTTTGCTTTCATTACTCTTGCAGTAAGATATCTGGGACAGGCTGGCTGCGTAGTTTAATGGAGGATGCTGTTTAGCTTCATTTTACCTTCTGTTGTCCAGGGAGTGGGTGGGATCGTGTTACTGTAAATATTTCACTGGAGGGCCAAGTGGGGCAGTTGGATTGATGATCAGTCATATTTACTTAATGCTTACCTTCAGCAACAGAAGCTCTCAGCTGCTGGTTGTCGCCCACCCCCACCCCGTTTTTCACTGGTGTATTCTTAGGATATCTTCTGCCCTTTGGCTTTTCTTGTGACGTTATTTTCCAAAGCTTACGCTCTTATTGAGCTTCAGCCTAGATAAAATAGGCAACAAACAAACAAACAACCTAGCACACTAAGTGCACATATGGTAGCAATTATATACATCAATAGGCTGTATATATATGGTAGCAACTAGGTGGAGTAGCAAAGAAAAGATGAGGCTATAATGGGAATGGGAGAGAAGGAATGGTAACAGAGAGAGATGTTGCCATGTTGTTCAAATGGTACCAGTTAGGATATTATGTTGAGGCTGGGTAAGATTAGCAGGTAAATTATCAAGTCCTAAATGTATTGATCATTCAGCATTAATCTGTCCCATAAAAATAGATGGTTGAACCCTGGATGGACACTCAACAGGCCTCTGGGATGGCAGAGAATTGTGCACAGCTTATTTGTGCAAGATGCTTTGTTCGGTAATGCACATTGTAATCAGTCTGTTGCCAAACAAAGGCTGCACAAGTATCTTTGATGGGAATATATTGCTTGCAAGTGTAATATTTGCTTTTCACGGTATGTGAATGTGCAACTTTGAAATTCACTTTCTCAAAAGATTAATGTCATCAGGAAAATGGGACAGCTCAAGCTGACAGAGGAATTGACATGAGACATAACAAAAATGGAAAGTGAATGCCAAGCAGTGCATTGTCAGGATTAATTTCTGGGCTGGCGGTGGGGAGGGGGTTGTTGAAGGTTGTTGTTGTTGTTGTGATGATGATGATGATGATTATCCAGCAATCATTTGCACCTATAGTAACTATTATCATTATTAGGGAAATTATTTTCCAGCATTCTCTGTTTCTAACAGAAACTACTTGGTTATGTATAATAACAACCCCAGACTGTTGAATCAACATTGATTTAACCTGTGGGATCTCTCCAGTAGTGGATTCAAGCAATATCCATAGGTAATTGCATTGACTGGGAATTTCTTTCTCACCCTCTTGTATACAAGAGGGTGTGTTTGTGTGTGTGTGTGTGTGTGTGTGTGTGTGTGTGTGTGTTTTGTAGCACTTCTCCGGGTGTCCAAAAGGTCACAATGGGATGGGGCATGAACTGGCATTGTTTGCATTTGGAACAGACCATGTGATAGTCTCTCTGAGGAAGCACAGAACAAGGAAATAAGATTTGTTTTGTTTCCAGCTTGCAAAAGAAAGTGTATGTGTGCATGCAGACACCTGTCTCCTCCCCATCATGCACTAGACAGGACTGACTGAGGATGGCTTGAGGCAGGACGTTTGAGCATTGTCTTTTAAAAATTCCTTTGTTGTATTTTAGCAACTTGTGTTTAAAAAATGTGTAAAACTGTGGAAGTAGCTGGGTGATTCCACACAATCTCCTGGTGCTGGATTGACCGAAACAGGCTTCAGAAGTTGAGGTGGAAGGGTTTATTGCAGACTTAGCTCCATAGTTCTTTAGGCCCTCATCGATGAGCTTTCTACACTAGTGTAACTGGGCTCAAGTGGCAATGTCCTATGGTTGGTAAAAGAAAAAAGCCTCTATGTTCTGACCCTGCTGGACTTGAAAGATTCAAAGCTGTAACAGTTTGTTTCCTAGCCTTCAGTTTAACCTGGTAGAGTTGTATCATAGCTGTTAACTCTGAAGGGAAGAGGGCCCCGCCCAGCTGATAAGCTACCTTTTTCTTACTTAAGTTCACTGTTTAAACAAAAGCATGGAAAAAGAGCATGTTAATTCTTTGGGATGGGGTAGGATATACCAGATTCAGTCCCAGTACCATTTCCCTCTCTGCTTAACAAGTGCTCTACTTCCACCTGTGTCAGGTGAGCCTGTGAAGATGCTGAACATCTGGCAGTAATGGGCCAGATGAAGGTCAACAAAGCCAACTTAAATTGCGGCAGCACAGAGGGATTGTGGGTAAATGGTGTGCAGTAAGTTTTGAAGCTGGAGAAATGAAGGAAGCCCGATTCTATCATGCCCTTCAGTTTGCAAAAGGTCTAAAATTTCTGTCTTTTGAGCCGCATGCATAGATTAGGTAGGGCATTTAATTTTTTGCTGTTTTCTCTATTCTTGAAGGAGGAGGGTTGAATCAACCATGGAATATAATGGTAGCAGTAGAAAGGTTTTATGCCTTTATAGTATGTGGACACCTAAGGCATATTGAGGAGAAACCACTGTGCTTGTTCATAGTGGGTGGCCTATTGGGGTTAAGAAAACACAGCACATATGTCAAAACTCCTGTTACCCCGTTCTTCGTGGCGAGATTGTATATGGATAACTCTGGCCTTTCCAATAGAACTCAGGTCTTGGTGGTAGGCCAGGCAGCAAATCACATTAATACAACGTCAGAGACCTGGAAAGAGATAGGGAAATTTAGGGGGGAGGGCTGTCAAGTTCTTTTTTCTGTTTCTTTGTGAGCCTGACAGTTTGGTTCAGTACAAAGACCTTGGATTGGAGTGCAAGAGAATTGCAGAACTTGAACTACACAAACAGAATGGCAATTTAATAGCCTATATCTGTAGAAGTTGGCTTTGCTGGTGAGCATGCATGAATAAGGGAGTTAATTTTGCCAGTGTATATAAACCAGAATCCTTACGGGAGAGGTTAGGCATTTGCTGTCTTATCACCGATTCAGTTCTTGGCTGGGCTCTGTCTATGTCCTGCCAAATATGCTATAAAGTGAACATGACACTTTGGCTTCACTGAAGTCTAAAAACAAACCTGCATTGATTCAGTAATGCCAGGCAGAGGAAAAATTGTACACTGGGCACTCCATACACACCCAGTTTGGTGATGACTTCTTTTTATTTGATTTATTATTTAAATGCAATCTCTGTTCTAGGTACTTCACCTAGGTAACAATACACAAAATCCACGAAGGGAGCATTTAAAGCAATATAGAGCCATGCTTTGTGTAGGTCTCTGACTTTGTATCTGGTCCAGAAGCTGCAACTAGTCCAGAATGCAATGACCAGCCTGCTCACATCCTACTCCATTACTGAGAGAGCTGCAGTGATTGCCAATTTGCTACTGAGTTAAGTTCATGGCTCTTGTGTTAACAAAGCCCTGAACAACTTGGGCCCTTAAGGGCCACCTGATTCCTTATGTACCACCTTGATCATTGAGATCTTCTGATGGGGCAAAGTTGGCCATTCCCCCATGCCCGAAGGTTAGCCAGTCTTTACCACTGGCAAAACATTAGTGTTGCAGGCGCTGCCCCATGGAACTCCTTGCCAATAGAAGTTTGGCTTGAGTCATCTCCACTTACTTTAGATGTCTTCTGAAAACTCTATGGTTCAGACAGGACTTTGGAATTTGACTTTTTTTAAAAAAAATGCATCATTTTTTATTGACATGTTACTTTTACTGATGTTATTATTGTTGAACACTGCCTTGTTATATTTCTTATAAGAAGGTGGTTTATAAATATAAATAAAACAGAAAGCCGAAAATACCGGTTTGTCAAAAAAAATTACAGCATATGTATTGGTTAGCCATAATGCACAATTTCAATAGCGGTAGTGGGCTCTCCAGACTGTTTGGCCCCTTTTCTTTTTTTGCAAATGTATTCTACAACAGTTCACTAACATGGGCCATATTCACACCCTACTTTTAAACAAGGTTTCCCCAAAGAATTATGGGAACTGTAGTTTGTTGACGACGTTGGGAGTTGTTATGGGACAGGAAGTTGTAATGAGACAGGAAGTGAAGCAATTTGTCTGCCCCAAAACTTTTTGAGGTACAAACAGGAGTGAAAGTGGGATTGCATATAATCATCCTGATAACATCATGAGTACAAATCATCGTGAATGCAACAGTAAAAACAGACATCTGGAGGGACCAATAGAGATAGAGAGAGGGAGAGAATGAACAAGGTGTTAAAATACACAGTGTCGATGTGGGTCATAATAATAATAATAATAATAATAACAATAATAATAATAATAATAATAATAATAATAATAATAATAATAATGCTGGGCTTCATAAAATTCAAAATTTTAACAGCCAGCCTTTCAAGGCTGTGAAAAACTACTAGTACTTTAACTGTTTAATGCCACAAGGGCATTCAGGCCATAATGTACCACACATATGTGTAAAGAAGAGAATGAGGTAGTAAATCTCAGCATGGTCACCAGGGCTCAATGATTAAGAGCAATAAAACATGTGCTGAACTATATAAGACTTAAAACCCCGAACACCAGAAAGTACATTTTATTTTATTTTTTAGTTTAAAATAGCATTTGAAAAACCATTGTAACTGAGAAATGGCAGCAACAGGAATAAGAGTGTGTATTATTTTATCATAATGGATTATATTATATTTGTCTCCCCTTACCTAGCAATATTTTGTTTTTTTGTGTGGTGACTAATAACATTCTCTCCTGCTGCAATTTCTCTAACTCTTTGTGATGTTAGGAAAAGCCAAGAGATAATTAATAACCGTCCTGTGATGATAAGAGGATGGCTCGTAAGGAAATGAAAATGAATCACTAATGCAGTTCAGATATTGTAAAATAGGGGGTAAGATGCAAAAAAGGGGTTGCAGTCATAGCATACCATATGGGTAAAAGTGTTTGGCATGTCCTGAGGAGTTACACTTTGTAGGTATATATCTTAGCTCCATATCTCTATCGCAGTTGTTCTTCAAAACAAATTTACAAATAAGCTGCTGGAATATGCTAATCTCTGACACATCTTTATTTTAAGTGGTATGGTTTTTGATGTGGGTAGTGATCTATCAGGCAGGTAAACCTATTGCACCTCAGCAGGGGTCGCGTGTCCCCTTTCACCACTTGAGGCAATATGGGAACTGCCGCCTTGCCCTGCAGCCGCTGCTGCTGCCACCCCAACCTGCCACCATGGCCTGTTCTGCCACTGCTGCACACCTTGCTGCATTTCCATGGTGGCAGAGAAGCAGTGCTGCCCATGGCGCCAATTTCATGCAAGATCCAAAATTGTGTGAGAGTTTGCATGCCCCACAGGATCTCACATGATGTCGGATAAAATCTCACCCAAAATGGATGCCATCTTGCCCCAAATCAGCACTGATGGCAGCAGTGCATGTACACCACTGGCAGAGGCAGGGGCCAAGCGGGGCACCCATAGGTTTGTCTCCTCAGAGGCTTCTGCCACCTGAGGCAGTGGCCTCATCCTGCCTAATGACAGGATCTCTGTGCCTTAGCATACATTCACTATAAGCTTTGCGGAGGGTACCGTTCTATCACCTCAATTTTTTTTATTTAAACTTTTATATCTGTTAAAAAATATTTTCTGTATATATAAATTAGCAAAACCCTGTTACAGTGCAATGCTTTTTTTTTTAAAAAAAGGGAGGTGAATGCTTTCTCACCACCACCATTTTAACAAGTTTCCTCCCCCACCAATTAAATACTTTCATTCCTCAATAAATGTTAGAAACTGTGGGTTTGTGGGCATTTCCTGGTTAGCAACAGGTGATCTCACTTTAAAGGAATAAGCAGTTAGAACTAAACAAATCATTTATTTAAAGGTCACTTTGATTTTTTTCTAAGTGACCACTGAGATGAATTGGACTTTCTCCCCCTCCCACAGCAACTATATGTCATGCCCACTAAAGTGGAGTGAACTTACTAGGCGGAATATGCAAAAATATCCTCGATTGTGTGGGAAGTCGGATGCAGTTCTGTTTGTAGTGTACAGCTGAAGAGCAGTAGTAATTAGTGCTAGGAACATCAGCCTTGAAGCTGGATATGTGTGGGTGTTAAGGACATGCAGCAGTCATTAGAAAGTGGCAGCCTTTCTCCTTGAGGGTGGTGCATTTGGGCCTGCAGGCATTTCATTTTCCTCATTTCGTGATTCTGCCTCCCACAGATAGTTGAGCCAACAGGAGATCCAGCAGGTGTGTCCACAAGAAGAAAATGTGGCCTGTAGGGAAAAGCTGCAGATATTCCGCAGTAAATCATGCCACAAATTAGGCTTGCTCTGGGCAATGCTTCCAGTCAGAATTATTGCAGCCCTGCTGGAAAGGTGATTGACCCCTCCTCTCAATCCCACCAAGAGCTACTAGGAGTGCAGGTGATATTTCAGTTATTAAGAAGGTTAAAATACCATGCATATGTATTTCAACAGTCTCCATTTTGTTCCAAAACATCTCTGCTGATTATCAAATCAAGATACAGTGGTACCTTGGGTTACAAACACCTTGAGTTACAAACACTTCTGGTTACAGACTCCATTAACCCGGAAGCAGTACCTCGGGTTGAGAACTCTACCTCAGGATGAGAACAGAAATCATGCACCCGGCACCAAGGCAGCAGCAGGAGGCGGCCTCATTAGCTAAAGTGGTACCTCAGGTTAAGAATGGTTTCAGGTTAAGAATGGACCTCTGGAACGAATTAAGTTTGTAACCAGAGGTACCACTGTATTCTTATTCTTATTAAAATCAGTTTTTTTCCTCTCCCCCCCCCCCCCGTAGTGTCAAACATGTATTGTTACTTCAGTCCCTGGGTCTGTTGAGTCATATCACTAAAGCTAATATACAGAGCATAGATGGGCAATCTGTGACCCAAAGGCTATCTTTTCTGCAGCCCTCACTGGCTCCTGAAACTCTGCTTTTCTTCCATTCTATCACATATCCTTCCTTCCTTCTTGTTCATTCCTTCCCTTTTTTTCTGCGGTGTTGTCAAACAACTGGAAAAGGGCAGTACTTTACTCAGTGAAAAGGTTTACCAAAATGGTTGTATCACTTTGGGAAAAAGACATCTCCAACTGCCTGTGCACAAATTGCCACCTCTCTCTCTCTCACCCACCCACCCCCACCCACCCTCCCACCCTCAGAAGGGAATAACTTCCAGAAGAGTTGCTGTACAGTCATACCTCGGGTTACAGCTGCTTCAGGTTGTGTTTTTTGGGGTTGCAGACCGCCAAAACCCAGAAGTACAGTGGTGCCTCGCAAGACGAAAAGAATCCGTTCCGCGAGTCTCTTCGTCTAGCGGTTTTTTCGTCTTGCGAAGCAACTCTATTAGTGGATTAGCGGATTAGCGCTATTAGCGGTTTAGCGGCTATTAGCGGCTATTAAAGGCTTAAGGGATTAGCGGATTAGCTGCTAAAAGGCTATTAGCAGCTTAGTGCCTTAGAAAAAGGGGGTGGGGAGCGGAAAAAAATTGCAAAAATCGCAAGACATTTTCGTCTTGCGAAGCAAGCCCATAGAGAAATTCGTCCTGCGAAGTGCATTGAAAAACGGAAAACCCTTTCGTCTAGCGGGTTTTCCGTCTTGCGAGGCATTCGTCTTGCGGGGCACCACTGTACTGGAAGAGGTTACTTCCGGGCTTCAGCGGTTGCGCATGCACAGAATCCCTAAATTGCGCTTTGTGCATGCGCAAAAGCGCCGAATTGCAACCCACGTGTGCACAGACGCGGGTTGCGAATGCTGCAGGTTGCAAATGTGTATCCTCCATGGATCACATTCACAACCCGAGCGTCCACTGTATTGGTCTCTTATACTTTTAAAAAACATAAATCCTTGGTGCACTAATTTTAGAGTAACTGCATCAAACCTAGTGGGACTTACTTCTGAATAGACTTGCATAAGGTTGGGGATTCGTATTTGAGGCATCCATGTTGAACATTGAAGCAGAGTAGCCTTCATACTGAATTAGTTAACACAGAACAATTTTGTATATGGCACCTCCACTATTACCCACCAGAAAAAGAAATTGTATATGATTCCTGACAGATTATCCCTTGACAGAAAAGAAAAGAAAAGTTTGCCTGCTGCTGATTTAAGAGTTTCTCTGAGGAAAACCTAAGAAACCAGTAGTGGTCTCTTTTCAGTAGCCTCAAGTAGTGTCAGTGGGAATGCAAATATAATCTCACAAGAGTACTCTATCAAGAATAATTTTAAGAATAAACACTGCACAGGAGGAGCATTTAATCAAGTGATGCTCAAAACCCACAAATTAGCACCTTGTGAAGGAACACTGGAAAAGTCATGGTCTTTATACGGCTGAGGTGGAAAAGATTTCGGCGTGCAGTATGTAACACTTGTCATTCTTAGTAAGCCAAGCATCTCAGACAGGAGCTCTAGAAGTGCCAAAGGAAGCCTTCCAAAGCTCAAAAGAGAAAAAGCTCAATCCTCTCCTTCCTTCCAAAGTTATGATTAAAGAAAACATCCCCACCAGCAGAGCTCACTTGTGTCCCAAGCTGGAGTGTTGGAGGGTGAAAGGAATATCTCTGTGAAATCTTCTGAAAACACAAGCTGGTGGCTCCATTAGACTCCTTCAGCTGGGGGGCGCAAAGCCTTTGCTCCCCAGCTGAGCAGCCTGTCTCTTGCCACTGCACCCCCATTAGGAATGCAGCGCCACGCGACATGATACGCAAGTGTCAAGATTATGTCTCTGCAGATGCAAAGTTGAGTCGCTTAGGCCAGCGAAAGCAGCTTTTTCGAATTATCTCCAGACATTTTTGCTAGGCTGCCTGCCTCTCTCTAGATAAAAGCAAACAGGGTAGAATAATTTATAGGTAGAGGCCAATTTGCTTGCAAAGACACAAAAGGCTGCTCCCTCTCTCCCCCCTCCCCTTTTTTCAAAACAAGATACATTGCGCCACATGTGAAATGGATAATTTAGGTTAAAAAAGGGCATCCCTTGCAATTTACTTTGACCCAATTACCACAGAGGCAGGACCACATCTATTTTTTTTAATCACATAGAAAAAACTTATAAAGGAATAAACAGAAACGGAATCTCTCCTTTTTATTGTCAGATCTTGTAGAATTATTTCCTTCTGCAACATTGACTTCTGTTGACACAGTGCAGAGGTATGTAGCCGTGAGTACTGATACCAGCCTGAAGGTACTCGTGGATTGTCAGTGGAGGCGCAGGTGGCCTCCCTGGCTAGCAGCACCTGTTTCCAGTTCCAGCTGTGTCACAATCTGCAGCCCCTTTTGGACAGAAATGACTTGGCGGCTTTATTCCATGCTCTGGCATCTCCCAGAATGGTTTATTGCAAAGAGGTGTACATGGGGCTGCCCTTGAAACGGACTCTTACACTTTCACTGGTCCAAAACCCAGCAGCTGGCTTGCTGGCCAGGATTCCATTCAGGAGAGCTCATATAACCCCAAATTTCAAAGAACTGGACTGATTTCCAGTTCATTACTGAGCTCAATTCAAGGTGCTCACATTGGTCTTTAATGCTCTTAATAACTTAAGCTGAAAATAACCAGAATACCACCTCCTTCCCAGTTTGTGTGAAGACTGACAGATGAGACCTCTTGGGAGTTTTGCCACCCTCAGAAGTGTGGGTAATGATGGCTTGGGAGAGGGCTGTCTCTGTTGCAGCCCCTAAATTGTGAAAATCCCACCCCACAGATGTATGTCTATCTTCCACATGTGCAGAAGACATACCATATATATTAGAACACAGCCTGTTCTTCTGATTGTAAAATGTTTTAACTGATTTCAATATTGTATTTTTAGATCTTTGCAACCCAACCCATCCCATGAGCTTATTTTGAAGGGTGACTAAGAAATCCAATAAAATAATTCTAAAAGATGTTTCTAATAATAATCATAAAGGGGCAAATACCATACTGATTTTATCCCTTCCCAAATTTTCACCAGTATTTTACCTGTGTTCAGGTTGGATAGAGAGTGTGACTGTTTCAAAGCATGCTTTTCTTGTGTGCTCTGGATTCCATCACGGTGTTCCGTTGCGCCAGAAGTGGTTTAGTCATGCTGGCCACATGACCCGGAAAGCTGCCTCTGGACAAATGCCAGCTCCCTCAGCCTGAAGTGAGATGAGGACTGAACCCCATAGTCACCTTTGACTGGACTTAACCGTCCAAGGGCCTTTTACCTTTTTTACCTTACTCCCAGGCCCAAAGTCTTGTCCAGGGGTCCTTGACTCCTTTTTGTGTGTGTGTGAAGTGGGCATTTAACTGATCTCTATATAGAGCTACAGCTGATGCTTCTGCAAAAATATGCTCTTGTATGTTTATTTCCTATGAATTTATTTTACATAAATACATACTGGTACATATTTTTCACCCCAGAGCAGCTTGCACAGATCATTGCAAACAAGATAGCTCCTGGCTCAGACATACAGTCTAAAAGACATGGCACAAAAGAAAAAGGGGTTGGGGAGGGAGAAGGGGAAAACAAAAGCAAACTCAGGTACTAGTTCCAAATGTTTATTATTTATTTGTTTATTTAGTTCTATGCCTCCCCATTTTACCCTGGGAGAGAAACCATTTAGGTAGCTACTGCTAGGTGACGGTTGAGGAAGATGCACAGTCAGTAGTTCTCTCAGCAGAGACAATGGAGTCACTTGGCTTCCTTTCTCTTCTTCTGTTCTGTAACCTGATTTCTGAGCTCCTCGTAAATAGAAAATCTCCATGTATTCCTTTTTGCCTATTAGTTGGTGACAAGGCACACCTGACGGACCCGTATCTCTTGAGCTGGGAAATAATACCAGCTCTGTGTGTAACAGGTACGTGCAGCGCACTTTCTTGAGAAATGAGTTGTCACGCTTGTCTCCTTAGCCCACACCATTAAAAAAAAAAGAAGTTTCAATTTTACAAGGTTTAAACTGAAACCACCTTGAGAAATGTGGCCTTGAGGGAAGGTGAATCAAGACACCAACTGCTCTGTTCCGTAGCAGTCTCCTCTTTGAGAGGGAACACAGTTTAATATCAGTCCTGGAGCTGATCATCTGTTCCTTTCAGCCCAGTGGAGTGAAAATGGCATAGTGGTGGCCATCTGGAGGGAGATTATCTGGAATAGCAGCGCTCACAGTTTTCTATATTAGAGGAAGCCGAGATCCACTCATTCACAGGTGAACACTTCATCATTACGGACTCAGGGTTGACACCAGAGAACTCTCTAAAGCGTCAAGCTCAAGCAGGACACTGGAACACATTTGCTTAGCGGCACTGAGCAAATTACACCTGTGTTTCGCATGCTGCCCTGCTCTGCCATCTGCTTCTGAATGTAGTCAAAAGTATTTGCTTTATTTTGAAAAGGAGGAGCCCTTTGCAGTCTGTGCTCGATGCCATATCACTTGCAGTTTTGAAAATGAGATTGCGTGAGCTAATTCAGTCCACAGACATTTACATTCAAGGTCACTGCACAGGCCAAGTTGAGAAGTGGCCTGAGCCTTAACAGCTTGTTGGTTTCCATGGTTTGGTATGTGCAAGTGTTGTGAAATAAGGTGACCCAGTGGCAAAAATGACTATACCTTTAGGAACATCTTGTTTGACCCAGTCTTGAAGCTTGACTTCTTTAGTCTGCATATTACAAGTTTATGACACAATGTGTTGAGTTAGGTGTCATTTGCGATGAAGGATGGGATATCAGTTTAATAAAAGAAATAAATTTGCTTGTGTGGGGGGGGAATAGTGAAATACCAAATAAAGGTGATAGAGGTGTATAAAATTATTCATGGTGTGGAGAAATTAGATAGAGAAAACTTTTTATCTCTCTCTCTCATAAAGCTAGAGCCTAGGGCTATCCACTGAAGATGAATGCTGGAAGATTCATGTCAAAAGAACATAAAGGTAAAGGTAAAGGTACCTCTGCCCGTACGGGCCAGTCGTGGCCGACTCTAGGGTTGTGCGCCCATCTCACTTAAGAGGCCGGGGGCCAGCACTGTCCGCAGACACTTCTGGGTCACGTGGCCAGCGTGACAAGCTGCATCTGGAGAGCCAGCGCAGCACACGGAACGCCGTTTACCTTCCCGCTGGTAAGCGGTCCCTATTTATCTACTTGCACCCGGGGGTGCTTTCGAACTGCTAGGTTGGCAGGCGCTGGGACCGAGCAACGGGAGCGCACCCCACTGCGGGGATTCGAACCACCGAACTGACAATCGGCAAGCCCTAGGCACTGAGACTTTAACCCACAGCGCCACCCGCGTCCCTCCATAAGAACATACTTCTTAGTTAAACTATGGAATTGGTCTCACAAGAGGCACCGATGGCCACCAAGCTGGGTGGCTTTAATGGAGTATTAGCTTTATCCCCCATGAATTTTGTCTGTCACTGGCTTTTAGCCATGAGGAGTATATTCTAACTCCTCTGTGGGAGATAGAAACACAAGTGGGGAGAGTGTTGTACTTGGGATCTGCTTGTGGGCTTCTATAAAAATAGAATGTATCACTAGATGGGCCACTGGCCCAATTCAGCGGACTATTCATATGTTCTTATGGAACATCTATCAGTACTGTACTTTTTTCTTTGGTCTTTCTATTTATAAAAGGAGCTGTACTTATTAGCAATGTGCAATATTTTTCACTGGCTTTGTACCATATTAAATGGTACAAAGAAATGCAGTAAAAAGAAAAGGCAGAGCCTGAAGTGGACTCTGGTCCACAAAAAACTAAATAGATTTTTTTTAGCCTTTAAGGGGGGAGGCATTGTTAGGAGGTGGAGCCCAGGAACATGTCCCAGCTCTGTGCTCCTATGTCTTTTGGGCTAAGCTATATCTTGCCCCCTATTGCCCTCTTTTATTTTATTTTTTAGATTGCTTACAGTGCAGCTGGGTCCACTGCAAAGTGAACCCAATGTCTTAATCTGCCAGAGGCACTCTGTACATTTCTGTGAATTGGTGTTGAGGGCCTATACTTTGAATCCTTTACATGGTAGAAGTGTGCCCTTAGCAACCAGTCAAAATAGTATGAGGAATTACTCGCTGAGGTAATTTGTGCCCTGATTTGCTGTTCTGTTCTGAAGGAGTTTCCCCCTATATGTTTAGCGGTTAACGATTTCTGCTATAGATGAAGCCTAAGCTAAGAAAGGCAAAAGCTCTCTGTTTATTTCTCTTCATATTATATTATGTTTTTGTAGAGATTATCCTGCAAAATATTATCCACTCCTTTTCTCCCTGGACTCCATCCATGATATTCAAATGACTCAGCTGACAATTGTCACTTATTCAATGGCATTTGATAAATAGCAGAGGCAAACATTTTGTTTTTGTTTTTTATAATATTTTATTGGTTTTCATTATAACAGACATCTTATAACATTAAAAAATAAAAAATTGAATAACTGTATCATTTTGCATAATGTTTGTACATTCAATACAGTACCGAAATATGGAATTTCTCCAATCCCCCGACTTCCCCCTACCCCCTCCATGGTTCAATTAATTCATTGTTAAATCGTTCAAGTCCAAATCATATTTCCATCCATTCATATCTATTTTTATCTATTAAGATAGTATTGCAAGTGTTTTTTAGAACCCTGCTGATGTATTTACTTGTATACAATGCTTTGTCATATATGCAATAAAAGTTTCCCATTCATTTTTAAATTTGTTATCATCCTGATTTCTAAGTCTACCAGTTACTTTGGCCATCTCTGCATATTCCATTAACTTAATTTGCTGATCTTTTTTGAGGGCATTTTTCCTCTTTGCAGCATTGGGCTATTAATATTTGTGCAGCTGGTCTGATGGTCTCCCTCACTACCTCCAGAAGCAAACATTTTGGAGGCAGCATTGGTGAGGGAGACCATCAGTCATGATGTAACTAAGGTGCACATCAGAGTTTCATTGTTGTTTTAAACATGTTCCTTCTCTGATCCCAACACCACCACTTAAAGAGAGCCCATCTTGCAGACCTGGGGAAATGGTAGGAATAGATGACTTTGTTGTTTATCTCATCAAATACTGTAGCAATGCTGGAAACATGTTTGGGTTTTGAAGAAGTAACAAAGGGGGGGGTGGATGAGACATTTGCAGCTGAATGAGAGCTCCCCCTACTGCTGGTCAGAAATAAACTCTTGTGGGCTCCTCCTGGATGGTGAATTCAAGGCATCAAGGTGGCTCTTGTTTCAAAATGTGAAGGTGCTGTAAATAGGTTTTAGTTAGCGGGTGTTGTGTTATGCACAAGTTTTCGGTAGTTTGCATCATTCCAGCAAATGTTTCTCAGTTTGGAATGGTTGAAGCGGAACTAAAAATGAGAAGAGCAAAGGAATGCCGAGCAAGCAAAGGGACAGTATCTGTGCTTTGTGCTCTAACAGAAGAAATAATGGTTGACTTCAATGCTTTTCTGGCAATGCTGCTTTCTAGCATGTCTCAGACAGCATACTACAATTCCCAGAATTCCCTGGAAAGAGTGGTCAGTGGTTAAACCACTCTGGGAACAGATGCTGCTTCAAATGTATAGTGTAGATGGAGCCCATGACTAACTCAGACCCATTTGTTTCAGTGTGCCTTCTCCAAGTAAAAGTTAGTTGAATACAACTCACTGTGGTTGAGAAACCAATGTGAGTATAATGAATGAATAATAAGTCTAATATGATTTTAATGAATGATTTGATTAACAATGCATCTGAGATCTTTAATAATGGAAACGCATGGGATTGAGAATGGGAAAAAAAACACACCACCAGATTTATGCACTGCTATCAAATATGATGTACGGGATAGGCATATTAAATCTAGATGCTCCTTACTACAATGGTGGCTTGTGAAAAGACATTTGGATGTCATGGCTGACCAGGATTTGAATCTTGGTTTCCCAATAATCTATTCACTCTGGTACTTGAGAACTGAATTCAGGGTCCCTGAGCTAGTCAGGTTTGAGACAAATAAGCTATGCCAGCAATGTAGTGTAATGCTCTAAAGCAGATACTCAAATATGCCATATTTTGTTCCAGAATTATTACTCATTATCGGACAGACAGACAGCTGAGCTTGGGAGGATACTGGGGCCCTTGTGTGCAAGTGGTTGTCATGATTAAGATGGAAGAATTCAAGTGAAATTAATTATAGGAACCTTTCTTTTTTTTTTGTCCTTTTGTTATGCAGTTCCGTGCATAGTTTTCTCATGCAGCATGTGGCCTATTTTCACTCTCCAAAGCTTTAATTAGAAAGCCTGGTTAAAAGCAAATTAATCTTACTGTGATGTCATACTCTCCTACATCTTCACATGCAGGATACAGAATATAAGGAGAGATCTCATGTGCACTCAAGCATCCAGCACACGTAGATCATCTCTGGAAAATCAGATAAACATGTAATGAGTTTTAAGTGGGGTTAAGCAGATGTGATCCCCACATATTTACGGAAGATCTGAAAAGTGATATGAAAAATGCTTGCTTTAAAATTACCTCCATCTACTTCCCCGTCCACCAAATAAGAGGTAGAAATGTGCAAAAAGAGTGAGATTGTTTTAAGCTTTAAAGTTTTCGTGTTGGTTCTTAAGTTTGTTCCAATTGTATGATCCCATGGCTACCATACGGGGAAAATACAATTAAAAAGTTTCTCAGTTACCAACAGGAGATAATATTAAAGGAAGCTTATGAAAGTGAAAGTTCCCCTCCCTTAACATTTTTTTTTAATTACTTCCGTTTTTTTAACCACTTCCCATAAAATATCTTCATATCAACAATAAAAACAATGCATAAGAATTCCATATTAAAATGTCCATATTTGCAAACAATTAAAACATCTCTCTGTGTGTAAATAACTCCACTTTAAAGGATTATTGAAAAAGGAAATTCTTCAGTAGGTGCCAAAAAGACAACAGAGGACCAGTCTGATATGTAATAAGGAACTCCAAAGGGGAGATCCATCCATGCTAAAGGCCCGATTCACATTTTACTTTATCTGCAGGAGATCCTGTCCTGCAAAGTACAGTGATCTGTTAGCTAGCTATATATGGCATGAAACAAACCTTTTAAATACGTTTTAAAAGGAATAAGAAAGGAAAGTTTGTTCATTCTTGCAGCTTACTTTTAGCAAAATAAGATTATATGATAGCAAAACAGTTTGAAATTGTGCAATAAAAGGAGCAGGAGTAGATTTAACTCTGACTCAAAGAATCTGACACAATAACAACTGTCTTTAGAAAAGGAACCCCAGTGCAGGGGAAACAGCTTTTGACCGCTAAAGGAAGAGAATATAATGGTACCTTTTCATGACTATAATTACCTAGCTCTAAACTTCTGTGTATGAGAGATTTAAGCAATTTGCAGCAAAAGAGCAGCATGGCAAAAACATTGTTGCCACAGTGGGCAGAAAAGTAAGCAAAGATACGGTATAATTCCTCTCTGTTTGCTCACAGGCACCCTGGATATTTATTATTAAACTTAATGATGGGAGGGAGAGACTTCTCAGCCTTATTAATGTAATTACCGTAATCTATTATCAGCTTGTGAGAATAAGGAGGTATTTAGTCTGAAATCTGAGGTTGCTTCCAGATGACCTGTTTATTGAGCATTCATCCATTTGTTGGGGATGCTGTACCAGCCACATTCGCAGCATATATTTAGAGCACTGTGATGCCACTACAAATGGTCATAGCTTCCCACAAAGAATTATGGAAATGGTAGTTTATTGTGGATGTTTAGAGTTATCAGGAGGCCACTACCCCCACTCTCAAAGCTACAGTTCCCGAGTGGTTTAATAATCAGGCTCTCTTCACAGGGAACACTAGAAATGGCAATTCTGGGAGGGAACAGGCAGCTCCTAAACAACTCTCAGCACATTTAGCAAACCACAGCTCCCAGAATTCATTGGGGGGTGGGAACTCTTATTCTCAAGGGCTTTCATAGTGTTTTCATTGTGTGCTGTGAATGCACATACAGTACCAGCTATTTATTGAAGATTCATCTGACTTGTTTGTGGGGAGGTTCTATGACATTATGTCATGCAATTGTTATCCCACAATTTCCTGTGCACTTTATTGTCACTTTTCTTGCCAGAAAGTCTGATTTCTTTTGGGGGGTGGGGGGTGGGGGAGGGCAGATTTGTTCCACAAGAGCACCAAATCCATTTTAATACTGAAACCTGAATTTGCCAATATGAGAGTGAGGCTGTGGGCATGTATGTGTATATTCAAAGCACATTTTCCACCCAAAGATTCCTGGAACAATAGTTTACTCCCGTCCCACCAAGCAACAGTTCCTGGGACCCTTCACAGAATTCACAGAATTCTCTTGGTGGGGGGGTTGCTTTAAATGTATGCTGTGTATGCAGCCTGAATCCCACCTGAAAAAGGGAAGTTCCCAGAGAAAATATTATCCAAACCAAATTTTGGCATGCAAAGCCCGCGAGAGTAAAAGCAACAGTGCACAATTCCTCATTTCCCCAGCCCTACTCCTTTTACTTTTAAATGTGTTTGCATTGCATTCTGTACCTTGAAAGCCCAGGTTGGTTCTTTCTTCTAACGCATAACGAGACATCCCCTTGTATGTATTTACTGTCTGTCATTAAAAATGGAGCTAAGCAGTTTGCGGCTCATTTTTACAGGGTAGATCTAACTTTCTTCTCACATCTGCGAAGACGTGGTAGCAGCCAATAACACTTTTATACAATACTCTCCCCCCCCCCACCTCCCTGCTCTTGATTACATAAAGATTGTGTTAATCACTTCGAAAAGCCAAAACACATTTTAAACAGTCTCAGGGGGATGACTATTTTCAAAGCTAATCCTTCTCTACAATTAAACAGTTATATGCTAAGCCTGTGAGAAATTAAAGGAAGCCTCGTTTTCCTTCCATCTTCTGCACCTTGAGTCAATAGGAGAGTGGTAGGTCAGTAGATAGGGAATCTGTGGCGATCTGGATGTTGCTCAACTCCAATTCTCATTGGCTGCACCCAGGGCAGTGGGATTCACAGTCCAACTGAATGGCCCCTGGAGCCCCAGCCCTGTTATAAGACACCAGGACAGCACTGAATGAATCAAAGCAATGCAAACAGAGCTTAGTTCCTAGGCATCAGGCAAGGCATATTTCAACATAAAAACTCTTGCTGCTCTGCAGCCAGAGCCCTCATGCTGATGCTTCAGTATGAAGAAGGGAAAGGATTCATCAGAGCACATGGTTTGCATGCAAAAGGTCCCAGGTTCTCTCCCCAACATCTCCAGGTAAGGCTAGGAGGGAAACTCTGAAGACCTACAGCCTGTCAATGTAGACAGTACTGAATTAGAAGGACCGGTGGTCTGACTTTGTATACAGCACCTTTTATGTTTCTACCACTATGCTGGTTACGGCATCAGGGGTTTTACACCACCAGGGCTCCCAGAAGAAGTGTTCTAAGTGCATTCAGTAAATGTGCTCAGAATCCCCCTTGAAGATCAGAAGTGCTCCCTCTAACATGCCAGACCCTGAAGATCAGAAATGAAGCCGGCAGGGTCTGGCATGTTAGGGGGAGCACTTTGCTCCCCCTTGGCATGTTCTTTAAACATCTAAATACTGGCTCCAGCCTTTTGGCCCTTCAGCTTTTCTGCAAAACCATTACTCACACATATCGGGGAAGCTACCCCCTCCCCCTAGATTTTTGATTAATGGTTTTAATGTAAACTTCAAGAAGAGAACCCTGGTGAAGATTATGTGTGATGTAAATAAGTCAGTTTTAAGTTTTGATTCGAATGACTGAATGGATCAATTAAATCAGTACATGGAAGCAGCTTCCTTAAGCAGTGCCTTGTACATAGTTTACAATACATTGCGACACAGAAAAGCAATCAAAGCTTTGAAAGGCTGGAAAAAGGATACAGTTGAATGATGATCCTGTCTCCACTATTAAATGGAACAAATTTATTTAAAATATACATTTGTACAAGAGTATTGGCACACTGGAATAGATTTGCGTCTTAAGGTTTCACACAATCGTGTTTTCGAGTCAGAAGTACAGATCTTTCAGGATTTGATTGATCCTGTGGGATTTGATTGGTTGTTTTGCTACATCACTTGAGCCACAGTCCTAAACAAGAAGGCATACTTTGCTGCCTCCATTGCATCCTCATTATACCATTTGGCAGAGCTTTTCCTGGTAGTATGAGGCCTTTTACAGCCTGGAGATAGCAGAAACAATAGCTCACTGTGACTTGTTTGCAAAGCATTTTGAGGATAACATTGCTTGCATCCACTACAACCTTTATTCTTCTGTTACAGCATATGAATCTCAAGGGGTGTCCAGAACACTATCCTGTTGTGTTGGTTGAGTTTCAATTAGTAAGGCTGGGGTAAAAGGACCCCTGGATGGTTAAGTCCAGTCAAAGGTGACTATGGGGTTGTGGCGTTCATCTCGCTTTCAGGCCAAGGGAGCCGGCGTTTGTCCATAGGCAGCTTCCCAAGTCATGTGGCTAGCATGACTAAACTGCTTCTGGTGCAATGGAACACCATGACGGAAACCAGAGCGCACGGAAACACCGTTTACCTTCCCGCCGTAGCAGTGTCTATTTATCTACTTGCACTGGCATGCTTTCGAACTGCTATGGGAGCAATGGGAGCTCACCCCGTCACAGGGATTCAAGCCGCCGACCTTCTGTTCAGCAAGCCCAAGATACTCAACGGTTTAGACCACAGCACCACCCATGTGGTCAAGGTGTTTGGATCAGTCAGGGTGACTGCTTACCCTCTGGATCCTTGCCCCTCTTGGTTGATAAAAACTAGCAGGCAGGGGACAGCTGGCTGGGCCAGGGAGGTGATTAATGACTCCTCGTGAAAGGGGGTTGTCCCTGCCCGCTTGAAGGAGGAAGTGGTAAGACCACTGCTTAATAAACCCTGCTTGGATTGTACAGCTTCCAATTGTCCCTTCTTGGGCAAGGTGGTTGTGGCAATGGGTGGTTGGGCAATGGGTAGTTGCGGACCAGATCCAGGTGCTCTTGGAGGAAACAGATGTTCTAGATCCATTTCAATTGAGATTTGGGCACAGAAACTGCTCTAGTCACCTGTAGGATGACCTCTGTCTGGAGAGAGGCAAGGAAATGTGGCTCTGTTATCTCTACTTGACCTTTCAGTGGCTTTTGACCATGGTATAATTCTGGAGCAGCTGTCCAAGTTGGCGGTGGGTGGCATGGCTTCCAGTCCTACTTGGATGGTCTTTTCCAGAGTGAGATGTTTGGGAAGTGCTAGTCAGCTTTGTGAAGCCTTCATTGAGGGATTCCTCAGGGTTCGTCTTTATCTCCCATGCTGTTCAACATCTACATGAAACCACTGAGTGGGGTCATCCAGAGTTTTGGAGTACGCTGTCAGCAATAAGCTGATGACACGCATCTCCTTTACATCTGCGGGTGTAGCAGTGGATGTGTTGGACTGCTGCATAGACTGGATTAGAGCCAATTAACTGAAGCTCAATCCAGATAAGTTTGACACACTGTTAGTGTTAGACCAGATGGATGGGAGGTAGCTGAAGAAGAAGAAGAGTTTGGATTTGATATCCTGCTTTACCACTACCCTAAGGAGTCTCAAAACGGCTAACATTCTCCTTTCCCTTCCTCCCCCACAACAAACACTCTGTGAGGTGAGTGGGGCTGAGAGAATTCAAAGAAGTGTGACTAGCCCAAGGTCACCCAGCAGCTGCATGTGGAGGAGCGGAGACGCGAACCCGGTTCACCAGATTACGAGTCTACCACTCTTAACCACTACACCGCAGCTGACCCTACACTTCCTCGGAACGTAGCTTGGGGATACACCTTTTGTCTATGCTCTAGGGTAGATTACTGCAATGTGTTATACGTGGGGCCACCTCTGATGACGGTTCAGAAACTTCGGCGGATGCAGAATTCAGCAGTCAGGTTGCTCACTGGGGCAAGACGATTTGAGCATATAACACCCATCCTGTCCTGACTTTACTGCCATTTATTTTCCTGGCTTGTAGCACTGGGAGTAAACCCCTTTGGATCCAGCTTAGCTTATTTCTGAGCTGATTTGCATAGGATTGCTACTGCGGGTTAAGTCCTGGTGAAAAAAGCCCCCGGCTATCATTAGTTTCAAGCTCCTTTTCTCCCAACACTTTCTCCCCGGCATCGAATCACTGCATCTCTCTGCTGCTAGCGGCTTGCTTTATAAACATAGTGGGTGATACAGCTTCTGCCCTGAGGAATGTACAGTTGACAAAGGTAATTGCAGAGGGAAACAAAGCTGCATCGATCAGGCTGACAGTGGACACATGCACATTGAAGCCATATGCGCTAGTTATTGGTTGCATTTCCACTCCACACACTTCGTCCTGCATTCACCCCTCCTCTTCCCTTCCTCATTCATCACGTTTGTCTTCTCTGCCTCATGCCTGTGGCTTTGGCCTGTTCCCTTTCTAATTCTAAATTCCATTAGTAATGAGGCAGAAAGGCAGGTGTAATTAAACTTGTGTCAAGAGGGATATGAACAAGGAGAATGCAATATTCTGGCGAACAGGCTTTATAGGGTAGTTTCCTATTAATGTACCAAAATGTGGGTGAAGCTAACCCAGACTTTAGCTAGAGACATAATATTTCTTGAAAAGCTTTGTTGTTGGGGAGAGACATTTAGGGGGGGAATGAAATATATCAAATACTGGATTGCTAATCAGACTTACTTTACTACTTTAAGAATATGGAATGTACTGTGTATGACATAGCACATAAAACTGCATTTTTGGAGGGGTATATTTGGATCCATTTAAATGTATAAATGCCTTTGAACCATAGAGATCCAAAATAGATATATCTTAGTCTCTGCCTATTAGGAAAAATAGAAGTGTCAAATTTGTGAGAGAAAGGATAGCCATAGAATGAAGCAAAGACAAATATCAGAGGCTGAAAGGAGAAAACTGACATTCATAGGACAGGCCACACACCACAAGGAAGAATGGGGAAGGGGAATCATGTCATCGGAAAAGAAAGATATAATGCACAATTGTTAAAAACGAGGAAGTTGGAGCATTTTTCCAACTTTAAAAAAAGGAAAATAAAGAGAAATAAAGTCCTGATAGACAGAAAAACTTGGATAAGGTGTGTATGTTAGAAGAGCAGCAAACAATAAGTGCTTCAAAGTACATTGTATGAGCTTCAGTAACAATAAATTAATTATTGTTATGATATATACATAAAAGTATAGAAACCCTGTGATGGGGTGGGATAGGAGTACACAGGAGAAACAATAAATTAGAAAGTAAATAGAAAATGCTAAAAGAAAGAATAGAATAGGTATAGAAAATGGGAGAAATGGAGGCATTATTACAGTTTGAAAAGGGGAATATATGAAAATGAATGACAGCCATCCATATGTTCCATGAAATGAGCACCAAGCAAAGTTACAAAGTTAATAGAATGAACTCAGTGAGCGGAAGAATTGTATAAGTAACTGAAAGAAAACCAGAGGCATTTAAAAAGCATTAAAGCGTTTTGACATTTCACCCTGAAAAAGCAGTAACAATAGAGGAAAGACATCAAGAAGAAAAAGAACAGTATTCGTTTCAAGCTAGGTCACCAAGTATTTGAAAACAGTTCAGAGCAGAGTAGCATATATAGTGTAGAAAAGAAAAGAAATGAAGGGGGAGGAATCACAAGCGTTGAAAAATACGCTGAAAAATATTATAAAATATTTAAAACACTAGGGATGGTGGAAGCATTTCAAGTGAGAGGGTCAAAGTTGTGCAAGAGAAACTAGTTGAATGGGGTGGGGGATTTTAAATGGGACCCAGTCCACCTTCAAGCTGGGCTAAATTCATAATAGAGCTTTCCTCGTATTTCATCTGCTCCTTTTCCCCTCCCTCTTAGTTACTTTTCATGCCCATTCCTTAACAGACTACAAGGACAAAAATAAAAATAAAAATAGCAAAATATATCCCCTTGTTTTTAATAATTATTTAATGTAATTATTTAATGTGATTTGATTTTTATCTCACTACATCTGAGTAAAGGGCAAATCCTTACAAATAGTACTGATATTGCATAGAGAACATAATATCAGAAAGATCCATAACTTCTTATTCTTTGACCACGAAGTCCATGGGCTTCAGAAAACAGATTTGCATGAATTGAAAGGGTAATAATAATAATAATAATTTATTTATACTCCGCCCATCTGGGTGGCTCCCAATAGAATATTAAAAACACGATAAAACATGTTTAGACAGCCAGGTTTTATCCTAATTTACTCGGTGGCTGTTTGTATCATAGCTGGACTTAACTCCTACCTTTCTTAAAGTAGCATGTGCCTCTCTGAGGGGATTCTCATTTTATTTGGAATGATTGAACGGAAGGCAAATGGATAGACCAGTGTGATGTGAGTAGATTATCAGTCTGGGAAACCTGAGCTCACGGCCCCATTCTTGTGCCCATCGCTATCTCTTAACATAACCAACCTCACTTGGCTTTTGAGGGAGTAAAATGAGGCGGTGAGGTAATTATGTATGCCACTCTGTGATCCTTGGAGGGAGGGTGGGGTGAAAATGAACATAGTTTAATTGGGTTTGCTTTTTTGAGGGAGAAGGCAATTGGGAGACGTGTTGTTGCACACACAAATGTAAGGTTGTGGTCATCCAGCAGGAGCATTGTTGCAAAAGTGGGTTTACGTGGCTGTAACCTGAAGACTGAAAACCTTCCTTTAGTTTATTTGTGTGTGTTTTTAAAGGGGGGGGGGTCATGATGGCCAATCTGGTTGGTATGATTTAGAAGGGAGGCCAGGCACGTTAAAGAATGATAAACTGTCACAGAAGATGTGTGTTAGAATGTAATCCTGTTAAAAATGTCTCTGCAGTATCACAGCATCTTACATAATTGAAAAGGAACTGGTCCTCTATGACAGAGGCGGCTTGTAAGAGATCAAAGCCTCAAAAAGTGCATTAGGTAATCTGTCCATTTCCACAGGAGCACAGGGCACACCAGTGAGGCAAAAATTGAATGTTCTGCCTTAACCAGGTGTGAGGCTATGATTTGGATTGTGCTGTGAAAAACAAAATAGATCAGTTTATTTAGCTAGCTAATGCCGGCATCTCCCCCCTCCATGTGCACACGAACACACACACACACACACACACACACACACACACATTTGATACAGTTTGGGTAAAATCCTGGCAGCTGTTAATTACCTACAATTCAATTAACAGTGGGAGCTTAATGTGTGCCATACTCCTCTCTGTACTTTACTCTATTATATAAGTTACTGTAAGATCAACTAATGCCATCAGTTCAAACAAATGTATTGAAATGTAAGTAATGGAAGCATTGCCCCCTTATTAGAAAATACAAATTAATCATCAAGCGTGAGATCTTTCATAACCAGCATTATCCCAGCATGCTTTAAGGAACTAAATATTTCAGCTTTAAATTTAAATAATGAATAATGCCAGAGGGAGAAAGCAAAATTAGGACTGCTTTGAACATTACTGGCTGAACTGCATGGTAAAACCTTTCCAAATGGAACAGAACACTCTCTCATTTATCATCCCCAGCATCAGGTCATCAAAGATACTAGAGGTAGTATTGTCAGTGTAACTACTAGCCGTTGATAGCTTTGTCCTCCATGAATCGGTCTGAGCCACTTGTAAAGCCAGTCAAGTTGGCGGCCATCCCTACATAATGTGGGACGAAGTTCCACAGTTACATTGTACTACGAGAACAATATTCTCAGGGCTGGTGCTACCATTAGGCAGAGTAAGGAAGCTGCCTCAGGTAGCAGTCTCTGGGGGACAGTAGGGGCAGCCCCAGCCATTTCTCTTTGCATGATATCAGAGCTGTGTGCCTGTCACTGTAGGTAGGTAGGTAGGTGTACGTATTGCATAACATTTATACACAGCTTGGTTGTACAAAACTTCAAAGCGGTTTACATTAAAATAAAGAAAAATTCACAACCATACTTTAAAACATGCGTGGACCCTCTAAACTAGCCTGCTGCTCTCAAGGTCAGTGGAGGATGCTATCCTATTGCCAGTATTAAAGTAAGATCCAATCAGCTTCTTGTGTGCAAAATGGGGAGGTGCCATCTTGTCCTCTGCTTCAGGTGGCAAATAGGCTTGGGCCAACCTTGCATGTGCGGTGTGAAGAATTACTTAGCTCACTGGAAAAGCTTTGTATGCAGAAGGTCCCAGATTCCATCCTCAGCATTTTCAGGCAAGGCTGAGAGAAGACTCTTAGTCAGAAATCCTGTCAGAAACCCTGGAGAGCCAGTGCCAGTCAATGTTACCAATACTGAGCTAGATGGACCACTGGCCTGACTCGCTATAGAACTGTTTGCTATGTATTGGATGGGGCGGTTGGGGGATGTTTGTCCTGAATCTCCCAAACACCCAACCTCATTAGATGACTCCACTTTCTGGCGTTTTGAGAGGAGAAGAAAAACACCACTCCCATTCTCTCCACACAATGCATGGCTTTATTATGCACCTTGGTTGTATAGGGGTAGCAAGCGGTACCTAACTTTGAGGTGCACCACAGTCACTGCTGCCCCCAAAATCCTACCAGGAACTCTGTGCAGCCTAAAACTCTAACCTGAGCTTGCTGCCCACTGCTATGTCTGGGAACCAATTATCCTTCTTGCTTCCCCAGCTGATTTTTCCACTTGGCTTTAGAAGCCGGGGGAGAGGGAGAGGGAGAGAAGCCGCCTAGATTATTTATGTTACCATTTCACAAAGTTAATGAATTTCTGTGCACAGGGTGTTTGTCAGTTAACAATGCCACATTATTTATTTTCCCTTCTCTCCCTTTCTTAACAGATTTCTCAAATCCAGCCTCAAGCTAAAATGAATGCCTTGCCGACTGAAGGAAGCTGAGGACCCTGTCAGCGCAGTGAACAGAAGTACTAATCCAGCCGTCCTGTCCGTCTCTGGTTGACGTTTGGCACCTTGCTCTAGGTTACCTGTACGGGACACAGTTACCTTAGCATTCAGCATACATGGCGAGAGGCAACAACACGTGTAAGCCTGGCTAGCAGGACAGCGACTTTCCAAGTGAAAGGCCATCCAATTATAAACGGATTATTTTGCATTTCGCCTCTGGGACGTTACCTCTTACCTGCATAGAAACACAGCATCTCTTTCCATTATTTTTTTACTTCTTTTTGCTAGCATTTCCCCCCTTTTTTCAGTATTTTGTTTCTTCATTTAGAAATGGGCCCGTGGACTAGAATGTGGCCCGTGGACAGGGTTGTTTTCTTTAAATCATGGCTTGTCTTTTCTCTGGGCCTCTCCATGCAGTTCTCCAAAGCTCTGGCCTGTCCAAGTGTGTGCCGCTGTGACCGGAACTTTGTCTATTGTAACGAGCGAAGTTTGACCTCAGTGCCTCTTGGGATACCGGAGGGTGTAACTGTACTCTACCTCCACAATAACCAAATTAATAATGCTGGATTTCCTGCAGAGTTGCACAATGTCCAGTCTGTGCACACAGTCTACCTGTATGGCAACCAGCTGGATGAATTCCCCATGAATTTGCCCAAGAATGTCAGGGTTCTCCACCTGCAGGAAAACAACATCCAGACCATTTCTCGGGCTGCTCTAGCACAGCTCTTGAAACTGGAAGAGCTGCACCTGGATGACAATTCCATCTCTACCGTGGGGGTTGAGGATGGGGCATTCCGGGAAGCTGTTAGCCTCAAGCTTCTATTCTTGTCCAAGAACCACTTAAGCAGTGTGCCTGTTGGCCTTCCAGTGGACTTACAAGAACTACGAGTCGACGAAAACCGCATTGCCATCATATCAGACATGGCCTTCCAGAATCTCACAAGCTTGGAACGTCTCATAGTAGATGGCAACCTCCTTAACAATAAAGGCATTGCAGATGGCACCTTCAGCCACCTATCCAAACTCAAGGAATTCTCTATAGTACGGAATTCACTAACATACCCTCCCCCTGAACTCCCAGGTACAAACCTGCTTAGGCTTTCTCTACAGGATAACCAGATTTCACACATACCACTTTCAGCCTTTTCAAACCTCCACCAGCTGGAGAGACTCGATATTTCCAACAATCAGCTCCGGATGCTGTCCAGAGGTGTCTTTGACAACCTTCGCAACTTGAAACAACTCACAGCAAGGAATAATCCCTGGCTATGTGATTGTAGTATTAAGTGGGTCACCGAATGGCTCAAGTTAATCCCTTCCTCTATCAATGTGCGAGGGTTCATGTGTCAGGGACCAGAGCACGTCCGAGGCATGGCTGTCAGGGAACTCAACATGAATATGCTGTCATGCCCCACAACCACCCCTGATCTGACACTGGTTACCCAAGCTCCCTCTACATCCCTGCCAACCACAGTAACCCCTACGTCACCAGTCTTTACACCAAGTAACAAACACACTCCTCTTCCCCACACTGTAGCCACACTCCCCACTGTGCCTGAGAGGGACGACGAAGAAAAAGTGACCCCTCCCATTACTGAACAGTTCCAACTCTTCATCCACATTGTGAATGACACTTGCATCCAAGTCAGTTGGCATTCCCTTTTCAACGTGATGGCCTACAAACTGACCTGGGTTAAAATGGGCCACAGTCTGGAAGGCGGCATCATTCAGGAACGGATAGTTAGTGACAAGAGGCAGAACATTAGCTTGGCGAGCCTAGAGCCCAAATCCACGTATCGGATTTGCTTGGTCCCCTTGGATGATTTTAATAATTACCGAGTTGGCGAGGACACCGTCTGCTCTGAAGGCACCACCAAGGCTTCCCTGCTGAGCAATGGAAGCAACACGGCTTCCAGCCATGAACAGACCACTTCTCATAACATTGGGTCCCCGTTTCTCTTGGCAGGCTTGATCGGGGGTGCCGTGGTGTTTGTACTGGTGGTCCTGCTCAGCATTTTCTGCTGGCACATGCACAAAAAGGGACGCTACACCTCTCAGAAATGGAAATACAACCGGGGCCGGCGGAAAGATGACTACTGTGAAGCAGGGACCAAGAAGGACAACTCCATCCTGGAGATGACGGAAACCAGCTTTCAGATTGTCTCCTTAAATAATGATCAGCTCCTTAAAGGAGATTTCAGACTGCAGCCCATTTATACCCCAAATGGGGGCATTAACTACACAGACTGCCACATCCCCAACAACATGCGCTATTGCAACAGCAGTGTCTCAGACCTGGAGCACTGCCACACGTGATAGTTGAGGGGGTTGTGTGGCGAGACACCTGACGCTGAGAGCAAAAACTCAGAGGGAGGAAAACAAAACAAACCTACTCACACAAAACAAACAAAACAAAACAAAAATTACATTTGATAAATGTTACACAGATGCGTTTGTGCATTTGAATAATCTGTAATTTATATGGTGTACTATATAATGGGATTTAAAAAAAAGTGCTATCTTTTCTATTTCAAGTTAATTGCAAACAGTTTTGTAACTCTTTGCTTTTTAAATCTTAAAAGAAAAATATATTGCTGAAGTACTGTACAGGGTTGTACAATAAGAACCCAATGCCATGGCAAAGGAAAGAACACCTCATTCTTCAAACATTAACCACTTTGCTTTCTTGGAGCTGTTTGGGGGATAGCAGCTCGTACATTTTCCAGTAGTTTTAGGAGATAAGTTTGTATTAAATGAGGACTCATGTGGAATGTCTAAGGTAGAGCAAATGACAGGAGAAATACAAATTAACCACCTCTTTTGGTTCATAAAATTGGAGTAATTCATGTTAAACTTAGTTCATCACTTCTACCTGCCTCTGTACCTTTTAATTCCCCCCCTCCCAGCCAGAGAAGAAATTAGGGCCTTTTTGGTATCAAACGCTATGAATCTCCACCATTGTTTATGTTGATAGCTTTTCTTCCCCCCACAGGATGCTCATAATGCATCTGTCCCTGATGTGAAAATATTCAAGGCAAAATCTTAGTTTGTTTTTAAGTTCTCATAAAAATCAGGACATTATTTTTTTTAAAAAAATCCTGACCAATCTTGTCAGAACTTTTAGTCTACATTCAGATTTTTATATTCTGAATATAAAAATCCCACCCCAAAAGCACATTTCTTTAGTTCTGGCCAAGACCAGAACTAAAGTTGGCCTTGAACTTATTGAAGAGTATTCATTCCAGCAATCCAAACAAATGTGGTTAATTGGCCAGGGCAGCAAGCAATACCGATTCTTATCACTAGAAGTATAATCCAAAACGCTCTTAACTCAACAGAGGAATTCATGTTGCTATTTCTTAGCTTCACATCTATCCCTGGCTAACTCAGACTGAAATCTGATATGCATGTACCTGAGAGTAAGGCCCATTGACCTCAATGGGGCTTAATTCTGGGCAGACATGGTTTGGATTGTGCTCTAAAAAAAAAAGAAAGAATTTATTTTTTACTTCACTCACTGAAGTTCGCCTGCTCCATGAGGAGGAAAGTGAATATTGCAAGGCATTTAAAGCATATAAACAATTCAGTGAGGAGTGTTCCACAGTTCTCCAGAGAGATAAAATCATCAGCCCTAAGTTCAGTTTTAGCCGGGCAGAAGATAATGTGTCAAGAAAAAGATCCAGTTAAATATGTTTTAAAGGATTTGTGAGGCGCATGTCACCTTAAACGCATTCCACATCCTTTGACAATCCCACTTTGGTAGAACGTGTTTTGTCCTTGAGGCTACAGTAGTGCTCCCAATTTTGTCTGATTTCCACCAATATTATTTTGAGAATGTTGTACCTCTGCAAATGACACCCTGGGAATGTATGCTATACAGTCCCTATTAAAATGAAACAGAAATTGACTCAACCGCTCCTCCCTTTAAACCTTGAACACACCCACATAATCCCAAATATGTGATCTCAGAGCACAAAAAAAAATTCATAAAAACAAATTCTATTATTTGCTTTCCTTGACTTACATTGATTGGGGAGGTAGAGCTTTTATCAAAACCCTTTCCTAACATCAGAAAGACCAGACACAAGTTGTCATCTCAATAAAATACGTTTTAATTGAAAAGTTAACCACAATTACTTTTGAGAAACTGGAATTACTTAAGGGGTTGAGCTGAGGGGGCAGTTAGTACTTGCTCTACTCGGTCTCTTGTTCATCACAAAACTGAATTCTGCACACAGCTTCTTCAGTTCCTTGACAATCTTCACCCACCACTCCAAGGAGATTGATCAGCACTTTGGCGTACAAAGGCAGAGTACAATCACTTCCCGAGGAATTTTGTCCTTTCCCACCCAACACCTTTTATAACCACATTTTGGATTTCCATTCTATATTCTGTATATTTGCTATTTTCTCCAGCTATAACAGGTATTTTAGGCAACCTGTGTGGCTACTGTAATAGTGAAGTCACTGAACCTTTGCTAAATAAAAGGCTGCCGTATGGTTTGAAATGGTGTAATTTTAGCTAGAAACCTTTATGCAAAGCGTTTTCTTTCTCTTCCGGCTATATAAGCTGTTTGGCTATTGACAAAAGGAAATTCTTTTTAAACATAAATAGTGGTATGACTCTCCACAGTGAAAAAGTACTTGTGTGTGTGTGCATAAGGAATCAGAGAACTGTAGAGTTGGAAGGGATCCCGAGGGTCATCTAGTCTAACCCCCTGCAATTCAGGAATCTCAGCTAAAGCATCCATGATACATGGCCATACAACCTCTGTTTTGAAACCTCCAAGGAAGAAGAGTCCAGTACCTCTCATGGGAGACCGTTCCACAGCTTTTACTGCCAGGAAATCCTTCCTGATGCTTAGTCAACTGGTGCTTGTTGCAAACATGCTCAACAGGGGTTACATTTAATCTACCCCGATTTAATATATAGATTTCATTTCAGCAGAGAGATGAATGAGAACTGGTTGGTACTAAAGGTGTCACAGCGCTACTGGCTGAATAGTCTAGGAACCAGTTTTCTTTTTCTTTTAAAGGCTACAAAGGGTAAATGTGAATGATGTTCAAATTATGCCTGAAAGACTAAAAGTTAAGTGTAGAAAACATCAGCTGCATGTTAGTCCTCATTGCTCAATAATGCAGGCACGCACAAAATTCAACCACAGATGTGCTGTTCCTTCTCACAGATCAATAATGTGGTCGTGGTGATGGATAAGCTCAGCCTTCGGAATTAAAGTGAAGTGTCTAGACAGGAAGGCTGTTTCAAGGCCCACATAATCTCAGAGGCCATGCAGAAAGGGATCCATAATCTAAACTAGTGCTGCGCTGAAATCCAATTACTCAAAAGTTTTATGCTCCTGGGAAAGAGGCTTCCATTTTCCACCCACATTATCAGGGCACTATAGACTTTCTTTGGAATGTCTCTGGAAGTTCAGTAGGTGTAGAGTTCTCAGTTTAACTTATTTCTGTGAAGTGGTGGTGTGCGTGTCTTCCTTCCTAGTAAACATTTTGCAAGCACTTTGCAGCCTCCCTGGCTGTCTCAGCTTCTTAATATCAAAGAAGCCCAAATGGGAAGGTTATGACACAACATTTCCCCCTTAATAAAATTGTAGACATTCAGGGAAGTTGCAGAAGCCTATTACTAGAACTCATTTCATTTATTACCCATCCTTCACCCTAACATCACAAGGTAGGTCATGACAATTTAAAATACAACATTAAAAGCATATTACAATCACAAAAGTAGGGTGGATCCATATATCTCAAGTATCAATGGCCCTGGTGTCAATGGCCCAGTTCACCCAAAACTGGATAGTAGAGGTGCCAGGTACAGCTTTGTGAGGAGGGAATTCCACGACTTAGGGACTTCCACAGAGAATGCCCTCTCATGTGCCATCACCACCCTGAGCTTCTGAAGACAGTGAAACTATGTGTTTATTGCAAGATTGAAAGGTCTCACAAACATCCCCAGCCACCAAAATAGCAACTTGACCATGGAAAACCACTGCACCCCACTCATGATAATTTCACTTATTTTTTCTTTCCCCTTTGATAATTTTTAATGCAATTTCTTTTCTCAATAATTGATTGTTGTGGGAGGAGGGGAGAGAACATGGGTGAAATCTTCTGAACTGAAGACATAATGCTGTAACAAGTCAGGAGTCACATGAAAGTGATGTTTCAGAGCTGATTTAATTCCAGATCAGCCTCCTGTCCATAGTGGCTGGCATGCCTCATAATATAAGCTCTCTTCAGAAGAAGCCTAAAGCATTTAGTAAATGTGGGAACACCTACAGACCCTGCCCACAACATCAATGTGTCCCACTGACTCTTCATGTGTTCAGAGTAATGTCTGAAGCGGGCATGGCATATGTCTACACTGTGCATGTCAATACTCCATGTGCCTGGGCCCATAGGCACACTCTTCAGACTGTTGGCAAATGCATAAAGCCAAGGTGTATGCGGAGTTGGTGGATACAGAGATGAGATGCAGGCTCCATCCCATCTTCTGAAGAGGCCCTTTCCAAGCCAAGCCAAATTCAACCAGCCTTCCCACCCACAAGACTACCTTCCTCACTACTCATCTTCGGTCCTCATCCTCCTTTGTTTTTAAACTCACATATCTGTCTTAGGTGGCTAGCAGTCAAGCATTCTTAGAGAGATAGAAGCTGGAGTGGAGCTTGCATAGACTATTTTAAAAGCATAAGAGAATTCCTTATAGATCAGGCCAAAGCATACCTGTCAAGTTTTCCCTTTTCTTGCAAGCAATCCTATTCGGATTAAGGGAATTTCCCTTCCAAAAAAGGGAAATGTTGACAGCTATGGGCCAAAGCTGCATTTTCATGGTGGCCAATCAAATGTCCATGGGAAGCCCTCCAGCAGAACCTAAGGGTAATTGCACTCTTAACATATTGGATTAAAATTCAAGCCATCAAATAATTGGGACTCTGAATACATGCCTTGTGCATGGCAATCCCTTGAAACTCATATCCAGGCACTGGAAATACGTGTTCTGGTTGCGTCTCTAAGGTCAGGTGGTATAAACTATTTCAATTAGAGAACAAGTTCAAGCCTTCCTGCATCAGGATATGGAGGGCCTAGGTCAGCCTTGAGTCCCCAGATGTTGTAGGACTACAACAACATCCCTGAGCACTGGTCCTGCTTGCTAGGGATGATGAGAGTTGTAGCCCTGCAACATCTGAGCTCCCAAATTTGATAAAAGGCTGGTCTAGACTATTACTCCAATTGCAGCTTTCAATTTTTTTTTAGTTCTCCCCCTGTGGGACCAAGAATTGTCCAAGGCACACAACAAGAGCAAAAATGTTGCAATCCCCATAGGTTCTGAAGTCTCAGACATAACCCTAAGGGAAACATGAGCTTCCAGAGCTCTCTTGGGAGCAAGGGAAAAGTGTATAGCCATCTACCTAAAAGCCATCAAATGTTATCCTCAAAAAAACCACACTGAGGACTGACTTCCCTAGCCAAATGATTTCCGGTACGCAATTCTGTAGGTACATTGTGGGACAGCTGAAATCTCTGCAAGGGCCCCATCAAGGATAAATCAAGATTGATGCAGGATTTAAATTGATGCAGGAGCTAAATTTGCAGGATTGGGAGTTCTGTTATCACCACTTTCAATCAGACTGCATGAAAACACAGAGAAGAAACAAAATAAGTCCCTTGAGACAAATATATCCTTCTTAAGTTCTATATGTGCGACAGAAGGCGTGTCATCTCCTGTTTCCATCCAATTTGTCTTGCCAAGCTAACAATAGAGAATGTTTGTTTGTTTAAGTATTTTTTATACCATTTTTCATTTACAGAAAATACCAAAGTGGTTCACATTATAAAACACACAAAGTTCAATAAAAACAATAAATGTGAGTCTCAGCATCACAGAAACCAAAGTGAACAGGAAATGGCACCAGCAGTAAAGCTTTGGTGAACAGACGAGTTTTACTTCATAGAAGAGATAACCCACCAATGTTATCCACAGAATCTCAAAGGGAGAGCATTCCACAATATTGTGGGCACCACAACAGAAAGGGCCCTTCTCTGGATCCCCACCCAATGGACACCTGCAAGCTGAGGAAGGACACACCTGCAGGCTTTAGTGACCTGGGCAGTCTATAGAGCAGAAGGTGGTTCCTCTATAGGACTGCATGGAGTACAAGACAAACCCATGAACCTCCATTCAGAGATTCATGATACACTACACAATGTGTTTGCCATGGTTTGGTAGTTTGGGGTGGAAAACTTTGCTGGCATGCTGGCTGTATAGCCTTTGATAAGTTGATCTACTGGTCTGGTTGTGAGGCAAATATTGATTTGGGAGTGTTCATATCTTAAAATAGGGGATTTCAGTCTTTCAGCCATCAGGGAACCCATTCCACTGACTCCCCTGATGAAGAATCCTATCCTCAGTAATGGAGCCATGTGCCTTGCCTGTTATTCTGAGATGTGCTCTAGAGGTCACACTTAGTTTATGAGCCTCATTGGCCAAATTTCTGAGATTTCAGTATCACTCCATGTGAACTAAAGTGCAAACAACACTGCCTATGCGTGGTCAAGCTGTCTCTCAGGGATGCTCAGAGCTGGACCAAGACATTTTGCTGCCTGAGGCAAATATGGCATCTCCACCCCCCAATTCCATGTACAAAAGCTCATTGAACTGGATGTTGGATGTTACTTCAACACTAGCAATGGGACAGTGCCCTCCACCACATCTGAGGAAAACAGGCTTGCTAGGGGGGCCCTGGTTAGGCTGGGATAGTAGAGCACCCACAGCTCTGCTCTCCAGCACCTCACTACCACTCCAGTACCTTTGGCCTGTGGTTCCCTCTGTCTAATGGCAGGGCGGGTGCTGGGGATGCTGACTGTGATTGCTGTTCTGACATAGTCAGCTATAGGGATGTGACTACAGCCCTGGAAATTCTCTCACCCATGGTTGGTGTGGAGGGGGGAAACCATACCCACTCCTTAATAGCAACAACATGTGACCAAAAGTGCAGACTCTAAAATCACTCTTAAAAACATTGGGTCAAATGTCAGCTATGCCTTTATGAAAGGTAAGTGCAGAAAGGTACCAGCATTTTGAATATACTCCCATTTAACAAAACACGGCATCTTTCATTATGTGTAAATGTATTTGGCCTTCAGGAAAACAAAATAGCACCCCACAGAATTGACTCCCTGCTCTCAGTTAGCAGCAGGGCAGGGAAAGGAGAGCAACATCACAGCTGTATGTTTTATTAGATATTATTTATTTTAAACTCCTAATTAAACATAATCCCCTATAAGCTAGTCTAGGACCGCATCCAAGGCAAGGCAGGCAGGTTGGACCAGATTCCAGACCCCTAGGTCGGGGGCCATGTTGCAGCCAGGGGGCTGTGCAAAGCTCAAATTAGGAGAGGCAAAATGCCTTATATTTAACGCCTATGAAATATGTTGCTTAACTTTAGCCTAATCATACCTTATGTGTTCTTTAAAAGTGGAGCTGTACCTAAAGAGAATGTTAGAATGCCAGATGCAAATGTAACCTTCATTTTCAAAAACCCAGCAGCTGTGCTTCCACTGAATGATCAGGTGCCACTTATATAGGTGGCTATAATTGTCATGGGATAAGCTGCACAAATAAATGTGCTTACTTAGTAGTTTTTGTTTTAATCCATCACATGCCTTTTGCCCTGCAATCTAATTCTCCAAAATTCACTTTAGCATTCCCAATGAGGGAATTGCATGTGGCTGAGCATAAAGCAACAAAGTTGCTTCTGCCGTAATCCATTGCAGCCGAGTCGTGCTGAATGCTGAAATCAATACTAGTTTTACTTATTTATTTCTAAAACATATAGATTGCCTTTTCACAATCCAGTGCACAATTGTGATAAACAAAGCAAAACAAAACAGAAACTACATATGTAAAGGGGTTGCCATTAGTAAGACTACTATAAAATAGTAGTAATGATAAAACCAATCAGCTCTTCTGTCATAAACCCAGAGAAAATAGATCAATCAAGTAAATAGTAGCATGGTTAATTCAAATTTGATACTCTGGAAGTCTAGTGGAAAATAAAGGTTTCCACTAGGGCTGCGCTGAGAAGTGTCTCAGTTTGATATTTACTTCAAAAAGAGTGTGTTCTATCCTATAGCCTGGAGAACTTCTCTGGGGAAGTGAATTCTATAATGTAGAACCCCCACTATGTTACCTTGCAGGTAGTGGCTGTGTTCTGATGATCGTTTATCAGGTTAATAAGGTGAGATGCAACTGAGCCTCTGGGTGCAGTCAAGGATCCGTAACAGCTGCCTACCTGGAGAAAGTGGTAAGCATCCACTTTGGTAACAGCAGCATCATATACCAGACTTTCCTTAGGAGTGTGTTTAAGGACTCTCCTAAGAGACATCCCAATGAGGTTTATTGCAATGACCTCATCCACTTCAAAATTTACCACTATCTCAGGTGTAGGGAATGGAATCTTGGTGGCAGGCCAGATCCTGACTTCTGCCATGCCATTCTGGCCCCTTTTTTACAGGTGGGAAGGGCTGCCCAACTGCCAGTCACCTGATGCCACTGTCAAGTGGCAGCTTCAAAGGGGCTCACTGTCGGTGCCAACCAGCAGATTGGTGCTGATAGCAAATCCCACCTGCAAAGCTCTCTCCAGAGGAGTCTTCAGGCATGATTTGAATTTGAACCATGCCTGAATGTGGACAGCTTCAAAGGGGTTTGCTGTTAGCACTACAGTTAGTGTAAGAAGGCCTTATTCTGACATATCTAGCCAAACTATGATCATCTGGGGGCACGGGTGGCACTGTGGTCTAAACCACTGAGCCTCTTGGGCTTGCCGATCAGAAAGTTGGTGGATTGAATCCCCGCAGTGGGGTGAGCTCCCGTTGCTTGGTCCCAGCTCCTGCCAACCTAGCAGTTTGAAAGCACACCAAAAGTGCAAGTAGATAAATAGGTACCGCTCCAGCAGGAAGGTAAACAGCATTTCCATGTGCTGCTCTGGTTTCGGTGTTCCATTGCGCCAGAAGCGGCTTAGTCATGCTGGCCATATGACCCGGAAAAACTGTCTGCGGACAAATGCCAGCTCTCTTGGCCTGTAAAGCAAGATGAGCTCCACAACCCCAGAGTCGTATGCGAATGGACTTAACTGCCAGGGGTCCTTTACCTTTACCTTTATGATCATCTGATTTCAGTCACAGAGTGAAATTCCATGCCAGTGAAATGCTTATGGTGGGGGGGGGGGATCTGGATCATTTGTCTCATACACTTGGAATATGCAAAACTGCTCAGGTAGTTTCTTCTGTGCACTTAATTTTTAGTTTAGCCAGTGTGTTAGAGCATTGAAAGTGAAAGATTTGCATCCCCCCAGTGATATAACATGGCCCTATTCCCAGCACAGGCAGGCTTGGAGATGTCAGACTTTACAGCTATGACATTTTTTTATGTCAATAAAAAGGTCATTTTTGAAAGCCTCCTGCACGGCATAGTACTTCCATTCTCTATAAGCTCCGTACAAGTCAAATCACAGAGAAAGGAAGCATGCATAACTTATGCATGTGTAAATGTCACCTTTCCCCACCAAAGTTACTTTTAACCCCCCCTAAGATATTAGTACAATAGGGGTTTATTAATTTATTATGGCCAAATGCAACCAAGCAAAATGAAAGGTATGTTTCAAATGCGCATTTATTACCTTTCTTTTCTTGCCCAAAATAGATATTACACCCCACCAAATCACTTCACCCACTACCTCTCACATTATGTCAGGCAAATGTAGCATAAACAGTGGAAATCTGAATACAGCTTTAGGGAACATTAGAAAAAGAAAAGTGGCCTCTGAATCAACAAAAGTATGCTTAGTTTCTCACTGAAGGTATTCTGCATGTCACCAAAATAAAGAGGAATAAGCTAAACAGGAGAGTCAGACTAAAAATCTAGATTAGAGATGCCAGTTAGATGTTTCCCGGGTTTGAGGGCTTAAATACTTCAATGAATATACGGTAATTCTGTGCTTGTAATTAGGCTTTCAGTGCTTGTTGGATGGGGGAGTTTAATAAACAGAGACCAGCAAAACAGATTAACATGTATACCTCTTTTTACACTTTCTGCAGTGCTTGATGCGTTTCGCAAATGTCCTTCCTTCCAGAGGTCTATTATCTGTGGTTACAATACAGGGACAGGCAGGTTACTGTTAATGCATCTATAGGATTTACTATGAAAACCATGAACCCCGAGTTGTAGCCATTTCCTCAGTCCATGATATGTGGCAGGAGGTGGCTCTTTATATGTGTGTGTGTGAGAGAGAGAGAGAAAGAGAGAGAGAGAGGGAGGGAGGGAGAGAGGGAGAGAGAAATGCACCCTGCTCGTGCTCAGAGACTCTGTGGTCTTTATTATGAATCGGCATAGTCCAGACAGGGCCGAATGATGCTTGAAACTGATTCTGGGGCTAAGCCACTAGATATTGGCTACCTTCCACTTCCACTGTTGTAGTATGCCTCTGAATGCTACCCCCAACAGCCTCACAAGAGGTGAGAGAGCTGGTGTTGTCAAATCTGGCTTCCCACACACATCTGGTTGGCTATTGGGAGAACACGATGGTGCACTAGATGAAGTCATTAAATGGTCAAGGATGGCCTTGACCATGGCCAACAATAGACAAGGTAGAGAAAGACTGGACTTGATGCAACCTTGGTCCAATCCAGCAGGACTCTCATGCTTTTATGTTTACCGGTATATGGTCAGATTATTTAAATCTTCTGGGTTTTTTTGCACATATAATGAAGTATTAACTCTGGAGAAAATCATATTCTCAAAATATTTACACTGCACCATCATTCCACTTTCATGATATTACTGTGTCTTTATTCAAATGTGCAGATCACTCTATATGCATAACACTAGATTTATTTTTCTAGGTGTTGACATTGCACCCAGTTAAGCTATTCCTATGGATGCAATCCTAAGTAGCCTGCATTCAGTGCACACATCTGAATTGCAGTCAAGTGCTTTGTTCTCCTTGTGAGCTATTTACATATTCTTCAGACATTCTCAACATATTCTGTGTCTGGTAAGTTTGAAAATAGGAAAAGATTGTCGCTTTGCAAACCATCACCATTATCATGACCACACACTGAGGAATGAGTTAAAGCAAGAGACAAGATGTAGACAAATTTGTTTCACCAACTTCCTCTTCCCTGTGGTTCTCATGGTTCCTTGACCCTGAACCGAGCCACCTTCTATGCGAGTCCCTGCGCACTGCGCTAAACCGGCACAGCATGGTGCCTTGCTTTCATGGCACCAGAAATTGCGTCTGCGCAGATGCCAACGCTGGAAATCACAGGTGCACATGCTCATGCACACACCAGATCCAGGCCATGGAGGGATCTCCACTGGAGTGAACCAACCCAGGTGAGGTAAACCTTGCCTACCCCTGCTCTGCACACTTCCATATGACCAAAGTGGAACTGACTTCTTATGAAAATGCATAAGTTTAGGTTGTTCATACAGTATCCTAAACCAACAACCCTCTCGCCACCTGCGATCCACAGCAACTATCATTCAGAGGCACAATGTCTCTGACGATAGAGGTGCATACCCTCCAAAAATTCTCTGATGAAAATAGGACATCCTATTCCATAATAATAATAAAAACTTTATTATTGCCCTAGCCACTTTGAGTGGCTTCCAACATATCTAAAAACATAATGAAACATTAAACTTTAAAAAATCTTTCCTATACATGGCTACTTTCAGATGTCTTCTACAGGTGGTTCTAAAAGTTACTTATCTCATTGGCTTGGGGGGTCGCCTAACTCTATACCCTCCAACATTTCTCCAGTGAAAATAGGGATGTTCTACCATACCCTCCAATATTTCTCCAATGTTTTCTCCATAAGGAAAAGAGGGACATTCCAGGTTCAAATCAGAAACCCGGATGGCTTCTGTAAATCTGGGGATGTCCCTGGAAAATAGGGGCACTTGGGGGGCCTGGAGGTAGAGCATAGCCATTGTGGCTAGTAGCCACTGATAGCTTTATTCTGCATGAGTTTGTCTAATCCTCTTTAAAAGCTATCCAAGTTGTGAGCCATCACTGCCTCTTTTGTGCAATTTTTTTTGTTGCAGACACATTTTAGTATGCAATCTTGCCCACCATACAAATGCTTGCAAGTGAGTTTCCATAATACAATGCATTTCATAATACAATGTGCACATTTTTCTACGTGTTATTTGGTTGGAGAGGTGGATCGCTAAATTTGGAGAAGTGTGCATTTGAAAGGAGAGCTGTATTCCAGTTCACATATTTTAGATATGTTCCCATTAAAATCCAAACCGAACCACATTTATTCCCCATTCCTCCATGTGAACCTGTTTGTTTCCCTTCCCCAACACCATATAATTGGGACGGCTAGACAGATACGTACAAGTTTTTGCTGCTTAAGTAGGGAAAACTTGATGCTCGGCTACTGTTTTTGGCAGAGACCCCATGTTTATCATCACATGCTGTTCTGCCATCAGACACTGTAAAAAAACACACACTCCCAATTAGTGCTTTCTAATAGAAATGTTTCTTCCTTCCATTGCATTTTATATGACCAGTCCTACTGAACAGAAGCCCGGAAGCCAACTGCTTTGCCAAACATAATAAGAGAGACATCTGTAATGGGATCATGTGTTATTGTTAAAGGCTGTGCTCCACTACATCCTCAGCTGTACATTAAAGGGGTAGCAGACAATAGTAGGATGCCTCCCTTGGATAATTAATTAAACAGAATCTTTAATGTCTTTGAACCGTATGCATTATTGTGTAGTCTGTTTCCAGTCTCTTTAATCTGACAGCTCCAAAAGACTGTGAGATCCCTTTGAAAGGGAGTCTGCCTAGAACTTTCTCCAGCTTTGTCACACCTTTTGTTTTGTTTTGTTTTTTGTGTAATGGGAACAACCTAACAAAGCGCATGTAGAAAGTGACACCTTGACAGTAAAGGCTGCTCCTGTAGCCCCCGATTTCCATATTGATTGCCCATACTATTTATTTGTTGCATTTATATTTCACCTTTCCTCCAAGGAGGTCAAGGTGGTGCATATGCTTCTCCCCCTTTCCATTTTATCCACACAGCCACCCTGCGAGGCAGGCAAGTTTGAGAATGAGAGACTGGCCCAAAGTCACCCAGTTGGCTTCATAGTTGAATAGGGATTTGAACCCCGGCCTCTCAGGTCCTAGTCTAGCGTTCTGAACACTACACCACATGGGCTCTCCTATCATAACTTCTACGATCATTAGAGACACTGCTCAATTCCATCCCAGTCACCCCATCTGGACCGTGCTGAGTTTTGTAGAAGCATTTTCTGAAAAGAACCAGGGCTGAAGGGCCACCAAAGTTCTCAGAAAAACCAAAACCTTTTGAAGTTAGAAGAGAAGATACCTGCTAGATGACAATGGTATTATTTGAACCTGTGGTAAGCTAAATGGCCTGCATTTGGAAGATCTTGTGAAGAAGGTCCTGGACTTCAGTGCCAAAGTATTGTCCTGACGGCACTGCAGCAGGGTGAGGAACCTTAGGCCCAGGGACCAAACCACAGGCCTCTCTATCCAGCCTTTGGGACTCATTTCAAGGCCGCACTTCCTTTGCCCTGCTCCAACCCCTCTTTGAATGTCATCTCCTGGCTAGAACATTATAAAAAGGTAAAGGATGCCTGACAGTTAAGTCCAGTCGTGAACAACTCTGGGATGGGGTGCTCATCTCGCTTTACTGGCCGAGGGAGCTGATGTTTGTTCTCTGACAGTTTTTCCGGGTCATGTGGCCAGCATGACTAAGCCGCTTCTGGCAAAACCAGAGCAGCGCACGGAAATGGTGTTTACTGCTAGGTTGGCAGGAGCTGGAAGGAATCCCAAGGAGCATCTAATCCAAACATCTTAGAATCATAGAATCATAGAGTTGGAAGAGACCACAAGGGCCATCAAGTCCAACCCCCTGCCAAGCAGGAAACACCATCAGAGCACTCCTGACATATGGTTGTCAAGCCTCTGCTTAAAGACCTCCAAAGAAGGAGACTCCACCACACTCCTTGGCAGCAAATTCCACTGTCGAACAGCTCTTACTGTCAGGAGGTTCTTCCTAATGTTTAGGTGGAATCTTCTTTCTTGTAGTTTGGATCCATTGCTCCGTGTCCGCTTCTCTGGAGCAGCAGAAAACAACCTTTCTCCCTCCTCCATGTGACATCCCTTCATATATTTGAACATGGCTATCATATCACCCCTTAACCTCCTCTTCTCCAGGCTAAACATGCCCAGCTCCCTTAGCCGTTCCTCATAAGGCATCGTTTCCAGGCCTTTGACCATTTTGGTTGCCCTCCTCTGGACACGTTCCAGTTTGTCAGTGTCCTTCTTGAACTGTGGTGCCCAGAACTGGACACAGTACTCCAGGTGAGGTCTGACCAGAGCAGAATACAGTGGCACTATAACTTCCCTTGATCTAGATGCTATACTCCTATTGATGCAGCCCAGAATTGCATTGGCTTTTTTAGCTGCCGCGTCACACTGTTGGCTCATGTTAAGTTTGTGGTCAACCAAGACTCCTAGATCCTTTTCACATGTACTGCTCTCAAGCCAGGTGTCACCCATCTTGTATTTGTGCCTCTCATTTTTTTTGCCCAAGTGCAATACTTTACATTTCTCCCTGTTAAAGTTCATCTTGTTTGTTTTGGCCCAGTTCTCTAATCTGTCAAGGTCATTTTGAAGTGTGATCCTGTCCTCTGGGGTGTTAGCCACCCCTCCCAGTTTGGTGTCATCTGCAAATTTGATCAGGATGCCCTTGAGTCCATCATCCAAGTCGTTGATAAAGATGTTGAATAAGACCGGGCCCAAGACAGAACCCTGTGGCACCCCACTAGTCACTCTTCTCCAGGATGAAGAGGAACCATTGATGAGCACCCTTTGGGTTCAGTCAGTCAGCCAGTTACAAATCCACTGAGTGGTAGCATAGTCAAGACCGCATTTTACCAGCTTCTTTACAAGAAAATCATGGGGCACCTTGTCAAATGCCTTGCTGAAATCAAGGTAGGCTACATCCACTGCGTTCCCTTCATCTACCAGGCTTGTAATTCTGTCATAAAACAAGATCAGGTTAGTCTGACATGACTTATTTTTCAGAAATCCATGCTGACTATTGGTGATCACAGCATTCCTTTCTAGGTGCTCACATACTGTTTGCTTAATGATCTGCTCCAGAATCTTCCCTGGTATTGATGTCAGACTGACTGGGCGGTAATTATTTGGGTCCTCTCTTTTCCCCTTTTTGAAAATAGGGACAACATTTGCCCTCCTCCAGTCTGCCAGGACTTCGCCTGTTCTCCAGGAATTCTCAAAGATGACTGCCAGTGGTTCTGAGATCACATCTGCCAGTTCTTTTAATACTCTTGGATGCAGTTCATCTGGCCCTGGAGACTTGAATACATCTAAACTAGCCAAGTATTCTTGTACTATCTCCTTAGTTATTCTGGGCTGTGTTTCTCTGCTGAATCATTTGCTCCAAATTCTTCAGGTCGGGCATTGTTTTCTTTATCGGAGAAGACTGAGGCAAAGAAAGCATTGAGGAGTTCAGCCCTTTCTGTGTCCCCTGTTTGCATTTCTCCATCTTCTCCTCTGAGTGACCCCACTGTTTCTTTGTTCTTCCTTTTGCTACGAACATACCCATAAAAGCCTTTTTTGTTGCTTTTAACCTCTCTAGCAAGCCTGAGTTCATTCTGTGCCTTAGCTTTTCTGACTTTGTGTCTACATGTGCTGGCTATTTGTTTGAATTCCTCTTTGGTGGTTTCCCCCCTTTTCCATTTTTTGTACACATCCTTTTTAAATCTTAACTCCGTTAGAAGTTCTTTAGATAGCCACCTTGGCTTCTTTAGGCACCTTCCATGCTTCCGTCTCATTGGTATTGCCTGAAGTTGTACTTTTACTATCTCCCTCTTAACAAACTCCCAGCCATCATGAACTCCCTTTCCTTTTAGTATTACTGTCCATGGGATCTCACCCAGCACTTCCCTAAGTTTTATGAAGTCGGCTTTCTTAAAGTCAAGAAATTGAGTCCTAGTATGCTTGGCTGCTCCTTTCCGCTGTATAGTAAACTTCAGAAGAGCATGATCACTCGCGCCTAATGATCCTTCCACTTCTACCTCACTAACCAGGTCATCAGCATTGGTTAGGACCAGATCTAAAATGGCTGTTCCTCTTGTTGCTTCTCCCACTTTCTGGACAATGAAGTTGTCTGCAAGGCCAGTGAGGAATCTGTTTGACCTTATGCTCTTGGCTGAGTTTGACATCCAACAAATATCCGGGTAATTGAAGTCCCCCATTACTACTATCTCCCTTCCTTTTGCATGCTTGGCCATCTGTTCCAGGAAGGCATCATCTATGTCCTGATAGCCACCTTCAAATATCTCAAGGGCTGTCACATGGACGGGAGAACAAGCTTGTTTTCTGCTGCTCTGGAGGGTAGGACTCAAACCAATGACTTCAAGTTGCATGAAGGGAGATTCCCACTAAACACCAGGAAGAACTTTCTGATAGTAAGAACTGTTCAATAGTGGAATGGTCTCCCTCAGGAGGTGGTGGACTCTACTTCTTCGGGAGTTTTTAAGCAGAGGTTGGATGGCCATCTGCCATGGATGCTTTGGCTAAGATTCCTGCATTGAAAGGTTGCCCATGAAGCAATGTGTCACTCCGGCTAAAAATGTCACCCCAAGCCCTACACTACTGCATCCTTATTTTATCTGTGAGATGCTGGGAATTGCATCACTTTCTTGCTGCACCTACATCTATGCCAGAGGAGTCATTTAACATAACTCTTTATAAAAGCAATCAAACACCAATTTGTTCCTCTCCCCCAAAAAGTGTCATTGGAAACAGAACAGGTTTGGAGATACTTTCTTCTTTAAAGCAATAGCATTCTTCTCTTGGGCTCTTTTTCCCTGCCTTTCAAAAGGCATCACCCCTCCCCATGATAGTTCGTTAATACCACCAATTCTGTTTAAGGCAGCTGCAAACATTCCACATTGTAAAATTATCGCAGTAATTGGCCAGACCTATATTAGATTTGTCCTCATTAAGACTTTATTATGGAAACCTTTTAAGCAGCTGTCTGGGTTAAAACATTGTTAATAACGAGGGCCAAAAATGAAAAAAAGGAAGAAGAAAAAAAAAGGACAGAAAGACTTCTAAAGAGGCGGCTTTGAGATTCGCTTCTGGAATCATCCCCAAGCAAACAGAACAGAAACTTTAAGAAAACTGGAGCAGAGCAGAAAGAAGCCATTCAATTCAGGATCCCACACATTGTCTACACATCAGGCCTATTATCACTCCATACCTTATGGCTCAAATATCACTTGCAAAGTGTCTTTAGTGCTGAACATATGTTTAAAAAATTATGTAACCAAAATACATGATGGTTTTATTACAGATACTGTAATGTCTTAACTGAGTGAGAAACAGATCTCTCTTTTGCCTTTATGTTTTTTAATAAAAGTGCTATACATTTCTACAGCATTAATTTAATCGCCGCTCATACAGAACTTGCCAGAAACCTAAGCTATTGGCTCGGAGACACAGTGTTTGCTTTCTGTTAAGCCAAAACCTAGTCCTGTCAGCTTTCCTTCTCTGGCAGCTAGAATGTTACAGTTCAAACTATAGTGATGGTCACCAAATGGAATGACCTTAAAATGGGTTTAGACAAATTCATGGTGGATGTTAATGATGGCTGTCCATGATGGAGATGGTCAGAGGTGGTATGCCTCCAAATATTAGTTCCTGGGAATCCCAAGTGGGGAGGGTGCTTTTGTGCTTTTGCTCAACTTGTGTTGAAGCATCCGTTTGGCCAATGTGGGAACAGGATGCTGGAATAGATTGACCTTTGGCTAGTACTTGCTAGATACCTTATGTTCTTATTTGCCTCTTGCAAGGCAGATGTTGGGTGATAGCCCATGTCTCCCACATAATCCTAATGCAAGGGCAGAGGGCATTAGCAGGAAGGTTTTTAACCCTTTCCCCACTAAACTAACTTCCCCCAAAAACTCTCCTCCCACCTTGGCTGTTTTCCACGAGTCTTCTGTCTTTCCGTAGCTGGCTCTAGGCTCCTCCAAAAACTACTATAGAATTAAACAGGCCTTTAAAAGTTATTGCATGAGGTGGTGGTATAGAGTTCTAGCACCTGCTGTTTACTAATTCCTCTCTGAAAACACTGCCTTCTCTGCATTGCCTTTTCCCCCCTGACAAACACATATTTGGGAACTACACATTTGCTAAGGGAACACACAGTCCTGCCCTCATGACTTCAAGCCTTTTCTTAATTGAATGCCCCAGAGAAGATCTCACTATAGTTTTTAGCACAGAATGCACTTACAGTCAAATGGCCGGTTTATTGCATTTCAACTGCCAGGAGAAAGCAAGTAGGAAAGCTAAATCATCATGAATAAATCATGCAAATAGCTCAAATGCATTTGAAGTCAGGCTACGCTGTGTTTTTGTGGCATTAATTTTTGTACTGAACTTCACAGTTTTGATGAGGAAGAATTTTCGTCAGATCAGTAGTCAATTTACATCTCAACAACTCTTTTGAAAAAGTCTACAACACCTTGTCAGACTACTGAAGCCACTACTGTTTCTCTGCGTTCACCCTTTTGCCAACCTATCTGACACCACATAATGAACTAGACAGGATACATTATATTAGGGGTCAGCAAACCTTTTCAGCAGGGGGCTGGTCCACTGTCCCTCAGACCTCGTGGGGAGCAAGACTATATTTTGAAAAAGAAAAAAAAAGAATGAATTTCTATACCCGACAAATAACCCAGAGATGCATTTTAAATAAAAGGACACATTCTCCTCATGTACAGTGGTACCTCTGGTTACGTACTTAATTCGTTCCGGAGGTCCATTCTTAACCTGAAACTGTTCTTAACCTGAAGCACCACTTTAGCTAATGGGGCCTCCCACTGCCGCTGTGCTGCTGCCGCACGATTTCTGTTCTCATCCTGAAGCAAAGTTCTTAACCCGAGGTAATATTTCTGGGTTAGCGGAGTCTGTAACCTGAAGTGTATGTAACCTGAAGCATACGTAACCCGAGGTACCACTGTAAAAACATGCGGATTCCCGGACTGTCCGTAGGCCGGATTTAGAAGGTGATTGGGCCAGATCTGGCCCCCGGGCCTTAGTTTGCCTACTCATGGGTTAAGAACTTTACCTCAGGATGATATTTTTTGGGAGGAAGTTACAAGAATCTTTATTACTATTGGTAGATTTTGTTCAGTCGTTTTCAGTGCTGACATGATGACAAATTCATGGAGGTGAAGGCTAACAATGGCTACTTCCCACAATGCCTTTGTTCTACCATCACATTCATTATACCTTTGAATGCCAACTGCTGGAACAGGTGAACAGAGTGCAATTGTTCTCATGTCTAACTTGCAGGCTTCCTACAGAAATCTGGTTGGCCTCTTTGAGAACAGGATGCTGGACTAGAAGGGCCATTGGTCTGATCCTGCAGGCTCATCTTATGACATCAGCAATAGACCAGCCTTCCCCTACTCAGTGCCCTCCCAAAAAAATTAAACTACAACTCCCACCAACCTTGCTCATTGGCCAAGCATGCTATGTCTGATGAGAGCTGTAGTCCAAAATATCTGGATAACAACAGGATGGAGAATTCTGGAATAGTCTATGCTGGCAACAACTAGAGAAGAAACAAAAATCTGAGATTTGCCAGAATGAGCAGAGCAGCAAGGACTCAGCTGGCTGAAATCCTTCCTTCCAGCTCAGCTGCATATAGTAAAGGTAAAGGGGACTCCTGACCATTAGGTCCAGTCATGACCGACTCTGGGGTTGCGGTGCTCATCTCGCTTTATTGACCGAGGGAGCCGGCGTACAGCTTCCGGGTCATGTGACCAGCATGACTAAGCCGTTTACCTTCCTGCTGCAGCAGTACCCATTTATCTACTTGCACTTTGACGTGCTTTCGAACTGCTAGGTTGGCAGGAGCAGGGACCAAGCAACGGGAGCTCACCCCGTCACGGGGATTCGAACCGCCGACCTTCTGATTGGCAAGCCCTAGGCTCTGTGGTTTAACCCACAGCGCCACCTGCGTCGTAAATCACCCATCCCAACTTAGCCATAACCAACTTAGCTCAACCAACTCAGTCAGGGCTCAGCTGAGCCAAGGACAGGCTAAGTCCCTTAAAGGGGGCAATACAGCGGAATGGTTGACAGTGGGGGATTTGCCCCTATTCCATACTCTGTTCATCTCAGTCATGTGACCTAGCAACCCAGTGGAAGTTACACTCACAAAAATAGGGGTGTTAGTCAAATTCTATTTAAACTCTTGTTTTCCCTCAGATGGCAGTAGCTTCACTTCTGAACTGAACTGAGTTTGGAATAGGAGTAAGTTACAATGGCATAATTTACCCCATCGTAAATTGTACTGTGTTCCTATTGCTTGGATTGCTCTGCTAACATTATTGATGGCCAATGGTGCCCACCTGCCATCTTAGTAGACTCTCTAGCCAGGGAACTCAAAGGCTGATTCAATGTTCTGTCTGTATCTCTACAGCCAAAAGGTGGTCACACAGATTCATGCTTTGTCAATTTCACCCCTTAGTATTATATTTTTGTTCTGCCTGGAGACATTAATGCTTGTGTAGCAAACTCTATTCTTTAATTATTCCCCATTTGATTTTTATTGTCTCTGGTTGCTATTTTATTATGGATATTAATCATGTTATGTAATTTTATTAACAGATAATGTGATTGGTGGTGGGAGGGAAGGGTTGGACTTTATTGCTTGCAAGCCGCTTTGAGGGCTACTGAGTGGTAGAGAAAAATGCATATAAATGTAATTGTAGTAGCAGTAAGTTGCGAAAAGGAGAGTTCTGCACACTGATGGTGCAATTATGGCACTGAGTGTGAGCATTATGCTCAACAATTACAACTAATACAAATACTTGGAATAAACTGAGCAAATGAGCTAGACTTATCTAAATTCTCTGGAAATTCTCCTCAGCTTTCCCCTGACTGTTTATGAGCTAAATGGATTATATTAATTTTGCAAAATAATTATGCAAATATTATGTGCCTTACATTGCACCCTACTCTTAATATGTGATTCACTCAATGTAATAGGGAGGCTGATTAGCACCTGAATGCAGATATTCTGCATCAACGGGAGGGGTTGACCCAATAAGGTTGGGCTGCAGGCACTTTAAATAAATTAGCAATCCCTTAGGCATGGCAAATAAGATCATTTTTAAGGGAATATCTGAAAGCTATGTGAGACATAATAACATATGGTTGGATCCAGACCTGTATTCAGCACAGCTCCACTAACTATATCCACTAACTATACCCTTCTATAGTTAGAAGGGGAGGAATAATTTCTCCTCAACCCCTAACCACCCCCACCCCAGTAGGTGCAGAGGTGGCCTGGGGTTGCATTGCAAAAGGAAGGGGCATCACCAAGAATAATCTTCCCTCCCTTCCACCTTTGGGGATATCTAGTTAGTGGAGGAGGAGCTTCCTCCATTGATGGACGGAGATGTCTGGATGTGTTCTGTAGAAATATGGAGAACCAGAACATCCCAAGCCATCAGTTCAAACCCTCAGACAAGAGAAACAATCCTATCCAAAGTAATCTTTGTCAAAGAAGTGTGAATCTTTTTCAAACAATGGACAAACATAGATTTAACACTGGAAATTATCTTATGTTTAGGAGTAGCCAATGCAGTGTTCTTCAGATGTTGTTGGACTCCAGGTCACATTACACCTGACCATTGACGATGCTGGTGAGGCTGATGGGAGTTGGAGACCAACAAAATCTGGAGAACCTCAAGTTCACTTTCCCTGGCTACAGAGCTCCTTCATCAGTTGCCTTGGGTCATGGACTGAATCCCTCTAAACAGAGAACAAATGACTAGGCCATAGTCTCCATGCCCTCATAACATCCAGACTATACAATGAATTGTACATGAAACTGCCCTTGAAAGAGCTTCTAGGAACTACAACTGAGGCTGACTGGGGCTGATAGGAGCTGTCCAACATATCGGACAGGTACCATGTTGACTACCCCTGCTTTAAAAGAAGGGATGTCCCATCCAATTTGGGACATCTGGCAACCCTAAGCCAACTGAGACCACCAGCCTATATCTTAAAGTCCATCTCAAGAAATGGCTTTGAATTACTATCACTGGCGGCTGGTCTTGAACTTGTGACCTGGAGGTAAGACATGCTGTTTTCTATTACCAGCCCCTCCAGCGATACAGCTTCATTGCTGTGCGGCAGTCAGAGATTTCTTTTCCTGATACCAGGGCTGTGGCAAAGGGTTCTCCGTTTGGGCCAAATGTTCAGCTCCGGTTTTTGTCATCTGGAGATGGTATCTCTTTTAAGGAGATAATTGCACTTTGCCCCTAGGCCCTGGAAATGTCAAAAATGGTTTTAAAAAATTAAAGCAATATATCTATATACACTATCTTGGGAGCCAGGAAAGAGCTTTCCCTAAAATCTTTCAGTGGATTCAGTGAATGAGTGTTGGCAGGAGGTTGGGGTGGTGGAGAGATAGTGAAGGAATAATTGTATCCTCTCCCCACAACCAAAACAATCCAGCAATCAACTTTGCAATTACCAAGTTCTATTTCACTGTATTTTATAAATGGGAGTAAAATAAAATAAAGGGAGGGAGAAGTATCTGAGTGTGATAAAATCCCCATTCATTGCTGTCTCACTACATTCCATCCCCTTTAGTATAAAGTCTCTGATCTGCAACAGGGGGAGTTATTTTTTCCGGCCCCTTTCCATGCAATTTTCACATTGTCTTTATGGCCTGTAAATTTATACATAAGAAAGAGACAAAAACAATTTCTGTGTTCCGATGTGCTTGAACTCTAAGAAATCAACACTTTATTGTTCCACAGGTGCCTTCTGTTTCAGCTTTCAAACACCTGCTGAAAACTTCTATTTCATCAGGCTTATGCAGGCAATTATTAAAGTACATATTTCCATAACAGCTAGCTAATTTGCGGTTACAACGTTCTTATATGGTTTTCATTGTATGGCATCCTGTATAATGGTTGCAAACCACTTTGATTTTTTTTAAAAGGAATAGCAGTAGATAAATATGTTTATAAATAAATAAAATAACCATCTGTGGAGTTTGTTGAAGAATAATGTTCTGTGCCAACTGCACAAGAAGAAGCATCAAATAAAGGGGCAGAAAAAAGAAGACTGAAGGACAGTGAATGGCTCAAGATCCCTTCATGAGTTTCATGACTGAATGGGGGATTTGTCCCTGAGTCTCCCCAGTTCTCCTCTTATATTCTAACCAGTATACCATACTTCCACTCCTTCAGAATTTCAAAATATAAATTTAGGAGATCTGGTTATTGAGTAGGACAGACAATATTTATCAGGCAAATGAAACTGTCAGGCAAACTGTAAAACTAAAGCGAAATCCATAGACTAGTCGCCTGCAATGCAAAGGAACAGAGTTTACCTCTAAATAATATAGTTGCATGATTTTATGTGCGTCTAGAAAGTATGAGCTACTAGATTTTCCAATTTCACATGGACTGCAATTCTACAGACACCTTTCCTGCTGAAAGTAAGCCCCATTAAATTCAGTTTAACTTACTTTTAAATTCAGCGAAGAAGACACATGTAGGATTGCGTGGTAGAAGCCTTTATTATAAAATGTAAGACTTCAGAGTGAGGCATTATTTTGGGAGAGGGCAGCCTGGCCTGCATTTCTGAAGAGTCAAAGGAAGCTGAAACATTACCGATACACCCCTTGCCCTCTGAACATACAGAAGGAGAGCAGAATACTTGTGGTCTAAAAACACGGTCATGCCTATCAAAGCAACATTCCTTGTCCACTCCTGCCAAGGCTTCATTTTGTGCCAATTGCACTTGAGACAATTCTATGGATCATAAAGTGGGCTGTTTGTGTGGGAAGTACTGAAGTTTGTGGTGGGAAGGGAGGATTCCTGGAAAGGGAAGCAAGGAATGCCTGTTCCCACTGCTCTGTACCAGCTCAGAGACAGAGGGGCTTCTGGGACAGGGATGAATGCCCTCTTTTCACTGGGCAGCAAATAAGAGCGCTGTGTTCAGCCTCATATATCAACTCAAGAAACCAGCCGACTTTTCGTACATTTTATTTAATTTTATTTAAATGGAAGAACGAGTATGAGTTGTAGATTTTAATTTCCCCCCTTTACCAAAATAAGCAGTCCCTGTGTGAACATTACTGAATGCAACCCTATCTTTGATATAAATCACTTTACATGGTAGTTTGATGAGGCTGCAGGAGCCTGCCGCTTCCTGTATATTTGAGAATATACTATGTGTGCCTTGATCCAAATTTGCCAATTCCTAAACTATCTTCCCCTCCCCCTCCCTCTGTATTTCTCCCTACAAAACCTTCCTTTATTCCAGTTTTGGATTTTTTTCCCCCTGTCAAGTATCAGTTTTCAGAAGGGAGGGAAAAGGAGTGTTGGACTGAAGAGGCAGGAAATCATTCTGTAAAATAAGGCTGCTTCAACTAATTGCTCTGCCGGGCCCAGGTGGCTGATTTAAAAATATGATTGAGAATGTTTTGATGGAAAGGAGAGACTAGCACAGCCTTAAGCAACTTGGTGCCCTTCGGAAGTTCGGGACTACAACTCTCATCAGTACTGGCTGGGACTGATGGGACTTGTAGTCCAAAACATCCATATGGTTGGTGAAAGTTGGGCTAGAGACTGGAAGGTGGCAAGACAGCTTAAAATGGAAGGTTTCTGGGTCTTGGAAACTCATCCAAGTTTCCAACTTGACAGAGCCAGTGTGGTGTAGTGGTTAAGAGTGGTAGTCTCGTAATCTGGGGAACCGGGTTCGCGTCTCCGCTGCTCCACATGCAGCTGCTGGGTGACCTTGGGCCAGTCACACTTCTTTGAAGTCTCTCAGCCCCACTCACCTCACAGAGTGTTTGTTGTGGGGGAGGAAGGGAAAGGAGATTGTTAGCCGCTTTGAGACTCCTGAAGAGGAGTGAGTGGCGGGATATCAGATCCAAACTCTTCTTCTTCTTCTTCATCCCCATGAGCAATTGGGAGTAAATACTCTACAATGGGAATGAATCCCACCCCCCATTACCCAAAATCCCTCCTTAAATTACTTTACTGTTCCCCTGGTTATAGACTTTGAGGAAATGATGCTCTTGTTGTTTAGTCATTTAGTCGTGTCCGACTCTTCGTGACCCCATGGACCAGAGCATGCCAGGCACTTCTGTCTTCCACTGCCTTCTGCAGTTTGGTCAGACTGGTTGGTAGCTTCAAGAATACTGTCCAACCATCTCGTCCTCTGCCGTCCTCTTCTCCTTGTGTCCTCAATCTTTCCCAACATCAGGGTCTTTTCCAGGGAGTCTTTTCTTCTCATGAGGTGGCCAAAGTATTGTAGCCTCAACTTCACGATCTGTCCTTCCAGTGAGCACTCAGGGCTGATTTCCTTCAGAATGGATAGGTTTGATCTTTTTGCAGTCCATGCAGACTCCCAAGAGTCTCCTCCAGCACCATAATTCAAAAAGCATCAATTCTTCAGTGATCAGCCTTTTTTATGGTCCAGCTCTCACCCCGCACAATTTGTAACCTCTAGTGTGCCTCTGTGATACAGGTGAAGCACCCTGCATTTAATGGAGCTTGCTCCCAGCTAACAAGGATTGTAGTCTAACTCTTATACAGTAGATAAAAACCTTTAGGCTACCAGATATTGGACTACATCTCCCATCATCACTTGTCGTTGGCCATGCTGGTTGGGGCTGATGGGATCTAGAGTCCTGAAACACTTGGAGGGCTACAGGTCCCCCATCCCTGCCCCTAACTGGATTTCTTAAAGCTACGCATATACATCAGTGGGGACTGGGAGGCATATGGGGTAACATAGCACATCTGTCTCTCAGCATCCATACTGACAACAGGAATTGATTAGAGCAATTACTTCTTTAACTGCAGATTAAAAGTATAGATTTTTGAATTAAAGGGTAAAACTGAACTCCCCCCAAAGTTCATAGCATCAAAGATCCGGAAAAGCATCACACACACACCCCAAGCCAGTGTCCATATTTGGTTCTGTGATGATAACACAATATGCATCTCACTCTATTCCCCCCGCCCAGTCCCCAAATGGCCCCCTGCAGATTGCTGCTACGCTTGCGTAAAGCATGCATCATATATTAACAAGTGATACTTTTGCCCAACTTCCCTGCAGGCCTGTGAACTCTACTGCTCTGGAATCTTGTTTACAGTTCACTAGTTGGAGTGGGAAAAGATCCCATGCATTATTCAGGCGAGATGTTGTCGTGGCTATAGAGGTACGATTGTGACTTGGAGGAGTATCAACTTGTATCTTTAAACTGCAAACATGACAAGCATCTCTAAGGCCATTTGCAGACTGACCGTGAGCAGTGTCCATAGAGCATGCAAAGCAGCCACAGACATTTATCTTTCTCTTCCCCCCCTTTTTTAAAAAAAAGATATTTATTAAAAGTTTTTGATTACAGAAAAAAAAGTGTAAAGAAAAACAGACACAATATTTTTTTTTTACAAACAATACATCAAAAATAAGAAAGGAAAAAAGAAAAAGAAAAAGAAAAAAGAACAGTACATCAAAATAGCCTAATAAAAAGAAAAAAAGAAAACACATCCAGGTTCTGTATCATAATCTTTCATTTACTTATTTCCTCGACTTCCTCACACCTCCCTTTTTTGTATTCTAGTTCAAGTTAACTAATTCAGCAAATTCCTTCCCTCTTTCACAATTTTTTGTTCTTTAATTCGTCTTCACCTAATCATACTTTTAAATTTTCCAATTTAGCCCAAACAATCAGTTTTTACTTAATTCTTTAGCACCTTTCTGCTAAAACCATATAGCATCATTCGGACATTTACCTTTCTCGGTGGTACTCTTCATTCACAGACCCTTACCTTTCTTTGCACAAATTGCTCCAGCAAATTTGACTCCACCGACTCTTATGGCAACAGGGGAAAGGTACGTAATTATGAAAACCCAATAATGTGGGAGGGGACTTTTGCCTTCCATCGAAGATCTTGTTTCTGGGAAGAGAGGGCAAGGGGCTTCAACGGTTCTCTTGTTCCATTCATATTTATTAATATTTTCAAAGTCATGTGCAACTGCAGATATGTCTGCTGCACTTAGAGGTCAGATGATTTGCAGATAATTTCTATGTTTATAGCTCTAGCTTCAAGCTATTGTTTATCAGTGATGGTTGTAAGGACCCATGCAACTAGTGCAAAAACTGAACAACAACAAAAGCCTTTCTGAAGGGGCTGTATGCCAGCTATTTATTGAGCATACATTGAGTTAGATCAAGCTTCCTCAGCCTCAGCCCTCCAGATGTTTTGAGACTACAATTCCCATCATCCCTGACCACTGGTCCTGCTAGCTAGGGATCATGGGAGTTGTAGGCCAAAAACATCTGGAGGGCCGAAGTTGAGGAAGCCTGAGTTAGATAAACATTGCATCAAATGAATTACCCCACTTTTCCTGTCTCCCCATCTCTTATTGCAAAATGTCCAATTGTGCAACCTGAATGTGTATACCTGTCATCCCAAAATAGTGGCAGTGCCCCAAAAGCCTTTAAGGTGGGCAGGACTAAGGCAGATAGAGAGGAGCGTCTCCACCCCCCATCGTTCAGCTCCGAGGGCCTTCTGGCGGTTCCCTCACTGCGAGAAGTGAGATTACAGAGAACCAGGCAGAGGGCCTTCTCAGTAGTGGTGCCTGCCCTGTGGAACACCCTCCCATCAGATGTCAAGGAAATAAACAACTATCTGACTTTTAGAAGAAAGGAAGCCCTGTTTAGGGAAGTTTTAAATGTTTGATTTTTTGTGTGTTTTTAATATTCTATTGGGAGTCGCCCAGAGCAGCTGGGGAAACCCAGCTGGATGGATGGGTATAAATACATTATTATTATTATTATTATTATTATTATTATTATTATTATCCTAGTAGCTTGCAGCATAGAGAATGTGAGGCTATAAGCTAGGGAAAGCTTCAAGGAGGGATTTGGAAAAGAACTATGTGCCAGGGGAGAAGTTAGTCCAGAAGCATCTCCTTTCACTGACTCGGTGAACAAGGGCTTCTTCTCTTTACTTTGAAACTTTCAACTCTGTGCTTCTCTCTGTGTGCTTGTCAGAATAAATCTGAAGAGCTCAGTGTTCCTCCACTTTTCAGTAAAAAAGATCTAACATACTCTCACTTGCGTGGAACAGCGTGGAAGTTGCACCAAGGACCCCGGAGCCCCTCGGCTGCTTGCTGTCTTAAGCAACTGCACATGCAAAGCCCCCCTAGGGCTCCCCTGACCTTTATCTAAAGACCATCTCTGCTCAGCAACACATCTTGTTGGTCCCTCGTGGGTTACTTAAAACAGTTTTCACTGTGTTCTGAACGGCTGTAAACAATACCAGTCAACAGCTCAACAAAGATAACCTCAAAGCCCCCAAAAGATCACTAGTTCCATATAGTCACCTGCGTGTTTTCCAGTTAGAACTGGGGGAAAGATTATCAGAAGAATTCTGTGCTCTTTTTAATCTTGCCCTGTGGTTGTGAACAGATTTTTCCATTTGTTTAACTGGTGCTTAGGGCCCATCAAAGAAAATCAAGCATCTTGATTATATAGCTTGGTTTAAAATGATACAAGTTGCCCTGAGACACCCACTGGTGTGAATGAAATTTAACACAACTTGCTGGTATATTGGTAAAAAAAGCCACAGTTTTATAACACAACAGGTACTGGAGTGTGAAAGAAATACCAGGAAATGGCTCAGAAGCACTCACATTACGATCAGGAAGACTAATGCAATATTCCCCACTTCTGAATACAGCCTCCCTCCCTCTCTCTTTTGGTTGATGTGAGCTGCTTTGAGAAACAATTGCCTGGAAATTGGGATAAAAATACAGTAAACAGAAGTAGATAATACAACGCAAGCATGCTGCCTCCAAATAAGCTCTTAATGTCTTCTGCACTACCTAGTACTTTAGCTTGCGACGTGGTTTGACAAGGGTTTTTACAGCCCCGAATCTTCCTACTTGAGGAATAATGCAATTACAATTTAATGTTTCAAGGGGACGCATTAGAACTGTAGAGGATGAATTTTAGGCCCAGCAGTCTTAATAACGTCCCTCAAACAATAACCTTTCAATGTTCATACACAAAGAGCATTAATTATAGATCCTTCTTATAAGTTTGGAAAATAAAGAGCAGTGACATTTTAAATATTTAAAGGGCTATGCTGTTTTCTGAAGAAGGGGAGATGCAAAGCCTTCAAGCCCAGGAGCAAATAAGGCAAAGCCTTTCATGGAGCAAAGGAGGGTGGGCCTCAGCTTGACCCCACAACTCTAATGGAGGTGGAGGGGAGACTCGATTGATCCTGGAAGGGTTTTGCCATGGATAATAGGGAGGATAATATCAGAAGGTTAACCAATTGTCAACTCGCAGGCAAAGCAAACAAATAGGAGGGCATTTTAAGGCTCCTGGTTGTGCAAGAGCACCTGTATCTCTACTGGCCCCATGCCTGGTGTCACAGAGGATGGTCAAATTAGTTTATTGCTAAATGTCATTGGCCCAACACACTCTTGATTGGGTTTTCTCTACTGGACAGGAATATGCAGCACCCCCCCCCCCCAAAAAAAAACACCCACACATTTTGCAAGGCATTTTCAGAAACATGTGCATTTTTATGCACTCTTTATCCCAGTGTATGCATTTTTTGCACCTATTTCTTACCTGGATGACTGCATTGCAAAATTCGGATAAGTACAGCTTCTGAAAGATGGCTGTGTCTTGGCTGTATTTCCCCCCAGAAAGTGCAAATTAAGTAGGTTCACCTTTAAATGTGAGCTCAGTCAGATTTCTCCTTCTTCCTTAGTAGCAGGGTAGAGCTGTGGAACAACCCTTCCAGTCCTGGCATTACAACAGCTTATCTGGGCAAGGCTGGTGTAAGGCAAGACTGGGGCTGCAAACAGATTTTTTTTTCCTGGAATCAACTAACTCAGAAATGAGTGCTAAGCATGCCCTGCATTCCATTAATTTTCTAGCAGTGGCTTTTACTTAGTGTGCACATGCAAATATAATGTGGAAATTAACAGTTAGGGAAACACTGGGGAAGTGGAATAAGCTGCTGTGTGAATGCAGCCTTTGAGAAAAGAGGCAAGCCTCAAGTCATTACTGCCAAGCAGAAAGGTTATTTTTTTGAAGAAGGAAAAAGAAAGACTCATAGGAAGCTTAACACATTTCAATAAGATCTTCATCAGTGCCAGTGGAATTTGCTCATCTTTTTTCTTGCCAGAGTGACATTTAGAACCCGCCTCTAGAAAAGGTCTCTCTCAGAATAGGTGATCAGCTGAACTCATTCTGCCCCCCTCTCTCAAAAGGTTCCCAAGAGCATCCTGGGTCAGGGATAGAGCCAACAACAAGTCTGGGAATGGATCCAATAGGCAAATCCTCTTTTTTTGGTGGTTTGGAAAGCAGAGGCCTGAAGTATTTCTGGCAGGGATGTGGCAGAACTAACTGTTCATCTACAGAGAGAAGCTTTAAAGCAAAAACCAAAGTAAAGAAAGAGAAGGCAAAAAATAACCAGCCTGAAAGCAAAACAACAACCCACCTGTCTAATTTTGTAAATTGTACTCACTGGAAACCTTTCGCCGCTTCATGAAAAAAATGCCATAATTTTTGTGCAAATTTCACCCACTATACACATTTTTATAGGCAGTTTTATCTGCTATACACATTACTTCCATTCCCCCTAATATGATGTATTTTTGTATGCTGTTTTCTCTGATATGTGCATTTATATGCACATTTGTAATATATGCATTTTTGTGCACCTTACATGGCTGGAGATCTGCATTGCAAAATTCAGAGTAGTTTGCATTTGAAAGGATGACTAATGTTTCGGTTTGCATACCGTTTCCAGAAATGTGCATTTGGTAAGATTGCCTTCAAATACAAACTGAATTGAATTTCTCCCCCATTTCTGAGTCTAACCTCCTCTATCCCAACCGGCTCAGAACTAGTTAAAGTCACTCTCCAAGTGCTTCATGCAAGCAGAGGCTTCCCCACTCTGTTTGGTGCCAAGAGATACTCCATGGGTGCAATTGAAACCTGTGCCTCAAGCACATCACAATATTGAAGCACCAGCTCCTTTCGAGCTTCATGTGAACATTTGCCATTGCTTATTGCTTTACGGCACTGACTACATTAAAAAGGGACACATAAGTCATTCAATAAATATCCAGTTAAATGTAATCATAATTTGGTTTGCTTGCGTATGCCGTAGAAGGATTTTGTTCTATTAGTGAGTGGTGGTGGTGGAGAAACGCCTCCTTTTTTTCTGCTTCATCACTGGATTTGCAGCCGAGCAGCAAAGAAATGCAGGCACACAGTTAACCCCTTTTAAATCTGGGAGATTACCGAGAACATCCATTTAATTTTTGATGAAGAACAAGCATTAACAAATCAGACCATGAAGAAGTGGAAAATTAAAACTTCAGCAGAGCAGCTGCAAGCAGTTGCTGAAACATGGGGCGGGGACCAGGAAAAAGGTTTAAAGGCATCATTTCTGAGCAGAATTGTGTTTAATTAAAAGTGAGGGGAGATGTACAGACCACGCTGGCAATCTGCAGGGACAATGGTAACTGGCCTCCTAAATACTCTGCAGGACAAATTAATTGGCAATCTGCAGCCCCATCACGAGCGAGGGTCTTGTTAGTTCTCATAAATTAAGCAAGACAGGTCTAGTCTTTATCTGGATGAAACATCTCCAAGGCACCCTCAAGACGAGGAAGGAGAATGTAATGTTAGCGATGGTGGCTATTTTACCATCGAGCCCTATGTCTCTTAAAGGGGTGGCTGAAAGCTTTACATATGATGGAAGCTTTACATATTGTTGGAAGACAATCCAATTTTAACAGGTGGGGAAGCTTTCCCAGCCCTTTAAGGGTCACATCCTCTCATCAGGCCACACACTAGAGTTGGGTATAGCCCGAGGCAAGTAACATGCCAGATGGGAACATATGAAGCTGCCTTCTATTGAGCCAAACCGAGATTCATTCTTCTAGAGCAATTTTAAACTTTCCTACCTGCACAAATATTGCCACCAATGTGGCCTCTCGAGAAAGAAGGGCTCTGTGTTCTGAAATGCATTGAACTGTAATAAATTGTATTAGCTGGCACTTTTGAGAACAAGTCCCCCTTTTTTGCATGCCTTCTGGCTTCTGTACCTTCCTTCTGTTTTTTGTCGTGCAGCAAGCATTGTATGACTGGCTCTAGGCTGCTTATTGTTATAAGAGTTATGATCCCACACGTGTATGCAAACTTGCTGCTTGGATCAGTGCTGACTCCAGCGTAGGTTGACTGGCACCCTCACAGGTGGGTCATGCAAACTAGGTCTCCTCTTGATATTGCATCTGATCATTTTGAAATGGGAGCCCTCGACTAATCTGGGGTCCCTGGCAGATGCCCTAAATTACTACCATCCAAAGCCAGCCCTGGCCCATATATGCTGTAACACATACAAACCCTGTCCTTTGTGGAGCTATACTTAGTCTCTCTCTTAGAAGTTGGCCGTGCAATTCATTTTGCAATAAGCATAATAGTGTGGAGAGAAATCCTTTCACAGTGCCTGACAGCCAAACCAAATTTAAAGGTCTGTTTTGACAGGTGCTTTAAAGGGGAATGAAAATGAATGCTATCAAGAATGGAAGCAAGGCAGGAGCTGATGAGTGTACGCAGGTTTATAAGCTTAGGTGAAAGTGGGATGGGGAGAGTAGTGTTGCATAGTGCTTAGAGCATTTACGAAAAGCTTGGCCTATCACTCAACATCCAAAAAAACAAAGTGCTGCACCAACAAGTACAAAATAACCCCTCTGCAGTGCCACAAATCCAACTCAATGGTGTAACATTGGAAAATGTCGATCACTTCTTCTACCTAGGCAGTTATCTTTCCACAAGGGCCAACAAGGATGCTGAAATCCAGCATTGCCTTAGCTCTGCGAGTGCGGCTTTCTCTCGATTGAAGTGCAGAGTGTTTGAGGACTGGGACATTCACAGGGAAACCAGAATGCTTGTTTACAAAGCTATTGTACTACCAACCTTACTATATGCTTGTGAAACATGGACTACTTACAAACGCCATCTCCAACTCCTTGAAAGATTCCATCAACAGTGTCTCCGAAAAATTGTACACAGGAAAATAGGCGAACTAATATCAGTGTACTGGAAGAAGCAAAGATCACCAGTGTTGAAGCAATGATTCTTCAACATCAACTTCATTGGACTGGTCATGTTGTGCAGATGCCTGATGATCATCTTCCAAAGCAACTACTCTATTCTGACTTAAAAATGGAAAGCGTAATGCTGGTGGTCAACAAAAGAAGTTTAAAGACTGTCTCAAGGCAAATCTAAAAAAATGTAGTATAAACGTTGACCACTGGGAAACACTGGCCTGCAAGTGCTCCAGTTGGAGAACAGACTTTACCAAAGGTATCATGGGCTTTGAAGACACTCAAACTCAGGATGCAAGGGAGAAATGTGCTAAGAGGAAGGCACGCTTGGCAAATCCACACCGTGATCAACTCCCGCCCAGAAACCAATGTCCCTACTGTGGAAGGACGTGTGGATCCAGAATTGGCCTCCACAGTTACTTATGGACTCATTGTTAAAACCATGTTTATGGAAGACAATCTTACTCGGCTACAAGTGATCGCGAAAGAAGAAGATACCTGGGAAATCAGGGTTCAAATTCCCACTCAGCCATGAAGCCCATTGGGGTGATCTTTGGCCAGTCACTGTTGCTCTACTCAACCTGATTCATAGGGTTGTTGTGAGGATGAGCTGGGGAGGGAACAAACTAGGCAGACCATCTCGGTGGAAAAGTGATATATAAATTGTTGTTGCGTTTTGAAAAATTACTTACAGCAGACTAATCTCTTAATTTTTTATTTAAAAAAGCTTATATTTAATAAAATGAAGCATGCAACAATACCCTATTGAAATCTGCCAGAAGATCCTTCTAGAAGATTCACATTACTGTAAATTAATGCTAATTTGTACAATTATATCATTCATATCAGGACCTTTCCAGGAAGTCTGCATGTCTGTAAATCATGACTAATTTTTACAGGTAAATAAACATTTCCATAATTGATTCAATAATGAAATATTACTGCTACAACCACTTACATCTAACAGTGAACATTGCTATATTTAATATGCCTTTTCTAATATTTATCCATTGGGTTAGAGTGTTTGGTATATTTGAACTTTTGAACTACAATTACCCATGAAGAGTTCCCTGTGAAAAAGGATGGACTGTTAAATCATTCTGGGAATTGTTGGAAGAGGAATTGGGGTCAGTTCAACTGAATAATTTCTTAAAAAAAATAAAATTATAATTTTCATATATATATATATATATATATATATATGCTTTCGTAGATTTTCACGGGTACAGGAATGCAGGTTTTGGTGTCCTCGGGTGTCTTCCCGTGTAAAAGTTGGGGTGTCTAGGCGACGTTTCGACGAGGTCTCACTCGTCATCTTCAGGCTGGTGCTTTCGGCTTCTTGTTACTGGAACAGAGCAGGATCTCAGTGTTTGAGTTCCTATAAATACTGTTGAGGAGGTGTGGTGTATAGCCTCCAATGTTCTGGGCAGAGAGGAGGTTCTCAGGCTAGTGTGCCTTTTCTTCTTTTGTTCCTTAATTACTTGAGGGATATCTTGAGTGATTTCTTGAGTGATTTCCTGAATCCCACTTAGGTGGGTCATTAGGTGTGGATTAGTTGCTAAAGCCTTCGTGTCTTGAACTCTTGAACTTTGTGAAGAGTTTTTCTGAGAAGATGGCTGTACTGCACTTGGTTGTGCTCTGGCTTGGCTTCGTGTATAGGGGCGAGCTGTGGTTTTGTGGCCTGTGCCAGCCAGATCTGTGTAGGGATTGCAGGGGGGTGCAGCATCCGGAGGTGCCACCCTGGTTTGGCTACTGGATGGTGTCTGTAATTTATCTGTGGAGAGGGTCTGGGTTTGGGTCTGGTGTGGTTGATTGGTGATGGCGTTCTGTGTGCCTCTGGATCTGGTGTCAGATTTTGTGGGGAGGGCTAATTTCCAGATGTCTGGCAAGCGGGATGTGTCGTCACGCTTGTTCATGTTGTGAGGGTGTTTCTCTATCTCGATGGCTTCCATGATTATTCTCTTGTGGTGATGTTCCATGTTAAAGAGCAATTTGGAATCTGCAAAATTAATTTCGTGTCCTGTTTCTTTCATGTGTTGGAAAAGAGAGGAAGTTTTTTCTTCTTTTTTGACGGCATTCTTGTGTTCTGCGATACGTGCATTTATTCGTCTGTTTGTTTGTCCAATGTACGTGGCTGGGCAGACTTTGCAGGGTATTTCATATCCAAAAAGAAACACCCCCCAAAAACCAAGACACAGAAGAAAACAATGGCATAGCCCTCCTTCCTTATATCAAGGGCACTACAGATAAAATTAGCAAAATCCTCCATAAACACAATATCAAAACAGCCTTTTGCACCAACCAAAAAATAGCCAATATCCTCAGAAACCCCAAGGATAAAATTCAGTTGGAAAACCAAGGGGTCTATGAAATACCCTGCAAAGTCTGCCCAGCCACGTACATTGGACAAACAAACAGACGAATAAATGCACGTATCGCAGAACACAAGAATGCCGTCAAAAAAGAAGAAAAAACTTCCTCTCTTTTCCAACACATGAAAGAAACAGGACACGAAATTAATTTTGCAGATTCCAAATTGCTCTTTAACATGGAACATCACCACAAGAGAATAATCATGGAAGCCATCGAGATAGAGAAACACCCTCACAACATGAACAAGCGTGACGACACATCCCGCTTGCCAGACATCTGGAAATTAGCCCTCCCCACAAAATCTGACACCAGATCCAGAGGCACACAGAACGCCATCACCAATCAACCACACCAGACCCAAACCCAGACCCTCTCCACAGATAAATTACAGACACCATCCAGTAGCCAAACCAGGGTGGCACCTCCGGATGCTGCACCCCCCTGCAATCCCTACACAGATCTGGCTGGCACAGGCCACAAAACCACAGCTCGCCCCTATACACGAAGCCAAGCCAGAGCACAACCAAGTGCAGTACAGCCATCTTCTCAGAAAAACTCTTCACAAAGTTCAAGAGTTCAAGACACGAAGGCTTTAGCAACTAATCCACACCTAATGACCCACCTAAGTGGGATTCAGGAAATCACTCAAGAAATCACTCAAGATATCCCTCAAGTAATTAAGGAACAAAAGAAGAAAAGGCACACTAGCCTGAGAACCTCCTCTCTGCCCAGAACATTGGAGGCTATACACCACACCTCCTCAACAGTATTTATAGGAACTCAAACACTGAGATCCTGCTCTGTTCCAGTAACAAGAAGCCGAAAGCACCAGCCTGAAGATGACGAGTGAGACCTCGTCGAAACGTCGCCTAGACACCCCAACTTTTACACGGGAAGACACCCGAGGACACCAAAACCTGCATATATATATATATATATACACATATATGCTTTCGTAGATTTTCACGGGTACAGGAATGCAGGTTTTGGTGTCCTCGGGTGTCTTCCCGTGTAAAAGTTGGGGTGTCTAGGCGACGTTTCGACGAGGTCTCACTCGTCATCTTCAGGCTGGTGCTTTCGGCTTCTTGTTACTGGAACAGAGCAGGATCTCAGTGTTTGAGTTCCTATAAATACTGTTGAGGAGGTGTGGTGTATAGCCTCCAATGTTCTGGGCAGAGAGGAGGTTCCCAGGCTAGTGTGCCTTTTCTTCTTTTGTTCCTTAATTACTTGAGGGATATCTTTAATGACCCACCTAAGTGGGATTCAGGAAATCACTCAAGAAATCACTCAAGATATCCCTCAAGTAATTAAGGAACAAAAGAAGAAAAGGCACACTAGCCTGGGAACCTCCTCTCTGCCCAGAACATTGGAGGCTATACACCACACCTCCTCAACAGTATTTATAGGAACTCAAACACTGAGATCCTGCTCTGTTCCAGTAACAAGAAGCCGAAAGCACCAGCCTGAAGATGACGAGTGAGACCTCGTCGAAACGTCGCCTAGACACCCCAACTTTTACACGGGAAGACACCCGAGGACACCAAAACCTGCATACACATATATATATATATATATATACACATATATATATATTCATAATTTCCATTCCTTCTTTCTAAAAAATAAAATAGTTATCTTTGTTTCTTATTATCCCAGTAAGTTTCACCATTTCTGCGTAGTCCATTATCTTCTGCATCCATTCTTCTCTCGGTGGGAACTCTTCTTCCTTCCATTTTTGGGCTTATAACATTATTGCCGCTGTGGTTGCAAACATAAATAAATTTCTATACTGTTTAGGTAGTTCTGATCCCATAATTCCCAAAAGAAAAACTTTTGTTTTTTTTAATGAATGTTATCTTAAACATCTTTTTCAGTTCATTATACATCATTTCCCAGTATGCTTTAACCTTATTACAAGACCACCACATATGAAAAAAAAGGTAACTTTCTTCTCTTTACATTTCCAGCATATATTCTATTTGGATTTATACATTTTAGCCAATCTACTAGGAGTTGTTGTTGTTGCTTAGTCATTTAGTCGTGTCCGACTCTTCGTGACCCCATGGACCAGAGCACGCCAGGCACTCCTGTCTTCCACTGTCTCCCACAGTTTGGTCAAACTCACGTTGGTAGCTTCGAGAACACTGTCCAACCATCTCGTCCTCTGTCGTCCCCTTCTCCTTGTGCCCTCAATCTTTCCCGACATCAGGGTCTTTTCCAGGGAGTCTTCTCTTCTCAGGAGATGGCCAAAGTATTGGAGCCTAAGCTTCAGGATCTCCAATACTTAAACTATAACATGCTTTAAATTTTATATCCATGTTCCATAAACGTTCCCATGATCAATATCTATTGTCCAATGTTTCATTGAAGATTTCACTTGTTCATCCTTTATCTCCCATTCCAATAACATCTTATACATTTTAGATACCACTTTAGCATTACAGTTTAACAAACCTCTTTCTAGTTGTTATTTTTGTTCCCCAAACCCCCGCTTCATATCCTTTTAAAATACTTCATTCAAATGACGATATTGTAACCATGTTGTTAACATCTCTGATAAATCCTTAAATTCTTTTGGTTTAAATTCTCCACCTTCTCTATAAGTTGCCCAATTTTCCATCATATTTTTCTTTTTCACTGTTATAGCTTCCAAAGGTGAAAGCAATAGTGGTGTTTTGTTCTCCACCAAGTTTTTATACTTATCCCATACTCTATCAACTGAAGAATTTCAACACTTGGTGCCACTGCATTGCTTTTGAGAACCCACATTAACTCTAATCTTCCCATGCATACAATCAGAACCGGAAATGGCTCAAACAGCCATCTAATCCAAGCCCCTGCAATGCAGGAATCTCAGCTAAAGCATCCATGACAGATGGCCACCCAACCTCTGCTTAAAAACCTCCAAGGAAGGAAAGTCCACCACCTCTCACGGGAGTCTGTTCCACCTTCAAACAGCTCTTACTACCAGAAAGTTCTTCCTGCTATGAATCTCCTGTCTTTTAACTTGAAGAAATTGGTTTGGATCCTACCCTCTTGTCCGAAGCAGGAGAAAACAAACTTGTTTCATCTTCCTTTAGCATTTATTTGTTTGTTTTGAAAATTTGCACCCAGCCTTCAAGTCAAGTTCTTCTGAAGGTGATTTAGAAGCAGCATGTTGTAGTCATGGTCATCATCACCATCGCCATTGCTACCACCACCACAATCATGCCCCCACAAAACTCACACAGCGAGTACCCCTTGGCCAATGGATGGGACCAGGATGTGCTTCCTTTTGGTTCTTCAGTCAGAGGACAATTGACTGTTGGAGCTGAATGGTATTTCTGGCAGGTAGGATGTCCCAAACTGCCTTCCTGGCTGATGGGTGGGACCAGGCTGGACTTCTCCTGGCCGTTATATTCTTTCTGGGAATCAGGGGATGCAGTCTCCCAGTGGGCTCTGGCCTCCTGACTGGCAGCAGAGGCTACAGCATACTTATTGTCAGCTCTGCAATCCCAGGGTAGCATAAGAGATAATAGAAACATCTCACTCCTTAAGGCTTAATTTTGAATAGGTGAAGAATGGAATTACTGATACTGGGAGATGATGAGAAATGAGCCTGGCTGTCTGGGGATCATGTATAGCCTCAAGCAATCTGGTTGCTGCTCTCTCGGTCCCCTTGTTATCCATCTACATTTCTATCTGTTTTTCTTCCTGCTGTGTGAGTCACCACTGTAAGGGGGGGGGGCGAATCTATGCATCCTGATGCCTCTTTTCAACCCTTGCTTATTTCTCTGCTGCTCAGGCACTAAAATGCTGAAGTCTATGCTGCATGGTTCACTGACTGTTTTTTTCAAGCATTGATGGTGGTCCCACTAGATGCAGCCTGCATGTGTTGTGAGTTCTGGGAGGAACTGAAAACTACTTAGAAGCAACATGTACAGTGCTGCCCCACAAGACGAATGCCTCGCAAGACGGAAAACCCACTAGACGAAAGGGTTTTCCATTTTTCAATGCGCTTCGCAGGACGAATTTCTCTATGGGCTTGCTTCGCAAGACGAAAATGTCTTGCGATTCTTATGATTTTTTTTCGCTCCCTACCCCCTTTTTCTAAGGCACTAAGCTGCTAATAGCCTTTTAGCAGCTAATCCGCTAATCCCTTAAACCTTTAATAGCCGCTAATAGCCGCTAAACCGCTAATAGCGCTAATCCGCTAATCGGGTTGCTTCGCAAGAAGAAAAAAACGCTAGACGAAGAGACTCGCGGAACGGATTCTTTTCGTCTTGCGAGGCACCACTGTACTTCCTATGGCTTGTAGTCACAATCTGAGTATCTTCCTTCCTTCCTTACTTCCTTCCTTCCTTCCTTCCTTCCTTTTTTCTTCTGTCAATCACACCCCACATCTGTTTGATGGTGTAATCTATCTCAGAGAGATTCAGTGCTTCCCCAAGGAGCATTTTTGTGTACAGTATTGAGCAACAGTGCTGCACTAGGAGTTGTGAGACCCTTCTTCAAATCCCTACGGCTCAGCCACAAGTCTCTTATTTGGAGGGCTCAAGGCTCCTCTGTTCACTGAGACTTGAGGCTTTGAATAACTCCAAATAGGAATGGCAAAACTGGTCAATTTCAGTTTCTCTCAATTTCTATACAGTGGTACCTCTGGTTATGAACTGAATTCATTCCGGAGGTCCATTCTTAACCTAAAACCAGTCTTAACCTGAGGTACCACTTTCGCTAATGGGGCCTCCTGCTGCCACCGCGACACCGGCGCACAATTTCTGTTCTCATCCTGAGGTAAAGTTCTTAACCCATGGGCAGGCAAACTAAGGCCAAGGGGCCGGATCTGGCCCAATTGCCTTCTAAATCTGGACGGTCCAGGAATCAGCATGTTTTTACATGAGTAGAATGTGTCCTTTTATTTAAAATGCATCTCTGGGCTATTTATGGGGTATACGAATACGTTCTTTTCTTTTCTTTTCAAAATATAGTCTGGCCCCCCCACAAGATCTGAGGGACAGTGGACCGGCCCCCTGCTGAAAAAGTTTGCTGACCCCTCTTAACCTGAGGTACTACTTCCAGGTTAGCGGAGCCTGTAACCCAAAGTGTTTGTAACCTGAGGTACCACTGTATTTTGCACTTCAGGTCTTCCCAATTCTCCATATGTCTTTGGATTTTCTTTTTATAATGACCACATAAAAATGTGTATGAATTTTCATGCAAATGTCTCCCAATACATAACTTTTTCTATGCAATCTTGCTTAGTATATCTTTTTTTGGGGAAGCAGGCAATTACCCTTTAATAGAATACATATTTGTATGTTAGTTTCACTAATATAGTCTTACCTCAGGTTAAATATACTTCAGGTTGAGCATTTTCAGGTTATGCTCCGTGGCGACCCGGAAGTAACGGAACGCATTACTTCCGGGTTTCGCCGCCCACGCTTGCACAGACGCTCAAAATGACGTTACACGCATGTGCAGAAGCTGCGAATTGCAACCTGCGCACACGCAGACATGCAGACACAGGTTGTGTTCACTTCAGGATGCGAATGGGACTCCAGAACGGATCCCGTTCGCATCCAGAGGTACCACTGTATAACTCTTTGCATACACTCTTCACTATATACAGACTGTACACATTCTTTTGTTGGAGAACCACATTGCAGAATTTAGAGGAGTGTGAAGAGTTGCGTTTCAGTTCACATATTGGTTTGACTTCGCCTTCAAAGGTACATGCTTCCATTGTCTCTTGCGCCAGACGGATGCCAACCTGGGATTAGTTTGGGAAATGCAATTTTGGTAGATTTGTATTAAAAGGCAAACTGGACAAATTTGCCCCCTCTTCCTAGCTCTGAGATATTTCAGTACACCTGAATATCTTGATTTCATGGTTGGTCTTTCCATGAATTTGCATGAATGTATAGGAACTCAGAAAAAAAATAAATGGCATCAGTGCTCAGTTACACAGATTTCATGTAATCTGTAGGTCACCCTAGATGAATCGGTGAAGAAAAGGCAAGCCAATGCTTTATAAAGTATGCAGCAAAGCTCCAGGAAATTTCTGACATTAAGGATGAGGTAAAATGATGGGCCACATTTATTATATCCTGTACAAGATGCAGATGCTAACCACAGTGACTGAAGACAATAATCAGATGTGACATGTAGACATAATCATAATGGAAATGGAGAACTGGATAGACACACACACGCACACACTACGGACCAGGTTTAACTAAGCCCTCTTAATGATTTCTGCTAGCACTACTGGGATTCCCTCTCCTTTCCCCCCCCATGCACCCCCACTCTGACCCCTAGCAAATTTACTTGAGTGGGATAGGAGAGTCCCCCAAACAGCAGCTCTATTGGAAAGATGGCACCTCTATTGTGGGTAACCAATATGGAGTAAAGCATGCTTGAAGAGTTCTATAAGACCCTAGCTACTAATGAATATATGGCGTTATAAACCAGCAAAAGTCTAGCTAGGAATTCTTTTGTGGGTTGTAAGGGATACAGAGCATTTGCTTCCAATTCATTTATTACAAAAAAAAAAAATTAAATCCATTTATCACTAAAAAGAATAATAATTACAAATTGTCTTCAGACAAACAGCTCTGAAGATTGGGAAAGAACGGATGATGCATGCATGCTCTTTTGCAGGCTGTTCTATCTTGGATCATCAAGGAGAGAGATTCAAGCTTGGTATTCTGGTTGGGCCAGCAAGAACTGTGATTAAAAAAATGTCCTTGTAAACTTACTTTTACACTGCCATAAGTATTGCAGCAGAAGAAATAGTACAAAATTTTGAAAAACCAAGAAACCAAGAATAGCAGCATTGTAGAGAATGACGAACTGCACACCTCTGCTTTCATACAAAGAGGACTGGCACTATAATTCTCTGGTCACAATCAGCTTTTTCTGCAAGCCCCCAAACAAGTGATCAGCTAGGGCTGCCCCTCCATGAGGCAAGGTGAGGCGACTGTCATGGAATTCAACTCAGTATTGATCCAGAGTAGATTCCAATGTATAGTTAGCAGAGTAAAAACTTAAACATGTTGCAGGATTCCCAAAAAATGACCAGAGGCAATTGTATCTCATCCAGCAGAGCTTTTACTGCTACTGAAGGCAAATGAGCATGATGGTCACAAATCCAATACATTCAGGATTGGCACGGTCCATAAGAAATCCAGTTGCTATGGAGGTGCAACAAGCTATACAGAGATCAAAATTAGGAAAGACACCGGGCCCAGATGGTCTCCCAGCTAATTACTATAAAAAGTTAGAACAAGTATTATTTCTTCCCATGAAAGACCTAATGAATAATATTCTGGTAAATGGAAAGCTACCGAAAACCTGGAAGGATAGCTTTATTACGCTTATCCACAAACAGGGAACAGATGCCTCAAATATGGCCAATTACAGACCCATCGCACTGTTAAATAACGATTACAAGATATTCGCAGACATTCTTGCAAATAGATTAAAAATGGTGCTGAAAGAGATAATCCATAAAGATCAAACTGGATTTCTTCCCGGACGATTTATGCAATCCAACATTAGATGTGTGATTAATGTATTAGAATATTTGGATATTAAAATTGACAAATCAGCAGCTATTATGTTGGTGGACGCTGAAAAAGCTTTTGATAATGTGTCCTGGAAGTTTATGAAAAAATTAATGGAAGAAATCGGACTGGGAGAAAATATTTGTAAAGGAATAAATGCCATCTATACAGAACAATATGCAAAACTGATCATCAACGGAAGAATTACTGAGGAGTGCAAAATAAACAAGGGAACTAGACAGGGCTGCCCACTGTCACCACTGATATTTATCTTGGTGATGGAAGTCTTGAACAACCAGATAAGAAAGGATCAGCTTGTGAAAGGCATCACTCTGGGAAACAAAACATATAAAATTAAAGCTTTTGCGGACGATTTACTCGTTATGACTGAAAACCCTAAAGAAAGTCTGAAAAGAGTGCTGGAATTGATTAAAGAATTCGGAGAAGTGGCAGGCTTTAAGCTGAATATAACAAAAACAAAAATGCTTGTTAAAAATGTAACCACAGAAGAAAAGGACGATTTAGAAAAAACATTGGGCCTGAAAATCTCTTCAAAAGCGAAATACCTGGGTATTTGGATCACCCCCAAGAACATAAATTTATTCCAGGATAATTACGCCAAAACTTGGTTAGAGATTAGAAAAAACTTTGTAACCTGGAGTAAACTAAAATTAACATTTCTGGGTAGGATTTCCATTATAAAGATGAATGTGCTTCCAAAATTAATCTTTTTATTTCAAATGATTCCAGTACTGAGCGAAGCAGGTTGTCTCAAGATATGGCAAAGAGAAATTTCCAAATTCCTGTGGGAAGGGAAGAAACCTAGGATTAAACACCTGACCTTAATAGACATAAAAGAGAGAGGAGGCTTTTCCCTACCCGACCTAAAGCTTTATTACGAGGCAGCCTGTTTCACCTGGATAAAAGATTGGTGCACGTTGCAGGATTCGGACCTCTTGGACCTGGAAGGTTTTGACAACCGTTGGGGATGGCACGCCTACCTAATATATGGAAAAGCGAAAATTCATAAAAACTTTACCAACCATATAATAAGAAAATCACTCTTTGCTGTATGGGAAAAATATAAAGACCTGATGGAGCCTAAAATCCCATGGTGGACTTCTCCAGTAGAAGCCATAGCAGTAAAACGGAAAAATACTCAGGAAAGCTGGCCAACATATAAAATACTTCTAAAAAATGAAGATAACCAAATAAAATTAAAAAACTTTGAGGAAATAAGAGACCACATTTCAGACTGGTTCCAATACCATCAGTTATTTGAAAAATTTAAATCTGACAAACAAAAGGGGTTCTCAACAGAAATTTCCCGATTTGAATCTGATCTTGTAAATTCTAAAAGAAAAACCCTTTCCAAAACTTACCGACTCCTCCTTGACTGGACGGTCAAGGAGGAGGAGGAAACAGTGGCAATGGTGAGGTGGTCCCAGGATTTTGGCCACTCAATAACCATGGCCCAATGGGAAAATTTATGGAAGATCAATTGGAAATTCACAAATTGTTACACGATTAGAGAGAACTTTCAAAAAATGCAACATCGATGGTATCTAACACCATGGAAGCTTTCAAAAATGTATAAAAATGTATCAAGTAATTGTTGGAGATGCGGAGACTCAGGAACATTCTTCCATATGTGGTGGATATGTAGGAAAATACAGGCATTCTGGGAGAGTATACATGCAGAGCTGCAAAAAATGCTAAAGATCTCTTTCAATAAAAAACCAGAGGCCTACCTCCTAGGAATAACAGATTTGGATATTCCACAAAAGAGGAAGGGTATCTTTTTATATGCCACGGCGGCAGCAAGAGTTTTGATCGCAGCAAAATGGAAGAGTAATGAAATCCCCTCTATTCAAGATTGGATCCAAAAGCTGACAGAATATGCTGAATTAGATGGTTTATCAGAAAAAATAAAGAATAAATCAAAACAGGAATTTGTTTCTAAATGGGAGGTTTTCAAAGAATATTTGAAAAATAAATATAGTAGTTTAAATTCTGTTGCAGCATTCGAGGAACTTCAGTAATAGTAGTAAGGTAGATATAAGAAATTAGATTTAATGAGAATAAGTTTAATTATAAGAAAAAATGTGTATGGGCAATAAGTAATATGAATTTGAAGTATGGAATGGACGGGAGGTCGGGTCTTTAGTGTTAAGACCAATAGATGTTTTATTGTCTGCTAGGAGTATTGTGTGTCTATGGTTGTTTTTGTGATTAGTGTATGGTTTGGTATTCGTGTTCGGTGTTTGTTTGTTTGTCTTTCTTGTTGTATAAATAAAAAACTATAAAAAAAAAAAAGAAATCCAGTTGCAGCAGACCTAACCTAAAACTCACAATAACTTATAATAAGTCTAAACCTTAACACTAAGCATACTATAAACAGAACAGCACACTAGAAGGAAAAGAGAGAGAAAGAGAAAGTGAAAATCAGGCTCCTTCTGGACCTACTTTTATAGTCAGCATGAACTTGACAGAAGAGATAAGAGAACCAGTTTAAGCCAGCCTCTCTGAAGGAATAACCCAAACATCACGAACCTTCTGCTTGTTTCTTTCACACAGAGAAGCTTCCAGAAGCTTCCCTCTTGAATTAAGGAGAATAGGAAAGATCTCTACACATCAGAGCAATACTTTCTGCACTAAGAAATGCTAACTGACAGCAACCACCTCAAGCGGCAGGATCCACAGGGGCAGCAGATCTGGCTTCCAAGGAATACATGTGTATGTGTGCTTGTACTTGTGCACTCCTATGCCATGGACGAGGAGTGTGCCCAGCCGCCCCCACCACCACTGCAGCGACACCAGCCCCGAGCGACATGGCTGTTGCCCCCTCCTTGTGCCTCCCAAGATCTGAGCCTTGCAAAGTTGCTTGGAGAGGGTGGTTTGGGGATGGAGCAGCCATGCACCCTTTGATCCCATCCTCACACAAGGCTGGGATCGAAGGACCCACACTTGCCACGTCCCCACACTGCCCTCCCTGAGTGGCCTTGCAAGGCTCGGATTCGGGGAGAGCAGCACAAGAAGGGCACAACAGCCATGTGTTCCTCGATCCCAGCCTCGCCAGCAAAGGCATGCCACTGCCCCCAGCAGCACCTTGCAAGGGTGGGGTCCTTGTTTACCCAGCTTAAGCTGGAGCCACAAGGACTGGAAGGGAGGGCATCAAATGTTGGCCTTGCACAAGGTGGCATTATATCAAGGTTCACCCCTGATGGTTTGGAGGTCAACAACCATTGCTGGGACTGATTCAACACTCCTGTCATTGCACCCACACTGTGACCACTTCCCCACAGCCACATCTCCCTCTTGATAACTGGCAGCAACCATGGCATTGGAAGGTCAGCTCAGCAGCACTCCCCCTGCCCGACACCATACCCTGCTGACCATGAGTGGCCTTTACTGCTTTGAATGACTTGAAGTGCCCATATCTCTGCCATTCCCTGAACCATTTCAGTACTGATGTCAAGCAGTGAAATGTTTCAGGTGATTAGTGCAAGGAAGAAGAAATGGTAAGAACTGGGGGAGGACCCCAAACCCCATAATTCTATCTGAGAAGCAAAAACAGCACCACGGTATTCCTAGAAATACTGGTAATGAATTGTCCTAATGAAGCTTTGAAGGATACAGAATTTATGGAGCAACTTTTCTCAGAGACCTCATAATTCAAAAAATGATGTCGCTGCCATATGTTATTAAGGTCTCTCTGCTATGACAGGGGACAAGGAATCAGCTGTAGCTTCCAGACATAACAAATTAGACTTCCATTTTAGTGGATTTGGCTCTAACAACACCCCAAAGTATCGCTAATGATTTCCTCTATGGCCTTAATAATCTGCACGTTCGTTTTTATTAATGGTGACCTTTAAAGTGGGCAATTAATTACATTTTTATAAAGTTTTCTTTTTTCCAGACACATCTCCGTAGTAAAATGACTGAGAATGTTTCCCATACAGCAGCAACACCCCGTGGTCCAATCAGAGCCTTCATGTAGCAATTGCTAAAGGAGTTGTGGTTTTAAAGCCTAGTGTACATACACAGGAACTTTTGACATAGATACATTTTGTCATTGGGGGAGAGGGAAATGATGGAAACTGATAGGGAGAAACAATAAGCTGTTGCTTCTGAGTTTACAGATAAAAAAGGAACCTCTAGCATAACACAGTGGTTGAGGTTCTGCTTGTGCATATCAAAAAATAACCTGACAAGATTTTCCTCACTAAGGTCTAGCGATGTGTTAATTTTGGTGCTCTCAGCTTCCCATCTTTCCAGTCTTCTACATCTCTCTACGCATTTGTGGATTTTCTTTTTAAAAAATTCTCGTAATTCTTCTGCATTTTTGTGTTAATTTCTCCTAGTATACAATTTTTTGTATGACTGTTTGACTAGTATATGCATTTCTGAAAGCAATTCTTCCTAATCAGGGCAAGCCCAAGACATTTTGGCACTTGAGGCAAACCACAAAATGGTGTCCTCCAAGCCAGGGAAGAAGGGGTGAGTGAATGTCTACACAAGGAACAAAGCAGGAATAAAGCTCTTCTTCTTCTTTGGCAATCACTCGTAGCCAAGTAAGATTGTCTTTCATAAACACAGTTTTAAAAGTGAGTCCATAAATGACCATGGATGCCAATTCTGGATCCACACTTCCTTCCACAGTGGGGACATAGGTTTCCAGGTGGGAGTTGATCATGCCAAACGCTCCTTGCTCTTAGCATGTTTCTTGCTTTCATCCTGAGTTCAAGTGTCTTCAAAACCCATGACACCATTGGTAAAGGCTGTTCTCCAATTAAAGTGCTCGCAAGCCAGTGTTTCCCAGTTGTCTACATTGGGAACATTGGAATAAAGGGTAGGACAAGAATAAAGGGAACATTGGAATAAAGGGTAGGACAATAAAGGGTGGGGCACTGTGGTAGCACCAGGTTGATGCATTACTTGGAGACTGACCCTGCTGACCCTGTGGCTCCTGCCACCTGAGGTGGTCTCCTCATCTTGCTTCATGGGTGGGATGGCCCTACTCCTAATATAATGCATTTTTGTATGTTATTTTCACTATGATGTTCATTTTTCTGCCCCCCCCCCAATATATGTCTTCTTGTGTACATTATTTGTTTTGAGAACTCCAAAGCAAATTCTAAAGGACGGCTGTGTTTTGATTCTTATATAGAATCATAGAATCATAGAATCACAGAATCATAGAGTTGGAAGAGACCACAAGGGCCATCGAGTCCAACCCCCTGCCAAGCAGGAAACACCATCAGAGCACTCCTGACATATGGTTGTCAAGCCTCTGCTTAAAGACCTCCAAAGAAGGAGACTCCACCACACTCCTTGGCAGCAAATTCCACTGTCGAACAGCTCTTACTGTCAGGAAGTTCTTCCAAATGTTTAGATGGAATCTTCTTTCTTGTAGTTTGGATCCATTGCTCCGTGTCCGCTTCTCTGGAGCAGCAGAAAACAACCTTTCTCCCTCCTCTATGTGACATCCTTTTATATATTTGAACATAGCTATCATATCACCCCTTAACCTCCTCTTCTCCAGGCTAAACATGCCCAGCTCCCTTAGCCGTTCCTCATAAGGCATCGTTTCCAGGCCTTTGACCATTTTGGTTGCCCTCCTCTGGACACGTTCCAGTTTGTCAGTGTCCTTCTTGAACTGTGGTGCCCAGAACTGGACACAGTACTCCAGGTGAGGTCTGACCAGAGCAGAATACAGTGGAACTATTACTTCCCTTGATCTAGATGCTATACTCCTATTGATGCAGCCCAGAATTGCATTGGCTTTTTTAGCTGCAGCGTCACACTGTTGGCTCATGTCAAGTTTGCGGTCAACGAAGACTCCTAGATCCTTTTCACATGTACTGCTCTCAAGCCAGGTGTCACCCATCTTGTATTTGTGCCTCTCATTTTTTTTTGCCCAAGTGCAATACTTTACATTTCTCCCTGTTAAAATTCATCTTGTTTGTTTTGGCCCAGTTCTCTAATCTGTCAAGGTCGTTTTGAAGTGTGATCCTGTCCTCTGGGGTGTTAGCCACCCCTCCCAGTTTGGTGTCGTCTGCAAATTTGATCAGGATGCCCTTGAGTCCATCATCCAAGTCGTTGATAAAGATGTTGAATAAAACCGGGCCCAAGACAGAACCCTGTGGCACCCCACTAGTCACTCTTCTCCAGGATGAAGAGGAACCATTGATGAGCACTATGAACACATTGATGAGCATTATTTCAGAAAGTGCAGATTGGATCAATTCAACTTTGAATGTGTACTAAACTGGGTTTCTCCATTTCTCCTCTATCCCTACTAAGCTCACATTTGTGCATTGCTCTGGATGAGTGGCCATGGCCAAATCAATTGACATGTAGCTGTCCAGTAGACCTCTCAAAGTGGGCCAGATTATCCCATGGTCCTGTGAATTTAACAAAGAGTGGGGACTGGTTCCCATTGGGACCCAGAGGGTGGAATATGAGGAGACCAGCAGTAGGTGGATCCAGAACAAATGACTAACAAGACAACTAAGACATGTTTTTCTCCATCTTCCTTCTCCACCCTGCTGAGATCATGGACCACACTGAGACAAACTGAAGAGGAATCATCCTAGCAGTGACACCCCCTAGACTGGTGGGGCCAGCTGTGGCCAGCCTGAGCATTGGTGTCCTATATATACCCTAAAGCACCAGAGCCCCCTCTTGGCCTTGCTGATGTGGTCCAAAGGAAATCAGAGCAATATGTTTGGCAGCAGTTTGGCAGCAGGAGTTCCGGAAGGAGGCATACAAGGCGCCATTCAACCATCTTAGGTATTCCACTCCGGATTTGTGTTGGATATACTCCTTAGCCTTTTCTTCTTCCAAAGATGTCCCACAAGGTATGGGTTTTTCCTCAGGGTTTACTCCTGAACACTTTTCCTTGTGAATGAGTATAGCTGCAAGGCAGCAGAGGTTAAGGCCAGAGTTTTCCTTCTCCTATCCATGGGCTATCAACAAATAACTTGTCTTAGTGAATCAGTGGCTGCACAGCGAGCAGAACTCTGTATCTTAATTTCTGCCCCACTTCTTGCTTACCATGGCTCTTTCTATGTAATAATTTATATGTCATTTACACCGTTTTGCCATCTAGGGAAATACAAGAGGTGGGACAACTTAGAGGAAAGCCATCCGGCAGGTGACCTCCCACCTGTTTCAGAAGGCTAATAGTTTGTCACATCTGCCCATAATGGGGACCCAGAGATATGAGAATCTCTCAGAGTTCTGCTTGAGGAGATAAGAAGAGGGAAGCAATTAACTTGTCAGAGATCAGTGAAATCCAAGGTTATTTCCTTTTTGTGTGCGATAGGGAGAGAAAGGTAGAAAAGAGAGAAAGAGAGAATCGTCCCGCTCAGCCCTTTCAATACTTATACAGACTCATCCTTTTGGAGAAGTGAAAGAGCCTTCCAATCCAATGTTGGAAGTGTAGCTCAAGAGTGAGGAACCACTGGGCCTCCAGGTGTTGCTGGGCTCCAACTCCCATAATCCCCTGGTAGCATGGCCAGTGATTGGGGATGACAGGGCATGTAGTTCCTCTTCCCAGAGAGGCATGCCTGTTACCATCACTATAAGTTTTTAGGTGCCAGCCCTCCCCACAAAAAAAAATCCCACCTGGACTTTGGGATCTTAATTTTCTGCTCAATTTTTGTTGTTGTTGTTTGCATGTGGAATGGTCTGAGTTTAATCTGCTCTTTTATCAGTGAGCATTTTAAGTTGTTCTTGCTCCTTTTTAACACTTGATTCTGGAAGTTGCTTTGAGTTCATCTTTGTGATGTGTGTGTGTGTGTGTGTATCAGCATCTAGCAGTATCTGAAGGACCACAGGTTCACCACTCTAATATAGTCACTGGAAAAGCCTTTCTGAACCTGGTGACATCCAGATGTTTTGGGCCATACTGGTTATGGCCGATGGGAGTTGTATTCCAAAGTATGTGGATGTCACCTGGTTTACAGAAGCTGCAATAGATGCTCTCTTGGGTAGAAGTCACTGTACACAGTGCTCCAGAAGACTCTCCCCAGCACAGCTACAACCCTGTTGCCAGATCTTGCATGGAAAATGAATAGCAGCAATGATGGAAGGAGCAGGTAATGGAGAACCATTGCCTCCATCCACTACATATATTCCTCTACAGATTCTTGGCTGGCCTACCTAAATGAAATTGCTCCAGTTAGAAAGGAAAACAAATGATTTCATGACAAGAGTGCATTATAATATATTGATATGTATCGATTCATGTCCCCTGAGCAATTTAACGTCCAAAAGAGGGATTGCTGTGGCACTGACTCCTTTTGCCCATTAACCCTGGGCAAGGTTGCACTCCACTGGAGTGCTATGATCAAATGCATCACTTTTTCTTATTATTTATAATAACTAGCAAAGTCCCTACCGTGTAGCAGGTCTCTTTCTTTCTCACATAGAAGCCAGTGAGGAAGCAGATGGGGAATATAAACAACTGCACTAGGAAGATAGAAAGCTGTGTTGTACCAAGTCAAACTATAGATCCACCTAGCTCAGTGCTGCCCACATCCATGCGGAGTGGCTTTCCAGGGTTTCAGATAGAGGTGTTTCCCAGCCCTTCTTGGAGATGTCAGTAATTGACGCTAGGACCTTTCCCATGCAATGCATGTACTCTACAGTTCAGCTACTGCTCTTCCTCCGAAGGATAGCCAATCTTCTACTTATGGGCATGTCTTCTCCATTCAGCATCCATCCCACTTTTCAAATCACCTTCAACTTGGGGGGGGGGGGATGTTATGTCTCCAGCCTTGAAGGTAGGTAAAAACTGACTCAGTTTGGTGGAAGGGGGGAAGCTCCATAGGGTTAATACTATTATGGAGAAGGCTCAAGACTGCATATCTATCCAAATGAAGTCTTCAACAGAAAACAGAAAAGTGAAAGCTGGAACAAGTTAGTTGTGAAGGTGAATGAGAAATGGGTTGCTGGATGTTTGTGTATGATGGTATGTCTAAAAGTTATGGGGTATGTATCTGTCTATCTATCTGTCTAGCTAGCTAGCCTCTATCTATCTAGCATCTGCAATAGTGACTTTCTGGGGGGCATGGAGGGCCTGCAATGGGTATCAGAGTATCAGGGGAAATCACTCAGGTGAAGGCACAATCAGATTCATGCTGCATAAACTGGAAATTAAAATAATTAAAATATTGATAATATTCGAAGATTTCTGGTGAATGGCTTCCACTTTTGAAAAAAGATCAGGTAATTCAGGACTCCAAAATCAAGAGTGAAATTTGGATGAGGAGCATTTCAGAAGCATCTCTGCTTATGGGCCAAGCATGGTGTAAGGGTTAAAGTGACAGACTATGAACTGAGAGACCAGACCAGGGTTCAAATCCCTGCTTGGTCATGAAGCTTAGGCTAATCCTTGCCTCTCAGCCTACTTTACTGCACAAAGTTATTGTGGGGATTCAATGAGGAGGGGGCAAACCCTGTATGTCACCTTGAGGTCCTTGAAGGAATAGGTGGGATATAAATCAAATAAATAAACAAATAAATGACAGTTAAATTGAATCAACAGTGAGGAGCATACAGCCTAAGTAAGATGCCAGTCCCTGTGTAATATAAGGAAACTCTCTCTGCTTCTTTACATTTGGGATCTTCAACTATCCACTGCTAGGCATTTCATCCGTGGGGTACTACAAATCAGTTCATATTTCCCAGTGAACAGATCTCAGCTTCTCTATCACAGCTTCCTTCCTTCCACATCAGAATCCCAATGGTTTATGTTCTTTTTCTTAACCTTACTTAAACCTCTATCACTCTTTATATGTGTACATTACAGCAACCCAAGACATGTATTACAAATAAGATGAGCTATGACTGCATCCCATCTTATCAGATTCCTTTATTTGATAGAATATAATGTCATTAGGAGGCAGGTGCAGACTTGGATGGATTCTGTCTCTTTTATAGCTCTCAACGCTTCAGACAGGGACTGTTGGAGTCAGTTAGGCATGCCAGGCATTGAACAGAGACTGCAGTCTGAGGAAGGGAAAGGAACAGTTGGCATTAAAGAAAAGGTTTGCATTAAGTCTTTTTTAAAGGAAAAATAAGAACAGCGGTCTAATTGACTGGAAGAAATATTGCTCTGGATGTGGACAGGAATCTGGCTGAATAACCAAGGACTCTAGAGAAACGTATTTATTTATTAGAATTACATTCCACCCTTCCTCCAGGTACCCGAGAGCAGCATAAATAGATCTTTCCCCTTCTGCTTTTAACCTTACAACAACCTGGCACCATGTTGGTTACTTTGGCCTAGTCTAACCAATCCAACACCTGGGATTCAAGGGAAAAAAATATGCGGCTCTTGGGGGCTTTTGCGGGAGGTGGGGGAAGTGAGAGAGGAGCCTCGCTCTGTCCCTTCCCCCACCTCCCGCAAAAGCCAGGGATAGCCGCGCGAAGCCTCCCCAGGGCAGCAGGATGAAGGTTCCCCGCTGCCCTGCGGAGGCTTCGCGGGCTCCAAATGAGCAATTCATATGACTGGTATTGCCTCACAGCAGCCATCAAACATCTTGTGGTGCTCTCCACTTCCTGTCTGGATTCATGGATTCAAAGTAGGGATAGATGAATCTCTCGATGAATTCCCCTGGTCCCTAGAGCCTTCCCCAGGCTGCTCTCCTTCACCATCCTCCCCACCTCTCCATTACAACTCCCATCATTATCCATTACCCGTGCAGGCAGGGCCTGTGAAAACTGGTGTCCAAAATAATGTGGGGGAGGCAACAGGTTGGAGAAGGCTGTTCTAACCACTGCACCACATTGGAGGGGCATTGGGTTGATGAAGAAGATGTAAAATGGCCATGTCATGCTTGTAGGATGTATCTGTAGCTATCCAATGGATTGTGACGCTGAGCTACTCAACCAAGTCTCCAAGCAGGGCTCATAAATGATTTGGTCCAGTGTGATCATAGGATTATGAGCTCAAGTCGTAAAGTCTACCATGTCCTGGGTGAACAGGGGCTCATAATCATTATATCTTGGAGGCAAGGGCCAATGTTCATAGACAGCCTTGGTCAGGCATAGGCAAACTCAGCCCTCCAGATGTTTTTGGCCTACAACTCCCATGATCCCTAGCTAACAGGACCAGTGGTCAGGGATGATGGGAATTGTAGTCCCAAAACATCTGGAGGGCCAAGTTTGCCTATGCCTGGCCTAGGTCATGTACACAGAAAGTTGTGGATTTGATTCCTGGCATCTTCATATAAAATTAAAGCTAAAAGGCCACCTGCCTGAGATCATGGACAGCTGTTGTCAAGTGACTGTGGAGTACAACTGTGCTTTTCTTTTTGCATTATTACACACTCATATTTATTTCAGATTTGCAGGTCTACTTCCACAGTTTAGTCTCCAAGCTTGTTTTAAATGTCAGAAGAAAACAAATCAACAAAAGCACTGAAGGAACAGGAAGCAAGGCCTTTGCTCAGTGGCAGAGCATTTGGTTCAATCTCCAGCATCTCCATGTTGGGAGAGACCCCTGCCAGAACCCCTGAAGAACTGCTGCCAATCAGTGCATACAATATTGAACCAGTTAGGCCAATGGCTTGACTTGGTATAAGGCAGGTTGCTATGTTTCTGTGGGGTGGGCAGCTTGGGTCTAATTTCAGAATCCCTCTGCAAGCGGGTTATCCAGATCTCTGTTCCTCTCCTGACAGCTGACTGGGTGAGGAGGGAGGCAGGGGAGAGAGAAGGAGTGGCAGAAAGAGAGGTGGGGTGTGGGGAGAGAAAGAAAACATGGAAAGTAGGTCTGGTTTTGGCTTCACGCACTGCTTGTTACATTGGCCTCAGTTTCAGCACAGCCATAATTTCACCCATCAGCTATGACAAGCCAGCCTCTCTCTCTGGTTCAGTTCCCTCATCAGCAATGAATAGATTGCTATAGGATCACTAGAAAACAGGCTTCAGATTGATAATAATAATAATAATAATAAATAATAATAATAATAATAATAATAATAATAATAATAATATACCCCCAGAGGTCTCAAGGCGGTTCACAGAATAAAACCAAAATATAAAACTATGGAAGACTATAGCTCCCATCAGCATTCTATTACCTGGGGCTGATGGGAGCTGTAGTCCCCAAAAATATTTGGAGGGCACCAGGTAAAGCAAAGGAGGCTATAGAGAAAGAATGATGGAGAAAGTGCACGTGAGCACTGTGAACACTAAGTGAGCAGTGACACTTAGCACACTAATGGCACTGTGTAATTAAGTGGTTGCAGCAGTGGGAAATGTGTGTACTGTTCCCATTCTAATATTGCTTTGTGTACCCAGTGGGCTTATCTCTGAAACAGATGCAGTAGAGTGATCCTTTGTGTCAGCTGTGGAAACAGCTTCCATTAATCTCATTCAGTCCAAATTGGACTCTTAATAATGGATTCCTACATATTATTAACCCCCCATAAAACAGAGCTCCAGGATCTCCCCTATGAACTGAGTCATAGGAACACACAAAGCTGCCTTATACTGAGTTAGACCATTGGCCTACTGAGACCTGTATTGTCTACTCTGGCTGGCAGCATCTACCCAGGATCCCTTTAACTGGAGATTGAAGCTTGGACTTTATACATGAGCAGGAGTTATGGCTTCTTCCCCAGCACCCTTTGGTTGTGTCTTTTCACTCAACAGTTTTCATTCATCTCATTCAGTCCAAATTGGACTCTTAATAATTGATTCCTACACATTATTAGCCCTCAGTAGAACAGAGCTCCCAGGTCTCCCCACTGAAAGAAGTGATACTAGCCAGGTATCATCTGCTGTGACTGACAACTTCTATCCAGGCTTCCTTTAACTGGAGATTGAACCTTAGACCTCATACATGAGCAAATGCTCAACTCGGGCTTTGTGAACCAGTGGCTGTAGGATGGAGGTGGGAAACATATGAGAGCAAATGTTGTCATCTTGGATGCTTATTTCCTTTATCACCATTTCAGGCACATTTTTTGCAATGACATCTCTGTGTGACACAATTTGTTACCACAAAGCTGCCTGTGGCAGCAAGGTAATTGTGCATCCGAGACAACGTTGTATCTGGTTGCACATTTCTGGCGGGCATGACAATGTGACTGCTGTAATGTGTGGTTATGTATAGTGCAGGGGTAGGTAACCTGTTGCCCTTCTGATGTTCTGGGCTCTGACTTCAAGCAGCCCAGACCATTCACATTCACCAGGTTGACTGAAGTTGATGGGAATCCAAAGTACATCTAGAGGACATCAGGTTGCCTACCTCTTGGTATGGTGCTTTGAAGATACTATCTAAGCCCTCCCTCTTCACTGCCACCTGAGGATCAGCTTTGTGCACCTACAATCTACATGCACAATCTCATCTACAATGGCTGAATATTCAGCCATCAAAGGTCACATTTCAGAAACTACATTTTTGTTCCAATATGGTGTCCAAAACTGCATTTCACCTTGAGCAATACAGTGAAAACAACTGGCCTATCAGTTTGGGTCCTTCAAAGGTTAAGCACAATCATAATGAAAATGAAGGGCATGTGCGCCATCGAAGGAGATAAACTGTTTATGGTGGCTCCAGGGGTATTACCTAGCATCATGAGAAGAAAATGAATAAAGGAAAATGAAGTCTGCATATCAGGAAACAATTTCTCTAAGTGAGCTTTAAAAGGCTGCCAAATAGCTTCCCAAGAGACACAACAGAGATAATTTAAAACTCATTTAAGTTATTTGGAATAGGGCTGGGCATGATGACCCTATAGGTATACATTACCAATGCCCATGGTTCCATAAAGTATCATTACATAGCCTTTCAAAATGGTAATGAGACTCTATTTACTTGGAACCTTATTTCCCAGTGTGCTTAACAAATCAGCAAACAGGAATTACTTTCAGCACTGGGAAACAGCAACTGGAACACAAAACAGGTCATGTTCACGATGCTAGATGAAACAGGAAATTGTTGGAAGCACATTTGGAAGCACAACCTAGCATACTGAACACTTCAGAAGATCCCTGAGAAGCGTCAAAAGAACCAGATGTTACTCATGAGATGCACATGTTTCAGAAAACGGCATGTGTTGAGTTCTTCTGCATGGCAGGGACGGGGAATTTGCATACCTACAAATGTTGCTGGACCACAACTCCCACCATCCCTGACTATTGACCATGCTGGTTGGGGCTGATGGGAATACAACAGCATACAAAGGATCACAGGCTTCCTAACTCTGTTGTACCATAACACTTCACTTATCCTGCTTTATTATGCCATTATTGTGGGTGGTTCCTTGCATCCCCGAGCAGCAGCCAAAGGGTATTGAACTGCAGAAGAGAAACAAGCAAATGTGAAGTCAGCACAACATAGAGGAAATGTTATTTATGGAAGGGAAGAATCACAACTCTGGAGTTTCATTTTTGGTGTCTGTAAGAACCTGCCTTTCCCAATCAGTGGCATTCCAGACATTTTGGAAAACAACCATGATCCTTGAGTATTGACAATGCTGAGTGGAGCTGATGGGAATTGTAATCCAAAGTATTTGAAGGGCACAAGGATGGGTAAAGCTGATCCAGCCTGTGATCCAATGGCTGGAGTTTGGATGTAGGAAACTTGGGTCTGGATTCCTATTCAACAACAACAACAAAACCTTACCCTAATGTACAACAGAGAGCTTGTATAAGGCTAAATCTACATTCTACATCATTTGAAGGAAGACTGGAATTAGTACAAGTAGATTCTACCCTCTGGAAGAAGCCCAGTCTTCAGCATGGCTCCTCATAGTGATGTTTGGTGGATCTGCCCACTTCTACTCTGGAGCAGCCAAACATATTTCCTGACGTCTTCTGAAAAAAATGATTAAATATGTATCACGACTGTCATATACGTTTATATGGAGTTTCTATGGTACAGAAAGGGGAAGTGACAAGATCCCTTCAGATATTTCCAGCTTGTATCCAAAAATTATGTGGTGGATGGAAACAGTACGAATCCCATTCCCACGGTCACTCTGATCGCCACTCCCCAACGTTCACATGTTGAACAGAAAATCAGAAAGAGGATCTTATGTTTGTACAGATGGATGCCCATAGGCTCCCCACTTCAGACATCTCTTCCAATGCACATAGGCCTAGAGAGATCGCTGTTTTGGGGCGAGGCCAGAAGGCATGTTCCCATTCTCTCCTCCATGCTTTCTTGGAAGAAGTGCTATTGAGGAGTGACAATACGTGGGGTCTTCACTTGGATCCCATAACATTGTAAGAAAAACAATAGTTCAGTTATTGCAGGGCTGTCCAAATTCCAAGAGACTGCGATCTACAACCACTATAGACAAACTGGCAGTGATCTACCCATTGGATTGAACAGAGTTGTTGAGCTTTTTGGGGGGAAGCCAAAATTGTTGAGCAATTTTTTTTGGGGGGGGGGAGGAGGATTCTGTGTTCGACCAGCATCAACCAGGGGCATCCCGTGATCGACCGGTAGATCGCGATCAACCTGTTGGACAGCCCTGAGTTCTTGCAATCAGTAGTTGACCTGGTGGTGTGTGGTTCACATTGCTAAGGTCAATGCTGGCCTCCCCTGCCCCCCACAATGATGTAGGGTTCCCTCACAATCTCAAAATACACAGCTGATGGGGAACAGGGCTAGCATGTGCATTGGTAACAGAAGGGCAATTCTAGGTGGTGCAACCCCTTACACTACTTTTCAATGCATGGGGTGGGTGGGTTGTGTGGGGCCCCTCATCCTGTTTTCATTATTTTAACTATTCATTAATTGATTTCCTTCCATTCTTTCTATGGCACCCAGCAAACATGCCCTGCACGCAGGTGAAAGCAAGCAGTTAGTTGTCTGCTTGTACCCTTACACCCATGTAAACTTGTATTGGAAGATTTAAAGGCAGCTGAAATACCTCTTCTGACAGGGCACAAATGGGGGAGTGTTAAAAAGTAATAGGATTTTTATCTATGTGCTTGTGAGTGGCTGGAAGTTGTTGCCGTCTGTTGGGTGATATGAAATGAGTAGTGCTGTTTGGGAAATGGCTTCATTTTTAAAGAAAGCAGCGTTTTCAACAACCCAATTTAGACATCCCAGTAAGAAATGTTGGTACTACAAGCTCTTTCAGCGGGAGTGGGGGTGGGGAGCACAACTGTTACACTCTTGCCACTATGTCAGCAATTTCGCTAGGCTGGCTGGCCTGAGACAAACAGTGGTGCTACACTCTCATTTCCCCTTTGAATGCAACAGAACATAAAAGCCAAGATGGGGCATATTAAGAAGGCAGTGGGGCTGCAGGAGGATGTGATTCAATACCTAGTGTGGCTCCCTGTATTTTCATTACATAAACACACACTTGAAATAAGTAGCTTCAGGTTGAAAAGTGAACTAGGAGTAGGTGAGCAATTCAATTCAGTTCCCATTGAAAAGTGAACCTACCTGATTTGCACTATCTGAAACAAGAGGTGAAGCAAAACACAGCCATTCTTAAAGATCTACACAATTCCTTTCCCCCCCAATGTAACGTCTGCAGCCATGTAACACGTACAACAATGCATATACTACAGTGTGCACACAAGGACATATATGAGTGAAAATAACTTACAAAATGCATTAAATTAAAGATAATAATAATAATAATAATAATAATAATAATAATAATAATAATTTATTTATACCCCGCCCATCTGGCTGGGTTTCCCCAGCCACTCTGGGTGGCTTCCAACAAAATATTTAAAATCTTTTAAAAATAAACTACATCCATGGCAGAATTAATTTATGGAGGGATTTTTTTGTTTGTTAGTTTGTGTTGAGTACAGAGTGTAGAATGACGGGAAAGAAATTTGAGACAGGGAGTGCCATTCATTTGCAAAATGAAAAAAAGGTACTTCTCAGCAATTATTCTGATGAGGTCTGTGTCATTTGTTTTCTGCCCACCATTTTTGTTGTGAAAGGGGGACTTTAGAAGCCCATATGAAAATTTTCACACACACACACTTCTTCCCTACCATCAGCTTTTCCACCTCTTTAATTGAGGACAGTGATATGATATCACATAGCTATGTTGTCGTCAAATAGCCAATTCAGACTGAGGTCCAGGTCACTCAGGTCATAAAGTCAATTTAGACTGAGGTCCAGGTCACTCAGCCCCCTTCATTGTTGAAGGGGATCTAGTGGCTAGTGGCTAGTACTGCAAACTGACCACTTCACCACACTGTCTCAAGGACTTAAATATTATTTATGTTGTGAACTGCCCCGTGATCTTTCGATGAAGGGCAGTATAGAAATTTAATAAATAATAATATTTAAATATTTATTTCCTCTTAGTTGTTGAATATCTTGTATTGCTTTCTCCACCCTAGGATTCAGAAACATATTAACCTTTTCACAGCTATCTGTGTTAAGTCAGATGTGATGGATCCCAAGTATTTTGGGACTTCTTTAGAGAAATAAAATTTGAACTCTCTATTGTATCACAGAATTCACATCCTTTCCCCCACTCAAATGTTGTTCTTTTTTATCCAGTTCTTCCTTAGTTGCCCTTTAGTCTCCCAATCAGTAAGTAATTTTGGCGGACTGCTTTTATATTTGCGATTGCATTTGGCACATATCTGCTATATCATCGGTGGCCAGATTTCATTCTCCCTTTGCTGTTGGATCTGTCTGCTTTTGGAGATTGAAAATTTCACCCCTATTTTTGTTCAAGCTCAATTAGCTTATTGACATTCACTCAGAGCTGAGAGTCTCAGTGCTGTGAGAGATGCGCTGAATGAATGATTATATATGGATGTTTTTTTCTGAAGCGACAATGTGATTGGTAATATGTCTTGTGTGCCTCAAAAAGAAAAAAAAAGGAAAAGAAAAGAATGCCAGAGCAGTTTATCCTCTGCCTATTTGTTTTTTAATTTTTAATTTGCCATTGTCTGCTGCTCCTGTGATAAATGAATTATTGTCTCTCAATGCATCCAGGGAAATTTCTTATGCAATCTTCTCAGATTCAAAAACCAGCATATCAGAAAAAAAATATAAAAGCTGCTCGGAGGGTGTTGATGTTTCAGGGGTGAAAAGACCAGGGTTGGGGATGGAAAGGAATTCTGCATAAAAGAGACTCCAGGCTAGATTTGCACACAGCTAGCACACATGTGGAACAGAACCAGTTCTATGCGATGTGCTCTTACACAATTTTGATTCTGTGGGTTCTTTGGGAACTTTGAGTCAGCTTTGTTCATGGTCCAAATGAAAATTTACCATTATCCCTCGAAAAATTGGCAGGTGCCCCAGAAGCATCATATTAACATATCATTATTGACATTCCGCATGCATAATAGCATGGAATTTTATAATGATATGGTGTTTTCTTTATTTTGTCAGAAATGATGCCACTTACTTGAAAGAAAAGAGGATGGCCTCTAGGTATGATTGCAAATAGGAAAATAAGATTAAATACAGGAAGAACTGGATAAATGTAGGAAATGAAATGTCAGAAAAAAATTGATGTATCTTTTGTGGTGTATGATAGGCTTTTTTTGGGGGGGGGGGTAGGGATAATATTTTACATTGTGGAGCACCTAACGTCCCTGTTGGGGGTTGATGCCCTTTAAACATTAATTTGCTAGTTTGTTTAATGAGCTTCTCTTTTCTTAGTTGATTGAAAAAGAGGCAAAACCAAACCAACACCACAAAAGGATCAAATCAATAGCAAAAAGCGCCTGGGGACTTCAGACTGTTTTCCTGAATCAAAGCTATGTTCCTAAAGGGGCTAATTAGAAAGGCAATAAATCATTATGGGTTTCTCATTTGTGAAATTCCTGTTCACTCATTGTGATCGCCTTGCTTGTTTCAGTCATAGTTGCTTGCCTGAATGATGGAGCTGAAGGTCTCAAGGTAGAATGATGCTACAAACTCACACGCTTCCTTGCCCAGCATGTCACAGAGTTAGCTGCAAATCCCAAATGCATCAGCACTGAAGGCAATGCACCCTCCCCTTAAGGGAATTCCTTTTGACAGCAGCTTAGATTGAAACCTGCTGGGAGAAATTCATACTGAACTGGATGAGAACCATACAGAAAACTGGAGTGGAATGGCTATGAAAACTGGAGCTGCTTTACACTGTCATTCGGCAATGAAAGGAGGAAGAAGGACATAATATTAACTCATATTCACCCTGGAAAGAAAGGTGAGATTTAGCAACTGAGAAACCAGTAATCAAATGCACAAATGCAAGACCCATAACTTCTTGCAACATCTATAAATATTTGGCTCCATTTCATAAATAGTCTCAAATGAGATCCAGTGGTTAAAATGTTGGGTAGAGATACGAGAAACACGGGTTAAAAATCCTATTCACCTATGAAATGTGCGTCAGTCTCTTAGCCTATTTTACAGGATTGTTGTGAGGATAAATTGAGAGGAGGAGAAAAGAAAAGCATATATGCTGATTTGAGTTCCTTGAAACACAAGTGTAATAAATAAAAATACACAACTAATAAACCCATAGTGTGGTTTAATATTAGGTTGTTGTTGTTTTTGTTGTTGTCATCGTCATAGTCATCATCATATTATATATTTGTTTATACCCTACCTTTTCCCCTGATGGGTCTCAAGGTGGCATATACAGTGGTACCTCTGGTTAAGAACTTAATTCGTTCTGGAGGTCCCTTCTTAACCTGAAACGGTTCTTAACCTGAAGCACTATGTTTGCTAATGGGGTCTCCCACTGCCACCGCACGATTTCTGTTCTCATCCTGAAGCAAAGTTCTTAACCCGATGTACTATTTATGGGTTAGTGGAGTCTGTAACCTGAAGCGTCTGTAACCCGAGGTACCACTGTAAATGGATTTCCATTCAGAACCGGGCTATGTCCAGTCGCTGAAGACATGAAATGTGAATTAGAAAGCAGTCACTCTGGGTTGGCTTTAGATTAAGTTAGCTGCACTTCTGTCCTATTGAAACAATACAAAAAGTTGGTTATAGAGTCTGGTTGACTCTAAGGGGAACTAAGAAGACCACAGACATTCTAACTATGTCTACTCACAGTTAATTTAATGGGGCTTACTCTCAGGTGAGTGTGGTTAGGATTTCAGCATTCATTACTTTGGTCCCAGTCCCATATGCCGGTTGTTAACACAATAATTTCATGTATTCTATGTGCCTAATAAAGGCTAAAGGAGTTTGATATATATATTCTGGTGTGCTGGCTTTTTGGACACAAGGAAATAATTTACTTGTTTGTTTATTTAAATATTTGATGACTTGCTGAAGCACTGCGTCCGTGGGAAACATTTTTATTTAATGAACACTAGAGGGTATTTAAATATTTTACAGCTAAAAGTGCTCAAGCCATCGTTTTAGATCTATATGGGAGAGTGGAACTATTAGCACATGACTAAAATGTGTGTATTTAAAGAGATGTCAAGTTTAGACAGATATTTAGATAGCCTTAAGCTGTGGAATTCTCATAATACATTGTTTTTAAATGAACGCCAAGTCAGTTATAGATAGACGGAAGGTTTGGACAGAAAGTATCTCAGAAGAGTTTGGGAGACACCTGGAAGAAACCTCTTTGGTCACTCAGATTCCACAAGGGCAGCCATGTTAGTTTGTTGTACCATGGCAGAGGCGGAATTAGGGAGGTGCAGCTGGTTCATCCATAGTGGGCACCAAGCAGAGAGGGTACCACAGCAGGCACTGCAACAATGACAAACAAAAGAGGGCAAGAGGCAGAGGGGGAACCAAATTTTGGCACTGCACCATGCACCACTGAAATTTTAAAGCTCAAAATCGATCACTGACCATCGTCAACAAAGAGTCTGATGTTCCTTTAAAGAGTGACACATTTGTATTGGAACAAGCTTTCATTGACCATTAATCAATGAAATCAAGCTGTCATGGCTAAAGTAATAACAGGATGTTGATTCAGATGGGCCATTGAATGCTGTGGAAATTCACAGCTGTTTCCTTATTCACAAGCACCCTGAAGCAAAACATGCACTCATGCACATTAGAATAACGAATATTTTTAAACAGTTCTTATATCATTGTGAATATATTTCAGCTGAGGATAACAAGTTTCAGTCACAACATTTTCCTCAAGGAAGGATGATTTTCATTGGGGAAATAGTTTAATCAACAAGTGCTGGAGCCACTGCTATCATTAGCAGCAGAAAATAATAATAATTAAAAACAAACAGCATTTCACACCATGAATAATTTTTCCAGACTTAATGAGCTGTTGGCTTTAATGAACGTTCTTGCAGTGATAAGAAATGTAGGTAATGAGAGCTGATGCCAGATAGTTAAGACCTTCTTTGTTGTGACTGTGTCAAGAAGCAAATTTTGTGTGAATTGTATCAGGGCTGCATGGACAGCTTGGTTTCTTTCTTTCTTTTGTGTGCCTGGGATGGGCAGGGGGATCTTTCAAAATATATCATCAGGCCAAAATATTTTTGGATTGGAAGTTGCACATAATGAATATTAGGAGGATGTGTGTGCCCTGCCTATGTGTGAAGGCGAAATAACAAAGGGGATTGGTGTAATCGTGGGACCTGCTCGCCTGAGTCAATACCCCACAGTTATGTGGATCAGGTCCCCTGCAAAACCTCAGAGCACTCTGCTGTTTCTGCAACTTATAACACTATGTTCTCTTATATCTTTGTGTTACTCTAGGTCCATGAGCTTTGCAAGAATTGAGGTTGTCCAAAATTTTGCCTATAAAGCACCAAGACCTTTGGATTTTTATAACAACTACAACAACAACAATTAAAAAACCAACTACAATAGTTTTCTTATAGCACAGCAGCAGATAATGTAAAAGAGAGAGAAAAGAATCAAAAGCTTAATCATTTCTACTCAGTTCCAAGAAATACAATCAACACCAATCACAATGATGCTGGATGACAATGTCCCCACATCACATAGGCACAGAAGGCACCAGACAACTTGTTGCAAGGGCAGAAAAGCCATTAAGACATCACAGAACATCCGCACCCCACAGCAACAGAGCATCTACTTTGCATTCAGAAGATTGCAGCTTTGGTCACCATCTTCTTCTACTGCAGAAGAAAGCTGCCAGAAACACCTTGCAGCACCTTCCTGTAATTTATTTATTTATATCCCACCATTTTCCCAGATGGGGACTCAAGGATGTAAGGAAACAAATGATTCCTGCTTTCAAAAGCTGACAGGAGTTTGAATCACATGGTACCCCAATTATAGTCATCAGCAGTTCGGAAACAAGTTTTTTCCGGGGTTCACAGATCTAATCCTTCAATAGTTAGACAAGAGAGAGAGAGAGAGAAACAAAATTTTTCTCTGATTCACCCTGTCCCCCTTTCCCAGGGAACTATAGTATAAACAGAGAAAGTGAGTAGTGAAGATATGAGCATATTCTCTTCCCATAATCCTCTCGGCTAATCATTGGCTATGTGTGCGCTATACCTTTAAAGCACCTTTCTCCCTGAAAGAATTCAGGGCAATGTAGTTTGTTAAGTGTTGCTGGGAATTGTTCATGTTGTGAGGGACAAACCATAATGCCCAGAATTCTTTGAGAGAAAGAATGCGCTTTGAATGTGCTTTAAAGGCATAAAGTGTACATAACACTGCCCAAGTTTGTTTTTGTTTATTAATCACTTTACACAACTGTCTAAACATTTTTCATACCAGAAAGTGTCAAATGTAGTCATTCTTAACCACTTCTGGGCTTTTCTTAATGAGCTTATCTGTATCAGGTTTGAACTGGGGAGAGTCACCCTGCTTCTGTTAATTAGGAGACAATGTTAGATTACTATTTATGTTATGCAAACCACCTATCATACATCAGACTTTAATTAGATTTGCTTACCCACCACACTGGTTCTGTCTCCACATCCTGGATGTGAGTGACTTCCCTTTTCCATTACTATTCCCTGGAGCCATCCTGTCACTGATGAACCAACCACTCACAAACACTAACAAATTAATGTCCACTGTGAACCTTTAAAGGTCAAAAGGGCTTCAATGAGCAAAGATCTGATTGTAAAGAATGCATCACCATGAGATCGTCAGGGGGAAATCTAATATGACAACAAGCTGTTACTGAGTATCTCGAAGTCAGGGACATAGGACAGAAGAAATGTACAGAAATAAGATGGAGGTGAAGAAGAAATTATGGCGATGATATTCAGGGCATATAACATAAAGTACTTCTTCTCATAGCATATCATTAACCAGCCTTTCTCAACCTAGGGTCCCCAGGTATTGTTGCACTACAACTCCCATCATCCCTGACCACTGGTCTTGCTAGCTAGGGATGGTGGGAGTTGTAGTCCAACAACATCTGGGGACTCACAGTTAGGAAAGGCTGAGCTAAACTATGGAAATGTGCTTGAGAATGCCTAAGAAGATGAATTCAGGGGCAGTGATAGCCACCAACTTGGATTGCTATAAAGGGGGATTAGACAAATTTATGGAGAAGAAGGCTTCCAATGGCTACTAGTCATGGTGTTCATGCTCTCCTTCCATGATTTCATCCATAGAAACATACAAAGAACAGAATTTTAAGCATAAAACAGTTCTGTACATGAATAAAACAGTACTAAGGACCAATAGGGACGCGGGTGGCGCTGTGGGTTAAACCACAGAGCCTAGGACTTGCCGATTGGAAGGTCAGCGGTTCAATCCCCGTGACAGGGTGAGCTCCCGTTGCTCGGTCCCTGCTCCTGCCAACCTAGCAGTTCGAAAGCAAAGTGCAAGTAGATAAATGGGTACTGCTCTGGCGGGAAGGTAGGCATTTCCGTGCGCTGCTCTGGTTCGCCAGAAGCGCCTTAGTCATAGGGACACGGGTGGCGCTGTGGGTAAAAGCCTCAGTGCCTAGGGCTTGCCGATCGTAAGGTCGGCGGTTCGAATCCCCGTGGCGGGGTGCGCTCCCGCTGTTCGGCCCCAGCGCCTGCCAACCTAGCAGTTCGAAAGCACTCTCGGGTGCAAGTAGATAAATAGGGACCGCTTACTAGTGGGAAGGTAAATGGCGTTTCCGTGTGCGGCTCTGGCTCGCCAGAGCAGCGATATCACGCTGGCCACGTGACCCGGAAGTGTCTTCGGACAGCGCTGGCCCCTGGCCTCTTTGAGTGAGATGGGCGCACAACCCTAGAGTCTGTCAAGACTGGCCCGTACGGGCAGGGGTAACTTTACCTTTAAGGACCAATAGGCACAGCAAAAATCACATGAGGTATACTCTCTACAAAGTACAGTATAAAGTTAACAAATGTCACTATTATACTCAATGTTACTGCATCAAAAACAAGCAACTATGAGCTTCACAAGGTAGCCTACCAAGATGGCAGCATTACATCATTCTTGTTAAGACTTCTTGTTAATTCTTTTAAAGATGATTGTGCTGTGAGATTCATGCAACCTTTACAAAACAATGCATTTCTTTCCTATAGGAAGGTTACATACAAATTCATGTGGATTTAATTGCATTAACTAATCAACTAATCAACATATGATTAATCAACTAGGACTTTTTTTTAATCCAGAACACACTCTGTCTAAGTGTTTCAGTCTTATAAGTTAGCTCTTCTGCATGACAAAAACGCCTCTACACAGTGTATTACTCGATGACATTCAAACTACATACATCTGTTTCTGAAGGACATCAACGACGCGGGCTGGCCTTTTCCCACCTAGATGTAAGCACAGGCACCTTTGTTTAGGAAATAACCCCAAACAGAAGCGCCAGTTTCTCCAGAGGAATGGGGGGTGGGGTGGGCAACATGACATCTCATGACATCCTGACATTGCGTGTGCGACATCACAAGGTACCAGGGGCAGAATCAAACACACTCTGAAGGGTCCTGTCCCCCTCAAAATATATATTGGGAGGGGAGTGAAACTGCCTCAGTCCTTAGGAGTCGGCACCTATTACAGTGGTACCTCGGGTTACAGACGCTTCAGGTTACAGACACTTCAGGTTACAGACTCAGCTATCCCAGAATTAGTACCTCGGGTTAAGAACTTTGCTTCAGGATGAGAACAGAAATCGCGTGGCGGCAGTAGCGAGAGGCCCCATTAGCTAAAGTGGTGCCTCAGGTTAAGAACAGTTTCAGGTTAAGAACGGACCTCTGGAACGAATTAAGTTCTTAACCCGAGGTACCACTATACCCCAAATGTATATTTGCTGTAAAAACTGGAAGTCTGCAAATTGCCTTGGCATCCCCACTCTGTACAGCTCGATGTTCTCCTAAGCTGAATCTGAGATGTCAAAATGATATTGTTTAGCCATGAGATGAATTCTTAGAAGGCAGTTTATATGAAATCAATAAGAGATTTAGTATACATCCCACTTCAAAACCCATTAAAAGCTATATGTGACCTTTGCTGATTAACTGTAAAAGAAAATCCAAACCCAACAAAAACAACCTCCTCTTGGATGCATTGCTCAGACTCAGAAAATAAGAAAGTATTCCAGGTTTTCTCTATTTTCAGGTGGGATTTTCACTCACATGTCAGCAAATTCAGGTTGCACGATTCAGGTTGATTAGTGATCCTGCACAGTTAACCCTCTCTCCCTCAGCACCAAAAAGAATCCTGACATTTTCTGTCAAGGAAAATGATTGACAAATGCACTGTAAAGTGTGGGAAAGCACGAGCTTTGATGCAATATCACCACACCTCTCTGCAAACATATCAGACGGAATATTCAATAAATAGCCAAGGTCAGCTAACCTCCTGGCAAACTTTGTGCATGTTGTGGGGGCGGGGAATGTTAAAAACTAATGCAAAGTTTTGTATGTTCTTTCTTTTTAAAACAAGCAAACGGCTGGTTGATGTACATACTGAATAAAACAGACTTATGAATGAACACATAGAAAGTTGACATGAACTAAAAATAGGCTGCTCTGACCATCATTGTATTTACGAGAGCAACAAAGAGGAACACATATCACTAGCATTCATTTACTAGCTACCAGGGATAATTTCCTTTAATGAGTCATGCATGGTTTCTACTTGATGTTGGTTTTGGAGTGAAGGGCAAGGGAATATGTAGATTTTAAGAACACTGCTTCCCAGATTTGCACTCCCATAAAATGACTTCTGTTGCTAGGTTTTATTTGGCTATTCTAGGGTTATGAAGTACACAAATCCAATATTTATTCTATACATCATAGTTACATCTAATCAAAGAGTGTTCATTTGACATCAGAAAAGAAGAACTGATGATTTGAATAGCACAATTCAAGTGTTGGTGTTGACCTTTAAAGCCCTAAACGGCCTCAGTCCAGTATACCTGAAGGAGCGTCTCCACCCCCATCGTTCTGCCCAGACACTGAGGTCCAGCTCCGAGGGCCTTCTAGCGGTTCCCTCACTGAGAGAAGCAAAGCTACAGGGAACCAGGCAGAGGGCCTTCTCAGTAGTGGCGCCCACCCTGTGGAACGCCCTTCCATCAGATGTCAAAGGAAAAAAACAACTAGTAGACTTTTAGAAGACATCTGAAGGGAAGTTTTTAATGTGTGACATTTTGATGTATTTTTAATCTTTGTTGGATGCCACCCAGAGTGGCTGGGGAAACCCAGCCAGATGGGCGGGGTACAAATAATAAATTATTATTATTATTATTATTATTATTATTATTATTATTACTATTATTATTATTACTGCCTGCATAAACGGGTGCTAAACAGGATAAAATGACTTATATGCAGCACCAAGAGATAAATACATGATGATCTACTCTGTATGGTGTCCTTCTAGAGCTGGGTGCAAACCAGATACGAGTTCAACAGCATTCTGCTGACCTGTGGTTCCCGGCAGCTGTTATCCAGAGGTACCATGCCTCTGACAGTGGAGCTAGAACACATCTATTATGTCTAGTAGCCGTTGATGGCTTACAGGAATTTACGTAATCCTCCATTGAAGCCATCTAAGTTGGTGACCACCACTGTGACCACCACTGTGAGGGAGTGAGTTCCATAATTTAACTATGCACTACTGCATGAAGATATCCTTTCTTTTATGTGTCCCGAATCTTCTATGTTCATATGAGGAGCCTATACCTGCTTTTCCATCTCCAAAACAGATACCCATGCTCAGCATGCTCCATTCTCATTTGGGTATTTTGGAGAGTTTCCCCCTTAAAATTTAGAGATTTTTTCTTCCCCTCTTTTTTCTCAGTGGCCCCCGTTTTGACTTCATAACAAGTGGCAATTTACTCTTGAGATTGCTATTAGATGGAATGATAATCAAAGCTGATGTTTTTCTCTATGAAGATGGGTATCAAAAGCAGGGATGGGGAAGTTTTTGTTTTCAAAAAGTTCATGGTCAGTCTATACAGCTAAAATATGTAGATATCACTCACATTAATATTTTTTAAAAAATAATAGTTGGTCTATATATGCATATAAGAAGATACACATCTGTTGAGAAAATACTTTTATTAAAGTCCATAGGGGTACCAGTATCACAAAATCTGCTTCCAACTGTTATTTTTTATTACTCTTTGAAATTTCAGTAGGGCTCTTTAGAGTCCGTTTTCAGATTTAATTAAAAAAAAGGCTGCAAAGTAATATAGAAGATATTCCAATCACTACATCCAATTACAAAGAAGAGGAAATCAATAGAGAAAATTTAAAGCATGTCTCAAGTATAATAAAAGAGAATAATTGGCAATCCCAAAGAAAAAAAGGCCATCTGACAGTAAGGTAAAGTTAGAGAGCTGGACAAGTGCTAAATGAATGTATTCGCAAACAATGCTTTGAGCAAAAGCTGACCTTTATTCAATATGATTTGTGATCTCTTTCAATCACTTTTTGCACCTCTTTGTGCAGGCAAATTATGCTTGGCAGGAAGGTTCTCAGAAAAGGAAAGTGTTGTGAATAGACATTGAGAAGTGGGTGCATGTTCAGAGCCGTCTCTGGGGTGCCCTGTGAAATGGGGGTGCCCTGTGAAATGTTAGAAGGGGATTTGACACAAATCAAAATGGTTAGCTGAATGCAGAGGTATGAGTGTGCAAAAAGCTGCTGTGTGCATTATATATTTGGTAGCTAAATTATCACTGTGTTCCTAGACATATTATAAATAATTTTATAAAATTTAATCCAGTGCTTTGTTACTCTTGGAGTATATATGGCTATAATAGTTTTCCTATGACTTTCCATAATACGTTTCTGCTTTAATTCATGCTTTGGAAAGTTTATATTTTATATTGTCTAAAGGCCTTTGGTGTCACATGTGGTATTTTGATGAAGATTCTAATGCACATTGGATATCCATTTGTAAATTTCAACAGAGAATATCAGTGGTTTTCATGCAGGGAGCTATTCCACTTTTTTTACTAAAAGATTTCACATGTGCTACTGAATATTAATCAATCAGTGAGAATCCTTGCTTCCCTGATATGCTAAAGAAAGCTGGCCCAAATCCTTCAGCCCAGCATTCTGATTCATAACTGAATATTCACATGACTTGTGGTCTATTCCTTCCCTATTGCTCTGATTTTATTCATTCGTTCATTGATAACACTACTATACCACTTTATAACCTGCAAGCCTTGTCACATTGGATTCAGATCTGCTGCACAATGCTGACCTTCAGTCCTGTCAGGGAAAAAGGCAGAGTATAAAGAAGTATATAATAACAACAATACAAACGAGGTATGCCGGTCTGGACTTTTAACTTTGTTCCTATTTTCTGGCAGTTCCCTCACTACAAGAAATAAAGTTACAGGGAACCAGGTAGAGGGCCTTCTCGGCAGTGGCGCCTTCCCTGTGGAACGCCTTCTCATCAGATGTCAAGGAGATAAAGAACCCCACAACTTTTAGAAGACATCTGAAGGCAACCCTGTATTAGGAAGTTTTTAATGTGTGGTGTTTATTACGCTTTTATATGTGCTGGTAGCCGCAGATGGGGAGGGTATAAATAATAAAATTATTATTATTTGTTGTTGTTGTTTTATATTATTACAAGAGGAGCAAATCCTCTGCTACCTCAAATAAATTTAAAATGTGTTCACATTTATTTATTTAAAAAAGAAAGAACTGTCTGCATAAAGTAAAATAAAATAAAAATAATATTTGCATTTATGCCCCATGCATCTGGCGTATAAAAGTAGGAGTGCCATTATTAAATAACAAAATTTACAATTGCATAGGACATGCTACTTTTGCTATTTAAATAAGAGATACAGTGGTACCTTGGGTTACATATGCTTCAGGTTACAAACTCCGCTAACCCAGAAATAGTACCTCGGGTTAAGAACTTTGTGTCAGGATGAGATCAGAAATCGTGCTCCGGTGGCACGGTGGCAGCGGGAAGCCCCATTAGCTAAAGTGGTGCTTCAGGTTAAGAACAGTTTCAGGTTAAGAACAGACCTCCGGAACGAATTAAGTTCTTAACCTGAGGTACCACTGTATTGGTATGGTCAGAAGTCAGAAGGCGCCCTGAGACTACCACCTTATTGAAACTTAACAGATCTGGAATTGGCCAGTGCTTGTATGAAGACCTCATGGGAACCACATGTACCCCGTCATGGATTTCATAGTGGAAGAGCAGTGGGATATAAAAATGTAAGTAAAGAAATAAATGTTTCAGAATTACATGACATTTTTTCCTTACATTGGACATCCACATTCCCCCATCTCCTTTTCATAGAAATATAGAGTTGGAAGGGACCACAAGCATCATCTAGCCCATCGCTCTGCAATGCAGGAATCTTTTGCCCAATGTGGTGCTCAAACCCATGTTCCTGAGATTAAGTGTCCCATGTTTTACCAACTGAGCTATTTCAGCCAACAATTTCATAGAATCATAGAATCATAGAGTTGGAAGAGACCACAAGGGCCATCGAGTCCAACCCCCTGCCAAGCAGGAAACACCATCAGAGCACTCCTGACATATGGTTGTCAAGCCTCTGCTTAAAGACCTCCAAAGAAGGAGACTCCACCACACTCCTTGGCAGCAAATTCCACTGTCGAACAGCTCTTACTGTCAGGAAGTTCTTCCTAATGTTTAGGTGGAATCTTCTTTCTTGTAGTTTGGATCCATTGCTCCGTGTCCGCTTCTCTGGAGCATCAGAAAACAACCTTTCTCCCTCCTCTATGTGACATCCTTTTATATATTTGAACATGGCTATCATATCACCCCTTAACCTCCTCTTCTCCAGGCTAAACATGCCCAGCTCCCTTAGCCGATCCTCATAAGGCATTGTTTCCAGGCCTTTGACCATTTTGGTTGCCCTCCTCTGTACACGTTCTAGTTTGTCAGTGTCCTTCTTGAACTGTGGTGCCCAGAACTGGACACAGTACTCCAGGTGAGGTCTGACCAGAGCAGAATACAGTGGCACTATAACTTCCCTTGATCTAGATGCTATACTCCTATTGATGCAGCCCAGAATTGCATTGGCTTTTTTAGCTGCCGCGTCACACTGTTGGCTCATGTTAAGTTTGTGGTCAACCAAGACTCCTAGATCCTTTTCACATGTACTGCTCTCAAGCCAGGTGTCACCCATCTTGTATTTGTGCCTCTCATTTTTTTTGCCCAAGTGCAATACTTTACATTTCTCCCTGTTAAAATTCATCTTGTTTGTTTTGGCCCAGTTCTCTAATCTGTCAAGGTCGTTTTGAAGTGTGATCCTGTCTTCTGGGGTGTTAGCCACCCCTCCCAGTTTGGTGTCATCTGCAAATTTGATCAGGATGCCCTTGAGTCCATCATCCAAGTCGTTGATAAAGATGTTGAATAAGACCGGGCCCAAGACAGAACCCTGTGGCACCCCACTAGTCACTCTTCTCCAGGATGAAGAGGAACCATTGATGAGCACCCTTTGGGTCCGGTCAGTCAGCCAGTTACAAATCCACTGAGTGGTAGCATAGTCAAGACTGCATTTTACCAGCTTCTTTACAAGAATATCATGGGGCACCTTGTCAAATGCCTTGCTGAAATCAAGGTAGACTACATCCACTGCGTTCCCTTCATCTACCAGGCTTGTAATTCTGTCAAAAAATGAGATCAGGTTAGTCTGACATGACTTATTTTTCAGAAATCCATGCTGACTATTGGTGATCACAGCATTCCTTTCTAGGTGCTCACAGATTGTTTGCTTAATGATCTGCTCCAGAATCTTCCCTGGTATTGATGTTAGACTGACTGGGCGGTAATTATTTGGGTTCTCTCTTTTCCCCTTTTTGAAAATAGGGACAACATTTGCCCTCCTCCAGTCTGCCGGGACTTCGCCTGTTCTCCAGGAATTCTCAAAGATGACTGCCAGTGGTTCTGAGATCACATCTGCCAGTTCTTTTAATACTCTTGGATGCAGTTCATCTGGCCCTGGAGACTTGAATACATCTAAACTAGCCAAGTATTCTTGTACTATCTCCTTAGTTATTTTGAACTGTGTTTCCTCTGCTGAATCATTTCCTCCAAATTCTTCAGGTCGGGCATTGTTTTCTTTATCGGAGAAGACTGAGGCAAAGAAGGCATTGAGGAGTTCAGCCCTTTCTGTGTCCCCTGTTTGCATTTCACCATCTTCTCCTCTGAGTGACCCCACTGTTTCTTTGTTCTTCCTTTTGCTACGAACATACCCATAGAAGCCTTTTTTGTTGCTTTTAACCTCTCTAGCAAGCCTGAGTTCATTCTGTGCTTTAGCTTTTCTGACTTTGTGTCTACACGTGCTGGCTATTTGTTTGAATTCCTCTTTGGTGGTTTCCCCCCTTTTCCATTTTTTGTACACATCCTTTTTTAATCTTAACTCAGTTAAAAGTTCTTTAGATAGCCACCCTGGCTTCTTTAGGTACCTTCCATGTTTCCGTCTCATTGGTATTGCCTGAAGTTGTGCTTTTACTATCTCCCTCTTAACAAACTCCCAGCCATCATGAACTCCCTTTCCTTTTAGTATTACTGTCCATGGGATCTCACCCAGCACTTCCCTAAGTTTTATGAAGTCGGCTTTCTTAAAGTCAAGAAATTGAGTCCTAGTATGCTTGGCTGCTCCTTTCCGTTGTATAGTAAACTTCAGAAGAGCATGATCACTTGCGCCTAATGATCCTTCCACTTCTACCCCATTAACCAGGTCATCGACATTGGTTAGGACCAGATCTAAAATGGCTGTTCCTCTTGTTGCTTCTCCCACTTTCTGGACAATGAAGTTGTCTGCAAGGCCAGTGAGGAATCTGTTTGACCTTATGCTCTTGGCTGAGTTTGACATCCAACAAATATCTGGGTAATTGAAGTCCCCCATTACTACTATCTCCCTTCCTTTTGCATGCTTGGCCATCTGTTCCAGGAAGGCATCATCTATGTCCTCCGTTTGGCTTGGGGATCTATAGTAAACTCCCACAATGAGGTCACTATTATTCTTCTCTCCCTTAATTTTGACCCAAATGCTCTCACTTTGGCTTTGAGGTTCTAAATCTTGGATCTCTTCACAGGTATACACATCCCTGACATATAACGCCACTCCTCCTCCTTTCTTGTCTGGTCTGTTTCTCTGAAATAGATTGTATCCCTCCATTTTTACATTCCAATCGTGGGACTTATCCCACCAGGTTTCAGTGATGCCTATTATGTCATATTTAGTTTGCTGTACCAAGAGCTCAAGCTCATCTTGTTTATTTCCCATGCTTTGTGCATTAGTGTACAGACATTGAAGTCCATTCGTCATTCCCCCGTGTCTCTTATTTAAGGATTTTTTCCTCCCACCACTAGGTCTGCTTGCTGTTTGCTCCATTTGGTCTATGACATTTGGATGATCATCTTCATCAATTAATAGACTCCTACCTTCAGGAGCACTGTCTCCCTCCCCCGCATTAGTCAGTTTAAAGCCCTCCTGATGAGGTTTCTTAGTTTTTTGGCAAAAACATTCCTCCCAACCGTTGTGAGGTGCAGCCCATCGCTTGCCAGAAGTCCATCCTCAAGAAACTGCAGTCCGTGATCTAAGAATCCAAACCGTTCCTGTTTACACCATTTGCGAAGCCAGCTGTTTACTTCCACTATTTTCCTCTCTCTCCCTGGGCCACGTCGTTCAACTGGGAGGACAGATGAGATGACGATTTGTGCATTTAATTGCTTCAATTTCCTGCCCAGAGCCTCGTAGTCTCTTTTGATCTTCTGGAGGCTATTGCTTGCAGTGTCATTGGTTCCCACATGAACCAAGAGGAAGGGGTATTTGTCAGTGGGTTTTATGATTCCTTGCAGTCGTTCAGTTACATCTTGGATCTTAGCCCCGGGGAGACAGCACACTTCCCGAGACATCTTGTCAGGCCCACAGATCACTGCTTCTGTTCCCCTCAGTAAGGAATCCCCTATCACCACTACACGCCTTCTCTTAGGTTTGGTCAGGGTTCTTCCGTGAGCGGTCCGTTCCAAGGTCGCCTGCACATTCCCTGAGGACTGACTTTGCTGTTCATCTTCATATACGTGATCGACTGTTATGAGGGAGAGATCCTCAAATGGAGTCTGCTCTTCATCTTCCATGCTAGGGGAGAGGACCTCAAAGCGATTGTGTATTTCTAGACAATCAGAGCGAACCCTGGGCCTCCTACTTCTTTGAGTCACGTTTCTCCACATATCGGGCTCCTGTGTTGGTGAACTAGCCTCCTTCTCAGGGGAGTCCCCTGTCTCCTCCTTGGTGGAGACGGTGTGCTCTGTTGCTTCCAAGAAGAGCTCCAGCTCTCTAATTCTTTGGAGCGTAGCTACACGTTCCTCCAGTTGCTGGACTTTGTCTTTTAGGAGGGCAATCAACATGCAATTGCTGCACGTAAAGCTGCCTGCAACCTTTGGCAAGATGGCAAGCATTGCGCAGGAACCGCAGGCGACTGCAGCTGTTCCCTCCCCCTCCATTTTGCTGGTTCCATCTGATTTAAAAGATGATCCATTAGGTAAGAGCCATTAAAATAATAACAAAAAGCACACAATCATGCAATCCTTACCCTCAGAAACCAGTAATTGATACTGGATATATTTTCCCAATGCCATTTAAATTATTTCAGTTCTCTTGGATGTTAATTAAAAGTAACAATTCAGGTAATATTTCTTTGCACTTTCTTCTTGATTAAGACTATCCCTCTGACCTTCCTTTAGGAAGGAAAAAGAAACCCAGCAAAAATGCCTTTGAATAAATCCGTCAGGTGTAAATATATGATCACTCACAATGGTGTGTCAAGACAGTCTCTCTGATGTGTTGTTTGATATATTATGCAATCTTTTTTCTGCAGATACCCATGAGCAATCCTGAATTTCATACATATTTCTGGTACATTTTCACAATTAAAAAGCAACCCTTACCACAAACTCCAAATTGTAGATAACACTCTTTACGGTGATTTATTTGTGAGGAGTTGGAAATATAATTACAAGCTCATAATTATGCCTTGATCCACAGCGCACACTGTATAATACAAAGTAGTGTGTATGCGTTTCAGTTTCATCTGTAATAGGGAAAGTGTTTCTGGGCAGGTTTCAATGCTTAGAACAGGCCAGAGCAATTTTGCTACCAGGTGTTTCACTTGGTCTGGGAGTAGCTGAGAATATTGCCCTCTTTGACCATTCACACCAAAGATAACAGAACAGGTTCATGCTAACTGACTAGGTTTCCTCTTATAATCAGGGTGACAAATAAGTAGAGGCATGAGCTATCTTTTCCAGTACATCCTTGGAGCACATATAACCTTTGTGGGTAGCCCTTAGGAGTTGGGGTTGTTTTTTTAACAAAAATTGCTACCAGGTTTTTTAAAAAAAGAATCTCAGTGAATGAGAAAATAAATTGCACTATGAAATTATTTAAAATGTGAGTTTTTTGGGAGAAATTCTCATGTGCAGGGAACAGGCTTTCGCTGTACTTACCTTATTTCAAGGTGACAAAGGGGAGCTTGGGACGCAGGTGGTACTGTGGGTTAAACCACAGAGCCTAGGGCTTGCTGATCAGAAGGTCAGCGGTTCGAATCCCCGCGACGGGGTGAGCTCCCGTTGCTCGGTCCCTGTTCCTGCCAACCTAGTAGTTCAAAAGCACGTCAAAGTGCAAGTAGATAAATAGGTGCCACTCCGGCGGGAAGGTAAATGGCGTTTCCGTGCACTGCTCTGGTTCGCCAGAAGCGGCTTAGTCATGCTGGCCACATGACCCGGAAGCTGTACGCCGGCTCCTCGGCCAATAAAGGGAGATGAGCGCCGCAACCGCAGAGTCAGTCATGACTGGACCTAATGGTCAGGGGCCCCTTTACTTTTTAAAGGGGAGCTTGTGACTGTCCATTCTCTCATTTTGCAAATCATTTATCTGGTGGATTATACTCTGAGTGCTTGGCATTCCTGAAAACTGTCCAGCACATTGTAAGCATGGAAAGGTGAAGTGGGGTGGCCTGCCTACTGTGTACTTGATAGTTGCTTGTTGCTATTTGTTAGAAGTTAAGACTGTGCTTGAACACAAAATAATCGGGTGCATTGCTTTCAGACATTCAGACATTTCCTTCACCTCTAGGGAAGACATCATCAGATAATACATTTCATGGGCCTTTCTCAGATGAGCAGTTAGGGGGATGAAAAATGCTGGAGAAATATTTAATGGAAATAAGAAACACGCACGCATACACACAACCCAGGCCCACTTGCAAAAATAAAAGTAAGCTCAACCCCACACCGAACAGAAATCTGAAGGAAGTCTAATGAAATTTTAAAGCTTCCTGATAATGAGGCAGAAATATAGACTCCTCTTTAAAAGGGAAATACTTTGTTGGGGAAATTAGATTGCAGGCTTCAGTATTGCACTTGTTAGGATGGAAGAAACATCCACTGCATTGAATTATACTCAGTATGAAACATTCCCAGTCAAAGACTTTTGGGAAACAGGGATGGAAAGATAAATCTAATGCATAAAAGGCCTTGAACCTATTTGCCCATACTTTTGCAGGCTTTATCTAGACTAGAGGGGCTACTTTGCCTGTGAATTCCACCCACTTCTGCCAAAAGTATGTGTGTGCGTGTCCCTTTTAAAATTTCCAAATAGTGAATGTGGGGGTGGAGTAAGCGTGGGATGTAATCCACTGGGAGCAGTCAAATACAACATTTCTTGTTTTGCTAGAGTGGACATGCAAGGGAATGTTTGGTCCAGCCAGTCGAGACTTCCTGTTGCTCCTGGCCTGGAGCATCCTTCCTTGCATGTGACTAGTGGGTGGGTGTGACCTTTCCAGACCTGGTAAAAGGCCAAGTCATGCTGCCACTCTCTCTCTCTTCCATCTTCTTTTTGTCCTGTGAACTTCCTGGACTGAACTGCTGGCTGCCAGCCAAGCAGTCCCCCAGGTCATCTCCCTTATGGGGTAAACCTGTTAGTATAAGTTTGTAACTTTAAGCCTAAAGCCAGCCTTCAGGGATCACACTGTGCTCTGCCTGATTGTGAGTGAACTTTTTATTATTATTATTATTATTATTATTATTGCTTATGAATAAGATTCTGGTGTCTTTATTCTTTTAGGAGGGATTTAAAAGAGGAACTTACCAGGAACATACAATTCAATCTGAGGCAGACTGAATTGCATAATAATAAGAGGTTCTAACAAGCCTGCAGCCAGCTTTCTGCTGTGTGTGAGAAGAGGAATGTAAACTCTGCTAGGTAAAGGAACTTGCTAGCACAAGTTAGGAAGGAAATTAATAAATAAGATATCCTCTCCTGCAACCCTGAACATTCCAACAGTAAGCAGACTCAGGTCCTGAGCTGCATACAGCAGCCTGCAAAGCACCTTGGACCAGGACAGGTTCTTTTCTGAAGCATCTAATTTTGATTTATTTATTTGTAATATAATATAACAGATATAGAAATAAACATGTGAAACCGATATAGAAATAGACCGCTGCATTCATTCCCAAGTCTAGCACATCTTGAAAGAGGACAAGCATTTCCCAGCGTTAGTGAAACAGTTGCATGGGAGCGTATAACATGGCCATGGAGAGGATTCTGATGAGTTTCCATGGATAAAATTTCCCTTCTCACAAAATTGCACTTTGACTGCAATGCAACATTTTCCAAGATAACAAGCCATGTGGAAGTGGGGGGGGGGGGAGGATCTGATAAAACTTAAAAAAGGTGACTGATGTAAATCAAACAGAAATACTTTCTCTCACCCCACCACCCCATTCAACTGATTGCACAACTCAGAGCTCCAGGAAATTACTGGTTCAAATGCATTTGAATTATGACTAAATGCATACCAATGATAACAACATCTGCAGTTCCGCGAACTGCTCAGAAGAATGATATGGGTTATTAAGCGCCTGGCAGAAGGTGATTGCCAGCTGGGTAAAGAAGGAGATTCTTCGGAACAAAGTGTTTTAACACAAACAACTGCATTATGAGATGTTTTATAACCTGGATTGATTCTTGTTGGAAACAAGATAATAAACTGTGTGGACTGTGGTACCATTCCAGTATGACAGAGGCCCTCCATGATGTTTTCCTCCAATCTTCATTTCTAAGCTTAAATGCAGTTGGTTGATCTTTGGAAAATTTATATAGACATATCCCCTTGAGAGCAGAACCCTCCCTTCCGGCATTCAGTGTGGACACTGAAGAACAACTCGAGTAACACCTTCTCCCAAACAGAGCTACACATCTCACAGCAACTTAATGGGGGGGGCCTTCTTCATGGTGGCCCCCCCAGCCTGTAGAATGAGTTCCCCGCCTTAACGAGGCAGGCACTTCCTGTGGTAAGCTTCTGTTGGCTGATAAAACGTATCTGTTTAGTTTTCCCTGGCCTCTCATTCCAGCTGAACGATTCCTGACAACAGTAATCGCAATATATTGGTTTTTATTAAATTGATGTCATTGCATCTTGAATTGTAGTTTCATATTGAATTGTTTTATTGTGCAATGCTGCTGTATCATTTGTTTGTTTGTTGATACATTTGTTTAATATAATATGGAATAACACAGAAAACACACAGTTGTATATTAATAAATATGGGAATTATTTTAATGAGAGGCTGTATATAAATATTTTAAATAAATACATTGTCATCATCAGAATGTAAGAATAGTCCTGCTGGGTTAAACCAATGGCCCATCTCGTCCAGCATCCTGTTCTCACAGTGGCCAATCAGATGCCTCTTTGGAAGCCAAGCAAGCAAGACCTGAATACAAGAGAATTCTCCCCACCTGTGCTTTGCCCCTTTTGTTCAGTTGTGTTAGTTCAATAAAGGTTCTTGCTGTTATCACTGTGCTTTGCTTTACATGAACCCACCTACAATTCAGGGTGCATTCAGTTTTCTCTCCGAGATAGAGTCTCCTCTTCCTCAACACTCCTTTTCCTCATGCCACATCCCTCCCTGGCCCCATTTTGCACCCTTCCATGCGAATTTTTGCCCAGCTGCAAGGTGTTCTTCATCTGTGAGAATGCTTTTTGCTTGCCTGTATGGAAGACGCGGGTGGCGCTGTGGGTTAAACCACAGAGCCTAGGGTTTGCCAATCAGAAGGTCGGCGGTTCGAATCCCTGTGATGGGGTGAGCTCCCGTTGCTCGGTCCCTGCTCCTGCCAACCTAGCAGTTCAAAAGCACGTCAAAGTGCAAGTAGATAAATAGGTACCGCTCCAGCGGGAAGGTAAACGGCGTTTCCGTGTGCTGCTCTGGTTCGCCAGAAGCGGCTTAGTCATGCTGGCCACATGACCCGGAAGCTGTACGCCAGCTCCCTCGGCCAATAAAGTGAGATGAGCGCCGCAACCCCAGAGTCAGTCATGACTGCAGCTAATGGTCAGGGGTTCCTTTACCTATGGAGGACAGAGCACCATCCAAGCACTTGCAAAACTTCTACCATATGTGGTGGACTTGTAAACAGGTATACAAATTTTGGGAAGAGGATATGAAGGAATTTTCTGAAATAACAGGCGCCCCAGGGTGCGGGCCGGCAATGTCACCCCCCTTCAGGGATGACACCCGGGGCGGACTGCACCCACCGCACCCCCCTTCCTCCATCAGTGAGTCTAATCCAGCACTGCTATTTTTACATAAGGTTCTTAAGAACTGCAAATCAATTTGTACAGTCAAAATTGCTATAGAAATCATCAATAACAGTTTATAAATTGCTGCTTCTGACTCATAGAGGAAGTTGCTGTTGATGGTGGATCTAGTATCTTGGCAAGCTGAGGTGAAATATTTGACATTTTACAATTTGTCTACAGGAAATAACTGGCAAAACTGAACCCGGTACAATGGCAAGGAAAGGAGACAAATGGAAATATTAAAATCCAGCATGGTAAATAATAAGAAATATTAGCTAAATGGAGCACAAAAGGGAAGTCAGTGTATTGAGAGTTTTTGCAGTTGGAAATGGAAAAAAGCATTTAATTGAAAACTCCAGTTTTCCTAAAGGGAAGTTTTATGATATACCATACTTTCCAGGCATTGTCTTACAATTCACATTAATAAATAAAGTATTTTTTTATACTTTCACAAATGAAAATAAACCTACTTCCACCTCCCCTTTTCCTTCTTTGAAATGGCCTAGTCATTAATTGGAGCAGACACCAGGAAATAAGACCATATAGAGGTGCTAAATCCATTAGCCTGACAACACAGGACATCTGAAAAAAGGGGGTGAAGAGGAGGAGGGACAGACCAGTGGTATGCATAACCAGGATGTCCAACTCCTTTGTGAGCCATGATTGTACTAAGTGTTTGTTTAAGGTTTCACCGTCTGTAGGGGCCTGGTTACAATTCATGTGCTAAATTTATTTAGCAGGCATAGACTTAACAGGTCATTGCATAATTGGACCTTTTGCCATTTCATAGACGTGCTGGTTCTTCACTGTTTCTTTTTAATTGATATATTTATGTGCCTGGTGTCTGGAGGTTTCTCAACGGTTAGACGCAGCTTAAAAGATTTCAGATTTATCTTATAAAAGCTTTCACCATCAGATTTTAGATATGTATTTGAAAGGGCTTCAGGCTTCACAAGAATCGGTGTGTTACAGGATGCAGTAGAAATGTGTTAGCTGCAAATAAAGCTCAAATTTCAACATAGACCATCTATGCAATGCCTTTTGGGATTCCTTTCATTTCAGGTGGAGGTGCTTGAGGAAATTTGACTTTTCCTATAAAAAATAACCTGACCCACAAATTTGCCAAGTGTACGCATGTTTTCCCCTCGGGACACTTCCCAGGCCGCACAACTTTTCCAGCCACACTTCTTGTCCCAGATCACACCTACCATTGTCTCTGGTCCCATCCAATACTGGCATGCATCCCCCAGAAGGTTGTATAGTGGTTTTCTTCAGCAAACACACCATTGTGGTGTTTGAGATAGCTTTACTTTGTCAGATCAACAGCAGCTGCTGAAGAACCCACGAAAGTGGAGACCGCTGACCTATAAATTACCCAGGCTTATATAAAGGCATTCCCTTCCTTTAGCTTTGTTGTTGTTGTTTAGTTGTTCAGTCGTGTCCGACTCTTCATGACCCCATGGACCAGAGCACACCAGGCACTCCTGTCTTTCACTGCCACCCGCAGTTTGGTCAGATTCATGTTTGTAGCTTCGAGAATACTGTCTAACCATCTCATCCTCTGTCATCCCCTTCTCCTTGTGCCCTCCATCTTTCCAACATCAGGGTCTTTTCCAGGGAGTCTTCTCTTCTCATGAGGTGGCCAAAGTATTGGAGCCTCAGCTTCAGGATCTGTCCTTCCAGTGAGCACTCAGGGCTGATTTCCTTAAGAATGGATGCGTTTGATCTTCTTGCAGTCCATGGGACTCTCAAGAGTCTCCTGCAGCACCATAATTCAAAAGCGTCAATTCTTTGGCGATCAGCCTTCTTTATGGTCCAGCTCTCACTTCCATACATCACTACTGGGAAAACCATAGCTTTACATATCTTTTAGCTTTACATATGCATAAAAATTAAGTCACGTTCTCAGAGGGAAAATATGCCTGCATTATCAGAGCTGCATGCTTGATTCAGCAAGAAGAACAGGGTGCCTACTTTCCATCAGACTAGCTCAAGGCTGAGTTTTTCCTGCACAAAGGTTCACAGCACATTCTTCATAAAGCCTGAGTAAGCAGATTCCCCTACCAACATCCTTTCACACTGTCTTTTATGGCTTTTACATCGCTTCATATGTAGGCGATCTATCAAAGCATGCAATACCATTTCTACTACAGTTGCTCAGTGGGTAATGCTACCTTTTGCCTGGAAAGATTCTCCACCCCTGATGTACACCACCTGGTAGGAAGCACAATTGTTACCACCAAATAAATATTTCGGGACCTCTGCCTACACTCAAAAGAGAGCATTTCACAGAATGAGACAATCAGGAGACATGGCAATAGGTTAGCTGGTGCAGATTTAAAGTACAATGCAGGCTTTCATAACAGAACAGACTCTAATTAGGAATAGTGATGAGGATGGTCAACCAGCAGAAGTAACTTTCTTACTATGGCAAGTTGTAGTTTCCTGAAGTATTCTCTGCAAAATGCATGGTGGGGCAGTATGGCAATCACCCACCACAGGAAAATAAATGTTTGGCAAGTTGAGGGTAACATACCAAAGATTGTCTTCTGAGTCTGTACTGGAAGATACTTTGCATGGTCCTTATTCCATATAAATTTCCAATAATGTACATTTCCCTTTTCAGATACTTAGCCTAATGGGCTCTGGCATGGAACCATGTGCACATGCATGCTTAAGTCACAGAAGTCTGCAGATGGCTACAATTCTCATATTACCCCAAACTGAATTTAAATCTACAGCCTGCCCAACAGTTTCATGACAGTTCTCCAGTATCTGGAGATAATTTACCCCACAACTTCAAAAGTGCATTTGGTTCCACAATGTTGATCATTATTAAGCAGAAAAATGTGCAATGGATTGAATCGAATGTTTTCCATTCTCATCAAGAGCAGCTAGCTTCGATAGAACATACTGTTCCTTTGCATTTTTCTTCTTTGTTCCTTTAACTAGTGTGAATGTTCTCTGTAAAGATATGTTTTGATCATTAGGATGGACCACTTCAAACTAAACTGGCCTGTATATATGTATAAAAATCATTTTTTTCTAGTAGCAGCCAGCATGTAGCAGAGAAATCCTAGAAGCAAGATAATAAGGGAGTCTGCCTCCTCTCACAGTTTCCATCTCAGTGTCATTCTTAAGTCACAGAGAAAGTGATGTGGTGCCCCTAGATAGCCATTCCTTGATTAGCAGAACGCTCATTTATAGGCCTGAAGAACTGGTTGATGGGAGCTAATTGTTGAGAGATGGCCTTTCAGAAACTCTTGGGTTTTAAAGGTGATAGCAATCAAAGCTTGGAGATGGTGAACCCTCCTTTCCCCCAGCTAAAGGGAGAATGCACATATAAGAGCACACCCTCCAAAATTTGAGAGAGCCAAATGGGACACTTGTATTTTGGTCAGCCACTCTAGCATGAGCTAGCCGACTCTTGCCAGAGTGCCCAACCAAAAAACATGTGAGGGGCTCATCTTCCATCGTCATAACTTTTATATGCCTGTTGTCTTTGTCCATGGAGTTTTCTTGGCAGGGATACTAGAGTGGCTTGCCGGTTCCTGCTCCAGATGGATCACGTTTGGTCAAAACTCTTCACTATGACCTGTCCATCTTGGGTGGCCCTGCACGGCATAGCTCATAGCTTCTCTGAGTTATTCAAGCCCCTTCACCACAGCAAGGCAGTGATCCACGAAGGGAATAATAATAATAATAATAATAATAATAATAATAATAATAATATGCTATACAGGGCTGCTTTCAGATTTTAAAAGTCATATAGTTGTTTCCTTAACATCTGATGGGAGGGCATTCCGCAGGGTGGGCGCCACTGCTGAGAAGGCCCTCTGCCTGGTTCCCTGTAACCTCACTTGCAGTGAGGGAACCACCAGAAGGCCCTCGGAGCTGGACCTCAGTGTGCAGACTGAAAGATGGAGGTGGAGATGCTCCTTCAGGTATACTGGACCGAGGCCTTTTAGGGCTTTAAAGGTCAGCGCCAACACTTTGAATTGTACTCGGAAATGTACTGGGAGCCAAAACAGGTATTTCAGGACTGGTGTTATATGGTCTCGGCAGCCACTCCCAGTCACCAGTCTAGCTGCTGCATTCTGGATTAGTTGTAGTTTCCAGGTCACCTTCAAAGGTAGCGCATTGCAGTAGTCCAAGCGAGAAATAACCAGAGCATGCACCACTCTGGCTGATACAGTCTACGGGCAGGTAGGGTCTCAGCCTGCGTACCACATGGAGCTGGTAGACAGCTGCCCTGGACACAGAATTGACCTGCACCTCCATGGACAGCTGTGAGTCCAAAATGATTCCCAGGCTGCGCACCTGGTCCTTCAGGGGCACAGTTACCCCATTTAGGACGAGGGTGTCCCCCAAAAAGCAGTACTTCTGTCTAGTCAGGAGTCAACCTCAATCTATATATTCCAAGACTTTAGTAACCTAAACCAGGGACCCTTAGACCTCAGCAAAAGGAATTTATACTCATATAAGTGCCCCATAAGGGACCGCGGGTGGCGCTGTGGGTAAAACCACAGTGCCTAGGACTTGCCGATCGCATGGTCGGCGTTTCAAATCCCCGCGGCGGGGTGAGCTCCCGTCTTTCGGTCCCAGCTCCTGCCCACCTAGTAGTTCAAAAGCACCCCTAAGTGCAAGTAGATAAATAGGTACCGCTTTATAGCGGGAAGGTAAACGGTGTTTCCGTGTGCTGCGCTGGTGCTGGCTCGCCAGAGCAGCTTCGTCATGCTGGCCACGTGACCCGGAAGTGTCTCTGTACAGCGCTGGCCCCCGGCCTCTTAAGTGGGCGCACAACCCTAGAGTCGGACACGACTGGCCCATACGGGCAGGGGTACCTTTACCTTTACTTAAGTGCCCCATATAAGTTAATACTCTTTGGGTAGAGTATGCCTAAAGCAAATGGCACTCTTTGAAGAGCCAGAGCTCAAGAATGATTTTTCCTCCAGGTTCACAGAGTGGCATACATTTTGATAGCCCTGTAAAATATCAGTGGCTAATATGGGGATCTAATTAGACCCCTGTCAGGTTTAACATGCAGTTTAAGTATGTGAAATGACCAAAGTAGGTGGTAGGGAGCTATTGTGCCAATCATGAGTTTGGGCAGCATTTATGTTTATTTATTATCCTACTGACAGGGCAGCCAAAACTTACATGATTTGGGGCTTAACCTCTGCTTTCTGGTGACTGATTTCTAGCTTTCTCTGAGACCATAGAACAGAGGAATATAGACATCTTTGCAAATAAAGCTCTCTCATTGGCTTGTGACTCCAGCTTGGAAGCTGTGCTTCTCCTTTTCCAGAAGCAAGGATGTTAGTGCTTTATAGATATTACTCCAGTTCTAGTCAATAATACAATTACATAGTAAATTGATACCATGCTAGATCTACAAATAAATAACAATAAAACCAAGATTGTCATTATATACAAAAAAAAGTTTCCCAAGAGTTCCATTCATTTCAGCTGGGCTTATATACAAATTTTCACCCTGGGTGAAAGTAATGAGGGTATTCTACAGTAAACATGGATATTAATTCTGTGTTGCGTGTTAGCTTAGGGCAAATATTTGATTATCACTTTTTTGTGAAGAACTACAATGCTAAATTAGTCTACTAATGTTAGATTGGATCTAGTGTCTGTGCCAGGGATGAGCAACCAGCTGTGGTCATCTAGATGTTGTTGAACATTAAATCCCATCAGTTCTAGCCACCATGTCCAATAGTCACAAATAATGAGAGCTGTAATACCTCAACATCAGGAGGGCCACAGGTTTCCTGGTCCTAGTCTAGGCTGATGTGCTTGATGTACTACTAACTCATTAGATGTACTCAGAAGTGAGTTCCATCCAAATTGGTAGGACTTTATTTCACATAAACATAGTTATGTTTAGGCTGTCCATATAGCTTCCATATCCTATCTTGGACAAAAATACAACTCTGTATTTGATCATCTGATAATGAAAATTCGTATTTGTGGAGACTCCCAATGTCTTTTTCCAGGGTTCTTCAACTTTGGTGTGCAGGTGTGTGTGACAGGGATGGCTATGATTCCCTTGCAACATGGATTATGCAAACATGGAAAGAAATAGAAATGGGAGCAAACAAGCATAAATCTAAGAGCTTCTGTTTAAACATTTCACTGATTGCATTCTTACTTTTAGACATCAAACCCAAACATAGTCATGGCCCTAGTAGGTTGAGCCAACACGGTCCATTTCAGGTCTGAGGAAAGTGGTTGGTTGACCAAGAATCTGCCTGTGTGGAAGAAGGACTCTTACTTGAAGGAAGTGGCAGAGAAAAAGGAATGGCAATGAGATTTGGGGAGCAGGTCTTTTCCCCACTTTATTATGAACTATTGTGATCTCCCTGACATCTAACTGTGGGTGTGCAGATTGGGAGGTGGCACTCTTCATACACCACACTCCCATTAAGAAACGTGCAATGTGGCACACAATCTGATTTAGAGTAAACAACAGTAAACTGTAGCATCAATAATTCCTAGTGGTGCATGCACGTTAATGGCTCTGGTGCATAATCAAGTGAGTCAATTAAATTTTAAAAGAGCTGTGTTGGCTCACGCTCTTCAAGGAACAACACAGATGGAAATAGGGCTATTTGCTAAATGAGAACGGACAAAGTTGGCAAGCCAAGAAAGTGTGTAAAGGGCCCATTACCAACAATGCTGGGTATAAACACATCACAATTATACGCAAAGCATTTTGACAGTGATGCCTTTAAAGCACTTGAAAGACTGCTCAATTAACAACAACAAAAAGTATTTCTTAATACAACACAATTGGCAAAAAAGGGAGTAGCCACTGAGCATTGCAGAGCTCTGTTCTTACAACTACTCAGCATAGGGAAGGGATTACATGTACTCCTACATCTCCCATTGCGGCAGAAAAAGCACTACATAATCAGCTGTAAGCAGCCCAGGAATTGCATTTCCTTGTCATGTATAATCACTACACTGTTGTCTACAATTGTAGGAAAAATAAACACATTGCAACTGATTAGTTACTGGGAGAAATTTCCCAGGAAGCTTTAGTTTTAAAATAAGCTCTTTGGGAGCATCCCAGGTTCTTGTGGGTGGGCGAAAATGATCACCTGTATTGTAACTTTGATCCAGTACTGGCTTGAAGTCATTGAGAAGGCACAGGAAACTGCATTATACTGAGTCAGACCCTTGGTCAATCTAGCTCAGTACTGGCCTATACTGACTGGCAGCTCTCCAGGGTTTCAGATCAGTGAGTGGCTATGACACCTGTTCATAGTGTTTGCCTAGCTTCTTGTTACTGCTGCCATGTGGGATGCTATAGGAAAACATCATCATCATCATATTTATACCCCGCCCATCTGGCTGGGTTTCCCCAGTCACTCTGGGTGGCTTCCAACAGAACACCAATAACAAAGCGTGCTCTCCCTAAAATGAGAGCACATGTTGTGGTAGGGTCTGCCAAGCCAGCCTTCTGTTGCCAGGCAGGTTAATGCTGATTGCCTGAAGCAACGATTGGATGACCGGGTTACTGGGGCAAATTGCATGTTGCAAATTGGGTGGGTGGGACCAAAGGCTTTAAATATTGGGGCACCCTGCTTTTGCTTTCTCTTTTGCTGAGTGCATCAGATCATCCACCCACCCGCCCGCCCTGTGTTCTGGTTGACCTTGCTATGCCTGTCATGGGGTCGTCTGCCATTGGGGCAGGGGCCTAGTAGGAATTTTGTCCATTTGGCTGATTGGCTGGTGTCATTTGGTTTTTGCCTACTACTTAGCAATTCGTCACAACGTGTAAGGTTGCGGTTAGGCAATGGTTATAAAAATTGGTGAAGGAGGGGTCAGGATAGGCTGTGCCTGCCCCTCCAATGGTGGTGTGGAAGGGAATTCCATTAAAAGAATCCTGGGGCTTGCCACAATTTCGTCCAATCCCTGAAATGGGATCAGGGTTGGCAAGCCTTGGGGAGCTGGTGAGGGACTATCTCTCAGCTCAACTGATCCCCAACATTGTTTTCCCTTCACTGGCTTCCGAGGGAGTTTGGAAAGTCAGTTCTGGCCCAGGCGGGGGGACAGATAGTCATAACCAATGCCTAAGCAACCACTCACAGATTATGTATTTTAATAAAGTTGTGGCCAAAATTATGCCAAAAACCTTAAACAAAAATTACATGTGATTTGTGAATTATTTTGAGGTGTTGCTTGGGGACCTCCACTCCATAATAAAAAAGCAAAAACATCAAACATTAAAAACTTCCCTAAACAAGGCTGCTTTCAGATGTCTTCTAAAAGTCATATAGTTGTTTATTTCCTTTACACCTGAAGGGAGGGCGTTCCACAGAGCAGGTGCTACTACCGGGAAGGCCCTCTGCCTGGTTCTCTGTAACCTCACTACTCGCAATGAGGAAATCACCAGAAGGCCCTTGGAGCTGGACCTTGGTGTCCAGGCCGAACAATGAGAGTGGAGACACTCCTTCAGATATACTGGGCTGAGGCCATTTAGGGTCAGCACCAACACTTTGAATTGTGCTCAGAAACATACTGGAAGCCAATGTAGTTCTTTCAGGACCGGTGTTATGTGGTCTCGGTGGCCACTCCCAGTCACCAGTCTAGCTGCTACATTCTGAATTAGTTGTAGTTTCTGGGTCACCTTCAAAGAGTGCATTGCAGTAGTCCAAGCGGGAGATAACCAGAGCATGCACCTCTCTGGCGAGACAGTCCCCAGGCAGATAAGGTCTCAGCCTGTGTACCAGAGGGAGCTGGTAGACAGCTTCCCAGAATACATGTTGTATGGCCCTTTCCTAGATTCAGAGGATTCCCTCAATTCAATAGAGTCTGGCTCTTTCACCCAACTGACAGACACCAAGATTTCATCTTATTTCCTATCTCACTTTCTCTCTGTCTCTTTCATATCATGAAAATCTTCTAATTTATTTCAGGTAGGCATGTTTAAAGCTAAAACACTCACTGCAGATGTTTGGCAGGTCTTGTTGGGAATCTCAGGTGAGTTACCCATGCAGTGGAAGTTGCTCCCAGTTCCAGTTTTCATATGGAAGCAGTGAAAGGTTCAGATAGTTTGCTGTCACTGAAGATAAGGCTCAGTAAAACAGTTCTGGATGTGGAAATATACAGCTCGTAAGCTTTTGCAGATACAAATATATACAGATACATACAAGCACAAAGTATCTCTGCAATTCTAGAAGTAACAACAGAACAACAGATAGACACTACTGAAGTGACTTGCATTAACCACAGATATAGTTAGGGCACTGGGCTATTACTATAGCAGCTGATTCGGCTGAGCTTGCACCTGCAATTAGCTCACGCATTGAGTGATTTAGCTCAGGAAGGAAATTAATCCTTTCTCATGTACAATTACTCCAACAAATCTGACCACCAGGCTTCTGTGACATTAAGGAAGTATAGCCAGTAGCTAGCAAATACTTAACGTGCTATAGAAAGAATGGCTATAATATAACTTAGGTCCTGTTCACATCTTCAATGTAGGTATCCTGAAAATGTATTTTTGTGTTCAGAGGATGATCATGGTGACTAACCCCACTGCTGACCAGACCTACATATAGGAAACTGACCCTGTGCACATGTAGTCTGGGGCTGTGCACAATGTAGCACTAAGGTTAATGTCCATTTAGCACAAGGACTCCTTCTTGTGCAAGTGGAATGTTTTATCTCTTCCCTCCCCTCATGGATTCCTTAAATCTATTCTTGGAGTTTCCAATTTGGAGCAAATATGGGGGTGGTGCGGGACGCGGGTGGCGCTGTGGGTAAAACCTCAGCGCCTAGGACTTGCCGATCGCATGGTCGGCGGTTTGAATCCCCGTGGCGGGATGCGCTCCCGTCGTTCGGTCCCAGCGCCTGCCAACCTAGCAGTTCGAAAGCACCCCCAGGTGCAAGTAGATAAATAGGGACCGCTTACCAGCGGGAAGGTAAACGGCGTTCCGTGTGCTGCGCTGGCTCGCCAGATGCAGCTTGTCATGTTGGCCACGTAACCCGGAAGTGTCTGCGGACAGCGCTGGCTCCCGGCCTCTAGAGTGAGATGAGCGCACAACCCTAGAATCTGTCAAGACTGGCCCGTACGGGCAGGGGTACCTTTACCTTTACCTATGGGGGAGGTGCTGTGTGCGCAGGGAGAGGAGGAAAGGAGGGAATCCTGTTCTGTCAGCATTAATTCTTGCCTGAACACAACTATTTAGTTGCATACCGCTCCTTGTCCTGGCAACATCTTTTCAGGGTTCTTTGCCTCCCCCTTGGCTGCTCCAAGCCCCCCTGAGCCCAAATTGAGGCTCTCCGCTCTGCAAGCAAGCCAGGAGCTGCGTAGCCAGGATCCCTGCTCCCTCTTGCCAAGTGGCAGAAGCTGAAGTGGAAAGGGGAGATCTCCCCACTTCTCCAACTCTGGCTCCCACCATTCAGCCCCCACCTTTCTTCTCCAATATTGGAGCCTGAAACTGACAGTACTGGATGCTCATGACAGTATCCTGCACAGATAACAGCTGCTGCATTTTCATTGGCTTGAGGATGGCACAAGTCCACTCCTTAGCAGTCTGATTACATACACTGCTCTCCAAATAATGTGTACAACCTTGTCTAGACTGTAGAGGAAAGTATTTGGGGTGGTCTTGTAATACAGAAGTGGAGTGTTTTTGTTTTTTAAAAACTTTCATTATAACAAATACACTAAGGACTATTTTGCTAAGACTTTAATTTATTTAATGCTATGGTTTCAATGAAAAGATTTCATATTTCATCACCATCTGGCCTAGACAGTGCTTCAGATTTCTTGTCCAAAAAACACTAGCAGTCATATCTAAATCTCTAAACATAAAATGTGGCTCTCCCTCTTGGATTTGGCATATTGATGTGGTCATTCTTTGAAAATAAAGCCCCCTCATCACCTGACAGACACATGATAGCAGAATATCTGCAGTAAAGATCTCCAGCTAGTTGTACACTCCTTTTCAGGCTTACTGCTACATCTGGGATTCTGTCATCCCCCCCTCTTAGAAACAGGAGAATACATTTCCTCCTTTTACATATTTCTCTAGCAATTCCTTTAGCCAGCGGAAGAGAATAGCTGCATATAAGGTTTACCTCCTACAGTTCTTTCAGCACCTGCAAAAGCCTGCATTAAACCAAAGTTCCAACTCATAGATTTGGTAAAGGTCCCAAAGGCCATTCATCTAGCTAACTTTGTATATTAGATGCCAAACCCAATATACAGAACATGGAATGGAAGTTGCTGGATGACTCTGAATCAGGTTGATGGTAGCTTGTACTATAACCTCAGCACAGACCAAGATCTTCACCAGAGATCTTCCCGAGCTCTCCTGACTGAGTCTGTGTATGTGTTACTGGCTTAAAATGTCTCAAGATAGTTTTTTATTGCTGTGTTTCAAGCCAGTTTTGCCCATTGCTATACACATTAGCATGGGTTGATGTGTATTGAAGTCACCCACTGTATGTCCCTACTAATGGGTGGAGACTGAGTGGTGGTGTCTTCACCTGATGGAATTGCCCAGTGGGTTTCTTCACCAGGAATCCAGAATTCCTGAAAAAAATTCAGTGCAAGTTGGATAAACATACAGTGCTCAAGCTGGATTGAAGCTGGCTGGGGTGAGGGAAGGTACCAAAATGCAGTTTTTCACTAGACTCTACAGGCTAACTCTGGCTCCTGGGTAGCCTTGTGTGTACACAGATTCAAAAAGGAGCAGTGGGAGTGCACTAGAGCCAGAGGAAATATTATTGCGTACACAGCCCAAGATTATTTAGCTGGTGTCACATATTGAACTTTAGACCTTGTACATACAAACTGTAAGCAATAGCAGTGAGTTATTTACCACTTCAATTCCTTTCCTTCCATTAGCAACTAGAAGGGTAGACTTTAGTGACTACCCCTTTTAAAAAGCAATTGAGCATGGCATTTATTCTGCAGATGACATCGGAAAAACAGAGTTCTTGGGAGACTTCATTGTCAAGGCAGTGTGGGTCTGTGCAATCCCTAAATCAGTTGTGGGAAATATGTGGGTCTGCAGGTGTTGTTGAACTACAATTAACAGCATCACTGACCATTGACCACGCTGGCTGGGGCTGATGGGTGTTGTGGCCCCAAGTTCCCTGGCTCTGCTAACAATATTCAAAACATTTCACATAGTTATCCTTGCATCCACCAGAAGATAGATCAGCATTATTATCCTCATATTGCAGCTGCCGTTCAGAAACATCTGGACAACCACAGGTTCCCCAAACTTGCTCTGTAGCATTATGTAAATACTAAACATTTTGACAAAATTTCAGAGAAACGTCTGACTAGGCCTGCAGGTTGTTCTTGTGGATTGTGACCATTGCGTTGCAGGAATTCCTGTGGATTTTAGTGGGACTGGCCTTTGTTGGACACAGAATGTAGGATGAAGAACAGCTAGACAAAAGGCAGGCAAGCCGCTGCCTTACTGAAGTTTTTCTAATTATTTCATTTATTAATTAAATTTGCATACCACATTTCTTCTGTGAATCTCAGGGCAATTCACAACATAAAATTACAATACAAAAGTTCTGGTCTACAGCTCCCATCTTCCCTGACCATTAATACTCATAAGGTCTTATGCTATTTATAGTGAAGAACATCTTGAGGTCACCAGGTTGCCTAACCATAAGAGAGACCTTGGGCCTAATTTCACATGACTATTCTTACATTCTTATTATAAAGCATTTCCACTAGAAGAATTCCCCATGATATCATGATATGCATATCATTTTCTTCATTTCTTCATCAAACAAAAAACAAAAACAAAAAATCATTGTGGAATGAGGACAGGGGTTTTCAATTTAGGAAAGAGTTTGATTACACAAATACTTTACAGTCAGAAATAAGAGAAACAACACTTCTTTTCTTCCAAGAACAAAAAAGAAAGAAAGTTAGTTTATATCTGGCTGGCTTGCTGCATTTTAATATATTCCAGCAAACAACCCCATTGATTTTTATTTGCATGTGTGAAATCGCACACAAGAAAAGACCCGGTTTTCAATGTCAATCTCATATGGAAAGCTCAAGGGAGCTGCTAATGTAACTATCTCAAGTGGTAATAGGGATTTGTTTACTCCTCCACCACCAGTTGAAATTCAGCTGAAGTCATGTTTTGTGGCTAAAATTTCATTACCATCTGATCAGATCTGCTCAGTGGTCTCTGTGTTATGTGTTGTTGATTGTAATCCAATTCCTGTTGGATTGGATTGGAAGGGTATTCAAGTCAAAACACACATCATTATAATTGAGGCTAAGTGTCACCTTCATTAGCAAGCTGAAAGAAAGGTCAGGGTTTGAACAGAAAAGAGGGAGACATGGTTCCCTTCCAGCCCCAACACAGGCCCCTAGAGAAGATGCCTCAAAGAGGCAGCATGAGAAAGTTGGTCTTGCTGGCGTCTGACCAGAGTTGTTGTGAAGAATGTACTGTAGCGCTTAAATTACAAAATGGGGAGGAATATCCCACCCACTTTGAATGAACTATTTGTAGACCACAAAAGGGGAGCAGATATTTGGTGAGTGGGAAGAAACAGCAAAATTCTAAGAAAATGGTTCTTTGTTGGGGGAGCAGGGTGTCCTCTGATAAATACACAGTGGCTTTGAGGCTTACTTTCTTTCCTTTATGAAAAAAAGGACTGAAAAATCCTCTCCTCAGTCTGAGCAACTCATCTCACTGAGTGCCTTGCTCCACTTGCCCCACTCTCCATAGCTGCCGTAATCTTAGATCACATAGTCTGCTTTCTGGCTCTTTTGGGCTGTGATGGGCCCATCACAGGGGCTCTCTGACCCTTTAGTGGCACCTTGGCCTTTAAGTAGGCCCTGATCCACACCACCAAACATTAAGCAGGAAATGGATCCCAAGGAGACCATGACTGGTCATTGCCTGAAGGCGCTACTTGGGAGAGAAGCAACAGGCATGGCATTCTCAATCACCTGCCTGATGGAAGGGAAGGAGCTCAGCTGTAGGAGGAAGGGTGGGTGAACCTGGAGGATATAAAATGCCTCTGAGATGGGGTAGAGCCCAGTGAATACACTGGGAACAGGCTGAAATAACAGTCTCTGTGAGGAACCTCTAAGTCTCTCACACCCCAGGAACCTCTTGTCTCCAGGCCTAAGCTATCTTCAGCTCCATTAGGTGAGGCCAAAAAGGGAATCCCTGCATTCTTAGCTTACTCAGCCCCCTTCCTCAACAGGGTGACATAGGTGTCCTAGATTTAAGCTTGCCACGGCCAACTGCATGGAAGTCAGACACAGCAAGTGTCTCTCATTGGTAAGAGTAACATGAAACATGGGTGGAAGTGTGCATGTGAAGCAACAGATCTGAAACAAAGATGTACTTGCAGCAACCTAGACCTGAGTCAGTGCCTTCTTTGACCTCTAGGTCAGGTATGGACCCACAGAAGATATGGAATATCACTCTTTTGAAGTGCCTCTTCCCCTGGGTTACAGTGCAGGAACCTTGCCTGCTTACTTCAGGCCCATTTTTGACCATGTCATCTTTCAACCTCAGTCTGCCTTGGACAGGATCTAGACTTCCAGCCACAGAGGCCTAACAGGAACTTCCATCACCAGGGAAACCTTTAGAGGTGAGAGCTCTGTATATGATTTGGCATCCAAGACCTTGCAGGAAGTCACATGTTTAGGGTAATTGCCCTTCAGTGGTGACTAAGATGGAAGGCATCCCTTGGGTGGTAGGTCAAGGTGTGAGACTAGCTGACCCCATATGTGCATTGCCTTATCATTTTACTATTTCTGTCTTGTGCCCAGAAATAAAAGCCTTGTGTTGGAAGAAAGGCTGGAAACCAATGACCATTGATGATTCTCTACATTTCCTGGCTCCTACAATCCATAATAATGAGCAGCTGGTGTCGAGGTGTGTGTGTGTGTGTGTGTGTGTGTGTGTGTGTGTGACCTTAGCTACCAAGTTATCTGTAGTTGGGACATATATTCTCAAGGGGATCATGTATACACACAATCACCATTTACTGGACTCCCTGTGGATGTCTAGATCTTCCTGAGACATGGACCAATATTCATGTTTTCAAAAATACTAGCACAAAGGGGTCCTATTTGTTACCTCAGAAATACTAGCTGGGTCTGCCTTTCAACCAAGGTCCCAGTAGACCTTTTCACTCAACCAATGAGCATATTGATTTACTGCCTCCCACATATATAACTTGAAAACACCTGCAATGATGCAGAATAGTCTGAAATTGCTGTGGCTGCTGGCTTAAAAAACAGAACAAAACACTGCACGACATGTTGCTGAGAGAGGCTTTAAAGGATGCCTGAGTGATGTCTAATTTCCAGTGGAAATTACATACGGAGGGTTGATCACAAAACCGTTTTGCATCCTACAGTGGCATTATGCCAATCAAAGAAAATATAAAATTGAAGTTTTGCTTCCAAGTCTTCCTGGGCTCAAGCTTCACTTTGCTGGTCATCCCCAGAAAACTCAGTTCAACTTACATCTTAAATGCTCACCTCACCCATCATGTCTCTCCATGAAGATGTACTATTGAAGTGTCACGACTTCTGCCTCCAAGACTGATCAAGTTTCAAGTTACTTCCAGTAAGTCTCCTAAATAGAACATTTGGCACCAGTATGAAGTCATGGTGGTTTAGAGAATACCCTTGAAATAGACATGATGGATAAAGTGTGCTTTAGAAAAGAGGGAGCCACCTATAGAGCTTTTAATTCCACATTATTGTAAGTTAAGGGTGTATGTACATATGCAAAACAAAGCAAATTGCACAATCAGCAAACCCAGTGTACTAGTGTTTAATGTTTATATGGTCAAAGTTGGCATTTCCATATCTCTACTGACTACTGCAGCCATGTTTAAATCTCTGAGCATTCTCACCGGCCATAAATCTTATTTATTTTACATAGGGAGCTGTAAATCATTCATTTAAATACATGAACGCAGATTTCACACCTGCTTAGCTTTTACTGATACTTTATAATGCAGATTTAGCTTCTGCTCACCTGTCTCATCTTATAGGCACAAATTCATTCTGACTGCAATACCAATGAATTCAAGAGAGATCAGCACAGCAGAAATTTGGTCCATAATGTTCACCTAACATAAAGGATTTCCCACCTGACACTTCCTTGCTATTTCTCGTTATTTCATCCATCCATCCCCCCCTTCAAGACAAAGGAAATGGGGAAAGGTCATAGTTGAGTGACTGAGCATCTGCTTTGCATCTGGAAGGTCTCAGGTTCAACCCCCAGCATCAAGTAGGACTGGAAATGTCCTTTGTCTCAGACACTGGCGAGCTGATGCCAGTAGTACTCAGACCAGGGCATTCACAGGGAAACCAAAATGCTTGTCTACAAAGCTATTGTACAACCAACCGTACTGTATGCTTGTGAAACATGGACCACTTATAAACTCCACTCTCCAACTCCTTGAAAGATTCCATCAACGGTGTCTCTTGAAAAACTCTAAATATCACTTGGGAAGACAGGTGAACTAATGCCAGTGTACTGGAAGATGCAACGATCACCAGTGCCAAAGCAATTATTCTTCAACATCAACTTCGTTGGACTAGTTATGTTGCTTGGGTGCCGGATTATCGTCTTCCAAAGCAACTACTCTATTCCAAACTTAAAAATGGAAAGCGTAGTGCTGGTGGTCAACAAAAGAGGTTTAAAGACACTCTCAAGGCAAATCTTTAAAAAAATGTAGGATAAACACGAATAATTGGGAAACACTAGCCTGCGAGCACTCCAATTGGAGAACAGTCTTTACCAAAGGTGTTGTGGACTTTGAAGACGCTCAGGCTCAGGATGAAGGGGAGAAACGTGCTAAGAGGAAGGCATGTTTGGCAAACCCTCACCAAGATCAACTCCCGCCTGGAAACCTATGTCCCCACTGTGGAAGGACGTATGGATCCAGAATTGGCATCCACAGTCACTTACGGACTCACTGTTAAGACTGTGTTTATGGAAGACAATCTTACTCGGCTACGACTGATCACCAAATAAGAAGTACTCAATTAGAAGGACCAATGATCTGATTCAGTATAAAAAAGACTTACCAAAAAAGCAAATGTCACAAGAACAGCCCCCTAAGACCCTCCTGGCCTAACCCAAGAGAAGTGAGTAAATGCAAAGTTGGCTGTTGCTTAGCTATTGGTATCACCTCTATTGTTACTCTCTCTCTCTCTCTCTCTCTCTCTCTCTCTCTCTCTCTCTCTCGATAATGTTTAGGGCTGTTGTCTGCTTGTTTCCTATTGCAGGGCACCACAGTTGCTTTTTAGGTCTTAGACTAGGAGCTGAGAGACCAGGGTTCAAATCCCCATTTGATCATGAAGCTCTCTAGGTGACTTTGGTCCAGTCACCAGCTCTCAGCTTAACTTACCTCACAAGGTTGTTGTGAGGATAACATGGAGGGGAGGCATGTGTGCCATCTTGATGATAGTTGGGATATAAATGTAATAATAAGCAGTGCTATTTTTTCTAGAAAATAGGTGCTGGAACTCACCATGAGCACCTCCTTCATTCTCTCAGAATGGCAATGGTGCCCACCTGAGAGGTGTCAGAACTGAGTTCCTGTGAGTTCAACTGGGGGGGAAAAGTCCTGATAATAAGTAAACACGTGTTTTAATTACACTGAAAACAAGGCAAAATTAAGAGGTCCTGGTTATCTGGGGACTCTTTCATTCACTCCCTTTTCAAACTTGATTTACCCCTTAGCCATGTCTAGTGGGTTGCAGGGTTGAGCCTCAAGATAAGTGCACCATCCTTTTATTTTAAATAGAAAACCACAGCTGTAATGTACATTCCCCACCTTTTAAAACCGTCTGCCTTTTCAATGCAAGAGAATTGTACTTAATCTTTACTGTGTAATCAATACATCCTTCCCTTCAGGTGGCTGGAAGGCCCCTTCCCTTTTAACAGCACCTCCAAGACTGACCTTGCATCCAGTATTCATTATGCTGTGCTCCCTTCTCCGCCATGCAACGGCTTACATACTTCCTTTCATGTCTTGTAGCATCACCATGTTGCAAAACAAACTTTGATACTTGGGAAGGCTCTTGAATAACATGCCTTTGAAGCTGTATAGGGTGTTGTTGTTTTTTAATGCCAGCAAACGAGAGGAATTTCAAACGCTGCTGCGGTTCCTTGCTTAGGGGACGTGCATGAATTCTACCCTGTCTTGCTGAAGAGTCATGTTGAGCCTTAATGTGAGGAAATCTCCTCTCCATTTCCCACACTTAGGCAGAATTTGAAATGGAAGTCAGGTTTCTTCCTGGCCTGCCCTGCTCAGACTGTTCTTAATAAATTCTCTTGTTATTTCTAGGCCAATTGTTGTAATTATGTTTTTGTTGGCCTTCTGCATTATACTTCATCTCCAGATGGTCCACAGTTTGGCTTGCTGGCTTTTCCCCAAATGCAAAAATAGAAGGAATATTACACTATTTCCCCTCTGCCTTACCATTCCCCACCCCCATATATATATATTTGTCAATGGGTAGACTTTAAGATTCTACCTCGCGGGGCACTTGATATCTCAATTATTTCATTGTGGGAGAGAATCCCTAGGGAAATCTTATTTTCCACTCCAGACTTAACATTGTGTTGGCAGTATAAGGATATATTCATTGGGACTGTGACATCATTTTCTGAAATGCCTGGCTATTCAGATGTTGCTTTGCTTTCCAATATGGATTAAATGGACATGGATGTCCTATGGCACACTACATTCTGAGGCCCCAGGGCTCTCCAGCACATTTGAGACTCTCTGGTCTTACAACATCTGCCTTACTCCAACACTGCACTGGAATTCTCAGACGGCAGGAACAGCAGTATAACCTTAGAGAAAAGAGTGAAAGGGTCATTTCGGATATTTCTTACACTACAACATATGAAGTACTTCAGTAACATTCATCCACTGTTCCTTAGATGTGTGGGAGATGGGTTGTGAAAGACTTACAAAGTAAGCAATGTGTTAATGTCATTTCACATCTGTAATGACAGCTGCACAGCAGCATTTTGCATATTCCAAAAGCTTCCAGGTTGCCTTCAAGGGCAGCTCCACATATAGTGCATTACAATAGTCAAGTAGGGAGGTCACAAGAGCGTCAGTTAGCATTATAAGAGTCTTTTTAGCCAGAGAATAGAGGCTGCATAGCTAATGGAGCAGATGCATTTCTTTTATAAAACAGCCTTGCTCAAGAGTTATATGAACCTATGAAGGAAGAGCAGGATCATGCATGTCAAAGACCCATGCATCCATTACAGGGTCTGAAGGAGCCCCTTTAGTTCAAATGGGCTCAATGGGGTGAACTCCCATTGGTTTGTCCCAGCTCCTGCCAACCTAGCAGTTCAAAAGCATACCAGCACAAGTAGATAAAAAGGTATCACTGTGGCAGGAAGGTAAAAGGTGTTTCCGTGTGCTCTGGCACTCGTCATGGTGTTCCTTGTGCCAGAGTAGTTTAGTCATGCTAGCCACGTGACCCGGAAAGCTGTCTGCAGACAAACACAGGCTTCCTTGGCCTGAAAGCGAGATGAGCGCCATACCCCATAGTCGAATTTGACTGGACTTAACCATCCAGGGGTCCTTTACCTTTACCTTACCTTTTTATTTTTAACTGTGTACACAAGTGGCTCTTCCCACATGATCAGTAATCCTTCAAAACGACTCTGTGATGGATCCTTCAGACTTAATAATGAATGTGTCATTGGGTGTACTCAAACCCACTTATTCATACACCATTTTAAAGGGGTAGTGATACGGTAACATGGATTCAAAGAACTGTGGGAAAAGTTCCACCTAGACTTATTTTCCCTGCCCAGTAGTTCCACACATATAAAGCTGCTTTTGAAATGGAAATGAAGAGGGAAACAAGTTTTGGTTATTCCCCTCACTCTGCAGTTTCCTGATGCCCAAACCAACTCTAGAGGGCTGGGGATGACTCTGGACCAGATTTGGGGGTTATGAGGGGTAGTCATAACAAGATTTGGGGGTTGTGAGCAAAATTTGCCTCCTTCCTTGTTCCACTGACATATGTCTTCCGTCAGCAGGAGACTAGTTGGACACCACTTGTCAGCAGTGACGTAGCGTGGGTTGTCAGCACCCGGGGCAAGGCAAGTAATTTGCGCCCCCTAACCCATGGATTTTAGCACTCAGAGAGCTGCGAGTGCGAGCGCGCGCCCCCACAGATGTTGTGCCCGGTGCGGCCGGCCCCCCTGCACCCCCACGCTACGCCACTGCTTGTCAGCTGGGGTATTTTTTGGCAGATTTTACTGAACCTTTTTATTTTAATTAGCTGAAGTAGCTGTCCAATTAATGGAACAAGCACATGGGCCATTTCAAGGCTTGGGGGCCATTTCTCTCATTGGTAAGACTCAATCATAAGAATTTGTTTTTGAACATTTCAGGAAAATCAGCATGAGGATAGGAGAAGCTGAAGGGAAAGTTTGGGACGTGAGTCCTGAAATCAATTATACATGCATAGTTTCCATCAATTTCAGCAAGGCTTGTACATGCATAACCAAGAGCAGGACGGCAGCCTAAAATTGCCAGTTTATGTAATTAGTTAAACCTGAGTAATCCCGAACAATTTTCTATTTAAGCCTAGTTTATTCCTTATTCTGCTTAACAAAATTTCCCATCTGCTTCCTGTTGTATATTTGCTTAAGCTCTGGCACCTCCCCGCCTTGTTTTCATCATTTCTCCCAAGCAATTTTAAGCACATATGCAAAGAAGAAAAACCTTCAAAATAAAGTTGGGCACAGAGAGACAGACAACAGCAAAGATATTGCTGCTGCCTGGAGAGAGAAAGGGCTGCAAACCAAATTTAGAACTCAAGATAGGAAAGAAACGTGATCTGCTGCCAGGATATTGTTCAAGCTTTTGAATGTAAAGGCATAGGAGCTGAGGGGTCTTTGGCCCCCACCCCAATAAAATATTCGGGGGGGCACCCCCCAAAGTTGATGGGCATTGCCATTCAAATGGTGTGCATGTACTGCATCGTGTGATTGATTATGTGGCTTGGGACTTACCTACCCCCCAAATATTTTATTCAAGTTGACACCCCTGGTAAAGCCTTCTGCCTTTCACTGCAGTGATTTATTTATGATTGATTTATTAACTTGGAAACAACTCACCCATTTAAATGCTTTATTTATTTATTAATCTTATTAGCCACTTGTCACTGAGTCTCGAAGTCACACAGACACACACACACACACACACACACACACACACAGTGTATATATGTATACATGCATGTCTGAACCACCTAAATTACATGCCCATCCACAAAACTACAGATCCCAGTGTTTTCTCTCTGACCCTCACTGTCTCATACTCATTGCAAAAAGATTGAATCAGCATATTTCCCCCCACATGTCTGTATTTTCCAGTCCACATTTGGAAAGTTGTTGGTAACATGGAGAGAATAATTTGCGCTTGAGATGGAGTAATTTCTTCTTCTTCTTCTTTGCATTGAGCAGGAGGAATAAAAATGTGCAGCCATGTGCTGAGAAGTCATTAGAATAGGCCTTAAATAAGAGTATTTTTATGAATTAAACGTCACCATGTTTGCACAGTAGGATTGTCCAACTAATGTGCTACACAAACAAAATCTATATCGTAAGTAAATACGTTTGAATGTTTGATGGCCATCAGGGCTGTGGTCATTCATGTGGTGCAGGGAGGGACTGGAAATGAATGAAGGCAATGAGAGCGTGCCGGGGCCGACTACATAAATCAAATCATTAGTTTGGGGCTGTTTTCTGACAGAAGCAAGTAGCACAAAGTACAACTAATGACTTCTCTTCCCTTAGAGGGCTGCAAACCTTTTTACCAGAGATACTGTTGGTTAAATCCACAAAGCCAAAAAGTGCTGGGCCCTGACAAATGAAGTGCAAAGGGAACCAAGCTCAACATAAATATTGATTCAAGCTTCTCGCAGCAAGGAAGATATGGAAAACCTGACCATAACTGTAATTGCAAAAACTGTAGGGCTGTATCACATGAACGGACATTAGCAGACCGGCCAGAATAGGTTGTGGTGCTGGGTAAATTGTGGAAAATATAATCTGAGAGTCATGCCGCTGCTGAATCAAATACCTGACCCAACCCAACCGTAATTGTGAAAATATGGTATTTATATGTGCACGGACATGCATATACTAAATTATGGATGTTCTTGCCAAAGAGAACTTTTTTTAAGGGGGGGCAGCAACAAGCCAGGAATGTTCATACTGAACAGAGTTGCTTGAAAAGTGGAAATTGTGGCCCATTATGCAAACCACAAACTGGAATAAGAAGAGAATGCTAGCAACATTCACATAGAAGTAAAAACAAAAATTCTGTGGCTTTGATAGAGTTTATTCTTTAAAAGGAAAAAGCCCTGAACAACTCCAATCTCTGAAACTGATCTTTAAAATTAGTGTTTTGAAGTCCTGTTATTTTGTTGTGCTGACAGAGTGTGAAGAGAAATTCATAAAATAGACACTCTACTGCCAGAAAAGGGGAGGAAGTGATTCAATTATTTATTGGTTGGGAAAGGGTTGTAGTCAAAATTATTTCAACCAGTTTCTAGACAACCGTAATATTCAACCTGCTTATAGAACTATGATAACAGATAATACTATTAGCACAGTTTTCAAGAATGAGGCCTTTGAAAGGATGAGGCAGTTCTTCTTATGGCAGTGCAGGCAGTTTCCAGGGAAACCATTCTCAGTGAGGCTTTCATGATTTGCTAGATTGGGCCTGGTGATATAGTGCTCTTCCTTTATTCAATGGATGTCAGGCTTATAGGCAACTTTACATGATATGGCCCACTGTGGTACCACCAGGCTCAACTCCAACTCTCAGGAGATAATGGGTTTAAATATTTAATTCAATTGTCAAGGCACAGTGAGAGGAAGAGGGGGGGAATGGAAATGTGTGTGTGTGTGTGTGTGTGTGTGTGTGTGTGTGCAGAATAGAAGCAATACTTAGGTTATAGAGACCCTGTGGTCCTTCAGAAGTTCATGGACGGCAGCTCCCATTAGCCATAGCTAGGATGATCTATGGTAAGGGATGATGGGAGTTGTGGTTCATCAACATCTGGAGAGTCCCTCAGACCTGTTCTAGAAGTTCACTGGAGGTTTAGACTCCACCATCCAACATACTCAGGCAGCTTCCAGGATCTAGTAAGGCTGAGACTTAGCCTGCCTGGGCTCTCACTGCCACTTGAGCCCCCTGGCAGCACTGCAGCCACCAGTCACTCACACCCACATCCCACAACACATTTAGCTAATGTGGGTAGTGGTGGGGAGGTGGGAGCTAAGCAGCTGCTCTGCTCTGATTGGTGCCAGGAATCCACCATGTTATCTTTCTCAATGGAGAGGGTGTCCAAGGTGGGGGGCATCATCAGCACAGTGCTGATGGCCTACCAATTGGTTTTAACACTTATCCACATAACTACCCCAATAATGCTTTTGTGCCCCTATCATACTAGTGACTGATTTTATTAGCTATTCAATTTACCTGTTCTACCCCCCTGCTTCATTCTCTGGGATACCTACACAGGGTCAGCACCACTAGACTTGAGTAGGCCATCAGCACTGTGCTCATTGCCAGTCAATCCAGGGCTAGCTTGAGGCTGTAGAGAAAAGAAAGGATCAGCAAAGGCTGGTCCATTGGTTGAGTGGGGCACAGCCTTACCAACCTCAGTCTGCCTTAAGGGAGTTTCCACCTGCTTGCCTTTTAACTTACAACCAGTCAGGGGATGGGCTCCACCTGCTGTTGGTCTCTCTGCCTTCTGCCCCACCAACCCCACTGGGCAACAGGCACTACCCTTGAAATAGTTCTAAGGACCACAGCCAACGAACTGCACAAAGAGGGAAAGAAAGTGCAATGGGGCTGGAGATCTCAATCTCAGCCCCTCCTTTTCCATCCACACGTTCACACAGATGCATTTACTTCTTCCTGCGTGGGTCTCACCAAATTCTGCCCGCTCAGGATTCTAGAATTTAGAGACACTTCCACATGAAGTAGCAAACATGTGAAGACTTCCTCAGTTCTGATGTCCAGCATAATGTGTAGATGCTGGGGTAATGTGTGGATGCTGTCCTCAACATGAGGACAGAGCCAGATGCTTAACTCCACAACCTTTCTCTGCTCTCTTTCCCTCTTCGCACAAATATGTGAAATCACAGATGTGAATATCTGTATTTAAATACACAGAATAGTTTAAAATAGAATTCATGCCTGGAAATCCTATTCTCAGTTTCATCGCAGTGCTCTCTGCAGCCTATTCGTCTCATGGACATACATTACTGCAGCTACTCAGGCTTCCTAGAAATTCACCCCAGTTCTCAAGTGACATAATCCTAGTAATGAAGCTTTACTCTGACCTAGTTTTTTCTGTGATACTAATGAATCTATCTCTAGTCAAAATAATAATAATCCTAAAGTAGTATCACTGCACTAGAGAGATTACTAAAAACACACACACTAAACTTCTGCAGCTCTTATCATCAGGTAATTCATTTAATGATTTGGTAAACATCACTTCTATTGGTTAAACATTGATTACTTTCTAATCCATAGAAAGGGAACTGTAATAAAGGTCTGACCCTTCATTTGTGGCCATTTGAGTGACAACTGTGATGTTCTTTAGCAAACATAATAAGAATAATACTTTTTGTTAGAACTAAAGGGTATTCTGTTGAATTTGGATTTGTGCCCTGATTCAGCAGGAGTTTAGAAAAAGTACATAATGTGGGAAAGGATGCAGAATACCATTACTTTATAATTTCTGCACACATATTTACACTCACAAACACACACATATTCCAAATCTTATGACTGTGAAAATCTGTGGGGTACATCTGCTGAAATCCCAGAAGCCAATAGGCAGCTGAACAAGATTTGTGTAAATTGAGTGCCAAGGGCAGTATGCCTCTGAGCAGCAACAGCAGCAGGGAAATGAAGAGAGTTCTGCTGTATAAGAAAAGTCCTGACTGGATCAGACCAATCTACTATGGATCTACTATGCAAAACCTACAAGCAGGGCCTGAGTGCAACAGTGCTCTCCCTATTTGTGGTCCCCAGCAACTGCCATTCAGAGGCCTACTGCCTCCATCCTACTTGCTGTTTTCCTACAAGGGGGGGGGGGACTTTGGTAATATGTTGCCCTGAGCGAGGAGAAAATTAGGTTGCCCCCCCCCCAAAAAAAATATTTCTTATTTTTATTCCTTTCTCCCCTTCACTTTCTGTCCTGCACACTCTTGGCTCAGCTCCCAGTGCAAGGAAACTGCATGCACTGCCCTAAAACTGTCATTGTCTACAGATACCTGGTTGGCCTCTGCAAGACCAAGATGTTGGACTAAATGGAATCTATAGTCTACTTCAGCATGTCTCTTATTGTGTCCATATGAGTTGGGGTGGGATTTCATTGTTCTCCGTGGCTCGTTTTCCTGCCCTCATGCAGAATGACACTGTGATGCCCTGGGAATCGGATTCAGATGCTGAATCTGAGGAATCCCAGCCTGCACAGGATTCCCTGCCTCCAGAACCAGTTGAGCCGGGGCTGGGGCATGAGCCTGAAGGGTCCTCACCTGTGCTGGATCGTCAGGTGCAGGCACCAGCTGAGTCTGCTCTGGCTCCTGAGGGGATTGATGACCCATTGCCTGCAGGTGCTCCACCCTCAGCCCCGTCAGAGGAAGCTGAGGTTTCCTCTGGGTCCAGTAAGCCTCCAGCCTCTCCTGAGCTGCAACGGCTCAGGGCAGAGAGGCAGAGGGAACTAAGTTCCCGCAAGAGGAGTGCTCGCCTCCAGGCCAGGAGAGGCGAGTCAACTGAGGATCGGGGCCGCCCTATGCCTCGGGGGAGATAAAAGCCAGCCAGCCCCAGTCCCAAGTTGCAGGAGCAACATCGTTGGTTGTCAGTTCCAGCCTGATCCCTGACCTGCTTCCCTGCTGGAGCTCCTGACCTCACCCAACGCCCTGCCCTGCACCCAGTTTCGACTTCTACGGACTGCCTTCATTTTGCACTATCGACCTCGGACTGGACTCGGATCTCGCCTCTCGGTTAGCCCCTGGACCAGCACAGACACGCTATAAACAGGAGGTGCTCAGCATATTCTTTCAGGTGTGGTGCTACTGCCAGCCACGTTGACAAGTGAGCCGTCAGATGAGCAAACTGCATTGGTTCTTCAGAGCTCCACTCTTGATCCCTTTGCTTCTTGTTTCCTATGCCTCTGGCTGGGGAAAGTTGACATGCTGCCCTGAAGCTAGGTGCTTAAGATGAAAGTTGTCTGCTCCCACCTGAAGCACCTGGTTAAAAGTGCTTTTTGAAACTTTCCACAGCCAAGGGTAGAGGCAGGAGTGAGGAAATGAGTGAACAAGCAGGCAAAGAGAGATTAGAACTAGGGTTGGGTTGAACTGCCTTTCCCACTTGAAGAGGCATCTTGGCAATTTGTTGGGAGTAGGAGCCAAATTCAGACCTTGAGCAAATAAAACTCTTGGCTTCCATTAGGAAAGGTGCTCTGGGAGCACCCTGGTTGACACCATTTTACCCTGAACAACTTTCTCCCAAAGGTTATCTGATAGAAAGCTGCCTTTGAGAAAGTCAGACCACTGGTCCTTCTGGTTCAGCATCATCTTCACTGATTGGCAGTGGCTCTTCCAAGATTTCTGGCATCAATATCTCCTAGCCTTACATGGAGATGTCAAGGATTGAATCTAAGACATTCTGCATACAAAGCAGATATTCTACAACTGAGCCACGGTCCATTCCGTACTGTCTTTCTGGAGACTTGAGGAAGGGAAAATGGTGGCCACCAAGCAGTAGGCAACTGCAACACTTTTCTGCCCTGTCCATTTCACCCTCTGCCCCCGAAATCTCCCTTCACATGTGCCCCAAAAAGTGAGTCAAAAGTTGATCTCAACACTAGACAAGACTTAAGGTCAGCCGTGATATGTTAGTGTCCAGTAGCTTGGAGGAGTCAGAGACCAGAGTGTCAGAAGAGCAACTGAATGGCAATGAAAGCTAACAAAGTATTTGGACACACAAATGTTTATATATACGCATTATGAACAACCATTTTTGCTTTCGTATACATACATATATTATGTCCTATTATATTTATTATTATTATTATTATTATTATTATTATTATTATTATTATTACATAAATCACATTCAATTTAGATGTTTCAGCATTTCCCAAGACACAACATTAGCTCAATAGCTAAGAATAAAAGGCCTTGGATAGAACAGACCCCAAAATCTGGATGCCTTGTAAACAGATATTTTGGAAAGGCGATTTTTCAATACCTCACATTCATCCATTCTCAGAATATTTCTGAAGAGACAAAAGGAATGAGAAATGAGAGCTGAAGATTCATTAATCAAGATTTCCTTATCATCAAATAAAATCCAATAGTGAAAAGTTTAGCTGTGTCCTTGGGTCTTTTTGTCTTATTGAACAGTATTTTTTTAACTCCAAGAAGGACATTTTTTCATTCTTATTTACCACAGTTTTATTAGATTATTATTACAGATAAATAAATTCTCATGGATTTGAATTCCATAATCAGAAGTAAATAACCTGAGCAATGTAAAAGATTATTATTAGTAATAATAATAATATATAGGGCTTGCATTCAAAATGAGAAAGGAGAACAGTACCTTTCTGACCTATACAGTGAAGACATGGTTGGTTTTAATTTCTTAGTAGGCACAATTTATCATTTTCAGAATTTACTGTGGCCTACATCCCATAACAGGAAAGAGTACTTTGACAAGGTGCTGTGAGGAGGAGGAAGATGGGGACGAGATCATTCCTGCTTGTAGAGAATTGGACTACATGAGCCTCAGGGCCCTTTCCAACTCTACAATTCTATGATTCTATGACCATTCCCCAATGCCTCCCATAAGAACATAAGAGCCTGCTGGATCAGGTCAATGGCCTATCTCATGCAACATCCCATTCTCACAGTGGCAAACCAGATGCCCATGGGAAACCCCCAGGTAGGACCTGAGCACAAGTGTGCTCTCCTCTCCTACAGCTTTCAACAACTGGTATTCAGAAGCATTACTGCCTTCCATCACAAGGAGAAGGGGATGACAGAGGATGAGATGGTTGGACAGTGTTCTTGAAGCTACCAGCATGAGTTTGACCAAACTGCAGGAGGCAGTGGAAAACAGGAGTGCCTGACGTGCTCTGGTCCATGGGGTCACGAAGAGTCGGACACGACTAAACAACAACAACTGCCTTCCATTGTTCAGGTGTAGCCAGTCATACTGTTGTTGTTTTTCTGTGGAAGGGGAAATGAAGCCCTTGGCAAATGCTTAGCAATGACTGTGCATCATGCTCCATTCTCTAACCAATGACAAAAGGAGGGCAGCACCTTAACAGCAGCTGCATAAGATGTTAGTTATACATGGGGGAAATGAAGAAATAAAGGCTACTCCTATTTTCACAAAACAAATACAGAGTTAAAGAGAAAGCTTAATCATATCACTTTAGGTCAGACTCCAAAACAAAGGGTAACATCCTTGTCTGATGAGAGGAAAAACTCCTATGCATGTGAATTCTACCTTCAGCTAAGAATACCTTCCTTGTGCGTATTTCCCATAACTGCAATTGGATAACAGTGTTTGACACAGAAAAGCACGTGATTGAAGAGGAATGCATTGCATCGAGGGTGAGGGACCTTTTCTAGTCTGAGGGTTGAAACGCAACCTTCCAGGGGCCATAAGCAAAAGTGGGTGGAGCAAAAAGGTTAATTTACCCTCACACCCCTCTCCATCCTCCATCCAGGTGAGCAAGAAGCATTTTCAGAGTTCAAGGACATAGTCTAGTCAGGTGTAGACACTCAAGAATGGTGGGAAAGAAGGCCAGTGAATGTGATATATGGGAAGAAGGATAGTGTCTGAAGGGTGTGTGTGGCTTGGGAAGTATCCTGAGAGCCATATAGAGCGGTCCAGAGGGGCATATTTGGCTCCCATGCTCAAGGCTCGCCATTCTTGCTTCACATCATTGTCCGAATGTCACTAGAATTTAGGTTTCTTTGAAAACTGGGTCTAGGTCTAGATTCCCTTCAAATGACAATGCTTTCCTCCCCAGACTTTGGCACTTTATCCTGCATTTCTGTGATCTGTTGCATGTAAGGATGACAGAATCTCCTTCCGCATGTCTCGGTGAACAGTTGACAGTCTGTGAACAATGTAATTCAATTCTCATATTTGTCAGTCAGCACCAGAAGAGAACGGCATCTATATGCCTGGCACCAACAGAACTGTCAGAAATACCCAAAGCCTCACCTTTCAGAATGAAAACACTCAAGAGTCATGGCTGAGAAAAGCCTGGGATGAAATATTTACACCCCAGTGTGGAACCAAAAGGGAAAAAGGTTTTATGAGTTATTGTCAGACTCAATGGGTGAAGATGCCCTCTGCAATGACAAGTTGCATCAATAAGATGACAGGCTCTTGCTAGATTCAAGCATGTCAGCACCGGTATATTAGGGACGTCTGTGAAAAGTGTATTTGCGTCTGTGCAGGACAGAGATTTCTTCCCCCTGCAGTGCTCTCAAAGAGCAATCTCAACCTGCCACTGCTGTGACTTAGCAGAGCAGTGGAACAATTGCTGCATCCAGTTCAGACACTGAAAGCAGCAGTAGGTGGGGCAAGAAGATTGGGTCCTATGGCAGCCAACTCCAGCTGTGGGAACAACTCGGAATCCTGTGCTGGCTTGGCTCCACCCCACTCCCAGATTGGTCTCCAATGGTGGGAGTACCACTGGCAGGTTTTCTGTCAGCACGCCCATTTGGCTGGTAAAGTGGGGTCTACATCAGTGGAGTGATACAGCCATCATTCACTTAGTAGAATCATAGAATTGTCGAGTTGGAAGGGCCCATAAGGATCATCAAGTCCAACCCCCTGCAATGCAGGAATCTTTTTGCTCCACATAGGTCTCAAACCCATGACCCTGAGATTAAGAGTCTCATGCTTTACCAACTGAGCTATCCAACCAGCTAGTGGTGGCTGGTGGGAATCTGGCTGCGGCAGCAGAAATAGGCAGAGGGGTGCCTCTCCTGAATTCACACAGCACCCCGCAGACTGGTGTACAGGTGAATTTAGATTGCAGCCTTAGCCACTATCACCCTGTATTGGCATTTGCAGAATAACAGCAGAAAACAATTCTATTGTCATAAGTAAAAACTTCAAGAAGCAAAATTAAAAATCCCTAGTAGCCCCAACCAGCTTTTCCATCTTATTGCTTAGGCAATAGTCAGGGGTGATGGGATTTGTTGTCCAACAACTTCTTGGAGTCCAAGATTGAAGTTCACTTGTAATGACTGAAAGGGTCATCAAATATATAGCCATGTTCAAATATATAAAAGGATGTCACATAGAGGAGGGAGAAAGGTTGTTTTCTGCTGCTCCAGAGAAGCGGACACGGAGCAATGGATCCAAACTATAAGAAAGAAGATTCCACCTAAACATTAGGAAGAACTTCCTGACAGTAAGAGCTGTTCGACAGTGGAATTTGCTGCCAAGGAGTGTGGTGGAGTCTCCTTCTTTGGAAGTCTTTAAGCAGAGGCTTGACAACCATATGTCAGGAGTGCTCTGATGGTGTTTCCTGCTTGGCAGGGGGTTGGACTCGATGGCCCTTGTGGTGTCTTCCAACTCTATGATTCTATGATTCTATGGTCTTTCTCAGGCCTACCTAAAGAAGCCAGGGGTTGGGCCTGAAATGTTCTGCATGCCAAGCAGATGATCTACTACTCAGCTATGACCCTAAACAATGTAAATGGAATCCGCAGATCACATGATATCCTGTCATGAGTTAGAAACGATGCATTCCAGGGAGACAGTGGAGAACATGAAAAGGAGATGTTGTTTTCACTGCTGCGTCTGCAAAAAATAATGGGTCGTCTGGAGTTATGAAAATATATTGCAGAACTCTCCCCGTGTGAAATGATAATACATGTAAAGTGAATTTAGCAGGTGGGAGAAAACCCCAGCCAATGTCTGTGTATTCCATCAGAAATGCAACATGTTATGCCAATCCCACGGATATATAAAATATCAGAGTTTGGACTAATCATTGTCTGAACCCTGCCAAAACAGCTAGGAAGTGTGAAATTCCCATTCTGGATCCATCTTGCAAATATATGAATCTTTTACTGCTTTTTTTAATTCTTTTTTTCAGGAAGCCTAATCTCTGAGGAGACAGGAGTTTTGAAAGTACAGCAAATGTTTACTTGTGTCTAACAAGATAGACAGAAAAGGCCAATTACGAAGGAATGTAACACAGTGTACACTTGAGAAATTCTCCCCAAAAAGAATAACCAGCTCTTCTTTATTGTTTCCATAAAGATGGTGTGAGAGTCTACACAACATGTAAAACATGAAAAGCAGAACATTTTCATGTTCACTCTCAACACATTGTCTTCAGTCTTGTACAGTAATGTTTTGTTCAGTGCTGTGTTGACAAATTTCTCCTGCATTTTGTAGAATGTTCCTCATTGGTTTGTGAGAAAATAAATTGCATTTGGAAATGTTCTGGTAAAATGTCCATGGGTGGGGTGCAGGGTTTTTGTTATGCCTGTCTTAATTCTGAGGTGGCTAAGGAGTGTTTGGGAGAATCCATTCTTTCATTCTACAAATCACCTCAGCAGCAGTCTGCAGCCCAGGGGAATATATACCATGAGGTAACTCTCTCAAAGGACTTTTTCAGATTAGGAAGTGTAGGCAGTCATGGAGGACAGAGGTGGATTTAAGGCAGCATGGCTGGCTGGTTCTGCTGCACTGTGTGCTGAGCAGAGGGGGCGCCGCAGGGTGCCACAACTATAACATAGTGAACTGGGCAGAAATGAAAGGTGGGGGGCACCAAATTTTGGCTTCACACATGGCACCGCTGAAATTTCAAAGACCAAAGTCCATCCTGGCGGGGGGGGGGGAGGAGTGTGGCTGAAGGAAAACACACACATGTCCGTGTAAATCGAACTGTAAAAATGTGTCTGGGTGATTTTTTTATGAGGGGGGAAAAACAAGTTTAACCCCTAACACACAAGACATAATAATACAGTGGTACCTTGGTAGTCAAACGGCTTGGCCCCCAAACAAATTGACTCCCGAACGCTGCATACCCGGAAGTGAGTGTTCCAGGTTGCGAACGTTCTTCGGAAGCCGAATTTTGGACGTGGCTTCCAATTGAGTGCAGGAAGCTCCTGCAGTCAATCAGAAGTTGCGCCTTGGTTTTTGAACCATTTTGGGAATCGGATGGGCTCCCGGAATGGATTAAATTCGAGAACCAAGGTACCACTGTAATAATTATTATTTATACCCCAGTCATCTGACTGGGTTTTCCATTTTGGAAGGAAAACCTCAGGATGTTAATGTAGGAGGGTGAAGCCACAGCCAGAGTCAGACTAAAGCTGGATTGGTGTGTGGAGCAGGCTCACATTAATATAAATATTAAAACTACCCTCTGATTGTTAAATAAATGAAATAACATTATGTTGAAGAAATCTGACATCTGCCTTCACAGGGCATCTGAGAACACACTGCAGTGAGGTAGGCTTAAAACCATACTTCCAACAATATTCTAAAGTGAGAATGAAACAGAAAAGTGGAAGCCTTCTTAGCATGGGAAGAAATCTTCTGAAAAAATTGAAATCAGATTTTGGGCCAGCACTTGCTTTGTGTATATTCATGCATCTTCATAATCTGCTCCAAATTTCATTATGGAAAATTGTTCCCTGCTTACTAGCTGGTGTAACACACATTCATGCATGTAGAATGAACATACTGAACTAAAAATACATGGTCAAATTCCAGGACATTACTACTTTTCATGGTCAAATTCCAGGACATCCCTAGTACTTTTGACACTACTTTTGGTTCTCCAAATGTTGTTGGGACTCCAACACCCATCAATCATGCGTAGCATAGCTAATGGTAGGGATGATGGGAATTGTAGGCCAATAACTTTTGGAGCACCACAGGTTCCCCAGCCCTGACCTATGGGCTTCCAAAGAATTCTGTCTATAATGGACTAGGGGGATGTTTCTCTCTTGCCCTTCAAAGAAACCGATAATAAGCCAATGGAGATTTTTGCCCCCTTAAAACTCACCCGGCTTTGAAAAAGTACCAAATATGTAACCAAAAGAGAGGCACCTTTTCCAGGGGAATAAAATGTTGAAAATGTATGAAAAATGCCCTGGTTTTTGATTACCCTAGAAGGCGCATAAAATTGCTTCATGACAGATAAAAGGATTGCAGAATCAAACAAACCTTCCTAATAATTGGGTTTCTATCCTGAAATATGCTGTTATTGCATGAAGTGGAGTTGTAAATCATTATGGAAATTCTCAATGCCGAATATTTTCAGGCTTTCCTCAAAACAGGATAAAGCTTGTTTTTCGTTTTTAATCTTTTTGTTATTTTGCAGTTTCGTATAGTGCTATCAATACTGTTATAAGTGTAGTAATATAGGGCATGTGTATACACACACACACACACTAGTTTAGATGCAGATTCAGCACTGCCTGTCATCATTTTATGCTTCAATACAAAGTTAATAAATTCCTTGTATTATCTGTCCTTGTAGTTCCCTGGTTAATGTAATTTATGGCAGGATCCCATTCATCAAACTTACTACACTGACACCTACTGTTTTTTTATTTGTGCTCTATACACATTTAGATTTACCATTTTGATGGTTTCTAAGATTTTTAACAGCAACACTTTCTTAGACAGAATTACTCTGCTTTCCAGTGCCTTACATATGCAAGACTCACTGTTACTATAAGATTTAAAACTACCACTTCTTTATCTCTTGCAACAAGTTCTTTACATTATTTAACAAATGCACTACTGGGACATGTGCTGAGGAAGGTCTTAACATTGTCTGTATTGTTTCATCAACTATTTTCCAATACCCTTTGGCTTTGTTGCCTTTCCAGCACAGATTTATAATTTCTCTTTTTCCTGTCAATGCATACCATTTACAGTGCTATTGTTGTTGTTATTACACCGTAAAAGTTGTTATGTGCTAAAACGATTCCATCTTAAAACTATATATAAATAATGAGCACTTTTGATCACCTCTATGATTCTATGCCCCACATATTGGTTGCCTTTAAAAGTTTCATAGTTTCCTCAAATCTCTTATGCTATTATCCATTGATCTATCATTCTCTATTTGTTCTCCCCCACCCCAACCCAGGCACTGTTAAATAGCTGTTTTTTAATAGAATCGTGTAATCATACAATTGTATAGTTGGGAAGTATCCCAAGAGTCATCTAGTCCAACGTCCTTCAATGCAGAAATCTCCACTAAATCATCCACAACAGATGGCCATCCAACCTCTGCTTAAAAACCACCACCTTCTGAGGGATTGCATTCCACTGTTGGGCAGTTTTTACCATCAGAAAATTTCTCCTAATGTTTAGTCAAAATCTCTGTTCTTGTAACTTGAAGCTAGTGGTTCTGGTCCTACCTTCCAAAACAGGAGGCTTCACATTTATGTAGAAGTTCAACATTATGTGTTGCAGATATAACTGTCTATCTCTCCCCCCCCCATCAATTAACAGAGGAAATAAAGGTGTTTAGTTTAGTTTCCTAGCCTTATTTACCAATTGAAAGTACTTCTGTTTCATATACAGCAGGAACAAGGAACCTGTGACCCTCCAGACATTGTCCAACATCATATCCAAGAAGCCCCAACCAACATGATCAATGCTCATGGATTATGGGAGTTGTTCCTAATTCCTGATTTTCAACACACTTTTATTCACCCTACTTGTGTCAGTTTGAACTAGCTGCTATTCAGCCTCTAGTATTTCCCCCCCCCCCCAGTAATATCCAAATATGGTTTCCTTTATGCACTTTCTCCGTCTTCTTTGAGTCTTTTAAATATTCTTATCTTATCTTATTCCACATTCACATAGTTGGGTGTACCAAGCAATCCCCTCATCAAAGCTTTATCTATCTCCCATATTGTTGCCAGATTATTTGGACCATGAAATGTAAACCATTCAGTGCTGCTTTCTTAAAAGGAAAACATTACATGTTGCTGAGGTTCTTATCCTTTAAATCCAATTACACTTTCCTTGATTACTATATTTTGCACAATACACAATTTCTCATGTCATTTTTATGAAGGTGCTTGTGTTCAGTAGTTAGCAGACAATACAAGGCAAAGCTTACAATTTTCATACCCAGCACCAGTCTAATTCTTAAGATGACCGTCCCTGCCATCAAAGTTCTTGATCTATTTATGAAGAAGTAAAGGTGAAAAAGAATTGAACCAACAGAGTTCCACCCAGCCTTATCTAGCTCTGTTTGAAAGCCATCCTGGAAGGATATTGTCTTTCAATATCATATTTGGGCAACATCTACTGTGCTCCAGCATTACAGCCACTGTCCGCTAAGACATATTTTGTAGGCATGTCGGTGAATTACTAATCCATAGCAGTTTGGCAAGGAACAAGTGCTGCCAGCCTTATTTTGAACCCGTTCAGCCTGGGAAGCATGTGAGGACTGACTCACTCCTCTAGTGTCTTCCACCAGCTGTGTTCCTTGCATTTTGGGGCTGGTGGAACATGAGATACTTGGTATTTGATCCTTCAGGTGGATTAAGCTCAGGGGAAAGCATCTAAAAGAGGTGTAACTCAGGTTCCACAGGCTCTGGATCACTAGTCTCAAGTTAATGATCAAGAACCCCATTCAATTTGTCAGTCATTTGTACAGCAACACCGGACTTGCCCTCCAGCTCTGCACTCAACGCCATGACAAACACAAATTGACGCCCAATTCCATCCATAGTTAGGAGCCCTGTGTAGAATAGTGCCTTTCGCAGTGGGATAAGCTATCAGACCCAGTCCTCTTAAGGCAGAGAACCTGTGTTATTCCTGATTTTTATGCAGGCCACAAGCCCAGCTCATCACAGGCACTTGCCTCATCATAGAATTTATACAAAACAGCAAAGCTCCCCACAGATAGTTTACCCAACACGGTATGCCACCTGCCCTTTTTTAATTCCTGGCTTGCCACCAAGTGAATGTCTGGAAGTGTATGCCTTTACTTCCTGTTACATAATTTGCTCTGCCAAATGTATTTCGCCAAATACCTGTGCCATTCCTTAAAACATTTTAAGCCATTAAGAACAGGAATTGACTGAAAAAGGAACAGCATTTTTGGTAAAACTACCACCTTGATTGTAGAAATTCTTCCCCACAATGTAAGTTTTAATTTACTTCAGATTTCCAAGTCTTTCTTAATTTTGATCCATACCTTAATTGTCTTTGTATAAATTCATCATCAATCTTTATTACGGTCCAGAGACCCAACAAATCATTAAAAAGCAATATACAATTCATACAGCCTACCTCCAGGTTAAACAAGCATTTTGTTCAAAATATAGGGATTATTTGTTCTTGCAACCACTGATAAAAACTTTGCCACTGCTAATGTTCTAGCATTTGTCCGGTCTTCCAATAGGAACCTGACATAGTGAGCCTCTGATTTTCCTGGGGAAGGTACCAGCATGGGTAGTATCAGTTCAGCCCTGGCTTGCTCATATTTTGCACAATGCAACAAAATATGTTTTATGGAATCGATGTCTTGAGCACACGAGCAAAGTCTTTGTACAAATTAATATTTTTTTCATGGTTATCCAGATTCCTAAATACTTGGCTGTGTTAGTGACCTTAAGTCCTATTTCTATTTCTAACTGTACTTTTTCTTCTATATCTAATTTTTTTTTACCAATAAAAATAAAATAAATTAATATGTTTACATATGGCATGAGCCCCAAACACACTCAGACCACATTTCCCCAACTTTTTATCCCCCCCTTTTTTCTTTTTAAAGAGAGAATGCCTTCATAATATAATGCTTATGCAAAGCATGAGTCATGGTAGATAATCTCTCTCTCCCCATGGCCTTTCGGCACTCTCCCTGTCACTCTCTGCTTTTGAAGGTATGTGCTCTAGGCAACACCTTTTAAACCCATCTCTAATTAATACTTTGCCTAATCTTCTTATAATACTGCTAATTGTTCACAAACAGGCCATTGAATCAACACTGTGCTAACAGGGGAAGCTTTATCCTCTGCACTCTTTAGTGCTCTGACATGGGGCAAACTTCAGCAAGCCTGTCCCAATTGCTTTGTTTCCATGTAATTTAACAGCAAGACATTATTTTCTCATAAGAGGTGCTTTGAATTTTTACTGCTAATGAATAAATTAACTAAAAAGGTTAATCTGCCTACATGTTTATGAAACATTATGCAAATTGGCCTCAAAATAAAAGGTTTAATGGTAATTGAAAGCAATTGAAAGCTACGGTGCATTTCATTCTCCTTTTTCACTGTTTAAAATAAATAATAAATAAATAGATTAATATTTTTGCTGATCTATGTATACTCGGAGATAATCCGAACAAACTGAAATACAGGGCAGGAGGTGACTGGTGTTACTAGGCTGGGTTTTGTAGAATTTTCAAGGGCTCCAGCGATTCATTTAATAGCTGAGCAATCATTTTGAAAAGAATTAGTGTGATTAATATTATTATAATAAACACCCAAGTGAGTAATAACGTTCTTCCACTTATTTGAGAAATGTTTGTCATTACAGCTTCAAGCCGAGATAAGCTTATGATGTCCTCTTCATTTCAAAGTAGAGTGGCTGCTTTAGAAATGTGGAGAGCATGGAACTCTGGCTAAGGCTGCAACCTTGATTTGTACTGGAGGAAGAAAGTACAAGCTCAACTCTCCCACTGAAATTAGTAGGACTCAGAAGTGCTTGGCTTTTGGCTGGGTCATTCACAGAGACTTGGTTAAAATATGGGCAGCAAACAGCTTCACAGCATGAGCAAATTCTATTGTTTGGGAAGGGGCACCGCAAGGCAAGGCAAAAAGACCCACATGCAACGAGCTGGTTGTACTTGCTAGAGGGGCAGTCTTGTGGCAAAGTTAACTATAGGATAATTTATGCAGTAGCTAATTAGATCCTTATAAAAATCAAATGTGCAATTATGAGGCATTCTGCAGAACTCATTGATCTTAATAAACAAAGCTAAACAGTTCAGTGTAATCAGGTTTCCAACAAATCCAATAAGGAATTCAGCAAAGGGAGCCATTGTCTGTTCGATGGTGATTTTGAGCACAATGAGAATGTACCATTTTGCTACAACATGCCCTTGCTTTAAACCTGATTAGAAAGAAAAGGGCTTTGGTAACAAGGTCGGTGGAAAATATTCTTACCTTGAAATGTGTCTTTGGGCACATGTAGAATTTCTGGGTGTCTTTTTTAAAATAATATTTTATTAATTTTCCAAAAATAACCAACATATACAATAACAACATATATCCATGTCCAAATATTTAAAGAATCATCTTCCCCCTAAACCCTTCCTTGGTTACATTGTGTTTCTTCACACTACATGTCCTCTGTAGTCTGAAAGTCATTTTTATTTTTACTTATTATCTTATTCACAATCACATTACAACTACACTGAGGTCCAGCGCCAAGGGCTTTCTGGCAGTTACCTCACTGCGAGAAGCAAAGTTACAGGGAACCAGGCAGAGGGCCTTCTCGGCAGTGGCACCTGCTCTGGGCCTCCCAGCAGATGTCAAACAATTGATGTTTAGAAGACATCTGAAGGCAGCGCTGTTTAGGGAATATTTTTTTTTAAAAAAAATAACTGATGTTTTAATGTATTTTTATCTCCTGTTGGAAGCCTCCCAGAGTGGCTGGGGCAACCCAGCCAGATGGGTGCGGTATAAGTAATAAATTATGATTCTTATTATAATATTTCAAAATCCTGCCAGTGAATGAGCAGGTGTACAATGCTTGACCTGTGTACAATGCTTGACCTGTGTACAATGCTTTTGTATATATGCACTAAAGTCCTTCCATTCTTCTTTAAATTCGTGGTCGTCTCTTCTTATTTTTAATGTCAGTTTAGCCATTTCAGCATATTCCATTGATTTAACTTGCCTATCTTCATTCGCTGGGACACCTTCTTCTTTCCATAGAATTGCTGGGTGTCTTATTGCTATATCAATGTTTTCTTACTATGTATTTTATTTTTAGTTGTAAGCCACCATCTCAATTTGTGGCCATCACTGCCTCCTGTGGGAGGAGGTTCTGTCAGTTAACTATGTACTGCACATAGTTACATTTTGGAGCTCACTTCCACAGGTAGCAATAACGTCCATCAACCTAGATGGTTCTAAAAGAGGATTAGGCAAATTCATGGAGGAGTGGCCTATTGATGGCTACTAGTCATGGTGATTGTGCTCTGTCTCCACAGTTGAAGGCGGTGCTGCTTCTGAAAGCCAGTTGCTGGAAACCATTGGAGGGGAGAGTGCTCTTGGGCTTGAATTCTGCTTGCTAGTTTCCCACAGGGATTGGGTTGGCCACTGAGAACAGGATGCTGGACTAGATTGGCCATTGGCCTGATCCAGCAGGCTCTTCTTTATGTTCTTATATTGGAAGTGGAACAAGCCTGGAGCCAAGCAGGACTTTCTCCTTCCCTCCTTGTTTTGCATGCTCCTCCAATTCCCATATGCCAGGCAAGAAGATTGGCATTTTAGATGGGAGGGGTGCATAGCTGTCAACTTTCCCCCTTTTTTTAAGGGAAATCCTATTCGGAATAAGGGAATTTCCCTTTAAAAAAGGAAAATGTTGACAGCTATGGAGGGGTGATTCTCAAATAGTAATAGTAATCTATTATTTGTGTCCCACCCATCTGGATGGGCTTCCCCAGCCACTCTGGGCAGCTTCCAACAAAGATTAAAAATACATTAAAATGTCACACATTAAAAACTTCCCTGAACAGGGTTGCCTTCAGATGTCTTCTAAATGTCAGGTAGTTGTTTATCTCCTTGACATCTGATGGGAGGGTGTTCCACAGGGCGGGCGCCACCAACGAGAAGGCCCTCTGACTGGTAGCTTAGCGTCTCAGAGTGAGAGAACCACCAGAAGGCCCTCGGCGCTGGACCTCAGTGTCCAGGCAGAACGATGGGGGTGGAGGCACACAGCCAGAAGGGAACTCTGGAGTGTTAGTGCTATAGGCTTCCTGTTTATTGTGACACATAGGAGCAAACACTGAAATGAAACATGTACCTATATCAGCAGCCACTTACAGTGCTGATGGGCTGTTGAACCCTTTGGTGGTGGTGGTGGTTGGGGAATGGGGCTTTTCAGGTTAAGCTAACTAAACCTTGAATAGAATTTCACCATGGCTTGCACTCAACATGAGAAACACATATTCAGTCTCAATGCATACAATAAGCATTGCCAATCATGTAGACGGCAAGTGTTACTAACCTAACCTATGGAAAAAAGAATGGTAAATGTTTACTGCCAAGGTAATCATTCTCCTGAATGCATTGCAGTGATGTGCTCTGCAGTTTCCCGGGCTGTTTGGAAATAAATGACACTACCATTTCACATGGCGTTTGGGAAGACGCTTTTAAATTGCTAAGCATGAGAGTGAGATTTACATGGTAATGATAATTTCCCCAAGTCGTAGGTTTGCATGAAAGTTCAGCCTGTTTTATTTCCAATTAACTGCATCTCTCCAGCCCCCCCCCCCCCATCTTCACAGTCAGCGGTCAATAAAAGTACCTGTTAATTAAAATTAAAATAAAACCCTTAAACTACACATGAAAGGGAACAAACAAGTGTCGCCATAGAAGCAGGTGGGAAAGAATGATGTACCACAGTAGTCCCCTAATTTTGCATGCAGGGAGAGCACGCAACAAACTGACGGCAGTTTCCAATGTCAGTTTGAGGCCCTGAAGAGCTTCCAGCTAGGCTAGGATACCTGAAATCATTTTTTAATAAAATATGTGGAACAGATCAAATGGGGAACAACAGAACAGATGAGATTTCTGTTGCCACAGTATGCTAACTTATTTGATTTCCCTGAAATTCCAGATGCAAGGCAACTCTGTGCTCATTGTAGGATGTTGCCCTGAGGTGTGTATTAGAAATGGCTCTCTCTCCTTCTACTTCTACCGCATTACATATGTGCACTCTATAATTGTGCTCCTCCGGCTTAGAGTTTGTTCAATGTACAATTAACACCCTAAAGGGTTAGCAAACACCACTCAGGGAATGCGAGTTTGCTTGTTTTTTTGTACGTGGCTGCAGTTTGGCTGTGTGATGAAAATCTTGCTTTTACCATCTTATTCCTGGGTGTACTGGTTTGCAGAAATATATGATTTTTATATTCTTATATAAATAATATTTCCTGGAAAAGATGACAGCTGAGGCAAAGAGAGAGAAAAGTTGAGTCTATAGAATGGTTATTTCCTCACTCCCACTCTGGTGTGTGAGAAAGGCATCACTGATAGAATAGGAAAGAATAGTTTTGATATTCAGGAATTAAGACCTTTTGGGAGATGATCTATAATGAACTGAAGAAAGTGTTTAAATACACATTCCCGAAGAAACCAGAGGCCTTTCTCCTGGGCATGGTCAATCAAGAGGTACGTATGAAAGATCGGACTTTTTTTATGTACGCCACAACAGCAGCAAGAATACTTATTGCAAAGTATTGGAAGACGCAAGAACTACCCACGCTGGAGGAATGGCAGATGAAAGTCATGGACTACATGGAATCCGCAGAAATGACTGGCAGAATCAGAGACCAGGGAGAAGAGACGGTGGAGGAAGATTGGAAGAAATTTAAAGACTATCTACAGAAACACTATAAGATTAATGAATGTTAAAATAACATCAGATTGAATGTATAAGGTTATTGGAGTAAAACTTTAAAGATTAGAAGACCCAACATTTTAAGTTCTAAGTATTGAATAAGCTATATTAAAACATTCAAATTAAGAAAGGAGGTTTAATATGACAGAGGGAAAGGATTTGTTGCTTAACCATATGAACTGGAATACAGGGAAGGGAGACTCGGGGAAGTCAGAGAAATAAGTTAATGCAAGATCAATATGAAGATAAGATTGTTTTTATTTATGTTGTATGTAGTATGTGATGTTTGTGTAATTCTGTATGTTTTTGGTGTATTGTTTGTTGTTTTTGTTTTGCTTTGTCGTTTTTTTTTTATGTAAAATCGAATAAAATATTTATATATATATATATATATATAAAAAATAAGGCCCCCTTAATCTCACACTTCCAGATTGGCATCTAAACCACTTCTATGGCTGTCATATTCATGTGACTCTAAAATGGACGGTGCACAAGTCTTTCCTATCTGATCACTTCCCTGAAGGCAGGGTAACCATCATGTGTGAAAGTTCCATCAGTTTCGCCCCAGTCACATGCTTCCAGTACTGATATGCATACCAAAGCCATGTGGGAACTATCATGTAAAGTTGAGGAAGTTGAGAAAAGCATGCCATGCCAGATCTCCAAGTTCTTCCACAAGGCAAGCCTATGGGACCAGTGGTTCCTCTAGTCTTAAGATGTGGCACTGTCATCCTTGGCTTTTGAGGACACCATTGCAGTAGCCACAGTGACACCAGAGCGTCCCCCACCCCATGACAGCAGAAGGCTACTAGAGCAAACGGGGGTGCTAACAAGACTGATTTATCTACTGCTATGTATGCATCAACAGGGACGCGGGTGGTGCTGTGGTGTAAACCGGTGAGCCCAGGGCTTGCCGATCAGAAGGTTGGCAGTTTGAATCCCCATGACGGAGTGAGCTCCCGTTGTTCGGACCCAGCTCCTGCCAACCAGCCAGTGTGGTGTAGTGGTTAAGAGCGGTAGATTTGTGATCTGGTGAACCGGGTTCACGTCTCCGCTCCTCCTCATGCAGCTGCTGGGTGACCTTGGGCTAGTCACACTTCTCTGAAGTCTCTCAGCCCCACTCACCTCACAGAGTGTTTGTTGTGGTGGAGGAAGGGAAAAAGGAGATTGTTAGCCGCTTTAAGACTCCTTCAGGTAGTGATAAAGCGGGATATCAAATCCAAACCTAGCAGTTTGAAAGCATGTCAAAGCGCAAGTAGATAAATAGGTACCGCTCCGGCAGGAAGGTAAACGGCGTTTCCATGCGCTGCTCTGGTTGGCCAGAAGCGGCTTATGACCCATGACCCAGAAGCTGTCTGTGGACAAACGCCAGCTCCCTTGGCCTATAGGGCGAGATGAGCACCACAACCCCAGAGTCATCCGCGACTGGACCTTTATGTATGCATCAGCACATCTGCAGTCGACCGGGACATTTGAGGACCGGGACATTTGAGGAATGGGACAGTCATAGGAAAACCAAAATGCTTGTTTACAAAGCTATTGTACAACAAACCTTACTCTATGTCTGTGAAACATGGACTACTTATAAACACCATCTCCAAATCCTTGAAAGATTCCATCAACAGTCTCTCTAGAAATTTTTACACATCACTTGGGAAGACATGTGAACTAATACCAGTCTACTGGAAGCTGGAGGAAGCAAAGATCACCAGTGTCAAAGCAATGATTCTTCAACATCTACTACGCTGGACTGGTCATGTTGTTCAGATGCCTCATTATCATCTTCCAAAGCAACTACTCAATTCCAAACCTAAAAATAGAAAGTGTAATGCTGGTGGTCAACAAAAGAGGTTTAAAGACTCTTTCAAAGCAAATCTAAAAAAATAAAAATAAAATGTAGTATAAACATCGACAACTGGGAAACACTGGCCTGTGAGCACTCCAATTGGAGAACAGCCTTTACCAAAGGTGTCATGGGTTTTGAAGACGCTTGAACTCAGAACGAAAGGGAGAAACGTGTTAAGAGCAAGACACACTTGGCAAACCCTCACCATGATCAACTCCCTCCTGAAATCCAATGTCCTCACTGAGGAAGGATGTGTGGATCCAGAATTGGCCTCCACAGTCACTTACTGTTAAAACTCACTGTTAAAAACGTGTTCATAGAAGACAATCTTACTCGGCTACGAGTGAACGCCAAAGAAAGAAGACATCTGCAGAGCAAATGAATACCAATATTATTTGTTGTTGTTATTCAGCAGAAGACTTTCCATGTTACCATAGCTTTTATTTTGGGGGATCTAACAAGATATGGAATAGAGATGATCAGATAGATTATGATTAAACAAATAAAAGGTTTATCTAAAACTTGTCGTTTTGGGGGAAATTGTGCCAATGTGAGACTGTGCAAAATCCTATTATAATGAACAGTGACTCACTAAGCTTTAAAAAGAAGGTGACCTCCCTTATGCTCACAGTAAATTGTGGCATCCCCATCTATACTATTATTTCACATATTTAAATTTATTGCTTTCAATGAGATTGGATTACGGGTGAATTAAGACTATTGTCTTTTGAAAGACCAGTAAAGTCCATTAGAATCTGGAAGTTTCCAAAAGGATGTTCAAAGCTAATCTGGCCATGGCATGGAAATAAATTAATTTTGCTGTGTCAGTGATGGTCTTAATGACTTAATAGACCTATTTCTCTCTCCCCACACACGCATCTCTTCAGTTTCTTTGACAGTAATTAACTCATGTTTCTGTTCTGTGCTTCTTGCTCTTATTTTCAAAAGGGAAGATAAAGAATTGTTGTAATGAAACAAAAGGATGCCGTGTTTAATCCTGTCTTTTGGTAAGAAACATTTGGTACTTAAGGAAAATGTCACAAATTTGAGACTATCATGACAATATTAAATCATAGAGAATATTTTTGCTTAATCCTAACTTTCTGCTTCTAATTTATTTCACTTTCCCCAAAAGATGAACAGGAACACGCAATTCCATTCTGTGTTGATTTGTTTTCATTAAGATTGCTGGAGTTGCGTGTCGAGGTCCCCCACACCACCCTAAATAATTCACAATTCACACATATTTTTTGTTTAAGGTTTTTGGCATAATTCTGGCCACAGCTTTATTAAAATACATAAATGTGAGTGGTTTCTTAGGCATTGGTTCCGACTATCTGTCCCTGCCCTGAGACAGAACTGACTTCCAGATTCCAGCGAAAGCCAGTAAGGGAAAACAATATTGGGGAGAGCATGGAGCCGGGCACCAGACCCTCACCTCTCCCTGCATGCTCCCAGGGGCTTGCACGGCCCAAGCCCCATTCAGGGGTACGGACGAAAGCATGGTGAGCCCCTGGATTCCTTTAATGGAATTCCCTTGCAGCAGCAGCATTGGAGGGGCAGGCACCGCCAATCCTCACCCCTCCACCAACCAATTTTTTAACCAATGCATAACCGCAACCTTACAAGTTGTGACAATTTGCTATGCAGGAGGCTAACCCGCCCAGCAACAGAGGGGTGGCCTGCCAGACCCCACCGCAACACGTGCTCTCTATGAAGGAGAACAAGCTTTCTGATCACAAACAATTTTTTTTATTATTTTCACAAAGGTAGAATGTTGCTAGCCACAAGACAAAAAAAATAGGACTTATTTCCTTCCCCTCTGTCATGAAGATCTGCTGTCCAGTTTCAGATAGTTCTAGCAACATTTGCTCTTAAGTTGATAGAGGCAGTGAACTATTCTCAAACATTCAATTCCCTCCCCCCAATTTTTACCCCACAACTGTCAATCAATTTGTTTTGCCCACTGAGATGGCTCATTCCTCATTGGACTAATTTCTGGGATCCTCCCATTTTGCATTTTAGAAATTATTGCGTTCACTCCATCCATTGCTGGGGGGAGGGATTTCATATAGTTTCATTCAAACGATATAGTTGGGGGTATCGTTTGGAAGGAAGTCTTTGAGTGCGATTTCTAGAACTCATGCTTTTCTGGATTATGTAACAAACTGAAAAATATTTCTATTTTTGCCTTATTTTACTCCACTGTTGTTGGAATTTGATTTTGATATTAATTTGTTAAAATCAATAAAAATAGATAAAATCCCTCCAGTGCAACAAACCAGGAGTTTGGATTGCTCGTGAGTCAGGACTGTGCAATGGCTACAATCTAAGCTGAAAATAGGTAAAAGTCATGTATGAGTGTTTGACACTTCTTTTGTTTTTCTCAGGTATGCAGCAAAAACAGGAGGTTTATTAAACCCTTGGTAGCAGGCCATCTTAATCTCTACAGATGATAAGGCATGCAGACCGGCCTAGCGATCCATAAAGATAAATACAAAAAAGAAAGGGTTAAAGCTTCAGGTCTTATGATTGGATGAACTGAGGGTTACTTTTGTTGCCCCGGTTCATAAATAGTCCATTGGTGATTAAAATAAATATTTTCAGGAGGATACAAAGGCTGTGCATCACTGCTCTACAAGGTGCTGGAATTGGCCAATTATTGCTACTGGTGATTTAATTCACTTATGTATAATGCTTCAGTGATAAAAAAAAGGCAGACATACCAAAGGTATATTACAGGATGGCTTGAATTGTGTCAAATCCCACAACCCTATGCAGAGTTTATTTAAACTGGGGATTCATTTAAATTATTGGTATTGATTGAAGCAGCAGACCTGCAAAACGACTGGGAAGGCAGATGCAAAATTAATCTCAGGGATTTTTTTTTAAGTGAATGAAAAACCTTATGAGAAAAGCTGGCGGAAAGCTGCATGAATAATAAAAAGTGACTGCTGGAGATTGGTGATTATTATTGGAAGTGGACACTTGAATTGCAAAAGTGGACAATCAATCAAGTTAGTGCATTAGCCAAAGGCTAGATAATTTAAGAAACAACCATATAATAGAGTATAGAACATTAGCTAGATGCAACATGCAATAATAGATATTCATTCATAGCGGCTAATTCTCCTTAGCATAACGTGGTTTTTTGCAGGAGCCAGTGCCACAGAAACTATGGGCCATGGCTCAGTGATAGAGCATGTGGTTTGCATGGCAGGGGTTCTAGGGTCAAACTCCAGCATCTTCAGGTGGGGCTAAGAGCGCCCCCTATCTTTAACCCTGGAGAACCACTCCCACTCCCAATCAGTGTAGACAGTGTAAAGTATAATTGTTTAATTGCCCAGTGGAATGAAGAATGCCTGTATGTATATTGCTTAGGGTTTAACATTGGAAAATCCAATTGAAGCATACTGAAGCTCTCCAGCACATTGATAATTAACTGTTAGTGTTTTCTGCTAGCCCTCATGTAGTGTTTATCTTTACATCATGTGAGAGTTCTTCATTTGCAAATTCCATCTTGAATGGAGTTGCCTGCTAGTCTTTCTATGGAAACCACAGAACAAAGGATGTGATCAAATGACTCTCCAGGAACTGCATAGCCTTAGGCTGGATGCAGGCTAACACAGGCTATGGGAGACACAGAGCTTAGATTTTTGCTCTGATTGCAATTCATGGTATCATAGAATCTTAGAGTTGGAAGGGACCGCAAGGATCACCTAGGAGGGAAATGGTTAATTAGCTGCTACGCTCAAATGCACAAGTGCCTATAGCTAATCTTCTTTAACAAAAATCTATATGAAAGTCTTATAACAATAGTCAGCAAAACAATTAAAGATATGCAATTATATCCAGATAATATCTTGATTATACTACTATAAATTTTTCATCATGTACACAAATGCAACAAAAGTATTTGTAGCAAACTTGGTTCCGAAGCGTGACTTGATGAGATGAGGAATTGCTGGGAGGGTGGAGTGTTAAGGTAAGGTAAAGGTAAAGGGGCCCCTAACCGTTAAGTCCAGTCAGGACGACTCTGGGGTTGTGGTGCTCATCTTGCATTACTGGCTCAGGGAGCCGGTGTACAGCTTCCTGGTCATGTGGCCAGCATGACTAAGCTGCTTCTGGTGAACCAGAGCAGCGCACGGAAACGCCGTTTACCTTCCCGCCAGAACAGTACTGTCAGGGAACTGCCATCGGAGCAGGAGGAGGTGAGAGGGCTCTCGGATGATGGTGGAGAGGGCACCAGTAGGGGGAGGGATAGCCCATATGCTGGGGAAGGAAATCAGCGTAACACCAGTGGAGAAGGGGAGGAGATAGAGGAAGCAGAGAGCTGGCTCCAAGACTCTTCGCAGGAGACAAGCGGAGAGGGAACAAGTGCTCCGTTACCCACACCCACAGTGCGTAAAAAGGTTGCGCGCAGGCAACGGGGGAGGAGACTGGGCGTGAAGCAGCTTTTATGTTGGAAGCGGTTTAAGAAACACCCATTGACGGATTCTGCCAGCGACTGAGGCAGCCACAAGATAGAGGCTGCTCTGTCAGAAAGGGTTCAACCATGCAAGACAGCCACTAGTGAAGGCAATTTACGCACAAGCAATCCCTAGAACCACAACAAGTACATATTTATCTACTTGCACTTTGACATGCTTTTGAACTGCTAGGTTGGCAGGAGCAGGGACCGAGCAACGGGAGCTCACCCCGTTGCAGGGATTCGAACCACCGACCTTCTGATCGGCAAGCCCTAGGCTCTATTGCAGGGTGATGTTGCAGAGGTTTGTCAGTTACAGCAGCTAATGGGACATTGGCCAGGGTGGGGGGGTGGATGGGATTCTTGGGACATGAGATTTTCTGTTTTGAAGGTTTCTATTTCAGAAGAAAAATAAGCTCAAACCAAAAGGAATTCTACACTCAGCAGCCAAACTTAGCTTGGATATTTGCATATTTTCCACTCTCTCAGCAATAAAACCTGCTATTTTCTTACTCCTGGTCCACCTGTCTTCCATGGACTTTGCGACTCAATGTTCTGACTATCCACCCTAGAGCAAAGCATTCATAGTGAGACCTAGACAACAGAATCTACTATGTAACCATTAAGCATGAAAAAGAAATCTGAAGATTGTGACTCAGCTGAAACAGGGACATTAAATAGAGCAATTCAGTGTGGGTTGGTGACATTGTGCTATCTTGGTGAATTGCTTTGGGGCTATTCATTTGTAAAACCACTCAGAATCTGTGGAATTCTACTTCCAACAAAACAAAATGATTTTCCTCAGAAAGAAATATGACATTAACAGCTAAAGGAAAACAAGCCAGACACAACAATTAGCAATTATATGTGGATCAGAACAGAGGTTTAACCTACTACTAGCAATCTTTATTTTTCTACTGTATTGTTGAATCAAACTTCCAGCATCGTCTTTATTTGTTTCTTCCAAGATTTTTACCCCACCTTTCTGTGTAAAGTTCAAGGTGACTTAGAACTATAGAAATGATCTCAGCTTTTTAAAGAAACAAAATACAACAACACCAAAATAAACACTGAAACAGTCGATATACGCTGTTATCTATCTTATTTTATCTATTTGAAAAAATATTTGTGACATTTCCCAACCTGAAATTCTTATTGCAACTTTCTAAACTTAAGAAACAGGGAGTGAACCATTCCATGTTTGGGGGGCTAGTCAGATGTTCAGCCACTAGTGTATTCTATCACATTGTTGTGTGTGTTTTTTAACTACATTAAAAAATAATAATCACATTTTGTTAAAAAAATAATTAAATTTTTATTGAATACAAAAAAGGATATCAAATAAGAAAAGAAATAAAAAAATTTGTACATATACACATGAACATAATTATTTATACATCTATAAAGCAATATTCAAAAAGAAGAGGAAAAAAGAAAAAAAGAGAATAAAAGAAGAAAGAAAAGTTAAAAATAGAAATTTAGAAAATAGAAAAGTATTCACCATAAAAAACAATTTCAGATCTATACTTGCATACAATTTTATATTTCCATCTTGCAAAATATCAGTCTTATTTAAAATGTTTTAAAAGACTTCCACCGTTAGTCACCATAACCTCTGTTCTTCATATCCTTCCTATAAATTTTCCTTAATTTCTCACTTTACATTCTTCACAAGATTAGTCTAAGCACAACCAAATTTTGGTAGTTGAGCCCTGTTTTGTAAGTATTCATTTAGACAATCCCACTGTTTCTTGACCATGTTTTTGGGTTTTCTCCTTATTTAATCCGTCAGTTTAGCTAACTCCAGATACTCACAAAGTTTTCCCAACCATTCTCTTTTTGTTGGCATATTATTTCCTTTCCAATGGCTGGCTATCAGAATTCTCGCTGCTGTTGTTGCGTATAAAAATAGATTGGTTTTGTGTTTTGGAATATCTTTATCCAAAATTCCTAATAGGTAGGCTTCTGCCCTCTTATTATGTGAAGCCTTTTTTCAATTTTTTAATCTCCTCATGGATCATGTCCCAGAAAGTTTTAATCTCTGGACATGTCCACCACATGTGGTATAGGGTGCCCTTCATCCTGTTGCATCTCCAGCATTTGTTGTTATTTGTTTTATTCATTTTTGATCATCTATCTGGAGTCAGATACCATCTGTGGTAGATTTTCATGTAATCCTCCCTTAGTAAATAGCAAGCAGTAAAGTTTATATTTTTCTCCCAAAAGTTTTTCCAATTTTCCAAATCAATTTCATAACCCAAGTCATGTTCCCATTTTAGCCTATTCTCCCCTTTAGTCTCTTGTTCTAAAGGTGTTTTTTAATACACCTAATAATCTGTACATTTTTGAGAGTGTTTTTGGTCACTTTGTAACACTTCTTTCTCAAATTTTGAATTTTTCTTTTCGAATCCCCTCATTTTTATATCTTTCTCGTACGTTGCCTTTAATTGGTAAAACTCTAGCCAATTTAGTCCTAATGTTTGAAGTTCTTCATAATTTTTTAATTTAATGTTTCCATTTATTTCTTCTGCTAATTCTCTATATGTTGGCCAGATAGCTTTTACATTACTTTTTAAAGTTGAGGTTGCCTCTAGTGGGGAAATCCACCATGGGATTTTCCCTACAATTCTCTCTTTCGTTCTTTCCCATACCTCAAATAGAGCCTTTCTTATTAAATCTGTTATGTTGTTTTATTTTCCCATAAAATAAATAACCATGCCAACCATATATTTTGTCCCAGCCTTCTAACATCAGAAGCTCAGTATCTTTTAATAATATCCATTTTTTTATCCAACTCCAGCACGCTGCTTCAAAATACCTTCTTAGGTTTGGTACTGCGAACCCTCCACTTTCTTTTGGGCCTGTCATTACTTCTGATTTTATTCTTGCTTTCTTCCCCTGCCATATGAAATTGGCAAGGTCTCTTTGCCAGCTTATAAAATATTTTGTTCCTATTATAATTGGGATCGTTTGGAATAAAAATAGAATTTTTGGAAGTATCACCATTTTGATCATAGATATTCTTCGTCCTACTGATAATTTTAATTTATTCAATTTTTCTATGTTTCCTTTAATTTCTTTCCATTTTTTGGCATAATTGTCCTTAAATAAATTTGTATTTTTGTTTGTGATCCATAGCCCTAAATAATTTACCTTATTTTCTATTTTTAGTGCTGTTGTTTCCTTTCTCTCCCATATTTGTTGTTAATAATTTCGATTTGTCCTTATTTAGTTTAAATCCTGATACATCACCAAATTCTTTCATTTTTACTAATGCTTTTTTAATGCTTTCTTTTGGTGTTTCAGTTGTTATAATCATGTCATCTGCAAACGCTCTTACTTTGTAACACTGTGAATCAAGATTTATGCCCTTTATTTCTTCATCCTTCCTTAAAGCTATTAATAAGGTTTCCAATACTACAATAAATAGGAGTGGAGATAAGGGGCATCCCTGTTGTGTCCCTCTTTCAATGTCAAATTCTTCTGTAATTTCATTATTTAGGAGTCAATCACCCATCTCCTACTACCCCCCTGAGAAAAACGCCACCCCAACCTCCCACTATATATAATGGTCTGGTGACTTCTGTTTTAGTGTATCTGAAGAAGTGTGCATTCACACGAAAGCTTATACCAAGAACAAACTTAGTTGGTCTCTAAAGGGCTACTGGACTTTAAAAAATAATAATTATATATTTCGACTGCGTCAGACCAACACGGCTACCTACCTGAAGCTAGTTCATGGTAACCATTTAGAATACCCACAACAATGGTTTTTAAAGAAGGGAAATGCATCACCAGCATCCTTGGGATCTATGTACACAATTTCCTGAGACTAAATGGCAGGACTTTTTGAAAGCCTTTGCCTTCTTTCTTATTTAACATTTAGATTTCATCATATTGGCAACTCATTGGCCACACACTCCCAGCAACATGTTGGGTGAAGTTGTGGAATCACAAATTCCTTCTTGGACACTAATCATATCCAGCATAGGGCCCTGCATTATTCTTGGAGATCTTCCATCAAGACTCTAACCAGACAGCCTGGCAACTTATTGGCCTGCAGTCTATGAAAGGGAACGGCCGGCATGGAATGTCTGAAAGCAGGCAATAACAGCATGCCATTTAAACATTTCAAAGGTGTGAGTTTTCCACAATATCAGTCTCTGTTCTGAAGTTCTACCGTTTGCAGTTCTGCTCTTTGGTTCACAGAAGCACTGAGCTTCTTACTAGAAACAGCCAAAAGAAATAATAGAAGGTCATTGTGTAGCTAAACTTCAATATATTGAGGGAGATGAACTTTAGCTGGATTTTGTGCAGTGTCTCGTGCTAAGGGGGCTAGAATAATCTATGAACATTTGCTTCTGCTAAAAGACTCTGAATTGCTGGAGGGATCTCTGTAAATGGTGGGTGAGGGAAACACAGTGCCTCATCTTCATTGTATACCTCAGTTGTCCATGCTTCATGTTAGCTTGCCTATCAAGGAATCTCTACATGTATGCCCTGGAAACCATGTCCACTGTAGAACTTTAAGGGAAGGGTTGTGAGTTAGGGAAGGACAGGAACTCAGTGGTAAGGCATATGCTTTGTGTGCAGAAGGTCCTAGGTACAATCCAGGCATCTCCAGCTAGGTCTGAGAAAGACCACTCTCTGAAATGCTGGTGGGCCACTGCCAGTCAGTGTAGACCGGTGACGGGGAAATTGTTCCTGGACTACAACTCCCATCACCCCGATCATAGTTCATGCAATGGGCGCTGGAGTCCAATAACATTTGGAGGGCCCCCATGTAGGCAATGGGCTAGATGAACCTCATGAGCTAGATAGTCCTGGGGATTGTCTCAGTATAAGGTAGCATGTTGTGTTTCAATATACCTTTCAATGTGTTCTAGAATGCAACTTCACCACACAAGGCTGTTAGAACTGTAGCTAGTGTTTGCTGTGTTGGTTTAGCCAGTGGCGTAGCGTGGGTTGTCAGCACCCGGGGCAAGGCAAGTAATTTGCCCCCCCCCCCCCGCTGCACTGTCCCTCCCCCAGATAGTACCTCGCTCTCTCTCCGCACCGCACCGCACCGCACCGCACCGCACGCCTGGCACCACCCCCCTCCACAGTGGGCGGCGACCTGGCGGCTCGGATCGGATTCACACAGCCAGCACTGCAGTGAGAGAGAGTGAGTGAGCCAGGTAGGGGCAGAGAGCTGCGAGTGCGAGCGCCCCACCCAGATGTTGCGCCCGGTGCGGCCGGCCCCCCCTGCACCCCCCACGCTACGCCACTGGGTTTAGCATCTGTTTTCATGGTTTTGATTTGTCCTTCTGCTTCCTTTTATTGTTGCATTTGATAATATATTTTACATTGTAATTTGCAGCAGGCTGGGGGTGAATTGGGTGGAGTGCAGAGCCTTCCCTTCCACTCACTACTTGGGTGGATGGAAATGCTACCAACCCACAGAGATCTTCTTGACTCCTGTTTTCTGCCCTGGCTATCGTGTATGACAGTAGTTTGGATACAGTGGTGACCAGGCTGTTCCAAAAAACTCCACCAGCCAGTTCACAGGGATTAACTTGGCTCCTTATTTTAAAATTTTGAATAACCTGAAATCCCAGGAACTGACTGTGTGGCTCAACCAGTGAAACTACGTATAGTGGATGAGAGCAAAAGAGCAGGGCCCAGCATCTAGCTACTAGGGAGCCAAATGCATGTGAACAGGCTAACCGAATGGAGTAGGAAGGTACATGGGGGAAAGACAAGTGATTATGGTGCTGTGTTGAGCAACTTTCTGATCATCAAAAGGAAGAAGCTGAAAGCCAATTTCCTGCCCCACAAGAGTGCTCCTAAGAATGATCCTACAATATTATCGGCGCGTGGGGGGGGGGGTGTTGTTGCATAGAGAAGCCAAGCTGCCCTTTGAAGTAGTGACAGTGATTTTTTTTTAAGGAAGAAAAAACTCACTGTGCAGCACAAACCCTCTTGAAAATGTTAATGCTTTGAATTCACCTCCAAATAACACACACACACACACCCCAACACACACATGAGCAGCCTTGCAAATATATGTGTGGTAGACATTTGGCCCAGCTTGAGAGAAGACAGACAAAAAGGGATGGATTGCTAGGAAAAAGAATGAGAAGTATGATTTTCCTAGGGTTCTCCATGCGTTGGGCATTGCTATAACAGTATTCTACTCACCAAGGAGAGTGGAAGCAAGGGGGAGTACACACACACACACACACACGGGGGAGTAATGACAGTCACCTCACCTCTAGTTAAGTGGGTTGAGGTGATGGAGCGCCGTTGAGGGCTCCTAGGGGTTGTGGGCAGGGAACAGATTTCCTATCACTGCCAATAATGTTGTCATGCATGTGATGGGGTCTAATTTGTCTCATACTTGGGCTTGGAATAAACCAAGCTGTGTTTTGATTTTGTGAGGGATCTGCTGGTGGAGGAAATATGTCTGTTTGCTTGGCCCAGTTAGGAAATAAACTGAGGCAGGGTTTTCTATGCTCAGCCAACAGTACACAGAAGATGCATCCATTCTCCACATTGAAAGACTTAGCTGCTAGAAATCCACGAGAAGTAGGGTGAAATCTAAAGAACACGAAGTCTAGCAACTCACAAATATTTCCCCCCCTTTTAATTTCCCCAAAAGGCAATATATATATATCTATATATAGAACTGTCCCTTGTAAGCAAAGGCAGTTAAAAGTATATATGAATAACAACAACAAAATCTATCTTTCTTTGTGACCATTAGTTTGAGCTGCAGGCTATAGCCGCATGATTCTGCACCCCAGTCTACTCCTCCCAATATCTCCCAGTAGGAATGAACGTACTGACATCCTATCTCAAAGAAGAGCGTCAGAACCACTTTGCAGAGCTGCTTCCTTGTGTTTCTGTGGAACAAAAAATAATGAATTGTTTACAAGTGTATAAATCCATGTAGTCCTAAGCTGTTCTTGAACACAGAGGAAAAGAAGAAAGGGTTGCACTGCAGACCGTCATTGCTGATAAGGCAGGTCCATGACAGATGAGCAAAGAGGAACTAGTGGTTTAAACAGCCGTCAGGATTGGAGGCTACTGAGAAATGAAATGATTCCGGTGGCCTTTAACAGGGTGGGCAAAGTTGCATGCCTGGAAAGCATAAACATCCTGTATTCCCTTCTGTACTTGAAGGATTTATTCCTGTCAGTGTTGCAGTTGAGGAAAGTGTGCAATTGCAGCCCACCGAGTGTTCATACTGGGCTTCTGAAATAATGCTAAATAACTGGACCTCTGTGCTGGCTCTGAACAATTGATCAAATACAGTAACAGAATCAGTGCAGTGTGTTGGTTGAGAACTGGGGAGACACCAGTTAACTGGCATGGAAGCCACATTGTTTTCCTTCTTCAGAATTCCCCTAAATGACACGACATTTGGGGCAGCTGGGATAACTGAAAAATGGCAGCCACCAGCTGCCTTAGGGATATTCTCTTGCAACAGAAGTAACAAAAATAGAAACATACAGAGACCTGCTGCCAACCCATTAATAAGAAGTGTCCCTGAAACTCTTAAGATATGCAGCTCTCCAAAGTGCTCCCTGTCCCCTTCTCAACCACTGCCTCTGAATGGAGCAATTAATTTGGGGACCAGTTTCATCTCAGCATGATAATTCAGCCATAACAGCAAACCAATTTTAAATAAGCTTATTTAGTGCAACGTCCAACTGAACCAACAAGCCGTATTTTTTGACTGACCAGCGAACGGGAATCGGAAACAGTACGTGGGTTGTGAGACCTGTGAGAAGCAGGACTTTGTTTTAATGGAATGGAAAGCAGGGATGGAGCAGAAATAAAATAAAATAAGGCATTACACCCATGTTTGGTCTGAATTCTTTCAGAGTGTAGATGAGGTTTCATATATCCAAAACCTCACACACAGGAAACCAGCATGTCCAGAAGGATAGGTAATACATACTCTCCTGAATATCTAGTTTTCTACATGCAGGACTTTCTATCTGTTTGTTTTATGGGGCGGAGGGGACGACATATGTAGACCCTCTCCTGCAGTATAAAGTGTTAAAGTCCCAACCAGACAGAAACTTGGCACTTCGTCTGTTGATTTTGAGAAGCAGATCTTTGTTTTAATAGAGTGGAAAGTAGGGAAGAAGGGGAATTTTGTTTGGTTGAGATTTCAGGGTGAACTGACCTAATTTCTTGGTCCTTATACATCATTTTCCTGCACTTACATGTTGCTTGGAACTTAGCTATCCATCAGATTATGCAGTTCTCTGAATTTTGCAGTGATCTTTCAGTTAACAAAAATGTGTATTTTAGGGGGAAATGCATTGGAAAGCACATATTTCAGGGCAAGAATACATTAAAAGCATACAATTTAAATGCAGTTTTGGTGCTCTTAAAATACTGAAGTGAGCAGACCTATAACTGAGAACATGTGAAACTGACAAGGAATGGAGCCAGGCTGATCTGTCTAATGCTGGTCTGAAGGCAAAATATGCATTTAAATCATCAAATATGCAAACAAGCAAACAATAAGGAAAGAAAGAACAACTAATGTCCAGCTTTGCAAATTCAGAAGTTGAAACAGAATGCAACTACAAGCAGTCCTTTGGGGGGAATTTATAAAATTTGTGGATTGCAAGAGCTAAAATTTGTCAGAGATTGTGATACCCAAAGCACAGCTGCCTTGAGAAGAAAAGCACAGATGAAAAGACAATGAGAAGCAGCAATTCACCGATATCCTGACTTACATCCCTTCCTTCTGGTTATTGACTATTTGTTCAGATCTCTGTTCCTTATACAGGCTCACTTTTTCCTTAGAAACTACAGCAGCAAAAGTAGATAATGATAAGTTTGTCCAAGGACAGCAACTGTTTACATGCAAAGGGGAATCTTCTCCCATGTTCTCAGAGACTACTGGTTTATAGTTCCCTTGCTGGAACTGGTTTACTACTTGATTTTGGGACATGAGCACTGGGCAGGGTGAAGTGAGCTGCTTCTGGCAGCACCATGACCAGAGATGAGGTTAAGGCAGGAATCTGCATTTGAATGATGGAATCTTTATCATTTGTTTCAATGCTTGCAAATCATTTATGAGCCTATTTTGGCATTAAGAGGTATATGATTTTTGTTATTTATTGCATTTACAATATATCCCATGTTTCTTTCAAGGGGTCTTAGGTGACATATATAGCTATCTCCCTCCACGTTTAATCCCCGCAACAACCCTAGGAGGTAGGTTAGGCTGAGAGGCAGTGATTGTTCCATGTTCACCCAGTGATCTTCATGGCTGAATGGCGATTTGAACCCTGATCTCACATGTCCTGATCTGACACTCTTAACCACAAAGCCATGCTGGCTCTTATTTAAATTAGTAATTATTTTATAAATTTTCACCTACACATAAACACATGCAATTTTTAGGCAAATCTGTCCCTTCTTTTTAAATTTCTTTGGGCATTTCCTAATTTTGGTGATGCATAAGTGGTGAGCCTGATGAGCTGCCCAACAGCTGAGCCCATGAACTCTTTGAAGTCAGGAGACGTCAGTTTTCTGCCTGTGACATTGATGTTCTGTCTTTGATGTGGTATCTGTGATTGACGTCTGGCTTATGCAAGTTGTCAGCTGATACTGCTTACACTAGCTAATGATCACACATATATGAATCATCCCATAGTATAAACAAGATCCAGAGAACCCTTTCAGTGACATCAAAGGACTTATAAGTACCAGGGGGTATCTATTTTTTTCTGGATTAAAGCTACTTGAATGCAGAGTAATGTGGGGCAAACATCTCCCAAACTTGTGGAGACACTTTTCCCACATGATGTTGATCATACAGACAAAGGCTGAGGCTTGTTACAGTCATCACATTTTCATATATTTGAAATCACATGATAGTTGCTCATAGATTAACTTCTTGAATGTGGACTCCTCATTCTACATGCTTTTATTTTTTTTTTCTACCTGCAAACTTTCCCCATCAAAGCACATTTGTATACACTTTTATCCTGGAAGAAGAGGAAAAGTTTCCCAAGATGCCCAGAAATTGAGGGAAGGTTTTTATAGCATGTAGGAGAAAATAGACTTCATCAGTGTGATCCTGTCATTGTTGACAGCCTTCCACTGAAGCACTTGCAAGTCAAAAGCTAATCTAAAAAGGTCACCGCTTCCTCTAATAGCAAACTCAAGTGGTGAGTGCCAACAGGCTTGGAGCCAAAATAGGGTCACGGAGAAAGAAGTGGAAGCCATTGCCATTCTCAAGAACCGAGACGGCTCTGGTCGCCCTAACAGATGATCTCCGCAGGCAGCTGGATCAAGGCGGGTCGGGGCTGCTGATTCTTCTAGACCTGTCAGCAGCCTTCGACATGGTCGATCACGAACTCCTGGACCACCGCCTTGCCGACGTGGGGATCCAGGGCACAGTCCTTCAATGGCTGCGCTCATTTCTCTCCGGTCGGGGACAGAGGGTGGCGCTTGGGGGGGAATTGTCATCCCGCCACTCCTTGGTGTGTGGAGTGCCCCAGGGTGCGATACTCTCCCCGATGCTTTTTAACATCTTTATGCGCCCCCTCGCCCAGCTTGTCCGGAGTTTTGGGCTGGGCTGCCATCAGTATGCTGATGACACCCAACTCTATCTGTTGATGGATGGCCATCCTGACTCGGCCCCAGACACACTGATCAGATGCTTGGAAGCTGTGGCTGGATGGTTACGTGGGAGCCGGTTGAAGTTAAATCCTTCGAAGACAGAGGTCCTCTGCCTGGGACGGGACGATATGGGATTGAGGGGGCAACTCCCATCTCTAGCGGGCGTGCAATTAGTGCCAGCACCGTCCGTTAAGAGTTTGGGTGTAATCTTCGACACCTCCCTCTCCATGGAGGCGCAGATTGCAGCTATAACAAAGGCGGCATTTTTTCATCTCCGCCAAGCTAAGCAGTTGGCTCCTTACCTCTCTCGCCCTGACCTAGCCACTGTGATCCATGCGACGGTCACCTCCAGACTGGATTATTGTAACTCGCTCTACGTGGGGCTGCCCTTGAGACTGACCCAGAAACTCCAGAGGGTGCAGAATGCCGCAGCAAGACTCCTTACAGGGTCTTCACTGCGAGATCACATTCATCCGGTGCTATACCAGCTGCACTGGCTCCCGGTGGAGTACAGGATCAGGTTTAAGGTGCTGGTTTTAACCTTTAAAGCCCTATACGGCCTAGGACCCTCGTACCTACGGGACCGCCTCTCCTGGTATGCCCCACAGAGAAACCTACGCTCGTCAAATAAAAACACCCTGAAGGTCCCAGGCCTCAGAGAGGTTAGGCTGGCCTCAACTAGAGCCAGGGCTTTCTCGGCTGCGGCTCCAATCTGGTGGAACGCTCTGTCACAAGAGACTAGGGCCCTGCGGGACCTGACATCTTTCCGCAGAGCCTGCAAGACAGAGTTGTTCCACCAGGCCTTTGGTCAGGTCCCAGCCTGACCCCCTCCTCTGGCAACCTGCACAGAATTTTGCTCAACGGTTGCCATTAATTTGACTTTAATTAATTTTTATAATGGAATGTTTTTAGAATGTTTGATTATTTGATTGTTTGATTATTTAATTGTTGTTAGCCGCCCTGAGCCCGGCTTCGGCTGGGGAGGGCGGGATATAAATACAATTTATTATTATTATTATTATCAAGGAAAACCTGAGTTTTGCAGAACTGCAAAAGAAAACATATATATAGATATAAGGAAAAGAGGTGGGAGTGGACATCAAATGAGACACACTCTGTAATCATGAGAGTTAAGTGCCAACTGGAAAAGAAACAGAAATGGAATGGAATGGAATGGAATATCAGGGAAGACAGCATAGTTGGATTGCTAGAACCCTTAACAGAAATATTTCTGTTATTTCTTTTAAAATATGTCTAGGCGAATTTGCTGGGCATTGCCCAGCCAAGTCACCTTAGAGCAACAAAAAATTCCAAAAAAGAGGAAATCAACAATAGAATGTGAGGATGCACTGCAACATTTTCACAAGTATCACTGTTAGAATGATAACTATGGAACATAGACATTTGCCTTAAACTGATTTAGACCATGGGCTCATATAGCTCAGTATTGTTAACCCCGACTCCAGGATTTTATACAGAGGTCTCACCCAGCCCTAACTGGAGATGCAGGAAATTGAAACTGGGACCTTCTGTATGCATGGTAGAGCTACCATTCTTCCATAGAACCCTCCACCCCTTGTACAGATTTGTTTATTTAGCATGATGCATGCACATTTTGGAATATTCTCCCTCTGGTTTGTTGCTGTTGCTGTGCAATGCACCAAACTGCAAATTAAAAAGGTATCCATCAAGTGTGAAGGATGTTCATGTACAGAAGTAGCAAATATCTTTAAAATATGCACACCACTCAGAAGCAGTGGCCAAACTCTTGCTAGCTCTGGCTTTTATTTTTATTTTTAAAGGAGACACTCATGAATGCACCTAACAGACCAAACAGTACCCTTTGCACTTGACTGGATGCACATGTATTTTGGTCTTCTTTTCTACCCAAGCACAAAAAGAAAGGGGATGAGAAATGGAGAATTGGCCCTGACATGAATGAAACAAAGACAAATCACAGCTGCTGAACGGGTAACCAACAGAAATGAGCAGCTCATCCTCCGATGGGCAGATTAGTGAAACTTGAGAGCATTATTGCAAAACTTGTCTTTTTGGATCTCCAGTCGCCTGAAAAAACTACGTTTTAGTTTGGCAAGCTAAATGAAAGCTGGAGAGCCTGTCTTAGAATTCTTTGGGCAAACATGGCTGTGGTCACTAAAATGTTGCAGAGTAAGGAGCGAGCGAAAGCTGCATTCATGGGACAGTTTATTCTCTTTTATTGATGTTTCCCTGTTAACTGTATTGGAGCTTTCACATGATGTGAAGCCACTTCCAGAATTATAGGAGAATATAGACATGTTTAACGCTCATTCCCGTGTTAGTCGCTTCCAGAAAAAAATAAATATCTGTTTCCATATAACAGGAAAAGAGCTCTAAACTTTGCTAAAGTCTGCTATGTTTTCAGAAGTGACTTTTACGTCATGGGAAAGCTCAAATCCAATGTAGAATTAAGAGGGAAATGTCAGTGAAATGAAAAAAGCTACCTTGTGAATGCAGTGCAGGTGATAATCAAGTGAGTTGGCAGAGTCAGGTGGGGAATGGACTTTCAAGTGTGTGTGTGTGTGTGTGTGTGTGTGTGTATGTTTATATGCGGATCTAGCAAGGATTCCCCCTCCTTCATGTACAGATGTGTTCAGAATAAAGCTTACCTGCCCTCTTGTGGAGCAGATGCTGGTGGCTGTGCTCTGCCTCCATAGCCAGAGGAAGTAATGCTTGTGGATGCCACTTGCTGGAGACGACAAGTGGAGAGAGTGCTCAAGAGCTCAGGACCTGCTTGCACATTTCATACGGGCATCTGGTTGGGCCCTGTGGGAAGAGGGTGGTCAATGAGGTGGGTCATTGGCCTGATCCATCAGGCTCTTCTTATGTTCTTATGCTCCAGAGGGCAGGAATAGACCCAATGGGTGGCAATTTCAGGGAAGCAGATTTTGGTGCAATGTTATGAGATAACTTCCTTATGGCAAGAGGTATTCAGCTGTGGAATGGACCCCCATGGTTGCAAGTCGGCCTTCCTTCACTGTTGGACTGCTGGACTGTTATCTCTCAAAAGTTGCAGTCTGCATTGTGGAGTCTGTATGGAGCAGGAGGTTGAATTAGAAGACCTCCCTTGCAACTCTATAGTTGTTTGGTTTATCTGCAGTTTGAAGCAGCAGTCTATTCTATCACAGCAGTTTCCTGCTCCCTTGTTTAGTGCCTGGCATACTCCAGGATTCAGTGACACATATTAAAGAGGCATGCTCAGCATGCCCAGACCATGCTCATCTCCAAAAACCTCTGCCGCAGCACCCTCGTGATGGCACCATCTGCTTAACTGCATGTCAAACCACAAAGATCAGAAGAGTTCTGAACAACAAATGTTCATTTCCACAGTTCAATCAGGAGGCTGCTTTTAACAAAGGCTCTTGATGAGGGTTTGTTGGTGATGAAGATGTCAATAATAATGATCAAGATATGCTAAAAAAAGAAACCTATTGGGTGCTTTGTCTTTTTCAAGACCATCAAAGCACATTGTTTTGAACAGAAGGTTGCATTTGCTTTCCTGAAATTGCTTTGACCAAAGTTGGAGACAAAGATCCACTTGTTTTAGCAAGCTGTTTCTTAGCTCAGTTGAGGGGGCCATAGCCAAGTTTTAAGGACATATGTTTTGCATGAAGGATGTTCCAGGTTCGTTCCTCAGTATCTCCAGGTAGGGCTAGGGAAATCTCCTGTTTTAAGACCTGGAGACTTACTACTAGGAATAGGCAAATCTTTCAATTTCAGTTTCTCTCAGGTTCTCATTTTTCCTGTATTCAGTTCTCCACGTTTTCACATCAGTTTGTGTTGTGTGCGTTTTTAAAAAGTGAGTTTCTCACAATATACACATATTTATATGCAATTTCCCCAAATAGACACATTTTTTCCAAAGACGTTTCCCCTGATATACTGCATTGTTGATGTTATATTCACTTATATAGTCATTTTATGGGCAGTTTATACCAATATATGCATTCTTGTACATATTACTCAGCTGGAAAACTGCTTTGAAAAATTCAGAGAAATGAGAATTTCAAGGGATGGTTGTGTTTCAGTATTCATATTATTTTGGAAAGTTAATTATATAGGTTTGTCTTTAAAAGGGAGCTGAATCAAATCACTTCTCACTACCAGCCAGTCTTGACAAAGCTGAGCTAGTTGGACCAGTGGGCTGCCTCAGTGTAATGCGAATGTTCTCAATATGTTTCTCAATAGAAATTCTAAAGTTGCAAGTCACATCTGTTATGTAGCTTTTTATTCAGGTGCTTATTTTGTATGAATCTCCATACATTACCAGCCTGAACTCCTCTGAAGGAAGGTGTGGGATATAGATTGAAATAACTGCAACAACAGTAACAACAGACTGCTACCGAATATGGTGGACTCTCTTGCATTGGAGGTTTTAGAGGTTGGATGGTCTTCTGCCAGGGATTCTTTAGCCGTGATTCCAGCATTGCAGGGATTGGACGAGATGACACTTGGGATCCCTTTAGACAATATTTTTCTATGATTCTGTGATATATATATATATATATATATATACACAGTGGTGCCTTGCAAGACGAAAAGAATCCGTTCTGCGAGTCTCTTCGTCTAGCGGTTTTTTCGTCTTGCGAAGCAACCCTATTAGCGGATTAGCGGATTAGCGCTATTAGCGGTTTAGCGGCTATTAGCGGCTATTAAAGGCTTAAGGGATTAGCAGATTAACTGCTAAAAGGCTATTAGCAGCTTAGTGCCTTAGAAAAAGGGGGTAGGGAGCGAAAAAAATCGCAAGAATCGCAAGAGATTTTCATCTTGCGAAGCAAGCCCATAGAGAAATTTGTCCTGCGAAGCACCTCCAAAACGGAAAACCCTTTCGTCTAGCGGGTTTTCCGTCTTGCGAGGCATTCGTCTTGCGGGGCACCACTGTATGTATGTATATATATATATATATATATATATATCATTTCTATCTGTTTTTATTCTGAACTGCTGCCAGGGATTCAGAAGCGGCTTCAGCACATCTGTATACATACCTGCCCTGTCACAACTGTATACTTACCTGCCCTGTCGTATGTTGTGAAAGGCAATGAAACTGGCAGAGAAGTTTGGTGTTGTGTCATGTTTTTTCATTGTAACCAAGCCAGCCATCTTGAAAGGCAAAGCTTTGCCATCTAATTTAAAAGCCCAGTAGAGAGGAACATACACTTAGTGATCAGCCAAATTTTATTGCCCCCCCCTTCACACTGAAAGGTGATTGGAGGTTGGGAGGAGAGGGTGATGTGTCCGGTCCTTGAGATACCCATCAAGACTAGTAGCCATTGATAGTCCTATCCTCCATGAATACATCAAATCCCATTTAAAGCCATCTAAGGAGCCGACATAGAAACAATCTTTTTTCTTTTTTTTTTGGAATATTTTTTATTAGGAATTTCAACATAACAATTTATCAAAAACATATCATCCTCATTCCCCCCCTATTTCCCCCCCCCACCCAAGAAAGAAACCCTACCTCCACTCCCACCCCCAGACTTCCCTCTACTCCTCTCTCTGGTTTTTCAGCATGTGTTATTCTATGCATATTATAAAATTGTAAAGATCCTTAATTTATCTATCTATATGTTACCAATAATAAATTTGTGTATGCTTATTCAAAACCTGCCAAGGAGTCCCATTCATTTTGTTGTTTCTTTAAGTACTTTGTAAAAGGTTCCCATTCTTCTTTAAAGTCAGAGTTGTCCTTATCACATAGTTTGTGTGTCAATTTTGCCAGTTCCGCATAGTCCATCAGTTTCTCTTTCCACAGTTCTTTGGTTGGGTTATCTTCGTTCTTCCATCCTTGTGCTATTAAGTCTCTTGCCATCGTTGTCGCGTACATGAAGATGTTTTTCAATCTCCTTGGCAGGTCATTTCCTACAATCCCTAACAAGAATGCGTCAGGCTTTTTTACAAATGTTAATTGGAACATTTTCTTCAACTCATTGTATATTAAAAAGGTCAATCTTTTTACTAAACTAAACAAATGCTCTGTGACGATGGTGCCTGATGACTATGATGGGTAAGGACCTGTGTTTCTGCCAAGAAGAGTCTGCCATGTAGTCAGCCACATTGTTAAGTGGGGGAGCCACCTTTTTAGGTGGGGCATTTTGGGGGTGCCAGCTAGATGAGGCTTTTCTAGTGCACATTCCCTGCCTTATTCACTGAATTTTTCAGTGAATTGTTCCTGTTCTTAAACCAAGTTGCAATGCTTTAAATGGAGGCTGTCATTGTTTATCATGTCTCAATTTTAAAATGCAATTTTGTGGGGTGTGGGGTGTGTGTGTTTGTGTGCAGAGCACAGTTCAGGAAGAGCAGTCTACCCGTTTTCTGAAAAAGCCCTGATATTTCTTTGAAGTAATACAAAGTGCATTTTCTCTTACCAATCATCAGCAGAGCAAAAGAGATAATTTGGGAGGATTAACCAAGCCAGCTAGGATGATTGAATTGGCTTACTTGCTGAACACAAAAAGGTCTGCTAAGTGAAAAATACAGTTTTATAAAGCAAATGTGGCAATCGGTAGATGAAGCCTGTGTCAAGAATTAAAGGTGATTTATTCTCCAGGCCAAGAGGGAGCCTAGTAAATCTACCAGCTGTGTGTTGAACTTACAGCCGTGGTGATGGAGTCGAAGGTGGGAGGTTGGCTGAGTGAAAAGAGAGCTGGAATCCAGTCTAGGGGGAATAATGTATCCATGTACAAAGCCTGGTTTCAGTTGTTGCTAGAAGACAAAGGAGTTATGGCCTGATCATCAGAAGGAAAAATAAGGTTTCCTGCAAATACCATAGTCCCTTTTGTAATTTTAGAGAAATGAGAGTGAAATATGAAGCAGACTTTGTTAATACTGGCTGTATATTAATTTTTATGTTTTCTCCCCTTCTCAACACATGCTGCAAGCCACCCACTATATCTTGGTATTTCTGGTCTCAAGCCTCTATATGCCTTCATACTGTCTTTCTTCTCCCCAGATCCCTTTCATCTCTCCTTAGAGCTCCCCATCTACTCTGATCCATGTACCCTTTTAATGATCTCTTTAGGCTTCCATTGCTTTTCTGCAAATCCTCAAAGACGTCTGACTGGAATATTATGTTAAGGGCTATAGTTCAGCAGAAGAGCATATGTGTTGCATGTAGGAGGCAACTGGTTCTGTTCCTAGGATCTCCACTTGATAATGGATAGTTGGGTTAGGAAAGGTTAAGATTCTGGAGAACTATTTCCAGTTAGTAGATCAATAATCCGACTTGGGTTATTACATAGCTTCATACATTTGTGAAATACTAGACACTTCCTGTTTTCCCCTAGTGGTGTTGCTTTCTTCTTCCAGTACAAAATAAAACAAAATGGATGTTTCTTTCTGATTTGTGTGTACATATGTATACATGTGAAATCGAGAGATGGGGGACTTACATTGCAACTATTAGAACTCAATGGGACTTTATCTCAGGGAAGTGAATATCGGCCTGCAGTAAGAGAGAGACACACAGAGAAAGATGAAACATGAAAAAAAGGAAAGAGAGAAACCTTATCCCTGTGTGTGGTGATCTGAAGAAACTACCACTAACCTCAGATTTCTAAAACCTGATCTTCTTGTATAATTAAAAATAAATTACCAAGTAGGAGCAAATTATCCATTATATAGAAACATTTGGTAGAAGTAAATTGCTTGATACACTTAATTGAATTTAAATAAAATACATTTTATTGAACACAGCAGTTATATTTGAGCAGGTTACAAAGTTGGACTTTGCATCCCTCAGCTAATTGAAATTAGTCTTGTGATTCTTAACTTCTCCCTTTTTCTCCTTACTACTCCTACTCCTATTATTATATTTTCAATATTATAACCATAATTAAATATGATTCTACACGTATAACCAATAATAGCATATAACTGTTTCCAAACCTGCAACAAATCATTGACTTTTGGTGAACATATACAGTCCAAAAAGTTCAATGGGAGATATGATATTAACTTTAACTTGTTTTGATTTGATTAACAGAATTTGTACAATGCTTAATTGTAAAAAACCTTGAAGCAGTTTACATAAAATATAAATATACATATTAAAATTATTAAGGGAAGTTTTTAAAAAGTTGGCCTAAAAAGCCCCAAACAACTTTAGTGGGCTATATTCACATTTTCTGCCCATGACTGTTGCAGCCAAGTTCATAATAATTCACAAACACACATGTACAATTTACTGCAATAGGTGAGTCTCGGAAGATTTTAGCTTGGATGTTATTGGGAAGTATCCAAGCTTCTTAGGTTTAGAAATCTATAGCATATGACAGTGAGTTTAAGCTTCCTTGAAAGTCTTCCAGTATTTCTTGCTTTATATTTAGTGGCATTTTTCATGGTATTTCAGTACTTCTGCTTCCTGCTCTGTTGAAACTAAAGCTGGACAAATCTTTCTGTCAAAACTGCAATGTCACAGTGCTCAAACCTGCAGAAGACAGAGGGTGTAACCCAGTTCTCCTGTACAAGTCCTTCTGAAAGAACTGGGAGGCGAACCCAGTCGTGCTGTTTTGTAGCTCCCATGCACTTCAGGGTGACCTATGCAAGAACACTGTCCAATGAACTGTGCCATGAGTGAATCCTTCCAGATTACAATTGCACCAGATTAAGTCACCTAGGGATTATTCTTCTGTTTATTTCAAATGCCATATGCATAGATGGATCTGTGATGCTAAGCTTGCACAGTGAAGCCAGAAGATACGTCTAAACGTTCTGTGTGAATGTTTAGATTTGGGGGATTTGCTGCTAAATACTTTCCCATATTTCCACCTTCCTTTAGTCTGAGAGAATATGGAAAGTTCAAAATATGCTTGAGCCCACGCAATTTCAGAGGTCAAGGGGGAAGCACCATTGTGCAAGACCTTTTGTGGACTTTCACTGGTGGAGCTCATGAGTTGAATCCCACTCAACGGAATCTCCAATGGGCAGGATTCAATTAGATTTTTACTCAGAGTAAACCCATGGAAATTAATAGACCCAACTTAGTCACGCCCATTGTCATAAATGACAAACTACATGGTTATCTCATTTATTTTATCCTTGCAACAGCCCTGGTGGGGGGGAAAGGAGGGATTCTATTTCACTTGCATTCCACATTCTGGATGACTAACAGCTCACAGCTCATGATCAGCAGCTTTGTCTGTACCAGGGATGGAGAAGTTGGTGTCCCTTCAGATGCTGTTGGATCACAACTCCTACCATTCTTAACCAATGGTCTTGTTGACAGTGGCAGATGGGAGCTGGAGTCCAGCAACAGATGTAGGTCCACAGGTGAAATGGCAAAACTGCACTATGGCATCAGATTCCACTTGGCAGTGGGGAATCCCATGACTGCCTACAAAGGGCATAGTGTGGAGGTTACCAGGGGGCCCGTGGCCCCAGGCACAGATTTCTGAGGAAGCGCAAAGCATGGCCCGCCCAGGTGCTCCTATCCGAGCATCAGAGGAACCAATGCTCACAGAGATGAGCACCAAACTGGGCTGCGCTGTGGGTGCCAGTGCCTGGAAGTGCCTGGTTTGTGCCCACCAAGTGCCATGTCAGCTGGCTGGGCTTCCCTGTGCTCAGATGGGCAGGCAATGCAGTGCAACCCTGATTGGATGCACGGGGTCACTCTGGCAGTGTTGGCAGTGAGGGCTGGGGTGCCATGGTGGGCACTGTTAACCTCTGTGTCCTGCCCTCAGGTGCTGTGAGCTCATGCAACACCACTGCTGCCTACTGTCTGCACATAGAAATCTATGGATCCTGGAGGTAGTTCCATTTTCTCCCTGGATAGTTCTTATTTGCAGAATTCTCCGTTTGCCTGTGGAGGAGGATTGAAACATGTTATTCTCTACCTGCAGTCTGAATGAGTAACCTGGGAACAGTCCTATCAAGTGATCTGCTCTTTGTATAGACTGAACCTTAGCCAGTACTATAAATTTGAATTGCACTGTGTAATGCTTTTAAAAACATTTAAATTACAGTCATAATAAGGGCTCTTTTCACATTTTAAAACGAACTCTGTAGCATTTAAACACTTAACCTTGCACTCCATTGCTTGCAAAGCTAGCTTTGCAAAATAAGGCTAGACTCAATTTTTTTGACAGCATACTTTACTCCACATAATTTCATAGTGGAATCAACATGAACTCTGTTGGTCAAACACATGCATTTGGCATGTCAATCAAAAAGCTGGCTGGAACTTTCATGGTTTCTTAAGTATGCAATTACCGCCAAAAATAGCACCACCACCTTGGTCTGGTTTGCACATAATGCTAAACCATCGTTTAGCTCTGTCTGCACAGACCTTGGACTTTTGCACTCTACCTCTGCTCCTCTGGCACAGCTTTGGAGAGGAAACTGGAAGCATTTACTTCCATTTTAACTAACCACAATTTGTTGTATTATTACAGTGATGGGGAAGCATTTTTGCCCTGTGGGCCAGATCAAACAGTGGTCAACCCTCCACAGGCTGCATCTGACAAGTGGGTGGGCTACTCACCTGTCAATTACCTAATATCCTACTGAAATGTTTGGGAGCTGCTCCTACCAGAAAGTTTGCATTTGATGCTGTTCCAAATCTATAGTTCCAGCTACTGTATCTTGAATGAACTGAAGCTTCTGGGAAGTCTTCATTGGCAGCTCTATGAGCAACACATTAGTTTCAGGGTAGAATATGCCCTGCAGATATTGTTGGACTACAATTCCCATCAACCCCTGTCAGCATGGTCAATGGTGAGGGAGATTGGGAGTTGTAGTCCAAAAATAGCTAGAGGGGACATTCTTGGCTACCTCTATTGGATTTCATTCCACTTGGAGTTATCAGGCATAGATAGCCTAGATCAGGGATGTCCAACCAGTAGATCGTGATTTACTGGTAGATCCCCTGTTGATCCTCCTGGTAGATCACAGGATCCTTATCATGTACAAAAAGTTATAGGGGGAAAGCTAAAAAACTCTGTGCAATCCTCCCCCCCAAAACTCAACAACTCTGGGCACTTCCTTCCTAAAAAAAGGTCAGCAATACCAGGCAATCCACCCACCCCACGCACGCTCCTCCTCCCTCTAATGACAATCGGTAGATCACTGCCAGTGTTTTTATACTGGGAGTAGAGCAGTCTCGGGAGTTGGATATGCCTGGCCTAGATCTTTTGGAGAGTATTGAATTCACAGTGGCTGGTTTCTTGTGGCAACCATATCATTAATATGCAATTCTGACCTCTGTTGTCTCATCTTCTTGTAGTCATACTGTCATCCATCCTGACAAAGGAAATAATGTCGTAAGCCTGTAGAAGAGACTATGGATTGAGATCAGAACAGCACAGCACTTTAAACATATGTCAGTCACACACATTTTGGACTTCCCACCTGCCCATCCCCAAATCTCATTTCAGATTTTCCTGCTGAGGAACTCCAAGTGAGTTTCCCATGGAGCCTCAGGGTTTTCCATGACACCATTTGAAAACCCCTGAACTAATAAGAGGCCACCTTTTTGAACCACATCTGCAGTGACCAGCTATGCTGCTTACTTGTCTATTACTATTTATTGGGTTCCATGAAATTCAGAATAAGCCAGATTAGGTTATGTGCCTGGAAAAAAAAAAACCCTACAGGAATGATGGATTGATTAATTCACCCCATTTTTGCAAGGTTTTCCTTACAGTTCATACAGTAAACTCAAAACATACCATTCCTGACCACAGCTGCTGTTATGAAAATCCCTGGTGCCCTGTATAAAATATATTGCACATGAACTCTTGACTTTTTGACTTTGTTTTTTTAATATACAGTGCTTGTGTTATGTGACTGATCACACACAGTTTTATTTCCAGTGCTCTGACTGGAGCTTTTCAAGCAGGGGATGCAATCAAATATGCCCCCCCCCTTAAGACCGTTCTAAAGGTACAGTTTGAAAATGGGAGTATTAAGCAAAAGTTCAATGAGAAAAGAATGGCTGGTCTGTTGAGGAAACATGGAATAAAATGATTGAGATAATGCAAGGACCTCAGACAGGTTGAACGTTGTGTCTACATAGGCTCTGAAGTATTTGAAATCACCTTTGGGTTTTCAGGTGGCTTCCTCTTTGAAGACTATGATAGACTTTTTCAGGTGATCATTCCATTGTAGACGTATGTTGATTGGCAGAGTTGGGTGGCAAGCTTTCCTCTTCACCTAGATAGGTGTATTAGCTCTCTACAGATGTCCCAATGGGTGTGCAATTACAACAACAACAACATTTATACCTCACCCATCTGGCTGGTTTTCCCCAGACACACCTGGCAGCCTCCAGTGCATATAAAAACAGAACAAAATGTGAAACACCTAAAATTTCCCAATGCAGGGCTGCCTTCAGATGTATTCTAAAAAAATTGTAGTTTTTTAATCTCCTTGACAACTGATGGGAGTTTGCACTGTGATAACTCCCTGCTGAAACATTGTCTGGGACTGGCAGGAGTTGGAGAATGAAGGGGTTGAGGCAATGGGCAGGTGGAGGAATGGGAGAGTGAGAATGATATTGGGGAAGAGACCAGTGAGTTGTGGGGTTCTGTGCCACACATGAGGAGAAACCTTACCCCCTTCACCAGTTCTTTCACTGGTGTCACCTCTGAGGTGGTTGTCGGAGAGTCAGAAGAAGTGGATTGGGGACCAGGGGCAGACCAGCCAGAGCCTCGTCAGGGAGGAAGATGGGTGTGTGTGTGATAATTAGTTGGCTCCTCTTGTTATCATCTTTGGCTTCATCTTCTGTCTGGGTTCCCTGCTTTACACCCCACCACTTCTAAGGAGCACATCATGGCATGGTGAAGATCACCCTCAGCCCACTCATTGACCAGAGAAGGAGCAGCTGTGTTGAGTTTGCTTTCCTCATCCTGCCAGAAACAATACCTAGCTCCAGCTGCCAGTTACTCTGGGACTGTAGAAGCAAGGATAAAGGATACTCTTGCCCCATCTATCAACCCAGGAGTCACCACAAAAAAAACCCCAACAACCCAGAAGGAAGATCAGTTTGCCCTAAACAGGATACAAATGCCTGCTCACAGTTCACCACTTCATTTCAGCTTTGTAACACCTGATCTCCTTCCTTGATTTTTTCTCTCCACGTCTTTCCCCTGTGTGTCTTGTCTCTTTAGTTTGCAAGCCTGACAGCAGGGCCTGCTTCTTTCTCCCTTTAGTGGTGTGAACTGCTTTGAAAGATGATACTTGTCTAAAAAGTGGGAGAGGAAAAAAATATACTAAACAAGTTGTAAATTAAAAGAAAAGAAATTTTGACTAAACATTTGGAAGAACTTCATGATGGTAACAGCTGTTTGGCAGTGAAATGTACTACCTTGGAAGGTAGTAGACTCTCCTTCCTTGGAGGTTTTTAAGCAGAGGTTGGACGGCCATCTGTCAGGGCTACTTTACCTATGATTCCTTCATTGCAAGGTTTTGGACTAGCTGACACATGAGGTCGCTTCCAACTCTACAGTTCTATGTTTCTATTATTTTATGAGCAACTGAAAGGAGCTCAAGTTTTAAATGTTCAAGACAAACTCATAATATTCTTTTTATATCAGTATTGATTCCACACACAAACACACTGAATTTTGTAATCAGGAATGGTTGCATCAAAAGCAAGGAGATGATTCTGGGCACTCTGCAAGAGCAGAAAACGGTTTTTTAAGGGCAATCAAAAGGAGGAGGAGGGAGAATTTAAGACAGACAAAACTGCAAATTCAAAGTTCACCCTGGCAGGGCAAATGTTGGGCTGGGAGCACTAGATAAAATTTGTTGTCATTATCACCCTTTTTGAGAGCTTGAATCCTGCCAAGATACCTGTTTACTGCAAAAATATACACACATTTCAGTTTTGAGGAGTGTGAAAATGAAATTAGTTATCCTCTAGCATTTTGTGACCATTTGGGGGGTTGGACTAGATGACCCTTGGGTCCCTTCCAATTCTATGATTCTATGATTCTAAGTGAAGACATGAGAGAAATGTGCTTGAGTAAGAAACCTGCAACAATTCAGACAAAGAGGCCCAGGGACTTTTATGGTAGGCACCTTTAAAGTTTATTTTGGTCTGGGAAGAATTAAAAGAGATTCACTTTCTGGGTAATATCATTCCCTCTCATTACAAGCTAGTTGTGAAGACATCTCCCTTTGGCTTCTCCCCTAAGCTTTTAGATATAAAGTTTCCTTATGCAAGCTGCTCTGTCCTGCAAAGCACTGGGTATGGGAGAGGACTGGTAAAATTATTCCCTCTGATCACACGCTAGACATGTCGGTCCCAGTGGAGCTGTTACTCCCACTCTGGTGTATCTGTGTTATGGTAAGTTTAGATATATTTTCGGCAAATGCTTGTCTAAAACCTTGTTTGGATGTCCGGATAGCTGAGCTGCTACAGAGTGCTTCAGGAGCCCTTAATTTATTCATACCTATTATTCCCTTAGGGACCCGGGTGGCGCTGTGGGTAAAAGCCTCAGCGCCTAGGGCTTGCCGATCGAAAGGTCGGCGGTTCAAATCCCCGCGGCGGGGTGCGCTCCCGTTGTTCGGTCCCAGCGCCTGACAACCTAGCAGTTCAAAAGCACTCCCGGGTGCAAGTAGATAAATAGGGACCGCTTACTAGTGGGAAGGTAAACGGTGTTTCCGTGTGCAGCTCTGGCTCGCCAGAGCAGCGATGTCACGCTGGCCACGTGACCCGGAAGTGTCTCCGGACAGCGCTGGCCCCCGGCCTCTTGAGTGAGATGGGCGCACAACCCTAGAGTCTGTCAAGACTGGCCCGTACGGGCAGAGGTACCTTTACCTTTATTATTCCCTTAATTTATTCATACCTATTCATACTTAATAGAAGAGCCAATTCACCTCTGACAAACCCAAAATACCTCCAAGGCATCTTTCCCTTCAGATTTGGAATATGTCCAAAACCAGTGCACCCTCACCACCACCACAGCAAAATACAGCTACAGCTGAATTTGGGTGGGGTAGGGAAGAGTGATATGTAATGCAATTAAAACTGGAAAGTATATTTCTATAATATGTGTTATGTTTTTTGAGTTCCTTGAGCCTGTTTCCCTCCTGCACCATGATTTGCACAACGATCTGGTGCTCAAACAAGCCCATGTGGACTCATTTACATTGTAAATTGATGAGTTTGTTTCCCTTGTCCTTTCCCTTTTCTTTTCTCCAAACTGGAATTGAATTGTGCATCATCTCAGAGCCCAGAGTGGTTTCCCTCCTTCTCCTTTCATTGACTGCAGTACACTTACAGAGTAATAAAACACCTTTTAAAGAAAACACAGGGCAATGTATCGATAGAACTCCCGTGTCTTTAAATATTTATCGATAACAATGGTCCTAGAAGGAGTGTGAAATAAACATTAGGGTCTGTAATAGTTTCCAGGAAGGAGAGGGTGAAAATGGAGGGAGGGGAAAGGGGCAGGGAGGAAGAAAAGAAAAATCTCCCAGGACTTCAGCAGCCTCGAGAACTGGACTTAACAAATAAATAGTTCATGATGTGCCAAAATTGAATTGCCAAGTGATTGACCACATCCTACGTTACACAAGGAAAAGGCCACCGTTGTTTTTACAAGTGTGTTTCATTCAGAGTTTGACTTCACTGTATAAATATTATGGAGCTGGCTCTTCAGTGTTAACCTTTATTTCAGATTAACTGTAGACAGGTCTAAAGGGAGACTTATATAGAGTTTGGGCAGGGGTGTGTCTTTTATAAAGTCTTGCTCTAAACTCTAGATAGAAAACTTAGGAAGTAGTTATTGTCCACAGCGAGGTCAGTCAACATAGTGACCTCCAGATGCTGTGGACTACAACTCCCATGACCCTCCCCCAGCACAGCCAATAGCTAGGGATGCTGGGTGTTGTGGTCCATAACATCTGGATTGGCTACCCCTGATCAATAGAGGAATGGACTATTTAGTGTTAAATTATGAGATCTTTTCAGTAGAACAAAATCTTTATGCCCAACTATAACTTTTGTTTTATTATATTGGGTGTTGCATTTTATTTGTTGATACAGTTTACGTTGTGACCTTCTCTGAGATCATGAACTGATGAAGAGTGGGATAGAAATGGAAATGGAAATAACTAACTAAATTGATCAACAAGCTCATGGAGCATATGAAACGCTCCTCTGAATAGAAAGGCTCTTGCAAACCACCAGATTATTGAAGTGTTCGTGTATCAAGGATAACTGAGGCAACTCTTCAGTACAGTGGTACCTCTGGTTAAGAACTTAATTCGTTCCGGAGGTCCGTTCTTAACCTGAAACTGTTCTTAACCTGAGGCACCACTTTAGCTAATAGGGCCTCCTGTTGCCACCACACTGCCAGAGCATGATTTCTGTTCTCATCCTGAAGCAAAGTTCTTAACTTGAAGCACTATTTCTGGGTTAGCGGAGTCTGTAACCTGAAGCGTATGTTATCTGAAGCATATGTAACCTGAGGTGCCACTGTATTTACTTCAATACCATCCCAAAGAAATAAAATAGACATAATGACATACAAGTATATGGAATTCCCATTGGTAAGCATAAACTCCCTCGAATGTCCTTTAGCGTTACCAAGAGGGCACTGTTTGTAATTACATTTATATGCTACCTTTCCTCCAAAGTGCTCAAGGTGGTTTACATGGTTCTCTGCCTCCCCACTTTATCCGAGCAGCCACCCTATGAGGTAGGTTAGGCTACGAGAGGGGGATAAGACCAAGGTCTTAACCTGAGGTACTATTTCTAGGTTAGCGGAGTCTGTAACCTGAAGCGTGTGTAACCTGAAGCGTCTGCAACCCAAGGTACCACTGTACAGAGTTAAAGTAGATAAGCCCATTGATTTCAAAGGGAACAACCATGCTTCAAAGCTGTTTCCCAGGGTGTGGCCACTGTCACATGCTGAGCTTTTCGGAGGTGAGTGCAGAGTGGGGAGCAAAGATGGACAATCTACCCCAGAAGAACCATGACGCGTCCCTCACCAGAGAGGAACCCATACACACCAATGGGAGTAGAGTAAGAAGATAAGATCATATGAAGAGCCTTGCAGAATCAGCCCAGTGGCCCATCTAGTCCAACACTCTATTCTCACAGTGGCCTGTGGGAAGCCCAATAGCAGGACCAGAGTGCAACTCTCCCTTCCTATGCTTTGCAGGAACTAGTATTCAGAAGCATTCTGTCTCCTACAGACCCATTAACAGTTCAGTTAGTTATAAATGTGGCTAAATCCGCAAAGCTATGTTCCAGTTTGCATGAGTGTCCAAGAGTGTGTTTGTGTGAAAAGGAAGGTTTGCTTCAAAATGTGGAGCAGACTGGAATCCACCCCAATCCTACTCTCTGAAGCAGAAATCACATAACATTCTGTCTGAAAAACCAATCACTGCATTCCTCTTGAAAAGAAGGTTTCACTATCATAATTCAGTGATGATGGTAACTCCCTAAACTGGCTGCCTATTCAGCACTCTCATCTCCAACAGTCAATGGCTTGGATCCCTGTGAGTGTAACTTTCATTCAGTGAATGGAAACGCAATCTGTGAATGAAGCAAAATGTTATGATCCAAGCCAATATATGTAAAGTGGAAGGGGTTGCCCTCGGAAGCAGAAAATAACAAGTGATCATTGCATCCTTTGTGGAATGTCTGCCCTTGTTCTGAAAGCAACCGGTAATATGCTAAATAATAGGAAACCCCCCTTTCCTCCCCTTTCTATAACCAGAGTTCATGTCCCTCTGGAATGATAAAGATTTTCCTAGATGTATTCTTAGTTACATGCCATTAATAGGTAAGGGCAGCACTTTTCCTTGTAAAACATTCTTTGCAAAGATGCCATGCTACTAGGATGTATTTCAGTAGCACGCACCACTATTCTCCTAGGAGTTTGTATGTGACTCTAGCGCAGGCTGAAATTGAATAACAGAGCAGAGGAAATTGTAGGTTAAGGTTTGGAAAGGATGGGTAAAGGGAAAGTGGTGGCAGGAAACCAAGAAATCGATAGCAAGGAAGCATGGTAGAGGAGACAGCCACGTGGTTGTTCAAACAAAGTGTAGACAAAGGAGGGAAAGAGTGATGTGGAAAAAATGTGACGCGCTGACTTAATCCTTTGAGAAATATCCAGAAAAGCTTTGAGTGCCACATTCCAAATCAAGATTGAATGAGTAGCATTCCAAAGAGCTAGGGCACAGAGTTAACTTAGTGTTCATCTACAGTAGGGATGGGGCCAAGGACATAAGGCTGCAAATGTTGGAATCCATGTAGCAAATCCCTCTGGCAGTGATGAATCTTGATGATGTGCTATCACTCTCCGGGGCAATTGTTACATATTTTGCATACATTGTATCTGTTTTATCTTCAAGACCTTCAAGTCATCAAGAGCCATCACTCATAGTTGGACTTCCTACATTGATTTCAATGTGTGCAGTCATGAGAACCACACCGTGCCAAACCACTTTTAGTCGGGAATTAAGTTTTTATAGAAGGCAGATGGCAACCCTCATACCACCTTGTATGCAAATCCGTAAGAGAATGGGAGTCCGGCAGTGTAAAAATTCGGAAGTAAGCCTGTCCTGATCGTTGCACTTTTCTGAGCAGGTATGGAGAGGTCATCTGCTGGAGCACCAGGGATGGACTCTCTTTCTTCTGACAAGTGAATGAGGTGATACTTTCAGGTTTCACTGCTGTTTGTTATATCTTAGCACAGAGGAGGTCAAAGAATGAGTTCAGGTTCTTATTATTTAACTGCCAGCTGATCCTTTCATAGAGTGCTAACAATCAGATTTCTGCATTTTTGGATTCTCTTTGGGACATAGGTGCCAACCCTAGGGGACCCTGTGTGCCAGAGCACCCATGATGCAGGGTTTCGACGAAACTTCCGGTTTCTACTGGAAGTCATGTTGGAGCTCCAACGTGAAGTCCCAGACAACGACTGAGGCCCCGAGAAGCCTTGGAAGCAACTTCCAGTAGAAACAGAAGTGACGTCTGAAGCCCTGCCATATCTCTGAGCACAACTTCTGGTAGAAACCAGATGTCGTGTCCGAGGTCTTGCAAGGCCTCGGACGTGACCTCTGAGACCTTGCAAAGCCTTGGAAGTGCTGCCATGCCGCTGACACAACGTGACATCATGGCATCACAATGTCATGACATCACATTACATCACAGGTGCCACTGGGCACCCATAACCTGGAGCCCAAGTCAGCGCTCCTACTTTGGAGGTGGTACCTGTGGGATCCGTCTTGATGAGTTTAGAAATTTGCCAGTATACCACTGCTGATATATCATTTATATCCATGACCTTCCCAGCTCACATTCTCAGCCACCACACTATGCCAGTTCTCTCTATTCACACTGAGCAGAGTGCTAGAAACCCGAAACACTTTAAAATGTTTTAAATTAGCATATTGCAATGGCGCCTTGGAAAATGGCTACAGACATGACTGCTGGATAACTAATCAATCCAGGGAATTACAGTGAGAGATTGACAGCACCATTCTATGCATGCATTCTCAGAAGTAAATCTCATTGGGTGTTACAGCTCTATGATCAGTGGGAGGCAGCAGAATGGCAAACACCAGTAAAATATGTAAAGAGAAATTTGGGAAAAACTTTTGGGGGAGCAAAAGCATTTCTGCTCTAGATTAGTACAGGGGGAGGAAAGTGGCAAATAATGATTTAAAAACAAACACACCTGATCCCATCTGCCAGAGTAATGTGTGGCTTTCCAATGTTGCCTCTCCACTACTGCATTTAAACCACACATTCATTGTGAAGCCAGTCTTCTTACTCTCACTCTAAGCCTGCCTTTTTTGCATTTTGGGTAATTACATTAACATCCCACCAGTGTGGCACACCCAGGCACTGACCACACCTGCTTTGTTTATACTTGGTGCCCTCAGGCCATGCCTGGGACCAATATAGAAACCAACTTAGAGATAGTAAGCCTCGTTTGGGATATAGTTGCATTAACACTCATGTTTTTGAGAAGAATTTTTAGGATGCACAGCCCTGTATTCTCACAGCCCTGTATTCTCAACTGTGTTTGGAACTGCAACTCCCATCAGCCCCAGCCAGCATGGCCAATGGCAAGGGATGATGGGAGTTTTAGTCTGAAAGCATCTAGAGGGCACCAGTCTGGGAAAGGCTGGCCTAGACAAATGCCAGCTCATCATAGTTAATATATACACATGTTCATGCTCCTTGTTAAATTCAACTCTCATTTGCTCTGCCTTTTGAGGAAGAGCCATAGCTCGGTGGTAAAGCATCTGCTTTTTCTGCAGAAGGACCAACTTCAGTCCCTGGCATCTCGAGGTAGGACTGCTAGAGACTTCTGCCTGAAACCCTGAAGAGCCACTACCCGTCAATGCTGTTGGCATCCATTTGTCTCAGGAGACAATGGACTGCAGAGACTGGTAACTTGTAACATCTGCCTCCCACATTGCTTTTCTTGTGTTAGCAGCACCAAAGTGACCTCATCCTGTTTGAGACACATTGACTCAGTGTACCCAGACAGTCAAAGCCGTTTCCCAGAGTGTGGCCGCTGTTGCGTGCTGACAGCCTGCTCCTTGGGAGAAAGGCAATGGCAAACCTAGACAGCTTCTTAAAAAGCAGAGACATCACCTTGCCAACAAAGGTCCGTATAGTTAAAGCCATGGTTTTCCCAGTAGTGATGTATGGAAGTGAAAGCTGGACCATAAAGAAGGCTGATCGCCGAAGAATTGATGCTTTTGAATTATGGTGCTGGAGGAGACTCTTGAGAGTCCCATGGACTGCAAGAAGATCAAACGCATCCATTCTTAAGGAAATCAGGCCTGAGTGCTCACTGGAAGGACAGATCGTGAAGCTGAGGCTCCAATACTTTGGCCACCTCATTAGAAGAGAAGACCCTGGAAAAGACCCTGATGTTGGGAAAGATGGAGCGCACAATGAGAAGGGGACAACAGAGGACGAGATGCTTGGATAGTGTTCTCGAAGCTACAAACATGAATCTGACCAAACTGCAGGAGGCAGTGGAAGACAGGAGTGCCTGGTGTGCTCTGGTCCATGGGGTCACGAAGAGTCGGACATGACTAAACAACTAAACAACAACAAACAACCCAGACAGTAAAAGCCGTTTCCCAGAGTGTGGCCGCTGTTGTGTGCTGACAGCTTCAAGGAGCCACAGGCAGAGGCACCAACTTGTGCCCAAGACTGAGGGGGCCCAGCGTATGTGTGCGACATCATGTGCACATCACATTGCTGGGAGGAGGTTGAGGGTGCAGCCCAGCTTGGCGCATCTTCAATGGCTGGTGGCTTCTCCTCTCTTGCACTCAGGAGGAGCCAGCAACTGAAGCCACATCACACTCGGCTCTGCACTCTGCCTCCTCTGCCCCCTCAACATTGAGGGGGCCTGGCCCCCTCCCAACAGATATGAGGGGGGGGGCAAAGACAACTCTGCCCTATAGAGTTGGTGCCCCTGGACACAGCTGAGAGCAGAGTGCAGGGTTGAGACCAATGGTAGATAAACTACCCCAGAAAGAGTGTGGCATGTCCCCCAACAGAGGTACTACCCCTCTCCTAACACCCCATACACACCCATGTAGGCACAACAAAATAAAAAAATTCCTTCCAGTAGCACCTTAGAGACCAACTAAGTTTGTTATTGGTATGAGCTTTTGTGTGCATGCACACTTCTTCAGATACCATGTAGGCATGGACCTCAATGTATACAGTACAGAACAATATGGACCAATGGCCTGATTCCACCCAAGATAGATCCTTAAATTCTTATCTTCTTTTTACCTGAAGCCAGCAAGCCTTGCACCAAAAAGGAGCATCCATATTGGGGCCGATTCCTTATCATTCATGGCTGCTCAGGAGTGAGGGGAAACAGATGACTGACAATTAATGGAGCGCCACAGGGAGTAGCAGTAATGATAAACTTTTCATTGCTGTTTGTTTTAGAAAGTTTGAAACACAGGGGGGTTTCTTTCTTCTCCCCCTTCCTCCACCAAATGCCACATCTAATTTAAGATTAAGACCGAGGTAACAGCAGGCACACACCACTGTTCTTCTCTTGCCTCCTGCAGCTGATTTCTAGCAAGATCATGCAGGAAGAACAATTACATCAGACATAATTGGAAAATATGTCTTAGGTGCTCCCCCTCTGTCTATGCCCATCTTAATTAAGGAGACTTCCTGAAAGAAATAAAAGAGAATTCTGGAATGAAATGGGGGGGGGGTCTTTTAACTTTTCATCACGGTGGCTGTAACTCTTCAAAAACACAAATCAAAAGTTTAAGGTTTTTACCAGGATTCACCCTCTGCTATGAGATATTGGATTTAGAATCAGCATAACCGTTATAAAACACACAGAGAGAAAAAGCAGGAAAGATAAGCCTGCAGGTCAGATTTTTGCAATCAATTTGTCACTTGTTTCATTCCCAAAAAGAAAGATACTGTGGTAGCAGTATGATCTGACTTGGAAACCTTAATCCAGAGGTGAGGAGCCCTCTTTTCACCCCAAGGGTCAAATTATTTCATGGGCAACTTCCCCAGGTCTACATGCCAGAGTAGGGCAGGGCCACAGCCAATACATGGGTAGGGCCAGAGACAAAACAGTGCCTGAGACAGTGGATGTGACTTTCACCTCTGTACAATAGGATACTTTCCAGTCATTCAAAGCCAGAAGTTTCTACGCACATGCCACTGTCCATCCTCCATCCAGGCAAGCAGAAGGCATTATCACAGCTCAATAAGACATGCCCTTTCAAAGAGCATGGGAACAGGACAGGGGTCTGGGGAAAGACCCAAGGTACACCCAGAGAGATCTGGTGTGTGTATGCTCAGCTTCCCCACCCCTGCCCAAGTGTGTGTGGGGGGGGGGGAGTGTCAGTGCAAGCTGGCAAAGAAACACATGCATACACACTTGCTCAGAAGACCCTTTTCCTTAACTACTTCATGCAGCATGTAATTAATGTGTGGAATTTGCCGCAAGATGTGGTGATTTATAAGATAAATGTATTTTAATGTATTTTTAATCTTTGTTGGAAGCTGCCCAGAGTGGCTGGGGAGACCCAGCCAGATGTGCGGGGTACAAATAAATTATGATGATGATGATGATGATGATGATGATGATGATGATGATGATGGAACTGTGAGCCCCAGAGCAATATAACATTTGCCAGTTGCTGTGGAGGCACAATGGGAGAATTGGTTGCCTTCATGCCCTGCTTGGGAGCTTCCCAGAAACATCTGGTTGGCCACTATGGAAAAGAGGATGTTTGGCTAGGTGGGGATTTTATTCTGATCCAGGAAGGCTACTACATGATTTGTGACTGGGGCAGAAGAAGAAGAAGAAGAAGAAGAGTTTGTATTTGATATCCCGCCTTTCACTCCCTTTAAGGAGTCTCAAAGCGGCTAACATTCTCCTTTCCCTTCCTCCCCCACAACAAACACTCTGTGAGGTGAGTGGGGCTGAGAGACTGTGACTGGCCCAAGGTCACCCAGCAGCTGCATGTGGAGGAGCGGAGACGCGAACCCGGTTACCCAGATTACGTGACTACCGCTCTTAACCACTACACCACACTGGCTCTCAAGTGGCAGGAAAATAATTTTATTTCTAGCTGAGTTCCGGTTGCAATGTGGGTGCCCCGATGAGATGCACGAGTGTCCGCACTAATTGCTATTAGTCAAGGATGGATGACAAATAATATAAATTTATTTTAAGAAAAAAATGTATTTTGAGAAAGAGTGGGGTAAGCGGAAGTGACTGGCACTTTTAGCAACTACGCAACGCCAGCTTTTTGTGTCGACACTGGTTGTGTATAGAGCTGTAAAGTATAATGTTCTTTTGAACTCATTAAGATGCTTGCAAGGAACATTCACTACGATGGGCCAGGGCAAGGGAAGAGACTTTGCAAGTCACTAGAGAGGAGACCTCTGGAAGGTCAAGTGATGTCCTTAAATTTCTTCTGAATTAATAGAACTTAACATGTTAGAAGATTCAGGAGAGATGAAAGAAAACGCTTGCTCCCAACGGAGGCAGTGATGGCCACCAACTTGGAAGGCTTTGAAAGAGGCTTGGACAAATTCGTGGAGAAGAAGGCTATAGAAGGTTACTAGTCATTATGACTATGTTCTGCCTCCACAGTTAGAGGCAGAAAACCAGTTCCTGGATGCTTGGCCAGATGGACTGTTGATCTGATCCTGGCTCTTCTAATGTTCTTAATTGCACACCTGCTATCTAGAGCTGTGCACACACAGATTCCTAAAATTCCCCACTCTGTTTCTAGGCAGGCAGACTTTTTGGTGGGGGGAATGGGGGACATTTCACTAAATTTCTCCAGGATAGGCGAACACAACTTCTTTATTTTTTTCCCCTGCTCTGTTTGTTGGCTGCTGCTGTTGCAACTGTGTTGGCTGCCTAGCCATCATTCCACACCCTTTACAACACCCCAAAGGTAGTGTTGTTGCAAGGCTTTTTTCTTTCTTTTCTTTTTGGTACAAGGTCAGACTTCTAAATTCCATGAAGATATGTGTGTGTGCGTGCGTGCTGTTCTTGTAAGTTCTTAGAAGAGATAGAAGAACAGCCAAATAGAACAAAATATAACTACAGTATTCTGCACATTAGGAAATAAAATGCAACTATATTATTTAAGTTGAGAAATAGCTTGGTAACAGAAAACAACACAAAACTGTTGCATTTTGATTTTTATCAGATGTCTGTTTTACTGCTTTTCTGGTTTGTTTTCAGTTGCAGCTCTTGGTTATTATAAAAGGGATTGGTTTATGTTTTAATAATTTTGCATGTCACTTTGTAGATTTTTTTTAAAAAAAAGTGGGGAAAAAGATAAAGGCTGCAGACTTATACCCACTTGGAATCACAAAACTTTAGAGCTGGTATCTAGTACAACACCTTCACCCTGCAAGATCTACAATGCAGAATCAACAATGGCATCCCTGCCAGATGGCTTTCAAGCCTTTGATTAAATATTTACAGTTCAGACAAGACCAGCTCATGGCATCATGGTCTCTAAAGTAAATGCTATCATGGGCCAACCTTCCAATTTCACATTCAGAAGCAGACTGGGCTGCCAGTAAATCTTCCTTCATCACTGATAATGGGATCACATTATCTGTCAGACCCTGAAGCAGCTGGCCAGATTGAGGGTCCAGGCAATACCATGTGGCAGAATGGCTGGGGGTTCAGGAGGAGTCAGCGGCTCATGTCCATTCTCCTGGGCAGGAGCCCCCTAAAGCTGTTGCCTCACTCTGCCTGATTTTAGGGCCAGCCCTGAGTGCAGAGCCTTCCGAAAGGAGTCTGTTCCCTTGTCAAAAAGCTATTACCATAGAAGTTTCTTCTAATGTTTAATGGATATCTGCTTTCTTGAATTTTCACTCATTAGTTCTAATCTTGCCATCTAGAGCATCAGACAACAAGTTTCCCCTATCTATTTACCTGGCAGTTAACTTCTCTAAACCTCGTGGGGATTTGCTTCTGCATTGAGAGATGTGCCCAGAAGTGTGGTCATTTAAACACACACCAAAGATTGCATTCATTGTAGCACTAAGCAAAATGTTGCATCAACACAAGGATTTCTCTTTGTGCACTGGAATATTCTGCCCTTTTACTTGCCAACTCACTCTCTAAATCTGTTCTGGGGGTTCCCCCAAATTTCAGGACAGTGTGGGGTGTACACAGAGGAAGATGAAGGAGGAAAGTCCTGTTGTGTTAGTGCTACTCTTTGCACTAGTGCAATTACAGTGGTACCTCAGGTTAAGTACTTAATTCGTTCTGGAAGTCCGTACTTAACCTGAAACTGTTCTTAACCTGAAGCACCACTTTATCTAATGGGGCCTCCTGCTGCTGCTGCGCCGCTGGAGCCCAATTTCTGTTCTCATCCTGAAGCAAAGTTCTTAACCTGAAGCACTATTTCTGGGTTAGCGGAGTCTGTAACCTGAAGCATATGTAACCTGAAGCATATGTAACCTGAGGTACCACTGTATTTACTTCAATACCATCCCAAAGAAATAAAATAGACATAATGACATACAAGTATATGGAATTCCCATTGGTAAGCATAAACTCACTCGAATGTCCTTTAGCGTTACCAAGAGGGCACTGTTTGTAATTACAAAGTGCTCAAGGTGGTATACGTGGTTCTCTGCCTCCCCACGAGAGGGGGATAAGACCAAGGTAACCCAGTGAGGTTCATGATTCAATGGAGATTGTAACCATTGTCTCCTTGGTTCATACTGGTGTATTACTGCCACTTTCTATGACCTCAATACATATAAAGGGGAAAACACCTAGTCCGTAATATATCCAGGGTTGTATATGCCACTGCCCAGCACAAAAGCTGCTGCTGACTTTCACATATTTATATGTCATTTTGACACTGAGAACCAAAACCATATTTGCAATTTCTAGCCATTCTTCCTAGTAGCAGGCAAAGTGTTCTCCGGAGGGGTCAGGCATATACTCAAAATCATCACCATGTAATCTACCTGACTCAACATGGAATAATTTCCAGAATGAGAAATTTGCACTTCTCATCTCATCTATGGCATTATTGCTAAGTTGAGGCCTCGTGCATTTTGACAAGTCTTGAAGCCGTTCAGCTCCCAGATGCCATTTTAATATTAAACTGGCAATTTTTAATATATATATATATATATATATTTTCTGAAGAAGTGGATCTAGCCTTCAAACAATCTCAGGAAAGTCAAAGAGGAGGGTAATAGTGGCTGGTAGGAGAAGGCTATTATTTTAACAAGTTTAATATATAACATTTGTGGAAATGCATAAAAATGGTGTTAGTGAGTTCTACATAACCTTTTTACCTGAGTAATAAAATACTAAATTCCAAGAGCTTATTCCCAGCCCTGGCTGAGAATAAATTCTCTCAGAATTATATGTCCTGCCTCTGGATGATCTCCCATCTTTTCTTGAATGTGTAATAGAGTTTCTCTGAAGGATACAACTCTTTTAATGAGCCTAGCTTGGCCTCTTCTTCAGCTATGTCCCTGATCACACATACACACTTATGTACATGGGTATCTGTATACATGTGTCATCAAAGGTGAATTTACGGCCAATTCACCCGCACAGGGCGCTGAGCCAAGTGGGCACCCTCCCGCCTCCTTTCCAAAGCCTAGTAAGTGCTTGCTTCAGGAAGGAGGCATGAGGGCCCTGACAAGGTCTTAGAGTTCTCCTGCTGCTTTCCTCAAGCCTAGTTAGCCTAGCTTGGGAACGAGATGGGTGGGCTCTAGGACCCTGCCCAGGCCCTCATGCTTACTTCCTGAAGCCTAGCACCTCATTTTTCTGGCTTTGGGAAGGCAACATGAGGGCTGGTGGCGGGTGTTAAATTTTGGCTTCAGACATGGGCTTTTCAGAATCATACGAATAGAGCCACAATGCACCATGATGAGGTTACCTTTTAGATTTGCCGTATTTTTCCGTGTATAAGGTGCCCCCATGTATAAGACACCACCTATTTTTGGGGACTCCAAATTAAGAAAACACCCCTAAGCACTACCTGTGTATAAGACAAGCCCCAATTTTAAACCTATTTTTTGGTTTTAAAAAAGTCCTAGTCTTATACATGGAAAAATATGGTATATCTGGAGCGGGAGAAAAACAGACCACATACTAGTGATGGGGAAGAAATTCAATGCACTTTGTATTTAAAAGTAAACCTACCCAACTCCCAACTGAAAACTGCACTTCTCTGAATTTTGCAATGCAGTTCTCCCACTGAGAAATGTGTAAAGAAATGCACATACTAGGGAAAAGTGTGCATGAGTAAGCCAGCATGGTGCAGTGGTTAGAATGTCAGACTAGGATCTGGGAGATGAGTGTTCAAATCCCTACTCAGTCATGAAGTTCACTGGGTATCCTTGGACCAGTCTCTGCTTCTCAGCCTTACCTACCTCACAGGGTTTCTGTGGGGATTAAATGAGGAGGGGGGAGAACCAGTTATGCTACCCCAAGCTCCTTGGAGAAAAAATGTGGGATAGGAATATAATGAATGAATGAATAAAATAAAATAAAATAAAATAATACTGTATAGATTTCAAAAATGACATACAGAAACCCATTACATTAGAGGAAATTGCTTGAGAAAATGCATAGCATAATAATAGGAAAAATTCACACTAGAATGCTAATGAAATTTTCAAGAGGGCTTTTTAAAAAATGCAAACTAGTGTGAAAATGTGGAGAACTGAATGTAATACTTGAAAAATGAGAAATAGAAAGGAAATAGTCAGATTCACCCATCCCTATCACAAACCAAAGAAGATGACCAGATACTGAATCAAAAGTTATTTAAAATGCCTTTGTGAATGAGGAGGTCTTCACCTGACTCCAAAATAGATGGCACTAGGCTATTGCATAACAGAGGGGCCAAAGTCAAAAAGATCTTTCCCCTGATGGTTCCCTGCCTCGCTTCATTTGCTTGGGGCACTAAAAGCAGGGCTTAAATCGGGGGTGCTTGTCAGATGTTGCTGAACTACAACTCCCATCAGCCCTAGCAAACATAGCCAATGGCCAGGGAAGGTAGGAGTTGTAGTTCAGCAAGACCCAGAGGGCCAAGGATTCCCCACAAATGGCTTATGTCAAATATCAGTTTAAACTTTTTAAAAGAAAGAAAGAAAGAAAAAGAAAAGCACCATTACCCCTGGCTCATGGATATTTCCAAAGAATAACAGCAGCTTCATGGTAAATAAGACATTGCTGACAAGCCTGCTGGAAATAATTGTTGATTGACATCTTTATGACACCCGCAGTCAGCAACACGTGGTGGATTAAGATATTTGAGGCCTAGTAAATTGTGGGTGATGAGTGTAGTTTATAGCAGTGGTTTACAGGAGCTCTTCATAACAGCCGACGGCGAGTTTTTAAAGGTGCTTCTTACTATGGGTTTTCCTTTCCGCTGCCCCAATTTAGGACAAAGCACCTTATATATTTCTGTCCTCCTCTGTTTCCAAATGTCTCTTCCTTTCCTTTTGAAAAGGTTACAGCCAACATGACATGTTTTTGGTAGCTGCCAGAGCTGCTTTCCCTTCTGGTCTTCACTTTCAAAGAGAAAAGTACACACTGTCACCTTATCCCCAAACCTGCAGTGTGCAGGAAGAAGGTAGGGAGCCCAAAAAATAATAATTTGCGACTGTTGATGCCAGTGAACCTTGGAGTTTTCATTTGAATGTACAAAGAGCAAAAGGGTTTATTTTAGCTACTCAAAACAATAATCATAAAGGCAGGAGAGATCATTAGGCAGGGATTAAGGAGTGCAGACTTTTAAGGGGGGGAAACAGTCTCCAATAACAGAACTTCACAGTGAACAGCTACCTTCCTCCTCACTTTGAAGAAAGTGGCCATGTTGTGTTGAACAAATGACTTGCAGTTTAATCAAAGGGACGCTTATGTGGGTTTTAAAGCAGGAGCGTGTTTACAGTGTTATTAGCGAAACAGAAAGCTTTATTCTCTTCATCTCCTCTTCGGCCCCATCTGCACTAAACATTTAAAGCAGTATCATGCCACTTGGAACAGTTGTGGCTTGCCCCCAAATAATTATGGAAATTATAGTTTGTTAAAGGTACAGAGTGTTGTTAGGAGATGTCTACCCCCCTCCCAGAACTACAATTTCCAAAGTTCCCTGGGAAGAGGGACTGATGGTTAAACCACTTTGGGAATTGTTCTTTGCTGAGAGATAAAGGGTATTGTAACAACTCTCAGCAGTCTTAAAAAAACTACAATTTTGGGGAGTTGGGGGCATGACTGTTTCAAGTGGTATGACACTACTGTAAATGTATAGGACAGATGGGGCCTTTATCTCTTACTACTCTCAGGGTTCAATCCTAACTTTGTTTACCTGAGAGTAAGCCGCCAAGAGTAGCTGGGGAAACCCAGCCGGATGGTATAAATCATAAAATTATTATTATTATTATTACTCATAGATGTTTGTGGAGCCACAAGCAGGAATGGGAAGTCCTAGTGGTTCTGGTCCATAGCTGTCAACTTTTTCTCATTTTTAAGGGAAATTCCCTTATTCCGAATAGGATTCCTCGCAAGAAAAGGGAAAAGTTGACAGCTATGTTCTGGTGCTGGCAGATGAATGCACCCAGAGATCAAGTCTTTGTCAGGTCCTCCTATCCATCTAGAAATGGCCCCAGCATGCTATGGAAGCTGATCACACACATGCAGCCGTTCCCTGGCTCAAGATTTGTCTATCTCCAGAGAGGGTGGAGTCAGGGCTACAACAGCCAGTTGAAGAGGTTGGGGAATTAATAGGCTTGAGAGAAAGAGCCTTCTGCTGCGCTAGTCTTGATAAAACTAGGTTCCAGAGAAAGCAGGTAGCATTCTTACTAGAAATGGCCAAAGTCATGCAATTCTGACTTTCAGACAAACTCTTAAACACATTCTGACTTCTGCTCTGGGCATTGTTGGAAGTCATCGCCCTTAGTTCAGGATTGGGGAACCTTCAGACAGAAGGCCACGTTTCCACATGGGCAACTTCTGGGGGTTGTATGCAGTGCTTTTTTCTGGGGGGGGGGGAATGCAGGGGTACACATATCCCTAAACATTTTGTGAATCTAAGTTTGGCCTCACTGAGGGGCAGTACTTCAATATGAGTAGGAAAATGAGAGTACCCCTAAACATTTTTTTAGAAAAAAGCACTGGTTGTTTGGTGGCAGTGGGGGTGACCAATGTCAAAAATGGGTGGAGCAATTGTTGTGACTTTTAACTTGGCACAGTAGACCACATTCCACCCATGCAGACACCAGAGATTCTACACCCCATCACTCCATCCTTTAACTAGCAAACAAGAGGCATCATCACATCTCAACGTCATATTCCAGGCAGCCAGGCAGAGGAACTCAAGGAGAACTGAGGCAAGGCTGGTGGTTGTGTGTGTGGTCTGGAGAGAATCCTGAGGTCCAGATAGGGAGGCCTGAGGGCCACATACGGCCCTCTCAGACCTGAAGTTCACCACCTCGCCTGCCTAGGTGACAGCTCTTGTCACTGTGTTCTTTCCAACTCCTGTTATAAATCCAGAGGCCCATGATTTACTGTTAAAACAACAGACTTGTAGCACCTTGAAGACTTAACAAATTTATTATGGCATAAGTTTTCGTGGACTACAGTCCACTTCATCAGAGGCTGTAATCCACAGAAGCTTATGCCATAATAAATTTGTTAAGTCTTTAAGGTGCCACAAGACTCTGTTGTTTTTGCTGCAAGTCAAAACTGGCTTTCTCTTCTGGGAAAGATTTACTGTTGACTCCTCGCCACATTTCATGCTGCCTCTGGGATCTCTTGTCTGTTTTCTGTCTTTTTCCTTCAATAAAACATTAGGCCCCCCGTCTTCCCTTTGCTCCTGCTGATCTTGAGCTGCAGGAGCACATACATCATAATGATGCCAGGAAGAAGAAGAAAATGTATCACTGCAATATATATGCTGATGCATCAAAACTCTTTTGTACCATATGCAGCTATCATGATTCTGTCTCAGGCTTTGGCGAGGTAGAAATCTCTGACTATCTAGCCATCATCTCTACCTGGCATACCATTGAAGTGTCTCTGGTCACTTCCAGGTGATCTGTTTATTCATCCTGACCTGTTTACGAAGAGGTCCTATGATATTGCATCAAGGAATCATTATCCCACACTTTCCAGTGCAATTTCCGATCACTTCCCTTTTCTCAGAAAGTCCTGTTTGGGGAGAAAGCTGGCTTGTTGAGGAAGAGCACCAGAGCAACTTTAATTGTCCAAACTGAATTTGTGGGTACATGATTTAATCCCACCTGAAAATAGAGACAGTCTGGGAGAGTCCTCCAATGTTTTGTGAATTTCCACTGGCACGGGTGGTGCTACATCATCCCATGAGCTACTATTATCGTGCTTGATTTGGTTCTTTGATTGATTTAAAAAAAGAAAATTAAAGAAAAAAGATTATGCCTTTCTTTCTGAAGAGATATTGAAGGATGCTAATGTTAATTAAATTAAAACAAATACAGATTGACAGGAAATTTAATGAAACTCAAGGAACACAAGCAACTAGCTTATTGTCCTGCCCGCCCCTGCCAAGGAAGGCACACTTCTGATAGTTAACTCTTTACTGACAAGAAAAGCACTTATAGCAGCTTGCAATATGCTCCAGATACACATAACACAAACATGCTTCTAGCTTCTAGGCAGCTGCCCACAGGCAGTTGCTGAGCAGTTGCACCCCAGCCCTCTACTGACCAGTCTTTTGGCTAAACAGCCTCTTCTTCTGCCACATCTGATGTACCTTCCTCTGTTTCAGACTGCTCTGACTCTCTCTCCTCCCCTGGCTCTGTGCCTTGTGGGCAGCACCAAACCCCATACATCACTGGGCCCCTCTCCTGGGTCACTCTCCTGGTCCCCTGCCTCTGCCACGTGCTCTTCAGCTTCCTGCCAGTCCTTGACATCTATACCGAGACAGACCATGTATCCATCTAGCACAGTATTGTCTATGCCAGGCATAGGCAAACTCTGGCCCTCCAGATGTTTGGGACTACAACTCCCACCATCCCTACCTAACAGGACCAGTGGTCAGGGATGATGGGAATTGTGGTCCCAAACATCTGGAGGGCCGGAGTTTGCCTATGCCTGGTCTCTGCTGACTGGCTACAGCTCTCTGGGATTTTAGGCAGGGCATTCGGTGTTGTGGACTAAGACCTATGCAGTACCCTCTCAGCTGAAGTTGGATGAGCACCCTTCTTGCTGAACTTCAGGTGCACAAGAAAGACTTTCTCATTCCAGCAGTCATTTTAAGCTGGTGTTCGGGTTTCCCTTATAGGGTTGTCATACATCCAGAATACTGTAGTCGGCAGCAGTGTCTGGGCAGAAATCATGTTTGGTTTTTTAAAAAAATAAAATATAATACTAATACTACTACTACTACTACTACTAATAATAATAATAATAATATCTGGGAAAATCCGGACATATGGCAGCCCATGACGGCAGTGCCATCTTTGCTGATTTTCCAAAAATGCAGCTTACAATCAACAATGTCAAAAATATCTGTCTGCTTTTTCATTGTTTGAAATATGGCAACCCTATTTTAGGATGTATTTTTATTTTCTGTGTGGTTTATTTTTACATACACCACTTTGAAATGCTCGTGATTAAGTGATATATACCGTAACTGTCTTAACTAAAATGAACAATGTATCAAACGGTCTTAATTTAGGCTGCACATTTACTTAAATCCAAGCATTTTGGCTCAAATGCAGATCAGACAATTAAAAGGGAAACATAAAGAACCCAGTATTTGACTGCTCATGCTACTGAAGCTCCCAAACTGCAACATAATTTGTTTGCTTTTTTAAGTAAGTAAATCACCATTTGTAAAAATATATTTTGGGATTAAAATAGGCACATTTCCTCCCTATTGGACATTTTCATTGAGAAACCTTTGGTTATTCTTTAGTCCAACTTCTCAATGTTCCCAGTTCTTTTAATGGGCACACAAGGTGTGTTGTCCTGCTCTTTATGTTGATCTTGGTCCCTACATATAAAAATGAGAGCACTAAAGCTCTTCCATTAAAGTGTTGGGAATGCAGACTTGTGTCAATGACATTCTCATCTTGGTTTACTTCTAGTTCTATTATAAATTGTGCCATGTGTAAAACAGTTTGGTTTTCTGCACTTAGGAGGGCCATTTAAAAACCATTTCAGAAGTACCAGGTCAATCTCGGAGCTGATAAAACCACAATATTTACTCTGTAAAATGCTAAAAGGTCTTACCCACAAGAACGGATAAATTAAAAGCCTGAAACCACATCCTTTAAACATGATCTGAAAGATGTGCGGTGAATCTACAAACTGTCTGTATTTTAAAACAACGCTTGAGTTTTTCTCTTGGAATTAAAAGGCTGTGAGATGGTGCCATAAGATGGTAAATCTTTATTCCTGTTTGATGGGAGATCCTGTTTGATCTTCTCTTGAGACAGCTACATGTGTTCAGTACCAGCCTCTCTTGGTCATATCTAATCTAGGTTTCCTGCCTGACAAGACCTTGCCCTTTATAATTCATATTTCTTTAGTTAAACACAATATTGTTAGAAAGATCAAGAAAAATAAAGCATGTTTAATGTTAAGCTTCCTGGATGAAGGAATGTAGTTCCCTGATGAGATTTATGTGCAGTGGCTTGCCACAAAGATTTCACCATGCCATTTTAAACAACCTGAAAAGAACGGTCTGCAAAGACGGGGTGGAAATTGCTCAGTCCACATGGTGAGTTGTTGCACATCAAGAGCTCACAACAGCTGCTACGTGAAATGATTTCAAGGCTCCCAGGGCGTAGGGTGGATTATACAAACAATCAATCAATCATTCAATCAAGAGGCCTTCACATAGCAGCTGTAACATGTAAACCAACCTTAACTATTTGAAGATGTTCCTTCCACTGTTTGCAGAGGAGGCAGAAAGACTTACAGGGAATGGAAGCGCAGCTTGAGATTGGCACCCTGGAAGATCTAAGACATTTTGCTGATTGAAGTGGAGGACAGGATGTCTCCCCTCCCCATTCCATGTCCAAAAGCTCGGCAGACTCAAAACTGAATCTTAATCCAAGCATAAGCAATGTGACATCTGAGGGCATCAAGCTCTGCCCTCTAGTCCTCTGTCATCTCCCAGCATCTGGTGACTGAAGTAGCTACTTCACTCTTCCTAATGGTGGTGAACTAGGGTGAGGTGAATCTCTCAGTTTTAGCTTCTCTCAGTTCCTCATATACATTTTTATGCACACTTTATCTTCATACAGTATATGCATTTTGCCACACATTACTTAAAGAACTGAGAAAAGTGCAAATTTTGGAAGGTTTAGATGGGTTATTATTATTATATTTATATTATTAATTTATTTATACCCTCTTTCCCTAATAGGGCTTAAGATGTGGGGGGGGGACAATAATCAAAAGTACCATTAAACGTTGACAGAATTAAAACTAAATACATATATAAAATCTGTTTAAAGCATACAATAAAAATACCGCGGCTTTCATTAAAAGCAGTCAGTTCTCAAAAGCCTGTTGATATAAGGAGGTCCTCACCTGCCAACAGAAGGACAGCAAGGAGGGAGCCAGTCTAGCTTCTCTAGAGAGGGAGTTCCAGAGACTGGGAGTAGCCATTGAGAAGGCCATGTTGGGTGGTGACCACAGGCGTCTGGGTTTGGTGGCCTGGGTCTGCACTGAGCAGAGCGCCAGATGGAAAAAAACGTATTACCAAAGAGTCTCATTTTGATGACAGTCACGCCACTTTTCCTGATACATAAAGAGAGCAATTGCAACTGCCCCCACCCCACCCAAAAAGGCAGGCCATACTTTCTTTTCAAGTGGGTGTGTGGAGTTTAGGACTCTGTCTTTGGTCCAGCTATTGCCCAGGTTCCCTTTAAATGTGAACTGAACTGAATTTCTCTCTCATCTCTATGGTGGACACTGGCAGTAAAATGGATACATGTCTTCTTTATCTGGCTGAGGAGCAAAGATTTAGTTTCCAAATCAATTTTTTCCCTAACTTTGAATTTCACATCCCCTTTTCTTTATCATACCATCTGGTTCACCAAAGGACAATTGTTGTTCTTTGAAGTTTGTTAGTACTGTTGTGTCCTTTATTAGCTCTAGTAGACTAACTACTAGTTCCCCTATGCCTTAGATTTCCTGTATGCTTAATCCAACAGAATTCATAACTACCCCAGGCAAGTCATGGTAAGATAGGCTTGCATTGGTACATAACTGTCACACATGATTAACAAAAAAGCGTCTCCTTTGATCTCATTTTGTGAGTTCAAGTTATCTAATGCAATAACTGCACCTGTCAGTAGAATGACATAATTTGTGAATCCACTCTTAGCATGGGGAGATTATTTGCATTTAACCTTTTTACGTTTGCATATGACTTTTTCATCATTTTTCATGTCCAGCTTCCTATTCCCTGCAATTTCGGCTTTTTATTCTTTAACCATTCCACCTTTTATGCAAATCTGCAATACTCAAAGGTTCTTTCAGGCATTAAGTTAACTCTGCGACAACGGAGTGCAAAAGAGTATTTGGTATTCCAGTGACCACTTCAGTTTATGCAAAGAAACTTCAGATAATCTACTGATATTGTGCCCTGGGGCACTGAATATGTTTCTGGGTTCTCCCCCTTCCCTCCACATATACAGATATCAAATCATTGGTAATATTCCCAATCCGCATTTCCATATGGTCATTGGGATCAGCACATATTCTCTTCCATGGAGCATCATTTGAAGAGCCCCAAAGTGGCAAAGTCTGGGTTCTGATGTAATTCATCATTTGTGCTAGCCATAGTTAAGTACCTCCATCATAATCTGAGCATTGAGACATTGTAAACTGTAGTTTACAGCTGCTTGTATTTCCAATCTGTTCATCAACTTCATAAATTCAAAAGTTCACTCTTGTCCCCGTGATATAGCAAGCTCTTGAATCAGTGCATTCTCCATTTCCATGGAAAATCACCCTATTGAAGTGGATCGATAGTCCTAGCTGTTGTCTGACATTTGGTATGTGAATCCAGACATAATGGCGAACCACAGTTGGCACAAGCGGTGGTTGGCAAACCGATTCCAAGCTGTGGTTTCACATCCTGGTTTGTTGGCTCCAAACAAACCATAGTTTGCCTTCTGCCTGTTCCACATAAGTGAACTTGGGGTATCAGTGCTGGGAAAAGCCTGCATTGAAAGTTTAGAACTGCTGCCAGTTGGACAATACTGGGCTAGATGAAGGGATAATCAGATTCAGTATAAAGAAGCTGTTTGCTTTCCATAGTGGTAGACTTCTATGTTGTATTTATTGTAAATATTTATTTCAGTGGAATTTAAGCAGAAGGATCCTACCTAGAATGTTGATTCTTCAGTTGAAAGCTGGTCATGCCCAAAGAGGCATAGATGATTGCTTGTTGAGGATGCTATGGAATTTTCCCTGGTAGCAACAAGCTACATTTATCTACTTCTTGACCTGGGAACCTTCTGGCTGAGCTGTTTGATGGTGGAATGGACTCCCTTGGTGGACTCTCCTTCATTTTTAAGAAGTGGATGAATGATCATGGATGCTTTCTTTGAGATTCCTTCATTGCTGGGGATTGGACTAGATCCTTGGGATCCTTTCCAAATCTAGAATTCTATGATAATGTTTCAATGCATTATATAAATATTTCAGTTCTCAATAAATCTGTTTTCAAGTTTTGGCACTCTCTTTCTCAAGCAGAATTTTACACGCAATGTTTCTTTAGTTTCTGATTTTTCATTCCATTTATGCCTCATCTTTTTATCATAAATGAAACTCGAGTAACAGGGTCCCACAGCCCAGCTGCATTACACTCAGCCAGCAATTAAGCAATATCACTCACTGCCATTAGTCAAAATGGCATCCAAAGGTATGTAGATCAGGATAGATTAGGATAAGTTCGTGCTTAAATGCAGCTGAATTTTCATGAGAACTTGTTTTATTTAAAAATAATAACATACAAATTGATGCAGAAATGTAGAACTTTAGCATGGGAAAATGAAAAACTCAAATTGACAGATCTCCCATCCCTACATGACTTGTCAATTTTCCCTGTCTCTCAAGCAAAGCGTACTCTCAGTCTGGGAAAGCAGTTTTAATTTGGCTAACATAAAAGCATCGGAAGGAGTGGACTGGCATGCTCCTAACTTTTAGAACTCTTGGGTCAGCACCGATTCTGCATTGGGAATACAAATGTTTGTATTGACCGATGTTTCTCAACCGCACCCTTTCCCAACTTGCAAATATGTAAATAACTGGAATTTCACATGGAAAAGAGAGAGAGAGAACCCTCTTGTTTTCTGTGCTGAAGTCAATTGGCTAGCTGACTGAAGAAAGCTTGCCATGACCTTCCCATGGCTTGAAGAAGAGCAAAAACATTATGTTTGCCTATAGACTCTGAATGTGCCAAGCACTGGATATTTCTTAAAGACTGATGATGGTTTTAAAGATCTCCTGGCAGCAGGTTGCAAAACTGTTGCCAGTCTGAAGGGGAGGGAGAGAGTAATAAGAAAGAGACTCTGGGAATCCAGCCGATAGATTCTTGGGTTTCCTTGCTCCATTTTTTGAAGAATGTTTGCTCCTAAGAGGGGAACACAAAAGAAACAAATTTCTTTAGCAAACACTTCACTTTTATTACTTCCTTGTCGTTGGTTTCTTTCCAGTCTTTCTGCTGCAATCCGCAACCTTCAAACCGCCCTGTCTTTATCTCAAAGAGGAAGGGAGAATTCCCAACCGTGCTTGAAAGTTCATTTTGTGGTTGCTTAGCATAGGAAACAACCAAAGCTTCAGTGTTATAAGGAATATCCCCTGTTCATTCTTTCAGCCGCAAGATGGGACTTGACAATTTATAGTTCTGATGGGGGGAGGAAAAGGGAGGGGAGTACCCACATTTTGTCCCAAGCTTGTTTCAGGTTTATTGTGTTGATGCTGTTTACCCATTGTTGTTGGTTTTTCCAGCTCTTCTAGCAAGTTGTATCAAACAAATTAAATAATTTGAAATACGTATATTATTATGTTCTAGAAAATAAAAGGCAGCTTTTTAAGGAAAGAAAAAAGAGCAGAGGCAATGCGCAGGTGAATGAAAGTACGAGCAAGCATGGTTTCTGAATATTTGCAAACAGAGTTTTGTTTCAAATTAGAAACATTTTTACATTTGTGTGTGTGCTTACTAGAAAATTACTCATGTGAGCAGAGAGAAACATCTCTCTTTGCAAGTGTTCACCCTAATTAATTTTCCTGGCTTTAAGTGCTTAAACTATTCCATATGTAAAGTCTTTCTTCTGTGTGTGTGTGTGTGTGTGTGTGTGTCTGTGGGGGAGGGAGGGGGAGAGACAATCCGTTTTGTTTTGTTTTTATGGTAGAGAAACAAAATGTTAACTGTTAATTTACCATGAGAAAACAACATCTGGGTCCCCATATTATGCCTTTTGTTAGTATCTTTACCTGGTCTGCTGCAGGGCTTGTGCAACATGTTTGTGGATGCAAGTCAGGCACCTTAGTTATTTACCATGCTGTGCTGAAGCAATAACTTGCATTCCCTGAAATTTTGCCTGCTCTATTTTATAATGGAGAAATAAGCTGTGAAAAATAAATGCTGGAAGGCATGTCTACTTGCAGGGTGTGAAGCTTAGGACTGCAGTCTAAGTGTCCATAGCCAAGGGTTGAAATCCTATGCACATTTACCTGGGAATAAGACCCACTGATAGCAGCAGGACCTCCTCCTGTGTAGACATGTAAAGGATTGCACTGTGATTCTAGTTATCAGTTCTATCTTTCTCTTCTTGGTTGTTTCATTTGTAAGTTGCTAACAGATTGAGGTGGAATCCTGACAAGACAGAAGTACTGTTTTGAGCGGACAGGAGGCGGGTGGGTGTGTGGGGCTCCCTGGTTCCGAATGGGGTAACTGTGGCCCTGAAGGACTAGGTGCACAGCCTGGGAGTCATTTTGGACTCACTGCTGTCCATGGAGGCACAGGTCAATTCTGTGTCCAGGGCAGCTGTCAACCAGCTCCATCTGGTATGCAGGATGAGACCCTACCTGCCCGTAGACTGTCTCGCCAGAGTGGTGCACACTCTGGTTATTTCCCTCTTGGACTACTGCAACGTGATCTACGTGGGGCTACCTTTGAAGGTGACCCGGAAACTGCAACTAATCCAAAATGCGGCACCTAGACTGGTGACTGGGAGTGGCCGCTGAGACCATATAACACCAGTCCTGAAAGACATACATTGGCTTCCAGGATGTTTCTGAGCACAATTCAAAGTGTTGGTGTTGACCTTTAAAGCCCTAAATGGCCTCGGCCCAGTATACCTGAAGGAGTGTCTCCACCCCCATCGTTCAGCCCGGACACTGAGGTTCAGCTCTGAAGGCCTTCTGGTGGTTCCCTCATTACAGGAAGCATTATTAAGCATTTGTTGCTGCTTTTGAAGTTCCCATGACTTCCAGATGATGCTGATGAAGAAGAACCAAGGGAATGCTTGCAACCTTTGTTCTAACTCTCCATCTAACTCCTTCCGTGTCAGACTGCTGATCAGTTTTGCTCTCTGTCTTTGCACCACTGTTCTAGCTGCTATTAAGGAAACGCTGAGAAATCAAAGCACTAATGTAGCACAGCCTGAGGTTTGCAGTGTTTGCCAAGGATTCAGTTTTGCCAGCCTGTCACATTCTCTCTGCATGCATGACAACTGGGCAGAAGCATAAATGTCTCATGGATTAACAAGGAATCTAACCTGCATATGCAATATAACACAGTATATGTGTGTGGGTTGCTTTTTGAGACCTGCGCTGCAATGTAGCACGTGCTCAGATGAGTTTAGCTGCAGATGACACTCATCCACCTTGTTTATCTAATGCAGCTTGCTAGATTTGAAAGCTCTTCTTTGTGTCACACCACATTAACATGATTGTCGATGTAAAAATAATCGACAAGGCTGGCAAGCGGCGGAGCTGTCCCTTTAGGGCCCTGAGGTTAAACATCTGCCTGAAGTGATGTTTCCGAAAAAGCTTTACAGATGATGTTTCAAGCAGGCATTTAGTATTGAGCTATGGGGGATCTGCAAAGAAGGAAAGGCGAGACAGAGACATTTGATGAAATGAAGTGTTTGGTTGGTAGCTTGCTGAAAGTGACATCCTTATACCAAGTGTCCACAGTGTCCACACAGACGTCTAAAACCTATCACTAACAATATGCTTCATTGCAAGTAGCCTAGGCATTACATTGGGCTGAGTCCTCAGAACTCTGTGCTACTTGCAATGAAGCACACTCCCCATTCCTCATGTTCACAGGTAAGAACATAAGAAGAACCTTGTTGGATCTCACCATATGCTCACCTAGCCCAGCATTCTGTTTTCAACGGTGCCTCCAGAAAGTTCAGATGGAGCTCAGCTCAGAACACCGCAGTCATCAGGTGTAAACTGGCCAAACGATGAACACACTTTGTTTCTTTGGTGGCTTCCTCTGTGTCAAACCCTCTGCCTACAAAGGAGTCCCAGAGCCTCCACCTTCCAGATGTTTGGGAAGATAACAAAGGCTTTTAAAGGTAGCAGGCTGATTGGTTACCTCATTTTAATCCAGCTGTTGCTGAATTGATGTTACTTGGGGATGTGCTACGCTGAAAAAATTCAGAGCTCTTATCAAAATGATTTTAACTTCCTTTGAATTTTCTTTGATATTTCTTCCCCAAATTTCTCTCTGATTGAAATTCAGCAGAGAAAATAGAGATGCATGAAAACTCCTGCAGAATATTACCAAAAAACAACAACTGCTACCACAGTCATCTTTACTCAAGTTCAGTGGAAAAGATCAAGAACTGTCCACAAGGTATTGTGAGCAGAGTACCATTATTGAATCTTAAGGAGGCTGATTCAAGCTGAGCAGATCATATATACAAATCTTGTCAGGCCAGCAATTTTATCCTTTATTCTAAATTTCTATTCTCAGTGCAAGGACAACCCCAATTAAAGTCATTGGAGAATACAAATTATGCCATTAATACCACGGCCAGCACCATCATGGGTTTTGAGATGTTATTACTCCTTTTTTTTTAAGCAACCCTGTTGACTCTGTATTCCAGCAACTCTTGACCTTGGAAATAGCTTTGGTCCTTCTAGAGTTTGCAAAGCATTTAGAGAACAGGGGGAGACCATTAGCAGTACCCTTACTATTTTGAGCCAAATGTGATTATTCTCCAAGAACACCTCCATTTAGGCCAGTGACTGATGCTACGTTTTGACTATTGCTATCATTAAATAGTTATACAGTGGTACCTCGGGTTACAAACGTAATCTGTTCCGGAGGTCCATTCTTAGACCAAAACATTCATAAACAGAGGCACACACTTTCCCTAATGAGGCCTCCCACCAGCTTCCGTTCGTCTTCTGGGGCAAAGTGCGCTAACCGGAACACCCACTTCCGGTTTTGCGGAGGTCGTTGTCCAAAGCGTTCATTAACAGGACTGAGGTACCACTGTATAAGTAAAATAGCATATGTAGAACAAAACTTTCCTCTTGTAGATATTAGGGTCCCAGGTCATTTATGGGATTGGCATGTTGAAATAAGCTTGGCAAAGTCACCACCCCTTGAGTGGGCAAGGCAGTCATGCCCCAAAGGGACCAATTACTGATCCCTCACTGAGATCTCTAGCCCTGAGAGATTGCTTTAGTGTGAGAATAAGGAACCTTTATGACTTCATGGGCCAGATTCTAATCAGGATCAGCTTTGTGGACCCAGTTTGACTGGTGAGCAGGCCTGCTGGTGATGTCTGGTTCTGAAAGGTTCTGTTCAAACATCATTCATAGGAGGGAGAAGTGTTTTCCATTCAATTGAAGTTATTTCTACATTCTTGAGCAAGGCATACACCTACCACCCATTAGCTGTTGGGTGGTTGGAAGTGCACGTCCCTCCAGAAACTGAGAGCTACAACTGTTCCTTTGAAGCCCCACCCTAACTTGCTCTGAACCTGACATCATGTATGACTTCAGGTGCAAGGTGGGTGGCCTGGCATGTCAAATGGGGAGACTAGTGGACCAGGTCTGGCCAGTGAGCTGGAGCTTCCCCACCCCTTCTCCAGGGAGTCCTCCTTCACTCTCCATTCCGTGTCTCTGGATTCTCACCAACTTTTCCCATTTCTAACTCCCTTCATAACTCATTGCATTCCTGCAAGTTTTGATTAGTGGCTGCTAACTTATTTCATGCACACCCACATCTGCTAAGAGAGACCGGTTCCTGCAGGACAGAGGGTGAGGAAGGGGCAGCTCTATAGCAAATACCACTACTTGGTTTCATTTTGTTTAATTAATCCCATTCATTTGCTTCCCATAAAATACCTTAAAGCAATTTCACAACAAAAAACACCAGCAATAAAGACAATTCTGCATGCATAAACAACTGTAGCAATTAAAAAACAATTAAAAACTATTTCATGTGTAAAAACAATTAGCATTACTTTCATTGCCAAACAGACAATAGCATCTAGTCCTGGTGTGTAACCAGGGAGGTGCAGACAGGCATCAAGCGGCGCTGAACTGGGTTATATACACCACAGGAGCTCCATCACCCATTTGCCAGGCCACAGAGTGCTCACTCTTTCCTCCCTCAGTTAGGTGCCACACCACTCCACCTCTTCACTTTGATACAGGGGGTGGAGGATGAATCCTTTTGCCCTGCTACTGAAATCTGAATTTGTGTCCCTGTTCTGGAATGGCAAGGCAGACATTCTAAATATGCTTTATTTGTGCATAGCTCCCTGAAACCATATGGTAGAGTGTTCTGTTATGCCATTCCATACTGATTGGCACAAAAACAGCGAGATATAATAATTAGGGAGAAAATTAAACAATGTTTCTTCTTTAGCTCAAATAGCAGAAACCTAAGAGAACACCCAGTCCTCAGCTTTCCTCCATATGTGCCTCGTTTCGCTGACAGGTCTGCTTTCTATATACAAATAGTGTTGGCCTCACTACTGAATCCGCTATGATTAATTGATTTCCCTTGGCAAGCATGATGGTGATGATTGATGGGGGCAATTAACGTGTTCAGATTGGTTCAAATTCTTGTGATTATGAGAACATACATAAGAAGATCTCACCGGGATCAGACCAAAGGCCCATCTAGTTCAGCCTGCCCCCTCCCACATGTCAATGGGAAGCCCAGAAGCCCACATGACAGTACTCTTCTCCAGCAACTGGTACTCAGAGGCATACTGCCTGTGACTCTGGCGATAATTACTAGGGGAGTTTATCGGATAGCTCAGTTGGTTAGAGCATGGTGCTGATAATGCCAAGGTTGCAGGTTTGATCCCTGTATGAGACAGCTGTACTGTATATTCCTGCACTGAAAGGGGTTGGACCTGATGATCCTCAGGGTCCCTTCCAACTCTGCAATTCAATGATTCTATGCTTCTATGGATTAAAACAAATCCATGAAGTGTGATGGCTCGGAGGTGTTTGGGGTTTGTTAGAGGTAAAGCAGGATCTCTAGGGTTGCACCCTCATCTCGCTCTATAGGCCGAGGGAGCCGGCGTTTGTCCGCAGACAGCTTCTGGGTCATGTGACCAGCATGACTAAGCCGCTTCTGGCAAACCAGAGCAGCACATGGAAATGCTGTTTACCTTCCCGCAGGAGCGGTACCTATTTCTCTAATTGCACTGCAAGCTTTTGAACTGCTAGGTTGGCAGGAGCTGGGACCGAGCAACGGGAGCTCACCCCGTCGCAGGGATTTGAACCGCCGACCTTCTGATCGACAAGCCCTAGGCTCTGAGGTTTAACCCACAGCCCCACCCACATCCCTTACCTTCATGATACAGGCATCAAAATAATGCTCATCTGGCCTAATCAGATAAATCAGATAATCAGATAAAATGATTTCACCCAGAAAGCAAATCCACCAGGACTAATCGCCATTGGAACATCAGATTATTGTGAAGATCTGCACAAGGCTTCCATTCTAAAACACCTTAGTTTTTGAAACATGTTTCACAATGCGGATTGTCCTGCAACAGCACTTCAGAACTTCTTCCTTCACATTTTACACCAGGTTTGGAATGTGTGATCCTCCAGGTTTTGCTAGACTCCAACTCCCATCACCTCTGTTCCTTGGCCATGCTAGGGTTGATGGGAGTTGGAGTTCAACAATATATGGAAGGTCACAGCTTTCCCATTCTTGATGTATATCACATTCCAATGAAATTAGATACCTTAAATCTCTGTAACTAGCAGGGAGAAATATAAGAGAAATAAGAAGACATTTTCTCTATGCACTTTCGCCGTGCCTTACATGATGTTATAAACTTTGATCATTGCACATCTTACTCACCTTTTGTTTAAACTAAAGTCATAAATGCTGCAACCTTTCTTCATAGGAGCATTGCTCCACCCCCATCACCATTTTGGTTGCCCTTATCAGAACTTTTCTCAACTCTAGAATATCCATATTGAGGTGAGGCAACCAGAACTGCATGCTATACTGTATTCCAATGTGGTTACACCATAGATATAATGACATCATGAGACTGGCAGTTTTCTTTACAGTTTGTTTCCTAATGATCCCTAGCATGGAATTTGCCTTTTTCACAGCTGCTGCACAATGCATTTGAAAAGGGGACAATTGGTGATTCAAAGAGTTCTGTTTTCTTTCTACATTTCACCTCTTAGGGGAAAATGTATTCTAGTGAGGGCTAGTCTTGTTTTCATTGGAGTTCAAGTGGAAGCCAGATCATTTTTGTACTTCCCTTTCAAACAGACAGATTTGTGAATATTTCAGCCGTGGTTGTTAACCTGTCAATTCCCCAGCAAAATATAGAACTGGGAATATCAAGGACGATATGTTAAATGAAGGTTCACTTGTCAACACACAAGAATTACAATAAACTTTCTTTGAGAACTGTTTGCCACAGTGGCCTTTGGCTCTGAAATGTAGCTCCAAAATTCAGCAGACAGCTCAGAAAGTCTGCCAGGGTCATTCTAAACAGGTTTACAAATATAGGTCAGTTTGCAATGCTTGAAGAAAATCAGGGATTCCACATGATTCAACATTACCATAAATCTCCTCATGCTTTCCTGAAGCTGATCAGAACAGTCCAATTCTCCAGTGACAAATTCACACCTGGTACTATAAACGAAGTCATCCCAATGATTTGGGTAGAGTTAAGCTTGATTTTAATAGAGTTTGGACAGAAGAATGTGTGGAACTAGGCAGTGTTAGTCAGAGGCACTTTATCACAATGTGCTCATTCTTACGTTTCCAGAGAGCATCAGCCTGAGAACTAAGGCACTTTACTGTGGTACATTGTGTACTACTACTGATAGTATTGAGCTGCAGTTTTCTGCTTTAACTCAATGAGAAAATAGTGGCTATCCCTAAGGCCTAGTTCAGACATATCCTGCCCAAGTACAATCCCATGGGGAGGTCTCACTGCTTAGCCCTGCTGAAATCGGCTTCACTATGGAGTTCCTGATTGAAAACTCCATCATGCAGCCAATTGCTGCCCAAAGCAAGGCTTGCTGTAAGAGCTAATCAGGTGTCCAGCACTTACAGGAAACCCCACAGGGAAACACTTTCTTTCCCCATGCAGTTTGAAATCAAACTGGGTGCACAAAGGAAATAAACTTCATGGTGATGTCAGGTGATTGACAGGTGGGGGGCTTGCTCACCTGTCAAAGTGGTCTGAGTTAATGAGGTCAGGATCTGCCCCACCTTAGGCTTCCAATTCAAGGTGATGTGGTCTGCAGTTGCAATGCCATTCCCTCTCTGCATGTGTTCATTGAACACGTTTTGAATAATTGATCATAGCTAAAGTTGTAGCATTTGGGGGTTTTAATATTTCAGTGCAAGATTCCCTATGCCTATAAACTACCATGAGAGGGAGAATGTCTTAAGCTGACCTGTATCATCAGCACTTGGTAGCTTTGTGTGTGACAAGGACTGTTTTTCACGAGGAACCATCCAAATACTTGATCCTGTCTTAGCACAGCCAAGTTGCAACCAGCAGATATATTGCATTAAGCTTCTGACCTGTTTTAGCCCAATGATGATGCAAACCTTAAAGCAGTTTGGGCAGAATCCATGGTAATTCCACAGGGGAAGTGGTGCTATAGTGAGAATTTAATTCAGTTCATTTTAGGAGGCCCAAAGTTATTTGCTTGTGCCAGATTTCAATCTTGTCTTCCAGATTTAAGTATTCTCTTCTACTTCAGTTTCTCTATTTCATTGCAGCATGTCTAAAAATATCAAGCTCAACACAATGTTGGAAGATTTGGATTCCAGAAAAAGAGCCCAAACTTTGGAAGCCTTGACTAATCACATTATATTCTATACTCAGATTCTATTAGCAATAGAATAGCACCATTATGATTTTTATTTTTTTTTACTTACTGCCACCTTCTTTACGGTAATCACTTCAACATACATATTAGATTGCTTTAATAATAGATAGAATCATAAACTGTAAAGACATGAGAGATTTCCCCTGAAGAGAAAAATGGTGTGCACTGCAGTTAATTCAGTATACATCTGTTAAAGGGAGTTTGATGAAAACGCTGTTGGAGGCCAGGGATAGGCTCATAAGAAAAGAACAATCTGTGAAATGAATCAAAAACAGCCTTGCTATCTTCATTGTAAATACAAGATACAACAAGGACCTCATCCACCTTGTTACCATGATCAGTGGATGCCAAATTCAGTTTGATGCTGTGATTCTATGCAAAATTATTTGGGGGTAAATCTCATCACTTACTTTGGGGATGATCTTAGTGTCACAATGTCCAGTTGAATAAATTAACATGGTAATGATAATGAAACTAAGATAATGACGAATGTCGATGTGCCAGAATGGGACAATTAACATAGAATCTGAGAAAGAACTCAAAACGAAACTTCAGTTTCAAATGATATGTTTAACATTATTTCTACAAATATTTCTTCTCTAGAAATGAGAGCAACATTCCAAAACATTATTTCCAACAGCAAGCCCTTGGTTTGTCTTTAATTCCCAATGGTTTGGGGGCTATGGTACTTAAGGGGAAGCCTCCTCCCAAATGGTCTTTCCTGCCTACTCAGATCGTTAGGGTAGGCCACCATGGGAAGTTTGGTTAGTAAGTAAATAATAGATTCATAGAATTGTAGAGTTGGAAGGTCAAGTCCAACCCCTGCAATGCAGGAATCTCAGCTGAAGCATCTGTGATAGGTGGGAGACGACCTTCTCGTTCGTAGCATCTGTACTATGAAACTCCTTGTCCCGAAAGAACCAGCAAGTCCCTGACCCTGAGGATGCTCTGATGCCAGCTTCCAGGCTGCCTCCATTTGGGGGGCGGGATTCAATCAGATACCAGCAAATCTAAGTTGCACATTTCATGTTGTTCTTCAGCTCCTGTACAAGAAACCCCACTGCCTCCCCACTCCAACCCAGCCTCAGGCTTTTTGTGATAAGGGAAGTGGCATGCAAACACACTGGAAATTGTAGGATAACATGTGCTTGCTCGCCTGATCTCCCTGCAAGGAAACTAGCATGAATGCTCAATAAACAGATCTTCTAGAAGTGAGTCAAATAAATACAGTTTCCTTTTGATATGCTTATAGTATGTCTGATTCTTGAATGCTTCTTGTACTGAGTCTGTAACCATATAATAAAATTTGTTGTTGAATATTTATTTCTCTTCAGTTTTCTGTAAACTATTTTATCTGACCTTTGGATTTCCATTATTATTATTATTATGATGATGATGATGATGATGATGATGAATTTTAAGGCAATTGCTGTCTCCTGCTTTGGATGTCTCTCACTCCCCACCTCTTTCCCAAACTTTAGAGAGACATTAAGGGGGCGAATCCAAGTTTCTAATGGCTACCTTTATTTCATCGTAATTGCCCCATTGTGTCCAATGTGGCTTTTATAGTTCAGACCATAAACTTTAAAGACCAGAACATTCACCTGGGTGGAAAGACTTTCTGATGGTTGAAAATGACCCCACAGCTGCAAATACAGATTCACCAGAAGAGATGGGCTTACCTCTTTCTATTACAAATAATCATACAGATATCACCATTCCAAACTGTTTATTTAAAAGCATCGTTTCCTATTTTCTAAAGTGAGTCGGCAAAAGCAGTCATTTATACCTTTCCATGGAAAGCTTCCCAAGCCCCTAAATGCTGAAAAGAGAAGTTAGCTGTTTGAACTGGTGACACGATTGCAAAACAACACTTTTGCTGTTGTTTTGGTTATTATATGTATGAATATGTTGGTTTATGTTGCTTCTTTTCAGTAGGAATACCAGGTTGGCCTTTTTGAGGGTGTGGAAGGTAGTGATCCCTTTGAATTTCAGATTAGACGTAATTATTATTTAGGAATACCTGTTTTTTTCCTGAGCAGCAGGTGCCTGCCTGATATCAATAGGCAGGGAGTTTCAAAGTGTCGGTGCTGCCACACTAAATGATTGAGTTCTTACAAATGAAGTATGGATGCAGGTGGTGCTGTAGTCTCAACCACTGGGCTTGCCAATCAGAAGGTCAGTGGTTCGAATCCCTGTGATGCTCCCTGTGAGCTCCCGTTGCTCTGTCCCAGCTCCTGCCAACCTAGCAGTCTGAAAGCACGCCAGTCCAAGTAGGTAAATAGGTACTGCTTCAGCGGGAAGGTAAATGGCTCTGGTTTCCGTCATGGTTTTCTGTTGTGCCAGAAGTGGTTTAGTTATGCTGTTCACATGACCTGGAAAGCTGTCTGTGGAGAATCACTGGCTCCCTCGGCCTGAAAGCGAGATGAGCGCCGCAACCCCATAGTCGCCTTTGAGTGGACTTAACCGTCCAGGGGTCCTTTACCTTTACCTCACGTGGCATTTGTTAAAGTGCCAATTCTACCGATCAAAGTGGTCAAGTGGGCGTGTTCTAGGCAGGGAGCAAGTATACTCAGTTTGCATGCACAGGGACCCACATAAAGTATGTTACTTAAAGGACTCCCACACTGGAAAACGCTTCTGAAACCAGTGCCCAACATGTGTGTGTAACATAGGTTCCACTTCAACATTCATGCAGCAGCAGAAAATTAATGTAAATACATTTCAAACTACTATCCCCTTTGAAGTATAAATATTTACTGCTTGTCTTAGAATTAAAATGATCTAATCCCCAGGACTTCACTCGTGAATTGACCCATGGAGCTGGAATGAAAACGAGTCCTTTCCCCGCCTCCCAGATTTTTCCCCTTCTGATGTGCTCAAAGAAGGGAGGATTGTAGCGCATAACCTTAATGTAAATGCAATATTTGTTTTAGCTCAGGCTTGCAAACCAATTATTATCTTAACCCCAACCGTGTTCCAGTCATGCCCTATGAAAGCCAGTGTTCGAGCCTGACTTTCTTTGGAAAAACACGGCGTTCTATAAGCGCCTGAAACGTGGCCAAACTGGAGGTGTTAAAGAGATCAAACGAGGCTTTTCTTTTAGAATTAGAAATTCTGCGAGCCATTTAGAGCCGAGAAATTAAGGGGAAGCAGGATTTATTTCTGTCATTATTACTCCAGTGACCGCGAGTCCAGAATAAGCAGGAGCCACGAAAAGGGAAATGACTGAACCTTCACTCAGTAAGTTCAGCATCAGGTTCCAGCTGAGCCAGACACTCTGCTTTCGTCCTCTGTTACCTTCGCAGCAGAGAAACCAACAGTATCAGGCTCCAGAATGTCTATGGCCAGTTCCCCCTTCAAAGGTCATCTCCACTCTTAATACATACAAGACTTCTCACCTTCATTCTAACATACTGAGAATCCTTATCCGACTTCCTCTGCCACCACTCCCAACACCACGATGGTCCCTTCATCCACGCTGGTCATCAGATTTAATATTCAAACATAGTACATAAAAGCAGACTCCTTCCTTTTCTGCATATGTTCAAGCCGAATGGTAATTGTAAGCCTTTTTGTTCTCCTAGATCTCAAGTTCAGATTTTAAATGGCTAATCAAAGGCCCACTCTTTGATCCATTGAAGGTGGGTTTTCCCCCAAAGTGTCTTTCATGAAACTTTGTTTTTTCATACAATTCACAATAACAATTTTATAAACTTGGGTCCTGTCACTCCTTACTCACCTTTTCCTCTAAACTAAAAAGTCTCAAATCTTCATTTGTGCACATTTTGTATGCATCCTTCCCATAAAATACATACCTTTTGGTGTGGTTTTCAATGCCTTTCACCTTAAAATATGCATTTTTGTAAACAATTTAACGTGTAATACATATTTTTGCATGCATTTTTGAGACCACAGAATCTGAAGCAATGTATTCTGATGGGCAAACAAGTTCAAATCAGGTCGGTCCACTGCAGAAAACAGATCAAGCATTTTTTTTTTCTTCTAACCTGATCCAAAACTTTGTTCTTCATCCATTTGCATTTTATGGTTGTCTTTGTTTTCTTCTAGAACCACAATATTGATTGTGATCTTCTTGAGAGATATACTTATTGCAATCAAATAAGTATTTGTGCTTCCTAAAATCAGTGGTTTTGGGGCACAACTTCATTTTCAAAGACCGTGAATAAAAATTCAGCGAACTAAGATATACCATTTTGTCAACTGCCTGCAATATTAACTTGGCAGTTCATTCCCATGTTATGCAAAGCTGTCTATTCAAGCAGGGAATTGCTTCATATTGAAACACAGCAGAGAAGGAAGGAGACTCGCAGTATAAAACATGTTTCTGGAATGGTATATTTCATTAGAAAGTACAACAGAGATATCATCTCCGCAATGCCCATTTAACTGGTTTAACTATAAATGACAACAACTCCAGTGCTGAAAGAGATGTTCTCCTTCAAAGCAGATACATTTTTACTAGCTCTGACTGTAAACGTGTAACTATGGTGATAAACTTGTTACTTAGAATCATAGAATCACAGAATTGTAGACTAGGAAGGGACCCCAAGAGTCATCTAGTCCAACCGCCTGCAATGCAGGAAGACACAGTGCTAGCCTCACTTAGCTGCAGTTACCCAGGAGTAAGTCCCATTGAATTCAGTTGGGATTAAGAAGATAAAACTAAATTAATTAATCAGGACCTGAGTCCAAGAGCACTCTCCCATCACTCATAGCTTTCCATAGACTACTCTTCTGCAAACATTAAGTGGTTTAGCTTTTCCAGACCTTGCTTTTCATTTATCCTCAAGTTGTTCTTGTTTATTAAATTAGGACAATTGTGTTCTCCCTTTTGTTGTGGTGCTGCATTGCCCCACAGCTTGCTACTGGCAGGCTACCTTCCAGTAGGCAATCAAACACAGCCCATATTCTCCTTGCTGCATCTCTCTGGGAAGCTGCATAAAATCATCCTTAATGGGTTTTACCTACGCTGATGTGTTTTCCCTCCTATCTAACAATGAAACACTGCAGTCATTGAAACCATTTAATGGTGATGGTGCCTAGAACACTTTATGCTGCAATTAGCCAATTAAGCATTATTTCTGGTGCAGTGCAGGTTCCTGTTTTGCAGCTGAGAGCCACAAGTCAGGCTGGAAGTGAACATCAGCTGGCAAGGGGGGGAGGAGAGAGAGAGAGAGAGAGAGAGAGAGAGAGAGAGAGAGAGAGAGAGAGAGTGGTCTGCAAAGCAGCAAGCTGTAGTCCCTTCCTCACATTGATTAACTGCACTTGTCAGGGCCCGAGGAGAAGGAGGGCATTTCTGAATCGCTCCAATTGCTCATAAAAATCTTGACAGATGTGCTCAGCAATGTTTACCAATGTCATTTAGCCCACAGGTCCTGGAAGCCAAATCTTCCAGCTACCATTTGTAAAAAAGATAATTTTCATAGGCAAATAGATGCTACCTTGGAACTTGGGTGTGAAGCTGCTGAGTTGGAAATCATTAACAAATTTGATGTTGTGCTGCTTGCTTGGACCCTGCAAAGACTGAGAGAGGCTACTTCACTGCAGATTTGTAATCACACTATCCATTTTGTCGTGTTAGCAGTTTCTCATTGCAGGCGGCAGGTCAGTTGGTAGGCATGGGCAAATCCGTCAATTTCATTCCACCTCCATTTAGAGTTACACCCGAACACAACCCTTGTCTTTTACAGAATCTGATAGTGAATATTCTTTAAAAGTTCCCTGAATGTCAGTTTTTGACGATTTTGCAGTTTTTGATGATTTTGCCAACGATTTTGCAGCAGCAATCAGCAGCAGCCCAGGGAAGCAGTGATCATATAGGGATTGTGACATAAAATCACTGAATTAACCTTGTGCAGGGTAGAAATCATATGGTCAGCTGAATGAAGCACTTTGCTGGAGGGGTGTGTAGAGCACTTGCAAGCTTAAATACTCATAACCAAACACAGACACACAAACACAATCCAGAATTTTTTTGCACACAGAAATCAAACAAAATATAATAGCCTTGTTTAGGCATTCTTAAACTTCATCTATGAAGAGGGTGTGGAACCTAATGTTCTGCACCTCCCTACTCTACCCTCAACCTTCCTGGACTGAACAAAATAGCCTAAAGTGGAGATTGCAACGGTGTTTAGCTGAGCACACATAATTTGTTTGTTTTTCTGTACAAATCACTTCTCATAAACACCTTGAAGTAATTTCACAACAAAAGCATCAACAATAAAAAGCAATTAAAACAATCACACAATTTCATACATAAAAACAATTATAACAACTGAAAAGCCACTTTCATAGTCAAAACCCACTAAAATCACTTTTGTAGGTAAATCCAATTAAAAATAATGCCATACTTAAAAACAGAGCAGATACAAAATGGGATAAAGATATTCCTGAAAAGGCTCTTTGGAATAAGATTTTTTTCCCCCAATAGGCACCAGTAAGATAATAGAGATGGTGCTTGTCCAATATGTACCAGGATGGGGTTCCAAAGCGAAGGTGCTCCCTGTGGGGCTTTTATGCCCAATAACCTGTTGGGTGGCTGTGCACAGCCAGAAGTTCAGCAAAGCGATTAAGCTTTCCACAGCAGATGAAGTGTACCAGAAGTCATTTTACCTAGGAAACAAACACACCACACACGTGTTATACATAGTTGCTTCAAGAAAGTTTCTCTCTCTGAGCCCAGAGAGGGTTTTTCAGGTTTCAGAGTACTTGATTAAAAAGACCCAACAAAATAAAATAATTTTCACCAACTTATGGAGAATTAATTCGTTCCATAAAGGCACAATTCCTATCTCATATAGAATGAACCTTCTGATGAGATGGTATCTGAAGAAGGCCCTCTCCTGCAGAACTCCCTGTGTGGTTGGGTGAAATGGTTTTTAGGCATCTCCCTTCAAATCCTTTCAGACCTCCCAGGTCGCTGTGAGACGGCTGAGGCTGGAAGGACAGGGCTGGTGGGGATAGCCCTATGGACAGCAGTTAAGAATGCCTGAACAGAAGTGAGTTATTTTCAAGGAGAATAGTAAATTACCATGGTAAGGTGTGGCTGAGTGAGAAGAATGCCTTTGATCTTATCACTGCTTTCTCTATAAGGCCTATAGTAATAACCATTGTTGTGATGTTCTTGCCTCACTGTCACTCCTCTCCTTCCAACATTTTCTACATCTCTTCTTAAATCTGGTGTAGTATTGGCGGTGGATGAGCAACACAATGTCAGATCTGTGGCTGAACAAGATGACGAAATTCGCTCCTCGTTCCTTGTTAGCAGCTCCTAGCTCCTTACGCAGTTTGACAGCTGCAGATGCAGCGTGAATAAGGGGCTGTGATTTGAATAGCACAAGATGCTAGCTGGTGTTTTGTTTTGTTTTTAACTAACTCATAGGATTTCTAAATTGTTTCTTCTAAACTTTTGGAACCAGAAAACCGCATACAAGGATCATACAAATCTCATGGATGCTTGTTGGGTTTGATTTCTATGTATTCCGATGGGTACTGACATCTCTCACCACCAGAGCTAATGCTCAGATCAGAATGCAATTATCTTTCATAATCTGCTCTTCCCCAAGTCATGTCACTACTTTCAATGGGTCTACTCTGTGTATGGCACACATGAGATACAGCCCCTTTTTCTTGACTCAAAAAAGTACACATAAGCATACAGAATTCACATTTCAAGACAAAATTAATTTAGAAATGCATACATTGAATTATAAGTGTGATTTAAATGCACATTTTGTGATTTAAATGTGTGTCAATGTGAGCATTTAAATACAAACTTCAGCATATTTAAAATAAATTAATTACAGATAAACGGGAAAATGAGCAAGAACAGGTTTACGAAAAAGCACATGTCAAATTGACATGGGATGGAATTGACTCATCCATACACACCTATGCATGGGTTATGATAAATGACTGCATGGTAGTATCTCTAACATGGATCAACATTTGTTTCACTTTGGCTTCAATCCTATGAGCCTTGGACAGTGGGGTCATACACTAGTTATCTCTTTCTGAATGGAAAGAGAACTCTGATCTTGGAGATGGAGAGTCAATGTGGGATCCTCTTTCCCAACCACTGTGGAAACTCTTACATCCCTGGCCATACTGATGTTTGAGCGCCAACATCAATGCACCAAATGGGGTATACAGGGGGAAATTGAGGGACTCTTCTTCACTTCTATTCAAAGACTTTTAAAAAGCCACAGTAGGTTATCGCTGATGCCTTCTTTTATAGGGTGAATATTTTACTACGATCAATCCGCAAATCACTATTTTTGCTGGTACAAGATAACTAGCTGCCAGATTTTTATTGTCCAGTGCTTAAACATGTCACACTGAGGTCAATGGGTTGTACATCCTAGGAAATAAGCGTTCAGCCCTTGGGGGAAGGTATAAGAAAATAAACATAAAGGAATATAAGGATGATGTAAAATGGGTATTTTAAATAAGATCTCAGGGCTTCAGCATAATAAAATCATTTTTGCTTTATACATTTCCCCCCAAAGTGGAGTGTGGAAAAGACTGGTCAGAGAATGGAATTTGAGAAGGTGATGGCAGGTGCAATGTAATGTGGAGAGCTGAGAAGATGCTGCATGGAAGAAGGAACAGTATGATTTGCCGACAAGAAGCCACCCCTTGGGGTGCTTGCCCTGCCGCCCCGGCCCAGGCGTGGCGGCACGAGCGGCCATCACGCCACTGCAGCCGCATGTGGAGGATCCTCCGTTTGTGGCTTCAGCCGTGAGCAGAGGATCCCGCCACTGTCTGTATGGCGTTTGAGCGGCGCCGGCAGCAAACCACTACATACAATGCATGCGCTGTCTCACACACATGCACTGTACATAGCAATGCCACACATGTGCTGTACATAGTGGTTTGCCACCAGCACCACTCCCTCCTCCCCAGCTCACCGTAAGCAGCTACTACTTTGCTGCTTTACAGCGAGCCAGGGAGGGGCGGACGGGAGCCACGGTTCCCCCTCCCTCCCTCTCCGGCTCGCTGTAAAGTGGCAAAGCGGGAGCCGCTTATGGTGAGCTGGGGGGCCCCCTCCCACCTCCCTCCCTCCCTGGCTCACTGTAAGTGGCTCCCGCTTTGCCACTTTACAGCGAGCTGGGGAGGGAGGGAGGAGGATGGATGGGAGTTGTGCCTCCCGAGAGGACGAGCTGCGCAGCTTTGCTAGTGCCCCAGCAAACCGTCATAGCAACATTCGGTGCCCACCCACGACTCCCAAGCCTACCCCGAGCTGTCAATGTGGGGGGAGGGGGTGGCAAAAAAAAAATTCCACACCAGGTACCACCTGGGCTTGCTACGCCTCTGCTCTTGGGGCCCTTCCCAACTCTACGATTCTGTGATGCTATAGAGAAGCAGATAGCACCTTTGTGTTAGCTTCTTCACCTTCCTGCATAAATCCGAGGACAATAATAGAATTTTGTGTCAGTGTGCCCTCATCTTCATTTGAAATCAAGGCAGTGGATGGGATTCAACTCAGCTGTTGCATGCACAGAATGAGATCAGCTTGTGCAATGGGACTCCCCCTTCCCTGCATGCTGGTGCACCCTCTATAGCCGATCTGCAGGGTTGGGGAAAAATCCAAGAACCAGTTTAGGTGGTGCATGGGGGCCCACAGGGGGGAAATTACACAAGTGGACCTTGTTTCTCATGCACATACCCCACTTAGCACTACAACGAATTTCATCTATAGCTCTTTGTTGCTCTTTCAGAAGGCATTTTGTTAGGGTTGCCTAACATTTCCTGGGCATACAGTGGTGCCTCGCAAGACGAAAAGAATCCGTTCCGTGAGTCTCTTCGTCTAGCGGTTTTTTCGTCTTGCGAAGCAAGCCCATTAGCGGATTAGCGGATTAGCGCTATTAGCGGTTTAGCGGCTATTAGCGGCTATTAAAGGTTTAAGGGATTAGCAGATTAGCTGCTAAAAGGCTATTAGCAGCTTAGTGCCTTAGAAAAAGGGGGTGGGGAGCGAAAAAAAAACCCCAGGAATCGCAAGACATTTTCGTCTTGCGAAGCAAGCCCATAGAGAAATTCGTCCTGCGAAGCACCTCCAAAACGGAAAACCCTTTCGTCTAGCGGGCTTTCCGTCTTGCGAGGCATTCGTCTTGCGGGGCACCACTGTATGTGGAACATTGCAGTTGGCAGCAGCGTCCAGGCAGAAATTGCAAAAAATGTTCAGGAAAATCTGGACGTAGGACAGCCCATGTCGGCCGTGCTATTTTTGGCGATTTCCCTTAACAATATCATGGGGAAGCAGAGTGACCTACGAGACCCTCACAGTAGACTGCCAAGAAATCACATTTGATTATAGTATTAACTGGGTGTTCCTCAGCATTATTTCTTCTCTTTCCAAGAATCAAGCAGCTCTTACTGCCTGCCGTGCTTAAGCTCTCTCTACTGGTGTAATAATGGGGAGCCTCTCGCAGTATGGAACCCTTCACTTCATTTTCTCATCAACTCCTTAATTTTAATGCTTTTCCTAATCGCTTCATTTCTCACACTGAGACAAATAACATTCTAGCACACCGCACCGCATAAGATGTGTAAGGGCTGGCTCCATGTCCAAAATAAAGCTTTTGCTCGTAGGAGAAGGATATAAAATCGATGTGGCAATAACAGTGCCACTGGAATGTTCTAATGTGTCACTCTCAGAGGGAGACAAAACTGAAAATGGCCTGAGTGCTCCAGATCAATTCCCCCTCTCCCTCCCAATCAACATTTTTATGGGAACAAACCACATGTGTGGTCTTTTATGCAGAGAGATGGCTGCTTATTCTCCCTGAGTTCCTTAAAAAGGCACAGATGGGATGATAAAGAGTGACTTTTTCCATAATCATTTAAGTTGTAGGCATAAAACCTTTACAGCTCACACAAAAATGATGCCTGGTGTAAAATTCAGATTCACATATTTAACAAAAGGCATGGAGTAACTTCAATTTTTTACCCCAGTCTCTGTACAAAAGCAAGTTTCCAAAGGAGAAATTCAATTCAGTTCACATTTACAGCTGGACTTATCTACTTTCCAGTAAAATACGGGGACCAAAATAAAGCTATTATTCAAAATTCACACTTCTCTGAATTTTGCAATGCAATTCTCTAGCAAAATGATGTGTCTATATCTTTATCTATCATCTCTCTCTCTATCTGTCTATCTGTCACATACACACACAAACACACATACTAGGTTAAAGTGTCTTTAGAAATGCACATATTAGTGAAAATCACTTTAAAATGCTTTATATTAGGAGCAATTGCTTTGCCAAAATGTATATATATTAGGAGAAACTCACACTAAAATGCTGATGAATATTTATTAGGGATTTAGAAAAGATCACGAAACTGAGGTGGAAATGTGAACGTAAGATTTTTTATTTTTTAAAAAAAGAAACAAATAATAAATCATTTTTATTAGTTTCCCAATAAAAAAACATCCAATTAACAAATCCATGAAATAATCCAATAAAAATCAATAAAAAACAGCCAAATTACAATCCAAATTATTAATTATGAATGTGGCAATAAATTTTCCACCCCCTGCATAATGGTGACTATTTTTGCTAGTGAGCATATAAAGGGCAGTCTGATGGCACGGCTGTAATGTAGTTGTAGTCTTCCATTCTAAGACTATGGAGAGTTCAAATACTCATTTTGGAAGGAGTACAAAATTATTATTATTATTAGTTTGTTGTTGTTGTTATACTTATCACCTGAAAACCTCTGGGTACAACAATATTATTATTTTTATTGGGAAAAAATCATACGCCTACCAGGAGATGCCTTTTCCCATTAACATTCATGCAAATGCACTCATCATCTCAAAGCAAAACTTGAAGTGACATTTGAAAAATGATGGTTGCATTTCTTATAGCTAAAAAGGCGAATATATATATATATATCTTCCTGTAAATGAAAATGGATTGTATGTTGCAAAGCAATGTCTACAGTACTTTCATTAATTGCACTATTAATGTCACACTGCAGGAGTCCTCCACTAAAAAGGACGCTGCTGGATTTCTCCGGGAATGACTTCTAAAGCTTCTCATTGATAACGTGATTGAAAATGTAATTGCTATTTCTTACCAGTGTTCCGAAAGAGAAAGTAGCGCACCTGAAAATATTCAAAATCATTTTAATACTGCAGGCTCCGATTCTACAACACATGTGTGAATTAGCTTTAGAAGTGCAAGTGCCACACAGAGCCACCACTGAGCAGATTCATCACCAAATATACACTCCTGATCAGGGCAGAATGGACTAGGACTTTCCCAGAACCTCGTGTGCTTTTTCTTTGTAGTACACCTCATTGCTGTTGTAGTAGGAAATCCTATGCTAAAGAACCTGACAGGGGGGGAAATACCCACCACCACCAGTACGACCCTGGAAGCCAACAGATAATATTTACAGCAGAACTGGGGGTTCCACATAACCAGAAGCCATTTCCCAGGGCTGACCCAATACATTTTGTAGCCTGAGGCAGAACAGCAAATGGTGCTCCTTCTCAAGAGTTACAGTGCCTGCTGTGGCTGTAAAGACTGATACAGGAGAGACATGTTTTATTGCAGGTGGGGCAGATGAAGGTGCCTGGTTTCGCTGGTGCAAATGCACCATGGCGTTTCTTCTCTCTGCACTTCTCCCAGTGGTCATTCCTCTTCTGGTGGCTGCTGTGAATACACAACCTAACTGTCTCCGGGCACTGCAGTCATCTGCAAGGGATCCCCGAATGATAGCGGTAGCCCTGCTACTCCGCCAAACAGAAAGTACAGTGGGAAGATCTGATAGATGTACATGTGCTTCAGCCCAGTATTAATTCGTCTAAAGTTGGAGGGAGAAGAGCTGCAGCTTTAGGGAAGGGCCATAACTCAATTGTGGAGCACCTCCTTTGCATACAGGAAGTCCCAGGTAGGCCTGGAGTTCCTGTCCGGAACCTTGGACAACCACTGCCAAGTCATTGCATTGAGCTAGTGTGATTTAGTATAAAGCAGCTGTATAGTACTGTGGCTGACATCCAATATTAATCAAGTGGAGAGTAGACCCATTTAAAAGGTAAAGGTAAAGGACTCCATTTAAAACAGTGATAACCATACACATTGAAAGTCAGTGGACTTACCATCAATTTCAATTGGTCTCCTATGAGATTGCCTTAGTTGGACATCACCCTATTTATACACATTAAAAATGGAAGGGTTAGCAAACTGCTCTCTGAAGGGCCTTCCCCACTCCTTTAAAAGAGTGGTGGTTGGAGGCAAGCTCTGAGGGGTAGGTAGGCAAGAGGGTGGGGCAGGTGTAAAAGGGGGGCTGACCAGGTATGAAGGAAGGGAGTTGGCAAAGGGGTTGGTGGGTAGGCAGGATTGGCAGGATTTCCATTAAAAATACAATTTATTGTTACATTTACCCCCAAGGAGCTCTGGGTATTCTGCACTCCATTCTATACTTACAGCCAGAACCCTGTGGGAGAGTCTGGAACGAGAGAGGGTGATTGGCCCAGGGTCTGCCAATGAGCTTCATCATCCCTTCCCGCTTCCTGGATGCAGCGTTGGAGAGGCATGATTAATTCCTCCTCCCAATGTGCTGGATATCAGGAAAAATAATATTCATGATTACTACTTCCTTTTAAAGCATCTTGCATACCTGTAAGTAATAGGTCCATCACTCACTCTAAGACATCTTAGTTGATTAATCATGTGAGTTTTAGTCCATTGATTGAATAAGCTATTGATTAAATATACATCAATTTGCATATGGGTAAAAGCAATGCTTCAGAAGCAATAAATAAATAAATTCTTGCTTTGTTTTCAGGGGATGGATGCATCTGTCAGAGTGAGCATCTGGGGTAACAGGCTTTTTACATATGGTAAGAGGCTTTTAAATGTTACATCCGTGACAAGGATTGCCAAAATGCTTTTCCTGTTTCCAGTACTAGAATTAAAGATTTGTAGACTTCACATCGTCTCTAGCCTTTTACATCTTAGCACCTGTCTCAAAATAGAAGAAGATGTCTGACCTATAAAAAGAAAATGTTGACTTTTTGCTTTAAAAACAATTTCCTCCACAAAATGGCTTGGGGGGGGGGGGGATTCCGAACAGCAGCTTCATTTTTCTATCTTAAAGGAAAAGGGAGAGGGTGGAGAAAAGAAGAGAACAAGATGATTTCTAACCTCATAATTATCAGAGATTAACTTAGACGAAGTAATGATCACAGAACACTTTTGTTATTCCCAGAAGCTTTAACTGGGAAGTCAATTTTAAAACACTCATTATAACATTGAAAATAGTATTAATTTGCTATGTACCATTCTGCCTAACCTGAACTGCTAATACTATGTCTGTAAGTATTTTGCCTTCTTTCGGGGGTGATGAGTTTCCTGTTCTCTTGATGATATATAAGAGGCCATCATACTCACTTTTGTTTCTCAGTGGACATCTTCATTCTCGAGTCTGTGTAAGTTCACAGAAGAGGGACCCACCAACCCTATTAACCCCAATGACAGGCAGAACAATCCTACCTAGCCCCCTGTCCCTGACCCAGGCTTAGGATTTCATTATTTATTTAGAAGATTGATAAAGCACTTGATCAAAGAGCTCTCCAAGTGCTGTGCAAATACAATTGTAAATAAATTAACACACGACTAAAGTCTCCAGGGGAAAACTGATGGTGCTGCGGGTTAAACCACAGAGCCTAGGACTTGCTGATCAGAAGGTTGGCGGTTTGAATCCCCGCGACGGGGTGAGCTCCCGTTGCTCGGTCCCTGCTCCTGCCAACCTAGCAGTTTGAAAACAGATCAAAGTGCAAGTAGATAAATAGGTACCGCTCCAGCGGGAAGGTAAATGGTGTTTCCGTGCGCTGCTCTGATTCGCCAGAAGCGGCTTAGTCGTGCTGGCCACATGACCTGGAAGCTGTATGCCGGCTCCCTCGGCCAATAAAGCGAGATGAGCGCCGCAACCCCAGAGTCGGTCACGACTGGACCTAATGGTCAGGGGTCCCTTTACCTTTGCTAAAGTCTCCAGACCAATCAAAAACACATTTACATAAAACTGCCATCATTTGAAACAAAGATAAATTCAGGGAAACTTTATATATCTATCATGTGTCTGGGTAGGCTTGCCAAAAAAATAAAGAAATGTTTTCAGCAGATGCCCCAAACCAGCAGTTTTCAGCAGATGCCTGATATTAATGGGCAAGGAGTTCCAAAAGCACTGGGGCTGTCACACTAAAGAATTGATGAGGCTGGGATGTTGCGGAAGCTCCTGCTGTGCTTACTAAAATTATGGTGAATCAAATGCTACCATCCCATAGCAGTATGGGGTGGGAGCAGAGCAATGGAGCCATTGGTCTGTTTCTCCAATAAGGGTCCAATCTGCAGCAACCTGGAGCCAACAGAGAGAAAAGGAAGGAAGGAAGGAAGGAAGGAAGGAAGGAAGGAAGGAAGGGAGGGAGGGACTTATTGTATCCTGACTTCCCATCCTGGCTAGTGGAAGTGGCAGGACCTTAGATGTGGTGGGAAACCCATTGCTCTGTTCTGCCCCCCTGTTCCCAGCCAGGGCTTTGGATTGGTCTCCGAATGGAATGTCCATGTGCATGAGTACTGTAACCCAGAAGGGTGTGAGCTTCCTGGGGACATTGGGCTAGAATCGTAGAGTTGGAAGGAAGCGGAGGGTCATCTAGTCCAAGCCCCTGCAATGCAGGAATCTCAGCTAAAGCATCCAGGACAGATGGCCACCCAACCTGTGCTTAAAAACCTCCAAGGAAGGATCTGGGACAAGAGAATGCTGGAGCAGATGGCCCATGGCCCAGTCCAAGAAGAGAAGTCCTATGTTACATGTGCTAAAAGGAGAAATGGCTGATGACCTTTCAGTGGGCTCACTGAGGCCGGATGCTTGGGTTTAGGAGAGCTGGAAATTGAATGCAGATCCTTAGGCAAGGAGGAGGAAGTATACACTGCTAGGTGTATTCCGCTGAGATACATACTACAGAACACCCCATAAGCAGCATGCTGTAATAATTAAGGCATTTCTTTGAATATGTTTCAAAATTTAAGCAGATCCAGAGGGGGGCCTAGAGGGAGAATTAAGAACTAATTACATTAAAGCAGTGAAGATCAATTGCATGTATGTTGGTAGCTTCGCTCTATTGTTGTCTTAACTTGGTGAAGCCAAACGTAATAAGAGAGGATCAAACATCGTTAACCTAATTCCTCTGATTATAGCATCCCTGTTTCCAATGCTGCACTTAAAGGTTTGTCAGCATTTCCATAATATCGGCTATCTTTCTTTTTTTCTTGTTTTTAAAAAAGGTTTATCTCTCTTTTAGACAAATTTGCCACAGATTGAATTTCACCATTAACGGCCTCATGCACACTCGCTATCTTTGGCCTATTTAAACGAAGAGGAAATCATGCTTTCTGATGTCTTGAAGCAACAAATTCCAAAGTGATTAACAGCATCTTCTGGAAGTGCATCAATCTACAGACAAATGCATTTGCTGATCAAATAATATTTCTCCCCTTATTGTTTAGGTTTGGGCTTTCCATTGCGGGGATTTTGATTTTTTGATCTCTCTCTTTTTTTGGCCTATGGATAAAGGTGACATTGGGGTGAATATACTTTTGCGACAATCTTCATCAACCTGGTGCACTCTAGATACTTTGGACACCAGCTTCTGCTAGTCCAGTTCAGCCTGAGCAATGGTCAGGGCTGTGTGAATTGTAGTCCAAAACATAATTGTAGTCCAATAAGCTGCCTTTGAATGTGTGTGCCCTTTGAAGATGTCAGTGCCACACTGCTATAAACCTAATCCTTTTGTTGGCCATCGCTGAGTAGTTTTGAATTTCAAAATGTTTAATACTCCCATCATATCTTTCTCCCTGCGTTGCCTTTGTCAGAGAGATTTTTGTGGCTGGAAGAGACATTAAGTTCTTATGTTCTCCCTTTGAGGTTCAGGACCATTAACAGAGATGCTTTATTCATTCTTCTCCGCACCATCCCTTATCTAGAAGTGCTTCTCAAATCCCATGCAGAAGTGGAGTCATTTTCATTATGGTGGCAAACCTTTTGTCTGGGCTGTACCACATCAGAGCACGGCACTCGTGCTGAATGCTTCTCCATACCAAATTAAAAGGAATAAGAATAATACAATACAATACAAAACCATATGACAGAGAGAAGGGTCCTAGGCTTATATTCTGCCTGACATGCTCGTTTTTTCTCTGCATTGAAAAATCTTATGTACTTACTGTGAAGCACTCAATCCCATGAGTTCCCACTTGTAATCTGGAGTGGTAGAGCCCAGATTTGATAAGAAATAGATCCATGAAAAAGCTGTGGGAGGTTCCTTCTTGCCAACGCTCAGTCAATCCTACCCTAGGGGATCCCTTTCTAAAAGATATATGACTGGCTCCACCAGTTCAGGGTTTTAGGAAAGTTTTTAAAACTCATACGTTTTTCTCTGGCTTTTATTGAATGTTTTATGTATCTGCCACTACTGGAGTTTTATGGCATTTAAAAATATGCTATGCTCACTCTGTTTGTACACACACACACACACACACACACACACATTTAGCTTATCATTTTCATACACCACCCTGCTCTCTTTTTGAATGAAAGGTGGTAGAAAACATTTTAACTTTAAAAAACAACAACCATACCAATTGGGACTTTCCTAATGTAGAAGAAGAAGAGGAGAAGAAGGAGGAGGAGGAGCAGGAGTTTGGATTTGATATTCCACTTTATCACTACCCAAAGGAGTCTCAAAGCGGCTAACATTCTCCTTTCACTTCCTCCCCCACAACAATCACTCTGTGAGGTGAGTGGGGCTGAGAGACTTCAAAGGAGTGTGACTAGCCCAAGGTTGCCCAGCAGCTGCATGTGGAGGAGTGGGGAATCAAACCCTTTTCACCAGATTACGAGACTACCGCTCTTAACCACAACACCACACTGGCTCCCACTTGTGTGATTTGTGTGTCCCACTAAACTAAACTTCAGGGCGTGCCCAACCTATTTTTCAGCCTGAGGCCAGAAGCAGCTCACCTGGTGGGATGGAGTTTCCTCACTAGCTTCACAGCAGGTGGGTTGCAACTGCTTCTTGGGAAGGCAGCAGGGAGGTCAGTGTGGCACTAGGAAGTTAGCATAGTGACTTTGCCCCACCTGGAAGTCTTCTTTTTCTGAGGCAAAGGGAAAAGATAGCAGTGCCCCATTCAGTTATGGAAACCGACTGAACTGGTAATTGAATCTTAGGGTTCCACTTGCCCGATGCCTAGAAAGCACAGGGCTGAGAGGTTTCCCGATTGTCTCATGCTATCTATGCATGGATCTGAGTGGTTTTCTGTTTGCCTTGCTGCTTTCTCCAGGAAAACCCACTCCTTACCGCTGAACTGGAGAAAAATTCAATCTGCAGAAAACCTGAATGGCGTTTACTCTGATTCAGCGGTGGAGAGCAGGTTTCTTCCTCACAGGAAAGCGGCAGAACAAGCGAAAGTGTGGAAGTGCCCTTATTTTGACAATAACAATGAGATAGCATCCTCCAGCACACTTTGGGGCAGCAGGCTAGTTTAGGAGCTGCAGGGCATGCAGTTCTGTTCACCAACAGAGGGGACTGGCCAGAGGTCTCAAGAGGAATAGCCATTGCCATTCATTACCAGCTGTCACCCAAGGCAGCTTCTCATGGTAAGGCCAGTCCTGCTAAACGCAGCCCACCACCACCAGAAACCTGTTAAGTGTTCTGCTTGCCCAAGATGGAAAACAACAGGGAAGCTGACAAGCTTAAGATTTGCTTCATATTTTATTAAAACAGTAGGTGGTATTTGTAGATATGAGATCAACGTGACAATAAGCCCACAAGTGGGATGTGAGTGCAATAGCCCTTTGCTGTTTACATGTGCAGGATTACAACACGTGCTTCTACAATTCCTTTTGGAGAACAAAGGGGGGAAAGCCAGACCTTGCAATCCAAATGGTAAAAACCCCCAGCTAAAAACAGAATCACTCAACCCCTAATGAAGCATCAGACACATCTTCTAGATAACTTCCAGGAGGAGGAGGATTAGGTAGTGATTACAAACAATGAGTGGGTGACTTTGTTTCCCAGTGGCTGAAAGCAGAGGAATTCCAAAAAGTTCAGGAAAAGAGTCTGTTCTCACTGTTGTATTTCCCTGGTCTGCTTCTTTCTCTCCCCACATCTCTCAGCTGCGTGATTTAAGACTGGAGTGCCAGCCTTAATTTTGAATTTCCTGGCTTTTATGGTTTAAGTCAGCCCCATAATGTTATCTAAACATACTTTCCTGGTATTTAATATAAAGAAGCTTTGGGCTTGAATTAGGAGGGCTTTGATCTATCAGGGGCTCTGAGAAGGGACCACGGTGTGATTCCTAGTATTTTCTAGCTTTCCCCCCACTGTGTAGAATTGGAGGTGATTTTCCTTTTGTTCGGGCCTAGCCAAGCACCAAAGCTTTGTCACAAAGCAGGGATAAAAGTGACTCTCTCAGGCCGGCTTACGGATGTCTCTTTTTCTCCTTTATATGGTAGCAAAAGGAAGAAGAATGTGCCCAGGTGATTAGTGTAAAGACATAACACGGCTACTTTCTGCTCTCCCATTCTCTTCTCGGTTCCAGCATGCGGCCATCTGTTTCTTTCATTCCATCAGTTATTGTTCAGGGGAGGTCCTGGTGAAGTGAAAGGAAGGTTCTAAGGATGTGCAAACCTTTTCAATCCCATCCCCATGCAGATATACCAAAATACTGGCATAGCATGTTGAAAACACTATTTAGGGTCCCCCCCCCCCCTTTGCTACTGCTCAGCATTGCCCCTTCAAAGCTTAAGCCCATTGCTCATCAGCTGCACATGCATACCACAGACAGGCTTAAATTTCTAAGGTGCACAGCAGAAATGGGTAATTTATTGTTAATATTCCTGATTATAATGCTAGTGCTTTGGTTCTGTTTTCTCACATAGTTTTCACATTGCAGTAGCTGCTGTATTACAGGACTCTGGTTTTTCATCAATATACCAGCATGTTGCACCGAATTTTGTTCACATCAGTGGGCATGGTGTGACACAACAACAAACATCATTGCACAATGTTTTTACATGTGTGCTTCTGTTCCCCCAGGATTCACCCATGAAGCTGTCTGGAAAGAACTGTCAGCTGTCCAAACCCATTTTTGTAGGGTGATAATATTGATTTGATTTGATTATTTGATTTATATACCACTTAATACATTCAAAATACATCTAAGTGGTGTACAAAAAAGAAACTGGGGAAACAACAAACAACTTAAAATGTTATAAAAATACACAGTATATCAATATCAATTCATTTCCTTTCTGACACACCCTCCCTCTCAGCCTCCAGCTTCTCACCTAGGGTCAAAACAAAGTCTCAGCTCACACACAAAATTCTCACAATGAGAAGAGCACCTGGAAACTGTGGACATCATCCTAGTCTCTCACTCTAGATTTACTTTTTATGGGCAGGCCCAAAGTGGATGGTATTTCCTCAGGCTCCCCACAGCTGTGCCCCATTCCTTGCGCTCTCCATACCCAGTTCCAGGTACAGCAGGGAGTCTCCTCTCTCCTGCTGCTTAATAATTTATGATTCCTAAAAGATGTGAGCAGATATCAACTATGTTGTATAAAAAAAGCAACTGCTACAACTGCAATTTACCGTATTTTTCACTCCATAACACGCACCCGACCATAACACGCACGTAGTTTTTAGAGGAGGAAAACAAGAAAAAAAATATTCTAAACAAAACAGTGGATGTATGATTTTTGTGGTTCGTGCTGTGGCCACAGGCATGTGATCTGACAGTGAGTTTGGAGTAGCCCAATGCAAAAATCCCGAGGATCCATGTGGATCCATGCTTTGTAACCACATTTTTGCACCACTGCGTGGGGTGTGTGGAGAAGGATGCTGCTAATAATGCAGAAAAGGGGTTTAAGGGGAGAAGAAGCATGCATGGGGTGGGTGGAGAAGGATGCTGCTAATAAAGCAGAAGAGGGGTATAAGGGGAGCAAGCTCCTCTCCTCTCCCACTTTGCTCCTTTAAAGCAAGCAGGCTCTGCTTTTCTCCTTCCTCCCCGCTCACCCCCAGCTTAGCGAGCTGAAAAACTTTGCTGCTATGTAGCGAGCTGAGTGGGGAGGAGAGAGGGACAGAGAGCCTGCTTGCTTTAAAGGAACCAACTGGACAGGAGCCACTTACTCCTTTAAAGAAGGAGCTTTGCTCCTTTAAAGAAGCAGGCTCTCTGTCCCTCTCTCCTCCCCACTCAGTGGCTCTTCTCCCACTTTGATGATTCAAAGCAAGGCACGGAGGAGGGAAGGAAGGGGAACCATGGATCCTCTGCTCACATCTGCAGCAGATCCCCCCCCCCGCCACCCGTAGGCATTCCCTCCATAACACGCACAGACATTTCCCCTTACTTTCTAGGAGGAAAAAAGTGAGTGTTATGGTGCAAAAAATACGGTAAGTTGTTTCGTTTGGGGCAGTGTTGGCCTGTTCTTCAGATGGGGTTCTGTGAAACTTCTTGGACATTTTGTTTCCTCTCCTAATGAAATATTCCATCTTTCCTTCTACTGAACCTAGAATTATATGCAAACTAAACAACGACAATAAAAAAACAAGTAGCAAAGCAAAAGTTTCAGCTATCACATTTCTTTCTTCTTTCCCATTTCCTTCCTGGCTGCCTCCCATGCAAGCTGCATGTAAAGTTGGAACTTTCTCCTCATCAAAGACTACTGGTTTTAAGAGAAGCTAGGAATGTTGTTATCTGAAGATAAGAACATAAGAAGTGGCTGCTGGATCAGACCAAAGCCCCGGCTAGCCTAGCACTTAGCACTCACAGTGGCCACAGATGCCCACGGGAAGCCCTCAGGTAGGAGCCAAACACAAAAGCACTCTCCTCTCCTGACGTTCCCAGCAATTAAGAGCCATATTTCATCCAACAGTGGAAACAGAAAATGGCCCTCATAGCTAGAAGCTACTGGTAACCTTCCTACCCCAAAATTCTCTTTTAATGTAACATTGTTCTATATTACAACCGAGGGGGAAAGTCTTGCAAAAGAAAAGAAAAAGCTGATTAAACATGTAATGGTCATTCCCCCATCCAGGTCAGCTTCATTTTTGGGCATCAACAGGAGGGACATCTGCCTTCTGCGTTATTTGGGCTGTTTCTCAAGCAGCAAATTAATGGTGTCTGGTATAATATTTGGCACATTTGGGTCACATAGATAATGATGTAGAAGAATCATCAGGTATCAGCGTGTATACGGAATGTAATATAATGTCATAGCCAAGGGTATTTGAGAATTTATTGTTTTATCTGAGCTAAAGTAATAGGATTTTTTTTTTTTTTTTACACTGTCAGCGAGGGTATTGACACGATGGGAAGAAAAGGTAGGGGTGTTATTTCAGGTTTCAGTAAATGAGGCGCAGAGATGTTGGTAGGGGGACCAGATTCATTGCGAGGCTCAAAATCTCTTGATTGCACCAAAGATTCCCAAGGCCTTCCTCCAAAGGCTCCTGTGTATTTTAAGAATATTTGCTGTTGTGATTATTTCATAATAACCATAGATTTATGTACTCAAGGAATAATTGTGGTGGGATGCCTGATCCCCCTCTTTCATAATATTATTAATAATGATCTCCTTCCACATAAATGTCTCAATGTGATATACACAATATAATAAAAACAGCAAAAAAAGGAGAACAGAACATAAAATAGTAGATAGAAGACAGAGAAGACATTAGAAGACAGAGACAATTCATGCCAGTTCATACCTCACAATTTTCCCTCCAGCAGCTGATCTCTGTTGTAATTCTGGCCCTGGCTGTATCCTGTCTTCTTGGATATCATTTGACCCCAACCTACGCAGCTCCATTCCATGATTAATTGATTTATTGATTAAAAGGTAAAGGTAAAGGTACCTCTGACCGTTAGGTTCAGTTGTGGACAACTCTGGGGTTGCGGCACTCATCTCGCTCTATAGGCCGAAGGAGCCGGCGTTTCTCCACAGACAGCTTCCGGGTCACGTGGCCAGCATGACTAAGCCATTTCTGGCAAACTAGAGCAGCACACGGAATCACCATTTACCTTCCCACCGGAGCAGTACCTATTTATCTACTTGCACTTTGACGTGCTTTCGAACTGCTAGGTGGGCAGGAGCTGGGACCAAACAACAGGCGCTCACCCCGTCGTGGGGATTCAAACTGCCAACCTTCTGATCGGCAAGCCCTAGGCTCTGTGGTTTAGACCACATCGCCACCCGCATCCCTGATTTCTTGATTACCTTTCCCTAAACCATAGGCGCCAATTGTATAGGGCTGAGGTGTCTTCAGCCCCCACAAAGTCTGTTGGGACAGGGCTGAGCCACCCTCCCTACATCTTCAGGCAATAGTTGGGCATTGTGCTGGCTACCAACAGGTCGCTGCTTCTACCATGCCTCCTGTTCCAGCCTCTGGGGCAAGGCAAGCCAGGACGAGTCCAATCAGACCTTGGCTCACCCGTCCTCTCCGCACAGGCTGGGCTCCACACTTGGCCTCCTCCCACTGCCCGCCTCCTCCCAATGCACACACATGTTACACACACCCTCCCCCATGTTGGGTGGAAATTGGCACCTCTGCCCTAAACACATTTACTAGCACAATGTAATTCTCATGGGAACTCATCTCTGGGTGATATCAGGCAGTGGTGAGTGGCAGTTTTATGCTCACTGTTGCAAAACCATTGTCATAGCCCAGCGATACCGACACATATCAGCCCCAGCCAACGTGGACAGTGGTCAGAGATGGCGCTATAGACTATTGTGCAATGGGTACAGCAGTGCTTGGAGGCTGCCCAGGTAAATTCTTCCTCCCCTCCCTTATTCCTTGTGTTGTCCTGACTTGACTGCTCATAAATCATATGTTCCAGTAGAATAACATGTGTGTACACATTGCACATGTAAATGTGGCAGTAGGGATGGGTGAATGTATTAGTTTTTGTTTCTCTCATTTCCCAAGCTGAGGAACGCAGGAAGCTACCTTATACTGAATCAGTCTATTGGCCCATCTAGCTCGATATTATGTCTACACTGGCTGGCAGTGGCTTTCCAAGTTTTCAGGCAGGGAATTGTCCTAGCCCTACCTGCAGGTGCCGGGGATTGAACCTGGGGTCTTCTGCAAGCAAAGCAGATGTTCTACCACTGAGCCACAGCCCTTCACCTAAAGCATAAGTTCAGTTCTCCACATATCTACATCATATAATCATAGGACTGTAGAGCTGGAAGGAACTTCAAGGGTCATCTAGTTCAACCCCCTGCAATGCAGGAATCTCAACTAAAGCATGCATGACAAATGGCCACCCAACCTCCCAAGGGAGACCATCAGTATGCATAACACCAGTCCTGAGAGATCTGCATTGGCTCCCAGTACATTTCTGAGCACAATTCAAAGTGTTGGTGCTGACCTTTAAAGCCCTAAACAGCCTTGGTCCTATATACCTGAAGGAGCGTCTCCACCCCCATCATCTGCCCAGATACTGAGATCCAGCGCCGAGGGCCTTCTGGCGGTTCCCTCATTGTGAGAAGTGAGGTTACAGAGAACCAGATAGAGGGCCTCCTCGGTAGTGGCGCCCACCCTGTGGAACGCCCTCCCATCAGTTATCAAGGAAATAAACAGCTATCTGACTTTTAGAAGACACCTGAAGGCAGCCCTGTTTTGGGAAGTTTTTAATATTTAATGCTGTATTGTTTTTAATACTCAATTGGGAGCTGCCCAGAGTGGCTGGGGAAACTCAGCCAGATAAGAGGGGTATAAATAAAATTATTATTAGTTTAGTTTGAATTTCTCCCAAACACCAGCAGTTTAGTTTGAATTTTTCCAAAGCGCATACCCCCCCCCCCAATATTTTGTTATTTCTGTGATATTATGCAGTTTTGCATGCCATTGTCACCAATGCATGTAGTTTTGTGTATGCATTCTTTTTTTACACATTACTTGGGAGGAGAACTGCATTGCAAAATTCAGACAAGTGCGAATGCCAAAAGACGGCTCAGTTTCAGTTCTCTTATTGCTTCAGAAAGTGCAAATTTGGTAGATGTCCCCTTTAAAAGTAAACTGAATGAAAGACCCCCATCCTTATGTGGAATTAAATTTTTATGCAAGCATTTCATGCTTCTTCTTTTTTTTGTTTCTTTTGAAATGAGCTACCCATATCGTGACAAGAAGCAAAAAAGTATTTCTCCCCCTTCTGCTAAGTTCACTTGGTAACATTCATGAAAATGAGTGCTTCAGGAAACATGCTCCTTCTGTTGCCCCTTCATAAATGTACATAGGATTACATTCACAGAAGAGCATTAACTGTTGAGTGCTATTGGACTGGAAATGCAATACCTTTGCAGTATCAGATCTGAAATCGTCAGTTAGTAAACAAGCATAGGAGAGTTTGCATGGTCTTTCCTGTTTTTGTAACATGCATATACGAGAACACTTATTAGTGGGGATACCCACAGACTTGAGTTCTACCCCAGATTTTGTAGCTCTGCATTCCTAGTGTGGTTTCTGAATCAGGACTTTGGCTGGACAGAATCTGGTTTGGACCTGGATCCTAAGGAATATTTTTTGGGAATATTCTGTGGGAAAACTTTAAAATGTTTGTTTTGTTTGCTCTGTTTTACTCAAGTTGTGCAAGGGTCAAATTAAGAAAATGTAATATGGCCGTATTGCACAATAGCGCTATTTTTAAAAATATGGTTTCATTAAAAACAAAAAAATATATAAAATAGCATTGAATAGTGCACATGCCAAATCCATTCCACCACTATATTCCAAAATTTGGATTTCCAGCTGGAGTTTAAATAAAGCAGAGCTGCCTGGATGTTAGAATCCTGTAAATGCTCCACAAATCCCTAGGTCTCAATCCCTAGGTCTGAAAAAAACCACTGAATTTTGAGAGTTAATTTTATTTTAGGGTGCAATCCCAGAAAGCCATATTTGTAAGCAGGAGGAAGTGTGTGTGTGGATGGACAGTGATTTTTTTATTTTTTATGACAACCTGGTTGCCTAGCAAGAAGGGGCAATCTTCTGCTTGGCTTAACCCAGATTGCTTGTCCAGCAGTGTGATCAGCTGCAGTCAAATCTTTTAAACCTCCTGTGGCTGATTGCACACTTCTTCCCCACCAACAGATATAGCTGTCTAGGGCTGCAGCCTTATTCCACAGGATCAGCATAGTTACAAAACTCTCGACTTCTCCTGTTCCGGGATGTGCATATATGCCATCGCGCTTACAGTAATGGTCGACTGCTCTTGGCCATGTGCAGTGTCAGAGTTCCCTCTACTGGCTGAGTCACTGGAGTCAATAGCTAACTTCATTATTTCAGGGCTGATTAGCAACAAAGAGAAAAGGCTTTTGAAATAATTGCTGATGGGCTCATTTCGCCACTGTTCAAATTTCATATAAATTTGGGGTGGGTGGATAGGTGAGAAATGCTCATCAGTGACTGCTCCTGCATGTCCCACCCCCCACCCCCTATTGAAATTGTGAAACGATTCCTGCTCTATTATACTGACTTTGGGGAGAAGGGACATCCTTGTACTTCATATTTTTTCACAAGAAAGGTAGCAACTTGATACCCAGGAATTCTATGTACATTGATCCTTGCTGTGATGTCTCAAGGACGTGGACGATTTGTTTCAGTGGTAGAAACCACTCAACAACCGTTTCTAGGCATTTGCAAAGCTCTGTTGGGACTGACTTAATTAGCCACCAGCTTTCATGCTTCCCATTTAAAATGGGTATTTTGAAAGAACACTGTTTACAATTGCAAGTGTTGAGGGAAAACATAGTTAGAAATGCATTTTTTTAAAAAAATAAAATGCAGATCAATGTGGATATAGACAAGAAATATTTGATGAGAAAACTGCGAAACAGACCAGAAATAAACTGATTTACCCATCCCTAATAACTTCCCACAATGCCTCACTCTGTCAGCAGACACACTATGTTGTACCCAGGGAGAGGACATTTTTCTTTATTTTTATCTGAATTTTAGGCAAACGGGACTAATTCACACCTTTTGGACTAATATGCACCCGACAGCATGATTATCATTTGGATTTTGCACTTCTTCCCATTTTGTGATACATTAAAATGTATATATTGAGATACAATGCATATTTAAATACTTTGTGATTTTTAAAAATCCTCAGATGTTTCAAATAGGGATGGTTGGATCAATCTATTTTCAGCCCATGCCATTTTCATATGCTCTAATTTTGTTCCATTTCTGCATTAATCTGTGATTTAAAAAAAGTATTGAAATTTATATTTAAATTCCTGTTTTATCACAAAATGTGTATTTAAACACATAATGTATCTCTGTGTATGCATTTAAATGAGTTTCATCCTAAAATACATATTTTGGTACATTATCAGCAAAGAATTGCATTGGAACACTAAGAGAAATGCAAAGCTTACTTATGTTGCAACCTATGTGTGAGTCTGAAATGTGCCTATTTGGTCAGTTTGTTTAAAATGCAGACCAACAAAAATTCTACTCCATCCCTAGGTACAAATAAGCAGAAGTTACAAAACTCAGATCTGTAGTTGATGTTCAGCGGCAATTGTCAGTGGAGTTCAATGACAATTGTAGAGAAAACAAGCCTGGGTAAGTGGGGATCCATTCAGTTAGCAAATCCATGACACAAAGCTGCATGTAGATTTCCAATGAGAAAGCTGTGTACTAGGGTCCAAAGTGCAGACTCAGCTGACAGTACATAACATAGACTGCCAGTGCAGAGGTGAGGAAGGTGTGTACTGTATATGAAGAAACATTTCAGGAAGAAACATAACTATTTCCAGCATCTATTGATGGCCTTTTCATACCAATGCTGTTTAAACTGTTTAACCAGTCACTTGAATGATATTTCCATTATAGTATTTTAAGATTTATAGTTGTACACATTGAGAGTCCCATGGACTGCAAGAACATCAAACCTATCCATTCTTAAGGAAATCAGCTCTGAGTGCTCACTGGAAGGACAGATCCTGAAGCTGAGGCTCCAGTACTTTGGCCACCTCATGAGAAGAGAAGACACCCTGGAAAAGACCCTGATGTTGGTAAAGATTGAGGGCACAAGGAGAAGGGGACGACAGAGATGGTTGGACAATGTTCTCGAAGCTACCAGCATGAGTTTGACCAAACGGCAGGAGGCAGTAGAAGAAAGGAGTGCCTGGCGTGCTCTGGTCCATGGGGTCATGAAGAGTCGGATATGACTAAATGACTAAACAACAACAACAAGTTGTACACAGCCCCAGTATTTTTTATGATATTACAAAATAGAGTTACTTGTATAAAAAAGAAACAAATCAACAACACGTCAGTTTCTTGCCTTTTTACCAGTTTGAGTTAAAAATCAAAAACCCTGACCAGTAACTGCATTATTGTCACAGCACTGAAGCTTGAGGAGCAAAAGGACTGAAAACAGAGATTGCAGGGTAGAAACGTAACTATTCTGAATAAGTTGTTAGCAAGCGGAGGTTGCACGCAGTGTAAGCAATTAGAAGATTGTCCTGGAGAAATGGCACAGCAATTCTTTACTCGGCAAAGCTCTGAGATCTTTATTAGCAAGCCTTGCAAAATGCACCCAAATGAAACAAAATGAAAATATATGAATATGATAAAGGAAAGTGGATGAGAAGAGCAATGGAATGTCCTCTTCCTCTTCCTGCTTCATGTTTCCCAATGTTATTCAAATTTCTAAATTAATCTGCAAAGCAACTTGGCAAAGCTGTTGTTAAGCACCAAATACAGATACCCTATTCACTCTTCATTCATGTCTCTTTCCAACCACAGCATGCAGGCTTTGTTAACTTTCCACTGATCTCCCAACCTCTGAAGAAGCCCAGTCAGATGCTGACCTGCTATTATCATAACTTTTGTAATTGATGGTCTGATGGACATATTCCTTGAAATGCTTAGGGCATGGAAGGGGAACATGTGACTCTTCAGACCACAACTGGTCTGCTGTTGGGCCACAACTCCCATCATTCCTGACTATTGGCCATGCTGGCTGGTACTGATGGGAGTTGGAATCAAGAACTTCTGGAGGGACACAGATTCCACTTCCCTGTCTTAAGGGGAATTTCTTATATATATAAATAAAGTTAGGGAAGTTAGACAGAGGGTTAGAACTCTGAGTATTCCAAACAGGAGTGGGAGGCACTTGAGGAAATGGACTCTGATGGACTTGAGGAAATGGACTTTTGATTAATCCCCATCAGCTCCAGATATGTCCAGATCTACTGATGAGGCAGGAGTCCCAGAGGAAAGAGGCCATTAGAGACCATGGGGGAAGTTTCCCCACTGGAGTACAAGCAGGCAGGTTTAGAAACATCTCCCCAAGAGGGTTGGAGCATCAAGAGAAAATAGATTCTTCTGCTTATGCAGAACAGCCACCATCTGGCCAGGAATTCCCACAGAGACAGGGATTCTCATGAGTAGCATCTGATTTAAAAGCTTGGAGGATAGACAGGAAAACTTGTTGGAACAACTTCACAGCTCCCATGTAATCTTTAAACACTTGCCACTGATCTTGAATTCCTGGACCCTGGATTCTTGAACCTTGGCCTTGATCTTGAACCAATCTCATTGTTACTACCCCTTTGCTCCTGGGCTATATTCTGTTCTCTCCATGTTGCTGAGTTTGTAACATTAGTCTGCAATAATAAACATTCTAAGAATTGTAGCTGTGGAAGGGACCCCAAGCAGGTAGATAAAAACTGGTCCATTTGGTTGGCTGTTTTTTGTTCTTTTCTTTTGTTTTTTATAGCGCCTTCAAGGCTGCCACTCACTTCTCTGGGGCTGATGATCAGAATACAGATGACCTTTGAATTTAACATCCACTTGAACTTCTGGGGCCCCAGGAGGAGATGATTCAGGGAAACCTCCCTACTCACCTTAAGGGATGTGACTTTGGGAGAGGGATGGTGCGAGGCAGTCTTAGGGCAAGAGATGGCTCGTCTGAATAAGCATCAGGCTAGTTGACTGTAGGATTCCCGACTGACCTTTTCACACTGGCATTTACCTCTGCAGATCTTATTGGCAAATGTAAATAAATGTGGCCCTCATCCAACCCATTTATTCACATCATTTTCTCTTTATTTGCAGGAGCAGGTTTGACTGATAGCTCCAATGAGGACCAAAACCAGGATCAGTAGCTACAGTAAAAGAAACAGGGGAAATTGTAGGGCAACAAGGTGTTGTGACATCTAATGTTCTAGTACTAGAATCTGAAATTATCTGTTTGCTTATTTATTGGGTTTCAGCTGAGTTTTATTCAGAGTATGCTCATTGAAATTAATGGACCTAAGTTAGTCCTGTTCATCCATTTCAATGGGTTCACTCTGGCCACATATGAACCTTGGTAAGCAGATCATTTCACATGGTAAAACACAGAGGGCAGCATCTCTGGCTTCCTTCTAATCTAAAAGCGCCTGACTCATTTTGGGGTATTGTATGAACAATAACCTCTTCTTGTCCTCTTGCCTCCTATCCAAGCAACCAGAGCCGAGGTTGAACCTTGAATAGAATGGCTTGTTGATGAGGTCTAAATGCAGTCTAATGCAATTTGCCAATGAATTCAAGCGTTTCTGGATGGCCTGGCAAGCACCCTAAATGTGTATTGAGTTTGCTTTTGTAATCACAAGGCAAGCATGCCGGCTTTTTGTCATTTGCTTCTAAATTGGAAATTGTTTTTTCTAATCCAAGCGGTGTTGTTACAGTGTTTAATGCTAAACATACAGAACTGTTTTGCAGACCTTTTGTGAGCAATGTCGGAATTCCAACATAGAGCCAGAAAGGTGGTGTATAAAGAATTAATGCAAAAACATGGAAAACTGGACCTTTTTGGAGTCACTTGAGATGTTCAAGAGCAGGGATAAATGGATGGTTGACAGAACATCTGTGAGCAGCTCCCCATTTTTCTCTGCACACACAGAGAACCAGAATTTGGTGATGGCAATCAGCTGAATACTAGAAATAGAACCCTCATGTGAGTAGTAGAGATGGGAGTTTTAGCATGAATTGTTGATGCAAGGAATGGAGATCAGAAAGGCTTGTAGTAAGCATGAGGCAGAAACAGAGAGAAGGCAGACACACACCAGGAGAAACACTTGGAAGGGAATTGCTCTCAATACCAACACTAGAATAAAATGCAGTGGTACCTCGGGTTACATACGCTTCAGGTTACATACGCTTCAAGTTACAGTTATCACATAATGCTGGTTTATTAGCCTATTTAGGTGCCTCTCTCCATGTGTCACCTGAAGGGCATAATTATTGGGGGATGGAGAAAGGAAGAGGAAAGGGGGTAGCATGGTATGTGTGTAATTGTGTGAGAGATGTGTATATTCTGCCTCCACTATCACCATGCCTCTGAATACCGCTTGCTGGGAATTACACGTGCAGAGAGTGTTGTTGCACTACGACCAGCTAGGGAGCCTCCCATAGGCACTTGGTTGGCTGCTACGAGAACAGGATGTTGCATTAGATGGACCAATGGTCAGAAACAGTAAGGGTTTCCTTATGAGAGCGGCAGATGGAGGTAGAAAGAGGTTTTCATCTGTGGAGAGGGGACTGCTTTAAGGGAACACCATACTTTCTGCCAGGGCTTTTTTTCAGCCAGAACTCACCAGAACTCAGTTCTGGCACCTCTCAGGTGGGCGCCATTGCCATTCTAAGAGAACGAGGGAGGTGTTCATGGTGAGTTCCAGCACCTCTTTTTCTAGAAAAATAGCACTGCTTTCTGCACTGCAAATGATTATGGGTTCCTAACGTTGCAAGATGATGGGTATTTGTAATGTGCTGAAAAAGATTTTGGGAGCTGAAGGATTAAAAAAAGCACAAATCATTCCACTAAGACTTCTTTTTTGCAAAGTTTGGCTGACGTCAGGGCGAAAGCCGTAGCATGTTGGCAAGAAGGAATAGTTGTTTACAAAATCAAGCAAATGCCTCTGCTGTTTATGGAAGAAGCACTGCCATTTGGGCTCCGGCAAATAACTATTTTTTCAAGTGGTTCCTTGAAAGGAGGGATCACTGCATTCAGGAAAATTATGGCTCACCATTAACATTGAAAACATGAAAATTCAAATCACTTGTTTCTCCTCCGGCAAATTACAGTTTAGCTTGAATGACTAATTACCCTTACCCTGACCTGAAAGGAGAGCTGTTTTTCTCAATGACTTGCAGGTGATTCGCTCTTTTCCACCCATTTCCCCTCCTGAAACTAAAGCAACCCATTTGTATCAAATTATGCATGACAATTTTGGGATGGGAATTCAGAAAAGGAATGGAAGCCAGGCTAAACCTATTTCTTTTAGTGTCCCAGACCGAGTCTTCACAGGTAAGCACCCTGCTTTTCTCCTGTCCTGCCAATCATCCCAGTCATTCCTTGCACCCACTGTTTTCACAGTTGTTTAGGATTTAGAGAAGTTGTGATCCATAGTTTAGGTATGGAGTGATGACATCAACAACCACCTAACTGGTGGGAAACTGTGACATGTGATTAGACATACCTGTCAGGCAGTAATCAGGGTTTTTTAGGATTAGTTATGGAATTCATTCTCAAAGCAGGTTGGTTTGTGCTAGATTTGACTGAGGCCTGAATCCTGAACCAAAGTGGGCCTATTTGGAGGATGTGGGTCTCACGCCATTGGGCTGAGACAGCTGTAGATCAGTACAGGTTGGGATGAGCTACCAAGAGCTGTCAAAGGGTGGGGCATGAGCAGTGCTATTTTTCTAGGAAAATATGTGTTGGAGCTCACCATGAATGCCTCCCTTGTTTTCTTATAATGGCAATGGCAGCTGAAGTGCAGGTGGGTTTCCACAAGGCAAGACACAGTGATAACAGCAAGAACCTTTATTGAACTAACATAACTGGACAACAGAGCCAAAGCAACTGCTTATATACATTTCTGAAGGCCTGGGCCACTCCCACTCCCAACGTGATTGGCCGTCTAAACTTCCAAGCTGCGAATCATAACTCAGAGTTTAAGGGCCAATGGCAGAGGCCCAAATCCTGAAATGCCCTGTGATTGGATATCATGTATCGAATCTGAACACAGGAGCTCAGAATCCTTAGTCCAGACTCAAGCTCAGGCAAACACAGAGCACTGAATACATAACAGCACCCACCTGAGAGCTGTTGGGAAAAAAGCTCTGGACGCAAGACAGGCATGAGTGAGAAGAACTCCAAGAATCCACAAAAGGGAGAGATCTAGCAGAGGCTGCATCTTCATGAGAGAAGGTGGGAAGGGTATCTTTCCACTAGGCCTCTCCTGTTTCTTGCTACTGCCAAGTTTCTCTTCCTTGCTACCCCCTCCTGAAGCACCACCACCACGGGATCGGATCCTCCCACTGAACCCCCATTACCAAACCTATAAACTTAAAAATTCTTAGCCATACCCCCCAATTGTTTCAATGACAGATCTAGCATGCAGATCCTTGGCATGGGACATGATGAACTGGCCTGATCCAGAGGCCACAAGGAGGATGGGGAAGTGCACAGCATTGAGAAATGCTCCTTTGTTATCAGTATCTGTTAGTCTTATAGTTGCCCTGGATTCAACTTAATCCTCTGGAGCAATCTCTTGTTATAAGAATTCTAAGGTCTCAATATAGAATAAATATTCATAAATGCACACATATCTAAATATATAAACCATGTGTCTGAAATAGTACAGGAGAGCAAGCCATTTTGACTCTCCCAATGACCTCAAATATTCCTCTGCATTATGGTAGGCAAATGGGGAAAGCCTTCCCATTGATTTTTCACTTACAAATACTTTAGTTCCTGAATCCAGGTCACAGGCTCACCCTATTCATACACAAATATGCCCTTGAGACTGCTTAAGGGCATATTTGTGTATGAATAGGGTGAGCCTGTGACCTGGATTCAAGAACTAAAGTATTAACCATCACAAAAGAATGGCCAGGCTGCCCAGGTAATGCAATGAAGACCATTATCAGGTATCCTGGCAGACAGGATTTCTGCTGTAGACTGCCTCCTATGATGTATATATGATGGTTTGGGGGTGGTCTTTGGCTAAGGGGGTTGGGCAATGTAAAAAGTCTTTAAAGGTTCCTGCACACTTTTGTTCAGGGTTTCTCCCTCCTTGGAAGGAGAGGAGGGAACACTGTTGCAACAGAAAAATGAATATCTGCCATATCCATTGAATCCTACCTCCACCCATTCTTCTCTGGCCGATCATGGACTTAGGGGAGTTGGGCAGCAAAAGCCAAACCCCAATTTTTACATCACTCTGCTGTAGACAATGGCTTCTCAAGGCCCCACAGCATAGTGATGTGATTACATACCATTGGGGATGGTGAACATCATCCTTGGAAGATGGATATCAGACTTGGATAAATCATTACTTAGGTTTCCATTGTCAGCATAAGGGTTCTGAGACTGCAATGAGATGTAGCAGTGAATCAGTTATCAGAGCTCCCACATTTTTTAAATAATAAAAAAACAGATGTGGAGGAACCATCTGATTGGAGCCACAATGCTGGAGGCTGCCTGCATCTCCACAATTGTCCAATGAAATACTCCCCCCCCCAAAAAAAAGCTGCTGTCATTTTATTCAGATGCTTTCCCCATGCCAACACGTGTAATGTTGGGGTTCTCATCTGATTCCATTCTTTGGGGCTGCTATTACCGTATTTTTTGCTCTATAAGACTCACTTTTTCCCTCCTAAAAAGTAAGGGGAAATGTCTGTGCATCTTATGGAGCGAATGCAGGCTGCACAGCTATCACAGAAGCCAGAACAGCAAGAGGGGTTGCTGCTTTCACTGTGCAGCGATCCCTCTTGCTGTTCTAGCTTCTGAGATTCAGAATATATTTTTTTCTTGTTTTCCTCCTCCAAAAATTAGGTGCGTCTTGTGGTCTGGTGCGTTTTATAGAGCGAAAAATATGGTAATTTTTTTAAGACAACAAGACAGCTGACTATGGAACTTCTTGCTGTTAGAGCTTGTTTGGTTAACATCTTGAAAGAACCAAGCCCTAAATGTAAGCACTGCATGCTTTCTTACTCAAATAAATGTTTCTGTTTCAGGGTGACAGTGACTGGAGAAATCCTTCTCTTCGAGCCAGCTTTTCTGCTCCTAAGAGTCTGAATCTTTGGAAATTCCTTAATTGTTGTCACAGAAAATCATACCAAATAGGTTTTCTTAGAGACCAGGGACCAGGGACTCCTGCACATGAAAATGACGATGGTTGTAGTATATTTTTAAGGTAGCATTTTTAAGCACACTTACTGGGAAGAATGTGTTTTCTCTAAGCATTACTCCTGAGTAAGCATACTTCAGATCCAGGGGTGCTTGACTGAAGTTAGTAGCATTTGCATGCATTTGTGATCTGCCTTTGTTTGATGTCTTCACACTGACTTGGTAAACACCACAACTGATTTAAGCATTTTGCTTGGACGTTTCTTTTAGTATTTGGGCTGGGCCAATGATCCTCCAATTACTGTAACTTATCAAGGCTTTTCTCCCCCCCCCTTTTTTTTTTACTTTTTGGTTCACTGACTAGTTTTCCTCTTTCATTAACCTTCTTAAGCCACCTAAATGATTCAATAAAACAAATGTTTCTTTAATGTTAATTTAACACAGCAGCTGTAACATTTTAAGCTCGGCGTTTTAAGGTATGGGATTCACTAGGGGGCATTATGTGTGTTGCCGCTTAAAGTACTTTGGGGCTATTTGAATAGAGCAAAATGTGTTTTTTGACATTTCCATGTGATTGGGGAACCTTAAATGCTACACAAAAAACAATTAGTAACAGAGAGTAGCCTTGTACAGTGTCAGACCATTGACCCTGTAGCTTATTATTGCCTGTCCTGGTTGGCAGAAACTGTTTCGGTTTCATAGAGGGAATATCTCCAGTCCTACCTGGAAATACCAGAAGTGTGAAACTGGGACATAGCTGTCAACCTTCCCTTTTTTTTTGGCAGGAAATTCCCTTATTCCAGCACCATTTCCCGCTGCTTCCTGCTGCTATCCCAGATTGTTAGATATCCCGTAGACTGTCCCTGGGACAGGTGAGGCTGCTGATCCCATATTTTTGAGGCTGCTGATTCCTTATTTTCAAATCTGAAAGTTGACAGCTATGAGCTGGGACCCTCTGTTTGCGAAACAAATGCTCTATCCTGGAGCTACTGTCCAGTTCTGCAGTGTGGTGAGGTGAGGCTAAGCCCAGCTGGGATGTAAGACAAGGCAAGGGAGGGCATAATTCAATCAGAACAAAGGGCAAGACAAGATTCAGCCTAGAAACTCTGAAGTTACTCCAGCAAGAGCAAGCTAAAACTGAACCCTTCTCTAGTAACAGACCCTCCAAGTGTCCCTGTTTTCAAGGTACAGTCACGGACTTATAGAAGCCATCCCAGTTTCTGATTTGATCCTGGAATGTCCCGCTTTTCCTTAGGACATCACTATTTTCATTAGAGAAATGTTGGAGGGTCCAGCCTGATTATGAGCACCACCTGTTGCAAGACGTTGCTTCCTTACAGGGTCCCAGCGTTCTCCAGCAATCTCCAATTGCTATGGAGCAGGGGAGCCTCAGGTGTTCCTAGGTCTTCTGCGGTGGAATCATCCAAGTCAGAAGATGACAGTGCCACATCCAATGAAAAATCATCTGACATGGGCCTTAAATGGACTGATCCATCCCTACCTGCGTGCCTATATTAGGAAATATCTCCTATCGCTTAGTCCTATGGGCATATGGTTACCTCCCTTCGGATTTGAGATCTTGCCTGCCATGGACTATTCTACCTGCCTCAAACCTATTTGACTACCATATCTGGAAACAGATCCATACTTGCCTTGGGTTGTGCTAATTGTGTCTGATGTCTGACCCTTCTGGATGCTCCAGCTGATGTCTGACCCTTCTGGATGCTGACTCAGAATATTAGTGTGGTCTCAGAAAGTGGTATACAGAGATTCACTACTCCTGTAAATGCATGTTCAATGGACTGATATCAGAGCTAATTACCAAGGATAGACTAATCTTCCACGAATTTTTCTAATCCTTTCTGAATTCATCTGAACTACTGGCAATACAGATTGTGGGGTTGAATTCTAGATTCCATTTTACTCAATGCCAAGGAAACATAACACCATTGGATTGACAGAAGCTTCTTGAAAAGTATCCAGCAAAATCATGAGTCTGTAATTGAAGCTTTATTTTTCATATATTGGTTAATGCTTGCCTTTTTCTGTTTACTGTAGGTATTGGAGGGTATTTACTTCTGTGACTGACTGTTGTGTTTTTAATGACCATATTATTCATATTTGCTGCACTGACACCATCATCATCTATCCTGATCTTGGCTGGCTAGTACTCTTCAACCTATTTCCATATGATTAGATTCCAGAAGGTTATACTCTAAATGCTCACACTGAACTTGGAAGAGAACAAATGACCTAGAAATTCAAAGTAATGAACTGGTGCTTATATTTGCTGTTGCTGTTCTAAGAACTCAAAAGGGAAAAGCTGAGCCAGCATCGAATCACCATATTAAACCATTGTCATGAGTTTCTTGGTCGAAGTTTTAATAAAGACTTAAGTTACGGACTGGGGAATATGCACTTAAAAACTGCTCACAGCTTATAGAAATGCCAGATGCCTTTGCATCCATTTCCTGAGCAAAGGTAAAACTATTGCCAATCCTTCCCCCGCCCCTCCGCCCCAACAACAGGTTGTAAAGGATCATCTTCTCCTCGAATCAATATGGAAAATGTGATGGAAATCAGTATGAGTGACGTTATTTCAGAGAGAGATTTTTGCCTGGATCTTAAGTGCATATTGATCTCATATAATGCAGTATTATGTCCTTTAATTACTCTGCAGTATGCAATTTGTATAATGTTATCTGCTTAAAGCAGCTCTTTCCCATTAGCCCCAAAGTTCATTTGTCTTTGAGAGGAAAAAATTTTACGGAAATGATTTTGTAAAAAGACCCAGTAGTTCTAAACGTACACACAATGCCTGGCGAAGTCACACTTTCGTACATTTCAGCCCACCCCAGCTCCTGACAGCTGTGCTGTAACTAGTCATTTTTATTCATAGAACAGGCACCCAATTTCATTGCCACCCCCTCATCCCTGGCTAACACTCAATTTTAAAAAGGAAGATAAGTATATAGGTAAAGAAGTTAAAGGTCTAGAACAGGATTTGAAGCTACTGGTAAAATCTGAGACAAGCTTGGAATGGTTGTGGACTTGTGCGGTGCGATATGGTGCATATTTACTCCACAGAGTGGGTACAAGGTTGCATCCTTAGTGGTACTGCTGCTGCAAATCCAGGTTTCTATTGCTCACATAGCTTTTGTTGAATAGTGGGTAGACATGGCAGATGACACTGCGATTTCTCCAAAGCAGCTCTTTATTTTGTAAGCTGGAACAGAACTGAACAGCAAACAGCTCAGCCGGCCTGCTTTTATTGGAGCCGGCTGTCAACATTGTAGCAACAACAACCCAGGGTTTCCCGCCTAAAATAACTGACGTGGACCTGAGTGAAAACTATCTACAGTATCCCCCTGCTGGCCCAGCGTAAGAACTTCAGTACATAACAGCTTTCTTCTACTTTGAAACAAAATAAAAAATTTCCTTCCAGTAGCACCTTAGAGACCAACTAAGTTAGTTATTGGTATGAGCTTTCGTGTGCTTACAGGAAAAAGCCAAAGGAAGAAAAAGCTTTTCTCAGTGTACCAGATGATCTGTAAAATGTCCTCACTGGAGGAACCCAATTGCAGTCGTTAACAGTCATCAACAGGTTTACCACACCTATCAGCCAATCACCCATTCCCACCGCCCCTCTGAGTAATACCCCTCCCCACCCTCTCACTACATATAAGGGTCTGGTGACTTCTGTTTCAGTGTATCTGAAGAAGTGTGCATGCACACGAAAGCTCATACCAATAGCTAACTTAGTTGGTCTCTAAGGTGCTACTGAAAGGATTTTTTAAATTTTGTTTCGACTACGGCAGACCAACACGGCTACCTACCTTTCTTCTACTTTGACATTGTTGTGTTCTCAACTGTGTTCATTGTCTTCACTTATCACTCCGAGACACTGGTTCTATGCACATTAACGCACAGTGGGATTGCGTCGATGACTCCTGTCTTAGTTGCTCCCAGCCTCCTCCCTCCTTTCATCTGAAGCTGTGAAAGAGCCTGTGCACATACAATTTTCTATTTATTTTTTTAAGCTTCTTTTTTTAAAAAAATAAAAAATAAAATATTTATTTGGTTTTTCAAAATTAAATTTTACAGAGATATATCAAACATAAATGATAAAAACAAGATTCCAATGACTCTCCTGGACTTCCATCCTCCCCTTTGTGGGTCCTATTATTAATCATTTCCTCCTGCATCTTTTATGATAATCCAAATCCTTTACATCTTCCATTATGTCCAGAATTAAACCTTAAACTACAAGTGATATTCCAATCCTACTAACGATTTTAACTGTTTACAATGGCCTTTAAGATAGGTTATAAATTTTCCCCATTCCTTATTAAAATTTTGGTCTTCCTGATTTCTGACTCTTCCAGTCATTTTTGCCATTTCAGCAGCACATACAATTTCTAGGTGCACAAGTTCACTTCCTGCCATTGGGAACCCTGCAAAAGGAACGAATCTATGCATGTACCCTTCAACAGTTCAGACCTTCAGTTGAACGTGCAATAGCCAGGGGCAGGGACAAGAGGTCAGGGGCCACGATTCCATCCACCCACGATTCCATGCACTTACTATGCATGTGATTGTCATCTAAATAGGGAAATTGTAGACGCTAAGTGATTCTGTGGTTGACCTGATGAGGTGTCTGGGGGCCGGGGAGGTATCCCTACACCGCTGCAGAATGCTGGTATGGTGATAGTGGTGGAGGATGGATGTTTGAATACTCTTTCATAGGAAAAACAACAAGACTACCCATATAAGATCAGCATATCCGGGAGATGCAGATTCCTTTTCACTGGCATCTAGCTTTAAGTCTATAAGCATTTAGACATGCAACCTCTCCCGTGCATGGGAGGGAGGTGGGAAACCTCTGGCCCTCCACATGTAGTTGGCAGGAGTGGCGCATCTGGATTTTGCCATCTGAGGCAAAATGGGAATTTGCTCCCCTACCTTTAGGTGGGAAGGCGAAGGGGCAGTGCCCTTGTGGGTGCCTTCACCTACCCCGGTGCCAGGGAAGCGGTGCTAGTTCAGCATCCTGGTCTCAGAATGGCCAACCAGATGCCTATAGGAAACCTGCAGGCAGGACTTGAGGGCAACAGCACTCTTGTTATGGCTTGGTCTCTCCCACAAACGCACAATGTCTCTGGCTGTTAATTATTTCAGATTTATTGCGAAAACAAGAAACTAGGACGGAGCTCCTCTACTCATCGTCCTCCCCAGAAGATGGAGTTGCCCAGACTGAGCTCCTCCCACTTCCCCAGCATGAAAGCCCCCACCTTCTCTTCCGGTATCTTTTGCACGTCTCGGCCACTTTTGAGATCCTACGAGATTTGGGAGAGAATTCGTCCTGTATTCCAACATCTCACTCACTATTGGAGCTCTCACACAGCTGCCTGTCACTCTGGCCCTGTTTTTCTTCTCCCCTTTGTTCAGAGCTCAGATTACAGCTGCTCTCCTCCTCCTCCTCCTCTCTGTCTTCTGCTGCTAACTGTCCTCTCCCTATGCCTGCTTCTTCTCCTCCTGTCAGCATCTGAGCTTCACTGAAAACTCTCCCCTCACCTGCCTTCCAGCAACTGGCATTCAAGAGCATTGCATCCCTTGATAGTCTTATCCCTCATAAAAGATCTACCGAATGGAGCCAGTGTTAATATATGGAAGGCACCATGTTTGTCCTTAATCACTGTGAAAGCCAAAACTGGTTCTATGCTTGCTAGGCTTGTCTGAAGCAAGTTTTCCCCTAGAGAGACAAATTTAACATCCCACCCCCCCTACTGGGGGCTTAAAAACTGGATTTTAAATTTTAATTATCATGTTCATTTTAAACAACGTTCCCTCAAACCTTGGCATGCCTTTACTTTTTCATATGTTAATCAGACCTGCCATATGTTTTAGAGATTTTGTGCTCATTTGGAGAAATAATCACCACGGTTTGAGCCAAATTCAATAGCTTGATGAAAAGCACTCTTGTGGAGTAACTGCCCATCAGCTTCCCATACTGTGACAAAATGTTTATTGCATTACTGTGAATGGCGGCCCTTCTGTTCTTGAAGCAGAGCTCTCGTGTATTCAGTTTTATAAATCAATATAACCATTACAAATGGTTTGATTTCTGAGATACAGTTGTTTGGGGTAGAATGCTTCTTGGTCAAGAAGTGTATACATTGCATGCAGCTTACACGATATATAGTAGTATACACATAGCCGGTGAAGTATAGCAGTCAGTAGTGGGTAGTGTTGGCAGGGTGGAGGTGCTTGCCGGACTCTTGGCAGATGTCTCACTGCTGCTTACTGGGAATGGGAAGAGGTGAGGTGGCAGTGCAGTCAGCGTGGTGCAAACATACTAATGGAGTCAATATGGCACATCTGACACTACATTTGCACTGCACCATCCTCCCCAGTGGCCCTCCCTTCCCAGCAAGGAGCAGTGAGTGGACTGCTGGGAACTTAGATAGATACCTCTGCCCCAACGCACAATCTGCTACTGATAGTAGTTAAAATTAGATTGGAATACAGGAGACCTTCCTTAACCATGAAACTCAGCTTACTCTCACCATCTCTGGCTGTTGGCCGTGTTTGCTGGGACTGGTGGGAATTGTAGTTCAACAACATGGGGGAGTCAAAGAGCCCCCCTACCCCTACTCAGCACCCTTAACAAACTATGGTTTCCAGGATTCTTGGGGGAAAGTCATGTTTGAGTGACATGATACTGCTTTAAATGTATAGTGCAGTTGGGGCACTAGTCACCACGGGCATATCACTAAACTCCCCGATGCAGCAGGAGAAAAGGCTGCATGAGGCACGCCATCTATGTGGGGCCATGTGGGCTGAATCGCCCCAAAAAAAATTCACTGAGGGGTCTGGGCCTCCTCAATATACCACAGCTAGGAGGGCCCCATCAGGTCCTCCTGTGGCTGCAGCTAGGCCCCATTGGGCCTTTTGGACAACGCAGCAGGCCCTGATGGGTTGGGAGCTCCAGCATGCTTGCACTGCCATGGCTGGTAGTGTTGGCAAAAACAAAGAGAGCGGGGGGGAGGTCAGTGCATGGGGTAGCCCCTGGGGCAACAGTGGTGGGTCTGCCTCTGGTTTGGGTGGCAGAATGTCTTGCACCAGTCTCAACTCTCGTCTTGGACCTTGACTGAGAGAAGAGATACTTTAAGAGAAATGCAGGGTGAAGGGCAATATATAAATTTCATAAACGATGAATAAATAAATAGGATGCAGCAATTCACACTGGAATTTGTTGTTGTTTAGTCGTTCAGTCGTGTCCGACTCTTCGTGACCCCATGGACCAGAGCACACCAGGCACTCCTGTCTTCCACTGCCTCATGCAGTTTGGTCAAACTCATGTTGATAGCTTCGACAACACTATCCAACCATCTCGTCCTCTGTCGTCCCCTTCTCCTTGTGCCCTCCATCTTTCCCAACATCAGGGTCCTTTCCAGGGAATCTTTTCTTCTCATGAGGTGGCCAAAGTATTGGAGCCTCAGCTTCAGGATCTGTCCTTCCAGTGAGCACTCAGGGCTGATTTCCTTAAGAATGGATGCGTTTGATCTTCTTGCAGTCCATGGGACTCTCAAGAGTCTCCTCCAGCACCATAATTCAAAAGCGTCAATTCTTCGGCGATCAGCCTTCTTCACACTGGAATATATGGCCATATATATCTGGGGTGTGTGTATTTGTTTGTTTGCTTGCTTGCAGTGCATGCCATCCAAATAGTAACATCCATGGCCACTTGATGCAATTATTAGAAGCAAAATGTAACAAAATAACCAGCATGCTTCTGAGTCACGTGCAATTCTTCATCAGGCTAGATATTAAGCAATGCAGAACCAGCTTGATGTAGAAGCTGTGACATCTGCATCCAGTCACTGTCCTGAGCGGTAGCAGGGAGGAGAGAGCAAACCTAATTCGATTAGGCTCCACTGAGTGCTTTGCAGGTTTCAAGTTGCACCCAGGGCTGCCCCTAGAACTGCTGGGACAAAGAAAACACACAATGCTTAATCCCTGCCATTTGAAAACATAAAATCCAGCTGTTCAAATGACAGCAAACCTTAATCTGTGCACATAGATTTACACTGGTCTGCTGAAAAGAGTCTGATATTTGCCAGTTAAGGCTAGTTGGAATGAGATGGGAACTGTAATCTGACATGCGTATGTGAGCACGTACTGCAAATGGCTAACATGCACCACTGCTCAGAGGCAGAGATGAAATGAGTCCTAGGTGTTTCCTTCCAGTGAAGGGATAACAGGGTCCACATCTTCCTTTCAGTGTGTGACTGCTGACTTCAGCTGGTACTTTCATTCCGACACCCATTGCCTTCCCTTCCCTATTAAACCTTCTGTACCTACAGCAATGGCAAGCCTGGTGGGAGTCCTGAGGTGACGGCTGTCACTTTGACATTCTATCAACCACCAAAGTCTGCTCGGCTGAAAATAGATGGCAGCCAGGGCAAATGTATGGAAAGACAAAAATGTAGAAAGAGAATGTCATGGATTCTTAAGCAGAATGCCCGCTGAACCTAAGCCTGGCTTCTTAAAATTGTAATTTTCAGGCTAACTGGAGTAGCGAGACTGGCTGATAATTATTTGGGTCAAGCACGCTGCTCGTATTTGAGAACACAGATTGTTTCTGGAAAAGGATTAAATGGCAGGACCTCACAAATTCAGAGGATCTCAGATGCAGGCATTAGATGAGTTGCATATTCTCTCTCTCACACACACACATGACATAGCTAGAAAAGCTAATTCAAGGGTTGAAGTATAGCAGAGTGACAGCAGCCTCTCCATCCAGGTCTGAGCATAGAGAGCACTCACCCAGACATTTGTGGTGTCATTTGAAACACTTAACCCTAGATGATCCTTAAAGGGGGGGGGGGCTATTTCCTCCCGACCTTGCACTTGGTGTAAGGCAGCTTCCTGTTTTCCAATGCAGATCATTAGAACCACCTCTTCTTACACAAAGGAAGAGGTGCAAGACTCCCTGAGATCTTTTCCCCATGCATGATAGTTCAGTGCACTTAATCAGGATAGTGGTACTTTCAGGTTAGGGGGTAGAGTTAAGAGCCCATGCATCAGAAGGAGCATAAGGAGCTCCAACACTACAAGGCTGGCTAGCCACATTCTGAAATAAGTGAAATAATACACGTTATGCCCCAAAGAGGGAGATAAGACCATAAAGTTTAGGGTCTGACATTGCACACTGGCATAGGACTTCAGTGAGAATTGATCTGTAGTCCCTTCCGTGTATAAAAAATTGGAGGACCTAAGACAGCTTTCTCCATCCTGATGGCCTCCATATGTTTTAGACTCGAGGTCCCATCATCCTTAAGCATTGACCAAGCTGGATGGGGCTTATGAGAGTTGGAGTTCCAAACATCTGGAGGGCAGCAGGTCAGGAAAGAAGACTCTCCAGCAATCTAGCTGTAAGGCTGAAAGGTGCACAGCAGCTTCTTCAACCTAAATGCTCTGAGCAGCATTCTTTAAAAATAGTCCAGCAATGACCTGATAGAGTAGTCAAGGAAGCCTGCTATAATTGTCAGAGATTGCCTGCAGGTATGAAGGAAACCAGTGTAAGGTGTATGACTAATCTGAGATAATGCCACCCTTAAAAATGTAACCTGTGAAGAACTTCAGCATTCATGATCACATTAAGTTGTACTCCCACTTGACATTCCACCTTCCTGAAACACAAACACACACACACACACACACACACACCCCTACACACTCCCATTTGGGTACACTGTTTAGGCCACAGAGGTCAGCAAACTTTTTCAGCAGGGGCCGGTCCACTGTCCCTCAGACCTTGTGGGGAGCTGGACTATATTTTTTGTGGGACATATGAATGAATTCCTATGCCCCACAAATAACCCAGGGATTCATTTTGAATAAAAGCACACATTCTACTCATATTAAAAACACCAGGCAGGCCACACAAATTACCCAGAGATTCATTTTAAATAAAAGGACACATTCTACTCATGTAAAAACACACTGATTCCTGGACCGTCCACGGTCCAGGATTTAGAAGGCAATTGGGCCGGATCCGGCCCCCGGGCCTTAGTTTGCCTACCCATGGTTTAGGGGATATGGAAAGGTTAACTGACACATACCAAGAAAATGCATATGGAAAACATTGGATCAGAATGACTGTTTTGCTGTCTGCTTGCTCTTAAACAACTGGAAGCAGCAGAGCATGGCGTTTGCGTTATTATTTTATCTAGCTCAACATTTCCCTTGCTTGCACTCAATTTGGATTTGTAAAACATTTTTGTGTGCATGTCTGGTTTTCTGATTCCAGGCAGATGGGAAGGAACTAGGTTGCGTTCCTGGTTTTTTCTTTTTTTCTTTTTGCCACTAGTTTAAGATTAAAAGTAAAGAAATTGGGGGGGGGGCGATAGAAAAGAAAAGAAAATCTTCATCCTTTAAGAATTCATTTGCAACTTCTGTGGCCGTACCTTTAAGTCTTATAAAGTGTTTCCTGCTGAAATGTCATGCTGGCTAGAATTCAGCAGCAAATAAATATTGCTGTCCTCACTAATTTGAAACAGTATGAGTTTTAAACCTCTAGCTGCAGGAGATTTATTAAGATTGCAGTTTTCATCACCCTCCCTTCAGTCCATCAAGGCAGGTCAAAGCTGCATAAAACATTTTCTTAAAAGTCCCTGCAATTTCCATTTCTTTAAAATCTGCCGCCTAAGAGAGCAATTGCATCTGGGGCCAGAGTTTGAAAGAGCGGCAATGTGTACCCCTTGTAAAAAGTTTTAATCTAACTTTAGTTATTTGTTGGAGGGAGAACATTTGTGCGTGTTATTGAATAGTGAGTTTATGAACAGAAAATATTCCTGTAAACAGCTATTCTCACTACATTTTCCATTACTACTGAAGCCTGCGTTTTAAATCATTCCATTCCTAGAAGCAGGATTTTGGAGCGAGTTTATTCCCCCCCACCCTCAACCCACTCTCTGCAGATCTGTGTGCTTTAAACACTTGTTTACTGTAGATACAAGGGTTTCAACTGATGAGGCCTTCCATTTCCTGAGAGGTGTGCCCAGTTACTGCACAGGAAAGGAATTATTTCAGGTCTGGATAAGGGTTTGGAGGTGCATGAGATTTCCTCCATGATCATCTTGTCCATGGCCTATACCCTATTAACAGTTCCAGATTAGCTCATATACATTTAGTGATTAGGACCAAAAGATAAGCAGACAATGGTGGAATTTACTGTAGTGCAAAGCAGGGGAAATCAGCGCTTCCAAATCTCCCAATTTTCCAGGGACGTCCCAGATTTACAGAAGCCATCCAGGTTTCTGATTTGGTCTGAGAATGTACTGTTTTCCCTTAGAACATCCCTATTTATTTCCAAGAAATGTTGGAGGGTGTGGTAAAGCTAAAGGTACCCCTGACCATTAGGTCCAGTTGCGGATGACTCTGGGGTTGCGGCGCTCATCTTGTTCTATAGGCCAAGGGAGCCGGCGTTTGTCCCCAGACAGCAATGGCATATTAGAATTGCTAAAATATTTTAAAGTATGCAATGCCCTCATTTGCATGTAACACCAAACAATGACTTAGCTCAAGCGAGGTTCCCGGAGGTACTTGGAGAGGAGATTGTTGCTGATTTCCTGATCCTCAGTCATTTTGTTGCTGCACTCTGCTGTGTTAAGCCATAGTTTCATTTAGCATGCCATCAAAACCCAGGATTGTGGTTTAGCTCTCCCAAGCAAGCTGCAAACCAAAGAACAAACCTTGATTACAGTTTGTGTTTTCTGGAGACAGCTTGACCAGGCTCAGACAGCACACTAAGCCAAACCATGGCTTAGCTCAGCACAGCAGCAAAACGACTGGGGAGGAAGTCACGGTCTGTCCAGGAGCCTGCATGTTTGCTCAATCATGCTAAGACATAGTTTGGCTTACCGTTATGTATGAACCAAGCCATAGTCTTAAACTGGAACCTGGCAAAGATTCAAAACTATTTAAAACTAACTCTAGACGCAGTGATAGCTACATACCAGGTCAACTTGTACAAGAATGAGTGATATTTAATTTTACAAAATTTATATACCACTTGGTTGTATCAAAACCTCCAATTTCTTAAGACCAGTCTTTATGTGCAGTCTTCTGCTGTCCAAGTTTCATCTGCTGCTCACTTTTTGTAATAGTTTTATTTAAGTAGAAGCCAAAACAAAGCCTAAAGAACATTCGGAGTCGAGCCACAAATTTTAGCTCTTAATTTCCTGGCTGCCAGCGCAAATAAAGAAGCATGCAAAGTAACATAATTTTCATTGGCACAAAGCAAAAAACTCATTAAGTGTGACAAAAAAATTCTTGCGACTGAACTCGTACAATTTTTTTTCCATGAGGCTCTTTATAAAGAGGACATTGAGTAATGTAGTGGACAATATCCTCTACAACCATTTTACAAGGCACATAAAAGAACTGCTCCAAGGGCAATTTCTTATAACCACCATCCAGAAAAGCATAGGGTGTAACATTTAGAATCCCTGTGTTATTATATACAGATGGGATGTTACCTGTATATGCTGAGGCCTCATTTGCACCACAGTTTTAAAGCAGTATCATGAATTTCAATAGGGATGTGTGCCAAAAACTGCAGCCAAGATGATTAAAGACCTGTAATCCAAGCCTTATAATAATAATATTTTTATTATTAATTATTAATTATTTAATTTTATTATTTATACCCAGCCCCTATGAAGAAGGGTTGAGGGAGTGGCGTATGTTGAGGCTAGAGAAGACTGAGAGGTGATATGATAGCCATCCTCAAATACCTAAAAGATTGTCACATGGAAGATGGAGCAAGGTTGTTTTCTGCTGCTTCGGAGAGTATGGCCAGAACCAATGAATTCAAATTGCAAGAAAGGAGCTTCTGGATAAACATTAGGAATAACTTTTTGATGGTAAGTGCTGTTTGACTGTGGAATGGGCTACCTCAGAAGTAAGGTGAACCCTCCTTTATTAGAGATTTTGAAATGGAGTTTGGATAGCCATCTGCCAGGAATTCCTTAGCTGTAATTTCTGCATTGCAAGGGGTTGGACTAGATGACCCAACTCTATAATTCTATTATTCATACTACTTGGTGATCCCCCCCCCCAATAATCTTTGGAATTTAGATTGGGAAGGATACTGTGAGTTGCTAGGAGGTTCATATTCCCTTCACAGAGCTGCAGTTCCCAGAGTTGATTCCTAGTTTGCTTCAAGTTAACAACAACAACAACATACTTATGCCCCACCCATCTGACTGTGTCACCCCAGCCACTCTGGGCAGCTTCCAAAAAAATAAAAACACAGCAAAACATCAGACATTAAAAACTTCCCAATACAGGGCTGCCTTCAGATGTCTTCAGGAAATTGTGTAGCTGTTTACCTGTTTGACAATGAACAGGATGGGCGCCACTACCAAGAAGGCCCTCTGCCTGGTTTCCTGTAACTTCACTTCTTTCAGTAAGGGAACCACTAGAAGGTCCTCAGAACTGGACCTCAGCATCCAAGCTGAACGATGGGGGTGGAGATGCTCCTTCAGGTATACAGGTATGCATCTTTTGTATTATGTTTTAGTGTGTCTTCTTCCTCCTCCTCCTCCTCCTCTTTCTTTCATTCTTTATTTTTTCTTTTGCAAAAGAAATTATGCAAAGACAATCATTTTCATGTCTCCAGCACACTTGTCATAACCTATTTTTGCCTTCCTTTAGCAAATGCATCGGCTGCAGATGCTGAGCTGCACAGCTCGTGCTCATACAACCTTCACTCTGCGCCCAGTGCAAGGGGGGAAAAAATTCCATCTGCTGAGCAAAAGCTGATCGGCCAGTTTCCAGTTCATCATTATGTCCTGCTTGCCTGCTTCTGCAAAGGCCAAGTTCAGCAGCTTGGAGGCAGCTTTTCCTAGATGAGATTCTTTTTCAAGTACCGCTACACACAGAGATGGATTTAAGGGGATATCTGTTTGTAGCATGTCCAACATAGTTTTGCATATGCTTTTTTCCAGAACCTCTGTATTGGCAGGCAAGACAAAAACATGTGTATGCTATTTCCCGGTTCCTTGCTACATTGCCAGCATTATCTTGGGACCAATCCAAAGAACACTAAGTACCATGGTGATGTGTAAGACTACTGTGTCCAGATAGAATGGATTGCTTGAGGAGAGGCTTTGGTCCCCTGTAATCTCTAGTGTGGAATGGGTGACTAACAGAACGTTTTCCTCGCAAAAATGTGCCCTTGGGTTTCAGACGTCAGAAGGATTGGAAAGAGTCTTTCCACATTGTTTGTTTCCACCAGTTACTTCTTGATTCTTGGTGTAGGTATGCAGAAATAAATAATAATAATAAAAACATATGGGTGTCTACAGACCAGAGATATTTTTCAGCCAGAGCGTACAGGAGCTCAGCTCTGGCACATCTCAGGTAGACAGCATTGCCATTCTAAGAGAACAAGGGAGAAGTTCGTGGTGAGCTCCGTGAGAGCCAGTGTGGTGTAGTGGTTAAGAGCGGTAGACTCGTAATCTGGTGAACCGGGTTCGTGTCTCTGCTCCTCCACATGCAGCTGCTGGGTGACCTTGGGCCAGTCACACTTCTCTGAAGTCTTTCAGCCCCACTCACCTCACAGAGTGTTTGTTGTGGGGGAGGAAGGGAAAGGAGAATGTTAGCCGCTTTGAGACTCCTTCGGGTAGTGATAAAGCGGGATATCAAATCCAAACTCTTCTTTTTCTTTTCTTCTAGAAAAATAGCACTGCTACAAATAGGCAACAAGTTGTTTGCTTTTTAAGAACCCACGGCTTGTATTGCAAATATCAGTGTTATGTAGTAATGGACAACCCCTTAGTGTGGTTCGAGTAAATGCTGGTCTTCAGCTGGGGGGCCTGATCCAAGTTGGGTTGCAACAGGAGCACTATCACCTTGCAAATGTATGGTAAAAAAAAATATGAAATTGGTCTCCAAATGCATGTTTGGGTTAAAAGTGGATGTCAGGTATCGAAAGGTTGATGATACCTGGATTAAGAAATGGATTTAGCAAACCACTTCATTTCCGCAGTGTGGTTTGCCTCCACACTGTCAGTGCTTTGCTGAAGGGCACATGCTGGAAATTAAAGCCAGAAGTCCACTTAAAACAAAAAACAAACATGGACTTTGTGCAGTTAGGAAAGTGACAGGGAAATGCGCTACAAGGTGAATTAGCGATTAAGAGGAAGACATGTAAACACCCCACAGGCAAATAGGGATGAATGGTCTTTATATAACCACCCTGCAAGCAGATCAAAATGAGTGTTCCGTAAGGAGTGGACATAGTCTAACTTCCATGTAAGGTTTGTGCAAGCAACTCAGGATGAATAGTCACTAAACAGGTAATCCAGATGATCCCTTAGTTTCTTCAATAATGTTTTGACAAACAAAAAGTATCTAAGTATTACTGGTGCAAGCTATCCCTAGCCATCTGCACAGAGTGATCCAGGTGCCCTACATCCACATAAAATATTTGCACAATGTTGGCTGACCCACAACCAACCCTTTCCAAACAAAAGCCTGCTTGGTCAGATGCATATTTCAGTAATCAATCAAGAGAGATTGATTATCATTAAAGAAATGCTATATATGTGCCTACAAAAACAGCTGGCTTGGGGTGTCTGGTCCAGGGGGCATGGAATCTTACTTGAAATTCCAGTCAGGAGAAGGACTTCTTTGAGAATCAGACTTCAGTTTATAATATTTATTTTACTTACATATTTTTTTTACAATCATATATATATATATATATATATATATATATATATATATATATACACTCTCCTTTTTACCCCACCCTTCCTCCCAAAGGGAGCCCAGCCTAACATTACAAGCCAGAGCATTTTTCATCCAAGGATGTACAGATTTCCATGATCCCTTCACTGGATGCATTGCACATTTTGCCTGTTTTGCCTGTACATTCACAGAGCGGATGGGAATGACATAACATGCCTAAAAAGAACAAATAATGAGAAAATGAGAAACGCCCCTCTCTAGCACTTCTTCACCAACTTTTTTTTTTAAGACATGCACATACTCTAATAAGGAAAGTAATCTTAAGAGAAAGAGGCTTCAGTAAGAACTTGCACTGGCTCAGCAATTTAAATTCTACACTAACAACCTGGCGAACCAGAGCATCTGATTTACTGCAGGCTGAAATGGAGAAATCGATAGCCAAACAGATTTCCCATAATGCTTAGTTGTTTTGTTTTCACTAATTGAATGGCTTTAAAATAAAATTAATTGCTCATCCATTTATTTTTTAACAGGAACCTGACAAAAGACAACCTCTTAATGGGCCATGGGCCAGGTTTCAGATCAGCTCCAATGACATTCTGACCTCCTGGGTTCCTTCAGTGAGGACATTTTATAGATCATCTGGTACACTGAGAAAAGCTTTTTCTTCCTTTGGCATTTCCTCACACAAGATGTAGGAACTACAGGCTAATGGAACAAAGGAAATAAAGGCAAGCATGAACTGTGAACCTGGCCCGGTGCAGAACATTTGTTTATTTCTTTTTTTCATAAATAGGGTGCCTTGATTTCTTCGTTACATAATACACAATTTGCAGAACATGCTCAGCAAATGACAAAGCAACACCAATGACACTTAGGCAGGTTGAATCAACATTACTTTAGCAATGGGGGGGGGATGGGTTCTAGTGGTGAGAACTTAGATTAGCAACCTGTGGATAAAAATCACACTTTTCTACTATCTTCTGGATAGCTCAGTTGGTTAGAGGATGGTGCTGATAATGCCAAGGTTGCAGGTTTGATCCCCATATGGGACAGCTGCATATTCCTGTACTTCAGAGGGTTGGACTAGTGGATCCTCAGGGTTCCTTTCAAATCTACAAATCATTTATTATATTTTGCTATAAGCAACTGTCTGCCAGTCTTTCACGTATCTTAGCGATGTGGAGCCTGTGGCCCTCCAGATGTTGTTGGACTCCAACTTCCATCAGCCCCAGTTGTAGGTCAGGATCTACTGGAAATGATCAATGAGAAGCGGTAAAAATGAAAGGTGATTGGGTAAAGTCTAGGGAAGCATGCCTGGACACAGAGTAGGGGTTTTGATGATATCAGGGGTGGGGTGGGGGCATGTAGGGTTTTGCCTGCAGGTACTATCAACAGCTTATATTTGGTATGGCTTTCCTGAATGGATTGCCTGTAGGAGAACAGTGGTTGTAGCACAAGATTGCCTGACTCTCTGAAATGAAGTTGTTGTATCTGGTTTGCATCTGCATTTCTATGGAGCTTCAACTGGTAGAAGGAACCTCTCTCTGGATTCCGATGCAGGAACTTTTAGATGTCAAAACCTGATTGCCATTTGTTTACCTTTTCTTTAAGAATCATTTTACCTTATTCCCATTATTGCAACTTACCTCCCCAGGGAGTCAATGAACATTCTGGATCCTCATGACCTTGCTGGAAAGGGGATCAAGCATCTATGATTAAACTATGCATAAGGTCCTTCACCCAACTTTGGTTCACTTCCGGACACAAAATGAAAGCTAACGGAAAAAGCCTTGTAATACAGAAAACAACAAAAAAGTATTTCTCTACTTTTCAGCCAGGTGTGGGCATTAACAAAGCTTAGAGAGCTGTGCAAAACTGCCCAAAGACTGATTTCTTAAGGCTCCAGAGAATTGTACAATCTGAGTGAGCCCACAAAGGCTGGTCAGACAAGCCGGGGATTGCATAACTCCCTAGCTACCAAGGACCAGGAACTCCCATGAGATGTATCTGGTGAATGACACCAGGGAATTACAAGATCCCATGAGTTTTAAACATCAGGCTTTGAGGAATTTTTGCATGCTAGAAAAACAGGCGAAAAGTCAAAGTGTGCATTGAGAAACAGAAGCTGTTTTTGGCAATAATGAAAAGTAGAAACAAAACAAAAAAATATTCAGTTCTAATTTGTATTTTCTTTGAAATATGAATGGATGCTGGTAGATCAGAGAAATACCCGGAGAAAAAGAGAGTCATAATGGAGCCCCAGTGTCTCTGCCTTCTAGCAAGCTGCTAACCATTCATTTTTTATTAACAAACAAACAAACACAGTCAAAACCATTAAAATAAAAACATCACCAAAAAGAATTTAATGTATATTTCGGCTGGGTGAAAATGTCTCTGCCTGAAGTATTTATTGTGTTTTGTTTCAAAATCTGTACAGTGGTACCTCTGGTTACATACTTAATTCGTTCCGGAGGTCCGTTCTTAACCTGAAACTGTTCTTAAGCTGAAGCACCACTTTAGCTAATGGGGCCTCCCGCTGCTGCCGTGCCGCTGCTGCGCAATTTCTGTTCTCATCCTGAAGTAAAGTTCTTAACCCAAGGTACTATTTCTGGGTTAGCGGAATCTGTAACCTGAAGCGTCTGTAACCTGAGGTACCACTGTATTTAGCTACAGTGGTACCTTGTGTTATGTACCATCCTCCTTACGAATGCTGCGGGTTACGCACTCCGCTAACCCGGAAGTAGATGCTCCTTGTTGCAACCTTTGCCCCAGGATGCGAGCGGAAGTCGCGTTTCGGAGGCATGGCAGCAGCAGGAGATGCCCTTAGAGAAAGTGCGCCTCATGTTACGAGCGGTTTCCTGTTACGAACAGACCTCTGGAACAGATTAAGTATGTAACACGAGATACCACTGTATTTTTATATGCTTTTTTAAAGAAAAAGTTTGTACATTTATAAATCGCTTTGAAATTCAAGTGGAAGGTGATTTATAAATTAATTAAATTTGAAAACCCAAACCTCATACATGAGCATTATGTTTTAATTAGATAAAGAAAAGCCTGCTAGATTTGTAAGTGACATCAGAAAACAACCAACAGACCTCTCTTGTGGCAGGGAGTTCCACAATCCAGGCATGGCCATTGAGATGACTCTCACTCATTCCTGACAAATGCACCTTAGGTTGCAATCCCGTGCATACTTACTTGGGAGTATGTCCAACTGAATGTAATAGGTCTTACTTCTAGGTAGACACGCATAGAATTGTGCTCTCAGATACAGGCAAGATATGCAAGATAGCTTCCACAGATTACTGCAACCACGTAACTCCTAAGTAGCAGAGGGGTTAGCAGCACCACGTCCTAACATTGTTCTCGTTGTTCATCCCAAATGCTTCACTATTCTCTAAAGCCTTAGATTTCTAAGAATATTTGGGGGATTGTACAGTAATCTATAATCATCTTCATAATCACCAGGAAGCAAATGGGGGGAAAAATAAAAATAAAATATTATTTCAAGGAAGCCATTAGCAAATAGCAAGTGATTTGTGAATTCTTAAGAAGCACACATGTTCCAAGTCTCAAAAAGCATTTTAGCTTATAAAATCACCACTAACCTTATGGAAGCAGCCATGTCTTGCATATGAGATTTGTCCTTTGATTCATATAGACTTCATCTGCTTGCTATAAAGCAGTGGAATACTTGTTTTGTTTTGTTTTGTTTTTATTGCCTTTGAAATAGCTCTTTACTGGCTCTTTAACTTTGGTCATTGGTTAAAAATGTTGTTGAACAGGGTCAACAAGCAGGGCATTTAGAGTTAGATTAGATCCCAAGGATTAATGAAGAGCCATCAGTGCTTGCAATATCCTGGGACAGGAATAGAAGTTTTGCACCATGATCCATAAGGTGATGTCTGATGTAATGTTTTGGCTTCATGAGATACCTCTTGAAATGATTTCCCAAAGATGCAGACATATGGAAATGATCCACTGGGATGGATCCTCAATGAACAGCACAGGAAGAAGCTTCGACCCATGTAGAATTTTGCTGGAAATCTCTTTCCAATATGCCAGACTTTTTATCATTACCATTTGAGCATAGTAGTTTTTTTTTACCATGGATGTGGAACCCACACCCTTCAAGGAGTGGGAGACAGGGAGGAAATTCTCCTGAACTCCTACAAGGTTGAATTTTATAGCTTTATTGGGAAAAGCTGGCAAGATCCAGACTTTTCCCAAAATTGCAAAAAACCCTCATGAAATCTTACTTCATTACAAGGTGGGCAATGGGGAGTTTGCCCACCACCAACCCAATCCAGCAATCAACAAATTTTGATTTAAAATCAATGGTATTTTAAAATTTCCAGAAAAAGTGACTATTTCCCCCTCCCTATGATAGCCATCTATGCTTTCATGAACAAACAAAAAAGAAAAACAAGAAGAGTGAAAATGCAAGTCTAAGCAAGAGGAACAGGCAGAAAGATAGAGACAGGAAAATCAAAAGGAATTATGGATGACAACATCTTAAATTCAGTCTTTACTTCTAAATCTCATTTATATAGAATTCATAGACACTCCACGGGGTTTCCCATTAGAAGTTTGGATTTTTTTAAAAATCATCTGCTAACCTATTTATAGTCTAAAAAGAGAGAACACTTCTGGCTTATTACAGTGAATGACACCCTCCTGGCTGTATTCTGGATGAGAGTTGTATCCCAAAATATCTGCAAGATTGATAAAGAAGGTTCTAGGGCATGATGGAGGCCCCACTGCTAGCATTCCCTCTTCACACTTTTCTTATCAGATAAGTCTGTGTAGGAAAAGGATAGTACTGGAGAACATTGGTGAGGGGCTTAGTCCATTCCCACCTAAGCCCCATCACTGCTGGAGTTTGACCCTGGTTCTTCGGGTTTTGATGGTTGTTACATTCTAATTCTGAACTCAGATACTGCCTGCCAATCCCAGCACAATGCAAGAGGTCAATTGGCCCCAGTCAGAGAACCTGGGTTTCCTATATCTAGAGATACTCCCTGGGGCTACACCTTCCCCCATTTTAGGGAACTAGGAGTATGCAAGCTTTGGCTTCCACTAGGGGTGCCGCGGAAGATGGCTGACAATACCATCTCTCCAGCTCCCACGAGGTAATTTAGAGGCTGAGATGGGAGTAACCAGCCTCCCAAATTCTTCCCGGTGGCAGGAAAGATGCAGTCTCATCTGCGGTGCCCAACAAACCACCCCCGAGTTCGTAAAGAAAGAGGTGGTGGGGGCACTGGATGGAAAGACCCTGAGGGGGTTCGGATCTCCTGGACGCTGTCTCCGCGAGCGCACCTAGTTCCATTTCTTAAGATAAAAAATTGGATTCAAGTTCTTGGACATACTTCAAGCGAAGAAGGGGTAATTAATCTGCCAATTAAGCCAGCCACTGAGGTGCCAAGAGTGACGGAGAGGAAGAAAGATAACATCTAAGAATAACATCTAAGCAGGTATGTTGGAACGGACTGGAAAGGAGGGGGGGTAAACCTTTTTCTTTTTCTACTACAATACTACCTAACAACCCCCTCCCCCAAAGAACCGTTTACATTATTTACAGCAAGTGAGATGGGAAAATATAAACTGTGTGGAAAAAATGATACTATATAACTAAACCTTTTGCTTTTTGAAACGTTTGGAAGAAGATAAAGACTCTCCAAATATTGATATTAGAAAAAAGCAGGATCTCGGTTAGCCGCCGGAGAGACACCAAAAAACTTTAGCCGGATTCTGAGAAGGGTGATGTGACACAATCTTTAATTGAGATCCACCATTATAGGAGAAGGACGAGTTGCAGAGATAAATAGTCTTGGGGGAGGTGAGCTCTGAATTTGTTATTATATCTGTACTTCAAGTCCGATTTGGCAAATCTCCCCTAGAAAGACTAATGTTGGATGCAACCTGTCTGAGAAAATTAATGAGCAAACGCCCAGATTTTATTTCATCAGAACTGAGTGAAGATGGCGTCTGCCACCAGAGAAGGACTTTTGGATTGATTCGGCATAAACACCAGCATGTGAGGACATTCTGCAAACAACAGACTTACCAGCTGCAAAAAAAAAAAAGGAGAGTCATACAAATTTCACACAGAAGCACATTGTTTATTTCAACTCGCCTGTGGAAACACTCAGAGGCCACGAAAGAAGGAAGGATAACAACAGGAACTATTGGAAACTCAAGGCAGTAAAAACATAAGATGATTGGAACCCCACTGAACTTGAAGCATGGGAAGCCCCAACAAAAATTTATAATTTGGCAGAATATTGGGACTATATGATATGTATTTGTATAATTTGGAATACTTAATGTGATTTGATTGGATTGTTAAAATGGAAAATTTAATAAAAAATATTTTTTAAAAAAGGAGTATGCAAGCTTCAGTTATAATGAGTCACTTTGCACACTGGTGATGGGTGGACTGTCCACAGTTTGATCTGAACATGAGTCACCACTAAAATTGCTAAGAGCAATTTTAGAGAACACTTTGGTGGAAAACTCACTTTCCAACCAAGAATTCTACATTTGTAGCATTGGTTGGTCCATATTATATGAGTGATCTCAGGAGAAGGATTTGTTCTGACATTGAAATGCCCATTTCCTGTTCAGTTGGCAACCCTACGTTTCCTCACAGCATCATACTGGATCCTGGAGTGTTTCTTTGCATCAGGTATTTTGTTCCATTTCAGTGAGGTTTCCTCTCCGAGTTTCTCCTATAATTGCAGGCAGGAAACAAGCCAGAATTTTAATTCTGTTATATTTGTGGAGCTGCTATGCCCGATCAAGACCTTCCAAATTCAGTTTGAAGATTGCTTTGGTGAGATTTCTCGGGCATCTATTCAACAGCTTTCCTGCAAGGATTTCATTTGGAGAATAAACCGATCAACAGATATTTAGATGGATGTTCCATGTTCAGTAGCAGTATAGCTCCTATGTATGCCAACACAGGAAGGCTGTTTCCTTCATGTCCTTCCATTGTCAGGGAAGGGTTGTAGCTCAGTAGCATGCAGGAGGTCCCAAAACAAATCCACATATTTATTTTTATTTTATTTCATAAAATTTATATACCGCTTGATTGCAAAAAAAATACAAACTTCAACGTGGTTTACAAAACCATAAAATAATCAAGAAAAACAGATATTGAAAACATTCAAGAAAATAATAAAAATCAACAATAAGCGAAAAACACAGTAAAGCACATGTTAACATTCTACGTATCGGGGTAAGCTTGCCTAAAGAACAATGTTCTTAGCAGGCACCAAACAGAGTACAGAGAAGGCACCCACCTGATATCAATAGGCAGGGAGTTCCGCAGTAAAAGATCAATTTCTTACAAATGCAGAATGAGTGCTATGTGGCAGCTGTAACAGGGCCAGTTCTGCAGATCCAAGCAGTGGGGTGGGTCTATATGGGAAAGGTCAAATCGAAGGTAAACTGGTAACAAGACAGAGCTGGGAAAGACCCCTCTGAAGCCCTGGAGAGCCACCGTCAATTAGTGTAGTCACTAATGAGCTTACCAGATGGACTTGGGGCACTTTCAGGCTGTCCTGTGTCCCCCTCCCTGAGCTACATGGAGGGATCTAGCTAACCTTCATTGGATGCAGAATGGTATAGACTAGTTCAATATTTTCTCTGATCCAGCAAAAGTCTTATAATATGGCTGAAGCCAAGGCTCTACTAACCCAATGGCTTGATCCAACAAGTATTTTACTTCACTTGCTTATCAATTGGCATTGCCATATTAATTATGGCTGCTCAGTTTTTAGAGGGTGGAATATGTTTTTGATTATGGTGTTTCTTTTCAGCTGGGGTGGGTAGGTGGATGGGGAGGTGGTGCCTTAAAATGTGGTATTTAAATAAGTAAACAAATAATGATTAATTAGATATTTTGAGGTTTTTAAAATCAACTTATCAGCCTTCCCTGATAATCTGTATATTTCCTCTCTTCGTCGTTCTGTGACCAGGCTCTTTATGTGTTCCCACATGAATCTTTTGTGTTTTTAATGCACTGGAGATTAATTACATATTAAATAGTGAATCACTCCTATTGTTTGACTGTACTGAAGCCTAGTAGTTTGCTCTACCTTGCATTTCCTTTCAGTGTCCCTTTTATTTTTCAGGTCATTAAAAATGGCTGCTTCTTTTTACTTACTAGTGGACTATGGAGCTCAGCTGTTGAAAAAAGAGTTGGGAGTGTTTTGTGGTGATGGATGCTGACTTGAAGGGTTTCCTATCCCCACTTTGGATAGACACTCACACCTGTGCCCCTCACACACCAGGGCAACCATCAACATAAATTATGTCTCACTTCATCATAAGAGGGCAAGTGTGCTACAAAGAACATTAGCTATAGATAAGGAGGAACCATGGATGAATTCCTATTCAGCTCCAGTGTCCGCAAGATACTATCTTCTTTGCTACACCTACCTCATAGGGTTGTGATGAAGAGCTAAGAAACCTGCCTTAACCCGCTGGCGTTTGATGGGAATCTTGCGTGCTTTCATTTTCTTTGAAGACTTTGGCTGATGAAAGAGAGAGAAGGAGTGGGTTAATGGATGCTTTGGAGAGACATAGCTATTTTGTAACAGCAACCAGAGATTGATTACCACAGATTTCTTTGTTACAGCTGTTCTGTCACATCTCCAATTCTCTTCTTTGAGCCACCGGCAAATGGTATCATTTGTTACCAAGAGAAGCTTCAAGCTGAAAAACCTTCCCCTCTCCCCTGAGCCACTGAAGGGTATTGCTTTTGTCCAAGCAAGAAAATGTGTGAACTTGTATCCCACAGAGCGCTTCTTCAAAGCCAACCCTCCTACACACATCTGTGCTTGCAGGTGCCATTATTTGTGACAGACATTTGTCAAACTGATAACTTTACACTCCCCATTCCCGAATAAGAAATACAAATCACTCTCAACTGAGATTGTATCCTAGACTTGTAAACCTTTTACCCATGTATGCTACATCCTTTATTCTCTCCCTCCACCATCATTCCTGACCCATTCCGTTTCATAGTTTTTTTTTATGAAGCATCAACCTTGAGATACTGTTGATTACACTTTGCTGAATATTTGAATTTCTGGCTTCTGTGTTTTGCTTCTCATAAGACCAGAAGGGTCCTACTATATCAGATCAAAGGAACCTTCTAGTCCAACATCTCACGTTAACTAGGAGAACTTCTAAATTAATTTCAGAATTTGAGCTTGAGCCTTTTGATGTCACTTTCAGTTTCTTCAATTAATTTGAGTCTTTTTGAATTTAGTGAAGTCTTGATATGTTTGTCCTGCTTCTCCACACCCCCCTGCCATGAATGCACAGCACCACGGACAAGATTAACAACAGTGAAACATTAAAACATAAATACTGCACAATCATCATGAAAAACAACCAGTTTAAGACAGCAACAGGTGAAAACCAACTATTTCCCTTCTAAGCTGCCTGCAATGATGGTCAAGCTCAGACTTGACTCGCAAAATTCAAGAGTTTGCTTGAACACTGACTTCCTGAGAAGAGCTGGTGCTGAGCTGTGGTGCTATAAACATATGTGGTGGACACATGTCAATGTATCAGCATCCTGGGATCAGGTTTTCAATGATATGGATAAAATCTTTTAGGATGACCGCAAACCTAGCTGTAAAGGTAAAGATAAAGGAACCCCTGACCATTAGGTCTAGTCATGGCCGACTCTGGGGTTGCGGCACTCATCTCGCTTTATTGGCCGAGGGATCCGGCTTACAGCTTCCGGGTCATGTGGCCAGCATGACTAAGCCGCTTCTGGCGAACCAGAGCAGCGCACGGAAACCTTCCCGCCGGAGCGGGACCTTCCCGCCGGAGTGGTACCTATTTATCTACTTGCACTTTGATGTGCTTTTGAACTGCTAGGTTGGCAGGAGCAGAGACCGAACAACGAGACCTTACCCCTTCGTGGGGATTCGAACCGCCAACCTTCTGATCTGCAAATCCTAGGCTCTGTGGTTTAACCCACAGTGTCACCCACGTCCCAAACCTAGCTGTACTAAATTTATTAACAGATGATAATATAGACTTGATAGATAAAGCCTTGAAACGGTATTTATTAGCAGCTGCACATATCACTTTTGCCACTTTTTTAGAAGAAACTTAAAGAAGCTAATTTAACAACATTAAACACTACTAGGCATTAAAGATTACTAGGCAGATAGCCCTAGTAGAGAAACTTACATGTAAACTAAGAATAGCTAGAAGAAATAAATATAGAGGAAAGTTTGTGAGAGACTGGTGGTGGTTTATTGCTGATACAAATATTTCAAACAACAAAAGGAAAAATTATAGGGTGTACTTCAATATATAGATTTGTTAAATGTTTGTTTTCCCTTTGTATTAATTTAAATACCGTATCCCTGTATTTATTAAAAAAGTTTCCACAGCATCTGCACAAACAAGCTTCTTCATATTTTTATTTCTGATTTTATTCAGTCAGTTACGTCTAGATTTTGTAATGAGGTTTTCTCTTTTGTTAAAGTTTTGATTGGCTATGTTTGTTATGCAACTTAAGAAAATAATTTTAAAAGTATTGGGGGAAAACCCCCCACTATAAACCAGGGGTTAGTAACTAGATTTAGACAGTGAACCAGTTCCTGATCTCCCACACCCCTGTAGGCTAACCTTGACCACTTCCATGTCAGACGATTGACACTTTTCAAAGTTCAAAGGAGGTTGTTGTAACTGCCTATCAGCTGATCATCACTTAGAACTTTGAAGATGCACTTTCAGTCCCAATGAACTTATTGGTGGTGGTGGGATGTTTTCAAAGAGGCTCTCTTTAACCACTGGTCAGAAGATAATCCGTTAGAGCAGTGATTCTCAATTTGTGGTCCATGGACCCCAGGGGGTCTGAATAACCAGGGCAATAACCTGAGAGCACAGTATCCAAAAAGGTATGTGATCATGGCACACGTGAGATCGCTGTGCTCTCTCCATGAGTCACGTGACACATACAGAAATTTGTGCTGGGGACACGTTGGAGGATATGGTGGCACCATTCACATAACGAAAGCTACCACAGAGATACCAACAAGGACCTTAAAAGTAAGAGGTCCTTGACTTGGCTTTTGAAAAACAGGGGGTTAACAGTACTTAGCTAATTGGGAACCACTGGATTAGAGGGAGCCCCTTGGAAGTCTATGCAGAGGAACACATGTGCCTCTCTATAGAGAAGCAGTTCATATTCATATCACCAGGAGAAATGCTTTCAATACAACTGCTTCATTTGAGAGGGATCTTCCTTTCATAAATGGAACAATTTCTCCCCCCCCCAAAAAAGAAGCTTGTAAACCCCCTTGCACAGCACATCCCAAGCACCCAACAGTCAACTGTTTCTTGGGCTCCCTTCAAATCTCATGCATGGTGCCTGGAGGCACAGAGCAGAGAAAGAGTCTTGTGCAGCCCTTCCAAAGCACCAACAATCAACTGATTGCCCCACCTCTACCTGCCACTCACCTGACATCAACTGATGGAAGCTCACCGCAGTAGATGCCCACCATATCTCAGTTTGGAGATCATTCCATAGGCTGGGGGACACTGTGAAGAAGGTCCTCCTCCATGTAGTCATGAGATGAACCTTTTCAGGCCATGGCAAAACTAACTGGACTTCCTCCAGATACAGTATGAAGCACTGAATGGTGGTGGTGGATGTTGTTGCTTGAGAAAAAGAAGAGAAGACACTCTGGTTTCAGTGACTGATTTTTCATTGTTATTTGCCCATATGTATATGCACAGAGGAAAGAATGCTGCATATGAATCCAACCAAGTAATAATATAGAAATATAGTAAACAATAAAGTCGAAGCTGATTAAATTCTACTTTGTACTAGATGATTACAAATAGACTGGCATTGATTTGTTTTTAAATGGAATTTGGATAGAATGCTGCAATTCCATTAACTCTTATGGGATTGTATGAGCAAAGAATTACACATATTGCTAAAACAACCATCTCATGATAAGCCTTATGTGCCAAACCAGCTGCATTCTCATGATCTACGCTCTCTTTTTGACCAAATAATATCAAATGCAAAACACATTTGCATGAGAACAAACGCCTGCATTCTCGTATTTTACAACCTTTTTTTGTGGCAAACCATTTGGATGCTTGTGATGCCGTAACCCTTTCTTGACAAATTGTCTTCCGTCGTGGAAGAAAAACATGCAGAAGGCCCAACTGTTCTTGAGAGGTAACAGAAAACCCAGGAAACAGGAATATGGATAAAACACATGTTCACTAAAGCACCCACACACTCACTAAAGCAGCCATTTGAAGTGATCCGTTAATAGCATTGCAGTTGGAACAGCATGAAGTTTGAATGAGTAGATGGGCTTCCTGTGAAAATCCTCTGCTTGGAGATCAGCAAGCTGAACTCATTTGTATTTCACACATCACTACTTAAAAAACAAATGTTATGCTACCTCTCAGGGAGTATCCCTGCCTCTCCTTTTCTCCTTTTGATGAAAGGCACGTTGTCTGCCTTTATTACAGTCTGCTGGAGCCTTGCCTATCTTTCAAGATTTCTCATAAAGTACTTCTAGCAGATCTGAGATTCCTTCAATACCCAGCTGTCTGATTTAATTCAAGGTATTGTCCAGCTTTCTTGGCTCAGAAATGTGGACTTTGTTCTGTGAAGACATCAAGAGACTGCAGGCATTCCATATGTATTGTCAGAGCTAATTAATAGGTATTAATCATATAACTCTATGAACAGCACAGATCGAAGAGGTGGAACAGGATTTGAATCACTTGATTGTACAACAGTCTTTTGAGTGATATCATCCATGTGGGAAAATGGACATTTCATCAGACTGAGCTCCAAGTATGAGGAATGATCTTTGGAGTCTCCATCACCTAATCATTTAGTGTGTCTGCAATTAACGTGGTCAAAACAGCTTAGGGCTCATCCACACTTCTGCTTGTGTCAGGCCTAGAAAGCACAGGTGCAAGTGATTTTGCCCTTGCCCCTCTTCTTTCCAAGGAAAAACCTACTCTTTAGCAATAGTTTAGGACAAACAACAACTTGAGAAAAACCGAAATTGCCATTTGCTCCTGTTGAGCATTAAAGAGCGGTTTTCCAAGGGGAAAAACAGTGGGACAAGAGAAAGTGGATAAACAATTAGTGATATTCCAGCACAAGTTTTTGGTCTCTGGGAAAAAAAAGAACAGAGCAGAGAAATTAATGTTAGCAAAAATGAATCTCCTTGATTGTCTTTTTTTGATTCCACCTATCTTCCTTTTTAAAAATCTATCTTGCAAAAAAATGTGGTGCTAAACTACAATTCCCAGCAAATCTGATGATTGCCTGTGCTGGCTGAGATGAGAGCTGGAGTTCAGGAACACCTGGAGGGCCACAGGTTCCCCACCACTCGTTTTATAGGAATGTCTTATTTGATTCAACTTACAGAATTGGTTGCAATACCTCTGTCCAATAGGGTATGGTTCTATTTAATTTTCAGACACTGAGCCTGCATCTTCATTTGGCTTGCAGGGACAATATCTATGTCCCTGCAGCAATAGAATCTCTCTCTTCCATAATTGCTTTGATTTGCATTTCCATTCATAATCTTCAAAGACTGTTCTGGATGGAATACTCAGTCAAACTAAATATCTCCCATCAAAACTAACTGCTGCCAGTGTATGACAGCATATATATTTTGAAAGACAGAAAGGATATGGATATACTTCTGAAGGTCCAGATTCATTAGGGAAAATTAAAACAAAAAGAAATGGAAAATAGAATAATGATGTATAAAAACAGGCATCTTGTAAATTCGCAAGCTAGAAAGCACATGCAAATAATATATGGTGAAAATAAAACCCCAAAATTGGAGACAAATGCTTTTGTATTTCAAGGTCTTCTTTGCGTTGTTGTATAAAGAGAGACATAAAACCCGACAAAGTCATTTGACTGTGTCTTTTGATGGCTTGAAAATAAATGTGGAAGGGCTTCGCAGATGGAAAAAAGAAAGGGAGCAGAGTTAGACATCCTTAAACTTTGCACTAAATTGAACATGAGCTTGACATATTACAACACTGCAAGTAATAACCAGACAAAAAGTGCCTTTGACTCATATGTATGTATGCATGTATGTATGTATGTACGTATGTATGTACGTATGTATGTACGTATGGCTAGATAGATATACAGTAGCTATATAACTCCTGTTACTGTTTCTTCTGATTTCAGTAAAGCAGAGCTGCCACTGATTTTTAAAAAGACAAAGTCCTGATCATCTTGTGAATGTTGCAGAGGACAAAGTGACATTATATTTGTAACATTGCTATATTTTTTTTTCTGAAACACAACTTTGATTGTCTGTACATGCCATCCTACCAGTGAGGCCTTCTACTGCACCCTCTGTCATTGTTATTGCTGTATTAATGTATATGTTGCTTACATGCCAAAATCCCTTCTGAGCAGTTTACAAGTATAAAAAGAATTAAAAATCCACACATATTTAAAATACACATAAAATAATTACATCAAGACATTAAAAAGAGAATGCAATAAAAAAAGACATTTAAATATTTTTAACAATTAAATAACAATTTTTAACAGTTAAATAACAATTGATAGAATTAGACCATATGTTCAGTGGGAGGCTTGCCTAAATTGGTGTGTGTTCAACAAAATGCCAATACTAATGGAGCTTCTTGTATTTCAGCAGGGGAGCGGGTGGCACTGTCGACTAAACCACTGAGCCTCTTGGGCTTGCTGATCAGCAGGTCAGCAGTTTGAATCCGCACAACAGTGTGAGCTCCCGTTACTCAGTCCCAGCTTCTGCCAACCTAGCAGTTTGAAAGCACACCAGTGCAAGAAGATAAATAAGTACCACATTGGCAAACGATATTTCCTTGCACTCTGCTTTCCATCACGGTGTTCCGTTGCGCCAGAAGTGGTTTAGTCATGCTGGCCACATGACCCGGAAAGCTGTCTGTGGACAAATGCCAGCTCCCTCGGCCTGAAGCAAGATGAGCACCACACCCCATAGCCGCCTTTGACTGGACTTAACTTTCCAGAGGTCCTGTACCCTTACCTTTGTAATACATATTTCAGCAGGGAGAACACATTTTAGGTTTATGTACCCAAGTCACCCTCAGTGGGATCGAAGTAGTATTCTTCCTCTCTTTCCCTTTGGAGTCAGAGACTGCTGGTATAAAGATGCTCAAGGGATCGGACGACTGCATCTTGGCCAGACATATCCAGATTTCACCTGCCAGTGTCTTCATCATTGTTCGAGTTCGGAAATAAATAATCTTTCCACCCCAAGAATTAGTTTTAAAACTTTCCTGTAGAACAGTCTTAAATACTCATTACAATTAGATGAACATTACAAAATAACAAAGCAACACACTGAAAACTAGTAATGGGGTTCAGCTATTTATGCAGTTCCATAAATTTTCCTATCTCTGGTCCCAGAGAGAGATCCTAAGCTTGTTCATCATTGCAGAACTCCTCTGCAACTGCTGCTACTGCTACTAGCCATCTCCAACACACCCACACCCAGAGAAAGAGAGAGAATGAGAGAGAGAGAGAGAGAGAGAGAGAGAGAGGTGATTCTCAAGTTCCAACTTCCTGCCCTGTGTGTTCTGCAGCCAGTGTTTCCACAGATGAGTCATCAGGCAGCTTATCTCACTGAATTGGAAAAAATACCAGCCTTCTCTGATGCTTTTGCAGAGTGGAACCCTTTGCCTAAGGTAAACTTCCCTTTGAAGCATTTTAAATACAGTGCATTCAAACACAGCATTTCATGTACATTAAACGTATAACTTTTGAACTGGTTGCGCATAATCTATTTGTTATAAAATAAAAACAGCCATTTCTATCTAGCGTGGTGTCTCCTGCGTGTGAGGTTAATTATGAGAGCAACTCTTTGAGCAGAAGCCTGTACATCAAACATGGTTAATCTGTGGCTTCTCTGTGGCTGACAAAACTCACTAAAATCCTCCCAGAATGTTTCCAATGCCCTGTTCTTGCTTTTGCTTAATACAGAATTGTTCTTGGGATGAACTTCCCCTAGACAATGTGCTTTTAGCTCTCTATTTCCATAGTCCCAGCACTTCTGGAGCACTAGGCAACAACCAGCTTTTTCTGTTGGTGGTGGTTCTCAGAGCATCAGTTGCTGAAGAGATATGATCTCCCACAATCTGCAGAAGGCATCACAGCTGAACCCACAGCTCGGCAGCAGTCGGCTTTTTCCGCAGCTGGCATCTCTGACAGCTGTGATATTTTGGCTGGCGAAGAGATACAGTCTCTCACCAGCAGTTAAAGGCATCACTGCTGAGTCTGCAGTTAGCAGCTGAGACTGAGCAGCAGTAGCAAGAAGGCTGTTAAAAAAAAAAAGTTGTTGGTGAACATCCTGGGTATTCTGTAGAGAGAGTAAAGGTGATAATCTAAATGAAGAAAGGGGTGAGAAAGGAAGGCAGTGAAATTAGATGTGAGGGAAACAGTGTTGGTGGAAAGAGAAAAGGGGCCAGTGGGAATGCAATGAAATCAGCTTTCATTTTAAGGTTCATTTTAAGTTCATTTTAAAATGGGAAATTAGTTCCAGTTGCAGTTCACCCCCTCCAAAAAAGGAACTAATTCTTTTCCAGCTCAACTCACAACTTGTTCATATGGTCATCAGCATCTCTGCTAAAGTATAAAATATAGTCAGAATTAAATGTGATAGAACTCATATATTGAATTGAATCGAACTGAAAATCATGCAAAGCCCCACCGCAAAAAGCAAATTAATTCACATTCAGTTCACCCAGAAATTAGAGAAACTACTTGCGGGTGCAATTAAAATATTTTCTAAAATATTTCTATGAATTTCTGTAAGTTCCTTATGCAGTTGCACCATTTTTAAAGATGTTCTCCTATTTTTCTTTCTTGTTGGAATTGTCTGCATTTGTGCCTTCAGTATTTCACCTTTCAGAAACTCCTGTCCATCTTGGACTCCTTCTTTTTGCGAATTTCTTTCTTTCTTTTTTAATTTTTTAATTTTATTTTGACAAAGTAATAATCACAAATAAGTAAGAATAAAAATGTGCACCCCACCATTCCACTGTAACTATCCAGCCTCCCAAAATTTCAACACCTCTTGCGATGGTTCTTTTTGACTATTTCTGATCACAGGATCTCATCCAGTAGTTTCTTAATCTTTTTAAAATCAGACTTCATTTCTGACTACATTTTTCAGATATCATCTTATCAGGAGGTCTTTTCTGCATGATGTAGCGCCCAGTCCTTTAGGTGAACTCCTTTAGGCAGTACCTACCCTTATTAATTCCTTCTCATTTCAGAAGAAGAAGAAGAGTTTGGATTTGATATCCCGCCTTTCACTCCCCTTCAGGAGTCTCAAAGCGGCTAACATTCTCCTTTCCCTTCCTCCCCACAACAAACACTCTGTGAGGTAAGTGGGGCTGAGAGACTTCAGAGAAGTGTGACTGGCCCGAGGTCACCCAGCAGCTGCATGTGGAGGAGCGGAGACGCGAACCCGGTTCCCCAGATTACGAGACTACCGCTCTTAACCACTACACCACACTGGCTCTCTTTTCATATCAAAAGACCCTCCTTTTTCAATACAGTGCTACCTTGGGTTACAAACACCTCAGGTTACAAACACTTTGGGTTACAGACTCTGCTAACCCAGAAGTAGCACCTCAGAACTTTGTCCCAGGATGAGAACATAAATCGTGTGGCGACAGCATGGTGGCAGTGGGAGGCCCCATTAGCTAAAGTGGTACCTCAGGTTAAGAACTGCTTCAGGTTTAAGAACGGACCTCTGGAACGAATTAAGTTCGTAACCAGAGGTACCACTGTAAGCCTCTTTAGTGGAGATTTTCACCCTAGTCTGTACCTATATTGGATTCAGTTGTGCTTATATATGTGTGCATTCTAAATTGCTTCAGGTTGTTTCATGTGAAGTGATACATCTATATCATCTATATCTATATCTATATCTATATCTATATCTATATCATCTATATCATCTATATCATCTATATCTATATCATCTATATCTATATCTATATCTATATCATCTATATCTATATCTATATCTAATCTATCTAGCCCCTGTACAATCAAGTGAAGGGTGTTGACAAGGAGAGAAGAATCCACCAGTGAGGTGTGACTATAGTAGGCTTGACATATCCTACATGTAGGTGAGAAGCCCTTGAAGAGAGGGGATATTAATCCCTGCCCTACCAGATGACCTGCTCATGCCCTGGAAGTTCTCTTCAGACATCCAGACACAGGAAGATCTGACCAGTGGCGGAGGAAGAGGGCAGGGGGGGGCCGATCTGCCCCAGGTGCCATCTCTGAGGGGGGTGACAAGAAGGCACCCCGTGAGAGGGCTCACCCCTCTGCCCCCTGTTATGGCAGTGCAAGCTGCCGTCATCATGCCACCACAGCCATGTGCAGAGGATCCCTCCAATGCTGCTGCAGCCGCAAGTGGAAGATCCCTCTGCCGCCGCTGCAGCCGCGAGCAGTCTGCCCACTGCCCCCAACACCTGTCCCACTGCCATCCGCCCTGCCCCCAACACCCCGCACCGGGTGCCGGTTAGCCTTCCTTTGACCCTGGATCTGACAGCAGAGGCTGAGTTAAAAGAGTGGTCTCATCATAGGATCCAACTCCCGGGGGCATGGGCGCTTGGGCACCCACAATAATATAATTTTGGGGCCCACACACCCACAAAGTCAATGAAAAAAGACGGCAGACAGCAACAGCGCTGCCTCCAAGAAAGAAGCAGTTCAGCTCCATCGTCTGCAGCCAGCCAGCAACGCATCCTTTTCAGGGGGGAGAGCTCAGACGTGGAGGCAGAGTCTCTCTGCCTGCGAGTCTGGGCTCGTCCCCCCTGAAAAGAATGCCTCACTGACTGCATGTCTGCCACCGCAACACAGACATGCAACGTCACATGCACATGCACTACCTGCAGGTGTGTGCGTGTGACGTTGCATGTCTGTGTTGTGGTGGCAGACACCCACAATCCTGAGGATGAGATGGCGCCCCCTGAGTCCCGTTCCACCATCCTGGGAAAGTGAGATCTTTAGCCTTGGACCTGCTTGGCTACATGGCAGTGGAATTCACAGCCCTACTCAGCATTGCTATGATGCAGTTTAGATGAATATATTTTAAAGAATAAGAAGGTCCGCAGAAATGAATGCAACATCAAAAACAGGTCACCGTGAAAGAATTGTGATTCATGTTTTTGGTAAGCAGGCGTATTGCAGAACAACACAGAATGAACATTGACAGCTGATAAAGGACATGAGGGAACATTTATAAATATATGAGTGAGTGTTCTTATCTGTTTTGTACTTTCTGAATTTAAATAACCAGGGGATTTATTTTTATTTTTTTAAGTCACCTAGAAAATCAGTTGCAATAACATTCCGTGGAAAACAGCTTTTTCATGCAAGCCTCAAATGACAGGGCACATTTTATGAGAATTTTTTTAAATAAAAAAATTCTTTTAAATAAAATTGAGAAGCTGAAATGGGAGGAAAGCCTTTGATTACAAATGGGAGAAGATGACAAAAGCAGAGGGTCAGAAAGCTCTTTGGTAACTGACAGATAGATGGCTTTTGTCTTACATTCATGAATGCTGATATTGTGCTGCCGGGAAGGTAAAAAGCAGGTTGTGAAGCTGTAGTGTCACAGTAAGCTTTGATTTTACAGGCTCCTGCCGAGAGACCTGACTTGTGGTAATCTCATGGGTGAATCCTCCTGTGAGTGCATTGAGCATCTTTTACAGAAGGGTTCAAGAGGCTTGATGCTGGGTGGCAGCGTCCTTCTAAAAGTGGCTCAAAGTAAGATGTGCAAATCTGTATAGTGAAAAAGGAAGGGGAGAGGTTATTTGCTGATTGGGGTGCTAGCTGTCAGAAATCGCGGCAATCCAGGGCCATAGCCCTGGGGTGGGCTGATTCAGGGTCCAACTTCAGAGGGGTATTTCGAGCCTAATTCAGAAATACGTGGGAGCAAATGTGTTTAAGCCCATCAGGAATGCATGGGGTAGGTATGGGGAAAAGATTTGTTCATATTTTAATGGGAACCTACTTAATTCTCACTTCCCAGATCAATACACAAACTGAAACACTGCTATCTTTTTGCAATTAGTACTTGGCTTCAAGACCTCGATGGGTTCCTAATTTCAACTCCAGAAGGCAAGTGAATCCTACAGAAAGCAGGGCTTGAAGTCACCACCCATCAGTTCAAGCCCTGCTGAGTTCTTCTGCAGGTGCACGCTAGATCCAACCCACACCTAGAAATCAATACCACCACCACCTTGGCAGCCTAGCTGGAACCGAACCTGGGCTGCAAAGGAGAAATGGCTCATCTAATGTCACAAAGATGTCAGGTGCTTGATAGGCAGGAGGTCTCACTGGTCAGATCCTATTCCCCACCCGATTCCTCTTCCATTCCTTCCCCCCATTAACAGTTAGCTGCCTTAAACAGGTCAGATCATTGATTAATCAACCTGCATATTCTCAACACCAGCTGACTTACAGCTCTCCAATATCTCAGACAGGGATCTTTCCTGGACCCTAACTAGAAATGCCATATCTTCTGCCTGCACTCAGATGCCTTCCTACGGAGCTTACATCACTTTCCCATTCTTGATGTACACTTTTCATATTTATTCTCTGAACATCTACCTACCACTTCATTTCCTCTATCCTCTCTCAAACTTTGCAGCTACTTGGCGGCTTAAGCGTTAAGTGCAAAACAAATGAAGTCTGTTTGAATTCCAGAGGTGTTGGTTATCATTGCCCACACATTTCTAATCTTTACCAAATGTTTGCCAAGGGAATTATTGTATCTTCAGCTTGTACTTGACTAAATCTCAAATGAAGACTGTTCACCAAGTACCTCCATTGATTATACGCCAAGAGAATGGATGATACTCATTCCGTTTCCACCATTATTGAAATTCTAAGAAAATATGTCTTAAGCCACCTTTTAATTGTGGATTTAGGCTTCTTTGGGTTTAATGCAGTTCTCTGTAGGCTGAAAAATGCTCCTTGGCACATTTGTGACACCAGCAGGGTTAAGCTGACAGTGCTCGTTGGACAATCCCACAATATATCTTTGGCAGTTTGAGCGTATAGGCTCAACAGCTTTTCAGATGTTCCGCAGAGTGCTGACTTGCTTGGCAGGTAAACCTCCTTTAAGGCAGAATCTTCCTCGTGACTGGAACTGGGCTGTTTCACCCAGAGAAAATAAGATCTGAAGGAATATGGTGAACATTTTCACATATTTACTTGGGGTTGAATGACATGTCAGAGGCCCATGAGGAATTCCAGTGTCCATTTTCATACCTGGTGTACAAAATAAGGAAAGATGTTAATGTGTGTGGGGGGGGGGTCCATGAAAGGGGTCTGGACAACACCAGAGGTTCCAGCAGCAGCACTAAAGACATGCTGCACCTCAAGGAGTGTGCAAAAACATGCATCGTATTGCAAAATACACATGGGTATATTCTAAGTCAGGGATTGGCAACCTTTTTAGGCCTGAGGGCATAATTGGAATTTTGAGTGCTGTGGGTGCCAGTCACAAACTAGTTGCCATGAGGGCACATGACATAACTCAAAATAGAGGGAAAAGACCAGAAAATGGAACAGGGACCCATAATGGGACAGGAGGTCCCCACTCCATCAACGGGAGTAAGGCACCTACGTTGGTAACTGTTCAAACTGTTCAGAACAGCAGGGAGGGTAGGTCTCCAATCCTGGAATCCAATGAAATGTGGGTATGTAGGCATGTGCAAAAAGGAATTGAGCAGGAAGAGAAAATAGTTTCTCAAGCACTGTTTTTTTGAGGGAATATTTACTGAGACCCTTCATGGACACCATAATAGGTAGTGGTGGGTGTGCAGGTGTCTGTGAGCACTGCATAGGTGATCCCTTTAGCATTCACTTGTTTGAAGTAAATTGGCCTTAATGTCAATTTCCAAGCATTTTTTCCTTAATAAAGTGTGCATTTTTTTATGCTTCACAGATCTCTTTATCATGCATCTGTTCATTGATTCGTGTATACACTGCACTTCCACAAGTTCCCAAGTTCCCAAAATGACTTGGGAAAAGATGGAAAATGCAGCAAAGCCAATTGCAGCACAAAAAGTAATGTGCAACCATATATAAAAGCACGGTATAGAAGTAGTCAGAAGAATTGAAAACAAACATCCAGCAGATGTTGAAAGCAAATATACATAGAGCCTCTGTGTAATACTCAGACCAATTGAGATCAATGGACTTAAAAGAATTCCCGAAAGAATTATGGGAACTGTAGTTTGTTACAGGTGTTGAGAGTCACTGTTGTTGTTGTTTGGTCATTTATTCATGTCTGACTCTTCGTGACCCTATGGACCAGAGCACGCCAGGCACGTCTGTCTTCCACTGCCTCCCGCAGTTTGGTCAAACTCATGCTGGGAGCTTTGAGAACACTATCCAAAGTGTCATTGAGAGTCATTAGGAGACTCTTATTCCCCTCACAGAGCTTCGGTTCCCAGAATGATTTAACAATCGATCCCTCTTTACAGAAAACTCTAGGAATTGTCTGTGAGAGGAACAGGGGTCTGCTAACAACGCTCAGCACCATTACCAAACTACAGCTCCTGGGAATCTTTGATTGCTGCCATTATTGTTTAAAGTGGTATGATACTGTTTTAAATACATAATGTGGATGTGGCTGCTGTTCCTTCAAAAAGAGCAAAAATCCATGCAAAGAGATTAGCCAAGGTGCGATAACCAAATATTACAATGACATTGTGACAAAAAACCATTGAGTTGAATTACGGCAAAACTTAAAATAGACAAAGGGGAATCAACATAGATATTGTTGGATTGCAATGGGTTTATTATAAACATGACTAAGTCTAGATTCAACTCATTATTTAGTTTTCAACATGGGGAATGATTGGATCAGATCCTAAGAATATCTTTACTTACAAAGAACCAGTTTAGCACCAGATAATCTTTTTGTCTTTTTCTCCTTGCACTTAGATGTTTTCAAATCAAAGTGAATCAATCGTTTCTTTTTTAGAAAAGAAGTTAGCAATTGTTTAAATGGCACTACAGCATCAGCAAGACATAAAATAAAACAGGTGGGTAGTTAAACTTTGTTAGAATGTGTTTCAATACAGGGATTTTTGAGCTTGAAGATGAACTGTATGATTCCTAGTGTCTCTTCTTAACTGAATCAGGATGGCAGGCTTCTGAATCAGCCATGTTTTAAAATATAGGAGGGGGAGTAATTCAGCCTTTCTCATTACAAAGTAAATGGATTTCACAGTCCTTAGGGATGTGGTTTAAAATGCAGTAAGTTTTAGGACCTAGGAGTACATATAAGCATTCTGCTGCTTATTGCTAAGAATAATAATGTCATTCCTTTAGTCCTCTTCATTTGCTGAAACTAAGTGCATGTAAGTTATATGACGAAACGTCATCATCTACATATATTTTTTCCCTTGCTTCCTTTTTCTGAAGAAGATAAGAGCCTGCTAAATTATGCCAAAGGCCCATATAGTCACACATCCTGTTTTCACATTGGCCAACTAGATGCTTGGGAGGTGAGTCTGAGCAGAACTTCATGATTTATAAACTTCTGAGCAGAAGATTTATGATTAAGCATTAACTTGTTTGCTTTCACCTATTCTGATGGGGAGCATCATAAAAAGTCAGCATGTACTAGGATGTCCCTATTTCCGTTGGAGAAATGGTGGAGGGTATGAAATAGGATTTCCCTATTTTCATTGGAGAAATGTTGGAGGGTATGTATTAGGGCCACAGTCAAATGCATGCTTACCTGGGAGTAAATTTTGGGCAGCACATACTTCAGAATAAACAACAATTGGATTGGGTTGCCTGTCTTTGTCCAAAGCTGTGCTATCTGGTCAATGGCACATTAAACCAGTGTAAGTCCTAGGCAGCATTCAGACATGAGATTTATAGCAAAATGTTTGCTGGTTATAATGCTAATGCTTCTATTGCAATTTCTAATGTTCTTTTTTACACAGCAGTATCATTTTGTGCTATGTACTGTAACTGTGGCTTTTTGATCACTATACCACGAGGTTCTACTAAATTTTAAATGATGGGAAAGAACTTTAGGCTGGTATATTGCCCCAAATTCTACCAATGTAAAATTCCCACTGAAATATACTCAGAGTCGAGAGTGGATTTCATGCTCTTTATTCAGCTCATAGTGGTGAGGAGGGAATGGAAGTCCCCTCAAAGTATCTGCTTTATATACATTATTTACACAATAGGCTGCATGTGATTGGCTAATTCCGGAATTCTCCTGTAGGCCAATCAGGTTGTGGATTCACTTCTATCTGGAGCTGGATTGGGTGGCTCCTGCCGACCAATCATACTGCTGCATTGTTCTAGGACCAATCAGACTGCTGCATTCTGAATCCTATTGTTCTAGGACCAATCAGACTGCTGCATTTTGGAGCCTATTGTTCTAGGACCAATCAGACTGCTGCAGTTTGGATCCTATCCAACTCAGTACATAACACCCACCATTTCCCAAGTTAATGTGAATGAAAACTCCCCCCCCCCCCGAAAACAATTAGCCCTGAAATGAGTGCTAAACTTTTGCTAGATTCCCCTATATTTCCAGAACTGGCTTTTATTTCATGGGAACGATCACCTAAAATGTGAAAATGAAGAGGTAAGCAAATGTCATGAAGATGGAAGTGTCAAGGAGGAGGCTGCTTTCCTGAGTCCTCCCTCCAAGCTGCTAATCAATCACATGTAGGCCCTGAACGGGTGACCAGACTTTATTGCTTCTTTTCTGGAACCAGCTACAGAACATCAAACAGAAAGTCTAAAACATGGCATGCATAAATCTTTGAGTTAACCTGCTGGGGGACAGAGAGAACCAGCCAGCCCCATCACATGCTCCCACTGTGGGGACTAATTGTTACCACCTGCCTGAGGGACCTCACCCAGTGATACTTGCTCACAGGCTCACTACTTCATGACAGGAAGAATGTATTATCTGAATGCAGCCCTAAACAAATTGTTCTAAGTTCCATTTTTTTAAAAAAATAGATTAAGGCTATCAACAAACAAACCTCATACTTTTAGATGAAACAGCCAATAAATTGCTTAAAGGGGGAAGAGATCAGGAATTCCATGGTCAACCATGTATTTTGCATGTTTGGCACTTTACTTAAGCTCATCAACAGAAAAAATAATAATCAGGTGTTGAGGCTGCGAAAGGTAACCCAGAAAGTCATGGTCATTCAAGTTGCTAGATATAGTAGACTAGATGTATTGCTCTCTGTAATGCATTCTGATCTGCTTTTGAACTGAGATGGATGGATATTTGATATCAAGAGAGGAAGGAACATTCCAAATTCCTGTTCATAATAGCCGAGTGACATTAAAAGCTGATTATGATCACTTAAGTGCCAGCATCATTAACCTTTTTTACTGGTCAGCGTAGCAGAAACTTGCAGTTAATGTGCATGCTCACTGAGGCTGAACGTACCTGTCACAGCCTAACATCCGTTCATTTGGTAAGATGATGTAGAGGCCTTTGCTTTGGCTACACATCCCATTTACTTTATACTTGCCACTGCTTTAGATGTGAGATTTTTCATATATGGAAGCAATCACAATGAAAAGAAAACAATGTCTTGGGTCATTTATGAAGTTTCATATGATAATTTATTTCACTTGTCCCTTTCTCCATGTTCTATAGCCACCCTATCAGCATGAACAGGGAGCCTTTTAGCCACGGAGAAGGTCTTCTTAGCCTTTGTGCAGATTGGAGACAATCAGAGTGAAAGGAGATGAGTTGGCCACTGAGAATGGACTCCTAGAGAAGACACTCAGGAAGAACTCCAAGGAAAAGTTATTCTGCATATTCCAAAGCTAAGCATTTAGGAATACAGTCATACCTTGGTTCTCAAATGGCTTAGTTGATGAACAAATCAGCTCCCAAACATCGAAAACCCATAAGTGTTCCAGTTTTCAAATGTTTTTGGGAAGCCAAACGTCCAACGCAGCTTCTACTTGAGCGTAGGAAGCTCCTGCAGCCAATCAGAAGTCGTGTCTTGGTTTCTGAATGATTTCAGGAGTCAAACGGACTTCTGGAATGATTAAGTTCGAGAACCAAGGTATGACTGTACTGAAAACGCAGGATGCTTTCCTTTCAAGAGAGTGGTGTTCAGTATCTGTTGCATACAATGGAACTTCAACGAAGACACAACTTAAATTATTCTGCAGGAAGATATTGTTGGGATTCAACCTCAGTCCGTTAGCCGCCATCCATCCTCCATCCGCCTCCAGGCACTCACACAGGACATTTACCACCTTCACAAATATTTACAAGGGTGCTGGAAAATACAAGGAAATGTGACTGCGCCCAAAACGCCTATGAATACACAATATCTGATTATTCTTTATAACATCATAGGAGAAAGTTATCCCCCCCCCTTTAGCTTTGTGTCTGGAAAGAAACTTAACTGTTGGTAGGAGCCCACTGGAAACTGTTATAGGCTCAAGAGCTCTCAGGAGAAAGCTTGCCAAAAACACAGTGGCAATAAAAAATGTTGCAAATGGCACTCATATCTCCAAGGCACAGCAATATTTCCTTCCACCCTGAAAGAGCTGGCTGTTCATTGGCTGACTAAACAGGGATGGCTTTTCCCCTGAGTTCTAGTGGATGAGCCATGAGTAGTTGCAATGAGACTCTCATCACTGTCAATAGTGTTGCTTTCATGTGCAGTGCTAGTGGAAAACAATTTTTCAGAGCATTGCTCAACATCTGGAAAGCTGCTGTTACACTGTTCCAAGCATGAGGAAGGGAGGAGGGCTGAACAAGTCTTGTTACTGTTCTCACTGCATCCTTGCCAGTGGAGCCCATGGTTGAGAGAGGCAGAGGTGAGTTCTGCAGCTTGAAGCCAGAGAAGAAGTATTTTGGGGAAGATGGTTCAGAATGCTTTACAAGCATAGCAAAAAGAAAAAAAGGGGCAAAAAAGATATTTCAGTTCAGGCTATTACGAAGCACCATGACATCACTAAATTAGGCAGCACAGTAAAGTGCATTTTGATTCAAGGCAGCTTAGGGATTATCTTTTCATGGAGGTTTATGCATGCCTGGCTGTAGAGAATGTACTTAGATCTTTCAGAAGTGAAGTGAGGCTGTCCCCTTTGCATTAGGGAAAATGGGGAAAGGGAAAATCTGAACACCAGAAGCTCCCATGTGCAAGGATAGCAAAAGAAAATGTCTACATGCAGAAGGAACCACACTACACTATGAAAGTCCTGGCTCCATCAGGAATGAGGGAAGAAATGTGATTCGTTTAAAGTTGAGCCCACCTAATTTGAACAGCACACAAACCGAAACAGAGCCATCGTTCAAAACTTTGCACTTCTCTGAATTTTGCAATGTAGTTCTCTAGCCAGGTAAAGAGCACAAAAATGCATACAGTAGGGTAAAATGTGCATAAAAGTGCATGTATTGGTGAAAAATATACTTGAGAATGCATAATAGTTGGGGAAATTGCCTTTCAAAACTGTGTGTATTAAATCAAAAATGTATAGAAAATTCTATATATTAGAAGAAATTCATACTAAGATGCTGACAATTTTTCTTGAGGACTTGCGGGGGGACGGGGCATACATAGACCACAAACTGATGTAGTAATGTAGAGAAATGGTCAAGATTGGAACAATGAGAAGCTGAAATGGACAGAGTGGTCCATCTCTAGTCTCAATGCTTATGTCCTTTCTGGTGCCACAAACCAAGATGGAAGATGCAGCAGAGTGTTGTTTTGTTTAACCTTGGAGAGCAGCAGCTTATCCTAGCTATCAGAGGTGTTTGTTTCTAGTCTGCCCAGCAACTTACTGTAGAGATTAATGTTTTACATGAATTAGCTAGTAGGGGTCAAAGCTAGTGAAGCTAGTAGAGGTCACAGAAGATTTGTTTTATGTCCCACTAAACACACAAACAAGCACAGACTATTGAGTTCACCAGAAACAGAACTGAATGCATGAAATCAAAATAACGTAAAATGATTTTGTGATTAGGCTTGACCGAATTTAAATGCTGGAGGCCATTTTTATTATTTGTCATGGCAAATTAATGAAGGATTAATCAGTGTCCCTGATTATTGTTCTGTAAGTTATTAGCCAGTCTCCCCCATTAAATCAATAGAAGGTTGCTTTATTATTATTTGAAGAAGTAAGCTGAGTGATTTTTTGCCAAGTTGACGACATCTTTGAAGAAAGCAGAGGAGTTCTGCTAAGTGCTGTGATTAAATTGAGAGTAAAGGGGAGTGAGGGGGCTTGAATGCAAACTTTGGAGCACGAGAGAGTACCCCCAAATTGGACATTTCCAAATGATGGCTTAGATACACAAAGCGAAAGAAACTCTCATTCACACGCCAGGCTTTTGAGAGCCAAGAAAAACAGGGATACAACAAAGGCACTTCTCATACTAGCTTTGGTAACCCAGAGCAGGAATATAGTTGATTTCGAATGTCTATTAGAAATCCTGCATGTTGGTCTATTGAAACAGGCTGTGTATATGGTTTATATACAAAGATACGGTTTTTACATGAAAAAATGTACTACTTTTAAACTTAATCTCTGTATCTGGCGAATGGATTTTTTAAAAGCTTATCTGTAGTTGACTTGTTCCTTTTCTTTCTTTCTTTTTGGTAGAGCCTAGATTAATTTGTTATATGTATGAGGGTCCATAAAATAGAATGCAAAGCTAAACCCAAACATGGGAATGGGGAAACATCTGAAAACTATTTAGCAATGCAGTCTAAGATGTGACAGCTGTGATGGATCACTGCCGTCTGCTAGTGTAGTAGAACCTTGAAGAGCGCTACTAATTGGGAATGACCCAGTGTGCTTTTACATAAGGAAAGAAAATAAGCAAACAAACCAAAACCGTCTTGGACTACTTTGATTTCGGGTCCGGAGGAGCTCTTTACTGTACAGTAGAGAAGCACTGGGGCACGACGAAATGATTCGGATTTGGTGCCAATGTTAACATTTCTCTAAACAAAAAATAAAATAAAAATGCAACCCTTTGTTGAAGTTCAGGACCAAGCTGTCAATTGTATATGCATTACTTATGCCAAATGGTGCCAATTTGGTAGTCTACTGTGCCAAGGTATCGACTTCTTTGTTTAACCTACAAGAGCCATGAGACTCTCCATTGCTTTTGTCAAGATATGGGAACCATGGGGAAGGGCCGTGGCTCAGCAGTAGAGCGTTTGCTCTGCATGCAGAAGGTCCCAGGTTCAATCCCAAGCATCTCCCAAAAGACAGGGACAGAACCCAGCCTGAAACCCTGGAGAGTTCACTGACAGTAGAAAATACTGAGCTAATGGACCAATTGTCTGACCCAGTATAACATGGCATCATATGTTCCATATGTGGTAGAGCACATATTGTGTTCTTTAATTCTCTATAAGTTATGATATAGTCTATTACAAGATTAAGTAAAGGGTAAAGGGACCCCTGACCATTAGGTCCAGTCGTGGCCGACTCTGGGGTTGCGGCGCTCATCTCGCTTTATTGGCCGAGGGAGCCGGTGTACAGCTTCCGGGTCATGTGGCCAGCATGACTAAGCCACTTCTGGTGAACCAGAGCAGTGCACGGAAACACCATTTACCTTCCCGCCAGAGCGGTACCTATTTATCTACTTGCACTTCGACGTGTTTTCAAACTGCTAGGTTGGCAGGAGCTGGGACCGAGAAACGGGAGCTCACCCCGTCGTGGGGATTCGAACCGCCAACCTTTTGATCGGCAAGCCCTAGGCTCTGTGGTTTAACCCACAGCGTCACGTGTGTCCCTCATTACAAGATTATGATGGTTTAAAAAACAAAACATACTCTGGTGGACCTGCCCTAGAGTGAAGGCCTTTTGGGAGAAGATATATAATGAATTAAAAAAGGTGTTTAAATACACCTTTACTAAGAAACCAGAGGCCTTTCTCCTGGGTATTGTAGGCCAGAGTGTGTTAAAAAAGGACAGAACATTCTTTATGTACGCAACAACAGCAGCAAGAATATTAATTGCCAAGAATTGGAAAACTCAGGAGCTACCCACTGTGGAAGAATGGCAGATGCAACTGATGGACTATATGCAATTAGCCGAGATGACCGGCAGAATTCGAGACCAGGGAGAAGAAAGGATGGAAGAAGACTGGAGGGAATTTAAGATTTATTTACAAAAATATTGTAATTTGGCTGAGTGTTGAATTGGATGCCAGTGCAGATAATTGTCTACCATTAAATTAGATTTAAGGCTGAATTATATGTCAAACCAAATTAAGATTATTAATTAAGATGAGTTAAATGATAATTTGTTTGAAATAAATTTAATAATGATGTAAGTGTATGCGGGAGGTGTGGGGGAGTCCCATGTAATAATTGAGAGATGTTAAATGGACAATGATAAGTTGTGCTTATCTAATATATGCTTTATTTGAAAACTTCAATAAATATATATTAAAAAAAAAAAAAATAAAAAACAAAACATAATAAGCAACTCTTATCTCAACATTAGCAGAGGAGCTGTAAACATCTTTCCTCAACAGAGAAGAACACATAGTTCAAATCACTGCTCTTCAAAAGTTGTCAAGAGTTATTTCTTAGAGGGGAGTTTCTTAGAGCGGGGTTAGCTTACATGTTACCTTCCTGGTGATGGGCTACAACCCTAGTATTACGTACCATTGATCATGCTAGCTGGGGCTGGCAAGGTCTAAGGCAGGGATCTGAGAGGGACATATAGGCCTAAATCTACCATTACCTAGGGCAGAAGTGGGGAACCTGTGGTTGTCTTTCAGCTCCCATCAGCCCCAGCCACCATGCCCGATGGTCAGGGATGATGCGAACTGAGGTCCATCAACACCTGGTAGGCCACAGGTTCCCCACGCCTGAATGAAGATAAAGCAGCTTACCTCAGGCAGATCTGGAGTACCCTTAGAGGGCAGCAAATTGTCTATGACTTAGCTTTTTTTATATATAAATAATTTTTATTCACTTTCCAATAAACATTTTTTCCAGATTTAACATTTGTTTTGACATAAACATCTTTTTTGACTTCCATCAGCCTATCTGAGAATTCTCCATACTCTCACTACGTCTCACATTTCTTACATTTATATTGCACATTATATCTCTTAATCTTAACCTTTCTTTTTAAACAACATTTCTATCAGTCTTTTTCACAAAGCTTCTTGAAAACCAACAAGCGTTAGTTGCTCCTCACATTCAGTTTTGATATATTCTGTAAATTTACTCCAGTCCTCGGAAAATCTCTGATCACGTTGGTTCCTTATTTTTCCAGTCAATTTGTCCATCTCTGCATACTCCATCAATTTCATTCTCTATTCTTCCTTGGTCGGCATTTCTTCCTGCTTCCATTTCTGGGCCATCAAAATTCTTGCTGCTGTCACTGCATATCTAAACAGTTTCACATCTTTCTTACTAATTTCGTTCCCTACTATCCCAAGTAGAAATGCTTCTGGTTTCTTGATAAATGTGTATTTCAACATTTTCTTCATCTCATTATAAATCATTTCCCAAAAGCATTTCACTTTTTTACATTCCCACCACATGTGGTAAAATGTTCCCTCTTTTTCTTTACATTTCCAACATTTGTTACAAATTTTATACATCTTACCAAGTTTCACTGGTGTTACGTACCATCTATACATCATTTTCATTACGTTTTCTTTTATTGTAGTACATGTGGTGAATTTCATTCCCTCCTCCCACAATTTTATCCATTGATCGAACTGAATATTATATCCGAAATCTTTGGCCCACTGGATCATAACCGATTTCACTTCCTCATCTTTCGTATGCCACTGTCTATGACTTAGCTTAATAGATACAGCTATTAACCATGGGTGAGAAATGAGAGTCAATTCTAAGTAAAGACTGGACACAGCCAAACTTCTACATAAGCTTTGTGCAAACAAATCACAATGAATGCTCAAAAAAACCCCAGGTTGTATGGAGGAGCCCTGAAAGTCTAATTTAAGATTTTGTTTCAGTGCTTTGTGTAAACCACTTCAAGGTCACTTTGTGTCAGAAAGTGGTATATAAAAGTGTTTCATAAAGAAATAACTCTCTTTTTTTCCCAAAGAAGAAAGAAACTAGAAAGGCACAAAGCCTTCCATGACTGTGAGTTAAAAATTAAAATTAAAAAATGCTTTGGTTTTCTACCTTACTCAATTGCAACACTATATTGCTGTGATGCACATAGTTGCATAATCTATAAAATCACATGACATGTATCCAAAGCAGTAAAACTAATTGGTGTAAAATTGTGAGTGTGTGTGTCCCTAGAGCAATGCCAGCTTTCCGCCTTCCATCTGTTCCAAGGGAATAGCTGTGCGGTGTTCTTGCTCTTACTGATTTCATATAGATGGATTATTTTCTCTCTCACCCCCACCCTGCACCACTTTATGGAAATCGGGACATCTGAGATGTAAACAACAGATCAAATTGAAATAAAAGCTAAGTTAGGAACATAGGAAGCTGCTGTAGACCAAGTCAGATCCAGAGGATATTCAGCTCAGTACTGCCTACACTGATTGGTGGCAGCTTTCCAGAGTTTCAAGCAAGTGGCATTCCCAGCCTTCCCTGGAGATGCTGGGAATTGAGCCTGGGATTTTCTGCATGCAAGGCAGATGCTCTGCGACTGAGCTAAAGCCCTTCTACATATCTTTCCAAATAGTAAGATTTCCCTCTGTGTTAAAATGGGGCAGGAACCGATCTGAAGCCAAGGCATAAATAACTCAGTGTACATGCCATTTGGATGTAAACTGTCACATTCATTACAGTAACTCACAAGCAAGCGCTATTACTCAGAGTGCAAGAAACAAATAAATACGACTGAGATGTGTGAGGCAGCCTTTGGAAGGAGATATTGATATGCGGACTTAATAGTGGCAGTTTAAAAAACAGAATGGATTTTGCATCTGTTCACTGCCACCTCATTTTCAGACATTCGTCTCTAGCCATGAGGGCTGAGAAATACTCTCGTTTCGGTGTGGAAAATGGTTTCTTGTAGCGATGCACATGTAGGCCCACCTTTCAGGTCCAGCCCTGAGGCAGATTTGGGGCATAGTGAAAGACCAGCAAAATGTATGATTGGCTTGATTTTACTCTGCCTGGGAAGAAGAGAGCTTCTTGTGAGATTTTTCAGCCTCGGGTGCCAGAATAACATGATTAGCTGTGGGTAGTACTATGAAGCTTGACTGGAGTGTGTACCTGTGTGACTTGATTCTCTGCTTCAGGCAGCAAAATGTCTTGGCTGGTCCAGTCATTATTATGTTAAAAAATATTTATATATCATGTTTAAAAGACCAAAGCGTTTTACAACGGGAATGCATACATACATACATACATACATACATACTGTGGGGATGATTGTTTTTGTTTGTTACCATGTTATGTATTTTTGCCTTTCTATATTGTAAACCACCCTGCAATCCTCGGTTCAAGGGCAGTAATAGAAATTTTAAAAAAATAAAATACAACAAAAAACAACATTAAAAAAATCAGAGATCATCAACCAACCATTACGAAAAGAAGTTGCCTGCATAAGCCTGGTGGCATAGAAAAGTTTTAAGTAGGCTTAGAAATGTTACTATAGATGGCATTTGCTGAATCTCTGTTGGCAGAGAATTCCACCAGATTGGGCTGATGACATTAAAGGCTCAGTTTCATGTTGCTGTCACATGAGCTTCGCCAACTTGGGGATGACCAATGGCACTTCTGTTAATGATCTCAGTGACTGACCTGGGATATGAGGATTTAGGCAGTCTCTAAGGTGCCCTGGACCTAAGTTGTTCAGGGCTTAAAAAAACCCAATACGAGGACCCTGAGCAGGCTCAGTAGTACACAAGCAGTCAGTGCAGATATGTTAACAAAGTAGTTGGCCATGGGCTCCAATCACCCGCTGCCTTATTCTGCACCAGCTGGATCTTCTGAACAAGGCCCAAGGTCAGCCCCACATAGAGCGTATTGCAGTAATCCAGCCTTGAGGTTACCAGCATATGGACTTCAGTGGTCAGGCTAGGTTCACTAGACATTGAAGGTGAGACTATTTTGGCCAAGTCATGTCCACCTGCCCTATGAAATCAGGTGTGGGGCAAGTAAATAAAAGTTTGGGTCCAAAGCAGTTTGCAGGCACCACCAGTCAGCTGGCTGGTGGCAACTTCCAAGCCTTGTTCACAGTGCTCTGTAAGGGCTGGAAATGAGCTGATGGGACTTGCAAAGTGTCACCCATGGAGCTATGCAAGTCTTGGCAATCTTCCAGTGATACAAGTGCACAGAAGCTACTGGCCCTATAACTCATTCCTACTCTTGCTGAGTAGTAACGTGCACTTGGAACCTGAGAAAGGGTGAACCTCATTGCTGCAAGAAGAAACTTGAAGGACGTTGTCATCTGTGGCTTGGCTTGTTGACATGTACCTTGTAGGGCTTCTTCATAATGAAAGCTGGGTAGACTGGCCAAATCTCAGGGTCTGATCTGAAACTTCAGGGTTTGAGCTTTGTTCTCAGGTTCTTCAGGATATCAAGGAAAGAACCACAGGACAGAACCACTAGATTTGTTGTTGCTTGGTTTTTCATTTCTGCTTCCCTATTCATCACCATTCCTCACCCTGAACCACCAAGCACAACCAAGCCAACCTTCTTGATGTTATCTACTGACATAACCACGTATCACCAGGTTTACAGTCTGCCAGTCACCAATGAATAAGACTCAGAGGTTGAGGCTTAAGAGTCCAGGCAATAATTCTAGGAGTGGATAGGTGAGGAAGGCAGTATATCACTACCATTGGAAATGTGGACAGACTCAGGTTTTAGAGGGGGGAAACAGATGAAGGAAAGACCAGGAATTCTCAAGGATCTCTCAGTCCACTCTTATGAACTTAAGATAAGCCCTGCCAGAAACTGGCATTCAGATGTACACTGCCTCTGTCAGAGTTGACAATCTCACCCTCCATAAATCCAATCCTGATTGAAAGCCATCACTACATAGTGTGGAAGTGAATGTCATAGTTTGACTATGCACAGTGTGGAAAAGTACTTTTGTCTTTTGTCTGTCCTGAATATTCCAACATGCAGCTTCACTGTTCCCAGAACTTGCTAAAGGTAGACTTGAAGGAAGTAAGAAGGAAGAGAGCAGGGTCAAAAATGTTCCCTGTAAATTTATCTCTGTGTTATCAGCTTTGTGTAATTGAAACTTTGATCACTTGTGCCACTTTATTATTTGGTTTGCTACCGTCCATGTATTAAAATGGCAGGTGATACATTTTGAAAGAAAGAAATGAAGATATCAAAGAGCCCTTCTCTGATTTAGTATACAGTGATTAAATGCAAATGCAAATTAATTTGCCAGCACAGATCTGCTTGCCTATTTAATATCAATTGAAGTCCATTCCATAGTAGTCATTAGAGCTACAGGGTAAACCCGCCCCCCCAAAGAGCCAGAAAGTTTATATATGAGTTTCAGTAATCCTTGGTGTATCTGTTAATACCCTGTTATTTGTGAATCAATTGTAACTCTGCATCTCATTAACTCTTGGGACTGTGCAGTTCTTTACGCCAATAAGGACTGATTGCTGAATGCATTTGTATTACTCCAAAGGTCGCCTAGCAATCTGTCCAGACAGTTGTCTACTGGTCACTCAATTAGAAAACAACCTAATTTCTGTGTGAAACTGGATTAACAGTTTTGATTGGAAAGCAAACACCCTTCACACTGGGCATTGATTGACCGTGAGCTGCCAACTGATATTTTTTCCCTCCAATTTAAGAAGTAAAAGAACTGAGAATTCAATTGCTTTTACTGACAGTTCTCAATTGTGTTGCAGGTTTTAATTTGGAGCCGGCTATAACACTGTGTACAGGTCATAGGACTATTATGTGAAATCCAGCTTTCGGTCTCGTCGGATTTGTGGCTGCAAATGCAGGAAAGTGTGGTGTGTGAGAGAAAGAGAAAGAGAGAGGGAAGAGAAAGAGACTCCAAATAGGTCTTCAGGGTTTCCCTCTTGTTTGATTGATCTCCTTTTTGACCTTGGCTGTCCATGCCGTAGGGGCTTTGAATGGGTATGGAGTCGGTGGGGAACTTTCAGAATCCAGATTGTTCAGACACACACTGTAAGAACAATTTCAGGCATGAAGAACTATTCTGGGAAGACACACTGCGGAAGGGAGGGGACTCTAGAGATCCTCCTCATCTCCAGGAGAGGAGAAACAAATGAGAAGGGACATTTTAGATAAGAGTGAAATAATTTTGCAATATTTGGAACTGGATTTATCTTCCTACTGTCTTGTAATGCAATAAAATAAGACGGTATATCCAGAATTAGTACAAGCAAATATATTCTCCACAGGCTTAGATCTATACACAAACTAGGTTAACTGTGAATTTCTTAAACAGGAAAAGTATCTGCCAGCCTTCATTTTGGCCTTCAGTGCTGTCTTCTGCAATATCTCAGACTGTATTGTTGATGACACCTAGTTATTTCTGGGATAATTCTTAATCCTTCCTTTCTGCAAAGCATACTAAAGCAACTACTATGCATTATTATTATTATTATTATTATTATTACAACAATGATTTTATATAACACTCTCTGTCTCACTGATCATCACAACAACTTTCCAAAATAGGTCAATATTGTGATTCTCATTTTACAGATGGGTGTCAGAGGCTGACAGAGACTGCATTCACATGACAGTTTATTCCAGTTCCACGTAATTTGCCTAACTGCTAGCTTCTGTATTATAGCTGAGCTTTCACATGACGTAAAAGCCATATCCAGAAAACTAATAGACTATAGCATATGCTTAGCACCAAACTCTGTATTTTATGCCTCCATTAAAAATCTGTTTGCAGCCCCCTTAGCCTGGAAAGCAATGGGAGTAAAATGCCAAAAATTGGGGTGGTATACAAGCCTACAATGTTGCTATCACACTCTTAATCAGTACTATGCAAGATGCACTGTCAGGTTAATCATCTTTAGAAGCTGAAATCCTGGATGTTTTTGTGTATGTCCTTCTATTGATTCAGTCTATGGGGCTTGGAATGCTTTGTGTCCCCTACCCTGCATACAAAAAGCATGTTTAAAATACCTGTTTACAAGAACACACAAAGCAACATGGTACCTCAAAGCTTGACCTCAAAGCTCATAATGTTTACCTACAGTCACTATTTTCAGAAGACTCTGGTTACTGAACCTCATCACACAACCTTTTGAAATGCTTCTTTAAATTTATTAACAGATGTTTTAATACAATTATTTATTGTCACTTGCAGCATTGCAAGAACTGGGAAGCATTTTCTGTGCACACTACCATCAAAGGCCTCCCTTAATCTATTCTTGAGCAAGCAGAAAGAGTTGAAAATTACCTCTATGACATTAAAGGCTCAGTGGGGTCTTTATTTGGCTTTCAGTAGGAAACTATATATCAGTGTTATCCCAGGGCTTTATGAAATTAGTCTACTGTATTCATACCACCATAAGAGAAACATAATTATGTTGAGACATTCAGAAAGGTCTGTTTCTTTTTATAGCTTATGTGAATAGACAAGAGAGACACAATTTCAAACAAATAAAGTCAAAATATGCAATTTGTAGCATTACGAGAAGCACTTAGATCCATACTACATTTTTCTCCACTAGATCTAATCAGAAGTGCCTAATTTATGTTTCTTTGTATGAAGAAATGTAATGGCCAGCGCAGTCATTGAAGTATCCTTGCCTAGTATGTCCCCAGTTACCAGCGCTTGGTGAGGAAGGAGGGAAGAACAGCAAGGACAGTTATTTCCGTCATGTCTTGGTTTTGAGCAAAAGGAGACTTTTCATGGACAGAATTTAAGGGAGATCTCAACCATTTCACTGGATGTTAAACAGGCAGTATGGAAGGTGTTAAGGTTCTATGCAGGCAGAGAAAAAAGGACAAGGAAGTGTTAATTTAGGTGGGCTGGTTCATTTGAGTGTGTTTGTCCTGCACCTCCGACTAGTTAAGTGTGAGTCAGCAAGCATGCAAGAGTGACTCAGCACAATCTAAAGTATAAATACTCTTGTGTTTGAAGCAAGCTTGCTCTTGGTCATTGCCCTTGGCTAGAGCCCAATCTGTGTTGGAATGCTGGAAGGAGACTGCTATACAGTGGCACCTCAGGTTAAGAACTTAATTCATTCTGGAGGTCCGTTCTTAACCTAAAACTGTTCTTAACCTGAAGCACCACTTTAGCTAATGGGGCCTCCTGCTGCCGCCGCATTGCCGCTGGGCGATTTCTGTTCTCACCCTGAAGCAAAGTTCTTAACCTGAGGTACTATTTCTGGGTTAGCGGAGTCTGTAACCTGAAGCGACTGTAACCTGAAGCGTCTGTAACCCAAGGTACCACTGTACTACGTACGTAAGTACCACTGTACAACTGTATGTAACTGGTAAGCTGTGGAACTGCATTATACTATTTCTAAGGGAATTGCCCCTACCCAAAGAGTCTGCTGTTTGTCTGTTCCATTGGCACATTCTGCTGGCATGTTGAATGGGCACTCTGCCCCATCAGAAGGCAGGAAAGCCAACAGTAAGTAGAGTCAGACCCAATGACTGGTAGAGATAGCTAATTCTAGCTTTGCCCATATTCTCCTCCCTACTGTGTTCTACAGTGGCAACACAGACTTCAGAGGAGAAAGTTGGCAGGCAGTGTCACTCCCAGGACTGCTAATAAATAAGAAAGAAGGCAGGCTGGGGATAGACAGATTGGTGGGGCCCAAATGGATCAGCCTCCAGTGCTTCCACTGTTATTCCTCCATAATAAGAGGCTTAGAGGCTTGAATCTAGACCTTCTACATAGCCATCAGCAACAAATAGCTAACACGGAGATATTTTTGTCTCTTTGTTTGAGATTTGTATGTTTTGCTGTCCACATAACATGTGTCACTCCCACATCAACAAAACCCAGAGGAAAATCTGGAGGGGAGGGGAGGGGAACCTAACAGCGTCTTAACATAAGCAGAATACGGTACAATATTTTTGAGCAACAACAATGAGTCCTATTAACATGAATAATGACCTGCACATTTCGAAATGGAAAGACGAGTGCGCCCGTCTCTGGAGGTTCAAAGCTAAGATATTTGAGATAAGTCTTGTGAGAAGTGAACATTCTTCCTTCCTGTAAGTGTTTAGAATGATATTTTTAATGAAAATTCATACAGCGTGGTAAAGAGATGAAAGCACATTTTCACGCTTAATAGCATGGAGTTTAAAGCCTAGTGCAGTGGGTGGGAAGATCTGTGCACATATTTCAAAAGCCACTGTTCTTCTGCGTGATCTGAAAGAATCTGTTGAGTTCTAATGCAGTCCCCATCAGGGGCCCGTACTGTGGAGGCTTGGCATATAAATGTCTGGAAGAAAATATATATAATTAACTTGGCATCTTTGGAGAGGAGGGTATCCCATCAGAGCAGCTTTCAAAAGCTCTAAAATGTACTTCAGTATCACACCAAGCTCAGACTTCTTTTCCTTCTTCCCAAGGAGCAGCTTTTAAAAGATGAAATACAGTAATGCTATTTATTTTTTTATCTTCTTGAAAAGGGACCAGGAAAAAAACAACATACCTTCTTTCATTCTCATGGATACTTAGGAACCCTTTGTTCATTTCATATTCATATCTAACTTCCTTCAGTTAACCTAACAAAATGTCTGTCATGACGGTTTAGGGAAGGTGTGTTCAGGAAGAAGAAGAAGAAGAAGAAGAAGAAGAAGAAGAAGAAGAAGAAGAAGAAGAAGAAGAAGAAGAGGAGGAGGAGGAGGAGGAGTTTGGATGTGATATCCCGCTTTATCACTAACCGAAGGAGTCTCAAAGCGGCTAACATTCTCCTTTCCCTTCCTCCCCCACAACAAACACTCTGTGAGGTGAGTGGGGCTGAGAGACTTCAAAGAAGTGTGACTAGCCCAAGGTCACCCAGCAGTTGCATGTGGAGGAGTGGAGACGCAAACCCGGTTCACAAGATTAGAAGTCTACCGCTCTTAACCACTACACCACACTGGAAGGGATTTCAGACAGTATGTATTGGGACATGTGAAGAGGGCCCATTAAACATGCCCACAGAGTGTGTCAATGGAAAAGAAAAAATACCAGACAGTTCTAGGCAGGGCCAATTCCTTTACTGACAATAGAATGCCATTCCACAGCTTACCAGTTACGTACTGTTGTAATATACAGTCTTTCCAGCAGCCTACAGGCTTCTTGCAGTGTTCCAACACAGACTAGACTCAGGGCAAGGGCCAAGAGCAAACCATGCAAGTGTATTTCTGCTTTAGATTCTGCTGAGTCACTCTCACATGCTTGCTGACTCATTCTCACATGCGTAACCAGCTTCAGGTGCAGGACAAACAAACCCCAAATTAGCCAGCACACCTAACTTAACCATTCCCTGTCCTTTTTCTCTGCATGCATAAACCCTTCTACATTAGCGGTATGGGTTCAGGTGACAAAGGAATCTATTCTTGTGTGCTTAATTTGTTTTAACTGTTTTTAATTCTGAATTTCATATTGTTGCAATCCACTTTTAGAGCTGCTGCTAAAAAATCATAATAATCAATTGCTACACCCTGGTCAATTAGGGTCACTTATTGTGGGTGGGTGGTCCTGCCCCTGGGTGCAGGGCACTCGTGCTGCTCAGGTGCCCAATCGTCTTGCTCTGCTGCTGCAGCCCTGTGCTGCTTTTGCGAACAATGTGCTGGGCTCTCAGGGCGCCTGGGTTTGTGCATTGCTTTTGGCTCCAGTGTACCTCCCTCAAAGGTAAGTGCCACCTGGGGAGATCTGCCCCTGTGCGCACCCCCGAGCTACACCACTACAGTGGTACCTCAGGTTAAGTACTTAATTCATTCCGGAGGTCCGTACTTAACCTGAAACTGTTCTTAACCTGAAGCACCACTTTAGCTAATGGGGCCTCCCACTGCCGCTGCACCGCCGGAGCATGATTTCTGTTCTCATCCTGAAGCAAAGTTCTTAACCTGAAGCACTATTTCTGGGTTAGTGGAGTCTGTAACCTGAAGCTTATGTAACCTGAAGCATATGTAACCCGAGGTACCACTGTATTCTTAATATTACATTGAAAAGGAAGTGGGTTCTGTAGAAAGATGGTAGGTAGGAAGGAGAAAAAGAAGGAAGGCTCCACACAATCTAAAACAACAAAGCAGCTAGGAATGGGAAAGGGAAGAGCATAAACCAATGAAAAGGAACTGCAATAAGAAGGTGGAAGAGTGCCAGATTCTTTCCAGGGAGGGAAGAAAAATAGAATAGAAATTTATTGTCATTGTCCGTATATACACAGTATACACAACAACGAAAATCAAACACCCACCCAAAGACCGGCTTCACATACACATTTGCACGTACCTCCAACACTCTCATCCCATTCAGACATAATCTATAAAACATACATAATCCAGAATATAACATGACCTATTAAAAACATAACATGACCTAAACCCTATCTCATTCCTTCCTACTCCCTGCTTGCTATTTCTTACAACTGGCCCTGAAATCATTATTTAGTGCAATCAGAGCTCTTGGATAGAAACTATTCAGAAGGTGTGTGGTTCGTGTTTTCATTGTCCTATATCTTCTGCCCGAAGGCAACAGTTCAAAGAAGTTGTGAGCAGGATGGGTGGGATCTCTCAGGATATTGTGTGACTTCTTCAAAATGCGAGACGTGAAGATCTCATCCAGGGTTGGTAGCTGGAGCCCTATAACATTCTGGGCAATTTTTGTTATTCTCAGTAAAGCTTTTTTATCCGTTTCAGAGCTGAAAATGCTGAAATCTAACTGTCTTCACCAGGAAATGCTTATTTGCTACATCTTTAGATCGGATTATTTGATGGAAGTGGCATGTTTCCCTTGGAATATGTTAATTTTTGTATGAAAAACATTGCAGTCAGTTAAGCAGATGAAAGACTCAATCATTTTTTGGTTTTCATTTGATAACACTGGAGTCTAAAGCGACACCCAGTAGGCAGTGAAATCCCACATGGATTTCAAAGGCTCTGTACATTTGCAAGCTCAAAACATGTTGCTTTTCAAAGGCAGGTTTCCCATTGTACCTTCATCAGGGTACCACCCTCCAGGGTTAAGCGCTATGGGTGTTTTACAGAGGGTATTTATAACTAACTTTGATATCCCTAGGAGCTCACCAGAGCAGTTTCTGAAAACTTTAAGCAGGGTAATGTGCACTCTTGTGTAGCAATTCAGAACTGACAAGCTGAGCCTTCTATTTTGTTTCTGAATAATGAATTTAGCCAAGTTCCAATGATAACTTGAGGAATGTAAAGGCGCAAACACCAAAATGGATGGGATCTGATTAGTGCCTCTGGGATCACAGTTGGGCTTTCAGTCTAACAGAAGGGTCTGCTAACAAAAGAGGAGCGGTTGTGATTTTTGTCAGTTCTCCTTTCCTCCTGCAGCTATACCCACCCACCCTGCCACATCCTCCACCATGTTCTAAACAGTCTCTCAATTCTCCAGCACTGATTTGAAATGTCTCACTCTTCTTTAATGGATATTTCTGCTGGATCAAAAGCCCTTCACTGAGCACAAGTTTCTATGCAGTTTATTCAGAGCTGAGTTCCATTGAACCCAAAGGAACTTATTCCTAAACACATTTAGGACTGCAGTCTTAAAAATGTTGCATCCATCTTCCTTCTGAACGTACCACCGTGAGTTTAGGGCTGGGTTTATTTCCTTTGTGTTGCACATCACATCTTTCTTCTGTAGAAGAATCTACACAGCCTTCTCCTGGCTACTCCTAGATTTTGGAACTCCCTTCCTAGAGAAGTTAGACCGACTCCCTCCTTGCTGTCCAGGTGAAGACTGGCAGGTGAAGACTTTGTTGTTCCAACAGACTTTGGGAAACTCACTGTATTTAATACAAAGGCTTCCCCTCTCTCCCTCACACAAACGAAATAAAAGTAAACAAGGCTCCTGCTCCAAGAGAGCCAGTGTGGTGTAGTGGTTAAGTGTGATAGACTCGTAATCTGGGGAACCGGGTTCGCGTCTCCGCTCCTCCACATGCAGCTGCTGGGTGACCTTGGGCCAGTCACACTTCTTTGAAGTCTCTCAGCCCCACTCAGCTCACAGAGTGTTTGTTGTGGGGGAGGAAGGGAAAGGAGTATGTTAGCCGTTTTGGGACTCCTTCGGGTAGTGATGAAGCGGGATATCAAATCCAAACTCCTCCTCTTCTTCTTCTTCTTCTTCTTCTTCTTCTTCTTCTTCTTCTTCTTCTTCTTCTTCTTCCAAGTAAAATCTCTTTCCTTCTGACACATGCTGCAGTTGATGACACCACAGAAGAAAATGCATGGTTCTGATTGGCTTGTGAACATCTCCAGGAAGAATGTGTGGTTCTGATTGGCTTTGGGCTGGCAGATTGACAAGAAGGGCTACCAGTGAAGGAGTGTCTTTTGGCATTAGCAATGCAAGTAGCACAACTTCATTTCTTAACATTTAAATTGAGGGAGGGGGCAGCCATGCCACATAGACTTCTGATAGTGATAAAAACAGAAAGGATGGGCACTGGGGTTTTTTGGATGCCACTGTTGGTGTCCATTAAGCAGAGCCTCATGGGAACCTTGACTACAGAATTCCTGTCTCCCAAGGCTCTCCTATGCATTTTTAACCTAACCTTTATGATCATTCCACAGACTGTGTCGCTGTGCAGCTTATGGGCTGTAGAGAATATTTTGAAAAGGGAAGAATGGCTCTGAAGTGCCTTCCTTCTCCTTATAGGAGGGATTGATGCCAATGATTAAAGCTAGGCCCTGCGCAGGCAGGTGTTACGCAAGATCACACAGCATTGCAAGTGCCCCCAGAGCCCAACCTGTTATTCCAATCTCATGCTCTTTTGAGCAGGCTGTGCACCAGAAACTCTGCGTTGTGCCAGAATGATTGGCAGTTTCATCATGGCAGGAAACAGAAGCATTATAAACCAGGGGGACTAAGCACATTTCCCCTCCAAAACCTCACTTGGTCTCTGGGGGTGAGAGGCTAATGCATTGATTCGTCATAGCACTGCGTTCCCATCTAAAACTGTAGGGCATGAAAGCTGACACTCAGAGGGCAAAGCTGCTAGGAATACATCTTGGGGCAAGCCATAACCTTTAGTGGTTGCTTTGAGTGGGAGACCATGTAGAAATGCTTTATGCTTAGAGTGGTTTGTCCTCGAGTGGCCTCGTGCATAGGCTAACTCAGTAGATAGCTTCTTCCTTTAAGGATGCTGAGACAAGAGCATTTGCCCCCCATCAGCGATGGGTGAAATGGTACCTGCCAATTTCCTTCTGCCGCATTTCCATTAAAGGCACAGAACCATGTCTCAAATGTCAGATATAGAGCAGTGTCATGAACAAGGACTTCCGGAGCAGCGCACCAGATAGACGGGTGGAGATCCTTGCTCCTGCAATCTCGAGGTGGACCTGGTACCGGAGAGAGAGAAATGAGGGACTAGGCATAAGTCACCTCGACCTCGGAGGGGGGGGGGAACCTGAGGGCTGAAGCCTAAGGCAGCACAAAAAAGAGGTCTCCCAATATTCCAAACCAAAGAAAACCGTCATAAAAGTTGCTGGGAGGACCTTTGCGCAAAGAGGCAAAACCACTCTCTGGTACAAACGCCCAAACACCCCGGCACAGTGGCACCGAACTCTCTGTAAAAAAAGGAGACTTAAAAGCAAAAGTCTCCCCTGTAATATAAAACTGAAATAAAACAATCTAAAAACCTCTGCCTGTCTAGTGGAGGAAAGGGGAGGTGGGAAGAAAACAGTTTTTGAAGGAACTTACAGAACCTAACAGATAATAGAGAAGGGGACCGTATTCCCCACGTGGAAATCCTCTGTTAATAATTTCACAAGGTGTTTAGGAAAGCATGACTCACATCCCCAAGCCTCACAGCTGCCCCAGCAGCATCCCTCTCTGTCCTGATTTGCACCCTCCTTGGGTGTTTTTGCCTGGCTGAAATGTGTCCTTGAACTCCGATAATGCTTGCCTGGATGGAAGACAGGAAAAGAGCAGAAACTAGCCTACTGTTGTTGTTGCCACCCATCTGTCTCAAGAGACAATGGAGTGTGCCTCCGGGGGTGAAGTCAAACCACTGTGTTAGCAGCACCGAAGTGACCTCCCTGGGTCATAAACCTGGGCAGTGTGTACGGGAGTCCTGGGCTGCCCAGAGAACAAGACCCCCCCCTTGGTGAAATGGTCCAAAGGAAAGCAGAGCAATATGTTAGACACCAGCTTGGCTGCAGGGATTGTTGGAAGGAGGCATACAAGGTGCCATTTATCCATCTTAGGGATTCCATACTGGATTTCTGTAGCATTTACTCCTTTGCCTAGGTCTAGAATCAGAGTTTTACTTCTCCTAGACGGGCTACATTCCCAGGTTGATGAACCTCATCTGCCCCTCACTATTAGGCAGAGTGAGGCAGCTCAAGTTCCCCTTGAATTCTTTATGCTAACCATTCCTGCATCTCCTAAGGTAGCCAGCTGCCCCTATGTGATGTGAAGGACAACACTCCATCACCAGTATGGAAGTAACTGACCAACTGCAAGTCTAGTTGGATTCTGTACATGGAATTGAAGGGTGTCACTTTGCCCCATTAGCAAACCATATTGGGAAAATCCTGAATTTTCTGTCTTCTCCCATCATTCACTGATTTGTCAATTGTTCAGATGAATCTAGTTCTACTCTATCGTGATAGTCGTTGTCAGGTTCTCTTTCTGCTTCTTACCGTACAGACGTATTGGCATATAATTTTATTTCTGAGCGAATAACCTCTCATCTTCCTAATGCCCATGAAAAGAAGGAGCAAAAGGCTTCTAACATTGTACAAGGAGAACAAGGGTTTTAAAGGAAAGAATGAAGCATGCTCATTGTTGCTGTCTTAAACATACAAATGTACATGCATGGAAACCCAGATTTGACAAAAGCCGTGCAATTTGATGTAAGGTGGCTGCCTCCAAATTTAAAGCAATATTCTGAGCTGGTGATACTGTTGAGAAAACATTCAATAGCAGCCCCCTAAAGCAATGATACAGAAAAGTTAAGTTATGTAGAAAATCAAATGAATGCAAAGTTAAAAGCAAAGACACTAGACAAGAATGAAGCCATTGGAATTTGAGTAGAGCCATTTTTGGCTCCCGCTGATTGCCAGCATGCTCTAATTACTGAAGCAGGACGTCTGAAGAGCAATCAGTAGCATTGGAATAATCAGATCATTGCTCTGATATTCCGGCTCCCTGTAAAGGCCAAACAGAACTAACAGTGCTTATTGGAGTTTTCATTATTGTGCAGCCTTCTGAGAATAAATTCAGAGATGCTTATCTATTCTGTGGCATAATCACAACATCTTCCATTTATTTGTTTATATCTCATGTTCTATTTAAGGAAGCTTCATTCATTATGCACCATAGGATCCCAATTATTCCAAAGTCTCCAGGGACCCTAAAATCCATTGGATAATTGGGGGAGACAGCCAGTCAGTCTACTAAAGTGGGGATATAAACTTTTAAAAACATTAATTTAAGATCAGCCTTCAAGGGTTCCTCAGCAAAGATATGCTGGGGCCCCAAAACAAAGCTGGCTTCTCAGGTTTGAGTAAAAAAGAAACAATTTGTCAAGTTTGCATTTCCTCTTTCCCATTTAAATTGTATTTTTCCATCTGATGTTTTCACCTGAGTTTCTTTGCCATTGGATTTCTGTGAATTCCTGTGCTGTTGTTTATCCTTGGGTTTGATGTCTGCGAAAGATTTCAAATCAGGCAAGTCATACAAAACACAAACCAATTTCATTAGAGAGCGTTGATTTTAAAATTTTCAATTTGGGGGATCATCAGTGACGATCTAGTTCATGTGTTACACAGCAACAGGCCAATGTTTCCCACCCAGTGTACACACAACAGGAATAAAAATACAGTACCACCTGGTGAATGAAACGGCACAGATACAAATTGTCATCTTCAAAGAGGAAGAAATGCTAGGTGTTTCCTGTTAAAAGGGGGAATAGGGAGCAAGTGATGGAAAAGGCGTCATTGGACTGAATGGACAATACAGTGGTACCTTGGGTTACATACGCTTCAGGTTACAGACTCCGCTAACCCAGAAATAGTACCTCGGGTTAAGAACTTTGCTTCAGGATGAGAACAGAAATTGTGCTCTGGCAGCACGGCGGCAGCAGGATGCCGCATTAGCTAAAGTGGTGCTTCAGGTTAAGAACAGTTTCAGCTTAAGAACGGACCTCCGGAACGAATTAAGTACTTAACTCGAGGTACCACTGTACAAGGCTAGTAGATGGTAGGGTTGCCACGCGTCTGTAATTTCCCAGACTTATCTGGAATACTGTAGTTGGAAGCAGTGTCTGGACAGGAAAATCCGGATGTATGACAACCTATGCCGTCAGTATCTTTTTTGGTGATTTTCCTTAAAAATAATTTCATTTGTCAGAAAGCACAACAACTTTGGCCAAAAAAGCTCAGCAACAACTTTTCCGTTCAGACTTTCACTGTTTGGAATATGGCGACCCTAAGCAGGTTCTACAGCTTATTGTGCTACTTCAAAACAGATGCATGTGGCTGCTAATTTCATTTCGGAAGTGATGGTGAAGTATTTAACTCTTTTCTTCCATGCCGTTTCCCCGATCGAGCCGCTCCCCTCCAAGCTGATATGAACTCTGCAAAACAGATACTGTATCTATTCCTGCCTGACCCCTTCAAAGACAAAGCTAACAGCTCCAAAAATGTGATTTTGTTGGATTGTTAGATGATTGGTGGGGGGTGGGGTGGAGTTACACACAACCCCTCTCATCACAGTCACTGTCTATGCCCCCATTGGTGGTGCATTATGTGACCAAGCAGGAGCATGGCCAGTGGGCAAAATGGTCGTGGAAATAGGGTTAGCTGGTGCAACCCATAACCCCTTAATGCATGTTTTCAATTGATGGGGAGCTTCCTTCTGAACCACTTCCATTGCTAAATAATTGAAGCTTTAGGGTCAGTTGGATAAATAATCTAAACAATAACTAATGCATGCTTTAATCATTTTTTCCTAGTGCAAAGAACTTAATAAAATGCTAAAGGCTAACTAGAATGTAGAGTGCTTTTCTTCTTCTCATTTCCACTATTTCTCTGCTAAACAAGTTTTAAATTAAATGTAGGAACTAAATATTTCCCAGCGATATTCAAAGCACAGTCTGTGCCAACCATTTATTTTTTGAAAAATGCAGCTTCTTTTATTCTATCTGCTCAGTCCTATTAAGTTAAAATTTGGAATCCCATTTCAGTAAAGGGATAATCCTTGATGAGAAATTATTCCTTAATGGCCGATTGACTACATAAAGAAATCTACCCAAATTTATATGGTGAGTGGACAGTTTTTAATTGCTCAGTAACTAATGTATGGTTGAATATTGCCTTTGGCATTGGAGGAAGAAGCAATAATAACTAAAGTGTGAAAAAGGCTGAGACAAACATTGCAATAGAAAGGAAGACAGCAATAACATTCAAGCACGGTATAATTACACTTTCCACAAAGCATTGAACTTTCAGTATGGATAACCACAACCCCGCTGCAGTAGTGTTGTGGAGCAGCACCTTTTGTGAGGAAGGAGGGTCATGGGAACCAGAGATCAAAATTTGTGGAGCAGAGAATTTTTGCCTTCTCACCACAGCACTGGGCAGAAAGGGAGCTCTGCTCCCAGCTCAGTGAGAGTAATTCCACCCCCTTCCTCTGCTGATTGACAGAAGAGCAATATTTGCCTTTCTGCGTACATATCTATCTGGTGATCTTCGTGCATGTTTCCCTAGCTATCTGATTGTGAGTGTGAGTGAAGGATGGAGGAGGAATTCAACTTTGATTCCATTCTCATGAGAAACTCAATACATGGACCAAGACACGGGAATCATTAAAAAAATTGCTTTTCTCTGAATTGTGTGATTCAGTTTTCCAATCAAACAGTGTGCTCAAAACACATCTATTGGAGTGTTTGCATAAGATTGCATATATTGGTGGAAAAGAAACATACACATTTGTATTAGATTAGTCAGCATGCAAAAGTGTGCACCATAACAGAAGATTGCAGTAAAATGCTGCTGAATTTTCATGATAATTTTTTAATAAACAGGAACAAAATGCAAATTGCTGCAGAAATACAGAGAATTGAATTTAAGACTAGAAAAACAAGAAACTGAAATACACAAAAACTGACAGATTCATCCATTCCTAATGTGAGTGTGTATGTGTGTAGTGTGCTGTTAGTACATGCACGATCTTTTCCAACCAATGCTCAATGCAGGATGTACTATGCAGGGTATGTATGATGCACTATAGCAGTCATAACAGACTGTTGAGCTTGTGAAATAGCTCTAGTGAAATAGCACCAGCCTGAAGCAATCTGTTCCACAGTCAAATAGTTTGTACTGTTAGGAAGTATTTCCTAATATTTAGCCAAACTCTGCTTCCTTGCAATTTCCACATAGTCCTGTCCTCTGAAGCAGCAAAGGACAAGCCTGTTCCTTCTTTCTGATAGCTCTTCAAATATTTGAAGACTGTTGTGCCTCCCCTTAATCTTCTCTTTTTCAGTCTAAACATACCTGGCATTATTCAGTTTAATGGAGTGTGTCTTATTCCTCCCTTCTCTGCTTTGTAGAATTATTCAGGAACCTCCTCTGCATCATCCAACCCCTCTCTTTCCAGATCTTCTATGATCAATAACAGGTTGTAAGCACTTGCCACAGATCTGGATATCTCTCCTCATTCCTTAAAAGAACTAGATTTCCTTTAACACTTGTTGGGAGAGACAGACCTGGGTAACAGTTGGATTTAAAATTTACAAAAATGAGGAATCAAGCAATTTATTTTATCCCAGCCGTCTTACGGGTAGGATTGTTAAGTACTGGCATCCACTGTTCTGCCATATTTAAGACTGCTTGAGAATTGCTTCAGAATAGCTGTGGGTGTGGGAACTTGAGCTTGCCTAATCATTGTGAGGTGACCAAGGGTGACATGTTGGTTTTCCTTTCCGGTAAGTGTTTATCCCAGTGATCAGCAGCCTCCTTGGCTATCTATGCTTCCTGATCTGAAAACGCCCCATGGGAGGAATCACCTCATGGCATTTTCTTCTAGGCACAAGAATCCTAGAAACTTTGTGGAGTGTAAACCATGAGTGAGCTTATGGTGGAAGAAGGGACACTCACAAAACTCCATTCCTGATCTCAAAAGTATAGTAAATTCAAGAAGAAGAAGAAGAAGAAGAAGAAGAAGAAGAAGAAGAAGAAGAAGAAGAAGAAGAAGAAGAACTTGATCCATCAGAATTTGATGAACATTTTCCTCCCTTGTGATAATTCTGAAGCACAGTTTGTTGTCTTGTTAGTTGATGGAGAATGTTTGAAAAACACACACACCAGGATTAATTTGCAGCACACTGCTAGTCCTAGATGCAACCTGAAGCCTGCATAACACCTAGAAGGGCCTAAACTACTACATCCTCTCATATTATGTATCAATACTGGGACATAAATATCAGCCATATTTTTCTGTATTCTTTCCATCGCCCTCTGCTTTTGTTTAGCATCTAGCCTTAGGAAGAGTTCTGGAGGACTTAAAAGCATTTTGTAAGAATAAAAATGGTTGGCCTGGTAAAGATTCATATGCCCTGCTAGGGATTTTGGATCCCCTCCCCCCTTTGCTTCTTATTTTGTTCTCTGTTGACTATGGAGACAACATGGTAGCGCAGAGCAGCCTCTCAGAAATGGTGCACGTGGGCACTGTTTTGGAATATACACAGCAGATGGCCACAGCACTTTCTGAGCATCAATAGATGCTTTTATTTGGTAGCAGCTGCCAGGCTTTCCCCATTGAGGCATACATTGCATGCATCCATAAACTTGTCCCTTGGGTCTGAATGGTAGAAAAGCAGTGCTTTGCTGCCCAAAAGCAGATGTTGTCCTTTTCCTAGTTTCAAGTGTCGTGAAGCTGCTGCTGGGTGGCTTGTAGCATCACCACACTGAGCAGGGATGCAGAAACACCATATGTTATTTGCTATTGGGGGGGGATAATGGCACCCATCAGATGCACTTCCAGTGCCAGGGGACTCCATTTGCTCATCATGTGACCCTGCAAGGCTGCAGTATGTTTTTAAGTACCAAAACCATGAGTGAGGCCACCTGTCCGAGTCTTTCCCACCAAATTGTATATTCAAGAAGGACAATACTTAGTTAGGAAAGGGCAATGCTAGCTTCATATCCATGAAACATAATTAGTGGAAATCATATTTTACTGTTTAAACCAGAGGCTGGCTAGCTAGTACATCCATCTGGTCTGTTTAGTACTCTCTTTGCAATTGACTTAATAAAAGTCCTTTAAGGATGTGAGTTCTATGCATGGAGGCTGACATCTAGAAGGGGAGGGAGACTGCATTTCTTGGCCTTGCTCCCAATGTTGCACCCTGTGACCATATTTCCAACATGCTTTGATCATAGAGTCATAGAATTGTAGAACTGTAGAGTTGGAAGGAACCTCAAGGGTCATCTAGTCCAACACCCTGCAATGCAGGAATCTCAGCTAAAGTATCCATGACAGATGGCCATCCAATCTTCAAGGAAAGATAGTCCACAACCTCCCAAGGGAGACCATTCCACTATCGAGCAGCTCTTACTGTCAGAAAGTTTTTACTGATGTTTAGTTGGAATCTCCTTTCTTGTAACTTGAAGCTATTGGTTCAAGTCCTACCTTCCAGAGCAGGAGAAAACAAGCTTCATCCTTGTTCCATGTGACAGTCCTTGAGATATTTGAAGATGGCTATCGTATCTCCTTTCAGTCTCCTCTTTTCTATGCTAAATATACCCAGCTCCTTCAACCATTCCTCATAAGGCTTGGTTTCCAGACCCTTGGTCAACTTGGTTGCCCTCTTCTGCACACATTCCAGCTTGTCAACAACATTCTTAAACTATGGTGGCTAGAATTGGACACAGTACTCCATGCGCTGCATTATGGAGAAAGCTAGAGCGTTCCAGAAAAAACATCTACTTCTGCTTCATTGGCTATACAAAAGCCTTTGACTGTGTCAAAGCAGCAAACTATGGTAAATTCTTAAAGAAATGGGAGTGCCTGATCACCTCATCTGTCTCCTGAGAAATCTCTATGTGGGACAAGAAGCTACAGTTAGAACTGGATATGGAACAACTGATTGGTTCAAAATTTGGAAAGGAGTACATCAAGGCTGTATATTGTCTCCATGCATATATAACTTATATGCAGAATTCATCATGCGAAAGGCTGGGCTGGATGAATCCCAAGCCAGAATTAAGATTGCCGGAAGAAATATCAGCAACCTCAGATATGCAGATGACACAACCTTGATGGCAGAAAGTGAGGAGGAATTAAAGAACCTTTTAATGAGGGTGAAAGAGGAGAGCGCAAAATATGGTCTGAAGCTGAACATAAAAAACCCCCCTAAAATCATGGCCACTGGTCTCACCTCCTGGCAAATAGAAGGGGAAGAAATAGAGGCAGTGAGAGATTTTACTTTCTTGGGCTCCACAATCACTGAAGATGGTGACAGCAGCCACGAAATTAAAAGATGCCTGCTTCTTGGGAGAAAAGCAATGACAAACCTAGACAGCATCTTAAAAATCAGAGACATCACCTTGCCGACAAAGGTCCGTATAGTTAAAGCTATGGTTTTCCCAGTAGTGATGTATGGAAGTGAGAGCTGGACCATAAAGAAGGCTGATCACCGAAGAATTGATGCTTTTGAATTATGGTGCTGGAGGAGACTCTTGAGAGTCCCATGGACTGCAAGAAGATCAAACCTATCCATTCTGAAGGAAATCAGCCCTGAGTGCTCATTGGAAGGACAGATTCTGAAGCTGAGGCTCCAATACTTTGGCCACCTCATGAGAAGAGAAGTGGAAAAGACCTGGAAAAGACCCTGATGTTGGGAAAGATTGAATGCACAAGGAGAAGGAGAAGGAGAAGGGGACGACAGAGGACGAGATGGTTGGACAGTGTTCTCGAAGCTATGAACATGAGTTTGACCAAACTGCGGGAGGCAGTGGAAGACAGGAGTGCCTGGCGTGCTCTGGTCCATGGGGTCACGAAGAGTCGGACATGACTAAATGACTAAACAACAATTCCAGGTGTGGTCTGACCAAGGCAGAATAGAGTACTAATACTAATCATAGGCCCCTTATGTGCATGCAGACTCCATGGGATCAGAGGCCCAAACTTCTTGGAAGACTATGAGCATATACTATGAGCATGATTGAGATTTGCAGGGGTCCATGATCAACCTGTTTGAGATCAGGAGCAGGAGGTGTGATCCCACTTTGCCTCCATGCATTTATTTTCCACATAGGGTTCATGATTACGAAAAATGCTATCCCCCAGAATAGAGTTTTGTGGCACAGTGGCATTCTGGAAAATAATATGGTGTACACCAGCTCAAGGGGAGTGCTGGGCAGCAACATAGGTTTTACCCTACAACAGAAAATACAAATAAGGAAGAACAGTTTTCCTTTCAAGTTGACAAATGAAAATATTCAGGCCGGGGGGGGGGGGGGAGTCTTAGCAACATTCGAAATTTTCTCAGCCTAAGAATCCAAACATTTAAATGGTCAGCTTGGTAGTAGAGGCAAATGAAGTTCCCTGCCCTTTTGCCCTGAACAGCCTTTCCCTGCCAAGGACAGTTATTTCATGTAAGGCAGAATAACAACTGAAAGCTACAAATAGCATTATTTCCCATCACCGCACAGTACATGCAATTAAAAGGCAGAGATTTTGAAATGGTGGAGGGGGCGGGGAGGAACTTGTTAACATACACACGTACATATCACTCACATATATCAGTTTCCTCAGACAAGCCGGTTTAACATCAGCGATTCTGTGTGTGAAATGGTGCTTAATAGGAGCATGAAACAACAGATCGTTACTGCATTTTGAGGAAATTACTGGGATTGACTATTTCCATTGAGGCTTCAGGCTGAGTATTAATCTGGTGGCCACAGTCAGCTCTTGCACACCTTAGAGTCAGGAATGAGCGAATGCTTGCTTGAGCTGTACTTCAGAAAGTGCCCTACAGCTCTGGCAATCCTTCCCAGAAGGTGTCATGCTAGCTATGGCTCTTACTAGTCTCAGAATAAAAGCATAAAATGCAGTTTGACATCTCCTAAAACTAAGTATGTCCCCTAAGGTGCTAGCTATATAATAAATAGAGAACCGGACCATGACAGCTGCTGCAAAGGATGCTGCAAAGGCTAGTAGACTGGTGCAGTAGAACCCAGAGCAAGGCTATTCTCAGCATTGATCAATTCAGACATTTTAGCATTTAAAAAAGGTAAAGGTAAATTACCTCTGACAGTTCAGTTGTGAACAACTCTGGGGTTGCTATGCTCATCCCGCTTTACTTGCTGAGGGAGCCGACGTTTGTCCGCAGACAGTTTTTCCAGGACATGTGGCCAGCATGACTAAGCCGCTTCTGGTGAAACCAGAGCAGCACACGGAAACACTGTTTACCTTCCCGCTGGAGCAGTTCCTATTTATCTACTTGTACTTTGACATGCTTTTGAACTGCTAGATAGGCAGAAGCTGGGACCAAACAATAGGAGCTCACCCTGTCGCGGGGATTCGAACCGCCAACCTTCTGATCGGCAAGCCCTAGGCTCAGTGCTTTAGACCACAGCACTACCTGCATCCCTTTTAGCATTTTAGGCCTGCTTAAAGGTTGTTGGCTTGGCAATCGGGGGGTTGGTTTATAGCTTGACTCTAATTCCAGTATACTTAATATAGCAAAATATGGTGGAGTATCTATCCTTGACATATGGACATATCTGTCTATTTCTGGTACCCTTCAGTTTTGTACATGCATATATTCATAAGTCTGTTCTGTTCCGTTTCAGCCTCAAACTGCAATTAAAAATGAAAGCACAAAAAATCACTTTTAACACATTCTGTGACTAAATGTGCATGTGTTTTTGTTTCCAGTTTTTGCTTTCATTTTATCCTAGTGCAAACATTTCTGTACACATTTAAGGATAAACTATGTATTGTTATATGTATTTTGGTACACATTTTGAGCCAAATTCAAATGTTGCACTGCTGGATCAGGCATTGCAACATCCTGTTCTTACAATGGCCAGCCAGAAGCCTAGATGAAGCCTGAGTGCAACAGCAACTGGTGTTCAGAAGCCTCTGACTGTGGAGGGAGAATTAACCATTGACGTTTGTAGCCACTGCTTGCCTCAGCTGCCATTAATTTGTCTTATCTTCTTTGAAAGTCATCTACTCTGGTGGCCATCACTGTCTCTTGGAAGCAGAGGTGCCAAGTTCTACCTGACATTAGGGGGGCTGTCATGCATGCGGTGTGTGATGTACACATGTGACGTCACACATGTTATGTGTCACGTGCATACTTGACACAGCCAGTATTGTGTAGTGGTTAAGAGCAGTAGTCTCGTAATCAGGGGAACCGGGTTCGCGTCTCCGCTCCTCCACATGCAGCTGCTGGGTGACCTTGGACCAGTCACACTTCTGTGAAGTCTCTCAGCCCCACTCACCTCACAGAGTGTTAGTTGTGGGGGAGGAAGGGAAAGGAGAATGTTAGCCGCTTTGAGACTCCTTAAAGGGAGTGAAAGGCGGGATATCAAATCCAAACTCTTCTTCTTCTTCTTCTTCTTGTTGCACGGAGCTCAGCTGCGTGGTGAAGCATAGTGCTCAGCTCCTGACTCGTTGGCCTCGCCACTGCTGGCCCTGCAGAGGAAGTGAGCTCGGCGGAGGGGGCAGACAGGGCAGAGGTGTGATGGGACTTGTAGTCCCCGCTCACCCTGCCCTGGTGGCTGGACTGGGAAGCACAGCAGAGGCATCAACCCCTTGGGAGACACCAGAGCAGCAGGGCCAGGAAGGGGAGCTGCCCTTTTGCTGCTGCTCTAGATGACCTTGCAGGGGCCCCACCCACGCAGTGAAACACCCCTGGGACACTTCGGACAGTCCTGACCGCCCCATCGCAAGTAAGGTTCTGGGTGAGTGGTGGAGAGGCCATACTCAGCCTCCTCCACTCAGTCAAGATGAGGGGGGCTCAGCAGACTTGGGATGAGGGCTGAAGACACCTTCGCCCTATAGAGTTGGTACCTATGCTTGGAAGGATTGCTAGAGAAAACTGATGGATTGCTGTATTGTGGTCCATCTTATTAGTTAGGGAAGTCCAACTCAGAACTTGACTTGGAACCTGGGGTGGAAAAGAGAACATTGCTTTTAACTCAATGCTGTTTTACCTCTTATGTGCTGTTGTTTCTGATTTCAAGGAAAACAATGCAAAGCAATGAAACTATCCCACAACTTGACAGAAAAGGGAACACACAGGGAATTAAACAACCAAACACAACAGCCTAAGCTCTAACCCTAAAATACCACCTTTAATACATTTGGAGTAGAACCTGGAATTCTAGAACGTTTTCCATCATGTGATCTTTAAAAAAAAATCCTTTAAAAACCTGTTTCCAAACAACAGAATGAAGTTTTTAAAACTGGGGAAAATATATAAATAAAACTGGGTTGACTTTGAGGCAGACTGGGGAAACATGTGGTCCTCCATACATGGTTGGACTCCAATTCCCATCAGCCGCAGCTAGCATGGTCAACAGTCAAGGAAGATGGGAGCTGTAGTCCAATGACACCTGGTGTCATATCTTTGACTCAGAGTCTGAAATATAGTAAGCTTTGTGCCACCTGATCATTTCTGGGAAGGGAAATGGAACATCAATTGGAACATCATCACAGAAAGATCATCATCCCTGTCCCAGTTATCACACAGGTAACCTGAGATGATGGTGGCGCCCAGCAAATGGCCTCAGAAGGAGTCCATATGGGAGCGGATGGTACTGAAATACAGAAAGACAGCAAGTCGTTATTATGCATTGCCAAATCCATACAATACACATTTTATTGATTGATAAAATAACCATTAGCAGTGTTGCAACAGGAGGGGAAAAGTCATCAAAGCTATTGATATATTAGGTTGGTGTTTCCCTTGCTGTTTACATGTTTTCTAAAAATAAAAAAGCCGGCCAGCAGGCATTATAATTTGATTTTTATAGGAATTATTTTGGCTTGAAAATATGTGGTAATAGTTTTTTGTCGTCCCCCCCCCCCCAATTGGTTTATTTTTTTCTGAAGAAATCAATTATCCAATTTAACTTTGTATGTACTTCAAAACTCACACAAAATCATTACTTTAAAAGACAAAATTGCTGTCTGATACTTATTGGCAGCACAGTGTGGTGGCTCAGAATTTGAGGTGTAAGGGTGCAAATGGAACCTCGCCATTGATAGGCTAGCTTCCCCCCTGGCTTGACTCTGGCAGGATTCAAAATAACACAAGTTATTATTTCCCTCAAAATTTGAATTATCTCGACTTCCTTCTGAGCCAATGAAAATTCACTGGGCCTTCTCTGCCCATGTAAGTCTCCAACCCCCTCTCTCCCTACCCCTCACTGATTTGCAAAGTCCTGTTCACCTTTTTCCTCCCTCCCTCCCACTTCACTGACATGGCAGCTGCAGATGTTGTGTTGCAGGTGGCACCTGGTGGGAAGCAATATATTTCTCTACCCTTCTCCAGAGCCTGGTATACATGGCAAATCTGTAAAAGTTTGAATGAATGCATAGTTGCACCAGAGATGCACTTGAACGACAGCTGTTTCCTCCATCCAGGGGCAGACTCTGGTAAGGGGCTGTCTTTTATGGTAGCCGTCTATGCTTCCGGCTGTACATAGTTCTGATCTAATTTATACTTAGCATTTGTTGTTGTCATTGTTGTCATCTTCATATCACTGTCCCCAAAGTAATACGAAAGTCAGTTATTTTCCTTTTCCTTTTTCCTTTATTTCAGTTTTACTGAACATTTTTATTTCATACATTTATTTTTTAAAAAATAGTTCAGATTGAGAAGTAGAGCCCCTGGTGCATTTTACAATGAAGATTTTAAACACAGAAACTGAAAGAAAGAAAACCTGGCTTATAAAAAAAAATCTTAAAATGTCCACCCTCCAATTGCAGTTAACAAACAGTCTGTGATTATTGAGCTTAGGAAATGAGATGCAAAGACAAGAGAAGGGTGGTTGAGAGATGATCCATTGCAGCTGAAATGTCCTCCTCTAGAGAGATTGATGTCCAGGTCTCACAAGCCAGCTTGGGAGAAAGGAAGAAAATTTATTGAATAAATGACTGCTAACCATGACTTATGGGACTTTCATTGTGTAGGGGGATGGAGTGAGTTGTGGGATGCAATCTGGGGGTGATATAAACCAAAGTTAGAGTGTCCACAATCCAAAATAGCTTAGAGCCAAAAAGAAAAGTGAAAAATCACCTTGCTTGTATTTTGCTTCACAGACTTACCTGCATTTATCTCTTGGATTCATAAACAAGGAACTCGGGAAATTATGACCAAAACAGAAACGGGAACAGAAATTGCTGGTGTTCACTTATTCGCCCAGAAATAATGTAGCGAATATTATGAGAATTGCTGTTTTTGTTGTTTTCAGTCCACAAATGACACAAGCCCTTAGTGTACACATGAAAGAGCACGTTAGAGTTAGACCTGATATTGGATCCAAAGAATTATTTTATTTTATTATTGTAATCTTTTCCTGTAAGCTCTTATTGCTGGATGCAATCAGAACAGAAAATCACCAACACCAATAACAGTGATGGGGGCCCAAAGGTGAGAAAAGGTCTATCAAATAATGTGTTGGTACTGCATTAGCACAAAGTCATTTGGAATGACTCTCCTCATGTGGTGCATTAAGTAAATGTAGAGCATTTAATGGTTTATTGCATTTTTCAGGTTTTTTCCTTGGCCAAGTTAGGTGCAACATCCTGGATTTCTGAACATTTAAATTAAGCAAGACACAGTGGTGAATGCAGCATTAGTAACGCTAATGAATCCTGGCTTTGGCAATGGTTGGTTTGGAGCTAGATATGCTTTTAAAATGTTTTGTCTTATCATATCCTGGTTCTTGCATACCAATGTGTGGATTCTGTATAAAATTGGAAAATTTAAGTAGTACACCAGGCAGTTTGAGATACATGCAGAGCTAATTCCCCAGGATATTGATTTGAATATGTTGGTGGCAATGGTGAAAGGTTGCGTCATTTTCACATAGTTTCTACTATGTTAGGGTTCCCATATTTCAAGAAGGAAAAATCTGGACATAAAAAGTTGTTGAGCTTTCTTGGGGCGAACACCTGCTCACACACACACACCATCCACCGGGACACAGCCCCTCCCCAACCAAATGATAAATTAACTAACCCCCCCCCCCAAACCCAGACATTTCTTCTAAAATGTAAAATTCACCCCATGTTGACCCCCCAAAAGAGGACATGTCCAGTTTCCCCCAGATATATGGCAACCCTATACTACATTCTAGCATCTTAAAAAGCAGAAAGCAGAGACATCACCTTGCCGACAAAGGTCTGTATAGTTAAAGCTATGGTTTTCCCAGTAGTGATGTATGGAAGCTAGAGCTGGACCATAAAGAAGGCTGATTGCTGAAGAATTGATGCTTTTGAATTATGGTGCTGGAGGAGACTCTTGAGAGTCCCATGCGCTGCAAGAAGATCAAACCTATCCATTCTGAAGGAAATCAGCCCTGAGTGCTCACTGGAAAGACAGATCCTGAAGCTGAGGCTCCAATACTTTGGCCACTCATGAGAAGAGAAGACTCCCTGGAAAAGACCCTGATGCTGGGAAAGATGGAGGGCACAAGGAGAAGTGGACGACAGAGGACGAGATGGCTGGACAGTGTTCTCGAAGCTACCAGCATGAGTTTGACCAAACTGCGGGAGGCAGTGGAAGACAGGAGTGCCTGGCGTGCTCTGGTCCATGGAGTCACAAAGAGTCGGACACAACTAAACGACTAAACAACAACAACAACATACTATATATAAGTCTTTTCAAGGAACAGGTTGGTTTACAGAAACAGAAGGTGGAGAGAGAGGTTGCAGCATGTTACCTTCATGGTAAAGGGTATCCCATTAAAAGGATCTGTGAGGAGATGCTTCTGTCCAGATATCCAGGCAGGGGCTAGGGCCATAGCACTCCTTGATGGGGACCCCTTTGGCGTTACCCATATTTGATGTCATAGGATGCCCAGAGTTGTGTTAACCCTAGAAACATTCCAAGCAGACAGGCTGGAGTGTAAAATGGTATACTCAATGTCTATGTGAAACCTTTCACATTTGTAATCAATAAAGTTGTGGCCTGTTGGACCCATTTTACAGTGACAGTCTGTGTCCTGTCTGGTTTATTCAATATATTGGGGGCAATAGGGTCAGTGGGCCTTGGCATGCAAATGAAAGGAGCTGCTTCTTCACACAGCAGATAATTAAACTATGGAATTCACTACCAGAAGATCAGAGTAAGTCAATCATGGCTACTAGCCATGATAGTTATGTCTGTCCTTCACTCCTGGAGGTAGCATCAGCTGCTGGGAATCAAAAGTGGTAGCAATCAGCTCCTACTTGTGGGCTTCCCATAGGCATTTGACAGGTCACAGTGAAGACAGGAACCTGGATTTGATGGGCCTTTGGCCTAATTCAGAAGAACTCTTCTTAAATTTAAATGTCCTATAGAACATCCACCAACCCAATGGAGCTTTGACGGTCCTGTTGCCCTTCACAAAATCAGTGAAATCTCCTCACCTATTGTGCACCAAATGGGGCTACATAATGGCAGGGGGTATTTTGTCCAGCCTTAATTGGTATACGGAATTGGTTTTGAGGACTGCAGTTTAAACAATGATCTTGGAGTTAGCCAATAATTAATCTGGTTTCATTGCTTTCAAAACCTGGAATATGTTTTGCAAATGTTAATTCCACTCTCTCAAACAGATGCTACATGCCCAAATCCTAGGAAGCTACATAGTGAGAAGATTCTGAAACAGACACATCCATTCTTTACTCCCACAAAAACACACAAACTTGCTCAGTATGCCTAAGTATTTGATTAATTAGCATGACCCACATTGTATTGCAGGTGTCAAAAGAGAAAAATGGATGTGTACACTAGTTCCATTTAGTGTGCTTTTGTTCACCAAATGAAGGCTCTTAAATAAGAAGTCATACATTAGGGTATTTAGCCTGAAATATAGCAGGTGACAAGGCAGTGAGTTATTGCTCCATGTTTCATGACTGTGAGAGAAACTTTGGGGTATTAGAATTTCTTCCTAATGCACACTTTAATACGAATATTGCCATCAACAATGTCAGGGCACCTAAGAATAAGTTTGCTACTGAAATTTATCAAAGATACAAATGGAGATGAAATCTGTGGTTCTGTTCAACTGGAATAATGTTCTGAAATTGCAGCTGGACTTCCTTAGTGTTCATCGACTCTGCTTCAGGTTCATCTGGGAAGCATTGTCGTATTTTGAACATTCTATATACAAACAAACTGTTTATTGTTATGGGATTTTGATTTTCCCCAAAACCCTATATCCTATCATCTCATCAAAGATTGTGATACAAAACCACATTCAGAGGTGGTTATGTCTTCCCCAGTTCAGTAAATACAATCATACACGATAAGAGTATTGTATCACAGGGACTGCAAACCTCTGGCCCTCCAGACGTTTTTGGACTCCAGTCTCTATTTTAGCCCCCGATAAGATGGCAAATGCTCAAGAACATAATTATAGAAAGCTGTATCACACCAGTGCCCCATCTAGCTCAACATCCTGTTCTCACAGTGGCCAAAAATATGGCTGTGGGAAGCCTACAAGAAGGACCTAAGCATTCCCCAGACTTGGGATTGCCTGCAACTGGCATTCAGAAGCACATTAGAATATAGCCATTGTGCCTAGTAGCCATTGATAGTCTTATCCTTCATGACTTTGTCTAATCCTTTGTCTAGTCATCCAAGTTGGTGGTTGTCACTAGTTGTTATGGAAGCCAATCCCATGGTTTACCTATGCCCTATGACTATGTGAGTGAGTACTTTCTTTTCTGTGTCCTGGATCTTTTCTGTGTCCTGCAGCTTCATTGAATGTCTCTGAATGTTGGGAGAGAGAGAGAAATATTTCCTTATATTGACATATTTTTATGTGTCTTTTATGTAAGCAGCTTAGAAGTTTTGATGAATGAGCTGTATACAAATCATGTTAAATAAATGTAAAAAATAAATAAAATAAATAAATAATGCAACTTCCCTCAATATACTGTTTTCCCCCAAGTGGTTTTCCTAACAGAATGGATTTTTGTACATACCTGCAAGGATTTTGTACACAGATATATGCATTTTAAGTGCAAATTTCAAAGGGTAATGCTCCAGATTGTTTATTGTTCTGTGAACTAGGATTATTTGCAGTAAAATGACAACCAAAATGAGATTCTCCTCCACCCCTAATAGAACAAGTACTGCATGTCAATTTGAGCAACTGATGACTATTTATGAATACAGTGTTGGGAATGGGGGCCTAAAAATGGGCGTTATCATAAAGAGTTGACATCTAATTTTCCTGTGTGGGTTTTGCACTTCTCTGCCTAGTGCCTACCAATAATGCAGCAAATACTGTGAATCGCATTATAAAGCCATGGGATCATTCAAAGTAATGCTAACAGGTGAATTGCTAATGGGGTGTTATTTATATTATTATAATACCTTATGCAATTGACACAAAAGGACACCAGTATCAGTAAGAAGGTAGGTGTGTTTGTGTGTGTGTGTACAGGAAATGAATGAAGCAATTTTAGCCCAAGTCTTTGATGGTGAAAAAGCCATCTGGGGGGTATTCCTGTCTCTATCTCAGCTGCTACTGCAATCCATCATTTCCTTTTGCACTCATAAATCAATACAAAGTCTATTCCCTTTAGAACGAACTACAAAAGGCTTCATCCTCTTTATTACAATGGGAGGTGAGGAAAGGGGCCGAATTTCATTAAGGAGAACAGCTTATGAAATCATATCATTCTACATTTCCTTTTCTCCACCCCCTTGTTTTGACACACTGAAGAGTCATAGAATCATAGAATCATAGAGTTGGAAGAGACCACAAGGGCCATCGAGTCCAACCCCCTGCCAAGCAGGAAACACCATCAGAGCACTCCTGACATATGGTTGTCAAGCCTCTGCTTAAAGACCTCCAAAGAAGGAGACTCCACCACACTCCTTGGCAGCAAATTCCACTGTCGAACAGCTCTTACTGTCAGGAAGTTCTTCCTAATGTTTAGGTGGAATCTTCTTTCTTGTAGTTTGGATCCATTGCTCCGTGTCTGCTTCTCTGGAGCAGCAGAAAACAACCTTTCTCCCTCCTCTATGTGACATCCTTTTATATATTTGAACATGGCTATCATATACCTTAACCTCCTCTTCTCCAGGCTAAACATGCCCAGCTCCCTTAGCCGTTCCTCATAAGGCATCGTTTCCAGTCCTTTGACCATTTTGGTTGCCCTCCTCTGGACACGTTCCAGTTTGTCAGTGTCCTTCTTGAACTGTGGTGCCCAGAACTGGACACAGTACTCCAGGTGAGGTCTGACCAGAGCAGAATACAGTGGCACTATTACTTCCCTTGATCTAGATGCTATACTCCTATTGATGCAGCCCAGAATTGCATTGGCTTTTTTAGTTGCCGCATCACACTGTTGGCTCATGTCAAGTTTGTGGTCAACCAAGACTGGACACAGTACTCCAGGTGAGGTCTGACCAGAGCAAAGTCAGCTTTAACTTCCCAAGAACAGAAGGTTTTCTCTTCCCTTTTGGAAGGAAAAATACAGACATCAACAGTACAACCCTATGTGGGTTTAGTTGGAGGTTTGTCTCATTGTGTTCAGTGGGGCTTCCTTTCCAGTTAGAGTCTTGAGGATCACATCCACAACGACATTAAATAATCTCTTTGGACAGAAAAAATGAGGAGTTGAAGATCAGAAACATTTCTTTTTTTTCTGGCTGCAGACTGAGAAAGCTAACACACCAACAAAATTCAGGTAGGTAGCCGTGTTGGTCTGACGCAGTCAAAATACATAAATAAAATAAAAACTTGTCCAGTAGCACCTTAGAGACCAACTAAGTTTGTTCTGTGTATAAGCTTTCATGTGCATGGTATCTGAAGAAGTGTGCATGCACACAAAAGCTTATTCCCTAGAACAAACTTAGTTGGTCTCTAAGGTGCTACTGGACAAGTTTTTTTTTATTTTTATTATTTACACCAACAAGAAAAGCACTGCCACCACCCACTTAGGTAGCAGGGGAATTTTCAGAAATCAGCCCCCAAACTGAGCTGGACACAGTTGGATACAACCACCCAGTGTCACTATAGAGACATTTTGGCAGATCCAGATACTTCATGTAAATGTTTGCCATACGTTTTGTCCACTGGCCCTTCAAATATTTATTTTGGATTCCAGAGCCTTTTCAGGTATCACCTCCATATGATCAACATCACATGGAGTGAATGGATTTGGGAGGGAGGTTCAGGGGCCTGTTAAACAGGAAATAGCCAGGAAGGCCCATGGCACAACCAGAGTTCCACTTACTCTTTCCTGGATCCAACAAAAAAGATCACAAGAATGCCGTTCCCCCCATTTGCCACACCGCTCCACCCCTGGAAAAAGAGGGAAAGGGGTATCTCCCTAGGGGAGGACATTATGGCTTGAGGGTGATTTCACCCAATGGGGAGAGGTGGTGACAAGCTATTTAAGCCTGCTCTGCCGGGGCAATCCTACACAGCTCATTTGGAAGCAAGCCTCATTGAGTTCAATGGGACTTCCTTGCAGGTAAGTGGGTATACGACTGCAGCCTTTGCTTTAAACTGTTTTGCAGACATGATTGCTTAGCAATCTCCTCTACTGTAGAACACTTTCGTTTCATCTTGGATTCATTTTACAATTTAGCACTCACAAAATGCTACCCCTCCCCACCCCCAACAACAACTCATACACAGTATGGGATCATGAACTGGCTTAAAACCAGTCAATACCACACTGAAGAAAATAAATGTCAGCAGCATTCTATCTTTTGATGTAAACATACATAGGAATTCCACTTGTCAATCATAATTGTGTGCATGTGTGTGTGGAGGGAAGAGATGTAGCCAATCAGCTTTTGCTTTTCTAAAATTCTCAGGACTGCAATCCAGGGTATATTTTTCCCCTAATTACAGTCATAAAATATGTTGTGTAGGGTGTTCCTGTTTCAGCTGGGACAAAGGTCTCTACTGAGTGCTGCTGGACAAGGTTGGAGGAGAACCAACCCGAGCAGAAAGGAATTACTGGAATAAAGCAGGATGTAGCAACAGGGAAGAAGGAGAAGATGGAGGAGGAGGAGGAGGAGGAGGAGGAGGAGGAGAAGAAGAAGAAGGAGAAGAAGAAGAAGAAGAAGAAGAAGAAGAAATTTAAATTTACAGGCAACTCTCCACCAAGTCCTAAAGGGTGTCAGAGAGCTTCCAAGGATAACAGCAATTGATCTGTCAAAATCTCAAATCACAGCTGAGCCCCTTCTACCTGTTAGAAGAGCCTGATAACTGCCAGAGCCTTGATCCTGAAGAAAAGCATGGAGTTCAAGGGATTATGGCCATGGTTCCCAACATGGGGCACACATACCACAGGAGGGCAATTTGATTTTTAAGGGGGGCAACTTATGAGTGAGTTAGACCAAGTTAATTGCCTGATAGGCTTTCTCCACATTCACTTTCTGAATAAGAATTATATGTCACGGGGGGGGGGGGGAGAGATTAGGATTTTAAAGATGCTTAGGTAGGGCATGGCCAAAAAAAAAAAAAGGTTAGGAACCACTGGATTATGGTGTGGTTTGAGATAATGCAATATGACACCTTTGAATGGTCTAATATTCTTTTCTCTGATAGGGATCTTGAGGAAAAAATGAGTAAGCTTGGATGGTTTCTGTGAGCCACTTCAGATTCTTGCCCTGAAAGGTCTCAGCTGCTGTTCCCAAGTACAGAGACTGGAAATTTATACCCCACCTCCTCAGGGAACTCTACATGGAGTTCTCTCTCTGCCAATATCTGGCAAGTTCAGGGGATGTGGCAAGAATTCTTGGGCGTGAGAGAGTGTTTCATCACAACAAGAAAAGGAGTCAGGAACAAAAATGGCTGGTGAGATAGAGCAAACAAAAAGACTTCTTCAAACACACAATAATTTACAGACTCACTCAACCTTGCCAATGTGTTCCAAGGGTAAAGAAAACAATCTGTTTGGCACCAGCTTGGCTGCAGAAGTTGCTGGAAGGAAGCATGTAAGGCACCATCAATGTGTCCTAGGGACTCCACTCGGAATTTGTGTAGGGTTTACTCCTTGGGCTTTTCTCCTCCTGAAGATATCCTACAAGGAAGAAATTTATGGGCAGTATTTTCCTTCTGCTAGATGGATTAGCTTCCCAGGTTGAGGAGTCTCATCTGCCCCTCACTTCCTTCTACAGCACACACAGAAACCTCTTTGGTGGTTTCTTCTCATAGTAGCCAAAGTAGATAGTGCCTTGTATCCAAAATGCTTGGTCCATGTTCACGTTGGCAACTTGCTTCCTTTGTCGTGACAAAATGAAAATGAAATGGGGTGGGGGTTGTCTTAGGCTTTTAATATTACGTTTAGGGAGTTTGTGACACAAGCTCTTTTGCATAAGCCTGTGTAAAGGAGTATATCAACAGGTCACTGTTGTCTCAGGTCAGGAAGATTCACTACATACTAACAGGGATTTTATGCACCATCAGGAGCAGGGTGATTGATTTAAAAAACTGGTCACATTTTGCATTCAAAGTAGACTTAGAAGTAACGTCGAAGAAGGGAAGCATTCAAAATGTTCTAAATAAATCCACTTCTGTCAATAGCCCACACAATACCAAATGACCCCAGGCCTCTTTGCCTGTCAAGTTTAATTGGAGGGAAAGTGCAAGAGAAGTTCAGCTTGAAAAGCTGTGCTTGCACCATCTTCGGAAAACAAATCATACAGATGAACTGAACTCTTTCCTTCTGAAGTAGTGGGAGTTTAAAAGGTTCACCCCCCCGCTTCCAACTGGCATTGCCACCAAATTACTAATGCAAGCACATTTTACCTCCAACGTCTCCTTAATGGGAGAGAAAATAAACGATTACGCTGGCCAGCTATTGAGAGGCATTTTAAAAATCAAGCCAAGGAGACTGATCTCCCAAGCTGGGAGCCCCTGTTTGGTTTGATGTACCCAGTGCATCCATGGGCTGCTTCCAAAATTATCTGAATCTAAACCTAAATTAATGGGCCTCGCACCTCTGCAACCAACTGCTTTCTTAAAAGAGTGCTTTCTTAAGAGTTCCCAGTTAGGAGCTATCCACACTGTCATTTGTCCTGTGATTTCAAGTAATTCCAAGTCATGTGGATGGTCCCTCAGCCACAGCTTAATCATTCCACAAATATTTTCAGCCCATTCCAAACTTTATTTCCCTGCCTTTCCTATTCCTCTCTGCTTAGTTATTTGTAGTTTAGAGGGATGTATTCATTAGTGGGTTTCTGTGAATCTGTCTATGTGCCTGTCCTTTTAGATGCCTGTGTATTTGTCTATCATGGATGCTTTAGTTGAGATTCCTGCATCACAGGGGGTGAGCTAGATGAAACTTGGGATCTCTTCCAACTTGACAATTCTGTGATTCTATGATTGTGTGATTGGAAAAAGAACCGAATTTTTTAAAAAAATTCCCATGCTTATTGCATGGGAAACACAAAAGCTGCAAGCTGCAGAAGAGCAGCTGGGAGTCTCAGTGAGAGCAATGGGAAATGAAAACAAATGTGAAGAATTAAAATTACATTATAACAATGACATGCAAGGACAGACAGAGTAAAGATCTCCGGTTACAGGGCAGTCTATAAATTCAATAAATAAATATGTAAAGGACAGGAGAGTTTCATGTTCCAGCCAGCCTGGACCTTCCTCATCACCCAATACCTGACAATACCAACTATCAGGAGTGCCCCATATGAAATTAGGAGTATATAACAAATAACTGAACCATTGTGAATCCTTATGTATTAAGAACATAAGGATTCCATTGGATCTGACCATAGCTCCATGCTGCTTAGCATCCTAGAGAGAGAGAGACCATCTCTCAGTGGTAGAGAACATGTTTTGCATGAGGAAGGACTAGATCTATGGGTGCAACCACAGAGCCCTGACCTCACCCCTGCCTTTTCCCTACGTCATCCAGATGAGCCACAGTGATGCTGGTGTCAGGAAGTGGCCCCAAAGCACTAACCTACCATATGGGTTACTCCTGCCAATAATTGAATCTGGGACTTTTCTCATGCAAAGCATGTGCTTTACGATGCTGGACCAGATGGATCCAGCAAAGTTCCCATGTTCTTCATACATAAAGGCTCATGGTAGTTTAGTTGTTATATACTCCCAGTTTGATCACCACCCAAAACGTCTCCTGCTCCAGTGCTTGGAAATTCCATAAACTTCAGAGAAGACACCAGATCCCAGTTTCTTGCAAGAAATGAAAATGGAGTCAGTTCAACTTTGTACAATATGATATTGAAGGACACATTGCTGTTTCTCATTAGCCCTGTTTTCCATGCAATTTCTTTCCCAAATATTGCCTGTTAAAATATTTAAACTATAAATAAAGCAGATACAAAATATTTGCCCCGGGCATGTCTTTTCGTTTTTCATCTTTACATGAACTTCAGTTCTTATCCAAGCAAAGCAAAAGATCTGTGATTTATTTTAAATTAGTACATATTTCACTCCACTTTTCAATTAAAAAACCTCCAAGGCGGTTAACAAAACATATTAGAAACAATATAACATCTTGCAACATGGGGGGGGGCGGGCAGGAAATGAATGAATAGCTGCATTCATCAAAGAAATGTAAGTAGGGAAAGAAATACTGATCGAAGCACATCAGTACCTGTAAGTTTTCATGTGTGGGGCAAATGGCAACTTTAGGTGCTTCTAAAACCAAATATTGATCCAAATGGCAAGACCTCCCGACTAGGGATGGGTGAATATGTCAGTTTTGGTTTCTCCCAGTTTCTCAATTTTCCAACCTTAAGTTAATTTTGTGGCACTTCGGGGTCTTTTAAAAATATGCAGGAAAATCCCCCATTTTTCCTAAGATACCCCTTTTTTAAATATATTTTCACAAATAAAATGCACCTTTGTACATCATTTTCACTTACCTGTATATGTGCATATTGTGTGCACTTTTTCCTAGTCTCTACTTTTCATTATGCATTTTTATTTTTATTTTTTGGCCAGAACACTGCCTCATAAAATCTGGAAAAATTCATGCATTGGTTTTGGCGGGAAAAATTAGGTAGGTTCACATCAAGTATGAACCAAAAGAATTTCTCCCCCACATCTGCCCCATCCTCACGGTGGAACATATAGTCATGGATCTCCCACTATCTTGATTGGTTCACCAGAACCTCTGACTTCCCCCACCCACAAATTTCTGAGAAATTCATTGTGGGAATTCTTACTGCAGTGTTACACCATCTTACTTTCAGGAAGGATGGGGGAGGAGTTAGGTTCACTCTGAATTTTAATGTGAACCTACCTGAATTTCCACTTTTCAAAACATTATGCAAACCAAAACAAATCCATCATTCAAAATCCACAATATATACAAATTTTGTGTGCAAAAAAAATTCATAAATTAGTGAAAACAGCACATAAAATGCATTATGTTAGCCGAAATGGATTGCAAAAATGTGCCTATTCTGGGAAATTGCACTAAAACGTTGGTGAATTTTCCTGAGAGCTTAAAAATAATATTCACAAACTGAAGCAGAAATGTCGCAAATTGAATTTGAAAACTGAGAAACTAAGAGAAACTGAAATGAACGGGTTCGTCTATTCCTGTCCTTCAGTACTGGATTTAGCATTGTAGCCTGCTGGTGCATTGGTTAATAATGGCTGTCAATCAGAATGCTAATGTCATTTCACCCAGCTTGAATTAAAACTAGCCGGAACATTTTGCTAAAGCTCTCCTCATCATTATCATTATCATTATCATTCTCATTATCATTCTCATTATCATTATGATCATTATTATGAACATTATTACTGTTACTATTTTGGTCTTGCTTTTGTAGAAAGTGCTTATGCTCCTCTTCGCCGGTGCTCATCCTTGACATGCCACAGAATTTTGGCAGGCCTGTAGGAAATTTTATCCCTGCTTTTAGTCAGTGAGTCTAACCTCTGGCCACAGATTACATCCAGGGTGTAAAGAGGAAGGCTTTTTTTCCAGCTCCAAAAGCATGTTTCATACTTGTGACAGTTTCCTGCATAACCCCCAGAGGAATATGAATACTAAGAAACAGAGAAAAGCTGACATCTTGCGAGTAAATGTGGGAGACCTTTCGTCCTCGGATGTTCCACTGCTGTCATTACAGAGCCTGATATACTGTGGCTTTTCTGTCACTCGAAGTGATGAGTGGTGTGCAATGTCAGTTCAAGACCTACAAGATATGAGGGAAAAGGAATCCTTTGAACATAAATCCCTTTGCATCCAAGCTGCACTTATTACCATGCTTTTCATTTATTCAAGGGGGGATAAACGTCCTTATATTCTTGCAAAAGCCTCATATATATATATATATATATATATATATATATATATACATATTTGTTGTTGTTTAGTTGTTTAGTCATGTCCGACTCTTCGTGACCCCATGGACCAGAGCACGCCAGGCACCTCTGTCTTCCACTGCCTCCCGCTGTTTGGTCAGACTCATGTTTGTAGGTTCGAAGACACGATCCAACCATCTCGTCCTCTGTCGTCCCCTTCTCCTTGTGCCCTCCATCTTTCCCAACATCATGGATCACTGCCTTGCTGTGGCGAAGGGGCTTGAAGAACTCAGAGAAGCTATGAACTATGCCGAGCAGGGCACCCAAGATGAACAGGTCATAGTGGAGAGTTTTGACCAAACGTGATCCACCTGGAGGAGGAACCGTCCAGCCACTCCAGTATCCCTGCCAAGAAAACACCATGGACAAAGTAAACAGGCATATATACATATACATTTTCCAATTACCCAGTGACATGAGCACGCCCAATTTCAGAGCGGTAAAGAAAACCCTAGACTATTTATTTAGTAGCAAAATACCTGCTATTTATGGTTGAGTGTTCACCTTGTGTCCTACAAGCTCTTTCTTTATTTAGTTGACTCTAATCTTTAATGCACTGTTTCATTTTAATATTCATATCTCTTTTTTCCTCCCCTGGTGGCATTATGCTTCTCACTCAGGATTGTGAGATGCCTCAAAAGCCCCATGTGGAGCCAAAAGGTAAAGGTAAAGGGACCCATGACCATTAGGTCCAGTCATGACCGACTCTGGGGTTGCGGAGCTCATCCCGCTTTATTGGCTGAGGGAGCCGGCGTACAGCTTCCGGGTCATGTGGCCAGCATGACTAAGCCGCTTTTGGCAAACCAAAGCAGCACACGGAAATGCCGTTTACCTTGCCACCGGAGCGGTACCTATTTATCTACTTGCACTTTGATATGCTTTCAAACTTCTAGGTTGGCAGGAGCAGGGACCGAGCAATGGGAGCTCACCCCGTCGCAGGGATTCGAACTGCTGACCTTCTGATTGGCAAGTCCTAGGCTCTGTGGTTTAGACCACAGTGCCACTTGTGCCCCATCAGAGCCAAAAGGTACTGTAGGGTAGAAATGATTTTATAAACAAGCATATTGATTAACTGGTGCATGCAATATCATTAGGGAGGGGCCATAGCATACCGGCCAACTTTTGGAGACCCCAAACAGGACATGCGTCTTCCAGGATGAGAGTCCTGGGTGAGTCACATGACCAGCGCCTCAGAAAAAGCACATTTTGGTGGGCGAGATTGTGGCCCTTTAAAAAGCCCTTTTTGAGGCAAGAGTGCCGTGCGATTGCATGGCACCTAAAATGGCCGCTGCAATGCCATAGCTGAGTGGAAAAGCACATCTTTAGATGCAGAAGTGTCCATCTTTAGGCTTAGCATTTCCAGCAACTCTTTTGCAGCCCTGTTGCTGCTCTGATAAATTGATGTATCCATGAGGGTAGGCAACATTTGGTAGAGGTTAAGGGAAGGGATACTGCAGCTCATGGCCTAATTTCATACAGTGGAGAAGGAAACTAGAAGAAGGAGCTGATTCCCACCACAGTACTCAACCAAAAAATGAACACCTTTTGGTCTGGTGCTGTGGTGTGAGTCACCCGGCTTGCGTCAGAGCACTGGAATGAGAGTTGGGACATTCTGGGATCCAATCAGAAGCTGGGGTGGCTTCTGTAATTCCAGGATGTCCCACTTAAATCGGGGTGGCTGAGCAGTGTGCCAATACACAAACACACACATTGTATATATAATACCATAGTGATCATTCATTGTGCTATTTGCTATGAATTCCGTAAAGATCCCCAAAATGAAAAAACAACAACCCTCGACTCTAATATGTATTAATTTTCTTCAGGCATCTGGCTGAGCCTTGGACAATGCTTGAAGAAGACTACTTGAATGTTTAATTTCTTGAAGAATTAATTAAATCAGCATCAGTGGCAGTCAGTGCGGAGAGCGTCTGCCATGTCGTTCATTACCACCAGCCCATCTCTAATTTGCATGTGTGCCTAGTACCCACTACTGTTGTGCTAGAGGAAGTAACAGATCATTTATATAAATTAAAACCAATAGGGGGCTGAGTACTGAACACCATGGAGTATCTTCTGGGCAAGTGGAAGTGTTCCGAGAGTGAAGGATTAAGATTAGCTGCATGGTTTCTCTCATCAAGGTAAGATTTAAATCAATTAATTATCATTTGCGAACTGTTGAATGCTGCAAAGGTTTTGAGGGAAGATAAGATGCTTCAAGAACAGCTAAGTGAAAGCCACTTCAGGTACCAAAATACCCCGTTCATGTATTTTTAAAAAATGAGAGCAGTATTTACCTCATGAGCCTTGATAGCAGAAGCCCAGCACAAGGACTTCTGCTTGTGCAACCAGGTTTCCTCCCCTCTCTTCCCCACATGTGTCCCCCCTGCCCCACAATTCGTGAAGGGGGTTGTGAGAATCCCCAGAATAGTGCATGGGGGTGGAGAGGATCATTCCAACCAGCAAGCTGAAATTATTGTGTAGATATTGTTGTTGTTGTTTAGTCGTGTCCGACTCTTCGTGACCCCATGGACCAAAGCAAGCTAGGCACTCCTTTCTTCCACTGCCTCCTGCAGTTTGGTCAAACTCATGTTGGTAGCTTCGAGAACACTGTCCAACCATCTCGTCCTCTGTCGTCCCCTCCTCCTAGTGCCCTCAATCTTTTCCAGCATCAGGGTCTTTTCCAGGGAGTCTTGTCTTCTCATGAGATGGCCAAAGTATTGGAGCCTCAGCTTCAGGATCTGTCCTTCCAGTGAGCACTCGGGGCTGATTTCCTTAAGAATGGATAGCTTTGATCTTCTTGTAGTCCATGGTCTCCTCCAGCACCATGATTCAAAAGCATCAATTATTCAGTGATCGCCCTTCTTTATGGTCCAGCTCTCACTTCCATACATCACTTCCATATTGTCATCACAGCACAGCGTTGAATTCCAATCATCGTCTGAGGTGCATCTATATTTTAAAAAGTTCTGCTGAAATCAGTGGGACCTACTTCCAGTATAAATGCATTCAGGATGTGGAGGGAACTAAACTTTCTGTTGCTGAGTAATGTTCTACTTGAAATGGAAAAGATACCTTCAAATGGAAAGTCCTCCTGCCTCCACATGTCCCATATTCTGAGACTGGGCCTTTGGGGCAATTCCACCCCAGGTTCTGAACACTGCTCCGATAGTATCTGGTGCCTATATTTATGTCATTTCAGCACCAAACAAAGGATTGCTATTTCCCCAGGCCTTTTAACTTGATCAGTTTTATTTGGTCTTTATATTATTTTAATGGTGCATTTAGAAATTTAGCTTATTTTTGATGAACCTGTTTTGTTATCAGCACCATGGTCTAACCAACTGTTGTACAGTGGTACCTCTGGTTACGTACTTAATTCATTCCGGAGGTCCGTTCTTAACCTGAAACTGTTCTTAACCTGAAGCACCACTTTAGCTAATGGGGCCTCCCACTGCTGCCACGCCGCCGTGGTGCTATTTCTGTTCTCATCCTGAAGCAAAATTCTTAACCCGAGGTACTATTTCTGGGTTAGCGGAGTCTGTAACCTGAAGCGTATGTAACCTGAAGTGTATGTAACCCGAGGTACCACTGTATTCTGGATGTTTGATTTTACTCACCCTGATTATTTGATTGAAAGGTGGGGGATAAATCTCAGTAATAAAGACAATCCATTAATATTAAGCGCTGAGGGGACAGGAAGTTTTGAAATGGTTCATTTCATGGCTTCAAAATATGTTAAAGAAATGCTAGGCACACTAGGTGTTAAATCTCTGCTATAATCTTGGGATCAGACTAGACATGGTGCTGATGTCAGTGTGTCACATGCAGCCAAAATGGCAGGAGCAGGAGCATCTAGCAATGAGGGCCAAGACACTGGCTGCTGCTGGGACGGAGTCGGGAAGGAATTTTGGCAGCCTCTTGTTCTCCTTCTGCCAGCAACAACAGTGGCTGTGCCAACTAAGAAGAACCTGAGTGTGAGATGGGCCAGCATGGGGAGCAACACAGCAAGCTGGCTGGACTCGCCTCATCCTGGGAGCTGGTATCCTAGGAGAAGGAGATAAAAGGTGGGCTAGCTTTGGGTAAGAATGGGTGAATCTGCCCATTTCAGCTTTTCTCGGATTCTCTCTTTTTTCCAATCTTAATTCAAGTTCTCCACTTTCCCACTTACATCACTGTGCAATGAATAATGTTTTGCATCCAACACAGTTGTCCTGTTAATGCAAGGACATGTGCTTGTGCAATGAAACTTCACTTCCCCAGTTCTCCCTGCCTCCCTCCCAAATTGTTCTGGGGAGATGGGGAACCCTTAGAACAGATCTGAGAGGTGTATGTTGTTAGAGAAAGGGAGGGCAAGTTCCCTTGTACAAGTTCTTACATTAATGGGTGGATGTTCTTGGGTACAATGCACTGTTCATTTCAGAATTGTTGTTGTTGTGGCTTTCCGGTTTAAATGATGTGCTATTTTGTGCATTTTTCTTTTTAGTGGTTGTTAGATGTGCTGAGCTCCTGCTTTGAGGAAGGACAACATATAAGCCTCTTGAATGATAGAAAGAAGGAATTTTGCAAACCTAGAATAACGTCTGTTTACATTTTACAAAAACGAGTATTAGAAGGGGAGGGAAATTTTCACTGGGACCACAGAGTGCAGTGGGGCGGCGGGGGGGCGGGGAGGTTTAACCCTTTGCTCCTTAAGTGCCATCTTGATGAATATCACCTTATGCATACTCCACAATTAGCTTTAGGGAACATCCTTCATTGGGAGGTGCTGTTGTTTTCCTAAAACTAATTTCAGCACAAAGGGGTTATTTGGGGGTGTTGAGGATTGTGATCATTGCTGTGAAGGGAATAATTAAATCTCTTCTTGCAGTGCACTGTGACCTGGTGCCCCCCGCCCATGTCTGCAAGTCAATAATAATAATAATAATAAATCCCACATGTGGCTGCTAGCTACACTTGTACTTTCTTGTTTGACCCATAGTTTGCCTTTGCAATGATGTGGCAGATTTGAGACTCTCTTTTTTCATTCATGCTGTGGGTAATTTGCACAGGAGGAAGAGAAATAAATGCTTCACAATGGGTCCAGGGAGCTCTGCATTTGGTTTTATTTTTCAGTGCATTTCTAATGGACATCATCTGTTAGCATCTGCTATTTTCCAGATGTAGCCTATGGTTTTCAAATGTAAGTTAGTAACCAGCGGAAACGTTAAGTGAATGTTGCCCAAAGAACATATTTTCTTTTCTTTTCAAATCATGTGCCCATAGGCCATACTGCATCAATGATACTCATAATTTCACTATCAATTTAACTGTCATGTTCTTACAAAGCTCACTTTCATTTCAATGGGCTTTGCACAAGGGAACCTCCTGGGGGATGGTACCCATCCATCTGCTGCTACTTATTTATCTATGTAGCAATTTTAATTTGCAAAATGTGCTACCGTGCCGACCCTCAAAAACTCCTCGAGGTGGATTATTATCATTATTTCAAGTCGAGATGGGTAGAAACATTGCTTTCTGTCCCAGAAAATATTCGTCTGTACCACATTTTGTAGAAACAGAGAGTTGGAGAAAGGATTGTGGGCCATCGAGCCCAATTGTATACTCTAGGAATAACTAACTTATAGGCCATATGCTATATCTGTCCCCCCCCCTACCGGTTTTGGGACCCCCAAGGTACCACCCCATCCATCTGGTGGGAATTTATTTTCTTTTAGTTTTGCCCAACCACATCATGCTCTGGTAGTATTCTAGCTTTGGTTTGGGTTGTTCTGGCTTAATTTGCTACCACCATCCCATATTGAGAGCCACTGTGGTATAGTGGCTAGGAAATCAGGGTTCAAATCCCCACTCAGCAAATGAAGCTCACTAGGTAACCTCAGGCTAGTGCCTCGCTCTCAGCCTTGCCTACTTCACAGCATTGACATGAGGATAAAATGAGGACGGGGGGCGGGGGGACTATATACACTACCATGTGATCCTTGGAGAAAAGGTGGAATTTAAATGTGAAAACAAATAATATTAATCCTGGGTGCCAGATCCTCATTGCATGTTGCTTCCTTGCTGAGGAGTGATTCCAGAGGAAGTGATGTACTTCAGGGAGTGGTGGGAGTGGAAGATGGGAAGTGCTTCTAGAGGAAGACAGACCTTCCATTATCTCTATGGAGGATCAAAAGCCAGTGTTTACTCCCAAGCATGCCCATTCCAGGGAGGGCAACATGAGAAGGATGTCATGTGCCCTTTGATCCCAGCCTCTTCTTCAAGATGTTGGGATGGAAGGGTTCTTCTTCAAGATGCTGGGATGGAAGGGTCCGGCTGTTGCTTAGCCAGACAACCGGGATGTCCAAGCTTCTGCTCCAGTCTGCTGGCTACCTATCAGCGCCAGTTGAACCTGGTGGCCAGGGGTGGCCACCTTTTTAGATTGGCATCTTGGGAGAAGCCACAATCCTTTTCACTATCCTGTAAAAGTTTCAGCCCTCTTGGGGGAAGCTGAAATGGATACACACCCAATATCTGAGCCAAAGTCCACCTACATCTGTAATTAATAGAGTTGTAGCCAATTTCATCCCAGATTGTTGTGTTGCCAACTTTGTTCCTTTATAGAACTTTATCCACACTAGAGCCAGTGTGGTGTAGTGGTTGAGAGAGGTAGTCTTGTAATCTGGGGAACCGGGTTCGCGTCTCCGCTCCTCCACATGCAGCTGCTGGGTGATCTTGGGCCAGTCACACTTCCTTGAAGTCTCTCTGCCCCACTCACCTCACAGAGTGTTTGTTGTGGGGGAGGAAGGGAAAGGAGAATGTTAGCCGCTTTGAGACTCCTTAAAGGGAGTGAAAGGCGGGATATCAAATCCAAACTCTTCTCTTCTTATACCATACTATAGCCTCCATACAGGGAGTGCCAGCACTGTGACTGCAACTAGTCACAATAGCGATGCCCTGGAGTTGTTGGCAGCAGGAACCCTCTGAATACTAGTTGATGGAAATAATGCTGTTGTGCTTGTGGGATTCCCAAAGGCATCTGGCTGGCCACTGTGAGAACATGATGATGGTCCAGATCAGGGGTCAGCAAGGTTTATCTTGCCTGGACTGGATGGGTCACACGGAGATCCCTCCATGGGCTGGATCATGTAGGACATGAGTACGTCTGCCTGCGATTTCCATCTGTGCATGCAGAGACATGATTTCCGGTGCCGCGAAAGCGAGTCCCTGTGCTGTGCTGTGCTGCACCGGTTCAGGGGTGGCTCGTGTCCCTGTCAAACGACTTCTGTAGGCCACTTCTGGCCCATTGGCCTTAGGTTGCTGACCCCTAGTCCAGATGGACCTTTGGCCTGATCCTGCTGGGCTCTTCTTATGTTTTTGTGTTGTTTAGTAAAGTGTTGTCTTTTTAGCTTCCTCCTGTTCATCCGTAGTTTAACTTACAATGATAACTCCAAGGTATGGATTTCTCCTTATTGGTTATTGCAAAATGCTAGGCACATTCATTCTGCCATTTAAGTCACATGAAGACTAACATTACACTAAGTGTCCTAAATGGAATGCTTTTTAGGGAAATTCTAGCTTAAAGCATTTCGCTCTGCATATTTTCGATCCCCTGAAGCGATCAAGCAGCATTTATTTGGAAGCTAATTAAATCACTACAATCAACGAACAACTGCTAAACAGCCACTGACATTCTCATGAGAAAGTGCTTAGTCTGGTTTTTTTCCCCCCCTGACATGGGGCAACTTCAATCTTCTCCCTCCCCTTTTTAAGGATATCAGCATGAAAAGGGAACAATTTCCCCCAGGAGCTCATCTGTTCTCACTGCTTATCAGCCACCTGAAGTTATAATCCTTTGTTTGTGACTGTAATCATCTCCTCAGAAACTAATTGTGATGTCACAGGCAGAGGATTATGACTTCAGGGGTGGAACAGACAGTGGGAGGAGGTGACCTCTAAAAAAGGCAAGGAGGCTCTTGTCATGCAGATCACTCATCTGCATAAAAAGCAAAAGAGAAGTGCAGGCAGGAAATTGACAAAACAAATCCTTTCTCAAAATGAAAAGTGTTGAACAGGGAACACAGAGCAAGTGGGATTATATCTTTATTTGGGTCCCAATAGTCATTGACTTTCAACCCATAGAGAACGTTTCATTGAAGTGGTTTATTTTTTTAAAGGATGGTACACCAAACTATCTCTCCAGAATTTCATCTTTAAGATCAAGGTACTTAGCTAAAGGACAATGTAAGAAAAAGTCTTGAAGGCCTGGAAACGATGCCTTATGAGGAACGGCTAAGGGAGCTGGGCATGTTTAGCCTGGAGAAGAGGAGGTTAAGGGGTGATATGATAGCCATTTTCAAATATATAAAAGGATGTCACATAGAGGAGGGAGAAAGGTTGTTTTCTGCTGCTCCAGAGAAGCGGACACGGAGCAATGGATCCAAACTATAAGAAAGAAGATTCCACCTAAACATTAGGAAGAACTTCCTGACAGTAAGAGCTGTTCGACAGTGGAATTTGCTGCCAAGGAGTGTGGTGGAGTCTCCTTCTTTGGAGGTCTTTAAGCAGAGGCTTGACAACCATATGTCAGGAGTGGTCTGATGGTGGTTCCTGCTTGGCAGGGGGTTGGACTCGATGGCCCCTGTGGTCTCTTCCAACTCTAAGATTCTATGATTCTATGAAGTAATAGAATTCAGGAGACGACTCAACCTGGGTGGTTTAAAAGGGTGATTAGACATGTTCTTGGAGGAGAAGGCTGCTAATTGCCAATGTTGTTGTTGTTGTTTAGTCGTTCAGTCGTGTCCAACTCTTCGTGACCCCATGGACCAGAGCACGCCAGGCACTTCTGTCTTCCACTGCCACCCGCAGTTTGGTCAGATTCATGTTTGTAGCTTCGAGAACACTGTCTAACCATCTCATCCTCTGTCGTCCCCTTCTCCTTGTGCCCTCCATCTTTCTTTCCCAACATCAGGGTCTTTTCCAATTGCCAATAGTCATGATAAATAGATATATAAGTAATGGCTGGTATCCACTGGTCTGGTAGGGCAGAAGAGAAAGAGGCCAACAATGGTAGAAAACATGCACTCTTTCCTCCTATGGTTTTCAACAATGGGTATTCAGAAGCATATAGCCTCTGACCATTTCATCCCTTACTCATAAATTTCCCATCACCACCAACAGTGATGTTAATGCTAGCCATAGTCAGTGGCAGAGGAACCCTCTCCAGCACCCGGGGCGGGGCAGCCCATACAGAGTGCACATGTGTGTCATCCCGTACGGAGTTCGCACACACAGCGACTGCATGGGATGCCACACATGCGCAGTCTGTATGGGCTGCCACTCGTGCACGGCAGCTGGCGCACGAGCGACATCACGTATGGACTGCGCATATGCGGCAGCCTGTATGGACACCCATATGGACAGCGTGCAAAAGCAGCAGCCCGTACAGACACCGCGCAAATGGCGCCCATATGTACTGCACGCACCCTCAGCCGCTCTACAGCTGAGGGGAGGCAGGGGCCATCTTGTCACACACACTCCCAGAGTGGCACCTTGGGCGGACCACCCCCTTGGCCCCCCACTTCGTATGCCCCTGGCTATAGTTGGCATCAAATCAATCTTTACAACAAGGATTTGGAACCTGTGGCCTTCCAGATATGGCTAGACTACAGCTCCCATCAAACCCAGGCACCCTAACCTGGGGGACAAGATCTCAGCCCAAAGTTGTGCAAGAGCCCCAAGTGGCCATTGTGCTCTCATGGGGGGAAAACGGGATGTCCTGGGTTTTTTTCCAGGGCACTTGATAGGCATACAAGATCACTGGGGAGCAGAGGGTTCAGGCTGCCCCCCAGCACACTAAGCATAATCAAAAGGACTGTTCCTGTGTCGCTATTAGCCAAGCAGTGTGGAGACAGTAAACATGGTTGTGTTGGCTCTCAGCACAGTCAAGTTTGCTATCCCTAAACTGTTGGGCTAGAATTTCCCGTGACATTTGTGAGGGAGGAAAACAACTCTATCAATCTCCCCTGAGGATTTTAACTGTCATCAAGTAAGCTCTCTGAAGGAAGCATTGTGTGGCAGGGACTCTCCTGTCCTCCTGGCCTGGACACCATTGCTTGCTTTGCTCGTGGATCTGATCTGGAAGTCAGGGAAAGAGTACTGTGGCGCAGTGGCGTAGCGTGGGTTGTCAGCACCCGGGGCAAGGCAAGTAATTTGCGCCCCCCGCTGCACTGTCCCTCCCCCAGATAGTCCCTCGCTCTCTCTCCGCACCGCACGCCTGGCACCCTCCCCTCCACAGTGGGTGGCGACCCGGCGGCTCGGATCGGATTTCCACAGCCAGCACTGCAGTGAGAGAGAGTGAGTGAGCCAGGTAGGGGCAGAGAGCTGCTAGTGTGAGCGCCCCCCCCGATGTTGCGCTCGGTGCGGCCGGCCCCCCTGCACCCCCCACGCTACGCCACTGCTGTGGCGATCACACAGGGTCCCCGGATGTTTGACGGTCTATTGATCCCTGTGCCACCACTGTGATTGCTTCCCTGCTGCCACCAACCCACTTCTCTTGGGTACACACGGAGTCCAGACAGTTGTTAACATTAAACCAGACAAACAAGTTTATTTTATAAGCATTAAGAAGTTTATGGTTTCAGATAATTTTTCTTGTCAGTTTCTTAATCTTAGTTTCTTTACCGGCCTATACCTTCCGAATAACTTCTAACTGATTATCCCAACTGTCTATCTGACTCCTCTTAACAGATTCTCTCTCTCAAATCAAACTATCCCAACCCACAGACTTATCCTCCCTCTCTCTACTCTTAACACCCGACTGACTCCTTCACAACTCTAACTAACTCTAACTCTAACTCTAACTCTAACTCTAACTCTAACTCTAACTCTAACTCTAACTCTAACGCTAACTCCTCCCCTTGGGTTCCCACTTGCCAATCCCTTCACACTCATTTAACCCTTTCCTTATGACCCAGCATGATGTCACCTAGGAGGGCAAACGCCACAAGTACTTCTGGGAAGTGGGAGGCCATTCAGTGGCAGATCTTGGGGGGCTGTCTAAAATTTCAGTGGTGCCCTGTGCAATGCCAGAATTTGCTTTCCTCCCTTCCCATCTCGCCTTCCATTCTACATCATAGTTGCGGTGCCCCCTGAGGCTCTGTGCCTGGTGTAACTGAACCAGCTGTGCTCCCCTAAATCTGTCTCTGGGCCACTACTAACACTGATGAAGGATTGCTGCTCTTCATGGCATGATGAGGTCTGGAGGGTGGCAACACACAACACAAGAACGGGCCTTTTCTACTTGCGGAATGCTCTCCCAAAGGAAGCTTTGTTACTTATCTTTAGGCGCCAGGTCTTTGGCTAAACAATCTATGGCCTTTTAAACTGTGGGGGTGGGGTTATTTTTTTATTTGTTATTACGCTGTGTGCTTTTGTGTACTGGAAACTGCCTTGAGATTCTCGGATAAAGGCTGGTATATAAATTTAATAATAAAAAATGAAGACCCTTAAGAGCATATGCTTGAAGTTGTCTTAGCCTCCCCTGCATTTTTTCCTTGGGTGCCATGTGTTTTTGAATTTTAAACCTGAAGGCATGGAGCTTCTTGATACTGATGTATAAATGCCATGAATAAATAAAATAACAACTAAGCTGCATGAGGACTGTGACCTTCGCTATATCAGGAGTGCTTGGGAGGAAGGAGAAGGGTGTTTGTGTGTGTGAGAGAGAGAGTCAGTGTGGGGGAACCTTATACTGCCACTCCTGGGGACTTTGGGGAGAGAGAATAAATGGCAACTGTCAGTGCAAGCTGTAATATGTGGGCCTCCCCATTGCAAGTGATTTGACAAGAAGCAGGCTTTCAAGAGGTCTACTGTAAAACAATAACATCTCGGCAAAGGTGACCCTTTTTTATCATAACGTTTTTTTCTTCCTCTGGCTGTACAACCAAAAGCACAGGGGATCAAGTTTTATATGTGTTGAAAAGGTGCACTAAAAATACTGTTTGGTTTCTCCCAGGTACTGTATAAAAGGCAAAGGCAGCCAGAGTTTTCTTTTGTGGCATAACGGACATGCTTACAGAAAGCCTACATGCCTAAATGCTAAAGAAACCTCCCATTTTAAGACGTGAATGTGTTTCTTTTGAGAAATGGTTTAATTTTGCCTTATGTAATCCTAAATGTTATACATGCTGGTTTTATCGTAATGCTCTCCCAGCATTCCTCCTGACCTTTCTGTATTCTGAAATTGCTGCTAACTAAAATCTGTTTCCATTTTAATCTCGCTAATTACAATTATTCCAAGGCACAGCACAGCAGACATAATGCTCACTGACACACTCGTACAAAGCAGCGAAATAAGAATGCATTTGTTATCGGAACGGAAACTTAAAATTCTTTATCACTCTGTTTTATGCATGCAGAGGTAAAAATAGCATTTTATAGCTTGTTGTAATTCTTCTTCTTACATCTAAAGTAAACAGTATTATTACCAGGCACCTGGTATTTTTTTTAATGTGCTAATGTTCTACAGTCTTTATCTTGTTTGACTTCACAATAACCCCATGAGATAGCATTGTTGTTTTACAGATGGAGACATTAGGGAGGTGTTAACTCCCACTGAGAAATTTCACTATTCTTTTTAATTCCCTCGAAAGTTCTCCAAACAAGGAGGTACCTGCAGGTTTATCGGGACTCTCTGCATTAGGCAAAACCCCTTTCAACAACATAATCAATGCTGCTATGGTTGTTGTTCATATTATTTGCCATCAAATAAAGTGCCGAGGCACCTTATAGACTAAGTCCCATTGGACTTAGATTGTGTACACACAATACATTTAATGCACACTCCTTAAGAATCCTAGGAATTATAGTTTACCCTCCCCCAGAGCTGCAATTTCTGGCGCCCTTAACAAACTACACTTCGTGTGATTTTTTTTGGGGGGGGGCAGTAGAGACTGCGCTTTAAATGTGCTCTAAATATATAGTGTGTATGTAGCCTTAAGGTGTCAGGGACTGAGAAGAGGAGCAATGGTGGAGACCACCTCCCCAGCCTGGCCCTCCCAGAGAAGAAGACAGTTCAGAATTACCACCAGGGTTTGAGGGAGGTCACAGCTCAGGGGAAGAGGAGGGGGGAAGTTGGGAAATAATGGGAGAGGAGGATGAGGCAAAGCCAGAGCCGCAGCTTGCTGACGTGTTATCACTAGAAAGCATTCCAGACCCACCATCTCCCAGAACCTGGCGAGCCTTAAAAGTAGGAGAGCAGAAAGCTCAAAAGCAGATGGCCCCAAGCAGCAACTGTAGGGGTGGTGGTGCTGTTGACGAATGAGGGAGCAGGAGAGAAGAGGCGTGGAGGTTTACTCGGAATAACACCACTATCCCAAGAGGTTGCATTCCCAAGCCTCTCTCTGTAAATATTGAATAAAAGCAGATGGTAAGGACTTTTCCTTGTCTTATCCGTTCCTGGCAACCTGCCGCGGGGGTTGGTTCCTCGGCCGCCTGACATAAGGTGGCTTACTTTCAAGAAGATAGATAACATTGTACTGTGACCATTCAATCTGTCTACTGAGTAATTGGTTCCATTCTCACTAGATCCGACTCCCAGCTAGGTGTGTGTAAGATTGCAACCTAGATAATTGTGGTAGAGCAGGAACAGGTCACTATTCTGAGAAGTTTGTAAAATGCCAGCCAAATCTCCCACATCCCTGCCCACAACCAGAAACTCAGCCACAGAGACCTGTGAATTATACAAGTTAAATAAATAAATCACACAATTTAGAAATAAACCATACAAGTTATAAGCTGTGACACATTTCCAGATAGAATCTCTTGCAATCCAAACCTACACATATGCCCCTTTTGCAAAAGCATTCATACTTTGAGGGTTGTTAGCCTGGTGTTCTCACTCCTTGGCCTGAATTTCAATTTTTGCTGTCTGACGATATGGTAAATGAATTTATATTGGTAAATGAATGAATGAATGCATGGTTATTATTAATTACCCACCTTTCCCACCAAGGTTCCTGAGTGGGTTAGAACAATTAAAACAACTTTCATTTTATAGCTGCAGAAATAATAACCATTGCCAACTGGACAGTGTCCTTTAGTGCACCTGGGGGCAGCAGGCTAGTTGAGGGGGTGCAAGACTGGTTGTGTGGGGCAAACACAGCTGTGATCTCCAAGATGGGAGAGTGGCCAGTGAGCTGAGAGGGTTTGGGGTTGGTTTCTTTTTTTCCTTTTTCTTTTTGGTGGGGGACTGCCTCTGCTGCTGCTCAGCATCTGCTGCCTGAGGCAATTGCCTCAACATGTCTAATGGTAGGACCTTCTCTTTTCTTTCTGCCCATGAATAACTGGTTGGCAATGTTAAAGCTGGCAGGGCCAAATTTCTTGATCAAGATGATGTTTGTGTTTCTAGGTTCAGTGATGGAATTATTTCATGCAACCCTGGAAGCTGTATGTGACCAGGAACCACACAAACAAGTCTGTTTTTATACACAGTCCTAATTCCAGTGAGTAAAAACCTAAAACAGCTGTGCCGGATCAGGCCCATCTAGTCAAGAATCAGGTTCTCACAATGGCCAACCATACGCCAATGGGGAGCCCACAAGTAAGGCACACAGAGATGCCGCAGAGTATCTTTGTTGAATTGGGAGGAAGTGTTGTTTCAGCCGTGGTGGATGGTGTGGTAGGGTGGAGACACTTACCTGACCTCCCAGCAGGTGAGTCACTGCTTTCTACTGGAAGCAGGAGGTGTGAAGCAGCAGGGAGGGTGGAATGGTGAGAATACACCAACAGGAACACAAGTTTGGCTTAGCTGGTGCATCTGCACCCCACCAATGTCACCACCATCTTGCTCCTCCTGGTAAGCAGCATTGACTCAACTACTAGGAGGTCAGTAAGTGCCTTTATCCTACCACGCAATCTACCACTGCAGACACAACCAAGCCACGCCCCAATTCAACAAAGAAGTTATGTGGAAGCAGGCATCTGTGGGATTTTACTTGTGGTCTTCCCATAGGTATCTGGTTGGACGCTGTACGAAAACAATGTTTGACCTTTGACCTCACCCAATAAGAGCTTCTTGATGGTTTCAGGACTGTGTATCTTCTGCTGTGTGCCAGTAATATTACTGAGGCTTGTCTGCCAAGCCTATGGAGACTGCCTATCTAAACACCTCTCATCACATTAGAATTGCAGAAACAAAAACGGCAGAAACTTCTGAAAACTGAAGCCTTTCCTAGCATTTCTCTGCACAATTATTATTTGCAGAAAATATACTTCGAGACATTTACTAGTGCATTATGAATTACCATCAATAATTAAAACTCAGCTGTAATTGCTAGAGTACATGACCAGAATACATTTTGCAGTGCAATTCCTTTGCTTTCGCATTGTTTATTTATCTGCAGGCTAATCCACAAACTTATTTAATGGAAATTGGCCTCCATGTTGGGGTGTGATTCAGAAAGATTCTGCTATATTAAAAAAAAAAAAATTAGATTATTTAAATGTGTGATGGGAACTTAATGTTCAATAACTGTACTATGGTTTCTGATATTTAAATGTTTCAGATTTGATTACATTGCTTGATTTAAACTTGGGTCAACAAACTCACATCTTTCTATTATTTTCCCCTTGCCCTGCAATGTCATTATTTATATCTTTTTCGCCCCGGAATGAGGCACTGTATTTGTCATCAAACGTAGGATTTTACTCCCCTTGGTATTGTCGGATTCAATCTGCCAGAACCATTAAGAATGTGAATGCCCAAACCAGTTTTTGTGTTACTTTATTTTTCCATGTACACAACAGACAGCCCAGACTTCTAATCATTTAAGCTCAGGACTACTTAAATTTAAATAGAGGATGTTGCCAGGCTAAAAAAAATGTCTGCCTCAGAGGATCAGTGTAATGGTGCTGGTGATTAACCCGAAACATTTTTGTCATATGAGAACTTGAACTGATTTATTTCAATGGCCTAATTCATACAGCAGCAGAGCCGATAGCAGTGGTGGTAGGAACCACCACAGAGTGCTATAATCTATCATCTGTCTGTCATCTATCATCTATCTATCTATCTATCTATCTATCATCTATATAATCTATCTATCATCTATATCAGCTATCAGCTATATCTATCATCTATCTATCGATATCTACCTATCTATCATCTATCTATCATCTATCTATCTATCTATCTATCATCTATCTATCTATCTATCATCTATCTATCTATCTATCATCTATCATCTATCATCTATCTATCTATCTATCTATCTATCTATCTATCTATCATCTATATCTATCATCTATCATCTAACTATCTACCATCTATCTATCTGTCTGTCTGTCTGTCTGTCTGTCTATCTATCTCATCTATCTGATATGAAATCTACAGCAAACTACTATTGTTGGACTGTTGGCTGTCATCAACCACAGCCAACATGGCCAATGATTAGGGATAATGGAAGTTGAAGTCAAACAACATTGCCCTGGTCACTGGTTCCCCATTACCAGAAGATTATGGAAGTATCCCAGAAAGCAATAGGAGAATCGATGTCCATTTCCTGCCTAAGCCTATCATATCAAGCTACTAGAAGGCTGAGAGGCTGTTGAATGGCCATCTGTCATGGGTGCTGTAGTTGAGATTCCTGCACTGCAGGGGGTTGGACTAGAAGACCCTCAGAATCCCTTCCAATTCTACTATTCTATGATAAGCATTTTAAGGGAATTGCTGGCAGAAAGAAAAGGGTCACATTAAGAAACCCTAAGTTATTCTGGTAGGAAATTCCATAGACTATGAAATATAAAAAAAATAAGCAAATACAAATATCTAAACCAGTGTTTCCAAAAACACTAGTTTAGATTATAGTTTCTCACTTCAATTTACAGGCTTAGATTACAGTTTCTCACTTAATTTTCAAAACAAAACAAAAATCTCCTTTCCTGGGAGTGGTGGAGGCATATCACCACTAGTGCACATGCATTTCAATGTGTGAAGATATATATCTACTACAACACAATATACTTTATACCCTTCTATTTTACATGCCGATGGGGCTTATTTTTAACTGCTGATAACATATTTTAGCACTCTGGGGTTTTTCAAGTATGTTGGTTTGTTCAGCAAATGGAATGAATGCACACCATTCTAGATTTTGAGGACCAAACTAGACATGACATTGTTCGCACACTTAGTAATTACTTAAAGGCTTTTTAAAGTGAACTGCTGGCCTGCTGGCTTGATCTAGACTGGGAAAGGAGACCTCAGCTGTTTCCCTTGCATTATCATTCTGATTCAGTTTAGGCCTCAAGCACATACTATTTGCACTAGGGCCAAAGTTCTCATTCGGTCCAATACGAATTTAATTTCCAATGCAATTAGCAGAGACCAGGACCCTGATTCTGACCAGGACAACAGGATGGGGCAAAAGGGTAAAAAACCAATGACGAGAATGGGTGCATTTAGGTTCAGTTGTAAGCAAGCACAGTTTGTGACACTCTTCTATATAATTGCTTGTCATGAGTCATAGCTGCTAAGGCATCTGTATTAGCTTCCAGTTTCCCAGATTTTCAGTGCTTGAAACATGAGATAACCTGATCTTAAAATTGTTAGATTATTTTTTTAAAAAAGAATATATCAATATTTACAGTGACTTGGCTATAGTGGTTCAAGCATTGCTGCACTGGCTGCCATAATAATAATAATAATAATAATAATAATAATAATAAAAATAATAATAATAATAATAATAATAATAATAATAATAATAATAAATAATTTATTATTTATACCCTGCCCATCTGGCTGGGCTTCCCCAGCCACTCTGGGCAGCTTCCAAAAAAATATTAAAATACTGTAATACATCAAACATCAAAAGCTTCCCTAAACAGGGCTGCCTTCAGATGTCTTCTAAAAGTCTGGTAGTTGTTGTTCTCTTTGACATCTGGTGGGAGGGTGCCCTCCACAGGGAGGGCGCCACTACTGAGAAGGCCCTCTGTCTGGTTCCTTGTAACTTGGCTTCTCACAGTGAGGGAACCGCCAGAAGGCCCTTGGTGCTGGATCTCAGTGTCCGGGTAGAACGATGGGTGTGGAGACGCTCCTCCAGATATACTGGCTTTTGGTATATAATACTCAAAAGAATCTGTGCCCGATGTACTTAAATGACTAGCTTTTCCCCTAGAGCATCCACTGCTACTCCACCCTCTGGACCTTCAGAAAGCTAGTTGGATTGAAGTGGGAGAAAGGAGAGCTGGAGGAAGGTCCAGCACTTAAGCATCTGGGAGACTTTTGTGAGCACTGCAGTGAGCAAGGGCCATACCTCAGTGGTAGAGCATCTGCCTTGCACAAAGGAGGTCCCAGGTTCAATCCCTTGAATCTCCAGATAAGGCCTGAAGACACTCCAGCCTGAACCCTGGAGATCCATTGCCAGTCATTGTAGACAGTACTGAGCTAATGAGCCAATGGTCTCACTCTGTATAAGGCAGTTTCCTATGCTATGATTCTATAAATGTAATAAGATTGAATTTTCTAAGGTTAAACTTTGGGGTGGTCATGTATTCATATTACAGATCAACCTGTATCCTACATTTCCCTATATTAATTTTATTTCATCCCCAGGGCTTGCTTCTTTGCTAATGTCTTGTTTAGCCCTTTTCCCACATCTCCACTTGACTCTCCCTCCCCCCATTACAAACTTTTAATTTTCCAAGCCCAGCCCTGCCTGGCCCCACTGAAGAAAGTGTGCCGCAAAGGCAGGGAATCCATCACTTGGTAATCACCTGCTGCGTGACTGATGCTAAATATAGTTTCATTTATTGTTCTGAATCTATATATAGCACCAGCCAGAATCTCTTTCAGGATTTCTTCACTCTTTTACTTTGTATGTCTATTGCATTTTGGCCATTTTGTCTGTTAAATGGCCAAGAGAATTTGCTGACAAGATCAGAGTGACGGCATTATCCAATCATGCTCATTCTAATAACTGGAGAGGAAGATTGCTATGAATATAAGCTTCAGCTTATATTTAGAAGATCATTTGAACTCTCTCAATGGGAATATAAAATGACTGGCCAATCAGGAGCTAGGCACTGACTCCTGGAAGAGACATTTTGACACTGACATCTTCATTGGATAATCTCCCTGTGGTTCAGCAAACACACCCTGGCAAAGAGCTGCACTGTTAATGAACAGAGATGGTGGGAGTTTAGTAAAGGTCTGTATACATGACCATATGGCTCTGATGACAGTAAGAACAAAGCAGCATTTAGGAGCGAGGGGGCTATTTTGTTTGCAGTGTGGTAGCATAAAGAGAATGAAAAATAAACTTACTAAATGCCGTCTTTCCTTGGATCAATGAGTTTGTTAAACTGCAGTTTTCATTAAACCTCCTCCAGAAGGTTTAATTAGTATTGAAATGGATGCATGAAGGAGAAGAACAGGATTATGCCCACTGCTTCTGTCTCTGCCCTCTATGCATTCAAGGTTTCATTTACACTGATGCCTAAACATGCACACCCACATGAAAAAGCATGATCCACACCATGCAAAAAATGGGAAGATATGGACAGTGCTATTCTTCTAGAAAAAGAGGTGCTGGAACTCACCATGAACACCTCCCATGTTCTCCTCTAATGGTAATGGAGCCCACCTGAGAAGTGCTAGAACTGAGTTCTGCCTTAAAAAAAGGCCCATCTAGCCTGGCATCTTATCTTCAGAATGGCTGACCAGGTGCCTATGGAAAGACTTCAAGCAGGACCTCAGTGCAACAGTAACTCTGCCCTCCTGAAGTTTCCAGTAACTGGTACTCAAAGTGTAGTGGATGGGGACAGGGGGTCTGTGGCCCTGGGCAAAAATTTCTGAGGGAGCAAAAACAGCTGCCTCCGTAACAGGTTCCTTCATCTAGGCCAGGGCGGGGCTGGGGTAGCACCACCTTTTTCTCATCACGGCTGGTGAAGGGACATCTACACACGCCCTGCCCCTGGGCTGGCCAAGAGGGAGGGAGGGTGCTGCCACCACCTACCTAGGAGGGAGGGAGGAAGAGGAAGGTGAGAAAGCACTGACAGAGCCACATGTGTTTCCCAGAGGGCCTTGCTGCAAGGACAGGAAGGCGAGGCGACACAGTGGTGCTCCTGGCTTCATGTTTCTCTGCCTTATCTCTGCTCCCAGGTTGGGGCTAGTTTGCAAGAAAAGACTCCCATGATTAGACACTGGCCAGCAAAGGCTCTGACCACTGCCAGTCCACCTGGGTGTGTGTATGTTCAATACTTGACCTGCCTGGGCTACTGGCAAACCATGCTACGCCCCTGGGTACTCAGAAGCATACTGCCTCCAACAGTGGATGAAAAGCATATCCATCCATCATGGTTTGTAGCCAGTGATAGCCTTGTGCAAAGATTTACATGTTCAGACATAGATGGGCTCCTGAATAGGCTAAGGTTTGTATTTTGAGATTATAGAATCATAGACCCATAGAATTGTAGAGTTGGAAAGTGCCCAGAGGGTCATCTAATCCAACCCCCTGCAATGCAGGAATCTCAGCTAAAGCATCCATGGCAGATGGCCATCTAACCACTGTTTAAAACCCTCCAGTGAAGGGGAGCCCAATGAAGAGGATGCAGTGGTAGAGCCAATCCACTGCTCCAGGCAGTGTGTTTGCACCACACCAACTTTCCAGGCAACTTGCCCCTTCCCATAAGCACCAGTGACTACCAGGAAGTCAGCAGCCTCTCCCCTCCCAACAAGCCGGTATATGGATTGAGATTTCATGATGCAGTCAGAGATGTGATGGAGTCTGGCTTGAATCCAATTGGCCCGGAAGAAGCTGAGAATTATCCCATTTTGGAAGGAAAATAGTGTGATTTCGATAGAAGGAGAAAGGGAGATTTATGCACCTCCAATCACTACCAAGCAGCAACTGGGGAGAAGAAAGTGGAGGCCTAATCTGCTGAGACCTAGAGGACACATTTTGGAGGCAAACCTGATTGGAACACTCAGCCTTCTTTGATTTAGCAACTTGTTCCATGACTGCTACAAAATACCCTACCAGGAGCTTCTGTTACAAACCACAGCATTCTACATCATTTCCAATTTAGGATACCTAGGTTTAGACAGCAATGTTCACAAGCTCCAATGTCTTCGGATCCCTCCTAATGAAATTAGGCTTTGTGTTTGTGATAGACAAATTAACAACCTGCACTTTGCTGTAATGCAAAACAGAGAAGAGGGGGGAGGAGAATAAGTCAGAGAAGCACATCAGTTGAGGAAATTATCCTTCACGTTCTTGTTAAATGAATTTAGAATGCTATTTTATCATAATAAGTCACATAGAACAACTGGAAAGCTATCAAGGATTCCAGACCTTCTGCTAGGCTATATGCAGAAACCGCCCTCTTTCTAAACAATCCACTTGCTTGAGAAAGACATATTTTTGAGGGTGGGGAGAAGCTGAACCAATAAACCACTGCCTTAATTATAGCCTCTTAGATCTTAGACTGCCAACATGAACAGTGTCCCGAGTACTTGGAAGAAGTTGGTTTTAATTATGGAACATTCCCTTTATGGAGGTTCTATCCTGTCAGGAGGATCAGGAGGATCAACAATTTGGCTTTATTACATAACTAGATGAAATGTTCTTTTGCTTTGTCTCCAAGTTCCCAGCCATTCTTAAGCAAAGGGGAGATAATACCTTGAAAAGAATGCACCTACACAAACACACACAAACCACACACAAGTCAAGATCTCTGCAGGCTTGAAGGTTTGCAAATTAAAACGCAAATACATCTGCACACCAAATGGAGCAGCTGTGATTGAGTGAAAAGCATGTTATGCACTCCACAAACTTATCTACATATGGATTTATAGATTGCTTTGCATTCCTTGTTGTGTCCAACAGCATTTAAGGCCCACATGAGGCCCAGGGAATTTTTCTCATATGTACTTTAAAACACATGCACACACTATCAAATCTCACCAATCACTTACAAAAAGAATGGCCACAAGACCAACAATAAGTAAAATAAATCAATGGCAGCTTCCTATGCAGTGAGATGATTGTCTGGGATCCTTTGGAGTCTTCCCTTCCTCTCTTACGGCTGGCTGCCAACTGGGTGGGAAATGTTGCCAAGAGAGTAAAGTCCATTTTAAGGATTTTTCTATATCCTTGCCTTCAAACTATTTATTTTGCCTTAGAAGGAGAGGGTTGGTCACCCAGCAAACCCTCAATCCCATGGCACAACCTTTGGCCTCTCTGTTTCTTGACAACAACCTGCAATTTACCTGCAAACTAGGAAGAAGCAGCCATTATAAAATTGTAAGAAACAACCTGTGCAACATGAGGCACAGGCATCTGGGTTAGTCACTATGAGAATAGAATTCTGGACTAGATGCTCCTTTGGTCTACATCCAGCAGGGCTCTTCTTATGTTTGTAATGTTCCCCTTCTGCCCCTTCATCTTGAAACAGGTTCCTTTTCCCTGTTTAATTCTGTTTCCCTTCTCTTTCTCTATTAAAACAAATTACCCATGCTGCTTCATTCAAACTGTTATTTAGATTTTGACTTCTACTTCTAACCCACTGCAACTATCCATGGGTCTATCTAGCACCTATTATCCTACCAATTCCTTATTTAGTGTCCACCTCTGCTTCAGCCTTCCCAAGTTGTATTTACATTGCTCTTTCCTTATCTGTTCCTCTTCCATCCCCAGTCCTCTTCATATACTTTATGGACTTTGTTGAAGGCACCAATCTTGATCCTCTCATCTCACCCATAATTCCAGATTATTTATGAAAAAGTTTAAAACATTGCTTCCAATGGAGATGGAGCTCCTTGGGAGACCTCATTTCCTATATCCCACCATTGTGAGAACTGCCCATTTATTCTCCTCTTTGCCTTCTGTTCTTTCTTTCCTTTTTTCATAACATGTTATTAATTTTCCAACAATAACAATAACAAAACAAACAACAATAAAAACTAAAACAGAAAAAAACAGATTGGCTTTCTGCTATTTCCTTCCTTGGTTCCATTGTATATCAAGGTACTACATGTCCATTATAAAGTTTTAACCATTTGAATTAATTATTGTCCATTCATAATGAAATTACAAATATTCTTAAAACCCTGCCAATGTATTAACCTGTGTACATTGCATACATAAACAAGTTCTTTTGTGATCTTGGTAAATCCATTCCTGTAATAACTAATAGGAAAGCTTCTGGTTTTTTGGCAAAGGTCATTTTAAACATCTTCTTCATTTCATTATAAATCATTTCCCAATAATTCTTAACAATTTTGCAACCCTACCACATATGAAAAAATGCACCTTCTATGGTTTTACATTTTCAACACTTATTTTCTTTAGTTTTGTACATTTTTGCTAATTTAACTGAGGTTAGATACCATCTATACATCATTTTCATATAGTTTTCTTTAATCGCCACACATGCTGTAAATTTTATCTCTTTCTTCCATAGTTTTTCCCATTCCTCCATCTGTATACAGTGGTACCTCGGGTTACATACGCTTCAGGTTACATACGCTTCAGATTACAGCCTCTGCTAACCCAGAAATAGTACCTCAGGTTAAGAACTTTGCTTCAGGATGAGAACAGAAATCGTGCTCCGGCGGCGCGGCAGCAGCGGGTGGCCCCATTAGCTAAAGTGGTGCTTCAGGTTAAGAACAGTTTCAGGTTAAGAACGGGCCTCCGGAATGAATTAAGTACTTAACCTGAGGTACCACTGTATTGTGTCCCACATCTTGTGCCCTGCCTTCTGTTCTTTAATCAGTTATTGATCAATAGCAGGACTCTTACTCTTATCCCATGGCTGCTAAATTTACCAAGGAGCCTTTGGTGAGAGGCTCTCTCAAGAGCTTTTTGAAAGTCAAGTACACAATGGTCATATCTGCGCCAACCATATCAAATAGTTCTTAGGCCACTTTAAAAGTCATGGCTTCCCCACAAAGATTCCTGAAAACTGCAGTTTGATAAGGGTGCTGATCTCACAGAGCTTCAATCCCCAGCCCCCTTAAACCACAGTTTCCAAAAAGTTCCCTGACTGTTGAAGCAGTATAAGAATGCTCTAAATGGATGGTGTGGAGATGACTAGTGGATGACACCACTTCTACAAGACTTACATTTGTAGAAGTCTTATTGAGTCTTCTTCAAGACTTGCTATTCTACATGATTGGTGATTTTAGCACTGATAATTATTTCCATCAATTTACCCAGAACAGACATTACGTTCAACTCTAATTTCCTGGATCTCCCCTAAACCCTTCTTAAAAATTGGTGTTAAATTGGCTCTTTCCAGTTCTTTGGAATAGAGGATCATATTTTAGTCCCATTCCATGTCTAATCCCATTCTAAGATATAATTCTGCTTCAGTATAATTATAATATTAAAAGGTAATCAGTTCCAGTAGCTAACCTTACCTTTCTCTGACATAGCTTTAAATTCTATGATCACTGCTATGTAGAGACGACAGCAGTATCTTGGAGAGAACAAACATTGGAGAGCAAATAAAGCCAAAGAATCATATGAAAGCCTGAATATAAAAAATGTGATTGCATTTTATTTTATTTTATTGCACTGATCAATATCACCTTACTACATCACTCAGAGATGTCTCAGAGCTCAGATAATGGACTTTGTCAGATCCAAGGGGAGATTGCAAAGGCTTTATGCATTTCCCTCCATCTCATGACAGGAGAAAATGTAGTAATACAATAGTTTACGAACTTTATTACAGATACTGAGTAATCTTTGGTTCCTCCCAGATGATGTATCTGCTAGAAAATCAGTGGTATGATTACTGTGATAAAAAAACAAAACAGATTTTTGATAAATGATCTTCACTCATCTTCAGCTTCCACAATCTGATACTTCATATTTCACGAACAGCACTGCCTCCAACCCCTTCCCACTCTGCCGCAGGATATGAAGTATCAAATGAATGAAGTTGACGCAAACTGGGGGGGGGGGGGGGATGACGTTGAGTCACTAGATGCATAACAGCACTTTCTTTTCTTTTCTTGACACTTGTACAACATAGTCATCTGCACGTCTACTCATAAGTTAGCCCCATTGAGTTCAATGGGACCTACCAACAGTAATGTGTGTGTAAGATCACAGCCATGCAGTGTAATCCTACATATACCTACTCAAAAGTAAGACTTACTGAATTCAGATAACTCTGGTGCTTCACTTTTGAGCAAGCCGGCTTAAGGCTGGGATGTCTGTTTTCAACTAGTTACACATTTTATTGATTCTGATAACCTAGTACCTGTGACCTACTACATTTCTACATGAAATGCTCCAGAAAATTCATTTGCACTTGCAAGGCAAAGCATTAAAAAAAAAAAAAAAAATCAAGGCCATGAGTGAGTGGCTTGTTTAATAAAGATGAAGATTTGTTCCAGCTTTTAAGTAGATGCACATGGTAGATAAATGCTTTCCCATTGGCCATTATCCAGAGAATGTCAGGACTGATAAAGTACCCAGCAGAATTATTATCATCTGCCACAATAAAGCACTCAATGGATTTGGTCCTCAGCCTGCCAGCATTTGGAAAGCCTCTTAAAAATGGGCCAAATCCCCAGGTGGTCCAAGATGTTCCTTCCTGCCACCCTCATTGTTTTATTGTCTTCTGGACTCCCACTGCAGTGTGCATCTGGCTCACAGGGTGTAAAAATTATCTCTATAACTGTTATGTGATGTATGTTTGGAGTCCTAGTTTTTTCCAGTCTGTTAAATTTCCATTTTAGCAATGAGTTTATCACACCCACGCTATCCCCTGAGTGGATTATGTTGTGGATTATGGCTTTCTTTTCTGCTAAACAGTACCTACGCCATCATAGACACTCACTGAAGTTATACAATCATTACCCCAGGGGTGGCAAACCTGAGACACTCCAGATGTCATTGGATTCCAGTTCCCAGAAGCCTTAGCTAGCATAGACAATGGCCAGGGAAGATGGGAGCTGTAGTTCAACAACATCTGAAGGATCACATATTTCTCACCCCTGAGTTAGGCAGTCTGAGGAGGGCAGCAAAGTGATTCTCCCCCTTTGAAATCAGCACCTCCATACACTCCAACGTTTCTCCAATGAAATTAGGGATGTCCCATTCCATAATGATAATTTTACTGTTTATACCCCACTTATCTTACTGGGTTGCCCCAGCCACTTTAGGCAACTTCCAACATATATAAAAACATAATAAAACATTTAGCTTTTTTTTTAAAAAAAAACACAAAACTGCCCTATACAGGATTGCCTTCAGTCAGCTCGAGGGCTGAATAACTCCGTACCCTCCCACATTTCTGCAATGAAAATAGAGACATCCTAAGGATAAGTGGGACATTCCAGGATCAAATTCGGCTGCTCTAAATCAGGGACATTCCTGGAAAACAGGGGCACTTGGAGGGTCTGCATCTCCCCCAATATCATTCCATTTTCCCGACATGTCCAACAGTGCCACATGATGTTTGCCCATCAAATACTAGGAGCAGAGCATTTGTGATCCATCTAAATGTGGGAAATATTGTGTTAGCTTCCCCAATGATAATGCTAGCACTTTGGTCTCATTTTCTAATGTTCCTATCACACAGCTGTACTTTTGTGTTATAGAATGGTAGATTTTTGACTGATATACTGGCATGTAGTGCTAAATTGGATTCCCAGCAATGGGAGTGTTGTGACACAACGATGAACACCATGGGAAAATGTTGCTATATCAGCACCTTTTCCATGCATGTGTGCTTCCCCTATGAAAGCTGGAATTGAAGGCAAAAGCTCTCCTCCGTGGTTTGCCCTTGTTTACTAGTAGACCATAAATATTCTTTCTTTTTTCTTGGGCGATCACTTGTAGCCAAGTAAGATTGTCTTCCATAAACACGGTTTTAACAATGGGTCCGTAAGTGACTGTGGAGGCCAATTCTGGATCCACACATCCTTCCACAGTGGGGACATTGGTTTCTGGGTGGGAGTTTGTGGATTTGCCAAACATGCCTTCCTCCTAGCACATTTCTCCCTTGCATCCTGAGTTCAAGTGTCTTCAAAGCACATGATACCTTTGGTAAAGGCTATTCTCCAACTGGAGCGCTCGCAGGCCAGTGTTTCCCACTTGTCAGTGTTTATACTACATTTTTTTTAGATTTGCCTTGAGATAGTCTTTAAACCTCTTTTGTTGACCACAAGCATTACGCTTTCCATTTTTAAGTTTGGAATAGAGGAGTTGCTTTGGAAGATGATCATCAGGCATCCGTACAACATGACTAGTCCAATGAAGTTGATGTTGAAGAATCATTGCTTCAACACTGGTGATCTTTGCTTCTTCCAGTACACTGATATTAGTTCGCCTGTCTTCCCAAGCATTGTGTAAAATTGTTCGGAGACACCGTTGATGGAATCTTTCAATGAGTTGGAGCTGGCGTTTATAAGGGGTCCATGTTTCACAAGCATATATTAAGGTTGGTAGTACAATAGCTTTGTAAACAAGCATTTTGGTTTCCATGTTGACTGATGGAAGCAGTTCTTTAGAGGAAACTACCTGCCACCACTGAAGCCATCAGAAGGGACGGAAATTGACATTAAACTGACAGGACGTGGCAGCTGAGGCTAGGAATGGATTGATTGATCTTTTTTTTATTATTTCTGACAGTTTCTCATTTTTTACAGTCTTAATTTCAGTTGACCCCATTTTGGCAAAGATGTCCAAATGCTGAGGCAACATCTTCAACAAGCTGTCTACTAGGATCCCAAGGTCTTGTTTTTGGTCCATCACTGCCAGTTCAGCCCCCATGAGTGTATAAGTGGAATTAAGGGGGTTTTGCCCTGACATGCAATTATATAATTACCTAAGTTTCAGCCACAACAGATAGCAAGTTGAATAATGTAGGTTTTAGTGGAAGTCAAGCTGTAGGAGAAAAGAAACAGTGATGACTGCAATGAATTCAGGACAGGACAGAAATTGCTGCCTTCTTACATCTCTGATCAGTATGAAACATTGGTTTGACCCAGTATAGGAAGATACCTGTATTCCTAAGGATAGAAAGTTTAATGCACTTAAATATTTGACTTGTACTGTAGGAGCTGCAAGAGGCCAAAGCAGCATAGTAAATGTTCTGAGGTGTGGCATACAACTTGCAGGAATGACACGATTTATTCAAGCTTAAGGCTTCCTTCCACTCCAGATCAGCGCATCCTCTTAAAAGACAGCCACCTGGGCACAAAGACCTAAAGCAGGTCATGGCCTATAGTCAAAGGTCTGGCAAGCTGAGGGACCTACCAAATTGAATGCTAAGCACAACTGCTGCGGTATTGATTAACCTAATTTCTTTCTGTGCTTTTCGCTCTTGCTGTGGTGATAAACTGCATTAAGTGAGCTGAGACTGTACCCAAGAAGGCATTTAGAGTAATGAATGCCTTTTTTCTGACAGGTGGGAGTGGACTGAGTGAGGATTTAAGCTTGAATTAGCAGCAGCAATAGGGAAAGAGGAAATGTGCTCCTTCCCCTAATCACCGCTTCATGTCAACAAATGATAGGCATGATTTTCCTCTAATTGTATCATTTTATTATCCTTCTTCAACGTGCTCAGTGGGCTGCTTGTGAGAGAAGCTGTTACCAGGTCAGGTCAGTCTGAAAATGCTCCCCCACTTCCACAGGGCCATTCATCTCCTGCAGAAAAGTGTGTCCCTGCGTGGGATTATAAAACACTTTCAGTGTAGGAAAGAGGAGAGAAATTGTAGATTCAAGGGGAGACTGGCTCACCTAGTATTTATTCATTTATTTGATTGCACTTGTGAATTGTTTCCCATATCTCGGAGCAATTTCACAGTAAACACATCAACAATAAAGCATTTATACGTCATTTTGAATATATATATATATAATCCAGGTATACAAATAATTCAAAACAATTTCCTATGTAAAAATGACTTCAAACCTAAAGCAGATAAAGATCTCTGCCTGAGAGGTTCCTTGAAAAAGGAGGATCTTCAACAGACACTGAAAAGAACATAGAGACAAGGCCTGGTTGGTGCCACCACAAAAAAGGCTCAGCTTCTATATTGTGTGGAATGGACCTCCTGACAGGGCAGTATCTGCAAAAGGCTCTCCTTTGCAAATTGTTGTGTTTATAAAGTTGTGTTTATAAGAAGGCTGGTGATCTTTTAGGTATCCTGGTCCCAAGCTGTATAGGGCTTTGTAGCAACACCTTGAACATGGCGGCAAAATCACAGTGCACATTATTAATAGCAGTTGTATGTAGCACTTAATTGTACTGTTTCACCACTTGGTTATTTTCTGCCCAAACCTCCATCGGGGCAAAGGGTGGGATAGATATTTAATTCATTAATCATCATCATCATCATCTCAGTATACTAAAGGCAATAAAATCTTCCCACAAGCTGCACAACTGCCCACAGGGAAAATGCAAGGCACATGTCAGATGCTGCTCCATTTCTTTGCTTTTGTCGCTGCTTGCATGCTCAGAGAATGCAGGTGAATGAGCAGTGATGGCGAGGAACAGGAAGAGTAATACGATGAGGCTCTAGGGCTCAGCACTGGGCCCCTTGCCTGGTGTGGGCCTTGGCAGGTGCCCAACAATGCTAACCCCCAATGTTAACCCTACAGCACAGCGTAGGCTGTTCAGAATAAATGAGTGCAGTGTCCAACAGGCAGAAAAGAGGTCTCAGACAGTGATGCATGGTGTGAGGATAAGGGTATTATATGTATACAAAAGGGTCTCTAGCTTCTATCTGTGAAATGTTAAGAGGAGGGCAGGCGAACCTCAAGGTTTTGGCTTGAATGTGGCCCTCCAAGCCTTTCTATTTGGCCCTTGGAACTCTCCCCAGGCCACATGCTTCACTGGTCCTGCTCTGTCCTGAGTGTTTTTGCCTGGCTGGCATATGTCCTTGAACCCTGATAATGCCTCTCACTTGCTGGGATGGAGAGACAGGTGTGTGTAGAAACTAGTCTTCTATACAAAGGTAAAATTCAGAATCTTCTTTGCAGTCTTTTGCTTCTGGCTCTGCCCATACAGCTCTTAGAAGGCTGCCCAGGAGGGAACCCAACTGACCTCTACAATTCAGATCTTTAGGGTTCTATGTAATGGAAGATCCAACATCGTTGGGTTTTTTAAAAGTTTTAGATTCTTTTGAGGTACACGAGCTCTGTCTTCTAGTTAGGGAATGCTACTTACATGATGCTTTCTGCTGTGATAGACCAGCTTGCCACCTTTCCTGTTCAGGGGAAGTAAGGGGGCCTCCAAAGATTCCAATTAAGATTTCCCCCCTACATTTAAAAAGTTGAACCTACTGGCAGAGTGTGCCTATTTTCTGCCTCATGTCAGCTTCAAGCCAGCTGTTAGGAGAAATTTTAACGAGTTCTCCTTAATGTACATAAAAGCCAAACTGGCACAGCCTGTTTGCAAGAGAGTTTGAGCATAAAAATAAATAAATGGGGGGTCATCAGCATTTGCATTCTGCAGCTTCAACAACAGTCATTAGACATGATCCTTGTATTAGATTTTTTTTTTAACGTAGTACAGCAAATTGGGTAAACTAGTTTTGCTGAGTAAGCCTTAATTCTTTTTTCCCCAATGTCCTATTTAGTTGCTATTCGAACAGATTGCCATGATAATCTACACTTTGGTTTCAACCTTTACATTTTTAAAATAATGACCATTTAGTTATTGGGAACTGTTTTTATACAAGAGAGGGTATAAACCCTGGCAGTTCACCAAGTCTCAGAAGCAGCCAAGTGTTGTTTCAGAGATTCAAGAAGCTTGTTGGTTGAATTTGCTATTGTGAAACTAGAGGCAAGAAAGATGTATAAGTTTGTATCTTCTCATTCATTTCCCAACAAGGTAGGGTGCCTTCAAATATATCCCCTTTACTTTGAAAGGTTGGTTTTAAATAGAGCTTTGTGTCTTCCTGGTGAAATTTAAAAATGGGCATAGCACTCAGCGGCTGGTGTTGGAGTTTTTTACAGTAGAGAATCTGATCTGAAAGTTGGCAGCCATTTTAACAACTTGAGCTATTTAATTGCTCAAGAAAATGGTGAGGGAATGATGATGCCTTACCATTGTTAAAAGCTAAGCAGATCTCACCTCAAGATTGCTTAGGCACTTGATATAAGTTGCTCTGAGCTTCTTTAAAAATAAGTGTGATAAATATCAAATGGAATCACAAGGAGGCTGGGGAGTGAACTTTAAGGTTCATTCATCTTACTCTCCCACCCCCATCCATTAATTTATACCACATGTTTAATAGCTCAAATGGATTTGGATGCTTGGAAAAAGTGGCTATTGCGAGATTTCATACTGTTGGCATTTAGGATAAATTCCAAACTGGTCTTGAAAATACATTGTGTGAAGGGCTGTGGCGTAGCGTGGGTTGTCAGCACCTGGGGCAAGGCAAGTAATTTGCACCCCCTCCCGCTGCACTGTCCCTCCCCCAGATAGTCCCTCGCTCTCTCTCCGCACCGCACTGCACGCCTGGCACCCTCCCCTCCACAGTGGGCGGCGACCCGGCGGCTCGGCTCAGATTCGCACAGCCAGCACTGCAGTGAGAGAGAGTGAGTGAGCCAGGTAGGGGCAGAGAGCTGCGAGTGCAAGCACCCCCCCCCAGATGTTGCGCCCGGTGCGGCCGGCCCCCCCTGCACCCCACGCTACGCCATTGGTGAAGGGGGCCTTACTTTCATGTAAAAGTGCATGGGATCAGGACCTCAAAAGTCCTGGGTCTCCACTTACCACCACCAGTGTTTTGCCACCAAGTACAACTGTATGCTGCTTTTCCTTCTCAAAAGAAGTCAAGGGACTTTTCTTTGCAACTACTGATAGGAGGAAAGAAGGAAACAGACCTTCCACCTTAGAAGACCTTCCAATTTGCATAGCAATCTGGCGGTATACTGAAACTGATGAGCTGTCGGTACCATGTCTGAGGCCTTGCCCAGGAGCTGGTCTACTGTGACAGGCTGTTTCATCACATGGGTTCTAAAAGTAGACCTTCCCCTCGGGGTAACATCCTGTGGGCTCCTGGCTTCATCTCACTTTTCCATTGAGGGGGGCACAAACACATGGACGGCACTTAAAAGTAATATCAGTCAGCAGCAGAGTTGTCTAGTGATTGGATCCTTTATTTATATGCCACACAAAACTCTGTTAGCTGGAATCAATAAAAATTGTGGCCATTTGAATACATTTCTCTCTGTATGTAGTCCTTGCTTCAGGGCCCCACTCAGCTCCATGTTAAAGGTGCAAACAAAATGAAGGAAGGTATGCAATTCACACTACCAACCATGATTGTAATACTCTACATCCACTGTCAAATATAGCATGCCTCTGTCAGGGTGCTGTCAGCGGCTCCCGGCTGGTTGTCCAGGAAAGGATTAAAAACAAGGAAAAGTTTCTTACAGTCCTTTTTCATTTCAGACTTTACAAGGAGAGGTTATAGAACCCAGCCTCTTGGATAATCGCATTATCCCAAGTGACTCTCCACACCTCTTCCTCATTCGTCATCATCATTATCTCCTCTACGGGTACCGCTAACTGCCTTCTCTTTGAGCTCTTTGCTCTCCTACTTTTAAGGCTCACCGGATTCTAAGAGATGGTGGGTCTGGAATGCTTTCTAGTGACAACATGTCAGCCAACTGCTGCTCCAGCTCCACCTGCTCCTCCTCTCCCGTTATTTCCCAACTTTTCCTGTCATCTTCCTCTGAGCTGTGACCTCATGAAAACCACTGTGGTAAATCTATACTGTCTTCCTCTTCCTTCTCCCTGGAAGGGTCAGGATGGGGGGGATGGTCTCCAACACTCCTCCTCCTCTGCACAGTCCCTGACATCCTAGCTGCTGGGAACCAGAAGTGGGTAGACTGCTATTGCATGTAGGTCCTCTTCTGGGGCTTCTCCTAGGTATTTTGTTGGCCACTGTGAGATGGGAAGGTTGACTAGATTGGCCAATGGCCTGATCCAACAGGTTCTTCCTATGTTCTTAAGAACTATCTGAGTACCCAAGACATTCACATAGGAAGCTATGTTATACTGAGTTGGACTATTGGTCTGCCTAGTTCAGTTTTGTCCATGCAGACTGGCAGCAGCTCCCGCTCCAGGATTTCAGTCAGCGGTTTCTCCCAACCCTTTATGAAGATGTCAGAGATTTAAACAGGTACCTTCTGCATGCAAAGCAGATGCTTTACCACTGAACTACATCCATTACCCTATTACAGTGTTCAGTTGTCTGCACTGACCATTCATTATGGTAGACAACAAAAATCAGAACTGCAGCAGCAGCAACAATAAAACAACAAGAGCAACAAATCAACTGCAAATTGTACATTCCCCCTCCATCTCTAATTAAGCCCTTAGGTCATGTTCACTTCTGATTCTTAGCTCAAATGTTATTTGGTTATGAGTTTTCTGGTATCCAGTTCACTGTTGGCCATACCACCACCACCCTTTTTAAATGCCTAAATGCTAATTGTGAATATATTCCCATCTCCGAGCCAAGTCTCTGCAGTTTATCTTTCTAAGGCAAATTGACAATAAAATTTAAACAAATTGAATTTTAACTGCTATAAATAACCCTCTGCAAGACACTCTACACCCAAGGTCTTTGGTCTGTGGAGGGGCCTTCTTAGAGGCCTAAGCTTCAAGTCTGGAGTATGAAATCTCAGGCTTGAAGCTTAGGCAAATAAATTGGCTTGGAACAGATGCTCAAAATGTAACTTGGTCTTTGGGACAAACTTGAACAAATCTCAGATTTGCAAAAACTCATATTTTTGTAAATTTCTAGGGAGAAGGAGGAGTTGGCAGAATCATTACTATGAAAAGGAATGGATGGGATTTGGTTGAAATGTGGTGTCACCCCAGGCTTTTATTTTCCAACATAGCTATATATACCACATTCCAGCCAAAGTTAAGCAGTTTTTAAGTCTCAATGATTTTACTGGGAGAAGTAAGGTTTCCACTTATGTTTCTCCCATAGAAATCAGAGGGACTTAAAAAGTGCTCAACTTTGGCTCAATCATCACTCAGCCCCAAGATATTACAGTTTCTTAATTGCTTTCTCTTGATTTCATACAACTTCCCATTTGACTTGTGTGGTTTCTCATTTTCACGGAATGTTATTTAATAGCTGGATTTAAGTATTACATGCAGCCAGGTGTGTGTTGATGATGTATGTAACATATATTTCCAGTAAGAAATCTCTCTTAGAGTATGTACCTCTGGCAGAAACTTCGGTCATTTGAAGGCCCTTCAGTTATCTTACAACTGCATTGTCAAAAATGCACATTTATTTAATGTACTTCCTTTTTCTCCATTACTTGAAAGCTAGTTTGGTATAGTGGACAGGGAGCTAGATGGAGACCTCAGAGACCGGATTCCTTCCATAATCAAGACATTAACTGGGTAGTCTTGACAAGCCAACACCTTCAAGGCCAGCCTATCATTTGATGGGTGTTTAGAAAGAGAACCTTATGCTAGTTCGAGCTTCTTGGAATTGTTGTTTTTTAAGTGGGGGTGCTAATCCAATTGATAGAGATAGAGAAATAAAATTGTCCACTCCTGAAGATTTATAGATCCTCTGGAACTTCATATATCTCTGGGGCATAGAACGCTTGACCTGAATGGTTATTTCATTAATAGTGTTGTTGAACTATGGAATGGAAGGTTAATCTTGCATATTGATCCAATGGCACATGGCAGGGAGGGTCACATATGTCTACTGATTTATGGGAGATCAGATGTGTCAAAATTCCATAGATGCCCTACTGTATATAATAGGAAAAGAACTTTCCTGGTCCCAGAACAGCCTTGTCAATGACAAGGATGGAACGATGAACTAGACATCAGCAATTACTTTACCTCCAGCTTAAAGAGCCTCTCTTCAGAGGATGAATCAGAGAATACTTTGTAGATGGCAGATGTTCTTTGAAATTAAGTGGATGAAGGCCGGGCCAGCAATGAGTAGGGACTACAAATTGATAATCAAATTAAACAAATTGAATTTGAACTGCTGTAAATAACCCTCTCTGCAATCAAAACTCAAGTTTTGAGTCTGTGGAGTGGGTTGGCCCAATCAGAGGAGTATGTACACCATATGTATCACGTACAGAACTCTATAGAGGGAGGCATACAAAATTGTGCCGCGAATAGAGACATGTTTTGGCTGTTTGCCAGACTGGCACTTCCTTCTATCTTGAAGCTAAAACTGGGCACTACTAGGTTCATTAGCAAAGCCAGAGCTGGCTGAAGTTATGCCTCCATGCAGCAGGGTGCTTGGTGTGGGTTACTTGCCCTGTAAGTTTGGGATGAGCAGAATAAACAGTGGCCTGCTTCAGACATAACACTAAACCATGGCTTAGCATTTCAGGAATGAGCATGCTTGAGCCTCTCCTCCCTTCCTCTGCAAGCTTGCACTTTTAGTATACCACTAAACTATGGGTAGTTGTTTTTTAACTAACACCATGATAACAAATGACAGTTTATTGGAAATCTAGCACAACCACAGTTAGAACAAATCACAATTCACTAAGTCCAGTGTCATGAAGTATGATGGTTGATCCTAAAATGATAGTGGAAGCTATCAATCTTTTCTCTGAGGTTACCAGGGCAAGCCAATTGTGTCGTTCCTGTTACCCACTACCCTGATCCTATCAGGACAGTAATTACATGGGGATATCCCGTGCAACTTGCTATTAGCTAAATCAACTGGCAATTAGCTAAATCATCCCGTGCAACTGGCTATTAACTAAATCAAAGCATGACAGTATACCTCTTAATATTGGTACATGGGGGAGGGGAAAACAACAAGGGACATGGCTCAGTGATAGAACATCTGCTTTACAGGCAGAAGGTTCCAGCATCTCTAGGTGGAACTGGGAGAGACTTTCTTCTGAAACCCTGAAAAGTCACTGCCAGTTAGTATAGACAGTACTAAGCAAGATCGACCAGTGATATGACTCAGTACAAGGAAGCTTCCAATGTTCTGTGTTTCTATAACCCTCTTATGGGCTCCTCAGAAGCACCTTTCTGGCCACTGTTAGAAACAAAAAGCTAGACTAGATGGATCCTTGGTCCATTTAGAAGGTCTCTCCATCCATTCTTAGGCTAAAATTTCATTTTTTTGGACGGGACAAAAGCCCAGTGATAGAAGTATTGCACACAGAAGGTCCTGAGAAGAAACCCTAGCATCTGTAGGTACAGCTGGCCAAAGCTGCCTAGAAAATCTGGACAGCTGCTAACCCATTTGTCTCTAAACAATACTGAGTGAGATGGACCAATGGTGTGACTCAATTCAATGCAACTTCATAATTTTATTTATTTTGATGAAAAAGGAGTGGAATTTAAGGCCCAGTACAAGTCTGTTGACAAGCGTTTAGGAGACCCTGTTACTATAGGCACAAAAGCTGTCATCCAACCCTGGCATCAGGAGGTCTTGCGCTTTCTGACACAATCTTGCATAAGGTAGAATGTATTTCTTCATTCATAGCACAACAAAATGTGCTGCACCCTCCAGATGTCCTTGCAGCCCACCATCTTAATGGCAGCTGCCTTGCAAGAATACAAATGAGGACCCGTCCATTTACTGAGTATTTATTCATTATTTTATTATGCACCTTAAATAAGGCAATAAAAACACTCCATCTTTAAAGCCCAAACAAATTATAAGAGATGCCCATTAAAAAAAAATACTAAACAAGGAAAGCTTTTAAAAAGAAGTAGAAAGTTTTGTACCTTCCGTCAAAACTTAGAGACTAATGGAGACAGGTGAACTTCCAAATGGAGATTGTCCACAAAGACAGTAGAACACACTTCCATAATGACTGAAACATGGAGAAGAGCATTATCAAATTACAAGAATTGTCACTACTGTAATGCACTGGTGGATGTTATTTTCATGAATTCATATGTTTTTATGCTTTTCTTTGTATACACAAAGAAACTCAGGGTTGTGCCTGGGTTATGGACCACCTCAAGGCACAGGTCAACTGAGCTGGCACTCCCTAGACTTCCCTTCTGCTCCCCACTTGGCTTCAGGACAAAAACATCCACTCATACCCCTTTACTGGGTACCCTGATATGCACCTTCTTGAGGGTAGGGGTGATGTGGTGCATCACCTCAAACCCAGAAATGGACTAAGGATTCCACCCAGTGCCTCATCTGCCCAAAGTTGTGATGACTGCTATGGAGAAGGCAAAAGACTCAAGCAGGCCCAATTTGTTTGCAGGCCAATTCCTTCCCAGCTCTGAATATGGCTGACATTTTGAACCACAGTAAGGTTTTTTGTACAAGTTGCCTAAACAACAGCATATGGGTTGGGCGAGTGGGTTGGTCTTTTGTCAGCTGCATTGCTGATCTCCCCGTGCAACTGGCTTTTATCCTTCAACGGTGGGTCAGAGTGAAGACTTGCTCAGTCTGATCTACCGCCAAAGCTCCGCCCCCAGCCAAGGCCCTGATTGGGGGGGGGGGAATCAAACTATTTGACAGGCTATCCCAGGATCCCCTCTGGCTGGCCATTAAGGATCCCAACAGTCTGCTGAAGGGCAAAAGCCTTTTTTGCCCCTGGGGAGGGAGTGTGATGAGCCACAAAAACTGCTCACCCAAAACTGGGTAAGCGGCTCTTTCCAAAAGTGGGAATTAGGTAGGTTTGCTTTAAACTGTTAACTGAAACAAAATTCTCTCCCATCCTATACAGGAGACATTCCCAGCCCTAGCTGGAGATGTCGAGGATTGAACTTGGAACTTTATGCAAAGCATGGGGTCTACCTCTGAGCTGTGGCCCTTCCCCAATTTGCTAAACTAGGAACACACTTTATTGGAAATATTCAGTTGAACTTGTGTGTAAAAGTCCTTGAAGGAAACAAAAGCAAAAATCCAATGCTGAGAGAATAACAGGAACTTTTGCTGGCCTTGTGATTATCACCGTCCGGGCGGACTCTTTGCCAAACAGCTGGAGGATCACGGGTTCAATGAAAGTTAGATTGAGAACGACTTTATCTTCCAAGGTCTAGAGACAAAAGGATCATATTTTTGAAGTGCCCCCCAATTCCCCATTGTTTAGAAAGTCATAGTTGGAAATCATTATCTGAAAAATAAATCTAAGCAGCCTGAAACTCGCTGCTGGTATGCACATCATAAACATCCATGGAGTCAAATCTCTTCTGTAAATTAACGGGGTGGGGGAAACCGGGGATTGGGGTAGGAGGTGGGGGAATGGGTTGCAGATGCTGAACCTAAACAATGAAAATGGTTTCTAGTGTTGAAAAGACAGGGATCTCGTCTATATTTCTCTTGTAAGTTATTGCCTGTTATTTGTGCTGCTCTTGGGCGCAGATGCAGAGGGTCTGCCTGCTGGTGTGACCAGGAGTCTCTGAACTTTACTGACACTCAAAAAATGGTCTTTAAACAAAAATTCGGTGGGTTTTCCTTCCCCCTTGGCAATAGTTTGCAACTGCTCTAGTGGGGGGCTGAGCTTTCTCATATTGATTTAAACACTTTCTATTGGTGTTTACGGCAGCCTTCTGGTTAGTAGTTACGTTACACTCTGGGTATGAAAGCAATAACAGTTCAAAAAACGGAGCTTACTTCCTTTCACAGTTTCTGCAGTGGAAAAATAGAAGATGCCCCCATTCATTGTTTTGTTCAGAATATTCTCATTGAATAGAAGACTGAATTTGAGGATAAGTACGTTGGGGGAATGCATTTAGTTCATTTGCATCTAGAGATGAGGGATTTTGTCCATTTTGGTTTTTCTCACTTCTCATTTTTCCAGTCCTCATTTCTCTGTATTTCCATACCAGTTTGTGATTTGGGGGAGGGGGGGAAATAACCATTTCATTGTGAATTTCTCCCAATGTATCAATTTTTGCAAAACCACTTCAGCTAGTATAATGCATTTTTGTATGTTGTTTTTCACTAAAATGTGCATTTGCATGCAGACTTTGCCTTAGTTTTGTGCACATTTCTTGGCTTGAGAACGGCACTGCAAAATTTGGAGCAGCGTGAAATCCTAAGGATGGGTAGGTTTGAGTTTGTGTATTGATTTCAAAAGTTGGTAAATTTGGTAGGCTCGCCTTTAAATGCAACTATTATTTGATTATTGATGTAAACCTCCAAAAATGTATTTTGTATAGTTAAGTTTTTACCTCGATCTTCAGTACATTTTTATTTTATTTTATTGCTCTGGCTAGTGACTGATGCAAATAAAGATTCTTCTTCTTCCTCCCAGTGCAACTGTCATCAGATTTTTCACCCACCCTTTGCTTTGTGAACAGAAGGTTCCAGGTTCAGACTCTGCCATGGAAAGAAATAGGATTCCCTTATGGGATTCCTAATTGAAATGAATGGGAAAAACTCTGCGGGTACACAATTTCTCTGCATATATCAGAGTCCTTATGAATGTAGTGAGAACTTCCTGGCCAGAGGCTAGTGAAACAACTACTTCTACTAATCATTTCAATATTCAGGTGGGAAAAATTATTCATTTTATGCTGAGAGTTAGAATAAATGTTTATTTGCTCTAAGCTAATTTCCCCATGTTAAAACTATTTTCTAAGGTGGAGCACTTGCCTTCTCTTAGAATTCTAAAATACACCAGGAATCAATAGTCCATTGAGATCCCATTGTCTTGTATATTATAAATGTTAAGTGCTAAAGGCCTTCCATTCATTCAACTAACAATCAAACCAGGATGCATTAAAAAAAATATCTAAAGTTCACTACGCTCTGTCTCCACTGGAATAAATCCAATGCTTTTACATTTTAGCTGATCCCAAGATGTTTCATCCATTTCTCTTTTCACTTTGTGGATTCTGTAGAGATGAGTGAACAAGATGGGTCTCCCCAAACTGAACATCATTAATGGTGTGCTGTGAGATTTAGATGAAAACTTAATGCAATTCAGGCCTTGCTGAGGGTGACTGGCCTCAGTCCACATTATTGTCAAGTGTATCAGTATATAGCTTTCTCCACTACCACTTTACCTTCATTTGAGGCTGTTCAATCATTGGCAAGGTTGGTCCTATCAACAGACAGAGTGAGACATCTTTCTTAGATCTGGAGTGGCTGGCCTGGTGGGGTGGAGGTGCCTCAACAACCTCCTGTTCACAGCATACTGGAAGGAGGATGAGGAGCATCTGGTGGTGAGGCCAGGTCTGCATGGATACACCATGGAATAATAAAATTTAGAATTGGATGGGACTCAAAGGGTCATCTAGTCCAAACTCCCTGCAATACAGAACTCACAGTACAAGAACCAGCAGAACCAATCCAGTACTGCTGCAGGCACACATACCCCAGGCTTGCTGCTGCCTCACTCCTTTGCTGTTGCCTCTTCCTGGTCGGTGCTGCTTCTGCTGCTAATGGAAGGCTATTGCAATGGCTCTGCCCCACTGTTGGGAGGGCAAGTAGAACTGGTGAGGTGCTGAATGATGGAGCTATGTGTCTCATATGGTCTGCCCTATTTCCCCTAAGCTAGCCTTCTGCCCTCAGGTGTGATGGAGGATGCTGCTCCTCACTGGCGTTGTGGTAAGATTCAACTGAAAATCCACCCAGTTTTTACATGGGTGGCATTTGGCCTTTGCCTGAGGCAACAAAATGTCTTGGTCTGGCCCTGATAATTGGTTCTGCTCAGCAACCTGTTCCATTCAAAATATATCTAAAATTAGGCAGGATCTCATTCAACATTTGAGACAGGCTCCCCAAGAGACCTTTAGATGCAGTAAGAATGTTGAAAATAAATGTGAAATGATGAATTTGCCTATCTGCTTATAATCCAGGTGGAGAATGCCATTCTCCCCGTCTCATTTGGCCTGTGCAATGCACTGCAGAAAACAGATGCCTGATTCCTTCTGGGAGATTCCAGTTTGTGCCAACCCCAGAATTGAAGGGAAATGGATTGTGTGTTGAGTTTGTCCTCTGAGATTTACGATAGTTCTTATTGCAAGAGAAACTATTCCACTTCGGCATGCAGACACACTTAGCTTGTGGCTTGAGTGAAAAAATGTGTTTGGATGAGGCAGTGAAAAAACAAACACTAACATGCAAAAAGGAATTTCAGTTGACAAAAGTTAAGGATTTGAGAATGAGGCAAAAAAAAGGGAACAAATTACAGGCAGAGACACAATGTGATAATGTGGTCAGGATCTGGCACTTACATTTTAGTGTGTTGCATCTCCTTATTAAAATAAATCTAAATACTGTAAAATAATCTCCTGTGGTCTAAATTTCACATCGTCTTCTGAGATTTTCTATTTGTGAGATTTGTTTGTACTTTCTTTCTTTTCTTTTTTAACAAAAAGAGTGGAAAGCAGAGACCGCAAGAGTAGGGGGCACCACAGCCAATGACAGGCAGGGCCAAGGAGTCCCTGCTGAGTTCTGCAAAGCCAACACTAAGACTAAGAAAAAAATGACTAGCAGTGCTATCCTCTGGAGAGCTGGACAGTAAGAAAGCAGGTAGGTGGGGGCAGATGGAGGTTAGGGCAGAGCCCATCATTTGCCCACCATTTCTGAGGGCTGTAGAACAACCAAGAAGTCCTGTTCCCCCACCCCACTGGCTGAACTCAACTCCCAATAGAGCCTGTAGGGAAGGAAGTGACCTTTCAGCTATTTGGGGTATAAGTTAGCTGAAATGTGCATGAAGTATCCAGTAAGCATTACCTATTATAGAATCCTTAACCATTCAGGTTTTTCCTTAGTTTTTATGAAGTGATTTTTTTTGTCCTCTAAGCAGTTTGACAACAACTACTACAACACAATAAAAAGGTAAAGGTACCCCTGCCCGTATGGGCCAGTCTTGACAGACTCTAGGGTTGTGCGCCCATCTCACTCAAAGAGGCCGGGGGCCAGCGCTGTCCGAAGACACTTCCGGGTCACGTGGCCAGCGTGACATTGCTGCTCTGGTGAGCCAGAGCCGCACACGGAAACGCCGTTTACCTTCCCGCTAGTAAGCGGTCCCTATTTATCTACTTGCACCCGAGAGTGCTTTCGAACTGCTAGGTTGGCAGGCGCTGGGACCGAACAATGGGAGCGCACCCCGCCGCAGGGATTCGAACCGCTGACCTTCTGATCAGCAAGCCCTAGGCGCTGAGGCTTTAACCCACAGCGCCACTACAACACAATAGTAACTTACTAAGTTCTTTCTCTAGTACCTATAGAAAGTGCTTCATAAATGTCATCCAAGCAATCCTTGTAACAACCTCGCAAGATAGGTCAAGAGTTTGAGGAATATTAAGTTGGACCCTAGAGTATCGTCTGAAGGCAGATGAGTCTTCCAGGTTGTTAATGATAAGCAAATGTGGATACGGTCAGTACCTGGAAGGGAGACCTTTTAGGGACCACTATACTACCTTGAGTTTTATGAAGGAAGGAATATCAGATATAATGCAAGTTGTTGTTGTTGTTGTTTAAAAAGGATTCATGGCTGAGTTCAGGTTGAACTGGAACATCCTGACTCAAACTGCAAACTGTTTTAACCACTATGTTGCACCGTTTCCCTCATTTATTAACTATCACATCCAACCAAATATGATATGGGAAGGAAGGAGCCACATTATCAGATTTCATCGTATTGTGGCCAGATCAATTTTCCTTGCCTGTAGCAAATGTTGCAAAATGTCATCAATGGACTAAAGGACACAGTGTGCCTTACCTATTATGCTCTGAAAGTTAATCTTTTCCTGATGCACGTACACACATGCTCGTATGCTGGCTACCTCAAAGAGGAAGATGCCAGTGTTAGGTGTTCAACTCACAAGTAGGAACGACAAGTCAGAATCTGTTTATCAAAAGAGAGTTCCATTTTCTTCTTCTTCCCTGCTTCTGTTCCCTCCCAGTCACTCTAAGCTCACCCAAAGTGCATCCGTCTTCATATTTAAAAGCAGCATCAGCCCATTGCTAAGTTGCTCAGTGCTGCACCCCTGTGCAAACTTACTATCAAGATCCTTGGCAGGCTCATTAAATGGCCAGTTGTCAGTATGAAAACTTGGGGAAGCCTCCTGCTGCGATTTTGGACCTCCTGCTGGCATCGCTTTCACTGTCCCAGTCCCTTTGATTTGCCGCCCAAAGAATTTCCTGCCTATTATAAACCATAAATGTCACCACCGTCTCCTGACTGGAGCGGATGGGGGTGGGAGGCAGGGGGAGAAGAGAGAAGCAACTACTGTACTTACAAGTTCCAGTCTATATCACATCCTTCCTCTTCATTGCAATTGGAAGCTGTAGTGGCATCGAACAACAGCATGTAGCTTCAAAACAACAGGAGGAATTCAAGGAAGGAGAGATGTGCTCTTAAAGGCAGCAACAGAGATCTTTTAAATAAAGCACTTCCAGAGAGGGAAAGGCCTTGAATGCAGATATAGTCCTGTGCAGCAGCTTGCAAATCCTGAGGGCCAAATTAGATGTTGCAATTTTTGTGCCAATGTAACTAACATGTTTCTGTTATGTACTGTAAATAGCAGCTTGGGGAAAACCTGAGGAACCTCAGGACTACACAAGGTGGAGAGGGGGGTTTGACTCTTTCTTTTCCAGCCCCCCCCAAACAGCAGGTAGACTGAGGTCTACTTGCTGAGAAATTTACAGTAGATCAGCAAGGATTAGGGTCTCACCTGCACTATACATTTAAAGCAGTATCATACCACTTTAAACAGTTGCATCTTCCCCAAAGAATGCTGGGGATTGTAGTTTATTAAGGTTACTGAGAGTTGCTAGGAGACCACTTTCCCATTCACAGAGCTACAATTAAACTTAGAGTAGTTTAATAATTCTCTTCTTGAGGAACTCTGGACGCTCTGCCAATATGCTACAATGTACCGCACGGTTTTACTGTAAAAGTTTTATTGTCAGTGGACCATACAAAAAAATGTAGCATAAACAACGACAATTGGGAAACACTGGCCTGCCAATTGGAGAACAGCCTTCACCAAAGGTGTCATGGACTTTGAAACAAAATTTAAAAATTCCTTCCAGCTGCAGCTTAGAGACCAACTAAGTTTGTTATTGGTATGAGCTTTCGTGTGCATGCACACTTCTTCAGATACACTGAAACAGAAGTCACCAGACCCTTATATGTAGTGAGAGGGTGGGGAGGGGTATTACTCAGAAGGGTGGTGGGAATGGGTGATTGGCTGATAGCTTCAAAGATGGACTTTGAAAACTCTCAAACTCAGGACGAAAGGAAGAAAGGAAGAAACAAGCTATAAGGAAGGCACATTTGGTAAATCCTCACCATGATCAATTCCCTCCCAGAAACCTATGTCCCCACTGTGGAAGGATGTATGGATCCAGAATTGGCCTCCACAGTCACCTTCAGACACATCGTTAAGACAGTGTTCATGGAAGACAATCTTACTCGGCTATGAGTGATCGCCAAAGGAGAAGAATGGTTAAGAACATAGGATGAGCTTGCTGGATGAGGCTAACGGCTCATCTGTTCTCATAGTGACCAACCAGATGTCTATAGGAAGCCCTAAATTAGACTCTAGCATTAAATTGTTCTTGTTTAGTTGTGTCTGACTTGTCATGACCCCATGGACCAGAGCATGCCAGGCACTCCTGGCTTCCACTGCCTTCCGCAGTTTGGTCAGACTCATGTTTGTAGCTTCGAGAACACTGTCCAACCATCTTGTCCTCTGTCATCCCCTTCTCCTTGTGCCCTCCACCTTTCCCAACATCAGGGTCTTTTCCAGGGAGACTTCTTTTCTCATGAGGTGGCCAACGTACTGGAGCCTCAGCTTCAGGATCTGTCCTTCCAGTGATCATTCAGGGCTGATTTCCTTAAGAATACATTTCGTCAAATGCTAAACACTCTCTTATTTTTGCAGAATTTTCCAGAGGCTATATGCAATATCAACTTTCTTTTTGGGAAAAGCTGATTTTATCTGTCTTACTTAAAAAAAAAAGTTGTACATGACCATGCTTTATTCTAATGTCCATACATTTTGCATAGTTAAACAGATAAATAAATTGTTGAGCGTAAAATGCATATGTGTCCTTTGACCCACATTGTTTATTTATTTAATATTATTCCACTTTCCCATCTGAGGACATCCAGGGAGGACATCCAGGGAGAATACCAGCATCTAGAAAAGGCAAAAAGGGAAATTAAAAACAGCATGGCATCAACACAACAAGCCAACGGCAGACAGAACTGCAGATAAAATGTCATATATAAAATTAACCAGGCACTTGAAAATAAAGCCTGCCAAAACAGCTACATCTTCAAAAGGTGGTGAAAGATTGTTGAAGAGGGTGCCAGATGGATTTCCTGGGGCAGATTGTTCCACAGCTTGGTTGCAGCAACCGAAAAGCTGCACACTCGGGACCTGCTGGCTGGTTGCTGGTTGCCCACAGGGATAACAGGCGGCTGGACTAGATGGGCCACTGGCCTCATCTAGCAAGTGCTTCTTAAGATTTTTTAAGTTTTCACCTGTGTTCCCTACAATTATGGCTCAGATTCAAACAAGGAGAGCCTGTAATCTTTGAACAGGTAAAGCAGAGGTGTATTTCAATCTGCAATTCTAGTTCATAATGTATATTTTTAACAGTTTGATTTATTCATGTTTTGATTGTTTATGTTTATTTTTGACTTTGGTTTTTATCGACAGCTTTAATGTATATTTTATATTCCTTGCAAACCACACAGGGGTTGTCTTTACAAGTTTGTTTAGTCATTTAGTTGTGTCCGACTCTTCGTGACCCCATGGACCAGAGCACGCCAGGCACTCCTGTCTTCCACTGCCTCCTGCAGTTTGGTCAAACTCATGCTGGTAGCTTCGAGAGCACTATCCAACCATCTCATCCTCTGTTGTCCCCTTCTCCTTGTGCCCTCCATCTTTCCCAACATCAGGGTCTTTTCCAGGGAGTCTTCTCTTCTCATGAGGTGGCCAAAGTATTGGAGTCTGAGCATCACGATCTGTCCTTCCACTGAGCACTCAGGGCTGATTTCCTTAAGAATGGATAGGTTTGATCTTCTTGCAGTCCATGGGACTCTCAAGAGTCTCCTCCAGCACCATAATTCAAAAGCATCAATTCTTTGGCGATCAGCCTTCTTTCCCTGGACCTTCTTTATGGTCCAGGGAAAACTACTGGGAAAACCATTGCTTTACTATACGGACCTTTGTTGGCAAGGTGATGTCTCTGCTTTTTAAGATGCTGTCTAGGTTTGTCATATGCTGTTACTTGTCTTTACAAGTAACAGCACATAAATTTTGTGAAATAAATAATAATTTCTGTAAACTGGCTTGGGATCTGTTTACTTAACGGATCGCTTTTCTCCAACTGTGCCAACTTTGATCTGGCATTTCTAGAAGCGCCACGCATTGCCTGTTCCCATTGCTGCAAATGGGAGCTTTCCCCCCAATGTCAATTTGAGGCATGTCCTCCCCAACAAATCTAGATCAGTACTCCAGCAGTGAGCAGAGGGCTAAAGCCCTCCCACTCCAGGCCACTCCTTGCCCCACAGTGGCTCTCTCTGCAAGAAAACCCTGGCCTTCAGAGGCCAAAGAACATAATTAACACCACATGTTGTTTGATCCTGATACCCCTTTCTTCTAAAAGTGCTGCTAATCTTCACGGTCACTTTTAAACACTTCCTCAAAGGGCTTCAGACCTGGATCTGGTCCAGTTGAACATTGTGCATCAGGGAAACGGTGGTCTGACAAAACTCCTTTTCTCTCCCCTGGGCCCTTTTATTGGTTTATCAAAGCAACTTGAATGGGAAGCAGTGACCTAGAGGTAGAAAGGACAGCAACCTATTATCCCTCCTTAGAGATGCCCATCCTGATTTCCATCTCTGTGCTTACATTAGCTTCCGCTCGACATCGCAGAAGGGGTATCTAATGACCATACTTATATTACTTCATGGTATAGTTAATCTTTTGTACTGATTATGTAACAGGAAAGAAAATGGATCTGAGCCAACTCTCAGTTAACCTTGATACCCTGGGTTTTGGTCAGGTCTTAAACCTAAGAACAGCTCTTTCGGAGCACAACTAATCCCCATATTTCTGATATAGCACAGCAGAGCCAAGAACAAACAAAGAGCTGAATTCAACATGATAGTCATAGCTGTCTGTATTTCATTGAGAAACTGACTAGAGATGGGTGTGCGGGGGGGGGGGCATTTCATGCAGAACCTAGCTAAACAATAAACAAACCAAACACAGCTATCCTTGGAAATTCACGTCTCCAAATTTTGCCGATTTCGTCACCCCCTCCACCAAAAAAAAAAAAAAAAAAAAAAACAGTGCAAAAATGTGCACATTGGGGGAAAGTTGAGAAATTTATATTTCATATTAGTGAAAATAACATAGAAAAATGCATCATATTGGGGGGGGGGGAATCCTTGCAGAAATGTGCTTGTTAGGCAAAATTGCATAAAAGGTGTATATTAAAATGCTGGGACATTTCTGTGATGACTTTTCTTTTAATTGCAGACTGATTTGGAAATGGGACAAACTGAAGAGAAGAAAACCGAGAGATGAAGAGAATCTGAAATGAACAGATTCAGTCACCCCAGGACTGAGCCAACCAGAGAGAAAGAAGAGTTAGGGAGGGTCTGGTTTTGAACAGAACTGAGATATAGAAGGCAGACCCATTGCCTCATCTGTGACTTATTTCCCCGCAACGTTTCTCTTTTAGTGCTGTTCTCATCAGCACAACTTTGATGGCTCTTTGGGCAAGGGGGTGTAAGGAAAGCAAGTAGTGGCTGTGAGGATAATTCAGGACCTCTCAACCATATAATTTTCTGCTGTTAAAGGCTGCATTCATACAGCAGTTCATACCGTTTCCCTAACAGCTAATTCCCACATTATATTTGAGCTTTCACACTGCTCAAAAGACACCCCCAGAGATCAGCAGAACCTTGTGGAAGATTAGCACTAATTTCCATGTTAATTGTTTCCAGAGAAAATCTGTCGGCAACCCCATTAACCCAGAAAATTGCAGGAAGGAAGTGATGAAATTTGGGGCAGTTTCCTTGTGTGCAGTTCTTTCCTGCCATTTTCACGGGGGAAATCAGGTGAAAAGAACGTCGTCGTCGTCATCATCATCATCATCATCATCATTTATTAAATTTGTTAGCTGCTTTATCTTGCCCAAGGCAACCCAAAGCGACTTACAACATTAGAAGAGAGGACAGAAGTACTAGCATTTTAATCAGGAAAATTAGCACAGTATTCCCCGGGTCTGAAGGCACACAAAGTCAGGCTGGCTTCCTTTCTACATTATTGGAAAAAACAATTGCCATCACTGCTAGTTTGGACCTAAGCAAGATGCATAAGTTCCTTTTTCATTCTTTCTCTCAGTGGTTTCTAAGCTAGTCACAGTCAGATGGATTTGCATAGTGCATGAAGGTTTCTACTGTGCTTACAGAAATGGCACATGTAGGTAATGCAAGTTAATTGCTTTTATTTGATTGTGTAAGTGGCATCCATGGGCTACAGCCATGGGCTTTTCTCTTCCTCACCTTCATTTATACCATCCTGAGATAAATAGCTCTGTGTGAGTGGAAATCTCCCATTTGTGCCTTTTGTTGTAATTCCTACTATAGATATTCCTCCCAAGCACAATTATTTAGACTTAAAAAATAATAATACTGTACACTGATTGCCTGCTTATCTACAACACTTTTTCCTCTGCTAAATTAGTGCTCTGCTGAACATTCCTTCTGCATTTATAAGACCACACCATAAATTAATGAGGAAAGAAATTTATTTTATTTAATATTTATACAGTGGTACCTCAGGTTAAGTACTTAATTCGTTCTGGAGGTCTGTTCTTAACCTGAAACTGTTCTTAACCTGAAGCACCACTTTAGCTAATGGGGCCTCCTGCTGCCACTGCATGATTTCTGTTCTCATCCTGAAGCAAAGTTCTTAACCCAAGGTAATATTTCTGGGTTAGCGGAGTCTGTAACCTGAAGCGCATGTAACCTGAAGCATATGTAACCCGAGGCACCACTGTAAATGGGTTTACATACCACCATATCATAAAATATCAGGCCACTGTAAAAGAGTGCAAAATATGAAGCACTATTAAAAACTGCAGACACAATCATTTAAGTGGCTGGCTAATTAAACAGCTACAGGTCTTCAAGAGATACCTGGAAGTCAAAAGTTAGGAAGAGTGTCCCACACCATGGGAGCACTGATGTCCAACATCCCCTTGAAGCAACTAACGGATTACTTCCTGAGAAGATGTGGCTAGTTCTGCAGTTCCTCCTGATAGTGTTTCCTGCTTGGCAGGGGGTTGGACTCGATGGCCCTTGTGGTCTCTTCCAACTCTATGATTCTATGATTCCTCCCTTTGGGTGAGAACCCAGTGGCTACAGAGCGGGCTTACTCAATAGACATTGTTAGGACTGTGCTGGAAGCCTCCGCCTGTCAGCACCTGAGCCGCTAACTCAGGGATATATTATGAGCTACAGACACTGTTTGATAATGGTTCTTCTTTCTTTACTGCAGAGGTATCTTACCCAATGTTTATTCCACTTAGAAATGGATATTGCCAAATATTCCTGGAATTATGTGCCTGTATGTGTTTAACATCCTCGCTCCCTGCCTCAACCCCTCCACCCGATGTGTCCTATAATAGATTTCAGATGCATCTTGCATTTGTTCTCCTCTAACGGCGTTCACCTTCAGATATTTGTTAAACTGCCAATAACGATATTGGCAGATGGATCAGGAAAAGGAACTTTCAATTCAAATGGTGCCAAGTGCTTGCTATTTCCTGGATGCTTTTGAGGGTCACGATTCTCCAGGAGAAATGCCAAAATGTAAAGATTTCTTGGAAAGTGTGTGTGTGTGTGTGTGTGTAAGAGAGAGAGAGAGAGAGAGAGAGAGAGAGAGCATTGTTGCACAAAACCTTGCCACACACATTAATTTGTGGTGGGCCAGCTGGTTTTATTATTCAAAATGGTCTGGTCATTAATGGGAGACAATGGGCAGCTGTTGTCTTACATAGCCAGAATGTGAATCAAACCCTTTTGTGAGAGGAGAGATCGGAACGTTTTTGCCAACGTATCAAGCTTGTGAGAAGAGAGTGGGGCAGCAGTAGTTTATGGGAATGGTGGAGCACCCAGCTCCTAACAAAAATCCTGGCTACACCCATGTTGAGAGCAGAGCTGGTCCACCCATGAGGCTGAATGAGGTGGCCACCTCAGGCATCACCTACCACAGGGCATCACCCTTGTTCTGGTCTCCCTGGCCTCTAGTGGCAGAGAGGGGTCGGCAGCAAAGCATTGTGGAACATCTTCTACCTTCTCTCCTTCCGAGTTGGCAAGAGGGGAGGTTCCACCACCCAGGTTTGCCACAGTATGGCAGGGCTGTGCACTGGTACCTCCTGAAGGAAGTAGCTAATGCAAAGCCCTGCTGCCTGGCGAGAGGGGAGGGGTACGGGAAGGATTCCCCTACACCTGTTGGGGAGATTTCTTACAGAGTTTGTGCCCCCATCATGGGAGCAGGATGCTGGAGTAGAAGTGCTTTTGGCCTGATCCAGCTGTGCTCTTCTTAAGATCTTCTGTGTTTGGAGGCTGAGCTTACAGATCCCACAACATGCCAGAAACTATGGATTTTGGCAAAGGATGATCACCCATTATCTGAACATTTTTTCCTGCGTGTGTTCTTCTAAGTGTTTCAAATATGCTTTTACATCTGACAACTCTGAAAAAATAATTGGTATCTGCTGGATTAAAAGCATGCTTTCCGCTTTGAAAACAACAACAAATGTGCTCCAAGAACTCGCTAATCCTGAGAACAGGAGGTGTATCTAAACAAAGAGCATGTGAAGAACATCATAGGAGCAGAATCTGCATAGGTGGCTGCCTTACACTGAAGATCAGATCAATAAATCTATCTATCCCAATGCCACCCACTGGGATTGACAGTGGCTCTGCAAAATCTTTTCCAGTCCTGCTGTCTGATATCTCCTTTTAAGTGGAGATGCTGGTGATTCAAGCTGAGAGGACACTATGCACCCAAAAAACATGTTCTAGTATTGAGCTGTGGCCCCACATTGTGGATACAGCAATAGGCAAGGTAGTGGGAAAGCAACTTTCAAATGAGAACTGCAACAGAGGTGTTTTTGTGAAAAATAATAATGACAATTAACTTAAGCACTTATTTATTATTTCAAATACATTATTTCAATAAGACCCACTCAGCAGCGTAGCTCGGGTGTGTGGGTGTGTCCTGCAGTTGGGGGCGGGGCAATCCACCTCTGGGGGCAGGGCGAGCCCCTCTGATGCTTGGAGCCTCTCCATCACCTCCCCCTCAGCTGTAGTACAAGCTGAGTCCCACACTGCCGTTTCAGGCAGCGTGGAACCTGCAGGTGCCTAAAGCACCACGTCACTCCTAAAAAGTTCCCCGAGCACAATTTTTTTTAAAAAAATCATTTTGTCACCCTCCCATCAGTGATGACATCCAGGATGAGCTGTACCCCCCCCCCACCTCTTCCTCTGCCACTGGACCAACTGTATCAATGGACTCAACCAAGAGTCCAACTGCTAGTGCCTTTGCCAATGCCAGTCTAGTTGGATGGCAACTTTTATTAATTCCAGACAGCACGGGTTAGTGAAGTGTGCTTTAAGGATCTTAAGTTCGCCTTTCTACTGATTTCTGAGGGTTTTATCCAGCAACCGAGCATAGATCCACCAAGTAAGACAAGTTCATTCATTTCAAGGGGTCTCCTTTAAGTAGGGCTAGCATTGGACACAACCCTAACGAATGTTTACTTGGATCATTTTCTGCATTTTATCTTCTGGATTACCTGAAGGGCAGGTAATATTTTGGTGCACTCTCCACCCTGTGGTTTCTATCCATTCACTTTGTCAGAGAGTGTTTCTCCTATGAGGAATATCTTGAAAGCCCAATGTTAAGAACTTAAATGTTTTCTTCCAGGGTTGTTTCAAAGCACAAGATCTTGAAATTTGAGGAAATCTATCTTGTCATGTCTTGTGACATTTGAAACTTGTCCAGGAGGCTGTACAAAATCCAGAAGGTGGCAGCACTGTTGTGTCCCTTGTGGCAGATCAGATGTTGGGACCGTCGACTCTGAAGGAATTTTACTAGAAATTGTCACAGACTAATATGGCTCTAGTGTATTAAAAAATAAAAACAAAACCCATAATAATTTTATTGTGGTTTTTTCATAATGATAAGCATATGTAATGATTTATGCAAATATATAATGAGTCTTCATTACAAGCAGACTTGTTGCACTCACAAACCTTAAGTCCATGGTTGAGTTATACCTTTATTAGGGACAATCTAAATGTCACAAGACAGTGGCAAGCTATCAAATTCTTCAGAACTCTTCATCGGGCAAGCTGTTGCATAAGGTAGCAGGTGATAGGAGTAGGAAAAATAAGAAAGAATGGGGGGGGTCATACTGGATGTTATAGCTATGTCGGCTGCTTACAGATTGAGTTTAAGCTGGAGGGTGCAGGCTAATTCCCTCTCAGGTGCTGAGATAGCAGGTGTACCTGAAATCTCAGCATTTCAACACACACCCTGAGACCTTTACCCTTATTTTTGAACTGTCATTTTCAGGGTAACAGATCTTTCCAGTGGTTTGCACACATTTGCACCCACATGATAGAAATGGAAAAAGGACATTTCCACTGGCCTCAGAAGGTATAGTGGTACCTACCCTATATGGGTTTTGGCAAATGCAGAAGACATACATTTTTGTCCTGTTCTTCAACACCCAAGATGTATATATTTACAAACCATGCTATGTTGTGGTTGTGATTTGTTTTGAACTGTTTTAATGTTTTATTTTTAATAATAATAATAATAATAATAATAATAATAATAATAATAATTTTATTATTTATACCTCACCCATCTAGCTGGGTTTCCCCAGCCACTCTGGGCGTTTCCCAGCAGAATAGTAAAAACACGATAAAACAACAAACATTAAAAACTTCCCTAAACAAGGCTGTCTTCAGATGTCTTCTAAAAGTTGTATAGTTGTTTATTTCTGATGGGAGGGTGTTCCACAGGAAGGGCGCCACTACCGAGAAGGCCTTCTGCCTGGTTCCCTGTAACTTTGCTTCTCCCAGGGAGGGAACCACTAGAAGGTCCTCAGCACTGGACCTTCAGAGGCGGACCTCAGTGTCCGGGCTGAGTGATGGGGCTGGAGATGCTCCTTCAGGTATACTTTGATTTTAAAGTGTTGCAAGCTGCCCTGGAAACTTAGGGTGGAGGGTAGGTAAATGCTGCTGCTGCTATTGCCCTCAGTGGCCTCTTTGCTTGCTGGCCTCAGTGCTGTGAAGAGATTGAGGGAATAATTGGGAGTTGGGGTGGGAGCCAATAGGATCCCCTGTTCTGTCACTGAACTGGGATTTCCCTGAGAGAAAGAGAAGTGGTTTTCAAAGACCTAAGCTTAGCTCTGAAACAATGAAGCAAAACTTTGCACAGAGAAGCTGAAGTAGGCCTCTCATCAAGGAAATGTAGTAGCCCCACTCTTAAAAAGTTGTTCTTCAGACATCTGAGAAACACAGCAACAGCCTCAACTCGAGAACAAGGGGAACAAGAGGAAATAGAAAGGGGGAGTCTCTCCCCATGGTAACCCCTTGTGTCTCGTACTTTCCCCAAATTTGTCTCGATAGCATCTTTCTAAGTGGTAAATCATAGCCAAGGCTTTTATATCCTATTAGCCACATCAAAAAAATAAAACAAAATAAAATAGAGAGAGAGAGAGAGAACAAGGCTCTCATATGATCCTAATGCAGGGCTAGTATGGCCCCAAAGACCATAAATAAACATGCTCTGTGCCAAGAAGGATATGCAAAGAGAAAGAAAATGTCTTTCTCCTGAAATTTCATTTTTCCTTCCTGTTTGAAACACTATTATTTTTGGCTCAGGGTTTCTGGTTAGTCTTCTGTATGTGGATGGATATATTGATGTTCATGTAACTGAGCTCCATCCTCGGAGGATTCCGCAGACAAATGCGCAGATGCCTTCCCTTCAGCTTCATTCTCCCCCTCGGTTCATTTTCTTTGTTTCCTATTCTTAGTAGATGGAATGAATGCAGTCATATTTGGGAAATGTGTGCAAACCGAGAAGCTCTGAAGGCAACACGCTGCGATCCTGACGTGACCAAAATATAGAGAGATAAAAAAGGTTAAGGTAAAGTAGTATCAAGGATTACTAGCCATGATGGCTATATTCTGCCACCAAATGCCAGTTGCCAGAGATCATGAGCAGGGAGAGTGCTGTTGAACTCAAGTCTTGCTTACAGGCTTCCCAAAGGCCGCTGTTAAGATCAGACGGCTAGACAAGATGGGCCTTTGGCTTGGTCCAACAGACTGCCCCTGTGTTATGATAGGCTACTCACTACCCCTACCTTTGGTTTTTGCCACTGTAGGTTCTTAGTTTTAACTTATTTAACATAGTGGAGGCACAGTATTACTTTGTGACATAAAATATAGTAAAACTAAGAGGCTGAGAGAAGAGTCGTGTTTTTTTCTGGGTTTCTAGATTGGCTTGAGAAAGCGATTGGAGATCTTCCAAACATTTTGGAGGAACTCAATTTCCAAGTTAATCTGAGCTGAGCTTGGGAGGGCTCCTCCATCTCAACTGGAGACTAATGTGCATAATCTTTTGGCCAGAATCACTTCAGGAAGGATTCTTGCTTTTGTCAGAAACTTGGACACAATGACCTACCCCTTCCATCCTTACATTACTATAATCTATTAGGAGTTTGTTGTTCCCCATGCTTAAGTACTGTAAATTTTGTGATAAATTAATGCCGTCTCTAATATACCTGCCTATATGTTATCCCTAGACATCCTACACTGTTTGCTATGAAATCTCTGTTCCTAATAGCTATTCCCAAGTCGGATATGTAAACCAAGAAGATATGCAATATGCAAAGCTTTCAGCAGGGTCTGCTAATTTCCAAGCATTCTGTGTCAAACTGTTCAGGGCCTATTAAGATGCACTATTTTGACAGTTTAGCACAGGAATTTTTAAAAACAAAAACAAAACCAAAGCTGCGACAAAGGTCTGCTTGGGGTGCTTTTCTTTTCAGCTAAATAATACAAGGCTTCTGGCTGCTTAACCAGTTGTTCCACCTTTCCCCAAAGTGCTCCTCTGATTACCAGACAATGCAAACAGGTTTATGTTGGACCAAAAAGGAATGCTTTTAAACTGAGTTTCATCGGTGCACGTGTAGGGATTAGAAAGAGTTTAATAAACATGATGATAGCTTGTTGTCTGCGGACCAAGTCCTATCTTTAAAACATTTCCTGGCTTCAACCCAACCCAAAACTTCATGTTTTCCATAAGCATGGTTCTAAGCGTTTGCAAGTCTCTAAGAACAGACCCTCATTAAGCCCCATCAGTACAATCCATGCTCGTGTTTTGCTGAAAATTTCTCTTGTGTTTCTCCACCCCCAGACACTCTCTGTCAATGAATAAGGGGAAAAAATGCACCCAAAAATGTTCAAAAGGTTGCCTTTTGAAGTGGTTGGGGAGTGTTGCCTAGAAAGCATCTTACCTGTGGTCTGCACTTAGTGGCCTCCATTGATGCCCATACTTGAATTTAATCCCGAGGGGAAATAACATGACATAACTCCTAAAAGGTGGTTATTTTTCAGATCAGGAACTGTGGGCAAGCTGGGAGGCTGCAGAGTGACAGAGAACTGTTTACAGGAAACACACACAGGCACAACACCCAGGGCCTCTTTGCAATAAAAAGGCACACTCGCAATCCTGTACCAACTGAAATTCTCAAGTCTCCCTAGAATGTGGCAAAAAATAATGGAAGCCTCTTTTGCAGGAGAAGGAAACTTTCAAGATAGTGGAGACCAGATTTCAGAACAGCACTAGACGCAGAGTCAAGAATGGAACAAAATGGCCAGTGTGACATAGTAATTGAACATGGGTTAAAGACCTGCTCAGCCGTGAGATTTATTAGGACGAGTCACTCTCTCAGCCTCACCTACCTGACATGGATGGTTGGAGAATAAAATGGGAATTCTATGCAAGCACTGCCCTCGAGCTGTTTGGAATACATTAGGATATCCATAATTCAGAAATTGGGGGCTGCTTCTTTCATTTTATAGCATAGAGCCTAAAACAGGCTGGGTCCCTTCCTTTAAAATCATTGTTGTTGTTTTGCAAATATGAGTTTGTTGCATGCCTACTTGCCAGAAAAGAGTATGTATAATCTAAATTGATTGTGCATTGTGTAAAATATTTTATGTGTAAAAAAGAGAGAGCAAAACTGAAGTTGCAATCCTGTGTGTACTTATCTCGGGATAAGATCTGCAGGTCTATGGAACTTATTGCTGTGTAGACATTTCTACAAATACAAACTTACAGAAACCTAAGTGCAAACCTATACACATCCACTCAAGAGTAAATCCCATTGACTTCAATGGAACTTACTTCCAGGTAACTGTGTGTAGGATTGTAACTTCAATCCCAATGAAATCAATAGCTTTCTAAAGTGTCATTTACTTTAGCGGGAGTCTCACAACCACCCCTTGTTGGATTGTACTTCATGTGTGGCACAGCCATAAAACAATGTTTTTATGATTGTTGTTTTTTTAAAAAATATATGGTTTTTACTAAGAATTTTTTCGGTAACAATAGAACATAGAGTCTCTGTTTTCAAATAATTGAATCATTCAAACAAAACAGTCATATTTGGAGTTAGACATTACCTCACTGCCGTTTTGCAGAGTGAGCAAGTGCTTGCAGTCACTTCAGAAGTTCTGGGCTCTCAATAGTCTTCAGAGAAGAGTAGGGCAGCCACAGGGGCAAATTTGGCAATTTTTATTCATGTGCTGTTGTCAGCGTGCTCAACATAATTAAAATCTGGTGGAGGGGGTGGGAGGAAAAAATATTTTGTCTAAGATGCAAAAATCACACACACACAACCTTAGTACAGTATAGCTCCATTCTGAAATTGTGTAGAATCTGCCACCAAGGCCCTTGGGTTTTACCAGTTTAATCACAGGTATCATGCACAACTTGAGGACTGCAGCAGAATTACACATGGATCTATTCAAACCACTTAATACTGTACTCAAATCATCATAGCTCCAGTCATCTCATCCGTATGTTTTGTTATCAAAAACCTTGTATCCTGCTCCATATATCTTCTCTCCCCCACTTTTCTCTAAAGCTACAATCTGGGACTCTCTTCAAACAAAAACTATTCATGAGAAAAATCCTACTCAGACAGGAAAAAAGTCATCATGTAAGCCTTAACTAGAGCCAAAGCCAAGAGCAGATGCTGACATTTACTTAAAACAGGGAATCGGCTAACAAATAGCACAACTGAAATATGTTAACATCTGATCTTACACAGATTTAAAGTGATAAGAAAAACTCTCTTCCATATGGACTACAGATAAAAAAAAAATCAGCCATACATCAGTGATTGTTCTTTATACAAAATCTTTCAGAAGACATTTTTCAAGTATCTACTCCTCACTTTTTGAGTATCTGTATGTTCCCTGCTCATGAATGAAAACTTCAAATGCTGAGATTTTAATGAAGAGCACACTGATGGTTAAGAATTGAATTTGTTCCTTCCTCGCTTTCCTCTGCATAATTCTCAGGAGAATTCTCAAGCTAGTGGTGGGTGACCTCCCCTCTGTGTACAGAATTGGGGTTCAAGAGTGTGAAGCATCTTCTCCATGGAAAACAGCTCACTTAATTAGAATCCCAAATTGGCTGGATTTTTCTTGTGCTTCCAGCTACATCATCAGAAACATGGCAGGGCCTGTTGCGGGAAATGCCAATGTCATTTTCCACCAGTGATCATTTTCTGAAATGAACAAATGTTAAAAATATTTATATCCTACCCTTCATTGATAAAGATGCCCGTGCAGGGTGCAGAAAAACACAATAAAAGCAACCAAAGCAAATAATGAAATAAACAGCAGTACTTATTCAAATACACCATCCAATACACCAGATATTTGAATCTACCTTCAAAAATAAAGAAGCTATGCCCCATTGTAGTTGAGCTCCCAGGATCCCAGGCAGAAGAAGATGGAAGGAGTAGAGGTCCACATGGGCCCATCCCATCCAAGAAGAATTCACCAGTGCTGAAGCCAATGCTGCTTGCTACCTTATCCTGACTCCCAAAAGTAACCTTCTCCCTGGGGACTACGAGGATGAGCTGGTGGGTTTGGAGTGGGTGCAAGCAAAATTGAGGCAGGAGGCCCATTTGAATGGACTGTGCTGCTGCTGCTGCTGCTGCCCTCCTCAGTTTTTCTTGCAAAATCCACCAGGATTGTATTTTTTTTCCCCAATGCCTCAGCTGAAAACTCAATGTACACTTGCTAGGAGCCTATCCATTCTGTCTGAGGACACCTGAACAGATAAGGCCCAAGGCCCAACAAAAGCAGGCTCTAGTCTGAGATGCTTAGTTCCCTGGCAGGTGATGGGTGCTTGCTTGACCGGAAGGCAGAGAGCTGCCTTCCAGCAACTAAAATATCATACATTTAGGTTGTGATCTTATGGCCCATGAAAAGGTGTCCCAGAGACCATAGAATTCACTGGAGCTTCCACTCAGAGAGGGAGGTCTGCCCTTGCAGAGAGAGGGATCTAACTTCACTTGCTTTCTCTATGAGGATGTGAAAAGATGCACATCTGGGGCTGTTCCATCTCTGGAGGGGGCAAAAAGGAGGAGGTTGGGTGTGTGTGTGTGTGTTGGGGGCTTGCTGGGCATGCTAGATCCACAGCTTTAACATCACCCTGAGATGCATCTGCAATAGAGGGTAAACTATATTAGTCATGGAAATAAACTATATTTTTAAAGGAACTTAATACAGTGAAAGAAACAAGCATCTCAGCCCATCTTTTGAAAGCCAGCCTGAGTATAATATCCATCTACACCTCTCTTCCTTTTCTATTTTGCTTTGATCTGTGAAGATAAAGCCATAGATGTCTCAAGAATGATCTGGGCACAGTTACTTTTGTTACAGAGGGTTCAAGACAATGCAGAAACATGACCCCTCAAAAACCCTATTCTGTTGCAACGTGACCCCAGCCTCGGAATTGTTGAAAACAACTGATAACAAATATGTGTGTGTTTTTAAGGTGCACAGAAGAAGCAAAACACTGGGGGTGAGGTGTGTGTGTGTCTGTCTGAGCGTGTGTGTAATTTGACTTGTTTACTGCTCTCCCTTTTGGCATTTAGTTGAGTGAACCCAAATACCAGAAAGACATAGACAAATTGAGGACTCTCCTGAGAACAGCAGCACACATAATTAAGGAACTGATTTATGAAGCCAGGTTATAAGAACCGGACATGTAAAGAGCAACTTTAAAAGGCAAGAAGCAAGGGAGGAGGATATAAAAGTGTGAGCAAGAGGGAGGGCAAAAATCAATATAATGGAACTCCTTGGTCACATTGTGTGGCTTTGTCTCCATTCCCAGATTTTTCCTCAGTTCCTTCATATGTTATCTTTATGGAGAACAGCACCCTCTTGGCTTCCTCTGTAGCCATATTGTTAAATCACAGAGGAAACCGAATGCTGGTGTTGTAATTCTTGGATTATTCCCTATGTGTTACCATTTTGGGAACTTGATTCATGTACTTTTATGTAGACCAGGCTTCCTCAACCTCAGCCCTCCAGATGTTTTGAGACTACAATTCCCATCATCCCTGACCACTGGTCCTGCTAGCTAGGGATCATGGGAGTTGTAGGCCAAACACATCTGGAGGGCTGAGGTTGAGGAAGCCTGATGTAGACATTTCTGAAGTAGAATGCATTGATTCTGTCCCCACTCCCAAACTGGAGACAGTTCTTAGATTAAACAAAAATCACAAATTGAGGGTCTGTGACCTGATGTCCATAGCACCACCTCCACACCAGCATGCCTCTGAGGTAAGAATGTCATCTAAGACCTTCCTCCAACATCATGTGAGGCAGATAGAAAGTGGTGAAAGGATGTTCTCAGGTGGTAAGCTCACCTGATTATCAATTTTGCTACCAGGAAGCTCACCTGGTGCCATCATTACATCTTTAGGCATCTGGCAAGAACGTTCACCTATAACCAGGCCTTTGGCTGATTCATTCACATTCTATGGCATTTTAAATGTGTTTGAGGGAAAGGGGTTATTGGTTTGTTTTTGTTTTATAGTGCATTTTGTGATCTCATTTTGTATTCTTACATTGTGAGCCACCTTGTGATCTTCAGATGAAGGGCAGTATACAAATTTAAGAAATATAGAATAAATATGGATTGATTTCATTGCTATCAATTTTTAATCACTGTTTTAGGTTTTGTGAACTTTGTCTTATTGTTTGATTGGTTTTTATTGTTTAAACCACCCTGGGAATATTTATATTGAATGACAGCATGTGTGTGTGTGTGTGTGTGTGTGTGTGTGTGTGAATAAACCAGCATCCAGCTCCCAGGAACTATATCAGCAGTTTTTTCAATACTGACAGCAGCTGATAGGGCAGCAATATGGGAGATATTTTAGTCGCAAATTCATAAGGTAGTGTTGTCTTCATCTAATTAGAAGCAACTGCTGTGGAGAATAATGTGTCGCCATGTTCCAGATCATGTATAACATGCTGCCTTTAAAATGCAAACTTGGAAAGTTTCCATTTGCAAATCGTGCCACACCACACAATTTGGAGACAAGAGACAACTTTGGCACACCTCAGACGGCTGTAAGAGATTGTGTTTGTCATATTATTCTGATTTGAAAGTCAAATCTGTCATTTGCATTTGTATGATGCATCATTTGCAAAAAGAGGGCTGTCTGGGTTTCAGATATTCATTGTCCTGAGGTGATTCAGGAGACCTGGTGTCCCATCTCAAGCACATTATCCTTGGCTCAGAGATACAAAGTGATGAACCTTCTGAAATACAGAAAAAAGTCCTTTGCCTTACAATAAGAAAATAATTGGACTCATTTCAGCAAAGGGCTCCGGCAGCCTTTCAATGACTGTCTCCTTTCCTATTTCTTACTGGGTCAAATTTGATATTATTCACCCATCTGCATTTGATCCACATTGAGACAGTTCGGCAGAGGCAAGCAAAAAGGTTCATAATGAATACGGTGTTTTACATAACAAAAAAAAAAGTCAGAAGTCTTCAAGAAAGGGATTGATGCAAGTTGTTTGTCAGGAAAACTTTGCTGAATACATTAGAATGAACTGCTGAAAGGCAGTGTAGGTGACTGAGTAGAAAGAACAAGGGCAAAGTAAAAGGAGTTTCAGAACCCTATTTTTGGCTTTTGCCTTCTGCAGAACAGAAATCAGCTTAAATAAAATGTGGCAATGATCAGCCGTGGGACTTCAAAGGCTTTGGTTTAAAATAAACATCTGGATGTTGAATTTTGATGTGCATGAAATGGATATCTATTATGCTAGCACAGTCACAACACACTTTCATCATCACACCCTTAGTGGAAGTGTATCATGTACTATTGCGATCAATAGCCTATGTTATACAAATCTGGCACACTTCTACAGAAAATATTTCTAGTGTATGTGTAATTGAAATCAGGAGCACAATCCGTCGCCTCTTGTGAATGTAGTTGCACCAGTAACAGCAGTCAGCCCAGGATTTTGGAGCACAAATCTGGAGCCACACCTGACAAAGTGAAAAGAGTACCCCGGAACATAGCAGGTTTAGCTTACCAAATTTTGAAGTAAGACACATTGGTCTCATTCATGCATCAGAGACAGTTCTTTAAAAAAAAAAAAAAAGATTAGGGGTACTGTTATTTTGGAAGGGACGTGGGTGGCACTGTGGGTTAAACCACAGAGCCTAGGGCTTGCCAATCAGAAGGTTGGTGGTTCGAATCCCCATGACGGGGTGAGCTCCCGTTGCTCGGTCCCTGCTCCTGCCCACCTAGCAGTTCGAAAGCACATCAAAGTGTAAGTAGATAAATAGGTACCACTCGGGCAGGAAGGTAAACGGCATTTCCGTGCACTGCTCTGGTTTGCCAGAAGCGGCTTAGTCATGACCCGGAAGCTGTATGCTGGCTCCCCTGACCAATAAAGCGAGATGAGCACTGCAACCCCAGAGTAGTTCGTGACTCGACCTAATGGACAGGGGTCCCTTTACCTTTTCCTTTACTCTCATTTTGACTCAAGAAAATCACCATTTTGTAGTTCAAATCAGGAAAAATAAATATAGTAAATGGACAAAAGTACAAAGAACATGCATTACTCATATGGAAATACTGCTCCTCAATGAGGCCAAACTTTCATCAGTAAAACACCACACATCCACATTGCACACTGCTTCACACATTAAGCGCTCACTTCTGTCTAAGACTCAGGAAACACCATGGCAGGAAATAAGGCTGCCATGGGGGAACTGACAATTCACCATGCTCTTCAACAGAACTTATGATTCACCACACTAGAGAAGAAACTATTTTTTTTTTAAATTGTTTCTTCCCCCGTTAGATTCACAAAATGCTTAGGGGTATGCGTACCCCTGTGTATCCCCAGAAAAAAGCACTGATTAGAGTAAACCAAAAGTTGACTTGCTGGGACAACTACACAAATGTGCTGGCTCCCAGAGAGGAGCTTGCACTCCTTTTGCTCTACCCTGTTTCATTTTAGCACAGTGCAACAGCTAACCAAGGTCTGACTTAATGTGTTGTATAAAGTCAGGATCATGGTTAGGGTCTTGCCTCCTTAACCCAAATCCGTAACCAGACAGCAAACTTGAATGCACATTGTGCTTAAGGAGAAGGGAAGTATGATTTGGATGACATGCTAAGCCAAACCTTGGTTTGGTTGCTGCACTGCATGATGCTGAACGGAGCAGAGAGCATCAAAGTGGGTGCAAGTTCCTCTGGGAGCCAGAAAATGCTTGTGGTTCCAGTAAGTCAGAATTTGGCTTCTTGTGACATATGAACCAAGCCATAACCATCTAATCCCACACCCACCTTCCCTTGAAGCTAATCTGTCTTGGCCTGAATCGCAGCAGTGATTAGTACAAATTCCAATAGTGAGTGGGCCACCCTCTTTCTGCCATCCTTTTCTCTACCCCTTTTCACGCACCCCTTCTTTCCCTCATCCTTCAAGCCCAGGAGGCTGCCAGTCAGGGAAAGAGCACTCTTGCAGGGTGTAAACTGAGCACTTCCAGAGAGCTTTTGAAATTGGGCTGAGGGCTCCATGAATTAGTTCAAGGGCTGCAGGTCACCCACACACTGCATTCATTTATTTTAAAAAATAAAAAAGAGAACATTATGCTCAATTTACTATCTAGATAAAGGGAGTCAAATGGGGCCTATCATTAGGCAGAAAAAGGTGGCTACCTCAAGTGGCAGATGTTGGGATGTGTTTTTAGGCAACAATCCCCTCTCCACAGCTATTCATCTTGATCCCCCCCCCCACAGTGCTCCATCCTCCTGGGCCATCCACCCATGAATTTTTAGTGCAGCTATAGATCCTGTTTTAAATGTCCAATATTATTTTGGTACTGTTGAAGGAAGTGAATGACTTGGCCCCAACTCCTTCCAGTTCTCCTCTCTAAGCCCACTGATTGTTTCACCCACCAACTTAAATTAGAAATAAAATTTGTTCAATATTATATAGCTAAAGTTATCAGAACACATTCGGGGGGGGCACTTAAGGCGAATTTCACCTCCGCAGCAAATAAACATTTGGCACATTTCCCCCCTCCTTCGATTTTACCACCGACCAATAGCATTGAGGACTTGGGGATGCCATTGTTATTCAGACCTAACAATGAGACAAGTAAGCATCATATCTGTACTCATTTTCCAAATTGGTGGGAGCTCTTGCTAGTGGAGAAATATAAATCAGCTGTTGTGCAACCTCCTTTTTCCCAATGGCACTTGCTCAGGAGTTGCGTGCAAGCCTGTTCCGTTGAGATCAATAGAGGCTGCCAATGAATTAAGACTGCACAACATCTCCTACTGAATTCATTTCTTCTGTGTGTACAATTAGCAATGGGCTATTCACAATGAATTGCTGCACACAGATAGGCTTTCTGACCTGTGTGCTTGCAGAAAAATAAACTATTCATCAGCTCTTCATCAACGATGAAGTACATTTTCTCTCTCTATTCAGAGAATGCTCCCTGTGTAGGAAACAGCACATCTTAAGAAACTTCATGTCTTAAGAGGCCCTAAGGACTGGGTCACGAGACATAACAAAGACATAGCTTTTGGCACAATAAGAAACTTGGCGATCTGCCAGTATCTCGGTATAAATAAGTGCTTATATTTGCAAATCATTGATTCAGATAGAGCACACTAACATCTTAATCTTTTGTCAACACACTAACTGTCACAAAAGTTTTTGAATATAGGCTTGAAAGCAGAACTGCATATCAGTAAAAGGTGGGCCGAAGAGAACTGAGTAATGATGCAAGTGAAGTTTTGTGTTTTTTTCCTTTGAAAAGGGTAGAAGTTACTCCAGTCTTATAACATGAGCAATGAATTGAAGGTGACATGTTTGTTTTGTGGCCTGATGTTGGACTCCATGGAGAAGGCAGAAAGGCAGGGCAGAACCTGCAGCACCACGGAGAGCTCCAAGAGGGCAAACTGGCTAACTGCAGGATGGAAATACTGATGCCACAGCAGGGCCCAAACCATGAAGCTTAATAACCAAGTGGAAGGGGGAAAGAATATCAAGGTAATAAAATATAAAGCACAGATGAACTGTCATCTCGTTCCTTGTCTTACTCCATTTTAGGAAACATTTATTTGGTCAAGACAACCTTCATCAGATAGGAATGATCAGGATGGGGGCAATAACTGACACTGACAGTTTGTGCTGCGCTAATCTTAAAGATGGATGAGCAAGCAAATAGCAGGTTGAGGCTGAAGACAGACGGTATGATTTTTTCCCTTCCTTTAGAGAGCTGAAGGCAGCATGATAGAGCTATTGAATAGCAGCAAAGCAGTACATCCTACCCAAAAGTAAATGTTACTCCCAGTAACAGTATTCATTCAGGACTCCACCCTTGCAGGGCGGGAGGTATGGACCAGGCAGAGACGCAGAGAGACCGGTTGCATCGGGGTAGCTGACATGGTACCCTTCACATAATGCTGGACTACAGCCCCCATCAGCCCCAGACAGCATGGCCAATGGTCAGAGATGATGGGAGTTGTAGTTTAACAACATCTAGAAGGCACCACATTGGCTAGCCTGGTTGAGAGAATCCACAGCCAGAAGCCTTCAGCTCATAAAGTTCGAAATGAACATTTGCACAGACTTGCCTTTCATGAAATATTAACTCCCTAATGCAAACTTTTTTTAAAAATACACCTAAACAGATGCTTAAAACAGCTCACACAATGCTCCCTTTCCCTCTTTCTGCTCATGAGCTCCATTTTGATAAGTTACTTCATTGCAGGCAATGATGTGAAGTGGCAAATAATTGCATGCCTTACAAACCACAATTACACGTCATGACTTCAATTCTCTATTGCAATCCTCAGTTGAGGGTTCACACAAACCTTACTTTGCTTTGTTCATGTTTGCTGGCAAATTATTGCTTCCAAAATGCAGAGGTAATGTTAAAGAAGCATATGTGAGTGGGAGTGCAAAAAAACAACAAGGCAGCACTTGAGGAAGTCATTGTTAGTGTAATACCAAACTACTGTTTACTATTAGACATGGCCGACTAGTCCAATGCTAAATAAGGTACTCTAGTAGAAATGTAAAGAATACCTGTGAGGTTTGAAAATCCTGATATAAAAATCCCATATCCACAACTATAGGTAAGTGTCCCAAACAAAGGAACTGTGAGCATAGTTCCAGAAGAGAGAGCAGTGATTTTATGTGAAATGTTGTTGAAATAAAACAGTGATACAGAATGAAGAAGAGAAGAGCAATAGGTCCAAAGTGAGCCAATCAACACCTTGAATAGGGAGTGACCCACATGTCTTTCTCTTAAGAGTGTAACAGCTGGGTTTTATATTTTCAAATATGGGGAAATCAACCCCCCTTTTCCCCAGCAGCTTTGGACGAAACCTGAAACCTGCAGAGCACCTAACAGAGTCTTGTTAGAATATCTGCTGCCTCCTCTTGCATTCCATTTTAAGACTGTGGCCAGATGTAGACTCCATGGTTTCACCGTTGGTCAACTTTCCTTCTTCCCCACTTGTTGCTTTGTTCACCATCTTGTGCGAGGAAAGGTCTTGCGTGCTATTTTGTGCCATTTTGGTTGGCCTCAGGGTGGCATTTCCCTAATATGGATTTTGGAATGTGACTGTCCTTGGAAGTGAACTAACAAGCAAGCTACGTTGCAAAGCATCCTGTTTTGAAAACCCTGCCCTCAAGAAAATTGTGTGGTGTAGTGGTTAAGAGCGGTAGTCTCGTAATCTGGTGAACCGGGTTCGCGTCTCCGCTCCTCCACATGCAGCTGCTGGGTGACCTTGGGCCAGTCACACTTCTTTGAAGTCTCTCAGCCCCACTCACCTCACAGAGTGTTTGTTGTGGGGGAGGAAGGGAAAGGAGAACGTTAGCCGCTTTGAGACTCCTTAAAGGGAGTGAAAGGCGGGATATCAAATCCAAACTCTTCTTATTCTTCTTCTTTACATATCTATGTTTCTGGATAAATGTTTCAGACATACAAAGGGAACTTGTTGCTGGGGAGTATCTTGGAAAGCTTTGCAGTTGGGTCACCAGTGAAAGGTAACATGAGATATTCTAAACTGGGCCAGAGTTAATCAGTAGCTCATCATTCTACTGCTGGTAAAAGATAGATACAGTGGTACCTCAGGTTAAGTACTTAATTCATTTCGGAGGTCCTTTCTTAACCTGAAACTGTTCTTAACCTGAAGCACCACTTTAGCTAATGGGGCTTCCTGCTGCTGCCGTGCCGCTGCTGCACGATTTCTGTTCTCATCCTGAAGCAAAGTTCTTAACCCGAGGTAATATTTCTGGGTTAGTGGAGTCTGTAACCTGATGCGTATGTAACCTGAAGCATATGTAACCTAAGGTACCACTGTACAAGCCTGCAAAAAGGTCAACAAAAATAAAAATAACCACTCGGTAAACATACAATTTGGTTTTACTCCATCTGTACCTGATTCTACTTCTGTAAAATAAATAAATGATGTGCTGACAATTTTAGCCATTCAAGCTGCAATCCTAACACCATTTAACCTGCTGGTAAAGGTAAAGGACCCCTGACAGTTAAGTCCAGTCGTGAACAACTCTGGGGTTGTGGCACTCATCTCACTTTACTGGCTGAGGGAGCCGACATTTGTCCACTCCGCAGACAGTTTTTCCGGGTCATGTGGCCAACATGACTAAGCCGCTTCTGACGAACCAGAGCAGCACACAGAAACGCCGTTTACCTTCCCGCCAGAGCGGTACCTATTTATCTACTTGCACTTTGACGTGCTTTCGAATTGCTAGGTTGGTAGGAGCTAGGACCCAGCAACGGGAGCTCACCCCATCGTGGGGATTCAAACCGCCAACCTTCCAACCAGCAAGCCCTAGGCTCAGGCGTCCCTTAACTTGCTGGTAAGTCCCAATAAATTCTCTATGACTTACTTCTGAATAGACATGGCTACAATTGCACTGTTAGCCTCTAAGTCTATAGAAGGCTACCCCACCCATGAAGCAAGGTGTAGAAGCTGCCTTGGGTGGCAGAACCTCAAGAAAATGCCCCACGAGGGTGCCCCATCCATCCCATTGGCTCTGCTGCTGCCAGTGGTGCTGGGTTCTGGTGAGATCACACTGCAGCTTTGTGGATGTTGTTGCACAACCAAGGTAAAGGAATCTTTAGCAGCAGCACAGTGGCACATTCCTGTTTTACCTCATACAGCAAAATGGGACATGCCTCCTGTGAGTCTATGCATACTTAATCATTGAGCACAGTAGGCCCCACTTCTGAATAAATGTACAAAGGATTGTTTTGAGAATGGCTCCCAATTTTTCAGTGTTCCATATCAATAATCTTTCCTATAAACAGAAACCAATGTGAGAAGTGGGGTGCAGCTCTGAAGAAGACATAGTGAGTTTGCAAAACAGGCAGGGGAAGAAAGAGGAGGGGACATGGATCTAGACCTTGACAGGGGAGCAGGGAAGAGGGACCGCACAGAACAAATCTGAGTTTAATTCCCTGGGGGCTCTTATGATGCATTGGTTTTCATGTGGTTTTCTATGCATCTTCCCATCACTTGAGAGCATAACAATACAGGTTAATACACAGGGGTAATTAAACTCGCATATATATGTGTGATGAAGACAACAGAGGTGACAAATGGCTTAACAACCTGGGGAAGTGACAGCGCTATGAAGCTTTTTCTTCCAGTCCATGCAGGTGTGAGAGAGGAAGAGCGAGCGCTTGTGTGTGAGCGAGAGATCTGTTCTTTCTTACCAACTCGATGGATAAATGAAGCTCTTAAAAGCTTTACAGATACTGATCTGGAGGCTTTCTGTCTGAGAACAACGCAAGATGATTGTTGCCAGTCCTTTAAAAGAGACACCAAGGGAATATTGTGTACTTTAGGACAACATTTGAAAAGAGGCAATTTTTGAAAGTGTCTGGAAAATTGTCGCTGATGGACAAATGCTGCGCTCTTGCCTGCTTGAAGGACAAGGGAATGCCTCTTAGGAGATGGAGTGCAAGATGAAAAATTCAGGGACAGTGTTTGTGCAGGCCTTCCATCTGCTTGGATCCCTTACCCTAGCAGGTTATTTTAGTCAGGTTTATGCGGGGGAGAGATAAAGACCTAGACAAAATTGGTGAGCACCAGGGATGTCAAAGAATTCCAACAGGAACAGGAGAAGGAATTGCCAGTGTTGCCTTATTCATCCCATGTCTGGAATGGAAGTCAGTTCTGTGAATATGATCAGTTTCCACTGTTGTTGTTGTTGCTTTCAGTCCATGGGTCATGTGACATTTTTATATTTCTCTCTATTTGCATTGTGCTTCCTTTGCACCGAAATGAATAGGATGGAATCATGAAGCGACAATGTAATTTATGTAATTTGCATAATGATGTAAGTTATGCAGTTTTGTCACAGTCAACAGCTACTGTTGGAGAAGACCAATTACACCAGAATGGGCTCCAACAATAACGAAGACCTAGGACTATAATGGCTTTCATTCTCTTGGATAGGTGTGATTTGGCCAGGTTGAACTCCCAGGTATGTAGGCCGTAGCTTCCTTAAAATGTTTTTATTGAAGAGGTAGGATATAAGGAGCAAACAATAAGCAAGTAAGTAGGTAGTCATTCATTCATTCAGAACTATGTCAACAGCACCTGTGCTTTGCTGGCTCTTTGAAGAACTGAGGACTAAAGTTCTCTTTCTCCTTTTCAACACAAAAGTTATATATCACGACCAACATGATATTTTTTATTTTTTTATGAACCATAGCTTTTCGATCATGACAGCTATTTTGCTGGCTTGCACTGCCTTTCTGACCATTAGCTATATAATTTAGCCAGGAGCAAGGCCTTAGATGATTAAGGGATGACATGATGGAGGTATTTAAATTAGCCAAGGGTTATTATAAAATTAAATAGGATGATTTATTTGAGGGTATTGGCTGGGCTACAGCCAGAAGGTATAAACTAACATGAAAGAAGAATGTGCTTAAGCAGAATTTAAAGATATATTTTACAGAATACAGGGAACATCTTTCCAGACGAAGCTGTGAAATATCTAACCACATTGATTAGGTACTAATTTGTATCTGTTCTAATCTTGGAAATACTGGCAAAATGTAGCTACAGTTGTATTCCATGTGTGACGGACAAAGGGCAGACTTTTATATGTATTGTTTAAAAAGTTTCCTGGGTCAGAAACTAAAACTAAAATATTTTTGACTCATGCAAAGGCATACATTCCCCTAGTATAACTTCCCTTAGTACCAATCCTGTCTGTCCCAGACATGTGGCATCTATTTATTTATGACATTATTAATATGTAAAAGTTTTATTATAAATTAAGAAAATGTATCTCCCTCCCTGTAAGCTCAGCTTGCAGTGAGGCTTACAATCAATACTTTATGAATGACCCTATCCCCTTGGAAACTTGAGCATAATTGAAAATTCCAGGGTTAATTAACTGGCTTAAATGTGAGGATAGATAAATTAGAGTATTATGTTCAAGGAGTTATTCTGATATTTTACATAGATGATCTCTTATGCACTATGGGTTGTCTCCATTCCTGAATTTTTGTTAAAAGAGAAAATGAAAGAAGAAAAAGAATGTTATTAGTGATTTTCAAATACCATGCACATGGATTATTTGACTGCAGATTTTAAAACAGAAGCATTACTAAGGGGTGAGCAAGCAACTGATCCCAAGGCATGGGTAAAATGCCCTGGGTTCATAGAAGGTTGTTCAGGTCTCTCCCTCTTTTCTGGGCTTAAAAAGCAAAGCCTAGAGTTGCCTGTGTGTCCCACACCACCCGACTACCAGGTGTTTTCAATATGGGGATGGAATGCTCATGGAAAATATACTATGCCATGATTTACAGCAGAAAATGGCCATCATCATGCACAATCATCCACAGTGTCATTTCAGTCCCATTATAAAAGTATATTGCAGCAGGGCTGATGCATAACACACTGTTAAGCATCAGTGTGGATATTTAGCCTTAAAATATATATAGAGAGAGAGAGATAGCGCCTTTAACCACTTGGTTTGGACCTGGGGCACTGAGCAATGAACACTGCAACTCATCTGACACTACAGTACTAGACTGTGCTCTGGACACCCCATGAGATTCATCTGCTATAACAGCAGAGTCAAGGTCTTGGTGGATGCAAGTAATATTATCGTCTTTTTTATTATTATTAGTTTTCCTTTATTACTCACAAGTGCATCTTTACATCATAACTTTGCATCTTGCAATTATACATATTCTTGTTTTCAAAGGAAGTTCATAATTGTTATGATCATAAATCGGCAAACATTGCTGTACACGAAGAAGAAAAGGAGAAAAAGAAAAAGAAAAAAAGAACTGATAATATTCCTCATAAATGACTTCCCGTCTCTTCTATTTTGTACCAATAAATATATTGCCTATATTCATCAATTGTCTTTTTATTTATAATACTTTCTTATATATCAATTTTCCTTTTGAAATTGTTATCCACAGAAACTACTTAAAAGCCGTCGCCATTTTTAGATTGCAGCAATTACTCTTCAGGTATTCCTTAAAACAGTTCCAATTTGAGACAAATTCCTGTTTGGGTTTATCTTTGATTCTTTCTGATAAATAGTCTAACTGTGCATACTCTGTTACCTTTTGTATCCAATCAGATCTGGTGGGTATATATCTACTTTTCCAATTTTATCCTCAAAATGCTTTGCAAACAAGTCACAGCGAGCTACCAGTGGTTCTACCACCTCCTTTGGGCCAGCCGATAAAAGGCCCCATACAACCTGGAATAGCTCTGCCAGATGACATAATGCCATACCACTGCAAAGACCATCGGCCTCTGCTCCGATGTAGATCACCGACCTGGGCTTCAAAGCCAGGGCACACTATCAGCAGAGCGAACTGCGCTCACAGAATAGGCGTGAGGCCTGTGGAAGCATACTACAACTATAGATTTATTAATCATAAATCAGGACAAAGAAACATGTCGTCTCTCTCTTCCTTCGTCTTCTCAGAGAGAACAGCAAAAAACAAAAGCTATACACAACGGTAGTTCCCAGCAAGCTGTGCTGGAATGTAAACAGACATGTGACATGCAACAGTTCCACATGTCTTCTCCTTAAGGTGGAATAAAAATCTCAACAGTAATGGAGGCAGCAAAGTATGCCTTCTTTGCTGCCTTCACTGGCACTAGGTAGGTTTGATAATGAGCCCTTACCAGTGTTTAGTTACATACATTCAGATCTTTCTTCCACTTGTGTTCAAGCTGTCTCCCAGCTTGTTTTCTCGCCCTAAGCTCTGGAGTATACCAGGGGGCTAAATGGGCTCCATGGAGTGGGAGAAGGCACTCAGGGGAGATCATGTGAGCCTGAGGCATTCCGGTGTTCCAGAGGGTGGCCAGGGCTTTGACAGGGGCACCAGTCATATCAGCCGGAAAAGACCTCAGAGCCATTTGGAATCCCACTGGATCCATCAGCCTCCAAGGGCAGACTTCCTAATAAGTCCCCCACCTCTGCAGAGGGGAAAAGGTGCTGACAGTCTAAATCTCCTATATGGCTCATGATAGAAAATCACATCATATATCAATAGCCTTTTATTCACATCACGTAGGGAAATTCACGAAATATTTGTAACATTTGGGCACAGATCTGTGATCTTTGACAACATCTTTTTATTATTAGTTTCTTATCTGGTGATGTACAGTTCCACCAATTTCTATTCCCTTTAATCCCCAAGAGTTGAGATTATGTAAAACAGTGAGGCTTTCACGGACTTTTGCATCACTAAGTTTGCAGGAGGATTAAACAGTTTATTTACTGTGTATAAATTGTGTGAATGCATTGAAATATTTTGGTTCAAATGAAAATTCTACCTTAGGGACTAAATATGAAAATACATAAATACAGAAAGAAACTATATATCTATCACAAACAATCACCAACAGGTACTCTGTTTTTCAATAAATGGCTCAGATTTAATGACATTCAAGATTAATTATGTCCCCAACACCTGATGGTCTATGTTAGAAACAAGGACTCCCATTTCTTAATGTGATTGTTTGTTGAATGTAAAATCTAATTCAAGTCTCATTGAGAGCTACTCACATTTCTTCATTCTGAACTTACTCTGCCTACTCCCAAAGATTAGGACAGAACCTTTATCATGCCAATCAAAAAGACAAAAAGAGTTGCAAGCTGTTGAAATTGTGTGTTGTTTCTTTAAAGGGAATTGCATGAGAATGGCAGAGGGAAGGTATCTAAAGCAACACCCTTTGATGCAAGTCCAGCTGAGTGTTATCGAAAATGAAAGCAACTGTTTTCTCTTCACTCCTTTTCTTTACAGTTTGTAAAGGCAGGATTGGGTTTATTGTAAGAATAGTGTGTCAGTTAATAACAGAAATCAGTGTTGAAGAAGTCAAGCTTCCAAAAACAATCATTCCTTGAAAGAAAACATTGGCTGTTGCAATCCAAGCCTTGCTGCTCTTATGTTCTTGGTACTTATGTGTGTGTTTTATGAAATGCTGTGCACCAGCCTGTGAACCTTCATGTTGAAAGGTGCGAAATTACCATATTTTCCCATGTATAAAACTAGGTTTTTTCCCTAAAAAATAATGTCAAAAATTAGGGTGTGTCTTATACACAGATAGTGCCAAGGGTGGACTGGTGATTGGTTGTTGCCCAAAAAATAGGGGGTGTCTTATACATGGGGGCATCTTATAGACGGAAAAATGCGCTAATTAATTAATTTCTAATGAATAAATACGAGTGGTATCCACCAGTAGAACAAGGACAAGGGCTTTTTTCATTCATTCCCCTTTCCCCTATAGCCCCATACACATTTCAAATCTAGACCAGAGGTTTGGAGGACCCTGGTGGGGGAAGGAATTGGCAAAAATTTCCTCTCTGGTGGATGCTTTCCATCAGTGGAAGGGACGGCATTGAGTATCACCCTGAGTTCAGAAATAAGGCTGATATTCATTTTGGCAGGTCTGTGTGAGACTGACATTCTTCTGAATAATGTGGCCAGGAATTCACATGCTTTCTGAAACCAACTGTATACAACATGATATTGCCATTACATACGTATGTTTATATACTTTCAACAAATGTGCACACCTTGTGTTTGCCTTTGTGAAATGTGAACATGTCGTTTGCTCACACTTGTGGGGAGAAGGACTAGTGGGAGGCAAACACATGGGGAGAGAGTAAGGAGTAAGGCAATTCTCTTTCGTCAGCTGCTTTGCAGCACAATTCACCTTAAATGTATTAAAGTTCTGGAAACAAATTAATACCATTTACCAGTGAGCCTCTCCTTGCTCTGACAGGTAGCTATTTAGAACATGCAAATTACATGAACTGTGCAGAAAAATAAAATAGGTTTGTTGCCTTAGGTCTTATTTTAAAAAAACAAAAAAAAAAAAACCCCATAGAGCTGATACAATGCTTGAATTGGGGTGGGTGAGTTAGGAGCACTGAGGTCATTGTTTTCATAAAAAAGAAAAAGATTAAATAAAAAAAAAGGAATGGTCCTTGAATTGGATGGGTGGAGAGGAAGCCCGAAATGAAAGCCACAAGCTGCAGTCCACAACTCCATCCATTGCCTAGTGTGGCCTCCTATGGCTCCTCCCTCTAATTCAAGCAGCGTGAAAGGACTGTGGCTTAGTGGTGAAGCATTTGCCTTATACACTGAATGTCCCAGGCTCAATAGATGCCATCTCTGAGTAGGCCTAGAAATGTCCCCTTCCTGAAACTCTGCAGAATCACTGCCAGTCAGCAGAGACATGTATGGGCAAGCTTTCCAGAAGATAATTGTATTTCGAGGAGATAGTGCTCTAACATGGTTAGCATTCCTGCTGCTGTTTGCTTCCCCCTCTCTAAGCTCTTTGATAGCTGAAGAACAGTCTTTAAGGCCCTAATCTGTTAGAAGGGAAGGAAGTGATCTTGCTGGGTACCTTCTTTTGATGTTGGGCATTGTTTTACAAAAGTGAGGCATGGAAAGAAGGGGCTAATGAATAATCTGCACGTAGCTAGTAGCACATAGGCAGTCAGGCAAGACATGCAGGCTAACAGGTTAGCTATCTATAAATCAGATGATTTTGGGCCGAGTTCTTTGAAGCTCGTGCACGGACTGATGGCCTCAGGGCCATGCAAATGAAGGCTACCTGAGGGATCGCTTTGCCGCTTCTGGAGGGCTTCCAAGTGACAGATCGAAGTGCTTGCTTGGTAATGTATATAATGCTTGCTGTTTAGAATAAAATATTTTATCTTCTCACTTGTGTTTCATTTTAAAAGAACCACCTTGCATTTGGCAAGACAGACAACACTGAGATTGATGGACCAATAGTTTTACTCAGTATAAGGCAGCTTCCCACGTTCACTATTTCAAACACCTCTTGTGCATTCCTACCAAAGTGAGGTTCTCTGACCCAATACACTATGCACCACATGTTTCTTACCTGGATGGAAGTAGGAAATGGAAATGTGATGGGATGAATGGTGTCTGAACTGGATGGATCTACCTTCCCGACTCCTGGCCTGTGCTTTCGAGCTTTTCCCACACCGTGCGACCCAGCTGAATTCCCAAGGAGGGTGTTTGCTCTTTCTCAGCAGTCGCTCAGGGAGCTGAGCACTCTGCTTTAACTCATTGTGACAGCCCATGTGCCGAGTGCCCTTGTGATGTTTACATCTTCATAATTGTGTTGTGCTGATGCTGAGCGGCTAAGAGTGGGGGGAAAGAAACCACACGAATGGTTCAAGATTAAAGACACACACTCTCTAGTTGCCCTGCCATCTTTTATTGAATGAGAAGGCGAGATGAATTGAAATGAGGGGAAGTATTAAGCATGCCTCTTGTGAGGCAGGAAATTTGAACATGATATTTGCTCACACTTAGGAGAAGGAAGAAGACTGTTTGGAGCTTGAAATGTGGTGAGATAAAAAGGAATAGAGCAATGGATTTTTGTGTGCAGTTTTGTGGGACAATTTACCTTAAGATAAGAAAGATATGGGACGCGGGTGGCGTTGTGGTTTAAAGCCTCAGTGCTTAGGTAGGGCTTGCCGATCGAAAGGTCGGCGGTTCGAATCCCCGCGGCGGGGTGCGCTCCCATCGTTCGGTCCCAGCGCCTGCCAACCTAGCAGTTCGAAAGCACTCTTAAGTGCAAGTAGACCGCTTACTAGCGGGAAGGTAAACGGCGTTTCCGTGTGCGGCTCTGGCTCGCCAGAGCAGCGATGTCACGCTGGCCACGTGAGCCGGAAGTGTCTTCGGACAGCGCTGGCCCTTGGCCTCTTTGAGTGAGATGGGCGCACAACCCTAGAGTCTGTCAAGACTGGCCCGTACGGGCAGGGGTACCTTTACCTTTACCTTTTAAGAAAGATACTCGGAGGCCAATTTCAGTTGCCTAAGAATACTATATGATATAAATTCCCCAGTCATGATTTTCATCAAGATCTTTTATTTGTATGCCCCCTTTGCACAGTAGACTATACTCAAGGTAGCTCACAGCACAAACAAAAGTACATAACTCACTAAGTTGCAAACTATAACAAAATTTAAATAAATTGTTAATGAAGGCATCTCATTTAAAATATTCAATAAAAGTAAACAATCCACCTATAATTCATAATAAGGTTTAACAACAAATTACAAAAACATAATCACAGAAATATAAAAACTCCCCATGAAAATTCAATCTTGGCCCCAACCGAAACCCCCAAACACCACCCCAGAATAATGCCCCAAATATATGCATGTATTTAAGCAAAATTATGCTAATATTACAAACTGAATGTAAACAGACTCAATTGATATATCTATACCCTTTATTCAAAATGTTCTAGAAAAATTACAGATTCACATTGTGAATTACTTCATGAAAGAAAAGGTAATAAATCTGCTGGCAGCCAGGAAAAAAATCCATCTCAAGTAAACCTTCATTATAAACCATGCAAACATTATAAAGATAAAGATCTGAATTTTCATATAAGGATAAACTGAAGAATTGGTTATGTGGAAATTTGGATTGGTGAGGAAATTTGCTGTCAGTGATTCTCTGCCCTTGTGATTCTTTAATATGAGTTAGAGGCTTTAGTTAGGAACTAGATTTTTCTCCTCTGGTGGTTTTTGTTAAAGGCACAATAAGAGTCTAGGCTGGTGTTTTTGTTCATTTGACAACCCTGTCTTGAAAAAGTTACCTTGAATACTAGTAAAAAGTTGGCAACCTTCTTAGAAAGTCAATTTCCTTTGGAGGAAATCACCAAAGATTTGTCATTTAAAAAAAAAAAAAGCTGGAGGAAATCAGCGGAGATGAAATTTAAAAAGTTATTTTTTTTTTTAAATTACAAATTGAACAGGTATTTTAGAAACACAGCCTCAAGTATGCATTTTCAGTTTCAAAGCAACTGTAGTAGACTAGATTCCAGAATTAAACCAGCTCCAGGCTGGGACCTGGTTAGAGTAGATTCATGTGGAATAGGGGTGCTATTTGAACGAAGCTCTCCAGTCTGTAGCTGATGAAGGGATTATGCAGATGGAGTGATGAGAACAAGTTCAATTTCAAGGAGCTGGCGAATATCCTCTCCACTCCTGATTCGACTCAGGAGCAGACTCCAAGGGGTGCTTAGTAATGAATAAATTTTCTGTCAGGAAGCCCTTTCCTGCCAACCCATCAGATTATCACAGAGAGCATTACACAGAAATTTAAAGAATTGCTTTCAAACAGGGTTGGAGAGTCTGCCGCTGTACAGGTGTTATTTGGCTCCAAGTCCTATGAGGCCAAGCCTGCATGGCCAATAGTCAGGGATAATGGACTCCTGTTTTTAAAAGAAAGAAAAAAATCACTTTCACATAATCAAGTGCCAACACTGATTAATGGCTGCACCCAAGATTTGGTTTGAACAACCTCTGATTTTGTGGGAATGCATCCTGAGCACATAGTGGGCACTCCACACTAAGATCTAGTATGAATAAAACCAGTGTGGCATGTATGTCTGGGCTACTGCAATGTGCTTTACATGGGGACACCCTTGAAGATAGTCTAAAGGCTGCAGCTAATTCAGAATGGGGTTCAAGGTTGATGAATGTGGCAGTTGGGTGGAACAGTTTGTCACCAGTACTGAAAGCACTACACTTCAGGCTGTTAGTACTAGCCTGCAAAGCCCCCAAACGACTTGGATCCCAAGTACCTAAAGGATCCCTTCCTCCAATATCAGCCACCTCAGAGTCATGATCAGCCAGAGAGGCCCTGATTGTGGTTCTGACATGGCATACTGCCTGGCAGTGGTTCTTTGCTTGAGCAAAGCCCTCCCTGATGAGGGTTTCTTTCTCCCTCTCCCTCTCCCTCTCTCTCTCTGTCTCTCTGGATCTACACTGGTCTGTAAAAACGCTTTTTAAAAGTAATATAGTTCTCAATGCAATTTCCCATTGACAGATGCTCTACAGCACCCTCTGGTGTCACATTTTTATAATTCATTTTAATGTTATAACTGACCAGTGTAGATTAGTCGTCCCCCCCTCTCCCCTCCACCAACATTTAAGGAGAATTGTCCCTTCGTGGTGTCCTACAATGTCATCACTTTCAGAGTGTGATCCCTAATTGGCTGGGTTCATGCTGTGAGGACGTAAAGGCCCTGGCGAGAGATAAGGAAAGCAGTCACTGTTTACTAGAGCAACAGCAAGTGAACAAGCACAAAAAGTGATGCTTGGAGGGATGTCCCCAGGGAACGTTTCAGAGTCACCCATGGGGCCATTTAATATGATACAAATGTTTTTGTTACAATCCTAATGTCCATTAGTCCATGTATCAAATGTTAAAGAAGTAGAGAAAGTGTAATACTATCTCTGAGTCCGCATCTGTGGTGTGTGTGGCCTCTCATGGTCAAAGGACTAGGGACCTACATTTTATTCCCCTCCCTGAAGATAACATAGCATTAGACTCCAATTCTTTAGTATTAGTTTATATTGGCATGGAACTATAGGATTTTGCAGGAACACTGTGTTGCGTTTGCCCTGAAGTGTAGAGTCTCACATGCAGGACTGGAACGATTCTCAATCTCAAGGATGCCCTGGGATAATACTTCAACATATTATATTTTTGTTGCTGTTTCTCTATATAACACTTGATGATGATTACCCTGGAGAAGGATCAGGTTTTGTTTTCCCCCGATAAATGGAAACACTTGACCTGCAAGTGATGAGGTCTTTTGAAGTGCCAGCCCGGCCTCTATCTACCTGCTGTCTGCTAGCTTTCTCCAGTACTGCTGAGCCATTGGACAAATTTGTAGTTTATGCTGGAGGATGACACAATCTCCTCTGACAGGCTACAAACACTAATGGATTTCTCTCTCCCTTATGCAGGCAAATTAAATAGTGTCTCTTTCCCCATCAGGAAAACCTGACAACATCTGCATAGGAAAACAGGCCAGACGAGGGCACGGAGGTGTCAAACATTTGCAAAGGTTTGCTACACATTACAGCTTTCTCCACAGGGTGCCCAGCAGCTGCCAATAAGATTCAAGGGATGGGACATAACTCTTGACATCCTCAGCTTGATGAACATGCCAGAATGGACAGGCCAGAGGAAAGGAATCCAATAACCAAACTGTCTCCTTCCTCTGTATTATCAATATAAATTGCAAAAACCAAAACACAAATTACATCTCTGTAGCCTGAGGTGTTGTGGGACCCATGTGAGTCAAACAAAGCAAGAGTGCTTAACAGAAGGCCTTGCAGCTATCTGGATGACCGACTCAATTATCCTTCCTTTAGTCCATGTAATGGCCATGGTAGGCTGTACATTCGCCTGCCTGGTCGATTTCCTAAAGGCACGCGTCTTTGCTCAACAAGGCAAATGGGTGAAAGCATCGACTGATGAAATGCACTTATTTAGTGAGCAGAAATTCATCCAGCAAAGACCTGTTAAAGACATAACCTTGTCAGAAGCAGAGGTTTATCTCACGAAGGCCAGTTTCGTTACAGGAAAGGCAGATGGCAAGAGTTTTTAACTAGGTTTGGGGGAGTTGTAAAACGTTTTTAAGAGCTCTGTAGATTAAGTTATCTGCCTCAAGGAAAGGGTGGGGGAGGAGGAAGGGCTTCCCAGTGTGTCTTAAAACAACGTCTTTACAAATGAAATGCTTTAAAACCACTAGCTGATTAGACTATTACCTGCTTGATCTGGATCTAGTACTAAATTGTTGTTGTTGTTGTTTAGTCATTTAGTCGTGTCCGACTCTTCGTGACCCCATGGACCAGAGCACGCCAGGCACTCCTGTCTTCCACTGCCTCCCACAGTTTGGTCAGACTCATGTTTGTAGCTTCGAGAACACTGTCCAACCATCTCGTCCTCTGCCGTCCCCTTCTCCTTGTGACCTCAATCTTTCCAACATCAGGGTCTTTTCCAGGGAGTCTTCTCATGAGGTGGCCAAAGTATTGGAGCCTCAGCTTCATGATCTGTCCTTCCAGTGAGCACTCAGGGCTGATTTCCTTAAGAATGGATACGTTTGATCTTCTTGCAGTCCATGGGACTCTCAAGAGTCTCCTCCAGCACCATAATTCAAAAGCATCAATTCTTTGGCGATCAGCCTTCTTTATGGTCCAGCTCTCACTTCCATACATCACTACTGAGAAAACCATGGCTTTAACTATATGGACCTTTGTTGGCAGGGTGATGTCTCTGCTTTTTAAGATGCTGTCTAGGTTTGCCATCGCCTTTCTCCCAAGGAGCAGGCGTCTTTTAATTTAATGACTGCTGTCACCATCTGCAGTAATCATGGAGCCCAAGAAAGTAAAATCTCTCACTGCCTCCATTTCTTCCCCTTCTATTTGCCAGGAGGTGATGGCACCAGTGGCCATGATCTTCGTTTTTTTGATGTTGAGCTTCAGACCATATTTTGCACTTTCCTCTTTCACCCTCATTAAAAGGTTCTTTAATTCCTCCTCACTTTCTGCCATCAAGGTTGTGTCATCTGCATATCTGAGGTTGTTGATATTTCTTCTGGCAATCTTAATTCCGGTTTGGGATTAATCCAGCCCAGCCTTTCACATGATGAATTCTGCATGTAAGTTAAATAAGCAGGGAGACAATATACAGCCTTGCCGTACTCCTTTCCCAATTTTGAACCAATCAGTTGTTCCATATCCAGTTCTAACTGTAGCTTCTTGTCCCACATAGAGATTTCTCAGGAGACAGATGAGGTGATCAGGCACTCCCATTTCTTTAAGAACTTGCCATAGTTTGCTGTGGTCGACACAGTCAAAGGCTTTTTCATAGTCAATGAAGCAGAAGTAGATGTCTTTCTGGAACTCTCTAGCTTTCTCCATAATCCAGCGCATGTTTGCAATTGGGTCTCTGGTTCCTCTGCCCCTTCGAAATCCAGCTTGCACTTCTGGGAGTTCTCGGTCCACATACTGCTTAAGCCTGCCTTGTAGAATTCTAAGCATTACCTTGCTAGTAAATAACCTTAGTAGTAAATACATATAGCTAAGCCAGTGATTGAATGATATCTGAATAAAGTAAAACTTGGAAATAAATGAGATTCAATACCATGGTTAAAGCTCTATTGGCAGCTAAGAACTCCACCCTGCCTTGAACACTGATCAAAGACTGTTAAAAGAAAAGGCAGCACTGATTGTAGGTGTTATGCCTTCATTCCCATCCCTATGGATACAATATGGAGGGAGATTTTCTTCGGCCACAATTAGTCTTTTCCAGGTAGAGGCCACTGGATGTGGAGTTTCCCCTTTAAAGTATGGTTGTAGAATATTGCACTTTTTAGTTTAGAAAAAAAGGCGAGTAAGAATACTGGCAGTCTTGACAAACTGACACTTTTGAGCCAATATGATTACATAGGGAATCAAAATGGAGGATAGTTGATACTTTCAGGCCACATTCCCTTTTTTTCATATTTCATTATCCATACTTCTTCTTTTGCCCTTCTACTGTATGCTCACCTTTGCTGATGCTATGCTGATGTTGTGAACATCTTTCTGTAGAATCCATCTCTCAACCCTTCTCTTACCTCTCCCCCCTGTTTCTAAGTGAGCTTCCTTCATTTCCATTTCAGAGGACTGCAGCAGCCATGAAATGCCACCATTTAAAAAAGGTGTGTAGAGTCTGAACGCACCTTCAAAATGGTTTGTTTCAGGTTCCATGGCAAGCTCATTTATTTTATAACCCCGTACGGAGTTGTGCTAGATTATGTCATGGAACATGTCCCCTCTTGACTTCCCTTTTCTGTTGAGCAGTTCATTCAACCCTGTAGGAGCTACTAATCCAATATATGGCTGCCTCATCACTGCCTCGTTGACTCTCCATTCCACTTTAATTGTCAGCTGAAGACATATTGTCTCCCTTACCTATCTCTAGCTTGATTTCCTCCATTTTTATCCAGTTCCAAAATCCAGCTGCCTTTTATTAAACAAGCTACAGCCATTCCATTGGAGGCCTTAAAATGTTTGATTCCACATGCCTGCACCAGTCTGGATTCACCACTCTCTAATCTTTCACTCTTCTTGTTTTCAAGAGTCCCCCCACCCTCTTTAAACTCCTAGCTTTCCTCCATCGAGCCAGTGCTCAAAGTCCTCAGAATCATGTTTACTGTGTCCATTCCAGTGTGTCTTTCTTAATACAGAAGTGAAACTACATACAGAAGGTGCAAATATATTGCAGAATAATTGTTGCTTTTCCACTATGTGGTCACTTCCTTAAGTATACCCACACAAATATCCACCTGCATATTATGAATGGACATCTGAAAATGGATGAAACACCACAAAGACTCATTTCTGATGTGATTGGATGAACAGTTGTATCACAATTCTTTTTGTTTATGTGGAGTTTTACAAAACAAAAAATGTAGGAGTACATGTTTGCATCAGTTAAAGGTAAAGGTAAAGGGACCCCTGACCATTAGGTCCAATCGCGGATGACTCTGGGGTTGCGGCGCTCAGTTAAACACTGCCAAAAAAAAAAATCATATAATCATACATGTAATTGAACCAAGCTTTCAAAGTTGTGTTCTGAAGGCACAAGCATGTCTCTTACAAAGGGACAGTTGTGCTCACCTTCCTTGTGAAGTAGGAACTGGTGAGACATAGCATTTGTGTATTTCATGCAAGAGTAGAGCTGTCACCACCATATAGTGCATCCTAAAAGAGGGTATCAGGCAATCAGAGACAGACCTGAGCCCACCTTTTTAGTAACCAAGTAGCATTTAGCCAGATCAGTCGGACATGGGTAAGGCCATCATAAAATAAGGCTCTTTAATCAAGTACAGGTTTCTAGTTGGCTTTTTTTTTTTTTTTTGGTAAAAAAAATGAATTAAGTTTAAAGAGTAAGAGATATCAGAAACTGCACACAAAGATAACGTAATTTGTAACAATCCTGTCTTGAACAGAATTCTTCCATTTGTTCAGTGACGTACATGAAGCGTCTTCACCATCCCTGTTTTGTGCAATGGGGGGCACAGGTTCTGCTCAGGATGAAGTGACTAAGCACTTGGGCAAGAGAGACAAGGACTTGCTCAAGCTATCTGCTTTATAAGATGCCTTCCAGAAAGGCTATGACTGACAAGGGGAAAATCCACATCCAATTGAAGAGGATTCTGGGGGGTTGCCTTAGCCATGGAAGCAGTGGAGGCTGGCCTATTAGTCAGTTGTCATCCAGATCTCATCTGACTGTCTTCTTATTTACAACCAGGCCAGGGGCTGACACTGCCTGTCAGCTTCTTCCTCCTCAGTCTCAATGTTGCCCTTGTAGAACCAAGCAGGGAAGGGGATGGTGACATAACTAGAACTGGTTGGCTCTACACAGTGCTTCTTTTCCCTTAAAAAAAATGTTTAAGGATACTCTTATTTTCCTACTCATATTGAAATACTGCCCCTCAATGAGGCCAAACTTAGATTCACAAAATATTTAGGGGTAGGTGTACCCCTCAGAAAGAAAGCACTGGCTTCACATATTAGGCGGTAGACTCCTAATCTGGTGAGCGGGGTTCGCGTCTCCGCTCCTCCACATGCAGCTGCTGGGTGACCTTGGGCCAGTCACACTTCTTTGAAGTCTCTCAGCCCCACTCACCTCACAGAGTGTTTGTTGTGGGGGAGGAAGGGAAAGGAGAATGTTAGCCGCTTTGAGACTCCTTAAAGGGAGTGAAAGGCGGGATATCAAATCCAAACTCCTCCTCCTCCTCTTCTTCTTCTTCTTCTTCTTCTTCTTCTTCTTCTTCTTCTTGGCTCTGGCTGCATCAACTGTTGGTCTCTGTACCTTCTACCAGGACTGTCCAAATTGTCTGTTATTTGCAATATAATGCAAAAAACCCCAACCCTTTATAATATACTTGTTAGGAGATATGTGCTCTAAAATCTGGCAAATTCTCATGATTGTTTTTAAAGAGAAAAAAGCTCCACAAATTGATGCAGAAATGCAGAGAACTAAATTGAAAATTGAAAGATGAGAAACTGAAAGAAGCCAAAATCGACATGTTGATCCATCCTTGTCCCAATAGCAAACAACCTTTGAATTAAACAGAAGGGAAGGGAAGGTAAAGGTAAAGGGAATTCACAACTGTGACGGGGGGGGGGCGAATACATATGGGAAGCTGAATAAACTGAATGCCTCTGAATTATATCCTTCTCACCCTGTGAAAAGTTCTTTCCCCATGTTCTGCAGTGTTGAGTAATTTCTGTGCCATTACTGTGTAATATACACATTGCTGTGAAAATCTGTAGATCTTACATATTCATTTGGAAAAGCAAAGTGGTGGGTCAAAATGATTACATATTTTTCGGTGCATAGCCAATTGAATATTAAAAAATGTGATCCTTTTGTATTTCTTTTCCAGTAGTGCAGAACAAAATAGTGTTCTACCCAACTGTTCAACAAAAACCCAAGCTTCTTAAATGAATGTTTGTTTTTAGTCCCTTGAGGTTTGCTCGTTAATTTGGCCTCCCCCCTTTCTCTCATTTGATCTGCATCAAGTATCCTGCTGGGGTGAGATTATGACAAGGCTGGTTTTAAGACAATCAATCTTGATTTAAAATGGCTAATGATGGAGAGACAGGAATCTATGAATAATTGGAGTGATAGCATGTTAAGAACTGCTGTGCCATCTTACTGTAGCTACTGTAACTGAAGGGAGCTCCCAAAACTTGGTGAATGAATGTAGACAGTTTCATGTGAATGCTCACAATCCCATATGAATATGGGAAACCTTAAAAGTTAGGTGTCAATTTATTCAGACATAAATGCTGCCAGGAACCTAAATTTATTCCATTATACATACTATTTATAAGCAGCTGTATAGAAGACATTATCTGGGTGACTTAAAAGATCAAAAATAAGATTAAAACAATTATAATTAACCCTTCAAAAAGAGAATGCAAAAAACCCCCACAAGTTTTAAAAAAGCCAACTTTATAAACAGAGTGAAGAGGAACACAGTTCTGTGGCATTAAATCAATTAAAAACAAAGAGCAGAATTATATATATATATATATCACAGAGCTAAAGAGCTGCTCAGGAAAGCGGCAGAATTTGTTCGGTCGGCTTTTTGCCACAAACCAATCCAATACTCTCAAACTTCCTTACACATCAGAATACAATTTCCAAACAGAATGCACACCTCTTTGGATTTTGCAGTGCATTTTGAGTTTAAGAAGAGTGTGTACCAAAACCATATTTTATGGAAAAGTTATATGTAAAATGCATGTTTTACTGGTGAATGCACTGAAAAGTGTGTATTTTTATATTTAAAAAGTGTGCACCAAAATGAATTTCCAGGCATTCTTATGTCTGTCAAAATCCAGATGTTGTGGTTTTGACAATATGTATTTAAGTACAGTTTTGCATGTGATTTTTTTAAAAAAAAACTTCTTATCTATGTAATTGATCTAATTCAGAAATGGGACACACCAGGCGTAAGCCAAGCCTTATGAGGAACAGTTGAAGGAGCTGGGTATGTTAAGCCTGGAAAAGAGGAGACTGGGATGAGATATCATAGTCATCTTCAAATATCTAAAGGGCTGCCGCATGGAAGATGGAACCAGTTTGTTTTCTCTTGTTCCGGAGGGTAGAACCTGAACCAATGGCTTTAAGTTACAAAAAAGGAGATTCTGACTAAACATACGGGGAAACTTTCTGACGGTAAGAGCTGTTCGACAGTGAAACAGTCTCCCTCAAGAGGCTGTGGATTCTCCTTCTTTGGCCATCTGTCATGGATGCTTTAGCTGAGATTCCTGCATTGCAGGGGGTTGGACTAGATGACCCTTGGGTCATTTCCAACTCTAAGATTCTGTGATTCTATGACTTATGAATGAACATAAGCTAAAGCTAGCGTCAACCAGAAATAGATTGATCTGTTCATCCCTGAGATTTACACATTTCAGCAATGTTATATGCAGCCCTATTTATCAAAGCATTTCTCTTTCACATTAGTAATTTATCAGTCTTTCCCTCTTGTATGGTAGGCAGATGAATTTCTATCACACTTACCTTCTACAGACTGGAATGAATAGTATATGGACTTCTAACAAGGGTGGAAATGCATAGCCATATCCTGTTATCTCGTTTCCTCTTTTTTACCTCCTCCTCCCCCCCCCCCGCCCCGCCGCACCTCCTGGAATAAGGAGACAGTGATGCATCTTTCTTTTGTCTTTTTACATTGGGGAAAGGGAAAGGGAACTTCAAACACAATAAATTAAACATAGAACCCTCACCTACCTTTTCCACCCCCTCCTCACACATAAGGAAACAATCATTCTTGCAAGAATATGTTTTGGTATTATTTATTACGGAGGTGGAGGAGAGGAGTGTTGCCAAATGCATGTAAGAAAAGATGCTGACATCATGTGGCTGATAGCTTTGGTCTCCTTCTTTGTGCTTCCCCCAATTCATGAAACAAATGGTCAGAGTCAGTCCAAGTATAACAAAAGCCATACCCTCCAACTTTTATCTGATGAAAAATAGGGGCATCCCATTCCATAAGTATGATTTTACTATTTATACCCCTCTGGGCAACTTCCAACATATATAAAAACATAATAAAACATTAAGCATAAAAAACTTTCCTGTATAGGGCTGCCCTCAGATGGCTCAGGGGTCAGATAACTCCATACCCTCCAACACTTCTCCAATGAGAACAGGAACATCCTAAGGAAAAGTGGGACATTCCGAGATCAAATCAGAAACCAAGATGGCTTCTCTAAGTCAGGGACATACCTGGAAAATAGGGACACCTAAAGGGCCTGCAAAGAGACAAACTGAGTAGCAGAGTTTATTGTTGCCCCAAGGCACAGAGGAAGGAAAAACTGCAATGTATGGGACATGGTTCAGCAGCCTTGCTAGAGCTAAGCAGGTCAGAATCTGGCCCGCATGCTGCTTTGAGCTGTGTCTATCATTCTCACCATAACACTGAGACAGGAGACTCTCTTCCTTGTCCAGAGCTGTGATGGGGAAGAAAAGAAAAAGCCATTCCAAAGAGATACTTCTTCTTGCCCATCTGTGAATAAGGTCTTAGAGACAGGAAACAGGAAGGAGTGCTCCTTCCTATTTTCCGACACTTTCTAGGGGCCCTTCCACACATTGTGTTTCTTGTCCGTTCATGATTATTTCTGCTCATGATGGTATTGGGGCAGATATTTGAGATCCTTCCCACTTTTAATACTGTCTCAGCCTTGGCTTGAGGCCAAACATCTTGCTTCATTTCCAATCAGTCTTTGTCCTGTTGCTTCCTGCTGAAATCCTGTAACTTTTCATACCCCAGGTTTTCCTGGGTTGCTCTTGATGCTGTTGTCCTGTTTTTGCTGACATGCAGTGCAGGAGCACCCCTCCAGACGGCAATAATATGGGGAAGCATCTCAGAGCAACGAATAAAGTGGCATGGTGCATTTATGGACCAATAGGAATCTGCCGCTGATGCACTATTATTGTGTCAATGACATGTTGCAGAATACACCAACGAAAGATCACCAGTCTGGCAAGGTCCGTAACCTTTTAATCATGGTGCTACACCAGAGGGAAAAGGGATGCGGGTGGTGCTGTGGGTTAAACCACAGAGTCTAGGACTTGCCGATCAGAAGGTCGGTGGTTCGAATCCCCGCGACGGGGTGAGCTCCCATTGTTCAGTCCCTGCTCCTGCCAACCTAGCAGTTTGAAAGCACGTCAAAGTGCAAGTAGATAAATAGGTACCGCTCTGGTGGGAAGGTAAACGGCGTTTCTGTGCACTGCTCTGGTTTGCCAGAAGTGGCTTAGTCATGCTGGCCACATGACCCGGAAGCTGTACGCCGGCTTCCTCAGCCAATAAAGCGAGATGAGCGCCGCAATCCCAGAGTCAATCACGACTGGACCTAATGGTCAGGGGTCCTTACACCAGAGGGAAAAGTGGTGCTTTTTGGAGAAATGTCCAACTTTGAAGGGCCACCAAAAACTGTTCTGAGGGCCAGATTCAGGCTGCAGGTCTTCTACCGCTGCTCAAGAATAATTCAGATTTCATGTCATCCTCTTTATACGGCAGAGTAAAGGTTGACTCAGTCCTCATTTCAGCTTTGTTCAATACATTAAAACTTGGGGATTTTGGTTTAACACCAGGGCTCTGTCATTTCCAGACCTTGATCAGGAGCAAACATTATCTCTGGACCTCAAGCAGTGAATGCTGGATAGGGTTTGCAGAGGTTTTGGTTGAAATTCTGAGTGCATTGCTTTCATTCCTCCCCCAGTCAGCTCCAAAAGGGATCCAGGCAGAGGAGCATTTGCATGGGATTTGGAAAAGTTGGCAAGAAGCCATTTCCGGTGCTTCTTAAACATATGACAGTAATGTGGAGAAGTGGGTGGATAATATATCAGGCCTGCCAGTAGTGGGTGTGGCCAAAGGGGGGAAAGGGTAAAGGTAAAGGGACCCCTGACAGTTATGTGAAGTAGTGTCTCCACCCCCATCGTTCTACCTGGACACTGAGGTCCAGTGCCGAGGGCCTTCTGGTGGTTCCCTCACTGCGAGAAGCCATGTTACAGGGAACCAGGCAGAGGGCCTTCTCGGTAGTGGCACCCGCCCTGTGGAACGCACTCCCACCAGATGTCAAAGAGAACAACTACCAGACTTTTAGAAGACATCTGAAGGCAGCCCTGTTTAGGGAAGTTTTTAATGTTTGATGCATTACTGTATTTTAATATTTTGTTGGAAGCCGCCCAGAGTGGCTGGGGAAGCCCAGCCAGATGAGCGGGGTATAAATAAATAAATTATTATTATTATTATGTGCAGTCATTAACGACTCTGGAGTTGTGGCGCTCACCTTGCTTTACAGGCTGAGGGAGGCAGTGTTTGTCCGCTTCCGCAGACAGTTTTTTCCAGGGCATGTGGCCAGCATGACTAAGCCGCTTCTGGTAAAGCCAGAGCAGCACACAGAAACGCCGTTTAGCTTCCCACCAGAGCAGTACCTATTTATCTCCTTGCACTGCGTGCTTTCGAACTGCTAGGTAGGCAGGAGCTGGGACCAAACAACGGGAGCTCACTCCAATCGTGGGGCCTCGAACTGCTGACCTTCCGATCAGCAAGTCCAAGCAGTTTAAACCACAGCGCCACCCACATTCCCAAAGGGAGGAAAACAGGGGCAAAAATGCTACTGTTACTTTGGCACCATATGCTACATTCCAGTCATGCAAAACTCAGAGCTTTTTATGAATAGAGAGGCCATGGGCCTGAGGTCTCCTACCCTGCCTAGGCGATCATCCTTGTTTTGAAAGGGAGAGAATTGTCATGGGTGGTCTGCAGTTTGCGCCATTGTCCCTACTCTGTAATGCTTTGCGCATATATATATATATATATCACATAGCACTGTAACAGATAATGACGTGAATGGAATGGTTTGCAGCCAGGATATTTATAATGCCCCTCAAGCGACATAAGCATGGTAACTGCAAGCCGAGAAGAGCAGCATCAACACAGATGGGCTCATGATAAATTAGACTTGGTTGAAGCCACCTATGGATAAATGAAATTACTGACTGGCAGTAGTTGCCTGACCTGTATCCATCAAAATGTCAGATCAGATATTGGTAGACAGCAGGTATGCACCTTGGAAAGAACGGGGCATGCATTAATCTCTGACATGCCTTCATGCTGTTGCAGGTAATTGTGAGACAGTGGGGCTTGTTTCAGATTACCGGTTCTGCCACACAAAAACCACACACCTAGTTAAAGTGAGCGTTATAACTGCTTTTCTTAGAACCTGCGGTCCAGAAAGGCATTTCCTTATTATCTGCATATATTTTAACATTGCATCTTAAGAAGAGCTTAAAAGATAAATGGTGCAACTTTATGCGGATGTTTTAAACGATCCCTTGCAATTTGGAAGGCAATTATTCTTCTGGTACTGAATTTGGTTCAAACAATCCATGGAAAATATAATACTCTGTATCCAATCCAATGCACTTATAATGCTGCACTTCATAAAGCAACTTCCATAGAACCCTATTAAATTTTGTGGAAGCCATAAAATACTCAGTACTTTTATTAGGAAACACCTACATCAATGTGAGACGCAGATGTCGAATTCGCCTTCCCCTAAAAACCATGTTCATAAACTCAGTATAGACATGGGAGGGATTTTGTTCATCTGTGCACTAGCTTAGTTGGGGATGAGCTTCTTTCTATCCTTCCATTCTGTTCTTGTTCCTTGGACTCACTCATTCTACTTCTTCTGCTTTAATCCTAGCTTGATTGGGAAAATCTCTAAAATTAATTTCCTGAATGTGAGATTGCACAGTTTGTCGTAGACTTTAATTTCTTCAGTTCCTATGCATACATGGCCCTGATCTGGTGGAACACTCTGTCACAAGAGACTAGGGCCCTGCGGGACTTGACATCTTTCCGCAGCACCTGCAAGATGGAGCTGTTCCACCAGGCCTTTGGCCAGGGCACAGTCTGACCCCCTCCTTTGGTAATCCTCACAGAACTCTAGCCCAATGGTTGCCATTAATTTGATTTTGAACTGATTTTAAAATGTATTGATTTTAGAATGCTGTGTTACTTTTATTGTTGTAGCCGCTCTGAGCCCACCTTCGGCTGGGGAGGGCGGAATACAAATTATTATTATTATTATTATTATTATTATTATTATTATTATTATTATTATTATTATTATATTCCCTGCCCCCATTTGTCACCAATGAACATTTTACATTGATATAACACTGCCAAGAGGGATTCTTGATTTGATCATATGTATTGCATGAATATTACTCCTTTTCTTTGCTGATTTTGCTGATGTACACATGCAATTCTGCACACTGGTTGAGCCATAAAACAACAATAATTTCTTCATATACACTATCACATTCTGATTGATTTTCTGCAGTATTTGACTTGAGGATAAGTGCCTGAAGCCTGGAAACCATTTTTAAACACACCCTGAAATCTCAACAAAATGCAAAACGAGGAGTGGGATTCACATGTGCCAGAAAAAAACAGGACCGCCCCTTGGGGGGGGGGGGAGGGAGGGAGAGAGAGAGAGAGAGAGAGAGAGAGAGAGACCTCCTTGGAATAAATATATCCATGGAGAATTTGTCAGTCAGCAGCCACAATTCTGGAACTCTACACTGTGCCACATCTGTATAGGGTAAGCTATATAGATTGCTCTTCTCCATTTAGTGGAAAATTGCTGCATGGTTCTGCAGCTTTAGGAATTAAATTTCAATGATCAGTTACTAAATATAACCTACCTTTACAATGTGGCAGTTCTCTTGGCCTCACTCCATGCCAGTCAGCACATGGGATTCTGGTCTAGAGGCTGGCAAGGGTGGAATCTGGCAATCTCTGTAATGGAAATCTCCTTCCCTCCAAGTGGAAAGCTTGCATGCTGGGTAGGCGCAGTGGTGGGCTGGGAAGGGAAACCTCCCCCCCCCCCATGTGTGTGCAAGGATCTCCTGGATCAACACATTAGGAATTAGTAATGACAAGTTATTTACTTTCAAAGGAAGACAAGGGATTACAAGAAAGGAAGCCGAATGAACATAATTCTGAAGTGGATATTTCAAGGAAATCTCTAGATACATGCAGTATTGTTCTGGCATGGGTTAAATAAATGTTATGCAAATAGTTAGTTGAACAGCATGAAGCATAACTAACATTTGGCAATTAGTGCTAAGCAGAGTCTCTATAAATATTTGGAGATAATAAACACCAAGAAGGTAGCTTAATGCTAGCAATGTGCTTTGATGATGAGAAGCACTTTAATAGCAGGAAGCAAGGATGCATTATCCTTAGGGGGGAAAGGAATTTTATTTGGAGATACAAACGCTGGAGCAGTGAACAGCTGCATCAAAGAGCCACCTTTTCATATCATCGCCAGGGCAATCCTAGGCATGTCTACACAGAAGTCCCAGTGGGTTCAGTGGGGCCTACTCTGGGGAAAATGTGAATAGGACAGAAATCCTTTGCATTTTCCAAAAACCCGACATCCGAAATGTAGCTTTCCACACCAGTAGGTAGTGTACATGCAAATTTAGGGTTAAACTAGACATGTCATTTGTAACATTCCCCCTTTGTGAATGCAATGTGTGGGGTGATTCATGGTCCCAAGTTTATTATTTAATTTATTATAGTGATATACCACCTTTTCCTGGTGGTGCACCTGGCTCTCCTCAACCCATTTTATCCTCACAACAACCCTGTGAGGTAGGTTAGGCAGACAGATAGTGAATGGGTCAAGATTGCCCAATGAGCGTCATGGCAAAGTAGGGATTCAAACTATGGTCTCCCACAATTCAAAGTGTTGGTGCTGACCTTTAAAGCCCCAAACGGCCTCGGCCCAGTATACCTGAAGGAGCGTCTCAACCCCCATCGTTCAGCCCGGACACTGAGGTCCAGCGCCGAGGGCCTTCTGGCGGTTCCCTCATTGCGAGAAGCAAAGCTACAGGGAACCAGGCAGAGGGCCTTCTCAGTAGTGGTGCCCGCTCTGTGGAACGCCCTCCCACCAGATGTCAAAGAGATAAACAACTATCTGACATTTAGAAAAAATCTGAAGGCAGCCCTGTTCAGGGAAGTTTTTAATGTGTGACATTTTGATGTATTTTAAATCTTTGTTGGAAGCTGCCCAGAGTGGCTGGGAAAACCCAGCCAGATGGGCTGGGTACAAATAATAAATTATTATTATTACTCAGGCTTGGGTCCCTTAATGACAACCATTATTATTATTATTATTATTATTATTATATGTGAGAGCAAACAATATCACTTACCCTTCCTATTCACCTGCCATCTTGGCTGTAGAAAGAGAACATATGTTGAATAGGTCAGGAATACACACCTGCTGCTTCAGAAGCACAAACATAATGGCAGGGTGAGCTCAACAAGATTTGATGAGAGAAGCTTTGTAGTGAACAGTGTCATAGCTAGATTTAGGAGGACCCTCAGGCAAGCCACCCTCCATGGTTCCACTCAACCATTGATCCTGCCTCCATATTGCACCAGGTCCAGGAGACTCCTGCTGGGGTGAGGAACCTCAGCAGATGCCCAACCTTACTAGGCCTTGGTAGTGAGGATCAATTCTGCTAGGAGGTTATCAATTTTTTCTATTCAGGCCCACAGTCATTGTTTCACAAGGCCATAGGAAAGACTCTATTTATTTAAGGACTTTAAAAAAGAGCTACAGCGACTAATGAAGTTTGACAGAACAGATTTATATACTGGACAACTACACAGAAAAACTATTGTGAGAAGAGCAATATGAACGTACATTTTCCTCCATAGCAAAAAAGATAATATTTGGATTTTTATATTATTCTGTCTAACCTTTTGCCAAACTAGAACTCTGAACATAAGATGCACTGTCTCCAAATTTAGGCTGTAGGTTTTGGATATGATACAATTTAACAAAAAATATATATCTTTGGGCTTGTTTTCATTTTATTCACGTTGACTGGCCCCCATTCAAGTCCCCCAAGAGCCGCTCTGAACAAACGAAGCTTTGACGGCACCAGTTATCTAGTGGAAGGTGGAGCATGGACAGAAGCAGAGACGGCCTTGGATTCAATTCTTTCCTCCACACTCCACCTCTGAATAAGTGTTGAGCATTGTCACAGTTTAGCTATTTGAGACCTACACATGATCTCAACCCAGTCGTTGGCATTCCTTGAACAGTGCTCTGTACGAGGATCTGGCCACAGTAACTGTTAACACTGGGAAAGAGTCACAGCTCAGTGATGAAGCACAACTTTTGCACACAAAATTTTCCACACCCAATCCTTGGCTTCAGTAGGTAGGGCTGGAAATAGCTCTTGTCTGTAACCTTGTCTGTAACCTCTGCCTGTCACTGTAGACTAAAAGAAATGGGTGGACTCATCTGACTCTCAGAAGGCAGTTTTCTATTAATGATTTCTAAATCTGGGCTCTCCCCATCCCATGCTGAATCTTTCATATAATCATAGAGTTGGCCCAGTATACCTGAAGGAACATCTCCTCCTCTGAGGGTCTTCTGCTGGTTCCCTCACTGTGAGAAGTGAAGTTACAGGGAACCAGGCAGAGGGCCTTCTTGGCAGTAGCATCTTCCTTGTGAAATGTCCTCTCTTCAAATGTCAAAGAGATAAAGAACTACATAATTTTTAGAAGACATCTGAGGGCATCCCTGTATCAGGAGTGGCTGGAGAAACCCAGCCAGATGGGCGGGGTATAATCATCACAACTTCCTGCAGTGCAGACATATGCAGCTGTCCTTTATAGGGGATTGTACATGCAACCTTGGCACTATCAGCACCATACTCTAATCAACTGAGCTATTAGACTTTCTTTTTCCACATATGAATTACATCTCACTGGACTGGTGTGTGTTGTTACTACAGTGGTACCTCGGGTTACATACACTTCAGGTTACATACACTTCAGGTTACAGACTCCGCTAACCCAGAAATATTACCTCGGGTTAAGAACTTTGCTTCAGGATGAGAACAGAAATCGTGCTCCGGCGGCGCGGCGGCAGTGGGAGGCCCCATTAGCTAAAGTGGTGTTTCAGGTTAAGAACGGACCTCCGGAATGAATTAAGTACTTAACCCGAGGTACCACTGTATAAGTAGCTTTCTCGTCTACCATATTTCCAAGCTGCAAACATCTCTCCACACTACATCTACTGAATTGAATTCACTCGAAATTTGACATTAACTTTGTGGTTGGCCAGTTGCAATAAATTTAAAGAGGTTCATGGCTATTATTCAAAGGACTCTAGGGTAGTTTGCACATGCATTTTCCTCACATGATGATTGATGCATTGCATGATGACTTCCATTTGTGAATGAACCATCCGGTACTACAGACAGATCACTGCAGAAAAATTCCAGTTATATTGGATAAGAAGGGCCAGATAGTAAATAAATAAATCTCTAGCTAGCTAGATGGATGTATTGTTCTACCTAGCTCACTAGCTAGTGATCAGTCTAAACAATTAGTCCAAACAGAGAACATCACAAAGAACATTTCAAATGGAAAGCACAGCAGGGGTTTGCAGAGCTCATGTTACATTAAGCAACCTGAAATAAAAAGCATTATAGCTCAATCTTGTGTGTGCTTATTCAGAAGTGAGTCTCATCTGAGCTGAGTGGTGCTCACACTCCAGAAAGTGTGCACAGGAATGCAGTCAAATTCTGTACCTGTCTACTCAAAGGCAAGCCCCACTGGATTCAATAGATATTACTCCTGGATATCAGATTGCCGTTGCAATGATAGGTTTTCAGCATACATTGGAAGTATATATATTGGGACATATCTTCATATTTCTATTCTTTGAAAATCTTTTGGAAACATAACAAAAGACAAGATGTTTGATTCTGATTCTTCTGATCTAAATTTCCTCAACCCTTCTAGATTTTAAAATCCCTTTTCAAAGGGATCAAGTGTAGGAAAGGCATCTGAAATGCATAAGAAAAGGCTTAGATTCTAGACTGCATTCTAGAGGAAATCTGAAGGTCAAAGCCAGTTCTTTTCATTACCTTTACCTTCTGAGAGTTCAGTGATCATAGAATTGTTCTTCTGCACTCAAGAAAGCATCGTCAGCATTCCAACAATGAAACCGTATCTCTCTCATCTTGTACATAATTTCTTGACCCAAATTTATGGTGATACTCCTGTTGCTATGGGAAGATACAAAGGCTGCAGAATTGGGAATAGCCCAGTTCATTCTTGTGTGATGCAAATAAAGTAAGTGGCCTTAGATTAAGGATGAGAATATTGATTTCATCCCTTCTGTTCAGTTATTGCTCTTTGGGTATACTCTGCCCTGGATTCTACTGCTTCTGAAATCTGTTTGCAATGAAGATAGTTTCAAAAAGGATTCTTGGAGCTGGAGCATGGGCCACCTGCCCCACCTGCCAGATCTTTTCCTTCAGCTATTTTTTGTCTCCCTGCTCTCCATGATTCACACATGTTGTTGTTGTTTAGTCGTTCAGTCGTGTCCGACTCTTCGTGACCCCATGGACCAGAGCACGCCAGGCACTCCTGTCTTCCACTGCCACCCGCAGTTTGGTCAGATTCATGTTTGTAGCTTCAAGAACACTGTCTAACCATCTCGTCCTCTGTCGTCCTCTTCTCCTTGTGCCCTCCATCTTTCCCAACATCAGGGTCTTTTCCAGGGAGTCTTCTCTTCTCATGAGGTGGCCAAAGTATTGGAGCCTCAGCTTCACGATCTGTCGTGAGCATTCAGGGCTGATTTCCTTAAGAATGGATGTGTTTGATCTTCTTGCAGTCCATGGGACTCTCAAGAGTCTCCTCCAGCACCATAATTCAAAAGCGTCAATTCTTTGGCGATCAGCCTTCTTTATGGTCCAGCTCTCACTTCCATATGCACTGGCAAATTAAGAAGTTAAGCAATATTGATGTGATTGTATATCTGACCCCATCAAGATTATGTCTGTGTAATTCTTTTTTCTTTCTAAATGTCATCACACACTCCAGAGCATTGCTTGAACACCACAGAAATTGACTTTTGATACAACCAGTGCTTTTTTCCTTTAAAAAAAATGTTTAGGGGTACTCTCATTTTCCTACTCATATTGAATTACCGCCCCTCAATGAGGCCAAACTTAGATTCACAAATTGTTTAGGGGTATGCATCTCCCTGCGTCCCCACAGAAAAAAGCACTGGAAACAACCATAGATACTACCACATCATGAATGCTTTTTGAAGGGAAAGGAGCAGTGGTTTATCAGTGCAGAGGGATAAAAAGTGAACTGAAGTTTCCTACAAGCTGTGGAGTTATGCCATGAAGATACAGCTATGGGGCAAAAGTCCAGAGCCTCACACAGAAGAGAGCAGACGAGTCTCCCAACGCAGGAAAGCTAGTATACGACATTTCAAAGTAATGTGCAGTGGCATCTAAATGCCCCTTGCCCATAAGAGTATGATGTCCACAGGATAAAATTACCAGACTGTACTGCTGAAGCTGTGCGGACAGTACTTTTTACCAAAGTTGAAAATAAAATATGGAACAATGAGGGATCCATAATTAATTGGCCCCACTTCACAAACCAGATAAGGCAATTCAGAGCTCAAAATCTAGGTAGAAATAAAGAAGTCATGGGGGAGGCACAGCATCAATATCTGAAACAGATGCCAGAGACTATCCAGATTCCATCCAGATCCATTTGTTTTGGGCTTGGATATTCTGTGGAACACCTCTGGCTTTATAGACACATTTCCCATTAAATAATAAATAATCTCACTTTGTGGGGGGAAAGCATGAACATAAATGTTAAACTGGACAAATTCTGGGTCAGAGACATTGTGGACAGTGACACAACTAGTGGAGAAGGTTGCTTAATATAGAGAAAGACATAAAAAACAGAGTGGAGACAAGGGAATTATGTGATTCAGATTGCCTTGCTGGATTCGGGAATTTAATTCAGCAAAGTAATCCAAGTCACAACTCCTTTGGGGCTGATCAGACCTTCTTCATGGGGATACTGGCTGCCAAATGTAACTCATGGAATAGGAATTCAAATCACCCTTAGATTCAGAAAGGGTCCACTCTGACTCATGATTGGGTTTTGCATCTGTTCCTTTTTTTTCTGTTCTCCATGATTATGTGAAGAAATTAGAAATGTGATAACCTTTTTTGTCCCACAGGTCACTGTTGATATGAACACTATTTTGATATGTTAGTTTTGGACCTGTGAGAGGCTTGGCTTGAATGCATTTGTTCTCACATTATTCATGACTCTTGTCTTTTTCCACAGGGAAAACAGAAAAGGTATCTTTTAGTCTCAGAGCTGGATTAAACAGGGCAAAATGGATTTTAGTCTATAGAAGTGTCTTTCCATTCCACTTGGCTACTCATTGGAAATGCATCTCGCAAACTACATAGGAGGACAGGGCTGTCATGGAGACCACGTTTCTGCCAATGGCTTCTGTCCAAAACCATTTTCCTTCTGATTGGGAAGAAATGTCTCAGCAGCTACTGCCAATATTGTTTCCTTCTGGCGTGTCAAGAAAATGATGCTCCCGCAAACATGGGCACTTAAATCCTGGCATGCCAAATGTTGAATGAGCACAGAATTATCTCACGTTACAGCAGGTTCCACTAAGAAGCAACAATTTCACTGCACTGAAAGAACATAATTTGGTACTTAAGTAGTACAAGCAACAGCAAATACATCAGTGGCCTTATACAACACACATGCTTGTCCTCTTAACCTGAAGCTCATAGTGGATTTGTTTTGAAACATTCTCCACAAGGATTCTTTCTTTATGCCTCAGATGCGAAATATTCCCTGAATTTATATATTAAATTTAGCATCCTAACTTTCACCTTGCAAGGAAAGACACTCCCAAGATACCATAGACAACAAGTGAGGTTCCTGCAGGCTGCAGGTGGACAAATGTTGTCCCCATCTTCAAAAGGAGACAATAGAAAGCCCATGTAACTTCTGGCCAGTCAACTTGGTGTCAATACCAGAAAATGTCCTAGAACAGATAATTAAGCAGTCAGTCTATAAGCACTTGGAAAAGGATGTTGTGATTACTAAGACCAAGCATGACTACCTCAAAAATAAGCCATGCCAGGAAAATCTCATTTCTTTTTCTGATTGAGTTACTAGCTTGGTGGATCAGGGGAATGCTATGGATGCAGTGTATCTTGATTTTAGTAAGGCTTTTGACAAAGTCCCTCATGATATTCTTGTGAAGAAGCCGGTAAAATATGGGCTAGACAAGGTAACTGTAAGGTGGATTTGTAGCTGGTTGACTGACTGAACCCAAAGAGTGCTCACTCATGGATGCTTTCATTGACATTTCTGCATTGCAGGACATTGGAATAGATGACTCTCAGGGTCCCTTCCAACTCTACAGTTCTATGATTCTGTGATTAAATAGGAAGGAGAGACAATTTGGCTTTACCAAAACCATTCATGTTAAAATTGGGGAACTATCCTATGAATTATTTTCTAAGGGGAGGAGAGATTCTCCACCATTTTCTTGGAGATAGGGCTCATCATTAGCTCTTTCAGTGGCATAGTGTCTTTCTCTCTCTCCCACCTTGACAATCTCTCTTCTGTTTGTTTTTGTTAGAACTGGAAACATGTTGCCACCCTGGCCACCATTTTGCCTTCTCTACTATGGCTTGGGCCTAGTATGGTTCCAGGACAGTGGGGAGAAGTGGGTAAATGGCACCCATCACAAAAACAATACAAAAGAATGACAGAGAACATTTAGCAAAATGGCCTTCATTTTCAGGGTGCGTTGTGTTTGTGTGTGGATATGAACATTCTCTGAAATGTTCTTAGGAAAAAGTCTTTTCTGAGAAATTTCAGCCTGGTTCCTGGTTCAAGCCATAAGTCTGCAGGCCCATGTCTATTCTACCCTGGGGATTGGTATTCAAAACTGTTTCTCCAGCTACCAATCTTCCAAAAAAGCTCCTTCATTAGCAAGCATCAAGTCTGAGTAGGATGCAATTTGAAAGGAATCTATTAGCCATTCTACCATGGTAGGGAGGAAAACAGGCAGAGAAAAATATTTTCCCCGATGTTAATCTTTTCCCTATTTGGACACCCACCATAATTTAGCTTGAGCTTGTTATTGATCTCTCACTGATGATACAAAACCCCATGGAAAAGCTCTGATGGCTGATGGGAAGGCCCTCCCAACTGTGGACCAGAGGTTAACATCCCTTTAATTAATACAAGGGAGACGCTCAAGATTAATATATCAGCTGGAACCAAGGCAAAGATGCATCATGATGCTTTAGCTGCTGTTACAGGCTTCTAAATGGCAGGTGTTTCTGAGCCAAGTGCAGCGTGCTCCCTGGGTATTGGTCAGAAACCCATAAGTTCCATTATGACAGGTATATGTGGGATGTTTGAGTTCAGAACAGCATGTGGATATCCATGATGGAACTGCATAGGAGGTGAGAGGTAAGGACTCACTCCTGTTCACTTTTCAAATATGTAGCTCAAGGAAACGAGCCTGCATTTCTCACTTTGTTCTCTAAGAACATAGACTGGATCATAGACTGGAACATGAGCTTTTCCCCTCTGAGTTTTATAATAGTGGGTCAAACCAAATGTGGCCAGATTGTTTTGCTTATTAGCTGCTCCCATGTGGCATGCTCTGAAGAGTGCAGAAATGGTAAGAGAGCATGGCGAATCTTTTTCTCTCATGCCCTTTCTCTAAACTAAGTAGCAGCAGCAGTATTAATATCTACAATGCAGATGTTTTCAATGAACCACAGTTAAGCAGGACATTTTGGTTCCCAGCTTCAGAAAATGTCAGGATCTTAAACCAAATTTCAACCTGTGCTAGCGTATCCTGGCTTGTGCTGATGCTGATAACCATAATTTCATGGTTCAGACAAAATTGAAACTATGATTAATTGGATACTTTCACACTGCATCCAGGCTCACTGAGAAATGAAGCAGCTACATACATGGGCACAAGCCTCATTGATATTAGTCCTGTGTCGGTTCGCAGCCTTCTGTCTCAGGAAGTAAGGGGAGGGGATGCCTCCCCAAACCATTGGGGAGTTACAGCGCCTGCTGTGGCTGTACAGACCAATACAGGAGAGATATGTTTTGTTGCAGCTGGGGCAGACAAAGTGTCTGGTTGTGCTGAAGCAGCTCTACCATGGCAATTCTTTCTGTACTCCCAGCAGTCCGTCCTCCTCTGGTCACTGCTGTAGATACACAACCTGACTGTGGCACTGTGGTCGTCTACAAGAATCCCCAAGGATGTGTTCTATGGGGAGCTAGCTGTCAGGAGCTCATCCTACACTTGAGTAGGACCCTGGCAGAGACACATGCCCGACTGGTATGTTCTCTCCCTCCTGGTTGATCGTTCGGGAGCTTCAAAAGCTTTTTTCAGCCTGAACATCACAGCGACCGATGCCAACAGACATTGGCACACTTAGGAATCCACAGAGTGTTTGCAGACTCTCAGCAGACTCTCATACACTTCTACACAGACATCAGCAACTCAGCATTTTGGCTAATCTACTTTTTTTTACATATAAACACACAGAGAGCACTGCAACATGGCTCCCTCTCTCTCTCTAGCATCTCTCTCTCTAGCATCAGACAGCAAAGAGAAAAGGACAAAGGACAATAGTCCCCCTTCAGGAAACACAGTAACGCAAACATCCTGTCTCCGTCACTTCCCACACTGTGGAGTCAAAACATACACCATCATGTGATAGACAACAATCCCATGACTGAAATCACAGAGCAGGAATCTTAACACTGGCATCAGCCACCAGGCCTGTCGGCAAACCAACTCTGTTTTACAATGTCTGCAAATGTGACATGAAGGTTGGCAACATAAATGCAATGTAGGATTTCATTAACATGGCCAATCTGTTTGGGGGTGGGGGATTGGAGATTAAACTTTGTGCTCCTTGCATTCATGGCTCCTATTCAAGGACAGCAGGATAATCTTTTTTCCCAATTCCCACTTCCAACTGTAGCCCCCAATCCCACCTTTTACAATGTTTTGCAAAGTCTCCTAACTCCCAGATTTTCAGAAGACATAGGGGGTTGCGGTTGGAATAAGAAAGCATGTCTCACCCTACTTTCAACAGAGCATCCCAGGAGCAGAACTCCAGAGGACGTGTGAATCCACTCCTTGCCTCTAGTATTTAACCTCTGAAGACTGTGGATGGCTTTGGCAGTTTCCTGGCAATCTGTTGGCACCGCAGTAGCGAACACTGCTTTCTCATCATCAGGCAGATGAAACTGAACAGCTGCTAAACTTGGGTTCATATCTCTGCTTGTAATTGCCCGAAATTACCACAGCTTGGACGGCTTGGCTTATTTCTAGTAAAACAATCTATAACAGTTTGCAGTAATACGCTGAAGAGAGCTTCGGGGAAATGCTTTGCAAAAAGCACAATTTATTTTCAAGATGGTGTAGGATATCCTCAGCATGTGATGCACTCCATGTTTTGGTACTACACATCAAGAACTCCCTGGAGCCAGCAGGACACACTATGCTTGTGATTAGCTAAGCGGACTCTGAACATCATGTTTGTTGGCATGCAGATGTGCTAAAATGTGTTCCCGGGCAGTTAAACGCAGCAAATCTGCAAACCTCAGTGACTTACAAAGTATTAGGAAGCATTTGTATTGGAGATTGTAGTCCAGAAAATCCTTTTATTATTAGGCTAAGCTGGGTAGCTTTCTTTGTGTGTATGCGCATGTGTACACAGTTTTCTCTTAATTTTATTTAACCTGATCAAATTACTTAATTGTTTAAGGAAGACTAATTCAGATCAGCACAATTTGATTCACTGTGTGCACAACAGAGTGTTCTCCCCATGTGGAAATGATACCAAATGGGTCATACATAGCAAAGAGAAATAATTTTAAAAGGAACTGCAATTTACTTGGCATTTTATATGAGTTTCGGGGCATTTAGAAAGCGCAGTTGAACAAGAAGCAAACATTTTGTGTTGACATCACCATGAGTACTAGACAGTGCATTTCGGAGGTATTTTTCTGTATTGTTAAAAGCCTCCCTCCTGGCATATCCCATCATAACAGTGGCATGAATAAATGTCGGTACCAAACAAATGAAAGTATCAGTGTTTTGAATGTATTGCTAATAGGCATACAACACACTGAATAATTCCTTTTGGATATAGCAGCATTTTTCTTTGGAAAACCTCAAAGCTCTCCATTGTTGTTGTTGAACTACTCATTATAGGGCAGATAAACCTTTGCCATTTTTCACATTTGCACCATGTTTCTGAACTTAGAACTAAAATCCGCCAACATGTACTTTTTGAGGCTTGATAATAACTACGACCTCATTTTTGCTCCCATACTTATTACGTGCTGGACATTTTCAAAGAAGTAAGAACCAAGGAAGAGCCTGCTGGATCAGGCCAATGACCCATCTAATTGACCACCATGTTCTAATAGCGGACAACCAGATGCCTATAGGAAACTCACAATAGGACTCTCCCCACCTAAAGTTTCCAGCAACTGGTATTCAGAGGCATATTGTCTCCGGCAGTGGAGGTAGAACATAGTCATTTGGGTTAGTACCCATAGACAGCCTTACCCTGCATGAAATTGTCCAATCTCCTCTGAAAGCATCCAGGTTGGTTGCTATCACCACTTTCTGTTACAGCAAAAAGTGAAGCTCTGTAATGTCTGAGGAATTATTTCCCTTTGTCTGTCTTGAATCTTCCAACATTCAGCTTTGTTCGATGTCCATGGGGGGGGGGATTCTCTGTCTCTGTGTGTGATTCACCTTCTTGATCTGTTTATTAAAACATGTAACCAATACACCTCCCAAGGTTCTGGGCATTGCTTGCATGTTTTTTTAAGAGAAAGTGTGGGTGGGAAATCACACTGGGAATTATTTGCAGTTTGGAAGCACTTCCCTGGTCCAGAATATCCCCACAAAAGAGGCCTTATCTCATTTTCTAAAGGGTGTGTTGTGTATAACATGGAGTTTGTCCATAAGCGGAAGGGTTTTTTAAAAAAAGAATAATAACAACCCATATCCATTACTTTACTGAAATGAATAAATATAGCAGAGTGGAGGGACTATTTCCAGGTCAGGGCCACACTGCCTCCACTTTCCTCCTTACCACTTTCTTGGCTGACAGGACCAGAGGCAAAAACTGGGTGGAGAAAGGGCTATGAATCTTACCTTTGCCCAATAAGCTACATTCCAGCCACGCAAAAGTCATACACTTCTACACAGAGAGCGACTTCTCCATCCAGGCAAGCAGGAGACATTAAAGCAGTTCAGGAAGACATTCCAGCCACTGATGGACATGGCCTGAAAAGAGAAGGTAGATGTGGCCTCGGGAGAGTCTCAAGAGCTGGAGAGGGAAGCATAAAGTTCCCCACTCCTGGAGCATAGAATTGCGTGGGGGGTGGAGCAATTGTAGAATTTAAGGCTTTTCAGAATTCTAGCCTGAGTGAAGGTTGTATAGTTAGAAAGGCGTGAGAGAGGGATCTCTCTCTCTCTCTTTCTCAACAGAGAAATATGGCAAACCTACCTTAAGCCAGGTGACACCATTGATGCACCTTGCTCAGTGTTGTATACAGTGGTTGGCAGAGGTACTCCAGGGTGTTCAGATAGGGTTCTCTCCCAGCCAATGACTGGGAGTTGCCAAGGACTGAACCAGGAACCCTTTGCATGTAAAGCACATGCTCTGCCTCTGAGCCACAGTCCAGCCTTCTCTTTCTCTCAAACACACTTGAATTACAATATAAATTTTGTCCCAGTTTTATTATTATTCAAGTTTGCATAATACTCATTAGCTTCAGCAACATTTTGCTTCATGCTCATTACAGTATAATTCACTTAAATATTGTCCCTGAGAATACTAGTCTAACTGTACTACAGTTAATGGTGCCCTTGAGAACCTTACAAAGGTGAAATAATAATAATGATCCATTCACTTTCATCCATATCCCACATACTCCACGGATGTGTTGCAAAGCAGCATCTCGTTTAGACACTGGTCTTTCTTGCCCGCCTTTATTTATTTTCCATAAACCAGGAGTGGTGAAACATTTTGACACTGAGAGCCACGTTGGCATCTGGTCAGCCTCCTGGGGCCACATGGCAGAGGTAGGCAGAGCCAGAAGCAAAACACAAGGTTTGACTGGAAAGTCTGGTGAATGGTCACAGAAATCGGACAGTGAGAAATATTCGAACATACATACCTTACAGGCCTTCAAAGTAGGCCCCCTCTGATACCATGCACCATTGACAATGTTCATAGAACTGTTGGAAACTTCTGGAGAAGTCCTCTTTTCGTACTGATTTCAGTTCACTCATCACAGCAGCTTGGACGTGTGAAATGTTGGGAAATCTGTGCCCTTTCAGTGCAGGTTTCAGTTTTGGAAAAAGAAAGAAATCCGGTGGGGTTAGATCAGGAGAATATGCTGGGTGGGACAACTCAGTAACCTCAGTAATGATTTCACGCAGAATATCCAATTCTTCCGCCATCATTTGGACGGACAAACTCCAATCCAACATCAATAACTCACAAACTCTGTCGACATTTGCCACCGTTCTGCTCATCTACGGTCTGCCAGGCCAAGGGTCATCTTTGATGGTTTGCCACCCTTCACAGAAATGCTTAAACCACTCATATACTGTCTTTTGAGTTACAACTTCATCTCTGTACACAAATTGTGAGCATTTTGTGGGTTTCTGTTGCCAATTATATGTTCGAATATTTCTCACTGTGACCATTCACCGAACTTTCCAGTCACACCTTATAGATGAAGCAACAAATTTATCTATCATCTATCTATCTATCTATCTATCATCTATCTATCATCTATCTTTTGTACTTGAGGGTAGTTTCTATTCACACCTCTCTGTCTATCCTCCATGCAGACAAACAAGAGATGCAAGGGGACATTTCAGCCAAGCAAACGCACTCAAGTTCTTCTTGATGTTTGAGTCGGAGTCTCCTTTCTTGTAACTTGAAGCCATTGGTTCGAGTCTTACCCTCCAGAGCAGGAGAAAACAAGCTTGCTCCATCTTCCATGTGACAGCCCTTGAAGTATTTGAAGATGGCGATCATATCTGTCATAGAGGCCCCCTGTGCAAATTAGAATCAAGTGCAATTAGGGTTTTAAATCATGTGGGGAGCCTCCAGGAGTAGAGAAGTGTAGTGAACCCACCACTTAATACTACCAATTAATAATGTGGCAGATCCACTCCCGCTATCTGCCCCCTATTAAATTAAACTTTGGTTCATGAGCAAGGGGCACTTCTCCTTGGTTACCCACTCTTTTAACAATCCTACACTTGAGGTATTCTAATTGATATAAAGGATCACCTCATGCCTTGGTACTGGGCTGGGAGTCTTCTCCCTTCCTGGCTATCCTGAGACCCAGGTAGCTTGAATTCCCACAGGATCTACCTCTCCCGGCTCAAACTCAGCCCTCCCAGAACACTCCTGTCTGTATACCTTTTCCAGACCCTTGACACAGTCTTCCTATCCAAGCTGTGAGGCGCTGTCCTCTCACTATGGATAGTCTCCTCAGTGTGTATGTTTAACTCAGAACCAGTTCTCCCTATCTCACTCCCTATCTCCCAACTCCATTCAAACCCTATGTCTTAACCTGAACCTTAGTCCTATCTCAAAACCAAACCTTAACTACCTCCCTCAGAAAATGCTCCTTTTATTCTCCCTCCCAAAGTTCTGCTCCCTCCCCCCACTGTGGCTAGCCAATCAGTGAGAGGCTCCAGGGGAACTGCATCACCAGATTCTAGTCTGGCTCTGCTGTCCATCACAAGATCTTTGCGCACAAATTCATTCAGGGCTCTAAAGCATGTAGAGATGATGTGCTGGAGGTGGCCTGTCAGTGTGCCCTGCTTCTCCTGTTGACATGCAAGGAGACTGAGTGCCTGAGTAGGGCTTCTGAGTTTCAGTATTATGGGAGAGGGAGAAAAGTGTCTGTCTATCCCCTTTAATCACACCATGCATAATTTTAGAGACCTCTGTTGTGTCCCTCCTCCCATTTCTTAGTCATCTTGTTTTGAAGTTAAAAGAAAGCTTCAAACACATTCAGTGAAATGAATTTATTTACTTAGAATATGCAAAACCCAATTTTCACTTCTACAATGACGCAAGCAGTTTACATATGAAATATACAGCAGTGCAATATAATCAATAAATTTTGATAATTAAAACCAAAAGAGAGCAATAGGAACTCAATACCAGACTGGCAAAAATGATGGGTAAACAAGTAGGTTGTTAATTTCTTGCAGAAGCCATTCAGCTTCTGTGTCTGCCTAGCATCTGCTGCAAGAGCAATCTGCAGGATAGGTAGGTGCCATTACTGAGAAGGTTCTCCACTGCACCGCAGCCAACTCAATGCTTGGAATGAGCGGGTGGTCCTCAACTTTCATTCTGAGTAGACCCATTCAAATTAATAAACCTAACTTTGCCATGTTCATTCATTTCAGTGGGCCTGCTCTGAGTAAGGCTTAGTTGAATACCACTCAAGCAAAATTCAGCTTAGCAAAGTTCCTTGAATTACATCAAAAATCTCAGAACTGTACCTGAAAGTAGTTCCCATAATTGCTGGGTGAAAAGGATGTGACTTAGGTTGGTTTGGGGGTAGAATTATTTCCAGTTTACCATCAGTTTCACCCTCCTACATTACTCTTTAAACTCTTTGGGCCTTTAAGCTTAAGGATCTTAATTGTTGGGGGAAATAAATCAAACAATTCACATTCCACTATGGATGTATCTTGATGTTTACTTAATCTTAAATCTATTTTATATAATCAGCACAGCAGTTTGCAATATTGGAAATGCAGGGGGTTTTTTGTTTTGTTTTTTGCCAGGGATCATTTGGATGAACTTGAATTGAACTGTGAACTGAATGTGATTGTGAATTGGATTTAGTTCCCTTTTTGGACATTGAACTAGAACTACTTGCTTTTTGGAATGAACTTTCCAAGCTCTGAGCCAGAGCAACATATGTTCAGTGTGAGAGTCTCCCCTGCAGTGGACTGACCTGGGCAGTCTGTAAATAAGGAAGAGGTCTTTCACGTAGCTTGGCTTCAAGCTGTTTAGGGTCTTATAAGTCAAGACTAATACATTTAAGCTTACAAGCAAGTATCTGAAAGATCAGAGTTTAAGATCTCACTATTAAACCACTCCTGTGATCATACTCTAACTTTCCCTGTCTGCACTAGCAGAATGTCCAGGCTCCTCATTTTTCCAAGGCCTGAATGCAAAGACGGCTGTTTCTGCAAAGTGGGGAAGGCTGGTGCAGGTCTGGAACATTGAGGCAATGCTGTGCTGTGAATTCCATTTCCAGAACTGTTAAGCCTTGAAGTGCTGAGTTTGAAGATGCCTAAGCTGGCAATTATTATGGCAAATGGAGTGGGACAGAGTCCGTGCCGCCCAAAACTGCTTGGAAAGAATGTGGAAACACATAATAACTAGGGAAGCATGCTACAGGCACTACTTAATTTATTTTTTTATAAAAAAAAATATTGGGGGGCATTTATTTCATCTATAATGGAAATCGAGACTCCTGCCCCCACCCTCGATTTAAAAATGTTCAGAACATCTCATTTTACGCTTGTCGTCAGATCTGGAATGAAAACAGCAGACAAAAGATATGGATTTAACTGCGGCTGCAGTGTTTTATTAAAGGAACTGCAATTTCGATCAACCTTTCTCAAGTAAACTCTGCTCTTAGGGGCTGCCACAATAACATTTACTCAGGATACATTGCAGCTGGTTATCTACTACCACTTGAAATTGCAGAAACTAGCCCACAATCCTGTTCTTGTTTCCAAAACCACATCCCAGGTAAAATTGCTCTAGGGTGTCATCACTCTCAGGCTTCTGCAACATTGCTGTAAGTGCTAAAACTCCCAGAAGATGATGCAAAAAACCCTCATATATGTCCAGCTCTGCTAAGATTGCCAAGCCAAAACTGTTTATTTCAGGTGCCTCTGTGTAGTGCACTAAATAAACGTGACAGCATGCTTTCAGGATAGTTAAAATACATATTATGAGTTTCGACTGCCTTGGTTGCTGTGAATGGGCAGCTGAGCAGTTGGGGACTTTAACAATGTTTAACGTTGCTTGATAACTGGGAATCTCTCTCCAAACTTTGGAATGTAATGCCCATCAGAGTTTGGGAAGGTCATACTCTGCAGGTAGCGTAGGATGACAAAGAAACATTTTTAGAGGCCAAAATATTCCCTCTGCAGTCAAAGCCATCTTTTCTTTTTTCCATGAAGAATGTCATGATGTAATGTCATTCCTATTGGGCCATTCTGTTGACAATGAGTAAAGCCTTCTGCTTCCCCCTTCTGCACCTAGCCGTGGTTATCATAATTGTGAAATAACATTTTAGGCTTCAGTGTGACAAGTGATAATAGGCAGTTAACTCTTATTGGCTATTGCCTTACGATGTAATAGTGCCTTGGAATTCTTCATTTTAAAAGGAGCCGGACAGATGCAGAGTTCCATTATTATTAGATCATGCCTATGGTATCACTGAGAGCTCTCTCAGGCAAAGAGAACTGTTTTCTCCAGAGAAGCTATATGTTTAATCTGGGTCGGAAAGGGCAGCTTCTGTTTTGCTTTTCTGTTCCTTTTCAGCTTGGCAAACATAGCTAAGGTTATGGCAGACACGTGAGACCACTTATTGAGTGTTATAAGAGGACCATTCTGTAGGTAACGTGATACAAAGGCCCCTATGGTAGATATATTCAGTTTTGAGGGGGTAAATAAGCATGTGAAAATCCACATAACTTGTCAGTATTACAGTTTCTTGGGAGCCAGACATGGATATATATACTAAGTCTTTCAAAGTTTTCTTTTTTTTAATGAACTGGGAAATTAGCATGTGAAAATCCACACTGCCTGTCATCACATAGGTTTAAATTACTCACAGGCTGGTCCACGATACCCCCTGGACTATTTTAAGTCACTTAAAAAATGATTTGGCCAACAGAGACGTCTATCTTGTTCACTGGAATGGTTGGCTCTCTATCCCATTGACTTTGGCCTAACCCAAAGGGGCACCATGACTCTGCTGAGGTTAAATCTGACATTTTTAGCACTGACATTTTATAGCTTTTTATGTATGGTGGTCACATGTTCTACTTCACAGTCCTCTCTTTGAAGCAGTCCTCTCTTTGAATGACTGCCCAGTCCAAAGCTGCATTCAGATGTGGGATATACTGTACACCAGCTCCCTCAGCAAATAAAATGAGATGAGCGCCGCAACCCCAGAGTTGTCCACAACTGGACCTAACGGTCAGGGGTCCCTTTACCTTACCATTGCATTATGGAACTGTGGCTTTTTTATCAATATGGTGCTATACCACTGTAAATGTTAGATGGTGGGAAATGTTTCACCAACAGGCCTACTATAAGCCATCAATTGCTTTGCCCTTAGTAGATTGCAAAAATAAGACAGATAAACTCCTTTTCCATTTAGGAATATAAGGTGTATATATGAGTGCTTTCAGAATAAGATGAAATTTCCTAGTATACTTTTTTTCTGGGTGGAAAGTCACATATTACTCTTTTTCTCTATCCTCTTGAAACAGAAGGCTATGTTGCAGAATTTTCACAAATACTCACAAACTTCTTTTTTATGGTGGGTACCATTTTCTTCCCACTGTTCCCTGGAATGCTGTTAGGTCAGGGATATTGTGAAAGACGCAAAATAGTGGCTAGGCTTCCAACACAATTGCTGCTCTTGCCCTTTGACAGGAGCAGGTGGACGAGTGAGAAGCTGTACTCCTGTCACTGCTTATATAGGCCCCACCCACAGATACTGCTTAAGAATTTCTCTGCACACTTGATCATTTGATTGTCCTTTTTATCCATTGTTGTCTTTTTTAATTGTATATAATGTTTGCTTTATGTTGCTATGTTGTTGTTGTTGTTTAGTCATTTAGTCGTGTCCGACTCTTCGTGACCCCATGGACCAGAGCACGCCAGGCACTTCTGCCTTCCACTGCCTCCCACAGTTTGGTCAAACTCATGCTGGTAGCTTCGATAACACTATCCAGCCATCTCGTCCTCTGTCGTCCCCTTCTCCTTGCACCCTCCATCTTTCCCAATATCAGGGTCTTTTCTAGGGAGCCTTCTCTTCTCATGAGGTGGCCAAAGTATTGGAGCCTCAGCTTCAGGATCTGTCCTTCCAGTGAGCACTCAGGGCTGATTTCCTTCAGAATGGATAGGTTTGATCTTCTTGCAGTCCATGGGACTCTCAAGGGTCTGCTCCAGCACCATAATTCAAAAGCATCAATTCTTCAACGATCAGCCTTCTTTATGGTCCAGCTCTTACTTCCATACATCACTACTGGGAAAACCATAGCTTTTACTATACGGACCTTTGTTGGCAAGGTGATGTCTCTACTATGTTGGCTAATGTGAATAAAGTTTATCTTATCTTATCTTTCTCCGCACTGTTCAATGAATGTCTCACCAGTTTCTCTGCCCACAAATAGGATGGAGAATTTTGAGAGTCTTTTTGTGCACAATTCTAGTCTCTAGAGTTAACAGTGGCAGGAGAAACAAACTTTGAAAGCTGAGGGGTAAATTTCCATCTCTAGTTAATGCATGAAGGGGTTAAGACCACAGAATAAGCTGTTGTTTCCAGACTTGTTTGATCATGCCCCCTCACCTCCTGTAAAGGAAGTAAAGCTTCTTTGTTAACTCTCATTCTAATATAGGAACATCATAAAGAATGGAGGTCTGACCTGGGCCTCCAGGCTAAAACCACATGAATGGCTCACTAGCCATTTCTGTGTTTCTAGACCAAAAATGTAGAAACATTTTACCATATTTTGTAAACCTGTGCTTTCCTAGCTGCTGTATGAAAGATGCATGAATCTGACCTTTAGAATTTGGTAAGTAAAAGCCATCTAAACTTATCAAACTTTTTGGTCTGTTCATTTCAAAAGCAGATAGGAAAGGGAAGTGCTGTAAGCGACTCAGGATATTTAAAAGGTTTAACAGCCTAAATTCCTACACTTCAATTTGCTGCATTTTTTGTGATTATTTTTTTTTTTAAAGAAGGTTTTTGCTGGGGCTCTTTCTTACTGGAAAGTGTGCTTGCACTGCATTTGGATCAAGGGATCCAGCAAATGCTGTTTAACCAAATACATTCATATAATTCTGACATGTCTCCTTTTATCTGCTTTTAATCACGGCAATAATAACCCAGCGACCATGTTTGTAATAGTCATCTATACCAAAAGCAAGATTTATATGATGCTTCATAATGCATCCTGTATCATAAGTCATATTGTCTTTGGCCAATTTATCCGGCTCATCACACTACTTTGGCTTGCACAGTTAAGGAGTTGACCCACTGTGGAGACAAACATAATTAGAGGGATGGTGAGCATTTGACCCTCTGTGGAGTTGGCCTTCTGTGGAGACCATAATAATTTGCGGGATGGTGAGTATTTGCCAAGGACCATCATGTAAATAAAAAGAACTGTGTTGAAAATGAAGGCATGTAAAATCTCAAAGTCTCTGTGCTTCAAGTGACTTTCACCACTGTGCCTGCTTGCTTAGATAAAAATTAACGATCCTTTCTGTAGGACTATAATCTATAACCAGAGCCAGTTATATGCTTGTGTTTATTGGTAATTAAAGAATCAGCTATTTTTTTCTGGCCAAGTAAGTACCATTCATACCTGATTCTCCTGCCCAGAGTCTCCATTTTAAGCAGAGCAGAGCAGTACATAACAGAAAAAGTTTGCTACTTCTATATGAGCTTTAGAAGAGGGATAGCTGAACCATATAATCTCAGAATCCACTCGATTTTCCAGGTAGTGGTCTAGAGGCTGGACTTTTATTTTGCCACACAAACGGACCTCAGACAGGGAGGCATCATAATAAAATCATCACTATCTAGTCCATGAAATGTTTATGTCACCATAAATCCGTCACTCTTTAGAGTGGCACAAGAGACTTGGTTGCTGTTTTTCCTGCAGCAGACGGGCATGGCTACCCCTCTGGAATTGTTCATGAGGTATCAGAGGGTGTTTTGTGTTCATGGAGAACATACTGTGGGTCGCCTTGAATATTATATTTTAAATGTAGGCTATAAATATCTGAAATCCATCTATTGCTCAATCAGTCAATCAGTTGTGCTGAGGCACAGTCAAAGTGTAAGATTAAAATAACGTGCACATTTTCCATCATTTGAGTGTATATCTATAGATATGGCTTATGAATCATACTTCTATTAAGTATGGTAGAAAGAGGGTAAGTCCTGGGGACTGAAACATAATCCGAGCAAAATGCAGTTGGACCACACAAAATAAACAGCAGTGATTATGTGATTATGCTTGCATACGTTACGGTATTTAAATAAAGGCGACGAACACAGGTTTCCAGTGACAAATGTGTGCATAGATTAGTGTTTGGCAAACGTGTAGATTAAGGAAAGAGAAACTGGGTTTGAGCGAGTAAGAGATGGCATGATAGGAGTTTGAAAAAGTATGCATGCCATGGAGAACGTGAAAGCGTGTTCTCCTTCATGGAGAGCATGCCTTGTGGTGGCGTCTAGCAAGTCTCTGTTGCTGAGTGGGTTTGATTGGTTGGCCACGAAAGTGATTGGGCTCTCCAGAGTTGTTGGGGAGATTTTGATGTTGCCAATTTTGATTGACAGCCTAGAGGCTATACATTCCCTGCGCGCGTCACGCTTCCTCTTTTCACTGCGCGCATCGGATCACTCTCCCACCCTCCCTAATTTTAGGGTTTGTTCATGTTTGACTTGCTACGCCTGTCATGGGGTCATCTGTTTTGGGGGAAGGGGCCTGGTAAGAATTTTGTCCATTTGGCCAATTGGCTGGGGCCATTTGGTTTTTGCCTACTGCGTAGCAAATCCTCACAACTTGTAAGGTTGCCGTTAGGCACTGGTTAAAATTGGCTGTGGAGGGGAATGGATTAGCTGTGCCTGCCCCTCCAATGCTGCTGCTGCAAGGGTATTCTGTTAAAGGAATCCAGGGGCTCGCCATCCTCTTGTCCGAACCCCTGTCAAGGGGCTAGGGCCACGCAGGAGCCCCTGGGAGCATTTGAGGAGATGAGGGTCTGGCACCCGGCTCCATTCTCTCCCCAAAATGTTTTCCCTTACTGACGTTTGCAGGCTTGCAGATGTCAGTTCTGTCCCTGGGCGGGGACAGATAGTCGCAACCAATGCCTAAGCAACCGCTCACATTTTGTATTTTAATAAAGTTGTGGCCAAAATTATGCCAAAAACCTTAAACAAAATTTCTGTGTGAAGTTTGATTTATTTGAGGGGTTCTCTTTGGGGACCTCAACACACAATAGAGAAAACCAGAAGACGGGAGAGTGCTCTTGTGCTCGAATCTTGCTTTGCAGGTTTCCCATGGGTATCTGGTTGGCCACTATGAGAAAAGGATGCTGGACTAGATGGTCCATTGGCATGATGCAGAAAGCTCTTCTTATGTTTTTCTGTTTTTAGATTAGGTGAAGTGGGCGGCAATTACCTCTTAAGAGGTGGTGCCTTGTCTGTGAAGCACTCGCCCTAGGCAGCTTTGAGAGTCACAAACAAGGGCTTGAATCCAACTTAGACATATTCAGAGAAGACTCATTGAAATCACTTGGTGTGACTAACTTAAGCCCATTGATTCCATTCGATCTACTCTTAGCATGACTTACTTCAGGACCTCCAGAGGCATTTGTTCGGGCCACTTTTATTGCCAGGGCTTTTAATGACTATGTTATTCTGTTTTTATCTGATTAGTTTTTTTTGGGGGGGGGGAAGCCTATTTGATTATAATTATGGGCTGTTGATTATTTTTTTTACTGACTCTGCTACCACTGCTTTTTAAAAATAATAATAATAAAGGTTTTTATGGATATAATAAATATACAAAAAATAGCAGAGATTACATCAAATCCATAGGTTCCACCCTTATACCCCTAGTGATGTCAGGTTGTATTGCTATATAATTGTTCTTTTTTGATCCATACAGTACAAAGGTACATAAAAAGGTACATATTGTCCAGGAGGCCAATTGGAAACTGGCAAATGGACCATTCCAGCCACGTGATACGATGAGGATTTTATTTATTACCTGTCCTTCACCCTAAAGTCCCAGACCAGGTTACAGCATGAAAAACAAGATTAAAAACAATTTTAAACAACTTTTTAAAATTGACAAAAAGCCCCTATTTCACAGGGTTATTATATCCAAATCTGCAAAGACAATTGTGGCAGTGTGTGTTTAATTTTTGGTTTCGTTGCCATATGAAATCTGTCTGGTTTTTGATGTTCCCTTTAAGACTTTCATATTGTGAGTTTCCTTCTCGGCAAGAGCCAATTAACAAGCATTCTAATACTGTAAGTCCATAGACACCCCCCTGCAAATCCTTCCATGTTTGAGCAATGGAAAGTCCTGCTGCCACCAGCAAAAATATGAGCAAGTCAGACTTTGGCTCAGGATCACGCATTCCTATTCTCCGAGACCTGCAAAACTCATCTCCAAAAAAATCTAACAACTTACATAGACACTTCTTGTTCAAGCAACATAATAGTATGATATAGGATTACAAGTGGGTCAGAGGCAAAAATTAGCACCACGTCAACCCATCCTTTGTAGAAATAAGCTCCTCATTACCTTAGGGCAAAAGTATCACTAGCACGACAAAAAGATCCTTGTGCAGGTTTTTCTTTTCTTTTTCAAACGCCCCAAATTCTCCTTGCACTCCAAGCAAAACAGCAGCCCCTCATAAATATCTCTGCTAGCAGCCAGGCTCCTGGGTTGCCTTCCCTCCCATTGAGTGGCTGTTGGTCCGATTTCGCTCATAAAAATATTATGATAGGAAAGTGTAAAATCAGTTCCAATTTCAATTTCTCTAATTTGGTGGTTAAGAAAAATAATGATCGGAATGCCGCTTGTTACATTTTAATCTAGATCTCAAAGCTTGCGTCAATGCAGAGCGCGGGGGTCCCCCTCCCATTTCCAATCTTTGGCTCAGATTGATGAAAGCATAAAATAAAGGAGAAGGGGGAAATCAAGGAGAAAACAATAAAAAGTGAGTGATCTTATTATTAAATGTAGCTACCGAATGCTATGTCAAGGAATTATATATACCTGTGTCAGAAATCAGCAGGGGGTCCTTCGTATAGGCTCAGTCATATATTTCAGTATTATCTTCACTACTTTTTGAGAATAAAATGTACCTTCATGCATGTTTCAAACAATAATTCCAAGGCAGGGTATGTGTGTGATTCCCCATGAATTATCAAAACAGACTTCAGAAAGAATTTGTAACTGTCCAAAGGAGCATGCTGCAATTCCCCACCCCCCCTTTAAAATAAGATACATTTTTAAAAATGTATTATTCTTCCCTCAGTCCTCCCCCTAAAATGATTGCAGCCGATTAAAAAGACAGAAGCCCTATCGGTCTTTAAAACTTTTAGAATTTGTTGCTTTCATACGATTTCACAAGCCATTGGGTACTTTGGAAAGTAGTTTACAGATATAATGTGACTTTAAAGATGTATATATAATATATATACGGAATTGTTCTAAACTGTTTTTTATATGGAACTGTTTTTAATCGTTCCCCCACCCACACGCCTTTATTGTTTGGTAGCTGCAATGGTTTCACAGCTATATCTTTTGTTATTCCCACTCACTCTGGGGGTAAAGAGTGTTGTTGTTTAGTCGTTTAGTCGTGTCTGATTCTTCGTGACCCCATGGACCAGAGCATGCCAGGCACTCCTATCTTCCACTGCCTCCCGCAGTTTGGTCAAATTCATGCTGGTAGCTTCAAGAACACTGTGCAACCATCTCATCCTCTGTCGTCCCCTTCTCCTTGTGCCCTCCATCTTTCCCAACATCAGGGTCTTTTCCAGGGAGTCTTCTCTTCTAAGGAGGTGGCCAAAGTATTGGAGCCTTAGCTTCAGGATCTGTCCTTCCAGTGAGCACTCAGGGCTGATTACCTTCAGAATGGATAGGTTTGATCTTCTTGCAGTCCATGGGACTCTCAAGAGTCTCCTCCAGCACCATAATTTAAAAGCATCAATTCTTTGGCGATCAGCCTTCTTTATGGTCCAGCTCTCACTTCCATACATCACTACTGGGAAAACCATAGATTTAACTATACGGCCCTTTGTTGGCAAAGGTTGGGGTAAACAGTGCATAAAACAAAATACACAACATTTAAAAATAAATCCATTAGATCAGGGCTGCACTCTAACAGAGCATGTGAGTGACCATCATGACTTCATCTAGGGAGTCATGCAAAGAAAGCCAAAAACCTGCCAATCAAGTGCTTGGCAGGGAAGCGAGAGTGAGGAGAACTGAGTCTAGCTCCCCACTCACTTTTCAAGACAGTTTTCTTTACAAAGCCACATGGATGCAGGCACATGCGGCAGCTGTGGGTGTGCATGACTTCCCCACCTGACAAGAGATGGAAAGGGCTGTAGCTCTGGGCTGAAATATCTGATAAGGAGAGACTCCTGCTTCAAGTCTTGGAAAGCATACTGCCAGTCAGGCCAGACAACACTGAGGTAGATGGACCAGTCACCTGACTCGGTATAAGGCAGCTTTCTGCACCCCTGGGATAACAACATGGAAGTCTGATTTTGATGGCCTCTTCAGATGCTCTACCTCAGGGCTGCCAACTTAAATAAAATATTGAGGGGAGGGGCAGGTAAGCCTTGCCCCACATAATTGATCACAAGATGTGGAGCACACATACCATTTGCATAACAATGCCCATCAACTTGGGGGAGGGTGGGTCTGGCCCCCTCAAATATTTTATTGGGAGGGTGAAATGGTCTTGGCCCCTTGGAGTTGGCTCTTATGCTCTACCCCATTTGTGGGCAGAGAAGGGGAGCATCATGTCACCAAATTTCTCAAAGGAAAGTGACATTTTCTCAAGAGCAGGCTTTCCTTATTAGTAGTAGCCGGGGGCAAGGTTTATTGATTTCCCCATGCCCAACAAAGGGAAGCAACAACTACTCTGGCTGGATCTAGACACATTTTTTAAAAAATCAAGAAAACGCATTGTAAAGCTCATAATGGGAAATCGTGTTGCATATTGCCAACTGATATTCTGTGATCATTCCAGGATGAGGATTAAAGGGGAAATTATGTGCTGAACTCCAGCTCCCAACACACCTATCAGCAACATCTGGAGGGTCACCGGTTTCTCACCCCAGCCTTAGACTGGGGACCTCTGCACTGTGACAATCTGGATAAAATAAACTTCCTCAAACATTTGCCTGCTAGCCAATGGTTGAGGGAGAAATTCAGAATAGCTGGCAAACCCTAATTGGAGAAAATAATAATATTATAAAATAATAATAATAATAATAATAATAATAATAATAATAATAATAATAATAGGAGAAATTGGCCAAACAACATCAATAAAAATAATAATGTGGAAATATGGATAACTGAATATGGGATTGGAAAAATGAAAAACTGAAAGAAACCAGAGTTGCCCATCACTATGCTAGGCTCCCCCTCCTTGTGTTTACAGATGTCATTCCAAGTCCTTTCCATAGCTTAAACGTTCTCTATACAATAACATGCCTCCTGACACATCTTCCTTCACACTCTGCTGCCTTCCATTCTGGCAGTTGTATAATTGTGACTCCTGGCTGACTACCCTATTCCTCAGTGCTCATCCTTATTGTTCAATGGTCCCTTTCTTATGGAAGCTCTAGATTTCTGTTCTTGATGAAAGGAATGGCAACCCTTTGGACTCTGGCTCCTGTTAGTCCCAGTCTGCATGACCAGCAGTCAGGCATGATGGGAACTGTTGTCCAATAATATCTGGAATACCACAGGTTCTCTACTTCTGCTTTACAAGGTACTCAGAAAACTTTCCACCAAAAGCTGCAAAATTAAGCATTATGCTTCCACCTCACCTTAAAGTCAATGGATCTCTAGGTGGCTGAATTATTCTGCTAAAGTAAAGGGAACTTCAAGGTGCTTAATTATGATGGGGTTGCGTTTATGCTTGCGCAATTTCCTCCTTAGCCATTCCTTCAGTTGATCCAAGTTTTATCTCTCATACTGCCTGTTATTCTGAACTAAATGTATGCTGGCAAGGAAAGAATGGGAAAAGACCCCTATTAATATGATGAAATGAGTGAAGAGAGGAAAATGAAAATACCTTAAAGTAGACAGTTGTGAAGATTGGGTTTTTGTTGGGTTTTTCCTCCTCCCAAATTTCAAGTATCTTTGTTCAAATCAAAATGCAGGTGCAACCGAAATTTCTTCATTGTCTGTGAATTCCATCATTAAAAGTTATTCCATCTGACAACGAGTTGTATCTTTCTGCCAGTCAGTTAAGCAATTTGAAAACAATCAACAAAAAAGGAAGAGAATGAAACAAAAGGCAAATGTTCCCACCTGCTGATCTGATATTTTAATTCTAAAGGGAAATTACCAGTTCTTCACCTGTCAAACTGACTCACAGAACAAATGCAGAAGAACAAATATTCATGACATAATCACAACACTGGTGCCTCTGATTTATTTATTACGAAGCTTTTTAGTAACGACTGTCAAATGAACCCAGCTTTTCTTGTTTACATCTCTGAAGAGTAATAAACAAGACACAATTAAAGCCTAATTATTTCCACCTGGTGAACTCTATTTTGAGAAGTTTTTTGATTAATTAACAGTAGGCGTCTCTCATCATTATTTGCTGGAAGAGGGGGAAAAATAACAATTTAAACCAAATTAACATTAGTCTGTAGTGAGGTCTTGGTCCATTTTCTGGGTCATTGCCACTTAACTCATTAGAGAAATAATTGGAAAATGCAACCACTGTTAATCAATATTGCAATATGATTTCCATTACAATGTTGATAGCAATTAGACAGAAGGATGGGAATCAATTTCAAAGGAGGAAAAGTATGCTTATTGTTTTTAAATTTTATTTGCTCATGAAAAGCATTGCAACTTTATTGAATAGGACAGAACAGGAAATGGAGCCCTTCTCTTCTTTCATAATCATTTTCTGAGAAGGGCATTGGAGTTTTTAAAACATTTATTGGACATATTCTGAAGTAAGCATGTAGAAGACCAAGCTACAAACTACCTGTGACAAAAATGTTCTTAAGGACAAGAAACTGTATTTTTCAGCATAATGTAATATAACAATTAAGCAAAGCATTTCTTAAGCTTATCCGCATGATTTCCTAACAATAAACCTGGGTTGTTCCCCTACCCTTACCAACTTGCTGTATTATTGTTCCTCTATACGAGTCCTTGCCAACCCTGGTGTCATCCTGAGGTTTTGAACTACAACTCCCATCAGCCCCAGCCAGACATTCTTATTTAGACAAGCCTACCCAGATGCTTAGAAAATTGGTATGACTTTTAATTTGTTTTAGTCTATTTTATTGCAGTTTTAACCTTCGCTGTCTTTTAAATTATAGTTGTAAATCTTTTAGAGAGTATTTTATTGTATTATCTTCTTTGTAAACTGTGTTGGTGGGTTTTCTACAATCAAGCAGTACATAATTTTAATGAAATAAATAAAATAAATAGTTCAAAACATCTGGAAGGCACCACGCTGGAGAAAGCTGCTCCATGCCCATCCATATGCCAACTATTATCTTTCTGTTACTGACAAATAGGTAGGTTGAATCTTTGTGTGAGAACCGAGGCATTTCCAAATGCCTAAAACTAGAAGAGTATGATTTCCCCCCATTGTGTGTCCTGCCAATATCTGACATGGCTTCCAGGTACACAAGACAGAGCTTTCTCTCTTGCAGTCTCCAGGCTTTGGATGCTTAGTTCCCTGAGGGATCCAGGTGTCAGACCGAAGACGTCTTGTAGGCCTTTTGCCGTATTGGCTGCTTCAGTTGTTGTCACTGTGGAAGTTTGACCTGATCTTCTCTGCTGATTTTATTTGACTGTTAATAGCTGCTGCTTTGTGTCCAGTCAAACACAAACTAAAACAGCAGCATATGGATGGTGGCTAACAGATTGAGATTGAATCCTGACAAGACAGAAGTACTGTTTTTGGGAGACAGGAGGTGGGTGGGTGTGGAGGACTCCCTGGTGTTCAAGCAAAGTTCAAGTAAGCCAGTACAAGGCCTAGCTCAAGGCAATTTGCTGCCTGAGGAAGACAAGATGGCATGCACACCCTGGACTTGAATGTTACTTCAATTCCACCACAAGGACAACATCCTCCATCATACCTGAGACTGGCTGGATGGCTAAAGGATCACAAGGCATGGCACATAGACCTATCTCATCCAACACCTTCCTGAAGCTTTCTACACACACACACACCCCTTTAGTATCTGCTGCCCATGGTTGCCTTACAAAGAGCTATTCATATTCATCTGAAGGAAGGCTGGCTCCCATATCAGTCTGTCCATGCACAGGAGTCATTTATGGAGTCCCTCTGCTGGCTCCAGTTGCTACCTGATGTCATTGAGGAGAGGCCTCTGGAATGAGGGGAGGGGGCACCTGGTGTGCACATAAGAGGATAGGAAGATGCCTTATAGAGCACTGTCTCAAAAAGCTATGCTTAAAAATAAAAAAGTGTGTATTTTCACCTGGGTTAATAGGAACACAGGAAGCTGCTGTGCACTGAATCAGACCAATATAGTCCAACTAACTCAATATTGTCAACTCTGATTGGCAGTGCCTATCCATGGTTTCTGACAGGAAAATTTCCCAAACTTACCTGGAGATGTCAAGATTTGAACCCAGGCAAAGCAGAGGAACTACTCTAAGTTCCTTCCTGGTGTACTCACATATTGTTGATGCCTGTTGAAGACCTTTAAAAAAAATCCCAGGCTTTTTAACTGCTGTAATGTTTTATGTTGCTCTTGACTTATAACTCTGGCAATGTGTTTACATTAGCTGTTTTATGCAGTTCAGCTGTCATTTTCATTTTGTATTGTATTGTTTATAGTTTTATGCTTAGTTGGTTAGCTGCCTTGGAAATAAGTATTTGAAGGACAGGGCTTAATATATTTACCAATTTCAGTTTGTTTCAATGCCCATTTCTACTTATCTTGGGTGACGTTTTGGATTGCTTTCTGGAAACTGGCCATGCATGCTGGGACTGGTGGGAGTTGTAGTTCAGCAACGTTGGGGGTGGGGTGGGGCAAAAGTTCCTCAGCCCTTCTTTAGATATTAACTGTGTACATCATTTCATTTCAAAATGTGACCAGCCAGCCCTGCTGTGTTTAGTGACCCTTTTGCTCATTCAGCTGAGTGGGAACTTGGACCTCCGTCCCAAAGCACAGAAGCGAAATGCAAGCCCTAGTTCACTGTGCCAGTTCCTCAGGACCCTTTTGGAAGTATTCCAGATGAAATTGTAACACACACACACACACACCATAACATAAATCCTAATACTGTTAATTCTTTTTTTCCCTTTTTTTTAAGTGTTCTCCTTCATGATGTCTACAAGGTCAGAAAATGTGGTGGTGTGAAAACAAAATGAATAGCAGTTCTCAATAAAGTCAAGTTTAATAGCCATGGAATAAAATTACAGAAATGTTGTGCGTACCACTGCAGTTGAATAAACATTCATCTGAGGAGAGCGAGAGAGCAAGCCATGCTGGTTCATGAAAATGCCATGCTTGTTCTGTCATTTTGATGTATAATACATAATATCTTTTGGAGGAGCAGCAAGACTGGGGAGTGGACCCTTTATATAATCACCTGGAGCCATTTCAGTCAAAATTGTGGCCTAGCTTATCGACCAAACTGACCTTGTCTACCTTAGTGCAGAGATAGCCTGTGTGGTGCTCTCCACACCATAGCTCTCAAGAGTCCCAAGCAAATTCAGGGATGATGGTAGTTGTGGTCCAACAACATCTGGAGGGCTATCCATCTTGGCTATCCCCGCCCTGATGGATAATTTGTACCAGAAATGGACAGGGAACTGCAACCCTGTTGATTCTCCTGGAGCTTTCAGTGGCATATGACATTTCATCCTTCTATTTCACAGCAGCAAGGCTGGAGGGTACGGCATTTAGGTGAATCCATTCAGTCTAGGAGAAGACAAGGAGAGCATAGTTTCAGAAAGTGATGCAGAGAGACTCCTGGTCTTCTGGGATACTGTAGGGATTTCCATCCTACCCCCCCCCTTTTTCTGTTTTAGCATCAGTAACGTTTGAATGCTAATTCTTTTCAGAATTCACAGTAGGTGCTTGTAAAAAGTGTATTTGCATAACATCTGGAACATATAGTCATCTCCCACCTCAAAACTACTTCATGTACCATAACATTTGATTTGTAGAGCTATGGCCTGGTCCCTTTCTTCTCCTCCCTCCACCCCACCCGCAAGCGCTGCTCTTGACATGCAGCAATCCAGATGTGATTACTCAGTGAGCTCAGGTTTATTAAAACTCTATGATGGTTAGGTACCCCCCAAAAAAGGCAACCTAGAGGATGAGGTCATCACTGCACACAAAAATGAAGCACAGACACACTGCAGATGTTAAATCGTTCATATACATTTTAAAGTGTAAAGGGGTGGGGAGAACATCAATCTTTTGCCATCTGGGTCCATGACTGGTCTGCGATATTTTAAGGGATATGTTCATGTGTCTAGGCTGGAATCAGAATCAGCTGTTCACTGCTTTGCCCGATGCAATCCTAGCATGCCAGAGGCTGTTTGTGGAAGTATAACGTCTTGATAACATGGCAAATGTGATCAATATGGGACAAATTTGGCGACAAGTCCTGGTTGTCATAAAGCTGCCTGTACTTGCTGATTAATTATGTCGGAATCTGCCATGTTGTATGGATAGCCAGAATGTTGACTTCAAAGAAAAGACAAGACCGACATGGTCAAGAGATAAAGTATAGCTGGCCAACTGGTAGAGAAAGTATCGAGGATCCATTTCCTGGATCTAGCCTGTATTCTGAAGGAAATCTATGTTGGCACATGCTTTTCCAGATCTAATAATGACTAACAAAAATACATGAGAACCGGAAAGGAGAACCAGGTAAATGACTTGACTGGATGTATGGGATGTGGCATGAAGCCTCGCAGCTTGCTTGAGGTGTGAGCCCTCGGGGTGAACTGAAGAACAAGAGAACAAAGGATCTCAGCCAAAAGACTACAGACCTTGCAGCCAAGCCTGAACAGAAGAAGCTGGAGGAGATGGTTGGAGATAACCTGGGGCTTGTTAGGCACACTCCCAGCCCATAGTGCTGATACTGATCACCCATTTGGGTTATATCAAGGGTGAGATCACTACCCTGTTTTGCTTTTGATTCATGGGTATTTAGGGGTGCTCCCTGGTAAGAGCAAGGAGCACTAGGGGTGTGGGACATGTGTAATTCTTCCTGGGGCAGGAATAATTATGGGTGTTCCCTGGTGACAGCAGGGAGCTCCATCGGTGGGGAGTGTGTTATTCTGCTCTACCTTTGGGTGATCTTAAGTTGGAGCAATAGCAGCAGAAGTGAGAGTGCTGCTACCTGTTAATAGATGCATCTGGGTGGGGCTGGTTGTCTCTGCTATATTTCTATATTTTGGTCTGTTACCTGTCCCTACATGTGGAGAGTCCCATGGACTGCAAGAAGATCAAACCTATCCATTCTTAAGGAAATCAGCCCTGAGTGCTCACTGGAAGGACAGATCCTGAAGCTGAGGCTCCAATACTTTGGCCACCTCATGAGAAGAGAAGATTCCCTGGAAAAGACCCTGATGTTGGGAAAGATGGAGGGCACAAGGAGAAGGGGGTGACAGAGGACAAGATGGCTGGACAGTGTTCTCGAAGCTACCAGCATGAGTTAGACCAAACTGCGGGAGGCATTGGAAGACAGGAGTGCCTGGCGTGCTCTGGTCCATGGGGTCACGAAGAGTCGGACACGACTAAACGACTAAACAACAACAACAACAACAACATGTTAGCTGTTTCTCATTTACATTGATTTTTAGAGGTGATCTTATCTAAGTGTGGATTATTTATTTCTTTTTTTTTAATTTACAATGTTATGCTGTTGCAAACTGCTCAGAGATTTGAAATATGTCAACAAAAATACATTTTTTTGGGGGGGAGGGGATTTGAAATATGGAGTGGTATATCCGTAATCTAAATAAAATAATTTGTAAATAAAGCATCTCATTACTCCTTAGGACTTTAGAGCTATGAGCCTCCACATTTTGTTTAATTTTCCCTGAAAGTTCCCATTCAAAATGACCCATCAGAGAGTAGCGATGTTTCAATATGGCCATGACAGAAGTGTCTGTGCTAATACATTCCTGCTATGTGAAAGTGACTGCCGATGTCTTCACATATCATTGCCATACTCAAGGTGCTCTAGGCATTATTGTGAAAACAGGAAAGCACCAAAATGCACTAAAGGTTTTCCTTCTGCTGGCAAAAAATCCATTAAAACTCATCCAGAGACCACATGCACATCTGGGGCTTTCCACTATCAGCTTTGGAAAAGCTTGCGCTTGAAATTCTTTGCTTCTCATAGCTGACAATCAAGGTTGGATCATTGCCAAGTTGCTTACATCACCAAAGTATCTTCAGCTGAATAAAGATGTATTTTTTAAAAAAAGAAGAAGAAACTACATAAGGGACAAATAACTGGTGGTTCAGGAAAACAGTCAAAGTTGGCCTCCAGGTTGGCAGGGCGAATTTGTATGGTAGCCCAAATTTTTAGGTCTTTATGTGCATATGCACTTATTTTAGATTTTAATCTTTAAGCTGTTGCTGTATGCTGCTTTACATGTACATTTTATTCTTGTGAACGCTGTCCCAGTTGTGCTTTTCGAGCTGGTCTTTGACTGTAATAAATTATGATGGCGGTGGTGGTTCAGTCAAGCTCATACATGATTCCCATAAGACTCTAGGACTGTGCTGAATATTCACCTGTGTCATGTGTTTTTCCCCCCTGGAGACTCAAATTGTTCCAACCTTTTACCTCTTTTGCTGTCAGTTTTTCCACTCTGCTACTGCTCCGTGCTAGGATGGGAGAGGAATTCAGTTCAGTTCACTTGTAAAGGCAAACCTATCTAATTCACACTTTCTGCAACTAATTGAAAACTGAAAGACACCCGTGCTTTGAAAGTCCTACTTCTATAAATTTTGCAGTGCAGTGAACAAAACTGTATATACTGGAGTAAAGGGTGTGTCAAAATGCATATATTGCTGGAAATGTGTGTGGTTTTCTCAAACAATGAGTTGACTGGAATAACAGCCAGAAAAGCTGTTTAACAGCATAGAAAGTGCGTATGTGTCGTCCATCTACTTATTCAATTATTTATTTATTAAATATGCCTGCCACTTTGTCTTGCCCAGGGAAACCCAAAGTGACTTACAACCAAACACTAATTTAATCACATAGATAATTTTCTATTTCCTTTATGCGGTATGTATGTGATTCTTTTTATTTTTTTGAGATCATAAATTTTAACTCACCCTCCATGTTCAATCCATCTGGAGGAAAAGTTGAATAAAAAAGGGAAAAGAAATGTAGGTCTATGCATTATATTTATGGCTAAAGATGAGTGGATTTTTAAAAATGGCAGCCAACAATATTCTATAAAGCACTCTGCTTTCTGCCCAAGAAAAAATAAGGATAGGCATGTTTATTTCCCCACCAACACCACCACCACCACCATGATAAGGTTCTTGCAAAGCGGTATAATTTTCACATTGTGAACATCTCTCTATGCACTCTCTATTCCACGATGATAGCTGACAGAGGCTTGAGTAGTGCCCAACATTGGAGTGGGTGGGTCATGCGTTTGTGATTGCACAAATGTGCCTGTCACATCGGGAGCAGGCTGAGCACAGAGTCCTGCTGTGTGGCACAGTGTTGCACTTGGCCATTAGCGGAGGAAGGGGGTGGGGTGGGGGGCTGTGGTCCACCTCAGGTGTCATCACTGAGGGGTATGTGTGTGACAAAATGAGTTTTATAAAAAAATTGGGCTCACGAAACTTTTTAGGAGTGATGTGGTGGCTTAGGTGCCTGCAGGTTCCGTGCTGCCTGAAACAGCAGGATGGGACTTGCATCTGCCTACTGCCTCTCCCTCAGCAGCTCTACAGCTGAGGGGGAGGTGGCGGAGAGGCTCCAAGCATTGGAGAGTCTTGCCCCGCCCCATGGGCAGATCGCCCCACCCCTGACTGCAGGACACGCCCCTGCACCAGGCACCCCAGCAGCTAGCTACGCCACTGCACTTGGCTCCTGGCTCGCTGGCCTCGCCACTGCTGGCCCTGAAGGAAGTCAGCTAGGCAGAAGGAATGGATGGGGCTGAGGCATGATGGGACTTGTAATCCCTGCTCATACCTCTCCGGAAGCTGGAGCAGAAGATATAGCAGAGGAGGTGCCCCGTTGGGAGACAGTGCAGCGGCAGGGGTGAGAAGGGGAGCCATCCTTTCGCCCCTGGGATGTTCCAGACAGTCCTGGCCACCCCATAATGAGAAAGGCACCAGGTGAACGGCTGAGAGATCGTGCTTGGCCTCCTCTGCTCCCTCATGCTCAGCCCCATCCCAACAGACTTTGAGGGGCCTGAAGACTCCTCAGTCCTATAGAGTTAGTGCATATAATACCTGAGAATTTCAATAAAACATAATAAATCTTAGGTATCAAAGCACGAACGTGGAAAGTACAGAAGAATGAATTTCTATCTCCTATGCAGCTAGGAAAAGCATAGGGTGCTTTCTAGAAAACACGATGGCATTGTTATCAAACTCTGTCAGGCAGTAGCCTTCACCCTTTCACAGTTTGCTGTCTTAAGAGTTAAGGGGTTGGGTGTGTGTGCTAAGGAGATAGCCCATCCGAAAGAACACCTGAGAAATGACTGAAGCCCAACAAAGAAAATATTGGCTCAAAAGTTAGAAGCATGGCGTATGTGACACATGCCTTGCCCTCAGTGAATTACAGGCAGCACAGACTGATCTGGGATTAAAAACAAGGGACACTCATCCATGTGCATGTAAGCTAAACACTTGTGATGAATGACATTTGGGATTTTTATGAAATCATATAGAATCCTGAGTAATTTTGATGCAGGGTAGGATTTTCTATAAAATTTGTCAGCTGCTAAAGAAGGGGAAGAGATGGTTGACGACAAAACTACTTAGCCCTGCTCTGCGTATCTTCGGCTTAAGGTTGTCATAGAACGGACTTCTGCACACTTCAGCCTTCGGATGTTCCAAAAAACATCCCAAAAAACGTTGTTTTAAAACTCATCTCAAAAGAATCAGAGCAGGATTGGAATCAGTCATGAGATAAAGCAGAACTGGATACAGAAGAGAAGCAAAATACGACTGGATCCAGGCATGTGACTGAAAAAGGGAAACATTCCCCAAAGATAATAATAATATAATAATAATTATTTATACCCAGTCCATCTGGTTGAGTTTCCTTAGCCACTCTGGGCGGCTCCCAATTGAGTTAATACAGCAATAAATATTAAAAACTTCCCTAAACAGGGCTGCCTTCAGATGTCTTTTAAAAATAGGATAGCTGTTTATTTCCTTGGCATCTGAAGGGAGGGCATTCCACAGGGCGGGCACCACCAGCGAGAAGGTGGTGGTACCCTGTAATCTCACTTCTCGCAATGAGGGAACCGCCAGAAGGCCCTCGGCGCTGGATCTCAGTGTCCGGGCTGAACGATGGGGGTGGAAATGAATAAGAAGAGCCCTGCTGGATCTGCCCAAAGGGTCATCTAGACCAGCATACTGTTCTCAGAGAGACGGTCAATATGACTGTTGGAAGTTCACAGACAGAAACTGAGCACAATAGCAGGCCAGGTTTGCCTAAGTGCTTATGGATAGTCAGGCCAGATTAGGGAGAAACTTCTAAAGAATACTCCAACAATATACTGTTGGCTACGTTTTAATCTTGTGGGCAGGGCCCACAGTTTGGAAGAACTAGTAACTTTAGAAGTTTCCTAAATGAAAAGTTGTAGGTCACCATGTTGGCCCTTTAATGAAAGAATAATGCAGTCAATATGTTTGTATACATACTATCTATTCTATATTGCAAAATGAAATTATTATTTTTAAACACAAGGAATAATAATAATAATATGTCAGGTAGCTATTAAGACAAACAACTCAAAATGTGCACTACAAATAAAATATGTGCAGTGTGCATACAAATTCATTCATATTTTTTTCAAACTATAGTCCGACCCCCAACAGTGTCTGAGGAACAGTGAACCAGTCCCCTGTTTAAAAAGTTTGAGGACCCCTGCCTTTGGATCATCTAGTCCAACCCCTGCAATGCAGGATGCAATCACACAACCTTGAGATTAGGAGTCTCCTGCTGAGCTATCCTCAGAGAGAGAGAAGAGAGAGAGAGAGAGAGAATGCTTAATGCACACACACACAAAAAACCCACCCTGCTCAGAATTCCTTTCCCAACAGATGTTGGTGCCAGTGTTTACATACTCTCAGCTGTTTTCGCTCCCCCTCTCCCTGCACCTCTCCTCTTGCAGCAACACAGTCACACACACAGTCGGGACCAGCAACCCCCTTTACCAGCCTACAAGATTCCTTGTTGATGTTTCTTTCCAACTGCATTGCCTCCTCCCTCCCCCGCCTCCTCATTCTCCCCCCACTCCCCGGCCAAGGGAAGTGACCTCTCAACCCTGAAAAAATTGGGGGGGGGTAGAAAACCCCCCCAAAGTCCTGGAAATTCCTGACATCTCTTAAAATTCAAAAACTCCCCTCTGGACGCCATTCTAGATGTTCGATTTCCTGGCATGTTTGGAATTTGACAGACGTATGGCAATCCTATAGTTGGGACAGTGTGGTCAGCACACATAAAACAATCACTTTCTTATACAGAGAGATTTGTGTCTGGCCTGCGTGTCTAGTACACAAGTCCCTTGCACTGTAACCATAATAATCACTCAGTGTGAACACGAGAAGCAGTGACGTGGTCAGATGTAGAGCAGCTCCTGAGTTCTAATCAATTCCACGTGGTCTAAAAATATATAGGGTGACAGATTCCGCATTCCTTGCTACATGGTACATCTGCTAGAGGGGTCAGAAATCTCTTGCTTCCTTTTGCAAGGGGTTCTGGGTGGCTGGATGCAATGAGAACAGGACTTTAATCCCAAACAAAAGAGTTGAAGAATGAGGCAAGACCAGACCATAGCCTCAAATTATAAATGATTAACTTCTTCCTTGTCATGCAGGCATATAGTTTTGTTCATTTTACGCCACTTTGGGGATTTACCTGAAACCAAGAGCGAGGCAGCAATGTGTTTGATGAATTTCTCCTTTCCTTTGTTTAAGGAGCCAAACATTACTTATTGTATCTGACTCTTCTTATTTCAGGGATGTGGGTAGTGCTGTGGGTTAAACCACAGAGCCTAGGGCTTGCCAATTAGAAGGCTGGCTGTTCAAAGGCCTGCAACGGGGTGAACTCCCATTGCTCGGTTCCTGCTCCTGCCAACCTAGCAGTTCGAAAACATGAAGTGCAAGTAGATAAATAGGTACCGCTCTGGCGGGAAGGTAAATGGCATTTTTGTGCGCTGCTCTGGTTCGCCAGAAGCGGCTTAGTCATGCTGGCCACATGACCTGGAAGCTGTACACCAGCTCCCTCAGCCTATAGAGCGAGATGAGCGCCGCAACCCCAGAGTCATCCACGACTGGACCTAACGATCAGGGGTCCTTTTACCTTTACCTTCTTATTTAGTTCTACTCCCATATCCATCATCCCTGTTCATTCATGGTCGATTCCATTCCATATTATGGAATAGGGAAGAGCAAAAGAAAAAAGTATTTATTTTATTTTCTCCTTCTCTTCAGGTCGGTTCAGTTGCTCCCCACCTCGCCCCACAATCATTTGCCCGACCAGAATAAATTCACAGTCAAATGTGTAACAGAATTAAAATGTGGGAAAATAGAGAAGCTGTTCTGTAAATTCTATCAGCATGACTAGATTGGAACAGTAATTGAGTTGGACAAGTAGGTCTGGAATCCATACACAATAAGGATGTTTTGTCAAACTGCAGGCTAAACTCTGGATATACTTGAAGACATTTCTTTCTTTTTACAAAAGGAAACAGGATATTATGTGGGGAAACTTTTTCAGCCTGAGGACTGCATTCCATCATGGCCAATCTTCCGGGGGCTGTATGCTGGCGGCAGGCTGGACCTGAGACAAAAAAGGGGGGGATGTGAGTCTTACCTTTTTACAATGGACTAGATTTCACCCATCCAGAAGTTTGAGATTGCAACAGCATCCTTACCACGTGCATCATTCTCCATACAATGGTACCTCAGGTTAAGAACTTAATTCCTTCTGGAGGTCCGTTCCTAACCTCAAATTGTTCTTAACCTGAGGTACCACTTTAGCTAATGGGGCCTCCCGCTGTCACCACACCACTACTGCGTGATTTCTGTTCTCATTCTGAAGCAAAGTTTTTAACCCGAGATACTATTTCTGTGTTAGCGGAGTCTGTAACCTGAAGCGTCTGTAACCCAAGGTACCACTGTACAGGCAAGCCCAGAAGCATTATCAAAATTCAAGGGTGTAAGCACTTGGGGAGGCTGTAGAGAAGGGACAGTGAAGGATTTGTTCCGGGGAGAGAGAGATGTATGCTGGCCTGGGGGTGGTCCTAGCCTTTTTAAAAAAATAATATGATTTACAGGTTTATACATTTCAATAATTTTACAGTCATTTTAACATTTCAAAGCTTGACTTCCTTCCCCCTCTTTCTGCAGTTCCTTTCATTTTTTTTAATATCTTCTGCATATTCAAATTGGTAACTTAATTTGTTCATTTATTAATCTACCTTAAATATATATTCTTATGAAACTTCAGGTTGTTACAATAATCCTGCCAATGTTCTTATCTGTTTTTATTTTATCTGCAAGTTTTCAATAAACCATTTCCATTCTTTTATAAAAAGTTTGTTATCTTGATTTCTTATTTTTCCAATAAGTTTTGCCATTTCTGCATATTCCATAAGTTTTTATATCCATTCTTCCTTTGCTGGGACTTCTACTTCTTTCCAATTTGGGGCAGGTAACATTCTTGCCCCTGTAGTAGCATACATGAATAGGTTTCTATACAGTTTGGGTAGTTCTGCCCCTATAATTCCCAAAAGAAAAGCTTCTGGATTGTTTTTCTACAAACATTATTTTAAACATCCTTTTCAATTCATTATATATCATTTCCCAGTAAGCTTCCACTTCACTACAAGACCAAGGAGGTGGTCCTAAACCTGTGAGAATCTCAAGGGCTGGAGAAAGAGGCCTGGAGGGCCTGAGGCTGGACGATTCAGGACAGATAAAAGGATGTACTTTTCCACAAAGTACATAGTTAAACTATGGCACTCGCTCCCATGGGAGGCGGTGATGGCCATCAACTTGGATGCCCTTAAAAGAGGACTGGATCAATTCATAAAGGGTGAGGCTGTCAATGGCTGCTAGCCATGGTGGCTCTGCTCTACTTCCATAGTCAGAGGCAGCAATGTTTCTGAATACCAGTTGCTGGAAGGGAGGGAAGAGTATTCCTGCACTTGGGTCCTTTTGTGGGCTTCCCATAGGCACCTGGTTGGCCATTGTGAGAAAAGGATGCTGAACTAGATGGGCCATTATCCTGATCCTGCAGGCTTGTCTTATGTATGTCTTTATGCCCTAAGAATGGTTGCTTCTCATTTTTCCAACCTTAAATCCAGCCTACCACAATTCTGCCTCATTGCTTGTGTGTGTGTGTGTGTGTGTTTTGCATGTCAAGGTCCCCAAGCCACCCCCTCCCCAATAATTCACACATCACACATCAATTTTGGTTTGGGTTTTTGGCAAGATTTTGGGCACAACTTTATTTAAATACACACAAGTGAGTGGTTGCTTAGGCATTGGTTCCAACTATCTGTCCTTGGGCAGGGACAGAACTGACTTCCGGATTCTAGCGGAAGCCAGTGAGGGAAACAATTTTGGGGAGAAAATGAAGCTGGGCCACAGTCCCTCACTTCTCACCCTCATGCTCCTGGTGGCTTGCACGGCCCAAGTCCGATGCCAGGGACAAGGACGAAAAGAATGGCAAGCCCCTGGATTCCTTTAACAGAATTCCCTTTCCGCACCACCATTGGAGGGGTAGGCACTTACCCCTCCACCAACCAATTTGAACCAATGCCTAACCGCCAACCTTACAAGTTGTGACGATTTGCTACGCGGTAGGCAAAAACCAAATGGCACCAGCCAATCAGCCAAATGGACAAAATTCCTACCAGGCCCCTGCCTCAAAGCAGACGACCCCATGACAGGCATAGCAAGGTCAAGTGAACAACCCCCCCCCCCAATACAGGGAGGGTGGGCAGGTGATCCGGTGCAAGCAGCCAAGAAGACGCCCAAAGTTGGGTGTCCAATATTTAAAAACTCTGATCCCTCCTTCAAAATTGGCAACAAGCAATTCTCCCCAGCGACCCCATTAACCAATTCACTGCCTGGGTCACTCCGCAAATCCGCCCATTTTTGAATGAGATGTTCACTTAAGCATTGTTGTGCACACTTTCCGATGGTGATGATATTATATTTATTACTTGTCCTTCACCAGCAGATCCCAGAGCTGGTTTCAGCAATAATAAATTCAGCATTAAAAACAGTTAAAACAAATGACTCTCAGTGGAATAGGGAAAACACACCTCAGGTGTCAAAAGGCCAGGGTAATTTTCTTGCACATAGTACATTACAACATAATTATCTTCTACAAGTGCATTTTACCTTGAATGAATGCATAATTTCAAATGTGAATATATGTCCCTATAAGAATTTGATTTATCATAATGCTGTGAAACATTTCTCAGCAGGCTAAATGTACCAAAATACACATTTTGAGCCCCAAACTCCCACAGTGAAATTCATATTTTGAGAAAATTATGTATTAAACCATGTATTAAAGTATGCACTTAAATAATATTTTTGCTTTGTTGCAGATTAATGCAGAACAGTGATGGATTTTGGGGTGCAAACAATTGTTATTGATTCTCTTATTGCAAATGTATTAAAGAAAAACAAAAACATGGGGAACATATGAAAAAAGAAAGAGAAAACACAAGAAAAACCCTGCCAGCTCACATCCATAATACAATAACCATCAATACATATATCTTGGTTTACACATATAGTTCAATCTATGGCATCTGGATGTCAAAACAGGTATTCAAACAAAGCTGATGTTTCTAAAAAAAAGTGTATTCAAATGTGGCAAGGGTGTTAAGGTCCTCAGACCATTACATAATAGATACTGGGTGTTGATCCTTCCAGGTTCAATGTTTAAGTCTCCTGGCAACCGGAAAGGCTTGCAAAATCCATTTTTTATGCCCGCCCCTTAATCCCCATAGTACAAGAACATAATCTAAAAGTCATTCTGGCTAGAAGTGATTGAGGCTGCAATCCTTACTCAACCTAACATGGGCATCTGTCTGTTTTGCAAAACAATGGAAGAGTGTGCCATTGGCGGTAAAGACAAACCATTGGAGAGTTGTGGTGCCATTTTTTTATTATGATTGTGGTTGAGGAAGATGAACGCCTGCAGGAGCAGCCCAATCAGGCCCCAGGAGGAACCTTATCAGCCTATTAGGTCGGGAGGATCCTAGAATGCAACAACCCGATTGGCCTGCAAGTGCAGCCCAATCAGGCTCCAGATGGGAAGCAGTCAGCCAATCACACGGGACCTATTGTGTAAATAATGTATATAAAGCCTGAGGTTTTTTGGGGGGAAATTCAATCACTGCACCTATGAGCTGAAATAAAGAGCATGAAATTACTACTTGACTCTGAGTATATTTCAGCAGACATCTTTATAATGCAGAGTTGGTCTGCTACCAGGCCTGGTGTCTGAAGCCAGCACCCCATAAAGCACATGCTTGGGGATTCTGCCACCTTCCATTCTGTGTACATGACCAAGCCAGCGTAGATGTCACTGAGTCAGAAGTGCAAACATGCTGGGAATGTGGGCCTTGAAGAGCACATCTTTGTTGTCCTATTTCATTCAATAGGACTTCCTTCTGAGTATACATAGGATTACACTGCCAGAACAGAAATAGCCAGATTTACCCATCCCTAATACATAAGCTATATAAATCTTTCTCTCCTGGAAATGTAAGCTTTTCTGCTTTCACTCAGGAGAATCATCCAGGCTTTTCACAAGGGAGAACCATTCTTCATATATTTTGCTAAGGAAGCTGTATGTAAACGAAAAGCTGTATGCAGAATAAATGAAGATTATATGAAAAATTATCTATATATGTTTGACAGGATGCAGCAGCACTAGAGATGGAAGAGATTTTGATGGCAACTTACTACACGAGAAAGGAATGATCTTGGCTATCGGTTGCATGCAAAACTCCTTGGAGATTGATCTCATGTTTCTAATCCTCTCAGACTTTCCAGCAAAGTGAAAATATGATGCGAGAATACAAGAATCAAGAAACTAGTAGCAACCAACATATTTTACAGACTGAACTCCCATTAAATAGTTTAAGCCCTTTGAGAAGTTAGTAAACTTTAAAAACCCTATTGTCTCCAAAGCAGACCTTCAAATACCTAATTAATTTTCATTTGCTTTATAGCTCTAGCAGATGTTGTGTTTTCACAGATTAGCTCATCTCCAAAGTAAATGCTAGAAACAAGAGTTTCACTACATTCCTAAATATTACAGGCTCCAAGAACAGACAGAAAAGAGCAACTGAGCTTTGCAAAGCTGTTCTTCCATGGGGATTTCAAAATGGCAAAAAAGGTTAATCCTACATGAAAACCACCCAGTATAAAAGCAGAGCCTTGACCATCCAAAGGCTGGCAGACAAGCTAGAGAAGTCAGCAAGAAGATAGCCTTGAGATGTCTCCTTGCTGATGAAAGGGCTATTCACAGTGTGCAGCCCACAGGAGTGTAGTCAATTTTTAGCGGGTTTTTATTAGGAATCTGCTCAGGCCCATTTAGCATCCAGGACCTTAAATGAAGTTGCAAGGAGTACAGATGCCCTTCATAAATGTGTGCAGCTGTGACTTGTACTCAGAAAACTAACAAGAGAGCCCCTGTGAAGTTCTTTCATGGTAAACATCATTGCCCCAGTGAGCAATCGGTTAGCTCCTTGCTGAACCAACTGAAGGTTGTTTATTTGATTGTTTGAACATCTGCACTTCTAAATCAAATGCATGCAAATGCACACATATAATTTACAAAAAGCATTTCTAATCTTAATATCCTTTCTGCTACAAAATACACACATGCCATTCCCAATTAAACATACATTTAACCTTTGCATTCCTTCTTTAACATGAACATAATTTGTTATTTTAGGTTTTGCCACATAATCCCATTATTTATTTGACCATTCATTAGTTGCTAGTGTCCCACTTTTAATATTTTGCACACAGCATGCTAGCTGTCATAATCAGATTGGATGATATACAAAGGCAGCCCTACAAATCTAGCCAAAAACCCAATAAAACCTAATAGGCTAACCTTTAAACAAGGGATTAGGAAAAGGGTGCTCATTTTACTTTAAGTACTGAGACTTCCACACATAAGCGCGTGCACACACACTCACAGACGTAAAATACTTTCCACTTTCATAGCTCATTGGTTTGTGACAGGCTATATGTATTCCTCAAGTATTCCTTACTGTCAGCTCTGTAAAGCTCTCCACTTTTGTCAATATATTTTTCAGTTATGAATGCTGTAAAGAGCAGACTGAGTTTTATTTTCATATTTGAATTCTTTATGTCTATGATATTGGGAGCTTCATCTTTCAATGTGTTATCTAAGATCTGAATGCTTTAGCTGCATTGACTGTTGTTTATCACTATTTTAACCCTATTACCAGTGGACAAAAAGCATGCAGTTGGTACTATCAATGAGATGGCATACATCTTGTTAAAATTGCTGATCACTGCTCACCCACCCATGTTTCCAATATGTGGTTGTCATGTCTTCTATATGATGTTGCATGAATATTGATTAGCAAATATTCTGGAGTGTTTATATAATACCGTATTATACGGATTTCCTATCTGAAAGAGGACATTTTGTTTCAGCACTTTGCAGTTGTTTCATGCCTTTAAAAAAATGAAATATATATATATATATATATATATATATATATATATATATATATATACCTCTTTTGTTTTAGTGGCACCAAGGAAGCCATTCAGTCACAACACTCCCAAAATATGTAGCTGCTTTCATAGGTTCCAGGAATAAATAGGAAATATCTCCCAGTTTACAGACAATATTTATTGTTGAAAAGTCTTAATAACTCATCTCTCTATCTGTTGGACATGCCACATCCCAGGTGTAAAATAAATAAAAGTTTTTAAAACCCACCTGTGGTGCCTGTTGAGAGAATTCTCTTCCCCCATCCCTTAATTCTATCAGGATAAAAAAGGAGCTTATTTCTTATGGAATTACATCACAAATGAGCATTTCTCTTTAAGATTGTCCAGTATAGGCTATTTAGAGAACAAAAGTTTTTGATTCTCCTTATGGGTAGCCAAAGTGGTTCCTTCCAGATGTTCTTGATAAACCATAGTTCTGTTCTCTGTGTGGTAGACCACTCTTTCAGGGTACAAACCAAGGTAAACTCACTTATTAGTGACCTGGAATTTAGCTGGTAGTTTCCTGCCTTCCCTGGGAAAACCATAGCTCTTATAAGAAGCTGCTGCAGGACAAGGACTGTGAGCAACATAGGCACCAACTCTGTGGGGCTGAGGACACCTCAGCACCCTCAAGTATGTGGGGATGGGGCTGAGCCTCCCCAATCTTGAGGGGTTACCCCCTGGGCCTCCCCACAGTGGTGGTGGGTCTTGTTGGGCCTCACAGCCTTCTCCCAATGTGTGTTGCACTTGTGATGTCATGCTCATGCAACGAGCTCCCCCAATGTTTGGGTGGAACTCAGCACCTCTATTAAGCAACATTATTGCTTCATAATGTTAATGGAGCACCTCAGAAGCCTTGCAAATGGCTGCAGGAGAGGGACACTGAGGAACATCACTGGAGGGCTGTTTCTAGGACAAACATGAAGCTGTATCATCATCATCATCATCATCATCATCATCATAATGTATTTATACCCCACCCATCTGGCTGGGTTTCCCCAGTCACTCTGGGTGGCTCCCAATAGAATATTAAAAACACCATAAAACATCAAACATTAAAATGCTGCATGTTGTTTAAGTAATCTTGTTATATTTATAGTACGGAAATGTGGCTTTTTCTATGTTATTGTATTTGCTATTTGTTATGTACTGAAGTTCTCACCCTGGGCCAGCAGGGGGGTACTGTAGATAGTTATACAAATGAAGGATCGAAAGTGACATTCAGTGATTGGATAGTTTTAGAAAATTGTTACAGTTACGTTGTACTGGAGCTCTATATAAGCAGGCTGACTGAACCCTTCAGTTCAGTTCTGTTCTGGACTGTGAATAAACAAGAGCTGTTTGAAGAATCGATGTGCCGTCTGATATGTTCACCCACAACTTAACACTATTGTTTTGCTATGTTCTTATGAAATTGTTCCTATGTTATTTTGCTATGCTACTGAGGAATTGTGTTTTTTTGAGTGTTTGCTTGAAACATATTCCTGCTCTTTTGTCGTAAGTTACTTTGAGCGTGTTTCTTTTTTGTGAAAAGCGGCATACAAATAGAATGAATGAATGGCCTTGTCTTCACAACAGCTGGGACACCCTCCATGCTTAAAATAATGAGTGAAATGCTTAGGAATTCTTTGCACAGGTTTTTAAGCCTGGGAGTATCTCGAGCCGTTTGTGGCTCATTCAGTTTTGAATAAGATTATCAAAGCCTGTTGCTGCAGTATGAATGCATGCAGACCTCGTTTTAAGAATCAGGAGAAAGATCTAGCAGTTTTCTACTTGACAAAATGATTATACTTTTGTTGAAACAAAACAGAACTTCAGACTGAGAATTAAAGCATAATGCACTTTCAATATTCAGTGCATTGCTTCATTTAAAGAGCTACCTCTCAGAAGAAAGCTTGTAATGTAGAGTTTCAGCTTCACTGAAGATGAATTGTTGAGCTACTATATGAAAAATTTAAGAAGATTTACTTATTGGGTATACTGATAATAAAGATCTATTTACCACTGCAGTTATTCCAGCTATGATTCTTGTGACATTATCAGGGTGTTTGTTTTCTGACTCTTGTAGAGAACAGGAACAGGAAACCTGGGTCGGACATTTATGAATGTTTGCTGCCATAGATGTTCCATTTCATACATTTTCCTGGCACTATCCATTAGAAATGAATGACCCATGTTCTCCATCCAGTCAAGATAAGATTTCATCCTGTTTTTGTTATCTCAGGTATTAGCCACATCACCTATTTTGGTGCCATCTGCAGCTCTGACAAACTTCTCTACTTCTTCCTTTGTCATTTTGTCCTTTGTCGACCAGAAAAGAACCATATGACATCCCACTTCTCACCTCTCTACAGGCTCACTGAGGAGCCACTGATGAACATTATTTCAATATGGTTAATCAACCAGCTGCATACACACCTTGTTGTTTAGTTGTTTAGTCGTGTCCGACTCTTCGTGACCCCATGGACCAGAGCACGCCAGGCACTTCTGTCTTTCCCTGCCTCCCGCAGTTTGGTCAAACTCATGTTCGTAGCTTTGAGAACACTATCCAACCATCTCGTCCTCTGTCGTCCCCTTCTCCTTGTGCCCTCCATCTTTCCCAACATCAGGGTCTTTTCCAGAGAGTCTTCTCTTCTCATGAGGTGGCCAAAGTATTGGAGCCTCAGCTTCAGGATCTGTCCTTCCAGTGAGCACTCAGGGCTGATTTCCTTAAGAATGGATAGGTTTGATCTTCTTGCAGTCCACGGGACTCTCAAGAGTCTCCTCCAGCACCATAATTCAAAAGCATCAATTCTTTGGCGATCAGCCTTCTTTATGGTCCAGCTTTATGGTCCAGCCTTACAAAGGTGTAATCTAGCCCACGTTTTATCAACTTGTCAACAGGAATATCATGTAGGACCTGCAGAAAGGCCTGCTGAAATCAAAGTACACTATGTCCACAGCATTTTGACAGCTGACACAAACAGAATTTCATGGTAAGCTAAACAAAGGGTGGAACATATAATGGATGTGTTGGAGCTGTTTGTATAGAGTTGTTAGAATGGACCACTAGCCTTAATCAATCTGGTGTCCTCCACGCTGGCTGGGGCAGTTGGGAATTGAGTTCAAACATCCAAAGGACGCCAGGCTGGTCTAGAATCATTGTTGCTTTTGTGTTTATGCCGTCTCCCCCCCCCCCACCCCTCCGCTCTGGAATCAGTCGCAGGGCCCCTGTGCTTAGAATGAAGCTCTTTTCTGGCATTAATATAGGAGAAAGAGTAGGGGAAGCAATGAGTCCCACATTCTCCTGAGGGGGTTGGATTTTCAGTTCCAAAAGACATTACTTCATTCAGCTGAGATTTATACAGTGCAGGAGAAAAACCCACGAGGAGTATTAACTGATATTGAACTAATAAAACATGCAGTAGAGAAAGTGAATCAGTTTAATTTTGAAATCATGCTGCTTCCCCCTTGCCAGAAAAATTATTATTATTAATATCACCACATTAAGCTGTATACATAACTAATTTAGATACTTTTGTCCCACACCAAAAAGAAAAAGAAAAAGATGATGATTTAAAACTCCTTTACATGTAAATTCCCTCTACCTAGACATAAAATTGCTGGCTTAAATGCTGTTGGAAGTACAACAGCCGAGATCACTTAGTTTGAAATTTAAGAGTTAATTCTGGTCTCAGTGTTGGTCAACAACTCAAGAGGAGTGAGTGGCAATGTTGCAAAACAACCAGGGAACTTGGCATGATATTTAGGGAGGTTAGCATGTGTTCTGTTATCCTCTCTTGCTCTGAGGGAGGATTTTGGGGGGGTGAATTTCTAGTTGAAGCTAACCATGCTCTGAACAAGGTCAGTCAGAAAAGCAAAACTCCTTTGTGCCTTTTTGTTCAAGATGTATTCTTTTTGGTTCAGTTTGTTCAATAAATTTTTACTAGGATTTTCTCTTAGAATGTCATCTGCATTATTTAAGTGCCTCAGCTAACAAATATTATGTATTTTGAAGGTGAAGCTTCCAAATATATCTCTCTTCGTGGTGTTCCGGGAATGAAGAAGCATTTGTGAGGTTACTGTGGAGTACGCCTCTGTGAGGTTGTATGGCAGTGCAGTTCACCCCACCCCTGAGATTACACAGATTCTCCCCCCATCCTAGTACCACCCCAAGTTCCATGTTTTATGTGTGGACTGACATGCATCTCTACACGTGTAGACTTCCCCAGAAGCTAGAACTAGAGATGGAAGAAGAACCAAATAGATTTATACACTGAAATTGGCAGCTCTGAACCAACTGAGAATTGCATTGTTGGTGAGCAGGGCTTTATAAACTCAATTAATTATATGCAAAAAATTATGACTATTATATCTAAAGGACGGGATTCAACTAATGAGGCCAACCCGTGGAAGCCTGTGCAAGGGCTCCTTCTAGTGAAATTGAGTGGGGGGTTTTACTCCCTCTCCTCCTTTTATGTGGCCACTCATAGTTCGGTGTGAGGGTCAGAACAGCATGGGGTGGGGGAGAAGGCAGATCCCTCCATCAGGTAGGCAAAAATGCATGTGCTGATGGAGCGATCTTGTTATTGGGACACAGACTTCTTCCCCTAACATGTATAAAATAGTTAAGCTGCATTTTGTACTACGTATATTTCTGCAGCATAATTTTACAAGTATATTAATATGTGGGGTTTTTTGCAGGTATATGCGTGGTTGTATAATAATAATAATAATAAATTTTATTTATACCCCGCCCTCCCCAGCCAAGACCGGGCTCAGGGCGGCTAACACCAGGTATAAAAACAATTGATTAAAATACAACTTAAAAACAAGATTAAAATACAACATTAAAATGCAGCTTCATTTCAGTAGAAACTCAAATCAAAAACTTTTGGGGGATGAATACGTCAAATCTTTACCAAGGCCAACTATCCAGACTGGTCCTACGTGGGCCAGAAAAAAGCCAGGGAAGTCCCCAAATAGGAGTTCCATAACAGAAGGAGAAAGGAAAGAGGGGGAGGGGATCAAGATCAAGATATGTATCTGTGCCGTTTACGTAAGGAAACCTGTAGTGTATGTATGCATAATACATATATAATATTCAATGTATAATAATGCATAAAATACATGAAAATTGTTCATAGTTTTAGCAGAACCAGGGGGAGCAGTGCAATCTGGTTTCTCATCAAGATTAAGGAGCAAGATTAGAAAAATAAATCCATGCAGACCTCACATTTTTCAGAAAATCCCATCCCTACCTGGAACCCTTATCACACAAGTTTCAAGCTCCAAAGGAATGTAGACATCTATATGTACAGTCCTTTCCTCTACAGACTATCATACCTAACAGGAGGACATCAGGAGTGGGGCCCAGAGAAGCTGTGAGACCAGCCGTGTATGGCTCAAAGATGGTATCACCTTTACAGAATAAAAGTCACACACAAAACAACCCTTATACAGTATATCATGGGGGGTTAGTGAAAGGATCCCCCCTCCCCACATTCACCCAGCACCAGGGGGAACAGCTTTCCCAAAATGTGATCCTATGCTGCTTACAAATGTGTGTGAAAATTTAACCACCAGGCAGTCTTTTTACCTGATTTAAGTCTGCACTGAAGCCTTATCCATGCATTAAGTGAAATCAGAAGACAGCTGAATGCATGTAGGCTCTCCCTATGATTGGGAACCCTGATTGTGCAGTCATGGAGAGTCTGTGCTTGTTCAGCAGGCTTGTCCTTTGCAAACAAGCTCCAACAAATGGACAGCATGGGGACAAGATCAGAAAGCGATATGACAGTGGAGACAAGGGCATGCAATGTCTGGAGGGATGAGGGGCATATCCAATGATGCTGTTTTGCTAGCTCAGCAGACTCCCACCTGCACAATGGAGACTTCCTCTCATCTCACCTACAGCCCCTATGTACACTCAAAATGTTCTCCAGGGGGTTGGAGGAACCTCTGGAGCAGATGCTGAGGGTGCGCAGGAAGAAGAGAGGGAGGAGAACTTCTGTTGCATGCATGGAACTCAGTACACACATCTGTCTGAATATGTCTTGGGAAAATACCAATTGTGCAGAGAGTGAATGACTGGCCCTCCTCACAGGGGAACAAGCTCACATCTGGAGCTGGACTTCTGTTAGGTGCCTGTGTGAGCCAAGCTTTATTGTGGAAGCATGGAAGAGAACTCCAAGAAGAGGATGCTATGATTTACACTATCTTTCCCCATGCAAACATATGCTATACCTATGCTTTCTGCTTGCCAAGTGAGGCTAATTCTCCACTGAAAATCTTCAACTTTTAAACAGGTATCAGTGTGACAACTGTAACTTTTTATACCCAAACATGAATTGTCAGTGATATGATCCTTCCTATCTGTTTTGGAAAAGGTCAGGCAAAACCCAACATGACAGGAGTTCTTTGCAAATTTTTCCCCCTCATCACCTTCCTACTTAAAATAAAACCTTAGGTAGGTTCAGCATCACTTTGCTTTCTGTTTGACAAGAAAAGCAGAGTCACCTCCTGGATTCAATACCCCCTACTGGTGTCATCTTGCAATATAATCACTATGACAGCATTTTTCACACAGAAGTCCATAAAGCTATTGGAAAAACTCCAGAAGAGGATTACAGCTTGTGAAAGACTCTTTTTATTATTATTTTAAGATGTCACTTTGTAATATGCAAAACTTTCTCTCCCTCCAAATTCTTGCATGGTGACTGGTGCCACCATAATCCCTTCAACAGCACAACGTTCTAATCTGAAGGGAATGTAATATTGCTTTATTGCACATAAGCTTAAACTCTTTAGACAGGCAGGCTCCGGTGGCTTTTTGTCTTGAGAAAGCTGAACTGAATGCAAATAGCCTGGATGAATAGAACAGAAGATACTGGTAAATAATTTCATTGAGGATTAAAGCCCTTTTAAGCTGGTAACACTTGTGCAGGGTGGGCCAGCATACATAATACAGAACAGATAAGTGGTTATAAGAGATCTGTGCTATCATACTTTCTTTTTATTATTTACATAGGTGGTGTCTCATTTGTGTAAGACATTAAGATCCAAAAGGATCTGGTCTACAAATATTTGTAGCTTCTGTTTCTGACCATCTGGTGAGAGAGAGAGCCATGATTATCATGCTGTTTTGTTTTCCAGCTAGGCCCTGCTTTGCTCTCTTCAGTTGTTCCCCTCCTCACATAATTCCAATAGCACAAGGAGGCAGGATGTGGGAATACTCCCATCATATGCAGTGGAGGTTGGTCTCCTAGGACAGTACATAAGAAGAGCCTGATGAATCAGAGCAATGGTCCCTCGTGTGCCTCCTCCTCGAGAGGTCTGGAGGGTGGCAACACGAGAACAGGTCTTCTCTGCAGTGGCTCCCCATCTGTGGAATGCTCTCCCCAGGGAAGTTTGCCTGGTGCTTTCATTATACACCTTTAGGCGCCAGGCAAAAATGTTCCTTTTTAACTAGGCCTTTTGTTGACCTGATTGACATCCTATACCCTTTTAAAATGTGGCTCTTTTGGGGGGGGGTGTTATTGGGTTATTGTTTTTATTTTGATTTTATGTATTGTGATCTTTTCTGTGCACTGCCCTGAGGCCTCCAGGTATAGGGCGGTATATAAATTCAGTTGATAATAAGTCCAGCATTCTTGACCACACGAGAGCCAGTGTGGTGTAGTGGTTAAGAGTGGTAGATTCGTAATCTGGGGAACCGGGTTCGCGTCTCCACTCCTCCACATGCAGCTGCTGGGTGACCTTGGGCTAGTCACACTTCTCTGAAGTCTCTCAGCCCCACTCACCTCACAGTGTTTGTTGTGGGGGAGGAAGGGAAAGGAGAATGTTAGCCGCTTTGAGAGTCCTTAGGGTAATGATAAAGCGGGATATCAAATCCAAACTCTTCTTCTTCATCCTGTTCTTACAGTGGCCAAGCAGATGCTGACAGGAAGCCTGCAAGCAGGACCTGAGGGCGACAGTACTCTCCCCTCCTGTGGTTTCCAGGAACTGATATTTAGAAGCATACTGCCTTCGACACTGGAGAAAGTTCATTATTATTTATTTCATTTTATTTCATAAAATTTATATACCGCCTGCTTGTTAAAAAAACAACCCTCGAAGCAGTCTACAAAAAGATAAAACAAGAAAAAAATACAACCCTTCTCTAAAATACATAAAAGTTAAAATACTAAAGCAGGTTAAGATTACCTCAAATTTCTAAACATCTGGATAGGCTTGTGTAAGAGTGTTTTGAGCAAGCACTGAAAAGAGTACAGTGGCACCTCGGGTTAAGAACTTAATTCGTTCCAGAGGTCCGTTCTTAACCTGAAACTGTTCTTAAGCTGAAGCACCACTTTAGCTAATGGGGCCTCCCGCTGCCGCTGCACAATTTCTGTTCTCATCCTGAAGCAAAGTTCTTAACCCGAGGTACTATTTCTGGTTAGCGGAGTCTGTAACCTGAAGCGCCTGTAACCTGAAGCGTCTGTAACCCGAGGTACCACTGTACAGCGAAGGCACCTGCTTGATATCAATAGGCAGAGATTTCCAAAGTTGAGGTGCTGCCACACTAAATGACCAAGTTCTTACAAATGTGGGATGGGCATTACATGGTGCCTGCATTGGTGTCAATTCCACCAGTTGAAGCGTTTGAGTGGGCACATGTGAGCAATAGCCATCGGGTTTGGAATCATTGATAGTAGCACTGCTCCACAAGCTCAGCCTGCCTCCACTGGCTGACAGACACTCAGAGGGTGGCTCTGCCAGTCTGACTCTGGCTTTGCCTACTGCTGGTCCCTCTCCCTTCCACAGTATTAATCCCAAAAGACACTTATCAAGACTGCTCATAGCATTGCTGGAGGCCCTACAGCCCTCCATATGCTGGAGACAATGTCTGCAGTGGGGAGCCTTCTCCACAAATCTAAGCTTATTGTATTGTTTATATCCTTGACCTCTTCTACCCAGCAGGAATATCTATCTATCTATCTATCTATCTATCTATCTATCTATCTATCTATCATCTATCTATCTATCATCTAAGCAACAAATAAGGGAAGATCATGGAGGTGCACAATAAAATAATTAGAACATTACTACATTACAAAATCATAAAAAGCAGATGACCAACATGGAATCAAACTAATTCTCTTAAATTGTGTGAGGAAGTACATTTAACTCATGGGATGCCTCCAGCAACCACCCTCTCACAAAGAGTTAAATAAGCCTGCCCTTTGTGGCTCTGCATGCTTTATTGCATTTGACCTCGCTAAGCCATTCCTTCATTTTCGTCACCTTGGTTATTGCTGTGATTAAATAACAGGAGCAGGTAAAGAAGGATGAGCAAGAGAGCTCACAACGGATCTTACTCTGCTAGCGAATGGAGGCAACATCTGGATGCAGACATTAGATGCATTTACAACGCATGGCCTCAGCCTTGAGGATAGTACCAACACAAAGCCCTTCTGGACATTTCATCCTCAAAGTTTTATAACTACCACCTTGGCAACAGTATCGTTTCATTTTTATTAAAGCCGAAAGTACAAGCCAAAACATTTCGTCACAGAAATAAAATCTTTATTTTGTTAATCACAGTAAACACACACACACACACATGCTGCCTCATGCTGAAAAAGACCATTGGCCCATCTAGATCAGTACTGTCTGCACTGACTGGCAGTGGCGCTCCAGCATAGCTGTCAACTTACAGATTTGAAAATAAGGGACCAGCAGCCTTGAAAATAAGGGATCCACAGCCAAAATAAGGGACCTGCAGCCTCACCTGTTCCAGGCACTCCAGTCTTCCTGTCCTCCTGCAGTCTGGTCAAACTCATGCTGGTAGCTTCGAGAACACTGTCCAACCAACTTTGTAACCAGAGGTTCAACTGAATAGAATCTGAATCACATGCACTACAAGGCCTGTGCAGCCTCAGCTTAAGATGGCTCCCCGGCCTGGCTTTGCACTGCAAAGTTTGCAGCAGCACGTGCAACAAAATGGCGTCCAGCATTCAAAAACCCCCTCAGCTTGCATTAACTAGCCACACACACAGCCTCCCCCCCTCGCCACGAGATCACTAGTCACCCACCATTTTAGTCAACCAGCTCCTTTCTTTTTCCCCATAAGTCAATCGAAGGAGCCTCCAAAACAAATTCAAAAGCCCCCCCCCCATGAGATCTCCTTTCCTTTTCCCCCACCATGTGCCCCCACTCCAGACAGACCTTTTCGCCGGCAAGGGTGAGTGGGCCGTCGATGACGTATCCATCCGATTCCGATCCGAGCACTCAGCACAGGTATGTTCAACTTCTGAGCCCCTCTGAGCCAAAGGCAGAAAGCCCAGCCAGCAGCCAAACGAAGCCTCAAGGAAAACCACCGTCACCTCTCCACTGGGAAGTGCTGAGCAAAGGTGAGTCCCCAGGCAACGCAGTTGATTTGATCAGCACAAGGCATGCAAGCTCCACCCCCCCAGTCATTCTTAGACTTCTTATTGGGTGAGCAACACAGACAAGCAACACAGTTGGAGCCTCCCTCCTCCCTGGCCAGCAGGGAGGGAGGGAGAGGAGCAGCTTCTTTGAAATTTAAGGGACACCATTTAAGGGATATTTAAGGGACCTCCATCCATAAGGGACAGCAGCGGGACATGGCGCTGGAATAAGGGACTGTCCCTCCAAATAAGGGACGCTTGTCAGCTATGCTCTCCAGGGTTTCAGGCAGAAGTCACTCCCAGCCCTATGTGGAGATGCCAGGGACTGAACCATGGACCTTCTTCAGGCAAATCAGATGCTCTATCACTAAGCCATAGCTCTTGTTAATCTAAAACAATCATGTTCCCGCTGCAGAATCTTCCAGTCTGATGGCTGGCATTTCAAAGTGATGGGGTCACAGGAGCAAATGTGACCATTTCATGAGACGCTGGACTAAGTTGCCTCTGCATCCACATGGAAGCAGAACTGTCTTCCAAAGAAAGGTTAGTTTGGTTTGTCTTCAGAGTCCAATATCCAGGCCTTTCCTAACATATTTTCCCTTGTTTTTGTCATCTCCCCCTTCCCTTCCAAATGCTGTAGAGAAAGCTCCAAGAAAGAAAAATTGGTGTTAGCGTGAGGGGATATTTATTCACTGAGTGAACCTAGCTGAGTAATAACTACTGTGGATGAAATGGCTTTGAAGATACATTTTGCTGACAGAATTCCAACACAAAGTCACCAGAGGTAGGAACAGGTCTCTAAATCACTGCCAGTAAAGCCTGTCCTTCAAGGACTTCTGGAACAAATTACACCAGAATGCAAACTATCTCTTGTTTCAGTGCAGAAAGAAACATAGGGTTGTTTTTTTAAAAAAAAAAAAATCTTACTAAGTTTGGGGGAGATCACTCATCAAATTCTACCTTGCTCAGGTTCAGTCTTTCAGTCCTACCATGAAACCGAATTTTGACTACTCTTGGTTCTATAGGGCAATTTTGTTGTTGTTGTCATGAGCCAAATTCAAGCACACTGAGTTTTGTGTGGATCAGCAAATACTTAGAGATGGTGTGAGGTGGATTTGAGGCAGGAGTTTCTCTCAGCCCTACCTAGTGTTGCCAGAGATCAAACCTGAGACCTTCTACATGGGAAAAAAGATGCTCTACCACTGAGCTACTGCCCATTCCAGTAGCCCTTTTGGTGGTTCTGACAACAGCGGCAGGGCTCCTGGGAGTCCCAACAGTTGGTGGCCACCATTTCTTATCTTCCTGCAGATCAAGGGCATTCTGATTGTCTTTGTGATTCCACAGTTCCTGGGAGCACTATTGACACTGTTGCTAGATTTGCTGCCAGCTCCAAAATCATATCCCCCCCCCCACCCTGCATTGCCAAAATGCTACTTCCAACTTCACAATATGTGAAAAGGGTTGTAAAGTTTGGGGTGGCTCAGTCCAAAACATATTTTTACTGTTGTTGGAATCCATCTGTCTCTGGGGTTGTGCCTCAAACTGCTGCATTAGAGGCACCAAAGTGACTTCTCCTGGGGCACAAGCATTTGCAGTGTGTATGGAGGCTCTGGGGTGACAAAATCCTCCTTTCAGCCTCACTGATGTGTTCCAGAGGAAAGCAGAGTGTAGAAATAACAGAGGACAGCATGAGAGTTGAATCCATGTGAGCTGTGCAGGAGCAAGCTAGCAAGCAAGCTCCAAGCAAGCTGCTAGCTAGCTCTGCAAAGGCTCCTTTTATTAGCAGAAGTCAACAATTGGAAACAGTAGTGAAACCACCCTGAACATAACGTATTTCCAGTAAGGCACATTTCCAGCGTTAGCAATACATGTGTCAGACAGGTGTTTCCCCCCCCCCCCAAATGTTCCCCTGATACCCGAAAGACTGCGTCATTCGACATGCTTCAGCCAAGTGGAACATTAAACAAAGCTTTCTGTGAGGGAGGAAAAGGTCAGAGAGTGGGCATGGCGGCTAGACACCCTGTGGAGTGTCTTATGCTGAGGTGGGGGTACACCCCCACACTGCATCCTCATCCCCACAGCAGAGCAATACTTTTGGCACCAGCTTGGCTGCAGGAGTTGCCAGAAGGAGGCGTACAATGCACCATCCAACCATCTTAGGGACTCTGGATTTGTGTTGGTTTTACTCCTTAGCCTTTTTCTTCTCCCAAAGATATCCTGCAAGGTAGTGGAAGTTTAGGGTCAGAATTTTCTTTCTCCTAAATGGGGTGGCTTCCCAGATTGATGAGCCCCATCTGCCCATCGCTTCCTTCTACAGCCTGTGCAGAAACCACCTTCTTGGCAATTGGACCCACTATCGACCTTGTCTTCTCAATCCTCTGGAGCCTCTCTCACATGTAGGCTAAGTGCCTATCTCACTGAGGGTTTGAGACCCATTGGCTACCCTCACCTGGTTTTGCCAGCCAGTCGAAGCCATTCTCAGGGTGTGGCCACTGTCACATGTTGACAGCTTCTAGGAGCCACAGGTGAGAGCTGAGTGCAGGGGGGGGGTGGAGACCAAAGGTGGACAAATGACCCCAGGAGGAACACAATGTGCCCCACACCAGAGGTATTCCCTCTCCTACTACCCCATACGCCCCATATTTTCAATAATGGGTGGGAAATCCACTAGAGTAGAATTATTATTTTTTTCTTTCCATGTTACAAGGATGGATCACTGTGATTCTGGTTCAGTTTAAGCCTAACCAATCTGCTACTCTCAATTCTTATCACTCTTGAATACACATGTGCTAAACAAAATCGTTACTTTAATTCCAATAAGAGCATATTTGTACATTAAATTTGCCTGCTTTTCCCCCTTGTAAAACCTTTTTATCTGTGGTCTATGCATGCAAAGAGATAGTGTGATGGGAACGGGAAACGGTTTGTATTTTTAACCAAAATGGGAGGGAAAAACACTGTTAACATTGATTTTCTGAACTCATAGTGAACTCAAGCAAAGTCGGTTCTAATCTTTTGGCACAATATGTTGTATTTAAAGTTTATCTGTTTTACAGCACTGCAAGTGTGTTAAATATATTATCACAGCAAGATGCCTCCTCAGGATTATAAAAGCTTTTGTTTTATGCATGCAAAAACTTGTAAAGAGTCTTTCGCTATTAACTCGCAATGCAAAATATAAATGCCTCCTATGGGAATAATGGACATAAACATATTTCAGTTTTATCTAGTATAATCTAGGTCAGATCTTTGAATTGGAAGGAGCAAGGAAGGGGAGATCAATGAGCTCCCACAGCTATTTGTGGCTGTAATAAAGCCAGTGTAATAATACAGACTTCAAGAAAGCCTCCCCTAGCTGAAATGCAAGCGAGCAATGATGAATGAACCCACCAGTTAACATTAACAGTTCGGAGATGGATAATGAAAACAGAGACCTGTGAAGAAAGTTATGGGATGTGCTTCCATGGTGGGGAAGACGAAGACTGGTTTAACTTCAAAAAGAAATCTCCAGGCCAAAAAACAATTTTATTGGATGGGCATATAAATGTTATTGATAGTGTCCTTGCCTTAATTATATGTCAAGGGTAAGGAACCTCAGGCCTACAGCTCAAACCACAAATTTGCTTTTCTATCTGCCCCTTGCAGTTCCTCCTCTTAATTTTATCCTGGTTCACACTCTTCATGGGCTATGCCATATCAGAATGGAGTTGCGAAGGCTGACGGATGCGCCTTGGCTTATGCAAGTTTGCCTCTTGCATAGGACTTCTCTTGGAAATAGTCCAATAGTCTGCAATTCTAGCATTGCATTTGTATAGGTCTTCTGAAAGGGGTACAACTTGCAAGGGGGCTGCCCCTGTTATCACAGGCAGTGAGCAAGGCAGCTCCTCTACATGATCCCCACCATGACGATTGACAGCAGCTCTGCTTTGAACTTTACTTACAGATTCATGCAAGGCACTGAAAAAGTGGATAGAACCCAAGGACTCACAGACATCCAATGGTTTGTTGGAAGATTCAGTACAGATACAAAAAGTATTTCTGGCCTTCTGCCCTGGCACTTCCTTTCCAAGTCCGCAGCTCCCAAATTCCCCTGGAGCAGGCATCCCCAGACTCGGACCTCCAGATGTTTTGGGACTACAGTTCCCATCATCCCTGACCACTGGTCCTGTTAGCTAGGGGTGATGGGAGTTGTAGTCCCAAAACATCTGGAGAGCCGAGTTTAGGGATGCCTGCCCTGGAGGAAATAGCTTGTCTTTGCTCAAGGCCTTCCGTGAGGCAGCATTTCCGCATTTGCTCTTGCTCACCCACATTTCATTGGCTTCCTGCTCCCTCCCCCCTCCCCCCAAGTCCACTGAGTCCAGCATGTGGCATTAAAGAATGCCGGTGGTCTTTTCCATCTTCTGCATCAATACTTCCTCAAGTATTACAAACAATTATAGCACCCTTCCCCAGCTGTGGGTCCTCAGATGTTCCATTGGCCCCAAACAGCCTCCCCGGTGGTCAGGGGTGAGGTGCACTGCTCTTAAGGCAAGGCTGCAGAGATAGTTCCATTCAGATAGGTTCATTTTAATATTTTTGTAAAGCACTTAGAGATTATGTTCATTTGGTATAAGAATTCATTGGTATATGAATCTCAGAACTAGTTTCTCATTTGTCTAGCGTTCCTTGTGAAGGGGGATAGATTGTTAAACAGCTCTGGGAACTGTGGCTGGTGTGGTGACAACAGGGGTCTCCTAACAACTCTCATCACCCTTAACAAACTATAGCTCCCAGTTTTCTTTAGGGAAAACCATGACTATTGAAAGTTATATCATAGGGCTTAAATGTATGGTGTAAATTGGCTGCAAGTCTTATTCTTTCTTCCTCTCCACATGTCCAGACCGAGCTCAGGGGAATGGGATGAGAGATATTCTGTCTGCTTTAAGCAATATTGGGCCTTTTGTGAAGCTTAAAAGCCTCCATCGCCCACTCAAAAAGCGCGGTATAACAGTAGTCATGGCTGATAAGAATACACAAGGTAAAAGGTGAAACTCTGCTGCCGGCCTGCATTAAAGGCCCTGTCAGGGAGCTGCATAAAAAGCTATTGACTGAAGTAGGTAAGTTACCAACAATGTGGAATTTTCAGTTAAGTATCAGCCTACCATCTTTTTGTACCTAGTTTTAATTATGACTGTGTTTGTTATATGCTGCAGATATTCAACAAAAGATGCACAGATTCAGCAGAGAACAGATAACGAAGGATGGTTCATTAGGTAGCTGTGTCGGTTGCTGTCATTTCAGCATCTCTGGGGCTGAAGTGTTGATTGTTTGGGAGATTTTAACATTCCTGTCAAAGCGGCTCTCTTCCACTCCGTATGCTGGAAAACGTTCCTCTCCATTAAATTCTCTAAGGCTTCCTCTACTGCAGAGCCAGTGCTATTCATTCCAGCCTTGATCTGGCAATCTCTTTGCATCTCTCATTTGACTAGTGCTGCTTCTCACCTTTTCTCTTCCCCCCCACCGCTAGAGACACAAACTTCAGGTCATGTACCTCATTTCTCTTGAGCACATTGTTTTGTGTTTTCCTCCTCCACACTGCATGCCAACAATTCCATTGCGTGTGGCAATGAATGCAAACTTAGAAGCCGGGAAACTTAAGCAGCGCTCTAATGCTACTCCCGCTGTTGCAATGAAACAGTGGGGCTCCCCAACACCATTTGCTTTGGATAAGATTGATTCTTAAGACTTCCTCTGCGTAACTGGAAGTTCATGCTAGTCATATCAGCAGGTGCACACCTATATGGAAGCCACATGCTGGAGGACCGGGGCATTTATTTTTCCTAGGCAAGTTATTCACTCTCACGCTTGAATTACATTAGGGATCATGGAATTGTAGAGTTGGAAGGGACCCTGAGGATCATCCGGTCCAACTCCTTGCAATGCAGGAATATGCAGCTGCCCCATACGGGGATCGAAACTGCAACCTTGGCATTATCAGCACCACACTCTCACCAACGAGATGCTGATATGAACTGATCTGATCCACATCTCTCAGACTCATTTGCATATCAGAAATATCCAAGGAATTCTGCAATTATACGGATTTTGCAACCAAAGTATGTTTAAGACATGTATTTTGAGGGTGGGGGTGATTTAGAAATGGGTATTTTGAGAGGAAGTACACTTAATATATATATTGTACCTAAAAACCAATTCTCATCCCTTATATATATACAACTGATCACTGTGCTTTGCAGATAAAACTGTATCAGCAGATCCTCACATAATGTTGGAATCCTATTAATGGTGCCTATGCCTTTGGGATTCTGTCCCATTACATATCCCATTGGTTCCACTCTATTGTCTTTTCAGAGTCTATTGAAAACAAGTCTTCTGAATGCAGATGTCTATCCTAGTTCATATCTGTATTGGATTTGAAATTGTTGTTATATATGTGACTGCATTAAATTTTGAGTGTGTGTGTTTGTGTGTGTGTGTGTGCGTGCGTGCGCACACACACACACACGAGCAATGCTTTTATATATGCTTTTATTGTAATGTGAAATTACTTCAAGATGCTTCATAGGAAGAGATCCATAAATAATCATAATTAAATGCATTTTATGTGCTTTTTAAAAAAAAACAACGAAAAACCGAACACAAATTAATGCAAAAACAGGATGAAAAAGACTTATGTCTGAACATATGCAAGAGCAACTCAGACTAGAAACAGAACAATTTGCCTACCCCCTGATTCATAGGAATCAACTCCTAGGGGGCAAGGTCCGGTCGCCTCCCCCCCCCCAATGAAATAGATGAGGGAGCCACTCCCCTAAGTTGATGTGCATTGCCATTCAAATAGTGTATGCTCACTGTGTCATGTGATTAATTATGTGGGGCAGGACTTAGCTGGGCGCCCCCAATATTTTATTCAAGTTTGCACCACTGCCCTGTTTCACTCACATGCAGATGATGGCTACCAAGTATAAAACACTGGGGTGCACATGTAGCTGTTGCATTTCTGGTTGGGATGTTAAAGACCCTATTTGTAGAATTTGTGTGTGGGAGGTGAGCGTTGCACTGCGCTGCAGTAAAAATGGCAATGGTCACAACCAGCCTCAGAAAGCACGGGTCTGAGTAGTTCTCCCCTTGCCCCACACTTTCCCACGGAAACCCTTGCTCTAAATAGGAGCAAACATCAATCCAGAGCAAGCCTAAATTGCAATTTGCTCTGATTGAGCAGTAAAGAGCATTCCCCCCCCCCCCCCGGGGGTAGGGTAGGATAGGGGAAGCAGTGGGACAAGAGGAAGTGTGGGGATAAGCCCCTTGACTGGTGAATCCTAACAGAGAAGGAGTAGATAAGAAATAGCAACTGTTATATTTTGAACACTGGGTGCCAGAACAAAAGTTGTAAAAGTTGTCTAGTGCTATTTTCTTATTATTCTGAGAAAACAAGTATACTTCTTTTTTGTATGGTGGAAGAGAATATGATCATGACTGTGATTAGATTCTAGGCTCTTCCAAACTTCCTTTTGCTGGGAAAGCCCACTATTTATGGCTGAGTTGGAACAAACAGGAATTGGGGTTTCCACAGTGAAAACAGTGAAAAACAAATTTAAATCTAAATTGTGTGGGAAGGAGATCCAGGTTCCGAGCTAAGTACATTTAATTTTTTTAATGCATTACGTGCATTAAAGCAAGCTTTCATATATGTGCTTAATTTGATAATTAATTTATCTTCTAAGGTTTTCAAGTAGGGTTCTTGTAGTAGTCATGACGGAGGGGAAAGCACTGAGACAGCCACCACTATAACTGGCAAAGCTGTTCAGCTTTTCTCTGACTTCTGCTGATATGCTTTTCTCTTTAGTTTAAGGGCTTGATTCAGCTTGCTTTACAAAACTAAAACATGATTGTTAAAATTCTGAATTTTGAATTGGATTGTGAGTTGGTTCCAATAATTTGCCACTGGCTAGTTTTTGCGCACGCACATTCAACCTCGCCATTTTTGTAAGGGACAGAAAAAAGAGCAGAGGGGAGGGTGCAAATAGATATGGCACTTGGGTGGCAGAAAAGTTTGCATCCTAATGGGAATTCCAACTGCCTCCTCTCTGATTACCAGATTGATAAATTGATGAGCACAGTTGATATGCATGTATCAGTGGAGTAAAGAGTCCAGTGTGTTTGTGTGCATGCAAGAGTGGGGTGCCATGCAGCCTCTGGATCCTCTCACTATGGGTGAATGTGACCTCCCCCCCAGGCCAAAAAAAGGGTAGCTGCCCAGTGGCGTAGCGTGGGGGGTGCAGGGGGGACTGGCCGCACCGGGCGCAACATCTGGGGGGGGCGCTCGCACTCGCAGCTCTCTGCCCCTACCTGGCTCACTCACTCTCTCTCACTGCAGTGCTGGCTGTGCGAATCCGATCCGAGCCGCCGGGTTGCTGCCCACTGTGGAGGGGAGGGTGCCAGGCGTGCGGTGCCATGCGGAGAGAGAGCGAGGGACTGTCTGGGGGAGGGACAGTGCAGTGGGGGGGGGCGCAAATTACTTGCCTTGCCCTGGGTGCTGACAACCCACGCTACGCCACTGTAGCCGCCTCTGAAGCAGACCATTCGGGCAAGATGTCTTTTTCTGTGGGGGCTCCCAGCATAGTATAACTGCTGTATCCCATCAATGCAAGCAATACCCAACATTTTTGCTGTTGCTCTTTCATCACACATCTACAATTAAGTTTGCTTTGAAGAGATCACTGTTTGATGCTAATGGAATAGCATGTAGCACACCCTGCTCCTCTGAAACCTTTTGTTGTTGTTCTCTTTTAAAAAAAACAACAACGATGAATTTATGTGACTTTTACTGTCCCTGACTCTGTTTTGCTTTGTTGAGGCTGGCTTGGCCCTTTCGTTATCCTTAATCAAAGTGTGAATGTCACAGAATTTCATATTTTTTTTAAAAAAAAGAACACTAATTTAAATGGATGCAACAGAGGTGTTGAAAATTGGCCCAGTCTTTCCTAATTTATTACAATCGGCTTCTGACCTTTTCATTATTTTTGTAGCATTGATGTTTCTTCAAAACACCCAAGAACAAAGTGCCATTAAATAAGTCTTTCATGTGGCCAAGCATTAAATCATTCCTGTCCGTCTGTCCTCTTTTGGTTAAATTGAATGCCAGTATACCAACCTTACACTGTATGGCACAATCTGCTTTTTCACTGAAAATGACTCTGGATATTGGTGATGTTAGCGTTTTATTCCACAGCCATTAATCCTAATTTTATTTAATGGTCTGCCCTAGGAAATGCCATATGTGAAGCTCCAATCCATATGAGCTAACATTCTCTTTCTCAGTATTTATGTGATAAAAGGGGCTTGTGAAAAAACTATCCAATGCTAGCATCACTAGGAGTAATTGTCATATTGTGCAGATTTTTTTTTTTTTACATGTACTGCTGTCAAGCAAGCTGTTGCCCATCTTATATTTGTGCATCTGATTATTCCTGCCTAAATGTAGAACCTTACATTTGTCCCTATTGAAATTCATTTTGTTAGTTGTGTCCCAGTTCCCCAATCTGTTATGGTCATCTTGAATCCTGATCCTGTCTCCTGAGGTATTAGCTACGCCTCCCAGATTGGTGTCAGCTGCAGATGTGATGAACATCTCCTCTATTCCCTCATACAAGTCAATTTTAAAGATGTTGGTCAGCACTGAACCTAAGATAGATCTCTGCAGCATCCCCATTTTCTAGTATTACAAAGAACCAAAGGTATTTACTTATGTTGTTTATATGTTGTCAAATGACATTTGTTTTCAGGGAAACCTTGAATAAAAAACTGAAGCAAGTAAATACAAAACAGGAGATGAGCAAGAGAAAACAGGAATCTTGTGCACTGTGCAGTTCTGAGGAGGTAAGACACTTATTGAGACTTTTCGTGGGTACCATTGGAGGTACTGGCAGGCTCAGTTGGCACCTCCAGCACTGCATTGGTAACCCCTAGATTAGAGAAAGAAGATGGTGTGCAGACTATATGACAATTTGTGGTGGAGTGAGTTAATAATGGCCTGTAGTAACAATGAGTGAGCATTTCAAAGCATGAAGTGAAGTTGCATAGAAAGTCATGTTGAAGACTGTATCCGTTGACAGAAATGGTAATAGAAGAGAAAGTGCTTAAACGAACAAAACTACTAGAGCACATTAAATAAGAGAAAACCCATGAATGTCTTCATGCCCTTATTAGACTTTCTAATAAAATCCGATGATTCACCAAAGCTCCCAACAATGACAGTGGAGAACCTAAGACCCACTTGAGGTAGACACAGTGAAACAACTGATTCCCTTAATTGGCACATCCCAGTGGGAGCAGAAATATGCCAATTATCAAAGGCTCCAAGGAATGCATTGTTCTGTTAGAGATTCTTTTTTGGTTCATGAACTGTTTGAGGGGAGAAAATTCTATAGCAAAGGACTTTTAGAAGGGGAATGTTAAGGTTCGTTGCTCACTAATACAAGGGTGTTTCATAGAAAGTTGATATCATTAATCCCATGGACATTCTCTCCCGTTCCTAGCAGAAAACCCAGTAGGATCAGGAGTTTAGGAGGTACCATTAGTTTCCTCTATGTGGCTGCACATGGGTTTTTTAAAGGAAGGGTGGGGACACAGACACTCACATCCTCCTACTGTGACAAGCTCCACTCCCTGCTTGTCTCCCAGAACCAGAAGAGGCATGAAAAGGGTGGGGTCAGAGGTTGGCTTCATGCACATGCAGTCTCTGATTGCTTGGAGGGAACCCTAGAGAAGAGGAGACTTGGACGACTGTAGGGAGGCAGGGAGCAAAAACTACTGAGGATAAGCTGCTGTGTTCATCAGGCCTGGCACACCGCCAAGTCTATGCAGATCATGTTCTTGCTAATAAAGACTTGCATGGTGTGATTTACTGCCAGCTCACTCCTGACAGTAACACATGAATCCCGAACTGGTAAGGTTATGCTGAGAGATAGTCACTGGCCCAAGATTACCCAATGGCTTTGTGGCTCACTGAGGATTAGGACCCAAGTCTCCCCAGTTCAAGTCATTTTTTTTTATGCATCTTCAAATGTAGGAAGTCCACAGTCATCACAAGGTCAATGTTGTGTCCTACCACTACACACTCACACAACCCAGTATTAAGTCCCGTTTAGGCAAAATGCTCACAACTGTCTACAACAGCTGATGAGATCAGTGCTACTGAATATCAATCACATTCAATGCTATATTTGTACTAAATAAAATGAACCCTAAGCACTCTGGGTAAAGGTTGACTTATAAACTGCCTTGTTGCATAAGAGAATGTTGCATAGTCTAATCTTTTCTGTTCTTGCTCTGCAAAGATGGACTAGGTGGGCAGTGTTCCCCCTCCCATACATAGTTTTCCCCACTCACCATTGAACAGGCACAGCCTTGATTTTGTTTATATACGTGATTTGAAGGACCTAGGTTAATAGATGCCAAACACAGCTCAGTAAAGATAAAGAGAATAATGAGCAAGGGAGGAAGAAATAAAATGAGCAGCAGCTAAATGGAAAAGTGCTCCAGCATAATGACCAGGAAATAGATTTAAGAAATATTGCCAAAAAAAATGTCCTTAAAGCCTTCCACCAAAAATTGCAGCTACTTTGAATGACATAAATAGGGTACAAGCTTGCATTTCCAGAGTAACAGCAATATAAATACGATATGAGCTATGATGAGACACAATAAGCAGATCCTTCATTTTTGAGCTCGTACGGTTGCCAAATTGGCAACTACATATTGGCTGGGGTGTAATTACTCTTGATTGGGTGCAACATAGATCAGCTGAGATCACAACCCATTTCAAAGGATAATTGTATTGGGATGACAGAAAAAGCAAGTTTTGTGTTAGGCTCTGTCATGTACAATTAGAACCATTCATTTGTATAAAGCATAATACTTGAGAAACATTACCTGATTCAAATCTTCCCCGAGTCATCCCTTGAACAAGTAGATGGACTCTTTTACAGACAGGCTTACTCCAGTAAGTTTGTGGCAGAATGAGAAACCGGAACCCAGGTTTTTCCCCAGCCAAAGCTTTTGCACTGGACCACCCTAGATGAATAGGGTGCAGGAAATCAGCGATTTCATAAAGACCTGTGTAGAGATTCCAAACTATATTGTAATCACTGTTTTTGCAGCTGTGACAATGGGTAATTAATGCTAACTAAATGCTACACACAGGTGTGCAGTTAGTTAGTCATGTTGAATATGAAAAACAAATTAAGTGTGTATTTCCCTTGACAATGGTAAATAGCATGTGTGCAATCAGTGCCATAAAATGATCAGTGATCTTTGAAAACATGGATACAGATTCCAGAACAGATGAGGTACAAAGGATAATAGGTGACTGAGTAGCTTAAGTAGTTCAAACACAGTGTGTGTTCAGATTAGGTTCTATGGAAGCTTATGAAGACTCTTCATTGAAAAAGATTGCCAATGGCAGATGACTCTGCCACCTAGACCAGGCTTCTCCTGCAACATGCAGTCTCAGGTGGGTGCTGGATGTGTTCCAGGTGAACTCTCAAATTCATGGAGTCCGGCAGTGAGACCCATGTAGGCCAACAGTGTGTGGGGTAAATGACTAGCAAAACAATGCTACAAGATGTCAGTGTAGTGTCAGTCTGATGGTGACTGGTTTTTGTATGTTTCAATGGGGAAAATTTCCATTCAAATGACATTAAACCAAATCCCATTTCAAACATTCTTCAACAGAAGCTAAGCCACAAACTTGGGTGATGAATAACCCTCCCCATCGTATTATGTTCCGGGTGCCTCTGAGCTGGTGAGGAAGAGAAGAAGCTGCCACTATTTTTATTGTAAGCGAGAATCGCCTGTTATACGAAAATGTAAGGTGTCGATTTTGTCTAGTGTGAGCCATTAATGAAAGGTCTTTCTCATGCTTTGTTGCTTTCACCTTACCCATAGCAAACCACAATCTAAGGTTTTTGTTTTCCAATGGTGGGTCTTAATAATGCCATCATGTCCCTCCCTCCGGGGGAGGAGCAAAGCCTCCATCTGCCTGAATCCGAATCATATTGTAGTTTTATGTTGTTAACTGCCCTGAGATCTATGGATTAAGGGTGGCATACAAATTTAATAAATAAAATAGAAATAATAAATAAAACTCACACTTATAATTCAATTCAATGACACTTGCTCCCAGGTATGTAAGAATGGTCACAGATCTAGGCTTCCACCCTAGATCTATAATAGTATGAGAGGGAGAGAGAGAGAGAGAGAGAGAGAGAGAGCACTTTGAACTTCTTATCTACTCTATTTATTAAATACATTTGATTGCAGATCCAACCCTCCTCTGAGCAGAAACCACACAGTTTCACCAAGTTGTTAACAGAACCACCTACTACACTTAGAACAACCAAGAACAGAGGGAAAGAAAAAGATACAAAACAGGCAGGAATGGGCTTTTTAGATGAACCAACATAACACAGGGAGGCCACGTCCCTCCCCCTCCACTGCCCTAACTTACTATACTATCCAGCTCCCCAGGTTTCATTAAAAAAAATGAGTAAACTTTTTGCTTATGTTGAACCTAAGATAGGAGGCAAATTGTACAGACACTATCTTCTTTTTGTGTTTGTGAGACAAACTACCCTCCCCTGCACCTCCCTTCCAGAGTCATGCAGTAAGCTTTCAATGAACTGTTGAAGCATGCATGTTTGAATATACCAGTATCTACTAGAAGAAGCTAGGTCAGAGCCTTCTCTCTGCCATTCTTGCAGGGAGCTTTACATGCTGCACAAAATTCAAACACACAGATCCCACCTGTAGTCTGATGGTGTGGCAATCCATGAGAGGCTTTGTGACTTGATTCTGCTAATTAATGATATAAACTAAGTCAGTTGACAACACCAGCAATAAAAGAGAAACAGATTGTTCGGAGGGAGAAAAAACCAACTAGGTGTTCTTCTCTCAATACTTTTTTTTTATTATTATGAGACATGAAGATAACTGCCTCTGCTTCGGAAATGTGAAGCTAGATAACAGACACGTTCAGCAACTACACATGGCCATATTAAGCTAAGTAGGAGGCTGTCAAATGAGATAGGGGCCTTTTTCGAGTCCTCTTTTATTTTTCTTAATGCCTTTATACAAATCAATTATACAACCACACTTGAAATTCTGGGTACCGAATTCCTGGGTAAGGAATTCTCCTCACCTCAAAAAGTATATTGTAGAGCTGAAAAGGTTCAGAAAAGGGCTAGGAGTGGAGGAGAAATTCAATTCAGTTTTTGTTTAAAGCTGAATTTATCGAATTTGCACATGCACCGAAACACTGCTATCTGAATTTTGCACCACAGTTCTCTAATGATAAAATGTTTACCAAAGTGCATCTATTAGGGGGAAGTGTATATAAAAATAAAGATATTAGTGAAAAGAACATGCAAAATGCATTATATCGAGGGGAAATGCTTGCAAAACAATATGTGTACATTAAACAAATTCACTCTATAAATTTTCAGGATGCTTCCCCCCCTCCAAGTTCACAAATTGCTGTAAAACAAATTGAATTTGAAACTGGAAAAATGAGGAACTGAGAATTGAAATGGGCAGATCCTTCCATTCCTAAAAAAAGGCATCCAAAACATAATCAAGAGGATGAACATTCTTCTCTTTGAGGAAAGGTTAAAACGTTTAGAGCTTTTTACTTTAGAGAAAAGGGGAGTAAGAGGAAAATGTTAGGGGTGGATAAAATTATGCATGTTCTATGCAGAAAATTCTTTGAAACTATAGTTTGCAGGTATGGGTGGGCACATAACAATACCAACAAGAATTTCCCAATACAAAGATTATTGGAAATTGTTTTTTGTCAAGGCTTTTGGTCTGCCAGCATGGGAACTCATCTATGATCAGTCATGGATGCAGTTAGATGTGCTGTCTGGTCAATCACTTATTAGGACATTTCTCTAGTTTGACACTACAGTTGGGATCAGCATGAACTAACTGGAGTAAAAAGCAAATCTCTAAAAGTCCTAGTGTTTCACTTCCGTTCGGGTTTTATGCTAATAGGGAATTGTAGACCCAGATAAAGAACACCAGAGTGACTTATTCTGTAATATCATATTTTGTTGTTGAAAAATTTTAGGAACCAGGGCAGAAAGAGAAGCCAAAGTGAAGCAGTAATTGGACAGAAAAACTAATGCAATTTAAACTCCAATTTCTCTAGTGACAAACGATCTCGTAAAATTGGTACAAAAGTGAAGTCTTTCTTCCTTTACCAAAAAATAAAATAAAAATCTCCCTTTCAAATTGGATTACAGTTCAAAAAAACTGATTCATTTTTACCCTTCCCATTCAACTTCACTAAAATTACATGACTGGCAGGGAATAAATTATTTCCTTTTGAATTCCTTAAGCATTTTAATTAATAAAAAAACATCAAACACACTTCTCTTGGGTGTTTCATGCCTGACTTATTAAGAGGATGTCTTTAGCTAAAATGCCCATCTTTCTGTAGTAAAAGCATATGCTCGACATATATTTTGTACATTATTAGTAAAGCAAGTCATCGAGCTACATGCTTCACGCAGCTCATTTTAGATGAGACAAATGCATTTTCATGTCAATAACTGTAAAATACTGCAATTCCATGCACAGGGAAGCCATCCTGATCTTTCCTTTAAAAATAAATAAATGAAATGTACTGACTTCTACCCAGCATTTTTCACTAAGCAGGCATGAGTTCAAAGTGCTACTGAATGTATTTATTTATTTTAACCCCACTTTTCTACAGGAAACCTAAACTAACAATCTCAGATACCCTTCATCTTGCAAGCAAGCAAAAGAAAAGGCTCCTAATCAGTTGGCAATTCTCCATTTGTTTTAGACCACTTTGCATTGCTGAGTTCAGAGTTTTTCAAGTGTTCTTTTTTATATATAATTTCTTAGGGCTTCTGCATTCTTACAATAGAGCAGTCCCTTATTCCCCCTCCCAGATTCCCTCTGTATGACCTCATGCCATGCTTTTTTTTCTTTTTTAGCCAAACTATATTCATCACTGATACTCAGTTGTTCAGCATGCTATACCATGTCTCAGTTTGCACACTCAGATAAGGAATAAGATAAAGGAGTATCACTGCATCCATTAAATTGGGGGTGTTTCCATCCCTGAATTGTGCCTCTGACTGCTTCGAGATGTGGGTATTACTCAGTGAAGTTTTCTTTCGGCCTCACTAACTTTGGGATCTCTGTGTGCTGTACAATTTGCACCTTTACTACGCCAAAGCCTGGTATAAAGGTAAAGGTAAAGGGACCCCTGACCATTAGGTCCAGTCGCAGACAACTCTGGGGTTGCGGCGCTCATCTCTCTTTATTGGCTGAGGGAGCCAGCATACAGCTTCCAGGTCATGTGGCCAGCATGACTAAGCCGCTTATGGCGAACCAGAGCAGCGAACGGAAACGCCGTTTACCTTCCCGCTGGAGCGGTACCTATTTATCTAATTGCACTTTCATGTGCTTTCGAACTGCTAGGTTGGCAGGAGCTGGGACCGAGCAATGGGAGCTCCTACCAACCTTCTGATCGGTAAGTCCTAGGCTCTGTGGTTTAACCCACAGTGCCACCCGCGTCCCTTGAAGCCTGGTATAGGTATGAGAGGGGGAAATTAAAATTCTTTGTGGCTACCTTAGAGGAAAGGAAAGGCAACATATACATCCTAGAAACTACCCATTACTTTGCTTTTTCAAAAAGAGAACATGCCTGCTTCAGATATGATATGAAGAACTAAGAGAACTGGACAATGTAGCAGAAGCAGATTGGCATGCAACATGCAAGAGTGGCATTTACAGATTTTAGTGGAGTCTGGCATGCTGGGCAGCAGTCATAAATTTCACATGATGGCAGACAGGGCTTTATTTCAGCTGGAACTCAGTTCCGGCACTTCTCAAGGTGGGTGCCATTGCTATTATAAGAGAACAGTGGAGGTGTTCATGGTGAGTTACAGCACCTCTTTTTCTAGAAAAATAGCACTGAAGGCAGGAAGGGCATTGCTTTGGATTTCCTATTGCACCAATCAGAGGAGTGGTGGAATGAGTACAGAAACCAGCAGCCAGGGAGACAGGAAGAACTGGCCTTATTGTCATCCAGAGCCCTGTATATAGAGCTAACATTCACACCACATATTTAAAGCTTTATGTTATCACTTTAAACCACGGGTGTCAAACACAAGGCTCGCGGGCCGAATCCGGCCCGCCAGACCTTGTCATGTGGCCCGTGTAGCCAGCAATTCCTGGTGTCCGTAAGGGCCGCCCCCTTCCCCCACAAGCCCTTTTATCAATGACAAAGGCAGGAACGCTCCTTCCGTGCCTGTCCGGCTCTGCAAAAGGCAACCCTTTCACGCGCTTGATTTGCAACCCAACCCAGCCGTGCAGTGCCCTTTCGGGTTTCTCTCCTGCTCTCCAAGCCCCGAATCGAGCCCGCCCTCCGCTGTCAAGGCCTGTCTGGCTCGCAGTACCCATTGCGGCGCTTGCTTCTGGGAAATGCGGACTGCTTCCCAGCTCTCCGCCCTTGCTTTGCCCGCTTGGATGGAGCAAAGCACACGACACCGGCTGCGCCATCGAGGGGTCCGCGTGCGTAAGAGCCGCCACTGCGCACAAGGCTAGGGATCCTTCTCTCTCTCTCCCTCCCTCGGTTCACCTTTGGCCTTGATCAGAGAGGCCTGATACTGGGCCATCGCTCGCTCTTCCCTCTTGCACGGGTGACTCGCCCGCCGCCGCTGCCGCCTCCTCCTCCTCTCCTCCCAGAAAGGCAGGCTGGATACGGGATGGTCGCTGCACCTTTAAAGTCCTTCACATTTTCTGCAGTGTGTACAAACACCAAGGTCTAGCTGCAAAGTTAGCAAGCCTAGGCCCTTGTTGAGGTGGGCTGGAGGAGGGTTGGCTCGGAAAGCCGCGCGGGTCGCTCTGTGCGCGCCCCCCTCCAAGCAACCCACGCGCGACGGGTGCTGGCTGAGCAAGGTCGCTGCTGCAAAAAAATAAATAAGAGAGCACAAAAGCAAAACCCGCGCACCAGGGGAAGCTTGATGATAACCTCCATGCTGTTTTGCGGATTGCTACAGCACAAGACCTAACGCCAGACATCGATGGACTGACCTCAGGAAAACGATGTCAGCCATCTAGTCAGAAAAGTTAAAAAAAAGTTAATGCCTTGTGTTTGCCATATGTGTAATAAACAGTGTTTGGCAATATTTGTATGTTAAAAAAAAAAATACTGTCTGTTACCAAAAATCATTTTTCAATAAATTGTACAATAATTGTACATTTGAATATCTACTTGCCATTATTCTGACTATGTTTCTGCTTTCAGAGCTAGTTATTACTTACATTATTACAAAAAACAGTAATAATTGAATGCAGTGACAATAATTTATGATAATAAAGAGTGGACACATAGTCCTACAGATACAACCGGCCCTTTGAGGGTGACCAAACTGCTGATGCGGCCCCCAATGAATTTGAGTTTGACACCCCTGCTTTAAACAGTCATGGCTTTCCTTAAAGAATTCTGGGAATGTAGACTGTTAAGGATGCTGAGAGCTGTAGGAAACCCCAATTCCCACCACAAAGCCACAATTCCCAAAGTTCACTGGGAAGAGGGTTTGATTGTTTAAATGCTCTGAGAATAGTAGGCCTGTGAGGGCAATAGAGGTCTCCTAGCAACTATCTGAACCCTTAACTACAGCTCCCAGAATCCTCTGGGGGAAGTTAGGACTGTTTAAAATGGTATCAGTGCTAGACTGGGAATGTGGCCAGAATGTCTCAAGACGACAATCCTCTTTATCCATTATTTGCATGTGGAACATGAGTGTGAACTTAAAAACAGGCGCTCTAAGCCCACCTGCTTGTGTGGGTGTCCTGATAATGCGGAATCCCCACTCACAAGTAGGAGTTCCCAGGTTGGGATTTCTTTTTGCACAGCCATGTGCAACATGCAGCTGTAGTTTTAGAGAGGGGGAGGAGGAAAGAGATATAACACCAGGGTAGGCTAAAAGCAAGACCCCACAACTCCATGTTTACACCTATGCCCTACATATAAGTGGTGTGTGTTTTGTTGTTCTCTTCTGCCTTTCAGAAAAGAAAAGAAAAATGGGGAAGGGTAATAGCTCAGTAGAGCAACTGCTTTGCATTTAGAAAGTCCTTGCTTCAATCTCCATGTAAGGCTGGGAGTAGGAATGGAAGATAAATTCAGTTCAGTTTGCACTTAAAGGAAAACTTACAGAATTTGCAGTTTTCAAAACAATGCACAAACCAAAACACAGGCATCCTTTGAAATTTGCACTTCTCCAAATTTTGCAGCGTGGTTTTCAGCATCTACTGCTTGAGGCAAGAATCTTCCTCTTCTTCTTTTGGTGATCACTTGTAGCCAAGTAAGATTGTCTTCTTTGATCACGGTCTTAACAGTGAAGTCCACTTCGAAGTCCACAACACCTTTGGTAAAGGCTGTTCTCCAACTGGAGCACTCGCAAGCCAGTGTTTCCCAGTTGTCAGTGATTATAATACTTTCTCTCTTTTTTTAGATTTGCCTTGAGAACATCTTCAAACCTCTTTTGCTCCATAAAGCCCTAGCAGGCTGAGGTAGGAGGTTAGGGCTGTTCCCTAAGACAAGAGGAGTAGCAACTTCTCACATTCATCAGTTGCTATAAAGCAGCAATAGCTCCTTTGATCCTTTTCTTACAACTTCCGTCCAGTCCAATATTACAGAACAGTCTCAAAAATGTAATGAGTGAACAAGCATCCAAAAGTGAATTGGTAACATAAGTGAGTCTCTTTTTACAGTGCAAAGCTGTGTAAAAACAGGAGTACTTTTTCATAATAGCTTCAGAAGAATCATGCCATTTACTTTAGCTTTTAATGCCGCTTTAAATTGCTATTTTATTACCCTTGTTGACATTCTGGAAACATGAAATTACCGAATCACATTGGGGGGTGGGGAAACCTTGTTAAATAATACAAGTCTAGGCCACAAATGTGAATCATGTTCTTACCTTAAATAACAAAGGACATATTTATTTTAAATTCTTCTCTTTTTTATGCCTCCCTCTTTGAGAAAGAAATGCTGTTAAGCAACTGCAAAAACTATCATGTTGCAAGTAAATTTGTCTGTGACCTTGAACAAAAGACTTTTATTTTCTCAGTAGAAGGTAAAAAAAAAGTATCTTAAAATATATAGTGCTCGTTCACACTAGAAAGACTTGGGTAGGACTGCAGCCTATTGAATGCTATTGTTGAACTTTGCCTTCCACCACAAGTTTTATCTATTTTAATTAATAAAACCCAATGTTCATGAGTTCAAACTTCAGTTTTGTTTGGCCCTTTCTTCTGTTTCTTGAAAATGAAGGGATTTAAATGCTGTTTGAACTTCTAAAAGAGTTTAATCTAATATATCTAATATATCTAATACTGCTATATAATAAAGCTTCACTGGGCTTTCTCATTACTCAAGGAGACTCCCATACTGCAGCAGCATATTACATCTTTCCTAATCTCCTCCAAAATGGATGCAAGGTCCAATATCCAAACTTGAAATACAGAATTGTGTTCTGAACATGCACACCATTTTATATGACCTCTATTTTTATGGGGATTTGGTGCTAAAACACTCAAGCAAATAGGGAAACTGGACAGGTGAGATAAACCAAAGCACCCAGTTCATGCTACAAAATGAGCATCTGTCCAGAATGTGGAATTTAACAGAATAATTCAGTACTGAACCAACATACCCAGTGATCCAAAGCAGGACAGAGTGGTCCCATTTTATCATTTGTATGGTGACATTTCCCACCCAGTCATCCATGGTAAAAGCTTTCAAAGTGAACAAGTCCTACTCTGTCTCACTAATATAAATATGTGCCAAAATTCATCCCGCAGTTTCTCTAAGGTTTTCCTCCTCTGCAATAGAGGCTTTTACTTTTCTGCCTCCTTCCCTGGGCGCTTTAGAATTTCTTCTGAATTACTGTTTGTGTGGAATTTTTAGATTACTGTACTGTTGCAAGGTGATCATGCAGGGTGCATTTGCTTTGCTTTCTAGTAAACATTTCTCTGGCCCTCTGCAGCCTCACTCCATCAGTTCATGCTTCCTAATCTGCAGATGGTGGCTTCTTCTGCCCTTTGATTGAATCACAGGCACCCAGGGAGGCTGCAGTGTGCAGACCATTTGTGAAATGATTCATAGGACACTCACAAACAGCCACTTAAAAAGTATGGTAAATGCAACAAAACCCCTGTACCCAACCCATGAGAATTTCACACACCCCAAAGTCCCCCTTTGAGTAATTTTTGAATGCCATTTCTTTTCTCAGTCACTGATGGAGAATTGGGGGAAGGGGTGCTGGAGAACTTTTCAACACAACTCTGTTAATGTCTTACCACACCCTTAGAAAGGATGAAAATGGATTCACCTCTGGCAAAATTTGTTCATGCCCATTTACAAGAAGAAGAAGAAGAGTTTGGATTTGATATCCCGCCTTTCACTCCCCTTCAGGAGTCTCAAAGCGGCTCACATTCTCCTTTCCCTTCCTCCCCCACAACAAACACTCTGTGAGGTGAGTGGGGCTGAGAGACTTCAAAGAAGTGTGACTGGCCCAAGGTCACCCAGCAGCTGCATGTGGAGGAGCGGAGACGCGAACCCAGTTCCCCAGATTACGAGACTGCCGCTCTAAACCACTACACCACACTGGCTCTCAAGAAGATTTGCCCCCCCAAACAGAAAGCTCTAAAGCCTTTCCAGACCTTTCTTGTCCTCCCTTCCCAAGTAAAACAGTTCATGTGGAATTCCCAGTCACAATCAGTTGTGGTGATGATGTTTGCGGCAAGAAATCCAGAAGACAAATGGCTCTGGATCCTTACCTGTCTGCTCAGGCCTGGATTTAGACTTCTAGAGGGCCTATTAGTGAACCACCTTCTTAGGGAAGCTGCCTTATATGGAAGCTGCCTTATACTGAGGCAGATAATTGGTCCCTGTAACTTAGTATTATCAACAATGACTGGCAGTGGCTGTCCAGGATTTCAGACAAGGAAATTTCTTAGTCCTGCGTGGAGATACCTGGGACCTTCTGTAGGCCAACCTGCTTGTGCATTGTTATTCCTCATCATGCCTGAGTAAAGCACAGTGGTCGGTTCTTTCCATTTGTGTTTATGTACTGTTCTGAAGTCACAGTTTGCTCTTGAGGGCACTTTCCATTTGTCTCAGGTTTCCACAACATCCTCGGGTTAATCGATAGAAACGACCAGCTTCCTAATAAAACTGCAGCTACAATATAATGAATTTTGAATGAGGAATGATTTCTTTAAGTGTTGCTGAGCGTTACACATTTACACTGTGCTGAGGGATGTGTGCGAAACTTTCCTCTGAAACTTTCAGGCCTTGACTTTGATGTATTAGACTCAGCCTCAAGTCTCCTTTATTGAGCACTTGGCTCTTGGCAACATGCAAGAGATACAGGAGAGAAAAGAGTCTGAAGGGCATAAGAAAAGCTAAGGACACATTTCTCAGGACACAAAGACCCTCCAAATATGGATTCTTTTTAACAAAAAATGTATCTGTCGCACTTTTAAATCAACTTCCTCTACTTCCAAGGGCTCATTTCTGCCAAGGAATGAATTCTAAAGTAGAAAATGCAGACAAATGAGAACCCCGCCATTGAGTCACTCATCACCTTCCATTCCTACAGATCTAGGGTAGCAGGTGATGGTGTTCAGGTTTGAGGGCAGTGACTTCCAAGCAGGCGTAACATGAAAATTGATGAAGCTCAGCATATATCCTCCTTACTATTTAACTGTCTTTGCTATGACAAGAAAGCACCCTTCCAAAATAACCATGCCTAGATATTGCAATGCTGTGGTTGTGAATACCGTACAAATGCATAGATATGGATGGGAGAGAAAATGGATTCAGTTTGCATTTAAAGGCGAACATAGCTAATTAGTACTTTCCAAAAGAATAGGTGAACCAAACCTCAGCCATCCTTTGAAATTCACATCTTGCAATGCAGTTCTCTAGCCAAGTGACTGCCTTGGGTTACAGACGCTTCAGGTTACAGACGCTTCAGGTTACAGACTCCGCTTACCCACAAATAGTACCTCAGGTTAAGAACTTTGCTTCAGGATGAGAACAGAAATCGTGCGGCGGCAGTGGGAGACCCCATTAGCTATAGTGGTACCTCAAGTTAAGCACAGTTTCAGGTGAAGAATGGACCTCCAGAATGAATTAAGTTCTTAACCCGAGGTACCACTGTATGTACACGGAGAGAGAGAGAGATTCACACACAAACACGCATCTACACAAACACATAGGGTAAAATAAGCATATAAATGCATATATCATCCAAAAATGCATTATCAAAAATGTGTAAACTAGACAAAATTGTGTAGAAATGCATGTATATTAGGAGAGCTTGACATGAAAATGCTGGTGAATTTCTATGAAAACTTTTTAAAAAATAAATAAATCACAAACTGATGTTGAAATAGCATGGAGAACTAAACTTCAGATTGGAAAAATGTGAAACAGAGAGAAATGGAAAGTAACAGATTCTCCCATACATATGGATGCAAGCTAGCAGAAATAGCTTCCTTTTAATTCCCATGCCTATACACCCCAAAAATCTTTGTTTTAAAACTTTTTCCTTTCCTTTGATTCCACGGATGAAGTCCTTTAGAATTGCCTCCTGTGGCAGAACAGAATGCCAAATTTATTCAGCTGCATAGCTCAGTCAGTAGAGCATGAGAATCTTAATTTCCAGGCTGTGGGTTTGATCCCCACATTTGGCAAAAGATTCCTGCAATGCAGGGGGTTGGACTAGATGACCCGCACAGTCCCTTTGAACTCTACAATCCTATGATCCCGTGAACTCCTTTTTTTTTTTTACGAGGGGAGAATGGAAGTTACACCATTGGTACCTATTGAACTCCGTGCTTTTAAAGAAGCGGTAGCACACTGTGGCCTTGATAATACACAGAAATGGGGAGTTTGTGATTTATCTCCTCTCCTTTACTCCTTCATCAGATCATTTTCCAAAGTATAATCAGCCAGAGTTCACTAGGAACCTGTAGTGACTGATCCCTTTATTACACGATTCATCATACTGCAGGTACTTACACAAGGAAGAGGACTCCATCAGTCAAATGCTAATGTTGACTAGTTTCTAGCTGGCAATAAAGCACTAAAGGCTTTTAAGTATTAAAAAGGGGGAACGTTATCCTCACGATTGTCACTAGGTCAAAGCCTTCAGAATGGTATTGTTGTTTGCTGTTGCTGCAACGATTCAGGTATTTTATTTTATGCTTCAAGTTTTTTCATCCTTTTTTTACAGAATCTCAGTACAGTGACTGTACTAACAAACCAGAATTGTGTTGAAAATTTCTGAGTTTCTAAAGTGAATAAAGTTGTATTTAAAGTAAGTTATGTCAATGATGTTCATGTTTACTGTTTCCTCAAAATGAAGTCTAATTGAGTTGAAAGGGACATGCCCCGGAGGAAGTTTCATAGAATAGAGACACCAAAGCACAACCAACCAACTCCTGTCTTTGTGACCTATGGGCAGAGCAGGATAAACTGTCCATCTAACTCCCAACATAGTGTAGTGGATTAGGGGATTGGACTGCAGCCTACAAGAACTGGATCTTTCAAACGATCCAAAGAAGCTCCTGTGCTTCAGTTTGCCACTTGGAAAATACAGTGGTCTAAAGCATAATGTAGCCTTGATTTTAGATTCACTGTCAGAATTTGGGGCATGCCAAGGGGAAGTAATAGTGCCACTGTATTCTGCTCTGGTCAGACCTCACCTGGAGTACTGTGTCCAGTTCTGGGCACCACAGTTCAAGAAGGACACTGACAAACTGGAATGTGTCCAGAGGAGGGCAACCAAAATGGTCAAAGGCCTGGAAACGATGCATTATGAGGAACAGCTAAGGGAGCTGGGCATGTTTAGCCTGGAGAAGAGGAGGTTAAGGGGTGATATGATAGCCATGTTCAAATATATAAAAGAATGTCACATAGAGGAGGGAGAAAGGTTGTTTTCTGCTGCTCCAGAGAAGTGGACACGGAGCAATGGATCCAAACTACAAGAAAGAAGATTCCACCTAAACATTAGGAAGAACTTCCTGACAGTAAGAGCTGTTCGACAGTGGAATTTGCTGCCAAGGAGTGTGGTGGAGTCTCCTTCTTTGGAGGTCTTTAAGCAGAGGCTTGACAACCATGTGTCAGGAGTGCTCTGATGGTGTTTCCTGCTTGGCAGGGGGTTGGACTCGATTGCCCTTGTGGTCTCTTCCAACTCTATGATTGTATGATTGTATGATTCTATGAAGGTAAGTACCTATCCATCATCCAAGAAGCCATTGATAGCTGATAGCCATTGATAGGAATTTGTCGAAACCTCCCAAGGAGGAATGGGAACTTTACATCAAAGATGGTTCCCATCACTACATCTTGTGATATTGTGTTTCATAGCTTCACTGTGTACTTGATGAAGAAGCACCTCATGTTGCCTGGATTTAATCTTCCAAAATCCCCAGGGCATTCTGGGGAGAAAACATGGCTTCCCCTGTGAATAACTTTTAGTCACATTACAGAAAGACCTTTTTACCCTCTATGAATTGTATTCACATTCCTTCCACTGAAGATCAAACCAACTGAGTCCCCCCCCCCCCCCGCCCTCCACCTCAACATGATGAAAAAGCTAGACTTAATACTTTGGGCCAACAATAATTGAAATTCAAGGTTTGGGCGGGCACAAGTAGCAGGGAACAGCTTTGCAGAAATCATGACACAAGTTAGACCTGATTTCTAGATGGCTTTTGCCTCTGCATTGTGCATGGAGGAACAATTTGTATGAATTAGCTCTACATTTAAAAAATTAAACGCATTCAGATTTTCTTACACAAAACCTGTTTTCTGCAAATATCATGTGAAAACCAAGTTTGTGAGGTTTTGCCACCTTAAAAATGAAACATGTGAATTGGCCCTTAGCTAAACTGGAAATGTGAATCTAGGTCAAGAACTCAGACTCATAATGAGATCTGAGCCAAAGTTTTTAAAGGGAAAAAAAAAACAACTAAAAGGGGATTGGAAAGCTTTCCCCAAACAAGCCCCTGCCCCTCTTTACTTTTCCATAGCTGCCAGCTTTTTATCTGATTATGGTGGCTTGTGATCTGACAGACTATATTCAAAGCACAACCAAACTGGCTTCCACACTGTCTCAGTGTCACTGCTGTGTAATCAAAGATTCAGGTGACAAGGAATCAGGTGAAAATTGTGATCAATGTGTAACTTGGGCCCTCAGAGCCTTTGTTAGGAATGGCTGCCTCTTATAGCCATGTTCAAAAGCGCAACACATTCTGACACATTTCTGAAAACATAGACATTCTCCCCCCCTCCCAAAAACCCTCTATATATTCATTTTGATCATTTCTTGGCTGCCTGCATTGTTCCTTGATTTAGGGAACCCTAAGAACATAAAAAGAGCCTGATGAATCAGGCCAATAGTCAGTGGCGTAGCGTGGGGGGTGCAGCGGGGGCCGGCCGCACCGGGCGCAACATCTGGGGGTTCGGGTTAGGGGGCGCAAATCCACGGGTTAGGGGGCACAAATTACTTGCCTTGCCCCGGGTGCTGACAACGCACGCTACGCCACTGCCAATAGTCCAGCATCTTGTTCTCACAGTGTCAACCACTGTGGGAAACCTGAAAGAAGGACCTGAGTACAAGGACACTCTCCCCAATATGGTTTCTAGCAAATGGTATTCAGAAGCATGCCACCTCCAACCCTTCATTAGATCACATTCAGGGCAGGGTATGTTGGAGAAGGAGAGACTTCAGGCTTTTTAGATCAATTTTGCTTTGGTTTTTATTTTTCTTTAAACAGAGCCAGGTACAAACATCAATCGAGAGAAAACCTGAATTGTCATTTGCTCCAATTGAACCCTAAAGAGCAGTTTTCCCCTGAGGAAGCAGCAGGACAAGAGGAAGTGTTGATAAACCCCCACTCACACTGTTCCCACTATCCCAGAATATTCATTCTTTTGGATGTCTGATTTATCAATCAAAATTAATCTCATTTCAATTTCAGTTCATCATTTTGACCTCTGAATGTCTCTTTTCCTTAAGACTCTGTCTTCCAGTTATAGTCATTATACTTCCCATTTCTGTTTATCTGCAAGCCCCATTAATTTTAATGACCACAACTCTATAGTTTTCAAAATAGTTTTGCTTTGTTTTTCAACAGAATTTTGATTTTTAGAGCATTTTCTCCAGCGTATAACACAGCAGATTACAGCTGCAAATGTACTATCTAGAAACAAAGGACTGTAGAGTTGGTTTTGTTATGAATGGTGACATCCCATAATTGAGATAAGACAGTAGATGCTTTGTCTCTCAGAGTCCTTGATTCATATTTCAGCATGAGTAGGTTAGTCACTCTGTCAGCTGGCTTCAATTACACATTCTTACACGAGTCAGCATAATTTATACTAATGCAAGGGTCAATTTCAGGTAGTGGCATTTATCAGGTAGCAGCATACTGTAGGTGAAACTCACATTAGCCTTTTCTTCTTCCAAAGACATCCTACAAAGCAGTGGAGGTTTAGGACCAGAGTTTTCCTTCTCCTAGACGGGCTACGTTTCCAGGCTGATGAGCCCCATCTGCCCCTCACTTCTTGACTGTTGGACCCACTATTGGTCTTGTCCACTCAATCTGCCAGGATGTAAATTCTGGTTCTTCTCAATTTCTCATTTTTCCAGTTCACAACATTTCTGCATCAGTTTGAAATGGTGTTTCTTTTTTCCCGCTCTTGAAAATTAGTCAGCATTTTAGCAAACAGTTCTCATACACATTTTTTTGCATGCAATTTTGGCTAATAAACACATTTTTGTAAGCAATTTCCTGTAACGTAATGCATTGTCTATGCTACGTTCGCTGATAAATGCATTTTATCTACGCTTTCTCCTAATATACACAATTCTGTACACTTTTTTTGGTTGGAGTACTGCATTCCAAGATACAGATAATTTAGAAGGATAGCTGCCTTTTAGTATGTGTATTATTCTGGGAAATGCAAACTACATTGGTTCCCATAAAAATGTGAACTGAAATTCCCCCATTCCTATGTGATAAAATCTCCCCATACTTCACTGCTTCCAGTCCTAATCATGATAACAGTTTTAAAAAGCTCTAAACACCATAGTACCCTTTCATATTGCTGAAGTCTATAAAGATTCCATTTCACTCTCCAGGCTCTATGTCCATGCCCAGCGGGGGTGCGGGGGCAGGATCTTGAGTGTGCATTCCTGGCATTGGACAATCAGGATAGATTAGGGATTCTGCTGGTTTTTTGCCAGCCTCGCTGCCCAGCATTCTCCCTGCCTGAGCTGACAGAGATGGTCTCAGAGGCGATGTTGAAGACTCCCAGACTGCTAGTTCTGGAGGACTTCTACATCCATCCCAAGGTGACTGGCTCTGGGGTGGCTCAGAACTTATTGGCTGCCATGATGACTATGAGGCTGTCCCAACATGCCAGGGTTCAGTTTTATCCCCCATACTGAGATCCGGAGGATGGCAAGACAAGAATGGGCCTTTTCTGTGAGATCTTAAGTTGAAGGGTGGTGCAAATAATAATAACAAGAAAAACATATGGATTAATAAATAGCCAGCTGACTGGGGAAACCTTTCATAGCAGACTATGCCCAGAAAGGTCTATTATTCACAGCTTTATTTCAGCCACATGGCATTGAGAAGCAACTGCCACTGCACGGCACTGAAAGGGGCATAAGTGTTATTTTTCCTAAGATAAACAGATCAATCTCTGCTCATAACTATACCTCTATACCTGGTCTTCTTTCCATCATTTTTGAAATATACTCGGAGTCAAGAGTGGATTTCATGCTCTTTATTCAACTCATAGTGGTAAGGAGTGGAAGTTCCCCCAGAATGTCTCCTTTATATACATTATTTACACAATGGGCCCCACGTGATTGGCTAATTCCAGGATTCTCCTGCAGGCCAATCAGGTTGCGGATTCACTTCCACCTGGAGCTGGATTGGGTGGCTCCTGTGGACCAATCAGACTGCTGCATTCTGGATCCTATTGTTCTAGGACCAATCAGACTGCTGCATTCTGAATTCTATTGTTCTAGGACCAATCAGACTACTGCATTCTGAATCCTATTCAACTCAGTACATAACAGGTTTCCTTATGAATTCATTCTCCTTGAAAATGGATGTCCACAACTGGACAAATGTTTGACCTCACCAGTACCTTATAGAAGGCTATTCATCCTCCTCCATCTGTTCTACAAAAACTTTGCCTAATTACTTCCAAGAATTCCAACCAGTCTTTTTGCAGCTGCATCTTATTGATGGCATGTAGTTTCCTTCTGATTAAGAGGTTGTATCACAAGATCTTACCTCCACTGCCACTTCCACTTCTGTGTTGCTGATAGATAGGATAACAGAACATGTTTGCTCTTTGTCCAAAAATGTATTACTTTACACTCTATTTGTTTAGCTCCATTCCCTTGTCATTAGACCACTTTGTTTGGTCAGCCACTTCATCCAACATGACTTAATTTCCATTGTGATTCATCCAGTTGGTTAGTTGTAGAAATACTATCTAACCTGTCTCAAATTACATTTTCTCTTCATTGGTGATTGAAGTTCATGAGTTTTCATTATTCTTCTGGATTTATATTTAAAAGCTGGCATTTTACCTTTTATACAAAACAAGGCCAAATGAAATCATCAGACTCCTGTGGGCAAAGTTATGCAAACACTTGAAAGATAAGCCCTTCTGAAGTGGATCTTCTTGCTTCTTCCTTTCTGCTATAGCACCTTAGCCATCTTGTAAATCTGATCCCAAGGGTCAATGGATTCTCCAGAATAACGTAGCTGCACTGAGGGATTGGCAGAAATCAACTGGAGGTAATTTCTGTTCAGGCCAAAGCTACATGCAATAATGGAGATCCGTACTGGATCTCCCATTTCTTTAATTTGTTTGTTTGTTTTTGTTTGTTTGTTTGTTTTACAAAGAAACTAGCCACTTAAAGAAAGCACTATTCAGACAATGGCAAAAATGGAGTAGTGTTTGCCTTCACACAACGTTCTCCAGGGGAGGGGGGTTATTGGGTTGTTTTTGTTTTCATTATGTATTTTGTGCTTTTATATTCTGATTTTATCCTGTGAACCACCCAGAGACCTGCGGGTATAAGGTGGTATACAAATTTAATTAGTTAGTTGTTAGTTAGTTAGTTAGTTAGTTAGTTAGTTAACTCTTCCAGTGAAAGAATATTTTACACATATTCACGCGTTTTCCTTATCAGGGCAAATAGTAGCTTTAAAGACTGATTTTCTTTCCTTTTTATAAAAGGAAAAATACAGTTTTATAGTGTACAAAAAATGTTACTTTTAAGCCCATCTGATATTTGAGAAAGAATAGAAGCTTGTCAGTTTGAAGAGGAAAAAAGGGATCCATTATTCAGTTTATTTCTTTTCGTATGAACAAAATTTATTTTTAACAGCATTGTTCTATCAGAAATGGTTAGGCTTAGGTTTATTAAATTCATGTATCACTTCCAACTAAAAGAGTCCCAAAGCGATTTGAAAGCAGGTAAAAAAATTCAGTGGTACGATCACATACATATATTAAAAACATATTTAACAATACAATACCCTATTGATTATTCTGTCCAAGTGCCTGGGGAAACTGAAATTATGACAAGGTTTGTGCTAGGCTTTGTTCCATGAATGGAAAGATACTACAGATAAGGCCTGTAACAGGAATCAGTGTCATCTTGTTCAGTCAGATGGACGACATATAAATAATAAAATCATCATCATCATCATCACAATTTCTTGGGCCTTAAATAGTACCCTATGGGTCCTGCTCATGGAACCCTCTCCCAACTCACTGCCATTAAGCTTAGGAAAAAGCTGCATACCAGCATGGGGTCAATAATCACTAGAATCACAGGAGTGGAAAGAGTTAACTAGTTTAAGGGTTATCAAGCAGGGAAAAAGAGGGCTGGATGAGATATTGTATGAAATACCTCTGGTCTCACCCACTGCAATTTCTGATCCCACCCACTGGCAGAAAGTAGTTTACCGCCAAGATAATTCAGCTCTTGATGGAAAAAAGTTTGACCATTCCCGCTCTCATTGCTGTAGTCTTTCAAGGCTCTACAAGTCAATGTTGGTCAATGGCCAGGGATGATGGGAGATGTAGTTCAGTAACATCTGAAGGGCGAAAGGTTTCCCACACCTGCAATATGTGAATTGAAACACAGCTATCTTTCAAAATTCACATTTCCCTGAATTTTGCATGCAGGTATCCAATCATACAATGATGCACATCCAAAAATATATCACTTAGTGAAAACAATATAAAAATGCATTATATTAGGGGACATTGCTTGCAAAATGTGTGGAACAGACAAAGTTGTGTAGAAAAAATGAACATTGGACAATTGTGTGTACAAAAATGTGTCTGTTTGGAAAATACACACCCAAAATTATTATGCATTTCATGTGGATTTCTTTTCTTTTTAGCGCAGTCTTATCTAAAAATTGGGTGAACGGAACTTATAAATGGGACACTGAGAAACTGAAAGATTCATTCATCCCTAATGTGATAGCATGGGATGTGAATCTAAGAAAATAAAATTTCCTTGTGAGTTATTTCATTCTAAGACAATTCACATCTAGAATAGTTCTCATTGTGAACCTCTTGACTTTCAATAGATTTGCTCAGGATGTATATGATATGGAGAATATTAACCTCTAGTCTCCCATGGGAACAATTTCCCAACAAATGGATGGAACCTCTCTAGTACATATTTTAGAAAGGCTTTGAGCAGTGCTATAAATTGGAGATGTGAAAAGCTGCTTAATCTTTTATCATTTCTTTCTGCCCTTTCTCAGCTGGGAAGACATGGAAAGATAAGATCTGGTCATCCATTAATCTTCCTTTTTTTTCTTTTTTACAATGACAGGTGCTTAGAAACAAAACGTTAGAAGGGGCCTTGCTGTCTAACCACAATCTGAGGCTGGAAACTATATATTAATGGTATAGCCAACAGATGCCTGTATCGCCCTTTCTTCAGCCTCAAACAAGTTTTCATCACTTCCTTAGGCACCATGTTTCACTATTCATGCATTTGAAAAGTGTGCTTTTCTTTGTATGGAGCCTAAATCTTTCTGCTTATCACTTTAACTTATCTCTTTTTGTCCTTCCCCCAAGACAGGGCTGCATGGTTCTCACCTACATTATCTGAAGGTCGCTCTCATATCCCCCTCTAATCTTCCTTTTCTCGAGGCTAAACATGTCCAGTCTCTTCAACCTTTTCTCATACCGATTGAACTTCAAATCATTTGTCATTTGGAAGCTACTCTTCAAAGCCTTCCCTGACTTGTTGACGTTCCTTCTGAAAGTATTACTTTGAATCACATATCAAAGGAAAGAACTCACAGGTCCTGTTGCATTCTAAGATTTAAAGTAGGGATGGGGGACCTGAGGCCAGGGACCCTATAGTGGCCCTTCAGTCTTCCCTATCTGGCCCTATGGATTCCAGATGGACCACTGGCCTGATCCAGCAGGCTCTTCTATTGTTCTTAGATACCTTTCTGAGTCACACCTTTCACCAGCACGGCTTTCCACCCTCAGATGTTTTTGCCTGGCAGAAATGAGTCCTTGAATGCTGATAATGCTTCTTGCTTTCCCTGGTTGAAGGAAAGAGAGGGATAAGTGAGTGTGTAGAAACAAGCATACAGTGCAAAAACCATAGAATTGCAGAGCTAGAAGGAGCCCTGGGAGCCATGGAGTCTAACCGCCTGCAACGCAAGAATGTCAACTTGATCATACATGACAGATGGCCATCCAACCTCTGCTTAAAAACATCCAAGGAAGGAGCTCTTACAGACCGAAAGTTCTTTCTGATGTTTAGTCAGAATCTCTTTACTTGTCATTTCAGTCCATTGGTTCAGGTCCTAGCCACCAGAGCAGGAGAAAACAAGCTTACCCCATCTAGCATGTGATAGTCCTTTAGATAATTCATGTCTGTGCATTTTGACCATTGGTCCTGGCAACCACTACCATGTGATTCCCCGAAGTTGACCCATAAAACAGATGGTGTGTCAGCCCTATGCTGACCTCAGTGACACTTTGCTGCTCCCCCTTTCCATTCCAGCATGCAACAGCTTGAGATATGAGGCAAGACGTGCAGGCACTAGTCTCTTTATTCATTTTGTGAGAATCCAGCCTGATCCTTCCTTTGAGTGTTTTTAGCCAGTGAGTGAAGTCATCATCATCATCATCAACAACAACAACAATTTATGAGAGCCACATTACAGATATAGGCATACCTGTCCTCTTGGAATGGGAACAAGAAGGGTGAAATCACCTGCTTTAATTGGGGTTTAAATAGGGGAAATTCATGGGATTTCCAGAATGGATTCTCTTTGTCAAAAGGAAGGTACCATAATCACTGCCAATAGCCACTGCTACTTCCTAGGCAGCACTATCAGCCTGTAATCACAAAACACTTAAACTGGAGTTGAAACTGAGATTAGATTAAGCCAACCTTTTCGCTACAATCACTGAAACTATCACACACTTGTCTGTTTGTTGTGAAATTGGTTCTGAAGATCATTTATCACTGACAGAGTCTTCCTTTTGTGTGAAAGATGTGCTTATCAATAAGAGGCAAGGTAGCACATGATAAGCTTAACCTATGTAAACTAACATAATGTTTTGTAGACACCAGCATTTCCTTAAATTTATGCCTTGTTCCAGATTTACTGAAAACTAGGGCTTTGTTTGAAACACTGAGTAATATAAGCTGAGTGCTTTGTCAAGAACAAATGCATAAAAGAGGCAAGTAAGATTGAAATGGTAGCATTTTGTAAAGCTCAGGAAGCCAGTGTCTGAGTACCCTAGAGCACAGTTTGCTATATTTGTGTATCACGCTTATAGGTGTATTTAAAAACATTCATCGCTTTCAAATTCATCTCTCAGGTTACATACAAATGACATTAAAAGGATCGTTGTTACACATTTCCATTGTATAAAGGCACAGCTAGATTTGACACATAAACAGTGAATGTATAATCAATGCACTGATGACTAAAAGATTAAGGCAATCCTTTGCCTTTGCAATGAAATACTTCAGTCCTTGGATTTCAACGGAAACATGCTCATTGTGTGTGACCTGATTGCAAAAGACTGTCGAATTTTAACAACCAATTCTGCTTTTATCAGGGGTTCACTGCAAGAGCTCCACAAGAAGATTGTGTTGTAAAGTGAGAAAATGAAAGTCAAAGGCCCCTCCGTTCCTTTCAGAGGGCCTACCACATTCCATCTTCCTAAAACATACAATTTCTGCATCTTATCTTGCTCAGTACTTGCATAGATTTTAGCTTCCAACCCTGTAAAGAATCATATGAGAATGTTTCACTAACAACTATACCCATTCCCACTATAAAAACTATTGGAAATTGCATCATATAAAAGATTCAATGTTTTTAGCCCAAGATGTGCAATTTGAAAATCACCTACGACGATATGTCCAGAATGTCAAACTTGACTGTCTAGAGCATGGGTAGGCAAACTAAGGGCTGGGGGCTGAATCCGGCCTAATCACTTTCTAAATCTGGCCTGCGGGTGGTCCGGGAATCAGTATGTTATTACATAAGTAGAATGTGTCCTTTTATTTAAAATGCATCTCTGGGTTATTTGTGGGGCATAGGAATTTGTTCTTTTCCCCAAAAAATATAATCCGGCCCGCCATAAGGTCTGAGGGACAGTGGATTGTCCCCCTGCTGAAAAAGTTTGTGGACTCCTGAGTACATCATTAACCCTGGAAGAAAGGTACATCACTTTAGGCAAGTTCTGGTATTTGCCTGAAAATGCAAACTCTATATCTTTGTATGAGGCACAGGATGCACACAATGGAGAGAGTCTGCTGGAGGTTTCTCCTGAAGTGCAACCCTCAACACAACTTTATCATGGTCCCTGATTACGCAACCCTGCAGACTTTCCTTGCTCACTGCAGGGAATGTCAGGGGTTGAAGGGGAGAGACATTGTGCATGAGAATTATTGGATGGATTTGGATGAGTAGGAGAGGATATTTTACTTATTAACCATCCTTCCTCTTTTCACTAGTGTGAGAATGCACATACCTATTTCATCAGAGTAATATCACCATCTATTTGCAACTCAACTCTAGAAGCTTTTAGGACAAGGTTGTATAACCTTCTAGAACAAGTCTGATATCCAAGAATGCTCAGGCAGACTTGGATTATCTTCTCCCTTTTAGGTTTCCCTCTTAACAAAGATATCATTCTCAGACCATTTAAGTAAACAAGAAAAATATAAGGTTTACTCACTTATCAAAGTCTTGCCATGATTCAACAGATATAGTGATGAAAATCAGGCAGGGGATAATCCTTAAAAATTACAAAAGTCCATGGTCCAGTTCAAAATGGAGTGTGCTCTCTGGAGAAGAGCTCACAGACAACCTACCCCATTGCATGTAGGAAGAAGAGTGTGCAGTGACAGGAAGAAGTAGATTAAGGTTGTATTGTTTCCCATCCTGACACACAAGTTTCAAGGATATGACATCATAGAGTCCCCCGCTTGAGACTCTCCAGCAAGCATACATTTGTGATTTGGCTGCAGATTATCCCACAAGAATTTGGCAAAGAGGATGATGTGAACACACCAGCCCCCAACCACACTTTCAGCATCCACATGTGCAGGCAAATATCTAATCACACCTTTCCTTTAGGATGCTTCTGGCATTTCTGCTTGAGAACTACAGGATCATGGCAAAGTGCTCTTAGGATAAGTGGTTCGAAAAAGTAGAACTAAACCCATCAGTATACAAAAAACTGTTAAATGGATGCAATAATGTGCAGCAAACTAGCAACGAGACTGACAAAATTTTGTCTTTCTTCAGGTTCCAGAACAAAGGAATCTTTTCTCAAGTTCTTTCATTCCAAGTTGCAGAAAGTCCTTAAGTTCCTTGGCACATATAGTCTCCCATGGCCACTACCAGGAACTTGTCAATCCACAAGCAATACATTAATGAAGAATCATAGAATGATGGAACCACTGTAGGTCCATACATAGAATTTCCATAAATTCGGGTGTCTCCAATGTTATTTTCTTTCAGATGTCAGCTCATTGTTTTCTCAGGCATATGGGAGTGCTTCAGAACCGGATTGCTTCTGCATTGTCTGTAATTTTGGCTCATTGTTATTTTGATGCTTTGGGTTTTTTGATATATATTGGTTTTATATTGTTGAGTTTCTGGTATAGATATGTGTGCCTTAATAGATTGTTATGTACCACCATGGGAACCTTCTGGTTACAGGGCAGAGCGCACTTCCACCACCTTATAATTCCCCATGTTCACAGGAGAGTAATCACCATTATATGCCTGCCATGGAGAACTGAGAGAGGTTGTCCCTATCCCTTTCTGTCGACTTTAGCAGAAGGCTGCTTTGAGCTGCTGCTGCTGGTGGTGCTGCTGGACTGTGGCATCCTTTCGTAATCCATTGATAACGCCAAGGTTGCAGGTTCAACATCTGTATGGGACAGCTGCATACAGTATTCCTGCATTGCTGAGGATTGGACGAGAAGATCTTCAGGGTCCCTTCCAACTCTGCAACTCCATGATCCTGTGCTGGCCAGGATTGAAGAGAGTTGGAGTCCAACAACATCTGGAGCATCACAGATTCCCTATACCTGTTCTAGGAAGCCATTGAAGACAACAGCCCTCTCACTTTTTGCTTCCTATCAAAATGAAGGTTCCATATAATGATCATGGTCACTACTGATTGTTCATGAATTTGCCCAATCTTCTTTTAATGCCTCCTGAACTAGGGACAATGCATCCTCTGGTGACCTACTGCTTATTTTAATTTGTATTCTCTCCTGCCCCTGTTTTTTTCAACCACACTCTGGTTGTGCTTTCATTTTCATTTCATCTTCTCTCTCTCTCTCTTTGCCTCAGTCTTTGAGATATTCCGTAGACTACAGACTTGTCAATATATGCACAGCCAGAGGGGCTGTGTCTGCTAGACGATGACTCCAAAGCATTTGACACCCCCTCCATCAGTCAGTCTTGAATCAGGCTGCTATTTGCACCACAAAGTGGTATTGATATTAAATGGGCAGCATATACAAGGGGAATGTGGCACTTGTCTGTAGCACAATGCCTCCGGGGAAGGACATGGTGCTTACTAGCTTCCCATTGATTTTCTAAATAGAATTATAATCAAGAACTAATTTCAAGCCAAGTTCAATTTCACTAAGATTGAATAAAGCATCCTATCAAATTGGTTACTCTGCATCAAACAGACAGAGATAACATTCAAAGGACTGTAATTTGTTCAGAACAATTTCAAGTTCACTGTGGTACTTGGGTAGGAGATTGATAAGATTTACTGATACCCTTCTCAGTTAAGCTTAATGTCTGGAGCAACACTTTAAAATGATCTTACCTGTGGTTTGGGGGGGGGCGCCTTAAATTTAGTCTTTGTACCTGCTTAGTCTTTGTACCTGCATAATTGGATCAATTGTTTAAAGTACTGTATTTACATAATGCTGTTCAGTGCAAGCATCTGTTTAAAAATAGGCACAGTATTTATTTGCATTTATTTGCTGCAATTATTATTATTATTATTATTATTATTATTATTATTATTATTATTCCCCCAGCAGGTTCCAACAGGTGACAGTTTAGAATTCAATTTGAAAGCTATTACACCAATTAAAAACTAAGAATTGAAAACAGTTAAAGCAGATTACAGTCACGGGAATAGGGTGGGCCCTGAAAAAAACACATCACAGACAATCCCCACAAACCTGATTCACCAGAGGAGGCAGTCCATTCCTCAATGCCTACTCAGCCGTGCACTGAGCAAAAAGTCATGGAGAGAAGTACTTGGCTTCAGGTCAGGGCACTATCCTCTTAAAAAGTCACACTCCTCAGGAAGAATCTGGGAGTGCCTAGAAAGGGATAATCTGGACTATAGGAAGAAGAAGAAGAAGAAGAAGAAGAAGAAGAAGAAGAAGAAGAAGAAGAAGAAGAAGAGTTTGGATTTGATATCCCGCTTTATCACTACCCTAAGGAGTCTCAAAGCGGCTAACATTCTGCTTTCCCTTCCTCCCCGACAACAAACAATCTGTGAGGTGAGTGGGGCTGAGAGACTTCAGAGAAGTGTCACTAGCCCAAGGTCACCCAGAAGCTGCATGTGGAGGAGCGGAGACGCGAACCCGGTTCACCAGATTACGAGGCTACCGCTCTTAACCACTACCCCACACTGGCTCTCAACCTCCATAGTTTGTTAGAGCAAGCTGTGCACTCGGAGCTAGTGCTCTGCCAAAATGTTCCTCATTTGCCCAATTCCTAAACATTATCCACCAATTAATAAGAATTTCATTTCAATTAATAAGAATTGCTTTTGAAAATTTTCAAAGGGAGAGAAAAAATCAGTAATATTCTCACGGATAGGGGGTGAGGTTTGTGTGTGTATGCTTGCCCCACAAAGCCAAAGGTATGCTTCTGATCTGCAAATCACCTCACTAGTGGTCTGCACTCTGCAGCTTGAATTGAAACCCAAGGGAAGACAGCATGAGGTAACTCATCCCATGGGACTTTTTCAGATCAGGAAGTACATGAAGCCTGAGAAACTGCAGAATGCTTGAGAATTTTTTTACTGGAAATACAAAAATCTCCCTCAACCATCTCACAAGGATGGGGTAAGCTCAGAACCAATACTCACTTTAAAGAAATTCTAATGAGCCTTGAAATGGGCCAAACACACACACACACACACACACACACACACACACACACACACCCTAGAAGCTCCCTTCTCTGGGGAAGAAAACTTTTTTTAAAGAAACCAGGAAGACATAGCTTTGGCACAGCTCCTCTGAGCTCTCTGAGGTGCTGAGACGCTGTCTGCCTTGCTCCTTTGTCATAGGGAGGGCAGGTCAGATCACTGAATGGCCAGTGGTCAAGGAGGAGGGGCATTGTAATCCAAAACATTGGGGGGGCACCAGGTTGGGAAGGCTGCTGTAGAGGTCCCACACAGAATTTAAGTAAAGGTAAAGGTACCCCTGCCTGTACGGGCCAGTCTTGACAGACTCTAGGGTTGTGCGCCCATCTCACTCAAAGAGCCCAAGGGCCAGCGCTGTCCGAAGACACTTCCGGGTCACGTGGCCAGTGTGACATCACTGCTCTGGCGAGCCAGAGCCGCACACGGAAACGCCGTTTACCTTCCCACTAGTAAGTGGTACCTATTTATCTACTTGCACCCAAGAGTGCTTTCGAACTGCTAGGTTGGCAGGTGCTGGGACCGAACAACGGGAGCACACCCCGTCGTGGGGAGTCGAACCGCCGACCTCTTGATCGGCAAGCCCTAGGCGCTGAGGCTTTAACCCACAGCGCCACCCGCGTCCCCCACACAGAATTTGGTTGTGCCTTATTCCACACCAGGTTGTGCAGCCCACAGCCATCACCCTCACTGTAACATATCTTTGTCAGGATGAAATCCCATATGTTTCACCAAACCCACCATTATTACTATGATTATGTGTCATGTGTTGCTGGGGGGCGGGGAGGGCAAGGAATAGCAGGAGTCTGTGATTGTGAAAGGGCAGAGATTCCCAACTTGGTGGTTTTGCTGGCTCACTAAATGAAACAACTATGCTCAACTGGTGAGACAAAGGGTGTTTTGATGTGTTTCTGTTTGTATTGGAAGGAGAGTGTACAGAATGAAAAATTGATTAGGTGGTTTGGGGTAGCATGTAAGTAAAAAGCAAAGACGGGTCGGAGGGGGGAAGTCCCAAAGTACTGAGGATGGAATTTCTCTCAGTCATCCCAGGAGATACCACACAATCCATTTTGCTTTAACATTTCACCATCAAACCATTGTGGAGGCTCGAAATAGCAAAATCTCTCTGTCAACAAAGATCAGAGCTGACATAAAATATAGCATGTGGTTACGGTAACAAAACTCCATAATGACTCAAACCTACTTGATCTCTGCACAAGAATGTCAAAGCGGAAATCCACCATTTCTGCCTTATAATTGAATTACAAAAGACATGCTAAGCATTACATCGCCCCTATGGAATTTATGTTACAACACAAGAGGGTTCATTTTTCTAGTTTGTGTGGGCAGCAGCAGATTTTGTTTTAAAAGGGAAATATTTGTGCTAATTACCATGATACACTTGATTGCTTTGTTATTCAGGTCGCTTTTCTCCGCTGAGGTAGTTCTTCTGAAGTACCATTGAGATCTTCGCTCATTCTCCATTTCTGGATACTGACAGTCATTCTACAACAGTACCACACAGTACTGTTTTATTAATATTTTATTTAGAGCATTTGTACTCCGCCAGAGGCAGATTTAGAGGAGCGCAACTGGTTCAGTCACACTAGGAGCAGGACAAAGAAGTCAACTCCTAGGGCCTGAGGTCCCTTTGCCTGCCCCCACATAAAATATTTGAAGGGGCTGCCCCCCTAGTTGATGGGTCTTGCCACCCAAATAGTGTGTGTGTGCTATGTCATGTGATCAGTTATGCAGGGCGGGGCTTACATGGGCCTCCCCAATTTTTTTAATGCAAGTTGGCACCCCTGGAGTGGAGCCTCAGGGGTGCTGCAAGGGGCTCCATAACTATTATGTAAAACAAAAAGCATGAGGCAGGGTCACCAAATTTTGGTGTTGCACAGGTCGCTACTGAAATTTGAGATCTCACTATCTCCACTCTTCAGCCAAAAAGGCTCCCAGAACTGCTTGCCTACAATCAAAACCAGGCAATCCTTGCCTGCAGGCTAACAATATCAAAGTTTTATCAAAGTACCTCCCCTAAAAGCTGACAAACCATTGACACAAAGCATTGCATTAGATATCAAAATCAGTATCATATTTATAATATGAAAGTGCCTATCTCCTTTAAAACTTGAAGCACTTTGTTGTTGACATAAAAAAATTGTTTGCCCCTCCTTATTTTGATGATAGAAATAGAAATTTGATGATAGAATAGCCTGATGTCAGCTACCTAGGTGGCATATATTGCAGTCAGCTGAAGTCACTGGAATTATACCAGCCTGAACCAGCTGAGGTCTTGGATCAGCAGAAATTAGTGGCTTATCTCCTTAATCAGTTAATCACCCCATGTAATGGATAATGAAAACATTTCATACGCAAGCTAAAAAATAAAAATAAAATCCTTATTCATACCATAAAAATAAAATGTGAATGCTTATAAGTGATGATTAAATTAAATCTCTCTTCTGGAAAAACAACAACAAATTGGTTTGGGAAGGTGGTTAGGAAAATGTCAATTTGCACGGAAATGAAGCATGTAAGCCAATAAGCACAGCATGTAGTTGGAGTCAACACAAGGCTTCGTAGGCTCCAAAAATGAGGCCAATAGGACTTCCTATATGGGCCCCCTTAGGAAATTGTGCAAAGTTCTGGAGCAAGGCATGGACTATATCCTTACTGGGGAGCTGTGGAGGTTGGTGGCCATTCAAACTGCTAGGGCGTAAGGAATGGAGGCCAACAGTAATTGGAGCCAGAGCTAATGACAGGCAAAGCTAACTCACTCTGCTCTCTGCTGAGTTATACAGGAGCAATGCTGAGACTAAGGAGTGGGAAGCTGATAGACAGTGCCTCCTTCCTTCAAGTAAGAAGGAAGCTTTGTGAGTGCTGGCTGAAGGCTGGATGGAGAGGAGTGCCACAGGTGACCCAAAGGACCAGCACCCACTGCTGGAGAGAAATCTGAACCTAAGAAGACTTTTGATACCATCTCACAGGTACTGCTCACTTAGGGCGATTTGACATCAAAGGAACTACACTTCTCAAGATGTCAAACCACTCTGGACATCTACGGCAACATCTAAGATGTTCAAATTATCATCTTGCTGGTTTTTGTTTTTATTACCACTAGCTTTATGTATTTATTGATATAACCCGCTCTGGGGGTCCTAGGATGAAGGGAAGGATATAAGTTTTTTAAAATAAATAATAAAATGGCATAAGGACCCTTTCCCCCAATAGTCCCAGTGCCCTTCCCAGTATGGATGGGACTCTCTCTGGTGCCTGAGATGAGCAGCACACAGCTAGCACCATGGAGACATTTCATTTATACTGAAATATAAATTTATAGTGTTCTTAGCTCTAGGAGGGCACCTAAAACTCATAGGAGTGTGTCAGCTCACAGAACACTCTCCAATTTGGCATAGTTACCCTATAGAAGAGATCGATTACAGACATTAGGTGGACAACATCCAAATCCTATTCTTCTTCCTGTTGGTTTATTTATTACATTTATATCATGCCTTTCCTCCAGGGAGCTCAAAGGTTTATTTGCAGGGTTCTTCCCAGGAGGTCTCCCATCTCGGCACTAACCAGACCCAGACCTGCTTAAGTGCAGCAAGATTGCTACATCATCTGTCTGTAAAAGCCAAATCCTGGTTTTCAAAGGATTAATTTTTTCCATGACTAATCTAAACAGCTCCATGTCATTGCTGCAGTTTATCAACAATGTATGGAGTGTCTTAACGCTAAAATTATAAAGACTCCCTCCAAAAAAAGAAAGGTGGGGGTTGAATCTTGCAGTTCTGCCACTCTTCTAAATCCTCATCCAAAAGTTCTGACTGGTATTCCAAAATTGCTCATTTTTAATTATTTTTTTAAAGAGTGGAATCACACTTACAATAAGAATTAAGTGTTCTTTGCTCCATCCCATCTGCTGTTTTAATACTTTCACCCCAAGCCATCTTTATTTCTTTTCCCCAGCTAAAACATTCGCAGGAGATGATCCATCCCCATTTTACCCATGATGCAGTATGCCTGTGAAGAAACTGAAAAAAAAGGGGGGGGATGCCAAGCTTTTAAATGAAATAGGCAACGTACGATTTTGAAGAGCTGACAGAGTAAATGAGTCTAGGTGAAATTTGAAGAGGCAGTTGGATCTCCATTTGGGTCAGGAAACCAAAACTGTGTTTCCAGTAATAGTTTTGCCTACAAACAGTCTTTCTGCTCCTTCTGAAACTTGCGCTGCTAGGAAATTCTGCCGTCACCAAGGTAAGTGAGTGGAATCAGAAAACCCATCCATCATTATATTCCATATGCCTGTGCCAAATGTTTGCCCACAAAAATTAGGGGAGTGAATGAGGGGTTTGGGATTAGAAAGATTAGTAATAATAATAGATTACCTCTTTCGTATTTAAAACTACTGTTGATTTTTAACTGTTGTTGCCTCTCTATTTTACCCTGCTTTGTTTTGTTTGTGGGTGTATTTTTTTCTTATTCAGCACTGTGTGGATTTTGTGTAAGCTGCATTATATTCTTTTTTCTTAGAAAAGCATTAATTCAGCAACATGAAAAGCAACAGTAATACATAATTCTAATTATTTTAGACAGGGGAAACATGGGTCTTAATGCACTCGAAAGGTCATTTTAAACACTACACAAACCCATGTTTGTCAGCCAAGTCATTTCAGTTGGTCAATTTCTGTTGATTATAACTGTATTATCGGGGAGCGGTTGCCATGCCCCAATTTACCTACCTTCTTAAAATGTCTGTAGAACACCTTACATACAGTATGCATTGTTCCTCTACTGATCTAATGAATGAAAGGGCATTTCTTATCCATAGATGTTGCATGACTAAAAAGGGCTTGCACTGCAGATGTGATTCTATGAGTACTCAGAATTGAAATGTGCAGCGTATCACAGCTCCTGGCTGGAAGTCCCTCTGCGATACATGTTGCTATAAACATACCGCTTGTCACTTTCACATTTGCATTTGTAGGTGTGCGCTTTATGTATGTTAAAAGAGGGTGCGCATGCATACACACACACACACACACACACACACAAAAACATGTGAAGTGTCCCTAGACTTTTTGCCCATGACAAATAAAAGAATCAGAGCCTTTCTAATTCGAAGACCAAAGACCCAAATATCACGTCGCTGCATGTCATCATCCGCACTTTGTAATTGTGTTCTTGTTCCAATGAGGTGAAACGGTCTGGAGGGAAAAGCTTAATTTAAAGATCGAAAGAAGAGTTTATTTGAACAAATTAAGAGAAGACAGAGTAGTGAGAAGGAGAGAAGGCTCTAAATAGGACAATCCTCAGGGGGTGAATTAGTGTGACTATATCTTACAGCGTGTGTGGCGGGCGAATGGCGGGGGGAGAGATCTGCCAAAAACACATAATAATATGAATTAAGCTACAATCCTATACCTACTTGTTGTTGTTGTTTAGTCGTTTAGTCGTGTCCGACTCTTTATGACACCATGGACCAGAGCACGCCTGGCACTCCTGTCTTCCACTGCCTCCCACAGCTTGATCAAACTCATGTTGATAGCTTTGAGAACACTGTGCAACCATCTCGTCCTCTGTTGTCCCCTTCTCCTAGTGCCCTCAATCTTTCCCAACATCAGGGTCTTTTCCAGGGAGTCTTCTCTTCTCATGAGGTAGCCAGAGTATTGGAGCCTCAGCTTCAGGATCTGTCCTTCCAGTGAACACTCAGGGCTGATTTCCTGAAGAATGGATAGGTTTGATCTTCCTGCAGTCCATGGGACTCTCAAGAGTCTCCTCCAGCACCATAATTCAAAAGCATCAATTCCTTGGTGATCAGCCTTCTTTATGGTCCAGCTCTCACTTCCATACATCACTACTGGGAAAACCATAGCTTTAACTATACGGACCTTTGTCAGCAAGATGATGTCTCTGCTTTTTAAGATACCTACTTACTTGGGAATAAACTTGATTTAAATCAATGGAGCTTACTTCAGAGCAGACGTGTATAGAATTGTGCTGGTGGTGCATCAATGGATATTTTGTGGTTTTATTTAAATCAATATTATTAACTAAATAATTGAAATCTTCTGGTTGTATTATAATGTTTCATATCTACCACCTTACCATGAATGGTAGGTATTTCCATTTTTATGCTTTATATGGCACAAAGGGATCTGTTTCTCTACTACTGAGCTATGAGTTAATACATCCCTAATTGATAAGCACTATGGTATTGTTGCCATTGCATGTTTTGCACTTCAACTTTTTCCCCTATCATATACAGCCAACCACACCAGGTAAATATGTCCATCAGCATCTCAGTGTTAGTTAAAAGAAAGGGGGGCAAAAAATATTTTTTGGCTCCAGGTGTTTATCAGCCATCTGGAACTGCTTCCTCCATCTCATCCATTATGCAAATGAGATGTAGTATTAGTTATGTTTCATCTACTGATGTTAATACATTAATAGGGATGATACAGCTTGAGTCCTGAGAAGGAATTTGTGGGGGGTTTTTTGCTATTCATAGGCCAGAGCTTACACCCCATTAGTTCTAATGATTCTGGGGTCACTGAGAGCCTTCATGATCCATGCTCAAGCAAATTTGGATATGCTAATAAGATGATGATTTTTTTTTTAAAAAAATGTTCTGGTGAATTAAACTGTTTCATGCAATTGCATATTCCATTTGTTCTGTTCAGATGATTATTTTATTTTATTTTACACACACTTTCCTGCTAGTTTTTTATGCACATCAGCTAAAAAGTTTCCACCAGCCCCCATTTCAAGCTGAGCCAAAACAAGAGAAAACACTCGAGTCAGTATTTCTAAAACGGAAGGTATGATCATTGTTACTTCCTAATGCACGTCTCCCCTTAGCACCAGGTATCAAACCAACATGCCAGCAACTTTTACGAGCCATGGAGCACAGAACTCTGCCTGGAAAGAGCAGGTCAAAAGTTAAGTGTGGCTAAGCCCTCAGTCTGGCCCATGGTAGGATCGGTCTTGTGTCTTCCTCTTTTAACTTTCTTTTGAGCATTTAAATTTTAAAATATGTGCATATAAAACTACCCCACTTAGCATATCGTCATTGCCTTAATAAACATTACTATTGTAAATTTAATTTCTTTAATGCAGCACAATCCTTAATTATTATGTTATTATCTCTTGGGTTATTGTTCTCTGCTACCTTTGTTGGATTTTGTATTAGATTTATGTTGCCTAAGTCTGTAGTACTTTAGTTACATGAAGGCCATAAATCAATATCTAGCCGCTTTTCATGCAATATTCTGCTTGCTGTATTTAGGCTGCAATCCTATGCACACTTGCCTGCAAGTAAGTCCTATTGAACTCATTGGAGCTTACCTTTGAGTAGGTGTGCCTAGGGTTGCACCACCAAGATATGAAGAATGCCAAGATGTTCCTTATCTCAAGTGACACTTTTTTGCTTTCTGCTTGTACCTGTAATGGAATATTTGGAATGAGAAGTTGAAGATCAGCTTTCCTGAAGTGCCAATACTCACAGACCTGGAGAGAAGCAAGGTGCTTTGAAGAGAGAAAGTAGGAAGCCTTTTTCCCCAGGGCCAATTCATATTCATATCTGAGCATGGGAACTTCAACTCTGATTATGTAGCCTAATTTACTTGACAGTAATTGTGTAAAATAGACCCCAGCAAAGATGAGCTATTAGTCCTGGATGCCAATTCTGCTTAGTCATGATTGCTTAGTCAGTTTTAATGGAACTCTGGCAACATGTGATCCCAGAAGGGGGATTACAAAGAAAAGACAAAGACCACCATAGTTGTTGCCACACTAATATATCCAGTCTTTAATTAGCAATGTGTAAAGAAAAAAATAGTTTATTAACTCATGGGTTGTTTGCTCTTATTTATTGAGGGAGTTGCTTTTTGAGATGCTTAGAGAAATTTAATTGGTGTAGTACGGTAATTTTGCTGGCTGACATATATGGATATAAGTGCTAGGGCAGGAGTCAGCAAACTTTTCTAGCAGGGGGCTGGTCCACTGTCCCTCAGACCTTGGGGGGGGGGCTGGACTATATTTTTTTTGGGGGGGATGAACGAATTCCTATGTCCCACAAATAACCCAGAGATGCATTTTAAGTAAAAGGACACATTCTACTCATGTAAAAATACGCTGATTCCTGGACTGTCTGCGGACCGGATTAAGAAGGCCATTGGGCCGGATCTGGCCCCCGGGCCTTAGTTTGCCTACCCATGTGCTAGGGTTTATTAAGTGTTTTAAGCGGATTTACTAAAATTGTGAATTTATACCTTCTTGTTGCATGGATATAGTAACGTTTGTTTACTAGCTACCTTTTTGCAAGCTGATATGAGGAACAGTAATAATAATTTCACTTTTTTCATACAAAATAACACTCAAAGCAGCTCACAAAGACAGCTAGTAAACAAATGCTCATCGTCATCATGAATTGGCAGGGCAGACGTTGCACAACTGGGTAAGCAGAAGAGGCAGCATGAATGCATATTTATTGAAAGCCGATTCTTTTTTAAGGCAATACTTATTTAATCAAATTGTAGGGTAATGGATGTGGCAGGTACTCCATCAGTGGATCTTTTGCTGCTGTAAAACAATGTAATAGGACAACTCGGCCCATCTCTGGTTCTCAATGTACTTTCCCTCTTATTTTGCTTGTTATTGACCTGTTGCCCTTCCTCATATTATTGTTGCTCTTAGTATTATTGTTTCTCTTGTTTTAATCGTTCGGTATTTTTCATAGCAAAGGGACGTATAAATAGCAATGGGACATAAATAAATAATCTGCAGCAGTGTGTTTCATGCTTGTGGAATATATCTGCACAACTCCCACTCTTTCTTTTTCTTTGGGTAAAGGCCACTAACCTAGTCAGGAGGTGGGCGGGTGGTTGTGGTGGGCAGCCCCAGGCAGTGCCATCCTGAAATTTGAATTTGCCCTATTAGGGGGTGGAACCTGGGTGGCGGAGCGGAATGGATACGTCTCCACTCTGGTCCATCTCCTGGAGATAAAGACCAGCTGTGCCCCAACATGGCACAGCCCTCCACCCCTTCTTAAGCGTCAGCCCTCCCTCTGGAGACGGAAAATGGATATACATCCAATGCCTGAGTGAAAGGCAACCCACCTCTGTAATCAATACAAGTTGTGTCCAATTTTAAATCCCAGAACATTGTCCTGTCTGGTTTGTTACACCTGTTGTTGCCTGGGTTTTGCCCTTTGGGAGGCAGACACAGCGTGTGGACCCGCAACTTTCCAAGAAGGGTGGAGTATGCACTTGTGACTCTTATCTGCTCTGGGTTGTCCTTGCTTTCCAGCAATGTTGAGGACATTCTTTAACCTGGGGGAACCTTCCAGAGGTGGGCTGGGCCTGAAGTAACCTTGGGCAGAGCTTTGGATGTGACTCTTTCCTTTGTATAGAAGACAGCATTCAAATCACACAAAAGCCCAAAGGTTTGTACACATATACAGTGACAGGAGCTCATCCTACACTTGAGTAGGACCCTGGCAGAGACACATGCCCGACTGGCATGTTCTCTCCTTCCTGGTCGATCCTTCGGGAGCTTCAAAAGCTTTCTTCAGCCCGAACATCACAGCGACCGATGCCAACAGACATCGGCACACTTAGGGATCAGCAGAGTCTTCGCAGCTTGCGTAACAGACCTCAGCAACTCAGCATTTTGGCTAATCTACTTTATTTACATACAAACATACACGGAGCACTGTAACATGGCTCCCTCTCTCTCTCTAGCATCAGACAGCAAAGAGAAAAAGAACAAAGGACAATAGTCCTACTTCACGGAACACAGTAACACAAACATCCTGTCTCCGTCACTTCCCACACTGTGGAGTCAAAACATACACCGTCATGTGATAGACAACAATCCCATGACTGCAATCATTCTAACATACGGATGCACTTCTGCATCCAAGGCCTTATTACAGTTCAAGGACCCATCCCAGACAGGTAAAAGCAATAGAGGAGGGTACAGAGCAGGGTCAGTGAGGGGTGTGGCCTGGGAAGGAAGTATGACCTAGGGACAGTCCAGCCCCAGGGAATGAGGGCCCCCACTGCACCACCACTTTGTGCATTTAAGAGCAAAACTCACTATGATCATTCAGAAATGCTGCCTAGTTTGAATACGACCATCATTATAATAAACAATCAGGAAAGGGCTCATTGAGGAAGCATTCTGCTTTCTGGTAGAGAGCATCAATTCTTCAAAACTGTCATCAGAAAGGGAGCTTTCAAGGGCACATGCACGATGCATCATGTGCTCAGAGTTGTGCTTATTCTTCCATTGAGCAAACAATGGTATTTGGTAGAACACTAATACTCTGAAGAGTCTTTTATTTTCTCATCTGGCAGGTGAGTTCTTCTTTCTTTCTATCACTAGCTCCCACAACAGTAGCAATTATGCAAAGCTATAAAGAGATGTCTGTAGGAGTCAAATCTAACAAATCATATTTGCAGTCAAATCTAACAAAGCATATTCTTGCTACTTCACATGTGAAGGGGTTAAGACCATTGATCTGTATTGCTGATAGGCAGGCAGACCATAGAAATGTAACTGACAGAGAAGGTTCTGTGTGATGTCTCTTATTTCCTTTCTCACTCTCTTTCCAGCCAGTCTGGTGAGTGGATGTTTGTCTGCTTGCTCAAGCATAAAGCACATACCTGAAACTGTTTTTGCTGTAAATACAAGCATTTTACCTGCATTAGTTTTTCCTGCTGTTACTGCTATACCCTGTTGGGATACTGCCAGGGAGACAAAGTCCATCTTGACTCCACGTGCCTCCGGACGTCCATTGATCTCCCATAGACACGCAGTATCAGCAATTAGTGACACGAGCTGTGATGGCCTGGGATTCCGATTCGGAGGATGAAACAGAGGAATCCCGGCCTGCACAGGAGTCCCCGCCTCCAGGGCCGGCTGAACTGGGGCAAGGCCTAGATACTGAAGAGCCTGCACCTGTGGCAGTGCATCAGGAGCTGGCCCCAGGTGAAGCCCTTCTGGCCCCAGAGAGGCTTGACGACTCAGTGGCCACAGGTGAGCCTCCTCCAGGGCCCAGTAACCCTTCGGCCTCTCCTGATCTGCAGAGGTTTAGAGCAGAGAGGCGAAGGGAACTGGTTGCCCCCAGGAGGAGTGCTCGCCTTAAGGCCAGAGGAGGCGGGGCTCCTGGGGGCCGGGACCGCCCCTGGCCTTAGAAGAGGATAAAAGCCCAGTCAGCCCGGCCCCAGGTTGCGGGAGCAACGTCGTTGTTGGCTTCGGACCTTCCTGCGTTCCTGATCCCTGCTCGGCCTCCTGTTCCTGACTATCCGGTATTCCTGATCCCTGCTCGGCCTCCTGTTCCTGACTATCCGGTACTCCTGTTCCCTGCTCGGCCTCCTGTCCCCGACCATCCGGTGTTCCTGTTCCCTGCACAGCCTCCTGTTCCAGCGTTCCTGTTCACCGCCCGGCACTCTGCCTCGGACCTTGCCCCTCTTCGTGTGGACTCTGCTACACCCAAGGTACCTTACCCCCGGGACCAGCACAGTTTGCTCCCGCCACCTCCCGCACTCCCCCTTCGTAGGGGTGCGTTCGGGAAGAGCCAGAGGCCATGGCTGAACAGGCGGCTGCACTGGTGGCTTTGGCCCAGGAGAATCAGGCCTTGTCTCACACCGTGCAGCAGCTCAGTGACGCGGTTGAGGCACTTCAGCAACGCTTGGAAGCCCTACCGGCTCCTGGGGCCGACGCCCCGGCTCCGGGCAAGTACCCAGTGGCTTTGCCTGAGAAATTTGATGGAGCCCCGGCCAGCTTTCCCATGTTCCTGGCCCAGGCCAAACTGTATATTCAGGGGCGAGCCCGGAACTTTCCTGACGACCGTACCAAGGTGCACTTTTTGATTAGCTTGTTAAAGGACCAGGCGGCCAAGTGGGCGTTGCCGCTACTCAGGCAAGACTCCCCCTTGCTGGCAGACTATACGGGGTTTTGCAATCGTTTGGAGGCCGCGTTCGGCAACCCCCAGAAAGAGAGTCAAGCCAACCGGGCGATTCGGCATTTGAAACAGGGCAAGTCCACGGTGGCCACATATACCACGGAGTTTCGGCTGTTGGCACAGGACTTGACCTGGAATGACTCGGCACTGCGGGACCAGTATCTCGAAGGGCTTTCGGACGAGGTACTGGACCAGTTGGCCACAATGGAACGCCCCACCACGCTGGACACTCTCATTCAACGGAGTCTACAAATAGACGACCGGTTGGAGGATCGTCGTCAGGCCCGGGGTCGCCGACACTTCCAGTTCACGGCACCAGCTTTTTCCGGCAGCCCCACGGTCACAACTGATTTAACGGAGGAGCCTATGCAGCTCGGGGCAGTGCGGCCACGCCTTTCCCCCGCAGAGAAGGCGCGGCGTCGGGATGGAAATCTCTGTCTTTACTGTGGCGGAAGTGGACACTTCGCTCGGTCCTGCCCTGAGAAACGCCAGCCGCAGGGAAACCGCCAACCCCAGTAGCTGATGGCCCTAGCTACCGGGGGTCCCAAACCGTACAGAATGGGCCCGCACCAATGGACTTGCAACATCTGATGGTTTCGGTACGTTTATACCCTCCAGGTGGGCCCTGGATCCTCACCCATGCTTTGGTAGATTCAGGGGCAACCCGCTCCTATATGGACGCTGCTTTTGCCGCCCATCATCAGGTGCCACTTCGGAACAAGCCAGTACCGGTCCAGGTGGAAGCGATTGACGGACGACTTCTGCGGTCAGGTGCCGTTACTCAGGAGACCCAGCCTCTGGTCCTGTGTCTCCAGCAGCACCGGGAGTTGCGAACTTTGGACATTGCCTCTATGCCCCGCTTCCCCCTGGTGCTCGGGATGGACTGGCTGGAAGCCCACAACGTTCAGATTGACTGGGTCAAACGGACCGTGCACTTCCCAGTCCCATGTTCCCATGCTCAATCCGGAACGCTGGCGTCCGCGCCCTCAGAGGAGGCAGCACCCACGCTCCCAGCCGTGTACCAGGACTACCAGGACGTGTTCGAGGAACGGGGGGCAGACCAGCTGCCGCCGCATCGGCCTTTTGACTGCGGCATAGACCTCCAACCCGGAGCGCCTTTACCAGTAAGTCGCTTATATTCCCTAACAGAGCCAGAGCGCGAGGCTTTGCAGGACTTCTTGCGCAAGAACCTGGAGCGTGGGTTCATTAGGCCTTCCACCTCGCCCACCGCGGCACCGGTGCTTTTTGTTAAGAAGAAATGTGGGGAACTCCGCCCTTGCCATGATTACCGAGCCCTGAACAAAATTACCGTCCCAGACCGGTACCCCTTGCCCCTTATCTCGGAGCTGCTGGAGCGGGTGCAAGGGGCACAGGTGTTCACCAAGCTGGACCTCCGGGGGGCCTACAACTTGATTCGGATCCGAGCCGGGGATGAGTGGAAGACAGCGTTTGGGACCCGGTACGGGCAGTTCGAATATTTGGTTATGCCTTTCGGTTTGTGCAACGCGCCTGCTGTGTTTCAACGCTACATCAACCACGTGTTTCAGGACTTGTTAGACAAGTACGTGGTGGTGTATTTGGATGACATACTGATTTACTCCCGTGACCCGGCCCGCCATGAGGGACATGTCCGGACCGTGCTGCAGCGCTTGCGTGAGCACCGTTTGTACGCAAAGCTCAGCAAGTGCGAGTTCCATCAGCGGACTGTGGACTTCCTTGGTCACCGGCTCTCTCCAGATGGGGTGCAAATGGACCCGGGGAAGGTGACAGCGGTTCAAGAATGGGCGGCACCCCGGAACCGCAAGGACCTACAGCGTTTCCTGGGGTTCGCCAATTACTACCGGACCTTCATCGCTGATTATGCTCATCGCACCACCCCGTTGACCCGGCTACTGCGCCCAAAGACGCCGTTTTCCTGGGACAAGGAGGCAGAGGAGGCGTTTCAGGGGTTGAAGGCCTGTTTCCAGAGGGCACCAATCTTACAACATCCTGACCCCTCTCGACCCTTTGTGGTGGAGACCGACGCTTCCAGTACGGCTCTCGGTGCCGTCTTGTCTCAACAGATTGGTCCTGAAGCGCCACTCTTACCCTGTGCCTTCTATTCCCGCCAGCTCCTACCAGCGGAGCGTAACTATACTGTGTGGGAGCGGGAACTACTGGCCATCAAGGTAGCCTTTGAGGTCTGGCGCCACCATCTTGAGGGGGCACGACATCCGGTGGAGGTGAGAACCGACCACCGGAACCTGGAGTACCTCCAGACCACCCGCAAGCTGAACCAAAGACAGATCCGGTGGGCGTTGTTCTTTTCCCGGTTCCAGTTCCGGATCCGCTACATCCCTAGCTCTCAGAATCAGAAGGCGGATGCCCTGTCCCGGAAACCTGAAGACAACGCAGACACGGTACAGCAAGCAGAACCCACCACGATCCTACCTCCGGCTGCATTCCTGGCCACCCAGGAGGCGCAGCCACTGCAGGTTCGGGTGCGGGAACAGCAGCGGGTCGACGCTTGGGCCCAGGAACGACTCCGGGAGCTGGCTGAAGGGTCCAGCCCACAGTATCCGGGGCTGGTCCTGCATCAGGGCCTTCTGCTGCACCACGGTCGTCTGTACATCCCGCCAGGGCCACTACGGCTGGAGGTTCTCCGGATGGCCCATGATGCCCCAGCAGCGGGGCACTTTGGACGGTATCGGACCACCCATCTGGTCAGTCGAGAGTTTTGGTGGCCCCGCCTGAAGGCTGACGTGGCTCGCTACGTTGCTGGTTGTGATGTCTGCCGGCGCGCTAAGGGACCTACCGGGCGACCCCCCGGCCTACTTCAGCCATTGCCAGTTCCACCGCACCCTTGGCACACGGTTTCGTTGGACTTTGTAGTGGACTTACCCTCGTCTCGTGGCTGTACCTGCCTTCTGGTTTTCTCCGACCATTTCACCAAGATGGTGCACTGCGCTCCCTGTCCATCTGTACCCACAGCCAAGGAAACTGCTCAGCTGTACCTTCAGCATGTCTTCCGCCTGCATGGCCTACCTGAGCGCGTGGTGTCCGACCGGGGCGTTCAGTTCACATCCCGGTTCTGGCAAGCACTACACCAGACCCTCGGGACGGAGGTCTGCCTCTCGTCAGCCTATCACCCACAGACCGATGGCCAGACGGAACGGGCGAACGCGGTGCTGGAGCAGTACCTCCGGTGTTACTGCAGCTACCAGCAGGATGACTGGGTCGACCACCTGGCATTGGCGGAATTCGCCTACAATAACGCGGTGAATGCGTCCACCCAGCAGACCCCGTTCCAGGCCAGTTATGGTTATCATCCACGGCTGTTTCCAGAGGTGCTGCCGACATCCGCAGTCCCGGCGGTGACGGAGTGGCTTCAAGAGCTCCAGTCCCAGCAACAGCTTTTGGTGGAGCAACTGCACCAGGCCAAGGAAGCGTACAAGGCCCAGGCCGACCGCCACCGCCAGGTGGGGCCGGAACTTCGCGTCGGTGACCTGGTTTGGCTCTCCACTCGCCACCTCCACCCCTCTCGACCTTCGCGGAAGTTGGACGCCCGCTTCACCGGCCCGTTCCCTATCGTAGACCAAGTCTCTCCTGTGGCATTTCGTCTCCGGTTACCCGCAACCCTGAAGGTTCACCCGGTCTTCCACAGGTCCCTTTTGAGTCCGGTGGCCCCACCCGACGAGTTCCACCCGAACCGTCCCCGACCGCAGCCAGTGTTGGTTCGGGGAGAGCCTGAGTACGAGGTGGAACGCATCCTGGACTCCCGATACCGCAGGGGAAAGCTGCAGTATCTCATTGACTGGAAGGGGTACGGACCGGAGGACCGTTCCTGGGAACCTGCGGCCAACGTCCACGCACCTGCCTGCCTCCGAGAGTTCCATGCGACGTACCCCGGCAAGCCGGGTCCGGACCCTCGGTTGAGGGGGGGGCCTGGGAGGGGGGATGGTGTGATGGCCTGGGATTCCGATTCGGAGGATGAAACAGAGGAATCCCGGCCTGCACAGGAGTCCCCGCCTCCAGGGCCGGCTGAACTGGGGCAAGGCCTAGATACTGAAGAGCCTGCACCTGTGGCAGTGCATCAGGAGCTGGCCCCAGGTGAAGCCCTTCTGGCCCCAGAGAGGCTTGACGACTCAGTGGCCACAGGTGAGCCTCCTCCAGGGCCCAGTAACCCTTCGGCCTCTCCTGATCTGCAGAGGTTTAGAGCAGAGAGGCGAAGGGAACTGGTTGCCCCCAGGAGGAGTGCTCGCCTTAAGGCCAGAGGAGGCGGGGCTCCTGGGGGCCGGGACCGCCCCTGGCCTTAGAAGAGGATAAAAGCCCAGTCAGCCCGGCCCCAGGTTGCGGGAGCAACGTCGTTGTTGGCTTCGGACCTTCCTGCGTTCCTGATCCCTGCTCGGCCTCCTGTTCCTGACTATCCGGTATTCCTGATCCCTGCTCGGCCTCCTGTTCCTGACTATCCGGTACTCCTGTTCCCTGCTCGGCCTCCTGTCCCCGACCATCCGGTGTTCCTGTTCCCTGCACAGCCTCCTGTTCCAGCGTTCCTGTTCACCGCCCGGCACTCTGCCTCGGACCTTGCCCCTCTTCGTGTGGACTCTGCTACACCCAAGGTACCTTACCCCCGGGACCAGCACACGAGCTCTAGAAATAGCTTGCCACATTCCAGAACCGATGCACGCTCTATCAGCAGATAATGCACACAGCGGAAGATGCACCCAGGAGAGCATGATTTACAAGTTTATTCAGCGTTGGTCAGAACAAAGATAAACATGACTGCCTGCTTCAGAGTCTCCGGCAGAGAGAGAGAGAAACGAAAGCAAAGACACAACATAAACATCCTGTGAAACAGGAAAATACGCAGGCTGTGACACAAACATCCTGCTCCCTTTTAAGGTGGAACGGAAATATCCTAACATACCCTGCCCATCTGGCTGTGTTTTCCCAGCCACTCTGGGCTACTCACAGCATATATCAGAACATACTAAAACATCAAAAGCTACAATCTTCCTGCTGTCTTCAAATGTCTTCTAAAAGTCAGAAAGTTGTTTATTTCCTTGACACCTGAATAAAGGATGTTCCACAGGGAGAGCACCACTACCAAGAAGGCCCTCTGCCTGGTTCCCTGTAACTTCTTGCAGTGAGGGAACCAGCAGAAGACCCTCGCAGGAGGACCTCAATGCCCGGGCTGAAGGATGGGGGAGGAGATGCTCCTCCAGGTATTCTGGGCCAAGGCTGTTTAGGGTTTTAATGGTCAGAGCCAACACTTTGAATTGTGCTCAGAAATGCACTGGGAGCCAATGAAGATTCTTTAGGACCAGAGTTATATCATCCCAGTGGCCATTCCCAGTCATCAGTGTAGCTGCCGCATTCTAGATTAGTTCTAGTTTCTGGGTCACCTTCAAAGGTAGCCCCACGTAGAGTGCATTGCAATAGTCCAAGCAAGAGATAGCCAGAGCATGCACCACTCTGGCAAGACAGTCTGCAGGCAGGTAGGGTCTCAACTGGTGTACCAGGTGGAGCTGGTAGACAGCTGCCCTGGACACAGAATTGACCTGCACCTCCATGGACAGCTGTGAGTTCAAAATGACTCCCAGGCTGTGCACCTGGTTGTTCAGGGGCACAGCTACCCCATTCAGGACCAGGAAGTCCCCCACACCTGCTTGCCCACTGTCCCCCAAAATAGTACTTGTCAAGATTCAACCTCAATCTGTTAGCCGCCATCCATCCCCCAGCTGCCTCCAGATACACAGGACCTTCACTGGTTCAGATTTGAAGGAGAGGTAGAGCTGGGTATCATCCACAATCCAACCCAAACCCCTTGATGATATCTCCCAGTGGCTTCATCCCCCAACACCATTTTCTGGACACAGCCCAAGAAGAAAGGCCACTGAGAGATCCAGCAGGACCAGGAAACAGCTTTCACCTTGGTCCCTGTTCCACTGGAGATCATCGAGCAGCACGACCAAAGGAGTTTCAGCCCCATGATGAGGCCTGAATCCTGACTGGAAGGGATCCAAGTAGTCCACATCCTCCAAGTGTGCCTGGAGTTGTTAAGTGACCACCCGCTCAATCACCTTGCCCAAGAATGGAAGGTTTGAGACTGGGTGATAGTTGGCCATATTGGCCAGGTCCAAATATGTTTTTTAAGAAGGGATTTAATAACAGATTCTTTAAGCAGGTCTGGGAAGACTCCCTCATAGAGAGAGGCATTCACCACTCCCCCAGAGCCCATTGCCCAGCCTTTTTCAGCTCACCAGGATGGACAAGGATCAAGGAGACATAATAATAATAAATATCCCACCTTTTTCCCAGACTGGTACTTAAGGCAGCTTACACAAAATTTTAAAAACCAGCTAAAATAAACAAAAATACAAAAAATACAAAAATACAAAAAGCTAAAAGCATAAAAGATAATTGTTTTAAAAAGTAATTGAGCTCTAATGGAATTTTTTTTTAAAAAATGGAGGGGGGGATCTGTTAAAATACAGACAATAAAAAAGCACAACAAAGCTAAAAACAGTGAGGGGACTGTTTCCTTTCCTTAAAAAAAAATAGTCAGTTCTCCAAACCTGTTGGAATAAAACAGGCATGCTTCACACAGCAGCATAAACCAGAAGACTTCCCAAGAAGAGTAACTATTCTGAGGTGGGTAGGCAAAACAAGCAAACAAGCAAACAAAACGTGTACGTTGCCTTTGGCCATAGAAACTACCTCTGCTTTTTTTAAAAAATAAAGACAACATATTCAGCTGTGCTCCACCTCTGCAAACAGCCCTAAACAGATTATTATTAGCAATATAAAAAGCAGATAGGGGATTACAAGCTGCTGACTTTGAGGCATTGGATATACAGAGCTCAGCACCATGACGCCAGTGGCAATCTGAAACAACCTTTCCCGGGCTTCCTTTTCCTCCTCTCCCATTGCCACCTCCGCCCTCTCATAACTGCAGATTTGGAGGATCGCTGGAAATGTTTGTCTTCCCAAGGTTATTGCATACACAATCCCATTCTCCACTAACAGCAAACACTTGTGTTTCTCGAATAATTACTTGCCGTTGTCATTTGAGGAAGGTCGTTGGGTTGAAATATAATTCTGCTATTTTTAAAATGGTTTTTTTCCTCAAGATGTGTAGGAAGTTATCTCCCTGCAATTCTTTAGCGCTAGATGCAGTTACCTCAGGCGGTTCTGCTCTCTATTACAGGCTGTTTATTCTCTCCAGCCTAGGAATGACTGCAGTACTCAGAAAAGGCTGGGTCTTAAACATCTGTAGCTACCCTGAAGCCAGAAACTGCTGCTGCTTAATCAACTGGGCTGGTCTCACTGAAAAGGCCGCCATTTCCCAGTGGTCCTGAGAGTAATTAATTGCCTCCACCATGGAAAACATACCTGCCTTCCCCATCGTGGGTCAGCAGCCATGTGTATGCTAGCTTGGCAGCAGCTAATGCTCGAAAAGATCATAAGCTCTTTTCAAATCAGCTGAGATTATTTTTTGAAATCCTTCCTTTTTCTTTCCATACTGGAAGTTACAAGCATCTAACAGCTGATTCATCAAAAGTATGTTGCACGGAAACTTGTGGCAAAACTTTGATGCCATCTGTTTTTTATTTGCAGTCTCATAAAAGCTTCTTTTTTAAAAGTAAAAAGTAAACCTCAGCCCTAGTTCTCCCTGAAGTGCTAAATCTCTGGCTGTGCGTCTTCAGACTCTAGGTAAGGATTCACATCATTCCTTTCTCATTCTGATGTTCAAGCTGCCCTTGTCTATGTAGCCAAAACAGTATCACCCACACCAGAGTGGGAAAGATGTTAGTTCTCAGAAGTGCAAAGCTGTGGGGTAGGACAACAAAAGGCCTAATATCAGCATTCTTGATGGAACTGACATTAAAAACAAACCTGTTAAAAAACCTGAAAGAGGAGGGGAGGCCCAACAGGACTGAACTTGCTCACTGCACACAGAGCACTGAACATCTGTTAGTGGGGAAAGGTGAAAACCAGGGTTGATGTTACTGGCACCAACTATGGGAGGTCTTGGGTGCCTGGGCACCCACAAAAAATTATTTGTGGGTGCTTGGCACCAAAACTGTGGGGCCTCCGATGCTACCTCCGGTGTTTTCAGTGCTAGGTCCTGAAAGTTGCATCACAGGCCTCACAGTGCCTTGGAGATCATGTTCGAGTCCTCACGAGGTCTCTGACACGACGTACGACGTCTGGTGAGCCTCGGACGTGACTTCTTGTTTCTCCTAGAACTCACCTCACAGGTAACCTCTGAGGCTTCACAAGGCCTCAGATGTGACTTCTGGGGCTCCCAGGCACCGCTGTGGCACACGCAACATAATGTGACATTGTGATGTCACGTTACGCCACACATACCCATAATTTGGGGCCCAAGTCAGTGCCCCTTGTTGATGTAATGGAGTATCCTGGGTGAGGGCATGGCTGGCTGGTATCATGAACAAGAGCAGGCTACACTGTTAAAGGATCCACACATAACTGAATGTTCCTCCATGCTAAAACAGCAACTGCTCAACTGTAAACACTGTAAATATCAGACAAGGATGTGGGTGCAGCTGCAGGCAGCCCCGCTGAGATAGGCTGAGTGCTAGGCCTCTTGCGCCAAACAGTTAGCCAAGTTGCGAAAGCACTGGGAAAACCTCAAAATTTGTGTGACTCGCTTTATTGTAACATTCACTTTATTGCCATGGTCTGGAACTGAACCCACCATATCTCTGAGGTATACAACCTATTGTTCAGAAATTGTCAGCAAATTCTTTCTTGAGAAATTTGGGGTCGGCCCCAGTTTAACTATCCTCCCTCCTGTTATCTAATGCAAACAGAACATGTGTAGTTAGCGTGACTAGGATTTGGCACAGGAGTGCAAAAGCTGCTGTTTAATCCTGCATATGTACATGGAGGCTTTGAGCCCCATCACGTGAGATTCAGAAGGAACCACATATTGTGTCTCCCCACACACACTTTTATTTTTATTTTATTTTATTTTTGCTTGCCCTGGGTTTCATCTGTCAAGAACTGTATATTTTGCTAACTATTTCATTGCATAGACTTTGGCACATGCCTCCCCGACTAATTGTGTGGGAAAGTGTGGGGAGAGAAAAGAAAAGTGAAAGAACGCTTTCTTGGAACTTTAATCAGGAGCACGTCCAAAGTTGAAACAAAATGCCTAAGACCCTCTGGTGCAAAGCCTTCTGCAGAAACAGTTCAAACGATAGTGTCACCAGCTCCTCAATTTAGAGGAGGGAATCTGCTGCAAGAATCACACAAAAGAGCCCAAAGTAGCCAGCACATGTTAATGGCTGCCTGGAAAAAACACACACGTTTTTGTCCCGGGTCTGGACAGATAGAAGGTTCTTTTCTATATACACTGTGCCCACATAGCCAATAATGGAAACATTTTCTGGAAGGAGATTATGGCACCTGTTTCTTTGCAACCCTTCCCATATGTCACCTATGGTCAGAGACTATTAGCAGTGTTGCTGTGGTTGTATCACAGATCTTTGCCTGTTCATGAGTCACATAGCACATGTCCCAGCCCCTAGTAACATCACCACTTCTACTCGTTTGTCCCGTGATTTCCCAGAACTATTCTGATGATTTTGTTTACCGTATTTTTCGCTCTAGAAGATGCACCAGACCACAAGACACACCTAGCTTTTGGAGGAGGAAAACAAGAAAAAAAATATTCTCTCAGAAGCCAGAACAGCAAGAGGGATCGCTGCGCAGCGAAAGCAGCAATCCCTCTTGCTGTTCTGGCTTCTGGGATAGCTGCGCAGCCTGCATTCGCTCCATAAGACGCACAAACATTTCCCCTTGCTTTTTAGGAGGGAAAAAGTGAGTCTTATAGAGCAAAAAATACGGTATTTGTGGTTACATTTTTATACCATGTTTCATCCAAAGAGTTCAAGGTGACATACATGGTCTCCCAGGTCCCTGTCCAGCACTCTAACCACTGCACCATAGTGCTTCTTTCATTGTGTTGTGTTGTCCTTGCAGCGCGGCAGACCTTTCCCCCAAACCTTCACTTTTTGGGGGTGGGGAATGATTGTGCGAAGAAATATTGTGATTGTGGTGGTAGCTACCTGTGCACCCTTCTCCGTATCAGCACATTTCCCCTGCCAGTGGCAACCCAACCCAAAGCAGAGTTAATAAAGCACAAATGGTTGTGTCCCCAAAAATAGTGAGAGGAGAGAGGGGAACCTTAACAGAAGATGTCCAGGTTTGCATGTGGGGATTTTTGAATGCAAAGCGCATGGTCTCCCAATGAGGTGCTGTCCTCTCGTTTTGGCTTAACTGCTTGGTTGAAAAGCAGTCTGCCCATATTGTAGCCACACAAACGAAACTTTTAATTGCTTGCTGTTTTTAGAAAAGCATCAAAGATGAGTGTTCCAGGCCTCCTGCAAACTCAACATCTGTTGCAGTGGATTCCACACACCCCTCCAATAATCCCATTTCTCTAATTGATCAGTTCTAGTGCATTTATTAGAAGCATATCTTGGATTTGCAGGGATTTTGTTTTACTACAAAAGAGGTGGAAGCTGGACAGCTTTCTAACAATCTTTCACCACCTAACATAAGTGTCAAAAATGTGCTGTCTTCGAGTTGTTTTCTAGGGTTTACAATCACAGATGAAGGCTCCCTTGCCGTCTTTCTTTCTTTTTTCCCCTTTCTAACACACACACACACACACACACACACACACGTCTGCAATCTAGATGCATATGCCAAGAGTGTGAGGTTTTCCGGTATTTGATGAGGCCACTACATGAAAGCTGCCTTTCTTCAAATCAAATCAATTTCCCCCCAAAGATCTCTTTTATATTTTGAGATAGAAAAACAAATGGAAGTTTTGTTTTCTCGGTCCTTTCTACCCTCTCGTCTTGCCTGCCTCTTCTTTCCATTTGGCGAGGTACATAGAATAATATTGTAATCCCTCCTGGCAAGAGAACAGAAACATGTTTTCCATTACAGTTTATTACATTTTTCCCTGTTTCTTTTTTATTTATTGTTTTTATCAAGATATTCAAATGCCCCTGGGATCCCAGGCCTGTGTTAAACTTGTAGACAAGACATAGTGTGTGTCTGCTTTCTCTTGCAACACAGAGCTCTGGGCTTTGGGACCAAGTACTCGCCCCCCAGAGCATCATTAAAATTCAAAGTGTGTGTGTGTGTTTGTGTGTGTGTGTGTGTTTTAAAGTACATGATGTGCCCATTAAAAATCTCAGATTCTAATTCTTATTTCCATGATCTATGTATATTTATTAAGCCGTTTTGGTTAGGTGGTGTCAGGGAACTGCCATCGGAGCAGGAGGAGGTGAGAGGGCTCCCGGATGATGGTGGAGAGGGTCCCATTGGAGGAGGGATAGCCCATACGCGGGGGAAGGAAATCAGCGTAACACCAGTGGAGAAGGGGAGGAGATTTGGAAGCAGTTTAAGAAAAGTCCACTGATGGATTCTGCCAGCGACTGAGGCAGCCACAGAATAGAGGCTGTCTGGTCAGAAAGGGTTCAACCATGCAACCTAGCCAGGACTAAAGGCAATTTACGCACAAGCAATCCCTAGAACCATTACAGGTGGGTTAGGCAAATCTATAGAGGACAGGTCTCTCACTGGCTGGTGGTAGTTCTGCTGGCTAGAAGGAATCTCCATATTGAATATTCTTCCATACAAAAGGAATATCAGAATAGAGCTTGTAATGTGGCTGCCCCTGTTCTTTGGAACAGCATTCCCATCGAGATATCACAGCTGCCCACTATCAGAACTTTCTGGAAACAACTGAATATATTTCTGTTCCAAAAAAACTTTCCCAGCTGGATGAATGGGTCTTTTCCATGGGTACAAACTCTGTATTATTTTTAAAATTTATCTGCTATTTATTTCTGTGTTGTTTTTGGCCATTTTTATCTGTTTCTGATGAATTTTTTACATCATCCTGAGGCATTTGAAAGCAAGATGATGATAATGATGATGATAGTAATAATAATATCCAAACCCAACTAGGTTGTGGTCCATTTCTGGCCGCAGTTCAAAGTCCTGCCTTTAACCTTTAAAGCCCTAATTTGTGGTTCACTTTATCTGATTTTATCAGTATTTTACCTCTATAGTAACTTACCGTATTTTTCGCCCTTTAGGACGCAGTTTTTCCCCTCCAAAAATGAAGGGGAAATCTGTGTGGGTCCTATGGGGCTAATGCACCGACCCCTCTCACTCTCCAGGCTTCAGGAAGCTATCAGCAAGCCTGGGGAGCCCGCGGGATTTCCCGCAGGGCTCCCTAGGCTGCGAATAGCAGCCTGCTGCCCAGAGCGCGGGTGCGCTGAAGCAGAGCACCCCACGCTTCGGGCAGATACCCGCAGCCTAAGGAGCCTGCTGCCCTTGTTTTTCTCCTCTAAAAACTACGGTAGGTGTGTTTTTAAAAGCTCGGGCTTCCCCCGCCCCAGCCCCGCAGCTGGGGAGGGGGAATAATTTTTTTGTTCTTTATTCCCCCCCCCCAAAAAAAAACTAGGTGCGTCCTATGGGCTGGTGCGTCCTATAGGGCGAAAAATACGGTAACTGTGAACTGCTTAGAAACAATAGTGGTATATGAGTATTGTTGCTGGCTCAGACCAGGGACTCAGCAAGATGGGTAAAGAAAACGTGTTTTATATGCATTGTACAGTGGTACCTCGGGTTACAGATGCTTCAGGTTACAGACGCTTCAGGTTACAGACTCCGCTAACCCAGAAATAGTACCTCGGATTAAGAACTTTGCTTCAGGACAAGAACAGAAATCGTGTGGCAGCGTGGTAGAAGCGGAAGGCCCCATTAGCTAAAGTGGTGCTTCCGGTTAAGAAAAGACCTCTGGAACTAATTAAGTTCTTAACCCGAGGTACCACTTTATGTGCATTATAACATTGTGACACCAGATGGCACTGTGGAATATTTGCCAACGCAATTTCTCATATAACGTTTACAACACCTTTTCCTGAAACGCTTCTTTGGTGTGTCTAGATCCAGCCAAGGTATTTCTATCATCATAGCCTTGGAAAATTACTGCATGAATGCAGCCTTAGATGGTTCTTAACAAATTCATAAAGCAGAAAGCTAACAATAGCTTCTACTGCAAGCACCATTCTTCCAAATATCCATTGTCGAAGGGAGTTCGGCTCGATGGCTCTTGCGGTCCCTTCCAACTCTACAATTCTAAGATTCTAGGACTCGTGGCCTCATGTCGCCCAGTATACCTGAAGGAGCGTCTCCACCCCCACTGTTCTGCCCGGACACTAAGGTCCAGCGCCAAGGGCCTTCTGGCGGTTCCCTCACTGCGAGAAGTGAGGTTACAGGGAACCAGGCAGAGGGCCTTCTCAGTAGTGGCGCCCAACCCTGTGGAACGCCATCCCATCAGATGTCAAGGAAATAAACAACTATCTGAGTTTTAGAAGACATCTGAAGGCAGCCCTGTTTAGGGAAGTTTTTAATGTTTGATGTTTTATTGTGTTTTTAATATTCTGTTGGGAGCTGCCCAGAGTGGCTAGGGAAACCCAGCCGGAGGGGTGTGGTATAAATAAATTGTTGTTGTTGTTGTTGTTATCATGTCCTGTGTGTGTGCTTTTCAGGGGCACCTGGTTGGCCCCGGTGCAGAAAAGGACGCTGGACTTAACAGGCCTTTTCTGCAATCCAGCCAGGGTGTTCCTATATTCTTAGAACAAATTTTATTTTAGGAGTAAGAATGTATTCCGAACTTAGATTCTCAATGTAGTTCTTAAAGAGATGGATGGAGTGGCAGTGCTGACCTACTTCCTACCCCAATGGCATTTCTGGTGACATCACTTCCTTGTAATCTCTGCTGACTCGCTAATGCTTCTAGGGCAGTTCTGGACACAGAAGCAATAGCTGCTGACCCTCAAAATGAGACATAATCTCCTGAAGTTTCTCCAACGTCACGTCACAGGCTCCAGATGTGTGCAGCATGATGGATCCTGCTTCAGTTTAGCCAGCATGGGAATGACCTAGCCAGGCATGCTGCCTCATGGACCACGGAAATCACAACCTAGCTTTCAAGAATGTTAATGGAATAACTGTATATTTACCTAGAGAACATTCCCCCCCCCAGTGCAGTCCTGTGCATTTAAGCCCTGCACATTTCAGGGGGGATTTACTGCCATGTAAGATGCAGAGGATTGTAGCCTTACACCATAATTGTTTTATATTCCAATCTCTGATCAGCCAGCTGTAGCTTTGTTATCTCTCTCTCCCCCCCCCCCCCAATTCCTTGATCCTTTCCTTTGGCAGTTCACTTGCTCATTTGTTTGTGTCTGTTTTCATTGTATTTATATGTAATTTATTTAGTACGTCTCATTAAACGGTGCGGCACCACAGCAGGAGAAAGGAGTCTTTGAAAATTAAATTATTAATGATGAGCTATACGGTGTGTTTCTTTCCCCCATTCCCCACCCCCTTCGTTCCACTGATTACAGTCACTTTAAAAGATGAAATAATCCCTCGCTTTTTTTTTTTTTTTTTGCTTTGCCTTCTTTTTAATGAAGAGAAGCAAAGTGATGCCGAGTTTCTGGGGCATTTCACTACTGCATTTCAACCAACCATTTTAGGACTCCGAAAATTTAATGAGCAATTCATTATAAAATCTCACTCTGTCTACAGCAGCGGCACTGAGCAGACCTACAGCCTGTGCACAGCCATTCAGAAAGACGGGCATGAATAGTCGCTTCCATTATCTTCTGCATTGTGTGCAGATAGTCAATTCTTTTTATTTTTAAAAGAAGAATCTGCATGCTGTGATTCTTCCCCTTGTTCCTGCCCCCCACCCCCGCCAGCACACAAAAATAAGCTTTATTGTTCTAATTTTTAAACCCACCAAGGTCAGTTGGTGTCAACTCTGGCTCCCATGTTCTGTGATTTAACTCGGCCTTTTTGTATTCTAACGTCTTCCCTCACCACCATATTGAAAACAAGCAAACATCTGAAACAAATTAGGCATGTGTATTTACCTGACATTGCTTAAGAGGAGAGACAGGCAACCAAATATTTAAATTTCTATTGGATAAGCAGAATGCTTCACTGCAAAGAATTGAAAAGCTATGTAATCACAGGGTAGGTGGTGTAATTGAAGCAAAATGCAGCATTTTGTAGTGACTGCTGAGCAGAACAGAAGGCAGCTTCTCCTGAAAAGGAATCGGGACCCTGTGAGTGGACCCCCACTCCACAGGGCCTATTTCCTCCTCCCCACCCTGCCCACGGATCTGATGGTTTTGTCAATACTAGCTCTTAATGAGATGTGTGTCTTGGTGGTGCTGTTCTGATAGGGGTGGGGAAAGAGATGGATGATGCTAATGGACCTACTTTGAGGCATAGTCTCCCCTCCCTGACATGTGGGGGCACCTTATCCTTGAAGCCCCAGGAACAGGAGAAGAGTTTCCTAGCAGATATTTGCATCCAGAGTCCTAAGCTATAAGAGTTTTGAGAAGACAAACACTATTCATCTTCCCTTATTTTGCTATTGGTGCTTCCCTAAATGGAAGGATGACCTTGTGGAGGAAACTGGGAACCAGCAGATTTCCATGCTGCGGTACTGGGATGGGTTGACTTTTTTTCCTTTTGCCAGTATCCCCTTCCTCCAGTAGCCCCTATCACGCCGCTCTAGAAGGTCCCCACCCCCCTGGAGCAGATTTTCAAGGAGCTACAAGCGAATACCACCAAAAGTTACCCTCTCCATTTTCTGCAAGCAGAAGCTTAGGGGTGGAGTGAAGCAACTAGTTGTGCTGGCAGGAGCCTGTATTAACAAGTCCCACTAGTGGAACTGACTTTCCCTGCTCTCCTATCCCAGTGCATCCCCTTCACAAATAAGCTCTGAGGGTAGTTGGGAGAACTCTCGAAATATCACACAGAGGGAGGAGAGAGATTGTGCCATCTGGCAAGCAGAAATGTATCACCTTAGTAACACGGGTGGTGCTGTGGTCTAAACCACTGAGTCTCTTGGACTTGCCAATCAGAAGGTTGGCGGTTCAAATCCCCACGACGGGGTGAGCTCCCGTTGCTCGGTCCCAGCTCCTGTCAACCTAGCGGTTTGAAAGCACATCCAAAGTGCAAGTAGATAAATAGGTACCGTTCCGGCGGAAAGGTAAACGGCGTTTCCGTGCACTGCTCTGATTTTGGTGTTCCGTTGTGCCAGAAGCGGCTTAGTCATGCTAGCCACATGACCCAGAAAAACTGTCTGTGGACAAATGCCGGCTCCTTTGGCCTGTAAAGCCAGATGAGCGCCACAACCCCAGAGTTGTCTGCGACTGGACTTAACTGTCAGGGGTCCTTTACCTTTTTAGTGACGTGAAATTTTACTTGGTTCCATCATGAGCACCAAGTACTTGTTACCAAAGCCCTCACACCTGTGTTGTTTTAAAGTCAAGGGTAGGGAACCTGTAGCTCTCCAAAAGCTGTTGTGACTACATGAAGGCTGGGGTTGATGGGTGCTGGAGTCCACTGATATTTGGAGGACCGCAAGTTCCCCATTCCTGTTGTAAGTGACATAGACCCATTGCTGTGTGTATTGACATGTATGAAGTCTATAGTTACTTCTTTTAGGAACATAGGAAGTCAGATGGGTAGTCCATCTGGCTTAATATTGTCTGCACTGACCTGCAGAGTATCGCAGAGATTTCAGGCAGAATTCTCTCCCAGTCCTACTTGGAGATGCCGGATATTGAACCTGAAACCATTTGTATGCAAAATTAGGACTTGAACTTATATATCGCCTGGTGGTAGGCTATGCTTGGCAGCAGAGTTAGTCTGAATTCTGTCCTCTGTGCCTGAAGATGGAGAACATCAGGGGCTATCCAGTGAATCTGAAAAGACTCTTCTTAGTTTTTTAATCTCCTCATCATTATTGGCAGGTAAACAATTACACCATCTTCAAAATCCCTAAGGAATCATAGGATCCTAATTAACTTTCACTCCTCCTTCCCCACCAATTCCCTACACCACCCTGTTTTCGGCTCTTTGCACTCTGCATCCCATGTACAAACAGGAGAATGCATGGAGTGAGAAATTAATTACATAAGGGCACTTTGAAAAGCTAAGATTTACTCTGAAAGTTTAGGGGGTGGGCAAATAATAACTTTGCAAAAGCTTTTGTGTGGTCCCTGGCATTAAACATACGCACACATACTGACACACACACTTCCAAACAAAATCTGGAGCAAATTATTTTTGATATAAACAGTAGGATCTGAGGGTTGCCTGACATCATCTGCCGAATTATAAATTAATATGGGGAATGGGCAAAGCTGTCAGACAGCAGAGGCAAGAATGGAAAATGAGTGGAGTAAAAATAGATCTGTGTCTAATGCAAAACTCAAGTTCTTCAAGCTATTTTGAACAGCACTCTTTGTCCTCCAAGTTCTAAAGTTTTGGAATTAATATATGAGGCTCGTCTGCCTTTGCTGTAATGTTTTCTTCTAATGTTGACTCTGCAAAGGTCTCTTTAAAATTAGCTGCCTCCTGAAGGATGCAGTATGCTTGTCAGTGTAAATTGATATGTTCATCGTCCTCTCTCTCTTCCCTCTCTACACCCAGCCGAATTCTTCCAGGGATCAAGAGTCAAATATTATTGATGAGAATAATAATTCGAATTGTTAAACCCATGGCTGAAATACACCAGGGATGAGGACCTGTTGTGGCCCTCCAGGACACTCCCCACAGCACACAATCCTCCCCCAGGCCATACCTCTCTCCAGCCCCAGGGGCGTAGCTAGCTGCTCTGGCACCCGGAGCAGCGGGCGTGGGGCAAGTTGGCCACGGGGGTGCTGCAGCGATCCGCACAGGGCGGCGTCTTAGCAAGCTGCTCCCAGAGTCCGCCTGGCAGATGTAAGCCCCACACTGCCGTTTCGGGCAGCGTGGGGCCCTGAGCCACCACATCTTTCGCAGGAGAGACGCCTGGCTCAGGCGTGCTGCAGGCCAGGCCTCGCAGTAAGTGCTGCCCCCCCCCCCGTGGTGTGCCATTTTGTCACCCCCTCAGGGTTGACACCCAGGGTGGACCGCATCCCCACACCCCGCTTCCTATGCCCCTGTTCAGTCCTACTTCGCATAATATGTGAGGGATTTTGCATGGCTGGAATGTTCCCTTGAACATCTTGCTTACTGGGTGGAAGATAGGGGTATGAATGCAACTGTGTGTAGAAACCTGGCCACCGTGCAAAGGTAAAATTTACATTTGTTTCTTCAAAGAAATCACTATCTACTTTATCCATGCCATGCATAATTTTGTAAATGTCTATCACGTTGCCTCTTACTCACCTTTTCTCTCTAAGCTAACATGCCCCAAATGTTATTTATATGGAGTTTCTCCATTGCCCTTTTCTGAACCGTTTTTGATGTGAGGAAACTGGAACAGTACAATATGTTCCAAGTGTCTAGACTGGGTGCTCAGCTGTATTTGGTTGTATTTTATAGGCTGTTAATCCATTTGATTTATCTGCCTCATTTTATTGTATGATTGCACTCATTAATGTTTGTTATGGCTTAAAATTGTTTACATTTCATCCTGCCATATGGATTGCTTGCGGTGAAGGGCATTTTAGAAATATTTTAAGCCAGAAAATAAACTGAATTTTTAGCTCAGTGGCAGTATCTCCCAATAACGTGAAATTAATTTTAACTGATTTGCAGCCAATGGGTTGTGTGCCTCATATTACAGTGAATAGAAACACTCCTGTGGTGTCCTAGTGGGGTGGGGGCAGGCAGAGAGGCTTGTTTGGCTGCCATTGGGTGAGCTGCTCTGATGTCACAGAATGTGAAGCAACTGAAAGCTAAAGTGGAGAGCATATTAGAACTAAAATTGGAAAGGGAAATAAACAACTTTGCTTAACTAAATTGCATGTGTTGCTGCAGACTTGTATATTTAACCTTCTTGGTCAAAAATGGTTGAGTGGTTTGGATGAAAGCCACTGGGCACAAGCAAGCAGATGGCACTTTCTGGTTGATCAGCTGAACAGGCATCTGTGCCAAAGGACAACCTGTCCCTATAGCTCTAGCCCAAGAAGTTGTGCAGTGGTCCCTGGACATTCCTATTGTTGCACCAGCATTCTTTTCTTTCCTCTCAGTGTTATTTGGGATGGAGAATTAGTAGGAAGGACTGCAAAGCCAGCATGCTCCGAGCTGTTTATTGTCGCTGCAATTGAAAACAGTAGCACAGCTCTGCTTTGTTGTTACTCGGAAAATAACTGGGGTTTATGCACAGTGAAGCATGGCGGTATGTCTTTGCATCATTGACCAAGTATAGAATTTACGCTCAAGGAGCTACAACTAATCCATAGGATTAAACTGCCTTGGTTATAATTTGCGGTCAGATCCTCAGCTATTTTGTACTTGATTACACAGGCAGCTTTATTATGAAGCAGAGACAGTATAGTGGCACCTGGGGAAGGGAGATTTTTTGCACTGGATAAAAGTTCAGTGTAGAAGCTTTTGCAGTTGTAATAGTTTGGTTGCTCTTGATGCCTGCTTTTCATGTGAGGACAGGTCTGTCAGCAACCAGGAAGGGCACGACTACAGCAACATGGACAAATGACCCTTGCCATTAAAGATAAATATATTACTTTTGGTTTCTCTCAGTTTCTCATTTTTTCCAGTTTTAAGTTCAGTTTGGACTATGGTATTCTATTTATTGTGGTTTTGCTGTCATGTTCACTAAATGTAATCTAGGAATGACGTAATTGTTGGGAATGCTTTTCTGTTTATTGATCATTTGCTGATTTTAAGAGTTGATTTCATCATGCAATATATTTCAAAATGGATTGGTGACTATTACTTTAATTGTTTTAAATTCTTGGCTTTTCCAGCCGTTCTTTAATTATGACTTTGGATGGGATTGTCATAGGACATGCGTATTTTGTCGTTTCTGTGGCTTGTAAATTGCTTTGTGTTTAGCAACACAGAAAGGTAATATTCAAATGGAAAAAATGAAATGGATAAATCAAACATACATGTTTAAGAATGATTCTCAGCTTTACTCTTAAAGGAAAAGGCTAAAACATCCATATGGCATTTGGGGGTGGGGTGGCAGGACATATCTGCACATAAGGTTTGTACTGGTTTAATAATCTCTCTTTGTCAACTGCATGAAGAAGAAATCACGTGAAACTGGGAAAAGGCCCAGACCCACCTCCAGATATCCATGCATAGACTGTGTGCATCAGGAAAGCCTATGCATTCCCAGAGTTCCATGCTAAGCCACTCAGGGAAATACAGCTCTCTGTGGGGATTAGGGGTCTCGTAACAACTCCCAGCACCCTACAGTTCCCAAAACTACAGTTCCCAAAATTCTTTTGGGGAAGCCATGGCTGTTTGAAGTGGTGTGATAATGCTTTAGATGTACGTACAGTGGTATCTTGGGTTACAGACGCTTCAGACTCCGCTAACCCAGAAATAGTGCTTCAGGTTAAGAACTTTGCTTCAGGATGAGAACAGAAATCATGCGGCGGCACAGCAGTGGGAGGCCCCATTAGCTAAAGTGGTGCTTCAGGTTAAGAACAGTTTCAGGTTAAGAACAGACCTCCGGAATGAATTAAGTACTTAACCTAAGGTACCACTGTATAGTGCAGATGGGACAAAATACTGTTGTGTTTCTCTTTATTTCTGCTTTTTATGTGCATCTGTTTAAGCCTTGAGGTTTTGAGAAGATCAGGTTTATTTTTTTCAAACAATGAAGAGAGCAGCTATTGTTCCTTTATCCCTGAATATTGGTGCGTAACCTGATATACCTGTAGCACCTGATATATCTGCAGCATTTAGCCTGCCATCTCCACCTGAGCTTACAAGTTCACCTCATGGCTTTACCATCCAGCCATTTATTTATTTATTTTAAAACAACAACTTTATTGTTCTTTTGTTTTTCCACATCCTACCATCTTTTGCTTTACAGATCATCTTGCCTGTTGAACTGTTCTGGACAAATTGAAAGCTTGCAGCACTTTGATGACTTTTCATTGCTCCTTATAAAGGTATTACACAGCTTTGTGGACATCAGGTGGGTTGGGTTTTTTTGTTTTGTTTTTTACTTCTGGACCAACATGGCTACCTTTATTGTGGTTTTTTAAGACAACAGTATTCAAGCAAGTCTAGAAGAGTCAGGTTTTTTTTTAAAAAAAAGAGTTGCACTGGCAACATTAAACATCTGGAAGATTCAAGTATTTAAGTAAAGAAGTATCTTTACTAAGTTGCCAGTGTTGAAAGACACCATTTGCACTATACATTTAAAGTGGCATCATACCGCTTTAAACATATCATGACTTTCCCCAAAGAATTCTGGGAACTGTGGTTTCTTAAGGGTGCTGTTAGGAGACCTGTATTCCCCTCACACAACATCAGTTTTCAGAATAGTTTAACAGTTAGGTATTACATGAGGAATGCAGATCAATGGCCATGTATACCATAACATTCAGTTCTGCTCTGCTTATGATAGGAATATGAATTGCAATGTATGACCCCTGAAACTTTCAAAAAAGAAGGATTATATGCTTACAAATAATTATATTTATAATTAATAATTATAAGGATTATATGCTTACAAACCACTTTACATTTAAAATCCCCAAATGGCGTACAAAGGAGGAAAATCTCATCCAATACATGGTAAAGCAGCATAAAAATACCATAAACTACAGCTTCCCACGTGCTGTAACCCAAGAAAAGTTAGAAAGGCATGATAGTGTTGGCTCACATTTTGAAGAAGAAACATAAAGTCTTCAGGAAAGGGTGTGGGAAGTGTAGGGATGAAAAATTCATAGAAGGAAACTCAAAACCTATGAAAGTGGATTCAGCTGAGGTGAAAATAAACGACACATCGTTGCCAAATGGAAATAAAGTATTGAAATTGGAATCCTGTGCAACAAAAGGAAGGTTAAAATAAGCTGCAGAAACAGAGTTAATTGTTGAGGATGCTGGTATCAAAATTCATGCTTCCAAGTACTGAGGAAATAGAAGCAGCAAGAGAAAGAATGAATCTGACATCTAAAGATATGGCACAGACAGCAGGTAATAGGCAACATTTTCCTGGGTAAGATAATCAGTGTCTCCCAAGACTGGACCTTAAATAAATTGTAGTTACTAACTCAATATGGGGGAATAATGATTTAGCGATAGCGGCTGGAAAAGCAAAATGGCAATGCCTCAGAATCTTTGGCTAGGAAATATAAAGGAGAATGATGGACAATAAAAAGGCAATTATGTGCCATTTGAGCATCCTTTCAATAATCATCACTGTGCCTCAGAAATGCGGACTGGCAGAGTCAGGAATGATGGATGGGGTAATTGACTGCTTCCTGAACTAAGGTGTCAGATGCCCTCTGGAGAGTGACCATTCTTTCGATCTCCCAGGGACCAGATTGATCTGCACAAATTAGAAATAGATAAGCCATTGAGGTCCCCCATGAAAATACGGCTGACAAATGTGACACACTCTGCAAATGGAAAAACTAAACAATGCTACAGCTGATCCAGAACTCTCAAAGCAGATGGGAGTTTTAGTTTTGATGGGTGATACAGGAAAGACTGATTTTGAGGGTGTCGATTTCACAGACAAAATATTAAAATAGTGTCCCACAAATGCTGCTCTAGTCAGACTGTCCCCTCTCTCCCAGTCATTATCTGTCTTGTGGGAAGGATAAAGAGAGTGAAAGAAGCAGGCAAAGATAACATCGGGGCCTACTGTCCCCTCACCACCCTCTTACCTGCCTGCCCCCAGGGCCAACTTTACATTTGATATCATTTATGTATTTAGTATGGTGATATATCAATTAAACAATTAACTACATACAGAAAAGGCATTTCCCAGGTCACCACCTGCCTAATATCTGGAGATGGGTGCACCTGGAGAAGAATATTGGATGGTGACTTTGATAGATTAGCAGATTATCAATGGCTTGTAGTCACATACCTCCAGGGCGACATTCTTCTTAATACTAGTAACTGAGACGCAACAGTGGAAGAACCTTGTGTCTTGTTGGTGGGCTTCCCACTGGCCACTGTTGGGAACAGAATGTTGGACTAGTTAGGCCCTTGCTCCAATCTAGCAAGGTTATTCTTATATTCTCACTTTCACTTGGCAGCATATGGTCTATAGGATTGGGGAAGCTGTAACCTCCGGGTGTTGTTTGACTCCAGATTCCATCAACCCTTAAAAGCATGGTCAATCATCAAGAAGGATAGGAGATGCAATCCAACATACAGAGGGCCACTTGTGTCCAGCCCATGGTCTAAAGGATATACAGGCCCCAAGCAGTATAGGGCTTTAAATCAGGTGTAGGGAAACTGTGGATCGCCAGGTGTTGCTGACCTACAACTCCCATAAGCCCCAGCAAGCATGATGGCTGTAGTTCAGGAAGATCTGAAGGGCTAACGGTCCTCTGCACTTGTTAAAGTCAATACTTTGAATTCTGCACAGAAAAAAGGCAGTTCACCAGTGAAGTTATTTTGTGTTGTGTGTTCCAGCTGACCAGTTCCCATCAGTAATCTAGCTGTCATATGCTTGAGACACCAACCACTTACATAAGCCACACTTGAGCCCTTTCTTTTCAGAATTGCTTTTCAGACTGTTAGCACTCAATTTCTTAGACAGTGATGACTTCAGCTGTACTGTTGGAATCTGACGCGTTCCTCCTCTTCCTCTGTTTGAAAGAATGTGGATAGAAAATCTTTGGGGTCAATGGGGGCCCCATTAATTACTTGCTTTCATTTATTTTTATTCTATTACATTTGTATTCTACCTTTCCTCCAAGAAGATCAAGGCAGCATAAGTATCTGTCCTATTTTGTCTTCTCAACAACCCTACAGGGAAACCCTGCAGTTTGAGAGACAGTAACTGATCCATGGTTACTCAGAGAGGTCTATAACAGCTGAACAACATCTAAGGGCTTATCCACGGTTATTTTTTGATCTGTTCTTTCCAGGCACTGGTTTGTGCTTTAACGCTCCATGCCCAAGCATGGTTATATATATATATATATATTCATGGTTCTGTTTCTTTATCTATTAAGACTGCTTATTCCAATTTCCCCTTATATTCCTATTTCTCCCTCCCCCTGTATCTTTAATACTTTATACTGCTGAATTTACATTAACCCTGCTGACATTTTAACCTGATTAACGTGATTCTTCAGATACTCTGCAGACATTTTCCACTCCTCCTTAAATACTCCATGGTGGTTTTTTCTGGGTGGGGGGGTTGCACCAGAGCTTTCCCCATGAAAACCTGTACTTTAGCACTCAATCAAAGCGAACGGCAATTTGGGTTTTCTGCATTAGAGTTTCCTCTGAGTTTTCATGGAGAAAGCACTAGAGAGAAAAATGGGGGGCACTCAGACATGGACCACGCCTGGAAAGAGAGGGGGAAAGGCAAATGCGGATAAGCTCTAATTGTCCAATTGCACCAGTAATACATCTTCAGAAAGCATCGTTTTACAAGTTCAAGTCCCGCCCCCCTCTTTATTTCTTAGTTTAGGGTCATTTTGAGGAATTATAGCAAATTAAGGACAAAAACCCAAGGAAAATGATGTGATGTGTACAAAGAATGCACAGTACACTGTACTTGTATCGCAGAGAGATGCTAAAATGGATTGTAAAAATGCTGGAAATACTAAGATACATTTGGAAATGAACCTTGTCAAGATGATGTAAACACATGATGATTTTATTATGTTTCTCCTGTGTGTGGTCAAGTGAAAACATTGCATGAGCACGAACCTGCAGGAAATGCTGTTACTCAACCTAGGAGAGTGTAGTCCTATCCAATTCATTCTGGCTGATCTCCCCTCTATTCTCCACAGCTGGTGGCGAGCCCAGGTTTGCTCAAAGGAACAAGAAAAGGAGGACAGCAAAAGAATTTGGAGGAAGTACCTTTTTGCAATAGAAATTGTTTCTACTGTTGCCTTTATATGAACGAATGTAAATTCATGTGCTTAATATGCATAATAACCAAGAATTGTGCACATTCACCAGGCCTTGTTGGGGAGGATTGTTTGGCTCGTAATTTGCTGCTCTCCTTTTCAAAGAAGGCAGGGAAACAGTCAAGGGCTGCAACTTAAATATTTGAGAATCTGAGTAGTTAGCACTGCACACATTTCCCCCATTCAATCTGAGTTTAGTTCTCAGCCTTGCTCTCATGTGGATCATTTTTATTTCCTGTTCTTGGTCAAGCATGCACCTTTTGGCTGTAGGAGGTGGGGCTCCCAGAGCAATGATCATATCATGCTCACTTGCCTGCCTACCTGTTCATATGATGTGCCTCCTGCTGTTGCGCTGAGCACTGGACACATTTTCTTGTTTGCTGTGAAAAAGGGGATCTGCTCTATTTGTCAATAGTGTGCATTTGCGTGTGGTAAACAGTGGTGTAGCATAGGTTGCCAATGCCTGAGGCCACAAGGAGGGGTGGGTCAGAGGGAGGGAAATGGACAGAGTACACATGTGTATTCAATTGCCTAATGGCATCCGCGTCACCCAGGAGATCACAGCTGCAGAGATAAAAAGAGTTCTTCTATTGTCTGGAGAGCTCACTTCCTGGTTTGCATGGAGAAGCCATTTTCAACAGCCCAGAGACAAAGGTCCACAGCTGTACTGAGGCAGCACCGGATGTTTAAATTTTGCGCTCCTAACAATTTTGCACCCGGGGCAACAATCCCTGTGTGCCCCCCCCCCCCACTATTTAACTGGCAAGAAAGGGGGAGGAAAGAAAATGACTAGACCAGAATGCCCAGTGAAACTCATTGCTAAATGTGGGTTTCCAATTTTCTTTCACTGAGGTTTTTTTTTAATAGGAATGTTTATTTCCAGTGCAGAGCATCAGAAAATGGAAATAAGTTTTATGTTTTTACTGGACATTATACATCTAAAACATACAATAATCAGGTTGGCTTATGATTGGTTGAAGTTTGGAGCTGTACTAATTTCCAGGAAGTGACAGGGTGCAAAAAAACCCAAAAAACCCCAAACCCGACCCTTTATAGAGCAAAGGTGTATCAGTTTGCACAAAGCAAGGGTATGAAACCACCAGCCCAAGGGCCAGCCTGGGCTCGCCAGGTGGTCCAATTTGACCTACGACACCGGTTACCCCCCCAACCATTCCCACCCAACCATCAGCTGACCTCACTGGTGAAAGCCCACCCTGAGCTGATCCCTTCAACCTCGCGAAAGAATCTGGAAAAGATTGGCTCTGCTAGTGTGTTTGCACTGCACCAACCTCTCCACCGCCTTTCGCCTCTCCCTCTGGTAAGCCACAACAACCCACTGGCTGGAAGCTAACTCACCCAACAGGCTGCTTCTGCAAAAGAATGCACAGTTCTCATTTGGAGCCTGCATATTCTGTTACCGGATCAAGGTCTGTTTGTCTATTCTCGCATTCACCCAGTTCCTGGATGATTAATAAGACTTTCAGTTTCGTGCACCAAGTGGATGGGGAGGGGTGTGGTAGAAAATAAAGTTTTAAAAGAATCCTCTGAGTTGATGGCTGTACATTGCCAACAAAAACAAGGGAACATCAGAGCACTAAAGCACTAAAAAAGAAAAATCCTATCTGTCCAAGGACAACAATATATCAAGGGGAAATAATTCTCTTTGTCCTACCTTGGGGTTAAATGCTCACTGCTGCCTGGGTAAGCTTGCATTTCTTTTGTGCTGGGTATGTCTGTGAATGTTTTATGAATGTAATTGAGCTTAGGAATCAAGTTTCCGAGACAGACACAGTTTATTCTGAAGAATAAAGATACCAGCAGAAAGTTATTGATTTTGGAGGAATCTACGCCTTGTGAAAAATTAACCAGACATTCCTTCCAAATCAATACGATTATCCCTGCTGCTTCAGGACTCCTTAATCGGATCCAAAGAAGGTCCCCAGTGCATAGTCTGTATGTTATTGCCTTCGAAAGCAGCATTAGAGCCTCTTCTGCTTCTTCTATGAGAACACCTTCTGCAAACAGTAGTGTGTGTGCTTCAGCCACATATGTCAAAATATGCCAAATAGCCAAAGTAGACCCATACAAGTCAGTGGGAATGCTCTAGAGTAAGCAGCTGGGGGGGGGGGGAATCTCCCCAGCCCAGCAAAGGCGACCCCCGTTTGCAGATGATGTGACTGTAGCTCACAAAGCGATGCAGATGATGTGATAAAATGGGTATCTGGAGCCAGATGCAAGGAAGTGTGGATAGATCTGGATTCTGTCCAGTGTCTCATGTTCATTTTTAATGTGGTGAAGCCAGCACAACAAGGTGCCTTTCCCCCTCTTTTTTTTATTCTTCAATGTGCCATCACATGATCAGATCTCCAGAGGTTTCATTTTTCAACTGCTTTCCTGGATGCAGAAAATCTCGCATCTTGCAATGGAGACACATATTCATAAGAAATGGTCACCACACAAAAACAACAGGTTGCACTGAGTTCATGAGATCTGAGTTCATAAGAATCTGACCGGAGACAGACTGCTCTAGTAATTTTATTCTCCTATGGAGAATACACACACACACACAAACACACACACTACACTGATGCAAAGATTGCCCAGGGAGCAGGGAAGCTCCTCTCTACAGAGCTTCACATTTGCTGGATCATTGTCAGTATCCTGCAATGTAGTTGAATGAATTCACTTTTGCTTCCGCTGCTTTCCCCCCCAAGCTAAGGACTATTACTTGTCTAAAATCAAGCATCTGCATCACATATTACTTTTTATAGGTCTACTGAGGTGCGGTTTTGTAGTGCACGTTCCAAAATCCGTTATGTGCAATCAGCAATAAATCAAATTGCCGTGTCATTCACCCCTCCCCTGCTTAATTTAATGCCAGAATTACAGAGACTGCAATAGTTTCTCATTGCTCCCATGGAATGTGATAACAGCTAAGCATTATAAGTAAATTTCATGATTAACGGCCGTGCTTGGTTGACAGAATAAGCACCCCTCTTCCCCAATAGGGAAGTTAAACTACAGTGGTACCTCGGGTTACATATGCTTCAGGTTACTTATGCTTCAGGTTACAGACTCCGCTAACCTAGAAATAGTGCTTCAGGTTAAGAACTTTGCTTCAGGATAAGAACAGAAATCGTGCTCCGACGGCGAGGCGGCAGTGGGAGGCCCCATTAGCTAAAGTGGTGCTTCAGGTTAAGAACAGTTTCAGGTTAAGTACGGACCTCCGGAACGAATTAAGTACTTAACCCGAGGTACCACTGTACCTCACGTTTTTTAGGGTGAAACAACAAAACTAAAATGCTTCTAAGTAAACTGGTCCTGTCTGGCCAGGGAGACAAATATGAACATTTAAAATTTCTGTCAACCAGATCCATAAACTTGGTCATCTTCTGATAGTTCAAACAGAAATGTAGATATTTGGATAATAGGTTGAAATAGCTGACCAGCTAAATCTGTTCCATGTCAATTTAGTGAGGGATGCTGGTTGTAGTCAAACAGCTGGAGGACAACAGATTCCATATATGATCCCCTTCATTATTCATAGCACTTGTCTCAGTAACTCTCAGTAAGGCAGGCCAGTATTCTTATATTACTGACCTTTAAAGCCCTAAATGAACTTGGCCCAGTATACCTGAAGGAGCGTCTCCACCCCCCATCATTCTGCCCAGACACTGAGGTCCAGCTCCAAGGGCCTTCTGGTGGTTCCCTTACTGCGAGAAGTGAGGCTACAGGGAACCAGGCAGAGGGCCTTCTCAGTAGTGGCGCCCGCCCTGTGGAATGCCCTCCCATCAGATGTCAAGGAAACAAACAACTTGTAGAAGACATCTGAAGGCAGCCCTGTTCAGGGAAGTTTTTAATGTTTGATATTTTATTGTGTTTTTAATATTCTGTTGGGAGCCACCCAGATTGGCTGGGGAAACCCAGCCAGATGGGTGGGGTATGAATAATAAATTTTTATGTTGTTAATGTTGATGATAATCCCCACAAGTACATCACTTCGCTCGACAGTTGCTGAAAGAAACATTATTTATCCATTGTGGTCCCAGCATTTTTACATTATAATATAGTTATTTGTCCTATCAATAAATAGCTAATGATAGTTCAGTGGTAAGGCATCTGCCTTTCATTCAGAAGGTCCCAGGTTCACTTCTTGGTGTCTCCAGATATGGCTTGAAAATGCTTCTGCAAGAAATTCTGGAGAGCTACTGCCAAGCAGTGTAGACAATGCTGAGCTAGAGAGACCAATAGTCTAACTCACTATAAGGCAGCTTCCAATTGTCCCAATTTTAGTTCATGTTTCCACATCCTGATCCAACTAAATCAGAAGTTGGCAACCTTATCTGAGGATGGGCCAGTCCATCAGAGGATGGGCCGGATCGTGTGTGCACACGCGCTCTTCCGGGTCAGAGGAGCACCGTGCGCATGCACACACCCTATTTCTGGCACTCCTCCAACCCAGAACTGCACCAGAAATATTGTGTGCGCATGCACATGGGCGCTTCTCCGTCCCGCACGTGTGCTCACACGCTATTTCCGGTGCACATCTGGGTCGGAGGAGCACCCGTACGCATTTGCACAGGTGCCATTAACCTGGAAGTTGGGCACTGCGCCACACCACACAGACCCCAGCCAGTAAGAGTGGGGGGTGGGAGGGGTCGCCATGGGCCAGTTAGACAAGCTTCATGGGCCACTACTGGCCCATGGACCTTAGGTTGCCGACCCCTGAACTAAATGATATCTATGCTATAGGCTTATATGATTTCTGGGTCAAGAATCATGGGTATACATAAAAAAATGAATTCAAGTGCCAATGCAGTCTATATTCACATCGTGAGGAGCATCCCACTGACAGCAATGCAATAGAGGTATGTTTGGATTTACACCAATGGCTTCTCTCCGACAAGTGGCTCAAGTGCTGGGCTCCATAAAACCAGCTTTGGGGACAGTTGCTGCAGCCCTTCTGCTCAAGCAATGGACCATCTGCTTGAACTGCTGGATGTGAGTGGAACAAAATTGATGAGTCTCCTGTGGAACCAGGCTAGGGAGATGCATGCTTAATGGACAGTCCTGTTCCACATTCATTTAAACTGCATGGGGGCAGGACTGTTGCACAGGTCTGCAGCTGAAATAGGGGTGGGATATGAGTACCTTCTGCTAACACAAGAGACTCTCTGGATGCAAGAGTGTGTGAACATCTATGGCGGTCCATCATCTCTTTATATTTTCCTGCATCCCTTATACCAGAACACATATATCTGGGGTTGGGTACCTGGAACCACCAGATGCTGTTGGACATCTGCTTCCATCAGCCTGATCCAGGATTAACAATGATCAGGGCCAATTGGTCTCATACTCCAAAACACCTGTAGTTTCACAGGTTCACCATTCCTGACATACATGATGGTACATTATTCTCTTCTGGAACATCCATCTCCCCCAAATCCACCTTGTTTATGCACCTTTGGCTTAAATGTTCCATCCTCATCCCTCCTGCAAAAACTAACCAATCTTCCTCTGTTCATCTTCCCCTTTCTTCCTTTACCTGTTGTTTTCCATCCATAAAGGTTTAGATTATAAGATCCTTGGGGCAAGGCCTCGTCTTTTTGCTTCTGCTACTAATTTATATAGTGTCATCAGTGTGCGCAGTGCTTTAGAGTCTAAAGCACATGGACAGCACTATATAAATTAACAGCAGTAGTAGTGATAGAGGCAACAGCAGTACTAGTAGTTAATCTTCCACAACCTGCTTTATGCAATAAGTTAGTTTCAGAAATTCTTATGACTGCCCAGGCTTCACCTCTGCTTCATTTCCTGAATACTGGAGTTTCCACCTTGCAGCTGTGAACACCAGCTCTGAACATGTCTTCCACTGGCTGCTTCGATTTGATTTCTTTGTCTTATGGGTAGATCAAAGAGATCTATAGCATACATTTCAGAATCTCTGAGTTTAATTAAACCCTTAAAGCCCCTTTACAAACTTATGACTCAGACATTAAAGAATTTTTGATGACAAATAGCCAAAATCCTTCTTGCACTCTTTATGCAATGCATAACTGAGTGATGATGTCCCAGGTTAGACATAAAATGAAGACAGCCCAAGGCTCTGAAAAACAGATGGATAAAACTCTAGAGTAAAAGGCATTTTATTTTTCAAGCCTCAGGAATCTTATTTTTCCCCCCTTGTTACAAATTATCTGTAGTATGAACTTCCTCGTTCTTGCCCTTTACTTTGTGTAATAAATAAATCCTATTTATGGATCTGCTTGTACTCTCAATGGCATAATGTGCATTATTTCAATGAGTCCAAGATTAGGTCTTAAATCACAGATTTCTCTGTGGCAGAAAAAAAATGCAATGAACAGCTTTCTGGAGACAAAGGGAGGAGGGAGGGTGAAATGCTGTTACATAAAAACATAATACATTCTCCTGGAACTAACAGGAAGCAACTATATGCTGGATTAGAGACTAGGGGGCACTTCCAGGCTGTCAGCATTTTGGGGGTAGAATTCAGTCACTCAATGGTCAATTCAGGTCGTGCAACTGAAGTTGATTTTGAGGTTTTACACAACAAACCTGCTTCTCTCCACCAACCCACCCTCATCTGACTTTTTGTGCTATGGGAAGTGATGGGAAAATGCCATGAAAAGTGTGGATGAGGAAACTTCATATTACCTCCTTACAAATAAATCAGAACGAATGCTCAAGAAATAGCCAGTGTTGGCTAACTTCCTTGCAAGCTTTGTGCAAAGAAATCAGGATGAATGCTCAATAAACTGATCATCCGCAAGCTATCTGAGAGCAAAATCTAGTCAGAGAAGGTCACCTTCTAAGCAAAAATCCAAAAAGACCAAAACTGTTAGCCAGATTCTATCCATATTTATTGAGAAGTAAATCTTACTGAACACAATCAGACTTACTCTGAAGTAATTGTCCTTAGAATCCCAGACTTTGTTGCTATCTGTGAGGTATCTTAGGGCTATTCTAGTCAACAATATTTTCACCAGGAACTGGTCACTAGAAAGGTGGCTTGATGGATACATTCTTAGTTTTGTTTACCTTTGCATGTTCCTCTGCAGAGAGGAAATATGGGGAGAGAATTGTCACACTCATTGATTAGCTCTAGTCTGCTAAGTTAGTCATGACTAATTTAGGACTAACTTGGGTATGTTGAGCCTGGATAAGAGGAGACTGAGAGGAGACACGATAGCCATCTTCAAATATCTAATGAGCTGTCACATGGATGATGGAGCAAGCTTGTTTTCTTCTGCTCCAGAGCATAGCACCCAAACTAATGGATTCAAGCTGCAAGAAAGGAGATTTCAACTAAACATTAGGAAGAAAGTTCTGATGCTAAGAGCTGGTCAACAGTGGAACGGACTCCCTTGGAAGGTTGTAGAGTGCGTTTCCTGGATCCCTGTGTATGCCTGAAACGGGATGCTTTCCCCCCCCTTTAGATGGTCTGTGTCTGCCTGTTCCCTGGTATATCTCAGAGACACTGCGTAAGTGGAAAGTGCCTTACTTTGTGCCTTCTGTGCCCGTCCCTGGCACGGAAAGATCCCTAAGCTTAGCTGATGTCATGACCCCCTAATCTAACTATAAACTTCCCATGTTTATTACCACAGACTAGAAGAATGTTAAGTGCACTCTGTATAATCCCTGCGTAAGACACCCCTATCTATCTTAGGTAGTTATCTCTGGTTGTTATGTTCTGTGCTCTCTCTCTCTGATGCGTATGTTCTATGTATGTAATATGTTCAATGCCTGAACGTTGTACCCACGTTGTTCACGCTGTTGGCTGCATCCAATCAGCAGCCACCATAGATGGGGCAATTGAGCCCAATAATACAATAAAAGGGAGACTCCTAGCCTCCTGCTACGAGATGCCTCCCGGATATGATATCCCACCACGTCGTCTGTCGTTTATTCAACCCAACAGAAGGTGGTGGACTCTCTTTCCTTGGAGGTTTTCAAACGGAGGTTTGATTGCCATCTGTCATGGATGCTTTAGTTGATATTGCAGGGGGTTGGACTTGATGGCCCTTGGGATCCTTTCCAACTCTACAATTCTATGATTCTGTGACTAATCACTGTCCTTGAATTCAGTGGGACTAAAGCATGACTACGTTTGTCCGGCTCTCATAGACACATCCTGCGAATTCAGCATAACCAGAACGATGGATGAGGTACGGAATAGTGGGTCATGTTGGCCAGGGTGGAAAACTGTTAGGCACTTTTCTTCTCTATGCCCACTCTAGGCTGGTAGCTGAAGACTAGCAGGATAGAACACACAGGGCTTAAGATCCAGTAGATCCCAAGCCTCCAGCACTGCACTCGAAAATGCCCTCCTAGGTGCCTTTATGTACTCTACTGATGACCAGGGAAGTGGGAGCTACTGCCTACTACCCACCACAGAGAATCTCAGAGCCTTCATCACAGCAGAAACACACGTCCTTGCTAACACAAACCTTTGCTTTCTATTAGCAGAAGCTATCAGGAAGAAAGCTACATTCCACCCCAACCTCACACTCCAGACATTCACGGAGGAGCAGGGAGTTAGGATTGTGCTCTTATGAGCACAAATAACAGAATTGGGTAGGTTTTTCTGGTTTGCAGAGGTCATCTTGCTCACCATATGCAGAACTAGTCTTTACAGGTTGCAGAATACCAGGCCTTTCATGCACAGTTAATTTCCCCAAGGTTTCGGTTTCAGTAGGTTTCAGTGCACTGAAGACATGCATTATCTCTGGCTTTCCACCCTCATTGTTCCCCCACCTCCCTCCACCACAAATTGGACTTGAATTATGATTTCTACAGACCTTAAAGGAAAGCTGTGGCATCTGGCTGATCTCCATAAATGCACAACCAGCGGTAAAAAAGTGAATAGTGATGGATGAAACTGTTACCACATGCTGTAAATAATATTATTGAGCTATATTTTCAGGATGCATTAAGAGAAATGAAATAAAAGTAATTAATAGAGGATTATTATACTATTAATGGAAAGCTTGTTTGAAGCACTGGTTTTAATGTATGATGTAGGGTATCTTTTGAACATATAATATCTGCTTGCACCTTATTTGAACAAGCTGGTCTTTCTAATATTTATGCCACATGAAGCTTAGAATTAATTAAATAGAAGTATTTTTACTGATTGTATAGATAGCCAATCTCCTGTTCCAGTATGCTGGAAACCATGTGTCCTTAATGGTGCATGGATAAATCACATTTGTCACTGATTTGAAGTGTGAGTCAATACAAGCACAGGTGTCCTAAAGTTTATAAGAAGAGTAAATCTGGGTCAATCTCTTCCCACTACTCAGACTCATGAGTAGGAAAGGATGGGGATTCAATTCAGTTCACATTTAAAACAGAATCTGTCAAATTCATACTTTCTGAAACAATATGAGAATTGGAACAGTTACCAATTGAAATTCACATTTATCTGAATTTTGCGAAACAGTTGCTTAACCAACCAGTGTTTCCAAAATGTATATATTAGGTAAAGGTGTGCATAAAAATGACTATATTAATGAACGTAACATACAAAACACATTATATTAAGAGACATTACATTAGTCAAAACTGCATACCAAAGGAGAAATTCAAAGTTGAATGCTGAAGAATTTTCAGGTGGATTTTTTAAAAAAGAAAATCCCCAAATGTATGCAAAAATGTAGAGAATTGTATTTAAGATTGGAACCATAAAGAACTGACAGCTGTGTTTCTCACGACTCTCTGCTTAACTTACAATAAACTAAAGCAAGGCAATAAACAAGGGTAGGCCATTGTGAGGAGAATGCTAGACTAGATGGGACATTGGCCTGATATAGCAGGCTCTTCTTACATTCTTATGGTGTGTGTACTGACCTTATGTGCGTTTTCCCTTCCTTGTCTCCTCCTACATTCTTCCCTTTCTCCACACACTTATTTATGGTCACCTCACTTTCTTCTTCCCACACCCATTTCCATATTATTATCTATAGTTTTCCCTACATCTAGAACAGAATCCTCTTCTGCCTTTATCTTGTATGCCTTTGCACCTTGCAGCTATTTCTCAAGACTCACTTCTGTTTTTTAGCAGAGTATTGGCGGAACCAAGTCAGCCTCAACTTATTATTCTCTGTTATCACTTGACTCCACAATAACCTCCATTACATACTCCATTCCCTCTTCGAATGATTAAACCATGACCTTGTGCCCTATCTCTCCCTTATGCATCTCATCATTTCTCTATTATATACGCTACAGTGAAGGTGCCTAAATTTTGTGAATGCTGTCGTTCCTGTATGAATGCTTGATAAAAGCTATATTTTTTTGTATAGCCAGCACACGTGAATGCTGTTTTAATCCCAATTCAGTGTATCTCTCAGAATTTGAAAATCCATATTGGGACAATACCTTGGTTAAGTAAATCAACATGTTATAAAATAAGGTGCAAGATTTTGTAGTTTGCTGGAATAATTCAGGCTAGCTGATAAACAGAGCAGAGAAAAAAGATGGCCGATGTAGTCTTATTTTGTTTTAAATCAGGCCTGATGAAGAGATCTGGACAACTCAAAAGCTTGCACTCTGTTTTGTAACATTTTGGTTTGGCTCAATTAAGGCATTGCCCTAATGTAGATTTTAGATTTTTTATTTTGGGTTAACATGGCTACCTTTGATGCTTGTAAATGTTTGGACATTTACAAAACTTGTCCAAGATGGCCCCTGAACAATCTGAGCCCTGTATACTTGAAGGACCACCACCTTTTACCAAAACGTTAAGACTCCATGTGCTTTCAAAAATAAATAAAAGGAACAATGACAAATGTTGGAAATGTAACAGAACAAAAGGTACGTTATACCACATGTGGTGGACTTGCCCAAAGATTAAAACCTTTTGGGACATGATCCATGACGAAATAAAAAAATTGATAAGGATATCACACACAAAAAAGGCAGAGGCATATCTATTAGGAATTCTAGATAAAGATATCCCAAAAGATAAAACTAACTTATTTCTATACGCGACAACAGCAGCAAGAATTTTGATTGCTAGCTGTTGGAAAGAGGAAAGCATCCCAACAAAAAGAGAATGGTTGGGGAAACTTTGCGAGTACCTGGAATTAGCAAAATTGTCAGATATAATAAGGAGAAAATCCAAAACTATAGTTATGAAGCAATGGGAGTGCTTAAATGATTATTTACAAAACCAGGGCTCAACTACAAAAATCTGGTTGTGTTTAGAATAATCTTGTGTGTAATATAAAAAATACAAAGTGAGACATTAAGGAAATCCAAAGGGAAAATATGAAGAACAGAGGTTCTGACGAACGGAGTATTAAAAACGCGTGAGGTAAACGGTGGAAGTCTTTTTTTTTCTTTTCAAAAATGATCTTTTTTTTTTTACTTCTTTATTCTTTCTTTGTTCTTTTTTTTTCTTTTTCCCCGATATCTTAGCTTTCATTTCACTGCTTTATTGTAAACAGCATTTTATAGAGGTATAAATAACTGTAAATATGAAAAGAGACAAAACTTTCTCTAATTGTTTTTCCTTGGTTAGATGTATTTTCTCTATCTTTTGTATTTTCTTTTGCTGTGAATATGTATGTTTTTTTAATTAGTACTTAATAAAATTTAAAAAAAAATTAAAAAAATTAAAAAAAGACTCCATGTGCTCACACTATCTGAAGTAGCTGTACAAGTTAAGATATTTTCAAGCATCCCTGTTACAAGAATGGACTTATAAATCCATGACTCAGCTACATTAGTAAAAAAAACACAGCATTTTGAATTTGTTATAAACATGCAACACCATATCATACTGGAGAGCAAATAAATATATATAATTGCAGTTTTCCATAGCCGCCCCCCCCCCTTTTATAACAATATAATTTCTGGCTTATTTATAGCGTTTATTTCTTGTATGTTGATCCACCCCATTTCTGGTCCATGCCACTTTTGCATGTGCTGCTTCCTCATCTCATTTATGTTTTGATATGCAGGTGCATAATATTTACTTACATTGTTATGTAGTGTTCAGAAAATGCCTTTTAAAGTTTTCCTGATTTTTTTTTTAAACATAAAATAGCTACATCAGGTAGCTTCTATGTCTAGCTGCCATTGTCTCTATGTTCACAATGCAGCCATACATACCCCAGACTGTGATGCCAGGCTGACACTCCCAGAGAAAATTTGTAGTAGTAGAAGAAGAAGAAGAAGAAGAAGAAAGCTGCTCCCATGGGTCCATGAAGGCAACCATCTCCCCCCCCCCCACACACACACAGTGCCAGGGAATGATGGCATGCAGTCATGTCTCATCACTCCCAGGGGCATCTTTGACTGTGGCAGGAGGCACAATTTCTAGGTGCTTGAAGCAGCTTGAAAAAGAAAACATGAACACATTAAAGGCATTCCTTGGGCTGTTTCATAAACACAGACAGCCAAATAAACTATAGCAGAAGGTTAGGGCACTGGGAAATCCATAAAAGAACTGTGTTTTGATCTGCAGCTAAGTCCAGGAGATGATGATCAAATCAATCCTCTTTGAAATGTGGAGGAAATGATTTCTCTCATGTTCCAGCTTCCTTTGCATGCATTCTGTTGTGGCTTTATATTACCGCACAGTGGTACCTCGGGTTACAGACGCTTCAGGTTACAGACTCCGTTAACTCAGAAATAGTACCTCAGGTTAAGAACTTTGCTTCAGGATGAGAACATAAATCGCGTGGCGGCGGCAGCAGGAGGCCCCATTAGCTAAAGTGGTACCTCAGGTTAAGAACAGTTTCAGGTTAAGAACGGACCTCCAGAACGATTTAAGTTCTTTACGCAAGGTACCACTCTATTTACTCTAATGCTCACCTTTTTTGGCCAAATAACATTGCAAAAATTAAGGTGCACATTAGATTCGATGTCACATTTACATTCACCAGCAAATACCATTTTTGTTTTGTTTCAAGGTTCTGAAAATTGAGGTGTACATTAGATTCAATGGTGTGTTATACTTGTAAGTAATTGTTGCTTACTAATATGATGAAATTTGCTTTCATGCCATGGATCTTTTTTGATGGTGCATCTAGATTTTTAAAAGTGTTTGATTCCTTCTGTTACTGCTGTTTTAGGGGAAAGGTAGGATATACAAGTTTTAAATAAATGTAATAATGCTCAAAATCCACTCATGAATGTTGGCATTCACCGATTTCAAACATTTGTCAAAAGATACGCAGTGTCTGGCATGCTGGTGGCACTAAGTTAAATGGACCAACTTTTGGTGTGTTTCATATACATTCACTGAGAAATAAACAGATAACTTTTGGTTCCTACTGCTCTGCTACATGTTTTTTTTCCTGCATTTTTTTATTTAGTTTTATTTATGCTGCAAAACCAAAGTAAATGCGTCCATTTGCATATTGTTAAGAAAGTGTAAAACCTTTATGGGGTTTTAATCAAGATTTACAGAAGACAATAAAGTTGATGTATGCCTGGCACTTGTATAATTGAACGGTGGTAGACAAACTGCACTAATGATGCCAATTTCCCTGAATATTTATAGCTTCAAATAACACTGCTAGTCGCAAACATACAGTGTTATAAAATGTTAAATAAAAATAGCCCAACTTTCAAATCTCTCGTAATCAATGCATTTGGTCCCAATGGAGTTTTGTAGGCAAAAGTGTTTGCTGCTGCTCAGAAGAAAAAAAAACATAGGCTATAAGGTAGATGTTGTTGGTTTCCAATCTCTCACTAAACAGATTTCTTCAAGTAACTTTAATCGTTGTCACTCATTCTGAAATGATCATAAACCTCGTTGCATTTCTGCCGGACTTCCAGGATCAATTTGCACTTGCAGCTACCGATGTGGGTTTGCCCCTTATATCTAGAGTTGAGCTGAAATGTTCATTTCAGGTTTTTCCGCCACGTCGGAATCCCTTGCAGAGATGACCGCAGTGCCTGGAGACTGGCAGTCATGTTGTGTATTCATAGCAGTGACCGGAGGAGGAATGACTGCCTGGAGGAGCACAGAGAGAAGAAATGTCATGGTGCATCTGCAGCAGCACAACCAGATGCCTTCATCTGTCGCAGCTGCAACAAAACATGTCTCTCCCTCATTGGTCTCCACAGCCACAGCAGGCGCTGCAACCCTCCAACAGTTTGACTTTACCCCCAAAGGAATACTCCTCCATTGGATGTGAGGGCGATCTGGCTGCAACATCTGTCACCCCATTGATCACCAGGGTTGATTCGGCTGATCTGGCTGGCTGGGCGGGTGTCCCCCTTCCTCCCTCACTGCTCCGTGTGCGTCCCTCCTGGGGCTGCGTGCTCAGTGGAGGACGGCCGTCCCAGATGGAGGGAGTGTGCCATTCTTCGGTCAGGGGTGTGCGGTGGCTACGCTCCCCTGCTAGAACCTCCAAACAAGCTCAAGGAATACTCCTCCATTGTCTTCCAAGACAGACGGATGCCAGCAGCAGGGGAGTTACAACTCACATCATCCCTGGGCGCTGAATATGCTTCCTGGGACTGATAGGAATTATAGTTCAGCAACTTATGGAGAGCCAAAAGTTCCCTAGACCTGTTATCGACTGCTCTTTGTAAACTTCTTAAAGGTAAAAAAGGGTAAAGATAAAGGACCCCTGGATGGTTAAGTCCAGTCAAAGGTGACTATGGGGTTGCAGTCCTCATCTCACTTTCAGGCCAAGGGAGCCAGCATTTCTCCACAGACAACTGTTTGTCCACAGTCATGTGGCCAGCATGACTAAACCCCTCTGGCACAATGGAACACCATTATGGAAACCAGAGTGCATGGAAATGCCGTTTACCTTCCCGTCACAGCAGTACCTATTTATCTCCTCGCACTGCCGTGTATTCGAACTGCTAGGTTGGCAGGAGCTGGAACAGAGCAATGGGAGCTCACCCCATCAGGGGGATTCGAACCACTGACCTTCTGATTGTTATTTAGACCACAGCGCCACCTAAACTTCTTAAAGGCCTTCTATTGAATAAGTGTGTGGGGGAGAGCGAGAGCGAGAAGAGGGGATTGTATAAGTGGTGGACTCAGAGAGACAGAGATTGTAAAAAAGGTATTTGCACATGTGACATCCCCCAGCACACACAAACTCACAATTTCAAGGTTTTCAGCTCAACACTCATCACAACCTCTTTTGTGTGAGATTCGTAATGGCAGAGATAAATGAATCATACTGCGGTTGAAAGGCACTTCACACAAACAGCTTTTCACTTGTTCCTACCTCCACACAATTCCATAAAAAGCAATATAGCAGACCTCATCCTCTTGACACTTAGACTTCCTGATGGCAAAATGTGACGTTAGGGTTTTTTTAATGGAGTTTGCTGCAGTCAATGGAAGGCTACAGAGCAATTTCAGATCACCAGAAATAAAAGAGGTTTCATTATTATTTCCAACAAATCATCTAGCTATAGACTTATTGTCTATAGGTTATTGTATTTTAGCGTTTTGTTGGAAGTCGCCCAGAGTGGCTGGGGAAACCCAGCCAGTTGGGCGGGGTATAAATATTAAAAAAAAAAAAAAAGACTTAGAAGGATACAAGAAGATGAGTTACATGTCTATGCCTGTTTATAGTACAGCAGACTATTAAATTGGCATCAAAAGGAAACATTTTTATTTATTTTATTTTATTTTTTGCAGTAAGTTATCAGCCTGTCCAGCCCTACCTTGAATCTTGCAAAATTCCAACATTTTGTTACAAGGTGCTCTTTGCTGAAGAAGAATTGCAAATCTCCTAGGTCTCAGCTAGATGGAAAGCCCCTATTATTTTGTATACATTAATGAATCTTTGAATCTGAATCTTTGATCACTGCAGATGGTGACAGTCCCATGGACTGCAAGAAGATCAAACCTCCCAATTCTTAAGGAAATCAGCCCCGAGTGCTCACTGGAAGGACAGATCCTGAAGCTGAGGCTCCAATACTTTGGCCACCTCATGAGAAGAGAAGACTCCCCAGAAAGGACCCTGATGTTGGGAAAGATGGAGGGCACAAGGAGAAGGGGACGACAGAGGACGAGATGGTTGGACAGTGTTCTCGAAGCTACCAGCATGAGTTTGACCAAACCGCGGGAGGCAGTGGAAGACAGGAGTGCCTGACGTGCTCTGGTGCATGTGGTCACGAAGATTCGGACATGACTAAACGACTAAACAACAATAATGAGTCTTTCTGTAAGATGCTCAGTTAGAGAAAAGGAGTGTTTATTATAAGACAGGGATAAATACACTTTCCACATTTAGAAATGCATAAAGCCACTTTGGGGAGGGGGTAGGTATTGGTGGTGCCTTTGGCTGATCTCACTTTTTAGAACACACAACACAGAACTTTCAGTGGGTCTGGCTCTTGTGGGCATATTATATCAAGTATTTTCTCTCCCAATATCTCAGGGCAGATAGCCCAAACACAGAGTTGAGATGAGCAGCTCATTACTGGCCCTCTACAACAAGCCTACTCTGTCCCAATCCATGCAATTCTGTCCCATTCCATCCTGTTCCACTGCATGGTATTCCATCCCATAATACACATTTTGAATGCATTTTGTGCATATTTTGTACATTAAATATGCATTTAACAGAAAATAGACATTAATATTTATTCAAGTAAATCAGGCATGTCCAACAGGTAGATCATGGGGTGTTTCTTGTAGATCCTGGTAGATCTTTGGCCCCTCAGTGATCTCCTCCCCCCCAAAAAAAAGAAAGAAAGAAAAGAAAGCTCAACAACTTTGTCTTCCTAAAAAAAACACTCAACAACTCTGGCTCCCCCAAAAAAGCTCCACAACAACTTTGGCTTTCCCAAAAAAGCTCAACAACTCTGTGTTCCATCACTGCCAGTTAAAAGATACATAATAACATTACATGTCTGGGTAATGGTAGGCTTGCCTAAACTAAAATTCTTTTATAAAGCACTGAAAACAATATTGGGATATACAATGCATTTCAATGCATTCACCATGAAAAATACACATGCTGTACACACTTTATGCACACCAGAAGCACATTGCAAAATCCCAAGGCGTGTGGAATCCAACTAAGAGCTGTACTTTGATCCACAAGCAGACCCAGGAGAATCGGATTGGGTTTGTCCACTGCAACAAGGAATCCAAGCAGAGCTCCTTCCTCAAATGTCTGCTAAAAACATTGCTTAGCAAACTTACAAGAGAACCAGTTTATCCAATGCAGCATTGCTCCTGGAAGCTTATTTCTGCATCTTTGCCCATCATACTTCCACAATCTCCTTTGAGACATTTGTTTTCCTTTCCCCTCAGTTATTTGCTTCACGGTGAAAACGTCTGCCGATATTAAGTCTGTTCTGTCTTCTTTTCCTCCCTTCCCTTTTCTTTACTTTGTTTTCTGCACCATAATTAAGCAACGTATTATCAACCTGCAATGGCAAATGAATTAATTTCATTAAGTGTAATTTCTCAAGTGAGAGGCGGGGGGAACTGTATCCAGTCACCCAATAACAATTAATATCCCTCCGTCACATCTGCTAAAAAGAACTGCTCAGCCTTGACCGGAAAGATGTCACTGGAGCATTTTTGGCATATATTAAGAGGCAGAGTAGAGGAGTATGTACTTGGCTTGCTGCTTCCATGTCAAATTATTTTATAATTCATGCAAACAGAATGTTAAATCTTCAGAGGAGCTTTAAACGAGAGAGAAAGAGACAAGAAGACAATAAAGTTTTGTTTACTTTGCAGGCAGATAAAAGACTATAGCAAGTCTCTACCCTCTCCATTAAATCTGCATAATCAGACAGACATATGCATGTTCCTCAAGGGAGCGGGAAATCAGATCTTCAAATCGCTGAAAGTTGATGCCAAATTTCATTTCCTAGCAAACTATCTACAGAATATATTTAGGCATAGCTCAAAAAAATAAAAATCAAAATCACAGCAACACATGTCTCTTGATAGTCCACAGGGACTATTCACTCCCCTTTGTTTTAACAAGGCTGGTATCTGGCCAAGCCAAAGTCTTGAACAGCAGGATTTTTAAATGCCATATTTACTCACAATCACTTCCTCTGCACTGGTGGCTTGAGGCAATAAGTCGTTTCATTCATACAACCATTTCTTATAGCACATTTTGTGCCTCTTGCCCAAACGGAACCACCCCCGAATATTCACACACGCAGTGGCACAAATGCACGCTCAGTCCGAGCTCAGCCTTGGGATACCCAACCATTTCAATTTGCTTTACACGCAGGTGTTCCCAGGTCTAATAGCTGGGAGGGCTCAGCAGGTAGGGCTGAGAAGGACCTTTGCCTGAAACCCTGGGCAGCTCCTGCCAGTCACTTTAGGCAATTATCAGCAAGATGGGACAATGGTATGATGCAGGATAAGGCAGTGTTATAGACTGGGGAGGGGGGACCCCCCAAACCCTATACATTAATAAATATTAGGCTTTTGGTTATTTGGGATGTGAAGGGAGAAATACAAGCTGCAAAGGAATTCCTGGGCTGGCCTATGGAAAACAACCTGGCCAAGATAAAGTACAGGGCCATTGAGGGTCATTGGCAGTGCAAGAGAACTGTCCTTCCCTTGCCTTGAGGTGTGAACAGAGACTGGGGATTTGGAAGTTTGCCAGCATAACAGTGTGTTTGAGGTGAAAGGAAAGAGAGTTGTTTAGCAAGGTGTCCGAGGAAGAAGAATGGGAGAGAAGAAAGACTGGGTTCCATTTTGGGCAGGTTGGCCAAAGGCTGGCTGGGAGAGAAGCCATTAACTGCTGGGCTGCACTGCTGTGGGGGACAAGCACCTCTTGAAAGGACCATGCTGTAAAATATGGACACCCTCGATGCAAACTGAAGGTATAAATAGGTGAATAAACCATACTTCTTAAAGCTCTGAGAGTCTCTGCCATGTCTCAATTCTCCAAAGCAACACAGACCCTGGGTGAGGGCCTGAAACTCCTTGGAAACTTGCTACCGTTCAGCAGAGAGAGGGGGTGGCACCCAACTTTGGTAACAGCAGCTTCCTATGTTTCTAATTTCTACATGGGCAGCACTTGCTTAAGAGGACAGGAAGGGTCTCCTCCCCTTTGTGCAAGCAAAATGCATGCCTGGAAAGTTGTAGAATGTCCATAACTGCGAACTACATTGTATACATATGCTAGTTTGTAAACACTGAGCATATATTAAGATCAAGACTATTAGCCTATTGCCACAGATCACTCTTTCCAGAGCAAGTGCGGGAGCATACATGTGCATGAGCATACATTCTAAGGCTTCTTTAGCTGCACAATTCAGCATCAGAGATGGTATATCTGAAGGAACGTCTCTACCCCCACCGTTCTACCCGGACACTGAGATCCAACGCCAAGGGCCTTCTGGCGGTTCCCTCACTGTGAGAAGCCAAGTTACAGGGAACCAGGCAGAGGGCCTTCTCGGTAGTGGCACCCGCCCTGTGGAATGCCCTAGATGTCAAAGAGAAAAAGTAACAGACTTTTAGAAGACATCTGAAGGCAGCCCTGTTTAGGGAAGCTTTTAATGTTTGATGCATTACTGTATTTTAATATTCTGTTGGAAGCCACCCAGAGTGGCTGGGGAGACCCGGCCAGATGGGAGGGGTATAAATTATTATTATTATTATTATTATTATTATTATTATTATTATTACAGTGGTACCTCGGGTTAAGTACTTAATTCGTTCCGGAGGTCCGTACTTAACCTGAAACTGTTCTTAACCTGAAGCACCACTTTAGCTAATGGGGCCTCCTGCTGCTGCCGCCTCGCCGGAGCCCGATTTCTCATCTTAACTTGAAGCACTATTTCTGGGTTAGCGGAGTCTGTAACCTGAAGCGTATGTAACCTGAAGCGTATGTAACCTGAGGTACCACTGTATTTAGAGTTTCCAACTGTGACCTCCTCCCATCAAAAAGTCCTGTGCTTTTTGCAGCATGATCTGGAGAAATCAGCATATGAAGATTATCACAACATAGCATTAACATCTATGTCTGCAACTATCTGCAGCTCTAGCTGCTGTTAAAGGGACAGGACGAGATGCTGGTTGAAAAACACCTCTATCCAGAAGTAAGTGCCATTGAATTCAATGGAATTTACTCCCAGACAAGGGAACTGGCTCCTAGGGGCCGAGGCACTTTGCTGGGCCCCCTCAATATTCCGAGGGCCCCGTGCATGACATCAGGACGTGATGCCAGGTCCCCTCAATCATTTGGAGAAGCTGGTGCATCTGCTCAACAGATTAGTGAGTTTAGGACTGCAGCCTCACTCCCCACCTTTACCATGGCAATTGAGTTATCCATGAATACCTGCAACGAAGGAGAGATGGATGGAAGGTTGCATGGGTGCTACATCTGGAAGAGGTGTGATCAGCATGAAAGCAGAATGTAAGCAGCCCAACTTCATAACATACAACCTTATCATCTCCTTGGTATCCATTATTTGTAAAGTGCTGTGACAGCTGCAACCTGTCACTGGGTGGAATCTGATAATGGGTGTCACTTTGCTGACAGAAGGCATCCAGCATCATCAGCAGGAGAAAGGAGGCAATTTTCAGTGATTCCGCCTCCTACTCCTGCATTCCACCCATCCTCTCCAAAATATTGTTATGAGTTGAAGTGGGAGAGAAGGCTGTAGGCTGAGGCCCTTCTAATCAGTGGCGTAGCGTGGGGGGTGCAGAGGGGGCCAGCCGCACCGGGTGCAACATGGGGGGGGGGCGCTTGCACTCGCAGCTCTCTGCCCCTACCTGGCTCACTCACTCTCTCTCACTGCAGTGCTGGCTGTGCGAATCCGATCTGAGCCGCCGGGTCGCCGCCCACTGTGGAGGGAAGGGTGCCAGGCGTGCGGTGCGGTGCGGAGAGAGAGCGAGGGACTATCTGGGGGAGGGACAGTGCAGCAGGGGGGCGCAAATTACTTGCCTTGCCCCGGGTGCTGACAACCCACGCTACGCCACTGCTTCTAATGCCTGAGATCACCTGACTGACACCACTGGCTCCCGCCAATTGTGCTATTACACAACTGAAGCAAACGTGTTGGGAATTAGCACGGAGTAAAACTCAGTTCTGAGCCATAATCTAGGATTAGCAATTTTAATATCCTTTTGTAAAAGTGCGAGCTAGATCTGTGCCCTTCCCTTCCTTCATTCCATGTATGGTAGAGCTCTTGGGGAATATGAATATGAACTGAATGCCGTTGACATTGAGACTTTAATTGCTGGATTTCACCATCAAATGTCACTCTGCAAACAGGAATGATCAGGTTTCTTTGCTGAATTGAGTTGAATTTCTGCCTTACCCTTTCTCTCAGAGGAGCCCAGGGCAACCATTTGAATATTATGAACTCATTTTGTGTGAATGTTTGCATTTCCATCTCTTTCCTCCTTAATTACTGTTTGGTAGAGCTTGTCAGGAGAGGAAGGAAGCCATTTCCCACAATGTTTTGTCTGCATAGGTAGGTGTATGTGGGTGTGGGTGTAAGTCAAAGTGTGAGAGAGATTTAAGGAGGTGCTCAATATAACACTGGCACTTCCTGTCATAAAAAGGCACTTATTTAGAAGCTGTCTCTTGCGGTCTATTTCTCACTTCCCCTGTCTATTCAGTATAAATTCAAGACAGAAAGAACATTACAAGCGGGATTGGAAGCTGACCTGAAAGGTTCACTTACACTCAAAGATGCTTGGCATCTCATATCCGGCTGTCTCACACCTCCTTCCCCCCCATGGCACCCCACTCATAGTTTATTATTATTATTATTCCCTCCTTCCTTTTTCACTTCAGTAATAGTTGCAAGGGGAATTCATTAGATTTGCACGAAGGTGACTGATAGTCTTATGCCCTCTAGCTTGCCCTTTCCAAAGTTTTGAATTTGACAGAGAAATGATAGATAGAGGGATGGATAGAACAGCCCTTTTGGCTCTGTGTCAACTTTACATTCATAAATACATTTCTTCTTGTTTATGCATTCGTCTGTGGGTTTGTTTCTTTTTGTAGGCCAATAAGGATGGGGGGGGGGGTGGAATCCAAATTTCGCACTACAGCAGTATCTTTATTTGGTCAAACAAAATGTCACAAAATAGTGAGCTAGCTTTCAAGTTTCCCAGAAGTCTTCATCAGTTAAAGCAGGGACTACAGAACAAAAAAGAAAATGTTTTCTTGATGTTAAAGGCATAACGTTAAGATGAAATGGGCAAAGAGATCCTCGATTTAATAGATTCCAAGCCTAACCATGTATATTCAGAAGTTAATGATACTGAAATCAATGAGGTTCACTCACAGGTCTGTTAGGTTAGGATTACAGGCTCTCTCCTAAGCGCTACACAAATATTAGGTTATCAAGCGGCATTCCTAAATAAATTTATTAGGGAGTAAGCCCTAAGCATAGTGGGATTTACTTCTGTGTAAACAAGCATGTAAGACAAGGTTTTAAAAAACCAAAACCTTATCAATTTCAACTGTACAGTGGTACCTCGGGTTAAGAACTTAATTTGTTCTGGAGGTCCGTTCTTAACCTGAAACTGATCTTAACCTGAAGTACCACTTTAGCTAATGGGGCCTTCCGCTCCCGCTGCACCGCTGGAGCACGATTTCTGTTCTCATCCTGAAGCAAAGTTCTTAACCTGAGGTGCTATTTCTGGGTTAGTGGAGTCTGTAACCTGAAGCGTCTGTAACCTGAAGCGTCTGTAAACCGAGGTACCACTGTAAGGTGAAGGAGTTTTTCTGGAGTTATGGCAGAAGGGGTGGGTAAGCATGTCAATATCCCCATCATTCTTTGCCAGCTTTGCACATCATTCTCCAAGCTGATCTAACCCTCATCACAAAGAACAGCAGGGGAACTGACGAGCTTTAGTTGGAAGAAGCCTCTGCATTGCAGAAGTGAAACTAACCAGCAAATCACTTGCCAATTTCATCTCTACAGTGAAAAGGACGTGCTGCAAAGGCTTGTCAGTTTCACTGATGCTCTTAGCAACCTTTGCACATAAATCTTTGATCTTGCACAAGATGAGTCTCCAAGCACATATATCCTCTCCCCTCTGAGCAGCATATGAAAGAATTTTAGAATCCAAATCAAATACACCCCCCCAGTGGTAATTGAATTAAGTTAACTATAAGGAGGGTCTGGAATATTTCTCTTCACCAATGGAACTACAACATCTGCATCAGAAATCAAACTCTGCAGCCTTGAAACTTCCTTTGGTGCAAGGTTCTAACCCAGGAGTAGGGGAACCTATTGCAGATTCAGGGACTCACTGCTCTATGATGAACCTTCTGGGGGTCATATGCCAAATTGGGTGAGGTTAGAGGCAAGTTTCTGTAGAATAACAACAGATGTGTCCTTCACCTTTGTACAGTAGGCAGAAGTTTCAGACACCCACTCACACATCCATGAAAGCAAGATGTATTATTACAGTTCAAGGAAATATTCAGGGTGTGGAGCAGGACCAGAGGGGTATGTGGCTTGGGGAGGGGTCACAGTCAACACAGAGTGCTGATGGGTAGATAGCCTTTAGCCCATAGGCCTCTATCTTCATCTTCATTATCCTCAATTTGCTTTTTTCACAGGGTGATTCAGAGCGAGTTACATTAGAAGCAATTGTGTGTTAAGATCCCCAGGAGCTTCCCCAATAAATAAATACACAATTGACACAGAATTTAGTTTTAGGTTATTAGCATAATTTTTGGCCACAACTTTATTGATTACAGATAGTGAGCGGTTTGTTTAGGCATTGGTTCTCGACTAGCTGCACCTGACCGCAGCAGGGCAGCACTGACTGGGCTCCACCAGGTGATCAGTACAGGTAAACATCGTGGGGGAGCATTGGTCCAGGATCAGACTCAAGCTCACCCCAAATGCTCCCAGGGACTCTTGTATGCCTCTACCCCCCGAAAGGGGTCAACAAAAACATGGCAAGTCTCTGGATTCCTTTAATGGAATACCTTTGAGCATTGGAGGGGACAGGTGCTCCAACCCCCCCCTCCAGACCACCTTGAACCAATGCCTAACTGCCAAACCTTACAAAGTTGTGATAATTTGCTACGTGGCAGGCAAAGCCCAAGTGACACAAGTGAATCAGCCAATTGGGAAAAGTCCTACCCCTGTCCCAAAACAGACGACCCACGACGGCATAGCAAGGTCATAGCAAGACCCTAAATATATATAGGGAGGGTGGGCGGGTGATCCGGTGCACAAGGCGAAAAGAGGAAGCTCTACGCAACGTATATAAAGGTCCCTTGGTTAATACACAAAAAATCCCCAATGGCCAGATCTGCCCAGCAACTGAGGGACCACAATTGAGTTGTTGTGGCTATCCAATCATTCCCACCCAAACAAACAGTGAGGTCAGTCCTGATGATCTCACCGCAACACATGCCCTCTGTGAGGAGGACTCGATTTAAGAACAACCAAAAAATGCCTAAAAACACATCAATGTGGAAGAAAGGCACAGATCCCAACCCAGTATGAGAGGCCATAAAGCCACACTCTAAATTTCAGAGCCAAAAGTCTCTGTAAATATAAAAAGGATCTTGACTGGTGCCTAAAAACAGATGAAGATGGTGCCATTGCCATGAGACAAAGGTTCTTGAGAGCGGAAGCAGAGCAGAAGAAGGCAAGGCCTACAATGTCTACATAATCATTCAAGCCTAAGCCTGTTAACGGTTACCACTGTGACTCATCTTGAGTGCCCTATAAAAGTAGCCAGCCTCTCTATGGGCCTCAGTCAGTGTCTTTGTCTGTCTGTGTGTCTGTCTGTCTGTGTCTGTGTCTCAGCCAGTGTGTGTGTTGTGTTGTTGCAGACAGAGTGGCTCCAGGACTCTAGTTAATCAGTAACTAAGACTATGCCTTTGTGAAGAGTCAGATAGCTGCTATGAGCACTCTGTGTATGCTCTTTAACTATGCTGTTTATGAACAACTTTATTTTCTCAAGTAAAAGTTTTATTCTGTTTATGAAGAAGACTCTGCTTTGATTAATTTACCACTGCATGACAGCCAGGCAAGCCTCCCTGGAGAGAGCATTCCACAAAAGTGGGAGCAACACTGTAAAGGCCCAAATTCATGTTGCTACCCTCCAAACCTGTGGTGGGGGCACACAAAGAAGGGCCTCAGAGGGTGATTGCATGGTCTGGGTCAGTTCATGGGTGAAAGGTGGTCCTTGAGGTACCGGAGTCCTGAGACATACAAGGCTGTATAGATCAAAACCTGCTCTTCGCATTGAGTCTGGAAAAGAATTGGAAGCCCGTGCAGTCATTCCAGATTTGGCGCTATATGTTAAGGCCAGACTCTCCTGGACAACCATCTGGCTGCCAAATTCTGCACCAGCTTGCTAGAATATGAACAAAACCCAGGTTATTTGAGAAGTAATTAGGAAAGCCTATTCCTTTCATGCTCTGCTTGTGATCATCTCAGAGGCAAGGGCTTTAGCTCTCGGGAGCATAAATCTGTCCCTGCGAGGAGAGAGAAAAGATAGAAGTATTCGATAAGAATGAAGGAGTACTGAAGAAGGTGGAGGAGAGTGGTGAGAGATAGAAACTGATATGAAGATATATGGAATAAATGACTCACTCAATTCTGATGAAGAGCATATGCTCAAAGCAGCTATGCATTTTTATCAGAAAGCCACCTGTGCACATTATATACCGGTATATTTGCACACATTCAACCATTAACACGGGTTACATTATTTCTTCCTAAAAACATCACTGTCAGTGGTAAGAATATGTCAATAAAGTAAATTGACTCCTTCCTTTAAAAAATGATGGTTCCATTTGCTATCAAAGCAAAAAAATAAAAATCTATAAACTGAAAGCTATTACCTTGGTAAACAGCCAATGAAAAATTACTACCTAGCCCAATAGGAACTGTAACAGCCCAGGGTGTGAATGTAAAAAATGAACTATCCAGCAGCAGTAGGAAATATATCTATGCCTTTATAGAACACTATACTTGGGTGGCAGTGGCAGACCTATATTTTGGAGGCCCTGAAGCTTGAACTATAATGGGGGGGGGGAGTGCCTTCATAACCAGCAATAATGTCTGGGTTACTACTCTTACCTTCTTCAATTGGGTTGTTTATCTTTACAACACCTGTGCTACTGACTCTCAAACTTTGGGATTTGTCGAAATAGAAACAACAAAAAATCAATCAATTTGAGTCATACAAATTTAATAAATAAATAAGGAAATAACCAAACAAACTGCAATGGCTGTCAGGTCTAGCTGGTCTGGCCAATGCTCAAGAATGAACGGAGCTGGAGTCCAATAAAATCTGAAGCGCCACAAATTAGCTATCCCTGCTCTGGAACAAGAGGGAGAGAGAGGCCTTGAATTTGCTCTGGGCCTTGAATTTGCTCTGCAAATAATATATCCCTGCTCTGGAATGAGGGAAGGAGAAGTTCATAATTATTGGGTGGTATTTAGCAAAGTTAAACTCAGAGTAGTTGAAATGAAGATAACTAGATTTTGTCTATTAAATGAAGTGGATCTACTCTGGCTTAAATGTAGCTGAATACCTCCCACAGAACTGGAAAGTTCCTTGGGGGCAGTGCTATTTTTCTGGAAAAAGAGGGGTCGGAACTCACTATGAACACCTCCTCTCTTCTTTTAGAATTGCAGTGGTGCCCACCTGAGATGTGCCAGAACTGAGTTCTAGCTGAAAAAAAAAGCCCTGCTTTGGGGTTGTCTAGCCCAAATTCTGCCTTATGCAGGGATGTAACTACAGTACCTCTGACAGATGGCTATCCATCCTCTGCTTAAATACTTCCAACAAAAAAAGAAAAAAGAGCTTGCTACCTCCCAAGACAGTCTGTTCCACTGTTGAATAGTTCTTACTGTTAATACTGTTTCTTCTAATCTGTGTCAGGAGAACGCAGGAGTTGCTGCTGCCTTGGGTATCATTCTTTCCCGAGCTCCCTGAGATGAAGACACAGGTGAGACAAAGTTGATGCAACAGGACAGCAGCAGCTGTGGGGAATAACCCAAACACTCACAGCAGTTGTGCAAAAGGCAGGATGCTGGGATTTCAGGCAGAGGGCTCCAAGAGGGGGGGAGGAAGGGGCGGTGGGGGCGGGTCGCCTCGCCTCGCCTCGGGTGTCACCACTGGGGGGGGGTCACAAAATGGTGGACAGCACTCACCACGGGGCTGTAGCGCACCCGAGCCATGTGTCTCTCCTGGGAGTGATGCGGTGGCTTGGGTGCCCACAGGCTCCGCATTGCCCCAAACGGTCTGCCTGCCACCTCCCCTCAGCTGTAGGGCGGCTGAGTGGGAGGAGGCAGGCAGACTCCTCAGAGGCCCTGCGGAGCGTCCTACCCTGGCTGGCCCCACCCCTGGTCGCAAGGCACAGGCACCACCCCAGGTGCCCGATCGGCTTGTTCTGCCGCTGGCTCCAAGCAGCCAGTTATGAATCTGAGTAGGTTCCCTTTGGAGCAAATATATTGAGGAGGGGCAGACTTGTGAAAACTTCAGCCCTCCCCTGAATACCGGAATGGGAGGGGCATGTTTCACGCAGAAAGAAAATGTTCATGAGTCACATACACTTTTTTCCTGCTCAGCTCTATTCTTTGCTGATCAATATCAATACCAAGGAAAAAAAGTGTGACAGAGATAAGTCATCAAAGAGAAATTATTTTTACATCCTCCGAGCCTCGATAAGATTTTTAACCAGCCTCCTAAAGATGAAACACTTTCCAATTCCCCTTCAATCCATTCCCATGAGTTTCCCCCTCTCAACCTTGAAAGCAGAAGCTGTTGCTGATGTAGCAGGCTGGAAGGAATATTTCTACTTGTACCTCCATCTGGGTCAGCTCAGTATTGACTTCATTGCCAAACTTGAAAGAAAGCATATTTAGAGTTCAGGGCAGGCCATTATGAAAGATGGAGAAAAGGAAGAAAACCTAGGCTTATTTGAAAATCCATTATGGGGTCTTGGAGCACCCCAACAGCAGTACTCCAAAGATAGGGAAAATAATGTTGCATTCTTTGGTTATGGTGGAAGTTTGTGTTCAAAGTGAATAACAGATTAATCCAATTCACCATAATCAAACCGAAGCTGCCCAAGTTAATACATTGTTTGAGTATTATTAATTTTTGAGGGGACACATCTCATTTTTCCCCACCCTGAAAATATGGGTTTTGATATTTTTTTCCTTATTTGAATGATCATGTTGAAGTTCTCTAAAGGAACTTCATAGAAATAAAATATTCTGAAAAAACAAAAAGGACCCATTAGATATAGGATCATGAGACTTGCCTTGTTGGATCAGTTCAAGTTATCTTTTGTTAAAGATTTTATTTTCAAAGATTTTTATTTTCATCTCTAGACACTTCAGGTCATGATGTCCTTTCCTATCTAAGCCTTTCAAAATTTGTTTGAGTCTGTGGTCATCATCCTATATTGTGAATTTCTTTACCTGAAAGCATGTTGTGTAATGTGGGACTTCCTGGGGCGTGCAAGAGAGGAGAATATATTTCTGTATTCATTTCTATTTTTTAATGTTTCATTCATTTTGTTTCCCCTCTATTTTAATAGCAGTTACTCCATTTGTTCACTCATTGTGGTATCAGCGAAGACCCCACCATTATTCTGCTGCCTGTCATGTTGGTGTTTTCCATCCTGCACCAGCCCTTCTGGATTTCAGATATAAAGGACGAAATGGCCCCATTTTATAGGCAATTAAATTAGGCTTAAACCCAACAGATTCCCAAATTTGAAGATTACCTATCAGCCAGTTGGACTTCTCGGCGCTCTCTCTTTCTTCCCCAATCACTATAACTTCTCTGACTAGAACTTTCCTCTCTCTATCTCTCTCTCCCCCCTGTGACCTTTCTGTGAACAGTTCATAGAGTTTTACGCAATGAACGCAATATAAAGCAATGCCCACAACACCAGGCAATTCAAAATGAATGAAAACGGATAGAAAAACCGCACCCCAGCAGGCTCTCTGTCTAACATGAGCACAGGCCCCACATAGCCTGGTTCTGCTCTAAATCTCCCCTGAGTGTTTTTGCCTGGCTGAAATGTGCTGTTGAACTGTGACAATGTCTCTTGCTTTCCTGGATGTTTGTGTGAATGTGCAGCCTACTCTACAAAGATAAAAGCCATATCTGTGATGTTGCCCATTTTCACCTTTGGCCATACCCACCATTGACATGGGTACTCCTTGGAAGTGCCCCACGGGTTGAAAAGGACCCCCCATCCCTGCTCTCTGAAGCCTTGTGCCTGCCTACTGGAATATGATCCACACCATGCATCTATCCACATTGTCATGTGCAGCAACAGTCTTCTGGGCAGAAAATCGATACGCCTACACAGAAAGTTAGGTTGTTGCGCACATGCACAGTGGAAAGAGTCTGTTTTCGAAATGAAAGAAATTAAGAAGCAGGGCAAGAAAGCAGCAGTTCAGAGAGCACCACAAACCCATTACAAGCTTCTCACACTATTAACTTTGCCTTTTAAATGATTTCTCTCAGCCCGGCAGAAATGCCACCAGGCATAGTAGGGAATCTGCTCAGGCAACCCACTTTAACTTGTTGATTAAAGTTTTTGCAAGCCTGCTGCATCCAACATGAATCTCTAACCGTGCTGCCAGCGCTGGGTGTAAATGGTGATTTATCACTATGTAAAGAAAGAGTGGAACTAACAGAAATCCAAGGTAAGCACCCTTTATTCCCCCAGAACATAGCTGGCCTTATTTTTTCCCCTTACCAGTTAGTCAGCAGTGCCTTTCAGCGCTTGCCTTTTTATTCTGCTAAGGATTCTTAGGCTCCATTTCCGTAACTTAATCTTATAGATGGCTGCATTCGACTGTGACAAGATTGGATAAGAATTGCAAGGTCAAGTTATCAGCAGTCAGTGTAGTCAGTGTGAAAAGTCTGAAGAAATGTGTCAATAGTACCTCAGTTGATGTGTAATTATGTCGGCCCTTTTTCATCTTCGTTGGCCCCCATTTGTTTCAGGGCCCGGTTGAAGTGCTGGTTTTGACCTGCAAAGCTTACATGGCTTAGGACCCCAATGGCTAAAACATGGAAGGAGAATTTCAGTTCCATGGATTGAAGACTGTTCCTTGGCACTGTGCCTTGGCCACAACCCTTCTCCCAAGATCCCACCCCTTGCATAAGTACTGCTTTGCTCAGCTACACGTGTGTTAGTGTGTTGGGGGGGCTGGGGGCACAAAAAACACAGCAAAGTTGTATCCAATATTAGTCCTACTCAGAGTAAACCTATTGAAATCAATAGATATGGCTAACTTAAGTAGGCCTTACATTGGATACAACTTAAAGGCAAGTGTGCAGATTTGCCTAATTCACCCCTATATTGTAAAACTCCTTTAATAGAGCAGTTCTGTCCATGTGTTTACTCAGAAGTAAGTCCCACTGTGTCCAGTTTTATTTTACTGGGTCTACTCTGAACAGGAATAATGTTTGCCATAACTCTGCTCAGTTTCCCTCCACCTAACTTTTTATATCTCTTTTTTATTAGGGTTTACACAGTATTATAATAAAACAGCACATCTGCTTTGAGCACAGCTTTGTTGCTGGAAAAGCAGAAAATATTAATTCAAACTCAAAGGCTAGTGTGTGGACTTTAACTGATTCATTCCTCATCCAAAACACATCCAACACAGCAATCCTATGTGTGTGCTTATTACTTATTAAATTTCTATACTGCCCTTCAGTCGAGGAACACGGTGGAGTTTACAATATAAAAACACAAAAATACATTGCAAACAAAAAGTTTAACCTCCCCCTCCTCCCAGTATTATTGGAATTACTCAGAATTAAACCCCACTGTGTGCTCTTTGACCTTACTACCAGGTAAATGTGCACAGGATGTCTGCCTGAGGCTCCTCACAGGTTCAGACGAGCACCAAGTAGCCATTTATCATTGGGTGGAAAATATTTATAAATGGAATTAAATATTCTCACAAACCCGTTATTACGGGTGATTAATTTTCTATCCCAGACTCCATTAAGTGTCTGTACAGATATTCTTTCCACAGGACTAGCTCTCTAATTTATTTGCAACCCCTCCTTTCCCTTCCCACATTGGTACATGGTCGTGCTGGGATACTCATTAGTTTTATGCTCGCAATTCCGCCAGGCACCTCAGAGGCATCAGCAGCACCTCAGAAATCATTAACGTAACTGGTGCTGCAATCTAAAGCTGCCAAGTATAGAATAATCATTTAGGGGTCTGAGACATGTTCATCCATAAATGAGCATTTTAGTGGTGGGGTGCGTGTGGGGGACTACTCGTGTTTCAGTCATTCTCTAGAGACAGGGGGGAAAAGATCTCAGCAAAAAGATCTCAGTGTTAGAAGCCACTTTCCCCCCTCTGAATCTTCTTGATGTGTCTTAAACAAAACCAATTTTGTTTTTGTTTTTCACTCAACTGGGGTGAAAGAGTATAGATACAACCTTGTATGTGGCAATAAGCTCATTTGGCAACTTTAAACTCCATGGATAAAGGTTTTTTATATTTACATGTGTGTGCCTCTTATTAGGTTCAGTTCTTGTGTTTATCTTTTGATAAAGTGCAACAATGTGGCCTTTATCCACCATTTTCATGTGATAGAGATTAGGTGAGAATTCACCCCCACCTAATTAGCTCTACTGACTCCTGAATAAACCAATATTTCATTGATCCAACCAGTAAAGCCATCTTTTATCAGGTCCTTGGTATTGGGAGTCTGTGGGAAAGCCTGCAGACTCCAGATTCTGGATGGTTCATGCACTAAATTCCATTATGGCTATTCCTGTTATCTTTTATAAAGTCACCCCCACATTCACTTACCACAAGGCTTGGAAATGTATTTTGGGATGCAGGAAGCAGCAGACAAGGTGTGTCTTTTGCCTTCTGTGATTTGGGCTGCCGTTCCCCTACCAAATCTCCTTTCAAAAAGTTGATGCTCCACTTACCACCGCCACTGGTTCTGAGTCCCCTCCAGGGATCCTTCGGGCTTTCTTCATGGTAGCCCCAGCCCCGGGTGGCAAAAGACATTGTACAGGAGCCCAGGTAAGTGCCAGTTTCTGCCTCTGCTAATGACTTCCCCTTCCCTGCCCTAAGGTAAGTTTATGGGTTTCAGAAGAGGGAAGGGAGGCATAGCATGCTTTGTGCACCCCCTTTCTGACCACCAACATCAAATGCTTGCAAATAGCTTGAGCCTTTCAGAGTGAACAGTGGGATGCACCCCCAACATCAAGGGCAAATCATTACCCATGGTAATTTTGACCCTTCAAATAGGGATTGGAATTAGTGAATCCACAATGGAGATGGTGAATACCAAGTCATTGCCATCCCCTCACACTTTGTATGAGATCCTCATCTAGTAAATTGCAATGGAAACAGAAACAAGAAGGGAAACTGACGGTGTTCACTTCTTAGTCCTATGGTCCCATGTCCAGAATAGAAATCAATCAACTGGTATGCAATGAATACCCACTGTTATTGTTGCTCTCCATCAGCAAATGATATGTAATCAATTACAGTCCCCACCCCCATTTGCATTGTGGGTTTTTTTATTGAAATAAATGGGATGGAATAACGTAATGGCAACAAAATGTATGTGGTTCGCATAGCCGAATTGCAGAAATTATGTAATTTTGCTACACTTGATAGTTAGATGAATAACTTTGGTAGAAGGTGAACTGCACTGGATCAAGAACAGTGCTGCCTATGACAAATCCAGGGCAGGGCAGAAAATGATGCCTCGCTACACACACACACACACACACACACACACACACACCAGCTAGTTCAGCAGAAGTCAAGTAGATGAGAACAACATTCACAGAGAACTCCAACTTTTTCAAAAGATTCTACGCATTGCTAGATCTCCAGGAACTCAACATAGTCAGGATTCCCTGGGGCTTAGCCAGTCCCCTGGCTATTGAGCAAGTCTCAAATCTCGACTGGTGCTTCATCAAAACATTCTGAAGCAACAAATTCTGACAGCTATTGAGAAGATTAAAAAAAAAAAATGTTCCATGAATCATTATATGGAATCAATATAGCATTATTTAGCACAGGTGTTTCTGTAATTGAGACACAATGGAATAATTCACACTGCTCTAAGTTCTTCAGACACACACTCCCCCATGTCTGGTGGTCTGCTATTAATACGCAGAGCGCTTATACAACAGAAAATGCAAAGGAATAATGGCAGTTGTAAAACACCTTCCATCTCAAGTTCACTCTTGTCTCCCCCCCCCCCTTTCCCTTTCTATTTGGCCCTTAAACATTTGCCCATAACCCCTAGTGTTAGATTCTACTGCTCTAGCCTGAATCGTGTGAAATCTTGCACCTGAAATTGATAGATTGGGTAGCGAGGACTAAATGGAGACAAAGGAACTCTCCCATTACGGGTTCCAAAACTTCAGCCCTAGACTAGCTTGAAAAGTTCATTTGAGCAACAGATTTCAGCTGTCTGATGCTTGCACTGAAACGAGTTAGCAGATGTTACTTATCCAACTTGGATAGTCTGGCCTTAGTTGTCCATGCTCTGATGATCTCCCTCCTGGAAGACTGCAATGCATTGGACATCAGGTTGCCCTGAAAGACAATCTGAAGGGTGCAGCTAGTACAGAATGTGGCTGTCGGGTTATTAGATGGAGCAGCCAGATAGGACCATGTGTCACTGGACTTGAAAGCGATGCACTAGCTGCCAGTGAGCTACCAGGCCCAATTCAAGTTGTTAGCAACAGCATACAAAGCATACAACTTGGGACCCAAGTACCTAAATAAAGCTTTCCTCCATCCCAACCACTACATGCTGCGAGGATGGCATTGACTTGTGATAGGGCAGCTAACAGATTGAGGTTGAATCCTGACAAGACAGAAGTACTGTTTTGGGGGGTCAGGGTGTGGGTGTGGGGGGACTCCCTGGTCCTGAACGGGGTAACTGTGCCCCTGAAGGACCAGGTGCGCAGCCTGGGAGTCATTTTGGACTTGCAGCTGTCCATGGAGGCGTGGTTAATTCTGTGTCCAGGGCGGTTGTCTACCAGCTCCACCTGGTAAGCAGGCTGAGATCCTGCCTGCCTGCGGACTGTCTTGCCAGAGTGGTGCATGCTCTAGTTATCTCCCGCTTGGACTACTGCAATGTGCCCTATGTGGACTACCTTTGAAGGTGACCCGGAAACTGCTATTAATCCAGAATGGGGCAACTAGACTTGTGACTGGGAGTGGCCGCTGGGACTATATAACACCGGTCCTGAGAGATCTTCATTGGCTCCCAGTACACTTCCGAGCACAATTCAAAGTGTTGGTGCTGACCTTTAAAGCCCTAAATGGCCTCGGTCCTGTATACCTGAAGGAGCGTCTCCACCCCCAAAATTCAGCCCAGATACTGAGGTCCAGCGCCAAGGGCCTTCTGGCAATTCCCTCATTGCGAGAAGTGAGGTTACAGGGAATCAGACAGAGAGCCTTCTTGGTAGTGGCGCCCGCCCTGTGGAACGCCCTCCCATCAGATGTCAAGGAAATAAGCAGCCATCCTATTTTTAAAAGACATCTGAAGGCAGCCCTGTGTAGGGAAGTTTTTAATATTTAATAATGCTGTATTGTTTTTAACACTCAATTGGGAGCCACCCAGAGTGGCTGGGGAAACTCAAATAATAAATTATTATATTATTATTATGCCTTTTCCTTTAGCATTGCTCTCCAGGTTCATACGGCAATTATGCAGTTCAGCAGTATCCTTCCATTCCTTTGGGTACAAAGTCTCCTTATGCAGATTTTTTTTTTCCTTTCCTTTGTGTGTGTGTGTGAATGATGGAGAGAAGGATCCTTTTGACGCTCTCAAATTGTGTGTTCTGAACATGTCATTGTCGAAATGGATGATCTTAAGGAAGGAGACAAATAAGCAACAGAGAAAAAAGAGGGAGATTGTTTCTTCCTAATGGAAAACACACCTGTCCGATAGGCTCTGTTCTGCCAAGGAATGTGTGGGCTAGAATATTGAACAACATTGTTGTCGGTATGTTATAAATACGAGGAGGTTCTTTCAGCTCCAAATGGGAAATCCAGAAAATGTAAGGCATTACGAATGAGACATGAAAACAAACACAGTGCCAGATTCCATGGAGGGGGGAAAAGGAATTAAAATGATTAATAAAAATGTTATTCTAAATGATAGTCTTTACCCTTTATAGCACTAGAGGGATACATATAGAAAAGGGTGGGATTTACAAGAGCCTCTCATTTGGCTCATTGAAAGGGAAATCAGCTTAGTAGAAAGGGTGGGTTTCTTTTCTTCTTCTTTTTAATGCTTCCCAGATCTTTCTTCATTTTATCAGTAACAAGGATATACTTCCTTCCACCAAACAATTCAATTTAATGAGAGTCGCTGGTCGTTTTTCACTTAAGCATTGGAACTGGGTGGGTGGAGGGAAGTAGATTTTTTAATATATAGGTGTGGCTTCCCTCTTCTTGTTATGACTTCTCAAGAATGAATTTCAAACAGGGAAAGGATGGAAATTATTAGTTGTCGGACACAACCCACAGAACATTATTATGTATTTGACAAGAGAAAGACATGTTAGCGTTGCTGAGTCTATTTGCAGACTCTGTGGCCAATTTCCTTTGGAAAGCTCGGCACTGAAACTATCCAACAAGCAGTCAAGAAAGGGGTTTATAAGTTTATGCAATGCAAATCTATAAAAATGAGCTCTGTTGGCAGGCCACAGATTTGAATGAAGAATCTGTATGGTACATAGTAAGTGCATGGGACTGTACCAACATTTAGCAAATCATTATGTATTACATTATTTATAGGGCTGCCTTTGGGAATACTTGGAACTGTAGAAAATGTCTTTAGTTGGATCAAAAAACAGAGTAGTTTGAGAGGGGACTCAAATTTTATCTAGCTGAGCCCCTGACAATGCACAAAATTAACTGATGTGGATTCAGCCTCCACTTTAAAATAAATTCTTTCATTGCAGATGGTTGAATCTTCAGGGTCCCTTTCCAACCCTACAATTCTATAATTCTATGAAAATCTGCACTTCACCAAATTTTGTGATGCTGTTCTCCAACCAAACAATGTGTATGGAATTGCCTATACAGTGGACGCTCGGGTTGCGAACATCATCCGTGTGGGATGCACGTTCGCAAACCGGAGCGTTCGCAACCCTCGTCTGCGCATCTGCACACGTGCAGGTTGCAATTCAGCGCTTCGGCGCATATGTGACCGCCGAAACCCAGAAGTAACACGTTCCGGTACTTCTGGGTTTTGGCAGTCCACAACTCAAAAAAATGCAACCTGAAGCGGCTGTAACCCAAGGTATGACTGTAATAGTGCAAATGTGTACAAAACGCATGTAATAGTAAAAAAAAAAACCAAAAAAACCCCTGCACATATACAAAACACATAATCAGGAAGAATGCTTGCAAAAATGTGTATATTAGTCAAAATTGCAAATAAAAATGTGTTTATTAGGAGAAATCCACATTAAAATGCTAAAGAGGTTTCATGAATACCTTTTTTGAAAAGAAGAAGGAAGGAAGGAAGGAAATGCAGGTTGCTGTGCTGAAATGAATTTGTGAAAAACTAATATTAATATGGAAAAAGTGAGAAGCTGAGAGAATCTGAAATCAACAGATTCCTCCAACCCTCCTCATAGCTAAAGACTAAAGCACCTTGGACTGGGCACATTTGTGTGCACTTGTAGAAGAAGACACACAGTTAAAGCCATACATTCAGTAAGAAAGATGTATTTAGTGGCTAATAAGTGCCCTTTCTTGACAACAAAGGTCTGTATAGTTAAAGCTATGGTTTTCCCAGTACAGTGGTACCTTGGGTTACATACGCTTCAGGTTATATACATTTCAGGTTACAGACTCCACTAACCCAGAAATAGTGCTTCAGGTTAAGAACTTTGCTTCAGGATGAGAACAGAAATCGTGCTCTGGCAGCGCAGCGGCAGCAGGAGGCCCCATTAGCTAAAGTGGTGCTTCAGGTTAAGAACAGTTCCAGGTTAAGTACGGACCTCCGGAACGAATTAAGTACTTAACCCGAGGTACCATTGTAGTGATGTATGGAAGTGAGAGCTGGACCATAAAGAAGGCTGATCGCTGAAGAATTGATGCTTGTGAATTATCGTGCTGAAGGAGACTCTTGAGAGTCCCATGGACTGCAAGAAGATGAAACCTACCCATTCTGAAGGAAGTCAGCCCTGAGTGCTCACTGGAAGGACAGATCGTGAAGCTGAAGCTCCAGTATTTTGGCCACCTCATGAGAAGAGAAGACTCCCTGGAAAAGACCCTGATGTTGGGAAAGATGGAGGGCACAAGGAGAAGGGGACAGCAGAGAACGAGATGGTTGGACAGTGTTCTCAAAGCTACCAGCATGAGTTTGGCCAAACTGCGGGAGGCAGTGGAAGACAGGAGTGCCTGGCGTGCTCTGGTCCATGGGGTCACGAAGAGTCGGACACGACTGAACGACTGAACAACAACAACAACAAGTGCCCTTTCAGGTGGTGAGGGAGAGAAGGAACTCAGAGTCCCCCCTACAGCCTCACCCCAAACTAAAGGCAATCATTTGAGCCTCTGGGCACAGCTTACATCTGCATGTAAATTGTGCTTCTCGTTTTGGTACAAAACTGAGGACAATGAGACAGTGATGAGTTCTGGAATTTAGACACCAGTTGTCCACCTGTCATTTTCTTGTCCTTAGTGGGACAGGGGAGGAAGGGGGAGTATAAAACATCTAATAATTTGCAGTTTTCATAGCAACAAGTAACAGTGCAATTATTAGACGCACACTTTTGCCCCACAAACAGATCTAATTGCAGTTCTGAGTGGGAGATGCTTCCTCCCCCCCTTTACCTTGAGCTTTTGATTATTAAATTGCTGTTTGCTTTTCATCTGGTTTTCATTTGAAAAATCCCATCTGTGCAGAGCCAGAAAGAAGAATGGTAAAATACACACAAGTTGCAAGCATGTAAGTAAGATGAACAATGTTTTCTGGGTTTATTTGGCTATAGTGATGTTTCGAGAAGATCTTTGCTTTGTAAACTGTGAGGCTTCGCTCGTAGAGCTGCTAAAGTTAATTACACCACTGAGGCAAGATGTAAAGCAGATCACAAACCAAGTGGAAAAACAACAACACAGCAGCATTATAAACAGCGGTATTGGTATTTTCTAAAGTGTATATACTTAAACTAATTATATAAAGCCTTGGATAATAGCAAGCCTTCATCTCCCTTTTCCAAGAAGTGAATAGAGCACATTTTTCTAAGACGTTTGCAGATCGTCTTCTGTTTTACAGTTACAATAGGATGTGTTTTCAGTGCCAATCACACAAAATTATTTCGGCGTTTATAAATGTGTCCCAAAGTAGATAATATATGGCACTTATGTGACATACAGGGAAGGCCGGGGGACACCCCCAGTGACTGGTAGTGTATGAGACTTAGTGGAAGGAAAGTTGAAATAGATAATGTAAGGAGAGCTAATGAGCAGCAATTAGGAAAAATAAAAGATGCGAGAAAAGCTATGAGAGGATTTGCTACTTAGCTCTTTAGCAGATGTTATTTGGACATCTCTGTGTGAGAAAGAGCCTCATAAATTGCAGTTTCTGTATTTATGCCTGGGAAAAAACCCAAGTTTTGGTGTTCAGAAAAAGAGTCACACCTATATTTTGCAAGGATAATTTGAGACACTGTGGGGAAGTGTTAACATCATGTTCAGATTCTATAAATTTTAATGCATGAGGCAAACCTCCCAAAAGAGCCATTGACAATTCCTCTGACAGGTGCAAGTTCCTCCCTCGCTGGCTGCTTTCCTTCTCCTTTGAGTTGATTGAAAATGTCGATTTAGTACTAGCCGGAAATGTCTGGCGTTGCATGTGAAGAAATCTAAAAAAGAAGATATATTTATAAATGGATTATGTGATTTGTTAGTTAGGCCTGTGCACAGTGCCTCACCCAACCCAGGGCCCTGATAGGACCTGTAGGACACCAGATCTGATCCAAACCCATATTAATTTCATGGTGGGGCTAATGACTAATTAAAGGTAAAGGGACCCCTGACCTTTAGGTCCAGTCGTGACCAACTCTGGGGTTGCGGCGCTCATCTCGCTTTATTGGCTGAGGGAGCCGGCATACAGCTTCCGGGTCATGTTGCCAGCATGACTAAGCCACTTCTGGTGAACCAGAGCAGCGCACAGAAACACCGTTTACCTTCCTACCAGAGCAGTACCCATTTATCTACTTGCACTTTGATGTGCTTTCGAACTGCTAGGTTGGCAGGAGCAGGGACTGAGCAATGGGAGCTCACCCTGGCACAGGGATTTCAACCGCCGACCTTCTGATCAGCAAGTCCTAGGCTCTGTGGTTTAACCCACAGTGCCACCCACGTCCCACAATGACTAATTAGAGTTTTTTAAAAACAACAAAAACAACAACCCCTGTATAGTCAGGAAATGGAGGCATTGTATCTCCTTTCTTGAGGGATGCGGGTGGCGCTGTGGGTAAAACCTCAGCGCCTAGGACTTGCCGATCATATGGTTGGCGGTTCGAATCCCCACGGCGGGTTGAGCTCCCGTCGTTCGGTCCCAGCTCCTGCCCACCTAGCAGTTCGAAAGCACTTCTAAGTACAAGTAGATAAATAGGTACCACTTTATAGTGGGAAGGTAAACGGCGTTTCCACGTGCTGCGCTGGTGCAGGCTCGCCAGAGCAGCTTCGTCACGCTGGCCACGTGACCCAGAAGTGTCTCCGGAGAGTGCTGGCCCCCAGCCTCTTAAGCGAGATGGGTGCGCAACCTCAGAGTCGGTCATGACTGGCCCGTACAGGCAGGGGTACCTTTACCTTTATCTCCTTTCTTCCTCCACTGGACCATACTGTGGAGAGCAAGAACATTCAACCAAGCTGGGTGTTGCTTTGCCAACACACATTCTGCAGAAAACATGCTGGTTATGCAGAGCCCTGCAGCCAGCAGGCCTGGATCCTTGGAATGCAATTATTGCAGTTCTGTTGCATGTCCTCAGTGGCCATGCCTGGTGGACCTCCCCACTCTTCCACCCCCATTATTGCCCTCAGTATGTTCCAGCACAGGAGTGATAGTTGGTTCTTCTCTCCTCTTCTCCCCCTGTTCACCAGTCCTGGGGTTAGGTTTCCTCATCCCACCTTGGACCCTTTACATTCTTGGTCGCTGCCTTTTGAATTCTGCCAGCGTGTTTCCTAGCTGAGAAGTTGAGGGCTCCATCATTCTCAGTTTGACTGAGCACGGGTCTTTCCCTGATGGGAACAGGCATACGCAGTCACCACTGGGGTGTTTGAAAACCTGTTTGCAAATCAGCCCTGGGCTGCTGTTTACACCCTGACTCTCCTTTTTCCCACCCAGTGGTTCACCACCTGACAGACCCAAATCATTCCAGGTGGACCAACCTGGAGTGATCTGGGGTTGTCTTCATCTGACTTCATTGGAGTCCAAACTGGTCCAAATTGGCCTGTCGTGATTTGGGTTTTGGCTTAATCTTGCGCACAACCTTAAAGTACAGTGGTACCTCGGGTTACATACGCTTCAGGTTACATACACTTCAGGTTGCAGACTCCGCTAATCAAGATGACAGACTGAACTGTTCAAACTGCATTGATTTGGATGCCTCTGAAGATATTATTGCCCAATTTGGTGCGACATTTCTGAAGAGGGGTTTGGTCTGTATTTGGTAATGGTTGGATGCAATTTTGAAGGAAGATGATGGGCCAAACCATCCCAAACTGAAATGAGTTTAACCAAATTTGACATGAAATTGAATTGGTATGACAGTTCCTGAGAAGAAGAATTGGGATTTGGTTTAGATTTGCAATTACCTCGGGTTAAGTACTTAATTCGTTCCGGAGGTCTGTTCTTAACCTGAAACACCACTTTAGCTAATGGGGCCTCGATTTCTGTTCTCATCCTGAAGCAAAGTTCTTAACCTGAAGCACTATTTCTGGGTTAGTGGAGTCTGTAACCTGATGCGTATGTAACCTGAAGCGTATGTAATCTGAGGTACCACTGTAGTTTGGAATAGTTTGGTCCAGAATTTTGATTCAAAATGACATCCAACAGCATCCAAACATAGGCCAAAATCCATTCTTCAATACTCAGGAACTGTCACACAAAATTGGGTGGTGATATATCTAGAGGTCCAATTCAGTACAGTTTTGAATGTTTCGGCCTGCCATCTTGATTCAAAATGGCATCTTCTGGCATCTTCCGAATGTAGGCAAAAATAATTGCATCCACCTTGGGAACTGTCACACCAAATCGGGCAACAACATCTAAAGAGGTGCCTGAATGCAAAGAGAATAGACATAAAGACAAACCACTTTCCAAATTATATAGCAGGGGGAAATAGTAGATACAGATGGACAACAGATTTTAAAAGAGCCACGTTTCCTCTCGAATAAGAATGCAAGTGAAAGATGTAAGCCAGATGTATTGTTGATTGTTTGATTTTATTGTCTGCTCTTTTCTTCTTGACATATTCACACCAATAATCATATGTATATGAACATGTGAGGTCCCGTTTGTGTGAAGACTGTAGTCAGAACTGTATTCTGGGGCTTAGCTTTGTGCCAGAGGTCTTGGCTGTTGGGTTCTTAGAGGTTTCTGTGCAAACGCATCAGTGTTTATTCACTTTATTACCCCTGGCAAGAGTACGGATTGAATAGACTAATTCCTATTTTAGCTAGCACCATTAAACAATTACTCAGCACGTAATCACATGTGTTCATGGTGCTATTTGGCCAAGCATGCAGCTACCTATCTTTCTTCGAATCAGTTTCTCTGTCTAAGGAGGTGGGTCTTGCTTTGATTTCATTTTCTCAGTCTCATGCTGAGTGAAGGAGTCAGACTTTACGGCATCTGAATAGACTGACTTCCAAGTTATCTGGAGCCCAGATCTGGGGCAGACCTGGAAAAGAGTCCAGCATTTAGTTAAAATAAAGATGACTGTTTCAAAAGGGCTTATGTACCGTGGCAGAAGTGCAGTTTAACTTCTCTAAAGTCAACGAGAGCCTGTGACCACTTTCAGTGGGAAGTCAATTCCAGATTAAGACAGCAGCCACACAGGTGAGTATGGGAGATGGATCCCACAAAACGTGGAGTGATTATCAAACCAGCCCACCAGCCATATTTTTCCTGTCCACCACACAGTTACAGCTTTCACATGACACAAAATAATATGACTGATTTCTATGGATTTTTTTTTACCAACTCATACAACTTGTCCGCCCTCTTTTTTCTCAGCTCCCTTTGGATCCTTGCCAGATTTGTGACCTTGACCCTTTTAAATGGTCCTTCATGACTTGTGTATTCAGTCTTTTGGTGACTGATATGTTTCAGCTGGTTTTATTGGTTGTTATATTCTCCTGCTATTATTGGATTGCATGGCTATTGTGTTATGCTTGGATTATGATGTGATGTCACATCAATAAAACTATACTGTGTGGGAGCTGGAGAGGGAATGGGGGACAGGGCTCCTTCTCTGCCCCAGGGTATTTCAGCAAATGGTCTTTGGAACATTATCAGATACTCCAGAGAAGGTGGTCTTTTTGGACTGTTTTTATCCATCCCTCTACAACAAGGGGAGTCCACAGTACACAAAGACTAACCAATACTATTACTTGTGGTGTCTTGAGCAGGTCACTGAAATATTGGGAAATTGTATAATGGCATTATGATATCAGCATTTTTATTTTCAATTCCTTTCCTAATGATCCCATGTGTGGTATATGCATTACATTTTGCAACAATATTGACTATGATGTTAGCTGTTCCTACCTCAGTTGTTAGTTCAAAAAGATTTCTGGGGACTGGAGGGATCCCAGAAGCCTGCCTGCCTGTGAACCTTAGGAATGGCGCCCTCATGCCCACAAACCCAGCTTGCTCCATTTGTCTTGTGTAGATCCAGCTGCCAAAGTCGTGCCCCCCAGCCTCTTGCAGTGTGAAGCAGCCCTCTGATAATCTATGGTGCAACCACATTTGGAATACTGTGTATGGTTTATGCTGCCTCTCCTCAAAAAGGATATTGTTGAGCTGGAAATGCAGGGCAACCAAAATGATCAAGTTATTAGGGTTGCCATATTTTGAAGAGCAAAAAGAGGACACATTTGCCGACTTCTGTTTCTAACTATGAATCGCTATGACGACTCTACCCATGAAAAAGAGGACGTTTCCTGAAAAAAAGAGAACATATGACAACCCTATGATGGAGCAACATCCCTATGAGGAAAAGTTGCAGCAATAGGTTATATAAAATTATAATTTATATATATTTTTATAATTATGAACTCTGCCTCCATTGGACCAAATCTGGGCTGGTTGAAGCTTCCTCCCTATCACACCACTTTTAAGCTGAAAGTGTAAACCTATTACTGCTAGAAGCAGAAGCAATCTCATCTCTCAATTACACTCACTCAGAAATATTGCCTACAGAGAATATGGAGACTTCATGTGGAGCCCAAACTGCAGTTACAAGGAATAAATAACTACAGTCCAGACAATGCCAGTTGTGACAATATTGTCAGCATGAAAATCTCCTACATTTTTTCTATCTACAATCAGAATTTGAATCTATAAGTAGAAATGTGTATTGTTAGTATTTTAATAATTGTTTGGATTGCACATATGTCAAAATATTAATTATTTTCAGACATGCTATGATAGTAAAAGCAAAGTGTCTTTTGGCTAATATTTGATTCTAGGAAGATGGTGTTGTGTGGGCCAAGATTAATTTTATATTTGTGTACTAAATAGCTGAAAGGAAGTGTCATTGGAAAATGAATTTCCAATTTAAAACACGAGATGAGATTAGGAATGCAACCCCGGGCATGCTAATTTAGAAGCAAATTCTACTGACCACAGTAGGACTTACATTTGAGCAATCATGCATAGGGTTGTTCTACAGCTGACCTACTTGATCCTTCCCCAGTCCAATGTTTTAAAAAAGTTCTATGACTGGTTTCACTTTTTTGTCAAAGATATGAAAGCTGGGATCTTCCAGACCAGGGTTTCCCAAACTTGGGTCTCCAGCTGTTTTTGGACTACAATTCCCATCATCCTTGGCCACTGGTCCTGCTAGCTAGGGATGATAGGCATTGTAGTTGAAAAACAACTGCAGACCCAAGTTTGGGGAACTGTGTTCCAGACTTTCAACAAGTGTTTGGGGGCCAATTGTTTATTTCTTTTTCTGATCATTACCTAGATTTCTAATCTCTAAATTAACCTGCCATCTGCATTCCTTAGTGGGAAACCATTCAGGGGGTACATGCTGGGGATTTGTAGGGCCAGAGGCAAAATTGGGTCATGTAATGAATATGGCGTATAGTTAAAGCTATGGTTTTCCCAGTAGTGATGTATGGAAGTGAGAGCTGGACCATAAAGAAAGCTGATCGCCAAAGAATTGATGCTTTTGAATTATGGTGCTGGAGGAGACCCTTGAGAGTCCCATGGACTGCAAGAAGATCAAACCTATCCATTCTTAAGGAAATCAGCCCTGAGTGCTCACTGGAAGGACAGATCCTGAAGCTGAGGCTCCAATACTTTGGCCACCTCATGAGAAGAGAAGGCTCCCTGGAAAAGACCCTGATATTGGGAAAGATGGAGGGTGCAAGGAGAAGGGGACGACAGAAGACGAGATGGCTGGATAGTGTTCTCGAAGCTACCAACATGAGTTTGACCAAACTGTGGGAGGCAGTGGAAGGCAGAAGTGCCTGGCGTGCTCTGGTCCATGGGGTCACAAAGAGTCGGACACGACTAAACGACTAAACAACAACAACAATGAATATGGCATTTAATGTTTGCACCATAGGCTACATTACAGTCACACAATAACCTGACCGCATCCATACTATACATTTAAAGCAGCATCATGCCACTTTAAACAGTCCCAATGAATCCTGGGAACTTTAGATTGTGAAGGGTGCTAAGAGTTGTTAGGGTACCCCTGTTTTCCTGCCAGAGCTACATTTCCCAGAACGGTTTAAAAATCAATCCCTCTTCTATGAGAACTGTGGGGAATAGGGTTCTCCTAACAAATCCCAGCACCCTTCGCAGTCTACGGTTCCCAGAATTCTTTGGGGGAAGCCGTGACTGTTTAAGTGCCATGATACTGCTTTAAACATCAGTGGAACCATACACACACACACACACACCATCCATGCAAGTAAAATGCACATTTCAAGGACACATTTCTGCCAGGCTAAACAATCAAGGAGGATGCAGAGCAGGGGCAGTGGTGGCCGTATCCTAGAGTGTGTGGCCTGGGGAGGAAGGAGGAGTGTAACCTAGGGAGAGTTTTGAAAGTTGAATCCCAAACCTGAGGTTCTCCATTTTTGCTTTAAGTGAAACCATGTCCATCGCTAGGCTACAAAAAATATATGTATTGTTAGGTACCCACATTAATTTCTCTTCAGAAATATCAGAGAGCATGAAAAGGGCTGGATTTTTTATTTTATTTTTTGTTCAATTTTTAAATGCAATTTAAGTGTGGTCTTCTGGCTCCTTCTGGCTCCCCAGGATGCTTATTGGTGGAAGACAGAGCATATTTAAACCTATGTATTTTGAGTTAGTCGCCTGTTGTTACTATGCATTTATTTGTGTCATTCAGTCGTCTCCGTTTCCTGAAATCAATTGACTTTGCCTGTCAGTGGGACCTGAGTGGATTTATATCATTCCTTCTGGCCCATAAAAAGAAATATATTGTCATTAACCACTCATTTTTGCCAGCACTTATGGAGCCTGTGGTTTCCTTGATTCTGCCAATGGGATGAACTATTCCCAAGGGGACTCTTTATTTTTTTATTTACCAAAAAAGAAAAGGAAAGGAGTGCTTGTTAAAAGCAAATCTGAACACAATTTTTATAGGAAAAGGCTGCTTTCTCACCCAATATTGCTGCCAACAATTACCCAAGGAGGTATAGAATGCACAAAAAAATGCATTTCAGTTAAACAAGGCATATGGTTGTGTTGAACAGGAATACCATACCTGGAAGTAAAGGACTAAAATGGCATTTTCAATGTGTCCATTTCTGATTTTTGTGTGAAATCATGCATTCAGTCAAGGATTCTCCAACTTTCATAGCGGAAGTTCTGCATTTGGTTACACAAGCCACACACCAATTTCCGACTAGGTATTTTTGGGACTTCTGCAGATTGTTCTGTGGACAAGCTGTAGCCTGTTAGAAAATCCAGGGTCCTCAAATGTTCCATGACACGCAGACTGCCTCAGTTATTTTCAGCAGAGACGGTAACCCCACACATAGGGAAGAATGCACCTTCAGAACTGTGGTCTCCATTGAAATGAATGGGAAAATCATTGTGAGCAGGGAAGCTTTATGAACACCTTGGAGCAGCATCATTTTTTAAGAAAGTGCTGGGCCATAATATGTGCTCAGATAGACTTAACCTGGCTCCATTAAGCAGCCTGTGACTTGGAGCACCTTCTACCCAGCTATGACTGTTGCTGGATAGGGATAGCTTGCCCATGGTGGTTCATGCATTGGTGACCTCAGTGTTGGATTAATGCAGTGCTTTGTGACTGCCCTTATGGTTGGTCCAGATGATGCAGATAGAATAGAAATTATTGTGGTGGCTAGGCTGCTATACACATTTTTTGTACACATTTTTGGGTGGGAGAAATGCACCACAAAATTCAGAGAAGGGTGGATTTCAAAGACTAGCTGGATTTTGGTTCAGAAAGGCCTAGAACTGCCAAGTTGGAAGGGATCCTGAAGGTCATCTAGTCGAAGCATGCAGGAATATCAACTAAAGCATCCATGAATGATGGTCAGCAAACCTCTACTTAAAAACCTCCAGTGAAGGAGAATGTAACATCTTCTGAGGCAGGGATGTCCAACTTCCAAGAGACAGTGATCTACTCCCACTAAAAAAAACAACTGGCAGTAATCTACCCATTGTATTGATCAGAGTTGTTGAGCTTTTTTTGGGGGGGGGGGAGCCTTCACCAAAGTTTTTTTGGTTTTTTGGCTTTTTTTGCTTTTTGGGGGGAGAAAGCTCAAAGTTGTTGAGCTTTGGACATCCCTTGTTCTAAGGGAATCTTCTCCACTTACCATCAGAAGGTTCTTCCTGATTTTTGTTTTGGGAAGAGCAGTTTAAGAAGTTTTACATTTAAGTGTGAACTGAACTGAATTTTTCCTCCATTCCTAATCTCAAACTATTTAGAGATTAAAAGTGAGCATCACCACCTTTGTGATTTATCTGAAGGACCATCTGCTCCAGTGTGAAGCTGTCCATGTATTATGATATTGATTTGAGTCACACTAAAGTCACTGCATTTATTTGCACATGGCAATCCTTACAAATTTAATTAAAGGGGCAAGTAGGTTTTTTTTATTATTCTTTTGATGTGGATTAACAAATTTCAGTTAACCAATTAGATGATGATTGAAACAAATAGCACAGTAACTTAAGAAGGCAGTATTTTTTGATAAAAATTAATGATTTATTTTGAATAAATGACATGGGGTGGTTGAAATCTGTGGTTTAGAAATGTGTCTGAGATGTTTCTGAAATGCAATGCTTGACTAAGAGATGGGGTTCATTTGCTCCCAACAATGCCAGTAGCACTCAATATCCTTTCACATGGGACTTCTCTATTTAAAATCTCATTAAAAATCTACATTTTTAATGGGCAATTAATGCATCAAACAATTAAGCATGGCAAATTGATGAATGTTTGGGACAAGCTCATCTGAAGTTTGTTCTTCAACATTCACTTGCAATCCAATATGCTCAACTGATACATTTTTATTTTATTTTCGCACAGTACATAATTCATATGAAATATATATGTATAAACAATCTCAAAGCAGTTTACAAAAAGATTAAAGTAACATTATTAGTAAAAGCAGTTAAAAACAGCTACTTAAACATTCATGTAATAATTAAAACCGGTGGCGAGCTTAAAAACAGATTAAAACACATGCAAACATTCTGCCATTGGGTGGGCATCTCACTAGTTTGTTAGCAATTGCCCAGTGACATATTTAGCATCATTTGAAGAATAGTGTGAGCTCAAATTGTTTTCTAATTCATGTAATAGCTCTCACCGTGTCCCCACTCGATGATCCCTAAACACTTTGTCATTTTCACTTGGTCGGGAGCCATAGAATTGCATCTGTTTGCTTGTTTTCCTTTCATTGGGTCCTTCTTTTGCTGTTGAGCCATTTCCTTCTTAAGAGGAAAGGGATGGCTGCGTTGTGAGTTCTATTGATGCTGCTATTTAAAGCTAGTGAATAAGTGATGCTGCAAGTAGTCGGTGATTACTCTGCACCCTTCCCTGTAATCTACCCCTTTTCTGTGTTCCTACATTGCTTAGCTTGCTTCTCCCTCACCTCCAACTGACAGCTGCAATGAGACTGCAGAGCTGAAGGGAAAGGAGCTCTGGTCTATGTCTTGAGCCACAGGTCTAGTGGCTGCTGGGTGTTGTGTATGTATACCTAAAGGTGAGAAGGCCCGTTAGGTTGAGTTAGGATTGCTGTGTTAGGTTTGGCTGAATTTTCCTGTTTTCCTCTACCCTCCCCATTCTTCTTTCCTTTTACATCTTTTCTGTTAGATTGTGAGCCTGCCGTTGTAATGCCTGCTCTTCAGGGTCTCGGAATGTGAGCCGTGAAAAGGGACAGAGGGTCACAGCATGCAGAGAAAAGAGTGATGTATATTTGAAGTTATTCCTATTTGGCCAGTATAGTTGCCGTTATTTAGTTAATGTAGTAGGAACATAGGAAGCTGCTTTATACGGAGTCAGATGAGTGGTCCACCTAGCTCAGGACTCCCTACACTGACTGGCAGCCGCTCTCCAGGGTATTCAGACAGGAAGCCTTGCCAAGCCCTAGATCAGAGCTTTCCCGTTTCATGTTGGCGACACACTTTTTAGAAGTGCATCATTTCACAACACAGTAATTCAGTTTTACTAGCAAACCGGAGGTTAAATCAACCCCTTTCCAACCCCAGGAGGAGCACAGGGAGTGTTTGAGCAACACACCTACACACTGCAGCTGACACACTAACATGTCGCGACATACAGTTTGGAAAGCTCTGCCCCAGGGACTGAGTCTGGGGCATTCTGCAGGCAAGGAAGATGCTCCACTGTTGAGCTATACTTTCCCCCCAATTTCCATTGAAGTCTTGTTCTCAATGAAAACTTAATGCTAAATCTCTCTCACACACACATGAACACACACAGAGAGGGGGGTGGGGAGAATCTCCTGGAAGGATAGAGTGAATAATTCTTTATTACAGTTAATCACATGTTCATTTCAGTGACTCAGAAAACATTTTATAGCAAAACATTTCAGCTTCCACTTTCTTTAGCTGCTCTGATGTGATGTGAGTAGAATCCAGAACGTTTGCTATAAGAATGTAAGATCTCTGTTTTCTTATTCACTAATATATCCTCTGTTAAAGTTGTTGAGTGGAACTCATTCAAACACAGCATTTTGTGTACATTAAATTTGTAACTTTCACATGTTCATAACAGAACCTTGAGACATTACATGCCAGGCATTGTCATGGCTTTTAAAGCATCCCCCCGCCAGACGCACAAATGAACAAAGCCAGGCAGGCCTCCTTTGGGAAAGCATTCCATAGTTACTGACGTGGTCAAGGAAGGAAGAGGAATTTGGCTCAGGATAATACAGTCTTTATTGCACAATACATGAATGTCATGGACATGCATCCGAGTACCTTGAATTCATTAATATTATTTTACAATGTATAGGTTTTTTTAAACTGCAGATTTTATTTGGGGGGGAATAGGCTGCCTTTTTCTTTAATATCTGATCTTGTCAATAATTTGGTTGCATACTTTGCATTTTATGTAAATTGCTCAGAGGTTTCGGTGGCTAATTGGTATATGACTTACCGTATTTTTCACTCTGTAAGGCACACATTTTCCCTCCTAAAAAGTAAGGGGAAATGTGTGTGCGTCTTATGGAGCGAATGCAGGCTACGCAGATATTGCTGAAGCCAGAAGAGCAAGAGGGATCGGTGCGCAGCAATCCCTCTTGCTCTTCTGGCTTCAGGGATAGCCACGTAAAGCCTCTTGAGCGCAGCGGGAGCACTCCTTCCTCTTTGCTCAAGAGGCTTTGCGTTGCTTTTGCTGAAGCCAGAAGAGCAAAAGGGATCAGTGCGCAGCGATCCCTCTTGCTCTTCCGGCTTCAGGGATAGCCACGCACAGCATCTTGAGCACAGCGGGAGCACTCCTCCCTCTTCGCTCAAGAGGCTTTGTGTTGCTTTCTTGCTTCTTTTTTTCCTCCTCTAAAAACCAGGTGCATCTTATGGTCTGGTGCATCTCATAGAGCGAAAAATACAGTACGTTAAATACGTTCAAAATTATTAGACTAATCCTTATTTCTGCCGTGCCAGAAATGCACGGAAAATTTCTTAACCTAATTCTCTTCCAATAACATCACCATAAGCAGTATGGGGTGGACGGTGCTGCGTCCTTCACTGTCTAAAAGAAACAGGTGGTGAAGATTTAACATTAATGACGGGACACACAGGTTGGGAGCTCGCCATCCCTTTGATCTCTTCCCCTCCAATGACCTTGTCGTTGGGAGCATCTGGAGAAAAGGTGACGCGGCAAACACATAATGGATTGCCGGGGAGTTTATTCTCTTACCAAGGGAATCATTAAAGAAAGGCTTGGAAAGTTGATGTTTTCATTTATGTGGAAATTATTGATTTACAGTACGTTGTTCTCATGTTTCACAGTTCTCTGCATTAGGAGGATCAATCTGATAACTAGAACTGATGCATTTGTTGCAAAAGGAAGGGGGGCAAAAGATTACTAGATGCTGCACCCAAATTATAATGCTGCTGAGAATTGGCAGGCCTGAATACGGACTGTGGTTTCCATCCGATTAGATGGGACTCTACTTCCACTCCCATATGGAATAGCTTTCGTTAACTATAAGAGCTTAAACATGACTGCAAGTAAGACTAATTCTAATTGGTATAAAGACCAGATTCAGATTTCATTTCATTAGTTTGCTCACAACGGATATTCTCTCAAAAGTGTTCCTAAAACTGATTGTCTTCCTGAGGCAAGAATGTCTGAGACCTACTATTTGTCCAACACTGAGTTGAATGCAGTAACCCACAGTTATTATTATTATTTCATATTTAGTTGTACCTCACCTTTTCCCCCTGACAGGGTATCAAGGTGACTTAGAGATAAAAATAAAAACAACTCAAAACATAGGTGGTGGTGGGACAATCATTTAAAAACAATTAAACGTTGATTAAAACTCTCTCTCTCTATATATATATGATCTACTAAAACCATACAAATGATTGCAATAAAAACAGCACGTCACCAGCTGTATAGCATGTTTTGCATTTGTTTTATGAATGCAATGTTATTGTTCATTTTATGTTGTTTATTGCCATGATATACATTTTTATTAATGTTGGTGGTAAGGTTTTTCTTCCCACCCCTTTCAAATAAATAAATACATATTGTATGCGATGTCACAACTATTGACATCTAGCACAACCAGTTCTTGCAATGATCCTATCAATTCTGATGGGCACATCCCACAGTCCACTGCAGGAAAAATCCTCTGGAATTCTAGAAAATTAACCCCCCTGCAATGTAGGAAGCATCCATGACTTGAGCCAAAGAGCACAAGACAGCCCAGAAAAATATTTTCAGTGTTAGGGTAAAACCCTGGGACATACAAAGTAGTAAATAAGTCCGTGGGTGAGGGCCTTTCTATCCTAACTGAGTAGCCATGCCATGCCTTTTCAAACCTTAGATTATGGACAGGATTTAGGCCAACAGATGTAGTAAACTGGCACATTTTGAAGGGGTGAGAATAATTACAGCAGGAGGACTTGAAAGAGATGTATGAGTTAGGCAGACGCCTCCTTGTTTATTATTATCTTGCACATACCAGGAAGACACAGAGAAAATGTAATGGCAGAGGGCAGGGGAAGGAGTAGCAAAATTATGTGGCCAATCATAGGAGCATAAGGAAGCCGCCCTATACCATTGAGTCAAACCATTAGTCTTCATAGCTCAGTATTGCCTACCCTGGTCCTGAATGGGGTAAGTGTGCCCCTGAAGGACCAGGTGCACAGCCTGGGAGTCATTTTGGACTCACAGCTGTCCATGGAGGCGCAGGTCAATTCTGTGTCCAGGGCAGCTGTTTTACCAGCTCCATCTGGTATGCAGGCTGAGACCCTACCTGCCTGTCTTGCCAGAGTGGTGCATGCTCTGGTTCTCTCCCACTTGGACTACTGCAATGCACTCTACGTGGTGCTACCTTTGAAGGTAACCCGGAAACTACAACTAATTGAGAATACAGCACCTACACTGATGACTGGGAGTGGCATCCAAGACCATATTACACCAGTCCTGAAAGACCTACATTGGCTCTCAGTATGTTTCCAAGTACAATTCGAAATGTTGGTGCTGACCTTTAAAGCCCTAAACGGCCTCGGCCCAGTATGCCTGAAGGAGTGTCTCCACCCGTCGTTCAGCCCGGACACTGAGGTCCAGCTCCGAGGGCCTTCTGGTGGTTCCCTCACTGTGAGAAGTGAGGTTGCAGGGAACCAGGCAGAGGGCCTTCTCGGTAGTGGCACCCGCACTGTGGAACACCCTCTCATCAGGTGTCAAGGAAATAAAGAACTATTTGACCTTTAGAAGACATCTGAAGGCAGCCCTGTTTGGGGAAGTTTTTAATGTTTGATGTTTTATTGTGTTCTTAATATTCTGTTGGGAGCCGCCCAGAGTGACTGGGGAAACCCAACCAGATGGGTGGGGTATAAATATTATTATTATTACTACTACTACTACTATGCAACATCTCTCCTAGATCTACCTCAGGTTGCTGGGGGTTGAAACTGGGTCCTTCTGAATGTAAGGAATGTGCTGCACCTCTGAGCACCACCTTCTCCAGTTCATAGGAGCCCAGGATTACAGTTCACAAGCTGATGGTTTGCATAAAGGACCTGGACAAAATCCATACCCTCCAACATTTTTCTGATGGAAATAGGGACACCCTAAATAAAAGCAGAACATCAAATCAGAAACTAGTTAAAGCTGTGGTTTTCCCAGTAGTGATGTATGGAAGTGAGAGCTGGACCATAAAGAAGGCTGATTGCCAAAGAATTGATGCTTTTGAATTATGGTGCTGAAGGAGACTCTTGAGAGTCCCATGGACTGCAAGAAGATCAAACCTATCCATTCTGAAGGAAATCAGCCCTGAGAGCTCACTGGAAGGACAGATCGTGAAGCTGAGGCTCCAATACTTGGGCCACCTCATGAGAAGAGAAGACTCCCTGGAAAAGACCCTGATGTTGGGAAAGATTGAGGGCACAAGGAAAAGGGGACAACAGAGGACGAGATGGTTGGACAGTGTTCTCAAAGCTACCAGCATGAGTTTGGCCAAACTGCAGGAGGCACTCCTGTCTTCCACTGCCTCCTGCAGTTTGGCCAAACTCATGCTGGTGGTGGGGAGACCCATGAATTAGCTTACAGATCACTGGGGCCATTTCTATGCAAAGGCAGGTATGGAAATGTGTTGGAACTTTGTCCGAGTCATAACATGGGGTGGTATATTTAAAAATGCCTAGCTAATTAATAACCCCCTCCAAAAAAATAATAATCCTGGAACTGCAGTCAGGAGCAGAGTCTGTATCGTAATATAATTTAAATCAGAATCCAATTAGGGATGTTAGTGAACAAGTCCCAGTACGCCACTGAAATTAGTGCTTGGTCTGCAGTGCATTTTCTTATGTGCAGCTCTGCCACACAGACACATTCACAGATTTAGAAAACAACACTGCCTAAGCGTTGTTTTGTTTGTTAATTTCAACGCAAGCATATGCTCCATGTTCCATTTCCAAGTTTAGGCTTATTCACATTTCCCAAGATACTACACTAGTATTGCAACATCTGTAACAGCTCTTGATGTTTTGTGTTTAGCTTGGTACCCTGCAGCACAGAACCTCCTGACAAACAACCAGCGAGGAGGTGCTGGGACAGGGGGATGAGAATGAAATGCTGGTTTTTGTGGATTCCAGGGCAGTTCTGCAGAAAGAAATAGCCCAGGAGGTTTATGTGCAGGAGACCGGATTGATGGTTCCTTGATATATTTATCAGGAAGCCATCAAGGTCAACGTGAGGGACAGACAGCCCCTACCAAGAATGGCACAACAAATTGAAGTGTCCTATTTCAGCACGTCTGCATAAAGTTTATTCCTGTCATTGGTGCAATCAAATTAAATCCATTCACCAAAAGTCAAGAGCTCGCAAAGCCTCACTGTGTTGCATCTCAGGCAATCCAGGAATGATGGAGCCATCTACTGGCCTCTTTTCTTATATGTGAATAAACCGAGATACATATTTAAAAAGTTAGGAGGACTTTGTAGCTCAGGAGCAAGAAGTGTTCAAACCGAAGTAATGGGATCCCAATCCAATACACACAGTGCAGTGGGATGCACAATTAGGAGGGGTCATAAGTCAGTGATGGAGCATATGCGTTGCATGTAGAAGGTCACTGATTCAGCCCCCAATATCTCCACGTAAAAAGTTCTCCACTAGCAGAACAGGAAAATATCTCTGCCTGATCTTGGTGAAACACAGGAGGCTCCCTAACCCCGGCCAGATCATTTGTCCATCTAAGTCAGTATTGCATCCTCTGACTGGTAGTGTCTCCTAACAGCTCTTCCAGGCAGAGGCCTTTCCCATCACCTGCTGTTTGATTCCTCCCCCTCCCAAGATGACAAAAATTGAACCTGGGTCCCTTGGGATGTGTATACTCTGCTAGTCAGGCTTGACAGTGCTAAGCTAGCAGGACCAATGGTCTGACTCACCACTAAGTTCAGTCAAAACATTAGTAGTGATAGTGTATTCATGCAATATCCTTTTGGCTGAGTGATTCACCTTGCAGGTAGTGGTAGGCCTTCTATGTATGCATAGATTTAGCTGGGATGTGACAAGGGACTCTGCTTCTTATAGAATTTTGTATGTTTATGTTCCACTGCTGGTCAATGCCATCTAGCACTGTGCAACTCTAGCCTTCATCAGATGTCACAGTAGGGGAGATCTAAGCAGTTAAGTATAATTGTACAATTCACATTGAAATGGAGAATGCCTGTGCATATTGCTGAAAGAGTTCAACTGGAAAGTTCAACTGAAGCTAAAGAAGAGCAACACTGGAGAATGAGGCGCAAACCAGGTTTGCCATATTCCTTTATTTAAAATAACAATTTATTAATTCTCCAAAGATAACAAACAAAAACAAAAACAAAACAAAACAAATTGACTTCCCTCTAGTCCCTTCTTGGGTTCCATTATTTATCAATGTACTGCATGTCCATTGCACAGTTTAACATCTTATTTAAATTACTTGTTACCCAATCATAACAAAATTACAAGTACTTCTAGGTAAAGGTAAAGGGACCCCTGACCATTAGGTCCAGTTGCGGACGACTCTGGGGTTGCAGTGCTCATCTCGCTTTACTGGCTGAGGGAGCCAGCGTACAGCTTCCGGGTCATGTGGCCAGCATGACTAAGCCGCTTCTGGCAAACCAGAGCAGCGCACAGAAACACTGTTTACCTTCCCGCCGGAGCGGTACCTATTTATCTACTTGAACCCTGCTAATGTATTGACCTGTGCAAAATGCTTCTGTATATATGCAATAAACATCTTCCATTCTTCCTTAACTTCATTGTCGTCTCTTCCTCTTAGTTTCATTGTCAGTTTTGCCATTTCAGCATATTCCATTAGTTTAAATTGCCAACCTTCTTTAGCTCGGACACCTTCTTCTTTGTAATATTGTGCTAATAACGTCCATGTAGCCGTTAAATAAATAAATTCTTTTATTATATTGGTAGTTTCACTCCTATACTGTGATACCTAATAGAAAAGCTTCTGGGGTTTTTTAAAAACAAAGGTTAATTTAAATATCTTCTTGATTTCATTATGAATCATTTCCCAATATTTCTTTATGATTTTACAATCCCACCACATGTGAAAAAATGTCCCTTTGGCCATATTCCACCATCAAAAGCAGTATGCCTTTGAAGAACAGTGTTTTGGGATCGCTTGCAGGTTAGCCATCGGCCATTGTTTGGCCATTGTGAGAGGGATGGATGAGATGGGCCTTTGGTGTGCTCCAGGAGCAGGACTCTTTTTAATAATATTCCTTGAGCAAGACAGACTGCTCCGAAGTTTCTGCAAAGACTGCAGGAGCCAGGAAAAAAATGGGAGAAATACTCTTCATGAAGTAGAGACAAAAGGTATGGGAAAACAGGCTGACAATGATCATGGGATTTTCAACCTTTAGCACTGTGGTAGTTTTAGTCGCTGACTTATTGATTGAGTTTCATTAGACAAATTGATCTGCAAAAAGCGAGGGCCATGCTGCTTGCGACAGCAAATGACACCACAGCACAGGAGCGCCGAGGCTCTCTAAGGGGTTTTATCTTCACACATTTATACATTTTTTAAGTGTTCAGAGCACGAGTAGTAAAGTGTTATTGGATTTGCTAAATATACATTGCACGCTGCTATCTCGACACGAGGCTCAAAGGCGACCAAGCCGGACGCTGCTTCTATTCAAACTCAATTTACAATTCAAATCGAGGGGAGAAAAATTGAAGGAGAAGGTGGCTCTGGGTGGGGACCCAGAGGAACATGAGAAGAGTCCTGCAGGATCAGGCCAGTGGCCCAGTGAGTCCAGCACCTTGTTTCCACAATGACCAAGCAGATGCCTACAGCACCATCATGACTACAGGAAGTAAAAAGAATGCTCATTCAGCTGAATACATTTACCGTATTTTTCGCCCTATAAGACGCACTTTTTCCCCTCCAAAAATGAAGGGGAAATCTGGGTGCGTCTTATGGGGCGAATGCAGGCATCGCGGACCTCTCCGCCAGCAGCGGGAGCGCTCCCGCTGCTGGCGGAGGGGTGCCTGCATGCCGAAGCCTGCGCGCGCTGAGCTCAGCGCGCCCAGGCTTCGCGGACCTCTCCGCTAGCAGCGGGAACGCTCCCGCTGCTGGCGGAGAGGTGCCTGCATGCCGAAGCCTGCGCGCGCTGAGCTCAGCGCGCCCAGGCTTCGCGGACCTCTCCGCTAGCAGCGGGAACGCTCCCGCTGCTGGCGGAGAGGTGCCTGCATGCCGAAGCCTGCGCGCGCTGAGCTCAGCGCGCCCAGGCTTCGCGGACCTCTCCGCTAGCAGCGGGAGCGCTCCCGCTGCTGGCGGAGAGGTGCCTGCATGCCGAAGCCTGCGCGCGCTGAGCTCAGCGCGCCCAGGCTTCGCGGACCTCTCCGCTAGCAGCGGGAACGCTCCCGCTGCTGGCGGAGAGGTGCCTGCATGCCGAAGCCTGCGCGCGCTGAGCTCAGCGCGCCCAGGCTTCGCGGACCTCTCCGCTAGCAGCGGGAACGCTCCCGCTGCTGGCGGAGAGGTGCCTGCATGCCGAAGCCTGCGCGCGCTGAGCTCAGCGCGCCCAGGCTTCGCGGACCTCTCCGCTAGCAGCGGGAACGCTCCCGCTGCTGGCGGAGAGGTGCCTGCATGCCGAAGCCTGCGCGCGCTGAGCTCAGCGCGCCCAGGCTTCGCGGACCTCTCCGCTAGCAGCGGGAACGCTCCCGCTGCTGGCGGAGAGGTGCCTGCATGCCGAAGCCTGCGCGCGCTGAGCTCAGCGCGCCCAGGCTTCGCGGACCTCTCCGCTAGCAGCGGGAACGCTCCCGCTGCTGGCGGAGAGGTGCCTGCATGCCGAAGCCTGCGCGCGCTGAGCTCAGCGCGCCCAGGCTTCGCGGACCTCTCCGCTAGCAGCGGGAACGCTCCCGCTGCTGGCGGAGAGGTGCCTGCATGCCGAAGCCTGCGCGCGCTGAGCTCAGCGCGCCCAGGCTTCGCGGACCTCTCCGCTAGCAGCGGGAGCGCTCCCGCTGCTGGCGGAGACGTGCCTGCATGCCGAAGCCTGCGCGCGCTGAGCTCAGCGCGCCCAGGCTTCGCGGACCTCTCCGCTAGCAGCGGGAACGCTCCCGCTGCTGGCGGAGAGGTGCCTGCATGCCGAAGCCTGCGCGCGCTGAGCTCAGCGCGCCCAGGCTTCGCGGACCTCTCCGCTAGCAGCGGGAGCCAGCACTGGGCTCCCACGGCTTGCAGAGAGCTGCCTGTTTGGGGGCTGGGGTCGGGGGAAGCTCGGGCTTCCCCAACCCCGCGCCTGGGGGGGAAATAATTTTTTTCCTTTATTTCCCCCCCAAAAAACTAGGTGCGTCTTATGGGACGGTGCGTCCTATAGGGCGAAAAATACGGTACCTGGGAATAAGCACTACTTCATTGTCAGAAATGATGCTCATATTATTACAGTGGTGCCTCGCAAGACGGAAAACCCGCAAGACGAAAGGGTTTTCCGTTTGCAGAGGCGCTTCGCAAGACGAATTTCCCTATGGGCTTGCTTCGCAAGACGAAAATTGACGAAAATTTTTGAGGGTTTTTTCCGCTCCAAAACCCCTTTTTCTGAAGCACTAAGCTGCTAAAAGCATTTTAGCAGCAAAACCGCTAATCCCTTAAGCCTTAAAAAGCCATTTTTAGCCCTTAAACTGCCAATAGCGCTAATAGCGCTACTCCGCTAATGGGCTTGCTTCGCAAGACGAAAAACCGCAAGACGAAAAGACTCGCGGAACAGATTCTTTTCGTCTTTTGAGGCACCACTGTACTTTTGCTTTTGTGAAATTAAAAAAAAAAAGTAATTTGAGCATCTGTAACCATGACTGTGCTTGGCCACAATAATAAAAGGATAATAAGGATTTTGTGGCCAGCATAAGCCTTGACAGGTCTGGCATGCTCATGCCAGCCCTGGTGTTGATGCCAGGCTTGTTTTCCCCTGCAGCTCTTGGAGTAGACAGGGGGACCCTGGATTTGGGCTCAGAGGTCCAACCTTAGCTGCGGCACAGTCTTCAAATATTCATGGAAAGCTTGGATGTGGTTCCCACACAGGGGCGTAGCAAGGGGGGCGCGGTAGGTGCGGTCTGTCCTGGTGGTCCCCACTGAGGGGAGTGCAGGGCTGTCTTACCCATAGGCGCTAGGGGTGCAGGACACCAGGCTCTCAGGGGCGCTAGGCCGAGAGTCCGGGGCCCAAGAGTTGAGTCCGGGGAAGAGCCCGCCCATCGGTGTGCCGCGGCAGGCTCTTCTGCTGTGGGCAGCAAGTTCAGGGGCGACTGAGCCAGCGAGATGCTGAGGCGGCCAGCCGGCTCCACCCTCCTGCGCGCCTGGGACTGGGCAACCTGGGCGGGGGGCAGATCTTTGCACCCCAGCGTCACATATGCTTAAGACAGCTCAGGGAGTGTGTGACAAAATGATGCGCAGCACTCACCATATGGCCTGCAGCATGCCCAAGCCACACATCTCTCCTAGTAGTGACACGGTGGCTTGAGCGCCTGCAGGCTCTACGCTGCCCCAAACAGTCACCTCCCCCTCAGCTGTGGGGCAGCTGAGTGGGAGGAGGCAGGCAGACTCCATGGAGGCCCTGCAGAGCGTCCTGCCCTAGCTGACTCCACCCCTGGGTGCAGGGCACGCGTGCCGCCCCAGGCACCCAATTGGCTTGCTCCACCGCTGCTCCGAGGTCCAACCTTAGCTGCAGCACTGCCTTACAAATATTAATGGAAAGCCTGGATGTGATTCCCACATTCTAAAGCTTAAGCCCCTTTCTCCATAAGCTGCATCAGGCCCATCTGGCTTATGCACGATCACCAGGGAATAATGCATCTGCTTGAAATGTGCCTGCGTGTGCCCATTCCGCTGCTTCGATCTGCAGAACTGGCATTTTTGCAAGTGCCTTGTGATGTTTGTTCTGCATTTGCAGGAAATTGATTTTTCAGTGTGACAGCACCCATGTTCTGGAAGTCCCGGCCTATTAATATTAAGCAGGTATCTTCACTGTAGCGTTTTCTGATGCTTGGGAAAAAAAGTGTTTGTTTAGGGAAGCCTACCCAGACATGCAATTTTATTGCATTCACATGGTTCTAAAACTGTTGTTATCTATATTTTTATAAATTTATGACCTGATTTTTTTAAAAGAACTGTTTATTGTGTTTTGACAAGTATACAAAAACTGTCACGAAAGAAGATGCATGAACACATAAAAATGAAAACAGTGTGTACAAGGGTCACAAAAACAGGCAGGGGCAAAGGAGCTGTTCACAATAAAACCAATACAGTGGTACCTCGGGTTACATACGCTTCAGGTTACAGACGCTTCAGGTTACAGATTCCGCTAACCCAGAAATAGTACCTTGGTTAAGAACTTTGCTTCAGGATGAGAACAGAAATCATGTAGCGGCAGCAGGAGGTCCCATTAGCTAAAGTGGTACCTCAGGTTAAGAACAGTTTCAGGTTAAGAACGGACCTCCAGAATGAATTAAGTTCTTAACCCGAGGTACCACTGTCTGCTGTTTTAAAAGTCTATTACTATTGTTATTTTTGACGAATATTTTATACTATTATGCAAACCACTTAGAAATCCTTATTATTGTTTCTGATTAAGTGAGATACAAATCTTGCTAAATAAATGAAACAAACAGCATTGGGTTCATTGAGCCTGTGCAATATCATCGTGCTCTCCAACAATTCCCCAATGAAAATAGGAATGTCCTATTCCATGATAATAATAATAACAATAACTTTATTATTTACACCCTACCCATCTGACTGGGTTGGCTCAGCCACTCTGGGCAGCTTCCAATATATATAACATTAAACGTTAAATGTTAAAAAACTTCCCTATGCAGGTCAGCATTCAGATGTTTTCTGAAGGTTGTATAGTTACTTATCTCCTTGACTCAGGGGTTGCATAACTAGGGTTGCCATATTTCAAACGGTGAAAATCTGGACAGAAAAGTTGATGAGTTTTAATGTATCCCCCGAAGTTGTTGATAAGCTTTTTTTGGCAAATTCGCAGTATTCTGGATATGTCAGGGATCATTCCAGGATGAAATCAGAAACTGGGACGGCTTCAGTAAATCCAGGACTGTCACTGGAAAATATGGACACTTGGAGGATCTGTATTATCAGGGAATAATACATCAGCTTGAAACAGGCTGCTGCTGGCGTCTGGAAACCTTTGGTGCCTGGAAGAAGTGATAGCCCCTGGCCCTAAGATCAGGCAGCAGGGCTGACCTTGCTGACCATTTGAATGATTAACATTGACAGAAAGAGAACAGATAAAGCTTTTAGAAACCAGAAGTAATGTCACCCGCTTGAAGGGTGTTTTGTTCATCTCGGCATCATAAAGCCCCAAATGTCACAGAAATCCCTCTCCAGAATTTCCTTCCTTCAGTTCTGAGCTCTAAGATCAGCTTCTAGGATTGTTTCTTTGCTTTTCTGGCGTTACCTTATCCTGAAACAAATACAGTGGGGCTGGAAAAGGTCCAGGAAGGATCAATGGCAGAATGAGTAAAGTAAGAAGCCCCAAAGTCTTTGGAGTCAGAGCAATAATTCAGGCGCGGGCAGTTAGATATGAAAGTCATCTCCCGATTACGTAATAACATCTTAACAAAATAAAGAAGCTGCTTTTCAACATCCGTGTATTAACCTCCAGCGTCTCCTGTTTAATGCAGCATTGTTCCTTGCTGTCTGTTGTCCAACTTAACACCGGCTCCTTTGGGGCCAAGAAACTATATTTGATGCTTTAAAATCATAAATAACTTTAAGAGGTCTGGGAGCAGGATCAAAGTGTTCATGCTTTGGAAACGTGTAATAAAAAATGAAACCCTAAAACAATAATTAAAGCCACAATGCTGACAGCACAATATACCTCAAGGCCAGGCATTCCTTTGCAGGTGGGGGTGAGCTGCAATCCTGCATACAGACAGCTTGATGAAATCCGATCAACAGTCAACATGATTCACACAGTTTAATGGAGTGTGCAGGATTGTGTCCAATAAGATTAAATTAATACCTCAATCCTAAATGCACCTACCTTGATTTGATTTGATTTGATTTGATTTGATTTTTATGGATTTCTGTGGAAGTATGCTTGGAATCCTGATATAAATCTTGGGCAACAAAATCATACAATGAGGCTCTTAAGGCCAGTTGTATCTTCCTTGCTGATGAAGCTACTTGTGCCTTCTCCGGGCTTTTCAGCCTCTGTGGTATCCAATTTTAAGTTTCCATCAATTTTAGTCAATTAGAATATTCCATAGCTGCTGGGGTCTTCCACTCGCCACACCCCACAACATATGAAATATCATAAAAACTGCCAATTTGGCTTTCTGAAGACCATTGTTTGTCTGCAACAATTCAAGGCAACTAAAAACCAGAGCTTCATACCCCTTCAACTGCCCCAATTAAATAGGGACATTCCAGTTTTGGGGACCATACTCTCGAGAGAATTTTGCATTGCCATGCGAAAAGATCCCCCTCTCCTCCCTCTGGGGGTCAATTTTAGGTGGAAGGGGAGGAGAAAGGAGAAAGCCCCATTGTGCAAGATGTCCTTCCACTAATGTGACTCATTAGTTCAATTCCACTCATCATGTAGCCCTATCTGGTCCTGATTTCCATATGTAATGAATGCAGCAAACAGGGCAGAGTGAGGCTGCACTCCCCCCCCCCCCCGCTGCCCATGCAGGTAACGTTTGTAATGGGAATGCTTGCTGAATGCATTTAGGCTCTTCCTGTGATCTGGGTCTCCAAGTCACATGGAGAGCCTTCACCCACGTTCATCAGTCTTCTGCATTGTGTATTTTTGCCTGGCTGAAAAGTGTTCTTGAAGTCTGATCACGTATCTTCCTTGCTTGAATGCAGGCCAGAGAGGAGGGTGCAAATGTGAGTAGGAAAAGTAACTTACCTTACAAAGGTAAAGTGCTGCCCACTTTTGCCTCTGCCCAACCACAACACTGGCACACATCCTCTGGAATGTTTCCCAGATGGAATGTGGCCCCCAGTCTGAAAAAGGTCCCCCATCACCTGCATCATTAAGCATGCATTTTCCACATTTCATAGCAGTTTTCATTATATTCTATTATAATCGCTGTAGGCTACTATAGTAGGTATTGGTTGAAAAGCGAGATGTTACAGTAAAAGTCCACAGAGAAGTCAAAAGCAATAAAACCAGCAGAGTATATCTTATTTTGTTGCCTTTGAGATTTTTGTCTGTTTCCATCCATGCACAAGTATGGGTTGTGGGTGTTTCTTAAGCTGACTTCATTGCTTTCCATTTAAAGCCATAGTTCTGGAAAGGTTTGTGAAAGACTGTAATGCCAAGTAAAATTACACCTGCACAATGGAAATCAGTGAAGGTGCGGTTGTCTGGCCTAAGTGACTGGTTAGTCCTTGCCTGCAGTACTATGCCCAATACTAGGCAGCATGCTGTGGAAACAGCATAATTTCTTTTGATTTGGTACATCCTACTGCGATCAAAATGATACCAGGCTTCAAAGATCTGTATTATGAAAAAGGAGACTGGAATAGCTGAATATATTGCGACAGGACGGGGAGGGGGCTTCAAAGTGATCCAAGCAAGATTCGTAACGATGTAATGGAGATACAATGAAATCCAAGAAGAGTCCTTACAACTAAGAGAGAAGAAGAGAGAGCAAAAACTCAAAGGCGTACATGATAGATTGTTGTCTAGAAATTAGGAAAGACAGTGAATAAAAGATCAGTTTTATAGATCACTCGCAAAAGGGCAAGCTGGTCATGAAAGATTGAACTCAAAGGAGTTATGCTGGGATGGAGAGCAGAACGAAGGGACTCAAGAGACTGCTGAAGTTCAAAGACTGCAGGTAGGTGAGGATGGAGGAATGTACCATGTAGAAAGGATGCTCTGTGTTTTTTTGTGCAACTCAAGGTGCTCCAATAAGTCCCTTTAAAATTCTTGGCAGCCGAAACACAGCTCATTGGGCTAAATAGCATCTTCTTGTTCAGCCTGCCTTTGATGAGTTATTTAAGGATGCATTCCTAACCCTGTCTACTCCAAAGTAAGTTTCATTTCATTCAACAGGGCTCATTCCCAGGTAACTAGGCTTAAGGATTGCAGCCTTAGTTTCTTTGCCTGTTGTTCCTCAGTTCCTAGCTTGATTGCCATTAGGAATGTAGGATGCAGCCAAATCCCACACCAAATCCCACTACTCATTCATCTGGCTCAGTGCTGCCTACTCTGATTGGCAGGGTCTCTCCCTATTCTACCTGGAGATGCCAGGAAATGAACCTGGAAGCTTCTGCATGCAGAGCAGGTGCTCTAGCCTCTGAGCTGTGGTCCTTGCTGCTTTTTTATATTGACTCATTTAGGAATTTCTACCCCACCTTCTGGCCACAAAGCCCTCTAAGTGGCTTGTGACAGATAAAGAACAGTGCAGGATAAAATCAAGCATTAAAAGGAAGTAATTCCTAAGAGGAAGTGTGCATTCACCCTCTTATGGGGAGAAAAGAAAGAAGAAACTTCAGTGGCACCCCAACAAAATGCTCTTTGCAAGGACCCATCTATTGAGACACACATACACATACACACAGGGGTGGCCCATCCCTTCCACCACCTGAAGTGAAATGGAGAAGTTCTGCTCCAGCCATCCCCAAGGCTTGCACAGTGGCAACTTCCAGCAAGATCTTGTGGATTTTTTGTGGGATCTCATGGAGCTTTCAGAAGATCTTGCTGGAAGCTGCTTCTGCCACACAATCCCAGCAGGGGTGGGTGGGTACCCGAGGGACTCTGCCACCTGAGGCATCTGGTTGAGTCCACCTCATGGGTGGGTCAGCCTTGTGTATATAAATCAACATGAGAAGGGGAAAGGTGCCTAAGAACCGCCCATAAGAACCTCTTCTCTCACACAACCCACTCTAAACATGTGGCATAAGATAATGCAGCATCTGCAGGGCATATGACACAATACTGATTTCCTCCACACCGGAAAGAAGGCTCATGAGATAGAACTGGAATAAAGGTTATATTTATTCAAAGATTGGAGCAATGAAAAACCACTATTAAACCAATAAACCAAATTCAAAGAAGTACAGGCAGGTGAGGCTCTGGTCACCTAATGGGTACATAGCTGTTAACGTTTCCCTTTTTTTAAGGGAAAGTTCCTTATTCCGAATAGGATTCCTCGCAAGAAAAGGAAAAAGTTGACAGCTATGAATGGGTACCACTCACCACTGTTCCAAACAGGGCTGCTATTTCTTTCCTGCATCTTGCATGACCAGCAAGGATTATGGCACCCCACTCATGCGGACTAGCTATACCTTTGTTAATGTCATCTAGTCCCTTGATCTGCTCAGAACAAATGTCTTCCTCTCCCTTTCAGCACATACCTTTTTTGCAGCACAGTCTGAAGCAAGTTTCATTGATTGCAACAAGGCTTGTGCCAAAATAAATGGGTATAAGACTGCAGTTCTGTGTCCCATCTCTCCATTCCGCTGGAACTCCTCTCAAAACTCTAAAATTGCATTCAGATAATGTAGCCCTTCCTCATTGATTTGCACACACGCACAAAACAGTAACTTTGATGTGTTCAGAATTCACAGCGGTTACCTGAAATGCACCTTATTGATTTGATTCCTAAGCAGTTTCATAAAAAAATATTAAGCTGGCAAAAATACAGTTGTATCTCTACAGCTCTGGGAAGAAATTACTGCATGTTTGCACTGCCACTGGGAGCATAATTTTGAATTTAATCATGCTTACATTTGTGAAACATCCTGGATTATGCACAAATTTGCTAGTATGAAACAAAGGGGGAAATCACAATTCAAGAACAGTAGGAGTATGTGAATAACAACAGTCTGGTTTCACCTTAGTTCTTCTTGAAAATATTGATGGAACACTTTGGGTACAATATAAAGCATTTTTGGTTATGTAGTAAAAAGCTACAATCAAGATGAAATTACATTGAGAGAACTGATTAATGCACTCAGAAGTATGCTTTTAACATCTAAAAATACATTTGTGAATGTCATCTAGATGCATAGCGCGCGCGCGCACACACACACACACACACACACTGTTTGCTGGGGCTATGTCTCTTTCACAAACTGTCATTATGCACTTAGACACCCCACACCAAAAATGTCCTTGAGTATAAGGACATTTTAGGAATGTGCTTCTGTTAGCAACTTTTGTCCATCTAGCTCAGTGTTATCTACAGTGCACTGACAGACAATGGCTCACTGGGGTTTCTTATAGGGATCTCTCCCAGAGCTCCTGGGGATTGGACCCAAGATGCTCTGCCACTGAGCCACAACCTATCATCTATTCTGAATGCATGCCTCACGGTATGGTCCAATGACATTGCTATGTCCAGATTATCACTCTTCTGTAGCTCCACCTGCAAAAAACAAAGGGCACCAATACAGTGGAGAAGGGGGAGAAGATACACTTCTTTTTAGATAAGCAGCTACACTAACTTCTTCTACCATATGGGCTTTGCATGAAGCTTGCATTCTGGATCATTGTACATGTCGTCGGTTGCGTGTAAGCCCATTCCACCCTTGTCTAGGGCCAAAAATGATGTACACATTGGCAGTCACATGTCAATTGACTGTGCACAAAATGTTCGCCACCTGTATAATCTGGAAGATGTCATGCAAAACCCATTTGAGGTGGCCCCATGCTGTAGGTGGTTTGCACTCTAACAGTCCAAGCATTCATCAGTTTCCTTGTTTGGACGCAACTGGAAACTGGAAGTGTTGTGGTGTGGTGCATGAGAAGTGTTGTGGTGTGGTGCATGAGAAAAGGAAGAGGGGAAAGTGAATACTCATTCCCAGTTTGAACTTGGTTTCTCATTAATCACCCTCTTGATTTCCAGACTCTTTCAAGCACCCAGCCTTTCATGAGTGCTTCTGGATTCACCATCCCCATCCCAACACCACCAATCTCAGAGCCTTCTGATTCAACCATTTAATCCTCTGTCACTCTTTTGTAGCTCAAAGCCAATTTCTTTAAGCATCAGAGGAAATAAAAGAAACTGAGCGTGAATCTGGTCATTTTCAAAGTGCCCCCTGCAAATTTGCATCTGTCCTGTACCATGGTTGTAAACTAATGAGGCTACCTCTATCCTCATCTTGAAATAGCAATTAAATAAAGAGCTTTCTGCCTGATGTAAAGTTATACTGGGGGTGGGGGGGACAGTCAAATGCTTTTAAACTATTGTGATTTGCACTAGGTTACTAAAAAGATTTGTGTTTCTTTCATTGAACTGTTTTAGTGGCATGCCTCTTCAGTGGGAAAATGCAAGCACAGAGGTAGAAGTGTATCTTATCGGGGACATGGATAGACTAGAGCTGTGAACAATCCTTATATTGAGTGGATCCGACCTCAAAGCAGGTGGGCATGCTGATGCTTTCCTTTGTCTTGCAGGTTGATCTCTCCTTCCTGAAATCAAAGGAGTAAAAGTGTCTGCTGAAAAGCAGCTCACCGGCTATATTTGCCTGCAGTGTGCATTGGATAAAGGAAGCTTGCTCCATACTTCTTGAAAAGGTGTATGTTGATAACATGCTGATAACTTGTGAAAAGTGCAGGGTTGCAGCAGCTAATGTGTTAAGAGGATATGAAGTGGTCCGTACCCCTGCAATGCCAAAATCAATGGCAACTTTGCTTATTCTACACTAGGATCGTCAGGCACAATAATCTGATTTTCATTTAAAATATTGGATCATAGTGCATTGACTATATAAACATTTTTTTTAAAAAAAATCACTCAGTGGGGCAGAAATCTACATTAATGAGATTTGCATGTAGGAAGGGAAAACATAAAACATTTTTTTTAAAAAAAAATCAGTGTAAAACAAAAGATCTTTCTGCAAAGGGAAACAAAGTTTCGCTTTTTATCTAAACAGAAGTAGGCTTCGTTGCTGAGACAATTAACATGTATAAAAAAACCAATTAACTTTGAACTAGCTGGATATTCCTCCCACCATGACTCCCCAAAAAAGAGTTTCTTGGGAATAAATTCTGAGCCATATTTGAAGGGAGCACTTGAAGTGAAGCCTTGCTGCCTCTAATAAGGCATAGATTTGAAGACAGCGCTGTGGGTTAAACCACAGTGCCTAGGACTTGCCGATCAGAAGGTCGGCGGTTCGAATCCCTGCGACGGGGTGAGCTCCCGTTGCTCAGTCCCTGCTCCTGCCAACCTAGCAGTTCAAAAGCATGTCAAATTGCAAGTAGATAAATAGGTACCGCTCCGGTGGGAAGGTAAACGACGTTTCCGTGCGCTCCTCTGGTTCGTCAGAAGCGGCTTAGTCATGCTGGCCACATGACCCGGAAGCTGTACACCGGCTTCCTTGGCCAGTAAAGCGAGATGAGCGCCGCAACCCCAGAGTCGGTCACGACTGGACTTAATGGTCAGGGGGCCCTTTACCTTTACATTTTAAGCAGAGAGCAGATGGAGCCAGGTTTTGAGCATTCTCCTGGTTTACAAGGCCCAGCAATATGGTGTGAGGAAGAAGATGGGATTAAAGAGAACCGTTCCAAATTGAATTCTCTCAGCATGCCATTGCGGATGTAGCAGGGCAGGGGAGGAACTCTTACACACAATTCATCGCAATGAAAAAAGATCTGGAATGTAATTTCTCTCTGCAAACTATACAGCAGGTCCCGGCCTTGATATTTACATTGCTGTCTCAGTCTAATCAGCAGTGGAATCATTTGATACATGTGTGAACTGTCGCAATCTGCGATTGTCACTTTTGAAATGTGCCATGCAGGTGAACACAATGAAAAGGGCTGCCGCGGCTTGATCCTTTTGACAAGCGCTTTCCATGTTTGCATGATAAGATATTGAATCACTGTTTAATCGCAATGTTCCAGAAAGCCCATAAATATGCATGAATTTATTAGCTCGTCTAAGGTTTGATGCAGAGCAGCAAATAGGCATAATAGTTTTCATCAAAACAATGCAAAATATAGTTCCCATAAAACTCAGGAATGTTGGCATCTCTTAAACAGTTTTTGTTTTTTATTTTCCTCTTTCATACTAATGAAGGCTAAATGTTTGATGCAACAGAATGCAGTGTTTCTCCCATTTTAACAGCCATGCAAAGTATGAATAACACTTTGATTTGGCACACAGATTTATGCTGTGGCATAAACTATATTGGCATCCTATATGAGGACAATAGGACAATGCTATACAGGTTTTTTTACCACCCAGTTCTCCTCTAGAAAAGATTTTGTAAACTAGATTATTTTTTTATATCCAGTGCTTGCTACAGCTGATCAAACCTGTTTGCTCCTCCCAGAAGTCATTCCTCTTCTGGTTACTGTGGATGCATGACTTGATTGCCCATCTCCAGACACTGTCCCTGTCTGCAAGGTGTATAAAATAATGGACCTTGAATTTGGCCATTAACACATGCAGATCTGTGTAACCATTTGGCCATTAACATATGCAGATCTTCATAAGCAGAAGTGTTGCATGCTGTTGATGGGAAGCCCACACTGCCAGTATCATCATGGGAATTTCTTGGCATGCTGGGAATGTGCTGCATGGGCATTGCTAGTAAGACCACTGTGCTGAACTTTACCCAGAAAATTATTGAGGACCGGCCACTCTTGGATGTGGGAAGCAGAAACCCATGATTACTATCTTGTCTGTTCCGTATGTGGATTCTTCTCTCCCTTTTGCATTCTCAAAATATTTATTTTAAGTAAGGAAGCACCTGAGAACCATGTTATAAGTAAGAAATGAATGTCACTTTCTACAGAAAAGAACTGATGGTCTCAATGGACTTGTTTGGTACAGGTGTGCTAAGCCTGAACCATCCATGAAGATGAATGACACCTAGCTACCTTAAATGAATTTGAATCTCCAGGGCCTAATGAGCTGTACCCAAGAGTACTAAAGGTGTAATCTCAGAGTAATATTTGAAAATTCTTGGAGAACAGTAGAAGTCCCTGGAGGCAGGCAAATGTCTCCATCTTCAAAAAGGAGTAAAAGAAGACCTGGGTAACTACTGACCAGTCAGCTTGATGCTGATACCAGGATAGGTACTAGAACAGATAAATAAACACAAGCACAACATGACTGTAACAGATTGGAGAGCTGGGCCCAAACTAACCAACTGAATTTCAATAGGGATAAATGTGAGGTTCTGCACTTAGGCAAGAAGAACCAGCTACACAAATATAACATGGAGAACAACTGGCTTGCCAATAGTACATGTGAAAAGGATCTAGGGATCCACAAGCTTAACATGAGTCAACAGCAGCATAAAAAAGCTAATGCTCTTCTGGGCTGCATCAACAGTAGTCTAGTGTCCCAATCAAGAGAAGCCGCAGTATCACTCTGACCTGCCTTGGTCAGACAACACCTGAAGTACTGTGTCCAGTTCTGGGTGCCACAATCTAAGAAGGATGTTGAAAAGCTGGAACATGTGAAGAGGAGTGTGAACAAGATGATCAAGGGTCTGGAAATCAAGCCTTATAAGGAACAGTTGGGGGAACTGGGTATGTTTAGCCTGGAAAATAGGAGACATAACAGCCATCTTCAAATATCTAAAGAGCTGTTACATGAAGGATGAAGAAAGTTTGTTTTCTCCTGCTTCGGTGGGTATGACTTGAACCAATGGCTTCAAGTTACAAGAAAGGAGATTCTGACTAAACATCAGAAAGAACTTTCTGGTGGTAAACTCTATTCAATGGTGGAACAGATTCCCTTGAAAGGTGGTGGATTCTCCTTCCTTGGAGGTTGGATAGCAGTCTGTCATGCATTGTAGGTGGCTGGACCAAATGACCCTCACAGTCTCTTCCAACACTACAATTCTGTGATTCTTTGATTCTTTGGAATGATCTCCAAATCTCAGATCTGTGGGCCCAGTAAATGTTATATATCTCCTGCTCCAGACAGCACCTTCTAAATTCCCTATTTTGTTTCACTAATTCCAAGCCATTTTACCTATTTAAAAATGTGTTTTCAGCATATTTATTTTGTGGTCAATGCTATGATAACAATGGGGAAGACCCCCAAAGACTTCATTGATTCAGGTCAATACAAACATCTGCAAAGTCCATTATTCTAAGATTAATTTCCTCAGTTAAATATTATTCCACCCACTAAGCAAGTACTGCAGTTAAAATAAACAGCTCTTAAAACGAAACATGAACATCAAAGTTAGAGGTCTATGCATATTTGCAGCGAGACACTTTGGGAGCAAATCTTATCCCGTTAACTGCATCTTCAACCAATTATTCAGTGCTTTAACAGGTTATGGAACGCAGGTGGCGCTGTGGTCTAAACCACAGAGCCTAGGGCTTGCCAATCAGAAGGTCAGCGGTTCGAATCCCTGCGCCGGGGTGAGCTCCCGTTGCTCGGTCCCTACTCCTGCCAACCTAGCAGTTCGAAAGTACATCAAAGTGCAAGTAGATAAATAGGTACTGCTCCAGTGGGAAGGTAAACGGCGTTTTCGTGCGCTGCTCTTGTTCGCCAGAAGCAGCTTAGTCATGCTGGCCACATGGCCCGGAAGCTGTATGTCGGCTCCCTCGACCAGTAAAGCAAGATGAGCACCGCAACCCCAGAGTCGTCTACAACTGGACCTAATGGCCAGGGGTCCCTTTACCTTTTAACAGGTTAATCATAGAATCATAAGAGTTGGAGGAGTCTTGTAGGCCATATGCTTCTCATTCCAACTTCTCATTCCTAGAAATCCAGAATTAGAACATTCCCATCAGATAACTGTTCCAGACTCTGTGCCCCTCTACAATGCTTGATTGTACTGAAGCACCTAAATAAATAGGACTTAGTGCTTAATTTCAGCTGTTTAGAAATTAGTGCCTGATTTTCAATTTTCATTTTCCTCTTCCCTCCATGCTGTCTTGTGTGTCTTGGATTCTTTGTTTATTTGTCTCCTTGTTTTTTAGACTGTAAACTTGTGGGTAGGGATTGTCTTGTTTTGAGTGTGGTAAGAATTCTTACCACAAGTGTATGTGAACTGCTCTGAGAGCCTTCTTGGCTGAATATGCTCTAAACAAACGAAAACTTCAGCTGGATCATACCCTGTGTGCATTGCCTCACACAGAGCTGAGTAAAAACAGGGGAGAGGCAGGCAGGAGCCGAATCCCTTCCTTTAATGGATGCAGAGGAACAGCAGGCAGACAGAGCAGATTAGCAGCTCCTTGACCTGCCTGCCACATGGTAATCCTGACTTTCTTTCTCCGAGAACATCATAGAGGCAGCAGGTCAAGTGTAGCTTACTGGCGGCAGCAGAATTAGCTTCAGTGACTCTAGAGAACTGCTAGAGAACGAAGGACTAGTTTACTTACCCTGAGGAATGATCACTGGATCAGCAAGACCAGGGGCTTTTTTTCCAGCCGAAACTCACTAGAACTCAGTTCCAGCACGTCTCAGGTGGGTGCCATTGCCATTATAAGAGAACAAGGAAGGTGTTCATAGTAAGTTCTGGCACCTCTCTTTCTAGAAAAATAGCACTGAGCAAGGCTATGATTGAAGAGCAGAAATGGGAGGGGAGCATTATGGACCACCCATGCTGCACTAAATCTGGATCCATCACACAAGATTGATCCTAATATTCAGCATCTCAGCTAGGGATGGAAGAAACTGCCAATTCTGGTTCTCTGCATGTCTCATTTCTCCAACCTTAAATTCAGTTTTCCACTTTCCTTATACAATCCAGCGAATATATATTTTTTAATCCTCGTGTAAATCCACCAGCATTTTCCCCTAACACATTTTCATGCAGTTTTGACTAATATACACATTTTTGAAAAGCAATTTCCCCTAACAATGCAGTTCTGTATGTTATTTTCACTAATACATGAATTCCGTATGCCTTCTTTACACTAGTAAAATAAAGCTGAAAAAGTGTGAACTTTGAAGGATGGTAGTATTTCGGTTTGCAGCTCTTTCCAGAAAATGTGAATTAGGTAAGTTTGCATTTAGCTGCAAAGTGAATCAGATTTCTCCTCCATCCCTAATCCCTAAGCTATGATGATATATTTGCCATTACCACATGGCAAAGGCACGCACCCACTTGGAGTTTCTTGGGGCAAATTCAGACCTGAGACACAGCATGGCTGAGAGAATATGATGCTGAATATTGTTAACAGGTTATAAAAGGCTGCCCAGAACTCCCAACCATTATTAGCTTTCACAGGGAAGTGTCAATGATAGGAGAATGTCAGGGACTGGCTGGATGAGGAGGAGGGGTGGAAGCCTGACCAAAAGCCCCCCAGGGAAAGCACAGTGGGAGAGGATTTGGATCCTGGATCCTGGTAGTGGGAAACTGGTCACACCCCAGAGGAGGGGATGAGCTGGGAAGTACTGGAGGCTGGGAGCTTGGAAGAAGATGAAGAGGAGCTAATAGGCAGGTGCCCCAGCACAGGGCAAGGACAGGCATCAGACTTGGCAGTTCTACCACAAAGCCCCTTTGACAGCTTCTCTGCTGATAGCATGCAAGACCCATCCCACCTCCCAGAGTGAGGCATTTATTGCATGTTGCTGAGCAAAGAGCTAGGCAGACACAGAGAGTGTCCCTTGGAACTCGCTGTATACCAGGGGTCAGCAAACTTTTTCAGGAAGGTCGGTCCACTGTCCCTCAGACCTTGTGGGGGGCTGGACCCACCCTCTCCCGAAAGCATACCCCCTCTCCTGAAAGGAACCCCCTGCCACCACTCACGTTGTCGCCGCCACCTCGTCTTCGGCAGCATCGTTGTCGTTGTCTGCCTCGGCCAGGGGTCCACAGGGTGCAGAGCCCATGCCGCTGGCCTAGGCGGTGGAGGCAGCCTCCTGCTTGGCTCTTGGCCATGCGCAGCCACTTCAGCTGGAAGGAAGGGGTGTCACCCAGAGACATCCATGGCTTTGGATTAGCTGCAGGAGCTTCTTGCAGCCAATCCAAAACCGTGCCAGTATCATGGAAGTCAGTCCCTGCACGGCGAGGCGTCTGCGCCACACCGGTTTAGCGCGGGGACTGACCAAGCGGGCGGCAGGGTTTGCAAGGTTCGCAGACTGGATTAATGAGCCCGGTGGGCCGCATCTGGCCCCTGGGCCTTAGTTTGCTGACCTCTACTGTATACAGAGGGAAAGTCCTGACACAGAGGGCTAGGGAGTGAAGGGCGAAGTCCAAGCCAGTTTGAGCAACTGCTTCATCTAGAAAGGTGCAACCCTTAGAAGTCTCTGTGTATTCTTTGATCTGCTTCTTTAATAAGGAAACTAACTGTAAGTTAGCCAAGTGTTTCATTCTCTTTCTCTGATCTGCAAATGACCTGTTCTCTTTGTCGGCTCCCTGACAAACACACACACATGCACCATGTAGGGCAAGTTTCCTTTTGCATACTTACAGTGGAACCTCGGTTGTTGAGCATAATCCATTCTGGAAGACCGTTCAACTTCAGAAATGTTTGACAACCGAGGTGCAATGGAGAAAATGGAGAAACACACCTCTGAAGTAGTTCGACTTCCAAGGCGCATTTGAAAATGGAAGCATTCACTTCCGAGTTTTCGACGTTCAGGTTCCAAATCATTCAGCTTCCAAGATGCTAAAAAACTGAGGTTCCGCTGTACTTCTTAAATAAATCATACACTGGATTATCCACAATAATAGCTTTTCCCATTCTTTCAATTCCATTGGACTATAACATGGAATTGGGGTTGGGAATTTTGGGGTGAACATTATACTTGAAGGAGGTTGAGATTCCCCCCCACACACACCTTGACACACAAACTACCTTGTTCATATTGTTTTCTTCACAGCTGCATCCCTGAGCTTCTGTTTTGTTTCCATTTTCCCTCTGAGTGTGATGACAGATGTAACCAAGTTAAAAGGAAGGCAATGCTTAGAAAAGGACCCCTTTTTAATGCATCCTAAGGCAATGTTTCTATGACTGAGCGAAGCAGTTACCCTAACCCAGGGATCACCAACCCCATGGCATGAATCTGTCACTCTCAGCAGCCAGCTGTAGGACAATGCCAATATACCCATTCCCCGAAGAAGTACAATACTGTGTTTTGTGGCATTTATGAGATGTGTTCTAGAATGTACAGGATTGACTGGAAAAGTGGAGCTTTCAAGATATCAAGTTCCACTGAAAACAACAACAACACAACAACACATGAACATTAGACCCTTCTCCAGTAAAATATGAATCTCAACTGGAATTTTACAGCCGGGATGATATTGGCTTACCTAGATGTAAATCATCAAATTATAGGAGAAGATAAAAAATTTAGTGTTTTCCTAGCAGACTCCTCAGGGAGTCTCATTTCCACATGTGTCCTAACCAGAAACTATTGATGATGAGTCAAACAACATCTGGTTTTCTGTTTGTCGATACTGAAGGCAACTCTTTATTGGCCAATCCTTCATCTATGTGAAGGTGCAATGAATGATGTCTGTAGCTTTAAGATCCCCAGTTTAAAAAGAAAGGAAGGCAAAAGCCATCTCTCCAGTGCTCCGTGCAGAAAAGTCAAGGAATAAAATGGCTGTGAAACTATGTGACTACCCTTCACCATTGCCTCTGTTTCCAGGGATGTTACTGGTTCCTAAAGCCGAAGCAAGATTGAGCTTTTTATCACAACTGGCTTCTCTGGTGTCAGCTGAAGACGATGTTTCTTTTAAATAGAAATGCATTTGCAGACCAACCCCAGCTGGTCAGTTATTTTCCAACCAGACATCAAAGGCATCTCAGCCAGGGCTGGTTTTTCTTTTATTTAAGTTTTTAATGGTTTACAATAAGGAATCTTTCAGTGTAACCACCAGCCTGAATAGTGCAATTCCCCTAGGGTTCCATCTGGACTCCTCCAGGTGAGTAATTTGTTCAAGAAGCAATCCTCAAAACCTTCCCTGAAAATGGCTCTATTAACACTAAGTTCCTTTGCTCTTTTTCCAGCTGAGCGCAGGGTATCAAGTTACAGTTCACAGAACTCAGGCATAAACTAGACATTACAGAGTATGTGTAGCTGCCCCTGGAAAAAACAGCCTCACATGTCACCATTGTTCTAGTTACAGGTAGGTAGGCGTGTTGGTCTGCCGTAGTCGAAACAAAATTTAAAAATTCATTCCCGTAGCACCTTAGAGACCAAATAAGTTCATTATTGGTATGAGCTTTCATGTGCATGCACACTTCTTCAGATACCATTGTCACAATTGTTTTGTTTGAATAGATATGATGGGAAAGAAGGTGGAGGGGGTTGTGGCTCAGTGGCAGAGACACTTTCGCACCCAGAATGTCCCAGGTTCAATAAACATTATCTTCATGCAGGGCTGGGAATGTCCCCATGGCTACTTCTAGTGAGCTGTTGCCAGATGGATCAGAGGTCTTACTCAGTATAAGGTAGCTTTTGGCATTCCTACTGTTATGTATTCAGTAGTCTGTGTTTACCTGTGCTTGAGTATGGACTAAGGATTCTGAGCTCCTATGTTCTGATTCAATACATGATATCCAATCACAGGATTTGGGCCTCTGCCATTGGCCCATAAACTCTGAGTCATGATTCACAGCTTGGAAGTTTAGACAGCCAATCACGTTGGGAGTGGAATTGGCCCAGGCCTTCAGAAATGTATATAAGCAATTGCTTTGCAGTTGCTGTTGTCCAGTTCTGTTAGTTCAATAAAGGTTCTTGCTGTTATTACTGTGTCTTGCCTCTTGGGAACCCAACTACACTTCACTTACATTCTGTGTTGAGACCCTCCAGCTGTTTTGGGACTACAATTCCCACCATCCCTGACCACTGGTCCTGTTAGCTAGGGATGATGGGAGTTGTAGTCCCAAAACAGCCAGATGGCCAAGTTTGGCAATCACTGAGCTAGAGAATGAAGATTAAGGCTGCAATACTATCCACACACTTTCTTGGGAGTAAAGAGGATTGGATACAGTTGGTCTTAATTTTGAGATAATATGCCTAGGATCAGGCTGTAAGCGTTAAAAAAAACCACACCAGCCTATGCTTTCAAAAAGTTTCTTTCTTTAATATGTATGAAGTAAGATATTGTGAGTCCAAAGAGGCAGAATCATAGAATTGTAGAGTTGAAAGAGACCCCAAAGGTCATTTAGTCCAACCACCTGCAGTGATGAAGAGGTAGGAGAGGGGTTTTTTATTACTATTTTTCTATAACTGGGAGACATGAGAAGTATTTTTAGGAAGACTTGCCGGATCCACTTAGCAGCCAACAAGTAATGAAGGGACTTGCTACACATGGTAGTATATTAAGGGGCTTTCAATTAAATTTTAGTGAGAGGCTTTGAGCCCACTGGGTAAATTGTCATTATGATCAGTGTTCACTCAGCAGTTAGTGTCTCGAGCTCAGGAAGCTGTTGTAATATTCTCAAACATTCTTGTGAGCATTGTTGCTGCTTCTTCTTTTAAGGCAATGAAGCTGACAGTGCCTGTCATTATGCCCCTTTCAAACAGATTTTCTAAATGGCCAGGGATGCTGGATACTTTACTGCACTTCCAAGGGATAGCAATAGAGGAAAGCAGCATTTACTCCTAAAAACTTCAGCGCATGCCTCCATCTTATAACAAAGCAATATTCTGCTTTTCAAACAAATTGTGTTTGCTGACTGGAGATATAGTTTGGGATGTAAACCTGGCCATTGTAGGCCATGCCCTTGGGCCTGGTTTGGGAGCTCTAGCTGGTGTAGAATGTGGTGGTCCGACTGCTGATGGAAGCATCTGGCTGAGAACATGTACCTGTTAGGATATTCCGTTCCACCTTAAGTAGAGGCATGACTGTTGTGTGTCACATGTCTGTTTACACTCCAGCACAGCTTGCTGGGAACTTTCTGTTTTGTGTATAGCTATTGCTTAGGCTGCTTGCTTGGACATGAAGGGGAGAAGACATGTTTTTCCTTTTGTCCTGATGTATGCTGAATAAACTGCTTGTTAATATGCTCATCACGGATTCTCCCTGCCACTTCGGTTGCGTAGCGTTTACTCTGATGATTAGAGCGTGCTTCTAAAGCTGGGATCGCTGACACTGAACCAAGGACTGGAGATTGCCCGGCACACCGGCCGGTGGGCTGGTGCCAGCTGGGGCTTGCAAATTGCCCCCATTTCCTTGGCTGCATCCCAACAGTACCATCATTATTAAAGCATCTGCATTGGCTGCCCATCTACCACCAAGCCAGGTTCAAGGTTATTGTGTATTAAGTTACAGAGCCCTAAGCAACTGAGGTCCAGGATATATCAGGGATCACCTGAATACCCCAGCTCAATCACTAAGATCATCTGCAGGAGCATCATCAGCCATTCCCTGAGTTGGCTAGCCGGGATAGCTCAGTCAGTAGAGCATGAGACTCTACATCTCAGGGTCATGGGTAGAAGCCCAACCTTGGGCAAAAGATTCCTGCAATTCAGGGGGTTGGACTAGATGACCCTTGTGATCCCTTCCAACTCTTTGATTTGACAACAAGACAAAAACAAGCCTTCAGTGTCATCCACCCAGTGTTATGGAATACTCTGTCAATATGGATTCAGCAGGCACCTTCTGTTACAGTTTTCAAATGCCTGCTGAAAATTTTTTAATCAGTCAGGCAAGCCAATAAGAACACATAAGAGCTGATTTCTGATTTCATCTTTGCTTTACGTGATTTTCATTGCATGGTTTTATGTATAATTGTTGTAAACCACTCTGATTTTTTTTTATGAATAGCAGTACATACATATTTTTTTATAAACAAATAAAGTTATAAATAAAAACTCTCAGCAGAGTGGAAACCCTAATTTTGGGATCGCATATGCCTGGAATAAACAAAGGGCACAGAGGAAAGTGGTCAGGTATCCCATGAAAATGAATCATTGCACATTTGTAAAGGGAGTTTTAAAATCTTGCAGATTGTTCTTGTGTGATCATAAATCAGAACAACTCTCAGACCAGACAGATGGCTACAGTAAATGAGCAAAGCTTCCTTGATGTCAATGGGGACAAGCCAATTAGCAAATGATGAGAACCTAGTGCTGTAGCTGTTATAGTTCTCTAAAGGCTAGGATTACAAGGGCACCATTGCTGATTTCAGTGGAGGCTGGAGAAGCACAATTCTCACCAAGGTTTAAAAGATTACACTCGATATTACAATAAAAAAATTCTCCAGTAGCACCTTATAGACCAACTAAGTTTGTTCTCATATAAGCTTTCATGTGCATGGACACTTCTTCAGATGCCATACACTCGATATTACAGTGTATAAAAAGAAAAATGCTGTGACGTTTAAGATCACTTGTTTTGGTCAATTTTTACACCACAGAAACAATCAATAAGTGATGATGTCAGGTGAAACAGTCAACTTTTGTTGTTGCTGTTATTATTTGCAGCTAAGGGAATTGTGCCCAGGCACATTTATCACTGCAGTATCTACTCAGAAGCAAGCCCCAATATGAGTGTAGCCAGGATTTATTATAGGGACGGAAGGCATTATTTGGGGGGGGGGCAGAACTGAGTTATCTGTGATGCAATTGGTCAGTTAGTTAAGTATTTTTATATATTTACTTGATTTGGGGGGGGGGCACCCATGAGCCTCAATGAATTCAGTGATACCTTTGTTGTTGTTGTTTTGTCGTTTAGTCGTGTCCGATTCTTCATGACCCCATGGACCAGTGCACACCAGGCACTTCTGTCCTCCACTGCCTCCCACAGTTTGGTCAAACTCATGCTGGTAGCTTCGAGAACACTATCGAACCATCTCGTCCTCTGTTGTCCCCTTTTCCTTGTGCCCTCCATCTTTCCCAACATCAGGGTCTTTTCCAGGGAGTCTTCTCTTCTCATGAGGTGGCCAAAGTATTGGAGCCTCAGTTTCACAATCTGACCTTCCAGTGATACCTACTACTAGATAAATAGCTACAGGCTGAATTCTTATTATTTATTTATTTTATTTATTACATTGCCAAACCACCTTTTTCTTCCATGGAGTACATGGTTCTTCTCCTCCCCATTTCACCCTCACAACAACCCTGTGAGGTATGTTAGACGAAGAGCTGGTGATAGGCCCAGGGCCTGCAACAATAGCCCCACACTCCAGTGAGATCTATGGAAACACAGGTGTTTCTGACCTTCCATGTGCTGAGATTGCCCTTCCCCAATCTGGTACAGCCCAGATATTTTGGATTACAACTCCCATCACTCCCAACTAACAAGGCTCATGGTCAAGGATGATGGAAAGAGAAGTCAGGTTGAGGATGGCTGGCTTAGATCACCTCATGACAAGCTGCTCTGAGTACCATAGCCACCAGAAACCAGGCTGGTGGATTAAAAAATGGAATTTGCTTCATGGTGACACCCATTCTTGCAACTCCCTCACAATGAAGGTCTGCAAGGCTCCTTCACTGCTGGCATTAAAAACCTATTCATTTGGAAAGGCTAATAGTATTGTTGGAAAAAATGCTGCTAACCTTTTAATATTGATTTTGATGCTGCTTTATTAATGTTTAGCATTGTGGTTTTCGTACTTTTATCATTTTTATGTTTTCCTTATGGTAAGCCACCTTGCGGTACTGTCTAGACTGAAAGGCAGGCTACATATTAAGTATGTGAATGATAAATTGATGTAATCTGGAACATAAATGGGACAATGGCCATCGCAAATGGCTCCCTACTGGGTAATAATAACTGGCTGGCACAGCTGTCTCTTTGGAGTTCTGGCTACCCAGAAGGACAACTGAGGCTGATTAATGGATCATTAGCTAAAGACAGAAAGCATGGGGCTGTCCTGATGAAATACAGAGTTTGTGTTCTTTCCTTAAAAGAGGGAAAGGCACCATCTTAGATTGTTTCAGGCTTAGGACTGGTGGGACTTTGGCGGGGAAATTTCCGTGCTGCCTGCTCACACTTTCATAATGCCTACATAATTCCAGAGGCATGCCTTTGTGAATAAATGCACAAATCTCTATAAAGCAGCAGTAATGACCATTTCTTTTCCTTCAAACTGAGGAGGAATTCTACATTTATTATTATTATTATTATTATTATTATTATTTTAAATCTTCCCATCACTTCAGTAAGAATGAGCAAATCTCTGTAGCTGTCTAGGTACATAAAACTGGTGTGATGCTTCAGTGCCACATGGAATTTTATGAGGAAAGAGGCAGGAGTGTTTGACAGAAAAATCAAAATGTGGCTTCACACGTATTGAAGTGAAATGACATTTCGCGTACTAAAAGCTGGTCAAGAACTTTTACAGATGAACCCTAAAAGGACGTTGATAGCCATTTCAAGTATCTCCCTGTCCAACTCTTTGAAAGAACTGCGGCTTCCAGACAGTTTCCCAAACTTGGGTCTCCAGCTGTTTTTGGACTACAACTCCCACCATCCCTAGCTAGAAGGATCAGTAATGGGAATTTTGGCCCAAAAACAGCTGGAGACCCACATTTGGGAAACCCTAGTTTCCAGTGTTGTAGTTGCGCAGAAATGCAAAAGTTGGTTGGCACCTTCTGCAAGAGTGGTTTTTGCTTGTTTGGGTGAGTTGAGGATGCTGATATGGCAAATCCCTTTTGTGGTTAGGTCATAAGACATATAGAACATACAATGAGCCTGTTGAATCAGGCGAATGCTCCACTCAGTTCAGCACCCCGCTCCATAGCTGTCAACTTACAGATTTGAAAATAAGGGACCAGCAGCCTCGAAAATAAGGGATCAGCAGCCAAAATAAGGGATTTTGCTATTGTAAAGAGTTACATTCATTGGTAGGATTGATAGATGCTGTCAATCTGGCATGAGGTGGTTGCGTCGCCGCCGCGGCCACCGAAGCGCTGCCCTTCTGCATCCCTCCCCGTCCCCTCCTCTTCCTCCTCCCTCAGGCCACCTCCTCAGCTGCCACCACCGCTGCCGCCTCTGGGTTTGCGGGCAGCGTGGACGAGAGTCTCTCTCCCTCCCCCCCTCTCGGGCGGGGAAAGGCCAATGGAACTCCTCGTGCCAGGACGACGGTGCCAGCACGCCCTCTTTCTCGCGGCGGTGGACCCCAAGCCACTGCTTCCCTCCTGAGCCGGGTGAGCATGAAACCCGGGGAATTTAAGGGACATCATCAATAAGGGACAGCAGCGGGACACGGCGCTGGGATAAGGGAGTTTCCCGCCAAATAAGGGACGGTTGACAGCTATGCCCCGTTCTCACAGTGGCCATACAGATACCTATAGGATGCTCTCAAGCAAGACCTGAACTGAATGTCCCTTTTTCCTCCTCCGGTTCCAGTAACTGGTATTCATAACTGTTGCTGCCTCTGACTATGAAGGAAGAGCATAGCCACCAATGGCTAGCAGCCTCCTCCTCCTCCATGAATTTGTTCAGAGTCATCATCCATATTCTGAATGACTAGCACTCTCCTGCAGAGGCCCCTGTTATAGTCTGTGGGTCTTGCTCTGTGCCCAAGGCATTGCCCCTGTGTAGGAGAAAGGTCATGCCCTACATATGAATGAATCCCAGTGTGCATTGACATGATAGTTTGCTGCAATATGACAATTTCAGGAAGTACCATAGCTGTGTGTTTACCCAAAAGAGGTGCCTAATATGACTAGTCAACAGGAGAAGTCTCGCTGGCATGAGCAGAGGCAGCATCACATCCAGGAACAGAAGCAGAAAGAAATGTAGAATCAAACAACTGTCAAATAATGTGCATTTTATTTCGAGATCAAGGCTGTACTAATAAGGGGTTTCTTGATTAAATTCTCTGCCCCAGTTATTTTAATGGCCAGCTCATATTTATACTCACTGTAGCAAAAATTTCTTCATTTTGACTTCTGCAAATTCATGAAAATTTATGCTTCAGGAGGCTGGTCTTTTTTAAAAGAAAAAATAAAAACCCTATCAGTTCTTACTAATAAGTAAGGCACAGTTGCTTAGCTTTGCCAGTTATGATCTCGCTTCTCCATCAAATGATCATAATAGCCTAATTCCCTTTGGAGGCAAGCACCGCAAAAACTTCATCTTCCTTTTTAAAGTTTTGCAACCTTAATATATTCCTTGCCTGTTCCATCACGCACACCCTCCCACTGTCAAATTACGTATAATGGCAATTACTAAAAATACGGATCTGCATTTTAAAAATAATCTAACATAACAAAAGCTTAGATGGCAATTCCGCAAGCCATTCATACGGTGGCCACCATTTTCTTTCCTCAATCTATATGTAAATCTTTCTGTATTACTTACAATGATTGTAAGATAATTATATACCTTGGCACTATATTTTTGCTGTTATTTTTGAAATATTATGAATAGCCTCATAATCACGAAAAAAATAAAGGGCACAAGTTGGTAGTTTGCTTTGCAAATGTATTATGAACTATTTATGATAATATATTTAAACACTATGTTTAATTTTTTTTTACAGGGACACTGGATCGCTAAAAACCCCCACCACATTTCCATATGAAAACCATTTCACATGACTTTTTGTTAACAAGCACGTCAGTTATTATGATCGAAGACTGGGAAAAGAGCAAAACCATTCAATTCATGGAGCTCCGTTGATAGACTGCCTCCCTCTCTCCTGTTGATTTGCATCATCTGTCTCTTGGCAGAAACAAAATATTACCTGATATACAATTCACACACAATGATTCCCTTCTAATGGAGAAAAAATGGACACAGGAACCTGTCTTATGCAGACCGTTGGTCCATTCCGCTCAGTTTTGTTTATACTGATTAGCAGTAGAGCTCCATGGTTTCAGTTAGTGTGTCCTTTCTAGCCACAACCAGAGATGCAATGGAGGGTATTCCAGTCTGGCAAAAACACTCCAAAAGGGAGTGAAGAAATGCAGAGAGGTAGCAAGCCCAGGTGGTACCTGGTGCGGAATATTTTTTGTCACCCCCATCCCCACACATTGACAGCTCGGGGTAGGCTTGGGAGTCACAGGTGGGCACCGAATGTCCGCCCCCTCTTCCTATGCCTCTGCACCCCCATCCCCGTGACACCCAAGTACCGCGAGCTGTCAAGGGAAGGGAGGGAGCTATGCCACTTTGCCAGGGCACCGGCAAAGCTGCGTATCTCATCCTCTCGGGAGCCACAGCTCCCGTCCGTCCTCCAACCTCCCTCCCTGGCTCGCTGTAAAGTGGCAAAGTGGGAGCCGCTTACAGTGAGCCAGGGAGGGAGGAAGGGGAAGCCGTGGCTCCCGCCTGCCTCTCCCTGGCTCGCTGTAAAGCAGCAAAGCAGAAGCTGCTTATGGCGAGCCGGGAAGGAGGGATTCCACCGCTGTCTGTACAGCGCTGCAGCGGCGCCAGTGGCAAACCACTATGTACAGCGCATGTGCGGCGTCACTACGCACAGTACATGCATGGGACACTGCACATGCATTGTACATAGTGATTTGCCGCCGGTGCTGCCTGAGAGCCGTACGGACAGTGGCGGGATCCTCTGCTTGCAGCTGCGGCAGCGGCAGAGGGATCCTCCACTTACGGCTGTGGCGGCAACGGAGGCATCCCACTGCCATCTGTATGGCACTTGGATAGCGCTGGCGGCAAACCACTATGTACAGCCCATGTGTGGCATCGCTACATACAGTGCATGTATGCAACACCGCACATGCGTTGTACATAGCGGTTTGATGCCGACACCACCTGAGAGATGTACAGACGGTGGTGGGATCCTCTGCTCGCAGCTGCTGCAGCAGTGGAGAGATCCTCCACATGTGGCTGAGGCCCGGCCAGGGCGGCAGGTCAGGCACCCCGTGGGGTGCCTTCTTGTCACCCTCCCAGATATGGAACCCGGGGCACACCGCCCCCCTGCCCCCACCTTGCAGTGCCACTGAAGAAATGTCAGATAAGCCTGGGGCTAGGAGAGAGTCGTAGTTACTAGGTAGAATGTAGAGAGGCCTGGAGAGCAGACCCTCCAAGTGCCCCTATTTTCCAGGGACAGTCCCAGATTTACAGAAGCCATCCTGGTTTCTGATTTGATCCTGGGGTGCCCCACTTTTCCTATTTTTATCAGAGAAATGTTGGAAGGTATGGAGTTCTGCGACCCCTGAACCAAGGAGATAAGTAATGATGCAACCTTTGAAAGACATCTGAAGGAAGCCCTGTATAAGGAAGGCTTTTTTAAAATGCTTAATGTTTTATTATATTTTTATATATGTTAGAGGCTGCCTAGAGTGGCTGGGGCAACACAGTCAGATGGGTGGGGTAACAACAACAACAACAACAACACAACAACAACAACAACAAACGGAATAGTATGTCCCTATTTTCATCAAAGAAATGTTGGAGGGTATGGGAAAGCCACATTTGGCTGGTTCTGAGGTTGCACACCCTTGTCCTGGAGCTGTGCTATGCCACAAGCACTGTGGCTGCTAATCTCAGCTCCCCAGAGATGCTCAAAACACCTGACCAAGTAAAATATACTCGGAGTCGAGAGTGGATTTCATGCTCTGTATTCAGCTCATAGTGGTGAGGAGGAATGAATGTTCCCCCAAAATATCTGCTTTATATACATTATTTACACAATGGGCTGCATGTGATTGGCTAATTCCGGGATTCTCCTGTAGGCCAATCAGGTTGTGGATTCACTTCCACCTGGAGCTGGATTGGGTGGCTCCTGCGGACCAATCATACTGCTGCATTGTTCTAAGACCAATCAGACTCCTGCATTCTGAATCCTATTGTTCTAGGACCAATCTGACTGCTGCATTTTGATCCTATTCACATCAGTACATAACACCAAGGAACAAAACTTAAAGGGGAGCAGGCAGACATTAGTTGGTGGGCCCTGCAAGGGTGCTGGGGCCCAGGCATCTGCTCAAAGTTGCCAGCAGCTGATGCTGGCCATGGTTTTCTCACCTAAACATGCCAGGAGTGGGGTGCTAATGTACATTTCTGCCCAAGCATCAAGCTGAAGGAAAGTCCATCAACAAGTCATCCCAGGACAAACTATAATGCCCACAATATAATTGTGACCACAACACTTGGAGGGGAAGCTCACGGTCATCTTCATCAAAATGTGTAATATGCAAAGCCTACATTGTATTAGTGAGCTTCCTGTTTTCTCTCTTTACTAACACTGCGGCAGTTTGGAAATCTTGTCCAAACCATTCTTTTGTCTAAAGGAAAAAGAAGGGTGGGGGGACACCAAAAGAAAGTAAAAGAACATTTTGTTCTAAGAACATTCAGATGTATTTGGCAGTTGTGTGTGTGTGTTTTAAGTAGACACTCTGAAATATTTCTCATGAAAAACATATGTCAATTTTTTAAAAGATTTGTGGCAATTCAGAGATTTAACTGTGATTCAAAGTGGAGATTCCAAAGATAACACACACACACTGAGGCTGTAACCTCTCTCTAACAGCTCTGGGTGGTTTGCTTTATATTTTGATTTAATTTTATGAATTGCACAAATAGATGAATTCCTTTCTTAATGTGCTTTCCAAAACTAAGAAATGGCTTCAAGAGCGTTATTGAAAAGTATAAAATGTAAGTGTTAACATTGAGGGAAGTGGTTCAATAAATGGTCTGAGATGCGATTATTAAACAAAAGTTTACATTTCCCTTATAGCTAAAATATTTTTCTTAGTGTTTAATAATATCTATGGGCAATAAGATTAGGTGCTTTTCTCTGGGAAACTGGTCCCACAAAACTTGTTAACACACATAAAAGTGATGCAGTTAGGGCCAATGAATTTAGTTATGCAGTTCACCCACTTCAAGTTGAGGAAACATGAAACTTTTCAGGAGAAGCATTCCCATGCATACCATGCTTCAGATGAACAAGGCAGGAATGAGAAATCAAGCTCTGTTTGTTGCTTGCGGACACCACTTAGGAGTCACACACACAAACATCTCATCGGCACACGATTTTGCTCCATTTCTGGAACACAGTAGATCCAGTTCCTTTTACGTGTATGTGTCAACTGCAAATAAGAATCTTATTAAAACTTCTGATGAGGAATCTGAACAGTGCTTTTTTCTAAAAAATAAAATAAAAATAAAAAAGTTTAGGGGTACTGTAATTTTGACTCAAGAAAAAAACCACCATTTAATAGTTCAAATTGGGGAAAATGAAGACAATAAATGGACAGAAGTACAAAGAACATGCATTACCTCATATTACACAGCCAGGACCGTCTTTACCCGGGGGTGCAAGGGGTGCGGGGCACCCTGGTGCTGAATTCTGGGGGGCACCAAATGTATTCTGGGGGGTGCCAAATGTATATGTACTGTATACCCATCCCTCTTGATCGGTGGCAGTGAAAAGCAATGGACCGAAAGTCCCCCCCCCCCCCGCTCTGTTACGCCGTAGCATCACATTTATAACTTTGGCTTTCCCCGTCCCAAAAAAAGTTCAACAACTCCCCCACGGTGGTGCATATGCTAAAGACAGCCCTGTACACACCTGACAGCTGACAGCATCTTCCTACTTCTGAATCTCCCGTTAGATTCACAAAACGTTTAGGGGTGTGCGTACCCCTGCATAATCCCAGAAAAAAAACACTGAATCTGAACACACACCCCTTCTGGTACGTTTGTGCATGCAGGAAGAAAAAGACCAGGGTGGGAGAGGGGCCTTTTATGGCACCACAGAGCGACTGGTGTTCTCTCTTTCCTACCAGGTGTCAAAGGAGGAGATTTCTCCTCTAGAGTCCCCTGGTCCTCTGGCTACCACTCAAGAGCTGAGAGGGCAGCAGTTCAGGCTGCTTGATTTCTCTGGCTCTCTCCCCACTCCAGTTTCAGGTAGAAGAAGAAGAAGAGTTTGGATTTGATATCCCGCCTTTCACTCCCCTTCAGGAGTCTCAAAGCGGCTAACATTCTCCTTTCCCTTCCTCCCCCACAATAAACACTCTGTGAGGTGAGTGGGGCTGAGAGACTTCAAAGAAGTGTGACTGGCCCAAGGTCACCCAGCGGCTGCATGTGGAGGAGTGGGGAATCGAACCCGGTTCCCCAGATTACGAGACTACCGCTCTTAACCACTACACCACACTGGCTCTCAGTGTCCTCTTCTCTTCTATGCATGCCCCTTCCAGGAGCTGGACATCCATTGCCATCCCTTCTTTGCTGCTCTAATGAAGTCATATCACTTCTTCCAACACTTCTAGACTGGTTTGTGATTAACAGCACCCACAGGTAGCATGAGATCTGGGCACTTGGCAAGTTGGCACAGCCTTTGAGAGTGAACAACAGGGACGCGGGTGGCGCTGTGGGTTAAAGCCTCAGTGCCTAGGACTTGCCGATCGAAAGGTCAGCGGTTCAAATCCCCGCGGTGGGGTGCGCTCCCGCTGTTCGGTCCCAGCGCCTGCCAACCTAGCAGTTCGAAAGCACCCCTGGGTGCAAGTAGATAAATAGGGACCGCTTACTAGCGGGAAGGTAAATGGCGTTTCCGTGTGTGGCTCTGGCTCACCAGAGCAGCGATGTCACGCTGGCCACGTGACCCGGAAGTGTCTTCGGACAGCGCTGGCCCTTGGCCTCTTTGAGTGAGATGGGCGCACAATCCTAGAGTCTGTCAAGACTGGCCCGTACGGGCAGGGGTACCTTAACCTTTACCTTGAGAGTGAACATGGCACAATTTGTGATTTCCAAACAACTGTACTTTGCAAAACCATTCATGTTTCATCAACCCACTTCGCCAGCTAAGGAATGTGAACAAACATGGATATACGGATATACATATATACATGGATATACGGTGGTGAAGTTTGTGTATAATTGTACTATATATTAGTGACAATAACATTAAAGATTAGGAAAAATTATTTTGCAGGAATCTGTGTATTGGGGAAATTGCATACACTGTTGGTGGGTGTTCATGATTATAACAAATTAAAATATATATATTTAAAAATCATACACCGATATGGAAATGTGAAGAACTGAACTTGAGATTGGGAAAATAAAAAACTGTGTGAAGCCACAATTGAAAAAGTTGCTCACCCCTTACCAGCAATCCCTGATCTTTGCAAGCTGTTTTGAATTGGTAGAATTTTCTAAGGACATTCTCTCTCAGGTTCCTTTCAGCTCTGCATGGCATTCATTCCTCTGAATTCCATCGCTCCAAGTTGTCCATAGTCCTTGACTATGCATAACTGTTGTAAATTGCAAAACAAAACCACACTGGCGGGTTGTTACAGATGGCAAAAACAAAGAGCCAGATAAAAAGCAAATGAAAGCTTATCGACTGCCTTTTAGGAGGCACTGGTGTGTCTGGGAGAATACGCATAATTAGCTTTGCACACTCAGTGAGCAAATTCAACTCTCTCTTCCAGCATTACCCTTTGTTTGATTTCCTTGTGTAAGCTGTGTATTCCAGGGAATAATTTATAGAAATCAGTAGCTCCCTGCTTGCATACACATACACTTTATGCTCAGTCACCTGTAGCTGCTTTTGACAAGAATATATCGAAATAACATATGGAGACATTACATCTGGCACTGAGGCAACAAGTTGTTTTTGTAAGATAGTGCCAAGTGAGTTAATTGGGTGTTTAGACATTAGCTATTTCAGCACAGAATCTAAGAGGGGGAAATGGCTTTACATATTCAAAGTAAAAGGGATTTCAGCTCCAATTATCCAAGTGTTCTGTTGCTATCAGGCCACTTCAGTTAGGTGAGGTGGCTGCTGCTGAAGTTAATGGGTGAGGATGGTGTTTCGATGAATGACATTACCTCTGCTGGGCTTACTAATTAAGCTTCCTTTGACTTCACTGGAAATTGGGCTGGACCTTCAGGGAGTGTGAACTTCAATCATGTGGTCATATAGGCCACACTGTGATGCTCCATGTACACATCAATGGTGGTTCAGATAAATAAATTCATGCTATAACGGTGAAGAAGAAAAATATGACGGAAAACTGGGAAACTTATAGAAATTTGTTAAAAGAGGAAGGTGGAGAATTCAAATTAAAAGTGTTTAAGGATTTATCAGGAATATTAACAATGTGGATACAATATTATCATTTGAATAAAGTATTCGAAATGGATGGGAAATGGGGAACAAGTATCTCAACTAGAGAGAGACCTGCTAGACTGTAATGTTAAAGTGATGTCTAAAATGTATAAGAAATTATTGGAATAGGAGACAAAAGACAAACAAGTGAAATCTTCAGTGATACATTGGGCAATAGATATTGGTCATAACATAGAAATGGAGACATGGGAAAGACTGTGGAACATGGACATAAAATTTACAGCATGTTATGGTTTAAGCAAAAACTATATGAAAATGTTATACAGATGGTATCTAACACCATGGCAAAAATGTATAAATCAAAATTGAAAATGTGCTGGAAATGCAAAGGGAAAGAAGGTACCTTTTTCCAAAAGTGGTGGTCTTGTAATAAGGTTAAAGCTTACTGGGAAATGATATATAATGAATTGAAAAAGATGTTCAAGGTAACATTTGTAAAAAACAAAAAAAACAGAAGCTTTTCTCTTGGGAATTATGGGATCAGAGTTACCTAAACAATATAGAAATTTATTTATGTATGCAACCACTGCTGCAAGAATGCTATTCACCCAAATATGGGGTGGGGGAGAGATGTTCCGATGAAAGAAGAATGGATACAGAAATTAATGGACTATGCAGAAATGGCAAAACTTACTGGAAAAATAAGAAATCAAGACAACAGACTTTTTATCAAGGACTGGAAATCATTTATTGAATATTTACAAACAAATTGTAAACAAATTAAGACATTTGCAGGATTACTGTAAAAACTTTCAGTTTCTAAAATATATATGAAATAGACAAGGAAAAGATTAAACAGAGTTAATTGGGATAGGCAGAAGGGGGAAGAGGGGAAGTTAAAGTTCAATATGTGAGAATTGTTTTAATTTCTTTGTTGAAATGCTTATTTGTTATAAATGAAAATTATAAATCAACATTAAAAGATAAATAAATTCATCCATGGCAGTAGCTGTCCATGCTCACTCTATACATGTGTACATGTTGTTCAGTTTAATGAACTATTAATGTCCCTTGATATCTGTGCAGATGATGTAAGAACAGAGCAGAAGATTCTTTAAAGCATGGTTGGGACACCTAAGGCCCTCTGGATGCTACTGAACTACACCTCCCATAATCCTCCACTGTGCCATGGCTCTGTGATAGAGCACCATCCCATGTTCAATCCCTGGCACTGCCAGGTAAGGCTAGGAAAGACCGAAACCCTGGAGAACTGCTGTCACTCAATGTAGCAACACTTGATGGACCAATAGTCTGTCTCCGTATAAGGTAGCTTCCTATGTTCTCACTGGCCATGCTTGATGGTCCAACAACATCTGGAGGGCTTTCTCCTATTTCTGCACTGTTTGCACATATATGAACTTTAGGGTCTACCCTAATCCTTTCCTAACTTTAATCGGTCCATGTTTCCAGAAAATAGACAACGTTGGAGATTATCCTCACATAGCTTCACTGATCAGGTTCATCTTTTCTCTGCTTGCCCGCTCCTTGCAATCACCATATATTAGCTCCCTAGAGCTTCTCCTCCCCACCCAACACAACTGCTAAGCTTGTTCTTCAGCTTCTCAAACCTGTTTCTGAAACCACTTCTTTCTTGGAGCTGTTTGTCCTCTTCCTTTGAAAAGCAAATGGGTGGTTGCCTTAAACAGCATCAGAAGCTTGAGTAAAATGGGGTGAAGGGATACTGAGAAGAAAATGGTGGTTTTAAACAACAGGTGTTTGAGTAAAGCTGGCGTGGTAGAACACTGAAGGGTATGTGTGCGCGTCCTCAAAGAAAAAAACAACGAACCAGTTTTAACAAGGGGAGATAGCAGAGTATAACACAGACGCTAACATCAAAAGACTAACACAGCAGCACCTTCCCAAACTTCCTTTTCACTATACTGAAACCTTGTTTTAAACCAGGCTTCCTCAACCTTGGTCCTCCTGATGTTTTGAGACTACAATTCCCAGCATCCCTGACCACTGATCCTGCTAGCTAGGGATCATGGGAGTTGTAGGCCAAAAACATCTGGAGGGCTGAGGTTGAGGAAGCTTGTTTTAAACTGTCACATCCTTCCTTCAACATCCCCTCCTGTTTGCTCTACTGAAACCTCTGCCATTGTTTAAAAGTGTTTAATATTTAATGCTGTACAGTGGTACCTTGGGTTACATACGCTTCAGGTTACAGACTCCGCTAACCCAGAAATAGTACCTCGGGTTAAGAACTTTGCTTCATGATGAGAACAGAAATCATGCTCTGGCGGCACGGTGGCAGTGGGAGGCCCCATTAGCTAAAGTGGTGCTTCTGGTTAAGAACAGTTTCAGGTTAATAACAGACCTCCGGAACGAATTAAGTACTTAACCCAAGGTACCACTGTATTGTTTTTAACTCGATTGGAAGCCGCCCAGAGTGGCTAGGGAAACTCAGCCAGATGGGTGGGATATAAATAGATGATGATGATGATGATGGTGATGATGATGATACAAAATAATCACTTTTTTCCCTTTCAGTTTCTCTCCCTTTCTGCTGTACTCAAACATCTCCCCCTTCAACTGCCTCATGAGAGAGATAAAGAATACAGAGCCCATAGATATTCTGTGTACTTTAGTCAAACCTCTGCTGCTGTTTTAAACCACCATTTTCTCTCTCTCGGTGTTTCTCCCTTCTGACTCCCAAGCCATGGCAACTGCAAGAGCTGCCAACTTGAATAAAATATTGTGGGGGCCCAGATAAGCCCTGCCCCACATAACTGATCACATGATGCAATGCACTCTCACTATTTGAATGGAAATGCCCATAAACTTTGTGGGGGCCTGGACCCCTCAAACATTTTATTGTGGGGGCTGAAGCCCCCACAGCCCTTAGGAGTTGGCTCCTAGGGCAACTGCTATTGTGCATCCTACCTTTTGCTCCCCTATTCCACCCTGACTTCCTGTAAATCCAGGACTGTGATAAGGCACTACAAATCCTCTAGTGGGGGCTGTGCAATGATGTTCTTACATTGTTATTCTATAAAGGGATATGATGGTACTCTCATGTATAAATGGTGAATAATACAGAGGTAATTAGATCTTAGGGTGATATCATTGCTTGTTAACAAAGTCATACTGAGTGCCATATAGTTGAAATATGGAACATAATCCTTTACTACAACACATTCATTTTAATGAGAACTAATTATCTTGCTGCCGGACCTCATGTATATATTGTGTTGTTCTCTTCCCTATTTTCTTCTTTTTCTTTTTGTAAAAATCCTGATTACCTTTCTATGTCTCAAAATCTCAGTATAAAGATCAATATCATTATTCGTATGAAGTTCAATATGATAATTTCATTCCATTTTTCTGGTAATAGACTCATTATAAATGAGAGCTTCCTGAACATATCAACTTAGCAAGTATAATTGTTGGTTATGAAATCTGCACACCACACTTTAGTTAATTCTATCTTCTGAAGGATATTTCTTTCCTCAGTTCAAATATTTATTTTTTAAATGTAGCTTCAAAATTTTGATTCCAGATTTCCCCACCCTCACCCTAAACTTTTAGGAATTCCTGGTAATGTCGAATTCAGGTTTATTCAATAGCTCTTATATGCTGTTCATGAAGTCTTTGTTCCTGTGCTTGATTCCCCCCTTATCGATTATGAATTATTGTATCTTGCTAATTAATTCTTCTTTCTCTTGGGATGAGTCCTGATTTTTTTTTTTGGTGTTATTCTATATCTCTATATCTCTCCACTGTGTCCAATTCTGGGCACCACAATTTAAGAAGGATGTTGACAAGCTGGAACGTGTGCAGAGGAGGGCAACCAAGATGATCAAGGGTTTGGAAACTAAGTCTTATGAGGAATGCTTGAAGGAGCTGGGTATGTTTAGCCTGGAAAAGAGGAGACTGAGAGGAGATATGATAGTCATCTTCAAATATCTTAAGGGCTGTCATGTGGAAGAGGGAGCATGCTTGTTTTCTCCAGCTCTTGAGTGTAGGACTTGAGGCAATGGCTTCAAGGAACAAGAAAGGAGATACTGACTGAAAATTTGGAAAAACTTTCTGACGGTAAAAGCTGTTTGGCAGGTGGAGCAGACTCCCACAAGAGATGGTAGACTGTCCTTCCTTGGAGGTTTTTAAGCAGAGTTTGGGTGGCCATCTGTCATGGATGTTTTAGCTGAGATTCCTGCATTGCATAGGGTTGAACTAGATGTCCCTTGGGTTGCTTCCAACCCCAAAATTCTATGATTCTATGGTTCTTACTGTTGTTACATTTGATGGTTGAGGAACAGCTTTCCATATTTCCATTTTTAATAAGTTCAATAAAAGGCAGAAAGTGCAATTATTGAGCTGGGGGTCATCTAGTCTAACTCCTTCCTCAACCCAGCAGCTACAATGCAGGATCTACAAAGGTGGATGAAACTACAGCTCTGGTTATGTTGCCACTGGTGGTGCATTTGCACAGTGCTGAACACCCTGCTGCCTTACCCCTTCCACTCTCCCTCCCAGTAACAGCAACGACTAAGTTGCCAGAAGGTCAAATAAGGCCTGCTGCCCTACCCCACCACCCGGGGCAGTGAGATCCACTGTTTCACACTGATATTTCCATTCCACAAAAGTATCCTAATGGTTAAGAGCTGTTCCTCTTGCCATGATGATATTTCCATAGCTGTCAACTTACAGATTTGAAAATAAGGGACCAGCAGCCTTGAAAATAAGGGACCAGCAACCAAAATAAGGGGCCTGCAGCCTCACCTGTTCCAGGCACTCCAGTCTTCCTGTCCTCCTGCAGTCTGGTCAAACTCATGCTGGTAGCTTCGAGAACACTGTCCAACCAACTTTGTAACCAGAGGTTCAACTGAATAGAATCTGAATCACATGCACCACAAGGCCTATGCTGCCTCAACTTAAGATGGCTCCCCGGCCTGGCTTTGCACTGCAAAGTTTGCAGCAGCACGTGCAACAAAATGGGGTCCAGCATTCAAAAAACCCCTCAGCTTGCATTAACTAGCCACACACAAGGCATGCAAGCTCCACCCCCCCAGTCGTTCTTAGACTTCTTATTGGGTGAGCAACACAGCCAAGTAACACAGTTGGAGCCTCCCTCCTCCCTGGCCAGCAGGGAGGGAGGGAGAGGAGCTGCTTCCTTTGAAATTTAAGTGACATCATTTAAGGGACATCCATCAATAAGGGACAGCAGTGGGACATGGCGCTGGAATAAGGGACTGTCCCTTCAAATAAGGGACACTTGACAGCTATGTATTTCTCCTAAAGTTTAGCTGAAATCTGAGCTCTTTGGGTATTTGAAGGCAGCTATCATGTCTCCCTTTAGCTTTTTATTCTCCAGCCAACCATATCAAGAAAACAAGGGCACACATCCTATTTATTCAAGAGAGACATACAAGAATTGTAGGCACAAGATTAATGGATAAGATTTTAAGGGCAATATATATGTAGGAACAGCAGCAGGGTAAAGGAGAGGGACATTGATTGGGATACATAAGAGTTTAAATTTTACAATTTGTGAAACCAGATAGGGCTCAGCAGGAAGGCATGTTTTGGTCAAACGCTAATTTTGTAGGAAGGAAATGTACCTTGATGTCAGTTTATGTACCAAATGGATCTCAGAAAGGTTTTGTTGGGAAGTCTATTATAGGAAAAGTTTCTTTTAAAGGCACATTGATTATGGGAAGAGATCTGAATGGGGTAATGGAAACAGAGGTCTCAATTTGGGGCCATCATGAAAACTTCACTCATTATGAACAAAGTGGCTTAAAAACACTGTTATTGATGTTTATAGTCAGGGAATGGGACTGTGAGAGATTTGAGATTTTACTCTCTACCACATTGCTCATGTTTTTGCATTGATTCTCATTTCAAAGAAAGCCTTCAAAGAAAACTCAAGTAAGAAGTATCAAAATTGAGGCCTGAATACTTTCAGATCATGCTCCTGCTACTGGCAATGCATAGGAATAACAAGCAATTATGTGGCAATTTAAATACAATGGGTTAGATCCCAAAGTGATATTCTGTTCATGGGGCTATCTTTGATCTAGTAGAGACTCTGACAAATGGAAGGGGAGAGTAATTTTCAGTATTCACTTCTCACTCAAGTACCCTTCACCATAAAAAAAGGTCTGTTCCAGAGGACTGGAAAACCTTGTTGAACAGCATGGGAGAAGGAATTGGTGGAAAATGCATCTCCTTCCTCCTAAGCATGGGACCCTTCACTGGACTAAAGACTACTCTTCCATGGAAGGATTCCTTCCATGAAGGGCAGAGTGCTTTTGGGTCCATTCCCACTTTTCTCTAGAATGAAGATCTCCAAACTTCATTATATTCTGGAATGATAATATAATGGTAGACTACTGCATATTAATATTATAGGGCAAAGATAAGAGGGCACACTTTAATCCCAACAACTGGCTGCCCAACATTTGCCTAGAGCAAGGCTGGCAGACATGTGGTCCTCCAAATGTTGTTGGAGTACATCTCCCATCAATCCTTGATCACCAACCATACTGGCTGAACTAATGGGAATTGGAGTCCAATCCACATCTGGAAGGCTAGAGATTACCCACCCCTGGCCTAGAGAATGAGGACCAAATCCATGGACACAAAGAGGTGGCTCTGGAAAGGACTAAGTAAGCACTGAAAACCTTTGTTGCCTACAAGTGTGCCACTTCCATCATTAAGAGCTTCTGGAAGTATAGGAAATGTCAGCAGCACCAGGGGAAGAAAAACATGAAAAAGGGACCATCGTGACTACACTGATACCCCAAGAAGTTAATTTCTCCATCGTGATCCTCCTGCTGTACCACAATGTTGATGTATACCAGTAACTCCCAGGAGAAAATATCCTTTTTGCTATACTAGTCTATGGATGAGGATCAAGCAGTCTTGATGGCTAAAGCATAGCAACCCTCCTCCACTAATAAGAAAGAATTCCAGGCTATCCAGCACGAGATTGCATCTATAAATTCTGGAATCATTTGGATTACTGCTGGCATGTCTGGATTACTAAACAAAATAGTCTACAGAGCAGGGCAGATTGTGATCTCTAATGCATCAAGCAGAACTCTACATGCTGACTTTTCATGGCCCAGAGCTGCACATTTCATATATGCTTCTTTGAACTGACCAAAGAAAGAAAGAAAAAGGAATTTGTTTTTCTGGGGACCTTTATACATCTGAGGCCCACATTGCTGCATCAATATAACCAACATAAGAAATACTATTTTGGTTAGAGTATGGGTATTCTGTGGCCCTAACATAACACAGTCTTATTTAGATTCTAATGAAAAGGCCCTAAAATTCTCCAGAGGGAGGATCAATCCATTGGGCAAGGTGAAATGCTTGCACAGAAAAACAATTTGAATAGTGCAGTGTTGAATTCCACCCTATAGAATCATAGAATTGGAAGGAACCCTGAGGTTCATCTAGTCCAACACCCTGCAATATACAGCTGCCCCATCCGGGGACTGAACCAGCAACCTTGGTGTTATCAACACCATGCTATAACCAACTGAGCTATCCAGGCCATGTTTCTCCCTGAACCCTACAAAACTCAGACATAATGAATGGCGATCCAAAGTAGTGTTTATCCAAAAGAAACCAGGGCTCCTGTAGAGTAGTGTGGACAGCAGTCTGGAAAACGGTCACATTAAGCACTATCTCCATCTCCTAGCTTTGAATATTTCTAATGGTTCTGACTTTGGACAGACATTAGACACTTCAGTATTTCGTGGTCAGTAGAGGTGAATGCCAGCTACTCTCTCCTGATTTGAAGCAGATCAGCCAGAGTTCTGACTTGCTGCTATTCCCTGTCACCTTCCTAAGCCATTATTTTGCACCTGCTGCTTCTGGTTGGTGGATCTCGGTGATCTAGGGAAAGCCCAAGTAGATCCTGCAAGCCAAAGTCTGCACATCCCCTGGTGTACAAAAGATGGATTTTCAGCACAAGCATTGCCTGTTGACCCCACCTTTTCCTCAACCATTAGAGGAGCAAGAGTCTTATCTTCTTTGCCATCTGTTTGATCATGCAGTAATGATACCCTACTTCCAGAAATGAAAGGTGAATCTTATTCAATGAGTTCTCTTTTTTATTGTTAAACATGGCAAGGGGGGCATTACAGTTTCCCCCAAATGTGAATAATCCTATGAAAAATCTTTCATGACTGCTGTAGCCTCCTTAACAAACCAAATGTCCTATGCAAATAACTCCTTGGGGGCTAATATGCAAATATTGATGGTTCTGATGATCACTGAACCCTGGTTTTCTCTAATAGCATCTACCTTCATTAGCTTCTATTATCTATGTAAGAAATCAGGTTTTGGCTGTGAAATCAGATGGGCAGAATGCAGAGCATATCAAGGGTTTAATGGCCTGCCTTTCAATAAATTGAATTTAATCTTTTTTAAATACTGCAATGATTCTTTAAAAGGACCAGAAGATAATGGGACCACGGCAATAGAACATACTGTGATCACTTTCAGGCATTGAAACCTAATGCACTGGCTAATTGGCGCCTTGAAGCATGCCCACCTAATATCTGGTGCATGATTAGAACTTTGTGCCATAAATATCCATAGACTAGTTCACTCGTCTCTAGATTAAGAAGAGGCCTGGGTAAGATATTTGTGCTTGAAACCAGGAAAACAAATGCTAAAATCATAAAGCAAATACATTTGAAACAGCATCACTTCTCGCCTTGAGCAGTGCAGTGTGTTGGCATTTAGGCCAGGCCACTTAATTCCAAATGGGTAGATTTAAAGGTAGGGATCAGTAAATGGTCTGAAGGCAAGACTCAGGTGATGTGCAGCTGCTGTCCATTCTTTAGCTTTCAGGCCCGTTTTGCCCGTCGGTCTCAAGCTCCACAACTAGAATGATGATCTAGTTCAACAATATCTTTAGCCTCCCATTCCCCCACTCCTCCACTGCATGATCATCTCTCCACACTATTTCTCTTTACCCAAGTAAAGTGATTATGAACCAGTAATTGAAGGTAATTGAAAAGCCTGGCTTTCACCTTGCAGAGTAGTTTGCTGCCACCTATAGGTAGATTTTCTTGCTTGCACGCTGGATCTGTCTGTACTATAAGGCAATGGACAAATCGCTAAAGGAAACTAAAGGAAAGACTTTCAGAGGGCACATGCTAAGGCCAAGCTAAACTATCCCATGCAAACTTCAAATAGGTTTTGTAGTTTGTGCTAGCAGTGGCTAATCTTTGCTCCTTGAAAATATGTATCAGCTGTTCAGTCCAACCTTGGATATATCTCTGAATTAGATTAAATGTTTAGGGCTGGCACACGGCTGAATGTTTACCAAAGAACTTCTGCTTCAGGTTACACAAAATCAGCGCACATCATTTCCTAGTTGAGGAGAAGCTGATTTCTCGGAAGCCGTGGCTGTTTAAAAAACAGATAACCTTGCTGAATGCTGAGTGGTGTTTCAAAGATCCATGTTATATGCAGCAAAGCAGTATCTTCCTAGGTTGTGTGAAAAACTAATGAGGATCATTCTAATTTGGTCCAGGGCCTAAATGAAACGGCACACTTTGTAGATGTGTAGAAAAATAGCTCGTTAGGTCAAAAATTGTCCCTACATTCTACCAGAGGACAATACTTTCCCAGTAAGGGCAAAGAACTGTCACAACTCATGACTGCGGTCTGCTGACGTTCTTCTTGTTTTATTTTTAGTTTTAAGAGCAGAAGAACTAGATCCCTGTGGGAAATCTGCAAGAAGGACCTGAGTTCGAGAGCACTCTGCCCACCTGAGGTTCCCAGCAACTGGCATTCAGAAGCATACAGGAAACTATCAGTATCTTGAAGAAAATATACCTATGGACATTCCCATGGATTCTGTTAACTCCCATACATGAAAAACAAACTGTTCAGTTGTCTTCCTTCCTTTACAGAGTAATCCTCCCCTCCTCCCTTGTGGTTACTTGGTGGGGTGAGGTGGCTTCAGGTAAGTGTTCCTTTGCTGAGCTCTTCTGGCTAAGCTGGCCTCCCACCAGCCAACAGTGATGGAAGTTCTCCTTCTGCCCATTGAAAGTGCAGGTGGAAGTTCCACTGGTGGGATGTTTGCTGCTGGCAGTCAGCTGGAGACCTCAAAATGGGTTGTTCCAGAGATGGGGAGCAGATAACCCAGCTTGGGATCTGCTGGATGGCAAGCCAGTCCCTCTGCTGTGATGGCAATGAGCCTAGACACTGTGCCAGCTTCAAGACTGGCTTAGCAATTATCCTCTTGCCTGGATTGTCCATCCAGTTCTGATGGTGGCTGAAGTTTGAATTTCCCCCTTACCCCTACGTACTATGAGACAGGTCCCATCTATGTGGCCTTTTAACATGACCTAGAACATTCCATGATTTGATGCCCAGGGCAAAATCTGCTGTAATTTCCCCAACGGTTCCAACAGCCCAAGCAGTATATCTTGTTAATTGTTTCTCCCTCTCTTCCAATCCCACCCCCCCCCCCCTTTTAGAACAAAATATATATTTAGACATGCATGAAAGCATGTCTTCACAAATCCCTTCACAAATATTTTAAATCCATGTGTCGTGGCTGTAGGGCTGTGGTTTGAGTTTGCTGTCTCTTCCATCCACTTTTACAGATATCTTCAATATTGACAGCAAACAAAAACTGCAGCCACCCAAATGCAGATCAGTTTAGGGATGCTTGTGATCCACCTTCCTAAATTCATTTTCATTGCATGCAAATGAATCATATTCAGCTGAGTGACTTGTCCTCCCTGTGACAAACTCCCCCCACCCCCGTCAATTACTTCCCTTGAATAATAAATAAGAGCTTGGGGGTTAATAGTGTATGGGAACAGAGCACCTGAGACAATGAGTTCCCATGGCAACCAAATTCACTTATTAATATTTTTAACATTCTTCCTCTCTCTCCCTCCCCCCCCCTTCTTTTCTGTTTCACAGGGTAGATGGATGGATGAAATATGAGACAAGCTTAAAATACTTCCTGTATAATTCTCCACAGCCACAGCTCTCAAACAGTACATGAGGAGGAGACTGTAAATAACCAAAGATTATTTGAAAACTACAGTGGTTCTATGAAGTGGACAGTTCCCTTTGTTTAGTTTTGGGAGGCATGGCTTTAAACTGGAGTCAATAAATGAACCTTAGGAATTGGGAGACAGTAGGTAACGTTGATAAGGGACATGGGTGGCGCTGTGGGTTAAACCACAGAGCCTAGGACTTGCCAATCAGAAGGTTGGCGGTTTGAATCCCCACGATGGGGTGAGCTCCCGTTGCTCAGTCCCTGCTCCTGCCAACCTAGCAGTTCGAAAGCACATCAAAGTGCAAGTAGATAAATAGGTACCGCTTCAGCGGGAAGGTAAACGGCGTTTCTATGCACTGCTCTGGTTCGCCAGAAGCGGCTTAGTCATGCTGGCCACATGACCCAGAAGCTGTACGCCAGCTTCCTCGGCCAATAAAGCGAGATGAGCGCCACAACCCCAGAGTCAGTCACGACTGGACCTAATGGTCAGGGGTCCCTTTACCCTTTAGGTAACATTGATGGAGAACAGCAGCATGTGATTTGGCTTGGCCTTGAGGGGGGTGGGTTTTTTTAAAAAAATAAATATATTTATACCCTGCTTTTCGCAATGGAAGGAAAGATCCTTCCGATACAATAATCTTTGTTGTCATTGTTCTATACAGAACAACGAAATTGAAAAATCTACATAAAACATTCAAAAACCAACAAGCCTGCTATCCCAGGTATCCCAACCTGGTTAGCCCCCTAAAAACTCTGATACCCCACTTTTAAATACAATATACTCCCTTAGAGACTCCTTACACTGCATTTAAAACCAAAATTGCATTTGGATAGAAACTGTTTCTCAGGCGGCTAGTCCTAGTCTTTATAACCCTGTACCTTCTTCCAGAAGGCAGAAGCTGAAAGAGATCATTTCCGGGGTGTGCACTATCCTGCGCTATCTCTGCAGCTTTCTTATGGCACCCGGAAGCATAGATTTGATCCAAGGTGGGAAGAGTGCACCCAATTATTCTCTCCACAGTCTTCACAACCTTGGACAGCATTGTTTTTTCCCTGACTGTGCAGCTCCCAAGCCACACACACAGACCATACGTTAATACACTCTCAACAGTACAATGGTAAAATGCCATCAACAAGTCCTTTGAGAGATTGTTTTTCCGGAGGATTGTCAGAAAATCTAACCTCTGCTGTGCTCTCTTCATCGGGTCTTTGCTGTTTTCTCCCCATGTTAGGTCATGCTGGCTATGGGCTTTTTTAAAACTCTACCACACAGGATCAAACCAAATGATTTACATCTAGGAGCAAGGAAGAGTGCATGGTAGGAGTTGTTCATTTGCAAAGGGCTGGTCCTGATCATTTCTAGTATAGACTCAACTGGGCATTTGGTCACAACCAGCTCGTGTGTGTGTGTGTAGTGGGTTGGACAGAATGACCTTTGGGGTTCATTCTGACACTATGATTACCCCTATAAGTTTCCATAAAACTGGAATAAGGATATTTGAAGAGCCTCCTCGATCAGGCCAATGGCCCATTTATTCTAGCATCCAGTTCTCACAGTGGACAATCAGCTGCCCTTGGCAGGTCCTGAGATTATTTTTGCATTTTTCCTGATGTGAGTGCAACAGTCTCCATGGAGGAACGCCATTTTAGATACAACTTGGAAGCTTTTATTTGTTAAGTGCTGTTTACCTTCCCTTATACCACACAAGGCCAAGGTGATATGCTGATGTCTATTATGTAAGTTAGACACATTTCTTTAAACAGAGATTAAACCTTAGATGGAACATATGCAGAACATATGCAGAAATATCCAGCAATTGGTAAAAATCACTGGTGTTCTTTTGCTTAGACATTCAACGCACTTTGAAACGTCCCCTTGGTGCAATGAAGAGCCTTAAAGCATGTTCTCTGGGAAATGATGTGATTTTGTTTCACAACAAATTTCAAATATCAAGCTAAGTGGGGTGTATGGATACAGAATAAAAATAAATGTCTTATTTGTCTCTCTTGGTACATAAAATGGAGAAGGGGGGGTGGTATCTTTTCCTATTGGTCAGCATTCTAAAAAAAAAACCCTGCAGCCCATTAATAATGTAGTTTGCTATAAATAGATTGCAAGGCTGTATCTTCAGTGAATTATAGTAGTATTTCACATAGTCAGAAGTAAAGTTGCAGCAATTTTCCATGTCTTTAATTTTACTGTCACAATGGTATAGAAGAGCTGTGTTCTGGAACTGATGGATTTCAAGCGGGGGGGGGGGGGAATCACATTGCGCATATTAATAGGTGAAAACGAGCTTTGGCAATGTAATTTTAATCTAATTATTAGCTCAGTGAAAGGTTTCCTGAAGAGTAGACATTACATGACAGGGTACTATCCCATTAAAGAATTGAATCTTGGCTACAATCCAGCCAAATTTGGCCTCTTTTAATGTCCTGTAGATTCCAGTGGGAGATTTCAATGCATGCTTTGCTCTGCCATTGGAATCAATGGCACTTAAAATGCTTAAAGGCTACCCAGAGGTAGCCAACATGGTGCCCTCCAGGTATTGATGGATTACAATTCCTATAATCCTTAACCACTGGCTGTGCTGACTAGGGCTGATGGTAGTTGCAGTCCTGAAACTTCTGGAGTACACCAGGTTGACTGCCCTTAAGGTAAGGTAAGGTAACACATGTGGTTTTAATACTTGCTTTGCTGCTCCTGAAAGTTTGTGTTATTTTTAATTAAGGGGTGACATTTAATGAAATTTTACTCACAGTAGAGCCATTACAATGAAAGAACATGACTAAGTTGGGTGCATTAATTTCACCGGGGCTACTCTTGAGTATCTGACCAAACTGCGGGAGGCAGTGGAAGACAGGAGTGCCTGGCGTGCTCTGGTCCATGGGGTCACGAAGAGTCAGACACGACTAAACGACTAAACAACAACACTCTTGAGTAACGTTTAGTTAAGTACCACACAGAGAGAGGAATTGTGTTGCGCTAAGGTGAATGTTCCATCAGGGCCAGCATTTGGGTTTCTCAGAATGAACTGCCCAGTTAAGTATACAGTGGGACCTCAGGTTAAGTAATTAATTTGTTCTGGAGGTCCGTTCTTAACCCGAAACTGTTCTTAACCTGAAGCACCACTTTAGCTAATGGGGCCTCCCGCTGCTGCCGCACCGCTGCTGCGCGATTTCTGTTCTCATCCTGAAGCAAAGTTCTTAACCCAAGGTACTATTTCTGGGTTAGCGGAGTCTGTAACCTGAAGCGTCTGTAACCTGAAGCATCTGTAACCCGAGGTACCACTATAATTGTTTAATGTACATTGAAATGGGGGGAAAATAACAACTCTGTAATATGTCTGTAGCTACATTGTGTAGCATGGCATGGAAACTTCCACTGAAGCTAAGCAAGAGCTGCAGAGAGCCTAACACATTAGTGATTAGTAGGACTGTATCATGGGACTGTATATCTGATGCCTCAGTCACTTGAAAAGTACCGTATTTTTCGCCCTATAGGACGCACTTTTCCCCCTCCAAAAATGAAGGGGAAATCTGGGTGCGTCCTATAGGGCGAATGCAGGCTTTCGCTGAAGCTTGGAGAGCAGAGGGGTCGGTGCGCACCGACCCCACTCGCTCTCCAGGCTTCAGGAAGACATCCGCAGCGTCGGGAGCCCTCCAGGAGGTCCCAGCAGCGCTCCCCACGCTGCGGATAGCAGCCTGCCGCCTGGCGCGAGGGGCGCCCTGAAGCAGAGCGCCCCTCGCGCCAGGCAGACATCCGCAGCATGGGGAACGCTGCAGGAGGTCCCAGCAGCGCTCCCCACGCTGCGGATAGCAGCCTGCCGCCTGGCGCGAGGGGCGCCCTGAAGCAGAGCGCCCCCCGCGCGGGGCATACATCCGCAGCATGGGGAACGCTGCAGGAGGTCCCAGCAGCGCTCCCCACGCTGCGGATAGCAGCCTGCAGTCTGGCGCGAGGGGCGCCCTGAAGCAGAGCGCCCCCCGTGCGGGGCATACATCCGCAGCATGGGGAACGCTGCAGGAGGTCCCAGCAGCGCTCCCCACGCTGCGGATAGCAGCCTGCCGCCTGGCGCGAGGGGCGCCCTGAAGCAGAGCGCCCCTCGCGCCAGGCAGACATCCGCAGCATGGGGAACGCTGCAGGAGGTCCCAGCAGCGCTCCCCACGCTGCGGATAGCAGCCTGCAGCCTGGCGCGAGGGGCGCCCTGAAGCAGAGCGCCCCTCGCGCCAGGCAGACATCCGCAGCATGGGGAACGCTGCAGGAGGTCCCAGCAGCGCTCCCCAAGCTGCGGATAGCAGCCTGCCGCCTGGCGCGAGGGGCGCCCTGAAGCAGAGCGCCCCTCTCACCAGGCAGACATCCGCAGCATGGGGAACGCTGCAGGAGGTCCCAGCAGCGCTCCCCACGCTGCGGATAGCAGCCTGCAGCCTGGCGCGAGGGGTGCCCTGAAGCAGAGCGCCCCTCGCGCCAGGCAGACATCTGCCAGCCCCACAAGCTGGGGGGACAGCAGGAAGGCGCATCGCCGCCATCCCGCTGTTCCTCGACCTGGTTAGGTTTCCCCGACCTGCTTTTTGGGGGGAAAATAAAGGAAATTTTTTTTCCCTTTATTTCCCCCCCAAAAAACTAGGTGCGTCCTATGGGACGGAGCGTCCTATGGGACGAAAAATACGGTATACTATTACAAGTCTGTGTATATGTTCATCTGTAGGTCTCTATCTTGGTGGAGTGAGTTTTTGTTCTGAAGCCTCTGTCCAGGGAACAGCCTCCAGCTAATGGAGGCTGCTTGGAAGAAAGGAAGAGCTTTGGTTTTTAGCTCTGGGTGGAAGATATTTCATAATCTATTTTGCCTATGCTGGAATGAGCATATGATATTATCTGTATGTAACTTTATTGTTTTAAGTTGTTTTGGAGTAAAGTTATGTTAGTAAAGCTTTTGAACCATATTTTTGGACTGAACAACTTTTATTTCAAAAAGAGTCAGTTTTTATTCATCCCATTTGCTTCCCTATGTGCAATGTTAATCACTTCAATACCCCCTCTTCCCCACCCCTGTGCACTGTTCTAGTAGGTCTCCTGACCTCTCCAAGCCAATTTCTTGAAGCGCAGGAAGTGGGTGGAGGTGGGCAAACCCCATTATGCAAGCAGAATCCTACCCAAAGTCGGCGTGGTTTTACTATTGCATATTGGGTTACTAAATCAATGCAAAGTCGGTGGGGAGTGAACCTTCACATTTTCCCTATTGAACATGGAAGTGATTCCTTTAATATGCATTTTCTTCCTAACAAGCTGTTAACTGATATTGCGTGCTGAAATAAATGAAATATTTATCTGACAGCCAAGAACTGAAAGGAAGCAAACAAACCCTTCATGAATTCCTGTGGAAGCTTTCCAAAACTGCACAGTACACACTGAGTTTTAGTTACATGCTCTCTTCAATGCATGTATCACAACAACCTAAAGGGGCATCTCCAGAGAAGTAAGTTACTTTGAGAAAGATCTAATTTGCCACCAGCTTGCAACTCTTCTAGAAGCAGAAAGCTTGAAAGCGGGAGAAAGAGGTAGTCACAGAAGTGACTTCAGAATTCATATCTGTATAAGTAAAGGTTTTGCTTTAATCCGAGGCAGCTTTGTCAATCTGGTGCACTCCAGCTGTGGCAACTGGGGCTGATGGGAGTTGTAGTCTAAAGCAGCAGGAGGGCGCAATGTTGGGGAACACAACTCTAGCCTGACCAAGACTATGAGGTAGATCAGTACAGGTTGTTGTCTGCCATGTGGAGGAGACAGCGCTTTCAGCTCCCATCTCTGAGATATCCCTAGTGCATCGTTTTTGCTTTCTCTTGCATATCTGAATGGCTGCCATTCATCCTTACAATAGGAGCATATTTTGAAAATGTTTTCCCCTCTGTGTAAGGCATCTTCCCTTCTGTTGTTTCTAGAAATCGAGAGGGAATGAAAATATTTGCCGCATGCTGCTCCTCAGATTCAGGTAGCAGCTGCCACACAAACCAACACTCACACATGTTCAAGCTAGTGGGAGAGTGTGTTGTTGTGCTTGTTGTGCTTGTGGACTTCTCATAGGTGTTGCATAATACAACAAGTACTATATATATATATATATATATATATATATATATATATATATATAAAATTAGTTTTCACATTTTAGTATATTTTTACATTAACCATTTCACACATCCAAAAAAATAAAAGGTTCCGTAGAACCATCGGATTTCCCTCCCTTCCTCCATGGGCCCTTTCTATAATACAAAGTTATCTGCATCCTTTTAAATTATCCAGTTACTAATTTTTCCATTTAAAAAACCCCATATGATAAGAATTTCACATTAAAAGCATCTTCACATTCCTGCTAGTGAATTTAGATGTTTACAGTGGTCCTTTAAGTCATGTAAAAATTTATTCCAGTCTTTTTCAAATACTTGATCCTTCCTGGTTTTGGATCTTCTCTGTCATACCACATGCACTTCAGTGTGAAAGAAACATTAGAGCACAGAAGTGTTAGTATTGGTATTATTATTATTGTCAGGTAAATTCACACAATATTCCCCACATCTGAATGCACCCTAAGTTTTCATCACGGTGAATGATTTCCCCAGCACATGCCAATCACAGTGGGGAAACCCAGCCAGATGGACGGGGTATGTATGTCTGTCTGTATGTATGTATGTATGAATAAATAGTTATAGTTATAGTTATAGTTATAGTTATAGTTATAGTTATAGTTATAGTTATAGTTATTGTTGCAGTGATCTGTGGGCTGGATTAAAAATTGTGTTTGTTTTCTGCATGAATCCCACCACCACCCTTCTCGCTATCAAAGTCAATGGACAGATATCTCTCTCCCAGGGAAAGGAGGCTGTATCCTCAAAAATCCATGCTGGGGGCCAGAAGCCTACCTCTGCCAGTACCTATTGGAGTTAAAGAGTCTTTCCTGGGAGAGTGACATTTTTCCCATCCCAGTCTTTCCCTGTGATCCATGGAGTGGGAATCAATTAATGAGCCTTATCAGTGAAGGTTCAGACAAGGGCTTTCACTTGCACAAGAGCACTTTCCCCCACTCCTTCCTCCTTTACCCTGATATTGGAAAACTCCTAGAACCTCTTATGAGGAGAGAAGAGTTGGATTCTTCCATATGGCAAACTGAAATACTTGCCCTAACAGAATGATCAACAAAGCAAGAAAGTGATATTTTTCCTCTAAACCATTTTTTCCTTCCACCACCCTCTTCCTCTATGATTCCTGTTGCACCCACCCAAAACTTTCCCCTTGCTGGAGAACCATTGCAGCTACCTTTCTAAAATTTGGGAGCTGTGCCTCTCAGAAGGGGTAAACATGCCTGCAAATTTCACCCACTTCTGTGGAAAGGAAAAAACACATAGCCATTTTTTAAAATATTTCCCATTATAGTGAATGGGGAGGGAGCTTTGTTTTTACAAATCTAATTTGGTTCTGAATAAAGAGTCAAGTTGGAAAGACACGGAGCAGCTTTGAAATAGATTCGGCTGCTTCTCAAAGCTGCAGTTACAGACACAAGCTGAATCTTGTGGGCAGTGTGTATCCCTTATTATTGAGCTCTGTCTGTACAGAATGAAACTGACCAGGGTACAAAGTAATATAGTGACATTAATACCAGCATGTTTCTGATTATAATGAGGAAAGTCATTATCTGCAAAGTGCAGTATGAAAGCTCTGGACTTCCCTGGACAGGCCATAATCTTTCATAAATAATATTATCATGCCATGTCCAATTCACATTTCTCTACTCACATTTGTAAATGAAGCGGACAGCGACACATTGTTCTCTATTCAGATGAATCAACTTTGTGACCTCATTTAATTTGCACCAGGGAGTGGATTTTCTCAGTTCTTTTTGGAAAGGTTTATTCCTAACAATCTGTGCATTTCTTCCTGCAAAACTTCCTTATAGTTTATTCTAAGGTGTATACTATGCAACTGAACACAACAGCATAACTCTTCAGAAAGCAGATGGTCAAGAATATGAGTAATGGTTCTAGGGGTTGCTCGTGCGTAAGTTGCCACCACTCCTGGCCAGGTTACCTGGTTGAACCCTTTCTTGTCTGGACAGCCTCAAGTTTCGTGGCTGCCTCAGTCGCTGGCAGAATCCGTCAGTGGGCATTTCTTGAACCTCTTCCAGCATAAAAGCTGTTTGACGCCCAGTCTTCTCCTACTCTCCCTGCGCGGAAGTCTTCTGTGCAGGGAGGGTGTGGGCAACGGAGTACCCGTACTCTCTCCGCTGGTCTCCGGCGAGGAGTCCTGGAGCCACCTCTCTGATTCCCCCATCTGCCCCCCTTCTCCACTGGTGTTACGCTGATTTCCTTCCCCAGCGGATGGGCTGCCCCTCTCCCTACTGGGACCCTCTCCGGCATCCCTCTGGAGCCTTCTCTCCGCCTCCAGTTCCGATGGCAGTTCCCTGACAAAATGCCATCCAAAATAGTGCTGTCACTGATATGGATTCACTGGAAAGATAATATTATGGCCCTCTTTGATCAATGGATAGAAAATAAGGCAGCTCTTGCGGCATATGAATGGATTGCTTTTAGACGCAGGTTGTGTAATACACGCACACACACACACACACACACACGTATCAAAAGGAAGCAGACACCGTGGTCCAAGTTGCCAAACCTTTCTTGAGGACACCACCTGCAAAATCATTGGCTTGCTTTTAGTATTTTGCTCTCTCTTCCTGGGCCATGACCTTCAACAGGAAGGCATGATTAAAAAAAAGCACCTGGACCCCCAGACCCTTCAGTTTCCTGCCCAGAGTCTCACTTCCCTTGCTATATGTCCAAGGCCGTGTCTGGCAGTATTGCTTGTACCCTCGTGAATCAGAAGGAAGGGGTTGTGGTCAGTGAGCTTTATGAGACTTGGCAACTTCTCTGTCATCTCTTGAATCTTTGCACCTGGAAAACAGCACACTTCCCAGAACATCCTGTTACCTCCACACACAGCTGCCCCTATCCCCCTCAATAAAGAGTCACTCGCCACACGTCACCTCAGTGTATTCTGAGGTCAGCAACTGCTGTCCTTGCTTCTCTGGCTAGGAATAAGTGTCCAATGAGAGGGCATGGAATAAATCTTGCCCCTGACAGCCCTGCTTCTCTGGGTCACATTCTTCCAGGGGTTTGTCTCCTGCAATGTGCAATCTTCCTTCTTCATAGAGGCATCTCACCTGCATCACTGCTCCAAGACAATTCATGCTGGTCTATTGAGTAATTTCTCATCTTGCCCAGTCATTTACTAATATACCTGCATGTGAAGCCAAGAGCAAAGAATTTTGATTATTTAGCCAGTTTCCGAGGATATAGCTAGAGGTTTTCACCTTACACTAAAGCTCTAACTTCCAGACATTTGGTAGGTTTGGTTCTCTGGAGCCATTGCATCTGTCGAGAGTTTTCTCTAGGTGCTTTTTAAATCCTTCTAAATTTAATTTTTCAACATGGGGAAAGTACCACAATCTATTCTTTGTATGATATTTTATATTCCTGTAGGATTAGAGGCTCTCCAGACATTGAACAAACTATCATAGTCACTCTTCTCTTGGGCATGTATTTAGCTTAATTGTTTTAAAGATGACTGAAGGATATAGGTAGCAAAAAATAATAATTCACCCCTGCTGATGTAATAGAAATTAATAGAAAGTCAAAGGAGCAATGGTTTTGTGCTCTGCAGCTTCCAGAGCCAGTGTGGTGTAGTGGTTAAGAGCGGTAGTCACGTAATCTGGGGAACTGGGTTCGCATCCCCACTCCTCCACATGCAGCTGCTGGGTGACCTTGGGCCAGTCACACTTCTGTGAAGTCTCTCAGCCCCACTCACCTCACAGAGTGTTTGTTGTGGGGGAGGAAGGGAAAGGAGAATGTTAGCCGCTTTGAGACTCCTTAAAGGGAGTGAAAGGCGGGATATCAAATCCAAACTCTTCTTCTTCTTCTTCCTTGTACTCACATAGTTTTAGGGCTTGCTATAATCTATGCCTAATGAAGTTAACCCCTTGTTGTGGCAGGTATACAAACTGCATCTTCCTGCATGTGGCTAGGCAGAGCTAACTGGGAAGGGTCTTTGAGATATGCATGCATGCTCTCCAGCAAGTTTCAACAGAAAGGTGAGAGATACATCAGAAGTAATAGCCCACAGACAACATAAATTGGGATTCAACAAATGAATCCCCTCAGCAGTATTCCTGTGCAAGGCCTCCTGCTTGCACAACAGTGTTTCTTCCCGTCTCTTCCTTCCTCGTGTCCCACAAAGGGCCTTTTGACTAAGCCACATTCTTATGTCAGATGTAAGGCAGAAGGGCATGGCTTGCCCCCCAAATAGTCTTGCAAGCCGAATGAGGAATTCTGGTGGGCCTACTTTGCAAGGTGTCTGAGACGAGAGTTCTGCTGGATGAAAGGACTAACTACGAACCTAATACCTAACTGGGACAGTTATTAAAACCAAATGGTCTGGTCTGGAAAATATGACTGACAGTGACCTGATTCCAGCCAGGCAGGTTAAACAAGGAATAAATCAAAAGCCTATTGATGTTATGGCAAAACAATAGCAGGACAGTAATAGCCTCTTAGTTTTGGTTTGTTTTGGTTTTAAAAAGTGCAAAATATTCATTTGTATTAGAATTACGTCTTTGTCCATAGAGTTTTCTTGGCAGGGACACTGGAGTGGCTTGCTGGTTCCTGCTCCAGGTGAATCATGTTTGGTCAAAACTCTCCACTATTACCTGTTCATCTTGGGTGGCCCTGCACGGCATAGCTCATAGCTTCTCTGAGTTATTCAAGCCCCTTCGCCACGACAAGGCAGTGACTGCAAGAAGATCAAACCTATCTATTCTTAAGGAAATCAGCCCCGAGTGCTCACTGGAAGGACAGATCCTGAAGCTGAAGCTCCAATACTTTGACCACCTCATGAGAAGAGAAGACTCCCTGGAAAAGACCCTGATGTTGGGAAAGATGGAGGGCACAAGGAGAAGGGGACGACAGAGGACGAGATGGTTGGACAGTGTTCTCGAAGCTACTAACATGAGTTTGACCAAATTGCGGAAGGCAGTAGAAGATAGGAGTGCCTGGTCCATGGGGTCACGAAGAGTCGGACACAACTAAATGACTAAACAACAACAACAATTAGAATTATATCCGACTACTTTCTATAATATAAAGTTTACAGATGTGATTGTTATGTTTTAAGGATTCATGGAGAATGTGGCTATCAGTGTTCGCTAGCCATGATGGGTGTGTTCTACCTCCATTGTCAGAGGCAGTATGCCTCTGGATAGAAGTTTCTGGGAGTTGCTTGGGTGCTGCTTGCAGGATTCCCATAGCCATTTGGTTGGCCACTGTGAGAACAGAATGATGGATTAGATGAGCCTTTGGCCTGATCAAGCATGGGCTCTTCTTGTAGTTTTATTTCTCTTCTGCTGTAGGTTGCCTTTGGACTTAGCATAACTAAAATAAATAATATTGGAAAGAAAAAAGGGACACGCTCTCCTGTGGTGCTCCTTAATTCCATAAAGTAATCAGTGGCTATTTTTCACTCAATGCCTGTTAAGTTGATTGCTGCTTTTTGTTCCATGTGGACAATGCCACAGCTGTTCCATCTTGGGATAATTCATAATGAAAGCATCTAGAATATTTTGGCTGACCTATTCTGTGTTGGCAGTGGAATATACTTCTCTCCAAGACACTCAACGGCTATCTCATAAATCTATTACTTTACCTGCCAACTGAACCTTTAAAAAACTCCTAGCATTTAAAGTCAGCCATTAAGCATGTCTATTGATGGTGGTGTCTACTTTTTCAAGGACAGAGCTTGGACCTTGGCACATTCTTGTTCTTTGATTACATTTGTTGGATGGCAGCAAGTAAAATTACATTCAGTATCAAACACAGGTGAGCCGAAAGGGTGTTTGTGAGAATTAATGAAGACTCGAAACCTTGAGAGATACATTATTTTTTAAAATCCCAACAACAACAATCTGGATATTGTCAGTGGTGGCCAGCAACATTTTGACTTGATGGAACTACAATTTTTAACCTCCCTGTTTTCATCACAACAGGACTTGTTATTTAGGAAAATGTGCCATTACACCTGTGCAGGCTGCCACAGGGATAGAGTTTCCATGTAAAAGGATTCATATGTTTTTCATACCTCTTATTTAGAAATTAAGCCATACCACATGCCATAGGTTTCTGAATTCATGTATTGTTTACACCTACAGATCAGTTGCAAAAAAACCCCCTAAACACAAAAACTTTCAAAAGGTGGGGAAAAAGTTGGCTTCCAGCTGCAAGCAGTTTTCCTGCCAACCGATCAATTTAACTTTTCATTAACCAAAACATGTTTTTTCCTAGTTTTCTTAAAACAAACAAACAAAAACACACCAGAGTATTCCAACCAAAGACCAAAAAATGTTGGTTTCTTTTGAGCAGTGTGTGGTGGTAGCAAAACCAGGGGAACGACAGGTTGGCAATGTCAGTCTCCCACAGGTGTGTGCGCCATCAGAATGCCAAGTCTGCCAACCCAGAGCTCCCCTGACCTCATTGCCACCTCACCCCACCCTGACAAGCAGCAGCACTGCTTATGCCAGGAGGGCCAGGCCTCACACACCCAGCAATTTTTTTCTGGAGAAAAAAGAATTACATCAGAAGAAACTCCCATGTTCCTGTAATATCAAGATAGATGTGCATCTGTAGGGAAAAACAAATGGATGTGAGATGCACTATTATAACTAAACTATTATAACATATTATAACTAAAAAGCAGAAGCCAGTAGTAGAACTGGTCTCTCACTCTGTTACAGGACTGTAGGCCACTGTAGGGAAGGATAACAGGGTTTCTGCAAAAGTGAAGAACTACAATTTTGTGCTGAAGCCTTGAAAAATGAACAGGCCATGACCTGAGACACAGAATGTGCAGTTTGCCAAGTTTTGTGGCATAAGCTGCATGAGAAGAGATGCTGTTGACATTGACTTGGACCCAAGCAGTGGCGGCTGGTTCATTAAGGAATATAGGACATTGCCCTACCAAACCTCAGTCTGCCCCTCAGCCAGTTCCAACCTGCTTCCTTCCTAACTTCCTTAGAATCAGACCAGGAGGTGACCCTGACCCTCAGCTTCCTCCTCCTTTGCCTCCATTTTGACCTTGTGGAACTCAGCAAGCAGGAAGATGGGCGTAAAATGACCAGTTGATTCAGCCTCCATTGCTTCTTGCTCCACCTACCATTGGTCTAGCAGTCTTGGTGGGCGCCAGCCGCCATTGGACCCAGGGTGTGTGCAATGCGCCACTATGAAACCTTCCCATGGTATCCCACTTTCAACGACACAAAGCCTGCCCCCCCCCCCCGTAACTACACTAATTTTTGATAATAAAGACTGTGATTATCTAGAAGCGCATGGCAAACTGCTCCCTTTTCAACTTCTTTGAATGGTACATTTCCTGTGTGGAATCCATGCAAATGGTATGTAATTCCTTAATGAAACGGGTCATAAGCTACCCTTGTATTGCAAAGGAGAAGCCAAGATGAAAGTGCGAGTGATTAAACCAACAGTCTAATTTCCTCTTTTATATAGAGGATTAATTCAATCTATTAAAAGACAGCATTTTAATAGGCTAGGTGAAAGCAATGGTCTGTGCAGAGGAGTGGATGGTGCGTTTCTGATCCCCACTGCACTCTATTGCAACTGGTTCACGACGCTATGAGTTTGTGATCTCTAATTAACAGATGTTAAAATATTCCAGCTTCACAGAAGCGCCTGCAGTCAGGACATAAAGCAGTTTTGTTTCCCTTTGTGGAAGTGATGTACAAGTAGCACACCAGCTTTGTGAGCAGAGATCATGGTTTTGATAAGAAAATAAATCAAGTGGCTGCTGTGGTCAACATGAGGTGGAGGGAAGTGGGGAGAGGAACCCACTTGATGTATAGCTATTGCTTGGGCCAACAGCGAAATATTCAATAGGGGATCAAGCAGTGCTTCTGTCGTTGGTAGACTATGCACAATTTAATTAGAAAATGCAGGGGGAGTGGCGGCAATCTGATAATTTGAAAATGAAAAGGATGACTGCAGCGGCCCGCATCGATTCCTAGTAAACAGGGACATGTCAGGTAGTATTTAAACTATCTGCTGAAAACATTCAGATTGCCCTTACTATTGCATTATCTCCCAGGTAGCATTTTCTCCAATAAATAACAGCATGCAAGATAGCAGACACATTAATTATTAACCAGCTCAGAGGATGCTTTTATAGACCGTGTTTTGTCACCCTTGTCTGCCGGTTTAATCTCTACATTTTTAAACGCATCTCAGCTATTGTTAAATTCATTGTTTCTGGATGATTATGTCGTGGATGCGGCAGGCTTCTGGACAGTCCCAAAGATAACATTTTAATACATAGTTACACCTCCCAATTGAAATGCCACTCATTCTCAAGTGCTCCCATGATCTGAATCTAATTTGAATAGAGCTGAGCCACATGTCCTCCAGCAAATTCTTCAGTAACAAAGTAGGGCTTGGGCCACCCTAATATGTTTTCTGACAGACCTCTAAAATAAATTGCTGCTGTTCCGAATTAGTTTTAAGGGTTGACATCGTTGGGCAGTTGCTGGGGCCCACAGCCCTCCAAGCGTCCTCTGCTAACCCTCGGAACCTCCTGCACTTGCTGCCGCCCATCCTTGCTGTTGTTGCCAATTCACGGGGAAGTGATGTCACTGCCATATGATCTCATCATGACTCCTTTTATGTGGCGTGCAATGGTAACATGTTATACAGTGGATACTCGGGTTGCGAACGTGATCTGTGCAGAATGCATGTTCGCAACCCGCAGCATTTGCAACCCGCAGCTGCACGTCTGCACATGCGTGGGTTGCGATTCGGTGCTTCTGCGCATGCGCAAAGCATGATTAAGCGCTTCTGAGCATGCGCAACCGCCGAAACCCGGAAGTAACCTGTTCCGGTACTTCCGGGTTTCGGCGGGTCCATAACCCAAAAAAACGCAACCTGAAGCGTCTGTAACCCGAGGTATGACTGTACAAGGAACAAGAGATACAATGCTACATTGTGCAATTCACACCAAGAATTACACTGGTTACCAAGTAGCTACAGGACTAAATCTAAAGTGTTGGTGCTAGAGCCCTATACAGCTTGGGACAGGATATTTGAAAGATTCTCTCCCCTGTTATACACCCAGCCAATCTCTGTGCTCTGCTGAAAAGGGGCTCCTGTAAGGCCCATCTCATCAGTCCTACACACAAGCATCTGTTTGTGACTTCCATAAGAAGGACCGTATGCCGCCCAGGCCCTGTTTCCTGTGCAGCTTCCATATGCGATTTAACTAAAAGGTTATTCCACCCCTTATAAAGCCAACTGAGAGGGCCTGCTGCAGAATCTATTATGTCAGAGGTCCATTCTGCATGATGTGAGGAATCAGGCTTTTAATGTAATGATATGTACTCTTTGGAACCCCCTTCCATTACATATCGGACAAACATCAACTCTACTGCCTTTTTGGTACCTATTGAAGACCTTCCTTTTTCAATGAGCATTTGAAGTGAAGCATCCCAATTCTGTATCTGTATAGGATTTTAAATGGTTTTATCATTTCTCTTGTTAATCGCTTGAGGATGCTTAGTGCGGAATGGTTCTTAAATCAAATCAAATGAAATAAATAATAAAAGAAAACAATGTAACTTATTGCCATTTTTTTTGTAACTAATTTTTTTCTATATAGCATGCAACAGACTATTGGATCATCACTGGAAGGCAAGGGTTGTAGTGCTTTAGTCTCCTCAAGAGTTTCAATGTCCAGGTGCACTTTGGTAATGTAGAAGAGGAAAGGCATAGGGTAACTAAAGGAACTGAAAAGCTGTGGTAAAATGTGGGTAAACAGCATTCTACCTAATAAATATATCTGAGGAGGCATTCTAATGCAGCTCTTCTACTTATAAACAAGACCAACTGAATCAAAATTCCAGACTCAAGGAAGGAATTCAGAACTAGGCATCTCCTAGGGGCACTCACTGGTGCCAGACCCTCATCTCAGTGACAGTTGTCTGTCATAGCTCCACAGGAATGCTGTTCTGCAGAACAGGGACTGCCACACTAAAAGCCTTGCTCCGAGTTACTGTGGAGGGGGCTTCTGAGATCTTTGGAACTTGCAGGAGAAACTCTTCAGTGGACTGCAGAGATCTACTGGGTGTATAAGGTGGTCTGTCAATATATCTTCCTATATTATTTCTATAGCACTAGTGCAAAAGTTGTGTGTGCTTTCTGAAACTGATGCATGCTTGCATCAGGTTTGTTGGCTTGCAGTTCTGCATTTCTCTAAATTTCTTCACCCTCACTCCTCTTCAAACCAATCCCTGATCCACGCTTCCTCAACGTGATTTGCTTTCTTTGACTGGTAGGCCCATGTAGACACGGAAGCCTGGTATTATGTGATCCTTGTTATACATAACTGCTAACTGTGTTCTGTCTGCCCAGAGGGAACTCATCAGCTACACTCCATCTGCTTATTCGCAGCTCCCGCATTGCTTATTCATGAAGCAGATGCCTTTAGGAAGCAGGTATTGGAGGCATTAGTGATGATGGCACTTAAATTTCTGATGCATGCGGGTTATCACTGCTGCCTTTCCCTCCTCAGAATGTGACCTTGAGATCAACATGGGTAGGGTAATGTTGCTTGGGCTCATCTCTATGGGGTATCCTTTTCTTGATCCTGCACAGTAGCTTGACAGCAAGAAATGTATAGTTGGGAGTAGAGAGAGAGAGAGAGGATATCATTCTTCTTGTCACATTAACTGGGTCCCAGGTACAGGAGGCTGTTTTTCTATTCACTCAGTGTGCAAATTCAAAATCATTTGAAGTCCCACTAACCTTTGGACATTTGGAAATATGTAGTTCCCATAGTGCCTCCCCACCCCTTGGTACTCTGCATAAGGTAGCAACTGAGGCAAAAGTTCCTCAACAACAGCTACTAGCCACGGTGACTATGTTCCACCTCCACTGTCAGAGGCATTACGCTTCTGAATACCACTTACTGGGAATCGGCAGAGTGTTGTTGTGTCCAAGTCTTGGTTGCAGGCTTCCCACAACCATTGTGAGAACAGGATGTTGATTAAATGGGCTATTGGTCTAATCCAGCAGGCTCATCTCATGATCTTACGGTCCCATCATCTTTCCAACGCATTCTTCTTCTTATTTTTTGTATTGGTTAACTACCATATTTTTTGCTCTATAAGACTCATTTTTTCCCTCCTAAAAAGTAAGGGGAAATGTGTGTGCGTCTTATGGAGTGAATGCAGGCTGTGCAGCTATCCCAGAAGCCAGAACAGCAAGAGGGATTGCTGCTTTCACTGCACAGCGATCCCTCTTGCTGTTCTGGCTTCTGAGATTCAGAATAATTTTTTTCTTGCTTTCCTCCTCCAAAAACTAGGTGCGTCTTGTGGTCTGGTGTGTCTTATAGAGCAAAAAATATGGTAATTAATTGCTTTCTACACAGTCGTCTCTAGGGGATGTACAATAAAAGCAGTTTAAAACACACCAAACAGCAGATACATTCAAAACAAAGCTAAAACAACACAAAATAGATGCAGAATTGTCAGCTAGCTAACCCACAAGAAAATAGCTTACAGCAACTATTCAAGGTTATCCATTGTTTTTATCTGTGTCAAAGGTTAGGCTGAAAGAGCAGTAAAGATTAACAGTTCTTTGTATTTCATGGTTTTACCCCATGCCAATGGCTATACCCTATTGCAGATTAGGGTCTTTCTTTTTCTGGGGTTCACCCACCACCCTTCATAATGAAGCCACATATTTGGCTGAATCGCAATTAGCACACCTTTTTGGAGCCAAGCACTTTTACACCACTGTAGCAGCCATGGCATCCTCATAAGAATCCTGGGAATTGTAGCTTGTTTGTTGAGAGTTATAGCTTTGTGAGGGGGATATTGGTCTCCTCTCAGCACACAACTACAGCTCCCAGGATTCTTTTAGGGAAATAATGGCTGGTTAACGTGGCTTTAAATGTATAGTGCAGGTGTGGCCTAAATTTAAAAGAAAATTTCTAGCTGCAGTGAGGCAGAGAAAAGGGGTGAGGGAGAGGGACTGCCAGCATCAGAGGAGGAGAGGTGGCTGAGGCCTTGGCAGTCATCTTGGCGAAAGCGAAGAATGCAAGAAAGACATGACACCCAGCAGGGACCAGCACTGACTAGTATAAGCAGTTAGTTGGCATGATTGCATGCATAAAGAAAAAGTGTTGCGCACACCCTTTTTAAAAGAGGTCTCTAATTTGATTCCTGCATTCACATTTTCAAAACACAGGCTGAATCCCAACTGAACAGTGGCATGAATTGTGTGCATTTGCGAGGTGCAGGAGTTTGGTAGTCAGCCTATTCAGGATGGAGTTGCACCCCTCCTGAGTAAGCAAGTTCACAGTCTGGGTGTGCACCTTGAACTAACACGGTCACTTAAGACCCTGGTGGCGCTGTTGACAAGGAGAGCTTGTTTGCAGCTCCAACTGCTTCACCAGCTGCATGAGACTGGGACAGCCTAGCAACAATAGTGCATGCTCAGGTAAGCTCCGATTTTTACTATTGCAATACACTGCAATACACTTGAAGATACTCAAGTAGCTTCAGCTGGTGTAGAATGCAGCCACCAGGTTATTGAGTAATGTAGCTCAATGGGATCCAATTTCACCAATCCTGAAACTGTACACGGCTTGGGACCAGGTACTGGGAGGTACGGTGCTGACTGTACACGGCTTGGGACCAGGTACTGGGAGGAGTGACAGTCCCATTATCTGCCAAGTCATGTCCTGTGATCTGCAGGGAAATCCCAGAGTGTGGTTCCAACTACAGGTATAGCCAGTTCCATGACAACATGATGCAGAACCTTCTCTGTTATAGCCAGTGCTTCGTATCTTGATAAAAGGGTTGTGGGTACCAACACATAATGGCTGCCATGGATGGGGGGGAGGTACCAGTACTCCATACCAGTGAGTACCAACACAAAAAGGGACTGGTTACAACACCTTGGAACTTCCTTCCATTGGAGCTGTAATTGTCCCCCTCACTGACACCTTTCTGACATCAGCAGCCCACCCACCAGATGTCAAAGAGAAGAATAACTACCAGACTTTTAGAAGACATCTGAAGGCAGCCCTGTTTAGGGAAGCTTTTAATGTTTAACAGACTACTGTATTTTAATACTTTGTTGGAAGCCGCCCAGAGTGGCTGGGGAAACCCAGCCAGATGGGTGGGGTATAAATAATAAATTAATAGTAGGAAGAAGAAGAAGAAGAAGAAGAAGAAGAAGAAGAAGAAGAAGGATGATTTCTTCCAGTTGGACATTTGGAGCAGATGAAAAGATTTGGCTGTACTGTTAACTGTAGGATTATGTATTGCTGGAGTTTATGGAAGATAGCTGTATTATATAAATTTAACGCAGTGCTTTTGATGAGCTCATTAGTTACCATCCACCCTACCCATATTACTGCAAGATGTGCCTTGTGTTTCTTTTAATAAACTATAGATGGGCAAGCTTTCTAACTGTCTTTTCAGACTAACTCTGAGTGTCCCCCTCCCCTGCGACAAAAAAAAAATCTGAAAAACACACTTTGTGAACCAAAATGAGGGTTTATTTGCAAAAGAGAAGACAGTGAACCGGAACAGGTGGCAATCACAAAACATTTATCCCAGCCGGGACCCCCCTCTGAACCAAAGTAAGATACTTTAAGCCAGTGTGGTGTAGTGGTTAAGAGCGGTAGTCTCGTAATCTGGGGAACCGGGTTCGCGTCTCCGCTCCTCCACATGCAGCTGCTGGGTGACCTTGGGCCAGTCACACTTCTTTGAAGTCTCTCAGCCCCACTCACCTCACAGAGTGTTTGTTGTGGGGGAGGAAGGGAAAGGAGATTGTTAGCGGCTTTGAGACTCCTTAAAGGGAGTGAAAGGCGGGATATCAAATCCAAACTCTTCTTCTTCTTCTTCAGTTGGGTGCTAACTATTAGTAAGACTTCAAGTATCTGCAAGACTGCATGACTGCACAAACTGCAAGCAGAACAACTAGGCCACACACCCATGTCCTAGCTGCTCCACCAGGTGTAGTGGTCACCAGCCACCATTGAATTTAGGAACTTTAAAACCTCACCTTTGATTGGGGATAGATATTCAATAGACCCTATATTTCTTTTCTGAGTCTTGCTTGGCAGAACTTCAGCAGCTGGAAATCACCATTGCAGGTAATTCTCTTTGTTCTGTCTTCCACTTCTCCCTGCACTTTATGGAAGCTTCTGTCTCCTATAGCTTTCCCTGCAGAAACACCCCATTCCCCAAGATCCTCAAGGTTTGTCTTTGGCAGCATAATACATCCCCTACATTTGTATTCAACCTGTTTGGGTTTGGGGAGAGGGGGCCAAAAATCAAGAGCATGCTGGGCCTAGAAAATCCTTCTGGCATCCCTACTCGGATACATATACCTGGTTTTGACATCCCTGGCTAAATATTTAAACATGTTTATTCTTCTTACTTACATTTATTGTATCACCTGCCAAAGCTGAGTCTAGTTTCTAAACATAATTGTAGTGAGGCCTTCCCAGAACTGTCAGTATAAAGCTATAGAGAATTTCTGCAAGAGTATATATGGCGGGGTAATTTGTTTGCAAGCCAAAAGAATCAACAATTAGCTGCCGATGCTTCTGAAGTTTAGTTGTACACATCGTGAGCTGAATGGTGAAACATAAATGTTTGTTTCTTCTCATATCTATGTTTTCTGAATCTGGGGACTATGTAGGGTTACACTATCATCAGCATCTGACCGAGTGCTCAAAATGAGGTGACTCAGGATAGAAAGCCCCCCTACCTTTACTTCATCCCTCTTGTTTTCTGTTGAAGTAAAATAAAATAAAAATTCCAGGGCATCACACAAGGAAAGTCACAGCACTGTTGTGTGGCGGGCAGGAGGGGATAATTTCACCCAAGCCAAGGCTTTAAATATCTTAAGTTCCCACTAGAATAGTCAAATGTAGGAGACCGGGGTCTGGGGCATGCATGGAATAAGCTGCACGTCCCAAAATAATATGTGAATTAAAATGCAAATGTCCTGCAAAATTCACTCTTAGAATTTAGCAGCTCACTTCTCAAACCAACAAACGGGGATAGAAAAGCAAATATTTAGGGAATTGCATGCAAAAAAGCTGTTTGTTCGGAAAAGTTGCATACAAAAGTGTGAATATTGCTTTACTTTATTAAAAAAAGAATTATTAAGTTTTCCAATTTAGCAATACAATAAAGGCCACATTAAAGACATTCCAAATTATAAAATAATCAAACAGTCCAAATATTAAGCCAAATCATGCTTTGAGGTCGGAGGATTGAGATCATCTCACATTTGTGCTGCTTTCATAATTAGTCCAGGTGGTTCCCATAAATCATTCCAATGTTAATCCTTCATTCGTTTTTACAGCATCTGAGTTTGTCCAACAAGCTAGTTATATCAAACAGTATCTCTCTGTGTGGATGTTTATTTTCGTCCTTGTCTTTCACTTTCACTTCTTCATGCCTGTAAATCCAATACGACACGTCCCAAAACGGAGGAAATCTGGCTTTCTGCCAATTGTTCCAGGCATATGTCCAAACCTCTACATCTCATCTCATACCAGAACAGATACGCCTGTACTTTGGCTAGAAGCCTCTATTCCCATCTTCCACTGTGGAGATCACACAGGGTCCCCGGACGTTTGACGGTCTATTGACCCTGTGCCACCACTGTGATTGCTTTCTTCGTTGCCACCAACCCATTTCTCTCGGGTACACACGGAGTCCAGACAGTTGTTAATATTAACAAATAATCAAGTTTATTTATAGGCATGGTCAAGCTTATGGTTTCACTTAATTTTTCTTGGCAGTTTCTTAATCTTAGTTCCTTTACTGTCCTAAACATTCTTAACAACTTTAAACTGATTATCCCAACTATCTATCTGACTCCACCTAACAATTCCTCTCACTCTCTCACAGCACAACTCGACCAACCCCACAGACTTATCCTCCCTCTTTCTTCTTCAACTCCCAACTCTCAACTGACTTTCACACAACACCAACTCTCACTCTAACTCCTCCCCTTGAGTTCCCACCAGCCAGTCATGTCACACTCATTTAACCCTTTCCTATGACCCACCTAGCAGGCAAATGCCACATCCACTCTTAATAGTCCATCACAATTAATTGCAAATTCATAAATCTTTTCCACACAGTTAATAATTAGATCAAAATTATTTCAATATTACAGTACAGTACAGTACAGTCTTGCTTCTGTACATAATCAATCGGTATTCAGACTTTCCAGGGGAGTTTGCCAAATAAAATAGCAAATATGCAATATATCAAAAAGAAACAAAGGAGGCTCTCCTTCTTTCCATTCCGACATACCAGTTCCAAAATGTAGATAGTCTCTCTTCCACTCGAATCCTTTAGCTCCTCAGTGGCTGAATCAGTTGGCAGAGTAGTATATCTCCCCTCACTCAGAGCATGCCCATTAATTAAGTCTGAATTATCATCTTAAAAAACAGGAGTTTGTTCGCTCATGGTGGCAACTTTGGAAAGTTGCCAAAAAGACGCATGGTGTTTTCCACTCAGCGCCCCCTGCCCCCTCGTTTCTACCGGACTGGGGGCAGGTGTTCAGAGATCTGCAGGTGAAGCTGCCCCCCCCCCTGGCCCTGGGGGGTTGGGGGTTGGGGAGGATGATTACTCCCATCTCATCCTCAAAATATCCCATGCAAAAGGGCTCAGATGTGATGTAATAAACAGCCTCCATCAAGGCAAGCCAAACCATAAGTCCAATATTGCTTTACTTTTAACTGCTGTCGAGAATTTCAGCAGACATACACAGGTGAGAGAAGCTACTCCACTTTTCTCTGCTATAGATGTATACAGTGGTACCTCGGGTTCAGTACTTAATTCGTTCCAGAGGTTCTTTCTTAACCTGAAACTGTACTTAACCTGAGGCACCACTTTAGCTAATGGGGCCTCCTGCTGCCGCTGTGCCGCCGGAGCACGATTTCTGTTCTTAACCTGAAGCACTATTTCTGGGTTAGCGGAGTCTGTAACCTGAAGCATATGTAACCTGAGGTACCACTGTACCATTCACCATCACCCAAATTCATTATTCAGTTATCAATGTTTCTCCACAAATTTTACAAACATTTTTCATTCCTCTATTGAATATCTGATATGGTAAAATATCAGTAGTTTTATCTAACTAGGTTCAGCAAGTAGACTTCCTGAAATTAATGGATCTATTCAACTGCCCTCAAATAACAGCAATATGTCAGGTGGGATATAATGGCAATCAATAAACAAGAGATCCCCCACATCCTGTAAATGGGATGGATCCACAGAGAGGTATTGCCTGATGCACAAAGAACATCTCTTTACAGAACTTTCTCCTTAAAGTTTCATACGCAACTCATTCCAGTGAAACTTCTGATATAAGTAATGATTAGATTGCTTCAGCAAGTTATCCCCTGAAGGCCAGCCATTGCACTCATACTTCCACAAACTGCCTGTCATTATATCTCTCATCTGATCTTCTGGAGGCAGTGACATTTCCTACACCAGTTGCTTCCATGGTGTTTCTGATTCACCGCACTCTTATAGAGCCTCAAGGGTTCTGCACACAAAGCGGGCGGGGGGGGGGGAGAGGCTTAATTTTGCAATTCCAAGGGCTTACGAGTGACTTTAAAAGTTGAACATGCACCACTATTATAGCAGAGTCAGAAGAACTCACTTTTCATTTGTGAACATGTGACAGTTCATGTGAAATATACTGCTTGTTATGCTGACTTCTACTTTCGGAGATCATATTCTGTAATGTAGCGTTTGGATAAGAAGAGATACAAACATTTGGAGCTGTTCTAATACTGTAGCAACCAGGGGGACGTATAAGGACAAGCCTGCTCCCAGAGAGGAAATTGTTTAAATGTGAACTTAGAAGAGTCAGAAAGGACCACAAAAATCAATCAATGTAAGCTGAGAGGGTAAACTGAGAGAAGGGTAACTTTATTCAGTATTTGGTGGCTGTACCTTGTAGAGAGAGCTGCAGGGAGGTCAAATTGTGATCATTGTAATTTGCTTTGTCCATTGGACATGTTGCTGTTATTTGAGGGCAGTTGAATGGATCCATTAATTTCAGCAAGTCTACTTGCTGAACCTAGTTAGATAAAACTACTGATATTTTACCATTTCAGATATTCAATAGAGGAATGAATATTTTACCATATCAGATATTCAATAGAGGAATGAAAAATGTTTGTAAAATTTGTGGAGAAACATTGATAACTGAATAATGAATTTGGGTGATGATAAATGTCTTGTTTGATTCAGTTATATTAATCTTGTTACCTTGATTTAGTAACCAGTCTTATTTGTTGTTATGTAGCATTATAAGAAAAAAGAGCCTAACAAAGTATCTAACAAGTCCTCAATATTGATATGACACCTCCAACACAGAGCAGGAGGAGATAGAACTGGGATTTGGTTATATTTATTTATCTCTTGCATGTATGTTCCATGTTTTATTTCCTAGGCAGACCACAAGGCGGTGTGTGTGTGTGTGTGTGTGTTCATTCCCATGCCATCTGCCACCCAGGTAATGACTTGACCAGACCCAGATATTCTTAGGTTCAGTGACATTGCTGCCTCACGGGCCTTCAAATCATACCCTTGGACAAGTTTTTTTAACAAACAAGTGCAAAGCCCATTCCTATGCATGATCAGAAATAAATCCCACTAGGTTCAACAAAGTTTGCTCCAAACTAAAGGAGGATTTCAGCAAAGTATAGAATTACAACCAAAGACATATTTGCTCAGACTACAGTGAACATGAAGTCCTACAATTTCCCATTGAATCTCTATTGATTAAAGCTCAGCTAAGATACTTGTAATATTCAAAGGGCGTGCCCACTAGTAATTACAGCAAGACCACATGGAAGCACCAGTTGTGCGAATACGTGCATGTATGGCAATTGCATTAATGCACTGGCTGCATCACCCATCCTACACATGGAGTTGCTGTTTCATGCAGCCTAATATCAGAGAAGCGTCTCACATTCTTAGATGGATGCTGTGGGGCACCCGACAAGAAGAACAAGAGAGACTTGGAAGGATGTAGGCATGTATCCTATTGAAACACTCCCATATTTAACATAGCCTCAATTGCCCCACCCACTTGCAATGCAATAAATAATAATACAAACTCACCTTAAAGCATTGCTGTAAGGATTACAGGTAGCTGGGTAATGTTGCTGTTGTTTGCTGGCAGTTGTATGAGCTTGTCCTGTTGGGAAAGAAGAGCTTTACCACCTAAATATCTGGCTAGAAGTGCTGGAAAATTAATTGATTACCAAATTAGGTGCAGAATGTAGCACCATTGATCACCCCCTCGAATCTTAAAACCAGTAAATGTAGCCTTCTTTGCTTTCTCAATCTAACTGTACTGCTGACTTTATGACCATTGGAGTTGATACATTGCAACTAATTTCCAACAATCAGTAGATGAATTCACAACACCATATGTTGTTCAGATGCTAAATGCACCGATTACTTGAGATCTTGAAACTGCCAACATCAGTCATCATGTAGGAGCAAGTTGCCATGGGATGACTCATTCAGTATATCATGGCCTCTTTGGCAATTCTCGCAAATCAAGAAGTATATCTATTGCGACCTGGCACATGGCAATTGATACCAGCAGCTGAGTATGTGAAGTCACACTGCTTTGTTTTTATATGAAATAAAGCAAATGTGACTAAAGCTATTTTCAATCAAAGTAAAATCTGAGTGGGAGAAAAGAGTGGAAGTAATTACTTTAAACTTATGGATTATGTATGCTCTTGTTAACTCCAGTACCGTTTCCAAGGAAAGCCGGGTGGTTGCAAAACATTCTTTACATTCCCCTTCTATAAATATATGCTGATTGTTGTGGAGAAAACAAAGCAAAAAAAGCAAAAATAACTGGCAGCTCTGAATGTATAAGTGTAAATTGAAAAAAGGACACAGAGCTACTGTTTAGCGTAGTAAAAAAAAAGTCTTCGCTGAGTATTAGCTCATACTTCTAGTTAGGTTTCAGCAACACGTGGGCCACCCATTCACAGCTGAAGTGTGTTCATGGGGAGATAATTGATGCCAAATCCCTTGCAATTTGCACCTCATTAATGAGATACAAATTAACACCTCATTAATGGGGTTGAAATCAACACCTCATAAACGAAGTGCAAGCTAACACCTCATTCATAAGGGGAAATGAATCCTAGCTACCCACCCCATTAAGATGCCTGCCTCTCATTTTAGTTCCCCCTGGATCATAGAGGTGAAGGTAGAATGGCTATTTTTATCGGCCTTCCTATGAGTTCTCTATCAGCAAATTGGAAAAAGGTGAAAACTATAGAGCACTTAATTTTGCAAATGACACTGTGGAGATGTTTACTGGCTTGGGCAAGCAAAGTGGCTTCCAACACAGTGCCATGCAGAATAATAAGAGGTGTGAACTCCACATTCATGAATTTTCACTGCTCATTTGGGAGAAGGTGAATGGGCTCGAATGAAGCGACTCGTTCTTTTTTGTTTACGACAGAGGCTTTAGGAGGAGATGAAGGGCTACGTATAGAACAAGGACATAATAACGGCACACTTAGTTGGCCATAGCTCATCGGCACAGCACATGTTCACATGCTAAAGCACATGTTTTCACATGATCACCAACAAATCTAGGGAGGACTGGGAAAGACTGCCATTTGAAACTCTGAAGAACTGATGCCCATCTGTGAAGACCAGTAGTCTTCAACCTTTTCAGACCTGGTACCCAACACTAACCCAAACATGCATTTGGGGACCCACATCTCCATTTGTTTATGGCAGGAGTGTGATTTACTACAATGCAGCTTAGATCTGGCAGTGACCTTGTACTGGGTCCCACCAGCTGAAGATTGGTGCTGTAGACAATGCTGAACTAGATGGTCCATTGACCTGATTCAGCATAGGGCAGCTTCCTATGCTGTGTTGTTAGCAAAACAGTCCATTGTCATACACACTTCAACCAATGAGTCCTTTCTGACATTGTCTGGAGATCTATGCACACCTCACACTTTTGCCAAACATGGGCAGGGCTCACAGACAATGACATATCTAATAGCCTTGCTCCCAGTAGTTTAGCTACATGTTTTGTGTTAGTAAAAGGGGCTCAACAGTGCCACATACAATTCTTTCTTGTGATCACCTCTCCTTCATGACTGAGAATACTGGGCCAGCTAGGGTTTATTTTATTTATTTTATAGTTTATAGTTATTTTATTTATTCAATTTCTATACCGCTCTTAACCAAGGATCACAGGGCAGTTTGCAATATAAAAGCGCAAAAGTACCTTATGCAGTAACAAACCAAAACAATACAGTGGTAGCTCTGGTTAAGAACTTAATTTGTTCCAGAGGTCTTAACCTGAAACTGTTCTTAACCTGAGGTACCACTTTAGCTAATGGGGCCTTCCGCTGCCACTGCGCCTCCGCCATGCGATTTCTGTTCTCATCCTGAGGTAAAGTTCTTAACCCAAGGTAATACTTACGGGTTAGCAGAGTCTGTAACCTGAAGTGTCTGTAACCTGAGGTGTCCATAACCCAAGGTACCACTGTACCCTCCAACCAAAAGGAAGAACTCTATGGGCATGCCATTAATGCTAAATGTGTGACAAGTAGACATGTTTCCTAGTGTTGACTCCTGGCTCAAAATGATTAGAGCATGCACACTGAGATTGCTGCACAGACATGCACCTGATTGGAGTCATCACTGGAATTTCAAGTAACGGTCATGGTAGATAGTTGCCAGGAGGTCAACACACAGAAAGATACACATGCCAACCAAAGCAACAGTGCTTATGAGAGTGGGGATGAAGGGGAGCAACAACCACATAGATGTTTGCCAGGAACAATCCAGAGAATTGATCTCGATAGAATTTGGGAGAAATGCTCACCAAACAAAAGGTTGTTGGATTTGGGATTTTGATTCATAGATTTGCTGAGTGAAGGACTAGTATTGAAGGACATCTGCACATGTGCCTAGTTAGTCTGAATATTGCTTATACATGTGCAGAATCTCCATTGGCATTCCAAACTGCTGAAGAAGCTTTCGAGGGAAAGCTGCTTGATCCATAATACTTCTGAACATTATGAGCTGGATCATTCTTAGCTTGACAAACTCATATACCAACCCAGGAAATGGTGAACTTCAGTGACTTCGCTAGTTTGAATGCACAATCTCTGTCCTAAAAGCAAACGCAGCAATGCATGTTTACTATATTTAGAGCATATTTCTCTCTTCGCCCCCTACAGATTCTTCCTATTGATTTGCATCAAACAATGTAATAGTTGTATTGCCCTTACTCTGTATTTTTTAGAAAGTATAAATCGCAAGGATGTCTTAAAATCTGGAGAGTAATAACCTTTCCAGTAATAAGTTGCATGTACAGTCAATATACAATATTCATCTATCTTTTTAAAGGAAGGCATTAGAAGTTATTAAAACCAGAAACATGATGTTTGCACCATGGAGATGTTCCCATTTAAGTTTACTTTGACATGTAGAGTTTTGTTCAGACTCTAGGGACTGAACCTGTGTGCTTCTGAATACCAGTTTCTAGAAACCACAGGAGAAGAGAATGCTCTTGCACTCAGGTCCTGTTTGAAAGCTTCCCATAGCCACCTGGTTCACCACTGTGAGGACAGAAAGGTGGGCTAGATATGCCATTTGCCTGATCCAGCACATTCTTCTATTGTCTGACTCAGTGTAGGGCAGCTTCATTAACTAACAACCTCCTACTCCTAGGTCATATTAGTAGTGACCTGTTTTTCCAGTTTTGCTTTGTCTTTTCCTACCCTCCAATCTGATCTCTATAAAATTAAGGATTTAAACCTAGGGTTCTTCCTTCCCTAATGAAGTAAATATTTATCCCCTTCTGTCTTGTAAAAAACTGGTTAATTGCATGAGTTATCTCAAGCTGTTTGCCCTAGAACCATCGTCTCTAGTAAAACTGCTGTCTGCTTCTGACACCACTAAATGATATTTCAGTTCTTGACAGCCACAGGTCGGGCAGGAGGGGATATGTCTACTAAGCAGGACACTTTTGCAATGGATGAAAGAGTTTAAAATGAAAATTTGCATCTGTCTGTACTTGTGCAAAGTTTAATGAGAACACAGCTGGTTTTCTTGATAAAATTTAGGACCACTCAGGCAAATTAAAACAAACAGATTAGCTGTCATGTGGTCTGCAATAATGAGAACAATTAATGTGGTAGTTGGTATAATGGAGAATAGAGCCCAGCCAAATGGGGCTTTAAAACAGTTCCAGTTCACATGCCTTGATTTCTGTTCTCATTTGTTAATGTTGTACTGGCCATTAAGCATCATAGAAAATGATGAAGGTAAAATGTGATTGCACTTCTTTCATTGGATATTTTTAAAAGTGTGATAGTTGCAAATCTCAGGCTTTCCATAAGTATGGAAAGGGATGAATCCTATTGCCTTCACAATGATCACCTCTGTAGCCAGCCAGGAATTTCAGAAATATTTAGAGATCTTGACCTGTCATCCACTGGTGCAATACCATCAACTGTAATCGTCCTGGGCTCTAGTCAACTATTGTGTTTTGTCATTGCAAGTTTCAGTGGAGTTTCCCCAAACTAGTAATAAAGACTAGGTCTACCAGGCTGCGACCTAGAGATCTACACATCTTCTTTGTGCAGTGGGTCCTTCTCCCCTCTGCTTTCCCCATTTATGCCCCACACCCTCCCTATGTCTGCTCCAGAGGTTTGGGGGAACCCCTAAAACAGATTTAGGGAGTGCAGAGGAGAGTAGATGGGGAGAATGTTGAGTTTCACAAGCAGAAATTCTTGGGCTGTTGAAACATCCACATAGTGCTCCATTCAATACAACCCCTGACTCCATTGTCTACCAACAGAGCATGCAAGGGGTGGTTGCACATTCTAATGCATATATGGAGCTCATGGAAAGAAATCCATTTTTAATGCATCTTGCTAAATATGGACATTCCATATTTTCAAGAAGCATCAGGGAACACCTTTACAAAGCGTAGCTCAAAAGCTGCAAGAAAGTGACTTGGCTGACAAATATGGAAAATAAAAGAAAAACAAGCAAGGCCAAGCTTGAAGGGGTAGGCTGTCTTCAAGCTTGATCTTGCTTGTTGATCATGCTCTCTGGGGCTAATGGGAATTGTAGTCCACCAACATCTGGAAGGCACCAGGTTGAAAAAGGCTGCTTTGAATTGTAAGCTGATTGATTAGGTGTCCTCCATTGTTCTTATTTTCAAGTGTTATGCACAGATTTATGTAGGTTTCAGTTTATTTGTGCTTCACCACCACCCACATTACATTGCTTATGTGCATTCATTGGAAGAAAAATCTTGATGTGATTATACTTATAGGTACAAAGTTCTGCATGCCATTTTATCAATATGCACGAGTGCATGTGGACATTACTAAAACACTGCACAAAAAGGATCTAGATGCTGCCGTACGTAGGACTATGTCAAGATTGCTTTTTTGCAGTGTTTTAATCAGTGTCCACATGCACACTGATAGCATGAAGGGGATGAAAGATACAACTGAATGAAAGGAAATGACAAACTCTGGAATGAATTTGAATAATTTTCCTAAATTAAACTGAAATCCAGGAAGGGTAGCATGCAAAGCACAGCAAAACCGCAGAACAGCAAAGGAAAGGAATGAGGAAAATCTCTATGGAGTAACACATCATTTTCTTCTTTCTCATGTTCTAGGAAATGAGCACAGGAAAAGCTAGCTAAGCACTACTCACACTTAAGAAATAAAGGATCAAATAGTTTGTATTGATTTAAATCATGCCTGCTAGTTCCATCGGCCATTAGGTTGGGCTGTGTTAAGCATCTTGCAACAAAAGGTGCTAATTAAAGGGTGATGTATGATTTGCAAAGTCATTCTCTCCATTTAGAAAGTATTAGTGGAGTTTCCCCAAGCTAGCGATAAAGACTAGGTCTGCCAGGCTGCAATCTAGAGATCTGCACCGGGTCTTTATAGTTCCCATTGCAGTACCAGGCAAGGGAGCTACCCTCTCTGGTCATGCTGATGCCCTGGGCCTCCTCCCCTTCTACTATAATGAGCTCAATGCAATGGGACCAAGGAAATATATTCATCTCCCACACTGTCAGGGAACTGAATAACATTAGACCGATCAGACCAAATGCCTATCTAGTCCAACCACAATCTTATGGAAGGTCATAAGCAGAACATGGACACATTAGCCTTCTCCTGCTGTTCTCGTACTTTGAGGCATGCTAGATCTGATACTGTAGGTAATATACAAAGGTAGGTAAAGGCAAAGGACCCCTGGACCGTTAAGTCCAGTCAAAGGCGACTATGGGGTGCAGCGTTCATCTTGCTTCAGGCCGAGGGAGCTGGCGTTCGTCCGCAAACAACTTTCCAAGTCATGTGGCCAGATTGACTAAACCACTTCTGGTGCAACAGAACACTGCGATGAGTGCCAGAGCACACGGGAATGCCGTCTATCTTCTCACTGCAGTGGTACCTCTTTATCTATTTGCACTGGTATGCTTTTGAACTGCTAGGTTGGCAGAAGCTAGGACAGAGCAATGGGAGCTCACCCCATCGCACAGATTTGAACCACCAACCTTATGATCAGGAAGCCCAAGAGGCTCAGTGGTTTAGACCACAATGCCACCTGCTCCCTTTTTGTTGTTGTTGTTGTTTAGTCGTTTAGTCGTGTCCGACTCTTCGTGACCCCATGGGCCAGAGCACACCAGGCACTCCTGTCTTCCACTGCCTCCCGCAGTTTGGTCAAACTCATGCTCCCTTAGGTAATATAAATATGACCACTGTAATAGCCACAGATATCCTTGCCTTTCTGAAAGCCATTCAAATTGGTGCCCATCATTATATCTTGTGACAGCAAATTCCAAAGTTTGACAATGCGCTGAGTGAAGAAGTATATTCTTTTTGTCTGTCTTTAATCTCCAGGATGAAACTTGGCTGCCTTAATAAAGACAGATATGCCAATTCTCATCACATGTCCATATACAATGGAGGAATTGTTCCTGCTGATCTCTGCATTCAGCCAGACTTCTGAAGGGAACCTACACACATGTACACAAATAGATTCTGCAGACCTGACAAGGAAACTTGCAACAGAGATAGACTTTGTTCAGAGACTTGGTTGGATATGTGGTGCTTAGTGCAGAGCTGGCAGGCATAATCCTGCTCCCCTCTCCATTTATTCAGTCTACATTGGTATGAATAGGTTTACTATTCACACCTGTTCACACATCTTCTCAACCACTATTCTGCATTTGGCCAACATTTTTGGTTGAACATTATTAATCTTATTTGGTCCTTACAGTCCCTAACTGTCCAAGCAAAAATGCCCATAAATGCACTTGTTTTTCCCAGTAGTAAATTGCTTAGAGAAATGTTATAGCCAGCAACTGCTTACTTCCTATACAGGAAAATGGGTAGATTCTCTTGTTTTGTATGCTTGTATGCTTCTTTTTTCATAGCAGATTGAAAGAAATCGAATAGTTCCTGATGACGCTCTGTTGTTTGCAAAGCGTAAGGCAAACTTTCCTAAGGATTTATCATTTACACAGTTTGCGTGTTGTGCCTTGGAAGCTGATGGATGTCTCAGGATTTTGCTCTCACATAAACTGTGGAAAACTTCAGTTGCCATTTGATCAGACTGCTTTTGACATAGTAACCACATAGACACCAACAACAACCTGAATTTTAAATGTGAAGTAACCTCTCCAGAGATTTTCATGCGTGGGGGTTGTTGTTGTTGTAAAATATATCATGTTAACTGTACTGAAGCACAATTGAAGAAAGGTGCTTTTGAAAAACCTAAGTACAGAAATGAGAGTCCCGTGGACTGCAAGAAGATCAAACCTATCCATTCTTAAGGAAATCAGCCCTGAGTGCTCACTGGAAGGACAGATCGTGAAGCTGAGGTTCCAGTACTTTGGCCACCTCATGAGAAGAGAAGACTCCCTGGAAAAGACCCTGATGCTGGGAAAGACGGAGGGCATAAGGAGAAGGGGACGACAGAGGACGAGATGGTTGGACAGTGTTCTCGAAGATGCAAACATGAGTTTGACCAAACTGCAGGAGGCAGTGGAAGACAGGAGTGCCTGGCGTGCTCTGGTCCATGGGGTCACGAAGAGTCGGACACAACTAAACAACAACAACAAAAGTACAGAAATGATGGAACCCTATGTGAACAGATGATCCAACAGATCAACTTTCGTTTGAACAACTTCAGTTGAACTTCAGTAAATGTATTTGAGTATGTGTGAGAGTGAGGGTGAGTGTGTGTGAGAGAGGAGAGAGAGAGAGAGGAGAGGTGGGATGTATATAATATAAGCATTTTTAACAATCTTAGCTCTCCTCATTTTCATAGGGACTCAGACATTTTCATAGGGACTTAGACACAATCCACATTTGCACTCTTGGAGTAAGTTCATACCTCTCAGTAAGTTTGGGAAAGGGCCATAGCTCAGTTATAGAATACTTGCTTCACATGCAGACAGCCCTGGGTTTAATCCCCATCATCTCTTGGTAGGGCTGGGAGAGGACCCTGCCTGAAACCCTGGAGAGCCATGGCCAATAAGTGTAGATGATATTGAGCTGGGTGGAGCAATATCTGAGTCATTATAAGTCAGCTTGCAATGTTCCATTTGGTGGGTGGAAGGAGAAACTCCAGTGGGAGGTGGCCAAATGGGAGGCTAGTTTAGCCAGCAGAGCTGGCTGGAGGAAGACAGCCTGGTGCAAGAGGGTATTGGATTGTTCTGCTAATCTGTGAAAAATTATAATGGGGACAAAATTCACTCCAGGGACTACCTCCCTCTAGTTTTTCAGATTCTGAATATATATATATTTCCTATCTTGATGCTGAACTGAATACACACACTTTCCATGTTTGTTTGTTTGTTTGTCTGTGTAAGAAATTCCTATACTGTACAATCTCACGTCCATATTTGCAATGCCAAGTTGAATAAAAATGGTTTTACCTGGTGCTGTCAGGGTTGGGATAAGGGGAGCACTTTGATGTGAGACAGCAACCAGGAGATATAAGACCAGCTAGCAGTGAGCAGCAGTTGGAAGCAGAGTTCAGATCAGGAGGCAGAATAACCAAGAAGAAACAAACACAATGTAGCTTTGTTGTAAGATATTCAGGGAAATGTTTATTGAAGGATAGCTATCCAAATGGGGACACGGGTGGTGCTGTGGTCTAAACCACTGAGCCTAGAGCTTGCCAATCAGAAGGTCGGCGGTTCGAATCCCCACGACGGGGTGAGCTCCCGTTGTTTGGACCCTGCTCCTGCCCACCTAGCAGTTCAAAAGCACGTCAAAGTGCAAGTAGATAAATAGGTACCGCTCCAGCGAGAAGGTAAACAGCATTTCCGTGCGCTGCTCTGGTTTGCCAGAAGCGGCTTAGTCATACTGGCCACATGACCTGGAAGCTGTCTGCGGACAAATGCCAGCTCCCTCGGCCTACGGAGCAAGATGAGCACTGCAACCCCAGAGTTGTCCACGGCTGGACCTAACTGTCAGGGGTACCTTTACCTATCCAATCTGCACACACACACACACACACACACACACATTAACCCACAGCGTAAAGCCAAAGTGCAACTGAAACAGGAAGTCCTCTCATATTTCTACCTTTTCAGGAAGATTCAATGACTAACCTAGGCAGGTTGAGTCATCAGCCCAGGGCCTGAAAGTGCTTCTGCGATCGACCACATTCCTCTTCTTCTTCTTCTTCTTCTTCTTCTTCTTCTTCTTCTTTCACCTCTGACAGAGGTAGCTGGCACAGGTCCCCAGCTGACGATCTCACAGAGCAGAGGCTGGTTGCTACAGGAAAAGATGAGAGAAGAATGGGTTTTTGACAAGCTGCAGAAAGTTGACCAAAATGTAGTCTTGTGGAAAATATTTTAACACTTGAAACAGAAGGGCAACATTCCTCCCTAAGTGCAATAAGCTTCATTAGCAAAAATCTAATGGAAGAAAGCGCTTTCAAATTAGGACAATGCAATACAACCATTTTGTATAAATATATAAATGTCACGTTGGTTTGGTTAAAGAGGAGATGGAAATGAATCTAATAAATTTGCTAGGGAGATGGGGAAGGATGGCATGTTAACCATTCCTCAGTATAATGATCATTAAGAAAGATGATTGTCTTTCACAGTTCAGAGAAAGGATACCCATTCAAATGCCAATTTCAATTATAAATCAAATCTTCATCCTCAGGCTCCAGCATAACATAGTCAAAACATTAGTTGATTTGAGCACTTAAGATTTGTGAAACAAATGTCTGGAAGAAGGGAAGCTTAATCATATCAGCGCTACATTGCTGAACAATGCTTCTCATTTACAGTCCATTAATAAAAAAATAAAATAGAGCAAGAAGGAATGTTTGACATGAACTCGGGAAGATTAAGAAAAAGTACCTGCCATGATTCAACAGCATAATTAAAAGCCACAGAGGAAATTGTATTATAAGCTAACCTAACTGTCCATTATTGTGATAGTGACTTCTTAATCACACACAAATGGCAAATCGAGCAACTCACTGGGTTAGCCAAAGGCCCATTAAATGTATTAAGCCACCAGCCTGGCAAAAAAAATAATAATATGTGAGTGCTTAATTCTAATTTCATGGATGGACTTCAAGAGAGTAATTAATGACTAAGTGATGAAAGAGCCTAGGCACTACTTATCTAGAGAACCCAGCTCTTTGCTTATATCCTGCCACTACTTTGCTTAAGAACATAAAATCCTGATGGCTTGGAGCAAAGATCCCTCTATTCCAGCATCCTGTTCCACACAGTGGCCAACCAGATGCCCTCAGGAATCTCACATGCAGGGTGTAAAGGCAGCAGTCTGTTCCCATTGTCATTTCCCAGTGATATAGGTATTGAGTGACAACATGTTCCAGTTAGCTATCACATGAAATGGCTGTTGGCAGACTCATGCCTCATGCCACATGAAATGGGGAGGGCAGGCTTGTCTGATTTACTCAAGAGCCAGATCCAGGTGCAAAAATATTGTTGGAATTAAAGCAAAAGGATACCTCTGAATGCACTCTGAACCCAAGAACTCATTTTTGGTACCAGACCTGAACTGAGCTCATAGTCCTTTTGCACAAAACTCTATACCTGGACTGGTCTTCATTTCAGCAGTCAAATTTAGGTATAAAAGGGAATTTTGCTGTTGCTATTGTTAAACAACTGAGTGTAATAATTTATTATGCTGATGTACTGCAAGTCACCCAGAGGTATATGAGTAGATCCTGAGCTATCTTCTGCCATACCAACCTAAGCTACTGATTTTGCTACAACCTATGGCAATACATTCCATCATTAACTATCGCTTGTCTGTTCTGAATCTACTGCTGGTACCAAACAGTTTCAATGGGTGTCCACAACTCTAGAGTTGTTATTGGGTTGTTGTTGTTTTTATTCTGATTATGTACGGTAAGTTGTGATTTTTTTCTGTGAATTGCCCTGAGACCTCTGGGTATAGGGCAGTATATCAACAACAACAACAACAACAACAACCAATCTTTCTGAGCCTGTGGACACATTTGTAATATGGAAAAATTGCTTTGGCCTCACCAGCCCACTACACAGTGAAACCTATGTTATGTGCTACAATTGGATGCTTTTGCAGGGAGAGGGGAAAGAAATCTTTCCCCTTGTTATCTAATTAGTTTCCTATTGGAAAGGACAGCCTTCTTTATAGCCTAGTTCCTTGGAGTTATTCTCTGAACAACAAACTGCCTCCATTCAGCAACTGTGATGGCCAAACCGGGGGGGGGGGGCGACGGACACATGCATTCAGCTTCTGTCATCACCTTCATGCTAAGATTCTTTACTGGTTTCACAAATTCAAGAAACAGGAAGGCCTGATGGGGCAGATTTTCAACTCTTGTTTGTGGGCAGCTCAATCGACCGAAGAAAATTGCACCATCTTGCAATATTGTTTCCTACCTAGACTACCCAACGAGAACATAAAGGAGTATAAACAGGATGGATATTGCTAGTCCCAAGTGTTGGGAGTTTAAGATGAAGGCTACACATCTTGGGGAGTGCATCTGTTTTGTCTAACTTACCAGCATTTCCCCTCCCATAAATGAGTTGCCTGCTTTCTCTAGTGACCTAAGCAACAGATGTCTCATTAGCACCTGAGCAGTGCCAGTTTCTCCAAAGAGCTACAGACTGATTAAACACATGCTCCATTTTTATCTCTTTATGAGTCATTACTTAAAGGTTTTATCACCAGATTGCCATACTTAATTATGTGTAGCCTTAATTAAATATGAACATTCTAAGACCTGGCTTTTTATTTACACTTCAACCCCCTGTAAAATGTTACATCGGTTGCCACCCTTCAGAAGAAAAAAACAACAACCCCGTACAGTGTGCCATGGACCCATTTAGTGCATGAACCTTTTCCTGACATGGAGATAAGGATGAAAGAATCAGCCTCCTTTGTTCTGGTTGATTTTCTTATTTGTTGAACCCATGATGCTGTTCCATTTTCTTCTGATGTTAATTGTTAGATTTTCTTTTTTTTAAAAAGCACATGCAAAATGGAAGCACCATATATTTTTACATCTGCACAGGCACTGGCGGAGGAAGAGGGGAGGGAGTGCATTGCCCCCAGCACCATGATCCCGGTGGGGTGCCATCATGGCTTCCCCCCCCCACGCTGGGCGCCACACCTGTGGGTAGCGTGCCACACCCCTGGGATATGCACCATGCCCCCGGGACGCACACCAGCCACACCCCCGCCTGCTCTCCACCCCCAGTGCTGGAGCATGAAGCTCCGCCACTGTGCACAGGTTGTGTGTGTGTGTTTCTAACATACATGTAAGAGAGTTAAAAACAGTGTTACTGCATTTGGCCAAGTGCAAAAAGCAGTGGACCATAAAATCCCAGTTTGCAGACTGGTGGGTGAGGCATGGGTAGGTAAACTAAGGCCCGGGGGCCAGATCCAGCCCAATCGCCTTCTAAAGCTGGCCCGCGGACGGTCCGGGAATCAACGTGTTTTTACATGAGTAGAATGTGTGTTTTTATTTAAAATGCATCTCTGGGTTATTTGTGGGGAATAGGAATTCATTCATCCCCTCCCCAATATAGTCCGGGCCCCCCACAAGGTCTGAGGGACAGTGGACTGGCCCCCTGCTGAAAAAGTTTGCTGATCCCTGGGTGAGAGGCTGTGGGGAGGTGATGATCAGATCATTGCAGCTCAGAATTTGCAAGGACAGGAGTACCTTATCCGTGACCCTCAGAACATTGTTCCAGTCACCATGGTCTATGGATAAGGTTGGTGAGAGCAGTAGCCTAGCAACATTTGGAGGCTCACAAGCTGCCCCCCTTTTTTACACATCACCTGCATTGATATAGGCTCCCCAACTGAGTAGAATGGAAACACAACAGCTGGGAGGGGGGTATAAGAGAGAGACACATACAGAGAGAGAATTGGGTTAGGGTTAGCGGTGAAAATGAACTAGCAGGCAAAGGATGAAGATTCAGATCACTACTCACCTTCATTTAGTGCTTTACTCATCACACAGCACAAACTTTCTCTCAGCAGAGGAGCATTTGTCAGTAAAATAAAATAAAATCCCAGCTGCAGCACCAAGCAAAGCCCAATGAGGAGTACACATGATGGAAAGGATGTGATGTGGTAACAAAGCCTGTCTCTCTAAGATTCTAAGGACAGAGTGGAGCCCACTCTGTCAACATTCAGTACCCCTTAAAACTCTCGCAGAGTTTTGTAAATAACCCACCAGTTAGCCTGCAATGAAAGAACAGATCAATTTTTATTTTTTTTAGCATTTGCCATGAGATAGCGTCACATCGGTTTTGAAGTGATAATTAGCTTGTGAAAGATTATTCTTTACCATCTTCCCAGAAAACATGTTTTTCAAAGTAAGATTGTTGCGATTTGTAAAGAAAACTTGTTTGCTGAGGATGTAAGCTGTTTCTTTTGAAAAAGCTAATTGCATTCCCAATCTTTGTTCGCATTCACAAGCAGTTAGCCAAGTGTCCTTCTTTCCTCTGGGTGGATGGCTTGTTTTGAGTCCGGGGTTCTTTTTGATGACAGAATAGGTAAAGATGCTGCGGTTGTCCTCAAGGATCTGAAATCTGACGAAAATTCGAAATCAGCAGGAGTTAATTTGTAGGCGGATTGTGGCCATGGTCTTTGTTTTCCACATGGGAATCTGGTTATGTATCCTGAATGTGAAATCCATTCTCAAGCCACTAGTTTTTAATTTAGGAAATTAAAATTTAAATGTAGGAAACTTTGTATTTGCTAGGGGTAGCACACTGCCCTTTGGGTGCTGCATAGGATAGGAGCTGTTTTGTGAAAGATTGTTCATTTGGATTTGGTCTTGGGCTTCACTACCTTTTAACTCATTATTACAGTCTGAGTACTGTTTTGAAAGCATATATGTTGTATACTGGCGAGCATCATTGAACCAAATAATAATGCAATCTCATCAGCCTATTATTATTATTATTATTATTATTATTATTATTATTATTCCCTTCCTCCCAAAGGAAGGCTAGGTTGGCACCAATTCTGATGTTTTTCCAGTGCCAAGTGAATACCTTTTCACTTACCCATGCTTTCCAGTGTGTGATTTAGTTGGTTTTCTTTTTATAGTTTTGATGGTTTTCCAACAATTATGCCCTTGTTTCAACTGCAGTGCTGCTGCATTATTTGATAAGATGGGTGTTTGAATGTGTATTTTATTTGATGCTGTAACTTCTCTCCAGGGCTTACTACCTGTCTTTTAAAAAAACAATTTTAAATGGCTTGTGAAAAACATTGTTTTGTTACTGTTCTTTCAGAAAGGCTAGGATTTCGAATCTGTGGCTGTTCCCCTAGCCTGTTTGCATTGCTCTGCTTGCTGTTGATTTGGCAGTGGTTTCTATTGTGAAAGATCGTAGTGTTTTTAAGCTTGCATTTTATTGCTGCGATTTTTATTTGATTGCTGATTGTTTTCATGCCCGTGCAGTGCTGTGCTAGCATTTTTATGAAACAGTACCATAGAAGTTTGATGAGTGAATGAATTGATGTGTGTATTTGTATAGGAAAGTGGAGTAACAAATAAATGGAATAAGTAAAAGGCATAACCAAGAGCTAATCTGAATAGAATGAAAAAGAGGTGGAAAAGCTAACTAAATAGAATGAGCTGTGATCCAGGAGGTCACCATTGCAATCTTTTATCAGCCGCAAACTCTCTCCATGGCCTGAGGCAAGCCACTTTCTCTCAGTTTCAGCAAGCCATCTGCAAAATGGAGATAATAATACTGGTTTGCTTACAGGCCTAGGTTACAGACCATTAAAGATTAATTATACCAAACCATAGAGTTTGGAAGGGATATTGAGTGGACTGTCTAGTCCAACTACCTTTTTGACACATTCAATCCCTGGTCCAGGTAGGATTGGAGGAGACTCCTGTCTGAAACTCTGGAGAGCCACTGCTGGTGAGCATAGAAGATACTCAGCAAGATGGCCATTAGTCTGAGTCAGCACCCTATGTTCCTAATCCAAATATAGCATCCCTAATAAATAGCTAGTCAGTAGGGATGGGGAATATTGTCAGTTTTGGTGTCTCTGTTTCTTACTTTTCCAGTCTTAAGTGCAGCTCTCCACATTTACTCATCTGCAAGTGTTTTTTTTCTTTTCTTTTTAAAGACCTCATCAGCATTTTAGCTCAAATTTATCCCAATATACACAGTGGGTATGTATGCCTAATATTTTTGCAAAGCAATCTCCCCCTAATATAATGCACTTCATATGATATTTGCACTATTTTTATTTTATTTTTTACATTTTTAAAATATAGACTTTACCTTGGTATACACATATTTGTACATATTATCTGGCTGGAGAACTGCATTGCAAAGTTCAAAGAACTGCGAATTTCAAGGGGTAGCTGTGCTTTGGTTATTGTATCGTATCAGAAAGTGTGAACTGGGAAGGTTTTCCTTTAAATGTGAACAGAATTGAATTCCGCACCCTGCCTTCCCTATGGGTCAACCTCTGCTTGATAACCTCTGGTAAGGGAGATAACCCGCACACCAGGTACCATATTTTTCGCTCTATAAGACGCACCAGACCACAAGATGCACCTAGTTTTTGGAGGAAGAAAAAAAAGAAGAAAAAAAATTCTGAATCTCAGAAGCCAGAACAGCAAGAGGGATCGCTGTGCAGTGAAAGCAGCAATCCCTCTTGCTGTTCTGGCTTCTGTGATAGCTGTGCAGCCTGCATTCGCTCCATAAGACGCACACACATTTCCCCTTACTTTTTAGGAGGGAAAAAAGTGAGTCTTATAGAGCAATCTTAAGGAAATCAGCCCTGAGTGCTCACTGGAAGGACAGATCGTGAAGCTGAGGCTCCAGTACTTTGGCCACCTCATGAGAAGAGAAGACTCCCTGGAAAAGACCCTGATGTTGGGAAAGATGGAGGGCACAAGGAGAAGGGGACAACAGAGGACAAGATGGTTGGATAGTGTTCTCGAAGCTACCAGCATGAGTTTGACCAAACTGCGGGAGGCAGTGGAAGGCAGAAGTGCCTGGTGTGCTATGGTCCATGGGGTCACGAAGAGTTGGACACGACTAAACGACTAAACAACAACAACATAGAGCAAAAAATACGGCAATTGGCTCCATTATTTAACCCAAAATCTAGCCTCCTGTCACCCAAGCTCATTAGATCTGGTTCTGCCTTCTGGAGAGGCAGAGAACGAGCCTTTTCTGCTCTCTCATATGTGGCAGCCCTACAGGTTCCTCTTCAGTCCTCTCTCTTTCAAGCTAAGGAGACCCAGTTGCTTAAGTCTTTCCTCAGTTTTCCACATGCTAACCATCTTCATTAACCATCCCATTTCTTTGTTTGTTTTTGCTGTTTCTCATGGGATAGATCACCTGGTAGGTCTTTGGTTGCATCCCCCAGTTCGCCTTAGAAAGATGCTATGTGAGATGTAGCCAAATGCCAAGAAGATCTGGGGAGAGTAATGGCTCCCAGGTGTTAAAACAAGCAAAATGACTGTCACTGGTAGTGACATTGTCCTTCCCCCAAAATTGCTAAAATGCCCCCCCACCTCCACTTTTCACTGCTGGTGATGAAATGAGGGGCATATATTTGGCTCAGCTGTAGCTGAAGCATCTCGAACACTGAAGACTGTACATCAGAGGAGGCCATCATGGTGCCCTCTAGATGCTTTGTGGACTACAACTCCTGTCATCCCCAGCTAGCAGTGCTAATAGCCAGGGATCATGGGAGTTGCAGTCCAAAACATCTGCAGGGCAACACACTGGCTACCCCTGCTCTACATATATGCTAATTTTGTATTATTGTTAAAAACAAATATTGTACTGCTTTGTAAAACGATCCAACATCTGACTGTGGCAAGTTTCCAAAATAGGGGTATTCCGCAGCTGAGAGGAATCTATCTTTGCTGGTCTCATTTGACACCTGAATGATAAATTTAGGAAGGACTTGTCTGGATCAATCTCAGGGATCACAGTGAGTGATGTAGGGAGCTATATTAAATCATGGCCAAAACAGTCAGAAGCTTCTCTCATCTAAAAGGAATGTTTAACAAGACCTTTACATTGGAGGGAGGGTATATGTCATTGCTCCCATGTTTGCTCCTGTCTCCCTGCAGAATTGGAACGAAAGGTTTTTTAAATGGTGACGATTTGCTAATCCATAACATGGCATCTGAACCAAAGGCTTCCTGCAAAAACGTTATGTTGGCTAGACAAGATACAACCCAAGTGAATATATAGCTCCACATCGGATCAAGAGTGCTATCAGATGAAGTGCCAAAAGTAAAAGGCCATTGAAAAGGGGCTTGGAGAAGGGAAGTTTGTTCCTTTTTTGCCAGCCATTTGCAGAACCTTAATCTAGGCAATTGCCACTTTCTTATGACCAGTCTCTCAACAATCCATTCACGTTGACATGCTTTAAGGATATTTTGCTAAACTGTGGCCGGGTTGGAGATGAATAGCTTTTTAAGTGCTGAGAATTCCTAATGATCTCCTGTAGTTAAACAATCTCTCTTTTCATGACATCATCAGCATTAGGAGCATCTGACAAATGCCCAGCACTTAAAAGGCCGTTTCTCTGTGATGGGAGCATTGATTCATCCCTGCATCCTTAAATAAAACAAATAAGACAAATGCACTTTTAAAAGACCTTTAGGAAAAGGATGGATTTCTTAAATGCTTCATCGTCAATCTGAGAGCCTTGCTTTAGTTACGATTGTACTCTGGGATGTCAGCATAACTGGAGGCCTCGTTTTCGAAGACTTAGGGCTTCTTCTCTCCTTACTTTTGCAGATAACTGCAGCAAGGTGACTGCTTCCTGATCTGCAGAAGTAATGATCATGGATCATGCATGGATTCCTCCCATATGGTTGATGGCTCAACTGTACCCAATCAGCTGGACCAGCCCTACCATAAGGCAGAGTGAGACCTGGCCCAACCCCAGCAGTTGACCAGGTTGGGCATTGGGTGAGGACCTCAGCGGATTGGAAGTGCCCTTTTCCTGCCCAATACATCCATGTCACCATTCATCACCCTCCTGATATGTACTGGCGGGAGAGAAACAACTTCAGAACTGTGCCAAAGGACCCCTGAAGTCTGGCTTTGAGTGAAGTAGCTGCCTCAGGTGGCAGGTGCTAGGGGCAGGGCAGATCTCTCTGTGTGTGGATGCCATGCAGCCCATCCTGCACCTCCTCTAACCTGTGTCCCTCAGGTGTTAAGAGCAATTTAGTATTGTAGAGCTGGAACAGGCTTGTGAAAAGGCAAACATGGGGTGAAACAACTTCCCTATCGGGAAAGATGATAACATTTGGAGGGAAAGGTAAGCAAGGGTGTATACAAGGTGATGGATGTGTGTGAAATTATGCATGTTGTAGCTGCTGCACCCAAGAAAAGGAAGAGCAAATTCTTAGGCAGAGCATGAGCTCAAAGGCATCAGGGCTTTTCTTCCTCAAACCTATAGTATAGAGATCACAGGAGATACACCTGGTGTAAGCATCACTCACCTGCACCATGGTTCTTCTCATTAAGTTGCCTGGAGAGGTTCTGTTGCTAAGAGACCATAGCAGACGAATGTCAGAGCGATGCGTTCTTAGTTGAAATGTTGATTAATGAATGTACAGATGGTGAACCGAGGCATCTACTGTGTACCAAAAACAAGGCGAAGTGTTTAATTTAAAGTCTGGGAAGCCAATATGAAGTGACAGTCATCAAGTTAAATTCAGGGGAAGCATGTCAGAAGAAGTGGATTGGAGAGGGGGGAGGCTCATTAAGTACTTGATTAGAAGTGCCCAGATTGCACACCTTACTTGTGTATGCCAACAAATCTGATGGCGTTGCTGAAGAAACAAACAGATACTCTGAAGCAGCAATGTCCATTGTGTTATGTTAGTACACTGATGCACGTTCAGGACAGAACAAAAATTTGATGAGGCAGCCATCCTTTTCTTCCGTTCAAAGTCTCTGGAAAGTAAGGGCTATCATCATGTGCTGTGGCTTCCAGAATCCTTTGGTCCCATTTTCACTGCATACAGCATCAGTGGCCACTTCAAGAAACTAGTCCCTGTTAAAAATAGAGGATGAGGAAGAGTCACAACAAAGCATGTGTGTGATTTATTTATTTATTTATTTTAACGAGATATTTGCTAAACATCTTGGATTGCTTCACCTTAGCTTCAAAATAGAGCCTCTCCAAAATTACCGTTCTTTGAAAGGGCACCTTTAAAACCATCACAATGCTAAGCAACATTCCCCAAATATGCAGCCTCTAATCTGGGAGACGAATGCATGCTGTAAACATCTTCCTGCTACGAGTGGTACCCTTGGAATTAGAATATGAAAAGTGATGTACTAAGTGCCCTGTTTATTTTCTTGCTGTGAAGTGGCATTTGTCCATGAAAAAGGCTCCATCCGTCATAGAAACCACTTGAGGTAATTTCACTTGAAACTGAGTCGGTTGGCTGCAATTAGTCAAATTTCAATGAAACAGCTGTAGCTTAACTAAGGCTATTTCAGAGGTATCTGTCTCTTGGTCCCTTCATGCTCATAATGCATTACCATCCTTGTTACTCTAATTCCTGAGTGCTAATTCCTTGACGTACCTGACTGAATGCCGACTCCCATATCAATCTGTCTGTACTTAAAGTTCATCTGCCAAAGCCTTTCTTTATGTACCTCTTCCATGCAAGGTAAGATTAGCCACAACAAGGGAAGGGGGGATGTATCCGTAGTTGTGTCCCAGCTACAGAATGTTCTCCCCAAAGAGGTGAAGCTGGTACCAGCATTGCTATCATTTAAGTTACAGGGGCGGGGGCGAGAATCCTATCCATGTTAAGCTTGTTAATGACCTAGTTCTGTTTTTAAAGATTTATTTGCTGTTTTTCCTTTTGTTTATATATATTATTGTGTTGGTTCTTGTGATTTTGAAATGTAGTACAGTGGTACCTCGGGTTACATATGCTTCAGGTTACATATGCTTCAGGTTACAGACTCTGCTAACCCAGAAATAGTGCTTCAGGTTAAGAACTTTGCTTCAGGATAAGAACAGAAATTGGGCTCCGGCGGCACGGCAGCAGCAGGAGGCCCCATTAGCTAAAGTGGTGCTTCAGGTTAAGAACAGTTTCAGGTTAAGAACGGACCTCTGGAATGAATTAAGTACTTAACCTGAGGTACACTGTATTGTGAAGGGCTGGATGTAAATATTTTAAAGGTCACAGTGCATGGCTGCATTAATTTCACATGTGTGCATCAGTTTAAAACAGGTTCAAATTCATTTTGTGTTGTCACTTTTTTGAATCTCTTCTAGATTTTGTCTATCCTTTGGAGTAGAGTTGTAGCTCAATGTTTTGTATACAGAAGATCCCACATTCAATCCTGAGCATCTCTAGATAGTTCTGGAACCATCCCATGTGTTGCTAGGCAAGTATTTTGTATCTGTTTTTGCTCCATCTTGAAAATGCTTGGGATTTCTGTGGCAAGTAGTGCCCCTAAATCAATCACACCTGCAAAAAAAAATTCTTTTAAAAAAAATCAATCTTGCTCATAAAATTGAGAAGATACATATCCACACAGTGATGCTTACTTATCTTATTTATTTTAAAAGTGCATATACACAACTTTTCAGAACAAAAACACATCATCTGTAATAATTAAAATGCAGCAGTAAAACAACTGAATTCATTCACAATAAGAAAACACACAGAATAGGCTAAAACCCACATTGCACACATGGCTCAACCCAACCATCAACCTCACATTTTAATCTCCCAAAGGCCATTCCTCCAGAACTAAGCTTCATAAAGAATGCTTTCAGAATAACCATGAAGACTTTAACCACCTAAAATGTAAAGTCAAGATGACATTGCCCTTTTCACTCATTTTTTTTTTGTTCAAGTGACTCACAGAAATAGAGATTGGAGACAATAAAATTGCCCCTTGGTAGAACCTGCCACCCAAATTGATGGTTTCATCTTTCATGATGGAAAAGTCAGCACTGGGTGACATTTTTAGTTCACTTTTTCCTCAACATGAGAATAAGGTACAACCAGCTGACTCGGGAAGCAAAGAAAGTTCTGAGTGGGTGCCCCCGCAAAGGACTTACCAACTTTAGAAGGCACCAGCAAAGCTAGCGATTTAATTTTGTTACTATTATTTTTGTATTTGATTGCATCATTTCATTGTACTTTGACTTGCTGACTTTGCCTAATTTGAATTATTTGACTTAGATAGGTTTGTAATTCATTGCTTGGGGCGGAGAGTGACATCTTGAGTTGTTTCAAGCCATTGCTAAGCCTCTAGGCCTTTAGAGCTGCCTTGGTCATAGAAATTTAGGGCAAGATGTCAGTTTACCAAATTCTTCATACTAAGAGAATATCTCTAAATTACAAATTCTGTCATTGCATCTTCCCCCCCTTATTGAACAATAACATACACACAATAGACAGCCATTACATTATAAAACAAGAACAAGAACATGAGATTTCAGCTATGAAACATCCAGGTTGAAATAAATCCTTTTCTATGGATAACACATATTAATCAGGAATCTTTACCGGTGAATCACACTGCACTTACTAACATCTGCTTGTAGGTCATTTGAAGACCACAGCCCTGCTAGAGATGCTGGGAGTGAATTTTCTGCATGCAAAGTAAATGCTCTATCACTGAACTATACTCCTCCCTCCCTCCCTCCCCTGAGTAACAGGTTGAGCAAATGGTAGCTCCATCACATCACTGCCCAATTGTTTCTATGCTGCCTACCCTTGCATCCACTTTGGTACATTTCCGAGCACAATTCAAAGTGTTGGTGTTGACCTTTAAAGCCCTAAATGGCCTCGGTCCAGTATACCTGAAGGAGCTTCTCAACCCCATTATTCTGCCTGGACACTGAGGTCCAGCTCTGAGGGCCTTCTGGCAGTTCCCTCACTGCGAAAAGCCAAGTTACAGGGAACCAGGCAGAGGCCCTTCTTGGTAGTGGCGCCCACCCTGTGGAACGCCCTCCCACCAGATGTCAAAGAGAACAACAACTACCAGACTTTTAGAAGACATCTGAAGGCAGCCCTCTTTAGGGAAGCTTTTAATGTTTAACAGACCACTGTATTTTAATATTTTGTTGGAAGCCGCCCAGAGTGGCTGGGGAAACGGGGTATAAATAATAAATTATTATTATATTATTATTTGGTAGCCAAAACGTCTAGGCTAAGAGAAGCACATCCACATCTTGCTTTTCCTCATTTCCCTCATTTCTTCTCTGGTAGCTGTGGTCAAGTTTGGAAGCCCTCCCAACACATCTGACCCAACTGTCTATATGTCTGGATTCAACGGCCAGGTTTGATGAATGATGGAGAGGGTATGGCTGGAAGCTGCATCCATTTGACACCATAATTTTTGGGTTCTAAGTGGATTTCTGCCTCCTGAACTTGAGCTAAGCGAAACTGAAGTCGCTAGGGGTATGTCATTTGCTTTCTCTCTTTGGAAATTGGCAGAGGCTCAGTTGTATGATTCTTTGTTCATCTTATAATTTCTGTCTGCATGAGTATAAATTCTTCACAGGAGCAGCGGCTATGGCAATCATCTCAGGCTTCAGGGCATGTGAAAGCTTTCGCTCGGAGAACAGAGAACAAAACCATTCTAATTAACCAAGCTCCGTTTTATAACCTGTCCTTAAGATTCATTTATTGCACTGTATTTCCATGGTTTACTGTTTTCTTTTTTAATGTCATGCCACAGTGATTATATTTAGTCAGTAAATTTCAGAATGGTCTACACATGTTTATGACAAGCTGAGATGCCATCTTACAATGAATAAAAATTCACTGCATTTAAAAATTCATTGTTGGGGGAAATGTGGAGGAAAGATTTTATTTGTGATAACTGAAGTCAGCATGAGCAGAGAGAAAATTTATTAGTAAGCTAATTCATGGAGGGGAGGGACAAAGAAAGGCAAACAAATGCAAGGAATTAGAAATGATTTTTTAAAATGAAGGTTGGTCAATTGGAAGAGACAGGGGCAAGTGAATATCAACATTTCTGCCTTCAGATACTTTTATTTCATTTGATGGCAGGCTATGCCACAATGTCTCTGCATTAAGATAGGAAGTGAAAGCTAGCTATTTTGATGCAGAAGAAGCTCGGGGGGGGGGGGGCTGTTCAAAAGTAAGCTCTGTTGTGTTCAGTTGGAGTTACTCCCGAGTATTAGAATCATAGAGTTGGAAGTCACTCAAAGGTTTTGTTGTTGCTTAGTCGTTTAGTCGTGTCCGACTCTTTGTGACCCCATGGACCAGAGCACGCCAGGCACTCCTGTCTTCCACTGCCTCCCGCTGTTTGGTCAGACTCATGTTGGTAGCTTCGAGAACACTGTCCAACCATCTCGTCTTCTGTCGTCCCCTTCTCCTTGTGCCCTCCATCTTTCCCAACATCAGGGTCTTTTCTAGGGAGTCTTCTCTCCTCATGAGGTGGCCAAATTTTGGAGCCTCAGCTTCACGATCTGTCCTTCCAGTGAGCACCCAGGGCTAATTTCCTTAAGAATGGATGCGTTTGATCTTCTTGCAGTCCATGGGACTCTCAAGAGTCTCCTCCAGCACCATAATTCAAATTATAACCCATAATCCAAATTATAATCCATAATCCAAAGGTTATAGCTTTATAAACTTACCTACTGTGATGTTTCATTAAATCCTACTTGTGTGTAACTTGAAGCTCCTAGTTCATGTCCCACTTTTGAAACAATGGAAAAGAAATGTGCTCCGTCATTCTGAAATATGCACAAGGTAACAAACCAGATAGCTAACATCCGCAGTTCCAAAATCATTACAAATACTGCAAATCAGAACCTCCCAATGAAACCTGAAATGATTTAGGAAATGATGGGGAGCCTGTGGTCCTCCAGATGTTGGTAGACTGCAGCTCCCATAGTTTCTGACCATTTTTCATGCTGCCTGGAGTATATGAGAGTTGGAATCCATCTTGAGGGCCACATCTTTCCCATCCATTTGCTACCCTATCAACATGAGACTTTCAAATCAAACAAGTTGCCAAGAAGGTCCATTTCTTCCTTTCAAGAAGGTCCATTTCTTCCTTTCAAGGAATCCTGGAAGAGTAAGTACTTCCCCCCCCCCCGGCCCCTAAAGTGGTCTGAAACTATTTTTACTGGCACTATACAGTGTAAGTAGTATCAGACCACTTTAAACAATGGCGGAGCTTCATGCTCCGGCACCGGGGGGCGGAGAGCAGGGGGGCAGGGCTGGCGCATGTCCCGGGGGTGTGGCACATGTCCTGGGGGCATGACGCATCACCTGTGGAGGCGTGGTGTCTGCACTCCACTGGCGATGATGGCACTCCACCGGGATCACGCTGCCGGGGGTGGTGCACTCCCCCTGCACTCCTCTTCCTCCGGCAGTGACTTTAAACAGCCCCGGCTTCTCCCAAAGAATTTTGAGAAGTGTAGCCTTTTGAAGGTAACAAGAGTGGTCAAGAGACTCCTATTCCCTTCCCAGAGTTACAATTCCCAGTGTGTGAAAGGGAATACAACTCATTTCAGGAAAGAAAGGGTGCTGCCATGACCAGTGTGTCAGCCCATATGCATCCAAATATGCCCATGGCAGCCCAGCTACTGAAGCAGAGCCTATATTTCCTTGCCCCAATCATCTGCAGCTCTCAGGAGTCACTTGGCAGCCTGCAGGGTTGTGGGGCCCTGAATTTCAGCTTCAAGCTCCAGCACTGCTGTCGCCAATGGTTTAGCTCCCAGAACGGTAATAGCCCTGGACAGGCAGACCAACAGACAGACAGACACACACACACACACACACACACACACACACACACACAGATGTTCCATAAAAGCATGAATAATCTTAATATGTTCCACTACAGAGGGAAGCATATTGGACTGACCCTCATCCAAAAGTTTCCCCACAGGTACAATCTAAAATCATGCCATCCTTGTAAAGAAAAAGAAAAAAGTAAATGCTTTTCAAAATGTGTTTGAAAAGAAATGTAGCTAAGTCTTATTATAAAGCCACCCACATACACAGTACATTTTTTTTAAAAAAAATGTTCATTTCCTATTTGGCCAATTTGACCTTCAAAAGAAGCACAGACTCTCCCCGTCCCTTTCAAGAAATGAACTGTAATTGAATTAAAATCTGTTCTAAAATATTTGCATTTGACACAAGCCAAAGTGCTGGATACATTAGTGGAGTTAGAGCAGTGACCCTAAATAGCTTAATGTATGTAGGATCATTATTTAAAGCTGAGCAATTCAAGGGAATGCGAACACGATTTGGTGTCAGAGTGTCTTCATCTTCAGCAGGAAATGGGTGCATGTGGGTGGTTTTGTTTGTTTGCTTTTTGTCTTTGCTTCAGCGGCTGAGCTAATTTTGTTCCACAGGAAGGTAAAGCATCAAAGTGAACTGGTGTCACTCATTAGCATTCCTCTGAAGGGTAGGTTGTACCAGAATGACTTTGTCACAGCTGTTTACATCTTAGTTTGTTTTTCCTTTGATATGCTAACATAGTTCTCCATACCTTTCCGCTGCATACATGCTGAATATTCTCATATTTAGATTGTGTGTGCGCACGGGTTGAAAGCCATTAATGTGTGCAACGATATGAAAATTCTGTTTGTTCCAATGCTTCAAGTAGTGAACAGGCATAGGGAACCCAGCACAGTCATTGTGTAAAGCTGAATACTGTGGATTTCTGCTTGTGCAATGGAACTTTCTCACTCTTGTCTCCCCATGCGCCATGTTCAATCTCACCAAATTTGCTCCAGAGGGTTGGAAAAAAACCGAGAAGAGATTTCAGGAGGTGTGGTGCAAAAAGAGACAAGAGAAGCACTATTGTGCAGCTACAGGTCCTTGGACTACTGAAATGGCTTCATTGGATACCACTCTATCCCTTAAACCAGGGATAGCCTCCAGACATTGTTGGACTGCAACTCCCATCATCCCTGACCGTTGGCTGGGACTGATGGGACATGGAGTACACCAACATCTGAAGGATACCGTGTTAGCTGCCTTTGCTTTAAACTCTGGGACCAATGGATTGAGTGGGCTGAATGTTTGGAGTTTGGTTTTCCGGACTTCATTTCATCCATGCTTCCTGCCCCATCACATCGTTTTCTGATTCATTTGTTTGGCTGTTTTCTTGTGGGGAGCAAGCAAAACAGCCTGCAAATTCCACGGAAGATTGCACATATCAAACTCTATCAGTCTTGACAAAAGAATTTCAAGTGAAGCTAGCGAAAAGAATTGAAAGCCACTCCTGTAAATATGAAGAATTGCCAACTTTGGGTTGTAGCTACTGACACAAGGATGCCCCACCTGTGCAGAAGAACTTCCTCTCACCTCCCCATGTAACCCTACATCCCCCAAAATCCACTTCAACAGGTCAGAGATAAACACAAAATAGACTTAGGGTGTGCAGAGAGGAAGTTCTGTGGCCTAAATGGGGCAACTTGGTAGACTATAGCCCTTCATATTGTATGGGAAATTCTAGACAGTTGACACCAGTATGACGGGCAGGTACACCACATCATTTTACTGCATACTTCCTTGTGTCAGAAATGATGGATGCTTTTGAAACCCAACTTGATAGGAAGTTCTCGCAGCCTGTCTTTCCTATTTTTGAGAACAGTCTTGCTTCTCAGTCCCCTTCTAGTTTAACAAACACCTTATTAACATGTAGAACATTCAGAGTAATAAAAATATATCATGTTTATCACTGCTTCCACAGTATGCATAGATATGACACTGGGGCATTCAGCCGTACCAGCATTGCCAAGACATTTATTTTTTACTGAGGCTCATCCAAAGAAGAGAGAACTTGGATGATTACTTCAAAGCAGGCAGAGTAAATTACATTTCAAATACCAAGGCTGCCATCCTAAACACACTAGAGAGTTGGTTGCACTCTACACAGTGGGGCTTACGTTCTGGTTTGTTCTACCTCTCCTAACAGAAGCAGTATGACTCCAAACACCAGTTGCTGGGAAGGTTCAGGGCAGCTAAAAGAAAGTGATTCACACAGCGTATAGATAAATTATGGAATTTGGTCCCATAGCAGGCAGTGGTGGCCACTAACTTGGATGATTTTAAATAAGGATTAGACAATTTCATGGAAGTAAAAACTATCAGCAGTTACTAAACCTGATGGCTATGTTCTACCTCCGGTGTTGGAAACAATATGCTTCTGAATACCAGTTGATGAAAACTACGAAGGGAGAGCACTTGCTGTGCTCAGATCATGCTTGCAGTCTTTCCATAGGTATCTGGCTGGCTTTTGATTGGCATGCTGTGGGAACAGGACAACAGGTCTTTGGCCTGATCCAGCAGTGCTTTTCTTAAATTTGTTTGTTTGTTAAATGCTTATTGAATATTACAAGGTTGTCCAAGGAGCATGTGAAGTTGTTTCCAGAGGCATTCTTCCAACTCATTTTGAAAGTCTGAGGTTTCTAGGCTCCTGATATGGCTTTAACTGATGGGTTTCACCACTTCCACCCAAGACCTTCAAGGACATTTGATTCAGTCCTTCTTATCTTCTGTTGCCATCAAACTTTTCTAGTGAAATCACATATACTCCCCATTATGTAGTAGCTAGGATAATATTTAGTAACGAGATAGGGATTATTTAAACTGAATCAAATATAATAAAAATTATCTTAAACTTATTTATAATATAGGATAAATGGTGACTTAACGGGTTGTGTATTGCCCAAATAGTTTTTGTACAGTGCTTGCTTAATTGTTAGCATAACCGCAAGGTCACTTCCCATTGCAATAAGAATAGTCCAATTCCCTTGTTCTAATCCTTCCCCAGTTTAAAACACAGATTCATTCAGATGTTTTTGGTCAGAAGCCTTCCAACTAGTCAGATCCCCATTGATGAAGAGTTGGTAATGAAGAGGCTTACCCTTGAGGACACTACAGCTTCTAAAGGTCAGCGTCTTACAGCTGACATAACTAGTTTTAGCCTTCTTACAAGGCTGCTTCAGAAGCTTTCTTTTCCTTTTGGCTTCTGGCTTTAGGATTTCAGGTCTCTTTCTTCTTTCTGATCAGAAGTCCCTGCTGACAGTGTCTGGCTGGTGGCACTCTGATGTCCCTTCTGACTTCTCTGAGCAGTTTCCCAACTCTCAATTCTTCTCTCTCATCTTCTTGACACTTTCTTTTGACACTGACACCCTCTTTCTCTGACTCTGCCTGCCTTTGATACTTTTCAGCCAGAAGCCTACCACACCACCTCTGCTCCCTGCATCCAATCAAAAGTTGCACCCTGCCAGACTCATAATTCACTGGTCTAATGAAAGATCCATGATTGGAAATGGAAAGTTCATTCCTTGGGAGATCAGTGTCTGGTCTTTTGATACCCCCATGCTATATAAACACAGAGGCATCCCTTGGATGTAAATATCACCATCTCAGGTGATAGCCTTTGGCTTGTTCACAGCAATTCTAACAGCTCTTCTGCTTAGCAGGCTGCTAACCAAAGGCTACAACATAACATTGGATCTGTCCACGTCCATTGGAGGCAAATTGCTAACATTTAAGCTTCGGGTGATATATATCCAAATAAGGTTGAACCCAGACTCTTGCATTAGTGTTCCTGGTTGTTTCTGTGCACTCTGGCTTCTGTCACAGAGTCCCATCACACCAGAAATGGTTTAGTCATGCTGGCCACAGGAATGCTACCTGCAGACAAATGCCAGCTCCCTTGGCCTGAAAGCGGAGAAGAGCGCCACATCCCATATTTCATTTTGACTGGACTTAACCGTCCAGGGATGCAGGTGGCGCTGTGGATTAAACCACAGAGCCTAGGACTTGCCGATCAGAAGGTTGGCGGTTCGAATCCCCTCGATGGGGTGAGCTCCCGTTGCTCGGTCCCAGCTCTTGCCAACCTAGCAGTTTGAAAGCACAAAGTGCAAGTAGATAAATAGGTACCGCTCCAGCGGGAAGGTAAACGGTGTTTCCGTGTGTTGCTCTGGTTCGCCAGAAGCGGCTTAGTCATGCTGGCCACATGACCTGGAAGCTGTCTGTGGACAAAGGCCAGCTCCCTCGGCCAATAAAGCAAGATGAGCACCGCAACCCCAGAGTCGGTCACGATCCAGGGATCCTTACCTTCTGATTGTAATAGTTACGTTTCTATCCTGAATTCTGTTGCTCCTTTTATGTTGCATTATCTGTTATAATACAGAACTGTGTCATTCTATAAACAAGCCACCATGTCGTCCTGAATTTTAATTGGTGAGAAAGAACTGTATGTAGGAATACCACATGAAATTTCATTCTGTGAAATAACACAGAATTCAAGTGATTTTCTCAATTAGTGGTTTTGCGAATAGATTTTTTCCCCTGAAAGCAATTCACACAGAAATGAGCACACAAGTTCTACTGGATTCCACTAGTTTTCCAGAAGGGGCTTTTATGCTGTGCGAAACATCACATAAAGCGTGGTGTGGAAATGTTGTGAAATTGGAACAAAGTGCTGTAGGAATGCGACCTGAGTGATACCCAGAGCTGATCCTTTGAAAATTAATGGTCTAAAATACCCTCAGAATGGTAGCTGTATAAAATGATTCTATGTTACAGAAAACATTCGAAACATTTTTCTGTTGGGGTTTTATTTGATTATTCACAAGGAATATTTCTCAACCATCTCTGGAGATGTTAGGAACTGATCCCGGGATCTTTTTGCTTGTAAAACATGTGCTCTACCTATCCTGAGAGGAAATAGGGAGTGTTCATCATTCATAAGGCTTTAGTAAATTTAGTCATATATGCACATACACAGGCATCATCCTCTGGAGAGAAAGTAGGGTTTGGAGAGGGAAACAATGTCTTGATGATGCTGACCCATCACACACTCATTCTTTTGACAAGCTGAAAATGTGGCAAGCCCTGTTCAGATATTCTGCTCATATGTGAATTCTACACATGATCAGGGTGAGTGTGCTAAGCTGTGCCTCCCACATCTCTGGCCCTGACACCCTCCACAAGTTTAAGGCCAAAGTCTGAAACAGAATGCCTTCTCTACCTGTGGGGTAGCATGCTTTCTGAGCACAATTCAAAGTGTTGGTGCTGACCTTTAAAGTCCTAAACAGCCTCAGCACAGTATACCTGAAGGAGTGTCTCCACCCCCATTATTCAGCCCAGACACTGAGGTCTAGCACTGAGGGCCTTCTGGTAGTTTCCTCCCTGCGAGAAGTGAGGTTACAGGGAACCAGACAGAGGGCCTTCTCGGTAGTGGCGCCCGCCCTGTGGAACGCCCTCCCATCAGATGTCAAAGAAATAAACAACTATCTTACTTTTAGAAGACATCTAAAGGCAGCCCTGTTTAGGGAAGTTTTTAATGTTTCGGGTTTTATTGTGTTTTTAATATTCTGTTTCGAGCCACCCAGAGTAGATGGGAAAAACCAGCCAGATGGGCAGGGTATAAATAATATATGATGATGATGAACCACAACTTTGCAGGTTTTTAAATCCATGAGTAGCAGAGATTTCCCACTTCAGATTTCACCTCTTATGGACAGAAACAGCAAAAGTGACCCAAGAGGGCAGAATTTAGCAGGCTTGACCTCATTTCCCCTGCACCACATGAGCAACATGTCCAATAGGACTAGCCCAATATCAGGGACAGCTCTACCATTAGGCAGCATGAGTTGCCTAATCACCTCAAACAACTATTTTATTTATAAGAATCCTTTAAAGGTTTTTCCCCCTAGTCGGAACTTACCAGAACTCAGTTCCAGCACCTCTCAGGTGGATGCCATTGCCATTGCAAGAGAACAAGGGAGGTGTTCATGGTCAGTTTTCGCACCTCTTTTTGTAGAAACATAGGGTGTGGTGGGGGTGCCATGTACTGCTATACACACAAACACAACAACAACAACAACAACAACAACAACAACAACAACAATAATAATAAATTTATTATTTGTACCCCGCCCATCTGACTGGGTTTCCCCAGCCACTCTGGGCGGCTTCCAACAAAGATCAAAAATACACTAAAATGTCACATATTAAAAACTTCCCTGAACAGGACTGCCTTCAGATGTCTTCTGAATGTCAGGTAGTTGTTTATCGCTTTGACATCTGATGGGAGGGCGTTCCACAGGGCGGGCACCACTACCGAGAAGGCCCTCTGCCTGGTTCCCTGTAACTTGGTCTCTCGCAGTGAGGGAACCGCCAGAAGGCCCTCAGAGCTGGACCTCAGTGTCCGGGCAGAACGATGGGGGTGGATAATATATGTATCAGAGAGAGAGAGAGAGAGAGAGAGAGAGAGAGAGAGAAATGTGCCTAGCAATTTCAGAACTTTTTCTTCTCTCAGCTCATTCTGGATCGAACAACAACAGACTGTGCTAAATGGAGTGGAACTCTTCATAGGAAAGTATTTTTCTACTTTTGTTATCCTGAAAAGTTCATAAGCAGAAGACAAGTGACTTTTCATGAAGGAGAGAGAACCATTACACATCCTTTGTGTCCCCGAAGCTAAGCACAACTTTGCAGGTCTGTTTGAAACAATTTGGTACAATACAATGATATTATTGTAGCTTTCACACAGGTTATAATTCTCGTCTTAATGTTTAGTGCTCTTAGCTACAGAGAGGTGGATTCTGATAAGTACTAAGTAACTACTCTCTTGCTTCAGGAAAAACAGGAGTTGAAGATTTGGTGCTTTCATAAAATGGTGTTATCCTGCTTGCCTTTGTTTGCTTAAAGTTACATAATTTCGGGGGGGGGGAATGCTTATGTAGAAATTAATTTATTTCCTGTTGGGTTTGAGATGGTATAAAAAGGTACAATGCCTAATTGTTGGGTTTGAGATGGTATATAAAGGTATAATACCTAATTGGCTGCACACTTCTGAATGACAACAAGAAAGAGTTATGGAAGTACGGTAATAAAGGGGCACCTTTTTATTAATAACAAGGATCTGCAATGAACAGCTGCTTGTGATCCAAAAACTCAACACAACTGTGTGGGCATCTACAACTTAAGGTGAGAGCCAGGAAGCTGCACCCCTAGTTGTCCTCTCCTTAAATGAACAACCCCACCATGACTCAAGGAACCTGCTGATATTTCTAATCAACCTTTGTGCCTTTCTGAGGAGGCCTCTTACAACATCCAATCCCCAGCCAAGCTGAGCAACTCTGGAAGGAACAATGCCTTCAGAGCTTAATAGCACCCCTCAGCAAGGAAAAGTGGTGAAATATTAATTTACCCTTATCATATGTCAGCACTGAATGTGCCAGACGTGATCAGGAAACAAATTTAGATCAGGCCAAAATATAAAGTCACAGCCCAGTGGTGACAGCTATGTGGAACAGTTTACAAAGTATGAAAATAAGCTACACAAACCTTAACATATAAACATCCATAATTAAAATATATAATAAAACAATCCTGTTAAATGTCCATTATAAAAAATCACAATGCATTAAAATATGTGTTTACATTTACAATTTCATACATTGAGATAAAATCTGTATTTAAATATGCAATTTTCTGGATGAAAATTGTCATGCGGACTTTTCTTTTAAAAATAATAATCACAGATTAATGAAGAAATGGGATGGAATGGACATTAATTTATTCACTGAAAGCATGTTTAGCCACTCTTTAGCTAAAACAGTTTCTAGAGCAGCTTACAGGTTATAAATGAACACATGCAAAACTGAGCTGGACCTGAAAATCGACTGACCTGCCAATCCCTAGTAGGAGTTCACAAGAGGGGAGACCTAGCCTATCAACATGATGCCATGGTTAGGCAGGCAATCTCTGGCAATGACAAAATGGCTTAAGTAAAATAAGTGTAAACTAATGCAGCTAAGGGGAAAACAGTAAGCAAAATATGCTCAGCTCCATATATAAGTAGAGCAAGTGCTATTGCCGTTTTTTGCATGTTCATTCATTTTAAAAAACCTCAGGTTGCAATCCTCAGTCTACTGGCTCATGAAATCAATTCCCATTGTAATTGCTGAGACTCACTTCAGAATTAAGTGTTCTATCCAATGGGGCTCCTGCTTCTCCTCCCACCTGATGTCTCCAAAAACTTCTCTGGAGGATGTCATGAGCTCTGTGGTGACAAGAAAAGAAGTGTGGTCCTGGCAGGATCTGTCAGAGAGAGGAGGAATTATTATTATTATTATTATTATTATTATTATTATTATTATTATTGCTATGCCACCCTTCATCCAAGGAATCACAGGGTGGTTTGTAATATTAAAAACTCCAAAATACATAATGCAGTAACACACACACACACAGCAATACCCTCTACACAGAGTTTAAAAGGCCATAGATTGTTTAATTAGCCAAAGACCTGGGAGAAGAGAAATGTTTTGCCCGAAGCCTAAAGATATATAATGAAGGTGCCAGGCAAGCCTCCCTGGAGAGAGCATTCCACAAGCTGGGAGCCAACAAAGAAAAGGCCTACTCTCGTGTTGCCACCCTCTGGACCTCTCACGGAAGAGGCACATGAAGAGAGCCTCAATGATGATTGCAGGGTCTGGGGTTGTTTCATTTGGGGAGAGGCACTTTACCTTGCCGACAAAGGTCCGTATGGTTAAAGCCGTATGGTTTTCCAAGTAGTGATGTATGGAAGTGAGAGCTGGACCATAAAGAAGGCTGATCGCCGAAGAATTGATGCTTTTGAATTATGGTGCTGGAGGAGACTCTTGAGAGTCCCATGGACTGCAAGAAGATCAAACCTATCCATTTTGAAGGAAATCATGTGTAACCTATATGAAGGACATGTGTAACCTATATGAAGGAAATCAGCCCTGAGTGCTCACTGGAAGGACAGATCCTGAAGCTGAGACTCCAATACTTTGGCCACCTCATGAGAAGAGAAGACTCCCTGGAAAAGACCCTGATGTTGGGAAAGATTGAGGGCATAAGGAGAAGGGGACGACAGAGGATGAGATGGTTGGACAGTGTTCTTGAAGCCACCAGCATGAGTTTGACCAAACTGCAGGAGGCAGTGTAAGACAGGAGTGCCTGGCGTGCTCTGGTCCATGGGGTCACAAAGAGTCGGACACGACTAAACAACAACAACAAGTCCTTGAGGAATGAGAGGCGAGTACTGTGTCTCTTGGCAGGGGGGTTCAAGTATGAGACATCCCCACTCAGCCTGTGTCAAGCATCCCAGGAAAAGAGGGAGGATCAAGCCAGCCAGCCATCACCCCACTTCCTGAGATTGAGGTTGCTCTGGCAACTGGGAAGGTGCATGAATCTGAGTTGAACAGTGAGCTGTCTGAGCAAACTCAGGTCCCATCTCCAAGAATGTGCTGTCAGATACATTTGTCCACTTGTGTCCCCAGTCCCATTGCTTGAGACAAGAACTTCACAAATGACCATGCCCACTCCATCCTTCAAAAGCAGAATGGGCTAGGCACATCAAGTATTTAGACAACGTCTTAGCTTGTGCTTACTTATCTACCGTAGAAGCCTGCTTCTCAACTATTGAAATGTGTAACCTATATGTTTAAGCCTTGTACATATTGTGGAATAAAGCCTTTGGCAATCCATGAGTTGAAAGTACGAGTACTGTGTCTAAGAGTAGGAACTGGGACAACCCTCCAGAATTGATTCTGAGGGCAAAGGGGCAAGAGAGGTAGAGGAAGCTCTTTTTCATGAACTGAAGCCTGCTGTACAAGTGGAACTTCAGCACTGCTTGTGGTCCATAATTAGGGTCACATGGTCTATCACATAAATGTTGACTCCTTATTCCCTGCCACCATTTCATAATATTTCAGAAGGCTCATGTTCTGTGCTTTCAGATTCAGTCCTGCAATATTCAACTTCAGACATTGCTATCTTCCATCTTAGGATATAAACACAGGCCAAGGAGAACTATCCATCTATCTCCCTCTCTCATCCATATACCGTATATAAAATACTCCTCAGACAGCTTGAAGAGTTCTCATCCAGATATATCAATAGCAGGACCATTGCACACTTATAAACAAGCCACACTAAGGAAATGAGTTGGAGAGCTCTGCAGTCACTTGAAATGAGGTGCTGTGCTGTTCTCTAGTACATGCCTCTGTGGGAAATATGGTTTCGGTTTGCTACGTAATGATCTAGGCAACTGCAGCACTTTTTAATAACTTGGACAAGACATATTGATTTCTCTGTTTGTCTGCTGTGAGAGGAGACTCTGGGAAGCCATAGCTCAGCCTCCTGTGCACAGGAGAGCCATTTGCAAAGAGCTGAAAGCTGGCACTTGTGTATACATACAATACTTTGGGCCTGTTGAGACACAGTGCTTTACAGCCACTCACATTCAACAGAAAATGGAATTAGTCTGTTCGTTAGAAGGGTGCTTGTGCTTATCAACCTAGGCTGGTGTCATCCTTGCAAAGCAGATTATGTCACTGAAATAAAAGCCATAGGGCTCACCCTCAAAAGCATCTATGTGTATGTAGGCTGGCATGAGGTGGGGGTTGTGACTCCTAGGGCAGGGCCAAGAGCCAGTGGCAGAACATCTGCTTTGCATGCAGAAGGTTTGCAGGCTCAATCCCCAGCACCCCCAAGTACATCTGGGAACTTTCCATTTCTAAAAACCTGCAGAGCAGCTACCACTCAGTAGAACCCATGGGATTGGAGTGTGGGCTCTTCAAGAAGGCGCCAGACACCCATCTTGTGGGGATATAGTAGCTCCGGATACCTTGCACTGATGCAGAGGGTCCATAGCTATGTAGTAGAGGCTATGCTTTGCATTCAGAAGATAGGAATTAAACCTCCAAGCGGCACTTTCCTACCATTCTCTTGAAACTGAAGTGCCTTGGTCTTTCAGTATTCCTAAATGCTTAGCTTCGCAGCACGCACATCAACTTTTCCTCTGTTTTCTTCTCATGCACCTTCTCGGAGGAGCCAGTCCTCAGTGGCTGACCTGCTTCTTTTCACTCTGATTAACTGCAGTTAGCACTAAGGGTGAGAAGACTTTTTTCAGTGGCTAAAACAACCTCAACTTTTATGCCAATTGGGAGGCTCTAAGATGCTAGAGATTGAAGACCCTGCTGTGAGATTAGTAACGGGTCTTCAACACAAACACAAAGAAAGAGACAGACATAGGAATAATGGACCACTATATCTTTAAGGGACGCGGGTGGCACTGTGGGTAAAAGCCTCAGCGCCTAGGGCTTGCCGATCGAAAGGTCGGCAGTTCGAATCCCCGCGGCGGGGTGCGCTCCCGTCGTTCGGTCCCAGCGCCTGCCAACATAGCAGTTCGAAAGCACTCCCAGGTGCAAGTAGATAAATAGGGACCGCTTACTAGCGGGAAGGTAAACGGCGTTTCCGTGTGCAGCTCTGGCTCGCCAGAGCAGTGATGTCACGCTGGCCACGTGACCCGGAAGTGTCTCCGTGCAGCGCTGGCCCCCGGCCTCTTGAGTGAGATGGGCGCACAACCCTAGAGTCTGTCAAGACTGGCCCGTACGGGCAGGGGTACCTTTACCTTTACCTATATCTCTGGTTAGATACAACCCTAAGAGAACAGGATAGTTCAGATCCAGTGGGACTCTCCTTACATTCTTCCGAAGTGAATGGGAAAGACTTTGCATATGTGGGACTTCCATGTATACCTCTCTGCATAAGGAGCTCCTGTGATTGTGGACAAAGTATAATCTTGTAAACATTATTCTCCAAGAATGTTACCTGATGGAAACAGATGCAAAGCACCAGCAAGAAGTTTTTTAGTGAGCATACTTGAAGTTGTGGCAACAAAACGGCGACAAGACAGGTAAATAGGAACAGCTGCCACCATTTGAATTCTGAATACCACTCTTAATGGAAACTAAGAGTGTCATTTTCAGCTTAATGTGAAAGTAATATTTGTTCAAGTTCATTTTAGAGCTTTTTATTTTTATATATAACGAATGAATGTCTGAGCCATAATAAGTGCTATTGAGGATGAATAGTGAACAGCCTGACTATTTGGACAATAAAGCTATTTAAAACGTTATTTATCAACTGAAGTGATTCTGCATAACCGACACATTATTTTGCAAAAATGATGAAGTAACATTCCTACTAGTTTTATAATGTTACTTTCTGTAACTAACGATTTTTGTTTTTTTAAAAAAAGAATCATTTCACATTTCTAACAAGTTTATGAAGGGGATAATGATTTTATACGACAAATGAATATGCAGAAAAGAATGATTTTTACACAGTTAATAGCTTCATACAATTAATGAGCGAATACCACTCCTACAGTTTGAGTGTGGATTACTCTCAAGGAGCTCATTCATCCTAAAGATTTTTTATGCCTTTAGAGAAATTTATTGCATGATAATCTTCCGTAAGACGTATTTCCATATGCTTCTCATGACTGCCTGCATACTAATGAAATCTCATTATGGTTCTTGTACATTAATAAATACTGTAAATGGCCATTGTATATAAAAAAGTTATCATTCTGTTCTGATCATATATTGATAGTCACTCCCTAGGAAGCTTAGTCCAAAATCCAATTAAGCAGATAAAACCAGTTCGGCTGCATTAAAGTCAATGGCCTTATTTTTTTGCAGGAGCATCCATGCGCATATGATGTTCCCACATAAACAATGGCTTCACTTTAAATGGATTGAGAAGGGAAGATCTATATATGCAGTCATTTGCATGGAGTCGTCTTCTTCCTCCTCTGTGCAAATCCACTTACACATGTACTCATTCACTGGAACATCCATGGAGCTTTGTTGCTGATTTTAGATCAGTGATCCTGCATAGGAAGCCCACTGAGGTTATTTTCTTATAACATGTTCAGGATCCACGTGCCACTTGGCGCTTCGGTTTAACAGTTTTGCAGACTTTACGGTTTGCCTAATGCTCAGAAATATCAATCCTGTGCTACCTTGTTACTTATGTCTCACCCACCCACCCACCCCTCTCTCTCACACACACACCTTTCCTCAAAGCTCAGAGCAATATTTTATTTTCACAACAACTTTGTACGATAGATAAGGCTAAAAGGTCACTGGTGGCGTCACATGGGATGCTGAATCAGCAGTGGGAAGGAGCTGCCTTCATCAAACTTCCAGTTCTCATGGCAAGTTGGGGAGAGATTGATATTGATCAGAGCAAGATGTGTCTGTTAGGATTTTTATCCATCCGTGCTGCTCCAGCAGTAGCACTATGTTGTGTATATCATGTGAGTGTCTGAGAGAGCATGAGACAGGAAGTCTCAGTACTGTTGGAAGTTAGTTGGAAGTAAGTTTCACTTCTGTGTGTGATGTTGTTCTGTACTGGTGCTCAGAGAGCACATTCTGATGGATTCTCTGTGTAAATAAAGTAGTTTAGAGCTACTGACTGACTCTTTCTTCTGCTGTGATATGCCAGAAGACAAGTGTGCTCCTCTCAGGATGGAGGGGTCACTTATTATCTCTGGACTGAGGGAGATTTATAGCCAGAGAGTGACCACCGGAGAGACGCCCCGGTGTATTGGGAAATTGGAGGCCTTCCCGGGCGTGTTTCCAACAGTGACTGCTGTGTACACAAGGGAGAATGCACACCTCACCATTGGAGATAAATGTATGCACCTCCTCTGCTGCTGCATACAACACAAAAGTATGAAACAAGGGGCATCATGGCTCATGCTCTGCGGCCCCCTGCCTTTTCCTCCCATACCTGCCTCTGTATCTCATGTGACGTCACCTAGTGACTTACTCACGGCTACCCATAGTTGAGTAGGGAATTGAATATGGCCCATCTGCACAGCACCAATTCTCAGTCCTGAAAATTATACATGTATTATATAGCCCAGTGGAGATTACATAAGCAATGTAAAATGAAAAATATATGGTTTATCCTGGCCTTTTCTCCTCCATTTTTTCTCACAAGCTCCCTGTGCACATTTCAGCACCATGAGCTTAAATAAGCTGGCAGATGTGTGTTTGTTAGTATATGGTGTTTTGCTCTCTGGAAGCCTCCCTAAAGTGAATTCAAACCATTATGTATTTTTTATGACTTTGCCTATTACCAGTGGAAATGAGAAGAAAAATGCCGATGCATCTTGCCAGCCACATATGTCAGTCATGTTTTCAGGCAACAGTCCCTGCTCTGGATCTTTTAAGGGACTTTGTGGTTCTGTAACACCAAAAATCATGTTGCTCAGTGAATTAAAAAACACACACAACCCAGCCTATTAGGCTTGGGGAAGAGCAGGGGCCATTTATCATATACAGAGGCCAGGTCCCCGAGGCACACAATGGAGTTTAGAATGGGTCTTAGTGCTGTTTTCGCCAATTATCCTGCTTAATGTTGTTTTCAGGAATCCCTGTCCGTTGTGAAAGTGGAACATTTGGGAAGTTGCACTGGAAGGCATAGAGCATAGCAGTGGAGAAATATTTCAGGTCAACTGAGAAGTGTCTCACTATTGCAGAGCAGCAGCTCCCAAGCACTCTTGTTTCAGGAGAGATGAACGGGCTGACTTTGGCTTAATTGGGAATTAGGCTGTGCAAACTGAGCCACTTAAAAAAAAAACCACCATGATTATTTTTTAAAAAAATCCAAATCCAATATTAGAACATCAGCATACCCCTAATGACAACAGTAGGAAAATTATAGGGAGCAAATGCTTCTCCCCTCTCCCCACTCACTCCCCCCACAACAAGGTTCTGCCACTTTCTTCCCTTCCCATTGATTGGGGAATTACCATTGATTGGGGAATTCTCACTGGAAGCCTGAGAATCTTCCATTCTTGTCCCTTGCTCCTCTATAGCGGTCCCAGCTTCACCCTAGCAATTGGAAAGCTATTGCCAGTAATTCTCCCATTGCATGGTAGCAAAGAGTTAGCACCAAAATGAGGCATTTCATGTGAGTGTGGGAGGGCAATAGCTTTGGGTCTGCTGGATTTAAAACCCTGTAAATCACCTGAGAAGGGACGCGGGTGGCGCTGTGGGTTAAAGTCTCAGTGCCTAGGGCTTGCCGATCGAAAGGTCGGCGGTTTGAATCCCCGCGGCGGGGTGCGCTCCCGTTGTTCGGTCCCAGCGCCTGCCAACCTAGCAGTTCGAAAGCACCCCCGGGTGCAAGTAGATAAATAGGGACCGCTTACTAGCGGGAAGGTAAACGGCGTTTCCGTGTGCGGCTCTGGCTCGCCAGAGCAGCGATGTCACGCTGGCCACGTGACCCGGAAGTGTCTTCGGACAGCGCTGGCCCTTGGCCTCTTTGAGTGAGATGGGCGCACAACCCTAGAGTCTGTCAAGACTGGCCCGTACGGGCAGGGGTACCTTTACCTTTACCTTTAAATCACCTGAGAACTCCAGTCTTCAAGCCTGTCAGCTACACCAGCCTGGATATGATGTACCAAAAAAAAGAACTTGCCCCTTCCCACCTCCAGCCATGTCCAGTATGAATCAGCAGGGTTTGGGCTTATATGTGTTGGAAGCCGCCCATAGTGGCTGGAGCAACCTAGCCAGACGGGTAGGGTATAAATAAATTGTTATTGTTGGGATACCACATCATTCCTCTGTAACCCCTTATGGGATTCTTCTATTAGTCTACTAGTCACAGCTGTAAACAGCTTTGAGTGTGAAACAGGTTGTGTGAGCCTCTCATTAAAACAAAAAAACCTTATTTGCAATTTGAAGTGGGGGGGGACGACCCTCAAAGGTTTTCAGGCAAATTAATCTTGGATATGTATCTAACAAAATGTGTCCAATTCTGATGGTCAATCTCTCGTTTAATTAATTCCCTGGTGTACTGTGAGCTGTCTACCCCTCTCATGTTCAAAGATTGAAAGGACTTTCATAATTATAAGGTATGAACACATGTCCCAAGGCTAATATTGAAAGAAGAAAGTATATACCGGGAGAAAAATAACAAAAAAACAATACCACATTCTGTGGCTAGACGGTCGGAAAAGGTCATGTTCTTTCTGCAATGACTCCTAGGATTTATGTGATGACCCCTTTGGCATGGAAATCTGAGCAAACTTTATGCATCCTATTAAAGTATCCTCATTAACCCAGATTTGGCTATTGTGGATTAGTGAGTCACAGCACGATACACACAGGCCCAGCCCTGCCATTAGACAAAGTGAGACACCTGCCTCAGGCAGCATATGAAGCTGGGTGGGGAATGGCAGCGAGGTGCTGCAGGGCAGAGTGTGGGAGCCACATGGCCTGCCTCATGCTAGTCTGCTACATTCAGGTGCAGTGAAAGATGCTGTAAGATTCAACTGCTGGTCAGTCGGCTTCAGTATGGGAGGGTGGGGAACAGTATTTTCCCTTGCCTCAGGCAGCAAAATGTATTAGGTCAGCCCTAGCTGCACAGCACTATGGGAGCTGTATAAAAAGGATGCTGCATAGTTTGTCAAATAGATGGACTCTGCCTATCCCATGCAACAATAGAGTCAGTGAAAAGCAGCAGCACTGTGACAAGAATATGGCACAAGCCATTTATATGTGTAGGGGTGGGGAACTGGATCCCTGCAAGCCAGGTTTGACAGGTGAGTAGAGCTGTCAATCACTTGATATCACAACGACATCAGCTATCCCATTTTTGTTTGTTCGGTAGGTGCAAACATGCTGCACATGATACTTTGAAGGCCCAATAATCAGTTTACCATTGGGACTTGCATAGAGCCCTGTGTAGCACTTTGACCTCCAGCAATCAGTTTATCTTTGAGGGTTCAATTTCCCATCAATGAACAGCTGATCAGAGCCTTGATGGATGACCACTTCTTCATAGCTGTCAACATTTCCCTTTTTTAAAGGGAAATTCCCTTATTCCGAATAGGATTCCTCGCAAGAAAAGGGGAAAGTTGACAGCTATGCTTCTTGGAGTCTATGATGGAATAAAGGTGGGATATAAAATGTAATAAATAAACAAAAAACAGAAGCAGAAGCTGTAATTCCCCACAGAACTTTAAACCTTCTCATTGTTGATGAGCAAGCAAGCTACTAGCTCACTTCTTCCCTCGCCAGTTGTTCATCTGAAATATGGAACCAATGTCATTTGCCTACCACAAAGGATCATTGCACTGATTACTGGAGTAATATATGTGAAGCATATTAAATTAGTGAGGGTCCATAGCTCATCAGAACACCCAAAATTCTCCTTAGGAGCAGCACGCTTAATTAATGCTTGGTGTGGTTATATACTATCCTTACAGCATATCTAGGAAGAGAGAGAGATAACTTAATAGAATAATAAATCCCAAAGAAAACAGAAATGCAACATATTTACAATGGAACACCCCCCAACACCCAAAAAAGAGATAGCAATGCAATATTGAACAGGTCTTGATTAAAGAGAATGCAACTAATAAATATTTTGCAAAAGCCAGAACAAACAATACAGCTTTACTCTGGAAATTTGTGTGAAGTTGTAGCCACATTGTCCTAAGATAAAATCTTTTTTTAGCCTGGAGAAGAGGAGGTTAAGGGGTGATATGATAGCCATGTTCAAATATATAAAAGGATGTCACATAGAGGAGGGAGAAAGGTTGTTTTCTGCTGCTCCAGAGAAGCGGACACGGAGCAATGGATCCAAACTACAAGAAAGAAGATTCCACCTAAACATTAGGAAGAACTTCCTGACAGTAAGAGCTGTTCGACAGTGGAATTTGCTGCCAAGGAGTGTGGTGGAGTCTCCTTCTTTGGAGGTCTTTAAGCAGAGGCTTGACAACCATATGTCTGGAGTGCTCTGATGGTGTTTCCTGCTTGGCAGGGGGTTGGACTCGATGGCCCTTGTGGTCTCTTCCAATTCTATGATTCTATGATTTTATATACATTTTTAAATCCAAAGAAATCCAAATGAGTAGCATATTCAAAAAATGGACAGACTGCATACTGAATCTATCACATGGCCTTAAAAAGCTATTAAAAACAACTACTACTACCAAAAATGAGGGCAATTAACTGTTATTCAGCCATATTGCTTAACCAATTAACATACATTTTAATCAGCCTTGCTGGTGCAGCAATTCACTTGGTAAAACCACCAGTGGCCACTGTATAGCGGTGGGATGGGGGAATTCGCATCCTGTAACTTCTAGCACCAGAAGATATTGATGCAGAGAAGGCCACAGCTAACATTGTGCAAGGACATGATGGTTTCTGAATGGATGGTGCCTGTGCTAAGGTGAACTACCTGTGTCTATAGTGGGACAGCTATCTACTCAGCAACAATGTGCTTGCATGGGCTTCCACAGGATATATATTTTTGGGGGGGTGCAAATAAAAACAGGGAAAAGTGGAAGCAGGCAGGTTTGTCTCACACAGATGAAGAATAGTGCCTGTAAATTTAGCCTCAGATCTCAGGTTCCACAAACGTTTGAAACTTATCTTTTTATTTTAAAAAACTTATAGCTTGGAGTTGGGGGGGGGGACTGCCCCCAAACACCCGTGTGTGCTTGGATGATGTTGCCTGTGGCCCTTCTCTCTGACCCTGACAATAATTCCTCTCACCCCCTCCATTACCATCCAGCAGTTTGAACCACCTCACTAGTCTGTGGGGACATAACAAGGCAACGTTTTCTGTCACACCCTATATTCCTCAGCACTGTTTCCATTCCACTGCAGTTCATCTTCCACCCAAATCTATGCTATTCATCCCAACGTGGCAAAAATACACAGCGTAGGGTATTAATTGTGTAAATTATGCTGTCATTACATTATTTCATTCCATTCATTTCAATGGTGGCAACACATTTTATTCTTGGAGTGGGGACATAATCAGTTGTGTATCGTTTGTGGACTGAAAGCAACAACAAAAGCGAAAACCAATTGCATTCACTGGGCTGATTTCTGTTCTGGACCCAGGATGAATAAGTGAACATCAGTGATTTCTGCACCTGTTTCTATTTTTGTTGGAATTTCCCAACATGCCTACTAGGCCAGCACCAAAGATGGGCTGTTTTCCCCCCAGACACCCTATGCAAGAATTGTAATGCTTTTACTGACCCTCACACCCCAGAGAGCACTCCTAGTTCCAAGAAGTCACTGGCCTTTAGGGAGCTTGCTACCGGACACCAACAGCCCTCTTCTTCACCCTCAGGCTGTAACTTCTACAGAGAACTCCCGCCTCCCTGCTTCACCAAAGGAAAAGCAGCTGTATGCAGAGATATCTCCCTGCTTGCATTCACTCCTCTCTCTGATTCTTTTGCTGTTGCTTTGAGTGGGCAAGACGGGCAGCAACAGACCAAGCTCCATGGCTCCATGAGCATCTTTATTATTTTGTTTTTGCAAGGCAGTGAGAGTACTAGGGCACCATTTCAGATTTCAGTGGGAAGGGCAGATTCATAACAAGGTTCAAAGGCCTGCACTTCTGTATATTAAATTTTATATTAAAAGAGGGGGGAGTGCATTCTAAAAGCGTTTGCTGTAGTTGTTTTCTTTGTTTATAGATTTCATAACATAGAAGACCTAAGCCACATCCTACCTGCCTGCCCACCCGCCCCAAGAAACTAGCCTACAGTTGCAATGTAGAGGCAAAAGTGAGGTGGACAGAAAGGTCTGTGCATGACAGCAACCAACTCACTGTCCCCCTTCTTCCAATAGATTCACTGTTACCTTGTCTGTTGGGGCATATGCAGAGTACACAACACACCAGCGGATCGTGCAAAGGGGTGGGGGTGCGGAACCAGGACGTTGTTGTCAAAGAAAAATGCCAGACAGTTTGGGTAGGGGCAGTTCTTTTACTGACAGGAATTCCAGAGTATAATGCAGTTCCTCGGCCTAGTAGCTATATACAGTTGCGTGTCGAGGTCCCCAATCCACCCCCCAAATAACTCACAACAGACACGTAATTTTTGTTTAAGATTTTTGGCATGATTTTGGCCACAACTTTATTCAAATACAAACCGTGAGTGGTTGTTTAGGCATTGGTTAAGACTATCTGTCCCCCCGCCTGGGGACAGAACTGACTTCCGGGCACCACCGAAAGACAGTGCGGGGGAAAGCAAGTCGGGGAGGCATTGGAGCTGAGTCACAGACCCTCAACTCTCACCCGCCTGCTCCCCGAAGGCTTGCCGGCCCTAGTCCCATTCCAGGGATTGGACGAAAAGATGGCAAGCCCCAGGATTCCTTTAACGGAATTCTTCCATGGGTTAGTTTACTTAGTTTAGAAAGACGAAACACCATCAATAGGTCAATTCAATAGGGCTTTGGAGAGCATCAATATATAAACCACCTGATTGTTCTGGACATCTGCTTGTTCAAAGATGTCCACTGAAGTTGTTGGGTATATGGATACAACTAGATAATGCAGATGTTTTAGATTTGGAGGGATTTGACAATGTGTTTGGATGGCATGCTTATCTATGGTATGATAAGATAAAGGCTCATGATTTCAAAAATCATGTTATTAGAAAATCTTTATATAATGTTTGGATAAAATACAAAGATCTCTTAGAAAGGAAAACACCCAGATGGCTTTTGCCAATGGAGGCAAAGGCCCAGAAAAAGTCAAATATGGAGACTAATTGGTTGAGATATTCAGATTTATTACTGGAAGATAAAGAAGGATTTAAACTAAGACCATTTGATCAAATCAAGGATAAAATAAGTTGGTTACATTATCACCAGATTAATGAATTGTATAAATTAGATAAGAAAAATGGTTTTGCGTTGGAAAAGACCAAATTGGAAACAGAGTTGCTAGATTCTAAAGTTAAAAATTTGTCTAAAATGTATAATTTATTGTTGGAGTGGCATACAAAGGATGAACAAGTTAAATCTGTGGTGATAGATTGGGCAAGAGATGTTGGACACAACATAACGTTTGAGGACTGGGAAAGGTTGTGGAGGAAAGGGGTCAAGTTCACTGCCTGTACGATGTTAAGGAAAATGTTATGAAAATGATGTATAGATGGTACTTAACCCCCGGAAAAATTAGCAAAGATCTACCACAAGAGTGACAATTTATGTTGGAAATGCAAAGAAAAAGAAGGTACCTTTTATCATATGTGGTGGACCTGTCCCAAGGTGAAAGACTTCTGGGAAAAGATTTATAATGAATTGAAAAAAATGTTGAAATATACGTTTATTAAGAAACCAGAGGCCTTTCTACTTGGAATAATAGGTTTGGAATTGCCCAAGAAAGATGTTAGATTATTTTTGTATGCCACAACTGCAGCTAGAATTTTGTTGGCCAAAAATTGGAAACTACAAGAAGTACCAACAGTGGAGGAATGGCAGATGAAGATGATGGACTTTTGGGAGCTAGCCAACCTGACCGGAAGAGTCCGCGACCAGAAGGAGGAGGAACACCAAGAGGAATGGTAGAAATTTAAAGACTATTTAGCTAAATATGTTAAGATAACTTAAATAGAATTACTTGCGAGTATCAGATAGGCCTAGGATTTAAACATGTGATACTGTAGAATACTATGTTAAAAGCTAAACTGAAATGAAAGAAACATGTTAATGGACTAAGTAAATTATATGTGAAAATAGTTTTGGGAAACTGCTACAATGATATATATGGAAACTCAGCCAGGGGGATTTCAGGAAGTCACCCAACAATGTCAACAAAAGCGGAATTATTACAGTTAGGATGTATGTATGTATGTATGTTTGTTTGTTTTCTGATGTTTTCTTTTTATGTTTGTTGATATGTTTGTTATAAATTTGGAAAATTAATAAAAATGTTGGGGGGGGGGACAAATAAAAAACAAAGATGTCCACTCAAGAACAACGTAGTACCTTTCCTCAAATATCTCTTGATGGATATCTGCCAGTATCATTCTGGCTCTGAAAATGTTTGCATATTTTTTCTTCCCCCCCTTCATGACCTTCCTTTCATGTACCCCCTAATGAGCACATTGGTGCTTGTGCATCTTTGCTTGGCAACAAATCTGAAGCTTTAGCCTTTCACTCTGTGTGATAGAGTTATTCACAGGCTACTGCATGCATTTTTTTTTTCATACACTTACTTTCTTCCTGCCCCAGATCACTGGAGCAGCAAATAGGGGGGAAAGAGCTCTCTCTAAACAGCATCAGATCAGTGGTGCAGGAAATAGAAAGCAACTCCCCAAAGGAGCATCTGCATTCTTAGCAAAATCTACTGGCAAATGATAATCAGCCAGCTAATTATATTTAATTGCTGTCTGTATCCAAACAATTAATAATGCAGTAGTCCAGCACAGTTTGTTGGAGATGATGACTTGGTGTAAACTTCTGAAAAGACAAAATAAAGGAGCTGAAAACGGTTTGCACACAGACATACACACATGTTTATGATTACATTCCATAGCAAATTCCTATTTTTCCACGTTTCTGTAAAACAACCCCCCCAAAAAAATCACTGTCATGCAGGAAAACTGCATGTGAATTCTTACGGATCTCAGTAGACTATCACATCTTCACAGAACTATCCAAAATACAAAAAAACAACAAGACCTACCTCTATTCCATAGTTTGAAACATAAATCCACAATAAATTGTTATTTATATTTACATCTCATGATATCCCATGATTAGGGACTGTTAAACACATTTACTTAATAATACATATGTGGTACTCTACCTTCCACATTTTCTCCTCACAACAAGCCTGTGAGGCAGCAACTAGCCCAAGGTCCAGTGGGGGAAGGGGCAAGCCCAAGGCAGCAGGTCAATGAACACAAGGAAGGGCATGTCTTGGAAAGGCACCTTTCAAAACTGAGAGTGGAGGGGAAAGAGGGAGAGAGGAGGGAGAGAAGGAATCTCTGGTATGGTTGAAAGGCAGCAAGCAGAAAGACTCAGACCAAGCCGGGAGAGGGAGAGAGATTTGCAGATATCCCAGAAGAACCTCTGACTGGAGGAGAAAGAGAGAAGGAGGGCCCCCAGGACACCCCTGACCAATCATTACTTTTACTGAAGTGAGTTCCTCCGTGCCTTTACTTTGTGCAATGTCCCCTGTGTACAACATCCCCTGTGGTAAAAGATACATAAACAGTGCTGCTGGTGAGTTCAGAGTGAATATTTGGAAGAAACAACATAACTACAATGAGTCCACTGCCCTTTGATCACATGAGGACCTTTTCATGTGAGTAACAGACGAAGAAGGATCCTTTCTGCTGTGAACCACCTCGGGATCTTAGGATGAAGGGCACTGTGGAAATGTAATTAATTAATTAATTAATTAAAAAAGAAAAAAGGTCCTTATTTCAGTGTTCTCCATTTGCTATATAAATTCCCCCTCCCTTGTCTAACAACATCTGTGAGACTCCTCTGTGCCTAGAAAATTTAAAGGCTTCCCTCAAAAATCACCATTTCACTCAAACGTTGATAGCCCAGGGGTCTGCTCATCTGCTTATTTAATGTGTGGCATTTCCGAAAACATTACTGGGGAATAGAGAGCAGATTCATCCTCTTCCTCGGGTACTTGCATTTGACTTCCAGAATTCCCTGAGGACAGTGACCACTATGAGGTACTAGTCTACAAAACTGGCTCATGGATGAAGGCCTGGCACCATAAAAACAGCGACTTGGAGTCCAGAGTCCCATTACAAGCATGTACAGAACAGTCTTCGTGACCTACTAAAATGTTTTGTTTTTTTCCTGTCTTATAGCTCCTGGAGCAAGCAGGTTTGTACTAATAGAGCACAATCTTTACCGGTGCTGACATTCTTTCAGTTCATATCCTCTCAAGATTGGCCTTGTGACTCTGTGATACAATCTGTTTTGGGGACTGTTCTTTTTTCCCTTTTCTTTTTTGACCTTGCTTCAAATAATGCGTGGCCTGGGACAGAGGCAGCAGAGTAAACACACGGATAACAGGAACCATTATGCTTTTCAAGGCCGAGACACAAAAGAGTGTTCCATTCCAAGATGTTTCGGTGGGGAGGAGGTTAAGTTATTACCAGAAGACTTGCCCTCGTGGAGAAATCATCCTAAAGGAAAGGGCAACTACTAACCTTGTATTCACAACTAAACAACCACACAGCGGGGGTTTGTGAAGAACAGGGAGCCTGTAGCGACTTTGTGGTCTTCCGCCAGGATAATAACCCCAACAGTATGAGGCCTTCTAATAAAGAGCATCGAGGGCTGTGGGGGGAAATAAAACGAGAAGAAGTGGAAAATATAAAGAAATGAAACACCTTGTCTCAGCGCTCCAGGATAAAGATTTCCATTTACAGTAGGTTTGACCTTATGAGACTGCTCTTATTGGCCTGAGAGCAAAAGAGTAATGCTTGTTTGAGCAGCCAAGCCACGAAAAATGTTTATAATGGAAGTTGGGGGTGAGTGTGATCCTATATCATTTCTAGCTGTTGCCTTGATACTAGCAAATATAATCTGTTTTAAGTAGCAGCAAGAGTAGCTTCTGATGCTTCGTGTAGACTCAGGACCACTAAGTTCAGCTAATTATCAGGGTTTCCCTTCAAGCCGAGATAGACTTTTTAAAAAAATGATGGGGGCTGCATTCCCTAAGGGGTAATCTGTCAGGACGTTTATGGTAGCAGTGGGTGGGGCTGGAGTCAGGAGACCCCCTCCTCTCTGAACCGTGTTTCAGCCAAGGTGCTGAGGCTCCTTGGAGTGCAATTAAACCAGAACCAGCAGTTGGAATCAGAGGTTGGAGAAGAGGACTGACCACTATTGCCCTCCCCAGCAGTTCCCTTTTGCTGCTGCTGTCATCCTCCTCTGGAGAAGAGATGAGGGAGCTATCTGAAAGTCATCTAGCCAGGGGAGAAGGCCCCTGCCCTCTGAACTGTGCTCAGGCCAGGAGTGAAGTAACAGCAGCAACAGCAGTTGGAACTGTATTGTTTCTTAACTTCCTTTTTTTTTTTTTTTGCTCAGAACAAAGGCTGCATTCACACAGCATTTTTTTCCGTTTCCCAAAGCTTCCATATCTCTTAATTTCCACATTATATTTAGCACAAAAGCCACTTCCGGAGAAGCAATGCACGATAGCATATATTTAGCACTCATTTCGATGTTATTTGATTCCAGAAAACGTCTGTTTGCAGCCTCCGTAACCTGGAAAATTGCAGAAGTAAAGTGTTGGGGTGTTATACTGCCCTGAGACTTGTGGGTATGGGGTGGTATATACAGTGGTACCTTGGGTCACATATGCTTCAGATTGCATACACTTCAGGTTACAGACTCCGCTAACCCAGAAATAGTACCTTGGGTACTTTGCTTCAGGATGAGAATAGAAATTGTGCGCCGGCGACGCAGCAGCAGCGGGAGGCCCCATTAGCTAAAGTGGTGCTTCAGGTTAAGAACAGTTTCAGGTTAAGAACGGACCTCCAGAACGAATTAAGTATTTAACCCGAGGTACCACTGTAAATTCAATAAATAATAATAATAAAGGTAAAGGTAAAGGTAAAGGTACCCCTGCCTGTACGGGCCAGTCTTGACAGACTCTAGGGTTGTGCACCCATCTCATTCAAGAGGCCGGGGGCCAGCGCTGTCTGGAGACACTTCCGGGTCACGTGGCCAGCATGACATCGCTGCTCTGGCAAGCCAGAGCCACACACGGAACGCCGTTTACCTTCCCGCTAGTAAGCGGTCCCTATTTATCTACTTGCACCCAGGAGTGCATTCGAACTGCTAGGTTGGCAGGCGCTGGGACCGAACAACGGGAGCGCACCCCGCCGCGGGGATTCGAACCGCCGACCTTTCGATCGGCAAGCCCTAGGCGCTGAGGCTTTTACCCACAGCGCCACCCGCGTCCTAATAATAATAATACCAGCATGTAATTCTTTTCTGCCATTTCCATGGGGTAATTACAGAGGGACAGAAGTGCATGTGCATGTTAAAGACCTTTCCATTCTGAGTATATATATATATATATATTTGCTTTCGTAGATTTTCACGGGTACAGGAATGCAGGTTTTGGTGTCCTCGGGTGTCTTCCCGTGTAAAAGTTGGGGTGTCTAGGCGACGTTTCGACGAGGTCTCACTCGTCATCTTCAGGCTGGTGCTTTCGGCTTCTTGTTACTGGAACAGAGCAGGATCTCAGTGTTTGAGTTCCTATAAATACTGTTGAGGAGGTGTGGTGTATAGCCTCCAATGTTCTGGGCAGAGAGGAGGTTCCCAGGCTAGTGTGCCTTTTCTTCTTTTGTTCCTTAATTACTTGAGGGATATCTTGAGTGATTTCTTGAGTGATTTCCTGAATCCCACTTAGGTGGGTCATTAGGTGTGGATTAGTTGCTAAAGCCTTCGTGTCTTGAACTCTTGAACTTTGTGAAGAGTTTTTCTGAGAAGATGGCTGTACTGCACTTGGTTGTGCTCTGGCTTGGCTTCGTGTATAGGGGCGAGCTGTGGTTTTGTGGCCTGTGCCAGCCAGATCTGTGTAGGGATTGCAGGGGGGTGCAGCATCCGGAGGTGCCACCCTGGTTTGGCTACTGGATGGTGTCTGTAATTTATCTGTGGAGAGGGTCTGGGTTTGGGTCTGGTGTGGTTGATTGGTGATGGCGTTCTGTGTGCCTCTGGATCTGGTGTCAGATTTTGTGGGGAGGGCTAATTTCCAGATGTCTGGCAAGCGGGATGTGTCGTCACGCTTGTTCATGTTGTGAGGGTGTTTCTCTATCTCGATGGCTTCCATGATTATTCTCTTGTGGTGATGTTCCATGTTAAAGAGCAATTTGGAATCTGCAAAATTAATTTCGTGCCAATATCCTCAGAAACCCCAAGGATAAAATTCAGTTGGAAAACCAAGGGGTCTATGAAATACCCTGCAAAGTCTGCCCAGCCACGTACATTGGACAAACAAACAGACGAATAAATGCACGTATCGCAGAACACAAGAATGCCGTCAAAAAAGAAGAAAAAACTTCCTCTCTTTTCCAACACATGAAAGAAACAGGACACGAAATTAATTTTGCAGATTCCAAATTGCTCTTTAACATGGAACATCACCACAAGAGAATAATCATGGAAGCCATCGAGATAGAGAAACACCCTCACAACATGAACAAGCGTGACGACACATCCCGCTTGCCAGACATCTGGAAATTAGCCCTCCCCACAAAATCTGACACCAGATCCAGAGGCACACAGAACGCCATCACCAATCAACCACACCAGACCCAAACCCAGACCCTCTCCACAGATAAATTACAGACACCATCCAGTAGCCAAACCAGGGTGGCACCTCCGGATGCTGCACCCCCCTGCAATCCCTACACAGATCTGGCTGGCACAGGCCACAAAACCACAGCTCGCCCCTATACACGAAGCCAAGCCAGAGCACAACCAAGTGCAGTACAGCCATCTTCTCAGAAAAACTCTTCACAAAGTTCAAGAGTTCAAGACACGAAGGCTTTAGCAACTAATCCACACCTAATGACCCACCTAAGTGGGATTCAGGAAATCACTCAAGAAATCACTCAAGATATCCCTCAAGTAATTAAGGAACAAAAGAAGAAAAGGCACACTAGCCTGGGAACCTCCTCTCTGCCCAGAACATTGGAGGCTATACACCACACCTCCTCAACAGTATTTATAGGAACTCAAACACTGAGATCCTGCTCTGTTCCAGTAACAAGAAGCCGAAAGCACCAGCCTGAAGATGACGAGTGAGACCTCGTCGAAACGTCGCCTAGACACCCCAACTTTTACACGGGAAGACACCCGAGGACACCAAAACCTGCATATATATATATATATATATATATATATATATGAAAAGGTCTTTAACTCCATCCCTTTGTGTCGCAGAGTTTACAGAGAATATCCATCCTAAGATCTTGTGATATATTACCCATCTGAGTGAGGCCCTTTTACTTCTGTGATGTGCAGCATTGTTTTAAAGATTGTTACTAGCCAAGGTGCTGAAAAAAATGTACTCAAATCAGTCAGTTCAAATAATATTGTATTCCTCTAGATCAGTACAAGATGAAAGAGAATTTGAAGGAGAGTTTCACACTGGGAATGCTAGAGAAATTATGCTTTGGGGCATTTGGGAATGAATCAGGAAAGAATAAGCTCTGCAGACCTTCCTGAAATCATTTCAAAGAGACAATGAATGCAAGCCCTCAGGCTGAAGGTGCTTTTCTTTGTCAGAGTCCCCCCACCCTTCTTGTCTTAATTGTGAGTTCATAGTAAAAAGAGGAGAGTTAGCAACTTTTGGTTCAAACACTATTTGAAGTAGTGCTGAAACCTGCCCTCCAATTTCCTGAAAGTTCTGCCTCCACCCCAAAGAAAGAGGCTTCCACTTCTACTCCGCATTCAAAGGGCACTTCAGATTTCCTTTGGAATTGTTGTGGATGTAGGATTATGCCTTATTGTGAGGTGGCCAAGCATGTGGCAGGGATCATTCAGTGTGGATCTGAGAGCTCAGCTCTGCTAGTATCACTAGTCAAGGCAGTCGAAGGCAATGTTTTGTAACCAGGCAGAGTGGCATGAACTTCACTGAGGGAGCATGTGCTCTGATTGGCTGTGTATTTCTGAGGGAGTTTTGTATGTTTGGTTGAACGCCTCCCTTCCTATCTACAAGGCTTGAACTAAGAAAGACAAAATATGTTTGTTCCTTTCTCCTCAAATTAGACACTGTTTTTGCTCAGTAATGTTCATTTTCAACCAGGTTAACTCAGAAAATCACGGTAGTTTTGCATTGTAATTTCACATGATGAAATTTGGGGTGGTATCCTAGCGTACAGCTCTTTCCCACCGTTTCAGATTTAGTGACATGGTGCCATATCAGTAAAAATAAAAAAGCCACAGTTCCATGTTGCAGCAGGTACTGCAGTTTAAAAAGAGAATTAGAAATTGGGACAGAAGTGATAGATTATAACCAGGAAAACTAAGGCATTAATGTTTGAATGGAACTTACATTAGAAAATTAGTTTTATTCAGCTACTGCACATCTATTAATGCTGTGCCAAGTGTGTTTATCAGTCTCCTTGAGAAATAACTCTTCACCAAATAATAATTTTCATTCAATGTTTTTGGAGCATCACTCAGTTATATAAATGTATGTGTTCTGGGCATTCTTGGAAGGGGTATGGTTACTGCCATAAAAAAAAAAAAAAACAGCCCCCACTGGCTGCCAGCATTTCTTCTCACAGAAATTCCTGGAATGATGCAATAGTCATTCTCTGAAAAGAAAACAGCTGCTAGGAGGCAGCCCAAACTTTGAAATGTGCAACCTCTGCCTTTGGGGAGCTTTCGACATTTTATTTCTTACTTCAAAGATGTCTCTAAGAGGTTTAAAACATCCTAAAAATATCAAAAATAAATATGAAAAGTTACAGCAACAATTCCAGAATAATAATAATAATAATAATAATAATAATAATAATAGTAATATATCTTTATTGTCATTGCCCCCCTTCGGGGACAACGAAATTACTTGACTGCTCCATAAAAACACTAATTAAACAATACAGTATGATACAGCAAGGGAGATTAGTTGACTTTCAAAGTCCGGGCTTCCCATTCAGGGCCGAGATCGCTCTGAAGAAGAAGCTGTTCTTAAGACGGCTCGTTCTTGTCTTCATCGTCCTGTATCTCCGTCCCGACGGCAGAAGCTCGAAGAGACAGTGACCAGGATGCAATGGATCTGTTTTCCTAGATCAGAGGAACCCAGAGGCTGCTTCACATGCTTTGGTGTGGATGTAAATAGCCGCTAAGGATCCAATTTGCCTAATTTGCCTTTGTCTAATCATTGGCCATGCTGTCAGGGGCTGATGGGAGAAGACCCAAATACAACAGAGACAACCAGCCCCACTCTGATTTTTGCCACTGTCCCCCAACAGAAACTCATGCTAAAAAGATGTGAGGCAAATTTACACACTTACAACCCTTGAATGCCATTGACTGGCTGGACACAGATGAGTGGTAGGAGGCACCAGCTGGGGAATCCCCAAGGGGATTGATGGTGGGATGACGATGAGTGGTCAGAGGGAGAAGAGGGAGCAGACTAGGAGGAAGAGGTGTCAGATGCCAAAGGAGTAACAGGGTTTAGTGAGCAGAAACGTGCCTCTTGAATTAAAAACAAAAAGAAAAAAATACCTATGTTTGACAAGCTATGACAGAGCATTTCTCTCATTTTCATCCCTATTTTCTTCAGTAGGTTGCAACCTCCAAAGTGCAGTTACAGCATCATTTTGCTGTGTCCCTTGGTACATACGGAAATGCCATTTGGGCATTTGAGAGTCAAATGCACTTTCCGAGATTAGGTACTGTAAGATTCAAGTAGATGAATGGAACCTGTTTGCATTGATTTCTAGGGACAGATCCTCAGTAAAAGCCAAGGAAGATCATGAAATGACAAAAAATAAATCAATCAATAAACATTCCCTGGAGGCTCACGATATTACTGAAATCCTACAAAAAGTCACATTTTAATTTAAAATGGTCAGATGCCTTTCTCCCAAAGGGTTTCTGTATTACACTGATGCTTGCCATCATTGAGGTATAAAAACATACTGTTAGTTAAGCAAACACTATGCTGTTTAGTAGCTATGATTAAAACAATAGCCAACGCTGATAGGGATGTCTACGAAACTAAGGGCCAATTCATGTGAATCTTGATTTGATCTCCATACCTTTCTCAAAGGATCATGCAACATCGATATTAAACTTGTTGCTTAGCAGAGCCCACATGAAGAGGAACTTTCCCTTGGATGGGATATACAGTGGTACCTCGGGTTACAGGCGCTTCAGGTTACAGTTACTTCAGGTTACAGACTCTGCTATCCCCGAAATAGTACCTCAGGTTAAGAACTTTGCTTCAGGATGAGAACAGAAATCACGCGGTGGCATTGGGAGGCCCCATTAGCTAAAGTGGTACCTCAGGTTAAGAACAGTTTCAGGTTAAGAACGGACCTCCAGAAAAAATTAAGGCCTTAACCCGAGGTACCACTGTATGTGGCTGCCACAGTAATCTCTGTGGGAGGTTACTGCCATTTTCCATTCTGTGGACATGTTCAAGCCAGAGTGGACATCACTGAGACAGGTTCGCAAACATGACTGAGAATGTGGGCTTGGGAGAGCAAGTCTTCGTTTGAGACTCTGTCCTGTCATGCAATACCCAAAATCTTCCTGTGCTTTCTTATATTGCACCACATTTGCAGCTTTAATGCCTATTTGTGCAGTTTGGAGAGATCTTTTTTGCAGCTCCTCACAATCCCTGTTTTTCCCCCAATACCCTGGACAATTTACTATACTCAGCAAACTCAGCTCACTGCTTTCCGCTAACTTCAGGTCATTTATGAACAAAAAGAAGCAGAAGTCCCACTACTGATCCCTGGTGGACTCCACTTCCTACATTCTTCCACTGGGAGAACTCTCTATTTCTTCCTACTCTCTACTGGAGGCTTCCTCAAACTCGGCCCTTCAGATGTTTTGAGACTACAATTCCCATCATCCCTGACCACTGGGTCCTGCTAGCTAGGGACCATGGAAGTTGTAGGCCAAAAACATCTGGAGGGCCGAGTTTGAGGAAGCCTCTCAGAAAATATGAATTTTCTGAGAGAAGCAATTTCTCTCACCTGCTACCTGGCCATTCAACCAGAGATGCTAGGAACTGAATCTTGGAACTTCTGCATGGAAAAGATGTGCTCTAACACCGAGCTAAGGTTCTTCCCTTTGTACTTCAAGGTCTCCATTTGTCCTTCTTTGATATTGCAGACACCTCCACATTAGTCAATACTGCATACTCCTTCAATCAGGAAATGAGAGGATACCCCAGATGTTTCTACAACAACAGCATATGAGGACTGCTCCCAGGCAATGGATCATGATATTATGCTGAGCAGATTGCTCTGTCCCTTGAACAGTTTGGTTAGAAAAACCTGCTGCTTCCCTGCTCAGACTGAAGAAATTGGCTGATGATGCCCCAGGACGACACAAGCATTTAAGAATTCTTCATCTTTTGTTTATCTCTCTTTCACCACATATATTTTTCTCTCTCTCTATATATATAAGTGCCTGTCTTTCTTTAACTGAACTAAGAAACAGCAGAATGCTAATTAGTTGGGTTTTAAAAAAAATAAGAGGGTTCACCGCAGGACCATAAACAGGTTGTGATTTACAGGAGTTGCTTTTAAAAAATTCATTTGCTCTTCGATATCATAAAACAGAAAGGCGGGGTATAAAAAGTTACATTAGCAAGGAATTAATGGACATTAGTAGTCAAGCAGAAACCATTTTAACATTTTATATCATATGCAAAGTTTACAGGATCCATGTGACTAGAGAATAAATAAAAGTAATTGGCTCATATGCCTCCAGGGCATATGAATTCTGAGCAAACCTGTTTGTCTTATATTCTTATTTTACTTAGACTTTAAAAACAGAGGTATTTAACATTTTGGCTCCCTAGAACTTCAGAAGATGAATTGTTGGATGGTGACCAAGATGGTTACTGCTAACATTCGTTAAAATGAACTTTGGGTAAAGTTGCTATTCCACCAGAGTGGGCTGCAATTATAAATAATGTGACACAGTACAATTATTTCTATGAGGACAGAGGGTGCTGCCCATAGTCTTGTTTGGTATAAGTAGGGAGTGCCTGCGTGCCTCCATAATCCTCCAGAATAGGGTTGAGCTCCTCTCACTAATTAATGCTTCTATGTATGCTGTGTGTGTCCACTCTCCTACTTCCAGTAGGCCTTCCAAATGGTGTGCCTGGGGTAAGCAAGTTGCCAGATACCATGTGACTAACCCTTTCCTTATGGGATTCACTGTGACTTTGTTGCCACTGGGGATTGAAGGATTTGTCGATTCCAGTTCTCTTGGTTTCTCATTCCTCCAGTCTTAAATTCAGCTCATTTCCTTTGGTGCTTTAATTTGAATTTTTCCTTTAAAAGCACATTTTTGTATGCAGTTTTGACTAACGTACACATTTTTATCCTCATACGTTGCATTTGTGTATGTTTTCACTAATATATTCATTTTTAAGCACATGTTTGCCTAATGTGTGCATTTTTTGTAACCACTGTTTGGTAGTGGAACTGCATCACAAAATTCAAATAAGCGCAAAGGATGGCTGTCACATTGTTTTAGAAGTGCAAATTTGATATCGCCTTTACATGTGAACTGAATTGGATTTCTGTCCCATCCCTAGTTGTCTTCCTCCTTTGAAAACTCTCCTGCCATCCTGCCACAGCTGACACGGACCTGTGACTGCTCACCTCCCTTATCCATCCAACCACCACACATATGTCTGTTCCATTTGTGATTTATCATGTCCTCCATCATGGGGAGCCACGTGTTGTGGTGAGATCACCTAAATTGCCTCCTTGTTGCTGGGGCAGGCCTGTTTGGATGGCCTCTGCACCCCATTGTTTCCCCCTCTGTTGCTGGGGTAGAAAATTTGGCTCTTTGGGCTTTGATTGGTACAGAGGGGCTATTTAAAGACTGCACGATGTGAGGAGCTTTCTATTTCGCATCATGCAGCAGATCTCCCTCCCTCCCTCCCTTTATTTTAGTGTTTTTGACCTTGCTATGCCTGTCTAGGAGTCATCTGATTTTGGAGCTGGGCACAGTAGGAATTTTGCCACTTGGCTGATTCGCTGGTGCCATTTGGTTTTTGCCTACCGTGCAGCAAATCGTCACAACTTTGTAAGGTTGGTGGTTAGGCATTGGTTCATTGTTTGGTGGAGGGGATTTGGTTGGCTGTGCCTGCCCCTTCTTTTGCTAATGCTGCTAGGGAATTCCATTAAAGGAATCCGGAGGCTCGATTTGCTCTGTCCTATCTCCTATCAGGGATAGGGCCATGCCTGAGTACCTGGGAGCATCTGGGGTGAACTAAGAGACGGAAATCTGACTCTGTGCTCCCCCAGTAAGTTTACTCTTACTGACTTCTGGTGGAGCCCAGTTGTCAGTCCTATTCCTACCTGAGTGCAGGTTCAGGTAGTCCGAACCAATTGCCTAAGCAACCACTCACATGCTGTAATCAATAAAGTTGTGATCAAATTAATGGCAAAAACCTTAAACTAATATTCTGTGTCCTTTGTGATTTATTTTGGGGGTGGCTTTGGGGATCTTCACATGCAAAAAAAAAAAAAAAAAAGAACTGCATTGGACTGTGTCTACATTTAGCTGGGCTAATTGTGCTGCAGTACACAGCACCAAATCTACTGCACACCTATCCAAAAAAGTATGACTACAGCAGCGAACATTCTGTATTCTCCTTAACATAAATAAAAAAGCCTCTTTGGCATGAATCCAAAGAAAGCGGGATACACTTAGGCCCTTCTGAAATCAATGGGAAATCAATGAGATTGATTTAAGTTAATTGCAGCTAACTTGTTCTATTGATGGCACTTAAACAGAACTAAGTTTCTCTGGGCTGGGACTTTTTTATTTCAATCCATTTTCAGTTTTACAGAAATTCAGTTCTGCAACAATCAAAGGAAGCAAAGCCAACAAAGCCAGCTAGAGTGCAAGGAAAACAACTCCATGTTGGCTAAGGCTTGCATGTTACTTATCATGAAGCAATCATATTTATAGCAAGGAAATCCCCTACGCTATTGAACCACCTTTGAACCAATGAAATATTACTTTTGCATTGAGCTGCACATTGAGATGTTCTGACAATGAACTAATATTTTCAATTTTCATAATATTTTAACTACTCCCCCCCCCCCCATTACAGGTAAAGGGACCCCTGGCCATTAGCTCCAGTCATGACCGACTCTGGGGTTGCTGCACTCATCTCGCTTTATTGGCTGAGGGAGCCGGCATACAGCTTCCGGGTCATGTAGCCAGCATGACTAAGCCACTTCTGGGGACCCAGAGCAGCGCACAGAAACGCCGCTTACCTTCCCGCTGGAGTGGTACCTATTTATCTACTTGCACTTTGACATGCTTTTGAACTGCTAGGTTGGCAGGAGCAGGGACCGAGCAACGGGAGCTCACCCCGTCTCGGGGATTCGAACCACCGGCCTTCTGATCAGCAAGTCCTAGGCTCTGTGGTTTAATCCACAGCGCCACCCGCGTCCCTTTTGCTCCCCCCCTCCATTACCTCTCCTGTAATTTCATCAGATTGTTATGCACCAAGGCACACCTGCACCTTCACCAATTTGAAATGTTTAGGGCCTTGACAACTTGCAATTATGTTGTATAGCTAAATCTTAACACTCAAAACACACACAAAAACCTGTTAGAAAAACTTTAACGTTCAGTAATTTAACATTCACTGCACATGCCACACATTTTACGAATTTCCTTAAAGCTAAACACTCCCCCCGCCCGCATATACTTTGTTTGTTCCCTCGCATAAAACAAAATAAGAAGTTGTAAAGTAGTAATGGGATATTGTTTTTTTAAAAAAGGGGAGGGGGCTATTTTGGGATATCTTAGATGGCTCTAATGATGGGATGGGTAGCACATCTGAATAGTCCAAGGCATAAAGCATGAGAAAATATTCAAAAGTGAAATGAAAACATAATATTAATGTCTTGAAACAATTCTGAAACCCTTCTAGCTATGCAGCTGGCTTTGAAATTATTAAGATATGTATATGTAGACAAAGCCCCGGCCGTGGCCAGTACTCTGAAGTGAACACATGGATAAAAATTTAATTGGTAGGATCAAATCCTCTCTATCTATTCATGTATCTACAAAGGTTCATCATGAGACCATGGTGTCCTGCAGTCAAGAACTAAAGAGCTATGCCTAGTGTTCTGTGTGTTCATAGACTCCCATTCTCTCTTAGCCCTTCAAAAATGGAATGAGAACCAAATCAATATTTTAAAAAACCCTTTGGAAAAAATCTAATAAAAATTAATATAACAAAGAAATGTATTGAAAATCCTGGCCAATGTTTTGATATATTCTTCTGCTTGATTCAGTGCTGGCACCTGTCCCTTTAGTCCTATGTTGAGGTCATATAGCTGCTGATGCTCCTATAGCAGTGCTCCAGAGAAGGCTGTATATCTGCCTTTGCCAGAACCATGCTGGCTGGTGCTGATGGGAGTTGTAGTCCATAGCGTCTGGAGGGCACCAGGATAGTGAAAGCATCTGTACATGGTGCCAGGGATTTTGGAGCAGGGATTTTGGTTGGAGCAGGGAGATCAAACTTCTGCCAATCACTTGTACCATATCATGAAGCTCATCAGACCAGCTTCATATATCTAATTGGGGGTATAAATGCATTCATTTTGTAATGAATGAAAAATTGAGCCAAAAGTGGTCCTTTCCATTCAGTGTCCATTTGTTAGGAAGCAAATGCCACCATTAGCAAATGTCAATGAAATAAGTGTTCATTTTCATTCTCCCTGTCCCGATCCATTGTGATGTTGTGTATCCAGTCTGGTTTTTGAACACCCTCGTTTATCCTCATCCCCATCCTACTCATCCTTTGTGTAAAATCTTCCACACTGTAGAGGTCTATAGAAATTCAGAAAGCTTCCTTGACACTATTTTGTGACATTTTGTAATGCATGGCCCAATTGTGAGTCAGAGATGCAGAAATGGGTCATCACATTCAGCCCAATGAATAGCTAACATGGCCCATAAACTCAGCGAATCAAGATACTTAAGATAAGAGCACTGAAACTCTGCAAAGGAAAAATCCATCCAGTAGCATATTGCCTAGAAGCCAAACCAGGTAGTTTCTGTGTAATTGCATACAAGGAGTCCTGTTGTTGAATCTACGTATTCCCAACATTTGGCCTAATTTGGGGTGGAAAGCCTCAGACCTGGGGGACCCTCAGAATTCTCCCTAGGCCACATCTCCTCCATAGGGCACAGCCCTTACCCCACAATTTTCCCTTGCTTTTGCCTGACTAGAATGTGTCCTTGAGCTATGATAATGTATGTGGCCTGCGTGCATGCAGAGATATTGGTGTGCGTGTGTAAAAACCTTTGACATGGCTGGATGAATGCAGTCTTTTGTACAAAAGTAAGCGTCACATCCATTGCTCCACCCAGTTTTTGCTTCTGGCCCCACCCACTATTGGCATAATTGATTTAATTCACACAGAAATGAAAAATGTATGCGTATGTAAGAAGTTAAAAAATGGATAATGTCTAAATATGTATTGCTAAAATTGGGGTTCTTTTTCACAGAAGGTTTCTAAAGGACCCTAAGCTGTAACTAGTTAATGATTACCTGCTGATTGTCTCTCTACTCTGTGCTGAGAGTGAACCTTTGATCATGTGATGAAGGTATTGAGTTGCAAATTCACCATCTTGAAAGGTTGGTAGCTGTTAGTTCTTTCTCTAAATGCCATAGGGAACAGAAGATATAAATGAAGCTCTCAAGAAAAACAGCTCAAGGGAAATGGATGCTGTTTCAGAGAAAGAAACCTTTGCTTATTGTATTGTTTGTATTATTTCATATTTTCTAAGATGCTGAGCTGTGATGGATAGCACAAGACATTGTATGTATATTTTATGGTATGTCTTTGAAGCTGATGTTCTCTTTTTAAAGAGTTCTACAAGTAAAAGTTAGCATGATATTTTTATGGGCCTGGACAATTATTTCTTCTAAAAGGAGTCAGTTCATATGCTTCCAGTCACTTCAAACTGCACAGTGTTAATATCTGCAACACATAAGACCTATCAGAGAATATGGCCCACAGAAAGGAAAAGATTCCCCCAGCCTGTTCCTTGCCTAATTGGAATCTTATTATTTAGATGCTACAGCTCTTTCTTACATGAAACTCATTGTCAAAGCAAACGAGTCATCAAAGCAACACACCACAAAAAATCCCAAGGCCTTGTGACAATGAGCAGCTCATACAGCATTCATAGCCGGTGAAGTGACAATCCATTCTGCTTCTTTAGTGCATTCATTTCCTTATGTCAGTTATAGCATTGTGACGTCTGCTGCATTATTGTTCTACTTAGGCGGTGAATTGTTGATGTGTATAATGCTGCACCTGTTAGTCAAGAAACCCCTCAGAAGGCAAACTGTGCCATAAAAGTGACATGCTCACAGGCAGGCAGAACTGTCAGAATGTTTCCTCTGCATTATGCAATATTTCCTGCTTTATGGACATTAAATACAATAATAAAGCAGCTGTTGCTGAGCACTAAGCCATCCAATTCCAATGGAGAGTGCAGAGGTGATTATGGCACTGCCATTCACTGTGTGACAGCGCAGGGTGGAGTTGTGTTTCCGTTCTGTATAAATCCTCCTTCTCTAGGGAGAGGCAGGCATTATGCCAGGGCAAAAACCTGCCATATAACACATGAATTGTGTTTCTCTTTGTAAACACCCAAATCAATGCAAGTTACCATCTCCGCAGCCAAATCTGATGAGGCTCTTGCCCAGGCAAATATCCTTAACACAAAAGTGAAAAAGGAATGGGACATGATGAAATTGAGTCCGTCTGTGAAATTTGGCTGGGCGATGTGGAGGGACGGACGGTCAAGTTAACCTAATTTCTTGTTCTCTCTCCCTTCCAGATAGTTCTCTCCTTCTCTTCTCCAACTCCATATGGAGCCCCAAAGAAGTCATGGTCATAGTCCATTTATACATTGCCTTTTCTGCAAATGTATTTGTGCTCAATGCAAATAAGCAGTCTACAATACTGATGTGTAACTATAATATAGGGCAGAAGATACAGTATCATAGTGTTGGAATGCTAAACAAATTCTATATTCATTTGAAATACAGCAGAAAGTGAAGATAAAGCTCTCCAGTTGGTCGAGTAGCAATAGTCTGTGCTGATTAAAATGAGGTACACCTTCATGCATTGAATGAAAATACAGAGTGGATTGTGGAGGCCACATGGGCCAGTGACATAGGGAACACAGGAAGTTGTCTTTTGGTTCATCTAGCTCAGTGATATTGACACTCTGGCAGCAACTCTCCAGATATTCCGGCAGGAGTATTTCCCAGAAATACCTGGAGAAGCAAGGATTTGAACCGGAAACCTTTTGCTTGCAAAGTAGTTGCTCCACTACTGCCAGTGATATTCACCACCACCACCCTTGCCTGAAAATGCCCATTTGGCGGTCATTGGAAAATGGTCTCCACACAGAAAGATGTACACATGGAGACTTTGCATGAAGGAATTCTCCATGCTTATGTATCAGAGTCTTTTATCAAGGGTGCATGGTGGCAGCAGGGGACTGGCAAAGAAAAAGGGTTTTATACACGTTATATATGCAATATAACACTGTGACACCATATGGCGCTGTGGAGTCCTGTCTTTCCCTACCGAATTTCCCTGTATGAGTTTGCAACTGAATCACTTCTTTGGCGTGTCTAGATCCAGCCAGGGTGTGCATCTAGCAGGTGTATATCTACAATCCTCTCCAAGCATTCATTATATGGAAGGTGTCATGTAGCATCCCTGTACCATTATTTCTGCTTAATAATTTTGTGTCATGCAGTTCACTGCCTGATCTTGGGCTAGTCATATTGTTGTACTTCAGTATACTGAAGAGAGCCAGTGTAGTGTAGTGGTTAAGAGTGGTAGACTCGTAATCTGGGGAACCGGGTTCGCGTCTCCACTCCTCCACATGCAGCTGCTGGGTGACCTTGGGCCAGTCACACTTCTTTGAAGTCTCTCAGCCCCACTCACCTCACAGAGTGTTTGTTGTGGGGGAGGAAGGGAAAGGAGAATGTTAGCCGCTTTGAGACTCCTTCAGGTAGTGATAAAGCGGGATATCAAATCCAAACTCTTCTTCTACTGCAGCTCTACAATGTTTTCTAAACATGCATATTATGTCATGCATACAAAATGTGTCTGTCATGTGTATTACATCCTCAACAACAACAACAAAATCCATTGTTACATGTCCTTTTCATGGATCACTGCCTTGCCGTGGTGAAGGGGCATGAATAACTCAGAGAAGCTATGAGCTATGCCATGCAGGGCCACCCAAGACAGACAGGTCATAGCCAAGAGTTTAGACTAAATTATGGTTACCAGACTTTTTTCAATGAATCTGGGGACACTTTTTTTTTTTTTTAAAGCTGAGTAGCAACAGGGAGTCAGTAGTGGGGATGGAGACGCAAAAGACCCTGGGCCCAAGCACACATGCATATCCCGAGCCTTCCCCAATGATCTGCCCCCTTCCCCCTTTGTTTTGACAGATCAGGGGAGGCTCAGGAGTTGCAGGCAGGCGTTGTCCTGGAGGGGTGCAAGGCGCACGGTTTCTCTGCCAGGCAAGCTGCAAAGCCCTTCTTTCGCACCCTGTGAAACATAAATGCGCAGAGGTTTTAAAAAACTGGGCAACAGCTGGCCGGCCGCAACTCCCGAGTCTCCCCCCATCAGTCAAAACAAAGGAGGAAGGGGGCAGGAGATCTGTACTGCCGGACGTCCCCAGTTCCCCTTCGGCAGTGGTGGCGGCAGCTGTAGTCAGCAGCCTGGAGCCAGCTTGGTAGCACAGTCGGCTTTGGCTGGCTTCAGGAGCTGCTCGCTGCCGTGGTGCCCGCCATTTGTCCTTGCCGGAAGTCCCCATATGATGTGTTGTGCACAAGACACATCATATGGGGACTTTCAGTGAGGGAAAATGGCAGGCACCATGGCAGCGAGCAGCTCCTGAAGCCAGCCAGAGCCAACTGCGCTGCTAGACTGGCTCCGGGCTGCTGAGGCTGCCACTGTCACATTTCCCAGGGACAGATTTGCAAATCTGGGGACAGAATTTGTCCAGGGACAGATTTGCAAATCTAGGGACTGTCCCCGGGAACTGGGGATGTCTGGTAACCCTAGACTAAATATGATCCACCTGGAGAAGGAACCGGCAATCCACTCTAGTATCCCTGCCAAGAAAACTCCATGGACAATAGCAACAGGTATATGTACCTGGTGTGCTCTGGTTCATGGGGTCATGAAGAGTCGGGCACAACTAATCAACTAAACAACAAAGTTACATGTATCCCATTTTACAGCTCAGCTGAGGCATAGAAGAAACACAGCAATAAATGACCAGCATACATGAGTAAATGGCCCCAAATGATAAAAAGCATTTAAGCAAGCCACATACTGCATGGCTGGGACTTCTCGTGTAATCGCTTGTCTTACTGGTTTGATCATCCGCAGCTATTATGTGCTCATTCTTTGAGCACATAATTAAACAGTGGCATTCACTACTGCAAGGTGTGGTGGCAGCCATAAATTCAAGTGGCTTTAAATGAGTATTTGACAAATGCTCATGGAGGATAAAACTAGCAATGGTTGCTAGTCATACTGGATCAGAGGTAGCATGCTTCTGGGAAACAGTAATAGAAGACTGCTGTTGTGTTCATGTTCTGCTTGGGGGCGTCTCGGAGGCAACTCAAGCACCAAAGACTTGAAGTAGAAATAGAAATGGGTGATTAAATAACACTCTTTTTCCCCCTTCTCTCCCCTTATTTCCAGCTTCCCACCAGTTTTCAACCCTCCAGCCTTCTAGTCTCCACAATGGGTTAGACTCGGACGGTGCAAATTAGATCCTGAACAAGCCCCCACTTTTTGTCAGTCCCTAGGGCTCGGTTCAGTGTTTAGAGGTTATTTTCTTCTTCTCTTTTCTTCTGTTTCGGCTTGAGCTCCCACCCCCTGGCATTACAGTTTGGATATCTGGACAGCAACATTCCTCCACTCACTCACATACACTTGAGATATGGCCAGACAACAGTATTTATTCCAGTCAGCAAACAAGAGTTGCATCAACAAGAGTCCAGTAACAGACAAAAGAAAGGCCTACAAAAATTCTGTCATCTTTGGCCTTACTTGTGTTTAATTCAAAAATGCAGTTTAGTGAGGTGGGGTTCATTGCACATTCCACCAAGATGCAAAAAGTAGAGAGTGCTGTGATATAAACTTTTCCAGCAGGTGGCAGCAACAAATTTTGGTGTTTTCCCACTTCAAGCCAGTTGCTCAGTCTAGAGGTAGCAGTGTTATCCATTTACAGTGGGGTGGAAGGTTCACAGGCTATGAAGGACTCGCTCACAAATTTATTGACAGCTGCACAAGTTATTATAGCTGGGAAGTGGAAGGGGCAAGGTGAATATAAAATGGAAGAATGGTCTAAAGAGGTATGGGATATAGACAGTGCTTTTTTCTGGGGGTATGCAGGGGTACGCATATGCCTAAACATTTTTTGAATCTTTGTACTTTTGTCCATTTGCTGTATTTATTTTTCCCAATTTGAACTATAAAATGGTGATTTTCTTGAGTCAAAATGAGAGTACCCCTAAACATTTTTTTTTGGGGGGGGGGAAGCACTGGATATAGCTATTAAAGATAAATTAACGTGTGCTATTAAGGGAAGATGGGGAATATGCAGGAGAAATGATTTTGAGGAGATATGGAAGCTATTTGTAGAATTTGTACTTTTAAAACAGAAAGGGGTCAAACCTTTGCAAGAGGTGTTGAAATTTTGGGAGGTTAGATAGTTACAATGGAATGGTCTCGGGGATGGGGTGCACATTTATTATTAATTATTATTATTATTATTATTATTACGATTACTTTGTTAAAAGAATGAATGACTGTCAGGGAACTGCCTTCGGAGTGGGAGGTGGAGAGGAGGCTCCAGGACGATGGTGGAGAGGGTCCCAGTAGGGGGAGAGGTAGCCCATCCGCTGGGGAAGGAAATCAGCGTAACACCAGTGGAGAAGGGGGACAGATGGGGGAATCAGAGGGGTGGCTCCAGGACTCTTCGCAGGAGACCAGCGGAGAGGGCACGAGTACTCCGCTGCCCACACCCACTTTGCGCAGAAGACTTCCGCGCAGGCAAAGGGGGAGGAGACTGGGCGTCAAACAGCTTTTTTGCTGGAAGAGGTTTAAGAAACGCCCACTGACGGATTCTGCCAGCGACTGAGGCAGCCACGGAACTTGAGGCTGTCCAGACAGCAAGGGTTCAACCAGGCAACCTAGCCAGGAGTAACGGCAACTTACGCACGAGCAACCCCTAGAACCATTACAATGACTAACTAACTAACTAACTAACAACTAACTAGTGGCTGACTTTGGGCTTTCAAATTTCAGTGGCACCCTGTGAGGCACCAAAATTCGGCGCTCCCCCCTCTGCCTCTCACCTTCTGATCTAAGAGGGCACTGCAGCTCCCTCTCAGCTCAGTGCCCAGTGCAGGTGAACGAGTCATGCTCCCTCAAATCCACCTCTGCTTCAGTCAACAGGTGGCAACGGCAAATTTGTATTCTGATAGATAGCCCCTTTTGCTCTCTGCTCTTTTGTCGATAGAAAATGCAAGCAACATTCTGCATTTTAAAAATTACTATTAAGCTTATGTTGCAACTTCACGCAAGATGCAGATCAGGCTCCTTCCCAGTGACGCATCTTGGGTTTCTTACAATAAAAGCATGTGGCTGGCAACTGTGAGAACAGGATGCTGGACTAGATGGGCCATTGGCCTGATCCAGCAAATTCTTCTTACATTCTTAATAGCTTATTACCATTATCTACTGCTTAGAGCATTTTCTCTCTCTGCAGCTTTACATAGTGATGCTCTTTACTGAAATAGGCTACACTTTCCATTCAACTCTTAGTAATCAAAGACCTCCAAACTTCTTTTAAGTTTTTTTCACTACAGCTCTCCTCCCCACCCCTCTGCAATCCTCAGAATTAGGCCGCGGGTGAAGAATGGTGTGTTTTCATCACACAGCTGTTAACACAAGACATCTTGGCTGCATGGCAGCTTCAGAATCTTTCAGTGCTAATGAGTAGTTATTTCTGACACTGAAGAGAACTCAAAGAGACACAGGAAAGAGACATGTGCAAGGTGTAATTTTCACATAGTCACTTTCCATGCCACAATTGTAATTTGAGACCTGAGGGGTTGTACGGGTTGCAACAGGCTATAACCTCTTGGAAATCCCTGATATTTAAACTCATAAGGGATTATTTTTTAGAAAAAGGAAGATATCTGGAAGTGTTCACAGAAAGCGTAGACAAGGATATTACAGGGATATGTAATAAAATGCATTGAGGAGCAAAGCAAAATCATATGGACTAGTGGGTTGTGCATTTCTAAATGTCAGGGGAACATCTTATTATTGAATTAAGCAAAGAGAAAGTGAACAAAGCCAGCTTGAGCAGTGAAAAGAAGACTTTCAAAACTTACTAGGATGATGTATTGGAAAGGGGGGGAAGGTGAGACAAGCACAGAAAATTTCTTGCATGCAGTTTGTTTTGAGCCCCAATTTAAAACTGGGATCTCAACATTGGCCAGTATATTTGCAATGCTATATTCGTGGAATGCCTAAAGTGAGAACAGATGGTTGGGAGAGGAGATATGGTTGGGAGAATAAGCTTCTTCTACTGAAGGACTGCAAGGGATACCGGTGGCGCTGTGGGTAAAACCACAGAGCCTAGGACTTGCCAATCAGAAAGTCGGCGGTTCAAATCCCCATGATGGGGTGAGCTCCCATTGTTCAGTCCCAGCTCCTGCCAACCTAGCAGTTTGAAAGCACATCAAAGTCCAAGTATATAAATAGGTAACACTCTGGTGGGAAGGTAAATGGTGTTTCCGTGTGCTGCTCTGGTTCAGCAGTAGCGGCTTAGTCATGCTGGCCACATGACCCAGAAGCTGTATGCCGGCTCCCTCGGCCAGTAAAGCGAGATGAGCACTGCAACCCCAGAGTTGGTCACGAGTGGACCTAATGGTCAGGGGACTCTTTACCTTTACCTTACTGAAGGACTGCAGCTAAGTAGGAGAGCATCTGCTTTGCATGCAGAAGGTTCCAACATTCAATCCCCATCTCCAGGTAGGACTGGGAGAGACCACTGTCTGAAACCACAGAGAGCTGCTGCCAGTTAGTGTAAACAATACTGTGCAGGCAGGCAGGTGCCTCAGCATGACCCTGCTTTGCTCTGGTGAGGATGGGGTCACTCCTGCAATGAGGGCTAGGCTGGCACCCACCACCAGGCCCATGTGCTCCCACCCTGGACACCAGCAACCAACGCTACACCACTGCAGCTATGTAATAAATCAGTTAGTCCTCATTTTTCCACAAAGCTTACAATCTTCCTTTAGCCCTGGAACTCTATTCCTATCTTAAAATGTTTTATTATTTTTTATTTTGCCCCAAATCATCCTGAAGCCAGTGGAGACGTCCTTTCGATTAAAAGAGTGCATAAACACACAAGTCTTTTATTGTTTGCATCATAGTTGGGACATGTTCTTTATTGCTATTCTTCTCTTTAAGTCTGAGTTAACTAGCGTTGTTCCTTTAATGGGAATCAAAATCACGCAGGGCAATATATATATTTATTTTAAAAAATGGAAAAGGCAATTTCCCCTTTATAATGCGACTTAAGATCCTTGGAAATAATAGGTTGGTCGTCCGTCCCCCCCCCCCCCCCCCCGGATCTTAAGCAGAGAGATAAAGTGGTTATGGTTCAATGTGGCTCAGGTGGCAAGGCTGAAAATGGGTTTAAAGAGGCGGCATTAAAAAAAAATTAGGAAAACACTTCAGAACTGACAGCTATGAAGAAGTAGCTATAATAAAAGATAAGTAGGAAAGTGCACATAAAGTGTGAGTAAATGAACCACGCAGGAATGAAGCAAGAAGGAATGAAGGGCCACTTCACTAGGAATGGGCAAACCAGTCTATTTCTAATGAATGTCATGTTTGTGTGCTTTCCCCTCATAATTCCACTCCATTCCACTTCTTCATAAATCTGCAATTTGGGGGGGGGGGTAGCCACAAAATCCATAAATGTGGATTTAAAAGCATATTTTAAACACATATCTTCACATTTAAAGGTGTATTTTCCCCCCAAGACGATAATTTAAATGCACATTTTGATACCTTTGGGCTCTAGTCCATCTGTGCAGCTGGAAAAGGTTAGGATGGAGTAGACATCCCCATCCTTTGGCTTCCATCAGCTTCTGACAGGGAGGCTCAGCCCCCACAGAGGACACTGATGCAGGCTGCAGAAAGGGCACTGGTGGTAGTGACCTGATCTTCCCCTTTTGGAACAAATGTGTGGCTCACTAGCTGAGGTTCCACAATGGGGAATGAAGGAGTGGGGCAGTGGAAGATTCTCCGAGGAGAAAGAATATCGTAACAACTTTACCTGATCCAGGGCTAGCTTTATTAAATCTGTTTATAGGAGACCCTAAGAATATAAGGACCAAGTAATCACTTTCATGTATGAAGCTGGGAATATATTATCACAATACTGGAAATCAACTACTACCTTAACTCTAGAGGCATGGTGCAACAAAGTATCTTGGGGCACTAAGGAACACAAAATTCAAAGACAATTTAGAAATTGAATGGTTTATTCAGTACACCGGAATGTACAATGTTGTCCCCTCGTCACTAGTGTCCTATAGCTTATTCTGGGACAATCTGTTAAGACGGAAAGTAGAGGGCACTTAACTGACAGAATAAATTCAAATCTATTATACAAACCTGCTTAATGTTTGACTGTATTTTTTACATTGTATATGCATGGAATGTTCATTGAGGGCTGAGGGTATATAAGGATTGTTTGTTATAAGTATTTTCAGGATCTACATAAAAATAAATTTCAACAACAACGACAGCTTCTTTACCCAAAATGAGTCACTACCCTAGACTACCAAAATCAGAAACAAAGAATGTTGGTCCGGGATTGCAGAGGTACAATCCACAAAGTTGTTTGATACATGTCCCCTCTGGAGATAAACTCTCCATTGTGGTTCTCAAAAATGGGGTGTGCCACACTGGTGTGTCAGGAGAGGATGACAAGCATGGTGGGAAGATTCAAGGGCAATCAATATTATATTTTGGGTATGATTCATGTTCTTATGTAGCTGTGTTGCTTTATACATGTTGGATGTCCCATGATCATATGATGTTCTCTGTTACAACTAAAGTACTGCCAGGAGTTGTTTCTTTTTGTTTTCCTATGTATTTCTTATCAATTTAAAAATCAGAGCGGCATGAGCAAATTTTTATTCTGATAGTGTAGTCCAGAGAAAGAAGTCAGAGAACGATTGGTGTAGGAAGATGGAAAACCAATTGTGATAAGTTAGTGGCAGTAAAAAGGCCATTGGATGGGAAACTAGCCTCTGTCTTGGAAACCTGCAAGTTAAATGTTGGGTATCAACCATTCTTCTGTTTTATTTCACTCATGTTAATTGGCTTCTTGTGTGTCATGCTTTCTTACTTTTATTTTTTATAGCAGTGAACTGGCAGCAGTAAAATCAGGCAAGGACTTCTATAAAACCGGCAACAAAATTTGCAAGTCTCAAGAAAATCCAATGTATGCATTTTGTAATACAGTACGCATACAGCGTCGGGAAGCAAGGTACTTGGAATATTTCTTTTAAGCTTCTAGTGGAGGTTAAATTGTACAAGATGGATTTTCTCCAAAATCAATCTGAGTCAATGCTCCTCAGTGCAGAGACCTGTGTTCACTGTTCTCCTTAAACAGTTTCCTGACTGACAGCTGCCTGTCAATAATATCATTAAGGATGACACAAGCTGGATTTCACTGAATGAGAACTGACTTAAATCTCCACCACCCCTACAGTCTGTCTGCTTCTTGAGTCTTGTTCATGTTCAGGGCACTCCTTGGAGGGAGGGAGGAGTACCAGAGAGGGGTGTTGCCAGGAGCTGCAGTCAGGAGTAGGTCAGCAATAAAACAACAGAACACCTGATGTGAGTGAAGTTAACTCTTTAGAAGTTAAATGAACAGCTCAGTCCCAGTGCTTGCAGCCACCCTTCCCTGTAGGTCTTGCCCCAATGACGCAGTTGCAAAGTCTTTGCCTTCCAACTACTCTCTAAGGCTCCTCCTTCTGTTCCTTCCCTAGCAGCCCAAGGCTCTGTCATCTTGTCAATCATAACTCTGCCCTCTTCATTTCTCTACTTGTTCTGGGAGACTGGGGGTGAGGAGCTGGTCAGATTATACATTTAAAGCACATGCAACACACATTTAAAACACATGCTTTCCTCAAAGTAGCCTGTATGCTGGGGTCTGTAGCCCTATGAGAGGTAAACTACAGTTCCCATGATTCTCTGGTTCACAGTTCCCATGATTCTCTGAGTCACTGTTAAGTATAATTGTTTAATTGACACTGAAATGGAGAATGTGTCCTGCTAAGGGTTTCTCTGGAAATTTCTATTATAAAGAGCAAAAAGAGCTCTCTAAGCATCTGGATGGTTTAATAATTGACTGTCACATGCCTGACTTGGATCACATGAAAGAGATAGGATTACACTCTATGCATATGCTAATCTGTGGGTCTCCATTTCGTGTGAGTTGGTCTTTCTCTGGACGTCACAGTGGAGACAAAGGATGTGTAAATGGCTCTCCAGGAGCTGTATCGCTTTAGGCAGGATGCAGGCTGGAATGGGATAAGAGAGAAAGTTTTGATTTCTGGAAAAAGTTCTTTCTTAGAAGGTGCTGAGCCTATGCTGGACATGCACAAGATACTGAATGCAACTATTTTGTATGTATCACTATTGCTTTTTGTTCTGTTTTGAAGAAAGGTCTGCAACTAAAGTTTTGAATCAACCTTGTGGGTCTGGGCAGTGTATAATTCCAGAAGGAGTCAGTTTTTATGCATCCAGTAGCTTCATGCTGTGCAATAATAATAATGGTAATAATAATAATAATAATATTCTTATTTATACCCCAGCCACTTTGGGCGCCCTCCAGCAAAACACAGAAAATAATGTCAAACATTAAAAACTGCAGGGCTGCGTTCATATCTTAATATCTGCAATAGTCACATGCTCTAATGTGCATTGAATATGTGTTTGTTTTTTCAAAATTCCTATACTGGATCAGCCCTATAAATCCATCGTTAGTTGTACAGCTCAAGCCTTCTCTGCTGAAGGGGGCTTCTAATCATGTAATGAATGCACTAGATGGCAGCCTCCATTATACTGGCGGGATGTGAAAGCAGGAAAATAGATCAGCACTTATATATGTTTCTCTAGCCTCTGAACTTTGTCAAAAGTTTCCTTGCCACATGCAGGTGTTGCCCTCAGGGGAAGTAGGACTTAAAAGCAGAGCAGCACCTGCCTGTTTACTGTAGATTCCCTCACTCCCACAATGCACTTTAGCATCAACCCTAATGAGAACAGAATCGAAACAAGAGAAATGTCACTGCCCAGAAATACAATTGCCTTGCCCCTTTTTGTGGCTGTGCGGCACAGACAAAGCGCTGCCTTTTTAACCTCCCAGCCTCCCTCAAATTCATTAGGATAATTACCGCCATCTTCTGAGCACTTGTGTGCTCATTTGGCTGCGTAGAAGCCCTGACAGGTTGGGCTTAATTGGAATGCTGTTTGCAGCCACTACAAACCCAAAGTGGAATGTCAGGGAAGAAAACAGGACCCGTTTTGAATGGCAAGTGCCTTGTCTCTCAACGCACGAGCCTATGGGATTTTGAGTTGTCACTTAGCTTGATTTTGACCTAAACTTTCACTGTCATCCTACCTGCAATACTTTTTGTAATGTAGGCTTTTAATAATGCTGGGGGGGGGGGAGACAGGCACATTTTGGATTGCGAATTATCCCTGCCATTGTCCCATTAAGGCCAATTTGCAAGGTAAGCCAACATTCATCAACAGGCTCAGAGTGCCAATAGAAGGATTGTGGTTGGAAAGCTCTGTTTTTCTTCCTCCGCTGAAATATCATTCGGGGCATTTTAATGGCTTTCAGTGAACCTTTAGCTCAGTTCTGGATATCTCTCTGCCCCTAACTCAGGTCTCCTCTCTCAGAGTGTGTTAACATCTGGCATGCAGTGAGGCAGAGGACAAAGGAGACCACTGCCTTGCTGAAGCTAAGTGTACTGGGCCCAGGGGTAAACCCAAGCAACGTGGTCCAGGTTTGGTCCCGAATCCAAGGGTTCCACGAAGAGTCAGTCCAACAGGGTCAAGGCAGGAAACCAGGCTAGGTCAGGCACAGGGTCACAGGTAAAAGGTAAAGGTACCCCTGCCCGTACGGGCCAGTCTTGACAGACTCTAGGGTTGAGCGCCCATCTCACTCAAAGAGGCCAAGGGCCAGCGCTGTCCGAAGACACTTCCGGGTCACGTGGCCAGCGTGACATCGCTGCTCTGGCGAGCCAGAGCTGCACACGGAAACGCCGTTTACCTTCCCGCTAGTAAGCGGTCCCTATTTATCTACTTGCACCCAGGGGTGCTTTTGAACTGCTAGGTTGGCAGGCACTGGGACCGAACAGCGGGAGCGCACCCCGCCACGGGGATTCGAACCGCCGACCTTTCGATCGGCAAGCCCTAGGCACTGAGGCTTTAGCCCACAGCGCCACCCACATCCCGGTTCTAGCAAATAGCAGTGTTGCTCCCGCAACCTGGGGCGGGGTCTGACAGCCTTTTATCTCTGTCAGGGTAACGGCAGGTCCTGATCCCCTGGTGACTCACCTCCCTGTCTCACCCGAAGGCGAGCACTCCTCCTGTGAGTACTCAGGTCTCTGCTTCTGTCAGACCTAAGCCTCTGCAGCTCGGGAGATGTCGGTGGGTTACTAGACCCAGAGGCCGCCTCAGTGAAGCAGCTGTACGTGATTGCCCAGCATAGGGCAATGAGGTAACCCCCGCATCTGGAGCCAGGGCAGCCTCAGGTCCCTGACTCGGCCCAATTGGTGCTTGTTGCAGGGGAACCTGTGCAGACTGGGGCTATCCAGAATCAGGCCCCAGACTAGGTTCAGATGCCGCCTGAAGCAGAGGATCTGGTGCGGACTGAGACTCCTCTGGTTCCGAGTCCGAGTCCCAGGCCATCACAGTAAGTAGGTCTGGACCTGGTCCATGCCATCTTGGACATATTAAAATAAATAAAGCTATTCAATCAAATCTTTATTACAGTCATAGACCAGCATAAATAGGGTGGGGAACAATCATTTAAAATCTGCAAAACGTTTTGGAAAGCTAAAATTATTAAAACAGAAGATACAGTGTTGGTTTACAACCATAATCCGTTCCAGAGGTCCGTTTGTAAACCAAAGCAGGTTGTAACCCAAGGTGCACTTTCGCCAATGGGGCCTCCCCCCAAAAAATTGTTTGTAATCCCTCCAAAAATGGCTTGTAATCCAAAAAAAAGTTTTCAAACTGGGACACGCACTTCCAGGTGTGACATGTTTGCAATCCAAAACATATGCAAACCAGACTGTTTGCAAACCTAGGTACCACTGTATATATAAAAGACTATAAGAATCTAACAGGAGCTAAAAGGAGCTAAAGGAAGGGTTAGGAGCATTAAACGAATGTGGAAGAGCATAAAAGGCTATGGCTATCAATGTACAAAGCACTCTGATATGGGTGTTCATTAAATCTAGTTTGTGGCACAGGTCATCATCCAACAGATTTTGAGGGCTGCTATGCAGAACCTGGCAACATTGTATGTTGTAGCAGGGTTGGTATCTGAAAGCAGCAGGGAGGTATAGAATTGTCCTGTGCACTCTGAGTACTTATGCAGTAGAAGAAGAAGAAGAAGAAGAAGAAGAAGAAGAAGAAGAAGAAGAAGAAGAAGAAGAAGAGTAGTAGTAGTAGTAGTAGTAGTAGTTTGGATTTGATATCCCGCTTTATCACTACCCGAAGGAGTCTCAAAGTGGCTAACATTCTCCTTTCCCTTCCTCCCCCACAACAAACACTCTGAGGTGAGTGGGGCTGAGAGACTTCAAAGAAGTGTGACTGGCCCAAGGTCACCCAGCAGCTGCATGTGGAGGAGTGGAGACACGAACCCAGTTCCCCAGATTACGAGTCTACTGCTCTTAACCACTACACCACACTGGTAATGGGTAAGATTAGGCTAGTACGAATTTCTCTATTGTAAAGACACTGGAGAAGCACAAGCTCTGTTGTTTATATTATATAAAGCCATTAAGAACATGAGAAGAGTATTCTGGATAAGGTCAATGTCCCACTCAGCCCAGCATCTTGTTCTCACAGTGGCCAGCTTAGGCAGGATTCCTCACCCCCACCCCAAAAAAACACATTTCAACCACATTTCAACCATGTTGAAACCACAGGTTTCAACATCCAGTTAAAGAAAAAGTAACGCCTATGTATCTCGGTAAAATACTTGTCAATCACTGATAAAAATGAATCTCCAGAGAGGGCAAAGAATTGTCTGGGATGTATGAGTACATCAAACCAATGTTGATTTAAAATATTAAAATCAAATATAGGCTGCCTGCTTCTGATATTCCGTTCCGATTACGGCATAATGAATATGTGAAATGGCAAATATGAATGACAAAAATAGCTACTTGTAGATTATATGTGGGCTATTAAGTGCTACTATGAATAAAATACAGGTTGTCAAATATCAAAGGTCAAATATCATTGCATGTCAAATAGCAAATGCTGTCAATTACCAAATATGGGATGCCAAATGTCAAATATGGTCAAATATTCAGTATGTTCCTATGCAGTTAATACAGGTCTCCTTCAGAACTCTGAACAATTCTGCCAAGACTGAAAGAAGGACATGATCAGAGCTCTTTCTAAAAGTAAAAAAAAAAAAACAAAAAAACAAAAAAACTCCAGTAATCCCACCACTGGCAGTATGTGTTCAAAGCAAGAGGTTCTGTTCATTGTATACATCAGCCTTATTGCTCAGTTGAAAGATATGTGGAACAGGGCTGGCTCCAGCTGAAGATCTAGGACTACTGTCTTAAGAGCAAAAAGAGCCTGCTAGATCAGCCCAATGACCCGTCTAGTCCAGCATCCTGTTCTTACAGTGGGATGCCTGTGGGAAGCTGGCAAGCAGGACATGAGCACTGGAGCACTCTGTCCACTTGCAGTTCCCAGCGACTGACATTCAGAGACATAGTACCTGTTATAGTGTTAGTAGATGTCAAAGAGAACAACAACTACCAGGCTTTTAGAAGACATCTGACGACAGCCCTGTTTAGGGAAGCTTTTAATGTTTGATATATTACAGTATTTTAATATTTTTTTGGAAGCCACCCAGAGTGGCTGGGGAAGCCCAGCCAGATTGGGAGGGGGGTATAAATAATAAATTAGTAGTAGTAGTAGTAGTAGTAGTAGTAGTAGTAGTAGTAGTAGACAACATGGAGGGAAGAGGAAAATGAAAATCGAAAGCCAGGCACTAATTTCTAAACAGCTGAAAAGTCCTATTTATTTAGGTGCTTGAGTACAATAAAGCATGACTGTGGAGGGGCCCAGAGTCTGGACAGTTATCTGATGGGAATGTCCTAATTCTGGATTTCTAGGAATGAGAAGCTGGATTCAGCATATGGCCTACAAGTCTCCTCCAACTCTTATGATTCTACAATTAACCTGTTAAAAGGTAAAAGGACCGTTAGGTCTAGTTGTGGATGACTCTGGGGTTGCAACTCTCATCTTGCTTTACTGGCCGAGGGAGCCGGCATTTGTCCACAGACAGCTTCCCAGTCAAGTGGCCAGCATGACTAAGCATGGCGAACCAGAGCAGGGTATGGAAACACCGTTTACCTTCCCGCTGGAGCAGTACCTATTTATCGACTTGCACTTTGACGTGCTTTTGAACTGCTAGGTTGGCAGGAGCTGGGACTGAGCAACAGGATGAAGTGAAGGCCCAAGACAGGTGTTGATCATCATGTGAGCTGCGCACAGGTGGTCTGAAGCGAGCGAGCTAGCTCCATTCCTGTGGAGCCTCTTTTTATTGAGACAAACATGCAAGCCAGGCAAATACATTTTTGGGCTGTGACCTTTACACATCTTCCGTCCCGAAATCGTGGGGTGGTACAAAGCTATTTTGGCACCTGTTCCACAGCGTCATTTTCCCCTTGCGCAGTGTATGACGTAGGAGACAAAAGGTCTCAGGGAAAAACTTACAGACAGGACACCACTGACTCTGAGACTGCAAAAGGTCAGACACAGGGGACAATGTTCTAGACAGCTTGTGGCTTGTCTGAGGGGGGGTTGTGCCCTGCACCCCAGGGTCACGCGTGCAGGCAGACATGGCTGGCTGCCTGCTGGTGGGGAAGTGTGCTCCCTTCGGACCCCACTCCCCACTCCGCGATATCCCTACATGGGAGCTCACCCCGTTGCGGGGATTCGAACCACCGACCTTCTGATTGGCAAATCCTAGGCTCTGTGGTTTAGACCACAGTGCCACCCACGTCCCTATAGTGTTGGTAGAACATATATAGCTATAATGTTGGTAGAACATAGCTATTGTGTTCTCCTCCATGGATTTGTCACCAGCTCCTGTGGGAGTGAGTTTGAATGTGCCATCCATTATCTCTCCTGAGCCTTCCAACACTCATCTTCATTGGATGCCCACAAAATCTCGTGCTATGAGGTGATGGGGTGGGAAACTTGTCTTTATCCACCTTCTCCATGCCATGTATAATACTAAAAATTTCAACCACGCTGTCTCTTACTTGCCTTTTCTCTAACCTAATAAGTCCCAAACATGGCATTCTTTCCTCATAGGGGAGTTGATCCACCCCCTTAATCATTCTGGCAGCCTCTCCTATGCACACAGTGAGAATAGGCTGCATTAGATGCAGCAAGAGTACTTAAGAGTAAACCTGGCTAGAGTTTACTACGTCCTTCTCCTATTAACTTTTCTATTCCTTCATCCAGTTGTTTTTTAATTCCCCTAACCCACCCCGTTGCTAATTCTAGACCTTTCTCGATGCATACAATGAATATTTATTTATTATTTTAAAAGCTTAATATGCCACATTTCCAAATAAAAATACCTCCAGGACAACCTGCATATTCAAATGAGTGAATCAACTGTAACAGAACAAAGAAACCTAACCTTGCAAAACATTCAAATAACAAATTATGTAAAGCATAGGTAAGAAAATGCTCTGGGATAGCTCAGTTGGTAGAACATGAGACTCTTAATCTCAGGGTCATGAGTCTGAGTCCCGAGTTGGGGAAAAGATTCCTCCATTGCAGGGACTAGATGACCCAGTGGTCCTGTCCAATTATATGATCCTATTCTATGAAAAATGAGCAGTAAGAGATCCCACCTCTCTAAGGGCTATAGATCAATGGTAGAGCATCTGATTTGCATGCACAAGGTCCCAGATTCAATCCACAGCATCTCCAGACAGAGATGTGAATGTTCCTTGTGTGAACCCCAAGAATGTTAATTCCAATCATTGTAGACCAGGCATCCCCAAACTCGGCCCTCCAGATGTTTTGGGACTACAACTCCCATCATCCCTAGGTAACAGGACCAGTGGTCAGGGATGATGGGAATTGTAGTCCCATTGAGTTTGAGGATGCCTGTTGTAGACAATACTCAGCTAGGTGGACCAATGGTTTGACTCAGTGTAAGGCAGATTCCAGTGTTCCTAAGGCACCTAAATGGACAAAGCTTTCATGGCTTTCCAAAAATATTAACTGTTGTTCAGGACAGACAACTACCCCAATTCCCAGAGACAGAATTATGTACTCACAGGGTAGAGCTACAGTTGATTGGCCCTTCGAGTGACAGCCTGCCGCTGCATCTAGCTTGAATTGGCAAGCTTGAAAGTTGACAAAGGACTCAAAGCAAGAAAAGCAACGAAGGCTGCATATCTGAAAACTCCATTCATGTTTAGAGAAAGTTTCTAAGCAGCTGCATGGTGTACCTTTCAGAGAATGTGCAAAGAGAGTTATTAACAATGCCAACTTCTGACTGGATATTGGAAAATTGAACAATTAATAGTTAATATCCCTTTGCCAAATGCAGTCATGGATTGCCAATCTTAATTTCAAGCCCAGATGACTTTAGAACCATAATAGAGAATGTAATGCATTTAATTTGTTTATAGTTTAACTGTTCGATGTTTTCTTTACCAGATTAGCAGAAATTATTTTCGCCTGCGTGTTGGCAGGAACATTTTGAATGCTCCTCTTTCCCATTTGTTTCATCAAGTTCACTTCATTGCCACCCAGTCCATCAATTGACTGCAATGGGAAAGGGCAAATGTGAGATGCTAATGGAAGAAACCATTCAGCCAGTTGGCAACCAAATTTAAATAAGCAAGGGAATGAGGATTGTCAGTGCTCAGTAGGTTGAAGAGAATCTTTTTGGCTTCCTGTTTCTATTAAATTATATATTGTCTTCAGCTGATCTTGCCATAATAATAATAATAATAATAATAATAATAATAATAATAATAATAATTTATTTATACCCTGCCCGTCTGGCTGGGTTTCCCCGACCACAAGACATGAGGTGCTACACCTTCTTCTAACTTCCTCATAAGGGTCATGCTATGGTCCCAGTCTGGATCAGGCCCTCTCACAGCTGCCATTTGCAAATAATGGCCTTTATTGAACCACTGCTTTTCAATCTGTTGGCCAGATTTGGGTTTAAGAATTTGGTTTAAGTTCCAGGCAACCAAGTAGTAGTAGTAGTAGTAGTAATAATAATAATAATAATAATAATAATAATAATAATAATAATAATTTTATCATTTATATCCACCCATCTGACTGGGTTTCTCCAAATTTGTGCAGCTTCCAACAAAATATAAAAAATAATAATATGTCAGACGTTAAAAACTTCACAATACAGGGCTGCCTTCAGATGTCTTCTAAAAGTTGTGTAGTTCTTTATCTCCTTGACATCTGATGGGAGGGCATTCCACAGGGAGGGCACCGCTGCCAAGAAGGCCCTCTGTCTGGTTGCCTGTAACTTCACCCGCGCAGTTGGGAACCACCAGAAGACCTTCAGAATTGGACCTCAGTGTCCAGGCTGAATGATGGGGGTGGAGAAGCTCCTTCAGGTATCTGAGGTATCTGAACTGAGGTTCATTGAAAAAGGCATCGGCAACCATTTTGGGGCTTTGCATTTAGGTTCCATTCATCTCCCTGTGTGTCTATACACTTTGAGTCTCAAAACAACTTTGAGCTGACTCTGCTCCCAGATGCACTCTGGGTATGCCTCTTGCCCAGGAACCTCTGCCTCCATGCCCCAGCCAAATGCCAAGTAACAAGTAACAATCAATTGCTGCTAGTGCTGACCATTCTATGTGTCCTGTGTTCTTTATAGCAAAATACAGCAGCAGAGGGAGAGGAAGATGTACTACATCCATTCATGAATCTACAGACACAAGAACTTCAAGTTATGATGGTTGGTTAGTTCAATTTCAGACCAAACCAAAGTTCAGTTTCAATTAGTGTGATCCCTTGATCAACCCATTAAACAGCTAAACAAACTGTTCAGTCATGAGTTTCAACTTCATAGGAGGTATTCTTCCATGGAAATGATAAACATATTAAAATCAATCATTCACAAGTTATAAAATTAGTTAATTGATACAAATCAAATGTTGATCCAATAAGCATCCAAGTGTGAATTGACACATAAAGGGGATTTTGTTATATGATTTTAAAAAAAACCATATCTCCCAGCCAAATAGGAGTCCGCTTTCTAGACTTTTTATTCACAAAAATATTTATTCATAATTCAAAATGTGCTTATGATTCCAAATAAATTGTATCATTTGATTACATTTGAAAAATCAGTTCATCCCTGCATAGAGGAAAGCAAAAAGTGAATGAGAAAGTTGCTGGATGTTCCTTGCTTTGTGAACTACAAGAGCCTTAAGTTCCTACAATTTTACAATCAAAATCTGCTCTCCAGATGCTAACTGCTGGTGCACATCAAGACTTCTTAGGGTTATTCAATCCCTAGACTGGTCTTGAATCAGACAGCAAATGAAGGACTGTCCACTCCTTTTAAGGGACAACCTATGTTTTAATATATGTCGGCAGAGGCAAACAAGCACAACAGCCATGCTTTTTCCTGCAGTCTTTCAGGGCCCATTGTTTCTGTTGCCTTCCTAAGACTGGTAGAGTGGAGGGTTGACAAACAGTGATGTCCAGCTTGTGGCACACCTCAATATTTGGCCGGTGGGCTGCATTTGACTTGGTCAGTCGCAAGTTGCAAAAGACTATTTTAATCAAAAGACTACTGCCAAGCACAAAGTTCAAGCCCTATTCGTGGGCATTATCAGAACACCAGACTTATAAACTTGTTCCGCTGGTAAATTCTAAATTTTAATTTATTTTCAACAGAGCCAACCTCTAGCAAAGCTTATCTTAAGCTACAGAGCCCAAGTTCTTATCTTAAGCTGAATATAGAGCTGGAATAAGATACTTGCATGCCAGACTTGCAGAGCAGAGGAAGAGGGGGAGAGGGGAGGGTTTTCTGAGTGAGAGGGAATGTTTTTGGACATGCAAAGGGACATAACAGCAGATTTGCTGAAGAGAGAGCACTATACATCAGTTACACTTACAGAACAAAGAGAGGAAAGAAGGACGAGAGGGAGAGTTGTGTGGGCACTCAGAGAGAAAGTGATTTCTCTCTCTTTTTTATCCAAAGAGGAAAATCAAGTGAACAATATGCAGCAATCTCCCCACTTTCCCAATGTCCTTCTCTAATGGTACCCAAGTCCATGAATTCAGATTTGAAATTGGAGCCCATTGTTTAAAAGATGCAGCAGAATTGGAAGGATTTATTTTTAATGACAAGGGGAGAAAAAGAGTCCATTGCTGTTTTGTTCCTTGCATTAGAAATCACAGAATTGGTCACCTTCCTTGCTTTTTTTCTTTATATATGTTCATGTGGTACAGAAACCATTGACATGTAGCTTGTATTATTCCTCCTCTCTTACCCACACATATAGGCATGCATGCATGCATACCCAAACCAAGTGTAGGAGGGACACAGGGAGAAGAAAGACGAGTTGGGTTCAAAAGAGAGTTCAAAACATGGGCATAGAAGACACTCGGGCTGTCCTAGATATTGGAGGAAACCAGATTAAATTTGCAATCCCAGTTTTCCCCCTCTAGTGCTAAATGCATCTTTTCACTAAGCTTCAATAAGCCTTTCAAATATTGCTGCCAGAACACCTTGCTTAGTACATTTGTTTCATGATTAGATTGTTACCTATTATCTCATAGAAAAATGAGAATATGAGATGACGTCATTTTGATTCCAGTATATTCATCTACTCTCGACTGGTGCTGTAATTTCTAACCTAGTCTTTTTTCTCAGTGTAACACCTACAAGAACCCACAGTAAAGCTCAAACAGGTACGCTTTCTTCTTATGTCGTCTAGTTATCTAAATAACTATAGCCTCATGTTATCTTAATGTTATCTCAGTGGCTACTAGACATGATGACAATGGTCTACCTCCATGGTTGGGGGTAGTAACACTTCTGAATACCAGTTGCTGAAAACTGTAGGAGAGGAGCGTTCTCTTGGGTCCTTCACATGGGCTTCACATAGTCAAAAGCGACTATGGGGTGTGGCGCTCATCTTGCTTTCAGGCTGAGGGAGCCAGTGTTTTTCCACAGACAGCTTTCTGGGTCATGTGGCCAGCATGACTAAACTGCTTCTGGCACAATGGAACACTCTAACAGAAGCTAAAGCGCACAGAAACACTGTTTAACTTCCCGTTGCAGAGGTACCTATTTATCTACTTGCACTGGCATGCTTTCGAACTGCTAGGTTGGCAGGAGCTGGGACAGAGCAACAGGAGCTCACCCCATCGTGGGGATTTGAACTACCGACCTTCTGATTGGCAAGCCCAAGAGACTTAGTGGTTTAGACCACAGCGCCACCCACGTCCCTGTGAGAAGAGGATGCTGGACCAGATCACCCATTGGACTGATCCAGCAGCCAGTTCTCACAGTGGCCAACCAGAAACCAAAAAGCAAGTCCTGAGTTCAACAGCATTCTCCTGACATGAAGGCTTACTACCTTCAACGTTGGCGGTAGAACATAGCCTTTGTGGCGTTCCCCACACCCCAAGAGTCATTTGAGAACATTCAGCTCAGGACTCACTCTTAAGCAGCAGAGCTGAGAAGAACTCTGCTTGACACCTTGAACAGCCGCTGCTATTTGGGGTAGGCATGAACCAACTGTCTGAAATTTGTTACAGTAAAAAAGCAGCTTCACTTATTCATATGATGTGGATTATATCAATCATACAGCTACTGCTGCTGCTGCTTATCATCATCCAAACTCAATTAGTGCCAATCTAATTTTTAGCACTTTCGGCAAAATCCATTAGCACCATTATAAATAGCTAATGAAACTCTCTGAAAAACTTCAGTTCACACACTTGCTCATCACCAAGAGTTGGCTTTCGATTAACGTACCTGCACAAAATTGTGAAGATGCAGAGAGAAAAGGGTCACACTGACATGTTTCTCCCTAGTCTGATTCTCTCCATCCTTTTCAGTGATCACAGTGATCCACACAACCTGCTTTAGTTGCTAATAGTCATCACCTGCCTATTATAAGTATTGTAGCTTCACAAAACCAAAAAAGTAGAAGTAGCTTGTCAAAACTGTGCTGCTTAGCAACAGGTAGGGACGGTGTAATGGTATTATAACCCACCCAACCTATTGTCAAGTTGCCTTCATGTTTTTGACTTCTTTATTCAGTGACTTCCTGCCCACTTCCCCAAAGCCACCACAAGTCTTCCTTGGAGCCATCTTGCCCCGAGTCTTTCCTGCTTTATTATATTGTTCTAATTGATGTTTATTGTTTCAGCGTGTCAAAGCCAACTGCAGTAGGAAGTTCACTTGAAAAGTGGCATATAAAGAGTTTAAGTGACCAATGTTTCTGAGTCAAGATGCTTTGAACAGAGTTCTTTATATTATTTGAACATCACAAAGCTTTGTGCTTTGAAACAAAATTGCGTAAGTGCCTATGGGAGGGTAGGGGAGACCCTAATGCAAGGTGATCAATTGTCAAGAATTGTTTGTGGTACTATTTAAAATTATTTGCATTTTAGAAAAGAGAAGAGAGGGAGGGAGGGAGAACATTTCAAACTGGAGTGAAACTTTTGAAAAACAAATTATTCAAGATGTTTAAACATCCCCTTCATGTTGTTAAAAAGGGTGTGGGGGGTCACCAAATTACAGTCGGAGTTGGGAGGCATTTCTCTCTTTAAATTTTGTAATCAGATATATAACCTTAGAGCTCAAGCTTAGCTCTATTCAGACTTTCATTCTGAGACTTAAAATAACGTGTGGCAGTGGTGGGGAGCATGCATGAGCACCAACTCCACCCTCCTCCTCATTGCCACTGGAGAACCAGTGTGGTGCAGTAGTTAGAGTATTGGACTAGGATCAGGGAGACCTGAGTTCAAATCCCCACTCGGCCGTGAAGCTCACTGGGTGACCTTGGGCCAGTTACGGCCTGTCACCCTAACCTCTCATGAGGTTGTTTTGGGGATTAAATGAGGAGGTGCAGCTGGAAATGTCCTGTCTCTGAAACCCCAAAGAGCTGCTGCCAGTCAGATGGCTCAGTAGTCCAGGGGTCAGCAAACTTCTTCAGCAGGGAGCAGGTCCACTGTCCCTCAGACCTTGTGGGGGGGCCGGACTATACTTTGGGGGGGGGGATGAACGAATTCCTATGCTCCACAAATAACCCAGAGATGCATTTTAAATAAAAACACATATTCTACTCATGTGAAAACACTAGGCAGGCCCTACAAATAACCCAGAGATGCATTTTAAATAAAAGGTCACATTCTACTCATGTAAAAACACGCTGATTCCCGGACTGGATTTAGAAGGTGATTGGGCCAGATCTGGCCCCCGGGCCTTAGTTTGCCTACCCATGCAGTGTTCTGATTCCTGTGCTCCTGTGTTCAATACAACAATATATCAAAGGTGATGGTGGAACGGTCCTGGATGTTGTTTTCAAGTTTTTGAAAGAAACTTGTGTCTAATTCTGCAGCCCTGAGCCCTCAGTGAGGTGTGTCTGTAGATCTAGAGCAGGGATAAGGAATGTTTGACCCTTCAGATGTTGTTGGACCCCAACTCCCTTAATTCCCAGCCAACATGGTCGATGGCCAAAGCTGATGGAAGTTGTCATTCAGCAAACCTCATTCACTGGAGGTTTTCAAGCAGAGGTTGGATAGCCATCTGTCTTGGATACTTTAGTTGAGATTACTGCATTGCAGGGGGTTGGACTTCCAATTCTACGATCCTGATTCTAATGTCTGGAGAATATGAGTGTGAGGTTGCACACTCATATTCTAATTTTTTTTTAAATGAAATTTTATTGGATTTTTACAGTTTTATATTCAGTCAGACAACACACTGTAACATTTATCATACAAAAGAAAAAAAGAGGCCTACCCTCTCTGTGTCTTCCCTCAACTTCCCCTTCTGGTTCTTTAAATATTTACTACTTCTGCTTAATTATTATCTTATTTTTATGTTCATATACCTTAATGCTCTTAAGTTCTTATCAATTTTATACCAAGTTTTCTTTCATGATTACATCTTATAATCAATTGCATTCCTTGTTATCCTTACTTAACCTTTTATCTTATTTTCTTGCTTGTAAGTGTTTAATCAAACCCTGCTAGTGAGTCCATTTCTTTACAGTATTTCTGTAAATACAACATAAAAGTTTCCCAGTCTTTTTTAAAATCTTCATTAACATTGTCTCTGATTCTTTCCGTGAGTTTTGCCATTTCTGCATAATTCCGTAAGTTTGACTTGCCATTCTTCTTTTGTTGGTATCATCGCCCTTCCATTTTTGGGCTAAGACAATCCGGGCCGGCATTGTAGCATACATAAACAACTTCTTCCACTCTTTTGGTAATTCCTAATATTCTAGCTCAAACAATCATCAAATTGGTAATAAAGTCATGATTCTGTTAGGAATTATATCACCAATCTGAATGAGACAATGGTCCCTGTCAGTGTGCTCCAAGACAACTTGGAGGAAAAGCATTTGCAGTACAAAGTAGACTGCTGTGATCTGCATTTGTCACAAGTAATGGGAAGGGCCTCCGGGGTCAGTTTCATCAGGAACCTGCTGAGACCTACACCTTAGTAGGGGCACCCAATGACAGACGTCTCCTGTCCTTCCTTCATGAACTGCTGACCTGCATTCTCCTTGCAGGTAAGCAGGAAAGGCAGACAGAAGAGAGAGCACATTGCACATCTTGTCATCTTCCTAGAGAGGGAGGCCCATTAATGGGCAGTAGCAACAGAGGGTCTAGAGAGGGAGGAATAGGCTGTGTCTTGGCACCTTAGCAGAACATCGGGAGCACCTTAACCAAACTCCCACCCAAAAAGTACTTGCAAACACCACAAATAATAAGACTGGACAAGTTAAAGTCACCCCTTTTCTTGTTATTTCCTAGTTAGTTCCTACCACGCTTTGTATTTCCTGTTTGCTTCTGTGCCCGCAAGAAATAATAATAAAAACATGACAAAACATGGGCATTTCTGACTCAGCTGTAGGTAAGAAAATGGATGCCTCACAGGAAGGTTCCTCTTGGTGAGTTTCCCAGTTTGTTGTGCTTGTCAAAGATGGGCTTGGAGCAGCAAAGTTTCCTATTTAACATTAATCACCATGGACATGTGTCAAAACAGAAAGCTATGAAATATGAAATGCTAGGGAAAGCGAGGGAAAAAAGAGTTTCTTCCATTTTCCCCCAGTGTAAAAATAATAAGAATTCATCCGAATCCAGGTTTTACTGCATTCTGTGCAATTAGTTAGTGTCAAGCTGGGGGATCTGAGATCCTTCAGCTGTTGTAGATTACAGCTCTTGGAATTCCCTGGTCATTGGCCATGATGGGTGGAGCAACACCTGGAGGGCACAGGTTGCCCAGCCCTGTGCTAAGTTAGTGCCTCGTTGAAATAGTGGAATGAGCTGAGCTAGGCATGGACAAATTTCAGTTTCTCATTTTTTCCAGTCTTATATTCTCCACATTTCCACATCAGTTTGTGACTTAAAAAAAAAAAAAAATCCTAATAAAAATTCACTAGCATTTTAGTACAAATTTCCACTAGTATGAACATTTTTGTGTGCAATTTCCCCAAGCACTTTGGTCCATTATTTTCACTCCTATATGCATTTCTATGCACTCTCTACCCCTGTAATTTTGTGTACATTTTGTGTCTAAATTGCAAAATTCAGAGAAATGTGAATTCCATAGGATTGGTATGGTATGGTTTGGTTCGTGTGCTGGTTTGGAAAGTGTGAATTAGGTACATTAAAACCTCTAAAGGCAAATTGAGTAAATTTCTGCTCCATTTCAAGCTGAAACAAACTAAGTCAGGCATAGGCAAACTTGGCCCTCCAGATGTTTTGGGACTACAGATCCCATCACCCCTAGCTAACAGGTCCAGTGGTCAGGGATGATGGGAGTTGTAGTCCCAAAACACCTGGAGGGCCGAGTTTGCCTATGCCTGAACCCAGTAATGATGATGGGTTGAGCTTCTGAAAGAACAGAAAATGATTGAGGCTTAGCATAATACCTCAGGTATATGTTGTCTCCCCCTCCCATTTTCTCCCCTCCCAGGAATCAAAGGGGTTTCTCTCCTCTCCCCACACAAATCCTGCCCTGGACTTGGCAGCAGAAAAGTGGCATAATATCTGTTGGAAAACACTGAGGCTCAAATCCTACTCACAAGCCCCTAAGAACAGTGTGGAAGTTCTAAATATACTCACATAGGCTTGTGCTGTTGAAATAATAATAATAATAATAATAATAATAATAATAATAATAATAATATAAATAAAATAAAATAAAATAAAATAAAATAAAATAAAATAAAATAAAATAAAATAAAATAATAATATAATTATTATTTATAACCCACCCATCTGGCTGGGTTTCCCCAGCCACTCTGGGCAGCTTCCAACAGAATATTAAAATACAATAGTCTATTAAACATTAAAAGCTTCCCTAAACAGGGTTGATATGTTTTTAATACATCAAGAGCGTGGGGACGTCTGTTATTGCAGCACCTAAGAACTTCACATGGAAGCAACCTAGGATGTGTTCAACCTGCACCCTCACTCATATGAGCCAATTTCATTGCCTTATTGAAACTCCTCCCCAAAGAAAAACCTTCAGTGTCTTCTCCTAAGCAAGATTTGCAAATTTGTCTTGAAATTTCACTTGAAGTAAAACTTGCACTATGGTACATTGTGGCCCAGTTTGGACAAGGCCTAGTCACCAAAGCAGCCATGGAGCCGTCTTTCCCCCATTTCAGCATCTAGAGGTCATAGCTGAGAAAAATCCCTTTCCTTCCTTGGAACAAGAAACAGACAATCAGGCTATTTATGAGCCACAGCTCTGAACCAAAGGGTTTTCCCATTCCATAAGCCTTGTCTTCAATACCATTTGACCCTCCCAAAATAAGAACAGTCTGCAGTACCTAAAGCATACATAAGTAAGGCCAAAAGCAAAACCACTACGATGGAGATGTAACAGTCTGTCAATGGACTGCTGTAGTAGAATCACAACATAATAACAGTCTGCTGGATCAGGCCAAAGGCCCATCTAGTTTAGCATCCTATTTTCACAGTAGCCAACCAGATGCCAGTGGGGAAACATGCAAGCTGGGCATGAGCAGAAGAGCACTCTTCCCTCTTGCAGTTTCCCTACAGCAACATTCTCCCCATGTGGGCCACCTGCATATTCCTTCATGGCAGGGGGTTGGTCAAGAAGACCCTCAGGGCCCCTTCCAAATCCACATTTTATTATTATTCATCAGGGTTTCCTTGGGATATACGGTGTATAAGATTGTTCAGTCCATGATTTGACTTTTATCCGAGAAACTTGCTCTGGAAATCAGCAGGGCTACTACCGGGGAAGTGATTTCAGTTTTGCAGCCTTGGGTATCTGACCTTTGATAAGGGAAGTCAAGCAGAAAATGGAAGGCATCGCGAAAGGCCTACCATAATGACCTTCTTTTTGCCATTAAATGCATTCACAGTTTGAAATCTGTATCTCTTCATGTGAGATAGCCATTTGAAAGCATTCCCTTATACCAGCTGTTGCACACTTTGGAATATGCCTCAATCCTCTTACAGTGCTTCACTATAATAATGCAGTTGTGCAGGATAATTGTCATGATTACAATTAGCGGTCCATTGAAATGAATGTTGCTCCAGTCATCTTAAATGCTTCAGAGTGTAATTTTCCACTGAAAAGTGAATAAATGGCACTGTAGGGTTCCTTCTTTATTTGTTGCCATGTCCCAGTCATTTGTAAAGCAATTTTACTCTGTTTGCAAGATGATTTCCTTCCTTTAATTGTTTTTGACGGCCAAACACCATTCTATTTTCCTATCTGTAAATATATTTATTCTTTGTATTTAAGACGGGGGACAAAGAGCATGTGAGAGCCCCAGGAGCTAAGAAAGAAAGAAAACTAATCAATTAAAATTTCACTTTGGAAGCAAAAGTAGAAGTGAAATGAATATACCATAGTGTATTGTTTACCCAAAGCTCTAGGCTTCCTTCTGAGTAAACCAAGGATGGAACATCTTTTCCACTGACCTCCAGTGGGGTAGTTTGATTAGACCTGCCCCTAATATTCATTAAAAATAAAACAGACAGGATTTGAAGCAAGCCTTGCAGTTCTAGCATTCCCAAATCATGCTCTGAAAATGTTCATAATGTTTTCAATTACTCTGCATCACTCAACCAAAGCATTTTCACTGTAATAATGCTTATATTGGCAAGCATTTTCACCATATCCAGATTCTCACAATATTGTTACTTTTCCATACCATCTGTATTCTTGTAATATTTTTCACTCTTCCATACTGAACTATCATGTAATCTCCCCAGCGTTCATAGTAGGAGCTGGATTTTGGAAACAGCAATGTGTTTGTGCAGCGCTAAAGAATACAATATTCATGATGCAGTGTGACCAAACTCAAATTCACATCTGCAAGCAGTAGGGTCTTCTTCTTTGGAGATCACTCATAGCCGAGTAAGGGTGTCTTCCATAAACACGGTTTTAACAGTGAGACCAATTCTGAATCCACACGCCCTTCCACAGTGGGGACATAGGTTTCCGGGCAGGAGTTGATCATGGTGAGGGTTTGCCAAGCGTGCCTTCCTCTTAGCATGTTTCTCCCTTTCGCCCTGAGTTTGAGCACCTTCAAACCCATAACACCTTTGTTAAAGGCTGTTCTCTAATTGGAGCTCTCGCAGGTCAGTGTTTCCCAGTTGTCTGTGTTTATACTACAAGGCAGTCATTGATCTGTGTAGGGCAGGGATGAGAAACCACTGTTGGCTGAAGGAACTGATCCAACAGTGAGCAATCTTCCATAGGCCACTTTGCCAATTGGACATGATCGCCCACCTGACAGGTACAGCATATGTCAGGTGTTTCCTGTCATGTGCAGGAAACTTTGATCCATGGCTGCAGAAGAATTGGGAGTGCATTGATGTCTTTCTTTTCTTTTTCTTTCTACTTTTGGTCTTTAAGCTGGACAACAGGAAAAGGTGCTGAATGCAAAGCTTAGACCTCTCTCCCTCTTCTTCCTTTGCAGCCACACTTGAACTTCCCTGTGACTGATACCAAATCACATTAGGTGCAGGAAAAGTGAAAGCTGTTCACCCAAACTGCCTTCACAGGCCGAATCCAGAGGCCTGGCAGTCCTAAATAGGTATTCAGGCTAGAGTTTCTCCACCACTGGTTTAGTGCACTGACTACCAACCTCCAGTGCTTCCTTTGGTATCTGAGACTCCAGCAAGCACCACCCACACAAACAGCAACCTTTTAGAACAGTTGTTCTCATATTATGAAAACAGCCTCCCTCAGAAGTGCAGGCTGTTGTCATGGTGCAGTTCAAGCTTCCCATTAACTGTTTTGATTATATATCCAAAATTAAAATACATTATATAAAAAACTGTGACACTGTGCGGTATATAACCAAACTTGAAACTCTCAAACTCTTTCTGTTCACATTTTTTTGTGCCGATAACTTATGTGGATAGTATGCTATCATTACTGAAAATGGGCTACTCATGCCATCCCAGTCTGAAATTCAAAAGATGTAGGTTTATCCAGCATGTAACAAAGGAAAAAGTGGCACTGGTTGAATATTTAGCTATTTTGAAGCTGTTAAAGACACAGAGGACCACTTCCAGAAAGAAATTGACAAGCCTATTCCCACCTGAAAGACAGTATAGTTCATGTCTCTAAGCTATTCCTCAGATGTTTTTCTTTTTCTTTCATTTCTCTGTGCCAAAGAAGAACTGGCAGTGATTTTTCTGACAGCTTCATAACCAATATTAATCAAATATTATCTGATTTGGAAAGGGAGGGCTAATGCAAATAATGTAGATTTGAATTAAAATGTAACCACCAAATTTGTCCCCTATCCGTATTTCTGAGGCTATTTTTATTCTAATACCAGCTTTTGTTGATGTAGCTATGGTTTGCAAACAAACAAACAAACCTTATGAGGCCTACCTTTTGGTGGTCAGGGGGCAAATGGCGGGAAGTTTGCTAGGCATTTCTGATCACTGATTCATTTGGGCACTTTTTCCAATGGATGATTTGAAAGCATCGTTCCCTACCAGGAACAAATGTTAGATCTCTCTGAGTTGTAACGCTGCGCTGCATTCTCTCTCCACAATACAAATGCTGTTATGACCTTTGCTTCTGCCATCTTGGGAACGGATCACAAAACATATGCAAGAGCACCTAATTTAAGAAGCAAAGGAGGCTGCCATAGCCAATTAACATTGCAGTGGGAAATCCAACAAACTGTGAAGAAATTAGTCAGGTTTGGGGGCTTGCCATGGGCAATAGGGCAGCAATTTCCTGAGCTTGCACAAGTTATCCTGGGAACCATACGGACTATAGATGCTCATGACCTTGGTTGCTCATCATACCCCTATCACTGACCGTGGTTGCGTGTGTGACCATCCACCCCTGCTTTCTTTGCCTTGCTTTCTTCTGCTTCCCTTTAAAACCTCACACATTGTTCTAATTTCACCGAGAATAATGTAATTGAAAAGCTTCCACCCCTCATTGCCTTCCTAAACAAACAGTAAAAGCATCATCCCAGTGTATTGTCGTAACAGACTGTGAAGCAGAACAAATATTATAGGCAGGCATTCCAAGAGCAAAACACATGGCAGGTGCTTCTTGATAGAAGGCTAACTCTGCCTTCTCAATCAACAGCGAAGGCACGCCTGCATTTCACAGGCGAGAGATTCACTTCTCCAGGCTAGCTGTGGTGTGTGGTTAAATTCCTGTTGTGAGGGTTTTTCTTTTTCCCATGAGGAAAATAATTCCTCCCCCCTTACAAACAGCAACATATTTCTTGTTTTAAGCTGAGTAGCTATAAAAAGAATTCATTCATATTGAAAAGTGATGCTTGTGTGCCCTGTGTTTTGTTATTATAGAGCTGTGACTTGTAATAATGGGGTAAATGTCCTATGCTGCTGTCAGGGACTGGCTGGATGAGGGCAAATGGTGGAAGCCGCCTGACCAAGAGCCACCCCACCCCACCCCCCAGGAAAACACACAGAGAGGATTTGGACTCTGGTACCTGGTAGTGGGAAACCAGCCACAAGCCAGAGGAGGAGGAAAGCTAAGAAGTACTGGATGCTGGAAGCTTGAAGGAGGATGAAGAGGAGGAAACAGGCAAGTGCCCCCGCCCACAAGAATCAGACTTGACAGCTCCACCACAGAGCCACCCTGACAACTTCTCTGTGGACAGTTTGCAACCCCCCACCCCTGGTCATCCCAGAACAAGGTGTCAATTGCATGTCACAGAGCAGACAGCCAAGCAGAAACAGAGAGGGTCCCTTGGGGCTCGCTGTAGACAGAGGGAGGGGCCTGACACAGAGGGTTAGAGAGCAAAGGGCAAGCCAGTCCAGGCAACTGCTTCATGAAGCACCCCTTGGAAGTCTTGAATGAGATTGTTCCATTCAGAGCAGAGGTGATGCCTATAGGCATGTAAATGTCTCCACCTTCATATTATTCCATTGGCTGTCTGTGAAAGTACAAGCTGCTGCACTCAGGTCCTGCCTATATGGGCTTCCCAGAGGCATTGGGTTGGTGACACTCACAGATCAACCTATGGATGACAAAAGTTGGGACAGTGGAATGGAAACATCATGGCGGGGGCCAGGAGGTTTGTTTGTGTCCCCCTGCGCTTTCAGCCCTACACATGGAAGAGAATTTCTAAACAGAGGAAAAAATATTATTGTGGCCAAATATAATGAATTATATGGGACACAGGTGGCGCTGTGATTAAACCACTGAGCCTCTTAGGCTTGCTGATCAGAAGGTCGGCAGTTTGAATCCCCGCAATGGGGTGAGCTCCCGTTGCTCGGTCCCAGCTCCTACCCACCTAGCAGTTCGAAAGCACGTCAAGTGCAAGTAGGTAAATAGGTACCGCTCCGGCGGGAAGGTAAACGGTGTTTCCATGCGGCTTAGTCATGCTGGCCACATGACCTGGAAGCTGTCAGCAGATAAACACCGGCTCCCTCGGCCTATAGAGCAAGATGAGCACCGCAACCACAGAGTCGTCTGCGACTGGACTTTACCTTTATACTGAATTATATCAGCCTTCCCCAACCTAGCACCCTCCAGCTGTCATTGGACTGCAACTCCCGTCAGGCCCAGACACCATAATAGTTCCCAGCATCTGGAGGGTATCATGTTGGCTCTACATGGTCTACGTGGTTCTCTGTATAAAGTACCAAGAGAGAGGGAGAGAGGTCTGGCAGGCCTTATTGATAGTTTCACAGGCTTTACAGGCCCTGGTATGATTTGCTTCTACTGCCACATAAATAGCCAACCTTTCATAGAGCATTGTTTGCTCATGCAATTGAAAAACTCATTGTGTTTGCAATGTCAATTGCTACAGCATGTCACAATGACCACCTGGTCTAAACTGACATCTTTGTGAAGTGCTTCTTCTTTTTTTTTTTTTTTAGTGTTAGATCTTCCTTTGTTTGCACTCACTGTTGAAACTGAACTTTATTTGGACATCTTTGTTAAAAATAAAAATAAAAATTGCCCAGCATAGCTGGGCTGGTGTTGTAAGGTTACCTTTCGTTTGAAGCATTTCAGTGTAACTAAAGTAGCGATGGGCAGACTGCCTCCTCAAGCTGGGATGGAAAGAAACAGTGCTATTTTTAAACAGGGAAATGGTGTGGGTTATTTGGAGTCAGTTTTGAGTTAAACTCAGTGGGTTTCTTTCTAGAAAAAAAGCTGCCAGTGCTCACCATAAAGTTGTTACAGTAAGTGCCATACTTTTAACATATCCATATGTTTAAAAGCACTGGTTAAACTGGGTCCAATCCAGAAAAAAGCACTGGTTGAACTGGGTCCAATCCAGGAAAAAGCACTGGTTGAACTGGGTCCAATCCAGAAAACAGCACTGGTTGAACTGGGTTCAATCCAGAAAAAAGCACTGGTTAAACTGGGTCCAATCCAGAAAAAAGCACTGGTTGAACTGGGTCCAATCCAGGAAAAAGCACTGGTTAAACTGGGTTCAATCCAGAAAAAAGCACTGGTTAAACTGGGTCCAATCCAGGAAAAAGCACTGGTTGAACTGGGTCCAATCCTGAAAAAAGCACTGGTTGAACTGGGTCCAATCCCTGCCTCCCCATATCCGTAAGTCTCATTTCTGCCTCCCATCAACATATTCACAGCCATATCACCACCTGCTCCCATATCATCTCTCCCTCAGACCTACAGCAGCAGCTGTGACGGCAGGCAGAAACAACTAAGTCATGGGACAGGAAGTGATAAAAAATGAAAAATTCCCAGCTCTCCATGTACCAGAAAAGGGGGGGAGGGGAGGGAGGAAAAGAGATTCCACCAAACCAGCAATAGCAGGGGCGTAAACAGGTAGGTTATAGGTAGGGATTGGAGAGAAATTAGATTGTATTTGCATTTTAATGAGAGACTACCTAATATGCACTTCTTGAGCCAATATGTGAACCAAAACATATATTACAATAGTGTGCAAAAAAATACACATATTAATGAACATATTTACAACTGCGTTATTTGAGCAAAAAAACATTTTAGTCAAAACTGCAAACCGCCAAATTTTCAAAAGGAATTTTAGAAAAACAACTACAAATTGCTGCAGAAAGGTGAAAAACTGCATTTCAGATTATAAATTTTGTGTGTATTTTAATCTGTTTTAGTATTTAAACCTTTTGATTTTGAAAACCTTTTTCAAAAGCTTCTGGTTTTGAAACCAGAATTGACGAGTTTGTCAATGGCTCCGTGGTTGACAGGGGGGTTTAAAGGTTCCTGGATTTCTAGGCAGGGATAAAACTTGATTTAATAATTCAAATTAGCTCAGAAAACATCGTTTTTTCTCATGTTGGACAATTGCTTACAAAGGTATAAGTTTTCTGGAATCCTGCCTAATGAGCTTTTAAATAAACAAAGCTTTTGAAAGCAGATTATTTTGGGAGGACTGGTTGGCATCAGCCAATGGCCCCATGTGGGTTGTGTGGGGTCATTGTTGAGCTCACTGCTAGAAGCTGCTCAAAGGGGGGAGGCAACATTTGTGTAGACCAACACTTGCAGTTGGGGGCTGAAAATGCAACAGCAGTGATAATATGGCATGGCAGAAGTTCGAAAAAGAACTGCTGGAAATCAGAGCAGTCGCATGTACAGCCCCTGTCTCTACAAGGGGCAACTCCCCACCCCCACAAGCACCTCCTATTTGCAAACTGCTCCTGCAGCACTCTCAGGGGGCAGTCAGTATGACCCATTTAGAATATTCTGCATACTAGAGAGAGAGACTGCAAAAGCCCAGTAACAGTGTTTTCTTTCCCATATCCTGATGAAATTTTGGCACTATCTGAAGACCCTTTCTATTGCGCAGGCCTTGTGATCTGCTCCTGGCTTTACATTCATTTTTGAAAGGCTTTAGGAGGTTTTTAATATATTGTTGTTATATGCTTTAAATGCATTTTTTAAAGTTTAAAGAATTGTTGTACACCACCCTGAAAATAGGGCAATAGCCCCATCTATAAATTGTTAAAGCAGATTAATAAATATATTCTGTCACTCAGTGGTTTTATCTTTGTGGTTTTTATGGTATTTGTTTTTTATCAGTATCTGTATGCCTCATTGAAAGTCCTACAGCTGAAGGATGGCTTTTGCATTGATGAACGCATATTGGATGGCTTTGGAGGGCAAATAGGATGCAGCAATCTCAGTACTGCAATAAGTGCATGCAAATAAATTGATAATAAATAAATATACAATGCATATTGGTGGTAAATAAATGCACCAGAGTTGTGTAGCCATTAGAGCTTTGAACCAGGAGCTAGAAAACCAGGTTTCAGATCCCTACTCAGCTATGAAGGTCATCAGTGACCTTGGCCAATCACAATCTCTCAAGTGAACTTACCTAGCAGTGTTGTTTTGAAGATAAAGTGGAAAGTGGGAGAACCATTTACACAACCTGAAGTTTCTTGGAAGAAAGGGAGGATAGAAACGTAATTTTAAAAATTATAATTTTAAAGCATTTATTGAACGTCTTGTTCTTTCATAAGTGTTTCTCTTGAAGAATGACTCTCAAATTACATTCAAATTTCACTCTGAATGAAATGTTAGTGGCACCTTTAACACAAAATGGATTTGGGGAGAAAATCTGATGTCTCTGGACATAGCTTTAGGAAGTCTTCCATGCTAATATTCAGTCCTGGAGCTGTTAAATCATAGATCATCTGAAATAATGTTAGCAATTAAATAGTCAATATCATCGACTGAAGTCAAAAGGCATCCTTAAATTGCTTCATAATTCAGAACAAGCACTTCATTATCAAAGAATGATCAGTGGCTGGGCCCAGTGCTAGCACCATAGCAAAACACCATATCCATAGCATTTCTGACGGAACTGCCTGAAAGTGCACTCATTTGGAAGAGGTGATTCAATTAATTGCCAGAATTAACTATCAGTGAAGGTAGTGGCCATTTTGCTGCAACCTGTGGCAGTTACAGCAGATTTTGAAAGTCTTGAGTTACATAGTGATCACGGTGCGTGTTGTTTGGTTTGGGCCAGTGGTGTTCTTCTCCCAGTCTCAATAGCCTCTGTAGCCCTCCTACCCCAAAGTCACCTGTGGAGTGATGCCACCACCACTCTGCTGGCACAAATCCCTCCTTCTGTCTGCAGGACAAGGCTTTCCAGGGCTGGTGCTGAGGTGGCCCCACTGCCATCAGGATGTGATGGCATCAGGCCTGATCTGAGCCTTATTGTCTATTCCACCCCACACCTTCTGCCCAAGCCACAGTGCACAGCAGGGCTATGGATGTTTCAGTGGCCCTTTGTTGTTTAGTCGTTTAGTCATGTCCGACTCTTCGTGACCCCATGGACCAAAGCATGCCAGGCACTTCTGTCTTCCACTGCCTCCCGCAGTTTGGTCAAACTCATGCTGGTAGCTTTGAGAACACTCTCCAACCATCTCATCCTCTGTCGTCCCCTTCTCCTTGTGCCCTCCATCTTTCCCAACATCAGGGTCTTTTCCAGGGAGTCTTCTCTTCTCATGAGGTGGCCAAAGGCCCACCAAGCTAAGGAACAGTTTGGATAACTTTCTGAATTATTGACTAAAGAAGAAATCATCCAGACATAAAACTCAAGAGATTAATCTCACAATCTCGACTTTACTCCCTCTCTACTATACACCCTTCCCGCCATTTGCATCTTTTGGTCACTGCATATCCATGAGGCCCCTTCTACCCATCCTTCATAACGGGACCTAATCCCATGTGAATCATAAGCAACATCGGCCAACCAGGCTTTGCCCTCACCTTCCCCACTATGGCAAACTGCCACTACTCATATTCCCTCTTTTGCACAACTATGGAAGCTGCCATGGGCCTTTCCCTCCTTTCCTTTGCACCAGCCCACCCTGCACATCACTCAGTTCTGGCCATCTGTGGCACGTTGCTCTTGCTACAGATTTCAAACACAAGACCAAGGTTGATTGGCTCCAGCGCCTCCATTTGGAGCAATCTCCGTTTATGATCAGACGGAAAGAAGTGAAAATGTTCGAAGGACTGAAAACACAAATAGCAAACAGCCAGTCAGGCAGTAAACAAGCATTCTCGTAGACGCCATCAACACCAGCTGTAGTTCCATCAACGCCAACAGCTTGCAGGTGGCGGCAGAAATAACTTTAGCATCAAAGCTCTTCAAAGTTTATGTACAGTGCTATTAAACTGAACAGAGAATTAAGCGAAAAAGGTGAAAATTATAGAGGGCTGGGAAAGAAAATGTCTACCTGTGGCATCAGCTGCCCACTGAAATAACTGACACATATTGACAAGAAAATGAGCGCATATATATATATATATATATATATATATATATATGCAGGTTTTGGTGTCCTCGGGTGTCTTCCCGTGTAAAAGTTGGGGTGTCTAGGCGACGTTTCGACGAGGTCTCACTCGTCATCTTCAGGCTGGTGCTTTCGGCTTCTTGTTACTGGAACAGAGCAGGATCTCAGTGTTTGAGTTCCTATAAATACTGTTGAGGAGGTGTGGTGTATAGCCTCCAATGTTCTGGGCAGAGAGGAGGTTCCCAGGCTAGTGTGCCTTTTCTTCTTTTGTTCCTTAATTACTTGAGGGATATCTTGAGTGATTTCTTGAGTGATTTCCTGAATCCCACTTAGGTGGGTCATTAGGTGTGGATTAGTTGCTAAAGCCTTCGTGTCTTGAACTCTTGAACTTTGTGAAGAGTTTTTCTGAGAAGATGGCTGTACTGCACTTGGTTGTGCTCTGGCTTGGCTTCGTGTATAGGGGCGAGCTGTGGTTTTGTGGCCTGTGTCAGCCAGATCTGTGTAGGGATTGCAGGGGGGTGCAGCATCCGGAGGTGCCACCCTGGTTTGGCTACTGGATGGTGTCTGTAATTTATCTGTGGAGAGGGTCTGGGTTTGGGTCTGGTGTGGTTGATTGGTGATGGCGTTCTGTGTGCCTCTGGATCTGGTGTCAGATTTTGTGGGGAGGGCTAATTTCCAGATGTCTGGCAAGCGGGATGTGTCGTCACGCTTGTTCATGTTGTGAGGGTGTTTCTCTATCTCGATGGCTTCCATGATTATTCTCTTGTGGTGATGTTCCATGTTAAAGAGCAATTTGGAATCTGCAAAATTAATTTCGTGTCCTGTTTCTTTCATGTGTTGGAAAAGAGAGGAAGTTTTTTCTTCTTTTTTGACGGCATTCTTGTGTTCTGCGATCCGTGCATTTATTCGTCTGTTTGTTTGTCCAATGTACGTGGCTGGGCAGACTTTGCAGGGTATTTCATAGACCCCTTGGTTTTCCAACTGAATTTTATCCTTGGGGTTTCTGAGGATATTGGCTATTTTTTGGTTGGTGCAAAAGGCTGTTTTGATATTGTGTTTATGGAGGATTTTGCTAATTTTATCTGTAGTGCCCTTGATATAAGGAAGGAGGGCTATGCCATTGTTTTCTTCTGTGTCTTGGTTTTTGGGGGGTGTTTCTTTTTGGATTAGCTTCGTAACCCTGTTTTGCTGGTATCCATTGGCAATTAACACATTTGAGAGATTCTGTAACTCAGTTGTCAAGTGGTCTTCGTCAGCCAGGCGTTTGGTTCTGGTGTTAATTGCCAATGGATACCAGCAAAACAGGGTTACGAAGCTAATCCAAAAAGAAACACCCCCCAAAAACCAAGACACAGAAGAAAACAATGGCATAGCCCTCCTTCCTTATATCAAGGGCACTACAGATAAAATTAGCAAAATCCTCCATAAACACAATATCAAAACAGCCTTTTGCACCAACCAAAAAATAGCCAATATCCTCAGAAACCCCAAGGATAAAATTCAGTTGGAAAACCAAGGGGTCTATGAAATACCCTGCAAAGTCTGCCCAGCCACGTACATTGGACAAACAAACAGACGAATAAATGCACGGATCGCAGAACACAAGAATGCCGTCAAAAAAGAAGAAAAAACTTCCTCTCTTTTCCAACACATGAAAGAAACAGGACACGAAATTAATTTTGCAGATTCCAAATTGCTCTTTAACATGGAACATCACCACAAGAGAATAATCATGGAAGCCATCGAGATAGAGAAACACCCTCACAACATGAACAAGCGTGACGACACATCCCGCTTGCCAGACATCTGGAAATTAGCCCTCCCCACAAAATCTGACACCAGATCCAGAGGCACACAGAACGCCATCACCAATCAACCACACCAGACCCAAACCCAGACCCTCTCCACAGATAAATTACAGACACCATCCAGTAGCCAAACCAGGGTGGCACCTCCGGATGCTGCACCCCCCTGCAATCCCTACACAGATCTGGCTGACACAGGCCACAAAACCACAGCTCGCCCCTATACACGAAGCCAAGCCAGAGCACAACCAAGTGCAGTACAGCCATCTTCTCAGAAAAACTCTTCACAAAGTTCAAGAGTTCAAGACACGAAGGCTTTAGCAACTAATCCACACCTAATGACCCACCTAAGTGGGATTCAGGAAATCACTCAAGAAATCACTCAAGATATCCCTCAAGTAATTAAGGAACAAAAGAAGAAAAGGCACACTAGCCTGGGAACCTCCTCTCTGCCCAGAACATTGGAGGCTATACACCACACCTCCTCAACAGTATTTATAGGAACTCAAACACTGAGATCCTGCTCTGTTCCAGTAACAAGAAGCCGAAAGCACCAGCCTGAAGATGACGAGTGAGACCTCGTCGAAACGTCGCCTAGACACCCCAACTTTTACACGGGAAGACACCCGAGGACACCAAAACCTGCATTCTTGTACCCGTGAAAATCTACGAAAGCATATATATATATATATATATATACTCTGTATCTTCTTGTTCTTGATTTTATTTGTTTTTACAAGTGAAACTTGCTAATGCATTATATATTGGAGCAGCAACAAGTCACCAGGGTAGCAATGCAGATTGAAATAGGGCAAGAACCAGGCCATCTGCTGTAATCATTCAAACATTAGAAAAGCAGGTTTAGAGATCGAGGTTCTACCTCTCTCAGTGGCACTGAGCAGCACATCACTGAGTGCTCTCAGCTTCAGAGTGTCAACTTTTGAAGTGAAATACCACAGGGCATGGAACTGTTTGCTGAGTAGTGCCTTGTTGCTGGTTAGCACCGAATTCAGCTGAATTCTGGTTCCTGTGCTGCAGTTTTCACGGCTCTTTTCATATTAGCATGCATTTATCCATATGTTGCTTTTCAGTTCCAGGCAAATATGCCTCTTCCATCATGGCAGTAAGGAAAAGTAAACAACAATGTCGTTTAATGAACTGGCAAGCGAAATGGCGGCAGCAGCAAAAGTCACACAAAGTATGCATAAACCATATACCCTATTTTGAAAGACAATGAAGAGTTTCCATATCACATGGTTATATATTTGCTACCTTCTGCTTTATTATTTGAGAAATCTCTCTGGTTTAATATACAAGGAGCCTCTCTGGTTTGTTATATGAGGTATCTCTTACAAAGCCTGTTTTCATCCCATTTTAAACAACCATAGGATTTCTTCATTGGAGCTTCAGAGGCAGAAATCTCTCAGAAGCCCTCATTTCACTTTCTTAGAGAAAAACTTGGTATGGCATTTCAAGCCCCTAAAATGGCTGTGACCTGCCACATCAGAGCATGGAGTTAAATTTACCTGTCCGAGACTGTGGAGAGATTAGGTGACCCTTCTCAGGCTTCTTGGACTTATGACCTGCTGCCAGTTGTCAACAGCCATAGTTATGCTTTGCAGAAATCCCACTTTGGCTCAGACAAGCCTGAAATCTGTCCCAAAATGTTCAGGATTCAGGATTCATCCAAATGTTTTGCACACCTCGCTCTGAAGGGAAGGTTCTCAATGAAATGTGAGATGTCTGAAATGTTATCCAGAAAGACGGGACAGAATCTTGACAACCACAGTTTAGTGTGTGGGTGAAGAACAAATTAAAATGGAGTTTCAGCGTGCATGCCAGAAAAAATAAATTGAGCTGGTTAATATATGAATGTTTAGCACTTGATGACTACAACACTGTAGGTCTAGTTCACACCTGTGGGCTGTTCAAGATGATTGCAGCATCGAGTGATGACATAAATGTGTGGATGGGCAATCATGATAATAACCATTATAAATAGAACTTTCATATCACCTCCTGGACAATACTTTTCAGCGGAGGCAGTTCACCCATTCAGCTGTCAGTCATCAAAGTATAGTAATCAAGCAGAGAGAGAGAAACAACAATAGATATAAATGCATGTGTGAATCAGCCCAGAAACTTCAACTTAATATTCCCCTCAGGTGACAGTGGAAGAGGGGGGACAGTATTTTAAGAAGAGATGACCAAATTAGTCTGCTTCAAGTGTGTGCAACATTGGCAAATATTCACTCACAAAGCACGTTTCATCCCATGTCTGTATTCACCTGAGAATTATTTAATTCTGAACTGACATGGAAAATGCCATTTAAGGACCTATATTTAAATATGCTTTCTCAACCTGCATTTTCTTTCAGAAAATACACATTCAGTAGGGTTTCGGTGAGTTTTGGAACTATGAACTGTGTTCTAACACTTGAGAAATTTGAAGCTGCACATCAGTCCAGTTCACAGTGGAGACTGGTCCATTGAGGAAAATAGGCCACCTAGGACGCGGCTACATTAGTAAAAAAAAGTTTTGAATTCATTATAAACATGGAACACCAGATGGTGCCAGAGAGGAAAATAATTTTCTATACGATTATTACATAGTGTTTTTTTTCTTTTGTTATAACAATTTAATTTATGACTCCCCCACCCCCCAGCATGTAGATGCTAAGGTGAATGCTTAGGGTGCTAAGCCTCAGTTCTGCCCCAGCAATATGTAGCAGGGAGGATAGGAGAAACTTAGAATTAGCTGGTTCTGCTTGTCATTGGTGCCGCCTACTGTTGGCTTCCTGCCTCCCACTCTACCAGTCCCAATGGGCACCAGGAAAAGTGGGTCAAGAGTTCATGAAGATCAGAATTCACGAAGATCAGATTCCTGAAGCACCCCAAATTTCCATGGAAAAAATGTAGTGGATAAAAAAATGGGGGGGGGTAAAGGTAAAGGACCCCTGGACGGTTAAGTCCAGTCAAAGGCGACTATGGAGTTGCAGCGCTCATCTCGCTTTCAGGCCGAGGGAGTTGGCGTTTGTCCACAGTCAGCTTTCTGGGTCATGTGGCCAGCATGACTAAACCACTTCTGGTACAATCGGACACTGTGACAGAAACCAGATCACACGGAAACACCGTTTACCTTCCCGCCACAGTGGTACCTATTTATCTACTTGCACTGGCGTGCTTTCAAACTGCTAGGTTGGCAGGAGCTGGGACAGAGCAACGGCAGCTTACCACCGTCATGAGGATTCAAATTGCCAACCTTCCGATCGGCAAACTCAAGTGGCCCAGTGGTTTAGACCACAGCGCCACCTGCATCCCAATTCTGAGGGGAGTAGCATGGTGTCGCTGTGGGTTAATCCACTGAGCCTAGGACTTGCCGATCAGAAGGTTGGTGGTTTGAATCCCCGCGACGGAGTGAACTCCCGTTTCTCGGTCTCTGCTCCTGCCAACCTAGTAGTTTGAAAGCACGTCAAAGTGCAAGTAGATAAATAGGTACCACTCCGGCGGGAAGGTAAACGGCGTTTCCGTGCGCTGCTCTGGTTCGCCAGAAGCTGCTTAGTCATGCTGGCCACATGACCCAGAAGCAGTATGCCGGCTCCCTCGACCAATAAAGCGAGATGAGCACCGCAACCCGAGTCAGCCACGACTGGACCTAATGGCCAGGGGTCCCTTTACCTTTACTTAGCATGGTGTCAGCACATACAGCATTGGTAGTTATTTCTACTCACATGCATACATACAGTGATCCAATTCCTCTACTAAAAATACACTTGGCAGTATGGAGGAGATAGAGCTCAGACTGTGGCTTGTATCATTAGCATGAGGAAGACAGCCCAAACAAATAGCAATAAAAGTCAACTGACAGCTCCCCAGGGCTAATATTGGTTCACCATTCCAATTACACATTGAAAAGAGTATTCTTTTTAAAAGGAATGTTTTGCCTTTTAACGCTTTTCATAGGCTTTTGTTATTGATTTGTTTACATTCCATTTATTTGTTAATGGCCTAGAAATACTGTGTACAGTATCTAACACATCATTATCCTGCTTAGTTCTTTACTCTTCCCAGCTATTATTTGAATTCTATATCTTAGCCTTCCATCTGGGGACCTGAATAGCTGGTGCAAGCTGCTGAAATGTTGGAAGGGAGAGGACGGGTGAGGGTGTATGCGTGTATATATGAAAATCATTTCTCCGTTCTGAAAATTAGTTCAGCGTTAGATAATGGACACTTTTTTTTAATAAATAAAAAATGTCAGTGCAGATTAACGTGAGCCACAAAGGTAATCTCCTACTTTTGACGCTTCATTACTCTCTTTGTTTTAATAACCTATTCAGACAAAGGCCAGCTTAGCCTTGTTGATTTAGTGAGATGAAATGAGCTTTGATTAGGCAGTCATTGCTAGGTACTTAGTTATTCCCTGTTAATCTGAAAGTTTAGAATAATCTGAAGCTTTTGGAACTAGAATGATGATGATTGTATAACTAATGAAAATATACTATCGTTATTTTATTTATCTATGGTAGAAACATACACACATAGACACACATACTGTTCAAACCCTAGACCTGCCGAGATTAGAAGTGTGTGGGGAAGGAATAGCTCAATCTCTAGTTGATGCAGCCAAGCCCGGGCTCAGCCAAGACCAGGGTTAAGTATTGAAATGGGGGTGTTGTGGGGAAGGGGAAGGATAGGACAAGGGAGACACATCCTTATTCCAAACTCCATTCAGTTTGGTAATGAGACCCAGCAGCCTAGCAGAAATTAAACTGACACCCCGCACCACAAAAAAGTAGTGTAAGCTAAACTCTATTTTAAAGGCTTGTTTGCCTTCTGACAAGCCCAAGCTCAGCTATCATAAGCCCTGCTCCTGAATGGAGTTTGAAATTGGGGTAAATTACACAGTAAAATTGGGGTAAATTACCCCAGTATAAATTAAACGAGCATCCTATAGTCTGGATTTCTCTGCTCATATATTAAGCCCTGAAGAGCCTGTGACCAGTTTACTCAAGGAACCTCTTCACTCCGTATTTGTGTACGCAATCGTTATGCTCAGCTGTAGAGAAACTATCAAGGACGCCACATGTTGCTTCTACAAAAATAGAGTCTTTAGAAGGGGGTCTTTGTCTAAGTCAGGGTTTCCCAAACTTCATATGTTTTTAGACTACAACTCCCATGATCCCTAGCTAGTAGGTTTCAGTGGTCAGGTGTGATGGGAATTGTAGCCCCAAAACAGCCAGAGACCCAAGTTTGGGAAAGCCTGATATAGATTGTGGAACTTGAGACTCTTCTGCTTTACACAGACCTTTTCTGATGTTTAGTTCAACCATCAGAAAATATGTATCACTGTCTAGAATCATAGAATCATAGAATCATAGAGTTGGAAGAGACCACAAGGGCCATCGAGTCCAACCCCCTGCCAAGCAGGAAACACCATCAGACCACTCCTGACATATGGTTGTCGAGCCTCTGCTTAAAGACCTCCAAAGAAGGAGACTCCACCACACTCCTTGGCAGCAAATTCCACTGTCGAACAGCTCTTACTGTCAGGAAGTTCTTCCTAATGTTTAGGTGGAATCTTCTTTCTTGTAGTTTGGATCCATTGCTCCATGTCCGCTTCTCTGGAGCAGCAGAAAACAACCTTTCTCCCTCCTCTATGTGACATCCTTTTATATATTTGAACATGGCTATCATATCACCCCTTAACCTCCTCTTCTCCAGGCTAAACATGCCCAGCTCCCTTAGCCGTTCCTCATAAGGCATCATTTCCAGGCCTTTGACCATTTGTCAAATGGTCCATTTGTCAAATGACCATTGTCTAGGTTTGTATTAGTAAATAAAAATATGAAAAAAAATAATAATTAATAATTTCTGTGGCACCTTTAAGATCAACAGGTTTATATTGAGTATTTTTATGCTGGTTTATGAACTGGCCAGTATTGTATTAGTGGAGGCTCTCCAAGGTTTCAAACAAGGGACATTCCTATCCTTATTTGGTGATGCTGGGGGATGAACCTGAGGCCTTCTGTGTGGAAAGCAGATGTTCTACCTCTGAACAACAGCCCTTCCACAATGTTGGAAATTTCATAAAAATAAAATAAATCACAGGTTAGACAAAGAGCCCCCAAGCTTTCACAGATCCCAGAGCAGGCATACATTTTTGCCTACACTTTGAGAGGCAATTGATAATTTATGTTTATCAATTAGCCAGAAGTTCACAGCACCTATCACCGGGCAGGGGAAAATAAAAGACCTCCATATGTTTCGCCCACCATTTGTGTCCATGAAAATGCAAGAAGGTTCAGCAAAGCACAGAATTAATGAGATAGCAAGCGCGCGCACAAAAATCATGACAGATGGTGTTTCGAAACATTGCAAATGGAGCCTGGCCATTTAAAAAGTGTGTGTGTGTGTGTGTGTGTGTGTGTGTGTATCTGTGTGGGTTATGTGCTGTTTGCCTGCATAAAGGGCATGCACTTTTAGGATCAGTCGCTGAAAGTGGGGAAATTAACTCCCCACTAATTGAATCCTGCATTTAGCTTCAGGAAAAGTTTTCTAGTGAAACTTAAAAACCACGAGGGACAGCAACTGATATATTATCTCCCTAACTAGAGGTAACCAAAATGGCGGGGGGGGGAGGGGCGATAGTGGTCAGGCAACTAGGAATTAGCTCACACACCCAGAACAAAACAAAGGGAGGGAACAGGGGCTTGATTTACACATGGATATACATAACTTGATTTCGCTGCACCTGGTGACTGTGGGTTGGATCCTCTGAGAATGGAAGGTCTCCCTCCATTTGTGGAAAGAGCTGAATCCATCAGAGGCTCCCACTGAAGGAAAAAGGTGGGCAGCCAGTTTCTGTCATTTCCCCCTTCCCCAACAGTCTGCCTCCCACACTGTTCCAGAGGTTGCGTGTTCAGACCTTTAAACCTCCCCTTTAAATAAGTCCAGACAAGACTCAAATTTTGGTTTGGTTTTTGGCAGAATTTAGGCCACAACTTTATTGATTACAGCAAGTGAGTGGTTGCATAGGCTCTGGTTCGACTAGCTCCCTGCACTGTTGCAGGTAGTGCTGACCCAGGGCACCAGCATAGGTCAGCCAAGGGTGAACACCTAGATAAACAGAAAGCTGGGAACAGGCTATCTCTACCACCCAAATGCCCCCCTGGACTCAGGCATGGGCACAACCCCCTCTCAGGGGTTGACCAAACCATCGAGTCCCTGGATTGCTTTAACGGAATACCCTTCACATAGGGATGGCAAGAGCGTTCTCCCATCCCTATCACCTGAACCACAGCCTATCTGCAACCTTACAAGTTGTGACAATTTGCTACGTAGCAGGCGAAACCCAAATGGCACCAGCCAATCAGCCAAGTGGGGAAAATTCCTGCCGTGCCCCTGTCCCAATGACAGACGACGGCATAGCAAGGTCAAGTGCATAGCCCTAAATATAGGAGAGGTGGGTGGGTGTTCTGATGCACGCACTGAAAGAGGAAGCTCTGGGTCACGTGCATAGGTGTATATAGGTCCCTTGATCCGTTTAGCTTATGTCCTATTGGCCTGATTAAACCCAGCATCAAGGGACATAACAATTGGGTGTTTTGGCTATTCAATCAAACCCACCCACAACACAGGGTTTGGTTGCCAGGTCTCACCGCAACACGTGCCCTCTTTAAGGAAGGACCCAATCTACTCCCAACTTTCCAGAGAATATTTTCTGAGAGGTACAGGGGCTGCAGAGGGATGGAGGAAGAGTGGCTTACCACATGTAAGTGGTAGAGGAACGACTTAGGCCACATTCATACCATACCTTTAAAATACCCTGATGCCCCCAAATTCTGGGAGATGTAGTTTAAGTGGGCTAAGAGTTGTTAGGAGACTGCCTAGTCCCCTCCCATAGCTACAGATCTCAAAGTTGTTTGGCAATCAATCCCTCATCCCAGGGAACACTGGTAATTGTAGCTCTATGAAGGGAATAGGAGCCAAACTGCATGTTACAGAAATCATGTGGTTGTTCAAGATTTTTCTTTCAGAAGTGGCTGGTTATGTGGTCCCATATCTGGATAAGGATCCTGGCTCAGGAGGGCTTTAACCCAATATCCCCTGCTGTGATCCTGATTCAGATTGGTTTGCCCGTGCCTATTATTTGTGGTGGGTGCAGCCATTGTAGAAAAATAGAACTTCCTCCCCTTTTGGTTTGTGGCTGTGGTTTTGTTGTTGTTCTTGGTTTCATTAAGTATTTTGTGTTTTTATATCATATTTTTATGTTGTGAGCCACCCTGAGATAAAGAGTGATGTCTGCTTCTGCTATGTGAAAGGGTGGACAATATTAAAATGTGTGTTTTCTGAATACAGCTCCCCCTTGTTCTTTTAGATAATTCATTCATCAATTTGGCTTCATTTGCAAAGACGGCTGGCAAAGTGTGTGGAATGCATTCCAGCATACAATACAAGATGAGCTGCAATCACCGCTCACCTAGTTCAAGCAAATAGCATGTTGGAGTCAAGAGCATCCATTTCCAAAGGAATGTTCAGCTATAAGCATCAGATGATATCTTATCTCCATATTTGACATTAGTGCCTTGATGCGCACCTCTGCAAGCGTGCAAATTGTCCCCAGCAGAGCCATTAATGGAGCACAAATTGCCTGCAAGTCTTCTCAGTATCAATAAAGGGTCTGCCCAACAATGAAGTCTTTGCATAAAAGTAGACAGTGAAAAATGCAGCAAAAGAAATATCTTTACAGATCAATGAAACATCTTGTAGGAGCAAGGGAGAAAAATGGCATCTGTTGTAACACATAAAAGTGGTCAGTGCTCTAGTTAAGAAGTTGTTTAAAATGCCATTGTCAACAGGCTGCCACACACACACACACACACACACTAGCAGCAGGTATATCATTTCACACTATAAAGTGGAGTCTGGAAGACAATTCGGAAATCAAAATTTCATTCCAGATTGTCATGGACTGGGAAGGGACAGGCAACTGAAGACCTGAGCTGCCGACCACATATCACAAATGATTTCTGTTACAAGTTAAGGATTCTGATAGCAAACTTATTTTATGCTGCAGTCAACTATGCAGCCCATGGTTAAATTATGAAACTTGCTCCCACAGGAATGAGTGGTGGCCACCAACCTAGAGGGCGTTAAAAGAGAATTAGACATATTCATGGAGGGGAGGGCTTACCAAGAACTACTAGCCATGATGGCTGTGCTCTGTCTCCACAGCTAGAGGCTAGGCTTGCCATACGGCAGGAAAATTCCTGACATGTCCTGGTCTTGGGGTGTAAAAATGGTGACTGTGGGAAACAGCTCCCAAAGCTTAAAATCACTATATTTTGGGTTAGGTTTCCCCAAAAAAGCTCAACAATTTGTGTTTGTTCCCCAGAAAAGCAATCCTACTGGAGGTAGTAACGTTTCTGAATCCCAGTTGCTGGAAACCACAGGAGGGAAGAGTGCTTTTGTGCTCAAATCTTGCTTGCAGGTTTCCCACAGGCATCTAGTCAGCCGCTGTGAAAACAGCATGCTGGACTAGATGGGCCATTGGCCTGATCCTGCAGGATCTTCTTATGTGCTTATGTTAGTGTAATTTCTAAGACGCGGGTGGTGCTGTGGTCTAACCCACTGAGCATCTTGGACTTGCCGATTAAGGTCGGCAGTTTGAATCCACATGACGGGGTAAGCTCCCGTTGCTCTGTCCTAGCTTCTGCCAACCTAGCAGTTCAAAAGCACACCAGTGCAAGTAGATAAAGATAAATAAAGGTAGATAAAGGTGCGAGTAAGTACTGCTGTGGCGGGAAGGTAAACGGCATTTCCATGCACTCTGGCAATCGTCATGGTGTTTAGTTGCTCCAGAAGCGGTTTAGTCATGCTGGCCACAAGACCCGGAAAGCTGTCTGTGGACAAACGCCGGCTCCCTCAGCCTGAAAGCAGAGATGACCACTGTACCCCGCAGTCAAATTCAACTGGACTTAACCATCCAGGGCTCCTTTACCTTACCTTTACTGTGACTTCTGTACTTAAAGAAACTGCCTCTATAGCAATCGGGCTGGATTTGCAAGTCTCACATTGAAACACTTTGACATTTTCCATCAGTGTTATCCATAATTTTTTGCCTTGCTGATTGTGCATATACTGGTTCTTGTTGTTCAGCAAGTGTGAGCCAGTGGAATGAGAATTGTGCAGTCTCCACTTTCTGTAATTAGTTCTTAAATGATACTAATTCCCAAGAAATATTTTCTATGTGTGGGAAGTCAATTTATTAAAGATTTAATAAAAGGCTTCATAAATGCTTTCTTTGTCACCAAAAAGATGGTGACACATCAGCTCTGCAATGTAATTTCACTCTAAAAGCTGAGGCAACAGTGAGCTCTGCATAAGGGAGGACCTGCCAATAATCTCGGTCTCTTCTAGCAATTTATTGTGTGGCTCCCATCACGCTCTCAGCACTTTGCAGTCATTATTATTACAGGCTGCCAATACATCGGCATAGGGTTTTGCAAGTAGTAATATCCACATTTTGGAGGCAAGGGGATGAGTAGCAGTAAAACTAACGTCTCAGAACTAGACAATACTTGCAGTCCTTTGCTACCCCAGCTCCATCTTCCATGGGGTTTCCCATTCTCTTCTCTGAAAAGAAACATTAGCAGTTTTTTCTGATAGTCAGTAGAACATTTCCTATTTCTGGTAAACATTAGAGTCCCTTATCTTACTGGATAAAAGGACAGTACATGTCAGGTCTACATAGTTGGTGGCCCACTAAACTAGGTACAGTCTGCAAGTTGTGAATTATGGCCTGCTAATCGGAAGGTCGGCGGTTCGAGGCTCCACGACGGGGTGAGCTCCCTTTGTTTGGTCCCAGCTCCTGCCAACCTAGCAGTTCAAAAGCAAGTCAAAGTGCAAGTAGATAAATAGGTATCGCTCTGGCAGGAAGGCAAACGGCGTTTCCGTGAGCTGCTCTGGCTTCCCCAATAGCAGGTTAGTCATGCTGACCACATGACCCAGAAAAACTGTTTCCGGAAGCAGACAAACGCCGTCTCCCTTGGCCTGTAAAGCAAGATGAGCGCCGCAACCCCAGAGTCATTTGTGACTGGACTTAACTGTCAGGGGTACCTTTACCTTTAACTTTAAGTTCATGGTTACCCCCCCCCTGACTTTTTCCAGTTCTAGACAGACAGTGTAAAGAATTTGCATAAAGACAGTGTAAAGCCCTTGAATTTGGTTGACTAGGAGGGCGTTGGAACCATTGTTGTACCCTGTCCCCACCCCATAATAAATCCAATGGAGAACCATATTGAATGATGATTTGCTAAGGATGGGAATCAACCTTTCATTCAACATACAGATGAATCATATCTCTCAATCAACCAAATTGTCATGATATACTGTGTTGAATAAATGCAGAGAGGATGAAACTGTATTATTAATGGCAAGTTAATGGGTTGCTGATTCTGACTGTGCCTCTTAGACCTCATACTTCGATCTTCCCAGTTAAGGTGCATATGTATTTGTGCATGTATTTGCTTATTTTTAAAGAATTAGCCAAGATATCTGTAAGGGAAGGCAGATAGACCTAGTGCTACCTCCAGATCCCTAAATCTCTTTTTCTTTCTGCTGGGAGCGAGAGAGATAACACTTGACAGAGGTGTGAACCAATTGCTTGCAGCGAGTTTTGGAATCTGGAATCTGGGAGAATGCCACATAAAATCAAGCGGATGGTCATTTGCAGCCCTTGTGCCATAGGTTTCCACCTCTGGTACAGACTAAAGGAGAGTAAAGGCAACTCTTTGTCAGGGTTAAATGTTCATGTGTGTTTATTTTGTGTTTCTCAGATCTTTCTAAGCACTCAACAATGAGAGCAACCACATTCTTTGGTTCCAGGTGGTGTTTATGGTAATTATAGGCTAAGGTTACCAGATTTTTTTCAATGAATCTGGGGACACTTTTCAACTTCAATGGATTTTGTATGGGGACTGATTTGTAAATCCAGGGACTGTCCCCGGACGTCTGGTAACCTTATTCTAGGCAGTCATTCTAGCGTGGAGAAACTATTTTTAACTTGAGACACTGAATGTGCAGTGAGGATCTTGTGGAGAACCTTACTTGATGTCTGCATTTTACAGAGATTTAAGACCAAAATGCATGGGAGAAAACCTTCCTGGGGGAAATTGCAAATACAATCAATATAACTTTAAAATGCTATTATTGTGCAGAAAGTTATATGAGACTCAAAGCATGGTCTCCTTTTTCATCCCTGAAGAAACATTTCAGCTTTTTCCACCCACCACCCGAGCCTCAGATGTGTTTGATTGCTTTTACGAGCATTGATCTGGAGGGGCTTAATTTTATTCTTAGATTTGCATATATATATATATTTCTTTTCATGACCCATGTCATGTGATGAGTGAATAAATCAGTTGATTCTGGCTGCATGGAAGTTCACACAGAGATGTTGGCCAGTTCATATATGGTGCTTGTTGTGGTCTCCAAATTGTGTGGCCTCTTATACTCCTACACATCAAGTTAAGATCTGCCAAGGCAAAATAAAACCCAAACAGTGCCAGAAACTCCTCCGCCATTTCTTATATATTAATTCTGAGTGGTTGCCAAGCCCTTCCAGGGTTGGAACTAGGAAATGTGAGTTCCATAAGGGGCTGCTCACTGTGAGGAGTTATAATTATGCAGCTTGGGAAATGTTCCTGGCAGTAGAGCATTCTCAGGCTCTAGACTGGTCATGGAGACTCAAATGGGTTACTGACCCACTCCTAGGCTGGGGCAGGAGGCACTATAAACAGTTTCCAACTTGGTTTCATGGGTATTATGAGGAGAAGGGATAATTTTGGGTGCTCCTTGGTAAAAGCAGGGTGCTCTGGGGCGTGTGTGTGTGTGTGTGTGTGTGTGTAAATCTTCCCCACCTTTTGCTTCAAGGAGGAAGCATACCATCCCACACATTTCTAATAGGGAAATCGAGGCACCCCATCATCTGTCCACTCCCTCCCATTCCCCTCCCCCTTCCTACCATTGTCCACTTGTCTCTTCCTCCTCTGGGCCACATGGTGTCAGGAGATATCTTCTTCTTCTTGCGCTATTGTGTAGAACCAAAATACAGCCAGAGCGCAGGACCCAAAATCAGATGTCCAGGCTTGGGATCAGAATGTCAATCAGGGATGTCCTGCTTAAACAGGGATACTTGGAGGCACTGTGGGAGATAGCAACAGAAATGAGAGTGGCGCTACCTACTGCATAAATATGTGGTTGTGTATTTGGTGGGTGGAATAGCTTTTCTCTGTTATATTCCTGTCTGCTAGCAGTTATTATGGTTGCCATATGCTAGTTGCTTAAGTTTATATTGTAGTTTAACATGATCTTATCTCATTGTTCTATGCTGCTTTAAAATGTGAGGTTTTATTAGGGGGTTGTATTTACATATTATAGTTTTATAATGTTATAAACCACTTAGAGAACTCTTTGACGTGTGAAGCAGTATATAAATTACCTTAACAATAATAGATGCTTGACTCAGCTGCCTGCCTGTTTACCTTGATGCTTCATCACGTGGGGGCCCCTTGTGCTTACGGACTTGGCTGGGCTCCCTTCCTCTTTCTGCTGTACCAAACAAGAACAAGATGATCAGGGAATGTTTTTTTCCCTTTCCACATCCTTTAAAACACCTGAAACAGGCTGCTAGAGGGACAGAGCAGTTAGGACTGCTTATTGAGTCAAACCAATGTCGTTATTTTTAAAAACAAGTTTCTCTGCATCTGGAAGCATACAGCTCAGTCAAACAATATGCTATAGGAATTCAATATTACATGACCTTCAGAAATTAGGACAGCCAAGACCATCAGGATTAATTGAATGAAAGCCACTGGCTTTTTCCTTTAGCACAGATTACTGTGAAAACCACAGCTGAAATGAATTTGTTCACAAATATCCTAAAAAATATATATTTTAGAGTTTTAAAAGTATAATATTATCCAGGTATTCCTTAAATTCTCATGTGGTTGCTGGAACACTTTTTATAACTATGGATTTTGTAACTATTTTGGTACGATTTTTAACGTTCTTTTGCCAAAGGTCTTTGTTAAGGGTCTCTGCGGGGACTCACAGAAATAACATCATTTCTATGAGTCCCTGCAGAGGACCAAAGAGCATAATTCTTAAACATAAGAGGACCAAATAACATCATTCTTAAACATAAAACATTAACGGTGTTTTATGTAAATCACATATACAAGGATATATAATACAAATTAAATCGCTATAGCAAAAAATGAAATATAATAGTAATGTATAAACAGTTTGGCCCTCCTCCAAAGTTCTTAGCTGTAAACACTCAATCTCTCTCTTAAGCTGGTTCTTGCTAGATCTATCTGCGTCTTCTCCACCTGAGCTGCTGCTGTGATCTTCCAATAGCTGCCAGAAAAGTAACAACACTGAGGGGTTGTTTGTTTTCTTTAAGAAAAAAAGTCTTAACAAAGAGAAATAGCAGAGATGGGTAAAACACAGACATTAACACAAGTGAACCTTTCCAAACTCTCTTCTTGCCACATCGACCCTCAGTGTTACTCCCTGCTTACTCTAGTCAAGACTGCTGCCATTGTTTAAAATCACCACTTTTTTCATCTCAGTGCCTCCTTATCAAACTTCTGCTGTGTTTCAAAGCACAATGTTCCTCTCAGTGACTCTCCATTCCTTCTTTATTCAAACATCTTCCATTTTTTTTAAACTACCCTCTCAGTGTGTCTCCCTGATCACTCCCATTCCCTGGTCTCTGCTGTGGTGTAGCTTGCCTTTGCTTTTGTTCCCCTACCCCACCCCACCCCACCCTGACTTCATGCAAACCCAGGATTGTGATGAGGAACTATACAAATCCTCTAATGGGAGCTGCGTAGTGACATTGTTACATTTTTATGAGAGAGAGAAATAACATGGTATTTGACAGCTGTCAGCTTATGAGAGCTGGTATTTTAAGCTTGCCAAAATCAAAATGATCAAGAGCTGCCGACACATTTAAAGCATTTAGCTTTTGAGCTAAACATCTACTTGTGGATATTTATTTTCAAGTCTAGTAAAAAGTGTGGAAGGCCACTCAATCATGCCCCTTCCCTTCCCCTAAGCATATTATACAGTGGTACTATTATACAGTGGTACCTTGGGTTAAGAACTTAATTCGTTCCGGAGGTCTGTTCTTAACCTGAAACTGTTCTTAACCTGAAGAAGCACCACTTTAGCTAATGGG